>NC_090942.1:128407246-133207246 GCF_040807025.1 Struthio camelus
GGATGGGACTAGATCTTTACTAGTGTTTAAGAATGTCAAGGGAGGTTGGGAATTGTAGAGTAATATGATCAAAACGGAGAAGGAAGTTGCAGAAGGCTGTAAATAGGTAGCAGCTGCCATCGGTGATAGGACAGAAGGCCTTGTGAGTAACAAAAGATCATAAAAAGGTGGACTTATTTGAACTATAAGTAGCTATAGAACACCCCATAGGTGTTCTCCGGGTGTGATTATCCTTGGTTTGAAGGCTGTTTTCTGCTGCACCTAGAGATGATAGTTAAGTAACTGAAATGGATTCTGTTTTTTTTCTTTGAGAAGAAGAGGTAGCAGTAGCTTTGAAGTAAATCAGATGCGATGCTATCTCATGCTCTAAGTGTCGAGTCTGTCTGCAACCGTTAGTAGAGGGAAAGCAACACTCTGACATGCCTCTCCTCTCTGTCTGCTACACACGCATATACGCAAACCCACGGAGCCTCAAAGAGCCAGAGCCAGCAGAGGTCTTTTAAGAGGTTTTCCTGTTAAGGAGTAGTGGGTGTGAGCAATAGCTGGCCTGTTATGGGGAATTTTTTCTCATCTTGCTTCTTATGCTAAGATTTGGGTTATATTCCTGCTGTCAGGTGTTTCTTTCTAAAAGCTTTCACTGGCTAGAGCAGGGACTAGACTCTTCATGAAACACATGCACAGGGGAATTGTTCCTTTCTGGGCTACCTGACAGAACCATGAAGGAAAAGCAAACAGGTCAAGGGCATGGAATTCAGTGTACAAACTGATCAAACTCCAGCATGCTGCGTTGCACTGGGAGATGGAAAAATAGGCTATGGCTTGCAAAACTAGCTCTAACCTTCTTAGTCAGTTGTCAACGCACTGTTCTGCCTTCACAGAGAGGCAGAGGTAGCACTGGAAACCTTAGCAATTTGCTGTTAACAGCAACCTTCCCTCATGGCCCTAAAGGAAGAAGGAAGCTGTGGTGAGAGGAACAGCACAAAGACATAAGGAAGACTTTTTTACAGTTGTCCCTGTGGGATCAAGACCATGATTTACTACATTTTGCCAGAAATGCTAATCCTTTCTTTTTGAAAACTATAGGTCTGTATGTCCTTTTCTTCCTCATGCAAACTGGGGAGACCTGTTACAGTCATTGAGGGAACATAGTTGCAGAACCAGCATAAGAATGAGACTCAGGACAGCAGAGTGAGATAATTGCGTTGTGCGGTGGGTCTGATGGTCCTAATCCAGATGTATCTTCCACTGAGAAATCCTGCAGCAGTACATGAATATGCTCTTTGACGTAACCTCATCATTCCAAATCAGAAAAATGTCTTTCAGGACATCTTTTATGTAAGCAGCGGCCAGAGGAGATGTGAATTTCATACAAGGCAAGAAAATAACTTCAGTCATCCCATCACTGGAGAATTGCAACAGGGGTCTCTTATATGGTTCTTGTTTCATCTATCTGACTAGAGAAGAGATGGGGCCACTGAGCCTGAGCTGTGGTGCACACAGAGGAACACTTGCGTCTGCATATAGCCCTACTGACTCCACAGGGGATCTACCCAGGCCCCACAAGCCGTGCTTGTTTGACTTGTGCTTAAGAAAGCTGGGCATGGTAGTCTACAGGGAGAGCCATCAGTGGGGAACTGCTGAAGGAAAACATTATAGAGCTTTAGCTCTGCAGGAGATGAGAATAACTTCCTAGTGAGGTCTCTCTGCAACAGGTAATCTCCTATGCAGCAGTCAAAATTACCCTGGAGAAGGATACAGCAGCTTATTAAATTGTCTCTGAGGAGAGAAAGAGCGCCTCTGAGAGGCTCTAAGAGAGCCTTGAAGGAATCTGCTTCTCCACCTGGCAAGTCATTTTCTGAAAGAGAAAAGCTGGAGTGGAATGGTGTTCACTGCTCACAGATCCCTGCAGACGGAGGATACCACCTCAGATGCAGTCTTAGCTAGCAGAGGCTTCCTGAAGGCAGCACTAGGGATGAGCCATCTTGCTTATCCCCTTCAATACTTCTCATTTCTCTTTTTCTTTTCCTGTGTGCCAACACCTTTCTGGTAGCCAAGCACCTGCCCTGCAAACTGACAGCACAGTGCAGCCTCCCCATGTACTAAACACTTATTTGCTCTTAACCTGCTGGGAGGGAGCGGGGAGTGGGCAGGGACATGTATCTCAGGGGTCTGAGCCCAGCATAAGTAGGAAATAAGTCTGCCTCTGTAGACCTAAAATGAAAAGATGCTAGAGTCGAACTCCTCCAACCCATTGTCACCTCACAATAGTCGAAGATTGCAGTATCTGGTCTCATTCAGGAGTGATTAAGGAACTACATGTGTTTTTCCCTAGTAGATGCTTGTAGTAAGCATGTTGGCTAAGGTTCAGAGTGATATAAAATACACCATTTAATGGACAGAGATACTTTGCAGTGAAGGTGAATCACTCTGCATCACCTGGAAGGGGGTGAGGGGAGGATTTAACCCTCACTGACTGAAGTTGCTGATTTAGTCAAGTCAAGAACAGGATGAGACACCTTGGTCTAGTGCAGTGACATTTGCATCTCTGAGTGAGAGAGTACTTATTTTCGCTAGAAGAGCAGCAAAACTACCTTTTGACCCATTTAAAGGTAATTAAGCTTGTGGGTAAAAGAAGTGAATACATGTTGAAGGGAAGCTTTGAATCTCCTTGGACCTACCAGAACGGCTAAAGAAATGAGATTAGTGCGTTTATTTGCCGTTATCTTTTTAAGCTGTGCAGTCTGTTTTGGGAGTTGTAAATAAGTATTTGTATTTGCATTTTACTTTCACCTGTCTTAAGAGTGATTTCATGATAACTGGCTAACAGCAAAACATTCGTGACCTAAAGGTAAAGGGATTCTAAAGCAGGGCAGCTCAGGTTGAGAGCAAGTATCAGAAGGATCAGGAGAGAAACGCATCTTTTCCACTGGCTCGTATTGACTAGGACACATCTTTGGCATACAGCAAAGCAAAAGAAACTCTCGAATGCTAAGGTCCCAGAGGATTTTGTCACAAAGACAAAACAGAGCAAACTTGCCCCATAATTAAACCCCTTCCTTCCCTCTCTTGAAGCCCCTTGGGACTCTAGTAATGCAAAACATTTTACTAACAACCGGTAGCTAGTACTTTACACAGGGGCTGCACTCTGTCAGGCTAAGGTGAGAGAAACCTGTCAGGGTTGTGTGGAAGAGTCCTCGGGCATGTCCAGTCTCCAGACACAAGCTCAAGCCATAGGTGTTCCCGGATTTTAAAGCACTATAGACAGGTGCTATACAGGCACAGTCTAAATGCACTAAAAGCTAATTGCCAATGGGACATGGAGTCTCCATTCTTCACTGATATCAAGATTAATATAACCCCTTCCTCCAAAGGCAATAAAACAGATGTTATCCCCTCCCATGAGGGATGCAACACCCCCAAGTAATCAAAAAGTCACCCATACAGCACAATATGATGGTGGAACACTTGGATCCTGTTTCTGAGTCTCTTAGCTCTCTGCATTGCCACGCAGAGACAGCAGCGCTCAACCTGGTGGCTCCAGGCCCTCACTCACAGTATGTTAGGCTGACTATGGCCATAGAGTCCTCATGAGTTTTCCAGCGTTGCACACTCTGAACCTTACATGACGTGTGTGCATTTGTGTAGGAAACAGAAATCAAAATTTGATAGGGTATGTGATTAGGTATTTGATGCCCCATCATATAATAGTAGGGTTTAAAAGGCATATACAGCATTTGCCGATGACCCAAACTAAGGTCCACAAGTTTCCACACATCTCTCCGTGAACTTCCATATGATTCAGAAGCCTACAGATATACATTGTGGCATACAAGTTTGGACAGGATCTGTGCTGCTACATGGAGACCTTTCCTGCACCCGCTGCGCACCTGTTCTGGAGAGTTACTCCTGGAAACCAGTGCCATGGTGCTCAAGAGCAGTGAGAATGAGGCATCTATCGGCAGGTACACAAAAACAGCTTATACAAGTATGGCCTGTTAATCCCTTCAGTGCTAATGTAGGTAGGCCAAAGCTTATATGGACCACAACTACTCTGCAGAACTTCACAAAGCTTGCTTTTATTCTGTTCCCAGCTGGTTCAGTTGCACTGATCTTGCTGAAAGCAGGAATCCTAAGGTAGAGAAGCTCCAGTTACAGGCACTGTTCTAAGTGCTGGGACAGCCTATCCTGCCTGTGTCCCTGTTTGGTTAACGGAGTTTAAAATGGTGCCAGCTGCTAGCAGCTCACAGTCACAGGTGACTGCACCCATCTGGCCTTGGACAGTAAGTGACCCCAGGTGCAGCCAGTCCGCAACCAGGAGACCGTGGGGGATGCTGCGTATCTTGGGTAGCGCTTCTCTGCAGCAAGGCTTGCAGCATTGCTGGGGCTGCATCTGTTAGCTGTGATCAGGAATACTGTTTGCAAAATGTCTCAAGGGCAGACAGAGCCTTCAGAGAAAATGTGATTGGGACTGCATTTCACCAGCTGCCTGTAACTGGACTGGAAATGTTTTTGTCTGCAAGCTTCAGTCAGCCAAATTGGCTTCCACCACCCATTGCAAAGGCCAGCCTCCTCTTATGGACGAGCCCCTGGTACAACAGAAGACTGTTTTCAGGACTGAAATGTTCCAGTATTGGCCTCTTGCCCAAGATCTGTGGTGCAAATCTCAGGCTTGGCCTGTGCTGGCAAGGGGAAAAATGTCTTATCACCCCTCTAATGATCTGGAGCTAAACACAATCCCTTCGACAAAGGTGATAAAACAAACAGGGCTTTATTTCTCTTTAAAATGGTTTGTAAAATTGTCTTACACAAACCACTTTTAAAGAACAGTTGAGTCCTACCTCTGGTGGCCAAGCAAAATTGCTTTTGCCTCTCAGGCAAGAAGGGTGTTTATAGGCAGAGTTTTCTTGGAAAGTATTAACGCGATTTCCCAGGCCAATGTAGAAGTCCCCCCGGGGTGGAAGTCAGCCCTGCATTTTTCAAAAGAGAACAAAAATAAGATGGATGTTCCAGCTGAATAAAGTTTTCAGAAGATTTTAATTAACTGGAAATAAACAATAGGGAAATGTTCACATTATACGAGGCAAAGCACAGCGCTGGACTGGCTCGGTTTGAGGAAGCAACAAACACAGCTGTGTCAGCGCGGCACCTTGCTTCTGCTAGCAGCTCCTGCCTCTGAAGACCCCTCGGCAGCACCTGGTAGCTGGGGGTCCAGAGCCAACATGGCTGAAGCTGGCTTGCAGTCCTTCACCCCTCACTTCATGGCCCCAGGCCCTGGAGCAGCATAAAGCAAAGCGCCTTTTGTGCTTGTGGCAGGTGGGAGCTGGTAGATGCTATATTGTTAATCTTTATGCACACTGTAAAATGGTGTGTGAGAGGAGTCATACCTCTGCGCTACCTGGCTTGATAGGATCTTTTAGTTAAGTGGCATTCCTCCCGACGCCCTCTTTTTAAGGAAAAAAAAAAGGAAGAGAAATGCAGCTTGCATTCTGATGCTGGGTCAGTGGGTATGAGATAATTCAAATTCAGTACCTTCCTCCAAGCTACGTGGTACCCAAGGGACAGTATCTTACTCTGCTCCTTCCTATCACTCTATGCACTTGTAGGGGCTTATGGTATTACTGCAAAACACTCTGGACATGCACAGCATGAAGAAACAAGTTGAAAGGTACATTTGGATGCACCAGACTCAAATCAGATAAACTCACAGGATTCACGTGGCCTCTGACACCAGGTGATTGCAAATGGTAATAAATACAATCCAAATTTAGGTTGGCATATGCTTTCCTAGCAAGGGGAAAAAATAACTGCATTTTAACAGACTAAGTGGTTAGAGAACTTTGTTAATTCAGACATAAACCTGTTAGCATAAAATATTGCCGGAGGTCTGAAATGGCCTCAGACAGTTTACATTTTTCATCAGGATCGCTGTTAGAGACAACTAACCCTTTCTCTCCCTAGGAATAATGTTGCTTTTCCACAAGGCAACCCAAAAGCCAATCTCTGTACACAAGAGAAATGCCTCTAATCTAGACTTTATTAGACTGATCATTATATAATGGCTTTAGAAACTCTGGACAAAATAGAGCTGTGGGTTTAGCTGATGGTAATGTCAGATTGCTGTCAATAATCCCCAGCAGATGCAAACGTGTGACCCTTTTTTCCCTTAATTGTTGAATATTTATTTTTATCTTATAATGTTAATAAGGTTTATTGTGCTGCACAAAGAGCTGATATCACATGACCTTCATCTTCCTGACTCACAACAAAACCAGAAACATTACACTGCCTGTCACGTCCTGTTGTTTAATGATAATGTGTAGGTTAGTTGCTTTTCTTCCCCACACAATATTATTTATTCCTTTCGGACTGCCTTCCCTTATTTGGAGTTGTCATCATGCTGAGCAAAAAAGCGTGACTGAAATAGGAGGTTCGGGAGCACCTTTTCAGTATGAGCAGCAGGAACAAAAAATATATATAACTAGTTTTTAGACAGCACTTAATCAGGTTATGAATGGGATTATAAAATGTGATTGCCTGCAAGAGCAGGGGACTGGATTTGATGAAGCAGGAGAGACCTGGCAATTCAGACTTCCTAAATAAGACCTAGATGAAAGCCTGAATAACTCCGGTCTCAGTAAACAAAAACAGACTACGAGAAGAACATGTGAGGAAAAAAAAAAAGACAATCTTCACTTTCTTTGGAACAAAATCACCCCCATTCACGTATATTTGAGATGGTGGGAACCCAAAGTAAACGTTTGCATCTGATCCTCTTTTTGTAACATACTGAGCCAGGACCCCCAACCCAGATAACTCATTTTGGAGCAGACATGTTGGTGTTGCATAGGATGTAAAAGCCAAATTGACAACAGAAGAATGCAATAGCTTGGAGAGGAAGGATGTAGCATAGGTCACACCTCTTCACAGTGCTGTGAGCAAAGGTAAGGCTGGTATGTGGGTGGATCTTGAATTCATGCACCCGGGAATAAGTGGCTGCAGCTCCCAAGGCACTGCATTGGGGAAGTGCTCCCCACTCGCCCCTGCACTAAGGGGAAAGCCAAGGAGAGCTTCAGGCCCAGCATCTCCTGCCAGCCCTGGGGTACAGCAACCGAGCATCATGACTTGCCTCTTGGCCTCATGTCTAAACTAAGCAGGGACGTAGAAATGAAAGTGGCTGATTGTGGAGGAAGGCCCACCATCTTCTAAGGGGAGGCAGGACCTGGCTCTGACTGCACATCAAGAACTTGGCAAAGGGTGTAGAGGGAAACCCAGAAGATTTAGCGGACTGTCTGTGCCAGAAATCTCCAGCTGCATAGTTCTGAACGCAAGCTTTGTATACCCCCGTGAAACAGCGAAGATAAGGAATTTTTGGGTTTTTGTTACACATTTTAAATGGAGCGAGAGCCCTCAGCAATTCCAACACATTCCCTTTGCAGGTTCATTAATGAGACCTATGGGAATTGGGCTGGGTTCTTTTCCACTCTGTTATCTGGACTGTGAGGAAAAAAAATCACAGAAAGGAGAAGCTATTTTCAAGCCAGGACTTTTTTCCTTTTTCAAAACTGAAATGTTTACCAGGCATCTGCCATTAAGTCCAGATATTCTGGGTATTTATTATAGTTGTGCAGAGGCTCTAGATTTTTGTGTGCGGTTAACTTTACTTAAATCTCTGTGTTCAATTATTTGCACTGCTTCTTTAAACGTTATTTTATGAAATAAAAATAATGTTTCACTTCATGCAGGAATGAATTAATGTAGTATTCTTATTTTGTTCGTAGTGCTTTGTAAGCATTAGTGAAATGAATATTAGGGTGCACTTGTGAATTAGGTAGTATATCCCCACTACAGGGACATGAAAACCAAGTCTCCCTCCCAACTGGTTTTGCACCAGTATAACTATTTTGATGAAGGGGATCATTTTTACCAGGGTAATAAAAGCGGTACAACCCCCAAGCCTGGATGTAGTTATACCAATAATAGAAGTGCTGCATCTGGGTCTGGCTTTTCCCCAAATACTGGTATCAGCACTCCCCCAATGACTCTAAACCGGCATAGGCCAGGTCTTGGTTTTCAGACTGCTACATCAATACTGATGTAGCTAATGCACGACAGATGTCGTGGTGAAATCGTAGATCCATTGAAGTCACTGGCAAAGCTCCCATTCATTTAAATAGGCACAAGGCTTTGCTCAGCACAGGCTCCATGTGCAATATCCAAAACACAGGTCACCTCCAGTTACAACATGGTTGCTTCCCTGATCCAGGAACAAGATGATCAAAAAGTGGCAGTGTACACAGTGTTGGGATGTATTTCTGTAACTAGTCCTTCACTGGTGTTCCTCCGACAGTTTCATATGCTGGACAAATCCAAAAGGGCAGTTGCCTCAGAAGCACATCTGTCCACATTCAAGATACCACAAGATGCCACTTCTCTTCTTTAATCCTGGAACATCGTTGTGACGCCTACAGAAGTCTCTGCAGTAGGTAAGCGAAGCTTTTGTGTATGTTATCTACTCTTAGGGCAATTTAGTATTGAAAGGGGAAGAAGGAAGATCCAGTATGCATTACCCTTCAGCTTCCTACTGGCTGCCAACCAAATGCTGTGAAGACTGAGGACCTAGAAACCTTCAGTTTCCTAGAAACTGAAGACCAAGAAACCCTCTGTGCAGGGTTACTCTGGTGATCCAGGCCCAGGATTCAGTGCACAGTCTGTGTGGAGCACAGGGAAATCACACTGCAAGTGCGTTCCCTGAGCCAGAAAACGGGCTCAGTGGCCCATGGGCTGCCTGGCCTGCCAGCCCCGGAGGACTCTCCCCAGGCACTGCCTTGATTTGCTGTGCTTCAGTGCTGAGTGTCATGTGTATGGGTATGCAAACAAAAGCAACCTGCGTTGTGGAGCTGCAGTTCCCAGCTCTGTGCTGGGCCAGCTGCAGGCATAGGAAAAGCTGCTCCACATTTCCCTTAGGGAAAAAAAAAAGGTTGGGGTTTCTGAGCATCATTTGCTCTGGCTAGTCTTTGAGTTGTGGTATTGCTTTCAATACCCAGTTTATTCAAAGCCAGGCAAGGTATCTCTGCCATACGCTGTGGTGAAGCCAGAACCTATTGCATCCCTAAGAATAACTTCTGGCATTATTAAAATAAGGCAGCCCACATTATGGACTGCAAATGCAAAGGTTAGGCCTTTTTTTTTTCAGCAGAATCCAGAAGCAAAAGCTTTGATCTAGACCCTCCCGTCCCCACGCTTATCCTATCCCCTGCCTCAGTCCAGCTACGGTGCTGCGCTGGGAAAATTCAGCAGAGGGACGTAAAGGCTGCCCATCCGGCCCCATGGTTTATCAGGAAAACTCCTTAAGAGTGGGAATGTCTGCTAAAGAGCGAAGCAGATTGGTCACCAAGGCAGAATGGTCTGGACCGCTCGAAGAGATGGCTATCTTTCAGTATAGTCAAACACTAGGACTTATATCTAGAAACAGCATATACATCACAGTCCTAGAAGGCTAAGGGGACGTCCTAGAAGTCCTAACTCTAGAAAGAAACGTTAAGGAAAAAGATGAACGTGTTTAACAGTTGAGGGAGGTTGCGGACGAGGTAGGGAAGAATCCTGGAAAGGCCACAGGACAAAACGACAGAAGTACTGGAAAATGTGGCTTGTAGTGACAGACTGGAGGAGATGCTCCATCTGTTTAGCTTAACAAAGGCAAAGTTGGGAGGATGACTTGATCACAGTCTCTAAGTACCAACATGGGGAACAGAAATGTGATAATAGAAGGCTTTTCAATCTAGCTGACGCAACTATAATACGATCCAACTGGAATTTGGAAGCCAGGCAAATTTTGACTACAAATAAGGTACAGATGTTTAACAGTGAGGGTAATTAACTAGTGGAACTAATTACCAAGGGCTGTGGGGACTATCACCAACAACTTTAAATCAAGATGAGATTTTTTTTCCCCCCTAAAAGATGTGGTCTACTTCAATCAGGAATGAATTCAGAGATGTCATTCATCGAACATGTTACTCAAGAGCTCAGGCTGGCTTGCTCTGCCTTTGCAATCCACACCTCTGCAATTTGCTAGTCCTCCAAGTACCTAGACACCGCACAGAAAACCCACAATATCCATCTGGACTGGCTCACTGTCTTCATCTCATGCCTTGGGGTCTTAAATAAATGATCCGAATAGGTAAGAGCAGGAGGAGATGGGTGTGGGTGACTGGATCGTAGATCCACTCTGCGAAAGCCGACGCATTACCACAGTGATTCAGTTACTTCTTAAAAGACATAAAAAGAATGAAAGAATTAAGATGCCAAATGTAATTGTCCATCCTACTAAAAGCATTGGAGGCAAAATGAGCTTTCGGGAAAGACACTGATAGAGTTTGCTGTGTGGTCCTCTTGCTGTGGCTTTGCTGAGTTTGGCCAGGACAGGGAGCACCCTAAAAATCAGCAGAGCCCCAAGCAGCCTCCGTCAAGAGGGAAGCCACCCTGGGGAGCTGCTTACTTGCTCCTGATGCGCATGCGACAGGCAGCTGAGCTCCAGCTCTCTGCTGTCACGTCCCTGCAGGCACCGATTTAAGAAAACAAGCAGCCTCGGGTGAGCACTGTGGCTGAAACGCAGGTGTATTGGCCAAGCTTGGGCCAATAGACTTAGCCCACCGCTGGTGCTGGAGGGAGTGATGCACCCCAGCCAGGACTTGGCCTATCGCTGGCTAAAACCTCTGCCGAGCGCCACGTCAGCCCCTCAGCTTGGCTCGGAGCAGCCCGAGGCGGGTGCGGGTGAGGCCGAAATGAGGGACCAGTATAGATGCAGATACTCCCGGGAGTACAGCCAGGCTCAGCCCAGCCACGTCAGGTGGCGCTGGCTGTGTTCACCCCTGAATTAGCGAGCCTGGGGGAGCACCAAAGCCCAAATCCAGCACCTCCAACACAGGAAACCCCTCCTCATTGAGGGCTAGGTTCAGGTCTCTGCCGTACGTGCCGTATGCCGTGACACAGAGGGGGCGGCTGCGCCTCAGCTGCCCGCTCGCACCTGCTGTCGCTTGCAACTGCAATTAGTTGCACCCAGTCGAAGCCAAATTGAGGCCCCTTTCAAAACCGTAACTCTCTGCATTCAGTTTCCAAAGGGGAAGTTCATCTTTTATGTGCATGCAAATGGATAAAAACCCGAGGAACTTTTTTTTTTTTTTTGGGGTGAATCAGGCTAGGATTTATTTAAAACAATACTGCTGCAGCGGTGACATGCAGTGGCTCAAGGTTTTAGTGATCCTCCTTTTATGGCTTAGGGAGAAAGCTGATTTTTCGAACAGCAGGCTCAGTTTGTGGCTTGTTTGTTGTGAGGGAGCTTCCCCACTTAACGGTTAAAAACCGAATACGTGCTTGACTCACCACGAGTGGCCGCTTGCCCCATGGCAGCTGATACATGGGGCAGGCGCAGGCCCGGGACGCCCCTGCAGGCGGTCGAGGTGGCCTCGCACTCCTTCAGCCCCGTGGGGTGTTGCTCAGGGCCCCAGGGTGTTGCGGCCGACCACCCTGGTGCCCCCTCAGAGGATGTGTGCTCCCGCTGCCTGTGGGGAGGGTAGCTGCCCCACAGCCACTGCTAACCTCTCCTTGGACAGCTTTCCTCTGTGGAGTGGCATGTGCAGGGTTGTGTGCCTGCTTCCCCTTCGCAGAATGACAGAAGGGTTGAGGTTGGAAGGGACCTCTGGAGATCATCTGGTCCAACCTCCCTGCTCAAGCAGGGACCTCTAGAGCACATTGCCCAGGATCACGTCCAGGTGGCTTTTGAATATCTCCAGGGAAGGAGACTCCACTACCTCTCTGGGCAACCTGCTCCAGTGCTCTGTCACCCTCACAGCAAAGAAGTTTTTCCTCATGTTCAGATGGAACTTCCTGTGGTTCGGTTTATACCCGTTACCTCTTGTCCTGTCGCTGGGCACCACAGAGAAGAGCCTGGCCCCATCCTCTCGACACCCCCCCTTCAGATACTTGTACACATTGATGAGATCGCCTCTCAGTCTTCTCTTCTCCAGGCTCAACAGGCCCAGCTCTCTCAGCCTTTCTTCAGAGGAGAGATGCTCCAGCCTTTCTTCAGAGGAGAGATGCTCCAGTCCCCTCATCATCTTGGTAGCCCTCCGCTGGACTCTCTCCAGTAGCGCCATGTCTCTCTTGTCCTGGGGAGCCCAGAACTGGACACAGTACTCCAGATGAGGCCTCCCCAGGGCTGAGTAGAGGGGGAGGATCACCTCCCTCCACCTGCTGGCAACATCCCAGGATACCATTGGCCTTCTTGGGCACAAGGGCACATTGCAGACCTTCTTCCCTTCTACCTCCAGTCTCCTCTCCCCTCCTTTTCCCCTTTTTTCTCCTCCTGTCGCACACTCAGGTCTCCATGCACTCTACCCCCTGAACCGTCTTCGCCCCTTCTTCACTCTCTGGCTTCCCCTTTCTCCCTCGCTCCTCTCTGTTGCTGTTCTTGCGTCCGCATAAACATTCACTGATTTCCAAATCCGTCTTCCCGAGGCGGCGGCTGCCGCTGCTGCAGTGAGCACCGTGGTCCTCAGCCCTGCTGCACCAGCCCTCCTGAAGGCAGAGCCTGCCTCCAGGTGATTGACAGCAGGTGCTGATTCAGGAGTGTACGTGGGATCCAGCAGCAACCGCATTAGGCGGATTTACGAAAAAGATAACGTGCAGCGCTGAGCTTCCCTTGGTAATCGTGCGGCACACAATTCGGGGCTGCGCTGAGAATTTCGGCACAGATGACAGGTACACAGTGCTGATCCAATTGTCCTTACAGCTGTTATTAACCAAAATAAGGGGCAACTGGAATTACAAACGATTTCTGGGTAAATGCTTAGCTCTGATTCTGAATGATCCCTCGGCAATAATCCGCACATAATCCTCAATACAGAGAGCCTGCTTTAAAGGCAGCTCCATTTTGAGCAGGCCTTGATAATGCATGGATGTCCTGATTCACAAAGTAAAGATGGAGAGGTGAAAATAAAAAAAAACACATTTGTTTTGCAGCCTTTTTCCGGGTTGAACAAAATTTGAGGAAGTGGGTGATCACATACATACCATTTATTAAGCAAAGATTACCTGCTTGGCAGTTGTTTCTTCGGGAGAATAATTTTACCTACAATGATCACATATGAATGTCTCAGATAGGGCTGATGTATCCAGAAAATACACAACAAAATAAAAATCTCCTATAATGAATTGGTTTGTGATATTTAGTCCTCAAAATGCTGTTGTTGTTTTTTTCTTTCAAAGGAAAAAGTCAGCAACTGGATAGTTAACGGGACCAGAAATAAGGACGCAATACACTTATGGTTAGTACTGTCTCTAGTCTCCTCTGTATATGCTTGCGTGAAATATAGCCTGACCTAGTGGCTATATACATATAATATATAGCATATACCATATATATCATATACCATATATATATACAAAATAACCCCATTGCCATGACACCTGAGTGCCCCACAGTCTTTGGTGCATCAGTTAGCCTCATCGCAGCCCTGTGAAGCAGGTCCCCAGAGGTGTGAGGGTGCCTGTTTCCTACTCTGTGTCCCACTGATCCCAGTCAGAGCCCAGCACCTGGCTCTCCCGGCCCTGACCCCCAGGGGGGTCCATGCTCCCAGGATTTGATTTCTGAAGCCCCGTCTCCAAGTTTTCACCCAGACTATTCCTTCCTATCCTCCAGCTCAGCCCACCAGAGCGCGGTGGACTTAAATCTGGACTTGCCGTCACTTACGATTGTACTAAAGTAGTATCATAGACTCCCACTTTGTACTGGCGTGAGACTAGATCAAGAGTTAGAGAGAGAGACTGTATTTCTGAAAGCACCTGCCCATTTTGGGTGTTTTGTGTTGGCATAAGACCAAGGGCCAGGTTTTCAGACGGTCTCATTCCTCTTAGCACCCCCTTGAGCTCTCATGCTGTGCTGTTTCTCTCTTTTACGAATGCTTTCCCTATAACAACTTGATTGCCAGAAAGTGGGCACAGAAGAACTTGAGTCTGCAAAAATTGCTTGAGTGAGTAATCCTCGGGTAATCCCCAGAGGTTTTACCTGACTGACTAAGGATTCTCGGACTATCACCAAACCCTTAGATGCATTCTCTAAAAATATTTTTGGCCCATTGCTTTCTCTAGGACTTTCAAGGGGGCAGGAATAGGTTTTGTAATCTCTGGTGCATCTTAATTAACGCCCCTACGACATTTTAAACAATGGGATCAGTTCTTCTTGGCTGTACAATAGAGAAATGTGGGAAATGATATCTGCTCATCGTGAATCATACTCTGCTAGCTATCTGCTACAGAGGGAAAAGGAGACGTTGCCAAATACCACTGAAGAAATTTAATCTTTTCCTCCCAGCAAATTCTGAAAAAGCAAATACCATTTTCATAGTTTGTTTACTCATTTGTTCCTTAAAAGAGGCAAAGGAATCTGTGAATCAGAAGAATTTCCATCTCAAAAATTGCTTTGGCAGCCAGTGGCTTGTAATTTAAGATTAAGTGATTGAATTTCATGCAGCCTTGCTTAAAATTCACTACCCCACACACTTTCACCACATGCTTAGGAAAAAAACAAAAACAAACATCTATAACATCTTTTGTAAGCTAGTAAAAAAATGTCCAATCAGCTAGGAGGTGACAAAATGTACTTAATAAAGACGTTGTCTGCGTGACTGCTAGATTTTTTCCCTTCACAGCGTTTGTAGCCTATCAGAGAGTTTCTGTTCCTATGCAGTGCTGGTGCCTGGGCTCTCTTCAATCAGGCTGCACAAATCACTGGAGCAGAAATGCCTCCTTCTCTCCATCACCTGAAGCCAATGCTGATTCATCTGTTCAGACCCACTCCTCTTGCCTGTCGCCTGAATTAACTGATTGCTGAATCATTTTTTTTTTCCTCTTTTTTCCTGTACCGAGTGTCCCGCACTGAATGCAACATACTGCGTTTCCAGATCTGGCTCAAAGGGAATATGGAAATTAATTGGCTCAGGCTGTGAACAGCTTTTTACACGCGCCTGTATTCTGTGAGAGGTGCAGTGCAATTGCCTTTCCATTGTAACTCCTCAGCAACCACCTGTCTCCTTGCGCGCGCGCGTGCGCGCTACTGCGGCTGCAGTCGGCGTGGGCACCGGAGATGGATGTCCCCTTCCTCGCCCTATTATACAAGAGGGAGGGCAGCTGGCAGGGCTGTCCCTGAGAGGGTTGAAACTGCCCCTATTTGACTCAGAATAGACCAGATTTGGTGAATTCTCCAGCTTGTGGGAAATAGCGTGTGACTGGTGCTTTGGCGAGGGCTGCAGAGAGATGTTTAACAGTACAATGTCACTCCTGTTGAAGCGGTTATTTGTTCTCTCTGCCGGAAACGGAGCCCAATTCAAAGAGGAGCAGCCAGGCAATGTCCCTCAGCTGTGGGAGGCTCCTAGTAGCACTGCAAGGCACCCCCTGGGAGGACTGGTATAGTTTGACCCTGTGGCTGTGCTTCATCCCAAACATTTTCATAGATTTCTGTCTTCCACTGCTTTCAAACCAGGTTTTTCTCATGGGGCTTTCTTCTGACTGTGGAAAATTTGGTTTTCTCTGGTGAAGTTGCCCTGTTTCTTGGATGTCAGAGTGATTTTACCGTTACAAGAGCATGGACTGAGGACAGTGGCCTTGCTGTGCTGTGCTGAGCACTGCACGGACACCTCCATGGCGCTGTGGAGCTTTTCCATCTTCATGAAAAAGATATAGCCGGGGAGAAGGAAACCCTTATCACTATGTCACAAGGGAGGCACAAAAAGGAGAAGGACTCACACTGGGCCAGAGAGGAGGGCAATGTCAGAGAGGCCAATACCTAAAGAGTGGGGGGAGGAATGGAGAGCCGTGGCACCACTCCGGGACTCTGTGAGTGCCTGCCTCAGGAGGCAACGGGCAAAGTGGACAGGCTCCTTTGAAAGGTGGATGGTGCAAAACCAACCCTGACTCAGTCTTCAGCTGGAAGGGCAAAACCAAGGTATAATATCCAGAAGAGTATTGGTCATTTGCACTGATTATTTTTTTCTTTGGCAGCATTTCAAAAAGTGTCTTTTAGAGACTCGAGGAGGATTTCTGTGCCCAGAAGCTTATCTAATTTCCCCATCTATATTCAGCTAGTCTAATACAAGATATTGTCTTTATGCACAGACCTTGTCTTACCTATGTCCTTTGACCATTACCGCCGCCACAGATCTACCACGAGGTTGTTAGGGCATTTGACAGGAGGCCAGTGTTGCAGAAGTTGCAGAACTCTACAGCTCCTCCAGACTAGGAATAAGAATAATTAAGCAGAGACATGCTCACCTCACGCACAGCATCTACCCATGTGCCCTCATCTCAACAGGCTGATGGCCAGCTGAGCCCCAGTAGATGCCTGGGCTTTGACTCTCACATTTTGAAGGACCCAGGAGGTGAATCATACTCTCTCGACACCATAAGTTTGGTGCTGGCTGTGATGTCTCTGGCATGAGGCCTGTTTTTCTCTGCCATATTTGTACAGTCTCTTGCCCAAGGAGTTCTGGCCTACAAGAAAGGCTACTTCCTCTTATTAATACCATAGCAAGAAATGAAGGAGTAGGCACATCTGTACTGCAGTATCATTTGCAGAGAAAACGCGATCTCAGACATCCTAGATGTCAAAAACAAATGTGAAACTTTTCTTCCAGTTTTATCACAGTTTCTCCCAGAGCCACTGCTGCTTGCACTCTGGAAATTTACAGGATGAAGGATTTTGTCATGATATCTAATTCTAATCTGAAGTGATTTACTGTTAAGTTGAAAATCAAGCCTGTACATATCCCTCTCCAAGCGGTTTCTATGACAGTTTCTATTAACCATAAAAATGTCACTTGCTAGGAAGTATCAGCCTTCTTATAAGCTTTGCAGTCATCACTACCAGATGCACACCTACTGAATGGAAAAAATAATAGTCTTGTACAATTAGCCTAGGTGGCAGGGCATGTCTGGCTATCTCTCTCACCTCTGAAGTGAAGTTCTCAAAAGCAAATCTGTATATCATGAGATGAGGTCTATCTAGATTCTCTGGAGTTCTTCCAGTTCTTCATATCTTGAATTACTGTAATGCCTTATGGCTAGAGCACAGCATTATGAACTTAGGCTTACAGTTTTGTTGCATATCTTCTTCGTTTCAGTCTCTATAAACAACAGAAAAATCCATTTTCCATTGCTCTGATCCAACATGTAGATTATTTGATGTCTTTTTTGTGGCTTATGGCTCAGTGGCATTTCCTGGCATTGCACAATCACAGTAAACCTGGTACTCTGTGTGTGCGCCGTACACACTTTGTCCCTAGCTATCCTTCAAGGAAATTATGCACATGTTTCTTAAGACTGGGGGTGTGGATGACTGCTGCTGTCCATGGGATGCGTTAGCAGCATTCACAGATCTGGCTTAATCTGATCTTTACGTTTGAGGAGAAATGAGAGTTTAGATTTGCATCATGCTCTGTCAGAAATCCTAGCCATTATGCTCAAGGTCTCTGCTGTTGGTGGAGAACTCCAGAAATCGACTTGAATGATGAAAATGGCACTTGATGTCCTGTTCCTATGAAGTGCCTACCATTTAGGCCATATTCCAAAGAGGAGACGTAAAGAAAGCTGCAACCTAGACCTTCATCGATGTGTTCGGATCTGAGGATTGAAATCCAGAGGGTATCAGACACAAGATGGTGGGTTTGGCCTGCATTAGACACATTGCCGTTGGAGCAAAGAGCAGCCTTGTGTTTTTCATCTGCCTGCAGGACAAGGTCATATTCTGCTGTTATGTGCACCAAGTTCAGTGTGAAGTTATTGGACTTTGACTCGCCTTTCAGGGAAAAGTCACCATGACACAGTTTGCAGTTGGCACAATATATGGAGATAACACTAAAGTCTACAGAGCATCTGGCTCACTTGGTGAACTGAGCTTACTCAGCCTGGATGCATTTTGATGTAGTGAGGTGTGGAAGAAAGCATTTGGTCGCATTTCTAGAGTGGGGAGACTGTTTCTGAAAGGAGCAGCCCTGAGAGGTACACAGGGGCTACGACTTCAAAAAAGTTGTAAGTTCACTAGCTCCAGTGGAGCTATGCTGGTGTGAATGAGAGCAAATTACTCCCGCGTCCATTCGTAAGGTGATCAGAGCCAGGACGTGAACAGAGGAGGCTTCATGTGGCTGTGGGGAATCATGCAAGCAGGAGCTCGTGCATCACACTGCACAGTGCTAGTGCAGGAAGCTAAGGCAGACAATGGAGGGTTTTGCCTGCTTTACAAAGGCTGTTGTTAAATTGGAAAGGATTTGAAAATATACGGAAGAATGATTTGCAGTCTGTCAAACCTGCTTTGGAAGGAGAGGTTGAAGAAGCTCAGTCTATGAAGAGCAAAGAAAAGCTTGAAGTATGACTGGACCTCAGCATAGGCAAAGTGAGACTGTTTCTGATACTACAAGGCCCTTTGTTTTTCATTTATCAAGCACATATCTCAGAGCTAAAAGCCACTGTGTGTCCCTGACCCATGGAATTTATAAAGATTTATAAATTATAATTATACAACTCAATAGTACACAACATATAACTCTAAGCACTGTTGTCAGTGGGAAAAGTGCCTGTGGTCTTTTTGTGACTGCAGGATCTGTGATGAATACCTGCAGTTTTCCTCTCCTGGTAATGTTGTTAATTGTTTTTTCACATGATGAAGTTGGTTTGAAGCCATTTCACTGGCCCTTTAAGTTTTCTAAAAATAGAAAGCAGGTTATTTCAGTAGTGAGAAAGACAATGCTCACAGTTGTTGAAGAATTGAAAGCCGCATATATGCTCCAAAGTCCGCGGGATGAGGCTACTTTCTTCACAGCAAAGTTAACACATGCATCTTGGAAAATCTTATCTCAACTAGCATCTGAGTATGCATTACATTCAATGGCTCAGGAGCAAATGCGCCACCTTTTATTCAGCAGCATGGAGCTCCAAAATCAATGTCAGCTAAATATACTCATTGCTAACAAGCTAAACTTATTCACAGATATTATTGGGATCAAAAGTTGATCAATAGCACTGGGCAACACTGATGAACATAAATTCTCTAGACTAGAAGCCTTCTCACCCAACAGGGTCAGATGGGAGAAAGGGCAGGAGTCATTTTTGCATATTTTCATCCCCACTATCTATGTTGTGGTTCTTGAACTGCCAAATGTCACCAAAAAAATAGTGATTTGGCAAGGATTTTGTGTGGAAAGGTCCAGCGTAAAAAGTGGGACAAGCAGGCCACACTGAAAGAACACACCGTTTTCGAATTCCAGTTCAGTACAGCTTGGGAATTAATTGGGCCAGTTAGTAAGTGGTCTTTTCCATGCTTCACAGTGATAGCAGGTACACAGACACATGCTGTGTGCAAAGGCATTTGCTGAAAAAAAAAAGTTCATATCTCTGAAAGGTGCCAGACTGATAAAAATGGGAAGTAGAGTCTTTCATCTGCAGAGCAGGTATGACAAAGGTCCTGGCAGCCTGAACTTCTCCACATAGTGGAGAACACAGTGACCGAGTTTTGTTTTAACGTTTGCTTCCATGAGGAGAGAAAGGACAACTCAGTAACAGTTGGATGGTCCCAGCTCGCTTTGTGAGTGCAGCTTTAACATTATCATGTATTAGATTCCTCACAGCAAATAAAGAAATAAAATCAAAATTGCAGTAGAGGCTATACCTGAATCTCAACTGCATCATAAAATGTAATTTAGATTGCCATAATAATACAAATACTTGAAAGCCAGGACAGCTCAAGATTTTATCTTTTTCAAAAAATTCTCAAACAACCCAAGCCCTCTCACTCCCTACTTCTAAAATAAATGCATTCGCAGCTAATGTCTGTATGAACAGACTTAACATTGACTCTGTCCCTCTACATTCAGTCCATAAGGGAGCATGATGAGAAAATGAGGAGCTTGGAACGGCTGTTCAGTGGCAAGTCAGACCACAGCATTTCCTACCACAGTAGTAGATCAGCCTGCTCATGGGAAGGGGTCCTTGTCTGGAGCTTCTCACTCGTGTTCTGTTGACTTTATGGATAGCCCTCGCAATCTGGTCCGAGCACATCTGAATGTTTGCACAGCACCTGACGCAAAGGGGCCACCGACCCGCTTCATTTATCAAATGATAAATACCATAATAGTAGTATAATTGAAGTCATTTGTACCTATGGTAATCATCTGGTGATTCAGTATAGCGTAGACTTGCTAGATGGAAGAGTGCACTAAGCTTATGCAGAGATTTCTATCTTGCCCATTAGTTTCTGCACGCTAAATATATTCTGAATTTACGAATGTTGAAGTTTTAAGGTGAGATTTTCTATGCTTGGGCTCAACCCCAAAGTGATTCATTTTCGTAATGCCAGAACAAAACCATTCAGCCACTTTTGAATTATGTGAGGCTGAAAGACAAGATATTGATAAAGTTGGTATTAACAGCTGAATCAAGATTCCCTGACAGCACATATAATAATATTTTTTTATTTATTGAACGAGGATCAGCAATACAGGGGGAGGTGGAAGATAGGAAACTTCAGAGAGTTTATGCCTGCCAGTGAGCAACACCCAAACCAGGAATCAGGCTCTGGTGATGTGCAGCGCACGGAAAGTATACTTGAATTAATGCCTACGACCTGGCTGATACATACCTCATAGTTAATCTGGTTACACGGGGTTTATTTCACAGTCGGAAGTTTTTGCGCTGGAAGGGAGTCCTGCTGGGGTTTTCTGAGCACATGACTGAATTAATGAATGAACAAATGCAGCTTGCCAGTCCAGATTTAAACTGCTTACCAGACCAAAATCTGCTCATTTTCTCTGTCCTTTCGCCGGCCTCTCTGCCTTTTATTTATTAATTTATTTAAGAAAACAGATAAGAGCAAAGAAAACGCCTGCGGACATCATCAAGGCGGCGAACCCAGATAAATGGCCATTTGTCATGCCTGCCTGAAGCCCGGCGCTGGGCTTCGAGCCCAGCCGCGGCCCCAGGCAGGGAGGTCCCTGGCGGAGGAGGCTGGTGCCGGGCTGCCGGTGCTGGCCGCGGGGCTGGCCAGCAGCCCCTGCTCTGCATGAGGCCAGGGGCGCGATGAGCCCCTTGGAAGAGGATGGTTTTAAGAGCAGCGGAGTCCACTGTGAAAGGCAGGAAACAAAACCTGGCCTTGCTTCACTGGAAGGATCACGCCGTCCCTAACTTTCAGATCCACGCTGCCTTTGGTATTAGCCCACTGTCAGATTTTAGTGGGCACTTGCTAACAGGATCTCTGAAATATTTTCATTTATTTGGCCACTGGGCAGATCTCCAGCCTGCCGTTGTGACTGTGGGGTTTGTATTTTAATAGGAATTTTAAGAAGGCTTGGTTAGGGGTATTTAAGGTAGTCCCTGAGCTTTTATGTGGGCTTTCCCAGTGCTGATTAAAAAAGTAGCGCCGAAGAGAGGCAGAGGCAGGATTTAAGCAGCAGGGAAGCAGGGACCCTGCAAGCGTGCAGCCAGCGATGCCCTCCCGAAGCCTCTTTCAGACGACTGAGCTCATTTCACGCTGCCTGTCGCCTCTCCTTTGGCGGACCAGCCTCCGGACTCCTTAACAGCCCTGTCCAACCTCGCTGAGCAAGGCCGAGATGTGCGCAGCTGTCCGCTCTTGCAGAGCCGCGGTGCAGCCTGCTCCACCTTCAGCAGCTCCGGCAGAGCATTGTGGCAAAGCAAGACGCCCGCTGGCCCTCCCCCTCGCTGTCCCCAGCCCCACTGGGCAGGGCTGGACATCTCTCCGAGCCCTGGCACTGAGATGCGCTGCAAGGACCCAACATACGGACATGGGGAGCTCAAGGCAGCCAGACACCTCCGCAGCCTCTGGTTCGCGCGCTCCTGAGCAAAACGGGTAGGAGACAATCGTCGTTGCGCCTGCAAGGTGAAGGGCTGCAGTGGCATGAAGGAAAAGCAGCCTGTGCTCCGTGCCAAAGCCTGGAGATCCTCCTGAAGACTCGTTGCTGTTCAGTTTTTGTGGCATCTCAGATATGAATTTTAGAGCTCATGAGAACAAGAGGCTAATAAATCTACAAGGTTAATCAGGAGAGAGATGCTGCCAATATATCCAGGTATCCTGAGCTGCACTGTCCTTGCTCTTCCTCACCTTCCCCTCCTCATGCTGTGGATGTAGCCTGGGCAGGGATGGATAGCTATGCTGCACGATGCTGAGCAGGCATGCAGGCATCTCAGAGAGCAATACTGACCAGGTTCACTTCACTCACCTAGAGACTTTACTGTCAATTTGAATCCAGGTCTCCAGAGGTGCAAGTCCAATGTCTCCAGACACCACTCTGCCTGAGGCTGGCTTAGCATTGCCTGTTTGGACCCTGAGGAGGGTAGGGTCAGCACCACAGTGCATTTCTGCAGCACCTTGCCGTCCCACAGGGAGCGGAAGCACTTCAGAAATGAAAATCTGCTTTGACCTGAAGGACTCAAGCCACTAATAAAATGAGGAGCTGAGGAAGACATCTGTATGGACTTTGGAGGGCCATGGCCTACTTAATGTTCTCTGGGGAGCAGACTGATCTCAGAAAGGGCGTTACGATCCTGAGCTCCCTGACCACTCCCTGGAAGCAGCGAGGCCAAGCAGGTCCACGGTGGATGATTTTAAAAAGCACCATGGGGCCCAGTGTTTCAGGAAACGCCACAGTCATTTGGAGCCAGGCTTCATAGAGCTACATCTGTCAGCACAAGGACTTGCAAAGAGAGTGGGCCGTACACAGCTGCTCGGCCCCTGCACTTGGAGCTCCCCATGGGGCAGGCGGAGGGGTACGCACCAAGAAGCAGGACCGTGCGAGTCCTCATGGTGAGCCTGGGAGCCCCATGGCGAGCCTCGGATGTGCTGCTCGGTGTGCCCACAACTACCTGCTGCATCACCAGCCACTAGCTGCCTATGGAGGGTGAGGCTGGGTCCCAGCATGTTGCGCTGATTTGCAGCACCAGGAGTTTGGGAGGCTGAGGAAGAACACCAGAGCACCTTGGAAAAGGGCAGGCTGTGGCCAGCCGAGGAAATCATTGCCAAGTGGCAGATTCATTTAGGAGCAAGGATGCAAAAAGCAACCCATCGCAACTTCAAACTTCACCAGCTTCCCCAAGCATCTCTTGAAATGCCAGTTAAAATGAGCAGAGGGAGCGGAGTCTGCTAACAGGATCACAGACTCTCCTAAACTGAGTAATAAACATGTAATAGGCGTCTATGTTTCCCCATATGCATATTTTCCAGGCTGAGTTGACTGTAAATGTTGCGGTTATATGAAACCCACATAGAAGAGGATGCAAACATCAACTAGAAAGAGAAGCAAGGCCTAGTCACGAAGCTGAAACAGAAAAAAAAAATCATGACAGTCTTCCACATATAAATAAATAACTGCCTGAAATGAGGGCTAATTAACTTGCAATAAACCAGCTTAACCACTTAGGGGCAGCGTTAACACAGAGTTAACATGCAAAACAAACCTGTATTTTCTCACCTGGTTAATTTAATATGCACTGTGAATATTCATAGTGTATCAAATACTGATACATCAACACACTGAATGATGCAATTTCTCAAACCCAGGAACGCATGATAATAGGAGTAACTCAATTGCTGCTCATACAGTGTTGACTTTGATCACTGGGTTTTTCTAAACACACTTCTAGATGTAGGACTTTACTTCTTTTCCTCTGTCAGGGTCATGGAATATGTCTCTACAAAGATTAAAATCTAAAAAAAAGAGGTTAAAGAAAGGGTTTCACTTAAAATAGACAGAAAGAAGATGAAACAGAAAAAAAGCTGTCTTGAGAAATGCTGATCTCGCATGCAGGAGCTGAAAAACACATTTTATCTCCATGGCCACATTCAGAGTCACTTTGCTTTTGCACAACATGCTTCTTTCTCTACTGCACATTCAACAAAGTCCTGGTTCCTTGGATACCTCTGAAACATTTCCTTGCATTATGAAAGAGGCCAGACCTGCTTCAGGTATGTTTACGCTCCCCAGTCAGAACAAGTAAATAAACGAAAGGGGTTTTCTTAGTGTGGCTTGACTAACTTGAGCTAGGTCTGACAGGCGGGCACAGCAGGAAGAAGAAAGTAACCTGGCTTTTTTCAAACAGGGCTAGCAGCTTAATTCAGCCTCCGGTAAAACTCGGCTTATGCTCACCGCTACTTGAACCTCAGGTAAGGAGAGCAATTTTCTCCTCCTCTTCCTGCCCCTTCCCCCTGTGTTGGCTCCCTTAGGGTTTACAGCTCCTGTGTGGGTCATTAGCATCCCAGCTTTATCTCTGCAGCCACTAGGTCCTTCTGCCTTTTCTGGCTGGGGCTGTGGGATCTGGAGCGTGCTCCGGTGGTGCTCAACCCCTGCCACGGTGTGCCCAGGTGCCACCAGCAGCTGTCGGAGCGTGCTGAGGCTGTGCTCCCGTGGTAATTAATACCAGATCCGTGCACGACCAGATCGTTCGGCAGTGCAGCTCTTGATCGGCATCAGGTGCAGGAATACGATCGCGTTTCTGTCGAATTAGCCTGGGCGCACGGTGTGGAATTTGTGCTTTATGCTGGCTGAGGGAGGACAGGCAATACCTGATCTGGCATGAAGCTAACTTGGTGCAGAGAGACGATATCGGATATGGCACAAAGTTAAAGCGGGGCAGATGATAAACAATATCTGATCTGGCATAAGAAGCTGCTGGTACAAAGTTGGCTTGTCAGAACCACTAAAACAAATTCAGAGCAGTAGAGTAACGTGGCCAAAGCATTTCTGCTGCAGCACCAGGGAGCCCAGAGCCAGATTTAGCCCCTTGTCAAACTCTGTGCTCAAGAGAGGGAGGGAAAGAGGAAGAGCCCAGCACGGAAATGTGCGGCCACCCTCACCGGCATGCCTTTCGGGGGAAAGACACTGCGACAGATGGGGCGGTGAAGGGCCAGGGATGTTCACGTTTGCAGACGTGGACCCTGCCTGGCTTTGCCCAGGCCCTGACAGCTATCACGGAGCAGATCTGCCATAGCAATGTGCTTCGCGGAGGGAGGTGGTGCTGGCGGCGCCGTGCTCAGGCTGGTGCTGGCTGGCAGGCGAGGTGGAGGAGGAGAGGAGCGCCTGTGACGGCTGCCAGCGCCACCGAGGGAGGGGATTCAGGCGCCGGAGCAGTCGCTCTGCCAAAAGCATTAAATCTACTGAAATATGCTCCTGCAAGAAGAGGAAGCAAGCAGTCTGAGTGGAGAGCGAAACAACGAGCCCACTGTACGGGATCATCCACAAACCCTTCTCCACTGGAGTGAAATTTCGCCCTTTCATCTGCCTCAATCGGATTAAGAAAATCAGCACTCAGGCACTGGCTTTCTTTGCCTCTAAAATTCAAGTATCGCCCCTTACTTTTCTTGCAGGACAGACAGTACAGCTGAGGAACATCCAGTCCCACAGCTTCTAGGAACTGGAAAGAGAATGGCAGGGTGGAGTCGTCATGCGTTATGCTGAATATTTACCCCTCATGCATGCTATTTTATTTTAAATCTAGCGTGTAATATGCTTTGCATCTAGCATGTTGCTCTTGTGTGTTTTTCCCTTGCCCTGCCTGTCTCTTGCTGGCAGCTGCCATCATGAAACAAAAGGCAGCTGCCAGTTTGAGTGAACATCTCTCTCTTCCCCCCTCTTGCTCTCTGGAGCTGATGCAATACCACTTTGCAGATTGGGTGGCGGGTGCTGATGTGAGGGAGGTTTGCAGCCCTCGGGAAGCTTGGGCATGTCCTGCCTCAGAGAATCACTGCCAGAGCTCAAAGCCGTATTTAAGCTCTTGAACCTGGCTCAGCGGTAGCCCGGAGAGAATCTGCTGTCACCGTGCCAGCACACCAGCTCGAGCTATCATCTCCATTGCAGTGACTGCCCATTTCACGGGATTTAACGTTGCTGCTTTTGGCAAAGGTAACGGTTTATTAAATACAACTTTGGTCTTCTGCCTCAAGATGTGTAATCAAATGTAGGGATTCCTTCTCCAAACATGTGGTAGAAGGAATAAAAGTCGAATGAAGAAAAACCAGAAAAAGGGAGATCGAACTGAGGCAGCATTTGGGAGAAGATCCTTTTCTGTGTCAAATTAAAATACTGTGAGGATAAATAAGGAAGAATACCCAGGACCTGGACACTCAGGCCAGCTGTGAGCCTCCGATGCTGCTATGCTTTGGCCCATGGGAGTACTTGGTACACAAGTTCCTGTGCATGATGAGGGAGCACATCTGAAACTCAGCTGGGATATTTATCCCTCGACTCCTCTTAAGACTGGCCAACTCCATGATCTAGGAGACTGGAGATCATTCGAGGAAACAGTTCAGCTATTTTTTCCAGAGCTGGAGTGTATGGATGAGCTTTTCTTGCGGAACCTTTAACTTGAGCCACAACACAAACTTGCTTTGAGAAAAAAAAGTTGAGCTCTTGACTGCTGTAAATAGACATGGGCTGGATAATGCCTCTCAGAAGCGAGTGCTGAGAGGGGCAGAAATGAGTTGAAGTTCACTAGAGCTGTGGTCACTGACACATTCGCAGTGTTTCCTTATTTCTTTGGGCTGCGGAGGGAGGTTGGGGAAGAGGTGAGGTGCACAGGGCAGGAAGGTTATGAGAAACCAAGCAGAACCCCAGGTGACAATGTGAAAGGAAAAAGCAAAGTAAAGGCAAACCTCAGTTCCAGTCAGGAAAGTTAAGAAGTGAGATCTGAAACAGCCTCTTGGGAAAGTCTGTTGCGTGCTGAAGAAGCACACTGAAATAAATTCTCGTGCAAGCTGTATCTCTGATTGTCAGAGAAGCTAAGCCCTCACTGCTTTTCTTTGTGGCAGTTTTCTTTCAGACACCTCCTGGTTTTTCCATCCTAGAAATGGCTATCCTCACGTCATTGTAAGCCCTTTTGCTGAAATTATAGGACTTTGGGCTTGTTCTAAGGAATAGTTTGGAAAGATCCTGGTTTGACCATTTTGCCTGATTATAAAGTCCAAAGCAGACGTTATTTTCCTAAGTGGAGAGCCAAGTGAGAGAAAGAAGCTGCAGAGGATAGGTCTGGAGTCTTTGAGGAGCTGTCAGGACAGGGGAGAAATCACACAGGCAGGTGAGAAGGTTGTAATTTTACAGTCAAAGAGCAAGCTATGCCTTCTAAGTGCAGACGATTTCTTCTAGATTAAAGAGGGCTGAAAATAAACAAAGAATTAAAGTTCATCATTGTGAGGAAGACAGAGCATCTTGCATTGATTCACAGTGCTGACTCTTGCCTCTGAGACAGGCTGGCAGGCTTCTTGCATTGAAAGAGTGCAGTGCAGGAAAACAGAGACATGAACGCTTCTGCCTGAGCTATCATAATCCTCCTCACCTGAGCACCTGGATGGTGTCCACAGATTTTCTCTAGTCCCAGAGACACCACAAAGGATGCAGAAAATACAGTTTACGGATATCTGTCCCTTTCAATTTATCTAAGCCACCTGCTAGCAAGCGGATTGTGAGGAAGCGGCAGTATAAATTAACGACTGGATTCCTACGGACTACAGTGTACCTCCCTTGATCTTATACTCTGTTTTCCCAAAGTTGTGCTGTGAGACTGTCAAGAAGTCCAACTGCAAGGGCCTCTGTTGCTTCGACGGGACACAGGGCCCAGAGCTGCTCTAACCCCCACACCAGTTGTGCGATAGGTGAACTCTGAAAACCTGTATATTTATTTTGACTCCTCTAGCACTGATGGGTTAATACAGCTATGACAGAGAAAGTGAAAGAGGCAGATCCTTTCCCTTTGCAACCATCTGGAGTGGCAGGTAGGGCCCAGCAGTTGGGCCAAATTCTGCTTTCCAAACGCCCATCCTTTGCCATTGGTTTGGTTTCTCCTCTATGCCAGCTAAGGAGCTTTCCTGATCTACATATTTTCTTAGCAGCTTTCCCTTGTGAAGAGCCCTCTTTATCACCAGTCCTGGGTGCTCATTTCTTGTCTTCATGAGCGGTGGTCCTGGTGAGCTCCCCACTGCTGGAGGTGCAGCTGCAGCTGCTCGTGCTGGGGGCTCTGGGAGTTCAGCTCGGCCGCTGCACTGCCTTCTGCTGCCGCCCATCCTGCAGGATGACAGCCTGCAACAGTCCTCATACTGTAAGCAGGGCTCCCCTAGACAGACCTGCCAGCATCAGCGGGTCTTCCCTGGTATGGCTTCAGGCTGGTCTGTGGCTTCAATTCCCCTTCTCCAGGCACAGCTCCTTTCTCCAGCACAAATGACGCTACCGACTAGGTCCTTTGGCTAAGTTATAAGAATCCTTGTAAAAGGATTTTAAAATATCTTCACAGAAGATAAAAAAAAAATTCCCCTTGCCCTGCTCTTCATTTTCCACCCATATTTTCTGTAAGCTTCCCTTGGTTTATCCAAAGTTATTCCCTTGGTTTATTCCCTTGGTTTATTCCCTTGGTTCCCAGGCTCCATTCAGCCAGTCCTTGCCTGCTGATGGCAGGGGGAACTGTTCCCATTCACCAGGTGGCAATGGAAGGGGAAAGCACGCTGTCCTCTGCTGTGGTCCCAGTCTCTGCCTCATGGCTCCAGCTATTCTGGTTTGTCTCCCAAGACTCTCCATCCTGGCTGCCCTACAGGAGAGCCTCCATTGCCCTTTCTTCTTTCCTAATATTCCCTTCCTGCCTGCTGGCAAACTGCCTGTGTGGTCCTCAACAGGCCAGGGTCGAGGCACGTTTCTGCCACTCTGATGTGCGCTCTATCACCTGGGGACATGGGCTACCTCGGCATAGGCAAAGAGCACCCTCAGGCCCTCTGGGAAGGACAGGATCATCGTGGGACACGACGGTCTCTGGGAAGCCTGGGTGTGAGAGTTATAGCCCCTGGGCTCTGGCACACTGGGGTAGACAAAGGTTTTGCAAGTCTTCGCCTTCCCCTAGCCTGGACCTCTGTCCATCCCGGAGAGACTGATGAGACACAGAGGATCAAAGCCACCCACCTCCTTCCCCCTCTGACTTCTGACCTCTGACTTCTTAGTGAGAAACTAGTCCATGTATGACCGATTCCCCTGTGCAAGGGAGAGAAAATCACTCACTGCACTCAGACAAAGAGTCAGGAGTGACAGCGAGGATGAATCAGACCTCCACCTCCCCGAACAGTTCAGCAGTTGTTCCCTTGCTGTAACAAGAACCAAGACAAAATTTTTCTTCTTTTACAGCCCTTTTAGCTGCTGCATCTTCAGCTGAAACTAAGGTGTATACTCAGCAGCCTCTGCTGACCTCCATCCTGTGGGAAGTTTTCCAGCCACAAACAGTCATTCCATTAGCCAGGGTCTAGGCCCTGGGCTCAGTTTGAGGCTTTGAGGCCAGATCTTCCCCACTAGTATGCAAAACCAGCTCTTGTGTCTTACCTTTCTGTATTTTCAGCTTTAAACTATGGCAAGCTGGAGACAGACCTTAAACTCAGATTCAGGCTGAGATCATTACAAGCTCTGAAGACCCCAACTGCTGGAAAGGCCAGCTGAAGATGCTGAGTATTGCAGTGCCGGAGGATATCCAGACTGCCTAAATTAGTAGCTGGGTTGACCACAGTGAGCCATGCTAGCAGGGCAATCTCAAGCCCTCCTTCCCCTTCCTGCATCAATATTCCTTCTGGAAGCTGGCCTGAGTTGTGCAGTTGTGCTAGTTAAAGCCCAGGCACAAAATGAAACTCAAAAACCTCGCTAGCAAATCAACAAGAGTAGACAATGTAAAGGGCACCTGGAGTCTGAGAGTTGTGGGGTCACTTCCAAAAGGGCTCAGCAGCAGGCACCTTTTCTGGAGGGCTCTAACTCTACAGTGGCACTCTGGCAGGCTGCAAGGACACTGTACTCCAAGACACAGCATACGTGAAGAAACCAAGCCCCTAGTCGCCTGTAAACCTCAGCAAACTGTGGAAATTCCCTCTTTTTGTCAGTAAAATGGTGTCCTGTGTGTGGAGGAGGAAGGCCAAGATGACACACTGTTGAAGCCTCCCTTTTAAGATCCTTTTCATATCCTTTTTATCACGTCTGCCCCCGATCTGTAAGGCTTGTCCTTTGGAAAACGCAGCAGCAAAGCTGAATCTTAAGAGCTGTCTTGCAATTCTTAGTTGCTTATCCCTCAAAAGAGAAAGCAGAAAATGGGGGGATGCTGAGGGCCACGATATAAATATGCCATGCATGTGTGGTGCAGGTAGATCGTTTAAAAGGGGAGAAGGGAAGAAAACCCCGGACCCTCCTATAAACATCCAAAGCTCCCAAGCCAAAACCAAATAACAAGCCTGCCAGCTGTTCCCCTTCCTCCAACCCTGCAGGGGCTCTGAAGGCCACACAGACACCTCAGGAGCTGGAAAGCCTGCGGGGTGACGGCAGCCACAGGACGGGGGCAGCCAGCAGAGGCGAGAGGGCTCTCTGTGGGCATCCCCTGTGCAGCCCTGCGGGAAAGGCATGGCCCTGGGGAGGTGCGAGGTGCCTGCGAGCAGGCTGAGTCAGCGGGAGGCAGCGGTTTGTGTGACCTCCAGCAATCCATTATTACAAAGGGGCTTTCAGAAACTCCTCTGTGCCAAGCACAGCGAGGGTTATTGATTGAGGAGACAGTGTAAATGCACAGAGAGGCTCCATCCATTAGGGCCGCTGCTCTCCACCAATTAGAAAAAAATCATTACTCAGCAGCCATCAATGGGCTCTGCGCAGCGCTGAAGTGCATGCATTCAATCTATCTTCTCCCACCTCCCTGAAAACTTAATGACAACTATTAGAGCTCCACTGAATGCCCGGTGTGTACAGAAGCAAAAGATTCATTTGGTAATCTTTGTAATTACGACGCCATAGGAGAATGCGTGCTAAATTCACACAAGGGGGTGGGGGCGGTGGGGGGAGTTCCTGAATTCCTGCATTGCAAAAGCCCCTGTTGTACTCCGCCTGCCTCCGGTCCCTTCTCACTCACCTGCTGCCTCCCTGCCCCCTCTTCCCAAAGTCGCTTGAGAGGGTTTCTGAGGTGCTTTCTGGTTTTGCTTTTCTGCATTTTTTTGCCCTCCTCAAAAGGGAAAAATCATTTCATGAAAGTAAATTGAAGTGGGGTGACTTGGGAAATATTTGAGACCTCTGGATGAGGCACAAGCCTAGCAACACTGTTTGACAGCACTGCCCTGAACGATCAAGAATATGAATTCCCATTTACACAAGCCTGTAGAGCCACTCTGGAGTCTCGCTGGCATAACATACGCAGGGTGCAATTTATTTACTCTGCCACATCCCTCTCTTTTCCCTCCCCCTCCCCCAGCCTTTTCATTTACACAGGGCAGAATGGAGGCTGAGCCAGACCTTCATCTCACTTCTTGCCTATGCATGTCACTCCAAGTTACAGGGAAAGCCAAGTCCCAGGAGGGAATTTTTGGAAGAACTCAAGGATAGATGCAATGTGTCATTGAAGTTGAAAGGAGCAGTTACTTATAAAAGATGGTGCTTTTTACAGGTCTCCTCTTCACCGATCTGGGAAGAGGTAAGTTACCATTACATGAGGGGCATTGCCTCTATTCATCAATGGTGAGAGCCTGAAGGCAGCTGTCAGTCATGCCAATCTATAGTACCACACCTCTCAGAAGAAGAGTTTCTATCACACCATAGAGAAATATGCACATGGCAGATTTAGCGAGGACAAGAGACAGCTGAAAGAGCAACATTAGTATTCCCTTTCTAAAATTCTCCCTCTACAGGAGTCGTTCCTGCCAGGGACAGCTAGCACAACACCAGGCAATATGAAGGGGAGGATGCCTAATGCAACAAAAAGACATGCCACCGAAGCCTGCCTCAGTTAAAGGTGGCAGGTTGATCTTGCAGGGTGTGGAGAAGCTGGGTCACCACATTTCTATAGCTAACCTCAAGACATTAGCTGTGCATGATACAGTTGACCTCTTGAGAGAGGTCTCAAGAACAGTCAAGAGAGACCATTACTAGACTTTTTAGGCCTTTTCTTGATCTCCTAGGACTCCTTTGCTTGGACATGTTGTAGGAAGAATGTGAAAGTTCCTACAACAGTTGACATACCGAAAATATGTCAAAGGGAGATGAGAGGTCTCAGACAGACAGACATATGAGAATTAAGAAAAAATAAGCCAAATCCTAAAGACCCTACTTAGCTTTTATTTTGGTTTTACTCAAGGAAGGTCCAACTTCGTTCCTCAAGATTTAGTAAGCTGAGTGAAGGCCTCGAAGTTCAGTTGGTTTTCAAGAAAAATGCAGCTCCCCAACTTTATTAGAAATAACAACAGGAGAAGAAAGGCAGTAAAGTAAGTAAGTCAGTGGGGAGAATTACTTTCCTTCTCTTTATACAAAATATGAGAATGGCACTGAGGGAGATGATACCTTGTCTGCCCTGTTACACAACATAGGACAGGAACAGGGTGCCCATTCCTTGCTGAGGGCCAAACCCTCAGCCTTGCTGAGGGTTAAAAAAACCCATAGATAAGTGATGTTTTAACAGTCATCTTAATGTTATCCAGTAACAGTGATGAAAAAACACATGTGGCTATAAGCCACACACAAAATGGTATTGCAGCCTGTATCTGCCCCATAGATTCATGTACCCTAAGTCTCTCACAGGCTAAAATCAGTAATCAGAGGTGACTCTCACACTCTGTCCTGATGACCCTCTCATAACTGTTATTAAGCATCTTTTAATGTTAAGATATATAAAGAGAATGAATCCCCCCAGATAAGGCAAATGTATCAATTGCTCTTTATTTTGTATGAGGACTGGTTGCTGTCGTGTGTGAACCGGGAGATACTGAGTTCAAAAAGGGCATTCACAGGTTGGAGAAAACCTCTCCTATATCCAGCGCTGGCTGCAAGAGCCTGTGAAGAGCATAAAAGAGATGCAGCCAGAAATGAAATCTTCTCCTCCAGCATCAGTGGTTATAACCAGAATGCAAAACTGTGAATTAGTATAAAAACAATCCCCCTGCTTGGATTCAGCCAGTGCAGGTGAGGAACTCAAACCATTTTGTCCCAAACCATGTGCTGCAAAGGCCGCTCTGATTGCCCAGTCCAGAAAGAAGCAGCTAATCAGAGATAAATTTTCCTTTCCTCTGGGGACTAGGTAATTTCCTGTGCTCCTGGACACACTTGCTTCTCAGCCGTGCGAAAAGGTAATCTTTGTAAAATGCAATGGCAAGCAGTACTTGAACGCACCTGGAAGAAGAAGGGATTGGCTCCATCATAAAACCTCCCAGCACCTCCTTGTGCTCCCTTTCCCCCGAAGCGCTGCCAGACGGCACAGCCCGGCCCTCTTTGTGACAGAAACTCTGCTTTTTTATTAGGGAAGAGCTCCTGAGACAGGGAGGCTGGTGGAGGAAAGACCATGACAACAAGATGAAAAGATGACACCCTTCACAGCCGTAAGGCTGGGGGGAGGATGATTTTTGTTCAGCTGCCCCTGACCTTGAAGTGTCCAGTGTGAGTCAGTGCCAGGAAGGCCAACGTGGGCGAGAGTCCATCTGATCTCCTGCTCAGGGGGAAGGTGCTGGCAGCTACCACACGTGCTACGGATCTGGCCATCTGGTGTGGATGCAGGGTAGCTACACAGAGGCCCAGATGGCAAACCGGCTGATGGCCGGCCAGCCCGTTAAACAGTGAGGAAGATCTGCAGGCTCAACACTGATGGCCCCAGGAAACTGTCTCAGTTAACGTCTCAGAATCATCTTGCTAAGGCAATGAATTTTGTCTGGGCCTGTTGGATGCAACGGAGACCAAGCTCACAGGCAACTCAGGTGAGGTGCTTTGCAAATTGGGCAGAATGGTAGGTGAGAGGACCAAGACCCTTCTTTTTTATGACCTGGAGCCAAACTGGCTGCTAATGTGAACTACAGAGCACACTGTTTGACTGTTACTGTCGCAAGTTATGGAAATCATGGAATTGTATTCCTCGCTTAAATGGGAGTGTGTGAGCACCAGCTCTGTGGTGACAGGCTCCCTGGTGTGTATAAATATGTTTATCTGGAAAGTCTTGAGCAACATCCTCCAAGACTCCTTGTGAAAACTTTAGCAACACGGAGCTGGGAAAAGGACAGGTATTGAATTGATAGCACTGGCCATTTCCTACAAACTGCAGGCTTTGGAGGACAATGGAGGATATGCTGGATCCTTTGAGCAGTGGGACACTTACTGTATTTCTCTGACATTGGTGCTCAAAGCATGGTGCAGAGGATGATTGCCTAGAAATACATGTGCTCAGCTATTTGCTTAAACTACAGAGTCACTTGGGCACCATCAGACAGAAGGAAAGTCATGAGCTCTTTTGCCAAGAGACTACTGATATGCCCTTGAAGAGAGATCTAAAGCTCTAGGCCCATTTGCTGAGCGTCCTTCTCCACATTAAGTATGATTATTGCATTTAAGGGGTAATGACATCAAGATTTAGGTGACAGTTTAAAAAACTCCAACCCAATAAAGACACAGAGCCAAAGCTTGAGGAGAGGCATGTATATTACAATAAATAATCAAAATAGTCTATTTCAAAATTTTTCCTCTGTTAAGACTGATTTTTTTTGAAGCTCCAAGCAAGAAAATGGCTCTAGCATACACCACTGGGGTGAAAACAAGCTAAGGTATTTCTCAGTGTGGCACACAGGGACAGTGGGCATTTCCATCTCCAAGGCTTTAATTTCTCTTACACAACAGACACACACCCTAAATATCTTCTGATAAGACGATGCTTGTCCAAGTTGTCTCCCTGTAACTCTATAGAAGGTCAAAGGAGCTGGAAAAAGAAACCTGCCAAAGGGCCTGTCTGCAAATATAAGAGTGCTTTGAAACTGCACAGTATCCTTTGCTGTTAGGCGGGATGTGTTGCTTTCATTATATTTGTTTAGTTTTGGAGAAAGATCGTCCTGATGGTCCCATCCTACCCCTTTCACAAATACTTCAATCTGAGCCTCTCAGGACTTCTTTTGAGTGTTCCCTTGCCTTTCATTTTAAAACAGAAATGTTTATGGCATTTTAAATGCTTCTCCCTTACTATGGCTGACTGAGCTGCTCCTCCTGGATCCCTGAACTAGTTTTGTCAAAGAAAGCACGTCCTCTCTGACAGACAGGACACCTGCCTTGATTTGGTGGGATCATTGGTTAGGTCTCTTCCTCTCAGCTCCTTTCAATATTTACAACTTATATTTTGCTGAGGTGCCTTTCTCTCCCTATTGTGCGTCCTCTTTTCTGTAACACTTCCTTTCATCACCTACAGAGCATTTCCCAATTTGTCACTCATTTATAACTCTCTCTCTCTCTCTGTCCTTTCCTGTTTCTCTCCGGTCTGCTCTTTCCATTTATTCCTTGTTTTCCCGGTACGGTTCTTCTGCTTCCTTATCTTCTGCTTCCCTCCTCCATCACCTTGGCACCCATCTTTCACATCAGATGACCCCCCTCTGCTTCCTCCCTTACCCTCCCCACCGTGACTATGTCTAGGTACTAATTGCCTTGCTAACGTGTGCAGCAGGACAGGTTTTCTCATCCTCACTTGGTCCTTTCCTGAAATAACTTAAATACCTATTCTTACTCTGGACTGAAGACAAGGCCACCCCTGCAACTCCCACTCTTCCCCATCAGCGAGCTGCCAGGAGAGAGACCTGCAGACTGGCAGGGTGGATTACAGCCCTGTCCCTCCTCAGCACAAGGAAGGGCCTGCTGACCTTGCATCCTTGAAGTCCTTGTGTTTGCATCTACTCCCTTTCTAAGGCTGGTCTGCAAAGAAACTCTAGTTTCTAAAATTCTGAAAAAACATCATCTGTTTTACTCCTATACCTCCTAAAGGTCATGTTTTAATGGACAAAGACTTTAGAAAAGAATTAGTTCGATGCCAGCCCCTCCAGGATGGTGGGTCCAGCAAGCCAAGGTGCTCCGTGAAGCCCTGAGGTACAAAGCTGCCAGGGGAGCCCCAGTGTGGAGGCCAAGCTGGCACATTGTGTCTCTGAACTGCACAACCACTTCCTGGCTGGGGGGCTGCTAGTGGGGCGAGAAAAAGTGGAGATAAAGCTAGTATCTAACTCTTCTGGGTGAGGGTAGCGCATCTGTAATGACAGAGACTGTTTCCTTCTTGCTGTCGTTTGACACTGAGGCTGCCTACAAGGAGAGAGAGAGGAATGAAGGACGAGCTCCTTCCTTTCAGGCTTATCAACACCACCTTGTTAATATTCTTCCCCTTCTCTCCCCTCTGCAGATACCACCTATCGTTTCTCTCAGATGGTCTGACAGATTAACATAAACCCATGCAATTGTGCTCAACCATATTTACCTGGTAGATTGTTGCTTTCACTTCAGACCTGAAGAAGGTCTTATGTTCCCAAAAGCTGGTTGGTTTTACCCAGCTGTACAACTTTGTTTAATGAAAGATACTAGTGCCGCACACAACCCTTCCGCTCATTTAGGTCAAGACACGTAGTGGTACAATCTCCCTGCTTTCTTTCCTGAGAGACTTCTACTTTGTCTTCTCTTCTCCATTCAAAGATGTTTGGTCAGAAAGAAAAGGCTTCTTGCCTTCTCTCTGGAGGCAACATCTCTGTTCTGTCTTTGCACCTAGTGAAATTCATCTTGCTAGAAGGCTCCCTACCAAGCTGCCATGAGCAACAGGCGAGCCACCAGCTCCCTAGAAATCAGACGAAAAGTTTTCTTCCGATTGTGAAATGAGGACTACATACCTGTTTTCCAAATAGTAGACTGGAATGTATTACTGCTAAACTCTTCCCAGTGCTCCCACAGGCATCAAGAAGGGTTAGAAGTGGTGAAGGTCAACAGAATTAGAGCATTAGAGCAGACTGTTACAATCTGAAGAGTGTGCCCTACCCAGCAATGCTAAAATTACTCAGGGTTGAGACCACGAAGTCCACCAGACTTGCCTTGTGCTCTGCTCTGCATCACTCCGTTGCAGACTTTGTTATGCACGTTTATCTGTGCTGCTGTTTTTCCCAGCCTCCGTCTCCAGCAGTAGAGAGGCCTAACCTGCACGACCTCATTTTTCCTGCACGAGGACATCTGGGAGGGGGCCTACGTTTGGCCTGCGCTGTTCCTCTTTTTTGCTCCAACGGTTTTGGAGCAGGGCAGAGCTGCCGTATGCGAGGGGCAGGTGGGAGAGAGGGAGTCCCAAGAGCAGATTGGGTGTGGGAGGGAACTGCTGTGAGGAAGGAGGGTGCCAGCACCTGAGAGTTGGGGAGAGGGAGCCAATAGTGTCAATTGCTCTACAGGTTTTACCACAACATAGAGTCTCTTGGGAAGGATCTTGCTCCTCCAGTGAAACTGGACCATCTGAGGAGTAAGAGTTAGAAGGGGAGAAAAAGAGAAACCCTTGCCTTCACTGAGACTCCTGAGCCTTCCCAGCTCAAATCTTTGTCCCAAAGGTTCAACAAAGTCATGATACTTGATGATGCCGTGACACTTTTTTTGGTATTGGTATCATGGAAGATTCAAACAGCGTTGTCCACCTCTAAAGCTTTTGCAGAATGAATCTGTTTTCCTATCTGTCTGACTTGACACACATTCTCTGACTACTTGGAGGTCACAGATTTAATTAAACCTCAGTGAATACTGGCAGATCTCAGAAATAAGGGTCCTAATCCAATTAAACCACACTTGTACTGCAGTATTGCATCAAGCATGGTCAAAGCAGAAGGGTTGGACAGTGGCAAGCTAGAAGGGCCCCAAGAAGTTCCTCTGTAAACTGCCGCTTATGGATGATAATGTGATTGTGACATTCACAGACAATAGAAGCAGTTTCTTAAACTGGAGGTCCAAGGCTTGATGATATCACACCACAGCCAGTTAAAGAAACATGTGAAAGATCACAGCCAGTTCTTGGGGTAAAATGGCTGTGGCTCTCAGAAGAGCTATTATTTGTCAGGTGGAGATCAACTTTAACAGTAGCTGGTACAAATCCCTCACCAAGTCACAGACTTACTTTATAGTGATTAGTTTTGGAGGAAGTTGGTCCTCTCTCCCCCTTTTTTTTCCTAAAGTCTTTCTCATGTCTCAAGGGAAAAGGCAGAAGCAGCATGTAGCCCTAGGAAGTTCTTTTAACCAACCTACGCAATGCAAATTAATTTTGCATAATGTCTCACACTGCATTCCGCCCTGGAGGAGGCAATGCTTGCTATGTGGGCCAAGCGATTCACTGACGATCAGAAGACTCGGCTGGAATTTTTTTTGAAATTGACAGAAAAGTTTACTGAAATTTTGAGAGTAGGAAAATGTAACAATGTCTTCACAGGCTGGTCATCTTCAATCCAAACATTGGCCATCATTAATTGATTTTCAAAAATTTATTGAAGAAATGGACCTTTCTTCACAATATTCCCCCCAAGCATAGAATTCCTATCTAACCTGGCATAGTAAATATTATTGCACTGATCAGATTAAGGCAGATTCAATCTGTAGGTGAAGTTGTACTGTGCTTTGAGGCATTTTCTGGGAGAGAGGTATGTTGCTATCTGTCAAAATATTTGCAAATACCTTATATGCCATATATAAGCCATGTAAGTAATTAAAAAAAAATTAGTTCTGTAACCACAGCAAGATAGATATACAGACATGGGAGGTGGTTCCTGATGGCAGGTTCTGGTTAGGAGAAAAGGCACCTGAAGTGTATAGCAAGACTATGTTAAAGAATCTTACTGTAGGAGACCTCAGGAGAACATAAGAGCAGAGAGCTGTGCACTTCACAGAAGTCTGTGTCCATCCTGTTCGGAAATCAGACGGGAAGACGGAGTGAGAATTGTTATTACTCCTTGTTATTCAGACTGTGGTAGGAGATAGCGAGCACGTCAAGGATCTCTGTGTTTAAAGCTGTACAAACAGAGAGTAAAGGACAGTGCTTGTCCCAAAATGGTTGTAATGAAAAAGGAATAAGGACATTGGAGGGCAAGAGCAACTTCTGCTTCGTGTTTTTTTCAGGTGGAGCTGAAGTTTTGCTGCACCTTTACTTGCACTGGTGGAGGAGGGGGTACGTATGAAAATTATGAGAATCGAGTTGAAAAATGGGGCTTTAAAAAAGAGAGGGTTGGAGAGGGAGAAAATTGTAATGTTTTACAAACCATTTCACCTGCCTGAAGAGCAATCTATGATCAGCTGCAATATGCACGAGGTAGCTCTCTGCCACTTCTTTTCCAGGGACCTGCTTGGAAGAAGCCTCCTGCTGCGAGCCGGGCAGGGCCCGGCTCTGCTCTTGGTGCTGCTCTAGGCTTTCTGCTTATGGACAAGTTCAATAGGCTTTGTTCCTGTGCTCACCCAGCTGATTAAAAGTCATTTTTTAATGCCAGCAGCATGTGAGCCACAAGGATCTGTTCATTATTGCTCAGCCGTGCTGTGAGATGCCGTCTAGAAGTAATTAATTGGGTAATGCTTTGGAAACATGGAGGAAAAAATAATGGAGAAAGAGGGGAGGGGACTTCGTTTTTCCCTTTGAAGTGGGGATCTTTTGCTGAAAGGGAGGGAAGCAATACCAGAGAAATAAGCTGGCTTGTTATTTTACAATGTTATTCTCCACAGCCGTATGGATAAACATGTAAATTCAGCCTGTTTTTTTCTGCCTGATTTTAAAAATAGCCATATAAGTGGGACTTTGTGAAAGAGAGTTTCCTGTGGGGCATTTTTTTTCACAAGAGGGAACTCTGTCCTTATTCCGAGTCCTTCCCGCTCGTCAGTTCTTGCATTCAGGGAGGCACGGGAAGATCCAAGCCTCACTAAGTCGAGGGGTTTTCAGTGTCATTTGCAGAACATCTGTTCTTTTCCAGCTAGACCTCAAATAATCCTGAAACTTTAGCAGCAACCACAAGTTCATGCAAGGAAAAAAGGGTGGAGACCTAGCAGCTGTTGGGCAGGCCTATTTATATCAGCGCTGCTCGAGTTTGGTGACGTCAGTAATTCCCCCGCGAGGTTTCTCACTCAGCACATCAGCTGCGCTTTTCTGTCTGGCTACGGACCGGATTAAACAGCTCTAAAGCCAAACCAACTTTTTAGACAAAACTGTGTACACCAGCAGCCAGGCAAAACCACCTTTGAGAGCGCAAACTGTTTGGGCCCCTGTTGTCGCGCCTACCTCCTCGACTCAAACCCATGGGACAGATCCAGCCCTCTTGCCCGGCAAACACAGCTTTTGCCAGGTCATCTTGGAGTCGCTGTTTCTCACTGGGATCCTGCAGGCCGGGAAACTGGAAGCAGTCTAAGAAGAAGTGATCTTTAATCCCAAAAGGACAGGGGTGAATGAAGGGTAGGGGAACTCAAAAGGAAAAGGGGGAGCCCATGGAGAAGAAAGGAATATAACAGGAACTCTCAGAGAACGGGAGCAAGAGAGGGTCATGCGGGCAATCCTTTGCAGAGGCAGAGGCCAAGTCTCTGCATGCCTCTGTGTGTGCCTGTGTGTGTGTGTGTGTGTGTGTGTGAAGTCACCAGGCAAATCAGACACTGTGTACTGAATTATACAGAGGATGGCATGGTATATTTTGCATGCCTTTACCAGATTCTGCACTGAGAAGCACACAACTCACCGACTTTCTGTTTTGCAGCACAGAATGCAGGTACCAAATTCAGAGAAGAAAACTGAGTGTCATAAGACCTCCATCTTCTACAAGTTGTATAACTCCCATCTCCCAGAGAAGGCATAAGTCCAAAGGTGACGACTACAGGAGCTGCTGTGAGAAGGAATTTCAGGAATGCAAATAAAAATTAGTAAAGACATCTAATAAAAATAATCTCCCGTAACTCCCGGTGTCCACCCACTCTGAAGCCACACAGCCTCTGCCATGATCCAGCATCAGCATTTCAGAGAAAACATGAACTGCCCTGTCATCTATGGCCCGAAATAAATGAGGTCAGGCTGCCTGCTGCTGATGTAGCCCAGACACCTCTGTCCCACCAGCAACTCTCCTCTGCGGCAGGGCTACACGTATACAGGGCGACAGTCACAGCTCTGGCATGCTGGGAAACCAGACAATGCTTTCGGATTTCTGACTTTGTGAGCAATCTGGAGTACCTTTGATAAAATAATAAAAAAAAAAGATTTGGTGGTAGAAGGAATAATTGGAGTTTGTCAAAAAGTTGGAAAGAAAACAGCTTTTATTTGTGAACCTGTTGTTTTACAGGACTATTGCATTTCTGGTTCAAAGGGCTTAAATGGGGTTTCTTTGGGTCCAGAGTTTTTTTCTGCCCGATCTTCTGGTTGTATTCAATAGTGCTGCTGCATGATGTTGCATGCTGTTTTAAGAAAGAGTGTGGCTTCATCAAAATCATGAGAGGAGCCCAGGTTCTCAGCAGCACCCCTCCTCCCAAATGCACTGGCAAGCTTCCTAAAACATCTAGGGCAGGCAGGTTGGTTTGCCGCCTTCCCCCCTGCCCAACAGCTTCTCTGTGCTCAGCTCCCTTGCACCCCCACGTAAATAATCTGCTGGCTTTTGAGCGTGCACACTGGCAGTGATGGTTATGAGAGAGGGCAGCTCAGTGAACTGGCAGGGAGATGCGAACCTAAGGTCACGCGGGGATCCCCGGCCACGGGCCGGCAGAGGTGGCCCCAGCTGAATAGCGGTGACGTGCTGCCAGCTCCCCCGTGGCCGCAGCCAGCCGGGCCAGGGCTGGGAAGCAGCCCACCCTGGCTCAGGGAAAGAGAAGAATAGGGTAAAGAGAAGGCAGAAAGGGAGAGAGCACAAAAGAGCATGAGGCGCTTAAATAGCGCTCGGGAGGGTTGTCGCGATGTCATTTGGGCCCTTTTGCACGCTGCTTCAGACACGTCTAAGCAAGCAGACAGCACTGAGTCTGAGAGGATTACGTTCACCAGCAACTGGCTAGCCCTGCCAGTAGGTACAAACAAATAGCTTATTACATCAGGGCCAATGTTATCAAAATGGCTTTAAAAAAAAAAAAAAGCAGTTCATCTTAGTTTCCTTCTGCTCATTAGAAGCTGCAGTTAATCATGCACTGTGAAAAGGCTCACCATCAAGTTGCTTACTCTTCCAGCCCTCCTTTTCAGCCCTTCTCACAAATAAATCCCTTATTCAGCTGGGCCATCCCCTGCAATCAAGTAATTCCTTATGCCTGCCACCCACTCTGCCTGGATAAACCTCAGGTGGTCACTACATTGCAGGTTTCTTGAAAAGTGCTGCCTCTGAGCAACCTCTTTTTGTTTTTTTCCCCCTAAGCCTCAGTTTTAAAATCCCTCTGTGTATCATGAACCAGCAAGACTTTCCCCCCACAAGCTCTACCAGTGGTTTAATAGCCTCTTGTTTCTCTTAAGTCCTGGTGCTGAGAGTCCTCAGCCTTATTGGTGCTGGATGTGTGAAGGATGCTTCTGGGGAGGCAGTGATTGCTGGCTCCGAGGAGTGACAACTGTGCTGGGTGTCCTTTTCTGCTCACTGCTCCCGGCAGGCGCTGGGTCCTGCTGCCTGCCCAACTGGGGCTGCTTTCTCAAAACGCTGTGCTTGCTGTACTCTGCCTTATGCAGCAACCCTGCCCTGTCTCACCAGAGCCCAGAAATGCCTCTCGCACGTGTTACCTCCTGCTCCACAGCCATTACAGCATTTTCCTGAAGTAGTAATGGTGGCTGCTCTGACCAGAAAGGTAGGTTTTACTTTCTGACCTATTGACCAGACAGCCTTGAGGGCTATAGCTCCTGCTGTAGAGATTCCCCCCACCCCAATCTTCCTAATGCTGTGTGCTTTAACTTCCTACTTTTATCAAGCTACCAGCCTGATGGGCCAGGCTTGGACACAGCCTGCACTGACAGCGTAGACACCTTCAGCGACTGTTAATGTTGACTAGCTCAACAAATGATGTATTTGCTATGAAAAAGCGTTCACAGACTTTTGAATGGAGGCAGAGGCCAGGGAGACTGGCTTATACGTTGCTGCAGCCAAAATCAAAAAGATCTTCCTTATTTTAGGTGTTGTGCATAATTTTGTAAGGAATCGCTCCTCCCCCAATGAACGTATAGTGTAAATAGGCAGGATGCACTTCCCTACCTAACAGAGTACCTAAAAATGCAGAAAAGCCTCTTACTGGCTTTCCAGAAAAAACCCAGGATCTCACTCTCACTGATTACAAGACAGAAAACTAGATCAGAGGGAAGCATTAGAAATGCCTTTAAATGGAGAAACCAGTGAGACTTCCACCTTCTCTGAAGAGGTAACTGTTTCGGGAGAGCACTGGGAATCTGGTTGATATTGCAAAGTCTCAGCTCTTGGAAAAAGATTTTACCTCTATCTGCATGTCTTGTGTTACTGCCTACCGACCCTCTGTGTACAGCAGCACTGTGTACAAAGGCTTGACTGCCAGTAACAACGTGGCTTTTGCTGAATCTCAGCAACAGCAAAGAAAAAGCACTCTTTTCCTGGTCCGGACACTGTGTGGGATGGATATACCAGGTGCAGCTAGTTACTCACCAGCGGGGGGCTAGCGGAGGGGCCAGCAAAAGGTACCTGCTCCATTACTTATGTCTCTTTTCTGTTACTTATGCCTCTACTTATGCTTTTCTGAATTCGCAGCACCCCGCCAGTGTCTTCTGCTGGAGCCGTAGGACTCATGAGAACGAAGTTCAGCCTCCCGCAGGAGCAGCATGCGAGTCCGCCAGGACATGAGCAACTGGGAAGAGGGAAAATGCATGCTTTGGGTAGCCAAGAATGCCAAAGGATGCATAAAGGGGCGCTCCAAGAAATTATACGTTATGCTGTGACTTGCTCAGGAAGAGTAGGCATCTAGCATTTTCATTGCAAACGGCTTTGGAGTTACTTGTGTTACAGCTCAGTAAAGGTGGCCTGTTGAAAGTTATAGTTTCTTTGCTTTGTTTTGCATGAAAGTGATTGTATCCTTCGCTGCGTTCATAGTGAATCATACAAAAGTCTAATGCAATTTAGTCACAAAAGGTGAGATTCGTCTCATCTAATTTTACATGTCCGCAAAGCCCTGAGGAGGGGGGCAAAGGCAAAACGCTGCTGCGGCACCCTGCTGCCAGTGTGACTGCAGGCCGGCCAGGCTCTTCGCACGTGGCTAGAAGCAGTGGGAAAAGCTGTCGTAGCTCGCGTCTGCCTGGGAACAGCCTGCGTGAGCTGGTGTGACAGCTGGGCTGCGTGGGGCTAGAGCAATGCCCTGGCATGTGTCTCCTATGCCCCCAGCACGGCGCTCCCCCGCGGCACGTGGCGCGGGGCTGGCGATGCCAGCGGAGCGGCTGCAAGGAGCCCCGCCGGGGCACAGCAGGTCCAGGGGCCGGGCTGGATTTCCTTCTGCGGATTTTGGCTGGGGTTGGAGCCGTTTCTCAGCGCCGTTTGCATTCATCACCGACGCGGCTACCCGCTGTGGTCCTGCCACAGGGACCACACAAGGGGTGGGTGGGAGCGCGGCTGGAGGTGGCATGCGGGAAAATCCCTTTGCAGACCGCGCGGGGAACGCACGCCACAGCTGCACTGGAGAGCTGCTGTCGAACACGGCGCTGGCGGAGCCGCGTCTCTGCGACGAGCGCTCTGGAGCGCAGCTGCCGCCGCAGCCGCCGCGGGGATCGAGCTGTGCACGGGGGGAGCGAGGGAGGAGGCGGGCACGGAGGCAGTGGGAAGCGAGCCCTCCGCTCAGGCTTTCCCTGGGTTTGAGAGGGATTAGCCAGGACCATAGCATTATTTTAGCCGTTTCGTTCTTAATGTGCCTTGCGGCGCAGCTGTTCAGAGTTTCAGACGGCACGCAAAGGCGAGTCCTGAGGCTTGCCCACAATTACCCAGCACTTTTTGCATAGCTGCGTGGAGGATTTCCGTAGCTCCCTTATCAAACTCACACTGCGCAGACCACACTGCCTTGTTTAAGATGTCCCCTGCAGCTTACACCCTGTTAACTGCTGCCACCTTCCTAAAACCATTGCGGTCCCAGCACGACTGGTTCACAGCTTGCTACCGCAGCACAAGCAGACCAGTTTCAGCCAAGGGAGAAGTAATGCTCACGCAGGAGGGGGAGACCCTTCAGATAGCGTGCCTGCGGTGTTGGGCCAGGCGAGCGAGGAAGGACGGGCTGCTTTAAGACCTTCCTCCGCCACTGAGGCGGCTGGGGCTGGACGGATGCCCGGGTATAAACTAAAGCAGCTTCACAACTGCTCTAATTTATGTCCAATTGCCAACGGCCCCAGGGCTTTTCTGTCAGCTGAGGCTCAACCAGCTGTAATAGCACCCTACTTTCAGCATCTTTTCTGGGTGCCCACTGCTTTTGCCGGTGGCTGGGAGAGATCCCAGCGCAAGTGGCCCCGGCGTGGGTCCCTCTGGGACGTGGGGTTGCTCTGGGAGTGGAAATCTTTAGGCGTCTGTATGCCCTGTGTTACTCCCCCACTGCAAAAGCCAGTGTTTTCCAGCCAGGCTGTAGCCCGTGTTTCAACCCTCCTGGATGAAAAGTGCTTCCGACACATATGGTAGATATGACAGTGCTCTGCGATCTATATCTGTACATGTGACGTGAGCAGCAGACACCTCTGCAAACCTCCCACAGATCAGCCAGGAGTCAGAAAGCCCCATCACAGAGACTACAAAGAAAGACAAAAAACACCATCTCAAACTCAGAAATAGATGATACACAATATTTTTTCCCTTTTCTTCTCGCTGCCTTTGCTAGAATTAGTCAACAATCTTGGCCTGCAATAGCTGCGCAGCATTGATTTCAACAAATGCAAAGAAAGAGCATTTAAGATAAATATTTAAACTTCCTATTCCAGCCCATTTTATCCTCAGTCATTGTTTGTGCTCAATTCAGACACGTATGCTTAAGCTGACTCTCATTCTAGCTGCTCAGGATATTTATATACTTTTTTCTGTACTGACTCTGATCCCTAATTCTTGCTTGGGCGCCGAAGGAATTATGTGAGTAAAACACCCTCATGGATTAAATTCAAGGTCAGATTACATTCACAAGGAGATGGAGAAACCCTTACAGATCAGAATGGTGATTAAATGGCAGTTATATCCATACGGATGTCAATACCTGCTCTTTTTCCACTTACACCTCCTCTCTCTAGGATGGTGTAAGTAAGTGGTGGTACTGAAGAAAGGAAACAGCACGAACAAAAATGCAAAAAGTTTCCTTCTGGAAGGTGTTTGCATGCCAAGTCATTAGGTGCACATAAAAAATGAGATTGGAGCTAATTGTAAAAAACTCTTTACTGCCTTGGGAACTATTTAAAATGTTTTGTTGTTGTTTTCTTTTTTCGTAGGAAAATTGCTTGAATTGAGCGGTGGGAATAATCAAAAGAGCGTGAACTTCAAAGGCAGTACTTCATCTCTTTAAAACTGAGAATGTCGAAAAGAGGAAGGAATGAAAGTAAACTATTAATTCTGATCTGTGATTGCTCATGCACGAGTGCGACGTGGGTTTCCCTTGGCTTCCTGTAGTCAAACGCGTACAAACGCGGTCTCGACGCGGCGCTGACGGAACAGCCCAGCGTAACCTGTGCCCCACGATGGATACGCTTTCCCCTTTTGTGAGTTCCAATTAGCTTGTGCCAACAGTAGTTTGAACCGGAGGGGGGAAAAGTAATATATAAACTTTAAAGACAGCTCATCTACCACGTGCAATTTGTATTTTACACCTCATGAATTTTAACAACTAAAGTCATAACTTTGCTATTAACCCCCTGTGCGCCGGCGCTTCTGCTGTCAGCAGCTACGGGCAGTGGCAGCAGGCAGCAGCAGTCTGACTGCCTCAGCACGGCTCCGCAGCTGAACCCTTTCCTGGCCACAGAGAGGGTTTCAGCACTTTCCCTCACGGAGCAGAGCTGGATCAGAGGTGCCGATTTCCCTGTCTTCCTCCCCCAGCCTCACGAGGGTAGCAGCTATAGCAGCAGAATAGGATTTTTTTTTCCCTAAAAGAGTGCAGTCACCTGTTAAAGCTCTACCTTTCAGGCACATTCAGGCTGAGTATGGGAGTAGCAAATGCCCTCCAGATACCACTAAACTGCCACTTAAAAGCAAAATAACAAACATAAAAACGCAGATGACTGCAGCATGGAGTTAAAAATCACTGCACTACAGGCAGGCTTTGCTCACAGCCATAGCTGGATGGCTGCACAGTCTATCTTCTGCAACTATTGTTTACGCTGTCATTAAAAATTGTTATTGCGACTTTTAAAAAACACCTCAAAACACTTGGGTAGAATCAGAAAGAAGTTTGTTTTTATAACATATAACTGCACATGCAGGTGAGACCTGGGACCTCCGGTCCATGGTGGTGTTTCATTACGGGCACTGAGACTATTAAACCAACTTCTTAACTGCTTGGGTGCTTGGGTGTTGGATTTCCTCACCTGAATGAACTGGCTCAGAAGTCTGTAATTTATTAAGCAAGGTATTAGCCAAAAGTCTTACATGCTCTCTCCTTGCTGTGCCTGTGAGCTCTAACCCTGAGATCTTTAAATACAGCTCACTGTTTTTTTTTCCATTTGGTACCACAGGAGCCAGATTTGAAGTTGCTTATTAGGTGCTGTGGTGTCTCAGCTCATAGCTTAGTCTCGTGCAAGTTGATTGACTGTAATAAAGCTGTAGACGCGCGATCGGGGGATGACGAGCACCGCTCGCAGTCCTTCACGTTCAAGCTGTGTTTACACAGCAGCGTGGCAGCGCTCTGCAGCAATGGAGGGCTGGCAGTAAATGAATTAAGGCAGATAGAAGCCCAGCCACGGCGGCACAGAGCTCTCCCCGGGCTGTTTCCCTGCTCTGCAGTGGGATGATCAGCCACACAGGACCCTGCGCAGCCACGGCAAGCTGGCTGCCAGGACCTGTAGCAGCTCCCTAAGAGCTAGCTTAGCCATCTGGGTGGCATCATGCAGATATAGCCAGCTGGTCAGCCAGTCTAGTGTGTGCTGTGAGACCCGAATGACCTGTCAGCCTGTTAGCTGGCACATGTTAGCTAGTGAGCAACCTAAAGCTTAATAGGCAAGACATTGTATACCTTAGCGCACCTTAAACCAGCCAAATACAGCTTAGGCTTGCACATCGGCACTCACTTTTAGATTACAGCAGCGAGATCTTGTTCCCAGCAATCCCCCTTTATGTCCTGAGCCGTACGGGACTGTCTGTTAATCTTCAGTCTGTACAGATTTTCCGGTGAAACCTGCTACTAAAGACATTCTTTCCTTTGCTGTTTTGCAAGGAAGCCTTGGAAGTACCCGACGGGCCAGGGAGGCAAACTCCGTCTGGAGACTGAGGTGGCGTGAGCTATCGTCCAGGGTGAAGGCGTCAGGGGAAGCTGTGCACTAGACCGATTCATATCATCTCTCATCAAACTCGGAGTCACCTCTGAACGAGGCCTCACGCCACATATCCTGGAGCCATGTCAAGTCCCTTCACGATTTTTCCAAGGGGCTGCGCTCACCGGTCCTCCATCCAGCTGCTGTGTGCTCCTGCCTCTCTGGAGTGAGAAACAGGAAAAATTGGCCTGTGCTGAGGTCTGTATTGCTGCAGCTAGACAGCCTCCATTGCCTGAGCCAGCTCTTATAAAGCACACAGGGCACATTACTGCAAATGTCCCTGCCTTTGAGACCAGTGCCAAGGAGGGCAAAATTAGGGTGGGCTGGTGCAAAACCACCTGAGAGAACATGGAGCTCCCTCTGTGCTCCAGCTCCTGCACTGTGCATGTGTTTGGGAGAAAGGATGCAGGGGGGAGAGGTGGCCGCATGTTGGGTTGCTCTGGATCCTCCATGCTGTGTTGCAGTCTGCAGCATGGACAGGTTTGGGCTATGATCAAGGGTATCACAAGCTCAATACCTTCTATAAGCACAGCAATCATTTCTCAGACACAGCTCCTTGCTGCTGGAGGTCCAAGTGAGAATTCCTCATATAAATGTACCTTTTATCCTTTCTTCAGAGCAGGAGAGAGTTATAAACAGGCGGCTGATGCTCACCAGTGCGAGGCTGCACTGCATGTTTACTCTGGTGCTCGGTAGCACAGGAAGGACTTTACTTCCAGAGAGGCCTTTGCATTTGCAATCTCAATCAAATCCCATGGGCTAAAGATAGCTGTGACTCATCTATTGTTCCTCCAGCTGGCAACAGCTATATTTCTTTGATGCTTTCAGCCCCCAGTCGTTTCCAAGGAACTGGCAGAGACACTTTTAATGCAGGGCGTACTTGAGCACTGACTCACACTGGTCACTGCATGTGACCAGCCCTCCCGGCCCTCCTTTAGGTGCTCTCCTCCCTGCTGGCGAGGAGTCACCCAGGAACTGCAAGTCTCTGTCTTGCTAAGTGCTGGCATAAGCGGTGTCTGTACATACCCGTGGTGCCACCCTCTGAATCCCCAGTCGGGCTTCAAGGCTGTTCTTCAACAGCTCATCCAAAAATGAGAGTCTTCCTCAGGAGCAGACCTTTTGTGAAAGGCTCACTCGTGCATTTCTCAATTAGTCCTACCACTGTTACTCCGTAGGAAGAAGTAAGTGATATTATCTTTCCTGTATTCCTTGCTTGGTTGTTATTTGGCTTCATCTAGGTACCTTTCTAACCCGCCTTTTTCGCATGTCTATTCGGTAAGAATTTAGTCATCATTTATTTCAGAAGATTTCTGTGCAGTGCCAGTCAAGGAACTACATATTCTGCAAGGTCACTGAATGCATGTTGGTCTCTGAAGTAGTGTGAACAATGATTTGAAGTGGATTAATGTCAGTAAACTCCTATCTGTGATTGCTTAGGTTTGTGTTCTGTGTATGTGCATCACACACATACATATATCATATATACGCATAGCGTGCTGTGTATGTGATTTGATATCTTTGAATCTCAGGGAAAAAAATAGATGAACTTGGTGTTTTTCCCAAAAGTGAATTTGGGATTGTTCCATACTAATTCATGTTGTTAACTGGTTATAGCAGGTAGCCAACAAAAAACATAAAGGATTTCAGATTCCTTAAGAAGAGTGCCAATACAAACACAGATACAGATTCAGATATGGAATTTTCACAGCACCCCTCAGTGAAACTCATTTATTAAGAAGAAAAAGCTCAAAAAATAAATGTGAGATGTTTGCAGTTTACTCATGAACATTTTGCAAACTGGAAAAAAGAGAATGCTGGATCAGCAAATCATCCCCTGGGCATATCAGTAATTCACATACCAACAGAGGAGAGGGATGGGGAGATTTCTGCCTTGCTGCATGCAACAGTGATCCTCACAGCCCTTCAAGGAACAGCAGTGATTTCCTGACTTTTGCAGGAGGTGCTTCTAGTTTATACGTCCGGTCCACCACTGAAAGGATTGCCGTCAAGAGGCATGGAGCCTGAAGGAACCGTATGGAAGATGAATGCCAAAAAAGAGAAAAAGGCAGGGTCCTGAAGTATTTGGCTGGGACGCTTCCTCTCCCACAAAAGAAAAAGCTGTTCCTATATGGAGGCAACATTGCAAAAATCAAACACAGCACAAAGGGAAATGTGCCTCTCTTTGTATTCACCAATAAACTAATGGGAATATCTGCAGCCTTTTCCCCGTTTTCTGGAGACTGTCCTAGTCCCACAGAAGACTGCATCTGAGCATGTGAAATCAATGCTGCTTTTTTAGTACTGTCCCTTCCCCCAACCCTGCCATGATTCCTCCTTTGGTACTGAACAGACATCTCAAATGAAAGCAGCTCTGAAGCAAAAACATTGACCGTTTTGAAAAGTGGCCATGAAGGAGTACAGCTAGTAGGAATTAGATGCTTCAGCAGAGTGGAAATAGGACATGAAAAGAGTTCCAGGAGCAGGTTGCCAAGTGGGCTTAGGAATGGACAAACACCAAAAGCATCGGTTATCCACTCAGGCATTCACATATGTGTTTAGGGCTTTGAACTGTCTGAAGTCGTAGGACTGGGAGTCCCATCTCCCCATGCAGCCTCTGACTCTTCCTCCTCCCGCATAGCTGCGTGGGTGCTTTTCTCCAAGTCCCAGGAGAGTCAAAACCAGTAGAGCTGTATGTTATCCCTGATGGCAAAGGAAGTCAGCAATCTTGATTATCTTGATATAGATGTGGGTGCACGGTCGTTCACATTGCACATGTTTTGAGCACCACCAATGCGCTTGAGGAAATGTGTAAGTCAGTGCTTCACAGGTTCCCTCTGTATTGAGTCCATGGGTAGCCACAAGACTCCTTGTACAAGTACATCCATCTGGCAACTTTCAAAAGCAAAATAGCACTCTGAAGCAACTTTTTATTGTTGTTATTACATGGGGAAACTACAATCCTCATGCGAGAGGACTTTGATTAAAGTCCTCTAAAGGACTAAATTAAAGAATGAAATAAAACTGTTTGCAGAGGCAAAGTTTCTCCCAATCTTTAGGTGGAGCGATGCTGATAGTTGTGATTGCGTGTGCCCTTAGGGGAAGAAATGAAAGCGACTCCATTGCTTGGGCTTCAATCTGATCATTAATAGCCACAAAAAAATTCAGGAAAAGGACACGTTTGATGGAGAGAAAAGAAAGGGTCTTCTCTGATTCCACACTGAAGTCTCTTAAGGGACAGTCCATGAGGAGTTTCTCAGGAGCTTGGACCCTGAAGGAGAAAGGGGTCTGTGAAGGCTCTAGTAAGAAGCTCAGCCCATGAGGTGCAGCTGGCAGAGTGCAGGCTGCCGTGCAGGGAGCTCACTGCTGCTTGGGTGTGTGTGACGGCAGGGAGGGAGAGAGCTGGGACAGCTTACAGGGGCCTGGCCAGCTGGATCCAAGCACAGAGGCCGCTAATTCAGCCCGCCTACCTACAAGGAGAAACAGCTGCTGCGGCTGTAAACAGCCACACGGAAAAGCTGTGTCGTTCGCTTCCCAGCCTGGGAGATTCTCCCCTGCAGAACCGCTGTGTGCCAGGATGACTCACGCTTTCTGCTGGATCCAGGGTTTGGTCCTGTGCCAGGAACACGCTCCAGAGGGAGACCACAGAGAAATACAGAATAATTTGCAAATGCGTAAAAACTGTTGCTTCTCAGTGGGGTCTCTTGGCAGGTGCCACAGCATATTTGTAGCAGGTGTCACCCGCACGCGCGTGCTCCCAGGTGGACGGCTCCCCCATGCCAGGTGATCTGGCATGGCAGGGTCTGCTGAGAAATGTTAGTGAGTGCCTGAGTGTGCCAGTTGCAGTTGCAAGTGTGCATGGGATGGAGTTTTATCTGCCCCTGAACTTTGCAAACAGCTGAGGAGGGGCAGCATGGAAACGTTCTGCACACTACAAAAAACTCCCACGAACCACAAAATGGCATGGAAGACCCCCAGGAGTCTTGTAGAACAGAATGGTGAAATGCAATGAATAGTCAGACATATGGTAAAAATGAATTAATGTCGAGTTGCCATCCACTCTGCCATTTTTTGCTTTCAGTTTCCCTGCTGTGTTTGTCTCCTGGCATCACTGAATCTTGATTCAGAGACAGGCAGCCAAGTAGCTTCCTGTGAAGCCAACATCATATCCTAAGTTGGCCAACAACTTAGTAGTGCTTTCTATTGGCTCCATCTGGCTAGGAATCTCCTGCTTGTCCTGGTGGAGAGTGACCTGGCCTCCGCGACACGAACCTTCACCTCCTCCTGCCTGGCAGGGAGCCGTCTCCCGAAGGAGAGGCCAGCCGAAACAGAACACAACTCTCTTCAAACAGGAGCTGCCATGAGCACGTCAGGTAAGTCCTCCCCTTGGCTCACCTAGGAAATCAAGCCACGTCACAGATCTCAGGCCTTGTCATCAACAGACACAGTGGTCTGAACTCAGGACTACAAAAGCATCACTTGGAGTTCAGGTACAACGGTTGTCTGCTGGCTGGGGGACACTAGCCAGTTCAGCAGAGACTGTCTGGGCAGGGTAAGAAGGAAAGCTCCAAGCTGGTGGAGCACACCCATGGGAATGACTGCTGAGCGCCTACATTGCTACAGGTAGCAGCAGTGCATGTGTGAGTGCGTATGCGCATGTGAGTGGATATGTGCGACTCCACCTAATTTTCCCTCCAAGAAGAACGCCACGTGAGATAAGATAGGCTGTTTACCTTGGGGAGATGCTTGAAAAACTGCAGAAAAGGCATACACACAAGAACTGGACTAGAAAAGGACAGAAATATTATATGCAGTCTCTGCCTTGCTGTCATGGCTCTCCTTGCAAACACGTCTCTTTCTGCGCTACATACAGCATGGATGGACTTGCTCCAAAATAAATGCACCTGTGCTTTACTCTCAACTGGAACTTTTGTCAACTATGACCCAGCTTCAAAAGGCCACCGGAGATAAAACAGAAGGGTTTACTGAGCTTGGAGGCAGTCTCCCAGGCACTCTGCATAGTCAGTGGAGACAAGAGAGCAAACAGGAACCCAGCTGAGGTGCTCTGCACAGCAGGGTTTGCTTTCTCCTCTGGGTACGTGGGGTCCCTGCCTGGCTATTGCGGAACATAGCCGGACAAGCAATTTCCTGGCAGCAGGGCTGGCTGAAGCAGGCTTTCCCCCACCAGCAGCTCAATCCTGCCCCTGCTTGGCTGTGCCCTGTGCGGTGCAGGCGTCACTGCTGACGCTCCCACACAGCACACCACATCAGGGAACTGGTCTTGGCAGATAAAACGACTTTCTTTTCTTGCGGGACTGAGTAAGCCGTAGCCACAGACAGCTAAGGCTTGTATGTGTCGCTGTGTAAGCAGGTGTGTGTGTGTAGTGTGAAGGTGTGCATGCATGTGTGAGCAAGAGAGAGTGCAGAAATGCTTACTTTAAAAGAGTGAAAGAGGAATTAGGACCGGCCACTTTGTGAAGAGACACCTCTTCAGGGCCTGAGAGGCAATAGTGTTTTAATCAGGGCTCCTTGCTGAAATCAAGACTCCACTTTTTTAATCAAAACATCACACCAACTTAAAAATAGATGTCTTGTTATGGTTCCTATTCTTGGATTTCCTGGAAGAAATGGATCAAAGGACAGGAAATAGAGGTCAGGGGACTTGCATCCTTCTGCTGACTTAGCCACTGCCTTGTCATGTGATTTGGGGAAAATCATGCATTTTTTTCCCTGTATACTAAATAGGTGGGAAGGAAAGGAGGAGAGGAGGGGGACAGTGCTGTTAAGCAACCTTTGTGAAGTGATTTGAAATACACGGTTGAAAAAAGACTGTAAATGTCACATCACATTTGGTATTGAGGGTTGGTGGCTATGACCATCACTTGCAGAAAGCTGCTGTGCCCAGGCCAGCCGTGGCAGGTTGCTTCTGCGCCGTGAAAACCGTCCTTCCCATTACAGCAGCTTCAGCTGCACAGGCAGGGGAGGCCCCAGCCACCTGAAATCATTTTTATTATCTGGCAATCACCCGTGACCCAGAGATATTTTTAATGCCTACATTTTTAGTGCCTTTTTTTTTTTCTCCTACATGTGCAGGGCTCTTCAGACAGCCAGTCTAGTCCTCTTCTCGCTTCTTTATTCAGCGCTTGCACTCTTTTCCTTTCACGGGCATCCTGCTCGCATGCCCAACATCAGCGATCAGACGCAGGAACAGCTGGGGAAACAATTGGGTGCCAAATTAGAGCAGCTCTTCAAGTAATTGACTGATGGATCAGCGCGCCTACTTTAAAAAAAAAAAGGTTTTGTAGTATGACTCACTGGGGTGCCGCCGTGCTTTTGCCCGTGCTCTGAGCTGTTTAAAAGTCAGCACGCTGTCGAGGTCGGGGACCGGTGGTATTTTGCGCCTTCCTGCCAAGTCTGCCCCTCTCTTGGGATAAGCTCTGTGCAGGGTCACGCAGTCCCACCGAGGCAGAGGCGCGAGATGTGCCAGTGGTGCCACCCTCGCTCCAGGAAACTCAGCACCCCTGAAGCTGAGTGCCCTGCTCTCGTAGGCTCGTAGGAGGTGGCGCTCAACTCGGCGGTGGCGAACACTCACAACTTCTGACGCGCTGGCAGCCCTGCCTGCAAAACAGCTCCTGAAGGGATGTTTCAGTCAGTAAGTTAAGAGGGAGAATTTCCTCCAGGTCTGGGCTAATCTTGCAGTCCCTCTGGCTTCTTGGTGTGGATGCAGCCAGAGCATCGCAGCCCCACACCAGCACTGCAGGTCCTGCCTGTGCCCTAAACAGCAGCCCTGCCAGGCAGCCATGCTGAGCACATGCAGTCAATGGGGACAGGAAACTTAATTTTAGTTGCTGTTAAAAAAATCATGAGTTTTCTTCCCGCTTTTGCTCCATTATTAATATTTTCAAAGTTTCTTGCACCCAGGAGGGCGAAAGAAAAGAAGAGACCACTAAGACTTCACATTATCACAGGACTCCAGGAGCTGGGGCTGTAACATGACTTTCCAATATCATACGATATGCAAAAAATATATATGATTTTTGAAGCTCAAGCAATGCTGGGGGGAAGCCAAAAACAGCAGTAAGATGCTCTCATTCCTTTTCTTCCTCACCCTTTCTAATTCTGAAAGAAGAAAGAAGATTTTTGCATGTTGCAGGTATAGTCACTCTTGATAAGTCAACCAGGTGTTTAAGAAAAGATACAAGCAAACAAATCTACTTTGGGAAATCAGTCAGACCCCTCCCAGACTATCAGAGAAGTGATTCTTGGGTGAATGAGCAAGGTCACTTGCACAAGGCGTGAGGAAGTTCTTTTTTTAATGTATTGCCCCTTGTCTTCCAGCTCTACCTCAGAGGCGTGAGAGATGTTCAAAATAAGCTGGTCTTACACTTCAGAGCAATATTACCACTTTATCTATAGTAGGAGGAGAGATCAAAAATGTGCCCTGAGTTTTCCTTATAAAACCTTGGCCTCTGCTCCTGAAGCCAGCTCGTTAACAAACTGGAGCATAAGCTTATCGCTGTGGCCAACATACAACGGTAGGCTGTTCCCCAGCGCAACCTGCCCTGTGCTTTCCAGAGGCAGTTGCCCTTACTGTGCACTATTTCATGTCAGAGCAATGTGCCTGTGGCCTGCTGCCCATCAATCCCACCCCCAGGCCTGATTTTCAGGCTTCTCACAAAGCCCTTCGGGGGTTTAAGTGGTACGTTCTCGGCTTTTTTTGGCCTGTCAGAGCACCTCAGATAAAGCGGGTTGCAAAGCCGTCAGCGGCGCTCAGCTCCTTGTACTTCCCTGCTTCCTCATCACTAGTGTCTTGCTCTCATATATTTTTCAGCGTGTCCACGGTGTGAAGGTGCCTCCTCGCCTTCCCTTGGGCCTGATTGCTTGCTTCTTTTTCGTGTACAAGGGAGTGAATGAGAAGTCGGCATCTCCTGCAGCAGCTCGCGTGGAAACTCGATGAGGGAGGGAGACGGAGGTAAGGAAGGGAGCGGCCTCGTGCGCGGAGGGAGAGTGGGGAGGCAGCATGGCCCCAGGGCTCCCTCCGCACCAAGGGCGGGGGGGTCTGGCGTCCCCTTGGCTGGCTCCAGGGCTTGATGCCCCAGGGTGCATCTAGAGCTGTAAATCTGAGAAGCCTCGGTCCTGGAGGTGTTTCAGCCCGGTGAAAGAAGAACGTGCATCCCTCGCTGTCCAAAAGGGGAAAGTCCTGGCCCATGGGCAGGGCTGCTGCGCACGGGCTCTGCTGGCAAGGAGATGCTCAGCGTGGACGTGCTGGGGGGAGCAGCTGATTTTGTCTCTACCCCGGCTGCACCAGATCACGGCTCTTGCTCTGCTCTTATGAGGAGTGTGTGTGTGTGCGTGCGCGCGCGCGCACAAGCATGGGCTCACACGATTTCCAGTCTTCCCCTGGGGCTCGACTAGGTCCCCCCCCCACCCCCCTTTCTTTTTTTCCCGGCTGCTGTAATAAAAAAGTGGCTCAGCCAATTCTTTCGAACCTGAACACAGAAGAGACAGGGAGTGAAAAATGTGAAATCAAATAGGATTTTTTTTTTCCCCAATGGACACAGTCCCTGGGGGAGCAGGGCTGGGAACACCGTGGCTGTCCCCCAGCAGCAGGCGAGAGGGGAAATAGTTATTCATGCCGGCACGAGGAGGAGAAGAGCTGCTCTCCCCGTCTGAGAGAGCTCGTTACTGCCCTGAGTTTGCTTAAAATACAGCTCTAATTACCTGTTTAAACAATAGCTCTGTCCCTTCCTCGGTCTATGAAGACTGCACACATTTTAATTATCAGGAAGACCTTGGCCATTCACCTTTCTGAGGTATTTAATGCTTCCAGTCAAATGCTTGCCCTGATGTACTCTGTTACCATGCCACCTCTCGAACTCTCGCCAGCAGAAAGCTGCAGGATATCAGTGGTGAAATGACATTCTCATGCGGAATTTTCTTCTGCATAATCATGGTATTTGGGTTAATTTTGCTTTGCTGGGCACATTAATCTTTGGCTCCTAAACAAGAGTATGCAGGCCCTTCTCTTGCCTTGCCTTTTCCTCTGTGCACATGCAAAACATAAGGCTTAGCTTGTGTCTTAATGCATGATAATATTGTAATCCTATAAATGGATGCCAAAGCTCGTACGGCAGGAGAGCCTGTTGTAAGTGCAGTTTAACCAGAACAGGAGGGACTGCCCTTTTCCTTTGTCCAGATGTTGATCCCTCTCTCCCAATATAACATCCCATCCCCACGAAACCTCTCACTGAGGAGGGCGTAGGGCAGCGGTGCGGACACGGTTGTGCAGGCGTAAAGCTGGCGGAGGCACTGTGAGCACAGCAGGTATCCCTTGCCAGGCAGGGTGAGGGCTAGTAGTCCTCCCTTCCCCTCCTCCGAGGGGCGGTGAGGGCGTGGGAGTACGACTTTTTGCTGGAAGGGGGCAGTGATGCTCAGAAGAGGGGAAGACACGTATTTGCACTCAGAAAGAAGGAGAGAGGCCAAGCACTGTCCAGACCGAAAGTCTCGCCCTCTGTGAAACCTTGCCCATTTTATTCAGGGGCTCAGTGCAGCTGGCTTGGAGAAAGCCAGAGTGAACTCAGCAAGCTGCCTGGAGGGTTTAGAGCTGTAAATCTCAGCAGCCTCAATTTAAAGAACTCCAAGAAGTTTTCATGAGGTTGGAGAAGTGCCGGGAACGAGGCAGAGGAACACCTGGCTGCAACATCCTCCCCACGCTTCAGTGCTGCTGCCTGGGGTTTTTTCGCCCTTCCCTTTAGGAGTTTGTAAAGTATAATGGAGCCTTTTGGGAACGGAGGATACTGCTCTGATTTAGGGTAATTGCCTGTATGTCATGATTCAGCAAATCAGTTGAACACTTGTCCACCTCTGGACATGATTAACTGTAAAGACCACAGGGATTTTCCATGGGACTTATGCACGTGCTTCCATGCTGTGCTACACTAGGTCCCCCATTACCGCTACCGAGCACAGAGAAGAACGCAGCCTTTTTGTACCAGATCTGTCTTTGTTTCATCCGACCACCGAAATTGCCGAGCTGGAATATTTCAAAATATTTGCTCAGCTGGCCACGAAATGCGAAGGTTTCTTTGGGGGGAACGGTTCATTTCTTCTCCAGCCAGATCAAGCACCTCCAGCTAATGATGAAGCATCGCAGCGCACTGAAGCCCTGCTAATGGCAGCGTCCTGAGGAGCCAAGATAAACAGTGCTTCTCGCAGCATGGGGGTGTGATGATCCCTCCCCTCTGCTCACGGCAGAGGATGAGCAAAGGAAAAGGGGAGGGGGAACAATGTGCTTCTCCGGGTGCCCCAGTTTTCCTGTGCCTTTTTTTTTTTTTCTTTCTTTCTTTCCTTTTAATACCTAGTAGTCTTACCAAAGCTAAGCAAAGAATCTCTTTCATCCACTGGTCTGTTTTCTACCTTTGATGGCTAGCCTTTTATTTTACTTTGAGGTATCCTCCCTCAAAAAGCTCCTCGCTGCCTAGCCAGCACGTTTGTTCCTCTCCGGCCGGATGCAGATGTGACTGGTTTGCTTCCCTGATACGATACGAGTGGAAGCAGAGGCGAAGGGGGCGAGGAAGGCCTGAGAAGTCGGTTTGTGCAGCCAAAGCCAGCGAGAAGAGGGTGGCACTATTTATTCTCTTGCTTCTACCGGGGTCTTCGGTGTCCCGGCAATGGCAAATCTTAACTTTCATGCTGTAGTGCGCCAGGATGCCGTTTACTTCAAAGACAGCATAAATCCCCGACTGCCACTTATATCACAGGACTGTTACAGAAAAAGGGCTTATGGTGTTTCGGTCCCAGGATGAGGTCTGCACTTTCCTGTGTGGATCTAAACAGACCGGCCTGTGGTTGTGGTTGGCCTGAGCGTCCTAACGCACCGCAGGGCAGCAGCGAGGACGATGACGAGGACGAAGACAAAAGGCCGTCCCTGCCCTTCCAAATCATCAGGCCGCTAAACTCTGAAATGCCGGCGCTGGAGATACCCTTTCCTTGTGCGGCCCGATGATGACGCTGACCCTCCTGGCTTGAGCCTCTATGGGGCCGTCTGAGGGCAGCAGGAGAGGTCAGTGAGTGGAGGCGTCCCGGGTGGCTTGGAGAGGGGGCTAAAAACAGGGTGCAGGGGAGGGAAGGGAGGAAGAAGGAAATCCTTTCCTCGCTGCTGCCGACAGCTTTCTGGCCAAACCAGAGGCGAGGAAACCACCTCGGCGAGGCAGCGTCGCCTGCCAGCCGGGCGCCCGCCAAGGTGCTGGTAGTGCCAACACCGGCCCTGCCTTGAGGGTGAAGGAGCTGCCCCGCCACTGCTGAAATCCCTTGGTCTCTGCGGATGCCACAGAGTTGTGCTGTTTTACACTGACCCCAGGAGCTTTTTGGTGCTGTGGCAAATACCAGATTTAACCAGCAAAGTGCTGAAGACCTGCTCAGTTGCAGGAAGGTGCATTTTCAAAAGCGACCGAATGCCCCTGCAGAGCTCAAACGTCAGTGTCAGGACTGAAGTGCACGCTTAGAGACCCAAATCATTTCCGAAAGCGGGACTTAAGCTCTACTAAAATGCTTCCTTACGATCCACTCCTTGTCCACTACGGCAGGTTATCCAGGCCTCTTCCAGGCAGCCGTGTTGCCCCAGAAGACCAGTCATCTGTGCTAGCTGAACAAAAACGAAGCTAGAAAACATCCAGTTAAATTTCTAATAATTTAATCTCTTGGATAAACTTGGGAACCTAGATATTTTGTGAATATTGCTTTCGGAGTGAAAGAGGAGAAAAGAAATTCCTTCTGCCCTCTGTAGTTCAAGCATATTAATAATGCCTTATTTACGGAGCTGTTTATGCATCCCTTCCCTTCTGCTGGGGTACGGCTGTTTATCTGCTCTCATCAGAGCACTGCTATTAGCTGGCTTCATCATGCAGCAATGTTTCATCGTTAGCCAAAGTTGCTTTATCTTAGTGAGGGAGAAATAAGCCATTCCTCACAGAACCACCCATATTTCATGGCCAACTAAGCAATATTGCAAAAACATTGAGATTCCTCAATTTCCTTGATCATATGTAGCAGACGCTGATTTGATGCTAGGAAAACTGATTAGCAAAACCCTTCCTGGCTAGTATGTCATAGTGCTGACAGCACAAATGCAGTGAGCTTGTCCAGCAATAGAAAGACTATTACCAAGTGCATTTTTCATGCAGCGAGAAACAGCATTTCTAGCTGTTTCTATGTACTGAAAACAAATTTCCAAAAGCCTGCATAGCAAAGTGCTGGGGTTATAATCCACTCCAGTACAATATTACCTTCAAATGTGTTATCGTTGGAGCTGTAAAATCCCGTCCCCTCTCATGCCGGAGCCCCACTGTCATTAATCGAAGGCTTTCCACGGCTGGGGGCCTGTCTGACTTCCAGGGCTGGCTGTGAAACCAAGGGCATTGCTGGATGATGTTGTCATGCACAACTGTGCAGGTCCCTTTTAAGGGAATGGCCGAGCCATTGTAGTGGGGGAGCTGAAATCTAGTGTGTATAATTTCAAGGAAATGTATAGACTTGCAGAGGCAAAAAATCGAGATCAAAAGTTCAGGGTTAAATTCAGCTGTCAGGTCTAGATAAGCTTATCTCCAAAAAGTGGCTTACGAGAGATCTGCTCTAGGCTGAAATGCTTAACTGGTGACCTGCAGGACTCTGCGCTGCTTTAGTTCCCAAAAGGGCTTACCTCCCGATCTGCATGTCTCCTGCATTTAAGATGCGAAAGCTTTAAAAGGGAGGCAGGGGGGCCGTGAAATGGGGAGGATAGCATGTCAGGACAGCTGCGCTTTGACCTCAGGCCTCCCGTAGATTTACGTACTTTCGCTTAGCCTCAGTGTCCCAAAGAGAGCACTGAGCATTAAGCACCATGTTTTTGTTATTACACAGAGGCCTGATCTGGCAAAAGGGGAAAATTAGACAATTTTTTCCAAGTGTTTTTCCACTCTCTGAAAAAAAGACATGTCTGCAATCAACTGTAGGAGCGGAACAGCCCTCTTAATTTATTTTAAAGTGTCCTTCAGGACTGTCTCATTAATAACTGAATTCCACTGTGCTGCATTCCCAAAGGGAAAAAAGGCACGGGGATTTGTTCCTGGATCAGGCGCCCTCCCCTTCATCCTGCGGGGACGCAGGAGGGGAAGAGGTGGTAGGAAAGCTCGCGGGCTGACGCAAGGAGGACGCAGGCAGCTTTCCTGCCTGCTCCCCACAGCCCCCACGTCCCTGTGTTTGGGACGCTGCGGAGGGCTGCTGAGGACCCCCTCGCTTCTGCGACCATCTTGCCTCGAGTTAACGTACTTTTCCATGCGTGACTGAGGCCTTTAATGATGGCTGAGGCAGGATGAAGTCTCCGTTGCCCGTCCCTTTCTGCGAGGACAGTGTTTGGTGCAAGGGGGCTTGCGCAAGGGGATCAGGGCAAAGGCCTCCAAGCGCCTCCGCCATCAAACTTGTAGATGCCTGAAATTTCCAAGTCCTGCCCTCTGTCCCCCGTGACGCCCTTCCACGAGGAGGGTGTTCTTCACACTCCTCGCGGTTCAGGTGTGTGGAGGTGCCTGAGGATTTTTCCCCTTGCAGAGAACACCAGCCCTACCCAGAAAGAAAGGGAGGTGCGTTTTCCCAGGACTGCATTTTGCTCAAGGGACCCTGGGATGAACTCCTCAGCTTTATGTATCTATATATCCATATACTTATATATATATAATATAAATAAATATATATAGTATTTATAAATATGTTGATATATTTATATATACTCTTCCTGGTCTAATTCTCTGTAGAAGGGGAAATAGGCTTTCCCCCAAAGACTGGAGCCTTCACACACAAGAGGCTCCCACAGCTGTTGAAGATGGGGCAGCTAGAGAGACAATACGTGTTTAGATCTAGCCCTCCATTGGTTGCATCATAAAACGTATCACAAATTTTAGGTTTACAGCATTTGCATCACATCCAGTGCATGGCTATTTGATTTCATCAGGGATGTTTGTAGTCTGTTGAAATGACAGGTTTCTGGGAAGGGCAGTAAATGGGAAAAAAGGTCATTTGATCAATCATTTTGCAATCTAGTGGCACGGTGGCCTTTGTAGGGAAAAAGAAATCAATCTCTTCAACCCATCTCTATTTTTAAAACCCACATGGAAGTTTCCAGGATGCAGCGCGGAGACACGGCTGCTCATTAAACAGTCAGGTGCCCTGTTACTTAACTGGCCGGTCACAGTGAGAAATTAAGACAGAAGCAATAAAACAAGCCTGGAAGCCTGCCAGCACCATAAAACAGCATCAAACAGGGAGGAGGAGGTTTCTGCCAGGATCGATGCGACAGGCACACGCACCCGCCACCTCCTGCGCCCTGCCCGCCCCTCCAGGAAAGCTGTTTAAGGAGAGACCCCGGGGTCCCGCCAGCGGGTCGGTTTTGCCGAGCAGCTCCTTAATCCCCCTGGGCAGCCCCTCTGCCGCGAGCGGGGCTGCTCCAGCCAGCAGCCACCTCCAGCCCCGGGTGCAGCACGGCTGAGCTGCCAGCGAAGGGCCAACCCCTTACCAGCTTCTGCTCACAGTGTATTATTTCCTTGCCGAGGCACAGCTATATGCGTGCGTATATGCATCCACGAGGGTACTGTATTCCAGCCAGAACGCAAAGTGTGTTATATTGGCGAAGACAAAGAGATGTATCTAAATGCGATAATGTGAGTCACTGCCACGGTGCTGTTGCTACCTTAAAATGATCCAGAAATGTCTGGGAGACTGAAAGTTAGATGTTTCTTCTCCTTAAAAAAAAAAAAGAAAGAAAAAAATAGAGCTGATTTAAAGGCCTAGGAATACCAGTTCAAACTTGTAGCACTACCTATGCTCTTGTTTTCCTTTTTTATTTAAAGGTGGGCTATGACATTTTGGAAAAAAAAACTTGTTGTAGTTTTCAAACAAGCGTTTGTAATATTTAAGAATAATGGGAGAACTATCAAAGCTTTACAAACCCAACAAGCCTTCACTGATAGTTTAAAGAAATCCAGACACCGCAGCAGTGAGATCCTGGAAGTGAAACTACCTTCAGCTCCCTCCTCCAGACCCAAAGATGTGCAAGCATTAAGCTGAGAAAGCAACAGAGACACGTGAAATGAAGTAACCATTTTTCTCCTCAAATTCTATAGCTTTTCAAATACAGCAAATGTTGCTGAGTTAAAGGCTCATGAAGATTGTTCCCTGAACTATTCACTGAGTTACCCCACAGCAAATCTAGAAATTGGGAAACCCTACTAGAAGGACTTTCTTGAAGACAGCAGTTTTATATTTCCATTGTTTTCTTTGCTTTTCTGAGGTCCTTTTTTTTTTTTTTTTAAACAAATGAAAACATAGATAGCTACACAATCACAGAAATCCAGGACTGGAGGCCTTGAGAAAAAATGCAACCTTGTACGACAAAGCTTATCATAAAGCTATATGATTTGGGAACTCTGCTGGAAGGCAAATCTGCTAGACTGGGTTTTCATATCCTGTTCTCCCAGTGAGGTTTCTGATGGCTCAGTGCGGGGCTGTGGAGTGGATTTGAGGCCAAGGAGGGAAAGGGTGGTGGGACGGTTAATATACATGAGAATATCCGATGAGGCACCAGAGCAACAGCAGCCTCTTCACGCCCTCCGTCCAAAAATAAACAGGCTGCAGGGAGTTTAACTCCAGCTAGACCTGGTTAATCTATGCTTAGATTATCCCAGCTGCTTCTGGGATTAGGAAACGCTTTAGCACAGGCTAATCTTGCCCCGTGTACAGCCCGTCTGGCTGACTTGTTAATCCCAGCGCTCCACTCCTGGCGGCTCCTGGGTGGGCAGGCTCCGAGGGCGCCGGGGCTGGAGCGCCGCCGGCTGCCGGCAAATCCGCCAGGAGCCCGTGCGGGGCCTGGGCTCTCCCCAGAAAAGGCTCAACAAGCTGTCGTTTTAGCTGCAGGTTTTTTTTGCATGGGATACACTCACTTTTGCTCTTTCTTGGTTCCCGCTTTTCCCTCTGCTACAATAGACAGAAACGAGGCAGAAGGCTCCTAGCGTGCAGCGAGCGCAGCCCAAAGCATTAGCGCGGGCAGGACACAACCGTGTTAATTACCCCGATTTCCTGAAACAGGTGCTGCGGCAAAAGATGAAAGGGAAGACGGCTGACTGAAGCGAGCACGTTTCTCGCTTTCTGCTGACTGAGGCTTCAAGAAGATCCTGAGCGACGCTTTTGTCCAAGCGTAACCAAGTCCGGCGTGCTGCTCCTCGAGGAATGTTCTGGGGAAGGTAACTCCATCCCCGCCTCGGTCCCCCGGGGAGGAAAATAAGTCATGGGACAGCTGCTGTGGAAATCTCACATTTTGGGAGAAACAAGAAAAAAAACAAAGGATGTTTTCTGTGGGTTTCGAGAGAAGTGAAACATCCTGGCAAAAAAGAAAAAAAAAAAAGGGGCAGAGGAAGGGGATTTTGCTAGTAATAAACCATGCAAAACCAACCCAAAATTTTTGGTTTGCAATGTTTGGCACAATTTTGAGTGGTTGAACTTGGGAAGAAAAGCAGGGGTTTGCAAGTACTAAACACTTGTGGCTGGCGTCCAGCAGCAACCCTGCCAGGGAGCTAAGAGCCTGAGACAGACTACGGAGCGGATTGTGCCAGGCCGTAAGGGCAGCGGGCCTCCGCCGAGCCCTGGCTGGGACACCCCCGCGGCGCGTGGCCCCAGGGAGCGGGGCTGTCCCCCAGGCATCGCCCGCGGCATCCCCGCACGCACCAGCCTCCCTCCGCGCCGCCTGGCCTCCCGCTGCCTCGCAGCACAGCAGGCGCGGGCTGCGCGCAGCCTCCCCCGCAGCAGCCCTGTGCAATCCCTGGCCTCGGACAGGGCCCAAAAGCACCGCTGAGCCCGTAATTGCTGCCCGAGGTGACAATTACGGAGGCCCCTGAGACTGAGGCAAAAAGCAAAACAAAAACCCTGCCCCGAACAAATCAGCAAAGCTGCCGGAGCAGCAACAAATAAACCCCTGCACAATACAAAAGCCTGAAAAGAGACAATAAATAAAGCCAATTAGCCCAGAGACTTAGCGCTGGCTTATGTGAAATGAGTCTGGCAGAAGGGCAAACCTGAGAGCCACTAGCCACAGAAGGATCACATCTTCCTAGGTCCAAAAAACCAAACGAAGCAGCCCAAACGGGCAACAGTGGTGGATGCAAGGAGGGAAGGGGAAGTAGAAGGGAAGATCCTGCAGGAAAACGAGGGGATGGAGACAGCGAGCCCCACGGAGCGCCCCACTGATGTGGGACGGGGGGGCCATCCTTGCTCCCGCCACGAAGGGCTCGCCACCCTGAGCCAGGGCTTTGCAAATGCTGGGCTTCCCCGCTCTGAGCCTGCAATGCCACGAGGACCAAAAGGTGAAAGAGACCTGGCTCAACCTTGTCTGGCAAAACGTTTTTCCTTAAAAAGCACCAGTTCTGCTCTCTTAGGGATGTCTTGGACTCAGCAAGGTTTTGCTGGGCGAGGTTTCCCCTCTGTTGCAGCCAGCTGCTGCCCGCCCAGCTGTCCTGCCTGCTCCTAGCTTCGTCCCATTCTCCTGTCCCCTCCTCCCATGTCAGTGCCAGCACTCTTGCGGGCTGAATCAGCTCTGACTAAAATCTAGTCCTTTTCCTTCCTTTTTTGCACTGTTGGTTTCCAGGTGGGTCAGCGAGCTGATTGCTGAGCCTGGTCAGGAGGAGTGAGAAGCAGCTCAGTGGAAGGGGAGCCAGAGGAGGTGTGGAAATGTGTTGGAGAGGGCGTATCTGCAATCCCCTTTGGGGTCATCCCCAGAACTTGCAGTTTTGTGCCGCGGCACCCCGTCCCTCCCCATTAGGAGCCTCCATCCCTCTCCTGCTCTGGGCCCTGGCGCTGTACGGGACCACTGACCATGGCTGCCAAATGGGGATGGGGAGCGAGAGCTGGTCGTTCAGGTAGTTAAAGCCAAGGTTACAAAGGGATTAATGCGGTGTTTCCAAGACCTTGAACTCTTCTCCTAACATGGACTTAGAGCCTTGAATTCACTGTTTTGGCCATTTACTGTCCTTCCTCCGTGTTCCAGACTGTCGTGTCACTTACAAGAAATGCCCTTTTTGGTGCCCAGAGGGCCCTCTGTGCGTAGGTACCTTTGCAAATCCTGTCCTTCATAAAAGCTGCCTTAAAACCACATACCACTTTGGGACTCAGATACACAATATGCTTCTGTGCTAAGCGTGCCACAGTGTCTCTTAACTCCTGATAACCATTACCCAGCTGCTGAATGAGCCTTCTTATAAGCAATTTTTGTAAATCATATTGAAAGCATGAAGTCAGAGGGAAAAAAAAAAGTATTTCAGGTCGTGAACTGCAGGAACACCTGGCAGGTTGTTTAAAAAAAGAAAGAAATGCTAGGAAAGATGTTGACACAAGATCCTATGGTGATACATTACAGACATCAACATCTATGTCACACCCAAGCCCACAGCCTGGCTCACCCAACTCTCCAGCTGCAAGGTTGACACACTTGTCAGCTGCTTGACATCTGATCGTGTGCATTTCCTTTCCAGGAGCCTCTCAGGAGTTCGGTTCAGAACGGGCCAAAACCTGAAAGGTTTTGAGACGTGGCACAGCCTGTTTTTTGACAGAGTGTATTTCCAAGCCGAGGAAGGCTGGGGCGGACAGGGAGAAATGCGCAGTCTTCTCCGTGTGCGCAGCGGCACGGTATTCACTCCCAGCTATACCCCGCTCGCCCCCGAAGTACAGCGCGCCGCTGCGATCACGCTATTGTTCATGGCAATTGTGTAAGCAAGGCCCAGAGCAGTGGACTGGATAAATTATGCATGTCTGCGTGTCGGTGCTTATGTAGGCTGTGTCACTGGATTAGAGCCGTGTATAGGCCATCTTGGTGGTTTGAATAGAATATTTTGGCCATCACTAATCAAGAGCCTCCAGCAGTGACCCCAAAGAACAAGGTAACGCTCTGGGTGCTGGTGGCATTTGCAGCTCTCGCTGCAGAATACAGAAAGGGGCGGGGGGGAAGGCAGGCAGGCGAAGGTAATATTTAGCATTTGCGTGTTCTCCTCGGGCTTTGCTAAAACCCCTTGCTGAATGCTGCTGATAATATCCAGCAATTAGCAGCGCTGTTTTGAAGACCCTTTCTTAAGAACAAATCCTGACAGGCAGCGCCGGGGAGAGGCGAGCCTCGGCGGTGGAAGCGGTGGAAGCGAAGCGTGCCGAGCGCGGCCGCGGGGCCGTGCTGCAATTCCTCGGGTGCGTCGGGTCTCCGTGTGCCGGGCCCTGCGCAACGAGGAGCGCCGGGAGGAGGCTCTGCTAGGAGAAGCAGAAGGGTAATTGGAGTGATGCCGGGTGCACCGACGCAGCGGGAGCGTCAGCATGTCAGGCAGTATAAAAAAAGCTGGCGCCTAGGAAAAAAAAAGGCGGGGAATCAAGGCGGACAGGCGCGCTGCGCAGGTGTGACAAATTAAAGATTAGCGCTGCCACGCGCTGGGATGTACCGCGCGGGCTTTGTTACCGCCAGGGTTTCTCTCGCTCCCGTCTGCCGCTTCCTTTGCAGCATGTGGCACCGTCCTGACACATCCTCCGGCTTTGATGAAGTGGCAAGACCGATGCCCTTGCTATGACACGGCGGCTCTCAAGTCCAGCTGGCTGTCTTTCTGCCGGCCCCGAGTGCCTCTCGCTGGACTCTGCCAGTCCTTCCGGCTACACCCACTCATTAGCGGTTCACGACTTGCAGCCTCCTCTTTTCCTGAAATCCTGCAATTGCTCAGAAAGCTGGCTCAGACCCTGCTCGCACACGGTAGCGAAACAAAGGCGAGTCAGAACCGGCAGCCCGGCTGCTTCTCACCCTTCAGACATCCCCGCGCAGGCAGCACGATTGGAGGAACAGGTACCGTTCGTGTTTCAAACTAAAATCAAACCAGGAAGGAAAGGAACGGGCTTGCCAATGAGCTGTAAAATAAGAGGAGGTTTTGTTTTCTTTACCGTGAGGCCGTTTTGGCCGGCGCAAAGTATCTATCAAAATGGAGACAGAAACAGCTCTGCTTGAAAATGTCGGGGCCAAATTGGCTTTGAGACTTGAATAGTCCTGAGCCAATTAAAATGTCATAATAATGCAACCTCAGAAAAAAAAAAAAAAAAGACACTGTGTCTGCTAGTCATGAAAGATATTCAGGAGAAGAAATCATTCCCCAGCTAGAAATGTTTATCCAAATGGCTCTCCGCAAGGATATCAGTAAGCGAAAAGAGAGAGGGGGGAGAAAGAAAGCAGCAGTAGCTTAGGTCCCAAGCCTGCAGTCTGCTCCACGTTTGCAGTGTCCACTCTGGTACCCCTGAGACCTCTGTGGATCCAGGGAGGTCTTTGCAGGTCTGGGCAGGTTCTGCCTGCACTGCAGGCCTTGAGCTTTGGGGTAGCTTCATTGCAAATGACAGTTTTAGCCTCTTTGTTGAATTTCCTAGCCTTGATGAGTCTTTGGGAGACATGTGTCCCCCAGGTATATCAGCAGTAATGGAAAGTGCCACTGTCACTACAGGCACTAACTCATCATCTTGACGACCCATCGATCCCTGGAAGAGTGGAGTGGAGGGTAAAATAAATGTGGTTTGCTGGGATGGGAGGGAGGAGGAGAATACTGAAGACTCTGCTTCATGGGCCGCTGAAATGAACGGAGAGCCCGTCGCTGACTCCTGTGGACACAGGGCCAGACTGTGCCTGCGCTCGCCAAAAAACAAGGGAGGTGTGTTGGAAGGCAGCCCCTAAACGTGGTTATCCCCCAACCCAGAGAATACCAGCCGTGTCCTGCTACAGCCGCGTCTGCCCCTGCCGGGCGATCCCGAAGCTGGTGTTTGGTACCACCTGGGCGCGAGGAGCACCCACGATCTGCCTGGTGGGAGATGAGGACTCCCAGGTGCCTCTGGAAATGCATGCAACTGCCCAGGTCCGGGGTGGAAAGAGCGCGTTTCCCACAGCCCCTCAGGCCCGGCGGGGCCCCGTGCCACAAGGTGCAGCGGGCGCTGGGGAGCACGAGTCTCCGGGGCTCGGCGGGGAGCTGGCGGCTGTCAGCACGGCGAGCCCTGGGGGCCGGCTAGCTGCTATCGCCAAGGGCAGTGCTGCAGCTAATTAGCCCTGCTGTGAGGGAAGTTAATTAGCTCGGGGAAAACACGGCGCTAATTTGCCTAACCTGCTTTTGGGACCCAAGCTAACACCTCCAAGCAGTGCTGCAGCACAGCGCCTGGCTGGGCTCCTTCTGGCTGGGGCCGCCTCGGCTCTTCTGGCCCCTCTGCGTGCGGCAGGCATGCCCGCAGGCGCTGCAGCCTTTCGCTCCTCTGAACGCTTTAGCCCATCTCGCTTCAGGCCGCACTCCCTCCGGTTTCCCAGCAGGGACGATGGCTGTCCCGAGGTAGCACCGAGACCTTTGTGGCACCAGCCAGGCCCCCTTAGCAGGTAGATGGAGCAGTCTCTGTCCTTTGCCGCGGCCAGGGGACGGCGAGGCGAGCGCTACGCGCAGCTCTTTGCTGAGGAGCGCTGCTACGGCGTGACTTCACGCCGGGTTTCAGCAGCGGCTACCAAGGTCTGTGCAGAATTTACAACAGATGGGGTGATCCCTGTCCACCTCCTCAATCATCCAGCTGCGCCGTGATTCTGCATGACGTACTGCCTGCCCTTCAGGCCAGAGCTCTGAAAGAGCTAGATTTCAATTTCAATTTTTGTTTTCTTTATAATTCTCCCCTGTCTTGGAACACTGTTAAACTTGGAAAGGACAACCTGAGCAGAGCGTTCAGCTTTTTGAAGCTGGCCACAGCCAGGTTGAGGAATCACTCAGGAGATGGAGGCTGGGCATGACAAGCGGAGAACCTGCCCCTGGCTTGGCAAAATATCACTCCCTCTCTACAGAAGGCCAGAGCAATTGCTCTTGATCTTTTTAGAATCACTAAGTGCTTTTGGCATTCCCACACGTGGCTATCCTCTGCTTGGTGACCCCACTGGAAGCCAAGACTGGTTCAGCACTGCTTCACAGCAAGGGAGGGAAAGGAGGAGAAACACAGACATGCAACAAAGAAACAGGGAGAAAAGTCACAGCAACCAGGCAATCTTCAATGCCAGCTTGCACGTTTGTCTGAAAATAAAGGGTAAAATGGTCCCTAACAATTAGCCAGGAGGCTGCTTTATTTGCAGCAATGCAAGTTCAGCAGCAGTGCTTTTGTCAGGAGGAGACAGGAATATCCCAGCAGCTCTAACCTTGCAGAGAAGGGGAGAGAGTCTTGCCTTCTCTGGCCAAAGGATGTTTCCCAGAGGCAGCACGTGAGCGTGTGCTCACAGGCAAGCACATGCATATCTTCTCTGGCAGCCTAGAGGGAAAGAGAAAGAGGCCAGCGGAAAGGAGATATCCTCTCTGCAACGGCCTACTGACTCACTGGGATTAGCTGCTCCCTGGCCTTCAGTCTGGAAGAAACAATAAAATCCTTCCGGGGGGGGGGTACAGGGGGGGAGGATGGAGGGGGGCAGGGAAATGTAACAGCATCGTGAGTATAAGTGCACTTGACCTAAAGGAGATCAGGCAAGGACAAACAGCACACACACATTTTGGTAGGGAAAAAAGGGAATAGGGACCAAGGACTGGATCACAAAGAGCACCAAAGCCTGAAGTACTGAAGTGCCTTGTCTGGAGACACCTGTTGCATTTCTTTGCGTCTAGGGGAGATGCCAAGAACGTGCTACCCCCTGAACCAGCACGTGGAGTCAGGGTCCCTTTTGGCTGATGGGCAGCAGATGTCAATCTGGGCTTTTCCAGCCAGCCGTAGTGAATGCACGGTGGGTGAATGCGTTCAGGCAGCAGTGCACAAGCTGTAACCACAGCAGGCACCTGGGGTCCTTTGAGGCAAAGTTCGACACCACCAGGTGTGCCCAGACCCTCTGCATGGCCAATGCCGCTTGCTTTCTGCAAGGAGAGGGGTGCCTACATGTTCCCAAGCCTTGGACGGCAACAGGCACCCTCAGCTGTCCAGGTGCAAAAAGGAGGGGGTGTTGGTAGGGAAAAATGTGGGGCTTAATTGTCCCCTTCTCTAATGCCTGACCCTGAGAGTCCTAGGGAAAGCTGAACAAGCATTTTGCTGCCAGGTGACTTCCCTTCAGACCCCCCTTTCCTGAGATGGCGAGGGCAGGGTGGCTGCCCTCCCCTCCAGCCAGCAGGTTACATGCCTGCAGGGGCACCCCTCGTGCAAAGGTGGACAGGCACCCCAGCCACTGCCCTCTCATGCACCTTGGGTGCTCTCCAGCCTCTCCTTGAAATCACCGTCCTGTGCACGAAAGAATGAAAGCGCGGCCAAAGAGATGAAGGAGACACCCAACTGCAGGAGGTCGAGTAACATGTTTGCTCTTGCTCCGAGCAGCCAGACACATGTGAGGCTGCCGCCGTCCCTGGGAGGCACTGGAATTTCTTGGCTTGGTGCCCGGCTCATTTTCATGCGCTGCTTTGGCTCGGAGGCTGCCCGCGAGGTTGTGCAGCGTGGCGCGGGCTGCAGAGGGCGGCTCGTGCTGGCCTGCCTCTCCTTGCCCAAGCCTCTAGGTCCCAGGCAAGCCTGGCCAGCCAGCTCTGCTCTCACGGAGGAGGAATTTCCCTTCGTCAAATGACAGTCCCTGACTTACTGCTGGCTGCATGGAAATGCAGACGCCTCTCCCCGCCGTCTGAGCTTTGTGTGTGTGTCTGAGTGTGCCTGTGGCAGTTCCTCCTGAGGAAGCACGGTGCTCTGTGATGCTGCTCCCTCCCGAAGAGTCTGCTTGCACTGGGACAGCACCAGCAGTGCACCACTGCCAGCTGGAAGTGCTGGAGGGGAGGCGAGCTGGAATAGCAGGATAAGGGGCAGAATGAGGGAAGATGGTCATTAATTTGACGTAACCAAAAGGGTTGCGTTCAAGCTGTGAAAACAGGCCATGTCCCATCTCCCCCTGCTAAAACCCATACACTTTTTGGTGGTGGTGGCTGCTGTTTGCTCACCTTGTTCCCATTCTCATCCAGGGACATAAACTATGTTATGCTCATGGGGGAAGCATTTGGGTGAGACCTGATATGGAAATGATGAAAGGGTCGCAACCCCACTGCCTTGAGGAGGTGGGAGACTTCAGTACAGGTGCTTTGGAGCATGTGGTGAGTGCAGAGGGTAGCCTCTGTGCGCACAGGGCAGCTTAGGTTCACCAGAGCTTATTAGCTCCAGGTCACTGTCTGTTCTGCAGGGTTTGAGCAGCCCTTGATGAGCTGCTGAAGGGTTTCTGTTGTGCTTCCTAAGGCTCCGGGTCTGAGGAGGCTTTGCTGGCCCAGCACCACACCCGGCATGGAGCCAGCGCAGCTCCAGCATTGCAGCCACCTGAAGTCATGCAATCTGGAGTCTGGGGAAGGAGCTGGGCGATTCTACTTGGGGCTGTGGTGCTCCAGCCCTGTGCTGCTGCGTACCCCTCAGGTGCATCACACCTGAGTTTGTATCATGCTACAGCTGAGCTGATAAATTGTGTGGACTTGAAGCACAGGGGTAAATCAAGGGTGTCTGCATCTGTGGCAGGATTCATGCACAGTTCAAGCAAAACATTTACAGGGAGTGGAGAATATCACAGATTCACCTTTTCTCAGCCCAAGCCCACTGGCCGATCTTGCTGCAGGAGGGGCTTCGGTGAATCAAGAGCCCCAGAGCTCTGCTGCACAGGTAAGGGCTGCCCATGCCAGGTAAGCAGCCACCACTTCACAGCCATCTTCCCCAGAGCGAAGTAGCACCGATGAAGATTTACTTCCTAGGAAGGGAGAGAGGTGCCCCGGGCCCATCTGGAGGAAGAGGGCATCTCACGGTGCTTCCCCCATGCTCCTTGCAGGAGGCTGTCTGAGCTGGGCTGCCCTCTCTGCCAGAGGGCTTGGTGGGGATGAATAGCAGAAATGTCCCAGCCTGACTGACAGGGGCCCTTGGGGCACTGGGAGCAAGGCAGAGGGAGAGGCTTCATGTGGGAAATGCCACCAGGCTGTAGGAGCATGAAAACAGGAAGTAGTAATATTAAAAAACACATGAACTTAGGCACTTGCCTCCTGCCATGCTTACAGTGGGACCAGGACTGGGATGTAGTCTGCTTGAATCCAGTTCATTTTATGCATTTTATGACCATGAATATTGCACCCTTGTTACGATAGAAAACAAAGGCCTGAAGAGCCTCCCTCCAACATGATGGCTGTCCCCCCTGCTGCTCCTGTGTCCAATTGCTCAAGCCCATCTCATTCTCTGCCAGACAGAGAAAGGAGCAGAGGGCTCCTCCGCAGGTGCTGCCTGGCCCAACGCTGCACCAGGAGGTGTGACTGAGGTGGGTGCAGACACATCCAGCCCAGCTTTATGCGCCTGCGCTGATGGTGGCGATGCAGCCGTGCGTCTCCCAGGGTCGCAGGCCAACACTGCCACTGGCACTGCTGCATGCATCCTGTGGGCTGCGATGTACGTTAGCTGGTCCTGCCTTATCTTCTCCACCTACCATCATAGGGTCTGTCGGGAAAGCTTTTGGGTGCTTTTTGGGTGAGGGCTGCCTGGGCAAATAGGCCTTGAGCAGCAAAGGCTGCTGTGGGCTGAGCTGCCTGCTTTCAGGGAAACCATTTTGCTCATTTTTGGCAGAGACTTAGGGTTTTCTCAGAGACAGCTCTCGCACCAGCAGTGCCTCCTCTAGGCAGAGGCAAGCTGGAGGGAGCCCCACTTTGGCTAACTCATTCTAAGTTGCCCTAATTTTGCTAATTAGAGCAAAAAGAGTAATGATGTGGGTAATATCCCAGGACTGCTGCTTTCCACATTCAAGAGATGGGTAATCATACCTGATAAAAGTATCTGTCTGGTCTGCGCTGGTGGAGCTAAAGCCCAGCAGTTGAAAGGACAACGTGCCATCTGACCCACGGACAGCAGCTTTCCCCAGAGCTGGGAATTAATCCATTGCTAAACTAAAGAAAATGAGCTTTACATCCCATTTCAGGCAATACCCAGCCCCTGCTGTTGTCCTGTTGATTTTGTGGCTCTGCGATCAGATCTAACTTCCCATCTTTTTGTCCCCCCTATTGCTGTGTGTGAGGCCTGTGCAAACAGCAGGGGAAACAGGCTAATTGCTTCTGGAAGAGAAAGAGCGATAACAGCCATGCTCAAAGAGCCGTCAAAGGCACATGGTTAGCAAACTGAGAACACAGGGAAAAAAACCCCCCTCTCCCCTCTATCCGTTAATCTTAAGTATTACTTGTACCAATAGGAGGGAGCACGGTTCCAGCGCGCGGCGCAGCGCTGATTTGTGAGTGTCCCCTCTACGGGGACACGCTTAACTGAAAAATTTACTAGTCAGGAGGTCTCTCCAGGAGCGAGTTTAAAGCCGGCAATCCCTAAGGCTTGCTTCCGTGCAGCACAGCAGCTGTCGACACCGGATAAAAAGTGAGGAGCAGAACAAGACTGGCAGCGAAACGCGCCAGAGCGCTGCTTTATGGCAGCTTTACGGCGTATGGGGGGACACGTGCATGGCGGTGGGGGGACCGCTTTGTAGTTACACCGTGGGCTGCCCAACAGCCTGCTGGTTTACCTAAGCTATGTCCGCTCTGCCCTCCAGAGAGGGCATTTCAGCTATAGCACAAAGCGCTTAAACTTGGGGCATCCCCGACCATGGGCAAGGGGGGAAGGTGGGCAGCTTGCTGCAAACCTTGAGTCTGGAGAGGTTAGACTGAGTGCCACTGCCTTGCTGTGTTATCTCCTGATACAGAGGACCATCGGTTCCCCTTTTGCCCCAGCCTCACTAGAAACCACGAATTTGTGCGTGTGCTTTTGCCAGCAGGCAAAGTAGGGGCTTTGTGTGAAGGCATGGTGAAGGCCTGAAGAGGAAATTTTGATAGTCAGTAGGGACAAGGATGCGCTTGCCAGGGGTGCTGAGAGGCAACGGCGGCTCAGCCTTTTCTTTGGTGCAGAAAGTTGGTTCTGCTCTGCTCTGCTCCCAGCCTTTTATTGATTTCTCTGCCTAGCTGGGATGTAGAGAAAGGGTCTAATGAGTTTCTTCATTACCTGCTTTTTCCCCATCTCCCCCAGCCCTTCATCTGCTCCTGCTGCAGGAGCTGCATATGTGGCCCCAGCAGCTAGGGCCAGGAGCATCACTGCCACCCCCGCAGGCATCCCGCCACTGCCCTCCGCTTTTCAGAGCTTCTCCTGCAGACAGCGAAATTCTCCAGGGAGGAAAGTGGTCTTATGCTTGGATAGAGCAATGCATGAATGTAATAAATGCATCCTTTCCACGAATGCGAGGAGCGCGCTGTGAGGGAACGGTGCCTACCTGCAAAGATTACAGCTGAGCCACATTAGAAGTGGTCGTGGGGATTTTTTTAAACTGGCAATCAAGAGCTGCCTTAGGATGAAAAATCAATGCTCTACAACTGAGCAGAGAGAGGTAGGGGCTGCCCTGCTCCCTCAGAGCTGGCAAAATCTGCGCTACTCACCGTTCCTGCAGCACCGAGTGACAAAAAACATGCCAGAATGAAGGGGGAAACTTGGACCCAAGTACTAATGACTGAGATTTCCCAGCTGTGAAGAACTGGGCTCCTATGAGCTGCCCAGTGGCAAACCACTCACTTCTCAATTTTCTAAAAAAAAAAAAAAGAGTGAGAGGATCATAACAGGGGACAGGCAGCAAACCCAGTATGTCCAATCCTGCTGCAAGCTTTCCCTGAGCATGGGTGAGTGCTCAATTTTGGGGCTCTGGGAATTAGAGAAGTTGATCCCAGACACGGTCTGGCTCCCAGATTGAAACTTGCCTGTTCTCCCCAAATTCACACGGGGAGGGAGGGGGGTGTCAGATAAACAGGGGCTGCTGATGGAAGCTTCTCTTGCTGGGAGGGGAAAAAAGAAGGAAAAAAAAGCCAACCATAATGCCCGCTTTGGCTGCAATTAGCAGAGCTTTGCATGGCAGGTATAAGGAATGCGTGGAATTTCAATCTGCGCAGTGCAGCACCAGGGCACAAGGCTAATCTTGGATTTTTAAGGGCAGTTATTACAAATAGCTTTGTTTGTGCTATGCACAATCCTTCTCTCCCTGCACGCTCCCCTCTCCTCCCCCTCCATGGCCTTTTACTTCTTCTGGCTTCAGGCATCTCGTGCTCCGTGACGCCGAACGCAGCAGCAGCAGCAGCAGCAGCGGCAGCAGCGCGGCCTGCTGTGTGTTGTACAAGGAGGATCCCGATGTTAGCAGCTTTTCCCAGTGCCAGTTTGCATTTCCGATGACAATAAAGTCCAGGGGCAGAATCTGCTCTTGGCACAGGTCTATTGACGTGCCTGGGGTGATGCCAGCAGAGACGGTGGCTGGGAATTGCTGTTGTTTCTTCAATAAAGGGGAAGTTAAAAAAAAAAAGAAAAGCCGAGAACAGCAGAGCCGCGTACCCGCCTCAGTGCCAGCTGTGTGCTCCCCGGCTCAGGCCGTCCGTCGCAGTGGACAGATGGCTGCTGCCCGCGTTAGCACGTTGCTGTTTCCAGGAGAGACACACGTTTTTTCCTCCATGCTGTTTTGTGCTCCGGATCCTGTCCCCGCTATGAAGCAGCCTGCTATGAGGACTTGGACTGAACCAAAGGCATCGCTCTCCCGAAAGGCCAGGGGTTACTTATATCATGGGGCACCCTTCCACTTGGAGTGAGATACCCGCGCCGGGATGGCTGGCAGCGAGGAAAAGCAGATGGTTCCTTTTCTAGGGGGTAGGGCTTTGGGGGGCAGAGGCCCCCTCCACCCCGAGATCGGGCAGCTCACTCTGCCGTGCTGGAGGGTGAACCCACACGGAGGGCTGCCCGGGGCAGAGCTGCAGGTCTTGCACCTGCTCCCACGGGAGGGAAACGGGCGCCCTCCCGCAGCAGGTCCCGCTGGCCACAGCAGCCCCAGGGTGGTCTCCGTAGCTCGGGAGGATTCGGACCAGGAAAAGCCAGCACGCTTCTGGGGGGAGCTATGCCCAGCATGCGGCGTGGGGCGCGGGGACACGGGCAAAGCCTCGGAGATTAGGTGACTTGCGTAAGGCCACGGTGGCGGGGCCTATGTCAGGGCCAGCGCTGCTATCTGGAGGACCAGCCCGGAGGTCAGAGGGTTGCGACCGCATCCCTCTCTGACTGACCCACGGAGAACACAAGCGTAAAGCCCGCAGCTCCCCGAAATCTCCAGGCACCATCAGCACAGGAGCTCCCTGGTGCAGGTGTCAGCCGTGGGGGCGCGGGACCTGGAGCGAGCAGCAGCACAGCACGGGTGTAGGAAGGTGCATCTGCGGAGCGCCCCGCTCCCCAACGCCTCCGCTCCTCCTTCCCTCGGCGGGGACCTGCCTGAGCCCAGCTGCGTTCCTGGGCGTTTGCTGCCTTTCCCGGTGACACAGAAACGCTTGCCAGGCATGCAGCGCCCAGCCGTGACAGATGGGCCCCTCGCGGGCTGCCGACGCGCGCTGCAAAGGTAGAGCTGCCTGTGGCGCTGGGAGGTCGTCGGAGATGGCGGAAAGCCCGAGACGATTTTCCTGCATCCCCCCCCCGCCTTTTCCGTGCACGCACGCACACGCAGTGCGCACACGCGGGCGCCGCGGGACAGCAGCAGTGGCCTCGGTATAGCCTGGCACTTGGAAAGTGCCTTGCGGGCAGGATGAAGGCAGGGAGCTGGGGGACAGGATGCATTAGCATGCAGAGGGAGGACGAGAAATAAATGATCCTTGCGGTGAGCTGTAGGACTTTCCCTGACGCACACTAGTAAAAAACTATTAAAAACAGGATGCGAGCATGGCAGGAACAGACTGTCTTTGGGCCGCTCCCAGCGATGTGCAAAGCTGGCATCTGCAAAGCAGGAGCGAAGCCCCGAGTGCGGGGTGAAGCTGCAAGGGGCTGCTGAGCCCTGGGCCGGCAGCACCCTCTGGCAGTATGTAAATGCCGTGGCGGGTATTAAGCACGGTGGCGCAAAAGCAGGAGGCCAAATTGCATTCCTCGGCCTGGGAACTTCAAGCCTGGGCCTGACCCGAGGTCTGCCTGCCTCATGCATCACTCGGATGACAGCAGAGTTATTTTTTTTCCGACAGGATCCAGAAACCAGGTCACTCCACATGTAAATCTATAACAAATCTGTCTGGGATTAGGCAGGCCATTGAAAGGTGGCAACATACGGTATTCATCAGATGCACCCATAGCAAATGCCTCTGCACCACACACGGGAAAGCAAAGTGTAGGCACATTTTTTCACGGCACAGCCGTGAGCAGTGGGGTTGCTATGCCAGAGGCTGCCGCGCCGGGTGGGAGGATTTCAGCCACGACGACCCCAGCAGAAACAAACACCACATTCCTGAGAGGCCATTCTTTGCAGGCGATTAAAAAATAACAATTTGATAGTAATAAGCAGATCAATCAATCCCTCCATGAGCCAAGGGACCCTGGGGGGAAAGCTAAGCTTTTCCCAGAACAGACTGGGACCAGCTCTTCTCCAATAAATACAAATAACAATAATAACAAACCTCAGATCTCAGGCCAAACAGCAGCGAATGACACCCTTGCGGCACGCGGGGCGCGTAGGGGCTGCATGTATGTGGCTGCAACGCAGCCATGCAGCGGGCAATGCTGTGGGCTGGGGGAAAAGTGGGGGCCCAGGGGCACGGCTGCGGCAGGCAGGGGCACGCGAGCCGGTTCCTGCTGCCCCCTCCTTCCTGAGGAGGCAAGCACCGGCGTATGCAACGGCAAGAGTTATAACTCAAGGGTGAATCACGTCTCTCCGGCGGCCCGTCTCCCTCATCCAAGCTAATAAGCGGCGCCTTCAAGAGTTAAAGAATAGCGGCATTTATCTTCGTTGGCGTTGCAGGACATACGCAAAAATCCTGGCCCGCTCGGATCAGTTGCGGAGGGAAGTTTTCAGTGGGAAACGCCAGTGCCCTGGAAACTATTAAACCCCGCAGACCCTAGATTGCTTTTCTGACTGCCCCAGGCTGCAGCCTCCGCTCCTTTCTCTTCCCCGCTGCAAACTGCTGGGTAATGATCCATCCCTGCGTGCCAGTTAACCTCCCCCTCCTCCCGGCTGGCAGCGGCGCTCGGCCCGATGCCCTTTTGTTCCGCCTGTGCTGAGATCTGCAAACTCATTGTTAATTACTGCATCTGGGGCCTGCAGCGCCAGCCACAATGCCTGGACTTACGGCGGGCTCCTGACGGGACAAAGTTCATCCCCCGGCTTATTTCCTTACCAAAGACCATTATCTCTCATTTACATCTAAACTAGTTTTTTATACCAGTTTAAATGCTGCCCCTCCCCCTGTAATCTCAATGCAAATGAATTAAAAGTTCATTCTTCGGATGTTCAAATCCTGCGCGCTTTCTTTTCCACTTCTTATTTAAATCACACACTGTTTTGAACTAAACCTTTTATTTCCCCCCAATTATTATTTCTGGTGTGTTTTCCAGAGCTTTACAACATGGCATCTGATTATACACAAAGCTTTGGAGCAAAGCCCTGTTTTTTCCCTTCATTAAGGAGACAAAGGATTCCTGTGTGAGCCAAGCAGCACTTCGGACACTAATACAGCTTTACACCCCAAATCACATCCTGGCTCTCTGCAAGGCAGATGGGGGAGTGGATCCGTGCCTTTCCTTGCTGCCAGCACCCTTTGCAGCCTCCAGCCAGCTCCTCTCCTCCTCGGCGTTAACATCCGATTAAGCGGCGCTAGCACGTTCACACTGCTGCCACCGGCTCTGCCCGGACCGTGACCTGGAGTATTTCCTGGCTAATCCTGCGTGCTCGGGTCCCCTCTGCTTGCCACCGAGGTAGGGACCGGGGAGCTTTGTGGGCCCACCCAGGACTTTGCCCTTGTTGTTCATTTCCCAAGGAAGGGAGTTAGAAGGGAGCTGGGTATAAAGGCCAGGAAAGCTCCGTCCTATGGAAACCCCACAGCCTGCATGGTCCCTGCCAGTCTGCTCAAAGCCTAAAATTAAGGAGCTTGAGAATATTTTGGGCTAGGTGACAAGCCCAAGGTCATAAAGGCAGTCAGTGGCAGAGGTGTGTTTGCCCCGTAGGTGGCTCCTAGGTCCCTGTCAAGTCAGAGATGTCCAGAGGAACCTATCATCAGCTGCAAACTGTCTGAATCAAGCCACAGATACAGAAAACCACGTCACCTCATCCTGAGCAAGTTTACCTTATTTAACAGCATCACGCAGAAAGGAGTAGCGCACGCTGTGTTTACCAAATGAAGAGGGGAGCTCTTTTTTATCAAAATAGTGTATGACTGAGCTGCTTATCTACAAACGAAAGTCTTTGTAAGCAAATGTTTTTGATCTTGTACGACATTCACAGGACAGCGTTTTAAAAATAAACTCATTTCTATCTAGTTCTAAGAATACTTTATTTCCCTTCTTCTGGCCCAAAGAAGAGTTTTTTGAGGCCATGTGAAGCAGACGAGAAGCATTTGGGAAACACAGGGGTTCAGGACAGGTTGTCAAAAGCAGCACAAGGACTCTTAAGAAACAATTTGCCGGACGTGCACAGGATAGAAGTTACATCACTCGTTTCCCCAAAGCCAGACCTCTTTTATTACGGAGAGGTTCTGTCTAACAGGCTTTGCACAGGCCTGTAAGGTAAGGATACCAGACTTTTAGCTCTGATATCGTACCATGCTTCTCCTTTGGGACCTTGGGCAATTCACGTTATCCCTGTCTCTCTTAAAATCCCTATCTGTAGAACAGAGATATTGCTGCCTGCAGTAAATGGCTGCAAAGTGCTTGAATGTGAGGGTTATTACGGTTAAATATCTGTGCAGCTTTCACCTCGGCTGCACGGAGAAGCAAGCGAGTATGAACCATCTCTGCAACATGCTGCTAAGCCGAACGGGATCTTGCGGTGTGGGAGCGAACGTGGACTGGGAAACGCGAGGAAACTGGGAGCTTCTGCACACTGGGGATTTTTTTTTTTTCCTAAATATTCCAAATCTGGTTTAACTAGCTGCTGACGCCTATGGCCACTGGAGCCTTGCCTTCATTTTCGAAACAGCTGAGCCAGGCCACGTACTGCCTTGAAAGCCAAGCTGTCTTTCCTACCCTGCTGTGGAGCAATGCACGTACCCCAGATGCCAGACTGGCCACTTTTACTTGTATCATACCGAAAAAAAATGAACATCTGAATCCCCGGGATCTGGGTCAGACTGACCTCTGGAGCACACGCACAGCCAGGAAGGTCCCAGAGCACCCCAGAGCCCGCGAACAAAGCCTCTAACTGGGTTTTTTTGTAGCCATATTCTGGTTCCATCCGTCTTGCCTTTCTTAAACCGCCCCATGCCGCTTTTAGACTGCTGAGACACAGCCTATTTTTGCGGAGGCAAGGACAGTTGCGATCCTTCGTGTTGCTAATTCTGTAGCGCACATTGTTTGTGTTGGCAGGGAATCCCGTGTGATGTTTTATCTCAGCCGGTCTCCTCTGGCTGCTCGAAATATTTGGAATTATTATTTCTGGCTAACGGGGCCGTTCTAGGTCATGACGTGATTATTCCCGGGTCACGCACAAGCGCCCGGCCGCTTTCTCCGGCGCTGGTGGTCGAGAATGGCCCGGACACGTCAAGGGCGGGAGGGAAGTACAAACCTTTCGCTTGGCTCGGGACAGACAAAATTTGCAACGGGGCGGTCGGCTGTCGTCCTGGCCAGGGAGGGGAAGGCAAAGAAGCGAGGGGAGGGAGAAGGGAGGGGGGTCTGGGGTCTGCACCTCGGCCACAGGGGGCTGCCGCTGCTCCCAGGGGCCGGTTCGGGGAGGGCAGGGGGCCCCGTGCACCGGGGCCAAGGGGGCTCCCGCCGGCGCGGGGTGCCGGGTTCGCAGGCGGAGGCTGCCTCCGCTCGGCCGCTGGGGCCGCGGCGGCGCGGAGCAGCCCTAAATCAGCCGCTGATATTCATAACCGGGGCGGAGGCCGGTCGCTGGAGCTGGGAGGCATATCACAAAGGGCACGTTTTTAACACTCCTTTTAATCCCGCGATCCTGCGCGTTTACGCGCGAACTGCCTGGCCGGCGGACCTCCTTTTTTGCAGCCCTTCCCCCTCGTCCCCCCCCCCTCCCCTCGCCCAAACCACAGCCTGCTCCAGAGAGAAACTAATTAAAGCTGCCCGAAAGCCTGCTAAATATTAAAAGCCCAATAACGGTGCAGACAGGGGGACGTCGCCACATGAATGACAAAAGCCGGTCGGCGGCCCTGACCGAGAGGCGGACGGACCAGCCCGGGCTGCTCCGTGGCCTAGAGCAGGGGGCATCGCCCCGGGGCAGGCGGCATCGTGTCCCCCCCCTCCCCGGCTGGAGCCTCCTCACCAGCCCCCGCCGGGAAGTGACTTTTCCTGCCGCTTTTCCTTTTTCAACCCACGCGACTCGAGGCCGGGGTTACGGCCGGCTGGCAGGGCGGAAAGCGGGGGCAGCTAAGGCCGGTCGGCGCGACGGCGGCGCAGGCGGGCGACGGGGGTCCTGGCCTTCGCTTTTAGTCCTTCCTCCAAATATGCTGCGCTCCCGCCTGCGGTTGGCGGCTCCCGGCCCCGGCCAAGGCTGCAGCTCGACGCGGGGCAGGGGGGGAGCCCGGATTTCGGCCTTGCTGATGTGATGCAAGGGCCAAGCGGCCCTGCGGGGCGAGGGGCGCAAGCCGAAAGGAAAAGCCAGCCGGAAAAGGGAGCTGGAATTCAGCTGAATCACGCTTCTCCCCCTGAAAGTTTCCACTCCTGCAGTTGTTACCAGTAACACGTACTGTTGCTATAGCTGAAAGAAATGATAACAAGCATCTCGTTTTCTCCGCTCGCTTACATCGGGCAGCGTTTTGCGCGCGGGCGGTTGCCCCGCTTTGCTGCGGCAGAGGAGCTGGAAATGGAAGCGGAGGAATAACAGCGCAAGGCGCCTTTTTAAACTGTTCTGCAAACGCCTCTGCGTCTGAACAACCAATAGACAAGCTAGAGCCCTTGGCAAAAGCGATGTGACAGTAAATAACCTGGCAGTTTGCAGAGCTATCGTAACGGTGAGAAAAACCTCCACGTTCCTTATTTAATATCCAGATCCTGCCTGGCGGTGCGGTGGAGTACAACGCGCCGGCAGTAACTTTCCATGACCACGACGGCACCGCCGCCGGCTGTTGTCCCCGTGCGGGCCGCCACGCGGCGGGGGGAGAGCAGAGGCGTTTCCCCTCCCCGGCCAGCTCCACGGGGCTCGTCGCCCGCCCCATCGACCCGGCCGCCTTGTCCCTGCGAGGCAGGTGACGGTAAAACGAGGCGGCGAGCCGCGCGCTCTCCCCATCAACGGCCGTTCGGTCGATGCTCGGCAGTCCCCCTGCCATTGAGGGTGCCGGCGGCCCGTCCTTTAGCGAGCAGGGTGGCCCGAAAGGACGGGAGACGCCGCCGGCTAGGGCGCGCTGGCTCATGAGCGCGCCGGGCTGCGTATCGCGAATTATTTATGCCGCGGTGGCTGCTGCAGGGACCGCAGCCGTGCGGGGGGCTGGGCAGGGGAAGCACGGAGCCGAGCTTTCCCCCCGTCCCCGAGGGCACAGGTTGCTGTCGGCTTCATCCCAGGGCTGACGTGGAACAAGCCAAAACCCCCAAACCACAGTGAGCTTGGAGGGTGCCGGAGGCATCCAGATGCAACCCAGATGCACCGACGGCACTTGTGTGTGGGGGGGAGGGTTTCAGGGCGGGGGGGGGACATCCCGCACTGGGTCCTCTCCTCCTCCTCCTCCTCTCCTTCTCCTGGCACGGCTGTAGCTGATACCCGGGCACAACGGGCGCTGCCGTCTGAAAGAGCCACGCGCTCTTCGGTATCCTGAAATAAACTGGTGGGGGGGATTGTTTTTCACTGCAGTGTAACAGGCCATAAAAATTGCCGCTGGGGGAAAATTCAGACGAAGCTCGCCCGCCCTGTCGTGTGGGCGTGTGGAAGATCACAACCCCGGTCCGAGCTGGGGCTCTGGTACATACCGGTACCCCTCCCTTTCCAGCGTACATGTCACCGGAGTTCAGCCCCCAGCTGCGTTACCCCTGCCTCCGGTGCAGACCAGGTCCTGATGGAAGCGGGACAAAGCCACCGAACCGCCATTTCCCACGGGCCCTCTCTGCATACCCCACATATTTCCATTAGGGCCTCTGAAACCCTTACCAGCTCCCTGCGGGCTCAGCGTGCACATATCAGCTTATCCCACGCTGCCTAAGTGACCGCGATGCTCCCCACGCGCTCTCCAGAGGCTGCTTAGAAACACCTTTTTTCCCCCCCCATCTCATCTGATCAAAGGCAGGAAAGAGGACGGACGCCCAGCACAGTGCCCCAGCTCTCTGTTTACTCTCGGGTTTCCAGGGTTTAGCAGCAAAATGAGCTCCCTAGTGCCTGCAGATCACGTGTCATTTGAGCCACGGGGACAAAGCGTGCTGACCACAGCCTGATTAGAAATTTTCGATTAAAATGACTTTTCCATGAGACAATGATGTGAGCTCATCAGAGCTGATGATTTTTTTTTCCCCAGGAGCAAAGCAGCTCCTATAACGTTTTGCAGAGAAAAGGATGGAATTTCTACTTAAAGCCAGAGTTTGGAGGAAGATAGAGTACCAACCCTGACTGGCCAGGAGCCAAACGATTAGGACAAGGAAAGGCTCAGTATAAGTCCTTTAGCTGAGCAGAGCTTGCATTTGAACCTGGCTCTCCGATGCAGTAAGTGGGTGCCTTAAGCTCGCTTAAGATTGCAAAGTTGTCCTGAAACATCTAATTCTCCTAGACTGTGAATGTGGGATGGGGAGGCAAAACAGAGCGGAAAACTTCCCAAAAGCAAAAGCAAAAAACCCAAACATAGAGATAAACTGGAAGCTGTCATTGGACAGGGAAATTTCCCAATTACAGTCCTGCTCTCAGCTGTCCCTACTCCGAACCAGTTCCCTAACCCTCCAGGGGTATCTCCAAAGTTTCCTTTTCTCCTCCTCTTTCTTTGAATACACACATTGCATTCAAAGTACTTTACATACAAACTGCATAGAAACTTTCCGTCAGACCTTATAGGCTTTGTACTGTACATATAAAAGTATCCACAGCAAAGTGGAGATTTTTACAAAAATTCCCTCTTTGCGTGAGCCGTGAAACCAAACTGTGTTCTGCCTCGATGCTCACAAATGGCACAAAAATTAAGATTTTTGTTTTAATATAATCTTAAACGTTGGTCCCAGTTAAGCATGTGCCCAAGTCCCATTGAAGTTAAGTGCATCATTTCTTTGCTGAACAGGGAAGGATGCTGAATCAGGATTCCAGACTGTAAAATTACCCAATTGCCTTCAAAATTTCTAGAAGAAAAAAGTAGTGTGCAATGAAAGCAATCACAAAATGCATTCGGTATTCAAAGGGTATAAGTGAGTGCAGGGCTTATAATTAAATCCTTATCTACGGAGTCGCTACTGAGTGACTGTACATTCTGGGTAATTTTTAATGGCCTGAAACTCAAAAACCGGCATAACCAATTTTTTTCTTTTTTTACACAAGGCACAGCTAGTTAGCTATAATCCTGCAACAAATCCATTACTGCCAAACAAGCCCCTGGTCCTGCAAGCATCAATGTCCTTACTTTTAATTATCAAGCTTACCAAGGGTAGCCACAGCAGAAGTTGCAGCCGTTAATACAGAGCAGCTTGCAACAGTGGCGCTCAAACAAAAATAAGGATCAGGCTGAGTGTGTGGTGGAGGCGCAACCCTCCTCTTCTATCCTGTGGCTGCTCCTGCCCAGGGCCTGGGAGAAAGCCCGTGGCCAGGTGAGGTATGTGACACTAGTGGTGACATTAGCTACAATCAGCTATTGAGAGGGCAAAAACTTCTTTCACCTTCCTTCCCTCTCAGCTGCTTCATTAAGCCATATTTCCTTTCAAATATCTTATCAACACTTTTTACCTCTGTGAAAATCTTGGCAATGTAGTAACAGCAGTTTAGTAAACAAAGTTGCACATTAAAGAAATGATGTACAGGGTAAAGTTTCAAATCTGGGAAAATTATTTTTTAAAAGCCTGGTAATTTAAAAGACAACTTGTCCAATTTTATCCAACCTTTTGGGAAAACTCTCCTTAGTCCTTGAGTCCAGTCGTGTTGTGGAAATACGGCTTAAAATGGAAAGTGTATGTGGGCTTACTGGAGAGATACTATTGTCTCTCCAGAAAGTACAGTTAGATAGAGGACAAGCTCTTCTCTGGTATAATCTTCTGTAATAATTTGTTCTTTAAAAATATATAATGTCACAATTACAGAAGTGAACCTGAGGCCTTTCCTACAAAAAAAGTTTGCACAGCTTTAGCTGCAAATAAGTTTTATAAAAAGCCTTTAAAAGTAGGTCAAAACATAGCAGGGCCGCTCTTTGTTGACCAGGTTTCCCTCTGTCTTACCCACTTGGATGAGGACATCAGTTCAACTAGATGAATGTAAAGTTTTGCCGTATCCGGGCAGATTTATTCAAGCTATCCCATCAGGCTGGTCTTAAGCAGCAGCAGCAACTGTTCTAGTTGCCCTTTTGTAGCGCCAGTAGGTGAATGCAACACATCTATCAAATCAGCAGCGGCAGCCAAATGAGAAAGGAGAACGTAGGACTGGAAAGCTGTTATTCCAGGGGAATGACACAGACAAGCAAAAATATATCGGCTACGTATAGAAAGGGTCCGCCAGCTTTCCACGTCTCGCTCTCGCCTCCTTCACCGCCCTTGGCCATGCAGGGCTGGGGCTGGTGCTTTTCATGGTCTGGACCTTTCTGTCCTGCTCCTCTGGGGAAGGTCAGTGCCGCTCCTGGCCTTAAACACCAGCCTAGCCCTCACGCAGGCATTACTTACAGTAATAGGCTAAAATATGACTAAGCCCTTGCATAAGGCCACGGCGACAGAGAGACAGGGGCAGGTGGGATACTTGTCTCAGGAGCTGGTGGCTGGTGTCTCATCACACACTCTCCCCTTGGCCCGTCGCATACTTGCCAAGCCTTCTGCTTATACCGTTGTAGGACTTTGGGGATGTGATGTTTGAGCTTGTATTTCACAACCCTGGGCTTTTTTTTTTTTCCTGATTTTGCCTATCTGTAGATTTTATTGGCTTCTGTGTGCTGGTTGCTAAGTAGTTCCCATTCACGCTCCCTTCTGCTTGCCCTTAACTTACTGCGGATCTCTCCGTATTTCCCCATCTTTTAATTACATTAATATCTGTTACACTCAAAAAAAAAAAAAAGTAAGTCAGTCAAGAATGGGCAAAGGCCGGTCAGCAAGGCCAGGCCTGCATCTTTTGGCTTTATCTTAATCCCTCCTTCCAGCTTTTTCAAGCAGACACCCTTGGGTCCTTTCCTTCTCTTGAGAAAAGCCCAGGCATCTCTTGAACTCACTCATGCACTTTGCTTCAACCATCTCCCCCAGTAACTTATTCCATATGTTTACTTGGCTTCGCATTCTGCCATAATTCCTTGTTTACTCCCAGCTTCTGAACCCTTAGATCATATCACTGAGTCTTTTTGTTGACTTAATTGGATCATCAGCCTCACTTTAAAACTTCCCTAGACAATTTTGCTCCCCTCTCTTGGGCTTCCACCCCAGCCCGAGCCCAAACTCTGGTGGAAAACATATTTCAACACTGAATGCATAAATAGATTATGCAAGTTAAATGTAAGAAATCTTAAAGCTGATAACCACAGGTGCACTAAGTGCTGAATCCCCAGCGTGGCGGCAATTCATCAACGTGAAACAAATGCCGCTTTCTAACTCCATGTAATAAGAAACTGCCTGCCCCTGCAGCCATGTGAACAGCGAATGCTCTCCTCATGGTCCCCTCCTGCCCCGCTGCCTCCGAAAGGCTGACGTCCAGCACGGCAAGGTTAAAAAAGGGCTGCTCGCGCTCGCTCAGAGGAGAGTCGTTTCAAAGGGCTGGCGGAGGCGACGCTGGCTCTCCTCCAGGACGCGGGATCAGCCAAGGGGCAGCGCGGACCCTCGTGCCCAGCGCAGCAGGCTGGGCGGGCGCAGCGCCTGCCCGGGAGGCACAAGCCGGCCGTGGAGCTGATCACCAGCTGGGGCACGTCTGTGTGTGCCTGCGCCCCTGCCCCCAGGACACTGCAATATTTCAAACCCACGCTGGAGAGTCTTGTTCCATGGAAAATACGCGACGGGCGTTTTCACGGAGCTGTGGCACTTGCACAGGGATTACACAGCCGTAACGCTAATAAAGGCCATAAACTAGCAAGGGGGGACAGTGGCAGAAGAGCAACTTAAAGCGCTGTCTTGTTGTGCTGTTTCATACATGGCACGACCTGCTTTAGGAAGGAAAGCACAGCAGCTAGAGGTCGTTTTCACTCTTGCGAGAAAATACTGAGAGCCCTACCTAGGTTTACCAACCCTTGAAATCCCAATTGCAACATCACGCTATTGAAATGCTTGCTTGCTGCAATAACATACTGCATGACATGACAGCTTCGAACGTGGCCTGGAAGAGTGTAACTCGCCGCCCTCGCTGTGAGCTGAAGCTCAGGGGCTGAAATTCCTGTCCCCCAGCCATGCATGTCTCTAAGCCTCGAGAGGAGAAAGCACTCGTCCACCCCTCTGCTCAAACAAAACCTTCCTTGTAGATATGCATGTGTGCCCTCGAGCCTTTTGCAGGCCGCTGCCAGCTGTAGGACCTGCTCAGATCACACTACGGCTTTGTTCGACACACTGCGGAGGAGCTGCTCCCTCCTCCGACAGTCCCGCAGGTTGGCTGGTGGGTTTGAAACCCTTACAGCTCTCCACTCCCTGCGCCCAAGCTGAAATGCTGCCTGCTGTTCCTGCAGGGTCCTGCTGGGAAGGGACTGCCCCCGCATCCCAGCACTGCCTCCAGGCAGCAGTCAGTTCTCCTCCAGCTGGACATCTGCTGGTCTCCTTGTGTGGACACATCAGCGTGGTGACAGCCACCACCATGCTACAGTTTTGTACTTCCTGTCACTTCATGGCTTTGGATAGCAAAGAGCTTAGGTACAAAGCCTCCCACTTTATTGAATGCACGATTTTACTGCGCTATTAATCCCTCTGCCGCCTGCAGAAACAACAGGGCTAAGATGGTGCCTCTGTGCTTAGTAACCGTACACACCCCCAACAGCCTCCTCCCGCGAACAGAGCCCAGTCGTTCTGGTATGTCATCTATATGCTAAAAAGCAACGCCATGTCGCCTGAGCTCTGGGCGCGACCAGGGTACAGCACTAGGATGAAAAATATGGAGCAGTTACGTAATCAGGACAGAAATAATTAGATAGATGAAATCCTAACAGAAATAATCCATCTTTTGAAATGAACTGACAGCTTGAGAAATTTAGAAATCTTCATCAAACTATTACGAGCCCGAAGCGTACATGTGCTTTGTTTTATAGGTTCTTAACACATACTGGACATGCAAGTATAATTAAGGGTTTGCATTCCATCTTTTTGATATTGGAGTTGGACATTGGAGACCACAATAAATAATCCGTAAATGAACCTTCAAAAATGAATAGTCTATCAATTGAAAGAAAATGGCAGTTGGCACATAAATTACTTATCTCCTTAATGTTGTCCCCTTTTCATGCTGGAGAACAGGATTAAAAACAGAAAAAAGAGAGTTAATACACACCTACCACGTTATTATCTTAGCTAGCTTTCATTAACTCCCTGCATAATAGGAAAGTAACAGGAGTAGAAAATTATTTCAGCTGATCACAGGCTAGAAGAATAGAAAATGTTTTCTTTCATTTAAGAAAGTGGCACTAAAATGTTAATTGTCACTACGCGGCAGGTTTGCGTGAAGATACGTGCTCTGCTCTATCGTGAAGATGCACGACTGCTCTTTCTGCCTGCCGCAGCAAGTGCCTCTCCGTGTGCACAGGAGCTGCTGGGCTGTGCCGGAGCAGGCAGTGCGCGTGCAGTGGCCGAATGCAGAAGTTTCACCGCGCGGGTCCTCGCAGCCCACACTCCCAAACACAGCTGTTTGCTTTTAGCTTGACTTTTAAACAATTTTCAGCTAAGTCCCATCCTCAGCGTGCCAGCAAAGAAACGCTTGAGAAGGCGCTATCATCTCACACCTTCACGAGGAGAGGAAATGTGTTTTCCCTTATTTTTAAGCTTGCGGTTTGCTAAGCATACTTCAGACTTGTTCGGTAACACCCGCTAGCCGCACTGGAACGACGTAGCTGGTTTACTGGGAGCCAGAAGCTGCTGCCAGGCCAGCTTCAGCCCACGGACGCTTACGCGACTCAGGCTGCCAGAGCCCTACTCCTGCTGGTGGGCTGAGAGACAGCCTCCTTGGCCACGCATGTAGCTCGCCATCCCCCATTTGCAGCAGCCAGCTCCTCAGGTGATATTGAACTTAGAGGTCCTTTTATCAGAGGTGCAAGAGGGAGAGAGAAACAAGTGTACTGACAAAGCAGACAGGAAAACCGCTCTCCATAAGTGCATGCAACAAGATGCGCGAAAATCAGTGCAGAGAGGCTTCCTGTGTGTAAGAGTCACATCCAGACCCCTGCCTGTCCAAACAGCTGCAGCAGACAGGCCGACACATTTTTCAAAATCTTGGCCTGCCTGGGAAGACCTTGATCCTCAAGGATCAGGCCCTCTACAGCCCTTGCTGTGAATATTGCAGGAACCTGTTCTCCACGCCACACCACGTTCCTTGAAGCAATGGAGATGAGGCGAAACTTGCAGCAATTTCCTTTTTTTTTTTTTTTTAGCAGTTGGGTCCAGCCCCTGAAATGTCTGTCTAGTTAGAAAAGAGCACAGAACTCGGCAGACTCATTTTTACACGAGCTGGCACACAGGAGCGGCACCCAGCCCCACCTCCACAGGCCAAGGAGTCCCCATCTGCAGCAAACTCACCTCTCGTGTCTTGCTTAGGCAATCATCTGTCTTACCTGCTTTTTGTAATGTTGGGAGAAGTCTGCCCCCATGGTAACGGTTCTGCCAGACGGACAAACACGCACCCATAACGCTGGAGGAGACGCCTCAAAGTTTTTGCTGTTATCAAATCCTTCTGCTTCTCTCACTGTTTAACTCTTCAAACGCTGACATTTCCATGTTTCAACGACGTCTGGAGTTGGCAGACTGAACCAAATTTGCTGTAAACAAGCAGTCCTATTGGTGACTGTTTGATCTACTCCATTCAATGCACAGGAACCTGTGCATATGCTAGCTATACCTTTTAATAGCTATCTCAAGGCATCATTAACTGTTCCTTATGGGACTGTTGAATTTTTGCATCCTGGTGTTTTTTTACATAGTTAAGCTCTTTTCACTTCATTATTTCAACAAACTCATTTGTATGTATGATGGCTTTAAGGACTGTGTATCAATACCAGTCTTTTACCTTTTACCCATTTCGTTTTTAACCCCTGTCAATGACTGACTGGAAGTTATGGCCACATGAAAACTGGTTTCCAGACTGATTTGAAAAAATAAGGCAACCTCTGCCTGACGAATGCTGCAGACCCCCTTCAGGGCAACAGTGGGTGAATAAGTTGAACAGGTCTGGAGTCATCCTCAGCCTTTTTTGGAAGAGTGACCTTCAGGTGAAGGCCAGCACCTACACATGCAGCTCCTTCCTACTGTGTAACTCCAGTGGTTTTCTGAAGTAGGACCTGTCTTGAAGTTTCTCAGCCAGGTTCCTTATCATTGCTAAAGATAACTCCAGCGCATCAGGTTCCCAAAGACAGGGTCTGAGGGCTTCGAGATGTCCTGACGGGAGCAAGCAGGCAGAACACCACCATCCCTAGCAGCACCCGTGCTGCATGGCCAACGCAGCGTCGGTGTGTGAGAGAGGAAACATGGCAGAAGCCACGTTGAGGATGATGAACCAGCTGCTGTCTTTGCGTATTTGTCTTCCTCCTCTGACATGTCTGGGAGGAGAGATCTTGCTGCTTATGTGAGTGCAGGTGCTAGCAGAATCCTCCAACTGGAGATGCCTTCACAGGAAGCCTTTCCAGGGCGCCAGCAGCCAAGCACACGCTGGAAACCTGCCATTCCAGGGACCGTGGACTTCTCGTTTAGAAAGTGATTTCAGTTCCCGTTTAAGATACGTGGTTACCACAATGGACAAAGCTGATCTTAAATCAGGGCATGGTGGCTATTGGCGAGCTCATTTACGGAGCCCAAGAAAATGAGCTCCGAGCAGGGGCTCTGATGCTAAGGAGGTGATACGAGCGCTCTTCTGGGGGCTGGAGCGAACACAGACAGCCATTCAGACCTTAAAAATGCAAATCTTTGGGCTATAAATTTACTACTCTACCCAAAGCAGTTGTTAGTTTTCCGTATTTATTTATGATTCATTACAATCTGGGTTTTTATAGATCTTCTACTTTAAGTTTTACGTTTAATTGAATGAGAGTCATGGTATCTTTCTGCATGTGTTTATGTGGTTTTCATTAACTACTGTGCAATCTAAGAAAGATCTTTGTTAACCAAAAATAAGGAATGTTTGTTAATGTTTAATGGAAACAATAACAATAAAATTACACAACGATAATTAAAACCACCCCAACCGTAAAAGCTCTTTCTTAATGAATCATATTAAGAGAGGGTTCAAGCATGTATTTATGATCTAGGTTGTGATTTATGGGCTAAATCCTGCCCTCATACGCCTGCATGAGGCTTTCACTGATTTCCATGGGGGGAAGCACGTGCAGCGGAAGAAGGCAGATTTTGGATGCGTGCTCGTTGAGTGCTGCCAGAAGAGAACATTATTTTACACTGACATGGTATATGTAGAACTAAAACGTAACCCTCCTCCCCCCGCACCGTCATTAAAAATAGAGAGACTATGAAGCATGACGCTGCTGTGTATCCTCACGCTCTCCTGGTAACCAGTTGTTGGGCGCGTTCCAACCGACGGCCCCAACTCCCAGCAGTGATTTATCACTAATTGTCATAATGGGCCTAGCACTGCAAGCAGCTTGCAAAGGAAACAATAGCTAACATCGGCAAAAACACTTTCGCAGGCAGCTTGCGAGGCCCAGCCTATTGCATGGTGTTAAATGCTCAAGAATTTGGTTCTCGTTTACGCTAAAATTTCTCTGTGCCGCGCCGGGAGCAGAAAGAGGCCTCAGAGTGGACATGGTCCTAATCTGCTTTCCTTCTGGGTCTCCTTACTTTTCCCGCGTGGACTAAATGGGACTTAGGGCGACTGAGAATCAGACCCACAACATTTCTGATTTGTGCGGAAGCGTCAAGAAAGACAAGCCCATATTTTTGCAAGTAATAAGACATGATTAATGAGTTAATGATTAAGTTAATGATTTTTAATTAGTCAGATATAGATTTTTTCATCTGGGTAATTTTAGGGCACAAGTTGATAGATCTGCAAATAAAATCACCAGGCACAGCTACTTTGGAGGTATTAACAGAAAAGGGCCATCTGTGGAAGCGTAGCCCATCTCCATCTCTTCCACAGTGAGTAGAGTTGCAGTCTTACGTAACAGATCCCTGACGGCTGCACCTTACTGCCGCAACCTCAAACTTGAAGGAGAATTTAATCTTAAAAGTATGCAAGTAGTAAGAGAGGTGTTAGTTCGAGACAGGCTCTGGGCGTCTGCAAGATTTCTTCGCCTCTGCCCGACCGTGTAGGACCCCTCTGTGTCCCTGGTTGTCGGCCTGGCTGTGTCCCCGCTCGGCCCAGCAACAGCCAGCGGCACCTCCTCAAGTATTTTGCAAAGCAAGACCTGGGCAGAACTGCAAAGCAAAAGGGTGGGGGAGGCTGCAGACCACGCTGCTGGTACTTGTTTGTCTGCGTTGCCAACACAACTCAGAGGCTCATTTTTTAAAAAATGGAGCCCCCTAATGTCTATTTAAACCAGTAAAAATATACATCCCTGTCCGGCTTCAGAACAGAGCCCTGGCCCTGCAGAAAGCTCCTCTTAGCTTGCTCAGTTAGAAAATACGAAGCAAGCACCCTCCTTTGGCCGCACAATAGTGACTGCTCCTATTATCCCTGGCCTCCCAATTATCTCTGAGAATCTTTTGCTTAATGAAGTTTCTCTCCCTCCCTTTCCCAGCTCCCCAGACTGGTGGAGGCTTGTAGAACCAATTTAGCAAAATGTTAGAAAGAATAAAATGCAACCACTTTTTTGTTTCTTTCTTTTGCCATTTAGTCTGCAGCTCCCTGCTCTGTTCTCAGCTGTGTCCTTCAGAAGTGAGCAGATCAGAGCAGGGAAATGCATATATTGTGGGTGTCGGGAGATGTGAATCATGAAAATGGAGACAATTCCTTCGCCTTGATCACAGTTTGCCCACTTTTTCATTAAAAGGGAGCCTTAAACAAAACCCTCAGATCTGAACACCTCCAAAATTGGGAATCAGATCTAGATTTTAACTGTAATTCTGCCACCACCTATGACAGTAATGGGTCAAGCCAGACTTTGAAGGTGAGCCATTCCCTAATGGTGCCCTGTCAAAAATCCAGTGTAGATCAGGTTGGGACTGCGGTGTCTCAGGACCAGCTTCTAAAATTACAGCATTTACCTGGCCTTCTTTTTTTTTTTTTTTCACATCACCTTCACATCCTCTTTTCTGCTTTTTCCTCCCTTCTGTGATCACCACTTTATTTTGCCTTCTTTTTTGACTTTAACAGGATGTCCAAATACTCCTTCCATTGCCTTTTCCTGTAGATTTTTCCTTTCCAGGTCACACCTCATTGTAATAAGTGCCACCTATGTTTTTAAAAGTACGCTCATAATTAAGGGTGAAAAAAAAGTCTACTTACCTTTTTTTGTAATATGTGCCACATGTAGCATTGCTGCAGTTAGTTTATCATGTTGGCAGTGTGGTATCTCTTATTGAACACAACATTTTTCAAGAAGAGAGGAAAAAGACTCTTCATCTTAACACTCTCCTCCCCCATCTGACATTCCTAGGAAGGATTTGAGCTTCCAAAAGCTTCTGCTAAGATGTAGATTTCCCTAGTTTAAAATAAATGATTAGCAATCCACAGGCATGCACTATTATTGGCTCCATGAACTAGCCCTACAGAGGGACGCACACGGCAATGTCTGAGAAGAGGTTTGTGTAGCCTGAGCATCTGAGCCCACGTGAGATTGGAAAATTGGGATGTAAGTTTCCTGAAATGTTATGAAAAGTTACTAAAAAAAAAAAATTGGAGAAGGATTATTTGGAATAAGTCAGCAGCAATGAGCATCAGTGGACAATTGGGTTTCCAGCTGAACGTTTTTCACCAAAAGTGTCATATTCTCAGTGAAAATGCAGAGTTCTGCCTGGCTGTCCCTTGTTCTTGCTGGGATGGGCAGGCAAAGCATGGGGGTGGGAGCTCCGATTAATTCCCCTTGTGAGGATTTCTTAATTTAAGTACTTTAGGGTTATTTTGGGGAAGGAGGAGAACTGAAAATTGCACTAAAAAATTACAGCTGGGTGTCAGGTCTTGCTCTGCCATCCCCTAGGAAATGTTCATATTTTTCAAGCGAACCAGCCAGGTGGGGCTTTATCTGACAGCAGACTCTGAGCCTTAGACCTGGAGAATGAAATAAAGAGGCCGAGCCACCAGCCAGCTCTTCACATGCCTCAGGCATAGGACAACACAAAAGCAGCCCTGGAAAGTCAGAAACTGCAGTATAAGACAGAGTTACCCTGCCAGGGCAATCCTCGCTGCTGTTATTCCAATCACGGCAAAGGTGTGCTCAGGTGAGAGCATTAAGAATTATAATTTTAAAGGGATTTTTGAAAGCGTAAGGAACCTAGCCCAACACAAATGCGTTTATATTCCAGCTCATTCCAAACTTATAACACTTGCAGACGCTGTCTTTTGGCACACTGCATCTGCAGGTGCCTTTTGGAAAGCAGTGTTTGGGACCTGGCAGCCAAACTGAGTAAGCAATCCAACATCTGGGCTGTCTGCAACCAGGTCCTGCTTCAGTTCCTGAGCCTGAAGGTACAAACGCCGGGCTGCTAAAGCAAGGCAACACTCCCAGGCTTCGTTTTTGCCCATCCTGGCTCCAGTTCTGGAGTGGAAATCACATCAGTAGCTGAAAGCTGGAATGATAGCAAGTGGAATATAGCTGCTGGCTGCCAGCCGAGACCTCTGTCACCCCCAAAAGCGTGGTACCCAGAGAGCACCTGCCACTCTACGGAGCCAAAGGCTGCTCCTGCCAGAGGAGGCAAAGTCCTCTAGGGGGTCTGTGCTTCCAAAATTTAGGAGGAATCCTAGTTTAGGGGAAAAACACATTGGAAGAGGAGGGAGGGGAAAACACCAGTCTGAAAAGCAATCCTTTATGAGAGCATTTCCCGCTCTGATGGCCCCAGAGCTCAGCACCGTGCAAGCGCTCAGCTTCCCTGCGGGGTGGAGCAGAGGCAGGGAAATCAATTTGGCTAGAGCCAGAGGTGAGCGCAAATCTATCCAGGCCAGGCAGCCTCTTCCCTTCCATATACTGTGAAGGGTATTTTCCTCCTTTTCCTGCCACGTCGTCGAGTCTGTCTCCTGATTTCAATGCTCTGTGCTTCCTGTTTTGATTCCTTATCATGCATCTTTCCAGCTTGCTTGCTGCATTCGCCTCTCTGCGCCCGGATTTAAGGAGCCTCTGTTCACTGCGTGTTGTCGCTCTGGCTGACAGGAACAAATGACTGATGTCCGCTCAATGGATAGCTACTCAATATTTCTTTTTATCCCTGCTGACCGCTGGGCCCCTGCCCTAGTCCACTGTCCCCACCCCATACTGGAATCACTCATTTCCTCATGGGTTACGCTAGGTTGATCATTACGTTAGTTCCCAAACATTTCACTAACAGTCAGGAATTTAGCCCCACTGGGATTATTGCCTCTCTTGTGAAAGGGCTGAGTACAGCAGAGAGAGATAAGCCAAAACTGTGGAAAATCTTGTCTCTAATTTGGGGTGGCCAATTTAAATGCTTAGTTTTCCCTTGTGTTTAGTACTTTATATATCCAGATTAGAGCTCCGGTGCTTCCTGCCACAGCACTGAGTGCAGACTGAACTCCTTATACTGCAGATTGGATACTCCAAAAACCAAGAGTTCATAGGCCAGATCCTGGCCACCTGTACGGATTTTGAGTTAAGCCATTTTGGTAGCACCCACTATGAACTCTGTGGCAGTGGGGGATACAAATCAGGGCATCAGACCTCTTGACTTAGTCCTATGACCATGACATCTCTTCCTGCCATCCTCACTACTGATTTCCGTTTTGGGCACTGGAGGATGCGGTAGTCCCGATCACAGCAGCTTAATCCTCTGCATAAGCCCTCCTGCCTCCCTCAACACTGCCCATTTTGAGCATCAGAGGATGACATCTGTTTCCCAGCAGCTTTTAAGTTTGTTTTCCTGCTGTTGTGTAATGACAGCAGCATTTTATGAGAGCAGAAATGGACATGTGTCCAGTTTTGGACCAAAACCTGTCTTTTAGAAGTGCCTGTGCGTAATCTTTTGTGGTTTGACTGTTGGCCCAGTCAAGGAGATTCAAACTAAGGTCTCTCTCCTCTCTCAGTTTCCTCCCTCTGGCCTCTCTGAAACAAGCCAAGGGAGGACTTGAATGTGAGCCAGCCACCAGTGAGGCTGAGGGTACTTCTACCAGGCCACAGTGCCCAAACAAGTCTGGTTTCCCTTTCCTGCTTTACTCTGTAGCATAACCCAGAAATGAAGCCTACATCTGTATTGCTAAATAAAAGAGTGTCAGGGTTGATTCCTGTCCTGAAGACAAGGGGCACTAAGTAGGCTGTGCCTTAGCACCTCCTGTAAAGCAAAGTGGTTGTCTCTAAATGGTATGGCCTTGGATCCTCTCTGGGCCCACAGGAACAAGCCTCTTTGGTCCTAAAATGTAACTTTGACCCTTTGCACATTTTTTTGAGTTTAAGGCAGATGAAGCAACATGATGGCTGTGTTGCAGCCCAGCAGAGCTGAATTTTATGGTATGGAAACGTACGGCATAGTCTGAGGTGTAACTAAAAGGCTAACGGGGTGGCTGAAGGTGCAACGTTTGGTGGGGCAGTGGTGGAGCTACACTGCGGCAGGAGGAGCCCAGCCTGGTGTGGTGTTAGTCAGACTGCCTTTTGGCAGTAACCCCTGGACCACTCTTGGTCCCTGCTCCTCTTTTGGGACCAATCAGTATGCTCTGGATTGTGCCAGGGCAGTGCTTCAGAGAGCGTTAGCTGATACGGCCCAAATCAGAGCCAAGGAGCAGAGGAAATATTCAGCAGTGAGGTTCTCTGGCGCCCCACGCTCACTCCCTGGCTGTTTGGCGCTTGCACCCGATGAGACCAAACCCAACGGCAGACATCATTTAACGACAACATTCCCTTTGGCATCCATGGGGTGTTCCAGGGTGCTTTTTTGCAGTTGCACTCTTAGCAGCTTTTGAAAAGCAAAAGGGAGAAACCCCTCCACAGACACAATCAGAAGGAAGGTTCTCAACCTTTAAATGGTGCTTTGGCCCAGCAACGCTTTTGGCAGTGATCTCCACCAGCTGGGCTAATGGTATATCTGGTAGTGGTAGCAAACCACTCTCCTCCAGGAGAATCAGCATGTAGGAGGATGGGAGAAATGCACGTTGCCAGGTTCAGAAGAGGACCATGTCCTCTTAATAGTGGTTACGGACCTCTCTACCTTAGGTGGATTTCTGGGTCTTCCATCCCCAATTGTCCCTAGTCCCTGCGTTCGCATCCTTCATCATCTGTTCCCCACGCAGCCTTTGCCTCGTCTGTCTACTCACGCTGGGCACTTCCCATTTCCACCCAGGCACTGCCAGGAGAGGCACTGCGGGCCCCGTCTCCCCCTCTCTGTGCTTCTCTCGCTGGCATCCAGCTGCAGGGAAAGTCTCACTCTGTCGCTGCTGCCTTGGGACTCACTGAGGCACAGCAGCCTGGATGGGCAGAGAAAGCCACGGCCGCTTTCCTCGGGCCCTACTGGGACAGGAATGAAGGTCGCCCTTCGGCGGGTTGCAGCAGACTCAGGTTTGGGTGGATTTGGACAAGGCCAGCAAAAGGCAGGATGCCGGTTCTTTTTTTCCTGGCAAATGCTGAGGTCCGTGGTCCAGAGCCTGAAAATACTCAAAAGAAGCACTGTCAGGATGTTTTTAACATAGACAAAACTGAAGTATTTTCTTTCAGCTTCATTCTGAAAGCCAGCTGAATCATTTTTTACTGAACCGCTTCCCTAAATATTCAGTCAGAGATGCGGGAAACTTCAGGACAAATAGGTAAAAAGAAAAGCGTGCAAGGACTCTGCTGTATAATACACTACGTTAAAGAGGTTTAAGTGCAGACATGCCTGCCTATTCTGGCTCTACGATACACCTCTAACCCTTGCTTTTGTATAGTCTGTGCGTCCTTGACCAATACAGTCAACCTCTGGATGAAATGTCATTATCTCTGGCACAGAGAAGACACTTCACAGGCTTGTTGACACTTGGTCATTTGTGTAGCACTCCGAGGATGAAAAGTGTTACCCAGGTGTTATACATTATTGTTAAGTAGGAGAGTTTCTTATTTTTGGTACCATGTATTATAGTCACACAGGTGCAAGGGTCCACATTGTTTATATTAGAGATAGGTTAGAATAAGGGTAGTCTTCAACTTTCTATCAGCTATTTTTAATTCAAAACCAGATCTGGAACTGAGGTTCAGCCTTTGCTCTTTAATTATCCAATTAGTAAAATTGAGACCAAAACAGCTGGACTTAGGAACAGTTAAGTTTCAGATCATATGAAATTCTACATCTCAAGCCCACGTTTAACATGCTGATACTTTTTCTCCTTGCTTTTACTCTATGTAAGTGATTTTCTTTCTGTTTGCAGAAACAAAGTGTATATTCTTTTTTGTATACGACAACATGGTTTACCTGGTTTAAACATCTAATCTTCATTCCACGAAACAAAAAGGAAAAAGAAGCTGCTTGAAGGTATTAAAATGATGGGAGCAAGATTCAGTGCAATACAAAGCAGATTAGATTAAGCAAACTGTTGAAAATGTATTCTTCTGGTTAATTTTATCTGCAAAATTGTCCTAAAGACTAATATTGTCAATTCTCATTTGGCTCTATAGGACACTCCGTGAATCCAGATCCATCCTTTTTTGGCAGGCCTTTTTATCACCAGTAGTACGGTGACATCTAAGCATCAAGAAGATGGGCCAGTCCGAGCATAGAAAATTGATTTGAACAGCACCCTCCCCCCTTGGCTGACTGCAGATAAACAGTTTGGCTAATATGCTGCTTCTGACCTCTCTGAGGCTGTATTTGAATATGATCTAATACGGCAGCTGCTTCATGGAAACTGGTGGAAGTAAAACAGTCCCTGAGAAGTTTTGCTTTTCTCTTGCATTTTTAAAAGGTGAGGCAGAAGATTAAAAAAAAATAGACATGCAACCACAAGTGTCTTACACGTGAAGGGCTATGTGCTGTTTGCTGCTTAATGATGTTTTTTTTAACACTGAAATTGAGGGAGATTAGTTTGCATTGGGCATAAAGCCGCAAGCACACAATTAAGCCATCTTGGCTCTTTTTTTCTCCGAAAGCTTTCTTTACAAAGCATCTGAGTAACTGATATTCTTGAGACATTTAGATACAATTTGATAGCAATGGTGTTCACCATATTCCTCCCTTCTACCTACCACCTTCTGGGATGAAAACGCCTTCATTTCCCCCATCAGGCTGGGAGCTGAATGAACCAAAGTGAACCAAACCCTGCCTGTGAGCACTCTGCCATCAGCCACCTTTTAAAGCAGGGGCAGCAGAAGTGCTCGAGATCTGAACATCTCTCACCGCCAGGTCCCGGGCTGCCAGAGGGCCATCCCCGCAAAGCGCCTGCTGTGTCTCGGAGGCAACGCTCCGCACGGCCGTGCCTCCCGGGGCATGGCAAGGGGCAGCCCCTGCTTCTTGTCCTGCCCCTTAGCCCCTGTCCCTAGCCCTGGGGAAAATCCCTGGGCACATGGCGCAGTGTTGCAGCTAGGGCAGGCATGCTTCGGCGGTGCGGCAGGCCAGCCACGGATGCAGCCTTGGTGTTGAAAGAGTTAGCTCGTTCCCTGCAAAAACAGTGAGAGTTTCCATCTGCTTCAGGCCTTAGTCTGCTTTTGGATGAGGGAGTGATTGAGCGCAGGGGGAGCCAGGAAATATGAAAAACACAGGGCCCTCTGCTCGGTTTTCTCTTCTTTTCTTCCCATTTGGCGATCAGGGACGGGAGTGCTCCTGCCATTCATCTTCCCCTCCCGTTCGCTTCCAGGGCTGCTGCGCGCTGCGCAGCTTCTTCCAGCACTGTCATCCCCGCAGCATCCGAGCGCCTTCCAGTCGGGCATTACGCGAACTGACTAACATCTGTCACACGTGGCTCATTCTTTCCCTCAATCAGCCTCAATCAGCTTTTCTGCAGGCAGCACTTCCTATCTGCAAATAGCAGCCGTCACGGGGTCTGACAGGACGGATTCACTCTCCTCTGCTCTTCCTTTCCTAGCTGTATTCTGGTTTTCTCTTATTTCATTTCATTGCCTTTTGTTTTCTTCCTGCTCACCATCACCACCGCTTATTTGCCTTTGCCTTCTTCTCCCATAAATCTTCTTTCCTCCCTTTATTTATCTTCTTCTCAATCCATTTCTTATCTCTCTCTCATTTCCCTCGATGACCTCCTTTCTTCCCCGCCTTCCCCTTTGCTTCCATCCCTATCCCCCCTGGCTGCCCGCCCATCACCCCAAAATGATCCAGCTGAGTTACAGCACCTCCTGCCACGAGTGAGGAAGAACTAAACCTGCTCAAGTCCTTGCACCTGCTGCACTGGGGCAGGAACAGCGCAGCCTGCTAGACCTGGCCAGGCACTTTCAAACCAAAGGCCAGTGGGTGGACCCATGCCCTGGGCTTTACCTGGGGTCTCGGGAGCGGTCCTTGGTTGGGATGCCGGGGCCAGTTTGTACGCCTGGCACTGTAACATGCCGGTGGTGGCTTTTGATGAGTGGCTGTGTCCTTAGTGCTGTGTTTATTGTGCACGGCAATACACAGAGACAGTACTCCTCACTTCTTGGGCTCAGCGTTTGAGGACATATTACTTTTAGGATAAGAGGAATGAATCCCCGAGGGCAGAGCACAAATTCCAAACTCTTCTCTAGCTGTGACCAGAATAACACCATTGGTGGCTGAATTAGGAGCTAACTCAAGCCTAAACTTGACCTCCTGTTCCAACCAAAGCAGCCCCCTAACTGTCTTTCCCTGCGTTTGAGACAGAAAACTGCTTCTGAATTAAACATGAACGTGGAGGTGCCCTCTCGGGTCATCAAGTTCAATCCCTTGCTATGGGCAGACAAGGTTCCATATAATCCCTTTCGCAAACTTACTGAGCTGGATCTTAAAAATAGTGAGTTATTATCCTTCCCCTGCAAGCCAGTTGGTACTTCAGAATTTAGCTAGGTGAGAAAGGAGCACAAGATACATTTTTTTTTTCCAATCGAGTTTTCAGTAATAAGGAAGAAAATTTAGGAGAAATATTCTGCCCTCACTGAGCAGTCAGGAAAGTTTGGATGTGAGGTATGGATCATTTTCTTTATAAAAGAAATAGGCATATAGGGAATTACTTATTTGGAGGTAATCTGTAGCGTTTTTCTCCAATATTACCTTAGACAGAAAAATAGGAAGAGAGAGCCCATTTACCGGCAGATGTTTTAACAAGAGTGTTGCATGAATAGCTTGCTCGTTTAGCAGACACTTTCAGCCCCACACCTGTTCAGCTTCAATCTGGTTCGTAGCATCTTAGAGCTAGCTGCTATTTTTGCAGAATTAGGTTTGCCCACTTGTGCTGACGTTAACCAACAGTCAGCGGAGAGGAGACAGTTTTAAAAAGTCAAAAAAGCCAAAAAAGCTTCATTTCAAATCGTCTTGTTTCAAAACTCACCTATATTTCTTTCTTTAGAAGATTTAAAAAAAAAAAAGACAGGTCTGCCTTGAGGCTCGAGAGTTACGTTCCTGGTGCCGCCAGGGCCCTCCGCACCTCGCTGAGGCTCCGCTCCTGGCAGCTGGTCTCCTGCAGGCCCTGGGCCAGCTGCGTAGGAATAAGCAGTAAAGCTGTGTGCTGACCCTACGTTTTGACACCTACCTTGCTGCCATCCCACCAACCCACCAGCTAGGAAGTGTGGGAGTGACAGGGGGTGGCGCGGTAAAAGTGCCATTATCTGCCACCCGTCCCGACCCCGGCGCCCTCGGCGCCAATGCTGAATTCAGGGTGCTGCGCTGGGCAGCCCAGATACCGTCTCTGTGGAGAGGTTCCTTCCTGCCACGCAGAGGACTCACGTTATTAAACAGATAAGATTTGTATTTGTTGTCACTCTGTCATCTCGACAAGAGTGCAGGGTAGTCGGGGCGAGGGGCTGCTTTGCTGTTAGAAGCAAGGCGATCCTCCCTTGTGCATTAAGGCTGAACCTGAAAAGGTCTGTGCGGCCCTTTCACAGAAACCGTCACACGAGAATATTTCTCGGCGTGTCGGGGGGGAAAGGCACGCTTGCTGCACCGGCTCCCTAGCAAAGTGCTAGCAATACGAAAAGCCCAAGCCTGTGAAGAGACACGGGACGCCACTGATCTTCGGCTTCCCAGGAAACTGGGCATCGATGTTGCCACAGCCTGATCTTTCTCACAGCACTTTTATAAAACCGTGTAAATCCTCTGCTATGATGAAGTTTCACTGCCGTACATGGAAGCCGGGGAGGGAAGAGTTGGGCTTAGCCCATTGAATTATGTTGCTGGCTCCATGCTCTTGGCATGACGGGCAAGGCACACGCTCTTATGTGCGGTTCCCCTCCTCAGCAGAAGAAAGGATCATCAGAAAAGGAAATCAGTGTTAATCCAGCCAGCATGCTCAATGGCTGGCATGGGTACACTTCTGTCCTTCATACTGTCAGCTTGCGGTAATATCACACCCTTGCAGAGGGTGTTGCTCTGGGGCGTTGGTGTAGAAAGAGCCAACCAAACTCTATTTATCAGCTTTGCCTTCTCAAAAGCCTAGCTGACACAGCACTGGATTTTTATTTTACTGATTTAACACCGGGATTTATGGGTCGTATCCAACCGCACATTGGAGGGCACCACCTAAATAAGTATTTATCATGTTGGACGGGTCCTGGAAGGGTAGCGTTGTGCTTAGTAGTATATAGCTCCTCATCCTCAAGTCAGCTGCACACAGGCTGCCTGACTGTCACAAGGAGAGCTCGCCCCTCAAATTTACGTTGCTACAGATGGACTGGTGAGAGGTCTTTGCCAGGGACACACATCCATCAGTGGACCAGCCAGCGGCCTGCTCTTCCTGCAAGGGCTGTGTCTGGATGCGCTCAGGGCTTTCCTGGGAACGGGCAACCAGCTGTAGACTTCTCCCTGCTGCTGCCCAGGACCAGGAGCCCTGCATTTGTGGCAATGCTATAAACTGTTCATGGAGGAGAAGCTGGTTGATGCCGCTCAAAAATACATTATGTGTTTCCTAGGTTGCATAGGGGTACCTGCTTGTGCGTGTGCTTCCCTGCTGCCTGTGCTCCGAGGAAGGGTTGAACCACCGTGTTAGTCCACAAGCTAAGGAGCATCTCCCTGAGGAGACCAGGGATGGGGCCAAAAAAGCTTTGTGAAAGCCAGTGCAACTGGTGTGTAAGAGAGGGGTGTTTTGATGCCTCGTACATGCACTGCTTGTGCGTGTGTTCAGTTATTCAGCATTATGTGCCGTGCATCCCAGCCTTCTCACCACACGCTGATTCCTCCCTTGGCCATCAGGCAGGCAAAAGATGAAAATTAGGAAGATGAAAATTGCTTTTGATATATCCCTGTAAGAGGATTCAGTGAAGCCTTTGCTGGTGAAGTATTGGTGGTTTGCATATTTCTGCTCTCTTCTTTGTTTGCTCTACTTAATCTGTGCTAAGAGAGGAGCTTAATTTCTCTCTCTCTCTCCTTCCTCTGCCCCTCCACGTTCTCACAACTTTCACAAGATGAGTTGCTGTGTTTGCCCCACGTGCAGGATAATGTGGCAGGTGAAAGTGAAGAGCGCTACCCTAATCCCTCAGTTTGGAAGACTGGAGCTTGAGATTTCATTCTTAAAGGGAAAATATCCCTCTCCCTTCAGCCACATCATTTCAATGCACTACCGCTCCAGCTTTCTGTGCCTACTTCTCCCTTTCAGCTATGTAACACACTGACCTAGATTAGTATGGGAGGAAGAGGTATCTTCTTTACTTAGAGGGTCATTACTTTGCACAGATAAGCATTTCTTTCCTTTATACCACATTCCCCCCTTTTCTTTGTAACCCTACAGTTCTCTGTTCCCCCACTAATACGCAATCCCATCTGCAACTTTTGCCTTTCAGCCCTCAGTTACATCTCACATCCTCCCCATCTTCAACAATGCGACTGAAACGTAATGCAGGACAGATTCAGTCCTGAAACGGAGGAAAATGGATGGGATAACGAGGTGCACTTTGCCAGCCGCTAGTTGCAGGGCTACGGCTGCAATCAGCATGCTCTGGAGACGGCTCAGAGTACGCCTGTGAGTCAGAGCCCAGAGAAAGGGCAGGAGTGATTCATTAAAAAAACACCACCATGCGCTCGCACACAATCCTGAATGAATGTCACCAATTTCATTATAGAAAAAGAGAGACCAAAGAGAAAACGTGACAAAGTACATTTCATGTTGCTGTAGATCTTTAAGCAACAATGTGATTAGCAGTGTCTTCTCTTTACATTTCAAAGAGTTGGAGCACAATGGCAGAGAGATAAACATCCAGAGGTGCTGCTTGCTGAAAGACATCTTTCTGACAGCACGCTACATTTCATGCCTCCCGCGCCAGAAAGAACATGAGGTTTTAGTCAATGATGAAAGAGAAAAATCCACACTTTATCTACCATAAACAGTTGCCTATTTGTATTTATTTTTCCCCTAGTGAGTCCCATCTTTGAAACCCCGTTCCCCTGCCATCTTCGCACAGCCTGGAGACTGAAGCCACTTTCCCATGAACTTGCAGGGCCCTGGCTCCTTCCCCGAGTGAGCTGCAGCTGCTGGGAAAAATAAAACATCCCTGATTTCTCTCTGCCTGCTCCGCAGACCTCGTGCGTCTCCCCGCTGTCTCCCAGGAAGAGCTCGTTAGCCAGGAGACCTCTGCTCTCCAGAGGCCAAACGCTCTACTGAGAGGGAGCCAAAAGCCAGCAGTGAAGTCTGCACCCTTCACACTCCCCATCAAGAAAATGCAGCACAACTCTCTTCCTCAAGAGTTATTGGCTATGACAGCTGCATCAGCTTAGGCAGGATTAAAAAAAAGAGAGAGAGAGAGAGAGAGAGAGAGAGAGAGAAATAAGAACAGAGAAAAACCCTCCTTGCTTCTGAAATTACTCACAAAGTCACCTTTTTAATGCTAACACACACAAAACGCACTCAGCCACTGATTTCAGCAGACCATATGCTGCCACTGCTGCTGGCCAGGTCCTAAGGGATGAATTTTTTTCCCCTTCAGCAAGCCTCCAGAAATGTCATAGAAATTTATATGCTTATTCACAGAGCCGATAAAGCAGAAAACCGGTGTTTCAGCTATTTTTGTTTTGCTTTGCAGATGGACAGTAAAAGACATAAATCTTTTTCCCACTCCTCTAACACCCTGCCTGGCTCCCTTTTTGTGTCAAACCACCAGTCTTATATGATTTTCCTGTGGTCCATAAGTCACTCCTCTTCTTCACTTAAAAAGGATTAGCAAAGTGAAGCATTAGGAATTTCAAACAGCTTTGAAAGTATCGTGATTACTGAGCTCAAACACAATGTTCTGTGCAGCCATCAAGACAGGACACCGTTTTTGTTGTCTCGAAGGGAGAAACAAACATTCTGCAAGCCCAGAAGATGTCCATGTCCCTTCCTTTTCCGTGCTAGTGTCCCAGCTCTGACAAAACGTACGTCATCCTCCCATTACATTATCTGATATATGCCCCGATTTATAGCGCTGTGCTGCACATGCCCATAAATCAGGGACGAGACTCGCAAGGGGAGCCAGGCTGACCACCTATTGAAGCGTGCGTGGGTTGTAGACCCGGGTGATATTTTAGCGATGTTTGACGTTTAACCTCAGGGAAAGCAATGTGCTGAGGGGAAGGGGAGGGCCGTGGCTAAATCTCTCTCCAAGCTGTATTTACAGTTAAATCTCTGGATGAAGCTTGTAGCATAGCAGAAAAGCCGCCTCGCGTGGCACATTACAGAGGAAATTTTGGATTAGCGACTGAAGCCTATTGACTTGTTCACTGAAGGAAACGACAGGAGAGTTTGTGACTTAGGGCAGGAAACAGCTTTATGGCAGCGGATGGCCTGACGGTTCCCCGAGGAAGTTTTCCCAGTGGCATCCCACCGGTCAGCAGCTTTCAGTGCCACCTCCGGGAGCACATCCCTCCAGGCAGAGCAAGCCTCTGGCCCTGCTGCAATGCTGCCAGCACCAATCCAGCATCTGATGTCACTTGCACCGGCACTGCGGGACCTTGCACCCTGGGACAGCTGCTCCCACTTTTGGTGCAGGGGGATTTCCAATCCGCAGTGTGGCTTTCAGCTTTCCCTTGCTGTTGTGAGGACACACGTGAGGACTGGCATGCCTCGTCCAGAGGATGGGGACAAGAACGGGGAAATTTGGAAAGAGCGACTCTGTTTTGTACTCTGCAGTCGCTCACCAAGACGGGCCGAGAGGGCGGGCTGTGGGACACTTGCTACTTCTGTTTTCCGTCTGCTCCATCGGCTGCGTCAGCTATTGAGAAAGCCTTTGGGGTATAGCCTGGCTGTCACTATGTGTTTTTAGCGAGCCCCGTGTGCAGTGGTGCCCTGATCCTAGCTAGAGCTCGAGGCATTATTGTAGTCCAAATGTCTCTAGGACACAGCTGGTGGGACCAGTTGTCTGCGCAGCCAGAACAGAAAGGGGCTGTCTTACCGAGTCGTGCTGCACCAGGGAGCAGAGAAATTAGGAATAAAACCAAACCCAGTGGGGACCTAGAATTTAGCCTGCGTGTCTCACACAGGGAGCTTGGCCCTTTAGGCAGACTGTCATCCTGGCTAATAATGGCAGGCCAAATATTTAACTAAGACCTTACGATAGCAGGGAACTAGGCAGAAGGAGGCCTGCAGAAAGCAGGCGCTTCCCCTCAAAAGTCTGTTTTCTCCTTATTTAAAAAGGAGGAAATAGGTCAGCTGCCGTATCTGCCAAGGTCAGCAGCTCGATTTGTATTTCAGAGCCCGGGAAAGGTGAATGCGCCAGCGCTACATCCGTGATGGAAACAATCACTCATTCTAATAAGGCTGGCAGCGACGGGGCCTGCCTTGTTCAGATACAATTATTACAGCCAGGGTGTCAGATTACTGCATCTATTAGCCTGGAATCAGCTGTTGTTTCAGAGCAAGACAGTCATCCTACAAGCAGTTGTGATGTAGATCATGCATGACACCCGGTGCAGGCTTTCCCCACCGCGAGGGAGAGGCGAAGGGGGACAGGACCACCTGCAGTGCTAAAGAGAAAGCCTATGTTAGTGACCTCTGGACACAGGTACATCTACCAGATCGTGACGTCAGCATTGCAATGATTTGGGAATACAGTTACTAAACAACTCAATTTTCTGAGAGAGATATCCGAAACTTATTTCAAGCATAGCCCAAAGGCGTGGTCCAGGCCTACTGTGTCCCTTCTGACCAAATCCTAAAAGAGCAAGGGGTAAGTAGCCGGTGGCACAGCTGATTTTCTGCCATAAAAGTGCTGAGGAAGACTGAAAGGGTAAGGAGGGGAGTGATGCTCAAATCAGTGGGGAGCTCTTTGTGCTGGAGCTAAAATAAGAACAGCCTATATCCAAGAGGAAATACAAATTGCTGGTTAACAGAGCATCCACGCCAAAGCACAGCTTAAAAAGAATCCGTGCTACTTTAGCAAGAAGAAGAGGCATGCCTGCCCCGTTCTGGCGAGGCATGCCTAGGAGCCACCCCAGGCACACTCAGACCGAATACCGAGCAGGCTGCTCCCCCAGCTCTTTTGCCCCTCGTCTCTTCTTAGCAGCAGATTTCCCAGTGATGCTCACCCCACCTTTTTTTGTCTGTCCCCTGCAGTGGATCAGCCACCTCCCCACTGAGAAGATGGTCACTGTCTGCTCTGCAATGTGAGGAATGAACCGCAGCAAACCATTGCAGCTCCATCTCAGAAACCACCATTTCAGATATACTCAAGACCTCTGACTTTGTCCCATCAGCTTGCAGCAGTTACAAGTCATAGGACTTTGTGTTTTGTGCTTCTCGGGTCCCTATCTTTGTTTTATGCACTCTGTGTTGCTACTGGGGAGACATGGTATTTTCTAAGTATCCCAAATATTTGCTCAGTGAACCTGAGTGAAATGTCGTGTCCTGCGTACCGTGCCAGCTAACGTTAGACGTGGTAAGGCGATTCTGTCCCCCAGGAGTGACGCGGAGAGGGGGGTAGAAGTAAATAGAGTGACTCAAGGCTGTATATGCCAATTGTCTCTCATGCATTTCTGCCCTGTTAATTCTCCATGTTTGCACCGCTGCTCTTCTGTTTTATTAACATGCTCACTAAATCTGGAGCACGGCATAGGACGACCTTTCCACAAGGCTGGAGCAACAGCAGTATGTGTGTGTGTTGTGGCGGGGTATTAACTATACAGGGCACAGGGACCGTAGGCGCTCATGATGCACCACCACAGTGAGGGTACAGCCATGGGCTGGAATCCCCTCGGTTATGAAATACCGCCAGAAAATAAGGGGAACAGGATCTCCAGGAGTCTGTCTGAGGACAAAGCCAGTTGCTCCATCTGCTGACAGAGTAATTATGGGCCATCATAACATCCGCCCCAGTTAACTGAGGAATGGCACATCAGGCCTGTCTCTGGAAATCGTTTTATTGACCCTAGGAGCAGCTGTTTCTCAGAACAACTTGTTTTGACACCAGCACGGGAAAAGACAACTTTCGGGTTAGTGAGATGTAACCAGGAGGTGTTAACGGAAATCCTACACCGTCTTCCTAAATTCGGCAAGGCAGAGCTGCGTGCAGATATGGCTCCTTGGAGACCGCCTCAGAGGCAATCCTGTTTGGAAACCAGCTTATTTAAAGCTCAGCATTATGGTGAAGGAAGTTGTTAGCAGCAGGCTGAGAATGAGAGATGACTGCAAGAAACTGTGATGGAGGAGCAGACAGCTTTGGCACCTTCCTAGAGGGAGAAAAAAAATCCCAGCGTCCTTAAGAGAAGTACATCAAGTCAGAGAGACCAGAGAAGTGTCTTCTGGGTCAGACTTGCCCACCCTACCGTGCATCCCCTCCACTACTTATTGCATTGGCCTTGCTGGGCACAGACATTACCTGCAGGAAGCTGTACTAGATGTGAGGCCCAAGAGAAAGATGTCCTATTCAGAAGAGAGCTTTGAGGCTTCTAAAGGGCAACTAACAAAGATGCCACCGAAGCGGAGTGGCGTGCAGTTTATTTTAGTGTTTTCCTTAGAGGAAGAAGAAGCCAAAGACGAAGAGGACAACAGAGCAGCATTTGAAAGCTAACTCCAGACCCTGGCCATGGTTAGATGGGACAGAAACGATCCCCCAAATCTATGGCAGATTCTTCTACTTTAAGCCCCAACAAACTTTCTAAAGTTGACTGGAGTAGCCTTTTGTAATGGCTAGTTACAAGCATTCGTCTAACCAACTGAAAAAGGGAGTGGGGCATTTGATCCAAAGCGGGAAGCCTCGGCCGCACAAGTTTAGCTGCTCACAGGACATGCTGCACAGGAGGCCATGGGAGCCTTAAAAAGCAGGTTAAGGCTCTTTCTCACACTGTGCTTGCACACAGGCAGCTAAGTGCCAAAATTTGTGAGGCCGGGGATGGCAAGAGCTCTGCCTTATTATAACAACAGCTCCCTGGATGAACAGACACTTGTGTGGGCCACAGAGCATGCCATACTGTTTGCATCACTTGTCCCTCTTGCTAAGCAGTGCGACTCCCCATCTTGGCTGGGTAGGATGCTTCGGGGATAATTGACCATTATACATTATCATGCCCGTAGGGGAAAGTTTTCTCTTAAGCCCAAGCACTTAGCTGTTGGCTTGTGTCCTGAAGCATGAGGGTTAATATCCCTTGCACATTTTTATCATAGAAATGAAAGAGAGAAGGTATTTTCTGATTCAATGGGAAACAAGTGAATAATAATTCTGTGAAGCCATGTACTGGAAAGGGAGACTTTGAGCGCAACAAGAAACGGGATTTTAAAATTTCATCTGCACAGCAGAAGGTCCTGCCAATTGAACCGTTTCCAGTAAACAATCTGCTAAGTCTGACAGTTTGAAGGAATACCAGACTGCCAGGAGTGAATAGGCTGGGATTTTTAAGAGGTTTATTTTTCATTCGAACACTTTTGTTTGTGAGCAAGAGCTTAAAAAAATAAAAATGCGTGCGCAACGGTGTTTGCAGCCAGGCAGAGGGGTTCCCCACCAGCCCAGCCTCTGGGAAGAGCCGAGCAGAAGGGCTCGGCTCAGCACCCCGCAGCAGACCTCCTGGTCCCCGGGCCTGCAGACTGCTGGGTTTGGGGGGCTCAGAGTGCCCTCGTCTGCCTGCCACGGCACTGTGTTGTTCAGCCTGCTCCAGGGCCCTTTTCATACCGCTGTGATGGAGAGTTTCTACACTGGCAGAGCCCCCTCCAGTCCTCCTCTCACTCCCGCAGAGAGGTCTGTGTTGAACCCAGTTTCCTCTTGCGTTTTCTGCTGCCCTGCCTGCTGTCTGTCTTTGCTGGCTCAGGGATCCCCAGAGGTATGCTGAGGGCTGATGGGGCAGAGGGACCCAGGGGGATGCAGGGGACAAGCTGGAGGCCAGGAGGTGCTGAGCGTGTCAGGGAACCGAGGCGCCAACGCTCGGATAGGAACACAAAAGGCAAATGCACGCTAACGCGGCACTGCCTTCATCGTCAGCACCTGCAAACTGCTCCTGGCAGCAAGGGAGACGGCGCTGGTGTGACTGCGCCTGGGTCAGGTCTGCTGCCAGTGCAGGGCTACTTCCTAGGGCCGCCGCTGACAGCAGCTCGTGCATCGGCAGGGCTCGGCATTGGCTCAGATTAGCGCTTCACTGGGACTCCCCCTGCCCAGATTAGGCCAGGAGCAGAGATTAAGGCACTGAGCCCCTGCGAAGGATCGGTAAAAGGCCTTCTGCGCAGAGCTCAGCTCCGTTTTGCTCTAGGGAAAGGTTAACTGAACAGCAAGGGAGGTGCTGACAGGGAGATATATAGAAATAGCCAGGAAATACAGTGTGCGACGGGAGATGCACAGCCTTTACCTGTTAATCACCATGCTAGCCTTCCTCGGCACCTTTCCCGCATGCATCCCACACAGTCTCCAAAATTAGGGGCTGTTTTGAAGGGGTAGTGCTATTCATCTTATGGCCAGAACTGTCTGTGGGAGTTAGGCTTTAAGTCAAACCTGAAAGAGGACGGGATTATTTTTGACCTGAAAAACATTGACATCTCAAACCCTTCCTGGTCTCCCTCACAGCAAGAAAAGAGGAAAAAGGTCCTGAGCAGAGTTACAGAGACCCAGCTGGGATCTAAAAAACAGTTTCAAGTCTCTTTTCCCACTTCAGGCTGGAGGCTCAGATGCAGAGAGGACAGCCCTGCCTATGTTGCTTTGAGGCAGGATCCTCAGGTTTGTCCTATATCCGGGAAGTGCTTCCTGAGAAAAAGTTGCCCTGCGGATTTTCAGATTTGAGCAACTAACATTTTCTGACAAAGGACACCTCTGTAAGGGAGAAGGGGCTCTCCAGGCTCACAGGCTGCGATGTCTTCCTGTTGCAGAACATATAAACCATTGAGGTATGGCTCATCTCCATCTAAAAAGAGTTTGTTTTTTCATGCCGCCACCACTCCTATTGAAGGCTGCTGGAGACTCTCTCTGCTTCCCACCTGCTCTGTTTTGTAGAAGGATGTCCTGACTGGATAAATGAAGAATTCCTTAATCCTATTCCTGCGTTTATGATAACCCCACAGCATGCCGCTTTACAGTGGAAGGTCCCTGGGTTGTCACAACTGTCACTGTAGTTTTTCCAAATGCAGTTTAATAAATATCCCACCGAAAATCAGCGTGCTGAAGGGTTTTAGTTCAAAAAGGCAATTATTTGCACTTCTGAGACCTAAACAGATAAAGATAAGGTTGTCTCAAAACACTACCAGGAAAAGTGTAGCCTTTCTGATTTGGTGTAAGCAGAGATGGCTGAACTCGTATTCAACATACACAAAAGAATAACAGCATTTCAACAGATTCCTGGAAATGCAGTTCAGGGTTTTGGTGGCAAAATCCCCTGGTCCAAACCACATCTGATTAGCTCATGCTCTCCCAGGGACGTGTCGATTGCTGTGCTTCTCTTTGCATGGCAGAATTGCTTTTGCAAATGCAAGTGCTTTCCATCAGTTTTACTCCCACTTATTATCAGGAGAGCCCAGCTGCAGCTTGGGTATGGTATTTGAATGGTCCAATAAATAACTTCCTCTGAGCCCAAATGTTGGCCTTTAGACTACTGTAATCCACAAAGTAGAAAGTGACCTTTTCTGCTCAGAAATGCTTGAGAAACAAGGCTTAGAGACTAGCTAGAGAGTGAAGTCTAGCGAGGATCCTGGCAGATGGAAACACTGATATGCAGAAGTGTCAAGCAGTAGTATCCAGACACAGTAAAAGCAGGGCTGACATAAGAGGGGCTATTTCAATAGCTTCCTGTGAAGCAGGAATATTTGCCACTCTGAAGTCCAGGACTGGCCCTTCTTTTTGTATGATGACTCCACGCCCCTCCTCAGGTGAGCTGGAAGCTTGACAAAACGTGCTGCCTACACCTTGACTAGGTTGGTCTGGGGAAGTAAGGGCTTGCTTCCACTGGCATGGTAGGGGGAAAGTCTCGTAGTGTCTTGCAAAGAGCTCTTTCTTGGCTGCTGAGTATAAGATAAGCATGGGAGAGGAGATCTGGGTTAGAAGCCCAGCTTCATTTTAACACATCTGAAGTTGCCTTATCAAGGCTTTTCATGGCCACTTTATGATGTACGTTATCCTGCATCATAGGTTTTTTTGGGCTCTACTGCTACTGCTTTCTTTCTTTCTTTCTTTTTATTTTTTTTAAACTCTTAAAGCCTCAAAGAATCAGCCTGAAAAAGTACCCTTGGCTGCAATATTTTTTACCCAGTACACTGTACGAGACGGGATTTGATCTCCACAGCTTAATTCTTCAAGTACAGGACACGTGGGGCTTATCTGTTGCACCTCATCCCAGGTACCAACTTACTGACCAGTTTTCAAAAATGCCACTCATTAAGTAGAAAGGTGAGGAGAGAATACCCCAAATCGAAAAAGGAAATAAATCTACTGGGCACTGCTCCACAGCACTCTTAGGACTGTCCTAGGACGCGGTCACAGGAGAGCGTAGCTTGTTGCCCCTCACAAGAGATGGGCCAAAACCAAATGGCATCTGCCAGTCCCTGCTGATGCCTTTCTTTGTCTCCACAGAGGGAGAAGAGAGGCTTAATCTGCCCTGGGGGAGAGGCACCGATGGGGTCAGAGCCCTCCGGCCACGGTCTCAGTGATGCCCCAAGGCGAGGGAGGAGGAAGGCTGCCCCAAAGGTGACTTGGCCAAGAGACCAGCCGCCCTCCCTGAATGCCCGATTGTCAGCATAAAGGCTGGAGGGGGCAGGGGCAAGAAGGGTTAAAGAGAAGGAGCGTGAATAGCTGTCAGAGGTGCTTCGGGTTTTCTTAGGAGGTTGCATTGAATCAAACTTCCCCTCGCCAGCCACGCATCGGGCTGACAATAAGTGTGTGTGGGGGGAGCTGAGCTTGTTGCCAGGGATACTGAAGAGGATAAGGGTGGGAAAAAAAGAGAAGGAAAGACCAAGAAGGGAACAAAGATAAATTCCAGGCAGGAGCAGAGCGGGATGCTGAGACCAATTGCTGTAGGACTAGCTCCGAGGAAAAACAAGCATACGGCTTGTCTCGAGACGCCCTGTAACACCGGTGTCTATGTAATCTCAATGGTAATGCTGAAGAGCCTTTTTCCTATCTACAAGGCCAGTAACTGTCACTATTTCCCAGAGCTAACGTAAGCTGAGATCACATTTTTCTAATTTACTTTCAGAGTCTCCCTCTTTTATATTTTTAATGTGAATAAACATAGCTTTCTTTCAAATGTGCTAGACAATATATTCTTGCAATATCACTGATCTGTCCCAGAGCTCAAGCATACATCTGTGTCCCAAATCGCCAAATCAGTTTACAAATCATGAGACTTTCTCAGAAAGGTACTTTCTGTGGCTTTCAGTTGTTTAGCACCCTTTGGTTTCTGGCCTATTAGAATTCAACGGTTCCAGGATTTTCTTTGTAACAGTGAAGGCAAGAAAGATTTCTTTTCCAGAAAAGGAAAACCGAGATTCCTACCTCACATACTCATTTTTCTGAGGAAAAACACCATAAAGCATAAGGCTGGAGATTAAATCACAAGAATTGGCAACGTGGAAGCACAAGCGCTGCTTGGTGCTCTGCGGGGACTCTCGACAGCGTCCTCCTGAAGGGATGCCAGCGTTTCAGCTGTGCATGGGCCAAAACACAAAAAGCAGCAAAGTCATCAGACGAGGGGTGAATTTTGAAGCAGAGGCCTCCTCTCTTCTCCAGTTTCTCTTCTCCAGTCACTTAACTGGGACCCCGGCCCTGCAGATACTTGATCGCACAAAGCTTTTTATGTACTTGATTAGTTCCCCTGAACTCCGGGGGAAGCTTGCACGCTGGAGTACGTGGAGGGTTGGAGTCTATAAAGGCAAACAAAGGAGCGGAAAAGCTAATGGGTTGCCTTCTCCCTCCTGCTGCTCCATGGAAAGCTTTTATGTGTTGGACTCTCCCGTCTCCTTCCTTCGCAAACAAGCCTTAGGCCAGAGAGCATCTCTGCACAACAAGAAGCACTTTGCCAGCCTGAATATAACAGTAATACTACGGCAGCAAAGTGCTTTGACACAGACAGCTTATACCAGTAAACCCTATCGGTAGAAGCACAGCTTTCCTAGCATAACTTCACCCACATTACGGCCTTCGTTTGGCACCTCTCTCTCCCCCTTCCTCATGTGGGGTTGGCACGCTGGAGGAGCAAGGACGTGGAGGGTGGGCGACAGTGTGCTGACAGCACCGTTGCTGTACGTAGGCTTTTAGTTTAGTTTTGCATTTAACGGCAGCCAGCAACACGGCATCGTGCACTCCAAGGGTAGTGGAGGCATTTAGCTGCTCGGCTGCTAGAGCAGCCGTGCTCCTTGCGAAGAACGGAAGGGAGTTTATTTTTGCCTCTTGAATGAAAATAACGTGCAAAACTTCTTGGGGCCCGAATGCCTTTTTCAACTCCTGTTACCCGTCTGGGTTTCCCTTATGTTCCAGAGACAGTGTCAACATGACGCTGAGACACATAGCTCAACAAAATTTATATACGGAATCAACTAGAACGGAGCCTCAGACCGCTCCAACTCTTTCATTATTTACTGCATTCTGCTTGCTGACTTAATAGTGTTTCGTCCTGTCCTTGAATCCTGCGTGGATGGATTCAGAAAAAAATCAATGTGCCCTGGCCTGCAGGCCTTCTTTCCACAGCGCAGGGGAATTTCCAAAGTGCCACAGTTTCTAATATTTATTTGTTTCCTTTATGTTATCAGCATTATGGAGCTAATTGTAATGTTTCAGGTGCATGAAATCTCACTTTATACACTCCTAAACCAGTCAGGGAAGAAAAGAGCAGGAGTCATAAAAACAGAGCACAAATAAATGCCAGCCTTCAAAATGAAAAATAATGATGGAACAAATAAAAGGCACACTAATCTTTGTGTACCTTGTTTACTTATAAAGCGCTGCCGTTGTGATAACAATGTACTAATGCAAAATGAAGGAGCAGGAACAGGGTAACTGAAGAGTTCTCCACTGTGGCTTAATTAGGCGAACAGCTACAGCTCGCCCATCACCACCGCTGTAATTAGTGGGTCGTTGCTGAAGAGCGTCAGTGCAATGAGATCCCAAGGCAGCTTGCGAAAGAAAAGGGCCCCCTACCAAGCCGTGCCAGGGAAAGGGCTGGCGTGTCAGACTGACTGCGGGACGTGCGCAAGGGACTGGGCTGGCGTGGGACGTGGCTCAGGGGAGATGTTTTCTATATGACGTGGCTCTGCAGGCAAAACTTGTAAGCAAAGTGCGGGCCTATGCAGCGCTGGACCAGAGGTGGGAGTTACTGGGAGCTACGCTTGGGAGCTACTCTTTCCTGAAGGGGTGAGTTCAACTCACTCTTCTGTGTTAGGCCTGGGCAGGGCAGTTTGCAGAGGTACAGACCCGAGATGGCAAAAAGCCAAACAGAAGAGGAGGTGCATGACCAGGCCAAGGTCTTTGCCTGGCAGGAACATGAGTAATTTGCTGCTCAGTCTCAGTAAAGGACGGCGTTTCTTACTGCTGCTCTTGAGTTGCGCTGCTGCACGCAAGAGTTGTGAGCCTAAATAGCTTCACAGGCTGCTTTGGTGACAGGAGGTCAAGCTGCCTCCAGAAGGCTGGTGGAGAGTTGGACCCTGACATCTCATTTTGCGGCTTCCTCTCCCTACCTGTGCGTACTGCCTGCCCACTGAAAACCAAAATGCTTGTTGCCGTGGGGGCTGTATGCTCTCACGTGCTCTCACAGCACCTGGGACGCTGAGTGTTAAAACATTTAAATATGACATTTAACGATAAATGGACTCATCTAGTATTCACAACTCTTTTATTCAAAGCACAATATTTATAGTCGCTACATTGTCTTAAATCTACAGCGTAAAGGCTCTCCCCGACAAGGTTTACAGACTCATGGGATACAAAGCAGCAGTGCACTTTTGGGGGAAGGCGCGCTGGGCTGGAGGGAAGAGCCCTGCCCGGGGACCAGGTGCTCTCTGCGACTCTTGCCTGGTTTCCCCACCAGGACCTGGATGCTCGGCATATGGGTGAGCGGGCAGCAATCAGTATAGCCACATTAGGGTCTGCAGCACCCTTCCGGCAAGCCCCGGGTCCGGCTCCGACAGCTCAGCCAGGAGCCGCTCGGGACTGTGTGCCTCTGCCCCGGGACGTGCCACTGGGGCACGCAGCACAACCCCCTGGGGGTCAGCCCCTGCAGCTCTGCGTGCTTGGCTGAAGCACCTTCGCTGGGAATATAGCCGTCTGGGGCTCCCCACGTGGCGAATGCAGCTGAACAGCCTCCTGGAGGCACTTTGTCCCGATTGTGGAGCGAGCCGAGGGCAGCCGGCTTGCAGCAGAGCCCTGGTGGAAAGTGTGGTGAAACTTGTGCTCAGGGAGAAAGTATTTAGCCAGTGGCTAAATACATGCTGCTAGTGAGGCGATATGAGCCAGTGCCCTCTTCCCAGTGAGGTTTTGCAGCTCCAGTTCAGTGTCATCCCTTTGCTAGCAGGAATTACCTGGAGAGCGGTTTTCCCAAGAGCGACTGGTGAAGCCTTTTGGACACCAAGACCCCATGTCGATACCCCACAGAGCTGCCTGCTGCACCATCCACAGTAGCTTTTCCATTCGTACAGCAAAATCCCCTGATCTGAGCAGGGGCCGGTGGCCATCCGCAGCACCAGGCATCTCAGCCACCCCCGTGGTGCCTGGGTGGCTCCCCGAGCCCTTGAGCCCAGGCTCCTACTGCAGAGAGCGTCTGCAAGTAACGCACAAACTACTGATGGCCAGGAGCTGTGGCCCGTCTCCTGGCAAGTCGTTCCCAGAGACTCCTCCACCGCAGCAAGGCATTTCTGCCAGTCCTTCCCCCTTTCGCCACCCTGAATCTCAGCCTTCTGCTCCGTGTGCAAAAGCTCAGCCAGGTTCACCCAGGAGGAGGAAGGAACAGCACCACCAAAGAGAAAGATAGAAGAGGTGATTTTAAAGAGGCAACAGATGCAGAGCTGGCTCTCCCACCAAAGCGATTTTCCACATCAAAGTCCCAGCACTGCCTTAAAGTAGGGATTGGCTGGTTTTCACCTCACTTAGTAATCTGGGCTTCTGCCTTCAGCGCTGGCAAATGCAGGGTGCCCGAGGTCTGGTCACTCCTATCCCACAGGATTTCAGGATCTATGGGCTGTTACAAAGCTGGTGGATCCCTCCTACCAAAAGAAAAAAAAAAGAAAGAAAAACAGGATGCTTGCGATCCTTGGAGGGACTCAGTGGAGCAGTCAGAAAGCAAGGAAAACCAAGGTGCTGCTCCATAGCCCAGCTGGGTGCGAGGACACTGGCTGAGGCCTTCCCGGGAGGCAGCAGCCGCAGCAGGGCTGCGATGGGTCCCCCCGTCCCAGCAGCGGGGCGGACACCTCGCTTGCCCCTCCTTGCACCCATGCAGATGCGTGCTCTGGAGCCTCGCTGACCCCTGCGTGGGGTTTCGTCGTCCTTGTCACTCAGGACAGTGGCTGCCAAGTCCCACTTCAACAATACGCCAGGTGGGTTCACAGCAGAAGTCGGCGTGTGTTGCATATAAGTGGGATAAAACCTCCTCTTGCTGGGTCTCCTCTCCTGCCTCTCTCACGTGCCGCCGCGCTGCCTGCGTTGCAACGTGGGCATGGTGCGCTCTCAGGCTGGGGTAGCTCGGATGCACGGCAGCAGTATAGGGTAGAGGATTTCTCCGTTCCCTGCTGGCAGAGAAGCAGTGGCACAAATGCTCAGGTGATGCAAAAACGAAATTCCTACCCCTGGACCTTCATAAGAAATGCAAGAGGTTTCGGCCATCCATTTGAGTGCATAGCAGATGAAAAGAGGAGGCTGGGATCCACGCTGCACTGGCCTCTGTAGTGGCATTGCAATACTTAGCCAATCAATCTCCATTAGAGTTCACAGTCCCTTTGATCAATCTCGTCTTTAAAATACCAGTGCTCCGGAAGACTCAGGAACTGCTTAATGCTCCTTCATTATTTTCAAGCCATTAAAAAATAGAAGTATTAGCTGCTGAACACTTTTTGCTTGCATTCAAATAAAATGCATAGGAAGCACAATGTTAAAAAAGCAGCTGAAAATGATTAAAAATAACAGAGTGATAAAAGCAAAACTGTTTTCTCTAAAAATGTTGATGTGTTGTGTTGCTATGGGCATTGTATTCATGTGAATGAGCACAAAGTGCTCTGCTACCTGTGTCTGTGATGAACTGTGTGCGTCATTATAGATGGCTGTTGCATTAAATCCAGAAGGATTGCCTTCTGCTTGTGCGGAAACAAGGCTCTCTTCTATTGTTATGCAATGCAAGGTGATTGTTGTGTAAAGCAGGCTCATCTGGGATGAGTTTTGGTACACAGGAGGGGTTTTTTGGCACTCACGCATTTTCCTTTCTGAAGAGTCCTGTAAATGGGTGATCTGAACTGCCCTGATTCCTGTTAGCTCCGGCCCTGCTCTTTTCCAGAAACACTGCCGAGCCCTGCAGAAGTGTTTCTGAGCTCGTGGTGTGCCCCCCCTCCACTCTGCACTTCACCGGGGTTATGGGACATGGTGGGTATGTGGTTTACGGGTTTCTCTACTGAATTGGCGAGTCCTCTACTGACACACATAAATATTCACACATGGAGGCCTGGCCAGAGCTGCAGAAAAATCCTTTGCTGGAGTCTCTCTTTTCTTTCTCTGCAGTGCTCTTTGCCATAATGGCAAATCGTATGTCAGTGGTATGCTTATGGGTAACCAAATCAAAGCCTAATTTGTATTTTAGCTACAAGAGAGAGACGGTGCTCCTACTTCTAGCAAGGACTGAAAGACATCAAAAATGAACATCTGAAAGCTGTGGGGTGTCTCTTGTGAAATAACCATATGGTTTCGGGGTACTACTTCATGCATAGTTTTTATTTGTAAGCCAGCTATACATTCAGCAAATAGTATGGATAGGCTTGGTGAGTCCTGAGTGGACATGAAGGCTAAATGCTTCTCCAAACGTGCTTGAGGAATCCACATCCACTAACCACTAAAGGCTGTTTCCCACTAGCCTTTGCACTATTTTGTGATGACTAAACTGGTGGACTCTTGGATTTATCTGGTTCTTTTGGCTGAGTCCCATCCTTGCACCAGGACATGAAGCGAATAGTTATTAACTCCTTCTCCCCTTTCCACACCTCAGTTTCTACCCAAAATAAGTCGATGCCTGCGGGTCAAGGGGAGATGGAGGGATCCTAGGATCAGGTTGCTGTCCAGATCGGCAGGACCCTGAGGCAGGACCAGTCTCGACACAGACTGAGAGGATCCATCCCCTATTCCTGGGGACTGGCACCTGCAAACACAATAAAATCTGTTTAACTTTGAGAGAAAGCCTAGGTGGAAATTTTTACTGGTTAAACACAAATCTGTCACCATTTGCTTTCTAGGGAGATTTTACAGGCATGGACGGGGCCTAAAACTGGGGCAAAAATCACTTCAGCATGTGTAAAAGTGTAAGGTTTCTCTTAGCCAGGCACACTGAGGTTTTCTTTTCCATTCTCTCTGCCGGGTCTCTTGCCAGGCTGGTGCAAAGCCAAAAGCAAGAAAAGGATGAAATTAAAAGAGAATTTGGATGCTTAGTCAAAGCTTATCTGAACTCCATTGGTTTGTAGAGCAGGGCTGCGCAGCCAGCTCTTGCGAGGCTTCTTATGAAATGCTGGCTATTTCTTGCTGTTTTTTCCAGCCTTCCCAGCTGTGAGCCGAGCTCCTTGCGCACGTCTGGCACAGCTCCATCTGGAAGTCAGCAGCGCTGAGCTGCCTCTGTACGACGCAAAACAGGCTGGGGGAAGCGCAGCAGGGGCAGGAAAGGGACTGGACTTGCTGGAGGCGGCTGGATTTAAATGCCTGGGATGCCTTTACCTGGTGCTGGGGTTGCAGCTTCAGTGGGGAATGACGGTTGCTCACGCAGACCTCACTTGAGTGAGGAGAGCGAAGAGCAGAGACAGGTCACTACAGCCTTGCACACTGCAACAGCCCTCACAGGCTCCTCTGAAATTATCAGGAATGATGAACCTCCCATGAGACATTTGAAAAACGGAGCCCTGGGAAATCCTGGAAGCAAATGCCTGTGCATTTTAGGGGAGCTGGTGGGAATGAGGAATCTAGCCTCGATCCAAGTCCATGGGTATGGCAGGAGGAATACATGTGCTTAGGATGTGCTGGTTACAGTCGAGATGTTTATGTGGCCCCTTTCTTCCAAATGGAGAGATTCCTGGCTATTGCAGAGCAGGAACATATGAAAATGGATTGGATTATTATGTATTGGACATAGCAGCAGCTGGAACCCTCCACAGTATACGGCAGTGCAGGTGAATATTCCTATCTGAAAGCATAGCTTCTGCCTATTCATCAGTAAAAGCATATTTTCTGACATCTCCCAAACATTCGTTCTGGAACAGCTTCATAGCAAGTCTCCGCTTTCTCTGCGGAAGCCCAGATATATAGCAACAGCTCCCGGAACGGCAAATCTGCCTTGCTCTTCCTTTAATTACCTTGCTGCTTAAGGAAAAGAAAAACTGACACACTTTTCGTGCAAGTGGAGATTAAGCAGAAATTCAGCTCCAGCTCTGAACGGCATAGCTTCCGGCTTTGATTTTAAACAAACAACTAAAAAATATCCTAATGCCTGTAGTCAGCAACTTCAGACCATGTGGAGGTTCCCCTGTTGCTAGCCTGATTTTCAAAGGTGATGAGCTGCAGCGGGCCCCCTAACCCTGACAGAAATTGCCAGTATCTGAATAAATAAATAAATAAATAAAGCCAGTACAGACACTGGGCCCTAAGCCTTGTCTTCTTCTGCAGCTTTTTCTTAGCAATGCATCCAGTGGATCCATGTGGATGACCAGCATTTTAGGTTGGAGCTGGAGCTGTGAGTGACCGCAGACAGTCCAGGCTTGCTGGGCGCTCGATCTGCCTGATGTAGAGGCCAGATCCCCCACGTGACTGGAGCTAGGCCCCAGGTGACACAGGGCTGAGTCCTGAGGGTGGCTGGAGAAAACGGAGCTCTGTCTATGTCTACCCTCACAGCTGTGCCCTGAAATGCTGCCATAAACCAACACAGTTTACTCCACAGGAGTGCATCTACGTCAGGCCTCCTCCTCCCTGGATCATTGTGTTCTTCAGGCTTATCTGGAGATCAAGAAAAAAAGGTTCTGTTCCTTAAATCCAGAAACGACACTGGATTCAAAAAGGAACTAAAGGTACCTCTCTACTGCTTCCACCAGGAAGGTGTAAAGATACCCCAAATACTTTAGGAAAAAAAAACTGTGCATCAAGGCACACAGTTAAAATATTAGAGAGTAGGGGTTCATTTGTGCGTTTGCCGTGGAAAGGGACTAAAACACAATATTTCACCTCGCAGGACACTGTCCAGCTACTAGCTGGCAGGGCATCCTGGAGGGAGTGTTTCCCCATCACCTGTTGTTGTATAAATAATGATGTCCCACAGAGCTGGGGGGGCAGGACATGAGGGACACCACAGTCTGGGGGGAGAACATCCACTTTGGAAGGTGGAGTCCCCACATCAATGACAAGTTAATATGCTAATATTAGCTAATCACTGGTTTATATTAAACCATTTGGAAGGCACATTATATATGTGCACGTGTGCTCCTTCTCTGCCTGCAGAATGCTGTTTGAGTACCTTAGTGAATGGTGCTTGAATTCCTCTTTGCCATACGAATACTTCCTTTTGGAAGTCACATATGAAAGAGTTATATATTAACGAATTTTTAGAAAGAATTTCTCCATATTATTTCCTGCCGAAGCTGTTTTCCAGTTTAAATCTCAACTGCACTGAACAGTCTTGGCTTCCTAGAAACTACATTTCTCCATGAATAAATAATTTTCCAGTTCTCCCTCCTTCAGATCTTATGTCCTGTGGTATGCTTGGAATATTTCTGCATAGTGCACAGCACCATTTTCCATATAGTTCTGCACTCAATTCCTTTTTAGTTCATAATAAGCAATTGCACAAAACTGGTGCCTGAGCACGGGGGACACAAATGCCCCTTAGCATCCTCCTGGGACTCTGCACCGCTCTGATCTGGGCCACCAGCTTCTGACCATGGGAATCGTCACCAGCTTTCAGTGCATATGATGCTTACTGTTACAGACAGTGCTCTCAGCGCAGGCAAAGGCCACCTCCCTCGCCCACCCCGTCACACTCCCCTCCTCCTCTTGATTAGAGATGTCATCTGTGCAATAGTGCCAGTCTCCTGACAGTGTGGGAAACTGGAATACAGATGTTCCTCTCGATCCAAGCCTCGTACTTGGCAGCACAGTGCATTATGCTCCCTCCCAGACATGCCGCTGGGCCAAACACACACAAACAATTTTATTTTTAATCCAGCTCTTTTCATAGCAGCCTAAATTTTGTAATTCCTACTCCTTCGTTTCCTCCTCTCTCCTCCTCTTTTTTTTGACGGCAGTGCGCTCTCAGGTTACATCCAGCCTGGGCATATCTCAGTATGTAACTCTGACTCTATTTTTACACCTCTTCTTTGCTCAGCTGCTCGCTCTGTGGTTTTTGATGTCGTAGGCAAACTGGCAAAGAAACACCCCTTGCAGTCCGGAGTCACATATACAGCAACCAGTTCCCAAATCGCTGCCTGAGTCTGCCTCTCCTACTCTGCCTGCGTGACGCTGCCCCGGCGGCTCAGGGCTGGTCACTGAGAGCTTTTCCCTCTGCATGTGGTCCTGTTACCCTCCGATCAGGTCAACCATTTCATCTCTGCCTCCCCCCGCCTCTGCTGGAGCCCTCGCTTCCCTTTGCCTCCTGCACCCTGGCACGGAGACGCACAGGCTCCTCTGGCCAAACTACCCTTTGCTGTTCCCCAGAAGTAAGTCTACCTCCATGTGACTGCCTGGGGGCTACTTTTCTTGGGAAAGTTTGCGCTGGTTCCCTCTGTGGAAGTTTTCGTTGTCGTTGTTGTCCTTGTGGCAAAAGCAGAGGGACAAAAGGCTGGGCACCCTTTCCGTGGCTGCTGCAGCGAAGCGAGAGACATGCTAGCAGAGATATCAGAAGGGTTTTTTTTTTAATTGCTTCTATCCACTCTTCCCATGCTTCTTGAATTATCCTTCCTCCCTAGCAGTCGCAGTCACTGCAGAGAGCCACCCAGGACACAGATATATATGCACATTGTTAGTCCTGCTTCAAATCCCGATATATTTAAGCATTCATCACCTCTTGGGATACCAAGGATCAGCATCCTCTCTTGACTCCTCTGATGCTATTTCTGCCCGTCTTGTTGCTTATCCAAATCCTGTGTCTCAATGTCAAGCTGCAGTTTCTGGCTGCACACGCAAGAGGCACCCTGCCCTCACAAGCCAGGAGCTGGCTGGGAGATAGGGGACAGATAGCAAACAGTTCAAGCAACCCTCAGTAGCGAAAATCAGGCTGCCACCAGTAAAAAGCAGGAACTCGAGTCTGCCCTTTTGCTGCACCTGCAGAAACCCTTTTACGTAATTCCAGATATGCCATTGTTGAGCTGATGACTCCAAAGCACTCTGCGCGGAGCAGAAAAAAAATGGCAACTGCAATGTAATTAATGCTGTAACAACTTGTTTCCCCCTTGGAGAATTATACCATTAGCTGCTTCAATTGTGCATGAAATATAAATTACATTACTCAGAGGCATCATGTCTAAGCAGACACAATCCTAAGTGACATGGCTTGCCACAGTGTATCATGCTCCCTGGTCAAAATTAACAGAAGCCCAGTTGCCTGAGGCTAGCAGATACTCATTCAGATATCAAAGTTATAACCAGGGTAGTTCAACTGCCTCCCTGCCTCAGGGAATTTCTCAGCGGAAAGCAACCAGGCTCTATCGTCCGATTAGAGCCACTCACAGGTCTGAAAAACGCTGGCTTCCCCCCTGGCAGCTTCCTATTTCGGATCTCAATTCTTTAACAATTCAGAAACGTTTTAGCATCACCATTCTCGTGCCCACATCCGATTTGCACGCGTCTGATCTCTTTTTGTCAGCAGGCAAAACCCATCCCGGATCCGCATGCTAAACTGTAAAGCTATTCACGGGAGGTGCTTAGTGGGAAGGCTCCAGAAGGATAGCCTTTGCCTTAGTTTGCCTTTGCAAGGTGAAGTCAGACAAATCTCTGCGTTGACAGGAAATGGAAAAAAAGACAGTCCTGACAGCGAGTCAGAGAAGATCAGCCAGTATCTGCTGACACAGGGCCAAATCCAGCAAGGCACTGTGTGCCTTCAGCTCCCATTTAAATCGAAGGGAAATGGGAATGCTCAGCGCTTTCAAGGCTGGGCTCTTCCCATTTTAACATTTCACCTGTGACGTTGTCTGAGAACCACCGACACAGATCTGTCAGGGACAGCTAACCATGGTCTCTGCCAGGATCTGACTCTATGCAAAGACAGTTCAGGCTCAGTACCACCCACAAGGCATACTTTATGACTTGCAAAGTTGCAAAGACTGTAACTTGAATGTCTTTCCAGGGGCCATAAATGTGTGGGCTTTCCCAATAATAGTGCATGCAGAGTAGTGGCTCTGGATCAGGTTAAACAGCAGACGTTGACAAGTCTTATCCAACACAGTTTGGTCTTTTGGTTCCCCGTGACCTCTGCTCCTTGGTAAAGCAGGAAGCGTGCCTGTGGAGTACCTGGTGCTAAGCCAGAAAACCGCTCTGGCGGCAGACAGAGAATGATCCTGGTCCAAACTGACTTTGGACGAAAGGTTGTTTTCTCAGTTTCTTGTCTCACTCAAAATCCAAGCCACCAAAAAGTTCTTTCCTCCAGAGAAACTGTTACTAAATTCAGTCGCTGAGCAAAATGTGCAGCTGGGATAATTTCCAAAGGACGACTTTCTCCCCCTTTTTAATTTTTGATTCCTGAAGGGTTCAAAGTGCAAGATGGCTGGTTTTGCATGAGAAAGGAGGAAGCATTTCATGCAGAAGTGTAATCATCTAGAAAAGCTTACTCTCTGGTAACACAAATTCCCTCCATGTTCAGGGAAAACATACACTGCTCCTGATGTATGTCATGTATGCAAAGCATGAAGGTGGTTATCCTGGTCACAGCTGAAAGTCGTACATTTGAGTACAAAGTCATGTGGCGCTGAAGGCTTTAGCTTTATGGTGGGGCAGTCTCAGTGGGACAAACTTGAAGTAAAGTACAACGTGGGCACTCTGTGCAGGGGAAACCTGGGATATGGCTGTCCCTCTGATAAACAGGAGATCTTTTCAAGTATTGAAATAACATTACCTATCTTCCTTCTATTACACTCACTGACTTCTGTGTGGCAGCCAGAAGGGTGGTGAAGATTTTTGAGGAAAGTGCAGGGAAGATGAGGGAAAAGGAAGCTTTTGAATGGTGTAACTCTATAAGAGCCAGGCACCTGACTTCCCACGTGCATCTTTAGGCGTCTCCCCGCCCCCACAGCTACAGCTGATGCAAACGCACCTAATCGTGTCAATATTCGCAACACAGCACATTAAAAAAATAGCTGGAGGAAATCAAACATGTTGCTTCCTGAGAAGACCGGGGAATATACATTCCCAAGCACTGAGCAAGATCATCCATTATACATTTCTATCCGTTCTGCTGACTGCCTGCATATCTCCCACCTGCCTACACAGAACAAATACCCTTTTTCTGTCTTCAGCACAAGAGAATTGCATCCACCAAAGAGGCAAACACACATCTGCGGCTCTGCTCTCCCAAAATTAAGATGCGGGCACTCTTTCAGGGACAATTTTCTTGGCCATAGAAGATCTTGACTGTCAATTGCACTTCAGCAGTAGCCAATATCGGAAGTAGAGGTATAAATTCTCATTCTCATTAAATGTGTCTGTCTGACTGATGGACGCTGGTAGAATTACACAGCAGATCCAGATTTGTGGATCTGACAGTAATAAACCAAATTTTCATATAGAATACATGTCTCGGAGGGGTTTTGGACGTGTTTTATTTTCATGAATTATAGGTGCCACAAGACACAGGAATGGTGCTGGCCACCGCTGAGGGGAATGGTCACTGTAATGAGACCAGCTATAACAAGTGTTGGAGTGTCCTCAGAGATGTACACTGCATCCATTCCCTAAAAGATCGGCTCATTCACCTCTTCTAATATCTGTTCATCCAAAAGACCTTTTTCTCTGAAAAGCTGCCTTTATACCAGGAGCTGCTTTCTGCACTTTGCTTTCCGCTCAGCTGCAGCGCCCGTGTTGGGAACAGGCAGACAAGGGAGAAACTGGGCAGAGGAGTCTGAGCTCTGTTTCCAAACGCACCATCAATGCTCCTGTCACTGGTAACCTCTTTGGACAGCCACTGCAACCGGAAGAACAGTGAGGAAGGGGCTGCTCCAGCCTGGGCACTGATACTTTTCCTTTAAAGTAAGAGCAAGCTGAAGGTATGCATGCTGGGCCTGGGATGCTGTGGGTCACTGCACCACTGCGTGGCAGCCAGGACACCTGGAGTTTTGTTTTCCAAATCACTACAGCAACGGCCGGGGTTAGATACTGAAGCCATTAATTCTTCTGCATGGCTGCCATTGGTTGTGCCAGAAGGAAAGGTCTGCAAATTTTCCCAATGCGACTATTTCTCAATAATGTTCTCTGTCCTGCTGTTTCAGGTGGCTTAATAAAAGATATAAAATTATTTCCTTGTCTTACTTTTGTACTCTGAGCTTCTGTTTTGTACACAATGCCCTTTTCTTGTACTCTGAGCTCGTTTTGCATGCAATGCCCTTTTCTCCTCTCGTCTCTACCTCTTCTTGGCAACTTTTCTCCTCCCAGCCCTGTGAGCCAAGGCTGTAACCCCATCCTTAGCACAGCTTCCACAGTTCCCACAAAAGGGAACTGAGCCTTTGAGCCTAGGATGCGAGGCACCTTCCCTCGCACTGCCACCCCGAATGCCATCTCTTGAGCGTCCCTCCCAGCATACCTATCAGGTAACAGGCAGGGAACTTCAGGTCCCACTCACTGGCTTTCCCTGCTGGAGTCTAATTCCCTGCCCTCAGCCCTCTACCCACAAGCCACGACACCCTCATCCTGAACGCGTCTCCCGTGCTTGCAGAGTGTCCTCAACGCAACAGCCTATTTTCTCTGGTGGCTGCGAGCCCCTCTGCTGACTTGGATTACTTCAAGTGAATCCACCAGCAGCAGTTTTGCTCTTAAAGTCCTCTTGACAGCACTTTCCTCCCCAGTGGAAGCGTCAAAGAAATTCCCCTTGAATGCACAGGCAGCCGTAGAAAATGAGCTGGGAACGTGCTGAGTGGAGGGCTCTGGTGGGTCTCATATTGCGGGACTAATCCTGAGGCTCACAGCACTGGAGGATCCTGGGGATGGTGATGCCGGAGCTCCCCCTGTACACAAGCAGCCCAGACTGCAGTGCCTCAGGAGTCCCGGAGGGAGGATTAGGTCAGTGCACTGAACAAATGGATGGCAAACGGAAAGCTCAGTTGTTTTGGGGTTGCAGATAAAAGGTGTAAATATAGACCTAAAAGATTAGTTTGAAAGGAGATCAAACTTTAGGAAAGCAGAAAGTGAGTGGGCTGGGTTGTAGCACAGTCTGCCACCTGGCCCGTTCTGGCCAGAAAGCACTAAGCACTAACGAATGAGGGCCATTAGCGTGGGCCGATGGGCTTACGGTGCAAATGATGGGCAGGACGGGTCTTGGGCTGGAGTCAGGGACGCACCTCACAAGCCGTGTTGGCTTGCACGGGCACCACGGGGCTCTATGCTCCCCACGCTGCCCTTTGCCTTGTGGTGCAGCACAGGGTAAAGCCATTTCACCACCTGTGTTTAGGGAAGGCTTGAGTGGACACCGGGTGACTTCAGGGCACATGGTGAAGGAAAAAAAAGTGAGGACAGTGAGAATGTGGTTAGGTAGATTATATAAAGATTGGGCCTCTTATTTGCCAAAGGGTGTGGGCAGTTTCTGTGTTGATTCTGGTTCCAACAGCATGTGTTTGTTTAGTTTAATGTTTACCATGCAATTTTTCCCCCAGTCTCAGCCTTTCTCCCTAGAATTCCCTTTGGTGTTTCCATACCACCGAGGTTCTCACAGGGAATGGAGTAAATAGTTACCCACACAGTGAGAGCTTACATTTTCTGAAATACCTCGGAGATTTTTCTGTTCTTGAAATGCCAGCCTTGAGGCTTGGAGCTGGACTGAATTTTATGTTGTGTTTTAGAATTTGCATTTTGTATTTATGATGTGTTCCACTGAACAGCCCAGATTCTTCATCCTTTGGAGGAGGAGATTTCCTCAGTCTCCCGTCTCCACTATACCCTTTTAAACCCAATATTGAGCAAAACTAAGCTGATTTTTGTGCTTTCCCCAGTTGCTCTCCTAAACTGAGTCCATGACTTTTAATGCCTTATTCCCCTTCCTCAGTCATGTATTACTACAAGCCATACAGATTGCTGCTCATCTGTAGTGTGATAGCAGATGTCTGGAAACAGAGGAACAAAGTGAGAAATGAAAAAATTGTAAAAAACAAAAAACTGATCACTTCCCCATGCATTCAGAGATCAAGCAGTGGTCATTTGCCAGATAAACGCTCCTAAGACTTTTCATTGCAATACTTCCCAGTGGCGCCTGTAATAACAATTTGGGAAACTACTCTGAGCTAAGAGTCGTTAAGAACCTCTGTCTCAACAATTTCAGACCTTGCATTAAAGAGAAGGGCTCAAATCATACCTTTCAACAAAATCCATTTCTGAATACTTGAGCGTCCAAGAAGGTTCAAATTCAGATCAGCAGTTTTGCCTTTGCTGTTCAATAGTCTGGATCAAATCTAACAGTCGCCACAGGGGCTGGCCAGGCCCCATGGACAAGCCGAGCAGCGGCGCCGTGCTAATTGGCTTGATAAAGCTCAGCCGGGCCCTGGTGCCTGCCCCAGCCCCTGTGCCTCTAGGGCACTCCCGGACGTGGCCTTCTTCTTCTGTGCCGTGTGGCCAGGCTGTTTGGATGGTGTCCACTCTGCCAAACATCGAAGAGAGGCAGCACTGCGGAGAAGAGGCAGTCAAAAATCACTCACCTGTATTTCATAGAAAGGTCTTCAAGCATAATTATAATCATGCTGGCCAGCAGAATTGTTTCCCCCAAACCTCTTTTGCAATGGGTCCTACTGCTTTCTTTAAGCAGTCTGCCCTCTGTTTTTCTGGCAGTGGGTGGTCACCTCTCAGTGTTGTGGAGCTCAGTGATCTTTTATGTGCTTTCCTTTGTCCTTGTCAGTTAAATTCAAAGAAATGAAATGATATACCATTGTTCTTGAAGCTAAGTGTTTGAGATGCTATGCAGACCTAGTAAAGTGGCAAAAGGTTATGCCAATGAAGCTGAGAGTCTGAAAGCTTTATCATCGATGGATACTGGAGCCTTGTAACCCCTGGTTGGTGGGCTCTAAATCATTTTAAAAAATCAGATAGGAGAGACCTTTTACTTGGGTAAAATCTTCAGATAAGAACAAGGTACACAAAGAACCCTTTCTGCATCCACCGGAGGGTAATGAGCCTGAATATATATACCCTTGAGGCAGATTATGTACTGGCTTGAAGCAGACAAAAGTGATTTTACTGACATTTGCTCTTCCTTCCCACATTTTGCAAGAGTCAGACGGCAGCAACTGGAACTGTAGGATGTTAAAGGACTTGGCAAAGTTATCATAGATTGTGACATATTTATCAAGAGCTTGAGCTACTCTGAAAAGCCTGACTGCACCAACTGTATCTGTTGTTTGATTAAAAATACTCATAATAATTCATACCCTCCCGCAGCTTTTGCACCAAGCTAAGTGCTGAGCTGTTCTGTGGGAACTCTCCTTGACCGATATATTTCACAATGCTCTATGTGATAGATAAATATTATTGTTGCATCAAATACTAGTTTAGTTTTTGATAAGCTAGGCAGAGTTGTACCAGGCTACCATGAAGATGTTACAAAGTCCAAACTGGCTAGTTCGCAACTTCCAGTAGCGATAGACTATAAGTCAGTATTTAATTTGAGAACACAAATTGTACGTTATTTGAAGCAGTCTGTATTTGAGCTAGATATTTTTGCCTCGTACTTATTCAACAGTGATCCTTAAAGGCTTGCAATATCTTAATCTAAGTGGGTATGCATATACCATTTCACATTCATTCCAGCCTCTGTAGAAAGAGTGGACTGGGTTTCCTACTGCACTTCCTACATTTACTGGGCAAATGCGGGGTCCCATCGTAACTTAAATTGTTATCACAGGAGCTCTCCCTAAAAAGAAGGACAATAGCAGTCTTGGCCAACAATGTCAAACTGAAGACACGGGCAGTTAATGCTGGGCAGGAGTCTTTCAGGTATTTCTCATCTAACGCCAAACTTTCCTGCTGGCCTTTCCCTCCAGCAAGGGCATCACAGGATAGTGATGGAGCGCCCTGGGTGTCCCTCCTAGAGGCAGGGGGGACAAATACGCCAACAGCCTCACTGCTTCCATTGCCCACACAGGAGGTGGGCAGGGAGCAACGATGCTGAATGCCCGTCGGCTGCAGAAGCGCGTCGGGAGCAGGAGCGAGGATGTGGGAAGCAGGGGGTGGCTCTGAGTGCTGCAGGAGATGGGAAGGACCAGGGCGGACTTCAGCTCCAGGGACAAGAAGTGAACAGCGGTTACCTCTGGAGGCTGCAGAATCTGGTGGAGGGGAAAGAGCAGCGGACGAGGCCCAGGAGCAAAAGGCATTCACTCCTTTTCTGCTTAGTATCTACTCTGGACTGAGTCCAAACCTGGACGCTTGACAGCTCTGACCCGCCTACACAGTGTTAGCTGAGCTTTGTGTAAAGTTAGAAACAAAAATCCGTAGCTCTGAAAATCAGGTGGCTTATTTACATAGCTAAATATAGAATTCAGCGTCTAACTTCGGGGCACCTTGCTGAGCAATTCCTGCCTTGCATGCAGAGAAATATGTCCTATCTGCTGATATTCTCCCCTCAAAGGACAATGCAGTCAGGCCTGCACTGCATTTCTCAGTTTTTTTGGGAGAGACGCAAGGATAGGAGGGGATGCATATTGAGGATGGGAGAATTATGGTGAGGTCCCAAGCTGATGTCCTGCTCTGAACTAACCAATCTGGCCCTGGAAACTGTATAGTCACACTGTATTAGTACTGGCACGCAAGCTAGTCTACTCCGCAGGTGATTGTAGCCTTCACCTAGAGGGAGGTGGCAGGCACGTAATGCCTCAGGGAAGGCTGGACAAGACACTTGGACAGCCTGGGTCTCTATTCCCAGCTCTGGTACTACCCTTGGGGGAGTGAGGCACTTCCCATTTCTGCTCCCCACACTCAGAAAGGGGCAATTTATGACCCTGACCTTCTTTGTGCTGCCAAATCAGCTGATGAAAAAGCACTGTCTAGGAATTGATTAGGGACTGGTCCAAATCACACCTATAAATCTAAATGCCCCCTATCAGGAATTGCAATATGAAGCTGGGTTTTTACATTGGCCCTTATATCTATAATGGTCCAAATCTGGACTCTGAAATGTTGCAGCTCACAATACTCCTCCACAATACTTTAACTAAACTTTTTTGAAGTCTAGCTCCTACATATGTTAGTAGCAGTGGGTGAATTAATGATCTCCAGCACTTCTGGAGTTAATCAAGAATAAATTGGCATTTTCAACCTGATTCAGATTCAGCAGGTCTGGCCATAAATCGTTTGTATGTCTGTATGATAAAAAGCAAATATAAATTTTCAAAAAAATTTCACCTTGCATGGTGTATAAAGAGAATGTATAACATTCTTGAGCATAAATACATCTCAGATCAAACCTATTGTATATACACAGAATGCATAATGGGTTTGCTTGAAGCCTCATGCTGCAGTTAAACTGGGAATCTTTCTATGACCGATATAGATATTTGCAACGCTGATGGTACTAGCTTTCTCTGCACTTGTGCATATGCAGTTTTTCAGGACTAAGACACAGAATCTTCAAGAACGTGTAGGTGTGCAAAGTATATATAACACCTATCTATTATTGTAAGAGTCAGCTGTGGAAGCTGACTTTCTGTACCCTAGGAGGACAGAGCCTGTAGGGAAAAAGCAGTATGTTAAATGAAGAAACACATATGCCAGTTGGAACACAGAAGATAAGCTGGAGCTCCCATCACATTTATCTAACGGTTTAAGAAAGCAATGAGGAGCTGCTGCAAGTATACGCCAGTTTGATGATTCTTAAGTGCTCACACTGCAAGAAGAGGAAAGACGCTCTGGCTGCCAGTAGCACAAATAAGGAAATGTCACTCACTGCCCTGCATTTGCTTGTGCAGCTGCACAGCGCCACACGGCACGGTGCTATGCTGAGCTACGTGCTTCAGTCCTGCACCACCTCCAGCTGGGCAGCGGGCGCTGGGCTCCTGAAAGAGAGGGAGGGATGCCTGCGCAGTCAGGTGTGCTGTGCTGGATTTCAGATGTGCTGGTCTGGTCCCAGGCACAAACCAAAAGAAGCTGCCCTGTTACTGACAGCCATCGTCCACATCCTCATGTGCCTTCGCAGCTAGACGGTTCCTTCTGAGACGGAGACGGCTCTGCCTGGGTGGGCTCTGCAGGCAGCAGCTGTGGAGCTCGCTGGAAGAGGAAGGGATACTGCCGACGTGTGTGAATGCACATATGTGTGTGCACAAACACATGCACACTTTTGCTTGTGCTATATCCAGGCCTGGCATAAGTCACATCTGCAGGTCTAGAACTGCAAGTCAAACGACCAAACTGTTATTGCTGAGTTTGAAGGAGTGTGAGGTTCACTTGCATCCACACGGCCAGGCACCTGGATGAAGATAAGGGGTGGCTGTGCGCAACCCCTCTACGTCTTGCTTGAATTGCAACCTGGGCAACTAGGAAGCAGGGGACAGAAATCCCTTCCACTGACCCTCCTGCCAGGACTATCAGAGGTCTGGGACAGCAGGTCTCACCGCAGCACCTGCCTGCCCTGCGCGGGGACTGGGTCATGGCGGGAAGCTGCTGGGGCAAGCACGGAACCTCATCTGGCATCCCTATGGCAAACTCTTTCTGAAGCGTGTGGGAACTCTGCTCCCCAGTCCCAGTTTCTTGCTCGAGGGCTGCTGCTTCTTTAATGTTAGCAAAAGCTGTCTCATCTCTATACTGACTCTCCGCAAATGTAACTGCAATTCACAGGAAACCGATGTGAGGTGGAACAGCAGTGCTGCACACAGGAGACCTACTACAAGAATAATATTTATTCCCTGCTTCCAGTCACACGCCAGAGAGCAGGTTTATGAAAGGTTAATACCCCCTTATACAGCGGCTGTCAGTTCTCACTTCTTCCAGCAGCTATGTTTCAGTCTTTCTTCCTCCACCCCCTCCTTTTCTCCTGTCTAAGAAATGCAGCTCAAGAGACATGAAAGGGAGAGAATGAAGAAATAATACCTGTGTCCCCAGTCGGCAAAAGTGTGATGACCCAAGTGGTGTTAGAAGTGACTGGGAGTGCTGTCACTGAGCTGCAGTGCCCAGCTGATGTTTTGGCCAGGTTTTCTTCTCCATCTAGTCTCAGCAGTGGCAACCCTCTTCTAACAACAAGGTAGGAGCTCCCGCTCCAGTTTTCTCCTCTGATCCAGCAGCTTTGTGCTCTTTCAGTGATATAAATTGTTATCCCCAAGTTTTGAGAGACATCCCATGTGAAGCCCCTCCATCCAAAGTGTCTGCTGTCTCCTTAGGTGATAAGGCAGTGATTTCACACCCCGCCCCTCTGGACCACACTTGTGCACATGTGAGGGCATGCAGTTAGGGAATAAACACTTCTACAAACTTCCTTCCTTAACCCTTCCTTTACTCACCTGTCTCTCTGGTGTGACATTAATAGAATTTGACATTGTGGCATAAACCGTTAGTCATCCTGCCAGACTAGTAATTTGGTCAAATGACAAACTTTCAATCATTTGAACAAATGGCTATTTCACTAGGGCATTTGATCAAATGATTAAAACTAAAAGGCATTTGGCCACATGACTGAAGATGTGATCATGGTTCTGGACAGGTGCCGCAACAGATTTTTATAAAACAATCAGACTAGAGTGTAATTCTTCATTCTCCACAGCTTCAATAAAAACATATCCTGCCTGCTGTTGATTTGAAAAATAATTTAGTTTCTTTTGCCTTCTACCTGCTTGCTCCTGAGTAACCTCTCTCTTTTCTAGGGTGCTTGGATCTGAGCCTGCTCGTACAGCAGTACGCTCGATGTAATGCCCTACCTCTTTGGCCCTGGGTAGGTGGAGAGGGGAAGAGGCAGTGGCACGTCAGTGTCCTTCACATATGGCTGGAGACCACCTGGAGAGGGTCATTGCCGACAACTCAAAGCAAAGGCTGGCCTCCTGCTACCCTGCCCAGGGAGCAAGCACAGCAGAAGAGGAAAAAGCCCCTCACCTCAATGGCCAGTTGTGGCTCACTGTAATACTATTTCTCCCTCTCTGGTGCAACAGAAAAGCTCTGGGGAATGGCATTTGGAGATGTGTCTGGGGATTGATCTCTCCCACAGAGATTCTCCTGGGCACCTTACCCATTCCCAGCCTGTTCTGTTTATTTATGACAGCAGGAAAAACTCTTTCCGGGCAGAGAGGGGGCCACAGTCTCTCTTCTGTGGAGCTGATAAGCTGTGACTGAAGAGAGACGATGTTTACGGCGAACAGCTTCCTACGGCTACAGACAGATTAAGAGTATGCTTACCAAAAATAAGGTTCAGTTCATTGAATTACTGAAGTTCAAGCAGGGAACACAGAATATACAAGTGAAGAGAGGACTAAAGCACCTAAGCAACAACTACTGTGATGCATTTAGACAGTATTCTCAAATCACAGTACTTGATGTTTTTGCCAAAATTTTAAAAAAAGGCAGAAAAAAGACTATTTCCTGACCAGGTTCATTGTCCAACCACTGTCTCTTTTAAAGTTCTCTGGCACGTCCACAAGAAATGTGATCTTTACATGCTGTTGCTGGGGGTAGGCTTGGCTCCTCAGAGGTATGTGAAAGTATGTGATTGCTGGACGAAAGTGAAAATTAAGCCGCTCAGCTGGCAGCAGCCCTAGAGGTGTTTTGATTGCCCACAGTACTTGGAAGGCCCAGGAAAGCGATGTCTTCCCTCCTATAGCTTCCGGAGGCTGTTTTCAGCCTTCCCATTTAACATAATATCACAAGAAATGCCCTACTGGGTCAGGCGAGCGGTCCATCATGCCCAATGCTCTGTGTTAAGAGAAGGAATTTAAGGAGAGCACAAGAGCCTTGCCACTCTCTGTGACCCCGTTCCCTTCATCTCTCCCCTGGCACCCACGCTTGTTGGTGTGCTAGGGATGGTGGAGAGCATATACCTGTCTGTTCTTTCCCTTCCACCTGTTTATGAACCTGTGACCCATGAGGATGTCTAATCCTTCCTATGGCTGTGCCTAAGAAAAGGAGAGACCTCATCCTCAAGGCCCCTCAAGACCTCTTGTCCAATAAGCTTTATTTCAAAATGGAGAGTCAAAATGTGCAGGCAGGAAGATCCAAGATGCACCGTCTATAGCAAAGGAACAAGAAGTGTACACTTCTGGCCAGGTTACAGCAAATTTGTCAAGTCAACACAGCAACTGTACTTTCCTTCTCCAACAAATGGCGTATCCCAATGAGTGATTCAGGCTGAAGAGTGCCTTCACCTGGTGTCTGCACTACACAACATAATAGGATCCTGATCTTGATCCAGATTTCTCAGAAATGTGCAGACACAAAGATAGCTACAATTCCTCTCTGTCTCTGTATGTATTTGCATCTGTCCCTTTTGGGGAAAACTTTTTTTTAATCCTTCCTCTGCTGAGTTACATGACAAGAGGCTTTTAACTAAATGCTTGGAAGTTTCTATTTGGCCAGGGGACTTTGAGATTATCATCTGGGTAAATGACTGAAAATTTCAGCCACTTGGCTGACAGAGTGTTTGGGGAAAATGCCTTATCTGCTGGAATGATGTGATGCATTTACCATCATAATGACTAAGGCATAGATCTGTGCATATGGGAACTCCTTTCCACCTAATAAATAATGCTTGCTTACTTGCCCCACTAGGGCATAGGGAAGATTCATTAATTACTGACTCTGCATAGCCTGGAAGTCAGAAGATGCAAATACTAGCTGTTTTTATCTTGTAAGGCAAAAGGCTGCATTTGGGTTTGAAGCTTTTATTTTGGTGGAGACGCAGCCAGTAGTTTGTCCTGCAGTGGGGCTGTTCACCCAGCTACTTGAGGCAAGTATAAATCATACGGACCGCGTGCAGTACAGGAGAAATCTACTCTATGCAAAATTAATGTTGGGCTGGCCTAGCAGAAGCAGTGCACGTAGCAAAGGTGAAGTGCACAGTCTTAGGGGGAAGCTGTGTGTCTGCCCACCTGGTAAATTTATGTCTTTCACCTCTAGAACTTCAATTCATGCACAGTGTGAGGTTGTAAGTGAAATGAATTTATTGGTGTCAGTTCATTCCCTAATGGGTAACAGTTCATGTCACAAAATCAGCACAGATAATTTGTCATGATTGGAAGTCTCTTCTAAAGAGAGGCTCAGGAGTGCAGGGGTATGGAGGAATTAGTTCCTGGCCCCTGGGAGAGAAGGCAGAGCTCTGCAGAGAAGCCTACAGCAGAGGAAACAAAGGTAATAACTAAACCTGCCTCCCACCTCCTCGTCCCATTATGAACTGTGTTAAAGAAAGTTCCTGTGCAGCAAATTCAATGCTAATGAAAAACAGGCCTCCCTTATATTACACTTCATCTTAGAACGGGAATAAGATGTAACGGTTATGTTAGATCAACACTAAAGTCACTAGGAAAACAATGTTAGCAGAGCATAACAGAAGCAATGGACCATATCTGCAGCTGTGCCAAGAAAGAAACACCACCCAGTGACCCCTCATGGTTTACTGAAGGGGAGATCCTGCTGGCAACACTGAGGGGCCTTGACACTGTCCCAGGCCGCTCCGTCTCCTCTGCAAGCTGGCCTTTCATTGCCTGCTTCAGTCTCCGTTTCCATCCTGTGAGGAAAAGCAGCCAAGACATACTCACCGTCAGATACTTCAGACCCTACAAACTGAACCTGGACCATGTTCAGATCTGAAGGGGGAATGCTTTGGAGTTGCCTAAATCCTCAAATGTTTGGAGTACCTAAATCCTCAAAATCCACTAACTGATCCATAATAAATAACCTGGAGAGTAACCACAAATTTGGAGCTATTTGGAGCACTGTCTGCATGAAGTTCCTTATCCTGGTCAGAGTGTGATGGCCGGACGAGCATGGCATTTCTCCCGGAAGTGTCCCCCTGGGGCTGGGGCTGCCTGGGGGTAGCACAAGGACACCCACATCACTTCCAGCCCTCGGAGAGGCTGGGCTGGGAAAGCCTGCATCTCGATGTAGAGTCATTTACACCTCTTCCCAGTGCGTGCAGAACTGTGTGGCTGTGGAACACCTGCATGAGGTTGGCTGGGGTGTTTCTACACAGCACTGCATGGGAAGGACATAGCAAAAATACGTGTTCCATCCACTGCCATCTCATGTCTTTGACTCCTATCTTCTCTTCCACTTGACTTGCAAGGGAGAAGTAGCACAGGAGAACAGAAACCCTATGAGATGTTTGTTCTCCTCTCACAAAGGGTTATCACCTGAGGGATGACTAGAAACTGCTCTTCCTGTGCCCTGGGAAATTCTGAATTAAACAAACAAATAAATGAACAAAAACCCTGCCAAGCAAACAAACCTCAAGCTAATTTGATTCCAAAAGAGAAGGAAGAATGTAAAAAGAAAGGACACTCTGTCTCTCCCAGGGTGCTGTGATCCTCCAAGATTTCACACAGTAGTATTTTGATCCACTTGCTATCTCCTCAGCGTTCCCCAGGCTTGCTGACTGGCCAGGAACTCCAGCAGCTGGGAAGCCCAGGGAAATCCCACTGCCAAGGAACCAGGAGCCTGGGGGCTTGGCAACCTTGATTCCCAGCCTGCCAGCTCCCCACTAGCCTGCCAGGTGGGCTGCCGGGGAGCAAGGTAGGCAAGCTTTCAAAATTTGCTTGGCAGGGAGGATGCCATCCCAAATCTGCCGGGTTTCTGGGACAGATTTCCAGAGTGTTTCAATGCCAGGGTATTAGCTTTTTCTATGCCAGATAGGCATGCCAGAAAATTTCTAACCAGCTGTACTTTGAACAGTAACCGCTAGAAACTATCAGCTTAAACCCAGCCCATCTCTCAAGTAAGTAGCTAAAGCAGTATAGGGAGCAAACCTAGCCACTGTGATAGCAACACCCACTCTGCATTCAGCACTGCCTTCTTCAGATGTGAGCAGTGCAGCCTCGGTGCGTGTGGGCAGCCCAGTTCCAGTGTCAGAAGGATGGACTCCAGGCCAAGGTACACAAGGGTTGTGGCCTCTTCATGTCTGCTCTACTAGATAGGCCCTAGGCTTGAATGGGGACGTGGGTTCATTCCCCTGTCAATCAGACTTGCACACATACAGTTCCAATAATGAATCAAGCTGGCTTGGTCTTGGCCTCAATCAATCAAGCCAGCATACTGCACAAACCTTCATTTAGGCTGGCAATAACAGGTAAAAGCCCTAAGCATGGCTGATGAAGAGTAACTCCCCATTGCAGCAGTTCTTCAGAGGGCAGAAATCTTTTGGTGTGCATAGGCAACATTCTGTCAGAGATATTGGTCAAAAATTAAAGATGGTAAGGAAAAAAATTTGGTCAGAGACCAAACTCAAAGATTTGCTATTAAAAATGTATGAAGAGAAATGTAGTGATGTTGGCATACAAGATTCAGAAGGCATTAAAAGCTCAAACTCTGGGAAATTCCATCAATTTACAGAAAAGTAGGAATACTTCTGCTTTAATTTAAGACTGCTTGAGAAAACAAAACTGCCTTGAAAGTTAACTGGGGTGCTTCCAGGCCCAGAGCTGGGAACAGGGTGCATAGCCAATCTGCATAACCAAAAGTTTCTGCTAAGGCCTCATGAAGGTAGCGGGGAAAGAGTCGTACAGTCAGAGCAGAGGCATTCACTGGTCCTGTATGATGAGGTCATCTGGGTGATGAGATGTCGTGTGACATGGCAAAGACTGTTCTACAAGATAATGTAGAAAATTAATATTAGGCACCAGCCTACAACAAATCTGCTTATCGGGAAACTCGACAAGCTCTCCTCAATCACAGTAGGAAAAGTCAGAAAAAAGGTATCTCTGCGAAAGTAACTTTCCTCTCCCAGCTGTGCTGAGCTGACAATTCAGGTTTAGAAAAAGCAAGCTGCGCTGGACCCATGCTTCAGACCCAACCAAAACAACGTTTATCAGCTCCTTCCAGATGTTCCTGCAGCTGTATCACCTCACCATCGCAGTGATTGCATGTGGCACCAAAGCAAATTAAGAGCTACATTTTTGTAGGCCTTGTTGGCGTTCTGTGCTGTGTACTCCAGCTCTCTTCTCAGCACATTTTTTACACACTAGTGTCCTCAATTACTTTTCCAAATGAAAGGGAGTCATGCTACTTTAATTAAACATTTAATTGAAGGGAGAAAAAAAAAAAGGAGGGAGGGAGCTGATGTTTGCCAACTAGGAAAGGATAACAGTGAGAGATCGCTGCTTCTGAATGCAACCTCACAATGCTGCTTTCCACAGTGAGAGAGGCACCCTGGGCCTGGGCTCATGTATCAAAGCACAGCTCAGCTCCTATTCAATTAATGTGTCTGTTTCGACAGGCAGGTTTTGTAAAGCATTGTTGGAAATGGTTTCTAATTTTCCATTCAGTTTTTGGCTGGCTTAATTAAACTTACACCCACTGAACCCTTGTGTCTCTCCAAAGACGAACTGGTTATTGACCTAAGGGATTTTTTTTTAATTATTTCTATGTTTCCCTGGCCACCTTCGGTGAATTAGTAAATCCAGCTTTTTTTTTTTTTTTAAGGTTGATCCAGCACTGAGGTGCTTCTATTCCCTCCCCCTCCAGGAGCTGGCAGAAATGTATCGTCTTTCTCTTTCTGCAGGAGCTTGAGAACTCAATCAGCTGTAACTCGCCAGGCTCGGCCCTCCAGAAATAAAGAAGTCCTCCAAGCCAGCTCCTCCAAAGCTGAATCAGGAGGTCTGGGTGCTTCTCAGCCCTTGCCCGAAGGTAGGCTTACTCGTGAAAATAAAGTTCTTCGCATGTCTGAAAGTTCATGGGAGTGGGGCCTCGTGAACCTAGGGCACAAGTTTGTTTTGTGAGTAACTGAACTGAGAAGGTTTAGTTTGCTGTCAGCTTGGGTCCTAAGAGTGAGTAAATCCTGGTGGATTTGCTAATGTCTGTGACAGATTGAGTCACACAATAGCCTCTCTCTCACTGCGGAGTTAGTAAGGTCTCTCTTCAGTTGCCTGGCCTAAAAAGCTTGAGGTCTTATTATATTTGGTACATCTCTTAAATTCAGTGGAAATCTGCTAATGAGTTCAAAAGTTACAGGAAGCAAGAATGAACAAACACATGGTTGTAGAAATCTCTTTTCCTTCAACGAGCAGGCTAAAAATGAAGCCGAAGCCTGGGAAATGTGGCTGGGAGTGAACCTCATGCCACTCCTATGCTATTTACCTGCGGGCCTGACTGTGTAAAACATAGCACCCGTACTTCATCTGATGTTATTTCTCAGTGCAGGCACAAAGTGTCTTTGAAATTTAGGTTCTATCTCCTTGTTAAAGGATGAAAACAGTCAAAGATGTCAAAGTACAAGAGAAGACTTACACAAGGAGAACATCCTCTGGAATATAGGTATTGCCTTCACACAGTTGTTCTAGTCGCCACTAATAAAGCAGGGGCCAAGGAAGGGTAAACTGGGCCACTCTAACAGGGGTGACTCAAGGCAGAAAGAATGACAAGCGGGAGATCAGAAAACTGAAAGCAAATCCTACGAGCAGGATTACCTACCTTTTTCCTCTCCTCCAAATGTTTTAAAAAAGGAGTAGCATATACAGTGCTTCTCAGGGAAGAGCTGGCTAAAAGCTCAAGAGGAATACAGTCCTGTCTGCCCACAAAAGACTGTACAGGCTTGCCGTTATTTAGGGCACAAAAGCTCTGTCCCATTCAGACCTGCAACCTTGCTGTCACTGCTCTGTAATGGTAAAGGGGTGGAAGTGCATCAGCCGCCTGGTTTTCCCCTCTCCGGCAGGCAGGATAGCCGTTCACAGCAGGGAGCAAAACAGGCTTTCTCCTCAGCATCTTGCTGTGCTATGGATTAGATTCAGATTAACCCAGCAACCTGCCATCCTCTCTCATCCACACCCAAAAATGCCAGCAAAGGGAAGCTGACGATTAGGAAGAAGAGCAGGTGAAGTTCAGCCTGAATTTCAACGTCACTGAAAATCAACCGTGTCAAAAGCAAAATGGATCTAGCCTTTAAAAATAGGCACACAGTGTGTTCACTGGGCTCAGGATGCTCTGCTGAGGGTTGGGCTGAGAGCGATAAAGGAGGAGGCTGGTCTCACCTGAGGCTCCAAGCAGGGCGACTACTGTGGTCCAGCCTTGGTTCTGCCACCCACTGGTTCAGGGACAAGACATACCACTTCATCTCGCTCTGCTTGAGTTCAGCCACTTCTGAAATGGAAGTACTAAAACATCCCCACCATGCCGGGATCTTCTGAACATTGTGGGCGCTTGCCCCTAGTGCCTCAGGGATGCAAGGCGCAGCAGACCTGCAAAGTAAACTCTAATTAGGAACAAGCATTAACCAAAATCCCAGCAAAACCACTCATGAGCATTGTGTGGGAATAGGAGGAGAGGGGTGGAGACAGACTTTGTTTTATCTAGATAGGAATAAAGTTTATAAACCAGGACTACTACTAATAAGATAAAGACAATATCCTCTGGCTTATAGCATCTGAGTAATTACTGTGGCTATGATGCACAATCATTCCTGCTTTCATTCTGTATTCCTTTTTGTACCTTAGAAAAAGCAAGAAGTCCACTCAAGCAGCTTTCAAAGTGGAAACCCATGGCATTTTTTGTTTTGTTTTCAGGTAGCTAAGATCATATTGGCTTATGAGTTTACTATTTGCATATACTTTACCCATACTTGAGGATCACCAAAACCCAGAGCAGGTGGGGAAAAGAGAGAGGAATCAAACTTAACCTGCCTGAAGGTGAGGCCCTGTGGCTGTCCAGCCCACTGCTTTCCATGCAAATGTACTTTACCTGGGCACTGTCATTCACGCAGTCCAGTGTGTGGTGATTAATATTCAGCTAAACCCCCGGGCAGGCAAGTAGGCTGGAGCCCAGTCACCCCAATGCTCTGTGTCACTGTGATGGTGTCTCTGTCTGGAAGGGCAGCAGCCGGGTTGTGTATCCAAAGCAACCTGCATGCTTATTTTACCTCTCTTTTAGGAGAGGTGCAGTATATGGCGTGTTCAAATACATGCTACGATGTGTTCTCTCTCTTTCTTAGACACTATTCAATTAACAAGAAGTTGTGTGGGCTTTGGCACTGATACTAGTAAAACACACGGATTTGGGCCCTGAGAGGTGATTGATATTTCTCTCTTGGTTCAGAAGGGTGCTCTTTCCGGTGTGAATTCTCTGATGTCTAGTACTCTCTGAGCTCATTCAGCAGCACGGCATCCTCTCCAGCAGCAAGTGTCTCCTCTCTGCAGCTGCCTATTTTCACAGACCTTGTAGGAACTGAATTACCTAAGCAACCTCTAGCACAGTTTTACATTTGGTTGGCTTTGGCCAGAGGATTCAAAAGCTATTACAGGGAGAGTCACACATTCATCGTATGTTCACATAAGCCTTTAAAAATCCTGCTTCTGCCATGCTGATTACCGTGGATGGTCCCCTTTGCTGAAAAATGAGTCATAATTGCAGAAAACAGTGCAGAATTTGGACCTAAGCCATTAATGCTAATGTAATATATGGTGAGAAAATACTATTAACATTTGGATGGAGGAGTTACAATACTCTCATTACCACACATTTGCATTCCTTAGCTTCTATGTGATTACAACCTCAGCTTTGAAGTTGTGCTACCACAAAGACATCTTGCTGTTTTGATTTTTTTCTTGGTGTGCGCATATTTAGAGCCATAGTCAGTTTGCTAGTAATAATAATATCACTCTCACAGTGATTCCTGCAGTGCCCAACCAAGATCTCAGATTGTGAGGACAGACGACTATAAAAGGGTCAGTTCCCATCCATTTTCCAAAGTGAGTTTCTGGAGACTTATGGAGAAGTCACCTCACTGCATTGTGGCTGTTTAAACCCTCCCAGTCCAAGCTAGCTGACCAGGCTTCCTGCATGTTGATCGGGGAGAGAGAGAGAGCAAAGCACCTCTAGAGGGCAAGTCATCCCACCTATTGTGGATGCCTCTCTCACAGGGAGCTTACGCCAAGCGCCTCCCTTCAGATGACCGAAGGTGGCTGCAGCGAAGCCTTCCCAAGGTGACTGTCCTGACGGAAAAAGCTTAGACTGCGCAGGCGAGGCTGCATTTGCAGCCAGCCAGCCAGCAAAAAGATTTTTGCTGATTCACTTACCAGCATTTTCCTCTAGGTGTGGCCCAGGGAAGATTTTTCTTGTGCCTTTTTCTAGATACCAGTGGTCAGACAAGGATCAGGAGGATTCCCGTGGTCTCAGTTGGAGCTGTCATGCTGCAATGCTTTCTCCAGGAGAGGCTGAGAAAGTCTCGTTCCCTGACTGTCTGTGTATGAGCAGCAGCAGCGTCAGAAGGCAGCAAGACAGACCTACCTCCTAGAATAATTGTGATGCTTCTGGTGCTCTTTGCATGACAAAAATGTATGAAGAGACCAGATGGGCAGAGATGAGGCCAGAGACTATTTTCAGTAAATATGCCCACATGTGAAAGATCTGGCAACCTCCGTACTATTAATAGGACCATATTTTATGATATATCAGAAAGCAGTAAGCTAAGTTATGAACCCTCTAAATAGCCTGAGAACTCCCTAGCACATGATTTAGACGGAAAACACCCATTTCCGATACGCTGCATACGGTCCTATAAGTTTCCCGTGTGTTTTTGCAGAAACAGCCAAGTTAGGCTCCTTGTTGCTGTTGTAAATCAAAAGCAATTTTCCCGAGAGTTAGTTCACATTGCCCTGGTGTAAGTGGGAAGAGCATCTGACCAAGAAGCCCTGGGGCTGTATCCTGGCCAGGAGGATGTCGGCAGGGTTAACTCCAATTGCCCAGGGTGGGGCCCTGATCACCCTCATTTTTGAGGAGAAATATAAACATATATACGGTGCTCACAAAGCATATCAATACAGAGTGGGTGTTTTAAATCTATTTTGTACTGACACTGCAAAAGTCTTTGTACTCCCTGTGGATGGAGAACAGCTGCTGGAGTCATCCAGTGCATTCATTTCTGGACATCGAGGAGGGTAGTAAAGGATGTGTCAACAGACTTGAAACAAAGTCAGAGTTACCTCTGTGGCCTTTGCAGAGAAGGGAGCTTCCTGTTGGTGTGTAGGAAAGCGCATGGGCACCAGATCCCACCCAGCGAAGGCTGAAGGCATGGTGATGCTGGTCTGCCCCAGCCTTGAACCTGGCCAACGGAAAATGCTCTCTGCGGGTTACTATACGGAAGTGCATGAGAAGGAGGAAGGTGCTGATTTTGTAACCAGCATCTATATTGCAGTTTTAAATTAATGGCAAGTTGTTTTAATCTTGGGACAGGTGTTCTTTTTTATTCTTGTCCCTGTAGCAGAATAAATGAATGAAATAAAAAATGAATAAGAACTTGAGCCTTCACATAATGAATATTGTGGATACAACTCCTCATAAATTACATTCCAGGCTCCCAAAGGGTAACCTCTCTTATATGTTACTGGGATAATTGTATGTTTTTTCAAAGGCTCTCTTACAGCAAAACCCTGAAAAGTTAGCACGGCTCCTGCGGGTTAGGGAGAGTCTGATGGAGGAGGAAGAACGGTAGGGTCATTAGGAAACATCGTTAGAGGCTTAAGAGCTAATGATCCAAAGCACATTGACATTAATGTGACTCCTTTCTTTGGACTCGGGCACCTGGACACATCAGTCCTTGCTCATGATATTCAAAATGTCTGATTTTCATGCATGATTATCTGTTTTGGAGCAGGGAATGTTTTTTCTTTTTTCTCATCTGAAGGTTAAAAAGCAAACAAATAAAACCCTTTGGCTGGACAAATGAGCATCTACAGCTGGAGGGAAGTTTTCCTAGGATTACTCCCATCATTAAATGCTGCTTTAATTTCTTTTCTATGTTAATAGAAACACTAACTAGTTCCAGAGAAAAAGCTTAAGCTTTTAATGAAATTAAAAGTCAGAAATTAATGCTCGCCAAAACCCATCTTATTTGGCTGTTGCAGCTGTCACAAAAGAACATTTCCACCTACTGCAGTTAATCCACAGGGCTGAAACTAAGCCCTGCATGCAGCAGATGCCCCTGGTGAGCTATTCAAGCGGGCTGAGCATGCTGAGGTGCTGTCGCTGGGCTTGGGCAGGACAGGCCTGATTGCAGGGACATAGCACTGGGGCAACGCTCAGAGATCCAGCCGGCTGCGGAGGGGTATGCTCACGAGGCTTACGTCATGGTGCCTGCATGATTTATCTAATGCGTGGGTAGTAGGGCAGAGAGCCCTAGCTCATTAGCCGTGCTGAGCTGAGACTAATGACAGCCCCGGCAGAGCAGCAGAGGGACGGAGGAGTGGCTTGGAAGACCAGAAGTGTCCATCAAGAGAAGGGATTCCCCTCCGAACACTGTCTCACCCCTCAGCTGGGGACAGTTTGGAGCAAAGCCGGGTTCCCGCTGGACAGGCTGGGCAGGTGTTTCCACCGGTAGTGGTTGCTTGTGTAGGTCCACATCAAGATCTACCCTCTACGTGAAGCAACAGTTTTTGTTCATGCATTTTAACCTAATCCTGGCTGGGTAACACACAGGGATCTCACTTATTCACATTACTCCATCACAGTTTAAAAATTCATTAATTGTTCAGCAATAAATTCTCAGCAGACTACCCTGACGAGATGAAAAACACAGGATGTCAGGTAATGAATCTTCATAGCAATACCTTGAAAGTAAGGCCTGCTCTCCTAGTCCACCCTGTTCCTGCGGCTGAATGGAAAGGGTTTGGTTTCTCACATTTCATTTTTTATTTCCGTTTTTCTGCAGAATGTGCAAGTAACGGAGACGAATTCCCCATCTGTCAAATATAATCCATACGGCAGCCATATGATCTCCTCCCCACTGTTTCAGTGACCTTCGATCTGGCAGGGCAGTCCTGCCTGAATATCAGCATGAGCACCGAGTCGCTTCCAATCTCCATCCTGTTCTCTCCTGAGCAACTTATTTAACTGTGACGATTTACATACGGTAGTTTTATAGCGTGGACTAGGATACTCCAGGGACCGATTTGAGACTCATGAGTCTGTTTCAGTATCTTTTTACCTCGGAGACAGTGGGGCGGATTCAAATACTTTGTTATGCTCATTTAAATCCAGCAGCACTTCAGGGAAGCAAAACTCTCCAGATTTACCTTGGTGCAGCAGGGCAAAGTAAAGGCACCTGGCTGAACTCGTGGGCATTGTTCATCGTTACAAAAAGTGCCCTGCCTACAGAACTCACAGTACTTTTTAGCTAAAGATACAAGTATGTCACTATAAATGCAGATATTGCAGAAGGCAGGAGGAGAGCAAACAACACAGATCTTTTACGGCTAAGTTACCCTTCCCTTCCTTCTCAAAAATGTGAGAGCTTTAGAAAGAACTGAAGTCTGAACTAACTTTTGTCCTTGCTATTTCCATGATGAAGTTATGCCAAAAGTATTTTTCCAAATAACTCCTTGCTATAGGCTGCATGGGTGGGTGACCTCCAAGTAAACCACATGCATTTTAAAATTTACTAGGGGTAAAAGGGAATCCCCTTTAACTATTCGCAACACAAAATGGAGAATCTGACTGAAGCAAAAGAGTTTTATTGAAGTTGTGGCCCCCTTTTTATTCTTAGTTACATGGAGATAGTGAAAATGTGCCTTGGGTTTCTGCCAGGGAAGACCTTAACACCATGCCATATGAGGCTGAAACAGCTGAGAGAAGGGAAGCGCAAGGAGCAGAATTCCTTGGCCTCTGTCAGTTTCTAACAGTCAATTAATTTTATTTGAACATCGCCTTTTTTTTTAGCACATAGGAATGTGCATCAGTGTCCTGAAATTAATAATAATTTAAAAAAAGGAGTTGTTGAAGCAATCGTGGCATGAGCATTTTTTTTCTTGCTTACAATTGGTCCGGTTGCAGCCTCCAAATTAAAATGAAAGTGGGAGCAAATCCAGATGTAGATTGCTTTGGGTAAAAACCGGCTCTCTCCCTTAGGACAGCTGCATGGTGCAAGAGAAGCCATCCATTTTCATGTCAGAGGCTTGTTTCCCATCAAGTGGATTGGAGCCCGTGGATAAAGTCAAGAGATACTATTCCCCTTGCACATACACGTTCCCATTACTCCTCATGTAAGCCAGTGGTGGGGACATTGCCCTCTACGTGAGGCCCCACCAGGCTCGCTGCCTAACAGGCTGCAAGCAAGTCTGCTGGCTGCTAGGTGTTGCAGCTATCGCTTTCAGCACTTCCTAGTACCTCTGAGGTGTATTAGTGAGACCAGCAGCCTTTCAAAGGGGATGTGATCGTGTCCCACCTGCCTCCTTTCTATGGAAACAGGTCCACACCCTGTGCAATTTCTCCTGAGGGTACCTCTCCTCGGCCGTATGCTCTCCCCTTCCAATATATCCCAAAGCTGAGAGGTTAGACACACTGCTGCTTTTGGCCTGCTGTGCCTCTTCTACGGACTTTCTATGCAAAGGGGTCTGTATTTTAAGGGGGAAGCAGCCTGGGAAATTTCCGAAGGCAGTAGTCATGGAATTAAAAAAAAAAAAAAACACAGGAGAAGTGAGTGGCTTCCAGCTTCCAGTATGTGTAGCAAAAAACACTTCAAGGTGATACGTGGCCCAGTACAAACCCAGGAGATGCCGCTACTGACAGCAATAATTGCACCACCTTTGCTGCTTTTGGCAGTACTGGGGGCAAAATTTTCTGTGATACCCTCCATTAGGCTAAGTTCAGTAGCTGTGCTGGTCATCCTAGACGTAGGATGAGTGAAATCTGTGCTTCTGACTCCTCTGTTGCTCATTCAAATACTGGCCTTGCCACAGAGCAGTCAAGGAGCAAACCTGGGCAAGCAGGAGACCACAGCTGGGGTGGAGCAGGCAGCAGTGGGCTGCAGAGAAAGCACACTCCACAAGTGCGAGGCTGATGGGTCTGGGTCACTTCCCTCCGTATATATGTCTAAAAGAATAAAAAAGGACTCAGCAGCTCCCAGTAAAAAGATAAATGTCTGTCATTGTTATCCAACAGGCAGGAAGGCCTGAAGGCAGTTTCACATGCAGCAAATCACTTAGGCTTTTCTCCAGCATTTCCTGCACCCCAACACCCAGAATCCTGCCCGTGGAGCTCCAGCTCCAAGGATGCTCCACGCTCACATTCAGTCCGCTTTGTCAAGTTGCAACTGGGGTTCATCCTGAAATTGCAAACCTCCCAGCAGACCTCTCTATACTCCTAAGCCCAATATCAAGACCTTAATGAAATCAGCTGAATTCTTTGAGCATTCTGGGTTTTCTGTCAAAGTTTCACTCAGTTCATGTGACTCACTGCTCCTCCTGTTGGGACGATGGCAAAGATAAGCCTACACTTGGATGTCAAGCGACCACAACCACCAAAACCACAGACAACAGAAATGATTAAATAGGAAAATATTTTTTAAATATCTCTAGGTCAGATAAGAAAAACCCATGAAAAGCAAATGCTTTTAGCAGATGTTTTCTGACAAAAACACATCTTGTAAGTTCTGCCCTGTCCATTCTGCTGGCCCCATCAGGTGCTGTACACGTGTTCAAATAGTCACACGATTTTAACGCTCCGTCTGAGATTGACTGCATACTTAGCACTTGCAAAAACATGATCCTAATCCCCCTAGAAATGGACAACATGGTGTACTTTGTGTGACCAGGCTGCAGTCCAGACAGAGAAAGGCCAGCTGCTTAAGTAGTCCAAACTCAATTAGTTTCCATGAGTTATTCCATCAGTGCTACATGATAGTCCAATTTAACAAAAATAAAATATCTGAGTCAGTGGAAAGGTGAAATGAAAAGACATTTTCCATAGCTTGGTCACGTCCTTAACAAGGTTATATAATGAACTATTAGTTTGCTCTTAAACTAACTAACTAACTACCAAGGTCTTTTTTTTCCCCTTGTCTTGAAAAGCATAGAGAGGAGGAAAGAGACATGAAACTTTCACCGATACCAAACACTCTTCTTCTAAATCTTTGTGCCAGTCAGGAGTGCATGGAAGCCAAACTGCCATCAGAGAAAGATTTCCACCTATGATTGGCCACAGCCAGTTCTGATATCCTCCCAGTCTTGCAGAGATTTTCATATCGCACAGTTGAAGACTATTCCTAGTGAGCAGTAGGTGCATGGCTTTGGAAATGAACCTGATTTTTTTTTCTCTGAATGTGCTTTTACTCTCTCTCCTGTGTGAGGATAGCAGCTTCGTGTTACTCTTCAAAAGCCTGTGAGCACTTTCCAAAAAAACTCCATTGCTTTATTATGAAGCTCATTTATACCGTAAGCTTTTCAGGGCTACACGTGAGGGTGTTTGTACTGCGCCTAGCAAAAGGCGAACTGACTGCCTTCTTTCAGCTCTTTCACAACAAGATGTACTTAATAACAGTTCCACTGGAGTTATCCAAATAAGAAACCCACCTTACCCACGAATAAAGCACCAGAGTAGGAGCTGGGAGACCTGCTCTCCTTCCAGCTCTGCTATTGATCCACAGGGGACACAGCTCTGCTGGTGGGAACACAACACATGAGCACAGTGCATGGCTTCTCAGTCAGCCTTCTCCTGTCATGCACTGCACAACAGTAATGTGGCTCTGTGAGCAGTAACCACAGTTACACGCTCTGACAGCCAGTAGGCATCTCTTCTCTCAGCCCTTTCTTCAAGTGGCCATCCAAGAGAGGCTGGAACAGAAGAAAGGCCAAACAGTGTCCATCACCTTATTACAGTGACATATCGCTGCCTAGCTTCCATAGCTAGAAGCTTATGCTTCTGCACAGACTTTAGGGTGAACGGCTTCTTGCAGTCGCAAGCTATACATGTCAATCACCAAGCTGACCAGGAAGACCAATTCTCTGTGGGAAAGTTGGGGCTGCCTTACACTGCTCTTGGGAAGGTTTAGGTAATGGTCTTATAGAAATACTAAGCAAAGATAAATACCTCTAGGTTCTTTCTGGAAACAATCAAACAAGCAAACAAACAAAAAGCCTAAGGAGGTTGTTTGTGTTTCAGATTATTTTCTTTAAGAACATTGGGAAGGAATTTAAACCTCTCTCCAGTTCCCTGTTTTATGGTGCTTTGACAAAGTGGGGTCTGGATCCAAATGATTGTTGTGCCGGTCCCAACCCTGACTTACCCATATCTGGAAAACTGAAGTTACTCCTGGTGTTAACTTTCTCAGTCTGGGCGTAGCTAGAAGGCTCTGCGCAAAGCCACAGCAGCCTTACTAACTTGCAGTCAGTAATAACACCAATGATAAAAGACACAGGGAAAGGTATCCAGCCTGCTGTGCGGTTCCCCACATGCAGTGCAGGAGGTCATCAGAGGTTACTCCCGTAGGCTGTATTACAGGTAGGGAGCTGAGGCTGAAGACACTCCTGCTAAATTGCAGACTGATCCTGGTGGTGTCCAAATAACTTCTGGTCAGAGAGGTTGTGGGGCAGGGGAGGAGGCAGAAATTTCTTTGCAGAGCAAACAGCAGACCTGCCTGGCACTCTCAACTGGGCTAGGAAGCCCTGGGAGCTCTGTGCACAGAGGCAATCTCTTGGGGTCCCCCCTCAACCCTGTTCCCCTGGGAATGGGAGAATTAATTCTCTGGGTCAGCCTGAATTTGACAGGGTCACCTCTGAGGATTTGCTTCACTAGGAATCATGAGTGTTCTGGTTTACCTCTCCTGAAGTATTTCTCTCCAGGTTTCCTGGGAGTGGTGGTGTCTTACACAATTCTCTCCCAGATTTGGCAGGGCCCTTTGCTAAGGTCTGCCAAGCCTTCAGTGTGCAGTGTGTACATGGGAGGGCCTTGTGGGGATGAGGAAGAGGGGAGGCTGAGGTCTCTTAAGCTCCATTCCCTTTCCTTCAACAGATTTCAAACTGTCTTTGAGGGCTTTCTGCTAGCTACAACGCTCCTGTGGTAAAACTGGGAGGGGATGATCTGGCTTCATGCACTTGTTAAAAAGCTTGAGAACTAAGAGCATTAGTTTCTCCACGCTGGCTAAAAAAAGGCTTGCTAAACCCGTTGAAACCAATTGAAGAGCAGAGTAGAGTTAGTCCTGGAAAATGCTCACGGTAGCTCAGTGACGCACAGCCAAGCAAAGGCAGACAGGGGTTGCTAATGACCTGCTCAGAAAGACCTAAGATAAGTTGCAATTAAATTCTGGGGCGGAGGCCAGCCCTCAGGGTTGTCTGGGTGGAAGTGAGGACTGCTGCTACGAAACCTCTCACACTGCATCTTTAACATTTGCCTTTCTTCACCTAAGATTTTCTCTAGTGGGAGTTTTTGACATTTTTCCATTTTCCTTCTGAATTCATGCCCATATATTTCCATTTTGGCAAGGTTACACCACAGCTTATAGTGCCGAGGACATTCATGGAGTAAAGACGCAAATGCTTTCACCTTTACAAGGGTTGTGCATTCCAGTCTCTTCTTTGAAAAACATTTTGTACTGTATTATCACTGTTTGTTATTTTACAGTGCTTCAAATAGCACCTGAGTACATGAACTGGGATGGAGGCCCCTCTGTACCAGACACTACTTTCAAGGAATAAAATATATTCTCTATTTTTAATCTTGGAGTTCAAGCATCAGAAAACACATCCAAACCTATAAAGGCATCCAGATTGGATAAAAGATATTTGAGTGAAACATTCACCTTCATTTAGGGCAATTGTGAGAAGCTAGTAAACTCTTATGAAATTAGCTTGCTAAAGCAATAGCACCATCCAGCCAAAACGTGGGTTCATGTCAAGGCTTAAACAAAAACATGTATGAGATTTCTTAGGAATCTGAACTGCATGGAAGCATGAGGTTTGTTAGGTGCAGTTTTAATAAAGGGCTCTCTGCGTGTATATATGCACAAATGCCCAAGAGAAAGAAAAACAGCAGACAGCAGGAAAAAATAGAAGAAAGCAGAAATAAAACATGAGAGAGGGATATAGTATCCTGAGAAACACCTGAAAGAGTGCAGGTTTGGGATCTGAAAAGGCCTTGGAAGTTTGGCAAAGAGTGCTACTGACTGCTGTGTGGTTCCCCTTTGGAACAAGTAGCCTGGTTTTTGGGCAGTCCCTCTAAATTAAAGGAGCTGCATCCGACCAGCTGTTCTTTTAACAGAAACAACCCAAAGGACCCCAAAGCTTTGCTAGTGGCTTGAGTCAAAAAGAAGTTACAAATCTTAGAATATAAATCTGCACCTTTTGCAGATTTTAACATACTTCAGTATGTTAAATTGAACTTTTAACATACTTCAGTTCCAACAGTGAGTTCTCTATAAGTAAACAAAGGTATCTGCAATGGAAATGATCTTCTAAAAATTACACTGCTCCATTAACAAACAGAAATCTTCCATGTGACATGATCTATCCTATTAAAACTGTACCACACAGCTTGAATTTCAAATTCCAAATATCATATCCTGCCTCTAATTGGTTTTGGTCTCTTTCAATTAGATCCTGTTGCTTTGCTGTAGAAGGATGACAGTCAGTTAAAGCCCACAAGAATCAAGCAAACATTATCCTCCTTATACAAACACCGCTGAAATCCTCTGATGCTGTTTGTTCACTGACACAGTTTCCGTAGGGGCCACTCCCTCAAGCTTTTGTTTACATTTCAAATTTGCCCTAGAATCAAATTATTCAATTACGCTTTCACCACGTAAGAATCTGTGAAGGCACCATAGGTGCAGAATTTCCAAATCCGAGCAAGGCAGGACACAAGGTGTCTACTTCCAAAGGTCACCCACGTCACCTCAGCTTCTATAATGTAATCAGAATGAAGATGATGACACTGCAGTTCAGGCACCTGGGCTTTTAAGGCTCTTAGTTATCTCACTAACATACCTAGAGGTGTCAAGCACTGCTTCATATTTTCCTTTGCCACCAGTGTGATACCCTAAGAAATCATAAGCTTGCGTTCACTCCCCGTCTGACTGAAGGCCACAAAAGGCTGGAGCTCTGGCCAGTGTCCTGGAAGAGATCCCTCTTTTGCTGCTATTTTCCCCCCATGGTTTGGACATGAGCTCCAAGAAGGCTTGATACTCTTGCCTCTCCCCACCTGCAGGATCATGAATAGCACAGCCTCTGTGCAACGTCAGCCAAGGGAAAGTCACGTGGGTATGCACGTTACTACCTTCCCAGGTTGCCACACAGTTCCTTTTCATATATATCTATGGCAAACCGCAAATAGAAAAGGAAAAAGCAAACTTTAGCGTGTCAATATTAAGTTATGTCATCAGTGGCTGTGTTTGCTAGCCTTGCAAGGAGAATGAGAGCTGCAATTACCAGCTCTAAAATCAAGTTACTGATACTTGCTTGAAGGCAGCACCCAATCTGTCACATGGCACATTAGACATCTCAGGCATACCTGCATGTCCCTTCTACTAGTGAGTCTATATCTGTCTGTGCAGCTATGTTGAGCAGTAACGGAACCACTTGACTTCTCAGGCTCACACACCTCTTTGCAGGTCTCTCTTCAGCAAAGGTATTTCCACCATGCTTCTTCTTAAGCATGTATTTGAGGACATTACAGGCAAAGCAAAAGGTAAGCATATTGTCTTTCCACAGCATGGACTGCTTAACTAGGACTTCAGAGAAGTTGCTTCTAGAGAGAAATAACAACAGAAACCAAGAACCAGGATTTCAAAGGCCTTCAAAGTTTTTCTCAAGGATACTTGCTTGTGTTCATATGAGGTTTAAACACAATGTCCTCCATTCTTTTCTTCCTTTCTCTGCTGTAAATCAGAACAAACTTTCCCTAAACCAAAGCTATATACTGCAAAGACCATTATATTACAACAGGAAATCACATCTGTTCTTTTACCAAATTAATGGCCATGTGCTTCCCTTCTCCCTCTGTGCTGATGAGTTGATTTTATAGGCATCCTCTGTCCTGTGTACTTCACATAGCGAGATTTCTTCTATTTCTTCTCCATGCTGTGCTGCTGTCTAATACAATGACAATGCAAAATGTGGCACTGGATGAGAAAAAATCCTGAGGCTGTTTTCATTAACCTGGAAAGAAGATCCAGAACAGCCTTGTTACTTGGAAGATTTGAGAGTGAAAAAAAAAAAACAAAAACCCCACACAGCAGAGAAACATCAATAGTACTTATTCCGTTGTTTTAAATCAGAATCAAATCCATTCATCGTGACTAGCTAAGGTGATAACTTCTAGTAGTCATAGGGCTATAGTCCATAGACACTTGTTGTTGCTGTCCTTGTCACTGCTTTTGAGGGCTTGCTCTCCTGCGGGAGGCCTGGAGGGAGTGCCTTTAGGAGGCACAGCATTTTTCCTGTTCTTCCCAAAGGAGGAAAGACGCACGAGCAGCATTTGCAGGGCTCCCACTGCATCACTAGCACACATTAGTTTTGTTTTTCCCACCTATGTTGCATGATGTCTCTAATGCCCTGAGTGCTTGGATACAGCCCTGCCCATTTCTAAGGATTTTACATGCCATGGCTGGGTCTGCTTCAGAGTGTGTGCAGAGCTAGTCTGCAGCTGTGCGTTCCTGTAAGAAAGACAGACCATGGACCGTAGGCCTAGCCAGGCTTCCTCTTTGCTGAGGCTGCTGGCTTCTGTTACAAGTGATTTTTACATCAACCAAGAGAGGCCTGGAACAGCACAGATCCTACTAGTGTAGGCAGATGGAGGCTTTTGTTAATTATTCTTACATATTCCTTTGGAAAAGCTGCAGCATAGAGGCAGTGCACCTGTTTCCCAAGAGAGGCAGAGGACAGCGAGAACACACAAGCCCAGGAACCTGAACAGTATGTTCAAAATGAATAAATTCACATCAGGATCTGTCTAGAAGCTACTTCCAGGATTACTTTACTGGAAATAGGACTGGTAGCAGAGTCATTTTATTGAATGAATCAGCTCTCGTCTGGGCATCAAAATAAGAAAGCAGATCTTCATAAGCACTCTTTGCAAATTGGACAATGAGTGTTTTCACGCATCTGACCCTGATTTAATTGGCTAAATGGAAAGAAACTCCTTTGGGAAGTCTGGTTTCTCATGGAAGCCGCCTGGCTGTATAACAACAGTAATTACTAGTCATCACCAACTTGGACTGGGTTTGTACGATTTGCCATGAGGAAAGATGTATGTACACTTGATCCACTCCATGTCTGTCTGTCTGTCTGTCTCCTTCTTATAACTCTCATTCCACAAACAACGCGGAATATGCAACAGGATGAGATCTTAATGCACTTATTAGAACATAGCACTTCGTCGTTGTTAGGCAGATAACCAAAAACCCAATGCTTAGGATAAAGTGCACTTTTAAAAGGCCATAAACAATTTAAAGCAAATGAAAAGTAAATCTAGCCTGTCTTAATAAAGAACTCATAAATATACCAATGAATTACAATGAGACATATGGAGGGGGGAAGGACATCATTCTGAAACAGACTGTTTCGTCAGACAGTGCTGTTTCCCCACTTCAAGCCAAGAAAGAGGTGAGAAATAAGCCGGGTTACAAACGGGAGCGTGAGCTCAAAATTTTTAGCAGTAAGTCCTCTTTTTCAGAATCAAGAAAGCTCAGTGATGGTGGTGCAAAGAAACTTGCTGAGCATCTTTAAAGATGAACATAAGAACATATCAAGGAGTAAGGGCTACTCGTCCCTCCAAATTTGTGTTTTTGAAACACAGACATACATACATGCAAATACATAACCCTCTGTGTGTGTATGTGCACACATGTGTGTGCATGTAGCTCCTGAAGTCTCGGAGTTAGAGTTTCACACAGAGAAGAGCGGTATCATCTATCAGGCGAGCAATAGTTTTTTTGCCTCTGGGTGAGTTGCTGCGAGGTAAGGATTTCCTGCCCTACACAAGCAAGATGCCAAGACACTAACTATTGGAGCCATGTCTCCTCTCCTCTCATGCTGCAAAGGCAATGACGAGAGAAGAAGATCTTCCACTTTAGTAATAGACAGCAACACACTCAAGCAACAAAATCACCACAGCGGTTTGTGTCCAAATTCTTTGGAGAGTCAAAATAGGTCAGTATGCAGTGGGCCAGGAGAGACTGTTTGGAGGCATGCCAGCTCCATTCCTGTCCCAAGTGGCGCTCAGTCTAGTTGCGTATTGCCTGTGCCCCATCTCCATGCAGCATTTTGTCATTCCACTCAGCAAAGTCATGTAGTTTACAGGGAACAGTTTTGCTAGGCTTTATCATCCAAATCCTAGTGCTTTCTTCTTACAAAAGAGCCTGCAATGCTTTTGCATTTTGATTTTCATCTGCACCCACCACCGACCCTTTTCTAGAATCTCTGTAATCAACCCTCTGCTCCAGCAATGACAAAAACTCCCTTAACAACAGATGTGGAACCCTTGGGCTTTAATGATCATACCATCCACTCCTGTTTGAAAAAGTTCTAGATGGCATTTTTGAATGGGGAAAGCATTTTGCATGGCAAAGCCTTGTAGAGAGCTATAGCAAACAAAGGTAGGAACCTCCTGGTGCCAGAGCAAAAATTAGGTAGTTTACATGCAAGGTCTCCCTGGAGCAATGGAAGGGCAGGACGAAAAGTAGGATAATGGCAGAGTTTAAGTTTATTGCATAACATTAAGTATGCACTTCCTATACTTCCACCAAGTTTGGCGTTAGGAGGAACAGGTCTGTCTTATGAAACTCACCAAGTATTCACTTTCCTTTCAATTTAACTTGCTAGCTGGTCCAAAGCTTGACTCAAAGTCCATACTGGTATGCTTCCTAAGGAAATTGATGTTAAGGCCTTTTTTGTTTGTGTATCTCTCATGTCCTATGTTTTCTGGTGCATTCTGATGTAAGTTCAGCTGCAAACATTATGTGCCAGAGGTATTCTGTGTCCTTTTGCAGTGGCATTGAGTAAGAAAGAGCTCAGACCATGAAATAAAGTTACTCTGTCATTGCATCTGTCTCCAGTTTGAGCTGAAGAATTTTTGTCTCTTTAGTCTGCGCTTGTACCTCTTACCTGGTACTCCTACCTATGACTACATAGAGAACAAAAATATAGTATCATCAGATTTTGTAAGAACATGTGAAATTAGATTTTTACCAGATTATCAAATGTTGGCCACAGTCATACAACTATAATATATCACTTCTTAATGGAAGAGACCTAGTAGTTTAGTACTTCCAGGGAAATACCCGATTTTTAAGCTACTGATGAACAAGACAGAGAAAGAAAGAGAGAAAGAGAGAGAGTTCTTTTCCAGCTGGGAAATAGGAAAAAACATTTTTTCCCTTAAGACTCTATTCAGATAATAGCAAGGTTTCATGAGGAATATTTTCAAATAAATGTATATTGTGAAACAAAAAAAAAAGCCCAAACCAATTGTTAAGATAGAATCTCACAAGTAACTTTTGTCTTAGAGGCTTAAAGTACAGAAACATATCCAGAATTTAGTATGATCAGAAAGCAGTGCTAATTCTTTCACTTTTGAAGAATATTTTTTTGGTTGCACTAAAGTTCTTAGGTTTGCAAGGCTTATTTATAATGCCTCCTAGGTAGCAAATGACATACTTTAAGAAACTTCATTTTCTACCAGTTAGCCCACTTTAAGCCATGGAATTAGCTACAATCAGCAGGAGCCACCTGCATATCAAAGGAAATAAAATGGTCCTTAGCAACTGAGAGAAAGAAAGAAGAACCTTTCTCATGAAAGGAAGAGCAGAGACCCACAACCCTGTCATCCCTCTGTAATGAGCAAAATGAACAAGCTTCCTTTAGAAGGGAGACACTTTTATCAAATGAGTGAAGTGAAAGAACCATCTATAGAAGACCAGGAAGCCATATGGGCTATATTTCAGCCTGAGAAATACAAAGACAAACCACCACCACCCAACTCGGTTCTTCATCATTTGTGGGAATATGGCGTAATTTTCTTGTTTTTCAGAAATGAAGTTAATCAGCAAACTTGCAGCTGAAGGCGTTTTTTGGCAGACACTTGAAGCATTACAGGAGGAAGCATCAGGCAGGACCTAAAATGTCCTGTAATGAATCATGTTAGAATCTAATTTTATCTTTACAAACTTACAGGTGCAGTAGACAGGATAAACTTCTTTAAAGCAGCTCAGCAAGCAGACAGGCTGGACTTACTTACATACTGCACTTCTCAGGGTGGCTAGTTCAAATTAAATCATTAGCTGAGGAGGAATAATCCTGGTAGGTTCAGAAAATCAGTTTTAAATTTGGCCTGCTAGCAAAATTCTGAATGTATTTACTCTGGATTCCATTTCTCAATCCATATTAAAGCTCCATAGCATAATCAATTATGAGCTTATTGCAAAGTACAATAGGATTCAATCTCCAGGAGTGCCTCAGGGTATGTCTTAGAAGGACGATAAAACTAACAGTAATGGGTCTACAGCTTCTAAGGCTAATTTCCACAGTTACAAATTTTATAAATAAATAGAAGGAATGTCAGCTCTCAGTCACTCTGCTTGAGGTCTCTCATTCTGATAACTCTTCTCTTTCTCAGATATATTCCTCGTTCTGTTCTGAAGCCCTGAGACTTACTCAAAGCATTTCCTTTCCTACATTTCATGTCACTGAACGGAGCAAAGAGCTAACAGACCCAGAAATATGGAGGAAGAACATGAAGGGCTAGTGCCTTCCATGGTGTCAAAGTTGTATTTCAAGGTACAATCACACCGCCTACAACTGTGATCCCATGAGATCTCAAACTGAGCAGCATCAGGCTGACAGCACAGAGGTGAGGAGTCTATGGAGAATTCAAGGGCTGCAGGAAGTAACACTGGTTGTTCTGCAGTCATTTCTCTTTAGCAAACTGGAGGGCAGAACAAACAAGACTCCAAACTCAGTGGCTGTCTGCTGCTGTTCATGAGATTATTTATTTCTTGCTATGCGAAGGGGAAGCATGAGGAGTATTCTGCCACTGCCGTCGCAGTTTCATGCTGGACACTGTCAAGGTCCACTACCAAGTCTTACCAGGCTCAGTTAAGCCATAGTCTATTCCAGCAGCAGCTGAATTTCAGCAGAGAAGGTGTTTGTCCAGCATATCAGCTGGAGCGGTGGGACTGTACTAGGAGAGAGCTGCAAACACAGACGACCAACACAGGCAGCAGTTTGTGCAGAAGAGCATGCGGAAGAGAGTCATAAACTCTGCTGAGGACAGTGTCCCTGTGCTCTGCAACTTTGGTGAAATGCTGCAGGACAATCCCCAGCAGCCCCTGGAGCAGCTACCACTGGCACATCAGAGGCCTCAACTCAAAGGGAGCTCCCAAGGAAGGATGCAGCTCTGCACATCTAGGGCTGCAGGGGTACCTGGGGTCTCTCACTGAGGCTGGGACAGCAGGAGGTGGGCTCCTTGCTCGCAGGGTGTGTGTGCTGTTGGAGGATCTGTGTTGCTAAGTAAAGGAGCTGCTGGAGGAGCTCATCAGGCTGCACAGCATTGAAGATGATAAAAAGAAGAGCGACCGCATCTTCTCTGAGCCCTTGCAGGTACAAGAGCCTAAACCCCCAACTATGCTGAAGGAGGGGAAGGCAGAGTCTGTGCTTATTGACTTGGGAAATGGAGACTCCCATAATGACAAAGGCTGGAAATTTATGACTTTGGGCACCAAAAGGAAAGCCCTTGCTCCACGTGCAGTTCTGAACCTGCGAAAGAGGGTCAGCATCCTGGTAGCAAATGAGGGGCTGAGAGCTCTGCCCAGTGAAGCATCTGAGCTGGCTGAGCCTGAGCCATGCAGCAGCAGCAGGAGGAAGCAGTGAGGGATTGAGGTGGACAGTTCCCTGCTGGGGAGGACAGAGGCCCCTATCGGCTGGCCTGGCCTGCTATCCAGAGAGGTTTGCTGCTTGCCAGGAGATGTTTTGGAGAGATTGCCACAGCTTCTCCAGCCTTTGGCTCTACTGCGCTTCCACGTAGGCACCAATGATGCTGATGGGAAGACCTGGAGCATATCAAGCGTCACTGCATGGCTCTGGTGGCAATGACGAAGGACAGGGGGGGCCAGGTGCTTTTCTCTTCATTTCTCTTGGTGAGGAGAAGGAGTGGGCAAATTCCGTGGGCCAACAACTAGTTGTGCAGCTGCTGTTGACAACAGGGAGTCAGCTTTTATGACTGTGGGACTCTCTTTGAGGATCAAGGACTGCTAAGAAGAGGAAGAATCCACCTGACCAAGTGGGGCAAAAGCATCTTTGCCAATAGGTTGGCCAACCTGAGGAGAAAAGCTTTAATCTAGGAACCATGAGGGAAGGAAATAATGACCCACAATCACGTGATGAAGTGGTGGATCAGGACGACAAGCAAAGGGTGCAGGGTGCTGTGGACAGGAGAGACCTCATGATCAGTGTAACAGGGCTAAAAGGGGCCCATTTCGACCATATGCCCACAAATAAGGAAGTGCCCACAGGACAGCATTATGGGAAAAGCTCTCATACACTTTCTTGGAAATCAGCATGACCGGGTGCCTCTCTGAAGTGCCTGCACGCTAATGCTTGCAGCACAGGGAACAAACAGGAGGAATTGGAGGTCTGCATGCAGTTGCAGGTCTATGATCTCACTGGGATCACAGAGGTATAGTGGGATAGCTCACACAACCAGAGTGTTGCAGCAGATGGGTACAGGCTCTCTAAGAAGGGCAGCCTGGCATGGTAAGAGCAGGGAGGTGCCCTTTATGTAAGAGAGCAGCTAGAACACATGGAGCTCTGCCTTGGGAAGGATGATGAGGAACAGCCAAGAACTTATGGGTCAGGATTAATGGGCGATCAACGTGGCAAAAAATTGTGGTGGGTGTCTGCTATAGACTGCCTAATCAGGAAGAAGAAGTAGAAAAAGCCTTCTTCAAACAACTGGAAGAAGCCTCATGTTCACAGGCTTCGGTCCTCATGGGGGACTTCAGCCACCCTGGCATCTGCTAGAGGGACAACACAGCAGGGCAAATGCAATCCAGGAGGTTTCTGGAGTTGCATTGATGACAACTTCCTGTTGCAGGTAATCGAGGAACTGACAAGGGCAGGTGCTGTGCTGCACCTCATAGCTACAAATGAGGAAGGACTGGTCAGGGATGTGAAGGCTCGGAGCAGCCTTGGCTGCAGTGACCATGAGATTAAGCAGTTCAGTGTCCTGAGAGGAGAGCAAGGCAAACAGCAGGATCACAACCCTGGACTTCAGGAGGGTAGACTTTGGCCTCTTCAGGCACCTACTTGGAAGAATCCCATGGGATAGAGCCCTTGAGAGAAGAGGGGTCCAGGAGAGCTGGTAGATTTTCAATGATCTCCTTCTTCTAGCTCAAGAACAGTCCATCCTGACTTGCAAGAAGTCAAGCAAAGGTGAGAGGAGGTCTGCATGGAAGAATAAGGAACTCCTGACAAAACCCAAACATAAAAATGAAGCACACAAGAGCAGGATCAGATCACTTACTAGAAACATAGAAAAATTTTTCAAGTGTGCAGGGATGGGGTTAGGAAAGCCAAATCTTACCTGGAGCCAAATCTGGTAAAGGATATGAAGGGCGACAGGAAGGGCTTCTACAGATACATCAGCAACAAAAGGAAGATGAGGGAAAATGTTGGCCCACTACTGAATGGGGCAGGGGACCTGGTGACAAAGGATGTGGAAAAGGCCAAGGTACTCAATGCCTTCTTCACCTTGGTCTTCACTGGTAAGATTTGCCTTTAGGAACCTCAGGCCCAAGTCTGGAGCAAGGAGTACTTATCTTCATTACAGCAGAGTCAGGCTAGGAACATTTAAACAGACTGAACATATGCAAGTCCATGGGCCCCGATGCAACACAAGCATGAGAGCTGAGGGAAGAAGTCCATCTCATGGTAAGGCCACTCTTTGAAAGGCAGGGGAGGTTCATGACGACTGGAAGAAAGCAAATGTCACTGCTGTCTTCAAGAAGGACAAGAAGGAGGATCCAGGGAACTACAGGCTGGTCACCTGTAATGATGAGGCTGCTCACCTCAATCCCTGGGAAAGTGATGGAGTAAATAATCCTGGAAACTGTTTCCTAAAATGTTAAGGACAAGAAGGTGACTGGGAGTAATCTGCAAGGATTTATGAAGGAAAAATCACATCTGACCCACTGATAGCCTTCTGTGACAAAATGACTGGCTCAGCGGACGAGGGGAGGATAGTTGGTAGTGTTTATCCTGACTTTAGCAAGGCTTTTGACACTGTGTCCCATAACCTCCTCACTGACAAACCGGTGAAGTACAGGCTAGATACATGTTAGGTGGCCTGAAAACTGGATGAACAGCCGAGCAGAAGGGGTTATGATCAGTAGCACAAACTCCAGCTGGAGGCCAGTCACTAATGGTGTGCCCCAGGGGTTGATGCTGGGGCCAATACTGTTTAATCTCTTCAGGAATGACCTCAGTGATGGGAGAGAATGCACCTTCTGCAAGTTTGCAGATAATACAAAGCTGAGGGGAGTGACTGATAAACCAGATGAGTGTGCTGCCACTCAGAGGGACCTTGACAGGGTGAAGAAAAGGGCAGAGAAGAACCTCATGAAGTTAACAAAGAGAAGTGCAAAGTCTTGCACCTGGGGAGGAATAACTCCATGCATCAATACAGGCTGGGGGTCAAATGGCTGGAAAGTAGCTTGGCAGAAAAGGATCTGGGGGTCCTGGTGGACAAGTTGCACATCAGTCAGCAGTGCGTCCCTGCAGCAAGGATGGCCAACAGTCTCCTGGGCTGCATTAGGCAGAGTGTTGCCAGCAGGGCTCCTGCTGCATCCCCTCTGCTCAGCACTGATGAGGCCACAACTGGAGTGCCAGGTCCAGTTGTGGGCTCCACAGTACAAGAAAAACATGGACATCCTGGAGCAACTTAGTGAAGAGACGCTAAGACGATGAAGAGATTGGAGCATCTGACATAGGAGGAGAGGCTGAGGGAGCTGGGACTGTTTAGTCTGGAGAAGAGAAGGCTGAGGGGGGATCTGATCAATCCGTATAGTGCCTGATGGGGGAGTAAAGAAAAAAGGGACAGACTGCTCTCAGCAGTGCCCAGTGAGCAATGGGCACAAATTGGAATACAGGAAACTCCATTTAAACATAAGAAAAAAGTTTTTTTTAACCACAGGGGTGATTGAATACTGGAACAGGTTACCCAGAGAGACTGTGGAGACTCCATCCTTGGAGACATTTAAAACCTGGCTGGAGACAGTCCTGAGCAATCGGCTGTAGCTGACCTTGATTTGAGCAGAAGGCTTGGATTAGACAAAATTCAGAGGTGTCTTCCAACTTCATATATTCTGTGATTCTGCATTTCCTTTACTTTTCCCTCCCTCCTGTACCCCTTTCCAGAAAAACTGTTTCAGTTTTGCATACCAGTACATCTTTTCCCAGAGGTGCCAGCACAGAAAAGGTGTATGGCGTGGTTACTTGATGGAGTGGCTAAAAACTCAGCAATATTTTTTCTCTGCTAATGTTTCCAATACCCTTATCCTGCATGGAATTACCCTAAAGCAGTGAGAATAGAGAAAATACACCTCATGATATTTTGGAGTTCTCCATCAAAATGTAAGCTGTTTGTAAGTTGTTATAATTTTTGACAACCAATTTTAATCTTAAAAGAAAGATAAGATTAAAAAATGTGGGAAAATAGCATGAAATGGCCAGAACAGGTCAATATGCAGTCTTCAAGATCTAGTAAGATAAAATAAACAGAAGATCAATCTGGAGTCCAAGAATGTGCAAATCCTAGCTTCTGCCGCTTACTTGATTGTGTAGCCTTACACAACTTGCTTGACCTTTCTTTCCATAAGATCACTTACCTAACTTGCTCCTACACCTAGCTGTGACATGGGATTTAAAACAATTAACTACCTACATTTTTATTTGATGCCAGAATTAATTAGTTCCTTTTTATATGAAGAAGACTAATGTTGCTACTGACATTGGAGAATTCTTACTAGACAGTAATTATAGTAATATATATATTATATAATTATATATAAATATAAAAAATTATATATAAAATAATATAATATTTTTATATATATTATATATATATATATAAATGTATAAGAATACTAATACTGTTCCTATCAAGTTACACGATAGATGTCTCATAACTTATGAACAGAACCTTGTTTTCCTTTGGACATTTGCGTATAAGAAGAAAGAACTTTGTGCAGGAATTCCAAAAACTCTCTTTCATCAAAGAAACCCTCAGTAAAAGTGAAATTTGTTGCCACATTCTGAAGGGAGTTCCATACAGGCTTATAATAACTCATATATTTCTCTCCCTGCCCAAGCAAATCCCGTGACTCTGCACTTTGAGACATCTGTACTTTAAAACGCTACTTATACCTTCCACATGATGGTCCACAATAGTTCTGCATGGCAAAATACCAAACTGTCTGTTCACTATTGAAAGTCTGTTTAGGCCAGGTTTTCAAAAAGAAAGAAAATCATTTTCAGTTTGTTCCCTTACTCAGCTAGATAAAAAGTCATACCTGCCCCCCATTCAAGCAGTTCCAGCTGTCTGCTAGTACTGCTAGTATAGCAACTTCAGGAAAAGGACTTATTCTGCTTTTTTTTTTTCCTGCCAATATAATTCGTGCCTGAAATGCGAGTGGGAGATTTTTGCATGGAAAGACCTGAGAAATGAAGCACGTTTTCTTCATGTTACTAACGTTGTTCCCAGTTCTGGACCCTTGTACTTCCACCTATGCTGCAGAAAGGTAGTGTAATTTTTCAGGAGTTCAGTGTTACCCGGTGGAATTCCATTTTCTGAGGCTGGAACTGCCCTGCCAGGCTGGTGGGATCATGAGGCACAAGGACTGAATCACCGAATTGCCCAGGAATATAGGCAGGGTAGGCTGTGTAGACATGTATGGGACCTTGCTAGAGTGAGACACAACACAAGACAACATGGCTGTCTCTTGAGTCTTTAATATGTCTATCATGTGGAGTGTCGTATAACTGAACAATACAAACCTTTTAATTAGAGGAGGAGACAGATATCTCATGCATCCGTGCCAGAAACATCCAACCTGCCTGCTTTAAATAGCTTTTCATCCATGGCCGAGCTCTTTAAACTTTCTCCTTTTATTAAAACAGCTCAACTGAGACCATTTTAATGTGCCCCCATCTAGTTATTTTATTGGAAAATATTAAAATTGTGGACCAGGTGAAATTAAATGCTTTGAAAGTGGAAGTCAAGCAGTACTTCCAGTTTTTAAAAGCAGTTTCTCCTCCTTGCGCTGAGGCACTTAATACTATCCTCTTATTTAAGAGCTATTGTTTGAGCTAAAATAGTTAAAAACACCTTAATGGGAATGAACAAAGAAAATGATAAGTAAGAAAAATATAGCTCATTAGAGAGAGTGTGATTAAAAGGATAAATGGACTTCCAAAGGCTTGGGTCATTTTTCTCTGGTTATTAACTAATCCTCTTAGCATTCCATCTACAAGGCACCAAGTGTAGAGGGGAATAAAGGCAGGACAAGACAAGGACAGCCTGTCCCCTCCTGGCTACTGGGACCAGCAGGTCATCCCCGGGGAAACGCTGAAAGGGAATCACGGACAGGCTCCTTTCTTCTTGAGTACAGCAGTCGTGTCCCTTGTGGAAAAGACCAAGCTATTATGGATGCGCCCTTCCAGGTTGGTGCGTCCTAGCTGAAGCCTTAGGCAAGCCGGTTAAGTGTCTGTGCTAGGCTAACAAGCTTCTCCTCAGTTACTCCACCATCAGAAGTGCCGTTTTCTGCACTGGATGTGACTGGGATGGCTGTGTGACAGGACATTTTGTAGTGCAGGCAACAGAGCTGCCGTGAGACGGTGAAAAGCCTGCCTGTCCCATAGCATATCCAAGGAAAGCTGTTGGAAGGCACTGGACAGCCAAGCCTTGTGTGTGAGTGGTGAGTTAGCCAATGTCCCTGCAACCATGCAGGCAGGTTACAGTCAGTAACCAGGAGGACAGCAGTGCCCACACACCTCTGTCAAGCCAGCTGGCCAGCCACTCTTCAAAGTAGTACTAATTTCAGGAGAGAAAGGCTAAGAGAAGAGGCAGTTTTAGGACAGCGGCTGGCAAGAAACTAACTCCTCAAGACATGCGTTGAAAAGGTTTTTCATCTGCTACCAAAATCTCTCCCCTGGTTCCCACTGGAACACTGACTGTGTTTTAGGACTCATCTGTGGTAAATCCTGAGCTCTCAACATGAAACTCATTTGCAGGGAACAGGAACAAGTCCTTGAATACCATCACTGCAGAGACAGGATTGTCAACATGGTGGTGTCAAGAGTGCTGGTCCCAGCCCTGTGCTAGCCTGTGTCCATGCCCAGAGAAGGATAGGAGTCCAACCATGCTTTTTCTCATAAGTGAGGGCTTCTCCTGGCTATCCTTCAGTCACGAGCAAGCACTGGAAGAATCTTCTGGACATTGAAACAGCTTCCCTACCCCCTGAAAAGGCATTCTCCATCCCAAGACTTTGAAGCAACTTGCCTATCAGTGGTATGGTGTCCAATATCTGAAACACCTGATCCAGAACATCCCTTTCTTTATAACTGAAAGTGTGGATAAGTTGGTGCCTGCAGGATCCCAACACATTTTTGTGGTTCACATTATTCAAAGGCTGAGAACCATTTCTCTAGGCAAAAACAGATAACAAGAGCTGGTGCTACGGGGAGAAGTGGGGGGAGTGCAGGGTACACAGTCAATGAGACAAAAGGGCATACTATGGTGCAGTCAAGCTGTGCAGACTGACTATAAAAACATGGCTATCTCATCTACCTTGGCAGAGCGCTAGTGTAAACTGCACCAGTTCAATTGGGAGGGAGGTGAAGACTTCCTCAAAGGCAGCAGGACAAAGCCACGACACGAAAGCCAGCCTTTGGTGAACCTAAAGCAAGATGCAGCAAGTCCATTTTATACAAGTTCTACTAAAAGGACATGTTCATGTCGCAGGGCTCTCACATAAAAGGAAATGAGAGCTGTGGGAATGGCACCTCTCCCAGATTTTGGGTTGTTTTGTTTTTGTTTAAAGAACAAAGCAATAAAGACATAGTAATACAAATCAAAATGTAAAATACGACTTCGATTTGACCTAAAGAGGATATGGACAATAAATAAAATATTTCTGAAACTAAGGAATAAATCTAGCTCTGGGAATTCTGAGGGAGGGGAAAAAAGCATTCATAAAAATTCACTCCTCTCTGAGCTGCAGCCCTGAACCTCCCATGCACTAGATGGGAGACACTGATAAATCTAGGAGGCCATACATGCCAACCAGCTCATATGTTTTCAGTGAGCAATGACAGGGAGCCAAATTGCTTTATTCCGATTAGTGAAGGTCCTCTGACTGCAAAATACACTGTGCGAAAAAAATATTGAGTTTTAGTTCGCTGACACATCAATTTAAGAGAATTATTGCTCTCACATAGAGGCCAAAGCATGTATCTCCCTTCATGTATGTGCTGTAAAAACTAATTGCCAACTTTTCTGTAGGGGGTGAAAGAGGAGGGAGGGACGGGAACTGTACCTCTCCAACTTGCGGCAGCATATTCTGACTCGTGTTGTCTCACACAACAGACAGCTGTGAACTACTAGCACTTTGTTTTATTCCTAAGGACAAAATAAACCCTCTGCAAACGGCATAAACATGACTGGCATTTTTTAGCTGTCTTTTTTCTAAAGAGTTTTCTGGAAAGCTGTTTCATCCGGCATCTTAGCCATAAAGTCTCACAGATGGCAGAAGAGTCCGCTAACGAAATCCATGACTGGGTTGTCTCCTACTGTGGTTTAAATCTCACTTGCTTTACTCACAGAAGTAATTTGGGAGGAGGTGGGGGGAGGCAAGATGCTTGTGATATGTGGTCATTTTAGTGCCTCGTCCAGCCTGCTTTGAAACCCTCTCATGTGATGGCGCTGATTCAATTATGCTATTTCCTGATTTGCCATGATGCTCCCCTCACTCAGAGAGATGGAGGCGGGGAGTCCTATATACGCTAATACCACTGAGACAATGGGCATGCGAAATTGATGTTCATGCAATATCTTTTAGTCTCCAGAGATTTGTATTTTAGCTATTGTACGAAACGCTTTGCTTTCATTGCCTCTCTTCTTCACCTTTGTTTCCCAGCTCACCATCTCATCTTCTGTCTTGGCTAGGGCTCCTGACTGCTGCGGGTTTGTTCATTGCATATTCAGTAGATCTACCGGTGCAAAGCAACTCATTTTCACCACCTGAAATTCACACAGCAAAGGCAGAAATAATCAAATATTTTGAAAAAAATTGCTGAAGCGAAACGCTGCACATTAATTATTATGATAGTTATAGCATAATAACTAATTATTAATTATGTTCTCCAGCAATTCCCGCCTAGTATTTTGTTGAAATCATCAGCTAGGCATTGAAATTTGTATTAATTTTTCTAATGCAGCATTTTACAGTCACAATATATAAGCATGCTCCCATTTTTGCTGGAATGTTTTTCTCTCTGATAAAATAGGAACTGGTCTTTCCTATGAAGGATTTACATAGCTTACTAGTCTACCAAAATCAGAAAAAAAAAAGATAGAAAAAAAAAGGGGGGTTTCTAACCTCTGCTTCCTTCCTCTTATTCCCAGTAATTTCCCCACTTCTCCATTTTCTCACAACAGACTGCCTTTGATTTGCTTTCAAAATGAAGGCCTAGCTGACAGACAACTATACAAACAAAGGGGACCAAAGAGGAGAGCGGGCTATGGGGAGGGATGCTGGTGATGGGGGAGGAGAGGGGAGGCATGAGGACTCAACACAGGAGATGAAGAGGAGTTGGTGAAGGGTTCGGGAGGCTGAGAGAGGGGTGCTGCAGAGAGCAGGCAATGGGCAAGAGCGAAGGAACAGAAATAAAGGGGGGACATGCAAAGCTAGGAAAGGTCGGGGCAGAACATGGGGCACTGTGGAGGCCTGGGCTATCTCATTGCCTAGCCAAATGGAGGAAAGGGAGAAAGGCAGGATGCCCCTACGCAAAAAAAGAGCAGGGGCAACTGGAGTTCCTCCTGGCAAATAGACAGGCAAAACCTCGTTTTTGGTGCGCGTGCCATGGTTGAACCTTGATCCACATGGCTTAGTTGGATGTCTCTTCTAAAGAGGGAGAAGATCCAGAAGGAAAGTATGAAAATGACTTTAGGAAAAATCTTGTGCCGTTCCCTTGTACTTGAAAAAGTGCCCAGCTATGCGGGATATGTGCCCTTGTAGCATGCTCCTCACAACCGGGAGCAAAGAGGGAGCACGAGGGCTTCTCCAGGGCACAGAGCAATTGTGCCTTTGCGCCCAGGGCTGCAGAGCCACAGCTTCCTTCTCTATGGTCCCTCTAACCAAGCAACCTGTCCAGCTGGGGACAGGCCACCTGGGAGAGCAGGCACAGAGCTGTGGATGGGGAGAAGAGGGGATTATCACAGCGGAAACACTACCAAGCCTTCGCCTCTACTCTTCCCGCCTTTCTCCCTCACACCTGGGAATTCCCGACTCAGGCAGCCGCTGACTTTGCATCAGCACAAAGAAGAGAGAAGGGCCAAAGGCTACAGCGTGGGCAGAGCTGTGCCCTCCTTCTTTGGGGCTGGCTTGTGCTCCCCGTCAGGTGATCTGAGCTGAGCTGGGACAGGAACAAAAGCACTGCAGGCATGTCTAGGTTTTCCTTCCCCTGGGGAAACCCAGGCCCACTGGCTAGGACTGGGGTGAACCGGGATGGGCCCTCATACCACCCAGCACACAGGAGCTGTGGTAGTGGGTCAGCTAGCGGGCATGGAGGTGAGCAGGCAGCCAGGAGCAGAAAGGCAAGCAGTCAGGTAGGGACAGGATGCAAAAATGTGCTGAATCGTGGGACAGCTCTGGACAGGACCAGAGCTGGCTTGGCTAGATTTTGGGATGCAGCGATACTTTCGCTGAGCAATAGAGAGTGGGGGTTGCTCCCCCCACCCAGGGGAGACAAAGAAGCTGGAAGCAGGGAGGCAAGTGTTTGGGGTAGACCAAAGCATATTAGAAATGCATGCACGGGAGAAGGCCAAAGTACTACAGGATAAAAAAAAAAAAAGAGTCTAAATAGTTTTAGAGCCACTGCTTGACAGAGCTCAACAGCATTCAGACCTCAACAGCACTAACAAAAAGGGAAATTTCTTAATGACAACATTTCCTACTCAGTTCCTTTATCCGTATCAAAGATGCATAACAGGAGCTGGGCAATCTAGTGGAGATTAACTGCTCAAAAGAAATAAAAAACCCAACACTAGTACACAGCACTGGCTGCTACCTCAGCTCCCCATCCCCTGGCAGCTTCCCAAACACTCAAGTTCATACCGTGAATGCTGAATTGGAAAAGCTGGAGGGCAGAGCTCCCGTAGAAACCACAGGGGGAGAGCATACATGAAGAAAAAGCTTTCTGCATGACAGGATTTAAACTGGAAGGCACTTCTACTGGGGAAATAGCCCCACATGCCAAGCCTGAGCCAAGAAAAAATGGCCTCGCTGGAGTGCTGTTGATTAATCCTACCGTGACCCAAAGAAGCAGCAATTTGCTACTTAATTGTAGCCAGCCACAAAAAGGAAAGAAAAAGAAAAAAGAAAACAGTAAGAAAGCATTTCCTCACTACACCTAGCTCAGCTTTTTTTATTTGTGTTTATGGTGGCTTATTCCTCATGCAGCGCATAGGTATTTATTTAAATATGGATAGATACCCACCTCCAGGTACAGAATTTGGCGTGCTACAAAGTATGTAAGCAAATTAAAGCTGGGCTCAGTGCCCAGAGAAGAAAGCTCACCAGAAACAAACAAACAAACAAAAAAACAGAAGATCAGGTGTCAGCGAAAGAAGAGTCCCCAAACAATGCATGAGGTATGAGGGTAAAAAGTGCTGAATGGAAAAGCCTGACTAGTATTACATCAGCCAACATGTTTCCAACTAAATATCAGGGCTTCCTTATGATAAGCGCTGTACAACTGTATACTGAGAGATGGTCCTTGCTGCCTACAGAGAAGAGACAGCCAAGTCATGAAAGAGGACTCTGAGATTTAACGAAGATATGAGGTTTGCCCCGAGTTGCATACAGAGCGAGGATCAACTCCGAACTGCTTCCCTCTCAGACCAGCGCCCCCGATTCTGATACCATACCACCTCTGAAATTCATGGCAAGTCTCCTGAGACCCAGCATGGCATATTCAGTGTAAGCTTGACCGTCCTTCTCTGACCTCACACTGTGTCTTCAAAAGTCAGGGAAAGGAAATTCAGGTGAAAAGCCTGAAGATGTTAAAGACAGGGTTGGGGGGAGATGGGAAAAACCTGTAGAAGAGATGTCTAGGTTGAGAAAAATCATCCAGGACAGAAAGCAAAGACAATCCTGTATCCATCTCATTTGCCTTGGAAGGACACGACAAAACAACGGTCACTCAAGAGCCTCAGGCCTGGATAATTAAAACCTTTATATAATATCAGGTAAAAGAGTAAACAGTCCTTCCCTGGCATACTAAATTCACCCCTCCCCCCTGTTAGCACTTGCTGTTCAGGGTTGTGGTTTTTTTCTTTTCCAGAGCATCTTGAACAGATAATCAGAGCGTGCTGACATTCAGCAGTAATCAATTAGCACCTACTTTAGATTAAATTGAGAATATGTAAATTGAGCTCCTCATCAGGCACCACAGTCAACATTTCAGAGACACTCACCATGCTCTGAACATATCAAACAGATGAAATGCAGAAGTTGTTCCAAATCCTGTTCCAAAACAGGAAGCTGGGTGGGCTATGCCAGCCATTTAAAATGACTTTCATCTGTTTTTTTTTTTTTTTACCTTACTAGCTTGTGCTAAGTCAGTTTCTACAATTTTTTGCCAACCTTAGACAAACCTGACCCTTTTGATGAAGTTATTTACATTTATAGCAGAACAAAATGCTCTAGCTGTAAATTAACACGAGGAGCCTGACCTCTAAAGAGTGCATTACAGAGCTCTCCCCAGGTGTCCCTTGGCCCTTCTCGAAGCAAAACCACAGCCATGACCAGGTCACAGTAGCTCGAGCTGGTCCTGGCAACGTTCAGGATAACTCCACGTTGCCTCATAAAGTGACAAGGAGGATAATCCTTGGTGTCACCCCACTCCCCAACGCCACAACATCCACACCTGCCAGTTAGCTAAGTTTCCGCAGGTCCCAATCCATAAATCCCACTTTGGTAACTGTCCCATAAAAAAGGCTCACAGGAACAGCTTGGATTTCTTCGAACACCGAGCAAGGAGCTTTGGCTACAGCAGCACAAATATTCTTATCGCTAGGATCTTTTCCTGTCGTTACAGCAAGCTTTCTGATAGACCTTCTCCTGGGTCAGTCTGCCTGCCCTCCCTCTACAAATTAAAAATGTGCATTCTCCCCCACCTCACCTCCACAGTGTCCACCCCCAGCCGGGCACAATTAGAGACGGAAAGAATGACTGGGCCCCATCTAAGCTGGACATTGTAGCCAGTGCTCATTAAAAAGAGCATCCAAGCTGTGTGAGGATGAAGGAAAGAAGGAAACTGTTAAAAAATACATATATTTGGGTTCTTTTTATCCCTTTTGTCTCTAGGGATTGCTGTCTTATACAGAAAGGCCTCTCGCGTGGACTCTGAATGCTGGCGATTGCTATGACTATGGGGGTTTTGCATTTCATTCTGACTCAACAAAAGCTGTGCGCGTCAGCCCCCTCTTCTTCCCCCCCTCCCATCATCGGTGGAATCATTTCTCTAGGGACCGGGTTGTCATTTTTGCTCAAATGTATCCCATTAACATAACTCACAACGCATTAGCAAAAATGTACCCCTCCAACCAAGTCGCACAAGCGCGCACACACACACATATATATCTGTATGAACCTGTCATATTGTGCCTACTATAGCATAACAACGTACAGCAGATGGATTACACTTGTCCCACAGTTTGTTTTTGTGATTAGCAGGAATGATGCGGATCCGATAGATATTAGCATGTCCAGGAAGCACTCACAATAAATTGCAGAGCTACTAATAATTCAGATATTTTTATGACTGTTCAGTGGTGGCTAATTTTGTCTAATAAAATCCCATTAAGTTGCTGCTCGGTCCTTTTCCTTCCTCCAAGTCCCAGAACGGGACTTATATGCTAATTGCAACCAGTATATGCTAATTAGACCTCATTTCCATTTCTTAAAGAGATAAGCACTGTTTTGCACCAACCAATCATTAAAATGTCCCACCTTTGCAGCAACCTTTCAGTCTGGCTCAGGCAGACGTGTGATAAAGCATCACTTGCTGCTCTGCACAGCCCTGGAGTGTCGGAGGGGGGGTCGCTAAGAGAAAGGGGGAGGGGATGCTTCATTTCCCTTGTCATCTGCCGGAAAGGCAGTGCATGGGAGCCGCCTGCGCTCGGCAGCCAGGCATGCTCAGGAGCTGAGCGTCGCTGCTCGGGGCTCACCACGGGCAGGAGGTTTGGAGCGGCGGCACCGGAGATACTGCGCCGTGGGCTGAGCAGCCGGGTTGGGATGTTGTAACACAGCAGGAGACGGTGAGGGGGGCAAAACGCAACTCTCCCATGCGCTTGTCGCCCTTTGGGTTGTTACCGGGGAATATACAAGGGTCTTTGCAAGCGGGTTAAAAGGAACGAAATCCCAAAGTGACTGCAGGTTTTAACCTCGTGGGATCCTCTTCTCTCCGCTCCCCCAAAAAGGGCAGATGGGAGAGCCCCTTCTTCCTCATGCTAACACCCGGCCGTGAAGCACACGGCACACCTAGGCGCCAGGCTGCTCCGGTTATAACAGCTCCCCATCACACCCAGCCTACACAGGCTCATTAGAGCTTCAGGGAAGCAATCAAAAGTTTATCATGCTTGAAGGCGCTGCGAGTCTCCTTACGTTGCCTAATGTGATTTCGCTGCTCTGCAGTGTAGTCAGAATTAGAGCCATATTAAAGATCGGTTAGCGGGGAGAGAGAGAGAAGAGCAAAAGAGGCAAACGCCAGTCGGCATTTGAAAAGCACAAGGTGCCTTTTCCGCTGCTAGCTGCCGTATCGTACACTTTGCTCTAGGGAGGGCGACCTTCAAAACCCTTCGATGAGATTTGTCAAGATTTTCGGGCTGAATACCTAAGAGGTCAGACGTACTCTCCATTGTGCCTTAAGCCGGCAGCCTTGCTCTGCGCTCTCACAACCACAGGCCGAGCTCACCTGCACTGTGGCAAGAGCCCACCGCGGGAGAAATCACTCCACTGAAGTTAGGAGTGTGGGTCCCAAATTACACGGGTATAAATTCAGTGCCACCAACAGAGCACAACTCAACGGAGAGTTTATGCTGATTGTTTATCAGCATATACTCCTCCCTGTAAAAGACATCAGGACTTTTCCTGAAATTACTTACAAATGACATTTCCCCTTTGCCCTCCCCAGCAAGCTAATTGTAACATTTTACTGTTCGAAAAAGACAATTGCAAAGTCAAAGGAGTCGGGAACATTACTGATGTCATTGTTTGAAAAAGAATCAGCCTTGAAACAGCATTTGCAAATCTATTCATTATTCTGAAATGCTAAATGCAGTAAGAGTGGGTTTAGCATCTGTCTGCTAACTCCCTTATTATTACCCGGTGGAAGAAGAAAAGCATAGACAGAGCATTACTTCAAGAAACCTGAATATTGCAGATGTAAAGGGTTCCCAAAAAATGCAGAACTCCCCATCCTCTCCCCAGAAAGGGCTCTCCAAGCCTTTGCTTTGTGTTGCATTTGACAAATGAGGGAAGACTGGCTCTTATTTTCGTGGGAAAAATGAATCCCTGATGTTGTCTCAGGGAGCTTGGCAATGTTACGCCAGGGATGAATTTGCCCACATATGCCTCGCACTAATGCAATTCTCCCCATAACCAAAATCATTATCCGCCTGATTTCCCCTCCACCTTTCTTATCTCTCCCCTCTGTACGCGTGCGCGCGCCCACATACACACACACACACACACACACACACAGAATCTTTTTCACTGGCATGTCAGTCACAGCTATCTGTGCAAGAGGACTGAACTTCATTCCTCAGTGTCTCCAGAGAGGTCACAAATTGCAGATGCAAATATAGAGCAGGTTGCTGGAATTCTCTGTATCGGGCAATAGGACAAAAGGGCAGCATCCCCTCTGGTGGTGGTACCAGGGCAACCAGCCACCTAAGGTAACATTTAATCACAGGCTGGGGGGGAGAGGCAGAATGGAGAACTGGCAGCTATCCAGTGTAAGATAGCCTGCAGCGGTATCAGCTGCACGCTGCTGCCACAGGGGAGTGTCAACAGCAGCAGCAGAAGCAGCAGAGAGATGCTTGTATAAGATGGAAGGAGAGGGAAAGGGCATGCGAGGCAAAAATCCATCAACATGTAAAAATTATCGAAAATGCAAAGGCTACTTTCTTTCAGTAAAATTAAATAGACTGAGGGGGGGTTCCTGAAGAGCGCATCTTTTTATTACTTGCACATCTCCCTTTATACCTCTCTCTTCTGCTGTTGCTGATTATTTAACTCTGTAGCCACGCTTTAACTTTAGAAAGCACTCCAGGATACAATCAGTTTGAAGGAGGCCATACAAAATAAAATTTTATATTTTATTGCATTGTATTGTTCAGCATTTTAAGGAGGTAAATTAATCACTAAACTGCTGTTCTGTGCTTTAAACTACCAGCTGTTCTGTGCTCTGAATTACAAGATTTATCCTTCAGGATTTTTTCTAATCATTTTTTTCCACCTTTCGTATAAAGACTTTATAGGGAAATAAGAACACGCTGGGGAGTGGGGGGGGGGGGATTAAGAGACAAAGAATCACACTGTGCTTTGGTCTTCATCCGACATCAGATGACTCGGTGGCAGCCCTTCCCTTGTGGGCTTTACAGCTTAATTACCTGGATTGTGGGCTTTCCCATTTCCACTCCTTCCAATCACCCTTAGATGTTATTAGTATTTAGACCATCTTGCTTAGTCTGTTGAGTTTTCTCTTTACCCCTGCAGTCTTAAACACACACAAAAGGCCTTAGGTAAGCCCTCATCGATGTGAGCTGTGCTTAAATCAAACCACACAAAATCTGACCACAGTGGGGACCTTTCTTCATTACAGGTAGAAGTGAGACAATAAAAAGAAATAGTTGGGGGCGGGGCGGGGGGGGAGCAGAGGAGTGGTTTGCAAGTGCTCTCCAAGGAGTGCGCAAGTCCGCCCCTTTTAAGAAAATGCACAGGGCTGATGAATGGGGAAAAAGGAGGATGGTGGAGTAGTGATTCTATGCATTCAAATTCTCATCTTTTCCTTTAGCTCCTCTGAGTCATTTGTTTGCACATTTCATTGAAGCGCTGCTATGAGCCCTGGCTGAAGCGGTATGTGTGATCTGACACCTCCCTTTTCTGTACACATGACTGGCGATAGCTCACCTGCAGCACATGCTCAAAGCATCCACACCATGCTCAGGAAGAGCCCAGGTCAGGGTTTCTGTTGGGAAAAGACTGATTCCAGCATGCTGAGCTCAGCTTGTTTCCAGCCTCTCCAGACGGGGTGTCAGGGCTTGTGTTGCAGCCCAGAGGGTGGCTGGGCTCTCCCCTCTCCACATAGCTCTTGACTTTCAAGGACAGGCTTGGGTCCACACTCAGCTGGTAGTATACATAAACCTAGAATCTGCTTTGCAAGTCCAGCATCACTCCTTCAGCCTCTCTGCCTCCACCAGTTTCTCTCTAATTTGCTTGAATACTGCAGAAGCTGGGACACAAGAGAGAGGAGACCAGGTCTATTGCTTCTGCTGTGCTGCTGGACCCTTAGCAAATCCCATGGCTGTGCTCCAGTTTGGCTTATCCTCTGTAAAACTGAGTTAGCATCACCAGCCCATTCTTGTGAAGTGCTTTGGGAAGTCTAGATGAAAAGCCCTTGTATAATAGCTAAGTTCTAGGACTGAGCTGAATGTCCTGCTGCCTAGAAAGGGCAGTACCATACGTGAACACAACCTGCTGGATGCCTGGGAAAGGACTTGGGGGCAGGACTTTCTCCAGAGCCCTCCTGCCTGTGGCCAGGCTAATGCCTTTTCTCAGTCCTTTAAATAGGACAGGTGAGAACTGAAGTTGAATGCTTGTAATATGCCCGCTAACCAGAGCAAACACAAGAGACAGAAGTCTCTCAGCAGGGTCAAGAGACATCATGCAGGTAAAAATACCTTTACCAGCATGAGTGTGGCAGGAGGCCTAGGTTTCTCACTAAGACATTGCCTTCAGACCCCAGTGAAAAGCTCCAACCCTCAGACGCTTCTTTTTGAATCTACTTCTACTTAAAGCTACAGTCCTCCCCCAGCCAGAGAAGAGCCCAGGGCCTGAGTGATCACAGCTGGAAAGAATTAGAGCCTACTGAGGACAACACCACCTCTTCCCACTGTTCCTCAGAGCATCCTGCAGCCAAAAGCCAGAGCTGTTCTGTGCTTTTGTAGTATCTGCTCAAACATACTTCCCAACACACATCCTCAAAAAACCTCACATACTAGTTTCTTCATGCTTGCATAGCGCATGCTGCTTGTCATCTTGTCATTCCCTCCCATGTTTAGACCAAAAGCTGCCATTTTGCCCTGTCTGGTTCTCTGGAAGCACTCAAAGGCTGCATTTTCTGAACAGCACTTGGCTATGCAGCCATGTCAATGCTATTAATTTCATTAACACATTCTAATTGAGAACGGAATGTGCTGCCTGTCATGAGTGGCGGGCTAGGTCAGCAGACAGGCCCACACGCTGGATCCAATAGCAGAAAGTGAAGACCGAGACAGAAGAATGATGAAGGGAATACACTTCTCACTAAGTTAATGGTCCTCCCTGCTCTCTCTATCACATACAACCAGCCATCGCAGGAAAAAAAAAGGAGTAATCAAGTCATTATTTCACATCTACCTGAAACCAAGACAGAGAAGAAAGAAAAGACATTATCAGTTCTTCCATGTGCTAGACACTTGTATTAAACATAATCTCTTATGTTTAATTAACATAATTAAACATAATCTATTCAGGAAGATCATTATTTGCTTTACACTAGATGACCGCACAGCCCAGTTTGACGTAGAAGAATCTAGCAGGCTCATTTCAAATAAAATCTTTGGGACATTCATTTGTCTTGGATGTCCATCAGGACAGGTAAAGCTACCCTTTCTCTAAGAGCATTACAGATAGGGACTGTGGGTCCTGACCCCCAAACTAGTTCCTTCATTATGAGCTGAACTAAAAACGGGGATGGAGAGGAAGGAGGAAACATTGCAGTAGTACCTACTGCTCCGGTCTTCTGTCATGTAGGAATTTGGTGCACCACCCATCTCTTCTACACCCCTTATAATGCTGCCATAGACCTAGCCACACTAGACTACTAGTCTATCACAAATATCACTATTCACACTAAGATGACAGCCCCCCTGTGCTAGACTCCAAATAAGCACACAGTCAGAACCTAAAAGCTTACAATTTACAGAGAAGTACACAAAACACTAGCAAACAATAGCATGAAAAAGGGGGAAAAGAAGATGTTAGCATAGCAAATGATCAGCCCAGCATACCCTACTCTTAGATTACTTTCAGAAGGCCCAAAGGGCGTGTGTGAACTTAGAGAAATCACCTTTCCCCAAATGCAAGAAAGCATTCGTTAGCTGGTGCCTTGTTCTAGTAAGGGTGATTAAAGTAGCTCTTGATGAGAGGAAAAGAGAGGGGAGCGAGGGGAAGGTGAGAGAAGAGCTGCCTTAGGCCTGACTGGAAAGAGCAGTTTCAGTGACGCAGGAGGACGGTATGTCATGAACTGCATACTATAGTGCAACTTGTCCAAGACTGTGCTGCTTTTCCCAGTCAGTACAGTACTTGGTCACCTCAGAACCGCTGCAGAAAACCTATGTTTCATCATGGCATGCTCTGAATTTTAAGTAAGCCTTCTGAAAATTATTTGAAGCCTCTCCAAAATGTTCACACGCAAAAAGTCTGGTGCAGGTAATGTAGAAAGTTTTCAGATAACTTATTAATCTTGAAAATGTCTATGTGATGAGCTTGTTATCACTACGCTTTTTAGACCTTTGATAAGGTCAACCACACACATCAGTCCAAAGAGTTTGCCACATTGATAAAAAAATCTCACAGCATTTCAGTTTCAAAATCTTTCAGCCTCTCTATGTTATTAGCAAGTCTGGATTACTGACAACCCTTTGGAAACATTGTCCACAATTATTAACTACAATCAAATCAAGAAAGACAATCAAACTTTAAAGAAAATCTGTATCTTCTTCCCTAATATTTGGAAAGAACATCCAGAGATATGGATCCAAACACCGTGTAGCTACCTAGTGTAATGTTACCTTTGAGAAAGCAGCTTTAGAAGAGCAGTAAACAGTTTCATATGCTCTAACCACATGTGCAGTGTAAAGTTGGTTGCAGTTCTAAGTCTGGACTCAATAAGGCTTTACAGGAAAGATCAAGGGCCCAATTCTCCATCGTTTGCTTCTTGTGTAGTCAGTACAACACTGCAAATGTCACTACACCATTATCTGCGTTCTTTAAAACTACTCTGCGTAAGAATAGATCAGTCATTCCTTAATTTCTGTGTGTGTATGTTGTGCATTGTGCAGTAACAGAACCTGGTTCTACACCTATTGTGTCCTGATAGCTTAATGCAGCGGGTTGGTGGGCTAAGAAGGTGCTATGCTGCACTGCAATCAACACAGACACCACTTTATGGAGTCCCTTAAAACACTAAGCTTTGAGTAATCCACAGATAATGTAGTCTGGCATCCCTAACTATCATGGACACAATTTGGAAGTCACCTTTTCCCAGATTACCCAGAGGACAAAGCGGTGGAGATTTTCCATATGATGGCCCAGCCAGGAAACAGTAAAGTCACCAGTGGAGCATTTTGTGGCTGGTGCATATATCACATGACAAAAGAGTGGATAGCCAGAGCCTGGACCAAACATATGTTCTCTAGAATGCTCCAGTTTCCCACTGAATATGTATATTTTAAAAAAAAATCAAGAAATAAAAGGAAAATTAATATAAAAGTCTTCCAAAAGAGCCTTAACCATGGTGAAATTAGTAGAGAGGTCCGGGAAGCTATCCAGAGAAGCAAGCAAATCTCTCAAATTGACTCAAAATGACTCAAAATCTGGAGAAGAAATCTTCAAGTGAGCTGGGCTAATAAGAGAATAAGGTAGTTTACCAGCAGCAAGAACAGTAATCAGAGAGAGACAACACTTACTACTTTTTCTGTGCCTGACCCAAAGAAAGATCTGGAAACAAAGCACTGGATGTCCACAGTAAATTCACATGCTCTCTTGCTTGGGTTGGGGAGAGTGGGTGGAACAAAGACTTTTCGCTTAGTTTGTGCACCCAGCTGCCTCTGACTTGGGATGTGGAGAACAAATAGCACACACACATATGAGACATTTACCATCTCCATTCACAGATTGTTGTTCCCTACACAGAAGTTGTTTATCACCTGAATTTGCTTGAGATTTTTTTCCAGGGGACTTACTGAATAATCAACTTCTCCCTCACCTAATCCCTTCCTTACTATCCAAAGCAAACCCCAGTGGATCTAAGAGAAGACCTGCACACAAGAGGCAAATAACATTCACCACGACTGAAAGGAAGTCATTCTTTCTTTGAAACTCAAAGGCCACACTCCATAACTGCATTTTTTTAAATCTAACACCCCATGAAAACCTGATCAAATAAAGAGATGCAGAACTGGGCTCTGCCTGATTCTGAATTTTAGAGGATTAACAAACCCCAACTCCTCCAATCAGCCAGATTTCACAAGAAAGAAACCCCATTAGCTTTGCCCAACCCAGATTCCAAAATGTAACCCTGATCATAATGCATATTCCTGATGGAGGAAGGGAAAATAAGGTCTTCTTAAAGCACACTCTGGGAACAGGTATAGAGGAAGAAAATAATAATACAACAGGAAATCAAGATTATATTTAGTTCAAGTGAAATTTAAGATCAGATTGGGTAACTCTGTGAATGAGGTGTGCTAACACCCGATGACATCATAATATGCTGCACGGCATATTTTTCCTAAGAGTTTTCTCAAGCCATGAGTAGCGAGGGAGTGAAGGGAAGCTCAGCACAGCTTATTCACATCAACTTCCCTCAAGACCGACAACGAGATTTTTAACAAAACCATTAGTCATTTGATTGAAGGCTATTTGACCAAAATTGATTCCCCCTGATCCAAAGGAATTAATTTCAAACACTGCAGGGTGTTTTCATGTAACATGAAAGGACTCCTTTTGTGTTGCATGAGATTCAGACCCCACAGATCTGCTCTTCTACAGCTCCCATCTGTGCATGGAAAATCCTTGATAGTTAGTTGTCTGGCTATTTAATGTTTCAGAGAAATAATTTATTGCAGGGCTCTGGCACTTTTTCTATAACCATGCAGCAACAAACACATGCCTCCATGTCATTAATTACTTTGTTTTTAGAAAAAAAAAACACACAAGAAAAGGGCTGCAGAGGGAAAGAAAAACATTCAGGGTAATACATATGTGATTTTAATTCTGAAAATACACTGCTTTTTTGTTTAGTTGGTTGGTAATTTGGAGCATCCTTAAGATATTTTATGGACGAGAATTCCTTCTGGTGTGTACTGTTTTGATGACATTGCCCTGAATTGTTGCCAATATGAAGAAAGAATCAAACTCTAAGTCAGGATCCCAGGCTGCACAAAGCACAACACTGTGGCTTTCCATGTCACTGTGGGGCCCTACATGAGTTGGCACAGAGCAGGGAGCTGGTGGGTGGCCAGGTACAATGACGGCACCAAGTGCAGTGAAAGATGCCATGAGAGGAGCCCAGTGTGTGTAGGGAACTTGGGTATCCCTGCCCCAACCAGTAAAATTTAGGATATGGCTCAAGTAAGATAGCTTTCAGAAGCCAGTAGGTGGGTTCAGGTGACAACGCAGAAAGCAACTGGCTCTGCCAAGAGGCAAAGACCAGTCAGCCTAAGACAAGCACCGTGCTAACACACTTAGTGCTTCCAGACCCAGTCCTAGCCTCCTTGGATAGCCCTGCACTGAGCCATGCAAACACCAAACCAGATCTCTATGTAGAGGGCTACTATGTGCCACCCACAGATCCTTCTGCCTTTTAGATCATTTAGTCTTGCAGCTAAATTATTATGAGCTTTACTCATAATGCCAAATAGAAAACAAACCCTTACTTTTAGGTCCTTGGGCTAGACCCAGACTCCTCCTATCACGTTTTGTAGGCACCTTGGGGTGAACCCAAAATTGCCATCATGGTGAGCTGAAGAGATACCAAACACTATCTAGGAGGGAAAGATGAAGATGGGTCTTTCTGAAAGTTAGGCACTTCATGCTGCCTGGGACCTGGGGTCCTCTCCTGCAAGTAACCATCTCCGCCTTTTCTTGCAGAAGTTGAAGAGGCGTCACTCCTTAACACAAGATGAATAACTTACTCACCTAGGGCCTAGGAGAGCTAGTCTTAAACATATCTCCTCTGTGTGAGGGGACACAAACTCATCTGCTCTCTCCCGTATGAAGGGTGCTAAACACCATGCTCTGGGCTACGCTAGATAGAAAACACAAGATTCATAAGAAAAAGCAGGCCTAATGGTTAGGGCTGTCACTTAGGGAGAGATAGTCTCTATTGCCTGTTATATACTAAGCTTATCTAGGGTAAAATACAATAGCAGTCCTCAGTGCAGGGCCTGGAACCCAGAACTCCTCTCTCCTAGGTGAGTGCCCCCGTCACTGGCTTAGCAAGTCAGCCTTAAGTTCATTTGTTCCTTCTGGATTGACTTGATAGTGGAACAGATTTAATATGAGGAACAGCACATACCCTTTTCTGCCCAGATTAGCTTTTAACTTGGTGGTTAGAGCATTGTTCGGGAAGGTGTGGACTTTGAGTTGCTTTGACACAGCCTCGTGTCAGTAAAGGGTGCTAACCAGTAGGCTACTGTACAGAAGGTGCCTACCCCTGCCACCTTCTCTAGCTAAGCCTTAAAAAAAAAGCTTGCCAGTCCATTTTGTCTGGATCCCATGAGCCAGGTGTGCCATGACAACACTTAGCGGCATAGATCTCTCTGGGGGAATAAGCACTGAACACAGAGTTGATGGTAGATAGGTATCCCGCTACTCAGCCTTCTCAGGACTGAGGCATTTCTGGACATGAGCAAATGTACAGTTTCAACTAGCTGAGGAACGTTAAAGTAAAAAGTTTACGACTGAGACTGGAGACCTTCCAGTATACAGTTTTGGACTTAAGCACCTGCATTCCAGTTATATCCCACAGTAAATGCATAGGTTATGGCGGGGGGGATCAGCCCCAAAATGTGGTTTCTTTCACATTCTATTTTCACAGAGGATAAAGGGTTTCATGAACATTTCTTATATAACCTGCATAGAGAATTAATTGCCTTCTGAGAATACCCGCATTCTTTCCTTCTGTCCTCAATAAAGAATTTTTAATTATGGAGAGAAATCTCTCTTTCCCCCATCAACATGTTATTAACATGTAGAATTCATAGCCACAACCTATTCTTGGGGGTTGAAGAAATTGTACAAATGAAAGAAAAAAAAATTAAACTTTTCCATAAAAGAATAGTTACTACCATACAAAATGTGTTCTTAAACCTTTTGCTTTAGGCTATACGCCAGCAATTAACTGTCTACCATTAGGAAGAAATTTCCTCTACTAACAGTTTACCGTTCAGCTATGAATTTCTTTTTTCTTCGCTTTGTAGTGTATTTCCTGGTCACTGAAGTACACGTGACCCTAGACAAGGAGAGGCTAGAACAGGGTTCTGATGCACTCTGGCAATTCCCAGGTGAGTACCAGGAACTGTCTTACTTTTGCAGACATAATGAATAAAGAGTAAATCTGCTATCATCTGTTAACAGATGATGCTTGATCACAAAAAAAATATATATCATTTTTGAGGGTCAGACACTCCTTTCAGCTCAGTTCTGAACAACTGCCAGCTGATCCTTCTTGTAGTCCTTTCAGTCACCAGGGCTGCAGGAAGAAGGTCTGGTTCTACACAGAAAAAGCAACGAGTATTACATGCTGAGCAGGAAGACACAGCTAAAGACGGGGACAGACACAGAAATATATACAACATTTAGCTGGAATAAACACAGCTAGAGTTTAACCTAAACAGAAGGGCTGAGTATACACACATCAGATTGCTGATACGAACAGACTGCTGTACATCTCATGTAAGCACTAAAGTCTGAGAGTGCCCTGATGGAGCATGAATGTACAATATTGTGGAATAACACAGACGTCACTTCAGTCCCATCTCAGGAGCAGAGACAACTGTAGAAAGGAGGATACCCTTTGCCCTTTTTCCTACAGGAGATGGATTACTAGAGTCTATAACTAAGCAGGATAAGCAGAAAGCGGAGGGAGAAAAAGCATGACGCCACCACTGTTGCAACAATAGGAGTGGTTTATATGGAAAGTTGCACATTTGGGGATTTCAGCAGTTTTCCAGTAAGAAATTAAAGTTCTAGGATGTTACATTATAAACAGTAGTGTTCAAGGCTTCCTAAGCAAACAGCTCAGCCTTTTACAAGAAGACGTAAAATCAGCTGGAGAAGAGCAAAAATGTGAATTTCACCTGCAAACATCTCCCCAGATTGTGCATCCTCTCTATTTCAATATAAATAATTTGCAAAGCAAAAGTAAGGACCTCACGTCCTTTGCACTGTTACTGTGCCTCTAAGATCCCACCCTCACTGCCAAGGGAAATTCTCTTTTCCCTTTAAGGCAATTTAAAAAAGGGACAAGGGACTTTGGGATTTCTGAAGGAGAATTAATTCAGGTTGTGCAAAACCAGTTGAAGGGAACTCTTTGTGAGATTTGAGGCCCATGTAGCCTTCATCAGCAATTCAGAAACAGATGAAAGTGATGCAGACAGACAGACTAGTGTCGGTACTGTGATCTCGTACAGCCCTGGAAAAAAATGTCAGTCTTTGATATAGAGAAATGCAAGGTGTTTTACAGAATTTGAAATCCCCTTTGAAGTGTGCTAGAACCACTGGGCCCTTATCAAATGCAAAAGAGAAATTTAATGTGTGGTATCGACTCACATCCAAAAAGATTAATTTAGTATTGTAGCTGCTTCAGAAAAGTGACACAGAAGATAAGAAGAAACTCAAATATTAACCTGAGAAAAGATCCCTATTTTGTTATAAATTATGCTTGGGGAGGATTTGGGAGCTAAACAGTTCAGCTTGCCTGTAGTAACTTGTTAGCTTAGGACCTAAGACCTTATTCTGGAGGGTGTTGCACTCACCTTAGGATGGCTCACCTCTTTTGTTCCCTGCAGAAGGTGGTACACTGCAACTCTGCAGCCTAAGTTATGTAAAAAGGGTACCATCTCAGATGGCTTTTTCTGCTGCTTATCAGACTGCTCCACTGGAATGCACATTGCAGTTCAAAGGAGAAGGAAAGGGAAGAAGAAAGAAGGATGTGATGAGTAAAGTCTATGGAGATGCTTTGATCCCTTACGGAAAAGCCCTATAGACCATCATAGAAAATAAAAGCCAACAATCAGAACTCCAGCACCATCCTATAGAGTACAAGAAAATCATATCCCTGCCATCTAGAATTCTACAGAACAGGATAAGCTGGAGAAGAAAATTACATTACATTGACAGAGTAACAGCTCTACATCTGAGATACTTCTATTAGCGTAATATTTCAGTGTCTCACATCTGTAATTATCTAAATTTCATGTCTATGAGGCAGAGCAATCCTCTTCTACCTTTTTACAGAAGAACGGGTCTACCTGGGTCTGCAGCAGTGGGGTACCTGTACTTGCTGCAGCTACTCTCAAGGTTGCCACTTCTCCACTAAAGGAACATGCTGAACTTTCTCTGAGGCCTCATTTAGAGGGGAACAGAGCTGCTACGTCCACTCTCAGAGACTCACCTCAGGTCACACAGAAGCCAGGGCACTGTAGGGAGCTGTGTCTGGATTTTCCAAGGCTGCTTTTCTCACTGCCACACTATCCTGTCTCTCTCAAGACCACAACTCTATTGAACAGTGTTCATTGTGTGGGTCTTCTACTTCTACCACCATCCTGAATAGCCACTGGTTCAGTCAGGGTCTTGGTCATCTTAGAATATAGTATTTGCCTTCTTAGAGAGGGATGGTGCAAAATTACTTTGTTGCTGGCAAGACCAAGAAAATGTCCAAGAGAAGAATTAAATGATCATTTCTGTCCAATTATTTCAGGAGTGAAAATACCGGCCTTTTTGCTTTGAGTTTTCTGTTCCTTTGTTGAAAGGTTGCTAGACTTCTTCTGTAAGAGATTAGACTGAACCCCCATTTGATACTCTTTAGATCAGGTTGCAATTTACACAATGTCTGTCTAGCCCTTAACCAAGAAGGACATATAACAGTAGGAAAAAATCCAGCACATATTTAATCTCACACCTCCAGACAGGGGCCACTGGAAAAAAAAACAAAAACCCTATTTGGTCTGCAGTCTCATGCTCCCATACAGCTTTTGAGCTCAGTATACACAGACATGATGCCATAGCGTCTTGAAGACTGGCAAGACATACAAGAACAGATTTACCTTTACTACCAACATGCTTTTACCTCATTCGCATGAGACAAGCATGGGCCTGCCCCATGTATTCAATTCCCACTAGCTACAATCCATCGCACAGCAAAGGAGGGTTGTTATACAAAATTCTGTTGCACAGCACAATGCAGAGAAGCCAAATGAGCCAAGTAGAGTAACACCTATCTTTCTGAGGAAGAAGTCGGACATCTCTCCAGAGCTATTCTCCCTCCCTGAATACACAGCAGCTATTCTCTCTTCCCTCTTCACTCCTGAATGTCTTGGGCCCCCTCTTTCCTTCAGATAATTCTAGCTATGTCCACCATCAGGGAGACTTGGAGATAGTAAGACCTGCATCCAGATAAAGAGGTGATATCCCATCTTTGCATGTGAACAACTTCCAGGGACTGTGGATCAGGTGAATACTTATCTAGCACCACGTCTAAGGGTACATTAGACTGCTGAAAAATGAAATTAGCTACAAAATAGCATAGTACTAGCAGTTCAGTTTGGGATCTAGGAGGCATCATCCCTTCTCCCCCATTACTACCCCAATCACTGCAAAAGAAAAAGGTATCTCCTTTTGGACCTAGCTCAGTCCCAGCTACTATTCTGATGTGCAAGTGCATGCTCATCCACTTGTCTCTCATGCAGCCAAAATCTCCCTGCTAGTTAGCAAAAAACAAATCTTATTGCACATACCTATGATGTAACCAAAAGATTCTTAGTCAGGATGCCAGAAGCATATAAACATTGGCAGCACTGCTGTTTTTGCAGTCCACAGTGGCAAAAGCATTGCTGCTAGTTTATAAAAGACAGCAGCTGACACACTCCTCCTGGTTGTCAGCCAGCATGCTGTCCTGAGATTCCCCTCTCACTATCTTTTTTGACTTTGACACCAACAAACTGCAATATAGACCTAGCCCCTCACTGCTCTCTTGTGATCCTTTCTGCTTCTCCAGGCCCTCAGAGTATGTCAGTGGGGGCAGGCATGAGGCTGGAGGTGGGATGTGAAGGAAGTCAGTTGAGCCCTGAATCATGAAGGTTGTTGACAAAGAGGTAGGACAAGCGGACATAGGACATAGTCACAAGTGTGACTATGTGGCCTAGGAATAGTCAAGTAGGAAAGATATTTGGTGGGTACCATAAAAAAAGGCTTGCAGGCTTACCTTCTATCTAAACATGATCTTAACTGAAACATAGAGACCAAATTCTTCCCTTGGACACGTATCCTGGCATAACTGTTAGTTACTCAGTAAGGGCAGAGCTTGACTCTGAGATAATTAAAAAAACAACTTTTGCAGCATCTGACTAATAGGATTGCAGACTTCCAGCAGGCCCCCAGGAACTATGGGCTTATCAGGATTGCCAGCTTTCATGTCACCGTTAACTAATGACCAGCTATTCATACTCACTTGGTGGTGAAAATTTGCACATATACCGTCTGCTTATTCTTACATTTCCCTAGTAAAGTTTCAACACAGACACATATAGCAGGGCCCAACCCTATGTTCCAAGTAAATTCCTATAAGTGCCAGCATGATTTGAGGGCACATAAAGAATATAAGCCTGGACACCAGTACATGAAAAATTCATGCTTCATTTCTAATATAAGAAGGTGCATTAAAACATCACTGTATTGCAAGTGCAGATGGTTCTGAAGGCTCTTAGAAATACCAAACCACTCAATCTTCAATTCCATGGTAATCACCTTGTCAGTTGATTGTATCCGTGCATGTGTACAACCTCTTAATACATAGCTTTCTATGTCATTTTTGCCCTCTTCATCTGCCATATATGCTTAATCATGGTTTGTGACGCATGAAAGCCTCTGATCAGATAACCAAATGTAATTTGGTTTTGGGAAAATATATGTTATAAATATTGTGCCAATAGCTGCACAGACAAGTTGGCAAAAACACGTAGCTAGAGATGTATATCACTTCCAGGACTGTGTGAAGGGCAGGTGTAAATCCCTATTGTTTGACTTCTCTGCAGGAAGCCAGCATGGTTTACACAAGCGTTTATAAATCTGGAGACAAGCTTGAAAACTTCTACAGAGCAATAATCAATAAGTAAGAGAATCACAGCCCAGAACTACACATGGCTGTGTGAGTTCTGTTACAGTATAGTGCTTCTGCTACCTTGTCTTCCTGCACAGGTGTTTATAGTTATGTAGCCAACAAATAAGATTGTTGCTGCTTTCCTTGGTCATCCTTGCAGCTGAGAGCTCTTTATAATAAAGGCATGGCCAGAAACATAGGCTTCATGTAGCCAGAAGAGCAAGGTAAGGTTTGGTCAATGACCTTTGAGGAAGTGTACTTAAGTTGTTCAGTGGCCCTTTGCTGTCAGGTAGTCTGGTTAAATTAGAAAATGTGGTTTAACTATGTGAGTTTTGTTACAAGGGTAATGATTTAGCCTGTCAGTTTGTGGTACCTGTGCATTAAATGGGATTATTTGGAAAAGAACTGTTGATTTATTTAAGAGTGAATTTCTGAGGTAATTTCCTCCTGTGGGGAGACTTTGCCCTGAACAGTTTGTCTTCCTTTCCACTTGTGAAACATTGCACTCTAGCTACTTCCCCATTTGAAGTCTCTTAAATTCACAGGATTTCATATTTTTTTCCATGAACAAATTGGGGGGGGGGGGGAACTCTCTCAGACAGACTTATTTCTGAATCTGTCCTACTTTTCATCACTGCTAAAAGTACCAAACATGAAATCATGCTCACCTATTTATTCACCAGTGAAAACAGTCTGCAGTGTCCATCTCACGAGTTGTGAGCCCTATAGGGCAGTAATGGCTTTTGTTTGTGTTATCAAACACTGAACTCCTTGGCAGGAGACTGAGCAAAAGAATCAAATAACTTTAGCACCTCCAAAGGGGTGGTCATGTGTTATATCTAGAGAGGACATTTCTTTTCTGTGCTGCTTTTGAGTATTGGTTCTATTTAAAGAACATGAGGCCAAGCTTTTGGCTAGAATTAAGTCCAGTGAAATCCAGGTAGTCTGTACCACCTGAAAATCCCATCTGCGTTAAGGATTTGGGGGACCATCAGTGTCCCTTTTTCTCCTTAAATGTCAAGAAAGAAGCTAAAAAAACACTTGAGCACAGCATGCAGCCCAGGTGCATGAGATCTGTGCCACCTCTGCTGGCTCCTTCTGCAGATCAGCCCTGGTGCTCATAGGACTCTCCAGGAACACAAGTGACTCCAGAGCAGAGACACCCAGAGCACTGTTGGATGCAGTCAGTCATGCCTGGGTTGTAGCCCCAGGCCAGGGAGGAGTGGGAATGAGAACTGGTAAAACCTGCTGGAGTGAGGGGTTCCAGATTCACCTGTGGCTCCCAGCCAGTGAGACTGAGAGGTGGAGACTTTCTTCACAGTATTTTAGGAAACTTTTTGTGGAGAAATACTTCCATGCTCTTTAATCTATTAACGTGAGATAAGATTTAGGATAAGCCAAAACATGCTGAATTCTGGGAGAATTTTGCCAGTCAAATAGATTGTCCACTGGGGTTTCAAAAGATATCCGGAGGAAGAAAAAACAGTCACATTCATCCCACTGTCCTGTGCACAGGAGGGACAGGAGCAGACTGTATTTCTTCTGTGAAAGCTGAACAAACCTTACTGAGACAGTGGACTCTTGAGTGCAGCTGGGTATTCTCCAGTTCGGGTGAAAAGGGTGTGAGGGCTAGTGCTTCCCTATTGCTTTGACGTAGCCATAGATAAAAATAGGCTGAAGGGGAGAAAAAAAAGAAAAAAGGTTTTAGAGGTACAACTGAGAGCAAAAAATTGAGCCTCACGATGGTCTGTCAACTCCCCCTAGTAGCTGACCATCTGCAATGCTTGCAGGCCCTAAAAAAAAATGTGCGTGAGGAGAAGGAAGGGAGAGCAGGAAGCTGAGGTCTGACCAGGATACTGTACTGTTAGAAGCAGCCCTCTCCAGGGAATGCTTTAAAATATGACTTAGTAATGTTTATTTTACGCTGTGCAAGGGCTGAGAACAATCATTTCAGGTGAAGGCATGGAAAGCCAGGTTTTTTTGAACTTTGGCCTGGTTCTTTTCACAAGACTAACAAGGATGTGCAAGAAGTCTCCTGATAAACCATCCACGTCAGTGAAATGGGTGTCAGTCTCCTTGTGTTGCACCTACTCTTCCTGCCTGCCTTCACATCTGCCTGTTCTGTCAATGAATGACAGTCACTGTACAAACATTCAGGTGCAAACATGAAGACGCTTTCGCTTACCTTCTGACTAACCCAGCAGGCAGCACATGCGGGTCCCCATGTCACAGATTCATTTGCCTCAGGGAACCAAAGCCCTACAGCAGAGGGGCTCAGCTCAGCTCCTCTTCCCTTCAGAGAAAACTCGAGGCTCTGCAGTGAACTCAGAGGAGATAATTCAAAGGGAAATGGGGCAACTGACAGTGGTTTGGCTGGTTATACTCAAACAAAAGAATAGCTGGCATCCTTTAGATTCAACTGCAATAAATTGGCTTCTTAGTTCCTAAGCTCGGCTTCCGCTCCCTGTCACCTTCTGAAAAGGCACCTTTCCATGTGGAAAACACTGACAGATTAGCCTCCAGCAGCTGCAGTTCAAAGCATGCTTATTTGGTGGCAGTGCTGGCTTAGTAGTTTGCAATCTCTTTTCCCTGCCCCACTGGTTCCCTCCACGCACCACCTGTCTGTTGTGCTGGGACAAATGTTTGCTCCACTGTGTGGGAAGCGGATCTGGGAACCGATCTGGCTGAAAAATAACTGAGCCTCCCTCTACCTTCCCGTGGTTACTGCTGAGGGGGATCCGTTCCCCAAGCTGGTTTCCTGCGTGACCTCACAAATAGTCATGACAGAGCACAGGAGGTACAGGAAACCCCAAGGGTGCTCACGGGTATCTAGGCACAGCCAAGCAAAGGCTGGTGAGTGAGGGGCCTACACAAAACCTGATGCAGACTCCTCCTTTCCCAGAGGTCGAAGCACATGTGCCAGCTTCCACCAGCCAGTGATGGGCTGCTGGGAGATACTTATCTGGAACCTGAATTGTCACTCTAAAGGGATTTTTTAGGCTGGGGTCATATCTCTGCCTTGCATGTTCACCTCTAACACTTACCAAATTAGCATTTTCAGGAAGAATGACCTTTGCTGCCTGGCCTCACAGGTACAGCAGAAGCACACTGGTTTGTTACTGGAAAGGGTCAGTCAAACAAAAGAGATTAAAACAGAACAAAACAGTTCCTGTAAGGTGAAGGTTTCCTCAGAAAAGGTCTTTACCCTTCCCGTTGAATTATACATGTAGATCAGCATGCTACTGGCTCCTCTGGCTCCTGACAGCCTCTCTCCATGCTGGAAATGCAGCTCTTGGAAAGCTGAAGATCTGTGCATAACTGAAGGAGAAAAAAATGTTTTATCCCTCGCCACAGACTGTCACTCATCCGAGGGACAACTCATGCTTGCCGCTTACGCGAGCTCCCATTGGGCTGCACGGCCTCAGCACCGTGGGAGCCAGAGGGCTGGAACTGTTTGCTTTGCGTTCTCAGGGCCACCCTGCACGTGCTGCACTGACTGGGAATGCAACGTGAACGGCGCTGTCTCAGTGCAGCTCCTGAGGCCCTGCACAGGTCAGGCAGGAGCACAGCCCTCCACAAACACATACGTGCCTTATCGCTGCTGTTTGCTCATGTGGGCCCAGCTAGTCAGCAGGTGAAGGGCAGTTTACTGCCCAGTTTAACCCAGCCCTCCAGCTTTCGATTGGAGTGAGCACGTCTGTAAGGGAGCAAGTGGGGGTGTGCTGGGGAGGCTGCAGTGCGCTGCAGGTAGCGCGGTGAGACACAGCGTTCCCTGTCTTGCTGGGCAGCCTTTCTGCACTAGAGACCATTAGTACATTCCTGTGGGGATTTAGTCTCGACCATGCAACATCCGGTCTAAGCAGTTTTTTCTTACCTTTGATAGGAAGTCAGGATTATAAGTGATCCCCACTGCTGGCCGGGCTGGGGTGGGTAAGAGAGCCCTGAGGCTATTAAGGGGAGAAGGCAGCTGTACATCTCCTGTGTATCATCCTCATCCCCGGTTAAAGGCATGGACAAATTAGTCAACCTTAAGGATTATGCTAATTTATAGCAGCAAAGAATGGGCCTCTGGGAGCCATTATACCAGGCAAGGATAATTGGAGAGCTAACATCCCTCTAGCTAGATGTCCTTCTCCGAACGCTTCCTATGTGGGAAGTGCCAGGAAGAAGCCAAATGGCACCAGTCTGGATAAATTCCCTGTTGGGCAAATTCTCTGCCTCTTATCTGTGGTAACATTGCCATTTCTTGTGCTAATGGGTCTGTTGTAAAACTGAAGATAACTTACACCTTCCCTGAAACCCCAAATGCTTTGTTGTGGAGAATCAGGGCTTCAGTCCAGTTCCTACACAACCAGCCCAGCTCCTGCACTCCTCGCAGCCGCTCCTGCCTCCAGTGCTTGCAACTGCTGCCCAGCACTTTCATGTCGGATCTCTGGAACCTCTTCTACTGTTTTGCAATGGTCTCACCATGCTGAAGATAAACTGACCAGGGCGTGTCACCCCATCTACCCACTCTGCTTCCAGGATAAATCTACAGGAAAAGTGTGCAGAAGGGATGATACAACACATGAAGCGGTGTTTCCAAGGCGTTAAGGTAGAGGCGGTTCACTGTTTGAATGGCAGACACTTACCAGCTTAATCACACCTGTGCTTAAGGTACAATTGCAACAACTGTAAACCTCAACAACTGCAACTGTGTAAACCTGAGGCTGACTCAGTATGTGCCAATAACTTTTTTTTAAACTATACTTAAGTCACTTTCAAAAGAAAAACTACAACAGCTAACCAGTTGAAGAGCTAAAGATCAGAGGTGTGCAGCAGAATAGAGTGTGCAGAAATAAATGCTATGATATGAAATCAGCTCACCTATATCATTTTTACTCTTGTAGACGTTTCCCTGCATCTGTTTTAAGAACCACAAAGGCCACATTATGCTGCAAATATGGTAGCTTAAATCCAAAGTAAATTTCAGTGGAATTGATTTCCACTGATATCACACCAAAGGAGATCAGAATTAGGCCCTTAGTCCAGATTTACAACAGAAGAATTAATAGCAGAATGTGCAGTTTTCTCCTAGTAATATGTAATGATCAAACAAAGCAAAAATGAAATTTGACAAGCAGCTGGTTTGATAAAATTTCTAGGCACAAAATCTAATTCTTTGCTTCTTGCAATTTACATAGTCATTCAGACCAACACATAGTGACTTTAAATCTCTACAATTCTAAACTATGGGTGTCTCATGCCCAGTGTGGTAAAAGTAGAAATAATTGTACAGAATCAGCTTCAGTGAAACTACATCGCTTCTTTCCTTCTGAACATTTACATCCACAAAAGTTTTAATGTCACAATCATGAACATTGATCTTTCTGTGTACAAAAGGAAACTCTCTTGGCTATTCTGTAAAAATGGAGAGCTATTAAAAAAAGGGAATTTTGGAAAATCACTTTATCAATGATGTTCTGTGCATAAAGCCAAATCTTCAGCTACTGTAAACTGATCTTAACCCAAAGAGCGCTTGAGAATACTAAAGAAACTGTGGCAGGAAACAGGACTTTTATGACTGACTGCTTTATCTACCTTAGTGCATTTCTTATGCTATTAAAATAAAAAATAATTTGACTTTTGATGTTTATATGATGACAACTGAGAGGGGAACTGGGAAAGTATGGGCTTATGCCACCAGAAAATTCTGGCAGGGGAAAGGAGATGAGCATGATTTCTGGGATCAGGAGAGTTGTGTGGTCCCATTTCTAGAAAGTGTGCCAGAAAGACCAAAAGAAATAAATGCGGTGGCCACTGCAGATGAAGGGATGCTTAAAAGCACATAGGACAAGGCAGCCAGCTTAGATACAGTGTCCAAGTGTATATCTGGCAGGCAGACTTTAGTCAACCTGTGTACTAGGGAGGTTTGTAATCAACGTTTACTCTGTGTAGACAAGACAGCTAATTTGTCAGGAAGTGAAAAGGGGAAGCACTGAAAAAGTTAGCAAAGGGCAGCAGGTACGCTTCATACAAAGCTGCGCACAATGCTGGTTTCTCTGCAACACAGTGCATCACCTGTTTTGTAACACTGTAGCTACCCTAATTTATCCAACCTTCTGATTATAAACAAAAATATTAATTGAGGGTACAAACAAGTTACTGCAAGACAAGATGAAGCAGGATGTACACAACATCGGCTAGTCTGCTGTTGTCCTATGGTACATCCTATGTACCTTCAGCAACCGCAAGGCAGCTTACTCCGCTGTTATTGAGGTGAGCTACTTTGTATTTACCATGGAGTAAAAATCCAAACACAAGGAGTAACTACAATATAGGTGACACACGGCAGATTTACACATCACATTCCCATGCTTGAAGCCCTGGAGAGTAAACTGAAGTACAAATCTACCTTTTTCCTTATTACTTCTTGGAACTTTTTTGCTTGTAATCAAGGAAGATAACACTCTGATTTTCATAATGGGATAAATATATTGTGGTAAATTACGCCAGTCACTTCTATCACACACTTCTAAAAATAAAGGAGGAATTAAATTATCAGATAAAAAACAAACACATAATTTAATTAAATAAAACCAGGAAAGTACAACAATCATGATCTTTAATTTGTGCCAGGTACTTCATCTTGAAGCCCCCACCTCTCTGGCATACGTCTCCTACCTTTCTCTTACTACTTAAACTACCTGCCAGCTGGCCAACAGCGTTCATGCTTTAGGTTACTGCAGGAGGGAACGGCAAGGCATGGAAATTTGTAGATTCAATGTTAATCACAAAATGATAAACATAGTGCCCACAGTGAAGGAAGTGGCTGAAGTTCTAACAGCCACACAGTTGTGCAACAAGACAAAGTTGAATTATCCTCCAGTGAAAATTTAATTTTCTTTGACTTGTACTAACCACCATCCAGAGTCAAGGAGCACAACATCTCCTTGAGGGCCATACTCTGATATGAGGAAAAAGAAAGGGAATGCAGGGGAATTACCACTGACTGTGGTGTTCAAAGAGATGACAGAGGAAGCACACCCTTCTCTGCGTTATGCTTTTCTGGATTCAAAATACAATTGCTCTTCCTTCCCCAGCATCCCTTTTTTGTTGATGTGAAGTGTAAATGGGTGCCAAAGTGTTATTCATCCAGTCATGGAATATTCACACTATGGTGAGCTGTCTGGTGGATAACAAGAAGCAGCATCAGGTTCCTCTTTCCACTTAGAACTGACTGGGATACGGTACCTCCTCTTCCTACTACAGGCAGCATTTCAAGTCTGTTAAGAAAAAAAAGGAAAAACCCCATTAAGACACCCAGTTCCCCCAGCTTGAGATCATTTTAACACAGATCTCCCGGGAAGCTGTTACTCCAGGCTATGAGGAGCTGCAATCTGAGCAAGAAATACCCTTGAATGGTGGGTCCATGGTCCATGACACAATCACTTTACATCTTTGAATTTAAGAGCACAGTTTGCACCGGTCACTGCTAGATTACAGTTTTACAATACAAACAAATACGTTTCACTTTACAGTTAAGCAGGGGTGACTTCCCCAGCAATGCTCAATTACAACTAATTTCCTTTCTGTCACTACTAAAGGAAAGAAACTGTAAGCTGACCGAAACATGCATTTCCTTAGCTACATGGCAAACATGGAACATTCTGCTGCTGTCCTGCAAAGAAGAAAAAGAAGAAGAAAAAAAGCTGTTAAAAAAAACCCTCCTCCTTTCTTGACAGTTAGATGAAATACCAAACAGAACAGAAAACAAAATAAAGCCAAAACTCTGCCAATTCTTTCTGAAGTATTCTCTTGCTTCTGTAATAAAAAGCCGCAACGCTGCAGGCAGGCACTAATGCATGCAACTGCCTGCTGCTGAGCCTGGATTTAAGCCATAAACTCGAGCTTAAATTCTATAACTAGTCCTGTGCTGGCAGAGTTTGAGCCTTTCCGTACCACAGTACAGGCTTTCTGGGTGCCCGTTCTGGCTGTGCTCATGACCGGCACGGGACTGGAAGCTTCCCTGGTGTTGCTTCCCTTGGGTTGGGGCTACAGTGAGGGAGGAGGCACGGAGGAGGCCTTGTGCCTTTTCCACCATCGCCCGGGCAGCATTATACACGAGGGGACAGTACATGCTCAGCTCCAGAAGGTGAGGCAAAATCTATTACCAAGTCTTTTGGATTGTTTTAAATAAGCTGTTAATAAGCTTAATGCCTTGGGGAAAGAGACATGGGCACAAACTGAAGATATGGCCATTTGGCCCAGCTAGTAAAGCTGCTCACCAGCTTACCCTGATGGATATCTCTGGAGCCATGGGAGACCCCTAGCCATTGTACCATCAGCACTGAGGCAGGCTGATACTTCAGGCCATGTTCCTAAGTCCTGCTCTGCATGTTCTGACAAGGCTCAGGGTACCCTAGTCAGACATGCCTTTGTCTACATTTTGGCAGTAACGAAACCATGAGTTTGGCACGCAGATCAGCAACAGAAATAAAACATCAAACAAGGGCCAGGGGAGGTTTTGCTGAAGTTTATTTAACAAAAGCAGAAGTTGGTTACCACAAGGAATAAAATATCATGTGAATTAAAAAGAACTCATTTCAGCTATCTGTTTAAACTTTTCTAGGCACCTCTTCCTCTGTAAAAATCTTGAAACATGCCTCCCTCCAGTTACTATGCGCTGATGTTGCAGTTTACACCCAGCCCTCTGAGGCATTTGGATGTTACTGAGAATAGCCAAGTAACTACAGCTCTCAGTGACATAAAAGAAATTAGGGACCTTCTGCAGAAGATAATTAACATCTAGATGGATGCTCTGAGAACCTGATTCAAAGAGGTATGTGTGCCTCTTCTCTGCTTATACACCTGTATCCCTTAGAGGGGTGATGCGTTAAGTGCTTGCTAACTTCTCTGGGTTAGAGAATTAACATTTTTTTTGATCAGGCCCTTTCTGACACAAGTTACAAGTCAAACAGAGAATTTCTAGAGTGAAAGCAAAGCATCCACACAAAGCTCTGTCTTTAGCCTGAAACAGGAACGAGTTCATGTCCTGATAAAAGGCTAAACGCTGAGCAGAGCTAGCAAGATCAGAGGATTTCCTCACAACACAGTCTCAGCCAGCTTCGATATTTGGCTTTGTTTTATACTGTAATAAAAACATCCACTAAGCAGGAACAGAACAACATGCTTCAGTGGCAAGCGCCAGCCCAGCTTCTCACCATTCAGTCGGGAAACTCGGGAGGCAGCTGGGGAGCTGCCCAGCTTGCACGTTAGGTAGGTCCCTGGCTCCCTGGGAGGGTAGGGGGTGAAGCCAAGCAGCGTGGCCACTCACGGGATGGCCAGCTGCGGAGGCCAGATAGTCCCTTCACCTACATGCATGGAGGTGACTCGTTTCACCGCCACCACAGGCAAGCCAGCCAGGAGGCCTGCCAGAAGGCTTTCTGACAAGATAGGGATGTTCCACACACACAGTCTGATCATCAGATCTGCATTTTCGAGTGGAAAAGGGTTCCCTGGCAATGGGGTGGGGAGAAAGCACAGAGCCCTCCTACTGCATGAGGTAAGAGGAAGACGAGAGAGCGTGCAGCCTGAGAAGGCATTCCTATCCTATTTGTAGCTAGTCAAGAGAGCCTTCCCATAAAGGGCTTTTTTGCACTAAATATGAGCCCTTCTCCTCACACAAGCAAGCTGGGACAGGTCTGGCATGAGTGGGATAGAAGCTTTTGGGGCCACACCTTGCTCACAGAAACTTGAGTTGGAGCCAGCTGCGGTAAGCGTCAATAAAACCTGCAATCAGCAGCAGCTCTCACACTAAATGTGTCCAGGCTGACTTGCCTTTCAATGGAACGGAGGATAAGAGTGCAAGGTATATAAACAGGTTTACTTTTTATAACACATTTTAGAGCACAAGGCTGTCCCTTGTTATGGTGGCTGAGATGTTAGGGAGGTTCAGCATAGCATCCCAGAGGAACTCCCCTGATACATTTGTACCACGCAGGGCAGTTCTGGAGAAAAAGTGAGCTGGATGATCAAACTTCCCTTCTCCGCAAAACAGCACTGTTTGGAAGAAAATAGCTGGGGCGGGGGTGGGGTGGCATATGCTATCTGGCTGTGCCTCAGGAACAAATTAGTATGTCTGTATACAATGCGATGAGAGTCACTGCCTCTTTTACTTGCTAATGACAGAAACTAGCGGCAGACTCATTTTCCTGATGTAATCTCAGGACTCTCTGCTTTACACTGGAAGTGGATATTGCAACAGAGCTGGGTGAAATGTTATGGTCCTAATGTTTACTCACTGAAGGCTGCAAGATTTGGTTTGGCTGCCAAAAGATAAATCAACTATTTACATAGATCTTTGGCAAATCTAAACTAAAATCCATCCCAGCACCATGATCAGAGAATCTAAAACAAAATCCAAACCTGGACTGTGAAAATATGTGAAAATAACGTTAACGTCGCCACAGAGTTATAACCACGTAGTCAAGAGAATTTGGTCACATGTTCTGTGCTTTCATAGTCCCATCAATATTTATTTATTGTGACTCTCATGACTCTAAGCTCAGTGGAAACTGTGCATTGAACACATCCAAGATCAATTGACCTTGATTCCAATCCTGGGTGAGAATTAGGCAAACTGGATATTTTTAGTTTGCAGAGTTCATTAGTATGAAGCTGTATGCAAAAGAGTCCAAATATAATAACTTGGTAATATAAAAATTTGTTTTCTATTTTTTCCTCAGAAACCTGACAAATATATTTCTCTCAAAAACCAACAAAATGTTGCTTCTGAACAAAGGCCAGGAATGGAAAATTTAATCCAGAGAAATAATTTTTTCAGGAAATTTTAAGCACCAGAAAACAAACCATTGAAAGACAAGTGCAAATGCAGCCTTACATAGAGTTTCTACTATCAGCGAAGGCTTTAGTAAATGCTGTGTGAGACTTTGATTCTTACTGCAGAGGCCTTACGGCAAATAGCTGCTCTAATAATCCCTCGAAAACCCAGTTAGCAGCACACAGTCTTGAGCATCTTTACTGGTTATATGCAGAACAAAAGGCCTTATTTGCGATATTTCTCCATACTTCCTCTTCTATTTGTTCACCCTCTTCTAACTTTGCAGCAGCCTCTGCTTACGCTTCAGCCAGAAAGCAACATTCCTTCATTGCACACAGTAAAGACTCTGTTGCTATTAATAATCCAATTTGATGCTTATTGTGCATCCTTTGCTGTGCCAGGGAATCGTCACTGAGAGCTCCAGAGAGGTCTGTGGACAAAAGCTCTGGAAGCATTCGCAAAAGCATTTCCTGAACCACATCTGACAGGACAAGTTAGCTCATCCAGATCCCCACAGGCGTCTCCTGCCCGAAACACTGGCGCTCCTGCATTTCTACACCGTAGCGCTGCACTGGGCAATAGTAATTTTTAAACGCAGCCTAACAGCAAAAAAAAAGGCAAAGATTTAGAGTTTTGAGGGAGCTAAGATCCCTGTTATTCTCCGGGCTCCAGCAGAAGCAGAAGAGCTGACCGCAGGCAGCGCACACTGCAGCTGACCCAGCCTGTCTAGATGCTGAACTGCTGCATCACAGACAGAATTCTAATTTGTTCTAACAGGATGGGCGTACGCAGGGCTGCGTCCCCAGCTGGTGTAAATCACAGCAGCCCTCCTGAAATCAATGCAATTATGCCAATTTTCATAGATTCATAGATTTTAAAGTCAGAAGGGAGCATTGTGATTTACATGTTGCTTATAGCTGTGATCTATGTTGTAAATGAGGATTTATGCTAGCCATGAGGATCTAGCTCTTTGATGCATTTCAGGGAGTCTAATCTTTTAGTCAGGTAATTTCTACAGAGCGGCTGCTGTGCTGCAGACAATTTTTAGCCCTGCAGGGGAATAACAGAGCCCTGAAGATTCACGTGGAACGGGAAGGGTTATTTACACCTTGATAGGAAGCTGAGAGAGGCAAAGAAGAAACAACACAATGTACTGCATGGAGAGGAGGGCTGCATCAGGGAACGACATAGGTGGCAGAGCAAGGAGGGAATGACAGCTAGATGGAAAGCGCCAGCTCAGTGGGTGCTCTTCAACAAACTCAGGCAGCCCTGGAGCCTTCTCTTTCTCTCTCATCCAATGGCACAATGTTCCTGCCATGGACCAACTCTGCAGAATAATGTCAATGCTCTCCTCAACCCCTTCTGCCTTCGTGGCTTGACAACTCCAGTCCATGGCCCTGTTCCAAATGCATGCTTCAAGTGCTTTACAGCAACGGAGCTCTGGTCATTTAAAATATCTGCTCACAGCATCTTCTCTGTCTCCTCGCTACTCCTCAGCCTACTTCACTGTGAGCATACGCTCTTCTAAGCTCATTGGAAGCTCCGGACTCACCAGCATGAGTTCCCAGGCTGACAGCGTTGAGGAAGAAGTCCCTATCTAGTGCTGCTTTTCTGGCCGTGCTGTTCCAGAGAGCCGCTGGCAGCTAGAAGAGTGTAGGCACAGAAAGCAAGGCAGTTGGTTTTGAAGGACAGTACCATGTTAACCTTCCCTTTGTGTCACCAGCTCTGTTGCCAGGAACCTGTAGCATGGGTTGAATTCTGAGACCTCTTTCTGGCCCTTGCAATTCCTGGCTCTTTCTCAAGGCACCTTGCTGCTTCTGTCCGGCCCCTCTCAGCCAACCAATCAACTGGAGGCAGCTTGTTGCTGCTGGAGGAGAGTGCTATTCCTGTACTTGCAAGGGACTATAAGTTAGTGGGCCCTTCAGCAAACTGATTGTGCCACACCAGCATTTGTAGTGATCTCTTAGGGGTTTTAAAGGTATCAATTAATAGGCTATTTCCATTTCCCCCATTCTATTTACTCCTTCCTACCAGTAGGAAAAAGGAGGTATTTGAAGATTCAGTGGACGGTCACTGGGAGACCTCTGCATAGAGGTCCAAACTAGTGCTTTCCAGTGCCTTCTCCCTTCATCATGGCAGCTAGGAAAAACTTCCTTTTGTACTGCCACAGCATCATTCCTTGCTGCTTTGTGAGAGGAAAGACACACCACAACTGTGAGGATGAGGGGCTGGCATGCTGATGAGCTCTACACAGCAGCCTGACAGGGCCTGAGGACTGAGGGTGAGACCCTTAAGGATAGAACAGGAGATAAAATGAGAAAGCTTTAAGGAACCTTTTAGAGGCACAGATAATCCCTTCTTCCTCAAAGGAAGAAAAGAATCAAAAGGATGAGTCCAGCTCAAACTGGCACAGGTCGAGTTTGGCTTTGCCAAGAAAATATGTCAAAGCAATGAATCTGAAGCTAGTCATATAAGGTGTGGTCATTTTGCTTCATCTCATAGCACAAAGCTGGGCTTGCTTGAATGGAGCAGTCCAGATGTACTGCCAGGAAGTTCTGCTAGGAAGTCCTGGCAGGGAGAAGGGGGGTTAATTCAGTCTACTTGCAGCAATAGAAAGGAATCACAGAGTTGGCCAACCCCTTAAGTGTGCTAGTCCCTCTGCTTAATATTAGCTCATCCAACCCAAACTAATGTAAGAGATAGAGTAGTCTCAGACAGAGGTGGGGAATTTGTGAGGCCTTAGTGAAAGAAAATATGTATTTCGCAGCTCAGACTCTGGGCTGATGTAAATAAGTCTGGCTTAAGGAGCACTAATTGATGCTTGGTAAGAACTGGCAATCTGTAGGGCCTTCTCAGCAGCGTTACAGCTGCATTTTTGGGTGTTGCAACTGGATCTGGAATGTGCCAGGCACATGCACTTAAGCATTCCTAGAAGCTGAGGTACAGCACCTCTCTCCCTTTACAGACAATAAAAATGGAATGCTAAAATTTCTCAAGTCATGCAGAAAAGTACCTTTAAATTTCACCCACAAATATAGCAGGTCAAGAGCAAGACCCAGTCTCTCCTGTATCTCTAATGCAGTCCTTACTCCAGTTTGGAACATACAAAACAAGTCTTGAACTGCATCAGGAATATGAACTCAAAAGTGCCTCTCCTCCCATGATTAATTCAATTCGCATGCTTAAGGAAGAGTCTATAACCACAAACATACATACACACATGCAGGATTCTAACAAATTATGCAAAGTGTTTACCTCATTTTTGCAATCAACTCTCAATTTGATTAGCAGCAGACTGACACTCACTTGAGAATTTTTTAAATTTGACTTCTGCTGTTTAGAATGCATGTTTCAGTCCCACCAATGCAGCAGCAACTTCCCAAGGCTCCACTGGGGTAGCTGGGGAATACACTGCACCTCTTGCCTTTCTGGTTTACATCTGCAGTAAATCCCACTTGTTTTCTTTGCCAGGCTAGCTTGGACACAAGGAACAGAGGGGGGAACAATTAAAACTCACCCTTTCTGCATACACACATATATACATAACCCTCTCGTGAAAAAAATCTCAATTCCTGGAATCACTTTTGTTCTTTCCCTAATTGCAGACTGATGTCTAAGGATTTGAAGCAAAGCACATGAACTGGTATTCACAACCAGTTATTCCCTAAAACTTGTTTATTCCTCTTTGCTGTTTAATTCCTTTCAGCGTTGATGTTAATACTTACCACATTTTAAATAGCAACTCAAAATACGAGTCAGTGGTGCACAGAATCCAAAGAAAAACCATTGCAACCTTAGAAAGCGCACAACACGCTCGCCTACCTCAGGTCATGGAAAACAGTACTGAAATGATAAGAAAGAGGTAATGTGGGTTTTTCTGGACAGCTGCTCATTCGGTGGCATGTATTTACACAGAGAGTTGATGACCTGACTGCACAGCAGAACTGACAGTGGTATCACTGGGGCATGAATGGAAGGACTTCTAAAAAAGCAAGGGAAGTAGCTGCACGTAATCTGAATCACCTTAAAAAGCAGTAGGAATCAGGGATTGGTTACTACTAGGCAGTCCCTTTAAATCCTCAGAATAAAACCTGAGCTCAGAACAGTAACTGACCCACAACACAACTGCCCTACTGGCCTCAGAAGACTTTGCTGCGCAAGCAAAATTGAGGGCAAAATGAATTCTCATTTAGAAGCAGAGATGCTACAAAAATCTCCGTATCTGTTTTGAGGAAGAGACCAGCATTTTAAAAATAAATAAAGCTAACATTTCAAATTGGAACAAAAAATTGTTAGCAGCAGTCCTGCAGAACTACAAATTCTGTACTTCTGCAACACTGAAGCTATATAAATATGAAATATGTATATAGAAATATGTAAATACAATAGAAAATGCAAATGCTGCAATAGTAAAGTCCAGATCTAAATGAGGAAATCAAAACGAAACATTTTCACTTTCACAAAATGAAACAATTTGACATTATCACAGGGGAAATGAGAAAGTCAAAAGATAATTGTTTCTCATTTTTCCCATTTTAAATGTTGACACATTTCCACAAAATAATTACATTTTGACAAAACCACTTTTACCAAGAGAAGATCATTCCACTGATTTTTTTCCCAACCTGTTCTAGTCAAAATCTTCTCACAACAACGCTGCATAAGGCAAATCTTTTTCTTCTCCTCCTGCATTAATGCACCTATCCTGGAACTCTTGCTTTCCTTGAATTTCTAGCACAAACTGTATTCAAGCATCAGCTCTTCCCTGCTCATCTATTTCAAGTTAGAGAAAAACCTCAGGCACTTAAAATCATCGGCCTGCACATGGATTATGATAGATCTCATATTTGCTAGTCTAAAAATCCAACTGTAGCAGCTACAACTAAAACAGCTGATTATTTTTCAGTCGTGTATTCCTGTCAAGTCTCTCAGTGAAACAATGGTTCCTCAGTCAGTTCCCCTGAATACCTCCAAGTTTTGTCTCTTCTGTTCCTAAAAGAGATATTCGGGTTTTCTCTGCTTTTTTCCAGTAAGTAGCTATAAGGGCTTCTATGACATGCTTTACACTACTTGAATATATGTACCAATAAAATTGCAAAATTGAGGGAGATCAGTTGCAAATAAACAATGGAGGAAGCACGATGCTTCAGGCCACAGGCAGACTTGGAACAACTCAGTAGAGGCCCACAATTCCCCAAGGATCACCTCAGTTTTTGGGCTTTGTAAAGGCTAAATGGGAGCCCAACTCTAAATGGCCAGGGACTGCAGGAAGTGTTCAGCAGGCAGTGTTTAGGGTACTGGTAAGGAGGGATATTCTCCTTATTGTCTGAAGGAGATACATTATCAGGCCTCTAGCTGCTTCTGCTGAAGGAAGACACTACAGCATTTTTCATGCAGGGTGCAGGTGCCCCAGCCAAGTCCCCAGTGCGTAAATGCTTTTAGTCTACCTAATTTCTTCCTACAGCTTCCACAGAACACGACATTTTTCACTGCCTGTCCCAAATTGTTGTGTAGCATCATTCTGTGCTTCCAAACACCTGACATGTTGTCACTGTGATGGATGAAAGGGTTCATATAGATTATGCAGGTGCCTTGAAGGCACCAGAGCTAAAGTCTGTCTAGCTTTGAAACTTTAAAGCACAGTCTAATTTCCTGGAAATTCATGTAAAAATAAACGTGTTCCAAAGCTGAACCACATTAAAAAGCAAGTGGAGTTTGACTTCTCTGGGTAAGTCTTTCACAACAACCATCAACTGTTTCTGTATCTTCCACCAAACACTTTAAAGTTCCTCCAGCTTGAGGCATTCAGGCTCCAGAAACCTACAGAAGGCTTATACTCCCTTGGAACCGGCTAAAGAGAAGGTCCCTGTACTTCAAACATCTGTCCCTCTTCAGTACAAAAGTGACATGGGGCAGTTTTGACCTGGAAATAACCAGGTAACCTGAATAACCTGGAAATCCCAGCTCCATTAGCAAGAGATAGAACCCAGAAAGATGCAGCTGTGGGAAACTCAGGGGAAAGTACTTGCGGACAACTCAGCAGCACAAAAATTGCGTGCAGAGGAGAAATGTTTTCCTGTCTTCTCTATCCAACTGCCTGGCTTTGCACACAGCTGTGCCACAAAGCACAGGGCAGCAGGAGCCCTGAGCAGGAACTACTCTTGCACGGTCTCACTGACTGCTGGCTCTTACCATGCTGCTGTCCTGGTCAGTCACCTACTCCTTTTTTTGATTCTCCTTTTAGGACCAGACTGGCCCTCCAGGATGGGGAAGGGCTAGAGGAAAAAGAAACACAAGGAGAAAAAGAACTGAGCACGGGGACAGCAATGAAATAAAGGGAAGGGATGGGAAGATCACAAGATGAGAAACATATTAGAGAGAACTGGAAGGAGGGGACACCAAGCAGAGTGCTCCCAGTAGCAACCATCATGCCATGATGGCATCCGAGAAGGTGGTGGATGCAACCCATAGGTGCTCTGCCCAGTGATACGACGCAGTGGAACACACACAGGTCCCAGAGCTGTGCTGGGATTCAGCCATCAAACTTCCTACATGGGGTGGCATGGGTGCCAACCAGGCCAGGGCCAGGGGGAAGGTGACAAGGAGGTCCCTTGACTTTTTGAGCTCTTTAGGATCCCTACTCAGACACATTTTCAAGCTTTTCACTGCAATTGTTTTTACATTAAGCTGAAGGAAACACATGAATCCAGGAGCTGGAGATTTAAGAAACACAGCATATACTGTAAAACTTGTCATAAAAATGTTTCCGGCAATGCTAGCAATCTTCCAGGTGGTAGTTAATCTTTGGCCTGATTGGTATAGGGCCCGAGAGGGGCCTACTGGACAGAGAAGGCTTGCAAGCTTAGATAGGTCTTGAGCTCAGGATTGCTTTAATAGTAGTTTCCCTGCTTTCTTGGGATGGTTTTAGAAAGAAATGCATGTGACACACAATCTACAGCCTAAATTGACAGAGCTCTGTGCCCCTCTTTCATCTTTGTCTTTCTTTTGTTCTAGGTATACAATGAATGCAGCACCCAATTTTGCTTTGATATATACCCTATGAAATTGTTTAGTTGAATATACAGTGTAAACAAGTGCAGGATTTGACTAGCTGATAGATTTGTAAAATCTATTTGGAAGTCTTTCAGGATCAATTTGCAATACATAATGTAAAATGTAAAATCATCTTTGAACACAACATTGCATTTGGCATACCACCCTTCATCTAGCTGAAAAACCAACAATAAACAATGTAAAGCACAACACACTTTTTCAAACTAAATTTCTGGCATGCTCTTTCATTTTGCATAGCGTATAGCTGTAGGCTGTATTACATGTTATATAGTAACAGTCAGTAACATTTCATTTTTTTCAAACGAATCCATTTTTTATCACACAAACCCGTAAGCCTAGCTGGTGTGTGTGGGTGTGTGGGTGTGTGTGTGGGTGTGTGTGTGTGTGTGTGTGTGTGTGTGTGTGTGTGTGTGTGTGTGTGGGTGTGTGTGTGTTTTCCTCAGAAAGAACCAATTCAATCAAACAAAGTCTGACAGCAGTAAATTTCTACATTAAGCTTTAAGTTTTTGCCAAGTTCAAGGATATTTTTTCCCTCTAAAAACTGACTCACTTCTTGCTCATACCAATTCTATGCTACTGTAGCTTTATTGACTTCCCTGAAGATACTGTTAATTGATACCAGAAAATGTGAGATCAGAATCAAGCTATGCCATTAAAAATACCAACATAACCTGAATGGCAAGAGAGAAACGTATATGTCAAGGCAGCCAAAAGTAGGGATATGTAGGGATATGTAGTAGCCAAAAGTAGGATTGGTACAGCCTTACCAGGTAGCTTTTAAGTTTCCACCACACAGCACTAAAATCAACTGCTGTAGTGTCAACGTTGCTGCGGTGTTAACTCTGAATGAATGGTGAGGAGAAAGATGAGAACACGAATGGTTTAACTGTTCAGATCAGCCCAGGGATACACAAACAGAATACAAACTGCAATCCGGATGAGCACTGTCAATAAATTCTGTCCAGATCTTGATAAGACCTCAAGCATATGATGTTCCCCATACTACTAAAGGCAATCCTGCATTTCTTGGGATCTCTTGGGGAGCAGCTGCCACCACAGCCAGCCAGCCAGACAAGAATGCAGCCCCTGGTTTGGCAGATCTGGAGCTCCAGTGGACAGGCGCCCTGATTCCTGTTGAGATGTTCTGCATAAAATTACCCCATAGGCCTGCTGCAAAAGGCTAGTGGACCTCCATGAAGTTATGCACTAGAGCTTGGTGAAAGGTCTAGACATCCAGAGCTCTACTCTGGCCTCCAATTTTATGAGCAGTACACTCTGCATTTCTCCTGCTTGTGCAGGACCCTCTCACAAAAATCTTTGTTTTCCCTCTTTGAAAAAAAAACATGTCCTGCTTTAAACACTACAAAAGAAATAAAAGAAAATCAGGGAAAACATGCAAAGTGCTGCATAATGTGTGTAAGAAATGAATGCTTATCATTGTATCAATACCTAATTAGACCAGACAAGTGTCTCAGCATCAAAATAGCAAAACTATGGGTTAAAACATGCAGCGTTCCATGGTTAGCCCTGCAGAGATACAGACAAGAATGTGTAATACAAACCCTGTGAAGTAAGAGCCATTAAGCAGTCAAGTAAAAAAGTCCTGCAGAGATGAAGGCATGCCTTAGCTGGGTAGCCACTCTGAACTCCTCATTGCAGCCCGTCTACTCCACCCGTTCCCAGTCATGCATTCATTCCCTACTCTCATAGCAAATGTAGGCCTCCAACCTGTAAAGACATCTGCCTGTCTTTCTGATGTGAGTGTGCAGGTGTAAGGTATAGTCAAGGCAGACCTCTCTTAACAAATGCTGACCTGGGCTGTTAGCTCAGACCCGCCATCACACTAATGGAGTTACACTGCCTCTAGTCTGGGCTGCCTTGCGCTGGTTAGTGTGGCGCGTGAGAAAACCTGTGACTGTCAGCATCCATCCAGACACCTTGGAAGCCCGAGCCCAGGTTGCTCTGTGCAGCACCAGACTGTCTACATTTAGTTTTTGGAAGTCTAGAGCAGCACATGGCAAAATGCTCAAAAAATCTCGTTCCAGCTTTAGCACTCTCTCACTTGTCCCACTCCAAAAGACAAAAGCCAGCGTCTCATAACAAAGATTTCAAAAACGATCCCATTGTCCCTGCCCCATCCTTTGCCCTTTCCCCAGAAAACCTTCTTCCCTTCTTACCTGGTGTGGTTTTTAGAGTCTCGGGTGTTTATTTCTCCCCTCCTGCACAGGGAAAATGGCAGATCATTACTTCAGCATCTTCTTGTGATGTAGCTCCCTTCCTTCTTGCAAAGACTTTCTCTGTCTTCCACTTCCTGCTTTCTATTATTCACTTCCAGACTCAACTGATTCCTTCCTGAGCTTCAGGAATAACCCTCTGCCCAGATTCCACTGCAGTTTACTCCTCTTCGATACCTCCTGGGGATCTGACTATCATTTTCCAGATTGCTCCTTTGCATCAAAGCCTCATCTAATACTTGGCCTCTCCACACCAAAAAGCGTTATTAGAAGACATATGACTACCCAGGAAGCCCTGACTATACCAAGAAGGTGGGCTAAGGCCGTACATCCACTGCATTCACGTTTTCTTTGGAGCGACCTGAGATGGTCTGCCCTGAGCAACAACAGCAGTTCAGAACAGAACCTGACTCGCATTAAAAAATACTAGAGTCTGCTCTAGGTTTTTGTGGCTGGAGGGGTTCATATCATGCCTTTTCTACTATATCCTGGGCAATGACATCGTCTCACAGCTTTTCTCTACCTTGTGCAACTTTGCAGCTCGCCCAACTTCTATCTGCGTAGCACTTTTCTGCATTTCCATCGACGAGACTATTCACACAAAGGAACAAGAACCGGTGAGAGAAAGACTAGAAGGAGGCAAGCACGCTGGCCCAGATTCTCAATTCATAAACTGATTTTCTTGTAATTGTGCTGCATGCATGTCAGTAAGAGATTAGCTGCCTTATTCCGCTATCCATTTTTGTGCTTCTCAGACAAGTGTATTCTTACATTTGGCTCTTCTAAAGAGCAAACTCGTTGTATGCTGGATGTGCTTTCCCCCCCGTGTTTAATTCCGCTTTCTGAACTGCGCATTTTGAATGCTTTTACAGTGCACCATACGCAATTAGAGACGGTCCCACAGGGCAGAGGTGCAGGCTGCATTCTGAGATATTCCTCTGCTGTAGAAAATAAACAACAGCCTTTGAGACTATTTCTCTGCCAAAATAATTTCAGCATTTCACTGTCACACAGCAGGCGACCTGGGTGGGGGGGAAGACTATATTGAGAGGTGCTGCCGTGGCAACCTCAGGAGGCTGGTTATTTTAAAACGCACCAGACAATTAATTAATTTCCCTTTAAAAAAAACGCTGTAAAAATATAGTTGGGAGGTATTACACTTCCATAACAAAGTCTCTATTATAAATGAGCCTCTCCTTTTCAGCCAGGGCTGTAATTAGATTGCCTGTGGTGATGATGAATGGCCAAGGCGAACTCATTTCTTGGGGAAACGCGCGGCGGCGGCGGCAACCCAGGTGCGAAACGCACGCGGCCGCGCGCTACCTGGGGCAGCCACCCGAGACAGACATCCCGCCACCCCCTGCTCCTCCCTCCCGCCCGCCGCCGCGCCTGCGACAGAAGCTCGGCCTCGGCGCTCCTCACACACGCCAAGCCCGTACCCACGGGGCTCAGCCCGCCGCCCGCACCAGCCCGCCGGGTCGCTGCGTGCCCGCAGGCCGCCGCGGGATGCGGGGCAGGAGTGGGAGGCGGCGGGCAACAGCAGCCCGCCGTAGAGCCGGGCCCTCCGAGGGCGCCCGCAGGCTACGGCTGCCCGCGGCACCTCGGCGGCCAGCAGCCGGCCGGCGGCTCTCACAGCCCGCCCCGCCCCAACAGTGGCGGCGAACGGTCGTTAACGGCCGCGCCGGGCCGCGCGGGCAGCAGCAGCCCCCTCGGCCGGGTCGCGCCGTGGCGGAGCCGCCAGGGACGCCGCGCTCGCTTCCCTCATGCGGAGCGGTGGCCCGCAGCGCCTCTGGTCGGCTGGTTTGTGGGGATTAGTCCCCCCTGCCCTGCTGTCTGTCTTCGCCTGCTCTGCAGAAAATACTGTTTCAGGGGTAGGGCGGTGGGAGAGCACCGTGCTCCTCGGTCAGCAGGAAATGCTCTGTTTAAGGCCTGGTTTAAACGTGTTTTGCTGTCAGCTGGGAGAAGCTCTGGTGGTATCTAGCAGTGGGCACGGGCTCTGTGTCTGAAAGGCAGCTTTTTGCTGCGTGCAGCAGGTAACTGGAAGAGATGTAGATCAAACTGGGCTCCTGTCTGGCCGGGGATTACTCCGTTTTTGCCCTGCTATAAATGGCACCAGCATTTGGCCCACAGAGACTAACCGCGTAAGCTTTGCGCTTTCTCTGAAGTTTCTGCTTTCTCTAAATCGTGACTTTTTTTTTTCCCCTCTCTCAACTTCACTGTTGCTCGTTACACAGCAGACAATGGCTGGAAACGAAGAGGCCATCCGGAAGTAAAAGCTGCTATTGGAAAAAAAAAAAAAAGAAACTGTCCCCAGGAAAGATCCGTTTTGGTAAATGATGAGGGTGATGCAAAATGAAAATTGCGCTGAAATCATTAGCTGTGAGAACATTGCAAGCACTGAAGAAGTACACGCTGAAATACAGATGTTATAAGCAGCGTTGTCATTTACACTTAGGAAAGCGCTTGTGTGGAGAAGCTCATTGGCAGAACGAGGCAGGTGACGGCTGTGGCAGCAGAAGCACATATTTCTGCTCTGTGGACTTTTTACCCAGCATTAGTAAAAATAGTCTACATAGAGGATGAAACAGCTGCTCACCAATGGGGTGAGGCCTCTGCTTCCCCACGCAGTGCTATTTGGTGTGGCAGGAATGCTAACCCTTTGGAAGGCAACCCTGGATTTGGAAATTGCAGGCTTCACTAAAGCACAATTGGATTGGATTTTAACTGCATGTTTTTATGGGCCTCCCATTTCTTCTTTTGCCCTGAACACTTTCTGAACAACCCTAAAACTCTCAGCATCAATTAATGTAAATGTGACAGGCTTCTCTGATACGTAGGATGTGTCTTTCAGCCTCATTAGAGAAGGGAAGGGCTTTCCATCCATCTCCCGATTTTGATGGAAATACTATACAACATGTTTTATCTTTGTGGAACAATAAGAGCGAAGGGGCTGTGAGCCAGGGCCGCCAGCTAAGAGTTGATGATGGAATTTAATTGGTTAGTAACAAAATTTTAGTGCTGAGACAGCTTGTTTACATCTATTTAATGTCATTGCTTCCTGAATTTGTCTATCAGGGAGTGCTGCCTGACTGCTTCAGCCAGATAACAGACTGGTTCCTGCTGCTTCCAGATTTATCTTCTCTTCTGGCCACCAGCAGTCTCTTTCCAGTCTTTCAGTTGCTGTCAAGCAGCTTCCTTTTTTTTTGGAGCTGCACTGATCTGCAATCTATCCCTACTTATACCGTGGCTTTTCACCTGCCAGTGCTGGTGCTTTAATCACGTCCTTGCCTCCATTCTGGCTCTGAGCATTTCGTTTGCCATCCTGTAGACTTGTGGCAGTTTGCACTTTCCTGCTTCCAAAGCCCGGCACTTTTCTCACTTTACAGAACCTGTAAAGCCCATTTTATTTAGGTGAGGCATTTCAGCTCTGAAGCCTCGTTGTGCAAGAATCTTGGAATCGGTGGAACAAAAGCCTGTGGAATTACTGAGGGTGCTCTGTACTTTGCAGGAGTGGGCCCGTAGTGCACTCCTATTATCCTACATTTGCTTTTCTTTGAGGTGTTTCTACCTGCTCCCTAGCATGCCTTTGAAAGGCAAAGGGGATACAAAACTGCATTTTTTGGCAGTCTGCATTTGTCGCACAGTGCTGCACACGGGCAGGGATGGAGCCCGCATGCAGCAATCTCTGACTGAATGTTCTTTAACTGGCAAGTGGCAGTATTTGCAAACCTGAGAGCTCAAGCATGAAAGGAAAAAGGAATGCAAGTTTACAGATGCAGTGGCAATATAACTTAGAGCGTAGTGCATGTGTCTGTGTGCAGATGTGCCAGAAAGTGCCAATGAATTGTAAAGTAGTGTAATTGCACCCATTGTCATTCAGGTGGTGTGCCAAAGAGCAACTTGCAGCATCTGAGAGCATGCAAAGATTGGCTCCAGAGTTCAAAGGGAAAAAATATGAACCAGTATCACTAAAGTGCTCCTGTAGGAAAGCTGAAGTCAAAGGCCTGCTAATCTACCTATGTCTGCTCTCTGTTCCATGTGGGAGAAGATTTTGAAGCCTTTTTAAGTCTATGACAATATTCTCCACAAGTAGCTCTCTGTTACTGTTATATCATAAAAACAGGGAGCTAGCATTATGATTTTTTTTAAGTGGGAGGCGATTGTTTATGGAAAGATGATAGAGAAACAGTCAGATGTATCAGAAAAAACAAACAAAACCAATGGCATAGCCTGATTTTCAGTTTCTAAAGCTCAACAAAAAGCAATTGAATTATTCTATAATTAGCTTTATATCTAGGTGGATCCCAAATTTCACCATTCAGGTCTTTTGGGGAGGCTTATTTGGCCAGCACAAGCAATTGTGAGCATTTTCAAATACTTCAGCTAAACACTGAGGAAATTGAATCAGGATTAATAAAAGGTCTTGTTACAGAAGTAGGTGCTGGCAAGGAAAAGGGATTCCAACTCTCTAACTACCGACACAGGCATGTTCATCATATTCACAGTGTCTGTTTCGCTTAGACTGAGTAAGAGTTATTATATAAGGTTTAACTATTGCTTACACGAACTTCTGATGATTATCTGCTGCCTCATTGCAAAATAACCAGCCTTGCAGAGACCCTGAGGCTCCACTACTGCTCTGTGGTGTTCTCAGAACCAAGGAAAGAGAAGTCAACTTTTGGACTGCAATGTATAACACAAACGATAGCAGGGACTGGTACAAAGATGTTTTAGTGGGCCAAAGGAAATTAAGAAAATTGTTCCTGGAAACAGTAGAGAAAGAGGATCTCATTAAAAAAGGACCCCATTAAAAGGTAGCTGTTTGAAAAAGAACATACCTGTTCAGAAGTCATAGGAGTACTCAGCAGAGCCATCCACCTTCCATATCTATTGTTAGCTGGCACTTGGGGATTTAAAACGTTACAGATGCACCCATCTGAGCCTTTCATAGTGACGGAACCTTGAAAGATAACACCAGAGGGGACCTCCTCTGGGGTAAGGGAGGCTAACAGCAGCAATGTCATCAGATCATTGCTTCTAGTGGCTCTTTCTGTCCAAAATCAGGTTTGTATTTATTAGTGGAACTTGATTATCTTCTGGAAAAGAAATAATTGTTTCTGGCAACTGTATGGTGAAGAGTAACTGGTGCACATCTCTATCACAGGAAGTATTTAATAACATTCCTTTAACATCACGCTTTGTTAGGCAGGACCATAAACCAAAACTGGGATGTGTCAGGTCCCATGCTGCTGTGGGGTTAGGCGGAGAGACTACAGTTACCTAGCTGTGACAGAACTATTAAAGCTGGTCGATTGTTTTTGTTTTAAGTGAATTACAGGATGTTCTTCATCCCCTGGGGCTATCACACCCATGTGCTACATTTATAAAATGAGGCCTTTTTTTCTTTAGGGGAGAGGAAAAGAGGATACCCTTCCTGCAGCTTTACTTTGCCCATAAGGGCATCAACCAGGCATGACGTATTCATGGCAGCTAACAAGGTTTGTAAATATACCATGTCTAGGAAGTCACTGGTGGCAGATGTTTTTTCTTCATCACTGCACACAAGCCTTGTAAGCATGAGCACCCTTTCAGCACAGTAGCAAAGGAAAAATGCAGTGATGTCTTGCCATAGAGAGAGAAACGATGCACAGAGTTGAGCACTCAGGGAGGTGGGCTCATTTAGAAAATTAAATATGACCTTTTAGGTGGAAAATGGATGGATGTAGAGCAGACGTCCCATCAGCTGTGTGAGACAAAAATGTTACAATCTGCCTAAAAGCACCCTGTGCTTTTTTAAAGCACTAGATATTATAAAAAGCTATGGGCAAGTAATTTTGTCTGGTTCCTATGAGTATTAATATATGCAAGCATTTGCAACAAGAAAAGAAGCAGTGTCTAATAATAATCATGATACATTCTCAGCACTTAAAGGAGCAAATTTAGCTAGCTCTGATGCAATCAATAGTTGGGCAAGAGTCCTGCTTCCCTACTGCCTCTGCCCTGCAGGTCACTGCATGTCCTGATGTTTCAGCAGCTGCAGCTGGACCGTAGGACAAGCCAGCTCTGAACTGCCTCCCTGGCACCCTGGCAGGCTGAACCCCCAGCTGAGGATTGAGGGAGCCACTGCAATGCATGCTGCTCCCCTCACTCCCCACAAGCCTCATTTTCTTCTCAGTCTCAACCCAACACATCATAAGAGCATCGCCAGAGTGTGTGTCCTCACACAGGACCTGAGAAGCGCTCTCCAGCTTCACTGGGCCAACGCAGCCATGGAAGGTGAGTGAAGGTTCAGTGCTTCTTAGAAAGAGATTCTTGAAGGAGATCCAAAACAGGACCTAGTGCTAAAGACAAGCTCAGTGTCTGCAAATCCGAGATCTGTACAGTCTCTGACAGATCCATTGGCGTACTTGAGATGAAGACTGAACCACAGAGGTCTCCTGCTCTGTAGCACAATTCACATCTGTCCTCCCTCAAGGCCCCATACCACATCTTGAACTCTGACAATCCCTCCTTGGGTGTGATACGACCTTCTCCTCTGATGGCAAGCTGTGGTAGGGGATCTTTACAAGTCTGGCTTGTTCTGCTGCCCTTTAGGCCTGTCACCACCTTCATTCATGTGTTTCATTCAGCTGCTGCGTCTTGTCACAGCAAGCCACATGGCTCTCTGAGTCAAGGATTGCCGGTAAACGTCAAAAAAACACAAACCTGCCTGACCTGCTGCCTCTGCTTCACATCCCAGATAGCCCACACATGAACGCAACTTGTCGCTACGCTTCCATTACGATGAAACCAGAGGGTATTGCGTGCTGCTGTGACAGAAGGCCTCAGCAAACCTTTCATTTCAAGTTGCCAGCCGTTTTTAATCATGGGTTTCATTCATCCGAAGTAGCCTGACCAGAAGAGCCCGTGCTCACACCGATACTCCTTTGGAGAGTTTGTGTGTACGTGGAGGGTTGTTTTATTGCCACTCAACACCCATCTTAAAATGGAGCCAAACCATTCGAGGAATGCACAGGCTTGGTGCCCTCCTCTGTACGTCCTGTGTAACACTACCTTCCAGGCAGCGGGTATGATGGGGAAGGAGGGCAGAAATGTTTCAGAAGTCAGTCTTTTCATTTCTGTGTTTACATGTCCAGAAACAATTTTAAACTAACATTCAAAACACTACTAATAATAGCAGCCACAGTATTTTTGCTGGTCTTGCATAAAAAAGATTATTCGAGAGCTTTTTCACTTTACAGCTCCAGTGGAATCATAAGGAGAGGAAATACATGTTGGTCCAGTGAGTGACAGGGAGAGAGGTGTTACTAAAAGGCTTCTAATGATGTCATTCTTGGAGGGGAGGGGGGAAGAACCGGTTGAAAACAAATTGCGATAATACAAACAGATATTTTTGTATTAAAATGTTAACAAACGTGGACATTTAAAGCCACATCGCTGCTGCATATAAGTCGGCATAATTCTGCTGACATCAGTAGTGCTATGCCAGTCCACACCAGCCAAAGGGCTTTTCCTTTAACTGTGTTCTGCTTCAAGCTGATGAATTCCCAAATATAACTTCCACCCTCCAATGGGACCAAGTGTGCAGGTTCACGGCAGCGATGAACGAAAGAGCTGGGGTCATGGCCAGGAGCCCCTTCGTTAGAATTTTTCCTTCTGTTTGAGAACACTAGGATAAGTCATGCCTGCCTGCAGTAGGTCTCAAGAAATTAGCAAAAACATTTGCTATTTCAGTAGTGCATCAGCTGTGAGGTGAGTGCACAAGCGTGGTCCTTATTTGGCAAACAGGAAAACTGCATTCCCTCAGCGTCAGGTAGGGAGTTTGCTGCAGCCCTAGTTAGACCTCTGCTCTTCTCTCACCAAGCCCCAGGCCTGCAACTGCAACTCACAGGGCCACCAGAAAGTGACTGTAAAGAACGAGTACTTTACCTTGAAACAGAGCAGATTACACCAGACACAAGATATTAAAAAAGAAAAAAAAATCGAGCGGCAGAACGCACTCAGTGCCCCTGCAAGGTCTCCACTTACACACAAACCATTTCAAATCAGCCAAGTTAAACACTGGCCTGCACTATCCCCACACTCGGTGCATTTCCCAAGGACACAGTATAAATGCTTCCATCAAGACACAGCTTAGTTTATTTGTTTGCTTCTCTCCTTGCTCACGAGAAAGCATTTTTGTTTAAATCGGGAAAATAAATAGTCTCCTGACCCTTCTCTCCGCAGCACATGCTCCAGCACTACCCTGGGTTTATGAGGCTAATGGGGGAGAATGCTGTGGGAGGCCCTTGTTAAAACACTGGCAGCGCCTTCCCTTTCATAATGCAATGATTCAGGGCTGCGTTGTGTTTGTAGAAGCAGGAGGAAGAGGAGGCGAATAAAAAAAAAAATCCATTATCAGAGCTTTCTGCACGTAAGGACAGCTGGTCAAAATGCAGGGAAGACGGCAACTACCTTGAAATAAAGAGCCCGTGATGGAGATAAATAGTCATGGGGCTCATTCAACAAGAGCCTGCTGTTCCGAAATCCACTGGAACAGCTGCAGCTTACACGTCATTATACTTCTGATCAGTGAGCATTAGGAGCCTTTTTGTGAGTCCCTTGTTTGTTATATTAATCATTGCAAAAACAGTCGTCAGACTTAAAACTGGGCAGGAGATGTGGGGACTTCACCTCACCCCAACTTTGCCAGTCAGTCTCCATTTTAGTCTTTTTCACTCTAACCCTTTATTTTTCTTTTCTCTGGTGGTCCAGGGTGCGATGTACATCATCCTCATTAGACCTACATGGCTTTTTGCTTGTTTAAATCATCAGTCAGTGGAGGTTTATATGATGTCAAATCTTCTGACTCGGAGAAGCTCATGGAAATCTGGAGCCAGGAAGGTAGGGTCTCAGCTCTTACATATGAAGCTTATTTTTGCACTGCGAATATATCTTCTGGCCCTAGCAATGTTTTGGCATTGTGTCAAAATGATGTGCGGAGAAAAAAAACAACCAACTTTTTTTCCCCTCTCATGCTTTTGGGAGTGCCCTGAAGGAAAATGTGCTGACAGCATATCCCTAGAATTGAGAGGGGAAAAAGGCGCCTGGCTTTGACTGGAAGAGCAAAGCAGCATCTCTATTTCACAAACAGGTAGGAGAAAGGCATCTGGGATTTTCATGGAGGCAACAAAGAAGAGCAAGGATCACAACTGCTCTCTGCTTGTTACACACATCTTCAGGGCTTGGATCGAGGTGTGGGTGAAGATCATTTGGGTCCCTAAACAAATCATGGCTTAGGCAGATACTTGAGGCATTGTTCCTCCCACTTACCTCCTGTTAGTAAGTAGCCCATGATCTACACAGAGTGATTAAGGTGATCTTTCCTGCAGATCACTTGGAAGAGGCTAAGGCAGCAGGAACATAGCCTTCCCCAGCAGATGTATAGGCTACTTTTGTTGGACAGGAGAGGGGAATAAAACTACACCCATTGCTTTCTTCCTGTCTGGCCACCTTAAGTTTATTTGTGAGTTAGTGTCACTGTGATTCCTCTGCAGCCACAGATCTTGTATTGAGTACTTCACTGAGCTGTGTGGGGACTTGGGCCTCTCTGAGCTACTGCTTCAGACTGTCTGTAGACACAGACAGCTGTCGTGGAATGAGTTGTATTCAGTCCTTTCCGCAGGATTTTCTATGGATCTGCAAAGGCTAGATCTTTCAAACATAAGCAAATGTTGATATAACTGCAGGAAATCCTGGTTTCTATAGCTTTATCTGTATTGCCAAATTGGACAGCAATTCCCAGTTGCTAGATCCAGATTTGCTCCTGGCCACATCCTGATTCCATCTCACCCTGCCTCTCCTCTCCTCTCCTCTCCTAAGGTCGTGTTTCTGAACAGAAGGGAAACCTGGGCATGCTGGCAGATTGTGAGCCAGGATATGCTTTTGGCAGGTACCCAGTTTGGACCACTGCAAAAGCAGGACCACAGAATGTTCCATAGCATACCCTGGCATGCCTATGTAGATGCAGTCTCCAGGGGTTAATCTCCTCACCCCACAACACAATCTTAATTGCATAATTCAGCTTTCAGTATCTTCCTTAAGCTCCATTACTTTGTGTATTTCCCACAGCCTTTCACTGCCCATAGCCTACCTTGCTAAGGCCATATCTTGAGCTAGGTCTTCATCCTGCCACAGCAACTGCTGTCTAAGCATGTGCTTCCTATGCCTGGGAGAGAAGATCCCCTGAGCATGCCCATGTGTACATGCTCATGTGAGGAGAAGCCAATGCAACATCAGGGCTTCGTGTTATACTGAAAATAAACAGTGCCTATCACAGTGAGGACTATATTGGGGTGCACAATAGGGAGAACACCTCATGTAACACAGCAGGCAAGCTCCAGCCAAGGTTGGGACAAGAGAAGGAGTTTCCCGCCTTGCATTCCCCTTTCTTGAGGCCATTGCAGCTGCACAGCAGCTCCACAGAGAATACCGAACATCCAACTGACTGAGCTCTCTGCAGCTTCACTACTGAATCAGAGGATCTCTCTGCCTTTTGCATTTCACAACTGCTCCGCCTCTTCTGGGGCAGATGGAAAAAAGTTTTCAGCACAGCTGCTGTGGCTTTTGTGCACCTTCCCTAGATCTCACCTAGCCATTCTCCACCTCTCCCTGGTCTCCTGCCACATAATGCGGCCCTCTCAGTTCCTCCGGCAGGGGACACCTCTGCAGCGGCAGAGCTGCCGTGTCCCTTTGGGACACAGCGCTTTGTGCTGACCTCTGCTCTGCTCATCTTACTCTGGTCATACTGAGAGGGAGGGGGTTTTCTGACAGCTTTAAGAGCAGGATCCTGTGGATACTGAACTCTTTTTGGAGGGTTTTCTCTAATTTCCTGTCTGTCTAGAGCATTATCTCTTCAACCGTGTATGTGTGACAACCCAGCCTATCTAAACAGGAACCTAAACAGGAAGTTGACGGTTAACCATAGGTGCGCAGGCAATCAACATGTGAAAATATAACGTGATGTGTTTGCAAGATGTTTATTTTACATCCTGTGAGGGATAAAATAATATTCTTGAAAAATGATGTGATGTAATTACAAAGGCCTCCTCCACTCCCTTTGACTGCTATTGGCTGTTCCCTGCTCTCCTCAGAGCTCCCTGGCAACATGCGAGCAAATAAGCAGCATCAATCACTTACATTCAGTTTGGTTTTCTTTTCCACCCTTGCTGTTTAATTTAAAAATTCCCCAAAGTTGTTGTGTCCCCCCACTCCTAATAAAGAAAAATTCATAATAAAGAAAAAACCCCAGGAATGTAGTCCTGACTTGCTTGTGACGTGCCTAACTAAATATCACAAGCCACAGCATTTCAGCCATCACGTCCTCAGCCCCTGAAACCAAAGCTGTTCTCTACAACAGTACCTGAATAACTTCAGTGGGGCAGGTAGCTTCCCCTGAAATCACTCATAAAAATGATTTATTATTTAGGAGGGCAGGTAAGGCCATAGATATTTGCCACTTACTGCTCAAGCAAAACAAACCACGTTCTTTATGTTAACCCTCTACAGTACAGTGTATCAGTATGTATGTACATTACATACATACTCTCTCATACCATGGGATCATAACTAGTCTTCTGATGTTTCCCCGTAGAAAACTGACCTGGTGGTTTTTCGAGGGATGGTTTTCCCATTGGGCTTTTGCCCTAGCCAGGTGGAAAAAATAGCCATAAAGCAAATGCAAACTTTCTGAAGAAAAGAAATTTTGCCAAGTCAGGATAGCATGGCTAGGGAAGGTGAAACATATTTATGCAAAAGGGGTTAAGTTTTCTTCTGAGCAATTCCGGAATAATTAGCAAACAATTCCGTTGAAAAATTGTTCTATGCTGGAGAGCAATTGCTCAGTCTCACTTTCCAAAGGAACTGTAATTCAGGGTAACAAGGTTAGCCCAAAATCTCAATAGACAAAACTTCTTCCCTCAGGCTGCTTTATGCACAATGAACTCCTCGGCAGCAGGACACAGGAACTGGGGAACCTGCTCATTTGTCTTCCTGTAAATCTCTGTGGCTTCTCTAGTACAAAGGATATAGGCTACTGGTGAAAGTGGTAAATACTGCTGTCTGTCCACACTGCTGAAATTGTAGGCACCTCGCACCTCATAATGGGAATGAAAGGGCCTGATCCAAAGGTAACTGCAGTCAACAGAGATCTATCCATTGCCTTCAGAAAACTTGCGCCGGGCCTAAAATAAAAACAAAGAGAATCTCTGAGCTGTATTCAGGCTTCCTATACAACTGCCAGAGCTACTCTGGTGTGCAAGTTCAAGGCTATGTGGGATTCAGTCCCCTCGCTCTTCAGAGCTGCCTGTCAGGACAGAAGTAGCCACTGTCAGACACTGGTAGAAGGCAGCCTGAGTGCAGTCGCTTTTCAGCGTTGGGGAGCAGAGGAATCTCCTGTCCCAGGAGTAGGGTTTTTTGGCTCCTTTGTTTTTGTCTTGCAGAAATTTCTCCCCCACACCCCCAAGTGGTACGCTTTGGGAAAGATTCCTAATTACCTGTGTGTTGTATTACCTACATGCAAACTGTGTTAGCTGTATTCGGAGAGTGAGAACAACGTCCACGAGGAGCGAGGATGTCTCCCTGGGTCTCCTTCCAGCACAGCACCAGTGCTGGAAGGGCTTTGCAGACAGACAGTCCCTCCATACCCCATCCCAGCTTCCATTAGCTGTTAATTGCCCTACAGAAAGACTAGCTCGGGGCTTCTTAGCCTTTTCCATGCCGTGACCCCTTGTTTGAACACAAAAAATGTTTCTTGACCTCTCCTCCCATATCTCATGGAATAAAAAGAAAGCAGAGGGGGAGTGTTCAACCCCCCGCTGCAGGCTGTAGCCCAGAGGTTAAGAGACTCAGAGCTAGGACATCTGCATTAGTTTATAAACAGCACTGCAGCACAAGTAGTGCTGAGCAGAAGAGATTTGCTCTGTAAAGTGCTGCCATGGGGTGCAGCCTAGTAGGAGCCTTGGTCTCTCAGTCTACTAGTCGTAGTAATCCAGTATACCTGCAGTAGTAGCTGTGATGCTGAATGATCCCCGAGTCAGTGCCACTCTGTCTAATCAATGTTTACACAGTGTCCTTGAGAGCCCAGAGCACCTCGGGGAGCAGCAGCGTAACCCAGCGTTTCCAGTTCAGTCCTGAGGACAGTGACTGACTGTGCTCTGCGGAGCCATTTAACACACTTCCTACTACAGAGCCAGCATGGAGCAGGGGAAGCAAGATATCAGAATGAGTCTCTGCCCCTATCTCTCCTCTCCACAGGTCACAGTGACCAGCAAGCATGCCCTGCCCCACACACAGTAATAATCTGATAGCAATGGTCTCCTCGCCTTTTGGATGAAAGCTGTGCCAGCCACAGCCCTCTGCATGCCCACAGCAAGGCAGCGATACTGCCAGTCCTGCCTCTGCTGCGCAGTGGAGAGATCGCACAGAAAGTAGTCTGTGCTGTGCCCGAGCAGTTGGGCAACAGAGCTCTTACTGAGATCTTTTATCTTTATGCTAGGAGCTGGAATTAATCTGAGGATTTTGGAATTATTATCATTTGTCATCAAGATGGAATGGAGCCAGTTTCACAGAACTGGAATGTATGTGAAGTCAGTCACTCTCATAGCATCATCCACACACACCCCGGCAAAGCACGTTTTTCCTTCTGTGTTTTCTTTTTATGTGTGAGTGAGACCCAGCCAGTTCCTCGGAAACACTTGGGTGTGTGTGCACAGCCAGAGCTCGCACTAAGGTGTCCTGGTGCTGCAACTCCCATTTCTGCTTGTCTGTGACATTGCCAGGCAGAGCAGCCCTACTTCCAAGTTGTATGCTGTACCACCATAAAAAGCCCTGCAGATTACTAGGGAATCACAGCTCCTGGGTGTCCCCTTACCAGGGACCTGCTGGCAGGCATGAGCTCAGAGGTGTAGGCACCATGGTGGTGGCAAAGACACGCATTTATAAACTTCGGGCATCATTAACCCTTGGAGTAGCTTATGCAGAAGCCTGTGGGAAGTCCCAGGTGGGTCCAGGAAAGGAACTGAGATCACCTAACACCCCTCATACCTGGTGTTTCCCTCTAATAAACTGTATCTCTTTCCTTTTCCTCTGAAGTGTCAGAAACACAGTACTAATGTCCTGGTCACATAAGCAGGACAGTTCCCAAGAAGGAGGTTCAGGGCATTGCACTTCAGCAACTCCAACAGTGCAGTGTAGTTCGGACAGTGGCATCCTCACCCACCTACTCAGTAAAACTCTCCCTCTGCCCCAACTGCTGTTTGCCAAGGTTGGCTGACTAGTTACAGCAGTACTTAGTAATAATACTGAGGCAAGGCAGGTAGTTATGGTGCTTAGTTTACATGATGTAAGGCTTTCCATTCTGTTCATACAAAAAGGAGGAAGATGGAAGGGAGAAAGACAAAGGGAAATGTCACTGCGCAGAGTATAAAAATGCTAGCATTTCACAGCATAAGCAAGACAACCTGTGTTGTGCTAACAGTCTTTGACAAATCAAGAGCTATTTAAACTCTGCTGCTAGGGCCGGTTCTGGATCACAGCAGCCCTCATGCAGGACAGTGGAAGGAGAAAGATGCTGTCACAGCTTCTTCAGAGCTTCTTTTCCTGGTTCAGCTTTCACAAAGCTCACACTAGCAGCTCTGCTGTGCATAACCTCAGAGCAGCTAGTTAGCTCCTGGTCTTTTCCCCAGAGCCAGAGAAATCGCCAAACCTATTAAGGCATCTGCTCCCCTCAAGACAGACCAGGCCTCACAGCAAGAGCTGGCTCACCTCAGCCTAGGTCCATCCACAGTCACGTCCCCCTGTGTACATGAATGCCTCCCAGGTGCGGGCGGCTCAAACCCCCATCACTACCATACAGTGGCCTCAGAGGTGAGTGGTGGGAAGTGATCCTACTGTCACCCCAAAGGAGGGTAGAGGCCCTGCTGGATGTTTTACCTACACCTCCCACCTTACAGTACCATTCCTGTCTGACTAGTCAGTACCAAGCAACCTTTCTGCTGGCATGGCTCATGTGGCTACTAGGGTAGGCCACAAGGCTGTCATGGAGGCATGCAAAACCCATGCACCAGAGCACCTCCCTTCTCCCGTCACAGGATGTGTCCCCGTCACATGACTGGCATGTGGCAGTGTCTGTCATAGGACTTCCCTGGCATCCCCTCATTTGACCAGAAGTCTACATACCACCTGGCTGGATGCATGTGTGTCCATCCCACCCTCACCCATTTCCACCCCCTTTCATATGACTGGACACTCACAGGGACCTTTTGAGGGAAGGGGTGGCAGGGGATGAACTCTGGCCACGCCTGGCCTACAGCCCTGCCAACCCTTCAGTAAACTCTATCCCTGGCATTGAACAGTCAGTTGCCTGGCTCACATAAACTTTTATTTGTTGTAGACATTTCAAAACACAGTTAGAAAAGAGGCAACTGTTTCACTTGGATCTTAGAAGAAGTCAAGTCCCTGTTTTGAATTATTCAGTTCTCAAATTTCAAAGGCAGGGAGGAGACTCCGTGTGCAACAGTTTTGCTTTATTCACTCCCTGTAATTTGTGATGTGGCTTCTGCTCCCGGTGTCAGGGAGTAACTTTTCCAACAGAATGAAAGAGTAGCAAGCACTGAGCGCCTCTGGGTGAACCAGCTGCTTTCTTTGCACCTGAAGACATTACATGAGAGCCCAGGCTCTATTGACACAAATGCCTAGCTTTCATGGTGGAAGAGGAGAGGTTTTGAATATGAACTCTGACGGCTCAGAAAACAGAAGTCAAATGAGAAACACTGAGAATTTATCAGTCACAAAAAGCCCACAGAAGGCAAACATGGAGGGATGCAAACATGATTGAATCCAGCAGCAGCCTGTTTGTAAATGTTTGTAAATACTGTTTCTTATCATTTGGGTATTGCAAATCCTCTAAATTTTTGCTTTCCCAGAATTCCTGCTCTCTCCTGAAAACTCCCATTGGTTTCAAGCTGGCATCTCTCAAGGTCACATTGGTCTAGTATTCTCTATTAAATCCACCTCCCACAGAAGAAACCATTAAAAACATCAGGAATCAGATAGTAAGCCATTTACTGCAGAGACTGTTTCTCCCACTGTGTTTGCTGTGCTCTTAGCTAGCACAAAGGGCGCCTGATCCTTAATGGGGCCTCTGGGTGCGACTCGAAAGTTTAAACAGTCATGATTTTTGTTTATTTTTGTTTTAAACAAAACACGTGAAAATCACAGATTCCAAAACTCCCAAGACAAAATGCAGCTTCAGTTATCATAAACTGCCCCGGTCTGTGGCAGTTCATTTGCATTGCCTCCCCTGGCTTTTTCTGGCTCTGAAGAAGGTCAAACTCGCCTTGATCTTCAGCTAGAAAAAATGTTGTAATGCTTTGTATGACACTTGTTTTTAAAGTAATTCAAAAAATAAATATGACTCTCTCTCAGCACAGTTTATTTTTATGAGTCTCAGAGAATTGTATTAATTGCTTAATTTATATTTCCATCAGGGTCCATCAATTAAGAGGAATCAGTGGTATTATTATCCTTGTAAAACACCACATCAGTCAAAAATGAAGCAGAGTCAGAGGTCTAACTGTTAATCAGGTCACATTTCACTTCCTGTTGACATTTTTATTTCCCTTGCAGAAAATATTTGACATTAAGTCTCAGATTATGAGCACTATTCACCCAATGCAAACAGCGCAGGGGAGAAGTAGTCCTGCTGGTGCAGCTGGGAAGTAAGCACAGAGTCACTTGTGAGGAACTTCTTTAAGCCGTGCAGGGTGGATCAACAGCTATTCATCTTGATGATGAACGGGAAGTCACTCCAAGGTGAAGGTCAGATTTCCATCTGCACCTCAGAAAGCAAGAAACAGGACCAGCCGTAGCAACAGAGGTTGTTCTGTTGCGGCTTTGCTGCAAGCTGAGCAATTTGAAGAGTTGCTACTCATAGTTTGGCCAAGGAAGCAAAAATATTGCATATTAAGTATATGCGATCGAGTGTTAACTGACAACAAGACAACAATAGGCTTGGCTAGTGACACGGCAGAGAAGACTATGACTGTGGTCAAGGATTTGATTTAAAACAAGGCATCAGACAGGAAGGACAGTTTTGTAGCTAAGGAAATTGGCTAAGAGGTGCAATCTTTCGGTTATTCAGCCCTAGATAGATATTCATATGTTTCCTGAGCAACCTTGAGCAGGTCATTTAGTTCTGTGAGGGTAAACTGAGGCTGGAAGAGGTGTGAAATGTGCCAATTTGAACAACTCGCTGTCGGGTGACTGTGAGTAACACCAGAAACACAACCCCCTCTCTCTGCCTCACAAGTTTCTTCCTAATGCATTTGTTAATTTGCATCAGCATTGCATCAAAGACATATATCTTGATATCTTCTGACTCAAAGTTCACTACTACCCAGAACGCTACTTATTTGCAATTTGTAACGTGGATCTAATAATGTTTCTCCTTTGTTCACCATATTGTAAGTAGGTTTCCAGAGAAAAAGTCCCCAGTGCTGTCTGTGCAATGTGGATAATGCATTTTACTACTGAGGTAGCAGATTTATATTTCAGGAAGGAGATATGGTCTCTTCCAACAACCATATACAAGGTAGCAGGTTTCTTCCCTTTCTTTCTTATTCCTCCTTTATGAATGGCTCCACCTTTCTCCTTACAGGTTTTGTTTCACAGTGTATAAAAATAAAGAGATGCCGTACTTGTTATTGCTCCTGCCTGTTGCACACACACATACACACCCTAATTAATATTTTTTTCAAAAAGTGATGTAGATTATTGATTAGACATGCTTACTAGAACAATGATAGCACATTACTAAAAAAAAAAGAGTTATTTAAAAAGCTTTACTTGTATCAGCATCTGCAAAGGAGAATCCACTGTTAATAAACACTGAGATCTCAGCAAAAAATATTAACTCTTTAAAACTGTTTTTGCATTTTAGCATTTTATTGACATTTTGCAAACTCGGATAATCTAGCCACCTCCACTACTGGCTAGGCTCCTGACATTAGAAAAGTGGAAGAAACTATACATACATATCTTTTTTCCTTAATCAGACTTTGGAAAAGATTAAACTGTCATAAGGAATCTGAGTTTTCCATCAGAAAGGTCTGGAGAGGGCCAGTAAGATCAGTCTCAGATAGGACCACAGAACTCCTTTGCCATGAGCTAGTGGGGAATTTAGACCCACACGGTGGTGCAAAGTCCATTCCTACAGAGCACAACACACCTGCCTGATGTATTCTCTTAGCAACTAAATTTGCAGACCTTGCCCCTCTTTCCTGCCCTCAAAAGGCATGTTTGAGTAATACTAATGCTCAGATAAGCAGATATTGCCTCTTATACATATTTACTTTCTGTAGGGTGTGTAGTACTACATTTTCTTTATAACAAATCTCAAAACTCCCTCTTCTTTTGATCACTGTCTAAACTCCTGGTTTGCTAGTGCTGCTCAGAGGCTACTTTGACTCAGAATGCGTTTTTTTCTTCAGATTCCTCCCTATATCTTTAATTCACTGAATATTTCACGTATCTGAAGTATATGTGTGAGGAGGGGAAGGGGGAGGCAGGAGAAAGAGAGCTCTCACTTCTGGCTGAAGAGTGCATGCTAAAAAGTGTGGCTTTACTGAAGCCAGTGAAAATGCTTGATAACACTCTGCAATCCCCTAACATACAGAAGTTGCCTGAGGTTTCTGACTGATCCTCAGCCTCTCAGCAAACTCAGCAGATAGGGACCTTTTCTGTTCATTTACAGCAAGTCCTTTATGCGAGTGCCCCAGGCAACAATCAATTGACACTGCAGTGCTGAGGCAAAAAGGAAGCCCCATCCCAATAGCCCTGGTGTATCCAGTTCACCTCCTGTATGTAAAAATAAAGGTGGGGAGTTAAGGCCTCCCATGTAAATAAAATTTTTATTCTTCCCTAGAGTTCAGCCACCGTTGAGCAATAAGTTGCTCTCCACAACCCCCTGTTGGCTCCCAGTGCTGGTATACTGGCATTCTCCACAGCTATTTCAGTTGCCTGTCTTTGAGGCAAGCCATCAGGAGGTGAGCTACCAGGGTCCTGCTTTGTCCCAGGTTGAGTATTCAAAAGCCACCAGCTTGAAATGTCCTCTCAATGCAGGCGAAGTCTTTGGTAAGTATTAGCAGTTCCCACCGTGAACTTCTGTAGGAAGGAAAGGTTTAACTGTGCAATCTAACTGTGAAAGAGGTTGGTCCTTTCTCTCCTTAATAATAATTCTCTCCTTAATAACTGAAGCTGAGTATGAGCAGGAAACAAGTGCATATGTCTGTATTTTCCCTTAAGCATTGCCTTCAGAGAAAGGACATGGTTTCTGTTACATCTCTGATGGCAACAGATGTAGCAAGATGGTTTTTTTTTTTTCCTGTGTATGACTAACTAAAAACTGCCTTCCCAGATTGAAGGGAAGCAAGTCATGAAAAATTGCATGTTTATAAAAATGATTCTGATAAACTGCTATAAGGCAGGTAGTACTGTCCCTAAAAAGAGGAAAAAAAAGGCTTTATGGAAAAATATCTTGTTTTCTTAATAGCTTAGTTTGGAAACAAGTTTGTAAAGCACATTAAAATTCTCCAGTGGCTTCAGGACTGCCGTATTTCCTGAACAGTCACATTTACCTTGGCCTTACAGTGGTCAGAGGAGAAAATATGTCCTCCTTTTTAGCCCCAGGAATACAATACTTGGCATTTATGTAGCACTTCCAATCTTAAAAGCTCTGGAACCATGAACTGGGAATCCTTGCAGCCCAAACAGAGCAGCAGACTCAGGCACCTTTAGTATCCTCTGTATTACCTCCTTTTCCTCTTCTGCCTGAGCAGACTTTGCCCTGCAAAGTTCTTGCCTGCTAGGGTCAGAAATTGCAAGCAATAGTCCAACAGGCTACTGGGAGACACAGGCCAGCTGAATTTAAAAAAGCCTCGTTCATATAGGTCACAATGAACAACTTTGATTTTGATCACATACAAATTATTATTATGGGCTGCTGAGCAGATTTTTTTTTTCCTTTAGATTTGATGATCATATTTTTTAATCCTGTTGTCTGCTTTTCAAGCTTAGGAAGGTCTGAATTCCCATCTCTCACCTGCTTAATATGCAAAGAACTTGAAAAAAACAAAACATGGAAAAGAGAGACAGAGAACAGTAACTGAAAAAGCTAGAAGGATGAGACCCTGTCAGGGTCTAATATGGAACGATGTCTGAATTTTGTGCTGTCCCCTGTTTCTTGCTGTCCTCACTAATGGCTAAGGATTTTTAGGTGAGCATATTGACTCAACTAATTAATGGGGAAATGTCTGAATGTAAGGCTAACAAGAGAGAGTGCTTAATATAATGACTGTAAAGACACCGTGCCTTATTTAGTTGCCCTCAGCACTGAGGCAGAAAGTTCCTTACTGGCTTCATGCCCACTAAAGACAAACTGTACAAGTGAAGACCATGTATTTTGTTTACCAGAAAGTCGGCGAATGTCCAAGTGTTCTCACGCCCACTCAGAACATAAAATTATAGTCAAATGGCGCCAAATGTGAACAGCAGGGTGTTCCTTAGGCTCTCATCTCCTCTGTAAGACTGTCGTTAGAGAAACAGCTCACCTCCTCTCCCTGAATGGTAGTGTGGTGGCAGCAGCTTGCCTAGAAAACGAGAAGGCCACTGCCTCCAAACTAGGACAGCCCGCTGTCTGTCTATCTAGAGGGCTTTAGACGTTTTATGGAGCGTTCCCTGCTGCTTGCCTATACATTCTGTAGGTAGAGACCAGCAGAGGGGAATGAAGTCAAAGGAAAATATTTTAAGAAAAGTCTGCTCTGGGACGACAAAGTAGGAGTTGATAATAATAATAGTAGCCATTCAACATAGCCAGGGAGCATTTAGCTAAGCAAAATCAGTCCGTAGTAATGTACACTATAAGATACATCTGTCACTCCACAGTCCTGATAACTAGATCTTGCACCTCATTTTCACTCTTGGTATACCCTTCTTTTTCAATTGTTAACTTTTAACCATTATTTTAGAATTATAGTAGCTTAGAACACTGGGCTCTCAAATCTTGATGAGAACTCCTCACGCGTTAACTCAATCCAGCTATTAACTTTCAGTTATAATGTACTACTTCACCCAACTGAACCATTACATTGTAATTTTTAAAAACAAAACCTAACACTGGAAAATATAGCTTGTTTTGTGCTAACACCATTTTCCAGATGTAAGACTCTATTTTCCAAAAGCAATGGGTATAAAAATAAAAAATTGCCAGGTCAGCTTATGCATTATATAGTACTTAACTCAGATGATTAGGCATCCGCTGTAGATTTAAAAACTCAGTGGATCCCTGGGAGCAGCTATGTAATCTTACAAATGCAATTATAATTTAAAGCAAATTTTAAAATCAATGTCTTTATGACTCATCATCAGCAACGCATTCCTCAGAAGAGAAGGCTGACGATGAAGTTAACTGATGGATGCCTCTCTGGTAACATTGCTCAGGGCAAAGAACTTCGCAGCACATTCCAGAGTGCTGAATTGCTTGGAGAGAGGGGAGGGGGATTCTTTTACTTTCTTTTCATGTGTTTGCAATTGATATGGGTGCAAACCTGCTTGTGATTCTCCTGGGAACCTATCCAGAAAAGTATGGAGCTCACCAGTGAAACATTTCCCTCACTGAATAAATTGTTAAATTTTTCTAGACCATGTCCTCTATAACCACAAAAATGAGAATATTGCAGCAACCTGCCCATATTACATCAAATGGCAAGAAGAGCTATGCCACAGATCTAAAACAGTATGAGTTCATCATGCTTTTACCAAAAGGAAGAGGCTTTGGGAGTGTTTTGAAAACTTCTGGGCTCCACTTATAAACCTAATGGTGGGTAGTAGCAAAGTCTAATTCTGTGAGGAATTTCTTTAGACCTAGCAAGCTTGGAGAGTTTTCTATGGATCTACAGGAAGTTACAGCTTGATTTTTTGCATATGTAGCATGCGCTAGGTAGTCCACTTTTTTGTGACTATTTCTTTCTGCTGCTGTGTCCCTTAGACCATAAAATGGGCTGTAAGCTTTGTAATTTGTAACAAATTTTTCCAAGAAATTATTTTGGGTTGCCCTTGTGCCTTTCTTAAAGAACTGCATGCAACCACTCTGTGGATGGGGAGGCAGGTGCCAACAGGGTATGTTCATAAGTGGAGCATATCATTGCAAAGAGCTTAATCCCAGGCACTGGAATTATAACCCACAGAGAGACACACAAAACTCATGTGCTAAATGCTATGCCGGTACATCTTCTACTGCAAACTGTGCTAGCTTCATCAAACTCTTGCAGACAGATAGGTACCTGCATGAAGGATGGCACCATTTTTCTGTACAGGCATGTCTGGAGGAAGAATGCCTCAAACACTCAGCCAAGATACAGCTGTGGAGAGTCCCCTGGAAAAGAGCCTGTAGAAAGTCCCTGGTAACAACAGTCTCAGGAGTCTGTCCTCTGGCACTACCCGAGACACTGGGCCAAAGCAGGACCAAGAATAACTGCTTTGCACATAAGAGGGGGTCTCCTGGGGCACTCAGAGGTGGTCTGAGTTATCTTCACTGCCTCCTAGGGAGTTACCCTTGCACAGCTGAGATGAAAGCATACCTGGCCACAGCAGGTAAGTCAGCATCACTACAGGCTCCTTCAAAATAGGTGAAGAATAAGATGAAGACTACTGGGAAATGTGCTTCAGAGCCCATGTGGATGCCTCTGAGGACCCCTAGCACCAGGAGGGGGTTTGGGTGGCTCTGCATTCCCTCCAGAGCCCCCCCCAATGTGTCCCTGGTATGCTTGCTGACTTACTGTTAGCAACTGCTGTGAGGGATAAAGAAGAGTGAGACTGCTGATGCCCTGGTCTAAAGTATCCAAAGGTGCAAAGTGTTGGTAACAGAACACAGCTGCTGGATGCCAGCTGTCCCTCCCACTCGGAGCCTGAATTAGGCCTGGACACATTTGACTGAAGCAGAGAGGAATTATATCTTTATATTTGGGAGCCTGCCTGACTGCACACATCCCATGGAACCTCTCAAATTAGCATTTTAAATGCACACAAGCTCATCACAGCAGAAATTTGTGAGAGGATACCCAGCCCTTCTCCAGCAGGTCACTCACTAATGAGCAAACTCCCTGGATGTGTGGATGTGCTACATGGGGCCTTAACTGCAGCTCATCCTTGCACTGAAGCTGCCCTATGGGGAGGGCCAGCATGCGGTGCTTCAGGGGAGCCGGGGCCCTCCAGAGTGATGCTGTCTTCTGCAGAGCCCAGGAGATCTGGCTGGTGAGGGTAGGGGCAGAGCAGTGCTCCAGGAGGAGACAGTGCTTGCTTTCATATTAGGCAACAACCGTAATCAGAGGTAGCTTCTCCCTTGTGAAGACTAACACTGCCTGAGCATAGACCATTGTGTAACCATGGTTGGGGTTGTCTTTACCTATGTTTGCCTTCATTTCCCGTCATTTCCTTCCTGGCAAACACATGACAGCAGTATGTGAAAGCATGAGAAGCAAGCACAGACTCCAAAAGGAGAACTCAACACACACCGAGGCAAGTGGGAACCTTGTTTTGTGCTGGAGCAATCTCAGGAACACAGCACAGCGTTTCTTATTTATTCACAGCACACTCACTGCCGAGGCCTCATGCTGGTCTCTGCTTCTTGTTAGCTCTTCAGCAGCTCGCCAGGCCACAGCTGGCAGTGGCTAATTGCAATCAGCAGGTGAGAAATGCAGCATCTCAGAAATGGAATTGTCTCCAGCTCTGGGACACATTCTGGGAAACAGAGAGCGCCCAGGAAAAGAAAGGGAGATGCCTTAAACCTGAACTTCTCTGAGAAACGTTAATTGAGAAAGACAACAATGCACAGGACAGATCACATTTGATTTTACTGGCAGTTATAACGGAGCAATTTAGTGTTAAGAGATGGGAATCTTTCACCGTGCACCTCTGGTGGTTTCTAGTTGCAGTCTAATATCTCTTGATACCTCTGTAATATGGCATTTTTTGCAAGGTCATTCTGAGGCTCAAAGGATAACAAGGGAATAAACTGTTTTGCGCTTAGACTAACATGGCCCAGATTCTTCACGTCTGAAGTGTGGCCTATTAACATTGGAGATCAGCTGGTGGTTTCAAGCAGTGGGCAGATTTCCACTTCACTGTGGGTGTTGTTTGAGAACCTTGGATGCCAAAGCCAATTTATGGCAAGTGTGTGGTCTGTGTCTTGTAGCAGTGACTACTTTTAGATGATTTTGTTTAGGCTAAAGAGATCTCTACCATCCTGTGAATCAGAGAGCATAGCAGAGGAGACAGTGATTAAATCCTCAGGGAGAATTTGCAGCTTTCTCGCCATGAGAAGTAGATCCTTGGAGGTCAAGGCGGAGTCACAGAAGCTGAGAAACTCACCAGGCAGCAGCGTAAGCTTCTCTGTTGATAAATTCGAGAGGACTTCCATTTCCATGGCTAGCAATATAGTATCTTGACAGGTGCTCAACTATCACAGCAGTAGGTATGTTACAAGACATAGAAAGCTATGGATGACAGATATATGTTTCACCAGCCCTACATTTCAAAAGGCTACTGTGAACTCAGGATTCCTCTTGGGTAGGTGAGTGGGCCATTTCTAGCTTGTTTAATCAATGAGAAGGAAGAATTTTGTTCGTCGTCTTCTTCAAAAAAACAGACACCATCTGCTTCCAAAAGAAATCGTACGTCACTTCACACGTAGGGGTGGCCAGTGCAGTGGATCTGGGATGCTGGCTATGTGCTGAAAGGTTCCACACCAGTGATGCTGCATGCTGCTGCTGAAATGAAAAAGCATCGAGCAGCCTGTGAACAATGGCAGAGAGACCTTGCTTCTTCTAATGGCAGCGGCATGTCTGTTTATTTTTTGCAATTGTGCCAGGGTTATGGGATCTTCAAGGGCAAATTCTGCTGGATACACATCAGTTCATGGGCAGAAAAAGCAATTAACGCTTTATTAGCATCCTATTCATATGTAGTTGAAATAGAGTAGATTCCTCTTCAGGTAAGATGCATAAATAAGAAGAGACCATGTTTAGAGTCCTAAGGCAGATAAAGATGCACTGAAATGGGTAAAACACCAAATACTACCTGTTAATTTGGTCGCTCTGGCTGAGGTGCTGCAGAAAGAGGTGACAGAGACAAGCATGAGGGAAGCTGCAAGCCAAATCCGAATGGTGAGACAGGATGTGTACAGTTTTATTTTTGTTTTTTTTTTGTACTCCCATTTTAACTGTTGTGGGTTTACACATTAATGAAACAATAGATTCCTTCCAAAGAAAGGGCTGTTTTGTAAGTAATTATAATCACAGCTTGGTGATAACCTCCCTGTGGGAGTTTATCTGAGTTGCCAAATACCTTTGAAAACAGGCCAAAGATGGTCACTGGACCGGGGGATTGTAGAGAACTGAAATAGTGGAAACAATTGTGACAGTCCGTTGTGTGAATTCAAATGCAAGTCTTTGCATTGATACCTTTAAGTAGAGGGAAAGCATCAGAAGCACAGGTCACTTTGTCATGGGAATACAGCTAGTGCCAGTATAGGTACAATTATTACTGCTTACCATCAGTTGGTGCAAAATGGCACCGTGCATTTGATGTTGATTGATTGCACCTCATGACTCAACCGACTAAGCAGTTCATTGAAGCAGTCAGCTTGGAAATGCTGGTTTAAGGCAGCCTCCACTGCTGAAGTTGCCAGCAAATGGCTGGAGTCAGATACTTCTTGGGTCAAGCTAGACTGTGGTCACTTAGGCTAACGTGAATTGTCCCAGTAGCCACACACTGTAAAAACAGACTTCTGCAGGTCTGGAGTAAATAGGCTAGGGACACTCCCTAAAAATCAGACAACCTGTCTGGTGAAAGCTTTTACAGCCTTTCACAAGCTGCAGAAAAGCATATAAGTGATCGAAGGCCGTGGGGTGGGTGCATTATCATTCTCATTAGAGCATCGTCTGCCCAATTTTTTCCAGCAAGAAGCCACCAAGTGCAAACTCTTCTCTCCAGAAAAAACAAACACAAATTTCACTGTGTTCTTTAAGTAACATCTAGGCTACTCTGCAGCTGGGTGCGGAGGTGCTGTGGATGCAGCTATTGCTTGAAGGCTGGCACTCTGTTCATAAGAGCAAGCAGAGGGGAGGCTGCCAGGTGGACTGTAACAAGGAGCACCTACAGCAGGACAGCAAATTGCTTCAACAAGAACTCCTAGGAGCACCACAAACACCATCTCAGGCCTGGGATTCTCCAATAATTTAAAGAACATGAGCTCCCCAGGATTTCATTATAATGAAAAAATGCTGGTTCTCTGTAGACTGCTAATTTTTGTGCATAAAAAAAATTATGTCACTGCTTTAGACATAAACTTCCAGCCATACATTTATTTGATAAGGTGGATTGATCTCCCCCCTCCTCCACTTACTTATGGCCTAGATCCTGTTGCCTTTGAAGTATATATCGTCTGTAGTACAGGATGAAACATCTAAGCAGCCCTTGAATTAAGAGAAACCCACACTGCTTTTCTAACAACTGTCCATCCACAGGCAGCCATTTGTATCTGATCTTTCTAATGGACAGGCTAATAGTTTTGTTCAAGATATATTGGCAAGAGAAATCCTAATGTAGACAATTCTGTTACTAGAGGGGCAGGGGGTTTCTGAGCCATTCATTTACAATAAAGTTTATGGCATAATCAGCAATTCATCCCATGACCGCTAGAGACCAGGACTTTGACAGGCCCTGGGCAGTAACAACAGGTAACCCAAGTTTTGTTCCTTAGTGTACAAGCTGGGTAGGCAGGGAGTGCAAGCTGTAGCAGGGTAAGCAGTGGGCCCGCTCCAGTTCCGACTGGCATTAGGTGCTTGCAGGAGTGCTCGCATCAGTGCTCCCCAACTGGTTTGAGCAGCTGGGAGAGCCAGAGCCTTCTCCGAGCCCTCTGGGGCTGGGCTTGATATCTGCCCTGCATTGACACAGCAAGGCCTGAGAAACTCATTGGGAGCTGTGCATGCTGCTAGAATAGAGACGCAAAAGCTTTAATAAAGCCCTCTAAGGCTCTGAATAACTGTGCGTGCTACACTGAGTCTCTTTTCGCTTGATAGGGAAACGGCAGGTTTCATATTAGCAGGAAGAGCTATTCCACTTCCAGGACAAACCTAAGGTTTGGTCATTTAGGGAAGTGGCACACAGTTGCCCTACCCTGAGACAGACCTGAGGGGTCCTGAAACGGACCTGAATCCTCTCACCTCTTTGCTTTCTCACCTGTAGCAGCCCATCTCCTTGGAGGGAAGGAAACCAGAGAGAGCAGAAGACCGATGGTCAGGCTGTCCTCACAGCAAGACAGACTAACGATCCTCAGCCTCCCACTCTGCTACTCTGAACCCAACTGAACCGAGCTGGTGAAACCTGGCTGCCTGCCGGTTTCTACCTGGCAGTAACATGCTGGAGCCTGTGCCCTGCAGAGTAACCCAAGGAAAGGAAAATCCTAGCACGTTCAAATCTTTCCCACCATTACACTTAGAAACACTGACCTCATAGCATCTCATTTCACAGCAGCATAGCTGCGGGCTGAGGCAGAGAAAGGACAGGATGGAACCAGATCTTTACAAAAGACCCGAGTGAGGGGGCCATTGCAGAGGGATCGTGCATACTTGCCAGTGCCGCTGTGCTGCGTAAGGCTTCAGCATGCAGCTTGCATTAGAAAGTGCCCTGGTCATCCAAATCTAGAAAGGAGCTGCTGAAATTCGTTCCATCACTGTGGGGAACAGGCATGCCGGCTATCCCCTCTCGGTGCTTGGTGCTTGGGTTCCTGGGTTGCAGAGGAAATAAACTGCCCGGCTGGCTGTAGAAGACTCTCTTCCTGGGGAACACACTGGAGACTCTTATGTAGCAACCCACCAGCTTGCTAAAATCGAGGCAAGGCTGGATCCCAGACACTCCAGTAAAGTTGGGCTTAAATGTTTCTAGGTTTTTGAAGTTTTGCCTGCCGCTCCTTTTCCTTTGTGGCTGTAGATCAGAGAGAGAGCGCAGAGAAAGCAGATGGTTTGGCTAAGCAGTGGTCAGATTTACTGCCCAAGAGGCAGCAGAATAGTGTCGTTTTGTAACAAGCAATGTAACACTGTCAAACCACACAGCTAGAGAGTCCTCTTGGGAAGACGAAAGCACTATCTGTCCAATGCAATCCCAATCTCCTACAAAAGCATGCACAAATGCACACAAATTGAGCAATTAGATAATACTCAGATAGCTGACAACTTCTTTGTATTTAAGTGGCTCAGATAAAATCAGGCAGTAAAAGCAGGAAATTCTCCTGCAAAGCTGTGCCCCTAACAAGAAAACCTAGTTTTCAGGCTGTGCTTGAGCCTTGAGCCAGATGAGGAGTACAAAGTCAGCAAACATGCAAGAGAGAGAAGGGTATGTGAAGCTCACTGTCTATTCCAGCAGCCGGACTTTCCAGGGCAAAGGAAAGCTAAAACTCATTGCACTGTGTTGCATCAAAAACAAAGCTAAGCCAAGACGTAAGCAAGCTGTGTAATCAGCTTGCCCAAAGTTTTCTTTTATTTCTCATTCTCTCAGAAGAAGGAAGCTTTTTTCCTGTTAACGATGGCTACCGCCAAGCTGTAAAGCTCGTGGGGGAGCAAGTGAAATACTATATTATTTCAGTACAGCAGACATCGCTAATTACTTTCTTACCTTGTAGAATGTCAATTTAGTTGAAAAAAAAAATAGATCAAGCTACTCTTAAGTGTAGTGATTACAGTGATCAAAGGCTCATAACAGCACAGAGAGTGCAGCAAGGTTGTAGCTGTGCTCTGAAACTTACCTTTCATGATGGAAGATAACAACAAGAGGCAAAGAGAAATGTAAATACGAGCATTTTGCAAATGCTCACACTGAATTCCAAAAATCATCCCAAATGTGCACTTTCAGATTTAATCTCAGGCTTGAATCTCAGGCTGCATTTTTTCAAAGCAAGGCAAGGCTTGCAGGCAGAGGTAATATTCTCTCTTCTGACCTTCAGTCATCTTGGCTACAAAACACTGTTATGACATTACTCCAGAGGCTCATCAATATTCTGAAACATAAGGAAACCCTGCACGGGTTTAAAAGATCCAGGTCAACTTTTCTGTCAGAATTCAAATCAGACATAAGATTTTCCTCTAAAGTCTATGTAGCCATCCACCTACCTATCTGGAATAGATCAAGATCCCATTACTTCACTACATTTAATATTTATCTTCACAGTCTTACTATGTGGATCAAATGCTAAGACTCTTTTCACACAAGAGGGACAAACACAAAGAAAGGTAAAAGCCTGGAATTATCATAGCTCACTTCAGGCACCTAGCTGAAGTGCCTAAGCTTGTGGACTAAGTTTTCTGCGTCAGCCATGGAGAAAGATAGGTGACACAGGAAGGCAGTTTATTCAGGTTCCCAGCATGTACTCTAAAGGAAACATAACTTACTAAGTTAGACCATCATAGGAACTTCCAGTGAGCCAGGTACAATAAACCCAGACCTAAATCAGTTATTCAGCATCATACTGGGAGCCTGTGGTAAATCAAAAATGGAATCCATGTTTCCCTGGGTCCTGAGCTACTCTCCTTATCTTATTTTGTTGTTTTGACTCTTACATCAGTAAGCTGGTAGAACAGTTTCTCTTGGAGATTTAGGTTTTTCCAGATTTAAAATCTGCAAGAAATAAACAGTTGAAGACTGTAACCAACGACAGTGTCCACATGGGTCTTACTTTACAGCCCACAGAAACAAAAGAACTGCATTAAGGTCAGGACAGTTGGAGTTAAACCAGTGAACCCTCTATGAAAGATAATTGGCTGATTTCATGAAGAAAAACCTAGAATGACTATTGCTTTACCTCTTGTCATTTATCTAAGCAAACAGGGCTGAACATGTTTAATGCATGTAAGCAAGAGCCCTCTGAACGCTGTCATGTTAGCTTATAGCAGAAGTACATTTGGCCCAGTGTCTCTAACAGGATATTTGATAATAGGATGTCTTTGAGGCTTCTGGAGTGATTGCTTCTGCTCTTGGCTTTGAGTTTCTTCAGCAAATGCCAGGGGCAATTCTACAATGTTTTCATAGAGATTACTGAAAGTTCTGGAGAAAAAAAGATTAAGACTGATGAAATACATACAAGTATTGTCTTAGTCATCCTCGCATAAATTTGCAGGACAGAAACTCATTTTCACTTCGAAACAGCAAAATCAAACCTCAGGGTGCAGTAACATTAAGATTTAAAGGGAGATAGCAAATACATCACGAATGAGGAATTTTATAATGAGTTTATTAACCACAAGAATAAAGTTTTGCTCATTTGGATTTTGTATCCTGCAAGGTCTAATCTGGGAAGAAACAATCCTTCTGTCCTTAATTTCTTACCTAGTAATTCTTTTAATAAAATGTAAACAACATTCCTATTACACCTCTGTTCATTACTAAATCGTCAGCAATCAGTCCTGTTACACATTTAAGTGTGTTTATTCCTAAATGTCTCAATTTTATGAAGTATGTAGTAATGTAATTGAAATACTGCTGAATTTGCACTGTATACTACCTTGGGATTTTTAGGCTCCCTGTGCACCATAAAGGCACACGAACAATCCAAAAACTGCTAAGATGGCAGAACTCCACAACAGTTCATATTTTGGGTGCAAAGGAGAAGATGGAGGGAGGGAGATGGATATTAACAGTTTGTTCTATTCTAATCTATAGCTTGGTAAATAATTCAGAATTAAAAGGATTCACCCTTTTCCTTGTCCACTGTTGCAAGCATGGACAGCTTTAGGCAAATGACTGGATGCATGTATTTGTTCAGTGTTTATGGCAAAGTATCTCGATTGCTGGTTGTTCTGCTACTGAGAGAGAGAGGGCAATTTTATTTTTCCTGTATGCATAGCTAACAATTGCAGGAACTCTCAGTTCTCCTCCCACTTCCTTTTTTTCCCCTTTCCTGGCTCTTTTTCTATGGGATTTGACAAAACTAGCCTGAGGTTCTGGGTTGCTCTTAATGTCACTTCTCCTCTTTTCCCTCAAAACCTTGTAAAAGAATTTAAAAGTGAAATTTGAGGGTTTGGTTTGCAGAGTAAGACCACAGGAAAAACGGAGATAGCACAGCTCTTGTAGGGTTTCAGCTCTTGGCAAGTCTGTGCATCTCAGAGTGGAGGTGGGCAGATGGCGAAGGCTGCCTGTGGCATGCCTTTAGTGCCCATGCTAGCTGAGGATACCCACAGAGCATGGCGTGGTACATAGCATCCTTTCTCGATTGTTGCCAATTTCCCTAATGCCTGGCCTCAGTAATCAAAATCTTGAGTTAATTCTGCGCCTTGTTTTAGCACTTAGGGCATTCCCACGACCTCAGGCCAGTGTTAAAAGCAGGAACGAGCAACGCCTGACCCCACAAGAGACACAGGAGGTACTGGAGGAGCTGTGGCTGTAATTAAGAGGTTCGTTCCTCAAAACCTCTTCCAAAACATCCTCATCAGGTGCTGGCTCCAGGAAAATAGAGGCAACCACAGACCTGGGTACCTTTAGAAGTGGAAATGCCCGGGTATGGCAATGTCTGGCAGCGGTGGGTGCCACAAGCTTCCCTGTTGCCTCTGCATGTACAGCTGGATTAAATGCTGGATATACTCTTATACTACAGCACTACATCCCTGTTTTCTAACCTCAGACCCTGGCCAAGACTCCCCTTTCCCTACTGTCCCCACACACATGCTGAGAGCAGAGCTGAGAACACAGCCCAGTTTAAAACCCTAATAACCTAGACCAGCGGTGCCCAAACTCTTTACCTCACTGCTCACCATTGCAAACAGAGGTTGGCATGTGGACCGCTGTCTTGTGCTAGGGCATATCTGTCGCGCCAGGTCCCTACAGCCAGGGAGAAGCCCGGTCACTGCACTGTGACCACTGTGTGTGCCACCAACAAGGGTTGCTTTGAGTATGTGTTGTGACGGGGACGGGGTGTGCAGCCTAGCTGAAGATCACGTATCGTGGCCTCATGGATCATTAATGAGCTGTGACCACAGCTTGGCATGGCCAAAGACAGAGTACTGGACACCAAACAGCAAGTCTACACGGGAAGCATTTCACTTCTGGCTTTCCTTCACAAAGAATTTTGGGCTAACTTGAATGCTTTGTTTGCATGGGGAGTTACGATGTGGCATTTCTTAAAATAGGGATTTCAGAATAGGTTTTAGAGTTCCAGTTGAAATACTTTGTTGTGTTAAAGTAATGGTGTGATGTTTTTCTTTTTCTGACCAAGCTTGGAAACTAGTAAAACCTAATTTTAAATTTTAAATGTGATGGCTTCTGTTTAATTCCATAATAGCATTGGCTAAAAAACCCTACAAAGCAAAAAAATTTGGCCCATGCTGCAGGGAAAGTTTTGATTGAAAAAGGCAGCAGTGAATGCAATACAGCTGTAATAACTCACTCTGTTGCCCCAGGTATGGTCTTAGTTTAGTGCCCAGCAGGGGACCATTTTACTATGTTTACATTTATAAAGTACTGTCAACTGCACTTAAGGCTTTTGGCCAACATTAAGTAAAGGCAGCTGTCCCCGTGCTAGTCTTTAAATGATTCCTCCCGTCCTGCTTGCCATTACATGAACAATAGCCTTTTCTGCCCCCATAGACCCTTGTCCACACACAAGGGCAGCAGCCAGTGTACTGTTATGGCCCCAGTGAGGCCACCTTGGCTTTCCCCCAGCCCAGGATATGGCCCAGGACCTTCAGGTTGCACCAGAAGACAGGCAAAAGAAGGCAGGACAGCCTTTTTTGCAGCCATATTCAGCTTTGTTCCACTTTTTGTTTGGTTCAGTTTCCCTCTCTGACTAGGAGGACCTGCTGCCCGCCTCACCAGACAGGGTGTTTCAGGTCTGCAGGGTGCAGCCACAGAGCACAGTCACAGCAGCTATTTGTGTGGCCCCCTCCCACTGCTTGCAGCCAGCGCAGGGTAAGCAGTGCTTTTGCGTTCCTGCTGATCCCTGCAGGAACATCGCCAGCCTTACTTGGTCTTACAAGTCGGCTTCACTTTCCTTTTTATTTAAAGCTACAAATTAGCAACGAGGCAAACACCTCAGTGTCAGCCCTTGGCAGTCCTCGGTTTCACAGCAAGTGGCAATAGAAAACTGAGAAACATAGAGGAAAGTGCCAGAAAAAAATAAACAAAATGTCGTATAAAATTGAGTCTTAGCTCTGCTCCCACACACTCTGTAAGACTTCTTAGCCCTCTGTAGCTTCTTAGTCCTATGGATATGGCAATGTACCTGTCAGTGATATTATTTCTCCAAAAATCATGCACAGAATTTCCAAATGATGATCAGGACTCCACTGCATGCTCTGTGAGAAAGGAAGCACAATCAGAATTTAAGGGATAGGTAATGGTAGCTGTAAAAGGCACAGCTAAGAGTTCAGGGCACAGAGCAGGTCAAGAAACCAGTGCCACCAAAAAGGCTTATATAGGTGTCACGGGGCAAACTGTTTGGGAATATAAGGAGAAATGTAAGACTGTTCAGGAGTACAAGTACTTATGAAAAGGTGTAGCATTACGAAGTTTTCGTGAAAAGGTTTTGTCAAAGCTAGTATTTAATCCAGCCCTCCCACATACCTCCCCACTGCTTAAACTGCAAGAGTATTCTTGTTCCCTAATTGCAAAAGGGCACCAAGGATCTATAAGCATTTCTCACAGCTGGACTGCTGAGTGTTCACATAATCAGAGAAACCCTTGACGGCAGACTTGCAAGCATCCAGATCAGTTCTGGAGTCTGGAGAGCAGGAGGATATGAGGAAGAGAAAAGACTGGTGAGAAAATGAGCAATAGAACAGAGTACCTGCTGCCATGCTAAGCTGTATTTTTTATTTTCCCCCCAAATCAGATAATTTAGGGAAGGTATTCTGGATTCAGCTCACCAATTCTTGAATACCTTCTACCAGTTTTTAACAAGGCAAAATTTCCTTTGCCCTGTAGAAAGGCTTTGGTTAAATAAACTCGGAGTATAATCGTGGAACATATCCTGCATCAGTTTATGCAACCTTTGCTCAAGTTGGTGCCCTCAGTTCAAGTAGCCTCTTTGGAAAAACTATTTCTTTTGCACCCTGAGCCAACTTTGTGCTTATTTGCCCTTTGATATAGATGCCCCTTCTGTAGTGCCCAGAGACCCATACAAATATTAATTATTAAACTCTAAAGCAGTCCTGTGAAGTGGTCTAGTATTTTCTGTCACATAGAGATGACTGAATAGAGGCATTAAGCTAATGAGTGCTTTGCCCAAGATAATTGGTGAAACGCAATTGGTAGAATACAGTATTAGTGGAAATGTGACCCAGAGTCCTGCCTTCCAGCTGCTGGCTTTTATTAGAAGACCTCTAATTTTGGGACTGCACTGCCCAAGACACTGCCAGAGTTCATGTGGCCTTTGTCAAGGCTCCCAGCTTCCCTGCCATTTTATTGACTTGCTCTGGAATCAGTAGCATTCCTTGCTAGACAGGGCGATCAAAGAAAACCTGAATTTGTTCCCACAATGACTCTTCATCCCCAACATCTCAGGGCCCGTTTAGCGTCAGGCGGAGGTTTATTGGGACGGCCTGTGGCAGGGAGGCATGGAGGTACCGGGATTGGTGCTGGGACTGCCTGGTCCATGTAATGTCATACAGCTGCAGCCGCACTCTGTGGTACAGCCACCAGCCCTCCACCGTGAAACAGCTCTGGCTGAGCTGTGGCCAGCCCTATCCACCGTCGCACAGGTGTGATTGTGGGCACACAAATGCTTCAGAGCTTGGTGGTGACACAGGCTATCTGCTCTGGTGTCTTTGCTGCTGTCGTTGTTCCATATGTTATCCAGATTACACTAGTCTGTTGTACTTATGTTTCAGTGTGCAAATACAGGCAGGGAGGTACCCAGGGGCGAAGGGAAAGGACCTAAGAAAGTGAATGGACGAGTTGTTTAGGACAGCATAACCTGAGCACTCCAGTTACGTAATAGCGCGTTAGCCAAGGCTACTTTATCTCTTATCCTCCTCTGACTGTCACCTTGACAACGAGGTTTCTGCGTACACGCGTGGGAAAAGAGGGCTGAAGGTGTCCTCCTGGCAGGCAGCTTGCCACGGATATCAGATGATCTTGTACAGGAGAACAATCCCTTTCTCTGCAACACACAGCCAGCTAAATAATGCATTCACCTGTTGTCTACTCAGTTCCTCCATCACCACTGATAGCATCGCCACCATGACCTTGAAATCCTTCTCAAGAGTGCCACCCTTTCTCTTAGCAGTGGGAAATCAGATTTTCCTCCCTCAACACCACTCCCTGCATTTTCATCTCTGAAGAAAGAGCCAACAAAGGAATGAAGTTTTTCCCTTTGCAGCTGTGACTCTTATTTTCAGCTGTAGCCTAACAGATTGCTTCGCTCTTCCGCCTTATCATCCAATACCACCTTAATGCATGCAGCTACACAAGGTTACTATTAGTGACTGATATCACTGGTGTGGCTGGCTGGGGGTATTAACTCTAGAAGAACCAAAATTTCCTCTATACCACATCCTCAGCACTCCCCCAGATTTCAGATGATATCAATTATTATTATTTTCAGAGTGGCTTTTTGTAAAACGGACAACGCAGTAACTTTCTTGGGTCACAGGAAGACAAAGAGAAAAGTCATCTGTTCTTTACGACCAAATCAGTCAGCGGTTTTACCGTGCACTGACTGACTGACAGCTCTGGCCCTCTGGCATCATAGTTTATTCTCCAGTCTCATCTCTTTGCAAGCATTACATGTCATGCTTTTAAAAACATACATATAGAACCAATTAGATGGTTATATTTAGTACAACAGTCGGTGTGGAAGTATTTCTTTTTTTAGCTTCTTTTGGTATGAATATAGAGATAAGAGGGAATCTAAATGCCCCTTTACACCTCTCTCCTGCCGTCCTGCAAAAGAGTCACTTCCTTTTGGCATCGTGCTTAGAATAGTCCTGCAGAGTTGCTTGTGAGATAGGAGTCTGGAAAGAGCCGGTTGAGAAACTCTCAGTTCTACAGGACATTTCCAAATGTCAGCAACAACAAAAAATCTCATTTCGATGTGAAACAAAGTGAAGTGCTGAAACGTGCTGCAGAGCAGAACTTACAACATTTTTTCCCTCAGAAGTCTAACCAGTTTATTTTGATTTTTTTGAAACAATTTTGAGGGTGTGGAGCTTGCTGGGAGTGTGCCAGCTGGTAAGCAGGAAACCCAAAGGAGCAGAAGACCATGCACCCCACCACGCTCAGGCAGCCTGTAAGGGAGATTGCTTTTCCTGTAGGTGCTACAGAGGAGCTTGCTTGGGAAACACTGGGAGGGAACCAGCACCGAGGAGTCTGCTGGGGTCCCAGCCACATCCCCGCAGAGCGTGACTAATCACACAAAGCTGCATTTTCCATGGAAAAACTGCTCCAGCTGGAAATGATGCAGGCAGCACTAGGTTCAGATCACTGCCAGGCTGCTGGCAAGTAGCTGCTGGCTGCAGGAGAGGGGAGCGGGAAGCACAGCGCGTTGGTGGCCCCGGACGTACCAGGTCTCGCAATAGGTCGGAAAGCACCAACTGTTCCTGACAGCTGCATCCCACTGCCTGACAGGAGTTACAGCACTGAAAGTTGTGAAAAACAGACAAGTTTAGGGGGAATACAGACTTTTTGTCGGATCTGAAACAGAAACCTGTGTCCCAGCCTGAGGAAGAGTTTGCGTGTCCAAAAATGTGTCTATTTTTCCTAACTGCCTCAGCTGGTCTGAGAAAAGGTGTTACTTCTCCCTACAGATCTCACTTTGCTTTTACGCTAGTCCACCACAGGTACAGAGCTGTAGCTAGCCTCTTATAAACACACCACAAAAAGGAATACCCACTTGTATTTTTTAAATGCTGTTGCCTGTGTATGTTTCAGCTTTCCAGTTATACTGCAGTTTTTCACACAGCTTTTCATTTTGTAACTGTTTGGTATCTACTGGTCTGCCCATAAGCATGAACATGGTCATTTGTACATACCCAAATGAACTTGCGTGCACTCCTTCCTGTGTGAATGCGTTTGTTCCTTGGGCAGATGTAAATCATAGAGCACGTGACACCTCCACAGCTTATTTCAGGAGCTGGGGGGTAGCTTTTTCGCATGTAGACCTCAAAACTACACAAAAAAGTCTTTGTTCTTAAGCTCCCTGGCCTTGTTTCTCACACTTCTCAGCTAGAGGGGCAAGGAGAAGTATACCCTTCTAAAACTAAGAAGGATAAAGCACACACAGAGCTGAGAGTGTATTTTATAACCATGAAGAACGTAATAAAATCTTACGTTTCAAAGCAGGAATACAGAATCTGTATGTCCCAGAAAGGAATTCCTGCACAGAGCTGGTCTAAGCGGAGAGCCGACAGGGCTGAGGCCAGGATCCCAGTGGGACAGATGCAATGTCATAGGCTATTCGGAGACTCCCGTGTTCGTATTCTGTGTATCTTTATGGGCTCGCTAGTTATTACATTCCTTGCTCAATGGGTAAGATAAGGAACGCTTCCAGCAGGGTCTAAATACACCGAGCAGTAATAAATGCAAATCCCCAGTGCTCTAAACAATACAGGTAATGAGTCTTCAGAAGTTTCTTCCCTGCGGGAAGGAAGCACAGTCTGGCTGACCTCATTCAGGAGGACTAAGACAAAAGACGTGAACCTCTAGGAAGAACAGCTGTGACTGAGAGAGGTACATTTTGGGATCCAAGATCTGGGAGATGTGGGACTGCCCTGGCCAGAGTCTCTGTGGGGGCAGCGGGCCAGTGCATGGTAGCGATACAGCTAAAAGCATGCAAGTGGCAGAGTGCACGTTTATCTTGATTGAAATCGAGCTTATTTGGTTTACCTGGAGCTAGCTCCTCTTGGGCACGGTGCAGTGACGCAGAGTGGTGCCCGGGCTCTGAGATGCCAGGCATTGCCCAGCGCGAGCGCTGGGAACCTGAAAGGGATGAATTGGCCACCTTATGCAGGAACTCCCTAGCAAAAAATAAGAAGCAGAGGAAGAATAGCTCCTGATAGCTGATAGCTCGGGAGCTGACAGCCATGGGACCAGTCCTGCCAGGAGCCCTCTTTGCAGAGGTCTGAATGCCTTTGGCAGGCTGGTTAAAGACATGTATCTTTTCCCTGCAATTTTCAACCTTGAGTAATGCATAATCACCACTATCTGACTAAGCTGCGTATCAATTATGCTTATTGAAAGGTATCTGTGTCTCTCTGAAAGGCATTATGCTGTCCTGCAATATGCAGTACAGCTCTAAGTCGCACAGAAAATTAGAGCAAAAATCCTGCCTTTTCCAAGGTATTAAATGGCTAGCATGGACTTGCATACTTAGTATAGTATACTCTGTTCCCATGTCTGCCACAATCAATATTACTCTGATTTCTTTATCATGGATGATGGGGGATGGAGATGAGCGATCCTGTTCATACCTCAGCTTTGGCATTTTGATTCCCAAACAGCCCATTCACTAGTAGCATAAAAATAATGTAAAAACAAATACATCAAATAAATGTAGCTTGAAGACATCTCTATTACAGCCCTGCTCTGCATTCTATAAGCAAAATATGTACTGTGCATACAAACACAGGGGGAATGAAGGGATGCAGGTATTAACACTGACATTCCTTCATAAGAGCATATTATCTAAGCAACCTATGAGAATTATTTATATTTCATGGACTACGTTTTCCAAAACTGGTGCCTCCAGCCATAGTGCCTCATGCTGTTCTTGGCTGAAGTTTAGGTGGATAATCAGGCCAAATCAGTATTTACACTGGGAGCCTCCATGAAGCACCCAGCTAAAGCAGGAAGCTGTGTTGATGACTCAGGAGGAGGTTTTCTTCCTTCTGGGGCAGCCCTGAGCCAGCGTGACTCTGCAGTAATGAGAGCCCCACGGTACTGGAGGTAAAGCACCGTCATTCAAGGAAATGTCGTTCAACACCCGAGAAAGACAAAGAGTGAGCAAATCATTAGCCAAATTCAGCCTCATGTTCTACCCATCAGGTGGGGTGAGTTTTTTTCCTGTTTTGCTATTTCTTTCTTTGGGCACGTTGTGGCCTATGCAGGCCTTGCAGACTTTCCTGGGATTCCTGTTTGGAGCAGCTGTTTCTAGTTTGCCGTTCATAGGGTGCTATTGGGGCTGAAGTCACATGGTATTTTTACCTCCTCCATCAGATGAAAAATGTATAATGAGGAGGAAGGTTTAAATAAACCACCCATTCTGCAAATATCCCCATGGCCTTTAGTAATAACGTCCTTCTGTGGATATGCTGACTGAGCGAAACAGCCCTGCCAGGTCAGAAGCTCTGAAAAACACCATAATCAATTAATGGATTTTTTTCAATATTGACCCACTTCCTAAATCCTGACCACCTGTCCAGATGAGGCATTTTACGACATTAGTAAAGCAAACAGTAGAGTGGGTTCTCCCAGCGTCAGTTCAGTGAGCTGCTTTTAGGTACCTGATTGACTTTGGGCCTTCATTCTGCCTAGATTCCAGCACAAGTAGTTCATTTTTTCCCTATTTAAATTCCCTTTGCAGTTCCAATGAGGTACAAGATACTTCTCTACCTCCTCTCCTAAGTCACTGTGATGATACTTACTCTTAAAAGGTCTCGGCTTCATTGGGTATACTTTACAGGGTAAAAAAAGCCTGTCTTTTTAGAAAAAGTGAAGCATTTGGGGATGAAAGGTACTAATAATGTAAAAATGATTAACCTTTTTTCCTGAGGAATTTGTATTCAATGCAGGAATCCACATTTGTGCAATGACAGTTTGTGTTACACTGTATGAAAATGTGGCTTGCCTTTTTATAAACCTATTTTTTTTCACGTACGTGTAAGCAAAGCTAGAGATGGTTGGGACGTTCACACAGGATGTGGAAGATTAGGGGTAAATTCCTTTTCTGCCAGCAGGAATGTGATCCACGGCCCTCACCTTTTTTGAGGAGAGTCATCCAGCTATTTGGGGTGTGGGTGCTCCCAGCCTGCTGCTGACGGTCCATGCTTTGCAAAACATTCAGCTATTTCTTGGCAAACGGATGAGAAATCAATTGAATGTCCAGGTGCCAAGGGAGCAGGGCCATGAAGAGGGACCTGCTCTTCCCCTGCAGCCCCTCTGAGGCCACTTTTCCAGCCCTTCAGCTCCAGTGATGGATACAGCCAGCTGTCACAGCGATGGAGCCACTGGCTGAGGGAAATGGGAGGGACCAGGACATGCCTCCTTGATCTTCCTCAGTCCTTTGATAGTTAAATCAAAGGCATACTTGATTGGTATGATGTTAGCAGTGGAGTCCCATGTGTTCCTGTGCCGTTGCTACTCAGCTTCCTCACAGCTGATGATGGTCCTAGATTAAATTGAATTGCAGAGCCCTTTCCAATTGCCAGCTCTCAGGGCATTATCCAAACCTCACTGTCACCCTCCATTGCATTTTGGTGGGTTTTGAACCACAGCCTTCCTGAATTTTATCTTCAGAGCACTGATGTGAACTTTGCATTTACAGCTGGACCCTTAAAATGCCTGCAAACTGAGGCAATTAAAGCTCAGTTGAGAATGAAGTTCTTCGTATAAAAATGAGCCTATAAGTACATGTACCAGGCTGCCATGTATCATCTGGCTCATTTTCAGCCACACCTCTTATTTTGTTGGTTCTCTAAATACCACAGTTCCTACAAGAGAATGAGAGGGCTTAGTCTGTCTCCTTTTCATCCTTAAGGCAGAAGACTTAAATTAGCATGAATCAGATAACTATTTCTCTGTAAATAAAGGATTTGTAGCTATACTCCAGTCCATTATAGGAAATGGTTCAGCTGGCATCCGCCATTGTTACTTCCACAACAGGTGCCATTAAGTGTTTCTCAATTATTAATAACTCCGAGCCCAGACGAACAGATGTATGTATGTCACAAGGGGCACTGTTATATTAGAAAAAGTCTGAGTTAAACAGGAACGTCTAATAGTAAGTTGGAAGTGCTTCCTGTTTATGAAGTAAGAATTTACATCAGCCCATGTAAACAGCAGGGCTGAACCATGGGGGAGTTGATTAGTTGATAACACAGAGTCGATCCAAACGTCATTCATGTATTAGGAATTTTTTCTGTACTTTCCATGGGCACAGAAGGAACTGAGAGGAGTGGAATTAGTATCGTATCAGCTGGTGCCAAGATTTCTCAGTAAAATCTCCCTTCTTGTCCAAAGCCCTGCTACCAAAACAGATAAGTTAATTGTAAAGTCTTCTGGGGTCTCTCTTTCTCCCCACCTCAGGTCCGTATCCCCTTCTGATCTGTCTCCTGACGCACTGTTTTCTGTTTTGGCTTTCAGAAGGACATGGAAAACCTTCTCATGGCACACCACTATGACAGCACTTGCTATAGCTCTGCCAGTCCCACCACCCTCATGTCTAAATTGGGTGATAACTTCAGCAGAAAGGCCTACCAGGGTGAATTTTACCCATCACTTGTAGTTTATGGAAACTACTACACATAGCCTGAAATTCATGTCTTCTTCATACAGCCAGAGCAAAGCGATCTGAGCAGGAATGGAAATCAGCCTCCTGAGAGGGCAAAGTTACCAAACTCCCGCAGATACCACCGGGATGTGGGCACCTAAATGGGAACTGGTCGCCTAAATCACTTAGCAGATCCTGTCCACAGCAGTCATGGAAAACTAATGCCTACTAGCCCTTATGGAAGTGCGTGAATGGAGGAAAGTGTTTGAAGGGTACGTTGCTGTGTAGACAGTGACTGTGTGGGACCCAGCCAATCAGCCTCCCGTGTATGACAACAGTATTCTGTGAGTACTTCTCATCTCCCCCACCTTCACACGTGTTCATCTACCGTTTGCCACTTAGTGAAACACCGAGTCAATTCCAGTCCCTGGCAGCACGCTCAGTACTGGAAAAGGAACAGGAGGAACAATTACGCGTGGAAAAATAACCCTCTGAAAGAAGGAAAAAGGGGGAACCCACACCCCTGGCTTCCTCTGGAAGAACTGGAAAATAGCTGCTCCTGAGCGCTGGGGTGGGTAGTTTAGGGGAAGGATGAAAGGCCTGAGAGCACTGACTGCACTGAGGTTAGCGAGGATGAAGGGCTCAGTTCTGACCTGGCATCTTTGGTAGTAATGCTAAGGAAAACATTGTGCACTGTGGGGTTGGTGTGTTGAATACGAGGCAGAACTGGGCTGGGTCTTTACATCTACCTGGGAGCTGGAAAGTCACGCAATTGCTTCCTCAAACCAAGATTTGCAGTCGGACTATGTTCATGTCAGCTGAAGGCAGATCACGGCCTCCCGAAGGACTTCAAAGATAAGATAACAAGCACGCACACAAAAATTGTGGTCTGCCTTGCATTGCTCCTGAGGGTCACTAAGGCACTGCAAAGCCAGCTCTGGGCTGAATGCGCCGGCTTGATTCTAGCCCTTCCAGTAAAATATGGTTTTATTCCTGAAAACCTCAGAGCTTAGGAAGGGAGAGATATTTGGAACAATCTTCTATTTGGAGCAGGGGGCCAAACAGCATCTCTGGATTTGATACCTTTACAAATACTGCACCTGGGCCCTATACAAACAGACTCACACCATGCTACAACATAGAAAAGGAGAGTGGTGCACCAGGTCAGAATGGAGGTTTTGGATCAGCCTTGTAATGGTGTATCCCTATGTGGTGGATGAGGAGGAGAGGAGGAAGAGAAACAAGGCAAGCAGAAGATGTCCCAAATCTTTTCTACCTTCTCAACTCCTGGGAGATGGGAAACTTAACGGATTGCCAGAGCCAGAGCTTGCATCTGAACCACTGTGCTTTGTAGCACTGGTTAGTTCCTGTGCCTGAACTTGGCTAAGTCCTGTTAAAACCTATTTATACTCCGTGGGGGGACTGCCACATTATCTGGTGGCAGTAAGTTCCACAGTTTAATTATGAACAGTGTGAAAAAGCATTTCTTTGCAGTGTGAAAAAGCATTTCTTTGCATTTGTTTCAGATGTGCTGCCTGATAATTTCAAAGTAGTTCCCATTCTGTCCCATCTAATTTAGAGAATGTGTGCCCAGTGGCTAGGCCATAGGACTTGATCTCCAAATTAATTCTATTTTCATCTCTGCCATTCTTCCAAAAGAGTAGGGATTATTATTCATTGGAGAAAGTTTCACCTTCAGCTGGCTCAATTAAAATTACCCCAAGCAAATAGTGATGTGGAATATGGACTTAAATGACGTAGTTGAAACTAATGTTCCCTGTATACCTGCAGAGAACAGGTAGAAACTAAACTACGCGATAAAAGTAAAAAATCTATTTTATATTTCTAATGCCTGGATCAATTTGTGGAATTGAAACCGCTGCCAACATGTTATGAAATAACTTGTCATACAATAGTAGACCCTATTATACAGCAGAATCCCTGCAGTTAGACGAAGATTAGATGAGACCACACATGAAAGGGAATAATGTATAATTTCTAAAAATGGCCATTTACATATTGACCTGAAAACCATCCATCTATCGAGCTGTTGCAATTGTGCACTTTGCTATTTCTATTGACATGTCTTCATGTAACTTGTAGCTTGCCAGTAAAACAGCACAATGATATTGAAAGAATTCAGCTAGACCAATGAGCGCATAACAGCTGCATTAGCAGGTGACTAACCCACCAGCTTAGAGAGGGAGGAAGCAAGGTTCACAGATATAAAGGTGCTGCTCCAAATGAAAAATGGTAAGTGTCTATGCTAATTACAATCTCAGACACAGATTAGTGCTATTTTCATAGCCCAGGTTTAATTTTTTTTTCTTTCCAGAGGCAAAAAGCCAAAGGCAAAACCAGGTAACCTGTCTGGAAGGGGCAGTTTGCACCTGAGATTCGTACAATTCTCCTTTCATTTATTTAGAAACTAAGGCAATTAAAACACCCGAGGCCCCTCCTGCGAACTCAGAAACAACATTATGAAGATGCCTATGGCCACAGCAGCTTACTACGCTCAGCTTGCTGGAAAACTGGAAAGCTGCATTTTCATCAGCAATTTTCTGAGGCTGCTAATAACTTGCAAAATTTGCCCAACAGTAGCAACCTCAGGGAGATCCAATTGTTTCCCCTGAGAACCATTATTTGTTTGCAGAATGAAATACTTAATTAGGCAAGATTTTTGTTAGAAGAGTCCATTCCCTGTGCTCTTGATGAGGCGTGTCCCAGGCAAGGCAGTGAAGGAAGCAGGATCGCTGTGCCTTGGGCAGGCCCAGCCCCGCTCAGGAGCTGGAGCATTGGCATCGCCAGGGGGAAACCTGGGCAAAGGCATCTGGCCCACTGTCAAACCGGTTCCTGTGGTGTTTCCTCCCTTCTCGTGCATACCAAGCGGGTGGGCTCACCACCGTGCCTTGGAGTTCGGCCCATGCACAAATTTCAGGACCATGATGAGGAGAAGGAGGTGAGGGCAGGCCCGTGGTGGAGGCTTGTCGGCGCCCTCCTCTCGGGTTGCTTGGCAGGAATGTGGCCCCGGGAATGACCGCTTTTCCCGGCTGGGCCACATTCCCGTGGCGGTGGGGGCGAGGGCCAGGCCAGGCATGTGCAAACAAGCCCATCCAGACTGGCGCCGAGATCAAGGACAGAAAAGATGGCAGGTGCCACCAGAATTCCTCGCGGGTTTCTCAACTTCCACTGTCCTAAAAAAGTCGTACACACACAAGATATGCTCAGGAATCCCCAAAGACTCTCCATTAAGTCACTAATTACTGCTAATTATTTTGATGATGATTTATGAACACTGACAATGTGCTTGGCAATAAGGAGAATACAGAGCAGCCCCAGCCTCCACCCGCAGGCATTTACGATCTGAAGTGATAAACATCACAGAAAGCAGTTCTTGAAAAAGGCGCTGGCCACTTGCAACAGAGTCATCACAGGGGCCCTGGGACCACCAGTTAGGAGTGACAAGCCACTGCTAAGAGTGCCTAGCGATGGGTAAAATTACACCAGGTAACGGAGAGGAAATGGATGTTCAAGTCACCCCAGACTCCCCTCACCAGCGCCTGTTCCTGCTCTGGCTGCTTAGGAAAAAGGTTGTCTTTACCATTGCAGAGTTTTTTTCTCAGCAGGAGCAGAGGAAGGGAATGTCATGATTATCTGAACAATATTAATAGCCTCTCATCCACCTATGATCTCATCATAGCAGACGCAAGTGCACAGGCTCTGCCTGACAAGTGTAAGATTTGTATGATGCATGTGTTGTGCATGTTTTTTGCATTTGCATTTTTTTCTGCCTGCGCATCTGTGCTTTGTTTTGCTCCCTGTAGAAAATAGTAGTCTTTGCCATGTTTGTTTGCTGCGCTCCTCCCTCTTCCTGCTTTGCAGAGATGTGGTTGCAGGCATACTCCCCAGATGATCTCAAAAACAGCCTGGCACTGCAGGACATTCTGGGTCTAATGGGAGGAAGAATATGAAGGGACATACTTGCTTTTTCTGGAGGAGAGTGAGCCACTGGAAAGTTTCCCCTTCTTAGGATAATAAGGTCTTCCTCTTAGTCTTCTGGTGGCAGACAATCACACATAGCTCTCTACCCTGGGAAGTGCAAAGGGAACGCACCAGTTTGTAGGTAAGTGCCCCCAAACTTCAGGCACTCATCGATCAACAACTGTCTACCAACATCCACCTCCCCATCCACTGATCTTTGGAAAATGGCTTTTCTTAAAGGAAGTGTTCCCACTCTCCCTCCTGAGTAAAAAAAAAAAAAAAGGCTAAATCAGGGATTGTACAGAGCACTTTCCACGGTTTGCTGTCAAAATCATTATATGTATCATTTTTGCACAATTTTCTTTCAAGGCTTGAAATTAACAGCGAGGGAAGAGGGTTTAAATATGCAGTAAAACCAGCATATTTTAAATGTAAATGAACATTCTCCTGCAGCATTTGCCAATCTCTAGTAGGGTTTTGTGCATTGGACTGCAAAGGAAAACTAACTAGGGCACTGACTGCAGAAGGGAGCCTGACTTTTTCATTACAATTCAAACTGAAAGAGAGAAAACGCTAATAACATGTGGTGAAAGCTAACCAAGATGCTTAAAATTCACTCTGGTAAGCTAGTCGAAGAATTACTTGCAACAATCAAGAAAGAATATGCTTAAAACCCGTAGTTCTGAATCATCAAGAGGGATGTTTCCCTGAATTGGGGCCTTAGCAAGGGAGCTTTTCATTATACTATGTCGTATGTCTTGCCTCTTGCGTAAAAGCAGCGCAAACCAGGAGATGAGCATTTTCCATGCAACTCAGATGGCTATCAATAACTAAATGATTCACAAAAGGAAAACAGCCCAAGGTATTTTTAACCTAACAACAGCTCTTTAAATTTCATAACAGCGTAACACATTGATCTACAATGAACGCACTCCTAGACAAAATTTGATACCAAATTTGGTTTAAAAATTGCATAGAATTGAATGCAAACACAGGTCCACATTCAATATTCAGCCTCTAGACTGCTGCCTGTTTGTGAGGGCAGTCCTCTGTGCCATAAAGACTGATCACTATCTATCGGAAGCCATTCAGAAGGCAAACTGTACCTTGATAGACAACCCTTAATTTTCATATCTGCTATCTAGACACCACATCAACAGGCCTCGGTGATTACGCAGAGAGACAGGCAGATGATTTACATTGCCTCCTAATGACAAAAAGGGCACTGGACAGAATGTGTCACTTGCCCTGAGGAAGGACCTGAAGGGTGACACATTTGTGATAGGGGAATGCTTCCACAGAAGAAAAAGACAAACTCGCCCATGATGAGTGACATAGCTGTTAGCTTCTGCTCGCCCACTTTGACATCGTACTTAAGGAAACTTTGTTCTAAATAGTAAAAAAATTACAAGCCTTCTGGCTACCCAATCAAAATACTGTGTTTATACACCAAGGTTGTGGAAGGACTATCTTAATGCTGTAAAACAGCTTTTTGAGGTGTCTTCAAAGCTTGCTATAGAAATCCCATCAGACACACTGAGGACACAAAGATGCAGGATTGCAAATGACCTGGTGGGGCTTTTTCCTACTTCTGCCTGTGAGACTGCCTTTCCTCAGGTGCAATGAGCTGCTCAGAAGGGAAACAGAGAAGCTTTACCTTGAACCTTATTGACTGATTTGATGCCTGAAATGATTCACCATGAAATGGGGAATCATATGTTTAGAAACAGACATATCCAGGCAGGAGTCCTTTGAGAGAATAAAGCATCTGCTTGACTTCCTCAATGGATTAGTTGTGTGTAAATCATTTATTCCCATTTCTGCTCCCCCTCCTCATCTCTCACTATTTGTGTGTTTGCTAAAAAAGCGTAGGATGCCTTTCTGTTTGTATGTGGCTTGGGACATGTTGCCTGAAGTCTGACCTCAAAGTATGATGGAATTTGAAACTGAAATCCACTCAGTTTGATGTAGCATGAATTACTGTGCTTCACAGCTTGTACAACTTTAGTAAAAAGGAACGTCTTCAAATTCATCCTTTTCAGAGGGCTGTCTCAGTTGTCAGCTGCCATCTTTTGAGAGAAAGATCTAAAATTAGAGAAAAGCTGCCCTCCACTGCTGGAGAATACTGCTGCTGTGACATATGAAAGCAGAAAAAAAGCTTCAGATAAAGGTCTTCTGCTTAGGCTCATGTAACAAGCAAGAAAGGCTTTGGGTCTCTCCTGTCCAGACCAACCTTTGGGGAGATCTGATTTAAATAGGCAGCTACAATACCAATGCTTATCTTTGTCTGTCTAAGCGTTTATACTTTGCCTGTCATCATAAGCACCATTATTTTGATGGAAACCTACAGATCTGAGGGTTTTTCTTTTAAATACCTTTCTTAGAAATCCTGAGGGATGCCAGGAGAGCCTTCTTGTTTTCAATAAATCGATGAAGAGAAAAGAAATCTTCCAAGTGGAAACAACAGCTCCAGACTTCTTCCGTGGCTGTTCTGGTAGAATATGGACATGAATCCTAGCAATGGAAGGACCGTGCTGTGGCTCAAGCCCTGGAGACCTCTAGTTCAAATCTGTGGCCTTCAGCTTGGCCGAGCATGCCCTCAGCAGCACCCGGATGCCTCACTCCTGTAGGAACTGGGCAGCGAGGTGGGAATGAGGTGTCAGGGCATTAGTCGCAGGGCCTGCCTCCCCTTAAGCCTCTTGCGAACCTTGTTGCCTCTTGGGTCACACCACCGCTGCTACTGGCCCTGTGGTTGCTGTGCGTCACTGTGTCCCACCAGTTAGAGAGTATACACCTGCCCTGGAGGTGTTTGTGGGGTTAAACCATGCTCTGATGTGTGATGGCACAGGTGACCTGGGAGGCTGATGATGCCTGGAGAAGGGGCAGGCTAACAGCACGGCATGGCTGGGGAGTGCTGAGGCAGGGACCTGAGGTGGAAGAGCAGAAGGAGAAGGAGGAGGAGGAGGAGGGATGCTCTCTTGCTGGCAGGCACTCGCCTAGTGGGGAGAGGAGCCGGCAGCATGCCAAGACAGACCAGTTAAGATCAGAAACAAGCTTAAGCCTCCCATTATCTGGAAGTGATGAAGATCAGAAAGATGCTACGAGGGAGCAGGATTTGGCCAGGTGCGAGTGGGACGCCAGCAATGTGCTGGGTTAGCTTGTAATCTGTATTGCGGCCCTGCGCCAGAGACCCCGCTCTCACCCCGCCAGGGCAGCACTGCCGGTACGAGGCCGGGAATCGCATCAAAGAACAGGGAAAACAAACCTCCTTGCTCTTCTTCTCTCTTTTCTCCCCCCCCCGCTCCCCCAGCCCCCATCCTGCATCCAAATGACGGGCTCCCCCGCTGTGCAATTGCTCATGCATGTGCAGTCCCGGTGATGTCATGCTGCATACCCACGGCATGCCCACGGCAGCTGGGTTGAGCAGAAGTTGCATGGGTTTCCCCACAGCCCCAGCGCACCGATCAGTCCCGCAACATGAGCGCGCTGCTCACTGCAACATCACCCAGAAAGGAAACATGCGACTCATCGTAAAAGATATAGCCTGGGGGCCAGGGGGAGGAAAAAACGGGCTTGCTAAGTAAGACTAATTGCTCCAGCAGTCACCTAGTCAAACAAGAGGTTGTTCAGAAGTTACCTTTAGAAAACACTAGTCAGATCCGAGCACTGCTGAGGCAGACACGAGCTAAGCTCTCACCTACAAATCAAAGTGAGTGCGAAAGGAGTGAATACTGGCACCCAGGAAAACAGGAGGATGATCGAACAGAGTAAAAGATATGGGAGCTGCACATGTGGAGAGGCTTTGCTTTTGCAGGATTACAGCAGATATCTGCAAAATCATCACAAGTGTAAGATCCCTTCAAAAGCCACCTTTCCAAACTGTGAACACGCTGTCGTGTGAGGAGAGAACAGGTTGCTCCCAGGCTTAATCTTCCGGGCTGTTTCTGAAACAAGAGCCCTGCTAGCAATGCCAGCTCTGTGCAGCACTGGCACCAAGGGCTGCTGGCAGAAGAGGCCCTTTCTCCCATCCTCATGGCCGCAGTGATGCACCACGGGCAACTTTGCCGTGTGCCATGCTGAGGCCTGGCGAGAAGTGAGGCTTCAGTGCTCTGCAAATGACCTCCCACTGACAACCTGGGTGTTTTCCAGATCCTTTAAGATCCCCACACCTTGTGAACCAGCACAACCTCAGGGGAAGAAGCGATATTCGTAGCTGAGCTGCAAGAGCTGGTACACAGGCATGGTCTGCACTGCACAGGATACAGATCCTGCAAGGAGTCACATGAGAGAAAGTATCTAGCAGCTAAGCAGGGAGCCGTGTTTCAGTTGCAAGAGTTAAAAAGGATCCGTTTTTCCTAGGCAGGAGTGATAGAATTTTTCATGAACCACTAAAGTTTAACCAGTGCAGCTCACCATCACACGGCGTCATCCCAACCCTGGAATTACTGTTGTTTATGCAAAGGAAATGGATCAAGTTATTAAAGTGTATAGCTGACTGTGTAATACCAAAACTACACTTTTATCATTACGAGCATTTTAGGCCTGATTCAAAAGCCAATGAAACTGCTGGAAAAAAATCTTATTTACTCCCTTGGGTTTTTTTTCTCCTGATCTTATGGGAACAGTTCCATAGGAACTGAACTATCAACAAAACATGGTTACTCGTACATTATGTGGATGAAAAAAAAAAAGGGCACATTGGTTACACTGGGAAACATAAGCATCAGTGAGTCTGTGCTCTCTACGGTATTACCACAGTACATGACACTGTGAAGGATTTGCTCCAGAGTCCTGTCTCATGCCTCTCCTGTTTCCTCTCTCCTATATTTCTGGAGGTCTGTAAGTCATAAGGAAAACCTGATTCAAAATGAGTTATTTATTTTAAGCCAGGCCATTCGGATCAAGGTTTAAGATGTCCACAGACTAAAATACTTGATCTCTAATCTCCTTGGCCCCTGACTTTGCACTTGACTCAGGAAGATGTGATCCTATGCTTCAAGGATCAAAATACGACTTTAGAAGTAGTGTCAGATCTGAGTCCATGAGCTGAAAGACACACAGTACAGCTCAGGGCTGGCGAGAGTCATTGCTGGTAGGTGAGTGAAGCAGAAACGAGGAGAGAAATAAGCACCTCTGTGAAAGCCTCTTGACCCAAGGGCAGTCGGAAAGGTAAGGCAGGGCTGGTGCTTATTTGATGCAAGAAGGTGCTCACCCCCTGTACGCAAGCAGGGCCAAGGCTCAATACATGTTTCCAGGTAGGACTCTGCTACTAAGGGAGAGGTTATCTCTGCTGAATTTTCAGGTACTTACCTTGCCTTTCAGAAAGCACACAGGTTTACGGTACAGAAGTACTGCTGGGAGAACTGCAGTTGCTGCTGGCAGGCACACCCTGTTCTCTCTGAGGTTGCACTGCCATTCCCAGGCCTTTCCCCAGTTTTTAAGTAGAGAAGTGGAAAGACGTGGATTTACTGGGTGAGTCCAGCAAAGGGATTAAGGGACTGGGGCATCTCTCATATGAGGAGAGAGTGAGAGAGCTGGGACAACTCAGCCTGGAGAAGGAAAGGCTCAGGGGATCTGATCCACCTTTATGTCTGAAGGGAGAGTGTCAAGAGGACAGGGCCAGACTCTTCCCAGCGGTGCACAGTGGTGGGACAAGAAGCAACGGCACAAACTGAAGAACAGGAAATTCCACTTGAACATGAGAAAACACTTCTTTACTGTGAAGGTGGTTGAACGTGGGAGCAAGCTGCCCAGAGAGGTTGTGGAGTCTTCATCCTTGCAGATATTCATAAGCCTTCTGGAAATGGTCCCGGGCAACCTGCTCTAGGTGACCCTGCTTGAGCAGGGGGGTTGGATCAGATGATCTCCAGAGGTGCCTTCCAGCCCCAACGGTTGCATGATTCTGTGAAGTGAAAATTTCAAGGTGGCTGCTTGGGCAGATTTTTGCTGCCCTCAGAAGACTGCGGACACCTCACTTCCAGGACCTCAGCCTGGCCTCCAGATTATACCCACACTGTGTGAATAGCAATATATCCCAACAACTAGGTGTCTGTTTCTCCTCATGACCCCTTTTCACTGCAGTTTATTTCAATTTGTCTACCATGCTGTCCGTTCTCTTCCATATCTCTTAATTTGCTCTTACTTCCCACGCGCTTCCCACAGAGTGCTTTTCTGACTGCACAGGACAGTATATGTTCCAACAGAAGCAGCTGGTAAATGAGACATGCAACACAGAGGAAATTTTCCTACCCTGTAAGTATGATTGCTCCCAAGCCATTCTGAAACCCAACTCTGCTAAAGCATCGATGAGGAAAAGAGGCCACAGCTGACACTGTCCCGAAAATCTGCTTCAGTCCTTTGGCAGTTCGCTCACTCGGCTGAAATCCTTTGCTACTCTTTCTGTGACTCTGCCTGCATGAAGATGCCCTTGTTCCCATCCTTCCTTATCTGCCAGGTGTGCAGACTCTTGTCTACCTGGAAACCTGTCAGTGTATTATAATCCTGAGGAACATTTGCATGAAACAGCTTAGACGCTTTTTCTCTGAGAGTCAGCGTTAGACCATTAAAATGTGTAATTGTTTGCTCTGCAAGAGCCAGGTTTTGGAATATTATTACCTGGGTAAAGCATTAACTTTTGTACATTTCACAGTTTCTCAAAGCGATGGGTTTCACCTGCACCCCTGGCATCACACCCACTGCTGCACAGCCCTAGACTCACCGGAGGCACTCAAGAGCTTGTCTGCAGGTGGGGAAGCAAATACACTGTCATTCAGAAAACTGGTAGGCGCTTGTGTTTGTTAGTTCATACCTAGAATTAAAGCAGCTGCCTACAGAAGGTGATAAAAGACTGGACGTGGGTATAGGTATTGGAAACAGGGTTTGCTCTTTTTCCCCCTCTATCTCCTGCCCAGCCTGTGCAGACAGACAAGGCCCTGAGCAGAAGTGTCGTCCCCCTTCCCGCTGGGAATTGCTGGGAAGGGTTTCAGCACAGCTGTTCAGCTCCTGCAAGGAGGAGCGAGGGCTGTCACCCAGCCACGAGCTCACTGCATGCCGCTTTCCGATATACCTTGTCCCCGTGAGGCAGCTTCGGAGCTGAACTCCACCATCGCCTGGAAACACATGGCTGCCCACAGAAGCATTTGCAAAACATCCTGCTCCACCAGCTCAGGGACAGCTCAGTCAGGCTCTGAGCCACTGCGGGATGGGAAAATAATATTATTTCCAGAGCTTTGGTTCTCCTGGAAGTCCTGAGCATTGAAACCCAGGCCTCTGTTACAGCGCCTCAGTGCAATGTGACAAACCATTACCTGTCCTCTACCCCAGGGGACAAAGGTGAGGCTGCAATGGGAACTGCTGGGAAAACTGCTCTTTTATTTCACATATCAGACTGGGACTCCCAAGAGAACTGAGTTTTTTTCCTGCTTAGCCACTTACCTGCTCTGCGACCTCCGGGGAAAATCTTTAATCACGCTACTTCTCACTTCCCCGTATGTAAAATCTGGGTAGTGATACCTCCTACCTCACAGGAGTTTTGTCAGGGTTAATTAATTGCAGAATGTGTACGCACAGGGGTGGGCGGCAGTAGCAGCAGTGGGAGTCCAGAGGCCCCTTTAAAGGCCCCTTTAAAAACTGCACAGCCTATCAAGGGCACCCAGAGACACGACAACGCAAACAAGAAACACAAAATGCACAGAGGAACCCTTGGCAGGGGAAAGGAGGGAATCCATCACTCCGGAGTCAAGCGTGTTTTTAAGATGATAAAATGCTCTTTTTACTTAAATGGGAGTAAATGGAAATGTGAAAGTCAAACACTTGTGCACCTGGCTACAGTGGAGCTCTTTGTGCTAGTGAGTACCAGGGTCAGAATAAATAAGGCAGGTTTGGAGTGAGATTCCAGCGCAGCACAGAGTGGTGCCGTGGTGGTGTACAAAGCTCTGGTCATTCAAACAAAAAAGAAGTGGACATAGTTGAAAGGATTTTCTGATATTTGTTTAGCTTGGCTGCTACACTTTACTGAAGAAAAGGAAGGTTTTGCTAAACTTGAAACAAACAGTAGATCAGAACATTAAATAAAGGGTTAGCAAACTTGCCAGCAGTGCTAAGTCAGTTATGCTGATGGGGTCAAATTTAATTCCACAGTGAAATTGGAAATTTCAAGTACAAGTGTTCACAGCAAGCCAAATTATATTACCTACCAAACCTCCAAGTGCTCTGAACAGTCTCTTTCATTGTCATTCATCCAATCAGTATTTGCAATATTAAAATCCAACATAGAAACAGAGACAGAAAGAGGGCAATCTTTTAGTCTGTATAGCGCAGACACAGAGTGGAAAGCTGGAAACTGTCTGCCCAGCGTACCACAGGGCTTTGCTATGCAATACCCATCTAAGCGTCTGCCTCTGATCTTCCCCCATTCCCTCAGCCCCTCCATTAAATTATATTAAGCAACATAAGAGTAATTTAAAGGTGCTAATTCAGATCAACAGGATAAGAGGACCAGGAAGATAAGACTGTACCTAGAAAGATTCTGGCTCATTGAATGATGTGCAGCACTTTGTTTCAGAGGGGCACTGAAAGGGAGATGCCCAGTGGCTCTCTGCACTCGAGTCAAGCCTCTTGGGCACAAAACATTAGTCCAGGACAAAGAAATAACCAGTGTAATGAAGTAATGTGGCTTCTACTTCGACAGCATATGCCCATCTGAGGAACTCCGAGCGCTCTGTGAAAATGATGGCGTTCATCATCCCATTACTCTTGTGACAAAATCAGGAGCATGAGTAACTCCTCACGAGGTGAGCAAAGGATTTGCAGCTCAGGTCACGTGCTCCTTGCTCAACATCACACAGCCCATCTGCAGCAAAGGCAGGAATGGCACTTGTGATGCACACCATCCGATTTTGTGACTTATCGATAGTAATCATTGTAATTAAGCAGGGGTCCCAAAATACTCCCTGTGTATTTTGGGAACGTTTCTTCACTGAGGCTAACTCCCATTTACCTACCTGAGCAAGGGCACAGCAATTTTGCCCCAGAAGACTTTGGATAGGATATTAAATTTGCACCCTCCAATTACACATTTATTTAAAATGCTCCTGTAAGTCATTTTCCTAACTGTTTGCAATATAAACATATTGCCAGGTTAAAATTAAATCAGCAATTAGTATACATCCCTTATAATAGAATCAAAAAATTGACCGAATATAACAGTAATGCTATGTAACTAAGCAAACAGGATAGGTGTGAAATTAAACAGGATATAAATGCATTGTTTGAGAGAGATTCAGTGGTGGAAATGAGTCACATCTTTGGCAACAGCATAGCTACTAGCTACAGTGCGCCGTGTACAGGGGAAGCAAGATACCCAACCCAACAATGGCTATAAAACATTATTATCAGAGCTGCCACAGTCTGCATAAAATCTGCTTAAACAGAAAGAAATGCCACAAGCAAAGCTCAGAAATGTTGATGAGAGGTCACACCACTTGACGACCTTTTCAGTACTTGACATGGTTTGCTTCCCCCTCTCCTTGTACCTCTCTTCGCACCTTGGGCAGTGCCAGCAGAGGGTTTATGAACACCAGCTGTAGGAAAGCCACCGGGCCGTTTTCCACCTTGACATGCAACGCTATGATGTGTGGTTTGCACTGGCACCAGCAGCTTGACAAAACACACTGCACATATACTCTGCAGCCCCTGAGCATTGTCAGCTATCAATGAGCGCAATCTCAGGGCTGCTTTCGCTTGGCTCCCATTAAGATGGCATCGCTAAGCACCACACCCAGCAGCAGTGGTCCCTGCAGACGCCCTCCGTCTTTGTCTCGGGAAGCCTCCTCAATTTGCGCCGACCTCCAGGATGGGCATGCTCTGTGGCAGTGCTAGGCTCCAGCCCTGCTCGAGCAGGAGGTAGGGCTCCCATCCACCAGGCTAGGGGCTGCTCCCACCTGTCTGCACACGCAGCTAGCATCTTACGTCTTGGTGGGACGGATGATTGAAAGCTTACACGCAATATTGACTACATCAGTGTCTGTGATAAATAAAAGCAGACAATGGTACGCTGGAATTAGCTCACTGGAATGCTATTCTAATGCTCAGCTGAATTCATCCCAGCTGTGAATAAATGAATTAATGTTTCATTACCTGATTACAGTATGCTCTACGAGAGAGTGGTGTGCTGAAGCCTCAAGGCAGCAGCGTTATGTCACATACAGCCAACCTCCTGCTCCCCATCGAAGGGCGCAGGGAGCCTCAGGCTTCACCCTGACGTATCAGCACAGTCAGAGCACAGTCAGATGGGCATAACTCTGCTTTCAGGTGTGCTAGCATCAGTCTGGGCCGCTCACCCTGGTGTCAGCCCTGCGGAAAGGAAATGCTGCAAGGGGCTGTCATGTACTTCTGGTGATCTTCTCAGGAGGCAGCATGGCTGAGAGCGATGGACCAGCGGATCAGGCTGCCCGGGACAGCCTGACTCTGTCCTGACCTCAGGGACCGCAGCTTTTTGCCTTAGGCCCGCACAGTCACATGCTAGGCTGCCATGGGGACATCCCACTCCCTAGGAGAGATGAGCTCATCCCTGATTTAAACAGTGGAAGAACTGACATTACACTGGGCTGTTTTGCCCATTAATTGTCATATAAATGTATTCAAATATTTGTAAGGTTGATTGAAAATGTTGCTAAATCAAACTGCTCAAACTTAACCACTAGAAATTAAATCAGATAATAAACAATCAGCGTTTCATTGCAGCAAAAGAATGATAATTCTGTAGGACGTTTAGTTTTTACTGTCTGTGCACCTGCATTTGGATTACTAGTGATACAGTGAGATTTGATAGCAAATTGGACTGGCAGACAGATTTTGAACATAATTACTCAAAAGAAACTACCCGGAATCAATTTAATCATAGTGCTACTGAAATTTTTAATTTCCAATGGTACAGAAAAGTGCCATTCACATTAAGCGTTTACTTACTTTGGTTTGTAATCATGGAATGCTGTATGGTAGCCAAATTAATTAAATAAATGCTAAATATTTCTCACTCTGTAGTATGGCAAAAAAAAATTAAAGGTGCCTCCTAAACAGCAAAACGAACAAAAGCTAATGGCTTGGCAGACCGCTGAATCCACGTTTATACACAGTCTGTACTTGTTCAGCAGTTGTGAAATTATGTGCCTATTATTAACCATTTCTATTGAGGCTCTCTGGACAATTAACAGTTGAATTAACAGACGGCTGAAACACAAAGCATAATCATGATAAAGGAAGCATTACTTTAGAGGATTCTTGCAAAATACCATCTGAAATTCAGTCTGCAAGGCTGATCTCTATCCCGCAGAAAAAGGAATAGCCCTGACAAAGAAACAGGGTGATCAGGGGCTTCTTTGTTGTCTAGGACTGAAGCTTGCCCTCTCTGCTCTTGTGTTTTAAGACATGAAAAGTGCCGGGTAGCCATTAGGAGGAGTGTGATAGAAAAATTGCAAGGCCCCTTTCAGTTCCTCTGATTGCAGAGCCACTCTGCAGCGCAGGTGCCTGCAAAGAAAGCAGCTGTTCACAGCTGCTTGCGCGTCAGAATGGAAACGGGGGTAAGGACACGCGGTGACTGGAAGAATGATGCCAGAACCACATCATGTGTATGGAAAAAGCAAAACAAACTGCCCCGTGGCAACTTAGTCCTGAGAGGAAAGGGCTGACACAATTACACTAATTTCATCTGGGACAGGCAGCCATCCCTAACCTGCTTTTATTCTTTAAGTGATCCTTTTTAACCAATTTTGGTATTTGTTCTGGATGTCATTCTCTTAGCTGGAAGCGACTGCAGCACAATGATCTTAAAGCCCTGTGTCCTCCTGAGACAGACTGCTGAGATGAGATGAAACTAGATTCTCTCCTTCTTATCCTGCTTTTGGTTTAGAGATGGAGGAATCAGATCCTGCATTCACACGGGGTGTGTGAGGGGGGAATCATTAAAAATCATTTCCTCTTCTAAGTCTGTTGAGCTTCATGAACACAAGTCCTTAGAGCCATATACAGCTGAGGACATGGCTGCAGGGAAGTGAAGTGCTACATTGCTCGTCCGCAACTGCAGGACCCCCTTCACCAGCAATGTGATTGGCAACACACGTGGGTATTTCCAACAAAGCACCCCAAGAACAAAATATGCCTTATGTGTGACAGCTGTGGGAGGATAGGCAATTCCTGAGCTGACATGAAGCCTGGTAGCCCACAGCTAAGCCTTCAAAAAGTCCCTGACAACTCCAGAGTGGTAGAGTGAGTTTGCAGTGAATCATGGCAGCTTTGCAGGACACGACACTGCAGTGCTGCAGGCACCACACAACGTTATGGTGTTTTGATCTGATACTCAGGGCTAAAAGCAGGTTTAGAGCATCCCTCTACCAAAGCCTGACCAAAACATGCAGCCACTCTAGGGGAAAAGGGGAGCGTGGACTGGGCACCAGGGCTTCCCATATGGTGCAGGCAAGTACCTTGGTAGCACAGCTGAAAGCCCATATACTGAGAGTGGGACTACTGAGAAACAGCCGATGGGAAATACCAAGGAAAAGCACGTGTCCGAGCCCTTGCCATGCTCCAGGGGCCACACTCTTCAAAGCGGTTCGGGCGCCTTGCTGGTCTGCCCAGGATCTCCAGCCTTGAAGCTCATGCTGAGGGCAGGTGTCCCCACCTGGGACTCAGGGGACTGAAGAGTTTCCTGCAAAAAGTCTCCTCCAAGCTGAAGAGACTGGCAGCTGGGCCACTCTGTTGGAGGGGAGCATTGCTCTCATTCTCTGCCCTGAGAGGCTGGGGCTGGGGAGCTCGGGCAGCAGCCGAAGCCCTCAGGACTGCAGCAGCACAGGCCTGGTGCTGCTCGGCAGGCAGGACAGGGGGGCGGGAGGAACCGGCGGGTGAAAAGGAGGATGGGGAGAGACACACACAGAGCTGGCAGGGTGGGCACGAGCTCCTCACGGCTGTTAGCGTTAAGTCAGACGAATGCAAGAATATGCCGGTGATTGATAAAACAAACAGTGACAGCTCCTGAGGCTATCTGCTCGGATTTGCGTAACTACATATTTAGGGTCAGATGCTGGTTTTAATTCACCTGCATAACACACCTCAGCATCAATGGGAGAAGTGTTCATGGTAAAGGGGCACTATTTAGGCCAGAAAGCTTGCATCTGCCCTCGGACACATAGGCACTAAAGGATGGATGTTTGTGCAAAGCACACAGCAATGCAACGCCTCACTCGTAGTTCAGGCCCTAGGCAAAATCAGCCTGTTCCACTATATATATTTAAGATTGATAATTCCTGTCACAAGAAGGCCCTGAGCAGTTGGCCTGGCTTTAATAAAATAAAAGTCACTGGTGCCTTCTCTCTTTTGCTCAAGGGTGAAATAAAAGTTGTATTTGTCCTTTGTTGTTTCCGGAAAGGACATGCATCAAAGCATTTCATCCGCAAAAACCGAACAGTCAAGATCAGGCTAACCCCAAATGAGGTTTTTCCCAGCTGTCTGTCCTCCAGGACTGAGCTCCATGCACGCTACATAGCTGACCCAGTGCTCAGGCACCAAAGACCAGCATCTAGCATCTAGCACTGCAATGGCTCCACTTCTCTGGGTAATTGCAGTTAGGGAAGCCCACGGGCTCATTCGCTTCTTCCCAAAAACAAAGCAAGAAAACTAGAATAGAAGAACACTGCCGTATGCTCAGAGCATCCAGAGGCTACATGACAACAACCTAAAGCAAACAAAGTGAGCTTTCATGCTGCATTTATATATTCTTCACTCACTTAGCCACTACTGAATGCCATATTACTGGAGATGACAGAGTCCTCCTTTATCGTACCTGTCCTATAAAACCCCAAACAGCCATTGTAATTCCATGCAGAATTAAAAATGAACTATGCTTACAGATGATATCCAACAGAGTCTAACAAGAAGAAGACAAAGATTTAAAAGGGCCTGTTAAAATTATTTTCTTTGAAGAACTCATTTGAGAATGGCAACCTCTCCAAATGAGCCTTTAGTCTTTCCAAGCAATGATATTACTCTACAGGATGGTTAAAAATAAACTTGTTGAAAGGCTCTCCTTGTCTCATATACTCTGTAGGAATTTCCCACAACTGCTGCCTTCAGGGTATGCATGGAGGTGATAGGCATGGGAAAGCTGTCACGGTTTACTTAGCTTGCCCCACCCCATCACCATGAAGTGCCCTGCTGAGAAAGGGTTTTGCTGACTCACGGGGTGGGATTCAGGTGCCTAAATATAGGTGCCTGGTGCCATTTGAGACGCCTTAGGGTATTCCACCTGTTTTCCAGTTGCCACTCCAGAAGGGCGCGCATTTCCTGTAGGTCCTGTGGATCATCTGCCAGCCTCAGATATCTTCAGGTGTCTAAAATGGCACAAGGGCCTATGTGTATAGGCCACTGGTTTACCCCCATTAAGTCAGACGGATCACCATCACGGTGCTCCACAGCATCCTTGTGGCAAGGACAGAGGCAGGAAAGCACAGCTGCTCCGCAGAAACTGGGAGAGCAGCAGCAGTGTGGGATCTGCCACGGGAACAGGAGGGGAACATGTGCCTCAGGCACCGAGAAGAGTTCACAGGTGGCCTAGACCAAGCTGGAGGCTGCTGTTTGCTTCTCCGTGGTTCCTGCCAGCCCATATCTCAGCGCAGGGCTGCTAAACGCTGCTGGTTTGAGCCAGACCGTGAGCAAACCGCAAGTGTTCCCAAGCATGTGTCTTACTGTCCTCCTAGTTAGATTTATATCAGTGGGGCTGAGTGAGAATCTGTGCCCTGGTATTTTTTCCTTTCCTGCTCTTTGGTGAAAAGGGGAGAAAAAATGCATGTCATATAAAACATGCTTTTCTCCACAATGAGATCTTAAAGTGAAAAATATAAAATGTAATAAAACACTTCAGATGAAAGTGCAACATAACAATATCTTGGCAGGGGGTGCAGGCACTTGCTTTTCTGGTTTATTCAGATTTGGGTTCTCTTTACTTGCAGTTTATTTTTCTTCTTCTGAGACTCGAGAGCATGACAAAAAACCATCAGAAGATCTCAGATGAGCTCAGGCCTTGTCCCAAACAACTGATCAACCTAGACATTACCTACACAGGAAAGTTTTATCAGATACCCCAGCACAAGAGTAGAGACCATTTCCATGTAGACACTATTACTGTGGTATAACTGCCTTATTATTATTATTATTATAATTATCATCATCATCATCATTCCTGTTTAACTCTTTCCCACGCTAAGTAAGTTAAACCAAGAAAAACTATTTTTATCAAAAAATTGAAGTGTCTCCCCAATGGCTTGTATTATTAGTATAGCTACTCTGTTAGGTGTTAACACCTTAGATTATACCCAGAAAAACTTCCCACAAACACAAAGGAGAAGGTCAAATACCTGCAATCATTTATCCTGGTAGAGAGCTTTGTGTATGTTAGCAGATCCACTGATTCCCATAGGAAAAGCTAAGGAAGAAAGAGTGTTGCTGAGCTACTCGGGGGAGCAGCAACAGATTAGGAGTCATAAAACGAGGGGGAAAAAAAGCAGAGTTTTCAAGGCTTCCCACGGTCTCTAGGACAGTTAGGAGCTTTAAAGCCTTCATGCCAATTAGGCAAGGATCGGCAGCGCCTGCCGGCCTCAGGGGCGGACCAGGAACAGGCCATTTGCGGTGGCACCCCTGCGTCCCACCAAGGCAGCCGTGGGACCCCCAGGACCCCCGGCTCTTGTCCCCAAAGCTGTGGCTGACCCGCATGCCCTTCTCCCTCCTGGCTCCTGAAATCAAACATTTCAGGGTGCGAAGAGTTATGAGCCCCCGATGAATGCCACGTTGCTGTGCTGCAGGGAGCAGTTCATGTGTGGGGAGTAAAGGAGCTGGTTAAGGCAGCTCAAGCACGGGACTGGTCTTTGGGATCCTGCCCCCGCTGAGAAGAAAGTTTAGTTTCCCGTCCACAAAGGAACGGGCTCTTCCAAGTGCTTCTAAAGTCAAACTGTGACATCATTGATCTTCAGAGCAGGTGTTAAAAACCGATATCTGGATAAAGTGTATGAATCACAAGAAACTACTGGGGAAATAGGCCTGCAGGGAGAAAAACGCACGTTTATTTAAAATCCAAAAACTGGGATCCTGAAAGGTGAAAGCTGCCCAGAGGAGTAGGGTTTTTTCTGCAGCTTGGATCCCATCAGCGAAGGCAATGCAAGCAGCTGGACACACATTTGGCCTGATAAAACAGGAGGAAGACCCTTGGAGCTGAACTAGAGAATTAGTAGCAAGAGGTGCTATATTCTTGTATTCTAGTGCATTTTCTATGGCCAGCAACTTAGTATACTATTTTTGAAATAACTTTGGTGTTGCCATACCCATCAGAGCTGCACGTAGACAGTACCACTGCTGGCAGGGACTAGGAGTGAAGAGAAACCCATCAAGGCGCAAGTGCCCAAGCAGGTTCCCACTTACCTGGGAGGCGAGAAGCAAGGTGCAGAGCCACAGCACAGCTCATCGGCACATGTACTTAAGCACTCCAGGCACCAGCACAGAGAGGCAGTCGAGAAGCTCGAGTTTTCCTCAAACTCTGAATGAGGGATGCTGCTTCCTCTGTTTGAGCACAGGTTATTTAACAGTTTCCTGAACATAATCCTTTTTACAGGATACAGTATCTACCCTTAGAGCTTATACAGACATGAAAGGGGAGGCTGAAAAAAGCACCCTGATACTGACAGGCTGATAGTGCTGATTTGAGGGGAAGGTTAAGTGAGCCTGATAAACTGGTTCATCGAATCGGCCACGAAATCCGCATACTATTGGATCCCATCAATTCTTAAACTCGTGTGTAACAGGGTTATTGTCGTTTCAGATCAAGTCACGCAGCCACATGGCACTTCTATTTGTCTCCGCTCGTCCTGAACATCCTTCTGCTGCCTGCCTGACTCCTCTCGCTTAAGTAACCTTACCCTTCCCGTCACTCAGACTGCACCTTGCCTTCTTGGGTGCCATGAAGCCTTTTTGTTGGCTCGCAGGTTTTACAGACTGCTGTTCCCTCTGCTAACCCAGCTGCAGGTTTTCCCTAGTCCTCCAGCCTGCCTGAGCTGCACTTGATGCATGACTGGGGTGGCAAAGATTATATTTAGGTTAAGACCCAGTCCTGAGCACACCAGAAACAATGCTGAAGCTTTCTACTACAGTATTAAATCAGAGTCATTTAAAGTCTAGTTTCACTAGGTCTTGTCAATAATAATGGCTTATGTGAGAGGTGTATCCCTCCTTTGAAAACTGTCGAACTTTATAAATTTTAGTTAAACTCTAACTTTCTCGGTATCATCCTGTCCCCCCATCTTTCCTGTAAAATGATTTGTTTTGTATTCTGAAGGCAAATGTACAATCAGGAAATTTCCTTAGTCTTTAGTCTCTGCTCGCTTGGGAGCCACGGCACGACGTTCAGCAGTGTTGCGCAGATATGCACAGCCTGCCCCTTCCTATCCCCTCCACGAGTGCCTCCCTTTGCCTGCTTCTTTGGGACATCTCTGGCCTCTTATACTTCATGCACTCCCAGAGTTCTGTCACTTTTCATGCGCTGATAGTCAGACCATGCTTTTTTTATTTTCTCTGGGGGCTTTTTGTCCTCCCACAGTATAAATTTCTGTCAGATATGCCCTGGCCTCTTTCCTGATACCTTCCTTTGGGAGTATTAAGGAAAACAGTTAATTACTTTTTTTTTCGTTTACCAGTGGCCAACTCATATCAATAAATTATCCTTACCATGTCTTGCAAACTAAATTTGCTATCTCCTCCAGAGAGCTTTTCCCTTGCATATCTGAAGAATTTCTTATTTACTTTAACCTCTTGCACAATAATTCTTTCACTCCTTGCTTTTGCTTTTACATGTTTGTCTCTGTGCATGCTCGTCTGTGTGTGTTATTTCTTGTACTCCCTTTCCTCTGTTCTGCGATCTCTCCCTCCCTTTTCTGGGCCTGACATTTTACACTTCACATATGTCTCTTTCTTATCCTTGATTACTTTCTGCACATCCGTACTCATCCACAGTGCCCTGTTTTAACTCCTGCAGTATTTATGACTGTATGGCATATAAAACCCTTGGATGGATCATGATTTATGTGCCAGAGCTTTTCATCTCCTACCAGCCCATCTCACGTCCTTTCTCTCCTTTACTTTATGTCATTCAAATTCACCCAGTGCTTCTTGTTTTTTTCCTGAACAGTGGCACTGGAAATTCAACACTTCTCTTTCTCATTGTCTTGTAACTATTTCCATCTTCCATTAGGATTTAGTCAAGCTGCAAACTCTGCCTCGCTCCAGATGAGAGCTCCAAGTACCACCAAGAAGCACCATGGACTCACTTGGCTGAGACCCAGGCTAAGCCCCGGTTAGGACAGGATATAGGACCTTAAAGCACAATGAGAGACTCAGGTCCTGAAGATGTCAGAGGAAAGTAAAGGTTAATTAAGAGCCAAGAGATGAGAAGGCACAAAATGGGGATATGGTTAAGGTGTTATTAGGCTCAGACGCAAGGGCCTTGGCTGCCTCCTCTGCCATGCACTCCTTTGCTGAAGTTCATTGCGCGGCTTAGGCAGGACTCCCAGGGGACCCACGAGGGACCACTGGGTGGCAGGGGCTGAAGGGGTAGCCTGCCGGGGGGGAACCTCGCTGCTTGGGGCACTGTATCCTGCAAACCAGGCTATCGCACACCTCTCTGAGTACAAACCAGGACTCGCCCGACCAGCTCAGCTGCCTCAGCTCTTCTTCATAAGCTGCTTGGTTTGAGTAATGTGTTTAGGAAGGCACCTGTACCAGGACAGAGGTATGGCTTGTTGAAGTCAAGATGGGTTCTCAAAAGAAATGGTATCCCATAATCTGACAAACAGCTGGAAAAGGTCAGACAACGCCTGGAACGCTTTTTGAATGACTTCTTGATTCCTGAAGAACACTACCTGTGTACCCACCAGCCTGTGCTACCAGCGTCTTATTGTGAGTCTGGATTCAATACCACGTAGAAGCCAGTGGAATTAGACAGGCATAAAAACGCGAGTGATGAATCAGACCCGCAGCCTAGCCACCCCATACAGCACTCTCCACGATATCAAAGGAAACTTCATGGTTAAATTGCAACGAGTGCCAGAGGGACTATAAAATCAGAGAAATCTAGGAAGGGGCAAAGTGGTGATTTTGCTCTGTCTCCTGGCGAGGAGGCAGGCTCAGGTTTATCTCCACCATCCCAGGCAGAAGCTTGTTTAAGCCGTTCTTTTAATCTGTCACAAGACTCTCAGACCTAGAGTCTGCCTCTGATTTGAAATATTGTGATCTAATCCCATGCACAATTCTCCTAATGTCTCTTATCTCAGTTATTTCTAATCATTCCTTCTCCTGATGTATTAAGTGGCAATTATACCTTTCCTCTCCAGTCTCTCCTGAGGTATCCTTTACTCTTTACCCACATTGATTTTTTGCATCCTATTTTATTTATATCTATTGTGCCCTGAATTATAAAGTGAAAGACAAATTTTAAGACTCTAACACGTTCTTGATTTCCTCTATCTGTCTGTTCTTGTTCCTGCTTCTTCTTTATACCACAGAATGCTCTTTTATTAGTAAAGCTACTTTACCGACTTCTGCAAGGGAGCCTGGAGGAGAAGGTACACTTTTTTTTTTTACATTTAATGCCTTCTTTTACCTATATCAACAGGCAGATGTGTCCTCTTGTGTTCCCTTGAGATAGTTCAGCTTCCCTTTTCAGGGGTTTCTTCTTAAAAAAAAAAAGAAATATACCTCATAGCATGGAAATGTGTTCCCTATCCTCTATTGTAAAATCCTTTCTTGGATAGTACAATAGCTGTATTTAAACACTGAAATTAATCCCAGGAAAGAGACAGCTTATCTGTTTGAACACTTACAAAGCCTTATGGGGCAAATAGTTTACTAAAGACTAGTAGAAAATATTTTTAACACAAGAGATGCTGATGTTATGAGCGTTTTCCTCAGAGACCATATGCAGAACGTGCACTATATGTCAGAAATGAAGTTCATCTGAAACTCACTTCATGGGCAAACTTCACAGAGAAAACACCTGACTAGGCATTGTGCAGAAGTTACTGAAGAACCAAGAGAGTCCAAGGCATTGCAAGCCTCTCAAATAACTTCTGAGGCTCACAAAACTAGTTTTAGCTAGCAAGCTTGATTTTCCTAAAACTTATAAAACACCATATACTTTTTTTTGCTAGAGGGAAGGCCTAAATGTATAAGTTAGCTCTCGAGAAGCTTCTTCCCCAACTAGAGAAGAGCAGGCGTATTCAAGCCTCATATGCAGTGTGAAAGGGAGCTGCCTTCTCAGGTGTTCAGGCAGGTTTGCCTCGTACCCGTAAGTGCTTTCCCCGTTGCAGACAGTGCCAGGTAACAGTAGTACCAACATGGCCAGCAGCGTTGGAGCAAGGGCTCACAGCAGAGGCTTCCACAATCACAGGAGGCAGGGAGCAATCAAGTGCTTGTGTTAGCTTAGGTGGGCCAGTGCTTAAATTTAATAGCAGGTGGTGGGCTAAAAGCAGCCAGTAGACTGATATGGGTGGATAATAGTTACTGCTGTTTGTTCAGTACATTCACTAAGGCCTTAATGGATACAAATCCGCTTGTGCCTTTTAAAGAGCATTTCCTGCCATGCCACAGCTGCAAAACGACAACAACAGGGTCTTTTGGATAAACTTCTTCTGGCCAGGGGTAAGTCAATAAGTTCAGGACAGCTTGAAGGCAGAAATCAGAATTTCAGTGCAAAATGACAGCCTTGAATGACTAGGAGATGTAAACATACTTAAAGAAAAACCTCAAATGACTATGAGCCTTTGATTTGCCTGTTTAAACATGTTGGTTGAATTCTATTTTCTTAGGCACGCACACTTTTTTTTCCCTCCCTGACAACGACTCGGCCTCCCCTTTCTCTCTCTAGCTGCCACTGCCAAACATTGCTGCTAACTGGCACCAAAAAAGCAAGAACCAAAACGAACAAAGAAACTACTGTCAAACAAAAGCAAGCATAAATAAATGGAGTTTTCCTGTGGTACTTCTGAAAACTAGACAAAAACCTATTTTTCTTCCAAAAGAAACCATTTTATAAATGAATCATTCATTCTACAGGGCTTATTGTTCTGCTGATGAACAAGTGTAACATTCGTTTACGTTTGTGCAGGTGCTATGAGAAGAGGGTATATCACAACTTATAGAAAACATGTCAGTTCCAGGTTGTTGCACAGATTGCATCACGTATCCTGCTATAAAATTACTTGCAACTGTAGTTTCAATTTTTCCTCTTCAGCAACAGATCTTATTTATTGGCCATTATGATGCAGAGCTTTGCGTGTCAAAAAGCAACCTTCCAATAACTTTTATGGCTCTGAATCAACCCCTGAGTGTGCCCAGCATGGGGTAACAATAACAAGAGGCCTCCCCCTCTACCAGCGTGAAAATATTCTTTTTGAGGAGGGCAAGTATGTTGCTTAACAGAGGTTTGTGGGACTCTGATAGGGTCAAGTCCTGCCTTCTCTGAAATCAAATGGGAGTTTGGCATTTGGGCTGTAAAGCTTTAGAGATAAGAAAGCCCTATCCTATGGGCTTTTCCAGCAGAAATTTTGAAGGTCCCACCAGATAAAATCATCTGGGTGATTTTTCGGAAGGGAGCCAGCCAAGCTCATGTCTTGTGGGAAACAAGTCAAGGGCATCCAAAAAGAAGGGCCGATTGCTCATCCCTGGGGCAGCCCCAGAACCCCACAAAAGCTGGCTGCCTCTTTGACTTGTTTTGCCCCATGGAAATGAAGCAGGGGCTTTACTTTTGGCAGCAGCCACTGCGGACCCAGGTGCTGCCAGCTTGCTGGGCTGTGTCACTGTGTCCTGCCCCTGTTTAAACCTGGAAGTGAGAGCCCATAGACCCAAAGGTGATTGCTAATTGGTAACGTGATTATTGCAGTGCTGAGAGGATACTGTAGGACACTGAATCATTCCAGGTGCCTCTGCCTTCAGCTGAAATATCATTATTTTTCGCATTGCTGAAGCAGCTAGGAAGAGCAGGCAGGCACCCGTTGTGCCAGCCACTGTAGGAACAGAGAACAAAAAGACAGCCAGAGACGTGCAAAGTGGAGGGAATACCTCGTCTCTTCTAGCCCATCACTCTGCACCAAAGCAGGGATCACCCAGCCCCAGCATCATTCACAACAGAGGGTTTGTCAAGCCTTTCCTAAAGTCTCCAGCGCTAACGGCTTCCCCAGCTTCCCCAGCCATTTACTACAGTGCTGCACTGTGGAAAGCGAGACTGCCTAAGCTGAAACCGTCTGGCTACAGTTTGCACCTTGTTTCTCATCTGAACATTTACTTGCAGGTATTGGTTCTTGTTATAAGCTTTTTTGCTTGGGAAGGAACCTGTGGGACCCAAAATGTCTTTCCCTGCAGAAGCATTTATACAATCAGCTCCCAGTGATCCCTGCACGGATCCAGGTAATTAACTAGCTGTGCAGATACACCTGAGCTGGAAGTGTACGGTTCAGCTCAGCGCTGAAGGGAGCAGAGTCAACATCTCAGTCTGGTCTTTGCCAGTGCAGAGAACTGCATCTTCCAAGGGTGGCAGTGCCACCGATACATCTTTTTTGTGGTGGGTCCTTAGTAGACGTTCTTCCAGCCGCATTGATAGGTCGTTTGTAGGAACCAGGTTAGCGCTTCAGCCTTGATGACTGAGCGCTGGTGACACATCAGCAAGGAGCTCAGCCTCTGTTATCCCAGCTACTGAGTGGAAGGTGTTTTCGCCAGATCTTGCATTGGTTTTGTAGGTCTGTTCTGTACCCTCTCTATTTTTTCAGCATCCTTCCAAAAACTGGACAACCAGGATGGCCAGGCACAGGATGCCTCTATCACTGTCTTCAACTCTACACTGCAGACACAAAAATCCACCCCTTCGGATTCTATCTACTGCTATGTACTGCACAGCATCCTATTAGGTGTCTTTGCAAAAGTGCTCTGCTGAGACTTCATCTCAAGCCATTTGCTTTATAATCATTGGGTTTAAAACAAGCTTGACCAAGCCCCAATCTAATTTGAAACTGTGCTAAAGCACTTTTATATTTACTTTTGTAATGAAATAAAATTTCAGTTCTGTTTTTAGAGTGATTTATTTCAGCATCACTACTGGTACAATATCCCATTTGTGTTTCATAAATTGCCATAGGCAAGAACAAAATACTGAAACTGTTTTCAGCAAATTACTTCTGAAAAGGATGTTTTCCCCCATAAACTCACACACACAGACACACTTTTTCAAAACTGACTGAAGATTTTGGTGCCTAGTCTAACATCTATCAAAAGTGCCTGATCCTTAGAAGAGGCTGAACAGCCGTCTTCTGACGACCTAACTGTCTAGCATGTTTCTTAGACAGGGTACCTAAATATTGTGCTAAATTAAATCACTTTTGAGGGGTAGCCAAAAGTTCTTTAAAAATACAATATTCCTGTGATCAGAATGTCATTATTTGATTTTCAGCTTGGTAGAAGTGTGAGATGTCCCTGACAGTCCCAGAACTGTTTCCAGTTCTAACTTGGCCAGTAGGGCCCAGTCTTTCACTGAGGACCGTAACAGGCAAAGAGTTCAAGGCAAGGTGTTCTCCCGGAGGGGGATGGAGAGGGGGCACCTCAATTTTGAAACTCATTTTCCCCTTTGGTCCAGCAGAGCCCAGATTTATTAACCTTCCCAACAAGCTGTAAAGCCCATCTATTTCCCTATTTCAAGCTAAGGCTATTGCTAAGGGTGTGAATTGAGGAGGAGTTATTTATGGGTAGTCCTCTGTCTAAGTTTATGTTGTTATTTTTAATTTATGGGGTAGGCGCCCAGCGCACTGCTAAGATGCCTAGAGATGCATTTTAAAAATTTGAATACATAAATAAATAAAATAGTCTGTACTCAACCAGACCTAAATTATGTACTACAGAGAGAGAAGCAATTTAATAGATATTAGGAAAAGGACCAAAGGAGAACAGCAGATCAATGCTATTTGCAGACCCCCAAATCCTTCTCCTTGAGTGAGCAATACAGAAATACCTTGGGTGGTAGTTCAAATTTTAGGTGGTGTTGCAGCCCCTCATTTCACCTTTCACTTGGGGGTTGAGTTCACATCTACAGCAACCTTGAACCCATCAAAGAACAGAGCTCTTCCTAAACAAGCTGATTCGGGTAGATGTATAACACCAGCCGTACGTGATGAAACCCTGGCCCCTCTGAAATGGCTGGATGCTCGGCCAGCAGCTGATATGGGATCAGGATTCCACCTATCAAACTAATCAGTTCTATAAGTCAGATCTAACTACTGGATGAATCTATTGTAAGGCACCCACCACTTAAAGCACTGATGCTTAAAGAATCAGAAGAAATTAAGTAAACAAACATGAGCAGGCCTAACAACAGGATGACTGCTACTGATGATGCAAATACTGTAGTGTGCAATAAATAAGGCATACAAATATAAATGTACATAATTACAGGTGGCATATCATTTGTGACTATGATGCAACAAATACAATATCACAAATGTAACAAAGAATTAAACAGCTCTATAATGGAGGTATCTATAAACATATATAATTATATGTAATAGTGCTACAGTATGGTTATAATACACTGTACTTATTGGATATGTAATCCCGGATAGCATCTCATAAACAATGTTAGGATATGGTTGGGTAAACTATATGAGAGATAAATGGAGGATAATAAATATATCTATTTTGTGTCCTTTCATTTGTGTCCTGTTTTAACTAATATTACGAGGACACGCAGGGTCAAATACACAATGTGTGAGCACCTAGGCCTGTATCTTACTGTAGCCCAGGACCACCTGGAGCAGACTCCATAGGAGCCAGAGGGGGCTCAGGCCTTTGCTAGACAATGTACAAAAACCATATTGTCGAAAGCGCCTCAGTAGTGAAAGCATTGATAAGTAAACTTCTGGCCTTGGTTTCCCTGGGGCAGGTCTGCACTCTGACCGCAACTAATAAACATAACCGGGCTATCATTTAAACAAGCTGACTTGGGTAATTTTGCCAGATGAGTGAGTGTGGCATGGGCTTTGGTGACCACAGGCTTTTGCTCAGGCTGCTTGGTGCTTTGCTGCAGCGCTGCCATATATATTGCACGGAAGATCAGCAGTGAACAAGGTACCACAGCCAGCCAACCTGGGCTGCGCTGGTCTCCTGGGGCTGTCCTGCAGGCCTGGCCTCGGGAAATAAAGGCAAGCACTTCCCGTTGAAAGGGATTCCTTCTTCAGGGCTTTCTGCCTGCACTTTGCATTTCACTGTCCCAGGTTTCAGGCCAGCACAGGGCTCCCCTCCTTCAGCAGGTCTGTCCTGGCTGTGAGCGTTTCTGAGGAATCGTCCCCAAAACTCATTAAGCTGCAGCAGAAGCCAACCACTAGCAAAAGAGACATGTCACACATGCTTCTGAGCCACTGCTCGAGGTTTTAAAGTGCAAACTGAGGAAAAAGATGTGAAAAAGATGTGTCTTGGAAAAAGACACCACTTCCTATTTTTGGCTCTTGTTCAGTTTCTCGTTCTCTTCCTCCATCTTGAGCAAGAGGGAGGATACATTTCCTATCAAATGCATGGTCAGAAATACCTGAAAGGGGTAAATGGAAGCTTTAACTGGTGCAGCCACTGATCTCATTTGCTGATGTGAAGCAATGTGTATCTTTTGTCTAAGAGAGGATGCCAAAATGCATTGCACAGTTCAGAAGTTTTATTCTCTTTGTTTTGAAAGAAGTCATTAGGAACCAGATGGCTCAGGGATTTGGTAACAGAATACGAAACCTCCCATCTCTACATCAACTATTCAAATATGACCTATCTTATTAGTCACAGAAAATCATCAGATTACTCGCTGATGTCTTATGCAAAATGAGATAGCCGTCCTCTTCTGCAGCCCAGCTCCAGCTGAATAGATTTTTCAGTTGAGATGGTAGGATTTTGTTCCAGAAGTTTGGATTTATGCTTTTAAAGATCAGCCTTGGTCTCTTAGCTCCTTACTGGGATGGAGTTGAATAGAACTACCACCTCAGTCCTTACACTGATGCCTGCTGGTGACACGGGGAAGAGACAACTTGGAAAAGCATCTTCAGGTGTACACACTTCATGAGTGAAAGTAGCTTATGCAAGGTGTGTGGCTAAGGCTGTTCAAAGAGAAGACCATGTCAGAACGAGTGTGTGGTTTTATCATGACAGCTTCTCTGGGAAAATGTTACTGGAAACAGTAGAAGTGATGAAACTAAAACAATGATGTGTTTTGGCTTCAAGTCAAGAGATTAATTTAGAGTAGGAACCTTGAATGAATAAACTGTGAGAGGAGTGAGAAATCTGGAACAGGCTTTTCCCATTGATTATACTACTATTTTACTATCTGCAGCTTGCTTTAGGTAGTAGGAGCAAGTGGAGTAATACCTCGGTATGCAGTAAAGCAGGTTTGTTTCACTATGACTGCAGGAAGTTACCACATTTCAGCTAATCTGTGATAACAGCCTGCAAGGAGAATCCTGCACTGTGGAAAATGCAAGAAAATCAGAGGTAACCCTGAATGACCCCTAATGACAAAGCATTTATATTATCCTTTCCATGTAGCGGAGATGTTTTAAGATTTTCCATCCCTGTCATGTCAGCTGAAGTGAAAAGGTGGGGAATTGTAAGAGAATATCCTTGATTGGGACTATGATTGGGTCCATGATTAGGTTTAGCAGTTGAACAAAACATGAAACCAAACAGGGATGGACAAGTTCTCTGTTGGGGTGAATGAAAGTGCAAAAAAACAGAATAGAGGCTTATAGAGAAATAACTGTAAAGATACTTGGGAAACATAGGACAAGAGGAATGAAAAGACGTAGAAAAACAGGTAGAGACTTATCCTCAGTCTGTTCAGTTTTTCCCACCAGTGACAAAACTCTGCTATGTAAGCACTAGCTCTCAGCTTGGGCAACCGAAATAATTAAGCTTTTAAACAATGCACACATTCTTCACCAGTGCCCTTCTAAACCATAGGATAGTCCCAGACTTCTGAGCACGGATTCACATACTTTGTGGAAAACATAGCATCTCTGACACAGGAGCATTTCATACCTAATTTGCTCAGACACAAATGACAGCAAGCTTGCACAACTCCTTTGCAAAAGGGATGACAGCCCCATGGCTCCACTACAAGCTTGGGCATGAAACTAGCCATGCCCAGCTTCCCACCCGCCTTTACACCTCTTCAGGGACTTTGGGCAAGTCGGAGTTGGTCGGTAGTCCAATAGCTCAAAAGAGATGAGCAGCTCATGACAACTCAGGGATGTGGTGAGGATGAGAAGCTAAAGAGTGCAAGACAAGAATAAATAGCTAAAGACCGTGACTCATTAAGAAGAATGGAAGGGCTACGCTGATACCTTAGTTTACAAAAAAAGGGGAAAAATAAAGGCAACAGTGCTTTGGGCTTTGTGTCTGTAACACTGCAGATCCAGGTCTACCCTTCCAGATGAATACTGAAATAAATTAGAAAGTAGAAAAAGCTCAATATATTTGTAATGGAGACAAAACTTGCTGTCCTGCTCCCCTTCCTGTAAGCCTCAATAACGTAATGTAAAAGAAGAGGGAAAAAAAAGGGTATGATCTCATGCTCAGTGTTTTATCTAAAGTGAGTTGCTGGTCTCAGTCCAACTCCAAGCGGACAGATATAGGTTTAGTGAGCATCTGCACACTCCTGAGCTGTCACCAGTTTGGCTGGTAGTCTCAGTGAGAAAACCTTGGCACCTAGGGCCCAGGCTTTCTCCCTGGGGAAGTCAGGGCTTGCTGTTGATTTCAGCAGCAGCAGAACTGAAGGGATAGAGATTGGGGTATTTTCTCATTTATAGCGGTGGCTCTTCCCAGGTGAGGGATTAGATTTGCTGAAGGGGGTAGTCTTGCTGCATGGCTAAATAACAGTGAGGCCTGGAAAGCTCCAGGCCCATAGAGAGATGGATTTAACAAATTCAGACTTCACTTAGAAGAAAAAAAGAGAGAGAGAGAGAAGCTATACAAAAGTAACTATGATGAAAGCCAGCTTAAGAACGGTTGACAATGCATTTAAATGTACCCTGAAAGGTGTCATACTCTTAGGCCATATCAAGAAGTCTGATTTTGTTGCTTACACAGAGCAGTGATCTGACTGTGCTACTGTTGTGACCCATCTTGGCGTTCACCCATCCATCTTCAGCTCTCCCATTCCCACTGATAACCTCTGGAAAGGCAGGAGAACAGAATGGCAGTGACTGCGCCAGCCAAGGACGCTCAACAGGAGTGTTTTGTCGTGACAGCTTTGGAGAGAGTGGGGTTAAAAAAAAAAAAAAAGGCATGCACGTGGAGGCTGCTCCAACTCAAATGTGGGAGCTCCTGAGGGAAAATTCCTGTGGACTTCCTTGTGTCACAAAGCTCCTGATGTCACGAACCTGGCTCTGCGAGGTTTTCCCATGGAGCACCCACTGCTCCAGTAAGCACTGCTCCGGAAAAGCTCCCCAGGATGCTTCTCATCCCCCAAAACCCTTTGCAGAGGAGAAGAGGCAGCCTCAGTTATCTGTGGAGGGGACCAAGAGGGCAGGGGGAAATGGGAAAACAGAATTTAGACCAGAGCCAGTTTTATCAGCCCCAGGATCCTGCCCTGCTCGCTTCCCACCTCTCCCAAGTGCTGTGGGACGAGGCTGAGTGACATAAAGCAACTAAGACTCCAGCTGTGGGAAGGCAGCCGGCTCTTCACCGCTCCAGCTACGGCAAAGGACATCATTAATATTGCAGACGTTTCTATCCCTCTGCCATCTTGGCTACGTGCTGCATATTCATCATCTTTATATTTTCTTTACTTTAATCTCCCCCATTTGCATATACACAGGTCCAAATGATAACAATTACCATAAAAAAATCGTACCGTCATCCTACCAATAAAAATTGCTCTGTTAATCAGGCGACTCTCACAGGCACCATGCCTGAAAGACCTCATTTTAAACTGGCAGGCTGAACAGGGCAGCAGATAAATTAGCCTATATATGATTGCATGCTGAAATACATTGATTTAAGATTTTTCCCATTCAGCCTGACAACTTGTCTAAATAGGCTCATGTCTGAAGAAGACAGCTTGCAGACATGATGCCTATGACAAGGCATTGCAAATATAAAGCAGTACTGTGCAGAGCAAGGGAGCGAATATATTGTGGAAGGGATTAGCGAGGGCACACAAAATAAGAGAGAGGGTTAAAAATAAACAGAAGCAGGTACTCTGAACACCACAGCACTCACATTTCACCTGATTTTCTTCTTCCATTTCTAATTGCTAAGTCACTACAGGGAAAAAGCAATTACTGATCTGCTATCATTCACCATGTCATCTTTAGGTCCTCATTAGCAATTCCATTGAAAATCTTAGCATTTAGAACCCATCCTGCAATTCTAAGTGTCCTAATCACACTGCGATGGCGTAGGGTGCCTGAGGAGCGGAGAACAGAAACCACGTCTTCCTTGGTGTTTAGAAAAACGTGATACCTGTGGGGTCATTAGAAGTGAGCAATTGTAAAAGGGCTCTGGACATGGCTGACCACCGGCAGCTGGTTCTGCGGCCCATGCCCGTGCCAATCCCCCAGACATTTTTGACCCCGGTCGACAACAGAAACACTTGCAAAGGTCAAATTCCTCTTTTTCTAAAAGCAGATGGCAATACATCCCATGAAGCATCCTGTAAATGAACCCTATGTCACAAAGATTTTAACTGCCCACATTAAATCCAGTATTTTTCCCTACCAGTGGCATACACCACTGGGATGGCTGAGGCAGGGCACTAGGACCATGGTGAAAGAGCTAAAATTACTTGCAGAATTAGAGTGGACTGAACACTAGAATTAATTTAAAACAATATGCAGAATTTCTATACATTATGTAACTTCATCTAGGCCACAGTGGATACTAAATATTAAGTAACTGTTGGATTTTCAGTGTAAGGCAAGACAACAGAGATGAAGGTTATGAAGGGACTTCGCCAATAACCTTACCACCAGGAGGACTCAGAACGGTCAAAATTGGAGAAGTCTTACCAACATGTGGCTTGGGGCTATAAGGCCAAGGCAGCTGGGTCCCCAGGAGCCCCTCGACCTTGTGCAGGACATGTGCCAAGCTGGGCTGTATGAGTAAGTGCTAGAGGAGCAGGCCACAACAGAAAGAAAGTCTTCTCACCTGCAATGTAAATAGATCAGCAGGGTCCCGGTTCAGTCTCTAGGAGTAGCTCCTCTGAAAATCCTCACAGAAGCCCTTTCCTCACCCTCCCAGCCCTGCGTTTAGCACTTTTCTTCCCCCTGGGAGGCGCTCAGGGCTCTTTGTGATGGTTTTCCATCACACCTCTGCCAGAGGAGCTTCTCCTCTGATTCCTGATGTGAGCCACCTCTGCACCCTGCCCAGCACAAGCACTGAGTTTGGTGAGGGGGTGTTTCTTTCCATCAGGATGTGAAGACATCCTGAGAGATAAGAATGTATTCTTCATTCATCCTAGCTGGAGGTAGACATTCTGGTGTTGATTTGTGAGATTTGTAGAGATCAGCTTCAAATACTGCCATTTGGAAATGCTTAATGTGCTATGAAGAAGTCTACAACTAAAGCCATGTGCAGAAGAGGCATATAATCCTAACAAAGCCCTGACAACACTTGCAATTCCTATGAAGATTGCGCCCTTGGCAACAGAGGAACTGGAAGGAAAGTGAATATTTTCCATGGGTACCAAAGCACCAATTGAAATCCCTTCCCCATTACAAGAGGTACAAGTATACCCCAACAAGAAAGGCTTCTTCACGTGGAAAAGTTAGTACGTCCCAGAGGCCTCAGATTCAGGCCTCTGCTGTTAATGACAGCCTGGCTCCTTGCTTTGCTGGCTAATGGTATAACCGAGCCTCTGCTGTCCAAAGACCATAAACTCTTCCTCTATATCTTCCACCAACATGCAGTGAAGAACAAGGGTGGCTAGGAAAAGCCCATTAAAAAAACAACATTGCATTGAACTTTACCTCACTGAGTGTTAATCACCATTCATGAGACTTCAGAGCAGAGGTTACTCACAGGGAAAAGAATTTTTAAGCAAGAAATGATTAGAAAGGTTGAAAGCACTATTATGATAAAGAATGCTACCTGTGTCCAGCAAGGAGATAGGATACAGCTGCTGTGGGTGACTAGAGATCAAGAATATTACATTCGCTTTCAACATCAGCTTCCTGCTTATGCTTGATTATTGCAGCATACCGACATCTGAAGAGGGTGGGGGAACTGGGAATGCCTGTGACACTCTAATTATCATTTATTTGATCATATCTCTCCTTAAATCCTTATTAAAGTGTCTCAGACGTGATGCAGTTTTCTCTAGTGGACCAGTAATTTAAAGAGCCTTATATTTTTAGACAAGCATTTTAGTAAACAAATAGTCCAGCAAAAAACAGAAAGGAAATCCCTGACAAGCTGGTTTGGGTGAGAAAGCAGTCTTTATGTTCTACTAATTGGACACTGTTTGTGTCAGACCACTCGGAATAATGCAGCTGCCTGGAAGACAGGGAGTAAAGGGCAGGGGCAGGAGGGCAGATGACAGAGGGATACTGCCATGAAGGGATAAGATCTTTCCAGGTCCCCCTGGAGAGGACAGGTCTATATCTGGTGAGAGATGACAGTGGGCTGCTATATTACAGCTCAAGGGATATCGCCCTCTCACTTTACTAGGGGAGTTTTCCTATTTTTCTTCATTTGGCTGCTTTAAGTACTGTTGATTTCTGAAGCAATGGCTTGTTTCTGAGCGGTTCCTTAGCATTTTTCTTACTCAGTTTAACTACAACCGAATCCCCACTGGGTGGAGGATTGGATGGAGAATCAGAGGTAGACAGAGGTGGCATTACACTGTGTGGTCCTCAGGGCTCAAGTTCAGCTCACAGGCTGGCCGATGCTGAATCCAGCCACCGAGAAACCAGCAAAGCACAGACTACATGTCTCCAAACACTCTTCTGAAGGGCATAGCCTGCTCTTGAGAAGAATGAACAGGAAGCCGAAACTTAGGTGGTAAACATATCATCCTAAGTAGCTCCTTAGTCCTTTTTCATGAGTGGCTTTGGTTTTGCTCCTTTTCCCTGGCTCTTCCCTCCAATACATTAAACACCATCTTTATTAGACCACCCTCGGGCTGGTAGTAGCGAGTCTCCTGCATTTTGTTTGGAGGGATAATCATGGCACAGAGATGCTGCTGTCTTCCTGGTGGGTGATCATCTTTCTGAAGCTTCAGCCTGAACCCCAAGTTTGATATGCAGAAGGGAGAGTGTTATATCTGTGGTTCAGAAATTGCCCAGAGCCAAGGGCTGTGTTTAAATTCCTGAACTCTTGCTGGCCAACGCTGCGTACCATGAGCCTCTGCAAAACATCGTTGCATGAGCTCTTCCACTTCCTCATTGTATTGAGAGCATCCATGTCCCCTAGAAGATGTTCCTCAAATTCCTCCTTAGTTGCTCTGGCCCTACACAAATGCATCCATTAGAGCAGACCAAAGGTATGACAGATTTATAACTCAAATAGTAAGAGTTTCTCTCTACAATTGCTACAAACTCAGTCTTTCCACCCACACAGTTAGTTTGCACAGTCTTGGTGTGTCTCCATCTTGCAGTCCATAGGTGCTCCTTTTCCTTCAGTCTTCCCAGCCTGCACTATTTTTATTTCTCTACAGGATTTGCTTGCATTAGGAGCATTCTCCTCCTCCTTTTTGTCCAGGCTGTGCACTGATTCTTGCAAATTTCTGCACAGTGACGTAATGCATCATATTTTTACAGTCCTTACCTAGGAGGGGGCTGGTTTATGTCACAGGACGTGCCTCTTTACATGTCATTTTTTGCTAGAATCTGACTTGAACTCTGCATGACCTTTTTCCTCAAGTCTTTACCTGCAGCATTTTGATTTTTTACTTAGTCCCTTCTGCCAAGACACTGTCCTCCTCCTTCCAAGATTTACTTCTCCTTATTGACAAGTTTCATTCCTTTGTCAAGCATTAATTCTGTGCCTTCTTTAATGTCTCCCAGAAGGTGTCAGTCCAAATCCTAGTCACAACTTGATCTTATCAGAGACCTTGCCCTTAAAATCATGCAGGTATTCCTGCAGCTTGAGATCACTTGCCAGCTGTTTCTGCCTTGCCTACACATGCAATAAAGCATATGTACATCTCCTCTGCTTCCTGTTGACATAGCATGCATCACACTGAAGTTTCTGCTATGCAGTTTCACAGTGAATCTGACTTAACTGCAAATGATTAAGAATAGCTTCAGAACTAGCTGCTTACACAAAGGGCAAAGGGCAAAGGAGCTGCTCTTCTGGCACCAAATGCTTGTATATTTAAGCCTCCTCTGGCTGTTCTCCACATTTGCAGTATTTTGGCTCTGCTGGGATGGTCTGTGCTTGCTTCTGTCCCTCCGATTTGTTCAGCACAGATGGAAAATGCCCAAGGAGGAAATGCAAGTTATTACGGGCTATGTGTGACAGCAATGGCCAAATGGTACTCAACAATACATCTCCCTCACAGGAAGTACTCTCCTGCATTCCCTTTAAATGAGATCCCCACATCTCCTTCGTGTTTTAAAGTTGTCCCCTGCTTTTGAGGTGAACACATGTCCTGACTCAGGAGCTGAATCCAGTTCCTGGGGGATCAGGCCAAGGACATTTCTGTAGCCAGTGTGCTGGTGGTTGCAGCAGTGCAAGAAACTCCCTCCAAGGATCGCTTATATTGCTACTCTTAGCTAGCATGCTGCGCTGGCCACCCCCACAGTTCAGTTACGAAGCTGCTGCATCTCTTCTCTGCATATTAACAGCAATATAAAGAAGAGATGGCACCTTTTCCCTTTAGTGTGCTGAAATGAAGTTGTTTGATATTATTCTCTGTTCTTTGTTACAAGCAGGTTCAAATTGCGTTAGAGGTTTCAAGATCTGCAGCACACGTCATCTTTTATCATACAGGGCAGGAAGAACAAACACTGCCAAGTTCACTGCCCGGTGATTCATTTATGGGAGAAATCTTACGAAGCTGCGGGATCAGCTCTTGGTTAGTGCATATGCAAAGTCCGGAATACTCCTTACCTTGGAAAGACAAATCAAAGGGCTTCAAGCCTAGTAGGGCTAGCAGGGAATCCCCAAATTTTGCTTTGGGAAACATCCTTAAAATAGTGGGGGAGGAAAGGAAGCCAGCTTTCAAGGATATATTTAGTTAATTTAATCAGATATATGCATTTTCATGTTCAGTCACACAGGTAAGGGGATTAAATGCACATTCATCACAGAAAAGTCTCAGGATAAACATTTAGTTACATGAAAATTGTCTCCAGATTTAATTCCAAAGAAAATTACTTAAAGGATATTAAGAAGCAGTCAGTATTAGGAATAGTTATTGAGAACTGAATAAAAGCTGAAGACCAATTTTGCAACAGGATCTGTGCTGTTAGCCTCTCAATTCCTGTGAATGACCTCTGTCTTCAGTGGATTTACAGCCTGACCTAAATAGTACTTAGGTTTCTGCTCGCCTTCTGCACAGGAGCACATTTCATCCCAGCTAGAAGGATAGAAGGATGCTATCTTCATATTCCACAGAGGTATGAAAATTTATTTTTGTTTTTTGTTTTCCCCTGGAAATTTGCTTTATCGTAGAAACATTTGCTTCCAGCAAGAATCTCTGGAAAAATACACACATACACCTCCTACCCAGGAACATCAGATCCTGCATTCCCAATGGTAATAAAGGGAGTTCTGCTCTTATTTGTCTCTCCATAGGAGGCTGTCATTAACTTTGCCATCATTTCTCAGTGTCCCAGGGATGCAGTACCCCCCAGCCACTTTCATTAACCTAGGAAAAAAAACCCACTTTACTCTTAGATAACACATTTCAGTTGCTTTGTCCGGCTATGTTAAGGGTCACAACACTGCAGAGTTATACCTATTGCTTGAAAAGTGAAGATGTTTGTTGACATGGTCCAGGAGTAAGGGGCATATTAAAAAGGGAAGTGGCAATAAAAGCTACTTATTCCAAGTCCCAACGCTCCTGTCTAGAGAAGGTAACACACCTCCTACCTCTACTGATGGTTACAGCAGGTGCTTGTAAGATGTCACACCTCTGTGCTTCGCTACATATTACTGACTTGTACAAAGGCCTTTTTCTGAGAACCAAACATTTCACATTTGAGTTTCAACATTTCTAACACCACGGCTAACAAACTACCAGCTTTGCTTAGTTTTAGGTGAATCACAAAGCTTTATGTTTTAAAAATATGCAGTAAAAGGTGTTGTTTCCTTTCCTCACTTTGGTGCAATCCTTGCTCACTGGATTTGGAGTCCCTGTTAATCTCGTTAAACCAAAGTTAATTAAAAATGTAGCTGCTGAATAAAACTCAGGAACTCATCAGCATTCCTGAATCAGCATATTTCCAGAAATAGCAAAATTCATGCAGAGTTCCCTCCAAGTTCCAGCCTCCCTTCACACATTGGTGGAAATCCACCCTTGATACTGTTATTCAACAAAGAGCTGGGATTATTTACCCCACAACAGGCACTGGTTTAAACACGTCCTTCCTGCAGCTTGGATATTACAGTCCCCTTCAGTATGACAGCCCTATGCAGAGGACTCAGCATGCCTGAACATGGTATGGCAAACGCAAAGCACCTGCCCGTGTGAAACACGTCTGCCTCACCAGGCTGGCCAAGCCTGCCTTGCTGCTCCGGCCAAGTGGGACCAAGGGTGGGAGAGGGAGCACGGCACCAGATGGTCTTCTCTAAAGTGACTATCCTCCCTCTTTCCAAGGCAAAACAATCTTCAAAGAGACTTATCTCCCACCCTCACCCTTTGAGATTGGAAAGCTTTCCCAGGCAGAGGCGGCAAATCCACAACCCTGGGTGCGGAGGGGCTTCAGCCTGGGACACAGGCCGTGGCAGGGGACTGCATGGTGCATGGTGCCTGCCATGGTGTTACCTGGCCTGCAGAGTCCATTCCCTGGCTCAGCGAAGCTCACCCTGTTTCCTGTGGCCATCCTCACCTCTCTTCTGAAGCCCACTGAGTGGGGCATCCCCCGGCCCCATCACAGGTCAGATGCGCAGCCTCCCCAAGCACCTCCTGCAGCCCAGGAGCAGGACAGGCTTCTCCAGGGGGCTTCTCCAGGCACAAAGACCTTGTCCACCTCTGAGGTGTCCTCTGGAAGGACTTTTCTCTCTTCCCATTCATTGGAAGGATAAGTTAACTTTGGTAAATCTCTGAAGCAGTCGGATTATGCTGTTCGCAGCCCAAGACCTGCTCTGTCTGGCTCACAGTTTTCCTCCTTCACTCTCTTCAGTTAAAGGTGAAAGTATCTGTGGCTGAAAAAACTTGTTTTGGCACTTTGCGATTTGTTAGCACCCCCACACAGCCAAATCTCATGCTTTTATCGAAAGCTCTGTGACACTTTGTATACCAGTTGAAGCATCCACTTCAGAAGATCTGCGAGTGAATGAACATTTCAGCCTTCTTTTGACCACTTCAGTGATTTTTCCTCTTTACTTTTAAACAAGTATGCCTTAACTGTTATCTTATAGATTTTACAGATTTGTAAAACTATTTTGTAAAGAAAACACATACTTTAATAAAAAAATTGTAAGACTTTTCTGACTTTGGCAGGCTTACAAACAGCAGAATACCATCTTGGTTCTGTAAAATAAGCTTTGCTTCTAACTGAAAGAGGAAATATGTCTATGTATTAGGAAAGTTAAAAAAAGAAAACACAGTGGCTGAAAGGGTGTACAGAAACAGACTGAATCCATCAGAATGGTAAATAATACCTAAACTGAAGAGGAAAATATCAATACAGTATCTTTTTTATACTAGTTTATTACACATGCTGTTGAATCTATTTGGCCCATCACAGTGCAGCTATGCATATATGTCAAAATTCACTAACACATTAAAAAAAAACTTTTTAAAAAGCTAAAAAAGAAAAACAATCAAGACAACTTTCAGGTGTCGTACCCAGTTCTTAAGCTGTGGTCCATGCTTGCATATCAAGGGCACTGTTTTTAGCAAGGAGAAAAACTTGGAACTGGCCAAACTTCTTAGTTTCCAAGTTTTTACCTATACTAAACCTACTCCTTAAAATATGACAAATATTCTTCATAAATCCTTTCTACATAATAGCTTTAAAACATTTTAAAGCTCTTTATAGTTCAGATAAGCTTGAAAATACAATCTAGCTGAACAACAAAGTCCTTCAAAATAATTGACAATGCAAAGAAAGAGTCCTCCTTTTAGGTAACAGTTACGTTGTGATTATCAAGCCTGAGGAGCTCAGTCACCATTTGTGAATTCATGGGATTAATGCCATATTATCAATTACCAAATATTGATTTCTTCTACGATTCCCACATGTGTATTTTCTGTCTTGTGCTCCCATGATCTAACCCATAGTTGATTTTAACCTTTTAAAGTCTTTTCTTCATACAAATGTTTTACATTTTTCTCCTTCTTAGTCTTTGCTTAAGCAATTTTTTTTCTCTTTTGCTCTTAAATTAGATGTATCCTGGAATTGAGCACGGTCCATTTCAAGAGTCTCAAGCAGCAGCTCAGATGCAGCACATTTGCAAGGCAAGAGAGCAGCTCCCTTTGCCTCACCAATTTCCTGGATTTCTCAAAGAAAGAAATAGCAGGCTCAGCTTCTCTGCACAAAAACAGGCAGTTCCATGTTCTCAGCATCTTTGCACATTGCATGGAGCAGCTATTGTGTTACGGAGCTAAGCATGGACCCCAAAAGACTCAAGTTTGCTCACTCTTTGGAAGATGGTGGTCTGCTTTGCAGGATGAGATTGGGAAATCACAACTGAAGCTCCATGCCAGGCACCAGCTGCTGCTGTGCAGCATCCAGCCCTCTCAGAATAAATGAGCTGAAAGAAAGTGAGCTGAAAGAAAATGAAGCAGATCCGAGTCTCACCCCCTTTGCCCCAGCCTGGTCTGTGGTAGCAGATCTGCTGAGCATCTCTGAGCCCTGAAAGGAGCTAGCGTGGCCCTCTCTATCCCACTGCCCAAGGACTGCACTGTGGAAAGCAGCTCTAACTGTCCAAGCGGCCCAGTAGACGTAGCCTCCATCCCAGCCCTACCACTGCTGGGACTTTCACTCTGGGTTGTGTCAGGCACCCTTTGGCCCCAACGACAGGGAGAACTGCAGCAGCTTTTTCTTTTCAAATCTTTTCTTACCTCCTAAAAGCCCTCCAGAGCCCTTGCAGCCCTGGTTCAAATTTAGCCTTATTTTGGTAAAGCATTTACATCGAATATCATCAAGTTCTGAGAGCAGGCAATTAGAAGACTAGCTGCACACCCTCAAATCTACTTGAGAATAACTGGCAATAATGGGGAAGTTTCTGTGTAAAAACTGGGTTGCTTAAGGCAAATTTTCTGTGGTATGCTATTACCCAGAATAAACAGGCCTTGAACTGACTTTTGAACTTAGACCTACAACTCTTTCTTATGCAGGCATGACTCTTAACTGGCTTCTTAACCACTGCCTTACTCTTATTCAAAGAAAGATCTCTGTTACTAGCAATGGTCACTATGGCTCAGCTTGGATCAGGGACCTTGCTGGTCCGTGCCATGGCTCCCATTCATCTTCTGCTTCTGTGTCTCTTCTTTGAGGACACCAGGCAACAGAGAGAGGGAGGGATGTTATGGCAGCCCGAGTCTTGCACTGAGGTGGGATAGGACCAAAGCCTTTTGTGGACTTGAGACCTCAGAAAAATCCTTGATGTGATAGTATAGACATACTATGCATGGGCATGAGAGCTGCTCAGCTCAATTTCTCTTAATTTTTCTTTCTTTGCATCATTACTCACTTAGTCTCAAAAGGCTAAACTTACTTCCGAAACAGAGAAAGTCATGCCAGGAGAACTCATTTGAGCTATAAAGAATAACCATTCGTGGCCACATCAGGACAGAAATAGTGGTGCTGGCTTGAGGTGCTCTGGGAACCAATAGCCAATTTATCACCTTCCCGCATCAATCGGCCAAGGTGTTATGCTGGATTACAGACATATGGTGACCCATCCCCACCATACAGACCTCTGGGTCAAGATGCATGACAGCAGCCTGACTGATATAAAGCAAGCCTGATTAAGCAACTTGTGAAAGAAATATATTCTGTAAAGGCAGAGTATTCCTGTATGGTAAACGTGCTGTAGCCAGGGAGCCTGTTTCCCCAGTCTCAGAGAAAATCTTCCCAAACAAGCAAGTGAGAGCTGAAAGAGGAGTTACACACTTGGATTTTTCTTTACTATCCTGACACCATACTCCAGCCAGCTGGGGCACGTCTTGCTTTGAGAGGGCTTCCCTATTTCCATTAGTGTGGAGAAGACAAGTGACGACCATGGGTGCAGCCGAGGAGGGTTTTCCCACGCTGCCATCTGAGCCCAAACAGCCAGATGTCCACGAGCCAGGTCCCACCCCCAGAAAAGGTGGGGGAATTGTACATCTCTGTAATGCAGACATCTGCAACTGAGCCAGTCAGGTCCAAATTTTTGTTGCCCTCTTTGACCTTTTATAGCCCCTGGAGACAAATAGGCAACTCCAGAAGGTAAGTCGCTTTGTCTCAGCCTGCAGTGCCCCAAACTGCAGCGTGGGCAGCGTTGAACTCAAATCAGGCATGTCTGGGTGCTAGCCACATGTCCATGTGGTGGATGGCAGTGCGCTGGGTTTGCACCAGCTCTGAGGGACATCATCTTCCACATGGTGCAGGCAGAGCAATGAGATCAGAGAGGGACGGAGGCACCAGAGCGAGCTCGGCCCCAGAGAGCACTTGGGGCCTGGTCTTCTGAGTGCTTTGAAAACTGGAAGTTTCACATGCCTGATATTATTAAGAGCAGCCTTCATTTCACCATATAATTGCACACATGCATACACTTAGCCTAAAATTCTTTCTCTTCCATTTTAAATAAACGTTTTTAAATTGTACAGTATGAGAGAAGACCAGACTGAAATTACTTATGCCAAAAATTATGCAATGCATCGGCAAATATTGCGTGTTCTTGGGTGAAAGGTATTTATTTTGTAATTGCAGCCCAGTCTAGAATATTAAAATATTTCATAGATAATCATGATATACAACTTAAAGTGGGAGGTGCCAGATAGAAGAAACAGAGGCAGCCAAACGTCCATTGAGGGGAAAGTGCTAATGGGGACTGAGTGGAGCCAATTTCCCTTCTCTTCCTGTCATCCTGCTGGACCAGGACTCTGACACACTGCACCCTCCTTGCTCATCAAATGTGGCCTTGCAAAAAGAAAAGAATTGCTAGTCAGCACAAGGAAGTGCAGCAGCAATTAAGGCAGAGACCTTTGTACATCTAAGAGGAATTTCTGGAAAGGACTTTTGCAGCTCACTGCATGAGTGGGGAAAGGGAGGGCACTGGATCCACCTCTTCACCTCAAGCCCTTCCACACCTGTCCTTTCTGTTCCCTTCTCCCTTGCCCTGTTCCCTCCCCTCACCAGTGCTTTTACCTATGAGGAAGCTGAGCTAGAAAGAGACTTGCTCTATTCATGCAAAAAGCCCAAGGGGGGACAAAGAACTGAATTATACCTGCAGCCCATCTCAGTCATCTTTTCTCCACATTCCCCATGTGCAGCTCTAGCCAAACATCAGATGTCATTCCAGTGCACACCCATTTTCTCCTGGAACTAGCAACAGTGCTGTGTTTGGCACTAGAAACATGGGATCTCTGGGATTATCTGGCCCAGTTGCCCACAGTCAAATAGCTCCATCAAAAGTTTGTCAAGCTGCTTTTGTAAACTACTTAGGATTTTTTTTCTTTGTGTTCCCAAAGTATCATTTGACTGTTTTTTTTTTTTTTCCTTGTATAGTGCTAGGACAAACTTTGAAGGAAATAATTGAATTGTAAGGGGAAGAAGAAAAGAATAGAATAAGGACGAGAAAATATTCCTTGAAGCATGTCATGAATGTGAACTGATCTCATTGCTACCAGTCCTTCCAGATTGCTTATTCTGCAAATCCGCTATGATCCCAAAAAGATGTAAATACCTGCAGACTCATCAGTACTGACAGTTTCAGGGGGAAAAAATAATCCAAGGTTATCAGTCTTCTTATTTTCATCTGCCCAGCTGCGAAAGGAGGGAGAAGAGGGGTGAAGGTGAGGGACCCCATCAAGGACTGCTTATTTTGCCTCCAGGTCAGTTGGGACTGTGGGGCTCTGAGGGAAGCACAGTGAACCAGCCCTTCTCCCTTCTCTCCATGCTGAAAACTTCATTTTCAGCAATGCAGAGTTCCCACAAAGCTCCCTGGAGCCAATGGAAAGCACCAGGCTCAACCAGGCTGGCTTTACCAACAATGGCTATGGGGCCACGGCTCCTGCTAGCCACGAATGTGCTCTCCTCCCAGTGCAGGGCATACATGCGGCTGCTCCCACTCATACCCTCTCCCTTCAGCACTGTAGGGTCCAGCTTGTCACGGGCTATTTATTTTTAGTTGTGGAAGAAGGGATTTGGAGACTACCTTGAAGAGGCCAAATTTGGAAATTTTTGGCTAAGTAGCTATTTTGGGGGAAGTGAGTTAGCGCAGACAAGCTACATTTCCATTTCCTCAGTATATCAGAGCTAGGGGATCCCACACCTGGGATCTCATAAAAGTCAGTTTACTTTTCATTCATCTTTTTCCTTAACTAGCACACGCTTCAGATTTGGAGTGGGGGAAGCCAGTCTGTTGGCGGGGATGGACAATTTTCTCTCTTGAGCCGTGCAGACGCAGATTGCAGGTAGCCTCTCTGAGGCCTGACACAACTGTATTCCCAAGATAAACCTAGGGAAAGAGATGTCTGTCTGCACTCCCTCGCCTTACGCAAGCTACAGGCCTTTACCCATGCGGCAGCTCACGTTCCTGGCTCACATAGCAGATATCAGGTAAGCATATGCAGACTGTGGCTGTGGCAGGGTCACTTTACAGCAGGTGCAATGTCTAAATCCAGATTATTTTTATAGTTTTTGAGAGTTTCCCAATTCAAATTTAGCAACATTTTGTGAAATGACCATCTGCTGACAAATTACGCTTTAGGTACCAATACAAAGAGCAAGCTTTGACCTGGGATAGGTGTTTCTTTTATCTGCTAGGTCGCGTGGCCCATCTGTTTCCATGCCCAGCTCCTGAAGGACAGAAATCTGACACAATCACTATCAAGCAGTCCTGGCTCTTTTGCTTAAAAGCACAGAGACTAATTAGTTCACTTTCTGAGATCCCCAGCCCAGCCTTTGGGGTGCTGGCTTCCACTCAGTTGACTTTCAGGGTGCCAAGTTCTTAAGCCTCTTGAGACGTGCAGACGGTGTTGGTTTTTGGTCCTTTACCCATAAGCGAAACCAAGGTGTTTGGAAATTATATAGGTACTTGCATAGCAGAATCCACCCAAGATTTTTCTTCCATGAAAATGCCAGAGAGATTTAAATAGCTTGCATGATTTCAAAAGGAAGTAGTGAGGGCCGAAATAAATACATACTGTAATTTTATAACATGCCCAGGATTAAAAAAAAGGGGGGGGGGGGCAGGAAACCCTATATTCACCTAGGCATCCAGATCTACTGGCAGCTGTTGGAGCCAGATAGGACTCAATCTACAGAAAACCTTTGCAGAAAACCAGGAAATTATATACAGTATGTTTAAGTGATTTACAACTCTGGGTGTGTACAAGCCACTGTCAGCTCTACTTGCTTAATAGTCAGCAACAGCTTCAAAGGGAGACTTAAAAATGTCATTTCCAGCTCCCAATGTATGTACTATGCAGAGATGAAGCCTACAAAAGATATAAGACCAGGCTAAAAAGGAATTTCAAGAAAGAAAATGGCCGTTAGCCCAAAGGAAAGAAAAGTCTTCTAGGTTACTTGGAACAAAATGCCCCACCACTACCCAAAGTTGAGAGGACAGAGTGGGAAACTGCCTGCTTGAGAGAGGGCCCAGTCAGGGCACTGAAGTGATAGTCCTCTGGACGCATCAGACAGGGGGGCAAGGGTGAAACGTGAACCATCAGCATATTGCCACTTGCATGTGGGATGGAGAATCTGCCTGTTGTTTTCCCTCTCCCTTTAATGTGTCTATATCTAAAAGAGAGCTATTAATACGAATTTTTCTGGAGGCAAACAGTGATTGTCAGAAAAGCAATGACAAGTATGGATGAGATACATATAAATCCAGCGGCACAGAGTCAAAACAGGAATCTTGGATTCATACATTTTGAGACAAACGTGAAATCATTAAATATACTTCTATTTCTCATTAAGCTGCATCACGAGAAATTGCAACACATCTTTGCAATGTGCAAAATTCTTAGTTAAAGTTAAAAATTAACTTTGTTCTTTATCTCAATCTAAGCTGAGCTTCGACTATCACAATGGGCACCTTTCCAACTTCTGGTTATAATTTTGAATCACCCCTCACTCTTTCAGACATAACTTTTGCTCTAGTGGCAAATGCCAACTTTGAACTTTGTGCCTGATCAAGCTTTCTTCACATGGAGCTACTTTTCTCAAAAAAAGAAATCATCACAACTGAGGCCATTTTATTTTCAATGCATTTAAGTTTTAGACTCCTTAACCTAGTGACTGAATCCTTGAACTCCAGTTTGGGCCCAGTTCAAAGCCCGCAGAAGGCAAACAGGATTCTTTCCATTCATTCCTGTAGTCTTTAGTTTAAGTCTTTGCTGTGAATATGACTGAAGGGTTTGGAAGTGCCAGAGTACACCATAGCTCCTATGTAAGTTGGAGCAGAGAAAAAAGTATTTAAAAATTTTTCACATCTCCTACATATTTTAGGCTATACATATCCCATGTTAGGGTATGTTAGGATCTATGTAGCTCCTTAGAGCTACATCGTTAGACTTTCCAGGGGGGTTCCTGCTTCCTCTGTGACTTTATCAGACTTTATCAGACTTGGCAGGAAGAAAATGCTACAAAGAATATTCTCATTTTTTCAGCTTCATTTTTGAATGTCTTTAAATAAGTCTTTCTTTAGAGTAGAATATGGAACATATTCATGGCCGTGGCATCCAGGGGCTCCACTCACAGCGAGCCTGCTCTAAATTAGATATTACACATACAGTTGGAAAAGCACAGTTGCTCTCCCATAGCATGTACAGCTGGGACACCTGCTCATTACAGCACTTACACATACACATATATAGAAATAATGAGGGCAATCTAAGCCCAAACCTATGCTTTGGGTCAGTAAGGAAATGGTCGAAAATGTTTGCTAGTTCCCACAATTTTGTTTTAAAACAAAAAGCTCTGGAAATAGGGCTTAATTGCAAAGGAGATGAAGCATCAGCAAAGGCCATGGGATACCTAGATACTTACCTAAAGTTCCCTGGTGAGTTGGTGTCCATTCATCCCCCTTTAACATGCATGGAAGGTCTTTATACCTTTAGCTCCAAGAGCTCATGGGCTTATGCCCATTCAGCAGTAATACAAAATCTTTCTGCCTTCTAGTCCCCTGACAATGAAACCACAGCAAACAGTTTTGATTCCTTTCTCCCCCACTCCACCTCCGCTCACTTCTTTTGAGCCTCCTTCTACTGGTAGTGAGTTGGCAATTCAGGAGACATTATGTGCTACAGCAAAAGCCAGATGTTTGGTCTTGACAAGCTAAGCATGAAATGAGATTGAAACAGCATAATACAAATGACACTTAAGAGAGCCCTGCACACAGTTGTTATCTTTTGCAACGCTTTTTTTTGAGGTACAGATAAATGTAAGTATTACCTACACTGTTAAGACTAAATTAGTAACATAGAAAATGCGCTCTCTGCTATTCACATAAGTAATTAGCCTTGTATTGTGACAAGGAATATTATTTAAAAAAAATTTAGTACCTGTGTTGTGGCTATGTTTCAAAATACTTTTAAAATTAATTCTCACCAATTTGTGTGAAGTAGGAAACCATTGTTAGTCTGGTTTTCACGCTTTGAGGCAGAGTACTTTCTTGAAAGTGTAAGCTCCTTGTACAACATCACTTAGCTCTCAGAATAGCACTTTTAACTCCTAGGGCTCAGATTACCCTGTGAAGGAAATCGGTCTCCTTTCCTCCAGAGGGAAAGAGCAGGGTGGAGCAGTGACCTGGCAGTTCAGAGAACTAGTCTTGATTCCCTTGAACCTCTGGGCTCCAGGAGCGTCCACCAGCTCCCTGGCTGGTCCTCAGTCCTGGCTGACCTCTGGGCTGCAAGGAGGGAGTCTCCCAGCTTCTGCAGCTCTGGAACAAGCTGGACAAACTGGAGAGATGCTCCAGGTCCCACCTGGCATCACCTTTGGAGGCAGCCTCATGAATACACAGCATCCTGAGCTGTCACGTAGCCCTCACGTTGCATGGGACCTGCAACTGTAAGACCAGCTGAGATGCCAGCCTTTCTAGGGTTTTTATCTGGTTTCTGTTGACGAAGATCCTGAATGCTCTGATCCCAGACAAGGCTTGGATCTCAGATCCTGGAGACAGAGACCTGAACTGTGGCTTAGGGTTTTGTAGCCTAAAACAGGTCCCCAGGGTCGGAGGCTCCAGGACAGCTGATGGGATCAAAGCCATGAAACTCCTCCCCAGTAGGCTGCTTTTTGCATGCTAAATATTGTTTTTGGGCTCCTCTAGCTTGCCACAGAGCAGCAGGGGCAGGATGAGAGCCCCTGCCCTGTTCCCTGGCTATTACCATAACTCTCCCCTGCACAGTCCTGCACCAGGCAAGCTGCTACGCGCAGGGACACTGCACAGCTAATGATACAAATGAACTAGTGCCTTCTCTGGGGATGGAATTTAAGCTTAAAATTAGATTTAAGTTTAAAATATGCACAGCCTTCTCCAGGGGTTCATAAAGAACTCGATCTACCAAAAGTTACATTTATGCACAGAGAAGTAAACCATCTTCTTGGAAGTAGTCCTTCACTGTTTATTAGAGACGTGAGAATTCCCTGAGCCAGAATCAGGGAATAAAAGAGCACAATCATTTTCGTTCAATTCTGTTTATTTAAAGTAATTTGTCGGAAAAAGCAAAATAAAAAGGGCATTTAAAATTGCTGCTGCCAGGTGACAAAGGCCGTTTGAAGTAAAGCCATGGCTTTTCCTGGTCTCACCTCCCCTGGCTGCCAGATATCATATCATATCTGCTCTCATATCTAACCCTTTCACATCAGCCTCTCTCCTATTTTCTGATACGCCACTTCTCTCCCTGATCTGCTCTTGTGCACGATACCCATTGCACCCAGACTACACTATCTGCACCTGACAAACCCCAGATAAACAGGTAACAGACTAATTGATCACTTTGCATGTTCATAACAGACAAAATGAAATGAGTTATTCTCTGTCGTAGTATCTCAGCTCCTTTGGTCTATGTACAGTACAGGGGATTCTCTGTGACAATTTTCGATCTGCTTTCTGACTCAGCTTTGGCTGAAGAGAAAAGCCATCAAAATTATAAATATAATTTTTCTGGAAGTATGCTATTATTTCACCAGGACACAAACACAGCTGTTGCCGCTATGTTTTCAATAGGACTCTGCAGTAATTGGATGTCTGATACTTGAAAATTTGTTAGCTACTTATGACCAATACAAGCAAAAAAAGGCCAGGCAAGTTTTTCAGCCTCAGGCAAGTTTTTCTGCCTCAGGACTGAATAGGGGCTTATGGACCCCAGAGCAGCAGGTCAACTTTAAGCACTTCTGCAATTAGGGATAGTTGCTCCACCTTGCCCACTCTTTCCCTGACCCTGGCACCTTGGTGCCTAACTGGCCTTTCTGCATCTACTGCGGAGGGCAGCTGCGATTGAGTGGAAGCAGAACTGAGTTTCTCTGCCTGCGATAGCTGCCGCTATCAGAGAGGGAGAAATGAAATTTTGGCTGCTGCTGGGAGGAGTTTCCCTCTCCTCTCCATTCAGCAACAGTTGATTTCTCTGTGGCAGGGACATGAGGAGGCATTCACCTACTTCTCAGCTCAGGTGGGAAAAGACAGCAGGCCAGGAGGGTTTTCTGATGCATTTTGCAAAAAGTAAGAAAAAAAAACCCAAAAGCAAAAAAATCCACATTAGAGGACAAAGCAAAGCCCCGGAAGATTTCTGGTGGTCTTCCCACCACCTCCACATCCTGGCCTCTGGCAAGTCACTGCAAGCACAGCCGTGATCTGCAGCTTGTCTCATTGGCCACTAGCCGCTTGTGGCAGCGAAACCTCCTGGCTTCTCTGGAGCTTGCACTTGCAGCTCCTCATGGTGCTTACAGGCCATGTCTCAATTTGTGCAAAAAGCCTGGGCCACCTCTCCAAGCACAGAACAGCTGGAGCAGGAAGTCCTTCATATAGTTCAAGCCCCCCGTGCAACAGAGGCCAGAAGCCATGGAGAGATAAGAATTAGGGCCCTATCTCTTCAGGCTCTTTTTCAGTTAGGTTTGTTGAGATTTAACAGCAACAGTTGGCAATAGAAAAGTAGCTGCTCCCTTTTTCAAATGATCATTTAACTTAGGCTTACCAAGCTGTTCATTTTATGCTTATTAACCTTTAGAGTATTGTTTCATCCAGACAGCCAAAGTAACGTTTAAGAGGGGGCTATATGGATGTCTGGAAACTCCCTTCGACACAAAGCAACTCTTAAGGCATATTTAATGAAATACATAATAGTCAGTTATCTATAAACTAACACGTCATTCTGGACAACAGTTCATTGGAAGTACTGTGAGCAATTCTTAGGAAAAGATTTTTATAATCTAAAGAGACAAATAGGGAGGAGAGTAGGAGGGTCAGAAAACTCCAGAAGATACATCCACAGAAGTGCTGATTCCCGAGTGGAAAAGATCTGTCTTGCTACGGAAGAAGCTGCAGTTTCCAAGCACTGAAAGCCTCACATTTACCCAAGAACTTGCCTCCATCAGCTGTACTGGTCAGCTCTCTCCTTTCTGTGATTAGCATGTTTAGGAGACTCAATACCCTTACTCTGCCCTATGCCAAATTTGTCCAAAAGGACAACTGTACGGAATTTCAACCAATATTGCCAGAAAAACTAATGTCCACTCTGACCTCTGCTATCACTTTAGAAAGGTCTCGGTGCAAAGGGCCACATTCCCCTTCTCCCCTCTGCCCTGTACCAAACTCACAAATATCCCTTGGAGATGTAGTGTTTGAGTCCTGAGAACCTGACAAGGCAAACCTGGCTTGGCTTCAAGATCTCCCATAAGTGTGGTTTTGTATGCAGCTAACACATATCTTTGTAAACAGGCTCTAAAAATCCATGCTAGATGCCTACATAGTGCCCCAGTACCCAGGCATCAGACTGCTGCAAGTTACAGTGAGGAGCTGGCAGCTTCATGGGACTCTGGATGGCACTGTCATCCTAAATCACTTGGGAGAATCCCTTTGGAAAGCAAATTCCCTGAAAATTGCCTGGGTCCAGAGATTCTCTCTCATGCCACATTCACACACAGGCTGGGTCCCCTTCTTAACATACTTTGCCTTTTGTCTTGTTTTTTTGGCCTCAAACAACAGCTCAAATGAAATGCTGTAAACAATGAAAGCATTAAAGGAAAATGTCATGCCTATCAATATACTCCTTTGTGGCTGTGGGAGAGAAGAACGCCATGATGTCACTGGTGAGAATAACTTGAAATTTTCCATTGAGAAAAGGAATCTGATGTTAATAGAACCAACACGTCCCAAAAGATGTGCCGTGCCACCCAGTCACACAGAAGAGAGCCCAACTGCAATGCAACACAGGCTAGAAAGCTGATTTACTTCAGAAGCTACAGAAAACACTCGCGTTTATTTACCGCATGGGCACATAATACAAATCGTGATGAGTGCTGAATTTCATTCTGTGAACAAAGATATTGAGGACAGCATTCGCCATACTCCGAGAAATAAAAGCAGCCTATCCTATAAGTTGTAGGTGGAACACCAAGGCCACGTCCTGACTATGTAGTTCTGCAGGGGAGCCCTTCTCTGAGCTGTTAAGTTTCACTGCAGGACTTTGCATCGAGCCTGATAACAAGTAATCATGGAATAAGGTACAAGTCTGCTACTTCTCACATGGGACCAAGTAATTGGCTGTCTGATGGATTGCAGTTTGTTTTAAGGTTATGTCAAAGGGATGCGTTAACTCTCCCAGTGTGTGGGATTTGACTTAGTTGGTTTGACTTTGTTCTGAAATAGGCTGGAAACAGTGGCCCAGTCTCTTGCAGCTGAGACAGAGTTTAGAAAGCCACTCTTCACCACTTCCCAGCTGGCAGGCACCCAGCTTTTTTAAGTGCATGGTTCAAGAGCTTTCTGTCTGGTGTCTCCCTATTGTGGTGATAGGTATATTGGATTTAGATTGGATAAACAATTTTTGAATTTGAGAGGAGCCAATGCTGTGCTGTTTGTTTCTGGATCCAGATGTCAAGCTCCTTAAATCCCAGGGCTCCTGGGATCGGCGTTGTGGTTTCATCAGCTGCAGAGATCCAGAGCTGCCAAAGTTTGGAGGGGGAGGAGGGAGCGTTAGTTATGGACTAGGGGGAAAATTGCTGTAAAACACTTCACCACCTCTGCTGCTCACCACAAACCTGAGACTTCCCCACTTGGGGACAAGATTGAAAAAACAAAGTCTCAGACAGCAAAGTCCTGCCAAGCCTTCTGTTTTGCCTCTTCAGAGGCACCGTTTCTGATCTTTCAGCAACAGTCTGGAGAAAAATTAGAGTAATTTACAATGTTACCGCAAACTTTATGAGAAGGTACAGGCTCCTGGCAATCTATGCTAGAATATATAGAAATAGATGGACTTTCATGCAAACACATGATCTACTGGCTTTTGTTGTTGCCGTTGATGAAAGATCCCAGCGGGTATGAAGCAAGTCAAGCAGCGAGCCTTCCTCCCTTTGAAGTTATCAACTTCCATTTGCAACGCTACAATTGTTTGCTACTGGAGACATCATCACGTCACAGAGGAAGACAACTTCAGCTGAAGCACGAGTAATTTCTAGGTACAACATTGTTCTGGAAGAAATGACCCTCTGGAAACAACAGCGCAGGGTTCAGAGCATCTGTCTGCACTGCAGAAAGCAGCACCGCTCCAAGGCAGCCACGCAGGGTGTGAACAAGCTGCCCGATACCAGAAGAACAAGACTCGTGTTGGCACAGCTCTCTAGCCCAGGTTAAATCCACCCAACAAAGACCTTGAGCTGGCCTGGAGACCTGTGCAGACAGACCTGCATCCAGCTACAGCTCAGCTACACGTAGACCATGGGGCAGATCTGCCCTGTATTTATCCCGTGCCCTTGGTCCTCAGAGCTGACTGGAAAATCTGGCAGCTCCCTGCTGTCCTGCACACCCAGATTTCCTTGTAATGAAATCCAGACTGCATGAGGGACTGCTGTGGACCTGCATCTTCTCACAGCATGCAGCTGGAGCGCACTTAGTTCCCACTGTTTAGATGTTGCAAATCCTATCGGCGCTGTGAGCTGACCTTTTCATCAGAATGGATGATTTCTGGCTCACCTACCCCAAAAGTCAAGTTTCTACGGCTAGAATTCAGTTAACACTCCTGTTTATAAAGGAAAGGCCAGAGCAGCTCACATTTCCAAAGCATAGCTGGGTCTAGTTTACTGAAAGAGTGATGAATAATAAGAATTTATTTTTGTCACTACATTCAGCCGGCCCAGTTTAGGCATGCTCAGGAAGCAAGCAATTGAGGCTGAAGTTAACCAGACAGTCTTCAGGGTAGATTTGTACTGTAAACTGCAAAGATTCTGGGTTGTTAGGGTTCCTGTGCAAGGCTACCGTACAACAGCTAACAGCTGAAGGGTCACATTGAATGTATACCATATGCTGTGCAGGTACAAAGATACAAATCTCTCCTAAAGAGAGAGGGAAAACCTCTCAGAGGCTTTCATTGTTCTATATTCTGAATTTTTTCTTTAAGATTTAATATCCTAGGCTGTTGCTGGAAGTAGAGGAAGTTTTATCAACAGATGCAATTCCAGCTGTCCAGAACAAGTTTGAGGGATCCAGCCATAACTGGTATTTTTATATTGCCTAACAAACATTCCACCTCTTGTGCCTCCAAGATACAGCAGTCATTCTTTTCCTTGCACATACCCAAACTATCTCTGGCTATGCTACATAGGGCTGCAGTAACACAAGAAACTTGCTTACTTAACAGAAGCTCGTAAATGAATGTCACTACCACCTCAAATGTCATGCAAAAGTCAACACAGAAAGATTATATTCCACCAGAAATCTTGGTCTACAGGTCACTGTCCCCCTTTCAGCCTCCCCCAGCTATTCCAGGAAGGTCAACAGATCCCAAGAGGTCAGCTCTTCCAGGCGGGTCAACAAATGCTTGTACAGATTTCATACAGACTTTTAAAGAGGATAATTTTTTAAAATGGGAAACTATATACTAAGCGATTCTCATTCTAGCTGACACATATTTAGCCAAATTACAGTACAAAAGTTTATCTGTTCTTTATGTTTCCTCACAGAAACATTACAAAAAATGACTAAATCAAACTGGTAACTTCCTTAATGGCAAAGTATATCAGCCAACTCTATATTAAGTTTCTCATTTTGAATTTCTACACCTGATAAAGAAAACTTAGCTATCACAATTTGTGGAACATTGTCAAAACCTTTAGCTTTTAAGCACTTTTTCATTCACCTCCTGAGTTTCAGGCAGAGTTGCAACTTTCAAGAGAGCTCTTGTCAGTGAAGTTCTTGATCAAATTTAACAGCCAAAGTTAAAACCAAAAAACAAACCCACAGAGAGTCAGGTAACTTACAAAATAAATGCTTAGGAGCCTAGTTCTCTTAGTCTTCACACAGACAACTTTTTTAGGAAGTATCCCCTATGAACTCGTCAAAAACTAAATTACTTTTCTTGTTGTAAGGGAGGTAGAATCAGACTCAGAGAGACTCGAGCTGATGAGAGTTAAGAGTTAAAAAAATGGTTCTACAGTGATGCATTCTGTTTCCTAACTAAATCTATGCTTACGGCAACAGATGAGAAAGTATTATAAAAAATTGCTGGATGTACAACACAAACCCTGAGTTCTAACTTAGATCTAACCCTTAGTTAACAGTTATCCATTGCTGCTTACTGCTGTGGTGACTTTGCCTAGTTATTGTAAGATATTTTTGCAGCCATTAGAAAATGGAAATTTTAATATTCCATTTGGATAAAAGTATAATGTGAATACCAGCTGTTGAAGCAGAACTCAGTCTTCAAATCATGGGTGGAAGCAACAGCTTCCTTGATTTCAGAACATCGTTCAAGAGTCAGTAAACTGTCACCGCAACATCCACATATTCCAGAAAAGGAGGGCACCAAAAAGGATAAGACTTTAAATTCCCTAAGCTTTCCTACATTATGGGACATGTAGTACAGAGCCTGAGAAATATGGCTTTAACCAGACACTTTGGTGTTCACATCCAGTTAGCCTTATGCCAGCACTCACTTGCTTGGGATGATGAGGAAACCATAGAGGACATTGCGTGGGAGGTGTGTAGGCATTCCCCAGTCAACCATTATACACTTACTGTATTTAGGACTGCTGATCACACTCAAACTAACTCTAAAATAGTGGATAGATTGCTTCAGGACTTTCCTCAGCCCTTAGGAAGCTTTTCAGTATTTCTTTTTCCGTTACGGCCAATTGTAAGATACAAACCAATGCACAAAGACTGCATCTTTTGCAGCCATCTTATTCTTATCCTGCCTTGTTTATTCAACGGTGTCTTAATCCAAGCTAATCATGTCCCTAGCAGCAAATTATGTTCTAAATGACAATGAATTATATTAGCAGAAGGATAATCAGCAGACAGCACCAATTCAATCACTTCTACTTGTTTCAACACACCTTGATCAAAAACAGCAATGAGGAAGACACGTTGTGTAGCACTATAGAGGAGGAATAAATAATATTTAACAAACCTTGACCTGTATAAGCAAGTGTGAAGCCAGAGTCGATTCCTCCCATCGTGGCCAGCACACACAAAAATCAGCTACGCATCCAGTTTTGCACTGACTTCAGGGCAAGACCCTTTGCCTGTAAGAAAAGGGTTTCCTGTAGGAGACCGCGTGGATAGAAGAGGGTGGGAGTGGGATTCTGGCTGAAAAGCAGTACCTGCATTTGAAAGCCCATGTAGGTGCATGAAGAAATCATTAATGTTCAGCACTAATAGTCTGCACTGGAAAAGTTCTTTATGGATCAGTAAGCAGCATGCTGAGCATCACTGGGACTTTGCAGTGTTTCCTTTACCAAGTCAATGAGCGGAAAGATGAAGGTCTGAGGGAGGAACAGGATCTGTATGTTAAAGCTTGCAGAGAGTCCTAAAGAACAGTGAGGGCAAGAGAACAAAGGCACAGCGCCCTACACGGCTGCTTAGCACCCCCCCGTCCCTCACGTTATTTATCTTCCAGGGAGGCACAGTATTCTGGATACTGGACATTTGGTTGTTAGCCTTTAGAATACCTCAACAGACAGGCCACATGTCAAACATGCTATTTGCCAGGAAGCATGCTTATTGATTTTTTTTTGATAAGCAAGTAAAATATTGGCAAAGTTTTACCTTATTCTTTATCACCAGCATCAACATAGAGGAAATTTCATGCATTAGTCCTGGTAGTTTTCAGCAATAATGTAGAAAGCTTACATAAATTCGTTCATCTCACAGAAATGTTGTTTCTGGAGTAGCTGCTGTATAGCAGTTTTTCAAGGGCTGCAGAGGGATATATCACCAGCAGCAAAGCGCAGCTAGTCCTGGTGCTCAGGAGCACAGGGGGCTAGCAAACTGCCCCATGCAGAAACCGACACTAGCAACAACTTGCTAAACTGATATGGCCTATCAAAATATCCAGATGGGAGGTTTGTGCTGGGGCCCTTCCTCCATTTGCTTGCATGTGGCTCTCAGTTGCTTCAGCATGAACAAACTGAAGCTGTACTGACGCAGAAAGTGCACAGCGTTTTCAACGGTTACGTATATGCCATAAATGCCGCAGGAAAATGGGGCAAATCTTTCCTAGAGGTGGGGGAAAAAAATCCTTTAGCACTAAACCTAACAAACAGGTCTCTTTCAGCAAGCCTTAGGAAAAAGAAATGCTCTTAAAAATGCAGTAAATAAATTGAGATTCAACCTAAAAAATGCAGGCTGTTTTGGAAGGAGAGGGGAAGAGAGGAAAGGGAGGAATGCAAAGCAAGAGGCCCTTAAAGTAACGAAAAAAGCAAGAGAATCAATAAAGAGACAAAGGGACAACAAACAAAATGTACTAGCAAAACAAAATAAAACAGAAAAACCCCCTCAAACTCTGGGGAATTTGTGCTGGGTGTATAGTTGCAACGGAAGAGGAAAAAAAGCAGTGAACCTGTAACTCTAGAGGGCTGTGGCCAAAAAAACACACATCTTGATCTCTCAATTTTAAAAAAGATCTGAGAGTTTTCTCCCATATCCTACCTTAAGGTAAGCTTTATATGACTGGGATCAAGCCTTGAAGAGCTGGGATAGCTGTTTTCTGCCAGTCTCGCAATCTACACCAGGAAGGCTCAGGTGTCCTCTCTGGTGGGGTGAGGGAGATACTACAAAAGGAGGGTTAGGAATTTACTTTGGGAAGTTCGTAACCATAAGGAGGAGAGAGATTTGTATTCACAGAATGCTCTCAACACTACTCCAGGTTTGTAAGAGGCAGATGTAATGGAATGTATTTATCTGCTTGTATTTCTTTCTTCAAAGTGTGTTGTCATAAGCCTACTAGGCTTGTTAAAGCTTTGGATCCTGTTTTTGTAAATCATCTTTTCCTGGTGGGGATATGCTTTAAGCTCTGGGATGAGCACAGGGAGTTCAGACAGCGAAGCTTTATAAACCATTCCATAGACGCCTGCTATGACACTGAGGAAAAAAATAAGATAATCTTACCAGCCCTTGTTCATGTCACATAGACCAGAACACAAAGCACATGGAAAAGCACCTTGTTTCAGCACAAACATCCTCCTTGTTAAGGCAGGTTTTCTTCCACAGGGCTACGAACTGCATTGCTGATCTGAGAAGAGCACCCCATGCGGCGTTGCAACATGGAGTAATATTTCTTGTGTTAACGGCCCAGCTGTGGCTGTTTCAGGTCTGGCCTAGTCTAGCAGAAGTTTCCCCTGGGACTCAGTGTATGACTGCACTGAGTCAGAGCCGATACCTTCAAACTAAAGTATTATCGATCCAGTCCATGAGGAACAGGTAAGCAGCTAGAGCAAAACCGATAAATTGCGCCCAGGCTTAGGTCTTGCTTACACTTCAGAGTAAGCTTTCCCTCTGCTCAAATAATTCCGCCCCAGGGAACTCAGCTGGCTCACCACAGCCACGTCTCAACACCCATCATTTTGGTGTTCAGGCTGTCACTAGGGCACTGAGAGCCTCTCTCAGTGCACCAGAAACCCCTCAGAGGTTTGGGGTCTGCTTGCTGCCAGGCATAGGCATGGAAGAAGAACCCTTGTGAGCCATATAGACAGCTCGTTCTCACTTGGGCAGCCCGTTGCTGTCTTCTGTCTTTGGAAAAAGATATCTGATCAAAAAGCCTTGCTTTAAGCCTGATTTTCTGGGGGGAAAAAAGTCTACATGATTTTGCTCTGTGCGTGCATGACTGACTGGGTCTCTCATAGAATTACAGAGTGGTTGAAGTTGGAAAGGACCTCTACAGATCATCTAGTCCAACACCCCTGCTCAACCAGGGTCACCTAGAGCACACTGCCCAGGATTGCGGCCAGACAGCTTTTGAATATCTCCAAGAATGGTGACTCCACAGCCTCTCTGGGCAACCTGTGCCAGTGCTCTGTCACCCTTACAGCAAAGAAGTTTTTCCTCATGTTCAGATGGAACTGCCTGTGGTTCAGTTTCTGCCTGTTGCCTCTTGTCCTGTCACTGGGCACCACGGAGAAGAGACTGGCCTCATCCTCTTGACACCCTCCCTTCAGATACTTGTACACCTTGATCTGATCTCCCCTCAGTCTTCTCAATCCCAGCTCTCTCAGCCTTTCTTCAGAGGAGAGAGATGCTCCAGTCCCCTCATCATCTTTGTAGCCCTCCGCTGGACTCTCTCCAGGAGTGCCATGTCTCTCTTGGACTGGGGAGCCCAGAATTGGACACAGTACTCCAGATGTGGTGGCCTCCCCAGGGCTGAGTAGAGGGGCAGGATCACCTCCCTCGACCTGCTGGCAACACTCTGCCTCATGCACCCCAGGATACCATTGGCCTTCTTGGCCGCAAGGGCACACTGCTGCCTCATGCTTCACTTGTTGTCCACCAGCACTCCCAGGTCTTTCTCCGCAGAGCTGCTTTCCAGCAGGTCAACCCCCAGCCTGTCCTGGTGCATGGGGTTATTCCTTCCCTAGGTGCAGGTCCCTGCACTTGCCTTTGTTGAATTTCATGAGGTTCCATTCTGCCCATCCCTCCAGCCTGTCCAGGTCCCTCCGAATGGCAGCACAGCCGTCTGGTGTATCAGCCACTCCCCCCAGTTTCGTATCATCAGTAAACTTGCTGAGGAGGCACTCTGTCCATCCATCCAGGTCACTGATGAGTAAGTTGAACAATATTGGACCCAGTGTTAACCCCTGGGGGACACCGGTAGCTGCAGGCCTCCTACTAGGCTTTGCACCACTGATCATAACCCTCTGAGCTCTGCCATTCAGCTTTTTAAAGTCTCCCTTACCCCTCCCTTAGTTTTTGAATCCATCAGCCCAGTTCAACCAGGTTTGAGAAGGATTTGGTATTTCCAGGACTGTGTCTGCATTTGCCTCTTGGGCTAACTGTAAGTGAGGGTGGCGTGTGCTGGGGTCTGGCCCTGGACTGCCTAGCTGGGGTGCCCACCATAGCATGCCACATGCCAGATGTGCAAGTTTCCTTTCTCTGGAAACCAGAGCCTGGGGCTGGAGAGGACAGAGATACCAACACATGGCCATATTTTGCCTCTCTATGGGATGAGGGTAATGCCCTGAGCCCCAAGGACGCAGAGGCTTGTAGGCTTTCATAGTCTAGACGCAGCCAAAGATAATTAGCCTGTACAGTTTTTGTGAAAATTGGCAGCTAGGTATTAGCTCAGTGCTCTGCCTGAGGCAAAGACCAAAGCATGAAGTCACACTTTACTGGCAGAGCATCCACATGTCGGAGAATCCACAGCGGAGACAGACCTTATAATGCCCCAACTTCAGAAAAAGCTTCAGTCAAAGCCTGCATTTCTGCAGACATCAAGTCACTCAGCACCAAGTCATAGATCCACAGATCCATGCAGTCATTAGCCCTTTTACTTGCTAATTCTCACCTTTCCTACGCAGTGTCCCAACAAGCTCTATCAGCCTGCTTCACTTCTGGAGTATAAAGCCTAAGAGAAAAGCAGAGTTACATCTCACGTGTGTAAAATCATACATTTTATAGTTTGTCATGATTTTCTCCCCTGTACATCCTCACATGTGCCAGAGGCTTTTCCCAAAGTCTCAGCCAAGCAGACAGGACCCTTGTATCTCTTAGGATAGAAATCTGAAATTACAAAATGATCTCATGCATTTTTCTTTGCTCTGGTTTTAATCTCCCTTCCCTTTTTCAGTATATTCCTTGTATGTGAAGCATATTTCCCAGTGTTTATTTTCAATACTCTTTCTTTCTTCTCTCTTTCCATTTTAGTGCATTTCTTCTCCTTTTTCTTTCTTTTCTCCTATCTTTTGTCTATCAGTTCTCCTTTCCTCCTTCTGTCTTATTTCAAAATCTCCCTATAAGCCAAACCTCATGTCTCTGAAGATTAAAGCTATCAGTTGTAACAGGAACTGGATTAACTCCCATGACTCTCATCTTCCAGTCTTTTTTTGCTGCCTTGTTTTACCCATCCCAGTTCCTGTTTCAGTTTCTTCCTTCTCTGTACCGTGCATTAACTTTCTACTACTCACCTCACACTCTTCTATTCCAGCCCCTCCTTGCTTCTTTCCTGCTCATTTTCATCTATTCATCTCAAAACAGTCTGCCTGATCTACCATCTAGCTAGCTACTAAGTTTTCAAGTCCACACCCACCACTGTTGTATGTGAGCACCTAATATATATTAAGATTGGGATCTCTCTCATTCCCTCCGCCTTCCTTTCCACACTTTGTTGAAAAGGCTGATGTGTGTTTTTTTCAGTACTCCTGCTTCTTCCTTCCATGCCCCTATATGTCCTGGAGAAAGAGAGAGCTAGGGATGTGGGTTAGGAACGTGTAGCTAGCACTCAGCCTCTCAAAAATGTGAGAGCTTTACAGTGTCTCTCTCCCAAAAGAGGTCATGAGGTCTGATGTAATGACATCCAAGTCAATGGAAAGACTGAGATTAAACTCACCACAAGCAGGCACAGACTCATGGGAGGCGAGAGACTGAAAGGGGATGTGTGAGCAAAGAAATGGATATGGAAGAGGTTGACAGAGGGTATGGGAATAAAAAGGGCCATTAGAAGCCACTCACGTTACCTGAAACACGATCTTCTCCCTTGGAACCAGGGTCTCCCCTGAAAACTAATTCTTACTAAAAGAAATCAGCACTCCCCGGGGAGTTTATTGACAGGCTGACCTAGAGAGCAGGGTAAAAGAGGACCCACCCATCATGATCTCAGCTATTTCTTTTCCACAGTTCATAAGAAAGTCATTTTCCCACAGTCACTGCTTCTGCTAAACATCTGTACTGTTCTGGGAAATAAAGCAAAATCATGGAACTTCTTCTTCACCCAAACCAAATCACAGAGGAGATATAAACAGGTTCGGAAAGGAATCGGTAGCCCTGACAATGGTAAAAAGGAATAAATCCTGCTTCTCTCTGTCCCCAAATCTTCCACGAAACCAAGAAGAGAAGACAAAAAACATCCCTATATGAGTCCCCTACCTTTCCGTGGGGCCAGGAGGGAAAGGAAACAACAGAAACCAGCAAGAAGTTTGGAGAGATACCCAGCCCCACTATCCTCTTCCTTGATCTGAGAGAGAGGAGGAGGAGAGAAGAGAGAATGAAGGCCTCTTCTCTGTCTCTCCATGTGCCATTAAATGCCTGCAGGAAAAGCAGTAACGCTTCGGGAAGGGTGCTGGGGGAGGAGAGACCTGAACATAACCTTGCAGCTCAGAGATTTCTTCACTTGCACTGTGGAAGAGGGCCAGAGACTGAGTAAACCTACGTATGTGTTTTAGAAAGCCTGCTACCAAACCAGACTGGGCTGCAGCAGGTAGGTACTTCTCCCAAACACAGGAGCTGAGTGCAAAAAATGCAGACAGGAGAAACACCCCAAGTCGCCAACCAGCTTTCTTTCAAAGCAAAAGTGGAGGGAGGGGAAGAGAGAGAATATATGGAAGGAGGAAGAGGGAGAGAAAAACAGGGTCATAGAAAATTTTATTCATGATCTATTAATTCACTAAAATTCAAATCAGCAATGCTCTATTAAGCAAATTGTGTCAGTAAGTTAAAACTGCCTTGACTTGTCTTATCTAGTTGCCACAGTTCTTTAAGTGTATCAGCAATAAATTATGTGTACTTGCCACAATATTCTTGTAATCAGAATTAGGTTTCTGCAGATTTCAGTTCTCTTCCCTTCCTTCAGCATGAGCTGAGAAGGAAATAACAAAAAATTGCAAAACTATACTCATATGCTATTCACCATTTCCCCTCTCTTGATTATTCAAACTTTCTACTATAGGCTGCATAATTTGCAACTCATTCACAGTATGATCACAATGTTGTGTCCTAATCTCAGATCCTGAAAAAAAAGTATTAGGGAAAAAAGATATGTTCAAAGACCACATCCCATCCACATCCCAATTTTCTCCTCTGCTAACTAACCTGTAAGGCTGTTGTCACTGGCCACATGCTAAGAGAAAGGGAGAAAAGAAATCAGAGGAAGGGTGGTTAGAGTGGATGGGTAATGGCTTAATTTTAGGCACAGGGCCCTACTTCAGTAGCATTTATGGCATCGCCATCCTTTAATAGCACCTGCAGATCTCAGTGACCATTTGCCACACTAATAAAGCTCACACTGAGTCTTACAGGCCTGTGTGAGACTCCTACATACTCCTACAGAAGGGGTCTAACTAAATACTAGTTTCTGGAATCAGTACATTTTACTGCAAAGTCCCAAACCTACTTCTTTACATATGCAAAGGTAGGAGTTTATGATTGCTACGTACAATTTGGCCTTGAATTTCTTGAATTCAGTGCAATTAAAGTGTCAGCCCATAATGCTAAATTAATATAGCGTATTTTCCCATGGACTGTTGTATGAATCCAGAGAAGTATCTGCAAGAAGGAAAAGAAAATAATCCTATGTCCATTCAGATGAATTACAACCCAAAAATAATAACTGGAAACTTGTTTGCAAAAATTGCTAGACTTCAAAAACAGCAATGTGGAATTTGGGGAGAAAGATAATCATGTCAATGTGCACAAGAAGGAGAAGGATTACAGTATAAATACTGTAAGAGTGAAGGAAGAAGGGACACACAAAAGGAACATATTATTGGTATAAATCAATAATAATCATCATACGGTTTTTATGAGAACCTAATTTCCTTGAATATGGGAATGCATGGGGGTGTACCTAAAAATCAAATGTTAAAGAGAAGTAAAGCAGATCATGTTTTTGCCACTTGTCAAATAAAACACAACATATTTCTGAGTAACTAAGGCAGTATGTCTGCTGGCAAAGTAGCAGTGTGTAATCCTGTCATCTGTATATTGGGGAAATTCAGATCTGCCAATTCAGACAAAGTATGGCTTCCTAGAAATTAGGAACAACGTTTGATTAGCAGTTAAAGGGTTACCTTTTTTTTTTCCTGAAAGACTGTCTCCTCTTTTTGTATCAATATCTTGTGGAGAAACTTAAACTTGGAGAGTTTATGCCTAATACGGTTCTGGAGACCCACCCTGCGTCATAGACCACAGTTTGGGAAATGGCCTCAGAAAAGCCCTTATCTGAAAAATGTCAGAAGTGGCACAGAGAATAGCTTTGCCACAGTGCCCAAGATTGCTCTTCCCAGCGGTAATGAGCGCAGGGGACCCCAGCAGAAGTGACGAGGCATGCACCATGTCCTTGGTGCAGGTTGAGGTGCTTTTCCTTCCCTCTGTAAGAGCATCTTAATTTCCTGGTAGAAACTGAAGGGTACTTATGTATCTTCATACATCCTTGCCCCTCACAAATAATGGAAAAGACTTTAAAAATGCATTTGTGTTTCCACTGCAGAGAAAACTGAGAAGACTGAGGTCAAAGACAACTCACCATCTCTCTGACATTAGTCAACACGTGACATCTATTCTCAACTTTGCTCCCCATGCTCCTATATCACCATTTATGTTTGTGAGGCTGAAACAAAGGTGGCCTACTCTTGTTCTTTCAAAGACTATTTTTAAAAAGGGGAAAAAAGAAGAGTGAAGATATTGCTCTACAACAGAAAGGATGACTTTGGAGTTATTGCTTAGAAAGCATGAGTCACGTTGTAGTGACCCAGCACATTTTATTCCGGGTAACTGAATGTGAAGGAGACGGCATGTAATTCAGCCAACAGAGACTAAATTATCAAGCATCAAAAATAGTCAGACTGCTCCCCACAATATGATCTGACAGTCCACAGACAGCTGGCTGGTCTTATGGTGTTGGTTTCTCTTCTCCATTTCTAGCTGCTAAACTGTATTAAAAGGAGCAGGAAGTAAGGGACATTCCTTCTCAAAACTTTATATACAAACAATAATTCCATCAATGCAAATGGAAAGGGATCGTCTCCGAAATACACAGTCAAAAGCGGCAAGTGCTTCAGAGTCTGACGGACTGTGTCTACCAAACCTAGCTTTCGCGATTAAAGCCATCACACCTGGAAAGCTCCCCTGCTCACAGTCCTGCAGCAGAGGCTGCACCATGCTAGGCAGGCTGTCACAGCCACGCTGGTGACAGCCCTGGTCTGGCCAAAGCCACCACACTGCCTAGGGGCACAAGGACATGGATCTCGGACATCCTCATCCTTCCTGACTGGTTTATACACAGGTCAGAGCCCTTAACTACTGAGGTGAAAGGGACTTTTTTCCATGATTTTCTGGGTAAGTAATCATTATGTGTGTGCAGACAAAAGGGGCACTGTGGTATTCAGGGCTTCTTCCTAACTCTCCACACTGACCCCACATCAGAACAGGGCCTGGGTGAACAGCATCCTCCCTTGTCCCCCATTTTCCATATGAAGAAACCTGAGCAGGGAGGCCAGTCAGGGAACGGTTGCCCACCACAGCAGCTCCCTAGCCTGTGTGACAGCTAGCCAGGACTGCAGGCCACACCAGGACATCCACCTCTTCCTCCTTTTAAACACTGTTCCAGGTCTGACATCTACTGAAGTATGTAAAGGGTGGGACAGAAATACTTAATTTCAAAATCCAAAGCTTTTTGTGCCATACTCATCAGCCACCAAGCTGGGATAGTGAAAAAGGACTTGAGAATCTATGTTTTCACAACAAAGCTCTCAGATGGCTAAAAATGCTGTTCATGGCCCTGATGAAAGCACCTTATTCTCACAAGCTGAGCTGTAAGAATCTGAACTGCTCGGTGTCTATCCAGGCAGAGTTCACGTATTAGGCCAGGCTGACTTCAGGACCGGGGATCCACATGTTGGAAGAGCACTATGGATTAGCACTCTCTTTCCCATTGCAAAAGTGTCTTTCCGGCTCTCCCTTCCCATGCAGGTAGCACCCACCTGCAAAAGCAATAGACAAACCCCCCTCCTCTGTACTGACTGTACAAGCTCCTGCCTGCACTGTCCTATGTTTTCCAGGTGGCTGCTCCAAGAGTAAGGAGGGAAAGGAGGAGGAGATGTGGAGCGGGGCATGCCAAGTCTCCAGTGCTACAAGGAGGGGAAGAGGGAGAGACTGGCTGGGGAAGGCAGTGCCATGCATGCTGGCTACCCAGCAGAGATAATTGGGCAAAATTTGCTGGGAGAGGCTGCCTTCTTCAGCTCTCTACCTGCTCTGGTTCTAGCAGAAACAACAGAAAACCTAGCCTTGCAAGGAAGTGTGGAAGCAAGAGAGGGAGTTTAGTTGTTCCTGAGGCACAGCCAGATCCCATCCCCTCCAGAAGAGGTGCTGAGCCAGAGAAGAGAGGCAGGTCAGGGCTGGCGCCCAGACCATCCATTGGATTACGCCAAAATCAGTGTTCATCTAAGTCACTACTCCCACAGAGAAACGTTTTCAGGCTAGTCAGTGGCCTTGGAGCATGTCTGCTGAGTAGAGCTCCCCACAAAACACCCTGCCTTTTTGCCCAGTAGCAGTGTTGAGCACCAGCAGAGACCTTATTCCAGTCCTCTGCCTGAGTGGCCTCAAGTTCACCTTTTGGAGTTCTTTGCAGAGCAGTTCCAGCCCCTTCAAGAGTAACCTGCTCACCTGGCTCTCAGCCCCTCCGGTTGGAGCTTTATTTTGCATGGCATCCTTTAATTAGAGAGCAAGAAAGACCTGGTGCTCAGGGCACTCTCAGGGAGGGTAGGTCCTGCGCTCCAGTCCTTGTGTCAAGGCCTGGGACTCGGCATGCCCTGGTGTCTACACATTAGATGAAACCAGCCTTCCTAGCACTCTTTATTTTTCCCTCCCACACACGCAATAAATATTAAAGCGTTCCCTGCCAAGCACAATTGCTACCATGGCGTACTCAGGCTCGCTCTGTCGCAGAACACCTTCTAGCTGGATGTTTCAGCTGCTCTCCCGGGAGCTGGGGCGTAGCCCTTCACACATCCCCGGACAGAGGAAGGGACTCGGGCCTCGCCTTGCTGGCAAGCCATCCAACAGCTGTGGCAAGGTGACAGCACCGCTGTGATGGGGAGAAAGAACTCGCTCTTAAAGAACATGTGGACGTGTCTCCTTGTGGAGATGGCCATTCGGAGCGGATGGAGGCATCCAAGCACCAAAAAGTGCTAATATTTGAGATGCACCCTCTCCTTGGCATTTGCATGAAGTCAGGCAGTTTTGCCCATCCTTTTGCTGTCCTTTGCGAACCCCTCTCTCGATTGCCTACCTGCACTGCATTCGGAGCCCGTGTTGCTTAATTAGGGTTAGAGACTCCGATGCAAGGGGCAGGTGCCTGGGAGCCAGGTGCTATGTTAATACACGCTGGGGTGCCCGAGTCCCTTGCTGGCGCTGGGCCTGAGCAACCACGGGTTTCAGTGATATTCAGCCGCATCAGTATATAGATCTCCTTCGAAAATGGGATTTAGACTACGGTTTCACAACTAGCTTAATATGATCAACATGGCAGTGGCTGCCCACGGAGGAGGTCCCATTCTGCCTTCCGGCATCAGGTTCCCAACCCTTCCTTTCCACTGGCACCGGTGCTAATGCAGCCGCATGTTCTGCTGAATGAGGAAATTAGTACTACTGAAAGCTTTTTTTGTGTGTTAATTTTCAGCTGGATCAGTTCCCTGATCTGGTAACTACATCTTTGCACGAGTGCTAGTGCCAGCACAACAGAGACACGTAGCTCTTGCAGTCAGGAGTACAGGATGGAGGACGGGATGCAACTGCTCTTTTTGGCACTGCATAGACTTAAGCCAATCATAAAATGGCCATCTCTGCATCTAAAAACACATAGCCCTTAATTTGGTTTTTAAAATTAGATTTACATGCCTGTATTGACCCAGGTGAGGAATTAATTTAGTCAATTTACCAATGAAAGCTGAAATTCACCTTCTGTATCATTAAAACCAGATTTCTCAACTTTTTAAATTAGGGATTTTTTGCATTATATTGAACTTGAGTACTAAAGCCAGCATCACAAATGTGTATGACGTGATCTTCCAGCTCCTTCACTTTCCCTTTTCTCTGTATGGGCTCACTACAAGGTGTATTTTCCTCTCAGTGTGAGTGTGACTCTACAATTAATACTAATAGCAATTAATAGGGCACATCAAAAGATGAGCGCAGCATACGTTAGCCACAGAAACTAGCTTTCTGCGTTGTTGGCTCTGCATTCAGCACAGCTATTTATACACTCTGGTATTTCTCGAACGATTGATTGACCATCAGCCACCATTCTTAAAACATTTTCAAAAAAGCAGTGTCTCCACCTGAAAAATCATAGGTTAACAGAAGAAGCCATATTTAATTATGTGATTCAAACAAGGAAGTATCATGAAACTTAACATGCTGTTATCACCAGTTACAGTTCAGTTCAAAACGTGAGAGACCTGTCAGGGTGATACGATCGGTTTACTTGGCGTTTCAGCGAAGAACAACCTCAGAGAAACGGGAAAGAGAATTGGGAAGGACACAGGGACAAGTCCCTCGGAGGAACGGCCAGAGTGGAGTAAAGGAAGAGTTCACGAAGGGAAGTGAACAAACAGTGGGAAAGCAACAGCCAAGGCAGGTGGGTTGAGCCGTCGTGAGTGTGACCCCCTGGTGAGTGCCCAGATTTAAAAAAAAAAAGGCTGTGTAAAGTCAATAGATGTTTGGCTCAAATAAAGCCTGTGGTTTAGTTTCCTCCCATGTAGGCTGTTCACAATTGCAGGAACAAGCTCCTTTGTGGTTAGCAGGGTTGATTATTGTTTTGAGCTCATGGCTTCGTCTGCTTTTAAGTTCAGCACTCTAAATGGACAATTTTGTAACTAGCGCTGCAAAAAGGCCAAATACCACTGTATATGTCAACACACTCTAACTAGTGTATATTTGTAAAACTCTTTACTTAGTTGTATATGATCAGGCACAAGAAGTACATGCCATGAGAAGCACATGCATTCCCATTTCAAAATTGTGTGATGATAAGAATGCAACGTGAAAGAATTCTGTCCAAAATGCATTAAGTTTTCTAGGCTGCTTATCCTACCTGAAAACTGAAGAAAAACAGATTTCAGTTTCAGATTTCCAGGGGAAAATGCTTATTCCTCTTTTTGTGGTGACAAGTCTGGAAAAGCCATTTTAAAGTTGAATAAGATGAAATATAGTATCTCAGAAGTATGCACGTTAAAGCCAGAAAAAAAAAAATGTTTGTGTTGAGGTATATCTAACTGGGACCTTGTATCTTTTAGATCTGAATTTAGACCATCCATCTACAAAAGAGAAAAAGGGAATAGAATGTTACATTGAAATGCTTGAGAGCTAAAACTAATTTTTCCCGTGGAAACAAAAAAATCACTCTCAGATTCCAATAAAATCTCTTCCCAGTGTGGTATAAGTGAAAGCAGCTGAGTGATCAGGCTTCCTACAGATCCTTAAAAAGAGCTGAAAGGGTGTAGTCTGTGTAACATATCCAATCTTTGTATTTATACAGCCTCCATCAGTGCAACATCTACTTGTTGGCAGACAAGTACTGACTTTGCAAGCCTTTAATCCATCAGTCTCCAGGTGTTTTGCTAAACCACGGATGTTGACGTCTTTCTTGGGCCTCAGATAAACTGGTCTACCCTGAGTGTGGTGGAACGTCTTTGCAAAAGGATAGTAGGCTTGCTGCTCGGAAGGGGTGAAAGGCTGCTCCTTTATTTCCCTTCGTCTGCCCCTGGTGAAAACCCATCTGAGGACGGGCTGAGGGATGGACCGAGAGGACCTGAGCAGCCAGAGGAGTGTGTAGGAGTGACCAGGGTCTGCAGGGAGGGAAGCAGCTGTGGGAGCAGATCAGCCAGCAGGCAAATAGGGCAGCTTTAACTGATCCTATGACAAACCCTACAAGTATCACTAGGCAAGCTCACTTACTGCTTTGTGATTTAATGCGGAGGCACCTGTTATCTCCTTAATATCTCCAAGCTTTTTCTGTGCCATCTATTAGCTGTAGTAACAAAGTGCAGGACAAAATTCCAAAGCACAAACACTAGAAGGTGTTTTCCTCATTCCGTCACACTGGGCCAAATAAGTATGAGTTTGTTTGACAAGGAATATTACTTTTTGTGAAGAGTGTTGATTCTGGCAGTTGGCTACTAACAAAAAGGTAGACAATTACTGTACTCTTATTTGCAAATTTCCTTTTGGAAAGGAGACTGTAACTTCATTCCTTAAAAGTAATTTTGACCCAAACTTGTCATGCAACTCTGTGGTCTAGATGAGAAAGGATTTTGTAGTTTTAAAAGTAATACATGTAGCTATTTCTGTTTGTTTAGAGGTGACAACAATAAATAACAGAAAAATACACACAAAGCTGGAACTCCTTTTTCAGTGCTCACCCGACTTGCCCTCTGCTCAGATTTTATGGTGTGTTATATTCCAATGCCGTCATCTTCTCTTTTTTTTTTCTTTCTGTGCTTATTACCATCCTAGATCTTTGCGTTCTTTGGAATATAGTACCAAGCACACTGTAAGCAAGATATAAATAACAAAAAAGCAATGCTCCCAGACAGTTCCCTCCCATGTTCAGTGCTTCAGGGAAGTCAGTCTGTGGGAGAAAATCGTTGCAGACTTTTCCACAGAGATAACGCTCTGTACCAAACCCATAGGCACGAAGGGGAGAAGCTTTCTATCCCTTTATTTATTTATTTATTTTTCTGGTAGAACAGGGTGTAGAGCTTACTTTCATGATAATGAGGACCTAATACAACCTTCTATCTGGCCACTAATGGTAGTGCATCCTTCAGTGAAGCCAAGCTGCTAATGACTCATCTGTCTTGGTGCAATTACCCCTGAGGAACCTAGGGGAGGAACCACAAAAGATGGATGTCTTGGTCTTGAAAAACCTTTTGCAAGAAAATGCTTTCAGAAAGAAAGTAGGAAGAAGGCAGCCCAGCCTGGCTCAGCCTCCTCTGCCCCCTGCCCTGGCATCGAGCACCGTGTGCCCATTGTGGCATGCAGAAGGGGCTCGTGCCCTCGAGAGGAGGTTGCAGAGACACGCAGGACCTGGCACAAGGCACTGCAGCAGGTGGCTCTGGTCAATGTGCCTGTGAGGATACTCGTCTCAAGGCTTTCAATCTGCTCCTGAGCAGAAATGGATACAGCAGCCCATGAAAGGAAGGGAGAGCACCTTATGGTGCCAAGGGCCGCTGTGATTCATGAAATGCATACTTAATCTGGGACAGACCTGACACCCATCCAGGACAGCAGCCCACGGTCAAAGCTGCCTTTGAAAGCTGTTTTTCCCATAGGGGTCATGCCCATCCCCCAACACTCTTATTTTTATTTTTATATATACATATATATACACATATGTACACACACACACCTTGAGACAAAACCATGACTTTTCCTCCATTTACCCTCCTGTTGTTTTGTATACAGAAAAATACCACTTAACTCATAAACTATAATGGCATGTAGTGGGCACTTTTATATATTAAGTGATGCATTCAATGAGCAATGTCCTTGAGGCTCCTTGGCAGTAACATACCTTCAGTTGTAATCAATTTGCAAGTGCAAAATGTTCTGAATTTCATTATTTATTACTCTGCTAATGTCTGGCTTACAGTATATTGAGTCTGTTTACTCTGAAGGGAGCTAAAAATTACAAATGCTTCTCACGGTACCTACGTATATTCCACTGGTTTGTATATGGTTCCTGCAGTCCTGCAAGTTGCCTTTTTGTGCAAGTTTGGCTTGGAGAGAAAGACACTTCCTAAAATGCTTGACGTCATCTTTGCTAAAGATTTTTTTTCAAGGTAGATTGATATTATTTTTCATTATCAGTTACAGGTATCAGAACCGCTTTACTGGAGCAGACTAAAGGTTTACTCAACTTGGTATCCAATCTGCAGCACTTAAAATTATCTAGTCCTTCAAAAGACGATGTATCTCCTAATAATAAACCTAACTGTATTATATAGCACCACTAATGGATTTTTTTTCCCAGTTCAGCATCTAGCATACAAAATCTGAGTAATAAGACTTTGCAATTTCATCTCTACTTACTGCAACATCAGACGCTAGTATTTGCATAATTGTCTGATCATGTTTTAGACTAAGTTGTTTTCCACAGCAGTGTCAGCCAACAGAAAGTTCAACACCTTGTGCTTTGCATAAGAAATATATTCATGTTTTTATCTGTCTTGTATTTTTCCCCTGCATCACGAGATCACCTTCTTGATCCTAAGAGCCTCTATCTTCTTGTACGACCTTGAAAAGGGGGAACTCTAAAGCCGCGCACAAGGTAGGAGATGACGGTGCCTCTTCTGCTGACTTGCTGCTATGAGTCTCAGCAGTTTCTCCCAGCGGCTGAATTTGGATTACCCAGGCTGCTGTCGGTCATGCAGCGTTGCCCCCACATGGGAGCCATGTGCAGTTCAAGAACTGCAGGTTAGTCGCTCATGCGAGACAAACCCTTGAATTGCTTTATCAGCCTTTTTGTAACTACGTACTCCTCTGTTACCCAGAGCTTTGCTTGTATGGAAATTCCATCCTTACTGCCTAATATCCCTAGTTTGTAATTGCTTTTCCACCAAAACGTTTCTGTTGCCTTCTTTAGGATGCGAACAAAATGGATGTAATGCTCACTGTGATGCTGTATTAAAGTAACACTAGCTCTTTTTCTGTGTTACTCACAGTTTGAATCAGCACCATCTCGCCTGTTGTGCAACATTTAAACAGTATTGTCTGAATGTGCACTAAAAGAAATTACCAGGAATTCAAAATAAGAGCTTTTGAAACGGAGGTAACTGGTTTTGTTTGAGGTTTTATAAGCACTTCGGAACACTGTTTGCAATATGGTTTTAAGCTGGCTGAGCTCAAGGAAGAAGTGAGTAGTAACACAACAAAACTGGTTTGTCCTCTCACCATCACTTTCAGGAGAATGAAACTTTACTATCCAGCATGAAGCACTGCATCTTCTGCATTGTGTTTTTTAGACTATGTTGACTATAGAGATCCCGGCAAGCTGACATGTTAGGAAAAGATGGTAATCCCTCTCATTGTTCCTGACTTTTTTCCTGGCATTTTCCCAAGTGGGGGTGGGGAAAACCATTATGAAACAAACAGTCATTGTTAAGCTAAAAATCATCCAGTCTTTTACAATTCCTCTTTCCTTAGAACGGAAAACAGTCTAAAATATATGTTCAAACGCTTTTACTACAATGTCCTAACAGTTGGGCAGAAAAAATTCTAGGGAATATTTAAGCAAAAAATCCTTAAAGCTGAGAAGAAAAATTTTTCTGTTGCATTTTCAAAGGAAAAATCCCCCAAATCCCTAAATTTGGGGGAAATAGTACAAAGTGAAATTTCAGTATACAGTGTCTACAAACTAAGAATTTCAGTGCCTGAGAAAAAAACTATTTTACACGAGGATTAAGTAAGTGTTTATTAAATGGTTATGCTCTTGTGATATGCACACATTTCATTGTAATCATTAAGTACACTTTTGATATTAGAACTTACTCAAGGTCAAGCCTTTACGATATGCTAAACAACATATATGAGAGAGAGAGAGAGAGAACCAATTCTGAGGCATGGCACTTCCAACAAATGAAAAAAAAATGCACAGAGAATAAAATCAATATGATTTGGATAACATAAAACTAATTAATTCCTAGTTACCAAAGAGGATTACAGAGAGGAGAAGGGGGAGGGAAGTGCCCAACACCTAGTTTGAGGAAGAAAAAAAGAGCTCCCCCATATACGTTAAGATGCTTTCTGAAAAACAGTCATTCCTAGGCTGTGCTCCAGCCTCCTTGAGTCACTATCTGCAAAGTAACCGTGACTCTAGTCTTCTCAGGTTTTGTTAAAGAGGCACCGGCCTTTACACCAGCATATATACAGAGCAGTAGGACTACTTGATTTGAAATGGCTTACCAAAAAAAAAAAAATCGGGCGGTGTATGGTATATTAAATATAGTCATTTATCAGTTTTGGATACGGTGATTTATCTTCACTACCTAACTGCTCCCTCTGAAAAATACTGTTACATACAGAGAGTTGCTCGGTATCTAGTAAGGCAGCGCTGGAAATAATTTAGAACCGATGAATTTCAGATGTTAAAAATATTATTTAATCAAAGAAACAAATCATACCCAAAAAGTTAAGTCACTTTCAGTTAATACATTCGCATTTATTTTAGTATATCCTCTACATCTGAATAAAAAAAGCTTTAAATAAACTCCCATACATGTACAACCTGGGAACCCTTCATCCTTCCAGTGACACAGGCACGTTCACGAGCGCACTGGGCTCCGTCCCGGGTAAGGTAAGTACTTTTATACCAGTTTTGTTATTTTCATTGGCTTATTTTCAGCCTCATGCCGGCCAGCTACACAGCCGGCTCATACACGTCCAAGTTCAGCCTCTCCATTTAGAGAGGCGCAATAACAGCTCGCCCCAGACCGTAAAAAAAAAAAAAAAATTAATAAACTAGTATTGATTAATTTACATCTCTGTTTGTGCGTCGGTAAAAATAACTGCAGTTCTAAGAGCATGCGAGGAGACCTTACGCTTCATGAACACCCGCCTGTTATCATCGTTTCAAAAGTAGTGCAAAACAGGAAGGCGCCGCTCGCCGCCGTCCTCCGGGAGGGGGGGGTGAGGAAAGCCCCACCGCCATCACCGCTGCCGCCACCGCCAGGCCCCGGCTCTCGGCACCGCGGCTACCGCCGCCGCCTCGCCCGCACGCGCCGCCCAACGCTCCCAACCGCCATCGCCGCGCTCCCCTCACCCGCGCCCCTCCCCCCGCGGCCACGCTCGCCCCCCGCCATCTTCACCTCCCCGCCCGCCGCGGGCCGGCGGCGCGGCACGGCGCGGCGTGGCACGGCGCGGCCCGCGCTCACTGGCCCCAGCTGCTGCTGCAGCCGATCTCCTGCTTGTATCGGTTGGTGAGCACGTTGGCCTTGCGGGTGAGCTTGGAGAGCACCGTGTGCAGTCCGCTGAGGTGGTAGTGGAACTGCTTCTCCAGGTCCTCCTCCGCCTCGCCGTCCTCGGCGAGGCCGCGGCTAATGTCCGCGGCGGGGCCGCCGCTCAGCTTGTCCTTCTTGCGGCCGGCCTCCTCGCCCGCCTGCTGCTGCACCACGCCCCACTCGATGTCGTTGCGGATGGACTTGAGCAGCATGTAGTGGCTGTACATGTCCCTGCGGGAGAAGTAGGCGCCGGCGTTGGCCGGGGGCAGCGCGGGGTCCCGCTCCGGGCACACGCCGCCCGCCGCGTCCAGCTCCTCCAGCAGCAGCGGCACGTCGCGCAGCAGGCTGGGCACCATCACCGTCTGGTCCATGTTGTTGACGGCGCCGATGAAGCGGTTCATGGCGTTGAAGAGGGAGTACTTCTGGCTGTACGAGTCGCAGATCTGCATCATGTCGGCGGGCGGGGGGCGCGGGCGGCGCTGCCAGGCGGCGGCGGCGGCGACGGCGACGGGGCTCCGGCTGCGGGGCGACGGCGGGCGGCCAAGCCTTCCAGCGGCGCCGCTGCCGAAGGCCTCCTCCTCCTCCTCCTCCTCCTCGCTAGAGCCACCGGCCGGCACCAGGTGCCCTCCGCCGCGGGCTCGGCTCGGCGGCTGCCTGCGACGCCCAGGGAGAGTCCTGCTGGGATGCGAGCGCGGAACACGTTTAGATTAAGGGCTGCGGTGCCCGCGGAAGCTCATCTCTCTCTCTCTCTCCCCCCCCTTCTCGTCCCCTCCCGAAACCGCTCTCCCGGAGGCGCATTCTTCTCCTCCCCCATCACCGGCTTTATTATCAACCCCATCTCCTTTTTTAGGCTTCCCCTCCCCGTCGTTTCTCTTCGCCCTTCCGCCTCCCCCCGCCTCCTCACCCCCCTCCGCTCCCCTCCCCCGCGCCGAGGTCCTCCCAGGGCGCCCCGTGAAGGCGCTGGCGGCCGGGGCTTTCCGCTCCCCTCGCTCCAAAACGGCACGATGCCAACACCGACCCCCTCCAGGCCCGCCGCACACCGGCGCTCACGGCGGGGCACGGGCACACGGCGAACGGGAAGGGAGCCCCGCGCCCCGCTGCCAAATTTAACATTCAAGCAGCTGCAAGTCAGCGCGGCTCGGCTGAAGCAGGAGACCGGCGCAGCCGCTCGGCCATCCGCTGCTGCGGCGGCGGTGAGGAGAAGGAGGAGGAGGAGCGGGGCTGAGGCACCCACCGTGGTCCGGGGAGCCGCTCACCGCCCCGCCCGCGGGTGCTGCTGCTGCTGCTGCCGCCGTCTGCCTCGCCGGGAGCCCGCGCCGGCCGCTGCCGCCCGTAGCTCCGCTCCCATCCCAGGTGCGGTATTTATAGCGCGTATCTTAAAATAAGGTGTTCCCCCGTGCCACCCCCCGCGCAGCGAGTCACGATAAAGGCGGCCGGCGCTGACCGCGAGTAGCTCGGCGGCGAGGCGGGCGGGCGGGCGGCGGCTCCGCCTCTCGCTGGGGGAGGGCGCGGCGGGCCGGGCGGCAGCTCCGAGAGCCCGGAGCATCCCGGCTGCGCAGACGTTAGCGGCAGCAAGCGCTGGGCTCGGTCCTCGGGGGAAGCGGGACATAACAGAGAGGACGATTTTCCCCGTCTCCAGCCAGCGACGAGGAGACCCGTGCGTCCGTCCCTCGGCGAGGAGGGACGCAGCCGCCCTGCGCGGTTTGCGGCGGCAGTGCCTCGCCGAGCGGGAGGAAGCCGGCTCCCCCTCGCCCTGCCCGGAAAACGGGGCCGTTTACAGTGCTAGGAATACACCTCTAGCCTCTCCCCCCAGCCCCCGACGGGGAGACCAACGCACGGCAAACCCCGCGCTCGCCGGGGGCACGCCGCTGCGGGCACTGACCAGTGCTTTGTACAGCCGGGGCGGCCGTGGGGCCGCGCTCGCCGCTGCCCTCACAAGCGCGGCAGGTGCGGGGGGCCGCTCCCAGCCCCCCGGCCCGCTTCCCCGCCGCCCAAAGCGGCGCTCGGCTGGTCACCGCTGGCGGGGGGAGGGAGGGGGGGCCGCGCGGCCTCTCTGCCCCGTCGCCCCTAGGCGGGGGAGTGGGCACACTTGCCGGACGCCGCGCCGGGGCGGCGGCCCCGCCTGACTGACAGGACAGGCGGCCGCGGGGACACGCGGGCCGCGCGTGCAGCCCCCGTTCTCCGCGGCCGCCCATTGGCTGCCGCCCGCGTGCCGCGGCGGTGGCTAGAGCGGGGACACCGGGCCGGCGCGGGGGCAGAAACGCGCGCCGCCGTCCCGCCAGGGCCGCCCGGCTGGCTCACGCGGGCAGCCGCGGCCCCCAGCGCCTCGCTCCCCTCCCCCGCCTCGGCCCGTAGTGCCGGCCCCGGGGAGGGGGGGGAAGGGGCAAGGGGGGGGGCGCCCTGCGGGCGGCCTTTGTGTGGCGGCCGGGTCCGCGCGAGCCGCCTGGCAGCCAGCGCGGGGCGGTAGCGGCCGCCGGCATCACCCCACAGCCTCACCTCCGGGCCCAGCCAATCGCCGCGCGCCCCACTGGCCCGACGCCGCCGCCACGTGCCAATCAGCAAGGCCTAGCAGCAGCCAATAGGAGCCGCTTCCCCCCCCCCCCCCCCGCCGGTCCTCCCAGCCGCAGTCTCTCTCCGCCGGCTCGGGCGTCCCTGGTAACAAGCGCGTTCGCTGGAAGAGCGGCCGCCCGTGGGTCACGTGGGGCAGAGCGGCTGCCGGCGGCGGTGGCGGGGGGAGGAGGAGGTGAGAGAATGGTGTTGAGCGCGTTGCCGTGGCAACGGATCAACGACAGGCAGGGGCGGGGCCCGGCGGGCCAGCTCGCCGCCGCCGCCGCCCCTCCCCCGCCGCCGAGCCCTCGCAGAGGCGGCCGGGCCGGCGCGGCCTCGCTGCCCGCCGCCCTGAGGAAACCCCGCGGCCCAACCGCCGGGGCCGCCTCTCCCTTCCCCGAGCGGCTGCCAGCCTTAACTAGGACAATTTCCTCTCCCAACCGATGGACAAAAACGCAACACGGCCCCTGGCGCTGGCGCAGCCCTTTAACAATAACTGCTCTGTCGGCTGCAAAGAAACATTACGTCCTGGGGGGGAGGGGGGGGAGAAAAAAGAAAGAAACACCCATATGAAGATTTCCGGCCCCAAATAACCCTCAGACAAGCCGAACAACCAGGCACCCTCCGATGAACGGAGGGATGCGCTGAACGTTAACCTTGGCCCTGTAGCCGTTGTGCAGGGGGTTTGGGGGGAGCAGATAAAACCCCAGAGCCACACTGCTCGTACTGCCGGGCTGCTTAGCGCTGTGGGGCGAGGTACAAAACCTAACTGCCCCGAAAGGATCGACCCACTCGGTCACTGGAAAAGGTGAATCGCCACGGCCACTGCAAACATGGCAGAATGACAAGCAGTCCTGCGTATATATATAGAATCATACAAGTATATATTTCTGAGCGCGGCGTGGTGGGAGGCAGAAAGGCTGGAGAACTGGCAAATATTTGAAACGTTAAAACGAATCAGCCTGCGCAGCTGCGGTCCACCCACATTCTCAATTTCACACAATGCACTTTATTGGCTGCTATACTCTTGTGTTTCTGCTAGTGTCTGCTTGGAATAGAAAACCCAACCCAACAGGACCCCGTGAAACACGGCTCCTGGCTGGGGTGCTTGGTTCCTACTGCAAGGCGGACGCTCACAAAATAGTAATAGAGGCCAGTGCCTCCATTTTCCCCACAGCCTCTCCTATTCTGCGGTTACTCTCCGGTCGCTTCAGTCGTCAGCTCTCCCCCTAGTCCCTCGCTTGACAGGAGAAGATTAACTCCATATGAATTAAGTGGCAAATCAACTTTGTAAAAAACAAACTCCAAATAGTAACCGTTCAAATCACAGCCAAGTACCCTTTGCAAGAAACACAGAAACTGCAAAAGCTCGTGGCTAAACAATGGCAAGTAATAGAGACTTATGTAAAATTACGATCTGCGCGCAGATAATTCATTATCCAAAGAAAGGAAAGCTCATCAGGCTTGAAAATTGGTCAAAACGTTGTTGCATCTTTATGTAGACACAATACGTCATTAATACACCGTTAACAGCTTTGCTGCCTTTAACTGAAATACAGTGTGTGCTGAACATTCAGTAAATTGGAAAAGGAGATACATCTCTAGGAATAGAGAAAGTTGCAAAACTTTCCTTTGCTGTCCAAATAAAAACAAAGAATGAAAATGTTTGAACGCATTAAAATTGAAAAATTTGCCTGTGGTTAGGACATACTGACTGAGGAGGAGGAAAAATTCGAGAGGAACAATACACACAGCTTGAAATTGCCAGTAAGTGTTGAAACTCTTTCAAAACAGGGGAAGTATCTGGTTGTACCAAAAGCATCAGAAGAGAGAGCACTCGGTCTTCTGCGCAACCAAAAAAAAGTGTGACCTGAAACGCACAGCCATTTTCACCACCACCTGCCCTGTTTCCCCAATGTATAACCACACTCAGTCTGCTTCCACCTTTGATGGTAAATCTTACTTCATTGTAATATAGTGCTTTAGCCTGTGCAGACATGTGTCTAATCCATTAGGCTGAGATAGATCATACTGAAGTCAAACTTCACAACAGAAGGCAATCAGCATTCTTTTTTTTAACTTCCTTATGTTCTGATCAGTTTTGATATGCAGTGTAAATGTCACTTGTACGTATAATGTATATCATTAACACAAGCCTGAATAGGTTTGATTGCTCCTTGGTTAGAATGAAATAAAGGAGCACATATTTCTCTCTTCAGCGTTATGTAATTATGAAGGTTGTATACAATGGCAAAAAAAGAAACGGCACTTCTCTTTTTCCCTCCTGTTAAGAAAAGATGATCCCATTTGTGGCAGGAAGTTTAATATGTAAATAGCATTTGTTTAAAATATTTCTTTTTCAGAGTGATCCGATTATCGTGGTCATGCAGGGCCTGGAATGGGAATAAGCTGGAAATCCCTTATCTTGCATCCTGAGCAATGAGGAAGCTTGCACATTCAATATCTGACAGTCCAAGAATGTATGAGCTGTTACCTTTGTCCAGCACAGGATCCTGGATAAGGAAACCAAAATGACAACATGCAAAGGTTGTCTTTAGCAAACACCTGGACAGGGAGGAGTGTGCCCAACACACAAGCCCAGCAAGGTGGGGATTAAAAAGCCATTCAACTTGAATGGGTTGATATCACTGTTTAGGAAAAGAAGAATCAGATACAGGTTACTCTATTAGTTAAAAGCCTTTAATTCTCCCTGAAGTAATGAGAGTTGATGGTGTTCGGCCCTTTCTGGACAAGGGCTTGCCTTCTGTAGCTGACTTCTAAAGAGTAATGGGGATCAACTGTCACTATTACTACTTAGCTATTACTGAGCTGTTGCTAATATTAACAAGTTAGCTTATCCCCAAATCGATATTTAACCACAGTAGCCTCTGAAGTACTGAGGCTAGCTGTAGAAACAACGCTGCTTGTGGCCTTCCTCGTCCAGTGACACCAGCAGTTGCATAGTATTTTTCAAGAGGAGACTGACCATTCTGGCAAGTTGCTTGAATTTTAGTAGGATATACAAGGCTTAAATTCTGTCTTCAGCGGCAACTGAGTAACAAACCGTCTTTGTTAACAGTTTTCCCAGTATGCATGCTGGCACAAAATAGGTGCTACTGGCACATTTCAGACCAGCAACAGCTACATTTCGGCAGTTAGGAAGTTGTTCTGCTGCACAGTGTTTGCAAAATAAGATGAGATCTTGTGTGGGCGAAAAGTGATAAATATGTGCAAATATTTAGTGTTACATTTTGAAGCCTGGGAACACCATTTGAGTCGGCCTTGTAAGAGCACTATCTCTGGGGAGTTTCACTTTCTTTTGTAATTAGTTGTAAATGTTTCATGGTAGATTATAGTTCAGCACAGAAAGCTGCAACAAGTAGTTTCATTCTGTTCCTATCTGACGTACATTTTTGCTCAAACTTGTGAAACGCTTCCGTCATTTTGGGTGGCAGTACAGATGCATGCATTTAACACTTCTCTCTCATCCTTTTCCTTTCCAAAACTCAGTCCAGTTGTACCAAAGCCTGAACCAAGGAAACCCATGATTTCTAATGCAAAAGGAAAATATGGAAAATTGTCATTATAAATTATGTCTTTTAATGAGTTTCATATAACCAGCACTTGTAGCTTAACATGCTAATGATGAAGGTAAGCAGAAATCTAGTATGTTAAAGGAATGCAGACCAATTTGTCTTAGTCCTGCTGCAATCTGTCGTGTAACTTTTGCAGAGATTTACTTATGTCTCCTCTGTCTTTCACTTAGCTGTCTTTCCTTGCCATTTCTGTTGGTCCTCTGTGAATGGGATGATTCTCCAAACCTAATGGAAACTCGTATGAAGGAGTGCAAAGGGGTCAGGAAGAGCACGTTTGCAGAAGGGAGCAGCTACCACAAACCCCCTTTCTCTTTCTGACAAACATGCAAATCTGAGTGAGACTGCCTGCTGCTAGAAGCAGCATAGCAAGGACTCTACGATGTCGCACCTCCGCAGAGAGGAGCAGTGCTGCATGTGCAAAGTGAAAAGCAGCAACGGAGCTCGAGTGGGAGCTCAACCAAGAGCAGAGAACAGAGTAATAAGCAGGGGTGCAGACCATTTCATGTGATTCCCACTAAATCCTCTGAGCCACCGGGCTCTGCAGGTTCCTCCCCGGACTGCCCAGGCCTGCCAAATCCTCGCTTCCTCAAGGGCATTCCTTGAAATCATCTGAAGTTCAGCTTCAATCTGTTAGCCACTCACTGCCTATCTGGAATCCATCCTATACAGCACTCAGCTAGCATTAGAGGGCCAAAACAAGCTGAAAACTCCCCAAATGGAAGTGATGATAAATGCTACCACTGCTTTGCTCACACTACTTCTACATTACGTCCCTTTTCCCCTCCTGTTGCCAGTCTCACCTGTTTGCACTGTACACTCGTCAAAGTAGGCACTGTGATATGCAGTGCCCAGGACACTGGTGATCCTTTTCAAATGGCTCCTTAGCACTGCCATAATAAGCCTGTTAAATAAAACATGGGTTGCGGACATGGATATACTGGAGAGGGCTGAGGGGGCTGTAGCTCCCTCATTAGTATCTCCTGGTGCAGCACGTATGCTCCTCATTATGTGGCACTGTAGCAGTTGTCTAGTCATCCACGATGAGGCTGCAACCGCTCCAAGGATGCACCAGGGATCCGAGGGCTTTTTTTTTTCTCTCTCCTGTGTTAATAATAGGAATTTACTAGAAAATAAAACTTTGAATATGAAGAGGATGAAGGGGGAGAAACTTTAACAGTATGATCTTCTCTCCCTTGCCTCACAGTAAATCAGCATCTGCAAAGAAAGCCACATGGCTGTGCTTACATCAAAGTGGCATGAGTAGGATCAAACCCTGCAGACTACACAAACTCTTATTTTGGGACGCTTTGGTTCCCTTCAGTCTAAAATGCCACTTTCAAGCAATTGGTTGAAGTGTGAACTTCAACAGCATCTTCTCCCTCCCATTTTTCCTTTTCCGTTTAAGAGAAAAGAATGAATTTGGCTGGTTTTAAGTCCCTCAAAGCTGGGGACTCAGGAACCTGGGCTGATCTGAACAGGGTCTTTGGAGGTTTGATCCAGCTTTTCTTTCCGGCCATCATTCGAATCCCTCCTACCTCCCTCATACAAGCTGCAACTGCATCATCGTAGTAACCCTGTGACCGAGAGACGGGAGAGTCTCCTCTGAGACTGTAATCTCACTCCAAACAGCTCTCTAGTGGGTGCTAGTGAGTGGTGATACATCATGCAATTTTCTCCTTTAGAGGCTCACGGTGTCATCTCCACTGTGATCCCTGCCCTGCTTGGCCAATGCTGGTAAGTGAGAGCCCCAAGTTAGCCTCGGAGCAGGGTTTCCAACACAGCGCTGCACAAATATGGCATGGCAACACAGCGCTGAGATCGCAGGCCAGCCGGTGCGGCAGTTATCACCACTCAAAAGCTATTACGCCTTTCCAGTAACATTTCCCACAATATCCCTTTAATATCCTTATTGCTGAGGTGGAATATAGCATGCCTTTGTGTAATGGCCATAGATGGAAGCACATGAAACACATGCAGGGTCATGAACAACGTTAACAAGATCTGCCCGTTTCTCTTTGCAACCATGTCCACGCTCTGACAGAAAAGATACCTGTTTAGGATGGTAGGGGACTTTATTGACATAATAAAATAATCCTGAGTAAACCTGTGAATTTCTATAAAGGTATTTAATATGCACATATCCAAACGAATGCCACAATGATATATTTTTATGGGCAAATATTATATATTAAGCCCTGATTTATACATCTGAGTGTAATACCTGGGGCTCTGAGGAGAGCCTTTAATCTCTGCCGAAGAGGCAGCATACATTCTGAAATACTGAGTAAATCTATGCCGAAGTGATGAACTGAACATAACATACATCAGCGTTCTTCTGCCTGAAAAAATTAAGTACACAATACCATCTTTCTGTGACATTAACCATTTGATACCCAGGGAGCGGCATTGGAAAATACAGAGCTGCACTTCCCGCTCTGAGGATAACCTGCAGCATTTCCGTTGTTTTTGTCATCCCAGTTCCAGCATATGGTAGGGGTGGTGGGTCCTGCTCTGAGGAAAAGTTGCTGGATGGTGGCCTGCTATCTTCATGCCCCCTTTCCTCCCATGACCCCTCCGCATCTCAACTTCAGTGTAGCTGCATGGGTGCTGTGGAGGGGATGCCATTTCTCTATTTCCTTTTGTCAATGCATGTCATAATTTGCACATTGTCTCAGCACAGGGTTCTGTATTTAATAATCTCGCCAGCTCAACTGTTTTTCTCTGAATCTCCCTCCTGAACTGATAAATCTAAATTGCACATTTTCTAAACCGCTTAGCTTAGGGGTAAATTTTGCAGGTATCCTCAAATGACTAGCTAGTGTCTTTTGCACCTGTCTAGCACCATCTACTGTAGCTTTATTATACTGTTTTCCTTTTCATCCATGTCTGCAGGTTTACGATTCCTGCAGGAGCTGCCTTTATCCTGAGGAGTTTGTGGAAGAATAGGAGATCTATTTTCATTCGAATGGGCCGGCCCTCAGACAACGGTGAAACAAATGCAATACACACCCATCCAACAGTTTATATTTCCTCATTTTAAACCAATCACCTGATTTTTAAATGCTTGGCCTGCTGTTTGATACATTTTACCGTCTTCTCAGTGCTCAGAAAGACAGGAAGATGCAGCAGAATAAAGGTGGCCCAGATTCACTGAGGCTTTCTGTGCTAGCTGGTGAAGCAAGAATTAGGGATGTGGCAGGACAAGGGGTTGGAGCAGAGCTTTGCTTAGGGAGGAAGATGCCTGCATAGCAACAAATTTTCTAGCTACTGCTAGAAGATGCCAAGGGACTTCAGCTTGGATTTTCAGCCTCTAATGGGGAGTTACGGGATGGGTCTAGAAGCAGGAAGATTTTTCTGTAAGAGTCCTGTCTCTTCTTGTTGCATTCAGTATTAAAAGGTAAGCTCCTCCTAAGGACTTTCTTCTTTGCCCCAGATCTTCAATTTAGAGTTGACATGGAGGACTTATGTGTGCTCACATATATTCCTATTATAACGTGGTTTTGGTTTGGAGGATGTTGTGTAGTTAAGGAGGACTTTCACAACCAAAAATAGAGCTTTCTGGCTGCTATGGCTGTTGTGGATTTGTATGATTAACATTTAGTTGCTTTACAAAAAGCGTCTGAAGTTGGAAGTCAGACTCAGAGCTAAGTTGTGCTAAGCATTGTGTGTGGCATATTTTCTTTAACAAATCTGTTGACATGGGTATTTCTGTAGATGACAGATTGACATAAAAATACTGCCAGTCTATTCCAGGGATATAAAACACAAAACAAGATACATCATAGGATTTTTTTGTTATTAATCCCCAAATTAGCTCTTTGAAACTACTTGCCAGGAAAAGTAAGTTGTTTCAATGGCAAGTAATATATTTTTTTCAAGCTCCTTGTGAAAACTGGAAATGAAGTAGATTTGGCAGCTTAGTCTGTAAAGTTTTGTGGCAAATCTGCAATCCTAAAGACCACAGGCTTTTGTCCTGGCGTTATTTCTTGATGAGGTTCTGAAAAGAGCTAAACTAAATCCATGCTCCAGCCATATGTATAATTTTGTTCTACCGCACTAGCTCAGAGCCACCAGTGAATTTCTCCTATACACCCAACATTCTGTAAGGGGTGCTGCAAGAGCCTGAAGACTACTCTTTCCAGTCTACCATGCATTTGTTAGCTTAAAATTATTACAAGAGCATTTTTTTCATTTGCATGCTTGGAGAGAATCTGTTTTTGCAGTAAATTTGTATTTCAAAGCAGATTTCTTTGTCCATTGTTACTGGTGGTTTACAAGATTTCTTCTTTTTTCCCCCATTTGGGGATGTGGGAGCAAATGAAATAAACCCATCATAAAAAATAATTTTGTCCAGGTGGAATATAAATCAGCCAAAAAAATATTATTCTACAAGGCAAATAAAAAGCATATGCTGTATTATTTAAAGCACAGCTTCCATATTCACATACAAAATTAATGCTACAGTGGGAGGTAAAACTGATGGAGGCAGACAATGAAAATATTAGGAGTAAAACATGATGCCAGGAACAATTCAAGCAGAGCCACTTGCAGGGTCATGGTCATATTCCATTTCAAATGGGCATGGAAATACACTGTGGGTTATTCTTCTCCAGAGATGCACAGATAATAAGCACCTGCTCCCCATGTCTACTCTTCCCTTTTAACTGTTGATTTATTGAATGTTTCTGAAAGCTGTGGTCAGGCTAGTGAGGGATATATAACATGGTGCCTACAGGAAGAAATGGGAGCAGACAGAAACATTCTGTCAGACTCCTGCTAGTACCACGGGGTGAAAAGCTGAATGGGATTCAAAACAAAAGCTGGTTACTCTTAAGGTTCCGAGCAAAAGTACATTTACTCAAAGGTAAACCAGTAGTGTGCTTGTTCTTGCTGTGAGTGGGTTATTTCTCTACATCTGTGAAAGTCAGTAAAAAATTCTAAACTATGGCCCTTGCCTCCAGCTGTAGTAAATTATGGTTTCAAAGGAGGCACATACAGCATTCAGTAATCTAAGGCACCAAAAGGGACCTTTTCCATAATTAGGGATTTGACTTCCCATGGTATCTAGGAAACTGCGGAGATATATACTGGGAGTTATGTATGTATGTATGTATGTATGTATGTATGTATACACACACAGACATATAGATAGATTTATGTATGTATGTGTATATATACATAAAGCATACAACTGTGTGTGATTTAAAGTCATTTTCCGGAAAACATCAGAAATCCAACCTTCTTACGTGTGTGTTTGTACTACATCAGAGACCGTTCCACCAGTGAATTATACTGATCCTTGTTCTCCCAGAGTCAGTGGGGTTTCACTCCATTCCCATCCATAAACTGCGGAACAGCCTCAGTAAGTTGAGGATGAACATAATCTTTAGACAAAGTTGAAACTGGATCGTTACAAAGAGTGTCTAAGTTGGTGACTTTTTTTCATGTAATTTAATAAAAGATAATTGCACAGAGGACTTGGTTGGCATAAGCTGTGCTCTTTCACTGTTCTCTGATATTTTCTTCTTTGCAGCAGGAGAAGAACTTTGCAGCTAAGAGGTTTTGAGAGGTTCCAGTCACAGAGGAGTCACGGGTCAGTGAGACTGAAACACAACTGCTTGGAAAAGACATGTGCCTATTTAAAAACAGCAGAAATAAAATGTTGTTTAATTAAAAACGTGAATCTGAAAATGTAGGGCTACTGAGAATGGTTCTGAACTGCATATTTTACATACATGCTTAAGAAAAAGTGTTCACCTTAGCAACTAGAGCAATGCATGGTTCAGTTCCTCTATGACACTAAGCAGTTTATTAACCTAGAACTACAAAATCACTCAAAATGACATTTGGCAATGTTGAACTTCTGACACAAATCCACCAACGTAAGGAAAGTGAGAGGGCAGCCACACAGCCTTTCGCTGAGCCCTGCTGCGTCTTTAAACAGCAGCAGGAGACGTGCACAAGGGGAGCTGGGATCAGAAGGATAAAAGAGCAGCATGAGAGCAAGAAACTTTTGCATTTTAGCCCTGGGTCTGACTCCTGCTACAGCCCTGAGCAGGTCACTTTGGACCAGAGATTCAGGAGTTAAGCAGTCACAGTGAAGATCAGGCTTTAAATAGAGCTCTCTTGATGGTGAGCCCTTTGGACCTGACTTGCATACCTAAAAGAGCACCAAGTTTGTTTAAAAATCAAGCCCTAATAGTGGATGCTGGGCTGTTTTGGAATAGGATCCTTAAGGTCTGATCTGGCAAGTTTGTGATGGAGTCGTGAGCCTGTCAGACTTAGAGCTCTAACCATGCTACCTCTTGGGCAAGGCAAGGGCTAATTTGTCATTTATTCGTGACTGCTAGGGAATACAGTCTTGGCAAGCTCATTTGTTTAAACTGTCTATTGGAGCCTTCTTGCAGGAGCAGGGTCTGTTGGACTCTCTAAAGCTGGACTTAGTGTGTCTCCTCAGGATCAGAAACAGCATAGCTGCATCATCCTAGAGCTTTGTCCAAGGTAAAAGGATGGTGTGCGTTGCTGGGCTAGCACAGCTTAACTCCTTTCAAGATGCAAGATAATGTCCCTTACATGGTGCTTTACTACATTGCATGGAGGTGCTGGTTTATCTAGAAGTAGCTCAGGAGTCTCTGCACCACTCTCCATCACATGCTGTCGATGCACCCTCTCTGCGCTTGATATCTGGTTGTTTTTCAAAATGAAGTTAAGAAGAGTTTCAGGCAGTAAAACTGACTGTGAGGCCTCCTGGTAAATTATACAGTCTAACAGTTGTATTTCCTTCAGCATAAAGCACTGCTTCTTTTCCAGAGTCTCATGCAATTTGGTTCATGACCATCATGAACCAAAGAGCAGTTCTTCCACTGCTGCATGGCCAGGCTTTGACCATAGCAGTAGTCTGAATGACACAACATTACTCAGGCGCAGAGCAAGGGAGGGAAAGATTAGGTCTTCCCATACAGAATTCCCTTCCCAGGTCCAGATTTCCCAGTGCCCACGTTACAACTCTCCCAGCAACTAACCTGCTCCACATAATGTGACTAGAGGCCACTCTAACACCAGTCCTTACAGCAAGTTACTCCAGGCCTGGCAGCCAAAACTCCTCAACAGTTTTCCACATGGGCTGCCGTGCAGATGGATGAAGGAGTAGAAAGGAAAATCCGGTAGACTTTAGCACTTGCCTGGCAGGTTGGTTCCTGTCAGAACCTTACTTAATTATCAGAGGATTTTTGACTCCATGTAAAATTTTTTCTTTGACAGACCAATTTCAAGGAAAACAGTTTCTCCAACCCGACCTGCACGCATGCTTCATGTGTGCTCCAGCGTGTAACCGGAAAGCAAAAGCAGGGGTACACATCTGGCAGAAAAACTTGCCAAACGTGCAAAATAAACATACCTCCCAAAATGAGGAGAGAGAAATCTACTCTTTAACGTCTTTCAGCTCTAGTAATCTCAGCCAATCTACCGATCTTAAGCGGTATAAATAACACTTGAAATGTTTTCCGACAGAAGCGTTATCTTTTAGCTGACAGTGTCCCTTTAAGCACTAAAGCACTGCTGTGTGGAGTTTTTGCTGTAGCCAAACGGGACTAGATTGAAATCAATAGCCCCATTTCGCTTGTCACTTATTTAAGCTTCATTTGAACCCATGTTTGTAAAGCTGAAAGACTTTGGTGTGCCATCGTTACTGTGCCTCCCACAGCCAGCCCACCTGTGTGAATTTCACATTCCTGAATTTTAAACAGAAATATGATGGACAAAGAAAAAATGTTTGTTTCGTTTTAAAACGTTTAACTCAACATTTCTTCTGTTGTTTGGCTGGGCGAGAACGAGACCGCTTGAAAAGGTGATTAGACACACTGACACATCTGCTCAGAGCAGAGAAAGACTTTCATAACTCATTCAGAGTTATTGGTCTTACCCACAATATTAGTGATAAAAATTGATTATCCATTCCCACTTGTTTCACGATCCATGGCTATTTTTTCACTCGTATTATAAGTTGTTTTATACGGAGTGAAACAGTGTTATTCAAATAGCCAAGCGTAGGTGTAATACGTCTTACTTTCTAAAAGCCCACATGAGCAGAAAGCAGAATTTTTCCATATTAGTCCCCTCCTGTCCTAAAGGCAGAAATAATCTGGACTCGGCAACTGTCAAGGCTTCTTTCTACTCTGAGGAGAAAAGAGCCTTAGGTTGCTGTATGTGCGTTGCCCAGTCAGGCTTACAGCTGCTTTTTTATCCCCAAGTGCAAAGTTTGGGAATCGATCTGGCCCCGTCATTTGAGGAACAGTTATGCTCAGCTTCCTAGGGGAAGGTCATTCGGGGACTGTCTGACCAACACCTCGTAGAAGGAAGGAGAGAGTAAGAATGATTGAATTTCCCAAGGTTGGAGAGAAAAATTACAGGGACACAGCTCAAAGCCTCTGCAGTACTTTGAGTGAAATCTGTGTTTTGGAAGTCACTCTTTCAGCAGTAAGGGAAGGGGCCATCTGGGCCATGGGCTCACCTAGTCCTTGGGAAGGGGATGTCCCAGGGAGCCGCATCACGGCCTATAGAGTCCAGAGCTTTATAAATGCTGCGGTAACTTTAGGGGAGAGGAAACTCGAGTGGCTGCTTGCCACTAGCTCTCTGAGTTCCCAACTATTAAAAGGACAGAGCAGCTTGGATATTGTCTTCAGAAGAAAGTGTTAAAGTTTCAGTCTTAACTAAGCCTGATTCCTTGAGTGTGACAATTAGATGTGGTGTGAGATCAGAGACTGTCCCTAAAATAGGATAAACTGTAGTGTTGCAGTTGTGAGGAAGAGGAGTTTATTGGCATGACCATAACTGTAACTCCCTTACAAAGAAAAGAGCGGTAATGTGTTGCCCTGTCCAGAGATCAGTATTTTCTTTGACTTACACCTAGTGGATTGCTGGGTATTCCACCTTTTCCTCTGTAACTCCTCTTAGCATAAACAGGTATTATCTGCACACAAGAAAGAGGAGAAAAGATTCCTAATAAAAATACCTAGCATCTTAACTGCATAGCTGGTAGCTTCTCTCACGTAGTAAAACAGTCAATGCATAGACCGACATAAAATTGAAAGGAGAGGTGTTTCCCCATGGGACTATTAAATGTAAATCTCCTTCCGCTCAATAAGGAGACGAGACAAGTTCTTACACACATTCACCGCGTAATCTCTTTGGAGCGAGCGCTGCTCGCCTGGCGCAGGATCTCGAACTCCTGGGCACAACTGCAAAGCCAATAACTAATGCCAGCCAGCGCAGCGAGAAAATATTCCCATCCAGGCATCCATATGGGCCTTTCTGGCCTCCTCCCCTACGTTACTTAAGACCTGCACCCGGTCAGCAAGGCGCGATCTCCACTCCCGCGGGTTGCCGCTGGGGTTTGCAGGCGGGTGGGCGGTGGGGCGAAAGCGACTCTGCGGAGTGGGGCGGCCAGCCCCACCGCCCGCAGGGTGCTGGGGGTGGCCGGGGGGTGTCCTGCTGCACCGGAGCTGAACCCGCGGAAACCTGGCGCTGGGGAGCCGGAGGCGCCGGGGAGCAGCAGCCCAGGCCCGGCTGCGATAACTAGCGCTGTTTTGCCATCTAGTGTCGCCGGCCCAGATTGCAAGTCCCCATCCCCGCCGCGGTCCCCGTCCCCGAGCTGCCGCCGCACCGCTCCTCTTCAGCGGCTAGGCTTCAAAAGAAGGCCAGTTTTATCATCCAGGCAGGAACTCCAGCTTTTTTGCATTAATTTGCATCAATATTTTATGTGCCGTAATGGCTGGATAACTCCAGTTCGAAGAGACTGTACTTCATATTGTCAATAGCAATGGGAAGGGGAGAAATTACCGGTGGCCGCACAAGCTGTCTGTGGCTCTTTTGCAAACTGTTCTTCAGCTGATTAGATATCGCCTGAAAGTAGATATTTAGTGTCTCTCAGCAACAGTGGATGTCCTGATTTAGCGCTAAAACTGTGATGGGACCAAAGCCTTTAGCTGAGCACCACTGCCACCACTCAACTTGTTTGGCAAATGAGTCTCCTTCTATTTGTGACTGACGTGATTTACATATTGAAGCTTGGGAGCGGAGCCAGGTGAATAATTTTCAGTGACAGTGAATAATGAATCTGATCAATTCTCCGAGTCCTCCCCCTCCTTTGGTAATTGTCCATGAGTAGGTCATGATTTTCTCAAACGTATTAATTCTTCTAAATTATTTGGTGACTAATTTCAGTGAATATAGCTGGTGTCTAAATCACGTGTGAGCAGCTTATTTGGAGAATCAAAGGGATTTTAGCCAGTTGCCTGGAAGTACAGAAACACCGTACTGAGACTTGGGGTCATAAAACACGGGTGTTAGTCACATGTATGAATTTATGATTTCCTTTCCATAAGCATTCACCCCTGTTCATTTAAGAATATGCTGTGCCTACAAACTTTGGGGTCTCAACATTTCTGAGGCTGTATCTAGATTAAAAAAAAAAAAAAGGCCTGGGACGCAGTCATAAAATATGAGTAGATATTTGCTGAACCTCTTGGTTTTAGTCTTCATTTCGGCCAGTTCTAGTCACCTCAGAAGTGGAAAGGGGAGATAAGTGAATTTAACTGCCCCACAATTAGTTGCCAGCATGTAGAATTAAAAGGCCTTCATGAACTGAAATCAATAGCAGGGAAAAAGAAAAAGAAGATAGATTTGGACTTTGAATTTCATTCCCTTAGAGAAGGGAAATCTCTGCATTGGTAACCAATTTCCAGAGGAGCTTTATAGATAATTTCCGGTGTGTTTGGGTAAAACCTCCTTCTGCATTTTGATCCAGACATCCTTCTTCATAGGCACAAGAATTTGGCATAGATGAGACTCAACACCACTTAGGCAAATGCCAAGAACATAAATCACATGCTGAGAATGATAAACAGCAGATGATGCAGGGGCAAATCAAAAAGAAATAGATTTGAGTTGGGGACTGAGAGGTAGTCAGGAAAGAGTGAAGAAGATCATAATAAAATAACGAGCTGTACTCAGAATACCTCTACTGCTGCACAGGAAAACAGGATCACAGCTGTACTACCAAGAGGAAAACTTGGCAACTTTCAAGAAAAGCAATACCACATCCCTTAGGCTTGGTGAGCTGTGAATAATACCATCGTTTAACTTTACATGCCAGCACAGGCTATATTGTTGTCTACAATTCAAGCCTTTACTTAGGAGGCTATCGGCTTTGTTATCAAAAGGGAATAACAAAGAATTGCATGAAGGCAAGATCCAGGGAGACCTCGTTTTCTACAGATCTGTGGCTTGAGGCCAAGTACCCAAGAGGACTTGGTAGTATCTAATGGCAGTTACTCTCTACCATACACTTTCCTTCAGCTGGGGACATTAATAGGATATTTTCTCTTCTATCCAGCTTCCCGCTTTCATGAAATCTGTAGTAAATTCGTGCCTTTGACATCTTTGGCCTTCTGTCACATTTGGTTAAATTAGCCAATGCATTTAAAAACTGTTGAGGTTACCTGAACTGAAAACCAACCAATGCGATTGAATTAGCCTTGCCTCCTTAGCAAACTTCAGGTTGATCAACGTAGAGTTAGGGGGACAAAGACTTCAACCTTCAAAATGGGATTGAATAGCAGCAGGAAGAATGACCTTTTTGAATCCAGGCAAGCATTTTCACAATATCAACAATAATGACTAATCATAGCAATAACAGCTGACCTTTTACATAACAGCACATATCTCAAAGTGCCTTACAAGCTTCTTTTTTCACTTTCAGTCTAATTTTCTCAAAATGCATTACGACCTACATTTTTGCAGCACTGCTGAAGTCTAGTCCCCCCTTGGATAGGGCAATGGCAATCACATGGCTTGTAACACACTGCACATCAGTGGAGGGAGAATAAATTTCAGACAAAGACATTCAGATTCCTACTCTGACATGAACTGCTGGGGTTTCTTTTATATTAAAGTAAGCAAGCCAGGGCTTAAATTTTAGGGATCTTATTCACTGTTTTCTTAGCTAGAGCAGGCAGATTGTGAACGTTGTTGTAGATAACAAACCTTAAAGCCAATCTCTTGTCGATGTAAGGAGCTGAATCGGGATCAGGGTTGTGCTGTGAATGCGTAAACACGGGGCGGCGGTTGATTTTACGAGATGTGCAGCGATGTGTGATCACACAGATTCTAAAAGATACAGAGCATGCACCAGATACAGGCCTAGCCTCAAAGCCAAACTTGTAAATGCCCCTATTCTACGGACTTGAATGCCAAAGAGGTGTTCAAAGGCTGAGAAGTGGCCATCAAAAAGACTTCGAAGGCATTGCTGCTGTGCTGCAATGTAGTGTAACTTTTGGGGCAGTAGGGGTTATATGTTTAATGTACTCTTACAGAAACATTAGCTATGATGTCTGTGTGTATGAGTAAATATATGCAAAGAGATAGAGAGAAAATGTTTACCCATTGCTTTATTTTTTTATCCTTACTGGTTCTAAAGTTGGTAGGGGTTTTTTGTGGAGAGAAGGCGCAGCTGCCATTACTCACCTGACATCAGCACACTGACCTGAGTGTTTCCTCTGCAGTTTAGCAAACACACAGAAAGAGTACTGTAACACTAATTAGTTTCTCTGTACAGTATTTCATTAAGATATTATTATTACTATTATTATTCTCCCAGTTAGTGTGCAAAGAGAACGACTAAATAATTTGGATAGACACAATATGATTAAGGAAAAAAAAAAGGTTCTAAGCACTTTATTTTTCCCCATCATTTTCCCTCCAGTAACAAGAATAAAATCCGCTGATTTTCATGCATAACCTTTTGCAGGAGACGGGCTGCAAATAATTAAGCCTTCCTTTCCTACGGCCCGGCTTAGGCCTTGTCTGCAAGCATGCAGATAATAGCATTGCAGAAATGAAGTATTAGCAGCTGGGTTTAGTTTACTAGTATGCCAGCAAGCACAGAACGGGACCGCACACAGTCAGCGCTTGCTCACTAAACTGATCTTTGACAGACGGTCATTGCCAAGCATGATTAAAGCCTTAAGGGTGGGTGTAAATAGCAAAGCGTGGAGGGCTTGTATAGAGGCCAACACTTGGACAGGCTCCATACAAGCACTGGAGGGAGATGAGAGTGGTACATCTTTACGCTTCCTTGGATTCATATGAAAGCAAGTTAATACTGTAACCTGTGTCCATCTCTCTAAGCGACACACAAGGACTGCTAAAAATTTTTGGAGCAAGCCCTCAGGTGTACTTAGTCTACACCAGCTGCTCCCCCAAGTTACATCAGCTGCAGCACGCTGAGCGCAAGGCGGACGGAGCAACGTGCGTTCTGTGTGCTGGGGACCGTGGCCAACCAGCTCGCCTGCCAAACGGCCCCCTTTGATAAAGGCAACCTCAGACACCTTCTTTAAAGCTGCTTTGCAGTTATTTTTTGGAAGGGTTCAGAATAAAATAATGGATGCAGCTGGAGAGGGAATGGAGACGACAGGAAGGTAAACTAGACTGAGGTTTCCTTGTGTACTGAGGTTTCCTTGTGTACTGTATTGACGCAAGCGCCACAGAGACCTAAAATGAGGTATAAGACTTCAGAGAGATAAAGGCAGACACAGAAAAACTAAAGGGGTGAAACACTTTTCTCCTCCACGTCAATAATACTGCATCAGGACTCTCCATTCCAAGCTGTACTTTTTCCCCAAAATAACAAAAAGTGAAGTTGTATGAAGAGTGTTTGCTATGAAGAATGTTTGTATGCAGACTGTTTACTAGGAAATACTAACTGTGGGCAAAATTACTTCTGGAAGCTCTAGAACTGAGCTTTTCAAAGCAACTTAAAGAGGTGAGAGGCCAGTTTTCACTGAATTTCAATGGGATTTGTGCATCTGTTCTCTCACATTGCTGAACCCATTTCTAAAACTGTTGGTTTTCATAGCAGCAATACCTACCACTTTCATGAAGCTATAGTAAAACATCAAAAGTCCTTTAACTACAAATCAATATAATGGACAAAAATTACCATTTGAAAATTGTAGGCTGCTACATTCGTTTAAGGAAAACATTCTTAATCTTGCTAATCCCTATTCAAATAAATCCAGCAGCTACTTTAGGAAACATTTAATGACCTGGTATACTCAGCCAGCTCTGTGTTTCCATGAATAACTCAAGGGGAGAAAACAAAACAAAACAAAACAAAACATAACTCCAGCCAATTGCAAAATGGGGATATGGTACAACCTCCTAAATGAAAGTAAGACGGAGATGGACTGAGATCCTTTCAGAAGTGAGATTTCACTAGTTAAAAATCAGGCTGTGATAAAATCCGAGCTATCAATCATCCAGAACAGATCTGGACCTAAAAAAGCTATGGGTACCCAGGAGTCACTGTCTGACATTAAAAGTCCATAAATACTCCATGACTGTCCTAGGCTTGAGATTTGAGCTATTCGCTAGAGTCCTTGGGAGCATTACTGGAGCTCTCGGGATTCCAGGAAGAGCAGCATGAATTTAATGCAGCAGCTCTGAAGCCTGTCGGTCGACGACGATCAAGCGGTGACGCCTCAAATGTCAGCAGCCCACACTGGTCGTCTTTCAGGGAACAACAAGCGTTTCCGGTGGAATCAGAGGTTCTTCCCAGCGTCCATCTCTGGGCTCCAGGCTGTTTTCTCACCATTTGGATGTCAGTGACTGAAGTCATTCCAAAGAGCTTTCCCACACTCCCCCTACGTTGCTTTCCTTTTCGGCACTGTGGGAAATACTACATTCATACTTTTCACAAATGCTCCCTAAATGACTGAGTGTTCACATCGGGAATATATAAGGGAGGGTTGATTACACCATCCTTTACTTAGAGGTTTTGCTGCTGCATATAGTATTTCCTCTTTGGCTGTGTTTCCTTCCCCATCCGGCCTTTTTGCTGGAGATACAGTACATTAGGCTTTATCGTGTTCACATGGGAAGCTTTTGCTTGCTCCAAATCATTTGAGCGTGTCTCCTCAAGCCGAACATACTCCTGACAACTACTGGGTTGCATTCTGGCTGCTATTTTGAATTTGTATCATTCTTCTGCATTTTCGAAGGCACTAACTGTTATTTGCCAGGGTGCTACTCCCTATCTTTTCCTTTATGATAATATTATGATTTAGGAGGAACTTTTGCTAGGATGCTACAAAGCAGAGGGATGACCATCAGAAAACTCTGCTCAGTGACCTACGTGGCCTAGCATGGCTTTCCAAATTGAGTTCCCTGCCCTTGTTGCGCCTCCCATGGTGCACACTACAGGCTACTACCCCTCATATTCCTGCAGCAACACACCTCCTCTCCTTTCTTCTGCCTCAGCTGTGGACTATACGCTCTCTTGCAATGATTTTCCCCGTTTAACAGCTTTCCAAAGCAGAGCCATTTGATCATCACCTTAGCTTCACCAAACATGTTAAATCTGTGCTGCCCATCAACAAAGGGTCACGCTGTTTGATGGATTACAGTTTAAGAACAAAAAAATGGGGCCATCCTAACAAGATAGACACTAGTGAAGGTGGGAACCAGAGACCATGGAACACTTTACGATCACTGCCATGGCTTGGCAAAGCCCTGCTGTCTCATTTACAGCTGCGTTTTGGCCTGTAATGTAAGTCTGATTTTAGTGGCTGAAGGGGAAAGCGGAGGAAATACTGATCGGTGATGTTGGTAATTGCTTCAAATCCTTGCTCTCGCCTTTTCTTTCTGTCCACTGCTCTAGCTGCCATACTTACTCTATATCTGAGCAAAGACACTTTCTTTAGTAAATGGTTGGAGTTGCATTGCTGGGTGTGAACACATTGACCTACTTCAACCTCCTTTGCAATTTCTAAATTTTCTCGTTTATCCCTTTCATTCTCAGCTTATTCAGTGTTGCTTATAATCAGCGGGCTTTATTACCTTTGTGGTCGGTTTCTCCAGACATAATTAAATTGACATTTGGCTCTGCAGAGGTTGGGTTGCTATCTTCTCGTCTGTCTCAATGCCCTCCTTAATCTGCGATTCTGATCACTGCACTGCCCCTTGTGGCACATGATCAATGAACGTGTTCATGCCGGCAAGACATTCTTGCACTTGGAATAACACTGTGAAGTACTTCTGGCGCACAAAATACTTCAGAAGAGTATTTCAAGACTCAAGCCTCAGCAGTAGTGTTTATTGTGCATTTTGGAGTCTCCTGCAGGCCTGGGCCAAATCATAGCAAATTCAGGGGGTCCCTGCTCCCCTCAGCAGGGCCGTGACCTCCTCAGAGCTGCTATCGTCCCCGGCCTAGTCTGCTGCAGCCCTGGTTGGCAGCTTTCCTTGGTGCTTCGGACACTGAAAAAAATCTGCCAAAGCAACTGACTTGTTGAAGAACCTGGTCTCTCCTTGCTGAGTCCATTTTAATGTTCTCGCCTTACAGTCAAGACCTGGTGCCTCTCCTGTCCCCCTTCTTCTCCTCCACTGTTATAAAACTTTCTTTCATTTAATATGCTACAAGCTATGCTATCCACTCTTGTTTTGCAATTTCTTTTAATCCTTTAATTTCAGGTCTGTGAAACACTCTAGGCAGTTACAAGAAAAGGCCCCAACTTTTCCATGACATACCCTTATGTCATGGGGTGACAGCCTTACGCCTTTCATGAGGATTCATAATTCCCCTTGCCCCTGGGAAGGATTTTTGCTTTTTACTGTTGCAGCTTTTCCTGATGTACACCCTCTTGGTCAGGCACACCAGCACACGTACATGCAATCTACTGCTTTGCTTTGTCAGATTCAGTGACTTTAGTGGATTTGCAGGTAAGTAACCAGCCTAGAGGCGTCCCTCACAGGAGAGTTTGACATTGGGCGTTTTAATCTTTGTGTTAAATTTCCTGAGTTTTCTACTCCTGTAGTTGCTTGTGTGGCTGTGGCTGGCTTTGCGGTGACCATCTCTATACCTTTTCATTAGTCAAATTCCTAATGGCAGAATGTCTCCTCATCAGACTTGCAATTTGCTCTTCTCTTTCCCATAAAGATCATTCAAATACTACCTTCAGCTCGCACCTTTTCCACTTTGTGAAGATTTTGTAATTGTTTCTAGCTGGAAGCATTTCTATAAATGAATTAAATCTACCTCAATTCCTTGTACAAAAGGTTTTCCACTTTCCCTTGTCGACTTTATTCTGGCTTTTTTAAGCAACATGCTCTTTGACTTTTATTAAACATCACTTTACGTTTGTATTTGTTCTGTTTCTTGGCATTGGTACATTGCTTTGCCCAGTATGATTTTTGTGGGGGGCCACACACAGACTATCATGTGCCTTAATTTTCTGTAGCACAATAAGGAGACATTCTGCAAACTTGTAGAGATGTGCTGAGTGAAGATGTGTAGAGAACTGATCAATTTTGAAATACAGAGTTTTTTTAAAAATGTCAGATTAATAGAACTAATTATTCATTTTGTCCGATATTATATATACGTTTCTTGAATTTTTATGAAGAACATCATAGATCTTTGGTGCATGATGTCTCTGTTGTTTCCCATTTTCCTACCTAGCTGAGGCTAAGATGCAAAATTTACTTGAACTGTTCTACAGTCCCTTCCACATTCTCTATACTTATTTTTTTAAGCCTAGTAGTTGATTTGTAGGACACATTTCTACATGGTCCTTCTACAACTTTCATTACTTTTTGCTTTGCTGTGGCATTTGCAATGTACTTGCTTTTTTTCTGGAATTCTTGAACAACATGGGCTTCCCATTCCTCATATCAAGCTTTATTTTGATGAGAGTAACACCTGTTTTCTTGACTAATAATGAAAACTTGTAAAGCAAGTAGCCCTCCAATGCCACTGTGACCTGTTCTAGTCCTATCCGGTGTTTTCTGGAACCGTTGCCCAGCTCTGTAATCAAGGCTGTACCAAAGTCGGCTGGAAATCTGTTGTTTCACGATAATCCAATAGGAAATACACTATCTTTAGATTTACTGCTGTGCTTAATACTTCATTGGAGACTACCTCCGTATGCAGAGATTGAACCTTGCACTACACAGGCTCTTCCAGCTTGAACTAAATGAGCTGTCCTTTATCTGTGACAGAGTAGGAAATTGTATTATTAACAAGATTAGTTGCTCTGATATCAAACTTCAGGGCAATATATTAATTTTACCTTTTCTTGATTAGACAGTCTTCTCCTAAGTACCTGAGATGCGTGAACGTTCAGATCCTACAGCGAGAGCCATTTAACAAGCCATGGTTGTACAGTGCCACAGGCACCTTCTTCCTGGGAGAGACTGGAGCTGCTGTGGGCTTCAGACACTGGCGAACAAGCTTGTTTAACAGAGGGGATATGTAAAACCCCACTCTCGTGCCTGTGGTCATGACTATACAATGAGAATCCTTTTTTAAGCCTGTGGTTTTGGTGCTGAAGTCTCAAGGTTGAATCCCCTCTAATGATCACAGTGTCTAACTGTGCATTTCAGCAGCGCTTCGTTTACACCTAGCCTCATTAGCAAGAGTAAGAGTTACAGAAACAGCTGCTGCTGGAGAGAGGGGGGCTCATCTATTGCTGCGTTTATCTCCCCAGCTCCTCATCAGAAGTGTTTCTAAGATGGAAGGAGCGGACCCACAAATATTTGGCACCTAGCATAACTTGTTTTCCATCAGCGATTTGGCAGATCAATCAGCAGAAACCAAATTGTGCCCTGTGGCAGGTGAGTGCCCTTTGTTCCCCATCGATTCCCGAACTGCCTCCACGCCAGGCTAATGAGGGCTGCCGGATGCCAGGCGCTGCCTGCGAGTGCTACTGCACAGCGCTCCCCGTCATTGAACTGCCATCACAACACAAAGCAGTGAGAACAACTTTGATTCGCGTGGGAGGTGAAATGCTAAGTACAGCTGCGAAGCTTGAAAGGGAAGCACCAGAAAGCAGCGTACAAGCTACTACTTGTCATTTAACAGAGACAAAAGTGAGCGCAACCAAAACAATGGCGTTACCCGATTAACAGCACCAGCAACCAACAGCAATGGACCTGGAAAGGTAGGGGATCTGTCAGCAGTCGTTACAACACCGCTGCAAGTGCCACCATACATTAAGTCAGAATAAAGAGGTGCTGGTGTAACAGGTGTAATTACAGTGGTGTTGAAAGGGACACTGCCGAAGCTTGCAGACCTGAAATTAGATCTCCCCATCTTGCACGTGGGCGTGCGGGAGATGCAACGTTGTACTGCACCAAGGCTTGGCCTGATGGCTCCACTGTGGCATTAAAGGATGCAACAGTCCTGCTCTTAAGCCCGGATCTTGCAAAATCCAGTACCCCCTTTGCTTACAGTCTAGACCGCTGTGATGGGGAATACAAGAAAAGTGTTTTCAACATCCATGCTTGGGACCACTCTGCATGCCTACCAAATACATCCCAACTGCCCTGGAAAACAACCTCTCAAAAACAGTCTTTAGGTTCAAAACATCCAATGTTCACTTTTCAATTTTTCTTCACCTGTCACATACTTCCCTTTCACAAAAGACAAAAATGTATTCAAGTTCAGTCAGAGTGTAAGATATATAAGTATGTATACAATGATATTATTATTATAATGATACATGATATAACTACCTTTTACATGCACACACACACAATTTATGTACTTCCACACACACACACTTTTCTTATACAAAATATTCAGCATAGGAAATGCTACCTAAGCATAGTTTATTTGATCAGATTTCTTTCACTGCAAGATAAGTGGTAAAAATAACAAAAAAAAAATTGGTAAGTCCACATCGAGTTTTTCGAGGTGCGGGACTCTTCTATTCATTCACAGAGAAGATGTGGTTCACATGAGGGGCTAATTTGTCATACGCATCTTCCAATTTTGAGATTTTACAGGCCAGTTCATTAGCCTGCTACTAACACACTCAGGTTTAGTCAATCAGTCATTGGCTGTTGGGCTGCCTGGGGGCTGTGCCATGGATACAGAGATGTGCGCTCTGACTTCCCAGGTGCCACAGATGTTTATCTTTCTTAAAGAATCAGTGGGGTGAGAATGTTGATTGTGGGGGAGAAAACAACAACGAATAGGGGGCGGGGGTGAATGCAGTATTGACAACTACACAGTCTGTATCAACATGGGTCTAGAAGGGACTACCAGGACTGAGAATCACAGAATCACAGGATCACAGAATGGTTGAGGTTGGAAGGGACCTCTGGAGATCATCTAGTCCAACCCCCTGCTCTAGTCCTCTAGAGCATATTTCCCACGATCGCGTCCCGGTGGGTTTTGAATATCTCCAGCGAAGGAGACTCCACCGCCTCTCTGGGCAACCTGCACCAGTGCTCAGTCACCCTCACAGTAAAGAAATAAGCTTTTTCTGCATCCTTGCAGATACGCATGTGGCTCTTATGCTCCCTTCCTTCCACCACCCCCATAGCTTAACTCTGGTTTAATAAAATAGAAAGGGACTGGTGTGATTCCAGCATGCCAGCAAAGCCAGGCCCTTTGCTATTTTCCTCTCATGTCATCTAGGCACTTGTTATAGAAAAGCTGAATTTGCAAACGTCCTTTGGGTGCTCTTTGGGGACTCCATAAATCCCAACGTGAAACTCCGCTCTCTGCTATCCTGCGTGTTTACTTGGTGAGTGACGGAGAATCTCGGCAGGGAAACAAACGGTCTGTGGAAATTTATCTGCAGTTCCCAGAGGTAATGGTGCCCAGGTGACATATGCAAACAGGAGGTAGGCGGGGATATTACACCCTGTGCAATATAGTTTGGTCCTTTGGCACAATCAGATAACACTGCCTTGTCACAAGATGCCCTACAGTTGGAAAAGCCTCCTTATTCCCCTGAAATATCTGTGTCTTGCCCTCTTTGTACTGCAGGAAGATACTCCTCCAGGAACACCAATTAAAACTATAGCATTTGCTGTGGCTCTTTGGATGCATGTGCACACAGCATGCCTTTTTGATCACAACCAGTAGACCAGCATGGCTTTGGAAGATTTATCCTACTTACCTCGTACAGAAAAGGGGCTCCCAAGTATTCTCAAATATACGACACTAACATACAAGAGAGAAATAGGTGAACTGAGGGTCAGTAGCAGCCATAGCTTGCCTAGTTTGGGAATAAGCCAAATGAAAATGCACCAGTTTATCTGCACCTAAGCTAAGAATTACCTTTTGGCTGTTGTAACCATGCAGGGTGTTCAGCAGTTGAAACATAGGCTGTTACATGAAACTGCCTTTGATACTGCAGGGAAGTTTACTACAGACTGCAATGAAGCATGTGGCCAAGAACATTGGCAATGATTTGGTCACCGGTTGGGCAAATCAAGCTTCAAATTTACGAGGTAGTGTTAATTGTTGTACAATTTTGAGCCAAGAGAAACAGCTCATGGCGTTTCCAGCATTCAGTTTTAAAATAATAATTATTCTCTGAGTGCATAGCAAGAGGCTGCTCACAGGGAAAGCACCAGTGCAGCCCCCAGAGACCGGTGAGGCCCACGGCTCTCCCCACAGCTCTGCTGCTGCACTTTATGTCATGGACTGAACTGGTCAGTCGGTGCTTCCTTGGGCTGGGGTCTCAGTGGCATTTACAGAAACACAGCCTGACTCCTAAAAAGAGCTATTATTAATCATCACAGTCATCCCGAGAGAGCTGCTTTCGCCATTATTCAAACAAGTATCAGTTGATCCAGTAGGAGAACACAGGAAATAGTTTTAAAAAAAAAACCAGCAGAGGAACCCTTCAGGATCAAAAATTAAGCTATTTTTATTTTTTTAAGGCAGAGTGCAACTCTGTAGCTACAAAGAGCTGGGCTCTCTTTTTCAGTGGCCAAAGGGCAGCCTGTATTTTTGCCCATTTCTAACGCCGCAGTTGCTACATTCCCTTCTGATAGGGAAACCGAGGCACACCACTTTCACCTAGGGACTTGAAGGAATCTATTTAGAAACTCCATAAAAAAATAAAAAAAAAGAGCAAAGCTATCCATTTTCCTACTCTGTTAGCCTTTGCTTGTAAATCAGTCCAAAGGAGGACCCGGGAGGAAGAAGAGATATTGCACGTGTTACTTGGCAGCAGCAGCACTCTGGGAAGGAAGATGACTACTCCAGAGGCTGCTTGGGACTAACAGCTCATAGGAGACTGATAAAGCCCAGAAGAGTAATGCCAGCAGCTCCTTCTGCCTCCTGTGCCCTGGTAGCCCTTATACCTAAGAGAGCTATCTTCGAGGAGCTGTCTCATTTGCCGCTGACCCCACCTTTGCCAGCAGTGCGGAAAGGACCAGCAATGTTAGTCATGATGGGTAGGAGGCAGCACCTTGAAGTGTGATCCCCTAACCTGAGCCTTTCGGCAATGGTCTTCTAGATTTCTGAAGACCCAGCAAACCAGAAGTCTGGAAATCCTGCCTGACACTCCCCCCCCCCAATCTCCCCATGACCACTGTGCTCACAGGAGGCAATCCTGCGTTTCTCAAAGCATGGAGTGTCATTTATCCCAGATGGGTCCTGGCTCGTTGCACCCACAACACTGGCTCCGTTCACACAAGCACAGCAAGTCTGTCCTGTCCTCAGTGCCTCCAACACACGCATGTAAACACTGCTCGGGAGGCTGCATTGAAGGCAGGGTAGCATCACCCTCCAGCCTCACCATGGACCTAGGGACCTCTGAGGCTGATGGTAAAAGGGTGAGGGGGAGAGACGACAAGACTTTGGGGCCAAACATGGAAATTGGTCAGCTGTTTTCCCCATTCATACCCACACCAGAAATACTTCAATTAGTAAAAATCCTAACAGGCCAGCACCATTTTCTCTCCTATCCAGGTATGACGTGATGAAGGATTTGTCAACTTTGTCTAAATACAACAGGACTGGAGAGAGCCAGCACTGCGGGCTCCTTCGCACTGTTTTTCCTCCAACGGTAACCTCAGTGGAGGGAAGAACAGCGTCTGCCAGGCGTGAGCAGCACCACGGGGAAGGCCATGGCAGTTGCGGTGGGACAGTACTGCAGGGGAGGTGACATTGCTTTCCTCATCCTGGGCAGTGATTAAGAGCCTGGGGAGTGCAGGGTGTATGTAGTAACACATGTCGAGGCTGTGCATGCTTGCTGTGCTTATATGGGACAGGTCCATTATGTGCTATAGTAAATGGCAGTTTTGCAGGGCAGGTAATTTATAGGGAGGATTTATAAATATAACCCACTTCAGTAAGCATACTTGTGAGGTGTTCACAGCTTCTACAGAATTAAAATATACTTATTCCATAACTGCATTGTAAGTTTACTGGCACAGCCCGTTTTGAGCTTGTAGCTGCCTTGACACCTTAGACTTCTTGACCTGTCCTAGCTGCAAATACCAGTGGCTAGTGTTTCTTGACCCTATGGCTGTGATGTAATTAGGAATACTTTCCTTTTCAAGGCCAGTTTCAAGCTACAACCATTCCCGCAAAAATTACCTTTCCTACTGTTGCAAGAAAATGGATAATGGAAAACAGACTTCAGAGCATGATATGAATCCATAGGAGATCTGGCCCTGATCTTCCTCGGTTCTGTACAGTGAGATCACATCAAGTCTTCATCTGTTTAACTTGTTAAAAAAAAAAAAAAGAGAGAGAGAAAAAAGGAATCAAACGTTAACCAAAGAGAAGGCCAGCTCTCTAAAAAGTGAAAATTTTGAATACAAATCCTTTAATTTAAAACACCACTGTAGTACCAAAAAAAGTAGTCCTCCAGCCCAGATCCTTTAAAAAGCGGCAGTTAAGTGACTGCGACTTCAAGTTTCAAACTAACCTTACCTAGTGGAACTTTTCAAGATTTTTATGGGGAAAACCTTATTTTTCTTTTCCGTACAAATCTGTCCCCAGAATTCTAACACCCCTTGAGACAAAAGAAGTTGACAAAACTCTGGCCAGTATTAAGCTGAGGAACTTTTTCTTTCTCCTCATGCTAAAATCATGAAGCAGCACAGGGATTGGCCTCCCCAGTGGGCCAAGTGCTCTGGGCAAGCATCACCTTTATCCCCCTCTCTGCCCAGCCTGAATAGCACGACCTAATTCTCTTATTTTCCATCCTTGCTTGTTCCTATCTGTGCACTTATGGCCACAGCCCCATAGCAGCACTGTATTTTCTTGACATACCCAGCGAGACAGGGCTCTGATGCTGCACTATCGCCTCCACGCATTAGTACAATGCCAATAAAGCAATCATTACATTCACCACTCATTTGGGTGTCTTATCTCACTGTACACAGCAAGGCGACACGGTGGAGACACGGCCACCACGGAGACGCTTGGTGGAACTGGCAATTAAACTCCGTGCTGGCTCCAGAGCCGGCTGCAGCGCTGGCCTCCAGCACACGTGCCTTGCCCTTGGGGCTGCAGCACCATCATCCGCACGGTGGATGGTCCCTGCTCCCCAGGAGCACAGGGGGCTCGGGCTGGGGGAGGGGTCCCCCCACAAGCAGGTGGGAGAGGTGGGGACAGAGGGTATTTGCAGCACGTAAATTTGCTACTGTCTTCCTGAATTAGGCCCGTTACCTGCTCTCTTCTCACTTTGCCTGCTCTCTTCCCACTGGAAAAGTCCTTGTGGCCAAGGTCCTCAGCATCATCCCAAACAACTTGTTGTTGATTTGGTAGCCCATCTCTCGGGAGGGAGAATTCAGCACTTCAGTTCTCAGGCTTGTAAATGTAGCGAGAAAATTTCTAAAAATTAAGCTAAAAGAAACTACGACAGCAACCACTGGGCCAGCAGCAGCTGCCTGCATCTTTGCTGGCCCTGGGGTTTCGCATGAGCAAGGCCCACGCATGGCACGTGGCTCAGGGGGAGCACTGTGCCAAGGAGTGGGAGGGATGCTCTCAGGGCAGGGCAGAAGGGAAATCATCATTTGATCTGTTCAAGGGCTTCCCTCTGGCAAGGAACACCTGCTCATCCCATGCCTTACACCACTGCGGAGAGAGAAAACAACCATGCTGAACATGAATGGGTGTCAGCACAGGAGAGGCAACACACACTGTAAACATCAATTCCTGGTGCACACGCAGTAATAGTTTCTCAGACTCAGGACAACAATATTTTGCTTGAAATAAGGCTACTCAGCCATTGAATTGAGAATTTAATGCAAATTTTCTATCCACACAAAAGCATATCTCATGGAAAATGCTGACAACCAAATAGGGACGCGGGGGAAGGAGTGCCATCACATGGTACTTTCAAAGAGTTATGTGGCGAAGGGGGGACAAGTGGGGACACATAACCCTCTGCCACTTGGCTACCAAACACCTCTCAGATGGTAAAATCACCATGGCCAGACAAGTCATAGTCTACCCTGTAAACTTCTACAGGCATTTTCAGCAAAAGGTAGTAACTAGTACCTCTCCACTGACTTCATAGAGTTTGCACCCAGGGACAAATTAGGTATTGGTCTTTTTGTGTGCTTTACTTCATCTCCTTAATGAATAAGAAGTTCCCTTTACTGCATTAAACTGAGCAAGTTATTAATGGCCTTTCATTTTGGAAGCAACCCACTCCAATGTTCATCACAGCATGATTGCCTCCTGTTTGTGATCATCTTACCGCCTGCATCTTCAAACAATGTAGTTTTAGAACAACATTAATCTGAAATGGATTATCATTGCGCTGACTACCCCTTGGGGTGTAATGAAAAGCATTCATTAATTCTCAGGGCAGGAGGGCTAATTAGTTTTTTAAAAAAACTGTGCTAATTGCCAATAGCTTTTTTATTGAATCGGTCTCGGAAAGCCATTTCCGATTTCCCTGTCACATTCTAACATCTAAAATACTTAGTCAAAACAAATCGGGAACATCTACGTTATCCAGATAAGCATGAGGAGGAAATCCTACTACTATAAAGATAGGTGGACTAAGCCATTCTTTGTATTCTCGGGTCAGTGTAGAGCTAGCTGTGGTATCGGCCAGGATTTTCAGAATTTCTTACCTTCACGCTGCCTCATGCTTTCATACAACGGGCTAAAGGCTGTTTTCTGTTCTCCCCCGAGTGAGTCCATTGATTTTGATAGGTCTTTCCGCAGTCGAGACATAAGGGGCACACAGGGCTTGTGCTGGTCCCTTGCGTGGGGCTGAATTTTACCTTGTGTGAAGAAACGAAGCAGTCCTCAGTCCAGTACTTACTAGAAATTGCATAAAGGTAAATGGAGTGGTACACAACAATAACCCAGTGGTTCAATATACTGCTTTCTATAGTTGGAAGAAGGCCTTACACATTTAACATTTGGATCACAGAGATTTCCAGGGTGAAGAAAATTATTGGCAATTTTTTGTCTGTTTGTTTTTAATTACAAATAACTAGGCCTGGAGATACCTAGTAATCAACATCAGCACCAACCAGTTTTTCGACCACACAGTAACTTACAAATACAACGACAAAAATAATAAAGAAGGCTCATCCCACAAAAGCGCAATAAGCCTATGGGAACCAGAGTAAGAAAGTCTCAGGGTCAAACAGCTTCTGTGAAGCCTCAAGTAGTGCCATGGATTTATGCCGGCCATGAAGTTCATTGCGTGTGAACCGCAGTAGGTTTCAGCACAGCTTAAACAATATACAGCTGGAAAAACAGGCACAACCAGATTCTGCCGTGAGAGAGGTTTTGTGACGGAGAGAGTGAGGAAGACTGGCTCTCCACCGACTTAGCCGCAGCGAGGACATGTGTGTGGAGGAAGGGACTGGGAGGTGAAGCTACTGGGAGCTCAACCCTGACCTATGCAGGATGAACCAAGGCTCCACGCCCAGTGTCTCCAGTTCTTGCACCTGAAGACTTCCACAAAAGCCCGCTCACACAGATCAAGACATGAGAGCTGCCCTGGCATGCGACGGTCCCCTCCGTATCAGGCTGCAAACTCCCGTTTCACCATCCTGAACCACGGGAACTGCACCAGCTCCGAGCTCAAGACTGTGGCACCACAGCGTCAGATCTGAGGCCAACTCAGCTGCTCCTGTTCCCCTGTCCGGGCACTCTTGCAGTTCCTACAGCAAGCTGAAATACTTCCTATTTCAAATCTTCTTGACTGGGGAGATGAGGGGGGAAAAGAAGGTATTCTCCCACTGAGCATCAGCCTTCTCTCACATCATATTTTCTGGTCCTCAAGAAGATAAAAACATTACGGTTTCCTGCCCCATGAGCCAGAAAGCTGTTCTTGCTTCCCCTCTGGAAATAACTGCAGTTAAAAAAATATTAATGGCTTTTACTTAGATGAATAGTCTCCTTTTCAAGAACATATAGGGCTTTCAAATGCAACTTTTCACTTCCGAGTGCCGTAAGAGGTTTCGAAAGGGCTTGATTTTCAGAAGGTACGTCACTCAGCATTTTCTGAAAGTGAGAACATTCTGAAAATACCTCTGGAGGGCTACCCAAAATCTAGTGCTTCTGAAAGTCTTGGCCCAGATACTCTGTTATTTGAGTATGATGAATAAAAAATAGCATTCTGGTGGTTCAGTAGTTGCACTGGGGATGTACATCACATCAAAAGTTACGTTATTGCATAGCACAGAAGGGATATTATATGTGTATATATACATCCCCCAATTACCAATAATGTGGAAGGACTGCAAGCTAAAAGTATTCAGCGTCACCTCTTAATAACTTCAGCAGAGACCAGAAGTGGCCATATTGCCAATACTGCAGAGCAGAACAGACTTCAGAGCTAGAAGAGTTTCTGCCTCAGCATGGCTTGCTTGTAGTGAGATTACACAAACCAAATATCTGCAATCATGCTGGATAAAAATGAAACTCCACTTAAATAAAACCTTTCCAGTTTGCAACAGAAACTGGTGCAATGAACATGCAAAAGCAACAGCTTTTCCTTAAAATCTGGCCAACCTGGTAAAAAAAAAACAGCAGATAGTTGACCAGATTTCACATTTGCGGGGCAAAATACTTTTCCCTACAAAAAAGCAGGAGTGCCATTAATACAATAAGTCATCAAGATTTACATTTTTACTATATGCATTTGTACTGAAGGAGCCCTAAATCAGCCCTGGTGGAACTCCACACCTTCATTAACCCAGACCTTCCAGTGGGATGCCATTTGTTTTATACAGTGTCAACTAAATATTAGACTGGGCTTGGCTGATAGTAAATTAATTTGCCACTCTCAAAATTACCTTAAACAGTAATAACCTATTAAAGTCAATGGAAAAAAATTACAGAGGATAAAATCATTTTGGCCATTGCACTAGGTTCTCTGAGGAGCGGCAGGCTGAAATCCAGATGTATCAGAAAGCAAATCTCCCCCAGAGCAATGTTCTTCCATACAAACTTTTTGTTAGCAGTGCCAACTTTTAACGCTGTTGATTTACCACCTTTTGTGCCGCGTTGCACTCACTGTGAAGAGACCAGTGAGCTCTGACATCTGGCTAGAGTCACTTTCAAAGAAAATGTGATTCTCAGGCTTGCTGCCTTCAGTTCACACAAGGGTTGCTTACGGGGCCTGGAGAACTTGCTACTGGCTATTTTTCCCGTTTCTAGTGCTGCAGTACCTGTTGCCCTCAGAGAAAACTGAAGCCCTTGAGTGGAAGGTCCTATCTGTATGCAGGGCTGTAAGCCCAAATCTTAGACATGGACAAGACGGAGAAAGAGCCAAGAGGAGAGCAGAAGCAGAGATGACATGCTGAGATCCCACAGGAAATTGAGGACAAAGAGAGGACTGACCTGGCTTTGCCAGCTCCACAGCAGAGCGTCCCTGGCACCCCGCACCCTCAGTGGCCGTCCCGTGCTGGTTCGCCTTGGGGAAGAAAATCCCGAGCAGCTCCGTCTTGCTCACATTAACCCCACTGCAGCCTTTCTGCCACAGCAGCAGCGTTGTTCCCCTCTCATCTCTTCGGAGGGGAACGTGGGCATGCTGCACCTCCAAACGTGGGCATGCTGCTCCTTCAGGCCCATCAGCCAGCTGCGGTGGGGGACTCCGTGGCACCAACTTAAGACAACCACCCCTACAGGAGCTGCTGCATGCCTCCAGCGTGCGCTGTGGGGGGTTATGAAAGAAGTCCTTGGCAGGTCACTCAAGAGACTGTTCCTCTCCAAGGAAGCTCTCGAGAGCCCAATTAACACACCTACCCCATACAAGCACGAGTGCTATTGAGCACGTACTTAAGGGCTTTGCTGAATGGACTTAATTCACTGCTTATGCCTTAAAGCTGAGCACATACTTTACTGAATGGGCACAGGCAAGCTGGAGCAGTTTGGGGGCCTGCTGACCTGTCATCCAACATCAGTATCTTCAAAAGAAACAGTTTTTGACACAAACAGCTCTTTCTTTCAGGAAGGAGAAAAAGAAAAAAAAAAAAAACACTGAGGAAAGGCTCGTGCTTTTCCACTCCTGAAGCTCACTGCTAACTCCTGCAGGAGGTAGCAGTCTTGCCTTCCTCTCTCCCCTACACGTAACAGGTAAAACATCCTAGGAGGTGAATAGGGAAGGAAAACTGGGACAGCTTGTGGGCTAGTTCTTTCTGGTACACGGAAAAATGTTCCTCTACAAACTTCCTGTGTTTGTAAGGGAGGGCATTGCTCCAGCATCTCGTAGTCCCAGTAACTGAACGAGCAACTACTACTTTTTTAAGCACTTGGAAGCAACTGCAGATGAGATGTGCAGTAATTGGTGCAGAGCAGCTCTTCCTTTCTGTCTCCAAATCCTTGCTTCATATTCAGTTCTTGTAGTTTCATTGGGCTTGGGAGGGAAAGGACTGTGTTTCAGCAGGAAGAGAGAGAATATATAGCTATGGCTGAACAAAAGAGAGCTGCGGTTCTACCACTACAGAGTTCAACTCAGAAATCCTTTTCCCCTCAGCTTTGTTAGGCCTTTTCCAAAAGTAAAAAGACCACAGTACTGGGCCTAATGGGTCCTGTGTACCCCGAAATCCAAGTGATCTCTAAAGGCAAAGCATACAGGAACTGTCCTCAAAGCTCCCACTTTTGGGTGGCAGCTCAGGAGCCCACATTGTCCTGCAGGTGCAGAGCAAAGCTGCTGGGAGACAAACAGGTTTCCTGGAAACATCCTCTGCGATGGACAGGAGAGAGGAAGAGGAAGGGGAGAATGAGTGAGAGCGTTTAAACTGCCTCTAAAACTTGCACGCAAACTGCCAAGCATTTACGCAGATACTCTATTGGCCTTCTCCACACTTAATTAAGCACAAACAGTGTTCTGCTGCACAGCCAAGCACAGAAGCAGGGTCTGCGCTGGCCTAACACCGAGCACTCCAGCTCACCAAAGGCGAAGCTGTCAAAAGCGAGGGGATGCATGAGCACTTCTGATTGTCACAGGGAAAAGCAGTTCCCTCCGGGCTGAGCCAAAAAAATGACCTGCTCCCTCAAGGCAGATGGCTCTTTGCTCTCCTAAGCCGAGAATCAGCAGTGCAGAACTGCAGAGGTGATGGAGATTAAAAAAAAAAAAAAAAACTCAAAGGCACAAACCAGGGACCAAGCTACAAAGCTTCAATCCACAGGCCATATAAGTTATACCAGTCTGAATCGACAGCACTCACAATTGGTAAGAGACAAATTGTATGCAAGGCGAATAAATCAAGCAGTGACCTACGCGGGCCATCAGTCCTGCACAAAAGCAATGCCCCCAATCTGCTGCTGTGCAGCACAGAGCACACGAGGCAGCCAGACAGCAGCAGTGCAGGAAGGCGCTGATGCAGAAGAACCTAAAAGAGCCCTCCAGATTTTAACTGATCCCTTCAGCTGGCACAGATGAACTGTCTGGTATCTGCAGCGTTTGCTCTCTGGCGGTTACGGGCAGACCCGACTAAGTGGCACAGAGCAGAATCCACTAACGGTGGCTTTCTGAGAACTGCAATGCAATTAGCAGAGACTTGCTCCGGATTCAGTACAGACTGCAGAAAAACAGAGCAGCAAAACAGCAGAAGGCAACTGCATTCAGGACAAATTTAAATTTGTGAACGAGCTTCCTCTTCTCTTATTTATGAATCTCTATTTCAAATTACCACAGTTTTGAACTTCAGGGACAGACTACGGCAGTGAAGAAGTGGGAAGAGAAGAGTGACAGAAAAATTGCCTTTGTGAGCACTTTATTTGCTCTGAGGTAACGTAATTTACTTGGTAGGAAAAAAATCAGTACAATGACTTGTGTGAGATAAGCAGGATTTGTTGAGCACTGCCGTGCTTTGCATTGTAGCTTCTAAAATTAGTAAAAGTTATGAGTAACGCTTTCACATGTAATAACTGCAAATGCTTAGGAAAGGAACTCTTCCCTTGCACGTAACAAAAGCTTTCTGCTCTTCTGACTCAACCTGAAGTGTTCAGAAATTAAAAATTCAACCATTTTTCATCTATGGGTGAGTCTTTACATTTCATACACAGAGAGAGAGTGTTGTGTGTGTGTGGACACGTGTGCATGTATGTGCGTGCATGTGTGCGGTGGGGAACCACATTCTTTCACAGGACAAGTACTGCATAATTCTCTATGCGCTTTTCATTTACAGTGGTAGGGGAACATCTCAAATATGGAAGACCTTGCGGGAAAAGGCTTCAGCTGAAAGCCTTAAGATATCCCCAGCCAGAACAGACTCCTGTAATAAAATATGCTTCAGACCCCCCACAACTTAATGCTTCTCACACACACATGCACTAAGCCTTTTTGTCCCCTTTACCAGCAACTTATAATAGGGAAAGCAATGATGATTAAAAAAAAAACCTACAAAATGCTCTTGTTTTTCATGGGCTGTGAAACAAAACAAGCCTATAGACATGCGTTTCAATATGCACAGCTCTTAGCACAGCCAGCACTTAGGCTCCCGGGCACCACAGGAACTCAAACTGCTCTGAAGATCACGCATGGCAGGGCTCAACGTAGAGCTCACTGAAAAACGCAGACTGAGACAGAAGCCAAACACGAAGCTCTGAGCTGTATCAAATACAGAAGCAGAGATTGAGCAGCAAATCAGAGCTTTCCCTTTGGAAGAGGATCGAATCTATAAAAAAACATTACTTATATTTCAAGATCAACACAGAGTACTGACTTCCCACCTCCCTGGCAAAGCAGAGTCCCACAGCTCCCTCTTTTGCAAATACTCCGAATAAAGCTGAAGATGCCACCGAAGAGAGCACCAATACTACTCAGAAATGTTTATGGGCAGCTGAGGGGGGAAGCCATGCGTGTTGGCACCCAGGGCAGCCCTCCTCAGGCTCCAGGTCCTTCCGCGCACTCAGATCCCAGCCCTGCAGCAGGCTCCCCACCACAGGCATCCCGCTAGCTGGCAAAATGACTTACGGTCTCCTCCAAAGACCTCACGTAAGACCTGATCCAAGCTGTTTACCCAGCGCTAATTAGGGAACCAAAGGTCGTGCTGCTATGGGGTGGGAAAGGGTGGGGGGGGCGGGATGGGATGGACAAGAGAAAACCCCACACAAGGAGATGGCAGATGGAGGATCTGTGTTTGGCAGAGAGTTCCTGGGGACAGCGTTTGGAGCAGCGCCTGGGCTTTTGTGAAAGTGCAGTCAGCAGTGCAGCTTTTGCGCTGACATCTATTTAATCCAAGACATGTCCAGATGTTCCTCTGTCCTTTCAGGTCGGCTGGAACCCAAAATAAAGGCCTGGGCCGTGACTACAGTTTGTATCGTTTTGCAGCCCACGTTAATGACGGTCAATGTGCTATCTCACTTCAAAATCAGCTCTTAGACCTCAGCACAACAACTTTCACACTAGCCCCGGGTATTTCGGTGCACTACCGTCAGGCTGCTTTCCAGGGGAGCAGACGGAGGAAGGGTTGCAATAGCCAGGCGCTGAGGCAGGGCGGCGCCGGCCGACATGCAGGCACTCCTGCAGCTCCGGGGCCTGTGTGGACACCTACATGACAGAGCCCCTCCGCAGCTGAGAAGCTGCAGAGGACTGAGAGGTTGAGAGACTGCTGCTCATCCCAACAAGGGCCTGCGTTTGCCTGACTGCATTTAGAAAGGCTTGAAAGTTTACCTCCGAGAAAGCTACAGTCTCCCTCAATTCCTCTTTTCTGCCCAAGCTGCCAATTTAAGGGCTTGGTCCAAAACTTCCAGAGGGGCTTTTGATCAGACCTTCAACTCCTGACATATTCAAAAGCGAAAGAGATAGATAACATGTCTGCCTTCCCATGCAGACAGCAAAGACAGCTATTAACCCCCCCATCCCTCGTCTCCCCAGCCACACACTCACCAAAACCAAACAGAGAGAAATGCCTAAAACCAAAATCGTGCACAGCACTAAGGACAGAATAATTAAATACTGCGGATTTCATCAGTCACAAGAAGAAAAATTGCAAAGCAGAGGGTATGTATTTGTCACATGGCAAAACCAGCTGCGGAAGGTTTTTCTTGGAGTTTTGAAACAATTCCAGCTCTTTCTCTTTTTTCCTGGGCAATAACGTTTTTCCCCTCACAAGCAAGTTGCAAATTAAAACACGCATACAGAAATGTGTCACTCCAAGCTGTGCACTTGCGTTTCATTTTCACTTCTTCCCCCAGAGAAGCATTTTGTTAAGACTAAAGAACAAAAAGGAGGCAGCTAGAAATCTGTAATGGTTCCATTTATTAATATGTATATCACAAATACTCACAATATCAACGCATTCTCGTTGGCATGCTAGACAGAGGCGTTATTAAAAAAGTCCTATTTTTTTTTAAAAAGGTTTTAAATTTTTGCTTTCCCCCAAAAATATTCCATATGCCTGGCTTTCTGTGTGTGGTTTTTTATTGTTTTTATTTTGATTTGATTCAGCAATGTATTTGGTGGCTGCAACTTCAATGCAAAAAGAAAGAAAAAGAAAGAACAGGAAAAAGTATGAAGGCCGCAGTACAGCACAGTTCAATTAGTTCATAACTATCTAATAAAAATAAAGGAAGCAAAATTACTGCCTTCACAGTAAGCAACAACACAGCTTAATAACAGTATTACACAGGTTCAGAGGCAAAATGCACTAGACAAAGCCTACTGGGATACGCACTAGGCATACAACACTGAGTAAGAATCAGAGATGTAGAAGAACATCAGGAATAATGGTTCCCTTCAAGCACAACATTTTAACATCATTTTCAAGTATCTTTATGTTTTGTTACTGGTTTCTTGGGTTTTGGGGTAGGGCGACAGGTGCAGGGAAGGGGGAAAGGATGAAAACCTTAGTAAAGCAATAAACGAAAGAAATTAAGAGGAACCCAAAAGAATATATACTTCCTATACCGGTTTATATGAATGTGTGCAACACTTATTAACCATGGTGAAAGGCTAATTATGCCCTCCAGTCACTACATGCACAGCCTGATCAATGCTGTTGTTAATGAATTACCTTTGTTAACTTACAATGCAACTACTGTATGACCAAGAACATACGTACAGTGCCATCATACGCAGAGCCTTGAGGATGGAGGTCGGGTCTAGATGCTGAACAGTTGAGGCTACTCTCTGCGGCACTGCGGTACTTCACAGGATGGTACACTACGCATGGGACAGACTTCAGGAGACGGGGTGTGAGTGTGCGCGCGCACGTGCTTGCGTGTGTGTGGGTGTGCGTGCGGGCGAGAGACAGTGTGTGCTATAACATTCTTTTCAGTCTTTCTCGAATTCTGCAGCTCCCGATCTTGAGACAGGCTCTAGATTTCTCACTTCTGAAAGACTGGAGAGAGAGAGAGAGAGAGAGAGAGAGAGAGAGAGAGAGAGGAGAGAGAGAAAAGAGGTGAACCGTTTTAGTTGCTAACGGTGTTCACACAAGAGATGTTTTCCTCTCTCTTTTTAATAAAAATTCTGAAGTAACACTGAATAGTGTGTTCCCCCCTTTTTTCACCAGACAATATTGGAACACAAAATCCAAACCAAAGATCATGCAGGAAGATGTAATTTTTGATGAACAAACTGAGCACCTAAAACTTGCCAGCTATCTTCACTGGGAGAACACAACTACTGTAATGCACCACAGACGGCATACCATGCAGAAAGTAGTAGAAACTCACCTTGTTACACCATCTCATACTGATTAGCAGTAATAAACCGGGACAGACAGCATGCCAGCAGCATTCCAATCAACTATTGCAGACAAAAATAGAATTAAAAAAAAAGAAGTTAAGTTAAAAGAACACAAAGTAGATTTGCGAGGAGAGGCCATGGTAAGCCAAGGTTTCACGTTCTGGAGTTACTATGCACAACAGAATTTATGCCCTAATTTAAAGACAGCTCTAATCAGAACAATAGCATTAAGATGTCCTGCTCTTCTTCACTGGGTCCTCCTCTTGACTGTTATCAGAGCCCTACCTCTTTACTCGAGAGACAGCATGCATTTTTACTACTTTTCAAGCCTTTTTTCATTGCCTGGCCAAGTCAGACGTGGCTGGGTAAACAGGTATGTTTAGCAGCACACCGTTGACGGCGTTTGTCTCGCCAGGTCCACCTCAGTCCCTCACCGCTACCGATGGCCCCTGATAGACGGCCTCAGGGTCCCAGCAGGAGGACTCAGCCCGCTGAACCGACGTCGCTGCGGAGGAGCAGCACACGAGAAAGAAAAGAGCTTGGCTGCCAAATTCAATTCTAAAGCTGCAGGCCAGGAAAGCTTAAAACTTACAAACTGGACCAGAAACCTGTGTTAACAGTATGCTGGCGTGAAGGTTCCTAATGCCCCAGAGCAGCTGTGCTTTCTTTACAAATGAAGCACGACTTGAAAAATGAATGTTATAAATGCGGAAACAAAAAAAAAGTCTTTCGCTATGCCCTGGGATATCGCTCAGATTATTGAAAACAGATCCCTTGCTTCCATTCTTCAGTAAGCTCTCAGTCATGTTAACATTTTGCCTGTTGCAGTTTGTTAGCATTTCCTGTATATGCCAACAGCATTAATATGTAATAAATAATTCCACCTCACTTTTCTCATCTGGATTGGTCAATTAATTAACTTACGAGCATATCCAGATTGCTACCGTTCATCATGAGCTACAGGGGAGAGGCGGGGAGGCTGTCTCTGCAGAAATGCCAGCCGCTCACTGACTTTGTTCCAAACAGCTACAGCCGCTTTTGCCAAGGATGGGGGTATTGCAGCTGTTCCAGGTCATCCGCTTGTGCCCACGGGGGTGTCTGGTGAGTTAGGGGAGACTGACCAACTCATTTTGCACACTTCTTTCTGCTGCAAGGAGAGCACATCAGAAAGGAGGCAGCTCCCAACCTTTCAGCAACACCGCAGCTCCTTTTCCCCTCAGACCTCCCAGAGTGCACACAGTTAACGCCCAGTTGGCTCTTCCTCCAAACTGGCTTGTTCTTTTACTTTACACTCAAGATTTTTTTCCCTACACAATCAGTGCTCCTTGTAAATATGATCATCACCCTAATAGCCACCTTTTCTACCAGCCAGTTGTTTGATCTTGCTTTATGCTACACCTCTTGCTACACCCTTTAAGATTGCATCTAAATAGCAAAACTGCTTCTAGGCTGGAAAGTGCTACTTCTTCTCTAAAAAAATTTCCGGACATCACTGTAAGAAGCCCAACTCGGTGACACACCACTTGCATCACAGGTGAGTGGACATCGGCTCAAAGCAAGATCAAGTCAGGTTACCTCAAACACAGATGTTTTGTGCCCCTAAGACATCAGTATTCCTGGCCAGACCACACTTCGTTTGTCTGAAATTTGCCCAGATCGCTCCTTCTCCTTTTTCAGGGCCCGCCTGAAGCCTACCCAGCACAGCTGCCCTCAAAGCTCCCTGTAAGCAGCGGGCGCAGCCTGCCTTAGTGGAAAGGCACTTGTGCGAGATCACCATCGTTCCAGTTTCATCATTCCACCTCAAAAGGGCACAGAGTCATTTTTAAAAGCAGTCTGAACATCCACCATCTCCAACGAGCGAACCCAGATTTTAACACCAAGTAACAAGGATGATCCTGCCTCAGTTACAACTAGTTTTAGGTCGTAGATAACATTCCCCAAACAGCCTTTACTAAAAATCTAAGCTACTAGATTTAGGGAGCTGTATTTTTACAGCCACCCAAAGAGATCTAGATGCTAAAAGCCCTCCTTTAACTCTGAAAATCTCAACACCAAGAAGACATTTTAGTGAAGTTACTGCCTTTTCTTCCACCTGAACATCTCTGGACGGGTGCTCGCAGAGGGAGCTTCTTTGGGAGCTGGAGCAGTAGCAGTGTATTTGAGCACCTGCCCAAGCATCTGTAGGCCAGTGAAGACAACGATGGCAGTGTTATCCTGCTGTGCTTTGGATCTCAGTGCTGAAATATTCCAGCCACTAGGGGGGTGATTTTTATCAATCTAGCAGTTTGCAAAGTGTTGCTGAAAACCCATCGTATCCTGCAGGTTTACTAGAGAGGCTTTAACACTTCCACTACTTACTTGTGTGATGTTTCTTTATCTCAGTTTCATTTTTGAGAATGATATTCCTTATAGTGCATCCCTGATAAGTATACCTCTGTGCTTTGACATACCGAACAGAATAAGTAATTCTGACTGGGTGCTGTCCTACCTGCTTCTCTATTGTTTTTTCATCCTTGTGGTAACTTTTTGTTCTTTCATCTTCCTCAGCTGGTCATGGGGGTTACTTCTCTGTTTTACTACCTTTTTCATTACAATGAGCTTCATAGTGTTCTTCATCCTATTTATTTTCACTGAACAAACTTTACCGCAGACCCAAATCAGTTCCCCACTCATTCTATAATGGCCAACAATGTCAGTACATTCAATTTTACTATTTGTTGCCTGTGCCACAAGATACCTATTATTTCCTGTTCCTCCCTAGAATATCAGTCTTCATTTGCTGCTGTTTCAGAGAACATTGAATTGCACAGTCTTAGGCAGCAAAATCCTGCTGGTGTTGGACCCTGGTCTTAGCTACACTGATTAGACTTGGGGAGTGCCAGAAATGGTCTGGCTGTCCTCCATGGTACAACGTTGCAACAGCAGGCAGGGCAATCACAGCGACAGAGACGAATCAATTGGAAACCAAAGCTACGTTAAGTCAATCCCATACCTACTCTTTGTGATAGGACCCAGCAACGAACCCAGAGGAAGGTTTTGCTGTACTCGAGTCTGCACAAACGTTATCAGCAGGCAGGGCCGACCGAGAGACTCACGATCTAAAAGGTTTTCCGCAGCATTTACACATAACATAGCTTCACATACATAGTGCCTGACTACAAGCCGACTTTCACCACCAGGCACAAGACACTAGGTTTATGAGTGATTGTTTCAAGGAAACATCTGCTCAACAACGGCCAAAAAAACCAAATTGCTAGGTGTTATTCATAAAGAAACAGAAAACACTGCAACATTATAACATGAAGTCCTAGAGCCCCTGCATCACAAAAGCGTAAGGAATGCCCTTTCATTCATGTGAAAACAAAATCCATGGGCACCTTACTTTCATTCTCTAACTTTTATATTTGGTGCCATGTAGCAGCACATTAACCTCTGCTCTGGGACAGCCCAGAGAGGTTAGCAACTCCCATGCAAATGGGAGAGGGAGGAAAATCAGGACAATAATGACTTGAGAAACACATGAATTCAGTTAGGACCCAGATTACTGCCATCACTATCCCCTACCAGAGTCTGCTGCTCGTTTTGGATTTTGGGGTGAATGATTTCACAAGGGAAAGATACTGCAACCCTTAAAAATGGCAAGCCATTCTTTCTCCTCCCACAAAAGACTGCAGCAGACTTTCCCAACTATCTTTAATTAGGGATTCTTACATTTCATACAGGCTATAACTCTCTAGTAATTGCAGTGTGTAAGTTTTGTAGCGTTTGCAGCTACTGACAATGTTTTGATTTAATCTAGTTAATCATAAGACGAATGTCAGGTTCCACATAAATGCATCTTTGTGATCTTTGCTCCACTTACTGCTTTTCTTGGCTCTGATTATAAGCTGGTTTGCACCTTTAAGCAGTTATAGTACCATATTATTAAACTTCTTTATTTCCCAAGTAAAGGTATGTATATCAAGACATTACATACACTGATTTTATACAGCACTTCTAGCCATTACTAGGAGTTGGCAGAGCTATAATAAATATCTTACAAGTACTCTTAACACATATAAAAAATGTATATTTTACAAGCCATGCGGACTTCCACATTTAACCGTAAGAGTACTGTCCTTTCTGTATCCAAGAAGAGGAGATATTATAGTAAGTTGCTGCATTCTCCTCCCAGTGCCCTTTCATTACAGTCATAACTACAGTCCTCTTTATTCAAATCAGGTTAGAGGCTCCCAGCCTGTGAACGGCAAATGAGCTCTCTCTGCCCCCCTTTGCTCACTGGATTCGCTTGATCACTTGCAACCTCTGCTCTTCAGCTGGGAGGAAGCCCCTGCTCCCATTGTGCAGCAGGTCCCTGCAGCTCCTTTGAAAAACCAGAGGAATTAGCATAAAAGGATTCCAGCAAAGAAGCTACCTGCTAGAAGGTGCATTCATTTCCCTTCAATCCCACTGCTCCCATCAGCTCTCAAGTGCCACATTTCAACTTTCATCCACTTTTTTCTTTTATAGTCCCAGTTTTTTTGAGCACTAAAAATGACAATGTTCAAATATCACTCCATCATGTGAAGTGCCAGGCTTCGGTCTGTTGGTATTCTCTCTCATTTTCATTTTCTTCCTTTAAGATTATCTCGGGCTCCTGAACTATTCTGTGCAAAACAGGGTTTTCCTTGGTACCTCTTGGTACCTCTGGTTTTGCTGCAGGAAACTTGAAAACACGGAAAAATTCTTTGTTGGGAAACCAATATCCCTTAGGTGTGTCTTTTTTATCATGCTGTTGGTCCAAGTTCATTCTCATGAGCCCAATCCAGTGCATGCATTGTTCATCTCTCAGTGCTTTCTAGAAGTAATCTCCAGCATATCTCAAATCTGACCACTGAAATCCATTCACAGCAACTTCCTAGCAATCTTAGCTTCTATCACACACTCGATGACTGGCTTTTTATATAGTTATTTCACAGGGAATTACCTTGATTGGAAGGTGTCCCACATGACATATTCACTATATCTTATTATGCTGAAGAGAAACTGAAATGCAATTTGAACTTCCATTTCATTTCAGGTCTTAGTATCGTCACCATTCCTCACTCTTCGGAACTCTGTCAAACTCTATGAAAGCAAGCGCTGCTGAGCTGAACTAACTGGAAATTCATCAGTGGATCGGGTAAGCTAAAGTTTTTTTTTTTTTTTTCTCTATCAGGAAAAGTAGTTTAGGTCGATGATTTTTCTTGCCATATTCACCACATGCAGAGCTCCAAGCATCCAGTTTCCCTGACTCTAGGAGACAGTAAATTTTTCATGTTTCATGTCACTTACCTGAGTCAGCCTCATCTGCTGGGGTATGCCTCTGGCAAAGGTCTTATCTCGACACTGAATAAAGAGCGATAAGTCTTAGGAGCAACAAGCTTAGCCACATATTCGATCTCAGGTCACATACTGGATCCCAGTTTCTCTCTTCCATGCACTGCCAAAGCTTGTCTCCAACTCCTTAACCTTGGTGCAAGGGGTCAGAGAGATGCCTACGCCCTCCCAGATCGAGAGAGCAGATGAATGAAAATAACTGCGCGCGTCACTGCCAGCCTGTGTGCCGCAGGTGTAAGGAGAGAACAGAGCAGTGAAAGTGAAAGAATAGCATTGCCCTTTCATCGGTTCTCCCTCCAAGTTCACCAGTAAGAAAGAACATCTTCTGCCAAAGAGTCCCTTCCTCATCTTCAGCAGGTCCACATACAGCTACTCTGAGTCAGGTGTTTGCTCTTCTCAGACAGTAACGCAGACTTAGGCCAAAATCAGGGTAAAAACCTTAAAAACATTTCTTACATGAAGGAGTATCTGAGCTGGGCCAAGTCTCAGCCTTGGTCCATACACAGCCAGGAGTTACACTAGATAAGGTAGATAATGACTTTACCAGAACTGTGTCCACAAGCAGGTAGAGCTACTCATATTTATGTTAACAGTTAGCATGCCAGGTAGACACTGCACTGCAGAAAAAGGGATCCCATCCCCCAAGAATATGTCCTCATGTGATGGGAACTGTGCATGCTGAAAGACTAGCTTTCAGCTTGCGGAGAGCACCTGTCTTTCTGTCTCAGTACAAAAGGAAGAATGTGGCCCTAAGATTGCATTGAGAGTCCCCTACTTGGCAACTAACCCCTACCTAATGCAACCACAATCTACTAAATACTCCAAACCTTGTCTCTTGTGACCCTTAAGCCAATGTCTGCACTGTAGTCTTATCGAGGCAAAACTCTTCAGCATCTCTACTGCTTGCATAATTTTATTCTCTTCTGCGCAGAACGCAGAGATCATTTTGCTGTTTTGAAGAGCACCCGCTAAACTGAAATTATTCCAGCTGGAAGGCAGCACTGGCATCTCATTCCAAAAAACAATCAAATCATATTTTATTATTATTTTAAACCCAAGAAACAATGCCTGCTTCTCAACATGCATACAACATCAGCAACCCAGCAGCTTTTCAAACTCTGATTGAGATGTCTATGCCAGAGCTACAAGCTGTGTAATGCCATTACATCACTTTTCTCATTTTAGAGAATCAGCACATTCCTCATGCTAGTCAACACCTAACAAATCATGTGAAGGAAAGGCCCTTGAGCTTACTTTACTGTAGAAGAGCAACACGATCTAACTTGTCTTTTATTTAGATTAAAACTATTCTCACTAGGAGCAGCGAAACCTCGCCTACAGCTGGAACACTGCCTGGCATTACTGCCAGCCACAGCTAAGCTGAAATCACTTTGTAAACGTCATTCTTAAGCGGGTCCAGCAAAACAGATTCATCAGTAAATGGTAACTAGTCTCCTTCTATTCTTCTTCGCACACCAGGATAGGTGCATTTTCCTCCTCAGCATCTCCTTTCTTCTGTAAACATTCACACATACCCAAGCAGACTTTTCCTGCACTGGAATATCTGCTCAGTGTGCTAGAACCTTGCATTTACAATGGGGAGTGACATCCCCAGCTGGCAGGAGAGCCATTAGGCAGAGTGAGTTGCCAACGTCACATCAGAACACACTTTGATTTTACTTGGAGCCACAGCAGCAAAGTGCGTGTCCCACAGTGCTGCCCGCAGCCTATCGTGATAAATCTTGCCTTGTGTCAAAAAGCTCCTGTTGCAGGGACCACATCCTGCAGGCTTTGCTCTCCTTCTTTGCACCATTTCCTGCCTTCCTTTATCAAGCTTACAAATGACTGATGGCCTAAAGTAAACAACCAGACAAATGTCAAAATACTAACAATTCCAGTTGAACTCTTCCTATATTCTCTGTCCCAGGTGCAAACAACTTTCCGGCAAGTTAAGACATTGTTTTGCCTATCACACATACTGTAGACTGATTAAAGGTTTTCAATTAATATCAGTCCCAGTTGAGGCATTTGCCCCAGTAGCATATGAATTACTTGTAAAGTTCTAGCCATCACATTATTTTTTTGGATAGATTTACAAGAGATATTTTCAAAGATGCTATATAGCCTTCTGGCTGTCTAAAAACCAAATTAAAATAAAGAGTGGAGCTCTATAACGGTAATTAAATCATAATCACGGCTGGAGAAGAGGATCAAGACAACCGTGACAAGTCAACAAGAACTAGAACAGCCTATTAAAAAAAAGAAAAGTAACAACAAAAACCTCCCTTCCCCCCCAACTCAAAACTAGTGATTTCCCCACTTCTAGCTCCCAAAGAGCTGATACCCACATGCAAGCTCTGTGTGGCTGCAAGCATGATGAACCTACGTGGTTCACAGTAAACAGGACCAAAGACCAAAGCACTGGGCTTCTTGCATCTAAACACAGGCAAGAAGACATTACTTTTCCGGATATGCCCAACGCAGAGAAGGCAGCTTCAGCCCACCCATATTTAGGGCTGCTTCCGGTTGTGACTACAGAGACTGAGAGGACACAGGGGCAGGGACCATTTCCCACAGATCTTGGGGCAGTTACACTGAAGAACCTGAAGGCCATTGTAACCGCTGGGCAAATTAAACCTAGGAGAGATTGGACTAAAGCCAAATGAGAGGAGATGGCACAGCACGGTAGCCTTCTACAGTAACGCTCAACCACGCTGCCCCTAACGAAGAAGGGCTGAGCACAGAGAAATCTCTGCCTGGATCCACAGCGCAGGCAAGCGCAGACTGACTGCACGGGGCACCAGCAGGAAGAAGGGAACTACAGCCCGCCCCTTCATCTGTTTGCCTATCTCCTGCAACAGCACTAGCAAATCACTTGTTTCCAGTGCAGTAAACATACAGCATGATAACTGGATTGGGTAAGTTTTAAGAAGTCGTCACATACATTGTCCTAGCAGCTCATTTTTTCAAAATACTGGATAAAAATAAATCATTCCACAGAAATATTTATTTTTAAGTGGTGCCTCAGGCCCCAGGTTTTTAATATTGTGAGAATGAAGCAAATGAAAGCTGCAAAGATAGTTTTTAAGTACAACATTCACAGTCGCACCACATGTTCTCCACAGAGAGAAGGCAGACTGCTCTCAAACAGAAGTGGTTCAGGCATCATACGCATTGTCATGCCTTTTGCTGCACCACCCTGCAAGCAGTTCTGCATTACCTGTGTTTCCCTCTCTTATTTCTGTGCGTTTCCTGAAGAGTCCTCGCCATTGCAGAAAAAGTGAACAGTATAAGAGAGTCAGACTTTTTGAAAGATGGAAGTGTTTTCCTGCCACTTCTTGACTAAAAGATTCTCAACAGACCTTTTAGTTTCCCCAATTACTGTCTAGGTAAAGGCAGTTTAAATATCAGTGAGCAGCAGCCAATTCTTAGCTGTCCTCTTTTCCTTTCCCTACCAAGCTCATTTTGGTACAGGCAAGGACTTCTGGTTTTGGCAGATCTCTGCTCAGTGTTCAGTACTAAAAGGGAAAAATAAAAAAAAAAATTCAGCCACCAAAACCAGTTGCCCCTTCCAGGTTCTCTCTTCCCCTTTTCCAGAACGAGGAGGCCTGAACTTAACATTATTTGAATCCTAGATTCCTTTAAAGAAAAATAATTGTGCTTAGAAGAGAGAAGCCTATCCAAACAATGGATCAGCTATTTGTCTTCTTAGCTGTTTATGCTCCATTTAAGCCAATGTTTCATTGGGTTAACCTCTATCTGACCCAGTAGAGGGACAAGTTGTTTTCCTTGAGCTAGTCATTAGCTCAACCATAACTGATATTCCCAAGGAGAAACTTCATTTAAGTCGAAAAAAAGGAAATCGATGAACAGATGACCTCAAGACTAATGAGCATGCTGAGCTCAGTCCCTTACCATAATCCTTCCTTCCTTGAAGTCGGGTAAAGGGTGGGGGGAATGACCCTTCTCCCCTCCCCAGAAGAAACAAAAAATCCACACCGTATTTATGCACTTACCTGTGAGAATGCAATCCCAAAAGCCACTCCAGCTATGATTCCCATATTTGTCTCCATAAAACTGGTCACCAAATCGTAACAGCCCTGGAAAACAGAGACAAATATAATCATTCCTTGTACAGCTCTTCCCTGCCACATACACATACATACTTACTCTCATCTAAAATGGACTTGGGCTGGTATTTTCGCTGTAATTTCCAACAATGTCACTTTTTTATTTAATACCAATTTTGACTGTATGATGAAATGTGGTGACAGAAATAGTTCTTTTTAGGCACAAATGTATTTTGATATTTTTAAAAGTTAAATATGATGTTGCACTCATTTTTATAGGTCTTATGTATTAAATAAAGTCAGCCTGCATTGATTTAAAAAACATTACTATAGCTTTGGTCTGAAATCAAACTACAAAGTAATGACAAAATACAATACAGGCTGTCAAAAATGAATAAATGAGGTTGCTCTCCTAAGACTCCAGATGCCTAATGCAAGCATGCTTCAGGTGTGCAGTGAGCTGTTCTGCCTGCCTTCCTCTGTCGAAGGACACCAGGCAAGTATGGAATACTTTATAACTTTTAAATATTTAACAAAGTTGCCAAGGGTTTTGTATGAGGTTTTCTGGTTTGCTTGCTCTAAGACATGAAAAATCCTCTTCCTGTTCCCCACAACCACATTTCTGTCCCTAGATCAGACCCTGGTTCCATCAGCTGAATTGCTTCCTTGCACCTCAATTCACAGTAGCCACCAGGGCCAGAAAATTCACATACATCCTTTCTCCTGGACAGGCTTTTTTGAGCTGTCCCTCTCAGTACGTTTATTTTCTCCAAGCTTCTCCCCTTGCCTACCCCATCCCCCCCAAAAGTGTTTGTAGTTAGCTTTCCTAGCTTGTGGTACCTAAATGAATCTAAATATGTGACATAAAACTTCAAGAAAAAAAGGTAACATGCGTTTTTTCTTTCATTACAAACCTATCTGCCCATACAATACAAACCCATTTCTCAGTCCCTTTGGCCACACTTACCCAAATGACCAATAACACACTTTTAGTCTAAAGTTAGTCCCAAGTCGTTTCAGTTCATGTTATAACTTTATCCACTTTATCAGAAGTTGGAAAAAACAGAAATAACAGTGAGTTCCCTTTCCCAGTTTGGACTCCAGTCCTACCAGCGAGCAGTGTCTCCACATCCCCCCACCAGCCACTCACACTCCACTTCTGCAAACACTTTACTAACTCTTTGCATGATTACAGGGCATTATGTTGCACATAAAACAAAGTAACTGAAAGGAAAGGACAATGTCAGTTGTTAAAGAGAGGTCACTCATGACCTAAATTATATCATTTCTTTAACCTCTTCTGTAATATCAGAAGATATTTTATTTAATCCTGAGAGTAATGAAGTGGTAAAGATAATCATAACTCAGGACCAGCACAGCCATAATTGAGTTCTGAAACGTTTAAGTATACGTATTAATCCTTAATTATGTCTTACAACAGTCTACAGTACGCTAGATTCGAGCTTACTTATTTAACTCATCAAGCCACTATAGTTGTGTGTGTCTTACACATTATGAAATGAGATTAGATTTCTCAACCAGTTCTTTCATTTTGTCTGATGTGGCTTAATGTTCTCCCAGCTTTTCTGAAATCTGTTTTGTTCAACAGTCTTCAAAAGATATAACACCTAACAGTAAAGGCAATTTGAGGGAGACAGAACTTGTTAGAAAAACATGCAAGTGGGATAGTTTTGATCTCTTTCCTCATGTGAAGACTATGTCTTCCCAAATCACAATAGTCTGTTTCCTCAAGTGTATTGCATAAATACGGCTTATTGCGCCGTCCTTACTGTGCACATGGATAAGAGTGGAAGAAACACCCAAGAGTTGCACATACAGTACAAAAGTATGTGAAGCACTGTGCTTACAGTGCATACAACTGGGTGCTGATTCACAAGGCAGAAGTGACAATTCAGCAACTATGTGATCACCGTCAATTCCACACATCTGTTCCTTTATTCAAATTTTAGAGAAAAGGAGCTCTTGAGATTTGTTGGTAACGGCCACCGCAGATTAAAACCACTAGATGAATCAGCTAATCCTAGCAATAGTTCTTAAAGTTAGGTATTAGCCTGATCTCAGATCAAGAAACAGACAAAGAGATTAAATGATGTACCCACTGTGGCTAAGAAAATTAGTGGCGGAGTTGGCAAAAAAGATCCAGGAATATTTGTCTTTTAGCCCTGCAATTAGACCACTAGTTTAAGCCTCTTCGGATAACTCATCATTAGACCTCACAAACTGCTGGTAAATTGATTAGCTTGTTGAGAACTTGTTTGATAGTTTTGCGAGATCCACCCAAAAGATGCATTTCAAATATATTTTTCTACAGAAACAGTAACAAGGCACAAACATTTTTCGCTTTCTCCAAAACACACCAAAGTAAAGTACCTATTTCCAAGAAAGGCATGTGACTTGCGTCAGAGGCAATGATGTTTGCTCCTTATCTCAAGTTAAAGCGTAAGGTGAAATAACATTTCCTTCCACTTTATTTTTATTCTCATGCCACTTTCAGAAAAATCCAACTTTGTTCAAGCTTTTGGGATAACTCCAAGATCTGACAACTGCTAAACAGAATTCTTTCCCGCCTTTGTTTAGAAGTGGCTATCTCAGAAAATGGAACAGAGTTTCTCAGATGTTGTAGGATGTTCAAACTACCTCTGGGTAATTAAATATAGTAACTAATCCAACTGTTTGCTGAAGAATCAGCAGTCGTCTTCTGTCAGGTGACTTGAGCATTTGATAGGAGAGAGCCTAACAACTTCTTAGGAAAGAGCATGGCTAGAAATGATCTACAACCACTGGAAAAGGTCACTCATCCTGTAGCTGCTCTGTACAAGTTTCCAAGGTATCCCTTTTACAAGAGGAACTCGCATGTGGACGAGGATTTACCTGAGCATACGTGTTATGCAGAGCATAAAAAGGAAGTCTGACGCTTTGGGGAAACCCATGGTGGCAACACAGATGGCATCTGCGCAGTTAGGCAGCTGGGCAAGGTTCAGAACGCACAGCTACCCAAAAGTGGGAAGGTGGGACTTGCTGGTGGCGTACAAGAGTAATCACCAAGGATGCACGTGCAACAGAGAGCCTTTCTGGAAGGGAGGTGGCAGAAATAAGGGCTCAAGCGTGAGCTGCCGAGAAGGACTTCTGCCTGCAGGGGATGCCAGATGTCCTGCACATCCAGCAGATCCACTCCCCCACCCCCCCAATTCTGCTTCTCACCTTTTTTTCATTTTTACAAAAATGAAAAGTCACTGCAATTTTATGAAGTGCAAACAAATGGAACTGCTTATCCTTTATACTCCTGCAACACAGCAAGACTACTTGGCTGGTGACTATGGTGAGTTTTGTAACAGACTGAGTCACTACTGTTCCAAATATATTTGTAACAATTGGCTCTCATTAGACTATTGTGATTAAAGAAAAGGTTAGTGGAAGATAATCCTCTGTTACCCTTTTTTTGGCACATGCTAGAAAACACCATCCACCTGACTGCTTTTCAGAGAAAGATCCTTAAGGGTGTGCCGAGCCACACCGTCCAACTTCCTGAATCACATGTAACTGAGGTAAAAAGTCTAAAACAGAAGACAAGCAGGTATTTCCGTACTTCCCCTGTTATCAACTCAGGCTTTTTTCTTTTCTTCTTTTTTGTATTCAGCAGGTGCCTTGGAAATAGAAAGGGCAAAGGAAATCATCCAGAAGTCTGACTGATCTATGCCACAATTTAGCTTGGCTATTCGGCTGCAAAACCATTTCTGTTATCAACAAGCTGTCTTGTTGCATCTCTTGCAAATCTTAAGTGAGAAGGAAAGAACTGATGGTGCATCAGCAGTTAAAGGAATAACTTGAGCTGTGTTTCTACAGTGCAGTATTTGTTGTACATGCTGCATTATTTTCCCTCCTACTCCTGCCTTTGTATTTTATGTATTTTTATTCCCCAGCAATTCAATTCCTTCCTCTTCCTTGATTCTGTTCTTCCAACCTGCTCTTTTAGGTGACCTCAGGAGAGGGCTCACTTTGGCTTCGCAATGCTTACAATGGCACGCATCCATGCTTTTTAACAGGCACTGTAAACGTATCCAACCAACCACAATGCTTTCTTTCAATCACCCTTCTTTTCTCTTTTTGGGATGACAGGCTCCAGCACTGAAATTTCTGTTAGAACTAAGCAAGAGTAAAACCTGTTCTTCCCTCCACCTAACTACATCTTGGTCCTCAACAAAAAAACCCACAGCATTCAGCAGAAACAAGCACAGAAGTGCTGATTGTCCTAACTCTCAAAGGTAGTCAAATGCACATGCTGTACATATTCCTTTGCCTGATCAGCATCGCCTCTGTGTGCAATGCCGTACCAGAACTAATGTGATGAGAAAGGGGAGCAAATTCCCATTCCATCGGAAATATCCCTGCACCTGGTTATCTGAGAATTGTCAGCTTAAAGAATTTGAATGCAGAACTAATTCTTATCATCGCTCCATCCCAATAAACAATACAATCCTTATCAATCAACCATTTGAAACAAAATGCAATTGTAAACAGTCATACGCTCCAGTGATTTGCTAGACGGTTTCATAACCATTGCCTCTGGCACAAAGTTACTCGTACCTTCTGGTTTACTTTAGTAGCAGCCACGGTCATATTGCGCAGATCCTGAGTATTACAGTCACTGGAATTCATGCAACAGCTTGTAGGGATGCCATGTTTGAAGAAATAGGGGCTGGTGCTCCAGTTAGTGTAGCTCTGAATGCCACAGCAGCTCAGCTATGAGGAAAAAGAGGTAGATAACCAAAAGGAATCAGAATTAAAACCAGTACAGAAACAGCTTAATACTTGCCCTTTCAGAGAAATAATTGAAACCATCATCAGTGCCCGCTTAAAACTCTATCAAAATAAAGACAGTTAGCCATGCTGTGGCATTTGCTCATGCTCTACGCTCCACTGGAAGGCTGGGAAACCTCCCACTTTCCCGTCACAGCACTCCTCAGGTCAGAAAGGCTTTCTCAGAGAGTACCTAATCCATCCTTCCAACACCGTAAGAAAACAGGTCTCATTACTGCAGGGCCGTCAAGCCTGACCTCCGTTACCTCATGTCATGGGTAAAACACGGTGCTTTTGGTAGCCTTATTTCACTGAAGTGAACACTGAAGTCTTCCTTCAAACTTCCTTCAAGAGAGTCTCCCATTTTCTCCATGTTTATATTTATTTGGTTTCAACTACTGAACAGGAAAAATGTTTATTTTATACATCTCTCTAGAGTACTGGCAAGCAGCCACGCTCTTCCTCCTGTCTTCGCTTCAAGCAGAACACACTCCGTCTCTCCCCTTGACTTTAACTCATTAGGTCTCCGTGACAAATCTTTCATTGTATTTTGTGAAGAGAACTGCTGCTGCTTACCAATGACATAGGATGCGATATTATAAACTCCTGTCTGATCCAGGTCACATTTATAACTCTTTATAATCCTACTGATAGATTCCCTTAAGAATAAAGCTGCCCACCTTCCACTGTCCTTAAAGACGAAACCAGCTCTAAATCTAATTCAAGATCTGGGACCAGCAACTAGCAAGTACCACAGGCCCTGTTTTTATTAGCAGCGTGCACCTAGTTCATTAAAATTTAACACTCTCATACAAATATCTCGATCGAAATACTTTTTCTTAAGACCAGTTTTATCAGTCTCTACTTTGGGTTTATATGAGTTTATCTCATGAGTTTTAAGACATCTCCATCCCAATGGTACAAGTTTTCTAACGTAGGCCAGGCCCAAGGTTAGAGGTAATCTCAACTGATTTGACAAAGCAGCAGCATTAAGAGTGTACTAACAAGATGCTGCTGCAGTATTGTTTCTGAAATATCGTCATGTGGTATGTGCTGATGCCTTCGGCATGGTATCGAATGAACATGCCAAACAAAACAGGGCCCCCTAGAGAGACTAACACAAAACTTAGTGTCACTGATGCACATGGGAAAGCTCCCATTGACTTTGCCAGGGCAACATGTCATCTCAACCATTTGGAAACCTGACTTGTTATTGCATAAAACAGCCAAGCAACCAGACACGGCAAGCAGTCAGAATTGGGGAGCAAGATCAAACCTTAAATGCTGCACTTTGCTTGCAAAAAATAGAGCTTGCAGATTGAGCCATCAGCACTTAATGTTCTGTGATCACATCAAAATGTATGCTTTTTGTCTTTTTATTTATTCATTTTTAGTATCCTATTTCAAACTTACACTTTCCTGGACGTTATCCACTGCATGGCTCCGCTCATCATTCTTGTTGTAATTCTGGATCGCTTCAGTATATGTCCTAAGGAAAGTATCCTTGATCTAAGAGGGCAGGGAAACAAAACAGTCAATGTGAACAATGAAAAATGTAACATCTGAAATGGTCTTTGCAGGAAACAAATGCATTTCCAACCCTAACAAGGCACATTTCCACTCTCATGGTTTGGGTGTTACTGTAGGAACACCACACACATTAAGCTGGTCATTGGGATGTTTGGGGCATGAGTATACTCATTCAGTTCCACAGGGATTGACTAGAAGGAAAGGCAGATGGCAAAAAAACGGTGCCATGCATCCCACCTCAAAGCAAAGGCTTCAGGGTCATGATCCTTAGCATACATAACAGGGTAAAGAACATCCTTGTGCAATGGACTTGCAAACTGATAGCTTCACATCATCCAAATAAAGCTTTAGCTTTTTTTTTTTTTTTGGATCAAAAGAAAATCATTGGTTTTTAGGATTTTCCCTCCCTTTCCGTCTAACCAAAAAAACTAGCTACAATCAGAAAAAAATACAAAAACATGACCACTAAAGGAACATAAAAAGCCATTACAGGTTAAACAGGGAGGTCCCTCAGGAAACACAAGGAAGCTGCCAAGGAGAAGCAGATGGATGCACAGGGACCTGCTAGAGCGCCTGGGGAAGTCAAGCCTAACAGGTGACCAAGAGGGGATGGGAAAGAGTTAGCCTATAAGAAAGATATCCACTGATGCTTTCTCCACAGATACTCTGCTCTTCCAGCACTAAGTCTGAAGGAGGCTCTGTGCTTATCTCTGTTCATGGACACCCACAGGGAGCTGGAACTGAATCACGCTCTGGCAAAACATGTGGCAGGGACCATGGTACCACAGACCAGACCAGGGCGGGGAGCACGGACTACCACCCCTGGACAGGGGGGCCCAAAGTCAGGGTCCTGACCAAGAGCACCCTGGGAAACTAGGAGGGAACATGTCACTTGAGAACGTCACAAGGGCACATAGCGAAAATGAGGTCTTTCACAAAACACAGGGCAATGTCAAACAGGCATAAGGTAAGGGACTAAAGCAAAAGTAGTTTGGAGTTATCTTCCTAGCTGCACTACACCTTTGTCTTCTGCGAGCCTGGGAGTTTTTACGCACAGCAAGGGTTGGTGGAAGGGGGGAGGTCTATGCCAGAAAGCTGAGAGTGCTGATCTGAGCAAAGGTAGGGAAAGGGAGCAGCCTGGCCTTCTCTGTCACACAGACCCAGGCAGGAAACAGAGGACAGTGGCATCAAAAGGAAACGTGACGCTCCAGAAGAGGGAGCAACCCTACCTCACAGCGCCGGCATCAAAGGTGCCTGGGTAAGGAACAAGAGCCCTCCCAGCTGGAGAAAGTCAGGCACATCACCACAAAAGGCACTCAAACTGGGCGGTAAAAGGGACGGGTGGCAGGTGACTCGGGCAACCTGCACTGCTGCGACCTTCACAAGAGAGCGCCTCTCCCAAAGGGAGCAGCAGCATGATGCCCAGCTTCCAGCTAGACCGGGTGAAACGGGAACCCTCAACAAATGGACAGCTATTTCAGGATCACATTAAAAACTGTCCACCACTTGTAAAGGTAGACCCCAGAAAAGCCTATACCAAGAGAAAGCTCAGAAGAGGAGACTATAAAACCAATTAATGCAAAGAGAAGAGACAGAGAAGGTCTCTGGGCTTGTCCTGGCTCAGTACTAATGGCATGTAGGTCCATGGGCTTAAAATTAGAGATAATCCGATTACAGCAGGTAAAGCAGAAGTGCTACTACAAATCTAGATCATCATGCTCTTTTAAAGCTTCTCTGCCCCAGTTTCCTACCCCATGCTATTTCTAACCTCTCCCTACTCTCAGAACAGAAGAACTATCACACACACGCACATGATTCACAAGCCCTCAAATAAACTAGCCTGGTTTGATGAAGCATTTTCAGAAAATACTCTCTGCCTGGCTGAAGAAGCTGCATTTAAGAAAAGTATTTAATCTATTTTGCAGCCCTCAGCATATGCAAAAGGCTAAAGACGATCTTACATGATGGACACACAAAAAATGATAGCTCCGGAGTAAATGTCAGCCAGCTGAGGCCAAGAGCTTTGGCTAAATCCCTTCATTTGGAACATATCAGTTCTTAAGAGCTGTTTGTGTTACTGCTGAAAATCAGCCACAACCCTGAAGACGCATATGGAACTGCTGAACTCAGCGACCTACAAATTCTTTACGCTCCAAAGGACTTTTCAGTAACTCCTGCTCAGAGAGGCGCTGCCATGTGTAACCTCAGCACATTTCCACTCACCTCATGGCGAAACACAAACCCTGAAATGCCAGCCACTAGCTCAGCCAGGAATACCAGGGACAAGAACATGGCATACTGAAAAGAAAAAGAGGCAAGACAAGTCTGAACAGGACATGCTTTCGTCTCAGCACAAATACTGCTCAGTTATCACATAAAAATTTAATTTTAACTGTCTGTTCTAGATCCTCTTTAAAGGTGTCAAAAAAACCAAGGTCTTTTGGAGGAGTTGCATAAGTTATTGCATGAATACTACACTGTATGTTTTTATATAACTCACAAATGATATGTATTCTGTAGTTACTAGCCTTTCTGACATAGCTGTACGCACATTGCTTAGCATGCTCACATAATTCTCACACGGCAGAGATGGATCACGAGTCACTAAGGTTTTGATCTTCTCATAAGGAATACAAATGGACCCTTTAAATTTGTATGGCACTCTACTAAAGTAAATAGGCTTATCCAGGTGTATCGGTTCATGTATATCTATCTCAATGCAAGATTGCGACTTGCAGCCTAACTCTAGAAGTTTCTTAAATGGACAAACTGAACCATTGACTTCCCTGGAAATAGTCTCATAGTAATAGTAGACAGATGCCCCAAACACTTTGCTGGGTCAAGGTCCGTGTTTGGATTTGGGAGAAGCATTTGGATTCAGAACTAAACAAACCTTGGAGGCAGAAGAGTTTTCAGTGTAGTTGCTCACAGACTATTAAAAATACATATAATAAAAAATAATGAAAAAAAGTGCTATGTAAGAAGCTGGTCACATCTGAAGTTGGGGCTTAATCTCCTGGAGGGGAAAAAAATCCCTTTTTCTTCATGTGCTAAATAACTCAACAGTTAATTAAAAAGGAAATACTTTAAATTCAGTGCTTGTAGGAGTTAATGGAAAGGGAAATTTATTTTTAATGGGAGGTTGTTGGGAAAGGGAGGACAGCAGCAAAGGCAGAACTAGAGAAAGTATTCTCTACAATTAATGCAGCTGTCAAATCACTGTCAGTATTCCTTTCGGGAAAGAAAGACGGTTTTGAAATGTTTCTTGTGTGTGCAATGAAAATAAAACCATGTGTTTGGAACAGCATGTGCTACAGTAAGTCAGAGGATTTTTCTTTAAACAAGTGACATGACTTATGGGGCAACTAGTAGAGCCTGATTTCCTGTGGATTTATATCCTCTTTCCCCCTTTATCCTGTTCTCATCTGGGCTGTGATAACTCTGACAAGGCACTACACGCACCCTGACAGCAAGAGACAGCAGTGGTACGCCAACAACGGTATTAGGCCCACACTGACTGGCCAGCCAGCACACACCTGGGACCCACCTGCGTCTGCTAGTCCTCCCCTACTGAGCCATCAATTTAGTAAATTAACTCTCCTTAGGATGTCCCTTTTCAAATCTGGTTGCAATTGGACAAGAATCATCGCATCTCCCGAGGAAATAAGCCACAAAATTTCCTAGCAGGAAATGCATGGTACTGTCAAGCCCTTTTCCACTACCTCAGTGCTTCACAAGTGGTATTTCCACCCTTTAAATCATTACATATGCAAAATTTTACTCCTGAGTACTCCTCGAAACACAGTTTGTTTTATCATTCTCTAATTCACCACCTGTAGTTACTTTGCATTTTAAGGCAGACTGGAAAACTTAGAATACAGAAAATTATACAGAGAGAGATGGCTGTTGTACCTATAATTAGTGCACCTCAATTCCATGCGGCTCTTGAGATGTTGACAAACATATAGTACAGAGTTTAGTTTTCTGGGGTTGACTTATTTTATTCTAGTGAATGCTAGGGAGAAAAAAAAAAGCTGGTGTGCATTTAGAGGGTACCAACTGTTTCGTCCATAGACTTCACACCAGAACAATCATAGGATTGCTCACAGAGTAATTCAGCAGCCGCATTTTACCCTTGCTCCCAAACACACACGGGCCTGTATGCTGTGCAGTAGCAAAATTCATTCATATTCAATCATCAAATGGTTTTGGCAAAGACATTTTTTTCCTTACTTTGTCCAGAAGACACACATGTTGAACATTAAGGTCAATAAAGCCTAGCTTCTAAGTCTAAAAAAACATGTTAACATCTGGTAAAATCTCAATACATCCACAAAACCTCTCCCCCACTACCACAAGACACTTTGGCTTACTTACCAATTTCAGCATCCATGGGCTGCCTCGACAAGTGGCAAAGCAGCCAAAAAGCCCAAAGACGATGATTGTGGTACCCGTTCCAATGAGCACATAGGGGGCATTGGTGGAGTTTTCAGCAATGAGAGAGATGTATGTGCCTAGAGTGAGCTTGCCCCAGACTCCAACTGCAAGAAGGATAACACCTGTGATCTGTAAAGCAAGAGGAGAAAACACTTAGGAGCTATCAGTAAAGACGTCCAAATTCAGTACACATTGATCCCAGAGAACTTCTTTGTTGCTGTTGTCATGGAGAAAGGAAGCCTCAAGACTCTCACGAATTCCAGTGGGATTGACAAAGAAAATTAATGTTCAGTATCTGGAGACGTTACATTAAAGGTGCGAGAGGAGGATCAACGTCTAGGACTAACTACTGCAATACTGACCATTGCTCGGGGATAATATACTGTTCTGCCTACAGGTAGCACCACTCTGGCTTGAAACACACTCTCTATTCCTATAGCGTGCCTGGGAAAGGTAGCCAACTAAATCACTCTTGTCAAAAGCAACAGTAACCACTGCTACCTCACATGCCCTGAGTTTTGCCATGAAAACTACCTGAACAATCCAAACCTTCTACTTGATTTTCCTTCCTTCTTAACATGGAAGCACCCAGTTTCAGGGACAGGAGCATCCCTTGCAGCATGTTACTTCGGAAGAGTCTTTTCCCGCTTCCCCAGTCTATTCACTGAGTTACCCTGGTCATGCACAAATTTTGCCCTGAGCAGGGGGCAGGAGGAAATCAGCAGGCCCCCGGAGCACCTAGCCTCTTGCCTGAAATATGCAAGCACAGGCTGCTGTGCTGCAAGGCAGCCAGCGCGCGCAAGCTCCCAGTGCCAGTGGGGTCACAGGAGGCCCATGGCGTGCCCCATGCCAAGAGCGAGCAGCAGCCCGAACAGGGATGATGCCTGCACCTGCTTTGCTCAGGTGCTCAGAGCAGGCCTCAACAGGTCTCAGCAATGGGAGCCCGATGGCTCTATCTTGTTAACAAGAATAATTGTGATTTAAAAAATGAATTAAAAAATCATTAAGGCAATCTTCAGTGGAGCCCCCAGACAATGGTAGACAATGTGGAGGCGGGGGCGATCTGGGGAACGGATGACTGTGATGAAGGGGAAGGAGCGTAGGTGAAAGCACTCCCGGTTTCCTTGTGGCTGAAAAGCAGTTTAAACTAATCACTACCAATATTAGTTCACTGCGCATGTTTATTATGCCTCAGAGCTGACGCACCTGCTTCAAGACCGTACAAACATAATTCGTTCCCACGGTGCGACCCAAAGATGAAACATGAAGCGCCGCCTGGGAGTCCCAGGTCTGCAAATGCTTCCTGAAATCTCTCAGAACTACTTATTAGCTCCTCAAGGCCGCTGGCGAAAGGGAGAAACGGAAGAAATATCCTGACCGTATTCTTTTGTTTGCTTTCCAAGCCTTCTCTTGTGAGTGCCTTTATATTGCTGTGAAACCTTGGAAATTCAACACTATTACACCAGGGTGGCCCCGCAGTTGTTCATGGAGGGGACCTGTGTTCACAGTTTTATTGCACCAAAAACCTCCCAGCTGAGCTATTTCGCAAGATCTCTCTTTCAGCCACTATTTGTAATGGGTGATATGAATTAATTCAGGAAAAGTCTTCTCAAAGGAAAAAGGAAAGCAATTGCTTAACAAAATTTTTTCCCTAGGCTGGCTCAAAAAGGACTACACAGGGTGCACCTTTGTCGCTCCTTTCTCAGTCATTTCTGCAGTCCTGCCACTCTGTACTAGTGGGTAAAGGAGCTTTCCTCCATCCTACCTGCATACATGGAGTGACAGCAAACACTGCTCAGACATAGCACTTTTCCTCTTCTGGAGGGGGAACCACACTCAGGGCAAACGCCCAATAATCAGGGCCTCATAAAGAAAATCCCAGTAGCAGGGATGATACAAAATAGGTACTCCGAAGAAACATACGGGGAGAGGGATACAGGGGATAAAAGAAACTACAAAAAGAGAGACTAGAGAGAAACAGAACGAGAGGAGAACAAGAGGAGAACAAGCAGAGAAAAGTGAATGAATGTACACTCAGTCTGAGAGAAAACCCTTTCTACACGGCCGAGAAAAATCACCTAGTCTGGCAATTTTAACACTTTCTAGCCTTTTCTCTTTCTTTCTTCCCCCAGCACCTCCCCAAGGACTAGGAAAAGGAAACCTGTAGCACTTTCTCCCGGTGTCGCCCTGCCGTCCGGGGGCCTTCACGTCTCCCCCACATAAACACCCATTGCTGGCTCCTCCTCGGAGCATGCCAGAGTTCAGCACCGTCACGGGAAACATATCGACTCCTCCTGTTTCTCTAAACTTCCCTTTCTCACTTCTGATCAGCTACCCTAGGGGTTGATATTTTGGTCTACCTTCAGAGCAGGATTAGCAGAGATTTCTGCTCTCCTGCCCATGGTGGAGTGAAGAGTAAATCCAACTTCTGTTCATCTTTCAACGCAACTCTTTGAAAAGTGCCGATTCCTTTACCCCTGTAATCCATCAACCGAAACTTGATGCCAGAAAAATTACCAAGTAGCACGCATAACCACAGACATCAAACATCCCGTCTGAGCTTTGCCTTGTGCCTATACAATGCCTCTGAAAGAAGGGAATATCCTAACCTCGGTCTCTCTTCTCCCAAACAAAAATTCTTTCAGAAGCTCCAGATGAACAGGTTAAAAACAAAGTCAGAGAGTGAGGTTGTGGGGAACTCAAAAACCCCAAGAACAAATTTTGGTCTCTAGCCTCCAGTTAGGCAAAGGGCCGGTTTCTGTGCCCGAGATGCTGAAAGTTTTACCGCTGTCCTCAGAGAGAAGTAAAAATCAGCCTTTATTGCCAAAAGAAACAAGCAGCTTCACATCTGAGGTAGAACACTAGCCATACAATAAAAAAGCATTTTTATTCAACTATTTAAAACAATTACTAAACCTGAACTGAGCCTTTTAAAAGTTTGGCTTTCTTATATCTCAGGGGGACCTATCCAATCTATGATACATAAAGTCCTCGGAAGAAAGGAGCCAAGACTACTGATGGCTTATCCCACTTCTGTTTCGTAATAAAACACTGATTTCCATGACTTTAAAAAATCTTGCACTTCGTGGTGAGGTATAAAATCCCAGCAAATCTCCAGCAGTGGCACTGTGCAGACAGGCAATGGGAAAAGAAGTCCTACATGGAAATGCCTTAGATACAGCTAGAGTCTCTACAACACAGTTCGGAATTTTGCTCCTGAAGAGAACAGGAGACTTTCCTGCCAGTCCTTTAATGATCTTTATTTAACAGAGCATGAGCAGCAGTCTCGTTAATGCTGACTTCTACCCCAAGGGAAACTTGCGTTCCTTAATTTTAAGATGTGCTTTTTATCTCTCTCTGTTCCATCATGTAATTGTTGGAACAGTTAATGTACTAGCTGCCTTTTTTGGTTTTTTGTTTGTTTGTTTGTTTGTTTGTTTTCTTTAAGAGGGGCAGGGACGAGAGTGGTGGGGAGACCACGATACTGTTAGCATTATGGCCTGCAAAGACAGCACCAGGCAGAGACACCACTGCTGCTGTTACCTGTGGGCATGATGCAGTACAGACCCCGTCTGACATCTCCACTGTCACACCATTTGCCATCCTTCCCACTGCCAGCAGACGCACATCTCGCTCCCCAACGGGCTGTGGAAAGCAGCCCTGTACGGCAGGCATCAACCTGACTGATAAAGCACTTCTTTCTGTCCAGGGTGACCTGTGCGTCAGACCCAATAGCTGAAAGACCAAGGTGGTGTGGGTCCCTTCACACCTAAAAGAAAACTGAAAGCACCTGTTATGCGCACCCCCTTCCTAGTCTTCCCCCTCCTGCCCTTCCCACAGCACCGTTTTTGTTCAGATTAATCCACGGCCATTACAGTACCTTTCAATGTAAAAATCAAAGGCTGAATGTACTGTAATCAAAGTAAACTACAAAACGATTTTATATAAACCAGTGATGATATACATTTATATAAATGAGTGTGATGGAGACTCTGAATGGTGTCCTGCAGTGGCACCCAATCCTGGCCAGTGCCACAAGGCACTGCTGCAATATAAACGATAAAGGGCATATAACATATACACATGAAGAATATAAAGGGCTATGCTCAACTTTACCCTTTTCTCTCTCCACATAAAAGTGTTCCATTTTACAGCATTAGCACAGGCAACTTGAAGGCGTAGTCAGAGACAAAGGGCACGAGCCACATCCATGATACAAGGACGTGTTTCCACGATATTCATCGCTGTTCCTATATACACGGAGGTCCCTGACTGCCACCTGTACATCTCCCCTGTGCTGTGCACGACCCCATGGGGAGGCTACGCAAGTGTAGCCCAGGGAGCCAAGCATCATTTCCTGCACTAGCATGGAGCCAGCAGCTCTGCTGGCAACAGTAAGTAAGGTAAGTCGCCAATCCTTGTGTAGCTCACAGGAGAGGTATCAGAGCATCAAAAAGTCATTTCAAACAGGAAACACTGGAAAGATGAATGCGAGGAAACACCCCAGCACACCAAGCTGCTGCTTCTTCTTCTTCTAACATTTCTAAACTCGCCATCTACGTTCCCTTGGGCTGTCTTAGCAACACTGTGGAAAACTGGCGATCCCATTAAAAATAAATAAACCCAACCAAACAAAAAAAAACACATTCAAAAAAGGGAGTATCTGTTGCACTCTACCTCACATCCCAGAGCAGAGACCTACACAAAGACAAACTGCGCAATCAGACCATCATTATAAAAAGATACCAAGACTACCCTGGTCCATACTCAGCTACATAAATTCATTATTGGGTTCATCTAACCAGTCCTTGCAAATGTCTGCTGCACCTGGGTAGGCTCCTTCACCTCTCGGATGCCTCACTAGAACAAGAGTTAATGCCATCTACTTCACAGAGATCTTGTGTAGCTTTAATATCTGCAAAGGGCTTAAAAATCCAAAAGAAATTTGCAAAAAATGACAGCTTCCTCCTGTTATTCAAAAGCTACAACAGAACTGCTTACCCTCAGCAAATCCGAAACAACAACGGCATATGGCTATTTATATTTCAAATTTGTCTGTTTTTCAAGAAATAAAAACAGTTTTCACATCAGGAGACTCAGGCTGGCTTTTTATCCACTAAAGCTCAGAAGGATTCGAGGCCTTTCAGAGCTATCCTTGCTCTTCACATGGCTCTGCTCATTATGAAATCAGGTTTTTGTACGCCCCCTAGAAAATTTTAGATTTCATAAAAGAACAAAAATGTCTTGTCACTTGGGATATCAGGCCTTACCTGCATGGGCATGTATATTTTTTTTTCCCCCAGCACAGCCATGATGACCAAACTATCATGCAAAACAGTGGTGGATATATAGATAAAAATTTTTTTTAGATATCCTGACAGACCCACGAAAATCACTACAAACTTTTTCACTTTTAGAATCGACCAGGACCAAGATCCATTGTCCAGAGCAGCTCTGTTTATAAACACTTTCCAAAGTCTGTATATACACGGCCAGACAGCAACAGTCTTACGCTACCCGCTGACTTCTAAAGCAAAACGGAGATAGCCTGATGACTACAGCCTGTGCTAAAAAGGTGGCACAATTATAGTAAGACAATAAAAAATAGGCCTGTGCCTTTCATCTATGTAATAAAGAACTCGGGTTTCAGGAACCAGTAGATGTTTCTGTCAACCAGGCCTTACTGCTAAGGCCTGGCTAAAACAAACAGAGCAGTATCCATCACCAGGTGCAAACATGCCCGAGCTGCTCGGCGGGCGCAGAAGAAACTAACTGGAAGTGACACCACCTGCATTGCCCAAAACCAGGGAGTCTGAAGCCACACTGAAAAGCAAGCGTTTACAGGAAAAAAAGAGATTTCCTTTTAAAAAAGAGACAGTAGGAAAGATAGTGCCCAAATATATAGAGCTGTGGGAGAAAACAGCTGCTCTCTGCAGTGACCAGGTCCCTCTTTCCTTTCCTCCCCAGCCCACAGGGGAGGCCAAAGTGTCTGACCGGACACCCCAGGCCATGGCCCCCTTTTACACATGCCCTCCATGAAAAGCGTAATGTGACAGAGGGCAGCCTGGGCTTTTGCACCCTCCCTAAAACAGCTCTCTGAGGGGTGCCACCTCCATGAGGTCATTTCCTATTTTCGCTTCTGGCCTTAATACAAAGCTAGGGATTTGATTCCCAATCTCCTTCAACAAAAAAGAAAGTCTGAAAGCTGCAGCTGATGAGCCAGTAAAAGGCAGCAGCCTCCTGCTGTTCCCGCCTGCTCCAAGCCTGCTCTTTTCCTCTTCCTTATGCAGATAACACATACAAATTTTAATCAGGAACACCAAACCACCGCACTAACCTTTTCCCTGAACATCCCCCCCAAACGTACAAGCACAAGAAGCATTTCTGACTTTGGATGTGTTGCAGTTCCCAACGCAGTGTCTGAATATACATGGAGCTGGATGATCACAGGAAGGATGCATAGAGAAGGGCTGCCTAGATAACTAGGACATTTTAAATATTCAGATCCGTCTCCACAGCATAACACAGTGCACGGCACAGATCCCTGGGCAAGCGGCAGACCCACAGCAGCATCACGCCAGCATGTGGCTGCCCTGGAGGTAGGGTTAATTAAGCCACAAAGCAATCTCGCCCGGACCCAGGCTGGCAGTGCTCAAGCTCTGAGACGGGTTAGGGCAACACGGCTCATACAGAGCTCTTGCTGCGATCCCTAACACGGAAACTCTCCTTCTCCTCCAGCCCACCTCTAGCCAGGCTAGTGCACTCCCCCTTCATCAAAGGCATTTGTTCCCATTGATTATAAAGAGGCCAGGAACGAATAGTTGAGGTGGAACTGTCTACAGTGTGGATCTCTGTATTTCAGCAGAGGAATCTCGCCCTCCGTTCTTACAGATACAGAATCTAAAAGTACTACTAGAAAAAAAAAAGTTATTGTGTGATGAGTTTGTCTGGCGTTCTGTGCTGTCTTCATCTCTACTGTGGTTAAAAGAAAGCAAAAGAGAAAACAAAAATATCAGTTTCAAGGCCACTTACAAACATCTAAAATACTTCCAAAAAAGAGGTCCAAGAGTTTTCCTTAGACTTTGTGAGAACCCTGGTTTCAACGGTAATAACCCACACCTGAATAAAATCCAGCTCAGTGGCCTATAATTAGGAGTCCTGTGCCTCGCAGCAGTTCCACATGTCACGCAAGCCAAACATGCCTACTGTTTCCAGAAGATAGAGTAACAGGAGAACAAACACAGATGGAAAGAGCACATGGCTATGGTCACTGTGACAAGTGTGGTACCTCAGGACAAAACAAAGTGCCTTAGGATAAGCCAGCATAGCATCTTTGAGGGCATAGTCTGGAGAGGTCTCTGTGAAGATGGTTGGTCTGAATGGCCCTGACAAAATCAGGCTGGTGTCGATTCCCACTGCCTTAATCGGCCCCTGCCGAGAGGCAGCGGTTTCGGCTCGCTTCACTGCCAGCTCTTTTAAGAAACATTCCAAGTGTGAAAGTCTTCTAAATCCACTGCTAGGAGAGCTGCCTCTTCCCACCAGCCAGCACCTCGTCAGCCACCCACGAGCACGCAGCAACTCCAGAAGCTACCTGGACACCACAGTCTGTACTGGTGGAAATAGCTTGGATGAAGGAACGCAGAAGACCTTGGGCTCACGTCCATCCTTTTGAGTGCTGCCAATGCCGCAAAACCCTACTGTACAGGTAACGGCTACTGCAGGCAAGACATACCCCAATTCTTAGTCAACACAGTACCTTTCCAACTGCTTATCAAAAGCAAAGAGGAACCAGTGCCTGTGTTACCACTTGATGAACATGGGAGCAAGACATCAAAGTAATTTATTCTTTAACAAAGCAGCTGGACTCCTCACATGGATACTCAGCCAGTCTTGCTGAGTCCCGGAGTAACTTTGACCTAACATTGGTAGAAGCCTTGCACAGCTTTGACCCCACACGAGGATCTAACTGTCAGCCTATTTTCAAGGCCACTCGAATCAGCTTTGTGAAATGGTGACCTAGGCCAGGTGGACTAGTCCTGCAAATCTATTTCCTCTGTAATCATTCCCAGTCATTTCATGAGCACTGAAATTCTCTTCATTCTACTCATCAGTGGTAGTGGTCACATCTCCTAATTGAATTCAGAGCACTGACTTGGTCTACAGAAGTTTGGGATGTAGTGCCAGGCTTTGGGTTTTTTTGTGTGGCTTGACTACCCATCACATATTTCCAGCAAGGCAAAGATCATTTCCAGTTACCTTCTCCTCACAAACAGGAGCTATTAAACATTGCAGAGACCTTCCTAAAGCATCTGAGGCCAACATTATCCCCACCCATAGTGTTACATATACACTGCAAATCTACTTCACTGCAAATCAAATAACTGCATGATTAGTTTTACCAGATGGTTGGATATACACATCCTATCAACCAATTGCTATGAAGAGTTACCATGGGAAGAAGTCTTCTGTGTCACAAAAGACAAGGCAATATCCAACTTGGTGGAGACAACACAAACTCTGCATGGACCCGAGGTGCTGCAGACTCAATTTGCACTAGCATTTGCCTTGCAATAGCACGCAGGTATTTAAAAGAGAGTTGCTAATCAGGAGAGCTCAGTTACCAATCAATGGTTTCATAAATTATTTAAAAATGCCTAAACCAACTGTTTCTTTTTCCCTGTCAGTTGGGGAAAATGTTTCAGAGGGAGTTTAGTGAGTAGCCTGAACACAGAGGAAAAACACCACAAACTGGTACACCACCCTTGCTACAGTAAGCTGACTCCATCCTCAGGACACTCTCTCAGGTTCTCCATCATTCTTCCTCCCTTCCTCTTGGGTACCCTGCCAGCAAGGCGAATGCCGGATCAAGGCATCTACAGGACACTGGGAGGAGGAAGGTACAACGTGTCAGGGGCTTTAACGGACTGGACTTCAGGGAGAAGAGAAACGGGCTGGCGGTGAGGGCTGGGGAGCTCGCAAGACCGGGCAACAAGGATTGCAGGCAGAGCTGGCGGCACAGGACACAGCAATGATGACTTCAACACAAAGACTGGGGAAGAGGCTAAGCTTTCAAAACCTAAGATTTGTGTGGAAAAAAGGGCTTTAAAAAACTGTTATCAGTTATGACTAGAAGCCAAAATTAACAGCTCAGATTTAATGTGGAGGCGTAACAAATGGTCAAACCACATATTCATACCCAAATAGATGACATCATTAGAGATATAAATTTGCACCAAGTGTCAGTGAAGCCCTGATTTATCTGTGTTCAGGGCAAGTCCAGTTTACATAACAAGCCTTTCAGAAACTCAGACAAGTTTCATGTCCATGAATGGGCTTGCAAGCTGTTTGTTAGTGCTGATTTTTGTCAGCTCTTTCTAATGCTTGCAGATTGTCCTGCCTCTCGCATATAGAGGGCTGTTTAATCTATTTTGATTGATACTCACTTTCTGCATATATTTCCAGGATGAAGCACTTTATTTCGTCTCCTGATGTATGGCGCTCTTCTTCCAGCCTCGCACATAGCTGCTGTCAAGAAAGCATTAGGCCTCAGAGCCCAACTAGCAATAAAACATCCCAGGCCTGAAACTTCCATGCCCTGCCTGAAGAACTCCTTCATCCCTAAAACCACCCACAGCACTTCCATCTAGCAGCTGCAACCAACGCAGCAGTCCTAAAGTCTTGGATGGTAAAGAAAAGCAGTCTTCACCTCCCCAGCAAGCTGAAAGTTTTTCCTAAGCTGCAATAAAATTCACTTGAAAAACTACTAAGCAGGAATGGTATTGGTATATCTGATGCAACAGGCACACCTGCCAGGGGAAAAAAATACTTCCATCTTTACAAGACTGCATTTTAAGGCCCAAGCACCTCATCCTCCTTTGACTCCTAGTAACAGAGGAGAAACAAGGCCTTTAAGAACTATTAAAAGTAGGAACAAATATCACCATAGTAAGGGTGAGTAAATATAGTCTTTTTTAAAAAAAACCTTTGGCAACTGCTCATTGTTGCAATGCTGCTCTCGCACAACGGTAGCCTGTCATAAGTCCTTTTTGACATGTGGGTCACAGACTGCAACCCGGGCTGGAGTTATCCCCAGGCTGCTCCCTCCACCAGCCAGCACAACATACTGCGCCAGGCCACCAAGCCTTCATCACATAGCACCACGTAACTCCCTTCTTGTGCTCACTGCTGAGTGGGAAAAGTCTCATTATTTCTGATTTGTCCTAGATCAGGTTTCTAGCTTGTCTGTTACCATTTTGCCTATGCAGAAAAGGCAGGCACGTGTGAAAGTGCTACCTGCGAGCTCCCTGCCAGGCTTCACCAGAGACCTCCTGCCTTTCAAACAGCAATACATCAACATGCTTCACAAACAGTCCACTGAACAAAAGCAAGTACAGAAAAAAGGACAAAAAAGTAAGATGGGCCTCAAGATCCAAAATTTGCCTTAAATAACACAAGCTTGAAGCCTTTTTACATTTTTGCAGGAAGTAGTTACATTTTTTTTAATTAATAGCATTTTATTTGCTCATTAATCTTATCTCCTCAAGCTGACTGTCCTTTCCCCTGCCTCCAGCTGACACAATGGGGAGGAAAAGAATAGTCACGTAGTCTAAATCACATGCAATGCGAAGAACATACGGCAGAAGGCTAAAGTAACCTAGGAGAGATGGTGTGAATATCTCCATATGTGTTTAATATGCTACAGACCTCACTGTTGGAACTAGCAAGCTGAATACACTGTTTCACACAAAAGGAGAGCGAAGAGTGAAACAGAGTAGTAGGGTTTTGCCTTTTCTCCACTCCATTCACCCATCCACGCTCATTCAGTGAGCAGGACTGAACCTGGACTCCCAGTAGCACAGAGGACTGCAAGCTACTAATTCCATGTTCCAGATCCATAGGTTGAGATGGATCAAACAAAGGAAAGTTAAGAAAATTAAGAAACCCTTTGATACAGTGTTACTGCATTGATCTTTCAAGACAAGCCAGCTTCTAACACTAGTTATTCCTTTTCAGGGTCCAAAAAAGAAAGAAAAAAAAGTAGTTCTGGTTCTCTTTCGTGCTCTCTCTCCAGCCATAACCATTATTAGAAGACTATTTTATCCTGGATTTCATCACGGTAGGTCATGTCCCAGGGCCTTACAAAAATGTATTCACTGCTGTGGAAGCCCCTAGACTCATGTTTCCTCAGCCTGGAAACCTAAGACGTAGTATTTAATAAAATATTATTAGGCCTGCCCTTCCTTTTAGGTCAACCATCTTAAAGGAAAAAATATATATATAGCAGATATCCAAGCAGGGAAAGGGTTTTAAAGATTACTTGCAGCTAGGAATTGTATTGTTTAGGGCTAGGTCTCACATTTCATTGCTTCTAAACTCAGGCTTGGCAAATACACCCGTGAAGCCCCTGACTGGCTAGATGGCAGGAAATGAAGCAGGTAGGCGACCTGGTCTTTTTCCAAGAAAAACTCCACTGAAATCAAGAAGTTCCTATGGAGTGTTTCAAGCCAGATGAATCAGCATTTTCTGGCTTAGAAAAAGCGTCTGAGAAAAAAATTCCAGCCAGCTCTACCCCTTGCTTTGGCCACGTGCTTCATATTCAAACCCCACTGGTATCCCATGCACCTCTATCCTCTCCTTCTCCTTCCAGGTTAACGTCTGTTGTGCATCTCACATACACCCTTACTTAGCATCTGAAAGTACTGGGGATTGTCAGTAGGACTCCAAAATCACACACACATCACCAAAGCATTTCTCCTTGCCTTGCCCCACCTCTCCTTAAGCATGGTATCACGGACGTACCCCACCAGTCAACCAACTCTAGTCAAAGGCAAGCTGTCTAGTTCTTCTGCCGGCCAAAGTCAGGGCTAATGTTCCTAATGTCACCTACAATATTGCCCCCATTTCTGAAATTGATTGGATGTGGTGAAAAAGTTAACATGGTACAGACGGGCAGAAACACGACTGGACTGAATGCTAGGTCTAATTTCACTTGTTCAATAAACCATACACTTTTAAAAGACACACAGGCAAAGATACGGCCAATAACTTCAACACAAGGGCACGCGTTACAGCGTTATAGGACCCAGGTACAATGATAGTCTGATAACGTGATGCATTTCTGAAAACAGAACTAATATTTAATAAACTCAGTTTCTAAACAGAGGACAAGATAAAGATGTTTAAGAATCACTTATTTTAATAGTGCCAGCACAAAGATTAAACAATCAACCCCCTCTTTCTGGGCTAACAGAGATTAAACACATAAATAAGAGAAAAGGATTCAAACAGTAACTGTCGAAAGTGCACTAGTTTTAATTCTGTCAGAATTACACAGAAAAACACTATGTACCCTTAAAACAAAATCCATATTACATCTTAATTGAATCTACTTTTTCTTCATGACCCAAAATTCACAGAGCATTTGTTGCACAGTATAAAGGCAACCAATGCCTTAAACTAAAATAGGAGAAATAAAAGCTACAACAGCTCACATCCACAGAGATTTCAAGAGGCCCAAATGCAGAGGAACTAATTTATACGCAGGGCTTCCATATGGAACATTTAAAGTTTATCATTTACAGAGGTGAAGATAAATGTGCAGCAATAATTGCTAGTTTATTTCTCTACATAATTCATATCCTCCTGTTCATTACAGATGTCAGCTATTTTGCTTCCTAAGCGCTGGCAAAATAAGACTTAGAACCCAATCCTGATTGGTGCTGAGGACACAGCAATCCCTATTGCTTTCAAAAGTAGCTTGAAGAGCTCAGCATTTCTCTGGACTAGACTTTTATCCACAGAACTTGGAAGCAGGAGGCCAGCTTCATTAAGCAGGATCTCACCGTAGGGATCATTTTTCTATTACATTTCATAACCACAAACCCTGTTACATGAATGTGAAATGTATACAACTTAAAATAAGATCCCGAATTGCATAAAAAGAGCCAAATGCAAGGCAAACATCCATATTTCTGATATTTTCATCTCTTTGATTCCAGTACTTTCTTTTCCAAATACCAGATACCCTGGGTTTTGGTATCCTGCATGTTTTGAGCTGTGCTTTGTCAGCACAGCTCTATTGCAATCTTCTCCTCAAAATGGGTTAGAGAAAGCCTATAATAAAATGGATGAAGCCAGAGGAAGGAAGACAAGAACTAATGCAATCCATCTTGGCTGAAACTGAAAGGTCTAGTGATGTCCCAGAGGTTTAGTAGGCTCGAGGAACCGAGAGGGGACCAAGGCACACAGCTAATTAGATCTACCAGACATTTCCCTAAAGGAGGAAAACTTTTTCACAAAGAAAATGGTCGACCTTGACAGCAACCAGAACGTACCCTGCATTAAAAGCATGTCCAGAGAGGTTTAAAAATAACTGGCCTACCTGTGAAAATTTTATAAGTTTCCGAAAATAAGCAAGGGATCACATTCAAAATGTTCTTGCTTTACAACCTGCCAAGCAGTGGGAGTGGCTGGCTTTGAATCTTTTCCTGCCTCAGCCTCTGGGCTTTAATCAGGCAGACAGAGGACTAAAACAAATATAAATCTTCTTTCCTTTGAGCTTCAATGTCAGCTCTTCACAGGCAGGAGCACAGCAGTAAGAAAAGATATGAGGCAACATGATGTATGTAAGCCAGCAACATCGCTGAAGTTTCTTTTCTCACATCTGGTGAACTTGATTAGACCTAAAAAAAACAACTTCAGTTACCTTTTGCAAAGTATTGACCTCTACTGGAACTAACAGGAAAGGAAGATGTCATTCACTGTTATCTTTGGAAGACGGCAACTCTTTCATGCCTTTCCCACCCCATCAGAAAAACTACCACATTTCAGAACAATTCCCTTTAATTATTTAAAAAACATGTGATGACAATGTTCACACCATTCGTAGGTGTCAAAGTGCAGTTAAGTTAGGATTTTGCTCGTACTCTCATATCAAATTGGTGGCAGTATCAACAGCTGTAGCTCCCTGCCCTCACAGTCTTTAAAAAGGTCATATTCAAACTGACAGTTTTGAAGAAACTGCACGTGTAGAACAAAACATATAAAAATAAAAAAGAACGCACGCTGACAAAAAGAAACCAATCCCATTGAAGGTATAATCTCACCAGTGTTACTGCCCAGGATTACCACCACAGATGAATTTGCTTGGAATCTAAAAATAAATAAATAAATAAAAGAGAGAGAAGGAGACTCCTGAATAATGACAGAAACAAATGTTTCAGGTGAAACTTTATTTTCTTTTTCTTTTTTTAATCCATTGTAATTACACTGTACTCAGTGAAGACCCTACTCAAGGAAAAGACGAAAGCCAATTAATAGCTATTTCTGGACCACTTGCAGACTCTATATTAAGAGCAAACATCTTCAGTGGCCGTTCTGGTACATAACCGCTCCAGCTCCTCCCAATCCCTGCCTTCAGCATTTGTAACATATCTCCAGTACCCAACATAACAATTTCTCATCTCCCTTCTCTTCTAACCTAGGCCTGTTCTCTTCTTCCTCTTCTTCGCCTCCTTCTTCTTCTTTCATGCTAGAGTTTCCCCTCTAAATAATCCCCTTCTAAGAAAATCCTCCTCAAAGGATTTAAAGAAAAGTGTCATGACATGAATTTGTTACATTAGGTTCCTCTCTGCCATCAATTGCTGGTTTTGCCTGTGTAGGCTGAAATTCTCTGGGCTCTGAGTTGTTTCTTGGCGTTAGACGTGCATGGTGCCCAGCATAACGGCTCTTGGCTTGTCCCTTCGCCCCCATAATCTGTTTGATTTATGCCGCTTAGCTTTCTGACAGCTACTGTCAGAAAATAGATTATGTACTACTGTTCTTGCTGTTTTCATTCGAAATTGCAATTCCTATGTACTAAAATCACTGGTCCATGCTCTCTCTACTGTAACTGTCATCAAAAATGCCAGCACGTGAAATGATGGCAAGGGGGACGCTACCACGGTTCCCATCTCTCGCCCGGTAAGAGCTGGAGTATTTAAGGTGTCCGGATCAGGGTACAGCCACCAGATATGATGGCCCTGAGGTACAGTGGACCAATTTTTGATTGGATGCAGAGCTTAACAACTTGTTCTTTCCCAGTTACTTTCTGTAAGTGGACTGGTATCCTATTTCTTCTTCAAAAATATTTTCAAAGGCACACTGTTCTTCCTTGCAGTAACACTGTTACAAGCACATGAATGCTTGTCATAAGTGAGCTGCTACCAGATTAATATCCTCAGAGATGAAATTGCAGTACTGCTTAAAAAATTTATGAAAAGGAAATAAAATTCCCGCTCTCAGATAGATGCTGGAAGTGAATGCTAAGTTATCACAGAGAATTCAGTTGATGAGGCTATTCATCACTGACATCAGAAAAAACGGTGTACTTACCGCTAACTTTACGAGCGCCTCCCTTAACAACAAAAAGGCAGAGTTAACTGAACTCTCATAGAAAGTCCTCATTGTATATACAGCTCAGGCACTTCCCAGCATACCTACCCATCCGTACACTAATATACCAGAGTTTGATGATGCTTTCCACCCAGACTGGGATGTTGAGGTGGAAACAACAATCAAATGCGCGTCACTAGTTCTGTAGGGAAGAGAAGTTAAAAATCACACAGAGGATAACAGCCTTCCCACAGCTCCTCCTTGCAACCAGGAGGACAGGAAAATGCTCCTATAATCAGCAGTAGGGAGAAAGTCATTTATTTTGCTTCGGGATGAAGAATTGGATATGACCTCAGAAGTCCTAAAAGCACTAACAACAAGAGCAACGTTGGGGGGACGCAACACAGCAGCCTGAAAACAACTTTGCAGTGTGGCTCAAACCTAATAATTCCTTGCTAATACAGTACCAAAACCTATTCTTACAGAATTTTCCTATATGGAAATCACTAATTACATGCCACTTACAGGAAGATTCAGGATCTTCATGCTAAGATACATAATCAACAGTTATAATAAATAAGTCATATTCTCACAATAAAAACAGCTTTATTCCACGTTGCACTTACAGAAGTGCAAGGAAATCTTAGTAACATTAAACTCTTCATTCTGAGGTTTATGCTTTTTTTTTAATACAAGATACTTCATTAAATGAGAAAATATTCTGTTTTATGGTTTAGTCACCAGTGGCTCTATTAATTTGATGTAGCTTTTAAGTCAGCTAAGACAAAAATGTGGTCATCTTTGGGTAAAAATAAAATGCAAAAATACAGGTCTGTTGGGAATTTTCAGTGCTAATTACTTGAAACTTAGCTTTAAATATGCAGAAATGAATGTCTAAGGAAGAAGAACTTACAGTTTAGGGGAAAAAAAAACCCAGCATCATCCTGCTTTGCAAACTAAAATGCATAATTAGAGAGAGAAGGTGCCTTCAGCATCCATCATTAGTTTGCGGAGTGCAGTTCAGAACCCTGCAGTCATTTGCACTTTCTGAATACTGCTCCGCCACACACAACACCGATACGCATGTAAATTTGGGTTATTTGCGAGGAAGTTGTACAGCAGTTGGTAGCGACTAGAACAAAAACCAGAACAGTGAGTGACAAGCCTGCTTCAGAGCGCGCTAGCGGGGGCGTACCCTTGTTTCCAGAGAGCAGTTAAACCATTTAAGCTTAAATCTACGCAGCAGACAGACTCTCTGTGGAGCTTAAACCTGCGTCAGCCGGGACCACGCGTTTCCCGCGAGCTGTTAGCCACATGTGACCTGTTTGCCCAAACAGTAACAAAAGCGGGCCCCGGCCTCACCTCCCCCTCACCCACATCGCATTTGTCCAATTATATTTAGAGACAGCAGGCAGCCATATTCTGCCCTATAATGAACCGGGTTCACACAACTCCCATTTTTCAAGGAATGTGAGCTGGGCAAAGGCTAAGGCACAACACCAGGACTGAAAGCACCGGTCATTTCAATGGCTTGAAACCGGAAAAAGTCATAAATGAAAACCCAGCTTCCTCTAGCTTGCTTTCAGCATAGCTTTTGACACGATACGAATTACTGGGGCCTGCAAACAATTTGCAGCGCAGAAAAAGGAGAGCTGCTGGCCCCGCTGTGGGGCCCCCTGGTCCTGGGGGAAGGCCTCGGGCAGGAACAGGTGCCTGGGGTTGGAGGCTCCTCAAACACCCCCAAGGGCGGGAGGCGCACACAGTCCTCGGCATAGTGCAAATCCTACCTAGTCTTTACAGATTAAGGTCTCTACTCGGCAAAGCATTTTAGCGTACTTGTCTTGATCGACACGTTTATGCACTTGGCTTGAGTGGCGGGGGGCTGCCGAACGCAGGCCAGGAAGAAGGAGACAGGCCCCCACCTCAGCCAGAGACCAGTGATGTGGGGACACTCTGCCACCAGGCAGCTCCGGGGACGGCATTTTGCAGTACGACAAACTGGTGTTGCTGCCTCAGCCCGTCGAGCCAGATGCCGTGCAAGAGCCTCCTCAGTCATCCACTGGCAAACTCAAACTTGGTGTTTCATCAGTTACAATTTCACCTTCCCTGTCCCCGGGCGCCCCAAGAGGAACACAACCACGGTGGGACTCAACAGCTGAGTTTTAGGACCTGATGCAGCAGTAAAGCAGGGTCTCTGCAGCATGCTGCTGCCTGCCGACACACCTTCTCCAACAGGCTGCTCTGCAAACGCTGTGCTCAGCATTGCTTTATACAGCTGAAGCCTTGTGTGCAGCAAGATTGCTCCTTCCTTGATTTTTCTTCTGAATATCCTTCTTCCTCTATCATATGTGCTCCCTAAAGAGGACCCAGTCTATCTGCTATTTGGCTAGGGTGTTGCTACAAAAGCCTGGATGCAGCTTATCCATTAACGACACCCAAACTCTTAGCAGTCAGGGGAGTGCTCATCAAAACCCTCAAAACATGTAGTGCTCCAGAATTCGTGCATAGCAGTAGGCTGACGAATCGGAAAGTAGAAATGGCTTTCCCATAGGTGACACAAAGAGTTTTCTGGCACTTGCATTAAACCTAATTAAAACTAGGCTTAATGGTCCAGGCACCATTTGGGATGGGAGGAGTCCAGGAGAAGAAACGAAGTTACTGTCTACATTTCAGAGAGGGAGTGTAGTGTGCAAAGGGCAGAACATGTATAAGGAAAACCAAAGGAATTCCAGCCCTGACACTTTACATACACAAACAAATGCAGAAAGGCAAGAGTCCCAACTCACCAGTCACTCTGACCTAGACTCAGGGTCTGCTTCACCACTGAAGATTTCTGCTTAGATCTGTTGCTCTCAGAAATCAGGGTGCCCACATCTCTCTTCTCACTCTTCTTTGGCAATGCAGCCACTGGTGGAGCATGGCCAAGACTGACGTCCAGCAAACTACTGTCCTAGACTACAAGAGGGCTCTTGGTGTAGGAGCCATGTCCCAGGAGAGTTATGGCCCTCTTCAAGCTCTTCCTTTCTGCTATTCATTGCTGAGCTTCAACAGATGGAGTGACTTCCCATGCCAGCCAGCCAGCCTCAGCACTGACTTTCTAGTCTCTCTCCTGTTTTGTCTCTGGCAAGGAATGGGTGCTTCCCTTTTGAAGGTTTTCATAGTCAGGCAAAGCAGCCTTGTAACACTGTCATCTAAATAAGACAAGCCATTCATTTTGTCCACCGACCACATCAGAGTTGCAAACACAGCTCTTCCCCATTCTGCAGCACGCTGCCCCCAACATGAGTCTGGAGACCGGTGCTCGGCAGTGCCTGCAGCCTGGCAGGGTCGGCCACACCGGCAGCTCCGGGCACTGGCACTGCGCTCTGCCTTGGATGTCACCAGCAGCACAGCACGGCAAGCCAGCAGCTGAAACGGGGACCCAACCCGACCCATACTCTTTCAGAAAGATATTTTAAACCCACACTCGCTTGGCTAAACAGATCAGCAGGGTTCTCAAGATTATGAATCTCCTTTCAAGTGTGTAGCCTTTTGTTTTGTTTACTTGCTTGCTTTACAAATATTTAGGGAAGGCCAGGTCTAGTACTATATATTGTGGAATAGAAGAAACAGAAAAGATATAGTTGTTCATTAGTAAACTGATAAACCTAGAGAATATTTTTCTTGTGGGACTCAAGTTTCTGGAAGCTCACATTCAGTGTCTCCTCCCCAGGCAGCAGCTGTCCCTTTCACACTTTTAAACCCTGCAGTAGCAACACACAAAGGTGACAGAAACGTGGTTTACACCACATAATAAAGTTTGACCTCAAACTAGATGCTTTGAAACAGGAGTGACTCCTATTTAAATCTTTTCTTATTTCTTAAATTTCTTGCTAACCACTTGCCTCCTCATAAAAAGAAAGGAACAGAAGAAAATGGAACACCCTGAAAAACAGAATCTAGCACTGTCTGTGCCCATCAGATCAGTACTACAGTCAAATCGCACATTAAGCACATACATGATCTAGACTCCAATAGAAAGACAGTCCTGTACCTTAGGACTGACTGGGGTAGGAAAGAAGCTGAGAGCCCCTCTAATGAAGAATGTTTGGTAGTTTCAGCAAATTACTTGGCAGAGGAATCCCTCCCTGCACATGTTTGCAGACATTTAGCAACAAACCACAGCACCACACCAGGACACTTTAAACCCAAGTGAATCATCTAAACTTCTTCAGCTCTCACCAGGAATAAGATAAAAGTAAATTAAATTAAAAAAAAAAAAACAGAAGATGCAATGCACATACAGTGACCATGTGGTGCAGTTCATGCAGTTCTAGAGAGGAAGAAAATACAATACGCGCATTCTGAGGTAAACATACAGAAAGAAATAAATTCTTTTGCACTAGCACAAGCGTTAGATGACAACAAACACCATAAAAGTCGTCGGAAAAGATATACCCAGCAAAGATTCTGCAAAACGGCCTCTCTGAATGGGAGCTGCTGGAAAGCAGTTTAGGAGAGGAAGCTCCTCCAGGGAACTATTGCATCCATCTAACAAATGCACATAGTTTGCATATGGAAAAAAGATTCTCAGTTGCACCATTACAAGGAACACGCCCAGAGAGAGAGGGTAGCAACCAGGTCTACCGGGCACAGGGAAACTCTTGGGCAGATGTAGAGTAGCATTAACCCAGTCCCATCCTTCACTAGGTACTAGTCTGCCATTGTCCGTGTGGCTATGAAATTTCTGTAATTATGTCTTCACCAGCCTTACAGTTTCCTCCTTAACATAAAAAGAGGTGATAAGGATGTCCACAGCAGCCCAAGACTCTGATTGATTTCTCACTTTTCTGACTATGGGAACTGGAGGAAAATCAGAACTATCAGGTTTAGATCTGCTGCTTTTTAAGAAGTTAAGATTTAACAGTAAGGAAACTTGACAAGAATTAAAAAGTGATTAGCAAGCTCATTAATCACAGCACACAACAGCACTGGTGTGAATTTCTCTTGGAACCATTCTGTAGTCAAGCATCTATGCCCCTAATATCCTGCAGAAATAGCTGAATATGGCATTGAAAAGCTCACTAATAGATATGTGATGAAATTCAATAGTATCAAATTCAAGGTCATGCTACTGTAACCAATGCCAGAAATTTCAAGCTCTTCATTTACAACTAATAGAGGAGGATAAGACCTTTGGAATGGCAGCTGACATTTATCATCAGGAACCACTCATTGTCATACAAGTAAGAGAAAAAGGCACATGCAACCCAAAAATACTTTTCCAAAGGCAAGATATTTCCCCTAGAGGCTGGGAACAGACTGCCACTGCATAAGGCACTACTGAGCCCCATCTGCAATGGCGGGTATAAGTCCAGTTACCCCATTCAAGAGAGACCAGGTGAAACTGCAACACGGACAGAGAAAAACTCCTAGGATGATCAGGGAATGGGGAGTCTCACTAGCAGGAGATGAGAAGCTTGGCTTTTAAAGCCTTGCATAAAGTAGGCTAGAGGGGTAAGGGGAATCTGCCCATAAGGGGATTACACACCAAAGACAAGGGAGAGCTATTTAAGCCAAAGGACAAGTGCGCCAGTTAAGCCAAAGGACAAGTGCGCCAGAACAAAACGAGCGTGCGCTGGCCGTGAATACATTTAGGCTGCAAACGAGAGTAATGAGGTTCTGCGACAGCCTTTGCCTCTCAGGAGGGGAGAGTGGGCGGGAAGGAGGTGAAACAGGTAACACAATCGCTGCCTGCGAAAGATGACAGATGGGCAGCTTTCATCCATTCATCCGTGGGAGGGGGGCTGCTGGGCAACGGCACGAGTGGAAAGCAGGGGGGCCCCGATAAACTCCCTAATTGGCTGGGATCTGTGAAGAGGGAGCCGGGGGAGGAGGGGGTTTCGTGGTCTCCAGTCGTTCAATACCCAGCCTCTTCTGCCAAGAAGGCTGTCAGCTGCAGTGTTCACTTTAGCTCAATCCATGCAAAAATCGGCTCATGTAATGATCTGATAAGGGCTCTGTTTAAAGTTTAAAAAGCATGTGATTATTGCTACTATACCCCTAATGCACTGATCCCATTTTACTTAAAAATCACAGGTTATTTATATTCTCCCAGTCATGCTTAGAACTAGCAGTGAGCTGTCATTCTTATCGCAGGGCTGTTTTCTTTTAGAAAGGATGCATTTCTTTTATACTTAGATTCCCGGGCTTTCTTTTCCCTCTTTTTTGCACTAGCAGCACTTTCCTGTCCCCCTTTCAGGCTTGCTTTGGGCAAGCAGTATACACATGACGGGTTCCCAGTATGTTGTTGTACAGCTGAAATGGGCCAGCATGAGAAATCAAGCGTTCCTGTAGCAGCATATCCAAGTCGGTCTATCAAAAACAATGCTCTCCAAGACCATCTATATTTGCTCCCACCCACACCTCTGCTACTGCCCCTCCTTCCAGACAAAGGTAGTTATGCATCCAAGGAAACAAGAAAGGTAACAGAACAGGGCTAAGAAGGACAAAGGCATGATTTGCTCCACCTCCAGATAACCTAGTCTGTCCTAGTCGAGGATACAGCATCCTGGCTCTGTGTCTACACAAGAGTTTTTTCTTATACTGCTGTTTTTCATTCACTTACAGCCCTGTTTTTCATGGGCCACTCCTACTAAAGAAGTCAAAGTCAAAGCCAGAAGCTGCTCTTTTTAATACCCAAATGTTTTTTTGGAGAGAGGAAGGAAACATCTGCCCTGAATCCTGACAGGAAGGCTTTCCTAAGAACTGTGCTGTACAGATGCTCTTGGGACTTTCCTGGACTGCTGGCTGATAACCAGCAGTAACCATTTAATAACCAAAGTGGTTCTCCCAAGTCATATCTTCCTAATAGCTAAAAGGAGGAGGAAGAAAGCAGATGAAATTCAAATTTCTAAGTTCCTTCACAGTCCATACAGTCCACATAGTAAATAGAGACTGGGTGTTGCCAACTCTTGACTTTTTCTAAAAGTTAAAGAACCAGTCATTTGTGCAGTGGGTAAGTAGTACTTCATGATTTTTAGAATACACATTCCTTAAAAATCTACAACTGCCTACAAATAAATTGGATATGGAGATCCCTGTAGATCTCCATGTGTTAGATTTGGCACTAACCCAGTCACTCAAGAATGGCTTTTAGAGAGGTATGGTAAGAGTCACATACACAAGCAAAACAAAATTGTGGAGGGTATGAGTGAGGGTATGACTGCTATTGGCCCTCCATAACCACTCCTCAAAATTTTAACACGTACTAGATGTCACAGTCCTTCTATGCAAGAAGAGTTGCCAGCTAGAGGGAACATCCTCTCCCTCCCTTGCAGGTTTAACAGGGATGCGATGTCTTCATCTGCAAGCAAAGAAATCATTCAGGTAAGTGATGCTCAGTTGTGCATGTGAAGCAACACTTTCAGAACAAACTTATCCTCAGCAGAAAAAATATGACTACTCCACAAGTCATACTGGTAGAAAGCTTTGAAGGATTCCAAAAGAAAAGCTAAAATTCCTTAGCATGCTCCTAGTTATACAGCATTTAGCACAAGACTGCAGTGAACTGGCCTTGCAGTAATTACGCCATCTTATCAAAAATTAAATTAAATTAAATTAAATTTAAAAAATCAAAATTCAAAAGGATCATCCCAATGTCTGACAGTCTTTAGTTTATAAATATTATTTTGAAACAGTTCATGAGCAATGACCAAAAATTTCTGGATTACATTAATAAAAATAACGTAATTGTATTTTATATTTCTATAGATGCACACTGTCTCTTAAATGGTTCAGATATACGAGTACGTGTGTTTGTGGTTATTGCACATGTGTATGTGTATGAAAATAAAGGCATATCCTTCACACAAAAGTTGTTTCTTTGCAGCAGAGCATGGAAGCTTTTCTTGTAAGTTTATAAGAGATATTGATTCACGTCTCAGAGCCCACTATAAATGGACAAACAGATTTGCAACTGTAATTCTTGTGTCAGAACTGTAAGGCAATCAGAAAAGCTTTTTGATCATAGTGGTCCCACCACTAAACTCATTTTACATTATGGGGTGGCTTCAGAAGCTGTGGGACATGTGCAGGATTTCCTAATTCCACCCTGCAGTCTTGCCGCAGCTCCTCTGGGAGTCCCACGGACTAACGCTCTCCCTAATCTTAGCTAACCTGCTTTGAATCCCTTCAAAGGGGCCTCAGAAGTCTGATGATGAAACGCCTGGTGCCTTCAGCTGTGGGCCATTTATATATACCCTCTCAAGTAACTCCACGTGGCCTGCAAAACTTCCTTGGTCAAAAACAGTGAAATAAATACCTAACTACTTCTAAGCAGTAATCCTCCCGCCTTTTGAGAGGCAGTGCAAGATTTGCAGAAGGTAAGGACTTTTTTTTGGTACCAGATTCGCATCGGATTTCTACAGACAGTGTGCATGGCTCACTTGCTCCTCTCTCCTTCATGTTTTCTTTACTTTTCTTGAAGTAAGTACAGTCCTCTCACTCTTCCCCCCTGCCCCAAGCTGGTGAGTTTAATAAGCTTGTTCCTGAGCACCTTCCAACTTTATTCTCATCTTGCCTCTTTAACACTATCCCTTTCTTGTAAGCAAGCAATGTAACATCTTGCAAGCAGGGGGAGGGGAAAAGAAGAGTAAGTCAGAAAAAGATGAAAATGAAAAAAGGGTGTTTCACACGATGCAAGGCTTTCAAACGATGTACTGAATTATACCAGACCTTGCATATCTTACTGCTATTAAAGATGATTCGTTTTTAAGTATTTTAAGGCTTCTTTATTCCTATTCATCTCATCAGCTCTGACCAGGTTTAAGTATAACACCGACAGATTTGCTAATCAAACCCAGTTGAAATCAAAGCAAATAAATGAAGTAGATGAACTGTGTAAATGAAGGGGGAGAGGAGGACTTCATCATGAGCCCCAGTTCTGCCAGGGAACATACAGTTGCAGGCTCTAACTTGCTGATCGAGGCACTAGCAAAAGCCTTGCTGAGCTACGCAGAGCAGCCCCTGGAAAGGCAGAGCTGACTGGCCTTGACACTGCTTCTGGTTTACTACCTCCACTGTAAAGCAGTCCGTTAAAAGCATGGCAAAAGAAGCTTGACGTAATCACTGCCTAAATCTTTCAAAACCAGACACCTCCAGAGAAAAGTGAAAATCTAAAGCTGAATTACTGAATTAAAGATAAAATCCAGCATGAAGCTTTTGCAGATCAGTCCCCAAAACAGGAGATAAATTCCCCTTAACAAGAGCAAGAGATCAGGTTTGTCCTACATGGCAGATCTTCTGAGTTTCCTTTAAAATGCCTGTAACTAAGACAACTGATGAAAGCCTCCCAGTGCATTCACTGCTAGTGCACTTTCAGCTTCACTGGAAATAGGGCTAATAAAAAAAGCCTAGGTTTACATATAGCAGAAAAGAAATATGGTGAGGAAGCAATTTCATTTTCAAGCTTGAATGGAAGTACCGCAATTAATGGAAAGTAAAAAGATAAATAAAAAAAGTAGGCATTAAAAAAACCTGTTGTATGTTTTAGAATAGCAATTAAAGGAAATGATTCAGTGCAGAGCTCCTGTTGAACAGATTAAAGAAAACCATTACCTCTTTCTCAAAAAGAATCACACTTTGAAGGGAGTTTTCATGCTAGTATAATAATGGTTTATTAACGACATTCAATATTTATCTTACTAGTCTTCATATGAACAGTAAGGCAAGTTAACATTACCATTGCTATACAGATCATTCTGCTTTATTTCGTTTGACTGGCCGTTGCAAAATTAATATTTGCATTGTTGTCAGTCATTTTTGTTCAAGTCTCATCTATGATCTCAAAAGGTTCCAATTTGGGGAACCATCTACTAATGAGAGAAAATGGAAGGCATTAAAAGGCTGTGCAGCAGCTACACAAATTCCTAGTTCCTCTCTCTTTTACATACGTTTACCAAGCTTTCCTATTTTACTTCATCAGCTCTTACACACTGCTAGCAGCTGTCACTAGGACTGTGCTGTGATGGGCTCCAGACAGAGGTGTAGCTCCAAAATTTGCCATCGAATATCTGACTCTACCTGGTACTCACTGTTAAGCCAGGATGATCCACCAAAGACACAATGTCTTACAGAACGGGCTACATAATGGTGCAGGAGCTTGGTTGCCCAGGAACAAAACAGCAGCAGTATCAGCAAGCATGGTAACAGCAAATAAAGCTGCTACACAAAACAGTCACCTACATATAATAATAAAATGGAAATAATCATAATCCTAGTACAAAGCACTACTGGGAAAGACAAGATATCCCTTTTCCATTTCATGTTGCCAACCACAGTGTTGGCCCACAAGTGTTCTCACTTCCACTCCACTCATATACAAAAGCAATATGTCCTCCTTCTTAATTATAAAAATATCAACAAAGACCTGAACTTCTATATGAATTATATTAATAAATGGATTTCCTGGCTCCCAAACATTCCAACTTTTGGAGAGTAATCCTGCCCAAACACTGCCAAAGGCAAAGTTAAGGAGACATGTACTTTCCTAGGAGTCACAGAGAGAAATGCGCAACAAAAGCTGCTTTCAGCCATGACACTCCTGACAAATAGCCTGGGATTGTGACAGGTCTGAATCAATTCCAGGTCTTCAAAAACATCTTATTTCCATTTAATTGTTACTGACAGTGGGTGCTCCAAGATCAGCCTTTGGAGAGGAAGATACAACCCAACTCTGAGAAAGTCTACATCACCATTCATGTTCTCAGTGTAGAACTTGAGAACCCTTATGCACTTCCAGGTTCCGCATACAGTAGTAGGAGATTTGCGTCACTAAACTCAGTGCAAGACTTTATGGAAGAGGAAGGTGATTTTATCTTATAAAACTGCTAGGTAAGTTGACTTTAACCACCGACACTCTAACATGCAAATACTTATAAGAACCAAGATGCACATGTCCAAGTGGTCTGGGCAGGATCACTTGTTTAAAATATAGAGGCCAGGAAACACTGGCTGTCAAGTCCTCATGACATCCCCTGGGCTTTTGTTGATGGGCGATAACAAAATATGTTAGGGCTGGTCTTCTGTATCATTTAGCAGCCGATATTTTTCAGAATCTTCTGCCTCATTATTTTGTTTCATCCCTCTTGGAAGTCTTAAGCAAAAATTCCTGAATTTCAGTTCTGTCTCTTTTTTTATCTGGGTATCTTATGGCTCCAGTCTTGTATTTAGGTCACGCTTTTCTTTCTCTTCATGCTATCTGGTTCTTTGAATGAATTTATACAAAGGGTGCTCTGTAGCAATTAACACGTGCTGTTCCTTTAACTCCTTTTCTGCTGTTTCTTAAGGAGGTTTCACATACACATTTCCATACATACTTCACTCGTACCAATCCTGGTATTTCTGTTACAAAAGTATATACCATAAAGATCAACTGCAGCAAATGGTGCGTTTTGCTGCACTGCAGCAGCAGCCATACCTACCAGTCTTCATTATCAGTAGAAACCATCCTAAAACATGTCACATCAAGGAACGTGAAAATCTAGATCACTATCTATAGGCACTTAACAACTTAACAAGAATGAGTCTTTTTTGTTTGTGCCAAAGGGCCGGACTCTCAAAAAGACATTTCAGATACACCATAAATTGAGCACAGAAGGGATAGAAGTCACTGACCAGCACACACAGTTACTGAGAGAACAAGAACAGAAAGAAGATAAATAAAGAAGGAATATGGGGAAACAGGCACAGAGAGCATAAATATGTGGAAAAACAAAATGCCAAAAGGAAAAATGTGCCTTCCTGAAGAAAATTAGCCAACATTTGTTATCTGACAGTTTTGGTATATTTCTCCTCCCACAAATGAAAAGTGTTTTAGACAGCCTCTGCCATCCTTCTCTCCTCCTCTTCCTTCTTTGGCTGCTACTTTGCTCCATCTCCATGATTTCTACTCTTCACAGGTGACTGGGCACCCTCTTCTAGGCATGCCTGCCAGGCACTTGGGCTCTGCGGCCCAAAGGCTGGTTAGCTGTCTTGTAAATGCCAGCCCAACGTAAAAAGGAAGTCAGTAAATAACCACGGGGATGCTGCCAAACCTTTTAGTGGCTCTAGATCTCCTCCTCCACGGAAGCCCATTTGAAGGCCGCTCACAACCTGCCGGGAACAAAAAGGTAGGGCAGAACAGCTCCACCATACAGCACCACCTTCTCCCACCAGTAAACTCCAGCGAGACATTCTCCACTTAGCTATTAATGTCTATGTTCAAGCTCTCCCTCTGCCTGTTATGACTCCTTCTCCCCATTTCATGGCACTCCAATAAGAGAAAGCCAATTCAATTAGCAGCTCAGCTTGCGGGAGCGACTGCCATCCTCTGGAAAATCACTAGCGTTATTACACAGAGGATAGGGCAACGCCTTCCTCAGGCATCTCCATTTTGGATACTCTCCCTGTTTCATCTAGAAATTTGCCCTTACCTTTGCTGATATGCATGTATGTTCCAAAAATGTCTTTACTGGTCTTCCCATACCAGTTAGGGATGTCAATAGTAGGTTAAATAACATTGCTTCCATTAAACTGGCTAAATTAGCCATTTAAACATGCTCCACTGGAAAAAGATAATCTCTGCTCTCCCCTACTTGATTTCAAATAATTTGGCTAATGTGAACAGAATGATTTTGTTTAGGTGGTTTAAAAATCATGGGGTATTCAGTCCTGACTACTGCTCAAAGTTTCACCCTTGGGTGACTGCCTTTTTTTTGGGGGGGAGAGGGGTAAGGGGGGGGAGGAAGGGAGGGAGGGAAGGCTGCTGTCAAAAATCAGCTCTTGTTATTTCCCCTCCTTTCTCCTCTGCTCCTCCACCAAAGAATACATTAAAGAGGGCGGTTTTTATTCATTTTTGATGAGCTCTTACTGTCTTGCAGTCATGTGCATGACTTTCTTCATTTTCTTAAACAAACTATTTTTTGCTCATTAACTATTTGATCAGCTTCCAAGTCCATGTTCCGGCCATACTTGATACACCTGAAGTTAGACCAGTGCTGTTATCTTAGAAAATAAAGACTCAAAACATCTACCTAGCTCATCATGCTTAAAAGGGGGCACTGGTTTTGAGGAACAAAAAATGTAAACAGCTATTTCTAAACATGAAAACACTGTCAGGACTCCACTATGAAAGACTCTGGCCTTACGTGAAGCATCAAAGGTCTAGCTGAGAAGCACGAATCAAATGTTTTAAAAATAAAATAGCCAGAATGATTTTTTTAAAGTTTAGTTTATGTCTCACAGCCTGACTTTGAATCCAGTCATCAGACGTACATTTATAAAAGCTGGGACAATCCATACACGGGTATTCTATTTTTTCACTATGCTGTATTACTCTAAGTATCATTTATATGATCTGAAAAAGTAAGTATCACAGAATCACAGAATCGCTTAGCTTGGAAGGGACCTCTGGAGATCATCTAGTCCAACCTCCCTGCTCAAGCAGGGACCTCTAGAGCATATTGCCCAGGATCACATCCAGACGGGTATCTTTCAAAGTAAAGCTATGCTTAAGCTACAGTGAAAATATGTCCTTTCCACATACTTCCCCTTCCCTCCTTTTAGGACTGCCCAAACAGCCAAATTCTCCTTTGTGCTAACTTGAGGTAGTAAGCTGAACTCCCAAGAAGGCAAAACAAGGGCCAAAGTAGCTGACGGATTGGAAGGGTACTACCTGATCAAACTTGCCAACAAAACTCAGAACTTAAAGGGCTTCTGAAATACATTTATAGATGTCAAGATGAACACATTTTCTCGTTCAAATGCATATTTTAAAGTCAATACAAGGAAATACTCACCCGCGGCATCACTACAGGATTCACACTCTTTAAAAAAGCAAAGATTGCAGAAAGTAAAACCTATTAAAAATTGGTGAGAGACTTTCATTGTCCAAACTGATACAGTGCCAAGAGAAATAGAAAACCGAGTCCTGCCCAGACAGTTTTTGAATATCACCAAGGATGGAGCCTCCACAACCCCTCCCAGTTTGAAAAAAAAAAGTTCTTTTCACATTTACAGTCAGGCATTCCACTAGCTATGAGCCACTGCCTGCTCCACTTGGAATGGCTGGTGCCTGGCAGTAAGCTATCAGCAAGGTATTATCTTCACCGTTACTATTTAAACTGATAATGTCCCAATAAAATGCATCAATATTATGAAAATGTTCCTTTCAAAATTTAAAAGCAACATTAGTTTTCAAAGACAGGTCACCAGTACACATCTTTAGCAATATTGCCTACTATTGCTAAATGAAGCTAAAGATTGTTTTGCTCATTTAAATGGACACTTTTTTAAAACAAGGTTTTTTTTCTAGTTTGCCTCACTTGCTTTCGTAAACGGTGTAGCAACTTGGCTTACTGAAGCTTATTTATTGCAAACTAACCCCCAAAACTCTTTCTGAAAAGCTAACTCATTTTTTTGACAAGAGAAATGTGACTGGAACCATCCGAGTTCCCTTCAGTAAATCAGCTGAGAGAGCACTACATGGAAAACAAAATGGAAAGCTGTAGAAAAGCAGGCTGATGATAAAGGAGCTAGCAAAAAGGGGGAAGGTGCAACAGCCTTTGCTGACAGAGAAACTGCTTGGAGTTACAGAAATTCTGCAAGCATTGGAGTTGACTTATTTTTATGAAGGAATGTCACAAAAACGTTAGCAGTATCCTAAGGAAAGTTTATGGCTGATACACTTGGCCAACGCTGTCACACAGAGAAATATCATAAGATATTAGAGCAAATGGATGAGTTTTCAGACCAAAACAGAAGCAACAAGATTCACTGTTTTAGTGCAAAGTCCTCTGCATAAGAATACCGATCTCTGCAATACGGTGAGCTCAGCACTCAGGAGCTATGGATGAAAAATGACTTATGAGGTACTCAGAGGGTAAATATGAGCTGCCAACGTGATGCAGGTGTGAAGAAAGTCTGTGCAAACACGGCATTTCCAGCAGGCATATGGAAATATGAGTGCTACAGAACAAAGCACCAATGAAAACTCCTCTGGAATAGACTATGATTCTGGTTGCCATGTTCAAACATGACAAAATGAGAGTGAGAAAGGTCCAAAGAAGAGAAGCTAAGCTTCCGTCTCTCATCAGCCTGCTGTATGACAAATGATCAAAAGAGTGTGGCTTGCTCAGCTGTACACAACACCACCTGAGAATAAATTTGACTGCCTTTAGCTTAGCTGGCTTCCCTTCTTTTAATCCTAGGGAACTGCAGTAATACAAAATGGTATCATCTGGGGATAAAACTAGATGTCTAACCGTCAGCATCTGAACAGCATTTCAGTAAGACTGATGGGAGCAATGGCTGGTTAGCTTTGAGATAGATTTTGGTCAATATATTAAGGCATTAGGCAATGTAGCGTCTGGTGGTCACAGGGAGTCAGATTCTTTCTCCCAGGAGATGCTTTCTAATCCCGTCTTTCTACAGTTCTAGAAATATCTACCCACCACAAAATTCACATCAGATCTTTCTCAGTGTTTTAAAACATACAGATAAGCCATCTTTTAACGTGACTGGTCCAGATCCAGGCCCTCTGCAACAGACTTCTGCTCTCCCTGACTTGTAGGCAGAACAGAGAAGAACCTAGGCCCTCAAAAACGCTAAAGTTTGAAGGGGTCCACGCTGCCAAAGATCATGGATAATCCTGTGTTCATGCTGCACAGCACTTAATGCTCACAATGCCATTTGGATGTCAAGTCTAACACACACATTTCCTGGGAGCAGAACCTAGACAAGTATCAAAGGTAGCACAAGAAATCAAGCTGCAAATTTGCACTAATTTTTTTTTCCCTGCAAATCTACATCCCTCCCTGGACTGAGTCATCAGAAACTCAAGTGCGTGACCACATGCTGGGGTCACGCTGGGGCCTGCAGGGAGCCTTCATCCATGCTGCATAACTGCAGTTTCCCAAGCTGCCTAGTGGATTCCTCTTCCTCCTCTAGCAGTGGCACGAGTCACATTCACGACTGAGTAAGTGCAAGGTCTAAGGTCATTCTCCAGTTATGCTCTAACTCTTTTTTGCAAGCATGCATGACCCACGTGACTATGAGTAACAGCCAGTTTAAATTAGATCTGGCTGTAAAAGCGAACGTAGGAATTTTTGTGGGGAAGATCTCATTGTGGTTTACGGGTTTTGTATTCCAACCTGACAAAGCCTGCTAAACTTTCAAACCTAACTCGGGAGCAGCAAGCAGATGGCTCACTAAGTAAACCCATTCAGCACTACTTGAATAGAGTCTTCAGATCTCATTTTTCCTTTTTTAATACATAAGCAAATGTTTAGCTCTTCCCAGTACAACGAGCACCCACATCCATGTCATAAATGACTGCCTGACTCTGCAGAGACAGTGAAATAAAGGCTTAGCAGTCTGAACTCACTGGCACACTTGGTAGACTACAACTCGCTTCTCTTAATAGATTTTAGGTGCTTAAATGCTAAGCCAGAGTTGTGAACTCCCATGTCCTTTTTTTCCTTCATTAATCTCTCAGTCCACAAATCCAGCATTGACATGTGACTGTCAACATTAACTACTAACCTACAAACACTTCACCCAACAACGGGCAGCACAGGGTTGACAATAAAATACTGAGGCAGCAGCTTTCATAACTACTACAACCCAGGCTACCATAGGCTGTAAGAAGCCCAGCATGTAAATAGGGAAATTTTCAAAAGCACCACAATACTTAACTAAGAGGGGATAGCCCAATAGAAAATAGGCAGCCACTTTCCAAAGGCTGTCTTTCATCGCACTGAGGTCCAACCAGACCATCTGAAAATGCCATGACCCACCTGCACCTTTAGGTACCTAAACAGCTTTAGAAATCTGGCTCTACGCCAACGTTGTTTTTCTGTCACTGTCACACAGAGTAACTGCATTACTCTGTCCCTTTTCCCACATCCCTTGACATGTGTGGGCTTTTCTTTCATTTAAGCTATCTTAGAATAATATGCCAAACTCTTCAATCTTTCAACTCCCTACAGAATCACAGAATCACAGAATCGTTTAGGTTGGAAGGGACCTCTGGAGATCATCTAGTCCAACCTCCCTGCTCAAGCAGGGTCCTCTAGAGCATATTGCACAGGATCACATCCAGACGGGTTTTGAATATCTCCAGCGAAGGAGACTCCACCACCTCTCCGGGCAACCTGTTCCAACGCTCTGTCACCCTCACAGCGAAGAAGTTTTTCCTCAGGTTCAGATGGAACTTCCTGTGGTTCAGTTTCTGCCCGTTGCCTCTTGTCCTGTCGCTGGGCACCACGGAGAAGAGGCTGGCCTCATCCTCTTGACACTCCCCCTTCAGATACTTGTACACGTTGATGAGATCCCCTCTCAGTCTTCTCTTCTCCAGGCTGAACAGGCCCAGCTCTTGCAGTCTTTCCTCACAGGAGAGGTGCTCCAGCCCTCTAATCATCTTGGTAGCCCTCCGCTGGACTCTCTCCAGGAGTGCCATGTCTCTCTTGGACTGGGGAGCCCAGAACTGGACACAGTACTCCAGGTGAGGCCTCCCCAGGGCTGAGTAGAGGGGCAGGATCACCTCCCTCCACCTGCTGGCAACACTCTGCCTCATGCACCCCAGGATACCGTTGGCCTTCTTGGCCACAAGGGCACACTGCTGGCTCATGTTTAACTTGTTGTCCACCAGGACTCCCAGGTCCTTCTCTGCAGAGCTACTTTCCAGCAGGTCAGCCCCCAGCCTGTCCTGGTGCCTGGAGTTATTCCTGCCTAGGTGCAGGACCTTGCACTTGCCTTTGTTGAACTTCAGGAGGTTCCTCTCCGCCCAAGTCTCCAGCCTGTCCTGGTTCAGGCAGCACAGCCTTCTGGTGTGTTAGCCTCTCCCCCCAGCTTAGTATCATCATACCCTCAGTCTTTTAATACAGAAACAATACATTTACAATGGATTTTTAATATAGATGTATAATTAGAAACACCAGAGGACACTGTTCCTGTAAGGAAAAGGTCACATTAAATGTGCTCAGCAAAGAACACAGAATCAGTGACATTTTGACCATCAGGCCTTCAGGAATGATCTGTACTTCCTGCTCATAAAGCGCTGGCTGGTACGGTGCTGATTTGGACCAGATGGCTGCAGAGTATTTTCGCTGGCACTGAGCCATCATATGGGGTTTTTTGCTTGTTGAGGTTGGTTTATTCATTTATTATGTGGTCTTAGAGACTTGTGATCAGGGTGTGATGGAAATGCAAACACATAAACAAACAATAAGATGATGGTGCAATTTCGAGGGGTTATTTATCATGAAACTTGGATATTCTATTGCCAATTTTCCATTTATCATCTCTAGTCTAACACAGTCTTCCTTGTTATTGCTCCAGCTTACTACTGCTAATGAAATGCTTGAGTGTTTCTATGGAAGCTCGTATTAGTGTGCTTTTCCTAGTTGTTTTCGGTCTTTACAAACAGTCACGGGATGTCAGCAGAGCTCCTGCAACCGTTTTTGCTAAGCGCAAAAGTTAAGATCTCAAAGTAATTAGGGTAAAGACACCTCCCCCCTTAAATTAAAAATCAGTTAAAGTGAAAGGGATTTAAATACAGATACAGTATTATTAGATGACAGTTTTCATGTAATTGTTCAGAAGATGCATTTTAGCCTCATTTTCCTTCCTAAAAAAGTTCCTATAAAATGATAATTGCTTGTTACTTTAAACTCTTCCCTATCACTAAGCTTCTCATGAATCCTCATATTTTGATACTACCTTCTGAGAAAGAGCAAAACAAGAATCAAATACATAGGAATTAAAGCAGAAACAAAAAGTATTCAACTCCAAACTAAGATTCATACAAATTATGCTGCACAGAATCAGTGACTATTTGCTTTCTGCATGCATATTTAAACAAATCTAATCCTGTACGTAAGGACAGCAGGTTTAACAACTGCAAGATAATTGTCATGCAAGTATTAGATCAGCCAGATGTCCAGAAATATACAGTTAATCTCAACTCTAGTTCTACCTCCAAAATTACACTGTATTCTATCTTCTACCCCCTATGCCTCATTTCTACATGCTTCCACTATTCACCCCATAGCTTTTTACTATCCTTCCCTTAACTCAGTGTGATCAGTTAAGTTCCAGTAGATGCACACGTTCGCCCTATGAATAGAAAATCCTGCACAGCCACATCACCGGCTGGTATTTACATGTAAAGTAGTAAATCTTATAAGAAAATTAAAATGACATCAATTTATGCTTCGCATTAAGTGGATCAGACGTCTCCCTTCTGCCTCCTCCCCCCGCAGCTTAACTGACAACGGTAGCATTTAATCGTTTTTGCTGAAGGATGCTAACAGCACTGGGCTATGTGTACTGTTCCTCTAAGTTCCGCTGTTATTAAATACTTTTTCTGCTTGGTTGCCTCTAGGCTTAGAGTCAAGTTAAAAATAAATGAATGCAATGCAATTATTAATACTTAGGTCTGAACTAAGCTTAAGCTTTTAAGACACACCAAGAAAATGCAAAAAATGCTTGAGCAGAAATAGTTCTTGATTAAATGTATTTTCTTTATTTCAATTTAGAGGTAAAATACAACACAAAACATCTCATAGTAACACGATGGGAAAAATGCTATAAATCAGTTAACCTATTTTTAAAATATTTTAATCAAAACTAAACACTAGCCCATTCCCCTTACCCCCATACAAACTCGACACTAAACTTTGTATGTTTTACTCAAATGGTTTTATCTCAGGAAATCTGGACAGAAATTCAGTGTATTAAAACAACTTCAGTCCTTTTCTCAGTTCTGCCCCCTGCTTTGAAAACCACGTGTGTATTTCTCATCCTCCATTCCCACGTTAGCTCCCAAGTAGTTTGCATTTGTTCTACAGGCACCTCAGGGCTGCACGTGGGAAACGGGAGAAAACGCTCTCCACAGAAAATTGCACATCCTGCCAGTAGCTTAGTAGGTACCAATGAATCTGTTTTCTCTGGTCCCCGCTCCTTCTTTCTCCTCTCCCTCCTGGGAAAAATAAAGCAAGACAAAACAAGTGCATTTTGTAACATAAAAGCCCAGCTTCTTGGCAATCTGCCTTTCTTCTGACAGTGAGGATACAGGGGGCAATGGGGGAGCAGGAGAGGCATCTGAGCCACACCAGGCAATCTCTGCAAGGGAGCACACACATCGCTCCTGCTGAGCTTGTAATCTCCAACACCGATGGCTACTAAGACGACAACAAAAAGCACAGAGTGCAGCTGCTGCCTCAGTGGCACCACTATAATACCATAGCAAATGAAGGAGGTACACAACATGCCCCAGGGCTGCCCCCTCCCCCCCTCCCCTTGCTGGCTAAAAGCACCCCCAGAGCGCAGAGCTGCGCAGGGCAGCAGGGACCTGAGACCAGGGTGAGGGACCAAATGACCAAGGCTGCCAAGACGCACTGTGCAGGGCTGCAGATGCTGCTTGGTTGGGCTGCACGATGGCTGCTCCCACCGTTCCTCCGACAGCAGCAGCAAGCCTCTCTCCTCCTTCCCCCTCTGCCCCCTCCCATCCTTCACAGTAAGGCTGACCAGCCCTTAGGATGACAAAATTTAATTTTGCCTATGGTGAGGAAAAGCCTTTGATGAGCTCTATGTCCTATCCCCCAGTTCAAGATGAAGAGTACTTTACAGGAGGAGAAAGTTCATGGATTGCCCCACTGTGATTTTCAGGTATCACCAGCTGCCTTCTTCTGCAGGTCACACGTGACTCCTCAGGCCATACTGAACAGACCGAGGCCTCACATCCTAAAAACTGAGGACTTAAATCAGGGTTTTGTGGATCAGGTGGGCACACGATACACCCCACAGCTATTTGAGCCATGCCACGTACCAAAGGGAACATGAATTTTGCAACCTTGCTGGGTCTCAGTGGCACTGTGTAACATATCAACGCCCCTGTCCCACACCTGCTTGGCAGAGCATTGCTCACACAGCTCTCACACCATCAAGTTCCCTGACAGAAGAGGCCAAAGAGCAGCAGCATGTCAGAAAAGAGTAAAGCCAGACAAGAGTAGCCCTCTGTTCACCGAGACTAACTCTACCAACCCTCTCCCCTCCAACAAACAAACAAAAAAAAATCAGGGCAGCAAGAGCTCAGTAAATAGATGCAACTTTGTGGGGGTGCCTGGACATTTCCCACTGAAAGAGAAGAGCCTCCACCACCACCTACGCTTCAGTCAGAGGCCCCAAATATTCACACATACCAGTCATCCCCCAAGTGGAGGGTGGCAGGACTTGAACCCATGACTTAGCCTCCTCCCCTTCAGAGCACAACCCCCTTGCACCACTCTGAAGCAGCTCCCAGCCTAAGCAGAGCTGGTGTAAAGGAGCCCGGACCCTGCATGGGCTGAGCAAGAAGGGCAAAAAAACCCTACAGAGGTAAAGGACCCCCATATGGGGTTTAACAGTCATGATGCAACGCGTAAGGAGAGCGTTAAGGCCAGGGAACAATAGACAAGTGCCTCTAGCCTTTCAACTTTTTTTAGGGAGAGCAGGGGAAGGAGAGCAGAGTTAAGGAATGAAAAGCAAAGAGAAAGAATCTATGTGGTTTGGAATATGATTATTTCCCAGATATCATGCAATCCTCCCCCTCACACCAATCACTGGTACCTGCCGGCTCCTTGGAAAGGAAAGTAGTATGATTTGTACTCTGCTGAATAAATTCCTCATTTGCTTTCCCAGCTATCTCAAGTGACAGTCATTCCTCTTATCACAGCAAAGCACATTAGCAGAATGAACGTTTCCCAAGGCTACTGTGCTAATTTTTTTTTTTCTTTTTTTGTTTTTTTAAGGAGCTCGCATCAGCCTAGTTAGCACTGGGGACACTGTCAAGAAGTTACCAAGTAGCTCCAGGGATGGCCAAGAGCAACCTGATTACTAAGGGAGTGCCCTCGAGAGGACTTTGGGTTATGCTGTGAATTGTAACCCATGGCAGGAGAACAGCAAAGGGCATATAGCTTTAAACGAACAAAGCAGGTCGGTGTATGTTAAAGTGACACATATGCAGGCTGTCAGCTGTGCTGCTAATCAATCATTAGTCTTGAACCTCTTACAGACGGTGCTTTATAGCAAATGGCATTTATAAGGCTTTTACATTGTGACAAAGAATATGGAGAAAGATGGAAATGACACTAATCCACACCTCATCACATGAGATTTGTGTTGAGTTTGTCAGCTCCAAGTTCTGACCTTCCCGTAAACACACAGGCCTAACACCACAGTTATCACGGTTTTCCATTATAAACAAACCTTCCGTTTAAGCAGGCAAGCTTAATGCAGTACAGACTTGAGAAAATAAAGCTGGATGGGATTCAGTTCTTTCTTATAGGACCAAAATGGATCTTTTTACATCATGTGTAGTAAGCATGTTCACAGCCACACTGGCATTCATATCGGAAACACACACAAGAAGGGTGGTGTTGCACTGATGAGGCAATTGGGTGGATTTTTGTAGCTACAGTCATGTTCTGCTTTTCCTTCCTCAGATAAGTGGATAAGTTCAAGCCTTCTCCACAGCTCCCTCCCTCATGCCTGAGCTGAATTTTCTGATGGCTACACCTATGTGGCAGTTCAGTTCCCAACTACATCCTTTTGTTCAGCACACAAGGAGGAAGGAAACAAGACAAATACCACAATTTTTCTACTAATATTTCAAAGCCCTTCTGTGCAGCCCTTTATGCTTTACTAGTGCAATTTTTGTAAGAAGAGATGCAAAGAAAAACAGTATTGGTATGCAAGTGCTTACTGCTGTAACGAAAAGTGGTTAACATCCTTGTTATGCTTCTAAACTACCCCTGTTTTAATGTAAACCAAAATGCCCAAAATAACAGAGTTAGCTATTTAATAAGGAAAATTCAAGGAGGTGAGACCACAAGCATATAAGGCAGCCCTCCTCCAGAAAAAGACACAAACCCTGCTGCCCTCTAAAGACAGCACTAGGGATCTGGTTTATGGGCTCTGAGGTTAGAGATAAAGTTGATAATCCATCTTTAAGATGGCTTGGTCACCATTTTGTCTTCAAACATTTGCATGTAATGGATGACACACATTAACCTATGGTTTGACATCATCTAAGCAAAGGCCAACTCCTCTCTTGTGCTCCAAATAGCAACAGATGACTTAATATTGCCATGTAGCCATTAAATTTAGGTCCAGATTTTTAGCAGTCTGTGCTAGATTGCTCCAGCTAGCCATGTCTTTACACACAGCAACCTGCATATCAGCCTTGTTTAGGAAGGCTTTCTCCTGGCAATCTCGTCTCCAGTGCAGATAGATCCTCCAGAGGAAAGTGACAGAGGCTGCTCTGGTGATGGGGCACAGCCAACAGCCCAAGAGGTTGCACGTGTCCTAAAAGGCAAGTGAGGTGCAACTAACAGCAGGGACCTCCGAGGACGTGCTCCTGCTCTGTTTCGGCTGACTGGGACCCAGGACAGGCAGGGGGCTGCTGGACTTTGGAAGGAAGCCCTCCAGGTGGCCCAGGCTGGTCACGGAGCAGAGGGGCCTCACTCTGCCACTTCATTAGGCACTCACACTACTGTCACGACAGGCTGCACCGAGCCACAAGGCAATTAAAGTAACAGCATTCAGTTTTGGCATGTTCAAAGTACTGTGCAAACAGAGGGATTAATTAATCCCTGCAACATCAGTGCAAGGTAAGCACTGCTTTCCAGATGGAGAAAAATAAAACAGAGACAGTACAGAAAAGCCAAGACTAAAATGCAGGCCTATACGCCTGTCAGACTTGATTTCAGTCCCTCAAGCCACGTAGGAAAACATCTGCCTTTAAAGAGGAGTGATTTACGATGGTCTGGATCTCAATCTCGACCCGTTTTAACAATGATAAGTGGACAGAAAAAATCTCTCTCAAATGTTAAATGAAACTCTTAAATTACAATCTTCTATTTCAATGCAGAGATATTTTATATACAAAAGGAACAACTTGCAACTGCCAACACTTCCTAGCTTTGTGGTGGCAGGTTCCCAAGCCCATTTTCCCCAGAGCTATGCTAAAAGCAATCAGTGCTGGGACATCTCTTACCATTACGCAATGCTATTGGCTCTCAAGTCATATGCCATGTACAGTGACAGCAAGCAGAGAGCTGTCCTGTCACATGAAGCTTATTTCACTACTTAGACCCAATTGCTAAACTGCAGTAAACGTAGCTAAAATACACTAAATCAGTAGTTTCATATAGAAGCGATTGCTGTAACTACTCTGGGGGCAACAAACAACATTAAAGTTCTATGAAACAATCCCTCTATTTAGGTGTGGTCTGTACTTTAGAAGAATTTGGAGCCACTGCACTGTACAAAACCCAACATTTCATCATGAGATTATTTCTCATCCACACAAAAGCCAGCAGACAGGCAGGAGAATAGAAATTATTCTTTGCTACATACAGAAGATGGTAGTTGTTGTTAAGAGGACACCATTCTCCAAGACAAAGGGTAGACTAAGACTCCCCAGGGTTCAGCAAAAACCCCAAATCTGTGCACTTGCAGGCTTCTCACAAAACAACTGGGCAGAGTTTTTTGTGACGACCAGTTGTTCTCTAGTGAACAGTAAATTACTGTTATTTAAGTTAAGATTAAGCCATGTCGAACATGAAATATTAAACAGGGCAGTTTTATCACTTGGGAGACCTTGTGGCACTTCCATAACCTCACATTCTCTTTCACGCTGCCTCTGCCAAAAACCAAAAGCTTCCTTTGAAGTCATTCTGAGTCATTCTGAAGACTCATTTAAAAATCTAATCAAAACTAGCTGTCTTTCACAGTGGGAAAACACATATGGGTAATATTTTACACAATAAGCTATAATGGACTTGGGTATAATTCAGATTACTACACTTTCTTGCAAAATTCAGTTTTTCATTTTCAGGAGTTTCTGCTCTGTGACACGGGAGGGCATATTGACACTGAACAAGGATGAGGCTAAAATAGGGGAAAATTTTCTGTAGCAGTCAAGCTAGGGAAAGGTTCTGCAGACGCTATCTCCAAAGTCTCTGTGTAAAGTCCTTCCAAAACAATGGATTAAACTCATCATCTTGCCAATGACTGGACAAGATGGGTTCACTGAAATTAAGGGAAGATGAACTTTCCTTCCGTCATAAGAATGGTCTTAGGCAGTAAAACCTACAGGCTCTGGAAGAGACTACAGTGAGAGACAGGTGGGAAACAGCCCACAGACACACAGGTTTCCAGGAGCCTGTAGCACCAAGAGATAAACTGTTAACGGGAAACAGTCACATTAGCAAGACAGGACATAACCTCCTCCTAAAACACACATACTTCAAACACATTTCTAAAGCTGTCATATGTCAGTAGGGAAGATAATCAGAATGGGGGCACCGATTTCTTCCTTTTAGAAGGACAAGGGCACTTAGAGGAGCCAGAGGGCTGAAATATCCGTGCACTTTGGACTCCTGTGGTAGACAGTCCAGCTGTATCATCCCCAGGCAACCAGCAACGCTTTGTGAGACACATCTTTGTGAGACATTTCAGTTCTTTGTGGAGCACTGGGGCAGCAGATAGAGCTGGTAAACAGCGACTATCTTTAAGGCATATGGATGCTTAGTACATAGGAAGGGTAATACAATTTGGGTATATTCATATTCTGTCATTTCTGTCATAATTTTCATAAGCAAACAATAACAAGACAAAGGATGATAAGCTCAAGGTACCCTGATGTTATTTTCTCTTTCTGCCCTGCCACTCTTCCCTGGAGCTTTCAGAACTTTTGGCCAACAGCTGGCTCTATCAGCCAGAGCAAGAGGGACAATGTGCAGCTGCCCTCCAAGAGAAAATGGATGGCCCAGAAGGACCATATATCTTATCTTCATCTACTGTCCTGGAGAACAGCATTCTCTCCATCCATGTAAATGCAAGTCTGTTCTAATATTTTTGCACTGTAAATCTTCCCACGTTTGTTCTCCCCAAACACCCTCTGTGATCCCGCTCACCCTGTGTGACGAGCATGGTACAGCTCATGGTGCTAGAACTTCACCTGTCTGGGAGAAGGCAGAGGCTGTGGCAAAAGGGCAAGTGTCAGCTTCACCTAGAGCTAAAGCCATGATTTCAGCGGAGACGGCTCCTGTGAGTTGCGCAGTTGCAGCGCATTGCTTCAGCACTATCCCAACTGCCATCTACTCCCCTGTAAACAGCTCTGCTATGAACAACTGTCTGTATATGCATGACCACTTTCCAGACCATCATGGTGAAACCCTCTTGCTCTTAGAGAGCAGCTTCCCAATGGGCTGCTTCTTCAATAATACAGCTAACAGCCTCCTAAGCCCTAAGTCTGAAGGAGCCTTGAGCATCTTCAACCAATCACCAAGCAGCAGCCTAAATTCCACCTCTGTTCTTCTGCTTAACGTTTCCTACGAACTGGCACTTTACCAGTGCCACTTTACCAGTGGGAAATAACAGGCAGTGGAGCCTTCATGGAGTCTTTTGTTGCAACAAAACTGTTCCATCTGCTGATCCTGGTCAGCCTTCAAGGTCTCTTCTACTCAAAGTTCAACCCTGCAAAGCTGATTGATAGACATAAACCTTGGCACTTATCGCAGGTTTTCTTTGGGCACAGCCAGCAGGACTGTTCAAAGAGCCATCACTGTTTCTGCTCTGCCCTGCTTCCAGGCTGTCTAGCAACAAACACCAAGAATTAGAATATGCAGTAATCTGCTGTGCCAGACAAGTCACGGTAATGAACAAATGGCAACCATGTCCAAGAAGTAAGAACCGCACAATCTCTTAGACAATTCCAATAAGAAAAGGGATTTGGAACAAGTAAATAAACAAACAAAAACCCCACAGAACAAAAGAGAAGATACTTACAGCACCTGGCTCATTTTGTTGCTATAAAAATATGGGACAAACTGCTTACAGCGCCATGCAGTCCACATATACGAACAGGCAAGATGGCGCAGTGTGTAAGGCCCGTCTTGAACACTATACTTCTCACGGCAATCCCTGTAGCATAGCAGCTACAGGGATCGTGCTCCCAGGTACCAGCTAGCTAGTTTCATGTTCTGCTCCTGGCGATTAGGGAGGAAAAGAAACACAGATTTTTCAAGCACTCTATGCAAAATTGGAACTAGAGTGGCAATATGCAAAAACAATTTGAAAAAATAATCACTATCACTTTACATTCCCAGTGATGCCTCACCACTCTCACCCACTGATAAGACAGAAACGGGTATTACAAGAGGAACCAGGGAACAGAAAACAAACCATTACAAAGCAAACCGTCCTTCCTGCAAAACTCAAGCCCCTGTGCTGGAACTGCAGCAGGTTCATATACTGCTGCCCCTGCAACATACAGGTACATCTACCCCCCCATTTTGCTTGTTTCATCCTCATTTCTGGCTCTATTCAGAAAGCACTTAGACAAGAGGCAAAGGAAAAGGAACAGAAAAAAGACTCAATGGTTTCTAGCAAGAGCAAATATAATTATCTTTGTAGCTGAGGATGACAGTGTAGTTTTGTTTCCAAACTTGGTCATTTTCTCAGAGCTAACTGGCAAATTCTAGCTCATTTAGGCAAATCAATTGTTAGAGCAAGAGAATATTGAAGAGGCAGTCAAAAGCCCTCACTTCTGCAGCATTGCTATCATCAGGCTTACGCTCTATACATCAAAGCCGTTCTTAATGAAATTTCACTGACAATATTTTTAATGAAGAAGTTGAGATTCACCATGTAACTCAAGCTTACCGTTTAATTTCTAAAGTTACATGTACTAAAACAATTTACTGAAAGGTCTAGCCTGCTCAAATCCCATCCTTCTAGGGATGTTTGCACCCAGGGAGAAAAATCACTCAAAAATGCAGTACCAAGAGCCAAGTTAGTTGGGTTCCAGTAAAGCTACTTAAGGTTCAAGATCTAACATCTGAGGATAGTCCTAGGACAAGATCTTACGCAAATTAATTGCATTACCCGGTGCTGCCACCAGATGTCAGGGAGCAATAGAGAAAATTTAGTTGTAGCTTCCTAAGTCAAAAGCCGGCAAGGGGAGGTAACACATAACAGTCAGCTCAACCATGCCATCTCTGTGACAGTGAAGTCCAAATGATTCTACTAGTATTTTCTGCAACATGGCTTATCATCCCATACCACCCCATAACATCTTACATGCAGTGAGTCTTATTTCACAAAAACATAGGTTTTGAGAGTGCCATCAGGCAAGAAAAAAATAAAAAAGCTTGTTTTTCTGAAGCTGGAAATTCAAAAGAAAAACCCTAAGGTAATGAATGCAGCAGCAGCATTATGTAGGTCTTGAAGGCAAATAGCTCAGAAATACCCAAATTGCAGCTTTAAGATCAGCTCTGCCTTGTGCATATGTAACTATATTATTACACATACTGTTATCTTCTCTCTTTTAGTTATCATGCTGTTGGCAGCAGATTGTACACACTTTGCTCAGGTTCTCACCCTTCCCCAAATCCCCTGTCAATGATGATTAAAATATAGAAGGATGCATCAGAAATTCTTCAGCAGACACATTCTTCTGGCCAAATTCAGAGAGTCCCTTTAAATCACTCTATAACAGGGTTTGAGAGTATGGACTGGAATATATGATGGAGAAGCAGGATGTGTGAGGTAATTTCAAGCATGAGTTTGAAATTGTGTGTTGCACACAGGTAGTAAAATCACAGTTGGGGTTGGATTACAAGATGCAGCTCTCCTTACACCACACTACTCTGCCCTCTCCATATGTCCCCTTTCTAGGAATGTATTGGAGAGCTTTTCAGATGTTATTACAACTAACCGTATCCTTTCAACATGATGGATTCAAGGCTTGGAGGATGATAAAGAAGTCTCTATGACGATGTAAAATATTTACGTTTTCTTGTAAAAAAGTAGGAATTTTAAAAACTGGTATCTTGGGTCCTTTCCAAGGTAAGATGCAATGGCTACAAGTACAACTAGCAGGGGTGAATTCCCTTATGGTATAAATCTTGTTCGGGAGCAGTCCAAAAACGTGATTAAAGTCATCGTTGTTTAAATCACACCTTCAATTGCTTTCGGGCAGAGAAATTTGGAGGTCCAGAGGTGAAAAATATTTCTATGGCAGGTTAACTGACTGAAAAATATGTCCAATGCTTGAAGCCATTTAAGGACTGAAACAAGTCAGAGAGCACACCAGGCAAGGCGAGGCGAGGCGAGGCGAGGAGAGGAGAGGAGAGGAGCCTGGCAAAGCAGTCAATAGTATATAGTAAACTAATTATTCTTCTATAAATTTCACGTGTACGATTTTAGATGTGTGTTATATAAATATACGTACATACCTACACCACAGTATGAAAAATCCCAACTAACCACGTATCAAAGCAGTAATTTGCCAGACCTCAGGATGGAACTGTCAGGCAGCTTCTCGTGAACCCCGAATGCAACGTGAGAGGGGCAGCAGCTGCAGAAACAGCTGGTGTCACGAAAAACCGTGAGCAAGACCGAAACGGGGAGAATGGATGTCAGCAGTGGAACGGAATGAGCAGCACTTTGTTCCGGATGCTTAGTGCTGAACGCAGAAGATTATCGGTTATGCGAGTAACAAATACACGGGCGACAACAGCAGCTACAGCGGATGTTCCCCTCACCACCCTAATCCCTCTCCAAGGCAATGAGGACAGCAGGCACAACACTGCCAGTCGCTATCTGGAACGCAGTATAGTATGGCATATAAGATAAACAGACCTTCAACAAATTGGTGCGTGCCAGCCTCGGCATAAAACATTCAGCACAAAAGGCACATGGCACAGTCTAACGAAAATTACTTTGGAGGGTTTGAGTACCAAATGTCTCAGCAATGAGATGGCCCCGTCCTTCTGTTAAGACATAACACTAGGGAATTCCTACGATAATGAAGTGCAGTTCTGCTTGCTGTGGCGTATCTGGTTGTTGCATGCTATAAATACAACCACTAAGGGTGTATATCAGTTCCACAATATGTCAGGAAGCAGACGCTTCCGGTATGATACATTACAAGCATCATCCTAAAAACTCCTGACCTATCCATTGATCCTCTGGGACACGGCAACCCAGGTGAGAAGCAGGGTTTAGGATTACAGCTTTGTTACTTGATGTCCAGTACTTTTTAGAGCTACCTTTTGTACTGTTCAAATTTCTTCTAGAAAGAGCATTTGTGAAATCTCCAAAACTGTACTCAGGTCCTTATTTATTTATGAAACAGTGAATAATTCATAAAACAGGGCAGACAAAGGAAAGAGACAGGGACAAACAAGGTGCTCCAGATTAGAACATACTTACAGATTTGAAGAAAAAACATTTGACTTTGAAAGATAAAACTGCAAAGTTATCTGCCAGTGTAGGCTTTAAAGGTGTATGGTGTCATTTCATGCTTCCAAATGCACATCAGCAACCGCAGGAGAGATTAATGGTTTGAAGCTGCGCCATGGAGATCCAGGCACAGACTTGCTGAGCTCTTGGCATACTTTTTCCTACCTTCCCCTTGCATAAGGGAGCAGGAGGCTGTGCAAGCGCTGACACATCAGCTGAGACTCCACACCAACCAATACCTTGAACTCAAGACAAAGTCTGGGAAAGCTGTGCTCTACCTCTCACACAGGACTGATCACAACTGCAAAAAGGGGCTATCAGAGCACAACCCGAATTCCACAGTAAGCAGAACAGACAACTTTGACTACTTTTTTTTAAAAGGTCTTCAGTATCCAATATACTTAAAATTTGCTTGTCCAGATCTCTAACCAAATGCAAGGCAGGCCAGTCATGCCCTGCAACTGCAGGCACCAAAAGGAGTTCATGTTTGAAGCTCTTATCATCAGTATTCGAGTTTGATAGAACAAGGTCAAATTCAGTCTTTCTCAGACTGATATAATGCAGACTGCTGGATCCTATTCTGCTCACCAAGATGTGAGGCTTCATTCTCCTTTCCCAGAGTTATGTTGCTATGTACCGCCAGCAAAGTGCTAGTGCTGAAGCAAGACATGCCAACAAAAAAATAAAAACTGAGGTATGGTGAACATTTTCTGAGGAAGGAGAGGAGGTTAGGCCAGTTCTTGGCCTCTGCATTACAAAAAGAAACCTCCTAGCTTCCACCCAGAAGATAAACAGAACAGCTGGATTCATGAAAAAATATGGCAAGACTAAGAGGGTGTAATTTAAGACATCTTGTTCAACCCTCAGTAGGAACCTTTGCCTTCTAGTTCCAAAGAAAAGCTGTTCTCCTGTTCTTAAAACAAGCAAAACAAGCAAAAAAAAAAAAAGTGTATGCATCTTCAGCTGATAGATGAAAACTTTCTTAGTAGCTAGATCATAAATTAAAGAAATACTTAAAAAAAATACAGAAACACTCTGCACTCAGAGGATACATTAATTAACCTGGGTAAAGAAATCTTTACGAGAACATTATAATTTTAAAACTAATTCAACACTTTCCCAATTGATGGGCTTTGCCATGGCTTTCATTTCCTTTTAAGGGGTTAATAGCTTTGGATGCAAAGACAGAGGGGAAGAAGGATTTAATGCTAAGGACTTTCAGCGGGACCATCAACTCACAGTGGCTTGAGTACCCTCTCGGAGCTCCTTCTCCGCTATCACAGAAAAAATAGTAGGAATGGATAATCTGTCCCAGGAGGCAGGTACTAAATCATTTAAGCTAACTCACGCCCTTCCCCCTCCCCAGAAAGCTATTAGAAGTCAGTATAAAACTTGATGTAATGGCATATCACGCTGTTGATTAAAAAAAAAAAAAAAAAGAGCAAATAGCGTGTTGTATCCTGCCCTAGCTTTAGTCCCTGCACAAAGAACATTTGGCAGAGTGCACGCACTGAGACAAACCTCTTCTCTGTGAGAGGACACGGGAGGTAAACGGTCCAAGTCAGAGAGGACAGGTTACATAATTTAATCCATCCACCAGTGGGGAAAACAGTTGTAGACAAAAATAACCCCATGATCTGACCACACAAAGTAAAGAGAAAGTCTTTGGTGGAAAGGGAACTTCCAGCCTCATATGAGTTCCTGTTTTCCCAAGAGGTACAACCAAAGCAGAGTGACAGGGTAAGGAGAAAGGCTGAAGGGAAGCACTGAGACAGTCTCTGGAAAGGGATCCGCACATAAGCTAATCAGTGGGGGTTTTCTGATTAGACCAAAGGTTACAAAGAAATATCAATAAGGCTTCTTAGTGTTTCATCACATCTTCTATAATTACTCAGGAAATAAAAGATCAACCTGCTACTGAATTACAAAATAAAAATATAAATCAATTCGATATCCATCTTAAAAAAACTGTTGTTTTTTGCAAAAAGCATTGGGAAAACGGAGTCATTAAAGAAAAAAAAAAAAACCTTTGTGCATTTAGCATTTCAGACATTCTATCCCCGCAACAGAAGCACGCAGCTACCCATTGCCACCCAGCTAATTATAGAGCGGGTTTCATTCTCAAGACCCTGCCGATAGGACTGTGTGAAGAGAGACAGCTCCACGACACATTCACCAATGGGAGTCTAAAAATGACCCGCTCTCATCTGCCCGATTTTCACAACCACCATTTAACTGCTGACTGCCACGCAGGAAATAAATCAGAGCACCGATCTGTCTCTTTCCCCATACATGCCTCCAAAACTGGCAGCCAATTTCTACTTCTTTAGCCTCACATCTTAGTAATTGCGCTTCACTGACAGCAGATAGCCACTAACGAGACTGCAGAGCTTTACCCAAGGCAGAGCCATGACATTTCACTGTAACCCTTACCTTCCCCTCAGACATACTCATCTGAACTGCACAGCCTTGCAATACATACTCGGACGTGTCTGAATGAAGTATGAACCCAAATGGGTATGAGTGGAAGCACGAGGAGAAAGAGCAGAGCGAGGGATGTGCTGGTGGCCTGTCCTGCTAACCACAGGCCCAAGTGACAGCAGCCAAGTTGAGCTAGGGGCTGCTTACATCAAGCCCAGACGGCCAGTGCTCTGGTAAGACCCTAGGCCATTCTCTTCCTGTTAGCCTAACAGAAAGCCAGATTACAGCCCTGAGAATCTCAAAGCGAGCAAACACGGGCAACAGGAAGCAGACCGGCCAAAAACGTGTGGAGGTGGCAGCAATCAAAGCCTGGAGGCGTAAGGATCATCATGGTAGCCACTGTCTCTTAAAGCGCAGAAAAGGCCTATCCAAAAACCAGTTGTCGTTGCCAGTCAGGAGGAAGCCAAGCAAAATGAAGACTCGACAGCTGGCCTCCTCTATGCTCCACTTCGCAGGGCCAGCGATCGCAGCAAGGCCACTTGGGCACACCCAACTCAGCAGAGAGAGTGCAAATGACGCCAGGGACGTTGGACAAAAGAGACCTCGAGGCAAGACCTTGGGGAGGGGGAAGGGCGTGTTAATTTTAATTCCCTACAGAGCAGGGTCTTTCAAAGACAGCACAGCCACAGCTGTCAGAGGCAGCGGGACACCTGCTACATACAACAGTTTCTGCATGTAATTTCTGTAGGAAAGCCAGCGACTGGTTAACAGAACAGTGAAGAGGTTGTCAGCCCACTTCCCTGGGGTGTTGGCTATGAAACAATAACTGCTGTCCATTTATTCTTCAATTCTAAATATGTGACAAGAATTAAAAGGCAAATAAAGTAGAGGGAGATTACTTCTAAAATGTTATCTTACTCTGGAGAAAACAAGGACCTCCTGAAGACCACATGCTGGTCAACCTTGGGTCGAAACAACTGAAGAGATTGCAACACATATTTCCATCTCAAAGTTGTTTACAAAATTTTGCCCTTCCCTCAGGCACTTGCCTTCCCATGATTAGCAGCGATGTGTGAAGATATTCTGGTATCAGTACCCTTTTCATTGGAAATATTCCAGTCCACTAGCCTGGAATGACTGCTATGAAGTGCAGTGTTAGTCAGAGCCACTGAAATTTCTCATCCCATAGAAGTCCTCCCAGTTTCTTCAAAAACAGTCAGAAGCAGGCAGTGAAGCATACCTCGGCTGCAGCAACAGAGGGGGGAGTTTTTCAGGTCTACTATAGCAGAACTGTACTGTAAAACTACCATACAGAGGCATGACCGTTCTATATGTACTTCTGATACTCAGGTAACCAACGTGACACCATAAAACTTTAAAGACTCCCTAACAAGTCAAGGCTAAGGAAGTATTTAAAATAAAAAAAAAAGAAGTCCTAAGTAGCGAAAACAGGTAGAGAAGGGAGAAAATAAGAAGAAACAAGAAAAAGAACAACACAACAGTACACCCAGCCATGTCACATCTCAGTTACCTTTCAGTCCATGTAAGCTGCATCTCTTGGAATCAATTCCAGTTGCACCTAAACTAAATCTGATCAAAGCTGCTGTAATTACTTGTACTCTTAAAGTATCGACTCATCAGGAAGAAGGAAACAGAATCAGCTCATCCAATGCTTCTAATTATTACAGTCTTTCACAGTAGGAGTCTGCCTCTTCCATCACTGCAGACATCTGCTAGCAGAAACCCAAAGACAAACTTGTGTAAAGACTCTTTTTCGGGATTATTTCAGCTTGAGCATTTATTTGTCAGCGCCACGCGTGCCATCTGCATTCTCCCCAGCTGTCACATCTAAGACCCATAAAGAGGAGAAAAAAAAGCAATTTGTGCAGAAGTTATATATATATATATATATATATATATGTATATGTATATATGTGTATATATGTATATATAAAAAATCTGTGACATGTTGGCTGAAATCATGCAATTTATCGCACAGGTAACAGCTAAATGTCACAATGCACATGTACAATGTATAAACTGCAACTCATCCAGAAACCTATGTTTAGAATAAGTTCCCTGATTCCTGATCAATACAGCAGGCCACAGACAGATGATGTTCTACAGCACTGACACATGACATCTCAGATGGATTTTACATTTGTCTTCTGGAAAGACTGTGATCCCTTTCTGCATAAGGGAGCATGACACTTCAAAACGCTGGAGGGTTCTTACTGATCTTTGCCCAAAACAGGTATCAGCATACTTTTAGAGTAAAATTTGTTTGAAAATTTTATCATTAGCCCTGACTCTCGAGGTTTTTTTTTTTCTTAAAACACACTTTAGGAAACTACCAGAGATATATAACTACTGTTATATTCTCACTGAGACATTAGGCCAAACTTCTTCTAACAGAAGCATAATGCTTCAGATCATACTTTAGGTTTGGGGTCTGCTTTTCTGTTCGTGGCTGCATATTATAAATACCAGAGATACTGAACACAGACTGAAATTGTGTGCAAACATTACAAAGATCGGGCAGTGCCATCCCCTAACCCTGTGGCTAATGGGCCTTTTGCACAGTGCAGAACTTCTCAGATCAGCAGTTACTTTTACCACAGTAAATAGCACCACCTTGAATAGCGCGACCGCGCAGCACTGAGGCAACTCTCTCTATTTTGACGATCACATAAACACTACCTTACTAACAGTGCTATCCTCCTTTGACTGCAATGGCATCGCCACAAGTTCAGAAATAAACTCCTGCCCCAGAAGTGACAATACAGATAACCAGCAGCGGAAGAAGTCACAGCTGGAGACTTCTTGCACTACAATCTGTTTTTTGTGCAAAATACCAAGACAGGACATGTATATACGCTTACCTCAAAGCTTGCTTTCTTAGACTAATAAGAGCCCCAAGTCTATCCCACCAGTACTTCAGACTACTTACAGCCTCTGCACAGAGCCTGACCAACAACCAGGCATCTGCCTCCTGACACTCTGTGGCTGCTACTTCTTACACATCCAGCAAAAACTGTGCTTTCTACGTTCTTACACTACAGAGTTCATTAAATACACTTTGGTGCTGGGAGAGGAAGGATGGCACATAAACTTCCTTTACTGAAGAGCACAAAGATAATTTTTTCTAATTAGAGAAATCAAAATACTTGGAAGTCAGTGTCCATCTCTTTCTAGAAACTTCATATGGCAATAAAAGATGGGCTGGATCTGGCAAAAATTATTCATAACAAAAGAACATTTTCAAGCAAGCACAGAGACTCTTTCCTGCTCTTCAGTGTAATAAATCCAACAGATACAATACAAGAGGATTTCTACAGCCAGGTAGAAAGCTCAAGTAGCTCTAAAACAGAAGGAAGACAAACTTTAAAATGTGAACATCCCCTAAAAAGGCATATTCAGGGATCCTCTCTTTTCCCACAGATGGAGACCGGCAGAAAAGGTTTCTGTCAAAAAGGCACTGAACATCAACTGATTGCTATAGGAAACCTGGAGAATTCATATTTGGGTGCGTCTTTCATTTGTCAATACAAGATAAAACCCCTTCCTGGCGTTGAAACAACACTTCATTGTGTCCAATTGTACAGATTTGTCTGACTGTAGATAGCTGCTCTCCAGGATGTTGCCGTAATAATCCAGTACACAATGATGTCTGCACCAGAGGCTCAATCTAGTCAATAGTCAAAGTATTAGAAAGAGGTGAGATCATCATCCTTAAGGGCCTTGAAAACTTGCAATCAGGAGAGTAGTTTAGGGACGGTGGCCTATTCAATTCTTAGGATTTCTTCCTAAGTTGCAGCACAGAGAGGTGATCCTTTACTCAAACACCTGAATATACTGCACAGCTCTCAGAACAACCCAAAACTAAATTTTTCGTGCTTAAAATGTAGTTAAGCTACAGATTTTGCTTAACCAGTAGCACAAACCACATCTATTGGCTTTATGCTAGGACTCATAAGCAGGGCGACTGCTTTATCTATTCATCCGCTTTGGATATGCCTAATTGTGCCTGAAAGATTAGCTCTGAAATAGCAAAATTCCTGTGTGAGAGAAAAACAGAAGGCTTGACAGTAATAATTTGAATCATGTTCTCTTCTTGCCAATTTGTATGGTCTTGGGAGTAGCCAAAAAGGAAGATATCTAACAGAGATAATGCAAAGATTTGTGAGAAACTCCTCATCATTTCAAACCCAGATATGCAGAGGGGCCAAGGGACATATCTCATTTCAGATGAAAAATGGTCAGTAGCCAACACATCAAATTACTTTAAAAGAAGTGACATTTCCAGCTGCAGACTGTATTCTCTTTAGTCACAAAAAAATCTACGGCATTTGTTTTCCCATCAATACGCAGTGCACAAACAAACGTGAATTGTTGTTAAAAAGTTACTTTGTTCTCAGGGTTCAAAGCGATCCAGTTCTTCCTAATCCCTTACGAAAATTCCATTGACACAGCGATGGTCACGACAGGAACAGATCTGTAACACATGGAAACAGCAGTGCTTTGCGACTTCAACAGATCACTGTATTCTGTTCAGAGGATGCTGTGATCTCTGATAACCACTCCCGAATGAATCAAGGACAAAAGACTCCCATCTATTATTTCTATCCAACATCAGTCACAGAACTGCTTGTCTCTTTTCCTGTGACACAGTGTCCTTTAAAAAGTCTGCTTCCTTGCATTCATTCTTGATGGAGGAAAAAGTGTGACAGGACTTTGCTTTCTGCCAACCTATGATGATGCCAAGGAATAATGAAAATTATCGGATAGGGCTTGGTGTGAATATTGCATCATTGTTCTTGCTCTATATACAGGATCCATATTCCCATTAGGATCCGATAAACAAACACAGCTTTCTGACTGTAACAGCACTTATTTCTCTCTTTGCAGCCACCTTTGTTTTGAAATTTTGTACCATTTCTATTTCTGCTACCATCTGTGCTTGTTTATCGTGGATCCAGGATACAGTATTCTCTGTATTTGTTTGAACTTCCTTTTAGGTTACCAAGCCTGCATCCAAAAAGCTCTTCAAGAAGAAGACATGAATTTCCCTCTTCCTAACATCAGCAGTAATATAACCAGGATCCTAAGCACCCACTATACCAAGAGTCGCCAAAGTTCAGGAAGGGAGCAAGCTTTGCTTTCAAAACATAGCAAAAGGGTTTGGGAAGCAGCACTAAAAAATGTTTCCTTAAGGCATTTATCCAGAAGTTTTTCACTGACCTTGACTCTACCTGTGATTCTTTAAAGCTAGAATTGGACCTTTGTCTTTGAGGACAGATGGACACACAGAGCGAGCCACAGAAGAAACAAGCAGTAGAGTACAGCAACTGATAGGCACCTTCATTCATGTCCTGGTGCTCCCTGGGACACTCAAGATAGGAACAGCTTTGTTCTGTTCCTAATGACACTTACACAAATGGTCAGGCATTCGCCTCAGCCGATGTCCAGCAACCTCGTTCTGATCCTCATCGTCCTCCCTTGAACGAGTCCGGCACCACACACAAGTCTAACTGCAGAGCAGGTTTGTATGTAGCCCTGTAGATGGCTCTGAAGCAATCGACAACAACCATGGGCCTTGCCTCAGCAAACTGCATTTGTTCTCATTACTGCTCGCAACGTTGCATTTTCTTTGCTGTTTCCATCAGGGATTGATTTGACCTGACATATGACCCGCAACTCTCAACAAAATGGCCTTTTCTCTGTTCTGCAGTTTCCTCTCAGAGCAAATGTTTGCACTGGCCTTTACACAGGAGTCTTTAAGGGCAGGGGGCAAAAGGGAGCTGCAGAAAGGATGCAGGAGAGAAAAATCGCACCAGCATGTGGATAGCGGCATAGACTAGACTTATTACCAGAACAGCCTTTCTCTCACTGGTGGGGATGACATATATGGCGGAAGATGAAAGTTGGTGCTGTTGAGCTTTACATTAATCATGGAGCGATGAGAGACGACGGCCCTCTGGCCCCATCAGTCCAGTGCACAGGGGTACCGCTCGGGGCGTCTGCTCTCTCCTGCGATGGCGGTAAGCTCCAGCACTGCAGCTGCAGCACTAGCAATGCTGTAATCAGCAGTCCTGAATGGGACTGTCATGCAACAGAGCTGAAAACAGCTGCAGTTAGAACAAGAACGAATGAGTATGTAAAACCAGCACCTTTCCATTTCCTGAAAAAACACAGAACAAAGTGAGAAGACTTTTAAGAGGAAGGTACTTGAGAGCAAAATTACTTCAAATCGTTGAAACGTCTGAAGGCTACCGCTGTCTCAAGCTGCAGAGCAAGTGAGGAAACTGGCACCCTGTGTTTTGCCTACATGTGGTGGTTCACGTCACGGAGGATGCAGCACTGCCTCATTTTAGAAAGCGCGTATCGTATTAGCAGGTCAAGTCCCAAATATACAACCTTTTAGATCAAGAGATAAAAACAGCTCTTTCAGTTCAAAGCAAAAGTAGTTTGGGAACGTCACATCCACAAGCCCCAAAGGCTCACCTTTCCCTAAACAGCCGAAATGGCTATTTCTTCAGAAGCAGCTCTGCACTGGGCCCTGCACCCACAACACACTTCACATTTCTCTGCCCACGTGAATCCCACTGCACCGCCAGGAGGAGAGCAGGCACTAGCTGCTCTCAGTGCAGCTTTCTGCTTTCTAATGCTGCACTTCACAGACAAAAATAAGACCTCAAAACAACCCACAGGTTTATAGGTCTTGCAAACTGTATCTGCTTCATTGCCTGAACCCAAACCTTTTGCTACGGCAGCAACTACCTCTTGAAATAAAAAGGGCCTGGGGTTCCCTGAGGTAAATAGTCCCAGGAAAAATTAAGGAGGGCAAAGGATCTTGTAAGGGAAGCATTCTGGCAGGTCTTTTCCTCAGTGGCTTAGCCCCCTGAGCAGAATACAAATGAAGAGCATCACTGTCAACTGACTATAACATCTCAGTCCCCTTATAAGTCACCCATTCGGCTCACGGCACAGAGACAGCGCAGGCATTGTTAGAAAGAAATACACTGGCCGCAAGCAGAAGGAGAGGGAAGCCCACAGACAAACATCACTCTATTGAGACTGAACATAACCTTAAAAATATACTAACAGACCCAGCTATTACATGCATGCACAATGTGGGATAGGGTTAGAGCCCTCAAAAGTGTTTGTTCATTCCTTATCCACTGTTTCAAGCTATAACGTCACCCTATAATTATCTGAAATTATCCCTATTCTGTTCAGCTTCTCTACTGATGAGAAGCTCACAAGAAGCATGCATCTCAGGAGAGGTTTAAAAATACATCACAATTTTACAGCACCAACCAGATAAATGAAGCACTTACTTTCTCTGTGTGCTTTTCTAACCTTGCAAGTGCTGATTAGCAGGGATATCACAAGTTTGACTGTTCATGCAAGCTATTTTGCAGAAATTAAGTGGGAATACAATTTTCTCTGTGCTTCAGTTCTAAGACAAAAGTGTCAGGCCACTGTTTGGTGAGACTTGTGCGTTTCATCCTTAAATAAAGGTACATTATAAACTGCAGAAATACCTAGCTTTAAAATAGACTGGGGACAGAAACCATTAACACAACAGAAGAACATAATTTCCCAAAAGACATAAAGTTGAGGAAGCAGCGTATTGTTTGACTGAGCTTCCTTGAAGAAAGACGTTGACTGGAACTCGTGGGCAAGTAAGGGAGCCTGCATTTCAAATAGCGTATTATTCATAAAGTTTTTTTCCCCACCTCTATTACTGTGTGAACATGTGACTCACTGAGCCTCCTCCCTGTCTTTTTTTTTTTTAATTAAACATTTCACGCCATTCACTGTATTTGACTAGTGAACCTTGCATATTTGATTCTTGTACCGTGTGCAGATGGGCTGTACATATGTGAGCATTGTGGCCTATGAAGCATAAAAAACAAATTTCGATTAAAAAGTAAGAGAAAGAACTCCGCTCTAATGTAATTTTAGAAGCTTGGGAGAAAAATATAATCTGTGTACTGGGGAAGGTCAGACTGTCAGAGTGCCAGGAAACATAGCAAGTTGCAAAAAATAAATATATTGGGATAACCAAATACTTATATGCAAGAATTGTTTTTGTAAAGCAAATGATGGGCTACATAGGAATAGTAAACTACTCTTAAGCCCAATTCATATTCTTTAGGCTCCACATTTATACAGAGTTTAATAAGAAAGGTATGCCTAATTAAGCTTTTTATTTAAACAAAAGGCTGGTAGAGCATGCAAAAAAGAAAAAAAAACCATCTCCGGTATGTATTCCCCCTTCCCTTTGCTTCACTTAAAAATAAAACACAGAGAAGATTAATTTATTGTTTTCAAGGTAAAATCAATTAAATAAATAAACAGCTTGTCACTCTAGATTCAGAAGAAATCTAGTGGAAAATTTCTTTTCCCAGGAAACCTATTTTGGGAAAGTAATAAACCACTGCCAAGGGGCAAAGGCTAGAGAAAAGGCTACAAGTATCCAAAAAAAAAAAAAAAAAAAGAAAAAGAAAAGAAAAGAAAACCACACCTGGGGACACTGCACTATTTCTGAAGTTATTTGGGTTTTTTGGTTCGGTTATCTTATCATTGCAGTTGTCAAATAATTTTAACATCAGTTCTCAAATGTAGCACTTTTCATGCAGCAGCCAAACCTGTACGCTTTCCCTCCTCTAACAGGTAGAGAAACCAAAACAGAAGTGAAATTGATTGCCCTAATCACCCATGTCAGTGGCAAAACTGGGAATAAAACCCAGATGTCCCTATATTCCAGTACAGTGCTTGGTTTAACTTGGCCATGAAGCCTCTCTGCAGACTGCTCCTGGGCACAAGCTTGTAACCAGGGCTTTCAGCCTGGGAGCGCGGCTGCAAAGGGATGGAGGAGCCCCAGGTCCTTAGCTGGCAGCCTGGATTCCTCCAGGACGTCTGTGAAATCTGAGGAGCCTCTCCACTCCCCTCCTGCTACCCGCTGCAGTGGGGATGGCAAGGTGGAGACAGAGGGGCACCCATTCCACCAGGGAGAGCGGCAAGCGGTGACAAAATATGCCTCAATATGTCTGGGTGCTGCCTCCATCATCCAAAAGCAGTGGTGCAGCTGAGGAGCTCAGTGGAAGGCGGCTGCACAAGGAGCTACGATCCACAGCCTCTATCTATAACACGAGCACACGATCTCCAGGTGCCAGGGCGTCTCACTCCGCCTCCAGCCAAGCAACCACACTGGAAAATCGTGGTCAAAGTTCCCAGGACAGGAAGCTAAATTAGCTTCAACACAGACAAACACAGTCCCACAGCACTTGCAATTCTCCTGGCTCTTAAAACATGAGCTCTCAGGGATCGGCGCAGTCTCCTGCAGAACGGCGCAGCAGGATCAGTTCAGACCACAGCCTTTAGCCCTCACTACAGCACACATGTTATTAAGTGCCAGCCACTACCAGAACTGCAAAAGAGATGGACAGAAGGAAAATGAGAACTAATTTTTGTCTCTCCCTCCTTATGTCTATTCCCATCCAACTATCTATTGCTTACAGTAATTTTCTTTAAAAAGAAATTACTACAAATTTATTTCACTCCTCACCTATACAACTTCTGAAAATCTGTGCAATTCCATTGCAAGATACTGATGCAATGAACTGCTATTAGGCTTGCAAGAAGAAAAACACACATGAAGGGTCCCTGTGTGTCTCGATTTATTTCAAGTTGCACCATTACAAATCACCCCTGCAAAAAGATGTGAAGCGGCTCTCTTCACTGTGAGGTGAGACACCAAAGTGGAGAAAATGATTATACATGGTGTAGAAAATGTTTCCTTTGGCAGCAGTTAAGAAAATACTATTCGTTCTGGATATAGCCTGCATGCTTCTGCATAATAAAGAGAGCAATTGAACAGTCTTTTAAGAAGTTTACTGGGTCACATTTCTCCTGGACTAAGGCCAGCACTCCCATTATTTGCCAGCGCTGCGTGCAGATTACACAAGTCTTTTACTGGTCTCAATCCTTATTTTTTTTACTGATGCTGACATTGCCTGAAAACAGAAATACAAACCCTGAAATTACTTATAATGCAAAATGTAGTTCCAGAGGTTGTTCAGGGCAAAATAATAAAACTGCTATCCTTGCTTCTTCGGTGGCCAAAAGACCCAAGAGAAGCAGAGCCTGTGCACTTTAGTGTTGACAAGCGTGGGTTTCTCCCCAGCCGAAACGGCACACGCTTTTCCTCAGAGGTTTGGACAAGAACGAGAAGCGAAGCAAAACACAATGAAGGGGAGAATAATGCGAGAACTTGATTATGCAAGCCATTCAAGCTAATGGGACTAGTCATATGAGGACAAATTATGCCAGCAAGTATGGTTTAGCAGGAAAGTGCACTGAGGATAAATTGTGTTTTCCAGCTAATCATTTGTGCAGCTTTCTAAGGCAGTCAATCCTCTCCCCCACCCCAAACAAAGCATCACATTTTCCAAAAAGCATGTGACGCAAGATGCTGCGGGCAAGAGCCTGTGTAGCAGCATTGCCTTCCTCTCAACGCCTTCAGACAATCTATAGCCTTTAATGGTTCTTCAGGGAACCAGTAAAACAAGGAGACACCAGTAGTTGCACAATCACTGTCTAGGGCTCTCTAGGTCAACAAGGATTGCTAGAAAGCAATATATCTTTTAAAAAGGAAGCAATTTCTTACAGAAGAAGGTGATAGAAAATCTCCCCTAGCAAGCACTGATAAAAGAAAGGGGAGGAAAGGAGAGGGAGACTGATATGCAGTCCTTGGAGTCCCCATCAAAGTACTCTATTTACTGCCCTATTTGTAATAAACAGTTCACTCCTGGGTAGCAACACACTCGCCCCTGGTACAGTAACCAGTGCTAAACTCTGTCCCAGTAGCAGTTCCATTAGTTGACACTGTTGGATGACAACCCTCATGCCTTCCCCATGTCCCGGGAGGAAAGCAGAGGCACGGGGAAGATGCTATAAAAACAAACAGACCGAGAAAGAGATTTAAAACACGTTTTTAAAACATGGTTTTTTAAAAAAAAATTTAGTCATGTAGTCATGACAGTGACAGTCATGCATCAGGAGGAGGGCAGAAGGAGGAAAAGAAGAACATAAAAGCCCAGCCTCTGCCATGGAAAAATCAGCCTTCTCCTGCAGAGTATCACAGTTTAGCCCTCTCTGGATGTCTTGGACTAAGAGGAGCTGATAAGAAAGGGACAGTACAGTTCATTCAGAAGCACTATGCACTGCCAAGAGAGTTACAGAGTACTCCATTTAGTGACTCTGCAAGCCAAACTAGCTTTCCCATCTATAATATAAGCACACAAGGCCTCAGCTCAGCAGAGTCGGTGAGCTGTCCCTTCACAAGCAGAAGGCATATGTGACAGGAAAGCCTCTAAATACACAGGCACAGAGTTACATTTGCAAGATCTAGCCAAGAGTTTCACTGCTTGCTCCCATTACACTAATGGACACCATGCAGCCACCCCAGAAGCACAAGAAAATATTCTTTATGCTCTCCAGGTTTGGATGAGGTTGGATAATTCTGAATTCCTGCCCTGAAGGCTCATCTGTGGTCATTTTAAATCATTTCAGAGCTATAAGCAAGAAGGGGAAAGGTGCGGGAAGAAAGAGTAGGTTTACAGAGGGGGATAACACCCCTTGAATCTCTCCCACTAACAGACGTAAGAGCCCCAATAGCTTATTTTCAGGCCCAAGACCTAATTCAGTATGCAGCAGTAACACTGTCGATGTACTGAGCAGAAAGAGCCATTTCTTTTTGTACTGGTGAAATTTGCTCTTTAAGGAGTTACTGGAAAGCCTGCAGGAAAGTCTTACTTTTTTGTTTCGATGAAATCTCCAACAGTTGACCCTTTTATCGAGGTAGCTACCTAAACGCTTACCAGAATTATGTGCAGCCTTTCACTGACGCTCTTGTAAAGAGCGGAAATCAACCGTGCAGATACTTGCCTAACACCTCACCTGTCACCAGAGGCAAGTGTGCCAGGCTCCATCTCTGCAAAAGGTGATGCCATGAGCCAGCGACAGCAGCAGAGCCAGGTCCTGCCTACACTGTGGACCCTCCGGACGGCACCAAGCCCCCACAGTGGGGATGTCACGACCAGCAGAACTGAGGGCTCTCCTTAGCATCATTCTGCAAAAGACTCTTGGCTTAGCAACCTCAGGAGAAAAGGCCTTTCCTCCTCTCCTCTGCAAGAACAACAAGCAACGGCAGCACTTTGACCCAGAGCTCCTTTCTGAAAGCAGAGTGCCTTTCTGGAGTTTGGAGGGAGCAGCTCAGCAGTGGCATCACCCCTAGGGACTTAAAAACAGATGCTTGTCTAGACAAAAGAAGGCACATCAGCTGCTTAATGGATTTCTTATTGCTTCGAGCTACATTTCTGAGCCTCCCATAAGCCTCCTCTGCTGGGACCCACACTAAGAACCTGGATATGAAGAGCTTGCAGCTGTGCAACACTGCACTAGTGTCTAGCAAAACCCCCAACTCTGAGGCAAGTAGGCAAAAAAACAAGAGGAAATCTAGACGCCGCTGCAGACACAACGGGCTACCTCACCGCTTCACACAGCAGCAGTTCAATTCTCTAGCGCTCTTACAGCCACCCAAAACTGTTCCAATGCTTTCTACCTGCTCGTCCACTGGTACAAACCAAAGTTTGTACAATACTGTCAACAACACAATGGTTGCTCCCAGCAGAAAATTTGAGCTAGCTTTTTACAATTCTAACATGTTTACCACAAAAGAGGTAATTTTAACCACACTGGTTAGGCTACAACCAACACTCACATATTTGCATAGGTTTAAATGAGCAGAGTTCCGTTTCGGGCACATGTAAAACTGGCTGTGGTAAAAATTTAAAAATTAAGTCTTTGACGCTTAAGAAGGAAGGCTGGGCTGATAGGTGGTGACTCAGATAAGTCGGCACTGAGGAACAAGCTGACAGAACATTTAATTAACAAATTAACTTTCTTTTAAATAAGCATTACAGTCTTACAAACATACAAGGATATAGCATTCGATTTCCACCTAATAAGCGATGCCTGACATTTTTCCAAGCTTCACTTCCTGGTTTCCATTAAAAACAAGTCTACCTAGCGCATCACAAAATGCTTTGCTGACGACTTTCTGCTTTGTATACTGCCTGGTAGCTGCAGGGTGAATAAGCCAATTCCTCTGAGTCACTTCTAGCAGTGTCTCACTCTGTCAGTAGCACTGATTTGCTTAAGCGCCTGTTTGCTTGGCCCTTCTCCAAACAAACCAGCTTCTTCATCTGAATCTCCTGGTCCCTTTTCTGAGCAAAAAAGAATTAGGGGTTTGCAGAACACCTGCCTCCCATCGAGAGAGGCACTGAACCACAAAGTTTTGGAGGACTTCTTTAGGATAGACTTGGAAGAAGGAAAAGTGACAGGAATACGATATATATGTATCTCACGGTAAGACTGTTAACACTTTTTCCTTTCACTTCTTAGTCCTCAGCTTTCAAATTTGACTGATGCAGTATATATCCAGGAAATACATGACCTTAAAAGAAGTGGCTAAAGCTACACAAAGAAGGCAACTTCATGTGCTAACTCACACCATTAAAACACTGGATCAAATGTTTGCGCAGAAGATTTGTACTCTTGTTCCTCTGCTTTCTTGGTCACTGCTTTTTTCTCCCTCCCATGCATAGCCTTTGCTTCCTCTTTCAGGAAAAAAGATTTATCCTTAACAAATTTTAAGAACTCTCCAAAAAATTTGGTTTGTATTTCCCAAGCTAAGCCATTCCCAAGTTCAGCAATGAACTCATCTTCCTTTTGAGCATCTGTTCTTACAGCAGCCAATCCCCAGCCACAATGGGCTCAACTTCTCTAGCAGCCACCACTCGGACAAAATAAAGAGTGTAAACTACTGAAGAAGCAGCTGGGTGCAACTATTCCAAACAGTTTTCAGAGAGGTGCCTTGAGCCAGGACCTTTATGTAACCCTTTCAAAAGCAAGACTACATGCTTACCGCACTAACTGGTAACAGACATTTAATTTTAATTAAGAGTTTTCTGAATGAGAGGGGTGGGGAGGGAGGCAGAACAACAACAACAACAGAAAGGATGGCTTCCTCTCTCTTCTGGGATAGGGACAAAAAAGCAGATATTTGCAGTAATTTGGAAGAGCAAATGGAAGTGAGTCAAATCACCTCTGGGAGTCCCGGCATCACAGCGAAAAATTCTTTGACCAGGAAGAACAAGCCAAGAAGAATGAAATTCCCTCTCTTCCCTTTAGAGAATGTTAGTCCTCACAGTCCTGATGGATCCATTGTAAGACAAGCAGGAAGAAATTCTCTAGCTTATCTGTTTTCCCTGGGGTATTATTTCCCTCCTGCACATACAGAGCCCTAAGAACATTTCCTCTTGGGAGCCATGGATTTGCTTACTGCCACTAGCATCAGCAGGAAAATCTGGGTTGTTTGTTGTCCCTCTCACAGACAGTGATCCCATATTATGAAGATTAAGGTCAGCCAGGGAGCACGTGACACAATAATCTCCTGTAGACGCCAAACGGACTGTCACAAAACCGCAGCACGTCCTTCCAAAGCTCTGCACCTGCATACAGCCAGGCGTGCACGGCACTGCGGGGGTCCCCTTCTTCTCGTTTGCTCCTCAGGTGCTGCCCGATGGGGTGAACCCCTACTTTTCATCTGCTATTGAGAACATGGCAATGCCAAAGTTTGCAGTCTGCCCCTCCAGAGTCCTACCCTCCTCTTGCAGCTAACCTCCTCTCCCAGCCGCGCTGAGCGCCTGAGGGGCTCTGTCAATTGGACCGCGCGGCTCTAACCCATGGGATCTGCACAACCTCAATGGACTTCTGAGCACTTTGGGTGCCTCATTCCACCACCGTCCCCACCAGCAAAAGCTAGGGAGACACAATGTTTCTGTCAAAATATATTAGCATTGCTTTGGTATTCCCTCCATCTTGCCAGCACCATACAATATGCTCTTCTGTACCTTTTGAACAGCTTGTAAGCCAAGCTCCTTTTTAATGTTGAACAAACTATACTGAGAAAGTCATGAATGATTTCAGTGAAATTGGTAGGAGGGAAAAAAAAAATCTTTACTTTCCGAGAGCAACAGTTGTTATTTCCTTCCTGAGGGAATAAACAGCCCCTCTGTACATTTTGAGAGTGCAGGATCAGGATTTTTTAAAACTGCTGTTTACTTTGAGAAACCAGAGGTGCAATTTAATTTCACACTGAATGACAAAACTAAGCATGAACTATAGCTTAAAGCACAGCGGCGTCAAGAGAAAAAAAAATATTTCTTGTCCATAATTTCACCTTTCTGCTGCCTTATGACAGAAATATTAAGCTATTCTTAATAAGCCTGGGTAAAATCATTCTTTCAACAGCAAATCAGAAGATCAGAAGTCAAGTTTTTGGAAGGCTCAGCCACCGCTGCTCACAACACCACATTTCTAGCATTTCACAAAGTCACAAACTTCCATTTGCATGTCAAAGTACAGTCCTTATAATGCAGAAACTGTCCAACACGCAAACCGGGCATACTGTAGGCATGCAAGAGAGCGCCTGCTCCCTATCAGTGCGAAAGTGCAGAAGGCTAGCCATACACTATTAGAATCCTCTAGATGCTTGTAGTTACTTCATTTCTTTGCTGACTATCCCCATCTTACTTAGATAAAACTTTTCAGGGTTTATTCTTCCACTGCTTCCATTTGCAGAGCAGGTTCCTGCCAGTAGTTCTCGCTTACCCCAAGGGACTGCAACACTGATTTTTAGCGAGCGTTATCACCCTTCCTCTCGTTTCACGGGTGAACAACAGCTTTGAACGTATGTCTTACTTTCAAACACTTAATTGCTTGAGGTATTGAGAAATCTCCTTTTAAAATTACTACACAGCTTTGTATCACTAGATTTCCATCTCCCAGCGTCAAAATCCTTCATGCACAATCAAGCCAAAGGAATCTTTTATCTTAGCATCAGAAGGAAAGAAGAAAGAACCCCATGGATTAAGAAAACTGCTCTTACACAGTGAGTTCAGAATGGTTGGTACTTTCTATCTCTACCTTGATCCTTTAAAGCCAGCATTTCTTTTTCTGGATCCCCTTGGTACTTCTTTGCTGCCAGAATTTCAGGCGAGGAAATCACTATGTTCATTCTCAAAAACCATCCTCACCACAGATTTTGTATTTAATACAGAGAAAGAGGAAAACAGCCCTCAGCATGGTTTTGAAATTAGTACAAATGTCGTTAATGTTTAAAAATGTTACTAAGTAAATCTTTAAGTAAAGAAAACCAACCTGTTTCAATTTTCTTTTCAAATTCCCTTTATATATAATTTCCCTCTCAGCTAGCAAAGCCAACTAGAAAGATCAGTGTTATGATGGAGCACAACTTATTCACTATTAAAGTGAATTCACTTATTCACACAGTTCACTATTAAAAAAAAAAACACTCCACCCCCACCACCAACCATTACTGTTTCCTAGGGCTACGGTAAGAATCTAGATAAACCAAGCATCTGCCTCGAACCAAAAGAAATTTTGACTTTGAGATTAAGATGCGCTTAACTTGGAAAACGATGAGTTTGCTCTATCAAAGGTAACTCAAAGTCCAAGCATCTTTGCTACGCACAAAAATATAGGGGTGCCAAGCGATAAAAGACAAGGAGCCCCCTTAGAGAGAATCACAGCAACTGCTGAAACATTAATGCAGCTCTTTATATGAGAAAGCCTAAAAAGGACTTTGAATTATGCATTGCAAGCAACGCTACATCAGCAGTGGCTTTTTTATGTGAGAGGCAGCTGGCATTTTAAAAATAGACAACTTTAAACTTGATGGGGGTAGCTTACCAGAGAGGGAAATTATCCACAAATCATCCACCATAATTTAAGGGGACAAGGCAGATATACAAGCAGATATACAAGCAGAGCACAAAGAAAGGTTATTAGCAGAAATGTTCTGAAACAGTATTTTGCTGTCAGCATAGACTTGCTGTCCGTAAGCAAAGCAGCACAGCTTCACCATTCCTCAGCATCTGAACATATTCTGCCCCCTACTCTGATTTATCAGAGAGGTCTCCTTAAGCTATTCTGTAGCAGGCATGTTCTGCCAAAAACCTCATGATTTACTCCTGTAGACAAAAGAGATGTTCTGTCCCCCACAGGCAGCTCATGAATTTCTGCAGCTTATTTTTAAAAATAGAATCATTAGTGATCTCAGATTTATAAACCAACAGCACAAAAAGAAGGGCGAGGAAGTAGGGTGATGACAAGGACCGACTGAAAAGTGAAACACCTGGAGACTACTCAACCACACAGCTAATTGGTAATTTGGGGTCCTTTGGCTTTATGATTACACGAAAGTCCCCACTCCCACAGCACGCACACATTTAGAGGCAGTGCACTAAGCAGCTACGTACAACAACACAGCTAGTAGACTGCTTTGCATGTTTTGGGTTTAAGCATTTATACTTCCCAACGGGCAACTTGACCCGCTTTCCCAGTGACTGACAGACAAAGATGTTGCTATAACTGGCTTTACAGCAAGTCATCCAAAAGGTGACATAAGTACTTCCAGCCAGAGATGTTTTCTCAGTATCCTTGATATGCACTCCCTTCCCCTGTGCAGTCAGAATATAAGATGCAGCCTTAAAATACTGTAGCGCTGACATAATCAAGGGAACAGGCTTGATTTAGGGCATGAGTCCCCTTGTACTGGGCTCTGACTGTACACTTACACTGCTAATGATCAATCTCATTTAAGTTTTTTCTTTTGGTGGAAGTACTATGAATCATGATACCACTGAGAGTCACGGTATTATTAAGCTTTTTGGAAAAGGGGCTGATGGGTATTTCAGATCTCTCTACTCTAACATGTCACCTCCTCTTTCTCCCATGAGCCACTCCGATTTTGTTGCAGAGCCAACCTGCAGATGGGGGAGGGGGGTGCTATACCAGGACGGAGTGCAAGGCAACACAGACATGTCTTCCCCCCCCCCACCCCCCTGCTTCCAGGAGATCTTCTGTCCTGACACAATCCCCTCCAAGACCTGCTGGTCACACAGAGGAAGGCCCGTCCCCACCCCACCTCCTGCTTCGCCACCCCATGCCGCGGGCCAGCAAGGCAATGCTGGCAGCAGCTCCCTACCTCAAGGGCAGGAGAACTGAAGTGGGGGAGAGAGGGGCATGAAATGGCCCAACAGCAAAGATTACACATCAAGTACTACAGCATTTTAGAATTACCCAGTATCACACACCTTTAGAGTGACAATATTCTCACAGTACTGATATATTTGCCGTCCGTTGCATGTACACACACATACACAGAGCACCTAACGCAGACAACCTTAGGAAAAGTGCTATGTTCCAGAAAGCAACTAAACATGGCAATAAGGTAGCATGACCTGCAAGCCCCATTTCCTCTTCCATCTACCCATTTTATTCCATCTACGCACTTATTTATTTTACTAATCAACCAACGACTGGCTGGTTGCCTCAAGCATCAGTTTCCCTCTGCCCTTCTCTTCTCTGCTAACTCGCTCTTCCACACCCCTTCCCCCCTTTTCACTAAATCCATCCTTTCTGCTCTTATTTTACACCTTTGGCTGCATAACGAAAATTAATCAATCGAGTGATCAAAGGGTGGTTGCTTTGCTCTGCCAAAGCCACCTCTGGACACTTGTCCCAAGCAGCCACCCTCAGTGTAGCACCACCACAAAGTTATACACACAAAATATCTACGGAGGGTTGTTAAACTTATGAAAGAAAAATACAAACTAATGGGAGATTCCCATCAAAAGGCACTGGAGGATAATGCGCAAGCCCAATGTGGCACGACCCTGGGCTTGATTTGTTTGTTTTCAAGATGAGCTTAGCCTTGCATGGGCACGGGAGGAGACATTTGGTCACTGTCCACGATATAGGCAGTCTCCTCCCTGCACTACATCTGTGTAATATCTGTGCAGCACTGCTGATGTTCACACACTAAGTGACAGTTCATCTATTCATAAAGAGACAATACTGTCTGAAGGAGGTTAGTTGCCAATAAGACGCAACAGAGCTTTTTACGGCTTACAGCCAAGTTTCAACTTCCAACAATTTCTGCCAGTTTAGGTACTTTGTTCAAAGCCATTCCCACCTGAGTCAGCATACACTGCACCAAAGTTTATGCTTTTGCACAGAGGCAGGGGCAACACCCCTTCATTTTCCATTTTTTCACCTCTCCTCGCTCTTTCCCCTTCCTTTTTTAAATGCAGTGCAGCTTTTTTTTTTTTTTAATTCCAGCAAAACACTGAATGCAAAAAAGACAAGTGTATTACAAGGACAATAAATGGATTAGAGCCACATGCAGAGAAATGCCGCACAGGACACTGAGGACTGCAGAACCGCTCAGGCTCTGCACCGAGTGCGTCAGGCAGCTGCCACCCAACCGCAGGTGCGTAGGAGGGCAGGCTGCCGCACTTAGCATGCACAGTAAATAACTGCAGCCTCATTACGAAAGCATTACAAATCCAAGATACAGCTGGCACAAGATGGATTTAGCATGGTCGCCCTATTCAGCATTCATACCAATCTCCCTTCCCTCGCGGCTAAGTCTCCTCCCACCGCAGAGCCCAGTTCCCCCTCGCTTTTTGCAAATGGCCACTCTGCCAAGCACACAGAGCTCTTCACTCCCGATAGCTCTGTACTGAACAGAGCCAACACACGCATCTCCTACGTATTAGTAATCTACAAGGCACAGATCCTCCCACCTCGACACGCAATAGTAACTCTCCAAAAATGTTAAATAGGGATAAAAATCACAAGGAAAATAGCCTACACTGAGTGCTCTTAGGCTTCACAGTCCAAAATTCAAAGCCCCGGGGGAGTTCAGACTCCCCTAGGAGCTTGGTAAAGCTTCAGGACAGAGGGAGCCCACATGGGGAAAAGAGATTCATCTAAACCAAGCCAAAAACTAGATGTTAACCCTTTAAATTCGGTAGAAAAATAAAGAGAAAGCAAGAGAGCTTGATCTTACTAGGACTTCTTAAACTAAAGATAAGGGAGAAGTGCAAAAGCACATAGTGTTTAGGATGATGCAGTCCCTGCAGATCAAGTCACAAAAGCTCTGTAACCTCAAGCTAGGGACAGGACAGAAGTTGGCAAAATTCAGAGGAAAAAAAGGCAAAGAGAAGTCTGAATAAGTTCTCCTGTTTAAACAGGATATGGGAAAATAGGAAACCAGAATTAACATACGTATACTTGAACACAAGATGGTAGAAGTTCGAAATGCATCACACATACTAAGGTGGGTGATGGGGGACTGAAATGTTTGGTTTTAAATGAGGATGTCAACACACTAGCAGCATCAGGTGAAAGGCTAGGTGAAAGGAAGATAGCAACAGAGATTCCATACAGCCAAGCTACTAAAAACCCTGGAAAGACAGACTGACAAGCAAAGACCAACCAGAGCTCAGGGCTTGCTTCAGCAACGTTGTTAGCAAAGATCCACTTTGTAGCAGTGGCCATAATAAAAGTCAAAAAAATCTATTAACATTATCCAAAAGAATAATGACCCCAAATCACGTGGGTCTATCTTAAAAGAAACTAAAAAGAACACTAAAGGTGATACCTTTGAGGATAGTGGGAAGACTGTTTAATATAAGTAACTGGAACTACAGCGCAAATGCATACTACCTGCCAGTGAAGGCATCAGAAAGACTCAAATAAAGAAGTCACCATGAAAAATAGTCAGATGAACGTTTGCGGCTACTTTTACATCACAAGCACAAATGCTACAGATCGATCCCTGATGCTCCACTGACACCCAGATCACCTTCACGGTAGCCTTCTGGGAAGTGATGACCTAATGGGACAGAAGGAGCCTTCCTGTTAGCGAAAGAGAAATATGACAAATGTGATGTACCTTTTGCTACTTTATTCTACCAGAACATAAGGAAAAGACATCCACAATATCAGATTCAGCATGAACTCTAATCTTCTCAAGATCACTCCCAGGATGTTCTTTAAAAAAATAATAATACAGTAATTCGGATTAGAAATGCATAACAAAAACATTGTAAGTGTTTCAGGACAAACTATTTAAGATTTCTCTTTCCATTACTGAAATTGGCAGCCTTGAAGATGCAACTCAAGTGTGCTGCAGAAACATGGGCAGGTGGGTCAGGAACAAAGACGTCTGTAACTTCAATAGTAGGATATTTCTGAGTAACAACAACACTTCATAATGACAGCTTCAAAACAAGCGATGCTAGAGTTTTTTCTCCACAAAAAAACCTTATTACATCATCAGAGATCAAGTTACCTAAGGAAGGAAAATTCTTCCTGCTTTTCTAGATGAATCATCTTTCACACTGTTGTCTGCAGGAATACAAACATAGAAGATTTTTCTGGTTTCATAGGTATCCTCACTTCCTTTGCCCAAAGCTATACCTTATTTGAAATACGCATTAGTAATGTGAAAATCCATAACCTCTTTCTACGACAGGAAGCAAGTGCTTAACACATTTACAGTTACCCTGTGGTTTCCCCGCCAGTTTCAAAGTCAGGTAAAAAGCTCATGGTTCATTGTAAAATACCTCCCTAGTGAGCTAGAGAAAGGATCAGTAGTGGACAGTGTTATGACACTGATATTCTCCTTCCTAAACAGCTAATGAACTGTCTTTTTCTCTAGCACTGCCTGTTAAGCAAACTAAGTCCACACAAAAAGGAACCTGCCAATTTGTATCTGCCTGGAAGGCTGACTTACAAGGTCAGAGTATTATTGTAAAGAACTTTTTGCCTGTCAACTTCTAATATACATACAGATCTTTGAAAATGAAAGATGATACATTTAAACTCCAGCGTTTAAGCTTTGGGAGGAAGGCAGGGGTTAGATTAGGAATCTATGTAAGGTACACAGCCCTCACTGCTGTTTCTTAGGTAACTTCACATGTCCATTAAGAAAGGATTTTACATATAGTATCCAGTTTAAGAGCAGAGCTGAAAAGGGGAGCGCAAGGGAAAGCTGAAATACTTTGATTCCTTCAACAATTCAGGTGCGAACAAAAGCAATGCTCCCCTCTTAGCTGTTCTCCAGAAGGTATGCTGCGGCACTCTTACCACATACCTAAACAATAAGAAACCCAGAAAAGACTCAGCTGTCACCTCCAACAAGAGTAAGTGCATGTGACCATTTTGCACATCCACATATTCAGTGTCGCCTGGGGGAAGTAGATAAACTCATCTTTACTTCCCTCGAAATACCAAAGATGCAATTCTAGTCCCACCTCCACAAATGAGGCCATCAGTCAAAAAGCAGGGCATGGGACTGGGGCAATCATTTAAGCCTACTGCTCTGAAAATATCTTGCGGCATACCTGTGTTCTAGCATTCTCACGAGAGGCAAACTCATCTGAATTCTTAACCTGGTCAATTCATAAGAGAAAATCAATTCCAAGTGAGAACAGTGCCACAGTTCTTCTGTTCTGTGTTAAACACAAATTGAGGGATTCTGAACAAATAGTAAAAAATGAAAAACCAAAAACATCCTCTGATTAATTTGATAAATTACAGAATAACTTGCCCATGGGGATAGATATAAAATACATATAAAAAGTTTTATATGAATAACCCATCTGCCCAAATGTCTGAATATCACTTCACTGCACCACAGAGGCACTCCGAACTGTCTATAAGGTGCCTTCACAGAAACCGTAAGTTCAAACATTGTGGGCCATTTAGATTAGGGACATCTAGGGGCACATCTACGGGCACATCTACAGTGCACAATACAGCACCGTGAAGCAGTTGTACAACTGAAAACCATATAGCCACATCTATGCATCCCGGGTCTGCAGCTAATAAATTCTCCTGAGAAGCAGGGAACAGCCTTTCTTTAGTCACAACTGTGTTACTTCCATGACCCAACACCTCTGAACACTACTACACCAGGCTAGAAGACAGGTCTAACTCCGACATAACTCCACTGTCTTTACATAGAACTGCACTGTGCAGTCCTGCTACTTTCCCAGTTTGGCTCCTCCATATATTAGAGTTGCCAAACAAAGAGCCTAGCACAGAATTTCTCTCTAAAGGCTCTACCCAGAAATAGTGCATTGCAAATGTACGGCACAAAGACCATGCAGATATCTTGCATATGCCTAAGATGGGAACAGCCCTAAGGCAGACGATGGAGGTTGCTTTCCTTCAGACAGAACAAGTCTTGATGTGAACTTCCAGCATTAGACCAGCTAGGTGAAAGTGAAAGGACATGAAAGGAGACAATGAAACATGGCCAGTTCTGTGACAACATTGCCCAGGGGACTAACATCTTATTGAAGAAGGGCTTTTAGCCTATCATGAGCAGAGCCCCTCTGACTTTCCAATGCCATCCACACAGAGAGGAGCCTCGCCAGGGCAAGCAAGCAGGTTCAGAAAGAAAGCTGACAGAACAAGAACTCTTTGCCACGGAAACCTTAAATTACCTGGAAGAGAAATTTCTGAAGCCCTTCCTTCATCTTGAAAACTCAGTAGAAGGTAGAAAGGCCACTTGAGTCCTGAAAGCTATCCATTTCTATGCACTGAAGTGACTGCCTCAAGAAAGATGACCTTCTGTGGTAGAAAATAAGTTCAGAAACACATAATGGCCCAAAGAAGGCTTTAATTGCCTTTGAGGCAACTCTAATACCGGATGAGGCAAAAGATGTTTTAAATGGAGGGAAGGCGGTTTCCCAAATATGAAGTCTCACATTATTTGGCAAGAGGTTCCAGATGCACCATTTGTATTTCTCTATTTCTTGAATGATCACAACAGCTTCTAACTGAGCCCATGCAGAATTTTGCTTTATCCTAGATTTAAATAAGCACTGGGCTGGGGCGGGGGAGAGGGGGGAAAGGATGGAGGGGAAAGAGAAAAAAGGAGTACTTCTCACCAACTGACTTCCTCTCCTCTCTCATGGCAATTAAGAGACAGTCCTCGTGGATCTTTTCACAACACATAGCCAACTTTTTCCTGCTTACTGTTTAAAAGACTGGGATCGTGACAGCAGGAATTGCTTACTTAGTTACCCCAGTGATGTAGCACTATGAAAGTTCAACTTTCAAAAGCAAAGTTGTGAGACAGAAATGCTTCCAGGCTAGGCTGAGGCAAAGCATCTTCAGCTTCCTCAACTGTCCAAGGATAAGGTGTCATCCTGATAGGATCACCTTTGGTCATCTGCAACATCATTCTCCGAGTAGTTTGAACTTATAAGTTATCATCTTACTGTAGAGAAAATGAGTCGCACTCTTACACTATCCTATAGTTGACTTAAGCTCTTTTTATTTTATATGAAGCAAGGACTGCATAACCTTTGTCCACCCGGAGGAAAGGCAGATGATTTACATGCTACACTGGGGCAGGGGAAGAACTGCATAAAGTTTTATGTTCTAAATTGGATTTACATGGAACGCTCCTGCAAGGGGAGAGGAAACAGGACTCCAAAGTGAAGTTTTTCCCCATGTCTGACAAGGAATTTTCAGCAAAAAGTTTATACCGTTTTTATTCACGTGAAAAAGGATAGTCTCCTCCTTTCCAACAATATGGTTTCACAGAGTCAAGAGGAGATAGACACCAATTAGGATACACACTGAGAGAGCCCTGACAAAAGCCTGATCTTTCTTCATCCACACTCCCCGTGCTCAAATTACTGATGCTACATGTGAAAAAAAGTCATGAGAGTCCAGACTATGCTGCTTGCCCAGCATTAAGAAAACATGGTCCCAGAACAAGAATTCTGTAGGGCATCTTATGAGAAATGCCACTATTTGATATCTCATCCTCTCCTACTTGACCTTCTGTCCACTATGGCTATCTAAGCATTTCCATAGAGGACCAAGGCGAGCAGGGGAAAGAATTGGTCCAAAATTTCTAAGACTAATTCTGTGTTTTCTCTTTCAGTTTTGTATTATTTATAACATTTTAAGGCTACCACGTGGTATAGCATAAATAGAAGTAAGATTACATAATGGAACTGGCTGCTCTGTTCTATATACTTACTTTTGACTACAGGATAAACCAAAAAGGGGGAAAACAGCAAACACAGCAATTTTATCCAAGAAGGGATATAATTTCAATATTATTGATAGAGCCCAACATAAACCACATATTTTAATTTTCAAGTACGTCGAGACGTGGAATAAAGAATACCAAAAAACATGTTCCTAAATAAATTTCCACAATTCCACTGCCAGCAGCATTTCCCCCTGGTGCTAGCAGAACTCCCTCCTGTGAAACGTCCAGACCAAGATCCAAAACATATAGGTAGATAATACTGGCTCCTACCCTTGGCTTCCTCCCTGTCCTACCTAGCATTGGGCCATCTGCTACCATTCAGCATGAAGCCCCTACTAGATACTAGATTGGTACTACTTACTTACATGAGGAGAAAATAAACTGCCAGCAAAAACGCCCTTAAGAGGTTTGGTCTAAACTACAGACACAGCAACCAGTAATTCACCCACTGGAAAAGTATAATTTAAACCATGCCAAATAAGGCGATAAAGATACCAAAGCATGTACTAAGCCACAGGCCAGTCTGCGTTTCTACATGATACTGCTCATGGAGGAGGAGGAGTGGGAAACAGAATGCATACCGCAGCTTACCTAAAATTCTCTCCTTTAGGTAGCAGAAGCCAGGATGACAGAGAAACTAATGAGCTCTTGCAAACTGAGCAGAGTCCCTGCTGAACACTTTCGCCTCTTGTGCACTAGGCCGTACAAGAAGGTAAGAACAAAACAGTGGCTGCTCTAAACCCTTCTGCTCTTCTCTCAGCCTGACCAACTCAGCAATAGACTAATAATAAACTGCAACAGACTTAAGGATAAAGCTACCTTGGTAGTGAAAGAGGCCATCAGAGAGGAAAGAAAAAAACAAGCTTCCATTCACTCAAATCTTCATAGTTTCAAAATGAATACTAGGATGAACCGATCATCATTTTCATGAGCTGTTCCTTCCCAACACTATTGTCTGGCCAAACAACAAAATACAACTTAAATTAAGGCTTTTCCCTAGCCATAGATTAACTCTGACGTAAAACTAAAGACACCTGGCATTAATTTCTTTCAAAAATGCTTCACTGCGGGGGTGAGAGAAAAAAGATCATGCTCTCAGCATGAACAAAGCCCCCTTCTTTTTGAAGAAATTCCAGAACTAAATTCTTCCTCTGACCAGTTACTTATCTGAAACCCTTATCCTCACAACCTACTCTAGTCTTAAATGGCAGTTTCCAAACCTCATTCTGCCCTTTGCAGCACAACTCAGCCTGAGCCCCCATGGGTGCTCACACGCTTCTCATGCTTTACAGCAGACTCCTGAGAGCTGCCATCCCTGGACAGCTTGTACTTTGTGGTTGTCTGCATTCAAATTTATCAAAGGAAAATACCAAGAAATCTTCACAACTATCACAGCATCCACTTCAAAAGTAAATTACAGATAAATTCTTCTCTGGCTAAGAAGAAAAACCAATCCTCAGGAGTCCTTGACAATTTCATGCATAAAATCTGTGACAGAATCCACAAATCACCAAATTCTGCATATTGCTCTTTAACCAGAGCTCCATGTTAGCAAACCTTCTCCATATCTTAATGTCCAAAGGAAGGTAGAACTAAGCAACCTAGCTTGTTTTGGAGGTGACCATTTAAACTTGACCCTGCTTGCCGTGCTTGGGACAGACTGCTAGGAAGATAACAGATTATTGGTACTTAGCACAAAGAGGACGAGGACATTTTTAAGCAGGAACATCAAGTTTCCTTTCTTTGGGGTGAGCCTGTCAACAAATACTTCTTGCTCTGTAGACAAATGGTCTTTCAAAAGTGAGGTGGACATTCATCTACAGAAACGTGCACTCGTTTCCTTCACTTTGTGAGGGGAAACTGATTTTGTCCCACAGCAGGGCTTGCCCAATCTGTGAAGTTGGGAAAGTTGATTGGCAGCTGTGGAAGCCCTCTCAGCTGGGCGCTTCAGGGCAGAACATCCCCTGTCACCATGGGCTGACAGCTGTGCTCCCTCCTCCCAAGACATCAAGCAGTGTGAAGTGCTTTTTGCAGCGGATATGTGAATACAACTTCCACATAAAGAAGAACCACAATGTACCAATTCATAGGTCAGAAACAGCCAAATGCTCCACCCAGTAATTCCTCTCTGCAAACAATATTTATTAGATTTCTGAGAAACACTCCCCTACTCTACAGACTATCTTAAGAGCAAGTAAAATGCAAATTTTATTTCAATTTGCTATCCTTGCAATTGAAATAAACATGTCAAAGTGAGTGCTACAACTTAATAATGATTACAATCAGGGACTTAAAAAAACAGATTCAAAACTGTTCCTACTTTGACCATTGAACTGTCTCCTTCTATAAAATGGGCATAACGACTATTATTTTGAGGACCAACACTGGTAAATAAATCTGAAGGTTTAGTTTGCCATAAGTAATTACATAATACTTCTTAAGAACCACAGTATTTAAAGAACAGAGAAAACATTATGCATGGCTGTCAATATCAAAAGTAATCATCTCTTTTATCAACATATAGGAAGTAAACAGGCTCCATTTCTTTTCCGAACTTAATCCACAGAACATGCACTCCGCCATGCCCTCCAATTCTGGTCCTAATACTCAGCATGTATTCATCTATCAGCTGACTCGTGTATGACCTCACAGTACAGTATCTCATCAACACATCTACAGACAGAGTATTTTGGTCTCATGGTCTTTAGTTAGGCTTTTTTTTTTTTTTTTTAATAGAAGCAACAGTACTTTAAAAGCAATTCTTTATCTTTTGGGGTCAATTCAGTGGACCACCACACTGGAAAAGGACGTGTCTTCTTGCACAATTACACTGTTTTGCAAGAGCAAAGCACAACTAAAACAAGCAAAGCTAGAGACAGGAGGCAGAACTTCACAACTCTTCAGTCTTGACAGAGAAAGGTGAAAAACAGTCTATCCTGCTGAGATACCCAGCACATAAATGAGAGAGAAGCCCTCCCAATCCCAACTCTAATCCTGCCATTAACTCTCGGGTCAACCTGTAGCAAGTCCCAGGCTCTCTGCTGCAATTTACCAAGGAAAGTAGTATTTGGTGCATGAACCTTAGAATCACAAACTGGGGAATGAAACCCAATAATGTTAAGAATAAATAAGTGTACACTTCCATTTGCTGTTTCTACCACTATTAAACTAACCATAATGCCCATGCTCCTTTATTTTAAATGAGAGATTTTCCACTCTCCCTACAATATGCTTGTGATTTCCAAATAATTCTCACCCAGACAGGAGAACAGGATAGAAGCTTCTCCATCCCTTAGAAACCATTCGGATAACACAAAATAGCCCGAGCTTGAGTAAGACCAGGTACCAATGGGCATTGCAGGTTTAAGATTACATTTACCAGTCTTATTTTGAGCAATGAGGAGACAGAGGAAAAGAACAGGAGCAGGCTATGGTAATTCTGTGCTATACAAGCCAGAAGAGCCTTCGTTTTCACCAAACCTGAATATGACAGAAAACATTTAAAAACTCCATCTGATTAAGCATGAATGAGTTTAAAAAACATCATCTGTTCTTGCACACAATTGCATTAAGACAGCCTGGTCATATATGGTTTCTACTGATTTTCATAAGAGCAAGATGACTCTGCAAGATGCTTTATACGTTTGTGACAGACAAAGCTCAGTCCTACTCACATGTAACCATCAACCTCAGCCGATTTCATCCTTCTTATAATGTCATTTCTCATCATGTTCTTTTGCTTACCAATACTGTACTTGCATATGATACAGAAAAAATATGCTTTCAGGAGGCAAACGTTACTGCCACACAGACCCAGGCTTGGGTATGCAATTGATCTGACAGGTGATGGTTCTAGAAGAAAAATTATTTAACTGCCTAATTCTCACTGATGAGATAACTTTTATTTTTATATCACTAATAGCTTGAAAGTGTGCCTAAGAGTAAAGATGTAGCATGAAATTAAAAAAAAAAAAAATCTCAGTGCCCAGTAGATTCAGAGGTCTGCCATCTTACGTATTTTATATATTCAGCGGGGATGGAAAAAATAAGAAGTCATTTTAGTCTGACACCTGGCACAAAACTGCAAAGCTGAGCACTTCATGAAATTAAAAGAATAAATCATCTAAGTGGTTGCAGCTCAGCTACACTTTTGATCTTTTGGGGACAGTACTGTTCTAGGAAACAGCCCACCTCCTTACTTTAATACTGGAAATTCTGTAGGGTACAGGGATTCATCTTTGCTGGTCCCCTGGCAATCTGAGGTCAGCAAGTAAGGGGGAAGGGAATACTTTAAATCTGATACTGCTGTTAAAAAATAGCTATGGCGCAGCATGATCAGGTTTCATTAAGACAGGGACCAGGTTTGCTTCAAGTGAAAAAGAATATGCTTTAATATCACAAGTATATAGTACCAGCTCACAGAAACTGAGGCAACTTTTCCATATTGTTTTGGACAATTTCACTGGTTGAAAATTTTCTCTCCCACAGATATATCTATTTTAGGTACGATGACTACCTTTCAAATAAGCAAGCAACTAGCTACTGCTTACAAAACACAACACTTGTGGAAGTGGGAGGTTTTATTTTTGTTGCTGGTTTCAGCCTAAAAGAAAAAAAAAACACGCAATTGCTGGATGAAATATTTAGTTTATTACCACACTCTGTTTATCCAGCACATTTCCTGCAGCTTGTAATTTGACAGGATGGTGAGCACAGCGTGACAGCCTGGTCTGCGCCTGCTCCCGCCAGGGCAGGTCTCTCGCAGAGCACCAGGCAGGCTGCTCACCAACCCGCAGGCAGCACTGGGACCACCTCACACGCCTGCACCAGTGAACGTGCCCGCACGCGCTGCTGACGGCACAGCCGCTCAGCACTGCGCAGCAGGACAGACGGCACCAAGCTGCAGTTCAGACCATACTGGAAGGACGCTCAGCAAAAGCATCATTTTGCAGAAGGCAGATCAAAGGGGAGAGATTTGGAGAAAGGAAAAAAAAAAGGGGGGGGGATGGTTTTTAATAAGAAAGTATTTACCTACAAAGTCATGGGCAATGGAGATGGTTATGCTACCCTGTTAGCAAGAGTCTTGCACAAACACTCTGAAAGCTGTGCAAAGATCCTGCATGTACACCCAGCAAATACAAGAAGGCCTTGCTGCCTCCCAGAAAGGTTGTACGCTCACCTGATCATACCAACCATGACAAAAATGAAGCAGTAATCCTGTCCCCACGAAACACATTTTCCTCTTCTGAAAGGTGCGACCTTCCGTTAGTAAATCCTGCTCCAATCACTTTGCGTCATTCCTTGTTTTATGAGAACAGGCAGCAAGGAATAAACTTGGACTTGGCTTGTATGTTCCAGGAAATAATACTGAAACGCTCAGGCTAGCCAGTTCCCTGATACCGTGAGATTCTGGCTCTTTCTTTACTAGTTTTCAAATTGCACTTGCATGCTAATAAAAATTAGAGTCTGCAGGTAACACATAAACAGTCTGCAGAAGTTCTGGGACAAGAGAAATGAATCTAAGCCTCTAGGTCATTTGACTTGCAGAATTTAACTCGGCAATTTTTCCTAAAATATGCTAGGAGAAAGTCAGCCCCAGATAATAGGTAAGGTGATGTCAATTTTAACTAGTAACTGCAAACTGTGTCTGCTTCACCCAACTTAAAAAATACAGCTATACAAAAAAGCAGCTCTGATGAAATGTAAAAATAATGTCAGTGATTGGTAGAAGGAGAGAAAACCAAAAAACAAACAAACAAACTTTGAAACACTTATAATACCAGTTGTCGGGTTCCTATAACACAATAATTTTACAGGCAGATTTAATCATGCTGCACCTGCAGTCAGTGCATACAGCTGAATATGAAGTACTATAGCCAGCCCAATGCAGTTGCAACAGTAAAACTGATCACATCAATGAGACGCAGAAATTTAAAAGAACTTCAAGATACTGAGGGTGACTTATTTGTATTCCAGTTTCCTGTTTGTTTTCAAAGGGGAAAAAGGAGTGACATACATACACTTAATTATGTTATCATTCCAAGCCTAATTAGAGCCATTTAAATGTTAAGTACTATTGAAGTGAATGGCATACAGGAGGATTGAGTTCTCATCTTTTCTTGTGTTATTACTTGTCTGCAAAGAGTCCTGTCTTATGTTTTATCTTATTTTTGCAAGAATAAAGGCTACAACCTTCCTGACAAACTTGTGGTGTTTCACTGGTCTTCTGATGAGGCAGTGGCAGTAGCAAGTTTCATTGAAGAGGCTTTGCCTGGCAGACTGTCACGGAATATAACAGAAACCGTAGGATTCCCAATAAAAATACAAACTGCAAGAGCTATCGTTTCCCCCCCACCCCCATTCACTGTACTGGAAAACTGCAATAATCCTCAGTGTCAAACTGCTTTTGAAACTCCTCTGCATGAGTTTCTATAAAAGGAGGGTCATATTTAGACCTCTAAACATGACCCTTAGAAAGAGGTCAGAGTAGGCCATTTGAACAGCTCCAGGCAAGCTGCGCATTATCATGCACCTTCACGTTATTTTCTGACAGGCACAAAAATCCTCATCAGGCGTACACCACTGCAGGCTGCAGGTTCAGGTTCCCCATTCCTGCTACAGACTTTCACCCCCTAGCACATGCACCCCAGTTATGACTTAGAAGACAGCATACTTCACATATCAAAAGGCAAGCCTTGGTTCCGCCTAATTGGACTGGCTGAACACACCCCATGAAGCCACAAATTGGCCTAAAGTTTAAAGTCTAGCTACAAAAACGGATGTGGACACTATCTGGTACATGGAGAAAATTCTTGTTTTCTTGAAAACTTCATTTTTTAAGATCTCCCAAACCACAGAGGGGTTCCATCCCCGAGAGGTCTACCTCCATCATAAGTTTCAGGTTTTGATACAGCTCTGTTTCCAAGAGGATACCTGAAAACTTTTTCAGCTTGCCATTATTTTTAGAAACATACAAAGATGAGTGCTTTTTCATGTTCTGTTGCCAAAAACGCTATAAGGAATTTTATAAAAACTTCAAAGCTATTGCCAGGCAGCAAGCAACCCACTGGAAACTCGGTTCAAAAGATGAATGTTTTTAAAACGTGCCAAAGCATTAAATCACCAAGGTTTAGCTGAAACTTTAGTTGCAGGGAAAGTGTTCAGGTCCTTGCAATAAGATTGATTTCCGGTGTGGTAGGGGACAGTTGTACACAGACTTTGCTGGAGGAGTTCAGGGCAATTTTCTGTTCCCATGCAATACTTTTCCTAATGCAGTATCTACAAATCTAGCCAGTAACAATTTCTTGAAGAACCCATTAGCTTCATTGACAGCTCCACTCCTGTGGCATCTGCAGATCTGAGCTGCTCATTTCTGTTTGGAGGTATTAAAGCACTGAGCAGTTGTATGGGTCATACAGCAGGGGCTTCCTTCACTTCCAAGTTTTAGGGAAAGGGTAAGTGCTCCTCTCCCTGTGTTGCTTACAAGATTTCACCCTCTCCTGCCCCCTCATCTTTTTCTGTTGCACGACATACACACACCATCCTTTCTCTTAGATCTGCTTCCAAGATTCACGTTTGCTGACTAAGTCCATCGCTTCACTATTCAAGCCCTTGCACTCTCCTAGCAAAAAAACTCTTAAAAAAAAATGCTTGGCTTAAAAAAAATGTACTCTACTACTAATAAAATAAAATTCAACCTGATCTATCCAAAGTCACACGCAGCCCAAACCCACCCACTTCTCAAAGCTAACAGTTAGTAAACCCCAGGGGCAAGAAATCACAAGAACCACTTTTAGCCTTCTGGCCAGCCCCGGCTGCTCTGCAGGGGCCTCCCTGCTTGCAGTGCACCCAGCCCGGCCACATGCAGTGAGAAGCCTCCTCAGGGTAGCAGATCCCACGCAGCACTTGCCTGCCTGCTAAGCAGGAACCAAATCCAAGGACAGGTGAGCCGTGAACTCCGCATGGCAATTCAGGGAGTTGCAGGAAGAGCTGTTCATGCTAAGGATTTCAGATATACGAAAAGATATATGAAAGAAGATATATAAAAGAAGGATACAGGGGAAAAAAAGAGCATTTGGAAAACATCTGGCAAAACGCTATGTGGAAATTACAGCAAAATTAAACACCAGCACTTATATTTTATCATAGCTCGTAAAAACCTTGTGACCTGCTCTCAGCGCTCACAGAACCTGTTCAGCTATGAAAAAATGGTAATCCAGTTAGGCATGAGCACACCATGCTTCTTACTTTGCTTCAGAGTCCCTTTAGTAGCAGAAAAATTTAAATGCTTCCCTCTTATAACGCCAAAACTGTTAAAGGCGCACTCCCTACAGCAAGTATGAGCCATCTGCCCATCACAGTGAAAGAAAGCTAAAATGGAAAAGAAGCCTGCTCTATTGATACAGAACATCTATTCTCTAAAAGGTGATTAAGTACTAATTAATAGTGATGAGCCTAAAGAAATGACAGTATTCAAATAAAAATGGCTTTAAAGTAATTGTCATCCTCTTCTTCTCCAGGTAACTTGGTCTTCCCTGTGTATTTCCTTCTCAAGATTCAACCATGTATATTTGCAACTCACTGAGGTCAACAGTACTTTCACCCTCTGATTCAGTGGATGCAGAAGAGACTGGGTTCTTACCGTTGAGAGCCAGCATCTCTGTAAGAAACCTCATTCGAGTCAAAAAGCATGTGCAAGACTGAAGGAATGTTTCTACAGACTCACATGCACAAATAGCATTTCTGGATATTGAGCTATTAACTCATTTGTGCATAAATTTGTAGGACACTTAAAACCACAGAAGAAAAGATGATAAAAATCCAGGGATGGAGATGACTAACAGTACGAGGTAATCTAATTTACCTCCCTGACAGTATAGGGAATTGATAAATAGTCACAAAATCAGAGATCAAATCAGGCTCTTGGACCCATTTTAAATTTCATCCTGGTTTACCTACGATAATTCCCTCCACTTCCTTGACAAGCAAGGTCTATGATATCATACTGGCATTCAAGAAAAAGGACTATACTGTTTTCTTGACTGAAAAAAGCTAGCAACAAGACCTACTGAGCGCTCTTCTCTAGGATTTTTTTGTGCTATTTACTTTATACAACAGCTCTTCATATCACCTAGAGCTGGACTGAACCCTAAACAGCAAGAGTGTTTATCCCATAAACAACAGTATTCCACGACACTCCTTTCTCATCACCTGCAAAGGAGCAAGGACTTCTGCCAGAGCTTGTTCACAAATACATCCCTTGTCTTCCCAAATACAAACACTTCATTTCACCCACTTATCCCTCTTCACCAGTCCAAACCGACTTGTTATGTAGAAAAGTTACTATCCCCAAACCACAAAACTGTCAAGGTACCATCTCCAAGGTACATAGCAGGTATCTCGCGAAGATGTAATCAGATACACAGACAGCAAGACACGACGGAGCATTTAACCAACAGCAAAGTCAATTACCCCTTTGAATGAGCTGCTCCTACGATTCTCATTTGTATCACACACACACAAATTTTAGGATGTGAAGGGGCATCAGCAATGCAAAACCTACATAGATTTGCCAATGTCATCTGCTCCACAATATGCAGGTTGACTAAACTTATAAAACCAGTTCTCTGGCAGGAAAGGGAACAATGGTAGATCCACACAATGTCAGCATGCAGCAACACGTCTTTCACTCCCAACCTTCCTACCCATGTTTCATTCCACGGGGGGAGGCAAGGAACTTCTTTAGTATTTAATTCTGAGGCTATCTGTATTAAACCGCTGTAACACTTATCACAGAGCATAAGTCTAAATCACAACATTATCTTTTCTATTTACTCTCACTTATCAGAGTTGTTACATTGGCATGGCTCTCCTTGGCTAGGAATGTAATTAAGGATTTTTTAAACTACAGCTTTAATAAAAACAAAAAACAAAAGAAAAATGCATCAAAAAAACCCAAACCAAGCCAAATCGGGTAGGTACCCCAAGAGTGGATTTAGAAAGCTGACTCTGGAGCTATGTTTTTAAACACCATCTAGCCTTTTCTTTTTTTTTAATCCTGTTATTTATTTAGTCAACAGAATTCACCCTGGGCTGTACTCACCATTATTTTCAATCTTTTGTGTATGTCATTAAGAGAACAGAATTGGAAATAACTGATTTAAGGAGGCAACTGCATGAGGTTTGTCCCTTAACAGTGGTGCACTTTAAATTCTCCACGACTGGGAATTTCAAAAATCAAAAATACTGTGTTTTTGAAAGTGCCGTTTTGCTAGATTTCAGATAACTAAGTACCTACAATAACACTTCTTTCCAAAAGTATAGCAATCATGATTTTGCAGCCAACAAAACCACCAAAAGACACAAAAATCCAAGCCACATGGGAAGCACAAACGTTCCCTAAAGTATTTGCTTTAAAACTGTCTGCTAACAGCTACTAAAAAAAATAAGGGGAAAAAACCCAGCATGATAAGACATACTAGAAAGAGCAGATACATGCCAAGAGGAATGCAGAAGCACAGGAAAGAAGTTCTAAGGAGAAAACAGTGATGTCAATAACCCAACCAGACATTCCTAGTGAAGATGATTAATGCTACTAGTAACTCGAAGGGACATGCAAAGTTAATTCCGTATTATAATGCACAGCTCCAACTACTGCATTTGAACATGGGTCAGCAATTCACCCATAAATTTGTGTTATAGAGCAAGCTATCATGCTTGTCCTTTGCCTCAGATGTTTCCCAGAAAAAATCTTTGTGAGCTCCTGAAATTATAACCGAATGCCCTATAGCTTATCCATGCAGCTGTAGCATTCAGTGTCTAAATCCCAGCACCGGGAACGTTCCAGAAGCATTGGAGGGACAGAAGGGCTCCAAACTGTCCGCCCTAAAAGCTGTTCTTCTAGCCATTCCCAGGTGCAGGAGGCCTCTTGACTGCTGAATGTGGAACATGGAAGATTGCTACCGGCGGCCCCAGTGCAAATGAACACTGCACCGCTGACCTCATTTGCAGGGAGCTGAGCAGAAGGTGGAGATGCAGGGCTTGTTTTTCCGAAGCAGAAGCTCACCTTCCTCTTCCCCTCACACTGGGGAGGCGCGCCCCTCTGTGCAGTCCTGGGCAGATCTCAGTGCGCAGCACCGTCTCTTAACCATCTCGCCCCTCAATTAAGATCACAGAGCACTCCCATGGTGATCAGAGAAAATGGCCAAAAGATTAACAACACAAAAACACTTATTTTCAGCTGTCTTTTCATGCCACCTTCTCTGGGCATACTATTCAGGCAGCCTGCGCGAGGGTACCGACCGTCCATGGGAGGTCCACAGCCTCAACTCTGCCCCGCGGCCAAGTGGCACTTACCTGTCCTGCCATGCCCGTGCCACCGGTCCACAGTCCTCCTGCGATCTGCTAACATGCAAGGCGACCCAAGAGGGTGGGCAGGTCCATTTCCCCAGCAAGAAAAACTCGGAAAACTAAACTATTACTATTACAAAAAGGTATCTTAGTCTCAATTTGATCGTATGCCAAGTGATACTAGTTTAGTATCTGAATAACTGACCTTGGTCGGAAGATGCTCTTCAATTCAATGATCCACCTTTTATTCAAATGGAAGCTCTGCTTATAAGGTTTTATTACATGAATTAAAAGCAGGAAATCCCCAAACCAGGTATGATAGTATAAACCACTCATTCTAGTGTGAAGTGTCTCACAGGACCAAAAAACAAAAACAAAAAATAGAAAATAATCACTTTGCTATGGTGTCTTTTGGGGATAACAGTAAGCTTTGTGTGTAAGACAGAACGCATTTTATGCAGCACTGTAACTTGAACAACCAATGCACACACCCTCAAAACCCCCTCCCAAAACAGATTGAGGCAAACTGTTAATTTGATATTGAAATATATCGCAAAGCTTTGGTAACGAACTCATATTAAGAATACACATATTTTAAGACAGAAGACAACTTAAGAACTAGATAAATAAAAGGTACTAATGGGTGCTTAAAGGTTTCACTCCTCTACAGAAAATTCATTTTGAATTCTAATCCAAAATTCACCTTCCTTTAAATAAAAGACAAGTTGTAGCTCAGATTTTTATGCACGTAGTTTATGAAACACAAAAGGAGACAAACAAAAATAGCTAACAGTCAAACAGTGCTTTTACTGCCTTTTTTAATCTACTAGTTCCAAACCAGATGCATTCAGTACAGAATTCTGATTAGGAAAGAAATGGCTGTTGAATTTTTATTACTGCATCCCTTAAGGACTAAAACTGGTAACCCTAGGCATTTAATGTCTACTATGAATAACAATACATACGAGCACATAAAAAGCTTGTTATCCCTGTTTATGGAATTTTTCTATCATTTTCACACATTTACGAAAAGAAGTTGGGAGGTATGGTGAAGGGGGCGGGGGGAGAAGAGGAAGCTATCAGAATATCAAATACTGTTAAATAAAACCAATTTGGAAAGGAATGAGCTATGCAGTACAAAATCTGAGTAAATCATGTCTCTTCATTATCATGCTGCAGCTCCTGTGTAGTTAGTAGAGCCTTATTTAAGGTTTATACAGAAAGCCTTCAGCTACACACCTCTCACCCATTGATACAAAATGCAGTTCAGATTTAAGTCTGACAAATTATCACTCACGATGGGAATATTCTGCATGCACAGGTTTTCTGCTTTTATAATCCATGTAAACACAAATAGTGCCTTCTGGATTTTTCAAAACAGCTCATCAGATTCAATCCAGTATTTTCTCTCCTTGTCCCCTCGTATCACAATCCATAACCTCCTGGCCAGATATCCAAAGGACTTCCACCACATACCTCTCAGCCAGAGGACTACTTTCATCTGTGTGTTATATTGCACCTCCATCTCCACAGCTAGAAAAAACAGACAACTCCTCAAAACCCTTATGATCTGCAGGGGAGCAATGCAGAACCTTCTTCACAAATTCACTTGCAATCTCCTGAATAATCTAGGGAAGCCTTCAGACTAAAATTCTGCAAACCAGCACTTTGTAGCACTAGCATGTTTTGTTTCTGATATTTAGGTAAGTCCAAGAATTAAAATTTAAAAATAGTTCCTTTTCTTTAATCCTTCTCATATTTTCAGCTCTGAGAACTCACAGGGACCAACACTGGGTCACACTGACTCTGCATTTGGAGGCAATAGCAGGAGAGAGTATAAAGAGCATCCCAGAAAATAACAGAGAGGGATTGAGACAACTCTACACATCCCTCAGCTCTCAAACTTGCAAAAAGAAAGAGGGGACGTGGCCAGAGAACACTGTACTTCTGCTACACTCCTGGCAATAGGTCTAGCCTACTCCAAGTTCTATTCAATGGGGTGATTCATACCTCAGAAAAGGGCCAAAAATGTAACTTCAGTTTGTTTGTTGGTTTATTTCCTCCTCGTGTGCCAAAAGGAGGACACGGATGACAGAGAACGACAAAGAATTGGGGTCTGCTGTCAAATACTCTGGACCTTTACCAGATCCTCTGTTGACTTTTCTCTTTGGGATCTGCCTAGGTTTCTCTAGGTTGGTGCCACATGACCTTGGGAAAACATAACACAAATCATGGTAGAAAAGGAATCAATCCTCTTTTGCTCACGGCTGTAGTAATCTGTCTCCATCTGTTTCATTTCCTTTTCCAGGCACAAGGAAGAGGACAAAGAGGCAAACGGCTGTTGGGTGTTAAGTGCATGGAAGAGCCATGCCTTTCTGAAAGACCAAGACAACTGGGACACGCGAGAGCCTGTCGGACTAAGAGAATTTGCACCGGAGCACCCAACCAGCACAGACACACTCTTATGGCCCAAACCAGAGCTCAGCTGTGTCTTTTACCCCAGGAAGTCACAGCTGTCAACCTGGCCCGGCATCAGCACTACCTGGAGTGCAAATTCCCTTAGCCAGCTGCTTGGCTTAATGCACAGTTCTCTCCTTTTTAATGAGATTAGCATTCATGAAATGTGCTAGCTTGACAGGCCTGCCAATTTAAGTCCTGTGTTTATGCGGGATACAACGGAGATACAGCGGTCACTGTTAAAAAGACATCCTGTGAAAAGACACCGTTGGATTCACCAGTGCCCCTGCAGTTGCCCATTAATCACAGGAAGAAGAGGGGAGTTGCCTAGAGCCCACTGAGAGCTGAGCACTGGAGAGGATGAGTCCGTAAGCCGTGGTAAGCGTACAAACTTAGCTACCTACCTACCTGAGACTAGCACGAAGGATCTACTCGTCAACTAAAAAGATGATTCAGGCTTCCTGTCCATTTTAGTCGTCAGACCCTTCTGCTCTGTCTACTGCCAATATTGCCAAAATGAAGAGAGTATGTTTAAGGGTGGGGCAGGGGGGGCAAGAAAGACAACGACCTAGGGGTACTGCTATAAACACGGATTAGCAGAATGACTTTTGGTGGTGCTTTTCCTTTTTAAAAGGTATACGAAGTTAAAGTTAAAAGAGGAGGAGAAAAGGCATAGGTTCACTACAAAGATGTACAGCATTACTGCTATGAGTAGGCAACTCTTAGTCTGGAAAACATTTTTTTAAGCAGAACGGTGAAAAACCGAGTTACTCTGTTCCGCAGGCACTTTTCACGCTATAAAGCTATTAAAACGACCATACACAATAAGCTTGCCTGGGTAGGAAGTGACAAATTCGCTTCACTGTACTGTATCAGTGATGGGCAGATTACGGCCTTCAGTGGCACGCAGCGGGGCCATTATCCTATGCTGTCACCATGTACCACCAAAAGGTCTTTAAATCCGCAGAGCGATGCCACAACACGCCGCTCCCGCCCGCGATGCGCTGAGTAACAGGCCAGGGTGCCGCGGAAATCTCCGACCTCGGGGGCCGCCTGAGAAACCAGGGCCCCCCCCCCGTTAGTCAACCCCCCCCCCATTAGTCAATCATTACAGCTCAATTAATGTATTTGGGTCATAAAAACGGTTGACAGGGGCCGGAGTTGGGTTACACAACGCGCGCGGCAGACACCGGCCAACACGGGCGAAGCCGGCCAACGGCTCCAGAGCCGCTGATGTGACCGGTCCCCCCCACCCGTGGCGGCGGGGGGGGGGGGGGAATTTAACCTGAATAAATAACGATAAACGACGACTTCGAGCAGTGATAGCCCTGCAGCCCTCCGCGGGGCACCGGCCGCGACGACCCGGCGGCGGCACCACCTTTCGGCCCCCCCTGTTTCGGGGGTCGCCGCTCGCCGCCGCCCGGCAGGCGGCCGGTTAAGGGGGCAGCCGGGGCCGCCGCAGCAACTTTCCCCCGCACTACCTCGGAAAAAGAGGCAAAGCAAAAAAAAAAAAAAAAAATAATAATAATATATATTTTTTTAAATATAGATAACGCGCATAGATATTCCGGCAAACGTGACCCCGCAGGGGGTGACTCAATGACAAACCGGGGCAGCGGGCGGGTGCGCAGCAAGGGGCCGGCGGCGGCCCCGGCGGCCCCGCACCCTCCCGCCGGGCAGGTGGGACACCCCGGCCACCGCCGGGCTGCCGGGGCGGAGCGGCCCCCGCGCCGCACTCACCCAGAAGACGAAGGAGTAGATGATGAGCAGGGTTTTCAGACACGTTATCACGGGTTTGGTCTCCATTCTCCTCGATGCCATAATACTGAGATCCCGGCTGCTGGCTGGGCGCGGGGAGGGAGGGAGGGAAGGCGGGCGGGCGGGGAGGGGAGGGAGGGAGGAGGAGGAGGAGGAGGAGGAGGAGGGAGGTGAGCTCAGCGCTCAGCTCGCTCCGCCGTGCGGCTTCTCCCCGCCCCGCCTCGCCTCGCCGCCTCCCGCAGCCCCTCGGGAGCGGGGCCGCCGCCGCCCGGCCCCACGGGCAGGGCAGGGCAGGGGGGAGCGCGCCCCCTGTCGCCGCCCCGGCACCTGCCGCGGGGCCCGGGGGCCGCGGCCGAGGGGAAATGGCCGCCGGGCCGAGGGGCGGGGTGGGCCCGGTGCAGCCCGGCGCGGCCGGGAGGGCCCTGCGGCCAGGCCCAGGGCCGGGCCCCGGCGGGGTGCTGGTGCCGAGGCGAGTGGGGACCCGCTCTGGGGCCGTGGGGGCTGCGGCTGTGCCCCTCCTTCCGTTTTAAGCTGTTTTTCTTGGCGCGCTTGTAGCTCACGGAAACATCAGTGTACCGAGGTGTAGGCACAGCGCGCTGGGCTCTGCCCAGGAGGTGCATTTTTCTGGAATACATCGCGGGGACGGGGGACGGAGCGGGAGAGCCTTTCTGTTTTCCAAATGCCAAAGATCTCCCCCCGGCTTTTCCCACTGAAGATGTTCAGAGCCTTTACTTGAACTGCTCTCGTTGCTTCAAGAGATGGGGCTGGGAAGTTGGAATTGGACAGGGAATTGCCCATATGGAGGGAAATGTGTTTCAGTGTCATGATGAAAATCTGTTTGCAGAGAGTCAAGCTGCCAGGGTTCAGAAACCAGAGTGAGCACAAGCACCACAGGTTTAGCAGTGTTTTGGCTGCTAAACAATGCTGCTTGGGAAGAAAGACAGCAGCAGCCATATGATACGGATGAGTCAGTCTGTATATAAAGACAGGACCTCCGCACCGGCTCTTTTGGGGGGCCAGGGCTCCTCCAGCACTGCCATTTCTGACGTTTCTCTGTCTGTCAGCTCTAGTGGCTGAGATGAGACAGCAGGGTTTGTGAATGTTACCTTAGGAGAGCAGGTCAGGGCGCTGGGGTGCTGCTGGAGCATGATCTGACCCTCAGCTTTGCCTCAGCCTCAAGGTCAGAACACTACCCTGAAACTAATCTGGGATTGAACCCTAGCCTAAACTCACCAGAAGCCTTGTACTTCTGCATTTCTGTGAGCTGCAGATGATGCAGACCTGCCTCATCTCTGCTGGGCCAGAAAAAGCCTGGAATGACTGAACATGCCAGAGAGATAACACAGTCCCTCCGGAGCCAACCTGTTTCTCATTAATGTCACTACAGCTATCAGTTCACTGCAGTATCTAGCAAGGGATGAATGAATGGCAGAGAAATAACCACATTAGTCTAGAAGAAGACTAGAAATTGCGGTGCTAAAAGGGAGCTGATCCAGCAGAGCGCTAGCAGCAGAAGAGCAGCATAGATCTCGCTGGTATTCCTTGGATGGGGATGTCAGGGCCCATGGCACGGTTCCCATCAAGAAAAGTATGGTCAGAATGAGTGCGCAAGCGCACCTTGTGCGCAAATGCACCTCAGTAACCTGAACTGCTGCGTGAAGAACATGGGCAGGTATGACGGGAATGATTTCGGGCTTTCCTGTGTGATGCTCACATTTTGGAAGAGGATATGTGTATGTAGGAGCAAACACTGGAGCATAGCATTCCCCTCCTACATGCCTGCACACTCCTCAAAGCAGTGCCCCAAACTTTATCTTTTATTTCTCCTCAAATTGTGAAAACAACGTAGCTTGTGCAGCTGAGACCCCTTCAAGGTGATAATCCAGACTTTACCATTCAAAGGACAATGTTTAAAAACAGAGAGAGAAAAAGTAGTCCCTGAGCAAGTCCATTTGTAATATGCGAAAGTTTTGTGATGAAGAATGCAGCAGGAGCTTGCTGGTTTTGACTTATAACTTTAAGAGTTGGTTATTTTAATGGAAAGCTTACTATTTCCAGAAACAATGAAGGCATTTAAAGGATGCTTGGGGGAGGAGTATTCTGCAAGAGTTACTTGGTTTTGATGCATTTACCACTTTTGTGGAAAATTCAGATGGCAGGTGCATAAATCTTTATTGACTTGGGCCATTAAAATGTAAATAAGTGCAATAACTGCAAAAAATTATATTGACACTAACAACAGTTATAAATATTCACTGTACAAAAGTTACAGTTAAGATATTTGACAGAAAATAGCTAAGCAAGAAAAGGAGAAACTTGTCTTCCTGCCCCCCGCACTTGGGCGTTGAAAAGATAAATGCTTCAGTCACGGGCCAGGGGACAGTAACCATTTATTTCAGTAGCTGTGGTTATATCATATCTCCCTTCCCCTTTAGGTGTTTGTAATAAAATACGAACAAAAGATAGTATCAACCAGGATTAAAAAATCCAGTAAAGAGAAGGTACATATGACTGCATTGGTGAAATCTGACTTTGACAAAGATGGTGGCACACTTTTTTGCAAATAGCCTTTGATCTTGGCTAACTCCATTTTGTAGTGCCTAACCTGAGATACTGAAGGTGTCTTAGCTAAACCTGCGACATCCAGAGAAGTGTTCTGTTTTAAAACACGGGCTTCCGTTGCATGGCAGAAAACTAAATGATCGACTAAATGATCTTTTGCTCCAAAGAGGTACTTTTGTCTTCTGCTTTCTGTGACTGTCAGTTGTATCCCCTGTTTCATAGTTCCAGGAGCAGGGTTACAGCAGAAGGGCTTAGAGGAAGGTAAAGCTGCTCTTGTAAGAAACATCAGTCTCTGAATTTTCTCACAAGAATCTGTTAGGGATTTAAGCACCGTAAATGCCTACAGATCCTCCCTTTACAATGTTGTTAAAACTTACAGAGGAATTCAAACGGTTGCATCAAGGAACTGTAAAGAAAACAGAGGTGCAAGAAGAGACAGCCACGTTAGGAAATACAGTTCCTTCCTCCAGTATGTCAGTCCCTGTCACTGGAGAAGATGATGTCCTGAGAACTGGGAAACAAAGACTCCATGTTATCCCCGTCCTAATGTACAGTATCCTACTGAGACTGTATTTGGAGGAACACTGAATTAATTTCTGATATGTAGTGAAACATCACATATTTTACTGGATGTAGATGCAAATTTTGGATTAAAAATGAGAATATCTCAGTGGAGCTGGATACAAATCTGTCTGGTTATAGCAAATACCATTAAAATATGACACCACCAACCCATCAAACATTTCAGGCTTAAATGGAATTATTGCATTGAAAACACGTTTAACTTTTTAATTAGTTTATCATATTTTTGCAGATTTGAGGGTGCTAAATATTTCTTGAGCAAAATCAAAGTAAGTCTTTCTAAAGCAAGATACATTTTCTGTACTATAGTCAAGCTTTGCAAAGTCAGAAACATAATTGTTCTTTACATCTCCCCATAGAGAGAATGATCTTATTCAAAAAGAGGGAATTTTTGTTTCACTGTGTCATTTGAAAAGTATTTCTTTAAAACGCTATCCGTTTTCGGAGGATTCTTCTAATGATCTGTGCCCATGAGCTCACTTTTCTTAATAGCACACAGGGAATATCCTCTTTCTTTCCGTCTTTCTGCAACACATTAGTCTAGAAGGAGCTTTCATCCTGCAACAAGAAAACGTCACATTTGAGAAAGTGAAGATGAGGACTTTCATCCTTACCGGCAGCTAATATTGTTTGTTTGGTAGTTAAGTAAGAGGTTTCTGGAGAAAGGGGTGGGAAGATATAAACAGCAATTATATCAAGTGTAATAAAGCCTAGCACCCTTTGGCAATTATAGCAGGTATAATGAAATCTGGTACTGGGTTCTTTTCGTGCCCACTCTAGCCTTCCCCAAGTTCCCTATGGTGCTGTGTAAGGTAAAAGATTGCAAACTCTGCTGTCTTTCACTGGGCATTAGGCTTGTAATCCATGCTTGATTCAGCCTCCCCTGAGATCAGAGGTCTGGTCTTTTTTTCTTTTCTCTTGTTCTTTCTGTCTCCAAGTTGCCTGTCCATGGTTGTCCTCTTCTAACAGTAGCTACTAACCAGTTCAGTCCATTGTAGGTTAAAGACAGTCTTTTTAGCAAAATGCAGAAAGCAGTGGAAAAAAAAGAAAAGTTTGACAATTTTGCTGACCTTATGTGTTTTTAGTGAGTTCTGGGTCCATGTGCACCTCTCCAGTGATGCTTACTCTTGAAGAAACCAAGGTCTTGCGTACAGCCAGCCATCTTTACATTGCTCGCGGCTGCATCACTTTTGGCAGGTGCACCAATGGGGTCAATCCATCAGCCTCAAGCCCAAGTGTTTCTTGTACGAGTGTCGAGTTTTGTACCTTCCCAAGGAAGCCACAAGGGGCACACAGCCAATCTCAGAGTATGATTTCTCAACAGAGACGCTGTAAAGAGGCAAATATAGCCTTGATGAAGTCAGCCAAGGTACCTCCATTTACAATAATGGATGGACAAGATCCAGTCTCCTGCAGCATAGAGATAAGAGAGCAAATACAGACACCAGCTTTAGTAGTTTAGCAACAGGTATGAGTTAGGATGAAATTCATATTCAGCGCCAACTCAGGAAACAGCTTGTAGGATGGTGTTGCATTATCGAGAGACACAATGCCACCTAAACCTGATGAGCAAGCAGTCAGTATTTACAGAGAAAGAATTAGTAATACTGAGAAACTTTTGCAGACCTTTTGAGAAAGTCTTAGGATGCGTTATAGGAATATGCATTTATGCCTTATACTCTAGTAAATTAAGGCTTTTGGCTTAAGTTAGGTCAAAAAGAGATATCAAGCGAGGAAAAATAAAGGAGGTAGTTGTAGGAGAGAAAAATAGTAAAAAGAATGAACTTTACACTTCCAACAACTCAAATTAACCAGTTACAAGATCAAAACTGGTTCATATAACCAGAGGTTATCAAAATTGAGTTAAAGATTACATCTAGTCTTCCCAGAAATAAGATGGCAGTTACGTATATCTACTTGCCTTGTTTGCTTTAGTGCAGTTTTGTCATACGTATTAGATTACAAAGGAAGGACTCCATGCTATGATGTTCCTTTGGCCCTGAATTGCTCCTTACTGCTTAAATAATGAAGTACTTAATTATTTGCAACTTTACTTCTGAAGCTTAAGCAAGTTTGTCCCCAGCAGCTGGTCAAGCCTTTCTGTTTTGTAACATCTTAGAACTTACACTTTTTAAATATTAAGATTCTTGTCTTTCTATTAAGTTTAGGATGATTCACATGTCTGTATCTTTAATATAATATTCCAACTGTATTATTTTTCAGTTGTTTGCTCTGTTACATAGTTGTGAGGTTTGGGGATTTTTTAAAATCCTTTGGAATGAGTGGTTTCTCTAGAGCAAGATTCTCAAAGTCTCCCAGTCCAAGCTTGGAAGTCAACTTTATAAAGGCCATGTATGCTTTTCCATGCTGTTCATCCATGGTGGGGGGACTGCTTGAAACTGTGGCCCGCTCTTCCCCTCCCCTTCCCTTCCTGTTTTCAAACCTCAATGTATATAAGGACACTAATTCGGCACAATTCTAGTGCACCTGTTTTAGGTGTTGTACACATGCATGTGTGTGTGGAGGCAAGAGAGATATCCTTTAACCCTCTTCCCCTCAAAGCAGGCATGTTAAATCTAGCTTTTATCAGTAACACAACACCAGTATGCATTTCTTAATTTTGCCTACTTCCCAGCAAATACCTTAATTTAAAAGGGAAGTTCCTAGCTGTTTTGTAGGTAGGCACTTTTGACGGCTTGTGATAGCTCATCTTCCAGATTACTTCAGAGCTATGCAAAGTGTTTGTCTTTGAATAGAGAACGCTTTTTCTTACATGCAGCTCAGCCTGGTTCCAGAGGAAGGGAAGCCATAACCTAAACTTTGTGCATCTGCTTAAGCCAGAATGGGAATCCTGAATGTCCTCAGGCTATGGATAGAGGTACTGGGAAAGCTCAGCTGTGAGGCAACCAATAGACTATGGACTACATGGATGCTGCAGAAGGAGGTCAAGATGTGGTGCTTCCACTGAACTGGGAAATGATGTTAGGTTGGTATGAAAAAATAGTGTAGGGCAAGGAGAAGCAAGGTAGGAACAGTGCCAGTTCACTGACCTACTAATTCTGTTGTCAACTCCAGGATACCACTAGCAGGACTTCACTTCCAGTGGGAGTACAAAAGAAGATACCTAGAGAGACCCGGAGGAATCCTTACTTTATTCAGTAAGGAGGAGGACAAGGGACAATGTGAAAAGAATCACAGAGACCATGGACAGCCGAGGAGCCCTTTGATACAAAGCCACAGTCGAGGTGCCAAAAAGAGACTGTACGCAGTGAAAGGAATTCAGACGTACACTGCATAATTTTTAAGCCAGGATGTTTTCTCTTGACATAATGCCTAAATTTCCTCCTCCTTCTCTAAACAATGACTGCTCTTCATGCATTCAGAAAACAAAAGGATTGATTTTTAAAGTAGCCATTTATTTTACAACAGCATACTAGTAATAAACAGAGAAAATATTGGAACCATTTAATAGTTGATATATTTTGACAAATAGAATTAAGCTAGATAAAGCAATAACATATAAAAAGCAATTCATAACAGACAAATTAAAATGTACTGACACCAAATCTTGAAACAACAAAAGAAACAAGATACTTAATGCGTATCTTGTGCACACCTCAGTGCCAGTGAAGGCAGAGACCTTAATTTTTAAGGACAGGTTTTGCATATATATATATATGTATGTATATATATTTGTTACATAAACATTGCAAACAATATAGAGGCCTAGTTGTTGTATCTGGAATAAAGTCCTTCCCAGTGATGCTGGGGAAAGGAACAGATGTGACACTTCACTCAGGCACTGCTTTTTTTCTTGCATGAACTGGCAAGTGGATGAGAGCAACTCTTCTTCCCTTGCTCTGAACCTACGTCCTTTCATTCAGGAAGAGCAATATCTCAGCTATTTTCTGTGAGACGCTCTGCTCATCCTCCTGAGGTTTCTTTCAATGAGCAACTTCATTTCTTCCACAACCGTATGACAATTTCCCATGTTGCTGTATGAGGAGTTCTCCTATTCCGTTCTTCTAAATGGAGGAGCAGCAAACAGTCAGGGACTCAGTCCATGTCAGTCTTACCAACCATAACCATCTCTTCCTGTCAGGGCCCTTAGCACACCCTCCTACCTCTCCCAGGGCTTTAACTGCCTAGATTCAGGGCCAGCTCAGCTAACGGTGCAGGTGTCACATCTTGAATCAGAGTTATTCAAAAAAAAGCTATGAGAAGCCTTGGTGGGGATTGTGCCTGGTGATCACAGGGCTGGGCTCTGATCGCTGTCGCCGGACCTGCTCTGCTGTCCTTATTCAGATACTTGTGGGACTGAACACATAGTCAGTGAGGTCCATGCCCTGTTTTCCTTGTCACCTTGCTCCCAGCTCTCCTTCTCTCACAGAGCACCCTGTCCTTGCTGCTCACTGACACCTGTGCTTCATGCACTGCTCTTTCTTACCTTGCAGCATCTGTGCTACCCACCAGCCTCTCCCGTTGCAGCCACAGGCCTGCTAAACACTGCAGAGTGAGTCTAGTCAAGTCCCCTTACCCTCTGCGTGTCTTTCCACAAATCCTAATAGGGAGAACGCAGGGAACTTCACAATTACTCTTTTCCTTCCCTCTGCTCCAGTAAAAAGCTAAGAATTTCATTGTCTTCTGTGTCAGTTACTTCAGAGAAGATATCTGGGAGAGCTCTAAGTTGGCCACCCCCCATAGATGGGCTCAGGTCAAAGAATGAAAAGTATATTCAGACAGCTTATTCTCAGACTCTCCCTGGCACTGAAAACAAAGCACCATATGCTTGAGCAGCAGGCTCAAAAAGACAACGAGCTCAAGGCAAAGTGAGTAGAAAGCAGAAGGGCAAGGAGGTGCAAAGGCACCAGGAGGTCAAACTTGGAAGTCCTGCCACCTCTCCTGGTAGATAATGCACAGCATGTCTCCCTCCCTGCAGCCCTAAGGGGGTGACTCTCTCACATCACTTTCTGATATCCTGCCCTTGAGGTGGCTGCTGCTTATAGGCTCCTTCCCCTCTCTCATCGCTTTTGGGAACCATCACCTCCACCCTTCTTTGCCTCACAGTGTCTCTTAGGTCCTTGCTATCGTTGCTGCTCAGCCTGCTCCATAGGTGAAATCGATAGCAGCATCAGCAGTGAGCACGGGGACAAGGAGATCAGGGTCTGTACATGTGCCATTGTCCCCAACACAGAGCATGGCATTCAAGCCACAATGCCACCATCACTGATGTGTAAGGTATAAATGTAATCTGCATCCCTCGCCATTCACACTGGGTCTATAGAATCAAGACCTATGACTGTACATACTCAGATTTTTAATTAACACGGGATCAACTTTGCACTTTCCTTCTATAATGTGTACAGTGAAGACTGATAATGTTTTATAATGGTTGATTGTGTTTGAAATGTATGGTTCTTTTCCTTGTTTGTCCCAAACTCTGTATGTTTGTTAAGGTTTCTTTTTTCACTGGCAACGAACAGAAGTACACCTTTATTAGGAAATGGGACCAAGATTTTTTTTGACTCATTTGAAAGAATGTTTAAAAGTCTCTTATTTACAATACTCAATCTCACTGGCCAAAAGACACGATAAAAAAGAGACTGAGTACACATCAATACTGCAACACACTAGAAATGATTTCTGAAGGCTGTCCTATGCTGTCCAGCTCCTCATGCGGCTTCTGGCCAGGTACTCAAGAGCTGAGGTTCAGCACCAGAACTTCCCCTGTCTCCCTGCCATCCTGCTGGCTTCATGGACCGGGGAAGAAAAATGTGCTGTCAGTGCCTAGGAATCACTATAGGCATTTCAGTGACTCTTGTGTGAACATGTCCCTTGGGGAGGACCATCCTTCCTGGATCTTCCAACAAAGCTCTGTGTCCTCAGTGCTGGCAGTGACGTAGGCTCTCCTTGAGACCAGGAACACCCCTCCGCACGTCTGCCGGGCGGTGCGTTCAGCTGGCTGGAGGGCCTGGTTGAGACTTAAACCTTATTCTTCCCTTCAGTACCTGCACACCTTCCAGGCTTTAGAAAACAAAATAAGTCTCTCTGTGTCTTTCGTTTTCCATTCCAGGGAAGTAATTTGCTTGTTTTTCTTTTTTTTCCTGGGGCTTGCATTTTACAGGCACAATCTTCTCTTGAGTGCCAGCCCAGCCCCAGCCCAGCCTTCAAACATGTCTTTTATCACATCTTTTATCCTTTTATAGCAGGATCTTTTATTACCTAAGCCACCTTTGGAAAGTTTGTCATGTGACAGTTACACACCATATACAACTGAAGGAGCCACACACGTATTGCACAAGCTACACAAGGCCAACTGCATTTATATGCTATTTTTTGACTAGATTCTGGTGACTTCAGAAGCATAGCAAGGTCTCTCTAATACTTTGAATACTATTCCTGTGCAGCAATAGGACAGAAAAGCTGCACAGTTGGTGCACCACAGAGGTAGTACCCTTAGAAAGAGCTTCATCATTTCTATGCAAAAATGAGAGAATCATATACACCTCTCAGGGACATGTTTTGATGCAGAGTTTGTTTCTGAGCCCGCATGTAACACAACTGACCTTCAGAGCATTGCTGTAGTTGGTAAAGTAGTATTAAATAAAATATAGAACTGTACATTTGCTTTCTCCTGGAGATTTTTCTACCAAATTGCGTCAACTTGCAAGTAAAAAAGAGAGCATTTTAAACCATCAGCACTGCAGACTTAGCCTGGGATTTGAAAATTACTTTTGTGCTTAGAAATGTTGTGGACTCTGAATTTGGCAAGCAGTATTGTTGGTACATGAGATATAGTGGTATATAATCCAAAAGCTGATCCTTTCTGCTTTGCTGAGTTTACCATGATTTTAGCAAATATTTGCTTGGTGGGAAGGAGAAGCAGGGTTGGATAAAGTGAACAAATAAGAACTTCATAAAGATATTTTTTGCCAGCATTCAAAATAAAAAATAAACCAAAACATACAACTTATTAAGCAGCAGCGTTTTCCACCTTTCTAAAATCATCATCCGCTGTAGATGTGAGCACAGATCATAAAACTGCTCTGCTCAGATCTGTGGGGGATCAAACAGATGGCAGAGCCCGCTGCAGTTTGGATGAAGATTTCGTAGCTAGATATTACAAGAGCAACAGTTTCAAGGTCACAGATGAGGTGAGAATCGTGGCCAGATTTTCCCCAGAGAGGAGCATGTGCAGTCTTTTTCCCAGAATTAAAAGGAATGAAGAATTTTGGAGACAACACCTACTGCGGTACTTAGAAGCATCCATGGGCTTCTAGGTGCAGAGGCGCACCAAGCCTAGAAAATTCCTTCACTAAATGCCCTCAGAGGAAGATGACTTTGCAATAGGGGAAGACTGTGCTGGCTTAACTGGCATTTTTAATAAGCATATTCTACACTCATTTTTCCAAATAGTTATTCATGACTATTTTGTGTATGTGTATGTATTTTTTTAATTCAGTCAGATCTGCAGGTGGTCATACAGCAGTTTGTAAATAACATTAGTTGTGAACTTTGGCAACAGAAATGATTCTCAAATAATGGTTTTTGTTATTCAATTAGTTCTGGCCGCAACACGCATCATCTAGAGCTGTTGGCAGCTTATTTTTTCCTCTGTGCCTGTGTCTTTCATTCCCCCATAGATCTCTGAATTGAGTTGTTACAGCTTTAAATGGAACATTTCCTCCCTTATTGGTTATATTCTTTTAAAAATAAAAACTAGCAAACTAGCTTGTGACATCCATCAAGCTCAGCTACACCGACCTGGAGGCTGTATTTCTCCCTTATTTATGCCATTAGCCTGGTTTCAGTTAATTTTCACTTCCAAAGGTCTCTTGTGCCTGTTTTTTTCTGATTAAAGGATATAAATTACCTTGATATGCCAGAGCTGTTTGCTCTGCTTCAGTTTTACTTCTTTAATTTCTGGATACAGTTTTATAGAGGCTGATCTCTCACATCACAAAATGACTGTTACTGGTTTACAACACTAATTTCATTATAGTTATTTATTGGTGTGAAATAATGCACAACTGAGTGAAGAATCAAGCTTATAGTCTGAGTGTATGTTTATTCTTTCTTTAAACGGGTATTGAAGGCCTTCTCTGAAAAATGTTGGATTCAACACCCAGACTATGAGAAACATGAAGACTGGGGTTAAAGAAGTGGCTAAAAGAGTGGAGATATAGGTTGCTATTACACAGGATGACTCCTACATGCTAGATTAGGATGTTATCTTTAGAAAAGAAAGCTAAACTGAAGCAAGTTTAGTATCTCCTTCCCATGAAAAGAAAGGGTTTTCATTTTACTCATTATCAGTGAAAGAGGTGTTGCACAATAGAGATAGCAGACCTGCAATAGGGTGACTGCCAGGCAAATGAATTCAACGCTGCATCATCCTTTGCTGAATCACCTCTGCTCCTCAGCTTTTCCTCAGTGGGGTTGGAAGATGGTGCCAGGGTCCGGGCAGCTCTTCCGACTTTTTTCCTGCAGGGGTTTCTGAAGGAGAGTAGATGGGGTAAAGTAGTGTCATTTATGCTTCGCTGGACTTGAGCAGATCCCCACAGTATGGGGAGCTGTATGCCTTTCCATATGGATATTTAGTTGCCGGATTATATAAAGCACTGCAGCAACAGAATATTTCCTGCTGCTTTTCCAAGGAACTGCTGCAGGGACACTCATGTATTTCATACAAGGGTCCCAGGGTATCTTGTGCTTTTCTCTAGAAGCTCTGAGAATGTAAAGAGAGGAGACTCGGTGATCTGAAAAAAGACTTGGAACTGGTCCTCAAGTGCTTATCTTGAGTGACTGGGAGAGACCCTTGGACTGTTCTGTGCTGCCATTTCGCTGTTGGTAATCCGATGCTAACATTTGGCTAGAGGCAGTCAAAAAGAGTAAAAATGCTTCTGAAATTTTCCAAAGCTTACAAAAGCGTGCAGAGTCATTACTACTTCCTCTTTAACCAAAAAAGGCTCAGGTACATGCTCTTTGCAGTAACTGTCTTTAGACAGTTCTCTGCAGAAGAACTCAACCTACAACAACATCATTAGCTTCATGCTGCAGGCAGCCCTTGTGCACCTACTTCCTCCTGACCAGCTCAGCTGCACAGAAGTTGGGAAGAGCAATCACAGAGTAGCTGGTGCACAAAACTGAGTTACTGTTACCACTGAAGTTGCATATTAATTGTTATTTGGACTTGCATTGTCAAACACACTATTTTTGGTTTTATGCTAGTCAGCCAAGGTCTTCAGCTGATGCTGATCAAGCATCATGAAGGAGACTATGCAGCAAGTCAGTGAGATTTGTACACTGAAAGTCATTCTTACTTTGAGAGCTTGCCAAAAATAATGTTTCAGAGGGCATGTTTTAACACTGCCAAAATCAAGCTGAGGAATAGCTGTATCATTGAATTTTGGATGCAGAATGAGGGTCAAGTTCAGAACAGTCTAGCAGTAGACTATTCACACAATCTTAGCAAGATGGAACTAGGACATTTTGTAATCAACACTTATTAAAAATAACTTATTTAGCCTTGTTTTATTCTAAAATGCAGTAGAGGGAGGACAGAAAGGGATTAAATCTGGAAGGTAGATGACTAGGCAAATTTAGGGCCATACAGTGCCAGGGCTTATCTTAGGATTTGGGAGTTTCCACTGGTTAGGCACAATAAAACAAGGAAGGGAAATGTTTACAGTTTCTTCTGAATTCTGTACAAATTCAGGAGCTGATTCTGCAACACTAGCATTCACTCTTTTCTTCTAGAATTATAGTTGTTCATATATACTGTGAGTCAAAAATTAGAGAATAAAAAGTTTGTAAATCAAATATGGTATGTTGTTTTTCCCAAAGGGGAGAGAAGTTTGAATTTAAATAATAAGGCTTGGTTGTGAAAGCATGCAGCCTTGTGTTACATTTTTACTGGAGAATTTTATCTCCCTGGGTAACAGGCAGGTGATACAGCAAGAAGCATATCACTTCTTCCTAACTGCAGAAAGATAGTGAAGAGAAACACAGATGAGGTACAGAAAGCTGTCAGATCTTGGCTGAACACCCTTCGCCTAGCTGCCATAGCAATGGGCATGTTCTCCTTAGCTTCTTTTCGATTCCATTTATGTTCTTCTCTTTAACCAGTGGGTGCCTTTCCACTGCTTATTAACTGAAGACTTTTTTTATGGTAAGCTCCTTTGGGCTCAAGCCAGTTTTACCCAGTTTTATAGTCAAGGACCACATGACCAGGAGAGATGTCACATTAGGTTAAGTCCGCCATTACAATTGCTGAAAAGAAAACGAAGAGATTACCAAGGAGACAACACTGCCTAAAGTAGCTGCAAACCATTATGCTATTAATTGCTATAGCTTCTGAAAGATGTGATATCATTTCTAACACACATACACCAATAAAAGACACTGCACGGAGGTATGCTGAGAACAGCATGGACAATTTAATGAAAATAACTGGATAGATGATGACTACAGCCTTCTATGATTTTTGTGACCTCTGTGTGTCCTTTCTTATACATCAGTCATAAGCTGTTGGAGTCATGACTGATCTGCACAAATCCACAAACAAAAGGGCCAGTCCTTGGTCTGGCACTATGTCCAGATAATGACATGACAGATAAACAACTAAGAAAAACCCTTGATGGAAATTAGTTGTTCATAACTGGAAAACCCATGTGAGAGCTGATTATATACATGGCTCAATGGAAAACAAATACAATAAGAGAATAGCAAACATATAATTAAATGGAGTTTAGAGCTGCTGCCTGCTGTCCAAAATCATCTCTAGAGTATTCCCATCGTGTCTCTTTATGGACAAATCCACCCTTTTGGATACGGACATGCTGGCTTAATAGCTATTAGCAGTTTCTGCATCTGTGTTTAGACCACTGAATGGCTTGTGCAGTGCGAATTAAATCTCATGGCAGAATGTTACATTAGAACCATTAGCTGAACTTTTCAGACTCAAATGATTGCAGAACTATTCCAAATGATGAGTGATGATTTACGCCAATCTTTTTATTATTTTAATTAATTGCCTGTCCCTAAAACAGAGAGTTGGTCTTCAGATACAATGCCTCATTTAAAAGAAGAAGAAATGAGCTCCGCAAAAGCTGAGGAGCTTGATTCAATGTAGCATATAGGGTAATAAGGATTTCAGGGTTTCTGAATGATGTATTAGTTTGCAGTTTGAATTCAGCTCAAACAGAAATCTTGCCAGGATGCCCAGTTCTATTCCCACGCTTAACCTCTGGACAGTGGAGTTAATAGCTGTCCATTTCATTCAGAGAACAGTCAGATTTTGAACCAGGTACTAAATAGTTACCACTTGCTCACTCTTCCTCCAAACAAGCCTATGTCAGTGATCCTTAAAGTCAGAGGTAGAATAGGACTGTGCATATAAGGAGCCGCTTATCATCCAACTCCCTTCTACCTGGTTCCTGGTCAGGCACCTCGTTCATGTTCAAGGATGACAAACACACTGTCTCTGGTCATGGATTTCACCACATTTCAAGGATTCCTTCTCTTCCCTGCTGCTGTCACTGGTCAGTTATTTGGGTGTAGGACAAAAGTGGTGGCTGCCTTGCTCCCTGGTCTCCCCATGTTTCCTCATCTTCTCCCAAACATCACCCATCAGCATGGTGAGGGTTAAACCTGGGTCCTACTAATTCTTGCAGCATGATTTATCTGTGTACAAACACTGATGAACTACCATGCTTCTCCAAATACTCCTGCAAACAAACAGGAGCAATTCAAATGTTTACTGGAAAAACATAAGAAAGGGATGCAAACCTGGTTGAGCAGGATTATCTGTCAGCTTAGAAACAAATATTTGAGGGAACCTTTCCCCATCATTTTCTCAGTTATATTCTAGCTAGATACTTAACTACCTACCTAATTGATCAACTGCTCTCAACCTCCATGATCAAAGCATACTTACAGTCTCCAAAGAGAAGTATATTTCATTCTGTTCTTCTAGGCTAATTTAAAGGTGACTGTGTTGCAAAGCCTTGAGGGTGAAGATAGTTCTTAGCAGGAGGAAGGAAGAAGAGATGGCTGTACTTTCAGTACACGAAGACGAAACATTTTTAAAGGTCAGATCTTTCATCTTTCATTTCCCAAGTACATACAACCCGACCCGTGCTTTGACGTGCATTGCTACTCCAGCTGTGAATAAAGAAACTTAAATAAAGGACAATTTATGAAGCAGCACTCAGTACTTTAGCTTCCATGGCATCTCCTCTTTTGAGACTCTTAAAAAGCAAATTATACCAAGATGTGTTGCCTTACAATTGATGTCAGATTCTTTTAGAATAAGAGACTAGAAATGAACATCTCAGCAATGGTGAAAACTGCTTTGTATTCAGAGAGCAGGAAGTCAAATGGCTAGTCTGCAGCAATGCTTCCTGCTTCAGCTGTGCAGCACTGCTGAAAACAGACAAAAACACCAACAGCTTGCCTGCTTTTATGAATCCAGGTTGCCCTACTTTATATGGATCTACATGCATGTGCCTGTATACGTGCAGTTGCTCAGGGTGAATGGAGAGAAAAGCTCCATCTAGAAAAACTGTTCTGAGGCTATTAAGGGCTTTGAGAGACATTGGCAAAAGTCATTGGTTAATGCAACTGCAAAAAATGCGGCTCAGAAAGCAGGAAAAAAAGGACTGTGATGTATTTGGAGTAGCCTGTTTTGCTTTATGAATATGGTATCCTGGGGGAGAGATGCTACTGGGCACTGAGGACAGATGTATACCATGTATATAGACGGTGTAGAAGAGCCAAATGGTTAGTTTGCCTCTGCCATTAGGCAGGTGGCCCTTGGTGTGGTCTGAAAGAGTAAATCAGCCTAGTGTCCTTTTTATAGAATCTACCAAAATGGATAATAGAGCAAACATAAATTGAAGCAAGCATGATCCTTAGTTTATTTACAAAACTAATAACAGTGCAACAAAATACAATAATCAGATGCTCTCTAGTAAAAATGGAGCAACAAATCAATAGCTTCAAAGTGCCTCCGCACCAAATTAACACAACAGGCAATCAAATCAAATGACGAGGTTGTCACTTTCACTCTCAGTCCTTGTTGCTAGTAACTTTGTGCTGAGATTATTGGAGGAAGAGCTTGTTTCCTTTCAGACACAAACTAGCCAGCATCCTTGACTTGGCCGGGGAAGAGCACAGCTAGCGTCAAATGTCTGTTTTGGACTTAGACCTTTACCAAGCAAGAATTACAGAGCCAATCAATATTCCTCTTTCAACATAAGTAAGTGTAGCTGTCTAGGTGTACACCATAACTATTACCTTAACATCTCTTTCATATGGTTGTTTCAGGGTATGGGGTGCCATTACTAATTCCCCTGCCCACACACACGCTTTATATGGCAGCAGATTTACCATCTTAACACCAAGGGGATTGCTAAATAATGCACAATGGCAGCTTTTGAACTGCTTTCTACCTCAGAAGAACTTTCTCACTAATTCAGTGACAGATTGCCATTTATTTTTATAAAACTGTGAAGGGTGTTTTTCCCTTGGCTGCACACAAACACATATTTGTACTGGGGAGGAGGGAGAAGAGAGAAAATAGTTGGACTGAAGTCAACCTGGTAAAAGAGCTCTTCAGAGACGAGCCAGCGGCCATGTCCAGGAGGCTGGCAAGGGCCTGCTGGCCCAGGATGAGTCATGCCCAGCAGCCTGGTGAGTGTCTGTTGGGCTGCACTGGACTGCACCAAGTCCTCAGAGCAGAGGTTTTCAGGTTCCACTTTGTTCACAGCTGGTGACAAACAAGCTGATGTGAAGCAGTTTGCAAAAAAAAAATAAAAAAATCCGTCCTGCTATATTTTCTTTAGGAAAGGATGGAGAATGCACCCTATACAAATCCCATCAAAATATGCAATGATAGAGGCTATACTTTCTGATAACTATTTTATACCCTTCTTGAAACGAAGCTGAACTTCTCCAATGCAGGCCAGGCATAAAAGCAGCTGAATTTATCCTGCATAGAAATATGCTGAGAAAAAAAGTCTCTGGTTATCATTCTCACTAAAATCTCTTACTGTGAGAGTAAGAGGCCTTTATTAAAAGAAAGGACTTTCAACCCATCAGAGAACAACAATATGCTGCCCAAGGAATATGAAGATAAGCTACTATAATTTCATGCTGGGTTATTTTATTCCGTAAGACAAGCTATTACTCGCTTTCACAAATTTATAATGGTGACCGTACAAATTATGGTTTGATATCACAAAAAATATCACAGCTTGGCTAGTAGGGGAGAGAAAAAGGTAACTGCAAAATGTACAATGACAATAAAATAACAAAGATAGGTGGTTATGTTAGCAGCTTTTCCTGATGGGCGAAATGTTGCCACTATATCTAATTTTCAACAAGAAAATTTCGTTTAAAGAAATATCCTTCCCAGAATTCTAATAAGGGCCAATGTAAATGGATGGTGAACCTTGTAGTGAACTGGGTGAACTGCAAGCTGGAGAGATAGCAAGAAGTTGGCTGAGATGTTACTTGTTGCTTCTCCTTGAGGGCTTCAGTGAGAGGATGTCAGTCAAGGATTGTTTGAAGAGTGTTTGGTGTGCAATATTTGGACATGCAGTAAACAGTCCATGCAAGAAAACAGTTCAACATCCCTCTTCTGTGTAGATTACGATAAACAGCAACCAAATTTATCTAATGGGTGATCAGAGAAAAGCCCCTATGGCAGGTCTGTGTGGGTGAGTAGCAGGAGCATAGTGGTCTGCTTCTTCTCTGATGCCCTTCAAAAAAGTTTCAAGGGCAGTGAAGACAACCACTCTGGGACAGTGACATTGACTTTAATAACTTCTTTAAATGGGGATGAGTCAAGAGAAAATGAGCTGTGGGACAGACTAAAATGCTCTGCAGCATTCTGAGTATTGCAGTAGGTGCTTGCTTAACATAGCTAGAAGCACTGTTATTGAAATAAATATTTGTTGCTAAGATACACTGTTAGTTCAGTATCCTTGAAATCTAGTTGGTGTCATTAGAGTTGGGATGCAGATGTGTAATAGACAGTTCTCTACAGCTGTTGCAGACAGACCTAGAAGGGAGGGAGAGAACTCCTCAAACACTTATAAGAAGTAAGACTAGCAGCAGCTCTGACCTGGAGGGCAGAGCTATCCTTAGAAGTGAAGCAGCTTGCTGAGTGGCAGCAAGAGAGATCAGGGAGCAGGAAACAGAGGAAGAGGGAGAGCAGCAGATGAATGGGAATAGAAGGGAGCGTACACCAGCCTGATAAACGTGATCGCACATGGCTCTCTGCACAGCACAGTTTATGCTTTGGCTGTGTTCACGTTAGCCAGTAAGCACCAGTAAGGAACAGCAGGAGAAGCTGACCTTGGAGAGCAAGAGGTGGTCCTCTGATGCTAAGGACCCATCATCCTTGCTACTTGAATTTCAAGGATTTTATTTGGACTAGTTCTAGTCTTGTCCCATGAGCTGAAGTCCAGTCCATAGCTGGAGCAACACAGATGTGCTCCTAGAGTGTGTCTCTTGATTTAGTGTTGTCTAAACAGAAAGAAACATCCAAAGGTATCTAATTTAGGTCAGCCTAAATTCTCTGTACAGTCAGGAGAGAGAAGGAGGTGCCTCTAGAAACTTCCTGTGTCTTATATTGAGCATCTCTCTCTCTCCATTGATAATTTAAGGAATGAATAGGAAATGCTGGATGACTCACTCCACTGAAGATACTGCCTTTTGGAGGAAGATCAGCAGCGTTTATAAGAAAATGTAGTGGTGGTGGTATGTCTTTTTCTTCTTCCTCTCCCTGCCATCCCCCCATATAATAAGACTGGTGGGTGGAAAATGTGCCTGAAATGTGAGCAGCCTTGGCTCCAAGCCCTCCGCAGCCTAAGAAAAACTCTTTTCCTCCAACATGAGAGTATGCTAACCATCAGACTCAGCGTGCTGGGGAGTCGGGGAGGAAGCGTAAGCCATCCTCTATCTGTCCTTTTGACAGAGGACTCCTATGCAGTCAGTAACGGGGCTCTGATTGGGTCTTGCTCCCAAGCCTCATGGGGTAAGTAGGAAAGCCAGCAACAGGGAGTCTGAGTCCTGCCTGGGAAGTGGTAGGGCTTTCTGCTTCTTGCCATATGTCAGTAATAACATAAATTGTCACAGAGCAGGACCTAGGGTGTTCTGGAAGAGCACACCAACTGGTCCTTCTTAAACACTGACTGGAGCTGTCTTCCTCTTGCCTCTTCTGCTTCTGGCTCAATGACTTGTGCATTTTGGTGAATAGAGTTTTAGAATAAGCAGGCAGGTTCTTGGGGTGCTTAGATGTCTGCCAGAACAGGCCTCAGAGGTGTGCTGTATGCTGCCCACACATGTAGGGAGCAGAAATGTCCCAGTCTTCAGCCTTCCTTGCCAGCAAGCACATGGAAGTGTGAGGGAACATCACCTTTCTCTCACTGGAGATATCCAGGAGGGAAAGCATAGGGTTGGATCCTGGTTTCAGACACAGAAATCCTGGGGCAGTACTAGCGCACAAAGGAAACTTCTCATATATTCCTCCTATTCTTGGAGCTTTAGCAGCTGATATATTGTTAAAAATTTGTATTTCTCAATTCATTTTATACCATTTCAAGACAAAGGGCTTTGCCAGGTGGTAGACCTTGCTATTACTATCTCCAGCTGCCCTTCCCTCCGTTTAATGTTACGACCTTGTAAGAGTTAGCAGAATGGGCATGCACCCAACTGCATCTGTTCCCATTCACAGCCCAGTACATTAAAGTCTTGAACTAATATTGTGGCCCATAATTTGGAGCAACCAAGGAACAGGACACATTTCCTTCTCCTAACGTTGCTAAGGGAATAATAACCTTTGCAACTGGAGGTGAGTGACAGCTGAAGCTGGTCACGTATAAAAGTGATTGCTGCAAGTTTCTCAAAGTTCATATATGGCAGTCCATAAGCCAGGCCAGTCCTAGACGTGCTTCACCCATACAGAAATATAGGTACACTGACCTGAACAAAATACTTTGCGCATGGATATAGCTCTGGCAACAATTCTGCTCTTTGTCCTGCTAAAATAAAGCCATATTTTATGAGCAAACCAAGCTATCCCAGCAAACATGAAGTCTTGCCAGTATAGCTGGGTCTGCACCAGAGGTTTCTGCTGACATAGCCAAGCCAGTCAAGGGTTATTCTTCTTCTCACTCCTATCGATAGCTTAGGCTGGACGATATCTGTAATAAAGACTGGAATACAAGAAAGCATAATAGTTTATATTTCCTGCACTGCTCCAATTTAAACAGGGTGATACAAACAAAATCCATGTTTGTAGTTTTACTGCTGAGATCAATTTCAGCACCCTGCAGAACTCCACTAGTAATAATTTAGTGCGACTGTAAAATTAGAGATCCCAATTATCGCCCTGCTCTGCATGCGCAGCTCTCCGTTCTGGTCACTGGAGCCACTAGCATGTTCACATGAGAGACAGCTCTGCCAACAGCACTTAACAGTCAGCTTCTGAAAACAAAATATTAGGCATGCACACGAAGAAAAGGAGCTCACAATTGCATCTTGCTGCTGTGCTCTCTGCTTGTATAATCATTTTTTATTTAGAGGGAAGTGATTCTGGCAAAGTATAAATATTGTCTTAACCATTGAATGGTGTTGAAAGAGAAAAGCGTGGATTAGCAGGGATGGCTGGGGAATCACTCGCGTCACCTCTTTGCAGGGTAATGGAAATATTTTATTATTCCTAATGTACCCTAGAAGATGAAAGTCCTCCATCCTTTTGTTTCTCCCTGTTATCTAATAATGAGAGGGGTGAATCATATGGTGTCCTTTACAGTCTTCAGACCAACAACCTGCGGATAGATTATTGAGTTCAGTTAAACCATACAGGTAAAATATTGATCCTACTGACTTCAGTGGGGCCCGGATTTTGTTTTATGTGCACAAAGTTGCCCATGTGTATGAAGTCCCTCTGTAATGTGTTCTATTGTTGTGTAATATTTAAATTATCTCCGAATATTAATGTTTAATATAGATTTTCTCCTGCTTTAACTTAAGCTTGATTACTTCCAATTCTGCCCTCAGTTTCTGGTAACTGAATCATACTTCCTTCTGGGAAGGGTGATGTATGGGGACGCCGTTATCTGGACCTGGGTCTGGGAGACAAAGAGCCTGACATTTCATTGCCTGCACTTTAGGCAGCCGTTTAAAGCACCAGTGGTAGGTGTAAAGTTCCTCCATTCTCCACTGGTGACATTCTGTGCTCCCTTTTCGCTGGTGTAAGTAACAAACCATTTTGTTGACCAGCGGAGGATCAGCTCCATAGATACTCACCTTCTGAAAATGTCTCTGCTGGTAACTTTTCTCCGTAGCCTTGGGCATTTCACTTATTCCCCCTTCCCTTATTCCCCCTTCCCTTTTTCTCATATTTATAAAACAGGGATAATATTTCTGCAATCTCTTAGCTGTTATGATGACTATTAATTACTGTTTGTGCACTGCTCTGGAAATAGATGTAATGTGCAAGGACTCAGTATTATTTAATTGTTGAATATTGACAATTATTGAACTCTATGGCTATTTTTAGCTTTTATTTCTTAGTCTATATAGAAAACATACCTATTTCTTTCAGTGTGAAGAAGACTGTATTAGTGGCAACGGGTTTATATGCCTTGAAGCTGGCTGCTACAGAAGTATCAGGCTTTCTTTCTGTGATTCCTGTGATTCCTGAAGCTGTCTTCTACAGGGTCCCCTCTCATCACCTGGAGAAATCTTCCATTCCCAGCAAACCAAACCACATAGTTTGCATCTCAGCTGTCCACCCTTTCTGTTGTCTTCTTGATTCACCAGAGAAACTTTTGCACCTAGAGAAACTAGATGAACTAGTGTACCTTCTTTCTTCCCTGTTACCTCCCTTCCTTTCTTAATATTCCCACTACTTGTTACGTTATACTGACCTGGAGGTTCTGCCTGTCTGGAAATGATGTAGTCTTAAAAATAACCTGTCGGAAATCTTATTTTCAAAAATATCTTCTGAGCTCATGCTAATTTGTTCATTTCTTTTCAGATTTTAGACTAAGGAGAATAAATTCAAATGTTTAATGATTTATGACCAAAAATCATTAAAGGTTTGGCTGAGCTCTGTAGGCACAATCCGGAAAGAGCTTCTGTGTCATAAGAGGAACTTCTGATATGAGTAAGTCGTGGTCCACCTGAATGGATGTTCCTCAGTCTCTAGCTGTCTTCACTGACTCATGAAATGGACTCGTGTGTGTGTGTGTGTGTGTGTGCGTGTGTGTGTACGCACGCGCGTGTGCTGGTGGAAACAGGCAGAGAGGGGCACTTTACCCATTTTATGCTGACCAACTCCTTCAGGAACATTCAGAAAAAGCAGTGCCTGTGTCATGGGGACCGTGGGGACCACCAGAAGGGAAATTATATTTGGTCAGTGAGTTGGTTGTCGTCATTATGATGTCTATTCTCTCTAACTGTATGCTAAGCAGCTTTCATACCCTTGAAAGCGTGACCCTTTCCAGTGATCAGGGTGGCCAGGGCAAACAGTGTCCTAATATTTGTGATCAGCTAAAAAAAAAAAAAAAAAACAGACTCCAAAAACTATATTCAGGATTTAAGGAAGTGGATATGAGTTGTGTGCTCAGGTGCTCATCCTTATGACCAGATAGGATTGATGTTCAGAAGATAAAAGGTTACAAAAAGTTTCTCCACTGGATATTTCTATTCTTCAGATGTTTCTGGTCTGCAGAGACTCGCTCAAGAAACACCTATTATTTCTCAAATTTTCAAATCTGTGCACTGCTGATAACTCTGCTCAGGGAGTATAGGATAAAATTTAAAAGACTCAGTGACCTGCTATGCAAAAATAGCACATGCAGCTACAAATGAAGCTAGGAAAAAGAGCTTCTTCCTGAGGACCAGTATGTTTATATTGGAGTAGCAAGAGGACAGGAACCTTTTTAGACTCTCTTAACCTGACTGTTGCCCTTGAGACCACTCTGTGTCATGTGAGGCATGATTCAGGGTGCTATAAAGCCTTTCTTGCCTCAGGCAGATGCTTTTTCCAGAGGAGCAGTAGGAAGAAAACAAAGATGTAGTTAGTTATGAAGCAATACAGAATCATGAACTAGTTCTTCTGTCCTAGTCTCTGGAGAGGAGGCCAGAGAGGTAGACTGACATTAAAGCGCATCTCTCTGACCTTGTCTCGATTCATGCACAAAGCCAAAAATCAGGTATTTTTCTAGGAAAAAATGGGAGCAGGACAAGAATTTTTGCCCAGAAAAACACAAAATACCGGGAAATATTCTTCTCTCCAGCTGGGAGTGGCTGAACTTGCTGAGAATGGGAGAGCTCACAAAAGGAAAAGTCTGCAACTGACTGGTGGTACTGTCTTGAAATACTCTCTATGTGGCTTTTGCTGGGAAAGGCTGGTGGATTCATTGAGGCCCATCTGGATACGACGGGAAGTCCAAATGGAATCTCTGGGAAGAGGGGTGAGCTTTATCGTGTGCTAAAGGAAATTAAGACCTAACAAGAATGCAGCTGTGTGGGAGGTAATTTCTATTTTGATAACAACAGAGAGTGCATGTGTATGGGCAAACTAGTGCTGGAGCAGCTTGGACTCAGTGCAGAGGACAGCACTGACTGTGCTTGTGGAGTTGAGTGTGAGTTTCTGTGCGTGTATCATGCACGGTCGTATGTTTCATAAAGCTTAAGAAAAGGGGTTGTGCTGAGGACTGATGTGGCTGAAGGTTCATTGCATACAGATAGCTAGGAACAGAAGTCAGCTAGCAAGGCTTCTGCTGAAGGGTGGCGTCCCTCAGATGACACTGTAAATGTATGTGTGTTTAGGAAACAGTGGGCACTGGGGATCAGTGGGGCTTTGGGGGCAAGAGGTGGCTGATCTTGTTTGCAGACTGGCTGCTCCCTTTCTCCATCATGGCAAGCTTCAATCAGGTACCATGATCATGGCCCGCAATGATTTAGGCAACATTTCCTCTCTGCAAGGACAGAGAGCAGCAGGTAGATGGAGTATGCCAGTTTAACTGGTAGACCAGTTTGCCTCGTGAAAGACAACAGCAAGGGCAAGGCACAGCATTTAGTCTGAGACAATCCCTGTGTGATATCCCCAGGTTTGACCCCCTCAGTGTTAACATCAAGAAGAGCCAGACGCTCAGCTAGAGCGATGCCATGAAGCTCACTGATTTGCAGGAGCCAGAAATGCCATTAGGAAGCAGGACACACTAAGTCTCATTCCTCTTTCTGCTGCTCTCAGAGCAGGGGGATGTCTGAGCAGCTAAGGGGGCAGCCATTGCAAGTTGCCATATTGGTAAACAGTGGTGGGCAAATTCTCCTTGAAGTTATACCTCTGGTTTGCCTAAGCTTATTTTTGCCTGCCGCTGTAGCCCGTCTTTAGACAGGGCAGGACAGGACACATGGACACAGAAGCAGGGGAAGAGAGCAGTCTCTGCTGATATTTGATGCTGGGAGGGAGTGTAGGAGAGCTGCAGCATGAAAGCTGCCTCTGTTTACTTTGGGGGAAGACAGTGAGGTTTTTTGAGCTGTAAATCTGCAAGTTTCCTTCCCCCCTCCTACTGGCTCCAGCGAGACCCTTTCTCCTGAGCTTCGCGAGAGCCAACAGAGCTGTGCCTGCAAGGGAAAGTGGGATGGAGTTAACCTGTTCAGAAGAGAGTGTCTCCAATGACATCTTGTTTTTCTGTTGGTATGACAGTTACCATGTTGAGTCTTGGGACACGACTTGTGCTTCTAACTGCTACAGTAATACACATAATTAAACACATCTGAATAATTAACCACATCCTAACAGAGTGAAAGGAATGCTGGAGAGCGAAAATTGGGAAATGGTCATTTCACAGAGGAAAGGGATTGAGTAACAGTCAGGATGGTTCTTCATAGATTCTCGGCATGTCCATGCAGCAGCTACAACCATAATTTAGTAATCAGTTAGAGTCAGTGTACATTTAAGCTGTTACAAAATACATGGTTTGATTTGGTTCCACATCATCGCTCTTCTGCTATCACTGTTATAGTTTTCCATTAGTATATAGTAGTCTGCCTAACTATATTTTAATAGCACACTATGGGCAGCTCTCTGCACTGCCTAAAACACAATATATAAACAAAGACCTGTGGATTTTTAACCCACATATATTTTATGACTAAGATTATTGAATTTCTTATAGCACTCCAATAATCCTTCTTCAGGGGTCACAGTGCCCTTTTCTAATAGGCAGTCTAGCAAATTCCTCCATTATAATGTGGCCGCTGCTTCCAGAGCTTGCAACTTGGCAGCTGAGAAGCAGAAACAGAGAATGTCAGGACCATTCCCAGGGGGCTTCTGAGGACTCAACCATTAAGTAGTTACAAGACAGGCAGACATGAGTAATGACTATTGCTTCAGGATATAAACTGGAAAAATGTCCATCAGGAAAGCTGAAGTGATTTCAGAAGAGTCCATTTAAAAAGCTAAACTAGGGCATTTGGACAGTGGGTGGATCTGGAAAAAGGACCCGCAGGAGTAGTTAATACAAGCACAGGTATCCTGGCCCCAGTGCCTTGATGGGCTCATTCCCTAATTGTGCTCAGCCATGGCTTCAGTTCAGCATCATGGACAAACAGCTTAACAGGGTACTTCTACTGGGAGCACACTGTTTAGCGCACCTTCCAGTCATCCGAATCGTTGTCTGGACCTGGGTCTGTACAGGCTATGGATGAAGAAAAATAAGCTGTGTATACCTGGTGTGCTGAAAGAGCTTGGAAAAAGTGTCTTCTGATTCAGCCTGATCTGCCACTGCTATGGCAGAACCATGAGTCTGTTCTGGTTCTCAAACCTTGTTCCTCCACAGCACAGCCTGCTTACGCAAATGCCTAGTAACAAAAATATGAAAACTATCATTAGTAGCTCTTAAACATAGTGATCTGGAAGCAGCTTAGGAGGTCTCAAATCCTCTGATTGCAGGAAGCTACAATAAAAACCGAGAGCCCCAGTAGAAATCCAAAGCTATGTACCCTTGGCTCCAAATCTCCACAAGTAGCAGATGAATTCAGCGTCTATGGTTGTGTGTGGCAGAATACACCATTAATGAAAAGATGATTACAACTTGCCAAAGTCACGTCTCTGGACTGAACACAACGAGGTGAAAGTTCCACATACAGTAAAAAAGGATACAGGCATGATTATATATCAGGTGATGTTTCTGGATGACATAGTCATGGAAATGACCACCTGTCAGCTGTGCACATTGTGAGAACACAAAATAATGTCTTCATCAGATGGGAAGACACATGATAGAATATCATATTGTCCAGTGTTACAGAAATCTTGCCTGTAGCACAACTGTGAAGGGCAGTCATGCGTCTAATTCAGCACAGGACCAGATCTGTACCCACTCGGGTGATGCCCCATTTAAATTAATTTTTAATCTTTTTTTTTGTTCTTGGTAAACCTGAACTTCTGTTTCATGTAGATGTGCTTGTACTGTTGCTAGAGAGCATTTGTTGCTTCTTTCCTTCTCGGGCCTTCTGGTCTGAATAGATAATCCCAAAGCAAAATCTCATTAATGCCTTCTGAAAATAGCTCATAGAGTTGCAGTCAGAGCAGCTGATTTTGCATTTCAGACTCAATGAACATCACATAAGCCAACACGCAGACTTGGCACAACAGAAGAAACAAGTTCCAAGATGATTTGCCTGTTCGGCAACCATTTAAATGGCATTGTATCTGTGATAAGCAACTCTGTCCTCATTATTCCCTCTTAAATGCCTGTGTCACTTCTTGATTATTTCAGGAGGAATGGAAAAGGGCCCTGTCAGTTTACATTGCTTAGTGCTTTCTATTACAAAAGACCATCGTGACTTTTCATGAGAAACTTTCATATATTTGCTCTTTGTGGTGGGCTGGATATTCAGCAGGAGCAAAGCCTTTTGACTGTAGAAGTGGAATTCTTAGCAAGCTCTAGCTTATTAATTGTTAAAAGTATATTGTCAAAAAAAAATCACCCTTACTTTTCATCTCTGGGAAAAACCTGCTCCCTTGCCATCATCTGCACTCTGATGACAGGTTATGGCAGCAGCAAAACCATACAATGCACACTCTTCTCAGGATACCCCGGAGTTTAGGGAACAGATTCAAATCCTTGTATTCCTCTCTACATTCAGATGCTTAGATATAGTTGTCTACAATACTGGCATCTGCAGGTGGAGTAGGTGTCTCAGCTCCTATTGCAGTTGATGACAGAGAACTAACCAGTACAATTCAGTAGAACCTGCAGAACCGTGAAAGCACTAAATGCGTCCATTTTAAGGTAGCTCTCTAGACCCCATTGGCTGTAACTGTAGGTGGCTCACATATAGACAGCTATTCTAGCAAAACCCAAATTCAATTGTCTAGGTCTGGGGCTGAGTCCTACTCCATATGTCTGTGCCTGGGGTTCAAATCCATCTCACAATGGCAGTGGTTTACTATAGTTACATATAACTTTGTTTTTTACCAATTTACATTATATAGAAAAGATCTGAGAAATTATGTAAAAAACGTGTAAAAACTTTAATAAAAACCTTACTTTAAGAAGATTCAAGCTGCAAAGTCAGACATTTGAAAGTTAAAAATGCTAGATTTACAGTTACTGCTGCAACGTCTAATTCAGTCGTCTTGTGAATATATTGTAATTTTCTAGTATTATAATTTTTATATCCTCCTCTCTCTACATTTTGCATTTCAATTTACTTTCTTTCAGCATTTAATGACACATTATTTGTATAAATATAATGTAGTGATATAAATATATTAGAAATACTGATATACAAAAGCTGTATTTATTTAGGTTGTGAAGTCAAGCACTTGAAAGTTAGGAAATGCCAGATGTACTCACTGCAAGCACAGCAAGATACGTTCTCTATCCTAGAAATCTTATGAATTAATTTAAAACACGATAAACCATCTGGTACGGGAATGAGATGGGAAGACAAAGAGAATAGTGACCAGGACAAGTTCCTAAGTGTGAGCACTAAGAGAAAATGAATGATTGCCTTTTCACTTCCAAGTAGCTGCAGGACACCACTTGACCCTAGTGCTGTTGACATTCCTGGGGTAATATTCTGTGTATAGTCCATATCCCTGGATCTTCTGAAATAACATCATCAGAAACCGCGCACCACATGGGGACTCAGTAGTGCCTTCCACAAATACCTGTCAATAGACACATTTCTGGTGTTGGGAACGTACAGGACTAAGTAGGAGTTCCTCTGCCAAACATGCAGCAAGTAAGAAAAGGACATTTGGTGTTACAGAACATGACATGGGATCTCATGTAAGGATGGCCCACACTGAGTTCAAAGCCCCAGCAAGGTCAGTGCCTTGAGCGCAGATCGTGCTGTGCTTGTTGACACTGTGCAGCCCTCGCCTTGCCTCACTGCGTGGGCTGGCATGTGCTCAGATCGCCCTTCTCCACAATGATTTCATTTGGAGTGTTATTTTCATGGATGGATCTCCAAGCTTTGGTGTGTACCCTTGATAATGAGCATTTTATGTGAAGTTGTGATCCTAATCTTCGAATCTTTGTGTGTAAGTTCCTCCTGCTGTCTTTGGTGACAAAGGACTGATGCTGCCTAGGACTCCTGACTGGATATTTTAGATGCTGAGAACAGAGGAAAGGGGATGCAAAATAGGATTAAGTCCTTCTTTCTCCTTACCAAATGTTCCAGCAGAACATTAACTCTAACAAATTCCTTCTGACCTTTTTGATTGCTACATTTTTATGCTCATGCACAAACATCTTGATAGTAGGGATGTAAATATGAACAGTGATGTGATTCCTCCTCCCTCTAGCTCCGTTCCACGTCTTTACTGTGGGAGCTAGGTTATTTCCCAGTTTCTGGATCTTCGTGTGCCTTCTGTCCACTTCCAGGCCCAAGGCTGAGTCAAGACTTAGATGTGCACCAGTCTCCTGCCCCTCACCCCAAATTCCACTGGAGGAAAACCTGCATGTGCAGGCCAGAAAGGAGCAGTGACACGCTGTGCATGCTCTTCTAACTGAAAGAGGAGGTGAACCACAGTGCCCACAGTGCAAGCGTGGCCTATGTAACTTTGACAGTAACCAGTCCTGAGCACTTCATACTCCACTGTAATCCGCTCTCAGTTTCTGTTGTGCCAGATGACTCATAACACATGGGAGAAGAATAACGAGATATAAATGGCAGCTCTCACCATGGCCATATTAATCATTTTAGAGTATTATTGTCCCACCATATTTCTCCCCACTAACCAATACGCCTCCAGACTGCTCATGTCCCATATACTTGTGCAGCAAAGAGTGGCTAAAAAATGCATGAATCTGTGCCCATACACATTTGTAGTTCTCCTAGTAACCAGCGACTCTCTTTTTTATTCCTCTTGGAATCTCAGCAATCCACTCCCCACCCCCGCGCCTGCCATCTGCTTTGGGCTTTTTGGTGCTTTAGCTGTACCCATATGAGAACAACTGCACACAACTCATTATCAGAAATATGTCAAATGTTGCCTTCTTTCCAGCCTAGGAGGAGGAACTGTGGAAGGATATGGAGCTCTCCCTTTTCTTGGTTTCTGTGAGTTTTAAAAAATATCTTTTCTATAATGATCACATCGCAGAAATGATCTGGCTTATAAAATGCTATTCTTCCCTCCTACATGTGTTTCAAAATACACCCTTTGCCCTGATCTTTCTTTAGAGAATGCAGTCTATTGTTAGTACTCTTTGCTGTTGTTAGTACGGATTGTAAGAGTGTTTCTTAAGTTTCCTTGTTCCAGTAGCTGGAATAAAAATACCACTACTCTGACCTTTAGAGCTGCTTGCTTTTTCTAGCTATCAAAATAAGTCAATGTGCAATATGCAAAAACCTTAGGAGAATATGCGTGTGTGTTGGTTTGTGAATGTGGGGTTGAGTGGGTGAGAGAAAGAAATGGTGGAATATAGGCACATACATTTATCCTTATTAGGCTGTTTTCTGTATAAGGTACACCCTATTTCTTGGCCTCTTCAAGAACAGGCAGTTCCACGCTTGCACTACAAGGTGCCATTAGCTCTAGAAGCTGATGTGACATCTCAACCCAAGCTACCAAATGGATAGATCACTTCTGTAACTGGTTGATTCTTTTTTTTATTTAATCCATGCTACCTTTACACCCATCTCTTATGTAAATATTGATTGGCCTAAACTATCTTATTTGTTTTTAACATTTAGTTAAATGTGGGATTTTTTTGCGTTAAACACAAAAATGGAGAAAATCATGTCCTCACTGTAAGTGTATCATAGCTCACCTGTGGTACTTTTCGTTACATCAGTCACTAGCAGATTGCACATTTCCATTAAAAAAAGCCTGCTTAGTAGTCACTACGGATAGAAAAAGGAAAATAGGGAAGAAATAGCTTTTTAAAAAAATATATAATAGTTCAACTGGCTAAAAGGGCTTTTTAAAAAACTTTTCAGAATAAATCCTTTCCTCCTTAGCCTAAGTTAGAGGACTTTCTGACTAGAAAGAATTAGTCTGAAAGTTGAGAATTGAAATCATGAATTGAATAGAATATCACCTGCAGACATCACAGAGGAAATACTGTGCCCATGAATGTTAATAACGTATTTGCCATTACTTGCTATCCAGGCCAAAAGAAAAAAAAAGGAGAGAGTGGGAATAGTAGGCTAGCGGTTTTTTCTATAAAGTCATGTTGTGATTTTCCTCCTAGCTGCCAACAAAAGCAACACTTTGAATTTTGGCTGATAATTCAACTGGAAGAATTTCAAATCAGTTTACAGATTAGCAGAGGAACTACTGTAACATGACTAGTAACAGAGACTAAGCAAAACAACAGAAGAAGAGGGAAAATGCTCATAAGAAAACAGTGTGTATCTCGCTGGCAATCAGTGCTGTCCCTGAAGTACAGCAGTCCTATACCTTTACAGCCACCACACCCCAAGAAACACAGCAGTTCAGGAAAGTAAAACGTTAAAACAGTCTGAACTGGGCAGATCATTTTCGTCACCTCTTTTCCAGCGATGCTTGGAAGTGAAGCTTTCTGTGAGCTCTGAAGTTAGGTCGTAAAAAGCAAGAGCAAAACAGCAAAGCATTTCTTTTACGCTTTTGTGGTGCCTCATTTGTATTTTGACACCTGCCTTTTGTATTTATTAATATGCAGCTGTATTTATTGCTTACATAAGCCTCGTTGTTGAGCCTCTGTGCATCTTCAGTTGACCATTGCATCACACTCCTCATGTCCCTGTGGCTTCTGAGTGCCTTCGGACACAATTGTTAATCTGTGAGAAAATGTCTTTAGTGCGATTGGATGTAGATGCCCTGTCCTGGGGGGGAGGGGAGGAGGGAGGAAAACCGTACAATACAGTGCCTCTTCTGTTGTTTTTGCAACCTGTTGTTCATCTTTACAATAAGTGATTTTTTTCCTTTAGATAAGTTAGCATTGTTCAGAAGAGAAGATGCATATATCATAAACTTGGAGATGCTAGAGGCACAAAGGGCTTAATGGGTGCCTGACACCATCCCTTGAGGCAGCATTCCTGAAAATCCATTATTCTTTCTAGGTCCTTCTCACAGCTAGTGAATCTTCTGCTCTACCTTAAAAAAGCTAATTGATATTTCCTTCATATTTCTCTCCTCAGAAGAGCTAATTCTGCAGTTTATAACTCCCACACCCTTGTTTTAGTCAATTTTCTCTAGAACTAAGTGTGAGAATGTGGAGAAGCCAAATGCAAGTGAAGTCAAAGAAAAGAGGAAGAGGAAGCCATAGAAAAGCCGGGCTGTTTTCAGCTCATGCCTTAATATGGGGAAAGTCAGAGGGCTCAAGAGTGCTCACCAGTACAGTCTTCTCCCAGCTCTAATCAGTAAGAACAAAAAAAAGAAGATATGGCTTTGCCATTGCATGCTGGGCTCATCATTTTTCTTTGTTGCAAAACTACAATATCTGAGTTCATAGCACAAGAATGTAGCTAACAGATCCTAGACATAGCATATATTTCATGGGTTTAGCAACCCATAAAAGTTGGGAGTAGCATCTGATTTATCTCAGCAAATGGCTCCAGCTGTTTTCAGGAACATATTTTTTTAATCAAAGGAGTTGTTTCCTAAATTAAGTCTTGATTTGAATTTCCTTGCCCAGGGATGTATTTACAAATCTATTTGTAAAATATTATCTACTTGATAAAAGCATTTTGAATACTTTGTTAAGTCAGTGTGATGTGACTTTCCTCTAATTGCTGTTTCTTCCCAAAGGAAACCAAAATGATGATTAGTAGTTGCTGAATTGTCGAGCAGTACACTAGCTCATTTTCTGGCCTAAGCAGGCTATTAGAGTTTCATAAGTGCTCAGCCACATACATTATTTTACTGTATTAATCTATTACTAAAGAGACCGCTGAGGAGGGGACCAATGACCCAGAGAGAAACAGAGGAATATTGACTTTCCTGAATGATCTGCCATTTTGCTTGCTTGCGGAGTATGATGTTGCCTCTTTCAGGTGCGAATGCAACAGAGGCCTGACCCTCACATCCCACAATGTGTTGAAAAGGGAATAACGGTAAAGGATGATGTGATACAAATACTTGAAGTTCAGCTCGGCCTGGTTTTAAATAGTGAGCGCAACCTTTACTCATCTGCAAACATCCAACATTGCCATTTTACAGTCCCTCCCTGCTCAGTTTCCTACCAGCTCTACCTTTTTCCCTGAAGCCTAAATCCTGAAATGAGACAGAGATGAAAAATCTTTAGACTTGCCTCCACTGGAAAAAAGTCAGCTGGTCTTCACAGGCTTCCATAAATCACTAGATGACATTCTTTCTTCCAGAAAGGAAATCGAAGGAGGAGCATGACAAAATACATATTTTTGACTGGCAAATACCTAATTTTCAATACTAGGGGAACACATTGAAAACACATGGCAGAGATTTTCTAGAGGGATTTTTTTTCCCCGTTGGAAAATGCTGGTTTGACAAAACTGAAGTTTTTTAACTGGTACATATGGCTTTCATTAAAATATTTGCAGGACATGTTGAAATGTTCAGCTCTTACCTTTTCACTTTTACCTTTATATTATACTGCTATTTTACATAAATGCAAAATGAAGTCTAATTGATCAAGTTGAAAGAAAACATTTTGTCCTTAAATTTTGTATGTTTCCCTCCATGAAAAATTCCACAATAGAGAACTTTTACTTATTCAGAATTAAACAAAATTTTGAAGCCATGGAGTTTTCCAGCGGATGGGATGTCTGGTTTCTGACTGCCCCTAGTTTTAGTGCAGTCATGAGAGAGACAGCAATGCTGAGTGCATCACTGAACTAGGAGTGAAGGAGCACAACATATGACGTGGCCTGAGATCTCTGCACTGCACTGCAGCATCAAAATGCCTCAAAAGCTCCGTTCAGCAGTGTCACTGGAAAACTTTCTTTTAACCATTGTAGTCGCTTTTTCTTTTTCTCATTTATTGTGGGGCTTTTTACTATTTTTTCTCTTCCAGGGACTTTTTTCACAGTCTGGCTTGCTTTCTCTTTTCTACCTTTTAAATGCTTCGATTAGTGTAATGCTCTCTGTTGGTGGTCTACATGTAGGTTAAAGAACAGGAAGACCCTTGCCTAGAGGTGGTAAACTTCCTGAAATTTCTTCACGGGAAACATATTCAAAGCCCTGCTGGAAAGTGGAAATACGGATGATATAAGACTAGGCTATTTCATGGTTTATAACTTTCATCAGTATATAAATTAAATATAGTGAACGACTCTTTCAAATATTCACAGTAAAAATGTTCATTTGGTCATATCATCAAAAAATAAGCAGTGAGAGAGATGGCTACATGCTAGAGAGCGTCAGAAGCAGAGATGTGACTAGCGTGCAAACTAAGTCTTAACCTTTATTCTGAGCTGTGTTGCACATGTACTTTTTGACCTGAGGGAAGGTCATTCACACATGTTTTGAAAACGGCCATTAACTTCAGGTGCCTGAATTGAAACACTGTGAATGGGATTTCTCTCACTTGAGATGTCTGTATGTGAGATAGTCATGTATACTTTATTTATAGCTGGGAGAAAGCAACAAGCAGTTCTAAGACACATTATATCTCACCCATTTTGGATATCTACATTAGAATGAAATGTATCTCTCCCAGAAGTGCCTATTTCTAGCCACAGACTATAAGGGTATCTGGCACGCCTAGTGCATACACAGGTATCTGCAGTTAGGTCTGAAGTTAGGTCAGGGCTATGTGGCCTGTGGCATCTATGTTTGACACAGCTGCTGAGTAGTTGCAAGCCCTACTGACTTGGCTCACACCAGCGTGGGAGATATTTTGGAAGTAAAACCGTTTTCTTTTAATCTTATACATGGATCTTCTGAAAACTTTAAATCTGGCAGCCTGGCAATTTTCTCCTGAGTGAAAATATCCTCTGAGGATCATGCTGCTCCTGCTTCGTGACACCTAAAGCTCAGTGCCAAGCAAAAAAACAATGTGAGAAAGATAATATTACAAAATCATAGATTCTCTTAAGGCCCTCAACTATTGCATTGTTCCTTTCAGATTTCTGTGGTTTCAAACAAAAATTGTTATTTTTAGTATTACAGCAGGGGTCAGGTAAGATCGGTGTCTTGTGCATTTTATTAAAGAAGATTTTCATAGTCTGGCAGTTTCAGTGCCTGCTCAGTTGCTATTTCTTGTATTTATGCATAGCAATAAAACCAGTGCAGGACTCAAATAATGAACAAGAATCCCTAAAAATTAGAGGGTGTTAGAACAGAGAAACAGAGAATAGAGAAAACCCAGATAATAAACCCTACCCACTCTATCTATCTTTCCTGTGAATTGTTAGAGAAGGGTAACAATCTTGAAATAATTAAATAGAAACTTTTGAGCTTTTAAATAGCAACCCAATGTACTAATGAGCATCCTAAGCCAAATTCAGCCGTCAGCTAAGTGACTGGAACACGCCTGTAGTCAGAGGAAATTCGTGGAGCTAGGCTTATGCCTAAATTTGGCTTGATGTGTTAAATGAGGTAGCTCACATTTTTTTCCATAGAGTGAAAATACAGTTTTCAAGCAGGATCTGTTACATCCCTTCAAAAATAATACACTAATTCCCTTTGATAGAAGCTCAGCTACACCAAACAGAGCTTTATGCAGCGCTCAAAAGAAAAAGAATAAAGAGCTGCTACAGTCCTAACTCAAGCTGGGATGAACATGATGTGTGTCTGCTTTCTTGTCTGAATTCAGCAGGCGTCTCCTTTCTAAAAGAACAAATGGGTCTTGCTTCCCCAAGCATATGGCAGCAACACATGCAATTTACATCCCATATGGAGTCTCTTTCAGGCAACCATCAGGCTATAAAACGTCACGAGAAATTGCTTTAGACCCACATTATGTTGTGCAGACACTTAGCGTTCCCTTTTGTGGCATTGTCCGTAGCTCCAGGTGGGTGCCTTTAATATAATTGTTGTTTGTGCTGCATTAGTACCTGAAAGTTAAGGAGCACAGAAACACCCCTACCAGCACGCTGTGAAAAATGTAGGAATCCTTCAGAAGCCTATGATCTATTTCAGCAGCAGATGACACCAGTTGATGTGACAAATAATGAGAGCGAGTGGGACAGGAAAAGCAACACTATATGGTTATTACATAGCGTATTTTATTACTAGCTCTCAAAGCACTTTGTAAACAGGATAAGCAAAATTACTGCTATTTCAAAGATGGAGAAACTGAGGCACAAGCAGGTGAGTTTTCCAAGGTCTCAGGGCATGTCAGAGCAGTAACAGAGCTGGTATCAAAGTTAAGTTCCCAAATCACAGTCCAGTTCTTTATGCACATGATCACACTGCTTCTTTCTTACATATTTTGGTCCTATTTAAATAGACTATGCAATATCCATGAATAGTTCAGTCACATACATGTAAATACGTGGGCAAAAACATGCACAGAATAGGTTTTTTTATTTCCTTGGCTGTCTGCACAATCATGCTTAATTGTCACTGTTGTGCAGGCAACACAACAAAAACAAAAAGGCTTAGAAAATGATCAGATGCAGATTTTAAAGACTAATATCAGAAGGGCCCTCCTTCCACGATGAAGAGAGCACACATATACTCAGTGGGAAATTAGACATTCAGGCAGATAAGGTTGGAGCTTCAGGCATTGTAAAGGACATGAATCAAGAAGGCATTAAAGTAAATAAACAGATAGAGGTCTGGAAAGTGAACAGAGAATATTTGTGCTTGATGTAATTGTAATGATGAGATCAGCAGAGAGAGAAAAAAGCAATTAAACAGGAAAGGAGATCACTTCATCAGTGCACATGCCTTGTATGTAAATAGTTTTGATACTAGGAAGGCCAAGAGAAGGAAGGATTCATAAATTTCCACCACAACGGACTATTGTGAACACCGTGTTGGGCATAGCATATAACGTAGGCTGTCACCTTACACTGGACCTGGAAGACAAGAAGAATGGTCAATAGATGGCAGGTACTAAGGGAAACGGGGTAAGATACAAAGGATATTGAATTTTTAGCCACATAATGCGACTTCCACATTAATGAGTCACTCTTATAAGTGCCTAAGATTACCTAGAGTCAGGATGCAGAGAAGATGACCCAGGTACTATAAGATTCTGCTTTCAAAGGAAGAAAGGAGAGGCATATAAGCAGCTATTGAAAAGAAATATTAAAGGAATGACCAGACAAACAGAAAGAGACCTTGAGAAGGGCAGAACCAGCAAAGGCAAGGAAAGAAAAGGTTTCAGCAAGGCCTATAAAACTGATGGCACCAAGGTCAGTTAGGAAGTTTAGGACCTAAAGAAGATGTGGACCAGTGGCTGAGGAAGAAGAGATAGCATCTAGCATATGTACCAGCCACCAAGAAGTACATGAGCACTAGGCCAGTGTTTGTCCCATTTCAGTTACCATGGCACAGAAGCAGATGAGAGTTGCTTGGTAAGAGCCCTGTCTTGAAGGATATTATTTCTCTTTACAAACCAAGCTTGTAACCCTTGGCCATCTTAACAATAACAAAGCATTAGTATAGCTATCTTAAAGTGCCTGTGCCACAAAACCCAAATAACTGTGCTGTGAAAATCCACGCATTTCACCACAGCACATTACATAGCCAGCTTTGAGTCAGTAATTTGGTCTTGCTGAACACAAGGCTGACCAAGGATACTCTGGGCCCAAGGCTGCCCAGGGAGACTGCTAGGTTTGAAAGGAAAAGTAGAGAGAGAAAAGGGCCTGCACTATCAGCCCCTTAGCAAGAATTTGCAAAAATATGTGGAGGCTGAACAGGAACATTACATCAGTCTATTCTTCCCAGTGCAACCCTCTGAAATTCCTATCCTGATTAATCCGATGTTTAACTTTTACCTCTGTCAGCTATCATGGCCCTTTTTACTGAGACTGTATATTAAGTTACTCTGGACCTGACCTTTAAGTTTGCAGTTCGTAAGTTTTTCATCTATGTTTTTAATAAATTTTCTTTAGTTCACTCAAGCAATGACTTCCCTAATGCCAAACACCCCACGCCCAAACTGCAGTTCACAGGAGACTTTCCGTTTATTCCAGCCAGGTCAAGCCACAGTCAAAGCCCCATTCCCTGGAGGCTCACACTGGGTTATAAAACTGATAATGACATGAAGAAAGAAAGCCTAATGCTCAGACACAGTAATTGCTTAACAGTCCATGACAGAAATATTCACAGTATATAGTAAGCAAACAGCACAGAGAGAACAGAGAGTGTGGAAAGACAAACGTATTGTTCTCCTGTGTAGACCTCTAGATGACATCTCTGTGCCTTAGTCTAGACTGGAATTAACCTTATGAATTCAGGTAATTATTCTTCGTGCTGACTTGTGTGTGAATGTCTTTAGAGCTCCTTCTCCCTTCTGTCTCCAGCCAAAACAGTCTGCAAGGGTATTTCAGATCTTAATTGAAAGGGAAATGTTTGCCAAAGGTCAGTTCAAGTGGAAGAAAAGCCCCTTTCACTGTGGCTGTGGGTACAGCATAGCATATACATAGCTCCAGGGAGGCATGGAGCACCTTTGTGATTTATTTGCTAGGATGGAGGTGGGAACCACTCTTTGCATGGACTACTGCACTAGGTCTATTTTCATGCTCGAAGAGTCTCGTGCCACTGGTTAGTGTCCTCCACCTTGAATGCAAACCGGCATTCAGAGACCAGAAGGGCACCCCTCTTTGATTTCCTTCTGAGAAGACAATGCCAACACTGATGCAGAGACTTGGGTTTAAAAAAAAAAAAAGGATGGGGAATTACAATGAAATGCTGAATGCATCCTTACAGTTTGGCACAGATATAGGAAATAAAGCATAAATGTTTTTAGCAATGTCTTCTGTAAAACTGAACACCTACCTCTTTGCCACGCAAACATTCCTCTGTAGATCCAAACATCTCCTGTGGTTCTCTTTCCGTTCCAAAAACTTTCTGTCACTAGCAAATGCAGGGTCACTTCTCTCCTTTTGTTGAAGGCTATAGACAATACATGACATGAATGGAGCAATACATTGTTTCCATTCTTGAAGGGTGTTTTTCCTTAAAAATCTCTCATTAGAGGTCTTTGTTTCAAACTGTATACCACTCCTGGGCCCTGGGAAGCTGAGAGATGTGTTCAGATGCTGCGACTGACAGATGGGAAAGGGCAGAGGAAGACAGTTCAGTCCATTTCACAGAGGATTGTGATAATTCTTGCCATGCTGAGAGCCTCTGAAAAATGGAAAAGAGGATCCTAGCTACAGGACAGTCCCCTGACAAATACCTCCATGCCAAACACTGGAGGTGGCTCTAGGACGGTCAGGCTGGGAGCCCAGGCTGCAGAGCTTAGGTGCCTGGGAAAGAGGATCCCCAAAATTTGTATGCCCTCAGCTCTCTGTCCACTCACTAGATTTAACCTGCATTAAAAGAGACCTGTTCTCCTCAGCAGCCTGCTGAAAAAAAGCTGGGAGAGAATTTAAAAGCTTCCTAGCAAAAGACTGAGCTCTATAATGAAAAATCAACTTGACGAAGTATTTTGATACTGGCAATTGCAACTAAAGCCGACAAAACTGTCATCATTTTACCCAGAGGTTTTATTAAGCATGTCCTCCTGCTCCCATGTTTGCTCCTTCAGACAGCCATCATAACACACATTCTCTGCCTTTATCACAGAATTAGGCAACCAGACATCTCTGTGAATATTAGCTCTCCATCAACTAGTTGAAAAAGTGGACTGCTTCAAGGAAAGGCACTAGCTACCTGTTTCAGAGATGGTTCAGACTCCTGCTACATTTAGGATGTAAAGGCTTTCCAGGCAGGCCATGAAAGCCCCATATTCTGCAGCTGACCTTCCTTAGACACCTAGACCTTGGCTGAACAACCCTAACGTGCTGCCTTCTAAAAGGTTCTACTGCATTTTTCGTAACAGCCTTTGACACTTATTTTGCACAGGTACTTTGGAGCCAGGTATTATGTGCTAGTTTTCAGAGTGCTAGAGGTCCATGCAATTTCTGTGAGCCTCTCCTGAAGATCAGATCCCACGTCTATAAATCACCCTGGCAACTCAGCAGGGCTCCAGTTACTGTCACTTGCGACATACCACATTCAGGATAATGTTATCCTTCTTCTGTCTATCTCTGCAATGGGAGAGAGAAAGAAAATCCATCCTGGTCCTGAGTATTAGCAATCAACATGATCCTGGATAATAGTTTTATCCTATTTCAAAATGGGACAAGTTCTAAAAGTTACAAAAGAAACAACTGCTCTGGCTAAATGGCAATGATCAGGTCCACTTTTGTGGAAAGTTTCTGTAGTCCTTTATATTAAAATAGAGTTGTTATGTCTAGTTGCAGAGAAGAAAATGGGGAACAGGTGGCTTTTTGATGTAGTCAGAGCTAAAAACTGCAAACTGGGAAAAACGAACTGCCCCCAAAATTCAAAACCCTTTCTGCCTTTATATACCTCTGAATCAGATTTCACTCACTGTTTTCTTGGAGCATCAGAAAAGCTTTTCTTCAGTAGAACCAGTTATTATCCTGCTATATGGATACTTAAAAGCAACGTGTGCATGGTCCCTGCAATACATTCTTTCAGTGGAATTTAACACGTTTCCCTGAGCTGTTGATTGCAGTCTTGTGAATCCTGCTTACTACCCTGACCAAATCAGCAGTACTGTTGGAAGAATAACTATAATCTCATGATCTCCTTTTCCCAGGAAGGCAACTAGCTAAGTAGATAGTTCTGCAGTATTGCAACTTGTTATAGCTGTTTTTGATTGCATTTTCCTCTCTAGTGCTGCAATAAGAATTAAACTCCTGTCTCTGGTATGGTTTTCAGATGCACTCCTGCTGTGAACTGATATTCTGAAAAGCCCAGTGATTCAGAGCTCTGATATTTCATGTCTAATGGAATTATTTTTGAATGGAATTGTTAGCTTTTCTGAAAGTGAGGGACTCAATAAAGTTGGTAGGAGACAAATTACATGCGGCTACCCTTGCTTCCTTCAGAGCTCACCTCAAAAACAAATTATTTGGCTACGCCTTTAAAAATTTGTCTTATTGCATGAAAGTATAAGCAATTTACAGTAAAATGTCGGCGCATCATGATTATGCAAAACACAGGAAATTCAGGGTTACAAATAGACTTAAAAGAAACCCAGTTATGTCAGAGCACAGAAGAACAGAGAGGGGGATCTAAAAGCCCTCTCGGCTTCCTTTGTAGATGATGCTATCAATAACTGTATATTATAGGATTATATGCCTAGGAGGCGCATGCAATGCGTTATCACATGAGGTGTATTACGTAATTGCTGGATTAGAATTAAGACATTTTATTGCTTGAAGTCTGAGTTTAAAGCACTTCAGAAGAACCCCGTGGCTCCTGCCCCTGCTTCCCTCAGACGTGGCTGTGCCCAAGAGGAGCCAGCCGCTTGTCAGTGCTGCCTGGCTGCTAGGCAGGAAACACCCCTGGGAAGTGCATGTGGCTGGTCCTCCAAAATCCCTCTAAAACTACTCTGGGGTTTAAGTCAGAAATCTGAGCTCCTGAGTAGGACTTGAAAGCCTGCTCATGACTCACGCTGGGATTATGTGGCCCAGGGAGACATGTCTTTTCAATTAGTTAAATTCCCAAAGTAAGCAACTATCCTTCAAAGGATATCAGTTGGAGAATAGTCTAGTTTGTACAGGAAAGTGCAATGCACCGTCTGTCAGACGCAGTCCTTGCGGGTGTCCTGCACTGGCAGGTTTGAACGCCAACCGCAGACCTTGCTCCCATGAAGATGCAGCCTGGGAGGGCAATCAGCCTCAGCAGCTTGTGGCAGGTGCCATCACCAGTGCAGCCACTGCCAGCACAGCTGGTTTTGGGAGTTTTGCTGCTGAAGCCTGCCCTTGCAGTTTGCATGTCCTGGGCACTGAGGAGGGCCTCCCGGGATGCAAATTCCCACAACAGCCTTATGCCACCAGTAACTGTGGTAGACTGCTCTAGGGACGAACAATACGTAAGGCCAGCAGTCTCCCACCTGCGTGTCTAACCTGGGTCTTTTAGAGCCCCATGGGGACATCTAAGCAAAAGCTGTGCGGCTGCCTATGCTTGAATTCAGTAGGCTAATTTTTCTGCATGCACGCTAGACTCTTTGGCATTTGTTGTTTCAGGTTCTCAGAGACTTTCTCTTCCTTTGTTACCTAAATAAGACTTACAGCTAGCCCTGAGCACTGGTAGAGAATTGGTGACTGACAGTTCATCAGAAGTAACTCTTTAACACAATAAGCACCTAGGCCAAATTCACCTGCAGCACAGTACAGGAAGCAATGTGGAAAAGCCTACCCTGTTTTGCATACTGTGAAAATAATTTGTTTCTTGCCAGATGTCTGTATACGTTATGTGAGGCCACCCCAAAGGAAACGTTTTAACAGTGCTGAGTCAGCATTTTTGGCATCGGCCTGGGTGTTTTGACCTTTGCATTCAGAAATGAGGGCACCACCCTGGGACATACAGAGAGGTTGCTGATCCCTGTGAAAGGCCTGGGCTTTCTGGTCACACCGCTGCTGATGGCCATGGAGGTGCCTCTCACAGGCCAGGCAGCGAGAACAGGCGGGCTGGAAGCCGAGTGGGCATCTAGCTCCGCACATGCCCCTTCCTACCAGCTGGGAATCGGGCCTGGCAAGCAGCAAGGGAGCCTCAGCACGCTCTCATACACCCCGCAGCCTGAACAGCCCTGGGGCAGGACCGCAGCATGTCTCATGGGGTACACCCGTCTCACGTTTGGATGGAGGGCAAAGGTCTCAGCTGGCGATGCTGCAGGGACAGAAGTCAGTCAGGTCAGAGATCATCAGATATGTTGGCTGTGGCCTGGAGAGGGAGCTGAGAAGCCCCATGCTCTGTGGGAGTTTTGCTTTTTCCTTTCAATGAGTATTATTTTGCTTTTAAATCACTTAGCTCCATCTGCATCTGCCCTTCTGTACTGCTCTTCCACTCTCTCTGCAATTCCTCACAGTTTACCTTAAGTCTTGACTAAACCAAGTAACATCAGTCAACAAAATTTGCTACTTTGCTGCTTATCCCTCTTTCTAGGTATTTTATGCTAGTGTTAGAGCCTACTTTACATAGGTGCCAGTTCCCTTAAAATAGGCCCATTAGAGAGCAGTAGAAGTAAGCAGTCCTCTAGTATGTCATGAAGACCACAATGAGCTTTCCAAGTGATTTGGTAGTATCAGAGAATGCTTTGACTGGGGTTGTGAAAGACCTGTTTTATGAACGGAGTCACCTCAGATTGCGTGCCCCGAGAGAAAATCCTTTACGCACATACTCATGAGAGGTATCATCAACATTTGCAGAGGCCACAAAGGTTCGTTTTTTTTTTCAAAGAGTTCGTAATAACAAGATTGTGTAAGAACCAAATAGCCTTGCAAACAACCATATCCATTAATCATGACAGCAAATGTTCGGCTGAATAAAATGTTTATTGTGGCTTATGAAGCATCTCTGCACATATAACCTTGGGCATTACCCGGAAATTCTGGGCTCTGCTCTTGAAAGGCATCTGGTTAAACAGCCATGGTGAAATGATCAAAAATCACTGTTAATTTACTCAAAACATTAACCAAGTGATTAACTGAGTAGTGGGAAACAGAAAAGAAAGAATGTACCTTTCTCTTTGTCTGCAGAGCAGTGTTTTTCAGACTTTCAAAAGTTATTTTGCATTTCTGGAAAACAAAACTAAGATCAGTATGCTTCAATTCAGGCATGAAAGCGCTCCCTACACTGAACGATCAGCTCGTTGCACTGTTTAAACCTTCATGAAACTTTTCCTCTCTTGCTTGCAGAATTTGAAAGACGGTGAAATAATTAACTATGGTGACATTAACATGTAAGTTAGCACCAGTCTGTCTTATACTGGATAAACATAAATCCGAGAGTTCTGGAGGTCTTCATGAGCCAAACACGGGTTTCTTCTTGCTATTTAATACATCTAGCTAGTCCTGCACTGTCCTTTTAGCAGCACAGCTTCTCACAGGAGACTGCCTTCACCACCTGAAAATGAGTAATTCTGCTATAGATATTTTCCCAATGTCATTTCTGATTGAAACTGATGCAAAGAAAATATTTAATTCTGCTTCAGAATTCTTAGACTTCTTTGTTCCCTCCTGATTGTCCAGGTACCCCACTGAGTCCTTTCTAAGCTTACTGTTTTTCATATTCTCAGAGATTTTAATCACTTGCAAATTCTTTTTCCAGCCCCCTAAATTGTGTCCTATGCTTTACCTGATATAGCTACTGTGCTATACTGTTAGCTTTATACATGAAGAATTACACAGGAAGAAGCTGTAGTCCTTGTTCTTTGAACAAAGTGTATAGGAGCATTTTGTTTCTTATTCTCAACTGAATCTCAAATTAATGACAGATCACTTTCACATGATCAAATAAAGGTAACCAAAGAATCCCACCACTGTTGGTAACAGGCTATAGAGCAAGAGCTTACAGAGCGCATAAAAAGTTAATAAGTGATACTGCATTTGTACCTCTAAGTGTAGATCGGAAGTAATCTTCTATTCCAAAGGACCATGAAGATACTGAGGGAGTGGGTCAGGTGCCAAAGCACAGGACTCCAGAGCCATTTGACAGCTCCTGGCTGGCCCGCAGCTTCTGCTCTAGGTGTCCTGTGTCACTTCTGCCAGGCCTATGTGGACATCCCAGAGGACCTCTGGTGTCGGCGATGGCATTAGAGAACAATCTCCTGGCACCAGACCCTCTCATCAGGGCCTCAGGGTTAATCAGACATAACCTGGTCATGTCACAGCCAGACTTAATACCAGCTGTGTTTAGGCTTTGGGCACCAAAGTCAGTATGCAGATACCCTCTCAGGACACAACTCACTCACGGTGCCTATCCAGGCATGAGGTCTGGATGCAGCTGAACGCAGGGCAGCCAAAACCACCCCACAGCAGGGACGACCTCTGCAGGGGAGAGGGGCTGATCCCTCCCCAGGTGGCAGCAGGGCTTTGTCCTTTGGCCACCCCAGTGCCTCCAAGTGCAGCTGGGCAGTGGGTGACAGATTAAGCAGGCAGCTGCCCTTGCCAGAGCGGGATCCTGGAGAGAGACCAGAGCACAGCACTGCTGATGTGTGGAGCTGAGGTATTAGAGCAAAGGGGTGTTACGTGAGTCAGATGGGGGGAAGATCAGACAGACCTGAACTAGCCCAGGACTGCTCGCTAGGTGAAGCAGAAGAGTGGGGGCTTTTGGGGAAGGAAGATCTGGGCTGTATCTTTGCCAGCCATGAGCTTCTATGTGAAATGAGGGAGGGAAAAAAACAACTGTCCTTCAAGTACACTCAGCAATTAAAACAGCAGTCCTACTGATTAAAGAGTAATAAATGTAATGAAAGACACTGTAAGCTATTAGTGACTGCTACCTGTTATGCATTTGTTTTAAGCCCTTTGAATGGTAATAACTGACTTTTTTTTCCCTAGAAAATACTTCCATGTTATTGCCGTTTCCTTTACTCACCCCATTTGTAGTCATCTCTTGTAAATTCAAGTAATGAATTCATGAGACGTCTGGAAGACATAATAATAGTACCTGGCACGCTACCACAGCTACCATGTGGCAATCCCAGAATATGTAACCTGCAGCAGTGGAGTAGGTCTCCCAGCGCTGGTCTGACTTTTACAGCAGTAAGAAGCAGTAAGAGTCCCTTGGGGCAGAACAGGAATCCTTAAGGGAACCATATGTCTGGGGCCCCTGGGGCAGGAAGGTACATGCCTATTTGGTACCAACCCAACGCTTCCAGCAAGTGTCAGATCTATTCTGCGTGCACTGTGCAGACAGTCTGCATGTGTTCAGTAAACCTGATCCACTGGGACATGTCTGGCTCCCAGCACACACCACGCAAACTGCACATTGCCTGCACATAAACGCGTAGTAAGTTCAGCGCTTCTACACAATGGGCAGTTGCTCTGTGTGTGTGCGTCAAGTCCACTCAGTACTTCTACAAAGCATCAGAATAGCTGCACAGACGCAATGTAAGCAATTTGTGCAAGGGGCAGTGCCAGGACTATCCTTCTTTCATGTGTATGTTCACAGAGGAATAGAATTATAGGAAACCCTCTGAAAATGTTGGACTCTGCTACTCACATGCAACACAGCAGAACTACGCATGTGTTTTAAAAATGTCAGGGAGAATTCTGAGGTCTGGCATCCTGCTGGGATTCTTAAGTATAAAAAGAGCCTGTGATAACCTAGATGTACATTAATCAGAGCACAGAAAAGCAAAAGACTAGCAGATAATTTGTAATCTGTTCACTGTGAAATACTTAACAAAACCACTCCCTCTCATTATAAATCTGCCACTCCACTCTATGTTATTATAAATCTGCCTGACTTCATTGACAGTACATTAATCAAGACGATAAAACTGTGTGTGATTGCTATGAAAGGACAAGCAAAATGAGTTGTCTTCCTCTCAACTACCATTAAAATCAGGTTAGTGAAGATATGCACAATGCTCGGCACTTGAACAGTTCATTAGCTCGTAGAAGATCAAGCATACAGTTAAGTATCTTGCTGAACTGGAACCTAAGGCAATCAGAAATATACTGTGCTACATATACATGCTAAACTGCATAGTAAGACATTAATTTCTAGCAAATGCCCTACTTCTCCATCATTACTGCAGCTAGATCTTTGCTGAAGTGTAAATAATCACTAGATTATTGAAACTCTTGTAATGCTGTAATGGAAAATATTAATTTTAACAAGAGACACACAAACGCCTGTGAAAACTATGAATCAGTCGTAAGTGGGTAGATAAACGAATGCTTTTTTATTTTTGTTTCATGTGACATGTGTGGCCCAGCAGTGACCTCAAAATTTGAAATGAATTAAATAATGCTTTGCAGCTGGTCAGAAAAGGGAAACTAATTTACAGCGTTTTAAAAAATCACAAATATTGTTCAAGTATTACAGTGAAAAAGAATCAACATATTCTTGACACTTCTTAACAACAACAAAGAGGTGTTTTTTAACAGTACACAAAGCTTTACCTAAAATACTAAGCACACACATCCAGCCATCATAAACACTATAGTTGTCATGAACCTGTTTACTGCTGAGAGGGATTAGCTGAAATGTGCATGACATTATAATGGTGGATGAAATGCAGCAAATTCTTTCTACAAAGGAGCGGTACAGCATCCTCTTATATGGTGTCTCACATTTGCTTAGAGAAATAGAAATAGAAAACTTGCGTCTTTTGCCAAAATTCCGTTTAGGGAGTGAAGGTCAGAGGGAGATGGACAAAGAATTGACCAATTCCTCCCAGCCGTCTCTCTCCTCCGCATCCAGCTCTGTGGAAGCTGCTCCATTCCAGCTCCGCAGCAAGATCCTCCAGTGCCAGCCCACAGGAACGGCACTGAGGACAATAATACTGACAAGGGCCCTTCATTTTTGGTGTCAAAAGGGAGCAGGGCTTGGCAGTGGGCTGCAGGACAGGCACGGGAGCCAGCATGCCCAGGAAGTGCCAGGAACCCAAGACAAACAGGAAAGCATTGGTTCCCTGTGCACGCTGCCTGGGAGCAGCAATTAAGCGGATGAGTTTAGGGGGAAGTCTATGCCTGTCATGTTACTCTATATTAGTGTTAATACAACTATGTTAGCCTACGATATGCCTATGACACTGGTAGAGAGAATCATTAAAGTATAACCTTGAAAACTTTCAGAGATGCTGATTGCTAGAAAAGGTACATACACTTAGAGCATCTAGATAAAAAGGAACTTTGACCGTGGTGTTTATTGTCTCAAAAATTTTCACAAATGTAATGCAATATTATACAGTTCTGCAGAGCCAACTATATCGTTTTATTAAAGAATCATTCATTGTCTTGATCTTTTCTGAAGGAGATCTATGTATTTGCGGACCAGAATATTCTGCCGACAAGGAACATTGTCTCTTGGCAGGAGTCCAAGCATCAAAATGTAGGCTTTTGTAGCTGTGGTGAGTAATCTGTCAGCAGGGAAACCATGACAGCCTAGAAGAGGGAAAAAAGAAAAAAAAAATCCAATCACATTGGAAACAGATACTCCATAAAAATAAATAAGGGGAAAGTATTTTCTATCTCTGAAGTCTTGTGCTGAAAATTATTGTCCTGACAAAACCTGCACACTTAGATTTATTTGCTAGCACTTCTGATGATGAATCAGGAAAGACCTGAAAAATCTTTTAGGGTGTTCTGTTTTGTAGCTGATAGGTTTTCTCAGTGCGGACAAAATATATTAATGGATCACAAAGGAGAAATTCAGACAAAGCATGTTTAGACCAAACACTAAGGCTCTTTTGTATCTCTTTGTATCCTCAGCTACTCCTAGGAGATGTTGTAGGTACCCAAACAGCATGTAGGTGCCCTTGCAGGTTTCAACAGAAGCTCCATTAGCACCAAAGATAGTCATACCTGAATAAGGACTTTGAAATTTAACCCAGTTCAGTTGTATTTTTTCGCAGTTAAACCCGGAAAATCCTAGCTGAGGTTGATGGTTTGACATCTTCCCCTCCTGCCCCCTTATAATACTTCATACACACTCCAACAAACCTTGGGCATGGCAGTCATGGTGAAATGAGAGCAATGGAAACACCAGCTAAATAAAACAATGTTGAAGCAGCTGCTTTCCTTTCCTCCCCATATCTGTATATGCAACACCCTGTGCTTTGCCTGGTTTTGCCAAGACATTACCTAGTTCACACTGTTGTGATTTCACAGCAAGATCAGACTGCAAATTGGTGTTTTGGCCCACAATTGGATTTACAAGAGCCCTCTGGCGGTTGTGGTCTTGTTGCCTGTCTTTCCTTTCCCTTTAGCACTGCTCAGTGTGACATGTAGTCCCAGGCACGCAGTGGGGGACTGAACATATGGCTGTGCAGCCCCCCACTGCTACCCATGTCATAGCTGCACTCAACCCTGCTTAGAACTACAGCTGAGCAAATAATTAGTTTTTCTGTTTGCTGGCTGAGCTGAAAACACTTGAAACTAACATAGAAAGAAGACCTATACAGTCTTCTTCTTAGCTTGATAAAGTAAAACTATACCTTTTTTTTACCCAAACAAAATATGCAGCTTGAATACAAAATAAAGGTTTTGTGTCCTTTAAAAAAAATCAGGGTATTCAGAAACATTTCAAAATGAAAATCAATAATGTGAGGGCTTTTCAGAATTTTAAGGCCAAAAGTGTGCATTGAATTTAATACACGTTTGTTAATAACTCTGATTAAGTCCAAAATCTTCATTTTTGGGAAATATAATATTCAACCACATATTCACTTGGAGCAACGGTAGAGCTTCTCTGAGAGCTATGCTAATGCCATTTCTGTTTTTTTCACTGCTCTGAAAGTTTTCACTAGCTTTTGTCAACACGATGTTTCTAAAGCCAACAATAAATAACAGGCTACTGAGGTCCGAGAATAATTTTCTGAAATCCTAGAAATATTGAGAGTGGAGTTATGGTTTATATTAAACGCCAAATGTCCTCTGTGGTTCCCATGGAACACACAGTGTTATGCAGGCCATAATTGAGGGTCCCTATATTTCAAGGGCCTTGAAAGTTTTCCTCTAAGAGTGCTTTCTCAGGGAAAGTTTCCACTGTTCTCAGTGGCAGCTTTTCTTGAGAGAAAACTGCAGGATCTCCAGCATCATCTGCTTTAAGGGAAATTGTAGTCGCTAAGACCAGTCCTTGGGACATCGGCATTTAGTGAGCTTTAAAATGGAGGAACTAAGTCAATCATTATAGTAAACTCAGTGAATTAAATACAAAAGTTACAATTTATACTGTAGATTTCACTTGGTGATAAAAACTGGGTCAAGTAACAGCAGATTATGATCAAAATAGGTCACATTTGTAGCCAAAAGCATTTGTGCTACACACACATAACATGCCTACAGTCAAAACTGTGATGTGCTGTAGAGTGCATTTGAAATATATGTATTAATGCTTACAGTTTATTGAGGAAGCAAGCTCATACCAAACCTGTAGTGAAAGGCAGAACAAAGGCTGACCGAACCTCTAACTAGATTTTAATCTTCCTTTCTTACCATAATTGTCCATTTTCTGTTTTCAGCCTCCTGGAAAACCAGTGACTGTGGAGAATAAAATACTTCATCGTCAACTTCATCTGGTTTTCTGGGTAAACAGTGTAAAAATGTCCAGTTGGAAGCAGCAGATTTTGCAGTCTGTCGATCAAAAAACATATACAAATAAAGGAATATGCTAGGGCATTAATGAAATCTTTAGCTAGTAAAAAAGTTAACACATTTTATATTATCTCCTGCTCTAGTGACTTTCATGATGAACTCAGAAGAATTCCAGTGACATCAAAAGAACTGCTCATCTGTGAATAAGGAGGGAATCTCCCCATTCAAGTCAATAAGAGTTCAGTGCTGACTTCATGAAAGCCAAATTTTCACTGCTACTTTGGCTTTAGTAGGGGAGTAAAAGCTGTAGTGACTTAGTGGATCAATAACGTGCAATCTGTATTGGAATGCCATATAGTAATGTAATACTACGGGTAATCGCACCAAGAGCATATTTAACCATGATTTAAAAGGCTATGATCAGTTCTTTTGATATTGTCACTCATAATATATTGATCTAATATCTGAACAATGATTTAAAGCATGTTAAGCCAGTTCAGAGACATACCTGTTAATAGTACTTTGTGAGCTTGCATTAAAACGCAGTCAATTAAAACAGTAATTCTACTAGCAAGGAAAATGTCCTTTTTATCTTCAACAATAAATACTTTATGACTTCACATTTTCTTAATTGTTTTTGTTCATATAAGTATTTCAGCTAGATAATTTTTAAGGACATATATATTTAATACTTCATCCATTTACAGATGTACACAAAAGTCCTGCCCAGGCTACGGACTTTAAGAATTAATCTGTGAGCTGCTCATTAGAAATAAAGCATAAGGAATCTTTTCTGGTGGCAAAGAGAAAATATAAAGTTAGAAATATTTTTTTATGTAATGTTTACAGGTTTTTATGTCATAAAGAAGTAAAGGGTTAGCTCTCCTGCACTGGTCCTGTTCTGGAGTTAGATATCATTGGGAAGCTCTGAGAGGGGCCAAGCCATGGGAAGAATATGAGACTAACTCTAACCTCAGTGTCTTTGTGAGTTTTTCAAGATGGAGTGAGGTTTGCACGTGGTTAGTCAATGGCCCCAGTCAAAGAAATGCCAAACCCTTGCTTTGCTGGTGTTGATTTTTACAAATGTAATCTATGAAAGCATCAACAAAAAAATAAACCTGAACTTTTACCTGCATTGTAATCTGATAACCTTGAAATGCCTTTAGTCTTTCTTTCTTTTCCTCTTCTTGTCCCATGCTTATCCATGTATCTGTAATCAAGACATTGGCACCATTTGCAGCTTCCAAAGGATCTGTTGTAAGAAGTAACTTGGTACCATACTGATGTGAATAAAATAAGGAAGATCAGGAAAGCAAGGAAGTTTAACTTCATTTATAGCATAAAATAAATTCTATTCAAGCTACTGTATTAGGCTATATCTTAGGCTCATACCTCTCTGGAGTACTGTTCAGTTATTCTAGTTATTCTGAGGTCTGGTTCAAAGCCCTGCCAAAAGAGATGATAGATAACATTACAGAACATATATATAAACATTAATGATTACTAAAACTGGCTAGAAGAATGCTAATAGAACTATTTTCCATTGGAAGAGGCATGTCAGTCAGAACTGTGAAGCTTCAGGAAATTATGTTGATTTTGCTGAAAGTTCTTCCCACACTGGGAGGAAGTGCTCTGATAAGGTGGAAAAACACCTATTTAAGCAGTTATAGAATGAAAGTGGAGTCGCCTTCCTTGGAGATATTCAAAAGGCGTCTGGACACAACCCTGGGCAAGGTGCTCTAGGTGACCTTGTTTGCACGCGGGCGGTTGGACTAGACCGTCTCCAGAGGCCCCTTCCAACCGCAACCATTCTGTGATTCTATGAAATGCCTCCAGATCATTAATTTTTTTGTTCTAAACTGAATCTTTGTTTTATATTTTATATTATATTACAATGCAGCATTCTAAAAAGCTAAATTTAAAACACTTCCACCAATCTGCAATGACTTTTACATTTTTCTTTGGTGAGAAATTTGAGGATTTTGCAATACTTTCTCAAATGGAATTTTCTTCCTCCACAGAGCCCCAAGATTTATACTGTAATCATGATTTCCCCTCAGCCCTTCTGAAGTTGGACTCAGTATAGTTACTCCTGTTTTGCATCAAAATAACTGAATCAAGATTCTGAATCTCTGTTCTTATATAAAGCTGACGCTCAAGATGCAGGCAAGCACCCCTAGCCAAGGCTTTTGCGAAGTATCCAAGTGGCTGACATGGGTATGGGCAAAGTTTGACCTCCTTTCTGCATGCACACAGCTTTCTTACTTTGGGAGTTGCGACTCGGAGATGCATTCCCAGCTTTGCAGCACTCGTCATGATGGAACTGAGGACGTTGTTTCCATCCCCGATCCAGGCAACCGTGAGCCCATTCAGACCACCATAGTGCTCCTGCCAACCGAATCACAGAGCCCCAGGTTACAGTCCAGGGGAGCTAAGCAGGCTGAGGCCGCAGGCAGAAGACGGGATTGATCAGATCAGTCTCACCCAAGGAAGGCTGGCTACCTCTAGACACTAGCTGCTGTCAACATGGGACTATAACACTAAATGGACTTGTGGCAGCTGCAAGATGGTCAGCAAGGGGAAGCCCCCCATGTCTTGTCTTCTATGAAGACCTGAGTGTTGCAGCTTTCTCTGATGAGGGGCACGTTGACTCGTATGCCATACGGTGAGGCCTAGCCTGGCAGACAGAGTAGTGATTTCAGTAACAAAGCTGCAGCCATGGGCTGGTGCTCATAGGTATCACTGAATGGTAGGAATTGCTAACTTCGTTCTAGTGACCAAGCTCCTCCCAGCCTTGCCCAAAGCTATCTAATTACCCCTATTCAGGTTTGCTCTGTCTTAACTATCTCCACACCATGTTTCCTTCTACAAAGTGGCCATGCCCTTAAGGTGCATTTTAAGCGCTACAGCTGTACCAGGCAGCAGCAGCAGCAATACTTCAAAAGCATCTGTCTCACTCATGGCTAGCTCCATCGTCTTCATTGTCTCCATCATCTGACTTCAGAGTTGGCTCTCATCTGGATAGCCAAGGAATGCAGTGACTATTAAGACTATTAAGATTACTAAATTGATTATCCTAACTTGAAACAGCATTACAGTGCTAACTGTAGCTTTACCTGATTGCACTCTGTACATGTACAACTACCCTGACTCTCTAGCCTATGACAGATAAGGCCTAAGGAGGAACAAGAGTAACAGGAGTTGTGCATTTCCAGACGAGAACAATTTGAGGCCCTTCAGAAAGGTTTGTTTTAAATATGCATATTTGTATGCACTTAAGTTGATACCAGAAAATATGTAAAGATGTAACCAATTACTTCTACATGCCTGCTCTCCACAGCTCCATCTTATGACTCAAAAGACTAAAGACATGATAGAGAGCCTTTTATTCTCAGGCCACCAATTCAAAGCTGGGCCATACTACTATTGCACTGTAGTAACTGGAAGCCAGACCAGCTTTCAGCACTCTGTGTGACACGATTCAATGCTTGTCAGAGAGGATAAGCATTAGAGCTGTACTAACTGGCAAGCTTGTAGACAGCCTCAGCAAAGATGCCAAAAGACTGAACAGAAGAGGGGCTCGAACTACCCCCTCCTCTCTTGGCAGCAGCTTCTCCTAAACAAATATTTGTGAAGCTGTTCCAGGAGAAACCTATTGTCATTTCTGCCAGTGACCGCAATTTTGAGTCAAAAATAATAGCCTTCAGAATATTTAATGACACTAAAATGCAATTGCAATCTAAACCTCATAGACCCTTAAGCTGCCTATAGTTTAAGGGCAGTCATGCTGGTGCCTGATTTCAGACTGACTGCCTTCCCAGCCTTTGGTAGTAAGCCATTCCTTGTCGGTTTGTTCATTTCTTGTAGTATCCTTGGTATTCTCTCCCTAGCAAAATTACCATTTTACTAGCAATGATGATCATAGGATAAGGACAAAACTAAGGCATTTGTTTAAGAGGTCATTTCCAGTTAGGAGTTAGCGATAGCTGAGGCATGAACCCACAACCAGGAGCAAATCAGACAACCCTGTCTTCATTTGATCTCACTATTTAAAAATAGACATCTCAGCCTGTACTGTTCAAAGCACTGACTAGTGAGTCACAGATATACTGGTATGTTAAATAACTTCCACGTTATTACCAGCTGTTACTCTGCATTGAAAGAAGCAGAACACATATTAAATATTTTTGTCTATTTTCCCAAGCTGGTCCGCATAAAGTTCAAAGAACTGGAAATGGCCATATAATAACCCTCATAATCTGCACTGTAAATTGCAAAGCCACGTCTGCAGTGACTGCTACACAGAGCGTACATAGCTGAGTAAGTCTTAATGAAGATATTTAGCTAACGGAAGAAGCCCTAGCCAAGGCAGAATCAAGCTCGGTGTGTGCCAGTGGAGCCTATTTTATATCCTGTGAGAAGGCGTCATGCTGCCACTGGTACACTGCTGTTGTAACTCAAACCTCTTCATTTAAAGCCAGCACACTGTGATTGTGACTGTAGTACATACATTCATACATCCTCAACTTCCAAGAATGACTGAGAGAAAGATGAGATGATTGTGCTGATCAGAACCAGGGAGCTCTGAGGTAATATAAAAGCTACTGTGTGTGAGACATACATTTTATTTCTCTGTTTTATCGTGTCTGCATATACAACTGCACAGAGGAAATCCTGCTAAAAGTGGTTTGCCACAATGGTCACAATCTAGGTTAAACCAGAATCTTTACAATGCACTCAGATTGCCTGGGCCTCTGAAGATATGTTTCCCCTTGCATCCCTGCCCAATTTTTCCAAACCCTATTATACTGATGTAGGCATTTTATCTGCTTGGGTGTTCTGCAGTTTACATCCCTTTATATTTGGGATGTGACTTCAGCATATTTAGACTTTCAGTGAAATCACACAAAAAACAATGTATTTAGAAAGCCTAGAGCCCTTCTACCTTCTGAATGCCTGTTTGGCAAACCGATGACAGTTTCCGCAGCACAATAAAACTTGGCTTTGCTATTCATATGAAAAAAACCTGCTAAATGATTAATATTGACTTTACAATCAACTTTCTCATGCTCATGCTTATTTTACTATGTTTCGTTCTGTTCTTACCCATGGTTGCTGTGTATCAGAAAAACCCTGGGAAAGAATAAGCATACACAATGATTTAGCGTTGCTGTGTGCTCAAAGACGACTAGTTTAGTTAATTAAGAACTTTCAGGTCTGACTCTCTTTCTGGACCTATTTCTAGCTAGGCTGAAACTCTGACATCAGTGTAGGTTGCTTCAGAGATGCTTGACAGCATCAGTCATAACAGCCTTAATTACAAAAAACTTTTCAATAATGAATTGATAATTTGTCAAAACTAAAAATGGAAAGCAAGGGACTAGTCAAAGCTGTAGTGCTTAAGGAAGCAGTGCAATCCAGTAAATGAGAAACTGGACAACCTGGCATCGATCAGCTCTCAAACTGAGCTGAAGGGAGACGCTGGGCCAGTCATCTTACTCCTAGCTCTGTGCTTGTTATGGTTACTGACACAGTATATTCTAGAGGATCACTGTGGATCTTACCTGGGATTTCTAATTGTCAGAATAATTACGATGATGGCGATGAATTTAGGAACTATAAAATCTGAGCTCTTTAGGTCACAGATTGAGGACAGAGAAGTTGAGAGAGAATATATGGCAGTCCTCTTCCAACTGGGCAACACTGTAATTTGTTATACTATTTAAAAAGGAACCACTGATTTACTTTAAAAGGTAGCAAAGAACATTGACAAGCTAGAAGGACCTATATAATTTTCTACATCATGTTTGGAAATGAGATGACCAGAATCAGAAAAATAATATTGTAAGAGAAAAACAAAATTTACAAAGGGGTATTATTGAATTACACAACATTCATTATCACTAAGACTGACACAAAGCAGTTCAGTAAGGACAGAGATGGACAAGCAGACTCAAATCTCTTGTTTACACTCTCGAGACCCCAAAATGGCCAACTTCATATGGGTGATGCTAAGCAGACAAAGAAATCACAGCAACTATAAGTCGTATTTAAACTAACGGCAGAATTCAGACTCTCCCTGCCAAAATCTTTGTTATTATACTAACCACTTCTTTTCTAAAAAGAAAATTAGTTCACTTCAGACCAGCGACATAAGGAATCAGTAGCATATGGATCCTCTCTAATGACCAGTCAGGCCATTTTGCAGTCAGCTGCAAGTTAGCTGATTTGGCCGGTGACATTAATATCAATTGAATCAATGTCAATACACGGTTTGTTCCCAGAATACGAATTGTGTGATGCTGCCCCTCAGCCAGGCTTCACAGAACAGAGTTAATGAGCCACAGCCTCCACTCAGTGGATGGAGAGGCATTGACGGACTAACAAAGTGGCTGTTACGGGCCTTTAGCACAGACAGCAGAGTAAAATGGCACAGTACCAGCACACAAACCCATAGTCTTTAAAGGCCAAATCCCCAAGTTCTCAAAATCAAATGGCAAATTGTTTACAGTCATTTGTACTGGGTTATAACTCACCTCAAGAGCAAACTCAGCTCAAGAAAGCTTTTAAGAAAGAAGGTCATAGGTATGCCAAGAAAAACATACCTCTCGGCATTACTTGTGTCACTGGAGAGGGCATTAATACCGACCATAGGAAAGGGGAGACCAGCTTAGTTAGCTAATGTGTGTGGGGTCCTGTTGCTCAGGAAGAAGGCACAGAACAAGAGGATGTTGGATCTGAAGAATCTCCCCCCATATTCATGACAGAAGCACAGTTTATGATCTGACAAGAATATCCTGAATACAAAATAAGAAGCAGCCCTGAAAAATACACCGGCTGCACTGTTTGGGAGTGCTCCTGTAACAAAATTGACTAAAGCAACAACAACAAAACTCACTACAGTACAGCTGTGAAAAGATAATGAGAAGCCATGGTGCATAAGCCAGAAAATATTCTGATAAAATGAAAAGGGAAACTAGGCAGTTGCAGATGGAGGAGAAAGTGCTTCGAGAGGATTCAAGAAGGCAGATAACAAAATTAATAGGATTTAGAAAAAGGAAGAGTAAAAATGTGCTAAAGATGAAGAGGGTCAGACTGCACTTAGAGATCCACTGGCAAACATTGAAGTCCTAGAAGAAGAAGAAAAAGAAGAGAAAATAAAAGTGCATTTTGGGTCCATACTAACAGCAGGGAGGGGCAGATCCAGACAGAAAAATATTTACAGAGATAAGGAAGAAATATTTTTAAAGAGTCATAAAACAAAACAGCTGCATAAATTCTGCAGTTTATAGGCGATATAAGGCAGTCTGTGTCACTACTGTATTTTGCATGTATTTATACATCAAGTACATTTCCTTTGCATTGCAGGAAAGCACTCAAAATGTTATATATAAACTTTTAGCTCATTTAAAGAATCAATGGTACTATCCAACATCCCTGTATTAATCTTCTTGCAGGCAATGCTCAGATAACATATGTTTTTACCCCGGAGAAAATTCCATGAGAAGTTTGGCTGTGGTGAGGATTAACTGGATGCTATGGCTCCCACTTCTTTGAGTGTTACTCCTACTTCTGTGAACTCTTCATTATATCATTACAACGCTGTCTTATTACAAGTGTTACTGGCTGAAAGACCAGGGTTCTCCATCTCAGGAGACAATGCAGAGAAGAACGGAGGCAGCAGAAGGCCTGGTCAGGAAGGGGAAGTGACCATACGCACAGCGTGCTGCGCAGAGCCCCGCTCCCTGTCTGCCTGTTCTGTCCTGGGTAAGAAAGCAACAGTGGAAAAGAGGGTCATTAACCAGCAGCGCAGAATGTCCCTGATGAAGTGGGGCAGCCATCTAAGTGCCTTATAAAGAGCTCCTGACAAACACTGGGCTAAAGGACATGCTGGAAAGAGAAGGGGAGAGACGGGAATGGTTGGAGGGAGCAATCTGCTTATTGGGCACTGCAAAGTGCTGCAAATTTAGAAAAAACTGCCATGACTATCTGAAAGATAAATCATTCCTTGAGATTTCTGTGAATACTCACCTAATCATGCTGCCTGTCCAGGTTGGATGCTTTTTTTGGTTTGAGTACCAGCCATTGCTGTTCTGTTTCCTCATTATGTAAACTAAGTAGGGACACTCTTTCTAAAGACTCACTTTCCAGCGTTTGATACAATAAGATAGTCGCTTGCTGCTGCTACTGTTCTAGGTATACAAACCAAAACCAAAATCCAGCCCATTGGGACATGTTCACTTGGAGCTTCTACATCATGGCTGGTCTGCTTAGGGACACAATAGAAGAGGAGCAGAGGATGATCAACAGGACATGTATTCATTTTGCTAATCTCCACAGGTTTGCCATGAAGATCAGTGGAGAAAGAGATGCATCCGTAGAGGGTGACTGAGATGCTCAGTGCTCTGATGGGATAATGCTCAGTGGGATGAATCCAGTTTTAGGGGCTATTTACTCAATAGTCATGAGTTGCAGATCATTGCTGAAGCTTGCTACTCACAAGTGGTAATGTGCTAACAACTAAGGTATTTGCAAGATAGAAAATCCCCAAAAACACAACCTTAAGATCCTTCTGTTTTACAGTTACACTCAGTGTTTAAATAAAATGACTTTTTATGACTTATGAAGTTCTCATTTTGGCTTATTGTCTTGCATCATTTGAACAGTTCACTCAGGCCGGTTTAATGTAATCATCCCAAATGTACCTTACTCTGAGGTATGTGATGCATTTTAGTCCCGAGTTTACCATTTTTCCCTAGTCTTTTCACTTATAATGTTGAATATTTTAAGAAAGATAATAATTAAAGTAAGAAGAGAGCAATTTTCACTGAACAGATTTTCCAGCATTTAAAGCATGAATATTTTGTTACTTCTCTCACTAGATCTTTGCCACATACTGAATGTCCCATAGCAGAGTCTTTGAAGGCTGAGAAACACAGCTGAAAAAAGCAGAAAATTACTCCTACCCTCCCTTTTCAAGCAGTGTGATTTTTATTCAGTCAGATAGTAAACAAGGTCAGAGGAGTTCATCAAAGTTGTCAAGCAGATCTACAGTACACCCATCTTTTTTTTTATAAGCTGGTTCCTCAATTGATTGTAAAACAACATAGTCCTTTCATTCACAGATAAATATTTGGTATTATATGGGTAAAATGCTATGGAGCTGTCAAATAAAATATTACATCAGATTAGAACTACAAAATGTGATCTTTGTTAGCTGATATGTTAACTGATTGATATGAACAAAGTTTAAACAGGTTTAGGTGCCTGAACATCAGGGATTTGCACTGGTAGCATCAGTTTGCTTTTCAGTCAATTTGTTCAGCCAGTTTCCTAATGTATGGATAATGATTTCTTTCAAACCATTCACAGGTGAGTGCAGAATCAAGAGCGAACTACTGAGTTTTTTGAAGTCCGTGGCAAAGCTTTTGTTGGCTTTGGTTGAGTCAGCACCTCACATTTATCTTACCACATAAACCCCACCATGCATTGCTTGAATTGTGGCCTAATTCCAATGGAGTGCTTAATTTTATGCTTAACTTCAGTCCCACTACAGCTGATAGGACCAGGTAATTGTTTTAAATTAAGTAGGTCCTTAATTATGTTGCTCAATGAAAATCTCTTTAAATAACAAGTGTTGTATAATTACCAGTTAAAAAAAAAAAACCCAGGAATGAATGTTTTTGAACCTGACTTTCCCAAATACTTACTGAGACCAAGATTTAGCAAAAATTGTTATTAAACAGGGCGTATATTGTTACCTGAAGAGTAAGGTAATCAGCCAGAATCTGGAGAGGATGGTATGAGTCAGACAACCCATTAATTATTGGGACTGTGGCTTCTTTTGTCATTAGGTCCAGATCAGTATGCTTATAAACTCGAGCCAGGATTGCATTTGTCATGCTGGAAAGCACCCTAGAGGATGGCAGAAAACATCTAAGTTAAATATAATAAATATATGTCTGTTGCACTCTTCTATGTGTAACACATAAATATTAAAAAGAACTTGTAATGAATCAAATTTTTCCAGCTATCTGAATAATTTATGATGCCTACATAACACACTTAAATGCACACGTTTAAAAACTGCTAATAAGTAAGCAGTTTTACTTATTAACCAACTATAATAAATAAATGAAAACTGTTCCTATATTCAATGTTTTTTCTCTTTAGTTTTTGATTGTAGCTACAGATACAGCATTTACAAATGTTAACTGAAATAAAATAACAAATGGCTTGATAATGTAATATTTGAAGTACTTAGTAACTTGGGGAGAGATAAAGTGTAACATTTCTTCAATCTTCTGGCAAAGAACAAATGTGGCATTGACCGAATGTTTTAGTTTGTATGGTAACCCAACCCATGTGACTATTAGGACTAAATAGATCTGTCTCAGATTACCACAATTCTTTACAGATCTCAATGGAAACTAAAACAGAAGGCCAACAACACCAGGTCATTCTTTCTCCTATCTACACACTTGCATATTGACACAAATGGTATCAGCATTCAAGTAACATCAAAGTTTTAAACTCAGTATATGGATAAGGGCATGCAGGAATCACTGCACCTCTCTGGCCTTATCTGATTTGCCAAAGTGTGAAAAACTCAGAGATTAGCATAGTGGATTAGCATAGCATACTCAGTATGTTTTGAATTTTCAGATAAATTAAATATGAACTGAGGCTTAGCTCTGCATTTCTGTGCTATAATCGGGCCCTGAAGCATGACTTTGTAGTAGTGTTTTGTATGTTTTAATATTATCTCTAATTGGACCTTAAAACAAAACAAGAAAGAGATTGAATAGAAGAGTATGGAAAAACTTCTGCAATATCCACCTTTCTGATTAGCCTCCAAGGATTCTGATTTCTCCTCCTGTGGAAATATGGGTGCAAACAGCATAGTCTTTACCCAGAGGAACCTCCTGATAAAGTCAGTAACAATTTTTTTTCTATTACACAAGCAAAACTCCTATACAACATTAGAGGATTCCCTGTGGAACTATCTCTGAAGAAAAAGATCACTAATGAAAGCTGGAAGTGAAAAGGAGGAACTGAACAGAGTATTTACTGGAGTTTAAGGTATTGCAATAGTTATTATTTGTGCAGTTATTTCTTCCTAGCTCACAAGTTTCTAATTTTTTTTTTTGTTTAATCTAGCTTGAACTATGGCCAACCTGTTCTGATTTGAACAAGTCATCAAAGATGGGATGCACAGTCCCTATTGTTGGCCATTTAATAGGTATCCACCATAAATTGACATAACTATTCCCTCTATAGCCCAGAAGAAGAAGAAGTTGCACTGGGAAATTGCCCATTTATCTTAGACAGCTTTTTAGAACATTAGGTAGGTCAACTAATTCCTACCCTGCATGGCTGGTAAAGAATTCCAGAAGGATGCTTCCTTTGCAGTGTACTTCATTGAGCAAATGCAGTCATAATCGATGACCACTGCTGAATTTTCTTGCTTATTCTGTTGATAGTAGATATGAGAATTTTTGGGCACTTAATGCAAGACATCAGGCAGTCCTTTTGCCAGCATTTCTAGATGGTATATTATAGGGGGAAACCCAGTGGAAACTGGACTTATCCTTTGCGAAATCAAAATCAAATTGAACCCAGTCAAAAAAAAACTAGACCTCATCTGATGGTCTCCTGTAACCAAATCAATTTGAAGGAAACAGCGCAAGGCTGGGATTGCTTAGGAAAAAAGACTTGGCTAAAGAAGAGTCTTTAGTGAAGATGAAGTTTTGAAAGGTCAGAGGAGTAAACACAGGCTCCTCAGGTGACTGATATTATCAGTTACCTTGCACTTGAGGGAGTGATCAAGGTTCCTCTGTTATCACTAACTACAAGTTCTTTTTTTTTCTTTTTTCCTTTTTAAAAGATTGTGAGCCTATTAGTTTCAAAATCCCAGAGCTTGGAAATATGTGAGTATATTGGAATGCTGCATTTCTATCTTCTCAAAATAAGTGTCATTTCTACAGTGGAAAGCTGGAAAACATTACTCAGGTGTATCCTCTGAGAACTCCAGAATTAAACACATATACAGACATTTTTTTTCCATTGCTGTTGATCTCTAAATTTGTTAACATAGTACTGTGAATTAGGGTCATTTGCATACATTTTGGGTAGATTATTGCTATCCAAGGTTTGGATACCGTATTTTTTTTCTTGAAAGTATGCACTAATTCAAAGGTTTAATTTTCTAACAAGACTACTTCATTGTTATTGATACTTTACAGGGCTATACTGCACACTATGTTCTCAGTAACTGGTGAGAAAGCCCAAAAAGGTAAAACCCATTCCCTTTGGGTGCAGAGATTTGTCCCACAATAATCCCAGTGTACTGTTAAAACATCCCATGAGCTCTTTGGCACTGTTGATGAACCTTAAAGCCACTGAGCTACAGAGATGTCCAAAGCAACTGCTTTACAGTAGAAAATACAGATACAGTACTCATTTCATTTCACGTTATGCTGAACAGCACTGAAAGGCTTAGAGCTCCTTAATGGGTGGTGCATTTTTGCTCGTGTGTCAGTGTAAATGTAAATGTTTTGTGAAGCATGTAAGAACTGTATTATGGCCAGATAGTAAGTCACTAAGAACACGTTCACAGCAGAAATGCTATCAAAACTTACCAGCAGCAATTATAATAAAAACTTGGGACCTTTATAGCCCTATGTCCCCTTTGCTTTAAGTCTCAATCTCAAGCACCTTTAAGGCCTTTAGAGCCCCAGACACAAAGCTGTAAACATTCAAAATACCCTGTGGGTTTATACAGGCATTCTTCTTTTATTCTCACATTAACTGAATGAGGTTGGCACGTCATCCTTCATTCACAGGAAACGCCAAGCAATGAATACTCAGGTTGTTCTTTTGGGTAAACACATCAGTCTTCATTATGCAAATCACAGAATCGCCAAGGTTGGAAGGGACCTCTGGAGATCATCTAGTCCAACTCCCTGCTCAACCAGGGTCATCTAGAGCATATTGCACAGGATCGCGTCCAGACGGGTTTTGGATATCTCCAGCGAAGGAGACTCCACAGCCTCTCTGGGCAACCTGCTCCAATGCTCTGTCATCCTCACAGGAAAGAAGTTTTTCCTCATGTTGAGACGGAACTTCCTGTGCTTCTGTTTGTGCCCGTTGCCTCTTGTCCTGTCCTGGGCACCACGGAGAAGAGGCTGGCCCCATCCTCTCGACACCCTCCCTTCAGATACTTGTACACATTGATGAGATCCTCCCTCAGTCTTCTCTTCTCTAGGTTGAACAGTCCCAGCTCTCTCAGCCTTTCCTCACAGGAGAGATGCTCCAGTCACTTCATCACCTTTGTAGCCCTCCGCTGGACTCTCTCCAGTAGTGCCATGTCTCTCTTGTACTGGGGAGCCCAGAATTGGACACAGTACTCCAGGTGAGGCCTCCCCAGGGCTGAATAGAGGGGGAGTGATTTTGCTAATGAGAGCAGAAGTAAAGCAGAGTGTGGGGGGCTCTGCAAGGTCTTGGGAAAGCAGTTAGCCCTCATGCCACTGTGGTAGATCAGTGCTGTGTCTCAATGGAGGAGTAAAATGCCCAGGTCAGGGTCATAAATAGGAGCTCAGACAGTGCTGTAGAAGCCTCAGCCAGGGCCCACCCCCTTCCCTTGGGAGCTACAGCTCCTACTGCACTGCACCTGTGCCTGCGCTGATCCCAGTTCCGACCCATGGGTGACGGCCTGGACCATCCCTGCAGAGATGCCAGTGCCCAGGGCTGGGGCTGCCCTGCCTGCCCTGCTCGCTGGTGAGGTGGTGGGACAGGCCCGGACTGCGAGGTCTGGCCCTGCCAGGAGCCACCAGCCTCACAGTGCCCCAACACACTGCTCTGAAGACTCTCACCATTTGTCCTTTCCTTCACATCCACAAATGCCACAGTGAAATTTCACATCGTCCCTGGTAAATTATCCCTTCCTTTGGCTTCCCCATTCATTTTTGGCAGCACTGCAATCCCTCCATATCATTTTGCCGTGGAGCCTGAAGTCACTCCTTCCCAAATGGGACACCTCTGCACTTTCTCCTTCATTCCTCACCGCTCTGATGTGTCCAGTTCCTTCTCAATTTCAGTTCCCTTTAGCTGGTGCAAATAGCTGATGTTAATCTTTCCACCCTGTTAGGGTGCAGGTCCCATCTCCCAGTATGGCCTCCCATCTCCCCACTGTGGCTTCCCCTGCACCACAGGAAGACACTTTGAGATTAATACCCATTTACATCAATGTGCGGCGTTTACCTCTAATATGACATAGTAAGCTATACACATGTGACTTGAAAAATCCTCCATGTCTTATGCCAACAGAGTTGTAGCAGGTATACATGCGCTCTGAAAATTTTGAATGGCACACTATGATGAAGCTATAGTTGTCCTGCTTAACCTAAGGCAATGTCCCACGTTGTATGAAGAATTTCTTTTGAGGGGATGCGTTTGAATCCACTGGCAGTGTTTGAATTCTGCTGAACTGGCCACGTGGACACAGTGGCCTAACGTACCTCAGATTTGACTGTCAACTCTAAGGTTAGTCTGGACCCTCTGTGGACCCACGAGTTCCCATGACTTTTTGAATTTTATAAACTTAAACTTGTAGTTATTAAATCAAGACAGTGGGGCACACTTTTGCTGAAACATCTAAACACTGTAGTTACAGCTTATTTTGGTATTGGCAATGTTATGCTTCTAGCAGGGAGTGAGATGTAGTATTTTCAAGGCTCAAGAGACTGAAATTTGGCTTGTTACCATCAATATACTTATGTCCTACACTTCAGCAGTGAAAGGCAGGAAAGGAAAATTTCAAATGTTTGAATGCTTGCTGTTTTTCTTACATTTTCTTTGAATATCAGCACAGATTGAATAGCAACATAGTTCTCCATCTCACCCACTAAAGACTATGAAATCTGTAGTAGTCAGCAGAGGGAATGGATCCTCAGCTGGCCAATTGCATATTTCGAATTGAGTTTGAGAAGCTTGACACTGCATGTCTTTCACCAGAACAAAAAGGGCCTTTCAGACACTGCTAACCTTCCAAAAGCTGAGCCTGACTGAGTCAAACTCAGGCCTAGAAAGAGGTACAATACTTTGGCTCAATTAATCTTTAATATATGGAGCTATGAAAAACAGTAAGAGCATCTGCAAAAAATAACCTCATAACCTCATGTGCTGTCTGCTTTCTGCAGGGGCCTGCACAAGAGGCTGGGCATGATCAAGGTTTTCCAGGGCTGCTGGTAAGAGAAGGAAGCCCAGCAGTCCTGACAGTGGGTACTGCAGTGGAGGAGGGCACATGGAATCAGGAACCTGATGCAAAACGTTGGCCCCATTTGGCGCCGACGAAAAGGGAGATTACAGTCGTTTTCATTGCTACCCTATCATTCCGGCAGGCTAAGGTCCACCAGCAGCTGGCATATCTGGGATAAATAAAGCCTTTGCTTTTTGATTTCCAGTGAGCTGTACTTCTAGCTCCACCAGAAGCAACAGAACCAGGATGCTCTAGTCTTGTTTGAGCTATGTGCCGTCATCAGTGGAGCTACACAACTGAGATTTGTAAAACATTTCTGTTTGTGTGAGTTGTCACCCTCATTTACACACCATAAAACCAAATTTGATAAATATATCTCGTGTTGTGAGATGTTTTGGAGAACTAAGATAGACGGAATGATGGCGTTTTGAACTACAGATCCTGTGAGTTGAGCTGCAAACATTAAGAAATTTGGAGTGCCTCCTGACATTTCATGGAAAGAAAACATTAGCTTCTAAAATTATGCAAGAATGGTTTCAGCCTGACTGAACACTTCCTTATACATCTACCGATCAGGAAAATGACATCTTACCAACCTTGCTGTATCTGTGAGACTCTCATTAGTGCCCAGATGTATATCATGTGTTGTAAGGAAGCAAGGATGTCCTCCAAGGAGAGCAAATCCTGCAATGAGGGCAAATAAGAGAAATTATACCCCAGAACCTTATATTTACGACCAAGTTTCAAAATCTTTCTCACATAAAAGATATTTCCAGCAACAAAAGTAAAGCTCAGCAGGGCATGCGAATGTTTCAAATACTTGATGTCAGACTCCACAAAACACAATTAAATGCATTCTAAAATAAAACCTCCCAAGTACGATATCTTTCTACAGTCCTTAGGCATCAGTTCTGATTCCTTTTCAGAGGACCGCTCATTCAGGCTGCAAGGCCTCATATTGCCAAAGGCATTACTATGGCTCCATGTCAAGAGCTAGGTAATCCATTCATCATGCTGAATTTCTACAGCATCTGCTTCAACGTACTTAGCATCACAGAACTAGGAAGGTCCCTCTGAGTCAGTAGGTCTAATTCCATATCATTGCAAGAAGCTATGGGAAAGCCCTGCAAGTATATTCACTCACCTAGATAACCTTAGGCTTCCTTATGCCCTATAACAAACTCAAGAGCTTGGCCACAGTTGACAAAGTGCCTTAAAAATTACAATGTGATAGAGAAGGATCTATCACTGACGCTGCCAGTATCCCTCTGCCCTACAAGAGTAAAGAATTTATAAGGTGAGCCAAGGAACTGGATTAGGCCCACAGAATGAACTCCATTCCTGCACAGGAAATCAGGGAAAGACCCGAGCACCACTTAAGAATATAAAACACTTTCTGGAACGTAAAAGGAGTCTGGAAAGACGTTTGGACAAATGTAAATTTCACCCTAAGTGCAAATCTCAGGTTCTGCCCTGCCTCATCTCTATCATACCACCACTAAAAAGTTATTTTAAGCAACCAGATGACCCAAACAGGGAAAAAAAATGCTTTTTGTCACCAGTGCACAAGTCTCCATGCCTTTGCCTTGTAGAAGCGCGAAGCCTTCCTGTCCTGAGTCTCTGTGTAAAGGCCATAGTGGCCATGTATTGGGCCTCAGGGTTTTTGACTTAGGAATGGTTTAGCCCAGGCATTGCACAGGACACAAGGTTCTGTAACTGAGGAAGTACAAAGCTTTAGGTAACCCTCTAGGACACTTTCTGTATATTGGCGAAGATTTTCCACATGAAAACAATTCACTTCCGGTAGATAAATGGTCAGGGAGATCTTTCCCTGTCTCTAATTTCCACGATGGAGGAAATTTCTAAAGAATCCTGATACGGACAGACCAATCTTGTTGAGACAGCAACATGCAAAGGAGTGGGCCTCTATAGTAACAATGACAAAAATCTAGAAGGAAGCCTATATTATTTTTATTGCTGTGAAGAGAACAGTTGCATACAGCACAGAAGAGCTGAGACCCCTCCTCCTAGCGAAGTGTGATCTCTTGGAGGTGCTAACAAATTCTGGGCCCTTACATACCCCCCCCCCCCCCCAAAAAAAAATAAAAGGAAAAAAAGTTAAAAGATGCTTGGGCTGGTTCTAGCCATTAGATGGCACTGCAAACTTTGCTAGGACTGCAGCTTCAATAGGGCATTTAGTTGATCCCACAGCTACCACTCTTTAAAAATGACTGAAACAGGAACGAACACTGAAACTTTTCATAGATACCACTCTTTAAAAATGACTGAAACAGGAACGAACACTGAAACTTTTCATAGATAAAACCGAGGAACTCAGCTCAGGCTCCAGGCCAGGGCAGGACAGTGGTCCAGCCCTTCATACCGCTCTGTCAGCACACCACAACCAGACCCCAAACACAGAGCACTCCTTATTAAAGTCCATCCCACACAGGCGGCAGGGCTGAGATGAGGTCTGCCACTTCAGATTGATTCAGATAGTCAGATTTTAAAATCGAAAGGATAAAAATAACCTTAGCAAATCACTGCCTTTTGAATGCCCCAATTTCCCTTAACATCAGATTAAAAATAACAATGCTCCAGACCCTACCTGAAGGGCCAATCTCTCCACTATCCAGCCTGCGTATATTCACTTTACTGAAGGGGCCTGATTTTACTTTCTCTTTGTCATCAGTAAGGGTTGCCTCAATTCACCATGACTACAGCCAGACCCAGCAAGTTTTTAGGAAGAAGTACTATTAATTCTGTTATTATTATTTATCATTATAAAAACACTCACTATAAATGTGCTGGCTCACTATAAATGTGCTGGTTGCACTGCCCTCCTTTCTTGATTTTTTTCAGAAGCCTTTTGGTATCAGGCAGGAAATTTTTTTTAGGTTTCCCCAGACACTTTCATCTTCTTTCTGCAGCACAGACACAAACACTATATTTATGAGAATGTGAATATGAGCCGTTGCCTGGACATTACAAGGTTTTTATCTATTCAAGCCTATCTATTCAAGACAGGTTTTTAAGTCAGGACCTCAAGGATGAAAAGTCAACCGTGGTAACTTCTCAGATTTTATGCAGTTATTTTTTCAAAGTCACATATGATTATGCCAGTGATTTATATCAACAAGTTCCACACAATACAACAGCTCTGCACTTCAGGCTTCTAAATGCATACATTTTGGTAGATCCTTCACAGCCCAGGCTCCCATGGACGTGTCCTGTCTTTCTATAAATGATAGCCACGTATGAAAAGAGGAATCAGACCATTTATCCAGAATTGTCAGACATCAGGTAACCCAGTCAGAGCTACCACCTGGATTTTCTGCTCATGAACCAGACATCTGTGCAGGGCCTGAGAACATATTTCCATCCAAAATTTTCCATCTGGAAATACAGGAGCTCTGTACTCCAACTTTGGATATCGCTGCAGAGAAAGAGCCTGCACTTTGATTAGCATTCAGAGGACTAGTAGAAGAACTTCCTGAAGACGTGCAGGCACCTGTTCAGCAAGTAACAAGCACAGGCTTGAGTGCTGTGCTGAAATGGAATATCTAATCCTCTTCTTTATCGCAAGGTGGCCATATTTAAAGCCAAATGCTAACTGCTTATATTTATTTTTGTTGCATCATCTGCAACAAACTTACGCCTCAGGCTGTGGTGCAGTCTTGAGCTGACTTATGCAAAAGCTTTTACTAAGGACATGAGTTCTGGTGGTGATATGAACATGTGGTGAGATCTCCATGCCAATCTGTACCTATTACGTTGGATAAAGGGACCTAAGCGAATCCCCTAGTTCACACACTGGATGCACAGCTATGGGGTTGCCTCTCCGTCACCAGGAGACATACACACCCATCTTCTCAAGCTCAAAGAACAATCCTTCTTTTTTTACATTGCAAGACATCTGGATTTGGATTTCCTGGATTCCTCACTGCCTGCTAGGACTTACAATCTAGAAAGTTGTTATCAGCCTAGACTGATAACAAAGAACCCTTTAGCCAGCAATTACAGGAACAGTTCTCAAGACCAAAACCTAACGGTACTTTTTTAAAGCTACACTTCTAAGTGGATAGTAAGATAGTGGAGTCCTCTTGCCCTCTTTGTAACGTATCTAACTTTGTAACGTAGCTAACTAGTACTAGCCATTCTAACTAAATAACAGACTTTTCATTTCCTGCCATGTAATACGATCATATCAGATGCCATGCAATGATGGTCATCTACCATCATTAGAATACATGAAGTGATGCAACTATTTGTGTCACTGTATGTAGTAGTCTTCAGACATGGACTTCATTTTCCTCTCATCCTAGTGTGAGTTGGCAGTAATACCACTAAAGCCAGTGGCAGTACATCTCTATAAAGGGTATTAGAAACTGGGTCTCCAGTACACAAAGAAAGAAGGTATACAGAGCTTTTCTGCCTGTATTGTTTCCTCTCCATTTCTACCTTGTGACACATTGTCTACATTCAGCATCTGTGAAATGGTTGGATTTATTTCCAATTTTCTCACAAAGAAGTAACTGCCGCTATGTATTTTAAGACTATCAGTAACAACCACCATGTTTTACACCAAAGCTGTAGCAAAAATAGGGCATTCACCTTTATGCCATGCCTGAGAATGTTTATTTTGTAAGTAATATATGACCATGTGGAATACCTTTGTTTTCAAAAATTATGCAAGATTTTACACAAAATGGATTTTGGATTCTGGCTGCAAACAGATGACATATTTTCCATTATAAGAGCACAGATGACCCATTTTCTAATATAATAGTCAATGACAGTAATAAATTTAGCAGGCTCGGCAAAACTGGATTTCACAGAATCACAGAATCACAGAATCACAGAATCGTTTAGGTTGGAAGGGACCTCTGGAGATCATCTCGTCCAACCTCCCTGCTCAAGCAGGGTCACCTAGAGCATATTGCCCAGGATCACATCCAGGCGGGTTTTGAATATCTCCAGCGAAGGAGACTCCACCACCCCTCTGGGCAACCTGTTCCAATGCTCTGTCACCCTCACAGTGAAGAAGTTTTTTCTCAGGTTCAGATGGAACTTCCTGTGGTTCAGTTTCTGCCCATTGCCTCTTGTCCTGTTGCTGGGCACCACGGAGAAGAGGCTGGCCTCATCCTCTTGACACTCCCCCTTCAGATACTTGTACACGTTGATGAGATCCCCTCTCAATCTTCTCTTCTCCAGGCTGAACAGGCCCAGCTCTTGCAGTCTTTCTTCATAGGAGAGATGCTCCAGCCCTCTAATCATCTTGGTAGCCCTCCGCTGGACTCTCTCCAGGAGTGCCATGTCTCTCTTGTACTGGGGAGCCCAGAACTGGACACAGTACTCCAGGTGAGGCCTCACCAGGGCTGAATAGAGGGGCAGGATCACCTCCCTCGACCTGCTGGCAACACTCTGCCTAATGCACCCTAGGATCCCATTGGCCTTCTTGGCCACAAGGGCACACTGCTGGCTCATGTTTAACTTGTTGTCCACCAGCACTCCCAGGTCCTTCTCGGCAGAGCTACTTTCCAACAGGCCAGTCCCCAGCCTGTACTGGTGCATGGGATTATTCCTGCCTAGGTGCAGCACCCTGCACTTGCCTTTGTTGAACTTCAGGAGGTTCCTCTCCGCCCACCTCTCCAGCCTGTCCAGGTCCCTCTGAATGGCAGCACAGTCTTCTGGTGTGTCAGCCACTCCCCCCAGTTTAGTATCATCAGCAAACTTGCTGAGGGTGCACTCTGTCCCTTCCTCCAGGTCATTGATGAATATATTGAACAAGACTGGACCCAGGACTGACCCCTGGGGGACACCACTAGCCACAGGCCTCCAACTTGACTCTGCGCCATTCACCACAACCCTCTGAGCTCGGCCATCCAGCCAGTTCTCAAGCCACCTCACCGTCCACTCATCTAGCCCACACTTCCTGAGCTTACCTAGGAGGATGTGATGGGAGACAGTGTCAAAAGCCTTGCTGAAGTCCAGAAAGACAACATCCACTGCTCTGCCCTCATCTACCCAGCCAGTCATTCTGTCATAGAAGGCTATCAGATTGGTCAAGCATGATTTCCCTTTGGTGAATCCATGCTGACTACTCCTGATCACCTTCTTGTCCTCCAGATGCTTAGTGATGACCTCCAGGATGAGCTGTTCCATCACCTTTCCCGGGATGGATTTGTTTTGCCAATGCACTGTGGAAGTTATCTGTAGGTCTTCATTAAACTTACAAGACTATTACTAGTCTTAAAAATGTAAAAATAATATGAGTTTCAGAAATATTCATTAGGACAGGATTATATTTGTTCAAAAGAGTAAGGCATCAGAGAATTATACTACAAGGATCAGTACATTATTCAGTACAGTTCCAATGCCATCATAATAACAGAATTTAGAGACACAATATGTTAGAAAACACACAAATGTCAACTCTTCTTTTTACACTACATTACAAATTAATGTTTATTTATTTTTCAAATATGGAGTTCTTTAGAGGCATAGGGACAACAGGACTATTGAAAAGACCTTCACCGTGTTAATATATAGCAGTAATCTCCGAGACAGTGCACAGAGCAGATTTTGTAACCAATGCATTCCTAGACTCTACTTTTTAATGAAATACATTGATTTTCATCTAATTGTTCCTGAGTGTTGCAAAGTTTATTCATATCAATCTGATCACCAAAGCCTTGTCCCACTAGTGACCTTTTTCAAGATCTTGAAAGTGCAGCTCTTGGGAAATGCTATTTGAGACGACTCGTGCATTTTGTAAATAAACATTTCAATTTTTCACTGGACATTAGAAAATTGGTATGAAATCAGTTTACTTAGCTCAAAGGAAAGTGTGTGACCCTACATTTGCTTTCAGTTAGAAATTCCAAGGGAGATGTCAAGATGTCACATATCTTAAAATGCAGCTGAAATGTATAGAATATCCATGGCCTGAAAAAAATTTGAGTCTGCCTTCGAAGAAAAGTTTCAGGCTTAAGGGACTTAAGACCCATTAACTTCACACCTTCAGTTAATTCATATAAGTTAAACTGCATTAAACTCCCTTGTGGAAGCTCTTACTCAGAAATAAATGGTCTTTTTTCACTGGAGCTTAATCCTTGGATGAATTTACGTGCATTAACCCCCCTCCTTAAGCTAATTCATTTGAACTTTCCTGAGCGTCTCCCTTCCACAAGCCTTCAAAAGTCAAGGACTAAATAATGCTTCCCTCAGAATATACAAGCAAGAGGGATAAACAGGTTCAGAGGACTCACGATTTCCTGCTCATATACTGGGATGGCAGGCAGTTATAAACTGGCCTAAAAACTCCAGAGTTCAAAGCTGGGCTGGTTTCACAGGGAGGGAAGTCAAGATAAAAACCCATACCTGTCTTGCTTATCTGGAGGCAACAAGTCTATATAGAGACCAGGATCAGCAATCAAAGCACTGCATTGTGACAGAGCACATGAAGGCAAACTCAGAATTGGTTGCAGATGACCTATCTGCATCTTCCGCCCGTTATTTTTACATTCTGGCTACCTTGTAGAGAAACACGAATACTCAGTGTATTTCCTGTCCCCTCACTAGGAAGAAGTCAGTCTAAGGGATGTTGTGTCAATTTAAACGTGCGAAGGGCAAGGTCCTCCTTCTCTGATGAGTAAAAATGTTCCCATAAGACAGACACCAACCCGTAGTGATTCCTGAGGTGTGAAGTTAGAATGTGTAGCAACAAAACACAGGGACAATATTGCTTACACAAAAACACATGAATGATTTATTTCAGTGGTCCCATTGACTTCAGAGCAACTACCTTATAAATAAAGATGTGCTTGTGTTTCAGCATTTGCAGGACTGTATCCTGAAAGAATAATGTTCCAGGGACTGATCTTATTAGACTAATATCCTGGAGTCTCCATCAAGTTATCTTCCCCTGTTGGTAATCATGTTAGGTTTCTTTTTTCCCTAATTTACATCAAGGCATTACTGTGATTCCCAGTCTGAACGCATACTCTGGAATGTGACAACGGTAATGCATAATACATTATAAAGATATTTGTTAGAGCTCGCTCAGGATTAAATTTGAGATGCTTACTAAAATGTATGTTAGGAAAGTTTATCTTGCCAAAATAACTGGGAGCTTACATCAGGAAACTTTACTTCTCCCTGTTATTTTATTTCTGATCTATCTCATTTTGGAACGATCTTGGGGAATTTCAGTGATCAGAGGGATTTGCCTGTGATATTAACAGGCAGGGGGAAACACAATTAGCTGCCATTCTTTTCCCATTTATGGTTTCCAACTTTAGACTTCTTCTGAGTAGAAACTCCAAAATACACAATTATGTAGTGTTTTTCAGTACATACATACATATTCACAGTACTGAGTTTCAAATAAACCTGACCATTGCTCTGACCCACCTGTTTCTGCAGATAGTCTTGTTCTTGTGCTTCTCTTCTCAAAAATCATGGCCAAAGATTTTCCTTGCATCAAAGGCAAATACTGGAAAACAAGAATCAAAGGCATTTCAGTTTTATACTCATTACACACTTCCCAGTGTGAAACACTTCTTTCACATTTTAATCCATCATTAGTTTAATTATAAATTTCTTTACCATAGTTTTGTTCTCCTGTCCTTCAAGTAAGTTACTAGCAATGGGGAAGGTCAGAGAGAAAGAACTAATTCAGAGCAAAAAGCAACTGCATTTTGGGGCTTGATTTGAATTAGCATTCAGGAGAGCTCTTATACTAATTCTGTCCACGTACAGCACAGGAAATTGTCTTCTAGTTCTTACACCATTTAGTGCTGTATGTACACCACATGTGGATGAATGGGGCTAGCCAATAACAATTAGCTGCATAAGGCTGTGTAACCTTTTCATGAGCAAAGTCCTCTGAAGTATCTGAAGAGTAACTCTGAACATTTTACAGGAGGTTCTTTGATTTGCGGTACATGACTTACAGTATTTAAAGGGTTAAGTGATGATGTTTAGGACAAGCCAGCTGAACTGTTGATTATCAATATCTTTCATAACAACCTCTATTTCACCACCTGACTGACCTAAATGACAGTTAAAGCATTTTACCTCTCCTTTGTGCTTTATTCTTTGTTTCAAATCTGAGGCCATCCATAGCAAATACCTCAGTTCATCTGATGTATAATTCAGTAGAGTGAGGAGGTCACGGCCTTTCAGGTGAACATTCATTTGAGCTGGTTGCCCACACCTGCATCAAAAGAGCAACAAAAGTATGCTTTTTGACATTTGGCACTAAATTGTACTCATGCTAAAGCCAATGAGCAAGCAGCTGAAATGTGTTTCATTTGACTCCCCTCATTTGACCCAGCTGGATAAACTTGATGGCCTGCATTGATTAGTTTGAATAATTTTTACTGTCACACAGAAGCAACATGCCACAATTTACTCTATTGATGACCGCAGTAACAGCCTCTCAAACTGTATCATAATCTGTGCATTAGATGTAGTATCTTATGCCTTCTGATATGTGTATGACTTGACTGTGTGCTGTCTAATCAAATCTAAATGCATAAAGCCATTCAGAGCTTAGTGAAATGACTTATGACTAGACTGTATAGCTGTCCTTCAGGGCTACAAAATACGGGGAACTGATCTTAGTGCTCTTTCTCTCTGCTGCCTTTGTGTATAGATAGGACACTTGCCACATCCCACTCTCATGCATATAAAAGATGGCATTTCTACAAATGTGTATGAAATCTCTTGGTCATACCTGGTACTGGGGAATAAGGTAACCAAATTTAAAAAGAGGAAAATAGCCACAGGCCCTGGCCTTTCTCCTGTCACACAAATGACATTCAGAGTCCGTGCAATGTGTTTATTCAGTATGCGCGCAGTGCATCCAGCCAGATGTATGAAAGTGAAAAGCTAGTTTTAGAATCAAGTGAAACTGAATGTTGATAACCTCCCACAGAAGGAGATTTCTGTTAGCTTAGATGATATGTCTTAATGAAACAGTGGAGTTAAAGTCAATATTTCCAGAGGCTTAAGGTTAGTAATGGAGAGTTGAGCCCCTTCCCTGGCACTGTATCTACAGCCCTCTTTAAAATAACACAGCTTGTACTGTACTCTTGCTAAAGTTTGGATGGGTACAAGCTAAACATACCTTCTTAATTAAAGGCCTCAGTTCTGAACTGATCTGGTAGAGCGGAAGTCAAAGAAACACAAATTGGCTGAAAGCAACTTTTTCTTTTATTTCCAAGCAGGCTCCTCTTCAGCTCATCTTTGAGGCCAGGCTCGGTTATGACACCTGCCAATTATCAAGCCTTTGAGCCCATTGCCAGGAAAACTCAGGAAAAAAATGATAATTTCTGTTCATGCTCCAAGTCAATTCTAATGAATCAAAAGCTCAGGTAGTACATAGGCCTATGGTGGCTTCTAGAGATTTTAGCATTTTTCTCAGGTAAACTTAGAAGGATGGACTCTTTTTCCTTTGAATTTTGTGGAATAGGCTCAAACTGAAACCAAATGTGGAAGAACACAGCTCTCAAAGTAATGATACACATTATCGCTGTCCATTTGACATCCCAGCACAAATTGCATGACTTTTCAAAACAAATAGCAGGATTTTTCCTTTACCTGAAAACATTTAAATACTGTATATTTTCCATCTAGACACCTTAAAAGTGCTGTAGCTACACATGATACCACCTCCATGATGAAGACTTTTTTCACAGTGAAAATGCTTATGTGCAACCGCAGAAGCATGGACAAGATTTAAAGAAGTAAAACATGGAATGCAGATGTCTTGGAGATTAATACCACTGGAAGTCAGTATATACTGTCATATATGAGGGCAATGTGCTCCAGAGGTTAGGCTGACTACCAGAGGATTCACCGCTAAGCTAGCATAGAGCACTACAAAGATTCCCATCAATGTACACAATCAGAAGCCAATCTTCACACAGGCCCCAAACTGCTGGAGGGCTGGACCTGACTGCAGCACTAAGTAGAGAAAAGAATTGATTTCTTGCTTTCAAAGTTTAGAGTAATGTTGCGTACGTATTTTCTTACAGCGTCTCTGAAATTTGATTCTTAAGTAAAATACAGTCTAAATTGTATATATGACTTCAGTAATAAATATTTGTCATTAATGCTTAAGGTAATAATGTACATTTCCAAGCCGTAAAGAGTAAGTCTGACACCATGACAATCTTCAATGAGATAATATTACATATTTTGCTATATCTCTTATAATTCTCTCTCCATGCCTGTCTCCATATCTGTCTTCAAATTGAGGTAAACAACCTAGAAAAAGTTAAAAAGCACCCAAACACTCCATTCCGGAATGTGGAAGTGATAGCAAAATATAAGGCTAGCAAAACGATTCCCTGCACTTCTATATTTAATACTCATAGAGTGGAATAGACCTGGCATTTGAAGAAAGGTTGGTCATTCATATGTGTCAGGCAGCTTCCGCCATAGAATGAAAAATAGCCTACCAAGGCAAACTATTGAAATCAGTCCTTGAGAACTCAGGTTTACAGGAGATTTGCTCTAACTTTAATGTGTATATTCTGTAGGAAATGTAGTTTCATAATTGTGTGTTCTTGTTTTCCCCCACCGCCAGAACATAAAAGGATTTGCTACTTTGTCCAGTTTTGGAGAACGAAAAATACTCACCTGTACTGTTTTTGTCTATGCAATTGATTGCTGCTTGGTCACTCTGATGCCCTTCAGTGAATTGTTTCTAGTACTCAGGACTGCTCTTTTCAGTTTCTAATTGCAGCCTATGGTTACTTCAAGGGAGTTACAGCGACTGTCTAATCTGAACCTCCCAAAGAGCAACTTCTGTTCATGACCTCTTGTTTTACTATTTAGCCCTCCTGAGAAGTGTATTGAGAAGCATCCATCTCTGTAACTGCTGCACTGGTAGATAAAATGGCAGTAAAATAGCCTGCCCACAGAGGATGTGGAATTACCAACCCTGGAGATTTTCAAGACTTGGTAAGCAAATCCATAACTGATCTCCTGATCTGCTGTTGTCATGCTGCAACCAGAAAGTTGGACTACAGATCCCTTCCTGACAACATTCCTGTGTTCCCAGGATGATGCTGTTTTATTGCTATGACCTTCAGAAATGTGTTCTCCTCCCTCCCATCCACATCTTCTGAAATAGAGACAGAAGTGGACAAATAAATTCCAGAGAAGGGGCATGAGATAACATACCAAAGTTAAAATGTAACAGGCAGAATAGCAAGGCCAAACAGTTGGTTTATTCCTTTCTGAGTAGGGACAGCAATTACTTTGGAACATGAGCATAGGTTGCTAGATCCCGGGTTATCCTGCAGTATCAACCTTTGTGTGCTTAACTTGTAATATTCAGAGACAGTGATGATAGCTTATGCTAATGATATGATATGAAGTATGAAAACAGAACCCTAAAAGTAACATTCAATTATTACACGGAGAGCCTAGTAAGTTAGCTGACTTTATCCGAAAAACAGGTTTACTGTAGTTGTTTTCCACAATTGCTTTTTTATCATCTGTGTTAACCAGAGAAACTTCCCGCCAATTGCCAGCAGTGGAAACCGAAAATCCACAAAGAAAGTATCACCCAGGCTTCAGGATCACTTTAAAACTGTAGCAACTGAATCACGGAAATTGGAAAACATTTGTTTTCCAATTGATGTGAATGTGGAATTAAGCTTCAAGTCTTTAATTTTAACTTGATTATTGAAATGAGACTTGTCATTAGGAGCGGCTCACCGAAACATTGTGATAGGTACTTTTCTGAAGTCACGGGGAATGGGCAAATCTATGCCACTGAAGAAAGAATCCAAAGTCAGGTTTTCAGGTCTACGTGATTAATTTTGAAGTTCCTATCACATACTGCTCTTCCTGCATGCATCGAGTGTGTATACAGATAAATGAATGCTGAAGTTGAGATTCACCTTGCAGCTTCAGGGAGGGAATTTCCTCCCCAGTACTGGTCTGAACACTTGTCTAAACACAGTAGAATTTCCTATACTTTATTCAGATAGTTATTTATGTTTACAAGTACCTGCAGTGTACACTGAACTCAAGAAGAAACACCTTTTTCATGTGCTGCTAAACCCCACAGAAATAATAAACAAGATTTCACAAATATTAAAAGGAAAATCCTCCGGTCTCACAAAGACTCAGAACTTGCTGCCTCAGAGGGCAAAGGGGGACTAAATAGGCTAACAGAAGCCTTTATCTGAAACACTTACTTGTTCACAGAATTCAAGCGCTTTCATCTCTAGGTTTCTGACTGACTGTCACCAAATGCCAGAGAAATCTAAAGGATAGGCTTACCAAAATTGTCGCACCAGATGCTTGCTGTTCTTCAACACATTTGTAGTACCAAAGAAGTTCCTCAAGTTAAAAAGCATCTTCCTTTTGTATTAGATTTCTCTTAGTCCTGCAAATAAAGTCAAGAGAAATGAGGTCGTAAGAGGCAGGGAATGAGTTGTACTGCTATGCACTGTAGTAGGAAGAACCGACAACCTTATCTTTGATTTTTTCAGTCGGGGCTGGGCCTGGTGAGGGCTGAAACTAAATCTTTTAGTTGGTCAAATTCTACAGATAAGGATTTTTCACAGGGTCCATTGCACAACTCCCAGTTTGTGTGTGTCTGTCTGGGACCATTCTATTACAGCTGTGTCAATATCATTTCTTAGCAATTTCATGCTTGTTAAATACTTGTACAGGAACATGCCCCAGCAGAAAAAGGCAAGAGAAGAATGGGCAATGATCATATTAAAAACAAATTTTGTTGTTGAGGTTTCTTTGGAATAAGCTTTAAATTGTGCTATGCTTGCATTAAGCAGCACTCAGTGAGCCTAGCAATTTAAAATATTATGGCCTGCATACCCCCTTATGTTAAAGCTCTCTGTACATTTGAGTGTTGGTCAATTCCTAAATAATGATGTGATTCCATTTAAAATTTTTATCTTCAGATATTTCTGTCAAGTAAGACTTCATGCTGCACGTGCTATAGGTGCTTTTCAAATACAGCCATGAGTTTCTCATTTCTTCATCTGTACAAAAACATAGTACTTATTTAATTCAGGGTGATGGCAGGAGGCAAAAAATATTTCTCAAAGATGGTGATGTGCTCATACTCTACTGAGAGGATCATAAAATTAAATCACATATAAAAAACTAAAGACTGATGGTCCAAGCAAGACAGCTTGCACTGGGGAAGAACTGCAGGGCGATGGCTGTTGGTTGGGCTTGTTTAGGCAACCCAAGGACAAACTGAGGACCTTGGAAAAAATAATGACTGAGGTGCTTGGAAAACAGCAGTTGCAAGGGGAGACATCAGGCAGGAACAAAAAAGTGATGGAAGAGAGCACGAGGGGAGCAAAAGAGCCAGACGCCTGGGCACACGGGGGAAAGCCCAAGCTAGGGTTGTCCTCCCGGTTGCACTTTCTTCCCAAATGCTGCCCCTGGCACTCAAAACCCTCCACCGAGGACTGCACTCGTGCAGCGAGCGATGCCCAGGAGGGGAGGTGACAAGCCAGGGGAAAGGAGCAGGGGAAAGGCCCCTGGCACCATCACTCAGGCCCGGGCAATGCCATCTCCAGCCATGGCGCCCTGCGAGCCAGGTGAGGCAAGTAGGAGGGAGCAGGCAGAGAGGCAGGGGGGTGTGAGCCCCCACTGCGAGCTCATCCCCGGCCCAGGGACCGCCCGGTCACAGGATCTCACCCAGCCCTGTGCACCTGCTGGCTCCTGCTGAGCAAGTGGGGTGCGAGGTGCCACGAGTCAGGCCAGGGCTGGGCGCTGCTCGCCTGTTCCTCTTGGGGCGGCAGCAGCAGCTCCCAGGGCTCAGTCCTGGAGCCACCTCCTGTCCCTGCCACTTCCCGCTGGGCTGCGGGGGCTACGGGGTGTCCCATGGGGCTGGCATAGGCGGTTAGGGGATGATAGGGCATTTGGGGCACAGGGGAGACGTGTTGCCAGCTCCGCAGGGTCATTCGCTGCTGAGGTGAGAGTCCCACAGGGAGGGGCAAGGCCGTGGCTGGTGGCCTGGGGGGACTGCCGCAACGAAGCCTAGGAGGGGCCCTTGGGCAGCAGCTCCTCAGGGAAGCCATTTTGTGAAGGCCTCCTTCCTCCCCACGTCGGGAGGGACTGACCCGCGACACCTCCCTTTCTCCAGCGGAAGCAGCGCTCGGAGGTGGAGGGGAAAGATGAGGAGGACGAGCATTCTCCAAACCCCTTCCCAGCCCAGCAAGCAGCAGTCACAGCTCCAGTGCTAGCCAGGCTCCCAGGGAAATGGGCAGCAATCAGCCAGGAGCTGCACCAAGAACCTGAGATACCAGGGCAGGTGCAGCTGGAGGGACACTAGCAAGTCCCAGAAAAGCCGAAGAGGCTCTTGAAGGTGTCAGAGCAGTCTGACGACTGAGGTTGGCAGCTTCCAAGACCCAAGGCCGAAGCAAAGGCCAGAATATGAGAAGAAGAGGAGGAGGCAGCACAGGCATGGCTCGTATCCCACATCCTGAGCCGAGACCAGGAGGTGGGGGTGGGCAAACATTTCCTCACGAGGTTTTTAATAAAACTATTTTCCCTTGAGAAGAAGCCCTGAGTGTGGCTTGTCTGTGCTAGGAATGCTCCTGGCAGGGTTGGCTAGTGACTCAGACCCTTGAGGGGAGGCACTTTTCAGGCCCAGCAGCAAGGCAATAGCACTGCAGGTCAGGAGCTTTGCATGGCTTTCCAAATGTGTGTCAGCTTGGGAGAGCCACCAAGCAGAAATCATGGAGTTCATCCTGAGGGGAGTGAGGAAGGAGAGGAGCAATGCACAGACTGTGGACTTCAGGAGAGTGGCCTGTGGCTTCTTCAGGAAACGGGAATCCCATGGGAAGGCAGCTCCGATGGGCAGAGGAGCTCAGGAAAGTTCACAGCCCTTTAAAGGCAGCCTCTTCCACGTACAAGAACAGTCTGTCACAATACTCAGAAAAATAAGCAGACATATGAGGAGCCTGGTATGGCTAAGCAGGGAAGTCCTGCCAGGCATCCAATGCAAAAAGGCATTATCCAGGAGGTGGAAGCAGGGACAGGCTACAAAGGAAAAATATAGAAACATTGCCTAGGTCTATGGGGATGGTGTTGGGAAAGCAAAGCTCACCAGGGGCTGAGACTTGCAAGGGACACCAAAGGACACAGGAAGAGCTTCTCTTGCTCCATCAGTGTTAAATGGCCAAGCAAGGAAAACGTGGGACTGCTACCGAATGGGGCAGGTGATTGAGGGACAAGGCACACAGCTCAGGTTGAGGTACTCAGTGCCAACTTTGCCTTCACCAACAGACTCTCCTAGGCCTCTGCGCTTAAGAGGCAGGGTTTCAGGATGGAGGGAACTACCAGCAGTGGAGGATGGTTGAGTCAGGGACTGCTGGAGAAATCTCAACAAAGGCAAGTCAGGGCGACCCAGCAGGCTGCATCTGAAGATGCTGAGAGGCCAATGTCCTTGACAGGCTCCTCTGCTAACATCTTTGAAAGGTCATGGAGAATGGCAGAGGTCCCTGATGAACGGAGAAACGTAAATGTTGCATCCATCTTTAAAAATGGCCCCATCCTCAAAACAGGCCTCAGTCTAACCCAGGAGGCTACTGATCGCTCAGCCTCACCTCAGTCCCATGGAGTGAGAACACATTGCTGAGCATGTGAAGAATGTGATGGGGAACTGTCAGCATGAGTTTACCAAGGGTAAATCATGACTAACCAGATGGATTGTGTTGCACGATAAAATGTTTGGGTTTTTGGATAAGGGCAGAGCAGTGAATGTCATCTACCTCAACTGCAGTAAGTCTTCTGACATTGTGTCCCACAATTTTTATGTACCCTTTTTAGGTAGAATCTGGATGGGTGTACAACTAGATTGGTAAAAAACGGGATGGATGATGATCAGAGTTATGATGAATAGGTCATACTGTTCCTGGAGGCTGGCAGAAGTGGAGTACTGCAGGGGTCTGTCCCGAAATTTGTCCTGTTTAACATCAGCGGTCTGGAGGAGGCAGTGGAGAGCATTGTCATTAGGTTTGCAGATGATACGATACTGGGGGGGATCAGTCAAGACGTCTGAGCGCACGCCTGCTATTCAGACGGATAGCAGGATGGAGGAATGGGCTGACACAAGCCTTATGAAATTTATCAAAACCAAATGCAAAGTCCTGTACCCGGGAAGGAGGAACTGCTAGCAATGCCAGAGGCTGGCACTGACTGTAGAAAAGGACTCAGGGTTCTCCAACACACATCATGGTGAACATGAGCCAGCAGCATGCCCTGGCAACAAGGGCTAACAGCATCCAGCACTGCATCGTTGGCGGTTCGAGGGAAGTGATTCTTCCCTCTCTATAGCGCCTGTGAGACTGCAGCTGAAGTGCTGTGTCCAACTTTGGGCCCTCAGGATGGGAAAGACACTGACAAAGGGGGCGAGCTCCAGGAGGCCGCAGGAAGGCGGGGAGCAGCAGCCCCCCGAGGAGAGGCCGGGGATGCGGGGCCCGCTCGCTCGGCGGGGCAGGGCAGCACCCGCACCGGCCGAGGGGCCGCCGAGGCGAGGGCTGCGCGGCCCAGGCGCGGCGGGCGGCGGCGGGGAGACACCGGCTGCTCCCGCAGGCTCCAGCCGCGCAGGTTTTTGCCGCGGTCGGACACGCAGCCCAAGGTGGGGCCGAGGCGACCCCACTACCGGCAGGAGCCGCGCTGGAGACCGCCCGCTCCCGCCCGGCCCGGACGTCCGGCTGCCGCTGCCAGCCGCTCCGCCCGCCGGCAGGGGGCGCCGCCGCCGGCCGGCGGACGCTCGAGGCAGCCGGCCGCTCTCTATGGCCGTTGCTAGTGGCAGGGGCTTTGTTTACTTCCGGCGGCCGGAGCGGCGCCGGGCCTCTGTGGAGGGGGCGGGGAGGGGGGCAGCGCTGGCTCGCAGCTGCCATGGCTGAGGACGGGGAGCTGCCGGTGCCCGGTGAGTGGTGCCGGGCCCTGGGGGGACGGAGCTGCGGACGGCGGGCCTTTCTGTCGGGGGAGGGGGAGCGACCCCTGGTGCGCCCGTTGGCCCTCGACGGCCGCTGCCCGCCCCGTCGGGGGCGCGAGGCGGGGGGGAGGGGGGGCGCGAGCCGCGCGCGGGGACGTCACGGGGGGGGCCCAACGGCCGCGGTGGCGCCGCCGCCGCCGCGCGAGGCTCCGTGCCGCGCGCTCCGCTTGGGCCCTGGGGCTGGGCTGGGGTTTTCGGGCGCCTGAGGGAAAATCCCTCAGGCGGTGCGTGGGGCTTGCCCGCTGAGGCGAACGGTTAGGCGGAGGAAGCGTTTCCTTTCTCCGCCAGTTCAGCGTGCTGCTACGGTGTTAAGCAGGCAGGTTCTTCCGTTGAAAAGAAAGTGAGGTTTGGTGTGTGGCTTGAGCCGGGGCAATCTGTAAACCTTTACCTGGTGCGGACTTAAATTTTATGGGTTGCTGGGATTTGCTTCCCCGATTGACAGCTTAGCTTTCAGTTATTAGATTGAGGAGATGTAAACTGATGCAATATGGATTAAATGGCTTGCTTTTTTGTATACATTGAATTAGGAATGTATAATTTTTCTCCGTGTTAGTTTTTCCAAAAGAAAAGAAACCTGAGCATAGCACTAGTACCAAAGTGATCACTGTAAGCATGTTCAAATGATATGCAGCATGGATGTCTTTCCAGAGGGAAAGAAAATGAAAAGGAAATGAAGATGTTTTTAGATGACTTCTATTAGTACATCCACTATTACAGGTTTATTTACATTAAAAAGCTTGAATTCTTTTACACCAAGTCTTATCTTTAATAAAACAAAGAAGGTGAAATGCATCTGTAGGCAGTAAATACAAATCTATAAGTCTGCTGAAGGGGGTATGTAACAAGTCATTTGTAAATATGGAAAAGCTTTTTTGTTAAAGCACTGTTTAAAAACGTATATCAAATTTACAGGTAAAAGAGAACTTTGCATTTTGGATGTGGGGTGCAGACCATTGACAGGAATTAAACATTTCAGTGTATTTGTTTTCAATATTAGCAATGCTACTATTATATTTAATTTTAGAGAAGCAGCCTACTGTTTTCTGTATATTCATTTTACCATAGTGTATTTGTTATTTTCCAAAACATTGCACGCTGTACTTTTTTTTTATTTGCTAAAGAATGATTCTTAGTTAAAGCACAAGGTTTGAAATTTTAAAATAGGAGATCTAATTTTACTTTGCCACAGGGAACTTGTAAGTTCTATTATTTTCTTGTAGAATTAATATTTTCTATGTCAGGCCAAATGTTATGATCATAGTTCAGTTTTTAAACTTTGAGAAAGTGTTCTGAAGTGTTTTGATGAAAAGTGTTCTCAAAACACTTGTGTTATTTTAAAAGGTGAATGAATAGTTAATGTTCAATTATTTGAAACAACAGTGCTGACACTTACTTTTGAAAGTGTGGAGAACTGAGAAAGCTAGAAAGATTACAAGGGTGGAAGGGCTGTGGGTTATACTGTGGGATGTTTTTGTTCCAGTTTTTTAGATCATAGTCGTATGATTGAAGACAGTTTTTGCAACCCATGTTTTTGAAGGCTGAGAGTTTTGATTTTAGGGGGCCATTTTTAGAGCGCATGTATCTTTTCAGATGAGTGAGGAAGAGTGGTCAGTTTGGAGCCTGTCACCTCTTTACAGTGTGTGTGTCTCTCTCTCTAATCCAATTTGGAAAACCTGTTTGAATTCAAGTATAAACGTAAGTGAGAATTCTTTGTCTCGACCTGCTTTCAGGATGAGCCTTTATTTTACTGTATGGGGGCAATTTCTTAGAGTTTTTTCTATCTTTCATACATCTGGTAGTTTTTCTTAGATGGTAGTGGTAAAGTACATTATTGTACTTTAAAGTAAATTATTGTATCCTTAGAGCACAATGTACCTGAAACAATACCTAGTCTCTTAGGAAATGCATGGAGGCTAGGAAGGAACTGAAAGACTAAAACGTGAGCCTGAAAATGAAGTCGCCTTGGTGAAACAGAATAGTGGAAAACACTTCAGCCACTTTTTTAAAAAATAGAAGATGAGGAACTAAAATGTGTAATTGGATAGGAAGTTACTGTTTTAAATGTATGAGGCAAAATTTACTTGCACTAAAATTGATGTGGTCTTTTTATGTTTTAGAATCAGGTGCTGTTTTCACATTTGGAAAAAGCAAATTTGCAGAAAACATTCCCAGCAAGTTCTGGTTCAAAAGTGACAAGCCTGTACACATATCATGTGGAGATGAACATACTGCTATTGTTACAGGTCAGTGTTGGAAATGAAGTATATAATAAGAGGTTATGTGTTTGGACAGCTTGGAAAGTTATGATTCTCATTTGAATTTTGAGGTAATATATAACTGAGTTTGGGGGAGAGGAGAGGGAACTATTCTGTAAGTGGGTCAGATCCCTCTGATGTTAATGGGAAATGACCTAAGGATTTCACAAGATATACTCAGGAACGCTCATGAATGAATCTTTAATAAGAGCTGAATGTATTACATGAGATTTAAAGTAAATATGATGTTGTTCAGCTTGAATACTTTGTGTAAAACTGATGGTGTGCAGCATACAATCTTAGAGAGCTTTGTATCATGGAGGTTATCAGGATCTGCTGGCAACAGTTAACAAGTTCACTGGGAACCTTCCTGAAACAAAATATAGAATTGTATCGCAGAAATGAAATTTTGAATTATCAATTAACTAATAGCCTTTGAAAGAGCAGGTAAAAAACTTGGGAAATCCTACTAAACCCATAAATAAATTGCAAAAACATTCCAGGAAGCTTAGATGCAATGCACTGAGCAGGTTTTATTAATGTTCCCTTTCATTTCTTTGAAATGCTGGAAGCAAAACTCATTGAAGAATTTGTCCTATTTAAAATTACATGAAAGAGACTACTCTTTTGTTGATGAGCACGTGTCAGTTATTTTGAGAATTGGCTTCTGACAGATAATAGAAATTTCTTATTAAGAAAATCATATGCATGTTTTCAGAATTTTTTATTGAAACATATTTATTCCTTGTTAGTGTGCCAAGGCTTATCTGTGTCATTCATCATTAAATAATTTTTGTTGAGGGTTTCTTGCCATCTTCCCAAGCAAACTTGAAGATGCTGAAATTTTTAGACGGACCAATTTCAGGTATGATAAAAGAAGAATATAAATTTCATGGACTGCAGGACATCTTGAGGTGAAAGTATACAATCAATTTTTCAAGCCTAACTTCATATAAGATGAGTTATCCATGAATAGATTATGTTTTGAATGAAACTTTACACTTCCTGAATTGAATGCGTTTTACTAAATTGCCTATTGCATAAAATTTATTAGAATGTAGTCTGGGGCACTGCGAAATTTTCTTTTTTTTTTTTTTTTTTTTTTGATATATCTTTCCATATGCCGACGATACCTGGTTTGGAAAAACGCTAGAATAATTCTGAGTTTATACTGGTCAATTTAAATTGCCTCCTTGAATTCCTCTGGTGCATGCCCATGTCAACACTGTTGCCCTAACCAGCAGCAATCTGCTAATCCATGTCGCTGTGATAATGTTCACCTGCTTTTCAAGCTTGCTTAGGAGATCACAGTTGCATCCAGCACCCTTTCTCCACTATCTTTTCTCGTTGAAACACCATATTTCAAAAATATCTCTGTAGCTGACCTTTGCTATTATAATGTGCAGATATGTCACCAAGGGAACTTCTAAGTAAAAAGATCTTAATTTCCTCAAAGCTTTGGAGGAGAAGGAACTGTGGAAGTGAGGGTATAAAATTGCTATGGTCCCAAGAGGTTTTTTAGGACGTTGAAAAAAGAGACAAAAGTGAGGCCAAAATACTAATTCACACTGAACAAAGGGAAAGAAACTGCAGCAGTCATACAAAAAGGCAAAGAAGGCCAAGAGAAAATCTGTGTTCCTCATCTGGCTTTCACACCTGTGCTTGCACGTGTGCACCACACACTTCAGCTGTTAGATGGAGTTGGATGATACACTAGAATTACAGCCCTCTGTGAATGCCATTGATCCTTGGTAACACCTGAACTAGAAGAACTCCAGAAGTGCATGCTGATAATGAGTTTACCAAGAAGGGTACAGACCTTGTGGGGAACCAGGAGCTCCTTGAGATCCAGCTGAACCTTACCTGGAAGAGCCAAGCAATCTTACTGAGGAAGGGAAAGTGTCTCAAGTAGGTGGGTGTTAATGCATGCTTCATTTTATTTTCTGGCACAAAATTCCCCCATCTTTTTTTCACCCTGGAAGAGGTATTGGGACCTATGTATGTAGGGAAAAATGGGAATACTACTAGATTTAAATCTGATAGGAATATATCAGATTTACACTAAAATGTCTCAGTAATCATAAGCAAAATAATCACACAAACTAATTTAAACATTCCTAAAAGCTTATTTTGGGCAGGAGACACTGCTGTATCTAGCACTGAAAGTTGACTGAATGCAAATGAAGAAAATGCACAGGAACTAATATTCAACTTTCAAACAAAATATTCAGAAAATTTCAAATACTACTTTCATCTAATCCAACATCAATATTTCTACATGGCTTTTAGGAAGAAAAGTGTAAAGGAAATATAAAGCTCTCTGTGCTTTGGCTTTCTAGATCAGGAGTTGGAGTCCAAAATAAATTTTATTTGCGTACTGTGGCTGTATGTTCAAATAGAAAGAAGCAGTGATGGTTTCTTTCTGACTTTGAGATGGCTTGCTGAGCTGGTCAGGGTGACATTTCCTCCTCCACTTTTGGAAGTCTGGGTTGAATTTTTTATTTCCTTACTCAGATTTCTCTCTTCCTCTGGCATGGTCTTGACTAAAATGTTCAAGCAGGTGTTTTTTAAGCTGCTGCTTTAGATCTCTAACGCTATCATGAGCAATATATCTTCCAGCATCATTTGTGATATGTTTAACAATATATTGCGCTACTTAGTGCATTTTGGCCCAAGATTACTGACAGTCCACTCCCTACATCTTTTATAACTGCAGGCTTTGGAAAGCAACCACGTATATTCATCCAGTTGGGGGCTGGTCTGAAGTAAGTGTTCTTAAGCGTATTTTTAAGAATTGCTTTTCAATTCCTTTCTATCAATATATTTTCTTTTCTGCAAACCTGCTAAAATTAACAGTTGTCTGTCTTATTCTTTATTGGCCTTGATTAGGGTATCCTTGCCCACGTGTGATCAGAGAGACTGATCCTGTTCATGAAGGGGAAGATGGTAATGACAGAAGATTCGTTTTCTAGACTCAGAGCTATGGTAGAAGTCTCAAGTCAAAAAATAGAAGTGTGAAGAGGTGCATGGGGAAACACAACATGATGTTATGGACATAATTTCAAGTGTTGTAAGGCATTAAATGTTCAACATTTTACACCGAAGAGACATTTCAATCTCTCCAGGTCTTTGGACGCACAGCTCCTCTATTCTTTCTACCTACCAATAGGCCATCAGAACACGGCACAGAATCTTTTGCGCTCAGCTGCAAGGGAAAAATAAAGAAGATTGCTCCTACACATACCAAAGATCAACATAATCCTGTAGTAATCAACATACTGAGCTATTTTGTTTTTGTGGTGTTGAATACCCTAAGCATTACTATTTTTCTTGCTCCGTAAAGCTTGTATTTGGGCAATATCATGACTTGTCTAACAAAACTGAGGTCATTCCCGTTTTCATGAGATGCACTTTAAATGAACTATTAACACAGTTTCTTCACAAAATAGCACAAATAAGTGCAAAGGAATCATGGTGCCTGGCATATTATACTTTGCCCTAAAATTTTGCCAAGGTATAGCTTCTTGAAAGAATTTTATAATCAGCCATATATATAAATACTGCAAGTCTGTACATAGTCTCCCTATTTTATGTCTCTCCCCCGCCAGTATCATTTAAAAGCAACAGAGAAAATATGTAAGACACCTTTAAACATCAGTGATAAGAATACTTGCGTACCTGCCATTTTTTTTATCATGAAGCATGTTGAGTATCTAGTAACTTTTACTCAGCTATATTTCCCTCCTACTGTAGGAATGCCTGTACTATAGCTTCATGAACCAGGGGAGTGTGTGATGGATGGGTTTCCCAGGAATCACAGCTATAACAGCAGCCATCCATATGGGAAATGTGCTGGTTAGGAAACACTCTCTTCTTGGATTCTCTCACAAAGTTCTCTGTCTCTTAAGATGTATGCATCTTGCGGCTTCCCTAATTGCCCCAAATGTTGGTGAAACATCCACTGCTGATACACCAATACATACATGCTTTGGAGAAGTACCCCAGTCTTGTAGTAGGAGGAACGTGGAGACTGGAGTTGGGTGTATGTGTTTCTGTCAGCAAAATAGTCCTAGTAGTGCCTTTCTTGATATCCTATTGTTTCCCTTCTGTTGCTTAGAATAATTAATCTTATTATTATCTGCTGTACCTAACTTCTGCCAGCTATTCCAGATGGCAGCCAGCCATGCTGTGCGTTTATCAGCACCAAAGAGGAAGCAGACAAGAGCAATCCAAGTTTGCGAGGTTTTGAACTATGATCCTTGCCTATTCGTCTGCTGTTGAAGTAATTCTCGCTTTAATGCACCTGTGGTGATGAGCAGAGGTAGCTCAGTATGCAATTAGAAAAATAAGGCTTTCTGCATACGAATTTTTGTTGCATTTCCTGGACAGCTTAGATTGCATCATGTGCCTGCTCCAAAACTCAGATGTGCTCCTTCATTACAGACACCTGGTTTGGTTCCAGTGCCTATTAGTTTGCATTCACTGTCTGAATTATCTGCTTTGCAGTTTTCTTATTTTCTATTATGCTGCTAAGTGTTGGAAGCCTGTCACTCAGCTGTTACATAACATAAAAAATTCCTCTCATGTCTAAGCCTCTTGACTTCAGAAGCAACATTTGAATTAACAGCCTGCTACAAGAAACAGCAGATTATAAGATGAAAAGAATCACAGAATAATTGAGTTCGGAAGGGACCTTGAGATCATCTGGTCCAACACTCCTGCTCAAGCAGGGTCAGCTAGAGCAGGTTGCTCAGGACTGTGCCCAGTCGGGTTTTGACTGTCTTCAAGGATGGAGACTCCACAGCCTCTTTGAGCAACTAGGTTTTGTGTTCAACGACCATAACGGTAAAAAAGTGTTTTCTTGGGTCTAATGGAATTTCCTGTGTTTCAGTTTGTGTCCATTGCTGCTTGTCCTGTCACTTGGCACTGGTGAGAAGAGTCTGGTTCTGTCTGAGCCTTCTCTTTTCCAGGCTAAACGGTCTTGTATGTCTCTGCATCTCAGGATGCAGAGATGCATAAGCGGTGTAGGATGACATTTTTTAATAAAAATGTTATTCGTTAAAGTGTGTTTTGCTCTCAGACAACTCTTCAGGCATTTTGACCTGATTGCATAATCAACAGCTGAATGGTGGGATAACTGCTGTTAGTTAAACTGTTAATATGACCTCAGATTTCTCCTTTCCAACTTCATTGGCAAGGTGTAATACTGACACATTGACCATTATTCCAAAGGCTATCAAATCCAAAAATCTTTTCGGATCTTTAGGTACTAGTTATTGTTAGGTTTTTTTTTTAACTACATACTTTTAGCTACATATTTTAGAAACAGAGTAGGTATCTTTAGAATATTTGAAGTATAGCATCAAACTCTATAATTCACGTTCAGAACCTTCACCAGGAAGCCAGGCTACTGAAGCACAGACCAGCCATAATATTTTGGTATGATTATGTGGAATTGCAGTTATGTGTTGGGTTCATGTGATAATTGTTAGTGGCTGGGGTGACTGAAAGTTCATTTACGTGACAGCCCTGTGATGGAATCTCTAACTCACAAAGGTCTGCAAAGTTCCAGCAAAAGTAAACAATCTCCTTTTAGCAGCTGTGAAAGGTTTTTGAACAACTCCATTTCTGTTGTTTTGCAAAGATTTCTGTTGGAGTAAGGATTTTATCTTTGTATATGGACTTCATAGCTTTACAAAAGGTATTATTTATAAAATAATGAAAAAGAATGAATGTGAAAGTATTATCAGTAGTCACAGCTGGCTATCTGATCTACATGTCTGTAAAACTGATAAATCCGTTCATATACTGTCCCCTAAAAAATTTAGGTTATTCTGAGTTACAACAGTTGGCTTTTTGTAAAGGTCGAACTTGTAAATTCAAAGGCATGCCATATCAGTTTCTGACATGATTCTAGCATTATTCCTGATAAAATTTTGTAATGTAATGTTTGCATTTAGGTGTACAAAACTGCCTGACTTTATGGTGTTCTTGTATGCAGAGTACCAAATTAGTCCATGGTGAAAGATACACAGAACCAAAAAGGCTTGTGTGATAGCCATATATGTCCAAAGAAAAACCCACATAACTTGCAAACACATTTGAAAATTTATCAGAAACCATGTTCTGTAGAAGTGCAAATTTGTAAATCCTTTCAAGAGAAGATGTTTGGCAGTAATAAAATAGACTTTTCCCCCTTCAGAAAATAAACTAGGCTGAATATTACGAATTCTGGAGTAATAGATGGAAGTCCTCAGTTAAATGTATTGTTGTTTTATAAGTGGTCCTATAGATACCGTGGTTCCTGAGCCTCAGGACCTGTCCAAGAGTAGACCTCACTTTTTTGTTTTCCGAAGAGCAGTTTATCTGTCATGTGTTTTAAGTAGTCTGATCTGCCAGTTTGTCCATTCTTCTAGCTGAGGATTTCTCACTAAATACGTGTATATAAAATGTCATAATAAAATTTGTTTGAGACTGATAAATTGATGCTACCTACAGAGATCATTTACATGTTTTCTTTTTAATTAAGAGGTGAAATTTGGCCACAAATGCACAACTACATTATCCATGTTGTCCTAATTGTATGCATCACCCAAAAGTCCAGGAATATTTTGGTATTGATAAAGCTCCTGGCTATGCCGTCCTTTAAACAAATCTCAATCTCTTTCCTTGGTCGTTGTCACTTACAGGGATAGCCAGCTGCAGAACGAAATTGCTGCATTAAATGAATGGAAAAAATAGTTCTTTACATACATAATGCAATTACTACTCTTCTCCTGGGAAAGCACAAGGGCAGTAATTATTGTTTACATTGAAGTATGGAGTTGACTAATCTTAAGGTTTGCATTAAAAAGGAAGTAGTAAAATGTGTGAGTGACCATCTTGTTGTTGTGCATGTTTATAAAGCTGCTGAATAATCAGACGCTCCTGTGGGTTCTCCTTGTGCCTTTTTTTCAGGAAATGGTAAACTTTACATGTTTGGCAGTAACCATTGGGGCCAGTTAGGACTAGGATCAAAGAATACGGTCAGCAAACCAACATGTGTTAAAGGTCTGTTTGATTTTTTTTTTTTTTTTTGTCTTTTTGAAAGGTGACCTAGGTGGAAAAAGTGCTTTATAATATGCAGTACCAAAATAACTATTCTGCTTTCTTTACTCATCATGTGTAACACACTACTGCAGAAGCACATAGAGATAGGTTAAAAGGATCCCTGATTGATTCTCTGTCGCTTCCAGGTTCTAAGTACTTTAGAGCCGGAAGATTACTTCAGATACTTAGAATCCTATCTTTCTGAGGGTTCACGTTTTATGTAATATTAGCCTTTTCTGTACAACTTCGCATTGATTCCAAGAAAATGTATCCAATGCTTGATCTCTGTCATATTGTGCATGTGTTAGAGATCAAGGGTTCCAACAGTGTTGTATAACCTTTGTATCACACTTACGTTAGTACTGTTACAAACTAGAAGAATCTAACATGGACTCCTACAGGTACTGCTATATTTTTAGTAAGTGTAAGAAGTGCCTGAGAGGGCATAAATGTAAGTATATTTACATGAGCTCTAAACAAGCAGTAAAATAAATGCCCATACGCTATTATATTTTGTGCAATATGTTTTCATTCCATTTGATTATCTGTCTAATCTTTCCCAGGCAGTTTTATCTTGTCAAAAAAACTAACCAGTAAATACTTTTTCCTATCTTATTTGTGTCGAATCAGATCCATCCCATTAACATGTTCCTCTTCACCATTAAACCTGTTTGCCTTCATCCTTTGTCAGCAGGTTAACCTGTTAGTTTATCATTAAAAACAAATTATCAAGTTTACTCAAACTTTCCTTCCTGTTTTTAGTGTGTTTTACTGTCCTTTATCTGCTCCTCTCTCTGTATTTCACTTTGGAGAGAAAACAGCTGCTCTCAGGTTCACATCTTCTGTCAACCACGTGAGAGGCTGATTCTTATCTTGGCTTAAATGAGTGTCTATCTTTGTTTTTACTATCAGATTGCAAAGGAGAATAAAAGGCAAAGAGAATATAGCAGGAATCAAAATTGGCCTGGCTTCCATTGGAAAATGTCACAAGGCGGGGCTATCTGTCTTCCCTTGGCAATAGGCAGCTGGAGAAAGTCCTGGAGCTTTTCTCACTCGTTCTCAGGGATCAGTTGGCTTTGGCAATGGGGTTGCAAAGACACACTTTTCAACTTCTGCTTGGGGCCAAGTGGTCATGGCTGCGCATTTCCTGAGAAAATATCTTCCTGGATTTAACTAGAGACTCATGAAATCATTATGAAAAACTACCCAGAATGTTATAAATATTGCATGCCTTATCTGTTATGATTTGTTAGTGTAAGTAGGAGGAAGGATAAGGAGCACAGGCTTGTGAGGGTCGCATTAAGATCATCTCATGCATGAGGCAGAGCACAGGGATATAATGCAACAAATAAGAATGTAGGAAGAAGCCAACATGGGAAATGCCACAGTTTCCGGTCTGGTTGTGGTAGGTGTCAGGTGGAACAGGCAGGACTCTGAGTTTGGAGGATTTATGTTTGTATGATATGCCAGAGACTTAAGTAGGTAGATTTATTTAGTGATTTGGTAGAAAGTAGAAGGGAACATATTGTGTTACGGAGCTGATGGAGGTTGGTTTGAAATGGCTCAGTAAGGCTTTGTGAAAGAAATAATAGTTGTCAGCTTTGTCATAGATCAGTGTAGTGGAAAAGCAATTAAAATACATATATTATGTAAAAATAATGCTATCTTAAAAGCGTCAAGAATATTATGTAAGATAAATAGACGTGGTAGAGGGAAGATACATTGTTAAGACGAAGATCGGTAATTGGAGGGAGGGTGGAAAAGTCAGTAACGTTTTTTTCTCTGTTTCTGAAATGGGGTGCACTTACCCTGGGAGAAAAGGCACCTCTGCATTCTCTCTTTCTCACCAAAATAACTCTACATAACTCTTCTTACATACATTCCCAGTCTTTCGCTGTGACCAAACTGCTGAGAAGTACATGCATGGGTAAGTGGTATCTGAGATGAGATTGAGACAGGATGGTATAAGCAAACTCTCCTGTTATTTTAGGCACTAGTCCAGATAGGACTGTCCTTAGCAGCTTCTAAGTTTAATGATGAACAAGAGGACAGTACAGAACAAAAGCTTAACAGAAAAAGTAGCTTTGCATAGTCAAGGAAGGCAGGGAGGATAAGATGAAAAAAACAGGATGGTGTTGAAGATTTAAAATAGTAGGAGAAACAAGGCGGTGAATTGAGTATAATATGATTAATGAAAACTGAAGAAAGCTGCATGCATGTATATTTTAGTGCAACTTGCTGTATTCTTTGAGGCATATCTCATAAATGGTAAATTTTGTGGAATGTGGCATTGTGATAAAGTAGCAATTATTGAGTTAACCTGAATGGCAGCTACAAGTTTTTTAGGACTATGTCTGTTTCCCTTTCTTAGGGGGAATGCTGATTTATTAAGTGATGTGCTAAGCTCATATGGGCAAGTAATCTTGTAGCTTTACATTCCATTGGTAAAAATATGAAAAAAACCAAAGAGCTTCCTGTAGAGCATAGAACATTTTGTTGTTGAACCATCTATCAACCTGTTTGTAACTTTCCCTCCCTTTTGGCTTTAATTCATAGCTTTAAAACCAGAAAAAACGAAACTTGCTGTTTGTGGAAGAAACCACACTTTAGTTTACACAGGTATGTAATCTATATTATATATATATATATATATATATATATATATATATATATATATATATATATATATATATATATAAAAGGTAGATTTCTTCCTTTGGTTTCATGCAGAACTACATCAGGAAACCCAGAAGTATTCAGGAAAGAAAAAAAAAGCTCAAAATGGGGCTGTAAAAACTTGTCTTTTTCTTTTATATCCAGTTCTTTGAATGCTTGTATTATTCTGTGCCAAAACGTTCATAAATTAGTATAATGTAGGAGTTTGTTAGCAACAGACAGATGAAGAAATCTGTTGCCTACATTTGAGGTGTGATTAACAATTATCAATATTCCTTTTAAGCCCTGTAAAGGTATACTAGTATTTTCTATATATCAATACTCAAATTTATGTTTGACAAGTGTATCTTTACTAGTGTGAAGTTATATATTCGGGTAAAGATCTATAGAGCATACTGTTTTGAAGCCTTCAGAAAGTTTTTGCATTTTAGTTACACAAGGCATTCTGGTATTTTTCTGACAATGTGCTTTATTAAGCTTTAAATAAATCATAAGTTTAAACTAAAAAATACGTTTTTAGAGAGACAATGTACAAAGATTTGATGAAAATTCTTGTCATGCTTCTAAAATTTATGTAAAGGAATGGCCACCTTTGTGGTTGCAATCCTTATGCTTACAGTGATGTTATAAGGAAGATTGTTTGATTATTAGAGGGCTTGTATATGTGGATAGCCCGAGTCCTGTAAATAAGACTGTTAGAATAAAACAGAACATTTTAATAACAGTTGAGTATGCCAGACTCCACAGGGTAAGTATTAAGTCACTTTTAGTGTACACTTTGGCTGGGTAATTTGTGGCCATTCATATAGCAAGGACCATTTATCAATTATATGTCAGTTGCTTATCACATTTGTGTCTGGGTTTGTGTTATTAATGGGCCTTATCTTTTTCGTCGTAGATGAGCGCTTTAAATGTGAAACATCCTAAAATTAAGCATATAAATCTTGAAGTTCTCTTAAGTTAAAGATAACAATCATCAGCTTTAACTTCAATTTTAAGATTGTAAAACAGGATGAAGAGCTACTTAGATAAATAAGAAGTGATTTAAATATTGAAATGAGTAAAATAATTTTAATAAAAACCTAAGCAAAAATATATTTCATTCACACTGTTCAAAACTATCAAGTTATGCGTCTCTTATGTACTAATACGAATTTGATTTTCTTGCCTGTGACATCATTCTCCGTTTTCCTCCTATTTTATCTTAATTTAAATTGTGCAGTCTTTGGGGAAGGAGCATTTTCTGGTTCCCAGGGCCATTGGTAATCACTTTGTCAGAACTCTTGAAGAACTTCAGATTATATTTACTTTTTACATCAATCTCCAAGATGATGGAGAAACTCCCATGGTCTAAGTACATGGAAGACCTTTAGAATGTTCCCATTCAAGTGTACGCGGGAAAGTCTCCTTGGCAGTTGCAACGCTAACTTGTAAAGTCAATTTTAGAATATCCTAGGGCAGTAGACCGCAACTTTTCTGTAATATTTTTCTGTAGAACAATTAGATGACTTGCCCTAGTTTTTCTAACGTCTTGTTGCCACTGATGAGAATGTCATCATTCTATGTATTACATGTGCTTTTCTATATGCAGAAAAAGGAAATGTGTATGCTGCTGGAGGTAACAGTGAAGGTCAGTTGGGATTAGGTGACACAGAGGAAAGGACCACATTTCATTTAATTAGTTTTTTTACCAACCAGCACAAGATCAAACAGCTAGCAGCTGGATCATACACCTCAGCAGCAATAACTGGTAAGAGATACAGCTAATAAAATCTTTGAATGTGTTTTCAGCTTGGTGTTCCGGGGAAACTTGTATTCTAGCATTCTATCTGCATGGGTGTTTATTTTCTGTACCTCCCTGTCCTCCTTCCCTAGTAATCCTAGTAAATTTTTTGAGCCAATTCCTATTTCAAGAAAATCTGACAAGGGTGGCAGTCTCATCAACTTCCTGCAATATTTGTGGAAATACCTTATCAGGCTGAGAGAGAATCTCTCACACTGGCAACTGTATGCAGTAGAATCTTAAGCCATAACAGAGGCTAAGAATTTACACAAAGGAGAGAGAGTAATGAATGCCCCCAAAGCAGGAAGAGCTAGTTACCAGGAAAGCCAGCTACAAAACATGAATCTAAAGGAAACTAAGTTTCTTTAATTCCACTGTTTATTGCAACCGTTTTGGTCTACGGGTGCAGGCTATACAGCTATGTAATTACTGACTGGAGAGAGGCCTAACCTATGCCTACTTTCTCCAGTGGCAAAATTATACAATGCAGACTTGATGAAATCTATGTGGTTACAATACTTTCAACCACTGCACGTGTGGTCTTTTGTTTCCCTGTAATCTAATTTTTGTATTTCTCAAGCCTTGCTATAAAGCAGCTGTTTCTGTACGTATTTGGATAAATTATTGAGGCTGTAATTTCAGAAAGTAATAGAGAGCATAAGAAAGTACAATGGAGATGCCAGACTGTTGTTTTTTAGTTTGCAGTTTTTTGCAACATTGGCTCAGATTGTCCTGAGCTTTGTAAATCAACACTGAATGATTTTAGTTTCAGACATCTCATTAACACTTTATATCCTTGGTTTTTGTTCCTCTCAGCTTATTTTTCACCAATAAATACGAAGAGAGAAGACCACATGTTTTCTAGAGATTTTCCATTCTTTGTTTGCATCTTTTTTTTCACCTTTTTTCACCTTTTTTGCTTCTTATTGCTGCTATTGGTATCCATGTAAGAGGCTGGTCTTAATAAACCTGGAACAGCTACTGTGACAGCTTAAGGAAAGCAGAATGCAGCTGGGCACTATAATCACCTGTGAAGAGAAAGAAAGATAAGGAGAGAATCAGTTTGGAAGGCGAAAGTGGTGACATGCCACTGGAAATGAGATGACTTAAACTCACCGCACTGTTGGTATAGTGACCTCTGGCAACTGAGGAGTCTTATTCTCTCAGTCTTCCTTGTTTTTGAAGGAATGCATTTACATAGTATTTTAACTGTTGCCATTTATGGTCTATCATCATTTATCACTAGGTTTCCTGTGTCATTTTTGAAAAGAAGATAGCCTCAGACAGTTCTGACAGTTTTGTTGTTGTGCTAAATATCACTCTGTACCTCTATGATGATGACATTTAGCAATGATATGTAGAGTTTATGAAATTCTTCTTAAATGGGTAGATTAAGTTTTTATTAGTGTAATTTTGGTTTTAAATCTGTTAACTCTCTCTGTCTTTGTTTTAGAGAGTGGACAGCTCTTTATGTGGGGTGACAATTCAGAAGGTCAGATTGGCTTGGCTAATGAAGCCAGTGTCTGTATCCCTTGTCAAGTAGATGTCGGAAAACCTGTTTCCTCAGTATCCTGTGGCTATTATCACTCTGCCTTGATAACAGGTAAGAAAATGAGAATAGTAGTTAATAGACATAAGTCAGTGGTTCTCAAGTTGTTGACTTGGCAAAAGTAGCCATGAGACATTCATTACTTTCAAAGTTAGGTATGTTGGCTATTATATACTCTCAAGTGGAAGAGAAAATGATCTACATAGTTGTGTATGACCTTGGGAAATTTTACCAGAGACAGCTTCTCAAAAATTTGATCCATAATTTATTTGGGAAACTCTGATGTAATCTATTATGTAATTGTATATTTATGATTGAATTAATAATGCTGTGAGAAAATATTGCAGTGAATGTTTTGCATTTGCACAGTGTTTTACAAAAAGATATTAGGAAGAATGACTGTCTTACCACACTAATTTTATTTTCAAGAAGGCTATGACAAATGTAGATCAATAATATTTTTTTCCATAATCCAGCTTTTGAGATTAGTGATGTTTGTCTGGTGATGAAATAATCATCTTCATCTCCAACAGAAATGCAAATATTGAATAGATTTTTTACTATGTTTTAAGGAAAAATTAATTTCATCTGCCAGTGCTGCAACAATTGTTGTCAAGGTTTGATGTTATATCTTAAAATATAAGTTCTGAAGTAAGTTAAATAGGTAATATACAAATCTGAAATTTCTGAAGAGAAGCAAATGTTACCATGAGCTGGTCTCTGACCTCCAAACCAAACGTTGTCTTTCTACCTCTCTTGTTGCTTTCCAAGGTGGTGATGCCTCTCTCTCTTTTTTTTTTTTTTTAATAATGCCAATGTGGTTCAATTTGTCAGTCAGTATCACAGAATCACAGAATGGCCAAGGTTGGAAGGAACCTCTGGAGATCATCTAGTCCAACCTCCCTGCTCAAGCAGGGTCACCTAGAGCATATTGCACAGGATCACATCCAGACGGGTTTTGGATATCTCCAGCGAAGGAGACTCCACAGCCTCTCTGGGCAACCTGTGCCAGTGCTCTGTCACCCTCACAGGAAAGAAGTTTTTCCTTATGCTCAGATGGAACTTCCTGTGCTTCTGTTTGTGCCCGTTGCCTCTTGTCCTGTCGCTGGGCACCACGGAGAAGAGTTTGGCCCCATCCTCTCGGCACACTCCCTTCAGAAACTTATACACATTGATGAGATCCTCCCTCAGTCTTCTCTTCTCCAGGCTGAACAGGCCCAGCTCTCTCAGTCTTTCTTCAGAGGAGAGAGATGCTCCAGTCAATTCATCACCTTTGTAGCCCTCCGCTGGACTCTCCCCAGGAGTGCCATGTCTCTCTTGTACTGGGGAGTCCAGAAGTGGACACAGTACTCCAGGTGAGGCCTCCCCAGGGCTGAATAGAGGGGCAGGATCACCTCCCTCCACCTGCTGGCAACACTCTGCCTCATGCACCCCAGGATCCATTGGCCTTCTTGGCCACAAGGGCACACTGCTGGCTCATGTTTAACTTGTTGTCCACCAGCACTCCCAGGTCCTTCTCTGCAGAGCTGCACAGTAATGATAATGTTAAACATAAGCAGGCATGAATTCCTCCAAGGCATATAGATTTACATTATTAAGTTTTACAGTTTAGTCCCATCAAAATAATTAAGGATTTCAAAGGATTAATAGTTTTGATTGACAAGATTTTAATGGGTACCCAGGAACTACTCTATCAGGTGATTTTCTCAGCTCACTTGATAAATGGTACTTTTCCACATACAGTATCTGTATAGCTCTCTGAGAGCATGCCATTAACAGAGTGAGAGCTTTCTAGGGTGAAGTAATAATTAGGTGTTATGCTGGTAGTGTGCCACTTTTATTATAGATCCTTTATTAGAATAAATGAATGAAATGCCACTGACTGATCAGGCACTGAATATCCGTTAGGAAATGTCCAGTTTCCTGAACTTGAAACGAATGATAACAGATCCTTACTTCTAGAATATGATAAGAAGGTGTGTATTTTGCCTCACAGCCAAGAGCTGAAGTTGTGACGACTACAGTGGGATATGATAAAAGCTCTCATAAGAGGTGAGGGCAAGCATCTAAAAGCAAGGAGGGAATAAAGCATGCCAAATGCTCTAAGTAGGTGGAAACCTTTAATGGAGCGAGATGAGAAGAAAGGATTAGGAGAGCAGCTGAGTGAGGGAACTGGGACCTCTTAAAATATTGATAAGAAGATACACTTGTTATCATTTGTGAAGATGGGAGTTATTGAACCTGTTACTGCTTAAGTAGGGCTAGCTGTGAGATGGGGAATCTTAATTTTCAGCTCTAGTATCTGCAAATCCTACAAAAATTGACCTTCACTGTCCCTTGGTGAGACTACTAGCATAGAGATGCCCTCTTTTGTGGTGAAAGGAGAAACATTTTTAGATTTTTTTTCCTTTGAGCCATAGCTGTTTGTTTCCTTTGACTGATCCTTTAACTACCACAGAAATACACTGTTGGACTTCGAGGTACTTGTACTGAATTCATCTAGCTAACTTCTATTGCAGGAGTGTCAGTGTATATCTAGATAGAGTTCAAAAACAACGCTACACATTTACTCTAAGTGTACCATAGTCACACATTGTTTTAACCATGATATTAGCTATTAAATTATCAAGTTGGAAGTTTTGCAAGCTGAATCTGCTTGAGTAAGCCTAGACTCACTTCACTGTACTGGCTCAGAATAGTGATTCTGCCTCCAAGGGGTGGTAAAACATAGCAAACTAGGTATTTATGGAATATTTGGAATATTCACTTTATAGGGAGGTTTAACTGCCAGTTAGTCATTGACTTATGCCTTGAAGCATGTTTGAAGTTTTAGCTAGCCTGGGGTTTTTCCGTGTATTTTGATGGTATGATTTTATCTTCCATGCTAGATTTTAAAAAACAGTACTGTCATTTTTAATATATACTGTTTGGATTTTGGAGGAAATACCTGGAAAAAAATGATTCTGTATTTCCAGAAATCAAATTTGAATGGTTCATGTGAGTGTTTAATCTACATTACATTCTCTCAAAATCAATAAAATATACCAGGTGAACTTTTTAAATTGTGATTGCTATTATTGTGGAAAACACTGTTAATAGAAAATGTTCAACATCTGTTTCTTAGAAGTCACTACAGTACTGTAGAATTACAACATTCTGACTTCTTAAACTTTATTTGCACTGCAAAGAGCATCAAATAATATACTATTCTTAATTATAAAACATAGTTGCAAGATGGTATATGTTGCAGGGTTGAACTGATGAGCAGAGCACCACATGGTTCCATTTTGTAATAGGAACCTTTTAACATCAGCAGTATACTGACTAAGCAAACTGTTAGGAGCACAAGCATATCTAGGTTAAAATATAAAAGGTGGTTAGGGAGTACACACTAAAGTACATAGTCTAGTCACAGAGTGCCCTCTCCAGGGCAGGATGTTCATTAATAAGAACCTATCCAGAAAAGAAGTGGTGTACTGCAGATTCCAGTTTTTTTTTTTAATTAAAGGTGTTATTTCTTTGAAACAGCTACTTTTAAAAGCATTGTTAAGTAGGTAAACACCTGTAAGATGCTCAATAACATCGAGTGCAATAACAGTCCATGATAAGTAGAGCAGAATCTTGGCGCAAACATTTTAGTTTTAAAAAAAAACCAAACACATTTCATAGAAATTTTACGGCATTTGACCATCTTAATTTATGCTACAGTTCTACCAAAGAAATCTCACAGTACTGAGAAATTCCAAGACGACGACTTGTCACCTTTCTTACTTTTGCATTTCAGAATGCCTTGTTTGCAGGTGCTAAATTCAACTACTAATCGTGTAGGGCACCTATATGCTACCATGTACACATGGGCCTCACTGATGCCAAGAGAAGTTGTAGAAAAGAAGAGCAGAATATAGCCTGAAATATTTTTAGTTAAAAAATACATCTAAGATTTAGACTAGACAGAAGCACAGCCAATGGTAGCTCATTTCAGTAATGAAATCAGAGGAATGGTCCAGTTATTCATTTTGTGTTTGAGAGATCACTGTTTGCTTCCTTCTCTTCTCGTTTTGCATTCTTCATAGAGTTCATAGAGTACTAGACTAAAAACTTCTAGTTTTTACTTTTCAGTCTGTCCTCTTTAGGACTTTTTTACAATATCAGTTTCCTTTTTCTTATTTTTGTATATTTAGGATGTTAGGCCCCCATGTTTGAAGCATGTCTCAAGCAAAATGACAGAAAAAAAAATGAAAGAACTGAGAGAACGTAGCAACATTGTTTGAGGCCACATATAGATCTTTGCTTGACTGGTCTTTGGCCACGCTCACTCAAGGGGAGACAGTTTTTCAGCAAGTGTTAAGCTTGGCAAGCACATATAGCTCATTGTTCTACTGAAGGATCCCTTTCTTGGAGCTGTAAAGGAACTGAATGTATTAGATCTCTTTGGGTGTTTTCCCCTGCGAGAACTTATACTATAAGCAAGATAAGGCAAGACTCTTACCGTGAAAAATTATTCACAGAGAACTTTGTGGGTACCCTGAATTCCTTTCATTTATTTTCTTTGTTGTTATTTTTAAGCACCAATTTAAAAGATCATGCATTCCACAAACACTTCCATACACAGAATTCCTGTGTTTGAGGTGGTTTCAACAAACTTGGCCTGGAATAAATACTTCATTTTTTTTCTTAATTTATTCGAGGATTCCTGGAGTGATTAAATTCTTTTGTCTGCTTCACTAATCTGCCACCAGCCACATCTCACATCTGCAGTATGTGTATTTGTCCTTGACACCAAAGGTAGTTTTCCGTTTGCTTGTCCATTTCCCTGACATGCTCCTGTGATGTAAGATTTAGTGACACAGAATGTATTCCACATTAGGGAAAGTGCAACCTCTGAGAATGTGAGAAGATTCATATGAGAGAGGAAATTAAATAACCAGGTTTGGTGGAAGTATGGTGCACCAAATGTTCTTAAAATGCAAATGTGCTGCACATGTATAATTATACTCAAAATTTATCTAGGTTTCACTGGATCTTTCTTATGCTGGATAGCTATTCTTCATGATTTTTAGACTACTTTTGTCCAAGAGGGATGTATAATGTATTAAACTCACTTACTAAAGCAATTTTTTATCTTTGTTAGCTGGATTATTAAGTTAAAAAAATGTAATAAACTTGATTAGTTTGGGAAGTCAGTGAAAGCTTGACCATTTGAATCTGTAATCCTATTAATTAGATTGTGATTGGATTAATATTTGCTGTACAGTAGTGTTTAAAAAGAAATGCTGTGGTCTCTTCAAAGAGAATTGCATGACTAGTTAACTCTCAAGTATCTTTTAACGGTTTATCAGTTTGTTTCTGTGGCCGATCAAATAGTATTAAAATGTTGATACTTGCCTTCCAAAACTTTCAGTCATATTTTTTCTTCTTTCAGTAAACAAAAGTGAGAGAATTCCTAGTAAGATCTCAAAATGGGAGCATGGACTCCTTTATTTATTAACGAAATGGTTTTGTTACAGAAACTATCACACTACAGCTGATCTTCTTGTTATTAATTGGACTAGTGCTTTAGAATAGAAAGTGATCCTGCAAATAACTGCAAAGTATCAGTTTCTTAAGCATGTTCAGAGCACTTGTGTAAGCAAGAAATAAATAAAACAGAAGACCAAACTGAACAGAGAAGCCTAAACACACTCCAACTGGTTTAGAACTGAACTGAAATGAATTTTTCTGCAGCTGAGGTTATCTGCTGCTTCTTAAAAAACACAAGTTGAAATGACTGAAAACACCCCTTGGAAATGAAGAGTATAGAAAAATGCAGCATAAGATATTTCTGCACAGATACATGCATATACATGAACTGGGATAATATTGAATTAGTTCAAAATATTTGTTGTGGGCAGGAAAAAGAAAATGTCAGGAATGATAGAGAAAATAAGGATGACTGGGAGGATGGGGATACATCTCTGATGGTAATAGCTGGGACATACAGTTGATACCCTGTTTCACTGAAAAGAATGTAGCTCTTCTGTGAATAGTGTGAATAGATGTGAATAGAGCTGAGTGCTCTTAATGTTTTCAGTCCAGTGAAACCCTTCAGGAAATTTAACACCAAATAAGGTTGTATTATTGTCTTTCCCTGATTGCCTCTGTGTGCTGTTAGAGCATTCGGTAAAGATAATTAGTCCACTTGCTGACCACAGTGACCTAGAAGTGTGATACTTCTGTGCCATTGTGAGAGGCAGAAGTGATCCTGGGAAACGAAACTGTGTTGAAAAGCTTGGGCTTTTTTGACTAAGATAGATGCTAAATTTCACAGGCCTTTCCAGCTTTGGAAATAAATACTGTACCACCAGAGTTAGGCTCTAAATCTCCAGTGGAAATGCTGGATTGCAAACTGTATATTGAGGGTTAGGACCCATTTTGCATTTAAAACAGGAATTTGGCTTCTAGGAAAAAAAAATGTCCTTATAGTCTTTGCTTGTTGAGTATGAAATAACACACTTTTTTGAGACTTTTCAAGTTAATGGATAAGTTTATGCATTTAAATTAATTTGAAACTGAGTTATCTTAATATGCAGCTTCTGGAGTGATTCTTTTCTGTCCTGAATGAACTTAACCATAAAATAACAGACGTATCTCAGATTTTTCTCTAGCGTTAAAATTGTTGAAATCATATCCTCAGGCTTCTTTTGAAGAAATTAATCGTAATTAATTACTAGTTTGATTTACTTGTCACGGATTGTAGATAACAAAGGTAATATACAAACATGCATGTTAGTTCAGCATGATTGCTCCAAAATTGCTTCCTCTGAGAGGATGGAAGAAGAAGTGCTGCTTTGTACTAAAGAAGTAATAGTTTAAGAGTTTTCTCAACGCACCAGCATCTTTCTGGAGGAAGATCCTTGCGATAGCAGTGCCTGTACTGCTCTGTACAGTGCTGTAGTCACTGTTTAGCACTAAGTAATCAAAAGCCAATGCCACAAAGAAAATAATATATGGCCAGCAAAAGTCTTTTGGGAAAAAACTTTGAATTTAGATTATCTATTGGACTTAGTAGATGTCGTAAATGAAATTATATTAGCGACTGATTGGCCCATAGTTGTGTATAAGTCAGATGCAGTTTTGCAACCTGAAATTCTTGCTCAGTTTCTATTCATGCAAAAAGAAACTTTTAATTGAGTATATTGCTAGAGTAAAGCTCAGGAAGATTCAACAAAAATGTCGCATTTCTTACACCAGTTTTGACTTTATCTTTTAAGTCTTTAATTCTGAGAATGAGAAAGTTCCTTTCCTAACTTTGCTTGTTTTGCCCAAATTTTTATAAACTTCGGTTACTTTTAAATCTTGTCCTTCAGTTTTTAACTTGTTTTTGATCATTGGACTAACCTCATTTGCTTTTTAGAGCAAATGTAGCTTCAGTCTTACTTAACACTTCCATTCACAGGATTATTTTTAATTCTTTCATATATCGAATTTCTATTATTTTTTGGTTATTGCCATTGTCCTTAAATTCTCAAATTTTAAGTTCAGGCTGGCAAAATGGCAGGAAAAAGGAACAAAGATACCAGCTGTGCTGAGAAATATGGGAAATTTTCATGAAGGCTAACATTATTCTAGAAATAAGTCTTTTTTCTTATGCTCCATTTTTGTTCTGTGGAGAGAGAATTGAACCTCTCTAATGGACAATTCTGAACACCTAAATAAGGCTTCAACTTTGATACTCTCTCTGAGTTCATCTATTTTCATTTTCTGTGAGGAAGAAAGGCATTTCTAAGGTTAAGTTAGCTTACATATTGTCTAAGAGGTCATAGCTTTTGATTTAGAACCTCTCAGACACTTGTTCATAATGTAATGGTGATTACTCTAAATTCTGTAAATTTGTCTACATTAAACGTATTCCTCTGAAAACAAAAATACATTTTGTACTGAAGTATAAATGTTTCCAAAAATACTGTGGATGAGTGCTTCTGATGACTGAGCTTTAGTAATAGAATACAGTATGTGGTGTGTTACTAGGTTGATTAAGCACAATATCCTATAATGTTCATACACTTTTCTATCTTACTGATTTGTGTCTGCAGCAGCCTTGTGTCTTGCAGTATTCCCTTGAGCCTGAGAACACTGCTCTGTTCTGTGTTTTCACAGGAGATGGTGAGCTGTATACTTTTGGAGAACCTGAAAATGGGAAACTGGGATTGTTGCCTGAGCAGCTGAAGAACAGTAGAGTCCCACAGCCTGTACCAGGGATTATGGAAAAGGTTAATATGGTTGCTTGTGGTGGAGGACACACCGTGGTGCTTACAGGTGTGCAAATTAATTGGCTTTTTTTATAGCCCTGTAACTTAGTCAGTAATCTCAATTTACCTGGAAGAACATGCGTCCCACTGAAATGTAAGATGATTAGTGTTTCTTTTCTCTGAGTAGCTTGAAAGTGATACTGGGGGATGAGGGGTGGGGAGTTTTATGGGAAAGCATCCCTTCGGTAATAAATTTTAAATGACCTTGAATATGTGATATTTAGGAAGTCACTTTCCAACTAGCTGCCTGTTAATAGTGATAAAGAGATGCCTGATCTACTAGATGCCTAAATGGATTAAGTATCCCTGTTGTAATAGAGAGTTCGCATGTGACCTTGAGCAGAATCTTTAATGCGTATAAAACTGTTACAGACATAGTGCATTAAATATACTATACAGGTATGTAAAACTCTCATATATTAGTTCTCAGGGTTGTAGGTGCGTTACTGCAACGTGAAACATGCTGTATATTACTATATTAATACATAGTTATGTGCCAGTAGTAAATTAGCTTTTCAAAGATAAGTGCTAGACATAGCTAGCTCTACGTTTCTACAGATGCTAATCTGAATTGTTTTACTCTTTTACTGTTTCTTACTATATTTATCTAGTCTCTTCAGTGCATTTGGGCTACCTTCTTTCTGGCACATTTTGAAATATCTCAATCAGCTCATGTGGATGGGAAATTCCTTGTGTGGTTAGAACTGTTTCCATCAGTTTACAGAGGATATCAGGGTACTGGGGTAAAAAGGCATTTGTCATGCCTTTGGGATGATGCCTGTATTGGAAGCAATAAGGATTCTTCTTATGAATAAGGAAGATAAAGCAAGCCTCTGGTCCTTCCATGGGTGCTGGTGCAGTGACTCCAGGACGGAGTATTCAGTCTTTGCTAGGGATGGAGTGAAAGAAGAGTATGAGAGCCTCCTTAGTGGTGAAAGCTGAAGAGTACTGCAGCAGTGAAAGGCTTCGTATTAATAGATCTTGTGGTATAACAGGAAAACGAGTTGGGAGGAACTGAGAGGTAGTGGATATGTATAGAAAGGATATGGAGCAGTGATTGAGTGATGCAAAAGGGACACTATAGCAAAAAAAAATTGTGAGTAGGGTTGTACAAGGAGGGAGACATTCAAGCATCAAGATGCATGTGGATAGATATGTGCGCGTATTGAAAAAAAAGTGTTTTCCAAAGTGAATTTGGGTGTGTATCTGCTTGAGAAATATACATGTATTTACATATATGCTTATATGCTGAGATCTTTCATTGTTTTTATATAAATACTATTTAATTTTTCCAATTCCTACACAGTACAGATTATCAAGTCAAAAATAGTTCCTGGGAGTGTGTGATCATACTCTGACCTCCTTAAGCCACCTCTATTCCAAGTGAAAATTCTCTTAAAATGACAAATTATTCTGGAATACCACATCATTTTCTTGATTCTTTCAAGGTTGTTAAATGGGTCCTGAGATTTACCTGTTCCATTTTCCCATTTCCTTTTCTTTGATTACACTTACAGTCCATACAGTATGTTAAGATTTGAATCTTCTGAACGGTTCATTCAAAGTGGGACAGTTTACTTTTTAAGATAGAAATTCCTTTAGTATTTCAAAGAAATTACCATCCCATGCTAACAGTATTGTGACTTTTGTTGTATTTCAGTTTCCATATGGGGTTATAATGTTGTCTCCAATGATTTTATAGATTTACTTTAAGTCACAAAATAATGCACAGGTTTGTATTGTTCATTTAAATATTGTGGAATCTCAGAATAAAACTTAGGATGGAAGTTTTCAGAAAATAGTCTTCTTTTTAGTAGCTGTAATTGTCTGAAAGAAAATGTGTTTATTAAAATACTGTTTCATCAAAGTGTCTATTTTAATCTGATCTGTCAAGAAAGTCCCATTGCTTTAGGACACTCAGCATTTTTCATAATTATGTCTAATATCCACAAACACCAAATCTTGCTCATGTTAATGTTCTACAAGTTTCTATTAACTAACATTCTGCTAGTTTTGTTTAGCGTTTGATTTTGAATAATGCCTGGTGTGTCATATGTGAAATATTTTGTTTTCACAGTAAGTGCTGGAGGAAGTGTTAGTGAATCACTTTTATGCGTTTAAGAAATACTTTTTAAAAATTTGGATGGTAAGTAAGTAAAGGTAGCATCTTAAGAAATTACCATGCGCTTAAAATTCACAAAAAAGAGTGCCAGTGTATTCCTAGAAATTTGAGAAGAGAGAAACTCGCAACAACAAAGGATATTTTTAGGAAATACAATAATTTGTCATCTTTGTTAAAAGGCATTCATTGGCCACTTTCCTGGATGTGTTCATAGTATTTATGCAAAGTAATGATATGGTTTTGAATGGAATTTAGAAGTTTATAACCATTGTCAAAACTGAAACTACGACCATTTGACATCAGAATGCCTAAGTGTTTAATTCCTTTTCGACTCTACTTGTCACTGTAACAATTTCAATAGCTACAAAATTTAGCAGTAATAGGAAGGAAAATCAAAGGTTTTAATAATAGACTGCAATACAGAATTCATGGTACAACAGAAAAAGAACTTTGGAAAGAACAGGGAAATAAACTAGATCCTTATTAGATATGTTGAACATTTTCAAGAGTCCGGGGCTCATGAAAATTCAACCAGAACTACTTCAAGAATTGAGACCCCCTTAGCAACATTCACTGTTACCTTCAGAATCTCATAACTGTGAATGAGGGAATCTAAAGGCCCTGCAAATCGTAGACCAGTCTCTGTAACTTTGCTAGCTGAAAAAATGTTAAGACAATTAAATAGCCTATTGATACGGAACTGAAAGATAACACACACAAAAGCAAATATTATAAGACCAATCTAATTTCCTTCTGTCAGAAGGAAGCAGTCACTAGATTTCATTTTCTTTGATTTTCATGAGGCTTTTGAATAGTGCTGACAGGAATTCTATCGAAACAAATATGGCACTGTGGACAATTACAAACTGCAAACAGGACAGCCGTATAATGCTGTTCTGATAGCATCACAGATATGTAAAAAGAAGTTTTGTATGTGAAAACAGCAAGAGAGCTTTCCACTGTATTCCATGCTGTTAAAGGTTCCACTGAAATATCATGTACAGTTTGGCCATCAAATTTTATAAAAGCCATAAAATTGTTCCGGAGTGTCAGATCAGAACAACAAGAATATCAGAGGTCTGGAAACATAACTGTGAGGAAAGATTAAAAAGGAGGGGTAGGGAGGGATTGATTAATCTAAAAAGGAGAATACTAAGGAAAGACAAGGCACCAGTCTTCAAGCGCGTAGAAGGTTGCTTCTTTGAGGAAGGTAATGAGTTTTTCTCTTTGTGAGATCTCAGAGTAGGACTTCAGTTGCAGCAAGGTTTATTTAAGTTAGATATTAAATACAATTTTCTAACTGAAAGCATAGCCACATTTGAAAATGGGCTGCATAGAGAGTTTGTGGCAATCCAGTGACTGTGGTATCTCTGTGACTGAGAAAGAGACAATAGTGTAGAACATGGGAAAATCTAGACCAGTCAGCCTGCCATCTCTTTCCAGAAAGGAAGTTGATTTTTTTTCTCTAATCTGATGGCATAGTTTGCACGATGGTTGCATTACAGCCTTTCTCATAAATGTTAATCTAATTAAATATCTTATATTATATATCTTATATAATTCCTGTGAGCTTCTGGGAGCTCCGGTAATTCAAACAGAAAACTCTTTCCTTCTTCCCCAGCTTTCCTGACCGTCTTGTTGGAGCTGCCATATGCTCATCAAAATCTTTGTTTTCATTGGACTAAATAATTGTAAAATACTGTAAAGGAAGAAAAGGGAGTTTGACTTGGCCCGTAGATGATTTCCAAAATATCATCTTTGGCTTGTAGTGAATTCTGCAACTGTATAGCATTCCTGTAATTATCTCCTTTCCTAACCCCAAATGCAAGAGCTGTATAAACAAGTAAGATGCATAGGCATCACTCCTTAAATCTTACAAAATGTTAAATAGTCATCTGTTGTTAATCTGGTGGAGTGCCTTTAGGTTACGTAACAAAAATTTCTAAAATATGAACTGAAAATCTGATTGAGAGGAATTGCAAGTAATTTGATGTGGTATTACACTGCAAGCCACTGGAGAGAATAAAGGCTGAAGTGATGTGCTGGAAAAGGTTATGGGTAGTCATAAGTCTGCAAGATTCTGGTTAAGTTAAAACTCCTTTGGGAAATGTATGAAGAGGAAATAACAGTAGCCTATCCAGGAAATAATGCACACATTTGTCTACATTTCAAAGCCTTTGTCTCTCTTCTTCCACCCACATATAATCTCACCGTAGCAGTATTTTATGTCATTAAAGTGAATTTCTCTACATGAAATCAGGTTATCGTTATTAGGAAAAAATTACCATAAATTTGGGGCCAGCAAATGTATAAATCCTAGCAATATTTTATGGGTCATAAAGTGAAGTTCTGCACAAAGAATTAGATTATCATTATTGATTATTTTTTTAACCATAAATCTGAAACCAACCAATAGAGACTTTGTTTTAATGGTATTTAGTGTAATAAAATTACCTTACACAAATGATTGTTACAGAGATTTAGTTGGAAGATGTAGACCTGGATGACATCAGTGTTATGGTAAAATCTCTAGAGGCAGAAGCTAGAAGTAGAACACAGAGCGTAAAAGCTGAAAAACAAATACAGTGAAGAAAATGCCGTAGTAAGCAACATCTTTTACTATATAAGATTTGCTTGACCGTGGAAATAGTTTTTGTAATAGAAGACAAATAAGGTAGGGATTGAGTGCTGGGTTAGCTGGCAGTACAGTGCCAGAAGGTCCAGTTGAGCCAAGAGAAGAGGAAAGCAATATGTTCTGACGAATGCGTTTGCCTAAAGATTGGTAATTGTTGTGATAAGAGTGAAAGTTCAGACATTTTTTAAAACACAATTCAAATATTATTAAATAGGCTACAACTGTGGACTAGTTCTTCAGACACTTTGAACAAAAGCAGAGGATAAAGGAAATACTGTCGCAAGTGAAAGATGTTTTGTCAGGTATGATAACATGCAGAAGTTCTTCTGATTCAAACAGTATTTACAGTTTAAATATTTGGGAGAAGTAGAAGATTAGGATAGTGTAATCATCTAAAAAGTGAGTGTAGCATATATGCATTATAGGCCTTGCACCAGAAACTTATCTTGGAATCAGAATGGAAGCATATATTGCATTTTCAGATGAAGTAGCATGACCACAAATTCAGAATTTGGTTAGTTTCAAATGGGTTCAAAAACATTTATTAAGTTCAGTCTCCTAACAAATTCCCTTGAACAAATTCTGAATTTTGTGTTTCAACTTATGTGGAAAAAGGGCACTGCTTGGCTTTAGTAACACAGTGTCTCCTGATACAGTTTTCATCTTTTCAGGGTCTTTCCACTTTTCTAAGAAGAGTATGTCATTTCAGTCCTAAAAAATACCAAGTGAATTTCTAGCTATTGTATATTCCCCTATTTCATTTCTCTGATTTAATGTAGGAATAGGATAGGGCACAATGTCATATGGAGAAACTGTTGTGCATCCTGGCTCCTTTCTTGCCATCACTTCTATTTAGGAGTTATCAAATTAGAAGAAAGCATAATTCAGTTATCTTACTGAGTATGAGACAAGTTTCTTCCTGATCCTCATACATGATTAGTCTGTTCCGAAGCACTTCATTTTATTTCTTTTTTATGACTGATATCTATTCTATTTGCAATTTTGAATGCTAAGAAACATGAAAATACTGTTTGGAATCTCCGCAGCAGTGTATCAGAGTGAATGGTAGGCAGTTTACATTAAAATAATTCTTTTTTTCTCTGAAACTTCAAAATGGGAAAACCTTAAATTTTTGTGCAGTGAACAAAAAATTGAGCTGTTGAGAACAATGACAAAGAAAAAGCTACCTTTTAAGGACAGAGGATATTAGAAATGTTAAGTATTAGGAACTATCTTGTTTAAAATTCTTATTGTTACTTTTGCCTTTAATATTTTACATTGTTCTAGAAAATAAACAAAAAAAAAGCTAAAAATTGAATTGCTGCAAGTTTTCTCTCACTGTAGCAGCACAAACCTATCCATTTCATGACACTTTATCAGCTCATCCAAGAAGGTCATATCCTCATCCCAGATGACTTATCACTCAGAAACTAAAATGACACCCATCCACTACCTAAGATTCTTGCAAACACTTTCTACTGAAAATGAGAGCTGTTGGTATGATCACTTTCAATAAGAAAGCAGCAATCCCAACTTTTATATTTTTCAAAAAAGCTTTTAATAAAGTTGAACAAAAAAAATTCTGAATTGAGGAGGTTAGAGAAGCAGAAACAGATGATTGGGAGTGGCCTTAGTATCTTCCATTTTTTTCGTATGAGGTCAGATCTTCTGGAAATAATCTGTCCATAAAAATTTCTGTCTATAAAAGGATATATTACCTCCTTTTATTCTCTGAAGGAAGGGAAAGCAAAGATAGTTCTTCAAAGGAAAAAGTGAAGTATTCCTTGGAGAATAGATAGTTTGACATCACAATACAGAACATTAATGCATTGGTATGTAAAATTTTGGATGTTTCATCTTCTATCTCGAAGTTTTTAAGAAGAAATGAAAGTCGAGATATCATTTTGAAAGAGAATGAGAAGGATGAAAAACCTATACCTTTTCATGACAGAACCGAGAGACTATTGAAACCATATAGGGGTTATCTAGATTTATCAAATATGCCTTAAGTCTGTATAGTATGTATTGTGAAATCCCCAAATCCAGTTTACTGGCTCTGGTAGAACTCAGTGTTGTGCAGACAGCTGATTTTTACAGTAATATTTTTCAGTATAAGCTTTCTAAAAATAAAGCTGTAATAAGAGTGAATGGCTCATTGACATAATAACAACAACAACATGGTTCAAGGGGAATAAAGCTATATGGAGAGCTATTAGAATACCTGGTGTGTTTCTGTTATTCTTCTGGGGATTTGTAACTTTGCAAACAGTTTGAAATATGTGGGAAGGAACGTGTGGCTCTTACAAAGATTTTTGGAACTCCCTCAGTTCTTTCACCAAATAGCATGAGGAATAAAAAATTTCTGAAAGCTGCATAGATTTTTGCCTAGGACTATTTCGTTTGTAGGGACAACTGTCATTGAGATTAAAGAGCGGTTATACGCTCCAGAAGACGCATGCTTAAAGTGGAAGATGTCCTTTTGAGAACAGTTACCAGGAAATATCCCTGTTCTTCCAAAAAAGAAAATACAGGAAGTAAAGTAGAAGCATTCCCAACACTTAAATACAGGAGATCATTTGGAACAGGGAAGCCACTGGTTTCTGCGCAGGCTCTGAAACTGCTTCTTTTCATCCTTCAGGGACCCTTCTCATGGGAGGCTGCTGGAAGACAGCAATCCCTTCCTGGGGCAAGAGGGGAATTCTGTTTTGTTTCCTCTGGGTGCTGTGAATCAGCTGCACCTTCTTCGTGGTTCACTGACACCACTGGAGGCATTGCCACTTCCCACACGCTGCGCTGGCTGTATGCCTTTCCTCTCCCCTTGTACCACTGTGGTGCCGCTTTGACTGTTCCACAGGGACCTGATGCAGCAAAAAACCCAAAACCTGATTTCCTGAGCCAAGTAGCCAGTAGCCAGGTGGAAAGCAGAGACAGTGCAAGTCGGGGCAGGAGAACGGGGGAGCGAGATCTGCCCTTCTGGTGGCAGTGCGTCTCATCTGTATCATCTAACCTTATCATTACTGGGACTGAGTACAGTAAGAAGATGAAGAAGAAAACTGTGTGTCTGTATCCCCCTTTGGATCTATGTTGTCAGCAAATTCATTTGCAACTTCAAGTTCAGAATGATGGAGTTCACATCTGACATTTTATCATGACATCATGAGATTGTTTTGCTGTAGACTTCTGACTGCATGTATTTATAAAGATAGCTTGGAGGAAATACCTCATTTCTGCTAAATGGGATTATCGCTGAAGTTTGGCCTCACTTCTGTGCTGGGTCCTGAACAAATGTTCTCTCAGAACATTCTCTCATTTAAGCAAGCTGCAGGTTTTTTGTCTTCCTGTAACTTGATAATTGACTAATAAGCAGATTTTAGGAGGAGCAAAATTTAGGTTCCCCTTTGTCTCCAGGGGCAGTGGAAAAATTCGTTCTTCTCATAAAGGCACTTACGAAGGGACTCCAAATTGCTTTTGGATTGGTCTATTCTCCCCCAGAAAAAAAAAGTTTACATCTGGGAATATCTTCCTCTAAACATGAAAGCCTTTGTAGGCCTAACTTGTTTTATGAAAGAAGTATTTCCTATCTCAACCTACGATTAAAGATAATATGAAGAAAACTTTCACTTCACTTGAAATAATTATGTTAGTCAGATAAAGCTATACTATTTGAAAATGATATGATCTGCCTGTCAGCAAAGAAATATTAAGACAAATGCAGTATTTTCAAATAGAATTTATGGAATCAGCCATCCTGAGGAAATCCATTTACTAAAATGAAGATGAAACTTGGAGAAAATTTCTGTCTTTCAGGAGTAGTTTCTCGATTCTTATCCAGAAAGTACAAATAACAGAAAAATTCTTACTCGTTGTTTTACTTTAAAAAGAGACCCTCTTCTAAGGTGTTGCGTTCTTGCACTGAAATTTCCAGTAGAGGGAGCTTTACTATTAAATTTAGTAGAAAAAGGCTTTACAAAATATTTTGCACTTTCAGTCTAAAAAAGTTTGAGACCATTGTTAGTTTTTTTCTGATGAGAATTCATGACATCTTAATAGGAACAATTTTAAAAGGGTGGAAAGGGCAAACTGTTCCTAGGTAGAGAATTTTTCCATATTTAATGTTTACAGTATTTCAAACTGCTTCCTTTGCAAATGTGAAAGTTCAATATAAATTCCTAGGTGTACTATGATAGCAACAGGAAATCTGGTCCATTGTCTGCTTCGCTCTTTCTCTGACAGAAGCAAAAGCTTAGTTCAGGAGAATGGTAACACAGGTTTTTAGTATTTCTCTAGTTTGTGGCTGCTCTAAGAATAACAGCAAAAGAGTATTTGGTTACACAGTATAAGCTAGTTTTGTGGCACTGAAGCTTACTTTGCTATTCTAGTGACCTTGTTTCCCGAACACGAATAAGTGCTCAAAAAGCAAAGATTCCCCTTTGATTATCATTCCATACGTTCAGCTGTGGAAGCCCATTCCTGTCTCCCTCTTGAAGGTGGTGACATTTTTGATCTGATGGCCTCTGTGTGCAGGAGTGGGCATGCTCTGCACCCTCTTCAGGATAATGATGTAATGATGTATTGCTCCCCATATCAGTTCGTTTTGCTTGCAGCAGACTGTTTTTTGTCCTTCCTAATCTTTCACTGGTTTTCACTGCCTTTTGCAAAGTTCAGTTAGTATCTCTCTTGCTTTTCTGTTGTTGCCTACTGACAAAAAAGAGGAGAGAGAAAGAATAGAAATTCTAGGAAAATGTCTCCTTTTCCGCCAGCTAATTAGTCTTTGAATTTCCGTTTTTGAGCATGACCTCATCAAGATTTCCAAGCTTTGCAGTCTTCCCCTGTTGTGATGGAGTGCCAGGGATGGACACACCAAGAATCTTTATTGCCTTGGAGAACCTCACATTCTTTTTCCTGGCACAGATAGTCTGTTAAATGGACAAAACGTACAGTGTGGAAAAAAGATTATTCTCTCTCAAGATAACACAATTATAGTGTTCTCCGTGTCGAAGGCAGGGTTGATTTGGTAGCCAAACAGAATATTGAGACTGGTTCTGCTGTTGTTCCAGTATTTTCTTCCACACAAATTAGTAAATTAGTTCTAGTTTAAAGGGGTCTAGTCTATTAAATTTTGGATCATGCACTGTACATGTTGTAGGTAACGAGAAACTAAGATGAGACTATTGTATTTGGAAATGCATATGTGTAAACACTGTGGTCTTGAATTAATTGCAGTAAACTCCCATAAATCTTTGTATTAGCTGATATTATATGTACATGTGATCATGCTATGTATTAGAAAATATGTTGCGTAGTGAACTGTTCAAAATTCTTTTCTGTACCTATTTAATTTACTGCTTCACTGCCTGTTTCTTTTAATTTTCTTCTGTTGGTATTAATTGATAAAGTACTGATTTTTTGATGCCAATGTCATTTAACTTCCATTTTGTTAATAGTAAGCAGGTTATAATATATAAGGCAGCATACTTGTTGTTAACTTCTGTACTTTTTCAGAGACAGATGTATATACTTTTGGACTTGGACAGTATGGACAGCTGGGACATGGTACTTTTATTTTTGAAACTCCTGTACCAAAGTCTGTGGAACACTTGAGGAGGCATAAAATACGTAACATTGCATGTGGGGAAAATCATACTGCTGTAATAGCAGGTACGTAACTGAAAAATTCTGAAATACACTTTTAGTGACTCTCCATTGCACTTAATAAGCTTCCTGTATAAAATGAGTAGTAGTAGAAGAAGATATATGCAGACTTACTATTTCTAAGGGTTGAGTGGCCAAAGCTATGTGGGAGTTAGTGAGAAAGCCAGATTGGATATTAGGAATTTCTGATTCACAGCCATGTGTAGTTCTGTACACAGTATCTCCTGGGGAACTGCAACCTCATAGTCATGCTTTGCAAACAAATATTGTTGTTTATAAGACTTTGTTTCACTATACGATTTCTATTTTATTGTTTTGGATTTTTTTTCAAATTGTCTAGACTAACTCTAATCTCAGACTGTACTTTGTCTGAAAATATACATATTTTTGGATCATACTCATCCATAGAGAGTCTAAAAATAATTGTTCAGTTTTTACTTTTGGAAGAGAAATGTTCCTTACTTGCACAGTCGATTGCTTTATTTGTAATGGTTTTGTCCTGTTTTTCTACTGAATCTTAATTTTTAATAATATCCTTTTTTCCACATACAGAGAATGGCCTTATGTTTACTTTTGGAGATGGGCGACATGGCAAGTTAGGACTTGGAGAAGAGAATTTTACCAATCAGTTTGAACCCACTCTGTGTTCTAATTTTTTGAGGTTCACAGTCCTTTTGGTAAAACTTTTGTTTGTGCTTCTCAGACGTCAAAATGTTTATGTTTTTATGAGACATCTTATTAATGACTGCTGAAGTTTATTATAGCATATTTTTTCCTACAATATTTAATGGATAGATAACAAAAATGGGAAAAAGAAAGGAGATTATATTTACTTATCATGCTGCTTATTTAGGTTTTAATATACTTGGTTTGGGCTGTGCATACAGACCACTTTTTAGGGTTTTATTCAATAGTGCCATACTATAATGTTTTGGTCTATAGAACTGATAGTCTATAAAATAAAATGCTGCTTTTTGATTGTTGTTAGTAAGAGGGAAATTGATAACTGTTCTGAAAACACCAGAGTGAAATCATTTTAATTTGAATGATTGTTTGTACAGTGGGATATTTACAAAATCTTAAGAAAATTTAAGCTGTTGCTTTTTTAATTCAAACAGGATGAGAAAAGAGAAATAGTCTTTTCTTTTAACGGCATTGTTTTAATCTATTTCCTGAGGTTGTTTAAGAAAAATATCTCAGAATTACCAGTATCAAAAATACAAACATAACTCAGGATCTAGTAAAATTTGGAAAAAACATATGTGGTTATGAATTCTGTTTGTTTACTGAGTGTAGAGTTTAGGAACATTTTATCAGAAGTGGCAAGGATTTTAAACTTTTTAAAAAGTGAAACCATTATTTTTATGTAATGATACCTTGTCTACTGGATGAGTTTAGCACTTTGCATTATTTTTTGTGGGTTTTGTGATAAAATATCTAAGTTTATGTCACTGTAGTTATCAGTATTGTTAACATTTGACTTGCATCAAACTAATTAGCTACAATTCTTTTGAAAATCAGTGAAAATAACTTTGTTTTCTTCTGTAACAATAATTTGTTAGCCTTCTCTTAAGTTTTACTTAAATATAATATAATTTAAGTTACTTATATTATAATATAATATATTATATTTAAGTAAGAAAAAAAAGGACATAGATAATTAAGCATCATAAATCATACTTACGTGCTTTTATCTTACTAAAGCCAGTAGCTAAATTTGCAGCAAAATATTTTCAATTTAACATTTTTGTTTGTTTGTTTTTGTTATTATTTAAGTCCCTAGAGATGACTGTAAGAAAATGAGATCCTTGTATTGATACATGCAAATGAAATAATCAGAACTTTGTTTTTGTACTGTAGGTTGCTTGTGGTGGTTGTCACATGCTAGTTTTTGCTACTCCAAGGCCTAAAGGATCTGAAGAAATGCTCTTAGAAGATTTGTATGAAAACCGTTTGACTGCTACTATCTCTGGAATGAGCGGAGATTTATCAGTAACAAACACTTTACAACGAACATTATCAGCACGAATGCGACGTCGAGAGAAGGTAAATTCAGAATTGTTTAGAGTTGCCATATTTTTTGCAAGAAAAAAAATCACTTTTTAAACTAAAATTATAGCACATACCAAGCAGATAAATACCTCTCCTTAAAATACATATTTAATTTAAATGTGTATAAAGAAGAAGGGATACCTACCCTGTTTACAAAATTCATGCAGGGAAAAAATAGGTATTGGTCCAGTTTTAGTTGCTTATGACATATGAAAAAGACTCAGTTTGTTTTTGGTTTTAATTCTATTCCTTTGTGTTTTTAAAAATATCTTAGAAATATTAAAAAAAAAGAGAGAACCTGACTCTTTTCAGTGTTTTCTCTGAGTCCTTGAATAGATTGAGCTAGTTCATAGTACATAAAACATCAAAGAGGGAGGTTCCACAATCAGCTTTAAATGAGCCTAAGACCATATAACTACTTAAAACTCCTTTATCTTCAACTACACATTCCCTGTGATTTTCCTTGAGCGGCACAGATATCATCTCACTTACCTGTCTGAAAACTAACTCTACCCCAAAAACACAAAAGATGAATTTTCGTTTATTTTTTAAAAATGGATGGAAAACCTCAATGTTTTTTAATTTGAGAAACTGGTATTTTTACTTTAAATAAAAAGCAAAGCTTTTTTTCTCCTTTGTCTACATTTTTTAAGACGACATAGGCTGATTATTGTGTAGAGACAACCTAAAATATCTCATCATATACCTCTCCATTTTCTAGGACTATAAATAATCAAAATGTGCAAGAAATTTTGTTCATACTTTGCTATACCATCAACTAGAGGAAAATACCACTGCTAGGTATGAGAGGTTGCTTACATTTTAACCTTTTCTTCTTGTCCTCAGAATGTTCTCATTTTTTTTTTGTTAATCTTCTAAAGGAAAAGTCACCAGAACAGTTTATTCGAATGGTGCAAACCCTGCCTCCACTGGGAGAAAACTTTTTAAAATCTCCATTGCATGTGACTAGCAACACTAGCCCACTCTGTTTTTCTGCAACAAGTCTTCCTAATGCTAAGCCTATGGAGTTGGACCATGAAACAGGTGAAGTGCCCCTACATTTTGCTGCTATTTTCTGAGAATTATGTAGTTTGCTTTCATCATTCATAAATGCTCAGTTGGAACATGAAACAAGGTTCCTGTTCAGTCTTACTTCATGAGGCTCTGACAGAGTACAGACATAAAAGCTGAGAAGTACATACAAGAAATTTCCTCCAACATCGTTCGTATTTGGAAAAAGTGCTTAAAGGTTTAGAAGAGGGTTGAATGAAAGAGAAAGAACTTTTAAATTGTGTAATTCCTCAAGGGTATACAAATATGACTTCACAAAAATACTATAAGATTGGTAACTACTTTCTCCATTTTCGTAAGAGAAAGAATTAAAAGAAAAAGTGGTTAGGAAACATCTTAAAGACTCAGCGAAGCCTACAAGAGATGTTGGATAAGAAAGAGGTCTGCTAACTGCCCCAAGAGCTTCCTTCTTCCCTTGGAAATGCAAACGTACTGTTGACTCTCCATTATCTAACTTGGAATATTCTAGCTAATGCAAAAGCCTGGATAACAATGATATTAATACTGGACTGAAGTTTTGCAAACGCTCTCTAATACAGCTCTGTCCTGCATCTGGGTTCCTGGGCGTCTGTGATTTCCTAGGAAGAGGAATGCTGAAGAGTGCAGAAAGCACAGCGTTTCAGTGTGAAGTGAGCTCAAATTGACTGGACGATCAAATCCAATGTGAAAGTTACTAATTCAGCTAGACTTAAGATGATTATTTGTAGAGCTGCTAGCATGTTCATCAGCATTTCTGGTTCCAGGAAAGCAATGCAGTGAAATTTGCCTTTAGAGTCTTCTTAGATCTGAAACCTCAGGTTTTATTCCATATCAAGCTGGTCATATACCTGTTGAGCTTGAGGTGAACCTGAAAATGATATAGGTGCATTTGTATGATGTGGCATCAGAGCTAATAAACTCACTGCCTCTGCAGATAATGTGCATTGTCGATAATAATGACTGCAGCTAATAAAGTGTAATTGGAACAATATTATTGAAAAGATTATCCAAAAGGAGCTTTGTCACCTGGAATATTTATGCATTGAAAGACTACAAAAATGGTCAGAGGTCTGCATTGCACAGAGACTAGACTGTTGAACTACTTCTAATGTTAATATAAACTGGTAGAAAGGAAGTGAAAGTGCTTCTGCTTTGGCTTAGGCTGGGGAGCTTCAGTCCCACTGCAGTAATATAGAAATAATCCCTTTACTTTACAAGAGTGGGATGTTCTGTTTGCTGTGTATCACTTGTTCCTATGGTATTTCCCTATTTTATCTTAAAGAAAAAAATCATCAAAAAGATAAACTCAGTGAAGGCTCTGCAGAAGAAGATTCAGATGATGAAAATAATCACAGAAACCTTGGAGATACAACTGACATCCTAAATATGGTAATGTGTTCCACTAATGAATCTATGACTCAGTTGTTTTATACAGGAGAAAAACAAAGCAGCTAAATCATGTTTCAGGTTCTAGTACAGGACTTCTCTCTATCCCAGAACTTCCTATGTGGCATCAAGAAGTATTGACATACTGTTAAATGAGCATATGTTTCATATCATCATTATCCAATGCTAAAGTTATTTTCATTTTCCAAGTAATATTGTAATATGAGATTGAAGCAGTCCAATCAGCGCGACCCCTCCCCGTGCTTAGGTCTAGACATCAGGAAGAAAATTCAAAGGGGCTGGATACCACATCATGATCACTGACCTTCCTCTTCCCGAGGATTTCCAAGAAGAGAGAGAACAGCAGGACTGTTTTTTTTCTTTCTAGCAGAGTTCTTTTCATGCAAGTGGGTCATATTAAAAGAGAGACTAAAATGCAGATATTTTGATTATTTGTTGATCCTCAAGCAAGTTTCCAAGTCTTTTTTGTATTTAAAAAATATTGAAAAATATATCCACCTAAAAAATAAATCCACTTTTTCACATCTCCAAAACATTGTCTTTTCTTGGCAGGCAGGGTATGTCCTGGCCCTAAACCAATGCAGTGGAAAGAATGGGTTTTTTTTTCCTTCAGTTCAATGTAAACAAATCTTCAACTCACTGTGGGCTGAGCTCAGGATATCTTGTCAGTTAATACTGAATGGATGGCACATTTTACAGGAATTAATACTTGTCTGGGCAACAGCACTTAGTAATTTAACAATCTTGTTGCCTGTGCATGCCATTTACTTAACATTTATAACATTTTGTCTTAATTTACATAGAGACAAGAAAGAAATGTTTTCAGATGTGATCCACAAGGCAACCTTCATTAATTTACTGAGGCATTTGTTTATAATATATTGCACACTTTATATGCTAGACTTCTTTCCCCTTTTTTGTGTTTGTTCCCATTGTAAAGCAATTTTAAAACACTTATCAGAATGAAGTACTTAGTCAATATGAAAGAAAGTCTGTGTCAGGCAAACTTACCAAAATGGAAGGAAACATGATTGTTCTTGAATCTGAATGAAAATCTGTTACACCATATCTCTCTCAGTTTTTCTGAACTGTGACATTTACCTTGTTGATAAGCTTTTGAGCAGGAAAGGCCTTTAGTATCATATTGAAGTTCTAGGGAGTCAGAAACCACAGCTGTCAGTGCTCACTGTGTTGAAAGAGAATACCACAGTTAAACCGTAAGCAGTTAACTAACTGTAGCAGAGAGCATTATCTTGTTTGTCGTTCAGATGATGTGGGAAGGGACGAACAAAATGTCACTATGTTTACCATCTAATAATGTTCATACCTTGCCTTACCTTTTACTCTTTTGCTTTAGATAGAAGAGATTAAGGCATAAGACCCCAATGAAAATTTCTGCTGTTATGCTTCTTTGAACATGCTCTCCCAACATTATGGTTTTAAACTGGATGTTAAGCTGAAGGATATGATGATAAAGGAGTAAGACATTATATTTGTAGGCAAAACTCCACAGTGAGTGGGAGGTGGTTCTGGAACATGCTTGTAGGCAGTAAGAGAGGGCAGGGATTGTTGTCCATGTAGTGTGTAGATGTTGACATCTAAGTTGGTTACCACTCTTTCCCTTTATAGGCAATAAAATAAATAATGAAAGTGAAATAGATGAGTTGAATGATCATACAGATTTTTCTCAGCCTGACCGTGCAATAGTATTAAAATAGTATTAAAATATTCACATACTTATAATAGTACTCTGTAGTAGAATTGGGCTTTGATGCTGCTGTACTTTGTGCTTTTCAAATTTCTCAAAAGCAAGTGAGTGTTTTCTAGATAATCAAATAGCACCTGTTGTTCAAATTTTCATTTACTAATAGTATCATAATGGAAATACCAATTGTTAACTTAAAACAAGATTTACTGTGAGTACACAGTGTCTGACTATATGGCTTCTTAGCCCTTTTTCTGGTCTTGAAAGCTCTTAACCACCGTATCTTTTATCTGGCATTTTCTCAGGAGTCCCTTTCTCAAGAAGCTTGTCAATTCCCTATACTGGTGATAGTGTGAGAATCAAATTGAGTGGTGGGAGAGGGTGCTCTGTATATTTTTTTCTCTCATTCAGGCCTTCTTTTGCCTCCTTTGCTCAGAAAAGAGCCACTTGCTGGCCATATCAATGAATAGTAAGTTTGAAAACAGCAGTTTAACCTCTAGGTCAGAGATTTTAAAAGTGTATTTTTGACCTAAAGGTTCATAGCCAAATCAAAGTGATGTAGTAAGCTCCCATCACATTTACAAACCTAATTTTTAGACAATCATTCAGCTATCTTCTTTTCTGAATGAGATTGATAAAGATACACAGGAAACTTAGAATGTTATCCTGCAGCTTTTTCTTTGAAATGGTGTGAAGATTTCAGTTACTTCATGGAAACAGTAGTTAATGTTTAATTTAACTAGCAATTTCATTGGAAAGCATGTGGTTTGAAAAATATTTCGAAGTTCTCCAATGAAAAAGCATTTCAAAAGTGTAAGTATGATGTCATCGTATATATCAATTGTATTTAATGTTTCATTAGACCTCTCATTTTTTGCAGACACATATGATAAAATTGAATCCCAGTGACCAGTCCTTAAAATTATCACCAATCCAAAAACAAAAGGTACTGTAACTAATTATCCATATATATACTCATGCTGCTGTTTAAAAGGTCTATAATTCTTGTATTGTCCTTATTATTTATTGTTTTGCTATGAGTTTTTAAAAAGCTAAGCAAATTTTATAGACCCTCTCTTGTTCATATTCTCAATATTGATCGATGAGGTAAAACTCTACATAGCTGACTGAATTCAGAGAGAATTTGGGTGGAGTCCTAGAACTCTACACGTCCAGCATAGTTTGAGATGAGAGTGTACAACGCTACTCCAGTTTAAGGAACAGGAGACTACAGCATACAATCTGAAATTTATTGTGGTAACAATATAGTTCTACTGTTTTGCTGATACGAAAATATTTTAATTGGCTCTTGGGACATAATGTAATTAAAGGTTTTGTTTACCTTTATTTATCTATTTATTTACCTATGTGTATTTACCTTTATGTATGTGCCTTCTATTCTATTCCATTCTATTTCACTCCTAACATGATACCCGCATTCCAGTGTTCTGGTATATTTCATTATCGTCGCATTTTGTAGTTAAAAAATGATTCTGCTGAATTTACTCAATAAGTGTAAAATTTAAAGCAGAAAGACAACAATTTTTATGCTTATTGTAAAAACATAACACTGAGTGCATCAGAAGAAGATTTCCCTAGGGAAAAGATGGAGGAAGGTTTAAGAGAGCCAAAGCTCTTTCCTTCTGTTAGCACTGCCTCACACATTGCATATGCTGTAGCTTATAGGATATGATAGTGGTTGCATAGTTCTTCTCCCGTTCACATTAAGTGCTTGGACTGTGAAAAACCTTTCCTATCAACAGAATTTTCATTTTTCTAATACATGCACTTTTAACAACTCATTTTCATTCCACCTTTTGTGCCACCTTTTAGTTCCATCACAGAAATTGTTTCTTTTCTTGTTCAGATGTTTGTATAGTCTTTTTCTTTTGCTGTCATTTATGCTGTCCTTAATGTTTTCCTTCTTTCTTTTTAATTTTCTGCTTCTCATGTGGAATAGAAGAACAATAAAAATGTGAAACTGAAAAGAGATGGTAAGGGTGGGATGCAAAACATAGATTCTAATTTTGTGCAGAAGGGCTCAAAATTAGACTCTAATTCTTTACAAAAGCAGTCTTCACTTTCAGAGTCACTGGGACAGTATGTAGACTTAGAAAAAAGTAGTGCCTTTGTAGGGAAGCCTGTGGCTGATAAAAAAAACGTGACAGGTAGATATGAGCATGCACGAAGCGTTGGTACTTTGAAAAGTGATTTTCAACAAATTGTTAGGGACAAATGCAAACTAGTGAAAAGGAAAAAAGAATATTCAGAAAATCCTGAATCTGTCGGACAGGAAATAGCTTATGATCTTTCCAGTGAAAAGCAAATTCTAACAGAAAAAACAAGTTCTTCCAATAAAAAGTCAAAAGTTGTTAAATCTAAGCAATCCCTTAAAAAAGATATACTTCCTTCTGCATGCAGTGATCAACCCCACACTGGTTCACTAGTTGTACAGAAATACAATCTTGTTAAAAAGCAAGGAAGTAAAGAAGCAGTAGAATGGGAAAACAAAACAAAGAATGGAATTGAAAAAGCTGATAAATATGAAAGAATACTTGTCAGAGAGGAAGAAAGTAATGAAGAACAGAGGGAGTTTAAAAAAAAGGATCGATTTTTGAAACAAATAGCTGTAACTATGTCATCATCTTCAAGTGAGGAAAGTAGTAATGAACTTGCAAAATTCATGCTTAAGAATAGGGGAAAAAAAGGAGACTACTGTGAAGACGAAGATACCCAGAAGGCAACAAAAGAGGTGGAAAATGTGAAAGATTTGGACGTACAAGAAGAAGATAGCGAGACTGAAGAGAAACAAGCAAATAATGAAAAAGAATATGTAGAAGAGACTGATATAAAAAGTCTGAATGAGGAAGAAACAAATTCTGAAGCTACATCTGATGAAAGCAGACAGTTAGAAGTTCAGAATGAAGAGGAATCTAATCAAGAGCAGGAGAGTGAAGACAGTGAAAAGGCTGAAAGTGAAAAAGAAAAACTGGATGAAAAAGTTGACAGTGAAGTTGAACTAAGGGAGGAAGAAGAAGAGAGTGAGGCTGAAAAAGATAGAGACAGAAATATTTCAGTAGAAAGAGCTGAAGTTGAAAAGGAAAAAGATAGTGAGGAAGAAAATGAAAGAGATGAATCGCAGATTGAAGGAGACAGTGAAAATGAGGGTGCAGAAGAGGCTGAAGAGAATCATCAAGAAGGATATGGCAAGGAGCAAGAAGATGAGGAAGGCAGATTCACAGAGGAAGAAGAAATGCTGAGTGAGGGAGAAGAGGATATTGAGGAGGAGGAGCATGCAGAAGAGGAACAAATGGAAAAAGAAAAGGACGAACAGGTTAAAAGTGAAGGAAGGGACGAGAGTGAGGAAGGAGGAGTAGGCAGAGAGAAGGAGAAAGAAAAAGATGTAGAGGCAGAGCAGGAGGGAGAAGATGAGCAAGAAAATGAAGAAGAAAGGGAAGAAAGGGAGGATGAAAGAGATGAAGATGAAGAGGAAGAGTTAGAGAAAGTGTTGGCAGGGAGGGAAGAAGAAGACGTATCAGGAGAACAGGAGGAGGAAGATGTGAATGAAATGAAAGAGGAGGTGCAGAAGGATGGAATGGAAGAGGAAGGAGAGGAAGATGGGGAGAATGAAGTGGAAGAGCAAGGAGAAGAAGAGGAGGAAGAGGAAGGAATAGAGGTAGAAACAGAAGGGGAGGAGGGGGAAGGAGAAGAAAACAAGGGTGAAGAAAAGGGGGAAAAGGAAGGAGAAGAGGAAGAAGATGGAGAAGAGGCGGAAGAAGAGGGAGAAGGGGAAGAAGCAGAAGGAGAAGAGGAAATGGAGGAAGAAGGTGAAGAGGGAGAGGAGGAGGAAGAAGAGGAGGAGGGAGAGGAGGAGGAAGAAGGGGAGGAGGGAAAGGAGGAGGAAGAAGGGGAGGAGGGAGAGGAGGAGGAAGAAGGGGAGGAGGGAAAGGAGGAGGAAGAAGGGGAGGAGGGAGAGGAGGAAGGAGAAAGGGAAGAGGGAGAAGAGGAAGAAGAGCAAGAGGGGGAGGAGGAGGAAGAAGAGGAAGAGGGAGAAGAAGAAGAAAAAGAAGAAGAAGAAGAGCAGGAAAAAGAAGAGGAGGAAGAAGAGGAAGAAGAAGAAGTGGAGGAGGAGGAGAAAACAAAACACAAAAAAAAGATTGATAGTAATAACCTTCCACAGAAGAAAAGCAAAAACAGCAGGAAGCCAGACAAGACAGAAAGTACTGCTATGCCAAACAGCTCTAAACAAAAAATGAAGTCCAAACACTGTGTAGCAAATGGATTACATAATTCAGAACAATTTTGGAACAATGTACTACCTCATTATTTAACACTGAAGTAGCATGTGGACTACTAGAGATGCATTTTAAGCCTATTCAGGGTGCTTTAAAACTATTTTAGATTGATTTTTATTACTTTAAAAATTATTTTTAAAAGTCGTCAAAATGTATTATTATGCACATACTTTAAGTGCCAATTCCTTGAAAGAGAATGGAGAAAATATTTAGATTTAGGAAACTTTTATGAGACAAAAATGATATAAACTATTGATACAGTCATCTTTATCATATACAACACTGTTGCAGATTTAAAAATAAGTGCTGAGGAGGCAAAACATGTTTGCCTCTAAATTATGATTTCACACTAACAACATAAACTATGCATTGTAGCAGTGTAATCTTCTCTGCCTTTTAATCAGGTTTCTTAAGGTAATACTTCAGTTTTAGTTACAGGATAGCTAACTTGTCAATGTGCCTCATATGAAATGAATATCAGTAAATCATGAAAACTACATATTTTTAATATTTGGCACCAGTCCATATTCTTCCCCTCCTCTTTTCCACTGTTCATATATAGGTAAGATGTTGTTTGAGCACTCAGTGTAAACTAAAGAAAGGACAGGATGCCAAACGTACATGGGTCAGTAGATGGAAGGTAAATGCAAATATAGGCATTGGTAAATGGAGGTTTGAGTTTTTTCAAATTTCTTAAGGTCGACTTCTTATTTTAGTGTCAAAACACAATAATTACATGCAAAAAAGATGAACATCGTGTCTCAGAATCTGGCCTAGATTGCATTATAGTCAGAATGCATCCATTTAGTGATAATTTTTTACTGTCACATTTGGTGCTTAGACATAATTTAAGAGCTTAAAATATACACCTGTAAAACATTATTTACTTGTATATACTCTGCAATACAGAAGAGATTCACCATCGACCCATGAAAGTCTGTTACATGCATCTTTCTTTAGTCATCTTTCTCTAAGACTACCAGAAGGGGACTATATTTTGTTGTGGTGTGAAGTTTATTTGTGTCTTCAAGATCAAAGCCTAAGCTTCTCCTCATGGGAGGAGATTGGTGTCTTTCCTTTCTAAAAGTCACAGGAGTGATCTCCAGAAAGAAGATAATGTAGTAAACCAAGAAGCTAGATGGAATAGAAGAGAAACTAACTTGAAATTCTAAACTCTTTTTGAGAAAGAGTATGTTAATGTTTCTGTTTCCTTAAAATATATAAAAAGAACTTATTTTCTTAATAGCAACAAATCTTGCAAATTGTTTTTAATATGATTTTGTGACTTGTAAAGATATTGCTTTACTGCTATAGTGGTTGAACTGGTAAAAGAAGGAATATGGGCTCTTCTGTCATTCAGTATTTTTATTTTAATACTGTGCTGATGGGTGTTCTAAGAAAATTTCTTAAGCAGATCTCAGCATCAGCATTCTCTGGAAAAATAATTATTTAAATCGTATTTGAAAATGAGGACAAGAGAAGAAAGAAATCAAAATGAGCAAATGCCACTCAATAAAAACGTTAATAGATCAAAACTTAAGCTGAGATTATGAATCATTTTGAATGTTGTTTTGTAAGATACTGACATTAAAATATCTTTGGCACAATGTCTCCAGAATTTATTTTCTAAAAAGGCTACAGTAGATCAGTAGTTTACCAGTAGATTCTAGTGCAACTCAACCCTTTCTCAGTCACCCCTTCTGTTCACCACATTTGAAAGGTAAGATCACTTTCAGTTAGCATAATTTTAACAAATTTAGTTAGTCTAGTGACTAGTATTTTGTCCCTTTAAAATTAATTTCAGGCTTTGGATTTTTCTGGAACACATTATCTTGACATCAGCGTGTGTAAATCTTTGGAAAACGGTAAGTATGCTGATATTCTGAGAGTGTGGAATATTTTAACAGTTAAATGCACTTCCTGAGAAAACAGCTCTCTCTATTAATGGAGTCCCCATTTGTTTTGCAGAAGTACTGCTTTATGACAGAACTGCTATAACAATAGTTGCTTCTGAAACCAAGTGCAGCTAAGGTGTCTTTATGTTTCTTAGGAAAGATTAGGATGGTACTGTGATTAAACTTAGAGTAATTTTGAAGGGGATTTTTGTAGGCCTGAAACTGTGTTTCTTGGATATAACATCTTATTTGTGATTCTTTTCAGTCTTAGAAGAAAACTGTGCTGTAATTCTAATACAAAAAAAATCTATTATGTCTTATAAAAATATCTGAAAGATAGGAAAGGAAAAAGTGAAAGCACTTTGGAAGCCAGTGATCACAGGTTGCACATAGGAATGCCTCTTAATTTACTGCTTGACTGTAGCTTTTAATCTAAAACCTTAGGTAAATGGGAACCATTTGTTGTTTCTGTCGTACCTTGCACCGATAGCATAAAGCTTCCTAAGGCTTCCCAGGAGAGTAGTGAAGATAAGTTACAGGCATCTCCTTTTCCTTATTCTGTCTGGATAAGCATTCATTAAAGTGAGAACTGATTTTATTTTGCTTTGTGAATGATTCCTGTGGCAGGGGAAAAGCAGAGCATTGATGCAGCACTTCTAAAGGTTTTGCACAGTGTTGTTACATAAATTGTATACTGTGCCAATGTTTCTGGCATTTGGGGGAACTTTGGAACTCAATTAGCATAACTAGAGTGAAATTTTGAGTTTGACTCATATTGGTTTATAAAGTTAGGTACTTGTGGTTTTATGGAAATTGAGAATGGACTTGACATTTATTATGCGATACAAAAAGATTTATGTGCAGTACTTAAGCAACATGGCAGAAGTAATCTTGAAGTGATTTTTAGTCGAGAAAAAAATCCAGCAATGGGGCAAGAAAACAACAGATGTAGTGTTCAGATCAAACATCTATCTGGACCAATATCTTGTTTCTACCAGTGGCTACTACTGAATGCCTAGCAAAAAAAAAAACAAGAATAGAGCAATCCTGTAGCAATACTTCTTCTATGCAGTTTCTCAGCCTTCAATAATACGTGGCTCAGAAGATGTATCTGTTGTATCAATAATCATTTTTCTCCAATGAACTTCTTTCAATCACTTTTTGAACCCACAGAAGTGTTTAGTGTCCAAAACATATTTTGGCAAACAGTCTTAGATTACCTTACATCTTGTATAAAGAAGTAACTTTTTTTTTATCTTAAATCTATCCTTTGTTAGTTTCATTTGATGCCTCCATGTTCTGGTATTAGAAGAGGAAAAGAACTTGATTATCCCAGGGAACAACCGCTCAACTCACGTGGTTTAAATCAAATCAGGGTTGAACTGGTTTATTGATTTATTAAGAACAGTTAACTAGGATTCAGTGAGCTACACATTCAAGAGCAATATTGGCAATACAGCAGGTAACAACAATACTAGAAGCTTACACAATGTTAATGAACACCTACAGATGTCTGAACACCCTTCCACAGCTGATCCCAGAAGTTCTAATCCTGCATCACACACTCCTGCACTCTCACACACACTTGCACATAATTACATATACACAGACCCTTTCTCATAGGAAGCATGAGTTACAAGCACAAACCCCATCTTCTGGGGTGCGGGTCTGTTTTTTGCACACACCTCCTGTGAGAGAGAAGGGTGCTCCAGGTTTATGTATACCTAGGCTGCTTCCTTTAATCTGCTAATCCACATGCTGTTGAAAAAGCACTCCATAACTTCATGAACCCAAACACAAGGTGCAGGTCCCTTACTTGTTGTACCTTGTACTGTTAGTTCACTGATTGAAACACAGGCGTCGGGCTGGGAGACTGCTCTGTCAAGCCGAGATGGAAGTGACAATGCCAGCAGGGCAACTTCTAGCAGTCTCAAACCCAGATTTGACTGCTGCCCTTTTCCCACTTCTCCCCACCACTGTGACAAATTTTCATGCTTTTATACTTCTTTTCAGGCTAATTCCTTGATTTAGCATACTTTGTCATTGGTAGTTTCCTTTTTAGCTTTCTTGATTTGAGGGCAAAAGACCTCCAAAGTTTTGGTGTTCAACTTGCGCACACTATTTACACTCACAATCCTGTCTGACCAGCTGTTGTTATCCAGGCCACATTACCAAGGGGCAAAGTGTGCCATGCGGATTTCCCCACAGTGATTTTATAGACCTCTATGTTCCCACGTTCCATTTTTTTATTGCCAAAGATTTGTCAGACAAGTCTGTTCCCAAATTCCAATAATCCTTGAGGCCCTTCTTACAACAGCCTTTTTCAGATGGGCGATCAGAAGTTGGTTAGTATTCCAAAGGCAGGTGCATCATGGATTTATACAGCAGCATAGTGACATTGTATATTTTGTTTTCTTATTCCTTCCTTAATAATTTTCTGTTCACTTACTTGACCCCTACTGATCATTGCACCATAGAACTCTGAGCTGTAATGTCAAGATACTGTTTTACAATGGTACTAACACTTCAAAGTCCCCCGCTGTGTGTCTGAAGTAAGGGTTGTGGGTTATTTTATGTTTATCCACACTGAATTTTATCACCCAGTCACTTTATGTAATGAAATCCCTCTGCAACATAATCAGCTATAGTCTTTACCACCTTGAATAACAGCAAGCCCTGAGACATTATTGTTCTCTTCTTTTCCAGATTACTTTAGAATACATTGAATAGGATAACTCTTCTCTCATACTTGCAAAATTTCAGCAGTTAATGTTTGTCATCTTGTTATCTGAAAATATCAACTTATTTATTGAGATAATAGTTCTCTTTGCATAAAGGAAGATGTATAACAAAAACGTCTTTCTCCAAACTACAGAAAATGTCTGGGTTTGATTTGGTATTTTTTCCTTCTGCTTTCTTATCTGGGTAGGCACATTTTTATTCTTTGAAAGGGAGCCTCTAGGAATCCTGTCTGATCTTAACTCTTGGAATAGCAAACAGTATTTTATTTTTGTTAATTGAGTTTGTGGTGTGAATCTAGTCATTCAACAAAAACATTGTCAAATACTCTTTTTAATACAGAAGGGAGATTAAAGGCAGAGTGTCTTATTAATGCAATCTGATTTTTTCTTAGTGCATTTTATATGGGCAAGTCCCCTAGATACTCTTCCCTATTGTAAAGAAACTAAGGTGTATACTACGATACTAAGGTCCATGCTCCAATCTTTTTCTGGTTTTGTTTTACTGAGAAGTCCATAAGCTTCTGCCTACTCTTAAAGTATCAGACAACTTCTCCGTAAGTAGCATTTCAATGAAAGATGTCAAAGCTTCTATTAAAGATAAACTGTATTAGACTTTGGCCAGTCGTTGATGCAATCACTTAAATTTGCACTCGTGCGTTGTTTTTGTTGAGGCCTAATGATGTTGGGCTCCTAACTTCCATTGAAATCTTACAAAATTTTCAGTCTCTATAGCTTTATCTGTGAAATGGGAGCTTTAAGAGTCATGCTGCTATGGGAAATCTCAGAAATACTGTGGTTATATGAACTAGAAGAAGGTGTGATGAAGTGCTAGTTTGGGCACATTTGAAAATTGCCAGGAATCTTAGTTCTTCTGTTTCAGCGGAGCGTCAGCTCTACTGGCTAGCCTTAGCCGTTAGTAGTCCATATGGTCATTATATGGACCTGGTCATTATAAATCTCTTTCCCCCTACTAATTCACAGTACATATATGAAGATACTGAGATAAAATGAAATACACAATATCAATACAATATATAAGGCTGGATTTGTGAACTGTGAGCTCACCTGAACTTCTGTGTATTATCTTTAGTTTTAAAATGAGTCTTATGGTAAAATATCCTGATATTTGTTACCACAAGAAATGCAGCATAGATTTTATTCATCATCTACTGAAGTCAGTAGCAACATTTGCATTGATCTCATTGTTTGCAGAATCAAGCTCAAAAATAAGAAAATCTGACAAAAGAATATGATCAGATCTGTAAACTGCAATACACTACATAGTAACTGGCATAAAAGAGCAAATTCTCAGCTCATTTCTAAATGTGCAGTGCAAATATATGGCATTATTTAATACTGCAGCATTCTATGAGCAACTGAGCCGATATTTTGCTTGCAGAACTGGCAAACGCACAGTTTTGTCCTCAGTTAAGTTCGGAGTGTGTTCTTGATCTGAAGTCACTTACAGAGCTTCTAATACATTTATGCACTTTTTCATATGTTTTAATGGACAGAGGGAAAGATTTACATTTGCATATTGAAAAGATTTTGGTGAGATATCTTTTGCTTCAGAAAATTGCACTTCTGAGAGCTACAGAGTCTTTATTTTTCTATTGCAAAAATATAAAACAAGTACACTTAATCACTGTCTTTTTTAAGGATTTGTGATAGTTCCCATTACTTCTTTGCTTGGCAACCTCATGCTAATTTAAATAAATATTAATAGAATTATTTCAAAGTAAAACTCAGAAACACACACTTATTATACTTACTAACATTTTTACTGTTGGGGTCCTGAATTGTCAAGTATACTGAGATTTACCGTTCTGGCTTTGATAAATGTCCCAACATTGGACCAGTCATGACAGACATGCCAGACCTGACTCTTTGCTCTTTCTGTTATTGCATGATAGGTGGATTGCAGGGCAATCTGCTGGAATGTCGCAAGTTTAATGTTCCAGATTCAGACCTTTATAATTTGTAACGAATACCCTGCTTTTCACCAGAATTGCATATGTAGTTTGTGTGAAATGTAAAATATTTGTGGTTCCATATTGAGAGTGTGGCTGATAGCTGTAGGTGCTAAACAAAAGTAGCTCTAAGGACAATTTTACAGTAAACAAAGCCTTTTTCTGCAGCTATACCTCAAAGGATATAGTAGTACTGAAAAGGAATATTCCCCACCTCTTGTGTACCAATAAATAATAATAAAATAAAGGAGACTGTGCTGTGCTTTTCAATTGGAAACTCAACAATAGCCATCAATCTAGCATGAGTTTAGGATTGTGAACCATGCTGACAGAGGCTGGTTTTCTTACAGGAGGCTTAAAATATTAACTTTCATTTTATCCAGCATTTAGCCAAGGCACAAAACCTCTCTCAATTAGAAACACAGCAACAGCGTTACTGCAAAATTTAAATTCTGTTATAAGGCACTTCATTGTCATCTAGGGGTGGGGGGAGGAGAGGAAAACAAAGCAAAACTGAATGTGTTCTGTAGAGAGAAGAGAAAGCAGATGAGATATATTTTAAATTGGACCTTCACATACCTAGAATAGAATTTTCAAAAGTACCAGCATGACTTGGGAGAAAATTGCTTTTGGAAGTTGGTAGGACTTGTGTTACTATGTTGGATGTGCCTTGAAAAAATCTACCACGCACAAAAAGCTACAAGGTGAGAATGAGTTTAAAGATTCTTGATGGACTGTACAGAAATTGCCACTTTTGCATCAATGTCTTTTCAGGCTGAGAATCTCTGCTAAGTCTTGGAGACTGTGGAGATTTCAGTAGCGACCCACGGGGCATCCATTTCAGGATTGTGTGGAGAACAGAATATCGTGAAGAACCTGCCTGTGGGCTGTGCAGTTAGTGGCAATAACTTGCCTTGACCATATTTTTGTATAAGCACCGAATAGTAATTAGTATGACTCCAGTCGGATTTCGACAAAGGATTGTATCTTGGAGAGACTTACAGTACTGTAAGCTATGTGCCACAATAAAAGCAGAAAGTAGTGACTGTCGTCATTCACTTGGAAATGAGTGTGAGCTGCATGACAAACTCCAGATATTAAAACTTCCTTCTATAAAAATTTGGACAAAAATGCACAAACTGCATCCAAGTGTGGACTAATATTCCCAAGTTAGTTTTCCTCTGTGTCTGTTAGCATTAAGAATTCATTTTGTATGCAGCATAATATCTTCCAGAGACACAATAAGTTTTTGAGATGATATCAACATATTCTGATTTGGAGTTGCTCATTATATTTCAGCTGTTTTGCTTAAGTACCCAGGAGTTTTTTTGGTATGCCGTTTCCAAATGCCTGCAGACTGAAAGGTCTTTATGTTACTATGTATAAAGTAGTTCATAAGAGGTTATATTTGATGTAAATAGTCTTCAACTTGTTTTGTGATGCTTCACAAAACACATTAAAAATACTTTCTAGTTCTGCAGGTTTTTTTTTTAACCTTGGAAATTGATGAATCAATCTATTGATTCTTAAAGGAAAGCAAACTTTTTGGGAGAAGATACAATTTTGCTTAAGAAAGCCATAGTGCATCTGAGCTATTTCAGATGTTGATTTCTCTTTGGCATAAATAATAAAAAACCTTTCTGGTTTGCTGGAGAAAGAGTATCCTTTAGGTAACTCTTTTTAAATTGTTTTTGTGGTGAAAAAAATTAAGTTTCTAAAACAAACCTGAAAGTACAAATACTGTCTTTTATTAAAATGTAGTTTTATGATACGATTGTATACATTGTTAAGTAGTTGTTTAAACTCAAACAAAAATTCAGAGGCATATCTTTCTTTAGGTACACCTACAGCAGTGAAGTGGCAAGCCACAGAATAATTACAGCAAAGCCAACTGAAATAATCTTCACAATAAGGACACTAAAAGGGATTGTCTAGCACTGTGTGCTAAATATCACTCTGCTCTCTGAATGACACCCGAAATCTTGATTAGGCAGTGGAATCAGGTTAATTCTCTTAATGCAAAGCATGTGCACTGCCAGCCTGTGACAAAAGTGCAGATAGATCTGTGAAACTTATAGGTCCTCGTGTTTGGCTTTTAGTAAACAAAATATATTGCTTAGTAAAGTACTGGCATAAAGAGACTTTGGAACACAACCATGAAAAACAAGTTTCAATCAGTTTCTACTTCTGTGTTTAACTATATTATTTACAGCTATTTTTTCACTGTTTTGTTCCAGATATCTCAAAGTGACACCATCCTGTGGGATGGCGCAATTGTAGTATCACAAGTACTATTGTGGTAATTAGTCATCAAGTATTCATGGTAATCAGTGAATCACTATGTGGGCATCTACTACTGTGAAACATTTTCTCCCATCATATTAACAAGAAGATGTAACTATCTTCAAAGTTCAATTTTTGCTCAACAGTAACTACAGATACTCATGTCTAACATAAAAATTACTTTCAATTGCTTGAGTCTTTGCACAGCATGCATTAAATTATGAGTTCAGCATTTCATTAGTATACCAGGGTACTTACATGACAGCAGGAAAGCTGAAAAAGTGTTTCAAGCCTACAGCATTAAGGGACTGTTACAAGTATCAGATAATCTGTGTTGAGTGCTGTTGACATAGAATTATACAATTAGCAAACCAATGTTACCTAATAGAATTACCAGAAGTGTGATCAAATCCTGTGTCTCACATCTCTCACTGTCTTGTGTCCAAGAAGTTGTCACTGAAGGCAGTCATTCATCATATGAACACAAATTAACTGACAAAGAACTTTTAAGCCACGGTTTTAGACCAGCTCTCAAAGATGGTGACCTGAGCCAATAGTTGACTTAAATAGTTGACTTACAGAATTTTTGTTTCTGCTTGTTTTTCCATTACTGAGCACTAGTGAGACATCGTTAAATGTTGTACTCTTCATAACTTGAGTGATGTTTTCCTATATGCGGCCAACATTAGCAAAACTTCAAAAGTACCAAGAATACTTAAGAGCCTGAGTTTCACTGAAAGCTACTTTTAAAAATGGATCCTTAGTCTAAATCCTTAGTCTAACCACTTTGGACTATCTTGTGTATGTTTATGTTTTTACAGTGTCTTATTGGCAGCCTAGACTGAAGGCCTGAAATCTGAGCCTCTAAGGTTTATTTCTGTGCAGTCAGAGACTGTTCTCTTCACCCAGATGTTCCCAGCTATTGCAGTTGGCCCCTGCAAGGCTGTTATACTTTATTGTTGCACCACCAGCATATTGCAGTCAAATCTGATATTTTTTTGTGCTGACTGCTATAAAAACATAGGAATGCACCTGACATTTTTGTAACCTAATATAGGGCAGTATATGTTAATGGGGTATTGCAAACAATTTCCGCAGAAAATGGAGGGAGACAGCAGGGGATGACAGTAATAAGAACATGTGGTAACATAAACTACTGTATATGCTATATTATATATTGTAAACATACTGTAGTATGCACATGATCAGCAAGCTTTAGGTCTCTCTGCATTAATTTTATAGTGAAATAAAATGAATAACAAGTTTTGTTTATTTTACTCATAGGTGTTAACTTTTAGACAAGGTTTGTCAGTTGACTCTAGTTTTTACTGAACATTTTGTTGAATGCATTCAGTTGAGCTTTTCTCTTTGTCTCTATGAAAATCCATAAGGAAAAGGTTAGCCTGTTGACTGCCTTACTGCTTGTAACTGAAAGAATAGGCTTTTACGTCTCATCTGAGTAATTATGTCTTTGAATTTTGTCAGTCAACAAACTGAACAGCTTTTTCTTTAATAATATAATGAAAGTGAAAGATACTTCTCCAAGGGTTAGAGTAGCTGCACTAGTAACTTCACTATATTAATAGTTGCAAAATGAAACTCCAGTTCAAATTCCTGTGGACAAGTGGCTAACAGTATTCAGCTTTTCAGTTTCACTGTAACTCACAAGGAAGAAATTACAAGGTATGTATCTTAGCATTATTAAGAGTTTTGTAAAGCACTTTTTCAGGTCACTTCATGTTCGAGAACTTGATGTCATGACAAGATCAACATCAACCAGATGTTACATGCCTACCCATTCATATCATTCAACCCATAAAGGGTAAACAGGATTTTTTTTTCTCCCACCTATATGTAAACTCATGATTAATATTGTTATTTAAAATGCTTCATTATTAAAGTGTTAACAGTGCATTTTCCCAGTGCAGACAAATCAAGAGGGGCATTGACGTGCAGTAGTATTTTGGAGAACAAAATGATAGCTAGTGGACAATTCCTCTAGCTGTTCCTCTTTAGTCCAGCATCTACAAAGAAGGATGGTCTGTGGAAATGCATGTGGTAGTAGTCTGCAAAGGGAGCATTGTTCACTCCCGTGTAACAGCATTGTGCGCTGCAGCCCATTGACCGACTTCCTTAGAGCTGATACATTTTTGTCCTGTACTTCATAGTGAAAATCCTACTAGGTAGGTATTCTGTTCAGTTGTTGTAAGTGTAAGAGAGTGTAAGAGAGCCGTGAGATGCTTTGGGGCATCTAAAGGGGTTGGACAGGTAATAGGAAGAATCTATTCCTTGCATGATTAAAAACTGAGCTAAGCAATTGCTAATTCATGGCTGCTTGGCAAAAAAAGGCCAAGGAAGAAGTGCATAGCTAACTGCTTCATTCTCAGCTCTCTTTGATACTCTTCTCTGTAGATGTTTAACAGTCTCTAGGGCAACTAGAAACAAAAGTAAATCTAAAACTTCCCAGAACTCTCAATTTCTGAGTAGTACACCTAGTAATTACAGATTTCTTTTAATCACCAAGTTTTCACAAGATTTTAAAAAGAGCTGCAATTAAATATGTTTCCTTGGTCGTTTTGAGATTTTCTTCCTTAAAAACATAAATTAGTGTTAGCAAACAAAAAATATTTTGACTTCTTGAGGAGACTGGGAATGACACCATCAGTCTTCCCTTCCAACATGGTAGCTATGGACAGCTAGCCTGCAAGAGCTCAGTTTCCAGCGAGTATGCAGGAGGGATCCACAGTGAAGCAGTTCAGGCCATACGGAGAAACGAGGCTCCCAGTTGTCATTTGGGCAAGGCCTACAATGAGACATGTCAGCAAGCTTCAGTGAGATTGTCTGTCAGCCAGAGCATGACACCAGGTCAGTCTTAAAGGCGTGGGACAGAGTGTAAATTTTTTTCCTTCTCTTCTGTAAGCATGAGACCACATTTTTACAAAGCATTCAGTAAAGAAGCATCTTTGCTCTTTATTAATCTACCTGAAAAAAGCCTGCTGCAGCCATTTTAGCAGAAGACACTGTCATACCCACTGAGGCAATACTCTTGCCAAAACTTTAGGCAAATAAGGTCATTGCTCCGCTAAGACTCAGATACAGCAAATTTATCCTTAAGAATGTCTTGTTATGAAGGCCTAGGTTCACAGGGAAACCAGTGTGAATGCATGTAAAAATTAAACACACACAGATATACAAGATCTGTACAGTTGTTTACATCTACAAAGTCATCTTCTCAGGACTGATGTTTCATTGTAGTGGTTTTCTATACTATATGTATAAAATTTTAAAGGTTGTTTCCTAGTACCAACAACTATTCTGTTCTTGAAGAAACTGAAATCTCGGGCTAAAAATGAAAACCTTTTCTTATCTGTGTTGACTTCATGTGTGTGACTTTGGGCAAGTCGGCCCCTCTGTGTCTCCATTTTAGAAGCTAAACTATTGAAGTTATCCTTCCAACATTATCTTTCCATGATTATGGCATATGAAATGGAGTATGAAAATAAATCTCCTAAAAAGTGATCAGGAAGAATAATGCAGAGATTGCTCTGAAGGTTTGTTTTAATTAGTAGAGGTTATTCTTAATGGCCAGATTCATCTTTTCAAGTAAAAAGGGTACCTGTAATATGATGTTCTCATCGTATTCACTGCCATTGGTAAAAACTGTCAGAAACATGGCTTTAAATGGCCAAGCGAGAGTAACAGAACAGTGGTATCTGAGTTATCATTCAAAACAGGTTATTTTAGAAGATGAACAGATAAGGTGACAGCAGGAGACACCTGTGCCTAAGCTGCAAGTATATAGCCAATGGAAATATGGTAAGTGTGGGAAGCTAATCAACTTAACGACAGCAGACGTCTTCTTTGGAATGAAATTAGTAGCTCTCTTAACTCCACTGATTGTTTTGTTTAGGTGCAGACTTGGCTGCCTAAACGAACACATGTAGTGTCACTTATGATGTTGTGGAGTATCCTGCATGGCCATGAGCTGGGGTTCAGGTCTCCTTAAATGCTATATAGGGATGTCTCAGATTCCATGGGCATCTTGAGTAGCACTAAACAAAGGAATGCAACCCAAAATCTCCATTATCTACAATGGCAGCTTATACTTTCTCTCATATATAGATGCCTAAGTTTAGATACATTTGTTTAGGTTAATAGGAAATGTTGTCTTAATGACAGAATCCAAACCTGATTAGGAAATAGAGATGCAAGTTCACTGTAAGCAGAACCTACAGAGTATTATAATAGAAGTTCAACCATTATCCATTTGTAAAAGAGCAGTGATTTTTGTAGGCATAGGAGATATACATATGTTCTGTAAGTTCTATAAGGCAACTGTAGGAACTTGTGTGCAGTTTCTGAAATACTGTAGCTATATAGACATAGATGATATCACGCAGATTGTGCTCTGCTTTTTTATTCAAGTGTAGTATATATGTGTCCCTCTGATTCGACTCAGCACAATGTTAAGCCTGTCCGCATGACAGGCAAATTCTATAGTGCTGACAGTAACTCTTTACTTTGCTAAAATATTGTTTTGTTCTTAGAGTAATGCTATTCTAAGCCCAGCTGAAAAATACTAGCTCTACCAAGAAGCAGGAGAAAAGTCTCTTGGGGTATTATACTATGACACAATTCCTAGCCATTTTGAGCATTTAATTCTGGTGATATTTTCACCAAATTTACAAAAAGAAAAAAGAAAAAAAAAAAGTGTTCTTCCCTATCTTTGTTATTTGCACTAGACTATGCTTCTAGGAAGTTTGTGTAAGTTCTGGTTTTCTTGATTACCTTTGGTAGATTTACCTGCTGCTTAATGAGAATTAAAGAGCACCATTCATCTTCAGAGACATTGTTGTTTGTGTAGGAGAAATGGTTCTGAAAGCAAATAAGCTTTACATTTTTAGAATATGTTTTGAATATTTAGATGAGGAGGAAAGCAGTTGTCAGTAGATAGAAAGCTGGGAATTGAAGGCAACTAGAAATTAGGCTAGAAGTTTAAGACATTTTAAAGATTGGACTAAGTAATTGAAAAGGTGGGTATTGGAAGACCTTTTTTCACATCATTTTGACTTTGGGGACTAATTTTCATGTGAACGTTTTGACCTTTTCACTATATGGTTGGGAGAAGTTCCTTACTGAGAACTCAAATCCTAACTACTTCTATTGCCCATGCTATATGGAACATCAATATTCGTAATTGCTTGACCGATGTTTCCATATCAGCAGAGCTACAGACATTTGCATGTGCTTATTAAGTGAGATAAACTATTTTTGGTAGTTCAAAGTTGGACTAAATTGTTCTTTTACATTTAGCTATCTTTACCTTATGCTACATTTTGTAGATGCATGTTGCACACTGTGTTGCCCCACAAAACCTTAAATTTCTTCCGGTGTGAAATGGCTAGGTCGAATCTCTTCCCTAGGTCATAACTGTACACAACATCTGCGAAGACTGTCTAAACTGAAGGAACCAAAAATAGAAAATTCTGTCTTTCTCACAGATGTTCATTCTAAGAAATTCCATGTCAATCTGATACTCTCTTGGAAGACTGAATGGAGTCTTATCTCATATCTAGTGGAGTTGTTTTTGCATTTTTTGCAAAGATATAAAATTCTGTGCATGTGTTATCTCTAAACACTTCTGTATTAGATATTGCAGTGTACTCGGAGTGGTACCATTTAAGCCTAAAAGTGAGCCATACCAATGGTAAATAATACTACTTCCTGAGGAGTCCAGATGAAAATGTTTTCAGTTTTTATTTTTCATTGTTCCTCAGCTACCCTGACATGAAAGAAACAACCTTTTCTCAGTCCCTAGATGAAAGAATTATTTAGTTTTTTAGTTTTGCTTTCCATTATAGATGCCTGAATATATTAGATAAAAATCAAGCATGTACAGCTTGTCATGTTTAGCTTCATAATCAATTTTCTCACTAAGACCAAAAGTTTTTCAGAAAATGTTCACACCCTTTTTGAAAACTGCTGTCACTTTCCTCATGTTTATTCCAAATGATAGCAGACAGGATTCTTACAGTGGTTGGCAGTGTCCTCAGAATGACTTTCTACTACACAGAGCCCTGTGGAAATCACAGTGGGATCTCCACTTGCAGTCTGCCAGGAAAACTGGCAATAGTATACAAGGTCACAGGACCAGATGGTAGTATTAAATGCTCTGGTGTAGACTAAACAGTATTGTGTATGTGGGCAGTGCCATTCAGTCTACTTGCTGTGTGAGAAGAAACAATCTTGTCTAAATATTTTGCACTTTATTTGCTTTTGTTAGCATTGAAAGCAGATTGCCTTTTTTTACTGGTTGCAGGGAAATTCACAATGGCAGAGCCAGACTGGAAAGCTGGTTGGAAGAAGGCTCAGCTGAATAAACAGCAGAAGATATCTGCTGGGAAAAGGGGGTTTTTTTGCCCAGTAGTGTGAGCTGCAGTGTTTATCATCTATTGCAAAATGCTAGTTGTTTGGGTCCCCATTGAGCTATGCTACAGAAGTAACTGTCTACCTATGGCATGTGGCGGTGCATGCTTTTGTTTCGTTCTTAAAATTTCTAGAGCCTAGCTGGAGATAAAGCATACTACCAGGGTACTTTTGTTATTCCAGGTACCCTGTGTAGTGTCAGTGTGCGGTTGATGTGTGTCTGTGTAGCTTAAATTCCATGCTGGATTCATCTTTGCAGCAGCTCATTTTCACAAGAAGTCTCAGCGTGTAGCATGTTCTCTCCAGATATTGGGTGTTGAAGGGGAAGCTGATACAGAAGTGCGCAGCTTGTGTGCTTTCTACCCTTAGATGTGGAAGCAGGAAGATCGGTGTATGGATCATGGGGGTTCAGATTAAGTTACAGACACTTTCACTTCAAAGTGAAAAGATCTGTCCACAGTCATTAACCCTGCTGTTCCGCCACAGGTGGAATTATTGTGGTGAAAGCATTCCTTTTCATCTTCCTTTTCTTTTTCCAGCTTGAAAATGTAAACCATGCAGTTGCAAAGCATTTAAACTTAGCATATCAAAATAGATCAAAATTTAACACTTTATTAGTGTCCTCAGAGCACTGTGGCGAACTCGCATTAACTGTGCTGCACATACATGTTGGTATGCACAGTGCAGCCTTCTAGCCTAAGCTTAAAAATCTGGTCTTTGAAGCTGGGAAGGGCACCAGAAAAGCCTGTGGGCAAGGGGGCAAAAGAGAACAATGAAAGTGGTGAAAGCTGAATGACTGTGACATCATTATAATTCGTAATTATAGATGTGCTGTTGTGCCTAAAGTGGTAGTAAGTTTCTTGAAACCTGCCTATGTCTGAGTTCTGGCTAAGTCCCAAATATACTTTGCTACACTGTTAACTCACCCAGAAAATTGCAGGCCAGGAAAAAGCTCATCTATTAAGCATTTACATACCTTTAGGATTCTTGACTAAAAGGCCTTGTGTTCCAGCCTCTAGAAATACCAGCTAGCGGTTTCCGCTTGAGCAGCAAGTTACCATCTGATGGGCTGAGAATACACAGGAAAAGAGTCATAATGGAGCCAAAAATTGAGCAAAAATTCGAAAAAGCAAGAGAGAGTAAGGAAAGAATTGACTAAAGATAGGAGAGAGACAGCACTTGGACCTGAGTGACGGTTTCCCAAATAAGAACCATTCCTCCACCACACTTTCAAAAGAGCGTGCCAGTCGCTCCCACCAGTTTCTATTATGACTTAGGCTATAGTTGAATAGAATTGCTTTGTTGTTCAGATTTCTCTAATATAAAATATTGCTTGAATGTCTGTATTTTTATAAATCATAGAATAAAAGCATCAGAATAGAAAAATGTGGTAGTACACCTGGGCACGCTGATGCAACGATAAACAGAGCAGATTTCACCTGATTTGACATCAGAAGTCCATCTCGGAAGTTTGGTTTGGGCCCTTGTATTTTTGCAATGGGCAGCAGAATGTTTCTATATATAATGTTGTATTTCATGCTTTTAGAAAAAGCGTAAATAGCGTAGCAACGGCAGTCTGTTTAAGTAGAACCATAAGTGTATAATTGGTTTCTTTTGCTACATCTTTTTTCAAAAATAGCATTTGCATATTTTTTTATTTCAGAAAACTCCTGGTTATTTTGTTTTACTATATGGAAGTTTTATCCTAGGCTGAAATCAACTATACTTCAAATTATAGTGTCCATGTTGAATCAGAGCATTGTGTCTGGTATTGTTTTGTTAATTTTTTTGAGAAATAGATTTTAATAATCATTTTTTCAGTGTCAGTTATTACTAGATTTGTTATTTGTGCATATATGAAATAGTTAAATACAAGTATTTTGTTTACAAAAAATGTTTATTTTCATTTTTTATCCATCAAGGAGGCACATATTATCAGAACGTAAAAGTAAGCTTCATTCCTAATGTTCACTGGAGTTCTATTTGTTTTAAATCAGTAGTGTGAAAACAAGCAGACCTTGCATAAGGACTCCTGCCTTTATCCTTATTCTCTCTACTCCTTGGAACATTTTCTTTTGAATTTTTTTGTTCATAGTGAAATTATGACGGGAACAGGCATGGTGAACTGTTGCAGGGTGAGGAGCGAGATATCATTGCGCAACATATGAGTTTCAAAATTATTTTTGTCCATCTTGTCAAAGGAACAAATCCTGTGTGGAGATGGAGAGACAGATGATGATGATGATGATGATGATGATGATGATGATGATGATGAAGAAGAAGAAGAAGAAGGAGAAGAGGAACAAGAAGAAGAACTAGAAGAAGAAGAAGGAGAAGAAGAAGAAGAGGTTGAAGAGGAAGGAGAAGAAGAAAAAAAAGAAGAAGCAGAAGCAGAAATAATAGACAAAGAGGAGGAAATGGGGGAAAAATATGAAAAAGAGAAACATCATAGTGAAATACCTGAGGGAGAGAAAAGCAGTAATACTGTGTTGGAAACTGCAGAGGTAAACACATGTACTCCTTTTAAATTGTTGCTGCACTGTGAAGAATGTAGCTCTACAGCTTACGTTAATATATGTGTAGCTCTCTTGGAAATGCAAAGTTGTTTGGCGTGGTTTTGGAAGAGGGAGGAATGCATATCTGGGTATTAATAGTTAAATATGTTTTTAACAAGTTTGAAAGTAGAGATGTCATTATTTTGTTTCTTTACAGAGAGAAGATACTACTCAGAAAGCAACTATCATTCAGCAAGGTAAGAGCACATTTCCTTAGAACTGGACATTTACAGGCATTATAAAACCAACGAAAACATTTCAAATGGTAAAACATTTCTAAAGTATCTGTTATATAAATGCTGAATAGCCATTAGTTGATAAAGCAGTGCTTGAGAGAGGAAATTGGAGAGTCAAAAAATATTACTCATTTTTAATGATTTGAAAAAAAAATTTTTTTTCCAGTTATGTACTAGGAAAAGTGCATGAGACAGACTTTCTCTTAGGAGGACAATGATTTGCTTAATAAGAGCAGTTCTAGTTGTGAGGTTACAAACTAATAGCAACTGGGCTATCTGTCAAGCAGCTTCTTTAGGTGCCATGCTTCTTTGACAGATGAGCCTTTTCCATCCCTTTCAGCTGACATCATTGCCTCATTACTTTCGCAAATAGATTATTTTAGATGAAACACGGTAATTTCTGAACCTTGTTCAGAGATGTTGAAGATGTGATCCTAGATGTTGCTTGTAGTTTTGATGACAATTTGAGTGAATTATATATTCCTGTAGAAAAGCTAAGGGGTGCATCAGTGCCCTCTATGCAAGATAGGTCAAAAATACTTCTTTAGAAATTCTAAAGTGAGCTATAATTAGTCTTCTGAAAGAAAAAAAACAAATATGGTATAAAATAAAAGACCACTCCCTTTAGTAATGAAGAAGCTATTATACCATTTATCTCCAACATTATAATGGAAATAGCTTGTCCAGAATGAATCCTTAAATATTTTTCCATCATCCAGTGGTTTAGAAGTTTTAATAGTAAGTAAGTCCTAAGTTTATATCATTCCTGCAGGGAGTATAGGAAAATTTAAACACATGAACATCAACCCAGATGGAAAACTTTTCCTTTCCCAGAATTGTTTCTATGGAATAAAGATTCATGCTGAACTGTAACACCCTAAAAGTCAGCTTTTCCAAATTAGGATATACTTTCAAAATTAGCATGCAAGACATTCTGTCTTCTGTCAACAAGAAGAAACTATGAGTGCCCTAGTCAAAACATTTTATATCTTACCATTGCCATGAGTGTTTGTTCTTTTCTTGAAAACTGAGCATCTGGAGAATGATATAAGGGCATTATAAGTAGAGATGAAAAAAACCCTCTTGTCAGGATTTGGCTGGGCATCAAGTTGAACTGAATATTCTGATTGCTTTCTCTAAAATCCACACTTTATGTACTGACTTTTACTTCAAAAATAATTTGAAGAACAATTTTTTCTGTTCCTCTTTGCAAGAATCAGAAGGAAGTTAATATAAAGGTTTATTTTATTATAGAGGAAGAAAGCACTGACACTCACACTGTGAACAGTTCTTCAGAGAACACTGATGACAGAATAGCTGGAAGAATAGTTGGGAGAAAAAAGGTATGTATGTGGCCTGGTTTTTCCTTCTAATTTTACCAGTGACTAAGGCAGCAGTCACTTACTGAAACTGACGAAAATATCAATATTTCCCTGATCTGTATAAACATTTAAACTACTGCGCAGCCTGTTCCTTCTGTTTAGAAGTAGATTTTATTTTGTGATATCCCTGTATGTGTAGGTTACTGAGGAAGGGTGTTCATTATTGTGCACTATCCAGGGGTCAAAATGAAGCAGTCTGTCATCCTGGTATTAGAAACTTGTATATTCAAAATGTATAGCAACATTTTTCTGACAGAGACTGTCAGGCATGTAGGTGGGTGAGTATTTCAGAATTCCACTCTTCTCCCTTGAAATTACAGAGGGCCATATAACATTAGATGTGCCACATACTTCCTGATTCTTTGACTCCAAAATGTAGATGAAGGATAGGTGCACCTAAAGGAAGAAGAGGAAAAATCCATATGGAAGACACCATAAGCCATTATGACATTAATAGAACTGTATGGCAAAATGTTGGGATATTGCCTACGGAGGCATCTAAATGTCATAACAGCGTGACCGACTGTGGCGTAAATCATGATGTAAGGTTGTTCGGATCTGATCCAGGAATAATCCACTGTAATAGATAATCTCTTCAGTTTAATATAATTTCAGAGTATACCAACATCCAATTAAAAATAGGTGCCATTATGGAAAAAGGCCAGATTTCTCATATTTTTGTTTGAATTTTTTCCGGTGGAAGTGCATTGTATTGTGATGCTCTTAATATATCTGAAAGTGAAACTGTGCTACAAGCTGCTCCCTCCGTCAGATTTTCTTTTTGACTGTTCTTCATAGTGCCTTTAAGGTAACAGAGAGTGGATCAGAAGCTAAACTGAAGGAGCAGGAACTACACGCACACTAACTGCATTAAAAGTGATCAACCTAAAGATAGAGGTCAATGGCAAAATCTTATGGGGGAAGGAACAAAGATGTGAATTTTTCAGTGGCACAGGAAAAAAACTCCATGAGTGTACAATTCTACCGCCAGTGCAGGCAATGAGGTCTATGAGGGCTGTGTGACATGGCTTCAGGTGGCAGGAGTTAACACGAGCCTTACATGTGACCCACAGACATCCTTCTCATGCAACCCAAATTACACGTACCCACAAAACATGAGCTGAGCTGTACGCATGTCCAGCACGTATCTGTGTGTGTGCCTGTCGTACCACCAGCATCCATTTGTGACCTGGCTGGACTCAGGGAGTACGCCAGGGCCACGTGATTGTTCTGATCACTGCCTTGATTTAGGAGAAGAGAGAATGATACTGCCCATCTGCAAAGAGGTATGAGAATAAATAGCCAACACACACATGCACGCACGCATGCACACACGCACACGTGCGCGCACGCGCAAACACACACACACCCCCACACAAACACACACATGAAAATATTGTTACAAATTTAACTAGGACAAAATGCCTCTAAGGATGGCAGAACTCCCACCAACTTCAGTGTACCCTTCTACTGAAAAAAATCTAAATTTTAATCTAAAAATCTAACATTTCCTCTGAAAATAGAAACATTAATAAACAAAAATACAGCAGTGTACCTGAGAAGTGACGCACAATACATACTGAAGGGAGCAAGAGAGCAGCCTGCAATAGTAATCACCCTAATCTCCCACACATTTACTTGCCATCTATATAGTTGTGATATCTTCGGATTAAACATCAGATCGTGTGAGGGAGAAATAACGTAAGGTTGAAAATAACGCTGAAATCTATTTCGTAAGAGGTAACATAATTATGTAACAGTAGGCAAAACTAGAATCATGGTTAACAGAGCATTAGTATCTGTTTTAGGTATTGTTTTCTTACAGTAAAAGCAACTTAACTGTTTTTGTGAAACTCTAAAAGGTTAAGAGGCAATTTTATTACTGTAATCTCTCAGTAGACTGTAAAAATACTTACAGATGCAGTATGTTTCCCTGCCTAAAAAAAGACTTCTGCTAGTACAGTGCGCTCTGATGAATCTTGTACTAGGCAATTCTCTAAGACACATATATGCAGTGGAAAATTTTGCAATGAAAGAAATAACAACTGAATAAAGATAAATAAGATACTGCTATAATCAATTTTAAAGTAAACAACATCACTTCTGGTATTTTAAATAACTTAACTGCTGTTCCCAGAGTTTTTTCTAGTGCTCTTAAAGAATAACCATGACATGTTTGACTCTTTAATATACAGAAATCCTTTGATATAAAAAGAGATTATTTAAGGAGTTTCAATTTATTTTAAAAAAGGACTATTTAGTTTATGTAACTAATGATTGGATTAGTTTGGCTTCTCCTAAAAAGTGTAAGAGTCAATCTCCAGATTTTCATACATTGCTTTTATTAGCTTAATGAGAGTATTTTTGAGCAGTGAATGGCTACTATCTATTGGGAGAGGTCAGCAAGACTATGTAAAGATTTGCTCTTTTAAAATAAATCATAGTAGTTCTGTCTGTAGAAGCAAGCTAAAGCCAATTATCTTCTGATCTTGTATAGCCCACGCCCACAAGGGGGAGGTTGTTAATCACATCAAGTTTTATTGAGGTGAAAAGTTAGGAGTTGATTCCTATGGGACATTATCTAAATAAGTTTTCCACCATATTTCCCTCTAAAAGTAGGCAGCTGAGCTAATTGACACTGTGTTTACTCCCAACATGCATTGAGTTGAATGGTATAGTGAGGAGTACCTCATATGGAATTTTCTACAAGTTTGGGACCCAAAGGCTACAGACAGGCTGCTGTTTTCGTATCAAACAAAGAACTTAAAGCATCGCTTTAACTCTGAGCATGTGTGTAGTCTCACTGACATAAAAATATAATGTAATTAATGGAACTACACACATGTTTAAAATGAGGCATACAAAGCATTTACTGCTATGGGGCTTTGCAAATCTCCGCCTGTATTTTTGGATCTTGCCTTAGATTCTTGTTTGAAAGAAATGCAGATAATTTTGCATCACGTACTTACTTACTTACATTATTTAGTAGAAAAAGTACAGTATGTAATTAGACAAAATACAATCACTTTAACTTCTCTTATTCATTTGTGCTATTTTGCAACATATCAGTTACAAATATTGCAGAAGAATGTTCTTCATTAACATTTTTTAAATATTCATATTATTTTGGAGAAATGATATATTTTACCAAAGATAAATTTGTGACCTAAGTTGACCTTGTTATATATTAAAGACTTTGCCTTTTTTTTTTAAACACTGAATACCATAACTAACTGTTTGGTGCTTGTTGTTTATCTTTTCTTACTTCAGTTTTCCCTGTTTAAACGAAAGCCACTGACAGGCCAGAAGAATGTATGTAACAGAAGGGAAGATGGATCTGGAACGCCATTCCAGAGTGAACAAGAAAAAGAAAAGGAAGATTTATCTGGTGAAGACAGTAAAGATGAAAACCAGAATCATACTTTGGAGAATCCCAAGGAAACTATGACTAACCAGGATAGAAAAATGAAATCTTCTACTTGTATAGTACTCTAACACTGTTATAATATGTGACAATCTTAAATTGTTTTATATTTATACTTGAAAACAATTATGACTTACTAGAGCTGTAGATGGTTGCTTTTTTAACTGATTTGATTGCAGTGATTTTAAACATGAAGACCGTTTTCTTGGTATTTATTGGTAATTTTAATAATTACAATTGATATGCTTATCCAAATCTTGCTGGAGTGCTGTGGCCTTAACTGTTCGGCATTGTAAAACAAAATATATTTTTTTATGTGAAAAGTTCGATACAGACATTTCTTGTTTTTTGCTAAGTAATTTTATTATATGTTTTAATCTACAGCGTACCACTTTCATTATGATACTAGTGCAAAAGTATAAATATCTGCTGTAACATATTCTTTGGTTTAACAAACTAGGTAAGAATATTGTTTTGAATTCACAATGTAAAGAGGGTATGCAGTACTTAGAAATACTGCATTTCTAAGTATTTGTTTTGGCCTCTTTTTGTTGTGGCTTAGAAAAATAGCAATAAAACTCTAAATACTAAAGTATTTAAATTAAAAAAACCAATAAAACTAAAACTAAAAAATAAAAAACAAAGAACAAAAAATACCTCTAGATACTATAGTATTTAACACGTAGGCCCTGATTCAGGAAGCTTCTTAAGTTATGTTTCTAATTTCATACATGACAGTAGTGCTACTGGAAACAGACCTAACAGTGATGTAAATATTTACTTAACTGTCTTACCAAATTGGGTCTTGCAGAAACCTTTCATTTCTGAGAGTTGTTGAATGCCTTCACTCCTGCTGAAATCAGTGCAAGTTGGTGGGACTCTTCTCACAGACTCAGGCCCAGTAGAAACTGGACATTCTTATTGTTGTTTCAGTTGTATTCTAATCCCTCACTCTTTGAATAGCCATACCTTAATCAGTCACTAGTGAAGCTTTTATTACTGGAGAAGAATCTGATGGTGTATACAAAGCTACAAAGAAATTTATTTTTAAAAGTGGTGTTGATGCCTATTTAAACAAGAAAAGCATTCTTTAGCATGAAGAATTAAATTGCTTCATTATGGTTTTCCTGTGTTTCTCTTTTTAGCTTAGGAAAAATGCTTGTGGGAAACAGCATTATTGCAACAACTCACTTACACCTGTCGCCTGTTTTCTACCTAAAGTTACAATCCTTTGTGAAACTGGTATTAGTTACTATGGAATACATTGATATTACAAGCAGATCATTATGGGCTAAATATCCATAGTTTTCTCAGGCAAGTGGCTTTTCTTCAGATGGAGACTGAGCAACCAGAGTATGAATCCCATTACCAGTAAGGATGAGCAGAATGTTTGTTTTTAGAATTAGTCCAAGAAGCAGAAGTGACAAATGCACTATTCTAATTACCAGTGTCCCCCCTGAATAAGACTGGATTTCTGAAAATTCAGTCTAGGAAAATAAGAACTATAAAGAGATCTGCTTGTGTCCCTGTCATGATAAATCTGATCCAAGGTCTGTTTGCCCCTTACTCAAATACACTTAGGTTTCCTGAATACACAAGCTCTAGCATTAAATATAAAATCAGGACTTTATGCTAAACTGAGTACTTCTCAAAATACTTTACAAGGGACAGATGATTTTTACAGAAAACCTAGGAAGATGTTATTTAATTTCATTGACATGTGAACACATTTTAATCTGCCTTTGGCCGTGTTTTGCCTTTGATTTATCAATTTTTTTCCTAGTTTCAGGCTTGCTTAAGTTTTATATAACATAATCACAAGTGTCTACAGTTACATTTGACCTAGAAGTTGATCCAGTTGAATGCTGTCCCTGTAAGTATGGCAGGTACCCAGATTCTTTCATGGGGCTGCCTCTGTGCTGCAGTAATTAAAAAAATTTATTTTTTTCTTAATGTATATTAAAAACTTGGATGCTTGGGTCATCCTTTGCCAGAATTAAGATCCTTTTGTTTTGATCTGTTATTTTTCTTTGGGCTTCTCTTGAGTTCTGCAGTTGAACTTTACATGAGCTATTTTTATTCTGCCAATGTGCATTATATTTAGGTGTTTTCCTGTTTTCTTGAATGCACATGTAGCTTCTGTTCTGCCTGGATACTGTTGTGAATAGGAAAGAAGTGGAAATGGATAAATAAACTAAATGGTATCCTCATTAATGTAAATAAGTTTCACATTCTTAAAAGGGGAGGGAGTCAATCACAGAAGTTGTTGCCATAGGGGAAATTTCTTTATTCTGAATGCGAGTTAATTATTTAGTGAAAAATGTTGCTTTAGAGTGGGAGCTGCCTTTAAAGCTAATGGTACAAAGACAACATACCCAATTCTAAACTGATGCACATCAATGCAGTTTCACGGACTTCTTTGTTTATCTCATCCACGTACTTCCCTTAAGGAGAAGCAGGAGCAAATAAATCCATTAAATGTCTTCTTACATGTCTTCCTCAGTAAGAAGAAAAGAGTACAGTTGCAAGTTCAAGAAAGCAAGTTGCACGTTCATGTGTACCAAGTTAAAAAACTTGTTAATTAACAAGTTCACGATTCATATGATAAAAATGTTTTTTCTTTTTTAAAGGCTTTCATCAATTGAATGATAGCAAAAAGTTCCCTGGCAGAAACATTTTTAGTATATACTTCCATAATTGTTCTTACTTTCCCGAAGCTAACTATATCAGTTTAAATCTTTTTTCCTAGATTTTGCAACCCCCGGTCATACAGCTGAGAATGTGCCTTAGAAGTCCTAGTTTTCCCGAAGTTCCCTTTCAGAGTTGCCACCAGGGGGAGTGGGTGTTCTTCGCAGCTGCAGCTGCGTCGTCCAGCCTCTGGAGCCAGCACTCTTCCTCCGCCGCCCCTGGAAAGCAGTTGAAGATATTCACTCTTTATCAAATTTTCTGATTCAAAATTCTCTGAAAACTTGTACATTTTCTGAATTATTATCACTGTTTTCTGTAAGGTACCCTGATAAAGTTTTTATATAGGGTGTACACACACACACACACACAAACATATAAGCATACAATCACTCATATATTTCTGAATGTATACACAGATGTTCAGAGTGGTCAGACTCTAAGATATAAGTTTAGGTATACATGTTTGATCTAAAAAGAACTGTTACTCTTGCATGTGTGTTTATATATATATGTGTACATATACATCGATATGTGTGTGTGTGTGTGCGTGCACATGCATGCCTATGAATGATCAAACATGTACACCTGAACTTTTGACATTCCCCTTCCATATACGTATATGCATGTTTGCTGGTTTCAGGAAGCACAAGATTCATTTATACATCTACTATCCTTATTCAGGTTTAACAGAGAGAAGATATTCCCCAAAGGAATGTTGGCAATATCACGGTAAACTTCCAGTTATATCAGTAGTGTAAGATCAGCCTCTGATAACTAAAATAGAAAAGGAGAGAAGACCCTGTTTAGGCAGTACTTTAAGGTCATAATAATATGCCAAACAAAGTTTTTATAACTTTTTCCTTTCTTTTCCAGGAAACATTTATACAATATGCAAACTCTGCCTAATCTTTGTCTCTAAGAAAGATTAAGTAATGCTATTAACATTAGGGTAGCTGAAGTCAATAGAACTACTGTCATAATCTTAAACCAATTTAAGTCCTGATAATCATGTGTACACAAGCTAATCTTATATGACTGTTGATAAATTAAGTATGAGTTCACTTAGAAAGTGCTTATGAATAAGACATTCACCTGTCCAGCTTTTGACAACTGGCTTTTGACATCTGGCATTTTTGACGTTTACTTAATGTATCAAAAACTGCTTTTTACGCAGGAAGCCCATTCTGTACTCAATTTCCATTGACAAACCTCTGTATAACCTCAAAATCTACAAGTATTTCAAGACTTAACCTTCTCAATATTTTATTTTTTAATAACACTGCCTGAATTAGGCCCCTCCAAAACCTTTGTTGTAGAAAGAGGATAATAAAAAACATACCATAATTCAAATTTTGTTATGAATTAGAGAAAAATAATTTTGATTTCCATTGCTTATGAAGAAATATATTTTACCTATTACTCCATAGGTAAACGCCCATAGATAGGCGTACTATCATATTCTAGTACTCCTAGTGATCAACCTAATTGTTTGCCAAGATCAACAGTTTTGTCCTATTCATTTTTTATAAGTATTTGTATATCTCATCTCTTATGGGCTATAAGGGAGGATGAGCAGACCAAATTCTGCTTAACATCTTTCAGTTGCAAGTTAGAACAACTGGTTCTGTCCCTCAAACAAATTCCCTCACACAATATTGCAGATGGGTTTTGGAGTGTTATAGATACGTGTGTGTGTGTGTGTCTGTGTGTGTGTGTGTGTGTAGTCAGGTACTAATTCTGTGCAAGATCTCTGTTGATAAATCATGGCTGAGGTTTAAAATCAGGATTCAAGAAGATCTTTGCTACTGTTACAGCTATGATAAAATACAAATTTAACTCATATGAGACTATACTAGAAATTCTTATGCTACGCACAACATCTACTTACTTGTGGTGGTCCTCTGAGTCAGAAGGGAGAAGAAACAAACAAAAACATCTGAATAATTTGTATAAATATGTTTATCTACTTATATATACATATTTCTACATATTTATAATAAACATCACTTCCATTCACTGCAGTTAAACAATGTTAACTGCAGTTAACATTTGGGGCCAAATGTTAAACAATTTTTGGGGCCAGCAGATTTTCTTTATAGTAATATACTAGCCATGTCTTATTAACATTGCAGCAAATCAATTAAACAAAAATTATCATTAAAAAACCAACATTTAAAAAACTGCTGTTTAATAGCATTACTGTTCAGAAACAAACCTTTCCCATCATAAGCCTGTTTGCCACAAGAAAGAAAAGGAATGCAGTCTTCCGTTTCAGAGGCAGCATCAGCCAGGGATCACCAGATGATGCTTTTCTGGTTCAGTGTATGAACACCCGCTTACTGTTGCAAAGAAATTCAAGGAGGACTCCCTTAGTGCAAATCTGTTGGATCCCTGCTGACGCAGAAAGTTGTAGGTTCTTAGAGCAACATAGTTAGCTGCCGCTACTGATCCTACTAATCGCTGCTCTCTAGATCTAATACTCACTATAGAAGGGAATAACCCTTCACTCAGATTTATGACATGCACCTTGCAGCATGGATGCTTAACAATATTGACAAAAAAAATGTTCCAAAGAAATCTAGAATTTCCCATGAGACTTAGATATTAAACTGCGATATTAAGCCAATTTGAAAAAAAAAAACAAATGTTGGATATGAAAGTGATAACCATTTACTGCATCCTTGAACTTTTTTTCCTCTCTTTAAAATACAGGTTACCTGTAAATTCCCTCAGAGTGCTTTTAAGAGCTATATTATTTATACCATTCACCATTCACAAGAGTTTGCAACATTTTCACATGCAGTTATATCTAAATTCCTAGAAGATAATAAATAGTGTCCGTGTTAAGTGTGATGAAACTGCTATCCATGGTGAGAACTGGAAAAATTAATGCTTTGATAGTAGGCCTACTTTGCTCAATTTCTCGTACAGATGAAGTCTCACTCAAACTTCAACCTGATTTCCTTCTAAGACTGTGTTGAAATTACATTTTCATACAATATAATTACCAGTCTGTTTTTCAAGACCAGATAGCAATGACTCAACAAGAACACTGCAAAATCTGTATCTAGCTAAATTTGTTTTTCCTTTTGTACACAAAGAAATCTTTCATCTTCAAGACCATTCTCAGTTTATATGGAAAGTTTAGACAGCTATTTCTAGTCAAACTCAGCAAAAGCTGAAGGGAGCTTACCAGTTAAAATTTTAAGAGATGCTGACAGCATTAAATTTTTTTTTAAATACCACAGAACTTCTTGTTCTTCGATAAATCTATTTATTAAGCATTATACTACTTATCTGCTGATGTACCACATCCTGTCCTCAAAAATGTTATGCATCAGTCAGTATCCAGCTGAGAATCCAATATTCCCCCAAAAAAGCATTCCTGGTTTGATCACTGCCTTAAGAAACTCCGTGAGCCCAATCCATGCACTCCACCACGTGGAAGGACAGAAAGGTGACTGGTGTTCCCAAAGACTTGCTGCGTATGTATAAACCATGACTGACCCTGACTTTCACGTTGCAATTTTCCAGGGCAAGATTTTGGTTAGTGGAGAAATTGAGGGAAAGCTCGTCTAGCCGTCATCTTTATGCCATTTCAGGAAGGGAGAGCGTGAGGTCCCCACTAAGTGGGAAGACCCAAGAAGACTCAGTAGGGGAGCACAGAAGTACTGAGGGATGGAACACACAGGCAGAGCACGCTGACCTGAACAACATTTCATTTCCCTGAAATATATTATTTTTATAGCCAGGGCAGTGAATGTTTACATATGGTTGTCAAGGACTGTATCATTAAGGTTTAGGTCTGATCTAAGAAAAAAAATAATTAGGATATCGCTTAGGGTTATTAAGGCTGCTCACAAAAACCTGTATTTTGAAGAGCAGAGATAATTATCAGTCTATAGAACAGAAATGTCCCTATGTCTGCATCTTTCTGACATTTTTATCCAGTGATCAAGACAAAAGCCTGCTTGTAGGTTGGCCTCTAGTGTTTCTTCTCCGTCTTGTTCTTATGAAAATCAGTTTTCTGTCTCTCCTTCTGTTAGAAAAAAATGAATATATCACTTAAAGAGTGCAAGCTCAGTAGAGATGCAGAGATGTTTTTTGAAAGCAGCACTCAATGAAGCATCTATTTTGTGTGAACTGAAGCATATGTGCTGGCAGTGGGTTTCACAGGCATTTGCTGATGACAGCAGCATGGTAAGACTGAGGAATCTTGCATTTCATTCCCAAGACTGTGCTCTACCTGACACCTGTCCGCCTGCCTCTTTCTGACTACGTCTTCCCAAGACCTTTTGCTGCCTCTTTTCTCTCATCACCTCCAGTTCCTCACCTCAGCAATGCCCCCACCAGAACCTGTCTCCCTTCCCTTTATCTCCTCAGGTCAATCTCAATCTTTTTTTCAGTTTCAGCCTCCCCCTTTCTGGACGCTCTGTCAAGAGTTTCAGAAGCTTCCCCACACCGGAGCGCACCCCATCGCCCTGGCAGCCCCGAGCATGCCCCCAGAGCGGGGTGCTAACAGAGACCCAGTGTCCTCAGAAAGCTTATGTGCAACACAGGCTGACATCCAGAGTGAAAAGTTTCAGCCCTAGGCTGTAAAGAGGGTCTGATAACAGCACACATTGAGCAACTTCCCTAAACTTTCAAGAATTACAAGAATTACATAGCATTGTATATTTGCCTCTTTCAGAGCTGTCTCTCTTACCACAGATATTTACGTGAGCCATTTTAAGTATCAGAGCATCCTCGTTCAGCAAGACTGTTCACCAGGATAAAAACACCACTGCAGTTGTTTCCTGGACTGGGCCCCCAGTTTGTTATCCTCTCGTCATGACTAATCGTATCTTAGTTGGCGCTTCCAAAACTTAATTATGTGCAGCTGTGTTGTTAGTGCTTTTTAATCATTCTTTTATTATTTGGAGGAAAAGTTTAATCGGATTGTTAAATTTTGTTAGTAATTGTACTTGAATGAATTTCTTTCTTCCCTCAAAAGCTGTATTTTATTATCGCTGTAGCTACAGTAAAGTTATAGCTATTCTGACACAGACTAACCAAGTCACACTTCTGAACCTCTACTAAAAAGTAGCATGACAGAGAAAGTATGTGCTTAAATTAACTCCTAAGCACAATAAGAGTACATCTTTAAGTTTCCAACAAGCATTTTACTTTTGTTTTGTGCTTTACTATGTATTACGCTCAGACATTCTCACACACTTCACTCCTATACTGTTGGTCAATTTTAGTTTTAAAATATAATGTTATTTCATCTGCAACTGCATTTAATTTACCTCTAAACAGTCAAAAACCGAATCTTCAGCAAGAAGCATGATGCTTATTTCTTGGGTAAGGCTAGTAGTCACTGGAACGCCAAATAACCACATGTTTAAATATTTGGAATATTTTTCTGTAAGTATTTGAAAGTTATACTGGGAAGAAAAAATGACGAAGGCTATACTTTCAAATTCAATAAATGTGATATTTGTTTAATACATTCCCAGTATCAAACGCTTTCTCCTGTTAAAGTTCTCTTTAAAAAACTACTGTACAAAAATGTGATCTGTGGTACTTCAAAAAAGTGTCTTGTTCCATTTATTAAACTTGTCCTTCAAGTTCCCCATCTTTTGGGTGATTTCACATAGCTATCATTCTAACAAAGACGTAGAATGAGGGACACATCACACACTGAACTCCAGAGACAAATCACCTCGGAGTGAATGCACCTCTCAGTACTGCTGTGTTTCAAGGCTAACCTCCATCCGTCCATCAAGGATACGTTCACGCTGCTAGTTATGCTCAGATGTGCATCTAAATTTGAGCTGTAATTCACAGACTATCTAAACTCTTAAACCTCTTGCCCTCCTCAGTGCACCTAGAACACTCCAGGAGTCAGATGATAGAGCAAAAAACCGCATCCCAGGAGGTTTCGTGTACAATGCAGGTAGTAAGCCTTGCAGAAAGCCATACAGCTTACAGCCGAGACATGGTAAGAAACAGCTTGAAATCACTTGCTGTTAAGCCATTTGAAGAGAAGGAACCACCTCCACACAATGAGGACAAGAAAAAAGCAGCTTAAAAACTTGTTGCTTACTGTGACTCAAATTGGATGCACGTCTATATACTCAGTTAGACCCCCCAGCAGCAGCAGCAAACTGCTTGTACCTGCTGGTGACAACTGAGCTTCTTAGCTGAGGGGCTAACCAGACCAGAAGGATTTGCTGCTACTGCCCAGTTTTTGTATTGTGGTAACGCAGTTTTAAATGACTAGAAAAGGCTGTCCAAGAGAGATGCTGGGGCCTCTGCGATGTGGAGTGTATCAGGACAGCTGATGGAGAAGTTGCAGCTGCATCAAGATTTCTCCTGGCAGCAGCTTCTTCTACAGTGCTGCCGTACTAGTACAGACCCTCTGTTCTGAGAAAGAGTATCTTTGTTTCAAGGCCAGTGTTTTGGAAATGTGTAGCTTAAAGGACATACATAGACAGAAAAGAAGAGGTAACTGATGCATTAAGATCTGCTTCAGCTACTCTATCGTTCTAGCACATTCCAGTCTTGAACTTTTTCCAGGGCCTTGCAGCACAGATAAACTACAGAGATTATCACTATTTATTACAGATTTCTAACTTTTTACTTTAATAATTTCTATGATATCTGTGCCAATAATAATAGCCTAGAGCAATCCTTTTGCCTGATTCTTCTGCTTTTCAAACTGAGTAATGTCGGTCTTTTTAATCTTTCCTCACGTGGAACTCTATTCTTTCCTTAGGCTATTACACTGTAATGGTTCAGATAATAATGCTTTAATTAAAAAAAATGAAAAAACTAAAAACAAGGTTATCAAAACAAAATACTGAAGACTAGCATACTCAGGCTATATCTGCATCAGCCAAAGCAGGATGCAACGGGAGAACAGAAGACTTGGTGCTGAGGACCCTATCTCAGGTGGAGCTCTAGTCTGGTCCCCTGGATGACCGCCTGTTAGCAGCTACCACACAGCAGGTGAACTCTTGGCACACGTATTTCAGGCACCACGCTCAGGAAGAGGATTCAGGTGGGTAGGTGTACTTCACATGCTCTCCTGATCCAGATGGAAACTTCTGCCTAGAAGAAAACGTTCTGGAGAAAGCACCCAGTCACAGCGACCCATCCAGATTTGTACTGTAATTACTAACATGACGTCACTTCCTTCTTAGGCCGCTTTGGTGTAGCAAGCCTCAAAGGCAGCTCAAGTTGGTGTCTCTTCTTCCTTGGTTTCCAAATTAACATTTCCCCTGAGAGGACTGTCCCTCCTCCGAAAATTGGCCTCCCTTACTTCTACAGAAATAATCCTTTGCTCAGTAGATAGCGTCTCCCTATTTGTCTGTGCTTCGCTGCAAATGTCGCAGCAGACGGGTCCCAAGAATGCCTTTGGGATTTCTCCCCCCTTACTGCCTTGGCCTGTAAACCCTTTACAGGCAGCACAGCAGCTGGGGCCAGTGCTTTACCACACCTCCAGCACTTTACGGTGCACATTAGATGCTACCTTTCCTAGGCAGAAAAACAAGTACTTAAGTCTAGCTGCAGTCAAGCTGCCATGTTGCCAGATCTTGAGCTTTAATCCTAAAGCCTTGAAACATTCATCGCTCTGCCCAAAGCCTTTGCTCGCACAGGCCAGGAGTGTTTAGTGAATTTGCCTTCATCTGGAAGGGGGGGAAAAAAAAAAACCCTGTAGTCTTCGTGGTTATGGAAGAAAGCCTGAAAATGTGACCCGACAACACCCGAGCCGCTCAGAAAGTTAACGGTAAGTACAAAGACTTCCAGCTCCCTTCTTAATCGCATGACTTGTGAGGATCTGACTCACGATTTCTGAACATCTACAGCTGGCCGTCCGCAAACTGCTGAGCAACCGGGGCAGCTCCTCTGGCCAAGCGGCGGCCGTTCCCCCACAGCGTCGCTCCGGGCCCGCGCTGCCAACGGCCTCCCCGCCGCGTGCCGGGGGGGGGGGGGGGGGCGGACGGCAGCGGGACGTTTCCCTCGCTTGGTCCCACACTGCGGGAGACGGGGTTGGGGCTGGGGGTTGGCAGAGCTTCGCCTGCCCTGCCTCTGCCTCCCTGCCGCTGAGGGAGGGCACCTAGCGGGGCCGGAGGGCACCGCCTGGGCGAGCCGCCCAGGGCGACGCGAGGGGCCGGGGGCTGAGGCAGCGGGCGGCGCGGCCTGCGGGCGCCCCGACCCGGCCCCCGGCCCCCGGCTGGCGGCGGCCGGGCCCCGGGGGCGGAGCGGGGCGGCAGGAGGAGGAGGAGTTTGCCGCGGAGCCCGGCAGCCCGCTGCGAGGATGTCTCCGTCCCACTCCTCCTTCTCCTCCTCCTTCTCCTCCTCCTTCTCCTCCTCCTGCCGCTTTGCCGCGCAGCCGGGAAGGGGGGCCGCCGCCGCCGCCGCCGCCGCGCACCATGGGGAGCCGCTGGCTGCGCCTCGCCGCGCTGCTGGCCCTGGGCGCCTGCTGCAGCCGGGCGTACGAGGGTAGGGACGGGACGGGAGCGGGCAGGGCCGGCGGCAGCGCCCTCTCCGCCCGCCGGGCGGTGAGGGGTTGGGGGGGGGGGGGCGCGGCCTGCCGGCCCGGGCACCGCCGCCTGCCCCCGGCGGGAGCGGGTTGGGGGGGGGGGCTGAGCCCCACGGGACGGGACTGGCGGCACGGCTTAAAGCCAGCTCTTGCTTATTGCGATGGGGAGGGGTAGAGGCGGGTGGTAGCCCCCCCCCCCCCCCCCCCGCAGGTTTTCACGCCGGACCTGGCACGGTTGCGGAGGGCGGCAGAGCAGCTTGGGGCTTGTAGGTCCTTGGGCAAAGTCCGTGCGGGTCTGGGGCACGCGGGAAGCGAATGTCAGTTCCCGCTATGGAAATGGAAAGGGTAGATGCAGCCAAGCTCTCACGCGTCTCGTAGTTAAAGTCCGTGCTGATGTTGCTTCCCCCGCAGTTATTTGCGTGGGCTTTAGCAGAATTTGAAATGAACGGAAATTCAGGCCCGTTTCCATGGCAAAACGCGGCTCTGCCTGTCCTTTCAAAGCAGCTGTGCCTTGTCAGGTAAGGCACTGCTGGCTTGACAGGCATTGCAAGTAAAGCCGGTGTCGCCTGGTGTGCAGTGAAAGTTTAACAGGTGTAGTCGGTGAAAACTCGTGCCCAGAGCCGAGCCTTCAGAGTAACTGGGCGCTGATGCAAATTTGGCTGCGTTGCTCCGGGTTGACAGAAGAGAGACGCAATAAATAGGTAAGCAAGGGCATCTGCTGCAGTTCACAGCCGTACGCACGGAGAATCGTAGTTGCGTGTGTGGAGAATGCCGGTCTCTTGGCATTACCTGTGTCTGGTTTCCAGGAGTCATTCCTGCTTAAGTGGTAGCTCCATCCGTGGAGGGGCATAAAATGGCATAATGACTCTGTTTGTCTGTGGAAGTTAGCTTTTTTTATTGGTGTTGGCACGCTTCGGTTAGCGTCTTTCCAACGGGAAAGATGCTGGAACACGTTTGTGTTCTTTCTTTACAAAGCACTAAGGTATTGGACACATTCGTTTGGTAAATCAACAAAGACAACAGAAATTTCTGTCCTGGTGTTTCTGAGGACTGTTGTACTGCCAAACTCCCTTTTATTTTCTTAGGAAGATGACCGAACGCTCTACTTTGTGGTTCATGTGAATGTCAGTCTTCAGTTAGTTTGCAGAGGATGCTAATATCCCATACTTCTCTTTCTTCTTAAAAGGCCAAACATAACTTCTCCTATCTCAAAAATCCAATTTTCACCACACAATAGCCTGCTTGTTTCAGCTTGCACTCATTTGAAAGTCCAATTTTCCTCTTATGCTTAGTGGCAAAGGCTCCAAGGAGTTTTTAAATCGTCAGCAGCTGTATTTGTAAACCCTGCTATAGAGTTATGGTTCCAGGTTCCATTTATTTCTTTTTCTTTTTACTAGAGAAAGTGTATGATAGCCTTTCAAATCTTTATTCTCAATATGAAAGCTAATGAAACTGTAAATAAGTATTTAATGGTACTGCATTGGTCTATAACTGGGCACATTTATGATGGGATGATTTAGGTGCCATAAGCAGATTTCCGTGATGAGTATTTGATGGTAGACAGTAAAAATCAAGACAGTATTCTCTCTGTGGAAATGTCATTGAATCTCTTTGTGATTAGGAAAGAGATTGAAAAATACCTAAATGTTTAAAAGCATCTGAAGCTACTGCTGTGTTGTGTGAAGTCGTAGTTTCAAATCTGGAAGGGGTTTTCCCTTGGCCCTTGGTCTATTGACGTTCTGTTCCATATAGAGCCCACGGTATGCTCTGACGAAATCTCGCTGATGGCACCAGTAAGAAAAAGTCTGTTTGCTCTTCACGAACCCTTTGGAGATGCATCTTTTGGAAGTTAAAACAAGCTTAAAATCTTTCTCCTGGGGACTAAAGAGATAACTGAGCTTTCGGGTGACTCTTTCTCATCAGGTTCTGCTCTTCCTCAGAGCTTCCCATCTTTTCTTTTCTGGTTTGCTAAGCTGTGAAAAATCAATGTGGATTCCTACTCCGTTGTCATCGGAGCTCTGCCTGAGCCCCCTCCAGTAGTGCCAGCTGAGGGTACAGCCGTACGTACGTGCGGAAATCACTTGCCCAGTACTTTGGGTACATGGAAATGAAAAGAAGTGACACTGGTGAAAAACAGTTGTACTTGTGTCTTTGTACTTTTAGTAGACTGATGTAAGGAAAAGCTACAAAATTAATGGCAGTAATTATACAGCATTCAAAAGAAATTGAAAATTGTAATAGATTATTGGTGTGAATGGAGTGGTGAGTAGATCATGAACCTTAAGAGAAATGCCATTAAGATCACTTGAAGACTATGTAATGTACAGAACAGTTTTTAAAACCTGCATGAGATTAAATTTGCTGAAAAGTAATAGATACATGTAGCATATTAATAAACATATATATATAATTGGATTAAATATTTATGAATAGATGCAAGTCTTTGGCTTTGGAAAGGGTAGCTCATCTCAAAGTTGTACTGCTGCTGATCAAGGGGAGCATCCGTGGTGAGACCCTTCAGTGCCGCAGCCATTCAGAGAGAGACGTTCCTTGCCCAAGTGAGTTTATACTGTAAATAGATAAAGAATAGGAGTAAGAAACTGAAGAAAGGAATATTTAAGATTGCTTAGAGTCGTATGGCAGGCTTCAAAAAGTCTGGCGTTGCTGTTCATGTCTTGATTCCCACACTCATAGATCCTGTGTATTAGACTGGGCTGCAAAGCGCTCAAGGACATCTCCAAGCCCCTAAGCAGCTGGTATTCTGCATTGCCAAGGGTGGGGCCTGCTGTGTCAGCTGAGGTTTTTTGTTTTGTTTTTTTTTAATGCAGTTTGCTGTCCATCTGTTAAGCTTGGAGAAGATTTTCTTAGAAGTATGTACAGGATCCACTTGTGTTCTTGGTTCTGGGTGTCCTGCAAAGCTGACTGCACATGACTGCTATCTAGCTTGGGGTGCATGCAGACCTAGTTATTCTACACACTGTCTAAATATCGAACAGAAAGGCCGTGTCTGCCCTCAGACAGTTTACAGTACAAGTAAAGAAAAAAGACAGCATGTGAGTACAGGCAGATGAATATACCCTAGGGCATAGCTTTATCCAAATAATTGTGCTTTGGACCAGTTGGCTCCTTCTAAATAAGTTCCAGATAGCAGAATGAATTTATGTGAATGAATAAATAAAGACTTCCACCAGCAGGGAGGCTGGATAGAAATGACATTTCAGAGTGTCCTTAAGTGCAACAAATATGTCTTGTTTATATTAATCAAGAATTTTAAGTCATTCCTTGACTCTGCGTTCATACTTTCTCGAGCGAAGTGGGCCATCTCCATGAGCTGTAGTAATTCCCAACCGAATAATCCTCACAGCTTTAAGCATTATTAAAGCTCAGTGCATTTCTTTGTGAGTACTCTTTAAATAATCAGGTCATCAAATCCTCATTGGGAGGCCTGCTCAGCCTACTTACTGTTCAGCAACACCTGGGGGCTTTTGTACAGCTAAATCTCTAGAGGGAGGTGGCATAAACCAAGAGTGGAATTATGACAATTTTCTTTTGATGAGTTGTTCAGGTGTCCATTTTCTTGCAGTGAAAAATACCTTGCCAAAGAGCACAGGCAACCTAACTGCATGTAAAGGCTTGGATAGTTAAGTTTAGGCAAGCGTTGCAGAGGTGCAATAGAATTTAATTGGTAGCATTTATTCTTCGCATCTGCAAGCTGCTGTATCGATTACTGCTTCCCCCCTCTGTAAATGGAAATAGCAGAAATATCCACCATTGCGAAGTAATTGTGTACTTAGTATACTTATTAACTTAGTACACAGCAGTATCTAGGAAGAATGGAGTTTGGAGGTGGGCATGGACTTCAGCCCTATTTCCGATGTCTTGATGCCCTCTTGACAAACTTTGCATGGTCGACTGAAGGCCAGAGGCTGTGTGGGAACGCCGTTTGCATGGATGCACCTTAAAGGCACGACTGATGAATCCTGTCTTCTTGGCTTCTGCAACTCCATTGGAGCTGCTTGCAATTGAGTTACTGCAAGTAGTCCATCACGACTTCGGAGAGGTCACTGAAACAACCGATGAGGCACTAACCTGATTCTCTGGGAGCTGATCAGCTATATAAAATTATACTTTGATTATGAGGCACTAATTCAGTATTCCTAGGCTTGAGCTCCATCCTGGGCTGCCACTCATGAGATTTGCTAGCGTAAGGGTCCCAGCAGCATCTTTGCTGGGAGAGGTCCCTGGACCCATTAGTGTGGTGGTTTGGAGTGGTGAGCAATGAAAAGAAGCAACGCTCCCATCCCTGCTTACCTCCACACCCGTCACACTACTCATCTTTTGTCCCAGAAGTTTACTAATCATCTAGTACTTCATGAAATTGAAATATATATTGTAATGAATACTTACTATTGTCAGTCTTTGCATATTTCATGGTACTTTTGTGAAGCGAGTGAAAATATAAATGATTTTAACCAGCTAGGGTAACAAACGACGTGTTTGGTTAATTTTTCTACTACTTTTCTACTACTTGGTTAATTTTTCTGCTTCTGAAATAGCCATGTGTTTTTTGTTTTTAATTTTCTATTTCAAATTATTTTATATATGAAATAGTTTAGTGTGCTGGGAATTGTCTGTTTCTCAAGGCATTCACTTAACTTAATTTTTTTAGTTCAGTAAATTAAAAGCTCAGCTTACAGAACATTGCCGGCTGGCCGTGAGTTCTCTGCCACTGTTTCTAACTATTAATTATATTTAAAGGAGCACTGTTGAAGCGATTCAAACTGAAAATTTATGCTGCAGTACCTTGAAAGTGGCTCTAAATTATAGGTTTTGACTTTCATGATTCTGATCTTTCCTGTAACTTGAAATAGCCACTTACAAACTCTGCCAGAGCTTGAAACAACTTCAACTTGTCATTCTGCGTGTCTTTACACAGAGAGAGAAAGGATTGTTGTATTTCTTGAGAGACCCGTAAAAATAGGTTGATGTTACCGAAGTTAATCACAGAATGGTTGAGGTTGGAAGGGACCTCTGGAGATCATCTAGTCCAACCCCCCTGCTCACGCAGGGTCACCTAGAGCATATTTCCCAGGATCGCATCCAGACGGGTTTTGAATATCTCCAGGGAAGGAGTCTCCACAACCTCTCCGGGCAACCTGTGCCAGTGCTCTGTCACCCTCGCTGTCAAGAAGTTTTGCCTCAGGTTCAGATGGAACTGAGAAGCTCATTGCTACCAATATCTTCCTGTAGTTGGTCTGGACAATCTTGATGAGATTTTCTTGTGCCTGAGAAAACAAATTGCATCTTTGCCATGTGAATGGCGCGCACAAATGTGAAATGAGTGTAGTACAGGTGTATGGAGGGGAGAGTAAAGTACTGTCAAACACAACAGATGAAAGATTAGCAATCCTTCCCCCAGCCACTGTAATCTCTAACCAGTGTTTCTTCCTTCTTCTGCAGGGTGTTTCTGACAGAAATGTTTAAAATTACATCTTCCTCTAAAGCCCTGTGAAGAGGGAAGCATTTAGCATGGGAGCTTTTTAAGAGTCCCTAAGTACCCCACGCCTAACTGAATGCGTCGAAATATCTTGGTGCTGGACTAGTGTTAAAATTAAACTTTTCTGCTGAAAGGCTTATTCCAGGAGAAAGTATTGCTTGTGGGTTTTTTGTTTGGCTCTGGGTTTTTCGCTTGTTATATATACAGAAGTTATTAGAAAGACTGGCTACGTTGCTGTTTTCCCAGGTTTGGCAGGCTAGCATTTATCAACAGTTGTTAATTATTTTCATAATATTTTTGTGCTTCCTTCCCTAGCGTTTAGGAGATGCGGCCTTGAAAAGCAGCTACTTTGCCTTCCTTTGTGTCCTTCCCAAAAGTCTCTTTTCTTTCTGGCTTTTTTTTTTTTTTTAATATATTTTCCCTCCAGGAAGCATCAGACAAACTGCAGCTTGTTTTTCCGATCAGCGCTGGCTCCTTGCTCTCTCCCCTGCCATCCCTGGCTTTCTCATAGCCAGTCGTGCTGTGCACTCCCGGGAGGGTGAGCGCTTGGGCAGGGTCCCCCGCTTCCTACCCTGTTTGCTCAGGTGCTGCCACCGCAGGGTCCTGTCCGTGGTTGGGGCTCCCAGGCATGTCTGCTGTTCAAGTGAGATTTCCAAAGTGGCTTTCTCCCAAACCTACTCCTGTTCCTATTTTGTACTGCTGGAAACATCCTCTTGTTCTGTCACCCAGGTTGCAGTTTTCAACTCTCTTCTACTTTTCGGCTTGCGTTTTTTTAGCTTAGTGGTTGAGTCTGCTGCTCAGCTTTCTCAGCCCCCGCTGCCTGAGCAGCCCCAGCTCCCCTTGGTGATGCAGTGGTTTCATGTGCGATCTTGCAGCGAGTTGCTGCAGGCCTCCTGGGAGAGCGAAGCCCGTTGGCGGATCTCGCCCTGCTCCTGTGAACTTGTGTTGGCTTCGTGAGTCGGGCTCCAGGGGAGGGAAAACTCCTAGCGGGGCCCATCTGTGTGTCTTGCATGAGGGTGCCAAAGTGAGACACGGCTGACACAAATTTTGTCTGGGATGTCTCCCTTCACCCTCTCGTGCTGTTTGGCATGAAGTAAGCAATGAGGGTGGGACCCGTTTTGTTGCTTTCAGGGGCACCGTTTGTTTCGGCAGGCCCTTCTGCAGGTCTTTAGTGCCCAGGTTTTGTCTGCTGAGCGTTAGCTCCGCATTTCAGGAGGCTGCTGTCCTCTCCCGGCACTGCGGAGGGCAACTTACAGACCGGAAGAGGGAAACACCCCCAGCTGTCTCGCGTCGCTGAGCCACTGCTCGCCTGTGCAAATCAAACTGGGGAAAGCTGTCGTTTTCGGCAAAAGCTTTTTACCACTTGAGCACCTACCGTTTGTATAACTTTATACGTTTTGCTGGATCGGTGAAGATGGGCCTTCATCTTAGGGCAGATTATATAAATGGCCTTTGGGTTGGGCTAGGAGCCTTTGCAAGAGACCAAGTTTTGCCTGTTCAGCACAGAACAGAGCTCCAAAAGAAATGATGAGAGTGCTTGAAACGGCATGTATTCTGCATTGTTTTTGTGAGATGCAGCAGGTCACTGTGAGCTGTTTTCAAGGAAAAAAAGGCAACCAAAAGCATCAAGCTGCGTATCAGAAAGCTTCTTGATTGTATTAATTTATTTGAAACTAGCGAGTATATATCTATGTGTGTGTTTGTATCTTTGATTTGTTACAGTATTTGAAATGTGACTTTATGAAAAATGCACCTATGCTCTCCAGCGAGTCAGAAGAAAGTTTTGTAGCTTTGCAGAAAAATATGTTGCAATGAGCTTTGTTACTGCTGTCTTTTGCTCCAGAAATTGCAGTGGATAAAAATGTATGTGAGAATTCTAAATCATCCAAATTACATACATTAAGTAAACTGTGTTATAATTCATTTTATTCTGAAGCCTCTGAAATTACTATGTTGTTATAGACGGAAATCTTTTTTCAATCTTGACAAATTTTAAATTTTGCACAACTCTTAAAAGGCACCTTCTCTTAAATTTTGAGGAGTGTGGTTACAGGAGACTAATTGTATTCTTTTGCCACTTATCACCCTCTTCTTGTTCTTTTTAGGAAATGCCTTTTCCTTTTAAGGTACTAGATTTAAACATGTTGTACATATGTACACCAAGAATAGCATCACAGTTTGAAATTAGTTGTGTATGCAGGCTTCTCCAGCACTGCTTCGTCATGCTGCATGGTTTACCCGAAGCCTACATTTAACCAATGTGGGCTGGCGAAGTGAGTCACTGTTAGCAGTGTCTGTCTCCTTTTTGGCTGTACCATGAGAATTTTAACCTACTAAGGTCTGTGGTCCGTACTGATGTCCCTCAGAGGTCTGCTGTCAGACTAGCTGACAGTGACTTAGCAGATGGGATGAGGTGTTGCTTCCAACTCCTGCATCAGAGTTAAGTTATAAGCCTGGGCCAATGATATTTTTCTTCAGAAAAAATATTTTCCTTAGGGAAAAAAAATCAAATTTTGGGCATTGCACTTACATTTTTATGTGCTTCATTTGAATTTCTCCTGTCTTGAGACCATCCCTTGCGGCTGTCTGGCTAGGCTGTGTCACTCATAAGTAAAACAGGCCAAAATTAACAGGCTTCTATCCAGCTGTTCTTCAAGATTAAAAACATGTTGGCTCACAGACATTCATTGTCCTAAACTGCCCAGAGGCAGATACCCAAAACAATATGTCTGCCGCTGAGTTCCAGTGGCAACACCATGTTTAAAAAAAAAAAATCCGTCTTTCTGCCTCCCACACTTTCCTTTCTGGGAAAGGTGTGGATGTGGGTGTCCCAGAAGGTGGCTCTATGCTGAATGGGGGATTTCAGTTAGTTTTTACGTTTTGTGCCTGTCACAGTCTTGTAAATGTGGTGTTTCTTCCCTCTCTCCCCTATCTGTGCCTGCTGTCGGACTCGTGAAGGGTTTTTATCGGTGGTTCTGTGTCTGTCTACAGTTGAGCGTTGAAAGCAAGAACATTAAGTAGTAGTATCTTTAAATGGCCTCAAGGCATTTCAGACCTGTTGGAGACCAATAATGCCATAGGATGTGCATCGCAGGCCTGAGAGTTGTTCTGCTTTATTATTGCTCAGAATTATCCACTCGCAATATTTTTGTCTGCCCAGTTTGCTTGGTGGAACCTACACACCTTCAGACGTGGAGTGTATTTGTAAAATAACTCAGGTGTTTTAGCTGTAAAATGCATTAAAAAACATAAGTTGCTTGTGTGCAATAAAAGATGACTTGTAACTCATCAGAAAGATAAGAAGATTTACTGATGGCTGTCTGATTTACCTGTTTGAAAAGTAAGTCAGTTGGCCAAAACAGGCCAGTAGAGAGGAAGTTATAAATCCTTCGTTTGAGTTATAAAACATTCATGTATTTGTAAGCCACTCACAGTGAAAATGAGTTTTGATTCATTTACCGTTGTTGAATGTTGTCTCTCAGGTACAACCCTGGTGTGTTCATATTCTTCTGCCTTTCACAAAGTTATTCCTTATTGCACAAAAACAGTGAAAGACGAAAAAGAAGCTTCCAGATTGTAGTACATGACACGTGAGAATAAACTCATGTATTATGATTTTTTGCGGTGTAGAGCTTGATGCTTCCCAGGGTTCCAGTTCACAGGAAGTCGTGTTCTCCAAAGTGTTATCAAGACACCATAGTAAGTGGGACTGATACGTGGAAATAGAAAAGTGTGAAGGGAAAACATAAACAAGATCTTGCGGCTGCACAAGTTAGTTGTTGCACAATTTAAATAAATGTCAACTGAGAAGCCCAGTGCATCTGTACTATTCAACAAACTACAGACTCTTCCCCTTCTCATCCCTTCCCCGCAAGTTCTCCTGAGACCTTATGCAGCAACTTATGTTTCGCATTATATTTGCTTGAATAGTTCTTTTGAAACTGTACTGCCTAATTCTTTGCCACTGTTCGTTTCCACTGGGGAGGCAGTCTTTTAGTTCTCAGCCCTCTGTGATCAGAATACTTCGGCCCTGCAACCAGCTCCTGAAAATCACGGAAGCGTATTTTACATTTGGGAAGCTGGTGGATGAATTGTTCCTACAAATGCGTTCTTGCTGAGGGAGTAGGTTCGTCAAGGGACGGTTGAAACAACCTGTAATATAATTCCTTTTTCCCCAAACATATTTTCCTTTCCTCAGCGCTGGCTAGGTTAGGGAACTGGAGCTCAGTGCTTTATTGCCAGTTCTTGTTTAAGGTTGCCCCTTTGCTTGCTTTCTTACTGGCAGACGTTGACTTGTGTTAAGCTGCTGCAGAACTAGTTCCTTGGCAAATAAAAGCCACAGAGCCCATCTGTTGCAGGAGGACAATGTGATGAGAGCTAAGTTAAGGCAAGTAAATAAGCTACGGTATTGAATAAACCCTTGACTTTCTGCTAGGATTTCATGCCAAATGTAATATCACACTTTCACTGATTAAAAATGCCAGTGCAAGACTATGCATGCATAAACAATGATGCATAATGCTGATTGTCTTTTTTGCACAAAACACCACATTACAGGATTGATCTTACAGTCTAATCCTAGTTTTGCATCTCATACTAAAATTTCAGAGGAAAGAGGGGAAATTAAAAGTCATTGTAAGCAATTAAGAAAACTCAGAAGCACATTTATAGATAGGCAAGCGTATGGGCCCATTGGTTATTATTTGGTCTGACTGCAGTGGAATCCATGTCAAAATTGTCACCATTTTTAATGGCAGTCAGATTTGCCAATGGAAAGCAAGAGCACTAAATCAAGGAATTTGGGCAGTTAATTTCCTGTTATTATCTGGGTGGTCTGAACCATGAAGACTTTTCCCAGGAGCCACGCAGGTTCCCAATCTGAAAAGAATTTTTTTGTGTGAAATACCATGCTTCACTGAGATGGATAGAAGACTGCAGAGTCAAATCTTTTCCAGTTGCAAAAAAGGGCTTTCAGATTTCTTATTTCTACATAGCGGACTTTAGAGTTAGGGCTGTAAGGGTGCAGTGGGGCTGGCTGGGGCAGGTGCCCCTGACGAGGCTCCCATGGCTCCTTCTTCCCGCAGCCGGTCCCGCTCCCTGTGGTACCATCTTGGAAAATGGTACCATTTTCCAGCCAATGGCCAGAAATGAATCTGCTGCCTCTGAGGAATCACTCTTGTGCACCTCCGCTTGCTCTGAATGTGGTGGCTCCTTCAGCTTCACTGCTTGCGGTGAGCAGGGCGCCTGCGGCTGCAACTCCCAAACTGTTTTTTCTGTCATCATGAGGTGCTCTTTGGAGTAAGCACCCAACGGCTGCCTTGTGCATGAGCGCCTCTGGCTTGTGGGGAATGGTACATTTCTCAGATGTTTGACCTCCAGTTGGATTTTGTGTTAAGTTCCAGCAACAGTATAATATTTCTTAGTAATGATTTAGACGAGTTTTACTTTTCTGTGAAAATTATAACTGGCTTAGTACTCTCTGAGTTTTTTCTTTATTTTCCCCAGTGTTTGATACGCTTCCTTTCTGCATCTGTATTTCATGTCTGTTTGACAGAGTTGCAGCTTGTCCGTCTGTCTTTACTGCAAAGTCAGATCTTGTGAGTGAATTTTTCAGACTTGGTTGCTTCTGTCAGAAGGACCACGGAGGGAGAAATATAATGGTGTCACTTTGCTACGTTTATGAGAAAAAACAGCTGTTCTTTGCTGTGTGCCCCTGCTCCTTTAAATTGCAAAATATCCTGAAGCTCAGAGAAGAAACTTGAATGGTGTAACTAGAAAGCAAACAAAGCCATAAGTCTGTTATTTAAAAGAATCTGTTCTGCTATGGGTTTGGCTTGTTCTTTTTGAGAGCCTCTAGTTGCTGTCTTCAGGGTATTTGTGAAGCTTAAGAAATTCTTCTGTATTCTGTACTAAGCTGCTTCTGATAATAACAACTAAAATTCTTAGAAAAAGTTATTAAAGGACTGTATCCTTATTAACTTAAGTAAATCCTGACCTCAGTAATTCGAAGCTATCTGCCAGCTTGCTCGCTGGTGTTGATCATTCCTGCCAAACTGTCTTCATAAATAATAAATATCAGCCTCCTCTTAGAGGAGAACAGTAATTCTTTTGTAACATAGCTACTTTGAATGCAGCGTGACTTAATATTTTCTAATTAACCCTCATGCTTCCCAGCAAGCTCTGTCCTGTTGTCAACAATGTGGCAATTGTAGAAGATGTTTCCCAATGTCCTTCAAAAAGCTCCTGGTTGCTCTTGGGAGCAGAGGCATGTGGGTCCCTAGACCCAGCACTGAGCAGGATGCTGCCCTGTGGATGGGAGCAGAGGGGGGCAGGTGTCCCTCGGTGTCTTCGCTCCACACTCATCTGGGACTGATTTGCCGCGGAGCTCAAGGAGCCAGGAAATCGTCCTTTTTGCTTTGGATTGTTGTGCTGGCCAAGGCCTTTGAATATCTGAATGTATTTCTCCATCCCTGGAGATATTCAGAAGCTGTCTGGAAAGGGTCCTGGCAACCTGTTGTGGGTGACCCTGCTTGAGCAGGGGGGTTGGACTAGACGATCTCCAGAGGTGCCTTCTAATCCCAACTGTTCTGCGATTCTGTGATCTGCTCTTGGCCTCCCAGGAAGGGAATGAGAGGGAGAAGGAGAAGGGTTGCTGCTCGTTTTTTAGGTAGTAGCGATGCAAGAGGGAGGAGGAGAGAGGTAGGCATGCTTGATGGCCATCACCGCTGCCCTGCCCTAGCTGGGGATGTGTTTGTAGTTCTCTGGGTTGTTCACTGCCAGTTTGAGCAGCGCTGGTTGGCTCTAATAAAACTAGTCAGCAAGAGAGAATGAAAATAAGTCCACAACGTTTACTGCAAGGATTAGGAAAAGTTCTGTTCCCTATAGGTTTGGAAAAGCTTGCAGAGTTGCTGAGTACACATTTCCCTTCTCTACAGAAAGTTTTCTTCTAGAGCCCCTCTGTGGCTGCTTTGGTCACCTCTGCGGTTTCTGGTTAGTCACAAAATTGTAACTGGTTAGTCACAAAATTTTCACTATCCTTCTTCTATCTTCTAAAGAAGAGGGGTTTAAGTTCTGACTTCACTGCACTGGTGTCATTAATTTAAGTGATTACATTGGTCTTGCCAGGTTTCTGTTTGCCTTAAATCAACAATTAGGATTCCAAAGACCAAGAAAACCTGTTTGTAAAGGAAGAAGAAAAGATCTTTATGTTGATCTCTTTTTATTTACTTATGATTTTTTAATATAAAGGTGATATTTCTCACAAATCACATAATTTCAGGAGATATAATTTGCAAGAATCGCCAAAAGATCAAAGTCTGTTTTGTCAAAAGCCGTCAGTACAGTATTTATATTTTTTGAATGTTCTTGTGACTTTCATTTGAGATGTGCCTGTATCATTAGTGAAACTAGATGCCCATAAAGCGGTATGTTTACAAGTGCCCTTGGCATCCACTCTTTCAGAAGGAAACTTGTTTACCCTGGCATTTACAGTGGAAGTGAGAACTTGGAGGATGTCCTTTTAATTGACAGCTACCACTAACTGTGGGAATATATTAATGATAAATGAGCAACGGTTTGGAGAGGGGTATCTCAAATTTTCCTTTGAAATTTGCATCATTTTATGCTGACTGTACCAAACTACTTTTGAATCTGCCTTAGGATGTGATGAATATTCCTTATTTTAAATAAAATGAGTAAGCCATTTCTCATCAGGTGGTTATATGACCTCTGTGCTTTTGTCTGTTAATTCAGTGTAAAAAATTTGTTTGCTCTGAGGCTCTTTTCAATACCATCTTCAGAAGGTGAGGAATTTAATTTAATTCTGAGTCTTGACAACACCTATTTACTGATCTTTTTTTCCCTCAGTTATGTTTCCCGCCTATTTTTCCATCTTCTCTGCTAGTTTTTGAGCTTCTCACTGCCTTACATGGCTCTGATTGTTCCTTCAACTCATCCTCTCTGGAGCAAAGCCTGGTTTTTCTCTTTCATGCTATGTATGAAGTACAGCAAAAGTGTGAATAGTCCTGGAGACCTCAGAAGTCTACTTTTCTTCCAAAAAGGGGCCTCTAGTGCACGTACCAACAGCTCTTAATGCTTTCTTTGTTTGAAGGGTGTTTGCAGGTGTCATGGATTAAATAGCAGATTTTCTAGGGTGGAGACTTTGTAGACCGATATACATGCTTCTAGTCTGTCTGAAAAGGCAGTCTCTCAAGTGGAAGCAGGACTTAAAAGTATGCTTTGACAAGCCTGTCCTGGACTGCAGTTGTGGGTACACATAAGAAGGCAGCCAGTAATAAGCTACAAGTGAACAAGTTGAAGCTAAGTTGGGGGGAAGTCCTGCTTGGGCCTGTTGAGGGTAATGAGCCACAATAGGAGATTTTTCAGCTGACTGATGGTGTTAGCAGGGAAGGTAGAGAAAAGTTATGCAGGGGATCCTTTGGGATACACTGCCATGTACGCTTTACAGTAGTTCTGTGTTGCTTCAGACACAGTATGACTCTGCTCACTGAAGGGCAGGATTAGGCCACAGTTGGTAACTTCACACTTTTCCACTCCCCTCCTCCCTGTTTGCTGGGCCCTAGTGAGAAGGCTTCCTCTGGAATATGGGTAGGTCCCAATGGTAGTTTTCAAGTGTGGGGGTAGTATCTGACATTGAAAGCTGAGATTTTTTTCCAAGGGAGCCTAATTCTTTTAGTTGCCTGGTAAAACCTGAAAAATACTTTTAAAGTAACGTGTGACTCCTGGATAAAGAAAAGGGAGGGAAGTAGTGTACCTGGTACTTTAGTATTAAAAGTTAGATATTGAGATGTGCCATTTTCCGCTGGCTGCATTAAAAAAAGAAAATCCATTTTCTTCCGTGTGTCATCAGTTCAGAATAGATCAGGATTAGTTTTCCGTTTCTTTCTTTGGAAAGTTATCTCATAGTCCATTGGAACTTGCCATTAAGGAGAGTTTCAACCTAAATGTTCTTTGCTCAATTAGATAGCTACTAGTAGTTATTAGTATAACTTCTAGTAGTTATAACTAGTAGTTATGCTTTCTGGTGCCTTGGTGGCCTTTCATAAGTGGCCTCCTATTTTGCTGCCTTTTCAGTCTGTTCCTAAGCTGCAGGCCTACATTAAAGAACCTATAATGCCTTAATACAAGAAAAAAATGCATATCAAAGTATGCTTAAAAGAATTGTTTTTCTCGATCTTAAAAAATAACAACCTTATCCATAAGTAATAGTATTTGTTTGCTGCCTCAGAGTCCCAGTTTGGCTAGGTGCTTTGCACACACAGTGAGGAGATGTATCCGTGCAGGGAACTGCTGCCTTTCTGTCTTGCAGCTGTCTAGTACTGCCAACAGCGTGCCTGCCCGTAATGTCATGGCTGACCTCTCACCTTTTTCCCCAAGGGAAAGCATCTTATTTCTATAGGGCTTTGTGTGTAATTCAAAATTGAATTATTATGTATTCATGTTTATAGTCTTAAGAAGAAAAAGACTACTTTTTCTTAGCATAGAAGGTAGCATGGGCTGTGACAGCCCTCTATGCCCAAGGAGAGTCCATGCCACTGCCCGGAGCTGGCCCCTAGGATGCTCTGTCCTGATGGAGATGTGCCCTGCCACCAGGAATGGAAACCACTGCAATAAAAAGGGCGTTCATCTGGACAGGTTTTCATCCCAAAGCCTGAGGAGGTGTCTCACCATTTCATTTAGCCTAGAGCCAAATCAACCACTGTGACTGTTGTCAAAGGCTGGCCATTGACTTCACCTATACATGGTTAATCCAGATTTCTGGAGGGCAGCAGCCATTCCAGCTCTTAGAAAACCGTGTTCCCCTGCAGAACAGGCAAAGGGCAGCAGAGACCCCAGGGTCATCAGGGCCTGCGACAGGGAAGAGCTGACGGGATGAGGTCTGCACAGCTGAAGGCAGCGGCCTTCTAGTGCTTGTTTCAGCGAGGCAAAAACCCTCAAGGTTCCTGCCAGCCTGCTGTAGGGAGAAATCTCCTCCTGGCTGCAAATTTGTAGATCAGTTTGATTGTGTAAGATACCAAGCAGCCTTCCTAGAGTGCCTCCGGGCACTGGCCATACATTTTTCTAGGGGGGCCAGTCTCCAAAGTCCTGGAAGCAGAGGAGGGGGTGCCAGCAGGATGCAAATGACAAATTCTCAGTTCAGGCTACCAAACCCCTATGGAGAGAAGGGCCTAACCTCTGCCAGCGGAAGGAGTTGTGTAAGAAGCTAACCTGCTAAGCAGAGGGCAGGCGGAGGCATGCTGCAGGTCATCAGCTGGCTGGAATGTCCTTAAGTGCCAGGAACTCTGTGCTTAGATAGGTGAGATTATTGCAGTTCATTTGAGCAGTGACAAATCTGTGAATAATTGAGATGAGCTGGTGTCTGCAAGGGTGGGACCGAACCCAAGTTTAGATGTAGAAAATTATTACTAGTGGATTCTGCTGTGTGAGAGCAGCAAAGAATCCAGTAATGCTTATAAACGGTCAGACCACAGGCATCATGTGGACAGACTTTTCAGAGCCTCTTGTTTTACTTGGTCAGACACAGATTGCAAATTCTTCTATGTCCCGAGGTGCCTGTGTTTTCCATGCACAACTGTAGAACTATTGTAAATAACAAACACTTTACCTTCCTGATAAGCTTAACCTCTGACTTGATGCTCGTATGTGCTCGGAATAGCAAAGATATTATCCAGTGCGGTAGCTGTGTTTTACATAGATATAAGTGCATTTACCTTCCTTAAACATGTGAATTAGCAAAAATGCACTCTGTTCAGCTGAACTGATTTACATTTCAGTGTGTTCATGATGCTTTTTCTCCTCTCTCTGGTTGTTACCGATGTATGGTATTGTAACTGTTCCTGGTCATGAACGAAGATACTTTCTTTAGGTTTTTAACATTTAGTTATCGGAGAGTTCCTTAAGCAAAAATCAAATTTTGCTGGGTTCTTCATGGCCTGAACAAAGGAAACATTTGTTCTCCAATCCCTTCCCTGTGTGCATACTTTTAATGCATCCATCGTGTTTGGAGGTTTTAAGGAACTGGAAAGCATGCTTCAATTTGTTGTTCTCCCCTGTAGGCTTCAGGCTGGTTTTGCATGGGTAGCTTTCAGTAAGCTCTTCCTGATGGTGCAGTTCTTAGTGCAACAATAAAATAAGTGTGAGATTTCACACATGAGTGTTCATCCATCTTCCTGTAAGTAGACATCTGCTGGAGTGCAAAATTTACTATCCTCTAGCAAGATGGAGAGAGAATTACAAGTTTCTGATGAGCGCTTTCTCTGTCCAACTGTCACGATCTACCACGCATACGTATGCAAAAAATCAAGCTGGAATTCACTTTCTCAGGTACTCCTACAAACATATACTTCTTCCTGAAACTTCCTTTTTTTTTTTTTTTTTTTTTTTTGAACTACCAGGAGCGTAAATATCAGGAGAGTGAGTATCATTAATGTTTATGTGCTGCATCCATATTAGCTCATTCAATAATAAATTGTGAGCTAAATTTGTTTCTTTTTCTTTTCTTTTTTTTTCTTCCAGATGATTGAATTTCTGCTAACCAGATTCCTGGATATTCCTAACTTTGCAACTGGTAGTTGGTCTGTCAAGATGCAAAGGCCACTTTTTTCTTCCATGTTGTCTTTTTGCAAGGGAGTTTGGCATTTGGTTAGTGTATCCTGAAGTAAAGTTTATGATAGGTAGCGGTGGGTACCACCAGCAGACACATCATTACTGACTGGACTTACAGGAACTTTTCTCATAGGTTCCTGTGTAGCCTTGGCTGGAAATTAAGAGAAGGCAATAGAGTTGTCACCTCAAGGTTTTGGATTGCAATTACCATGTTTTCCTCCTCCAGGCTTGGCAAAGATTCACTCTACAGAAGATTGCTGCAGACCAGCAGATAACATCATGAGATGTGTGGCTGGGTCATTCTGTTGGTTTCTGCTGGCATAATGAGCTGCCATTCCCAAAATGCAGGGACTTCTTTTGCTGGCTTGCTTTGGGGTTTTGTTTTGATTTATTTTGCTGGATTTCAGTTTATTGCAAGATCTTCATCAGATGGAGACCTTTAAGGGGGAGGGTATATGCCCTTGGACCTTCTTTTGGCAGCTTTTAAAAAAAATCATGGAAACTAACGTCTTCCCCTTTCTCTGCACCTAGTTATTTAAATGTTTAATTTAAACCAAAACCCCAAAATCACTGGCCAACCTGAAAATCAGCGTTTCTTGAGAGTACTGTTCATGTATGCAATGTTCTCATTTTTCCCTTTGAGCCAAGCTCCCTGCTTGCCCCCCCCATAGCCCATTTACTTGATGACTCATTGTGGTGCTTCAGGGGATGTACTGTTTAGCAGTCATAGGAACATGGCCTATGTGGGAAATAAGGAGCAACACAGGAGTTGATTTGAGTGATATTTCCCATGAAGACTTAGCAATGTCAGTTCTCAAGTATATTTTTATTAGCCTGTTTGATTTTATTTTTTGACAGAAATCAGTACTTTTTTTCAATAGCAGATGCCTTTCATCTGTATATTTCACTTCATTTAGGTATTCTTTAAATAAATTTTCAATTAAAACAGTTATTTTTTTTCTTTTTTACAACTCAAATTTTATTTTAAGCAAAATCTGATTAAATTCTCACTTTCCGATTTGATCACTTGAAATATCACAAGATCTTCCAAAGCAAATCATCCAAATTGTGTTTCTGCAAGTGCTTCATTTTTTTTTTTTTGCTGTATATAAGGACAGAATTTTAATGAGGATATTCAGTTTTTACTGCTTTAAGTTTACAGTATACTTAAAAAACAAAATTACCTAAAGCCTTTGGTCCTTTTGTTTGCGTATAATGTAAGTGATGTGTGAATGCACTGGTTGCCCTAACACTAAACACGTGATTAGAGTAAAAGCAAATGTATTTACAATGGCATATATGGAGCCACTTACAGCTACCCTTACGCCCCTGGACCATGCGCGTGTGTTGCTGAAGGTGGTTGTCATTTCTCGTTTTCTAAGCAGGGTCGCTGTCGGGGGCAGCAGCCTAGGCCAGTCAGTGGGCCTGCTAGGAAAGGGTTGTAAAGGGATTTTATGGTACTGAGTCTTCTGGGCAATAAGCTGGCAGGTGAAATTAGGTGGTGTTCACATGAAGCGCAGAGGGTTGCATAAAAGTGGTCTTTTAAGACAGCATCGTTCCTGATTGCTGCTAGCTGTTACAGGTAGATGGTGCGTGAGCCTTTGCTCAGCATTTGGCATTAGTTCGTGCCAGAGATGAGCTCTTTGGTGTGAGCCCGTGTGGGTACCTGCTCTCTTACCTTGAAACAAGAGCAGAAACGGTGCCTTGGGGCAATAGAGAGCTGATTCGGTGAGAGTCCACGAAGTGGACGTGGCTTGCCTTGTTCTGCCTATGTAGTTTTGTTGAAATAAATGAGAAACTTTATGCCAGTAGTATTGTTTTCTTTGTCACACAGTATGTGCTGGCACATGGAACAAGGTTTAGTTTGTTCGTTGACTTCCATAGAAAGCCATAGTTTCCGCAACCAATGTAATCTGTTTTGAAACAGCTTCATTGCCTGGTATCAGGCAGAATTTCTTCATAGGCAGATTAGATCACAGATGGCAAGGACAGAGGGGAGAGATTTTTCTTTTGGGAAAAGAACCTGTGCCTACATTTTTTTTTAAAATCCAATTAATGATTTATGCGTAATTAGATGGTTTTATTCCACAAAGCAAAAGCTACTGCTAGTACGCAAAAGCTTCAGATGTCTCTGACCTCTTTTGAACTTGCTAATTATGAAACTTTCTGTTCTGCATTTCACTTGTGTTTTAATTCTGTCAACTCTGAAAGACCTGTACTTTGTTTTGGTGGGATTTTTGTATAGGGCGTCTCTCTTGAAACAAGTTAAAACCTGTGATTTAAAGCATGGTATTTGCATCTTAATAAATACTGAGGCACAGTGAGTTAATCTACATGCAGCCCTGGGGAGCTGCTCCTGGAATTCATCTCTATGCCTGAAAGAGCTTACACTAGCAAGGAAAGGAAGCAAAACAGAGGTGTGTGGCTTGCGGGTGTGCATGGGAGCTCAAGTTTGTGCTATCCACGTGTATTTCTGTTAAGGCAGGGAAATTTCCGGTCATTTCTGGAAGTTAATCATCTGGGCTACTGAACTGCACACTGGAAAAACTGTTAAGCTGGCCTGCGTGAATGAGCTGAATTTGGATTTAGGGATATGCCAGGTTTCTCGAGATACCCTCTACGTCTCGCTTCAGCACACCTCTTGCTGAACACAAGGTTGTGTTGGGTTGTTGTGCTTTAACTTGCTTCCCCCTGCATTGTGAAGACACTCTGGGCTACCGACTGAGTCAAGCAGGAGGTTGAAAAGTGGTGTGGTTAGTGAGAACGGTTTTTGAGGAAAAAGGAGAGCCAATACTATCTTTTCAGTTACTATACGTTTTGAAAACTGCTTAGTATGAGCAGATGCCATTAGATTTTCTGCATTTAAAGATGTTCTCTGATACAGTTGCATTTCTATAACCAATCCACCTGTAGGAGGATTCAAGGTGAATCCGTATTTCTGGCTATATATTAATTGATTTGTCTGACTTCCTCCACTACTTATTCTGCTATGATTTCTCTAACCAAATATATCTATAAATATCTGTATCTATAGATGGTTATATATGTTTTTAAGTCTTAAAGATCACTTGCAACAAAAAAACTTGAGTGTGCAGACAGCTATTAGACGTATTTAAAAATCCCACTGAAGCCAATGACATATAAGGATGAGCTTTGCAGAACGGGGACATAATGTTCAATTGGTAAAGAATGAAATAAAACTTGGCCTTCCATTTTTTTTACTACCATCATAAAATGATTAAAAGCATTTTCACACAAAGACAGTGTAGAGCACTCTAATGTGAAAATTATGACCATTTCTGATGCTTTTTCTACCTCCTGATATATGTCTTCCAGGCTTCTGACGTCTTAACGTGACCTATCCCTGCCTTACTGCAAAGAGTTTTATGGTCTGCTACATGTAAAGCTACTTTTTTAATTCGTTAATTTGATGTGGCTTCAGGTAGTGCAGAATGTAAAACTCGGAAGCAAAAAGTCAGAGGAACTAAATGGCAATGTTTTAACTTACTGATGAAACCACTTGTCATCCACTTGTTTTTTTCGCGTGCCTAGGCTGATCAGCTGTTTGATTGTGGAAGGAGTTCCCAGCCACGCTCCTCTGCATTGAAGACCTGATAGAAAGCATGCGGCCTCTTCTTTCTTCCCAGTAGAGGAGCCCAAGAAGAGCCAGTGCTGATCTCTGCAGACCAGAGAAGATGAACATTTAGGCTCGTTTGACTTGCTCTGTTTCTCTGTGTCTAACACACAGAGTTGCATTAGCAACAGATTTTTTTTTTCATACAGTTTTTCTTTTGGTTATTCTATGAAATGTGTCGTGTTACTGAAACTGGAATTTGGCTTTAGCATTGCATTTTTAGGGTTGCTTTTTCTTTCCACCATTTCCCAGCATTGTATCAAAGATTGGAAATGCACTGATCTTTTCTGAAAGATATATTTAAGTAAATTGGTGCTGTATTTAAGGCTTCAAACTTCAGTAGAGCGTAAAGCTGCAACTAGCACATTGATCTTGGCTGCTGATTTTTACAACTGTAATACTGTAATTTTAGATAATCCTTGTAATCCCTGAGCAAAAGAGCATGAGAAAGAAAAAAGGCTAAAGAAACTCAGTAGTGTAAAGTGACAAAATATTATTGCCTAAGACATTGGAATTTTTATTAATGTGTTCTGCAGGAATGTAAGTACAGTAGATATTAAACTTTTCAGTCTGTCTAGTGCTAAACTAACGAGGAGAACACTGCTGCTCAGAATAAACCCGTATTGCCATCTGGGAGCCTGCAGCGTTTTATACTTCGGTGCCAGGACTTGTAGTACCTCAGGGCAGTAAACCTGCAAGAAGTTGTGTTTGGTTTCATGAGCTACACAGTTGTTGTTTGCAGTTTATTTTCAGTTGATCCAGCACAAAAATAGTGTTTTAAGAACTTACTATTTCAGTCTTGGGAAAAACAACTTTGCATAGATTGCTCTGCCTCTTATAGCCCATGTTCCTGCTTTTTCTCAGTTAGAAAGGATTTATAACATAGTAGCACTCTGAATGCTGTTTACATACTGGTCTGCCTGTGCAGTGTCCGTCTTGTTACTATGTTCTTGTGCCCTGATTTGCCAGCAGATCCACACCAGTGAATCTTTGCAGTGTGGAGATCAGTCCTGTGGCTATCACCCTTAATTTGCCCATGTGGAATCATTTGCATAAATTTTGAACTTTGCCTTGCTGCTTATCAGAATTGAATGATCCAGTGAGAAAATGCTTAGACACAGAAAGTTTTCAGGTTGGAGGAAGTGCAGTGTTTCTTGTTTGTTGTAGGCTCAAGATAGCTAAGAAATTATTGTAGCTCCTCCAGTTCTGGAGAGCTTTGAGGTGCTAACAAGTGTGGTGGGGCGTAGGGTCTTGAACAGTAGCTCTCTGTCTGCTTAAGGCCCTGGGGTAAACAAAGGAGTAATATATTTGAGAAAATCGGTCTTTGAGCGAAACTGAGTGACAGCAGAAGTTCTCTCAGAACTTCCTCTGCAATCGTGTAGCATTTGTCTTCCTTCTCTGGCTAAACAAACACTGGCAAATTTGATTGTCAGTCTTGGGTAGCAATGATGTGCAGTACTCTCATCTCAAAGGTTCTGCAGCCTTCAGTTAACAGCTGAAGGGGAGGATGGTCACATCTTAGAAATATAGGAAGTATCTTGTTCCATGCCTGTTTGGATGTGTGTATCCAATTTATTCATCTTGTATTGTTTGCACATGTGACTCTATCAGTATTATATGCTAATTCATCAATACAACTAGCGTTCCCTCTTTCCCATTTTCAGTGTACTAAAGACTCCAGGCCAGGAGAGCAAATGCCGGGCTGTAAGTGTGGAAATAGAGCCATCTGAAGAAAGTGAGAATAGCTCCATTTCCTAGGTGCAGATTTTGGTACTAAAGTAGCAGAGTACTTCATCAGATGCTTAACTTTAAACATAAACATCTGTAAATACTTTCGAGTGGATTTAGGGTCAAACAAGTAGCCTCCTTGAAACTAGTGAGACTACTTAAAAATTGAGGAAGTGCTAAAATGTCTTGTTGAACATGTGTCTCATGAGCTTGCGAGTTTGAACGTCAAATGCAAATGTTTTGAGAAATGCTCACATTTCTCTTAATAATGAATTATGTTTGTAAGAGGATTTTTACTTCATCAGAATGCCGACCTAGCTCACTGTTGCAGCTCCTCTAGGCCTGTTTTGCAGTCACTTCTGTGGATTTCTTTATTTGGTGCAGGAGACTGAGTGGTTGGTGACAGACAGTACTGAACATTTTCTCCTAGGCTGCTTGGAGTTTCATTAAAACTGTATACCTTAATAAAATACTGGAAAGGAGAAAGCTCTCCTATGCAATCCCCAGCTATAAAATGTAGCGATTGTTTAGTGAATGAAGAAGTCACTTTTTGCTAACGCAAACATGACCACCAGATTCCAGAGGCCAAGCTCATAATAGATTCAAGTTGAAAATTAAAGCATCGTTTTTGTGGGTTTTGCCTGTACACCACCAGAACAAAATCTGCAGCCAGTTTTTGTAGGCTTCTGCTGCAATATAAACCATGATGTGGAGTGTCTATAAAGCAGCATGTTGTTCCTGTCTTTCTTCCTGAAATATCCAGATTTTTTACTATGGTAGTTTTAGCACTTCAAACACAGAACAATACTTAATCCTTACCTGGCTTAGTAATTAATAATCTGTGTGAAGCAAAGAAACTTTTTGTTTTATGGGTAAGAAAATTAAGATGAAATAGTGATCTGTTGGGCATCGCTCACAGAGCGGCACCAATGGGGAATTACGTTCCAGGCTGCCCAGATAGGAGCCAGCTGCTGACCCAGGCCAGCTTTGCTGGCATCCTGCTGCCTAACGCGGATGTACGCACCTGGCTTGCAGGGATATGCCTGTCTGAGCAACGTGGGTGTGTGGACGGAGTTAAAAATAAATATGGAGAGAGAGATATGAGGGTACCAGGTCCAGCCGTGTGTGACGCTGGGCACGCACAGATCAGGGAAAAATCCAGTGCTTGTGTGTATTATGTTCCTGTAAATGCCTTGGGATAGCGGTGCAGATGTCTCCCTTGCATCTTTTTTTTTTTTTTTTTTTTAACCACAACATACAACATCCAAATCTTGGGTGAATAGAGCCTCATTTCAGGGCAAAAGCAATGAATAACTCTTAAAGCTAATTTTCATGAGAAGACTTTAAAAGCATTTAATCATTTCTCCTCTAAAGAGAAGTAAATTTGCAAGAGCTCATCTAGCTCTAACTTTTAGTGCTATTTAAGTGCTGAAGCCACTCTGCAATGGAAAATTTGGACGATTCAAAATGAATGCATTAAGATAACATTTTTGGAACCTCAGACTGAGTAATTAGCTAAGAGTATCCCAATTCTGACAGAATAATTGATGCTCAGAGGGGTGTTTATTTACATATCAAGGTCTTCCTGAAGCCCTCAGGGAACACAGCTTGCTCTTTGTATGGTATGGTGAGACTTTAAGCGCAACAAAGTCTAATACTTTTATGTTCAAAAGTTTTTCAGATGTCGATGTTTAGACATCAACAATTAAAAAACAACAAAAACAACCCCCCTTCTCCCCGAGAGACAGGTCCTAAGCGATAGGAAGTCTGTGCTATATAAAACCTTGGACAGTAAGGGAAAAAACGGATTGGAAGTTATCTTCATAAGGTCTGAGCTCAAAGGCTTTGGAGACGGTAGGAGGATTCCCGGTGATAGCAATAAGCTTTGAATCAGGTTCAAAATGACTTGAACTATATTTTTGGCTACTTTTATTGCAGAGGTGAACGTGACCATCTTAATTTTCACATGCAGGAGCCTAAATGGTTCACACAGCTGTAATATAGGTGCAAGATTTTGGTCCGTGATGGAGTGCACCCCTCCCTCTTCCCTGCGGCTCGAGGAAGGCGCTGCTGAGCGCTGCGGCCCGGTTGCGAGTTGTTGACGCAGGTGCCCGAGGGGTCGCGGGAGCTGAGCCCTTGCAAGCGGAGCTGCGCTCGGTGCTGTGTGGGGTGCTGCCCCTTTGCAGAAACACCTTGTGTCGCTCCTGCGAGGCACCTGTGGATCCAGACCCGCGGGCTGGATTTCTCTATGAGTGTTTCTGAAAACAGTAAGGAAGTAGATCAGGGAAATTAGGTTTGCTATGGATTTTAAGCTCGTTGACTTTGTCTTCTGATTGCTTTGTGCTATTGTACTGGGAGGTGAAGGATTGCCTGGCTGGCAGGCAGAGGAGAACGCGTATGCTTCCTTCTAGCTGATGACCTAGACTGGGAACTTGGCGATCGTGGTATAAATGGAAACAAATATGGAGAGATGAACTCTAGTCAAAAAAAATTGGGATACAGAATTGATGTGTTGCTCATACAAAACTTCCTGAACTAACAAAGTGACTTTTTCCAGAGGCTGGTAAGGTAAGAAGTAAACTGGTTACACTGGTTTCTGGGTAGTTTGTTTTGGTTTTTTTTTTTTATAATAAATGGAATATGTTGACAAATGCTGACACTAATTGGGTTGAGACAAATGGATCGTTTCAGTAACTCTTTTATCCTTGTGCTAAATCATCCAAGTTGTTAATGGTTGTTGGCTTTGATTTCAGCAGAAAATCCAGTACTTTGCACATGAAATCAGTTTTCTGAGGTGCCTAAGTTATTGTATTTAGCCTAACTTCAAGCAATAGCTTTTAAAGACTGTGGCCTTGGACTTCAACAAATGGTGACTAAATATGTCTGTAGCTGTGATTTCAGATACCAAGGGTGAAAAACTTCTGAAGTTTCATGCGAAGCCTCCCTAGTATCTGCCTATTGTGTGCCAAATTTTTAGAAAGATTTCTCAGAGTAGTAATCTGTATGAACCTCTCTTCTTGGAGAAGACTTATCTAGAGTTTAGACTCGATTTTATGCTCTAAAGCTGTTGATTTTAAAGAAACGTCACACAGGATATTTTGAAGGCTTTACTGCTGGCCAGCATATTTAATTAAGGAGTTACTTGAATGATGGTGCTCTAGATGGTTTCTGCCCATGGTAAATACATAATTTTATAAAGCATTTTCTGCCTCTTTGCCATAAGCTTATAGCTGCTGCACAACTCTCTAAAAGCGCGGGAATATACTGTCTCTTTAGTTTAGATGACCACAGAAGACTTGATGCCAAACAGTGTTTTTTGATTTGAGTGCAACTGATGGTTGCAGGTAATGTATCTCAATGTTTTCTTCTCTGTTTGAAGATCATATATGTCATAAGTGAGGGTTGTTCTTGAGTCATGCACATTTTACTTCAGCTAGTTGGCCTGATGGCTGTTAACAGCCTCTTGCACTATGGAACCTGTTTATAGTGAAATCTTTGATGTACCGCTGCACTTGTACCTCCTCTGCTCAATAGATTAACTTCATCACAGGGAGCCTTCTTTAGCAGAGGAGCTGTGACTTGAAATGTCCAACATGTCATTGCTCAACAACAGCAAGAGGCTTTTACTTCACTTGCTTATCAAGTCATTTCACCCCTTCCACATTCACTATAAACTGGTTCTGCTATAAATCTGAGCTTCAATGAAGCCTGTGCTGATGGCATTGCATAGATTATTGCACCCTAATCTTGCATGTCTTTTTGCAAAGCCCTCCCTTATTCTTAATTTATATTTCCTTTCTTGCTGCAGTATTTTCTTTTTATTTTTTATTGTAGGATCGGGATACTCACCCCTTGAAGATGATGAAGATGTGTATGCACGCAATAGATACAAAGGTGAATGCTTTGCTTATGTACTAATAAGGATCAGCTGAGAGAGCTTACTTTTCTTTTCCTGTTTTATAAAATCTTGGTTATCTACCTCCATGTTTTCTTCATGGCTTTTAGATCAAGATTTTATTTTTACTTTTGTAACAGTGGAAATTAGACCAAGTACTGATTGCCACTGTCCTGTGCACCTGAACAAATTACTTTTGTACTGCCTTTGCTCTTGGAAAACAAGGTTGCTAGTTCATGAAAATCTAAGAATAGCTTCTCTTCTTTCTTCATACATCATAGCTAAACCATCAATGATAAGCTGACCCAAAACCTGGGCCTATTGATGATAATGTATAGAAGTACAAGAGAACTTGATTTTCATGACTTCTTTTTCCATAAAGTGGTTCTCATTTCAGGTTGGCTTGCAACCTGAAATGTTAAGCAAAGTTTAACTAATGACCATGTAAATTCTAAAGCAAATTATGTAGCTGTATTAATGAGGCAGTGGACTTGCATGTTTATAAATCAAATTCAGTTTTTCTTCTGTACTGCAGAATTTTGCTGTTTAGTAAGACTGGGAAGTTTTTGCCAGTACTCGTAAATTTCACATTTACTATGTCCATTTGCTTAAAAAGTCTGCATCTGTCTCACTGCCCCCCCATTCGCTGTCAAAATCCCTCAGAATCCCAAACAGTTAAGAAACATAACTTTTATGTCACTTTATACAGTTACTATCGTTTCTTTTTAGTAAGGTAATCTGTGGACATGCTAGAAAGTAATGCTGCTGTTTTGATAACTTGAAAATATTGGGCACTGTGTGTATGTAGTATGCTATTGATGCTCTAAAATTAAATAGACTTTAAATAAGAGGTAAGTTTTCAAGTAATTCAGACATTTATAAACAGCAGAGAAGAAAGCACAGATACTACAGATTTGTTGCTGTTTTTATAAATGCCTGATGTTCCTTCCGGTAAAATGAATGCTTCAGTATAAAATTTTCCTAAAAAAAAAAAAAAAACATGCACAGAAATATTTCTCCAAAGCTTTACTTGGGTAAATGTACTTTTGTTTGCCTTTTAACATGCAATCCTCTGCGGACACTTAGAAAAAGAATTCCCAAGATCCTGAAGAAAAATCAATGCGAATTCATGCCAGGGCAGGCAAGTAGTCAAAATGTAGATTCTGTCTGAATTCCTTTTATACAGTGATCCAAAATGAATTATATTAATGTCAGCAAAAATGTCACCAGGGTAAGTAAGTGAAACACAATGACTCATTCATACCAATATTAAAAACTGCCCCGAGTTTGGAAGCATTACTGCCAAATGTTGTGGAAGATCAGAACAACGCGGATCTAAGAATATACAAGGTGGAGTATAAAAGGCTTACTCTTTATTAGCATACTTGCTTAAGCTGGTAATGGGGCAGAAAGGGAGGAGAGAAAGACACGAGAAAAATGGCCTGTGCTGCTCCTTTCAGAACTTCTCGCCATAAATGCAGTCCAGCATTTTGATTATGACCTACTGCTCGGTTAATAAAACTTCAGAGTAAGAAATAACTAAATGAATTTGCTTAGCTTTTTTAAATGTAACTAAGCAGCGCTGTGTTTTTTGTGTGTGCACTTGCACACTAAGCAGTGAAAGCAAGCACAGAGCTCAGTCCTCTTTGGCACCTGCAAACTAAACACTGCAGGTTGTTCGTGGGGGGCTGACCTCATACCAAACTTTTTGTCTTCATCTGGATATTTTTCAGCTCTCTCGGCTTTCCAGAGAAACATTGCTGAGACTTTCCTCACCCACAGCATTTTTAAAGTGTTGTTCCTGGCCTCCTTCTGCTCAGCTGGCTGCTGCACCAGCGAGCACCAGCACAGCAGGTCACTGTGCCCGCTGCTGGTGGAGGAAACGCTCAGCTAAGAGCGGTGTTCAGAGAGGACTGTGGGGTTGGGGGAGCGATGCTGCGAAGGCTTTCCTACGCCGCCTGGCTTGGCTGCCCCCGATCTGACTTGATGAGGACAGGCTTCCTGAGGACGGCAGTTCCCGTGCGCATCACAAGGCTAATGCTGCTCCCCTGATGATCCTCGCTCCTGATATGTTTTCACAAATACTGCAGTGATCAAACTGTAGCCTCAAATGTCTAGGCGATACTGTGGCTTCAACCAGTCCTGCTTGCTGCATGCTTTCCAGGGGTTTCAGACACAGAATTGAGTCTCTCACTTAGTGCTAAATGATAACTCAAGCTATTTTATTGCTGAAGAATGATGCAAACTGTCTGTCAAACAGAGGGGTGGGGAAAAACCTACTTAGGTACTGATATTTAAACCCAAGTTTCAGTTACCTGAATGGAGCTAATGCAGACAGGGAAGCTGCAGAGCAGATGCCTGGGAAACTTGTATCTTCTCTTATTTCCCAAGCCTTTAGGGGCACAGATGATACTATCTTGAGGCAGTGAGTAGATTATATGACTTCTCAGGGCCCCATCCAGCCTTAATACTCCATAAATACAACAGGTAGCTGCTCAGCCTTTGAGTAACAATATGAGCCTTTACTTAAACAAACTTTGATCTAAAACTTTAGTGTGTCTTTTGATATGCTTTTAGGCACATAAACTTTTCAAGATATCTGGGTTTCAGTGATATCCTTTGGTCCAAGACCAGATGTTTGCCCCCTTATAAACTCAGCCTCACCCATTTTCTTCCAATCGCTTTCAGTTCTAGAGTAAGCATAATAATGCTTTAGATCAAACAGATGTTTCTCTTAAGCTCTTCAAGTTGTCTGTGTTCAAAAGCATGTCTGTTTTTGTTTTTATTTCTAGACATATCATTTAGTCCAGTAAAAGGTCTGTTACCTCTCCCTAGGAGCCTCGCTTTGTTTCTTTCTGTAGACCACCATAGCTGCAACAACACTACTACCGTAGGGAAAAAAATTTTTTTTTTACTTTCAATATTCCATTTGTGCATTTAACTGCGTTTGCTAGCCGCTTTCTTTACATGTGCAGCTGTTTACTCCAGGCAAGTAAGTTTGTAAAGCCACAACAATTTGCAGAAAAACTCAGGCAATTTGCAACATCTGACACAGCTGCTTGGGTTTTGAGTTTTTTTTTTTCTCAATTGGCTTTTTGATGATGATGCATAGTGTATTTGTCTTAAAACCCTTTACAGAGGAGATAGTCATACTCATTTGCGTTTTACAGATATGGAAGACCTTGAGGCACAAATAACTTGAACTGATTTTCCCAAAGCTTACTTAACTCTCTGAGGGCAAAAGCCCAGCCTATCTGATTCTTCAACCCTTCGGTTGCACCCCTACAGTCAGTGTGTGTTTTTGTTGTTGTTGCTGGGTTTTTTTTAAACTACAGGTTTAAAACCTTCTGCAGAACAACTGAGCCTTGCTCCTTAATTAGGGCAGTGATAACTAGCTGCAGTGAGTGGGAAAGGCTTTTCTTTTTTTTTTTTTTTAACTGGAGTTTAGGGTCTGAGGGCATGAGAAGACAAGCGGGACAGAAAAGTTTTACATTTCGAAAATCAAAGCACTGAAGCGAGGGGGAGAGGGGATCGTGCAAAAGCTGTTGTTACCTCACACGGAGGAGGAGGATTTCTCCAGAAGGTGAACATAACTGAGGCTGCCTCTGCCACCCCAGCTCAGAGAACGGTCTAACAGGATGCTTGGGTTGGGGTTTGAGCTGGTCCCAGTATGCCCTTCCCCAGTGACAGCGGGGTGGGCTGCAGAGGTGGGTGCTGTGAACTTAGTGGTAGCTGAATGACTTTTACTCCTGTTAGCTTGCGCTCCCTGCTCTCACAAGTGTGATTTGGCTCACATCAAGCATTGAAAGCGTGAGCTGCAGTGATGTAGCCCCTACACAAAGTGGTCCAAGTCAGTCAGTGGGTTATTTAATGCCTTTCAGTACTTATGGGGTAGAGATTAGTTTGAAGGAGAGGGAACAGTTCTAAAAAAGACCCACCTCTGCCAAACTAGTTTTTCATAAAGAAAAGGTAAATAGAGGAAGATATATTTGCCTTTCAGTACTTTTGGAAAGCAGGATCGTAGAAGAAGAAAGAAAAAAGATTGGAGTGGTTGCCTGACTAAAGCAACAAGCTGAACAAGCTCTGCCCCGACTGCTGTGCGCAGTTAGACTGGGCAGCGGATTTCCCCATCCCTCAGTTACTATGTATTTGGTGACAGTGGGAATAATGTTACTTATGCATCTTTGCAAAGGGCTTTCAGATTTATTGGTTAAAATATGAAAATAAGCCTGTCACAGTATAATAAGGCTGCTTCAGAAGCATGCTAGTCTAAGAGGAACATGCTTTTGGAGTAGTCAGAAGCTTGATAATCAGTCTTTCCATTTTCTTTGGATGCTATTTCTGTTGCTCCAGTAACAGCACTGAAAAATCTAAGTGGAAAATCCAGTTTCCGTTGAGAAAGTGTAAATATGTCCTAGAGGCATTCTACACTGAATGTAAATAAGCCCTGTATGAGAAATATAACATGCTTCATTGATTATATTTATTTGTATGTGGAGCTGATCTCAGTAATGTAGAAAAATGTGCAAAATGATTGCAGGAATTAAGAGCTAGTAATAAACATCTGCTGAACTGTTGCTGTTTTCTAGAAGTCATTTTTATGTCTCTTGTTACTTTGCAAGGACAAAGGCTAAAACGCTTTTTTTAGAGTTTTTAGCATTTTTCTTGCATACCTCCTGCATGTCAGACGTTGTTACATAGGACTTCAGGACTTGCCATCTTTCTCTTTTTGCCTTGCAGTCCCTCCACTCCCCCTAGTTATGTCCTTTTCAAATCTTGATGCTGAGACGGGGCAGGCTTAGTCACTGCTTGTAGAGGAAACTCCTGCTGAAAAGCTACCCATTGCAGAAGAAGCATTGCTTGCTAAGTGCACACACTTGTCAAAGATGAACAAACATTTTGAAACCTTTGCTGTAAAGGGGAGGTCTTTATCTGATGCTGTACCCATTTAAGTAATGCATCAGTGTCCCAGTATGATGTTAAATCCTCACCAGAAGAAGGTTCCTGTATCTGGAATACTTCAGAGCTTGGCCATAACCAATTACTGAAGAGTCAGTTTTATGAACATCTGTTTCCGCCCCCTCCCCCTTCCTTTTCCCACAGATTTGTTAGGAGCACAAGCTATGCTGTCTCAGCCAAATTCTAGCTTTCCTCTGACTTGACAGTTCCATCGATTCTGCTGTTGTGGGTCCAGGAGCATCTAGAAGGTGGTTCTCGTAGTGCAGGCCAGGTTTCCGCGACACTAGGGTAAGGTAGCCCTCCACCCAGCTTTTGAGGTCAGCGTACAACACGCCAAGTCCAGACTTGGAGAACATTTAGAACTGGATTTGAACTTGGCAGCTTGGGTCCTTTGCTGAATACATATTGGGTAGATAGTGTGCTCATAAAGGAACACTGACACTCTTTTGAAGGATTTGACAGCAGGAAGTGCAGGTATATGTGCTGTGAAATACATATGTTGTGCTACAACACACACATTGCACTTAGAAGCTACAACATAGTGCAAAACAGAGATGAATAGGTTAGACCTTTTTCAAGAGCTCTTTGTTTAGTCTTTTGGATTGCACATTTGCCTTCAAATTTAATAACAACAATGATGCTGTACAAATTTACTGGTAGAAAGCTTTCTTGTTGGTAATATAAAGAATATTAGAATGTTTTTAATGTTGTGCCATAGACCTGCTGAGAACATCAAGGGAGCTGCTGTTCTTGCATACTTTACAAGTTCCTGGTCAGCTTTATTCCTGGATGGTAACTTGGGTTTTAATTTTGCAAAACTGGAGCCATACTTAAATCCTGAACAGTTGTTCTGACATATGGAGTATGTATGCATGCAGACTTGTCATTTTGGCAATATGATTTATGTAAGTGACACTCTTCATAGTGTGAGAGAGCTTGAACTATCACAGAGTTCATCCTGGGCAATGTCTTTTACTGAGCTAATTATTCTGGAAGTTTTTTTGGTTTTTCTGTTCCAAGTAGGCAGTAAGACAGCTAAATGTTGCAAAGATGCAATTACAGCTGAACTAAAAGAGTTCCTAATGCAAACTTTTGCTACCGAAATTTATTATTAAAAAAAGAAAAAAAAAAGAAAGAAAAAGTCAGGTTGTCGTCAAACTGTCCACATGGTGGCACGCTTACTCCACTGACAAAAAGTCATAGACTCTCCCACCTAGTGTAATGGATGCTATCTTTAATGCTTATAACAAAAAAGAGCTACTGGTCTTTGATGTCTCTGACGTTCTCATGTATGAGGACTCAGGAGAACCTCGCCACAATGTCCACTTTTGGAGACTGGTAGCTTTTTAAAAAAGATTTTTCCTTTTCTTCTACCGACCTTGCATAAAGAAAATGATTTTAAATTGTGACTAAACCTTTTAGTACCTCATTAAATATTCTGTGTGTTTTTTGTTCTCTGTGCTAGAAACACCATGGTGCTCTCCCATTAAGGTGAAACATGGTTATGCAAACTGCAGGACACCTCAAGGGGAATATTATAAGAATGTGTTGGGTACAAGATGTGACATTCGTTGTCAAAAAGGCTACGAACTGCATGGCCCTCAGCAGCTAATTTGTCAGTCGAGCAAACGCTGGTCTGGGAAAGTGTTGTGCAAACGTAAGTAGCTATTAATTTTGTGCATGTGAATTGTTCTGCAGATTCAACAGATGATAAAGTCTCTTTGTCTTGGTATTTGCTATAGCTGAAACCTGTGAGTGATAAAATGTTGCAATGGTGAAAAGAAACATGCCAATTTTTGGATTGTTGTTTGTATTTTAAATATTGATAATATGCTTGGAGATAGAGATTAGCTTCTTACTGAAGCACTTGTGGTTTAAAGGCATGGTAAGCATAAAGAGGAGTGGTACAAATACCCTGCTGGCAGAGGACAGATCAGGGAACGTTTTATGAGAGTAAGATTTTGGGTCGTAGGAATAGTTTTGTGACAGAGCTAAATACTTCCTTTAAAATGTTGCCCATCTTGGATTTCGAAAGCTGGCAGAGTTTGTTTCAGATGTCTAAATGGGCTCTTGAGCTAAAACGTTTTCTGAGAAGAAAGGAATAGTTAAATCATCTTCTTATATAAATGTTACATTAGGCTAATGTGTCCGTAAAGTTAAATTTGAAATATGACTAACGAGAACCGTGCGAAAAATCTTACGTGGAGCATCACTTGCTCCTGCTGAACATTGCTAGCTGCATCTTTATTTCTGTGCAGCATCCCTCTAAAGGGGGATAACAAGTTTCCAGAAATATTTGTTGTCTGTTCCAGAAAAGCGCTGCCCGACCCTGTCCATGCCAACCAATGGAGGGTTCAAGTGTTTAGATGGTGCTTACTTTGGCTCCAGGTGTGAATACTACTGTTCGCCAGGGTACCAGCTGAAAGGCGACCGTATAGTGACGTGCATGGACAACAAAGTCTGGAGTGGCCGGCCAGCTTCCTGCGTTGGTAAGTACCATGATCCGTCTGCACCCTGGGAAGGTGAAATCTTAAAGACTCCCCGTATCCGCTGGTGTCCAGATGCTCCACATCAATTCGAATTGTGGCTCTTTTAGCCAGTTCATGGGGAAAAAAACAGCTGTCTCTACTGGGGAAGCGGAGAGCAGTTTGCCAAGGGCTCGTCACAGATGAGTGAGGGGTGATACGCTTCACTCGGAAAGTAGAAACAGCAATATCGTTTATTGATATAAGGCAATGGTTTAACGGAGCTCAGTAGTAAACAAGACTATGGCTTAACAAGGTTTGATGGCAGGGTTCACTCTGTTACCTTCTGCATAGAGGGCAGGGTGAGACGAGATGGTCAAAGAGACCCTCCCATTGAGTCACGAGGTCCCGACCAAACTCCCATGCTTTCCAAACTCCCCTCGGGGGAATCTGGGTGCAGCTGGGTCTGGTGGTAGTCTCAGACTTGGTCGGTGGTTTATAACTAAGGGTGATGTGCACATTTACTTGAATTTGTTTACCCGAGGGGAAGATTTAGCTATGTTTCCCTCCCCTTTTGTCACTTACCCAAAGCTGTGGCAGGTAAGGGATCTCTCGACCTCCAGGAGTAACCTTGAGAGGCGTCCCAGGTCAAGGGGAGATCCTGCTGTGCAGCCCGCTGCCGTGCAGCAGAGCTCAAAGGGCTCTGGGCTGCTTCCTTATTTCTGGGGCAGGATGGTTGAGTCGTAGTCGTTTACGTATCAAGCAGAGATATGCTTGCTCTCTAGTGCTTTGGTCGTGTGCCTTGTATCCTGTTGCCACGCAGAACTAGGCTGCAGTTGCAAGACTGGGTTGCCACCTGCAGGGAGGGGGGGCCGTGGTCACAGGGCTACAGGGAGAGCTCTGTCCCTCGGTACTTCGAGTCCCAAGTAACTGTCTTTCTAGCGTTTATGCCATCAGCTCCAAGCAATACTAGGTTAATAAAGACGAGGCTGGTGTAAATGATCAGTATTTTACATCGCTTGTAATAGCCACTGCTGGTCTCATGGGTAACTCTATTATAGTTTGTAATTACTGGGCTGCTTTTCTAGCCCGTTGTCTGTGCTGGAGACTATGCTCCACTCAATTTAATGATAAAACAGGTTTGAAGCTAAACACTTTGTCTGGCGTCTTTGTTTCTTGGCATAATGGTCTCCAAGTATATTCAGGGAATACACATGGGTTCTAGTCACCAACATGGTTACAGAAAGCTAAATTTCAGCCCAGTTCACATTACTGCAGTAGTCTGCAATATGTACTCAGCAGTTTCCTGGTAATCTCCACTGGCATAATTTTTTATATCCATAAATCAGGAGGGAGATTAGCAAATATTGAGATTTATCTTTTCTTCATACTAATGAGATTTCAGCAGATAATGAAGATTCGGCCGCCGCCCTTGTTTCTGGGAAGTCTCAGCAGCCATCCACAAAGAAAAGTATTCTTTAGCCATCTGAATTGGCTACCAGTAATTTAAATTTGTGGGTGGCAGAATATTTGTCTACTCAGTGTTTTTTGTGTATGATAATTTGGTCTGCATCAAAATGCCTGTGGCTCAGTCTAGGTTAGCAAATAGCTTTGGAGTCTCTCTATTGTGGATTTACGTTCATAAAGTTTTTTATTTTGTGTTCCTGTTACTCACTGTTGTGCAAATGTGTAAATGCTCCTGCTGCTTAGGTCCTGACTGTTTGTGGGGTATCTTGTTTTTATTTACAAATACAAACCATATCTTTCTCAGTAGCGTAGGCGGAGGAAGAAAAACAAACCGTTTTTCAGTTTGGAAATGATAAATTGTTGTCCCTCTGTGTTTCTTGGCACTTCTAGAACCTCATCTGTTTGCAGGGTTGGGGTGCGTGTTGCAAATCATGCTGTGTTGCAGAGTAGAGAGTAAGCAAACATGTCGTAAGCAAAAAAAGAAAGGCTAGTATAGCACTTAAACTTCTTGTTGATTCCAAAAATGCAGGATGGTTGCTGCATAGGATTGGATTGCTAGTCCCAAGTAACCCAGTAAAAGTAAGACTACTAAGTTCTGGTAACAACACATAGTGTGAAGACCCCTTCCTACCTTGCGTGCATACACAGTTCTTGTATACAAATCATGAGTTATGCAGTTGGCAAAATGTTTAATAGTAAGATTATCTTTTGACCTCTTGATAGGCAGGATAAGGATTTCTGGTTACCAGGCATGACTGTAACAGTATAATGCACTTTGCAATTGAATACGCGTCCCTTACCGTAACTCACTAATACAGAAAAGCTGTTGGTGAACCGCAGCCTATGAAAACTTACCACTGGCCAGAAGAGAACTGGCTGAGCCTCGGTTCTTCAGAGGTTCTTCCTCATTTTCAGCTGTGGAGTAAAATCAAAGTGAGGAGAGTGATGAAATAGAAAGATTAAATAAAAAAGATGAATAAAGAGAGGCAAAGAAGTTGTTACTTTTACATATAAGCAATTAGTAGCACTGTGCCCAGTAGGGATGTTACGTGTGATCATAGGCTTGGGCAGGTAAGGTTCATATTGGGAAAAGGTAGGGAAGTAACCTGGGGATGCAATAGCTATTAGCATCAAGTATGGCAAAATTACCAGAGACCTATATTTATAGCCCTCTTAGAAACATGGGACTTCCCTCCACCCTTTGGTACTGCCCTTGCACTGCTTAGCATTTTCACACAAAACAGTGCTCACAGCGCAATACTGACGATCCATGTAGGAAATGCATCAAGCAAATATTGCTGAAACCAGGTATTCATTAAAAGGAGGAAAAAAATATTAATATTTTTTCAAGAAAATAAGGTGTGCTTTAGCAGTCACTTAAGGAAGACGTTACAGACTGTGAGTATTCTGTGGTAAGAAGCAGCCTGACATTAGAGGAAGGACATCCTTCATGTCACTGAAATAACTGATTTAAAAAACCCAGTGTAGAGCCAGTATCAGTTATCAGTTAGCTAAAAATGCCAATACGCACTTGAATAATATTTTCATTATATCCTTAATTCACTGTAACATAGATTGAAATAGGTATTTTCCTATAGAAGATTGAAAGACTTCAACTGTTTTTTCTTCTGAAAAGGTTTCATTTCCCAGCTGATATATAACAGAGGTTGTGGTAAATGGCTGTCACCACCCTAACTCACCCTTTTTGTCACATCCTAGGAAGATTGTATTGATAGGTAGTTTAACGAACAGCTTCCAGCTATGTCTGCCTGAAACAGGCTTTGCACTGTGAATCATTAATTGTACAGGCACTGATAATGGATGTTTCAAAATACAGAGCAGTGCCTTGTGGAGGCAGCAGAGGGAACAGAGCAGTGTTTTTCAGTCACCCTTTTATGATTTCCAGTCAGTTGATTCTCTTGATCTCTGTATGCTTTTGGCACCAAAGAGATGTTTTGAATTAACTTCCAGCCATTGTTTAATGTCATCAGCAATCAGTAATAACAGGGTTTTATTTAACAGCAGATTGTTTACCTACCCCATTTGCATTCTTGAATAGGCATTCAACATTCAATACCATCCCTCTCTTTTTTCGCCAGTGTGCCCCCTCATCATCCCAAGCTCACAAGCAAATAAACCTCAACCTTTAACAAACTATGAGAAAGAGAGTCAACAAGCTTTTTAAATTTTGTTGTTGATGTTGTTAACGGGGTCAGTGCCAGAAGTGTTTTAAAAAAATCTACGAGGTATTTGAAAACTTGGCGTTTTCCTCCACAACGTTCAAAAGGCTGCTTTAAAATTTAGTATTCTACTGCTGACCTGATGTAACACTGCCATTCCTGCAATGCCACTTCCAAGTGTGGAGCAAAGTACCAGTTACTGCTGCTGAGTAGCCAAGGAAAGCTAAAACTTACAAGAATGCAAGGAAATTATGGCTGAGCAGCTCAAAAATTTTCATTAAAACTCAGTCTTCCTGCCCTAGCAGACAAGATTCACCCATTTAATACATTGCCTTGCTAAATAGCTTAAATAAATCAGTTTGCATTTTCATTTGCCTTTCAGCAGTGCTGCTGTAGTAAAAGCACAGAGTAGATATACACGGTTAGGCCACCTTGCAGAGTGGCCTGGCTTCAAATCTCGCCAGCGATGTATGTGAAGTGAGAGCATCTGAGACCCCAGTGCTTGTATGATCTTCCTTTCCCCCTCTGGTAAATCCTCCCACCAGCCGTCTTGTAGCTTCCTCTGCTGGAGTTTGGTTTTGAACCAATCTAGTCTTCCATCCTCCAAGCAGGGACCTCTCTCACTTCTTATGTTGAGCTGAAGATTTGGGGGGTTTTGTTTTTCAGTTTTGTCACTTGATCAGTTGTTTGGATATTCTCTGGCCACCTTCTCTTTATTTAAATGATTTTATTTTTTCAGAGCTGTCTTCCCTCTTCCAGGCTGTGGCCGAGGTGCTTCTAATATGCTGCAGTTTGGCTGCAAATTTGTACTAGGCTGTGAGGAAAAAGAACCGAGGTCTGGAGCTGTTTGGTTCAACATGTCCTAGTGGCCAACTGAATTAAAGAGTCCCTTTGGTAGACAGCTGCGTTCTCTTGGCCCTTTTCAAAATGGTGTTAGTCTGATGAGGTTCCTTTAGTACTTGTTGAATGCTAAAAGGCATCTGAAAGGACCAAAGGAAATACCTTTTCCAGGGATTTTTAGGTCTTTCTAGAAGTGCTGCCTGGCCCCTTGGTGCTTGGTGATTTGGTTCCCACCGTAACTGCATTGCCTGACTTTACGGCGTGAAAACCCATGCTAGTTCATACAAACCAGTGTCCTCTGACTTCGCTGATAAATTAAGTGCTTAAAACATTTGAGTTCTTAAATGCTGTTTTGTCCTTTATTCTGTCATTAATTATTTAATTTATACAGTTCTGTCAGTACTAAAGTGCTGAGCTATAGCTGTAGGAAACTAGCCAGCCACAGAAGTAAATTTGGTGAGATTTGTTTAGTTTTTGCCCTAATTCAAATACAATAGTGGGTTATTGAGAGAAATGTAATTTTGTAGAGAAGAGCAGCGCTCTCTTTGGCTGGAGTGTGAGCAGGTTTCCACAGGTAATGAGAAGGTACTGTTAAAATAATGGAGTGAGTAAGGATCACGAAGAGGAAAGGAGAGAAAGAAAGTGTTCCCTGCAGCAGGAGTGGAGGTTTGAAAAGCCTGCTTTTTCACATATTACAGCAGATAATGAGGGAGGAATGAATGAAGTCACAAAGTGGAAAAGTTAAATAAATAAATGAAACAGGAAAAAAAAAATAGGTGCATTATGCGTCGTTGGTGATGGATGTTCTTGTAAAGTACAAGATGCTTCAAATGCTAGCTAGAGGATTCTGCTGTTCATTTTTGATTGCTTCTGCTGTTCTTTTTTGATTGCTCCACTAGCTGCAGCGTGAACTCCTAAGAGCTTTACTTTCTAGTAGGATCTACAAAGAAACCAAAAGAACAGTTAGCCTACCAGTATTGTAGGAGGATATGCTTACTTATTTATTTATAAAAACCACAAAAACAAGCATTTGTGAAAGGCTGTTTGTTTGCAATATTGCTGTTGTGAGTAACTTCGGTATGTCACTTATGTGCAAGTCCCTCCTCCCCCACTCCCTTCTGTGTAGAGTTAAGACAGGAGCTTTCTATGGAAATGTCTCAGAAAGCCATTGTGCTTAGAGTTGAAGACATGCTCTTATGGAAGAAACACAAGGAAGCCAGTTTCTGAGGATCCCAAGTTCTTAGAATACCGTTAAAAGTTTGAAGTGGCTGTATCAGGGCTATACTTGGCCAGTTAAACTGGTACAAAACATTGCATATTGCTGCTTGAAGAATGTGAGGGTCTGAAACAGTATTTTATATATTTGATGCTTTTTAAAGACCTAACCCTTTTCTCATTACTATTTCTTCCAAATAAAACCAGATTGTGTTTTCTGTGCCTGCTTCCCTTTAAATTTAAGCAGCATTTTAGGGACTGTCTTCTATTTACAGGTAAAGAGTAATCTGTCTCTGTTTATTTTTTAAAGCTAGCATGTGACTCCTTGGATTTAGACAAGGAGTCCTTCATTTTGGGCATAATCCGAGAGGCAGTCAAACCCCTGAGACTAAGCTATTAAAGGCAGTTTTTGTATCGAGTGATCGTGATGGTATTTGGGCGTGGTTCCCCCACATATTTCTGTTATCCTGGCAGGACTGGTAATGAGACTGGATGAAGAAGAGCAGCTGTGCATCACCTTTATCCTCTATCAATGTCTTTTATCTTTACCACTGTTCTCATATTCCTGAATAATAGTGACAGTGTGCTGGTGGCAGCTGATCAAGCTTCATCATTCACCTGGTCTGCTTTTTCTTTTCTGTATTACCCTTAAGGCATTGTAAGAATTACTTGAGAAGCTCATTACCAAAGGCAGTAAAAACACAGTAGCCACTCTCTCCAAAAAGAAAATTTCTGGTTTCTCTTTGTTGTCATTGCTGGAGGAAAAATAACAAAGTTAACAGCAGAAGTGATTAGTAGAAGTGATTAACATGCAAGGAGAGATTTATGTTCAGTGTGCTTTGCAAATGGGCTTAATCACCACCACCACCACTGCACAGGTGAAGGAAGAGAGGCAGGGCAGGTGAACAGAAGGCCCAGGCTCCTTGGGTGCAGTCTTAGCCTTGGAGCCCAAAACTAAATACAGCCTATTTGCTAACATTGCTTTCTAACTGGGAACTATGTAAGCAAAGTTATAATAACTGCATTTAATTAGGTATTTGTATAGAGAGATCGATCATTCTCAGCTCTTACTCTTCTTACAAAAGCATGCAGAAAAGGAGAGAAATGCATGTTGCACCTGGGAGGGATTCAGGTGTTTAGGAGGCCAGGTACAGGTGGGCCTACTGTATGCTGACAGCGCGAGAGCTGTGAAGAAAAGGAGTAGCTGTAACAAATCTATAGGTACCCATTTCTCTGATATTTGTTTCAACAGATACAGAACCACCGAGAATCCAGTGCCCGAGTGTAAAGGAGAAAATCGCAGAGCCCAATAAGTTGACAGCCAGAGTGTTCTGGGACACCCCTGAGGGAAGGGACACTGCTGATGGGATTTTGACAGAGTAGGTGAAAATCTCTAGATGTTTGTATTTTGTCTTTTTTAATTCCTGGGTTCCTTGCTTAGTGAATTCTGTTGATGAGGGTTTCCAGGTACACTTTTCCCCCTCATTCATTAAAGATGCTTATTAACTGCTGTCACATGTCAGTGCCCTCTGAAGAATTTTATGTATAACTGAGAAAAAATTGACAACTCAGAGGTAAATTGTCCAGGAATCGGCACACAGAAGGGTAACAGATGTGAGCATTTTGACTGCAGCTGTGAGATTTTCCAGGCCTTCTTTATGCCCATCTCATAGTGAGCAGGTCTTCTTACGGCAAGTTGCCTTGTAGGCATAACGCAATGAAAAAGAATGCTATATTGGAGAAGGCAGCAGAGACAATTTAGGCAGTGTTTAAAATAAACAACAAATTGTGTCACAGTCCTGTACTCGTCTTTAGGCTTCTTCCTGCAGTAGTGTTGGTTATTAGTGATAGAGAGTTATACATTTAGCTTTAAAGTAATGCTTCTCATTTGAAACTTAAGTAGCTTTAAAAATGGATTTAGCTTAACTTAATCTGATATAGGACACGTTCTTCAATATCCTCTTGTCAATTTTTATGGTTTAACAGTCATATTTTCCATCTGTAATGTAAAAAGTCCTACTAACAATAAAGGAAACTTATCCACAGTAGTGCGAGGTGCACTTCTAGTGGCATCATTTTCTCTGATCTACCCATCTTTATCATGCAGGACTTATATCAGTCTATCTAGATTACTGTACTGACAAGAGTATAGAAAATTCGCTTCTTCCAGTGAGCGAGTTAAATCTTTTACTTGTATGTTGATGGACTGGTTAAGTTAAAAGCTTAAAGATGTATGCTTAAAGTTGTTTACAACTTTTAACAATGAGAATACAAAAAAAGCTGTTGAAAGACATAAGTACGTTGCCTTTTTATTGTTACATTTTAAATAATATTAGAATGAGGAACTCATTATGCAATTAAAAACAATATTGCTGTGTTAGGTCCAGTGTGTTAATTCTATGGCAATTAACAGTATCGCAAAAAAAAAACCAGTCTGCTAGAAAAAAGTTTGACCTGAATAACTGCTGCTCAGTGTCGGAATAAAAAAATCCAGAGCGTTTTTGATGAAATAATGGCGGGTGGGTAGAAAAAAAAGGGAATATCTCATTTAGACTTTGTCAGATCAATAACTGTTCCAGGCCTAAAAAGACTAACTGTTGAATCTGTGGAAGCTTTTCCATAAATCATGTGTATGTTTTTAGAAAATACTGCTGCATTGTGATGTTGTATACAGTCTAATAACATACAGTGCTTTCGCTTAAAGCATTGAGTCCTGCAGTCTATTGAATATGCAAACTTATTCATTAGATGGAAGACTCAGTTTCAATACTAATCAGTTGAGCACTTGAATTCTCTTGACGTGTTTGGAGGAAAGGAACAAGCTCCAAGTGAAACTGCTGCTGTGGAATGCTAGACTTCTACTACGAAAATAAATCTTAATTTCTACTTAATTTTTTGTACAATAGTACTGTCACAAGTGGTATTTGCGCAAGCAGTACAGAACAGCCAAATTTGTTTTAAGAGGCTGGAAGAATTCTTAAAACAGCCAGCTGGTACTCTCCCAGCTCTGGATTACACTGCAGCCTTGACAGTGGACAATTTAGGATACAAAATGAGGGATAATCAATCTGAATTTTTTTCTCGTATAAGGAAAAGAAAGCTCAAGATCCTTGGGGCATTACATGACACTTGGTTACATGATAAATTGTCTTCCAGGAACAAAGCAGGCTCTGCTTCTCTTTTGTCAGCAAGTAAAGACTCCAGGAGGGGTGCTTGTTAGGAAGTTTAAACACGCTGACCTGTGCTGCCCAGCTTCTTCCCTTGCTTACTCTTGGTCCTTAGTCACGCAGTGCAGCCAGACAATCTCAGCATGCCACACACAGGCCCTCACTCCTCAGGCTTTTACAGTGTTGTCAGCAGGAAAATACTGGTGAATTTATAGATCTGTTCCATTTTATCTCCTATTCTAGTGTGATTTTGAAAGGCCTGCCGCCGGGGTCGCATTTTCCAGAAGGTGACCACAAAATCCAATATACTGTGTATGACAGAGCTGAAAACAAAGGCACTTGCAAATTTCTTGTTAAAGTCAGAGGTAAGAATGATGTTTTAAACTATAAATATAGACGCAGATTTGCATCTGGCTTAGTAAACAGTTTAGAAATGTGCTCATATCTGTATTTGCATATGTACGTGCATATGTATATGTACATAAACTTTACATTGATTCTGAAACTGAGAGAGCAGTCTTGCTTGAGAATCTGGGGGCCAGGCCTGGAGCAGGGTGGGCAGCCAGCAGGCTGGAAGTCAGAGAAGGGCTTTACTGTCAATCCTGTCTCCAGCTCTGCACCCCTTCCTTCCTGATGGCTTCTTCCTAGCATTTGTCCCATGAAGTATCTGAAGGAGTCTTCTCAGCTGTGACTCACATCTGTCTAGCAAGGCTGCCCTTTGACAAGTCCAGCTCCTTCTGGGCCAGAGTTGAAATCTATAGGTCTGAGCTTCAGATCTGCTCCATGACCTCTTGTCACCATGATGTTACATGATCAGATGCACACACCTATCTATCTATCTGTATCACCGTAGTTTACATGTGAGTTAAACAATTTTTGTCATGTTTTTTTGAAAAAGTATTTAAGAAAGCTGACAGCAAAGACAGCAATACCTATTTTTATTGGTATTCCATTGACTGTGCCGCCCTAGTAACAGGGTGATTGATGCCTTGTCTTTCATTTTTCACCTCTTGCTTAAAGTCAGGCGCTGTGTGAAATTAAACGTCCCAGATAATGGCTACATCAAGTGTTCAGGTGATGGAAATAACTATGGTGCTACATGTGAGTTTTCCTGCATCGGTGGCTACGAGCTGCAAGGAAGCCCAGCTAGAGTATGCCAGTACAATTTGGGGTGGTCAGGAGTGGAGCCAACCTGTGCACGTAAGTGAGTATTTCACCACTTTACTGAAAGGGCTGCAAGAGCAATGGTTCTCATGGAAGTGAGAACTGGGGAAAGGGGTTGGGGGGTTAGAACACAGCTAGAAATTTTAATGCCCTAGAGATATAAAACTTATCTTTCTCTTCTCTTCCAATTTGTACTTACGTCTGGAGCGTTTGCCATCTTTGGCAGCTCTCGCCTTGAATGGCGATAATATCTAACAACTGATTGATTGATAGTGGTTTTTCAGCCCAAACCTCTACACAAAACTTCACATTCTGGAGTCGTTCCATGTTGTAACTGTAACATAGCAGCAATCAGTTGTTTTTTTTTTTAAGGTACTGGGGAGGGAACTTTCAAAGGGATCAGTTTAAGATCTAGAAATATAGCCAGTACTGTGCAGCCTTCCCTTCTCTCAAACTCAGTTTAATGGTGAGGGGCTCCTCTCCTGTATATTAAGCCAATTTACTGTACCATTTCCAGCTCCACTTCCTTGTTTAGAACCAGCTTTTAACACACCTAGCAGCAGTACTTCCACTAATCTCCAAGCACAATGCCCTCACTCTGATAATCCACGCTAGAAAGACTTTTTTTCTTCCTGTTGAAAGACAGAGAAAAGAAAAAATTCTTTTACAACGTGGTGCCTCTGTTTAAAAAAATAAACCAAGAAAAAGAACCCCCACCCAAAAGTCCAGACCTCTTTAATGCTTCTCCTGACCCTCTTTTTGCCCTCCTCCTGTTTCAGGATCATGGGTTGCAGATCTTGCATCTCCCCAGCATGAATTGGGCTGCATTTTCCAATCTTCTCCATTACAGTTAGCTTAATTCTGCTTTCCACAAGTAGCTTTGCATCAACTGTTACAGTTCGTAAGTGTGCTAATTCCACCCCTTCTTTTAGATCATTCTTAAGGCTGCTGTTAAATATGGTGCAGCCCTGAGCCAATTCTTGCTCAGGGTCACTTAATCTTCACTCAGCTATCTAGCTGAGTCTTCCTCACCTTTGTATTTTTCAGATAATTGTCAAATTAAATGGTACTCCTTCTTATCCAAGCTCATTAGCACTCACTTCGCAAGTATGTTTGTTTCAGATTCTGTAGTCAAAGTTTATTTACTTTTTCACAAATTTTCATACTTCTAGAGAAAAAAACACAAGCCATCTAGTTCAGTTCTTTATATGAGTTTTTGTTAGTCCTTTTCATTTTTAGTAAGCCCAGTTAACTCAGCTGTGATGGTCCAATTATTCCCTGCAGAATTCACTCCTACACCCCTCCTTAGCACTCGATTTATTAGCATAACAGAGACAGAAGCTGGATCTAAATACACAGAGTGGTGATGATCTGCCTTCCTTCCTTCCCAGGCTTTGTTTTCTTCCATTCTCGGAATGGAAGAATACACGCTTATTCAGTCACTCTGTACACATGGCTCCTCCTGTTGCCGCACAAAATGTTTTCAGCGTTGGGTCATGTTCAGAGAGATACTTTGGGAGAAAAAAAAAACTGCTTCCTTTCAGATGAAATTCTTGACTTCAATGAGGCCAGTATTTCACCCGTATCGTGTAATACTAGTTTCTTGATCCTGTGCTTTTGGTATTTTTTTGCTTTTGTTTGTGCTTTTAGAAATAGAGCTGTTTTCAGTTTGCTCTATAACTTTTGTTTTAATTCTAGCTATGAATATTAATGTGAACGTAAGGACAGCAGCTGCACTTCTAGATCAGTTTTATGAGAAACGGAGACTGCTAATTATTTCAACTCCTACTGCAGCCAACTTCTTCTACAGGATGCAGTTGGGAATGCTGCAGGTAAAACAGAATTCAGGGTGGGTTTTTTTTTTGTGTTTTTGTTTTAAAAATACAAGAGGACAAGCTCCTCTACTGGTATAAATCGGCAAACGTCAGTTGTTACACTGCAGCCACTAGAGGCTCGGGCTGAAGTCGTTCTGGAGAACCCTTTTTTACATGGGTTTGAGTTCAACCATCTCCCCAGTCTCTAATTCAGCTCCGTTCTGCATCGTACTGCCTCTGTCTGAGTAGTCACTGAACCTCAGGCAGTTTTGGCCCTCTTCCGTCTTCCCAAGATTAATTTAAAATTAACTTGTGCTCTAATAACTTAACCAAACTCCTAAAGGGGTTGGTTAGGAGGAAAAAAACAAAACAAAACAAAACCAAAACCACATGAATCATTTCAGTGGTTACAGTTCATGCAAACCAGACCTGCAAACTTTGTAACTGCAATGTAAAGCATGAATGACGTCAAAAATTACTAGTGCACAAGCAGAAAAAGGACTGGAGGCTCAGAAATCATCCAGACTGTTGGAAATATCTTTGTGGTATTTTACTCAAAAAAAAAAACTGAGAACTGCTGAGAATTGTAATTGTCCTACATATGTATTATAATTATTATGCTCTTATTGGGTTCTTGCTAGCTACACTTTTAGGGATGTATCTTAAACATCTAACTGTGTTCTAAGGGAAAGCAGCCAGTCCAGCGTATACTTTGATAGTGGCAAATGCTTGTACCTTCTTTCTTTTTTCCCACAACTGGAAAAAAAATTCAGTATTAATAGGCATTGGGATATGAGCATGATGTTTTAACTGCTGGCTTAAGTGACAGTTGTGTTAAAAGTAAAATAAGAGGGTTTTTTTTTCTCCCCCCCCCCAATAGATTAACTTGGCAAGAAAATTCAATACATTGATCAAAAATAAATAGTTTATAAAACTAAATACAGTGCAATAGTACTTTACCCACTGCTTTACAGTGATCAAACAAGTTGGCATGAAAGAGAAGTTTCTGCAGTTGACTTCCATTTCACAGTTTGTTTGAATGCCAAATGAGATTACTGGCACAATGCTTACTAAACTGGCATCGTTTCAAGTCATTAAATGACATGTTTGTATTTCTCCTAGGTGGTCTCTGTGCATTGTTATTTTTAAAGAAGTAGCTAAAAACCCATTTATTTGACATCCCTGGGAGTGATAAGGCTTCTTTTCCATAAGAGTTTAAGAGGTCTTTTACAGTATGCTCTCATTTCAATTTAAATCGTCTCAGTAACTTACAGAGTAAGGTACAGAGACTGAACTCTTTATGAACACCCCTTGCACACTGGAAACAAGCCACTGTTCTCCCCCTGGTAACTAACACATCTCCTTCTTCTTTTAACCCTTCTAGCCAGCACAGTGTGGTTTAGACCTTCGACATGTTACAGTAGTTGAATTGGTGGGTGTGTTCCCAGCACAGATAGGACGAATTGGTGTAAAGCTGCTGCCCCCATCACTTGCACTGCAACTCAGGTAAAGTAAGCTTTCCCTACTGTTGTGTTTGCAGCTTAGCATATATGATTCAACATATTGCTTTAGATTTCCTTCCTCTTATTATCTATCTGAATATACATATTTTACTGTAACATACATATCTGGACACTGGAAGGTGGATGTTCATGCGTCAGTTTCATGATTAATTTGCTCCTTGCTAATTTTGCAAAAGCTGCTGCAAATTCATGGGCATTTGGTGTTCATGATATTAAGAACTTCGACTTGTTTCACATTTAAATGGCAAGTGAACAGCTGACTCTTTCAAGTGCTGGGTCTCCCTTGTGTCTTTGCTCAAACTGAGTGGATTCCTGAATTCTGGTGACCTCCCTACTCCTATGATACGTTTCCTTAGTTTTGAGTGCTGCCACTGAAAACACTTCAAATAATACGTTTATATTCGTGCTGGATTTGGTCTGATGCAGTCATGACAGTCCACAGTCACTTTGCAAGGACAGTCTTGAAGCAGCTGCCAGCGCAACCAAACCCCATACAGCAGCAATAGCTCACCTTCTTTACAGTTGGGCAGGTGGCTGTGGCCAGGCCATAAGGGGAAGCAGTGAAGTCCCACATGTGGAAATGATATGGGCAGTATTACAAAGGGGAAGGCATCTCAGCCTCTCCAGCTGGCCTGTGACATTCAGCCGCTTTACCCAGGTGCCTAAACTGTTCTGACTTGGTTCTGGACTGGCAGGGGGTTGGTTTTCCCTTGAAAGGGACACTTCAAGAGCCAGTGCTTTCTAGAGAAAGGAGGACTACACAAGCCAGAAGTGAAGGGTTCGAGAGGAAGTAGTACTTGTTTAGGAAAAAAGACCAGGTGCATTTCAGGCAACATCTTTTGTGATATACCTTAGGGTGGGGAGTTTCTTGTCCCAAATTAAAATTATGTCATTTTCTCAGTCTGCTGACAAGTCTGAGAGGTTTTTTTTTTTTTGGCTTGCAAAAAACAAAAGCGCTTATTCCCTAAAAAAAGGTGGTGGAAGCATGAAGACCACCTTTTTTTTTTTTTTTTTTTTTTTTTTAAACTTTAGAATTCCATGTTAAAGTTTAAGTGGTTTTCTTGTGGCTCTGCTCTGCAGAACCACTGTAATGGAGCTACATTTCAGAATTAGTATAAGCTGCCCTGCAGTCAGTGAAAATTAGTATTCCGTTTCATTTTCGCTAGACTCTGTTGCTAGTGTAGTGTGTATGTTAGCATACCAGTTCTGGACAGCACTTGAATTGAAAACACAGCCTTAAACATCTTGAACTAAAGATGCTTTCCGGAATTAGTGCTTACTAAACTAACGAGCAGAGGTAGCCTAGTTAAAACTCTGGCAAACGCAGAATGCTTTCAAAGTTAGCATTTAAATTTGTAAAGGGTAAACATTTTCCTGAGGAAACCACTTTCCTCTTGTGCTATATCTCACCTATCACCACCATAACTTGGTGCCAAATACTATTTTAGTTTGAAATCAATAGCCAAATTGACTCACCACAACAAGAAGACACCTAGAGTACTCAAACCTGTCAAATGGCAGAAGGGGGTCAATTTTTATGCTTTGCATGTCATTGATCTTTTCACCTGTGCCTGAAAGCCAGTCTTGTACAGAACCTTTTCCACACGTCAGCTTTCCTGTCCTGACACCCTTCCATCAGCCTACCTAAATTCCCCACATCTTCCCCACGCCCACAGTGCTGATGGACTGAAGCTCTAGGGAGCTGACAGTTCATTTCTTCTCCAAGCAAAAGATTAAAAGAGCATCAAGCATATACTTTTGTTACTGTTGCACCTTCCAGAGGAGCTTGAATGACCCATTTTACCACTCAGAAAGAAACAACTTCGCCCTGATTACTGGTGGCTTTGTGCTTCTAAGGTGGAGTTAGCAACGGAGAGAGAGGAGTTATTAGGGAGGGATGAGAACAGACTCTTCAGCTCTTCTCTGTTTTGTAGCACCAGTAATTTTATCCTCCTTTTCCCCATTGTAGGAGCTATACTGTAAGGAGGCAAAGAAAGGAAATAGTCTACCTATAACTATTTAGTTCCATCACAACCTTTCTCTTTAGATAATATATGTATGTGGTACTTTTTTCCTTGTGTTTTTGCACTTGTGATCATAACTGGTAATGCACATGCTATAACAACAATCAGTACTCAGAAGAAAACAGAGCTGAGTGCAGTTACCTTGCCTCCCCCATCCTCCATGCAGAGGCGCAGTCTGCAGTCCACACAGATACCCAATCTCTAGCTGATGCCCTGTTCTTCCAGGTGGAACAAGCTGGACTCTGTATAGCACACACTGACCATCCCTGCATTCCTCAGCTTCTCTGCTTAGAGCCAACAAGCTGATTCTGCAGTCTATTACTGTTTGAAGTGCCTAGGCAATAGGCGATGGGCTTTAACAGAATGATTTCCTTACTTTGCAGACTGTTGTTGCGAATCCCCCATTATAACTTCAACATTGTGGTGATGGACAAGCATGGAATGGACAAGGAACGCTACCCTTTCCCAGCAACACCAGCTGAGCTCTTTGCACTTATTGACAATTTTCCCTTGAGGAAAGAAGAAATGAAACTGCAAGCAGAAATTGGCCAGTCATGTCCTTAATTCAGAATTGCAGGGCTTTCATTTTTTGGTGAATTTTTTAATCCACATAATTCTCCCCTTGGTGCTACACAAAGCATGGCTTTTTTAAATCACTGATGTACAGATTTTTTGTGTGTATTGTTAAGTCTGTCCTGTTGTGTAGCTACTCTGCATAGACATATGCATGATGCTTTTTTGTACTTTCAGCCATCTTTAGAGAAATTGGCATGTAGAATTATTACCCAGTGGAATTGCTTGTACAGACAGTGAAGAACTGAGGCATGTCTCCAGGAGTTTATTTTGGATTTTTCATTCAGTGTAAAATTGGGGTTTCTTTCTGACTGTTTTTAAGTCTTTTTATTAATAAAATATTGTTTTGCAAACAGACAGTTGTCTAAAATTCCTCTCAGAGATAAAGCTGATCGATGGAATTCAAAAGTTGGATCAAAATCTCTCTCCGCAAACCACTGTAACAGAGACAATAGCCTCAGATTTAAAGTGTAGAGCAACTCAGCCATGTCTTTCAGTTCCACTATAATAAGAGTTTATCACAGACACAAAGCATTAGCTGAAGGCAACACAAGTTATCTGTTTTCAGCAGCAGTGAGGAGAAAACAGCTGATGGCAGGAGTATGGAACTCAATGCCAAAAAGAATATGATAGAGGAACAGTGAGCAAGATGGACAGTAGTAAGTAGGGGCCACATACTGGAGTGACAGCAAACTATGCTTTTACCTGGTACGCTTCTGCTTCTGGCTTTTCACGTCCAGTGACCTGGCATAACAGAATTCCTTCCCTTCTTCATCTTGGAGACAGACCAGCCTGTTGATGTGCTGTGGCGATGATTCCCCACAGCGAAAGTTCATCAAGGATTTGTCATTTCCAGATCTGTGAAAATACTTGTTTGCAAGTCATCACTTACTTACTTACAAATTAACAAAGTAGTTCACTGCTTAGTTAAGAGTGTTAGCAAACAGTCAAAAAAGGAACCAGTGTTCTTTTATTATCGCCTACGGTCTTGTCAATCAATTGCAAAGACTATGCATCCTGCCTGAATAATAGTCATCCTGCCTGAAAAATATAAGCCAAAAAGCAATGAAGATTTGAGGGTTACATCTTGGGACTCCTGCTTACAAGCTGGTATATAATCAATCATCTGACGCACAATTTGATACACCTTAAAAGCAATAGTCTGCTGGCTGCGTTGTTCATTCTTACCACTCAGAATACACCCCTTCTTCCAGCCAAATCTTGTTCATCTTTGACCCTGAAGTAGAATTTTACACTCTTGTGTCAGCAGGGGAATAGTTTAGCAACATCGGTAATGAGAGCCTTACCAAAGAGCTCAGTCTTTCACACCCTCTGAAATTATCAAATCTCTTCTAAAAAGGCTGCTTCTGCAAGTGAAGAGAGAAAGATCAGCCCTGACACAAGCTATTTCTTAATGCTACTTAATGAAGTGCATGGAGAGGGTCTTCTAAACAGTACGGTCTGCTTTGCCTCTGAGGTTATTAGGAGACTGTTGAAAACTAAACAACCAAGCATGATGAGGCCCAGGTGATGACTGCCTACAGTGCTGAGGCCATATGCAAAGAAGATTCCGATACATCCTGAACACTGCAGGGGGAAAGGAGGCTGCCTCCCCCCTCCTTTTCCTGGGCCCACAAGAGAAGCCATCTCCATCTCTCACAGACAGACACTACATGGGAGTCCCCAGGCTTAAAACATTGCCACTCTAACAATGGTTGAGTGGGCTGCAAAGATGCATCCTCCCCACCCACCCACCCACCCAAAGGTTTTGGCGTGCTCAGCTGTGCCGCATATTCAAGGTGTAGGGCTTGGCAACGCTGCCAAAGCAAGAAAGGAGAAAAGCTGCACCCTAAGGACTATGACATGAAAACCAGCCTGTTACAGCCTCTCGTGATGCTGGGTTTGCACGGATGTGTGACTGGAAGGCAAGGAAGGCTTCCCTCGACAAAGCTTTCTGAGCGTTGCCAGCAGGAACAAGACATAAGGACAGGATTGGTAACAAAAGCAGAGAATGCATTTCTGTTCCAGACCTACTTGAACCAAAAAGAGGTAAGTCCTGGATACACTACAGAGAAGCAAGGCGAGTAACAGACAGCATGCTGGCGCATACACCTGTACTCTTAAGTTTCCTTTCCTCTGCTGCCTATGTAGCCCTTGTGATTGATTGAGGGGAATGTGAAGGCTTGCCCCATGAACCACTCCAGCACAGGCTCCAGGGCAAGAAACAGTATGTTGCAAGGGAGAAGGCCAAGGTCCAGGCCACAGCAAGGCACCATCAAGGTTCCACCGAGGCCACAGCAGCCACTGCCTTTGTTCCAGTGAAACTGGATTCGTAGCTCAAGCGGAGCCCCAGCATTTACAGCCCTTAGTTCTGGGACTGAGCTAACAGCAAGAGACACTTATGGCCTGTGCATCTCAGTGTGCTTTGAGCTTGAAACCCATAGAAACAAAACATTTTCTAGGTGCTACTTCCTTCTCAGACAACACAGCTACCTACTGTAAGGAAAGGAAAGAGGACAGGTCTCTAAGTGCTGGTACCTCACTGCTTTCCTGAAAGCTGAAAAAGAAAAAATGCCAACTCCATACAACTAAAAGGAACTTGAAATGGCTGGCATACCAAATCGCTTCCGGCCTGAAGCGTGGCGCCCAGAGCAGACAGCATGAGAACACATCCACACAAGGACTGCTATGGCCACAGTTTTCTGGCTCAAGCACTTTGGTATGTGTGCGCACAGCATGAATGCACAACTGGACAGTTTTTCCCCTTTACTAGTAAGCAAAAAGTACATCAATGGCTTTCCAATGATTTTTGAGAAAAGATAAAAACTTAATGGGTCTGACTTTTCTACTGTATTATTCCAATTATAATGTGCTGCAGTTCCATTTTGAATTAGGTACAGAATCAACGCATAGCCATTTTTCATGACTGAGTGAACAGGCATGGGGCTTTAAGAGTACTACAGTCAAGAAAATGATTACAATCACTAGGCTGTTAAAGGAAATTGAAATAAGTGGATGAAAGCGCATGAGTGAGTTGATTACCAGTTATAGTTCTAGACAGAATATCTATTAACGCCTTCTGATTAGCAAAAAGCTGTTCTTGATTAGAAATATAAACTTTTTGGCATTTTCTGTTGGACATTTCTGTGGGGAGGAATGGAACACTGAAAAACATCATGTGCCACCTCTTTTGGTTTTGGAGTCAAATCAGCTTGCATGTATGGTATGCAGGGATGTGGCAAATTTGCCTTTTGGGGAAGAAGTGTTTGAAAAAGAGACTTAATATTCCTGGCTTTAGCCCAGCATTTATATATTTCAAAATTCCAGTAATTCATCCTGTAGACTTCTGGTCACAAAAAAATAATGCTGGGTCACCAAGGAATAGTATACACACTAGTGCACTTTTTTTTTTTGTAATGTAACAGAAAATTCATCCCCCCCAAACTAATACAGGCTTGAGTCTTTGTTGTACTACCAACATGGCTTTTCTTGCCACATCTGCTATTCATACCACTGCTCTCTTATCAAAATGGAAATATTGTTTCAAGGGTGAATTTGGTTGGAAGGATTGAAGGCTGATTCCAAAAAGCAAGACCTGAATGCAGTAAGACTTGCTCCTTCCCCTCCCACCTCCAGGCTATTCACTGCAGTAGAAGTCACAGATCACAGTGTGTGGTGGATACAGCCAAGGGCTGGAGGACTCCTACATCAATCTGGAGACATGTTCCAGTTTTGAACATGCTCTGAACAACCAAAAGAATTAAATCATTTTAGGTCAGAAAGGAAGTTCATGTTTCTGTCATGCGGTATCTTCGGCAACAAAACTGTTAGGACAAATTGTGGGATACAGCAGTTTTTCATGAGCCCGAAGCATTTGTAAATGGCCTAATTTTCCCCAAATCCTACCCAAAAATCTACCGGTTTGATGAAAACAATCCCCACCATCACATACCTCATGACAATCCTTTGCATCTGCAGAGGAGGGAGAAAAGTTAAAGTTGCACATCTCTATTCTTAAAGCTTAAATCATCCCCTCTGGGAGAGAAAGCTTTACATTTTAATGCTAAAACATCAGTGACCCTTAAAACTCTGAGTTACAGCTCTCATTAAATGACTACAGTGTGTAGTTTTCCTACATAAAAGCATGAGTCAGACTAATTAATGAAAATATAGAGCCTAAAAAGTAACTTGAAGTACTTTCAAATACTCTTATGATTAAAAGAAGGCTTACTTGCAACCCACTTTCTTAAACTGAGGTGGTGAAATAATGGAACTTGTAGGTTACGCAATCTTAGTAATAGTAGATAGCTTCTAGCCACTGACCTGTTTCTCCGTCCCCTGACAACGGCTGTTAAGTGCAGCTGCAACTCATCAACAGAAAGGAAAAAAGGAATAACTGCTGCACACCTTCCCCTAGCACAGCTCCTCTAAGATCTGTAGCTGCTGCTGAATTCTCTCTCCCCATCTATGGCTGCAGCACACTGTTATGGTAGCTTGGTGAGGGGAAGGGTGGGAAAAACTTGCTGCAGATACTGGAAGGCAGAGAGCAGCAAGGCTGCATGGGCTAAAGGAGCAAGTGAGAATGTTTTCAATTACACATAGGCATTTCTTTGACTCATGTCAAACAACTATCCAATTACTGCACGCTCTGTAAAGCACAAAGGAAACGGATAGGAATCCCGGTGTCAGTGCAGAATGTGCCTGTGTGTATACCACCGTTTCCTCCATTGCTACCCATGCACCCGGAAAGTAACCATGACCTGAATCTCAGCTGGTTTAGATTAACCCATACTTCAGTTTTACAAGAACTTGGCCTCTATCACTTCAGACAAGAGGTGTGGAGAGATGGCTGCACTGTTTAACCGCAGAGAAGTTAGAGAAGTCTTCCAGATCTCCACGCAAATCCTTAAAAACTGTCCCAAGCAAATCTATAAGGAATGACAGGAAAAAGCTTGATGATAAAGTACTCTTCCTCACCGGCAGCTGCCTTCCAGTTTATGGATGTTTGAACTCCCACCCCCGTGAGGCCAAAACCTCTGGACAAGCTAGACAGGAGTGGTGTGAGGACAAAGGATCCAGGAGCCAGCTGACCTGTGAACATCCCTGAGGCAGTATTAACCCCAACCTTAACCAGGATGCACGAACCCAATGCACTGGGCCAGGCTTTCAGACTACTGCAAGGTGAGCAGAGGCAAGCACAGGCCCATAACTTGGAGTGGCACTGAGCAATGTGGGATGTCACCGTTACTGCAGATTGCACAACTCAGCTGAAAGTATCAATTAACTTGAATTAGCAAAGATTGTTTTTTAAAAAAAAAGGAATGAAAAAAAAAACCAACACATCAAGATCAGTAACCACAGAAAAGCTGCATTTTGAACATACCTGGATTTTCAGGTGGGCAGGACCCTGAACTAGGGAACAGGCTGGAGATTCAGAGGTGGTAGGGAGAACCTGATGAATGTGCAAGGTTAAAGCACAGGTAAAATAATTCTCTTGCAACGGTGAAGAGAGCACTAGACTTCCCATATTCTTGTATTTACATGTAAGAAAGAAAATGGCTTTAATGCTTATGAAATAAAAATTAGCATAAACAAACGCTTAAGGGGTAGAAGATAAGACAGACAAAACAGCAGAGAGAAAAGGGAATACCAAAAGAGACACATCTCTGAAGACAGTCTAGGCCTCTAGTATTATTCATCACATATAAATGAAGTAATATGTTTACCTCAATGAGATAATATGGGATAGTCCTGAAAGACAAGTTTATAGTTTGCTGTAACGCATTTTAGGACAGACAGGGACACAGCAACATGTTCCATTATTTTAATTCTAAAATAGATAACAGTATTCTTGACAACAACTACAAATGAGTTACCAGCCATCTCCATCCACAAATTTGAATGTACAGTGCACAGTACAATAATGCTCTGGGAAGGAATGGTTTGTTTCTATTTGGGCAGACCTTAACATACTGCATTTCCATTTACTGATGCTACTGTTCATGTCCAGTAGAATGACTAAATAAATAGCAAGCAACAGATCTGGAGCAGAACAAAGGCAGTATGAGGAATATTCTCTAATTGCTGCAACAAATGACTATATTTGGTCTTAAGCAGACCACAACAATTAGAACTACCCCTAAAAATACACATTAAGTTCTCAGGAGCAGTAGCACACAGCCATATATATGTTATTGCCACAAAGCAGAATTATTGAAATAGTTAATCTAAATAAAGGGTCAAGATGCAGGAAGGGTTAAGTTTCCAAAGCAACCCAAAAGCCACCTAAAAGCAAGTTCAGATTCACTCACCAGTGTCAATATACACAGTATAACTGACACTGTATTATTACCACTTATCAGACAGCATCTGGCAACATTTGATCACAAAGCAGGAAATTCATGGGACACAGTGGCAAGGTTCTGCTAGCATGCTTCTCAATATCGCATACCGAGTTATGGTAAAATGCATCACTGCAACTAAAAGTCTTACCATCCTACTTTGGAATTAATCACATGTTTTTAATCACCATTTCTATAAGCTTCCTAAATGTTGTTAACAGCTCTGCATGTAAAAATAAATAAATAATAACAGTAATGTAAAAAAACTGTATAAAAAACAGTTTACAAAGTGCACAGACCAGCTCTCAGGAGACGGTTATTTTTGTCATTGTTTCAAAGTGCTATAAATCAATACTGTATATTAGGAAAGTAAAATTTCACTTTTTACCTCATAGAGATGAGAATAAAGGGAGCTATCTCTTAATTGTTGCATGCTGCCTTCTTCCAGATAGTTGAGGTTAACATTTAGATGCAGCACAGAGTCAGACTGACATACTGAACAAGATCTTCAAAGAATAATTTCGTGGTGAAGGCTGATGAACTGAAGAGAGGGTGGAGGGAAGAGATCGTACAAAGATTCAGGAACAACCTCTACTATCTATCTTGGGTGAACCCACAGACCAGACAGCTGTGGAAACATGCCTGAAGTTGGGCAATGTGTATTATCCCTCATGAAGCTGAAATTATGCCAGTCTAACAGAAACCCTCCTGTTACTCCAACTTATCAATTAGTACCAGTGAATGGTCAATGGCTGCTCTGCTATATAGCTGACTCTGTGCAGAAGATAACTTATTGGAGCTGACAGTGCCTAATCAGGCAGGAAAAGAAAGAACAAGAAATAATATATAAAAATGCTTCTTTCACGCTACCTTAGCATAATCCGTATGGGAAGAGCCACAGAACAATAAGCTTCCTATCTAATGCATAATGATCAAAACATACTCACCATCCCAAATCCTTCTCTCATAAACCATATTCTAACCATCCAGCTGACAAGATCAAAACATGATGTCTAAAAGGCATTTATGGAAGGCAACAGTACTGAGATTTGCACGTGAAGGTGGCAATGGTGCCCCTCATAGCGTCTTTGTAGCTTTTCTGCCACCCTTGCTCAAAAAATAACACAATGAAAGTGGAGGAGATGGGGACACCACATCACTCTACTTTAGCCTGCTTTTGGCATCTAAACACACAAGTGAGAGCATCGATATTTACAGGCCTAAAGTTGAGTAGGGAAACTCTACTTGAGCTCTCTGCTTCCAGAGAGCAAGTCTGGGTATGAAAGTCTCATGCCAAGGCTCAGACAGCCCTCAGCACCAGCTCGTCCTCATGGACCCTGGCAAAAACGACACTGTCTACAGAGGTATTTACTGACCCTACTTGGAATTCTACAGTGATAGTTGTACCTTTACTCTTCTTTAATGGGTCAAACGCTCAGAAAGGGGGAAAAAAAGATAGTGATTAAAACCCAATAGTTACATATTGCTAGAAATAGATGAGTCACAGTAAAATGCATTGTTTCACATTTTCAAAACCCACTGCAGAGAAGAGATCCTTCTTCAGTGAAGCATCTTCACTTATTCAAGACTGTCAGGAGAAATAATTTGGAAACAGTCCTGCTGTGTCTAATTATTCAGCACAGGAATTTATGAATCAGGGTTAAATTTCTGCCTAATTTCTCCTAAAAATTAGCCCTGAATAAACCATTCATGCACCTTCAATACCTCTAAATAGAGTACAAAAGGAAGGCTTAGGCCCAGTTCCTGGCTTTCTGTCTTTTTGTTCAGCCTGGTAACACACAGTACATGATGACGCACAATTATATGCAATTAATTCAAATAGCTGAGAAACAAGATACCGCATCTGCAGTTAATCATCTTGTGCTTTTGCTAAACCATAGATCATTTTTGTAAAGGAAAAGAACAGAGATACAAGAGAGATAATTAAATGTGACATTTTCCATAGATCAAACGATTTCTACAAATGTATCGATACCATCATAAAACAGCAAAGCTTTCCAAATTGCTCTAGTGTTTACACCAATGTTCATCATCTCTCTGAGGCTTATTTGGGGCAAAGTATGACTTATGCCGTATGCTTCAATAATGCAGAATTGTCACTGCTAACCTGGGAGGTAATTTCACTGCGATATTCCAAATCGCATCAGTGGCAAACAACACTATCTTGACTGAAATTATTTCCCACTTCAAATTCTTCCTTTTAGATGCTGAACTACAGATGACACTTAGAGTCTATTCATAGTCTGGCCTATACTTTTAGAAAACTCAAGAGTGAGACTTTGGCCCTACAAAAGGAAATGGCAGGGCTTAAAGCTAGCTATGAGCTGGGTGACAATTTGCAGATGAGTACATTCATCACGCACTCTAACTTGGGGCCAAAAAGCAGGAGTAAAACAGGCAGAAGCTCAACTAAAGCATAGACTTTTTCCTTTCAAAGTAAGACTACATTCAGCTAAAATGATAATGCTTAAAAGCTTAGAAAATATCATTCAAAAACTAGCCAAAATCTTACACTCAATGTTAAGTGAAAGGTTTAGTTCAAAGTTATTTTAAGCTTTTTATTTTGGTGAGAGAAAAAGGTTTCCATTTTGGGGTCCAGCTTGGAGGATTTCTTGCGTTTTCCCAGTTTCACCATCAAAATGAAACAAAATAAAACATAAAACTTCACAATGTTTCCCTACAACTCTAAATGCGATTTTATCCTGAAGAATCTAATTCTTCAGCTTTAATAAGCTTTATCTTTTTAAACCAACTTCCAGCAAATGAAAACCAAGCTTGTGCCTCCACGTCAATATAACGTTATTAATCACAAAATAAATATTGGTTTCTGGTAAACCTCCAAGACAATGCAGACTCCGATTCTCTTTGAGATAGTTTAGGTGGCAAAAGTTAGGGTTGCTTTGGTTTGGGAATTCTGATGTAGCAAATCTAGTATTTAAAGAAAGAAAGATTTTTATGAGGGGGGAAAAAAAAGCTCATAAAATGCACACTTGATATTTGTGCTCTTATTTATTAACTCACAAGCTTTTTTTATTTGTGGCTTAAGATGAAAACAGACTAAAATGAGATTAAACCTGTTTTACCAACCACTTTGAGCAGGATTTTGGAAGAAAATGAGGAGTCCATACAGAAGGAAAATGAAGTCACAGTTTTCTTGAGCAACTCCTGATTTTGATTTTGAATCTGAGATTCTTTGAAGGAACTTCCTTTTTAAAGACATCTCAGTAATTTCTGAAAATCGGGGTCTCATATTAGGCAATCACTACCTTGAATGACTGTTTAAAGTCATATCAGAGTTTTAAAAGCAAATACTTATAAACTAACAGATCTGCTTTATTACAACTAAGGTGCTTTTTGTAACAAAAATGAATAAAAATAATTGTATCCAGTGATTTTAGGATTTAAAAATACTGCTTGTAAGACACTCAGCAGTTTCAAGCTACTTAAACTAAAACCAAAATAAGGCATCTTCAGAAAAAGACATTACATTTTAAGCTTTGTGATTCAGCGCTAAATTCATGTACATAATTGTACACTAGTACAGAAAACATTACCATAGCTTCAGCTACAGATGTCAAAATGTCAAGCTGTAGTTACTTAGCTATCAGGTCTCCATATTCTGTTGTTAGCTTCAGATCTCCTGCAATTTCCAATTTATGAAGAACAGCATTTGTACCTCTCAAACAAGTAATATTTTATGGCCATTGTTTTTTCACAGAAATTTCTGAATTCTGGAGTTTTAACCTACAGGGAAAGATACGCCATCTGAAAGTTTGTTATTTTAAATTCATTTACGTAATGATTACGGTTTCCATATATTTCCTTATTAATGTTTCCTTAGCACTAATATGGCATTATTTTCAAACGTAAAACATTTGAAAAAAATGAAGGCTACGAATAGCTACAGATGAATTTAACAATTAAAATAGGAAGTTATGTTCTAACTTCAGAAAATTCAGAAGAAATGTTGTTCATTCAGTTTACTTCTCTTCCTTTGTCTTATACCTGAGCAATTACATCCTATGATTATCATTATCCAATCTGGCCCTTGAGAAAGAATGCAATCCTATCTTATCATAGTACAACTACTGGTTAAATGTAAGAGTAGTTCACAAAAAAGTATTCAAAACAGCATGCTCTTCAGATATGACTTGCACGAGTCCCCAGAGCAGGGCAGACCTAAGAAGGTGAAAAGATCACTTTAGGAAACAAAGCGTCAAAATTACCGTTGACTAACTGTTGTGGTTAATAAGACTAATGACTAAATTGGCCAAAAACCACTTCTGTCATTAAATCCATTTTTAACAGGAAGAAGTTTGGGAGAAAAATCTTACTGTAGTTAATAATTAATGTGCCTGGGCATGCATGAAAAGGATTTGGCCCATTAAGAGAAATTTCACAGTTGTGCAAGGCATTCTGGCATAACTCTACTTGTGTGACTTTATTAAATGCTTTGTTGAATCAGGATCTTAGCTCATCATGCCTGAAAACAGCATGTGTTTCATCTCAGCGACTCATCAGGTGGGACAGACGTGAACGTCTCCCCTCTGTTCAATGACGTCTGAAGATCTTGGCTAGAGCTATCAACTTAATGAACAACATAATAATACCATGTTGTTCTGGAAATTGTTTTGGGATTTGTTATGAATTATTTTCATTAGAGGGTCTTTGATCACGTTGATTCAAGTCTGCCTTTTACACAGTGCACTAGAATACCCAAAGAATGCCAGAACACTGGCACTTTAAACCTCTACATCCGCTGCCTATTTCTAGCGTGCAACACAGTGCACTGGCCTTCCCACTTTAGTGTGCTGCTTGATCCTAGGCCTGCCATCCAGCACACAGCATAGCCCAACGAGTAAATGTGAAAAAGAAAAGTTATTTGTTAACCTTCAGAACACTGTGGCTCTGAATCTGCTTGTACTGTGTCATTTCCATCTTTTAGGCCATTTTTGACCCAGAATGAGATACATAAAACTTGTGAAACGAGTAGCTAGAGTATTTGATTACTCCATGTTGCCCGCAGACAGGGATATTCATCAGCTCTATGCCACTCATCAAAACAGACAGAGAAAGCTCAGTCTGATCTCTGTACAAGGTCAAATTCTCATTTGTTTCAAAAGAAAAATAATCTGTCCAAGAAGCGGGGTTAAAAACATGTGTGTATGAAAGTGCAGAACGCATTAAAATCTCACTTGGAGCCTTAATATCCAAGGCAAAGAGCGTAACCCTTACCCACTTTCAAATGGGCAAAGTTAAAAGAGTCTGAACACCACTGAAGCCGTAAGCACTTGCGGTACCCCTCTGTAGTTAAGTGTCCTTCAGAATCTGCGTTTTCCCATGCTGGATCTCAGCATTAATATTCCCTCCACAGAAGTTCCAGGACTGTCAATCATCTTCTGCCAGAGGTGCTGCTCTTCCCCTTGAGAGTCCATCCAGTCAACCTCCTTGCCATTACTTACACCTAGCAATTGCAAAAACATGAGGAATTTTGGCATTTTAGTAAAGAGTCACTTAATATCCTTGTTCACTTGCTCTAACAGTGTATATGAAGACAACACATTCATGTTTGTCTAGGGTGTTATATTGAAAACAGTTGTCCTTTTCTGGTAAAGCACCATTTGTCATTAAACTCTGTTGTGGCACACAGGCAGGGGCACATAAAAATCCTCATCATGGCTCTGTACCACAGGCAACTTTCTCCTAAGGAGTAATGGATACACAACTCTTCCAGATTGCACTACTGTCAGCACAAAGCCTGCTGCTGGGCAAAAGCAGTCTTCTTCTCCCTGGGATGCTAATAAAAGTTTCCAAGATACTTCCGGCTCTTCACTTAGAAGTAGTATAATTAGGCACCAAAGTTCTGTCTCTCACTCAGTGGAAGAAAGAACTGAATTATTTACAAAGGACATGTTGCCTTCTCTCTCTTTCCAGTTTCCCGCAATTCCCATATACTTCTTATTCAATAACATTTCTATCCCTCATATATACATGAATTGCTTGGGAGGCGAGGGAGAGCAGAATTAAATAAAAGTAATCCCCAGTCAGATGGGACCTTACCACTTCCAGTGCTCAAACGGACACCTCCCAGAAAGATATTACTGGAGAGTGACTCCTTGTCCCACACAGTCAATTCGAGGCAGACGTTACGTATATCCCTGGAACTCAAGCCACTAAAAGCAAAGGTATGATTCCACTGGGGGTTCACGCACTTTTTTATTATGGGAGTTTTGTGTTTTGTAGCTTTGTTGTCATCTGGGAGCAGATACCTGAGAGATAAAGGAAAGTCAAGTAGGTAGGTGGGATATAATGCAATATTCACAAATAACTACATTCGTGTAGAGGCTCAAATAGAATTAGGAGCCCATTTTCCCACTAAAATTAAATCAAGCATTTATGAGAAGTGCACATTTTGCATTTGGGTTCCATTTCTTCTCTACATTGATGTCTGTATTACCAACAGAAACTGAACTTAGGTCTCCTTTCCCCAAATCTAGGGTATTGGCCACAAACTTTTATTTCAGTGAAACTAAACAGAGAGAGAATCAAAGTAATGTTGGCTGGATGGGGCCTCTGGAGTCATCTAGTCCAGTCTCCCACTCAGAGCAGGACGGAATGACCCCTAGGTAGAAAAGGAAAAGACTGATAGGGAGTGCTTTGAATTGCCTAATGCCCTAATGAATGCAGAAACAATAAAGCTGTGAAAACTGACAAGCTTTCCACATCTTACCTTTCGTGCAGAATTCCTTTAGTCAAACAACAAACTTAACGCTCGAGTTTCAAAATCAGAGGACTGTACAGAATTTCCGTAGTCTGTACCTTCAACTCCTTTAGCAAAGCTAATGGAGTATATGGTTTCACATAAATACTAAAGGGGCAGACATACAGACAAATTACATCACTTGACCTTGATCAGTATTCATCTGCATGCCTGTACTTAACAATAAACATGAGCTAATTCACGCAGCCTAATTTGTTTTTAAAGCAGGCTAAGCTATGTCAAACTAGCTCGCATTAGTCTCAAGCTAATAGTGCAGATCACACAGCTGCAACACCTCAACTGACAGCTGCAGCACCTCAACTGGTTCACAGCAGTCTGATCGTGCATTTGGCCGTGACACAAGAGAGACCAATAATCCAAGGAAAACAGACTCATGTTCCACTGTGCTGAATAATCCACGTCAGCAACAGACATCACTAAATAAAAGATAGTCCAGAGAATAACTGTCAACGCATTGCTACTGCTAATATAAAAAGGCTTTGACTACATTTCTCCTTGAAGTCTGTTGCAAGCTCCACATGGAAACAAGCAGCAGGGTGATCAATCTATTTTGAGTAAAAGGAAATGCCCTCACACGTACCAAGAAAAGAGAGATGGCACAGGAAAACAAATGTCTAGTAAGAACAGGCTCAGTCTTTTTCTATACGAAGTCTCTGAGCTTACCTATAGTTTGACGCACACTACAAGAACAAGATTAACTGTCAGCTCTGCTAAGGAATTAGCGTTAGATTTTTTTCTATGGGAGCCATTTAGTAAACACTTAAAACATTACTAATGAACATACCTAAGAAACAGCAACTCCGAAAGCCAGCACTGAGAGTGAAAACTGGCAAACAGAAATGTTTTAAGCTATCTGGTATTTCCTCCATTTAGCACCTTAAATGCATAACTTACATTTTTGAAGAATTCAATATAATGATGCACACAGAATTATGTTCATTTTATTCAAACTCATGTCCTGCATCTAGCATTTTCTATCTAGTCTAGGTTTTGAATGTCCAATACAAAATGCGTATTTGTATTTATACACATGCATATAGGCATATAAATGACACAGCTTAAATTTTTCAAAATGATCTATCTTTAAAATCAAATCTCAAAGCTATAACAGCAGAATTTTTAAAAGTCTTCTGTCAAAGAATGTGTCTCATTGTTAACATTCAACAATTAAGACTTATGATATTTCTGTTTAAAGTCCATGACACACCTCCTGGGAACGCTCAGTGTTTAAGTATGTTCCTTGGCACCATACTACATGCTCAGAGCTTTTCTAATAACTATTGGGGGGAAAAAAGTCTACTTTTAGTACAAGGGAGAGAAATTTTTTCTCAATGTATTTAGCTGAATCACAACAGCATTTCCTCACACATATCACTAATTTTCTCTTTCTGCATATTTCAGGGGACATCCATTAGAAAGAACCTGGACAGAACACGCCAGCTTTCACAGTTGCTCTTCTCTTTGCAATTTTACAAGTAATCCAAACAGACTTGTATCTTCCTGAGAATATGTTCTTATTTAAGAGATAGTCTGGCCATCCCTCCTAGTTAAGGATACGTATTGTTTCAGTTTCCTGGAAATGTAAATGCCACTGTCAGATCAGATGCCATCTCCTGTGTCTGAGTCCTAATTTACAACTTCTTGCCTTCAGGAGTGATGGATAATCACCTACCTCTCTCTCCCGACCGAATCAAAGTGTTTTCTTGTACTAAACATTAACATTCTGTAATAACCTGCATATTAATACACTGCATATAAATGTGTGAATGGAATAAGTGATAATGAATAACATACTAGTTCTTGACTGAGTCCAGCTATGGTGATATTTAACCATTGGGACCACTGATACCTCACTGCCCTTATCCCATAACATCCTTCTTTTCAGCATACCATTCCAAGGTGCCAGTTGCATTTCAGGATTGATAAGCAATACACACATATACACATGTACCGAAAAAAGTAGGGTGAGCCAAAATATGATACAGTGCAACAATTAAAAAATGAGAGGGGGAAAAAAAAAGCACACACCCTTTCACAAAAGTGTCAGATGTGCCTCCTGATTTTACCGCTGTTAAATTCTTAGCTTCTTTGATGAGGACTTCTAATATACCTCCAGATGGCAGGTGAGAGTCTCTCTTTTTTCCTTTTTTAAAGCTCTTCTTTCCTACATACAAAACAACGTAGCAACATCATCACCAAAAATTATATACTGCAAAACTGATTTGAAATGCAAATCTTTTTGGCTAGATTCTTTCACTCACTTCCTTGAATTGAATTTGAAAAGTATTTCTTATGAGCAGATCCTAGGGTGGAGAAATAGTAAGGTGGGGTGGGAATTCACTTCATATTTGATAAAGAACTTGGCCATGCAACTTGCTAGTCCGTGCCGGACACAACAGAGTGCCCTATTTTAAGTCCTTTTCAAATACAAGCATTTGTGGATTACTACGCTGAACAGAAAGAACTGTCATGTCCTGTAAATTCTACCTTCTTTTCAGCATTCACTTCCTCCACTGATGCTAAGGCACCACATGCAAGGTGCAAATCCTCTGTCCCAAAGCTTAAAATACAAAACATATGCATGTGCTCCTTTTAGTAAGGATGCACTGCTCCTTGCAGACCATGAGAAAGGACATATCACTCACTGACACGTTTCTGCATTTGAACAGCAGCATGAGAACATGTGCACTCGCTGCTGCTGTGGATTTTAAGAGGCTTATCAGCAGGGATCATACATTGATTAGTGATGAAAACATCAGAAAAAAGATCAGGAGTGATGTTAAAGTGTTATTAATTCAAAAAAATGCTGTAGTGTACTGGATTTTTCAGATAACAATTAGCTTTTAACAGGGAACACCTGGGAATTTACTGCTAGCAAAGGGAATGTCACTTGCTAAAAAAAAATAAAAAATAAAAAATCTAATACACCTATCAAATCCCAATATGAAAAAGTAATACAGTGACTAAGAATGAACTCCTCTTGGTCTACCTGCCTCTGGCACATCCATGTAGAGAGGCTCAGTTAACTGATGACTATTCTAAATGTTCTACAATGCAAACAGTAAGTAATTTTATTATCCCTTGTTCATTGCTGATGAAAATAATGGCTTACCCAAAACAATTCAAATAATATTTTACAGGACTGAATTACAGGAGAAATATGGCAAAACTGAGCAGAAATAAAGCAATGTGAAAAAGAGCGAAAACAAGGAGATAGGTAAGCTTAAGGACAATTACGCAAGAGGAAGTTTATTACTCTATGAGAAGTCTATTACTTTGATCAGCTACACACCGTATATAACTAGCTGAACAATGACCAAACAGACTAGCATTCAGAAGATTTCTTTATATGTGGCTGTCCTAAATCATATTACGGACTACCTGAACTTTTTTTAGTTAGATCACAGCTATGCATCAAGACCCGGCTGTACACACTCATCTCCCCTTCCTTCTCCTTAAGTTTTATGTAAGAGAAGGGAACAGAAGTAGGAAAACACACACAGATTGAAATTTCCAGATAAAGGCAACTAATACATTTAAGTACGTTTTCAATCTTCTCTAATTCCGTTATTTAGATCTATGTGAGGATTTCTAATACTCAGAGGGATGTTATCATATGCTGCCATCAATGTTCGATTTACCTTGAAACTGCCCTAGAGGAAGCATTAGGTTCCTCTCTGGGGGAATGTAACGTAAAACAACTGTCAGTTCTCCTTTATACTGAAGCCCAACATCTGTTGCAACCTCCATCTGACAGAAAAAAGAAAAACAGAAATCCATTTAAGCACAACCATCTACCTCTTCCATCACATTTTATTTCGTTGTACCAATAAGTTGTTATAAATGCTTCTTAAACAGGTCAAGACATACCACACCACTTTCAGATTAGACGTTCCAGATGGAATACAATCACATTTTAGAAAATGATATGAATTATGGAATGCAAGATCTCAGAAGAACAAAGTCATATGGCATTAGACACTGTTTGGTGAACATACACACAAGAGAGAGATACCTAGCATGAAGGAGTGAGAAAAAAACTCACAGCAAACAAATTTATTCCTGGAGATATAAACTGTAGCTAATTTAAGATGACATTCTGCTGCCTTTATTTACATCAATTAGTATTTTGAGCCCTTGCTAGTTTCACATATTTTACAAGAGTCACTCTTGGAATGGAGGTGCAGGGAACTGGGGGTAAACTAGAAAAGATTCTTGAAAACGAATGTTACTCCCAGTGTCCTTCTCCTTTCCTACACAGACATTATTTCTGCATCTTCTTGTTTTATAAATGTCTGAATCCTGCCCAGAAAGAATGCAGTAAGTACTCTTCAGAGCATCTCTGTTAAAAGAATATTAGGCTGTCACTGATGCATGCTGAACTTCTATTTATACTGTAAGAAGTTAGAAACTAAATTTTAAAAACAATAGATGCAACACAGAGAAAATGATATGACAGTGAAAATAAAATGCAGTGGAAAATAAATCCCATACAATTACAGTAGAGATTCAGGACTAGGAAAAACTAAGCCTAACCTTGATCAATGATGTCCACTAATGGAGGTGAGATTACTCATATGGTTCATGTTTCTGTACACATTTTAGCACTTAGGCTTGGGTGTAAACACACAAATCTTCCTGACCCCTCACAGATAGAGAACGTGTATAAAGAGAGTGCCCTGGAATGCTGCGAGAGACGCATCAAGGTACCAAACAAGCATTCAAGGAACTACATTTGAAATAACACCTCTGATTAGTGATAGTGTTTCTCTGAAATGGGTTCAACTTGCTTCCTGTCTCCCCAACAAGGTCAAAATTCTATTATCAAGAGAAAACAGAATGAACGAAAAGTAAACTCAGAAATACATACGGCACGGAGTCAGCACTGCCTTTATATCATAGACTGAAGGCTAAAGCACTAGCCACGTTCAGCGCGGTTAAGTCTTATCTGTTCATAACCTGAGATGGGACTGGGAACAAAGGGATTTTACTGATAACAGTATGGTCCTTTTGTGACCTAGAGGCACTTTTACAACAACATAATACAGTCCTGCCTCCAGCAGTGTCTGGTGCCTGTTGCTACAGTAAAGGACAAAAGAAAACCTGCAGTAAATGGCTGTGGAATAACTTGTGCAACAGAAAACCATCATCTAAATCTTGCCTGTCAGGCAGATCATCCACAGTCTAAATTATGTAGGTTAGCATCAAATTTCCCATAAAGGTGGCAAGGATTCTGCTTTACTGCTGGGCACATAGTGGTACAGGTTCATACTTCAGGAACAATTTGCCAACCCTCCCCTGCCAAAACCACACATAACATGGCTTTAGGCTTTGCCTTCCTCTTCAACTACAAAACTATTTTTTCTTCCTTTTCGGATTTAACCACACTCCTCTTCATAAAAGACCATTCAATGCTCACAGAAGAAACAGGTCTTAAAATCTCCAAGCTTTTCCCTAAAGCAGCTAAACAGATAGAACAAATAAAGATCTGCAATAGAGTCCCGCAAATGTTTCACTGACATTTCTTTCAGAATGGGGCAGTTCAAATGGGAGAAACACATGCAACTTGCATGGGTATTAACCTGCACATTTTTAACTTCAAAATGCAGTAATTTATCAGTCACAAAAAATGTTTGCTGATCAACAACCCTAGCAGCACTTTAAGTTTAGAAACGTTATTTGTAACAACTTAGGAGACAGACAAGAGCCAGTCTGTATTTGTTTTCCTTGGTAAGAAAGAACAAGTTTAAAAGTCTTTTAAGAACCCGTTTTAAAGTGGGTTTGGAAATAATCAGACTATACCTTCCAACTGGAATGGCTGAAATGCTTAGCACCTCCTTACTTTTTTCCAGAGCAACAGTGCTTCATGATATTCTTTTTTTTTTTTTGTTAGGAGTAAAAAAAAGACATCCGCCCCCACCCCCAAGATTGAAATGAAACAACAAAGAGATTCCTGCCTTAATAAGAAGCCCCACTTCATACTAACATCGCACACAAACTGTATGTAAAACAAATATAAAATGTGTGTCTTACTATTGCAATGGTCAATGGTAAGTAACAGCAGCAGTGACACCAGCCAGTGCTACTACAGAAATGTAGTGGAGAATTCTACTCCAAAAGCTGACCCCAAAAAAGCATATTACAGAATCACAGAATGGCCAACGTTGGAAGGGACCTCTGGAGATCATCTAGTCCAACCGCTCTGCTCAAGCAGGGTCATCTAGAGCATATTGCCCAGGATCACATCCAGACGGGTTTTGAATATCTCCAGCGAAGGAGACTCCTCTACCTCTCCGGGCAACCTGTCCCAGTGCTCTGTCACCCTCACAGTGAAGAAGTTTTTCCTCAGGTTCAGATGGAACTTCCTGTGGTTCAGTTTGTGCCCGTTGCCTCTTGTCCTGTCGCTGGGCACCACGGAGAAGAGACTGGCCTCATCCTCTTGACACCCTCCCTTCAGATACTTATACACGTTGATGAGATCGCCTCTCAGTCTTCTCTTCTCCAGGCTGAACAGGCCCAGCTCTCACAGCCTTTCTTCAGAGGAGAGAGGCTCCAGTCCCCTCATCATCTTTGTAGCCCTCCACTGGACTCTCTCCAGTAGTGCCATGTCTCTCTTGGACTGGGGAGCCCAGAACTGGACACAGTACTCCAGATGTGGTGGCCTCCCCAGGGCTGAGTAGAGGGGCAGGATCACCTCCCTCCACCTGCTGGCAACACTCTGCCTAACACACCCCAGGATACCACTGGCCCTCCTGGCCACAAGGGCACACTGCTGCCTTATGTTTAACTTGTTGTCCACCAGCACTCCCAGGTCCTTCTCCGCAGAGCTGCTTTCCAGCAGGTCAGCCCCCAGCCTGTACTGGTGCATGGGGTTATTCCTCCCCGGGGGCAGCACCCTGCACTTGCCTTTGTTGAACTTCAGGAGGTTCCTCTCCGCCCACCTCTCCAGCCTGTCCAGGTCCCTCTGAATGGCAGCACAACCCTCTGGTTTAGCAGCATCAGCAAACTTGCTGAGGAGAGTGCACTCTATCCCTTCCTCCAGGTCATCGATGAATACATTGAACAAGACTGGACCCAGGACTGACCCCTGGGGGACACCGCTAGCCACAGGCCTCCAACTAGACTCTGCACCACTCACCACAACCCTCTGAGCTCGGCCATCCAGCCAGTTCTCAATCCACCTCGCTGTCCACTCATCCAACCCACACTTCCTGAGCTTACCTAGGAGGATGTGATGGGAGACAGTGTCAAAAGCCTTGCTGAAGTCCAGGCAGACAACATCCACTGCTCTCCCCTCCTCTACCCAGGCAGTCATTCCATCAGAGAAGGCTATCAGGTTGGTCAAGCATGGTTTCCCTTTGGTGAATCCATGCTGACAGGAACTCCTGATCACCTTCTTGTCCTCCATATGCTTAGTGATGACCTCCAGGAGGAGCTGTTCCATCACCTTTCCAGGGACGGAGGTGAGGCTGACATGAAGCATATCACCATGAAGCAAGTCTGATGGGAGTTTTCCAAATGGGCGATATGGCTTGAAAGAACGATGCTATAATCCTTATCTGGATACAGTGCTGACTGTGTTTACCGTCATTAGCCACTTTCTCTTCCTGGTAACTCATGTCGTTTTTGGACCACGAGGCAAGAGCTGGTCACCCTCACTAACAAGGCTGACCTGGCAAACAGGAAACGTTCTTTCTTGCCATCTCTAAAATGTGAGGGGTGGGAGTCTTAAAGAAGGGACTGGTTTTCATGTGTATCTTCTGGCAAATTATTTACTGAAGTATAAGTTTGGGACAGTTTAGACTAGAAATACGCTCCACAAAGTGCCATATCTGGAAATTATACAGCAATCAGTTCCATTGAGGGAAGATGCAAATCAAATACTCCCTCCTACAACCCAAAACATAACGCTATTCCCTTACAGGTAATGAACACAGAGCAAACGAGTCATCTGAGTCTATCTCCACCACACCTGTAGTACAATCTTGGTTTCTTCTGCAACACGAAAAATACACTTTCTGAAACAGCAATCTAAACCATTGCATTCCTGGGGATTCTGGCCGCTATAGCACCCAGCAGCTCAGAAGCCTTTAATCCTCAAGTTTACAATAGCTCTTTGAATCTCTTCCAGAAATAAACACTGGCCTTTGTCAAAGCAGTGGGTGCCCTAACTGCCAGAAGTCATCATATCCTTAGCTAAGTATAATGCAAGACCTACTTCACAGAGCAACTGCTTTGCATGCTAAGCAGCCTTATCTAGTGCCTTCCCAGTCAAGATGAATAAGAGATTAACAAGAAACTTTGTTACAGCTGAAAAGTGTGAAGTCCTTTGAAATGAAACAAAAAAGGCCTATTTCTTTACTAGACTGTTAGGGGTCAGACAGGAGGGAGCACTAGTAAAGTTCTCTGTTTCATGTGCCACTTTCTAAAAGAATAATTTTCTTTCTTAGGTGATTTTCCACAGTAATTTATTATGAGGCAGATGTATACTTTATTTAAAAGGTGCTTTTTAAAGCAGCCATTCACATGTAAAGTCTTCATGAAGACTTTAAAAGCAGTATGTTTTGACTGAATAAAGAACAAATATTCTTTTTATTGCTATATTGGACAATCATAAAGTCACCAGTTTATAAACCTGCTCCAAAGGAAAAATAACTAAGCCTCATGAAATTTGCTTCACTGCAGTTCCACTGGCCCCTGGAAATCCTTACCTTGGGCTGGAGCACAAACCACTCATCACCCTGATTATCAAAGTTCCAGGAATCAAATGGAATTTCCACCTCCCCAAGGAAGCTGTTGCGTCCAAACCTGTCATAGTGCCAGACAGAAAGCTGTAGGGTCCTGGTTTCTAGCTGCGTATGACTGATGACATACTACCAAGAGAAAAACAGAAAACGGACCTCTCAGAACAAGCATAAATAAGTTTCCACAGAGTCTTTTACAGCTATAGCTAAATTTCACAAAGCCCACAGCAGCTAATAAAGGATGCATGAAGGAGAGATTTGTTTTCTTTACAAAGATTGCTCTGGCTACAAAGCTCAAACAAAACTGCTAACTATAACTGTTTTCTTTGCAGTCTCCACCCACTGGTAATTAATGCTACTATTGTTATTGTGTCTTTTCTGTATTATTCACAGGGCATTTATTGCTATAAAGGAAGTCATGACGCTTAAAACTATCCTCCTATTTATTTGTTACAGTTTATATACAAGAAACAGATTAACATAAAAGTTTAGTTTGTAAGATGGAAACCACTAGTCCTGTCATCCCTAAAGAGAGTCTACTGTGCACTACTTTCCAGAAGCAGTGCCCTCCTTTCCTCTTCAGCTGTACCCTAGTAACTTTTCAGAAGCCTGCCTTGTTCTGAAAACTATTAAAACCTGTGTCTGCAGTGTTCACCAAAAGCTTAAAAGTTACTAAAAATTCCTCTTAAGAAATATTTTATTCTAGAAAATACACAGAAAATTATAAACATCTGGAATTCTAGCTTTGTATGCCCTCCTTGTAGTAAAAGGCCTATTAATTCCATGAAATTCACCCTGCTCTTAATGTTAGCTGAGGAGATACAGATGTCTTATTTTTTTGCATCAGGGACAACGTCTGGACACAGACATATATCTTCCAGAAGCTGACATAGTCAAGTCAGTTGGCTTCCCACACAAGTAGGCCATTTTATATATAGATATGTCTAAGATGCTTAATCCTAGATGCCAACGGTTACAGACTGAGAACTGTGATATTTAGCCACAAAGGAATACAAATCAGAGAGGAAAGGTTTTTCACTGTTCTTTTTAACTCTAGTAACAGTGGAGACAAATAAATTCAATTCTTGCTCATCTACCAATAATTGAAGTAAGCCCTCTTTGTCACAATTTGCATTTTTAGCAAGTTGCAAGGTCTTATCTTCAAAGAGTTCCATACTAGCAAACATGTTTAATATTAAGTATGTTTCTTGCTAATTAGAGGCTAAGACATTTTCTTCCCAGTTCAGACAAGTCTTAACTTTACTACAAGGCCTTTACAAAGCCTTATACACAGCTATACAAGAGGCTCTCTCCTGGCAAGCTGTTTGGGCAGACCAAGTATGTGCAAGTCTGTAAAACGATTTTATAGCCAGGTTAGGCCAAGTATACTGGCCAGGGAACATCTGTTAGTCTCTATTATAAGAAACGTGTTAAAACATTACTGAAATCATTAAAAAAAAAAGTTTCAAGAAGAACTAGAAAGAGTTTTTTGTTTCATACCAGCTGGTTGCAATGATGCTTGTCAATAGACAGGCAGCAGAACCACCAGCAGCCTTGCAGTCCAGGTGCTAGAGAGGCAGTGAGCTGGCCATTCAGAAACTCTACCATTCTGACCTGCACCCCAGAGCCAAAGAGGTAAATAAGCTGCTCCTGAGGAGCATAAAATAGTTCAGCCTCTGTAGGCTGGACTCAGGTGAGAGGTAAAGAAGCGAAGAAGGTGGGCACCCTGTTCCACCAGCCCTCAAGGAAGTCATGTCATCGCTCTCTTTTGCAACAGAAAAGTGAACATGACTACAGCTTTTCAGGAAGGCAGCTAGTGAAGCTATTGTTGATATTTTCCTGACAAAGTCAGTTCTGCTTTAGAAAAAAAAAAATTAAAAAACTTTCCTAGAGAAATTTAAATTTTACTATAAAAGGGTATCGTCTCTTAAAAATAACTGAGATGGGAAGTTCTAAGCCAGCTCTCTTTCAGCATCATTTAGTAGCTTAGATAAGGTTTGAAGAGTCTTTAAGGTGCTTTTAACAACTCTGAGTTTAGGTTAGATGGGGGAACATCAACAGTTCTAGAAGAGATTTGGGGAAACCAATAGAAGTTTCTCCTGTAAAGGGAAGAAGCAAACAAAGATGCTTCCTCAATGCTGAAAGCCAGAAATTACAGCTCACAGGACTACTACAAGGTTTTGTTTTAATACTTTCCTTTTGAGGCATATTTTCCAAACTCTAATCCCCATACTGGAACATGTGCTAGAAAATGTCTATAAGCATAAGGAGAACATTCATCACAGCTTATGAGAGAGACACTGTTCTTACCTTGAGCATTTCATTAAACTCTGGATTGGTGCTGTTACTTTTAATTTTGGTCTTGCGTTTACTTTGGCGGGACTTATCAGGCAAAAGGTATGCTTTGACATAGCTGCAGATCAAGAATTAAGCTATTAGTAAGGAATAAAAACAACCAATTTGAGCTAGGATCTGCCAATGCTGGATCAGAAACATAAATGAGTAAATTAATTGTAGCAGACTAATCCATACACATCTAAAACAGACAATGTGTGAAAGAGGCAAAGGTATGGTCTTTATCTACAAACATATAGTCACGTTATGCTGTTAGGATCAAAATAACTAAAAGGACAGAGCTGAATTAATATACTCATCCTCAAAAACGTGGAAAGCTTTCCTACCACCCCTTCTGATATTTGATTACTGACTGGATACACACGCCAACATGGCAATGAAAATACAAGAGAATGAAAAACTGCATACATTACATACCTGTAGCAATAGACATTATTAGAGACATTGATCATTACTTCCTGATATAGGAGGGAATTTACATGTTATACTGAAAAATATAATGAGAAGCTCTCAAAAGACTCAGTATTTGCAAAGTGGATCTATGGATGCATGAAATTGAATGCAAACTCCCTCCATCCATCCAAAACATCATCTGTCTCATATACTTTAGTTTTCGTTCTAGACGACATTAACTCAGTCTTCCTGCTCGTTTGTATTTTTTGCCCTTCTGCAGAGACTGCTAGCAGAGAGGTTGATAAATAAGCACCTTTATAGTTTCCCTCAATGTTGCCCTAAGAAACATGCAGAAAATACATTTCCCACCATGAATCCAAAAATAACCATCATCAAAGTGCTGACTTGTAGCAACTTGATCCTGTGAGAGTTCTCAGGCTTGAAACCTCACCGCCAGCCTCCATCACTGCTGCTCTATAGGAAGGCAGCTCTGCAATGCAGCAGAGGGCACCCCTCGCAGAATCTAGAAAGAAATAACTCTGCGTGCTTACGGATCTGTCCTTTGCTTCTTCTCATCTGCGATGGCCAGGTTTCTGCAACTTTTCACCAGGATGTTGAGAGCACCTGTTTTGTAGCTGTAGTTGATGTGAAGAAGGATTTCACCACTGACCTTCACGTTGCCATAGTCACCAGTTTCACTATATACACTCAGCATGCTGTTAATGCTAGTCTGGGGTCGGGGTGGGGGGAAAGAAAAGGACTTAGAAGCTTAAACAAATTATTCTTTTCCTGAATCTGCTTTTTCATACAACCACAACCCTGCAATGCTGTGACACTTGTTAGGACTTGCTATGAAAACAGATATACCAAAGAATGGAAATACCATTTGCTTCTATTTGATGTAAAAGGGAATAAAAAATATACTTAATCATAGCTTAAACATCTAGAGAGTCTATCTTTTTTTTACATGCAGGAGTCAAACCTATTTGTAAAGATGGCTAAATCTATATCACAATCATCAAATTCAAGCATAAACTGAAGAACAGACAGGCTACGTAAGTTATAGGTTCACATAACAAGTTCCAAGGAGCTAAAAAACACCTCTCTGGTTCAGCTGTCCCCCTAATTGTTACTGCATCTTGTAAAACAACTGCTGGCGGAGCCATGAGAAAAAGTTGTAAAGACGTTTCCAATAATGAAGACGATACAACACCAGGTTTGGCTAAAGTGACACCAACCTCTCAAGGGTATTTCTAACAGAACGAGCAAAATGCAATAGTCGTCCTTTCTGTAATTTTCCTAAGGCCAAAACAGTTCAGCAAAAATGCCACATAATTTACCACTGCAATGTAATATCAGCCCCAATACTTTTTTTTTTTTTCAGTCATGCACTGCAGAATATTGCTATGAGGGTTTCCTTTTCCAAAAGCTTACAACTAGTAAAGAATTAAATATTTCAAGAGAGAATCAGAGCAGTATGCCCACTACCAGAACCAAAGGCTTTCCAGAAGCCTGGGGCACATTTTCTGTTGAGTCATTGAGCATGACTGCTACAACACATGCGAGTATATAAACCCTATCAATTTTGATCCTTGCAAAACACATAGATGCAGTCTTCAACACAAAGGGAGAAAGAGAGAAATCACAGAAGATAAGCAGAGGATTCAGGAGAACTCACAGTATCACCATCTGCCTCAGGCACATTTAAGTGGGTCCATTTTCTATCAGAGCCTTCTGGGAAGTTCTTTAAAAAGGCAGTGCAAAAGGTCAAGAGAGAAGAGCATTAGACAGCTGAAATAAGAATGAATACGTGCAGTGATAAAGCTTTACTCATACAGACAGGTAAAGACACTTTGCACTGCAAAGCCACAGTGAGAAAGAAAGAAAAAGGTATCACCGTATCAGAGAAATGGTAATTTTTTTCCTTATACTTCAGGTATTGCAGGATACTTGGTTCAAGGTAATTAACAAATGGAGATGAAGTATCTGCTGTACCAAAATAAACAAACTACATTTTAGAATACTGATTCAGTAGATTCCGATTTGTACTGGATTGTATTTGGATTTGTCCTCATCTATGTGTGCATGAACTCAGTTCCCACTTAAGCTAGTCTAAAGCTAAGTTTTCATGTATTTCCAGAATTGGGGCCTTGGTAAGAAATTTCAATTTATCCGGGGAATTTGTAAAGGAACATGTAAAAAAAAAAATACAGATGTTTAAATACGCTAATTGTGAGGAAAAAATACAGTATCAGAATAGGGGGGAACAATTTTTCCCCTCTCCGCTTATTAGAGCGATATCTGGAAATCTCATCAATGAGCTCACAGACAACTACATCTTGAGCTATATCCTTCCCTATCAGCTACAGGGAGGAGGGAATAATACAGTCAAGGGGAAGAACCCCACAAAAAGATTAGTCTATGACAAAACTCAGCTTCCCAAGCATCTTGCCTAAGGGCCCTGCAGCAAACAAAGCTGGACTGATAAGCGGGTCTGTGTCAATATAGTAAACAACAACAGACACTAAAAACAGAGCAAGCAGTAATTCTTTTAAAAAGAAATTATCCCCAAAGTTCATTTTATACCTCATGGACGAATAACAAAAGCAAAAAGGGTTTTGTTTGCATTTCAGCACAGTTGCTTTTCAGCTGGGCTTCTCTGTGACTGTAACTTTCGATTCCAAAAGGGGCAAAAAGAAAAAAAAGAAAGGCTTGTGTATTACCTTGACAATTGTACAATTGGCTAAGATGCCATTAACAGCACTGGTTTACTTCACTGCATAATTAGCAATACACACTGACAAACCTATCTTATTTCCACCTATTCTTAACATACCTCAAGCTAAAGTTCAGCCTTTAATATTTATGACTTTCCACCAATAGCATACATTAAAAAGGTATTCTTAAACAGCATTAGTGAATTTAATGGTCCAGTATGCGCTATAAAATGCATCAGTTATCCCTGTAACACAAAAATAACTTGCATGGCAACCTCAGAAAACCCACAAGGTTACATTAACATGGGGAGAGGGAAGAACTGTTCTCTGCTGAACCCAAATATTCTTTAGGTAACGGGCAGCAAGGCACAAATTAATTAAAAAAAAAAAAAAAAGTCCTAAACAGATGACCTCTGACCTTAGAATTTATGCAAATACAATTTCTGAATTGCTTACAAACCACAAACTAATAACATAGTTTTAGCAAAAGTGTTGAACCTACTGGACTTCCTTCCCCACAGACTCTGCTCTGTGGGATTTGCACTGGACGTTAAATATGCTAACTTCTCTGTACTTCGAAAATCTACTCAATGTCGAGTTTCGTAAGTAGTAAACAAACACTGCATGCAGAGGGTGCAGAGCTTTATTCTAGTACACTGCTAAGGATTACATTTGCTTTGCGTCATATCTTGTTGCTCCAGTAAGGCACCGGAACAATTTAGTCTTACTGATGTGATGTGTCTTGACAACAACATATTAATGTGTTTAGGAGATAAACCAATGAAGGGTGAAGGGAAAACTAAATATACAGTTCACATACTAGCTTCAGAAAACGGAGGCAAACATACTGTAATGCTAAGATACAGTTCCTGTTCAATGTCACTTGGCATTTACACTGTTGCTCACACATGCTCTAGTAGTTTTCAAGTTATCTTTAACGTCTGAGATATTTCTTCTGTTACCTCAAATGCTCATTCTCCAAGGACCCATACTGTAATATAAATTCTCATATTTGTTGAAAAAAATATTTGATTAGAGCCTCCTGTTCATTAATAACATTTTTTCACAACGTGACATAATTGAACGCAGTTATTTCATGGACAAGCAAACTAAATGAAAAGAACCTGGGCAATGTAGAAGGCTCAAATGCACAGAACAACAAGAGTAAAAGCAAAAAGAAGAGAGATGGCAAATGTTACTCCCTCATAGCATGCAGCTAAAGGAAGTCAAAAAAAACCCTTTAAAACTGATCTGCTCCAGCAGTGAGAAGTAGCTTACCATTCAAAACTTCTCCATTAATGTAGCATGCAGTGACATTAAAAATCTTGTCAGGGTGAATACAAAGAAAAGAGAAGCAATGAGATGTGAGATTATCTCAGACCTACAAGAGTGGAAAAGCAGCACTTTGCTTAGGAGAAAGGTCAAAATCTATATAAAAAAGACAAAACCAGTGCAGAGAGCACAGACAGAACATTGACTAAAGTATTCAAAAAGAAGGCTCTCTAAAAACAATGCCTCAATTAGTGGGCTAAATGGCAAAAGCACTTAAACACCTGCAACTCACATCAATATCCAGAGAAAAGACAATTCTGTCTATAAAATCCACGAGACCAAGCAAGTGTTGGAGACAATGAGTCATACTCAACCTTAGTTAACTGGATATAATTAAACCAATGCCAAACAAGTTATATTTGCTCAGGTCTGATCTGGCGTGAAGTGCCATACATCTCTGTTGTGTCTGCTTTTGTGAATTACACAAATTAGAATGGAAAGGGTCTGGACATGGCCAGACCTAAGACACCAAAAGGCTGTACAACAGCAATTTTCTCAGCCCCTTCTCCCCAAGTAAGCAAAGCTCTGGTTAACACATCAGGCTCTTTGGCACTGAGAACTTAAACGAGCAATCTCTGCAACCACTGGATGATCACATGGCAGTCGCATGAGACTCGAGCATCTGATTTACAGCATATAGTTTACGAGCGTCAAAAGAAATGGAAGGGTGTAGCAAATAAATATACTACAATTCTTGCAGAAAGTAGAAAAGCTGCCACCAAACAAGATCCTCAAATATCTCCCTCCTCACCGCAGAGAGAAATAATTTTTCCAGTGTGGATGGCATACCAATCGTATCATGGAGAATGGAAGAAGTTGGTCTGGGGCAAGGACAATGATTTCACAGAAGTGGTATGTACACAAACACACAGAAGAGTACTTGTGTCCCAAGAACATGAAAGAGGTGCCTAGATTTCACCATGGACACCACCTACTCCTAACACTCAAAAAGTGGAATGAGATGGAAGACCCCACTGCATTCTATTCTCTTTTTTCCAAGCAAATTAAGATTAACTACACCTCTGCAAAGCTGAGCAGTCACATACTGCCAATACCTGTGGTTTGCTTTCTCCACATATCAAGTTGGTAATACCTGAGGGTGTCGGGAAATCTGCTGCAAAATGGCTCTCTCTTTCAGCATGTACTGCAGAGAACAGCACTTTAGCTTTGCATAGCATTAAAAATATAAAAGAAAAACTATCAAAAGTGAGGGTTCTTTTAAACAGCAGGATAAAGAAAGATTTGTTTTAAATTGTTAGAACTACTTGCAACAACGTTGCTATGTGGTATGATATTAAACGCCATTTTGGAGAAGGAACCGGCTTACGTGGAAGGAAAAACATATATTTCCTACTCAAGATCTTACCGTTGATAATCCACTAATCATATGTCCATGTTTCTTTGAATAACGAGAGGCCACTATGTCATCAATATCTTCTTCCGTCTCACCCAGATAATCCTAAATGACAAAGAAACCATCATTTTAGTCGCTGTGTTCTACTTGGTATTGGGCCAGCCTCTGTCCCTGAGTTTTGTTCCATTTATTTTCCACTTCAGGAAGACTGTGCAGGATGCATTGAAAATTCACATCTCTAGAGGAATTTTGATCTACACTTTCCACATCGTTGCACAGGCACGAAACAGGAAGAGAGGTTGTCAGGGTTTCAGGTTTCAGTTGCTTGAGAACTGCAAAAATTTGACACACACACTTCATGTCTTAATCTGGAGTCATATAACTTTGCATGATCAAGAACTGTTCACATAAATAAAATCAACACCCATGCCTACCTACAACCCCATGCGAAATACTTTATCTACTTACAAATATGTCCGTTCAGGAATTTAAGTTTAAGGGATACGGTCAGAATTTTCCAGATCTCAACTAAGGAAGTCACTGAATTAAGCTCTGAATAGCAGTCAGTGGTCTGAGGATCACTGATACTAGTTTAGCAGAAGTCATCTGTCATTAGCCAGAAGCCACCACCATTAGATGGTGGACAATTAGACGGTTACAATCCACTTTCTAAGGGACATATTTTTACAATCCAGTTTTATGAGTATTATCCACATTCATGTCACTCATACTCATGCATATACAAATAAACAAGCATGCACATACAATTAGTATTATGCTTGCACCTTTTCACTTTGTCACTGGTGACAGATGACAATTCTATGAGCACAATCACAGACACTGAACTACTTTCTAAAAGGCAGTGCTGAAAGCCCAATGTTATTGTCAAACCACATGGGAAGAAACTTTTCTTGCCATCATACATGCGGAACGTATTTGAGGGGTAAGCAGAAAGAAAGAGTTTTCACAAAATTTGATCTGTACGTTTTCAAAATGATTAAAATGCCTGCATTATTTCAATAAAAAAACAACCTGGAGACAATAAGTACTTGACAAGTTCATATATATGCTCGAACTTCAGTGAACAACTCTTAAACACCTTCAGCTCATATACTGAAAAAAAATCATTTTCATTTTTTGAATACAACAAGGTAATAAAGTAATACTTAACAAGAAACTTAAAATCTTACTGATAGTCCTTAGAGGACTGCTATCTTTAAATAACAATTACAGAAAAAAATCCAGGCAACTATCACCCTACAAAAGTAGCTTGGAAATTTCAGTGGTTTCCTCAAACTTTATGGCAGAAATTTTGAAAGACTCTAATTTAGTTTTAATGGAAGTCAAATATTCAAATCCCTTATACAGCTGCTTTGCAGCTGTAAAAATTCCATGTGATGACCTACCTCACTCTCTCCTGCTCACTTACCCTCACTCTTTCAAACTAAACAGAGATTTACTGTAGTGAAACTAAGGAGTCTCATAAGTTTCTATGCCAATCATAAAAAAAACAGAACAGAGAAGAAATGCTGCTGGAGATTTGAACAGTCAAAGTTTACGTAAAGATCTTCAGAACATTTATTATTAGTATGCATAGAAACCAGCTGTTATTTCTCTTCTCCGTTGTTCCAGTGACTGAACCAAAAGAAAACCATCTGAAAGTGACGCAAAATTGTCTATTACTACTTTCCAATTGTAATTGTGCATATTTAACGTTGTGCAAAGGGAAATCAGGATAAGCTATCACTCCAGTTGGGATCCAATTTATATACTGTTGCAAGAATTCCTCTTCTCTTCATGTTTTTACAATAAGCCTCCTCTGTTGGTCTCTTTCTTTTCTGTTTTTTTCAGGGCACTGTTACCATCTCACAGAAATAAAGAAAAAGTGATATGTATTTTATACTATAAGGAAAGAATCCATAGAGTCCCAGGTATTATATAGCAAACTATTTCAGGGAGAGAGACAGATAGACAGAAGTGGATCATTAAAAAGTAGAAAAAAAAAAACAAAAAACACCTAAAGAAAAAAATCCTGCCCTTCACTTCTACTCTCACTCAGAATCCAGCTGAAGATTACAAGTTAGCCCAGGAACACACACATCTTTTTCCTGACAATATGAGAATTTAATTGAAGAAGCAATTCTGGTAACACAGCCCAAACTCTTTCCTTTACACTATTATATACATACATGTGGTCTTTAAAATAACAAATGATACATGTGAGTCTCTGAGTAAATAAATATAGAACAAAAAGAAAGGTAACATATTCAAACTGGTGTTTCAGCTTCAGTCAAATACTAGCAGCATTTCATAGAGAGTTCTAAGGACAGATGAGCACCGACTTTTATCTGCAAGCAGGTATACAAAACTAAAACAATGGCTAATACTTAGCCTAAGCTCTTAATTCATTTTATACTACAACGATTATGTTTCTCAGGAGGTGTTATAGAACTGCAACCACATAATTGGTTAGTGTTGCTTATTAAAGTTAGAACTGGTAGGACATTAATCTCATGGTCTCTCGTGGGGGTTATAAAATGCACATTATCCAATTACTTCTAATAAAGCTATTGTGCATGTGATGAACGCTTTTTGGTCAGGAATTCAACATAAATCTCTCTAGAGGAGGTGTTCACACTGGAACCCAACACTAGATTTAACTGGTTACCAATACTCCTTGATAAATACAGTCCACAGTGTATAGGTTTTTTGCGGGGGGGGGGGGGAGAAGGGTGTCGTCCCTTTTCACTAGCAAGAGCAATGCAAGTTAAGCAATGAAAACATTCATTAAATTATCCAGCTCATCTCCCAGTACGTGTAAGGTGTTTCCTGACAGAGCTGGGGGCAAAGCAGCTGAAAGCCTTTTCATACCTTTTTAACAACAAATTCCAGCTATTTGCTTATCCTATTCACACGTGGTATCTACCACCTCACTGCTGTCAGCTCCCATCACCCAGGAGCAGGAGATCGAAGAACCCCAGCTATCTCCACCAGCTGCCCCGGAGAACGGAGACTGTAACTTTTCTCAGGCTGAAGAAGCTGTTGTTATTTTCATCAGACATCCTTCTTTTTGCCTCTTGCATCAAGCACCAAAGAAGCTAAACTCCAGCAACACTATTATCCCTATCTCAAACAACTGCATCCATAGCGAATCTAAGGCAAGACTCTGGAGGACTCCTGTGAGTCAAACTACCCTAAAAAACACGATAATGCTAAAGCTGATAAATGCAATTCAATTGATTTCCTAAGAGCGAGAAATGTGGGTAGAATGAGCGCTCTATGAACCCTGTTCTGAAGGAAGTTTAAAGAGACATTAGCATTCTCAAGGTCCCCAGAGCAACTAAATCAAGGTTATAGCACAAGAGAAGGTCCCTTAAGTTAGCAAAGAAGCTAGAGAGTTGCTAAGATCCAATCTGAAATTTGAGTCAGCAAAACACAGAAAAACTCTGAATATGAGGAAGATAAAAATCAAAGAACAGAAAACCATTCTGGACTTGGCATAGCTGGCAGCTGCCTCAGAGGAATCCCTAAGTGACAACTAGGGCACCCTGTACACTTAGAACAAGACACTGATGTAAGATATTTCAAGTTCATATTTTCTTAATTTATGCTTTTTGTCTGCAGTTTTTTCAGACTTAATAATTAAGAACACATCTCTTTTCTCCGCTACAATTAAAAACACAAAACACTTCTTTTTTAAGTTTCTCTTCAGCATGAACTCAGGCTAACCCAACACATAGGAAGGGCTTTTTTATTTCCTTAAAAATTAATCTGAACAAAGCAACGCTGCAGAAAAACTGAGTGCTTACAGCCCAAGAAATGGATGGCTACTCCAAGCACATTATTTTCCACCAACCCCCAAGTATCAAATGCTACAATAAGAGAAGACATCTCCCACGGACAATGCCCTTCCTGGAAGAGCAGATGGCAGAGAGTCCTACGCCACCAGACAAAACACTACTGTCACAGAAGGTTATGTTTTCTGGGTTTTTTTTTTTTTTTTAGCTATACGCTTGTATTTCGCAACTTCAGAACAAACTGTAATTAGATGAAGAAAAATTAACAGAACTTTGGAGCACATATAACATAGTGCCTGAGCATTATTTTCAAGCTTGATTTGATTCATCTGTAAACTAAAAATCAATCAATCAATCAATCAAATTAATAACAAACTGACTGACTATTCACTAGAATTATTCTATAGCCATCATACTTGGAAGATGAAGCTGTTTGAAAACTGATTAAATATCCCCCACATTATATATATAATTTTTACATTTATGTATTTACTTTTCAACTGTATTTTATACTACATACATATATACATATGTATATACACACACAAAGCTGATTTCATAAGTCTGAACAAACAGAATTTCCACCAGATGAACGTTTCCCTATTTTTAACTCACCAAATCCTGATCTAAGGCACTAGGCACAGATTTGCTTCTTATGCTCAGAGTATCCTCATTTCCTTCAGAAAAAGATTCACTCAAATCTATCTCAGATCGGCTGCGATCTGGAAAATAAAAATAATGAAAATGTTCATTATAATTTGTGAAAAAAAACACTCCCTATTGCATTTTGCCACACTTTAATAAATGTTGCCTTAAATATAACATTTTTTTAAGAAATAAAATCAAAGCAGTATTTCTGAAATATTTTCTGTCACACGCACTGCAACTACTGAACATCAAGATGAAAAATGGGAAAGCATGTTTTATGATGCTGTTCAACCTTTTGGCCAGTTGTTTTTTCCCTGCTCTATTTATCTGCTGCTATCTGTTCCCTGTGGATCATATTATTGATCAAGCTTTTGCAAAATCTACAGCCCAAGCACTCACAGTGATTATGAAATCTTTCCTCCACCACCACCAAACTGCCCCCAATGTCTGTTTCAGAACTAAGCAACTAGGGACAGAGACAGGCAGAGAAAGTACTTTTGCTGCTACTGCTGTTTCCTGTGCCTAACAGAGGAGGAGGTGAACAAGTCATGAGTCCTACGCCAGTTCTTTTCAGTCTTTCATTCACTTTTTAAACACACAAGAGACGCTAGATGTGCTGAAGAAAGATTTTCTTAGTCCTCCCCGTAAAAATCTTCTGTGCCATTCTTAAATAAATCACAGAAGAAAATGAGGAAAGAGAATACTTTTAGAATCCTACCTTTAGGTAGGAATCTGGAAAGCTTTTAACTGTTCACCTTCCTAGGCTGTAGCTGATGTGACAGGAAAAAGTCACTCTCCTGAGCTTAATGTCCTTTGAGATCTTCCAACAAGAGGAGACAGTGAGGAGCCTGAGGCCTGTTCCCAGCTTGCCTGCAATTTTGCTCTGCAACCAGCTCCTTTGGTGACATGAGACCAATTCTTATCTACTAAGAAACCCTTTATTTTACGAAGGAACAGAAGGAGAATTTTCTTTTCAGAAAGAAAGCAGCAGTCAGAAATGCCTCTGCCCAGAGCTGCAAAATGCAATATTCCCATTGATACTTTGATACGTTCGAGTGGAAAAAACTAAGGAGAAGAAAGCATCTTCTTTGATTAGCTCTGTGGGATATACCGCTAGGCTTCTGCTTTAGGCTAAATTCAACGGAAAGACAGTGAGCCCTGCTGTGCTTCAGAGACTAACCTGTAAAGCCGAATCTGCTCTGTTAGGCACGTAAGAAGCATGTTGAGTGACTGGGAGAAGCAGAAGGCAGGGGCTCCTGCCTTCTGTTTCAGACAGAAAGAGGAGGAGGATCTTCATTCACTGCTGTAACATGGCTCTGAGAACATCTTCCTGCGCAAGTCTTTACTTTACAGCTTCCAATGAAAGGAGGTAAATCACAGTCCAATCTACTGGTTCAGTGCATCATGTACAAAAAGTAAACGGCATGAAGACTGCAAGGGACTTGTTCTCTGACAGCTCACTGCTTCCCATAGTTATTTGCTTCTGGTCAAAGTGGGCATGAGATGTAACCAGAGCAGCACGGAGGTGTTTTATACAGATGTAAAAAGCTAGCATTTTGTAGAGCTGACCACACAGGGAATGATTTTACAATACGCTCTTATGAATGAAAACTCACAGTAATTCTAAGAGCATATGATTCACCTACTATTAACATTCTGCCAAGATTTCTGGGGTTAGGATTACCATTTTTTTAAATATGAAACTTATTAAGTGGCATAAACTCATATAATAAGAGGGAAGAATTTTCAGAATTAACAAGAACATATGAAGTTTTTATCTAATCTTCCCACGTGCATTAAAAACAGGAAGTGCAGTCACAAGAGTAGGAATAATCCTCTCACGTGAAGGGCTGGCAGAAAGCGGTTAAAGATGTAATACTTGCCTGATGATAAAGATACCCTAGAAACCGCAATGGAAGGTGTTCCAGATGATTTCCTACAGTGCTTCTTTACTAAGTCTTCAGGTACACTTTCACTTGCAGGAAAAACCACGCCATTTTCTAAGCCAGTGTCCTGCCCAATACAAAAACCATACATCCCATAAATATAAAAAGTAAGCTTATTCGTGATCAGTCTACAGTACCACCATTTCTGCTAATTCCCAGAACTCCAAAAGGCCCTTTAGCATCTATTCTATTATTAAATATATTTATATTACAATATAATCTGCTTTGTACAGTTCACACAAAATTTGCACAAAGACGTGACTCATGCATACATTCTGAGCTTGCAACTGAAGAATCAGAGCAACGCATCAGGAGTGAGAGGAGGGAAGCAAAACGCTCAAATCTATTCAGCGTTCACTTAGCTTGGCAATTAAAGGATTTCAGTCAGGATTGAACCGAAAGGACTTGAACTAATTTAATTATGCCTATAACTCCTCAAATAAAGCCAATGTGTTTGATATCGCTATGTCTAGTCAACTTCCTCTAAAAGAATTGCTAACATCATATCTGCATCTAAACTAAACGGATTGGTCTTTTTTAAACAAACATAATGCACTTAATCAAGCCAGTTTGTGTGCCAACAAGAATATAAATAAAACAAGTATTAATTTATTTACAGCTCCTGAAACTGGCCCTCATACTTACTGATTTCTTCTTAGGAAAGACAATATATTAGACCAAGTAGTTGGAAACTGGAAAAAATGGACGTGTCCTTTCATCAGGATTCTGAGCTCAGATGCTCGTTTACTTCTTTCCAAACATTAGTGATATTACCTCTTAATATAGATTTTGCTTTCCTCACACACTTAGATCATGACAACTTAGGATAAGTCCTTAGGACACTCCTGATGTGTTAAGAAGGGTGACCAAAATGAATTCAGGATGACCGCCCCTCACAGTGCACAGCCAGGAGCAGGTGCCCAGCCAGGAGCAGGTGCCCAGCCAGGAGCAGGTGCCCAGCAAACAGGCTCTGTCTAGGAACAAAAAGAGGAGCTGCTTCTGCCTGAGATAAGCTGAATCCTTCTGCTGGCTACGAAAGCAACCAAGGGCTGCTACCTCATATAAGGCCATCTACATCTCAACAGTCCTAACAGCTGGTTAGTGGAATCCCACCTTTCATTCTGATACAGCATCTAGCCCACTTTTTGCGTTATGTCGTAATTTATACAGTCTGGTGTCCAAAAGCAGAAAGAGCTAAAATCAGTAGGGCTTGATTTTCTGCCAACACTGAGCCTACAAAGCTCCCCTTTGAATTCAGCGGGAGCATGCTGGATCCCACAGATCCTGGAAAAACATATCCTTAGTTCGTAGTGCTTTTCCAGCCCTTGAAGTGCCAGAAATGCTTGCTCCTATTCCTTGTGCTTCCCACTTCAAAACCTCTAACTGATTATGTAATACTGCACATGAAAAGGAACTTTTAGACATAAGAAAAAATGTTTGCCAAACCAAAAACCACATTACAGACAGAGCATGACAGATTCTCATTGGTCCCAGAAGAATTAAGGAAAAAACAAAATCTTCTCTGGCAGGCTTTGTCCTTTCTGGGCTACAAATTGATCCAACAGGGCAGATACTGGCCAGACCGTCTCGTTTGGTGTCAGATGTGCCAGTGCAGGGAGATTTGCTCTCCACAGCATCACTGTATTTACCCTGGTGTAATCTGTGGTCTCGCTGCGTGCGCTCAGTGCTGGAGACCTCGGGAGGCGTGGCGTAGAAACGCTGCTTCCATTCACAGAACCCACGACCCCTTTCAGATGGCCTGGGGTGGCCTCTGCATCACCGTTGTCCAGTGAAAGAGCGCTCCCTCTGGGGAGGAGATGAGAGTATTAAAGAGAGTATTATTGCAGCAATGATAACATTTTACCGGAATTACATTGCCCTGTATGAACAGTGTTTGATACACTGCAAGAAAATGGTCACCTAGTAAGAAAAGCTCGGGCAAGGGCAAATTACAATTACTTTTTATATATTCCTGTTTTCAACACTTTTGTCAGAACTGTGAATCGCCTAAGCATGGGTCTCTCATCCACATTTCATTCCAAGTTGCAGAAAGCTGCAGTTATCCATTTTTCACACTGCATTCACATCCCAACACTAGATGGGACAACTCCATAAGTGATATTTCCTACCAAGCTCACCAGTTTAAAGAAAAATTACCACGGCATGAGCAGTCTTGGCCACTTCTGCAGAGGATACTAATGCCAGCTCTCTCTCCAAAAATTCTAAAATCTTTAGCTGTCCACTTTCTACCTTCTCAGGAAAAAACACCATACGTTCACTTTCCTGTTTATATTGTGATAAAAATTCTTGACCCAAACTGGCTGATTCTTCCACCATAGCCTGGAAACCAAGGAAAACTGTCCAACTATTTCTGCCATGTTCCTTGTTAGTCAGTAAAAATGGCCAAAAGGAATCTCTGATCAGCACAGCAGAACCCAATTGCTGTCTAATACCTTGTCTATGGAATACGTTTTCCATTGGAAAACACTGATTAGTCCAACTGAGCACTGAACTTTAGCAAGCATAATTTATTGCACTTTTCTGACCTCTTGAAACAATGAAAATTATTTTTAAAGCATATTTTAACACATTTTCACTTAAAGTTTTATTTCCATTTGAAGTCTGATTTGCAATAAAAAAAGGTGAAACCCCACTATAATGTATTTTAAAACACAATGCAGCCTCTTGGCTAATTTACTCTTCTCTCTTTCCGCACAATTATCAGTCCACAAATATTTTCATTTTTCTTCTCAGTTTAGAGAAATCTCAAAAATTCTTGCAGGATAGTAACAATTACTGGTAAATAGGACTTGATGCCGGAACTGCAACCTCGTCCATAAGGAAAATACAATGTCACAGGACAACAGTAATGAAAATGTGCTGGAAAAACTGCTTTTGGAACTGAGAGGACATTTTTAGCCAAAGTAAGCTTGCTTAATAAATATTTCAGATCTGTAGGCATCTTCATTGTGCAAGACAACATCTGAATTTCACCTTCACTTGGTTTAGCCACATCGTGTTCCGAGTAACTGCAGTAAAAATCTTCTCTACCACAATGGAAACTTCTGTAAGAACTACTGCTGCACTGAGAAAAAACATTCTTGAATACAACAGCTCTTGTCTCACTACCAAATTAAGCGGTGAGCACAGACTTTGTACCCGCATTAGTGGAGTTATCCAAAATAAGGAATTAGAAGAAAACTCAAACACCTCCAACACTTACAAATATTGTTTGACCATTTTTGTCTATTAGTGAGCATCCAGTACCTTTTTAACAGTATATATCCAATTTATGTTAACAATAGTAGATAGTGCATAATAAACACACTCTTACACATGTGCATTTAACATGTATGTATTGCTACTTTTTAATCGGATGAACTAGCGACCAATAAACCCTGAAAAAATGTGCTGTGCTTGAATTTTAGTCCTATCAGGCTACTGGCTATCATCTGTATCTTACCAACACTGCTACATTTAGATGCACACACCTGAATTTCCAAACCTGCTATTGCATGGCAAGTAGCCAAAATGTTGAAAACCTGAGTTTTATTGCATGTCAAAACACTTTTGATAGCAGCTTTCATAACAGAAAGTCACAACAATCTATTATAGCTGTTTTCCTCACTGTATAAACTGATGTTAATCAATAAAACAAGGGTTTAGAAGTCATAGTCCTGCTGGAGGTCCTGCCAGAGACATCAAGGTGGACTGAACACTCGCACATCAGATCTGTTGCAGAGACCTCTCAACTCCTTTGCTCTTATTTCAGTCAGCTATCAGAGAAAGGCTCAACTGATTTTACACACATATTAGATAGCAAAAGACAAATGTTGTCTTAAGGTGACTAAGTCAGGCATTTCCATGTGCTAGACAGCACCTCTGTGTGATGGGGCAGTATGCCCCTGTGGATGAATCTGAAATTGCAATCCTATTTCTCATAGAAGTATCCTGATGCAACCTTCCAGTTCATTCAGCTGTAAAGCAAATAAACACTTTTGCTGAAGTAGAAGTAAATCACCTGAAGAGATGAACTCATGGCCTGGGCCTCGCTGTTCTTAGCTCAGTATAGCTTTGTTTAAACCAAAATATTTAGAAAGAATGAAAATTCTCTCTCAGACTCCCTGTTGGCAGGTGCAATACTATCAGTTTTGGCAACGCCCCTAAAAATGCAAGGGTAATTACAAAAATCAGAAATATTCACGAATATTTACGACAGCTGCAGTGTCACAAGATATTGCCGATTTCTTTTAATTTGAAACTCAAAACAATTATGGAATGGTGTGGGAGGCTTTGTTGTTATTTTTAATAATAATTACTACTCAGTTCTTTAAATTCACAATAGATTAATTAGATACTTGAGGATGCTTGCTTTAGTTAAGTATTTAACCACACATGTACAAGACAGGAATTTTCACCCCTCTCCTGAAAAAAATGAGCTCCTCCTCAATCCTTCAGCAGACTAATATAAATAAAGTGTCATGCCTTCTGTAGACAGGAATGTAATTCCTTCCTCTTCCCCCCGCCCAAAAGCATCTCCCGGTAACACAGTTCTGTTACTTTGACACAGGTCACTGATTTGGCCAGGTAAGGCCGAGATGATCGGTAGGGAGAGAAATTGCCCTAATGACTCAACACCCTTCATGTAATAAATCCTGCACACTGGCTCTGGGCAAAAGCTAGAAATTGATGCTTTATGTGAAAGTCAAGTAAGGCAACCAAACATAAAAGCTATCTTTAAAGGTTACAGGTAACTTCACTCTATCCATCCTTCTAAGCTCGTAGATAGCACTCATGAGGTAGTAAATTCTACTACCGTAAAAAAAATCTATTTCATCTAATTTACAATGAATTGCATGATAACTTTATTGCAGTCTTTGGCACATCAAACCTGCTGCACAAATCTCTCACAAGTATGCCTTTGTCCTTATATTGTCCAAGTATTAGGGAAAGTTGCTTAACATTGCTAAGTTATTAGCAATAACTTGCTCAGTTATTATCCCAGCTTAACATTGCCTTATCCCAGGGCTAAGGAGCACAAGTACTGGATTCTCGAGTTTCTGTCTCTTGGTGTTTTCACTCATCTCTACTCTATTCAATTAAAAACAAAACAAAGTAAAACAAATCCAGAGAAAGAGCAAAAATAAAAGTCACGTGTGAAGCTGGTTCTAGATATAGAAGGCCTAGTTACCTAAAGGAAGCTTAGTGAACCGCACAAAGATTAAAGATGATGACTAGCTTTAAAGCTGATCTGGCCAGTAAGCTCTGCAGTGGCCAGCTCAGAACGAATAAATCCAAACTGTCAACTTGCAGGAAACCTGCCACCATCAGCTTTAGACATGCTGCATAACAACCAGTGATTGTTGTCTACAACTCAAAAACATAAAAGGAAACAAATTCTTACTTAAATAAAAAGGCTAATCTGTGGGCAAAATAATCTTCATGATGTTTCTTTTACGTGATACCCTTTGAAATGAACTTGCCAAGATGTACTCAAGTGTCCTAGTGCTCCTGTATACCTATTTAGAGTCTCTCAAGAATACTGCTCTTTAGAGCTGGAAAATTGTACTGGATCTTACAGCAAAATAGTATTATTTTTCAATACAGACTGTAAGATTTCTAGGTGTGTGCACCCGTGCAAAGAAAATGGGTCTACATCCAGTATGGTTTATCCAACTGAACAAGAAAAAAGTAAGGTATTTTTGGCCTCATTTTGAAGGTGGATCATGAAAGGAATGTTCCATGTGTCATTTTCTAATGTGGTGAACAGAGGCAACGACTGAGATCTCTTAAGCCCAGAAGAACGGTCAATGGAATTCTATCAGAAATAACTGGGATAATAATCACGGAAAGCGCAAGGCAACAGCACCTTTGAAAAAGGAAATACAAATTTTAATCAATTAACTTGTCATTACCAAAGATAAACTTTGGAATAAAGGTCCTCAGCTCTGCAACATGAACACAGCTGGATGAATTAAAACCAGACAACGAAAACCAAAGCAGTAACAGCAATCACCACTCAAACGCAAGGAGAGAAAAGGGGCTGGACAGAGATCTTTTGTTTCATTTTGTTTTTTAATACAAGTTCTGCTTCTCAGATTTTAACAATGCTGAGCATTCAAAGGCACAATGCATCTCCAGGACTGGCATGCACCCTTAGGTCAATCCCAGCATGAGCTATCAAATTTCTACTGCTCACCTCTCAGAACAAGGCGTTGACCTCCCACTGCACAGACTTTGTGTTTCAGCTTCTGAGCATGTGTTCCTTCCACCTTCATCTTTTGTATTTGAAATTTCTCCTTTGGTAACTGCCCTAATTACCTTCCTGATGAAAAAAAGGGAATAAAAGAAAATGTTTTAAAAGTTGCAAGCTTTTTTTCCAGGAAACAGCACAGTGACTGAAATATGGTGATGGGTAGGTTCAACTCATTTCATCTATCCTAAATGATGGCCACTCTGGATATAATACTGAACAGAGTGCCAAACTGGGATACCAGCCTCATTCCTACAAAAAGCAGCAGCATTGTATTTACTGTAAACTACTTTTTAAGATACAGAACATCAAAACATTTTTTGTACTCAACATGACCGCTTCCCGCTGTGAACCAGGAGTGCTTTTTGCGAAAAATCTTATTTTTTACAGCACATTCACAGCAAAGGCTTGTTTGAGCAAGTATGTGTATTTTCTCCTAGCAAATTATACTATGGGTATGTTCTCTTAAAGACCTCCTTGTAGTTTCTACAACCACGTGCAACAATGCCCCACACATGCTATTTTCCAAAAACATAACACCACCCTCTGCCCTGCAGGATGTGATCTAGAAAAGATAAAACAAGAAAGAAAATTTGGAAAAGTAATAGTATTCTTCATTGACTCACAAACAACAATAGAACGTTAAGGTGTCCCATAACACTGCATATCAGCAGGAGCTGGCCGCAAAATGGTTCTGCTTATACAAACTGACTCATGAGATATATGAATGTGGAACCTGAGGGAGGAAGAAGGAGCAAGAAAGGAAGAGGAGGAATAATGAACTACTTCTAACAGAGGGCACAAAATATACCTAGGAAAAGCAAGCCTACTGACTGTAGCATTAAATTTGCTTTACAGGGAATGTAATCACTGCAAAACATGTTTCAGGTCACAAAATGAGAAAGGCTGGAAACCACTAAAAGAGATAACAGACAATAAAAATAGATTTGTTTCTCATAGGCGAATATGACTAATAGATCTGCACAAAGGATTTAAATGAAGAGAGGATTAGATCTGCAGGACCAGAAAGCAAATACTGCCAAGCTCATTGGACACACTTCGGCGTTAGGTAAGTACTTAGATTTCTCATGAGTACAGAAACAACTGCATGTCCTCTACAATAATGCTCAGTAAAAACAATGTGGATTCAGCATTCAAATATTTATGAAGATGTGGGCCCAAGAGTTGCTAACTGAGATAGCGCAGTCACACCTTAGCTTATACCTGTACCCTTTCTTATATCTACATCCAGGTTATTGCACAAAGCGTAGCTTTGACAATCTGTACTTCTCAATTAATATCACGGACAACAATGTTTCAGGCATCAACTCTCCAATGAAAGTAAACGTTAATGAACGGTCACTATAGTTACCAATTAGCATGATTTACAGGCAACATCGAAGTCCTACTATAGCAGAGTCCTTAAACTAGCTCTTTCTTTGGCTTCATTTGAGAACTTGGAGGCATTCAGATGCTCTTTTTTCCAATATTAAAAAAGGACAGAAATCACTCAAGTTAATTTCTTGAGTGACTGGAACAACAAATTCCATATTTGGCATTCCCCAGAAGTCTAGCTCTTTCCATACTCAGAAGATGGTCACAGACGTAAAAAGCTACCTACTTAACCCTATATTTAGGGTCCATAATAAAAATTGTTCTGCTACCAACAGAAACAAAGTTTTCCAACTACCAGCCCATATAATTCCAGCCAGGATTTGAAAGTTCAGCTGAGTTTTCTTCCTTTTCATCCAATAGTCGCAAATTACGTCCAGGCACCACCTACGCAACCATATATTCAATGTATCTGCCTATTCCCCCTCACAGTAAGTAAGCACTCCCATAAAGGTATAGCATAACTGGGATTATACATGTCACTGAGACTATGAAATGACCAGCACCACAATCTGTTTATTCACTGTCAAACACAAAAGAAAGGAGTATCGCATTTATTGTTAGACTGCATTTACAGAGCTAGAAACTAAAAAACTACACGACTTGTTAACTGAACCAATCAGTACACATAAAAACAGATGCTAAAAATACCATTTTTTGCATTTGCTTATTCTGCAGACCAGCATTCAGGGACATTCTGTTACTTCAAAGCATAAACAGGAAGAATCCAAGAGTAAAACTGCCTTTTTTCTACTACCTCTATAGCTGAAGAATAATTACTGCTGCATTTCCTAGGAGACAGCACTCTAATTATAGCAAGCTTTTAAATGAGAAATGATGTTTCTAACCCTGGGAAGTTTTTGGTTGATATGGCATGCTGGAGAGACTAAAGAAAAAAATCCATCTGACCATACACAGCTGCATTCTGATTTTTCAGTTTCCAAACGAAAAATCTTTACCCTATCTTTCTAGGTCCGCTGAAGATAGATTTATGTCCACTTGTGGAGGAGGTTGATATATCTGGCCCTTTTTCTGCATTCTCCTGGGGATGATCTTTAAACACTCTTCCTTCATCCTTACTGGAAACTGTATCTTCAATGGGAGGGGAAAAAAACAAAATTAATGTTTATAGAAAAAAAGGCAACATGTCAAGCATGGCCTACAAAAGTAGACTTTCCGTTTTACAATATTAAATAAAAACATATGATAAAATATCATACATAAAAAGCTGGGGAGGTTATTGGTTTTTGCTTTTCAATAAAAGAAAATAAATTTTAAATAGTTTGAAATGTTTCTTGCTATCAGCTTTTCTGTTGAACCATGCTTCTGAATTTGTCACTGACAAAAAAAACACACTTAACAACCAAGGAACTTGAAATATAATATTGCAATGTAAAGTATTTTCTGCGTTAAATGAAAGAGCAATTTCCAAATCAAAATTGCTTATTCAGGTAGGAGCAAAATAGAAAAAAAAATTAGATATATTATGGAAGAATGGTTTATACATCAAATGTAAACATACAGTAACAAAACACAAAATACCCAATTTGACAGGCTGCATAATATAAAACACTGAAAACCAAGGACAAAGAGACACACCAGTTTGATAATTTCTAAAACACACTGATATTGGAAAGATCAGTATTCTGCCAAGCAGTATATTTACACCAGGTATTTTTTCACTGGCATTAAATCATTCTTTCCTCCTAAGAACTGCCAGTTGCCCTCAGCTTCCTACTGAAAGTGATAAATGCTTCCTCTGAAAACAGGCTATCTGAATAACAGCTTCTATGTGCAGAGTAACATAGTTCAGTGGAGGGAGAAGCATCAGCATGCAGGAAAAACTCCCAGTTCTTAAACCAGTGGTCTCGTGTAACAGGCAAGGTACCATGGTAGACCTGCTGTGCTAGATCAGAATAGTAGACTGTGGTTTTTGTACCTAATAGTAAGGTACACTCTCACTCTGTACCTAAAAGCACAGCTGCAGTTTTCTGAAGATGGCTGGGCAACAGGAAAGTCAAGTGAGAACAGAGAGGTACCAAGTAGGCTGGGATGTAGCCCATGCTCCAGCAGATAGCACAGGACTAACACTTAGCTTTCTTTATTCAAAGTTAAAAAAGAAAACAGAATTGTACTTTCTACTCACCACAAACATAATTAAATAAGAGAGGCAAAGATGAATGGTTGTTTTCTATATCTGTATATCGCCAAACTTCCTGGGAGGAATTAAGAAAGAACTTTTAGAGCCTCTGCTTCTGCTTTGGAGCTGAATTTTAATGCTGTCCATCTGTTTGGACAGTAAGATTTTAAGCAGCTCTCTGTCTCCACAGAGATACTTCCTCACCCATCTATAGCTTACCTTTTCTATTCATAAACAGTGCATAGTAATACCCAAGTATGAAATTAAAATTAAAATACCAATTATACTTGCACATGCTACAGTGAAGAATGAAATACACAGTAACGGAAACAGTTTACAAGAATTAAGCATAAATAATGAACCTCTCTTTTGTGGTCCTTACCATACCTGGGAATCTGCGCAGGATAGACTGTCTGACAACATCGGTTCCAAGGAGATTGGATTGTTTGAAGCGCTTTGCTCTCTCTTCAAAAAACCATTCACCTGTTACTATCCTCAGCTGTCTATAGGCAGAAGAAGAAAAAATCCAGGAAGACATGCACATTAGGAAACTTGGCCAACCAAAACTGCTGCTTAAACTCTTAGGGCATCATCCACTCATAACACTCATGAGCTCTGGACAACATCTGCATGATTGCAAAACTCGAGATAGTACGACAAATGTAGTAGAAAAATAAAATCATCCTGTTTTGTGAATAAAAACTAGTTTTCAGTACATGAAAATTTACTTGGGAAAAAAGTGTTGCAACCATTCTTACCAGATTTCCATAGAAAATATGTAATATGTACTTTCTACCTCTTCCTTTGGATAGAGAACTACTCAACTCCACAATTTTAAAACTCTTCAAAAAGACAGGGGATGTGTAAACAACCACAATGCATGGAGAGGAAAGAAAAAAAAAATACACACACCCACACACACCCACCCAAAAGCAAAAATCCTGCCAAACAAGTCAGCAGTTCATGGACCCAGCCTGGTTATATATCTTTTGCTGCAAGTTCACACATATTTTTAATGTAATATCCTTTAGGTTTCATATGCTGCCTCTATACATGATTTCTTCAAATGACAGCACTGTTACCAGTTATCTATATGCCTGAGGTTCAGAGCAATGAACTTTTGTCTTTGCTACTCTTTTGGATAATGTTGCTTGTTCTGGGGTAACTGGAAAGCTTTCAAATCCTCCTGCCTATAAAGGCAATTAAAAAATCCTGTGTTGGCCTTGCTGTTTTCCACAGATATACTTCTGATGCTAATTGCTAGCCTTTCAGTGAACTAGTTTCATTATGCTCAAACATCACCATTTCTGCTGCCCCACAAACGTACACTTGATGGCTAAAAGCTACTACTCATGAATAGCAAAGAAAAAAAAAATTTAGCTTCACATATGTTCCCTGCCTACTTTACACTCAACGAGAAATCTTATTTGCAAACCTATACCAGAAAATAAATCATCTAGACTTTTAGGCATGAAAATACTACAGAGGGATTTAGAGCATTGATCAGTATGTTCTTTGCTAAATCACTTTGAGTCATGCCTGAATGGAGAATCTGACTCGGGAAGACACAAAAAAATTACAGATTAGCATCCTGCCATTGGTAAAAAGATCCTCACATAATCTCTTCTTCTCACCTTCTTATGAATCACGCACGCACATTTCAATTCTACTAACATAGGCCAGAAAACAACAACAAAAATTCAAAACACTTGCCCAGAAATATAGTGATATACCATTATTGTCTTATCCTGTTTCTGAAAACTCCTAGTGACAAAAAAAAAAGCCCTATAATTCATCATCACAATCAGTCAGGCATTATGCAAAGAAATTAGACACAACCTCTACATTTCCACTCAGAGTTTTTTTAAATGACTTTTATCAAGCACATAAACACTGGAAAGGATTTATTTCATCAGAAACTATGCACCTTTTGGCTAACATGAAAAATAGTTTTTCTCTCAAGGTGTATTTTCACAACTCATTTACAGCATGCACTTCTCTGCAAGCTTGTTTTTTTATGCTGAGGTTTACAGTAAGTCTAACGCTTCATATCAAATCATAATCTGTCAGAGCTTTGACTAAGCCATCATAATCTACTGCAATATAAACGACATACTACACTGCAGTATGAACTACGTGGTTCATTCATTTCTTCTTAGTTACTCCCAGGTTTGAGGGGCTGCTGGGATGTGCAAGGAAGGCTCAGCAGCTGTGCTGTTGGCAAAATAAGAAGAACCTCTTGCAGCATCCATCTCTTGTGAGGGCTTTCCTCTCCTCCTCTGCCCTGCTGGGGTAGTGGTCACCCCATCCACACTCCTAGCTCACTGACAGCCTCCTTCTCTCTGTCCGTCTCACTCCATCTCCTGACATCTGAACAACTTTCCTCCTCCTCCTCCTTCAGGGAAGCAGCCTTGATGAGGGGAAAGCTACCACCAGGCCAGAGAACGTGGGATGAGTACTGTGGAGGACTTTTTGTTCCTGTTGCCATCCCCTTGCACAGTAACTACTGAGCCCATACTCACCTTCCTCTCAGCTGCAAAAACTTGTGCAAGGAAGAGACAGGTTAGCCTACTTGAGCTAGAATTGTTGGACCCTGTATCTTCTAACAAAGGAAAAGCAAGCAATCTACTACTTTTAGTAATCTGTCTCTGCAAGCTGTAGCCCACTGTCATTAAATAGCCTCTAATTACATAGCTAGTGCCCTCTTGCTTAACCCAAGGAAGTTCAGTCATCACTACGTGCTCTGGCAAACTACATCCTCAAGAAAGGGAGAGGATGTGAACAACCCTTTTTGTAGGTCTAAGGAGGCAAGAAACAGTATGACAGCCAGTATCCTGAAGGAAGTGAACTACATGACAGTTCAGCTAATGATGGTAAATCGAATTATCCATCTCTTTCATCATCCTGATCTTATTAAGCAGTAAATACCACATTTTAAACTAAAATGTACTACTCTTAACTCCAGGTTGCCAATTCCTCGGCACTATTTGCTTTGAGAAGGCCTACACCCATTCTGCTCCCTCCAAGTACACAGAGGATTCAGAACGCTCTAATCTTAAACTTTATCAGAAGAAGCAGATCTGCTATAAAACCAAAATAACTCCCACAACCAACTCCCATAACCAACACATGAAACACAGCAAATAAAGGGAATATTGTCTTGTCTTTAGTCAAGTGTTTCATCTCTCTAGGCAATTCTACTCTTATCCACAGTGAAAGGGAAAAAAATCCATCAACAGCCAGTCACTGCAAGTCTCGGATGGAACAGGTTTAAAGGCCTCAACCTTCACTTTAACTCTTTGTCTTTAGAATCATCAATGCTACTTTCAGACTTGGCATTTGAGTCCAGTTGGCAGTCCTTTTTGTGGAAAAGTTCATATTAAAGTATTGGATGGGTATATGTAAATGTACTTTTCATGTACAGTGAACAATTCACAGAAAGGCTAAAGTTCATAGTATCTTAATCACTCCTATATTTCAGATATAACTCTAAAAAATTTCTTGTTCTGTCTATAAATATAAATGAATTCAGATTAAATGACTGCTTAAACCTCTGACTTGAAGTCTGAATTTCATAATCGTATTTGTTGTTCTGTAACAAAAATTGAAGAACTAGACCTAAACCATCTTCTAATAATGTTATTTTCATGCATTTATAACTATGACAAAGAGACACTGTCCTTCCTGCTGAGATAACCTATCTTTCTTCTACTTCTGACATAGGACTTACACGAACCCTTCCCGTTTCGGTAAACTTTCCAGTAGGAAAAGAAACAAGGCTGTATACTCAACAGTACAACAAATTAGAGTGTTCAGAGGTTTATTCTGTGTTGTTTTTAAAGTGGGTCCGAGCTGCATACTGACATGTAATTCATGGTTTGGGCGTGCATCTTCTTTACTTATGCTTCCTTTCTCAGTTGGCACATAGCATATACAGTTAAAAAACAAAGTACATTCTACTAAAACCGTGTTTAGATTGGCCTGCCAGGGTGAAGGACAGATGCAGAAGTCACTAGCTTTAGAAAGAAGGAAAATGTTATAAATTGCAATAGCAACAACTTTTGCATGATTGCTCTTTCCCATTCTCGAAATGGCTAGGAGCTAGGTTTAGTACAGAATACTTTAGATTTCAGCTAAGTCCTTTTACATTACTCAAAACCATGTGAGAGAGAGTACTTCAGGGTTGCGTACTTCTTGCTCTGTGATCTCCTACTGAACAGATTATCTTCATTAACACGCTGCTCAGCTTCAAAATGAAAGACAATCCGTGGCCTAGCCCTGCCAAGAACTCAGCCGCTGATTTTCCACTCTCATTCCTGCAAAATACTTCATGGTTAAATGCTCAAATATAAAAATGTGTTTTGAGATGGAAAGTCCCAATTTCTATCTTTATTCATTTCATTTGGAAAAAAACATTCGTTAAACAGGCTATTGATGCCTCACTGCTAACCTGACCATCCAGCCTAACCCTTATTCCCCGTAAAGAAAGACTTACTTCAGCTTCCTTTCCCTCTCCTATTGCTCAAGCACTGTACTTCTGGGAAGTAAAACTAGGAAAAAGTTGCAACACCAGAGGCTTGATAAAACACAGCCCATACATAAACATATCAAAATACAGACACTTTTCTTCGTATGCATTTGATTTCACAGAATATTTTCTATAACATATAATAATTCCAGAGTATTTTCAATATGCTGTGATGCTACTAAATTTGTGACACCATAAAAAGAAGCAAGGCAAACCTGCTTATAAGTTACTAAAAAAAAAAAAAAAACAGGAAAGCTAAAGAACGTTTGTATACTAGGACATTTGAAATGTCTCTATTTTTAAGCTCCTATTGTGCATAAACGTTACAAAGATAGAGACGAGTTTCATGACACTTTGGGACAATGTAATTATTTGAAAGAGGAAGATAAAGTTCCCACTACTGCTCTGTTCTGCTGCAACAGTGTAGGCCACCTAGGCATTTTATCTTGCTGAAGAATTCAATCAAAATAAACAAACTGTTTCAGACACATGTTCATAATGAGAAATACACAGAGCAGCAATAAGCCTGAGAGCAGACTGCTTGAATAATTTGATTTCCCGCAGCCGATCACTCACACCATTTTACATGTCAAATTTAAAACATAAACTAACTAAACTTTATTTTCAGAAGATGCAGGAAAAAGTGACCATGATGGAAAGTTTCTCTTTTATACCTATGTCTGAAAGCTACTGATGGCTACAGTTGGTCCTTGTATGCAGGGAACGTAGCAGAAATTTTCCTTGTATGCAGGGAACATAGCAGAAAATTTCCTCTTTCATCAACTGCATCGCAAGACACAGGATCAATTTACCCCATTAAATATTACAACAACGGTCCCCATCCATGAAATTTATGATCACATACATAAATCTTGTTCTCTACCCTCAGCAACAGCAGAACTAGAAATATGTGGGTAGACTTAGCTCTAACACTCTTTCACCTTTAAATTCTTCATTTTGCAACTTTATATCATAGATAGTAGTAACTCTCATGGAAAAAAAAAATGCTTTTTATGCACATTCAAGTGGAAAATTCTTCTCCCCTAACTGCAAATTCTAAGACAATTTATATATAAGCCTGAGTTTGTTATACATAAAAATACTGATGGAAAACTGTCACTCTTCATATTCAAATTTCTTTATTCAGCTTCATAAGATGTTTTTGAAAGGATTTTGGAAAATAATTGATGTGCTGTAATGAGCTTCCATACCACTGTAAGTTGTTTTTCTGGCACGACTGACTTCAGAGAAATGGTAGAATATTTAAAAGATTATTTTGTGGGGTGAAAGGGAGAAGTCAGATCCACTTGTTGCCAGATGAAGGTGTTCTAGTTGAAAGATTAATAATAAAACCTATTTATCTATTTATCTAACAGACTGGTATCTCACCTCTAACAGATACTGTTATGCTACCACAAATTTTAAGTTTGTTTGAAAAATAACACTGTATTTTACCACTTCCTTAAAGAAAACACGTATTTTGAAATAACCTAAACCTCAAGCCAGCATATTTGTGACTTGCCACCATCTTTTCCTAGGTTTTCTGGTAGCTGGACATAAACCCACCATAAATGTTAAAGCAAAGATAAAACTTGATCACAAGCAAGGTGACAGAACGTCCTTTTGCTGTATCAGATACATCCCAATCTCCTGTGCTATGAGTGAGTATGCAGGACTCAAGGAGCTCAAAAGGAAAGAAAAGTCAAAATGAAGCAACAGGCAGCAACTGGCATATATTATTCACACTTTCTTTTACGGTCACAAGATATTCTTTGTTTCAGCAACCGTTTTAGATTATCTGTGTGATTCAAGGGATTTCTGCAGTATGTTCACTCATCAGCCTGCAATCAAAAAAAAAATCATCTCTTCCGATAAACACACTTATCTGAATTTCTTCACTGACACCAAGGGTAATGCAGTAGACTGTCCAATAGTTCAAAAAGACCTGCTTCCATACTTATTTCTGCAGGTACACTAGACAATTACATAACAGGCACTTACACAGGTTATCACTACCACCATCACCCTAAGTGGCACTTAGGGACGCTCTTGTGGACAATTTTGGCAGAACAGTCAATAATTAGTATAGCACCAAAACCTGAAAGAGCGCACAGAAGCCATGAATCCTTCCCCCCCCAACTTTTAAGAGCCCCACAATAACAACAGCATGACCTGCTTTTGCTAATGGAATAGCATAGCCAGTGCTAGTGTCTATACAGGTATCGACACACAACTTCTCATTCTTCAAGACTAGTAAAAGAAAAGGGGGGAAGGGGGAAGAAAGGAAAAATTCCTAACACTTTTTGCAAAGTCAGTAGGATGGTGAAAAAATCCAACTTGACAGACTCAAATCCTGTATGCACATTGGTGCTACATAGTAAAAATAAACCCCCATTCTTCTGCCTTTTGTTTCCTACTCATACAGCATAACTAAGTGTCTCTTAACATTGGATTCCCATTCTCTTTTCCTTGACTTCTGTCTTGTGATCTAGCCAATGGCCCTGTTTAAATTAACTTAATCGATTCCTCCTTCAAATGTAATTCAAGAGGCCAAAAAAATCCTAATTTTCTCTGCAGAAGACTTAAATGAGACAGAGGAAAGCAGAAATGAATGAATTTAAACTAGAATTATCTAAGTATTGATAGGTATCTTAGTTAAATCCAGTCCCCAACCTTCATTTCTACGTAGCCTGTACAGATGATAATCTCTTTGCGTATTCTCAGTGTACAAGGCATTTCACAGATCACTAGCTGTCACTATAGTCTTGCTGAAACCCTCTGTTAAATTAATCAGAAAAGGATAGAAGTAAGATTTCAACGAAACAATAAAGATATCTAACAGAGAAAACATTTCTGAACTTTAAAATTACAGTGTGGTTTGTAATAACATAAGAGTCAGGCTCCAAATGGAAATCACTGTCAAATGACTGCTAGGACTGTAGCTTAGCACACAGGATGCAACACGATCGCAAATAGGGGTGGCGTAGGTTTTGAGATGTTACCCAGTCCATCTCCTAGCCTGAAATCAGGATCAGCTTTACTGACATCATCATTCCTAAGAGGTTTATCTAACCTGTTGTTAAAAAAACTTCAAGATTCTGCAACCTCTCCAAATTATATCACTGAAGACTTTTCGTAACACCTAGTCAAGATCCCTTCATTGCAATTAAGTACCATGTTGTTTTTCTTATCCAAAGTGAGTATGTAGAACAGACTGTACTCCTCCCTCAAAACAGCTCCCTGTAGCAGATCTAAAACTCCAGTTATTGCCAGTATTCTCTCCCCAACGCCAAACAATACCGATTCCTTCCATTATTGTGGGCATACCATATTTTCTAGGCTTCTGATCATTATTTTCTGTTGAACTTTCTGCACTTGGCCAACATGAAGTGCGCTACACAAAACTGGGCATCGTACTCTGAATACAACAGGATCGTATCATGTGCTTTACAGGCCATAATCCCATTTGTACATCCCTGTGCGATGCCAGACTTTTCTACAGTGGCACAAAACTGTTAATTAATGTTCAGCTTTTCAACACAGATCCTTTTCTAAAGGACATCTGGATAAGTCAGTATTTTTTTCACTCTCTCTTTCTGCAGCTGATTACTTTTGTCAGTGTAGTACTTGCACATGCCCTCCGGGAATCACCATCAACTTTTTCTTCAAACTAGTTCTCCAAACTGTAAGCATCACTTTGATTCCTAATACTGTCCTTCAACATGCCTGCAGCACTTCTCAGTCTCATGCCTCCCGCCAAGTATAATCAGCATATTCGTCCGCTGCATCAAAGTCCTTAACGAAAATAAGGAATAGTACAAAACCCAGGAAAGATTCCGCTCAACATAACTGTTTTTTGACAGTGAAATGCTGCTAACTACTCTGAGAACAGAGCTTCATAGTCTTCTAGGCAGTTCTGCAATCACACTGACAGAATTTACTTCAGGGCATAGTCTCCTTCATTTATAAGCTTACGAGAACGGCACGAGAGAACATATCATAAAGTTCACTGAAGCCAAGTTACAAGGCATCCACTGCTCCTCCTCCATCCATGAGGTCTGACGCCCTATCAAAGGAGGAAATTAAATTGGTCTGACATTATTTGTTCTTGAGCTAGCTCTTACTCATCATCCTGTGGTCCTCTGTGTGCTTGCAAACAGCACAGTGATCTTTTGTTTCAGTATCTTTCAAGAAATTATAGGTAACCTGACAAGGCCAACAAATCTCTAGTTCCTTCTTCATTTTTAAAGAGCAATACTGTACTTGGCTCTGTCCTCTCACCTGGACCCCATCATTTCTGAAAGACACAGAGCAGAGATCACCTCAGGAACTGTCTGAACAAAACTATGAGAGCTCAGCCAGGCCCCTACCATTCTGAAAACATTTCACATAAGCAACTACTTCAACATGTTCCATCTTAGAAAAGGTAAGACAAACTGTTCTCCAGATGCACCCCCGCTGACTGCAGAGAAGGTTAAGGTATCTAGCTAAAAACAACTGTTAAACTCATAAAGCTAAAGTTAGAAGATATAAACGCCAAACTCTGTGTCCTGCTATATTAATTTTTCATTAACGGCCTAAGTAGCCAAAGTCTGACATTACTAGCAATTTACGTTCAATCTCTAATACCATTTAAGAAAAGCCTTATCTTCCTCATTTCTTAAGTTTGGTGGCCTGTAAAAAACTCTCTCCATGGAATTACCCTTATTCTTTTCCCTTTTAACAAGACTATTTTATCAAGTTTCATCCTTATACCACCCAGTTCTTACGTTAGGATATGTAAACAAGATTTATTAGACCATTTCCTTTCTTTCATGATTATTTTACTGAGTCAAACTACAAAATCCTATATTAATATTCCAAACATGAATTATTCCTCCAAGTTTTTGCTATACATGAAGCAAATAATCTTGAACACATGTTAAAACTTCCCCTCTTTATTCACCTGATATCCTGCGTTAGAACATCGATTCTCTACTTTTCAGCACTGTGATCTGCTATCTCTCTCCTCCATCGCCCATACTCAATAGTCCAACCGCAAAAAACGTGAAGATTAATCTATTCCCTTTATTTTCCCTTCCACCATGGCACAATTTACCTTTGAACTCTATCTAATGCTAAACAGCTTGAGGGGAAATGTTATAAATGTAGCCTTCTCCCTTCATGGGGAAAAGTTAAGTTACTATAAACACAGAAAAAGAGCAAGGATAGAACCATGCCTTGAAGTGCTTTTACTCCCAATTTTTATATCCGTTACAAATCCCCCGGCCACATTAGTCAGAATGTATCATCCTCACTGGTTCTTAATTTTGTTATTACTTGATTCTTACACTTGTGTCTAAATAATGAGAACAGACTGTCACTGTTCTATGATTGATTTTCCATGATTTTCAGGCCTTCCACACCAGCAGCTTAGTATCTGTGATGCTTGAAGCTTACTTTAGAAAGAAAGCAAGCTATTTGAACTGGAAAAAAGATATTACAAAGTAGTGCAGCAAATAAAAACATCAGATAAGCCTCTTCCCTTGTGTGTCTGGTATGTGTGTGTTTTTGTGCTAAGGGGAGATAAAACAGTAACACCAGCACAAATTACTTACAATGAGGTAATCTGTAAATGTATTTATAAAAGATTCACAACTTACGCAATCTTGGCACACACTGAGCATTTCCACTGCCCATCAGTTCCCACAACACGACACTTGTTGCAAACTCTGAGTTTGCAGGTTTGGCACATATCTCCCCTGTCAAAGATTAGGCCCAGGTTTTTCTGACAGCGAACGCAGACCCTGCTGCTGTCCTGTTGACAGTGACGGTTTCCACCCTTCCGTCTCACTTCCAGTAGCTCATTTTTTAATTTCCTAGAAGAAAATAAAACATTTAATTTGGAGAGATAACTGGGTTTTGAGCACAGTTAAGGTAAAACACTCGGAGATCAAGTAACACTCCCCTCTTCTTCTAATTTGTATAAATTTTTAAGAGATTAAGATTTAGTGCTAAACACTAAAAGACACAGTAGGTAAAATACAAATATGCTTTATATATTCACTAGATTTTCAGACACATAGATGACAAAGAAGAATAAATCTATACTCCACCTCTCAGACACACAATCAAGAAGAAAATATGCAGTCTTTTGGTGGAACAGTATCAGTGACTGCAGACAGCTGAGTGGTTCTAGACCACTGGTAAACCATCTTTGCCTGTCTGTCATCAATAATTCAAGTGATGCTGAGTCCAGGTTGACTGTAGCTCAAAACTATCTTGCGCTTCCACAGAAGGAAAACAATAAAATCTTTATTGTAATTAGCATGTGTTTAGTACTATGCTGGTGAAGATTTAGCTAGGTACATATATACAGTTCTGCGCTGGCTATTCAAAGAATCATTAAAAAAACAAACAAAAAACCCAACTGAACAGATGTGGCACCACAGCATAAAACCACTAATTAAAAAACTTGAGACTGTCTGTTTAAATAACGTGACTCGCCTATTACCACTTCTGCTACTGACCCTGAAGGATAAAAATACTTGCATGTAAGACCTAATTTTGAAGGCTCCAGTTTCAATGGCGCATGAGTCAGGTCCTTAAGGAGAAAATAACAATACGTGAGATGTAATGGCTACATTTTCAACAGCAAAAAAAGGATTGTGAACATAAAGAATCAAGAAGGAAGACAGGAGAGGCAGTTTTTGACGTCCACCTTCCCAAACCCAGGGATTCAAATATTGCCCCAAAACTCTCACCAATAGCTCCTTGCGCTTCTGTTCCTCACCTTTACTCTAGACCTTTCCCTCCCTCACCACAGCCTCTAGCTCCAATCCCTCCTACCCTGGCCCCCAGAACCATGTAGGCTGGAAGAGAACTTTGGAGGTCAGCCAGCCCAAATCCCCTCTCAAAACAGAGCCAACCAGGTCAGGTTGCTCAGGGACCTGTTTAACTGAATTTTGAGCATCTCCAAGCATACAGAGTTCACAGTGCCTCTGGGCACCTGTTCCAGAATTTGACCACCTTTATGTTTAAACAAAAAACTCTCCTAGTATCCAAACAGAATCTCCCACATTCCAGCTTGTCCCTATTGCTTCTTGTCTTTACACTGTGCACCTCTGAAAGGAGTCTGGCTCCATCTTCTCCCATTAAACAGCTGAAAACAGCAGCAGTTGAAGACAGCAATCAGGTCTCCCCTTCCCCTTCTCTTCTGAAAGTAGAATAAACCTGGTTCCCTCAGCCTCTGATCCTATGTAACATGCTCCAGCCCCCTAATCACCTTGACGGCCCTCCTCTGAACATGCCCCAACATGTCAATGCTTCCGTACTCCAGAATGTGGTCTCACAAGTGCTGAATACAGAGACTAATCACTATCTTCAGCTGCTAATGCAGTCCTATATGTTGACAAAACTCCTATGTCTCAACAATTCTCAAGTGACGTCCTGTCCACTCAACTCCCTCTCATCCCAGGGAACCTTTTCAATAAACTTACGATCCCCCGGTCTCTCCGATCTTTCAATCGCTTCCTATACTCCAATGTACCCCAGAATACTTCCTGACCAAGGCCCCAACTCAGCAGCTGCTAGGTTCTTCCAGTTTAACATGCCTGGGTGCTGCTGTCCTCCACCCCACCCCTGGTGTCCTCTTGCACACATTCCCATTAGCCTTGGCCATCCAGAGTATCCCTATCACAAAGCACAGCAGCTAACTGAACCCACCGGCTCTGCGCATACATGCTATCAAGGGAAATTTAAAAAACCTGGCTTTACTTAAAAATCAGTAAAAACGTTGCACGAAGAAACCAAACGCTTTAGGACAAAATGAAAAAAAATTATGGACTGCAACGCCAGTGAAGCAGGCCCTGAACATTGCTTAGGTCGGCAATAATTCATCAGGGACTAAGCTCTGACAGAATTAGGTTATTTGCAGATACATGGCCTTGTTAGAGGGCTGGCTAGCATTTTGCTTCCCACTGGGATCTCATGAACAACAGCTGCTCTGCAGCCACCTGGTCTGCGGACGCTCAACCTCTGACAGCTCTTGAAAAAAAAAAAATGTCCAATTCTTCCAGGTAGCAACCACAAATCCTCTTAGTGTTCTCTTCTGCTGGCCTCTAGCCAAGAGTGATTTCTTCTTTCTGCCACGTTTTGCTTCTGATTCATCTTTTCCATGTCCATGCCCAAGAGCTTTTCTCCCATGCCATAACTTTTTGAAGTCCACCCAGGTTTTGTGAGCATCCTTGGTACTTTGCTAATTGTTCTTGCAGCTTGTTGACTGCATCTTACGTCTACCTACTTCCTGCAAAGATACGGTTAGTTTTAAGTCCATCTCTGTTTCCTTCTTCTGGCAAACTGACACTTCCAAATTTAGACAGGTGACCTGCACGACAGGAACCGCTAACTGCACTGCAGTACTGCCACTATGCACAGTGAAGGCAGATGATCACGAGTTTTCCCCTCCTTTTGCTGGGATATATGTCCCAAATTAGCCTGTCTTCATAAAATGGCAAAAGTCAATGTTCTGGATTCAGAATTAAAGCAAAATAGTACCATACCATCTTAACAGAGATCTCACATCTATCTATTTGACTCACAACTGTCATGAAATACTTCTTAGTATTTGTGAAGACATCTAATTATCACTGAGGTTATGGCCACTTACATTTCACTAAATACCATCAAACATTGCCAAAATGCTCGGTGATATACTGTCTCTCCTTTCAGCAGTGTGAATTCGTCCGAGACAAAGTACTGGGCTACATGGCCTTTATAATTTAGTACAGCCGCTTTTAGGACTCATTGACCTCAGGGCAATTTAAGATTGGATTGTGCTTTCACATGTTGAAAGGCAAACAGCACCTTCCAGGCTCACCTCCAAAGCCCTCCCTGTCAGAGCTAAGTACCCTTCCGTGGGAATTCTTAATCTGATCAAAGCTTGGCCTGCCCTTCTCATTTACTTTTTGTCTTCCTAGAGCTTGCTGAAATGATCCACTTGCATCTGCACTGGGCCCACCACATGAACTCTCAGAGTTGTGTTGACTGCTCTGCCACGGGCAACACTGCTGCCAGCAGGAAACTTTTGAGTCTGGAAAACATGGACCTGAGAAAAAGAAGAGGAAGGGCAGACCTAATTTGCACCCGCAACCTGGACCATAGCCTTAGTGTGGCCTCTCCAGCTGCCCCAACCAATTTCTGTCCCATCTCCACACTCTGAGCTGACAGCAGAAAGGGACATACCAGCCTGCTGGAGCAAACGCTGTAAGGCAGATTCAGTCTTACTCAGCTTCCCCATACAAACCCCTCTCTGACTCCTCTCCCAAACAATTTACTCAGGCTAGGTCAAGTGATAAAAGCTCGTCTTTGTGACAAGCACAAAGAAACAAAGAGAGACAATGGCAGACAGAGGAACCTGAATTATAACTGCCCCAGCTACTTATGGACCCATCATCAGCCCTTCCAGGGCTCATCTCCACAAGCAAAGAGCAGTGCAGAGGCACAATCACAGGCAGGCCTGCAGGAGAACCCAAATCACCTACTGAGAGGAACAGACACCCTGTCCAGGCTCCTCCACAGCTGTCCCAGGAGAGACTGCTGTGAAATCCAGCAAGATGAGTCAACAGGAGTGGCTCTCCCTTTTGGATTGAAGAGGGTTACTGCATAGCGATATGGGACACGTTGTGGGATGCAGGGGAAGAGAATTTCAGGATTGTGCAAGTCTTATCACAGGACCTTTAAGAGAGTAATTGGAGGCAGAGAAAGAGAGGAATCTAGGTGATTTGAGGAGGAATGAACATGGGAAACTAGAGGGACAAGGGGATAAAAAGGGGCTAGCTGTGTGTTAATGCAACCGGTCAGCAGGCTTGCCTGGCCATGCCCTGTGCCTGATCAGTGCAGTCTGTCCTAGCTCATTAAATACCTTTCTAACTATTTTCCTGGGTGAGGGATCAGGTGTTCTGTGTGCACGTGTTGAGTAGCAACTGGATTCAGACCACAGGTCATAGGGGCCCAGCAACTGGAGAGATTGCAGTGAGTGAAATTAAAGTGCCAGCAACTGGAGCGAGTGAGGTTACGCGACTGAGTGCGCAGTTGCTAGCGAACGTGAAGCTGGACTAGCTGACAAGCAGGAGAGGTGACCTGGGAGCCACATATGTGTGTGTGTGTCTAGGGGTGAGATCACAGGGATGTTGGGTACAGGAGGAACCAGGGGAGTCCAGTCGACTGCCAGGGAGACCATAGGGTCCGGAGGTTGACTGGGAGACCTGCTTGTATGTATGCACATGCATGTGTACATCTGTATGTCTCTAACGGTGAGACCATAGGGGACTTGGCTGCTGAGGGGACCAGAGGAGTCCTGGCCAACTGCCAGAGAGATCATGAGACTGAGACCCGTTTGTGTACAGGTCTGGTGTGTGTGCACGTGTGCCTGTCTCGAAGTACGAGGCACCCAGAAGAGCAAGGATCCAGGATCAGCTACTGACTCCAAAGCCAGTCAGTGGAGGAATCCACATTGTACATATATATCTGTAATTCCCACTAATGGGCCTTCTTCCTGATTAGCCAGAGAGGTGAACAGGACGAGGCTGTTTGTGCGAGTGCTGAATATTCATATTCATCTGTGTGACTGGCCATGTACTTATTTTGTACATATGTGCATTTGTGTGGGTGCCTACTGTGAATATATGGTCAGCCTTGCTACTGGTTGGACATGGGGACAAGGAGCTCGGGCAACCTCGCCCCTCTGGGCTACCAGGTTTGGCCTCCTTCCTTAACAACCAGTACCGGCAAGAGGATTTAATGACTGAAGAGAAACAGGACAAACAACCTTATACACACTATGCGTAATATATGCAATCATTGAAACCTCTTTTACCAGAGTGTCAGCTGGTTACCTATTATCAGTAATGGCAACTTTTTCAAGCATTTGAAAATCTTGGAATTTTTGTAACCTTTCAAAATCCTCTCCCCCCAGAACCATATGACTGGTTCACACACTAATAATACTCAAAATAAACTAAACTACTCAAAATAAACTAAAATAAAGTCTTATTTTAAGAGAGACAGAACAAAAGAAAAGCTAGGACTTGCCAGACTGCTTCAAGCATGAGCTCCTTCCCTGTACATCCTACATCTTTCCAATGCTATGAAAGGCAGAAGTCTGCAAGAGTAATGTTATCAGTTACAGAAAGTGTCAATAATCACTCTCCAAATGGCATACAATACTCAGATCAAGGTATGACAAGAGTTACAAAATAAGTTATGTGGCCTTAACATACTTGAAAGTATAAAAACCACACAAAGTTTTGCACAACTTCACGGGGTTCCAAAATACATCATTATCAAGACTTACATGCATAAGCATTACCTATTTATGTAGCACACTGCCACTATAGTGCTTTCTGTTCGCTATATACTTTCCTTCAAAACATGGTTACTTACATTTGCTATGTATTTATGATGATGAAATCTACTGCATTTAAACAGAGTTTATTCATGGAGAAAACAGAAACAGGAAACAATCCCTACATATATAAATCTAAAGAGAATGCTGATGGATATCTACTTTCCCAGATAGCATAGTCTTTCCAATTTGTATCTGCATCACTTTGAAAACTGCATGTAGATCCAACTCTAGCTAGTATCACAGCAAGACTTATGTTAAGTATAGCATGACCCAATGCAAACCCTGTTTCTTCAGTAATATGACAGATTTGTTCTGCTTTCCAGATGAAATGCCTACATCAACACATTATCTAAAAAGGAATGGCCAAACTTCTGAACAGCTTTAGATCAGTCAATCCTCATATGCAAGGCTCTCATTTTAAAAGTAATCCCTCATTACATTATCAGCAAGTAGTTCTGTTTCAGAGACTCCATACTATAATGTATCTGTTCATCTGCTGAAATCAGATGTGCATGGCACTTTTCTTCAAGGCTTGACAGATTTCTGCACCTTACAAACCTGAAATTATGAGTATTTTTTTTTCTCTGTCCCATTCCATTTACATAAGCTATCTTAATAACCTGATACAGTGAACAGTGAGTTCTACTCCTAACTCCTTCCAGGTTCCTTTCAATTGCCTGTTTCAACATCCAGGCTTTCCACACCATGCCTTGAACTAAGCAGCAGCAACTTTTTACAGCATCGCAGAATGGCCGGGGTCAGAAGAGACCTCTAGAGATTGTCTAGTGCAACCCCCCCCCCCGCTCAAGCAGGGTCAGCTAGAGCAGCTTGCCCGGGATTGTGTCCAGCTGGGTTTTGAGTATCTCCAAGGATGGAGACTCCACAATCTCTGTGCACAACTGGTTCCAGCGCTCTGTTACCCTCACATTAAAGAAGTGTTTTCTTGTGTTTGCATGGGATTTCCTGTGTTTCAGTTTCTGCCTCCTGCCTCTCGCCCTGTCACTGGGCACTGCGGAGAAGAGACTGGCCCCACCCTCTTTACACTCTCCGATCAGGTATTTATAAACAGTGATCAGTTCCCCCTGAGCCACCTCTTCTCCTGGCTAAACAGTCTCAGCTCTCTCAGCCTTTCCTCCTATGAGAGATGTTCCAGTCCCTTGATCATCTTCATGGCCCTTTGCTGGACTCGCTCCAGCAGTGCCATGTCTCTCTTGCACTGGGAAGCCCAGAACTGGACCCAGCACTCCAGGTGTGGCCTCCCCAGGGCTGAGTAGAGGGGCAGGATCACCTCCCTCCGCCTGCTGGCAGTGCTCTGCCTAATGCAGCCCCTTGGCCTTCTCGGCCTCAAGGGCGCATTGCGGGCTCGTGTTAACTTGGTGTCCACCAGGACCCCCAGGTCCTTCTCGGCAGAGCTGCTCTCCAGCTGGCAGGGCCCCCTGGTGCACAGGGTTGTTCCTCCCCAGGTGCAGGGCTCTCCACTTCCCTTTGTGGAACTTCAGGAGGTTCCTGTCTGCCCATTTCTCCACCCTGCTGAGCTCCCTCTGAATGGCAGCACAACCGTCTGCAGTATCAGCCACTCTTCCCAGTTTGGTGTCATCTGCAAGCTTGCTGAGGGTGCGTTTGGTCCCATCATCCAGGTCATCCATGAAGACCTTACACAGTACTGGTGCCCCAGGATTGACCCCTGGGGGCCACCGCTAGCGCCTGGCCTCCAGCTGGACTTTGTCTCACCGACCACAGCCCTCTGAGCCCAGCAGTTCCACCAGCTTTCCATTCGCCTCACTGACCACTTACCTAGCTGGCAATTCAGCAGGCTGTCTGTGAGGATGTTATGGGAGACAGTGTCAAAAGCCTTACTAGAGTCAAGGTAAACCACATGCGCTGCTCTCCCCTCACGCATCAAGCTAGTCATCTCATCACAGAAGGCTATCAGGTAGGTTAAGCATGGTTTTTCCGCTTTGTAAATCCATTCTGACTACTCACAATCACCTTCTCCTTCATGTGTTTGGAAATGGTCTTCATTCGCTCTATAACCTCTACCTGGAGCGAGGTGAAGCTCACCGGCCTGTAACTCCCAGATACTCCTTCTTGCACTTCTTGAAGAGACGGGTGACATTTTCTTTCCTCTAGTCATCTGGAAGCTCCCCCCATCGCTACAATCTTTCAGTGATTATTGCCAGTGGCCTTGCAATGACATCGGCCAGCTCCCTCAGCACCTGTGTGGACGCACCGCATCAGAAGCCGTGGACTTGCATACATTCAGTTTGTTTAAATATTCCTTAACGCTGTTAAGTTGCAGCGTACCCTGCTGCAGGCTTTCCCACTGATGCTGGGGGCCTGCGATTGCTGTAGGCAGGTCTTACCAGTAAAAAAACAAGGTGAAGAAGGCATTGAGTACCTTGGCCATTCTCCGTGTCCTTTGTCACCAGGATCCCTGCCTCATTTAGTAGTGGGCCCACGTTTTTCCTAACCTTTCTTTTGCTGCTTGTGTACTCATACAAGCCTTTCTTCTTGCCCTTCATATCCCTCACCAGATTCAACTCCAGATGGACTTTGGCTTTCTTAACCCCACCCCTGCAGAGCTGGACATAGTCTCTATATTCCTCCCAGTTCACTTGTCCCTTCTTCCACCTCCTGTATGCTTCCTTTTTATGTCTGAGTTTAGTCAAGAGCTCCTTGTTCATCCATGCAAGCCTCCTGCCACCTTTGCTTGATTTCCAGCTTGGCAGCATGGACCATTCTCAAGCCTGGAGGAGATGATCCTTAATATCAACCAGCCGGACTCCACTTCTCTCCAGAATGGTCTCCCATGGGATTATTCCAAGCAGATCCCCGAACAGGCCAAACTCTGCTCTCCTGAAGTCCAGGATTACAATCCTGCTTTTTGCTTTTTTCCCCTCCTCTCAGGATTCTGAACTTGAGCATCTGATGGTCATTGCAGCCAGTGCTGCCCCCAGCCTTCATATCCCTGACCAGTTCTTCCTTGTTTGCAAGTACCAGGTCTAGCTGAATACCTCCCCTTGTCAGGTCCTCCATTGTCTGCGTCAGGATGTTGTTGTCAATGCATTCCAGAAACCTCCTGGATTGCTTGTGCCTGCCTGTGCTGTCCTTCCAGCAGATATTGAGGTAGGCAAAGCTCCCCTGAGGAGCAGGTTGTGTGAACATGGGGCTTCTGAAGGCGGTCTCATTTACTTCTTCCTGATCAGGTGGTCAGTTCAGACAACTACCATAACATTGGCCACATCGGCCTGCCCACTAATGTAGCTCTGAGCTGGCTCACCTTCTGTCCCAAGGCAGAGCTCCGCACATTCCTACTGCGCTCTCACATACAGGGCAACTCCCTCTTTTCTGCCTCGCAGCCTGTCCTACCTAAAGATCCTGCACCCATCCACTGCAGTGCTCCAGCTGTATGAGCTATGCCACCACATCTGTGATCCCAATGAGATCACAGCCCTGCAACCACATGCAGACCTCTAACTCATCTTACTCCCAGTGCTGCATGCATTAGTGTACAGGTACTTCAGAGAGACACTCAAGTCTGCTGATTTCCCAGAAAGGTTGAAAGCTTTCACCATAGTTCTGTCCGGTAGGGACTTCCTCATTTATGTGGATATGCTTGAGGTGGGACCCCTTCAGCCCCGTTTTCTTGATTACAAGGTCCTTCCTGTTCACATAACCCCACCCACTTTGCTTGTCAGCTTGGTCCACCACTTCCTTACTTGATTGTTGCTCATTTTCCCCCTTCCCCATCATCTTCTTGGTCTCCTGTTCAAACTGCGATTATAGATAGTAGAACTGCTGGCCAACGTTTGCATAGATGTAGTTCTTCAAGAGACACCATTCAGTATTGCAAAGATCTGGTCAATCACACATAGTAAAACTAAAGGGGCACATAGAATTCAGTTTCAGTTTCTTCTGGGACTTGAATTTCTGCAGGCAAAACAACAACCTTAAACTTGCCAAGGTGTCAGGGTAACTCAAAGAATGAATATTGCTGATCCTCCAAATCTCAAAAGGTTTAGAACGCTAAACATTTGGCAAAGGCTCATTTTTGTTTCTAGACTTATTTCCAGGTGCTCATTTATGCTTTAAAAAAATTTATATATATATCTATATATATCTATATCTCAACAGTTACCCACTGCATTTCAGAAACTCCACAGACACTCTGATGTCTTTTTTGCCAATTATCAGTCTGTCTTACAGACTGGATCCAAGTATCTAATGTTAAAACAAAATCCTCTCTGAATTCCTTCCATTTCTCCCTGTCCTTCCTCATCAACTTTCAGGCCCTTTTGTGCTTCATTAAGGAGCAGCACTAGGCACAAAAATGTATGTTTTAAGTAGTTCAAATCTAAGATAAAACATCTATCAGCCCAAATCAATAAGTAGTACATTTTTCAGCAAATGCTTTTATTGAGAGCAATGTGTTAAAAAAAAAAAACTTATCAATGCTCCTTTGACACTAGAAGGACATTATACCTACTTTCCAGTAATTATAACTGTATTTTATATTCTTTATCTGATACAAATTTTTGAATTTTTAATCAGATGATAGTTAATCTGTAAAAACTATGAATTCTGTAAAGTGTTTGTTTTCTTAATACAGCGCTTCCTTAGAGAACTGTCAGGAACCAAGGTAATATAAACCAACACACAGCTGCTCTACTGACATAGCCAAATAAATAAATATAAAAATTTTTAAGAACAAGCAAGCAAACAAACAATATATGGACAGATACGCTGGATACTAACTTTCCTTTCGGATTTCCTATACCATTTATTGAACTGAACTACCAACTGACTGTAACAAATATGTTCAGGTCTTAGAAAATAAAGAATTAAATGTCTGAAGGGTCAGAAAGAGTAGGAGGAGGTACGTGAGTCATCTGAAAATAATCCATCATCTTAACAAACTCTAAACAACCATGGTCTAGCTGCACTAGTTACACAATACTGAAAAGAGATGCAAGGGCAGCACGTAGCTGGACTGACTTACCGCTACCCCTTACCCCTCAGTACGGGAACCAGCTATATTGGAAACATCCAATTTTCCTTTGCCATTCTAACATTTCAGTTCTCTTTAATTTTACAGGAATCTAATAAACCATGCAGTTATATATTTTTAATCTCATATATTAAACAAGGGTTAATCTTTCTCAATCCTTTCCTAGTAATACAAATGAGAAAAAAATTCAGCAAAAGCCAATTTAATAAGCTGCTGAAGAAAGAGTATTCTATAACACACTGAAGTTTCTGAATGATCTATTATAATAGCTGTTCGACAGAAGATAGCTATTCAGAAGAAATGTATTACTGTCCAGGACAGTAGAATATTTAGCCATTCCTTTAAATATGAATGCTATATTTAAGATCCCCATCCTGTCAGAGAAAATATCTTAAATGTACTGGAAAGGATTTTTGGTCCTAGTAACCTAGTATTCCAGGTAACACTGAATAAGTCAATCCAAGCCTTTCTATATGGTGCCTAAAATGCCCTTAGAAAATAGCAAACCAGAAAAAAAAAAAAGATTTAGTAAACGTGATACAGTAAACTTGATAAATGACTCAGATCCTAGATTAAGTCCATCTAAAAAGCAAATATGGAGAGTCAGTATCTTGAAACGATGAAAGGGGGAAAAAAACCAACCAAACCACACAGCCAGCCAGAACCACAATTCCACTAAATCACAGTCGACGAACAGCAAGCAGCAGTAGCTTTTGGCCCCGTCACCCTCAGGCTGCAAGTAGCATAAAACAGGCCCAAGAGGAGCCAGACTCTTCCTTCCTGACTTCATTGTAGCTTTGAGCGTCAAAGGCATTCCCCTACAAACGCAGCCGCTGGAGATCGAACATTCCCCAACCCCTGTCATCCTGCAGAGATGAAGAAGTGATGGGAACCTGTATCGGAGCCGTTTTTAATAAGTAGAATGCTTTTCACTAAAGGACATTCATTCCTCAAGTTTAGAGAAGCAGAATAGCTATACTGCAGCAAGAGGCAAGACGGTGGAGATGGTGGAGTTCAGGATCCTATGAGGAGGGAGCAGGGCAATGAGTAGGATTGCAACCCTGGACTTCAGGAGAGCTGACTTTGGCCTCTTCAGGGACCTACTTAGGGGAATCTCATGGGGTAGGGCCCTAGAAGGAAGAGGGGTCCAAGAAAGCTGGTTAATATTCAAGCATCACTTCCTCCAGGCTCAAGAGCAGTGCATCCCTCTGAGGAGGAAGTCCAGCAAAGCGGGCAGGAGACCTGCATGGATGAGCAAGGAACTCCTGGCAAAACTCCAGCAGAAGAAGGAAGTACACAGAATGTGGAAAAGGGGACAGGCCACTTGGGAGGAATACAGGGATGTTGTCAGAGTGTGCAGGGATGCAACAAGGAAGGCTAAGGCCCCTTTGGAGTTAAATCTGGCAGGGGATGTCAAGGACAACAAGAAGGCCTTCTTCAAATACATCAATAGCAAAAGGAAGACTAGGGAAAACGTGGGCCCGCTGCTGAATGGGGCGGGTGCCCTGGTGACAAAGGATACAGAGAAGGCAGAGTTATTGAATGCCTTCTTTGCTTCAGTCTTCACTGCTAAGGCCACTGCTCAGGAATTCCATACCTTGGAGGCAAGAGAGGAAGGCTGGAGAAAGGAATACTCTCCCTTGGTCGAGGAGGATCAGGTTAGAAGAGATCTTTTGTCCAAACTGGACATCCATAAATCCACGGGCCCTGACGGGATACACCCACGAGTGCTGAGGGAGCTGGCGGATGTTATCACTAGGCCACTCTCCATCCTCTTTGAAAGGTCCTGGAGATCAGGAGAGGTGCCTGAGGACTGGAAGAAAGCCAATGTCACCCCAGTCTTCCAAAAGGGCAAGAAGGAGGAGCCAGGAAACTCCAGGCCTGTCAGCCTCACCTCCATCCCTGGAAAGGTGACGGAACAGCTCCTCCTGAAGGTCATCACTAAGCATCTGGAGGACAAGAAGGTGATCAGGAGTTCCTGTCAGCATGGATTCACCAAAGGGAAACCATGCTTGACCAACCTGATAGCCTTCTCTGATGGAATGACTGGCTGGGTAGAGGAGGGGAGAGCAGTGGATGTTGTCTGCCTGGACTTCAGCAAGGCTTTTGACACTGTCTCCCATCACATCCTCCTAGGTAAGCTCAGGAAGAGTGGACAGTGAGGTGGATTGAGAACTGGCTGGATGGCCGAGCTCAGAGGGTTGTGGTGAATGGTGCAGAGTCTAGTTGGAGGCCTGGCTAGCGGTGTCCCCCAGGGGTCAGTCCTGGGTCCAGTCTTGTTCAATGTATTCATCAATGACCTGGAGGAAGGGATAGAGTGCACTCTCCTCAGCAAGTCTGCTGATGATACTAAACTGGGAGGAGAGGCTAACACACCAGAAGACTGTGCTGCCATTCAGAGGGACGGGGACAGGCTGGAGAGGTGGGCGGAGAGGAACCTCCTGACGTTCAACAAAGGCAAGTGCAAGGTCCTGCACCTAGGCAGGAATAATCCCCTGCACCAGTACAGGCTGGGGGTTGACCTGCTGGAAAGTAGCTCTGCAGAGAAGGACCTGGGAGTGCTGGTGGACAACAAGTTAAGCATGAGGCAGCAGTGTGCCCTTGTGGCCAAGAAGGCCAATGGGATCCTGGGGTGCATTAGGCAGAGTGTTGCCAGCAGGTCGAGGGAGGTGATCCTGCCCCTCTCCTCAGCCCTGGGGAGGCCTCACCTGGAGTACTGTGTCCAGCCCTGGGCTCCCCAGGACAAGAGAGACATGGCACTACTGGAGAGAGTCCAGCGGAGGGCTACCAAGATGATTAGAGGGCTGGAGCATCTCTCCTATGAAGAAAGACTGCAAGAGCTGGGCCTGTTTAGCCCGGAGAAGAGAAGATTGAGAGGGGATCTCATCAACGTGTACAAGTATCTGAAGGGGGAGTGTCAAGAGGATGAGGCCAGTCTCTTCTCTGTGGTGCCCAGCGACAGGACAAGAGGCAATGGGCACAAACTGAACCACAGGAAGTTCCACCTAAACCTGAGGAAAAACTTCTTCACTGTGAGGGTGACAGAGCACTGGAACAGGTTGCCCAGAGAGGTAGTGGAGTCTCCTTCCCTGGAGATATTCAAAACCCGCCTGGATGCGATCCTGTGCAATATGCTCTAGGTGACCCTGCTTGAACAGGGAGGTTGGACTAGATGATCTCCAGAGGTCCCATCCAACCTAAACGATTCTGTGATTCTGTGAAGACCGTCTCTGCTCCATCACTTCCCGAATGCCTTTACTTCCTCTAACTCCATAAAATTTACTCTGTCAGAGGATTTCAACAGTCTTTATTAAATTTTCCCAGTTTGGTAGGACACAGAAAGGTAACTATGGACTATCCAATATCTTTTAGTGGTACACCGGCCGTTACAAGAGAGAATTTTGTTGTCTCTGGCTTGTCTCATCAAATTCAATTTTCATTCAAAAAATGTTCTGCATTTTGGTAAGTAGCTATCAAAAAACCCACAACTTTTACTTTGACTCTGATAACTTTATTTTAGTCCAAAATTATTTTTTTCATTTCCCTAGAGTTTTGGAAAACTTTTTTCTTTTTTTTTTTTTAGATCGGAAACTTTCCCGCCTCATCCCTGCTCCCTTTTTTTTTTGAAAAACAGTACTGCTGAATGCAATGATGCACATGATTCCTCAGTTTGATTTTTCAAATTTTTCCTGCTTCTCTCCCCTCAATTTTCTTTTTCCAGAAACTTTTTTCTTACAAAAAGCTGTGGTGTTCTCAATTTTCTTTTGTGATTCTAAGCGTTTCAGAGTTCAAAAAGTTGCAAAAAATTACAGTAGAAAAAAATTGTCCCCAACAAATTATAATTAAAGAGTTAAGCAAGAAAAAAGGTTCAGAAAGTTGAAATTGCTTCTGTCTTGCACTCGTTCTTAAGAAAGCCATGTTTCCTGCACAGATGAGCGCCCACATTCTCCATCTGAAGCTGTGCACCTGTTAATTTAGATTCTACTGGAGAATTTTTCTGTGCAGAAGCTGAGAATCTCATTCTTCTGATGGCTGAAGGAGAAAAGAAATCCCCTCCCCAGACTGATTCCTAGCACCTCCTTGAAACGGAATCAGATTTCCTCCCCTGTCTGATGACAAAATATCTGGAAAGTAATAGTTTTTTTTATTGACAATTCACAAAAGGATTAAAAAAACTGAGTACCTGAAATTTTTTTTGGTGCTTATTTTATAAGCACAAATTTTCCTATTTTGCTGATGTAACAGATTTGTATTATAAAAATCGTTTAGGAACATTTGTGTAGGCAGGTATATTGATGACAATGAAAGAAAACAGGGGGAAAGCAAAGAATTAATTAGTTAAGGGAAAATAAAATCAGAGTAACGAATGCCAGAATGCAGGCAAGGGAACAGAAAGAAAGGGAGGTATATGAACTGAAATTATATTGGAGACTAAAGATCACAAACTTCCACAGGTGAACCTTTTTCTCAATAACTACCCCCTCAATTAGAAACTGTTACCAAGATAAAAAAAATACAAATTGCTTGTTGGTTTCTTATTAAGCTTTGATAAAATCAATTGTACCCAGAGTATAAGAACAGGAGAATGAATCACCACCAGAAACGTCATTAATTATTTCACGAATGGAGGATGGTCACTTTCAAAGAACAATGGAGAGCAAAACAAGTCTCTACCTTTAGCAATAGTGACCACTTTTGCTTGAAGAAGTTTCCGGTTCAATAGTAACAACATGTAAAATGTAAGGATTTACTGGTCAAATGTGATAGCTGCCAGACCAGTAGCCTCCTTTCTTGCCATACACATATGGATAAACAACATGTTTTAATAAGGTCTCTTTACTTAAAACATCATTTATAAGCAGTCTTGTGAAAGCACAGACCATACATCATACTATATACTAATCTATAATCATTTTGCACTTAAAACAAATCCAAATGCATAATCAGCAGACAGCTCAATTCCCATTCCGGTTATTCAAACTTCAAAACTTTTTCTGAAGTATTTGCCTACAGTTACCACAGGGTGGTAGCCATGCTAACAGTTTCTCCTATATTATAGCAGAGTTAATATTTTAAATTACCTCTGTGGAGCTCTTCTGATTGATAGGGAGGTGCCATTTATTTAGCTGAAAAGACAGAAGTGCCAACTTTCCCTGACATCACAAAACTGAGGCCAGAGGGATCCTTGTACAGCTTCTGGCAAGAGAAAGACTGAGAGAATGATTCAAGTAATAACCCGGTAAAGCCCTGTCCTTGGAAGATATTGGTGTGTTCCACCCTTGTTTTCTCAGTTTAGCAATTATTCCATTGGTGTCTCCTCTTCTAAAAGCACAGCATTCAGAGCTTTGCTCTGCAAAGAATGAAAAGAACCTTCGTATTTTAAAAGCTGTCTAGAAAAATAGGTAAGGTAAGAAAGCAACGTACATTAGCAGCAAGTGTATCTGTGGTTTTTTTGCTCTGTGGCACTATATTAGTACTGAGGTGAAGCGCTAACTCCAGATCCAGAACGGCACACCCATCAAAACAAGTTCCCTGTGTAACATCACTGCTGGGGCAGACACCAGCGGGGCTACTGTTGGAACAGAAACAAACCAACAACAGTTAGAGGAAACTCATTTAGAACACAGTACACCTCCCTTTCAGCAAATACATTCTTTAACTTAGTTTTGATGTCGTGACTTGTGGCAGCACACGTTAACTGTGATACAGGTTTTCATAAAAAGCATATTAAAAGAATAAAATTATTTTAAAATAGTGAAAGGATGAGGAAAAAAAAAAAACACATTTCAGTTCTTGGTCTTGACTGCCGTTCTCAGAACGCAAATTTCTCCCAGTAACTCAGCTATTAAAACAACTACACTTCAACTCTCGGTATGGTCAGTATTACTATCTTTAGCTATTTTACCTCTATGTAATATAATGACTTTGACTCAAATAATCTTAGCATTAACAATCTTGATGATCATTGAACTGATGTCAAAAGCACTGCAGACCAATGCGTAGATCACTGTAGGCTTTCATTTGCACAAGTAATCCAGTAATTCCTTTAGATTTATATTCCATTCAAAGAAAGATTTCCAGTTATATCAAATGCATGCTGAAAGCTGAGAACATAAATAAACCCTAATACTTAAAAGCATTGCTTATTGTATTAGCTAAGCTAGACAACAGGAAGAGTACTTGCTGCCTTCTGTATTTTTCTCATATGAAGGTGAAATATTTGTAGATCAAATAAAAAATAAGAATGGCTCCCGCACTTCAGAACACAAGCATGAGCAGTGATCATGAATATAACTCGTAATAATTCCACCATTAGGATATCCTCCTGCACTTACTAGTGCTTGCATGTTGACTAAAAGGGCCTTTCAAGTTACAATGCCTTTTGAAGACAGATAGGAACAGAGAAAACAATTGTCAAGTCAGATTCGGAAAGAGCAAAACAGACTCTTAAAAAAAATTATTCCCTGTAACGTATGAGTAAGCATTTTGATAGAATGAAAACTGCACTGAAAATAAATATAAAAGGACTTGTTCTTCTGCAAAGTACTTCAATAAAATATGCAACAGATTGCACCAAATGGCATTCCAAAGACAACAGATGTTTCTCTGAAGTATACTTATAAGCCATAATTAAATATATCCTTTCCAAGCTGCATTCAGAAAGAAAAATTATAAAGTCTCTCAGGAAGCAGAGTTACCCATCCAGCTCTTTATAGTCTGAGCATCTTGGAAGTCTTTTATAGACTACATTCCGCCATTATTAGACACTTTATGCTCTGATGACAATTCTCCAAGTATGCTGTGAATCTAAAACCAACTGATCTCTGTAAGTGCCACAAGGATGTCTGAGTATCACCTCACATCTCAAGTTATTTCCAAAAACTTTTTCCTAGTTACCATTATATTTCAGATTAACTTCATTTTTCAATCTTTTCTTAAGGCGCTCTTTCCCTTTGTGACAAAACACAGATGAGCCTCTACCACCTGCCCCTTTATTGAATCACATGCTCCAGAGCTGCCTTCAGTTCTCAAATTCCATCAGTTTGGCAGAGTGACTTCTTCCAGTATTGCAAAAAGAGCAGATAAGTATCGTTTTTAAGAGACCGTAAAAGAACATGAGTTTCAACTTTCCACTCGAAATTAGGAGACAACAGTAGTAGAAAATAAAAGTTTCTCTGCAGTTTGGTAAACTAGTGTCCTGATACACTGCTGCACTTAATACAGAAGCCTTTGATAGATACCTACCGGCATGGGACATATTTCAAAGGCCACTGCCATAGAAAAATGAAATACTTTTATTGAAACGCTTATCCTATTACAAAGCTGTGCACAATGCCTAGAACAAACAGTGCTCCATCTGTTTTCTGGTCTTCTGTTTTCATCTTTATAAGAATCATGAAGGAGGTGCAACAATTAATTTGCTCTTACCACTGTAAAGAGACATCTTTCCTTCCCAGTCTTATACTAAGCAAGGTGAGCCATGTCTAGCCCACTTATTTAGATGAGCCACTACATTCCCCTAGTTAAACGGACTGCACACCAATAGTGGCACTTCATTTAGACTCGGTTCTCTCAAGGGAAGATGACTTCCAAAACTGGCAGCTAGCTTAGCATAGCTTAACAAATACGGTTTTATAGAGAAGCCTCAGCAGGTGCTGAATGCACTTGTCTAAGATGCTTTTTAGCAAATCACAATGCAGCCTGGCCTTGGAATACACGGACAGAAATCAACGAACACTGGTGTACACTTGGCATCCTCCCACCCGGCAGCCTCGTCATCGCCGAGTACTGTGCACATCCATGCTAAACTTGTTACTCAGAACTAACACAACAGAAAACTTTAAAAGTCTTCTTTTAAAAACTTCAAAAAGGGAGAGGGAGGAAGGGAGAGCAGCAACAACATCCTGGAAAGGCATACAAAACTTTGCAGAACCGATACTTAGATGAACTAACTGAATTTGAGTCATCATCTGAAGCACCCGACTCTCAGCCTGCCTCCACACATTGTTCTTTCAATGTCATCTTTTTTCTCAGAAAAGCACATATGGACTTTATCGACACGCCCTCAGTTTCTACTTTTCCTATCCAGAATCTTAGGAAAGTCATACCTGATCTCTATTTATTTACTAAGCTGTTTGGAAAATGAAGTGTCCATCCCTCCTCCTCCTCCTCCTTCTGTAAACATTGCGAGAGAAAGAAAAAGCACATCATCTTGCATTTGTCCCATGCTGCATGGACTCCCGCATACAGGTATATACACACTTCCCCTGTGACACCTTCCAATCTTCCCCTCCCACAATCAGTCCTGAAGACACAAAGTGTACAGGTCCCCTGAGAAAGAAGGTCAAGAGTATTATTAAAATCTTCCATTCACACGCCATAACTTCAGCCAAACTGGGCAAAAATCTACAGAATATGAAATTCAGAAACCCTTGCTTTTTATTTTTGCTCACTACTAGCAAGAGAGTTAAGCTCTCAGTGACACTTTGAACCTGTTCACTAGAAAAAGAAAGTATTTCATTCTTATTGTACCACAGAGACAATTAAGTTAACTTCCTTACTGAAGCACATCATTAGTGTTCTAATGTTCTAATGAAAGATGTTCTCACATTCAGGACACACATGCACAAGCCTAATATATATTTCATTTCCTTGAGGCTATTTGAACATGTGAGAATATGAAAAAGGAATCATAGGATCTTAAATGTATTATTAAAATTAGTGAAAAGAATTTGGATCTATTTTTAGAGTAAGTCATCAAATTTCATTGAACTATTTTCACTACATTTGAAGATGTAGTGTGTTTGAAGATGTGTTCTAAATGTCATTAATCTGAAGTACGCATAAGCAATAGGCTGCAGATTAGCCTTATATGAAATCTTTACCAGAACAATATCACTACTCTTCTTTCAGTAATTCCAGGTGCCAATAAAGTGTCTAGGATTAAAGTTTCAAATCTATTATCTTTCTTCTTTTCTTTGAAGCAGTGGACACTTTGCAATCACGCGTTTACTTAGGGACACACTAGCAAGCATTTTTCTCTCTTTTTAACACATTTGCCTGACTTAGATAACTAATTGCACCATCACCTAATCCTCATCCTTCCCCCAGGGCACCTAGAAAAATCTTCACAGGGGGGCATAAAAACACCTAAAATCACATAAAGTTTTTTTTTTTTTTAAATAATAATGAAAAGGATTACCTTATCCTTTTATCTTCAACTTTTTTCAGATATTCATCTCTCTTCAGTACTCCCAATATTGTTTCCCTTTCATGTTCCAACAAAAATGACAAATTGATGATCTCCAAGTGCTTGGTCATGATTCTTCAACAGACACTCCTTCAATGACTGCTTTGTCCAAGTAACTCTTCCAACAATTTATTTACACAGGTCCAAAGGCATGCTTGTGACAGAAAATTCACAGTCAAGCAGTACTTTGACAAACGTTCTTTAAATTAATCAGATGTCAAAACTGTGTTGCTTTGGCCTTCCAATTACACAAGAAATAAAGGCTTATTTGTTTCTTCCTCAAAAAAAGTCAGTCATTTTCCTGGTCAGAAAATGCCCACCTGTCCTGGTTTGCTGCAGGCCTTCAGACTGTACGCACAACTGGCATCAAAATCAATTTACTGCTGTAATTGTAGTTTGGAGCCACAGAAGAGCTGGATATATTTATTTCAAACTATCTGAAAGTCAAAAGAAACAAACAGAAGTGATTTTGGCATTATCATCAGAGTCTGACTTAAGAAAGGCTAAATCTAGTAATGGTTTGAAAGCCAAAGAACAAACGCCTACTTTTTGTAGACCATCAGGTTGCATCAGGGGCCATTTATATCCTGCTTTCTCTATGGTGTTGTTTATTTACTCTCTAACGAATGATTATTATGCTCTCATGAGCCGTGCCTGCTGCAATACAATTTGCAATTACCTTCCTACTGCGATACATCCACATGATTGTATTCACCTTTTAATACTGGTATCCTTCTAGTAATAAGCCTCTGGGAAAAAACAATGAAACTATTTATTTCCATGAGATTACTTTCAGAGAAAAGCATAAATTAACAAGAGGAAGGACAACAGAGGACAGTGCTAAAAGGAGGAGTCATCTGACAGTGAGTATACACCTGTCTCAGCTCATCATCCATTACACTCATTTTACAGTCAATGGAGAGTAATAGGAACTTTTAAGGGGTAATTTACCAATTGCTGTAGACGTTTTAATTTAGAACAACATGTCCTAGAAGTGCCCACTCCTCTCCACTGAATACACTGGAAACCTAGAATGACTGATTAAAATGTAGACATCCAGAAGTGAGTCAAATACCACTTTATATTTTTTATACTGCCTAAACAGAAAGCAATTCCCAACCAAAAAGAGAAAAGACACAACAGTCAATACTGAAGCACTAAATTTGACCCTATCTGCAAACAGCCACTGTGAAGCTACTTAAAAGACACCAAAAGCTTCTGGTCAACTGGTTGGACTATCCAGCCCTCACAGTCTCAAATATCCAGCCCTCACAGTCTCATAAGTAAATCCTGAGTTTCATATCGAAAAAAGGTAGACTTCTAAGATGCTTTTTTTAAGAAAAAGAAGTTATGTGAATGGACACACATTGCACTTTCAGACACGCACATATTATATAAAACATGCATATATAAACACATTTATACACAAACAAAAGGCATCCAAATACATCCTCATAAATTTCATGTGTGTACATACATAAGCACAAATATGTCTGCGCACACATACAGGTGCACACGGTACAGAGAATGCAATTTATTTTATATTATAATTGTTGGAAGAACTAAAACTGCGTTAAAAATTTTGCCATTGGCAGGAGATAGCCCAACCAAAATGCTCAGTGTTGTTACAAATCCTGTTAGTTTTCTTCCTTGTTTTCCTTTTTTTTTTTTTTTTTTTTTGGTGGTGCTTGCTTTTCTAGCTTTCAACAGTTTAGAAAGGTTTGACAAAAAGAGACAGGATGGAGAAGTGAAGCAGTAGAGTGGTTTACACACTAAAAACACTAGGGATATAAGACAAGATCTTTCATTTCATAATAGCCACTAAAGAAATAAATACTGTTGCCAATAATACCAAACAAAATTCCTAGTTTGCTTTTGACTAAACTACTTCAGGATCCTGGTTTTGAAATATACTGCTCCCCAACTTGGCTAACTATTTATTAACAAAGGACACAAATGTCACAGTTCTAAGAGTTTAAAAAGAGATTTTTCCTTACGTTAAACTTGCAGTAGCTGGGAATTTCTTTTGACGTTTCATAACCTTTGTTCCAATTAATCTTTAAAACTTGCAAATGAATGAAAAAAATCCTAAGTATCTGACATACATGCATTTTCATTCAATTTTTCAATAAAACACTACTACAAATCTTAAGAATACTTCACCAGTGCAGATCCAACTATCAGCATAACTTTTATTGGGTAAGAAAATGGGATGGAAAAGTCACGCAACGAACAAAGCACACAGTGCAAGCCAGAAATATAACTTAGGATTGCCAGTTCTGAGCTTTCTATCACTGAAAATTGGGACACTAATGTATAAACCATAGAACACTAACTCCAGCTAGACTGTACTATTAAACATATTATAAAAGCCAACTAATTAAAAGAACACTAGGAAAAGTTTTCCATTGTTTCTCTGCATTTATTTTTTTTAATCAGAAAAATAAAAAACTGAGCCACTATGTTTATTCTTAGCTTCTTGAAAAGGGTGTTTCTGTTAATAATATGAGGAGAATTTAATTTTAAGCAAAGGAAAAAAAAACATGTGAATTGGTCTCTGACCACCAAGAAGGCTCTCTTTTTTTCCTTGAATTTCTTAGCAAAATGCTAGCTGCTTCATCCCAAGTGCTAACATCATAGTGGGCTAGGGAGCAACGCAAGCTCAGCCCACAAAGAATAAACCAAGATGCTTGACTGGTCAAGGTGCTCTGTACTTCTGTTTGCAAGTTTTCCTTGCAGGGGTAGTACAGGTAGTGTAGGTGACACACAGCATTACTATTCTGACGTGCATTTATTTTTTTTAACTGGGAAAAGCAAATTTTATTGAAAAATGGAAAACCAAAAAAATTGCACTTCTTAATGGGGGAAGAATGAGCAAGAGAAGAGAAAAAAAATGCTTCACAGGAGTTTTTGTACAGCATTCTGACTGTACCTTAACCGGACATCTGGCCAGGCTCTCTGAGCTTCTTTTTCATTTAAAGAAGCTTGTACTCCTAGCCAAAAGTCTAAAGAATTCCCTTTGGCTAAGCACAGTACCTACAACCCTCAGATGTCCTGGGAGATGTGGCTCCCTCCACAGCAAGACACACATTTTTCCCAAATATGAAATCCAAATTTACTAAGTTGATAACCCATAAATGGGAGGTGATCCTGCCCCTCTACTCAGCCCGGGGGAGGCCACCACATCTGGAGTACTGTGTCCAGCTCTGGGCTCCCCAGTCCAAGAGAGACATGGCACTCCTGGAGAGAGTCCAACGGAGGGGACTGGAGCACCTCTCCTCTGAAGAAAGGCTGCGAGAGCTGGGCCTGTTCAGCCTGGAGAAGAGAAGACTGAGAGGCGATCTCATCAACGTCTACAAGAATCTGAAGGGAGGGTGTCGAGAGGGTGTCAAGAGGATGAGGCCAGACTCTTCTCCGCAGTGCCCAGCGACAGGACAAGAGGCAACGGGCACAAACTGAACGACAGGCAGTTCCATCTGAGCATAAGGAAAAACTTCTTTCCTGTGAGGGTGACAGAGCACTGGGACAGGTTGCCCAGAGAGGTAGTGGAGTCTCCTTCGCTGGAGATATTCAAAACCTGCCTGGACGTGATCCTGGGCAATGTGCTCTAGAGGACCCTGCCTGAGAAGGGGGGTTGGACTAGGTGGTCTCCAGAGGTCCCTTCCAACGTTGGCCACTCTGCGATTCAGCTTGGGATGAAAATCATGGATTTCCTAAGCAGTCATTGCTTAGCTACTGAAACCTAAGGAAACATCTCAAGAGAAGCTCGTATTTTTTCAGACAGGATTCCTTTTAAAGACCTTACAACCATAACCTCTGCTTAGTTTGTGTACTCTACCCCAAGGTAGTTCAAGTGCTAGCTGCAGTTAAACTTTCATGGGCATAAACTTTAACATTACCATGGTAAGACAATTTTTTTTTTTTTTTTTAGGACTGGAGATAGTTAAGGTATCTTTACCCTACCTAAATGAAGCCCATCTAGTCAGTGAATCAAAATGCTATCTTGTCCCTGTGCTCTACTTAACTCCCGCCTGATTATACACATTCCCTGTGTTGAGATTCTATGATACCACTGCCTTTATTCTGCTGTGTTCTGGTATAAGAGGGTATGCCCATAAAACTTCACAGCAACAGACTATCTGTTTTAGTTCCCATACCTTTTGTGGTAAGTGGTGGCTCATTCAGTTATGGAAGTATTTGTTAAAAAGAATTAGCTGGATATCAACAACAGCGAGAACACTCGCTATATAAAACGGATGCTAATAACTAATGAGATACTGTTTATAACAAAAGTAGCAGTTAAGACTTCCCTGCTTTAAATAAGACATGATTAGAGACCGGGCCTGGGTTTCACATTTAAGACTTGTCAGAAAAATGGCTTCTCTTTTTCTCTGCATTGTTTTTTTCACTCTACCTTCAAATAGTCTAGAATAAGACAGCTGACAAAAGCTAAATATATGAATCAACACGGGGTTTAAAAACAAACCAAAACAGCTAGCTTTTAGAAGTGACAATGTCAATGCATGCTCCTTTTAACAGACTTTTGATGTTTTATTAAGCACTCCTGTGGCTAGTGCAGAAATTTAGTTATTTTCATCCAAAACTGAGTGAAGATTTCACATGATGGAGCATTTGGGCAGTGCTAAATCACAAATTAGGATACACGGAAGAACACAAAGTCCCCTAATAGGATGGCAATGTTTTTAATCTACACTCGATTGGGGCTAAAGTATTAACTTTGATAGTCAGAGAAATGCAGCAACCTACCACTGGACTTGGAAAAGAATCAGTAAGGGAGGAGGAATTTATGAGGTGACACAATAACAAGACATTATGTAGATGAGCCCTTTGAGTATGTGTTTGTTTTCCCCTGTCTGAAGGAAAGGGTTAAAATAACAGCTCATTGGGACAATTTGTGTGCTTTTTCCACTTCTCTTATGCCTGTCAAACGGCTATTTCTAGAACAGTCTCTTCCTCTCTCAAGCTCTACTTAGAAGAGGCAACTGAAAAATTAGGTACAGTATACCATGCAGTACACCTGCATCCACTGTGTAGGTACCATGTCTATCCAGAGAGTAAAACAAAAAAATCACTTTAGATTTGTTTGAAAAAGAAGAAAAAGCAGCTTTACAGTGGGGAAGAACATGCTGTTTACTTTTGCTAAATGCACAGCTGCTAGAGCTTCTTGCAACAATAAGAAATACAGGGCACGTGAAACAATCTTTGTGATATTCGTTGGTTAAAACAACTCAGGAAATACAGTGAAATCCACTGTGTTTTGCTACCACAGATTCAGTGAACATTTCTGTCACTGCTGTGTGTATCCTCCTGAATAGAGCAAATCAGCAGCTTCATCTGCACTCCAGAACTCTTTCCCCTCGTGTCTCTGCCTGCAGGAAGGAGGGGAAGTATCTGTCCCCAGGAGAGAGACAGAGCTGAACGGAAGTTAGATGAAGTGAGAAGAATTATCCTCTTTTCTTCAGTGATGCTGTTATCAAATTGCTTGTTACAAGAAATTACACCCACCACTACGCCATTATGCTTGCTTAGTCAGAAGCCAGTACATGGAACGCTTTAGTGACTCAGCAACGGAGGCAGCGTTTTTAATGTGCACTGCAATGGTAAGGGAACTCTGGCGTTACCTCACATTGCATGAGCGACAGAGCCTTCACCTACACTTGGTGGAAAATTCTTTGCCAGTACAGAAATGCTGTCTGCGCTACACACATTTACTAGCACAGAAGTTATGAGACAGGCACGAATAGCATTTCCATACTGTCAAAGAAATTCCTACCAACAGTAGCTGAACGCAGAGTGGTGCACTGAACTGTATTTGACTTTCACATCAGAAGATGAGATACATTGTCCCTCCAGGCACCAACGACCATCTGAACTGAAGCATGCATGAGCCAGTGGCATAGTGTGGAGCTCAGTAGGAGCAGGAGCGACCACCTCTTACTGCTACCTCTCACACATCTGTCAAGGGGCCACAGCTCCCATCTCCTAGCTCAATGCTGGCAGTATGTACCACAATGTGCAGAATACTGATCTAATGTACCCAGCTTTGACACTCAAAGGAAAAGAGCCACATTTCATATATACGCTGCTTAAAACACAGCAATTTTATGTATACTGAGTTCATTCACATGGGGGGGGGGGTCTGAAATAAAATTCAAAACTAAGATAACATCACTAGGTAGCCACCAAAACATACTCCATGTTCATAGTTCTCTTTCACATCTTATCTTGCACATCACATCTTTGTATCCTGAGACACAAATACAAATCTATGTTACATACAAATCTATGATAGGGGAAGAAAGAGAAGTACTGCTACCTAAGAAATAAAATGGTGTAAAGGCATATCATATCAAGAACACTTAACAAATAAAACTTACCCTGTTTAGAGTGGTGTAACAGCCAGCTCATCTCTTTTCCTGTTTTAACTAAACCACCCTGCTTCCAGAATGCCATATACAGGAGCAAGAAAAACCAGCTTCACTTCTCAACAATCTGTTTGCACAGTGCACACACACCCAGGCAAGCAAACTAACTGCCAGCTAGTACTAAGCACCAGGAAATGCTCATTGCACAAAATCAGTAAATTTGTAAGGTAAGGAAGAGTGACACTTCCTTATTTGGCAAACTTTGAAGTCAAATGTCAAGAAAAGAAAACAAAATTTGCCTGAATGTATACTCAGTTAATGGCACATGAATTAACCCAACTGAACGCTCTAGTTCGTATTATGAAGCAAGTAGCAAGCAAAGAGATTCCTTCTGTCCAAGACGCTAAGAGCAAACTCCAGAGACCTTTAGATAGAACAGCTGGAAGAACTGTGAACTGGCAAGTCATACACTGCATTATAGAAAGGGCCATATATAAGTGGCAGTAACATTTTTGACAAGGCATTAAAAGCACAGAACACCACCACAGAAATTTGTATTAGTCCACTACGTTGAATATAAGCTCAGAGAAATGCTGAAACATCCAACTTTCTAAGTCTCAGCCTCTGTAAGCCGTGTAATATAAGCGTGTTTGACTGTTGTGAGTGTGATCACTAGCAAGAAACTCTTATTCATCAAACAGAAACAATGGATTCAGTAGTTCATTTTTTATGTCAGGCACAATTCCAGCTCTCTTCTAATGTCTTGGCAAATCTTGTACCTACAAGACCACTGCTTTTTCTTCAACCACAGTCAATGCCTTCAGGCTCTATCTGGTTGCTAGTACTGGTATAAAAAATGTCAAAACCAAAATCATAACTGTTTACAGATTAAAGCAATAATGTTAATGCTCATGAAGCTTAAGAAGAATTCTACCTTCCAGTAGAAGAAAGCAGTAAATTAACATACCCAACTTATACAATAGGAGAGCTAAGACCAAGGTCACCACTTCCACTCATTCATTTTCTTCAAACCACGCTGCTACTACAGGTCTCTGCGTGCTTATTTTTCAGCCCCTATAAAATCTTTAAGCAACATGAAAAAGCATTTAAAAAAATCCTAACATCATCTGTTTGCTTGCTGTAGAAATTTAGGCTGACCTCCACTACCAAAATGTTCCGGTTACGTAGTACATGTAACAACTGTACACAGCTGCCCAGTTAACAAACCCTACCAAATACACCACCTGGTTGCTGCCCAACAACTTCAAAATAATTTTAAAATTCACTGCACTAGGAGAAAGGCGGCAAGCACGTACACAGGGGAGCAAGGGCAGAACAGATCCAATGGTTCAGAGTACAAAAGATGGCATACGCTTGTGAACACATGCCCACACTCCCCAAAGATTCTAAGAAACAATAAAACAAGAGAGAATTTAATTTCTCAAATGAAGCTTGGAAATAAACAAATGTCTAACAATCTCCTCCATACCACATTGCTTTAGCTAGCATATTCACAAGCAAAACACAAGAAGGGGGAAGAACGACACAACAAGGTGGCAATCTTTTTCCTTTTGCTTTGTTCATCACTGAGTAAATGACTTCCCCGGCTGAGTATTTAACCAGAAGAGACAGTACCTCTCAAGGTAAGAATGGAAATAAAATTCAGTGTGTCAGCTCGCAAGATTAAGCAAAAAACAAACAGATCAGAACCAAGGAATGAAGGAAGGAAAAATTCTTTTGCTATTGTTAAACAAAAGAACATCCATGCAATGTTAAATCATCCATGAAAAAATGACTTAGGGCTTGAGTCACTTCAGTCTTATCACTTACTCACAGCATGTATGAAGGCAGGGTTCATATAGCACTGAACTTTACCATACTATATTTATGTTATTCCCTATATCTCTACTTTTTGTGATGGAAGGAGAAAAGAAGCAGTGAATTGAGGTCTAGAATGGAACAGGTTTGCATACAGCTATAAAACAAACTGTAATGTGCACCTTACATATACTCTGTTTGATACCTGGATATAGTATAAATTTTACTAAGACTCATAGTTAAGGAATTTAACTGTGACTGGTTGAAGAAAGTTTATCAGCTGTTTACTTCTAAGAATTTGTAACACCATTTTCCCACATAAACATAGCCTTTGGGAGTAAGAAATCACTTCCCGATAGTAAATTCTCTTAGAAACGGACGAGTACAACACAAATTTCCTAACCCTTCTTGCTAACTGTTAGCATTTCCTACCACACACCCTCATAACTATAAAACACAATGAGTTTAAAAGTTAAATTAATACCTATTATGATATGACTTGATTGCATCTGACAGCAGGATGCATGATACATGGGACAGGAATGAACACCAAGGACACCTGAAAGCCACCATCATCTCTGTTACTGGTCACCAGCTGCTGTTCCATGACCTTGTCATGACTTACCTACATCCTCCTCCCTCCTCACGGGCATTTCAAGCTACTGTGAGCAACCATCATAAATTGCCATGTGTAACCATACAAGAGATCTCTTTGGGGCAGTAGTCTATACTGTGGTATTAGTACAGAAAACTTCATTTGATATGAAACAGAAAACACATAGTAAAACAAGAACATTATTTTCACTGTTTAAAAAGATATTCTGACAAAAAAAGCATCCTGCATTCCTTTAGCAGGAAATGCTGTGGACTCACCTGATTATTCTCATCAGACAATGCCAAAAGGCATGTTCTGCAGAAATTGATCAGGAGTCTTCAAAATTTTCAGTAGAAACTTGTTTGTAGGTCTTACTTCAGTGAACTGAGAGTATTCCAAAGAAGGTGCTCTGACTTTATCAAACAAAACATCAGATCAGCTCATAAGTACCAACCTGAGATTTAGTCCACATGATAGAATTCTGTCACTAACTTTGCTTTCTTCACAATTGAAGACAAACAAAATTATCTCCTTCTTCTTGTAAAAAGGCTGGAGAAAGACTGTTGAGGAACTGTAGCCAGGCTGCAGAGTCAGAGAAAAGGCAAGTGGCATTTGAAATAGCAGCCACTTGGAAGAGCACCCAGCAAGTCAGGGAAACCCCTTTAGGTTTTCTTGGGGGAAAAAACAAACAAAACCAATCAACCAAAAACCTTCAGCTATTTCCTGATCTGAGTGCCTAGACACAGATGCTGGGCTGTCAAAATGGGACCTTGAATATGAGTGCACTGAACGACGGAATTGGTGCGGAGGCAAAAATCCAGTCCTCCACTATTTCATCTTGCTTCTCAGTGCTCACTTGCCTCTCTGCAATGTCAGCATGGTATAGTAACATACTTAATATCCACTAGACGTTACAGTAATATTTTATTTATTTTGCAAAGCAACTGAATTCAGGTTTTCATGAAATAAGCTTGTTTTCACGCAAACCAAAGGTACTGAACATAATTATCCATTACATGCATTATCTCTGTACAGGTGTGAAAAATCTGGAGGAGATTAATCTCTCCTATTTATTCCAACAACAATCATTCCAGCCTCACTCTATAAACAATGGAGTGAAATATGCATTTCCAGGGCATGACTCATCTCATCTTCATACGGACATTTAAAAAAAAGTCAGAGGAATGCCTCTCTGGCAGCATCCTTGTCTCTCCATCAACTGTGAAGGATGATGGAGTGTGACTGCCTTAAATGCAGGCTTATAAAACACGTGAGCAAATGCATCCTGCCCCTCATATGCAGTTTAAAACATTAATGGCCTGATCAAAAGGAACTTGCCCAGAAATCAACCAGAGGATACAAACAGTTCATCGGTTTATCAGAAAGCAAGATGAGCTTAGGGAGAGCGTGTGTTTTGTTTTTCACTAGTTACAATGCCACAATGCTTCTCTGCACAAACAGCAAACACAGCTAACAGGTCACTTAACAAGTCTCGCCATCAAATGCATCAGTGCATTTTCCCCTGCGGGGGAAACCTGTATTTGTAAGCATACCAGTTTGCAGAACTCTTGTGGTAGACAGGAAAAAAATCCAACTTCCTGGAAAACGCAATCTCATTTTCACAGGTTACACTGCTCTCAGTATGAAAAGTGGGTTGTGCATCAGCTATTAGATTCCCAAGGATCACTTCCAGTGGGGCAGGGAAAGTGATGGAATATGTGGGGGTCTTCCTCTGCTTCACAAATTGAGATCTGAAATATATTATATATATATATATATACATATATATATTCAGCCAAGACAGCTTTAAGTAACAGCACGAGGTCTGCCTGAAGCAGCCATGCATATCATCTATGACTGAGGACCAGAGCTCTGACCAACAAGAAAAGCAACAATTACACTGCTAGCTTATCTTCTGCAAGCCTCATGAATCCAATAAGCATCTTCAGCAAAAGGCAATATGGTCTGCCCAGCAGAAGCATATAAAGGAACAGCATCCTTTTCCATACGCTGCATAACAAAGAGAAGTGAGAGATTCTTCCCAAAAAATACTGTTGAGGGGCAGGGTGCATTGAGTGCATGGGGAATAATATGAGGTGTTTTTTGCCATCTTCAAACTCGTCATCCACTCAACACAGCCCATCCAGTGCCTCAGTGGTATCTCTCCCTAGAAAAAGGTATGCAGCTAAGTTGCAAGCGCTGAACAGACTGCCAGGCTTCAGTCTAGTTTGCACAAGAAGTATCAGCAGAAATTCAGCAGCACATTGGCTAGCAAGCAGCAGCCAAACATACAGCTAGAGGAGCAGGAGTCAAAGCTGCACAGTGGATCGCTCTGCGGGAAGTGCCCAAAACTAGAAAGAAACAGATGTAACCGCTGGAGATGCCTTCATAGGACATGACAGACAACAGATTGCTTCTGCAGGAATACCTTATAACACCTGGAGTCTCAAAAAGTCTTTGTTAGTATCCAAAGTCTTTAAATGTAAAGGCCACCTACTGCACACTACACTATGATACTTTATTCTAGCTATAGCAAAAGAATCACAGGCTTTCTCTTGTATCTTCTGGCCATGCCCTTCCAAGGCAATTCAAAAATCCAACACCTACCAGTGGGTGCTGTACAAACAGCAGGAAGGCACAAAGGTTCTCAAGGAGCAGCTCCTACACCAAAACAGTCAAACAAAAATCGTTCTGCTTCATTTGAAATTCCATCTATTACCACATTCTTTACTTCTATCCCTTTTTCTAGCTAGATGTCTAATTCCAAAGGAACTACAAGCAACAAGAGTTCAAGAACCTGGAAGTGGATTTCCATAGTTTATACCTGTACCTTAGAAGAGCACCTAGAGCTACTTGTCTAATCTTTGGGAAGAGCAGGTGGTGGCCACAGAGACCACATTGGTAGAATGCTAGCTTTTGGGTGAAACAGCAAGAGAAAAATTATTCAAGGAAAAAGACAGTACAGAGCTGTGCTCACAGGATATAAATCATAATTTGATCCATTCCACAAAGGCTGTCTGCCTCACTTTGGCCAACTCCAGCACCCTGCATAACAAGTGTTTTGCCTTTTGATCGCGTTTGCAACAGGTAGTTTATGCCACTTGATGTGATGCTGAAATTTAACACTATGTGAGCATCAAACTGCACACTGGTCTGGGTTTGAAACGGAGAGCTCAGTTCACATACACTTTCACATAGAAAATTAAAAAGACATTTCAGAGAGAGACAGGTCCTCCCTGAGAGGGCCCGGTGTACACCATCTAGGCAGGCAAAGTATGCCAGTACAAAAGAGATGCTGACTCCATGCACTCACCTGGAGAGCACATGTAAAATGTTACACTTTTTCTAGTGATCAAATGCTCGATACTCATGTTTCACAGCTGAGCATTTTTCCTTACAGATAGTGACAGCTCTTTTCACAAACCATGTACAGCAACTAGTTTCAGTTTGACATATGCCTTCAGGGAGTATATGAGAGTGATAAAGGACATTTTTGTTTAGGACTATTGAAAGGTGAGTAAGATCTATCTATTCAATCAGTGTGTAAAAGGACTCACACTGACTTACTCATGCTGCAGTTTGGGGTATGCTTTGTTTCATTATTTTCCCCACATTTATTAAAGCATCAGCTTGCTGCTGCACACAGCTCATGTTCTTTAGCCTAGCAGACACTCTCAAAAGGATTCACGCACGCATCTTATCTAGCACAGACTAGCTTACCTTCTAAGAAATGCTTGAAAGAACGCCTCCCTGCATGTTAAACCCAGCTGGTAGGGCAGGAGAAAAGGACAGAAAGTTATCCATGACTTATTCCAATATTAGACCAAGTGACCTTCTCATTCCAATGGTAAGGAAAACATTCTCATAAGCAAATACTGCTGCTCCAAGTTTCCATGTGTAGACCACTGGCTACTGATAATAGTCAGGGTCCGCTCTCAGACCGCAGAGCAAGAATCTGGATTGGAGGGCTGTTATCTTATGATAGTAGAACGAGCCACCTCCCCTTAAAAAAAAGTTTACTATTCAGGCATCCTAAGCAAAGGGGTTTTTTTTTAAATTATTATTATTACAAATCAGCATGCTTAAACACATACCACTTCCTCTTCAAACAAAACTCATAAAGCCATGTTTCCAGAAAAAAGAATAAAAACAAAGATGTCTTGATATTCACACTTTTTTGATATCCAAAATTAATACTGTATAATAACTCACCTCTGGCCTTATCACTTGTGAATGTTAGTACTATTCCAGGCCCAAGTAATTAAGTTCATGCATGTGCACACGCGCGAGAGAGAGAGAGAAAGAGAGAGAGAAACTCTAGACAATTGTTACTATATTATGAATGTTATTCCTGGAATTATTTAAAAAGCCCTAAAATCTTAGGCACAGCTTTCAGTATAACATCACATTCAACTGTTCAATACCTTAATAGTGTGCATAAATTTTTACTCTGCCAACTTGGCAATACTAAAGTGAGAAAATTGTTAAAACATACAATCACAAACTGTATTTTTCACAGCACTCCTGTCCACTCAAGACACAAAAGACAACGGCAAGTCAGCCGCTCGAAACTTCTTTCTAGTTTCACCATTCAGCATATAGCCCATGCCTTACTTACGGTACATATTCTAATTCCTGAATACAGAATTAACAGAGGTTTCAAGTGTTTCTCTCATGCTTTTACACATGCATCTGAGTACCTTACAAACACTGATCTACACAGTACTCCTGAGGTATTAATCTTAAATTTCAGATAAACTAGTGAAATCCTTTAAGCTAATGACAGGCGCACAATGGGGGGGGGGGGAGTGAAACAAAAGAAAGGGATGAGAGAGAAACACTTGAATAATTAAATGCATCTCAACAACTGGACACTCATGACACAGAGAGTCTGACTTTCCAAGTATGACGAGCATCGATAGTCCCATACCATTTTAAAGAGAATCACGGATTCTCAGCATCTTTGAATGTTATGTCCTGAAGAATAAAATTCTTTTGAACTTAATCTTGTTAGAGAAAACACGAACCCTTCAGTCATCCTCCCCTTTTCCTTGTAAAGGCTTCCCCATGCCCTCCAAAAAGCCCCAAATTTCTTTTTGTGGAAAAAGAAGCATATTTTTCCATTACACATTCATACATACATACACCACTGTACATCTGAAGAGCAATGATTCTCTTTGATATAACGCGATAATGCTGCAGGTAAACTGGAAAAACAGTTATAAACATGATTATGCTTTTATATTCAAATTCAACAGAACATCTAGGATGAACTGGATATCTGAACCTGTTCTCTGAAGCATTTGTTTAAAAGCAGCAGCACTACTGTAAAACTAACCACTTTCAAAAATCGAATAGCAAGAGACACTAAGAAAGCTAGTCGCAAAAACTCATGGGTTTTCCAGCTGTTACATGACATCTTCTTGGACGACATTAAGGGATAAATATTTCTATAAGCTTTTTTCTATAAGCCTTTTAAAAAAAGATGCAAAAATAAGAATCAAAATAAACTTAGAGCTAAATATTTAGTAGGGCTGTACAATGTACATGCTAGAGTAGTAAAATCCAGCTAACAACATACCCCGCAGTTTCAAATTGCTGTTTGAAAGTAGAAAACACACCACAAACTAACATAAATAAATAACATAGTTTTGTCTTTGCCATACATCACCTACTGAATGAAAAGCACAACCTGGTAAAAAACAGACTATTAAAAGCATACCAAAAAGATAAAACTCCTCCAGCTGGCCAACTTTTGAGGGTACTACACTTCACAAACAAAATTATTGAACCTTTTACTTCTCAACTGCTCCAAATGCAACCCAAAAAACAGACCGAAACCAGCAACAACAGAGGCCTGCTTGCTTCCTTCTATCAACCTTCACTCTTTCTGTATTGTAATTCAGGGTTAAATATTTCTTTAAAATGTTATCTGAAGATAAGAGCACCTTTAGTACTTTCAACAGTTACTAGGAAACCTGCAAAATTTTCCTGTAGTAGTTTAGATCATCATTAGAAAGGTCAATTCCTTCCCCTTCTAAATAATGAGTTATAGAAATTCTAAGTCACTTTCTAGCAAATACATTTAGATTTAAGATCTTCCTCCCTCCACTCCTTTACATCCTAAATTTATGGATAAATTACCTGTATTTTTAAGCGATTATTCAGTGTTGTTATAAGTACTTTGCATTTCAAAACAATACAGAATGGCAGATGGAAGAATTTTCTAATTGAATTCAGTACTGTTTAGCAGCCTGTTTGATCGCGCAGCTCTGCAGTGCAGCTACGCCATTCCATAGGTCAAACACAGTATGAATTCAAACATTTGCTGAGAGACCACAGGATGAAGAGCTGTTTGCATATAACATCCTCAGTAAGGTTTCCTGCCATAAGGAAACATGTGGTGTTCAAGCAGGGAACACCACTACACTAAATAAAAAAAGAAGTTTAAGCTTTCCTTGAGTTAAATTAGAGCTTAGACACTTTCTGTGGAGCATGGCAGGGGGAGGATGGAAGAAAAAAGGGGGCATCTTGAAATGCATCTTCCTATGAAAAGAACCAATATAGTCTTTACACTATTGAATTTTATGACCAAGAAATAAACTGACTTTAATATATTTTGTCTACATTACCCAGCATATTTGGTAAACTAATAGATACATTTAAAGTTTAATTATACTACAATAATGAACACTAATCTGTAGAAAATAACTGGATGATCTCTCCCCATTAAGTAGCTGAACTCTGTTAGCCATACACTAAAAAGACTGAGTGCACAAAGATACTAAAGCTCAAAAAGACCCAAGCTTACCAAACTATTAAAAAGAAAACATAGCAGGACTGGTGTGTACATGGTGTGGTGGTGATGTATTTTTACTTTTTTCCTGCTACAGTAGGGCTCAAATGTCCCACTGCTGATACGGACTATGAGTACTACAGAAAACCTTAGTGAATAGACTTTTTATTTTTATACACATCAGTGCAAAAAAAAAAAAAAAATCACACTAAAGAACCCAAAACATTCTGTTAAATAGCCTCCTATGCACAGCTTACTTGCTCACAATTCCTCCAGTGTCACCTGAAAAAAATCACATTTTCTGCATACGGCTTGAATGCAGATGTGACATGAACAGACACAGAAAGGAATTAAGTTTCTTCCTTACAGCAACGACCTCATTTCCCAACAACAACTACTTTGCTCCAGGAGAATTTTGAGGAGAATTTCACTATCAGAGATGCAGACCTGTCAAATCTCATCCCTAGAATTCATTCAATTCCCATCTTATGCTCCCTTATAGTTATGTCTCCTTTGCAGCATGGCAAGTGCTTTCCCCTGGTTTGTGGGTTCACACAAAAAATACGGCTGATCAGCCTATTATACGCCTGGCAGATGAGATGATAGGGCAAGGTAAAATCCACTGTGATGCACTGCAACTTGGCACCCCTCTTTACTATAATCTTCTAGGAAGCACAATCCTCAACCGTTACTTAGAGGTGCAAATTCAATCCTTTCAAATGACCTGACACACACAGGAACGAAGCATCCATCATATGGTTCAGTGGAGAGGTGTGCATTCCCATGGCATGACTCAACAGATAAAGCCTAGACAGCAAAGAGAAGGCGAGGTCTGGTGATGGCCTGGGCCAAGGACACCTCGCCCTCATTTGAGCAAAACTCTGTTTCACTCAGCCAGACTGCAAGACAAGCATCTCCTTAGGGAATGCAGACTGATCAAGGAGAGGCTGTTTCTAGGTAATCACTAAGGAGCTGAATGGGAAATGATCTCACCTAAGGGATATTCTCATCACTTTTGTGAAGGGAGTACGCCAGGCTACTGAAAACATTCTGTTCAAATACAAAAAAAGCATAACTGCTTACACATGGTCCAGGTGTTTGCAAACAGGGAAGTTCTACCCATGAAGGCCAATCAGCAGACATGCAGTTAGATTTCCAGGTTTCTAGGTGTGGACTCAGATTGGTTTAATGATGAATATATTCACTCTAGATATACTGAGTCCAGGCCTTATTACTGTTATGAACCACCTGACAAGAAGACTATTCATGAGCTGTTGTGGAGACAAAGAGAACAGAAGCATCTGAATGCTTTCAGACACTGGGAAATACCCTTCAACCTGGAAAAGTAGATGAGAAATTAGGATTAAGTCACCACTTAATTGTTAAGACAGCAATTACTCAGCATTACGCACTTTCCATTCTGCTATGGAATTGGGTACGTAGGACTCAGACTGTCAAATTCATCAGAACACTGGCGAATAGATTATTATTAATTTTATACGCAATTACTTTTATACAAGTAATACGAGAAAAACAAGAAACTATTCTCCAAATTCACCCATAAAGTCACCCCCTCTGAAAACTGACATCTTGCTTATATACAGCTCTCTACAATTTTCATCAGCTTTTCAAACATCTTTTTCTGCAGTATCAGGCATATCAGTATCACTTAAAAGTATTTAAGAATAAGATAGGTTTAATATTACATGCCTCCCTCTAACACTTCAATCAAATTGTGCCTGCTCAGTAATTTATTACACAAACTTCTAAAATAAAATTTCTATCTATACCATTCATTTCCATGCAAATTATCCTGAAATCCCGTAATTCCTGGGATGAGTCTTAAATCTTTTTGTTCTATTATGCATTGCCATGTAGATGATTATTTCACCACTGCTTGTGAGAATCTCCATCACTATGTAAAAATATGAAAAGCAGTAATCACCTGACTAGAACAGTAGTCTGCTATTAAGAAGAAACCGTCCACCACATGAAAACCACACCTAGTCTCTCTATACTTCAAATCCCACCAATACGGTAAGCACCCCTCTCTTACTTGAGGGGGCTATTTTCAAGGAAAAAATACATCAAGGATTGTGAGCATCCTTGATATTATGGGTATAGCAGACATTTCACTAAAACGTACACATTATTTCAAACTGCTGAAGTTCCCCATCTATTTTATGGGGCATTCAAAGTCGTCTTTCTTGTTTTGTATATAACCTTAGGTGGGCTAGGAAGCCTCCCACTAAACACTAACCTAATCTTTCATTATAAAAGATCATTCTTCTAATAACTTTGCTAAGTCAAAGTCACCTACCAGAAATAAAGTTTGCCATGTTTCTCCTGCTCAGTTTTTCTCATGCTCAGAAGTTCATATACATGTTGCCAGATAGGAACCTCAAATTTAACAAGCAGGATGAATCTTTTTTGTCAGGGAATATTTTTGGCTGACCTATTAAAATTAATATGGTTAAAGCCATTTTAAGCTTGCAGGGGAACATGTAATAGCTTATACAAATTTGATAAAGACTTGCTAGAGCTACCAAGTACACGAAGACAGAAGTTTTCCACACGTCAAATTTACGCTGATTTGGGGGAGGGGGAACAGGAAAAAAAAAATCAAAGTAAAATAAATGTAAAATGAAAAAACATCCTATGTATGAGACATACTGGGCAACCTGATCCATAAGCATTGCTATTTATGCCATTCAGCATACAAATCAATTAATTCCATCTAGAAGAATTAATCCAGAAGAAAGGATCTTTCAAGAACTATCCATAAACACCTGTAGGCAATCACTTAGGCAAAGTTAAGTTTGTGGAACAGCTGAAATTTTTTTTTCTTAGTAAAAAGGAGCCCTACGCACCAAAACAAATAACTTATTTAATAACATTCTTGTCTAAGTAAAAACTATAAGTATGTTTAAAAAGTGATTAGATGGGTAGAGTCAGAGAGAGGCACTGAAACTTAAGACTGCGGTCTACCCTGGAGCATCAAAATGGAAACAACTCCATTCAGGAAGTTTCACAAAACTTGGAAGAGCTTGCTTTGTTTTCCAGACTTCTCCTATCAAGTCTATTCGACGCAATGGTCCAGGTGCAAACTCAGCTGAGGAAGAACAGGGGCACTGGTTCCCAGTAGTTAAGGAGCTCTGGAGTCCTGGGGCGAGGGGAGGGGAGGGGTCCATATCTGCCCCATTCTTATGTTCTTTCATAGTCAGAGACAAAAACACTGGCCTGGATGGATCTTTTTTCTGATCTAATACAATTGTTCTTCTGCTTTGTTCTCAGAGAACATGAAAGCCTGCACTAGGATTAGACATGAAACCTCACTGCAAAAGATCATTGTCAACTGTTGCAAGCCTTAAACGCTATTCAACTATGTTCAGCTTGCCTGACTGCTTTCCTTCAGTGAGTGTTTAACTTGTTGCCTTTGTTTTTTGTCACAGCTTTTTTCTGTGATGTCTCCAGACATTCACCTACTTGCAGTCTTTTAGAGTAGGGAACGTGTTAACAGTATTTCTGTACAGCAATCCCACTGTCCTTTGCATCCATGCTTAAAAAGGCATATAAATAATATACATAACGTAACTAGAATAGAAAAGCACAGTGAAAAACTACTGAACTGTGGAATGAGAAAGTGACTCTAAAGGTGAAATAATTAGAGCTGAGAAAAATTCTCTGGTTTTGCTAGAGCCTGAAGTTAATATTTTCTTCAGGTTTCAATCATCACAATAATCATTCTGCACAAACTCCCCCAAGGATAAGACCTACCCAAAACCATTTTTATGGGTTTCAGTATACATTTTGTTCCAGTCCAGAAATTTCACAAACTTTGGAAAGCCAACTTTGATTTTCAAGCTCATCATTAAAATTGACATAAACATACACACATCCCTCATTTTCACATTAAGTTTTGATAGAAGCATTTGAGACTTGAGAGTTCTGCCATCGACCTCCAGCAGTTTTCTGCATGTGCAGGGGCATGCGTGCGTGTGTGTGTATTAACCATTCAGGTCAGTGTCCTGAAGGATACTAGGAAGACTCTCTATATCCATGGACTTTCAAGCCCTGTGACTGATAGAATTCTTCGTGAGAATGGAGAGCCCGGTTTAAACGGCTTTAAGTACAAAGCATTGAGGTCCTCAGGTAATATACACTGATAAGCCTCTGCTGAAGCAAAGAGAGAAATACCATTCTACTGTTCGGTATCAACAGGTCGTATGGTTCAACTCTGTTCTTGGTTAGTGTGAAATTCAACAGCTTAACTATTGTAACAAAACATTGTATTAGAGAAAGAAAACATCCCAAGTAACCAGAGATATGCAATATATCATCGTGCTCCCTAAGCATGTTGAAGCATACTCTTCCTCTGCCAAAATCACTTGAGACCTTCCCACCTAAAATTCACCAAGAGGTGGAATTAGCAAAACTTCAGTTCATTTCTAAAGAATTCTGGACTGTCACAAGTGATGCACAGCACTTCGTTAGAACACTGTCACTGATCATTACTGCTCAGTTATGTTTCTACATACTGTCTCATGTTCACCTTTTACTTATGTTTCTTCATATGATAGGGTTTCAAAACAGTATCTGTTGGAGAAGTCAGCCTCTACTACTGAAGATTATATTACTGCAGTGCAACGAAACCCAGTGGCAGGAAGCCAGAACTATGCTGTTTCTTTACAAACCAACATCCTCAAACTCCAGAGGTATTCACAGGAGATGGAGCGATAATAAATCAGGAGGATCAACACTGTCAGAGTCCCTAAATAATTAGCAGAAAAGTTGCTATTTACTAATAGTTAATCAATCTTTTTGATATTCACTAAATCAATCATGTTCCCTTAATGTAACAACACAGAAGTTTTTGTAGTACAAGAATTACTAGCAGCTGGCAAGTTCAGAAACGTTTGCTTGAATGCCAACTCTTACCAAAAGCATGTTAGATTAAAGATCTCCTTTAGAGAGATGTTTAGGGAGGCATGCACTGGGCCCATTTCCTCCCTAGGCTATCCACAGTCACTGGTAAACAAAAAGAATAGGAATCTCATACCATAGCGAGTACATTTTAATATTAGGGATTTTTTCCACTGCTATTTTAAGATGGTCTTTCAACACAGCAAGTTTTTTTGTCTTTATGCAGCACAGATATAAAACAAACCACAAGCCGCTCAGGTGTACAAAGTCCTTCCAAACTGAACAGAGAAATCCACTGGGAGGCAAAAAGAAACGCTTTCTAAACTACAAAACACAACAGACTTAATTGTCACTGGCCGCCTGCTTATTTTCCCCCCTTGAGACGTGATACTGCACGATCCTTCTGCTGCTACGTTTTTGCCTAAAAATTGCTATTTGGGTATTAGCATAACACTAAAGAAAAACGTTTCTCTTCCCTCACGTTCCCATAAAAGGATGCCAGAACTATTCATTCCCAGGAATCCACACATATTACACCTTCAAGACCTAATATATGCACTTTTGCTACTTTCCTCCCAAATATACTGTTCAAATATCCACTTACATTACTGAAAGAAGAATGGCTTGCTACATAGTTTACACTTTACGATTTAGAGGTCTTTTGATTTTTCTCCCCAAAATAAGAAAAACAAATGGAAAGATAACAATGGGGGATCTTAGACGCACAGCAAGCCTCAAGAATATTTGCAGTAATGAAAACAAAGCTTTCAGCCTTCTCTCACATAATTCATACACTAATGATTTAATACAACTTCATTGCTGTCCTCAGGCATAAACTCTGTCTGCAGACATATTTGCATAGTTATCTAACAAAAAAATCTGTGTGCGAATTAACTAGAGAGTTTGCTATGTATATGAAAAAAAATATATATATATATATATTCATATACATGTTCATTCTCCTGCTGGTAAATGTAACTCCAGCTTCGACAGACTACAGTTAAAACTCTAATGTTGAACCTCTGAGGGCCTTTCATTCTCTTGACCCATTTGATGTTTGAGTTCTGCCCTCTCCCAGGTCAAAGTAATATGCATGAGCCACCTGGGAACACACAACAGACCCAAGCATATTCTCTATTCACTATCAGGGAGCATCAGCATTTTCACCTGATGAGATGAGAAGACAAAAAGGGATAGAAGCACTCTGAAGCCAAGAGGGGAGAACAGCTTTGCCATTTTTCCTTCTCACTGCAGCTTGCACCTATGTAAGTAAAAAGCTGCTCTGCTGTAAAACCAGTGACAACAACAAGAGAAGCTGTTCCCTTCCCTGTCTTGTCACTGGAGATTTCGTCATCTGAATTTCCTACTAAGAATATAAAAATAAAATAAATCACATCACAGCTATCTGAGACTGCCATATAGTGACATGTTATTCTGCTCCTCTTACTATTAATCTGTTCCTCAAACGTTACAGTGAAAAACTGCTCTCATTTCCTCACCACTAACTAGAACAGAAGGGTTAAAAAAAGGTATTTTTGAGAACATCAAAAATAAAAGCAGTTTTAATAAGTGCAAGTTGATATATGAGGTAAAGTCTACTTACAAGGAGGAATCAGAAGAATAGTATCAAGTCATAAAATAAGAAAATCAAACTCAGCTTTGACTATTTGTAGCTTTTGAGTACAGAAGAATGAAGAACCATGTACCACACCATGTACTTCTATAAATTATTCCACCATAAGCAACTCGTTCAATGAGAGGTTTTTTTTTCCCCTCTTCCAAAAGTCTTCATGGGGTTTTAAAATTGAGATCAGCTGTTTATGTATTAGCCATACACATAAACAACCCCAAACAAACCTGCAAGAGAAACTATACTGTCTGATGGCTATCTTTTGGTATCAAACGAGATAGGACACCGCCTAGATTTTCAGTTTAAAAAGTTACTGCTTCTCTAACATTTTTTTCACTTAGAATACAGGAAGAAAGATCAGGCTAAGGGAACATGCTGTTTGTGATACTGCTATTCATTTGAAGGTGATATGCTACAGATATGTTGGGATTGCTGAACTGATCTATAGTACGTTTGAAATGAAGATAATGAAATTAATCCATCTGTGGTAAAAGCACCCACTCAGATCTTCAGTTTCATCAGAGGCTAACATATGAATGAACGTAGAGGTTCAGTGAAAGAAAGCTAGAACCTACAAAATGAGAATAGATGTAGGAACAGGCCAGTAAGAAGATTCTACATTTTTTCAGTAAGACAACTTTCTGCTAAGTAATTCCAGTAAAGCTGCAGAAGGCCAAGACTCTTAAATCAAGACAAAAGAAACCCCACAGCACTTTCTTTGTACCCACAGAACAAATCCTTCAATCTTGAATTTGGGGAGAGGAACAGTAATCTTGGGAAGTCAGCAGACTTTGGAAAACAGTTCTACACTACAGCCTTTAAATCAGGGTTCTTAATCTCATGTGTGAAACACCAAAAAATATGGGGTACTTCTAAATGCACTCTAAGAGTAACTCTGTTCTGAAAAATGATGAATGTAAAAACAATACTTTGTGACAAGTTTTACTACTGGCTTGTTTTGTTAGTATTAACGCAGGGAAGTAGATCATATCTGAAGCTTTTTTCCTCAGACAAGAAATAAACTCTTACGCAAGCAACTTTCAAAGCAAAAGCAGGATTTTGTCCAGGCTTGTGCCTCTATTAGATCTACACGATCTCACTGGAAGCTGAATGACGTGGACGATGAACACAGATCCGTTACACCATTTCTTTTTCCTTGTTTTCTCAAAACCTAGCTTTACTCTGAAAAATGACAATATTAGAAACAGCAGCAGCAATCATCAGTATTATATTCATTTAACAGTGAAGTCAGGGAGAAGACTTTTGCAGGTACCAATGGATAATGTATTCAATCAAGCCTAAGTTGAGTGCTTAATTGCTTCTACTTCCAAACACAGTTTTCATAGTTGGAAATAGTGCGGCACACTAACATGAAAAAATACTTGCATAATACTAATCAGAAACATTCATAATTTCAATTCAGAGTATCTTTGATATAAGCAGTATTACATTAAATATTTCAAACACTTAATTGAGAAATAGACATTTATAAAACGTTTCCCACAAATCATTTTGGCATGTTTCTGCTCTCCTCCCTAACAGGAATGAAACATCACCACTGAGGTCATGGTTCAAAACGATTTCATGGCAAACTGAAAAATCCTGGCAAATTAGACAGCATTTCGTAAGAAATTATTAAGAAACGCTTTAATCAAGAAGGACATAAATTATATCCTATCATGGATGATACTGTTTGAATAATGCCTTAGAAGATTATCACAATCATAACCAAAACAAAGCCCTGCCTGAAAACATTCAGAAAAACAGGAAATCCTAAGGGAGATTTTTTTCCAGTGTGTAATGCTGATGATCTCAAGTATTAATAAAATAAGCAATTAAATTAACCTAAATGGCCTCTGTTCAGGTTCTTCACCTTTTCTGTCACCTAGAAAAGCCAGAAAAACTTTTACTAACAAAAGCACAGAAGTTATGAATACACCAGAAACACCATGGCACATCGAATTCCTCACACTCTACGCTTTCAGTGCGCTCCTTATTCGCTGCAGCACCAGCCACACGACACCTGTGTTTGCAAAGATTACTCATAGCTCTCCACCTTTCTTTGCTGCCGTACCCATTTCACTGAAGGATATGCATTACCATCTTTAAGCTGAAACAGAAAACACTGACAAGTTCTAGTCTTCTCCTTTCGTTATTCTTATTCGTAGCTAATAAATCATTATCCTCCGACACCTTAATCATTCTTCCCCCTAACTGCATCCTACTTGTCTGTATCGTTTTGACAATGAGAGTTTCAAAACTAGACAGTATTCTAAACAATAGTCCCATTAAAGATTTAGTTACAGCCACATTATTTTTTCTCCTCTAAAATTTAAGTGATATTAACAACGGAGAGGGCTCTAATCTACATAAAGATGCCAGCAACTAATAGACATTTTCACTACTGTATCATCTAACTCTATATAAAGTGTATATATATAAAGCAGAGGGACGGAAATACTCCTGGAGGTAAATATATACCTGTATTTAATTCCACAGCATGACAAGGATCAAGGAAGTTGTATTACAGTTAGTAACTGTGAAAAACATTACAGAAACAACAGCTACCATAGAAAAAGCTGTTAGAGAATGTGCATTCTGCAATGCAACATGTCACTGAAGGTAGTCATATTGTAATTTTTTACTATTTATATCCACTGTAAAATCCAAGTATCTTTTGAACCTACTTGTTTCAAGAATACTCAATTTCAGTGTATTCAAGTCTTCTGGATTACTTTGCACAAGACAAAGATTTCCCTCCCTCAATCCCCGACCTGAATCTCATGTACTCCTCTGTTAACAGCATCTGCAATTCAGTTAGGATTATTTCTGTGCTAAGGTCTACAATGCCATCCTATTTCATATCTGCAAAGGTTGCGAAGTTATTTCCCTTGGAAGTCCATCAGTGGAGATGCTGAAATCAAAATTCCTCGACAACTTGGACGCCCAAAATTAGGCTTCCACATCCATAGCACATTTCCTAAACAGCAGTAGTGCAGCTCTTAGAATGGCTGATGATGAGACTCTTCTATTGTTTTAATTAGGAGCTATGCACAAGCATCTCCTCTCAAAATCACACATTTTAAATATGAACCTCAGGGATATCTCTTCCTTTAGGTAAATATTGACTGCTTCTTCACAACTTCTTATTGTACATCACATAGAATGATTCACATTAAGTCCACATGAAAATATTCATAACTGAACTGAATAAACTTGCAAGTGTAGGACACAAAAAGACACAATATTAATGCTCCTTAGCATTTTCTTTCATTTAATAATCAGAGAAGCTGAACGGAAGGCAAGTCTTAAATATCAGATCTTTATGTAATTGAAAGTATGTATGACTTATGCTTCTCTTAGCCTTCTCAAATTACAAATGTGTGCTGGAAGCACTTCTCATTATTGGCCTACTTATTATCTTCAGCAGACTTAATACTGTGAGAATGGCAACTCAATTCTGTATTTCCTCCATTTTTTTCTCCCCAATCAATCAAGCACTAGGAATGTTAAAGAGATTCAGGAGAAGGAAATAGGTTTTAGAAGTGACGGAAAGTACTTCTTTCCCTAAATCTTAGACACCTCTTCCACAGTTCTGCAGTGACCCCCCCCACCAAAAAAAAAAAAAAAAAAAAACAGGAAACAAGCTCAGATTCAACCCATATACAATTGCTCAAAAATCTATCAGCCCTGTCAGGCAGTAACCACAAATGAGAAATACCATCTCCAAATGACAAATGGCTTGCTTTCAAACAGTGCTTTCTCCCAGAAATCTAGTAACAGAATTGCTGGAAACAACATTCCCATGGTCATGCACATTTGCTTCTATGGTATTCAGATAATACTCTGAAAGTTCAGTACCATACATACAAAAAACAATTCCTTCAAGCTCCACTGTTGTACCCTTCTGATCACTTCCTAGGCACAGACTGGTGCTACATGCAATTCCTGCACCAGCTCCATCCCTATACTATATTATATAACAGATTCAAGACATCCCTATTGTAAAGGGGCTTTCCTCTCATTTACTGATACACTGCCACCTCCAAAATTTCCTAGGTTGTGCAGGCGTAAGGGCATTAGTCTAATCAAAAACCTGAAGTCCCAGGAGAGAGACACTGAAAACCTCAGTCGCGTTCAGACCACAAGTTACTCCTATGCATAATAGGATTACTCCTAAAAGCACAGTCTCCCTCACACTAAAAGGCTATGGTGAAATGCAATTTCTCACAAAAAAGCTATGACAAATTCCTCTGGAATCAAGATATAGAGCAACTGAAAAGAGAAGTTACAAGTCAACAGTGAGACTGTTTACTGAGACCCCACAGAATTTACATATTCCAGAAACACATTTAAGTGAAGATGCAGAGCCACTCAAAAAAAAGGAAAAAAGGAAAAAAGAAAAAAAAGAAAAAAAAAAGAAATGCTCATTTAAGGAGACTGCTGTTAACACTCACTTGTGGAATATAGTATAAGCCATGACGGAATTTTGTTTCTTCTCTGAAAACCATTAAAGTTTCTAAGCAATTCAAAAGCATACCCTGGGAAACGCTACAGCAAAAATAAAAAGGTGCAGATTAGAATAATTGAATTTAATTATAAAGAAATTCCAGTGCAGGCTGACGTAAATATCTAAACAGAGGAATTCAGCTTGTGAGCACCTGACTATGCTCTTGAAGCTATGCCTTGCTGCATGGATAAGCACATAGAATTGGGCCACTCCATCATACCCATGACAGGCCAAGATGCAAGCTTAAATAGCTGTTCTAAACAGGAAGAAGATAGAAAGCTTTTCTCCTTTTGGCTTATAGAGGGAGATCAACGTATAACTTACATTTTGCTCGTCTAATGAAGACCCTTAAGACCATCTGCTGGGCATATACATCAATTATAAGATTGGTTTCTGCTTACACGTATTTTTGAATAATACTACGCAATTATTTTCCAAACGATGAACTCTGCCACATTTGTATTTTTTACGTATATAAGCATGGGTCTTTAGTATAGAAAGATAGAAGAACTACTCTAAAGATCCAAAAGAAATAGGCATTTTCAGCTTCCTATGCCTATGCCCAAAATACTGTCCTACTACCACTCTTGGACTCCAAAGCAAGCAGTTTTTCAAGCTTATTCTTCCTGCCATTCTTAACTACTCCACTGTCTTATGTTTCCAGGCTCTGGTAGAATACATCAGTTTCTTCATCCTTGGTCTCAAGAAAGTTTAATTGGAAGGCAGAGTAAACTTAGGCAAGGCAACAGCAATAAAGAACTGGGAAACAAAGTGCTCAGGCACTTAGCAAACCTGCACTGCAGCTGTCCTCAGCCCTTCACTCCATCAGCAGATTCTCTTCCTTCCCCTCCAGAGCAGAACATCTCACTAACAAAGAGCAGTTAATCATCAGATAGGAAATTCACCTCTGTATTGATAAGGAGACTTGGAAGAGAGAGAGAGAGAGCACTACGTAGAAGTGAAATGTCTTGTAGATATGCAAACCTGTAGATGACTATGATTTGCTGTTCATGCTGCAAGTTATTTAATAAGATCATTTATACCTGCTGTTTTTCCACTCTGAGAATACAGGGCTAACACAAGGATTTTTTACAACAAGCTTTGAATAAATAAAGAATCATTCATTCATCCCAAAGAACTTAAGATTTCAACTACCATGAAATCTATAAAAGCAAAAATATGCTGATAATTATCTCTTAAGGGTACACATAGCATAGAAGAAAGCTTAGAAATGTTAATGTATTAAATTACTTAAAGTGTGCTTAAACATACTAATACAGTGTGGATATCATATACCCCTATCTCCAGCCACACCTACCACATACCTCAAACCTGTACTCAGATGTATGAACAGGAATTCTCATCGCAACTGTCACCTTCCAAAGCTCCAACTCAATCTCTTGGATGCAAAACAGAAGCATGGAGCCCCGATTGCATTCTGGGGATAATTTATAAGAGAAATACACAGGAAAACATACAGCCAAAGGCTAATCAGCAAGGTCATCAAGTCTTTTTACGTCAAGAAAGTTGGGGGAGCCAAGGGAAGGAAGGTGAGCATACCCAAAGTGTGCCTCCTGAGATGACATAGCTTTCCTGACTATATGTCTAAAAGAGACAAGCTCCATTGTGTTCACCTGCTCCATCCTCTGCTACACACAGCTCACAAGATTTCCCCATACTAAAGTTCCGTCAAAAATAGAGACCTTGCTTTAGAAAAACATCCTTGGTTTAAAGCTGCACAATGCTGATAAAAAAAAATCAAAATACTTATTAATCTAATAAGTGCTCTTATTGTTAAAAAACTGCCCTCTCTATAGTCTCAGCCCTTCCAACTTCAAATTTCCACACTGGATCTTGTTAAATCTTTTCTAGCTCAACTTAAGAGCCCGCTCTTCCTACCCTGACATTTCTAGACAAAGATCCAATCACTGCTGTAATTCTTTTGATTTTGTTCAAGAAAACACGTTCTCTGACAGACTGTACAGCAAGCGGCTTTTAAACCTTTGAATTATTGGGGTGGCTGTGAGCACAGAAATCTCTTGCCTAAAGTGCAAACAGCAAAACAGTAACACTTGCACACCTCACAGCTAATTTTCCTGCTCCTGCTTGCTGCTCCTCTGTCTGCTTAGCTTCACCTAAGTGGCTCATCCCTGGCTGACTGCCCATGAAATTCCCTAAGTCTTTCCAAAATCACCAACCCTGGGGCGCAACCTTCTAACTCACTGTTCTTAGTGATACGACTTCACACTTAGTTATGCTGAAATGCATACTGGATATCTGCACTCAGTAACTACCAAGTAACCCAGACTTCTCTATAATCACTTATAAGTGGTTCTCCCTCTCCACTATCTAATCCTCCTGGTTGCTATATTTTAATACTTAGGTTATGTATTATTATCCATAATAACAAACAAATAACGTTTTTCAAGTCAAAAACCTGGAAGAAAACATTAGCTAGCACAAGCCTTCGAGCTATCTCCACCTCAGTGCCACTGAGCCTCTCACCTGCCCAGCCTCAAGAAGGACAATTAATGGCCCGTTCCTCACTGTCCCCCTCTGCAGAACAGTAACTGCAGATCGCTTCACTGACAGTAAGGTCCACCACCTCCAATTCTCACAGCAATGTAGGCTAACAAACATTTAAACAAAAAAATCACGCAAACACCTCCCGCCAGGTTAGTAATGCTGTAAGTACCTGCTTTACTTGCAGGAGGAAGCCAAGTGAGGGCAGCCCACCCCTCCCCACGGAAGGTGCCCCTGGAGAGCCCCGGCACAGGGGACCTGGGGGGCGCTTTCCACCAAGGCTCCCCCCCGCCTTCATTCCGCAGGCTCCGTCTTCCTCTACTCACGGAAAACAGCTGCATTTTCTATTAAGAAAGAGGGACTTACCAGGAACCTCGGGAGGAGAAGAAAAAAAACAAAAAATACGTATTTTTTTGAGATATATATATAGGTATATTTTGTCGGCATGCCCGCTGCTGCCGAGGCAGCTAAGGACTGCTGATGTCAACTCTGTAATTCAATGGAGCTGGGAGGTAAAGTACTACTCCAGCCTCCTCGGGATTCAGCTCCTGGCTCACGTAGGCAGCACACACGATATACACACACACACACGCTGCACGCACACACGGACTGCTCGGACGCCCGCAGGTGCACGCTCGCAGCAGCACACCTCACCCCCTCCCTACTCCCCGCCTCCCCCGGCTGTACCGCTCTCCGCCTGCAGCGGGCAGGGGCTCCTCGCAGAAGCAGCAGCAGCCCCGGCTGAAGTGTGCTTGCATTGCAGCCGGGAAGGGCTGGAGCCGAGCGAGGGGCTGGCTCACGACAAAGCCATCCCCATACCCCGGGAGAGGGGCCGGCTCTGCCCCACAGGAGCTGGCCTCGCCATCCCCGAGGAGGGAGGGGAGTCGGCAGCCAGCCCCGCCGCCACGGCAGGTCCTCCCTCACCTCTCCAGCTGCTGCTGGACCAGCCCCAGCCGCAGCTCCCGAGCGGCCCCTTCCGGCGCCCGCCGTGCTGCCCGCGCCGCCGCAGCCACCGCCCCGCAGCGCCCCTGTCCGGCGGGAAACGCTGCGGCGGGCAGCGGACCAGGGGTTGGGAGGTTAGGGGGTGCGAGCCGGGCGCGCCATGTTCGCGGCGGCCGTCCCGCCGCTAAGGGGTGCGGGCGGAGCAGCTGCCGGAGCGAACCTGCGCGCGGCGGGTAGCAGCTGCCCCTCGCGAAATGGCGGCGGGGGCCGCTCCCGCTGCGCCCTCGCGCGGCGGGCAGGGACTGCCCCGCTGCCCCTCGCGAAATGGCGGCGGGGGCCGCTCCCGCTGCGCCCTCGCGCGGCGGGCAGGGACTGCCCCGCTGCCCCGCTGCCCCTCGCGAAATGGCGGCGGGGGCCGCTCCCGCTGCGCCCTCGCGCGGCAGGCAGAGGCTGCCCGAAATGGCCGCTCCCGCCCTGCCATTTGGTAAGAGCCGTCTCAGCCCACCAGACCGCTTGCTGCTTTGTGTTTAACGTTCTCCAGCCATTGGGAAGCTGTAGCTGCATCCATGGTGTGCGCTGGATGAGGGAAGAGTCCAAAGGGTAGAGCGGTATGTAATAAACATCCTAAATGAATCAAGTGAATCATCATCTACCCTCCCAGGCATCTTCAACGCACCTGAAGAGCTCACGTAGCAAGCATCTAAAAAGATAAGGAAATTAATTTAGCACTTATATATATGGCCTAACATTTTAAAGTACAGTTCTGAAACTGTTACAGTAGACAGAGGTAGGCCACATGAAAATACTTAACACAGATTTTTTTCCACAGCAGTAACTGACTTGAAAGAGGGTAAAAATTTTATCGGTTTCAAAAAATTCTGATAGATGCAACCAAAACTTCCTGCTGTGCTTTCAGATGAACAATTCTAGCATAAAAATGGCATCTTATGCACAATACTCAGGTTATCTTCATATTTCTAGTGTCACATTTATTTTTAAGAAACTATAGTGCATGTCTTATTCCAAATGATGCATATGCTGGGAAGCTTAATCTTAAGAGATGCAATGTCTACTTAATAACTATATGAATACAACTCCTTTGGAAACTAATGTGAGTTAGCTGAATGTTATATTCATGACAGCATCCTTTCACTTGCTCATGAAAAGCTATTGGATGGATCTGCTCTAAATTAAATCCTGTAATTATCAGAATATAACACTGGTCTCTATAACACTGAAAACTGCTGTATCAAAAAAGATGCACAGTTAAATATATTCTGTAATGGCATGATTTAACCTATTAAAACATTAAAATATTAAAACTATTAAAATATTTTAAAATATTAAAACATAAAGTTCAGAGTTATATGATTTTTATAGCTTCATTTCATCGATGTTGGTTAGGGATTTAGTGAAAAGAAGGGCTAACAATCGTTTGCACAGCAGCCTGATAGCTCAGATACACCATTACCAACCTGAATACCCAAACACAAGAAGAATTTCCGAGAAATAGCACAAACTTTCTGTGTTTCTTTTGGTATAGAAAGCAGCTACTCATAAAGGCTGGAGAACCATATTATTCTGCCTCACCCAAATCCATGTTTATTATTAAGTGCCATCTGTGATCCGTAACAGACCGTAAGAACTAAGAGTATTGTAAGTCATGATTACAGAACTCTGTAGCCTTTTTAGAAGGAAGGTAAAGTATTCTCACTATTATTTCATTGATGGCTGGGATCTCAGTTGCTAACACTTGCATCATTGTGAAGAATTACCCCACTACAGTCCCTAGCTGCAGCCTTCTTCAAGCTAGAAAGCTTTATTAAGAATGAATCCTCGTATTCATGGCCCATTTCCAGAGTGCTATAGCAACACTTTTGTCCTCTGGGACAAGGTTTCCAATAGATTTTTCTGTCTGGAAAAGCAACTGCTAACTCCGCACACCAAAAATCAATATAGAGTTCAGTGTTTCTTGATGTCCTCGTCCACGCAGACACAATGTCCTCCAAACTCAAAGAAGAACTTGCACAAATTACAGAGTTCAGTTCAGCAACATTAATGAACAAAACCTGCTAGTCCTTGCTTTTTTTTCAGTCAGCATTATCGAGTGCTCTGGAAGCGCTCTGCATGTCTCTCTGCCCTAATCTATCAGTAATATATCAGACAACTAGGCTATTGCAGCAACTTGCTAAATAAAGAGGTTTGTGAGTAAGAATTCATGCATCATGAAATAGGTAAGAGAGTTTCTCAGAAATACCCACAGTTGTTAGCATCAAGAGCTACTGTGGGATAACTATTTACATTTGACTCCTAAATAACACAAGTGCTAGGGGTAGAATTGGAAGACACAGTCTTAAAGGAAAGCTTCCTCAGGAAAGTTGAAACATGCAAGTTCTCGATCGTCCACTTGAGTACTGCCCAGGCTACTTACAAGAAGTACAATTGCATCTTCAATGAGAAGAGAGGATTATGCCTTTTACTAATCCTTATTGCTCAAGGTTTTGACCTTTTGCATGGTGGAGGTCTTCATAAAAAACAGACATTTCAGCAATGCCTTCAGACTGTTGGAAAATTGTGGAAGCTACTTCTACTGAAGTGTCCTATTTCTGCCTAGTTTTTTCAATGGTTTCAGATGCATTCCACATTTTAAAGGATGGACTTTTTGGCATTTCTGGAAAAAGGGTTCCTCCTTGAGTTTTATTGCAGCTTGTGGCACTTGTGTGCTTCTCTCCACTGCTAATGAAAATGTGTGTGTGTGGGGGGGGGGAGATGTCAGATTTTTTTTTTTGAAAAAAAAACTGTTATAGTACACTAATGAAAAATGGGGCAAAATAACATCTCAAGAAGAAAGACAGAAATTGCTGCAGAAGCAATAGTGTCACTATGTTTCCTTAAACCATTCATCAATCTGCTCAGCATTCCTTCTTGAAAGAAAAGAGATTTATTCAATGTTATTAAGCAGTATCCAATAAATTTATTAAAAGATACATATTTTTAAATTCACAAGACACTGTTACTTCATAATTCCTGTTTGGTCAGTGTGTAATATATAAGGTTGGAAAGAAGTCTACATAACCCCTTAGCATATGGTGTCTTCAACACACATCGTAAATGTTAGTGAGATGACTGCTGCCAAGTAGCCATGTGATCTCGACCCGCCAGCTTTTCCTAGGGCTGGGATTTTGTTTATGCAACAATAGTATTGGGCTGCAAGTCGGATTCTTGTCCCAGAGTTTATTCACCTCACCTTTGCTACTTTTGTGACACAAAAAGAAGAGGTTTGCTTATTATGTACCCAAGAAACTTACCTCAGAGAGAAAAATGAAGTCATTTTTTAAGTTTCAGTTATTCTTTGGCTCCTTAGCTACTCTTCCTCTGCATACTGAACAAATGATGTCAAAAGTTATAATGTACCCTGTCCTTTTTAAAGGAAAAGCTAAAAGCAGAGTTACAGATACAGCAAATGCCAGTAACCCGTTTGTGCTTCTTTTTCTCCCATTATAAAACTAGGAATCGGTTTACTTGCCCCTGCTTTTCTTTAGTACATTTGAAACAGACAAAAAAAGTGGGAATACAATTACGAGTGTTTCACTGTGCTATGTTAAGCCAGTATTTGAATTACTGCCTACAGTGAACTCCTGCAAGCTAAGGGAATGGTCCTACAGCCCTCATTACTGAGTGCACTATTTATTCACACAACTGTTTTAGTGTCAGTTATAGCATTCTTTGCACAAGCAAGAACTATGCAAAATGAGTAAAAGCTGGAGAATGAAGTCCTGCATGAAAAAATGTTGAATTAATGTGCAAGTGCCATATGTTTTAAAGATATTCAGAAGTGTTCCTTGAGGCAACAGTGAAGGAACTGTCAAAAGAATTTGAAAATATGTGAACACCTGTGAAGCATAAACTGGTAGCATAACATCTAATTTCATCCTAAAGGTATCAAGATTTTTCTTGGAATTATTTACAATTTAGCTTCAAATAGCTAGCAACAGTTCTATCAATTAGCAAATCTAACAGCAAATTATCTATATTTTTCATAAATGTGTTACTGCAAAGAACTTTAATGGCTTCTATAAAATTCAGAAATATTTCAGTGCTTTCATGAAACCATGGAATTTCCTGTATATAAAATGTGTAAGTTCATCAAGAAGGCAACTCAAGCCACCTAAATGTTTTTGATCTCCTAACTAGTTGTCAATGCACAACACTGAGGACTATTTAGAAGATGCAGAGGAAAGGAAACAAAAACACCCTAAAGCTTATACACAGTCATAAGCAGAAACGCTCTTCCAGTTCGTTAATTATTTTTTCTCATAATGAAAATAATCTCACAACGTTCTTGCTGGAGCTGTGGAGAGTTGTTCCATTTCTTCAAACAAAACCCTAAAAGTCTGCCAGAGGAATACAGTTGCTATGGCTGAAGACGCATACACTGGACTCTTAGAACCAGTCAATTGTATGTGGCTTGCAAACATTTCTAGGGTTTCAGGCAAAACTCTTCCTTCTCCTCTGATCTCTTTGTTCTCATTGAGATACTCTAGGGTCAAGATTTTTCGCCGGTGCCTTTGCATCATCTTGACTGAGTGAACCACTTCGATATACGCCAACCAGAAAAATCACTCTATAAAACTACAGGGATTGTGCAGTGAATGAAGTATGTCAACTAACTGATCCTCAAATTTGTCTTTCATCTATGGAAGTACTCTGCCACAAGTGAACATATTTGTTAACACCAACATAAGTCATTTAAAACATACTTTATAAGGCAATGCTTTCAATTCCAGTCAGCAACTGAAAGGACTTTTTAGATCAACTATATTGGTTTAAATTGTCTTTGACAAGAAACACTGCCTAGGAAGTGAGAAGTTGCATTCTACATTTGAAACAAGGTTTGGAAAAATAACTAAGGAGGCAAATGTGTCTTCACAGCAAAAGATACCTTAATTTTTTCTACAAAAGCATTCTTGACCCTTCAGAAAGCCAGATGACATGGTAAGAGTCACTCATTCGTCTTTCTTCCATTTGCATTATGTTTTGCTCAAAGCACTTGTTCATACTTGTAGTCTTACGAGGTTATTTTTGATAAGAGAAAAGCTGGCAACTTCAGTGAGGTGTTTCTTCAACACTGTTTAGGTGATTTACAAATGCAGCCCAACTGTGTTTCCTTGAACACTATGGGAGGAGCATACCAGCACTTTTCTAGTCAGAAATCTGGTTTTCTCTTTCTCTAGGAAGTACTCTGTCCAAAGTAAGCTCCACTTCTTGCAGTCTTTAGGACACAATAACTTTCCTTTTCTGCCTCTCCCTTCTTTTAGCACATGAAAACAACTGCTAGTCCTCATATTTCCAGTTCAAGGGTGCCTGAGTTTCTTTCCATGCTTTGCTGTGATATGTTGGGGAGCACTTTGGACAATGGCTCTTTTATTGTTTCAGCCAGGATGACAAAACAGTATGTTCAGTGTCTCTTTCCTTTTAGCCTGAATAAATGTTCATTGCCTTAAACTAGGACTGTGACAGACAAGAAGCCTTAAGATTTTGGGCTGCATAGCAGTGACTTATAGTACAGGTATAGGTAGGTAATGACTATTAAAAAGATTATTTAACAAATTCTCTTGATACATGGGGAAAATGAGCTCATGTTTGGTTAAAAGGCTACGTTAGTCTAAAAGCTTGCTGCCACTGAAGGGTGAAACGCACTATTTACTACTCTTTCTGCTGTTCCTCGGTGGTGTTTTGCCCTCTCCCTTACTTTCTGACCTCTTAGAGAGCCAGATTAGTTCAGAAAACCATCAGAAAGTTACTGAGTTAGTGTTGCTCATTTAGCAAGCCGGGGTGAGGAGTGAGTGGAGCACCAGAGCCTCAGCAAGGGGAAGGCGGGATTTTGCTGCTAAGGAGGAAAATTGAGGGAGGAGAGGCTGGACCAGCACTTAGGCTGGCAGTGAGCGTTCAGTTCAGCTCAGCTGACTTGTGGTATTCATTCCACCTTAATAGTAATGTGATTTGTTTTCAAACAACAAGACAAAAAATAAGATCACCAGAATGTAAATGCGTCTGTGTAACGTAGCTGCCAGTTTTTTAATTTGTCATCTAGGGGAACAGTATTTTATGGCTGCTGTATTAAGAACAAGGTCAGGAATGCTGAGGCCTATAATGGATATTTTCACCTCAGTAAAACATATATAGTCTAAAAAATCAGTGCTCAGGTCACGGTAGAGAACCACATGCTTTATTTAACTTTCAGGCAATTAAAGTCTTGCATTCAAGCTATGAATAGAAGTGTGCCTACTTTTAGCAGCTGAAATGGCATCATTTTTTAATTATAAAGGGCTAGATTTAATGGGTTTTGTGCATAGAACACAAAAAATTCATAGACTAGATGATTTTAAGCAAATACTGTTTAAAACAGTTCTTTTTTCATGCAAATGTTTACACATCATAAAACTTTCAGTCTTCAAACATGCATGGTGTAGGAGTTCTTTGGACACAAACATTCATAATTTATAGTCTTACAGTAGTGCTATGATGATTGCTTGAACATTAAAGACGACACAGTAGTCTATGTATTTTGAAATACCATTTAATATGATTTAACAGGACTAAATGAAGAGTTAGAAACATGTGACCATGCAGTCTTGGTAGTCTTTGATGTTTACATAATAATCGGTGCACTGAAGATCATTTTCTCTACCACACATTTGCGCTTTCAGAAATTTTGACAAATAAAAAGTTGTCTTAAAAATCATTCAATTTTGTGAGCTTTCATATCTATATGAGTAGTCTCACTAGGTCTGCTTATTTCTCTGGTTCTCTGACGTTCAGAAGCTTACCCGTGTACCTAAGTAAACCAAACAGCAATTTTTAATTTCAATAAATGGATCACACACTGTTCATGAACCATCTGTGATGAATTTTTACTTGTAGGAGGGAGTCATTCAATAAATTTTGAACAAATAGCTCTGGAACCACTCTAAACTGAAACCTGACAATTTCTGCTACAAAAGAGGATAGACGCATGCAATTTATTTGCTTAAAGGTTTTTATTTTTAAATTTTGATCACTGGTTACTTTCACTGAATTGCATTGCTAATTGTTTTGCTAAGATTTTTGGAAAAGTAAAAATATCCCTAATGCTTATCTATCTCCTTTCGAGTTCAAGTCTTTTGCACTCAAGCGCATTACTATATATTGAATTTCTAAATTCAGAGTTACAGTTATATTTTGCCCAAAAGATGTTAACAGAGAATAATGCTCTAGACTAGGAAAAAAAACCCTAGTAATATATGCTAAGTATAGTGTCCATTGCCTTTGACCAGTTAGATATACTCTCATTTCATAATCTTAGTGGAACAAAGGCGTCACTGTAAGAACAATAAAAAAAGATATAGGATGGTGCATGCCTCATCGTATCATCTGCGATAGTTTTTTGCTTCAGCTTCCTGCTCTTTTGCTGTTCCTGCTCTTCCTGTTTTGTATTTTTCAGATCATGAGAAAAAGACTGGAGTGGGACAAATGATAAATAGTGTGTGTATTTTCCTTTCATGCTTCTGAAAGAGTTCATGAAACTCTTCATTTGAAGTCCTTCAAATAAAATCTTCAATCCCTCTGCCTTTTGGGGGTCTTTATTTGCTGAGTATTGTTGAATAAAACCATGCTGACAGTTATCTGTCACGCTTAAATTAATATAGCTAGCAGTTTGGAGAAACATTTTGCTTTGCACAGCAAGTCTTGACTGCAGTATTCTGTTCTTTGTAGATTCATGCCATTCTTTGGGACCTGTATACCAGTATAGTAGGAAACAAAATGGCAGGTCAGATCTCTCTCTTAAGCTGAGAACAGTTTGGGTTAGTCCTAGTTCAAAATTTTCCTATTAAAAGTAGCAACAAGATAACTAGTCTCAGGAACTGTCTATTGCTTTCATCGGGAAGCCTAAAAATTATCCTCTATCTCTTCCTCTGAGTCTAACATTTATATTTAAAAAGTAACGAGATTAATCGGATATGTGGCTAACCTTGTTTACATTTGATGCCAAAGAAAATATTAAAGAGCCTTGTTCCAGATTATAAAGAGCTCCTCTTTGTTTACCCCTGCTTTTTTCTCCTTGGCTATGGAAATAGCGATGTCTCTGACAATTCACTAAGAAGTTTTGAAACTATTGTTGAGTGGGCATTTAGCTCTTCAGAGGAGTTCTAGCAAGTCATTGCAGTCAAGATTAAAAGAGCCCTCAGGAAAAAAAATCAGACAAGCAAATCATGAAAACTTCAGCTAGGGTCAAGCATCCATGGCCTGGCCATACATAAAAGCTGCCACATTGATTAGCCCCAGAGTTCCTCTAGTCCACCGCGCAGTGCCTTGTAGTAGCTGGTAGTGAATGCGTAGAAAGAGTGCAAGAACATGAAAATTAAATAGCAGAATTCCACTGATTTTGTCTTCAAGAGTTTAAGGTAAATCATGAAGGTTTAAGATGCTTACAACAATTTAAGGAAAAATTACTAAAACTGAGTGAGGAGACATGCTGTTTTAGCTGCATTATTCACATTTCTATTGCCTCTGCTCAAACAGCACAGAATCTTCACAGACGGCACAGGCTGCCACCTCTCCAGTACGCCAGATTCTTTTCTTTCCTCATCAAATATTTGCTTTTACTCAACAAATTATTTGAGCTGCTGTGTTTATTCTCTGCCTTTTAAGAGCTCCTGTTCTGCATTGGAGAGATGAAAGCCTGTAGCTCTTTCAAAATTTGGGATGTATTTCTGAGCCACCTCTTTTAGCATTTCTCACATTTCCTATTACAGTTGACAGAACTAAGTACACTGCCAAGCCATTTCGATTTTCCAGCCTACAGTCTTGGTAGTGTAATAAAGAAATAAGCCATGTGATCAGATAATACCCCTTGAAAAGAAGCGTGCTGGCTCATTGCTACAAGTTAGCATTACGCTTGTGAAATCAGTAATAGCCTTACTCATTCTCAGTAAGAAAAGAAAAAATACTGGTGATTTTGGTTACGGAAATTAGTTCAAAAGATGAATCTGTTGGAAACAGAAAGGAAATGGAAATGGAAAATAACTACTCAATAGTTGTGAAAATTGTATAAATGTAAGTCTGAAGCTGTCTGAAAAGATCATTTAACACATCCTCCTGCCGGAAGGAGAATCCAGGCTAGCTGGATCAACTCTGGCAGATGTTATCTAGTGTGTTCTTGTTCATCCAGTGAAGGTGATTCCAAAACCATGCCCGTAGTCCGTTTCAGTGCTTCATTACTCTGATACTTGGCATTGTTTTCTAATATTCAACATAAAACTGCTTTAGTTCCAGTTAAACCCATTATTGCTTGTCCTACTTTTCATTTGGCATTGGTCTGTGGATAATGTTTTTTTAGTAAATTGCTACACATTAAGAGACCTCTCTCTACAACAAAGACTGAGACTTGTTTTTGTTTATAAAACAAACACAGTTCCTCCACAGATCCGCATTTTCTAAGCTTCCTTTCAGTCTTGCTGCCTTGGTGAAGAATCACTTTTATTTCTCTGTCATGCCACCACACTGGGCAGAGAACAACATATGATGCCTGACCAACACCAAGAACAATATAATTGCTTTCTGCGCCTTTCATAATATTCCTCAATGCAGAATTTTATTTAGTTATTTATAATACTTTCTGTGTACTGTAAGCCCATAAATTTTTCTGCAGCACTGCTGCCTAGACAACTAGTCATCGTTTTGAATTTGTGTATTTTGATGGCTTCGTTCTACAGACAGCACTTTATATTTTTTAAGCAAATTTCCTCTTGTTGATTTCTCCAGCCTATTCAACATTTTTGTTTTTGACCCTGGCATTCAATGTGCTTGTAACTTCTTTCTACATGCTGTCATTACAAAGCTTTTATGTGCACCACTTTTATTCCATGATTCAAGTTATTGCTAAAAATACTGATTAGCTCTCGGGCCAGAACAAACTCTTCTTGCACTTACTCTTCCTACTTTGATAACGATTCATTAGTAACTATTGGTTACTTTTTTTCCCTAGATTGTATATTCTTATTTTATGTGAAAGTTACGTGGGACAGCATAAAAAGGCACATTTACTGTAAAATGACACATCTACTATTTCCCATTCATCCATTAAACCAGCTGTCTACCAAAGAATAAAATCAGATCATTTGACGTATACTCTTGACAAATCCGTGTTGGCTTTTTGTGTATATGATAAGCTGATATATGATGCTGAGTGTTTTGTTGTAAACACTTACTGGATAAATACTTGTTCTGCCATTTTGTTAGTTATTATTCAGCTACTAGTTTTCTGGATGTTGAATGGAGCCTAATGGACTTAAAATTTCCTCAGTCCTCCTGCTGTCCTCCCTCCTGTAAAGGATAGTGGGAGAAGAAGGATAGTAACTTTTTGGATTAGGACCTCACACGTTTCCCCAGTCATTCAGGATCTCTATTTTCCACAGAATCCTCAGAGGTAACTGCTACTAATGTTATAGAGAAGGATTCATCCTAAACAAAACTGAAAAACAGTCTAGAAACCATTTTAACTTGATAATATCCTGCATCCTGATGATACAAAGCTTAATTATTTCTGAAGATACAGAGAAGAAAAAATGAACAAGGTCCGAGGGTAAGCTCTTTTTAGCACTGTTAGCTTTTCTCTAGGATACCAGTGCATATACAACACAAATGTTTGTCCCTAGTTTTGAACTAGTAATACATAAAAAATGATATAGTTCTGGTAGTAGCTTCAAAGCACGAAAGCCCAGGAAAACACTGCAGAGCTCAGCACACAAAACTCTCTATGAAGGAGATGTTTTCATGTATTTTCCTATATCTGTTTGTACTTACTCATAATCTTTTAGTCTTTTAAAGAGATTTAGTATTTATGTTCAGACTTCTCTTCCTACTGTACCCGTCAGCAAATACTATACATGAAAGCTAGTTCCAGAGCAAGCCAACAGAAAGATGTTGAGCTTTGCTTCCCCTGCACATTTATGTAAAAAATTGTTTCAACTTGTGTACAATTAACATCGAACAAGAGATATTTTTGTAAGGTAAGCATTTATCTACCCAAATATATGCCGTCAAAACTGAAATTAGAACTGAGGCACCCGTGGCCCTTTATCTCATGTTCAATCTAATTCAGAAATGCTAGAATAAGAATGTATTACAGTGGGTAAGTCTACTTAAGATCTGCCCCCAGAATTCAGCCAAATTAACAGCATTGGAACAATTTTGTATTGTTATGTGCTCAGTATTTTTCCTGTTTCCCGGGCAACTTCAGAAGGAAAGAGTGACAAGTTTCTATTTATTTATATAGTTTTTACACTGAGTCAAATAAAAATTCAGAATAAATTATTTTTAATAAAGCAGAATTAAAGAACCTGACATTGCAATTCACCATTGATAAAAGCTAATGACAACTTTGTGTCAGGTAATCGACACAGATTCGTCCAGAAACAGGGAAAAAGGGGGTGGGGGCAGGGTTTTCACTGCTCCTCAAAGGGAACTTCTCCATTAGGAATTCTGTATCTCCAACAAAGAGAATGCGTATTTTTATAGATAGAGATAGAGATATAGAGATATAGAGATACAGATATAGATATATGCATGCACACAAACATATCTGTATCCCCAGCAAGGTTACAAACAACTATTCACTGCCTTTAGAGTGAGACTGCAAATACCAGGTTGCAATACGGTGCAGGATTGTCTCAGAATTCCAGAAAGCTGGCAATTATAAAGTAAAAATGAAACATCGTCCAACAGAAGGGAAAAGTTCTCACCGATAATTGCATCTACGCTAAAGACAGGAGGAGCCGCACTTCCAGTATCGTACAGCACAGGGAGTGTGAGTGACACTGCCTTTGTGAGCGTTTGACTTTATTGCCATCAAGGTTGTACTGCGCCTATAGACAATTTCAACTTTTTTAAGTGCTGTGAAACTCCTGGTGGTTGAAGGATACCTTTTAAACGGAATATAAGTATAAAACTGCCTTCACATTTAGCTCTCCTGGGCAGGAAACCACCTCTGCACCCCAGGCAGTTGCAAGCAGCTTTGTCAGACTCCGGCAGCAGCCGCGGTTCCCCTAAAAGTCGGCCGAGAAAATCCCGACGGCGTGGCGCCACCGCTAGGGAGCGGCACACTGTCGGAGGCGAGCAGAGGCGAGGGAAGGGGGCTAACCTTTATGTCTTGTTTTTGCCTCGGCTCACAAAGTAAGAGGAGGGAAAAGTGGTTTGTTTTTTTCCTCCCCCTGCTTTATTTCAAACGCTCACCCGCCGCCTGCCCGAAAGCGACATTTCTAACGACTAGAGAAACGGCGGACCTGGGGGGCGCCAGGAGAAGGCCCCACAAGCAGAGCAGAGCGCGTTTTGGGGGCGCCGAGGCCTCCCTCACACGCCGCGGCGGCGCCCCCGCCAGGCCGACCCCGGCGGCTCCGGGCGCGGAGCCAGCGCCGCCGCTGCCGCGGCCGCTGCGGCGGCCCCGGCCGGCGAGAGGGCGGGCGGCTCCCGCGGCGCCGCCGCAGCCCCCGCCCCGAGAGAGGCGGAGCCGCGCAGGCCTCTGAGCCGCAGCTCCCGAAAGAGGAACCGCCGCCGCTGTCCGCGCTGGGGCCATGGAGGAGTTTCACCCCCATAACGACGAGGTAGGAGCCGCCCGGCTGGGTCGCCGCCGCCCTCCTGCGGCCGTTGTGCCCCGGCGGGTGCAGGTCCCGCGGCGCTGCCTGCGGGCGGCGGGGCCGGGCTGGACGGCGGCGGCGGTGGCGGCGGGGCCACAGCCGCCTCTTGCCGGGGGAGGAAGGCGGCGAGGAAGCGCTTACAACTCTCTGTGCCGCCCCCCGCCCCCGGCCGAGGACAGCCTTTGCCGGTGACAAGTTGCCAAAGCCTTGGCAGCCACAGGTGATAAGTCCGCGCTGTGGGCGTTTGGCTTCCCTGGCGCGCTCAGCTCTATGTGAGGTTTTGGCTGGAAAATGGAGTTGTGCCCCGAGCTTCCCCGTCGATCCTCGGCAGTCCTGATGCCAGCGCCCCCAGCGTGGGGCGCACCCAGCAGGCAGCCGGCCTGGCAGCCGAGCGAACAGCCTTTGCTGTGGTGTGGAAGCAGGGTTTCTTTGTGCAGGCGCACATTTTAGCCTCTGTACGCTTGGGATTTTGCCTTTTAAACTGCGCTTCTCAATTCTAGTAGGTAGAGGGTGCATTTATTGAAGTTATGCCAAGGAAAGTCAAAGGTACTTTCATTATGCTGTGCAGTGGGGGATGCTGTTGCTTGCTGTAATATCGTCAGCCTTCGGCCATTTTTCTTGTATCACCCCTGGAATAAAAGCAAGCGCTGGGCTCCTTCCAGCGCTACGAGCTGATCGCTGCCAGCCAGAATGAATAAGCCACCGTTCCCTCCCCACGGGGCCTGAGTTGGGGTCTCCACCCACTGATTTTCATTACCAAACCTCACAGGAAAATAGTTGTCCTTGAGATTTCTGCCCTTGCCTGTATGTTTGAAACTGGAGGATAAGAAGGAGCAGATGGCACAGTTGCACATGTCATGCTCCCTCTGGAAGCCAAGCTGAAAACTGATGAGCAGGAATGAGTGGAAAATGGGCTGTGTTAAAACTGCTAGCTTTGTCCATGCTTGAGAGCTAGCTGGATGGGCTAATGAACATGAAAGACAGTCTTTTTGATATTAGGGCTGCAAAACCTTGAGTTATCATGTGGCAGTCAGATTTAACCCAAAGGTTAGTAGGCCTGTGGCTCCAATAAAAAAACAGGACTGAAACCCAGAGGAAAGATTTGCCATTCAACTTTTTGTCTTGGAGAACATTCTGATGAAAAGCATACATAGAGGTAGGATTTAATCTTTACAGAAAATGAAAATTGAGCCTGTTTCCAAGCACGCTGACGCCTAAGCTTTTTGTACCCGCTCAAAAGTAACTAGCAGAGAGGAATGCTAAAAAACGTATCTCTGGTGCTGGAAAAAAAAGTAAGATCTTAAAAGTATGCTTGCAGTTTATACAAGCAGGCCTGATCGTTGCATGTTATTTGGAGTAAAACTGCATTGTGTGTTTACTTTTCTACTAGAAATAAAAATGGTTTAATTTAATTTAAATTTTATTACAGATGATCTTCAATACTGATGAAGCCCACAACATCGTTAAGGAGGTAGGTTTTACCTTCACAGAATGGCTTAGGTGGGAAAGGGACCTCTGGAGATCATCTAGTCCAACCTCCCTGCTCAAGCAGGGTCACCTAGAGCATATTGCACAGGATCGCGTCCAGGCGGGTTTTGAATATCTCCAGGGAAGGAGACTCCACCACCTCTCTGGGCAACCTGTGCCAATGCTCTGTCACCCTCACAGCAAAGAAGTTTTTTCTCAGGTTCAGATGGAACTTCCTGTGGTTCAGTTTGTGCCCATTGCCTCTTGTCCTGTTGCTGGGCCCCACGGAGAAGAGGCTGGCCTCATCCTCTTGACACTCCCCCTTCAGATACTTGTACACGTTGATGAGATCCCCTCTCAGCCTTCTCTTCTCCAGGCTGAACAGGCCCAGCTCTCGCAGCCTTTCTTCAGAGGAGAGATGCTCCAGCCCTCTAATCATCTTGGTAGCCCTCCGCTGGACTCTCTCCAGGAGTGCCATGTCTCTCTTGTCCTGGGGAGCCCAGGGCTGGACACAGTACTCCAGGTGAGGCCTCCCCAGGGCTGAATAGAAGGGCAGGATCACCTCCCTCCACCTGCTGGCAACACTCTGCCTAATGCACCCCAGGATACCATTGGCCTTCTTGGCCACAGGGGCACACTGCTGGCTCATGTTTAACTTGTTGTCTACCAGCACTCCCAGGTGCTGGGAGCACTCCCAGATGCTGCTGCCTTAATGGTAGTATTTCAAAGATGATCTTTACCTTGTCTTGAAATGTAGTGGAAACAGTTAAGCAAGATCAGTCACACTTATATGAAATATAAGTTGTTATTTATATGAAGTAGAAACAAAGTTTTATCTGGGATTGCTTGGAAGCTTCGTCTATGCTGTCTTCCCTGACCTAAAGAGAGGGAGGGATTCCAGAAGCGGGAGAGTCAAAATTTGCGTTCCAGTGGAATGACGAGGGGCAACAGTCACAGGCTGCAAAGTAAATTCTTTGTGAATTTTTTTCCTTATCCAGCTAGAGAGTAGTTAACCACTGAAACAGTTTGCCAAGAGAGCTTGTGGAGTCTCCATCCTTAGAAATTTCAAAAAATCAAATGGACAAGCATTCAAGGCTGAGCAGCCTGATCAGACTTTGAAATTACTTGTGCCTTGAGCAAAAGATTGGACTACATGAGCTCCAGTTACTTTATCAATGTTTTTAAAGATGAGTTTTTACACAGAAAGAGCAGCCTTAAAATGAATAAGCCATTAGTCTAAATCAAATGCCTAGTAACCAGAAAGTGATTAAAGAAGAGCCTGTGACACAGAGCTTGTGAAGTTTTGCAAGGAAATACCATTTTTATAAAGGAATTTCTGTAGGCATTCTGCACATCCTTTCCTACATGCCCTCTCAAGAAGGGAAAGAGCTGTACTTTTAGAGCTGTTCCAATACACAGCAGCGAAGTCTTAGATGTCAGATTATTCAGCTCATTATAACTATCCCTGCCTTGAAAGGCCAAATACTGTATGACAAGTTCTCTTTATTTTTACATGTGACCCAGGGAGTAAAGACAAGTATTTCTCCCTCTGCTTTAAAGCTTAACTCAAGGTAAGGAGTTAGTGTTAGATACCTTTCTAGAAGGAACAAAGAATCTCTTAAGAACTGTTGTCCTCCAGTTATCTTCTATTCTGTTCTATGGATGTTTGTTCCAATTGAGTCCTTTGTCCAGTCCTTTGTGATCAGAACAAACTGGGCTTTTTAAGATCTAGGGCACAAATCTCTTATGCAGTCTGTCAGTGGGTCGTTAGTGCACAGGATTTATATTATTGAAACACAGGAAAACATAGTTTCATTTTATTTACCTTTTCCAGGTATACATTTCCTTATTGTTTAACACTGAGAAATACAATTCCCACCAGGACAAGATTCTGAGCTTCTTTAAGGGCAGAGGATGCAACTTAGGAGTTACAGCTAAAGGCTTTCCGTTGTTTGACTGTTGTAAGATTATGCAAGGGTTGGCCTATAAATATAGCTCTGGGAGAATATGCAGTTTTCAGGCAGTTCAGGTGTGTCTCATGCTGCAAGATATGACCCTTGCATATCTCTTGCTCTCATATCTTTCTCATTCCTTAGCTGAGGTACGCGTTTCACTATTGTGGCTCTGGTAATTTGAAGATTTTGGTATGTTGCTCACGGACTGAGGAAGGTCAGCCAGCCCAAGTTTGCATTATTGAATAAAGTTGTACAGTTTCCATCGCAGTAGCTTCTGAAAGCCCGGCTGAAATAGGCAATCATGAAGGGGACAACAGGACATCTGCATCAGTAAATGGACCCATTTATTTACCTTGGTACTTAAAACATTTGCTTAAAGTCTTTCCTACAGGAAATTTTAAGTCATAGCCTCACTTACCTCTGTCTAGTAATGTGGTAAATATGTGGTAAAAATAAGCTTGTCTTGTTCTATTTTCCCATTCAGCAACTGATACGTGATGAACTGAAGTGATATAAAGTGATTCAATTGTGAGATAAATTTCCTCAGATAGTATGACACATTTTAAACCTCTGCATTTTGAAGTATTTCTTGTTTATTGTCTATGGTTTTTCTCTGTTTCAGTGCATAGAAGGTGTTTTGGGCAAAGCAGATTATAACCACAACAAAGTCAACCAGTGGACTGCAGCTATAGTAGAACAGTCACTGACACATTTGGTGAAACTAGGAAAAACATATAAGTACATTGGTGAGTGCAAGTATCCGTACTTTTACCCCATACAATCACAGTAAATAATTGCTGAAAGGTCATTTTAATGCAGTGATCTATTGAATGGAGAATTTTAAATCTCTAAATTGTAAACAGAGTGGAGTGGATAATGAATGAAGACCTGAACTCTTTTGTAATATAGATTTTTAGTAATACCTGCAGTGAAACCATGGGAGTTTTACTTTGTGCTAAGCGTCAATAGCACGCTTAGCCGAAAGATGACATGTCGTTCAGTCTTTCTTGACTAAGCAACTCCCAAACGTTTATGTCAGCTTTTTGGTATAAGTTCAGGAAATGGATTCTGTTCATCTTAAAATAATTTTAGTAGGATTGTGTTTAACATAAGTACAGACTTTTAAAACTTTGTCAGTCCTGTAAGATAGATCATGCCCCGTTATACATATACAAGCATGTTTGTGGAAGAAAAATGGAAATAAGTGCAAGCGTTGACATACTAACAAGCATTTGCACTCTGTTCTATTTTGAAGTCTTGACTTAAGATTGGCACTGGTTTTACAGCAAGTTGCAGGACAGTCTAGAAATGCTGTACCTCACTAGAGTGTGGTCTCAGAGAGCAGTACAGCAATACTTTTGTAAAACAGCTCTCAAGCATGATTTCTGTTGCAACTGTAAGGACAGTACCTGTTATCCAGTTCCAAAGTGCACAAGTCACAAGCCGTATCTAAGTAGCTTAGAAGATAAAAAAAAAAAAAAAACAAACATAATCTTATTAGCAAGCATTATGTTAAAGCTGTTGTCTTTATGTGAATAAAGATAGATGAGATGAACACCAAGTTCCTGTGGAAAATGCTTGGGGTGCGGTTTTAGTCGAAATGATTTTTGACTTAGCTGAATGCCTCCTCTCAGCCATTTGAAATCATAATGCAAACTTTAGTTCTGAAATTCTGAATGATTCACCTCTTGTTTTAATAATGAAAGCTCCGATTTTATGACTGTGTCCTTCAGTAACCTGTGCAGTGATGCAGAGGAGTGGAGCTGGTCTCCACACAGCAAGCTCTTGCTTCTGGGATACCACAACTGATGGTAAGTTTCCTTGCTCAAATTAATAAGTTGTAGTAAAAGAAATGATACCTGTTGCTCAGTTTTAATAGTTCTGTTGAATATTTTGGAAGAGTGATTATAGAAGCAGTAGCTTCCAGAATTAGATGTTTGTTCACAAGCCCAGCAGAAGTGCCCAGAACTGAACGGTTTTGTTGATAATGAGTCTTAAGCAGGCATAAGAGAGACTGCTTTTTAAATTATAAGAAGCAGTAGCAGAAATGCTTGTATCATGAAACAAGAATCAAAATATGTAATCCTCTTCAGTAACCACAGATCAACTGAGGAGGCACTAAAATATTGTTTGCAGTATATGCAAGTACATACTCCTGAACACATCCACTTATCTGTTAAAAGGAGACAGTGCTACTTTGAAGATGAACAGAACTCAGTAGAAGGTAGAAATAGTTTGACTAACAGCATGTGTTTTAAATTGAACTATCATTCAATTTATAGGCCTCAGATACACTTCATTTGCATCTAAATAATTTCTAAATGCATTTTTCTCAGTTTCACAGTATTGTGAGGAAATAAGGTTAAAATATTCTTAATCCTGTCCAGGTGTGTTGTTTTTAATCTCCAGAAGAGGGCACCAAGTTATAAATTAAAAATAGGGATTGTACTAGAAAGTCAACCAAGTTAAAAAAAATAAATAAATAAAATGAAGTTCAAGTAAACAAGTACAGTTTACTTATCCTGATGTTTTATTAGCCAAGAAAACACAAAGATAATTAGTTTCCAGATATATTCATAAAAATAAACAATGACCTTATTGAGTTCCAAAAATTATATAAGTCTGTTAGACATTGATAAAACTGAAGAGGGAAATTAAAGAAAGTAAATACACTAGAACTACTTGATCTAGACAGTTTTGTTTTTTTGCAGGGGGGATGCCCAATTATCTTGCCAATTTTAGTAGGAGATCCTCAGGGGTTTTTGCAAATCCGGCTTTTGAAGAGACGCTGAACTAGTCTTCTCTTCCTAGATTAGGCATGCAAGAACCATGTTTGTTAGTAGAAAATCTACAAGTTAATGAAAACATGTTGAGAAAATCACCTGTTTCTAGCCAAGATGACACAATAGTAGTTACCTCAAATCACCGTTGAAGTTTTCATACTAATTTCATGTAATTTACATTGAAATAGAATTAATTTAGTAAAGATACTGAGATTCTATTTTTATTTTGTAAAAAAAATCTCTTTTAGGAACCTGCACAGTGAGATGGGAAAACCGAACGATGAACTGCATTGTCAATGTGTTTGCGGTTGCTATTATCCTGTAGCTGACTGGAATGTGAATATAAGTAACACCGAAGCCTTTAAAAACAAAACAGTGAGATGCTATCATTTACCAAACACATGACTAAATATTTCAAACCACTATATTTTTTGTATGAGGAGGTATATCATATACAAGTTCTCTACAGAGAGCATATAGTCTCAGCCAGTTCTCATAGGTTAATTATCTGAAAGCTAGCAAAAAAAAAACCCCGTATATTTATATATATATATAGTTTTAGTAATTTAAATATTCAGAAGCGATGTTAATGAGAAGATGCCACAAAGATCAATACAACTTATATCAAAGCTTATATCAGAGACACTTTTTTCAAGAGGAACAACAAATGTCTGATCAAAGGAAAGGTGAAAGGGCAAGCAAGACTTCAGGATTATGGTGAGATGGGAACAAATGATAAGACAATTCAGAGCGGACATAAGGTAAACAGTATCAGTACTTCGTGTTTGATTAAACAGAGCTAAATTGCATATTGAATGCTGATGCTTGTGAAATTACATAAGCATCACGTTTCAGTCAAGCATGAACTTTTACATTGAAATTAAATAAATTTAAGCTTTTCCACCCAAGGCACAAAATAACTTCACTAGGGCAAATACGAAATATACCTAGCCCTAACAAGAATTCTGATTTTTCTTCAGAGTGAAGAACATTGTATTTGTTACTAATTCAGGGAAACGGGTTGGGGGTCAGATGATAGCATTTAATCCATAATTTATACTTTTAAAGACATTATAGGTACTTAAATTTGATTTTATTCCATGACTATGGATTTTGTGACAAGCACTTTATTGATTCCTCATGCAACAAAAGAGAGTACCCAGGAGCTAGAGGACTGGGCCCATATTTTTCCAAGAAGAAATAAGTTGTTTAGAGAGAAGGCACATGCGTTTCTAGATGATCTTGTTACCCTGAAAGCATTTATCTTAAAACAACATATTTACTCTTTATAGGAGTATTTCCTATATTCTCAAAGTCTGGAATTGAATTGCAGTCCTACGAAAAGTTGTAAGCGCTAAGAGTTCCCATCCTGCAGACATTTATGCAAGTTTTTAACTTCACTCATCTGATTAGTCTCACTTAAAATATTCCACATGGGGAAAAAAGTATTTGCACATGCGTAAGTATTTGCAGGATTGGGGCCTATGTTTTTGTCAATTAATGCACAAATTATATGATAAAGATATATCAATACCAAAAATGCCTAAATGATTGCTGCCACTAAGTGGCAGCTACATTAAGTTGTTTTATGAAATGCTGCTTGTTGATAGAATGTTTTCTTGATTAGTGCATGTCCTCGGAAGAGACTGATAACTACCTAACAGCTACTGTAAGGCTGTTTTACATTTTAACAAATAGTATTAAAGCACTATTACAGTTTTGATTCTTTTTTTGGTTAACTGACTATTAGGACATGTAGCGTGTGTCCTGTGCAAAGAACAAGCTAAGAACCATTTCATCGCTCAAATTGTGTATATAGCTAGTATTAAGACCACAGAAAGAACATGTGTACATGTAATTCACGATACTGTTCAAAATCTGTTGCTTTGCAGATAAAGAGAATTCAACTTTTACCTAAGTGCAAATAAAGTTAAGCACTGTAACACTGTATTTGCCTAACGGGCAAGTGTAGCGTGAAGATAAATTTGCATGTTGTACTGACTTTCAGATACATAGTAAAGTAACTTAGTATTATTGGGGTTAGAATAGCAGTTTCCAAACCAGCTGTCAACATTTAAGAGCTGAATTGTGAACCTCACAAAAACGCAGTAGTTACACTTGTGTTTGGGATTGCACAAGGTAACGAATTTAGGTGGAACGACAACCAGAAAAAGGTTTGGGAACTGCTGATACTGTGTAAGATGTGGGCAAGTAAAAATATAGTGGTGACTGTTATCTCCATTTAATAGGCCTTCAGGTGCCGTGACAGAAGGAGTATTCCAAATAGCTGTTTACAGTGTCATTTAGTATTTTTGCTTTACTTGAAAATAAAATGCACTGAGCAAGATTATAACCTGCCTAGGCTTTTGGTGAAGGTTCCAATGCAGAAGACCTTTCACTAGGAACCAAGAATATACTGCTTAATTATAAGACTGCTTCATTTTTCTTTCTACCAAAAAAAAAATTGCCTTAGTTGTATTTTTGCCTTTTGCCTGCTCGATCAATATAAATAACAAATAAGAACAACATTTCTCTTGCTTTCCTTTACTTGTATACAATAGTGAGAGTTTGGAAAATTTATTAAAATTGTGTGTATATTTTAGAGGCCAGTTCCCAGGCTTGGATTAGTTTCTCACACCTGTTTTCTGCTCAGACCTACTGCTCTTACTGCTTGTTTTGATCATGCATGTTACAGTTTTTGCTGTTCTAAAAAGGTTATTAGGGAACTCTGGGAAGAGAATTTGTATGCCACATCATATTCTAGCCGAGTTAACGTCTGTCTTTCCCATATTTTCATTCCCCATCTTCTCTGGGTACAAAGAGAGACTTATATTAACTCTCAAAATGAGTTTTGAAAAATATCACTTTCTTTCTCCTTTGTTTGTTTTCAAGGAGAAAACTATAGATTGCAAAACAGAATGAACAATCACATGTTAATCACATTTCTAGTACTATATTTTCATAGTTGTTGCAGTCATTGGGATGAACTGTTGTTAATAGTGGGTGTCTTATTAATGGGACAGAAGAATTTGAATTAGGGAATAAGCCCTATATATGCAGCTGTATGTTCCTGCGTACAATTTTATGACACAAGACACCTGTTATTCCTCCTGAGGGGAATAACCTCCAGAGAGATGCGAAAGAATTTTGTTATCTACACAGAAGAGTGTGAAAGGGAAAGTAGAGAAGCCGATTTATTACTTTCCTTTTCATTGTCTGCCAGATATCCATCCATGTGTTTTGGGCTGTAATATATTGTAGCTGTCACCTTTCTGATGACTCTCTTCCCATTATACTGCCCTTGATCAAGGAAGCAAGCATGAACATTCACACAATCCATACTGCTCCACAGAAGCCATTTAAACACCAGCTTGTAGTTAGTCTTTCGAGTCAGACGTGAATGTCAAAACTTCAAATACACCATAGAAGAGAGGCGATTAACTATTGCTAGCCTATAGTAACGTGCATTAGGACAGCAATATAGAGCAGGGCGTAACTCTAGTATCAGGCATCAGATCCTTTGGAGAGGAGTGCAGCAGATCCTGTAATGAATAATTCTTACCTGAGCAATGGAATGCACCTTGCTGGGGCTTATACGATTCAAGTAGGTGTTTTTGTTCATGTTTAATTCTGAGAGGGGTTTTTTAGCTCAGTCATGGTGTCATGGAAGTACGGAGCCAGACCAAATCCCAAATCAGCATATCCTGATAAGTATATTCTGTCTGTGTAACTGCAGATCAAAACCAATGCCACTTGGTCTCTAGGTGGCTCTCTGAGTTCATATGGTGTGTTCTGTGAAAGCAGCAATAAACTTAGTTGCAAACTGGCTCCAAAGCTATGCAGTCAGGTTACGTGCTGTTGCACTTGAATTGCTCTACCCTGTTGGGTCTATGCTGGGTTAGGCAGCTGTGTATATTGGCCTGTAGGTAGAACAGTTTCTCTCCTTCCCCCGTAATGGGAGGAGGAAGGCTGCAGTTTAACACCGCATGCCCATTGAGGGAGGTTTTTCAACCTCAGTGAGTCTAAGTCACTATCAAGCTATTGGAGGTTTTAGCTCATATATTCCATCAAGCATTTGTTTTTAAGGACAGGAGTACATTTAGCTACAACATGCTGCAGGTTTATTTGTTACATAAATGTTTTTTTAAAGCAACAAAATAGGGTTAAAGGGACATCTGCAAACATCACTGTAACTCCTATTCCAAAGTCTGACCTAGAATTACTAGCAAAGGAGAATCAGCGTTACAGTAACGGGCCTTGCTGGGTGTTATGATTAGAAACATGGGTACTTCAAGGTCTGCGTTTTTGTTGCCTTCTAATTACATGAAATGCTTTCTGGATGGTAAAGAGAAGCACATACTACTAAAACAGTGTACACTATAACCCTTGTCCTCTTGTTCTCCTGACCAAAACTCATGCAATCATCATCAATACATAGGTTGCACATAAGCTATGCAAGACTTGACAGGAAGCTATTTACCCCACATTTCTGCCTTTTGTTCAGTACTTTCATTTTAACACTACCACGTCTGAACTGAAATAGATGCAGATAGAGATACAATGTCCATGGTCTAAACCCTGAGTAATGCAAAGTTTGTATCACGGTTACACCCCTTGCCCAAGCTGAAGGGGTGCCTGTCTAGGTGGGAGAGGTGTAATCTCTCACAAAGTGAGATCTCAAAACTGATGCAGAACTAGGGACCTGCTAGGAAGAGCATAGGGAGCTTCAGGGGAATGGCTTTACAGATCTGTTTGACCAGTCCTACTGGACACAGAGCACAGGAGATAGAGGGGACCTTTCCACGCATGGCACTTCCCTGCAGGCTTCAGGATGCTCCCCTGCCGTTCCAGCACCTCGATGAGCCCAGCGTGCGCGCGCTGCCTCGCGTTTAGCCACAGTCTAGCCAACAGCTGCTTCTCAGTTGCTCTATAGCGGAGAGCCAAAGTTTCGTTTGCTTGAAATGCTTTGTGCATATCATAAATGGTAAACTTCACATTGATTTCTGTATGTGATAAAATTCGTGGTAAATTTCCAAAAGAGCCTTAGAGTAAACTGTGCATCATGCAAAGAGAGAGTACCAGGGCAGCATAGTACATGGGCAAAAAGAGGCAGAAAGACAAGTTTGGTGCCGATGCTGCAACTTTAAACAGCTCTGCTTTTAGTTTGTAAGTTAATTACAGAGCTTGTACCCTAGGCTTACCAAGCGTCTCAGCAGAGGCACCGCACAGAGAAGAGAGTGAAACCCATTCAAACCCCCCGACCCGCAGAGGAAGCCGGTGAGAGGCGCCGGCTGCAAGAAATCAAACGTCCGGTCAGCAGGTGGCAGCGCGGACGGCGGTTAAACGGCCGAGGGCCCCCGCGGGGGCGGGGCAGCCCCTCCCCCGCCCCTCTCGGGCGCTACCCGCTCTGCGGCGGCGGTAACGGTAAAACGGTTGGGTTCGCCGATAACAACAACGAGCTGCGACACGTTCAGACAAAGCGGGCAGGGCCTGAGGCCGGCGGCCCGCAGCTCCTTTTCCCTCGCCGCCCGGCAGCTGACCGACCGGGCAGGGACCCGCCCGCCCAGAGGCCCCACTTCTAGGAGCCTGGAGGCGGGGTGTCGGGCGGGCAGCTGCGGTCTGGCCGCCTCCCTCCAGGTGGGGCAGCTCAGCCGCAACGGAAAGCTGGGACGGGCAGGTGCTTTCGGAAACAGAAGGCAGCCTGGTTAGGTTGGGCTACATGTGAAAAACAGGTTGCCGTAATGGGAAAACGTTGTTGTCGGTATTATTGCTAGCCCTGCATGTATGTTTTTGATAGCATCAAACCCTTTATAAAAGCCGCTTTTTTTTTTCTTCCTTTCTGCCGTGTCAGTGTCATTGCGTTTACAGTTTTTTGACGTTTGACAAGCAGGAGGAGGAGGAAGGTCCCCTGCGGCCCTCCCCCCCCCCCCCCCCCCCGCAGGTAATCGCAGTGACTTGGCTGAGGGTTCTTGTTTGCTGCCTCTGTGAACGTGGTTGACATGCCTAATAAAGCCTGGCTGAGGGACCATTTAGTACCACCCGCAGGAAGCGTCACTGATCGCAGGAACGCCTTCCTGGACCAGTGAGCAGTCTTGGAAAAATACATTATTGGAAAGAAATCAAACACAAACACTCACTGGCATCTTGTCTATGCGCCTGCATGGAAGAGAGCCAAGATGAAAGCACCTAGAATATACTTTTAAAAGTAATAATAATGATACATAGCCTTATTACAAAATAATATCAGGAAGCTATGGTTATGCCACTCCTCTCGACACGTATGTTTTCAGAGAATTCATACTGTACAGGAAACATGAGACAAACTGCAGAAAGACTGCAAACCCGCTGTCATTCCTAGCCTACAGACACCCCACAGATACTCTTTTTACTTCCCTACTGGAAAGTCAGGAGTTATTGCAGAAGTTGCTCAGAGCTGTTTCTGTTACAATCACACATGCTGGGAAGCGTCTTCTGACTACAGCTATTTTTGTATTCTCTGTGTAATGTCTGTGTAACAGAGAAAGATTAAAAAGTGCTGCCTTGGGTTTCATAAAAATATGATTTTTTATAAGCGCATGTAGCTATGTATGACATACTTTTAATTTCAGTGTTGCTGCTACTAAAAATACTTTCTCTTGAGAATACAAACAGGACTGCCATTCATGTTTTGTAGCCCAACAGTAGTGATACGTACTCATACTGTACAAAAGTTGGGGAAGCAAAAAACAGAGCAGACCTGAGATATATAAATTGCCAAACTCCTTCATTGAGCCACTGGAGCTGGTCAAGGGGCTGCACAATGTCATAAAAATTTGCATCGTGTTTTCTCACTTATTAGCCAAACTTGAAACAGAGAAAGACAAAGAAGAGGGCAGTGTAAGGGAGCAGGGACAGTTACAATGGCTGAAACAGAAACTTAAGAAATAATACAGATGTCCATATTTTTTTTTTCACATAGGCAGATGCTTTAAATGAGAGACAAACTCCAAAATATAGGGCCAACCCTGAGAAGAGCAGCAGAATTTACAGAACCTGGTTTCTGTCTCACCCTTTTTCCATATCTATTCCTTCTTCCAGCTCCTATCTCATTTCTTTAGGAAAACAGGAGAAAAATAAATCGTTTTGAAAACCTAATTTGAGAACTACCCAAACAGTAGCAGTTGGAAAGTGCAAACCTGGTTCTCCAAGATAATAACTATTATTATTATTGCTATTATTATCACTGCATTGCCGAGAAGCACTGATTTTGGAGCAGTGCCCCGCTATGCTGGATGTTATTCAAACGTAAAACGGAAGCACAGGCATTGTCTGAAAAACTTGCTATTTTACTACAAAGACAAGAGGCACTGGATGGAGGCAGACAAGCCTAGGAAAGCAAAGAAGCAGTACAAGCAATAAAATCAATTGTCCAAGACAGGAATTTGAGGCCAACAGTTGTCTCAAGATCAGGACAGAAAGTATGTGGATGGAGCCAGAAAGTGGCTCCATTTCCAGAAATGGAAATGGAAAGAGAGGAGGTGACAGAGCCTCCTGGCAGACTCAGCAGGGACAAGCAGGTTCTTGGGAGAGTGTAGTAGCATCTGCATTGATTGGAGCACAGCTGAGCTGGCTCAGAAATTGGTTGGTGGTTTTGGCTCATGTTCCTAAATGCAGTTTGATTGACTATGGAAAACTGGTGAAAACAGCTGGCAGCCTAGCCATGGGCAGAGCAGTAGAGTTTTAAGGAAGTATCTGAAGCAGGTAATGAGGTAGCATGGTAGAGGTTTGGGGGAAATTTCTCTTAAGAGTGATCAGAGCATCAAGGGCTGCTTGTTGATAATTAAAAAAATGGGAATGGGAGGATGGCGCCATGAACTGGTGGAGCAGAGGATTTCCAGCTCCTGCTTTTGAAGGCAGATGGGAGGTGGGCTATAAACAGTTATGAAGCTAATGTGAGTTGAGTGTATTTGTTACAGTGGAGGAGGGGGAGCAAAGGGAAGATGTACAGGTATCACTAATGGACTAGAGGTAAGATCCGTGTAGCAGCATTTGGGAGGGATATAAATGAAGACAGGTTCTCGAGGCTGTAGGAGAAGAAACAGCAGCAGTCAAGCAGTGAGCTGATGAGAGCCTATATGTGAATCTTGGCTTGAGAGGCTGGATAGGAAGGCCAGCATCCCAAAACTGTTATGCTGAAAAATATCTGCATGTCTGTCTTGGATGAAATGTTAGAACGTCTGACTCAAAGATATCTCCGAATTACTGGCTTTGTTCCCAGTCAGTGAAAGAAAGGGTGGAAGAGGAAGGTTCTAGATGAAGAGCTCTTCTTTTAGCAGCTTTGAGGTTGAAGCAGTGGTGAGAAATGCAGAGAATCTGTGCATCTGCAGGAGTTCACCCATACCACAGTTCAAGCCATCTGCAGTCACAGTGGCCCTGGTGAGATGGATTGAGTTCAGGCCATGTTGTCTTTCCTGTGTCCAAGTTCTCCTGCCCAATAAATGAGCTGACTTGCACTTCAGCCAGTGTCTGAGACAGTGTGCAGGTGGCATGGATGATGAGGGAGCTGGGATTGGAGCGCAAGCACAATGCATGGGGTAACCTAGTGATGTGGATGTCACTGGTACCAAAGTCAAGGGAGACCAAGATCTCCGAAGAAGATCGTAACTAAGTGTGTTGAAGCCAGCTGGTACGTCAGGGAAAATGAGGACAGAGGGTTAGGGATCTGCACAGTTAGAAACTTTAGCCACAGCATTTTTAGAGTTGCACTGTGTTAGAAGTCAGACCAGAGGAGATTTAAGATGAAAATGTGACACCCACCCATCAGCGATAGTATAAAATACTTTTTCAGTAAGAGACGGAAAAAAGAAGGAGAAGGGCTGGTAGTTACATTAGCGAGAGATTATTTTGGTTATTCTTTTAAAAGATGAGAGTTCTCTGGGGCTGAGTGGAGAAGGAGGCAAACAAAGTGAGAGGTTTCCTTTGCAGCTTGTGTGGCATTTACAAGGGACACAAGGGCCCATCCTGTGCGACATTTTGCATGGACACTTGCCTTGATAGAAGTAAATATTTAATCAGCACGTAAGACAGCAGCATGCTAGTTCACTCCAGCGGTATTTTTGCTACTGATACAGCTGCCTTGTGGGTTACAAAATGCAAAAGCTATCCCTGTTAACTAGCAATGAACAGTGTTTTCTTCCATCCGTAGAGGGAGAAGGGAATGCCCAGCATATTGAAACAAATTAAATAACTGTGGACATTAGCTAAATAAGGAGACAAGGAAACATCTGTTACTGCTGAAGGGGAAGTGGTCATCCTAATGGGTTAGTCTTTGCAAATGTTGAAAGTAACAGGAAGATTTTCATCATTTTCTTGGTTTTGGGACTAGTTGCTGTTGCTTTATTGACTGATAAATGTAAATGTACCCATTAGATTTTCATAACTGTATCTCTCATCCCCTGACTAAGTCTGAGAAGTGCTCTTTTTTTTTTTTTTCAGCATTGACAGTGCTAGTCTTCCTATCCAGTCTCACAAGCCAAAATTCATATATGGGCTCTCGTTAGCTCCCTTACTGATTACTACTGTTCTCTTTTTCTGACTTGAAGAATCTTGCACACTTATATCCCTCTCAAGTGCTGCTACAGAGATCTTCTATCTGGTCCATCGCTGATAACCATATACCTACTAACTTAAAGTTAACTTCCCCCAGAGAAGAATTTAGAGCATAAAAAGCATTGAGCATTAATTTAATTAACAATAACAATGATTTTAACTTCAGGCAAAATTACTTGGTTATGTTTACAACACCGGCTTTGTTGCCTGCCTCAGAGGGTATGAAAAAGCAATGAAGGGACTCAGCAATAACTGTGGTGGAGACTATCTTTAGAGGTTTCCTGCAAAGTGAATGGAAAATAGTACACATTCTGTAATATGCATGTTCTGTAAGCCGTATTTCATTGCAGCCCATCTTACTGTCCTTTACAGACTGCTTTTAGGGGAACATTTTGTAGCATCAATCCTTTGCTATTGGGTGTGTTAATTTATGCACATGTAAGACACACAATGATGATGGAAAGTTATTCACATTTTTACTCAACCATGTGCAGTCCTAGTACAAAGGATTAGGCCTAATGAAATGCTAATAGACACCGGGACCATTCATAATTTTGGAGCAGAAGATAGCTGCTGATGGTCTGCAGGGCTCTATCTGTATCCTCAAGGGAAGTGGTTCTAGAAAGTGTTTCTCACAACTGGTGTGACAGTCACTTCTGATTATTTCCTTGCTGCTGTCTGAGCAGGTTTCAAATCTCAGAGGGCTTGTGTGAACTTACCACCTGAAGACTGGCTTGACCTAGCATTGGTTACCATAGATGGAAAGGAGGTGGGAGAAAAAGGCAGAGTCAAGGTGACAATACCACGTCAGCAGCTGTCCTCATTAGCTGTTCATGGGAACTTGGCCAGCAGTAGACTGTCCTGCACGGAGTTTGCTATAGCTTCTGGGTATTGAGCACATGGCGTGAAAATCTCCGAAGTCAATTTAGAAGGGTGGCGAGTCTATAATATGAAACTGGGCTCTTGCTGTGCCCAAATGCCCTGGTGTAACACTACCTTTTGGCCTGTTAACTGCAAAGAGATGATGGCAATTGCCCTGTCCTAGTTCTTCCCTGCATCATTTCTGCACCAACTGATGCTGAGGAAAATTTAACCTGAATTTTCTCAGTGATCTCCAGCATTCTAAGAGAAAACCTATACTGCCACAGTGAAGACCCTGGACTTTTTTAATGTCAAGTATAGCTCACATGGGTGTAGAAAGACAATCAGCATAAGACATCAGCATAAGAAGCATCTATGCTTTACTTCAAAGGTTGCTTGACTGAAGATGTCTTCACAAATATCCAGATGTCTTGAAGGTCATTAAACTCGTGATGAATGATGTTTTCGTAGTTTCTCATCTTAATGCCAATTGATCTACATTTGTTTCTTTGAAAAGTTAAAAAAAAATCAACCAAAGAGCTATTTGCAGAGCAGTTTGCTCTGTATCTTGTTTCTGAAATTATAAAGCATCTGTTCCAAGGGAGAGAGATGGGCTGACTCCTCCTTGCCTAGCCTTTCGCTCCCTCTCTCTTCTACTGCAATGCTCAGCAGGGTGGATAGGTGTTTTTGTCTGTGTGTTTAGGGTGGGAATGAGTTCTTTGGCCATCCCCCTCATTTCTGCACAATGCAAATGAAATGTACGGCCAAATCCAGATATATTTTACAGTAGGACAGAATTTGACCCATACATGCTGAGATATTAGAAGAGAGCAGCTGATAAATTTCCTACGCTGCAGACTTTAAAATAAGAATCAGTTGTTAAGGGCGGGGAGGGCATTTTACAGCAGAGGAGCAAATATAGTCTGCTGGGGCAATGCAGAGGTGGGTACAGCCCTGATCTATTTATAGTGACAGGGAGGCTGCAGATGAATCACACTGTATGAGATGCGCATAGTGCTGGTTGGAGCTCTGAGCTCCATCCCCCACTTTGCCTTTCCCTGTGCTTGCCCTGCAGTGGGCACAAGCACTCAGGAAATCAGCAAAGAGACTGAGGGAGCTAGAGAGTCTTTAGGAAAGCTGTGGAGCTGGGAAGCAGGAAGGAGTGGGTGAGCTGTGGTGGAAAAGCAGCGTTCGGTAGAATTTTGATAGGAACAGAGAGGAATATGTGGTAGCTGAGTGAGCAGGGACACATGAATTAGCCACGCAGAAGAGTAGCAGCAGAAAGGGAGCGATGAGGTTAGAGGAAGTGCAGAATAGGGCTAGGAAGCGTGTGTAAGCTTTCGACAGTTCTTTCAACTTTTCCACCCTGCTCTAATTTATTGCAGTTAGTGTGGACTGGGTCTGTGTGTGTGGCATGTTAGTGAGACCAGTGGGTTGCTAAGGTTGGTTTGAAATGCAAGAATGAGTGTGTGGTTCTTGACAACTAACTACTCTGGCTTGTACCTGTGGAACTGACACTGGTATGCACAGTCAGACATGAAAGTCCTGGTCCTGAAAATGCTTATAATCGTGAACATCTTACTGTATGCTAGTAGCTTCCTTTGAACATGTATGCATGCGTGTTTGACGTGTCAGGCTTACACCTTTCTATGAATCCTACAAAAAAACTCACTGAAAGGTGAACAAATGAAAAACTGTGAACTAATTGGTTAAGAATATCCCAAATTAGAGTATGATCCTGAGAGAAAGTGCCATAATGAGACCATAATGTTATTTCTTGTTTGTTCAAAAATACTTTGTGTTTGACAGGCAGCTTTGGGGTTGTTTTTCTAATTTTGTTTGACACACTGCTTGAGGATTTAAATGCAAAAAGTCCCCACCCAGCAGAGAAAGTCTTACAAGACTGAAAAGAGGAAGACCTATTTTGCAACCAGGGTGGTTTCCCCCTCTGATATGCATGACAGTGAACAGGCAGGGTAGCATTTTTACTGTAGGTTAACACTTTGCTGGCTGTTGAGCCAAATATGAAAACTTGAGTTTCCTTTGCACAGACTAATGTGCACCAGGGAAGGAATAGAGGGCTAGATGAGCCCCCGTGTATATCCTGGTCTCACTCAATCATATTATCTCTATTTGACCAGGGGCCATACAGAGTGGGGGGCTCCAGAACACTCCCAATTTCTACGATCCAGATGGGGCCAATGGAAGCCAGAGTTGCCCAGCACCCCTCAGGATCAACGTCTTTAACTGTAAGCCTAACTACAGTGAACTGGAATGACTAGATATGGGAAGACAGGCAATATTACATAAGAAGGGAAGGAAAAATATGCTGAGCTGAAGCTACTAGTAAGGCCAACTTCTTTTTTTCAGTCACTTTGCATTGAGCTCCTAATTGCATCCATTAGTTGAAACATTTATTTTACTGATCCAGCACCAACTGGCTTTTCTTACAGTCAGCAGAGCATTTTCACATGAATAGGGAATTTGTGGAACTGGATGGGAGGACAGACCTGAAGACTTCAGCCCACTTCATAAACTAAGGTACAGCATGAGTTCAACAGTGTGTGTCACACAGACTGTCCTCGTACTTGTACTGGTATTGTCAACTGTACTAAGAGGCTCCTACATCTTTTAGAGTCATCTCTATATTGATGAGGCAGAGCTAGAACAGAAAGTTACTGTAAAAGGATTTCCTTAATGGGAGAGCCACTTGCAGTCTTCAGATCCCACTGGAAGTGCGGATGATTGCGGAGCATACGCAAGGACCCCTGTGCACATGGACAGTGTCAGAGGTGTGTGAGAGGAACAGCTTAGGGGCAGCACTGATCCCTGACAGTGAAACACCGGGCTCCCTCAAGTCTTGCCTTGTACTATTCTCTGCCATCCCCCTCTCCCTTGCACAGCTTCCCCTGGCCGTCTGCAGGAGCAACCTTGAGACGTCCCTGCCTTTCCGAAAATCTTGCCAGTGCTACTGCATCAAGCTCACAGTGCCGTACAGCTTTGCCTGAATTGTTAAATTTGCCTAAACTGCTAAACACTATGCACAGTTTCTCAAATGAGGGCGTGGAGCCGCTCTTTGTTTGCAGGGCAGCCCTGCAGCGTCAGCAATTTGAAAGCAAAAGAATCTTCGTTTATTGTGAAAGCTACTGCTCCCTACCCTCCCCATGACAAAACAAAACAAAATAAACATATGGAAGGAGGAATTTTTCTGTCAGAGGCCCAGCCTATTGCAAGGATCTGACTCCAAGCAGTGGCATTTGGCCACAAAACAGGACTGTCCTTTAAGCTCACCTCTAGCCTGCTGCCCTAGCCTTCTCCTCAGGGTGAGTGAAGAGAATGTAGCAGCCATACTCTCCGCTCTGTGTCCCGTGTGGGAAGCAGCAGTGTTGCCATAGCCACAATAGACTAAGAATTTAACACAGACAGAGGCTTTCTGTCTAATAAATGTGTAGTAAATGATGTTTTATCAACAGGAGTTCTGTGCCGAGGGTGGGTTACTGGTTAAGCCACCGATTTGGGGAGCTTCTATAGTGAAGGCAAGTGCTTAGAGGAAGGGCTTTACTCTTTTACCATCCTAGAAGGCAGTAGCATTGACTTAAAGCAGTACCACTAACAGCCCTCCATGCTTTGCTAAAGTGTAGGTAGGATGGGGCCTAGTTCTTACTTTTTCTTATGTTTGTGTTTCAGTGCTATCCGTTTCACCCATGTATCTTAGGTTTCAAAAAAAAAATCATATTCAGACCATGACTGATAAGGTGTGCCTTGCTGTTTTAGTGGGAATTAATACAAGAAACCTATGAAAGAAACTGAGAAACTCCCACCTACTTATTTTACAAGTATTAAGAAGACAGTGGTTTAGTAATCAGCAGGGAGTTCCTTTCTCTGAGTTAAAGGTGACAAACAACCCTTAGCACAAGTGTACAGTACAACAGGGAGTGTCTATTTAACACTGACTCGGTCAGGAAGGATTTTTAAGAGAAACATGACAATATTTAGAGAATTAATGAGTGAGTTAAAATTAAAAAAAAAACCCAAGATTATTTGGATGGTAAATGTGCTTTCTCCATTAGACCCTTGCACTTCCTCTTTGCCTGCTTTCTAACAGTGTGAAAGTCTGATCATATTTCCGCTACAATCAAAGCCAATATTTGAATGCCCTCTGCATAGGGTCAGACCGTTATTATGTTTCAGTAGCAAAAGTTTTATTCCGACAAAGAAAAATATTCAATTCTGCTTAAGCTCTATTCTGAGCTAATAGGTGTGTTTCAAAAAGAACTATATAGATTCAAATATGGCCCTTTTGAGGGAAAGAACTTGAAAAACTCCTTCACCAAGGGTTGATCTTCACTAGTGTTTACCAACTGTGACTTCCTCCCCATCAGATGTTGACACAATTGAAAGTGTCATCTAACAGTTCACAGGAACTGCTAACAACACATACGAAATGGTAAACTGTCTTTCTGAAGTCGCATGGGGCAGTTACATAACATTTAGAAATGTTATAAATGGAAAACACATCCTGTCTAGTGAGTTGGGATGTAAAATACATACAACAAGATGGTAATACAAACATGTCTGGAACTGCATAGGCAGGCCAACACTTTCTTCTGTAAGTAGACTTTCGACTGTAAGAATCTAACAGCACGGTCTAGTGTTGTGTATGAGCTGTGTGTAGAGTTTGGCTGCAGAGTTTAGAAGGCAGTAGGCAGGCAGTTGGGGCAATTGGGCTGAACAGGAAACAAGAAGGCACTGACTGAGGAAACCACAGTGTATTACAATGTGGCTATTTCAAGGCCTTTTGCATCTTTTTCTCTTTTTTTCCCCCCCTTTACTGCTGGTTTTAATGGTTTCTTTTTCTCTGTTGCTGATATTAAACATGTATTGGCTCCTTTTCTTATGAACCTGTTGCCTAGAGTGTACATCCAGAAGTACTGTGCTCTGTATGGCTGTCTTGTGCAAATCAGAAACTCTATCCATAGCTGTTCCAGCTACTACCCACGCAGTCTTTGCTTTCTCAAACCTGTCTCACTGCTGTCAGTGAGGAACAGCTGAACAGGGCCAAAAGCACTGTATACATTTACGAGTGCTTCATAGAGGACCCATTTAGCAACAAGCTTTTTCAACCTTGAAGCTCAGAAGTGGAGGACCTAAAAATACAAAATCTTTTCTTGTTTCTCTTCTTGTTTAGATCCCTGCACTGTGAATTTAAGGACGTGAAACTGAGAGAGGAGAGTCTGAAGCAGCCATGCAATGGCTCACGTATTGAGTGCAAGACTTGGTTTGACTCCAGCCTTATGTTCTCCCCAACTGGAGGGGCTCAGACATCCAGGTGCTTCCTTTTCAGTTCTGTGCCTTCCTAAAGAGGAATGGCTGCTTCTCAGCTGTCCACTCCCTCTCTCTTGTACAAGACATTTAAGCTTACGTTCAGAAGACTGAAAAATGCTGGTGTGCAAAACAGCTTCCCTGTCATATGTAATGATTTTTCCCATTCACCCTTCACTAAATCCCCCCACTTTCCAGGGACTCTCTGTAGTGAGGATAAGCTACCTCTTAAATAGGAAGCATTTTGCTAGAATGCTTTATTGTTTAATATCAGTAAGCTTTATCAGTGTGAACTGACTCTCAGATGCACATGTTGGCCTAGACCCTGCAGCAGGCACTACAAATAACAGGAGAATAAAGACAGTTAATTGAGGGGAAATGCCCTCATACACACAAAGACTATATTTCTGCTAAATTGCCAGTATGTGGAAGGCAGTGCAAGCAACCCTAAGGCCAAACTTGACTCTCTGTTACTCCACCGTAGAGCCAAGATAATTCCAAAGAAGGAAAGGAATTTGCATTAGTGTAGCTGAAATCGGAAGCTGGGCTGTCTTTCCTGGACTTCAAATGGAAAAAAAAATCTAGTCTTTAGATTTTGTATTGAATGACTCTCATGTGTTTGAGAGTTAGAAATTTTCCTTGTTAAAAATGAAGTGTACTCCTCGTGGGTCAGCTTCTGAGTTGCTGATGCTCTGTTTGTTGAGTGTGTCAGCTAGGCCCTCAGGTCCACAGAGGAAAACGCCTATTCTGGAACTGTTAAAAAAATGAAAATATGGTCAGGAACTAAGCATGGAGCAGCTCTGTGTTGTTCATATAAGTCAGTCTTATGTTCTGCAGCTGCAAAGTTTTTTCTCAGTTACAGAAACTAAAGTAGAACTGCATGTCTCCTCTAAAACCTATAACCCTTTAAAACTTGCAAGATATTTACTGCTCCTTCTAAAATAAGTGATGGGCTACGTCTCAGTTTAGCAGAAGTCAGTGAAGACAGTTTTACTGACCTCAATGGAATCAGTGAAATAGAAACGCAACAAGCTTATGGTACAAATTCTTGAAAGGAACAGCTCCATTTTCTTCCTGTTAATTTTAGGTGCTTAGCCAAAGGCCATCCATGTTCATGTTTTGTCTTTAGAGGAAGCAGATATTATTTTTAGAGGACACTGACATTCCTATCTACTACAGCAGGAAAGACAGGACATGTTTTTTCTAAAAATGCTACTAGTAATCAAACACTACATAAAGTTCCTCACCAAAAATGGATGAAATTTTTTGAAGCTGTAGGTTAAAACGATTTGTTCAAGACTACAGTTCATGTCCATGGCTGAACCGATATTAGAAAATACCTAGAAATTGTTAGATTGTTAGAAAAAATGCTTTTCAAATGTTATCAGTCTAAGGAACAAGATGGTGCTATTATAGCTTTCAGACAGAGAAAGGCGACAGACACTATCAAGAAGTACAGGTTTACCCAGGATGCTGCCTTGCAATGGTTTTAAACTCATTTTCCCAGTTAGGTCTTCCATACAAGGTTTTCTGTTTAAGACCTGTAATCACATCTTTCTCTTCTTCATGATGCACTGCAAAATGAGTGGCCTGTGGGAAAGGAAACAAAAAGGATAGTGCAAGGACAGATTTAGATATGGCAACATTATATCTGGTTAAAAAAAAAAAAAGAATTATGTCGATATGCACTGCATTATCAGCAAACCAAGAATGTTCCTGGGAACTGATTGTGGTTGAAAGGGATAGCTAACATTGGTAAACTGACAAGCAGTCTCTATCTTCCCCATTCTCCCAAACTGGCCAATCTCAAGAATTAAAGCTATGAAGTATTAAACACAGCAATTACATTTCTTTTACAGTGAACTGTTTTAGTCTAAGAGCTGTGAAAAGAAGCTGTAAACTAGGACAAAAGTTCCCTGTCAGTTACAATAATACAACCCTCTTGACCTTAATGACATCCCACCTGTTTTATTTCTAGAAGGACTGATCCATATGAATAGGTTTTGTCTGTCCTCCTTGTGTAAATTCCACCTAGACCAGCAAGGCTAAGTAGAGACAGGGAGAGGAGAAGATATGGGTAAAAGCATAAGTTCAGGTCTTGCAGAGCTCACTGGAAAGGTCTGTATTTAGTTCTGCAGCACTTTTATATACCAAAAAGAGTTGGAGGAGTAACTTTCTCCCAGAGAAAGAATTGTGTGACTTTTCTTCGCTCCTTCCTGTTTTTCCAGTGTGTGTTTGTGTGGGTGCGCGTGATAACTTCCTACCTTACTACCAGCCCTCCCTACCATGTCGCTAAGCTACAGCACTTTATGCACATGGTGAATTTTGCAAAGGTAAGACTTAAGTAGAAGGAAACATAACTAAAAGTAATAGAGTGAGCATCTTTCCTGGCTGAATCACACACTCTGAAGTGGGTCATGAAAGATCTGGCCTTTTGTATCCCTACAATGACCTTCATGCATGGGAATATCTAGATGACACATGAAAGCCCTGAAACTGCCATCACTCAAGGCTTGTGTGTTAGCTTCTCCAGTCCCTAGTGCCATCAGTTCTGCTTTAAGCAGTATTAGCTGTCTTAGAGATACTTGCAGATTCAGCTGAGGCTGATGCTGTGAGGAAAGACTGCTTTTTGAGAGAACAGCCAGAAAGGAAATTTCAGGGCATATTACCAGCTGAACTCATGCAAGTTCAGATGAAGGGGGGGAAGAATGACCCCCTGGCTCCTTATCCTTGGTAAGCTTGAGAAATACCCTCTTTAATGCTGTTACTGTTTTTGTAAAGGAGAAAGAGGAATGCTCTCACCCAGCGCCTGTATGGGAAAGAGAATGTGAAACACGTGCTCTTTTGCCACAAGTGTAAAGCTGAAACCAGAGTTTTCTCTTCACAGAGGAAACAGCTCTTTGCTAGTGAAATGTCTCTCTTTCTTAAAGGAGGCAGCAACAGCAATACTGCTGCAGTTGCTGAGTAGCATTTTATTTTCCAAGTCAAGTCATGGCTGCAGATCTGTTCTCAGGCCTACAGCTGGACACTGGAACATGGAACTGTTCATAATTTTGGTCTGGGTCCGGGAAGGCTACATCCGTATTGGGATTTAACCTACCACATTTATTCTCAAAATACAATTCTTAACATCCTTCCCTTCTTGGTCAAGTTTCCCATTTGCACTACTTAGCTCAGTGGTTCATTAGAGAGAAGGAAGGAAGGAAAGAATCAGAGTATTTCCCAGTCATGATATGTAGTTCTACTTCTCTTGTGCAATTCTCACCAGTTTTACCTGCAAAGCACTATACTGATTGTGCTGGTCTCCCTTAGGAAGGAGAAGAGCTGATCCCAGCTCTGCCAGAATTAACCAGAGGTGCTCTGCATCCACAGGAGGGGACCACTACAGAGCACTCTTGGAGTTTCACCGCTCCTAGTGACTGATTTTTCATCCACCATACCACTTCCACAATAATTTAGGCTGAACATTGGTGGCAAACCCAAAGCTTTGTATGGCAGCATGAACCAAATCTTTTAAACCAGGTACTCTGAGACGTGAGGGGGGGCAGAGAACAGTGCAGACATTACACAATGTAATGTAGGCATTCCTACATTGCCACTGTGGTTCTATCCCCACCCCATTCAGGGGAATGTTGTTTTAATTGCCTATTTTTTTAAACAGCTATCACACCAGGAATTCTTCTTTAATGATATGGAAATTATCAACATTTGCAGAAGACTCTTCCTCTGTCAATGCCCATCCACTTGCGCATTTAAAAGCTTTGAGCCAGATCAATCACAGGAAAATGACCATTTGAGTATTTATCAAAATATAACAAGCTTGCTAGCATGAACGTTGTGACATTTTCCACAGTGTTGTTACCTGAGATTCATCCCAGCCTGTAAGGTAGATGTTGTAGCTGAGAAATTCTGCGTTATTCCTCTCCTGCATTTGAGTCTCCAGAGACTGCAAGAGGTCAGCAAACCATTCAAAGGCATGAGTGTCCCTGCAAAGCCAGTAAAAATAGATCTGGAAGAGACAAGAGTGAGGCTCAGGGTACATACGCACTTATGGATTCTGGTTTTGTGTTTGCCAACAAAATGAGGATTGCAGAGTTTCTGTAGAAAAATTGCTCTGACCACTTCAGTTGACGGGGAGACAAGCTAGTATTGAAGCTACTCAAGAGTTTAGATGCTGGGAGGGTTGGGAAGCAAAATACGTGACTGCAAGAACAAGGAAACAACTTTCTATTCTATTGATGTTTCTGCGCTGATATACTTGTAAAACAGCTTGTTAGGACATAAAATAAATGACTTACAGGTAGATTCTACCGCCCTATCTGCTGGCAGGAACGGTAAATTAAAAGAGGTGACAAAACCAGTTCTGTTTTCTAGCAGAAATGTGAATATGACCATAAGTGGAGAGTGTAACCCTACACCTGTGCACAGGGAGTTTCCAGGGCCAGGAGGCAAGAGAAAGATGGGTAGCAGTGGGGTTCCACTGACTCAAAGTTGCTCTCTCTGCGTGTAGGGAAGGAGTGCAATATTTGTCTGGGTGCAGTTAGGCTCCTGAAAGTATGACAGGTCTTTATGTTTCCTGCACAGCTTGAATGGTGTCTCCACTGCATGTGGAAATCCCCAGAGCCACAGTCAGTATTTGCATGCATGATTTGGGCCTCAGGCTATTTCTCTTTTTTTTTTCCTTTTGACCCTCCTGCTTCTTTGCTTGCTAGTCTTTGAGATAACTGGACTTTTCTCTCAGGACTCACGTCTGGAGCCAGACCACTTTTGCTGGGCCTGTTTTGATCTGGGCTATAGGCCCTGAAAAGGTTGCTTGGGTTCTCGTACAGTTCTATAACACAGTGCACGTGTACCTTTTTGAGTTTCAGGTTGGTTGCATCATGGCAGTACTTGTACCAGACAGACTTGAGAACAGATGCAAATGGAGTGACCCCTATTCCAGCTCCAACAAGCATAACAGTTTCATAACTGAATACGTCCTCACTAGCTGTTCCAAAGGGACCATCCACAGCTATCCTAAAATTGAAAGTATAGTTAATAAATCAATAGTGAGGAGAATATTTATTAGTGCTTTTTAAAATAACAATAGCAATGTAAGGTATTTGTCCATTATGATGCACATTTGGGCTAAATACTAGTTGGTAAAAGAAGAGGTGGTGTTGATAAGAAGAGGGAACTGGAAAGAGCAGTCTAGGACTCATTCTGATTCGTGCCTGTGAAGTTGGTCATACAGGAACTTTTTTCCCTCCAGTAACCCCATCTGTTCAAGACTTTGTTTCCCTGGCGTTGTGCAGCATTGAGTTCTCCTCAAACAGTAGGAGATACGAGAGATTATATCTCTTTTGCTGCAGATATAAGGCCAGATCTGGAGCTAACAGTAGAACAAAAGATCTGGAATTGAACAAAAATTTCCTGATTTTCTTTACAGAGACTCACTCAAAAAATCCGGAAGGAAAAAATCACTCATGTTCAGTTGCTCAAAAATACCCTGCCTGAAATAGCTAAAACATGCATTTAAAGTTTATAGTTTTGAGGGGGGAGTGACTTGAAGGAATAGATGGTCACCAGTATCCGCAACGGAAAGAGTTAAGGACTGTGTCACAGGTTCCACCAAATTGGTTGAGCAAAATTTTTAGTGTCATAGATGTTGGTTGATTTTACCATGGAGATTCTTTGTACATACTTGGGCAACTTCCATGCTTCCTGGAATTCTTGCTTATCACATCCACAGGCATTAAACAAGCCCTCTGTCCAATCCCCTACAATACGGACATGAATGCTGAAGTAATCCTCCTCTGGAGCAGAGGTCAGTGTGAATGGATGCCATTCCAGTTTAGACACTGCAGGACATTTGACAAAAATGTATTGCCCAACCTCCATCTTGAAGCCCTTCTTCATCATCTGGAGCTCAATTGTCTTGAAGGGATGAATGACCACCTACAATGAGAGAGACAAGGAGAGAAAAGAAGACAGCTGTTGCCACTGTTCACTTGATGTCTTTACATCCTTCATCACTAACATCATCATCCTCTCCTGCAGGAGCAAGGAAAGGAGGTGAAACTTTGCTTCCAGCAGAACTGGGACAGAGTGAGGAATAGCATCTGAGAGCTAGATAAGAGACTACAGAAGATGCTGAATTTTTGTGAAAGTATTTTCACACTGTACTTGCAGTTGCTCCAAAAGGGACAGGTCAGACTGGCACATCTAACACATCCTCAGATCTGTGTATGCACGTTATTAATTCCAGATGCACCTGACACAGTGGCATAGTACACATTGCTAATGAAATGGATGTATATATGGTGGCAAAAATATAGGGCCAGCATACAGATGTGGAATTGGATGGATAGATAGTACCACCGGAAACTGAAATTTTCTTGTTGTATTGGGATGAGCAGTATACTGCAGGCATTTGCATTGTGCCTATTTTAGTCAGGAATAAATAGAAGCAATCTGCTGAAAGCAAGGCTAGTATTTCAGTCACTACAATCATTTAGTTCTAAGGTTGTCTGCCAAGGTTATTTTCAGTTTTCAGAAGAGATTTACAAGAGGGAGAATTGAGTCCGCCTGTCCATTTATTTAGATATCAATATTAATGCTCACCATTGTGGAAGAAGTTTCCAGCCAAGAAGAAACTAAGCAGACACAACAGACAAATGGTGTGGAAATGGCACAGAGATATTTTGGTAAAATTACCAAATTACCAAAATTACCAGAAAGCATGCTGGTATATAGGAGCCTACCAACATGTTAACGTAATTCCAGGGAACAGTAGAGATATCTACTTCATGCCCCAAACTGACTCTGACTTGAACAGGGTATGCCCATGAGATGCAGCATAATGCCATGTGAGGAAATTAAATAGGAAAGGCCAGGGTAGGTTTTATGTGTTTCAGCATAGTGCCATGCTATTTTGGCTAAAATACATTCAGAATCAGCATTAATATCTCTTCAATACACCAGTAGTAGAGACCTACTACTTAAGCTCAATATTAGCTTTGGCTACAGAAAATAGACACCCGGCTAAGTCTCCTTTTTAGGAGTCATTATGTCTGCTGGAAAATCAAGATTCCTAAATGTCCAGGCAGCTTTTGAAAATAAATATTTGTTATCTTAAGTTACTCTTAAGGCCGTGGAATTCCTACTTGGTGTATTTTTTCCCTAGATCACAAAGAAAATTGATCTCTCCCTCCTGAGATTCAGTCCTGAGTCTAGCTAACTTTGTCCTCTTGCGCTATTTTAATTTGGGAACGACATAGCATCTGAATTTGGGGCTTAGAGACAGCCATATTTATATGTTAGGAAGCAGTACTATTTCTGCATGATAACAAAACACTTCTTGAGGGTTCTTTTCCTGATAACTTTGTATGGTGTGTAGGAATCACTGGCTTTGCTGCACCATATTGTATCTGAAAAAAATCAGTACTGTTTTGCCCAGCGTTAAGCACAGCATCAACACATACCTTTGTGATAACAACCTTCTGCTGTGATCTCCAAAACCGCACCAACCTCTCACACAGGTACAAAAACATAGGACCTACTACCCATTTCCATGTCTGTAACAGAAGAAAATGAGAAGTGAAATGAGGAAGATGGCAATTTACATTAAACTGACTCTTGGAAATGGTATGAATGGATATTAAGTTTAAGAAATCTAGGTTCTTTATCAACCAGAGTAGGGAACCCAAAGAAGGTATGAAACTTTTGAAATGACTTCTGCTCAGAGAGGGAATTTCTTTTTCTATTGAGAGTTATAGTAGGATTTATAATTGCTCTCACAAAGTAGGTTAGTTATAGAAATGTATTCTCCTATGACTGATTTTGTCTCTGTCTAAAAATGAGGCACCTAAGAGAAAAGTGGAGTAAAGCTTTGACTGTGTTATTGACTCAGGTCTGTATTACTGCAGGAAAAGATGTAGTTTCTGTCAATATGTCTGGCTGTAGTGTGAACAACCAGCCGGGTTAATCCCTGAGAACGGAAGTGTCAGTGTCACATTTCCAGAGGCATTTATTTTCTCTTAATTAACATCAGTTCATTAATAATGTGAAACTACTTATTATGTGGATTATGGCAGTTTCTAGAAGTGCCCACAAGCCACAAAATGCATTTTGGTAAGCAGTTCTCAGATAGGATTTACTCTTTTGCTTTGCTATTAACTATTTTCATTTTATGAGATATTTTGGACACTGGAAGTGGTTTTTCTGTCTCCAGTCCATTTCTGCTTGCAGTTTGTTGTATTGAAATCTATTGCTTTATATAAAGTTGCCTCTGAAGAGCATTGAAGGTTACATAGCTGCTTTTTTACAGCCTGCCTACATGCTATTTAACAAAACGAGTGAACTGGAAATATTTTTGATTGGATTTATGCTCAAAGCGATTGTTCTTACCATAGGAGGATTCCCTGAAAATTGGGGGATTGGACAAGCACCCTTTTTCCCCCAGTCAGTGAAGTTCTTAGCGCAAATGTCTGGATTATGTTCAGCCAGACTCTCAGCTGTCTGTCCCCGTACAATACGCCTGAAAATAATACCAAACATTAAGCAAATGACATGGAAATGAAATGTCTGACATAATATTATTTATTGTTACGTACTACAGTTACTTATTGCTAAGCTAGGCTATGTACGTTACTCATGCAGTTATGTTCTTCTGCAGTGGTAATGTCCCTTTCGAAACAGCCTTACTGCGCTGATCAAATCACGGAACTGCTATTCAAATGCTAAAAATGAGGAGGAAAGTTTGTAGGAAAAAAACACTGACTACAAAGACCAGGTGAGGAACTGAGAGGTATGTTCACTACCGTTTCCAGAATATGGTCACAGTAGGAATTCTCCTTCTTTTCTTCAGTAAAACCAACACATGGAATGGGTAAGAAAATCAATTTCCTAGTGATCAGTACAGAAATTATTTCTGTTATTTATCATAGACATTCTGGATAGCCCTTTCCAATGACCTTTAACCCTTCCTCTCCCTTTAAAGGTGTAGTAGAGTAGATGTTCAGGTAGTGTGAACACAGATACATCTTACTCAGCGGAGCCAGCTTATGTCAGCTGATGATCCGCCTCTGTGTTTTTGCATTTTTGTTTTTAGAGAAACCTGATTGCTGCAGTTCTGCTGTGTTACTAGTGGCAGAACTAATGTTGAAAAAAAATTTCAATTTTTTAAGGAAAAATATATCCTGAACTTGTTCACGGTTTCCTGCCCCTGTGTGGAGTTCTTCCAACCTCAAGGGAGTGTAAGAATCCCCCAAAGGAGGGTAATTATTAGGGTCAGGGTTATAGTAGAGAAAATCAGAATCAGATCTGCTGCCCTTCCCTGGAAACAGGGTTTGATTTTAGTCAGTTTTATGCCAATATGATTCTGTCGATATCTTCTTCCCATGACTTCTCTGATTTTCAAGCTGGGTTTCTTAAACCTGACGGTCTTTCACTTCATGTTTCGAAGAAACATGCTATCTGAGTCATATATATGCCTAGCTTTGTGACAAATAGATCAGAGGACTATTAGAATGTCTGTGCACAATCTTAGAAGTTAAAATAGATTACTAAATATTGCTAATGAACCTCTTCATCACTAATGCTTTGATTAACATCCTGTCTGAAAAAAGAAAGGAAGGAAAGACACTATCCCAGGAGCATCATGAGTTGCAATTTGCAGGAGCATCACCAGCTGCAATTTACTTCCCCACTAGTGACAACTGGCTCAGCTGAGCCACCCTGTGGGGTGAGTTGTGGGAACAGTAGGAGCCCATCTTCTGCCTGTTTTCTGCCACTCCTACCCCATCTCTGAGGGGAAAAAAGGAGCGTGGTGATTTTTGCCTTGCCTTTCACCCCAGTTCAAGGTTTGGCAACGAAGGTACCCTGTGAAAAAGGAGACTCTTATTCCCTTACTACTAAGTGTAGAAGCTCTTCCAGTACTGTAACTAAGCTGTCAGTAGTTTAGGCTTCTAGCTACTTCTCTTTCTGCTGAAAACTTTACTTTTCACTTGCAAAATGTCTCTGTACTCTTTCCTCTTTGCACTTACTGTGATGGGAGGTTTAGGACTTTCGTCTGTGACATCACTCATGCACCAAAAAAAGTCAGTGCTACAAAAGTGCTATTAACAGCTTGTACTGGAAAAGAATCTTCCCTCTTCATTCTAGTAACTATCTTTGATTCTGTTTTTGTATATATAAATATATGTGTATATATACATACATATATATATAAAATATATATATATATATACACATTTGTATATACATATAAATAACACACAGCTGTTTGTCTCCTGAGATACAATGACATCTGTGCCTTCTCTCAGTCACACTACTTTAAGAAAGTCAGATCACGCTTCTCCCATAGCATCTATGTTCACACATCCGAGACGCCTTCCTTGAGGGTGAAAAGCCTCAAGGCTGTTTTTGTATATTATCATTTTCTCTAAACTCAAAATGTCAGTCTTGCTTTTAAGGCCAAATATGATGGAATTATCTTTGTTCAAACTGATCTAGCATCACATATGTGCCTGTGATTCCTGTCACCTTGAGTTAATTGTCAGAAATAATCCTTTCCACAACAGATGGCAATATTCCTGGTTTTATCTCCATTCACAGGATTGCTGAACTTCACTAACAGCTGTGTTGATCCCCGCTGCTGCCCAAACTTTTGTCTGTTCAGTACAATGCAGCTAAAATGGTGAGAGTATAGTGAACATCCGAGTAAATAAAAAGCCAGCTTTTATGAAATATATGCTACTCACTGACAGCTAGTTATTAAGGAAAGAGCAATGCTTGCTTTCTGATCGTATGATGCATGTAACTGCTGACAAGTTAGGACATTTTATTGGTAATCATAGAATATTTGCTGCAGGAAACGAGAACCAGTTGTCCTTTTCCTTCAGCAGGTTTTGCTCCAACATTCTCCTTCTGTTTTGGAAGTTGAAAAATATACTGGTAGTGACCCTCATCTGCCTTCTGGTTTTGCTCTTGCTGTTGTAATCTTGTTTCTGTCTTTTTTCTGACACTACTGGACTAAGAGGAAGTGTTTTTGAATAGTCATTTTTTACAAAGCATTTTTAAAGCATGCTTTGGCATGCTCTGGGTCCTCAATTTTTTTTTTTTAAGGATATAACACTGAGAATTTCCTTTTAAATGTTGCATACAACTATGAACTATGGAATCTGGCTTGGGTATGTTAGGTATTTTTCCTTTTTCTCTGTGCATCGGTTCTGTGGTTTTATAAAAAGTAACTAAGATTCATTTTCCTACGTACTAAAATTGCATTTTCATAGTGCTAAAATTGTTTCAATAGGCTTTTCAGCTAATTGGAGGTATTGAAGGTATGGAATGAACCAACAGTGGAAAAAGATGTTTGGCATTTGGAAGTTACAAAAACTTACATTTGCCTACATTTGAGCTGCAACAGCTAAAAATCTATTCTGAAGATGATTCTGACATTAAAAGCCCTCCAACTCTGAAGGATAAACCCTCGTTGTAGTTATCATTAATCCAACCAAATCATAGGCCCTGTGTTATTTTTATGGAATGACTGCCTTGTGTACATGTGCATGATGCAATTCCTTTTAGGACACAAAGATAAGTTAAGGAGAAACAGGAACCTTGAAAAAAAGATTTTCAATTAAATATCAGAAAAGATGAGTATCAATGAGTTACGAATATGCCTGATTCTCATAAAGCCTCATGCCTGTACCACTGAGAGCCTATGGTATTGGCCCACCATCACCATCAAATATAACTGCTAATGACTGAAATCACTATACTTCTGTGTATGGAGGGCTTCAGATTAAGATAATCATTATCACATATCGTGTGGTAAAGTGCAAATACTCACCCAGCACCGTGGATGACAAGACCAATAAAGAAGATGACAAAGAGATGGTGGGTGTACCAAAATACTTCGAAATATGACCTTCGGATGGTTTTGGTGGATGACGTGATGATCAGTATGAGCGCCAGTGTAATGATTACGCCAGTGAGACCAGCCAAGTACGTGAAAGCCACATATAGGCCCCCCACAGGATTCTGTGAAGTAATTGTACACATTGGTCTAAGAAAAGGAATGCATCAAAGCTGAGCCAGCTGAACCATTAGTCCGTCTTACTTCCAAATCTGTTACCTTGTTTCAAGTCTCTAAGTCATCCTCTATGAGTTTACATGCCAAAAATGCTTCGGGAAACCCCACTCCGTGCCTGTTGCACCGCAAATTTACTCTTACTAAGTTAAGTGGAAATAGAAAGGGATTTCCACCTATTCAGGCACCAAAGATTGTTTTTGACTGCCACTGTTCAGCAGTACTGAACTGGGGAAACTGAGGAAAGTGAACACTTTTGCTACTTGAGCTGAAGTCCTACAGCCATATTTAGGCATCTAAATAAAAGCTCTCCTCCTCAGTGGCGTTATGCACCTGTGGCTCTCATAACTCATAAAGACATTGGACACACAGTGCTTCTGAAGAGCGTGGAGATTTCTTTTTTGTTTTTTAACCAGATCTTAATACTAAGGAGCTGAAGTTCAAAACCGTTGCCCTGATTTCTGTGTGCCTCACATTTACCTTAGTCAGAAGGCTTCCTTATAGGCTATTTGTTTTTAAGAAATATTTTAAAACTACTTTGAAATCTTAAGGTGAAAAAGTTTAAAGCATTGCTGAAATTCAGCAACAATATTACTGGCAAATATAGAAGAACGCATTGCACAAGGTTTTCTTGCAACGTGATTCAAACACACGTTGTGCACACCAGAACTAGACATTCAGCTCAGATAATCTTATATGATGGTATAGATGAGTGTGATTCTTCAGTGATTCTTCACAGCCTCAAGTCACTTACCGGAATAGTTTTTCTAACAAAGTTCAAATAGCTTTCATTTGGGTTATCACCAAGGCTAGAGAGTACAGCTGCCAGAGTGCCTTTTTCTTCAACACGTGCTTGCACACTCCACTCTACATTGAACAAGTGTGCGATGGTGTGAATTGCTAGGAGTGACAGGAAATAGAGAATCAGTTTTAAGCACAAGAGAAGTACTCAATGTTTTTAGGAACATTTTAAACTTTGTAATATTTGTTAAAGGCAGCTTAAAACCTTTGCACACTCCCTCTCTTACACTACCCTCTTAACGACAGTTTAAGATTGCTGACATGTTTTATTGTCATAGCATTACCATCTGCAGATTATATCTTTTTGGGTGGCAGGCTGTGAAGAGAAGAAGTTTCCAGCACGTCATTGTTCAAGAAAATGATTCAAATGGCAGAGCGATACCCTAATTTTGTAGGTGAGAAACTGAAGCATGGGATGGCTCAAGTGATTGTCTGGATCAAACAGGAATTCTGTAGAGGAGTCAATAAATGAATCTGGATCTCTTTGGTGTCAAATTTGCTAGTGTTTCTTTCCTCCGCTGCATTGATAATAATCACTATTAATGTTTTGCTGAGCTGGACTCGTCTATAAATCTAGTATAACTAACTGAGGTGTTTCACGCTATTTCCAGCACATATTATTACAAGAGTCAGCCATACAATACTTCTCAAAATGTTTCCACTTTTGTATCACTGTATACTTATTCACCTTCAAGGGGAATAAATTCAAGGCCTGAAGGGGACAGGTCTCCCACCGCTGAACAACTCAGTTCTGCTGCAGACCTCTTCTGTGGCCTAACATCTATAACGGAATCACGCTATTCCTTCCTATGCAGTGGTAGCAAGATGACAGTCACAACTTAGGAAGGGAACCTGCTCAGCTCCAGTAGCCCACCGATGTTATCAAGACTATTCTAGGATATATAATTTGTAAGGTGCGTGGACAGAGAGGTGAAAAATTTGTTGCAAAAATGATAGAAAACTTTTGTTTACATAATGAGAGATAAAATACAAAGAAAAAATGGATGCCTTGTCCATGGTTTTTATACACTTTTCTTTCATCATTTCTATGATTTGTTTCAGATCTGCCAGCTAGCAAATAAGTCTAAACAAGAGTTAAAGGCTGGATATCTGGTTCTCATGGCATTGCTAAATACCCTTTATTAAGCAGTAACCTGAATGGTGTTAACAGTGCAACAGAAAGGTATCCTTTCTTGTTTATGTTTTGCTCTCTGCTAGGTACAGAATATTATTTGGAAACTGACCTAATCCTTGGCTCTCCTTTAGGATAATGAAATCAGGTCTCTGCCCATATCCTTATGACTTGAATCCCACTTGGATACTGTGTAAGGTGACGTGAAAAAGCCATGAACAAAGCAACATTTGAGTACCAACCAGTATGAAGGGCGATCATCCATGCCACCATTTTGTGAAACGTGAGGTTCCTGTCCAGCTGTCGTCGGACACGGGTTGAGCAGCACTTTGGATTTGAAGAAAAAAGTATTTGCAGACTATTTGTGATGCCCATGCATAGTTACTTAAATGTAGGAAAAAACAGCAGCCCTGAGCTCAGCAATGGATAGCACTGCTGGTAAAGATTTAGAATGCCAAAATATACACAGAAATATTTCACTCCACTCTTCAGAACACAGTAATACCAGCTCCTGTTTAACATATCCCCCGAAACAAATTATTTGATCATGAGAGAAAACTTCAAATACAGTATGGCAAAAGTAGTTATCTTTTCTGTGTTAAATTTATGTTACATGAAATGAACAAAGGGAAATATCAGTCTCTCGTGGTAAGGTGACTGTTAATGATCTTTCCTTGTATTTTGGTAGTGTCTAGAATTGCCAGCTAGCATTAGGATACTGTTGTAGTTCACACTGTAGAAGTGAACAGCACTGCTTGGGTATAACTGTCTCAGTGAGCTTCCACCCCAAACATGGGAGTGACTTATGATCCTATGAAGTGATTCCTTCCCCCAAAAGCTGAGTATACTTGCCTGAAATACACTTATGACTTGTTACTGGAGTTACCCAGGAGAAACAGAATGAAAAAGTCTCTGCTAATACAAACTGAAGAACTTGGCTCTTAAGAAAAATGGAATGATACTGTCATTAACAGTTATGATGGGTGCCTAAGAGGCTCCATCAGAATTGTACTGTAGTCAGTGGGAGTTATCCTGTTGCTTTAAATTCTTGTAATGCTAATTTGCGGGCTCCATAGACTAGAAACTATAATTATCCTGTATTGTATCCTTACATTGATTTTCATGACTGGCAAAGGGAAGAAAACATTATGTAAACTAATACAACGTTTACACACAGAAACCACTTAGATGTTTCTCACAACAAATTAAGGGAAACCAAAGTGTTTTTGAAGTGTCTGCCAGACATGGACTTTGTAGATGGCAGGGAAAGGTAATTAATCATCCCAGCTAATAGGGTAGGATGGATCATCCCAACCATCCAGCAACAAAACAGAAGAAGAGATGATAAAAACCTCCAGAACAAATTCATTTCTAATTCACTCTTCTTTATGCCATGGAGGTACACGAGCAGTGACCTTGCTCATCCATTACAGCCCTTTTCTAAATATCTCATGAATATTAACTATATCAATAAATATATGAGGAAGCAGATCCCGTTGGCTATTTTCTGGCTATGACACTGATTAAAGAGCAAACTATCACACTCAGGTGCTATCTCAATGACTTCAGTAGACTATAAAAACAGCCAGGAGAGATTTGGGCTTCTTTGTATCTTGTACCTTGAGATGTAATTGAAAAGCCTATAGAATAAATTGCAGCGTAGCAAAAAAGTGTTGCTCCTACCTGACTGCCCTGGAAACAGTATGTAGGGACACTTGAGCTTGCTGTTTAAGAAGCATGTGGCAAAGCAATGGCAAAATGCTGCAGCTAGATTCAGTAGTGAGGCTCACTTAACAGCAGCAACGAATGCAGCAATAAAGGGCATGCAAAAACAATACAGCTGTTATTTCAATTAATAATAAATAAGTTTGCAGTGTATGATTTTTGGGTGGCAGGATGTAAAGGCAGGTGTTTCCAGCGCACTGTTGTTGAACAACTGCTTTGAACAATTCTCCCATCTCCCTAACCCCAATGACGTTGCTGCTGGAAAGGTCACCACCCTTTGAATAAGTTATGTGACATATAAAAATCCTGATCTTTTAGAGATCCTCATAGGTTTTTACTTTCAAAGCAGAGCTAATTAGAGACAACTGTGGAATGAGCAAAAGCAGCTGTATCCCTGCCCACAGTCCTGACACCACTACTGGAACATGGGGCTGTGCATGTTTTGCCTAAGATATAAAATTTCCTCCTTCCTGGGGTATAGCTTTATTACAAAGAGCAACTGAAGTTAAACGAACTTCAGCTGTCTAACAATCCTATTTTATGCCCCTCCCTCACTTCCTGCTCATCCACAGAGCCTTTTGCTTCCTCATACAGCCTCACGCTGTCAGCAAGATAGTGAGCTGCAGGGAGTCAGCAGAAATGAAGCCGTAGCTCTCTACGTGGCTCTCTCTTGCAAACTGGGCGTAGCCTGAGTGAGCATATCACAGTGCCAGGGGAAGGAGGATTTACTCTGCAGCTTGAGTAAGAGAAGCTCCTCTAAGAGAAGAGGGATAGCTTCATAGCTACCCTGATTAGAAACATTAAACCATCGATTTTAGGAAATGAGCAATTCAGGGCAAGTAGCATAAAGTCCCTGTTAGGACACAATTCTCTACTCTTGGAATCAGCTTTTAGCCTTCCAGTAACTTACTTGAAATTGCCTCTAGCTCCTTCAAAACACTATTGTTACTTTGACCTTTGAACCCCTCTTCCCAATCTGCCTTCAGCTCGACGCCTGTGGAATCTGTTTCAGACCTCATGAAGGCTTCGTGTGTCCAAAAGCTCGTTGTTTTCCAGTTGCATTGGTCCAATAACAACATTATTTCTTACAGACTTTACTTTCATAATTGATGTCTGCCCCCTGCGGAGTCAGCTTTGAATTTTGGCAAATATTAGTTAATCTTTCCCAGGGCAGCGCAAGTTCAAGTTTGACCCTACAGTTTTACTTGCTATTCTTTTCTCTTTTATATATTGGGGGGTAAGGTTGGCTCCTTTTGTAGCATCCCAAAACCTGAGGGGGTATAGAACAAGGCACAAAGCCTGGTCTGTGTAGTTCCAGCTTTATATTTTTAAGCACTAAGCCTTAAAAAGGCTGGGGCACTTCTGACAGCATTGGAAATACAATTTAGGAGATTAATGTAGCAGACACATCTCATTTATTCAGCCACATTGATTGTCAGGCTATATGTACTGGAAGGATGTACGACCTGGGTTGTTTCTATTTTTTTTTTTTTTAACCTTCTAACCCACACTTCTCCCATATGGAAGACTCCTGAATAGCAGGTAACTCTTTTGTTCTGATCTTTCAGCCCTCATAGGGCTGTGTTGTTTGTGTGAAAGAAATTTGTACTAGATTTACAGATGAAAACCAACTCCCTTAAGCAGTGTTGTTGATCCTGTGCATGTTAAAGAGGATGGAAAGGAAGGGGGAAATCACAATACATTTGAAGAAAAGTTTCATCAGCTTGAGGAGAGTATTTCATTTTCATTGAACCATAGTATGGCAAAAGAGTGGCTTTCTAGTGCTTGACGGGAATGGAGTAACTGTGGTATAGATAGAAATGAGGCAACAGGACGGAATGGAAAAAAGAAGGTAGTAGTGTCCCTTCAGCTGTTATGGTTTATCCATTTTGTGGTAATAATAAAGTTTCAACTTGTAATTCCTTTTTGGAGCCCTGATCATCAGAGCTATGGAATAGGAGCCTTTCTCTACTTACGTCACAATAAGATTATTTAATCTTTTTCTCTCCATTATTTCTTATGTAACAGCCAGAGATCTAGACTTCAGCAATGTGTTAGGGTCAGCGCTATCATGGCAGGCCACTCCACATGCCACCTAGCGTGGAATTAGTTGTCTTTTCCTTAGTGGTACAGGCGGTGTAGGTGCCATATATAACATCTGCATTTGGGAGCTAGATATGGTCAAAAGGCCTGTGAACTATTTCAAACTGAGATGGAAATGTAGCTCAAATGAGAAAGATTGTAAAACATGACCCAGCTGAAGAAAGTCCCATTCTAAATGTTTGTGAAAGAATATATTTTCTTTAAGAACTGTCTTTTCTCCTGCAAAGACAGGAATCTTGGGCTAATTTCTCCCACTATAAACGGGTGTTACATCAGAGACAAATGGAAGAGAATTTGTGTAGGCACGACCAACAGTTGCTGCCCGCCAGAAGAAGGGCTTTCCAAGTAAGACATCATGTTGCGCAGGAGGCAAGTGAAAAAGGGAAGATTGGAAAAAGGCTAAATCGAGGCTCAATATTTGACCACAGCACTACATGTGTTAGCATATAGACCCTACTCTTGATCATAGCAAAACTCCGGTCTTGTCTACTTCTTTAAAAAGGACATCCCCAAAGTATGGTATATTTGGGGAATTCAGACTATACTGTTTGGCCCATGTGCAAGGCTGCTTGGGTCTTCTTTCATTAATTTTGAAATTCTTTCTTTATCTTACCGCACTTGATCCTCTGAGGAAGGAGAGCAAGTTTCGACATACTGGCAGCAGAATCAGCATGCAGTTGAAATTCAGACAAGCTGCAGGAGCCCTTGCTAGAGCTAAAGCACGCTGTAATGGGAGAGAAGTCATTATTAAATTAATTGCCCAAGCAATATCCAGGAGACTGATAGGCACAAATTTCATTTATGCATTATATCGCAATTTTTGATGAGTGTGAGAATGAAAGTTAATTAAAGATGCTCACATTTCAGGGCAGTCATGCTCTGGCCAAGGCAGGGGGACACATGCAGACAGAACATACTTCTCCAGATAAAAACTTGTTTCTATTTCCAGTTTTGAAATTATATGGAATAACACAATTCTATGAAAAGCTCCCTGTCATGTCTGACAACTGGGGCCAAACACAGAAGCAAGTCCAGGGCATTAGTAGGCTATCCCAAGGCGATAAAAACAGTCTCAATGCTGTAGCTTCAGATGGCTGAGGGTTTGGGGTAGAAGGAAGGAGAGCTTGTGAAGGAAGTGGTTGTATGTTCAGAAAGGTAAAAGGACTAGACTTAGAATTCTTTAGAAACGTAGATTTGTCCTTCCTATAACTAGCATCAATATAACAGAAGCTTTGACATGTTCATAAAAGTTCCTTTAGCTCCAGAAGCGCTTGGGGCTCTTACTCTGTTGTGCCTCTCTGTTGTCAGTAAAGGGAGTCTAAATCAGTTGCCTCATCTTTTAGGAATATATTCTCTTAATGTTGACCTTTACATCCTGCATGATTTCAGATTTTGACAAAGAATGTTTAAAAGGAGTGCAGAATGACCCTATTAACCCAAACACACTAAAGGGAAGGAAATGATAATGTTTGCTCTCCATGCATTGTTTGGGACCCTTCCAGGTTTCAGATCACAGAATGGCTGAGGTTGGAAGGGACCTCCGGAGATCATCTAGTCCAACCGCTCTGCTCAAGCAGGGTCACCTAGAGCATATTGCACAGGATCGCGTCCAGGCGGGTTTTGGATATCTCCAGGGAAGGAGACTCCACAACCTCTCCGGGCAACCTGTGCCAGTGCTCTGTCACCCTCACAGCAAAGAAGTTTTTCCTTATGCTCAGATGGAACTGCCTGTCGTTCAGTTTGTGCCCGTTGCCTCTTGTCCTGTCGCTGGGCACCACGGAGAAGAGACTGGCCTCATCCTCTTGACACCCTCCCTTCAAATACTTGTACACGTTGATGAGATCGCCTCTCAGTCTTCTCTTCTCCAGGCTGAACAGGCCCAGCTCTCGCAGCCTTTCTTCAGAGGAGAGAGGCTCCAGTGCCCTCATCATCTTTGTAGCCCTCCGCTGGACTCTCTCCAGTAGTGCCATGTCTCTCTTGTCCTGGGGAGCCCAGGGCTGGACACAGTACTCCAGGTGAGGCCTCCCCAGGGCTGAGTAGAGGGGCAGGATCACCTCCCTCCACCTGCTGGCAACACTCTGCCTAACACACCCCAGGATACCATTGGCCTTCCTGGCCATAAGTAACTGACTTGGGATTACACTGGGCTGTGGTTACCCACACACGGATCTTTGTGACTTCAAAAACAATTGCACTCTGATAACAAAAAGCAGAATTTGATGCATAGATCTGAAGTGAGACACAAGAACAGGATTTCAAGCTTTATTGAGTTAAACCATGAATTTGCATACTTCTTACAAAATGCTGTGTTCTGTAATTCAAAGCTGATAGTGGTTTTTGGGTCTGTGGTCAGGTTTTTAAAATATGTGAACAAATGAATTTTCTCCATCAATTAGTCCTGACCCTTGCTACCTTTGGAAGCAAGTTTATAGCAGAACATATGGTGCTCAATATAATCAGTTGCATTATATTGAATAGGCTGGGATCCAGGATTTCTCTTGACTACTGTCTGCACACTTGATAAATACATGAATGATGATTGCTTTTCAGGGCTAATAACTACGTAACCTATTCATGCTATGACAGAAGAATAATTGCAAGAGGAAGTGACTGCGCAGTAATTCCAATGGAAATATTGTATTCATCTCCTGAAAAATAGAGCAGCCACAATATAAGTTCACTTCTTTAATTATTAGGAGCATGATAGTTACCTGAAGACATCTTTAGAAGAGGATCTCTCTATGTTACATATCAACTTTCTGTTCAAAAGCACTGTACATCTTTCTATTCAGTTATCTGTTTACATGTGACTTTTAACTCCTACTTGAACCTGCTACTCCAACAACCTGATCCTGTTTCAATCAAATAAAACTAGGGAAAAAATGCTATATGTTCAGTCTACGCCAAAATAATATATGTTTTGTACTTACGCCAAGGAGGACTCTGGTGTAGAAGAATTTTGGTGGGAGATCATATGCAAGATAGAACCACCAAAAGAGGAAGACATTTAACCCCAGCCACACAAGCTGAAAGAGAAGCAAACAGGAAACTTTAGTTTGTTGTTAAAGACTGTATGTCTCAATTTACACAGTTCAGAAAATGACCAATTAGTGCGTTGCATTCCTATTCACACAGAAAGGTGCCCTTCAAGGTGTGAAGAGATCAGGAGGGACAATATATATTTTACTGGTGGAAATAGGCTTTGAGGTGTATACATGGGAGTACAGGAGTGGCAAGAAAACACAGCATGAAAACTGGTAGCTGAAACCTTTGTATAGCTCAAATGATATGATTATATAAACTAAGAATCTGGCTAAGTCTGTGAGTTTAGCTGAGTCTCTAAAAATCATTTAAAGGCTAGGTCCTCTTCTTAACGGGAATTCCTCAGACACACTAACCCATATAAGAGGAAGACTTTGGAGCTGCCAAAGCCAAGCTTTGGAGCTGTGCCAAAGGACAAAGAAGGTTGAGGTCTAAATATACATGGCCAAAATTACACCCAAGGCCCGAGTTTAATGTTTTCAATTGAGTAGGAGCCTCTGAAGGTCTGAAATCAGCCAGCAGGAAATATTCAACACAGGCACTTTGGTGGAGTTTAGGCTAACTGGGCTTCTTAGTAGCTGTGCTGCAATATTCTCTTGTACTTACACAGCCTACAGGGCAGATTTCTTTAGGGAAAGAATTTATGAGCACTTCTCGAAGCTCTCTAATGCAGTTACAAGCACATCCAGCCCAAGAGACCATAATGAATTGGGCCATGCGCCCTTCTGGAGATAGTTGGCTGACTTCACACCCCCCGGTGAAACCAATCTATATCACTGCACCTCTGTTCTAAGGGGATTTACTAGGTGGTGCGTGAAGATGGAAGAGACAAAGAATGAGACCTGTAGACCTGTAATCGCTGGTTTTAAGTTCAGGCTGACAGAAACTGTGACACTACAGTCTTTTGCCCTTCTTAGCCCAAAGTTTAAAGTGCTAGTCTCGCTTAGTTTCTTGGCCCAGCTGACAGTGCAAAAAGCTTGGGATTATTTTAGATCTGGAAAATGTCTCACCTGTAAGGTGTAAAGGCAGGGAAGTGAAGGGATTTCCAACAGCATAAGTCAGTATATGAGAAATCCACAAACCCTCAAAATTAAGCTCAGCTCAGGATAAAATGCTTAGGATGCAAATTTAAAGTAAGAGTGTGCCACTCCCATTTACAGTAGCCTGACAGCATGTCCAGAAGACTGAGATGCTTGGCATGATCCATGATGAAGCCTCACACTTCTTGGTGCTAACTCATAAGGAATGTGGAACCCTTGAGAAACACTGTGACACCCTGTGACAACTTTGGTTGAGTTGCAGAGTTAGCAGCTACCACCTCTTTGGTTAGGGCCAGTGGAGGCAGCATATGTTAGGGCTAAGGCTGCCATGTCAGGCCAAAAAAAAAAAAATCAAGACTATTTCTATTTTTTTGAGGAAAATAATAAAAATTGTGGCTGTCCTGTTTTTATCAAGCACTGGGCCACCCTGTAGATAATGAATGTACTATAAACTTGTAATGGACAATGCGGAACACTCTCTTAAGGCCTCTGATGAACTGTCCTCTTAGCTGGTTTCTTTATCAGTGACTTCTTTATTTTCCTTCCCTCTGTATTAGCTAACCTCGTATAGCTCTGAGATTCTGTACACAATTCCTTTTTTGAACAAAATAATAAGCTCTTACTTAATTCAGTTAATATTGCAGTCCTGATGGGAAAAATGTGGCAGAATTCACCTCCTGGCAGTTTCAACTTCCTCAAGTCACTGGGTGTCAGCAAATACAGCCCTTTCAAAGCACTGAACTGTCAGTGTTGTGTGGCTAAACTAGAGCTATGCTTCCACAATGTAATATGTAAGCATCATTTGTGGCAGGAGAAATAATACATTTTCGAATAAAGATGTTCACATTCAGTCTTCACAAATGTAGTTCTATGTCTTCTTTTTATTCCTCTCAGTATCTACCTAATTAACCACACTTGACAACAATCCCTTAATTGGTTTTACATTTTGCTATTACACAATATTGAATACCTATAACTTTCATATCATTAATTTCTTCCCAAGGCACTGTAATGTGAAGAAAAAAAGAATACTGAAATACTAACTTCTTTTCTCCAAGGAGGAGATCTGCCTTACGGTTTAGCTCTTTTAAATGTAAGTGGGATTTCAATTACTTTTAAATCCTGCCAGGAACTAATCAAACTCAGTTTTGTAGCAGCTCCATGCAAGCTCTATACAAGCACAGTTCAAATATAGGTTGTCTTAATGAGAGATTCATGAATCTCTGCTCTAAATCCTGGAATTTGACTACAAAAACAAATTTTCTGCTACCAAGAAATGTTCACTGTGCTCTCAGTAACATGCATTTTTGTTTATAAAAGTGTAAGAAAGGCTTGTTTTAGTTTTTTTTTTTCTCTTTCAAAATGCAAATAGTTAACAGTGAGATGTAATGCTATTTTTTTTCCTTAAGTCATTATTGCTTCAAAAAACCTAGACACTTAAGCATTTATAACAAAGCAAATGAGAGTTAACTTATGATAATTTCTCAGCTGACAATGCAGCCTACAGCAATCAGGATTCCAGCTAGAGCTCCTTAAAAATTATACTTGTCAAGTATAATGCAACTACGTCTGCTGCCCTAGTTTCAGAATAATCAGCTGCATCACTCACAGGCGCAATGAGATCTACTTATTAAAATTTTCCGTAGAACTTTTTACTAGACACAAAGCATAATAAAAATTGTACTTACAACAACAAAGATGGACAGTCCTTCATTCTCCACCCAGTTACCCATGACTGCCTGAGAAGAGTGTACACAATGGTCCCGTCCTTTCTGGGACAGTGTCTATGTCTTCTCTCACAAGGAAGTGAGAGTAGAAGCTTGCAGCAACCTGTTTCCTTTCTCATTTATTTAGGAAATCAGTTAACCATGGAATCAGATCCATGGTTCAATTTCAAACATTTTTCTACCACCTCTGCATGGAACTTTTAATAACTCAGACATGCATAAACTATTCAAACAAACCATTTCTTTCTCATGTGGTACAAAGTTTGGGTTTTGCTGGGGTTTTCAGCTCAAAAATGTATTGCCACTTTATACAACTTTCAACGCATGGAAGAATCATCTCCTCTCCAGCTTTGTCTTTTTTTTTAATCACTTCAGGTCATATTTGCCATTCCTGATGATCCTCTTTGATGACTAATCACTAGAATTATTTATCTTGCAGTAATTCACTGTCCACAGAAGCCCCCAAATGTAATCTAACACTTTTGTTGTCTGGTACATATACACAAGTTTTGCCACTTTCTCTCTGCTTGGCTCTAGATAGTCTATTTTTCATATTTTGTATTTTTCATAGGGTCCCAGCCCCGGATATTGTTTCACTATGTGAGAATAATTTTTTTAAAGCAAGCATTTTGCTTTCGTAATTATAGAGAAATATATGGAAAATTACCCCAGTATATTTTAGAGCTTAGAAGCCAAAGGACATTGTCCCAAGTGTATACATTTTTCAAAAATAGTATCATGATTTCCTGAGGGAGTTTAATGATTTCTGAAGGTCTCGTCTCTGTGGTATGACAATTCCCAAACTGACAGTAAAGAGCACAAAATGGTAGACTGGAGGAAACTTTGGGGATTAAGTGGGAACATCCTTTGGCAAGGTCAGGGCCCCAGAGAGGAGAAATGCTTCTAAATAGGCTTCCTCTTCACTTTTTCTCCTATGTTTCACCCATTGCACCACAGAAATATAGATCTCTGCTGAAGATGAGTAATACAAGTCTGCCTCCTTTCAAAGATTAAGGTGTAGTATCAATGTATTTTTCAAGATCTTTTTATACTTTAAAGAGAAAAGTAAACTTCTATTTTTTCTTGAACCAAGGGCTATGCAGAAAAACTGTTTTACCAGTGAGCTCTCTTTGCCAGAGCTATAACAGATTATTCAGAGTGCTCCTGTCCTGCAGAATTTCACTGCTTTAGAAAGTCTCACAGAGCACAGCGTGGCCATGCGCAGTATTAACAGCTTTACAGCATACAGATGCTTTCCAGGCCCTGGTCCCACATTTACTGGAGTAAATAGGAAGCTTCTTGTCCAACTCGAATAGCATAGGCTTGATGTCCAGCGTAACTGTTGATCTGACCTGCAGCTGGGACCAAGATGTTGAATAGCTAACAAGAGCTGTAGAGGCAGACATAAAAACTGCGTGATTCACGTTAGACAGCAAAAATACTCAGCACAACTTGCCTTGCTATGGATTCACTTAGAAACTAGCTTTCTTAGAATCCGTTTCTGGTAGGGATAAGACATTTGGTTATGATGTAGAAATGAGAATTAGGAGAGGCAACATAAATACCTGTGTTCTTGCTAACTGATCTCTTCCTGCCTTGACTCCTAACTTATTCCCTCTGTTAAATTTCTCCTGGAATATGACTGCTGTAAAGTAACATAACTGGGACTTAAACAAAGATCCACGGCAAAAATAAAATCATAGATGTCTCCATGTTTATAAAACAAATGAATAAAGGTATCTGAGTGAGACAGATGACTTCTAAATCATTATTCAATAAAGCCAGCAAGGCTTTTGACACTGTCTCCCATCACATCCTCCTAGGTAAGCTCAGGAAGTGTGGGTTGGATGACTGGACAGCGAGGTGGATTGAGAACTGGCTGGATGGCCGAGCTCAGAGGGTTGTGGTGAATGGTGCAGAGTCTAGTTGGAGGCCTGTGGCTAGTGGTGTCCCCCAGGGGTCAGTCCTGGGTCCAGTCTTGTTCAATGTATTCATCAATGACCTGGAGGAAGGGACAGAGTGCACTCTCCTCAGCAAGTTTGCTGCTGATACTAACCTGGGGGGAGTGGTTAACACACCAGAAGACTGTGCTGCCATTCAGAGGGACCTGGACAGGCTGGAGAGGTGGGCGGAGAGGAACCTCCTGAAGTTCAACAAAGGCAAGTGCAGGGTGCTGCCCCCGGGGAGGAATAACCCCATGCACCAGTACAGGCTGGGGGCTGACCTGCTGGAAAGTAGCTCTGCAGAGAAGGACCTGGGAGTGCTGGTGGACAACAAGTTAAGCATGAGCCAGCAGTGTGCCCTTGTGGCCAGGAGGGCCAGTGGTATCCTGGGGTGTGTTAGGCAGAGTGTTGCCAACAGGTGGAGGGAGGTGATCCTGCCCCTCTACTCAGCCCTGGGGAGGCCACCACATCTGGAGTACTGTGTCCAGTTCTGGGCTCCCCAGTCCAAGAGAGACATGGCACTACTGGAGAGAGTCCAGCGGAGGGCTACAAAGATGATGAGGGGACTGGAGCCTCTCTCCTCTGAAGAAAGGCTGCGAGAGCTGGGCCTGTTCAGCCTGGAGGAGAGAAGATTGAGAGGCGATCTCATCAACGTGTACAAGTATCTGAAGGGGGAGTGTCAAGACGATGAGGCCAGCCTCTTCTCCGTGGGGCCCAGCAACAGGACAAGAGGCAACGGGCAGAAACTGAACCACAGGCAGTTCCATCTGAACCTGAGGAAAAACTTCTTCACTGTGAGGGTGACAGAGCGCTGGCACAGGTTGCCCGGAGAGGTAGTGGAGTCTCCTTCGCTGGAGATATCCAAAACCCGCCTGGACGCGATCCTGTGCAATACGCTCTAGATGACCCTGCTTGAGCAGAGCGGTTGGACTAGATGATCTCCGGAGGTCCCTTCCAACCTCAGCCATTCTGTGATTCTGTGTGATTCTGTGATTCTATTCCTTATTGAGAAGTATAGAAGTAACAGTTCAAAGTTAGCCTAGGTGAAAAGAGCAGTCCTCCATCTCTTTACATAGTCAATGGTGTTCCCAGTAACCTCTTTTGACAAGCCCTGTGGTCGTCCAAGCTCTTGTGTGATGTTAGTTGCTTTGATGACCTTCCAAAATCGATGTCAGCAGAGGGTCTGATTCCTCATATTTAAGTCCAGTGTTTATGGAGGGAGCCTTGGGAGCTAAACATCTTGAGCAGTCAGGGAATAAAAGGGGTTGGTCCTGACCTGTGGATGTCCATTCTCACTGTAAGATTAGTGATTTCTCCCTGCTCAGAAACAGCAGTGCTCCCTTTTCATCACTGCTTTAAGCTGAATTGCTTATGGCTTCTCTAGGGTGTGCAATCATGTGCAGCCAGGACGCTCCAAGCATTAGCAGCCCTGACTTGCCTGGCAGCTCCTCAGACTCTAGATCCACTAAAACATGGATTCACTGGCTCAGGAGGTTTCTGGCAAGTCATAAACCCAAGAGGTGCTGATCTTAGCTCAGTCCCAGCTCTGAAATCACCTCATCCATGATATTCCCAATAAGAATGGAAAAAGTATCGTGTGTAATTATTTTTTAATGCTCTATAAATACCCTTTGCCCTTACACAGTGTAAATTAGCTTTGGAAAACTATCAGCTGGTGATAAAGGACCAGGTAAAAAAAATCTAGGACAACGCATAGCAAACCATGCCTGGCCGCTATAAGTAACAGGTGTGAGCAGAACTGGTATCAAAACCACCCACACATCACACTTGATTTAATTGCCATGCTCGCACGTTCTAAACAAGTAAAAAGTCACTGCTGTGGAGATAGACTTGCATGTTTTGTACTTTGTTCTATTTTAAAAAATACGTCATGTAGGAGAAAAGGCAACATTGCTAGCTTTGATTAATAATTATGTAGGAGTGTGTAAAATGAATATGAAAAAATTAAACATTTTCTATCTTTGTCTCTAAAATTTATTTCAAGCTAGCTGATTGTTCACAGCACTTTTCACCCTTTTTTTGTGTGGAAAAGTTCAATGGAGAGTGATTCTTTTTCAGGATGGCAATTTTGCAAAAATATTCAGGTCTCAGGGTTCTTTATTTCCTTGCAGTAATTTTACCCCCTTGGCTATGAATTAATTTAGTTCCTCTTGTAATTCATGTAACAGTATCCCATGCTAAATCTTGCACAAATTAAAATGCGAGGCAGTTGCAATAGGCCCAGGTGTTTCACACCTGCCTGCTAAAGGGGACAAAGTAAGATTTTTGCATGTATAAACCCCAAAGGAGGATGACAAGCAGAACAGAGTGAAGGAGACCCGACTGCTGCACTTCTGACGGTGTTGCTGAACCATCTTTCTGCTGCCCCTACCTATGTAGCAGGAGGAGAGCCAAGGAGAGGCCTTGACTAGCCTCATATTTTGTAGGCTGAAATCTGTATTTTGAATGAAATCCTTGTTTCTCAACCTTCCCATTATTCTACCTGAAAGAGGAAGAAGCAGACAACAGTCTTGCCAATAATTCTTTCCTAAGGGGTAAAGCCTCATCCTTAACCTTATGTCTATTCCCAAATAGTCCCATTTTTGCAGCTTTCCCTGCTGCACCACATAGAAGACCTACTATCACACACAGTCTGAAGCTGGCACCATACTCACTCAGGGGAATGACATATTCTGAAACTCCTGATCTTTTGCATTTTGCTTACAAGACAAATTATTCTGTACTGAAAACAAGGTAGAAAAGTGCATAGATGTCAACCAGGAAAAAACAAAATGCCAGTGAAACTCCGGTGAGGACTGACAGATCCTTCTGTGTCTTCACCTGATGCTACAAGCTCCAGTGTAGCTCCCTGCTCCCACACTTCCTCACACTGCATTTTGCAATGATCATAAGAGACCCATGTGCTGGACTTCAAGGCTCTGTGTATGATCCACATGCTGTTGGTCACATTAGCCCTGGCTTGAAGTCAAACAGCACTGGCACAAAACAAGTCTAAATTGCTGCACACCACTATGATATTAGAAGGATGAACAACCACCAGTGACGTACCCTGTGTAAGTACGGATAGAAATGTCACGATACTAAGTTGGCAACGGTTTCCAGGTAAAGGCTGGAGCAAATAGAAAATTAGGATAGCATAACCTTTCATGCATAAAGCCAGAGGTCAAAATAACCTGGGTGTTGTATGGAGCTGAGGCAGATGGAGCCCAGCTGGAAGCCTTCAGGTAGGATATCAAGCTTCACAATCTGCTAGTCTGCCTCTGGGACAGGAATACAACTATAATCTATTTGCATCCCCCTATGTAGCTAGACTTCTCTTCCCACAGCTTCCAACCCACTGTTTTTGCACATCCCTGTCAAAGTCGGATGTAACTGTTCTCTGCCTAGAGAGAGGGAACTCACCAGAATCTGTCAACTCGCTATTTTCCACTTAGGAAAGCATCTTGAAAAATGTAAAAGGCAGGGCAATTTTCTCCTCTGTTCCCATCACGTATGGCCTCGAAAAGTTTCAACCCAAAACTACTGAACTGAAATTTCACTGAATGAAATGTAACTAATTAGGAGTCGCTGGTTCATCAGCATTTGAATGGATTCAGGCTTGTGTTTATGGAGCATGCAGAAGCCGTGGTCAGGTGATGCCATCTGGTGGACAGCCAGAACTGGTCCAGGCAGAGCAGCTTATGCTGAGAGACCCCACGCGGCCGCGGAAGGACCGTTCACCCGAAGATGCTGGAGGAGACGTGCCCATCTGTCCCATGCCTTCCCACCATATGACCCTTCTCTTGTATCCCCTTTTCTGTCACATCCGGTTCAGACTACTTGTTCTGTTCAAATGCTCTTCATTACTTTTCCCTGCCTGCGGTGTCTTGTGCAGTACTGCAGTGTCAGCTCCCACTTTTCCTTAGCAGCTTGTGACCACAGTTTGGACATCCAGAGATCAGTTAGCCCATTTCCATGCTTCCAAATAGGATGCACTAGATCACTCCTGACACACATTTGTCTCGCCATGTCTATTCTCAGGAATAAGTGAGATGTCTCACAGCCTGCTACATCTGTGCTTTCATAGCACATTGCTAAGTGTGCTGTGTGAAGAGAGGGGTTGATTTAAAAACATATCAGATGCGAGGTCTGCTCAGATTGTGTTAGTGGATTAGGCCAGCCACTGGGGTATGAGGTTTATATGGGCCTGTCCACATTACCTTTTGGAGCGGTCCCTGGATCAATTTTAGCAGTGAATCACTCTTGTGTTTAGTCTGGGGAGAAACTAGCTGTTCTGCTCCTGAAGGGATCCTGGCATACCAGGCAGGGTAATGTTCAGTAGTAAGGGACAAAGCAGATTTTTCTAACAAACATCACCTGTTAGCACCATTAGGGCACATTCTCATTCATCAGTCTGTGTGCAGTACTTTTCAAGACACTGGGAGTCAATGGACTTCTGAGAGACTTGTAAAACCTGACTAAGAAAGCAAGCCACCTGTCAACAAATGTAAGTCTACATTTTGTATTAAATGTGAATTTAACATTCAAAGATCAGCACTCCCACCAGGAAATATATTAAGGGATAAATGATAAACAAAAATGAAACTCACTGGCGTGAGACATAGGTAAAATACTAGTGCGGGGTATATTCGTTGGCCATCATACTCTACAGTCTTCAGGCAATCTTAGAACTAAAAAATGCCACATCACTTCCCTCAGGATCCCAAGTCCCACTGGAGTTGGCCACTGCTGGCTTTTGCAGCCATTTGCTCCCTGGTGGATCCAATAATCTAGCACATTTGGCTCATCACAAGCCTTCTAGTGTTAGAGAGAGGCAAGCTGCCTTGTAATAGAATTTCCCTATTACTCTATATCTATCATCTATCTCTCAGCTTAGACTTTGAAAAATAAATTTTGAAAAAGATTTCACCTTTTTACTGCTTTTGCACAGTTCCTAGACTTGGATCCATGACTTGGCTTTCTACATGTTACAATATTATAAAGACATCATACTCATGGTCTTTCGAACACTGTTCACTAGTGTTCATCCTTCCAGTGGCTTGGACATCAGTGCTTATGATGACCAAAGCTTAGGTGCTCCACTGAAAAGCTGGGGTGTGGGGGCTCTCAGAGTTACACAGAGGTGGAAGAATCATTTTGAGAGTGATTATAATATTGTCAATAATGACATAAGGCAGTCAATAGTTTCCAGTTACAACAAGCAGTGATTGACTATTAAATGTGTTCATGTCCACTGTCATTTCTAATACAGGGATCTCTGCTATATGGCCTCCTTGCAGTAGTGTCAGGATATAATTTGCATCACTGTAGGCACTTTCCCTCTCCCTCAGTGGAGAGGAGAGGCAACAAACCATCTGCTCTGGGGAGTTCAGAATTCTCCACTGCTGCGTTGAGGGAGAGGTGTGGGCAGAAGGGTGAAATAGGGTTAGGAGATAGTACAGTTACTCAGAAGCTTCCTGAGAATGGTCTGTGCATCCTGTATCATCCCCAGCTTGGAGGTGAGCTGGAATCAGGAGCTCTAGTGCTGTCATTGCCCAACGGCCATGCAACCCTCCTCTCCCCCTGCCAAGCACTAAGGCAGCCTGGGAACATGCATGTGCACATGAAACATCATTTCCCAGAAAGATCTGTTAACCTCAGGCCTAAGCTACCCCTGCACTCTGTTCTGATATAGCTTTATCAGTTGGCTGGTGGGTTGTCCTAGTGACTGTTACATCAGTGGAAGAAATAGCATCAATATAACTACGCAGATACAGCAGTATTCCCTTTCTTGCACATGTACAGCTACTAAGAGGGGGAACACTTTCGTACCTACATCCTAATTGGAAAGACTTATACCGCTTGAACGACTTTGCTGCAGTTTGTCTTATAAAATGCAAAGGAGTGCTGTTATGGCTTTTTGTTGATTTTTCTCTTTGCCAGTCTTCACCACAGCAGTGACAGGGTGACCCCATTCAGTTAACAGATGCCTATGGAAGAGCACACCCACCGGATACAGCCTCTGGCTCAGCCTTATTTGTATTAGTGACATTTACTTCTCAGTAATATCAATATGGGAAACACTGTGGAATAACGTCATGTTTAATGGAGATGTCTAAGCAAGATAACGTGACACAATGAAATGTGGCACCAGGGAACAGGCTAATTAGCTTTTGCTTTAAATACTTCAGCCAGATTACTAAAATGTGGTACATCCCTGTAACAAGACACAGCATGAACCCTATGTGCTGTTTAAATCACACTTAAACTGCTCTCGATACAGAATTACACTGCTACAGCCACACAGTTTCCTGGATTTACGTGTTTCCCTTTGCCCATTTGCCATTATAAAGCCTTTTTACTTCTGGATTTGCTCCGATAGCTTTAGGAGGCTTGCCTGAGCATAGCTTGCAAAGCCCTGCTTGGCATTAAGTCAGGCTTTAGTTGTTCTTATGTTGCTATTCTGTAGGTTGACCCTGTGCTGGGAGGATGTCAGCCTGCTCTGTCACACTCAGGAGAAGCTCTGAGGTACCTCTCTTTGAATAACTTCAGAGGATCATAAATGACACATAACCTGGACTTAGAACAGGGATGACTTTCTTCCAGGTTGAATTACTATTGGATTCATAGCTGCTGAAGATTCCAGTTGCAAGATTTTTTACAGTATTTTATACATACAGAAATATAGATAGATACAATATATATCCTATAATACATATTTAACACTTCCAGTGAAACTCCTATTAAAAATTACTTTTAAATGGATAGAATAGTTTGCATCAGTATTTTAAAGGGCTTAAGCTAAAGGATGAAATAGTGTTATTAAAAGGTTCTAGGAGAGGTAAACTATACTACCATAATAAAACACTCCTTTCTACACATCCTAAACATTGCAGAACACATTTTCAGCAATATTACTTATTCTCTTTCTTCATTCCCCCAGCTTTCAATATAAGGTTGGATGCTTAAGGACGTTCTCCCACTTCCATTGCTCAGGCTTTCATGAGAGTAATGATAGACCAGAGATACTTCAATTCTTTCTTAATTGAATTTAGAGATCCTCTTCCCACATAGTTTTCTGCGAAAGCTACAGGAGCTCTGTCCACTTTCTTTAAAAGTAGAGCTTTTGATTGCTAAATGCAGTGATCTACGATAGTTTCTTTGGCATTCTTGGGTGCAAACACACCACAATGAGACTTTTGTTACCTGACAGAGAAGGTTTCCCACTCTTTGCCAATGCTTTTTCTATTTTACCTATGATAAAATTGCATTTAGGTTTCTAGCCTGCTAGAAGTCCTTTTGAATGATACATTTAAGACTAAGGCCAGTTTGTGTTTTTAAATTTTGGATTTCCCATTAGTAAATCTTCCCTGTCCTTTGCCTGTATTTTATTTTTTTTTTCACCTAAAGAGGCAACTTTTACTTTGTTGTTATATCTTGGAAAGAATACGATGCCTACCTTATGAAGATAGCAGCTCAAACCCATAAGCCCTTGATTGTTATAGGACAACTGATTTACAGGTGTTTGCTAATAGATTCTTACTCGGGTCCTTGGGGGTTTCTATTTCATTTTATATCAATGGCAAATTACACTGAAGAGTCAGGTGTAATTGGTAGATGAGTCATTTGATGACCTGCCAGTACAGCACCCTTCAGCCTTCCCTGCATTTGCCTTACAATCAGTCTTTAAGGCACAACATCAACATCATTACTGAGGTCTATGTTTCACAGAAAGACAGAAGTAATTTTTCACTTACTTCATTCCTTGTCTGCTCTCATCTGATAACCTGTCTTCCTTGCAATTTTTTTACCTTCCTTTTACCGAAGTAGTTTGGGTTCATTTCTGATCTCCACAGCCAAGTAACCATGAATAAGGACTTATCATTTGCAATGTTTTGGGCTTCTCCAATCAATTATATTTTATGTCTCTGTAAAGAACAGTTTTCCTACTAGACATTGATTCTTCAGGGCATTGCATCTTGTCAGACGACCAAGACGACACGATCCAAGCAGGAATCAGTCAGTAATCATAAGCTATTAAAGGCTCTGACATATTGCACAAATAACAGTTTGTGCAATTTATCATTGTTTTTCTTTCTGTGCGTAAGGAAGATGCAGTAAGCTAAGCAAACTGTATTGACTATCTCAGTGGCAGTATTTCTCTTCTCACTATTAGCATGAACATTGCCTCTTTCTTGATGACAAAGAAAAAATATATTAAAACAAATGAGGCTATGTCTAGATTAGGGAGAGCTTCTCAGATCCTGAGGCCAGGTGCACTGCTTGGCCATACTGAGACTCCTTACTTGGGCTCACACCATGTGGTGTAGAGAACACCAGTGGGTAAATCTAGGTGCATGCTCCTGAGTTGCCCCACATGTTTCTATAGGTTTGCAATGACATTTTAATTTTTTTGTAAAATATTTCTTTTTCACATGTTTGGTTTTTTTTTGTCTTATTGCTTAAAAAATAAGAAGGAAAGAAAGAAAAAAGCCCACAACAATCTACCAACCTGACAGAAGAAACTCTGAGAATTATCTAATTATTCCATGGTTGCACAATCCAGCTGGACCACACTAAGCCGCACCTGCACCAGACACAATTTTCTTGCTTTCCTTGTGGCCACTACGCTGCACTCCTCTCAGGTCCTCTTCATGTCCTTTGCCTCTGCTTCACAGCAGTGTCTTTCATTGCCCCCACTGCTCCTGCCCTTGCCACCCTCCCTCTGTCTGGTGCAATGGGAGGCCAGGAGACAGCCCCTGGCTGTGGCCAGCCTGCCTGGAGGAATGCTTGTTTTCATTGGCTGCAGCGCAGTGCAGGCCTAACTCAGTTTCTGCAGTGTTGCTAACCTGGGCAGAGACGTGCAGTCTGAACAGTGATGGACACACAAGGCTTGCAGAGTGAATAAAGTACAAAAGTACAAAATCTGATGACTCTAAATTTCTTCAAAAAGTAAGGATGCCTTACATTCTCTGTAGTTCCAAAACTGGTGCTACCCCCTCTTTTTGAAAATCTCCATTCTCTTAGAAATGTTTTTCAGTGACATATGTATGTTTTTGAGCTAAATCTTCTTAGCATAGTGCCCACTATTATTAATATTTTTGAGGAAACAACAAAGAATCCAAGCATTTCACGAGTTCAGCTATTTTCACAGCCATGTAACTTTCGCTATTAAGAGCAATCTTACTGAAAATTGCATCTTACTGTTTCACTGTTTCTTGTTTCTCCATTTCTATGGCACCTATGTTTAAAATAACCTCCATGAAGCAACAGACAGCAAGCAGAAATAGCCAGGAAATGCATCCAAAAGTTTTTACGGGGGCTATCAACTGCAAAACTAAAGCAAATGCAAGCATCTCTCTGTTTTGTTACTTACTGTGCTTGGCACACCTCCAACTACAACACACATTCACAAAAGCTGTACATTCATACATAAATACAACAAAACATAACATTGGCATCTTGTCAGAAAGGTGCTGCGCTGAGGGTTTGATGTTTAGCCTCCACTTTAGAAGCCAGAGACAAATTAATCTTTATCCTGACTACTCTGGCATTGCTCTCTACCAGAATCCATCCTTGATCATTTCACTAAAAGTAGTTGCCGGTGATTAAAGTTCGGTACTGACAGGGCACATTAATCAGACAAAAAGAATAGCTGATGAAAGAATTTTCAGAAGTTAATGTATACCACATTTATTCTCTGTCATTTCGTTTTCTCTGTCAAAATAGGAACTTACACAATCATGAACATGAGGGCCCGGATCAGTGGCTTAAAACAGGCTCTTTCCAGTTGATCAAATTGAGCCTCACTTTCAGGACCAAAGAGATACAACTGTGATGTTATTCTAGAAGAATCTCAGTAAGTGGCAGCCACCTACCTGACATTTATCCCTGCTTACTTGTATATGTGTTTACCCATTAACATTAGTCTGTAATCAGAGCCCTATAGGCATGGAAGCATTCACATCTGAAAGGTGAAATCTTCACACCTGAATGCAGACACTTTTCATTTCTGTAAAATTTCGTTTCAGCAGCAAGAGATTTTCCTTATGACTGTGCGAAACCTGGAAAAGGATAAAATCGTCTCTTTTTTAGAGGCTATAATGTTACTGTCCATATAAGGGAAAGATTCAGGAAAAGTACACATTTTCATCTTGAAGCACTTACCTTTCATTTTGGCTTTAGTTTTGAGGTGAACCCAAGAGACCTAACAATTTTATTAAACTCATTTTTGGTAAATGGGAAATTATATGATCCTTAACACCTCTTATTTTTCAAATCTTATGTCTTCTATGAATCAAATTTACCAGCTGTGCCAGATTACAATATATTCAAGTTTCAGTGATGATTTCTGAGTTGCTAGAGGGAGTCAGCTCAACTGAATTTCAAAATATAGAAACAGAGGTATCCACTATCTGCTATTTGCCTTGCAAAAATCTCAGTGCAAAATCCTGTCTTCTTTGATACATAAGCCCTTCAAACAGGCAGGAAGAAAGAGAAAATAGTGTAGTTTTAGACTGGATTCTGCCAGCTGTTACAGAAAATAACCTAGGAACTACTAAGGGAGTAAAAAAAATGATTTCCCAAAATTTTCTTTCAGAATATATTACTGTTTGCCAGTCCCAAGTATTCACCAGTCCTGAACTAGGCTGCAAAGTCACTAGATCAGCTTGCAAATGATCAAATTTAAAAAAAAAAAAAGCGCTCCTTTTAATTGTCATACATTTTTCAAATCTAAAAAAAACATCTTTCATGAGAATGGTTAGAAACTTCCTTTAAATTAAGAGGGCTCTGCCAGGATGCAGCTGTGAGTGCTGAGAGAGCTGGCCAATGACATTACAAAAGCAACTCAATTATATCTGAAAGGTCATGGCAATTCGGAGAGATTCCAGAGGACTAGAAGGAGCAAATTTCACCTCTATTTTTAAGGTGGTGAGGAGGATCCAGGAAACTACAGGCTGGTCAGTCGCATCTCAGTCCCCCAGAAAGGTGATGGAACAAGTAATCCTGGATGCTATTTCCAGACATATGAAGGACAGGATATTGCCTACCTCAATATCTGCTGGAAGGACAGCACAGGCAGGCACAAGCAATCCAGGAGGTTTCTGGAATGCATTGACAACAACATCCTGACGCAGACAATGGAGGACCTGACAAGGGGAGGTATTCAGCTAGACCTGGTACTTGCAAACAAGGAAGAACTGGTCAGGGATATGAAGGCTGGGGGCAGCACTGGCTGCAATGACCATCAGATGCTCAAGTTCAGAATCCTGAGAGGAGGGGAAAAAAGCAAAAAGCAGGATTGCAATCCTGGACTTCAGGAGAGCAGAGTTTGGCCTGCTCGGGGATCTGCTTGGAATAATCCCATGGGAGACCATTCTGGATGGAAGTGGAGTTCTTGACTAAACTCAGACATAAAAAGGAAGCATACAAGGGGTGGAAGAAGGGACAAGTGAACTGGGAGGAATATAGAGACTATGTCCAGCTCTGCAGGGGTGGGGTTAAGAAAGCCAAAGTCCATCTGGAGTTGAATCTGGTGAGGGATATGAAGGGCAAGAAGAAAGGCTTGTATGAGTACACAAGCAGCAAAAGAAAGGTTAGGAAAAACGTGGGCCCACTACTAAATGAGGCAGGGATCCTGGTGACAAAGGACACGGAGAATGGCCAAGGTACTCAATGCCTTCTTCACCTTGTTTTTTTACTGGTAAGACCTGCCTACAGCAATCGCAGGCCCCCAGCATCAGTGGGAAAGCCTGCAGCAGGGTACGCTGCAACTTAACAGCGTTAAGGAATATTTAAACAAACTGAATGTATGCAAGTCCACGGCTTCTGATGCGGTGCGTCCACACAGGTGCTGAGGGAGCTGGCCGATGTCATTGCAAGGCCACTGGCAATAATCACTGAAAGATTGTAGCGATGGGGGGAGCTTCCAGATGACTAGAGGAAAGAAAATGTCACCCGTCTCTTCAAGAAGTGCAAGAAGGAGTATCTGGGAGTTACAGGCCGGTGAGCTTCACCTCGCTCCAGGTAGAGGTTATAGAGCGAATGAAGACCATTTCCAAACACATTAAGGAGAAGGTGATTGTGAGTAGTCAGAATGGATTTACAAAGCGGAAAAACCATGCTTAACCTACCTGATAGCCTTCTGTGATGAGATGACTAGCTTGATGTGTGAGGGGAGAGCAGCGCATGTGGTTTACCTTGACTCTAGTAAGGCTTTTGACACTGTCTCCCATAACATCCTCACAGACAGCCTGCTGAATTGCCAGCTAGGTAAGTGGTCAGTGAGGCGAATGGAAAGCTGGTGGAACTGCTGGGCTCAGAGGGCTGTGGTCAGTGAGACAAAGTCCAGCTGGAGGCCAGGCGCTAGCGGTGGCCCCCAGGGGTCAATCCTGGGGCACCAGTACTGTGTAAGGTCTTCATGGATGACCTGGATGATGGGACCAAACGCACCCTCAGCAAGCTTGCAGATGACACCAAACTGGGAAGAGTGGCTGATACTGCAGACGGTTGTGCTGCCATTCAGAGGGAGCTCAGCAGGGTGGAGAAATGGGCAGATAGGAACCTCCTGAAGTTCCACAAAGGGAAGTGGAGAGCCCTGCACCTGGGGAGGAACAACCCTGTGCACCAGGGGGCCCTGCCAGCTGGAGAGCAGCTCTGCCGAGAAGGACCTGGGGGTCCTGGTGGACACCAAGTTAACACGAGCCCGCAATGCGCCCTTGAGGCCGAGAAGGCCAAGGGGCTGCATTAGGCAGAGCACTGCCAGCAGGCGGAGGGAGGTGATCCTGCCCCTCTACTCAGCCCTGGGGAGGCCACACCTGGAGTGCTGGGTCCAGTTCTGGGCTTCCCAGTGCAAGAGAGACATGGCACTGCTGGAGCAAGTCCAGCAAAGGGCCATGAAGATGATCAAGGGACTGGAACATCTCTCATAGGAGGAAAGGCTGAGAGAGCTGAGACTGTTTAGCCAGGAGAAGAGGTGGCTCAGGGGGAACTGATCACTGTTTATAAATACCTGATCGGAGAGTGTAAAGAGGGTGGGGCCAGTCTCTTCTCCGCGGTGCCCAGTGACAGGGCGAGAGGCAGGAGGCAGAAACTGAAACACAGGAAATCCCATGCAAACACAAGAAAACACTTCTTTAATGTGAGGGTAACAGAGCGCTGGAACCAGTTGTGCACAGAGATTGTGGAGTCTCCATCCTTGGAGATACTCAAAACCCAGCTGGACACAGTCCCGGGCAAGCTGCTCTAGCTGACCCTGCTTGAGCAGGGGTGGGGGGTTGCACTAGACAATCTCTAGAGGTCCCTTCCAACTCCAGCTATTCTATGATTCTGTAAATAAGTTGTTTTGCAAGCAGTGCAACAATCCCAAAAGTCTGATTTCCTGTAGAGTCCGTACTGATCCCTTTACACTGAAGTGACTCCTGTTGCCTCACATGACTTTGACATCCTCCTTCACTTTACCATTGTATCTATTCATCCCCAAGGTCTTTTAGTCCTCCTTCATGCCAAAGGCAAGATGAAGCAGGTGCGGTGAATAGTTGAGAGTGTCAGTCACTGCTGGTATGTGCTTGCTAAGTGATTAGCCAGAAGGACAAGTAGATAACTCATGCTGAAATAATTTTTATCAGGAAGAGCATTTTGGATCAACTCACATCTTCTCCCATTGGTAGCTGCTAGTCTTCACTAAACTCACCTCTGCTAGTCTTCACTAAACTCACCTAACTATTTTTTTCTCAGATTTCTACCTTTAGAAAAATTCAGGTATACGTTAGCTGATGATTCTGAGATTGGGATGACAGGGTTGACAGAGAAACAGCATGGTTACATAACCTTCTTTCTTTAAGAAACCATATTGAAAACATAAACAGGGATTCTCTTGATAACATGCACATCCAGGATTTGAAGGCAGATAGTCACTATCAAAACATTTGTGACAAAAATCTCAACAGTTGTCAACATTGTGCTGGAATCTGAAATTTTCCATTTAGGAAAAAATTTTTTATACTGGTCACTCATTTGAAAGTCATCTCTTGATACTGAAGAGAATGTATGAAAAGATGAATTACTTCCTATATGTTTCAGGTAGGGCAGCTCTTACTGGCAGATAGTGGTGTCCACTGCCACCAGGTGTCCTAAAATCCTCTGCTGTTCTTCCTTCAATAGTGACACGCAGTGGCCACAAAATGCAAGAGGTTAACATCTCACAAGGAGGCAATATATAAGAAGGGAGGCAAAGCGTAACAAGTTACAACATGTTACAACTTGTTACAAGATATCTATTTATGTTTAGAAAAATATGCATTTATATAGATAGTTTTACTAACACTTAAACGTGTTACAAAGTTTTTACGCACCCATGTGCCTCCACAGCAGCCCTCAATGGGATTTTGCTGACTATTCCCAAATTCACAGAGAGAAGCATGTGCTAAATCCAGCTAAGCATGAAAAGGAGAGCGCAGAAAAAAAGTTACGAGGTCCTTTGTAAGGTAATGATGATTTCTTTCTGCTTCCCAATGTAAAACAACTAAATATTCTCATCTTGACAATAAATAGCCTTTACTGATCTTGCTGTATATGACCTTGTTCTCTTAAATCACCCATCTACTACAAAACTTTCTGTTGAAATCCTTGCCAGCTAAAAACCTTTAGAAACACAACTGGCCTTAGCTACAGAACTCCCTCATCACAGATTATTGTTCTGTCCAAATAGATCTGCTTGAAAGCATCTCTTCTGTTGAGTGGTAACAGATGACAGTATGCTATAACCTTTAGCTGGCTTTCCTGAAAGCAGTGTACTAAGAATTGAGATCAACACAATTTAAGTTAGTGGTTCAACATTTTAATTTCATGTTGTTTTACAAGTATAAAAGAATCACAGAATCGTTTAGGTTGGAAGGGACCTCTGGAGATCATCTAGTCCAACCTCCCTGTTCAAGCAGGGTCACCTAGAGCATATTGCACAGGATCACATCCAGACGGGTTTTGGATATCTCCAGTGAAGGAGACTCCACTACCTCTCTGGGCAACCTGTTCCAATGCTCTGTCACCCTCACAGTGAAGAAGTTTTTCCTCAGGTTCAGATGGAACTGCCTGTGGTTCAGTTTGTGCCCGTTGCCTCTTGTCCTGTTGCTGGGCCCCACGGAGAAGAGGCTGGCCTCATCGTCTTGACACTCCCCCTTCAGATACTTGTACACGTTGATGAGATCGCCTCTCAGCCTTCTCTTCTCCAGGCTGAACAGGCCCAGCTCTCGCAGCCTTTCTTCAGAGGAGAGAGGCTCCAGTCCCCTCATCATCTTGGTAGCCCTCCACTGGACTCTCTCCAGTAGTGCCATGTCTCTCTTGGACTGGGGAGCCCAGAAGTGGACACAGTACTCCAGGTGAGGCCTCCCCAGGGCTGAGTAGAGGGGCAGGATCACCTCCCTCCACCTGCTGGCAACACTCTGCCTAACACACCCCAGGATACCATTGGCCTTCTTGGCCACAAGGGCACACTGCTGGCTCATGTTTAACTTGTTGTCCACCAGCACTCCCAGGTCCTTCTCTGCAGAGCTACTTTCCAGCAGGTCAGCCCCCAGCCTGTCCTGGTGCATGGGGTTATTCCTCCCCGGGGGCAGCACCCTGCACTTGCCTTTGTTGAACGTCAGGAGGTTCCTCTCCGCCCAGCTCTCCAGCCTGTCCAGGTCCCTCTGAATGGCAGCACAGCCCTCTGGTGTGTCAACCACTCCCCCCCAGTTTAGTATCATCAGCAGACTTGCTGAGGAGAGTGCACTCTATCCCTTCCTCCAGGTCATTGATGAATACATTGAACAAGACTGGACCCAGGACTGACCCCTGGGGGACACCACTAGCCACACGCCTCCAACTTGACTCTGCGCCACTCACCACAACCCTCTGAGCTCAGCCATCCAGCCAGTTCTCAATCCACCTCGCTGTCCAGTCATCCAACCCACACTTCCTGAGCTTACCTAGGAGGATGTGATGGGAGACAGTGTCAAAAGCCTTGCTGAAGTCCAGGCAGACAACATCCACTGCTCTCCCCTCCTCTACCCAGCCAGTCATTCCATCAGAGAAGGCTATCAGGTTGGTCAAGCATGATTTCCCTTTGGTGAATGCATGCTGACTACTCCTGATCACCTTCTTGTCCTCCAGATGCTTAGTGATGACCTTCAGGAGGAGCTGTTCCATCACCTTCCCAGGGATGGAGGTGAGGCTGACAGGCCTGGAGTTTCCTGGCTCCTCCTTCTTGCCCTTTTTGAAGACTGGGGTGACAACAGCTTTCTTCCAGTCCTCAGGCACCTCTCCTGATCTCCAGGACCTTTCAAAGAGGATGGAGAGTGGCCTAGCGATAACGTGTGCCAGCTCCCTCAGCACTCGTGGGTGCATCCCGTCAGGGCCCGTGGATTTATGGATGTCCAGTTTGGACAAAAGATCTCTAACCTGATCCTCCTCCACCAAGGGAGAGTATTCCTTTCTCCAGACTTCCTCTCTTGTCTCCAAGGTCTGGAATTCCTGAGCACTGGCCTTAGCAGTGAAGACAGAAGCAAAGAAGGCATTCAATAACTCTGCCTTCTCTGTATCCTTTGTCACCAGGGCACCCGCCCCACTCAGCAGCAGGCCCACATTTTCCCTCGTCTTCCTTCTGCTATTGATGTATTTGAAGAACCCCTTCTTGTTGTCCTTGACATCCCCTGCCAGATTTAACTCCAAAGGGGCCTTAGCCTTCCTTGTCACATCCCTGCACACTCTGACAACGTCCCTGTATTCCTCCCCAGGGGCCTGTCCCCTTTGCCACATTCTGTGTACTTCCTTCTTCTGCTGGAGTTTTGCCAGCAGTTCCTTGCTCATCCATGCAGGTCTCCTGCCCGCTTTGCCGGACTTCCTCCTCAGAGGGATGCACTGCTCTTGAGCCTGGAGGAAGTGATGCTTGAATATTAACCAGCTTTCTTGGACCCCTCTTCCTTCTAGGGCCCTACCCCATGAGATTCCCCTAAGTAGGTCCCTCAAGAGGCCAAAGTCAGCTCTCCTGAAGTCCAGGGTTGCAATCCTACTCATTGCCCTGCTCCCTCCTCGCAGGATCCTGAACTCCACCATCTCATGGTCACTGCAGCCAAGGCTGCCCCCAACCTTCACCTCTCCAACTAGACCTTCTTTGTTTGTTAGTACAAGGTCTAGCATTGCACCTCTCCTCGTTGGCGTCTCCACCACCTGAGTCAAGAAATTATCGAACCTCCTGGACTGTTTGTGCCTAGCTGTGCTGTCTTCCCAGCAGATGTCAGGGTGGTTGAAGTCTCCCATGAGAACCAGGGCCTGTGATTGTGAGGCTACTTCCAGCTGTCTGTAGAAGGCCTCATCGATGACTTCGTCCTGGTCAGGTGGCCTGTAGTAAACCCCCACCACCGTGTCACCCATGTTACCCTGCCCCTTGATCCTTACCCATAGGCTCTCAACTTGCTCTTCATCCACCCCGAGGCAGAGCTCCATACATTCTAGCTGCTCCCTCACATAAAGAGCAACTCCACCACCTCGCCTTCCTGGCCTGTCTTTCCTAAAAAGCACATAGCCATCCATGACAGCATCCCAGTCATGTGAACTATCCCACCATGTCTCTGTAACTGCAATGAGATCATGGCCCTGCGACCGCACACAGATCTCTAACTCTTCCTGCTTATTCCCCATGCTGCGTGCATTGGTATACAGGCATTTCAGAGAGCCAGTCAAGCACGCAAGCTTCCCAGGAGAGGTGCAAGAGGAGCCTCCATAGCCATGTCCCATGCTGTCTCCCCTGGCTGTATGCACCCGCTGGAGGCATCCTGACTTGAGCGGTGTTTTACTGACTCTCCTGCCACTATACCACTCCCCTTCCCCCATCTTGCCTAGTTTAAAGCCCTCCTTACCAGGCTGGCCAATCTGTTGGCAAAGACGCGCGTGCCCCACTTGGTAAGGTGGATCCCATCGCTCCCCATCAGCTGTTGATCTTCAAACAGGGTCCCATGGTCATAGAAACCAAAGCCCTGTTGCCAACACCAGCGGCGCAGCCAGCTGTTAACTTGGAAAACTCGTCTACTCTTCCTCCCATCCTTTCCCCTCACAGGCAAGATTGAGGAGAAAACGACCTGGGCTCCCAGACCCTTCACCACCATTCCCAGAGCTCTGAAGTCCTGTTTGATGGTTTCCAGTTTGCCTTTTGTGTCATTAGCACCCACATGGAAGATCAGCAGAGGGTAGTAGTCCGATGCGTGGACAAGCCTTGGCAGTCTTTCCACGACATCTCTTATTCAAGCCCCTGGCAGGCAGCAAACCTCTCTGGACGAGAGGTCAGGTCGGCAGAGAGGTGCCTCTGTCCCCTGCAGCAGGGAGTCACCCACAACAATCACTCGCCGCTTCTTCCGGGGGTTCCTGCACGGCACAGGGTCTGCCAGGCCAGTTGCCTCCCTTGAAGCCATGCCCAGCCTCTCCTCAGCTTGGAGGGCGCTAAACTTGTTCTTCAAGGGTAATTCTTGAGGAGGAGCAAGAGCCTTTCTCCTTCTACGAGAGGTCACCAGCTTCCAGCCCTCTTCACCAGTGTTATGATGCACCTTTACACACGGTGCTGAGCCCTCTGACAACTCCGCTGCAGTGGGGGCAGGGGACTCCTGGAGCTGAACAGTCTCCGAGAACGCCCTGTCAATCTCCCGCTCATCCTCTCGGATGCTACACAGCCTACTAACCTCCTCCCGTAACTCCTTTATCTGGTGACGCAACTGGTCAACCACAGCACACCTCATGCAGGAGAGCTGACTGTCAGCCCAGGCCCCACGGAGAGGCCCCAGACACTCCCTGCAGCCTGACACCTGCAGAGCTGCATCTGCTGTCTGAGGGTCTGTCTGGGTTGAAGCCTCAGACACAGCCGATGCAGCACCTCCAGCAGCCACTGGGGAACGTGCTCTGCGGCGTGTCATCACCACGCGCCGGGGAAGGACACACCACTGTGCAAAATGGAGAGGTGCCTTCTTTGCCTTCTGGCGCCCTTCTGCGCGAACTGCTGTGCAAACTGCTGTGTCTGTTCGCTGCCTCTGCGCAGACTGCTGCGTCTGTTCGCTGCCTCTGCGCAGACTGCTGCGTCTGTTCGCTGCCTCTGTTGGCTGCGCTTTGGGAGCTGCGCTCTAGGCCTGGCTCTTATATAGGCCTCTGCCTAGCAGTGACTCACAAGGGTGCTTGACCCACCCAATCAGGAGCCACCTGAAACAAAAGCCCCAACTCCCTCTGATCAGGGCAGCCCTGAGAGCTCGTTCACACAATTTAAGAGAGCTCAATCAACACAATTTAAGTTAGTGGTTCAACATTTTAATTTCATGTTGTTTTACAAGTATAAAAGAATACCTACGTACCAGATGTTGCATCCTGTTGTATACATGAACAATCCCTACTGAGCAATCCTTTGGGTGACTCGGGATTATTCAAGCGAGTAAAGTTTTTAACATTAGCCCTATACTCGTTAGTGAATTCTTATGCCTCTTAGCATGTATAGAGCAGAGTAAAACTACAGCAAGACATCATTCATACATACATGTACACCTTTTGCAGCTACTGCTATCCTTTTAATCAATGCAGCCAATGGGTGAATTGATAGTAACACCATTTAGACTGTTACCATCCTATGAAAGGACTGCCTCTCCTTGTTGTATGGCACACTTCAAAAAAATAAGCTTGTCCTTTAAAACACTAGTTTTTCACACAACAGAATGTCTTTGTCTCTATGACTCCATCTCACACTGTCTTTCTACTAGCAATGGCAGCACAGCTAGATCAAAACATACATAGCGCAGCAATACTATCAGCTAATCTGCCTTTGATGCCATGGTGATTTGAGGCACAGCAAAAGCAATGGCACTCATGCTGATGGAGTGTTTGAACTGTTACTCTAAATGTATTTGGCTAACGGATACAACTAAGGTAAAACCATAGGATAGTAATATAACCCATACTTTTTTTCATAATAATGATTTAAATATTCAGTATCCTACACATGCATGGCAGGAGGTTGGTATAAAAATAGGAAGTAATATGGCACATTCTCTAAAAATATTCATATACATCAGTCTTCATCATTGGTAGGTGAAGTTAAATGGTACTCACTGTGCATATATACTGGACTCTTAGATGTAGCTCTCCTACTGTTAACTTCACTATAGCATAAACATTTCACTGACTGAACTTTGTGGAGATTGTACTGTTTTCAAATGGCAAAATCACAATCACAGCACTGCTTACAGTGTCCAAGTTCTGATTTAAAGATTTCAAGAGCTATCTCTTTAGATATGAAATACCTCTACATACGAACCTCTCTCGCTCTCAAAGGCTGAAATTTCAGACCTAGGTACATCTGTATTTATTTGGCCACCTGAACCATAATTCCCTGATTACCAATGTGTGTCCAAATATAAAGTTAGATGCTCAATCTAACTCTCTACCAAAATGTGTAGGTTTGGAGGCAACTCCAAGCTCTCACCTGTTCCTTTAACTCATCATTACATTTTTTCTGAAAAAACTCTTCTACATATAGAAAAGTACAGAGAAATACTGTAGTGACTCCAAGGAATTACTCTACTATTTTAAACCTCTTCAGGGAATGAAATGAGAACAGAAAGGTTTGGTGTTTTCACCAGATATTTTAGGTACATTCCCCTGGCAAGCTCAGGCCAAAAACTCCCATTACCATCCACCAATAATTTAATGAGATCTGCATACACATATCACACTCACACACACGTTAAGCAAAATAAAAAACACAGCTCCACTATAAAAGTGAAGTGCAAAGACATTCATTTATAGTGCAGTAAAGAACAATAAAAACAGCTTAGATCTTTGCAGCACTGCATATGACATATTTCATTATAAATTACCTCGATCCTCGACTTGTGACATTTTTAGTAAAACGATGCTGAAATCCCTTCTTCTGAAGAACTTCACGTCCTCCATAAAGGTAGGATGGAGGCTAAATTGAGGACAATAAAAGATGCTTTGGTTCAGGAATTATTTGTTTCCACTAGCAGCCATAAGGTGTAAAACTCAGAAGAAATGCAAGGTGCTGAGCAAACAAAGTGCAAAAAACTTTCACTTACTTTTTAAAATACAATTGGTTTTGTGTATTTCCACTACATGGTACTTCTCGAGTGTCCATCTATTAAAACTTTATCAGCAACTTACAAAATACAGAAATGCTTTTAATTAATTGTGGTAATATAGTGCATAGAAAAAAAGTCAATGCCTTCTGGTTCCTCTTTTAGAAGATTTCAAACCTGCAGTACTTCTGAGGTAAAGAAGCCAGGGTGTTTTAAATTACTGATATCAAACTAATATAATATATCACAGACTCAAAAAGAAGGACTCAAGATTCTCTGTCTCCACATGACGAGTCACTGAGTTCCCTGCTCGCTGCACTACCAAACCCCTGACAATCAGAGTGGCACTTGTCTCTCTTAATTTTAGCCATCTAAAAGTGACATGTCTAGTCTAAACTAATTCTCAAGGCACCTGGTCAACACAGTAATAGCTCTCCAGGGAATGATTCATATCACCTGCCTAGGACAACATTTTAGGATGCGTTGAATCATTCTCTGGAGATGTAGTGAGAGTACTTACATCACTAGTTCATACTATCTGCCCAACTTCTAGACATTTAAAGTTATATAAAGTGAACCCCACCCTTATACCAGAATAACATACAAATAACCTTATTTGTGATGATGTCAAGAGACTGAGCTATTCCAGAATTTTACATTTACTGTCCTAAATTTAATTCCCTTACTAACAAGCAGCAAATATAAGAAGTAGAAGAGTGCATACACCAATAACCCCTCTGGCTATTCTCAGTAACAGTCACGTTTCAGTATTAGTGGTGTCTAATTGGCTGTTTCTTGGCAACCTAGATTACAGTGAATTGCAGAAGTCCAATTCTTAAGTCAAAAAGACAAGTACTATCTTATTACACTGATCAGAATGTAAAAAAAGTCTGCAATTTAATCAAAGCAGACCACAGCTACAGTCAATATATAGTCAAGGATTACGGTCTGTTTCCATGCTAGGGTGGCATGCCATAATGACATCTTATCTGAAATAAAATGCATTTCCATCCATCCTCTTCAGATTTCCTGAGTAAGATCAGCATCAGGCCAGTTTTTGAAGGATGTCTCCTATAATGACTTCAAAATAAGCAAATGATAATATACTTATGTGCAAAAAAACTCTGAAGTAGAATTATACAAACAATGGTTGCTCTCTGTGTGCATACACAGACACATACAGAGATAACATACCCTCATGCACTTAAGTTACCCACAAAGGTAGGCTTGTCAGTCTTCATGCAGTGCTACATCTGCAAGAAAAAAAACCTCATCCACAAGACACAATGTCCAAGATACACAGCATTTCCAGTAGGTGATCTGGCACCTTCCAAAGGCACCTGCTTGCTACCAGTTGTACTAGGCATTGGAAGAAACACTCTGATGAGGATTCCCATTTTGAGAATCTATTGTCTTGCTACTGCTCCGGGCTTCATCAGTATTAGCAGGTGATTTCAGATCTGCTTTGTCCATCAGTATGGTGGATTTGGGAGGCTTGCAAACAAAGCAGAGGAACTTGAAACAGGACAGCAAACCTTCAGAAACGCTGGAGGAGAAGAGCTTTTTGCATGGGTGGCAGAACTGGTAGAACACCAACATGAAGAGGACAGCCATGCAGTAACCTATCAGGAGCTGCAAGACCAACAACGGGGCACAGATATACAGGTAGATATCAGTTTTATAGAGGTACCACATCAGCAGGAGGAATGCATTCTCAATGAACCGCAGCATATAATACACAGTCAGTCGGTACCAATTTTGGGATTTATTAATTAAGTCAGGATCATTGAGCTTCAGCTGCACTGCCGACCAGCAGAACATGTTAATGCCAGCATACAAGAAAGTGAGGAGGCACAAGACAATGGTAGTGCCAACCCTGCTCAGTGCCTTCTCTATGTTCTCGGGAAACGGGGACTTGCTTTGCCAGAAGAGAATCCAGGGATAAAAGAAAAAACCAAAAAAATTCACCAGCACAACAGGGAGAGTCCAGATTTGAAGGACTGAACTGAAAAGGACCAACACTGTAACACGTGTAGCAATTTCAAAGCTTCTCCACATGAATATGCAGAGGTAGGCAGCCGGTTTCACACTGACATCGTAATCATCGTACTTAATCTTAATAGCCAGGATGTTGCAGCGTAAGGCGCCATATACAATCGACAAGAGAGAAAGGACCATAAAAACACCTATAAAGAGAAAAGACAGATCAGAACCTCCAGCTTAGCAGAAGTTAAAGGCATTGTATCACAGTAATGCAGAGAGTCTTCATCACGTAACACCAAAAGAGCCATTCCTTGTATCCACTTCTGGATTATCAGGCTAACCCTACCTCCCATTTTCTTCACCATTTGTTACTTTTCCAAGCAGATGCAAAGCAAAAGGCATAGAACAATCACAAGTGTCTCCCCTCATGCATGGCTGTTTGTACATAAACTGTCTTTGGTAAATGATACAGCTCATTCATAAGGATATACGAGTTAGTCTCAAACTTCAATATTATTCTCACAGTATTCCACATCACAGAGGAATGCTATTAACTCTGCGTATAGCTGAAGCACTGAGAGACAGAAGCTGAAATTCTTAAGAATTATTTGGGCATGCAGACACCACAACGCTTTTGAAGTTCTAGGTTGAAGCAACTTGTTCAAGCACACAGAACGGGTCTGCGGTGGAACTCAAAAATGAAAGCCAGAGCCTACAGTCACAGGTCAGCAGTTTATACCCAGAACCACTTTCACTTTTTCTGCCTGTGTAGACAGATATTTTCTCACCTGGCTACACTGCATTTTCCTTACACCTACCCATATCATGCATTTAAAGAAACTTCCTTTAAAAAATTTCTTTAAATTTAGATCACGTAGTTCTCCAAGATCACCTTTCGGTATATCCCATCAACCCAGAATCCTTTAGGTGAAGAGGTTTCACTGCTTTTAAATTCTGTAAAAAGTGACTGCAGAGGCCAGCTGTTACCTGGCTTCCGGCCTAGTGGAGGCAAAGCCCTGTGGCACTGCAGCAGGGTGCCTGGTGTTGCCACACAAAGGCCCACACCATTGTCCCAAATGCTCTTGGGCACATTTACCAGCTGAGTCTCTCCATCAAGAACAAAAAAGAAATGGAGACTAGAGTTTTGAGCTACCATACCACAGCTGAGACCCAGCAACGGACAGCCTCTGGGGCTACAGCACTCTGACAGCTGAATGCTGCATAAGATGTGAATTAAAAATGCTGAATAAAAAAGTACACTGGAAGGCAGGAACAAATTAGGGGAGAGTTTCCAAACTAAGTAGGTACAGAGTATAAGAACCCTAGATGTACAAAACAAACAAAGAGAAGTATCTTGACATTCAGAGGTGCTAACCATCCACAGTTTTGCTAGCATTTGCATACTTCCTGCACCATTCTTACTGACATGCTGAATAGCAGATTTAGGGGACTAATTTTAGGTACCCCATTCAATCCTTTTAGCTTCAATCTTTGCCATTTTGCCATGCAAAGAACACCTCAAATGCAAATGAGTAAAGTACAGTAAAAATGATTCACTAGTTTCTTTCAGAATTGACCAAGCTAATTGGTCATGTTACAGAGCATTAGATTGCATCAGATACAAGACAGAGCTGTCAATGCTCAATTATGTCGGTTACTTTAATGTAGTGCTTAGCAACCAGGGCTGCCTTCAATCAGTTTAAGTGTCATTATCCTACGAATGAACTGGATTCCTTGCTTTGCTATAGCTATTTAATCATGATTATCAGCTTCTCCTGTTTAAAGTTATTAACCTCCGAGCATGACTTTGAAAGAAATAAGCGTATTTTAGGATCTCTAAAAAATTGCTAACAGGATTTCCTCTATCCTTTTAGCTAACCTCCCTTGCACCCCAGTCCTCAAAAACCTCTGAATTGCTCAGGGGGAGGGGGAGACAAAAACCTTTTATATCTGAATTTCCAATAGCATCCTGTAAGCTGAAAGATGTTTGCCATTTTATATGGTAATTTTATACGTGGCAGTGTGGTGGTGCACATGCCCTCTGAAAATGATTATGCATTTGTTTAATGTTTCATTTTTTAGCGTGTGTTTTTAAACACCTTTTTTACAGCACTGCACCTGATCTGAGAATTTTTAAATATTATGGCATCAAAAATATCAGCTAAAAGCAGAAGAGCAAGCAAGCACAGTAAAGAATACCAATGATATGCTGTGACTCTTTCCAGAAATCTTTCCTGTAGTTTGGAACGGCCTCTAGAACTATTTGAGAACAAATAACTTCTATGAACTAATTCAGCAAAAGAATGTTTTGACAGTTAAAAACAAACAAACAAACAACATTCCCCTGACCCCTGCAAATCTGGAGACCTGAGTGCTTCTGTCCTGGAACTCTGCGTGTCTTCTGGTTTGATAAGCTGGGAAATATTAAGCTCACTACCTGATTTCATTTTAGGTATTTTAAATCTCATATTTGTCTTAATAACGATTTAAAGGCATTCCTCTTTTTCCTTCCTACTTCCAGAAAGCTGTATTTTTCTTAGGAATGAGAGGTGCATGCTCCCAGCACCATGTAGGGAGACACTGTTATACTTTTTTTTTTTTTTTTTTTAAATGATGTCCTGAGTCTTTTCAAGACCTGGTCTTTCCGCCTTAGAGCTAGTAAGAAAGTTAATTCTGCACTAGAAGAGATATATCACAAAATATCTATGACTGAAATCTTATATTCAGCTGTGAAGAAATGTAAGTTATCTATTTTATTTATTATACCTTTCTAAAATGAATCATCATTTTAGATTTCATAAAGGCACCTATTTTGTTCCTTATGGAAGACACCTAGATACCAAAATTTCTGCCTTTAAGATGGAATTTCAACACTTAAGAACAACAATTAGTACTCAAAAATACATGAAGTATGTTGCTCATACAATGCAAAAGCATTCTGTGGTCAAAGGTCACTGAGATGAGAAGGAAAAACTGTAGAAGCATCTTAAGATATATGGCAAGAACATCCAGAAATCATTCAATGGCTCTTCATCTTTGCCCCAAAAGTGGAGTTTATGCTCATTACAAAAGTTATATTGCAGAAACTACTACGTTGAAAAAGACCATAAAAGTAAAACTTCTGTTCTTGGAGGTGGCAGTCAGTCACTGTTACAAATTTTCATTAAAAAAGAAAATATGCACCTTTTTCAGCAGAATGATTTTATTTTTAAACAGTGGAAAATCCGCCTTTTGAGATGATTTTATCACTATAACCAAGAACTGAAGAAAATAACTTTACTGCTGTTAACAGCACAGTTAAAACTTACAGAAGGATCACTGTTCAACAGAAGCAAGTCTTCCACATTCAATACTACAGGCTGATGACTTGGCCCTTTTTCAAGGGTAAGAGGCCAAGTCATGCATCCTCCCTGCTATTTCCAATCATCTAGTTTTGTAATTAATGCTGACTCACGTCTTTCCAGCACCTTCTGGCCTTGGCTTCTGCAGGTGATATTACCTAAATGAAGGGGTCCTGGTATCTGTCCAACACTGTATAAGCAGACATGAGCCTGATGCCAGTCTTCTCTTCAATACAAGGCTGCAGTTGGCTCTAAGACAATGCCTGATACTGATAGATGCTGAAGCATTCAGTACAGGGTGAAGCCTAGATACACAACAGAGACTTAGATGTCCATTTTGGGAGTGGCAATAATTACAAATTCAGATCAGGCACTTCACAGAGTAACAAGTCAGGAACTTGGTCCCAATTTGTGGCTTTCCAATGCTGCATTTTATCCAACCATGTTTTTATGCATTTCACACCAAACAGTTACAGAAGCCATTACACCTTTCATCACAAAGCTAGAGGCTTTGCCCTGCTTTTGCCACTGTCTTTAGCTCTCTTCACCTTACACTCTTTGCTGCAGTGGGTCTAGCAGACAGTAATATGACAAATTTGGAGAATGCCTGACATGGGCAAGAATCTAATTAGCCAATAAAACATCTAGGGAAATTCATGAGTGCCACAAAGTATACAAGAAGGATGCAGCATGGGTCTGGTTGACAAAAAGGGTTAGCCAAGGATGCATGCTCTTTTCAGAGCTCTTCAATTCGATACTGGAAGCAATAATGACTTTCAAGCAGATCTAAAAGGGATAAACCATGCTACATGGCATGATGGTATACAGCTTTATGTTCACAGATAATATCGACCTCATTACCACTGACTAAGCCGAATTTACAGAGAACAATGGATAGGTTAGAGTAGAAATCCAGAAAATCCAGACTAATGACGAGACAAGACAAAAAACGTGGAAATCAAAAGACATGAAGAAGAGATTAATATTATAACCAGGACAAATGGAAAAGTACACACACTTTGGAAGATTGATGTCAAAGAACAGGGAAGATGACGACCAGATGAAGTATGGAAGAAGAGCTGTACTGGCTGCTAAACTACTGAATGTCCCTATATATGAGAATATCTGTATATAAATAACAAACGCCTAGCTGAAACTGTGGTATGCATCATTCCTGCTTACTCTGGAGGCTGAATAATACTGGTGGACAAAAGGTATCACTGCAGAAAGAAGCCAGCTGAAGAGACTACAGAAAGTTTCAAAATTTCAGAAGATAAAATAAATACAAAAGGAAAATATTTATGACAAGAAAGTTCAAGGATGACTGCTTTGGTTTCACCACGTGCCCAGAACGGAACTGGAAAGAACATCCACCCTTTACAACAACAAACCTATCAGAATGCTAGGTAGGAGAAATGGAAGAACTCGGGGAGAAAAAAAGGTTTGGGATGAATGACATTGCAAATCTAATACAAAGCAAAGACTGAAGTCAGCCTGTCAGACTGCTCTGCTGGTGAAACACCTGTGTGTACAACTCATTTAAAAACTGCCCTGGTGAAGCAATGTGGCTTTTCTTCAGCTTCTCCAATTCAGTCTTAATCTCTTCTGTTCCGACTACAGGGCTAGTTTCATTTTCAGGTGTCCGGAGAAAAGCGGTGTTAGGATCTTATTTGATACTCTCCTCCTACAGCATTTTTTAGTTTTTCTGATGAATGAGGTCTAACAGACTTTGCTATTGTTCGTAGATCACTGACTAAAAAAAAATTGCTATTTTTTTTCTTTTGATTTCTGCATTTTACAATTACACAGGACCTGCTATGCCCAGTAGCTTCTGGGAGACACAGAATGTCTCCTGCATTTGTTGGTGGGTTCTGTCCTCCTCTGTCTCACTATGCACATATTCATTGAACTGCCTAGTGAGACAGAATCTCTCTGGATGTTTAACTTCACCCACAGGTCATTCATCAGTTTGTAATTCACAGTTGCTCTGGGCAGTGACTGATGAAAGTCAGAAGTAATACAAAGTTACAAATAATCATTAAATACATAATTCTCTAATGATCTGGAACAGAGCCCTTCCTCCTGGCAATAGTGAACAATAATGTCAACACCAGCAATAGAAAAAATACAGTAAGAAGGTGACCTTTCTCAAGCAAATGCCATCTGCAGAGAACTGCTTGGAAACTGTGTGCTAACGGCACTGCTCAGCAAAAGATTCAACTGCACTGGTCTTATTCCCATGTCACAGACACCGCAATTACGCAAAGTGCCGTGAGGCACTTGGACACAGTCAGGAGCAATGTGTTTCAATTGTCTACTGCCATAATCTTAAATAATACTTCTTGTGTAAAGAACTTAAGCTGTCACCATACCTCTATATGCTTTGGCACACCAAGATTTTCCATTCCCTGAGTTGAGGGGAGAACTTTGACACTACTGTATCGACTTATTCAAAAACCTCAAGTCTTTATTTTGGTTCACTGCCTATCAAGACATCAGAATTGGGGGGAGGGGGGGAGAGAAAAACAAGACCCCACACAGCTGGGTTCATAACACATTATCTGTTCTCAGCCTCCCTACCTTTGAAGTTGAAGAAGATCCTTGGCCTCTCATGGCCTTGTAGCTACATGAGCTATATTGTATTCCAGTGGGGAGACACCTGAAGCTCGCACAGTTGCCAAAGCACTTCCTATACTCAGTCCACCGCAAACTGGATCTCAGAAGATCTCATATAGGAAAGCAGGTTGTCCTGCAATCCAGCAGAAATAGATCCTGCTATTAGTATCTGGCCAGCAAATCAAGATTTTTCAAGGAGTTGGGGCACATCATGGAGCAAGATGCAAAGAGTCCCACAGTAAGAAAGATATGACCTGCTAAGTCCATGTGGTACCGCACTTCTTGGTGAAGATTCGAGAGCTTGGGTCCAGAGATCATATGGCCACACTTGAATATCGAGCTATTCAGTTCTGCCTTTTGATTCCAAATTCAGAAGCTTGCACAAGCAAAGCCAGCTTGTGCCCTCAGTATATATTTGAAACTTCATTCCTTAAAGTACCTCTTCCTTAATGCAGCATGGCAAAGTATACTTTGTATTGTACCCCCAGGAATTTGCTAGAAAGCTTGCCCAGAAATCAAAAGGCAACAGAGGTAAATTTTTCTTCTCTTCAGAGAAGATGGCTCAGTCCCTCCACCTGCCTACCTCTCCTGCCATAATGGTCACTTACCATATTAACGTTCCTATAGCAACCAAAGTATGCTACAGTAAGTGTCATAGTGCAAAACATGGTGCTATAGAGAAGAACTTGAGTGCAACATCATCATCAAAAGCTGCCAGGGAGCTGAACCCTTTGCAATATTTTCAGTTCTTGTCAAGGGCAGCTACACCTGACTGCCAACTCTTCTCCTCTCCCTCCCACCAAAACATGGAAGTGTTAACAACAGCTCTACCTACTTCTGGCGGCTGTGATCTCCTGCTGCAGGACACAGATGTAGAGCTGGAGTGTGAGCTGGGGTGCAGATCCAAGGAACGCCTGGATCACAGATGCCCTACTGAATGCAGACCTGTGCGTACATAGTTTGCCTTCAGCCTGGCCCACTTCTTTCTCAACTTCTTCTGAATACCCATCCTTGGGCATCTGCCTTTTCTTCGTGATGCTGACATAGGGCTCTTCAACTCTGCCAGCACGGAAGTAAATGTAAAAGACTTCCACACACCTACAAGCAAATCAGTAAACAGAGTAATAAGGAAGGAAAAAAAAAAAAAAAAAGCATAGATCTTCCCGCTCCTTAGTATTTTAAGCAATCTGTGTACTAAGTCACTTTTTATTTACAGTGCAAAACCTCCACATTTTCCCCTCTTAGTATGCTTGCAATATGACAGATGCTATCCATAAATGCAAACTACAAGTGACAGAGGACGAGAACTAGGGAGTGCTCTTCTCGCTGCCTGTAGCAATACTCAAACATGGAAGGTTTAACTGTGTCCCAGGAGCTGCCATTTCTTTCTGCTGCCTTATTAAAGTCCTTACACTACTTGCCCATTGCAATGATCATAGCTTCCCAATCTAGGACCCAAGTTGGAAGGGTTTCTGCAGAGTCTCATGTCTTTTTTCCCCAGTGTTATCCATCCATCCATACTAATGGAAAATGACAAGAGCACCACCTCCTAATACATCTGCCTTAAATGAAACATCTCAAGACACTGCAGAGAACCTTAGGGCACAGCTGGCTCTAAGCAGGCACATGCACCTCATAAACACAGCTGGGCTCTAACCTTGAGTCACCAACAAGGCCTCCCAAACACAAGTAGCAAGCAACAGCAGCAGCAATGAGAACAAGCAGCCATCTTGTCTTCAGTTTAGAGCCTCACAGCTCACTCAGGATTTTAACCTTTTTAAAAAGAGATAAAAATCAGAGCTTTACTACTTATGTTTGCTTACCTTTATTCCACAGCTTAAGGAATATTAAACAGAATCTTGCAAAAATACTCAAAATAAGAAGCTACAGTATTTCCAGTTGCTGCAGCTCTCAGTACTTTTTGCACAGGTGAACCAAACCCCCTTGTTTCTATAGCTCTAACTTACCACAGGTCAACTTCCACAGAAAAAAAGTGGTGCCAGCACATGCGTTTCTATTCAGAAATTACATATTATTAGGTCATGCTGCCTCTATGCATGCACACAGAACAACCCACGCGTTAGGGAGAGAATAAAAATGGGCCGAAGGGGTTGGCAAACGATACAGCAGTAAGTACAATCTGATCTCCCTAAGCTGCAGAGAAGACAATGTAGCCTCAGTCAGACTATCCTTTCTGAAACTCCCCTCCATGACTATTCCAGCTAAAGCTCAAGAAATACACTTATAAGAGAGTTGCTGGGGTATGAAGGTGTCAAGGATGGGTTTGGGCAGCAGGCAGGACCCTCAAAGACACAAGAGAACAGTCAACATTGTCTAGGAAGTAGTAACAAGCAGGGATCCACTGAGGTACAGGTGGAGTCACAAGTTGAGGCGGAAGGGAGAAGAAAGAAACTCCCAATTTGTGTCACACGGCACAGGGTCCTGAAAATACAGGGCCTGCTGTGGAAGAGTCCATATATAGCAGGACCATAAACGATAAGTGACATGGCTGAAAAAATCCCCCCAAACCCAAACCTAGTATGGGCACAACCTATTTTCCCTTTTATGCCCAACGCCACTATAGACTTCAAAAGGGAAAATAACTGTTGCAAGAGCAGCAGAACTAAGGAGGGATGGCTGCCACTGAAGCTCTCTCCCAGCTGGGAGAGAACTGTGGGAGAGGGAAATCCCAAGTGCAAGGTGCTCTGTGGCGCCCGTTCTGGTCACAGCTCCTCCAGCGGCCGGATATGTGTGGCATCTTTCCTCTTGGGTAGCTCCTCTGACGACTGACTAGGAGCGAGCTGCCTTCTCTTCCACTGCAGTGCCTCACTGAAGTTCATCTCCTTCACTTGGTTGCCTCCATACATAATACTTATGGGAGTGTAGTATCTTTGAGACTACTATAGGTCACAGTTGGCTAAAATTGACCAAAGGTTTGAAAAGTTACCTAAGGAACTGAGTGACAGTCAGATACACACACACATACACATAGATAAATGCACCATGATCGGATACATTTCATTCCTGTAAAAAACTAGGTGAAATACATGATAGTCATCATTTGTGCCTCACTGACTCCAGTAAACATTTGCCAATGTGTTTTCATAATTAAGAACTTAAGGCTTAATTGTCTTACTTTTTAAAATATCTCACAATTACAGACCATGGAGATATGCTTATCTGAGGCTACTACTTTGAATTTTTTTTTTTCCTTCTCAGCTTCATTTCACCCCTTCTTCCCCTGCCTTCAAACTAATGGCCATTCAGTCTGCTATAGCCTTTTGGAGGAAAGCTCACAGATGAAACAGCACTGAAAAAACTAAATCAAAGCATCCTGTTTTTTGTTTTAATAATCTTGATGTCCTTTCCCCCCCCCGCCCCCCCCAACTGGAGCACTAGCAAGTTTCAACTGCGCTAGATAGAAGCTAGTTTTAGGATTCTGTAGCACTATCCTTGATTCACTAGGCTTCAGCTATTGTCATCACTAAAGCTATTTGAAGGCCCTGGTGCACTAGAAGCTCCGTTCACAGTGGTGAGTCTGTTTTCCCCTTGTTAATCTTTTCAATCCCTGCCAGTCTTGTTCTATGTGAAAGAATCCATACAGCCAAAAATAAAATGTGAAAAACTAATAGAGCACAACAGCTTCTGGAGCCAACAGAGATTTTGAAACCAGCAAATTGATTTTATTCCAAAAGAAAGATCCCAGAACACTCAAGTCTCCCTTAGTGTTCACAGCAATCTATTCATCCTGTGCCGGGGGCAAACCTGAAGCTACTGTGGAAACTGAGATCTCAGCATCAGCCTCTGAACTATTTCAGTGTATGACTAGAAGCAGTTACAGCCTAGGGACCCATCTAAGAAATAAGCAGTAATCCCAGAAAGAAGTGATAACACTCATGAAACTACTGACTATAGCAAATATTACAATCAATAAAACGGTGGGCTCTGGAGCAAGCCTTTGATACGTATTTATTAGCTACATATTGAGTAGCAGCATATCGAGTACCATATTTGTGATGGGATATTTTATGTCCATGTATGAAAGCAAAGACTATCAATACAATGTGAAATGAATAGTCTGATCAGCACACCTTACAGCCAAAGGGGACTTTTATTAGCACAATATAGTCATAAAAATAATACATGCAAGCGCTCAGATTATGTCAGTGGTGATGCCCATCTTCTCCGAAACCTTGCCATTCCAGGCAAGAGTGTCTTTGGAGGTCACTGATGTCAAATGTAATCAAGACTCCAGCTGACGCCACAGGCCAAGCAGCTGTTTCAAGGAGGAGCAGATTGACAACTGATACACTAAAAAGAAGTAGCACTAATCTAAACGTTCAAGTAATAGACTTTAAGATGAGCATAGGCACTTCAAGGGCCAGCCAGACCAGAAGGGTTCAGAACAGGGCTGAAGAATCAAATCACATACCTGTGCCGTGTTATGACTTTGTCTAAAAAGCGCATTCAGAAGGGTTGAACATCTGGTCTTTAAAAGTACCGGCACGGGTTTTTTTTTGTTGTTTTTTGCTCTTTTTTAAAAACACAAAACACAACTAAAAGACAATGCAAGACAGCAATTGCTCCTAGCCAGTTTTCCTCCACAGTTACAAAACCTGTTACAAAATGGGGAATTTCATAGAAGTCCCAAGCGCTCACTGTTTCTCTGCTCTGGAAGACTGTGAGTGGGAGATCTTAAGGTAGGAACAGTCCCACACAAACCCTCTTCTGCAATACAATGATATTTAGGGCCCTTCCAACAGATCCTAATACAGATTCGACACAGAATTTCACTGGACTTAAAGCAATGACAGTTGTAGCATGGGCCCAGGAGGAACTAATATTATTTCAAAGAAAAAAAAAATCTACTCACCCTCCACACTACAGGCTAAGAGATGAGAAAAAGATGGTGCTGCTCTCTCCTGCTGCCAAATCTTGGCAGAGGGAAGAGCTATACATTTTCAAGGATCCTTACGGTGCCTGTAGAGTGATTCAGCAGCAAGACATTTGTCTTGCACACAGTCAGTAGGAGGAATAATGCTATCCTTATATGCCCACTGAGAGGGAGCACCTCATTCCCTCTTTCAGTCACAAGCGTGTGGAATTTAAATACAAGCAAAATAATGGTGCTATGAAGAGGGAGCAGGCAGTGAAAACATGGAACTTCCCACACCCAAGAAGCACTTCAAGGGTAAATGTCTAATTCAAGGGGCTTATCCATATATGTCCACTGCAAATGTACAACAGAATTTGCCAAATAACTTCATTCGTAATTAATTCATTTTGTCTAGCAAAGTGTGCAAAAAACTCGTAGTCCTCCAGATTTACTTACCTGGGTTAGATAATACAAAGATCTGCTCCTCACTCATTGTTCTACCTTCCATCTGCGCTGACTTTCTATTTATCTCATCTGGGACACCTAATGCATCTGCTTAAGAGCAGAGAAAAAAGAAAACTGAAGAAGGACTAAGCATCTTCATCCCATCTGGAAAAGAGAGAGATGCAGCAACAATTGTAAAATTTAGAGCTAGGAGAATCTCCCAAAGTAAGGTCTGGCAATGGAAGTCCTAAAAGGAAAATATTTTTTTAGATCTGTTCTATTCTAAATTATAGAGCAGGTTACCAGGAAAGAGTATCCACGAGAGACAATGTTTCTGCACAACATATCTGAAACACTATCTGCAACATTATAGCTTATTAGATTTCAAACTGCAGAATTAGGTGCCCAAAACCTTAAATGACTTTGATAATTTCAGCCCATAGTTGTTTTTTTTTCCTCCTGAAGCTCAACAAATTAAATTTAGCTGTAACAGCTGCTCCTCTGGCAGTTGGATGAGAACTTCCTATGACATCTCCTTTGCTGCTGTCCACATGGTGCATACATGCATGTAATTTTATTTTTCCTTATGCCTTGAGAAACAAAGCCTGATCCCATTAAAAAAAAAACCAATGATTATATCGTTGTCGTATTAAAATCAGGAGGAAACACTCATTAGTGTTCTATCAGTATAGGGGCCTGTTCTATTTGCTTCAAATTTTTTTGCAAGAGAAGTTCATCATCATGCAGACAGAGCGAGCTCCTAATTGTTTATTTCTTGTAAGCAAGAATCTGTAGGCACATATTCAGTTCACAAAGCACCAAAGGATGGTATTTTCAAAGACACCCTGAAATCACTTCATTTTCCTTCCCCTGAAGATGGTATCAGAAGTAAGCACCACCGGTCTCTTCTGCATGTCATCTTAGTATTGTTTTCGGTTAATGAGATAGCAAGAAACCACAAGCATCCAGCTTGTGTCAGCCAGTTTTAAGTCAGTTCTTGCTTTGTAATTTACTTTGTATGGTTAAAAAAAAAAAAAAACACCTCCGTCTACAAAAAAAGGAGAAATCATCCAAATACATTTTCTAAGCATCCGGACGAACTACTGCATTCACAAGGAGTGGCAGCAACCTGAAATGCTGCAGAAATCCCCCACAGTGCACAGAAATCTGCAGTCACCGTGTTCCAGCTAACTGCTCTGAAGTGTCTCAGGCACACATACATCTTAAGAGATCAGAGTCAGACCACCACAGGTTATTATGAATTTTACTCTATAAATTGCTCTGACTTAATAGAGAAACTGATCCTCTTGGGGAGTGAAAGAAGGAATTAATACTGGCAAAAGGGTGAGTAAACACTACTCTCCTGTTAAAGCAAATGTTCTCTCCAGGAAGAGGGAAGCTTCCTAATTTTAGTGCTTCCAATGGCAGCATCAGGACAGCAAATGCCTCCTGAACAGGTGGAACGTGGGTGTTTGGGGAAGGTGGTGATATGTAAGAAAGGTTTATAGGAGAATGTATTTTTTTTTCCTGTCATACAGAGAATTCAGAACAGGCTGGATCATTTGGCTTGCTAAACTAAACACCCTCTTTCCCCCACCAAGGTATTTCCATATTCTTCTTCAAAATCTTAACTTAATATTTTTCTTAGAAGAAAAAAAGAAAGGGGAAAAAAGTCTAGCTTTTAAAATTATGAAAAAAATCTCACAAACTGTACATGGGCGTGTACTGGTAAGCCAGTGCAGTGATATTTGTTTCTTTGGCAGTCTGAATAGTGAAATGATAATTGTCCTGCTTTATGTTACAAGCCCAACAGAGACTGTTAAAAAGCTAATGTTAGCTTTCTTTTTAAACCCAGCCCAGGCAGATTGCCCTCTACTGAATTATGTCATCTTCTGCAATCAGCAGTCTACTTAAAGTTTCATTCTAGCATCACAAGTGAACAGAGCCTGGGATGGTTCTACTATTTATATGACCTATTTGACTTAATCTGATCCAGTACTCCCAAAAAGGTGCTAAGCTGTGCCACTGAGGTATAAGATCCCTCATAACGAGAGACCAAACACAAGCAACCCTAGGTAGACTGAAGACTTATTTGGGGGACGCAAATTCCTAGAGCTCGGAAGGGCTTACACTGTATCTCTGCTTGCTCGATAATGTGTGCTTATGTGTTGTATGGGTAGAAATGCTAATAGGGTATCACTCGTAAGACAGAACAGAACATCTACCTTTTTTTTCAGCCCTTAGCAACTTCTGGGGAAAAAAAATCATAGGAAGGAGTTTAAAAAACAAAAACAAAAAACCCCAACAACTAACAGCCCTTCTAAAACAAGGAAGGAGACTGCTAACAGCAATAGGATTCTCCTAGTCCAACGAGCTGAGGCTTGCCTAAAGGGATGGGACAACATGGCTCCAGGAAAACTGTTCCTTTTCAGGTTACAATGGTTAAAGGACTATAAAAGTGATAATGTAACCCAATAATATTCTGCCTTCCAGGCAAAACTGCCCTCAGACCTCTGCATATGCCAGTTCAGGATAAAAAGCCCACTGTGTAAAAGAGAGAAAGATGAGAAATTTCATAAGCAGAAAGCACATGGACTTTTACAGACTGGATCTACACTTGATAGAAAGTGATCTGCTCCCTCTTCTGATGGATACAAAATATTTAGTGGCAGTGGACAGGAAGGCTATGCAAAGGAAGAAAAAAAGACCTTGTCGTTAAAGCTTGCTTTCAGTGTCTGTTTCAGACCAACCACTTCACTTTCTCACACTTTTGTACTATTATCCTATGAATAGATACATTTCTCTGAATGTAAAGAGAAGCTACTTTCTAAGAGACTCTTTCTCTCAATTAGTAAAGCCTTTGCAGCCTTTAGTAAGAAGCAAGTTTTTCATGTGGCATGACAGTACTGCCCTCTTGTCATTAATAATTGTAATTAAAGTTATCCTGGGGACTAGAGAGAGGATAACAGGCAGCACTTAGTACTGTTGAAATGATGCCATGGGAAAGCTGATACAAGCATGCTGCAACTTTTCTGGAACACCTTCAAACTTTCTAGAAATTCTGACTTCAGTATCTCTTTGAGAAATGCAGAAGCACACAGGATTCACGGAAATGTGATAGTTACTGTAAAATTGCTCATGGGCTTATGGAAGCCATCTCATCTGGGAGCTGACCAACACAGTAGAAAATATCTTCTGTATACTATGGGTCTAGCATTGTAAACAGATAACACAAAGCTGAGGAAAACAAAAGTGAAACCCTACTTAGTTAAGGTTAAAGAAAAGTCAAGATCTCTTCCTGAGAATTAAAAAGAAAATCCACTAATCTGCTCACCCTTTCATCTGAGCATCACCAATCTTCTGCTTCCACCCTCTCTGGGAATTTCAAAACGCTGGGGGATGTTTCTCCTAACCGGTACTACAAAAATACTGTACTTACTTCCCTTTCTTTTTAAATAAGTGATTTGAACATAAATTTAAGTCCCCAGTAAATATCTGTCATGGGGCTCCACCAACTCTGTAACTAGTCTACTTTTTTTTAAGGACATTTGCAACCAGAAGTTGCACCGATGCTGAAAATTCTCCAAAGCAATTTGGGGCAAGAAGCTCACTTTCTGAAAGAAGAGACAGGCTAGAGCATTACTAGTATTTCCAATATGTAGAGATGGGAGCACTGCCATCCTTTTGTTAAACTAACAATCTGCAGAAATCTTCCTCTCTCTCTTTGAAGTAGTATTAGAGTAAGCTGCTATGGACAAAACGGCAGTGAACAAACACAGCTGTCAAACGGCTGATCTCATTTGCAAAGAGTCGAACAACTTAAAACCAACCGAAAACAGATACAGAGAAACGCACACGCAAAAGGCTCGCCCCTCTCCAGGGGACCGCAGCCCGCCTACCGCCCGCCCGTCTCTCATCTGCAGCCTCTCAGGAGCAACTTAACCTATTTTCCCCAACGACAAGTGTTTACTGAAGGTCAGAAAAACACCACGCCCCGCGTTATGTTCCTGCCTAAGGACACGTCAAAAAAAAAAAAAAAAAAAAACCACCCCTATCCCTCCCTCAGGCTTTCAAACACAGAACGTTTCTTGGGAGACGTTTGACTTCGGCTCGTAGCACAGGTGGGGAATTCCGCCCCAAGGCGGCGGGGCAGCTGGGTCGGTCCTGCCTGCCGGCCGCGGCACCACCCGGGAGGCACAGGTGAGCCCGGGCAGGCAGAGCGAAACACCGCCCGCACGCAGGCGGCTGCGGCGGCCGCACGCCACGCTTTCGCAGGGACGCCGGCCTTCACCGCGCACAGGGGGCAACTGGGCGCAGCCGCCGCCCTCGGCCACCCCCGCGGCGGCGGCGGCCCCCGGGCTCACCCACCTGACGAGGGGCCCCAGCTGCAGGATGTGCAGCAGCAGCACCAGCGGCTTGTCGCGGCTCACGTCGCGGTGGATGAAGACCAGGCTGAGCTGCACCAGCGCGCAGGGCAGCAGGGCGAACAGCAGCGTCAGCCACTGCCACATGCGGTCCCCCGCCGTGCCGTACGTGCCGCTCAGGCACAGCGCCGCCACCGTCTCGGCCACGAAGAGGACGAGGGAGATGAGGACCGAGCCCGGGAATTTCATCGCCGCCCGCCGCCAGCCGGCGGCCCCCATGCGGGGCGCGTTTTCGCCTCGCCGCAGCCGCCCCCACACCCGCCCGAGCGGCCGCCGCACCTCGGCCCGCCCAACCGCCCGCCCAACGGCCGCGGCGCGGCGCGCGCGGCGCCCGCTAGAGGGAGCCGTCGGCGCAACGGCCGGCGCCGCGCTCACCTCAGGAAGGGGCGGCGGGAGGAGGCCGAGGAAGGCGCGGGAGCCGCCTCGGGGGTGCCGCGGCTGACGGAGGGGCGGCTCTCGCCAGCACTCAGCCCCTCCGGGTGCTACAGGCGATATAGTCACCCGCACACTTGCCTCTTGGGGCGGGGGGGGGGGGGAGAAACATTGCCCCGCTGCTGGGAAGTCCCTGCGCGTCTGGCAGCGGCCCTGTTGTGTAGCACCGCACACGGCGGCCTGGTGTGCTTCTGCCTTACTTCATGCTGAAGCAGTGGTTGGGAAGGCCTGAGCGGCACTACTGGACTAGCTGGGGCCTGCTGTCTCGAGTGCAGAAAAACTCAGCATTGTCGTGGCTTGGTCCAGGCTGTGACATGGCTGGAGGAGAGACGCATGACTGTCTCTCTGGCATAGCGTTGGAGCCAAAGACAGCCAAATGAGAATCAATGCATCAATGCATTTTCGTTCCCACTGGGGCACAAGAAACAGAGCTGAGCTCCTTTGCATTGAAAGAGCCATATTAAACGAGGAAGAGGAGTTTGATAGGCTGAAGGGTAGGGCTGCCATTCAGAGGGACCTTGACAGGCTGGAGTGATGGCCTGAAAGGAATTGGCAAGTACAAAGTCCTCCACCTGGGATGAAATAACTGCATGTAACAATAAAGGCTGAGGTGCCAACTGACTAGAAAACACCTTTGCAGAAAAGGACCTGTGAGTCCTGGTAACTATCACCTGATGTACCTAATTTTTAGAGAGTTCCTCATCAAATTAGTGAGCCTCTTGGCAAAGACGCTCTTGTCCCACTTTATGTATCTCATCCCTGCTTATCAGGCCTTTTGCCTCAAAGGTTCCTACATTCACAAAATACAAAGCTCTACCTGCTGCCACACCTGCTGAAGCAGCCTGGTGTTGGCTGGCAGAATTTGCCTTCTCCTCCCTGAGCCTTTCCCTTTCACCAGCAGGACAGAGGAGACCACCGCATGCCCTTCATCTTCACCACTAGAGCTCTGCAGTTGTTCTGGATACGCTCAAGGTCACCCTGACAGTATCGTTGATGCCCACTTGGATGAGCAGCAAAGGATTACAGCCCCAGAGCCAGATAAGCCTTGGCAGTCTCTCCACAACATCTGAGTGTCTGGCAAGAAACAGAGCTTCTGACACATGAAATCAGGTTGGCAGAAGGCGCCTCCATCCCTGCACAGGGGGGTCTCCAATCCCACCCACTCCTCTCTCCCTCTTGGTGCAGATACTTGGTTCATGCTCAGCTGGCTCCCATGCCTTCCCTGACAGATCTTGTTTCTCCTTGCCTGTTCCCAGGTAATTGCAGATCTGCATGTGCAGATTAGCTAGAGACCTGAGACCTAACAGAAATATAACAGGAAAGGCAAGATAACGGGATATTAAATGCTATTGGCCTATTAATAAGATAACATTAATAGCTATTTCTGTTTATCAGCTACCATTCTTTAATGCAGCTTTGGCAAATCTGGAGTCTCATCACTTGCCTCTGGTTGAGCTCAGCTGGTGATGGCAAAGATGGAAGCCTTGCTAAGGAAGGCTCAGGTGAATTTACCATCTAAAGCTCTTCACTGGGAATGGAGTGTTCTTTCTGGAGAGGGAAGAGGTCACACGTAGTGGGAATTGAAGTAGGCTGAAAATAATTTTTTAAGTGGGAAATAAACCTACAGGCCAAAAACAACCTGTCTTCTCTTATGCCGTGGAAAACTACCACGGGATAGTTTTACCTAATTACTCTATGCAGCCTGAATCTTTTATCTAAATCTCAGATGAACAGTTTTACTTTTGATAACGCAGTACCACGGAAAAGCTTTTGGGGCACTGAGTCATTACTGCCCCAGAAAAAAAGTTGCTGGCGTTATGAAAGATAAGTAAAGAATTAACCAATCCCATGCAAAATCCTAATATTTAAGGTTGGGTTTTTATTTAAGGCAAAAGATAATCACAGCTTTTATATTAATAATACGGGCATACACAGAGTTTGTTCTGTCACTATGAAGCCTAATATTAACACTGCTTTTAAAAAGCTATAAAATCCAGTTTCTATCATAATCTACAATACAAAACTAGTACAATAAACACATTCTGAGAGATCACAGTGTTTAAAACATTAGAACAGCAGGGGTCCTGCTTTTAAACAATAAGGTGCATTTCTAAAGAATCAAATCAATCTTGATTCTAAAGACTATACCATACCATACTATGGCTGTGAATCGCTGTTACACTGAGAAATGAATCTAGGACGCAGCATGTACTCAAGAAATGGACATCATATGCTAGAATATATTGAATAATCAAGTGTCACCAACACAAACTAGATATGAAATAATACCCTTTGTTAGAAATGCCATCTAAGTTCCCTGTACTTTTTATTGGTATTGGTAGTCATGTATATTGCAGACATAGTGAACTGAAGTGGGTATAAAACTGCCAGCAGATAGGGCCCTCCATATGCAAACATCTGTGCTTTCCTGTTACTATATGAACAAGTTTTACTAATCTCATGGGACTCAGGAGCAACATGCATCTCATGTGAGCTTAGGTAAGCACGTGTGCACAAATGTTTGCAGCTTTGGGGCTTGGAATGATGCAGTTTTGCCCCTATTTCACACTTGAGGTAGGGAGTGACCTTGCACCCCTGAAGTCTAATGGAGATTCACCACACTCCATGGGTGGCAGATCAGGCCCTTAAAATGAGTGCTCAAGACCAAATCAGTGGAAAAATCAGACCATGGGTAGAGGAAATCTTTCTTCTCTCATTTGTGTTCCTGGTAATGAAGACATAAGCTGAGTTCAGTTGCAGGTTAGATGATAGCCTTACTCTTCTGTATGAAGTGGAAAGAAACACTTGAACAGGATTCCCTTCCCACTCAGTGCAGAATATAATTGACTTCAGGACTTCTGTATGAAATTTTTGGGAGGGATACAGTCATGCAGTGCTGTTGATGAGTATCTCTGCATTATACAGCATATTTTGTTCAAATATCATTATACCCCTATGCAAAATAAGTTTTTAATTAATTTTCTGCCATTTTAATTGGTATTGCTGTATTGACGTAACTGCCTCCACCTTCCCTTTGAGTCATGGCATGAACAAAGTCAAGGGACTCCCTTGTTTGTATTAAAGATAAATGCAGCCTTATGTATTTTAAAGCAGTTTACTGTTTATAGATTGACTTTTTTCAGAGCATGATGTGAAATTTTAAATATACAGAGTACAGGAAACAGAGTGACAGCAGTGACAGTACAGATTAGTCAGGAATTTTAACAGATCAAAGTAAGATCAAAAAGTTTGTGCATGTTGGCTTTTTGGATTTTTTTTTCCAACCACCTAAGCACTGATAGTGTACATCACTCTTATTCCATTAAATGATTGGAGTAGGCAGTAGGTTCAACTACAGGCAATTCTTCCATAGGCAGCATTTTTTCAGCAGGTGTGCTTATGACAGCTTCGCTATAATGGCAATGAAATGTTGTTCAAGGCAGCTAAAACCTGTTAGGTACAGTGCATACTGTACCAGTATTTGTGCAATGAAGCAAACTCAGTGCTACGGTCTTGGAAAATGCCTGTTCACATCTCTAAATTACTGTATTGTTTTGTGGGCCCTGAGCATTTCTGGCTTATGGCTTTGCAGTCTGTTGTTCACTTAATAACGTGATTTTTGGCCATTTTCTTATAACTTTTCAATTTAGCATTAATGCGGCAGCTTACTACTTAATCCAGGACATTTAAATATAAATGCAAATGTCTTCTCGGAAAAATCTGAACAGTGCTGTTGGCCAACTGTTGGCTCAACTGTCTAGTTCTTTACAGGACGATTACGCTTTCAAATCTACAGAGCAATTCTTAGTCCTGATATGCTAATCTTCCTACAGATTAGAAGATGTACGCATGCCAGTGGGTGTTCAAGGTATGCAGGAAAGGATTGCCAGAGTTGAGATTTATATGGCAGACCTCAGAGATACATTCTGTCCATGGATGTTATAGGTCAAAATTGCAAAACAAGTAACGAGGATTTTTTCTCAAAATGCTTGCATATGCTAAAATAGGGCACTGTTTACAGAAAACATGCAATGTATTGGTAGATGCTATAACTGTATGTGGAAATAATGATTTACATACAAAAATCTGATTGCTTATGAAAATTTCAATTTGCACACGTCACCTGTACGTTTCTGTACACAACAGTTACCTACATTTAGTTTTTCTGTAGGGTTTTATAATCTGATCTATATTCTTATCATATTATCAGCATGTCTATATAATGAATATTAAAACACCAAAGTGGCATTACTTAATTACACAGAGTAGTGAAAAGCGTGATCTCTTTACTTGCATTCATTTGTACATATTTTCCAGAACTATTTAAATGTATACTTGGGATGTGTAGCGATTTTACTCAATTACTTTTGATTGTCGTAAGAGAATTGAGATACTAGAGGAGTGAACATAGTCGCTAGAAAGTCACTCTTGTGTTTCATGCAGTGATGCAAACATCACTGACAGTTCTTACGCTGTATAATGATTTTTACTTAGCAGGTGGAAAATGGCATTACCAGGGAGAAGAGACCAGCTGGGAGTGCAAAAATAATGTCATGCAAATAAGTAGACAACCCCTCTTAAATGAAGTGGTTCCATCTTATTTTCAAAAGCAGACGACCTGGGCTGCCTTTTCAGCCTTCTCAAGTAATTCATAGATTGGGAAGGAAAAGGAGGGAACTGAAGGAAACATGATGCAAACAAAGCAGGTATTTAATCCAGCGGTGCAAAACAAATATATTCTGATGCTGAGAAGTTATAAGCGATAGGAAAAAATTAAAGTTATTTCTTAGAACTGTACTGTTGCCGAAACATATATTGCATCTGGCTCTATGAATCCTGAAATCACAAAATCTTCACATTACAGATCTAGTTTCCCTCAAAAGTATTCCATGGCAGTAATCTGTGGATGACCTACCAACAGTCGTGAACAGTAGTTGGCTCCTTAAACTGATTTGTAAATCTACAGCTTTACTCACAAAGAGCATCACACGAACACAAGTACATCACAAAAAAGCACCGATACCCACACAATGCATCCTCTTTGCTTTAAAAGCATAATCACTATTGTATCACCTAAGTTCCTATTGCCTACACTTTAGAAACCAAACACAGTAAAGAGACTAATGTGCAAACAAGATTCAGTAACTTATGTTTTACACTTTGAAAGAGGCTTCTCAAGGTTCTGGTAACACAGTCTTTTGTTACAGCACCATGGCAGAATCTGTTCAGGCATACAATTTTTCAGTCTATTAGGGCTTCATTCTGGAGCAGAAGGAAATAACATCCAGCTGGGGATGTCTAGCAAAGGTTGCATAATCAATTGCTTGGAGCAATAAGGAGGGAACATAAAGGACCTTATTTTTTTATCACACTGAAAAGTGCCATTGGCTTTACTCAGGTTGCTTTCCTGACTGTCTTAAAAGCAACAAATAAAGGCTGCAACAGCTTATATTTAAAACAGTTTGGGGGAGGGGGGAAGCAGACAGAGGATTAAAAGGAGGAAAAAGATTTAAAAAAAACCCCACATTCATGTAATGGTTAGCATATTCAGAAGAGCCCAAGGGTATATTTACACTGGGTTCAGAAGCTACAGCACACCTAGACATAACTACCTTAATCCTGAGAGGTTAGGTAAGAAAAGCAGTGAAGCAGTAGGTACTGTCTGATGAAAGTGAAGAATAATTGCACTCCAAGGTTTTCTAAGATGTATTCCAAGAGAATGGATTTTTATGTTAGCTATTTAAATATCTTAAGTGTCAGTAAACAAAGTTTGCATGCTGCTCTTGTTGAAGTCAGTGCAAAACTTGCATAGACTTGCAGAGAGATGTTTGGGACCTGGATCTTGAAAACCAAGCAGTTGCATCACTTTTCTCATTGTTGAAAGGGTAAGAATACTTTTACTGACAGTAAGTGTTTTCTTTCTCACAGGATTCGTATCAAATGAAGCCAAACACAGAACTAAGGATTACATATATGAAAAAGAGCTGCAAAGACAGATTGTTTTGCTGGTGCTTCAGAGTACAACACAGAGCGAATCAGAATCTTCTTTGAATGGAAATCAGAAGGAATTCATTCAACAAAGAGACAGCAGGAAAATCAGCAGAGACTGATGCTGAATTCTTAGCATATGTATCCTGCCATTTATGAAGAATTACATTAAAAGATAAATAGAAACATGACTGTTGGAAGTGAAACATAATAAAACAGAGTGATCTTATCAACAACTGTTATGGTACATTTTAACACATGTGGCTTGTATGTTAGTTACAATATCAGCACTCATGATTTGGTCAGGATCTAAGTTACTGTATTTATGTATTGTGCTCTAGATTTATTGAGGTTTTGGCAAAAATTTTCTTTTTAAAGCATCTCCTGAGAAATAACTAACTCCATAAAATTAAATGTTGTGGCCCAGAGAAAATTAAGCAGTACACACTGGAGACAACATAAGAAGGTGATGATTACTGTGCTGATATGCACAGATTCTTTTAAGGCTTAAGTCTGGGAGTTTTTCTGATTGTTTAGTTATCAAAACAGGAGGCTTTTATTTTTTTGTAAGTTTGCATCTGTAGATAAAATGATTTGCAGCACGTATAGCATTACAGCAGCCTTGAGTCCAGATCACAGCAGAACTCATTTCTCTGTCTTAAAATAAAATACGATTAGAGGAGCTACCTAAATGCTGTGGCACAAATTCAGTTGCTTGTACGTTTTACCTGAATGATGTTACCCTCCAGTTTAGACTGGAAAGCTATTGACCACAGGGGTAAAGTGGATAAGCCAAAAGTTTTACCTTCCTTAACCATCTGTTTAAAAAGGTTCCAGGTATGAAATATATTAGCCATCCAAATTACAGCAAGTAGCTAGATAAGAATCCTAATGGACTTAGAATTTTCACTACTGAAAATGGATTTTGCTGTGAACTAACAGAAGCCTTTAAAAACAGCTGTGCAAAGCATATGAGCATTCCCACTGACTGTTGATTTAGCCTCACATGTATAGCTCCCTATGAAACACGTTCACATCTCCCCACTCACCATAATGAAGTAAGTGACATTAATGGCTTTCTTAAAAGATCTTTTATCCCACAGAATAAACAAATATAACAACCGTATACTGAATTTTAAGATTTTTGTTCATCCAAAGATTCCCAAGTATTTGACAAGCTGATACAGAACAGTTGCTTTATTCACCAATGAAATGTGGTTGCTTCTGGGCTAATATAACTAATTAGAGCTCCAGAGTGCAAGACTAAATAGCAGAAATCTTAATCTGTAGTTCATACTAAGGCAAGTCATCCCATTAAAATAACAGTGGCATGGGTAGGAATGGGATCACTATATTAAAATACAGAAGGGTTGCAAGACCTGACTCCATCCTGCAGCCTGATCAAGGCCCACTGAAATCAAGTGGGATCTCTAATGGATTCGGCATTAAAAATACAGCAAGCTGGAATCTCCTCCAGCTGAGAATATGGGGAGAGAGAGACTGCAATGCTTGGCAGTGCATGTATGTCAGTTTTTTCACTCTAACCTAAATTTTTGACCTGCCAGTCTTTCCAATATGTCTTTAAAGATAACTATATTACAGTATTCCAGTAAAAATAAAAATAAATAGTCAAATATATTTTAAATACAGATATTTGCTTTTATAGCTTTCTGAGTACAGATCCACGTTAGCATGTTCTTTAGCTTTTAATTATTATATCATATATATATATGTATAATGTCTATAAAAATAGGATATAATTGCAACCTTAAGTGCTAGTGCAAGTAGTGTTGAGCAAACCATGTATTTCTACAGCTACAAATCATTTGGGCATATACGTTATTTTGTTAACCAGGAAAAGAAGCAATTTTGAGTTTTATCAGGATTTTCTTAAGCTCTGTATGCTATCAAAATTTGCATTCAATTTGTAAGGTTTGTAGTGAACAAGTCATCAGGAAGATATTTTTTCCATTCTATGAAATTTGTGTATTATTGTTCAGTAATGCAGCTATAGGAAATTAATATTTAAAGGAAGTTTTTGTATTGCCGAACAATATTTATCTAGCAATGCTGTACTGGGAAGAAAGCATCTGCCTGCTGTTGTTGTGTCTTTGCTAGAAAACTTTCTGATCTAAATCTTCTACACGGCTCTATTCATCTTCCCTCTGAAAGGGAAGGTATTGGTAAGAAGCGATGCTTCTACAGTAAATTGATAAGAAGACCAGCTCCTCACCACAGACTGAGCTCTGAAAGGAAAGGTCAAATTCAGTTCTCATTTACACACATGAAACCCCACTAGCTGAAATGAACCTGTGAAACTGCAGACTGAACATATAGCTATACAACTACCATTATGTGCATATGAAGATGAAAGAGCTCCAAGATACAGGTATTTCTAATATGTTTCTAGTACTAGTAAATGTAGTCACATAAAAATTCCCAGGTTTTGCCTTTGTGCAGTGTAGTGACATATCTAGGCCACCCTCCTCTGCAAGTGCATTGCTGCATAAAGACTTGTTTTTTTCAGGTCTCTTTTTAAAACCTATTGGATATATCACTTTGTTTTTTCTTTGCATGTCCCTGTAATTCTAGCTTGCCTTTTTTCCCATGTGTAATCACCGTGTTAAAAGTTTGAGAATGCCCCTTTCTCTCTCACTTGAATAATTAGAAGATTTTGCTTCTTGTTACAGCTAAATATCTACCCCATCGGATTCAGTCATTTCCCCCCCCCCTTTTTTTTCACTGAACCATTTATTTTTTCCATTCCCACACTTCCCTCCCAAAGCCCCAGTGTATTTACTTTTTCAACTGACTCCCAGCTACCTTAAGGCTAGCATTAGTGGTACCACTGGCTTGTTTTGTAAATAGCCTCTCTTGATAGATAAGTGAAACTGCAGGTGCCCTCTCCCATAGCCATGAGTCTGCAGCCTTGAAGCATGTAATTTTCTAGACAAAGACACTGAAGAGAGGGAATTCGGCTTGGTTCGGTTGCAGCAAGTCAGTCAGGAAACACACAGTCCCCGAGAAGCCTTCATAGAGACTATATACACTTTCTAATGCCCGGGAACCAGCCTTAAATTCTTCCGTAAATAAGAACTCTGCAAACCTAAGAAATAGAAAAACAAAGAAAGCTTTTTATTATTTGGTGTCCCTGTATATCTGCTTACTTGTTGTTTGAAAGCATCATTTCAATACTATTCAACAATTAAAAAAATAGGATGTTTGCTATTTAACCTTATCTGCAAATTTTACCGTTTTCCACACTAAACTGGCATCCATTAGATCAAGAAGAGCTGAACCTTTGCAATCTGTACATGTGTAATGCTTCTTTAAGAGCTAGAAACTCCTTCTGTATTTCTATAATACATCTCATTAAACAAATACTTTTTAATAACTTTTGGATTGGTTATTATTTTAGTGGGATTTAAGCAATGTTTTGTATTGATGCAATTTAAGCAATGTTTTGTATTGATGCATTCTGTAATGCTGAAGTAACTAAACAAATGAAATGCTGCTACTGGAAAACAATTGGCTGAAAATAAGTCACCCTAATTACCCTACCATTTCCCCTCATTATTCTATGCTGTAAGGAAAACAATTATAAACATTGAATACCATCATTTTGAACACGTACAGTAAATCAGAGAAATATAAGTTAAAGATAACTGCTGCAATGTGACATTATTATCAGTGGGCCACACTTTCTTGCATCAGGACAAAATGCAATTAGCTCCACTAAAGTAAGCTGAGTAGCACAGTGTCAAAGTTAAAGGTTGAAGTCCCAGGCTAAAGCTGGGAGTGAGATCTGTGTTTGTAAAACACACAGCAAAGTGGGTCCTAAACTTATTTTCCGCTTTTAGAAGGGACAGTGTCAAATGCTCTGAAAATCAGAACAAATCAATAGAGTAAACAATATCTCATTTTATCCTGCTCCTGGACTTCGGTATGCAGCTTGGGCACACTGACCTCACGTCACGATGAGGCCTGGATGTGCAACACTCCTTTCCACCCATCCACCCAGATTTCCTTTAGAAGGAATCCCAGGCTTGTGGGCAGGAAGGCAGCTGAGGTGAACTAAAATAAAACTTTGAACAACCTTGAACCAGAACTTCAGGGCACTCTGCAAAGTGCATTTGCCCCACGACTTGGAGACAGCCTCCAAGAAACAGAATTGTGTTGGAGGTTTATAACACTGAAGTTACATCAATGGGTTGTGATCACAGACTCTGAGCAGCTTCCCAAATGCTCTTGAAACTTTGTATTATTGCCCTACATCCAGAAGGGTAGGAATGCTAACCTTTGTGCCCTGTAAATGTATTTGGAGTTTCCAGTGAGCCTGTATAGGAGCAGGAACACATAAGCACTACCAGCCACCCCATGGCAGATTCCTGGTCCCTTCTTCAACAGGCCTTTCTGCCAAGTTAGCTCTCCACAGCGGATGCAAGTGTCCAGATATTGAGGCTTCTTGGAAACCAGGTAAGCTTTGGCGAACAGATATGCAATGCCTAGAAAATAGCAGAGAAATTGTCTTTTATAATAAGTACAGCCAAGGGCTTGGAGGAATACATAAGAAAATGCAAGATTAGTACATTAAAAATGCAGTCTCATACTCTATACATTGTATTACATGTCTATATATGCTAGATATGGGAGGATAGTATCTGGTATGCTAGAAAGCGCACAGTAAGATATACTTAGCCACTACCTTTGACAACACCACTTTCAATCTTCTCAATGCATTACTTAATTTCAGGGTTTACTATGACATTCCCAATCCTTCAGCAATTTAAAACAGGAGTTGCATTTTTGCCTTTAAAACAGTAAGCTCTTAACAGTGTTTCCTGCTGGTTATGAATCCCTGTTCGCTCACATATTTACACTGACAGAACCACAAGGATGGGCAATGTCATTTCTTACACTGGCATCAGATACAACTGTTCATGGAATGAAGAAAAGAAATTTGTCCTCTTTTCAGTGCAGCAAATGACCCTTTATTCTAGTTATGAACAGTTATGAATATTAACTTTATGAAGATTTCTTATTTTTAGAAATGATTAAAATATATTAATCATAATCTTCAAAAGAAAATTGCACAGCTGTGTTCATGGTAACGTTAAAAGAATGCATATGACATACAACCAAATCAAAGCCCTTAGGAAATGTTTAGAATAGCTCACTTGTGATCCGAACATACTCAGGAGCAGCTGAAAAGTGTTCTTGTAAACTACATGACTTTTATTACCCACGAACAGTCAAGGAATAAAGTAAATTTTCTGGGAGAGAACAATAACAATTAATAACAATTAATGAATTTAGATGCCTCTAAAATGTCTCATAAAATAACTTCTTTATGGCCTTTGGGATTTTGTCACCTTGGTGCAGTCTCATTGTTTATGTTTCCAATAATATTTAAACCCAAGTCAAAGGCCACTCTCAAGACACTAGGCCATGGAGGGCATCCTCCCCACAGATTTCATCACTAGGCCACCCCTCTCACAAAAGTCAAGTTTCCTCCTCTCAAAAATAAAAAGAGGTTGGTAAACAAAAAATGGTTTCAGTTCACTTTGTCAGAGTGACAAAGAAACAGAAAGAAGCTTGTTCCTCAGTTGTACCAACAAAAAGATAAAGCAGAACGCACAATTAAGGGATGTTAATGATGATGTACTTTTTGTAATTTAAATAGAGCTTATTTAAAAGTAATGCATCAATGCTCATGAACATTCTTTAATAGAAGTCAGCTTTTTTGTTACCTGCTAGGTTCATGTTACAGAATCAATGACTAGTTAGCTACCAAATTCTGCCCAGGAGTAAAACAACAATTTCAATATACAGCACTACTTGCCAGAATCACTAGGCTACAGGATTAGATTTTGAACTGACAGACACCATCCTTGGTTCATGAATCCAAACTAAGAATTCTCCTTCTGTCTTAAAAGCAGTTGTATATGGGCGAGTTCCAGAAAAAAGACTCATGCTAGTACAAACTCTCCTTCAGATTAAAATAGTTTGGTCTGATTTCTGCATTATCTACGTAATAACTGAAGGCTTAAACTTGGATTTTGATAAGGGGGGAAAAAACTCTTCTCCCAAAACTCACAGATGGGTCTGCATCTGTGTTCTTTTGTATACAATTTCTTCATCCAGCCATATGCTGTCTTTCAACTCATCTGTACCATTCTTTGAAGGCTTGTCACTCAAGGGAGCAAGAGTGTAGAACATATGGATCGCGCCTTTTCTTGTATGGCACTGCTGAGCATGACAACCAGAGCACCAGATAGAATTCTTTCAGCTATGATCACATTTGCTTTTAAAGTAAAAAATACGTCTATCCTTCCAGCTGCTTCAGCAATAAACAAATCATTCTTAAGTGGAAGAAAAAAATTTTATTTGCCTGCTCCCCATAAAATGTCAAAATCAGTCAAATTTAACCTGACATATCTTCTACATGGAATCACCTAATGTAGAAAAACAACGTGACCAGCATCTGCCTGTTTCATAGCATCAGTTTGAAAAGAACCTGGAGCTCCGTGACACCAGTGAACAAGCTCATTCTCCCGCTCAATTGTCTCTCCCAACTCAGGAGGCCAGTTGCTGTTCTGTTCTTGGTCCATAAGAAAGTCAACGCTCTGCCACACAAGCTCCTGATCTGCTGGCTGGAGGTACTCATAATAGGAGAGTAACATCTGAAGGATTGATGAAAGCCCATGCGCTGCACCTGTGAAGAAGAGCGATAGTCAGAAGGAGAGGGTAGGTTTAGGTCCTATGTCCATTTCATTGCATCCTGCTCTTGGGAATGATTTGCTTGTCAAGTGCATGGGTCTTGTCTTTTTTAGGCAAATTACAATGGTGCTTGGAACAGAATTATTTTAGGTCAATGCCACTATGAGTTGTTATCACTTCTGCCTTTTCCACTCCCCAACTCAAGCAAAAATTCATATGAATTTTGTCAGCTCTCACTATGGTATGACTGAAACTCGATGCATGAAGTTGAACTGAACCTAAACTGAAAAGTGTTTCAAGATGTCATTTTTCTAGGCACAGAACTGAACTCAATGATTATTCTGAGGTCTTTGTTGAAGTTAAATTGAAAGTGGACCATAAAAGATATTTCCAGTTACTGGTTCAGAGTAACAGTTAGCTCAAACCTGAAGTTCAGCGCAAGAATTGTCTGTACCTGCTAGGGTCTGTGGAGCAGTATCACACTGTGACTTCTCTGTCTGCTCCCCTGCCAAAGACCTCACTAACATCTGCAAACCAATCTCACACCTCCTACACTGTGATATTGCGCCTTGAGGACCCCACCAGGGACCTGCTCAATGACTTTTCACTGCTGCCTCAGATAAGCTGCAGCTAAGATGCCCCTGGCAAGTGGGGGCTGACCATATGTTAGAGCCCTGTTCTCCCCTGGGGAAAAAAAATAAAGATGCACGGCTAGAAATGCTCTGCAAGTTGCAGCTTGGCAACATCAGCTTACAGAGTACCTCCCCTGACAAATCTATCTGGTGACCTTCTCTGAAAAGGCACGAGCACTGGCACTTTTTGCTGCCTCCACCTGGCCAGGACAGATTTACCAGGGCAGAAAGGAGAAAAGGGACTGAAACTGCCTCCAACCCCTTGCTTCCCTGGCACAGACCGGCACCTCTTGCCTTTCCCTAGGCTCCTCCCCCTCCACCCCTTCCCCCGGCTCCTCAGCCCTCTTGCCAGATTTAGGAGGTTTCAGGCAAGCTGTGATACCGGGATGAAGCTGCAGTTGCTGCAGGGGTATGGGAGTTTGGTGGAGGTTTGGTCAGAGGCTTTCCCTGGCTTGAAGAAAGGTGCAGGCTCACTCTTACTATGCTACTCTTTCAAGTATTTGCTGCTCCTTTTTTTTTCAGCTGGAGCTGCTTGAGTCCTATTAAAGCAGTTGACATAGCTGCAGAGAAATAAGGTCAATCACAGCTAGACCCAAACTGGAAACTAACTGAAAAGTTTAAAGGTTCAATTATCTTATTTTAGAACAATGAAAATAAAACACACTTTTTTCCCCTATAGACTCAGGAATAAGCAGTTCATAGCTAGAAGCACTACTCTGAGGAAAGGAAAGGTCCCAACTCAGTGAGAAGGAATCCCATACTGCATGTCTTTTATATATTTTATCTCTCAAGTGTTCACGGCCTCAGCATCTGAGCACTGCATCACCTACATAGCAGTCAGTGTTTTCTACTCACCCAGATACTCTGTTCCATAGTAGGAGTACATGAGCGGGAATGGTTTCCTCTTCTTCACTGCATATTGCTTTCCTGATTCTAATATGGCCAGGCAAATTGATTTTATCTGTGCTGGGGTCAACACCTAAACAGAAACATCAAAACAAACTCCAAGTCTATTATAATAATTTTCTTTTTTAGACATTTTTCAGACCTCTGTTTTTTTCCTGGTGCACAAGCCAAAGTACTGCCTTCAGTCTTAGGAGCGTGCTGTAATGTACATCATTATTAAAAGTCCCTTACATAACACAGTAAATTTACATAATGTTTCTCAAAAACAGAGTTTCATCCCATCTCAGGAAAGCCAATGTCAAATCTTCAGCTGCAGAGATGAGGTGAAAGGAGGCCCACTAAGGGCTACTGCCTGTCTTTCCCACAGATATTTCAGCCTGATGGAAGATGACAACAAGCACCAGAAAAGCTGCAGGACAACAGCCTTGAGACTGGAGGGAGAGAGATTATGAAAAGACAAAGGCACACAGACGTAGAAAAGAAGTAAATGTTACAGGCTTTATCAGGACATACCGAACAGCACAGATTTCTTCCTGAACAAGAAAAAAAGAGGAAGCAAGGAAGAAGGTATAGAGTTTTATTCTAAATAAATACTACATATTTGGCTTCAGAAAGATCTTACTATAAAAAATCAGGCATTCCTACTTCGAGAAAATGCTAAAAAAAATGAAGCAGAAGACAGACTTGTACGAATAGAGGGTAGCTACAATTGTCGAACTTCGTCAACATGAAAAGGTCAATTGCCTTTGTTCTAACGGAGTCCTAAATAGGACATCTATAAGACATCTAATGGCTCTCTTTCAGAGGTGTCAAAAGATAAATAGGACTGACAAATCATATATTTCACCAGACATGAACTTTTTCAAGTCACTGACTTAAAGCATTCAATATGGAATGTGTCATACTGCTTTTTACTGTGTCACACAGGTTTTTACTGCTACTGTAATATGATCTGCACTTCACTGCCTTCATCAGCAATTTCCTCTGTGTCAGCCACATTTGTACATGGCCCACCAATACCTAGGTCATTAAAGTCATTCAGTTGTAGTAGCTTTTTTGGTTTTAGGGGAAAGCCAGTATGACAGCAGTATTTTGAAAAAAATTATTTCAAATTATTAAAGGAGAATTGGGAAAGAAAAAAAGGCAAAATGAGGCAGAAAAAAAGAAAAAGGCTGAATAAATAGCCTTGACAAGATAAATAATTGTCCTAAAACTAACCAGAACATCAAGAATACATCTTTAAAACATTTCTGAGCACATTTCCTTTTGCTATAACTTATATTTTCACAGGACTTTCAATTACTTCTTCATGATTAAAAAGTACCTTTAGCATTAAAAATGGAGGCAACATTTACTATAAGCTATGTTATTTTGTTTGGGAGGTAAAAGATGCTATGAATACTTAATGTCACTTAGAACTTGACGAAGGAATAATGAATGAAAAATCTTCTTTGCCTCTCTTATCTTGCTCCCTGATAACAACACACTCCAATTACAGTTGCTCCAAATGACTATGATATTTGCACAACTTGGAGAACAACCTAGTTCTGATCTTGATCAATGTTCTGTAGTTTTCCTGAAATAGAAGTAAATAAGTTGTTAAGATCTGCAGGCTTCACTCATTTGCCAGTACTTTTAAATGAACTGTTTTAGCTTCATTGTATTTACAAAAATTGTTTAAATCCTAAGAAAATGAGCAGATCACAGACATAGTAGGAAACACTGCCTTCTCTTTACAGTTCTGATTTTACAGTCTTGCAGTTTTGGATCTAATCCTCCAAACTGTATACTTTGTAAAAGGATTAGTAAGGTAACCCTGCAAAGGATAAGATCTCCTAGTTGTCATTCTGGAAAGCAAAGGCATGCTGATCAGAAAAATCATCATTTTCTCTATGTAGTGGTTCCTCTATTTGATAAAACAACTAGCTTTCAGTAAAAACCATGTTTTGATAAACCTATTTTTATATTTAGTACATTTTTTGATTAAATTAAGGACCACTTTAAAATGCTGATTTGTGTATTTTAAAAGGATTCCAAATTCTACCAAAATCCACCCTTGCACACCACTGAGTAGAGAAGTGTCATCTAGTAAGAAAGGCATTGTTCACCATTTTTTAATATAATGTTAAGTGCAGAAGGTAGAACACTTAAGGTCTGTGATTATGTAAGTGTATACAGAGTGTATCCTTTTAGTTGGCATAAAGAAATTATGTCAGCTAAGGAATATCACCTCTTAAAGTGCAAAAAAAGCCCACATGCAAAGCTAATCGAAAACTGATTACTTAAATCAAGGTTTCTAGCGTGATAATTTAAATCACAGTTAAAATGTACGACTGAAATGAACCCATCCTGAGGCATTTCCAGATTAGTAAAGAGAAAATGGAAATGAAAATAACCTGTACCTCTTAAAGCAACCTTCTCTCTCTGGCCACGGAGACCATGGTCTGACTGCAAACATCTGTGCTGACTCCAAACATTTCTTACCGAGCGCCCCACTCCACAGTCAGTGTAGGGCTGCTGCCTCTGTTTTCCAAAACACTTAAATACGAAAGATTTGTATTGCTCCTTATTCTAGGAAGTGGTTCACAGAGCATAGAGACTCTCATTTATCATGGTTATTAGTGGCCTTCCAAAGGTTTAATCATCAGAGATCACATTTCAGATCCCCATTGGCTGGCTACACTTCATTTCAACTAAATCTACATTAAAACTTCCTAAGATTTCTTTCATTTTGTCAAGAAATATGAACTGTGGGTAGTCTCCGTATGTTCCATCCAGGATCTCTAAAAACAGCTAAAAACATACGATGAAAACAACAAGCATAGGATACATTAATTACATCCACAGGATGGTTTCACTGCGGCAGTACAAAGTAGACCTAGGGTTGTTTGAGTGCCTAACGCTCATTTTCACTTCAGTGTAGTCACAATCCCTCCTTGCCCCTGGGAATTACTGAAGTGGCATGTTTAATTAGGGACAGCAGAGACAGAGGCTTTTAAAGCATAACTTGCATATTGATACTGCATCCTCTGGTGAAACCTGTGAGATGCTCTGAAGAAGAATAAGGCCAATAATAAAATATGCTAGTCAGAAAAAATGTTCATGCTTGAGATATCTGTATTTCTGATAAACTCGTTTAATATTATTTCATATGAGTTGGCTACATAGTAAGTAAAATTATTCTTTGTTATGTCCATACTAATCCAAAAGACTACTGACACCAAGAGATCTCATATTGCTGGTGATTTTGTCTTTCAGCTAACTCTCTCTGTACTTTTAAAGATATCACAACCTATCATATGGTATTAGAAGTGTCCATTTTAGTGTCCTCCCTAAATCCCAGTTCAGAAGATATTTATGTTATATTTCCCCTGCAATTTCCATTCCAATTGCTTGCTGGAGTTATTTCCTGTTTTAAATCACTGTCTAGTGATGCTGTGTGCTGTTAAAAAAGCTGTTCCATTCACACTGGTGACAGCTGCATTCCCATATATCTTCTACTTTAAGCACAACACTTAAGGAGTACTGTGATACTCTGTATTTGTATTATGTCTATGCCTAGGAGCCCTAGTGACAGTCAAGAATGCCGCTATCATTGTTTCTACAGTCTCCCCATTTTCCTTTTGTGTCACTCCAGATTATGTGCCTTCTTCCATTAAGGCATTCCACATATTTGTGAATTATTTAAGCTAGGTACCTTAGTCAGTAAATCCCTATTAAAATTCAGCCAGGAAGTGCTATGTCTATAACAACCATGGAATATTGTGCTTTTTTGTTGTTAGACAGCAGTCTTTCGCAGCCTGAGACTGTTTAGCTGGAAATAAGCAATTTCACAGCTCCTCTTCATCCACCAACAGTGGAGTTCATAACAATGCAAAGCTAGGTATATGTGTTTCAAAAATTGCAGACAGTTATCTTGACCTTGAAGATTATGCAGAAGGAAGGAAGCAGAAGAACTCACTCTTCTTTGCTTCTTATTATAGCAAAATTTTCAGTACTTTATCATTCCTCGGAATGCTTGGTACTAATTCCTTGAGTCGTGATCTAACTTTTGAAAAATACGGCTACATAAAACTGCACATTGTATTGGTTGGATTTGCAGATTGTAAACTTTAGTTCAGAGATTTGGATTTAATTTATTAGAGCTCTTTCCTGCACATATGTAATAGAAGGCATTACAGAGTGCCAAGTCTCTGCTAATAGATGCATATATTTTCTGCATATAGATGCATCAGTACTTTTAGGAGGCAATATGTACACTTACATTACTATGGAAAAAGCCTTGTATGCATGCAAAATCTTTTGAATAGGCATTTAACACATCAACCCTCTCCCTGACACACTTCTAAAAAGTCATTTTCATGAATCTGATCACAGACTTTTTGCTGTGCTGCATACAGTGTCAAAAATAAGTTGAAAAATTTGGGTTAGTCTAAAAGAACCTAAGGGAAGCTGAGTCATGAGTTTCAGATTCTGGAAGCCCAGCAGAGGGAGCTTGTGAATTAGTTATAATATTCAAAAATGCTGTAAAAGACGTCTTTGTATTCAGCAGGACAGTAGACTTGAGCAGAAAGATGCTGGAGCCAACCTGGTAGTTTAATGATAGCCTACTGCACTGCATGATGTTTAAGTTCATTTCTCAAGCTTGATCCTTGGGATTACTCAGGCAGCTTTCTATGCAATGTCATGGCCAATTTCTTCTTTCAGGTGATCTTAAAACCAGGGAAGACCAGCAGGTACAAAAAGATGCAGGGATCTGCTTTTCCATACTTTTACTCCAGTTTGATTGACATAACGCTGCTGCAGCTCAGTGGGAAATCCAGCTCTGACTGTACAGCTGGTTGCACTCCTTACAGGCACAGTGTCAAGTACACCCTTAAAAGAATTTCTTTAACTCTCCTGAAATCTTTGTTCAAGGAATAAAATTAGTCCTTGAACTACTGATGATACTGTTTCTAATACAATATGCTTCATGCTGTAACATCGCCATGAAAAGTACTTTTTAGAGAGCATACTTTCCCAAATTATATGTTATCATAATTACACTAGTGTGCAGATACAGCACAACTACAAATACGATTATGTCAGTTCATTCTCAATGCTGCTTAACTGCAATCTTTTTATGAGTAAAACAGACTTCACCACAGATCTCATTGGTTCTGCTTACTTTAAACTGCAAAGTTCCATTTCTTTAAGTCTAGCTTTTTGCCTCATCGGCATGGAAAAACAGTGTCATTTCTACTCTGCTTCACGGTCATGATTCCTGTTGGAAACCAAAGGCTGCTTTTATTGCTGATGAACCAGATTACTGGTAAAGATGACTATACAGCACTCTTATCATTGCTAGCAGAGCACAAAATTTCTACAGGTCTCACTTACCAAGACTGTGTAGCACTAAAACTATCAAATCCTGCTGTTAAAATTGTCCTTTACAAGCTGAATATTTCCAGCACGGCTTCACATGAAGTCTTGGAAAAATGGATGGAGCACAACTGTTACTGTGGCTCTCTGAGAGCAGCTGGTGCTTTTACAGAGTTGGTCAAATGGCATGTGCATCTTTATTCACTGTGTCTCAAGTTAAATACTGGAGTGATTCAAGGAAAAAGTGTAACCAGCCTTTCTCTACGCCTCCCCTATCTTGAGTCAAGAAAGATACAGGGAAAACATCAATTTCTCTGGCTATGCCCTGTTCCTCTTTCTTAGCCCTCCCTCACCAACGACAGGCTCCAGCATCTTATTCAGCCTCGCCAGTGGCTTGCTGGATACATCTAGCTAGCTCTAATATCGTGGCTCTCTTAAACTTTGGGAAGGAAACAAAACGTCCCCATCCCATCACTACTTGCCTCTTCACTTGAAGGGAGCAGGAAAGCACAAGCCCCAGCTCTCCATCGCTGGAGGAGTGAAGCAGGAAGCACGTTGAGAAACATAAAATTTAAGACCAGAGCAGCTCAGGCAACTGACACTGTTGAGCAGGTATCGATCTGTTTGTTGAGAACTTTGATACTGTTCAACTGGATGGGCTGGTCAACAGCAAAAGCAACATGGAATAGGTCCGGAGCACAAATCCCAGCATGGCAGAAGTGAGGTACCTCTGGGGTGCATTGCTATGGCGTGGCTTTCAAACGACAGTTCTTTCCTGTTCTCAGATCAGCTGCCTGCATCCCAGCTGCATGTTCTTTCCTACCTAGTAGAGGGTTAAAGTTGCCACAGAGCAGAGAGCCAAGAACTGAATTTCAGCAGCTGTCCCTGGAAATGCACACAAATTCAGTTACTGCAGATGAATTAACTAGCATATTTAAAAATTGTACAAATATACAATTTATAATTAACTAAGATACAAACCTAGCCTTGCTTAGAGAGGACTAATTCTACGTTACAGAATTCTACCCAAACTTTTTTCAACAGACAAGGAGAATTGTTTCCTTCTTTATTATTACTGGCCATCCTCATAAAGCATGTCTGAGCCATTTCTGGGGAACAGACCCTGGGATCTGGCCAAAATGGATATATCAGCAGTCACTTGTCTGCTATCCAAATCCTTCGGAGCTGCTGCATGTCAAGCAGGCCTCCTCCAGACTTCGCTGCAGTTTATGACAGCTACAAACGAGCAGATAGTGGGGCTGCATAGAAACTGCTTTCTTTCTGTCTATGCTCCCTGCACAGATAGGAGGAAGATTATTCATGTAAAAGCCTCTTCATCAGTGGGAAATCCTATGACTGAATTTAGCCTCAGTCAGAAAATGTATGAGTACACGAGCCCTGTAGTGAACTTGTGCCAAAACGACAGCCACAGAGCAGTCACATCCTGATGGGAGATCTATCCTTCTGCATTCTGGAAGTGTTCTTGACAATTTTGCATTACGAGTCTATACATCTTCCAGGCTGGGCACAATGCACTCTGCTTGGAGTAATGGGCAGCCCAGTGTGCTGCAGTTGTGCTGCCCCAGGATCCCATCTCATCTCTTACACTGCTAAGCAAGGAACATCTGCTCTACCCACGTATTTTGGATCAGCTTACTTCCCCTTAACAGCAGGTCTGCTGGCTCATTTGAAGTGAATCCATGCCTTCGTCAGCTCCACAGACATTTCTTGTTGTAGCAGAGCTGCCCCGGTGTGTGGAGTGGTTGAAACCTGTGCATAAGAACCATTACCTATTTTTCCAGCTCCATGGGAGCAGGAGAGAGGATTCATGAGACAGTTTTTTGCAAAAGATTAAAATTTCGTAACACGGATGGCAGAGCCTTCCCCTACGTCGCAGCAGCCATGGCAGTGCCCTTAGTCTCAACTCAAAAGTGATTCAAGTTCAATTTAATTGGGCACTATCATTTGCTATGGCAACTTAGACCTAAGTCTCTCCTTGGAAAAGATCAATTTGTTAGTGTTTGGTTAAGGACAAGGGACAACAACATAGCACATCATTTCTGACATTTGACTTTACAAAACTTCACTATTGCAAAGATCTCTGAGGCTCTGTGCTCTGTGGTTAGCTAGTTCTAGCATTTCTTGCCTTGGCTGGGAAGGGTCAGCTGGGTTTACACTGCGATTACTCTGGAAAAGGTAGCAAAAAACAAAGACCGGTTGGTATAAATGGTCCCGGGAGAGAGGAAAAGGAAGGAAAGAGAGAGCGGGAGAGAGATGAAGAGTAAAAGAGCTCTTGGTCCCCGTGGTCTGTGTTAATTAGCTGTGACTGAGGAAAATGGTCTACACACAAATTCAGTCTGGTACTGGCCTGGAGAAAACAGCAAGCAGCTTACACATAGCATATCTGTATGGTTACATGATTTTCTACTGCACCCTTCACAGCGGTATCTCTGTGACTGAATTACTGCATGAAGCTGGTATGGTCACTCAACCTCCTGTACCTATTCCCAGGTTACCATACACACCATCTTATGCAGCAATTGTATATATCATTAAAGCTTCACTTGTTTCAACAACGGTAATTCAGCTGCTCGAGTGAGATCAAGGAAAAGGAGAATTAAAGCAAAAGATTACAATGAAATAAACTATGTGATAAAATAAATAAAAAGTACAGGATGGGGACTGAGAAAGATTGATTGCTAGTTCTTTGACAGTACCTTTAAATACATTCATAGTCCAACTCATCAGAAGTAATTCTGTCATCTAAATCACAAGGAGTGATGGAAAAGAGCCGTTCAATCCCTTCCAGCATTTATCTTTTTTTTTCATTTTGTCAAAGTCACTTCACTTATCATTCATATTGCTTTTAATATCAAAGTCCTCACTGACCTGCATGGGCCTTGACTTGGGGAGTGTTATTCCCAGCAGGTATTACAGAAGTGTCGGAAGTTTTACCGGTTCACCTAATATCAGTTCTAACACAGATATAAAAATGGAGTAATTTCATGACCCCCAGGAATGGACTTCAATAATTCACTTAGTAATCAGATCAATAAACTAGGGTTGCTATGCTGTTTAATTATTCTTTCAAATTACTGTAGTCCCATGTCTTGTCAGCAATGCTGTAGGGCAGGCTTGCAGTCTATTGAGATCAATGAGGATTTTGCCTTGAGGTTAGCCTTTAAGATTGAGACTACAGGAATGCAGTTTATTTGACAGAGTAAAATGCTGACCTTGCCTTCAGAAGCTGATTAGAGAAACCTAACAGCTACAACAGAGCAAACATCTAAATCTGCAATGAGCGTGGAGTGCATGACTTCACTGTAACATTTTAAGATATACACAGTAAAATATTTTTTTCTTCACTTCTACAATTCAAGGCTGTGCATACTCTATGTCTCCACTGAATAAAGCTGCACGTATAAGCAGAACTTCCTCCTGGAACTCCTGAAGGAATTTTGCTTGATATCAATTAAAATTCTTAAGAAGATTATTTCCTGTAACCAGCTGCCCAGTATACCTTCTTCCATATCTAAATGAAAGGAGCTTAAGGATTTCAGTCCAGGTATGAGTCACTGCTCTCTTGAAGCCAGCATTCAAAATCATGGTTTATATTTTCTGTTGAGGCTGGTCTATCACTCTCACTGTAAAGCTACTTACCCTGCAAACACATTGTACGAGGTACTAAAAAACTAGCAATAAAATGACAGATTGCAGTCTAAATACGTGGCATCAAAATATACTGCACAAAAATATCTGATTACATTTGATATTCATTTTAACAAAAAGAATTAATTTGCCTTTCAAGTTGTTCTGCTAGGTCTTGGCTCACCGATGTAGATATGCCTTGACAGTAGGTCAAATTTCCACTGTTTTCCAGGGGGATGTTTTCTTCTATAAGATCTATAGGATTAGGGCTGGAATATGCCTGTTAAAAATATATTATCACTGTTCAACTAATCAAATGTGCCACTGTAAGCAGTGGCACATACATTTATTTATGAATATGAAGTGTGTTGCTTATTTGTTAGAACGCTTATTTGCTCTTCCTTTTTTAGCTTCGTCAGTGTTACGTTTAGCATTGTTTACATGGTTGCGACTCACAAAATACGCTAGCTACATTCGAAGCAGAAGAAGACAGAGACTTTATTCTAAACGCTATTAAGCAGTCTTGTGATTTTCTTCTCCTTACGTTAAAGGTACTGAATTACTCATCCTTCATCAACATCCAGTTCTCTTATCTTCCCCATGCAGCAATTTCTAGTCTAACGCCAATGCCTTTAGGCTTACTTTTCAAATATTCAGATCCCCTCCTCTACGCAGGTGAGCACACTTCATTCACAAGCTTAGTGAACTAAATAAAAAATAAATACGCCTCCTCTAAGCCTCATGGCAGAAGAATCCAGAAAAAAAAATTAATGCGAGAGGATAGCGGCTGAGAGGACAGTCCCAGGCAAAGCATTCATTCCACTTTGTACTCTTCTACCCAGACCAAAACATTAACCTTTTTGCTCCCAACTCAAAACCAATTTTACTGATTGCTAATGAATTCTGCTAGAGAGTAGCAATTACCTGATACGACTTTGTAGCTTGTTACTATGCTAAACTTAGAGACGAAAACACAGAACAGCAAAATAATCTTCATCTTTTCTTTGTCTGTTTCAAACTAAGGTGCAAGAAAGTTCAGTGACATGGTTGCTGCCATCCATTGTTGAAGGCACCCAATTGCAATGCTTTCAATAGTTTTTCCCATTTACAACCAGTAAAAGCTTGACTTTACATGTTAAGTTGCTACAGAGAAATGCATGCAATGCCATGGTAGTGTCTGTATAATAACTCTGCACCATGATGAGAGTTCAATATCTTAGAGGAGTCCTCAACCTTACCAAAATCTTACGCTCATGCAAAAGTAGGACCTAAATTAGTGGTGATGATTTACACAGTGCTGTGAACAGCTCAGTGAAAATCTCTGCTTAGTGTATTGTAGCACTGTAAGAAGCAAACCAAAAGTGTTAGGATGCATGAGAACACTGAAATGACTATTAAAGAGCTACTGTATCAGTCACTGCTCTGTTATTTCTTCTGATATTTCTCCAACTCTGTTCTCTGACTCTCAAAAAAGAATCTAGCAGAAACAAATATTTTAGAAACAAATATGAGCGTCTCTTAAGAAGCAAAGCTGAAAAGACTGCAGCGTTTATTTTCTGGACATACGTTAATTAATGTGATAAAGCATGCAGATATATTTTATCTTGGAATATTAGAACAAAAGGATCACTTATGAAAAGCAGCAAATTTAATGACAAAGTATTTCTTGTGCATACCCAGTACTTGATTAAGCAGGGGAGCTTATTTGTGCAATATTTAGCTGAGTCCACTAGCACTGTGGAATTTTAACAAACCACCTGAACTTTTCTATAATTGAGAATGGCAAGAAAAAAAAAAGAAAAAATAGATTTTAGGGCTAACTGCAGGAAGTGCCCACCACATCAACGGAGTTAAGTTACAGTTCTTTGCAGTCTGCACTGTTTAAATGGAAAGATCATTTAGTTTTGACAGATTTTACGTGGCTAAGTCATATAATCAACTCTTAGAGCTCAGACGAACAACTCCGTAAGAAATGTTAGGAATGCCACAGACAACACATTTCAAAATTACCCTCCACAGAGAGTCTTTCATCTCCTCTGACTTGTCTGGTAGTGGTACAAGAAAATGAACCAGATGGATCACTGGAACCAAATTCAGAAGAGCAACTCAGTTCCACGACATTTAAGTTTCAGAAACCCTCCTTACTTCTCAGAGTCCTTAGCCCACATAATGCATTGAGGGTCCCCTGATGACATGCATGGAGAGTTTAGAAATTCCAGAATGGGCAGAGGATGAAGCATGGAGATATTAGCAGAAACATTCAGGAAAGCCCCCTTTTGGGGCTCTCTCTACTTTGGTTCACAGTGTGATGTCTCTCCCGAAAGCACAGGTCAGGTCAGCCTCTCTCGTAATAGCAGCAGGTTTCTTACAGTCCAAAGAGCTAAGCATTCAAGTAGATGTGGGGAATACAGGTTCATGGCTCTGGTCTGATCTGAGTAGCAGTTAGTCCCCAAATTACTGCTATTTGAGGATGTATCCCATTCATTAGGTTCTAAGCCTGCAGTTCCCAAGAAGACTTTGCTTGTGTACTACTGTGAGGACAAAAGCTCCTCACTGCAAACAAGCAGAAGCATTCATCTCTACGGACAATGTTCATGGCTGTGCTGTATATAACAGCATTTGGTGACAAAGAAATAGAATGACTTCAGAGCCTGGAGTTTGGGCACTTCCCTTCAGGTCCTGAAGACAGAACATTTGAGTGTTTTATACAAGTAATTTCAATCAAAGCTGCAACAAGAGAGACTTGATCTAGCAATCAGCACACTCAGCCTAGAGACTAAAGTTTAAATTCTTGCACTGTATCAGAAGAAGGGATGTGAATTTGAATCCTCATCCCAGATCAGTGATGAAATCTCAAGGTTATTTGGTGTAAGGAGGAAAGGACTATGGCTCCCACTTTGGCTGCAATTTGCACACAGTCCATTCAGGCCTTAAAATCTGTAAGGGTGGGCCCAGAGGTCAACACATCCTGCTTTTGCTAGTGGGAAAAGATGGGAAGCTTAGCTCCTTTTCTCTCCACACCAGGTGGGCACCCCACCTTGGGTTCTGTGAAAAAAGCAGCTCCATTAGACTGGGAGAGATTGCAAAAGGGAGGAAGGAGCTAGGTGGAACGTACTCCCAGCTGCCGTTCAGGGCTGCAGCTTTGCAGCCTCCTTTGGAGGAGCTACAGAGCCGTTAAAACAGGTGAGATTGTGTGCAGACTGCCACTGCTGTGGGAGGGCAACTGGAAGCAGTTGCATAAGCACCATGAAGAAAAGACAGCACTATAAATCTGTACTAGAGCTCTGTGTATGCAAGTGATGCAGTGGTTGGCTTATGAATCCTGGTGAGACTTACATGCCCCACAAGGCAGCACTGTCAGCGTTTTCACATATATCAAGGGATGGCCAGGAGACTTCAAGGGCATAAACGAGGTGCCTTGGACATTTACACACATCCAACCTTAGTCAGCAGCAGGAGAAAACTTTGATGACAAGACTTTTGGACTTAGGCATCTAGAGCAGGTTTTCGGCAATGGAAAGATCTGAATAATCACATAGAGTGAAACCATACTGTTTCTATGGGATGATACACCTATGCAGGCAGTCCAAACTCCACTGGCCTTCTTGATGCTATATTGCATCAACTCCTATCAGCACTGATTATCACTTCATTTCTACTTGCTATTCATTGCCATGCAGAATAAATGCAAAGAAACCTGTAATGTTATTTTATATTAAAGTGTGGAAGTCTGATGTGCTATCAGGTTACATCCAGATGTGTAAGCAATGATGCAACAGATAGGCAGATAATACTCTAACACTCACATGAATTGAATACATGAGTAACTCAAGCCGTCATGTTCAGCGTTGCTTGGATCTCAGATTCTTCCTAGCAGAGAGGATAAGTATTGTAGGTAATTCTCCCCAGATACATGCACTTGCATTGTTAAAAATAGACCTTAATTTAGCTCATTTTTTAAATCTCTTGAACTGTCTTCTTACTTCCCCTCTGCCTGTGTAGCGTATTTGGCACTTGTCTCAGTTTGAAAGCCAAAGCCATTCTTATCCAGTAAACTGCCTCTTTTGGATCATTAATGAAGATAATATATTAGTCTGATTCCTACATCAGTCTCTGTAGTTCAAGTTCTCATCCTTTATTAGCATTTATGATTAGCTTTGCTTGTGGTCTTTCAGCCAATTCCAAATCCACAAACAATGTCCTCATCCAAGTCAGTGTGAATTAAGATTTAAAGGAAGATTATATCTGACACTGCATCAAAAATTTTATTCAAATGTAAACATTCAAATGTACTGCTCTTCCAGCAGCCACTAATGCTATAATTCTGTTGTTTACAACAAATGATCTTGTTTGTCTCGCAAGACTTCTTTATTCTTCCAAGTCATGTTGCTTTATATGCATAGTTCTACCGTAGGTATTTATAAGGCATGCAACATCTAGAAGTATGTCTAATTATTGGCTGCTAAGGAACAATGTGGCTACCTGCAAACTCAGTTAAATGAGGGAAACCTACAATAGTATCATTCATAGGCTAACAGAAGCACAAATTAGTCATTTTAAAGTGGTAGCAGCATTCCTTTCAAGTGAAGATAATTGCAGAGAACTCTGTATTGGCATCATCCACTTTTACTCAGTGTGACGATCTGCAGCTTGTGCCATGCCAATAAACCACTGAGTAGAAACATCAACTTAAGCTACAAGAAGGATGCTGACAATGCAATGGAGGAAAACCAGATGAAGGTGATCGAGTCCTCTGAGTCATGTGAATTCTACCCTACTCCCCAACTGCAGTAGCAGTCCAATGTAGTAATAAGTCTGATGATTTCTGTGCTAGCTCCTAGGTCTTCCCACGCACATTGACAGAAACTATTCTGAAGCAAAACATAGTAACAAGAGTTTCCAGTGTCATACAGCACCATTATCATTGTCTGGAAATATGCCTGCAAATCCAGCTATAATTCAAGTCACACTTCAAATACAGACAATCACTTATAATTCAATACTGCCATGTTTCAAGGGCAGAATAAGGGTCATGGGATTTATTTGAGGAAGCGTGGGATACCACATTCTTCAAAACATAAATTAGTTGGCAAGTAATGAGGTCAAAACTGTACTTTTCTCTTTGTTAAAAGTTTACCATTTGATCCTGGAATAAAAAGAGAAAAGTGTTATCAATCTTTCCTTTGCACAACTCATCCTCAGTTGTGACCATGTATAAACCAAGTACATCTCATCAAAAAGAGAGTGCTGTGCCAGCAGATGTTGATTTTGATTACTCTAAGAGTTCAAACTTTGCAGGGAAAGAAGAGGAGTAGCAACGACGAGACAAGTCACACCACCATCAATAATAAGAAACTATCATTCAGTGAGTCCACTTAGCTGCTACCTTGCACCTTTGCATTGTACTGCAAAGTGCTGTACAATTAACTAACTAACAGGAATCACTGTTACCTCCCGCTACAGATTACTTGTGTTATTGCTACCCTGGGAGTGCTCAATACCATGCTCCACTTTCAGTGGCTTTGTCGTTTCACATGGTTATTCTCTGCAGCCATATAGAGGGAACTGTGCAAGGTGAAAGATGGGAAGACATGGCAAGCTGTATCTGGAGCTATGAATGACAAAATGCGTGTTTTCCAGGTCGTTTACTATGTCAAACTACTTTATGTATTAAAAACTGCCAGATGCTTTTTCCTCTTATTCTGTGCGCTTACTGTTCTGATGCCATTGGAGCAAAACAACTTCATTTCAAGGCCCCAGGACGATAAAGAAGTCTCTCCAGTTGACTGCCTGCTTTGGGGTCTGTCTTGCAAAATTTAAAAAAGAAGCCATTAAAAAAAAGACACATGACAAAAGAACCTTCCCTCCAGCCCCTTCGGTTGAGGGTTGTCCTGGCTATCCACAGAAACCAGGAAGAATGTTTTATCACTCATAGCATATAACTCAGCTTCTGGAGAAAGGTTTTACCTTCTTCCCCTAATACATCCCAGACTAGTCACACACAATGTGGGACAAGGAACTCTCCTCCTCCACTGGCAAAGAGAAATCTAAGGTGCTTGACTAATATGTGGATTCAGGAAAGAATTTTCCTCTGGTTGTGTTAGGGTATTTCTTGTCCCCCCTTAATTCTGGGGTATGGTCCACATCTTAGGATCATCCAAGCATTTTCATTTACAGACATTCAGCACTGCAGGGATTCAAGGCACTGAAGGTGCCCTTCAACTACAGCACGCTTTAAGTTTCGTTTTGTTTTGTTTTTTAAAAAATGCTAAAGCTCTTCAGCATCAGGAGATTTGCCTGCAAAAGCCAGGAATATTTTGTCAATCTTAATACTTAGCCATTGGGGGAAAATTTTGCCTTTCCCTGATGCAGCAAAGATTGACAACAAGGAGGGATGCATTTGCCGTTTGAGGCTCTGTGTGAGTGTGTGGTGCTGAGTGACTCTTTTGAACCCTCTTGGGCTTCATGCTTTTTCCTGCTTGCAACTGCAGGGGACTGGACATGACTGAAGAACTGCAATCCTTTGCCCCTCCAAAGTACCAGGGGAAGTCAAAGGAGGTGGAAAAGCACTGTGAACCTGGCTTGGGAAAAGAGACAAAGGGGACAGGAATAACTGCAATTTATGGGAGTATCATTTAATTCTTCTGGCGTTCCAAAGGTGCATTCAGGGATTGTTTAGCCTTGGGATAAGGCAGCTTGGGGGCAATCTTCTCAGTATGTACAAGCACCTGCTGAGAGGACATAAAGAAGAAGGAGCCAGACTCTTCTAGTCTAGTCACTCTACCTAGCGACAGGACAGGAGGCAACAGGCACAAATAAGTACAGGAAATTCCATGTAAATATAAGAAATAAATGTTTTTTGTGAAGATGGTCAAATATTGGAACAGGCTGCCCAGAGAAGTTATGGAGTCTGCATCTTGGGAGATATTCAAAGCCCAGCTGGACACAGACCTGAGCAGCCCGGTGCAGGTGACCCTGCTCTGAGCAGGGGGATTGGACCAGGCAATCTCCAGAGGTGCCTTCCAACCCCAGATATTCTCTGATTCAGCGATTCTGTGACTCCAAATCAAATCCAAAGATAAGTGGGTACATGTCAATATGTAGATCAGCCGGATAGTGTGGATTTTCCTCCCCTAAATATCTTTAGATTCAACTCTGAATTTGACTCCCCTTACCTCTTTTTTTTAATATTTCCTCCACTGTATTTTTTCACCAAAATAAATTAACAGTTCTGTAGCACTTAGAGAGCAAAATCAAAATAGGCTGAATGCACGCCTACTACAACTCTGTCTTGGTTTTGCCTTCTGGTTTTGTAGCAATTACATAAGCATTATTCCCTGATATTTTTGCTGGCATTATCAAAATGCATATGTACAAAAATGGCAGCCCGGCATGAGAAAGCTTATAACTGATTCAGCTCTGCAAGATTAGGAACAAACAAATCAATATTTATTTAAAGAGTGTGAAGGAAGTTTGTTTTGCTGCTCTGCTGTTAAGAATATTCCCCAACTTCCTATCTGACTATCTTATGTCTGATTAGATTTAAACAGTTATATTTGGGAAGGTGTATTTTGGGACTCATTGCTATTATAACTGCAATTTTGACTAATTCTGCCATTGGCTTAGCCTTAAGAAAACTAAAACAATGAAGCATAACATTCAAAATTTTACAGATGGCAGGTAGAAATACTGAGAGATTAGGGGACTCTAGACTAGAAGAGAGAGACTGGGGGGAGAGGTTAGGGCTTTACAAATGGAAGGTGACAGCGATTAAAACCTTAGTGAAAATGACAGGCTTAAAGTCACATGAACATCTGTGGCAAGGGTGATGCTTCCAACCTCTGCATACAGTATTATTTTACTACAGGAAAATCTTTGCTTCTGTTAGCACACTGTTCCGGAAAGCCAAAAAACACCTTTGGTGATGCTGAATGAAGCTGTAAGAAACTTTATTTATAAAGATGAAAGGATAGATTTCCATTGACTCATGCGGGTAGTGGGTTCAAGGACATATAAAATACCCCTTACTGAAGCACAAAGAACTTGCAAGATAAAGAGGGCTGCAGGATAGAATCATTCGTTAGGGAAGTGCTTATACTGACCTTTATCTTTACACTAGTAACAAAGGCAAATCATAAGAAGAGAGTAGGTTTAGCCTGCATACACTTCTTCAGATTTCATTTTTTCTAATACGGACAAAATAATGACTTATTATGGTCCTCTCAAATACATTGTTCCAACTATACTTTAGTAAAGGAACCCCATCACTGCATGGATGCCCTTGAATACATCATGGCACATCTAGTGTTACAAAGTAGAATGGCATATCTTCAGTTTTGTTAAGGGAACAAAAGGAAAGGAAACTATTTGGCATTAATGAAACAAAGCTCCCCCAGTTGCAGGAGCTTCTCATTTTGCATCTTCCAGCACAATTTCTGCAGTTCAGTGATCCCCTAGCATTACATCACCTCTACCCACTCCACTTATTCCTTGGTCTTTCCTAAAATACTTGGCTAAGTAGCAGCAGCTTATTAAAAGATCTGGACTATAGCAGGTCACGAGCCAGATGTGAGTCAGTGTCATGCTGGTGTGAAATGCAAACACCTTACTGAGCTGTATAAATAGAAGTAAGACCTGGAGGAAAAATGAAGTTATCCTTCTGCTCAACCAGAAAGGCCTGTGCATTCAACTTTAGGCAGTCATCTGGAAAGGCTGGAGGGAACCTAGAGGAGCGCAACAAGAGTGATTAGAGGTGTAGACAGCATGACCCATGCGGGAAGACTAGAAGGATTAGGGTTGTTTGTTCAGAGAAGAAAAGATTAAGGGTGGAAATCATAACAGTTTTCAAATATATGCAGAGCTGCTGCAAAGAGGAAGAGAATAATCTCTTCTCAGTGTTTGCAATGGACAGGACAAGGAATAACAGACTTAAAGGAAGACATCCAGATTAGGCCAGGCTTTCTAATAGGAAGGCTAAGAAAATACTGCCTCTGACAGCCCAGGCAGACTGCAGAACCTCCCTCATCAGAAGATATTAAGAATAGGTTAGAGAGATACTGTCAGGAATGATCCTGCCTAGATGACAGTTTAGATGACCTCTCAAGTCCCTACCAGTCCTTTGATTCTGTGTTACCACTCTGACTACCAGGATTGAGTAGATGATAAACTGTAGAAAACTGTCAGTACAGAATACGCAATGCCCGCCATTTTCCAACACTGACTCACCAGCAGAGAGCTGCTTAAAAATTGTCCTACACGTCTTCTAGCCCCAAGTCCAAGCATGTTGAAGCACATCTTCCATTTCCTTGATACCAAAATCTAAATTTGACCAGTACATCCCCAACTAACCACCCTCAATTATGCTACTCACAATTAACACTTCGGCATCATAAACTACTGTGCCAGTGAGGGAATCAAAGTTTTCTGTGAAGAACATATTAGCCACACAAAATAGCTAAATGCCTTAGACATCTAGAAGGTGAGTTTACCTGCCACGATTAAATATTTTTTTCCTGGGCCACTCAGTGCTATCTGACATCCATTCTATCTCGCTGCCAATGCACTGTTCTTAACAATAGATACTAAGCCATTAAAATGAGGGATTCAGGAATGCTGATCTGCTGCAAAAACAGATTTATTGTTCTGCTCTCAGACATCATAACATTCTGAACCAAGAAGCACCAAATGACTCAGCAACAGCTTGGATTACTATTGAGACATTTCTTGATCACGTTTGCCTGAAATGGTTATTTTAATTATTTTGCCTTGCTACTCTTAGACAAAAATTAATCAGTTCAGTAACTATTACTTGAAAATAATCCTACAATACAGATAAGAAATAATTCTTTTTGACAGGGTATTTTCACTGAGCTGTATTGTGATGGAGTGGACAGAGGGTTATGCAACATCACACAGTGCTTAATCTCATACTTGTCAATAGTTGAAGAACTGAATGACAGACACAGACAAAGAGGCATTTTGACATACTGCCTCATCAAAAATGGTGACCTGATTGCATATATTGACTTCTGATCTAAAAAAGAAGGGGGGGGGGGGATAGTGAAGTTCACTGACAAACAAGATCCCAGTTTACAGCAAATGCCTTACACAATGTCTTGCTATGATGTGCTCACGGCAGCTGAGCAGACCCACGGGACTTAGTCATTTTAATTGCCTTTCTGCAAAGCTCCCCTAGTGCTTGGAGGCAGGGCTGACGGGAGCAGCATCCCTGCTCACCGGGTTCAGTAGCCACAGCCGTACGACAACTGCTCTGCTCTCTTTACACAGCCTGTCAATATAGCAGAGGGTTGATTTTAAGACTGTCTGGCTGAATTAACAGAGAGAAAGTAGGACCTACTGATTTAATGGAGGAGGAAGGAGAGAAGAGGATCATTTCTACCTCTGAGACCTGCTAGTGCTGATGCATAGCTGTGCACTGATTTACATACAATTCTAATGTCCTAATGATAAGTATTACATGACTACAGAGATACTTAAGGCTTTATTTTATCCCCCAATTTAATGCTGTAAAGTGCTGAACATGTTACTTTTTCACTGGTAATTGCTGTCGATCTCTTGTGTTCTTTTCTTCTTTTTAGAGTAGTTCAATCTTTCACATTTTTATGTCTTTAGTCTGGTAAGTAAGGTTTCCTAACAGCATTACAGTTTGGGTTATATACTAATTTATAGTATAGTATGCATGTAATAGAAAAATGTCAGTGTCAGAAGTACAGAAATGTTCATGACAATATCCATATCTGCTTCCAGACATAAAGTAGTGACCTCAGTTACTCCTTAGAGAAAGAAACCATGGAATATCAGACACAATTTTGTGTTCTGTATTGACACTTCACTGCTAAGGCCAGTCCTCTTCACTGCTAAGGCCAGTCCTGAGGAATTCCAGACCTTGGAGGCAAGAGAGGAAGGCTGGAGAAAGGAAGACTCTCCCTTGGTCGAGGAGGATCAGGTTAGAGATCTTTTGTTCAAACTGGACATCCATAAATCCACGGGCCCTGACGGGATACACCCATGAGTGCTGAGGGAGCTGGCGGATGTTATCACTAGGCCACTCTCCATCCTCTTTGAAAGGTCCTGGAGATCAGGAGAGGTGCCTGAGGACTGGAAGAAAGCCGTTGTCACCCCAGTCTTCCAAAAGGGCAAGAAGGAGGAGGCAGGAAACTCCAGGCCTGTCAGCCTCACCTCCCTCCCTGGAAAGGTGACAGAACAGCTCCTCCTGAAGGTCATCACTAAGCATCTGGAGGACAAGAAGGTGATCAGGAGTAGTCAGCATGCATTCACCAAAGGGAAATCATGCTTGACCAACCTGATAGCCTTCTCTGATAGAATGACTGGCTGGGTAGAGGAGGGCAGAGCAGTGGCTGTTGTCTGCCTGGACTTCAGCAAGGCTTTTGACACTGTCTCCCATCACATCCTCATAGGTAAGCTCAGGAAGTGTGGGTTGGATGAGTGGACAGCGAGGTGGATTGAGAACTGGCTGGATGGCCGAGCTCAGAGGGTTGTGGTGAATGGTGCAGAGTCTAGTTGGAGGCCTGTGGCTAGCGGTGTCCCCCAGGGGTCAGTCCTGGGTCCAGTCTTGTTCAATGTATTCATCAATGACCTGGAGGAAGGGATAGAGTGCACTCTCCTCAGCAAGTTTGCTGCTGATACTAACCTGGGGGGAGAGGCTAACACACCAGAGGGCTGTGCTGCCATTCAGAGGGACGGGGACAGGCTGGAGAGCTGGGCGGAGAGGAACCTCCTGACGTTCAACAAAGGCAAGTGCAAGGTCCTGCCCCCGGGGAGGAATAACCCCATGCACCAGGACAGGCTGGGGGCTGACCTGCTGGAAAGTAGCTCTGCAGAGAAGGACCTGGGAGTGCTGGTGGACAACAAGTGAAGCATGAGGCAGCAGTGTGCCCTCGTGGCCAAGGCCAATGGTCTCCTGGGGTGTGTTAGGCAGAGTGTTGCCAGCAGGTGGAGGGAGGTGATCCTGCCCCTCTCCTCAGCCCTGGGGAGGCCTCACCTGGAGTACTGTGTCCAGTTCTGGGCTCCCCAGTCCAAGAGAGACATGGCACTGCTGGAGAGAGTCCAGCAGAGGGCTACCAAGATGATTAGAGGGCTGGAGCACCTCTCCTATGAAGAAAGACTGCAAGAGCTGGGCCTGTTCGGCCTTGAGAAGAGAAGGCTGAGAGGCGATCTCATCATGGGTACAAGTATCTGAAGGGGGAGTGTCAAGGGATGAGGCCAGCCTCTTCTCCGTGGGGCCCAGCGACAGGACAAGAGGCAATGGGCACAAACTGAACCACAGGAAGTTCCATCTGAACCTGAGAAAAAACTTCTTCACTGTGAGGGTGACAGAGCATTGGAACAGGTTGCCCAGAGAGGTAGTGGAGTCTCCTTCGCTGGAGATATTCAAAACCCGTCTGGATGTGATCCTGGGCAACATGCTCTAGGTGACCCTACTTGAGCAGGGAGGCTGGACTAAATGATCTCCAGAGGCCCCTTCCAGCCTAAACGATTCTGTGACAAGCACTGAATGTAATGACAGCTGTCATGTGAGTAAATGTACAAACCTATGGAAAGAGAATACAGTAATAGAAGAGTCAGAGACAAAAAATGAGCAGACAAAAAAGTAATTCTGCTCAGCCAACTGCATCGTTTCCTCCTCTACCCCTTCCCTAGGCTGCTTTCTCCCTGTCCCTACTCTTCTGCTGAACATTCTTCTTCCTTTAAATCAAGTACATTAGTTACGAGATCCACACCAGTTTGCAAGAGGAGCTGATTTTTAATTTTATTTTTTCAATCTTTCCTGCTCCAGGGTTTATGTTATTTCTTGTCTTTCTTCTATTTACCTCTGAATTCTACTGCTCCTTTCCAGATTTCTATTTTTATATTTTTTGCCAGTATTTTACTCTTCTACCTTTTCCTCATTCTGTTCTTGGCTGTTATCTTCTCCTCTCTCTTTAGCCTCTGTCAAACTTCACTTCCTTCCATGCCTTCACTGTCTCTCTCCCTTCACGTACTCCAACATATGCACGTGTTCTACTCATACACTCTCTCTTTCTGCTATGCCATTCAGTGCTGCTTGATACACTCCCCTTGGAGTTAACTCCAAGGGTTAAAATCCTTTGTGAGAATCATGCCAAAAACACCATGCCCTGAATCGCTATTAGTCTTTGTCATGGAGGCGTATATAAATACCAAATATAGCTATGTGAAGAAATACAGAATTATATCACAGGGATCTTTGACATATGTACAAAACATAAAATATAAAAATTAAAAAACATTAAGGCAATACATTTGGAAAACTTGTATTCTACCAAACTGACCATAAGTAACTAATGCTGTGAATAACACTAGTTACCACCATTCAAATGCTCTGACAGCTCTGGCTGCTTCGAGAGATCAGACACCAGATAGATTCAACAGGTCCACAGAACTGAGTAGCACGTTTTCCACAAAAACATCCTCATTCTGGTTTTTGCAACTCAGATCTCATTCTTGAGACTAGGAGTGCTGCAGAGGCAGTACACTCTGCTATGCAGGGGAGGAGGACACTTTGCATGCAATAGATGTGCTTCTAGTAGGCTAAGGAGCGGTACTGACAGACTCCAAAGGGTGATCTAAAAGTTCTCCACAGTGACGATAACAAAGATGACTGAACTGTCCAGGGTTAAGAGTTAACTTCCAGAACGTGAAATTTAAAGGATTTAGGAGGAGGATGGGAAAGCAGAGAGATCCATTTTGGATATAAGAGAATCTCCTAGATAAACAGCTCTCTCTTTTGTTAAATACCAATGCTGTAACTTCAGTTCTGCACAGCCTAGGTTGCTTTTTTGGCAAAAAGATGATGCTGCATAGGCAAATATTTTTACAACAGTACAGAGAAACCCGACACTGCTTTTGTACAAAACTGTCCTTTTAGAAGACAAGAATGGCAGATTACTGCTACTCATCAGCTATAAACTGTCAAAATCCTTATTTCTGCAACAGAATATATGTGTACAGTTAAACTTCTGTCAAATCAAACTTCCAGTCCTGGCAAGATCCACCCTGAAACCTCTGTACTACAGTGCTTTCCACTGGCAGTTAAACAATACATTTCAACATTTTCAAAACTAAATTTTCTATCTCCACAATTGGATATTCAGCTTTCACTGTGTGGAGCTGAATCCATGCGGCCATTCTCTAAGCGACCCAGGCTCAGCATCGGAATGCTGATTTAAAAAAAAAAAGTTACCTTACTGAAAGAGAAACTGAGCATTTCCTGAAATTTAGACCCAAACTGTCTCAGAATGCTTTCTAAAAAAATCTAGATTTAAATGATTCCTTTTTATTTAAAAAAACTCCTATTTTTGACTCTTAATTTAATTCCACCAATTTACACAAATTCATTCGAAATCTAGCCTAAGTTTGGAAAACCATGGATAGAAGAACACACACTTAAAAGAAGCAGGTTAGGATCAAAAGCTTTTTGTCTTTACTGGTATCTCATTTAAAAATCTCTGTGGCCAAAACCTCACATCCAGTCTGTGTAGTGGCCTGTGAAAAATGAAATAATGAAATCAGTAGAGCTCCAGTAGAACCGCAATATTTGACATTTCCAATACCACAACATTTCACATAAACTGACAAATTCCACAGAGAAAAAGTACTTTAATGGGTATAGAGATAAAATGAAATCTGACCTCAAAGGATAGTCCTTCCATTTCAGAGCTAGGTGAGATTAAAAACCTGATGTGGAGACCTTGCGCTACAGCAGTCAGAGGTACATCTCTTCAGTGGGCACTCTGCAGGTGTCATTCAGACCAATCCATTGAGTGGCTGTCATAAACACTACATTCAGCATGAATACCTTTGCATTAATTTTTAAAAGTCCCAAATTAACATGTTCTGGGCAGGTTTCAAGAAGCTCCTTCCTTTCTTTCAGAAAAATAGATTGAAAAATATGGGCCAAAAGTTGCAGAGAAAAGTAACCTACAAAGTCTTATATACGACGTACAGAAAAGAGCCTGAGGAACAAGTCAGTTCACCTAGAGATGTCTGAAGAGTTGAAAGAGAAGCCCTGTCATTCACTTACATCTTTTCTCCCACAATACCATGAAATACACTGCCTGGACCATCGCAGTCCCATGCACTGCACATGCAATGTGTTCCCCTGCTTTTTAAAATAAGTCCTGCCGCACGCTTCCCTTGCTGTGGCACCCGGATCCCACACGATTGCACAGCAGTGCTGTGCTTCCCATGTCTCAGGCGGAGCTGGCCAGCTTGATCTGCAATCTTGTGAGGTCCCAGAGGAAGGAGGCTGTGGTGATACACAGCAGCCAGGGAAGGTATGCTTTCTGGCAGGGCCCTCTTCAAAGGAGTACTGCCAGAAAGCGCATCACCCATTTGCAGCCTCTCCGTGCACTGCGTGACCCAATATATCGGCAGAATAATGTCAGGCTCATGCATTCCCTGTTAATGGGACAACAAGCTCAGAAACACACAGCAGATGATGGCATCTTGTTGGTCTGAAAAGGAAACAGAGAGGCTTCTCTGCCATGGAGAGGGAAAGCTTACCCAGTTAATGGCATGAAAGAGCATAACATCTCTGCGAACTCTTTGTCACTGCCCCAGCGGCTCAGTCCAGAGAACTGGTTTGGCCACGTTGCTGCCCACTGTGCTCACTCAGCAGATCACTGCTGCAATAACAGGCCAGGAAGCATTTCTTATGACGTCTGAAATGTAATTTAAAAATACTGCCCCTTTACTGAAACCAGAGCACAGGGCTGACATGTAAAATGCTGTTTTGCCTCCCACGCAGTATACTGCTGTCAGTCGCTGTTTTTTTGCTGCAACTCAAAGCTAGTGGAAGTCAGTCAAGCTGATAGGATCAGCCAGTTGTTAAACAAAAACCCAAGCTGTGCTAAAAGGCTGTAACATCTTTGCAGAAGGTGCTGCAAGAAGTCATTTGAACTTCCACACCTTTACCTTTTTCATCTGACAACGACATTGCCAGAAGGAAGTGCAACTATGAGGACATACAGCAACCAAGAAATGGGACAGAAACCTCCTCGAGATAAAATAAGGAGAGGAAACAGTGGTATCCAAACAGGAAGATGGGACCACTATTCCAGTGGGCTCTTCGTACTGTTTCCACATGCAAACAGAGATTGAGTGAACAGAATTAAAAGCAGGAGTGATAGATTTCCTCAAGGATGCACCATGAGGTAACACTAGAAGCATCGGAAAAAGAGATACCTAAAGAAGACAGAACGGAAAACAAAACTTCCCTCAACACAGTGAGAACACTGAGGTTAAGGAAAGTAAAACAGTTTAAGTCCATGAAACTTATTTATTTGCAACAAATAAAAATGATACGTTGTTTCTGCCAAAACAATATTTTATCTATTTCTATCCAGGAAGCACTGATTACAATGTAACAGAAACTAAAGAAAGGATGAAAACAAACATCTTTCCTCATGCACAGTGATACTGTGCATGAGGAAAGACAGTTCCTGTAAAGTCTCACCAGCTGAAGTAACCCTTACTTATGCAAAACCTTCCAATCGATTCATAAGGGAAAAATGCTATATTACCCTGAACCCCTGAAAACGAGCAGAATGGGAATCTCATCTTCACATGAGGTCAGTGTTACTCAACACACTGGATCCTTCAGGGCAGTCAATTAACTTTCTGGAGAACATGTTAAGCTTTGAAATATCGAGACCGTTCAGCAAGGAGCTGCAGTATTAGGGTACGAGGATTTACTAAACTGACATTTACTGAAATAAAGCAGTCTCCTCCCTCTCCCGCCCAGAAAAGACACCAAACCCACAATATAAACTTTAAAATTTGTTCAAGAAACTCTTTTTCAAGGGCAATCAATTTCTCATACGTTTAACTTGTTCAGAGTTAAAAACAACCATAGAGACAGCAGTGGCCATATTTTGACATAAGGGATGGATTTCAGTTTGTGCTAGAAATGTTTGCACAGCAGCCTCAAAAAAGAACATGGGAAGAAAGAAAACATACTGCAACGATCCAGGTGAGACTGTGCACAATCAAATTACAGGAGATAGCATTTTCTAGTGGTTAGAGTCACAAGACATTGTTTCTATTCTAGGATGTACCTGACTTACTGTTTGACCTTGAGTAATAAATTGCATGCACCCATTTCCGGGTATCCTTTTTTTCCAATGTAAAAAGATGCAGGATCTGGCCTGGCAATACGTTAACTAAAGTAATCCTGTATTAGAATGGGAACTCTCATCGGTGGATGCAAATTTTGCACAGGCATGACTACAAATGGCTACAGATCATTATTATAGGACAAAGAGCAAAAAAGAAAAATATATTAATGTTTAAAATAATTTAATTACAAGTTTTATTTATTAAAATTAAAAATTAAAATTATTTTTATTAACACTTAACAGTCATAATTATTTTGCTTCTCTATCTCTTTCACTATGCACTTAAAATTACAATGTGGTAACAGAATAAATAGGTACTATGAAAGGATGCCTAGCTTACTGATGAAAACATCAGCAAGAGGACATAGGATTTGGATTCAGGATGTTCTGGACAACCACATCCTATTGTGATTGTGTTAAAATGAACCCCAAACAATTGTCCTCAAACCCACCCGCTAAAGGGACTCCACAATATGTGCAGACCTGTGCTCAGCTGTGGGGAAGTTTAACTCTTTATCGCTGCGTAAAGTGTAACTCTTCAGCAAGCAAGCAAATGGAGAAGAGAGCTTTTCCCTTCTTTGCATTGCCTGTCAGAAGGCATCAGGAGATTGCACCTGCTCTCTGAACTGCAAGAACTGTTCATCGATTGCTCTCAAGGACGCAAGTCAAACAGAAGGGGAAAATAAATGGAGCAGTAGAGTCCAGGGTGCTATCTCATGCAGCTGGTACGTCACAATACCGTCAAAAGCTCAGACGTGAGTACCAGAACAACTTGAACTATGAAGACAACTTACACCTCTGTGCGGAACCAACCCCTCAGACTGGTGCTGCTGCACATTGTTTGTAGGACTGGGGTGCGCCTACAAAGAGCAATCAGACCCTTAGTACTTGTACGCTCCTCACGCAGAAAATGCTGCCAGAATGAAAAGTTGTGGTTATGTTATTCATAGCATAACACAACCATTTTATGGTTATGTTTCTTCAGACAGAATCCTGTCCAAAGAAACATTTAGCACATATGCTACTTTAAATGTTTAGTACTGTAAGAATTTTTGTTGAAGGCAGTCCAAAAAAATCAACAGATTTAACATTCCTCTCCCTTTTCTGGATACCTGGAGTCTCCCAAGTTCTCCATTAAATAGATTTCCTTGGACTCTAACTGCAAGGACTGGTACTGGATCAGGCAGAACTCCTTGTTTTTACAGCATTTATTTACTTTTCACAGCATTTATTTACTTGTAGTAGCTGCTTCCTCTCCCAGAAGAAAAGAAAAAAGCCAGAAGCATGTGAACTTGCAAATCAGTGATTAAGAGGAAACAAAGATTGAACGAGACAAGAGAACAGAAGGAAATTTAGCAAGTGCCTGCTCAGATACAGCACTGACCACTTGGAAACAAACATCACAGCAAAGAGAATCAGTAGCATTAATTATTATCCTTTAGTCAGTGGAAGCTCTGAATTTTCAGCACTGACAACGGGTAAAATCCTGACTACTGGAATCAACAGCACACTGAACTGCAATCACACCTTACACTTGCAGAAGAACCTAGCTTCAAAGCACCAAAATACACAGCACAGATTTCCAAAAGACTACTAGCTTTTGTACAGTGGGATCAGTCAGTCTGAGTGCCTCTGAAAATTTGGTTCCTTGCATGCAAAATATAACACAGTACCACCTGTTATTATAAAGCTCCTTATTCTATTTCAGCCAACACTATTCCTTTTCTCATCCGCTTCATTTTATGGAAATATCCTTGAAAAGTCTAAGGTAACTCCTGCCAATAACTCAGTACCAGGCAACTAACTACAGATGCTCTCAGCATCCCCGCGAAGTGCACGACCCTGCCTTAGCAGAAAGACCACGTCCTGCACGCTTCGTGCCCCCCGCCCCGTCCCCTCTCTCGCCAAAAGATGCATCTTTATTTTAGAAGAGGCAAGCAAGAGTAGCTAGAGGAAGGCGCCCCGGGACTGTTCCCCTCCCCGCCCCCAAATGGTCCAAGACCGCAACCTGAAAAAAATAGATGATTTTTTTCTTTTTCCCTTCTTGTGAGAGCCCAAGCCGAACGGAGGCGAGGGCGCTTCCCTCCCGCAGGCGGCCGCCGCGACGCCACGGTGAGAGGCGGCCGCGGGTCTCCCCCTCCGCGGCCGCGGGGCACGCCGCGCCGCGCCGCGCCGCGCCGCCCGGCCCGGCCCGGCCCGGCCCGGCCCGGCCCTCACCTCCATGCCCAGGCGCTGCTTGAGCACCAGCGCGGCGCACAGGTAGCCGGCGCGGCCCACGAAGAGCTCGTCGGAGCCGCACTCGAGGAAGGAGAGCGGCGCGCACACCTCGCACAGCTCCCGGAACTTGCCCAGCGGCCGCGCGAAGTCGGGCAGCCCCAGGGCGCGGTAGACCAGCGCCGCCACCGCGTACACCCCGGCGCCGCCCAGCAGGAAGGCGGCGCGGGTATCGGCGTCCCCTTCGCCGCCGCCCTCCTGGTAGCGCACGCAGGCGTCCACGACGCGCCGGGCCGCCCGCAGGTAGGCCTCCCGCGACGGCGCGAAGAGCGGGCACTGCGAGACGTGGTACAGCATGTAGGCCACGCCGGCTACGCCGCCGTACAGCCCGCCCTGGCAGCCGCCGGGGCCGCCCGCCGCCGCCCCGCCGCCCAGCGGCGGCAGCTCCCGCAGGATCCGCTCGATGGTGGCCGTCACCAACGGCACCGCCGCTTCTTTACCCGGCGCCGCCGCCAGGCTGCCCTGGTAGTCATCGAAGCGGTTGGCGAAGCAGCGCTGGCTCGCCATAGCCCTGCCTGCCGGCCCGGCGCTCTGCGCAGCGGGCGGCGGCGGCACGGAGGGAGAGGGGTCTGCGGAGGGAGGGAGGGAGCGGGAGGAGGAGGAGGAGGAGAGAGGGAGGGAGCGAGCGAGCGAGCGAGCGAGCGAGCGCGGGCGGGCGGCGGGAAGGGGGCGCCTCGCGCCGCCGCCGGCAGCCGTTGGCAGCGCGGGCGGCCGTTGAGGCGGGCGGCCGTTGGCGCGGCTCGCCCTGCCGCCGTGAAGCGGCGGCGGCGGCTGCTGAATCACCGAAATCAGAGACGGCGGCGAGAGCGGCTCGCCTCCGCCCCCAACCGCGCTGCTGCCGCGGCCGCAGCCCGGCGGGGGACGGGTCTGCCGCACAGCGGCCGCCCCCCGGGGGCCGCCTTCCCACCTGGCCTGCGTCGGCGCTTCCTCCACGGTGGATCTGCTGAATTAAGCACAGAGGTGGCAGGAAGGGCAGGCGCGGCTAACGCGGGTTTCCCGGCCAAAAGCCCCGCGCGGTCAGGGCAGTGCCGCCTCGGTGCTCACTACCCGCTCGCAGCGCTCGGTTGTTGGCTCGTCCCTTTCGCGCACCGCCAAAGGCAGAGGCAGCCTCTGCCTGCTCGGTTGGCTGTAGCCCCCCGCGGCGGGACAGGCTGCTCTGCTCTACTTCCTACCGACCTGTCCTGCAACTCAGAGGAGCTCGCCGTCGGCAGGCTCCACTGCCAGGCAGATCCCTGAGGAAAAGGGGTTACTGGGTTTTTCATCCTCCCTCACCCCCCTGCCACTGGAAGATTTGGCTCAGGGATATGTGCCATCCCTGACATCTAGGGATGGGAAAGATGGCCAGAGGGCTGCTGCGTTATTCTTGGCTGTGGGACAGCCCCCTCATGAGGGGCTGCTGCAGCCAAATCTGAACGATGTAGCCAAATCTGAACAAGGGCAGCCTGAGGCTGATTTACGTGGAAAGCTAAGCAAGTCCTCAACAGACCAGCGATGGCACAAGGCCATCTTTGGCCCCTTTCCTCCACTCACAAGCCAAGGAGCGCTTGGGAAGAACTGATCATTTAAGCCACTGTCTTGATTCCTAATCTGAAAAAAAAAAATGAAGAAAAAGCCTGAAGCAGATTTTTTAAGAGCAACTCTTACATGATACAAATGTACTAGGGCCATACTTTCCCCCAATTATGTAAACAAGCACAGCGTAAATGAATTTGCCATCAAAGATCCATGACTGGTCGCCTGTTAGTCTCTGGCACTGGTTCTGAAGGTGGGACTGGTGGTAGATGAAGCTTCAGTCTCCACGCTGGAAAGCGAAAGGAGAAACTGTCAAAGTAGATACACAAACAGAGCAGGAGGAAAGTGTTTCCAGCCAAAGCTGATGGCAGCAAAGCAGGTAGTACGAAATGCCTGGAGTGCTAAAGGCAGGAAGCATAATATCAAAAGCATGGGCTGAACAGGAAGCAGGAGTGAGTCCTGGCTCTCCCTGATCTCTGCACCTGGTGAGAGCTGGGAGGTAAGGTGCTGTCAGACCTATCCGTTTACTAGTACTAATAAGAAAGGAAGGTAGCAAGGTTTTTAAGGCATCTAAGGTGGCAAAGAAGCTTGAAAATAGCTCTGGACCCAGCTGGAATTTCCCTTGTTCCAGCACCTCTGAGTCCAGAGCCATGACAGTGAGATCCTGAGTTCAGAGTTCAGAATGTGTAGCTAAGCTACTACTATTCAAAACATCAGTACCTTTTTTTCCAGCATAATTTCTGTTGGTCCTTTCCTTAAGTGTTCTCCAGACTTTATGCAATGTTCTGTGTCTGTTTCCCAAAGGTAGTCAGTTCGTACTAAGTCAGAAGTTAGTGACTCAGGAATGTAACAAAGTTATATACAAATAGTTTTTCCTTTTTTTCCTTCCATAATTCTGTTGCACATACTACTATTCTTCTTCCACTTCTTAGTACACAATAGCAGGACAAATAATATGTTTTAGATCAAAGAATCCCAGTGTGTGCAGCAGGCTTTGGATCAAGCCACTTATTAGCAAACACTTCAAGCACCACTCTCTTGCCGTTGGAGGCCTTTGACTTTCAACAGGTTTTGTGCTTGACATTTTTTACTGGCAAAAATAAGAATAGGCACAGTAAAATTTTTTTCCTTTTCTTTGTCTTTTTTTTCTCTCATGAAAGTTTATTGCTAATGTTCCAAACATTTCCCCAAAAGATAAATATTATCTGAATTTTCAGCAAATCAAAAAGAAATTCAGTTGGGTTAGCAACACTGTCCTTTGCAAGTGCTGAATAAGAACACTACAATGTTTTTGGAAAAGGAGTCAGTAATCACATGCAGAAAAGGAACATCTTCAGTGCTCTTGAGAGTCTTTTGACAAAGTAAAGAGTGCTTTGCCACTCTAGGGTTAGCAGATGAGATATAGCAATCAAGTAAGAAATGAGGAGGACAGTTTCTGCTGTACCTCCTTTGTGTAAGCGTATCAAACCACCAAAGCCAAAAGGAGAACTAGAAAAAAATTCTACAAACATTTGTTATAGCTACATAATTTTAAAAAATTGGTAAGGTCTTAAGCTGCTCGTGTTTTTATGTGTAAAAGTTTACTGCTTTTATAGAGGATATATTCTTTTTCACTCTAACCAAGCGTGAATGCAGTCATGATATGAATAGGAGAGAAGGAGGGGTGATCCTTAGATGTAGCTCATGTGTGTCTCTCATCAGATCACAGTTTGAGGTTTGCCTTCCCCTTGAGTCCCAGGGTAAATGTGGGCCTACAGTGCATGGCTTCAGCTTGAGAAAAACGTGAATTCCCACTCCCTCTGTCACCCCTCTGCACTGCTGCAGCTGCCCGGTTTGTGCTCCCTGGGCATGCTGCGCCTCCTTTTAGGCTCTGCAAGTCTCATGCAGGGAGCCAAGGAGCTGGAAACAAGTTACAGATCGTAACAAGAGTATGAGCATACAATGGGTATGGTACTGGTGTGGTGGACAGCAGTAATGGTGGAGGAGGTAGCAAAAGCCATCAAGTTCCTGCTTCCATTCTAGGAAATTCAACTTTGTAGAATTGGTGATATGTTTTTTGCATGGTTTAGCCTTCCTTGAGATTTTTGGATACCCACATGGTTGCCAGTTTTGTTCCTACACTGTACTCCACATCTGTCTAGAGCTGAAGGCGAAAAATTGGGCGCATACACACAGGCTGAGCTTCAGGAACAGATGTGTATTTAGTGGTGTGAACTCCCTATTAACTTGATGCAACCCACTAGCAAGGTTGTGCTAGAGGCTGCTTGGGCGGGTTTGAGCAGATTAGCTGTTAAATTCAAAATTTGCTCCCAAACTGCCTATTAAGATTAGTCACCAGTACTCCTCACTGCCCGTTGTTGCTGTTCCCTCCCCAGAGAGCTTTGTTCCTGGAGGTCAGTTTGGCAGGCAGCTCCTCTCCCTGCTTGCTTGTGCTAGGGCCTGGGAATCCACACCCCTAGGGTCTACAGGACACCTCTATCCCTGCCCTGCAATCACTTCATGTTCAATAGGCAGCTTGCTCATGGATATTAGGCAGAAGAGAAAGATTTAAGCAGAAGCTATATCATGTCCCCATTAGAAAAGAAATAACTCTTTTTCCCATATTCCCTTCTTCTACCTTCTCTGCGATGGTTTTTGAAGAGCAAGATACCACTGTGAACTTCAGCGATCCCGTAGTATGGCTGCTAAGACATAAATCTGGAGAAGTTTGACTAGGACTCGTTCAGCAGGGCAGCCCCAAGGACTTCACAGCATTGACTGCCCTGCAGTCTCCAGTTACTCTGCATATTTTGTTTTCTCACCCCTGGTGTTGTTTCCATTCTCAGGCTAGACTATCCTGTACTATGCAGACTCCATTCACAAGCTACACAGAAGGTTTTGTGTTTTTTTTTCATGCTGATCCATTGACAATGGTGTAAGGGCCTGCTGTCAAACTGAAATGCTTCTTGGCATTGCACACTAGAATCTTTTTTTGTAAGTTAACCTCTTTTTTGTTACATGTGCATAGTTGATAATAGAAACACGATATCTATGTGACAGAAGTGATACAAGCTTCAGTCTATGTAGCACCATTTCATCACGAGGAAATTTACGTATCAGAAGATAAAGAATGTTATTTCATAGAGATTACGTTAAATATTGTGTCAAATAATTCAATTATCCTACATCATTTGAATTCTAATAGGTTTCCCTCCCTTACAATGACTGTTCTTGTGCTTTTAAGCAGTAGACCTACATTCAGGCACTTGCATGTATTTTTTGGAAAAGAAGTTGGTCCATGAACAGCGGAAGTAGTGAGGTCTGGTTTCTTATTAGTTTGTTTTCTACTTTCCATAATCACCATGTTACTCCCAGGCCTGTCCCACATTGGCATTTCTCACCCTTGTCTCTGTGTCGCAGCTGTGCCCCTTCCCATGTGGCAGAAAGCACATGCTGCTGGTGATTTGGTGCACTTAGTGGTTGGCTGCACCTGATGGGTGGAGTTAAGTTATATTTGGCCCCTGGTATGGGGCTGAGGTTAAATTATTTTTTGCTCCCAGTGGGCATTGAATTTCCATCCTCTGACCAGATTCATGAAGCTTAGGAAATTTAGTGTCTCTGAGGCTCTTTCTTACCACATGTTGTTGAAGTTGGCCAATGGATACAAAATGATGGGGATGGTAGGAAGTGACTGAAAGGCAGATGGACAGTCACGCATGGTCACCTATGCCTTGCCTCCTGGGGAAACAAGGCTAGAAAGGTGGGGCTATGAGTCTTTTTTTTCCTTCTTTTCCTTTTTGTGAGGTTATACAATGAACAACTTAAAGGCACCTGTAACAAGATACTGAAAACGTGGACAGAAGTATTCAGTGCTTATAGAATTACTTCTGCTTACAGATTTTCACATTTTCTACTTGAAGAGATAGACTAATTTTAGTAAGGGTTTCTGTGTAGATAAAAGCAAAGCAGCCGTTAGCATCTGAAGACTTTTCATTGAGAGAAGAGTATTAAATTTTTGCAGTAGCCCTATGTAGACTTATTTGCCTGTTTATTATAAACTGGTAAATCCCCGCTTGGCTGTTGACAAATGCCAAAGCTCTCTGCAGAGCAGGAAGTTTGACCTTCTGTGTTTGGCTTAATTGTCAAAAATGTTACTTCAAAGCAGCATTACCTGAACCCTATTCTGAGCTTTTTTCATTGATATGGTTATTCCTAGAGTTCTTTCCTTCAGCCTGAGCCTACTCCTCCAACTAGCAGGAAGATGGAGTTTTTTCCCTGCAGACGTATCTATAGCTTCTTTATCCAGCAGATTATGTCCAATTTTTTATGTTCAAGGTGATTTCTAATGAACCACACGTACTCTTATGTGATCAGAGAGTAGTAGCTAATTTGTGGTTGTGTGTGTGGTTCCAACATTGGCTAACAGGTTAAGGAAACAAAAAAATCTTGCTTTGTACTTCACTGTTGATATTAAAGCAAAGTAGTTCCTTATGTCTTACTAATCAGTGTGTCAGTACGGCATCCTTTGTTATTTCTGAATTTACTTAAGTACATCTATTTTATAATTGATGTCACTGTGAGATCCAAGATTTTGAATGTAACATTTTTTCTGGAGTTGGAATTTGGAACTATTTCAGAAAAGTACAGAAACAAAAATCAATATCTGAAATCAACTAATATTTTTACTTGAAAGCCACGAATATTTTTATCTGTGATATTTTACTTCAGATTTCTTCTCTGTATGTTTTGCTGCTGTCTTGTGCTAGCTCATCCCAGCAGTTACTTTGATGGAAACTAATATTAGACTTTCATCAACAAATCATACTTTTACATATGCCATATACAACTTAAATATATGGCAGCCTACAGTGACACATCACTGGGTAGGTTCTGGCCTGCAAACAGGCCTGATATTAATGTACCACTATCCAGATGCATTAATCCTGACTGCTTCTCTCTAAGCATCCTCCAACACAAGGTGTTTGGGCTCCTCTTGCCTGTAGATACAGCTGGAACAGCCTGGCATCAGGAGTTAATATGCAGCCATCCTTTCCTTCAGAGGGTCAAGCTCAGGTAGCTGAGCACTTTGTTCCTTACGAATGCTGGAAAGATTGCCAAAATGCTGGAGCTAACTGAACCTCATATAGAAACTCCTACTTCCAGGATGTAATCCCAAGGAAAAAAACTCTAGATTAAAAAGTGGGATTTAAGAATAATTATTGCTCAAAGGTCTGCCACTCACTAAATCAAGATTGCTGTAAGGGCCAAGAAATTTACAGAAAAACTTGTCCATTCTCTGCCCCTTCCTGCTAGCCCTAAGGGAGCGGCAAGGGTGAGCCACTGGCAAGGCCAGGGTGGGAGCGGGCACGCAGCAGGCCGCCCTGGGCTGGGCCTCCCATGGGCTTGTTCTGCAGTGCCTGGGGGTGGCGAGCAGAACTGGATAAGGGACAGTGACTGGGCCCGCTGCAGGGCTGGGCCTGTCGGGCAGGGCCACAGGACTGGGATGGCGCTGAGGCCAAGCCAGCGGCCCCAGCAGGTGAGCGGGTGGCAGGGTACAAAGCTGGCATGGGCAGAGGCCTCCAACGATGCTCCCATGGCACCTGTTCCCTGCGGCCAGGCCTGGCCTCCGTGGCATCATCTTGGAGTGAGCCCCAGAGGGGTCGCGGAGCTTTGGGGCGCCCTGGGGCTGGCACCTCCCCCTATCTGTAAGGGATAGAAAACTTGTGGAGCAAATGGTGGAAAGGTCTCTGAAGAGTTCATCTAGCCCGTCCCTTACACCTGAAGGCAGGATCATCCATAACTGTGCCACTCCTGCCAGGAGTTTCTTTAACCTGTCCTTAAAACCTTCTAACGATGTGGATGTTAGAATCTGCCTAGACAAGCTGGTCCTTGTGCTTAATGCTAGAAAGCTTTCTGAAGTTTAGCTTCAGTTGTCTTTGCTATAAGGAACTCTCCCCTTGTTACTTTTTTGTCCTTTTCACCATGGACCTACAGTCCTTTAAAATCCCTGGTAACTATATCCTTGTCTCGCTTCAGTCTTCTCTAGCCCAAAGAGCTTAATTTTCTTTAGTCTTTTCCCATGTCTGTCTTTCCCTTCTGGCCTCCTTCCAGTTTATGTCATCCTTTTCAAAGAGCAGTGCCCAAAATGGAGAATATCCCAGCCAAAACTTTGCTAGTGCTAAGCAAAGCCAAAAGATAACTTCATAACTGATACAGTACATTATCCGTAAGGTATCTTTCTATTGATAAATGCCTCTGTAGTGGTTGCCCTTTTTTGCTATGGCATCATGGTCATTTTGTGAACTGCCATAAACCCCAATCTTTCCTCCAAAGCTGCTCCCTAACTAGTTGTTTTCCATCCTGCAAGCTGATCACTCCTGCCTGAATGTAGAACTTTTTGCTTACCTTACTGAACTGCACCTCATTTTTCCCGTTTTCTGTTGTGAATGACTTAGGGTCAGATGCTTCCCACAACCTCACAGCCCCTTCTCTTCCACACAGAACTCCGCTTCTTGTTTACTCACTGCAGTTTCTGGTGTGTTTATGTTATGGAAACAGTTTGACCCTGCATTTTGGAGGAGCAGAGCCTCACGCACATATAACAGCAAAATTAATTAATTATTTAAATGACAGTACAGCATAGTAACAGCTCAAGCTGGGTGCCTCTGGAGAGGGACCCCAAACAATGAAATTCTGGGGTAATTATACCCTTTACAGTTTTAGTTCTCCACCTGCCAGTGAAGGTCTTCTCCAGTCTTTTTTACTGAATTAGTGGTCTCTTTCCTTCTGATTGGTGTCTCTCTCCTTCTGACAGGTCCTGGCCTACATCCCAGGCTGGTTGCCATGTCCTTGTTTCCCACAGTCCCTTATCTTCTTGAAGGTCAACCACAAGCCAGGTGCATTCCATCTTGTCTCCTGCATTCTACTTTGTATCCTCATTAGCTAGTTTTGTGTCATTGTTAGCTAGTCTTAATTGATTTTGCAGTTATATCACCAGCAATGTCACATCGTTAGCAATGTTTCTGGAATTCATTGACAGTTCAGCCTTGAAGCCTGCTGGCTTCATCTACTTTAGGCGCTTATGCTAAGCAAGAGTCAGACTTATGCTAAGCTGAAGCTAAATCAACTACAATTTCCTTCTCCAACAGTTTAGCAACTAGAGATGTCAGTCGCAGATGTTTAAGTAATATATGAGGTTACTGAGACAAAAAGGATAAAGAAAAAATAGAGGAACAAATACAAATCCAGTATGCATAGATATGCCTAACATACAAGTTGATACTTACATAATGAGCCATCCACTTAACTGAGATAATCTCAAAGTAAAGTAAAATTTCACAGTAAAAAGCAACAGCTTAAGAAGGCTGTGGGTAATAACATATGTGGTTGGCATTTCAGGCGACAAGACTAAAGTCTGTTAAAACTAACCTCCTCATTAATTGTATTTAAGACCCCAAAGCATTTTTTTATGTCCTAGAGCGAAGATAGCACCTCCAGAAATAAATTACCCTTTAACGATATCCTAGGAAGTTGAATACACACTAATGTGGATGGAATATTTTCAAGTCCTGAGTCATCAAGCAGCATTTGACCTTTTTTTTTTTAGAAATGTCCATCTTTGGCAATCATAGTAACGAAGTCTAACATCTCTTAGCTTGACATATTTGAGAGGCTCATAGTGCTAGGCGATATGATGTCTATATGAGAAGTATGCGCATTCGCACACATTGTCAAAAAACAAAACCTCCTCTGGGTGAGTTTTCTTTCAAACTAACAAAATCTTAAGGCAAGCCTGGGTTTTCAAAAATGAAAATCTTTTCTGGGAACTTTTTATCCTAGCTATTTCCAGCAGAATTTAAGGAATAAGGTAGCCTCGATTAGGGAATATGGAGTCATGCAACATTGCATGGGTCCAAATTTGTGCAAGCGAGCGCAGCCTGGTCTAGACGCTCTCATGAGCCAGCAGAACGCTGACAGCTTTCCACAGGATCCTAATAAATTATCCCTTACGATTACAGACCGAGGAAAACATAAAATGACCTAGCTTAGCATGTATAGTTACTCTCCACTCAAAGAATGAAACAGATGGCTTAATTTATGACCTTGAAAGTAAATAAAGTTGTTATTCAAGAGAGCTACAGAAATTTTGACAAACTTTAAAGCACAATTCTCAATATATTCTTCGTCCACTAAATTTTAAGTGACCATGAAAGTCTTTTATTATTTAGATTTTGCAGCTGAACTGAAAACAGGTCTCAGAAGAAAAAATGATGCTTCATCAACTAAGGAGGTTAGAGTTTTCAACTCTAAGAATCCTGAAACAATGCATAGACCGCTTTTCTCTTAACTCAGTGACAACGTTTTTTTGGGAAAGTGCCAGGAACTTTTCAAAATCAATTGCTGTTCACATACATTTACTGCTGTCGCGCTTAGTACCGTCTGTCTTCATTTCATTGCTATATGTTGGTCTGATGTGATGCATAGAAGTTGTGCTAGACTGTATGAAGATTTATCTGTAGGATTGTGTTCCATTTTGCTTGTTCAGCATCCAGGTGAGGCAACATAGATGTGAACAACTTTATACTTTGTTTTTTAGTAGGAGCAAGCTTTACGAGCGCTTTGAAATTGTAAATTGAAATAACATGAAGTATTGTTATTGGACTTTAAACACATATATTTTGCTTTTTTTTCCCATCCTCAAACGTGTAAGCTATGATCCAGCAAACTATTTCACACACGGACTTTACCTTACGTATGTGAGTAGTCCCTCATTGTCCTCGATAAATACTGTTTGCAAGATCATGGTCTAAGATCGGTCCAGAATACCATTAAGCATTTTTATTTTTCTACTCTTCAGTTTGTGATCCCTTAAAAAGAAAAGTCAGAAGTTATAAAAATAATTCACAGCATCATGAATTATGCAGGAAGACATTCTAGTTCTCTGTTGATAAGGCAAAATGTTCAGGTACTGAGATATAAATTTGGATGGAGGACTAAAAAATTAGGCTCTGATTCAGTAAACCATTTGGGTTGAAAGTATTGCTCACGTACTTAATGTAAAGCACATGCTCAAGGATGTTGTGGATCAGACCTATACTGCTGTAGCATTTGGTTTACATTTTTTTCAAACTACTAACCCATCACTGGGTGTTAATATTCCAGGCACCTGAGAAAGTCATAGATGTCCAACTTACTATATTAGTGAGTGGCAGTAGAATAATTTCAGTGACTTTTAAAGTCTCCAGAGAATGATATGGTGAAACTAGGATCCCTTTCACCAAAAAAACCTGTTTAAATTGAACCAAATAATAAAATACTAATTCCTAGATCATTCTGATGTAGTGGGAGGTCCAGGGAGCTGGTTGCTGTGCCTTCAAACTCAGAAGTCTGCTTCTGGTGGCTAGCGGGGCTAGCTGCTAACGGTGGCTAGATAACTTACCCCTATGTTGGCTAAGGATCAAGCTCAGTAGTATTTTATATCACATCCCTTTCTACCCTATCTGTGACATATTTCTCTGACACTGTGGATGTGGGAGTGACTGGCACAGGATATAGCAGTTAGCCCCTTCCAGCTGTCAGCAAATTGAGAATTTTCCAGAGTGGGCAAAATTAAGGCTGTTTAAAGGGCACTTTAAACCATTTACAATTCACAAAGTGACACTGGTGAATGATAGAAAATAACCCACTCCTTTCCACACAAACAACGTTATTATTAGTTCTCTATGTAAGCCAGATGATTTCAGTTCTTAAATGAAAAAGACAATGTAGAAAAAGAAATTATACATATAATATGTATAAACTTCTTATAGAGAGCTCATGTTTCAAATTTGAAAATAAAACTTGCTCTAGTGAGTCTGCACTTAAACATGCCCTGCATTTAAAAATGGAATCATTCCTTTCTCTGGTTATTACTTTGATTTTTACACCATCACCAAAAGTAAATAAAAACTAACAGTTATATCCTGCTCATTTCCTCCGTGGATTGTTTGCTGCTTTCCACACTGTTGTTGTTAAAGTCAATCTTCTCTGTTTCACTTCATTGCTTTCAGCAGTTGTGCAGAGAAGAACAATCTTGATACTCCTTTTTAAAATCACAACTGGTTTAAAAGAATTTGCCTCAGTCTATTTTGTCTGCCTTCTCTTTCTGTCTCTCTTCCTTCTCTCTTCAGCCTGGAAGAGAGAGAGGGAAATCATAGAACAAAGCTATCAGCTGCCTGAAATCAGGCATTCACAGAGAGCTTGTTGAGGAGCCTCCCCTTTGAAAAGGGTGCTGGGCTCGATCATCAGAAATTACTGCAGTACAAACTCTCTGCCTTTGCATCTGTAAGTGCAGCTACTGCTGCTGGTAGGGCTGGACTGGCTGTCTTTGTGGATGACCCACATTTGGATTCTTGCTCTTCAATATAACAGTGACTTTCACAGATGTCAGTGCTTGTTATCTCCTGTAGAGAAATTAAACCTCTGCATGTTAGCTGATGTACATACTGTTCCGTCTTTTTAGCATCACTTCACCTTCCAAAGTAGGAGGGCTCAGAGGCACACACTGGGGTACTCAGTTACATTTTCCATAGCTCCCTTTAGATTTGGGTGTTCTTTTCTTCAAGAGATGGATGTAAGTTTAAAACACCTCCTCTGATTAGATCATCCCTCTCCCAGCAAGAGATCAGACTGATATTTTCAATGGGCTTCACTCCCATTTGCATTAAGGTCCTATTCTTCTAGACTGTTTCCTGGAGCATAGTCTGCATCAGTCTGGGCTGTCACTCCAATTGCTTTTCACTGCTTGGACAGTTAAGAAAGATGGAAAAACAGAATATCTGACCCACAAAGATTCTTGCTGTGCACAGGAATTTTCCACTAGCCTCCTCCCCACCATTGCTGCAGAGGGAGTTTCTGAGTGAGAGAGGACATGTTCCAAGCAGTTTTATGACTCCGTGATGACCTCTTCCTAAAATATCACCTAAAGGCCATTAGCTTTTGGAACAAGGTAAGAGCCTCCTACTCTCCCAGCCGCTTATCCCTACACTCACGTCTGGGGGGAGTGAGGACACCCCCAGCTGACTGGCAGGGAACAAACAGAACATGAAAGGAGCTCCATGGCACTCAGGCTGCGTTTTGTTGCCAACACATCATGTCCTTGGAAGCGTGTTCCTAACCTCATAGCCCCTGGGCGTGATTGTTAAATATATGAGGTTAGGAACAGAGGTTTACATGTGTTGGCAGTGAAATTGTTATTCGATTGGTTCTAGGTCCTACTCTAGCCCTTTGCTGCAAATGAAGATTTCTGCAGAGCTGCAGAGTCAACTGTATCTTCAGCATGCAGCAGAGAGAAGAGAGTCTAAGTTCTGTGGAAGGTGCCTTGCTGGGGTGTAGTTTCTTCCACCACCCACAACTAGATCTGCCTTATGCCTTTATGAAATGTGTTTATGCTCTTTGGTGCTTGCATTGCAGGCCCAGAAAGCTCAGGTTTCACTTCTCCCAAAGAGTAAGATGGCACACATGGGCTGGTGAGGCACTCCCAGCACAGAGCAGAGGAGACAGGGCAGCAGCTGAGAGCATGCTGTGGGAATAGTGCTCCCTTAGTCTCTCCTCAGCTCCTTCATCCCATGGGCCGGAGGGATAAGGGATGGTAGCTGGAGCAGCTGGCACCTTCTGGGACGTGGGTGTCATCTAATAAGAAGGAGGACAGAGTAAGACATTGCAAACAAGTGAGATGCAGACTTAGCCAGGGGACGTATGAGATGAGCCAAGCCTGTTAGTGTTACTCTCAGTGTGTGAGACTTGACAGGTTTTTCATATTAGAGGCACAAAGGTCATGTGTTTTGGAGCCTGCCCCTTAAGCCAGCATAAGCAGGATCAAAGACTTGAAATTAAGTCAGTTTAGTTTAAAATAAATTCTAAAGATACTTCCTCCTTCCACTGGTTTCTCCTCCGTGTAGGTTGGAGTTTTATAATGTTAGGTGTAAGTAAGAATAATATCCCTTCCAGCATGTGGCATAAGGAAGATTAGTTAAGAATTCATAAATGCATTTGGAACAAGCAACTCCATGTTACTGAAAATAAGATCAGTTATGTGATTAAAATGAAGGCAATCAAATTGGAAGCTTCAGCACTGCAGCTAAACAAACTGATATATCTAATCAGCAAACTATGTTCTTTTAAGGAACATATTAGAAATTAAAACGGAAAAAAATACTTTAAAACTGTCTTCTGTAGTCAACAAATGACTAGGCAGCAGTATTTATATAGACATATATAAAATCTTCTAACTGGAATTCATGAGGATTTTCTAATTGGACTTCACCAGTAAAAAAACTTTGCATCTGAGAATTCAATACAAGGGAGACATCTGGTGATACATCACAGGAATGTCATGTCTTAGCGCAGTCAGATTCATAACAGATGGAGCAGGGGTTAGCTCACACAAGTACAGATTTCCACAGCTGACGCTTACCAAACATACATACATACAGAAAAGATAGACTGAAAAATCTCTGCATCCCTGCAAAAATCTGGCTTACTTCTTTGTTATGAAATGTCAGTTGAAGTATTTATAGCATCAGATTTACAGAGTTGCTATTATAATGACTATTATAGAGTGGTAAATGATACTATAGATAAGCTGTTATCCTTGGGTAAGTGAATATAAGTTAAGAAAGAGAGAGAGTAGGAGAGCAAGAAAGAAAAAAGAAAATGACAGAGAAAGGAGGGAAAAAAGAAAGAAAAGGAAAGAAAAAATCTAAATCTGTTATGTTTTATGCTTTTGTGTGACATCTGCACACAGAAGCAATCTCTTGTGATTTTTTTAAGTTCCCTGTTATCATTTGAGGCATTTTAATTAAAACGGCAATGCTTACTGTAGGATGGTGATACTCTCCTAGAATTAAAGATGCATACTGTGTTTTATTTAAAGGCCGACATGGAAAGTTTCTGTGCTTAATGGGGATAGGGAATGAAAATGCATTTCTTTTGTTCTGCTCTAATGCTTTTTTACCCTAAGTTAATGCTGATGGAATGAAATAGAAGATCCACACCTGTGAGGTGCAAGGGTGGCTGTGAGGATTGTTGCTCTTTAGGAGGGACCAGCTGTGGACCCATTCCAGTAGCTGCCTGGCAGCGGACACCGTATGGAAATGTCAGCTGTGGTGTGTAGAAATAATGTGGTTGGCATTGTATTTTCCTATGCATTCCCCTTTCTGGATCATTCAGAAAATACTTTTTCATACCTGCAGGAAACTTGACATTTCTGTTCACTCAGAAGTGATGAGGCCTGGCTAATTCCAAAACTGAGCCAGGAACATAGGTTGCCTCCCCAGCACGTCCTTCAATATAACTGCTTTTGGGAAAGAACGGTTATGCTGGTTAAATCACTGAATGGGATTTGAAAGAATCTTGGTCCCGCTCCAAGCCCTTCTTTCTGTTTGCAGCATGAGCAGAGGAGGGAATTGCTGCTGTGCAGGAGGGCAGTTTCTCTCTTCCTCTTTCTAAAGCACAGATAAGTGATACTGCCTGTTCTTCCGAGCTGACATCCTTGCAGGTGTCTAAACCATACTCAGTTCTCTTGCTAAATGAAACTGTACAAGTGTAAAACTTTAAGAAAGATAGGAAAAACTAACTAACTAACTAACTTTTATTCCTATAAACATTTATTCAAAAGGGGCATTTTTACTAATGTAAAATTCTGCCTGTTTTAACACATATTTTTGAGATTCATGAAGTTACTCTTTTCTGTGCGCCTTCCTAAGCATTTGGTTGTACAAGTGCACATTTTTGACTGTATTCCTCTACACAGGCACCAAGCAAAGGTGAAGTGAAAAGAAAGCCACTCCTAAGTTTGCTGTGATAATTGTGTGGGAGATGTAGAGGACTGATTTTCTTTTTGTTGCTGTTTCTATTTTTTAATTCCTGGAAACGTCTCACATGTGAGAAATACTGTGGGCACTATGTATTCTTCCCCATGGTTTTAAGTTGAGCTGCTCCATGGAAATCCACTAAAACTGCTTGTTCTGTGCTACAAACAAATCTGCTGTGAGATCTGCTGTCTGCCTTGCAGCACTCCAATGTAATAATTTGACTTGGGATAAATCCTCATTTGAGGCTCATTTGACGACAAGTCCAGTGGTTTTCCAGATGTCTTCCAGTGCTATAAATCTCAATTCGGAAAAAAAACATTGATTTTAAATGACCCCTTTGGCTGTCCGCGTATAGCGCTGACTGCCAGGCCCCTCGGTTGGGCTGTGGCTCTGCCCTCAGGGTGCCAGTTCTCTCTCTTGGGTCTCAGAGATGCCCTGCAGCCTGCACGTCCCGTACCTTGGAGCCACACTGCTCACGCTGCTACGTCACCTGGCTCCTCTTCAGAGCTGTGAACGTTCATAGAAGTATAATGGCAGGTGCTACCAAAGGTCCCTGCAATGCTTATCATGTCAAACATCAATTAAGAATAACTTCAAATTAGTTTCCACAATGAAAGATGCTGCTCCTGGCATATGAGGCTGGCAATGGTGTTCATACTCATTACCTATCATAGATGCGACAAAAATTTGCTAAAAATTGTCAGCCTTGAGTACATTCTTTTCTTTGTAAGTGACTCCCAGAGCCAGCTGAACAGAGCTTGCCGAGTGCTGCTAGCTAATATATGTCCTGAGTCTCATGATGGATTTTGAGACCATCATCTTTAAACATGATAGCAAAAATAAAAGGCACCTGACTTCAGCCTACAATTAAATGATGTTTACCTTCCCAGTCATTACTGTCTTTGTTTAGACAAGTACAAAACCAGCACTAGTGGCTCTGTTGCAGCTTGGCTACTGAACAGTGACTTTTGAATGGCAACCATTTGCTTCAGAAATCTTTTTTGATCATCAGTTTTACAAAGAGCGGAAAAAAGACTTTAAGGCTGCCAAATTCATCTCAAAGCTGTAGCGTTGGCCAGGATATGAGGATGAACAAAGGAAAGGCCATCAGAAAAACATATGCTGATATGCACTGCTCTTCCCTCTAACATTTTCCCTGCGGTACTATATGTTTGTTTTGTGTTTGTAAAGTGCCTAAAACAGTGAGCTTCTGATCGCTGCTTATAGCTTCGTAGATTGTACTGTAGTGCACATAACAGAGACTGAATATTTGCTTCTGGAATAAAAGGTTGCCTAATCAGGTGCTTCGGACACGGACCCACAAATCAGAGAAACTCAGCTCAATTCTTGCTTTAGCTAATGATTTACTATTTGCCTTCAGTATCTTTGACAATTTCTCAGATATGAAGTAGGAAGAGTAGTTCATATTCTTCATCATAAAGAGAAGAGCTGCTCTGGTTAAAAATATGAGACGTCACTGTGATTTTATTATGTTTTAATTCCCTGGGGTAAAGAACAATAATATCTGTAAAGGAAAAGTGAAATATTATTACGACATATAAAAGTGAAATGTCATTTTACATGTCAAACTAGGACTTATTTGAGTGCTTGTGGACTTTGGTACTGAACTTTTCCAGATAAGATAAATTAATCTACCACTTTCAGTTGCATATCTGCATATTCAGTTGCTTCTCTTTTAACCTTTATAACCTCACTGAGTAATGAATGAAGCAACCAATGAATGATATCTTATACTATATGCTTATACTATATACTATATATTCATCTTGTACATGTTTATTGGAAGAGATGCAAAGGTGTACAGTTAGTACTATAAATTAAATGTTACTTATCATTTTTGTCAAAAACACACATGCACACTGACCTTTTCAGTTTCTGTATTTTATATAACCATAAGCGACAAACAGTTTGGAAATTTAACAAAGGAATATAACATAAACATAAGAACCAAAACAAAATAATAATTGTCATATCTTCTATAATTATTTAATCACTCCAGAGTAATTCCTTTAGACATTTTTCTCTTTATATCTTAGGAGAGTGCAAGACAGACGCTTTTCTGCTCACAGGCATAAAACCAACTATCTTTTTTTTTTTCATTCTATATAAGGAGATGAGTTAATATTTCTTCCAGGTGGAGAATTCTGCATCATATGAGGAAAGTTGTCCAGAATGATCAAATCAAGTAGCAGCATAAGATACATAACATAAAATCCTGAAAATAGAAAAGAAAATCTTTACTGTATTTCTTTTTTCTTTTAATCAAAAGCTAGCTGAGAGTTTCTAACCACTCATATTTTTCAAATGATTGAGTTTTCACTGCAGTAGCCAATCAAAATATTGCAAATCAACTCAACTCCTCCAGTATTTTATGCCACTGAAAAATGAAATGTAGTTTGCTTTCAGACGCTTTTCAAACCTTGATTAATACAACCGAGCCAGATGTGAATCAATAGTTTCTCTCTCTCCCCAAGACTCCCCACCTTTGGTTGTATGAGCTTATGAGGCAAGGGCAAGCATCATCATTTCAGAATATCCTGATGAAGTAAAACTAGTCAGCTATATCACTGGGCTAGAATAAGACTCAGAATACCTATACTATGGGCACTGGCACACTGACCTGCTGCTGGAGCAAATGAGTTTGAGTCATTGTGTCGATTAATATTTGAATATTTCATATAAAATTGGACAACTTCAGCAAGAGAGTTTTCAAGGCTCATTATTGCACTGTGCAAGGAACAGTACACATGTACTCCCTTCAATTCCCTTCTCACCTGCTACAAACTCTGTAGCTCAAATTGAGATCAGCTCCGAAGTATCTGTCATGTGAACAGTCCCAAGTGAACTAAAACCACCTTTTCACTCCATGAAATATTCACACCATGAAGTATTCACTCAGTCCAATAGGACTGTATAATATAAATGTTTGTTTATTGTGGTGATAACATATCTTTTTCATTCTTTTACATATATATTAAGGAATTCTTCATACACCCACTCACAAGTACAGCTACATGAGAAATTATCTCTCTCATAAAAATTTTAACTTCTCATTTTCTGACACAAGAACAGTCTCTGCTGGAGCCCATCTGACACTACAATCATCTGTCTAATCCAAATGATAACCGTTTCAAAATGTCACCATGCCATAAATTCCTACTATGTCTCCTCACATACATCTCCCATGTGGGAAATTTAAGTTCCTCAGTATTACCTTCTCCTGACATTCAATATTCAGTATTGGACAAGTCCTTGTAATAGGATGCAATTCAAGTGTAAAATACAAATACAGTGAAGAGATTTGGTGTCTCACAGAAGACCTACTATACTAGCTTAGAGAACTAGAAACTACTGGGATATACATCTTTAAGCACATGGAAGCTTAACACATGGAAAAATATTTTAGGACACATTTGAGAAATCTGTATCTGTATTACTCTTGTTTTTTCTCTCACCTTTTGACTTATAGACAAGGTTTAAGGCAAATCTTTATGCTTACAGAGATTAAAATAGTCATCTCCCAAAACACTGTAAACATATTCTGAAAAATATTTCTAATAGTACTTTTCAATAGAAAATAAGACATATATATTTATCTTTAGCCTGTGTGTTTTTATGTGTGTATGTGTGTAAAATGCTGCCATGACATGATACACAGGTTTATTAGCAAGATTTGGGATGAACATATCCTTGTTACAAAGTCCAACCAGCTGGACGCTGGACCAGCAAGGAACGCTTCATGATAAGAATCGTTAACAAAGAAGAGCTGGGAAGAGTTTGCCTTGTTGCCCTTGTGTTATGACTTGAATAAGAATGACAAAATAACAGACGCTGTAATTTGAACTTGGAACTATACTTTTCTCTGGCAAAAAGGATGCATATAGTATGCTCTCTGAGGTGCTGAACTTTACTGTTTGGTCTTTATTAAGCTCTGATTTGCACAATTGAACAACTTTTCTTTACATCAGATGATTGCAGAAAAGAGTAATTTTGGACACAACCAGATAAGGATGATTTTTTGAGCTAGCTAGGTAGGTCTGAGAACCAGCTTGACTGAGAACTTTGTATGCGTCTGAAATTAAGCATCATGCTGTAGAAAAGCTGATACAAGTCATGACAGTCTGAATCCCTCCAACTTTTCTATTCAAAGTGATGAAAGAAAAGTAAGGGAGGGTACTGGACATGTTAGGTTTAAATTTCTGACTGACTGTCATTGTAAGAACCAAATTTAAGATCCCATTCAGGGAACAGATTCTTGCCTGGCAGAGAAACCGTGAAGAGTTTCTCGAGAAATTGTGCAATATTCGGGAGGAAACAAATGGAGCACTTTTCTGTGCAAGTAGGTAAGGTGGATCCAGCTGTCAGATGCACTTTCAGTGAACAAGTGAAAAGCTCTATGTTCATAAGTTCCAGGAAATATTCAAGGATCGAGCTTAAAGAATCCTCTTTGGTGTAATAGCTGAATTTACATACAACAGCAAAAAAAAAACAGTCCACTCACCTTCATTCAGATCGGGTAGACTCCTCTATGCTCTTTATAAAGAAGTTTCATACTAGGTAAGATCGAGCATGCTCTCAGTCTGAGTCTTCCAGACACTCTGCTGTGAAATGCAGGGGCCTGAGGTTTTGATGAAGCTGCTCTTCCCCAAGTCCCTTTGCTGAAATTCTGCGATTGGTGACTGGGAAACTGTACCGTCAGAAAGAACAGATCCTGAAGCTGCAATAACCTCAGCCACACTACTAGAGTTGAAATGAAGCTGCATCCTGCTTTGCCTTCATCAGAGCTTTGGAAGAAGAACAGGAAGGAAGGCACCTAGTGGCTTGTGTCACCTCCTAGAGACAGACCAGTTCCAGAGCAAAGGTCTGTCTCTTTCTACTTTCCCAAGTCATAAGAAAACTGATGAAGGGTTGTCCCTGGTCATAAAAAATTATCTGAAGATATTGTCTTGAACTAGCTGAACTGTCTTGGACTGTCTACTAGAATAGTAACATGACCTGTAACATGAATTTGGCTCGCAGAAGGGTAGACTTCGGAAAGCAGGATTGGAACATCACTCCCCAAACACAGACGTTTACTGCTTCTCAACAAAGGGAAAAATGTCTTCGTCCTTCGCTGCTTGCTAGGTAGAATTAGTACTGGGCATCACTGCATGGATGTGAAAGGCAAGGCTGGCATGCTTTCCAAACAGCCCATGTTTCTAGAGCACTGATGCATAGACAAGCTCTTTGGTGGACAGGAAACTGAGTTTTGTAATACTGAACAAATGTGTACCTCATATTCAGTCTTGAGGCATCTATTATAGGTTGCTTCAGTCAGAGTTTTGGTTTGAAAGCATGCTTCCAAATAGTTAAAAGTTCTTGCTACTTGCAGTTTGTGCCCATTGCCTCTCTTCCTACTGCTGGGCACCAGCGAGAAGAGTCTGGCCCCACCCTCTTGACCCCCTCCCTTCAGATACTTATACACATTGATTTAGAGGGGATCTTATAAATGTATATAGTATCTGAAGGGAGGGTGCCAAGAGGATGGGACTAGACTTTTCTCCGTGATGCCCAGTGGCGGGACGAGAGGCAGCGGGCACAAACTGAAACACAGGAAGCTCTGTCTGAACATGAGGAAAAACTTCTTTCCTGTGAAGGTTACTGAGCACTGGAACAGGTTGCCCAGAGAGCCTGTGGAGTTGCCATCCTTGGAGATACTCAAAAGTTATCTGGCCACAGTTCTGTGCAATGTGCTCTAGAGGGCCCTGCTTGAGCAGAGGGGTTGGACTAGATGATCTCCAGAGGTCCCTTCCAACCTCAACTATTCTGTGATTCTGTGATTCTACTACAAGAGGGAATACAGCCAGGCAGAGGTGAGCCAAAACTGTTTCCATTGGGAATTTGCTGGTAGGTAAACCTAAAGGAACCTATTTTCGGAGGGCAAAAAGTCATTGCTGTGAAATTCCCTCTTTCTGAGATGAATAAAGGGCTGGCTGTCTAGCTCCTGAGCTAGAAGAGAAGCCAGTTGCTGCAGCAGTTGAATCCTGTGAGGAGAGGGTACAGAAAAGGGATGCGGAAGGTGAATGATTAGCACCAAAGAAACTGGACTGAGCTCTGTCTCCAAAGTTGAATTGTCCAACACCTCAGTGTCTGAAATTGTTGATTCCCATGTAGGAAGATGCTTGGCTAATTAGCTGTTGAAAGGGATTGATAATGATCGCTGACACTGTGGGGAGAGAGAGGACTGCATCCTTCAAGGCACCTCCAAAGCTATTCTGCAAAAAAATGGAGGTGTGAGAGGCTGGTGGGTACAAACAAGTGGTGTCTGGCAGCAGTGCAGTCTGGACGAATATAGGTATCTCACCATAGGTTAACAAGCCCTCACAGGGAAGAAGACAGGCTTCTGGACTGACCATACTAAAAGATGTCTGCAAAGCACTAAGCTTATGCGTAGATCCCTAGAGATAAAATGGTAGCCTTTGTCTTCTTGAAAATACTCAGAATCTCACCTGGGGCCAAAGAACTTGAGACTCTCTAGAACATCCTCCTCTGCCTGCTGCTTTTCCCTTGGAAAATAAGGATGAAAAAAAGAGTAAGGCCGGAATGCAAAAGCGCTACTTCATTTAGCTGGTAGACAGGCAGTAGTGTGCTGCACCTCTTATAATTATTACCTGACAAGCAGGAAGGACATCAGTATGGGTGTTGTTAAGGCTAAAAAACTTGTCTTGCATGTTTGGATGTATGCATACCACAGTCTGCATGCTCATATGAACAGTCACTTGAAGGGAAAACACAATCTGCTGTAATGCCTATCTGCTAGACAAAATGTGCATGATTAGTTCCATATGGCTTTTCTCTCTGAAACAGTAGAGCTCCAAAGTGAGGAAAGGTTTCAAACAGAGGTGATGATGTATTTCTAAATCCCACCTCTATAAAGCACTTATTGGAGAAATTGGCCTTCAGTTGGATTTAAACACATGTTTATGTGCTTTGCTTAAACATCTGCTTAAGGACATGCACATATTGAGACATAGTCTTCTTTGAGTGGGATTTGAACCAAATCCCAAGAGCTTTGCTGGATGAGGGTCTAAAAGAAGATATCTGCATTCAACAGAGAAAGGGGATCTGTTATCTAGTGTAACATTCTCCTCACCACTGTGCTGCAGTATCACATAGAAAAGTGATAGTGCTATGTCTCATCATGTAGTCACATTCAGGAGTTCACTCCACTTAACAGGTGGAGGTGCCTAGTCTTACAGTTGGAGGGTCCTTCAGAGGACAGATCAGAAAATCAAGATGTTGCACTGCATTTTAATGTAACCCATAACTGATCACTTTAGAATAGCCTCAGACCAGTCTACACTGTGTAACTCACAAGTGGCTGAAGTGCCCGTACAGCTGGTAGCCAGGAAGGGATTGGCCATGCCTACTCTGATCAGAGAGTCCTTCACATGGGAATTCAGAGATAGGAATCTGTGAAAAGCTTTCTACGTTAGCCCTTCTTTCTCCACACACTGCGTGAGGGAAAGAAGGCAGATTAGTCTTCTAATTTAGATGTTTAAAAGTTAATTGCCAAATTTAAGTGCTATTAATAAGCAGCATGAATTTCAGAAGTAATATTTTTGCAGGGGAGGGTGGGCTGTGAAATCACTAATTGTCAGAAATATAAGAATGAAAACAAAGTGGTTTGTTCAGCATTTTTTTTTTTTTCAACATTCAAGACCACTTTAGCAGGCATTCAGTGAAGGGCTGTAAAAATTGCAACATATAGCAGGGTGGCATTTCTATTCTAAGTACCCGCCCTGCCACTGCCATCCACAAGGGTGACTTAGGGGAGTGCCAGTCACTCTCCAGTAAAGACAGGAAAATCAAACGTCCAAATGGGAACTCCTGAAAGCCAGCTTGCTGAGCACTAGGGGGGTTTAAACTAGTCAATCACAAACATTGAGAGGGCTGTGTGTCTGAAACCTTGTCTTTGATTTTTCCCTGGGAAATAGGACTTCACTGCCCTGAAACCACCATGGCCTGCAGCACCATGCCTGCTCTCCTCCATTACCAGGGATTAGGAAAAGCAACCAGGAGTCCAGAGAGCTAAATCCCAAACCAATATCACCCTGAAGACATTTGACCCAATGGCTCTGTATTATAGGAAAATATGTTAGCCACCAGCTTATATTTTGTACAGAGGCAATCCTCACCTCTCTTACTGAATTCAGGCTACTCTGTAGTCAAAATTACTAAACTTGTGAGAGCAGAAGGAAAGGGTCCCCAAGGGGCAGTGAACTGGAGTCTTGGGATTAGGCATATAGGCTGAGCAGGGGAGTTGTGTGGTTCCTGAGGCTGCTGGGGAAATTGAAATAAAATACTTAAAAGCCTGAGAAAGTGCTGGGGAATAGGAGCCAGAATCGTCACTCCAGGAAATGTACTACCCGCTGAGCTCAAGATCACAGTTCGTTTTCTGCTGGTGCCATGGTTATTCCGTTCTCAGATGCACAGCAGCCCATTTTCAAGAGTGAGGGGGACTATTCCTACCCCAATTATACAGTGCCTGGTGTTTATGGCATTTTTCTGAGCTCAGAGGGCTGGAGGCTCCAACCTTCGTGGGGCAAGAAGTGCCTAGGACTCAGGTTTCATATTTCCTGGAGCAGTGCTCTAGGTTATTGGACAGAAGCAGGGCATTATGTTATGTGGCAAAGTCATTTTAATTAAACTCCAGGACAGCTCAAGCTAGTGAAATGAATTCTGAACATATGCAGCAGGTCAGTCCCCAAACAGCCCCACAAAGTAAACATACACTGACCTGGTCAGCTCAGCAAAGACAAGACTGTGTACAGTGCCTGTCGACATTGCAGTGGGCTCTCAGGGAATTTTTTCCCTGGGGCTGTAGGTGTTTCATGTGCATAAAACACGTGAGGCAGCGTTTTCCTTAGCTAGTCACAGCAGGGTAGGACAAGATCGTATTTCCGTTCCTTCCCCTGTGGGAGCTTTGTAGGCTGTGCCTTTCTCCTCTACCCCAATGTAACTGCTAGTAGCACAGCTTGCATGTGAAGTCCTGTATGAAGGCAGTTTTATTTGGTAACTCTTATTTCCTATATGGAAATAAATGACTTGTAAGAAGGAGCTGAACTGCTGTCACTTTTTGTGTCCCTTAGGTGGAGAAGGGAACTCACTGCTAGCTTCTTGCATGCTAGCTGAAGCCTTCAGCCATTGAACAGGGCTTTTGACAATGTACTTTTTGTATATAGACTCTTAAATTCTGCTTAAGCACCACTTTACATGCATAAATCTCTTTTTGGATCTGGGAATTAGTCTGTGTGCTTCAGTTTGTCATCTGCAAAATGGAGAATTTCCTTACCTGAGAAGAAAAGTGAGTGATAAATATTTCAGAGAATACCAAGCACTCAGACACCTCTCTCAGTGCAGGTGACAAAAGCACCTTGGCTAGACAGGAAAACACTGCTGCTGCTGTAAAATTCCCGGAAGAACACCACAGAGTAAAGATGAGATATAACAATGTGGGAGGCTATTGTAGCAATCTATGTGATAGATAGATAGCATCATTCACAGGAAAGCAAAATGGATTTCTGTATAGGCTTTCATTCGTATGCACTTCACTCACTATGCCACAAAACATTGTTGTTCATCCTTCTATTTTTAATTACTGTTTGCTGAGAAGAGTCCCAAGCAAAGAGAGTTCAAAAAAGGAACTGTGTCATGTTTGGGCTTACTGTTTTGACAGTATGGGACAATCTTTGCAATTCCAATATGGAAATAGTCTCAGAGCTGTTTTCGCTGGCAATGCAGAAACAGAAGATTTAGGGGAAAATGTTTTATACTGGCTTTGCACAGTGGACTTATTTAACTAAATATTTATCATGTGCTTCCCGTGTGCAGGTCTCTAAACACTTTATTCAGAGCCAGGGCATCATCTGGCCGTTAGCTCATGCCAGTGAAAACCTGTGACATTGATAGAGGAGACTTTGCCGCTCAGGAATCTGTAGCTGCTATTTACAGGCTTGCCCCACGAGAGGGCAATATGGCATCATCCGTTGCATTTCCTTAATAAAATTTTTTTTAAAGGATCAGGCTCTTGAAGTGAGAATTTCATTCTACCATAGATGCATAGTATTTGTAGAAAGAACATTTACTCTTTTAAAGTGTTGCTATTTTGCTTATAGCAGTAACATATAATCAGTATGCATTAAATTCCTTTCATCTCACAGAAGCTAATATGACCCTCTGCTGGTAGCTAATCTAGAACAACTAAACACTGGGAGAAAAATTCATTTTTTTCATATCTCAGACATTCCGAGAAGACAAATAAACTGAAGGTTCAGCACTACAACTCATCCTCTGGGAGTATGTCATTTATCAATAGTTTTAAAAGGACTAATAACATGAACAAAAATCTGTAGCCTCATATCTCTAGTTTTATTGACCTTTATTCAGTTAAATATCTTATTTTGTATCAGACCCTCAGGTCTGTATCCTCCCCTGTTTAACCGACAAATTTCTATATCACCTCCTAACCTGACGGATCCGAATGCACTTTTCAAAAGTGCCACTGATAGCAAATACCTGCTCCTTCTACAGCCTATAGAAGTTTTATCTTCCACTTGAGTGGAAACTGCTAACCGTATGCTGAACATTTTTGATAATGCCAGCCAGAAATATTTTGTTCCTACATAGATCATATTCTGTCTTATATTCCAAAAGGCCATGCATATTTTCCTCTGTATTTTTCATGTGAGTGATTCAGTTGTGTATGAGTGATTTGTCTTAACTACGTGTTACACAGAAGTTACTTGCCAGCTCCAGGCTCTGTTGGTGATTTGCAGTGTCACCAGCCATTAGAAAGGAGAACACAGAGTCATTAACCAGATCTTGACAAGTAAATGAAGACAAACCACATCAGAAATGCTTTTGCTAATGATATTGGAAGGAGGAAACACACTCTGAAAAGCAATGACTTAAAATGAATAAGTAAATAAGTTGAGATAAGGGCCCATGCAGGCTATGGCTGCACTCTCTGTAGCGCACAGCGTATGATGAGGCCACAGGGTCAGGGAGGATGTGGCGAGTGCGCTGGAGGCAGGTTGACTCCTGCAGAGCAAACCCACCTGGCCAGCCTGCAGCCCAGCGCGCCCGCACAAGCAGCCGCGGGAGGCAGGAACGTGGATGGAGGGACAGGTTATGCCATACTTAATCACAAGGGGCTGACATTTTTAGCATGCTGTAGACATAACTATGCTTGCTTCTTCTGCTAATCATGATATTTAATTGCTGTGAAACATCAGGCAGTTATGTGCTATGGTGGCAGTAACTAGTTTGATTAGTCATTGTTCATGAAATCATTGTTCGTATCTACGGTCTCCTGCACACGCAGCACTAGACACAGAAACCAGTCATTATTCTGGAGGTTGCGTCACTGAAGTCCACACTCAGAAGGGAAGCTGCTGAAAAGCAAAGAGTCATTTATGTCACACAGACTGAGAGTCAATTTTGAATGGATCAGAAAGAAACAGTAGACTTGGAGAACTGTCTGGATAAGAGAAGCAAATACTTTTGTATGGATGAAGACTGGTCAGTCTATAATGGTTCTGTACTCTGCTGTGATTAAGTGGCTGTGCTGCTATCATGAAAAATTAGAAATTAACTGACTCTCATTTCTCATTTTCTTTCCTTTGGACGCCGCTAAGAGGCACTGAGCACCGTTACCTCTGCACTTCTACTGTGGACTGGTTTTCTGCTGGCCCAGAGAAGGCATTGTACATTCACAGAGAAGTCCAATTTAATCTCATGTTTTCCCCATGAGGTGTATTTGAAAGAGATCTTTAGCAATTCTGAAGCTTCCAAATCTGCTTCAGAAAAGATGTCAGAAAATCCTCCTCAGAAAAAACATTCGGGGCGTACTGCCTGGCCCCTGGAAGTGGTGCAGAGAGACCCAAGTGTGGCCGGGGAGTGTTATGCCCCAAGCAGGAGGTACCAAGCGGCTGTTACTGGTAGCGCACTCCAGAGACACACGACGCTTTCAGGGCAAAGACAAAGAAGATAGTCCTGATATAAAAAAATTCTTTGTGGCAGAAGCAGATTAAAGCACAAGTAAAAATAGCAGCATATCGCTAGTCATGGGTGTGCCAAGACTCAGCAGTGTGAAACAGGGCCCTGCTTGTGTTGGGGGCTGGGGCGGGCATGAGCAGGGTGGTGGCGACTCTCCCCTTGGCTTCTGCTTCACAGCTCACAGTGGAGCGGGTGAGGGACAGCAGGCAGCCCCCGAGAGTGCATCCGCTCACCACTACACTGAGCCAATGCCTGCGCCGGCCTCGCACCCCACCACTGCCTCCCCTGCAGAGGCCCACGGCTCGGCCTTGGAGCTGCCTTGTCCCTGCAGCCATGCCTGGTGGGTCCAGCCCCACAGCAGAGCCTGGTCGCTGTCCCCAGGCCGGCTCTGCTCACCACCTCTGGGTGCTGCAGGACAGGCCTGGCGGGGAGACCCTGCCCCGGTGGTCCTGCTGCGCCCTGACAGCCCCAAGAGAAGTGAGAGCTTGTATAGATTCGTTTGTTTCCATCAAAATAATGTTCTTGTCCAAACTATTTTTGGCCAGCTTATCACTATACTTTAGCAATAGAAAACTGCTGGCCAGAAAATTTCCTTTACATCAACACAATACGCTTAATGGAAAAGGGCATTATTCTCTGGGAAAGCTGTTTTTCCAGCTCGCAGAACCAACTGCCAGCCAGCAACAAAAAAATAAAAAAGGCAAAAAAAAAAGATGGAAACTATAAAAAGCTCTATAGCTTTTTAAACGTGCAGTTTTATTTGTATTATATATTTGGCAATAAATTGCAAAAGACTTTTAAGCAAAAATAAATTTTAGGGTTAGACTTTAAAGAAATTTTATCTGTAAGAGATGCATGTAAATAAAGCTACACAATTTTTGAGGCTTTATTGTGTTTATTAAAGCATCATAAAGAAGAAAATACAGATTTAGTGTGACATTAAGTATGTAACCAATTCATAAAGCTCCTGCTAAATTTGTACACTGTGAGGGATGTGCATGCATTGGATTCTGGATAGTCCTCTCTATTTAACTGAAAGAAAAAAGAGTGAAGTGAAGCCTGAAGAGTTTTGTCAGCTCAGCCAATTTCAAAATCCCATCCCACCCATCACAGCCCCATAACCAGGACAAACTACAGTGCAAATGCACTCAAACATGCTTATAATAAAGCATAACCAAACAGGATCAGCATTTCATTTACGAAGTAAACAAGATTAAGACCAAGTGAAACCAAAACTTTAGCCCAAGTGAAGAACTTACAGGATAGGGCCTGAATATTAATACCTATGTAATATGGGTATTCTGATATTACCTAATTTGGCCACAATTTGGTAAGCCATGTTTCAGCCAGGCTGTTTTTCCTTATGCAGAGAAAAACTCATCTAAAGACTAGAGAAAATATTCTTACAAAATAGAGATTCGTTAGGATGTTTGGTGCACCTATGGCACCACTTAATAAACTCGGTGCTTCTTTTTGGGAACTTGTTCGTACCTAGTGTTCTTTTTTGTGTTCACAGTTTCTGCTTGCTGGAGTTAAGGCTTTTGAGCAGTGATTATGCCTTAACCACAACTGAAAGACAGAATCACAGAATAGGTGAGGTTGGAAAGCACTTCTGGAGATCATCTGGCCCGCTCCTCCCCCACCGCCCCTGCTCAAGCAGGGTCAGCTAGAGCAGCTTGCCCAGGACTGTGTTCAGTTAGGTGTTAAATATCTCCAAGGATGGAGACTCCACAATCTCTCTACTGGTTCAACTACCCCCACATTAAAGAAGTGTTTTCTTGTGTTCGCACGGAATTTCCTGTGTTTCAGTTTATGCCCATTACCTCTCACCCTGTCAGTGGGCACCACTGAGAAGCCCCATCCTCTTTACACCCTCCTATCAGGTATTTATAACCATCGGTAAGAGCCCCCCTGAGCCTTCTCTTCTCCAGGCTAAACTGAAGAGCAGAGGTAGTCCCAGCTCTCTTAGCCTCTCCTCGTATGGGAAATGCTTCAATACCTTAATCATCTTTGTGGGTGCATTTGGTCCCATCACCCAGGGCGTTAATGAAAAGGTTCAACAGCATTGGACCCACTATTGACTCCTGGGGCCACTGCCTGGCCTCCAGCTGGAGTTTGTGTCACTGATCAGAACCCTCTTTGGCAGTTCAGTCAGCTTTCCATCCACCTCACTGACTGCTTATCTAGCTTGCAATTCATCATCTTGTCTATGAGGATGTTATATACAGTATAATGTTATGTTATGTACAGCGTCAAAAGCCTTACTAGAGTCAAGGTAAACAACATTCACTGCTCTCCTCTCATCCACCAAGCCAGTCCTCTCCTCACAGAAGGCCATCAGGTTGGTTAAGCATGATTTCCCCTTCACAAATCTGTTCTGACTACTCCCAGTCACCTTCCTGTCCTTCATATGTCTGGAAATAGTATCCGGGCTTACATACTCCATCACCTTCCCAGGGATCGAGGGGAGGCTGACTGGCCTGCAGTTTCCCAGATCCTCCTCCTTGCCCTTCTTGAAGACAGAGGTGTCATTTGCTCTCTTCCAGTCCTTAGGAACCTCTCTGATCACTATGACCTTTCAAAGATAATCAAGAGTGGCAAGCGCAAGGACACTGGTGAGTTCCCCCAGCACTTGCGGGTGCATCCTGTCAGGGGCCATAGGCTTATATATGTCCAGTTTGTTTAAGTGTTCCTTAACCTGATCTTCTTCCATGGAGGGTAAGTCTTCCTTGCTCCAGGTTCCCCCTGTGGTCTCAACGGCTTGGGATTCCTGAGTATGGGTCTTACCAGTAAAGACTGAGGCCAAGAAGGCATTCAGTACCTCAGCCTTTTTTGTGCTCTTTCACGAGGGTCCCTGTCTCATTTAGTTGTGGGCCCAAGTTTTCCCTAGCCTTCCTTTTGCTGCTTATGTATTCATTGAAGCCTTTCTTGTTGCTCTCCACAGCTCTTGCCAGTTTCAGCTTCAGGAAGGCGTTAGCTTTCCTAACCCCATCCCTGCATGCTTGGCCACTGTCTCTGTATTTTTCCTGGGTCACCTGTCCCTGCTTCTACACGTCCTTTTTTATGTCTGAGTTTAGTCAGGGGCTCCTTGTTCATCCGTGCAGGCGTCCTGCCGCCTTTGCTTGCCTTGCTGCTTGTTAGGACGGACCATTTTTGAGCTTGGAGGAGGTGATACTTGAGTATCAGCCAGCTCTCTTGGATCCCTCTTCCCTCCATGGCCGTATCACATGGGAACAGAAGATGTACCAAGGAAAAAGAATTTTCAAGTACAATGTTTTTTTTGATATGGTACTCCACCTTTTGCTATGCCATAAAGTTAAAGCAGGAGAACGCATTGGCATTCTGATATTGCAGGCTCTGTACCATTTGCCTTATGTTTTCATTTCATGGAAGTATTTCAAGACAGAAACAGGAATAGGATGACAGAGATAATGAGTTAGAAAATAAGCTCTGCTGTAAGGGTTTTTGCAGTAGCTCAGGCGCTACTGCAAATTCTTTGTTTTTAGAGAGACTCAAATTTACTCATGTCCTTTAGCGTTCCTTCAAGGTGAATTTGGACAAGACACATCAGATGCTCTGGAGCCAGATGGAATATAACCCTGTTTAATAGATGCTGCAGGACCTAGAGGCAGGGAGGTAGTTTAAAGCAATGTCCCACTATGTCTGGACTACAAGATTCCCATTTTGGGGAATTTAGAAATATACATTTTCAGTGTGGGGATATCCCTAGCATGGCAGGAGTGACTGATACCAGATGCTCTAGTGCTAGCACTCTGAGACCAAGACTCTGAAGCCTACAGAGATGGAGCTTCACCTTCTACTACCTTTAGCTAGAGTATTTTAGCTCTAGTTGTACATCTGTAAATCAGCTGGATTTCGAGGTGCCTCTTTACATATATTCTTCCCACCACCTGGTTAAGTAAACAAATATTCTGAATAGCTCATATAAAAAGAGGTTCATATGTTTATCTCTTATTTGATTCCCACCTTTTCTGTGAGATTTGCAATAATTATTCTGCCAGTATCTTGACTCGTTGCGGAACTGGTGCATCAGCCACTACTAATTAATTGCAGTTCCATTCATCATATTTTGCCCTATTCAAATAACATAATTGGCTGAATAGGCTTAATATTAGGAGAATTTGCTTTTGCAATCAATTTCTTGACAATTTCCTTTCCCTGAATTTAACAACTCAAGTTTTCCTGAGTACCTGTGTATAGTTTTCATGTGACATTATTTCTTGCTTGGAATGTTTACCTATTATACCAAAAAGGCTAGTAATTTCAGCTGAGACAGATTGGCAGAGTCAAGCTCAATGGGAGCCTGACCCCAGGTTCATAAACCAATAGATGAGATAATAGAAGTTTATTACTTTTCAGAAGGAAGGACAAAACTAAACATTAACAGACAGATTGACTTTTCTGTGAGGTCACTGGTCATTAAATTTCCCACTGGTTTTACAATCTGAACCACAACAGTGATTTAGTTTTTAGCTCAAGTCCTTGCAGTGAGAAGACTGTTTCTTTATTACCTTGCGGCCATTCTTCATTTTAATGGCATTTCTCAAGCTTCTCATCTTAAAACTAGTGAACATTATAAAAAATGAGAACTATGCCTTCTATGGCTTGAACACAAACAAAACAAGTTGCTTCCATCCTTCTCTTTTAAAATCCAGCAGGCACTGATTTGTAACTGATTTGTAGAGAGGTAACTGCAGCCTAACAGAGACAGCTCGGTAAGGATGAAAAACTGCTCCACAGAAGTTAATGGTAGAATTATAGGAATTATCTATGAAGCTCTGATCTAAAGCAGAAGTCTTTGGGGGATAGTGTAGGAGAATACATACTGAACATGTGTTGGCAGTCAGAGGAGTCAGGACTTGGTACTGGGGGCAGTAATTGAACTTTGAGTTTTGCCTCTCAGGAGGAGATGCAAAAGAGGGGTTATGCTGCTGGGAGGATGCACAGAAGCCTCCGGGCAGTCACAGTGCTGAAGCTCGACCAGAAACTAGTGGCTTAACCTTGATATCTATTGGCTGCTTTTCCCTTCCTCCCTCAGTATGTCAATAAATGGAATTTGAACAGATGCTGTTTCAGAAGGTCATTCAGAGGATGGTCATTCAGAGGAAAGGGGACAAGTAGAAAACCGTAAAGAACTGTGCAGAAACTCTCTAGAAAAGATCCTACCCCCAAAGAAGATGTTTGTTTATTTCTTACTATATAGACATGCTGTAACATTTATAACCTTGCAACAAAAATAAAATAAAAATGGATTTATTGCCCAAAGGATAGAAGCTTATAGACCCTTCTTTAAGGTCACAGGATATTTAGAAATAGCAGGGCAACAATTTAGAATGCTTTAAAGGGTCATTAGGATAACTCTTACTTGACAGCACTGATTTCCTAAGGAAACCATCTTTTCTGCACATACTACATGATTTGCAGTAATGTATTTGTTTCATATTTTGATAACACAGGAGTCAGCTTCCATTTATTCTGATGGAAGATTGAACAAAGGCTTTGTTCCATGCCAGCCTCCAGCCAAGAGATCATGACCCTTTAACTCTTTTCCTATCATTGACTGATAGTGGAGCAATACTACTTGGCCAACTTCCTTCTTGTCTGTGCCAAAAATAAAGGGTGGTACAATACACAACAATCGACAGGATAGAAGGAGGCATACCTCCATTGAATCAGTGTTCTATGATGTAAAGATGCTTTTTAGAGCCCTTAATATAGCAAACTGTAACAGCTAAAGATGCATAAACCAACAAATGTCTGAGAGAACTTTCCAGCTGAACAACAGTGGGGGAAGGAGGATGAGTCACAGCGGCTGTTCCTAACATTAACAGCTACAACTGCTTTTCTTTTCTAAATCCAGATTTATTGTTTGGGGCCATCACCAAAATGTTCTTTGTTTTTCCACTATGAAACAGATGGCATAAATGTGACCTGCAATTTTATTACTAGGTTACAATTTTATCATGTCATGCTCGAACCAATAGATTCATTCACTTTACAATAAAACTGTCATTCTGCTGAGCTGCCTATGGATGCATTGAATAAAATGGTAATTTAAAAAGTTTCAAGTTGCTAAATCAATATTCCATTATTTGTCTCATATTGGTTTTATTAGTGATAGAAATGAAGCTCAACAATGGATAAAAGCTTGAAATGGCTACTTGGAAAGATGCAGTGAGAATGGACTCATGCACAACCACTGCATTTTTAATCATCTTTCACATTTCTTAATAGAAACCTAATACATCTTTTCCACACATTTAAATTAGACAGACAAAGTTTCTGAACTCTATTATTTGTGAGGTTAGTCAAACTACCAGCTGAAGGAATCTCTTTCAAGGTTATACACAAGTGAAGCAAAACTTTATTATAAATTTACCTTGACATGGGCAGGAATAAAAAAGAGCACCTAATTTGGGAAGAGAGATTCTGAAGACTGTTTAGTTCAAGAGGAACATGACTAAATGGAAAATACCTGAAACGAAGCCGGTTACACCTTTCCTCAGTTCGTTGTCAGTGCTTTCCAACCACAGCAAGAATCAACTGTACAACACATTTAATCATTCAAGGTCAGAGGCAGGTACAGGAATTTGCTACTCTACCTCAGAGATATTCTCATTGCAAAGGTAGGGAAGAGTTAATACCTGAATATTCAAATATACATGGAAATATAATTTCAACCACTCATTTGATTTCTTAAGTTGAAATACAGTGGACCAAACTCTATTAGTGTTACAATCAGATTCCAAGCAGAGATAGCTGTACACACACCACCAAAGGAGCAGAAAGGTGATTTAAAAAATGCTAAGGAATTAAAAGGTCTATCAGGTTAGACAACTGCTACAAGTTTGCTGGGATAACCTCACTATTCTTGCACATCTCCCTCCGCACTGTCACTACAAGCCAAGGAGCTTCTGGTTAACCCTTTCTTGAAGATAGATGACTCTTCTGTACAGATATTACCGATATCTGAACTGGCTGATGCAGTTTAGTGGACCAGTCATTGGATACTTGGGTATTGTACTGGAGCGGTCTGTACTGTGTGACTGGTCTAGTATGCCCATTTTGAAGATCTCCTCGCTGCAGGGTTTCCTAGGTACCTTGAAATCCATCTTAGATCAAAGATAGCCCAAGTCAAAACAGAGAAGCATGTGTTAATTTGATTCAAATATGGACAATAAGATATCAGAGATAGGTGTACATGAACAAAAACAAGTGATTTGGAGGACTCCTAACACTCTTGTACTCCTATTAGGAAAACTGCTTTAGCTGACCTTCAGGCTTCTAACAGCCTCTTCCTTTCCTTTTTGTCTCTTTGTTTAAAAAAAAAAAAAAGGCCAGCCTGTTATTTAATTGTATCACTTTCTTTAGATTTGGCATTAAAGGAGAGCTTCTAACATTTCTGAGTGCCCTCCCAATAATTAGGCTTGCAAAAAACACCCCGTAGCACTCTATTAAAATAAGTTAACTTACCTGCCAGTGGTTTAAATAGCTAAGTGAGGGAAAAAACTTACATCAGGCACTGGACAGTGGTGGTAGGAACATTCCAAAAGCACTTGCAAATAATTTCTTTATCGTCCCCCCAGAGCCTTGTTAAAAATGCAGCTTTTACAACATGCCCCCAAGATATTAAAATTAAGGCTGTATGAGTCTGAGACGGAGAAAGCAGACTCCATGGATCTGGAAACCTTTTGACTTGCACCCCACCTATTTTGCAGTGAAAATCTAGCTAAGATGTTGCTAACTGTAGTTGCAGGGGTGCGGCACAAGGCGGGAGTGATCTCTCAAGTTTGTAGGTCCAAGGCAACCTATGTTTTTTTAAAGCAGAAATAATACCTCAGGCTAACGGGCAGCCTACACAGATCTCACAGGCCTGAGGTTACGTGTCCCATTCAGAGACCGAGCAGTTCTTTCCACATCAGCTTTGCTCACTCACAGCACATTGCGATAGTCTAGTACTGAGGCAAAAAAGCCTTTGAACGGTGACAGCATCCTTTGCCAAAAAGGCGTAACTTTCTGGTCATGGCAGGGGTACGCACCACAGCAGCCTGCACTGCAGTACCACGTCCTCTTGATGAGCTCTCCTGGTCGATGGTGGACACTGTCCTTCAGTAGAAGAAAATGACCGCATCTTTGCCATGTTCTCTGCATCACCCCACAACGCCTCCATCTCATCTGCGCTGAATGCTGGCCAGCCTCAGATCAATGCAGGTAGTGGCTGTGATGGTGAACTACGGTGTCATCACAGCCTGAGGAAGCTATCCGTGAGGACAAAGGGGAAGGCCATGAGAAGGCTGAAAATCTTTCGCCCTATAGCTCCTTGCTACTCTCCTTTAGGTCTCATTCCCACAAGGAAGAAGTGGGATAGCAGCATAGCATCTTGCAACATCTCACCCATGAAATCTTTGGGAAGAGGAGCAATTGCTCACAACTAATGATAGCAATCTCTTTAAAAGAAGCAGTTATTGAAATGATGTGGATTATGAGCAAGCTACTCATTTGACATAATCACCAGTATGAAGGAGATGCCAGGTGAAAGGTCCACAAGCTGACTGTGAAAACCCATGCCCAACGGTAAAATCAGCTCCACAGCTGTCTACCCAAGGCCTGGCGCAGAAGAGCAGCTGGGAAAGGGCAGGCCAGAGGGAAGGGAATGCTTTGGGATTTCGGGTAGCATTACTCAGTTGGCAGTCTAGGGGGTGAAGGGGGAGAAGCATTTCGCATGTATCTTGCACCTGGAATAGGAGACTAAGAATGTGGTTTATACATTTAATGCTGCTCTTAAAGAGGCATTTTCAACAGTATGGCACAAAATTGTTATACTTTGGTGTAGGAAGTACCAGTGAAATAAGATGGCTTAGTTAGCTTCATGAAGATAAATATATTTTTGCATAGAAATCTGGAAATCTCTGGACAAATGAACAACACTAGATGATCTTTTTTTTCAGCCAAGTTGCTAGGAGACATCACTTTAATCAATCACAGAGCCATCAACTACTCCTGCTCAGGAATTTTTTAAATAAACTGTTTTGTACTGAAGAGTAATTCGGTGAAGCTAAAATTGCTCAGGGGACTATGCCAGCTTTGATAAAAAACAAGCAACAAAACTTTCACTGACAAAGGACTTTCCAGGTTCCAGATGGAATTTGTGATCCAAAGCTGCAATAGGCAGGTTGGTGCCACCAGCATACAAAAGACCAAGAGGAGTAGCTCAAACTTACACTTGCCCTAGCCAAAAGCTAGTGGTCTGCTTTTCAGCAACCCATAAGAAGCTAATTAAGCAGTCTATAGGCTAACAATAAGTCTACAGTAAGTAGGTTTAAATTCACTACACACAGAAATCTGCATATGGTGTAGGAAATTCCAAGGGAAATTGCAATTTGAAAAAGCTGAAAACTGCTGGCCTTATGTAATTTATAGAGCATCCACCAGCAATGGAGGAGACCCAAATTCAAATCTTTGCTCCAGGGAGGTAGGTGAATGGCAAGTTTTCACAGAGCCAAGCTGCCAATGTGAAAAGGCTGAAAGGTAATGATGCTACAGCACAAATGAATAAGAGAAACTGAGCTATAAATAGCATTATATATGGCTGAAAAAATTAAGAAAGAACATAACATTAGAAAATATTTCTAAACCTACTTTTCTTTTAAAGAATCTGCACGCTAAAAATAGCAGCTTGTATATACTTTGATGTAAGCGCATCTGCAAGATTTTTGGGGGAACAGAACAAGGAGGGATCATTTTTCAACAAAGTTTTTAAATAAAATGCAAAAATCAGCAAGTTAGGAGAAAAAAAATAACAAAAATGGAAAAACTAAGCAGCTAGCTTTTTACCATTACTAAGTATATCTCGTTAAACGTTAGACATTTTTTCATTTTGCACAAGTTTTAAATTATTAAAAACTATCTGGACAAAAAAGTTATGCAGATGTTAATAACAATTCCTACGGCCAGTAAGTGTATTCCTCATACTGCCTCAGCTGCTTTGCTCTGGACAGGCTATAGGAAGCCGTTCCGAAGGGCACCGACGGCAGCATGTTGGACACTCTAACGCTGGCACAGCTTGCACAGCCAGGCTGCAGGGACGTGTTGGGGACAGGAGAACTTATGCTGTATTTCATGTGATACCCTCTGGGAAGGTGATTTACAGGAGATCATTACGAGCGTGTACATATTGCAGCCACGGTTTGTTCTCAGCTGTCCCTGTGTCTGCATCTCAACCACTCTAAATTTTGGTGAGCACCCACACGCTCACCAGAGTACAGAACTTTACACTTTACAGATATTTACTACGGGTGAAACCCACAGCAACACTAACGTGCAATTCACTGGACTGTACTTATTGTCAAGATGACTAGCCTTCTCCGCAGCCCCACAGCTCCTGCTATCCCAGCAGACTGACTGCAGCCCACACACCGCAAACGACGATGCCGCAGATTTCTGGGTCTGTGTCAAACCCTCTCAAATTCAGCGAGACTTCTCAGAGCAGCAGAGGTGTAGAGTAGCAGATTTAGTTATAGGTTTGGGGTCAGCATCTTTCTGCCTGGAAAGCAGCTGTTTTTATTTTAAAGTTGACATTTACCTTCAATTTTTTCCACTTGGTAGGTATTTTCACAGAGGAATTTGCTTACTGTTCCTACTCCAACAGCAAATGAATATGCATGTCTGCCCAGCCTTTATTATCCTTTTACTACTCTTAAAGTAAAAGGATACACTCTTTTATACTCTTAAAGTTGTAGCTGTTGATTTGGAAACAGTCCAAAACGTGATTTCACGTTTTGCTGTTCAACGCAAAAGTACATTTAGAGACGGCAACCTAATGTTCAAAAATACAAGTCCACAAGACTGTTGGTGAAAAGGGGATCTAGAGATATAAATATCACTACTGGGAGAGACAGTAGACATCAGAGTGGAACTTTCTAAATTTATTTAAACTTCCAGTGAGGTTGATGCATGAGAAAAATCTAGTCCAGCCAGCTCTGCGTACGGTTTTCTTTCAGGGGACAAGGGTATTTCACCTTCATCCCTCTGTGGAGAGGAACCTATAACTACAACAAAACCAGGAAGAGAAAAGCGAACAGATAATACAAAAATGAGAAGAGTAAATAAAAAATAACAGTAATTCTAATAGTAAGTGGAAAGAAATTACTTCTGAAGACAGTTTAGGGGTGCTAGCAGGGCTAAATTTTTGAGCTGAAGTCACACCATCCTTTTTTCCAACCCTACCACTTTTCACAGAATGTTTTGGCAAGAAATGCTGTCTGCTATGTTTTAATCTTGGAAATGATCTATATGTGGTGGCTGCTTTAACATTTCAGGTTAAAAAGCTGCAAAAGTGGGTAAGGTAGACTGACACCTGTATCTGGCCCCAAATGCATGCATTCAACCCCTCCTTTTGTGCCTGTCCAACACTAGAGGGTTGCATGTGTGTGATGAAGCCAGCAAGGCAAGGGGACAAGGACTGAAAGTAGATAAATCAATCCCCTTCCATTTCTGTAATTACATCTAGGAAAAAGCCAGGAATGACTTCATGTTACACCATTCCTTTTACTGAGGCTTGAGTCTTATGATGAAGTAATAGAGAGTGAGGTACTGTTTTTTAGTTCGTATTAAACAGTCCTACGATCAGCTGGGGGCTCATGATCCCAAATCCCCACATACGCAGAGCTCACAGTTTGCAATCATTGATGAAACAATGGAATCCTTGTGCGCAGCAAAAAGCTGTTCTTGCGCCACCGCCAGTGATGACAGCTCAGTAAGAAAATAAAGGAAAATAAAATTGGGAGCCACTAACTTGTGGAATTGGTCCAAGGCTTGTTCTGTGGGAAAACACATCCTACACCACAGAAAAGGCCAGGGAGACAATCTGGTACAGATTACTTCTTATGCACAGATTGCATTACTGAGAAGATGCTAAAAAAGTTTTCTGAGTTCCTGTTTCCTTCTTGCTTTAAGCTTCTCATAACCGGTCCTGGGAGCCAGCAGGGACATATGAAGCTTCCATTGGGAGAAAATGGTTGGTAAGGCAAAGGCTTTGATTCTTAGTTTTTGTTATTTCCTAAGACAGAGGAAAACAGCAAAATACACTGATGTGCTTTTATTGCATGATATACTGAGATAGGACAGGGAAAGAGAACATAAGTGTCCTAATATTAAATCAAACGCTGCTGCAGAAAGCCAAATGTTAAGCAAATGCTGTATACTATACATAATCAACAGAATGTAGGCAAGGCCTTTTTTTGCACTGACTTGTTACTTAGCATTCAACAACCTACTGCCAAATCATAAACACAGTTACTGAGATTAGGCAACTGTTTGTACTGCAAGAGTAAAGTCTATTCAACTTTTTGGCAAAGTTCAATTACCCTGCAGCAAATCAATCAAATATGTGTGCAGCAAGCAGTGAAATAGTACAGGCGTCATCTCACTGCTTTCAGATGAACATGATTTTTCCTTCTTTTGAAAAATTTGAAAGTAGCATGAGGAAATATTTACAATGTTCACATTATACAGAAGATAAAACAGAACCTATCGGTGTGATTTAGAACTGCAGAAAATAGTATTTGAGGTATTTGAAACAGTAAATAATGTATGTTCCTTACTAGTAATCTATTATGATTATTCTTTATAGGCACCAAGATCCATGATATCAGTTTAACATTATATCCTCTTTGTTTCAGCAGTTAAGTCAGGCATGCAGAGGCAATCATGCATTGAACCATTTGCAAACTCAACAGTCAAACCTAATTTATACATGTTCAGGACAACATATATTCACCGTGAATGTCACTTAACTAGAAACAAAATGCTCTATTCCAATGACATTGTTCTGAGCTATGCAAACAAAATCCTACCAAGGGAAGTGTTTAATATGTACATGACAATAAGCCAATTACTTCGAAAATTACATGTGGTTTCAAGTGACTCTATGTACTTTTGTTATGACCACTATAAAACTGCATTTGAATTCATGAAATTCTGAAATATGTACCTTCTATCACACTTTAATAATACTTCCTATGGATACCTGTCATATGGTAAGTTAGTGTAAAAAACACCAGGGCCATTTTACCCTATTTAGCAGCAGCCAAGCGAGAAATGATGCCACAACATTTCTCATTTGGAACGGATATTTTAGTTTCCAACAAGTGTCTGTATAAATACAAGATTTTTGGTTTGCTACTGTTTGCATTGTTTACAGAGCTGAAGTAGAACTGGGTGGTGATTTTCTATACAACAGCTGAAGCCAACTTTGAAATTATGTTCTCTGACTTTTTAATTATTTTCTACAACGTATTGTTGCATGTTGTTGCAATAGAAGAATAATTTCTGCTTTCCCACTGCCTGCGACTGTTATTTAGCTGTGGTTACTGCAAATACGGCAAATAACCCAATTCAAAAATCTGATTAAAGTGAGACCAAGTTTTGAGAGAATATCAACTCAACTTGAAAACAAAATTAAATTTATATTTTAATATATCAAAAGAAAAAAATTCCCTGCCACTGGTAAGGTATGTATAACAATCAATGGAAACTAAAACAGCAGCTCTTAAATACACTAGAAGTTAGTTCTCACTGCAGTTGCACAGAATTCATATTTTGAAGCATTTAGAGTATTTTTAAAAAACTTTATTTACCATATTCAAAAACAAATGTTACAAAACAAATTTCTTCTATAAACATAGGCAAGAATGTTTAAATATGATAATTTAATGTAAACCAAAATCCTTTAAAATATTCAATACTGTAATCAGAGGTTATTTACATCCAGTGAAGTCAGAACAACCTTCATGGACGTTAAACATCATCTAAGCAAAGTTAATTTCCATAATTTCTTAAACAAACAATAACACCTCTATTTAACTCAGCTATTAGTAAGTAAATTGTCTTAGTCCTAACACAAGATGAAAGTCAATGTTATATTTGAAAGTGGAAAAGGCATTATCCTGACTACTCACTTCATCAGCAAAGCCAGTACTGCTTTCAGACTTGTAGGACGTTCAGATAAGTAAAACTGTATGTTTATAATATTTATTGCATGATAATACAATTACAGGCTAATAAAAATCAGTAAGTGCTGTGAAAAAAAAAATGCTGTTTAAAAATCCACTATAAAAGAAATTTTATTTTTTCAATCAGATCAGAAAAGCCAGCTAACAAGATTGAAGTTATTTTCCCCCTCTTAACAAAAAATATTTTGTAATTTGACAGTATTCCAACATGGAGAAAGCTGCTCCTGGCAATATATTTGGATAACTGCCCCACACAAAAGTTTAATTATGAAAGTACATTCACCAAGACCTTGGTTTATCAGCCAAAATGGCTCATGTATGGGAAAAAGGCATAGCCCAATAAATGGTAGTCACAAATCATTTTAGATATTTGTTTGTTTTTTCTGTTGGAAGGACAAGCATCATTTTTGTACTGCAAGCAAAAATATCTACAGGACATAGCAACATATTTTACTAAGAAAGCAGAAACATAAGGCTGTTAAAACAGGTAATGGAACACAGAACGTTAAAGTTTTTCACTGCTAGCTCATCTCCAAAACCAGACTGCCCACGTTCAGGGGTTGAGAGCTGCTGAACGACCTGATGTGAAATGGATGATCTTCCTGCATTTCCTACAGGAAAGTCTCATATCCAAATTAAAAAAAATTACTGTTGGAATTGCCAGCTGTGCTGGCATGCATGGGAGATTGCCAGTATGGCATGGAGACTGAACTACAAGCTCTATTTGAGGTGGTTCCTGCATGTCGAGATGAGGCACTTGGTTTTGGTAATGCCTGGCCAGATGCAGTATTTTAACTGTTGCTCAGTACTAAAGCAATTTAGGATTTTCCACAGGAGCTAAAATCACTTCAAAAGGAAAGGTCAGAAAGTCCAAAGACAAGAGCCACGCAATTCTTACTGCAATTCGCCCAAAATATATTTTACTAATCTGCCCGATATCTATTACTACAAATAATAAATGTAAATAAGTTGTTTTAGGGTTTTTTTTGACAACAGATGGGTCTGGAGTTCATCCATTAGCCATCATCACATCAGGTCATTCATACACTTTGCTGTAGCAACTGAAGATCCCCAGTAGACAACTTAGTCAAGGCGCTCTTCATCATAAGAAGGATTGAAATTAATCACAGGATCCCTATTTCATTTGTCAGTACACTGTATCAAATTTTTACAGAGATGTGCATATACATGGATGTACTTGAGTGAGTGTATTTGTAGCAATTTCCTGTAAAGTTCCTTAGGGAGGAGACAGGCCAACCCGCCGTGAGACAGCAGACACAAGGGCACATATCAGAAATTAATGCATGACATTAAAGGCAACATCAAGTGGATGACACTGCTGTTCTATTTAAGGTCTTTGGAAGAGGATGCAGTTTGGTTTTCTGTCACGTTAAGAAAGCCAATGTTACACTGTAATTCTTCAGGGCTAAATATACTTCAGTTGGTGTTAATTGACTAGTAGAACACAGACAATACTAAAAAGCTAATGCCATGCTATCTGGGTGTGGGAAGAAAGAAAACTGAAATGAATGTTCACAAGCTAAACTTTGTAGTGAACTCTTGCTTCAAGTATGGAAGAAGACACTGTCACATCAGCTTGCACCAGCCTGTTATCAGTCTATAAATCAGTTGTTTGAAATTTTATATAAGCATCTAGTTACGTTGCATAAAGCCTAACAGAAATCCACACCTCCTCAGCTTCAAAGTCACTCCAAACTTACACTTGGGGGTATGCCTGTATTGTGTCCTTGAGATACAACATGGTGGGGCCCTCACACTTCTGTACTATGTCAGGTGGAGTCCACAGCTCGCATATGGAGATAACAGAGCCAGGCTGGCCACATAAATTCTGAAGCCAGTCTGGATTACCATGCTAAACAGCACTTTTTACTCTGCTTAAGATATGTGAAATCAGTCCATGTGCACCTATAAGCTAAGAGTTGTGGAAAAAAAGGCATCTTTACGCTGAGAATGGAGTATACTTTAAGAATTCATGTCATTGATAAAAGTACCACATTATTCTTGGAAACAACGAAAAATGAATTTCCTTATAACAAAGTGCTAACTTTTGCAACAGAAGCACCTTGTTGAAACTGATAAGCAATAAAGTTGCTGAAAAAAGGTATTAAAGTTTTCTACAATGGATTTCCATAGCTATCAATATAAGGTGCACCCATGCTATGCGTAGGAATGCAAGAGGCAGAACAGCAGGATTTGGGGAAGGGGTTTTTCATTTCATAGCTGGGGGGAGGGGAGGGGAAAATGCACACACACACACTCAGTGCTTTCCCTTTTTTCCTTTTAAAAAGGAAAATACTACCTTACGATGTATGTTATGGGAAACAGATGAAATCCCGGTCCCAATGAAGACTATTGTAGCTTTGGCACCTACTTCCAAATGATCAGGATTTTATTCACTGTCTTTATTATTTTATTTACTGTTAGTTAGCTGTGCATACTAACATAAGCACACATCTCATCTCTAGGATTCACAAGCAAAAATAGACAGGAAAACTGATGGGAAAAGCAGAACACACAAAAGAGTGCATGGTTAAATTCTCCAGTTGCTATTTCGAATTATTATCTTCAAAACAGGTCCTGAATTTTGAGCTGTAATAGCAAAAGCTTTAGAATACATCTCCTCTATTAGAACTGTGAAATTATTGCTATTTACCAGCATACTCTGCTGATATTCTGGTTTGTATACACAAAGACATACTGCTCTCAGCTTTCCAAGGGCCTAGGATGGGGTGCAGCAAGTTACAAAGATCCAAGTGACAAAAAGAAACCAATCAGACAAGAGAGAATACTGCAAAATTAGTCCCATGAGTGTAAATAACTTTCTGAAACATTGGTTAAGAATTCCCTACTTCAGGCAATTCTGAGTTTGCAGTCAAAAAGGGAAGGGAATTCCACAAATCTACAGGGAATGCAGACAATATTCAGAATAAAATAAGTGACTACTCAAAGTGGAGGTACTTTTGAGAAGTATGACAGAGCACCACGTTTGTACCTGCACTATGCTCTCAACACAGATTCCTGATCTTTAAGACCTGCTGTAGGGAGGAAGAAAATAATTAAAAAAAACCCAAACCAAAACGTAAATGAACCCAAACCAAAAGAAGTTCATTATACAAGTCCATTAAATTACAGAAATGCACAATAAGCCAAGATAAAGTGCTACAAAATGATTAGTAGTTTTTAAAAAAGTCAATAGTGTTCTTCTTGCTTTATTTAATACTGGTGATAACAGGAGATAGTTCAATTGCAGTGGCAGAACTGGAATTCACAATGTCTTCATATTGTGGAGGTGGATCTAAGTGCTGTTCAGTTTCACTTCTCATACTGGTTTCACCAGTGGCTTCCTCATATGAAGGAGGAGGATCACAGTTTGATAGCCTTGTGGATATTGAGTCTGACCGTCCATCTGTATAGCTCAGGCCTCCTGGAGAGAGCCCACTGACTTCATACATTTCCTCCTGTGGGGAATGAACAATGCTGAGAGGCTGCGGAAGTGGACCTCTGCTGTCAGCCACAGCACCATCACCCATCGCTTCGTGAGCTCCCCTGTGCATGTACACGGACTGTCTACGCATTTTCTTTTTAAACAGGCACCTCCATATGACAAAAATGACAATGAGGATAACAAAAAGGCCGATGATTAATGGAAATGCAAGGTAAAATGAATACCAGGTATGTCCTGTGTTACTTTCTCCCTGAAGTCCATTTTTGTAGACTTTCCAGAACTCCTTCTAGAAGAGCAAGACAGGATAAGTCAGAAACTATAAGACAATTAAAAACACACTTTAATCAAGTTATTTCAAATGAATGAGGAAAAAAAAATGTACTGATGATCAAAATGAAAACCAGTACAGATAAGCACAAAAATTTCCAAGTTTCTTTTTGAGATAGTTATTGATACAAAGATTTTCTTTTTTAAACCAGCTCCTCACTGCCTGCAAGATTCTGTATCAGCATTTAATATTTACAAATCTGCAGCAGAGACAGAAACAGGTAAGAATCAGCATGATAATCAGCATGAATCTCAGGCAACTGTGGAACCAAAGTTTTTCTGCACCGTTCAAGGTCAAAAGTTAGATTTTTTTATTTAATTGTAGTAATACACTAATACAATTTGACAGGGAAATACTGTTGTAGAATAACTGAGCATTCTGGCAAAGGATAACTGTGTTGTGCTGTCATCTCATAATTCAGACTTCTCTCACCCTCTATAAAGCAATAGCTGTCAGCTTAGACTTGTTTCAAATTCTCTGTTTACAGTTAAAAATAGCTTCAATGGTATGAAAATATTACATACACAGCTCAACATATTCTAGAAACTTTGATAACTCAGCAATAGATAAATGGAACAAAATGAAAATATGAACAAGAGAAAACAAAAAGATGAATGGGGACATTAGTACCTGGAAATACTTTTGGTTATATTACTAATATGCACAGACAGGACCACAAAGGATCATGTCACCACCACTCACTTCTCCCTGCAGTGAATGCTATGCAAAACTAGTACAAAGAAAAGCGTATCCTGCCTCAAAAAGTAGTCATCCTCACCTGTAATACAAGATCTCTCCTATCAAGATGGATTTCCACTGTTTATAGCAATGTATAATTAAAAAAAAAAGCCATGCCAGAAACTCTGAACTCTTAAACTAAAATTGCAGAAATCTGCCTCTTCATATTCATGCCAGCATCTATTTTACATGACACCACACATCTCACATGCAAATATTTATAACATACTCACCAAGAAAACTGATATGGTCATTGCTCAGTTATTGGCAAGTGTTTTATTCAGGTTGCAGACTGATTGATTTTATGCACAAACAAATCAGATCCATCAAATTTTATTAGTTCAGGACTATGTGAACACTATTAAATAGATAACACTGACACATCGATCTCTGAGGCAGCTTGAGTCCAGAAGCAGTCTGGCCCCTCTAGTGTGGGGACTGAGCTTGCCCTATGCAAAACCAGAGCCAGGACAGCAGGTGCAAAACACATGCTCACAACATTTTAGGTTCAGAATTTACTAAACTTAAGAGCAACACCACATGAACTTGCCATATCATTTCACACATGAACAAAACAGTCTCCTGAGAACCCACGCAGCTAATTAGTTGCATTAAATGACCAGCTATCATGAGTCCTTTTTATTTATTAGATCAGTTGTTTATGTCCCCACACTCACTGCAAGTATTTTTTTAAAAAATAGTTTATTTCTTTAATTTCTACAGTAATCTGGACTCAAACGTGTTCCCTAAATACCAAGGCTTAACATCACAAGCAAATCTTCATAGTGCTGCTTTTTAATAAAATAGAGGCCCAAATCATCTAAACTAAGCCAAGTAGCATGGACTCCAAAGCAAACAAGTCATGGAAGACAGATTAATCTCCCTAATTGCTTCTCTCTAAACCTAAGAGATTATGTACATTAGATCACATGAGTGAGAGGCTTTTGCTGTAGGATATGGGGAGGGGGTATCCTACATGACATGGCACTGGCTGAGGCACTAAACAACTGTTAACGACACACTGTGCTTTTGAGCAGTTTCTTTTGAGCACAGATATGCTCCACAACTGCTTCTTAACATTTCTCTTTCATGCGTGATACTGTTAATCAGATGCAGGGTGGCACATCATATTTCAGGCTGCCTTCAGCATAGTGCACAGGCAAACGAGTGGGGAAGAGAGGCTAAAGCAGGGAGACAGCCAAAGTCTAATGTGAGCTCCATGCTGAATACTGAAGACTTAACAGGTCTGAACAGACAAAATAAAAGCAACAAAAAAGTAATTATATGTAAAAAAAAAAAAAAAAAGTACATACCATGTTATTTTTTCTTGTAGTATCACTCAAAAAAAAAAATCAAGATTTGCTTAACCAGAGTCAGCTGTGATTAGATTATTAACAATTCCAGCACAAATGACAATTAGAAAATTGCAACAGATGGGAATAATTCTGAAACTACGGGGAAAAGCGGAAAACAGAGTATACCTTTAAAAGGCTGAAAAAAAGATTTGGAGAATTACAGAATGGTCTGTTCTGACTGCAATTCCCGGATACATACTTCAAATAATATGCTATTTGTCATCCCCATGACTTTTACAAATACCTCACTAAATATTCAAGGGTCCATGCCAAACCAGAGGAACGCATCAAGTTATGCAAAGGTCAGTAATAGTTTCAGTACCATTCAATATTTTCATTAATAATGGGAAGGAAGTGTTTGGTTAATATACATGGAGTTGACACCAAACTGACTGGAGAGCATCAGAATTCAAATCAAACTTGAGAAAATGGAGTAGTTGTTGTTAAGAAATAGAAATAATTCCACTTATCTTCACTGAAATTTCTTAAGCAAGAATCATTAGCCATTCACACACAGGATGGAGAGTGACTGCATATAACAGCTGAACAGAATCACAGAATCACAGAATCGTTTAGGTTGGAAGGGACCTCTGGAGATCATCTCGTCCAACCTCCCTGCTCAAGCAGGGTCACCTAGAGCATATTGCCCAGGATCACGTCCAGACGGCTTTTGAATATCTCCAGCGAAGGAGACTCCACCACCTCTCTGGGCAACCTGTTCCAATGCTCTGTCACCCTCACAGTGAAGAAGTTTTTTCTCAGATTCAGATGGAACTTCCTGTGGTTCAGTTTGTACCCGTTGCCTCTTGTCCTGTTGCTGGGCACCACGGAGAAGACACTGGCCTCATCCTCTTGACACTCCCCCTTCAGATACTTGTACACGTTGATGAGATCGCCTCTCAATCTTCTCTTCTCCAGGCTGAACAGGCCCAGCTCTTGCAGTCTTTCTTCATAGGAGAGATGCTCCAGCCCTCTAATCATCTTGGTAGCCCTCCGCTGGACTCTCTCCAGGAGTGCCATGTCTCTCTTGTACTGGGGAGCCCAGAACTGGACACAGTACTCCAGGTGAGGCCTCACCAGGGCTGAATAGAGGGGCAGGATCACCTCCCTCGACCTGCTGGCAACACTCTGCCTAATGCACCCTAGGATCCCATTGGCCTTCTTGGCCACAAGGGCACACTGCTGGCTCATGTTTAACTTGTTGTCCACCAGCACTCCCAGGTCCTTCTCGGCAGGGCTACTTTCCAACAGGTCAGTCCCCAGCCTGTACTGGTGCATGGGATTATTCCTGCCTAGGTGCAGGACCTTGCACTTGCCTTTGTTGAACTTCATGAGGTTCCTCTCCGCCCACCTCTCCAGCCTGTCCAGGTCCCTCTGAATGGCAGCACAGTCTTCTGGTGTGTTAGCCACTCCCCCCAGTTTAGTATCATCAGCAAACTTGCTGAGGGTGCACTCTGTCCCTTCCTCCAGGTCATTGAGGAATATATTGAACAAGACTGGACCCAGGACTGACCCCTGGGGGACACCACTAGCCACAGGCCTCCAACTTGACTCTGCGCCATTCACCACAACCCTCTGAGCTCGGCCATCCAGCCAGTTCTCAAGCCACCTCACTGTCCACTCGTCTAGCCCACACTTCCTGAGCTTACCTAGGAGGATGTGATGGGAGACAGTGTCAAAAGCCTTGCTGAAGTCCAGAAAGACAACATCCACTGCTCTGCCCTCATCTACCCAGCCAGTCATTCCGTCATAGAAGGCTATCAGATTGGTCAAGCATGATTTCCCTTTGGTGAAGCCATGCTGACTACTCCTGATCACCTTCTTGTCCTCCAGATGCTTAGTGATGACCTTCAAGAGGAGCTGTTCCATCACCTTTCCCGGGATGGAGGTGAGGCTGACAGGCCTGTAGTTTCCTGGCTCCTCCTTCTTGCCCTTTTTGAAGACTGGCGTGACATTGGCTTTCTTCCAGTCCTCAGGCACCTCTCCTGATCTCCAGGACCTTTCAAAGATGATGGAGAGTGGCCTAGCGATAACATCTGCCAGCTCCCTCAGCACTCGTGGATGCATCCCATCGGGGCCCATGGATTTGTGGATGTCAAGTTTGGACAAAAGATCTCTAACCTGATCCTCCTCCACCAAGGGAGAGTCTTCCTTTCTCCAGCCTTCCTCTCTTTTCTCCAAGGTCTGGAATTCCTCAGTTATACTGGCCTTAGCAGTGAAGACGGAAGCAAAGAAGGCATTCAATAACTCTGCCTTCTCTGTATCCTTTGTCACCAGGGCACCCGCCCCATTCAGCAGCGGGCCCACGTTTTCCCTAGGCTTCCTTTTGCTATTGATGTATTTGAAGAACCCCTTCTTGTTGTCCTTGACATCCCTTGCCAGATTTAATTCCAACTGGGCCTTAGCCTTCCTTGTCGCATCCCTGCACACTCTGACAACATCCCTGTATTCCTCCCAAGTGGCCTGTCCCCTTTTCCACATTCTGTACACTTCCTTCTTCTGCTGGAGTTTTGCCAGCAGTTCCTTGCTCATCCATGCAGGTCTCCTGCCCGCTTTGCTGGACTTCTTCCTCAGAGGGATGCACTGATCCTGAGCCTGGAGGAAGTGACGCTTGAATATTAACCAGCTTTCTTGGACCCCTCTTCCTTCTAGGGCCCTACCCCAGGAGATTCCCTTAAGTAGGTCCCCGAAGAGGCCAAAGTCAGCTCTCCTGAAGTCCAGCGTTGCAACCCTACTCATTGCCCTGCTCCCTCCTCGCAGGATCCTGAACTCCACCATCTCATGGTCACTGCAGCCAAGGCTGCCCCCAACCTTCACATCTCCAACTAGACCTTCTTTGTTTGTTAGTACAAGGTCTAGCATTGCACCTCTCCTCGTTGGCGTCTCCACCACCTGGGTCAAGAAATTATCATCAATGCTTTGCAGGAACCTCTTTGACTGTTTGTGCCTAGCTGTGCTGTCTTCCCAACAGATGTCAGGGTGGTTGAAGTCTCCCATGAGAACCAGGGCCTGTGATCGTGAGGCTTCTTCCAGCTGTCTGTAGAAGGCCTCATCGATGAAACCAGCAATGCCATTTTTCCAACGCTATGGCAAATTCTGTACTGCAATTATAAGCAGTAATATTGTCCATAAGACGCATGAAAGAGTTAGAGGCTTTCAAAACAGTTCAGCAAAATCCTGAATTCTGCCTGGAAGCAGGTTTTTTGTTTGTTTTTACTATCCAATCAACCATGAAGAGAAACAGAATGAAAGTTATTCTTTGACATCTACTGCGTCCATGACCTTGGTGAGCACCTTACCCTTAATGTTACACTCGAAGAGGAAAATCTGCATTGATAGCTCATCTCAATTGACTAAAAAGCAGAGATGCTTTCTGCGCAACTACAGATCTGATAAGATATTTCCTTGCAGATCCACAGATGCTAGCTTTTTTGTGGACGTGGGTGGGGGGGGGGGAAGCAGTGGTTTTTTTTTTTTTTTTTTTTGCCTATCCTCCATGTTCCCCAGCACTACTAGAGTCCAAACGGAGCATGCACAAACTTCTCCAGATGCTTCCTCTTCTCTCTTGTGTGGAAGATACTGAAATATGAGGACAGATAGCAATACCTTCTGTCCAAAGGAGGGGTTTGGAATCTGCTTTGATACAGACTTTAAACATGAAAAGAAAGTTAGAGCATGTGCATACCTCTTCTGGCACCTCACGGGCCAAAAAGATCTCTGTATCAAATGGTTGGGGCTACACATTCACACTGTGGATGTGCACATGAACGAACACTAAGAAGGATCTTGGGGCTGTTGTAAGGCATCCAGATGGGAACACGTCTGTGAAAGATGAGTACTTAATTACCCATTTCCAATAAGAGAAAAATGAGAAGAAGCTTTGCTACTGGTAAGTAACTTCTCAAAGATAACAGCTGAAACCAGAAAGTGTATTTAAATGATTATCTGCACTTCTCTGTCAGAAGATATTTTAAGACAAAGCTAGTACATGTGAATGCCAAATAGTCAAATAGTGTGGGTCCATACTGAAAAATGACTGTAGAAATGGCTATAAGGGAATCGATCCATTGTTTGTTGGTGAATCCCAGATCAACTGGGCTGATTTTAAAAGAAATACATTTAAGTGGGAAAACTAACATAAAAAAATGATTTTTTTTTTAAAGATCACAAGACTAGGAAGTTCTGTGTCACCTATTTCCTTTCTAGCTGGAATAAATAATAAATGTATTCTTAATTAAAAAAATAGACAAAGGTTCATTAGAATTATTACTGCTATTATTTCTACTGGAACCAAGCTTTCCACTTTACTGTTCTGCTGCCTCAGCAGCACCAAAGGAGTAAAATAGTACAATGGTTGTTTTTGAGGCCAAATTTGCCAAGATTTACTGAAAGATAGCAAATATACTAAGCAAGGATGCACTATTTTAAAGGCTCCATACAGGAGAAAAGTACTTTTGATGAAAATGAAGAAATCAGTTTTCCCTTGCTAATATATTTTGTGTTGGAGGCTGTACAGGAAATAGCAACCCTACATCAGAAGATAAGCTGTGGATGGCATTTTAGTAATGTTTCTCCATATTACCTTCAGCTTAGCTCTATCTGCTGAAGAAAATGTCTTTGCATCTTCTTCAGAAAGCTAAAATAGCAGCATTTTGTCACTCTGCCACACAGCAAAACAGGAGAAAAGCTGTTGTTCTGAGAGTGGCAGGCAGTTAATTTAGAATCAGGGGGAGGTCTGCGTGTGTGGGGGGTGTTCAGGTAACACTGTGACCAGACAGGTGCATAAAGAGCTAAGGTAAGCGTTTAAACTGCCTCAAGGATGAAAGTATAGTATCTATTTTCATTTATAAGCAAGGCAAAGCAAGCATATCTAGACACTTTAGAGCCTCTCATAATTACAGCACTTCAGGTCTAAGTCTACCTTACAAAGACAGAGGAGTAAAATTCTGTACACAGGTGAAAAATATCAACACACTTGTTCAGTCCAAAAAAAAAAAAAAAGGCAAAACAAAAGCAAAACCAAAAAACCCAACCACCCCACCACCTTGCTTTAAATTTTCCTCTTCAAAAAAGAGAAAAACAAAAAGTACTAGTGTACCAAGTGCAAGGTTTCCAGCTTGCAAGCCAAATAGCAAAGAGAACCACAAAGACTGTTAGTCCCAGACAGAATTTGCAGGAACCACAAGAAACTAATACTTCAAGTTACTCAAGCTCAGATTTCAAGCAGCCTCCCCTCTGCTCTGCCATCCCACAACTATGCTACGTTGTAAAGTGGAGACACGCTAGGAACATAAGCCACCTGGCCAAAATCAAATGATGCCCATAACCAAACAAAAATATGGAGAATTCTGATGAACTTGCACAAAGACTCTTATAAACTGCTAGGAAAAAAAAGGGGTGGGGGTGGGGAAGAAGTGCACAAAACCCAGGAAGTAGTTGTAGAATTAATAGGGAAAGTTAAAGAGTAATTTAAAAGTTGGAAATCTTACACCACAAACACCCCTTCTGTAGTTGCTGATCTCTTAATCCAATAACAAAAAGGACTTCTTTCTACTTCACAAAATTATTAACTCATGATTTATGAAGACACTCCAGTAATCATTTACCCTAAAGCACTGCCTAGCTGGGAATATTAGGTGTATATGCCCTTAAAAGGCTGAAAAACTAAGTTAAATAGGCCACAGAATCAGATAACTGCAATGGAAAAGACTTAGAAAACATCTAATGTGTATTCCTACCAAGAAATACTTTTCAGCACATATCTTATTGCTTTTGCAACTGTGGTTTGAAACAACAACAAAACAAAAAACCCAACAATCTCTCAAGGGCATCACACCTATAAGGGCAATTATGGCCAATTTGCCACTTAAGTTTTTTTCAGTGCCTTTCTAATACTTCATTATCTTTATCTATTCAGAATATAGTCAGCATCAGTCAACTAGATCTGCACACCAAAATCAAGTGTGCGGTCCACATGAAAGTTAAGGAGAATGACACCACGCCGAGAATGTGAGCTGATGCCCTTACCGCGCTCTGGCAGCATGTCAGCCTCAAGTAATTCCTGGTCAATTTTCTGACTTGTTTTAAAGGCAGACTAACAATATACCAATTAGAAGAGTGCTTGGTATTCAGTAGGTAGAGGATGCAAACAAAGCAATAACGGCAAGTGAGTGTATCTGCTACGCTGTTTTCTTCTAGTCTTGCCCTCAATTTCGGGTGGTGGGAAAAACATTTCTCTCTTCTCTGCTGGATAAACATCCAGCACGCATAATTAGACACATACCAATGCTAAAAGCTTTACTCACATCACTTTAGATATGGTGCTGACAAGTTTTGGGTTGCCTGCTAAGCTTTTTTGTTTTTCGTTTTAATTTGTGTGTGTGTGTGGAGGGAGGGAGAGAGAAGAGCTATACAGGGGATCTTGCAGTTTCTGCAGTATTCAAAATAAGATATGCAGGAAATATGAAACACTTGCAGATAAAGAGCTATGACTTCTATGATCTTTTAAAATCATCAGGGAGTGTAATTTTTTTTGGAAAAAAAAAAAGGGTTAATGGAAATAAAACAAATATCAGTGGCTGCAGTCGCATCAAGGTATTTTGCATGTTAACCTTTGAATAAATCTGAGTCTCACAACAACCTTTCACAACCGGCCAGTGACCACAACGCTACCGTTTCTGTAGACTACGGGTATTACACATAAATGGCTTTACTAAATCAGCCCCAAGTGCGACGGTATGTTCTAGCCTTCATTACACAATGAGCTGTCATTAGGAATCATCACATCACGGAAAGGCTGGGAGGTAAAAGCACGTGTATGCATGCACTTCAGATGTCAGAAGGAAGAAGCTTTGAAGAGACACCACGCGTTCTACTGCTTCATTTTAATAAATAAGAAAGTTCTCATTCAGCCTTCCTTCTCCCTAGGTACGGCCTCCAACAAAAAGATGCCAAGTATTTTGAACGTTGAATATGTATTTACCATAGACAGCAATTTCTGATGGAGCAATTAAAGAGTGAAAGAACATAACATTTGTAAATTATGAAAGAAGTCTATAATGTACCCTGTGCCATCCTGCCCATTAACCTATAGACCTGCATGTACAATTTCTCTGTGTAGAAACACACAGTAGATGGATGCTTTTTTTGAAAAGAAGTTTTCCGAGTGACATTTTTTAGCAGCTATTATTTATTTTAGGTTTATCCCAAAATTCAGCCCGTTTCATCCAGGTGTCTCTTACATTAAGAAAATATATATTTATTTTTGAGTGCATTGCATTAAATATGCCAGATGGCACAATCAAATATCTATATGCTGTTTTTATTTGTTGAGAGTTGACTTAAGATATGTTGGGTATGATCTGCAGATATTACTGCAGAGCCACTGGCCCACAAGCTTCTTTGAATTAGCAAAATCAACGTCTTAAGTGCCAAGTATCCTTCTGGCAAATTGCAAACTTCTGCATACAGACTTATGCAACAATTCTGTGTGGGCAGTATCTGCTCTAGCAGAAAAGTTCACTCATATTAATAAATTACTGCCCTTGCAAAACATTTGCAACATTGAAATTCTTATTCTTGCACTGTTTTAGATCAGTGCTGCTTGTCAAGACTCTGAGCGCCTGCAGATGTTAACTTCAAGAAAGCCACTTCTCCTTCTGCAAATTTTTAGACTACTAATAATCTGGGCACCGAATACTTTGGCTAGCTATACCAGCACATACGATTCAAAGGCATATTTTAAAATAAATGCTTTGAATTCCTCACTCATTTCATGTGAACATATTCAATAAACAAGCTGTTCTATAATCAATGGAAAAAAATGAAGATTTGTGTCCTTTGTTTCTAAGTCTTCTCCACAAAAGCCCCAATCCCATAATTTCTTCTATGCAAGACAAAAGCATCTGTGATATCTAAGTCAGACCTAAGTGTGCGATGATAGGAGAAGCAGTACACCTGTCATTTAGCTAAAAGTGTTACTGCCAAACAGAATCGATAATGACAAAGTTTTGCCCGCTTTTCCTCAAGCGTGGTTATTACTTTAGGTTCCTTTTCCTCCCAGCTGCCAATTTTCACACAACTTGTAAGACCTTAATTATCTCTGAGACTTCTGCTCCCTTTCAAATTTGGTTTAATCAGTTGCAAGATTTAGACGTTATTACTCTGCAGGCCATCCCTCTCCACTGTGCAAGCCTCATTTGCTCAGAGAATCAGGCCAAAAAGAAAAACAAATGTAGCGTAATGTTGGAAAGCACACGAGCATTTAGCACACCTAACAGTTTAACGTTACTGTGTACATACACATCAAAACATACCGTCTTTTCCTCATTTTCAAAAGCTTCTCTTGCTTCTTCATAGGTACAAATTTCTTCTCGGCATTCATGCTCTATGTCACCTTGCTTTAATTCTTCCAAAAATCTGTTGGCTCTTGGGTATCTTTTTAACACAGAATTGGCCTTGTCCTCTGTTAGGAACACTGAATAAGAGGAAAAATAACAAAAATCACTTTTAAAATATCCAAAACTTTTAAAGTATCCAAAACTTCATGGTAAAATTGCTCAAAAGAAAATGTGCTTGGGGGGGTGGGCAGCAAAAAACCCCTTTTTCAAGGCCCTCCCCTTTATTTAACATGATAAAAGATCTCTCCAAATTTTCTTCACTAACTATAGAAAAATCTAGGCAGGAATATTTATTACTATAATGTAAATATGACAGACCTCACTTCTGTATCACACTTTTGTATTAGAAAGCACTCAGGTTTATGTTAAAATTTTTACTTCAGGGTTTAAAACCTGTGCCCAAGAAGAATACTGTGAATAGACAGGCATATGCTCAAGTGATTTCTTAAACTAAGATGACGGACAATAAACAATACTTGCCTGTGAACACTCAAAAAAAAAAAAAAAAGACACTAGCAACTGGCTGCGCGCATCACAGCCTGAATGCTCAGAAGCTTTTGAAGATACAAATATTTCTGAATATTTTCCAGGCACAGTCATACACTAGAAGAGTTGCGTTTATCGAAGTTTAAGTCTAAATCATATATATTTGCCTAAGCAACTTTGAAGCTGATTTGCTACTTTCAATTCAGAAACATTAACCTGAAATAGCAACGTTTTGAGGGAGCAGAGAAAGAAAGAAAGGAAGAAAAAAAAAAAAAGAGGAGCACCTTATTACATTTTCCTGACTCATACAGATAAAATCCATCTTAAAATAGCATTGTTTTACAATTGTAAGGACTTATTGCTCAAGAATCTAGAGACTTATTCAGTGATTCAAAGAAAAAAAGCGGGGAGGAAGAAGGATCCCCAAAGTTCTGACATACGTATTCTTTATTTGCTTTCCTTAGTAACATTTCTGGGATGTTGTTTACTGTTCAAAGAGAGCTGGGAGTAATCTCATCTTTTGACCTTCCATTTTTTCCTCGATTTCCCTGATCAATGATTTTTACAGCAACACAAAACTAGAACACTCCAAAATCCAGAGGACAGAATAACCCCCAAATTATGTCTGCAGTGTATGATGCAGAAGTTCTTCAGCCATTTCAGGCCAGGAAGCAAGAAAACCACATCTGTGAAACTGTTTATGCATTGCGACTGCATACAATTGGGGCTAACTAGTTCAATGCACTGCCATATGCACATAGTTATACTGCTTTCCTGAGCTGTGCTACCATCTCTGCATCGCTTCATTCAGAGCTGGCTTGGGAACCTCCACCACACCACGAAGACAAACTCTCACTGTCTGCAGAGCAACAGAGAATGACTTTGTTATACTGATTTGAAACGATTTATCTATGATTTTATGCGAATTAAAGTTTGTTGTGTTTTTTTCTTAAATAATCATACTTTAAATATTAAAAAAAGGAAGGCAGTAAGTCTATAAAGATGATCACTATATTATTTTGCTTTCTTACAGGTTAGGCATGGTGACATTTTTCAGCAAGGAGGCTACTATCATAATGAGGCTGATCTACTGATCTATTTTACATAAATTTCAGTTTGCTCAGTATCTGTTGTGTACTTACTTTCTAAATCATTAAACTTCATCATCTTCCTTTTGCAAAGGATTAAATACTTGAAGATTAAACTCAACAACACCAATCAATCATTCTTAGGTTTTCAGTTGAATACATGATTCTGGTACAAAGTTGTGTGAGAGCCAAATATTTACAAAATAACCTGCTACATGCAGAACAGACCACTTTTATACAAACAATTACCAGAGGCATACATGCGCCACATAGATTACACTATTCATCATGCTGACAGAAATTCAGTGCATACAACTCTACAGCTGCGCTTACTGCAATTTTGGTTTCCTCAGCACAAGTGAGTACATGGGCACATCCCACTGTGCGAGTTCACTGACTAAATGAAGTATAAAGTAACATTCAAAAATCTCTTCCGAAAAAAGACAGATAGCGTCTTTCAATTCCCCACACAATTCTCCTGACTCCCCTCTAAGCAAAGGTCTGAAAAACTGGCTTCCAACACGCCTGAGCGATCACCTAAACGTGGTGTGATTAAGAATTTGCCCACATCAGGAAGCCAGCGCGCAATCATGTAAAGGGATGAACTTCCAGTGCTCTACCATCTTCTCACCAACTCCTCCTGTGCGCATTCCTGAAGCGGAACAAACTATAGAACAGACGCTCTTAGGAGCGTCCATACGTGGAGTCACTGAAGAGTAGATAACGCACTGTAAATCAACAGTTTCCCTTCCCTCAGCAGATGAGACCTAAGGACTCTCATTTCACAGATGGAACCCATCCCTGAAAAAAGCAATGGAAGCAACTACCATAATTTTCGATTGTGTACAGAGGTAAAAAGGACTGAAGAGGAAAACACAGGCAGCAAAAAATACCATAACTGAAAACTGCTAGCCCTCAGAAGCAATACATAAATCTTTGTTTCTGCATGCAGTTTCCAATTTACCAAAGAAGCAAACTGAGAATGAAGGTTTAAAAGCTGGAATGTCATACAATATTGCGTTTCCTACACATTAGGATAAGTTTCTAGGTAACACTTTAGTATTCCAAGAAGAGCTAAGCATACACCTCTGCTTCAAAAGATGTTGAAGAAAAGCAAAACATTAAAATAATTTAATATTTGAGTATGGCCAATATTTGACTATCTTAAAAAAAACACACACACACACACACACTTTTTATTTTGCAATTCATATTCAGAAAGGGTCTCTCAAGCTGCAGTATAGAAGCCCACACATCAGAGACAAAAAGGCTCAATGAAACAAATAAACTGCACAGTATACTCATTCTAAAGGGATCTGATAAATCTTGTGATTAGTCCAGATCAGGAATTGCTTTTGACCCTGCAAGACTGTAAAAAAATGAAGCAAAATTGCTCATATATTTGTTTCGATTTGGCACTTTTAATGCTCCGCAGACTCCTAATGGCTTTACATTCTTATTCAGAAATCAATACAAATGTAGCAGGGAAGCACAAACAACACACCACACACTTATCGAAGCAATCTTGATGGAGGTACTGATCGAAAAGATATTGATTTAATGAGAATCAGTCATTGCCTGACGAATTACCTAAAAAGAGATAATGGAACCATACTGCAGAAACCACTTTAACTTCTTAGTATTCCATCACCACCATAGTGTAGACATTCAGTTGTAATTGCACTGAAGCATATAAAAAACCTCCCTGTGTTGGATGCCCACCTAGCCAGGCTACAGTGTGGCTGAATTCACTACAGCTGTTACTGTGGAGCTCAAAATGATCAGGGAAAAATTGCACATGGCAAGAGTAAAGTAAAGCAAAACTAAACCTAATTACTAAATTTGTAAAGGAGATACCTAGCAAATAAGGAAAAACCAAAGGTATGGTTTTGGTGTTATGTAGAATAGCCACAAAAATAAGTAACTTCAAATCTCCCTGCCGCGCCCCCCCCCCCCCCCCCCCCCTTTTTTTTGGTAGAATATAGATGAAGATTTACAACTACAAAATCTGATGCATTGGAACACATTTATTTCTTCAAACATATCAAACACAGTGCTCTCTGTGTGCAAGTAATACTTATATTTTAGAGAGTTCTGAATGCATCAGAAAGCTACAAAAACACCATTTCAAAGTCTTAGTTATGACTTACTATTATTAAAGGGTATAATACAGTCAGCTCAATTTATTGTACATTCCCAGGGAAACTTGTTTACTGTTATGATTGCACACAATCTATTCAATCTGAAACAAACAAAAAAGTCACTAAATTTGCATTTGTAAATTATGAAAATACAGAGGGCACATTTTGCTTTATACTCCACCTACCTCAAAACCTCCTAAGAAGTTTTTAAAAAGCATAACTTCATGTGTGGTACTGAGCTTGTCTTCCTCTAGGAGTTGTAAGGTTGAATGCATGTCTAATTTCATCCTACACTTAAATAGTTACTTTTATCTCCTGTACAGCCTACAAGATTTTGCATCAAAAACTTAGCCGAAGCAGTAATATTCATAGCATTTACACAAGCACTACAGGCAATAAGGCAGACTGCTCACAAGGAGTGAGGCAGGCATCTGACATTGACTCATACTGAATATCAGGTCTAAATTATTTTCCAGATTATCAAATTACTCTTTTTAGTAAAAGCAGTTTCTTAACCTCCTGTCACTACAGTGTATTTATGAATATAGTGAATTCATATAGTGAATACATCATTTCACCAAGTCACCATTTCAAATTACTGACAGAACCTAAAATAAAACTTCCTATTAAAAGGAAATTACAGTTCTTGATGAGCTCTGGACATCTGTACTCATCTCTTACAAGATATGGCTCAGACTTACCACTCCCTGCTAAGTCTGCTAAATCTCCAAGCATTCTTTAATGCTGAAGTGAATGAAGACCAGAAAAAGGAAGTGAGTCTTCAGATCAATAAAGTCAGAAAATATTAAAAGAAAAAAAAAAAAAGCATTCCATACTCCATAACAAAAGTTACTAATAAAGCACACTTCTTTTTCCAGTATTGCCACTCCAGCACCCAAATGCAAGCAATACCATCAAATAGCTCAAGTACCTGCAGAAGGATTTAGCTTGCTGTAGCCCTCTTTTACTTATTCTTCCCTTAACATCTTCAAAAGATATAGGCAAGGACATAAGTATATCACCAGAGTAGATAAATATATCTGAGCCCTGTCAATTGATGCTGTCACAGCCAAGGAAAACAGGCTTCAGGTCTTTAGTGACAGAAGGAACAGGAAGCAGCGGTGTGGAAAAAGCCTCTTGGTTTTCCTCAGCATTGCAGAAGCAAAGCCCAAGGCATTCTGGGCACCAAGTTTCTCGTAAAAGCTCCAATGAGAACATTATTTAGCCTCCCCTTCCCTGTCTCCTTATCAAGTACACTAAAACCACCACTAAATACTAGAAATAAACATTTCATTTTTAATTAGAAGCTACAGCTACTGGTAAATTTGAATCTTTCTGCAGATTATCTTGATTAAACTATTCAGTCTGCATAGGGAAGAAAAGCGAAGTGTCTTCTGAGCATTTACATTTAAGGTTTCAAAAGTGAATTGTGCTCTGAGATCCTGGAGTTACTTAGGTAAGTTTAGGAACAATTAAACTAAACTATAGTATGCAAGGCTGCAAATTCACCCCTACACTCTCTATTTTTAAGCCAATTTTCAAAGGTCCATGAATAAGTTTATGGAGTTTATTCTTATAGTCTGGGTATAGTACCTATGTCAGAAAAACAGCACAATTTCAATTCCAATTCAGTTTCACGTGAGCAAAACTCTACATCACACATACCACAAAAAAACTTCATTAGAAAAGGATATTTTTGGCATGAACTGACTGAGATTTTGGAGGGAGGACATTCTGCAGGTGTGTTAATATTGACTTCCATGGGGAATAATGCATGTGCATTCATCACTAAGTTAACAAACTTACCACTGTCCATGATGATTACTGTCAAGGCAGGGAACTTGCAAATACCAAGCCTGCTAACAAAAGAGAAAGTTCTGTTGAGTTTGTGAATTATGATACAGAGGGAAAAGTTTCTCTTGATTTGCATAATATAAAAATACATGCTGCAATACCCTGTCGTCGAGATTAACCCCTCTTTTGAAATGTACATGTGAACGAACTTCAGCAGTATAGAAAGAATATCTAGCAGAGCATAACTCTTGTGAAATGGTGAAAGCTTTATGCTTTTTTTTTTAAAGCTTTCCTTATTTAGAACATGCAAAAATATTGACATGAAATAGAATGTGCTTATTATTTTCAACTAATCTGTAACCTCTGCTTTACCGAATCTAACATGAAAGGTATTAATTATACTCTCCACTATAATTACTGATACCAAGGCACATATACTTATGCCAAGGCACATAATTCACTCTGCAGAGAATACCACGTTAACATGTTACCTTTAGCTATGGATTGGATTTTCAAAATCAGAATAAACACATGCAAATTGATTCAGCGTCTGCTGGTGATTAAAACAGGATGCCTGCCTGAAGTTCAAGGGCAGAACAAGACATGTGATTTGGCAAAGGAATTTGCAATACATGTGAGCACCCCAGCCTACAAGAACCTACATGTATTTTATATCTCATTTTGGAAGATGAGCAGAGAAGAGATGCTCTCAATCAAGAAAGGACCTGGAACAAAGCTCATTGCCCCAACCAGGCAGAAGGCCAAGAAGAACCACACCTGAAGGCAGTAAGAGTTGTGGGGGAGGAAAGGTTATCACAGGCTAGAGGCAAGGGTAGAGATTAGACTGCTGAGGGACCATTTTAGGTTTCCTGAAGTCTTCATTAATTTGAGAAAACTTAATGAAATAAAAGCTTTCAAAGAAACAGAAAGGTGCAGCTGCCTCACCAAGTGGTTAGATCACCACATGAGGTTAAAAGTTTTATTAATAAATTGCCAACTCCTAAAGGTTAGCATTAGCTCTACTTCAGAGACCTGGCTATACATCAGCATATCATACCATACCAACATCCTCATTCTCTTTTTGAAAATACATACCAAATTTTATCTTCGATGCAGACATCATTCTATAGTTTAGCTCAATATACTAGAATAAAGCCCACAAAAAACTACATAACAGAGGTCATGCAGTTATTGCAGTATAAATGTAGTTTGAGTACAGCTGTATTCAGCTATTCAGGAGGGGAAGAATGCTGCAAGATATCTTTACGTGAGGATAACTACATTAACAATAGAGCTCATACTAGTTTTTTTTTTTAAATAGGAAAGAATTATGATTGCTAATCAAAATGCATATATCGATATAGAAATCCAAATGAAGACCAGGTCTAAGTTTCCTTATTTATACTGGCTGAGAAATTTATACTGTACTGCAGGCCTAGTGCATTTTTTCATTGATTTAAAATGAGGAGGCTTGGCTTGTCTGTTTTTAAACAACGTGGAAACTTCAGATCAGAAGGAAATCTGATCTAGGCAATGTATGTATTTGTCATTGATGTGGCTTACTCAAGGATGGCCTGGTGGTCCTGGCATATAAGTTTTCGTTTATACCTTATCAAAATCAGTCTGAAAAGTTACTTATTTTTATTCCAAAATATGTCAGTCCTATTGGTTCTCTCTCATCTTGCGCAAGATGTTAGCTCTGAAATCCACTCCTCTTAACCTAACAATCTTCAGTAGCAACCAGATGCATGGCTCTTCCTCCTTGTCTGACCCTGACAGAAGCACTGTGACAAGGGAGCTACCTGAACCTTCATTTTATGAGCTAGCAGTTTTCAGGGGGAAGGCTTTAGAAGTCCTTCTGTCCCTCCTTTAACAAACATATATACTGCAAGAGGACTAAAATAAGCATGCTCTGCCTTGTGAGACTGGTCTTTTTTGAAGGAAAGCACAAGAAATTGGGTTACTTTTTTCTTTCCCCCAACACCTTCCTTGTACTTGGTCTATCATTTTCTACAGCTATTTCAGCTTATTCACGCAAGATAAGCACCACTTTCTTACAGAAAAGTCTGTAAGTATGCACAAAAGCTAATCGGCCATAGCTGCCATAAACAACAAAGAGGGAAAGTTAAACTTCCAGCATGTCCCTTCCAACAATAACTTGTCATGCAAGAACAGACTGCAGGAGCTGTAAGAAATGCCACTGAAGTGAATGGAGACATCCATTCACATCCATTACATAAAGACATCCCTGTCTATTAACAAAATTGTAGCATTAAGACTAGAAGAAATGCTGGTTGGCAGAGTGAACTGATTTTAAGGCAAGTTCATCAAACCTGCATAAAGATAAATAAATACTAATAAATAGTGAAGATTAAAGCACTCTTAAATCTCATCACCACAGTGCTCAGCATATTAAGTATTAAAAGCAGAACAGAAGCAGAAGGCTTACAAAAATTATTCAGATACAACATATAAGCTCTTTTATTAGCCTGAGTTTTTCTTAGTAGACTATCCTAAGCCAGGACAAAACTATCTTTTCCGCTTGCTTCTTGAATAAAACTATTAGCATGACATTTTGGGTAGTCCAATTTTTACGACCCAAATACTTGAACTGCGGAAGGAATTGACAAGCTTTTGATAAGGAACAGATCAAAAAATATTGTAGTCTCTGGTGTAACTACTCTCTTCACGTGTTATATCATGAGTTTCTTATGCCATTTATTACCCTCTGGTTTCAGGCAGCTGCTTTGCAACAGCCCCTCAAGGAAGATGAAGTATGACCCATGAGACCTCCCCCACTCTCACCTGACTCACAATAATATATTGCATCTTGCCAAATGTCCCCTAAGAGGAACTTTTTTCTGCATTACACTTCAGCTAGCCTTTAACACTTCACACTTACAACAAATAACTTTGATGTGGTTTTCAATGTAACATTTAAAAACAGGCATATCCCCACCCATGCTCATGGTGTCATAACTAGAGCACTCTGCCTACGGGGAACTTAAGAGGAAACAACCAGGGTAACATCACCCAACCCTACTAACTGTAGTGCTCCACCAGGAACAGAGCAGAACACTGTCTAGGCGTGAGCCTCTTTCATACTTGGCACTAGGAGCTTGGAATGTCATGAACTTGGGGGAATGAAGACCAGTATATTTACACAGACAGAAGACTGAAGAATTGGAGGAACATGTAGAGGAGAAGAGGGGGGGAAAAAAACACTCAGAAGAAAAAAAAACACCCACTTTTTATTTTCTTCAGTGGAGACTGATGCAAATACATTACAAATGAGTAGTCTGATAAAATACAGATATATTGAATTGGCAGCGAAATACAAATTAAATTTCTCCTCCCAATTCCTTCATTACAAAAGTCACCAGTGCACCCTTCTCCAGCAAATACCAAACACACCTTTCCAGTGACTGTGGTGCAGAAACTTTCATTCAACAATCTACATTAGTTCCTGGGCTGTCTAAATACCTGCTGTAAGACTCTAATTAGGTCCAGTTTCCTACAGATTTGTATCTTACCTCTTTACACTCCCTGCCCTCCCTCCCTCCTCTGTACTATCTCCAATTTTCTCCATTTCTAAGTCTCCTGTTCTCCTTAAGATCCCACAAAGCATAGCTAGTTCCCTAGCATGTCATAGCATAGATACAACACCTGAATACTAGCTGGTCAAGAGGCTGGTTCAGGACATGCAGGCAATGACTGCCCAGCCACTAGATGGACAAAACAGAAAACAAAGCTCACAGTACAGGCTTTCTCCCTTTGCAGAGGAACTACTGGGGTCTTGGGCCTCTATTCAACTGTCCCATCCCCCAAAATGGGAAGGAGCTTAATTATATCTCAGTCCACTATCTCTGTCAGTCTTGGTTCAAGTTGACCATTGTTCAAAGTTCATTTGGAAGAAAGAACTGAAGCGAGCTAATTACATACACCTTTTTTTCCTTCATAAACCGACTAATAAAACTAAAAAAGGCTGACAACATTACAGAAACATCTTAACCTTTTACCAACTCATTTACTCCTTCACCCAGCTATTTATTTTGAGTTTCCAACTTTAGCGGTCAAGAACCATACTGAAGGCTAGGATAATCCTGTGGGGTCTAAAGCAATGTTTTTCATACTTATACACAAATGTAACAATAAAAGCCAAAAAGCAGCATTTTACTAATAACACTGATACTTTTTGTTTCAGGAAATCCTCTCTCAGCTATTCTTTACATAGTACCCCCCAGGAGTATGTTATATATCATCTTAGATTTGCTTGTAGAAGAAGCAACAAACAATACAGTGGATAGCACAGACTGTCCTAAAGCCAAGGTGTATGTCAAATTCCCTGTTCAATAGCTAGTCAGGTATATTCAGCTTGCAGCTCTTCAACAGGTAATGTTTTCTGAACACCTGCTTAACTGTCAATATAATGGGAAAAAAAGAAAAACCCACACTCAGAATCAATCATCCACCTCTAGCAGGAAACACGACCCAATGAGTTCTAAACTGCCTACAAGACAGCAAGGGAGACACACCAAGGCCCCCCTTCTGATCACCACCAGTACACTGCTCACCCTCAAAAGGCTGTAGCATCCTACTGATGAGGAACATTTTGCATGAAGCAAAGTTAGATTAATGAAAGTAATATTGAAGTAACATACCCAGATGTCTATTTTTTTTTCCCCCACAACTGAGTATTTTTTCCCCCTCAGTACTGAAAGAACCCACATCTTGTGTACACTCTCTATAAACACACAGCATAGAATATTTTTTACACACTTACTTTCCAAGCTGTTTATACTCTAGCACTGCTGTGCATCTCTTATATAGGATAGCAAGCTAGTTTCAGCATGAAAAGTATACTCTTGTTCCCTCAAGATAATGTTTCTGCAAGATTTCATTGCCTTTGTTAGAGTAATCTTATTCCATCTGTTAGCAGATACACCCCTTCTACCTACATTTTCTCACCATAATTTTAATGGAAACTTCTCTACAGCAGGTACCGTTGAAGGACAGAGGGCCTGGTAGAGGGTATGCATGTCCAAATTGCCTTCATTATTCTTACTCACTGGCCATCATGTGTTCTAGAGGCACACAACCTAGAGAATAAAGTTTATCCTTAAGGGAAGGGATTACAAAGAAAATGAAAAATAAGGATAATGTAAAGAGAAGCAGCAGTATTGACTCTCACTTGATTTCTCATTTGCTAGGTTTAACAGGAAGTTTGAACACTGTAATACCATCATGCTCCCTTTCACAACAGGGGAGGAGCATACATTCCAGTACCCAGGCAGGACAGGAGAAATGGCTTGTGCCATTCTGCAGTACAACTAACAAGGGACATCGTTGCTAATTTTCAGAATCACAGACACACTAGGGAACTAGCCATGCTTTATGGGATCTTAAGGAGAACAGGAGGCTTGGAAATATACAACTCTCAAATGTCATTTTGTTAAAGACAGAAGGCTCCTCATGACTGCCACCAGATAACACTTCAGCTGGCGGAGACTGTAGTCTAAGCTTCTGCTGTAACTTTATTACCTGTTCTTTAGTTGGTGGTTTTTGTTGTTTTAAAGCTGTGACAATCTTCTAGCTGATTATTCTCTGGCTACTCTCTGGCTCATCCAGGTCAAGGGGGAAGTTGCTATAAGCTAAATACATCATCTCTTCCCTCCCCTCCCCTTCAAAACCAGACAAGAACAAGCTCCCAGTACACACAGTTTGGCGGGCAGGACATTTGAGTGGAGAAGTATGTTCTCCCTTTGGCAAGGGAGCATTTCAGTTTAATTGTTTTAAAGTACATGGGAACCATCTGGGGCAGTTCTTGGGAAAAATAATCAAACACGTAACTACCAATATTGAAACCAGAACTACACAACTGTTCAGGAGACTGTGCCTTTCTGAGCAATCTATATAACTGCATTCCAGACACCTTAATTTTCCGTAGGCTATTGTCAAAAGAAGTTGCTTTAGGTTGGACACGATCATTATGCTCTGAGGATTCAGATTCAGAGTATTTCTTAACTTGATAACCCATTTAAGTGTTGACATAACAACAACCAATTCCTCTGCTTCTTTTTCAAGTTGGAATGGTGCACAATTAAATAAAAGTCTCAGGAGGTTTCAGTAGTATGTGTTTTTATCCTGATTTTGTAACGAAACCAAATCAATGATACTGTGTTACCTACCCATTCTCCTTCCTGTTTCCTCCAGTACAACTCTAACTTGGAGATTTCTACTTCTATGCTAGCATAAGTTTGGCATGAAAAAAATATAATTAAAAAAAAAAAATCAATGACCAAGCAGAACACAGAACACTCAATGCTTTCACTGATGGGGTTTACCATTTGCAGCAGTATCTCAGGATGGATAGTGACTTTGGCAGCTGTGAGCCACTATCTGTTTTCACTGGCAGAAGGTAGGTGGTCAGCAAGCATACCCTTTGCTCCAGACTAGCCATGCCTATACAGCCGCTGGGTCAAAAAAGTTGGAAAGACGACAACAAGGAAGAGAGTAGTGAGTACATGTGAGGTGTCTGACAATATTGTACTGATCTGGGTTAGTGACTGTGTCACAAGGGTGAGCATTTTACAGAGGAAGGAGGAGAACTGGGATTATTACAGTAGGAAAGGGAAAAGGTAACAGAGACAGGAGAACAGTTTCATTATAGTTCTGGTACTCACTGACCTAATTACTGTTTTAAGTGACAGCTTCCAATTCAAACTCAAATTGTCAGCTGGTTTGATATTATCTATTGTAACTTAGTTTCAAGTAGTAGGACTCTTATATGAAGCAAGTACAGTGGTCCTGATTAATAACTTGTAAGTGCTGTATATTTATCAATGACTGTACCTACATCAGCAAGGAATGCAGAGCAATAGGAGCAGATCCCAAGAACAAAACAGTTGGTGCTGAGGACTCAACGTTCACACTATATACATTTTGAGAATTTTACTTTAGACTAGCTCTAGCACTGTGTGGCAGTTGGACTGCATGAGGTATATTCTTGGAGCATGCCTTCTAGTTTACTTTCATCCAAAAGAAATTCAGTTCCAGTGCTTTAAAATTACTTTACATTATGGTGACAACTGGGAGTTTTGCTTCCAAAGCTCAGTCCTAATCTGACCTAAAATGCTACTGCAGATGAACCTAATGTGTACTGCATGACTACACTCAGTAGTGAGAAGCAGTAAAGAAAAAAGCTCCAGATAAACTATTCCTCAGCAAAGAATCAAAGGTTGTTATGGGACAACAGCAAATGTTGGGCAAAACTCCTTGTCAAACTACCCAACTACTCTGATAAACAAGTTGGTGAGAATAGAGATAACACGAGACTCTCCTTCAAGCACAAAATTGCTGGGAGGTATTCCTCCCAACTAGCTTCCCAAACAGAACCTGCTAGGAGCGTCATGTGGAAATGCATCGGGAAAAAAAAGCCTCTGCCCTGAACCATACAGTAAAATAGACTTTTGAAACTGCCTATGCGTTTGTCTCTTATCTCCGAAGCCTGTGTTCGCACTGTGCAAATTAATGCTTTGGTTTTAAGAATTCTATCTATTCAATCCATTGAACTCTAGTCAAATTCAGCTGCAGTGATACTGAACACACTTAAGACTAATTAAAAGAAAAAAGTAGCACTGTTAATACATAGGATACAATAGGCTTCAATTTAAGAATTAGAATACAATACCAGAGAAAGAAAGGCAAGAGCGTTCCCTCAGAAAGATTGGAAGAAAGAGACATGTGGAAACCAGGAGACCACCAATCAAAAACTAAAAATACCTTCGTTCCCCTTTTCTCAGAATAAAAATAATAATGAAAAAAATCCCAAACAGTGGAAACTTGTAATTACAGATGACAAAATTTAAATCAAGTTTGTGATCACCGTTATCATATTTTCAATAACTTCCTTTTCAATATTCATTACCAGCTTCTAAGACAATTAAATAATATACAAAGTCAATATATAAGCAGCCAGGGAAACTAAATTATGATCTTTGTGTTACAGGTGGCTGAAGTTTTAAATAATATATTGATAAATTCATATTTTATACTATTAAATTGACAGCTACTTATTGAATAGCTGTCATACAATCCTTCTGCCTTTTTCTTTTTTATTAGAGAGATGAAATAATCAATGGAACTGCTAGCTCTTTTCAAACAAAGAAACTCATTAACTATATCAGAATTGGTTTAGACATCGTTTCCTTTTTAAAATGTTTTTATTCAAAATCTCCCCAAATTAGAAGATGCTTTGAATGTGCATTTATTTTCTTATTTCCCTTCTCTATGTTCTTGTTTTTCATACAATCAAAATGTTTGTATGCATTTTGTAAATTAATCAAGAACAAACCAACTCTCGTCTTGCAGTTTAGACCACCTACTGCTGCCTTACAGACAAGAAACTGAGGAACATAACTAGAAGAGAGGGCTGCTTGTTGGGAACTGAATGTATCTGGTGGGCAGTGGAATGTATCTGGATGAAAAATTACATGCTGCTTTTTTTGTTTTTTTTTTTTTGCCTTTTTTTAAGAAAAAAACTTTTATGTTTAAATAATTACTATACAACAAACTACCCAGTTTAGAGAAGGAAGACGTTTCAGCTGACCTAATTTTAACACGCACAGTTTGTCAGCATAGGCTGGCCTCTTGGCTATACACTTGGGACCATGATAGAGAAGGTAAATACATTACAGCTATCCATTATGTTCTCACAATATGAGAAACAGGAGGGCACTCAATGGCAAAGGCTAACAGATTTAAATAAGTCAAAGGACCTGAATTTTCACATAGTGCACAATTATATTATGGAACTTGTTGCCATAAGATGCTGTCAAGGAGAAAAGTATAAATGGGTTTAACAAAGAAAGGAGATTATTAACAGAGGAGAAATTCACTAGTTACTGTAACACACAATTGTCCAGATATATCCTCTGGCCCAGGAAACTTCTGAGCAACTGATACCTCAAGAACATAGAAGGCGAAGGCATGTTCTGTCTATGATCTGTTCCTAAGTTCTTTCCACAGCATCTCCTGCCAGCCACTGGCACAACACAAGGCTGGAACTGACCTTTTGTTTGATCCAGTACAGCAGTTCTTACCTATGTTCTTCAGTATGCTACAACAGCTAATCATTTAGCTCCCGATGATCCGTAAGTTAGTAATACCTAGTTTATGATCTTTTACAGTTTATGGCCAGGCATAATTTCCCAGGTGTTTCAACCATACATTTCACCCAAGAGCCACTTAACCTTCACATTTTAATATTATAGGGTTTTTCAGAGAAATATGTGTTATTATATACACAAAAGAGGCACCATATATACATTTTATTGATTACTATCTGGCTATGAAAGGAAGGAATCAGCCTAGTGCTCAGTATGGAATGAGTAACTAGTCTCAGTTCATCTCCAGAATGGTTTATGACTGGATTAGCACCAGCAAAATAAATAGAAACACATAATATAAAGCAGGTTGATGGTGAGTGGTTTCTTTGATGGATCCTTTTCACTATCTACAATCTCCCTACTATATCAGGCTCTGGGCCCCTAGCCCCCAAAACTGACACATGGCAAAAAATTCAGGATGAGAAGAAAAAAGAAGGTTATAATGGTAACGTCTGAGCCTTCAAAGCATTTAGGGGTCAGAAGGAGAAAATAAGATTGAGTACCACTTTTACTTCATATTATATCTCTCCAAGCAAGAGAAAGTTCTCTTTTCTTCCTTCTTTTGTTCAAACTGATACCTGAACAGATTTTTAAGGCCAAAATAAAGCTACTAGCATCAAAAGACAAAGAGGTGTTGTTAAGAGCAAAGTTCTGGTCTGTTGTCACTCGATATTTGATCAGCATTGCCTGCCCTGTGGATGTAAAGGCAAGCTATATTTTGTCTGAAATCAGAATCAGAGAGAAGGACCAAGAAACAGTCTCTGAGCAAAGTCCATTAACAACAATATCATTTCATTGCAGGTATAGTGTATGCCTATGCAGAAAAGGTCACAAGATCAAGGCCAAAAATGTACCCATTTTTTCATACTTCGCAACTGTTAGGTACCTCTTCTCCACTATATCTCAATAAGCAAAGTCACCACTCAAATATCACAGACCATACCTTCAGAGATTTTCCAGTAATACAAACCAGCTGTAAAAATTAGCATTCAACTGTACCAGTCTGTATCCTGTATTAATTATTCAACCTTTCGATAAACCTGCTCATCACAGATGGGGCGGGGGGAAGCAACCCCCCCCTCAAAAATCCCCCAAAACCAAGATCTGACAATTCTGTACATTTGAAAAAGATTGTCCTCAACTTGCTGAACTTTTTTCTTGAAATTGTCACAGCGTTGTGAAAGTTAAATTAATAAAAGTTAGATATTGCTCCTTACGTCTAAATTATGAGGATTTTGAAGTAGCTATATATATATATTTATTTAAAAAGATTCTAGATCCCAGAATGTGCATTTTTATGGTCAAAAGAAGCCTGTAGAAGTTCATGTTGGCAGTTTTGTTCTGCATATGACAAAGTTAACCCTATACTTAGTAACTTTTATTTTGCTTTTTTTGTGATGAGGAAAAAAGTGAGCAAAATATTCTGCCCTGTACAGAAATTACAATCACCACTTGCTTGGTAGGTCAGTGTCTTATCTCTCCCTCTTACTCCTACCCAGGAACCAATAAAAAGTAATTTCTTTCTGAAGTGTTATCCTAACCTAGAGAATGTGCAAACAAAGCTTTCTCTTCTGAATATTTGTGTGCTGTCAGCACATTTTAATACAAGTTTCCACTTTGCCTGTTTTCCCCTGAAGCAAAGTGATATGTAAAGGCAAGGTGTATTTTGTTTAGGGTTTCAGAATTAGAGAAAAAGACCAAGAAACAGTTCCTGAGCAAAGTCTATTAATAACAATATTATGTGATATATGATAGCATTTCAGAGCATGTTTTTAATAGGATTTTCCAATCTGCCAAAATCAAATTGCATAGAAGTGGACAGAATAGTAATATAAAAGCTATATTTCATACTTCCTATATATATTTCATCTTATCCAATTACATGGTAACTAGAGAAAACAGATAATGAGGCACAACTCCTTTGCAGATCTTTATAAAGTCTTCTGTCACATTGGGGACCTGCATAAAGACAGCACACAAATGTATGCAATGTTAGAACCCACAAAACGGCTGCAGCCATACTCTCAAATGACACAGAAGACTGAACAGCCCTACAAACCAGATAAAAACTTAAAATTTAATACTGCTATTTCCTTCTCCTGCAACATCTTATTTTCCCTTCATACCTGCATAACTTGAATGTCCATATAAATGACGTAATGCACATATCAGGACTGGCTTTTTTATTGCATTATACATAATTTGTTCTCAGTAGCATTTGAACAAACCCGCAAAGTACTCAACTGATTTACATTTTTGGAGAATAATAAAAACATGGTAACATGATGTGTTGGCTTCAGCCTTGAAGCAGAGTAAAGAATTTTCTCCTACCTTCCCACTGCTCCTGCCCACCCTTTACTGAAGATCACTGCCCTGACTTGCGCTGATGCAGTTCTGTGCCCTGCACTACAACTCTGAACTATCCCACAGATCTCCCTTTCCTCCTCTCCCTGCATCACTCTCAAAGACTGCCGTAGAAAGGTAGTAGAAAACTTCCTAGACTGTATTTGCCACAGAAATCAGTCTATCAAGTAACTAATTTTGCATCCCTCCTTCAGACTATTTTCTTAGGATTATCTTTAAGTCTCAATAGCATAGATTATATCTGTTTTTAATAACACTGAAATCAAGCAGCTATTTTTAAGCAGGACAACTCTACCTGTCTGAATTACTAGAAAGGCAAAAACAGAATAACGCAACAGGATTTCTTTTTAAAGGGTACTAACACAGTTTTACTATTTTGAGGTTGTTTTCCTTTAGCAAAAGGACTTTTTGTCCACCTAGGGTTTCCCCATGCCCTCTAGCCCAATAATTTTGGTCACTGTTACTTTTCAAACAACTAGGACGGAATAGTAGAAAACCAAAGTTAAATACACAGAAGTTTTCCAAAAATAAAAAAGAAAAAAAGAAAAGCAGTCTAGTGTAGAGCATGGAGGCATTTTGAGTGTCATAAACAGCTTATAATTGATCAATCATACAGTATGAATCCATAGAAAACAAAGATTCAGGAGTTCCACCATTCACCTGTTCCCTATATCAGGGTATACTAGATTCAGGAGTTCCACCATTCACCTGTTCCCTATATCAGGGTATACTTACAGTTTTCCACATTCTCCAGTACTACGAAAACATTGTTAAGAGCAGCTCCCAAAACTAAAAGAGCAATTCTATTGACCCTCTTGTCTCCCTTAAGGAGTGCTTCAGGATAATACTCATTTATCTGCGAGTAGAAAGTACAAAAAAAAAAAGCATATGACAAACACCATTCAGCAAGATTTTTGGCTTCAAAAATGAGTTTTGAAAGATTTAAGGCCAGAAAAAAATTTACATATATTGAAGTCACTTAAGCACTGAAGTGCCAAATTAATGCACAAAATTAACTATATTTGAAGATACATTTTAACTCAATGTGTGCTTTTGTCTTAAGTAATTAAAGCTAATTCTTGAAGCTTAATTCACAAGTGAAAAGTCTTCTGCAGCATCTGCATGTCTAACATTTGTGCATGGAGAATTTAAAGGGTGTCCCCTTGCCCAGAAGCTGTATACCTATCCCAACAGCTAGAGGATGCGGAGAAGGAGAGGAGTCTAAGGTAAACAAATAGTTTACTGATTTTGTTTAATTCCATAATTCCGCTGTATACGTTTACACATGAAATACACTGCAGAGGTCACCGGAGAACCTCCCCAGGCATCCTACCCTCCAGCAGGTGTATCTCCACCTTTTTTCTTTCTGGTGAAGATCACTTCAGCCTGGACACAAATCTGATCAAACCGTTGCCAAAAGTTTCTGAAGGACAGCCATGGTGTCAGTACCCCGAAACTTGAGTCTTCTGAGACTACTGTGGATGCGATGACTTTGTAGTTAGGCACTTCCTTATAGTCTGTCATGAACGGCTTGCCATAAAAGATGAGTTTGTTCATCTTGCCTCTCACTTTCCCACTTTCTGACTTTGTCCTCCGATCTATACATGAGGTCCTTGTCCCTCTTGATGGACTTGCTTGTATCCCCTGCCTTGAGTAACTTACTGCTGTTTTTCCAAGAAGTCAGCTGAGAAAGACAGCGATACACTGCTGCCTCACTGATAGTTTCATAGCCAGCTTTTGAATCAATCCCAGCTAAAGCTGCTGTCTGAGCAGATAGCCCCACTTCTTCTGCCACACACAACCACGTGTTCCTTCTCCTTCCCTTCAGTCAACCCAAGGTCTGCTGGCCTGACAAGAGAGCTCACCCAGCAGAAAACCTTTCGTGTGTTTGTCTTAGTTTGACCAGTTTTCTCTTTAGAAAGATCAGCTCCCTCATTCACCTGACTGCACAGTATTAGGCGTGCTAATGCCAACATAAGGAAGGTGGTCAGAATGCAAACCAGGAGAAGAAGGTGAAGGAGAGGAAGAACTCTGTTTTCAGCAGCAGCATGTGTTTAGATCAGTTAAGTTGCTTGCAAAAATCACACCTCGGTTCTCCAGACTAAGCCATGCCTTTATTTTGTTGCTGCCCACAGTTCCGATAAGCAGCAGTAGCAAACAAAATAGTACAGCAAGTTTATTTCATTTGTGATACTCAGCACTGCTGAGCAGCACTGAATCAAAATGTCAAGGACTGTGTTAATTTCAGCTGCTGCAGTGGAAAATCTATAATAACCAGAAGAGAGGTAGCAGATTTTGCTAGTAATTCTCCTGCAGAGACCTCTTTCAGCCCTTCCCCGTAGCCATGGTGATGAGAAACAGGGAAAGAAGGATGGACAAGAAGTTGCTTCTCCTCCCAGTATTAACAAATTATTTGGAAAGCAAAATTACAGTTGAAGAATACACAGAAGGTCAGTGAACGGCACACCGATAAATCTGGAGCTACAGGCAGGTGCAAAAGTTTACATGTCTGATGCCACTATTTCTGATTCTTCCTAGTAGGATTTCCACAAACTGCTTCACACCAGCAAGCTAACAAATTCTGGTTCTTTCAGCCAAAAAAGAACTATTCTTCTAAATGCTGACTACTTAACACTGAAATATGGCTAATTTTAATAGATATTACACAAGAGGCAGTTTAATTAGAGGAATTTATGGAGGAATTACTGTAAGGTGAATCTTGAAACTGGTCCATGAAATTCATTGTTATACTACAGAAAAACAAGGAGCTCAGCAAAACAGGAATTTCCAGAATTATAACAATAGGGTTTAACATCTTGGTATAAACAACAACAACAACTCCAGCCTGACCTAGAGTTCTGGAAAAAAATAAGAATTCTGGTTTCAGGCAACAAATAGATTATGAAGTTTTCTCTATGACAGGCTATTCCAAGACCACCTTTCATGTTTTTTCCTCTATTTTGTAGTATCACAATCTGATCACTGTTGGAGAAATAATATCAGAGCAGACTGACTACTATGATGCTGAAAAGTTGAAAGTAAGTTTCATGGATGATCTTAAAACATGAGATAACTTCATAAGCTGTTTCAGAAGCAACGTGAGAAGGCCGACTCAAATATTTCCAAAGAAACACTTCCCTGAGCAGGTGGAGTGGTCACAGCACTATGTGAATACCTAAGATTCGGGCAATCTCAGACCTCAAAGGTGACAGTGGGAGGACAGCCTCTCTCCCTCACATGCAAGAAGTGTTCTCATCTCTAGACGCTAACTCCATTATGCTGGGCTGTGCAAAGATGCTTCTTGTCTGATTTTTACAAGTTTACTTCTGAACCGATATCCAAAGTTAAAGATCTTTTACATAATGATCACCTATGCTTAGAAGTGAGCCATAGCTTGAAATATGTATACAACAGCTTTCAACAAATGTTTCCTCAGTAAATCAAAAACATGGTGTGATTTTAAGTGGTCAGTAGACAGTTCTTTAATCTACAGTCTCAAGATAGGCTTTGCTTTTGAAATGTACTTATTTTAATAATGGTATTTAGCTACCTTAGTCAAAGCACAAATCCTTTGATAATCAGTACCATCAACAGCTGTTGGCATCAATGAGAGAAAGGGCTAAGCATATTTCAGACCTTACAAGCATATATCAAATTTTACTTAACAAAAGTCAGCAAACAGAACAAAGGTAAACAAGGAAAAGGCTGGGTATTGTCAGACTAGATTTTAAAAGGTCACACATTTACCGATATCTGAACTCAACCAAAAATAGCTGGCAGGAGGAGAACAGATATTAGACATTAGGTCATTTAATCCACTCCCTTGCCAGTTCTGTATTGTTCTCTACTGTATATTTGCAAGTACTTTTGCTTATGAAGTGAGAGGGGAGAGGGAGCAAGAGGGGGGGGAAGAAGGTGGACCGTCTTTGGAAGCTGAAGCAAAAAAAGACACTGCAGAAACACAAGCCAGAGAAAGAGAGTATGCTGGAAATATGGTTAGTGGGAATTCATGAAAGAGTAAGACTGCATAAAAAGCAGCTGGGAAGCTCAGGATGGAGCTCAGAACATGAAACCAAAAACTCTCGAAACACCTCATTTGTTGAGAAAATGGAAAGATATGAAGGAAATAAGATTAGCAGGATCAATGAAAAGGGCAGTGGAGTAGCAAAATGTTTTTGTTTTTTCTGGCACTCTCGCTAGGGTAAGTGGTACCAACTGCATGTCACGTCATATTCCCCACAACAAGCTGTTTATAAGAGCTAGGTAAGGAAAACAATTCAGGGTCAGAAGTCAGTCATAATTTTTTTTAAACCTGATTAATTCTGTGACCTTGTCACCAAATGGGCACAGAAATAGTTACTATCACTATCACCTGTGAGGGAGGTCATAGGGGTGGGAAGGATGAAAGGAGGTTAGAGAGCGTCACAGAAGAAAGGAAAGGGGGGGGGGGGGCGCGTGGGAAGAAAAAGCACTGCAAACAAAAGGTTCACAACACCACAGCTTAGCACAAGTGAATATTGTTCTGAAGCATAATCTATCCCTGCTTTTGCCACAGAATTCCTTCATGATGCAAAATAAATTGCTTTAGAATGCAGTTTAACTGTGTGCACTAAGTACATGCCTCGTATTTTAGGGATGCATTCCCCCAAATTTGAGCGCTTGACTTGCAAAGCCAGCATGTGCTTCTACCAGCAATTCAAGTTATTTGGGCCTGTGCTTTGAATATAAGCCAGGACATAGAACTCAACACCCGGAAGGAAAAAAAGAAAGAGAACCTAAGTATATCCAGTTTAGTCTCTATAGTTTTACTTTTCATTCTTCATGTGGAGCACAGGGATGGTATTCCCTTGTCTTGGGAAAGTTTTGTTAATACAAGCTGACATTTGTCAAGTACTGAGATATTAGAGTGATAAGCACAACAGACATACAAGGAAATTTATAATTCCATATTCAAAGCAGAATTTGAATGCAAATTTGAATATTGTTCAGAAATAAGTCTTGGGGTTACACGGCCCAAGGAACGAGTATAAAATCAGAATACTTCATTTATTTACTAATAGGAATAATAAATTAAAAATTCCTAATAATAGGAATTTTTAATGGAATAAACAATATATTACTACTACAAAAATGTACTCCAACCCAAATGTACAAGGATGGTGAATTAAAGTTAGATAAAAAGCCTTAATCCTGTTCTTTTTCATTTGTGACTGCTTCTAGAAATGACAATATTAGTACAGTTACTGTAGTTGTGTGCAAGTATTTACTTTTATTAAAAGAGAAGTGATGCCAATCTCAGACCTATCTCCGTTATCACCAGAGCTGGTTATCCTAATTTCACCACGCAACACTGCCATTTGAGCTCATATGTTATCTTGCAGCATTAGTTAGCTGTAATCCTTTGCATGAACTTGCAGAAAAAAGGGATAATCCACGTTTTGCCTGAGGATTTCCAAATATTTGTTAATTCCAAGAGCATGGGGATAAACAGGAATCTCAGGCTCTATCCTAACCTCTTTAAGAGTAAAGTTTTCTTGACTAGACCAAGGTTGAAGTGAGATAACTGAACGGGTAAGTAAAAAAATCTATCTTATTACTGTTTCTATACTTCATTCTCAAATAGAAGTCCCCTGTCCCTTCTTCTCTGGCTTCTAATCTCACTCCCCTGGCCCAGTAAGAACTTCTCTCGAAAAACGCACCTTTACTGGGTATGTCTGCTCACACTGCAAGTCACTTCTCACACACACAACCACTTTATCAATGGCACTCTCCATTCAACTGCAGACCCTAAAGGCCCAGCATCACAGCTGCACAATCTCTTTAAACTGGTATGTGTAAATATATATATAATTTACATAAAAAGCAGTGCTTTTACATATAAATAAAGCCTTTCCCTGCCCTATTACACATCTTTTCTTAAGCCAGCATAAGTATGCCTGTGCTTAGGTTAAATGGAAACTAACTAAGTTTAAAAAAAAAAAAAGTTACTGTGAACTTGAGAACGGTACTCCAATCTACTTCACCCTACAGCTGTACCAACAACAGCGCCAGCATAAAGGACAGGATGGTGCAAAAGATGGTGCAAAAGAAACCAGCAATGAGGGTGCAGAAGAAGCAAGGCTATTTTTCAGTGATGGTGCCAACTGAAAGTAACGATAAATATAAGGCATTGATTTTAATCTAGAACCCTAGCTCTTGCATAAATATTCCCGTCCTCTCCTCAGACTTACCTATTACAATAGACACTTAAGAACCTCAAGTTTTCATTTGCTTTTAGTCTCTTCCCCTTAATGCCCTAGTTAGTTTCTAGGTTTTCTTCCCAATAAGCCTAACAAGCGCTAGCTCTTCCATCCCTCACTCAAGGCAATAGTCAATCCCAGCTTTGACTGCGATGATATTGAGGATCTTGCCCCTCCCCCACACCTCACCCCGGGCTCTCGTTTCCTGTGAACATGAATAGGTTGCTCTCCTGCCTGTGTTAGACCTAGGAGAGGCCCATCAGAGCCCCGGAGGATCAGACTCTTAGCTTCCGTGCACATGCCCAAACTCAGCAGCTTAAAGTTTCAGCTGTAGTGACAGCCCTAGCTATTGCATGCCTCGTACAGACGGAGTCTTTGGGTGATTCTGCTAAAAGCAAAAGGAAGTTTTAGCAGGAATATGGAAGGTATAGATGGTTAGAGCTTCTGGGGCTTGGGCAGCAGATGTTGTTTATTTGTTTCTTAACTTTTGAGAAAATAATAACTGTCTTATTTGGAGACAGCCATCAACCTCCCGCAAACGAGCAAGTCCACTGATTTTTTTTTCTTTGTTAAACACAGCCAAATCATTTTCTTCCCTAGCTTAACTGGAAATGGCAGAAATCCCTTGAGAGAAGTTTTCCCTGCAACTTCACGAGCCTCAGCAGACATTTCAGCCCGGCAACGAGGGCTTGCAACGGGACACCTCCCATAGGATTAAATCGGAGCGAGAGCTTTCTCATCCCTCGCAGTCTCCCCATCACACAGCCACCGATTACACCTTTACCTCCCAGACATCCAGCCGCAGCAGCGAAGCTGGTAAGGAGCTCCAGATCCCAAACTTAACATGATTAAAATGTCACTCGCCCTTCCCCTCCCCATCACCACACCCCCACGAACAAGCCAGCATCAGATGACCGGCGGAGGAGGCCGATGAAAGGGCCCTTTCTCCCTGCCCGAGGAGCCCAAGGCTGGCACGGCGGGGCCAGCCGAGACCCCTCGCGCAGCGCCAACGGCCGTACCAACGGCCGCGCCCCCTCACGGCGAGGCAGCGCCACACGAGCCCGTGGCGCCTCCCGGCGCAGCCCAGTTGGGACTTCAGAAAGTTATTTCACAGGAAATTCCTACCCCTGCGGGGGAAGGGAGGGCGGAAAGCAACGCTGGCAGCATCCCCCGCTCCCCGCCGATACCCCTCCCGCCTCAGGCACACCCGGCCCTCTCGCCCTCCACACCTAAGGGCAGCGCGAAGCGCCCCTGGCTGACCCGCACGGACCGCCAGCACCCCGCTTCCCCCCCGCTGCGGGCAGCTCCTTCCCCGCCCCGGACACAGCCTCGGTACCCCCATTCCAGCTAGAGAAAGCGCTAGCGCGGATATCTATAGGCGCCTCTATAGGTACGTGACGAGGCAGCGCCTGCCCGCCCGGCACCTCCCCCAGCCCGGCCGCCCGCTCCGCACCGGGGGCACCCCGCGCCCCACCGCTCCCCCAACCCAGCCCGCTCACTACGGCCACCGCCCTCCCGGCTGCGCCGCACCCCTCCGCCCGCCCGCCCGCGGGACGGGGCAGCAGCCCCGCGGCGGGGCACTCCGCCGGCCGCGCTGCTCCGGACTACTCACCAGTCCCGCCCGAGGCGGGCAAACGCTGGCAGATGGTACCCGAGCGGCGGAGGTGGCCGAGAGCTGCCGGACCCGCACGGCCGCCGCCCCACCGCCTACCCCCAAACTCTCCGGCGCCCGCGGCTCGCCGGCGCTGGGCGGGCGGGCAGGCAGGCGACGACACTGCGCATGCGCCACGGGCGCCTCCCCGCCGCGGCCGCTAGGGGCCGTGCGGGGGAGGGGGGCGCTCCGAGTTGGGGGTGGGGGAGGAGTGGCGCGTCGTGACCGCGGCAGCGCCGCCGGCCAGGGAGGCTCGGGGAGCAGAGATATTCCTCTGCCGCCCCTCTCTCCTCCCCTGTCTCCAGCCCGGTCCCTTTTCCGAGTTACCCTCAGGATCAGCTGCCCCGGGGGCCGGCGGGCTCCCTTTTCCTCCTCGAGGAGGAGGGGGCGGCGGGAAGGTAATTCCTGCCGTTGGGGGCAACGGCCACCCCAGCCCTGAAACGGCCTCAGGTGCGAGCTGGACGGCGATGTGACCTCCCGCCCCCCCCCGGCCCGCTCTGAATACCCCCAGCTGAAGGGCCACCCGCGGCTGGGCCGTCTGCCCTCGTAAAAATCTCTCTCTCTTTTTATATATGTGTATATATGTGTGTGTGTGTATGTATATATACATATATATATATACACACAGCCTTTTTCCATGGTAAGAAAGTAATCTTTTTTTCTCTCTGTAGTTGTACCCTTGTAATGAAAAGCTAAAATGAGGCAAAAAGTCATGTTCCTTCCCCCCCCCCCAATTAATATGTCCTTAAAACGGAATACATCAGCCTGGACATTCCCAGCCTGAGCGGGGGTGGAGGCTCAGCAGCTGACAGATGAGGTGTGGCACCGAGAACGGGTTCTGGGCCAGCAGCGAGTTGGTCGGATCTTTTTAACTGCGCTTTTACGGCTTTTAACGCTATGTTTTATGGACGCTAGGTGTGATTTCCTGAAGATTTAAGCTGTTTTGTACGTTTAGATCTCTCTTATCTAGTAAATATGTTTCTGGAGATACAACCTTAAAACCTTAACGTTCCACATGAGGATAGTTTTGTGCTACCCCACATTGGCACAAGCTTGAACTTTTCAGTCCTTAAACTGAAATTTATGGGTATGTTTGTTAACTTAAAGTTTTTGGTTTGTGACCAGTACCTTCATTGTGCCTTGTGTAATTTTTAATTGGTAGGTACTGAAAGAAGATAAGGCTGCTCAAAAAGTTGATACTGGATTAATAACCCTTACCTGACTTCTTCAAATATGCTGTTGTCAGTGGTGCAGTGGCCTGATTTTAAATGATTTGGGAATCATTCACAAAAATAAGAGCTTGGCTTGCTAGAAGGAAGATTGAGGTCTAAATGGTATGGGAGCCTAAAATACCATTTATTCTGGGAAAAGAGAAGTGAAGCACCCTGTCAAGAGGCAGCATTTTTTGAAGTGTGCATTACTGCTACTTTTATATTTAATGCTCTATGGCTTCAGTTATTAGGGGATTACTATGCTGTATACCAGTACTTTTTATCTTAAATTTTGAATTAACAGATAACTGGCAATCAGCAGAAAAAAGAATGAGGTAATGGCATAGTTGCATAGACATTTAGGGTACAGAAAGATTAGACATAGAATTTACAATAGTACAAACATGTCTCAGCTTCTTTATTGGACCTAGACTTAAAATTAAAAGTTAATATTTTCATCCATATATATATATATATAAAATATATATATATGTGAATATGTAGATTTATATATGTCAATTTCTAATAGACATTGAGACCACCAAGATTTAAACAGAAGACCTGCCTGGCAAGGCTTTGACAGATTTATCTAGGAAAAGAGAGATTCACATCCCTTGAATCAGTAGGACATAAAATACTTTCGGAAGAATGGTTCAACTAAACAGAAAATTTAATGTTGTCTGCATAATTAGATTTTTGTTTATTTGTTTGCTTAGAATTTTCAGAGCATGGATTTTTATGAACTCAAAACTGCAGTCCAGAAGTCAAAGTTGAGACAAGGAAAGGGACTTTGAAAATCATAAAATAAAGTTATATTATATGCTCCATAGTACAAGACCCTTAGCAATATAATATTTACTCTAACAGTTAAAATGCAGTGGAGGCAGAGAGAGACATAATATACATGCAAAGACTGTGTATAGAGAAAAAAGAATGTCCTGAATCAACTTCATGTTTCATTTTGTATTACATTTGTCACAGTAGGAAGTATATTTAGTGAACATGGATTCTTATGTGCTTATGACAACTTTTTACCTTTTCCACATGAAAACGTTGTTGTAAACCCAGTTGATCTCTTGAGAATTATCACCTCTCTTGAGAATCACCACCTTTGTAAGAGACTTATACTTTTAACCACCTGCAAAGGCAAAGGAGGTTATTCCTGAGTCATTTCTAAATTCTAGCAATTCCTGGTTGCTAAAATAACCTCCAGGAGTATGAATGGTTTTCATACATTACAGTAATCACCAGGCATTCTAATTTATCCTGAAAACTAACCTACACTGAAATGGTTTCAGTATTGGAAGAATGTAAAATTGTTGTGAAGTTGCTTTAAGTCAATTCAGTTGCCCGTTGTGTGCAGCCAGAGTGCTAGTATAAGTTTGTTAAGAGAACAGCGACAGGTTAAGGAGTACACAAGTAGCATGACAAAAAACATGATTTTCCAGTGCTGAAAGCCTGATGTTTCAAGGGATGTTTAAGTTTTGCCAATAACAATTCAAAACAGAAGATGAAAAGATGTTTTTTTTATATGCTGCTTTGACAGTCTTTTAGTTCAGCTTGTCCTTTACCAAAGTAAACTTTCCTTTTTTTCCATTTCCAATAATTGCATCAGTGGTAAAAGTACTATGTTGCTTAGGTTGATTATACTTTTTAGGACCAGAAAAGCATCTTCAGTGCTCTGAAGAGTGTAATCAGAGAAGGCTCAAATCTATGTAGAATAAAGTTATGGGACTGTAATTGATTTTGCAATACAGATAATTATATAATCCATTTAAACTTCACCTTTTGGTCTGAATCATCAGAACCTCTATTTTGAAATATAGGCACATAATTCACTAATCTAATCCTTTATTTATTTTCAAAAATGAAACTATTGTGTAATTCAATGTACACTAGACAAAGTGTTCAATAGACACTAGGTTCAAACACAATAAAATTAAAAGGATGGCATTTTATGACTCAGCTGCAACTTTTAAATAATATTTTATTAAATAAATAATGGCAATGATACTAATTTTAGAAACTGTCTATGTCTTAGGCTAGAATATTCTACCGAATAAAAAATAGCCTCAAGTTTGTACTGAAATGGTACCCAATTGAAATTTCCATGATATGAATAAAAAAGAATGGCATACTCCAATAGGTTGCCTGAGGGTTAGATGCTTTCCTCAGGACAGTGTCATCTGATCATTTGCGTTTTATTGTAGGTGATTGGGACCAATTTTCATGTAAATGGCTGCATTTCTCTTCCTGCCTGCCACAACCTGGATACAGATACTTGAGATGCTATTACCCCTGCTGATGAGTGAGCAAATACCGTGACTCCTTCCAGCCAGCAGAAGCAGTCCACTCTCATCACTCTGGCTTTTCCCTTCTGCAATGTGGAGCAGCAGCTGCTCCAGTTCTCTCTTCCTTTCCATTCTCATGTAGTTGGGCAGGAACCTGGGAATTGTTTGCCAAATTGCTGGTGTGATTAGAGAGGATGAGAAGGGGAAGGCAACTACTTGTGCAGAGGTATGAGCACAGGCTGCTGCAGCATTAGAACTTCGGGGGGTGTGTACAGCAGGGTCACAAAACTTGGATTTGACTCCTAACGCTGCTGAAGTTGGCCCATTGTGACTCTCAGGCTTAACATTTACTTCAGTATCTTGATACCTGATTCCGATGCTTTGATGCTTAATGAAAACGCACTTTCCTGGAGCTCCTGTTCTCTATTATTCCCATCAAACAAGATGCCCATCTGGTTTCTTCCAAATCCCTTGGTCCAAAAAACACGCGAACTGGCAAATTCTTCAGATGGTGACTCTTTCACATAACAGCTGTGATCCTTCATTAGGATGATGATGTTAGAAATGAGAGCTATAGTGTCCACACACACTCCTAAAGTTCCATCGTGGGCAGTTTCCCACAGTGCCCAGCCCTTCCATGTGCCTCTGACATCTCCCCATGAGCATCTTGCAGACTGCTGAGAGTCTGGAGACAGGAGGTGTGCACTGCAAAGTAAAGACGAGAAAACAAAGACATATGTGCAGGCAAGACCTCACAAAGAGTTATTAGCAGAAAGGAAAGGGACCTGTGGCCATTACCTCCTAAAATTCCGGTGGGAATGGGCTGTTTAAGAAATTGTGTAGAGGCTCTGACTCACTAGGAGGCAGTTGAATATCAAAGAGTACTAAGTCTTAGGGAGCTAAGGGATGTATGTGTGTTGCGGGGGAAAGCTAGTTGAAACGTAGAAGATTCTGCCAAGTAAAGTGGATTTGATAGGTCTGTATCAATGGCAGCTAATCAGGATTGATCAGACATGAAATCTGACTCATGAACTCTATCGTGAGGAAAGGACAAGCTTGGACACTTGTTAAATTCATCTTTACAAAGCTGCTAAGGAAACTGTCTCTCCCATAAAGGTACAGGCTGTATGAATGCCTGGAATTCAACAATTTCCCTGCAGTTTGGCTGGGCAATGAAGATGGGCACACATTATTATAGATTAAGCCTCAAAGAGTCATAAATTAGCATCTGCTTGTCTTTGGAAGGCATGGAATTTTTCTGTAATAATTTATGAACACTTGTTAAAGGTTGCTAGAATTTGTAATATTTGATTATATCTGCTTAATTTTATAGTAGATGGTTGGGAAATAATCAGAAAAGGCAATAAACAAAAAAATCTTCAAAAGGGCTGAGAGAAAATGTTTGACCTAGTAGTTGTGCAACACTTTCTTACTTGATTCCAGACACTTTACAGTTTGTTTTTGAAGGCTTAGAACCAAGAGTTCAAAAGGACAATGAAAAAGTTAAAAGAGACTGTCTGATTAGAGAACAAGAAATATCACAGCTCTGTTGAAAGACAACAAATTGTCATTGAGCCTTCCTGGAAGAAGAGGAGGTGTAAAGGCAGACCAGTCCCTTTAAGTAGAACTCATTGGGGAATCTTATGGTTATGTAGACTTTTCTTCTCAGAAAATCATAACTTTTTAAGATGCAGTTTAATGAAATATAAAAGGTAAAGGTGGAAGAGGTATTTTGGATCCAACATGGAATTTCCAAGGAGAAAGAGACATATTAGTTTGGATAATAGATTTGCTGTTTAGATACTTCCCTTGGATTTTTGAAACCCAAATTCAAATCCATGCTCTTCCACTCCTCATATATCAGGCAGGGAAATAAATAGTTGAGTCTCACTTCTTGGAGATGTTCTACTTTATAAATATCATTAGATATTTACTGGGACTGTGACCCATCTCCCAGCTGAGGGTCTTAACTCCCTATTTATCCTAAGCCTAATGACTTGATTTTCATGAAAAAGTCTTAAACCTGAGTTTCTCGCCAACTTCTGTTTTGGGATAGAAATAATTTTGAAATTTTTAGCAGTTTCATATGACAGAAAGACCAGTTCTCACCCACTTTTGTTCTTGAGATTGCACATGTGTTTTTACTTCTTTATGACACATCTATTCTTATCTGTAAGAGTGAACAGTTGTCTATTTTTTAAAAGATTGTCATAGGCAATTATACGATTGCTTGTAACTGCAGGGTATCTTCAGGAGGTCTGCTCCTAAATCTTGAAAAGAGGTACAGTAGTGAGAATCTGGCCAGGCCTGCTGGGGTGAAACCCCCAGCTGGGGTGATCCTGCAGCCCAGGATCAGGGCAAAGAGTGGGAGAAAAAGGATTTTACCTGAAGGGAGATGGAAGTTCAAAATCTATCTCATAGTAAAAGAACTGACAAGACCAGAGGGACCTAAAGAACTTGGAAGGGAGCTGAGTTGTGGTTAGCACAGTAACTGGCAATATGCTGTTTTCGAGAAAGATACATGTGTTAATATTAGTGGATGTACCCTGCATTTAGGCACAGCATACACATATAAAGAAAACGTGTCTTACAGATTCTCTTTCTCTTATGTGGACCATATGATACAAGTAAAGATACTTCTAAATATAGAACTTGCTTGAAACAAATAAGGTAAAAGGTGTAAAATACTGTTTACTGCCTAGAATGGTACGTGTTTATTGTGGATGCTATGTTTGAAACTCACATATGAAGTTTTTTTGTTTATGCTGTGCATTTTATTTGCAAAGCTACATTGTACCTTGCACAACAGCCTTTGCCTGGATGTCACTCTTCCACATAAATTTAACTGGTTTATTATCTCTTTGTCATCAAACAAAGCAAACAACTGTAAAAGGAAGAGGTTTCTAAAGTGCTATGTCAGACACATATCCAATGTCCTCATCACTCAACATTTCCTGCCCTGTTACTTTTCCTCATATCCCTGACAAATGACAAATACCACACGTTCTGTCATTCTGCACTGAAAAGGCTATTTCGAAAACAAGAAAACAACACGGACTTTCCTGCCTCCTTTGCTCCCTTTGTTTTGTTTTGCCATCTAATTTTGAAACTTCTGAGGGCAAGAAGACGTCATAACTGCTGCAGGGAATTATTTTTCACTGTTTTCAGCTGTTTCTCCCTTCCAGTCCCTCTGCCTTGAGATCTTGGACTGCAGCAGCATTCCTCTTAGCTACTTAGGGATACATTAGCCTCTCTTTAGAGCCCGCTAAAGTGGCCTCTTAATCATCTGGAGGGCTGGTGTGGAATGCTAGGACTGATAAGAAGAGTTCCCAAGGAGCCCAGTGTGTTGCCTTACAATGACCCCAAACCCTGCTGGATGCCTCTGATCAGAGTTGGTAGAGTCAGGTAGCAGACCTGGTAAAGTCTTCGCATCAGCAGCCAAACTTCACCAGCTGCTTGATGCATTAGGTGAATTTACATCACGTTAATGAATTATACATTATTGGGCTATTTTCAAGTGTGCTTATTGCTACGTAATACATTAACTTGATTCAAATATTTTAAATTTTTTGATATCCATTATTATTCCACTACACGGACGTTGGAATGTTTAGTGTTCTGAATGACTGACCACTCAGATCTAAATGGTTTTGTGCTTGCACAAATTAATTTACGAGTTTTACACTCCCTTCCCAAACACTGGCTGGATTTTTGGTGCATTCAGGTTGTAATGTGAATCGTTTAGAGAAAACCATTTTGCATCCATGAAAGTATTCAGCTGAATTACTGTAGATCACAAAAGCGTGCTATTGATCAAAGCCAAATATTATAAAGTAATTGCAGGATTTACTGCTATTCTATAACCTGCAGTAAGGAGAGCAGGCTGTATACAAGGCCTATACCATTACTTTTATAGTGCTTATTTTATTTTTCTGGCCTCCATGTGATCTATGAAAGTGCCATAATTATCTTTTATAATTTTATCTTTTATAATTTTATCTTTTATAATTTTTTCTGTGGTGTTGGGGGAAAAAAAGAATAAAGGAAAAAATACCAAGACAAACTGAATTATTTGAATGTGCAGTTCTTCCCTACATGTAAACGACCACAAAACCCTCAAAATTGTATGACATGAATCTACAAGTTATTTGAGACAGTTTTAAACTTTGGAACTGAAGTTTATGTGCCTAAATTCCTACTGAGGCACTAAAATAAGCAACTTTCTCTTCAGGGCTTCTGAGTAATTTTGTTTCTTGCTGATATATAAGACGAGGATATTCAGACTAACATCCTGGAAGAAAAACAAATGGCTGATGAAAGAATCGCATTCTTCATATATAGTCTGTCAGCTGTTAGGAAAATTCCAGTTCTCATGATATTTGTGAAAATCAATGATTTTAGATTTACATTGCTAGACTCTGCCCTATGAGTTTGGAATATATTTACAAACAGTCAAGCGTGAGAAAAGAGGGACAGGAAATAGGCAAATGACTTTTTCATTTTATAACACCATACAAAGCTTTTAAAAATCCATTTGATATAAAAAATAAATAAGCATCTATGTATAACAAATCTGTTGTAGTAATCTCAGCATTCCTGAAACATCACAAGCAACTCAGATTTCTTTCCTGTGGTTTATAATGTCTCTCTAGAACATCTAAACAAAGTAGCACCTTGCAATGGATTTTTTTCTTAAAGCTTGTTATACTGTTTGTAATATATGTTTGATATTCATATATAGAGATGATGTATACAAGAAAGGCAAGTATCCCAAGTGTAAAGTCCAACATAAATTTAAATGAGTAGAAATTGACTTATTTAGCACTTTTTAACTTCATGCTGTCAGAATTCCACTGACAAGAGTGTTATAAAATGCAGCACTACGTGCATTCTAATTGTTAACAAAATTGTAAGGAGAATTGTATTTATTCTTCACAGTCTTCCAAGTACATAAAGTCTTGAATTTACAACATAACAGTGACAAAATCTCACTGGATGTACCATAATTCTGTTCAAACAGAGACCTGGTTAGAAGACTTTTTTTCTTTGGACAGGAGAGTAGGTCTTTTGGAAGGAGTGGTTGCTACACCTAATGGTTGTGCTGCTGCTGCCATTCAGAGGGTCTTTGACAGGCTGGAGAGCTGGGCAGAGAGGAACCTCATGAAGTTACACAAAGGGAAGTGCCAAGTCCTGCACCTGGGAAGAAATAACCCCCTGCACCAATAGGGGCTGGGGGCTGACCTGCTGGAAAGCAGCTCTGCAGAGAAGCACCTGGTCCTCCCTGGCAGACAACAAATTGACCATAAGCCATCAATGCGGCCTTGTGGACAAGAAAGTCAGTGGCATCCTGGGCTGCATTAGGAAGAGTGCTGCCAGCAGGTCGAGGTGGGTAATCCTTCCTTCTACTCAGCAATGGTGAGGCCACATTTAGAGTACTGGGTCCAGGTCTGGGCTCCTCAATACAAAAGAGACATGGAGCTACTGGAGTGAGTCCAGTGAAGGGCTACAAAGAAGATTAAGGAACATCTCCCATATGAGGAGAGGGTGAGAGAGCTGGGGCTGTTCAGCCTGGAGGAAAAGGCTCAGGGGGATTTTAGCAATGTGTATAAATATCTGAAGGGAAGGTGTTAAGAAGATGGCACCAGACCCTTCTCATTGATGCCCTGTAGCAGGGCAAGAAGCAATAGGCACAAATTGAAATACAGGAAATTGCATTTATACATAAGAAGAAACTTTTTACTGTGAAAATGACTGAGTTTATTGTGAGGGTGATTGAACACTGCCCCAGACTGCCCAGAAAGGTTGTGCAGTCTTCATCCTTGCAGATATTTCAAACGTGACTGGGCACAACCCTGAGCAACCTCGTGTAGGTTGACCCTGCTTTGAGCAGGACGTTGGACTAGTCCATCTCCAGAGGTCCCTGCCAGCCTCAGCCGCTCTGTGATTCTGTCTCTAGACCAGCTCCTTGTAAATGAGAGTTTCACGAGGGCAAGGACTGCAACAGTGGTTCTACCTAAAACACAGAAGGACTGGTTCAGGTCTTGTGTTTTGAATGGTATTGTATATATTTTGAGTAAAAGAGAAGAGACAGGTATGAAGAACAAAGTACATGCACAACAGGTCTAGCTGCAGTACTAGGCTGTAGGCCTGATCTACAGTGTCAGGCTGCAGTGGGCCGGCTGCCACTGGCAAGGCCTGGGAGGGAGAGCAGTGGACGCAGCGGGGCTGCTGGGGCAGGGTCTCCCCCCAGGCCTGTCCTGCAGCGCCCAGAGGTGGCGAGCAGAGCCGGCCCGGGCATGGTGACCGGGCCCTGCCATGGGGCTGGGCCCGCCAGCCATGGCTGCAGGGACGAGGCGGCTCTGAGGCTGAGCCAGGGGCTCCTGCAGAGGAGGCAGTGGTGGGATGCAAGTCCGGCGCGGGCGCCTCGCCAGCATGGCCAGCAGCAGGCATGAGGGCAAGGTGCAGGGCCTGGGCGCCACTCCTTGGCCCGGGATGGAGGCCCTTAATGAGGCTCCCACGGCTCCTGCTCCCCACGGCAGGGCCTGGCCCCATGGTGCCACCTTAGAGTCATGCCGGACTCACTGTCCAGTTTAAACTAGTAGTTGTTTCACAGCTATCTATGAATAACCTAACTGAACGGTTGAAGAGGAGCAACAAAATAGATTTTAGTAAGTCAGAAGAAATGTTATCGTTGTGAGAGACAGGAAGCAGAGAACCCTTTGCCGAAGTGCTAACTCTTTGTGTTAGTGAATAAGCAGGCTAATGAATAAGAGGCTTTCACTTCGCTGTACCAAGTCTGCATGAAATCACACCATTTGAGCTTCTGTATGAGCGTCAGTGATGTAATCATTTGCCTTTGGCTCTGGAGGCTTGTCCTTCTTAGCATTACAATGAGCTAGTGAGTTGCATGGATTCATTCACAGTTTATTTTTAAATGTCTTAACTATTGTTTCTGGATATCCAAGGAAATTGTAGAATGGCACTGGAGCACTATTGCTATTTGGATAATGCCTACCTGTTTCTACATAGCTAACAGTCATATTAGCAAATAATGAGTTGTATCAGGAGCAGGAGCAAAAGTAGATTAAAGTTCAAGTTAACTTTTGGTAAAGACACACACTTATGTCACCTTACTTTAACTTGGCAATATCCAGCAACACTGGAAAAGGTCATGCTCTTATTTTTATATCTCATAACCATGTTGAGGTTAAATCCAATGTTGAGAGCTGCAAGTAGTTCTGAAAGGCATTCCACAGTTTGCAGCTCCATGGCTGATGGGAAAGCTAGTAAGAAATTAGCTTACCTAAATTATGAGCTCTTAAAGACAAGAAAGAGGTATACAAAAACTGCAAACAAGGTCAGATAAGTAAAGATGAGCATGAAAGACTAGTATGAGCATGGAGGGATCTGATCAGAAAGGTTATGGACAGTGATATGTAGAGAACAAGCAACATAAAGAGTAACAAGAAGTCATTTTATAAGCATTTTAATGATTAGAGGAAGACCTAGGAATGGTATTTCTACTACTTAATGAAGAGGAAAAGCAAGAAATACGTGGAAGGAAATTATAAATGTCTTACTATCAAAACAGCTTCTTGTGGATTTGCCCAGAGTGCAGTTCCATTCAGTAAGTGATGAAAATATGCTTACCATATTTTTAGATAATATGTGGAGAAATTGCAAGTATGCTTGAGGATAGGATAAGAAGGAACAATAATCTTGATATAAACTGAAAAATATAGGGTGAGATTCCGTAGAATACTGTATTTAAGCAAAAATGATCACCTGCACAAATATGGTACGGCATGATGTAACGGTTCTTCAGAGGAGGATCGGGGGAGGGATGAGGGATATTGTAGATCACAAACTAAATGTAAGACTAAACTGAAATTCATATTGGGACTTAAAAACAGTATAGTTTGAAGGACATTAAAAAGTCCCTTTTGTGTTCTTCTCATCATTGTTAAGGACTCTCTGCTGGAGTACTGCATCCAGTTTCTCAAGAATAATGTAGGCCAGTTGGAGCTGGTTTAGAGGAGATCTGTAAAAATGATCAGAGATCTAAAAAGGATAGCTTACTAGGAAAGACTGAAAGAGCTGGGATTGCTTAGTATACAGAGGAGAAAACTGAAGGGAGACATGATGGCAGTCATGAAATACATAGAGGCCCTTGCAAAGAGTAAAGGAATGATCTATTCTCCAGGTCCTTGGTGGACAGGAAGGGCAGCAAAAGAGATATCGGGAAAGTCTTTCTTGTAATAAGCTTAACGAAACAGTGGCATTCATTACCTGGACAGGTTGCAGAGTCTCCATCATGGATACTTTTTAAGAATAAGATGGACAGCATCAGGAATGACAGTATGATCCTGAACTGGGGCAGGAGGATTATGATTACTAGATGATCTTCTGAAGTCTTGTCAGGGTCTTTGAAGCGTCTACCAATAAACCTCAAAGCTCCGTTTGAAAGAAGGATTATATTTAAATAATACATTTTTGATTCAAGATTTTCATATATTCATACTCCACAAGAACTTTAAGAATATTTACAACTTTAAAACCCACTGGGTTACTGTAGCCTGGCAATCTTCAGTAACCCAACTGACTTTCAACAAGTCTACCAACAGCCTGGCATACGAATTGCTATACAATAGAATCTTATTCTTGTTCTTATTGAAAAAACCCTAATAGGGTTCTTTTAAGCTTGCTGTTTGGCCGTCAACTGCTAGTATAAGTTCCTCACATGGATCAGAATCTTACTTTCCTGATGAGGAAATTTTGGTTCCACAAGTGTTTGTCCTATATGTTCGTCATGAATTAGTTCCACCCCTTCCTGCCTGAGGGTCTGGCCAGAGTTCAGGGTTTGCATAAAGCAGTCTGCAGTAAAAGACAACGTTAAGGGAGCTACATTGTGTTGACCTTTTCAATTCTGAGTTTAGCAGCAAGTCATCACCACTACCTACCCTGTAAACAAAAAATTGGTTCTGAGATATATGGCATGATTTGGCAACAGCTTGTGTAAGTATATTGTTGTGTAAGTACAACATTACTTTCTTAAAAAACAGTGGCTTTAGGCCTCCTTTTATGAAAAATGGGATTTATACATAACAAGACAACAAGAAAACAGCACATTGGCTGAGATGTGTGTATCGTCATTCTCAGATGTTTCCAGATACTTATTTCTTCTGCTAAGAAGAAAAAGAAAAGCTGGTAGTTCACATTGAAATTATTATTCAGATCTATAGTTGTAATATCATTTTTTTTTCTTGATGGATAATCTAGTAAATAGTAGGATTTCAGCTGTTTATGACAACAGATACATACATGCTTGGGAGAGCCTGGAGAATCTTTGATGTTTTAGCTTTCTCTTGGTCTTTACTGGGCATCTAGAATTCTCTTGATTGTAAGAATCTCTCAGTTTAAATCTTATTTGGTCTCTATTTGATTAAATAGTATTTTGACCTAGATCTGATTGGTGAGATTAAAATCTTGGTCTCCTGACTGTTTGTGAAGAACTTACCTATATATCAGAGAAATGTCTTATGAAAGACATTTCATAATATCTTACATTTTTCTGTTTTTGTCTACTGACAAATTGTTCCGATATGTTTGCTGTCCCTGTTAGAAGGGAAGGTTTACAGATTAATTGAAGACAGCCTAATCACTCTTTAATGCCATTGCATCTTGTATTAAGTGAGGTCTTAAGAGAAGCCTTGTGAAAAAAACTGTTACAGAGATATATGATAAAGCTGTGTAGTATTACATATACTGTAATACATATTTAGCTGTTAAGTTGTGCAGAATCCTGATTAATTAGATAGCCTAGTTAAATTTATGAACAGTTCCTAAAAGCACTTAGATTTCATTGCATTCTACAGTAGGGACTTTCTGCTTGTTGGCTTTAAGTTTTCCTGAACAGCTTCCTGACAAGAAAGGACTTTCTGGACCTAAATGATTTCCATCTGCAGTCTTCAAGAGGAACAACTACGTTTTCCCAGCCCTTTGTTGTTACATATCATTCCCTCTGCTCAGCTGTGGTGGTTTATTGTACACACTTTTCTTATCTGTTGCAATGCCAAGTTAAACAAGTGTATATAAACATTCAGTGGCAGTTTTGTGTAAACCCATTTTATTTTGCCTTCCAGCCATCTAGCAGCATACACATTGTCCGTTGTTATGTTTCAGCTGTGAAGTGACCGTTTCAAACTCAGGCATAGTAAAGTATCAAACTTTTCTAACAGAAAGGGAGCTATAGTTCAAATGTGTTAGCAAAAGCATTTTATCCAACATATCTGAAAAACTACTCCATTTATACCATCCGGAGGAAAAACATCACAAAAGTTTGTATTGTCATGCAAGCAGTTATTGTATCTAGTCTTAGAGGCTAAGGAGACAGAAGAAAGGGCTTTTAGGAGGAAGACTATTTAAACCAGTGAGTCAGGCCAACTAAGGGAATCAAAATTATATTTTTCCTCCTGATACTTGTGATTTTACTGAATTCATGGTATGAAAAAGATTAGATTTTTGTCCTACAGCATAATTTTTACCAACACAACACTGAATGCGTCCTTGAAATCACCTTTAAAATGGGGAATGATCAATATAAGGTAATTCATTTACTAGCAGCTTTCATTTTTAGGATTTGTTAACAAGTCTGAGTAGACCAAGTAAACAGACATCTGCATGTTTCCAAAGTTGCAGTTACATTGCATTATGCCCTATATGTCAGCAACAGTGCAATATATTGGGACAAATTCAGGCTTGGTTGGAAAAAAAATAGTTTTGTGTTGCTATCTGAGTCAGTGTCTTTTGAAAGACACTCCATTAAACAAACAGTGTAAAATAATTCCATTTCCTGATTTCATATTCAGCATTCATGTTAAAAATAGTTCTTATTAGTGTTTCATATTATTGCTTTTCCTTAAATAATCATACGTATGCTGATCATTAAATAAAAGGTTATGAAGTATGCAAATAGGAAGTAATTTATTTTGCAGTTGAATATTGATTCAAAGTCAATGAACTTGATTCTTTCCAAATATGAGAAATTCATGAGAACATTTGTATTAACTGTTTAAAATAATATAAAACATCTTTGATTTATTCAGTTTAAGTCATGCAAATAATTAGCCCTGAAAACTTGTTAAAAGGCTGGTATCAGGTTAAAATTTATATTATTCAAGAGAAAAATTATATTTGTGTTACAGATGGCTTCTGAAGTTATTGCAATGGAAGACATTAAAATTATTAATTCTCTTTAATTATTTATCCTTATGTTTACTTTATGCCACACAATGAAAATAAATTAACCGATCTATTTCTTCTCAACATGTCTTTAGGCTTTCTACAAAACCCACAGAAAGTTGTTGTTTCTAATTGAATTTATATATGCATTACAAAAAATGCTAATCTCTTCTATTGGTCTTAGGTGTACAAATGTTTGTTCTTACAAAGTTTATGATTTAAATTTTGTCTCAGAATTTGTCTCACAGTGTTCTTTAAGATCTGTAGATTAAGGGTACTTTGGAAAACACCTACCTAATAGTATCAATCAACCAATGTTTTCAAACTTTAAGACTTAAAAATTAAGATGTGGTTCCACGGGCAGCTGAGCTGATCTAACTCCTTGCTGTGACTGAAAGGAGGAGAGGTTACTTCCCTCTTTCTTCTTCCACCTTCTCCTTCCTGACTTTTTTCTTACCTCAGCCTTCCTTATCCCTCCTTCCACCCTTCCCCACTTCTGACCATCTGGTCCATCCTTCTCATTCCCCTACCTTATTCCAGCTCTGATGCTCATCAGGACCTCACCCCTAGTGGCAGCAATGAGTTTTCCTACTGAGCTCGTGGAAGAGACCTCTGAGGTTCATTGGCATGGACATATTTATGAGACAGACAAACTACAGAGGTTTCAGAAGTATTGTAGCACAACAGTCACCCACAGTAATTACTTTAACGTTAGGGTCAGGGATCCTACTGACAGGAAGTCAGTATATTCAGATCCCTGAATTTCTGAGTTCTTCAAAAGTAGAGTTGTGGTTTCCTGCTCTTTGTAATTTAGACAAAAATCAAAAGGAACAATCTGGCTGTATCCCTGTTTTGTCACTTACAGTTACAGTATGGCAACTTTGAAGAAAGTAACGATGCCAATCTATGTCTGGCACTGACTAATAGAATTCTTTTCAGCTCAAGCATTTTTATACTCCATTGGCCTTTACGGATGACTTGCTGCAAAACAAAGACAGTGGGTTCAGTACACAATTTAATAAGTGGGGAAGAACAGTTACAAGGGTTCCTTCTTTGTTATAATGCACTTGGCAACTAAGGACGGGACAAACTTGATTGAAACAGGAAACTGCTAATGAGTTTGCCAAGATGCTGTCCCCAGCATGTCTCTCTGATGAGGCCCAGAGATTATGACTGGGGACAGTATTATGTTTATTCCACACCCATAACATTAGTAACTCTTTGGAAGGTTTAAGTTCCTTCTTAGCAGTATTAATGGATGCAAAGCTGAGATTTTTTTTTCCCCACAAAAAACACATTAAGAAACAAACATAGGAACATTTGTTTCAAAGTGACATGTAGCAGTTTTCCATCCAAGATGACTTTCAGATATTTTTATTCTTCTATCATTTTAAAAACTAGATCAATATATTTTTTCTTTTAAACTGATGGTGTGAGCAGCAACCTCACTCAGCCCAACAAAATCCCACAGTAAGTTTTTTAGAAATGATAAATATTCTCCACAATAATGAAAAAGTCATCCCTCCCCTTCAGCTAAAGGAGCCTAAACATACCAAAATACCTGATGATCAAACACACACTCACAAAGTTTCAGTTAATGTACTTTCTACTAAGTTGGCCAAAGGGACAATCAATCAAAGGACCACAAGCCTAATTGAATACGTTCAGCCTTGTTTGACTTCGGACAGTGCATAAATAGATAACCCTGAAAACACGTTATGGAAGTCAGCAGCCTCTCTTGCCATCCAACAAATATGACTGAGTGACGCTCTGACGTGATAGCCCCACCTGTTTTTTAAACCAAACAGTTTGTTCAAACATTTGCTTTTACATCCCATTTCCTATAACATGTGAAGAGGAAGGTGATCTTAAGGTTAATCAAACCCCTCCAAACTAGCATTTTATAGGTCCAAAGTGGCAACTCAGAGTGCATGGAGAAAAAAGAAGAAACTCAAGCAGACAGTAATACATAGGCCTACTATACCGGATTCCTTGAGCAATTTTCATTCATAGGTGCATGCTTAACATAGAAGGTATCCCTGGCAGGTGTTTTTTCCCTTGATGAGCCTTTCTCATGCTCTGCCTTTATATTGTATAGAACCCAGCTATAATAGGCCAGCAACTGGGGAGATCATGAGATGTGGGGACAGTTATTGCATAGTCTGAGGGTCTAAGACCAGCTATCAGAGAAATCCATATTGTATGTACATTTATAGCGGACTCCAATCCTTATTAGCTAGAGAGGAGGAAAAGCAACGTACTATTTGCGCTGTTCATGTTTGTGCGAGTGCTGTGTGTGTTTATGTGGATGCTGGTAAAGGCACTGCTGACTGTCTGTATTGATCTGTGTCACCAGCCATGTACATTTGCAGTGAGTAGAGTGTGTGTGCACGTGCGTGCGTGCCTGTCAGGAATGTGTGCTCGGCTTTGCTACTGATTGAAGCTGGGGACCCAGAACGGCAACTGCCTTCCGTATATCAGATTAGGACAGGACTCTTGAGTCCTATAGCCCACCAGATTTCTCAAACTCTAACAAAAAACATTGCTCTGAACAATTACTATGCATTCTGCTATTTTTCTTCGCTTTCTCTTGATGAAAAAGCACATCTGTATAGCAGACTTCAGTATGGCCTCATAAAAGGTCTATTTCCTGATGGTTTCTTGCAAATATTATGTTGTGGAGCAAACTCCTTTTGGATGATTTCATCCAGCATGCGGTACTCTTCTTTTTCAAGGTTCCACTGAGAAGCAGGCAACAGTCTAAATAAAAATACATAATCTATTTGCATCTTTTACTCTTTCTTTGTATGTATTTGTATAGGACATTATTATAATAGTCAGACATAATTATACACAAACAGAATAATTCTTGCATTTTTTTTTTATTTTCTTCACACCACAACAAATTGGAATGTTTGTAGAAATAAGTTTTCCCCACTAAAGAAAAGGATCAAGTTTTTAAGTTAGATAGTTGCCTTTTTATAATTATTCCCTTATATGTAAGTAATCAAGTATCCCAGAGAAATTAATCAAAGAATCAAATAACTGATCTGAAGCCATCTGCTGAAGTTTAAGTGACTTTAGATCTGCCTTAAAGCTACAAACCAAGAGTGAGGAATAAGGTGCATTTAAGATAGTTGCTTCCTGATAGGATTGTTTTTGAAGCCTGCTTTTTGAGTTTGTTAATTAAATATCTAAGGAGTCATTACCTGATTAGCAAAATAAAGTATTTTTAAAGTAGGGGACCAAGTCTGGCATTTTCCAAAAGAAATGCTTAGAAATCATTATTCTTCATGTTAGAAGAATGGGATAAACTTCAAAGTTAATGCGTTATGTTTTAAAATATCATAGAGATTTTTTTGCCTTATGGTTTCCAAGAATTTAGATTCTGATATTTAAGCTTCTATAAGGGTTAGAATCTGCCCCTCCCCCCCTTTTTTTAATTGGAAGCTCTGATCCTCAGAAAGTGAATTCTATTCACAAGAATCTAGGAGACAAAGATATTTAACTAAATCGCAATCATTGTTAATAATTAAAGAAAGTGATAAGAAGATCATTCATTTTAAAAATCAATGGCCCACTTACACCTGAATGCAATAGTAGCTAAAGGCTTTTAATATTAGGAAGATCTTTTTCCAGGCCACTGGAAGATACTGTTGTGTGGCAGCAAAGGCCAGCTGCTCCCTAAGGGATGGGGAGCCAGGAGCTGAGGGGGATCCTGCTGCCAGCAGGGCAGGGACCATGCCAGCCAGGGCCAGCCCCACCGCACCTGACCATGGCAGGCCCAGGGGTGGTGGCTAGGTTCAGTGAGGAGTCCAGATCATCACTGTGGGGATGAGGCAGGTCCAAGGTCAAGCCAGGAAGTCAATCCACAAGTCAGAGTCAGGCCCAATGATGGTAACCAGGGTCAGTTACCATCCCGCGATTGCCTGGCAGGTTCATAGTGATGAGCCAAGTTTGAGATCAAGCTGCAAAGTCATTCCCAGGGGCAGGGATCAGAGCTACAGCATAGGCATGGCTGAGAAGGAAAGCAGCACTCCTACAGCACAGCTCTGGCAGAGAGTGAAGGCCCAGGCCTGAGCTTAAACGGAGCCCATGGTAACCCATGGGTGGTGGGGTGTGGGGTGTGGAGGTGAGGCTGGTCAGGGCCCCTAAGGCCTATTAGTGCACTCAGGGCCCTGACAGATACAGGCAGGCTTTCCTTTGATGGCCAGTAGACATCTAGTTTCACAGTTGTGTTGGCTAGCTTGGATGTGGAGGTCAAGGTCTGCATAGACGTGAGAGAAAACTACATTTTCCCCACTTATTTTGAGACAGAGTTGGAAGAAATGAGTTCACTGGCATGGGAAAACTTGTACAGCTACTGCGTCTGCTCTACAGACAGAGTGTAAGTTATTTTTTCTGTATTACATTAAATGCAAATATATATTGTGAAGGCTGAGCAAAAACTCTAAAGTCACAAAACTGTTCAGAGTAAATGTTTCTGTCATAATGTGGGCATATTGCATGTCATTTGTACTGTACAGTAGAAACTAAATAACTATCAGTAGTGTTTTGAGGATTTGATTTTCCAAGAACGTAATTGATCAGCAGTAACAGACGCTAGGAAAAGCATTTTGTTGATGAACGCCCTATTCCAGGAGCAGGGATATTCCAAGGTGTGTTTAACTGAAGAAAGGTTAAAAAGACACTGTTCTGCATAAAAAAGCATCTTTCATGGATTTATAAGCTTAAACCTTTTTTATGACTGGTCACATATTGTAGTAATCAGAAGGCAAATATGCTCAGCAGCAGGAGCTATATTAACTACAAAAGAACTGTTAAAGACTACTGAAATCACATTGTCGAGACTGCAGGGAGTCCGTGTAATCTCAGTGGATGGCCTCTTATGTTTGCTTTATGAGATAGTCTTTAGTTACATCATTGCTATCCCATTCAATTCACAGAATGAGCGGGGCTCATTTAAAGTGAGATTCATCTTTTCTGTAGCTATTTACAAGTTAGATGTCTAGTATAAGATATATGTGTAGGTTCTCTTTTTAGTCACTGGAGAGAAGTAGGTATCTCCAGAGTGTAATATGTGCCCCATCTGAAGACATGTACCTAGGATTTTCAGAAAGGAAAAATACTCAGTAGTGTCTTTATAGAGTGAGCCTTGATAATTTTTGTAGACTAGAAATCTAAGATTAAATCGCTAAAATTAAATGAGATCAATTCCCTCCCAAGTACAGAGTGGAGACAGAATTCATTCTCTGTGTTCTAGTCCTTGGCTGCACTCCAAAGCAAGGAGAGCAGAAGATACAATCAAAGTCTTTCTGAAATAGTCTCTTGTGGATAGCACGCATACAGTTTGGTCAGTCTGAAGAGCTGAAAAAGGCTTTGATATTCAGTGATGTTAGATCCTTCAGGGACTGTGGTTTTCTAATGAGGCTTTACCAATATGTGCAAACTAAGATTATTTTCTCCTACTGGCCAGTTGGACAGATTTTCACTGGGTTGCAAAAGACTTCCCTGACATAAAAATTAACCCGTGAATAAGTGTCAAGTTCTTCCAGGAAAAGATGGAGGCAACAGAACAGTCAATGAAAAGTCTGACAGGACTATTTTTTAACAGGGACAAAACGATATGATTCCCTAGATTTATTTGCAAAAAAGTCCGAATCATTAAAGTTGAAATTTTCCAAGGAAAATAGCATTGTGCAAACACCAGATATGGGAAAATTTCAATGTAAGCCATTAAAGTTTGGTATAATTTTAAGCCCTCAAAAACCAAGGTCTTACAATAGCCTGCATGGCCTATTTATAGTAGAATGTATTCCAGTTTCTTGTATTTCAATGAATCCCAAAATATGCAAAGAATTACTCACTTGTCTGTCAGACCCCCTGATTTTTGCTATGTGCTGAGTATTCAAAGTATATTGGGAAATTTTCAGTTAGCATGCCATTCTCCAGAGATTCAAACATCCCTACAATCTTTTACAAGCAGATGTGAGCTCACTCTTGTCACATTCTGTCAACCAGAAGCCATGCTGATGTCTGGCTGATATACTCTCATTGGGGTTATTAGCTTTGCCCCTCGACAGTAACTTGACATAGCTTCTGGCTTAAAGATGCTCTCTTTAAGCCCATCTCTTCGGACCACATCTCTGCCTGCAGAATCCGGGTAGAGATGCCCGTGGGAAAGGGGTTTAAAGAGTACTGCCTAACTTATACATATGGGAGACTGCTGAGAAAGTGCTTATAATGTGAATAGTAAGCTTGCTTACAGCTGTGAGATTTCTGTTTGGCAGCTTAGAGAGAACTGGCCGCAATCATAAATGCATGCTGTGCAAACGGTACTGTATTAACTCATTATAATGGTTTCTATTTTGTTACTGCATGGCCCTGTTATGCACGGTGCATAGTAACTGGGTTATCAGGAAGAGTGAAGACCTGTCGTGGGACAGCTATGTCCTGTTAAATTCAACAAACTAAATAACTTGCAATAGCTTTCAGACTATGTATTATTTATTATCAGTCATACAGTCTCCCTCAGCTGTTTCTCAGATTTGACCTCCACTGTGGAGTTTTGCCAGCGGAGTTATTTCAGCTGCAAGTGTGAAAATAATCACACTCCCTTGCTGATAGAGCTGTGCTGCAGAAGAGAGCTTTTGTTGGCTTGATTAATGTTGCAGGGGAAGGAAACAACCCAGTTGACAGAAAACTCCTCATCAACGAATGCACCCTCCATCTTCACTAGCCTGCTTTTCCAGAATGGCTGTGCTCAAACTGTGATACCAACAGAGGCTCTGTAGGTGAGATGAGCTTGCAGAGATAAACTGTCTTTAAAAAGCAGCCAAAATGGAGCCCACATGCAAAAGGAAGAGAAAGTAAATTTTGCTTATTATGCATCACAGAGAGGATTAAACATTCTGTGAAATCCTGACCCCATTGAAATTAATAGCAAAAGCCATATTGAGTAGGCACAGAACAAACTGCAGGATTCAGGCGGAAATTTATCCCTTCTTTGTCTCTTGTAGCCTATTTCTTCCTCTGCAGGGCTAATCTGTTTATTTGCTCACATCACATGTCTTTTTTTCCCCCTAAAGATCCCTATATTTAATTCTTTTATATATTGAACTAGAATATTTAGTCTTCATTTCTGTTTATCGGAATGCCAATATGTTCTCATTCCTTATTGTTGCTTTATTAACGCATGGCAACACTATGTTCTCTAGATAATGGAAATCATTAGAACAAGAAAAATATCAGTGAAGAACTGTGAGCTCATAGGGATTAAACATCCTATCATCTGGAAGTTATTTTTACAGAGGGAGAGCTCTTATGCTGAATATATTGAGGGAATGGACAGAGAATCAGATGAAGCCAGAAGAGTAAAACAATCATTCAAAATATGAGCAGGGAACATGAAGATAAGAGTCTGAAGAGAGTAGAGGTGTGGAATATGTTTTGCAGGAATATGTTTTGCAGAATCAAGTGGCTCCTGGCTGCGGCCCATTGCAATACACTGAAATGCTGTCCATGTTAAAATTGATTCCCTGAGATGTGTAGTAGTGCTTGTTTTCTTCCCGGTACAAAATATTACTGCTTGATTCCTCAGTGGTGTTAGTCTTCTGTGAATATGCCAAGTCAGTGCTCAAATCCTTCAGCTAGTCCCAGCATACTTCTAATGTTGGCTTAAGGCTTGGGGCTAGTCTTTAAAATGATTAAAGAACCAAGACCTAAATACATTAGAAGAGAATTTCAGTCTATGAACCACTAAGACAGCTGATCTCCTTTGGGGAAATGCAGCTCGCGCAAATCAGAAGAGAAAACTAGAAGGCTGGGCAGCCACGGGATCAAACAGTTTTTCTTCCTCATGAAGTTTCCTCATCTGCTTGCAGTGCAACTCCTCCCTCCTGGTTAACCCAGTCCTCTTGTATTCAAAATAATATTAGTTACAAAAATACACTGTCTTAAGGGTAGATTATATATCATGAAAACTGAGGGAAATGAGATACTCCTTGAAACCCACTTAGGTTCTTCATCACTAGAAGTCTGTATTACAAGTAGAAGTTGTTTAGCTATGACTGTGATGGGTAAGAGTTTAAAATCCCAGATGTTTTGACCTCAGTTAGGAATAATGATGGAAATATTTTGTGATTTGTATTATATTTACATGAAATGAAAACGGTACAGTGTTAATTTTTTATTGTTTTGTCTGTCAGTTTTATAACAATATAATACAGATAATTACATGCAGATGATAACTGGATGGGTAACATATTTTATATGTCTGAGTGCCTACAGGATTGGGCTAAGAAAAGTCCAGTATAATAATTTATCAGGTTAATGATGAGTAGGACTGAATACAGGAAAAGTCTCAATTTTGAACATTGGTCTTTCTTGTGAGACTACCAGAGGTCATTTCATTAGAGAGGAAATTATTCAAAACTTACACATTCATTGATTTCTTCTTAGAGATGTTAAAAGTATCGTCTTTTGAAATTAAAAAAAATAGTGGGTTTCAGCTGAGGAAAGTGTTAAAAACAAGCCAGAGTGGTATATAAATTCACAGGTTACTCAGCTGGAAAGGTAGATGAATGTCACCTATTATACTCATTCTGTAGTCACAATTAACATCATAAAAGTTAATGGCAATCAAAACAACTATTTTCCATTCTAAATGTCTTCTCAGGAAATTACAGAGGCATAATTAAGCTAACATAACTATACTATTATAACTCTCTACGCAGATGAATATTCCACTATGAGAGTGGCTTTTTCTGGTCTAGCTGAAATCAGTTCTGAAAAAATTAATGCCAATACTGGAAAAAAGCCCTGTGATAATGAAATAAAATTGTCCACATATGAAATTATATTAATGTCATTTTAGCACTTTAGAATCACAGCCTACCTTTTATCGCCACAGTTTTCCATGTGAACAAGCCATCACTATAATCTGTCAAATGCCAGTAACATTAACACAATCTAAGTTCAGTCTTGCATGAAGCTCCTATTCTAAAATAAATTCAGCTGTGTTTCAAGCCGTTCCCTGCATTTGTATTCTTCTTCTCTGTTTCTGGGAAACTATGCTAAAAGCTGAGCAGTCACATTTTTGACTTGTATTGCTGACATGCAAATTCTTTTAGAATGTGTTTTATGCACTCTTTTACAATGTCCTATTATTCTTCATATGCAAATATGTATTTAGAAGTAGTGTGTCTCAAATGGTCTTGCCAGTTGAAAAAATATTGCTCTGTATATACAAGAATATTATGTTGCTTAAAAAAACATAGTATTAGTTGACCTAGGAAAGAAATGTTTACAGAGTTAGAGCGTCGTGTTGGTTTTTTTGTGTTGATGAGGACACATGCTGTTTAAAGTAAGTGAATCTGCACGTGCATTTTAGATAATATGATTAGTCTTGTTTTACTTTCAGGAAGACCTGAGAGATATGTATTTCAGGTATGACTATAGAGTAAAAGTTATCTCATATTTGCTGACACTTGCAACACCAGCAAACAGAGCTGTTCATGCACTCGCCATATTTTTTATGTCACCAGAGTATTCTGCTAATGGTACCTCTCTATGAGCACATGCAACTAATTCCACAGAGTTGGCAATACTTTATTAGTTGCCCTCACACTTTTAGAAATGATGCTTGATCAAGTCAACCAAGATATCAGTATCAGAAGGGCTATCATAACAAGAGGTCCCTGTATTTTTTATGTTCTAGCCACACATGAATCTCTGTGCCTGTGAACCTGTTCATTGACCTGTCCACTCTTGGGATACTAGGAGGATGATTTTCTAGGAGGTTGCCTTCATGGGTCCCAAGGCCAAAGCCTGAAGAGATTCTCAAGACCCTTCAGCTAGTGCTTGGTTGAGGGTAATATTGGATTTTCTATATTGTGTGGGCAAATCCCATCTGCCCTGTGAAGAGCTAGGAAATGGCTTTTCCTTCTTTTCATGTCAGTTGCTTTTCCAGATGCCTGGCAGCCTTGAGAGTAAATAGATGAATATCAGCTATTGCACGCATGCTGTACAACTGCTCTACAAAGGTGCGCGCATGTGCACAGCAAGCCTGAGCTAACTCACTCAAGATGACGGCAGTGCGCTCATCGCATGTACACATCAGCTACGTGAAACTGTAGAGGCCGTGAATCAGCTTTGCTCAGGCCCTTCCAAATCCCTGTGTCAGCCTCCAGCAGGCTCTCCTAACTATGCTTTTCCTAATCAAAGGCAAATTGCCTTTGAACCCAGTCATTCAGCATGCCTTTTCATGCAATTCAGGACTTGTGTACTCATACAAGTAGATTTCCTGTAACTGCAGTGTCATGACATACAGCCTCAAGGGGAATGTGGGTTGTCTCTGGCTGTGGCAGGTACTAATGATATCATAACTCGGCTGGCTGGCCCAATTCTGCCAATAGCTGCCACCGTTTTGTGAAGCTGGCAGAAGTAACCCCTTTTTAGCTCCTTCTGTTTGCAATCTGGTGTTGTAACTCAAGCTCACCTGCATTGATGGTTTAAGGATTTGCTCTGGAGGAGCTGAACTATGAGCACATACGCCCCTCGCCCCTGGCAACTCTTCTTTGAGAGAAATAGCCTCTGGCAGATGGGAGGAAACAGTTCTGAGACAGATTATCTTCAAGTGCTTTGGTAGGATTCATTAGAGCTCTTCTGTCAAAGCCCTTTGTGCTACCAATGTGAATAAGACAGCATAAGATGCTTCTCTGTAGGAAGAATAAAGTCCCACCTTATGGACAATGACAATACATCTTTGTGATGTAAAAAGCACATTCCTAACTGATGTTGGTGTGCTGGGAAAAAATAGTCATTACGGAGCCTGGGTTTCAGTGATAAAAGTTACAGCTGACTCTTCTGTGAATAACAAAAGCCATATTTAAGATCATGGGAAAAAAGGAATAACCCAGCTTATTTTAAAGTTACAGAGTTCTAAGTGATTCTGTAGTGCTTCAGAAATGAACATAGCTTTGGCCCTTTCATAGTTTCAAATAAATTATTCTCCCTAATTACATAATTTACTAAAGCTTATAAAGAAGTGATAAAGCTAATCTCATTCTTTACTGATTGAGTTGAAGAGGTGCAAGTAATCTCCAGTTACTGCAGCAAAGCACCAGGATCTATTTAGAGAAATAAATTGATTTAGAAGCCATAAAAATTGGCAGCATAAAGTTGAAACATTACTCATACTGTTAAATAATTTAGCTAGTCACTTCTATCTCACTTGAGTATATCTGACTTGCTACACTTCAGCCCTGCCTTTTAGGATTTAATTTGCAGGCCTTTGATCTCTTTGAGATGACTGCCTTTTACACTCCCCTCCCATGAAATTCAAAGGAATAACTTAGAAATGCATGATATGCCTCAAAATACTTCTGTTTCTTTTTCCTGCTAACTTCAGATCCAAAGGGGCAAGACATTTCAGAAGTGCAAAGCATTGTTTCACTTACAATAATATTATTCTGGGTAGCTCTTCCCCTTCCAGGAAAGGCCATTGTTTCTCTGAGTGAGATTTCCTGCATTTCAAGTAGATCTCTCATAGCAAACGTGATATATTTCAATCCATTTCTGTGAGACAGCTTCACTTCACTGAAATGAGAGTCAGAGCCCATCACCTACCTATCGTCTGTTTACACACAGTAACTAATCTTAATTATGATGCAAGTGCAATCCAGTATCTGATCCTATATAGTTGGAGTGAGTTACTTAATTTCTTATTCAGATGTCTATTTTGAACTCCAATGTAACAGTTAAAGATGAATGAATAACCTCTGGACTGGCAGTTGATGGTTACCTTGGGACCAGTGACCTCCTTATATTCATCGTGAAAAAAGAGTAGACAGTCTCAGTCAGCTTTATATCCTCTTTAATCCTGCCTTATATATGCTTCAAACATCAAATTAATTTCCAAAGTTGAGAAAAGTTATGAGACAAACTGGGTTGAGAAGAAAAAATAACCTGAATTTGTGAATTAAACTCATTGCCGGATTGATTTCATAGTCAAGTAAGAAATCAGTGTAATTTGACCGTCCATTTTTAGTCAGTGGTAAATTAAGGAAAAAAGTAAAGAAAAAATTAAGGAAAAAATTAAAGGAAAGAAAAACTAAAATGCCAGTATTAGTGAGTGTAAATTACAAATTATAAAATGTGGTATAGTAACAAGGAGAGATAAAAACATCAGAACAAATGTAGAACAAATGTGATTGGAAAGTCTGAGGACAGAAGGAATACCTTCTCAAGGGTACTAGAAAGAATATAAAATGTAGTTGGTGCCCATTGCTACATGGGGATAGAAATTGTTGAAGAGTAAAAGGAAGAAGTGTTTAATCAATACATGGTTTTCTCTTTCATTTGTAATGGAGCAGAGGAATCCAGTGATAGCATATGAAAATGGAAGAAATACTTTCCCGCTTGCTAGAATGATGGGAATCCCACTAACTCTAGCCATCCTAAAGAGAGGTGTCCAGCCTGTGCTAGCCAGCCAGGCTTCCCCTCCAGTCACTGGCAGTACTTCCATAGGGGAATTTATTCCATCTTCAGTTCCTAGGACTGCTGCATCCAAATTGCAATCAGGCCTCAAGGGTGGGGAACCAGGCCAGATGTGCATATTATGTTTCCCTTTAATGACAATAAAACAATACTTGCATGTATAGCAGTACAGGCTACCAGGGGGCTTTCCTCTGAAGCAAAGGTGTCTGTACAGCTAGTGGTGGCTGTTGCAGTGGCAAAAAGGCGCAGTCAAAGAGGGCTGCACCTATGCAGCTAGCGGGGGGCAGCTTCAATAGATTCTGTACGTGGCCAAGTTATGGGACCCCCCTAAACAATGACTGACTGGGTGTCCCACAGAAGGGGCCTGTTTTTCTTTAGCAGTCATCAAGATAATAGTTCTTGACAGCATAAAGAGTGTTTCCTCTGACAGACAGAGCTTATCATCCCTTAAGGTATTATATCCTGATAGTATTTTCCAGATGTGGCTTCCTGATGGTCTGAGCACATCGCAGTGCTTTTTTATTCTAGGGTCAGTAACTCACCACAGATGCATTCTTGTTTTGGGGTTCCTGAAAATTCCCAGCACTGTTTAGAAGAATATAGGTATGTATGTGCATAATGTTTTCTCACATATGTGTTATTAATATCTGTGTACTTATGGCATTGTTACAGGTACCTGGTCAGATTTACTTGATTTTCTTCAGGCTACAACAATTCTCTTCTTGAAGGTAACCTCTTCAAGTCTCAATTGCCTCATAAGTGCACTTGCTCAAACTGTTCCCGCCCCTTAAGAAACCCTTAAGACAGGTTTTCCTCATGAAGTATTTATTTTTCACTGCCTTGTTGAAAATAACCTTGACATAACGTAGATATGTAGTTACATATGTAACAAATTACTGTTATAGTATCTAATGTTCTTATCTGCATTGCTAATAGTCAATAATGGGTGAAATATTACATGTAATAGGTTAAAAGTTTTAAGACTGTAAAATAGCCTGTCTGGCCAAGAACTGCTAGACACTGTCTTAATCTCTGATGGCCATATTGCAATTTCTTGCTGATTATATTCAATTTTGTTCTTGGTTTGTTGAGATTCTGTCATTGATTGATTTACTACAAATTCATAACTAAAAGCTTTCTTTATAACTTCCATTCAGCTCCTGCTGTTTCTGCTAAAGTAGAAGTTGTCAGCCACTGGAGGTCTATGTGTTATTTTCAGTCATTTTAATTGGAGAATGATGTTTGGTTGTTCACCCAAAACCTTTTGATAGCAGGTAGTGAATAGAAAACTCCTTGTAAAGTGTGTTTGTCAACTTCAAAAAGTGATCTTACTGTGAAGAACACCACAATAAATGCTTTTTCCAAACTTAAGAGGTTGACTTTTGGATCAACCAATTTGTTGTGGTGAGTATTTGCTTCCATTCATCTAGAGCAATAATGCCATCGTAGTACATTTCTGAAACTGAAATTGGTGCATATTTGCATATAATACACATATACGGTATTTTGATTATTAACATATTCTTGCAATTGAGGAAGCCATGGTTTCCACCAGTTGTGAAATTTAGCTGTCCAAGGGTCATCAGTTTATTCATGGTTCTTTTATGTATCTGTGATATGACTCTACACAGATCACAATGTTGTAAAGCTACACTTAATGGTATGCAATCTTCTAACATACAGTTTAGGATGGTGGACCTTTATATGCTTAATGGGTTCATCTTTGCTTCTGTTAATGCTTGAAATAATGTATTGTAATATCAGTACACCACATAGACCTGGTGATGTTCCAGTCAGATTAATTCGCTGTTAGTATAGCATTTGAAACTAACGAGGACTTAGTTTTTTAAAGGAGCAATAATTCTTCTTGATTATGTACTAAAACCTATACTCTTTCCTTTCCCTATAGAAAGGCTTTAATCATGTCACTACCCATCAATGATAATTTATCCCAAATGGATTCAAGGTCTACACTACTCAGCGTTCCATTCACTACTCCTCAATTTCCTAATAAAGTACTTTAAATACTACCTCTCCCTTTCACTTTCATATACTTCTCAATCCATTACTTAAACAGGCCTTGCTCAGCATATATTTCAGTTGAATAAAAAGGAAACGTATTTAACGGAATACTTAACTTGAGTTAATTTAGAGCATGTGCAACTCTCTACTCCAAATTCAAAAGATCTTCTGACTTTTCATACTGGCTTTGAAAAGTTGGGCTTCTGAGGATTTAGATTTTCTTCTAGAATGATTGCTGATATTTGCCCAAGAAAGGAAGTAGTATGAACAGATAAAGATAGTCTGTGAGTATGGTAAGTCCAGTATTGGTACAAAGCAATTTGACTCCATATGTTCATGGATAAGCCCATTTTGGAAAGCTGAACGTTAGATGGAGTTATTAGTGTGGAATGGTGGCTGAGGTAGAGCAATGGGAGTACAGTTGGCTAGTATGAGCTATAGTAAAGACTCTAACACGTCAAAAACTAATCCAGCTGCAGCACAGGAGGTCTTTCGGCCAGGGTACAGGATGGTTACATAGGACCCCTTCTGCTCACCGCTAGAGGAAATCAGTAGTGTTTAATTGTTATTTACGTATTTACAAAGGGGTTGGAAGCTGTTCCTGTGAAAAGAGCTACCACACAGTTAACTGCAATGCAGTCATATAATGTAGTATTTTATCAACGGGGAATTCCCAAGGAAGTCACATCACAGAGCAAATAATGAAAGCACTGTGCACATGTTTATCAATCAGAGAAAAATTCCACATAGCAGGACAACCCCAAAGCTCAGGACAAAGGGAATATACCAGTAGAACAAGCAAGGAAGCTCTTAGAAAACCAATAAAGCTAAGAGCAAAAACTGGGATGAGAAACTGTCTGCCATATTCATGGCCCTAAGAGCATCCACTGCACTGGTATATGCTCCTTGAGATTGTGACTAGACGAGAAATGAGAACACCCCAGTAAGGGTAGTAGAGCTGCTGGATGAATTGCAGCCACGAGCTTCAGCTGGTCACTGGTTAGACATGTACCTTGCCGAAACTGATCAAAATATTGTTTAGGAAAATAAACAACGTGGCACGGGGCTGCCACACAACAGAAACTGTGCAACAACTGAACGTGCCACAGACCAGGGGCAATTGCTGGGGCAAGGGGCAATTACAGAGAAACACATTGTGAATGGTTAAATAAACAGGTAGTAGTCACAATCTGGAACAGCAGTGGCAAGTAGGAGATAAAGTAATGTTTCAGAAATTTACATGAGAAAAGCATTGTTTTGTGTAAAAGGGATTGACCTTGCATCATTGTCAGTAGAACCAGTCCAGCAGTGTATTTAGTTCAGATCCACCTAAATAGGAGCAAATGTTTCTGTTTATCTTGGCTGAAATTTTGAAAAAATTCAACCTAAATAATAAACTATAATGTGTTTGGTTTAGACTATGAAGAATGAAGATTCAGATCTACAACACTGAAATTCTATGACACTGATATCTTTTTGTTTAGGTGATTTCCAACCAGAGTACCTGTGAGAATATCCTGAAGTGTTTAAAAGTTAAAATCACTGAGCTAATTCAACTATTAACATTAACATAGGTATCATAAAAAGTCTAATTCCGTTTGAATGAAAAAGGTGATGCCCAAATGATAAGCAATCACTGATGTGTGTTGATGTAATAAAATTTATGGCACTACTGGTACAGCCCTTCTAGACAAAATGAAAACTGAGTCTCCATATTTAACAACTCCCAGGATATGTTTCACATCTCTGCTATAGTACATGAAGTTTAGCAAATTTGGTGTAAACCCATATGGACCCCCTAGCTACTTATCATGTCTAACAAAGTTAGGGGAAGCTTTTCCTCTCCTGTTTTTTGAAGGGTGATTTGTGTTAGCACAGGCCAATCTACTTCTTAAAATTTGAGACAGTGGCACATGCTCTCGGAGCCTTTCACTAAAAGCCTGTATGTGGCCTGGGTTATGATGGTATCCTGTCCTGTTCTAACACCCCTAGGCATGAAAGTTAGAGTCCACTTAACTAACGTGGGAATGGAGGCATGCCTGTTATTGATTTCCCTAGTTATAATATTTTTAAAGGCTACAGGAGAGGTATGGGGACTAACAGTTCTATCATGTAATCCTGTCATGTCATTTCAACTCAAGAGCCCGTGTTAATTTTAAAAGCTCATTTTCACTGGAGAAAATATTTATTTTGGGGATGACACAGCTTATGATCCGTTCATGAGCTACTGCCACTTGTATGGCTTAATCTGTGGATGTTGACTGTATATGGAAGGGCTTTTTAGGATCTGGGTATCCAAGAACAAGGGCCTGGACCAAGGTTTGTTTCAAGACCTTCCCACTGATAATTTTTGTAAACTGTTATTCAGAGGCCCACTAACTTCTGCAATCACTGGAATAAAATCTTGTGAAAAATTAAATATCTGTAATATCTATAAGAGCTGGCAACTTCTGTATCAGTTCTGTTCTCCTTTTATCAGGTGCTCTTCCCTCCTCTCCTGAAATAACACTCAAATACGTAACCTCTCTTTGAAAAAGCTGTGCCTTTGTCCAGTTCACTTTAAACTTTATATCTTGACTGATCTGTAGGGCTTTTTCTGTACGTCTTGGCACTTGTTACTCGTTTTCAAAAAATAATACATCATTAATATATGATATAATATGTTCCTTAGCTTCGTCTTCCAGATTGTCTCACATTTTAATAACATGTGCAAATGACAAGTGGCAGCTGCATTATGGAATCCCTGTGGCACTCAGGTTAAATAGTTTTGTATTCCTTGGAAGGTAAAAGCAAACTTATACCAGAGTACTTCATTAAGTGATTGCAAGAACCACATTTGCAACTTCCATTATCAAGAACTATTTCAGCCTCCCTAAAAATCACAGCTAACACCATAGGCATTTTGACTATTACTGGAGTTGTTTGCTGAGTTACAGAGTTGAGGACTTTGAAGTCCTCTGTCAGCTACTATGTATTACTGTTTGCTATCAGCACTGGCCAAACCAGAAAATTACATATATACTGTGTTGATGTACCGTATCTGTTGCTGAACTAAACTATCAGTGGTAGGCTGCAGTCCCTCTTCTGCTTTTTTGCAGATCTATACTGCCCTTGTGGGGCCAATTTCTGGACCAGTAATAACCACTTTGGCTGGAATTTCCCACAGGATAACTAATCCTTAGCCCATACTTAGGGAAACCTCTTCATCTGGCCATCTTCTAGGTCTTCTGGATTGAGTGCTTTAGTTACCCAACAGTGATGAATTGCTGAAATCTTATTATTACTAACTCATGAAAGCCACTTCCAAAACACACATTAGCTAAAGCCAACACTTATTATTTTTAAAGGTCAGTTGTGTAATGTATCTTGGTCTGCCCCATTTGGATCTATCAATATTTGAACAAAAAAACCTCTTTTCCCTTGTTATTGCTTACCCTTGCACACACTGGCTGTAACAATCACCTGGGTGATTTACTTTTGCTCCTAGACATGATACTAACTCTACTACTTGTATAATGGCTTCAGTTCCCTTTGGTACCCAGGACTGCTGAATAATACTGATGCTCCAGAACCAGTTAACTTACAGGATCTCATGTGGTTATGATAATGGTTATCCTGCCCTCTGAACATAACAGCTGCTGTAAACCTCCCCCACTTATCCTATTTTACCTTATTAACAAACCTTGGGGAGATCAGAGAGGCTAGTTCCCCCTAATCTGAACACAAAGGAACAACTCTTACTGCTCCAAGTTGCTCTTGTAGCAACTAGTTGGGCTGCTCATTTTCCTCATAATTCTTATCCAGCTGCTTTGTTAAAGCACTAGTTTTTTTTTTTAATCTCATTTAGTCATATCGTCTCTCCATCCTTCTAACTTCTTCCAAATACGATTGTGTTTTTGTGTTGTCTGTGAACCACTGCTCCTGCTTAAGGTACCTTCTAGGATTAGGCCAGTCTTTCTGCACTGATTACCAAATCTCTATTTTTTTTTTAACTCTAGCCTCATCCTTGAATGAAGGATGAATCTTGTTTGATTCTGGTTCTAGGCTAGAATGTATTATCACCTGAATAGGTTTTTCTCTTTCTTTGTTCAGCTTATTAAACTCCCAAGCTTCATGCCATTCTTATAAATTTTCAGCCCTTTGGACAGCATTTATAAGCAGTTCCACTCTATTTCTCCCAGATCTATGGGACCCAAAGTCAGCTTTAAGGACTGACAAATGCCAGACTCTTAAATATCATCAGTTTAAATCCCCCGTCATCCTAAACAGGCACTCCATCCTGCCGATGCACAACACTGATGCATTCCCTAGTAACTGCTTTTGTGCCATATATCTCACACAACTCTCATTTGCTTTTTGCTTTTCCCTGTGAGTCCGTTTGGGCACTGTGGCAGCCCCTCTGAAACCCTTGGGGTTTAATCACAACCTATTGGGTCCATCTTGCAGAGTTATTCACAATTTCTGGATCAGCCTGCTGTTCTGAATTAAATGCAGCCCTACATCCTGCTGTTCTGGCTGCTCAAGCAAGCCAATTTCAGCCTGTACTGCTTAGCCCTGAATGGTCCTCTGTTGTCAGCAGCCACTCCACAACAGTTTTCCTATATAGGTCCCTAGTTCCTTTGCTATTGCTCTAAACTGTGTGGTGTCTCATTCCACTTTAACCAGAATTTGTACCTTATCTGCTTTTACTGCTAATTTACTTTCCAGTTGATTGTTTAGTCGATATCTTTTTGATCCCTCCGTTCATTTTATAGTATGATACAAACAGCAGCCTGTGCCTCACTTAATATCTGGCTTAACTTTCTCTCCCTCTTCTGGGAAGTGGCTGCTTTTTTCCATACTAGCCTCCTTTTTCTGGAATCTCATAATGTAGCTGCTGTCTGTAACCCTTCTGCAATTGCATAACATTCCCTCAGTTTATATTCTTCTGCTTTTTGTTGTTACTCTCAGTTCTTCTCTGGCTTGGATCCTGCTTTTGTCTTCCTCCTCCACACACCACAGTGCCCAAATTCCTCATTCAATAAGCTCTTCTGATATCCCTAACTCGATTCTCCACTTCCTTTTAATATCTTTGCCTTGTTCTTGTTCTGCATTTCCTAACTGTCCATGGAAAGCATCTTCTGTCTGTAGATTAGGATTCTGTTGTGCAAATCATGATTCTAATTAGGAAGTAATTTTTCTGCTTCTATTCCACTCTTTCCATTACTGGACTGGTTACTGTTCCAAGAACTATCTAGTAAATCCCCACTGCATAGCTTGTTTGGATATTTGAATCTGGGTGGCAGTCAGAATGAGAGAAAGAATATCTCTTTCTCTTCCCCCAGATTTTCTGCAAAAGCTTAATCGACTAAGCTGCCTACTTTCTCCATCAGCCGTAGCATCCAAATTGCAATCAGGCCTCAAGGGTGGGGAACCAGGCCAGATGCACATATTATGTTTCCCTTTAGTGACAATAATAAAACAATACTTGCATGTATAGCAGTACAGGCTACCAGGGGGCTTTCCTCTGAAGCAAAGGTGTCTGTACAGCTAGTGGTGGCTGTTGCAGTGGCAAAAAGGCGCAGTCAAAGAGGGCTGCACCTATGCAGCTAGCGGGGGGCAGCTTCAATAGATTCTGTACGTGGCCAAGTTATGGGACCCCCCTAAACAATGACTGACTGGGTGTCCCACAGAAGGGGCCTGTTTTTCTTTAGCAGTCATCAAGAAAATTCCCTTTACACAGCACTGTTCACAGTAATAGAGGTGTATAAGTATATAATAATTTTTCACTAATGTCTTCTTAATATATGTGTACTTATGGCAGCGTCACTGGTATATGCTTAAATTTATTTGATTCTCTTCAGGTTACATCAAGATAGAAGGAATCAATTGGCTCTGTGAGGGATCCCAGGTAACTTAGACAACTAATTTTTGATAAATTTATGTGAAATAACTCCCGACTTTAGAAGTCGATGTGGATGTTAAATGTCACATATTAGACAAACATTTTTAATTGGCAAGCCTAGAAAACTTACACCCAGGAGTCCTAAAAATAACGATTTTTAGGACTGTCTCCTGGAAATGTCATGTCTCAATAAATCTGCATATGGATAGTTCTGGAGATTAAAAGCATACTAATATTTTATGAATATTCAGGGAGGTCAAGAGGGAAGAGAAGGTAAGAGGAGGCTTGCTAGACTAACCTCAGTTCTTGGCAAAACAGTGGAAAAATGATAAAAGATTCAGTTGATAAAAAATTAAAAGAGAAGAGTTTATTATTAAATTTAGTAAATGTGATTTTATGAAAAATAGGCTTTGTCAAAGAGATCTGATTTCTTTCTTACAATTATAGTTGATAAAAGTAACTACATAATGGACTTCTGCAAAGCATTTGATTTACTACACATGACATACTGATAAAATATGAAGTCTACAGAATATCAATAAAGTACATTTTAAATGAATTATGAAACTGGCTCACAGGTCTCAAAAAGTACTAGTCAGCAGGGAGCTATTACTGAGAATAACATTTTTTGGAAAGTTTTCTGGAGATTAATCCTAGTTCTTAATCATCTTCATTTTCATCTGCTCTGTGTTCTTCATCATTTTCAATCGATTAGTAGAAATAAGTATCAGTGGTATTAACACTTGTGAATGGTCCAAAGTGGTAAAGTGTATGGACCCGGTCAGAGCAATCTGGACGATAAGGAAGAAAGTTCAGTTCATTGAAACACATTGTACATTAATGCAAACTGATGCAGGGATATACGATAAAGAATAAGACTGTATAGATCATACTTACAGGATAGAGTCTGTATTCTGGAAAATTGAAAGATTTTGTTAGAGAGGCAACATGGTTTCCATGTGTAATGTGAGACAACAAAAGGTTTATGATGTATAAAAAATAGAGGGGAATATGGGGAATATGGAGGTGATTTTAATTCTCTATACAGAATTCCTACTGTGTGCAGTTGTGATATCAACACTTAAAAAAAAAGATTTGAAAGAACAAAGAAGAATCATAAAATTGACTCAAAGGTAGAAGAAAATATTTTACTGTAGCAGACATCATCATTGCATAGTCAATGAATGATTTTAATAGACTTCTGCTCCTGAACACCACTCCTTCCACATTGTTTCTGTCAATCAGGTTTACTGGTGCCCTCAAATGAGATTGATATATACATATTCCTGACCAATGTAGGCTGAAGGTCAGACATTTTTCCTTGTTTTTTTTCCTCACGCTTCTCAGGAACATACTAATCACTGCTACACTTCTGTGTACCTGGGTAAAATAAGAAATTGTCTTGCCTTACAGCAACACAAAGAACCATGGAATATGCCTCCAGAAGACCTTAGGTATTAAACCCGTGAGTTGAGCATGGATGAAGACATACAGCATCCAGTAGAGTTTTGCATGATTATTAACATGTATGCTGTGCTAAATTAGATGTTGTTCATCAGAATAGCCCAACTGCAAAAATACATCCTGAGATGCTGAAAGAGTTCACTTTATTTAGCTTATCAAATAGAAGGTGGCCTTATGAGAGTGTAGAAGTACTTTCAAAAGGAGAGCAACCCTAAGCATTAAAGGCCCCTTAGTGGAAACAAGCAAAGCAATAACCTGTTCTTGGCTAATAAGGCAAAAATATTCAAAATACAAATTGAGCATATTTTTCTGTTGCTATTTTTTTAACAGTGAGGCTTACAAATCAGAACAACAACTGTAAAAAGAGATGGGGGAGTCAGTTTCTTGACGGTATAAAAACAGTAGCGGATATCTCTTGGAAGACATGATGCAGATTTTCTTTAGGAGTACTGTCCTCCTAAGGTAACTTTAGGAGTTACTGTTACCTATGTAACATTTAATGGCTTATGATATAAAGGAAATCAGACTAGAAGGTCTAATACTTTCACCAAAGGAAATAATCTATGAAAAAACTATAGTAAAGGTATTAAATTAGAAGTTGAATTGTGAAGCACCATTCAATTGTCTTACAAATCACACTAATGACTGTGATTCTTGAAATTCTGGGGCAGAATCTTATTTTAATTTTCTAATAAGACTCAAGAATTCAATTACAAATTGCTATGAAACATATAGATTTCTCATACATCTCTCTCATATAGAGTCATGGTGATATGCAGAAAACTGAACTGAATAGGAAAGTGTGCTGTAGGATGTGATTGTTAGAGCTGGATGAGACCCTACCAAGAGCAAAGAGACTGAATAGAACAGAGAAAAAGGACATCTATCCTTTTTAGATGATACTTGCAATTAAGAGAACTAATGGAGAATTAATGTTGATTTTCTCATGCTTGAGATTGAAGCAGTAATATGCTAAATTCACATAGTAGTTACTCTTGCAATGCTGACATGATTCTTTGAAATTAATCCAGCATTGATGGAAGTATGAAAGATATTTCCAAAAATGAAAGTAAAAATAAACTTTTTTTGCAATATTGCAATAATGTTGATTTACTAATTAATTTAAAGTGGTGATTTCATGATCACTGGCTGCCATTAATCTATTTTTTGCAGTCATGCAATGAGTTTGTTTTGAATAACTATGCCAATTTGCCATATGTGCAAGATTTAAGTGGAATAAAATTGAAACAAATTGCAAGAGACAAATTTAAGAGCTGTATCTTACAGATATAAACCACCAATTTGTTTTCTAATTTCTAATTGTTGACAAGTCAGGAGAATGAAATGTGCTTTCAGAAGCTGCACTGCTGACATCATCCTATTCAGCACAGAAGCCATGTGTGTTCCCCCCCACTTTGAAAGTTCCAGTAGTTTGATTGCTGAACAAGCAAAAAATATCTACAAATAAAATAAAAAGAATAGTGTATGGGAAACACAGGCTGAGTCATTGAGAGGAAAGAGAAGAAAAGATTAAAAATAAATGGGAAAAGAATGAATCAGAATGATATTGCTCTGGGCATGCTGATGAAGTAAATCACAGAATGAAAAAAAATCACTGACAAAATAATGATAATCAGAAAGAATAATAATAAATAAATATAGAATAGTGAATCAGACAAATATTAAGTCTTACAAATAGAAATAAATGAAAAGGAAGAAACAAGATACAGAGTAACTGTCAGAAAAAAAGCTTGATGAGAACAGTGAATAAAAAAAGTTATTTGTAGATGGACAGTTCTAAAAGCAGAGAATTTGTCAGAGAGATAAGAGGATCACAACTAAAAAAGTTTTCAAAGTGTTATACTGAGGGTGAAAGAATCAGTTTTACTAGGAAAACAACGAAGATAAGTAAGGAGAAACAGAAGGAAGAATCATTGTACTTGGAGCTTTCACAGCCGTGTTGTTGCAACCACGCTGCATGCCACAGCTTCTGATTGCTTCATAGGCAATGATAGGATGGCCTGAAAAATTAAAGGTAAACTTTTTTTTATTTTATTTAAGTCCATGCTTTGCTAAAATTATCTATTCTTCTCCTTTGAAGAGGAGTAAGTTGAGATATCTGAGGGTTCTTTGTTGCCTTTTTGTCTGTAACATTCCCTTTCTAGTGAGCTACAAAAAGGCCTTTTGAAGCATGTGTTGTACTTAGTCATTCTGTTGCAAAATATGAACCCTTGTTTTTTCTAAAAATGGTTATATATTTTCAGTGCCTATATTTCTAAGAAATAAAGTCTATTTTAGAATTCTCTTTCAGAATCTAGAAGTGAAAGATACCCCCTTTTAAAATCATTGGAAAATCTTTACTTTCTCTAAATTACGGTCTTGGGTTAGTCTAATCTACTGATCTAAACAGGAATTAGTTGATGTTGGGGGTGGTTTCTAGGACTAATGAAAGAACTGCTGTCTTCAGGAGCTTGTTTTCAAACAGTGCGTATGATCTCTGCTCCTAAAACTGACTCATAGCAAGCAAAGATATGGGTCAGCTACAAAGAATTGCCCTTATCTGGAGTGACTAAATATATTATGTAATATTTGTATTCGCATGCAGGCTACGGAGTCATGACAGAAAAGGCTGTGTACCCTGCCCACCATACTTTTGATAAAGGGAAAAAGTTGAATTGTATATTCTATGCCTCAGCCTCTTTTAGCTGCATATAATCATATTTCTACAATTTTGCTTTATATTGCTTTTTTAAATTATATTTTCTGAGGCAGGGTCTCGCTTCCTATAATGTGGCTGCTTACCCCATCTCTTTTTATCACCTCCTCAGCTGGGCAGCTACTCACCTCTCCCTAGACCTTAGGCTTTTCTGGATCTTTGGTAAGGTGTCAATATCCCAGCACCTCCTGTACTGTCCGTGACCTCTTTGAAAGACCTTTGACACCTCCAGATAAGGCCTTTCCATGTATCGCCTAGAAGCCAGTTTTCCACAACAAAACAGACAAGTTAGCTCCACCAGCAGCTGCTTGGCTCTGTTGTGGAAACTACAGTTATCAAGACTAAATCTGTAGGATCTACAAGCATAGGCCCAGCATACTATTTGTTTAAAATGCCCAAAACAACTGTGTCTACTAGATAAAGTGTCAGTAAAATTTCTTTTGGTGTTTGTGATTACTTCAATACTAGTAAAGATAATCAGAGCCAGGGTATGCACTGGAGCACTGACATATGATCATATATACTCTTAAAATGTAAGCCCAGTCCTTGAGTCATTTTTGGCCGTGAATTAGCACTCTTAATTTGGAGAGAGCATAGGCCAGAAACCATTCTGCAGTTTGCATGTGGTTAGCATGTTTTAAAACGTAAGAAAACTTTGCCCTGTGGGCACAAGCCACACTGTCCCTCATCTATCGTGTTTATTAGCATGGATTTGGCTGTCAGTCTCTGTTTTGAGATTTCGGCAGCCATGGATCTGATACTTCTGACCAGCTGTGAGTCCAGCTGGTCACCTCAGCACCCATCAGGGAAATGTGTCCAGGCCTGGGGGCCCTGGCAGCCCTTGCTGTCTCTTCCCATCCCTGGGCTTCCCCCATCCACCATCCCCAGGAGACCATTTTATACCAGCTCTGGGCCATCAGTCTCTGCCCCACAATGCTGCAGCGCTGCTGGCTCCAGGCCAGCCACGGCCCTACCCCTGCCTGTCCATTGGCCCCTCAACCCTGACCGGCGGGTGACTGCCCAGCCTTGCCTTGGCCTGTCCCCATCCCCACAGAAGTGCCTGGCAATCACTGGGCCTGACCCTAACCTGTGGATTGCCTTCCTGGCTTGACTTCGGATATGCCTTGTCACCAGGAACTTGCCTGACGATCTGGACTCTTGATTGAATCTGGCCACCATCTCAAGATCTGCCCTGCTTGCTTCACTCAGGTGTGGTGGGATGAGGTCCTTGCCCTGCTGGGAAGTGTTATCACTCTTGGTTCTTGGTTTCCAGGCCCTTGGAGAGGAGCCAGGCCTTGCTGTGCCCCGACACAATGGGCACCAGGTGCAAATTATTGTTCATTGGTCTTTTTTGGTTCCTGTGATTCTTAGACACCTCTGTTTGAACCTTAGTTTCTCCTCTTTCCTCATCAGCTTTGGTACTTGACTTCCAGCCCCTGTCCCTGCTCCTGATCAGCTGGCCTGACCTTGCTTCAGCTGACCGGTTCTCATTTCAGCCCTTACTTTCATGATCTCCTTAGACTTTCAAGTAGGCTGCTGATGATACTTTTGTTGCAAGAGTATCTTCTGTGTCTCCCAGCTCCTGACCCTGATGAGGACTCTAAGCACCTTTCCTTTCTGTGGCTTGATGCTTTCTCTGACTTTTCCAGCCCCTGCTTATAAGAAGTAGCCTCTGGCAGCACTGCTGACCTCACTGGCATTAACAAATAGGCTTAACTACCTGATTGAGACAAGCTGACCCTTGCCTTTTTTGGAAGGAAAAATACCTGAGAGAGGCTTTTCCTACAGGATTTCTTAGCTTTATTCCCTCCATATATACAGCTTTGGGTTCATCTTTATTTACAACCACAGATCTTGGATTTAGAAACATAGTGAGCTTGTCCATGGACCATAATCTAGGATAGGACAGTGAATGAACCACTAGGAGGATGAGTATAATTAGCTGTTTGAACTAACTAAAGGATGCAAGCATTTCAGCACTGGAGATCTTTATACCAAGGTGGGATGTCTCTCTCAAGGATAAGTTCTAGTTTGAGTCCAGCTACTGGAATTAAATCAGCAATTAGATTTTGGTAAATCACATGGTTCTTATCTTGTAGGAAGTCTAATTAGATTATTACAGGACCTTTTTTGTCTTAAACTCTAGAAAATGTCACTGATGACTATGAAGAACCAGCTATGCTGATTACCTGGAAATGCTCCACAGATATGTGTCGAGATCTAGCATGAGCTATTTTAAGTGACCCTGAAGCTAGTATAGAGGGATGGAGGAATGCTGGCCTAGGGATGTTACTAGAGAAATGCTTATCATGCCCTTGGCTAGAAAGTTGAAGAAGTTTGCAGTCTGGCTTCTAGCCCTGTGGAGAACTTGCAGGAAATGTTCTAGTGGTTTCTGAAAGCTTTTGAGTTAGATTATTCCACTGTGTAATATAAGCAGCTAATTCAAATAGAGTGAATTTAAAACCAATATTAAAATGTAGCTGTTCTTCCTCAAAACATAAAGATTTGGGCAGATGAATTTATTTTCAGAATGTGGCCAAAAATGTAAAAATAGTGGGATAATAGAATTCAGCAGTACAAATTACTATGCTACATTTGACCACTCTTTTGGCAAAAGAGGAAAGAGAAGCACTGTCATAAATAAAGTAGCTTTTTTGATCTATGCAGCTCAGTGCACAGCTGTGCACTGCTGGGAGGCCTGCAAAGGAAGACAAATGAGAAATAAGCCATGCATACAAATCCCTGACGCAATACCTTTCTTAGGGCTGATAGGCTCAGCTAAGTGCCTCCTCTTAAGAGCGATGGAGTGTTATTATCCACGTACCATTGATTTGTGCAAAATAAAAGACAAATCCTGAAACAATCTTTACCAATAATCAAGAGCTGGAAAGAGTGGAAAAACACTCTCCTCAATATTCCGCTTGTTTTGAAAAACTGAGACCCTGAAATGTTTAGCAAGAAAACTCCAGAGAAAGTGTGAATACGTATCCTCAATGCTGGGGATAGTTCTGTGATAGTAACTGATTTGGCTCTTACACGAATCATCTCATCTGAGAATACATAAAGACATAAGAAACAGTGGTAAACTTATTGTTTTTATTTAAAAATGATGAAATATTAGAAGACAACTTTGAAGAGCATTACTATTGAGAAGAGTAGAAATTCCAGTTTCTATAAAAACTTGTTCTGGTTTCCAGTTTGACTCTGAAAAGACCTAGAGATCCAGCAGCCTCATCATTCAAAATCTTCCAGGTTTTATAAGACAAAACACATTCATACTGTTGCTCCTTCAGCTGAGCAAGTGATTAATTTTACAACTTTCCAACAGCTCAGTTTCCACTGGTGCGCAGAAAAGGAATTAGTTGGCACAGTAAGTTTATTTACATTCTCTACATGTATCTTTTGTCAGTGTACCCTGTGGGCTATTTTGGCGTAGGTGTGACAATATGCCACGTCCAGCTCTGCCAGGTTGCATGTCCAGCAGGAACAGAGGCCTTTGTCTTTGCTGTTCCTCCTCTTCCTCCTTCCCTTTGTTTCCCCTCCTGCCCTCCTGGGTCTCCCATAGCAGACCTGTCACCGGCTACACTGCCATGCCAAGTAGGAGTCACAAGAGCAGAAGCAGGCCCACTTTCAGCACATGCAAGTGTTGTCTTTTGCTGTCTGTAGCAGATTCATCATGGTATAATCAAGCGTATCATAGTCTTCCAAAGCACATTAGTACTGCCTAAATGGGAATCTTTCTCTAACTGGAAATGCCTCTCTCAGTAAGTCAGATTGTACTAATCCATTCCAAAATATTTACAGTCCAGTAAGAACTTCATTTCTGTTGCTATATTCCCTAGGAATCCCCAGTGCTGTTGCAAATAATTTTGTTAAACATTTTCTTTCACCAAATATTTAAGGAGTTAGATCTCAGAGACATAAGCATATTCAATTATGGTAAAGCAGCTGTAAAATTTTGGGAATTTCTTGCATACCCAAAATGGGATTTGCTGTTACCTTCACCCTGAACTTGCTGACCTGGAGGAGATGCCACACAGTGCCCAAGCATTGCTAACAAAATCTCACCTTTTCCCTGAAGAAGAGAAATCCGCCTACACAGCTACGCCTTTCCAGGAAAATGATTCTCTCTTTGGGTGGAACAAAGAATTGTTTAGGAGATACTGTCAATTTAATGTGTTTTAATTTTCACTGTAAATGCATTTAGAGCTTTAGAACCATACGACTTACAAAATGATTAAGTATAAGTATGCTTTCATCGAGGCTTTCTCAATTAATGTCTGGAGCATGATTCACCAGCAAGAGTAACTGCTGCTGCGACAGCTCTGGGCTGCAGAGAAGTTAACCACTGAGGGGCTAACCCTGGAAGAGTGTTTCTCTGGGGGCACTGGGACTGTTTGAGCACCACCTGCTGCGCTATCATAGAAGTGCTGCACCATGTGCAACTGGGATGCAGGCACTTCAGCACAAACACCTGGCTAAAGGAGACTGTACGTGCATTTTGTCTGATCGGGCAAAGCATTTCTGATGTTTTCCACTATTCTGCCGTTATGGTACTTGGCCTGTGCAGCTTAGTTTGCCTTTCTGCCAACTTTTCAGAGAATCTTTAGCAAGATAGTAAGGTAACAGTTGTTACAGAGGATGGTAGGTGTTGTTGCAGTTGTGGAAGCTCACTTGTTGCAATGTCCACTTCATGCAAAATGTCAGAAAAAACAGGCAGTATATTAAGCTGTATTAAGAAGGGTATCTATAGAGAGATGGATTTATCAGTAGTCCAAAAATAATATAGTCACCAAAAATAATGGTGACTATAAACAGGAAGAAACAAATAGCATGGAGAAACCCTCAGCTGAGGGAAAAAAATATATAACACAACTAAGCTGAGCAAGAAATATTATGACAGAGATATTTTACATAAGGACTAGACTAGTGAATGTCCATGTTTATCCTTTTTTCTATTGTGGAAGAAATGTTAAGATAACAATTTAAAAAATTCAGTATAACACCCGTGAAAGAAAACATGTTGACACAATGTATCATTAACTTACTGAATAACATGAATTCCTCAGAGCATGTATCTTCTATGCTCTGCAAGATATGCGCAGTCCTAATTCCCATTTGATGCAATTCTGGAGCCATGATAGAATGAGGGCCTAGCTAAATGGGGTATATCCTTTCACCCGTTACTTATGAAGACAGATGAGCTCTCCTAGTATAATGCAACTACAAACTACAGAGACATTCATGAGGACTAACGATAGTATTTTGAGGCAAAGTGGACTGATAATGCAATGAGTAACCGTAGAAGACTATATTGAACTACAGTTTGATTGCTTTTAAAGTATGCAGACATATCTGGTTGGTAATGGTTTCCAACTGCAAATGAAGTCAAAGAAATAAAAACATCAAGCAGCTTAGAAAGCTGAGTACCTAAAAGGCTGAGATCCAGGAAGTGATTAGACAGTCCACACAATCACAGTGCAGGCTTAATTGATCTCACTAAGCACTTGAATTCTGAGGAAGTAAATTGCATAAATAGTATATCAAATGTAAGAAATACATATGCAGTAAAGTTACCCATAATTGTAACAGAAAATGATTAGGTATTAATTCTCAGCCTTCAGGAATAAAGAAAGAAATTCACCAAGATCTGAACAAGCTCCTCAATAATTACATCATTATTGCCTCAGAAAGAGATTTCCAAAGTGCTTAAATGACTAGAGAGCAGGAGACCTGCAGAGAGTCAATGTGATATATGCAATTCACTCACTCTCTATTGTAATACCTACATAAGGGGTGGGAGGTGATCATCCTCCAGGGGTACTTATTCCTCTCCTGTAAACATAGTGGAAGCTTAGAGGAGACATGGCATTTTAAATCAGTGAAGTGTGGCAAGATAAATCCTACATTTAGTAACTTTAGGAAATCATATCTTAAGTGTCTATATGGAAATTTTGTATTTACTCATTGGTGCCAAAAGCTGTTGACATCTTGTTATGAGCCTGGGAAGTATACTGGTCTAGTTCGATATGGCAGATCCCATGATGTTATGCTGGTCTTTGAAAGACACAGAGAGCTGTTAAAGAACACCTCATTTGTCTGAATTGGTCTATAGACTACATATACGCAGCTTTTCCATAGTTACGTTGTGATCAGTAGTGATCTGTCCAACTCAGAAACATATGTTTTCATCATTTTTCTCAGTGCTTTTAAATGATTTCTCTCTCTACACAGCAATTTTTTCCCCTAATACATGAAGTCTGTGATCAGATCAAGATGCTTTTAGAGTTACTAATTTTTTCATGAACAAGGCTTTTTACTGACATTGTGACTAAAAAATACCAGCTGCAGAAAGCTTTTCTATTGAAGTGGACTGCAGGAAAAAAGGGCACCTTTGTACTTTGTTACAGGGAATGGTGCTGCAATATTGGGGCTGACTGCTACTAGATCCTAAGATGAAAAAGTTCAAATCAGTGCCTGGGTCCCAAAATCAGTCCTGTCCTGTTACAGTAGTACTATGACTTGTCTCCAAATCAGGTTATTTAGCAAGTGAAGGATTGCCCTGATAAAATGACTCTGCATCTGCCCTGTAGATAGCTGACAGCAGTTCAGTGCATGGCTCTTTGAGCCTTAAACTATATTGTCAAATATTGGAGACTATGTATTTATGACATGGGTCTTTCATTTACCAGTTTCCATAGGTTTTCTCAAAAAAAAAAAAAAAAAGCATTTGTGATTGCCTTATCTGAGCGTCTTTTTTTTACTCCTCTTTTTCAATAATTTTGGCTCCCCTACTTTCAGCCTAATCTGAGAAGGGGAGAAAATTAGAAATTGTTATATATTTTGTGAAGATTGATGATTTCATTGAGCAGACAGAACCAATAAAATCTTTATTAGTTCTGCTTCTCACAGAATACTTCATTTAGTGAAGAGACCTTTAGAGAGAATTAGAACCCAAATCTGTCATTTTGAACATTCATTTGAGCACATTAAATGGAGCAATTTGCAAGATGAAATGCAAAGGAATATATTTTATTATTTATCATTATTTGGACTTCATCTGTTTCTAACTCCCAAAAGCTGACATGAAAATGCATATTTAATTTTTTTTTTAAACCAGTAAGCTTATTTCACTCCAGCATTATCTAAATGCATTCATTTCTCCTGAAGTAGAATAAATAGGTGAACATCCACAGTTCAAATCACAGTTTCTCTGGATTCAGATTTTAGCAACAAAGTGAAGTATGAGTGGCAGTTTGTTCAAATGAGTTTAATTATCTCAATAATCACTGTGGTTTCTTGTTACTGAATTACTGTCAAATAAATTACCCTTATAATCACTTTAAATGCCTCTTTTTCTGCTCTCTGTGTTGAATATATTCTGAACAGATCTGTCTATCTTTTTCAAGATGCCTATATGGGTGAGAGCTACTTCTGATCTAATAGATGACTTTGTGCACAAACATCTTTGACCTGTGCGTGCACAGTTCAGAACAGGGGCAGGTGGGAGCAACATCCCAGTTCTACCTATTTTCTAATGTGTACAGCAGGGGAAAACTGACTAGTGAAAGTTTTCTGATTCTGCATCTGGTTTTACACTAGCCATGGCTTGATTTGTACAAGCTATTTTACTTGAGATTAGTCTTGTCGATTAACTGGAAGAAAGTAATTCTGATTTTCTGCCCCAAACCTGGGACAATAGTCAGATCAGAGAACAGTTAAACAAATTTCAGGTCTGGAGAGCCTGGATCATAAAAGCTGGAAGATGATTCAGAAATTTAGAGGTGGTGGAGATTTATGTAAGGTTCTGCTCTTCACTGTGAAGACTATAATATATTTTTCATAGGCTTGCTGTGAGGCTTTATAATTCATGCATCTGATATTGCAAAGGTGAATGCAATGTGAATTGTGCAGGTAACTGTGCTGTAAAATAGTGTGAATTTCTGCAGAAGAAAAATCATCTTTAATGTGGTCACATGATTTAGTCATAAAGGAGAAAAAAATTGCATTCTTCACACCCTTGCATTAGGTATAAAGAATTTTCTCATCAAAACAAAATATGACTGTTGTTTTACCTTAGTTTTCCCTTTAGGGGTGATTAGATGACTAATAAAAAAATTATAGTATGCCAGTGTGAGATGAGGAAAGAAAGGAGAAGAGTCCATTATCTAATGTTGTTCCACAATGAGATATCATAATTTTGGCAACAATAAGCATTTAAATATAGTGGTTTGCAGAAGAGGAAGAGATTCTAGCCAAACTACTTAAGAGGGATTAGGATTCTTTTAGTGCAGTGCTAGGCCTCTGTATACATTGTAAATCACAGTTAAAATCTGTTTGAAAAAACTGTAGTTAAACTGTATGGATATCTCTGCCTCAAATCAAGTGAAAGTAAGGGCAGCGTTCTTTGCTACTGATCAGGACAGAACTGGTTTTAAAGATTTGTCTCCTCTGCTGCCTAATCCAGCCTCCCAGTGAGAAAGTTACCACTCTGTCAAAAGTGCTGTTTCTACTCTGAAGTTATGTTCCACACCAAAGTTGTGAAATGATCATATTTAAAGAGGACCCCCCCCTCAAAAAAAAAGTGTACGTATGAGTGTTTTTACCCTGGATTGTTTCACAGATCAGGTTTAGTGCATAGCCTGCACAGAAATGAGTTAGCAGAATGAAGGCTAGTGACCTAGCAGTGAATGAAAGCAGTGGGGAGCGTAGCACACGGGGAAGGTCAGAAGGAGCAGAGAGGATAGGGACCTTCTGCGGATCCCCTCGTATTTCAGCAGGGTCTAAACTCCAACAGCACTTATAGAAGACAACTGTACTCTTTTTACATTAGGCAATTTCTCATAAAGTTCTCCTTGTTCAAGAGAACGCCATTTCATTCAGGTATGCTGCAAAAGGCCAGAGAGCATACTACTCTATGTGTTCAAAATCTCCATGGTAGTACAACATTCTTGCGAGTAAAACTATTGAGGTCTACAGGGCTACTCATTTGAGCAATTATGCGTACATTATAGGCAGCAGAATCTTGGTTTTACCAGTCTTGTGGTCTTAATTTTCATAAGAAGTATCTTCTTTGCTTGCTCTTCTCAATTGCCAACAAATAACTTCTGGTTTAATTACACCTTTGAAGCAGATTTTTAACCCAGTATTCTGTCAGAGTAATTCCATGATACTTGGAAAAGAAAGCTACACTGGCAAACAAAGTTTTCCCAAGCAAAAGCCACTCAAATTTGTTTGTCTCCGCTACTGTTTTAAAAAGATGTTGCTCCTGCTTGATGTGGTCATATATTTATATAGTCTCTTAACCGTTAAAGCATTTGAAGCAAGCATTTTAAGTGCCAATGAAACATTTTAGGGTGTGAAGGAGAGGTTTTGTTGTTTAAGCTCTCATTATTTTTAAAGCATTTTTGGTGATGTGACTGTTGACACAAGGAAGATTCTACCTTCTAATTTCTTTGTTTGGTTTGTTTATACGCAATATTGTTCTGTTGTTGTTCTTTTACATTTCATTATACTTTATTAAACAAATAATCATATTTCCTATACTCCAGGGAGAATTTTTCCAAACAGATAACAGAGGTTCAAAACTGGAAACATGGAAGAAAATAGAGAATGAAATATTTACTGAGTGAAAGCAGCCTCTTTGAGAGGCAGTATGAAATGAAAGAAAGCAGGGTAAAAATAATAACCAATGTTTGTTTCTAATATTTTTGCTAGAAATATTAAATGTCGCTACAATGCTCAGTGAAACGGAAAAATTAAAAGTTTGTGACTGGCTCCTTAGTCACATTACATTGTAATAGTATATTACAAGTGATAAATTTGACATTTTCCTTGAATTGGTTGGTCTTTCCTATTTGAATTCTATTATTTCCAAGTATCAGAATGTGTGATCAGAAAGATACATTTCCAAGTTACTTTAATGTGAAAATTAGAAATAAGTTGAAGTAGGATAAACTAATAACTGATGACCTTTTGGCACCTTTATGACGTCTGTATAAAACCTCAGAGGTTTCTCTTTCTTTACTTGGATCAGATATTTCTAAGATCTGATCTCATGTCCCTTGACTTTGCTCAAGAATTATTTCAAGGATCAAAGAAACTATGCAGAGGTGTTTTCTGTTCTCTAGTGAAAAGGCAGGAAAGTTTATCTCTTTGAAAAGGTAGTCTTCTCCTTATTTTCATCTTCTTTTTATATCAGTTTAGTACAATCAGTGTTACCATAAAAGAGATTCCAGTAGTCTTCCTAAAGAACTCCCTTCAGATGGCTGGATTTTACTTTCAGCGCTTGCAGTGTCATGCTCCCACTTATTCTTCAGTAATCTACAGACGGGTAGTTATTACTTACGTTTTTAAGAGGGCACAAGTTACCTATTAGCATCCTTCTCCTCATCAGACACGAAGGCTTTTCTCCCCTCTCCTTACTCCCAGTAAGTTTCTTGGCGCGTTGAGAAAAGGTTTTTTTTTGTCTTTTGTACTTTGTAGTTCATCAGCTCCACTGATCCGTGCCATCCATTTTTGCAGCTGCTCACATTTGACTTTTAAAATGTAAATAGTTTCAGTCCTTGTGGGTTTTCAGGGGATGCGAGGCAAAACATTTTGGGTTAATCAGAACCGATGTCTGTGCTGAGGTTTTGCGCGCACGCTTTGCACGTTGGCCCTCTTCCCCCCCTACTCTGCTACATTGAAGCAAGAGAGCAAAATGACCCATTATCTGCCTCTCAGTCTGCCTAAGTGCTGGATTCACGTCAGGTTCATTTTACCACTTGAATTACAGCACAGGAAGGCAGAGAAGTAAAGAACAGGGACACGTCTTTCACCGCGCAGTGAACGCACACAATGAATTACTCGTGTCGTCACTGGCATTGCAGGCGCTGAGCTTCCCACCGACCAACAGGCCTGTTAGTGCCCTGCTTGACTTGTATGTAGACCCTGTTCATGATTCACACACAGGCCCAGAAGAGACATCAGGCCTTTTTAATTTAATACACCTTTAGCTTAAGAAAGATGGGGCAAGAAGAACATCCATATTTACATCATCGTTTACCATTTTGAGCTGTTGTTTGAAAGGGCTTTGCAGCAGGAAATCACCTCAGGTGAACAAGAGGGACCCTGCGGGAAAAACTCTCGCCGGGTTGGTGAAATCCTGCCGCGGGGAAGGCATCGGCTCGGGCATCTCTTTGCTGAGAAACACAGGCAAAAAGGAAGTGGTCATTTTGGTACGTCTCCAGCTAACGGCGGACCCACTCCGCTCTCACCCGTCCCGCGTCGCTCCTCTGGGGCGACCGTTGAGGGGCGAGCCTCCGCCCGCCCCCTGCCCACAGCCCCGCCCACCTCCCCGGCGCTGCTCGTCCGATTGGTGGGCTTGGGAGGACCGCTCCTCTGCTTCCAATCAGCGTTTTGCGTCCGTTGCTAAGGGGTCGTTTCTAAGCCGCGCCGGCCGCCAGGGCGACCCGGGCCGGGCCGGATCGGGCCGCCATGGCGGGGGGGTGGCGGGACGTGGCTGGGGTGCGCGTCGCCCCGGCCGAGCTGCGCTTCACAGACGCGGTGCCGGGGCGCCGCTACCGCGCCACGCTCAGTGTCCAAAACCGGCGGGGGGAGAGCTGTCGGCTCCAGCTGCTGCCGCCGCGCCGGCCCCAGGTGAGGGGTAGCCGGGAGGAGCGAGAGGGAAGTGGGGGCGCCTCAGCCCCGCGGCGGGAGTCGGCTGCTCCCCCGGCCCGGCCGGCCGGTGGGGGCGGAAGGCTTGTGGCGTCGAGCACCCTCTGCCCCCCGCCGCAGGTCAGCGGGGGCGGCACCTGTGTTTGGGCAGTAGCCTGCGTAATTAGCCTCTGGGGCACAGAGCATTCCCAGAGGGAAAAGCGTCTTCAGGCCGTGCTTTCACTTTCTGTGATTTTTTTGCGGGGGGAGCTTCTGCTGGCAGCTTTGCCCAGTTAGGTAGGCCACTTGTAAGAGGCTGCTCAGGTAGATGTAGTACTTGTTTGCATTGAGCCTCTGTGAATGGAAAATGCTGCCATGGAAGTCTGATAGCTGATGAGACTCACTGACTTTTGCAAGTAGTGCTGGAAATTAAATTAATAACTGGATAAGCTGGAAGGAATAAGAGGCAGCTCTTAGAGCCAAAGTTATCTGAGTTACTTCTTGTGTGACAACCCCTGAAAAAGGGAGGGAGTGTTAGTTTATTTGCTTCTTCTGAGAAAGTGTAGAGGGCATTTCTGTGATACCAGAAAAAGAGCTGCTTCTTTAAAGCCTGTAAGTCAGAATGAAATGAGGTCCAGTCCTCTCATCTCTTTATTTTCTTGAGATCATGAGCAATTTGAAAAGGGCTTCCTTGTTCTACCAAATCATTAAATCCGTAGTTTCAGTAGAAGTAATTTAGGAGTTAAACTTTCCTGTATGTCTGACTACAGAGAGTCCATTGTTGATAGAAACGCTGCTTAGCTTTCCTGGAGCTTCTTGCGCTGTCTGGAAATATTATTCCTCGAAAGGCCCATGAGTTCCTCTCTCTCTTTTTTTTTTTTTTTTTTTCTTTTGCTAGGGAGGGTCACGTAGACAAGGATTGTTTTGCTATAGATCTGAATACCAAGTTTGTAAGTATTCTAGAGCAGCTGAAGGATGCAACTTTTGTAATTGTTTTTGCTGGAATTTGATCAGTGTTGATCGATAGTTCTGTTACTTAATATCTGCATTGTATTCTAAATTTTTTTGAGGGTAGCATTATTTTTGTTTTGCTTGCTTGTTTCATAATTTTTCTCAAGGTCGTTTGATTCTACATTTATCTCATTAATTGTGGAAAAAACATTTCATAGTCAGAGTTTTTAAAAGCAAATGCTTATTTGCAGTTCTAAGCAATTTAGCTCTGGACTTGTGACCTATATGGGCCCAGCAAAGCCTAGCTGTGGTTAAGAGCTTTATATTGGTCCGTTATTGAGCTAGATTTTATCATCAGTTGCTTTCAATGTAAGGATCAAAGCCTTGAGTAGGCTTTGGGAGTTGAATGGAAGCTGATGCTGCTTTCTGTTCACAGCAAGCTTAAGCTATGAATAAGTATACTCTGAATTGGTCATCAAAATTATTATCAGTTAATTGTGTACCTTGGAGTTTTCACTACCTGAACAGTCAGCCTTTGCTTTTTTTAGGGGAAGACTGGTGAAAACTCTATATGCGTTTTATCTCTCCCTAAAATGAGCAAATTTACTTGATTTATACAGCCTGGTTTTTACACTATTGGTGAAGAATTTTGCAGGGAGTTGGAAGCTGTTGTGAGTGCTTGATTTGGTAGGGCTGTGCTTATTCCTCATTTTGTTGATTTTCCTCGGCCTTATTCATCACTTCTTCCTGTGCATTGGAAGTGAAGAGGCAGAATCAATTTAGAAAAAAGATTACTCAGCTATAATGTTTGAGATAGTGCATCTGTGAGTGAATACTGGTATTCATGCCTTATGCTGAATATTTTACAGGTATTAGGCATGCGATGACAATTATGGGGATCTACTTTACATAGTCAGTTCCAGAAAGTTCTGTTCTGTTGCTCTTTGTCATTCCATACTACTGTCTTTGTGCACGTGGCTCTGAAGCATATGACTCTTGCCTGTAAATTTTCTGAGGCGTTACATTCATAGAACGCAAGAAATGAAAAATAACCTTCCTTGAGCTATCACAGTACACGGCCAAAGAATAGGTTTCAAGGTATTTAGTCCACAAAGCAGTTTTTTCAACAGATTTCACAAAAATTTTTTAGTACAGTATATTCATTTTCCCTTACAGAGAATGAATATGCATGGCTGTTTAATCCTCTTTAGAGAAGAGATGAATTTTACAGTTTAAAATTAAAACATGACTACTTGCTGCTCTTTCAAAAACTATCCCATAGTTTAGTATTATGTAACAAGTCTCCTTTAGCTTAATATTTATATTATTTATAAGCTGTGAAACTTTTAACGGAATAGGAGATGCTCAGACAATGCAATGAACAGTAAGTTGTATGTTTTCATACTCCAGATACAGGTTAGAACAGTAAACTTAAAAGACTCCTGGGACAACTCTCTTTCAGAAATAAACATTATACTGAAACTCTCTGACATCCACAGTAGAAACCTGTTATGCATAGATTGATCTGAACTGTAAAGAGACTGAAATTCTGGAGAATATTTAGACCTTGTTCTAAAGTTTTAGGAATGTGGGAGCTTCTGGATTGCTGCTAGGTGCTAGCGGTTTGCTCACATCTTTCTGTTCAAGGAAAGATGGAGTTATGCAGGGGATGCTGAATATAAGCAGATATCCGGACAACGACCAATTCAGACTTTTTTAAGAGGGAGGAAAAGGGTGTTTTGGGTCTCTGCTGTTTCTGTTTCTCTCCCTTTCCTCTGGCCCTAAAAAGAACGGACATATGTAGGCCTTTCAGGCATATTTTCAGTATGCCTTTCAGTGAACTCTATGTGAAACTTTCTATAGACCCCGGCTGAAGATGGGTCAGACCAACAGGAACGTTCTTACACTGTCTCCTTTTGTTGCTGGTTTTGGATTGAGACTTAATCCTTGATACTTTCTCAGATACTAGAAAGACTCTCTGTTAAACAGTAGCTGACTTCATTTTATGTTGTTGCAGAAGGTTACTGCAGCAGTAGCAAAATCTAGAGCTCTCTTGGAAGCGCTACAAATAGTATTTTGTTAAATCAACAGTTCCATGTAATTTGATGGTTTAGTATTCATTCTGTCTTTCTGTGTTACTGTAAAAAGTCTGACCTTTGATTAAAAAGTCTGTATTTATAAAACTTTGCATACTTTTAAATCAATTGTGAATTTTAAATCAAACTATGTATTCTGCTGAAAAAGATCCCTATGTGTAGGTTTTTTAAATCTAGAAATGTTTTAAAATTAATTTCAATACTTGTCTTTTAAATTGTAGTTTAAACTGATTGTGGAAAATCCAGAAAAACCTGTTGCATCTGGACTTAAAGTTACAGCTGTTGTGGAATATTATCCTGACAGTGAGGAAGATCTTCACGATAGACTACTACTTTTGATAGAAGAAGACATAGTTGATATCCCCCTACTTGGGTATGATAGTCAAATTCCATATGTTGCTTCTAGTATTCTTGGTTTAAAAGCAGTTTTTTGTAGAAAGTGTGCCAGCTCATATCACATATAGTTATGTAATTAATCTGTCAACTGCACTGAAAACAAATGAGTCTCCTTACAGAAGTAACTTTTTTTTAAAGCAGCACACAGGGAAGAAATTAATCAGGGTGATGTCTAAGTTCCTAGAGGCTCCTGTCTCTGCTTTACTCTGTATTGGACATGATAACTGGTAATTTCTAATCCTAGATCAGCATTAGACAAGTTAATCTCTTACTTTTCATCTCTACCCTCCTTAGAGAACCACTTATATAAGAAGATTTAGTAATTGACCATATCTACGAAACTGGATTGTAGTAAAGCATATATTACTGAATTTGAAAAATGTTGTATATATTTTTAAAATAAAGTCACAAGTTCATTTTCATCAAGCAGTGTGAAAAAATATATATATATATTCAGTGTGTGTCTGTGTATATTGTTTATAACCCATGTATATTGGTTAGAAAAAGTAAGCTTCTAAATGCAACTTTAATTTTTTGATATGTTTCAGTATAAAAAGCATATAGAATGTGCTTCAGGTCACCTCATTTTCCTTCTTTAAAAACTAGATGCCAAAGTCTGAGCTGTTCAGCCTAAGCTTTCTTGATAGTTAGTGGAGATAAATGAACCTCTCCAAAAGGTGATTCTTCAGACTAATGTTAGATATGGTTATTGTACAAAGAGGTGAATTGTTCTGGAGTACCTTTCTGTCCTTTTTCTACCAAGAGAACTTAGAATGGCTAAGTTCTATTTAAAGGTTCCACTTTTAGATACCTATATTGGAACAGATGAATCCCATCTCTAGAGTCAAGCTATTGCAGATCATAGCTTTTGTAAAAACTTTTGCATTAAAAAGATGTATAGACAGAAAGGGATTTCCATGGAGAATGTGCAGTATATGAATTAAAAACAAAACAAACCTCCCAAATCTCTCACAGTAGTCTGAAATGTGTAAGATTTTGCCTTCAGATAGGAAATACTTAATTCTATACTTTGGTTGCCTCTTATGTCATTTCTTTTTTTCCCTGATATGCTTTATTCCTTTGATCTTAAAACTTGTATTGTTCCTTTATTGTACTATTGGTAGAATAGCATGGAAATTACTTAATAGCCTGACATGGGGTTTTCAAGCTATTGTAAACTTTGTCACTTTTTAGCAAAATAATGTGTACCATCAGAAGTCTAAAAAATAATAATTTAAGTTACATAATTATCAGTGGTATTTGTTTAAGAGAACAGGAGCTTACACAGTATTAAACAATGCTATTACAGTTTTCTCTGGAGCTACTCCTGTGGCTTATTATAATGCATATGGATCAATCCAGCTGCCATTTTACTTTTGAAGATCATAAGCTTTTGGGAAATCCAGTAACTCAGGGCAACTTTCTTGAGTGTAATATACCACATAGAAAGGACTCCAGAACTGCCAGGACATTTACTGAGAGCGAGCATCTTTAGTTGCATGCTTTGTTTTCTGGGCTAACAGTTTCTTAGCCATAGGCAATACCAAATTCTTGTTACTATTACTCTTAACACTAGGATGCCCTGAGATAGAATAGCCTGAATTAGTATAGTTAGAATTCTACACATTTGACTAATTTCTGAGTATACTTAAAATGATATGGGTTTTTTTGGGGGGGGGGGAGGTGGAGGAGAATTGTTAGGTGTGGAAGAACTTAAATGGAAAGCCCTAAATGCTTTTCTTTCTCTAAAAGACAGAGATGACTTTTCTTAAATTAATAAGAATGTAGCAATTCATGATGATCATTTTATACTTTTTTTATTTTAAATGTTATTCTTGATTTCAAGACAAGGAAGAATTATGATATTACATAGTACATACAGAATCTAGTATTTCTATTCAGCCCTCTGATGTGGCAGTCATATTTAAGTATGTCTGTGTAAGATATTAAAAGTAGCTGTCTCCAAATATATTCTCCCAGATTTCATTTAAGACAATAACACTATTAGCAACTCCTTCCTGGAAAGGTCTTGCATTACATTATTGGAGTATTTCAAATGTTCGAATTTAATTGGCTTTTCCAGGAAAAAATTGACAGACTATAACAGTTTATTAATTTTTTGTGTGGAAATAACAAACATACTTTATGATTCTGTTAGTCATTTTTTTCCACAGATTCATTTTATATTATGTATGTGTGCTATTTATAGGCAGATGATATTAATTTATTGCACTGAAGGGTTACTAAATACATAATATTTTTCTATACAAATATCATATTTTTTAAAACACCATTGAGCATTTTGAGAAAATAACACAGGCATTGTAATACTGATTGAATAATATTTTTTGATTAAAATGTCATTTTAAATGTGATTTGTCCACAGCAGTTGTTAATTTGATGGAAAGTTCTTGAAAAATACTTTAAAGGAAAACTTGTAATGTTTTTTTGGGGGGAAATATAACCGCAAATTTATATAATTCCAAGTTTTCCTTCTTATTTAAAAGTTTGTGCACTTATATATGTTTAATAATTTTACATTATTGGTGATACATCAATAAAATAACATGCACTGTTACTACTAAAATACTGAAAGATGAAATGCTTATTTCAAAAACTGCTAATGATTTAGTACTGTGTGAAACTTAGATTCACACAAGTGCTATATTTTTCCATGATGCAAAACCAAATTTTCTCATCAACTACAAATTCTGAGTTTTGTCCAGTTCAAATGTAGTGTTTATTTTCATTGTCTCTGCTGCATGTCACTAAAATTATATACTAGCAATATCTTTTAGGACTTGTACATCTAGTCCTATCATTTTAAAGCATGTCAGCAAGTTTAGAAAATTGATAAATATAATCTAAGATTACTTAGTGTAATGCAAGAAATGTTTGGAAGTTGCTGATATTATTTGGGTTGTGCACTTTACTGTCTGCTATGTCTTACCCATTAGCTTACATCTAGTCTGCTATCTTTCAAGTTATAACACTATTCAGCTTTTATTTCTGTATGGACTATAGTTTAATATGTACTTTTACCCAATACTCTAAGAGTCTGTAGTACTTCTGGATTTCCTTGTATGTGTTCATAGCATTTTATTGAAAGAAGAAGTTTCTTAAAATTTACTGGCAATTGAGAAAGAAAGCATGAAAAGATGTAACCTTCTGCTAACAATTTGTGCAATTACTTCAGTCACATCTACCTACTTATTTTAAAAAGTCTGAGAAATGATTAACCCAGAATGTAGGAAAAGTTAGTTTCCTATACAACAGTAAACTGCGATAACACTTATTCCACTTATTTTTGTAACTATTTATTTGGTAGAAATGCCACCAAGAGAATTTTATTTCTATTGTGCTTCAGTGACTTTGATATCACAGTTGTTTGATTTGCAAGTAAAATTGCTTTTTAGGTATCTGTATGGCACATATGAATAACTCAGTGGTTAATCTCAGTGATTTGTCTTGTGTATTTTATACTGGTTTTGGAGGCCACATGATATGCTTAGTTGCATCTCTGCAGCACTATGGATGTGGTATGCTCTATAATGCAAGTGTAATAATTGAATTATGTGAATAATTGTTTGCCATAGAAAACACTATACTTAAGGCTTGGGATTGTGTTTTGAACAAGCCAGAACTTAAACAAAAAAAAAACACCAACAAAAAAACCCCTTAGCTGAAACTCTCATTCAAATTCTTTTTTTTTTGAAATGTAATAAATACACTTGTTTTTACAGACTTTTAAGAGAATATCTGAAGTTACTCATTTCCAGGGGTAGCTTCCATTTAAAAAAAAAAAAAAAAACAAACAAAAACAAAAAACCCTATTTTAAAAAAAGCTGACTATCTTCACTATTTCATTTTTTGCATGGTTCAATAATTGAATCTATTAGGGAATCTTATGGAAGTTAATTCTTGTTAATGTGTGTTTGGGAAGCTGTGTCACAGAATGGTTAAGAGATGATCTGGAGATCATCTAGTCCAACCCCCCCTGTCAGGGTCACCAGGTGTCCAGGACTATGTCCAAACAGCTTTTGAACATCTTCAAGGAAGGAGACTCCACAACCTCTCTGGGCAATGTGTTCCAGTGCTCAGTCACCCTCACAGTGAAAAGAAGTTTTTCCTCAGGTTCAGATGGAACTTCCTGTGTTTCCGTTTGTGCCCATTGCCTCTCGTCCTGTCACTGGGCACCACGGAGAAGAATCTGGCCCCATCCTCTTGACACCTTCCTTTCAGATGCCCCCTCAGTCTTCTCTTCTCCAGGCTGAAGAATCCCAGCTCTCGCAGCCTCTCCTCATATGAGGGATGCTGCAGTGCCTTAGTCGTCTTAGTAGCCCTTTGCTGGTCTTGCTCCAGTAGCTCCATGTCTCTCTTGTACTGGGGAGCCCAGAACTGGACGCGGTACTCCAGATGTGGCCTCCCCAGGGCTGAGTAGAGGGGGAGGATTACCTCCCTTGACGTGCTGGCAACGCTCTTCCTAACGCAGCCCAGGATGCCTTTGGCCTTCTTGGCCACGAGGGCGCATTGCTGTCTCCTGGTCGACTTGTCGCCCAGCAGGGGTGACCAGGTGCTTCTCTGCAGAGCTGCTTTCCAGCAGGTCAGCCCCCAGCCTGTCCTGGTGCCTGGGGTTATTCCTCCCCAGGTGCAGGACTTGGCACTTCCCTTTGTGGAACTTCATGAGACTCCTGCTGGTCCATTTCTCCCGCCTGTCGAGGTGCCTCTGAATGGCAGCACAACTATTAGGTGTATCAGCCACTCCTCCCAGCTTTGTATCATCAGCCAACTCGGTGAGGGTGCACTCTGTGTGCCTTCATCCAGGTCTTTGATGCAAAAGTTGAAGGGGATGGGACTCAGTATGGACCCCTGGGGGACACTGCTAGCTACAGGCCTCCAACTAGACTTTACACCACTGGTCAGGATCCTCTGAGCTCTGCCGTTCAGCCGCTTCTCAACCCACCGTGCTGTCCACTCATCTAGCCGGCACTTCCTGAGCTTGCCTGTGAGGATGTAGTGGGAGACAGTGTCGAAAGCCTTGCTGAAGTCAAGGTAGACAACATCCGCTGCTCTCCTCTCATCTACCCAGCGAGCCATTCCATCATACAGGGCTATCGGATTGGTTAAACGTGATTTCCCCTTTGTGAATCCATGCAGACTGCTGTCAGGATCTGTCCTTCATGGGCTTGGAAATGGTGTCCAGGATGAGCTGCTCCATCACCTTTCCAGGGAGGGAGGTGAGGCTGAGTGGCGTGTGGTTCCCTGGGTCCTCCTGCTTGCCCTTTCTGAAGAACGGGGTGATGTTTGCTTGCTTTCTTCCAGTCCTTCCGGACACCTCTCCCGATTGCCACGGCCTTTCAAAGATGATGGAGAGCGGCCTAGCAATGGCATCTGCCAGCTCCCTCAGCCCTCGTGGGTGCATCCTGTTGTGGTCGAGGGACTTGTGGATGTCCAGTTTGCTGAAGTGATCCCTAACCTGGTCCTTCTCCACCAAGGGAAAGTCTTCCTTTCTCCAGAGGTTCTCTGTGGTCTCTAAGAGCCAAGGATTCCTGAGGGCTGGCCTTAGCAGTGAAGACTGAAGCGAAGAAGGCATTCAGTCTCTCTGCCTTCTCTGTATCCTTGGCCAGCAGGGCCCCTGCCCCATTCATTAGTGGGCCCACATTTTCCCTCATTTCCTTTTGTTACTGAAGATCCTTATTGCATCCCTGCATATTCTGACAACATTCCTATATTCCTTGCGAGTGGCCTGTCCCTGGTTCCACCTTCTCTATACTTCCTTCTTCTGTGTGAGTTTTGTCAGGAGCTCCTTGCTCATCCATGCAGGTCTCCTGCCCCCTTTGCTCAACCTCTTGCTCATTGGGATGCACTGTTGTTGAGCCTGGAGGAGGAGATCCTTGAATATTAACCAGTTTTCTTGGACCCTCCTTCCTTTTAGAACCTTATGCCATGGGATTCTTCCAAGAAGGTCCCTGAAAAGGCCAAAAGTAGCTCTCCTGAAGTTAAGGGTTGTGATCCTTCTTATTGCCCTGCTTCCTCCTTGCAGGATCCTGAACTCCACCATCTCATGGTCGCTGCAGCAAGACTGCTCCCAGCCTTGACCTCTCCAACCACCCCTTCCTTGTTTGTAAGTACAAGATCTGGCAGCACACCACTCCTTGTTGGCTCTTCTATCAGCTGTGTCAGAAAGCTGTCCAGGAACCTCCTGGATTACTTATGCCTTGCTGTGTTGTTCCTCCAGCAGATGTCAGGGTGGTTAAAGTCCCCCATGAGAACCAGGGCCTGTGATCGTGAGGCTAGTTCCAGCTGTCTGTAGAAGGCCTCATCTACTTCCTCCTCCTGATAAGGTGGCCTGTAGCAAACACCCACAGGAGTGTCACCCATATTAGTCTGCCTCTTAATCCTCACCCACAGGCTTATGGCCAGCCCATCGTCCACTGCTAGGCAGAGCTCCATGCATTCCAGCTGCTTGCTCAAATAAGGGGTGACTCCCCCTCCTTGCCTTCCTGACCTGTCCTTCCTAAAGAGCATCATCTATTGCAGCATTCCAGTCATGCGAGCTCTCCCACCATGTCTCTGTAATTGCACTGAGATCATAGCCCTGCGCCTGCACACAGATCTCTAATTCTTCCCATTTATTCCCCATGCTGTGTGCCTTTGTGTACAGGTGCTTCAGAGAGGCATCTGAGCATGCTGATTTCCTGGAAAGGATGCAAGAGAATTCCCCATAGGAATTCCCCCAGGCAAGAGCCTTGTAGGCACTTCCTTGCCTGCATGCCAGTGCCTGAGGGATCCCCAGTTGAGCCCTGTTTTGCTGACTGCATGGTATCTGTAACTCTGCCCTTCCCCTATCTTTCCTGGTTTAAAGCCCTCCTTACCAGGCTGGCCAGCCTGTTGGCAGACACGTGCGCCCCATTTAGTGAGGTGGATCCAATCTCTTCCAATCAGTTGCCAGTCTTCAAATGAGGTCTTGTGCTCATAGAAACTAAAACCCTGTTCCTCACGCCAGCTGCACAACCTATATATATTTGTACCTGGAGTGGCTGATGTTCTTAGGTCTGTTATTTCTGATACAGCTTCTCAGAAGACTGTTGGAGTACTTGGTACGTGTTGCAAATTCTTTACAGTTTTTTCCAGTTCACTGTAATTTTAATAGTTGTCTCCTGTTTTTCTGTACCATATCCTGCTAGTGTAGATAATCTCTTTCAAGAATTCACTGTGCTAAGTTTATCATGATGCAAGAGATAAAGACTTTAAAAAGTATATTAGTATTCCAAAGAGTATTCTTTGGTTGTGTTTCCTTATAAATGTATGTATGTTTGTCTCTCCTTCATGAGTACCTTATTACAGGCAGGGACTATCAAACTTGGCCAAGAAAGTTTATCTTCCTCTTCCTGTTAATATTCTCTGTTGTATGTAATCTATCAATCCAGCAATGCATCATGAGATGCAACAGACCTACAAGACTGTTAGCCTCTCTAACTCCTTTCTCTCCTCCAGTTGCATCTTGTCCTTTACTACATGAAATAACACATGACATAGCTGAACAAATCCACTTTCTTGATTTCAGTAGATGATTTTTCTCTAATGCTACGTGAAAGATGGAAGCAGAGCTACTCTGCAGAGGTCCTTTTAAATTTGTTATAGGTTGAGATGAAAACAGTATGAAATTAGAGACACTGAAATGCAGTATTTTGAATATATTGCAAGAGTGCCATCTTTCAGTTGTTTGATGAACCTAATAAATTCTCAGGTTCGTTTTGCCATACTCACTTAGCATTCTCATTAAACCAAACCTGCAGATTTGTGTCAGTAGATGTGACCTCAGAACAGTTAAAAATCAGGTTCTGGGCTCAGCTGGATATGAACATCCTTTCCAGGTCTGAACCTGGCTCTCTTTGTCCCTTGGAACTGCAGAACAAATGTTTGTGGACATCTTAGTAGGTGTTGGTATGCACACTGTGTTATTGTCACTCATACTTTGGACAGCAGTTTTCAGAGGTACCTGTGAATGCTCAGGCTTCAAACTCTCTGGAATTTGCTGTTCAGAAATAAAAATGCCAGCTTTATGTCGTCCTAAATTTTTTCTTATTGAAAAATAGCAGGGACAGCTGATAAAATTACAGTGTATCACTGTTGAAGCTTTACTATGGACTTTCATCTTTTCTTTTAAAGTTTTTGGCCGCCTCAGAATGTTGCAAAGCAAAGACGAAAACAGAATTCTTTTCTTCACTGTTGAAGATTTGTTGCACATATAGTGTACTTCTGTTACTTCACCTGTTCAGAGGCTTATATTTAAAGAACATTGCTGAATCAGACTTTATTTTGTTATAGTGAAATACAAATTAGAAATTAGGGCCTTCAAGTAAGCCCTGGTTTTCTGTAGCAAGTATTATCTTTTCATTGTGGTTGTGCAGTACAATGAAGTCATCATGCTGGCTGAGGTTTTTAAATAATACGAATAGCTTGAGTCAGTATCCACCTATATTTGGTGTAATAAGTTTTGCTGAAATCGCAGAAGGTGTTTATAATACAAGACTGTAAATTGAAAATGACATGCATGTTTTTCTCTAATTTTAGTTCAGGCAGCTGATGATAAAATCTAGTAAATGTTAACTTTGGTCTTATTTTGTGCTGCAGCTAGCTGAAGATAATGAAAGCTTTTCTAATAATTTAACATTTTTGTACTATAATAACTATGTTATAGTAATGAGAATGTATACATTTCTATTTACATTTTATGTCAACTAATCTCTTAAAGCTAAATTGTTTTAATGTTACACACAATAGTTACTGTAATTAAAGTGGACAGATTGACAGTAGATAGATCTTTTCTGTAAGTGCCAAATGTTTACTACGCTGCTGAAGTGAGTTGCATAAATATTAAATTATTAGGAGAACTAGAAGAAAAGCAAAACTTTTTTTCCATTGTAGTATTCAAACTAATTCCTTTAAAATCCAAATATATTTTCAGGTTTGGGGGAAAATATAACCATGTCTCTTCTCTGCAGATTAATTCCATGCTGTTATCTGGAAATTGAGCCTGAGATTAATTTTGGTACAGTGATTGCAAACAGTAAATTAATTAGTAAAGAGATTAGCATTGCTAACCATGGATCATCTCCAGGTAAATATTTATTATGTGTTCAATTGTACAAAGATGTAATTTTCTTGGAAAATGTAATTTTATGCCAGTTAACACCTCAGTGACCAAGTAGTTCAGGATCCCACACAGCAAAAGATTAACTGAAGTTCTGGGTTATGCATATTCAGTATTGTAGTTACAGGTTTTGTAAAAGACCCTTAACTTTTGTGGGCAAATACTGTGCTGCTGCTTAGGGAAGAGAAATGAGTGCAGAACTTTGAGTTCCAGGAGTTTTCTACCTTTGAATCCCATCTGAGAGGTGTAAAAATAATGGATGTCCTTTAGGTTATGATGCCCAGCATAAATAATGGCAAATCATGTCTGCTTTTGCTTTGTTGTCTTTGTTGTGATTCTGTAGTCCCAGTAGTTTCTATTGGCGAAACAAATTCAGCTCCCTGTCTTTTAAGAGCTTAAGTCCTTGGAGTTGACTATATGTGTTTACTAAAAGATAATGAGAGGTCTTTCTCCTTGCCACAATAGCTTTTGAAATCACACAGCTTTCAAAACACGCTCATCCTTCAACTTCTCTGAGGGACCCTTCTAAAGAATATAGAAAACGTGGAGAATGTAGTATAAGAACGCTTATGTGATCCAAGTTGACTGTATTTGACTGCTTTTTCCACTTGATAAAGTTGTAGACCCTTTCCTCCAGAAATAGCAAGGCAACTATTCTGAATTTCAAAGAACAAATTTAAGGCAGTTGATTATTTTTGTTCCTCAGTCATACAGCTCTTTATGGTATCACAAGCTATCTTTATCTGTGTGTTAGGGCAATGTTTTCTGAACATGTTTGTTTTGTGGTTTCCAGGAGAAATATTGAACCAACAGAAAATATATGATTATAGAAACAGAGAGATAGGTTGTAATTTAAAAAAAAAAAAAAAAGCCAAATGGCTGTTTAGAACAAAACTTATTCGTACTGTGTTAAGCAAAAATGAAAATGGACATGGCTGTTGAGTAAGCTTTCACTCTGTCAAATAAAAATCTGTTTACCTGTTGACACTGTGCTTTGGACAGTGCCTGTGGTAGGACAGATTTGTAGGCATGGGATAAAATGCTGGTGAGATGATTATTTGAAGTTAAAAGTAGCTTAGAATTTAATATATGTGCTCAATATTGGTATTTTGAAAAAGGTGGATTGGTTGCCAAGTGTATTAATTTACTCAGTTTGTCAATTCACAATAACAACTTATGTGAAAAACTTGAGCTCAGGGGTAAAGAGTGGTTTAAAAGAGAAAATATCATAGTCAGAATTATGTTAATACTACATGAAACTTGTGAGTGTTTCAAAAAGCATGAAATTTCATGTATACCTGTGAAGCAGAGTAAATTGAAATATTCATAAGCTTTCCAAGCCTCCAGCTAGTTAAGCTGTTGAGAAGTTAGGAGCAAACTAGATAATTCCATTTTGTTAATCCTAAAATGGATTTTTGTCAGTAGCCACAACATTTTTTAAAGCTTTTTGATGATTTTTCTTCCAAAAAGCAAAGTCTCTTAAAGGAAAAAAAGTATTTTCTAGCCAGCTCAACTTAAAGATGTAGTATGTAATTTATATAATCAGCCATTACTCATACATACTGATTACTTGGGTAGAGGAGAGGTGATTAGATACAGAGGATTAGATAAACCTGCATTAGTCGTAGATATATATGTAATTTACATGATGCTGCAGAGTTAGACTGAAAGTGAAGAATCTATTGAGGGCAGACAAAGGAGGAGCTGCTGAATCCATGTTTATGTAGACTCTGAAAATCATAACCCAGCAAGTAGCACTGACAGGCAGCATGTAAACTGTACCAGTAGGAAGTGCTCTGTGCTGACCTGTGACTGAAGGCATTTCTAATCTCATCCCTTCCACAAAGTCTGAGCACTTTTCTTTGCTTCTGCATCTTTTTTTTTAGAGACTAGCTATTTTCTGAAGTAAAGCAGTGCATTTTTCCTACAACTCTTCAAAGAATTTCTTGCTGCTTATGATATGATGACAGATAATTAGTGCTACTAGTGAAACACATTTGTCAATTTTTTTCTCATTTAAAAAAAGCCTTAAAATACATGTTCTACAAAAGTTCAACGTTCCTTCTGCAATAAATTGCACTGTATATATATCAAGTCGTGACAACTATTAGTTAGTTGCAGGTAATAGACCTCTCTTTGGATATGCACTTAACTTTCTGGCTACTGTAGCTGCTTAGAGCTGCTTATAATATACGTTGTGGTTTGCAAAATGTTACTTACAGCTTCTTTGTGATATGATTGGTTTGACTTGGAGTGTAATTACCTTTCCTGTTATAATGAAAACTTGCCCAGTGGCATTGGACATGTGAATGTAAAATTTAGAGACACCCTGGAAAAAGGTGGTCACCTCTATGTTACAATTTTTTGTAATAAGAGGCACTCCATGTTTCCTATTTCCATAGGAATAAGTACTGTCTGTGGATATCTGCAATGTGTGTGTTTTGTTATTCCAAATGTATGTAGGGATATTCTTCTATTAGGAGTTCTAAGTTGTGTAACATTCTGTTTCTTTTAGGTACATTTAAAATATCATATGATGGGGTTATCCTGATTAACATAGAACCTACCAGTGGAGTAGTAGAGCCAAAAACTGAAAAGATGATTAAAGTGGGTATCTGTACAGATGTACCGAGAATCATCAAAGAAGTGATAAAGTAAGTTAGTGTATGACTGCATAAATCCAGCTCTATAAATTTTTTTGGGGTCAATTATTAATTATGAAGTCTTTATTATGAATATGCTTATCCAAAAAAGTTCCTAGGTATGAGTTACTGTCTTCCAAATTTATTTTCATTAAATTAATTTGCTGATTATGTTATCTCCACAGCACAGTCACGCATAAATTGTGTACCTGTTTGGGTTATTAAAGATCTTTCATAAGAACTAATGACATAGGATGTATGCACATCTCTCATTATACTACTAGCTAAGAGCTACTGTATCTTTCTCCTTTCTACATATTCTCTGTCTTCCTTAATTTTCTGAACTTCTTTAACTGCTATTTTTCTTTTGGCCAGATGTGTCTCCTCTAGTCTGCAAACATTATGATGTTCATTGGTTCTTATTTTAAATAGAAGGGATCTGTTTAAAATAACCACTAACACTATTATGAACAGAGTATTTTTAAAAGCTAACCTTATCTCTCTTTAAATGGTAAGTACAGACTTACTATTTATGGTATGAGTGTCAAAATTTGGAACTGGATACCAATTTGGAAAGCCTGTTTCAATTCCGTAGTCTTATAATAGTGAAGAGTGGTTTATTTTTGTTGTTTGATTGTTTGTTTGTTTTTGATTAGTAAGATCTGTGATTTAAAGAGGCAAAGTAGAGTTCTGTTTTGTGTTTTTGTGTTCTGTTGCCTATTGGAAAGGAAATGACAGGAGAAATATTCTGTTAGCTAGAGTGATAGGAGAATCAATATCAGTAGTCTCCCTCACAACTAAATCTGCTTCATTAGGAAAGAAATATTTTCCTAGGTTACTGAGTCTCAACCTTTTGTTTGCAAAATGTTATGTCTTCTGCTGTCCCTTGCTTGCTGCCCTGGCTACCACCACTGTTTCTTTTTCATGCCATCTTGGGAAAACCAAATAGGTTGTACTGAAAGTCTTACTGTGGTTCTGTGTCAGGAATTTGGCTTGGAGAAATAGCACAGTTTTGACTGGAAAAAAATCTTGGTTGCTTCTATTTGCCATGGGCCTCTAAGCGATTTGCATGTGTACACGCTAAATTCCTTTCAGAGGAAACTGCTTCCATATTTTTTGGAGGTTTCTTTTCTATCTGGGAGAACCCAGCCATGATATGTTCGAAATTGAAAAGAAGATATCTAGATGAGTTTGAGATCCCATCCCAAAACCCTTGGATAGTATCCTTTTGGGATCATGCAAAACAAGGATTTTTTTTTTCTTCAGTTCAGAAGCTTTTGGAAAGGATAGTTCATTCTGTTAGAACAGTATGTTATATTACTAAACTTGATTATTTTGTGCAACAAGAATGAAGAATCTTGTTTAAGTAGAATTCTAATAACAAATATTTGTACTGTGTCTACGTGGTCCTGTGGTACTCTGAGGCGTCATCAAGTTCAAGCACTCAGGCAGGAACAGCCACATTCTGTGTTTATTCAGATGAACCCCTAGCTCCAATTGTCTGAGAGAAAATTACTAACTACTCACAAAAAGTGAGATCTAGATGCAGAGGTTCAAAGAAAAAAGAACAGTTGTCTATGGGCATCACTGATTCTTTAAGATGTTATTATTTCCAACAATAGTGCACTAACACAATTAAAAAACAAAACCAGAAACAACTGCCCCCAGAAGCCGCACCGTGTGATGCATGATTCTTCCAGTTTTGTTCTTTTGGCAGGGAGAGGGGATCAGTGTTGCTGGAACAACATAACTTTCTTTCTCATTAATATTTCTGTTAAGTATTGAGTTGTCAGGTATGCTTATTTTTGTGCTTGGCCTATCTACAGAAAGCCAGTGATTTAGGCTCTGGTGTGATTCTGTTTTGTGTAGGTTCTAAATTAAACTAACTGGTTATTTTTGTTCTAATTTTTCGTATATGTAACTTATCTCCTCCTACTGTTACTGACAGAGTGGAGCTAGAAGGACGCAACTGCACTGAGTTATGGATCAAAGCTGTTGTGGTTGAGCAAGTTCTTAAAGTTCTACGGGTGCCTTGTGGAAGTGAATTGAAATGCATTCATTTTGGATCTGTTTACTTTGGGTCTTCAAAGACTGAACAAGTAGCTCTGTACAATAAAAGTCCAGATTGTATGAACTGGGTAGCGGTACTGGAGGACAATGCCATTGGAGGAGAAATGGTAAGAAAATGATGTTCTAGTTTTCATTTTAGTTGAAAATTTGTTTTCATTTCTGCTTTTGCATTTTTGTTTCTCAAAATCCATGTTCTAGTGTTGTTTACTGTGCCATACTATTTCCTGATCATAGACTTAGCGCAGTTTCTGCTACCAAACAGAAATTTTACTATAATTTAACCTTTTAATTAAATATTTCAGATTTTGCTGTTTAATCATGTGACATATCATAGCATTAATCATGCTAAGTATGCTCCCGTATTATTCTGTGGGTAGTTTTGCTTGACTTACAGGATTTGTCATCCTTTAGTATCAGTTACCAAAATATATTTTGATATTTCAAGATGCTCAACACTAATAGCTTCTCTTGTTTTTCTCTGACAGTGAAATCATCTGACTGAGTATCAACTTTGTAAAAAGGAATTCAAAACACTGACATTAAATTTAAGTCTAAAAGTTAATTAGCTGTGTAATCGTGATCTCTTACTCCTATTACTTACGTTGTTATGTTTTTCTACTTGTAGCACTTTCTTATCTTTAGCCTGTGTGAAAGGAACCAAAAGGGGAAGTGGGACTGGCTGAACTGTTAATATATTCTGCATTTTGATTATTTTGCAGGGGACAGATCTTCAGAAGAGTGCAGATGCTGTTTTACAAGACTTAAACTTCATAAATAGTACAAGAGATCTAGATGTTTCCACCTTGATCTTGTGCATTCCCAATCAAGGAACCTTGCTACCTTATCAGAAATCTGTGATTACATTGTGCTTTAGTCCAACGTAAGTGCCTGATCCAAATATGAGTGACAAAAAAGCTGATTTGTCTAATAAACTATTCTATAAACAGTTGTGCTAGAGAAAATAATTTTAAGTTAATGTCCTTTTTTTGAACAACATTGCATATATTTACATGTGTTAAAATAAATTCTTTGGCACGATACTACAAATGAGAAAGTAAATATAGTGAAGTGATCATGTGGGAGATGTTTTATAGTTCATTAAGGGTATATTTGAACCAGGAATTGGATAAGCTTGTTCTGGAAGGACAAGAATTTTATTAGATTCTGCCGAGGGAACTAATTGCAGCTCCTATTGAATATGTCGAATCTCTAAAGATTGGTGGGAGACTCCTATGGTGTCAAATTAGATGTTTTTTTCAGGACTGCAGATTTATTTCATATTTCTGTAAGAGTATGAAAGAATAAATATTTCACTACTAAGAGACTGAAACATGTTGGAGAATTTTTATTACAACAAAAAATATCGCGCATAAAGGAACACTTCTTCAGGCCAGAGAGAATATGCTCTTTTCAATTCCCCTCACTTAAACTCTGATTTATAAGTGATTAATATGCATGCATTGTTAGTTCAGAAAACTGTTGTGGATGTATGTGAATGGAAAAGATATCAAACCGCTAATATCATAAGCATACAAATATTACTAGATTTAAATTTGTTACTCTTCCGTTTCCTGAAAGGAAGGATAAAGATCACATGCTTAAAGTTATAACAAATGCCAGATTTCAAATCCAGATTCGAAAATGAAAAATAAACCTTGATTGTTAGGGTGTTTTTCCCCCTCTCCCCTCTCCCCTCTCCCCTCTCCCCTCTCCCCTCTCCCCTCTCCCCTCTCCCCTCTCCCCTCTCCCCTCTCCCCTCTCCCCTCTCCCCTCTCCCCTCTCCCCTCTCCCCTCTCCCCTCTCCCCTCTCCCCTCTCCCCTCTCCCCTCTCCCCTCTCCCCTCTCCCCTCTCCCCTCTCCCCTCTCCCCTCTCCCCTCTCCCCTCTCCCCTCTCCCCTCTCCCCTCCCTCAAGACTGTGACTTTTGCAGGAAATTTAAAAGGGGCATTGGACTGAGTGATTCATCAGCAAAACAAGATTATGCACTATTCATGAGATTTGAGGCTGTTGGGAGTAAAGATGGCTTTCTGCAGACCCTTGGTGACGACGATACACCAGTCAGAAGTATGTTACCAGAAATGTACATATGGATGTTAAAACTGAGTTTAATGAACTTACTTCTTTAATGCCTTACCAAAAAACTGTAATGAGTAGAAAGAAGAGGGAATCATGCATGTCTTGAATACACCTGCTGGCAGTGAACACCTACAACTTAATTGTAAAAGTAACTATTTAGGTGAAAAGCTATTTGCAAGTCAACAGCACTTTGGTAATGCCAGAGTTATCGTGCGTTTTCAAGTGAATGTCTGTTTTTCCTCCCTTTCATTAATGAAGGAGTGTAATATTTAGCAGGAGCTATGATTAAACACATGAGTGTTTTAAATTTATGGAAAATTGCACTATGAATCATGTTACTATATAACTGTATTTTGTTACTGCAACCATATAACTACCTTATGATTTTTATGCTTGTAAGCTAATATGTGTGTGTGCATTGTTCCCTCCCTCCTCCTCTTCCTTCTCTCCCTCTGTTTAATGTAGTGAATCACCCTCATCACATGGAGTTAGCTCTGACCGGTTCTGGGCTTCCTGTCATGCTAACTTTCAATCCAGGACCAGTTATTAATTTTATGGACTGTTTCTTGGGCGAACAATCAGAAGTTCTGTGCAGACTTAGGAATGAATCTGAGTCACTTCCAATAACATTCAGCTTTCGCAAGATTGCCCACTTTAATATTTCTCCTGAAAAAGGAAAAATTAAAAAACACTCTACAAAGGTAATCTACCACTTTCCTTTAGATTATGTAGATATGCAGATTATATTACTCTACCATAGTGAATGGTGAAATTTCTTGAAAGTATAACATAGAAAACACTTCCTCTATATATTTGCAATATTGAATACCGTAGCCATGATCTTTAACATAAGATGAATGTATAATTTGTTGTCCTTATGTAGAATCATTGTAGGACTCTCTGTTGTACTTCAGGAAGCATCAAGTATTATTTTAAGTCAGAAAAAAAGTTATACTACTAAGGAAATTTTACCTAGTTTTTCCCTAGCTTTAAGTACTTGATGTTTTACTGACTTGAGAAGGCAGTTTATGCATATAAACTGTGGTAGGCTTATTTTCAAATCTTTCAGTAAATCACAAATTTCTGAGTAATATAGTTTTGTCCTTAGAATTAATGTTGTGTCACATTTAAGTCAAACATGGAGGCATCTGTAATTTCAGAAACATGTAACTTAGGGCACTGTGGAAGACAGAAAACTTCTTTGTCTGAGAAATGAGCAAGTAAGATTTTGCTGGTGTTCTAATGTATAACAATTTTATATTTCTTTATATTGCTCATTTAATATAGCCGTTGGCATGTTTTAAAAGTTAGGTATTGAACAACTATCTTAAAAGTAACAATGGCCCTTAGTTCAATAGGAATAAGCAAGTTTTTTTTTTTAATAGAGAATTGCACATAATTTTTCTCTTTTCCTCATGATATGTCTCAGCTGCCTTTTTTTCCTCCCCCAGGATGTGATGTTTTCATTTTCTCCACATCAAATAGGAGTATTTAAAATGAAGCAAGTTGTTGATATCATTGGTACAGGGCTAGAGGACAAAAATATACAGGTCTTGAAGACAAAATCGTTTCACCAGATGCATTTGAGATTTATTGGTGTGTGCAAATCTAAAACAAAAAACATTCTATTCAAAATAAATCCTGGTAAGATGCTAAAAATAAAGGTGAAATATTTTATAACCAGTATGTTTAATTTGGCTTATCAAGTTCTTCTGGGAGGAATGTGTGTATGGGTCTAAGAATGGATTTTGTTGTTAAAATGAATTTTAGCTGTGTGCTTTTTAACATACATATCGTATTTTAGGAGATGTGAGCAAACACATGGACTAGTTCTGGTCATCGTTTTTTCTTTTTATTAATTTTACTGTGTATGTAGTTCTCTAAAACTAGAGTGAAAAAGGTGAGAGCCCTCTTTTTTGTTGCAATAGCACTGGAATTTTTCATCATAAATCAATAGCCCTGTGTTTTTATCCCTCAGATTTGAGACACTGATGACAACGTGGTCACATGTGCATAAGCAAGATAAAGCCTGTCTGCAATTTCAGTAGAATACTGATGGATCTGGTAGTGGTGGCTTGGGCTCTTATATTTGTCTGCCTGGTGATCTAGGCAGGTCAACATTGTTGGCTGTGGTCTGAATGCTTTCCTCCCTCTTGTTTAGGAGAAGGTAGTGGGATAGATCTCTGGGTTGACCATTATAAGTTATCAAATACTTTTTTCTGAGCTAATACTTTGAAATTTGTTTAAAAAGAACTAGTATAAGTGTATGTAACATGTTTTATTTGATTTTTAAGGCATAACACCAATGATTTCCAATCCAACTGGACAGTTTGTACCTGATGACATGGGACAGTGCACTGATATTGCACCTATGGCAATACTAAAATCAACCCAAACACAAATTCATACTCACCGGATAAGCAGGAATTGTAAGAGTGATGCGCTTATAGCTTTTCCTAATGACCGCTCAGCCAGCATTAGACCTAGTGAACGGCATAAAAAGTACAGGTAACGAATTATGCAAATACAATATTCAAAAACAAATACTTTCACGTGGAGTTAAACATTCATACTGTATTTTACTAGTATGAGTAACTGATCTTAATCTACAACGCTGTACTATGTTTTCAGGCTGAAAATTCTTTTCAACGCGTAATGGCCTACTTAACCTCAGGCTACTTACACATACGTTTTGAGTGTCTTGCACATACATTTCCTGAGTGTGAAACAGCTGTAGCTATTACAGTTTCTATTTTTCACTTTTATGGCTGCCTTTGCAAGGTCTAATAAATATTAATCAGCTGTGATTAAAAAAAGTTTACAATGAAATATGTATGTAGCAAAATCAATATATTTTCATTCTAACAAGACCCAAAATCTTTTTATATGCATAATGAAACTACAATTCTCTTTAAATATTTAGGACTATTTTCACAAAGACTGAGAGATACAATTATGTAGATCCACAGTTTTCTTATACTGACTGTGAACGACTACAAAAAGAATCACATAAGGAATATTATGCAGATTACATTTATAATTTGAGACAGCATCGCTTACAGAAAGATGCCAGTAGGTAAGAATTTGCTTCAAGATTTTAAGCTCATATGAAACAGTATGTATGCGCCTGCAGATTGACTTAGTCAAGTCACCAATCCTATACTTAAATTTAATCCCATGCTGAAGTGGTTATGGTCTTGGGACCTTCATGCGTAGTGTATTCAAAAATTTTTTTGTTTGAATATTTGTTTAGATTCGAAAATCAATAACTAGGCAAAGCATGTGGATAGAGGCATGGAACTTGAAATTAAAATAAATTTAAAATAAGATGCCAAGTTTAAATAAGATTGGTTATTGAAAACAGGAAAAATAAGATTGTGTTACATTCTCTCTCACTCTTTTAAAAATTGTACGTATTTCTAATTGATATGTCTACCTCATCCAAAAGTGTTGCATTTAATGCAGGAATTATGGTGTGATTTGTGTAATGCACTGGGTAGGTTAAAGGGTTATATCGTCCTTCTAGCCTTAATCTACACAAATGTATGAAGTGAGAATTGGCTATATTTGGTTGCTATGATGTGGAGCAAAATCAGAGAAAACAAGACTTGACAGCTCTGATATTTTAAAAGTTGTGTTAAAAGCCTTCAAAACAACAAGAATGACACCATAAAAGAATGTTAAGTTTGCAAAACCCATCATTTAAAAATTAGTAATGCCAGAAGGTAATGTTTATAATCTTAATCTGCCCTACATTCTTTATATACATCATAATTCAGACAAGGTCTGCAGAGATGCATTTTTTTTTTTAATTTCTTTCAATGCATGTGCAAATAAATAGTTTTCTTGAAATGAATTGGGATTGTTTAGTGGATAGGCCTGTTGTTTATATGATTGCAGCTAGCATATTCAAGGTATAGTGCATAAGGAATGGGACAGCAAGAATGAATAGGAGAATTTCATGGTTAGCACATGAATTCCAGTGTTGTTATGGAACTTAGTCATCATTTTCTGAGTACATGATGTGAAACATCTGGTAAGATGTCTGGAGGTTTCAAATACAGTTGCAGGTGAAATTGGTTGGAGTTGAACTTTGACCAAGAAAAGTTAATTGTTAATTACTCTGAAAATAGGCTATAAAGGTTCCAATTCAGACATACACAATTAAAGGCTAATTGATTATCTTGGCCTTTGTTACCTTTTAAGTGTTTAACTTTACAAATTTGTTGTTCTTTAAGATTTTTTTAAAATATACAATAGCTATATTGCGGTAGCCATAATATTTGCAGCCCATTAGTACTATTATGGTAAGCACTTAACACAGATATGTAACAGATGTTAATCCTTGCCTAAAAAATACAGTAAAAAGACTTTCCAAGGCACTTTATATACTTATATTTTTTATAGTGAAATATGGTGAAATATCTTTAAAGTCTTATTTAAAGTATTATTTGTTGAATTTAAAAATGTTAGATAGTTTAATGTGTAGAACATAATGTCCAAATTTATAGATTTCCATACTCTCTTTCTTCTCTCCTATAGACAGTTTAATGCTTATAATAATTCTGTGAACATAGGCCTTAAACCAGCAGAAGGGCTTATATCACCAAAGATCTCCATCACAGATTTTCACAAGGAGGAGCTGCAGCTCAAAATGTTGCCTTTCGATGAGACTTGCCTATTGACTAGTCGCAAGTTGGAAGCAATTGGTTCTAAACCCTCAGCCAAAGAAGTAAGTTAAATGTTTGAGTAGTAATGGAAGCAAAAGGTGTTTTCTGTGTAAGAAAGCATAAGAATTTTGATCCAGCTCTGAGAAAATGTTTTGTTATTACTGCAGATTTTGGATGGGCTTAGGGCTGTGCCAACTTCTGCCCAAGAGAAGGAAGACTGCAGTTTAACTTTGACACCAAAACAGCTTCATCAGATACTCATTGGTAAGGTTTCACTTTGGTTACTATATGCATGTAGTTGTTGTAAAAGCACTTATTTCTAGCAACACGATTTATGTTCATAACTGTTCACCTGAAATAGAATAAATGTTAATTTGGTGGTAGTGTAATATATGTATTAATGTTTAACTGGAGGCTTGTACTCCTCAGATGATACTGAAGTGTATGATTAGCTATGGACAGTTTCCTTTAAACTAAGGCCTATTACAGGAAATTAGTACATCATGGTATGAGGGCTGCTCATACTCATATGTTTTGTTTTTGGGTAGTATGTGGAGCAGCATTAATCAGCAAGATTCATGGGGCTCTTCAGAATGTTTCTCGGAATTAATATAGATCAATGATACTTCAGTGAAGCACAACTTCTTTAGGATCCTTAAAAATAATTTCAGTAGAATGCTCTGTGATGGGGAGTAACCCTTCTAAAGCCCATGAAGTCACCTATTAAGAATGTTTGGTACTAAAAGCAGATATTTTTTCCCACCTTTGTGCAGGTCATAAAGCTTATTTTCCCTTGAAAAATTATTTAGCAACAAAGCCTCATTGATATTTCATTACTTTAGGTTTTAATTTTATTTTTCTTTTTATTTTCAATGAAGCAGGAACAAGTTAGTGTAGCTGAGTGTATTGATATACTTGGGGAAAGGTGAAATAAAATAAACATTAATATAAAATACTTAAGGTTTCATAAGATGTTTGATTAGTGCCATGAGTGATAGAAGTTTGCAGACCACCATAAAAACTGGTGATAGCGGTAAATCAAGTAATAAGGTCATTTTGTCACCATCAAATTGCAGGTGATAGAAAAAAAATAAACAAGTTACCTAGATGAGCTATCAGTGACTTGTGTGTTCACTAGCCATTTACATATCTGATTAATAAAAAAAAAGGTATTAAAAACATTAATACTTTCAGACATTAGCACATTGCTTTTCCTATTTTAGTAGCTTACTGTCAGGTAGAGACAGAATTAAGATATAAATATTGGTGCTGAGTTTTGAATTTTACTACTGAAAATACAGCGCGCACGTGGCATTTAATCCCAAATTTTTATTTGAATTTGTTCCATTACAGGTTTGTTTTATCTGACTAATTCTTTATTTTGAGGAACTTAATGTACTAATCAAAAATTTTTCTGATTATGCTTCCTTACATTAAATTTTTACTTTGTAATATTGAAGACCTCGTTTCATATATATTCCAGGTCCTTCTACTATGAACTTTGGTGATGTCTGTGTGTACTCAACATCTGTCAGAAGACTGCATATCATCAATAACTTGTTGGTTCATATATGGGTACAAATTGAGATTGAAGCTGATGAGTTACAGCAAACGAGTCCATTGTCTCAGGTGGTGCCGCCTCTTTCAAAGACTTATATTCCAATAGTATTTGAGACAAACACACTTGGGATTTTTCAGAAGTAAGGCTCTTACATTTGTCTTGATTTATATATTAACCTCATGGTAGCAGGATAAAGAACAATTTCACATGGTTATTTTAAACTCAGTGTAATTATGATAAGTGTTAATGATGCATATTCATTTGCACTAATATCTCCCAAATTAGTGCAGATTCACGATGCAAAGTTTTGCTAACCTAGTGAATGTTTCTTAGGGTTGTGATTAAAAAAAATGTATAAATGTACACTTGTCTGTCTTGGCAAAAGCCTGATATTGCTATAGGTATAGCAGAAAAAAAAGTGTTTGATATTATAGTATATTTGTTAGGGGAAATTTTTCCCTTTATGGAAAATACTATGCTTTTTCCAGCATAGTGTTGCATCTCTGCATCTGTGCTCAAATCTGTTGTTGTATCTCTGCTTAGGTAATTGTATAGGCAAACCTTTTTCTGGTATCAGGATGAAACTCTCACTTTCCTGATGATGTTAAAATGACTGTATGGAGGCAGTTATCCTTTGTCTGTGAAGGCAAACTTTTCAGAAGGTTTGAGTTACATGCAAAACAATTGCAGATGGTGCTCTCTTGTCGGCCTTAACATTATGTGTTCACACTCAATTGTTTCATTAAGTTTTGTTGCTAATGATTATATTTTATATACATTTATTTTGACTACCACATAATATATAGAGAAATACATACGTATTTTTTTACGTTACAGGTCTTTCACTTACACAATAAACAACAAACACCCTGGGCACATGCTGGTAACTGCAAAAGCAGTGTCTGTTGAACTTGAGCTGTCTGCAAAAGAGCTCATTCTAAATCCTATTCCTGGCTATCTAGCAGAGACAGAATTTCGAACAACTGTCACGGTGTACAATCGCAGAAACTATTCTGCTGAGTTTTCTTGGAAACCTATAATTACAGATGAAAGAACTTCATTTTCGATACGACCAGCCAAAGGTATAGTATGCAACTGCGGTGTATTTGCATGCATCTTAAATGTGGATAATGCCACAAACATTGTTGACAAACAATCAGCTGATGCTATCAACTGTATTTTTAGCTTAGAGTCAACATCAGTGTAACGCAAAAGTAATTTCGGATCAGAGAGTGTTTGTACCATAGTGACATCCCCTGTATAAACCCTACCAATGCGTGCCGGCTCTAGTTTGCCGTTTCTGTGTCCAGCTCTTACGTAATCATTGTTCTGAGTCCGAGTTGCTGATATCTAAAAAGGAGTGAGGCAGCTATTTATTGACAGTTAGAGGCAGCATATACCTCATAAGGATAGGAAATTTTCCAAAAGCAATATATGAATGGAACTGTTAAGAAGTCCATGTAGACAGTGTGTAGTGATACAAATGAAATTCAGCCTATACACTGGGATTATTTTTCACTTGTATTAAGGAACAATATTTGTTAGATGCACTTGAGACGTGAGCTTTTGCTTTTCCTATTGAAGAAAGTGTTCTATCTAGAGAGTGTTGGAGCTTTCCTATGAAGAGCTAACTGCTAACCAAGTAAGCTGAGGTAACATACTTCACTACAAATGCGATTTGGCTGGATCAGGACCTTAGTGTGACCTGGTTCCTGAAAAATAGGATATTTTTGGTGATACCTGTTCAGAATCAATTGCAGTCATGAAAATGTGTGTGTTCCTTCCTAGAATTATCCTTCTAAAAGGAGGATTACCCTTTTTTAAAAAAAGTTCTCCTTAAATATTTGAGTAATTTATGAGTAAAACTGATGGACTTTAGATGCTTTACTACAGGCTGCTAATAAGCTGAGAATAGGCAATTGTTGTGAGAATTCAGAAACCAATTTTACTTAATTCATCATGCTGTTCAGCATTTTTAAAATGTAGGTGTAGTCTTCAGTAATAGAAGGTCATTTGACGTTAACACACTTGTGTTATTTTGTAATTATACTGTGTAATTTGATAATTGAAATTTATATGCTGCAATGTGTAAATTGTGCAAATTTGGTTAGGCTTTGTGGACGCATATAGAGATCTGGAATGTGAAGTTGTTTGGCATCCAGCGTTCCACTCTCCAGAAGCAGGAGAATTCAACCTGTGTGTACATCAGGGAAACACAATCAAGTTGAAATGTTTCGCGAAGGTAATAACTTTGTTCAGCATACTTAGAGAACAAAACGTGTTATGTTGCTTAAAAAACAACCTCTTAAATATTTTTCTGTGATTGTCTATTCAAAAAAATTTTTTTTGCAATTTCATATGCTTTCCATTTGGCGTGTTCATGAAAATACTGCTCCAAACGAATGATGAAGAAGCCAAAACAAAAAGATACTTTGCCTTTGTCTTGCTCTCAGATTCAATTTTTGTCTATTATTTTTCTTTCCCACGATGATATACTTCCTTTGGCACCATAAGTGAATGATTCTTCCTATGACATTAAGCTGTAAAAGAACTGTTCTTTTTGGCTTGCTCAGTTTAGTAAAACGAAAGTTCAGATGTGGTATGATAGCTGTTTAGAAACGTGTTAAAGGGATACAAATCAAGGAGAAGAAAAAAATTGTATGTTTCAAAGTATGGACAGCTTCAGGTTCACAATTCTGAATTGGCTCTAATGAAGTTTCCACTTGTCATTTGTAGATGGTTTTCGATCATTTGAAAAGGGATGTTCTGGATATGGTCTTCTAAACAGCGGCAGGAGGAAGCCCACATTTTAGGGTGGAGTAAAACAGGTCGTGGAAGGAACCCTCTGACAAAATAAGACTTTCCAGAAATTAGAAAGAAAAATTATGTGGATCATTTGGTATCTTATGTTATATACCACGGAGTGTGAAGGAGACTGGCTTGTTTTTTACTGTATTCTACTGACTGCATGCTCTAGGATTTCCATTTGGGGGGCCTAGAAGTTTTTTTTCCTTCCTTTGAATGTGCTTGCTTTCTCTTTTTTATTGAGCTCTTTTCTTTTTCTTCTTCCCTTTTTTGGCCATATGTAAAAACAGGAAGTGGGGTGACTTAGAGTAGTGGAGTTTCAACTGGTATTAAAATCTCTGAAGTGTCTTGTGCTGCTCACAAATTTTGAATTAAACAAGTTAATGGAGCTCATGGTAGAAAAATCCTTTTGATACTAAAATATACAAGCATATGGCCTCTAGACCAGAACTATCTGGAGCTGGAAGAGGAAGAAATATGACTGTGTCTTTCTTGAGGATTTGTTGTTGTCCACTGTTCGAGGTAGGCTATAGGCTACATGGACGTTTGTTCTGACCTTGGATGACTGTTCTTACTTTCTGTTGTTAAATGGATGGCTAGATGTGAGTTCACAAAGAGAAAATATTTTCCCCAGCGTTAGTAGAAACAACTGAAGGACAGCTTCAGGATAGGATAAATTATTGTTAATTAATAATCTGGGTCTCATGTTTGTTACAAGGTACTGGGGAAGGACTTAGTGGCTTAAGATATGCAGTGGCATGTAGGTTTTGTTTTTAATCCACACACCTATACACAACATACACATCTGTTTCATAGCTTTTACAGTTGCAGAGAACTGGACTGAGAGCTATAGGCTAGCCCTTTCCCCTCTTGTGGGCCAGAGATATCAGTCCTCCAGAAATATGAAGTATGGAAGTGATTATATGTATGTATGTATGTTTATCTCAGATCATAGAAAAATAACTTTCAGAAACAGAAGTAGGTGTATTAAAATGGGATCTTGGACTCTGAATAGATGTATTATCTAATCTGTCATGCTGTCCCCCAGAAGTGGTGATGTATGCATATGTATGTATGTTTGTGTGTGTATATGCATACACACACACATACACACATGTATCTCTCTCTATATATTATATGTGCATATATGTGTGTATATGAACATGTACATTTTAACCATAACACAGAAAATAATTTGGCAGCTGAGCAAAACTGGCATTTTTCCTAGAAGTTTCCTGTATAGCACTTTAGAAACATTCCTCCCAGTGTTGTAAAGAAATAATATATGAATTTAAATTGGCTTGCTGAGCTTAAACTCTTTTCCTCTGTAATTAGACTTTAGTTACATTTCCAGAATTTAATTAAATTTAATTTTAATAAAATATTTGTTATTTATCTTGAAATAAAACTAGATATATTTCTGGGTTAGGATCTTCTCACTTTGACTCTAGATAGCTTCACTAGATTGAGTTAGTATTATCTCACCTTTTAAGTTTTGTGTTTCTCTATCTGAATTTTTCTAAATTATGCATTTCCACAGGTATGCTTAGCTCATTATGTAATGAAAAAAAATTAGGCTATGTTAAATATTTGTTCATAGTTAGTAATATATTATTTAGTTTAGTTGTTTTCTCTTTTTTTGTTAGCTTGGTCCTACCAATGTTCAGTTTATGCAACAAAGGATACACTTCAATCATACTCCTATGGGTTTATGTACTTGTAAGACAGCCATTCTTCAAAACACAGGATACAATCATGCATACTTCCAGGTAAACTAAAATTATTTTTAGCCCATTTAATTTATTAGGATGGGGAGGAGGAGGGAGTTTGTTTTATCAGATCAAGTTACAGTTTTGTGTTCTAAGCTGTAAGATATTTAGCTACTTAATTTTATGGCTGATTTTCACAAGAAACAAAGTTTATATGAAAGAAAAGGCACTTACAATGCAGATGGTTACATATTTTGAGAGACAGAGCAAACTCACTAGTTATTCTGTTCATACTGGCTGCCCAGTCAGTCAGTGACCCAGACCAGTCACAGCAAACGTGGTTACTTCTTTAGACTAACGCTGAGAGGAAGATGGGCTAAGAGTTAGGCGAGTAGGATGAAAGAGTAGGTTAAAGTGTAAATTTGTAGGAAACCTAACCTCATTAGTAGTTCCGGATAAGAGGAATGATTTCCTATACTTATTTGCTGAAGTATGATCATTTTCATTAGACTCCACAGAACTTCTGTTCATATGTTGTTATGGGACTGCTTGATTAATTTCTTTTCATTTATACCCCATTTCTTTGTTTATGATGATGACTTTATTCTTTCAGGTGCATCCTCTAAGAGCACAGTAATAACACTTATTATTGTAAGGCTGCTGATAAACAAAAACTACCTTTTAGGCCTATATGATTTTTCTTAAGCCATGAGATGGATTGATGGTCTTTGTGATTAACATGTGTGTAGCTATACTTTAAAAAGTTATCTGTATGAAGTACATAAGACGTGGATAAATTGTATTTTGTTCTGACTAACTGGGGATAAACTGAATGTTTACTCCCAATATTCTTACTGAACTTAACCTTAGAGTAATTGGATCTTATGTTCCATCTTTTTACTGTAAATGGCAAAGAAGTTAGTGATGAATTTATCTTCCCCTGGAAACACGCTTTGTAGAATATTCTGAAGGCTTGCTAGATAGCATTTCCTAATTTTAGTAACTTCATGAAAACAATCGAAAAAATAGAATGTAAAATTTCCTACTTATGTGCAAAAAATATTTCTTAGTAGAAACTGATAATTTTGTCTAAGAATCTGGTTATTTATTCAGCTGCCTACCTGGGATTTTGTGCCAAACTTCTAAAAGCCCAAGTGAATATCCTACATTATGAAGGTTCAGGTTATAAGAGTGAAAAATCTTCTTAGTAGAGAATTAATTTTTCTCAAATATTGTAAAACATTATTTCAATACTTTTTATGTTTATGTTTGAAGGTTCTTGATTCAAATCCACTGCCTGGAATGATAATCACACCTCCTGAAGGGGTAATACCTGTGGGAGGCCATGCTGATCTCAAAATCAGTTTCACACCAAATGCAAAAATGAATTTTGATACAAGAGTGGAGGTATTTGAAACTGGAAGAGCTTTATCCTTTGAGTGTTGTGTTGGTATATTGATGCATGGAGATGTGTGTCAGTGTGACCATCTTTTAGATTTTATCTCCAGTGTCATAATGTTTTAAAAGAAACAGTAAAAAAAAAACAAAAAACCCTATAGCTGTTGATGGCTAGCAACCTACTCTGTCCCTCAACCGAACTTTTAATTTGGTCTCAGTCTTGCTCTGCATTATCTAAACACCCTGTCAGCTTGAGCTGATTCTTATTATGCTGTTGGCAAGCTGTTGAAGATAACATTTGATTGGCTTCTTATGGTCACGTAGATCTGTCTGTGGCTTTTGTGTTCTGTAAAGTAGCAGGACTTGGAGTGCTTGCAGTGTTTTTGATTTCTTGACTTCTCTTTGTGACTATTCCAAGGAAAGTCATCTCAGAGAAGGTTTTACTGGTAAATTTGATTTGATAATAGAAGTGCAATAAACACATGCTCCTGTTTTGGATTCCAAATGCCTGCTTGCTGAACTTGCCTTTGGTCGGATAAGGGCAGGGGGCGGGGAGAATATAATCATGTGGTTTATCTTTGCTACCTTTTCTTGACTCTAATCTTGCATTCTCCGTCTTCTGGCGTTGCCTGTGCACCCTGAACCTAGTGTTCATTTATTCCTTCCACTTAATGACAAATGGATTTAACACTTCTCAGAACAGCAGCATCTGTGTCTTTCTACCACTACCTCTCTGAAGCAACTTGTCTTCAGGTGTATTTCTCAGTTCTCACTGCTGCCGAATAGATGTTACCCATCTATTCAGCATTCTCCTGCTACGGAAAGCTATTCCTTCTAGTAATACTACCTCCTGCAGCATTATTTTTGTCTGAAAAGACTGATCTTTCCTGAATCTACTTTTCTTTTATCAGTGGATATTGCTGTTCAGATCTGGTATGCCATGGAGGCACTACTGGTTCTCCTTTGAATCCACATTTCAGTGAAATCTGTGATTAGACATTGCAGGAAATGAAACAACATTTTCTATACCTCGTTATATTTTCATAGCAGAATTACATTATAAGGGAAGTGTTATTTTCACGACAAATTATGCTGAATAATATACTCTCCACCATCTATCTTTTTTAAACTTTAATGTAGTTACAACAAACTTAGTGAGATGGTAATGTTAAAATGTCCTTGTCAACAATCATACTGTTCTCCCATCACTTAGGTAGCAGTGCGAAACTCAAGAGTACTTGGGCTTAGGATTACTGGATTTGTAGAAACCCCTGAAATAAACATCAGTGTGGTAAGTATGAAGTATTATTGTATCTGTTGGAAAGACTGGTAGTGTTTTGCTTTATTTAGGTGTCAAAGTGGCTCATCCCTACTAAATATTTTCTATTTTTTCCTATGTGAACTTCTTCTGAAAAATATCAAAGAGAAAAACTTAAGAAGAGAAGTTAAAAACTCAGTGCAAGTGTGATAGTTAAATTAAATGATAGCTGACAGCTTTAACCATTGAAACTGGCAACCTGGAAAAAAAAAAGTGTTAAAAAGGAGAGGATTGTTAACGTAGCCAAAGAGAAAAGTGCAAGAAGGGGGGCTGAAGCAAAGTATTTACTGAATGAGGAAAACTTTCTTCATGCTGTAACTGTGCTCCTCTGTTCAATTCTGAACTGTAGTCTTTGATGTCTTGGAAAGATTTTAAGAACAAGGGTTAGGCAAAACAATTGATTAACTAAGCTGTCTGGTTAATGCACTATAAATTCTGAATCTCTGAGCAATATCTTTCATATACTAATCAGTCATATATATGACTTCATAATGCTGTGTCCTTAATTTATTTCTTTATACTTACAGGAACTATTTGACTTTGATGGTGTTTATGTTGGTTCTACAAAATCAATTCCCTTTTTGCTGCAGAACGAAAGACATGCACGTGCCAGCGTGGAGTTTGATTTATCCAAGTACAAGGATTTTAAATTGAACATGAATGACCATTCAGGTATTTGCTTTTGCTAGATCAGAATTTTCATGAAGTAAAGAATAGGATAGTGCTAATTAATGTTATACAAATTTTACTAATTTACACATTTACAGAAAACCTAAAGCAATTGTTTTAGAAGTACTCTTTCATATAAATGCAGAGGAGACATTTTGCCTGTAAAATGCCATTTGCCAAAAGCAAGCATTTGGAAAGCATCGGGTTGACTATAGAGAGAGGGGTGTGTGTGTGTGTATTTTTTTTCTCCTTATTTTTGCCTATAGCTGCTAAGACATGTAAAAGAACTCACTCAGTCTCTGAATATCCTCTCCCTAGTTTACATAACAAAATAACTTTATTTTATTTATGGGCTTTTACATACTATTTTGCTAAGGAGTAAAGCTTATTTCAGTAAATTCATAATCATATGAGGGTCTGGGGGTTCCTTTTTCCAATTGCTGCAAGGCATCTGCAGGTTAATCATAGAACCTTGGCTTTACGTGATGTCCGAGTCAGAATGATTTTGGGGCAACATGAGACATTTGATTGCTGTTCTTTATTTTTTGGTAGGACTTCTGCAGTTTACTATCCTCCAATTGTTGCTGCTCATCCCTTTTATACTTCAGCCATGGTATCCCTTTGCTATGTTCAAACATCTTTATTCCTGAGAGAATTCTGCAGCTATGTTTATATGGCTTCTTGTCCTTGCAAGCTGAGGAAATCAGAACTTTTTCTTGTATAAAACAATATTGTAACATTTAGTTATATCATTATGTAGAACTGTATGAGGATGAGGACAAAAAAATGACAAGAACAGAGGCCTTATCTTACCATACGATAGATTTTCAAGGGGAGGTGTGGGCTTCTAGTTAGCCATTTTAGCTTCAAAGAGAGTTGTAAGATCCTGTCTGTAACAGGAAAGTAGCCAGTATGGGAATAGACTCATTGCAAATTACCTCTAAAACAGAGTTTGTGCTAGAAACATGTGGCATTCAGATAGATTTAGTACTGTTGAAATGGTACAGTTCCCAGATGAATGGCAGTCTTGGAAGAATTTTACTTACACGTTGGAAATCTGTGCTTCTGACAGTATGTCTTAAAAGTGAACATGAATACCTGCAAAATGAAGCAAGCTTTACTGGTAAACTTTTGTGGTGTAGATGAGGCCTGAAGGTCATTTAGAAAAAACAGTGTTTCAGCCAAATATTTTCCCCCTTATAGTATTAGTTTTCATTATCTGGTTAACAATTTTTGCCTAACACATTCACTCAAGAATAAATTAAAAGTTTTTTTTCCCCTCAAGGATTCTCTGCTCCCAAACTGATGACTTTCATTAGTGTTGCTGGTGATAAACTCTTCTCAAGATTACTGTCAAAACGCTCATTAGAAATATTATATTCAGTTGTAACTTACTGAGAAATACTTACCATGGAAGTACATATATACATTATGTTGGAAATGAATTTGAAGTGCTGCAACTATTACAGCACCAGGAGCAGCACTGATAGATAGTGTAATAGCATCTGTAACTTAATTCTGAACTTTGTTTGACAGAAGTCGACTGCTGTCCTTCGAAACCTTATTTGTATGTGGTGAACTTAGAGGGAAAGTCAGCTTTGCAATGTTCCTTGACCTTCATGCCAAAAGAGGTAAGTTTATGGGGCGGCAGTGATTATGCTAAATTAAAATGATGCTCTTTATGATATTTCTATGGTGAGAGAATATAGACATCTTAAAATTTGTGTGTTACAAAAACCCTAAAATCAGTGAAAGAGGCAGAAACTGAAACATTAATAGTGGCAATAGTTTTATAATAGTAATCTAATTCTTAAGAAAATGAATTCTGAAATAAATTCTATGTAATTTTTGTACTACTTTTACTCTTGTTTCTCTCCTCAAATATATACAAAAAGAAAACACACTTTCTCCAAAACTTAAAAATGGAGAATATATATACAGAAGAAAATTAGAGACGAGCCTTACCAAACTTTCATCAAATCACTCAACACATTAGCAGCCGTTTTCCTCTTGCAGGTATTCATATTTTAACTCAGATGACCAAAGGGCTGTTAAAGTAGAGGAGCTTCACTATGCATCATAAAGATAGGCAAGTTTGTTTTCTGGTGGAGCTGTTTGAGGAAAACAAATTGAAGATGTGAGGCAACTTTATAGGTTTGTTTTACATCAGGAAAATTATGCTTAATTGACAGTAAGTCTCAATAAAGAGTGCTGTAGCAAATTTTAAACCCATATCTATTGAGCAACACTTTAGAAATACAGGTTTAGGAGTTCCATATATTTGGAGAACACTGAACTGAAAGATATCTTGGGATATTATGAACCAGCCTCAGAGCAAGCAACTGGGCACTGCTTCTGCAATAGAGAAGCCTGCTTCATTAGCTGCGTTTTACCTTAAAAAAAAAAAAATCGACAAAGTTCAGTGACAAAGCATTTTGGAGAAAAAGTGATTCTCTTCTTCCTGTTTCTCCTTTCCTCTCTCCCCCTCAGTATTTTACCTTTTGAATAAAAGGCAATTGCTGTGTTCAAAAACATCGTTCAGATAGTATCTGCATATTACAGCCTATGTCTGCTTATACTGTGATTTCCTTTCTCTTGTGACTGTCAGCTTAGAGTTTGTGCACGCAGGGAAGCTATTGTGAAGTAACTGCTAGTGTGCATTCGTAGCACATTAGCTACTGTGAAATGATTTTTTCCTGACAGAAAATGAGTCAACAGATTCATCAAGAATGAGTGATTTCAAACTAATTTATTTTCCTCCTAGAGCATAGTAGCAGGCCTTGTGGATAGGAGAGAAGCAATAGATGTCCTGTCTTTGTCTCTTGACACTACCTAACACAACATTCTCATAAACAAACTAGGCAGATGTAGACTAGATGTGGTGTTAGGAAGATATGTAATTATCTGTAAAGTTATACACATAGAATAATCATCTGTTGCCCACTGTTAAACTGGAGAGCAATTAAATAACAAAAAAAATGTAGAAGTTTTCATTTAGGTAGGAAGAATCAACAATAAAAATACTAGATGGAGAATGAAGGTAGTACTACGGGAGAAAATGTGTGCATTATAGTAGATCTAAAGCTGAACAGGAGTCAAGAGTATTTTATTATGTCATTGTGAGAAAGACAGATTGTACAGGATTCTATAAATAGGAATAATGTTAGTAAAGCAGATAAGAATTATCCTATCCGGGGCTGATAATGCTTTGACTGGAACACTTTGTACATTTTGGGATTCTACACATAAAGAAAATAGATTCATTTTCTTTAGAAAGAAAGTCCAAAAGAAAGCAATGGAAATGATCAGAAGTCTAGAAAGCATGAACAGTGTGTAAAAATGGAACTGACTTTAATTATTCAGTGCAGTATTGTTCACATACTTGTGTTCACTGCGGTAGGTAGGACAGTGAGGAGTGGATTTAAATTATGGCAAGGTAGACTAAATTATGTATAAAAATTCTTCATAGCAGAAATGGTTAAATATTGGAATAAACTACCTGTGGAATCTCCATTCCTGAAGACTGTTAAGAAAGGGTTGGACAAGCGTCAGGAATGCTTCACTCTGGCTGAGGTGGTTATCATCAAAGTCCTTTCAGTATTGTTTTTTGTAGGTTTTTATGCTTTCTATGTAGGCATTTGTAGTGCATATTAATTGCAATAGAAATTGAAATGATCTACCTGATAGTCATTGAAGTGAGCTATCAGTGCTTAAGTATTCTTACTAGAAGGACCCTTTACACCTAAGGTTAACCTAGAGTATATTCACTGCAGTTTATCGCAGTATTTCTTCTCCAAATCATCAATGATATGAAGAACAGCTTATCTTCCTCTTCCTATCAGCTGTCCTTCAAGTAACTGCACAGTTGTCATATTTGATCTGCACCTTCTCCTGACTGAACAATCCCAATTCTTTCAGTCTTTTCCTGTAGGTCATGCCATGTTTTGACCTCTGATGATTCTTGTAGCTCTTCTATAGGCTTTCTTAGGGTTTTTCTTCTTTCTTGACCGTTTGGATTAAGCAAAATGTCATACTGTTATCTCTGTGACCTTGCTACTGATGATGAAATTTTCAAGTATTGTATATAATCCTAAATCCTGACTGTGGCTGCCAAGTTATTTGTCTTTTTCACTGAATGAGTCAGGATTACACAAGATTGAATGCCAATAATAGTATTTCTGATGCCTAACATATTTCACCTGGTCAATAGAAAAACAAATACAAGAAACCTGTGTTTTAGAAAATCTCTCACGCTTCCAAGGCGTGTGCTAACTGTTCTGCCTATGGTGGTGAAGATTATTATTTATTATTTTATACAAAAATTCTTATTTCCCCTGGAATTTCTCATCAGTCAATCTTATTCAGAACTAGCTTTTCAGTTCCAGATATGTTATACATCAGAGCTAATATCTTGCATTAAGTCAGAGAGACATTCTCATCTGTGTATGTGCATTTAAAATTCTGCGCAATCGTGCTTACAGGGTCCCAAGGGGCCAGTAGTCAGCTGTCAGGCAATCAAATTTATGCACATTATAAAATCCTATTCTAACATTATGCTGTTACACTAAAGATGAAATTCAGGTCTCACTAAAGCCAGTGGTAAGACTCGTATTAAATTTAACAGGATCATGATTTGGTACAGTATCTCTTAGCTGGTGGGTTTCTGCAAGTGTGGAATTCAAACCAGTTAAACAGTAACTAGGATAAAAGCATATAGATTTTGACTTGAAATAATAGAATTGGAATGTGTGCAATAGGAAGGCCTAATTTCCTTTACAGCTGAAGAGAAGCAGACAAAATAGCGTAGAACCATGGGGAAATGTAGAACAAAATGGGGAAAACATCGATTGAACTTTTAATAATTAGGTATATATTATCACTGTTTTCACAGCCAAGTTTCAAAACTTATTTAGATTTGATTTTTATTTTGCCCGTGAGGTCCTCTGAGTCTTGAGTTTTTTTTAACTAAAGCAACCTGTTTGAACAGCATTCTCTTAAAGAACGTTTCATAAGGATTCAACAACATTTTTAGATGTTTTCTGTGTTCTGCTTGAACATTCTGCTTGTCAATAGAAGTGAGAAACAAAATACTATTCCATAATTGCCAGTTAGCTTCTAGTAAACCATAAATATAATAATAAAACAAAGTAAGGAAACAGTTGCTAGACTTATAATGGCTTTCTGTAGGAACTCCTCAAATCTCCTAAATATCATTTTTTTCCCTGTTTCTTATTTTGTAACATCTCATTGATACAGAAGATAATTGCTTTTGGGATTTGCTCTGTTTGTGGATTAGATGGGAACAAGACAATGACTGTATAGCTAATGTTTTAGCTTAGCTAGGCTAGTGGTTAAAATATTTTTGTTGTTGTTTTTGTTCAGCATCTGCACAGAAAGTTCTGTAAGGAGTTCTATAACAATAGGATGCAACAAACATTCTAATAATTCAAAAATCATAAATAATGGCTGCAGATAATTATCCTATGGATGATAAAGGAGTGGCTGATGTGGCTGTGTATAAGATTTAACAGGTAACAACAGTTTACCTTCCAAGGCCTCAATATCAATTTACTTTTATAAAACAGATTAACTTGAATCTTGTCAAGTATTTGAAAGCAGTATTTCTAATTTGCGCTTCAGATGTAGTTTCAATTTTTTTTCTCTTTCAGCTCAATAGCTAAAAGTACACAATTGTGTACAAGATCTAAAACGCATTCACCTTTATTAGAGTCAAAAACTGAAATTTCTCTTGGCAGCTCTGTTCCTGCTTGTGACGTGAGATTTCTGTGGTGATAGTGCTGCTGTATGAACTGATCCCTATTTCTCCACTGTAGTGGAAATAGGAAAGTAGAAGATCATTCATCCCCTTCCCCACTGATGCAATATCAACTCTCAAAATCCTAAATGGAAAAAAGCCTTTCAAACTATGAAAACCGAGATTTTATTTGTCTCCCAGTACTCTATTTCCCATCACTGTGCTCTATTACTGTTTTTTTTCTTGTGAAACTGAAGAGTAGAAATGTCGCTGCTGACGTCATTGCTGTAAAGTCAAATGATAAACTAATATTTCCAAAGACTTTTCGAACAGCAGAGGATTCTTTATGTTTAATTTCTCTTGTCCTGTCAACTTCTGTTCAGTATTAATGTTAGTTATTGACAAGTATCTCTGACAAGCGTCATTTGATACTGGTGATATGGTAGCATAACTGAAGACAAGGTTATGCAAGTTGGCTATCTGCTTTAATTATGATATAAAAGTTGTAGGAAAAGGTTCTCATATTTAGCTGGATCTGTCTCTTAATTGCTTTGTTTTAATAAAGTTCTGTAGAATATATTGCATCTGTTGACTGTAGTTTTCTCCATAGGCTTATCTGATGTCATCTTTTTTAATCAAACTGTGGGTCTAAGTGCTTCTTTCCAATCTTGAGCCTTTTCTTTTGCAAACAGAATAACTTTTTTTCAGAAATAAAAGAATAAAGAATTTAGTACAATTTAAAAAAAATTATCCTGGGGAGCCTTATTCTCATAACCATTTAATAACTGCTGCTTGCATGGAACATCCTTATTTTGGTTTCCCCTTCTCGTCCTCCCCCCAACACTGGCAGTACTTCCCTCCCTGTCTCCCTTTGCCCTCAGTCGTGGACAAGCTCACTGTACAATCAGTGCTTCTCTTCTTCTGCAAGTGTGTTACTGCCTGTCAGGCAGGGGGCAGATCCCGCGTTACTAGGCAAGTCGTGCCCAAATATACTTAAAAGGAACAGCCCTCTGGTGGTCACGAGCTAACATCACTGAGGCTAATGCAGCACTAATAGCTGGCAGCAATAACTCTAGCTGAAGTTAAGTGGAGATAATCTTGAAAACTAAATGTGTTGCACAGTATGACACAACTAAAGGAAGCATCTGGATATATATGTACCCCCTCCTCGCTGCTTAGCTTATCTTTAATTTAACTCCTGCAGAGTAGAATATTAATAAAAAGCATACCCTTATGAAAATAGGATCCAAGTACCAGCATCTCTTATTGTAATCAGAAACTCAAATATTAAATACTTATTGGATCTTAAAACATTCCCTGTTGGATCTGAGTTTTCCTTATCATTCTACCACATCTAGATTTTCTCTTTCTCATTGCATCTCTTCTCTTCTTTCTCTTTTTTGACATTCCCATCTTGAAAAAAGCTCTAATCTTCTGTGTATTTTGAACTACCTCCATACAACTTTCACAGTTGATAGCTCTTATTTCCTGTCTCTCCACTTGAACAGCTTTTCCTCTAATCTCAGCACTGTTTTTTGGACAAATTCTCTTACCCAGCTTACCCCCCAGCTGCTACAAACCTTCTGTATCCCGTCACTATGCATACTTTTCTGTCTTCCTTCTGGTTCTACTAAAACTTCCTGCAGTCGTAGTCACTGTTATTGACAACACTGCCCTGTGAACCAACAAAAAAGTATTCATGTTACTGTTAAGAACTTAGATACTAGAAATAAGTTAAAAAATCATTTGAAATCTTTACTGAGAAAAATCACAAAATCATGAAATTATTTTAACATATATTTCTATTATATTGAAAGAACTTAATAATTAATGTAAGGTTTCAGCTAACCTGTAAAGTCTTGAAGAGGACTTGAACTCCCATGCTAGAAGTCAACCTTCCTTTTACCTCAAAAAACCTCCAAATCAGCAAGCTAAAATACAGATTAACTCTGAACAGTTCCCAGAATTCTTACCAGAACTTAGTATGTGTAGTTAGCTGCATGTGACATCAAAAGACTTTAACTTAGAGACGACTATATTGACATGTTTACAAAGCAGCATCTAAAAAATTGAGAGAGAATTCTCCCAGTATTCTAAACAGAGTAAGATGAAGTTGGTGCTCAGCAGTAAGGCTAGGAGGCTGCTTGGACAAGGCCAGGTGTTTGCATTAATATGGATTTCCTGTTACTCCAGCTTCTCAGAAGGCTTTAGAGCTGACAAGGCTCTTGACTGGAAAGAACTTAATTTTTGTGTTCGTTGGCAGTTATAGCCAGAGCTGTATGTGAAAACAATATTAAAAATATTTATAGGAGGCAAGTTGGCAAATCCTTCTTAATATCATATTTTTATATGAACTACACTCCTTTCTCTTCTGTTTCTAAGAGATACTAAAGAAGTATCTCTTAAATAGTGATTACATTTCATATTTTCAATGGCATATAAGGAGGTTTAGTGAGTTGAGAGTTTGATTTGCTAGACAGTGTTCTTATTTCAGATGCTGAGTAGAAAAAATTTTGTAGTAAAAAATAAATTTCACTTACAGGCCAAATACCTGCTGAAGCTCCCTCGTTCCTGTCCATAGACATAGCTGAGACTTGTTACTGATAATATTGATTGCTAACAGTGATTATTTTTTTAGTTTAAATTGTACTGTTGAAGAAGTATGGCTTGACTCACTGTGGCTCAGTTTCTGCAGGCGAGCTCTCTAGGTAATATTAATCATTCCTTTTTTTGTACCAGGGAAACATTTACTCTTTGACAATCTTCAGTCCTAAGCTCTCACTGTTTTTTAAAGGAGGATGACCCACCTGCTTCTGTTGCCCTGATTAGCAGCTGGACTCCGCCAGCAATCTCTCTTTCGCTCTCTGGGGGAAAAATCTGAAAAGTAGGCAGAAGTATCATGCGAGTTCTGGTAAGGCAGGAAGACAAATCAAGGTGCAGGAGCACAGTGCTTCAAAATGGCATCTTATTTGTGTTGGAAAATAACAAATTCCAGCATCTTGGAAAAAAGACAAAGTATGCAGCTGTGTAGTAATGGAGCCCATGAGGCTTTTATTGAGATAAATGGAGCAAGTCACACCTGTCAGAGCTTATTGCTTAGGCTTTTTTAGGAAAGTGACTGTTAGGGTTTTTTTCGGGGGGGAGGGACCATAATGACGTAATTATTTTTAATGAAAAAAATAGAATTCATAGTGCAAGGAATGAATTTTTATGGCAAATCTGCAGCTGTGGAATCAAAAAATATTTGGGGTATTGCTGGTGTTTCATCTATGACTGTATACCAGGGAAAAATTCAGTCTTATTTCACTGTTTTGAATGATGGATTTGAACACGAGTTACATTATTCATTATGGAAGGCTGCTTATCTGTGATACAAAGCTGGGAAAGCTTATGAAAGAAATAGTTTATATTAAATCTGAGGGGAGGTTGAGTGTATATTGTATACAGTTGAGGTACATAAGCCTGTGGCTCTTCAGTGCCATTTAATTGTACGGTTAGGACTAAATTTTAATCAAACTGTTTTTTTTTTAAATGCACGTTACATTTTCTCTTCTGCTGTCACTGCAGAATTCATATGTTAGAGTACCACAAATAGGGAGATTTTAAAATCAGACTGTACCCATAAATTCAGTGACTTCTAATGCTGCAAGGTACTTGAACAGTGTGCACGTTGTTATATAATAAATACAAAAGCAGTATCCTTTACAGACCTGTTTTAAGTTAATTTAAAATTGTAAATTAGCTTACAGAATTAATTGCGATTCCCTGTGAAATTGTACTGTAGAAGCAAGTACTGTAATTTTAGGGAAATGTTGCATATTATTCATGCTTAATAAACTATTTTATCCCTGGGTTTGACAGCAAAATTTTACTCAACCTTGAGAATACATGCTGTACTACAATAATAATCAGCAAAGTATATTTTGAGAAATGTATTGCTGCACTGGAGTGCTTAGTAAAGATAGAATTGATGTAACAGCTTTTGATATGTTTTGAAAATTACTTAAATACAATAGTATGTTTTTTCTACTCAGATTGTCTTCTGCATCCCACCCTCTTAAAATAGCCCCAAACAACCCTGACCGTTCTCCTTAAGTTTATTTTTCTTTTCATGCATTAATTTTATTTAAAATCTCCTTTTAACTGTCATGGCTGCTGAGGTAGCTGTTCCTCTTTTTGTCTCTTTCAGTATACTGAGTATTTAGGCCTGAGGCAGGATGCAGTTTTGCAGTACTCAACCTCCAATGTTGGGCTTAGAGCTACCACATGCTTTATATCAAATCTATTCCACAGATTCAGATGAGTTTGAATAGCAGACCTTTCTTGTTCAGACAGCTGTCTTAAAGTCAACAACTTTTATTTATTTGTGTAGGCATTCCAACAGAGTATTTGAGGATTTTTTTTTTTTTAAATACTCGCTAAATGAATGTTTGCAAAAATATGTTTTATTTAAAAAATTGTTATCTTCTGATGGCAGTCTAGGCAAGTATATCTTTTTCCGACATCCTTTGGAGGTGTTTTATCTGAACCTACAACAACAAACTGCTTTATCTTAAGTGAGTGTTCTCTTAAAAGCTTATTTTGAAGTCTTTTAATTGCCAACACTATCATTTTGTAGATGATGCTTCCTTTCCTGTTAACTTGTATAATTATTTTAAATTAGAACAGCAAAAATATTTCTTATAATGACATAAACAACCCTAAGTGTTTGGAAGAAATGATATATCTTAAGCCATTATATCCGTTCCTGCTTACTTTTCCCCTCTGAGCATCCTCCTGCTTATTAAGTGTTACCTTCAGAAAGATATCCCAATAAATAAATAAATAACAATAAAGAATACACAGATTATTTAAAAAGCAAAAACAAAACTGCATGTCCATTTCAGTAATAGTTTAAAGTTTTTTTCTTTAAAATATTATTTTTTCCAGTGTATAATCTTGTAAGAGATAATTTTCTATTCAGAGTTTTAGAGATTAAAACCAAATCCTAGAAAATTTCTTAAAATGACCTTAAGACAAAAAACAATGTTCATACTTGCAAAGTGAAGTCCTAAACCCCCCCCCAAGTAAATTAGGTCTTAATTCTGTTTCAGTAATGATATATGTATGTATACCTACATATATTGATTATAATGCAATTTCTACATATATGGAATTTTTTTAGGACTTGTTTTTCGTTTGGAGTACTGGTTAGTTAATGCACAGTTAATGAAGCAGAGATACATATGAGACAAAAGATCTGTAATTTGTTCTCAATTGTGCATATCCAATTCTTTGAGTTATATTGACTCTGAATTTACACTATAAGGGCGTTCCTAACACCATGAAGAAAAGATCCTTTTCATTCCAGCTTTAATTATGTATTTTTTATGTCACAGGAGCATGTTTTCCAGATGAAACTTGGAGTATTTTGTCTGGGTGACTTTTGAGATGCTAGAAATAGAAGAGAAAATCATTTTAGGAGATTTTTACTCAACTTCTGTTTATCAGAAAACTTAAGCATTCGTTACTAAAAGCTTTTAGATGGCATTCCGCGTCTTCATTTTGAAAAGCGCAATTTCGTGTAACAGAAGTTAATCATTAGATTTGAAATATCACCACAGTTCATGAGATTGTGGTGCTGTTACTAGAAAGTTCTCCTTCAAATACATAATATCTTCCACAGTACTCAATGCTCATCTAAGCAGGAGTTCGTAATTATTTGTTACAAACCTTGCTGGAACTCCAAACGCTGCAGTGCTGCGTAGTTGCTTCTTATTCAAGCTTGGTGTTGATTCTGTTGTAGATTAATATATGCCTGAGTACCTGGATTAGAAGAAAAAATTTGTTCCTTTCTATATTTTATATGTCTTATTCACTAACACATGTATGAAAATCAAACATGATGTACTCTTTTCTGCAGCGTTTGAAAGCTTGTGTATGTTTTATAACTTCCTCATACACCAAGTTTTACTGCACATTTTAAGAAGCACACAGATTAAAAAGGCCAGAATACTTTCTGGAGATTTCAGTGTGCTTGAAGCTGACAACAGAGTCATATAATCTGAAGGACTCCAATAGTGGTTTCAGTGTAAAAATGTTTTGTTCATTTCTTCTGTTAGCTTTGTGATGGTTATCTATACCTTTTTGTCTGGAGGGCAGACTGCTCTAATATGTTGGTCCTTGAAAAAACAGAGGGAGGGGCAGAAAAATGCCTATTTGGAAAGTATATTTTGAAATAAATTCAGCATCCCAACTGCATAATCTGTCCATGAAGAGGATTCTGGATAAAATTAAATATACTATCTCTAAATTTTACCCCCACTTATTTTGGAAGTGGTTCCTAAAGTGGAAGTGGATATCAATGATCAAAATCACTGAAAACATTCAAGTAGGAATTCAGTGAGGTTCAACGATAATGCTTTTAATAGTATTTTTCTGTTGAGGATTCTCAATTTTGACTCATACTCGCCCTTGATCTGAGAGGCCATTTTGTTTGTGCTTGATGTACCATAAAAGCTGACCGCCTCTTTCCAGCATATGAGGAAGACTTCCTTGGACCTACGTAACTGTTTCCCCCCACTTTGGTCTTGGTTATGCATTTGGGGCCACAGTTACAAATTTTTTCCTCAGGAGAGTGGTTGGAAAGGAGCAAAGCATGATGATTTGCCAGAAGCCTAATCTATAGCTGTGATGATAACCCTGATGCTTTTGGGCCTACAGTTTTTCACTTGATGGGGAAAAGATGGCTGATTTTTGGATACTTAAATGACTGATTGAGAGATCCTCAGTGGTAATAGATAAGCATCCTATTAGTACCATGATCAAGTACTAAGTTAATGTTAAAATGCCTTAATAATTCTTTTGAAGTAGTAATACTATTCAGATAGTTTAAGATGTGCCTGCTATTTCTTTCTTTGAGAAAGTGACCACAATGGTATTTTTGTCCTTTAGGTGGCAGCATATGACTTCACTCTTCCAGTTAATATGCTTCAGGGTGGCTTTTCATTGTCACAGCAAAGCTCTATACCAGCAGCTCCTATTGGATCTGTAAAGCATATCATTGCTCCTCGGCCACAAACAGTGACTGTGGCTGTTCCGGTTTGCAGAGTTAAAGCAGTTGGTAGGTAACTAAGGATACTAACAAGTTATGGATAATTATATTTGTAGTGATATTTTTGCTTGTATTCTAACTGCAGAGAATTTCTATTTATTTGAAAAAAGAAGCTGCAAGAGTTAGAAGACTGAAACTTCAGTAATTATTGTATGATTTATAAATATCTTGGAAACTTGCAAATTTTTCAAATTTTAATTTATATTTTACAGTATCTGTAAAGCTGAATTTGTTACTGTTTGTAAACGTAAGTATTATATGTGCTGAGAAAATACATAAGTTCTTACCATTGCCGTTTACCTATATCACTTTCCCAGGTCTATGCTAAAAATCTCTATTAATTTACCAGTGTTCAATTTTGTTTTTACTCATTCATTAGTGGTTCTAGAACTTAGCATATGGACCCCAGTAAAAAAAGTGTCGAATAGTAGTATATCATAATCTTTCTTTCCAGTGACACCCTGTCAAAACTAGGAGCTGTAGCTATTTTTTTAAAATCCCTTTAAAATGTCTTTCAGAATGGCCCTGATCCAGTCTGGAGACAGCTACTGGTGATTTTCTTCATTTGCTTCTGTTTGCTTTTACACGCAGAACTGCACTCTTCTGGCCTTTCAGAGTTTGGTTAATGCCCAAATTTACAGCACAAAGTTGATATCTTAGATGATTTTTCTCTGCTTTTTTTAGAAATAATTTTTCATAGTCTCCTATCTGATTCTAACAATCATAAAGACCTGTACATACTTCAAATGCTCAAATCCAGTAGTTTTCCTCTTCTCAGTGTTTTGATGTATATTCACTGTCTATTTAAGTGCACAGCATCTCCCTGAAATGATGTTCCTGTAATGTTTAAACATAGGAACACTAAGGCGGCTTGGACTATAAAATTCACTGTATGGCATGAAAGCAACTCCAATTTATTCATTTTTCTGTTTTTTTTTTTTTTTTGTCTTTATGCTATAGGGCTTAAGTCTTTCTTTTGAATAAGTGACACTTCCCTTGGAATCTGTGAGACTTCCTTTAGATCCAGTGATGGAACTAAATTAATACTGAACATTTCTACATGTATTTAGTTTAAGAACATGTAGATTAATTCATACATATGAATGAGATTTATAATAAAACATGTCTCTAAATAAAAAATCATGAATCAAACTGACGAATTGGTAGTGCAAAAGTGTTTTATGTAAGCTTGAAATTAAAGGAAAAGTTTATTTCCATTCTTTTCTTAGCTGTTTTTTGTGGAACAATGAATCTATACACAGTCAGTAAGTCTTGCTGTAAATGACAATCTTATCTAAACCTATGCATAAGCTTGAAGTTCTGCTACCTAGAACCCAGGTAGAACAGTCATCTGTTGAATAAAAGCTTTTTCTTCAAGTTAGCAGTATAGCCAGCAACAAATAATCATAGTATTGCAGTACAAGATACTTTCAGTACATAGAAACAGTTGGTAAATTAAGATATGGCTTTTATTGAGCACTCACTATTTCACATAATTATGCAGATGTAGGCAACTAGCTGAACTTTTGTACTTAAAAAACATCAAATTTATAGTGTTATTACATTCTGACAACTTAAAAATGATCGTTGTTACTGTTTTACCATTTCGGATTATCACTTTAGAAGTGGGTAAGATGCATCTTTCAATTTCTAAGTCCTGATTCTACAAATATACGTAGTTCTCTGTGCATTATGATGCATTTATTTTCTACTCTAAATTTTTTTTTCCTATGGCAGTTCTCTCTGGTTGACTGGAATTCAGATAGGATTGCAGAGTTCAGATGGGATTCGCAGGATAGTATAGTTGGCACTTAAATCAATAGCTTATATCCTTTGTTTGTACTCAGGATTGTTCACCCTGAGAAAAGAATCACAATAATCTCAGAGTAGTCAAACCAGTCTTTTAATCACTGTAGTCAATACAGTTTCAAGCTGTCACAGATTTAAAAAAAAAAAATTTTTTTTAAACCAAACGTGTAGATTGTTTCGTGATCTGTGAAAGAAAGCAAGACTCTTACTTAAGTACTTGCAAGACCCATTCCTTGCATAGTGGTTTGTTACATATAACAAAGCTCTGAAAGCCCAAAAAAATCAACTGAAAAAGGCTAGTCACAATGTCCTATCTCAGCCAGACACAAAGGAAGAGCACATATTATCAGTGTAACCACCTCATATGAATTTTTTTCCCTTCTTAAAATTATGATTTCCACAATTTTTTCTTGCGGTTGATCATTTCATTTCATTTCCCTCTGGGGTCTAGTCCTTTAACTTTCCTGTCTTTTCCTTGTACATGCATTGTCTATAAAAGGTAAGGAATCAATGACTGGCGTATTACACAGCACTTAAATGGTGAAAGCATTCCACATAATCATTTTCTTGCTCTGATCAGACTAGGTTCCTACTTTGAAAAAGTATCAATTTGTAGAGTTTACATAGCTATGTGTTAGAGAAATACAGGTAGTGTTAATGTTTACATAATATGAGAAGTGGATTAGGAAATTATAATTTAAAGGGAGGAGAGAAATGATCTAATCAAAGAACTTCCTTACTGAGTGCAAGACAAACTTGCAGATTTTAATAAAAAGATACGGTACCCTGGCTAGGTTTATTTGCAGTAATTAACCCTGGTACAGAGGCAATATGAAGACTCTTATGGGAATAGATATTTGTTTTTCTAAATCCTCCCCTTAAAATTCATCCTTTCTCATCATTGTGTAATTCCAACTGTGTGAAATGAAGAGAAATGCTATTGTAATAAATCTATAAGTATTTTTTGATTAATACTGTCACACAAATGTGTATACATTAAATAACTACTAAAATAATTCAGGATCTAGAAAAAATTTTTTTTTGAATTTGGATATCCATATAGTATTATACAAAAGTAATCTTATTCTGATTTTTTTACTGTTAAGGAAATGCATGTTTGTGTAACTAAAATGGATGACTTAGAAGATACTCCAGTTTCACTTTTAAAAACTGCTATATTTCCTCTCTAAAGTAATTTGTGTATATAGTCTGACTGTGCTTGCATTCATCTGTAATCAAATGATCATATCTGCTTATAGTATCTTTGTATGAAGGAGAGATCATAGAATGATAGAACAGTTGAGGTTGGAAGGGACATCTGGAGAATGTATAGACCCCTTACCCCTCCATGCTCAAATAAGGATCAGCTAGAGCAGGTTGCCCAAGACTGTATCGGTTTGAGTGTTTCCAGGGATGGAGACTCTGCAGTTGCCCAGACAAGTTGCAGCCAGTTCCAAGTGTCCTCACTGTAGAAAAGCATTTTCTTTGTTTAAATGGAATTTCCCATATTTTGGTGTGGCCCTATTGCCTCTTGTCCTGTCACTGAGCACAAGTGAGAAGAGTTTGGCTCTGTCTTCTTTATACCCTCCTATCACGTATTTATCCACTTTAACAAGATCTCCCTGACCCTTTTCTTCATCAGCCTAAACCGTCTCAGTTCCAATCCTTTAATCATTTTGGCTGTTTACTGGATTTGCTCCGCTATGACTTTATCTCTTGTACTGGGGAGCCCAGACCTGGGCACAGCACTCCAGATGTGGTCTTACTATGGCTGAGCGGAGGGGGAGGATCACCTCCCTCAACCTGCTGGCAAGGCTCTTCCTATTGCACCCCAGGACACTGTTGGCCTTCTTTGCTGCAAGGGGCACGTTGCTGGCTGATGTCCGACTTGTTATCCACCGGTACGGCCAGGGCCTCTTCCGCAAAGCTGCTTTCCAGCCTGTCAGTCCCCAGCCTGTACTAGTGCGTGGAGTTATTGCTCTCCAGGTGCAGGATTGGGCATTTCCCTCTGCTGAACTTCATGAGACTCCCGTTGGCCCGTTTCTGCAGCCTGGCGAGGGCCCTCGGAGTGGCAGCGCGCCCATCCGGTGTACCAGCCGTTCCTCCCAGCTTGGTGTTGTCTGCAAACTTGCTGAGGGTGTCCCATCATGCAGGTCGTCAATGAAGAGGTTGAAGAGTGTTGGCCCTTGGTGTCGACCCCTTTGGGGTCGCCACGAGTGCCTGGCCTCCAGATGGACTTTGTGCCACTGAGGACAGCTCTCTCAGCCTGGCAGGTCAGCCTCTTTTCAGTCCACCTCAGTGACCATTTATCTAGCCTGTACTTCATTAGTTGGTCTATGAGGATGTTCCAGGAGACAGGGTCAAAAGCCTTGCAAAGGTCAAGATAAACAACATCTGCTGCTCTCCCCTCATCCGTTGAACCCAACACCTCATCGTGGAAGGCCATCAGGTTATTCAGGCATGATTTCCCTTTTGTGACTCCATGCTCACTGCTCCCAATCACCACCTTGTCCTGAGTATGTTTGGAAGTGGTTTCCAGGATCAGTTGCTCCACCACCTTTCCCAGGGATTGAGGTGAGGCTCGACGTTCCTCAGCAACCTCCTCCACTTGCCACCACCTTTCACGGATAATCAGGAGTAGTTTCACAGTGACATGGGCCTTGAGGAGTCGTAGAGGCATTCCATCAGGTTCCTTGGACTCGCGTACATCCAGTTTCTTGATCTGCTTTCTAGCCTGATCGTCTTCCACTCAGGGTATGTCTTCCTTGCCGCTGGGCTTTCCCACTGGTGTCAGGGGGCTGGGATTGCTGAAGGTAGGTTGTACAGGTAAAGGCTGAGGTGAAGAAGGCAATGACTACCTCTACCTTTTCCGTGTCCTTTGTCACCAGATCCTGCTGCCCCATTCAGCAGCAGGCCTGTGTTTTCTGTAGCCTTTCTTTGGCTGCTGATGTATTTTGAGAAGCCTTTCTTGTTGCCCTTCACGTCCCTCACCAGATTCCACTCTGGATGGACTTTGGCTTTCTGATCCCTCTGCCTGTACACTGAGGCAGTGTCTCTGTAGTCCTCCTGGATCATCTGACCCAGCTTCTTCTGCCTCTGGTGCACTTCCTTTTGACGTCTGAGCTTTGTCAGAAGCTCCTCTTTATCCCATGGGATTCTTCCAACAGATTCCTGAAGACAGATGTATAAGTATAATGTTTAGATCAAGTCTGGGGTCCCTTTTTACTCCTCCAGATTTGACAGATGAAATATTAAGATCCCTATGACTAAAGGGTCATGATAAGAAATTTAAATTACAGTCATTTTTGCAAATGATATGTTGGCAATAAAAAGAAACTGCAGTTTTAAAGGAAGTAAAGATCTATTTTTCTAAATATGTACAGAAACAATGGTTTTCTTGAAAAGTTTTGAGGAAATATTTGTCAAAATGATTGTGTTTAACTTTCTGCACTTATTTTTTCCGACAGTACTTAGATCACCGTTGGAGTTCTCCTCAATGGAACTTATGTTTTCACTACATTTGGGGGATATACGTTTCAATATAGCTGATGAAAGTCTGAATTCTCAGGTACATATGGTTATTCTTGGCAAAATCTTTTTTTATAATTTGAAATTGACTGGGAAAAAAATAGAGATCTGGAACGTAAATTTTAATCATGTTCCGAATACGTGCCTTTGTGTATTTTTAAACTTTTCCAGTCATCATTGTATTGAGTTTTGACTTTTATGTTGGGCTGTCTTTAATAATTAGAAATTTTACCAAAAGTCAAAATTGGGCTAATCCTTACGTTCTGATATGTGCAGTAAAGCATGGGTAGCATGAGAAACGCACTATGTTAGATGTGGCTGATTTGCAGACTTTCTGTCTCTACATCTGCTTGTAAAGTACAGGGAGGCAGTCAGTGTCCTGTGATTGTCAGTACAGTTAAATTGTTACCTTAGGATGTTGTATGGTACTGTGATCTGTGCCACCTAGCACTCTCCCAAATGATTCTTGGTCTTGATGTAGGGATTTAGTTAGAAAGAGGGACCTAACAGGGTGCTTAGCCACAGCTATTCTGTTTTGGAGCATAGAGAATTTGACTGTATGAATACAAATCGTACCATGTCTTTATCTATCCTTTTTAATTCTTGAAGACTTATTTGGAATTTATAGAAACAGACTATACTTTTGTGCAATGACGTTCTCCCCAACTCTTACTTCAAAATCTTTTTCAGGTATTTTTAAAAAAATCTTACTGTTGTAAATTCAAAGCCTTTTCCTAGCTATTGACATATTAGGTATTGAAAGAGTACCTGAGATGGGAATTGGAATCTTTCTTGTTACCACTATATTCTCATTGAATTGAATAAGTGGATTTCTAAAACCTGAATGTCTAATACTTTTGTGAACTCAGCATATCTTTTAGAAGCACTGCAAGAACTAAACTATGACCCATGTCATCCAGCTACAGTGCTTCATTTGTGTCAGAAAAACTCCTCTCCCTTCTATTTGGTGAAGGACTCTCACTGCAATACTTCTATTTATTTGTCACCCATGAATGAGATTTTCCATTCTGGAAGAAAAGTATCTTTGTGAATGTGGTGAGTGACTGCAAAGCATCTAGTCTGTGAGGTTAGGTGTACTCGTTTTCTCACTGTACAGGTTTAATAAACTGGATTTTTCATTGCTCTCTAATGCTTTCTGGCTTTCAATCTGATCTAATTGCAAAAGGAATATGTAATATGGTATTAGAAAGGTATCGTAGTGCTTGTTACTTTCTCTTTTTCATCGTTGTCCCCCTTTCTCCATAAACATTTACAGAAACTTCACCTGAGGAATATCTCAAGGCAGCAGTTGACATGGAAGTTGAGTTGTGATGGTGCAAACAGAAACGTAGAAGATGATATTTTTAAATTTAGTCTACAGAATGGATTTCTTGATCCGGGGCAAAAAATCAGTATCGCTGTATATTTCTGCCCTCGTAAGTGTTTTTCTGCATTCTATGGATAGTTTGTTAAAGATGCATCTTCATAGGTTTTTTTTTAAATCCTTTTTTCCTATGGATCGTAAATAGTACTTTTTTGATGAACTTTGAGTTAATATGTCTCGATAATGAACTGAAATGACAAAGGAAAGACTTGTTGAGGTTCTGAGAAAAGGCAGCTGCAGACCTAACAGAAGGCACTGAATCACTTGACTAACATTATTTGAAAAGCCTATTTTGTACATGCAAGGTCTCAGGGCTAGGATATCAGACTTACTTTCAATACTGCCATTTAATGTGCGTTTGGTTTGACTGAATTAAAAGCTAAAGCTTTCCAAGAATACCTGTTTTGTGTGTATATGTAAAATTTTTTTCTAAATAGCCATAATTGAAGTGAGAATAGAAATTTCCTTCCTCAGAAGACATAAAATCAGTACAGATAAGGTATTTTCTGAGTAGTCTGCTAAGGTAAGTAGAACCTAAGTTAACAATATGGAACATATTTCTAGCTAAATTAAGGGCGTGCAGGAAGATGATGGTCAACCACATACACTAGAAGAGGAATGACAGAACGTGAATATTAGGATTCTACCTTACTCTCATTCAAATATTTAGGAGCCAGACTAATGTAACCTTGCATGTGAGCCTACCAGCATCTGAAGGTCCTTGCAGGACTTAAAGTTGTATTGACAGTTTAAGTGCCCTACTGGTTGCCACAGCATTCTCAAAGGGGAAAAAAATTGGCTTGTTGGTAGGATCTGATTCTGAGTCAGCAATTGACCGTTCCTGTCCTAAAGGAAGATGTTGGCATTATTCTTGATGAGTATGGTTGAAATCTATACTCCCAAACAAATGCTAGGAATGATTTAATATAATTATAAATAAAAAATCATAGTTATAAGGGCCTAACCATGATTCTGCATGGTAAACTGAGAAGACTGTAGTAAATATTCTGCATACATGTTGTGAGTGTCATGCAAGAGCCATATTTAATTATATGTGTAGCTTTGAGTTGCTTGCTATATCTTTTTTCAGTGCCGTATTGGTAGCTTTTATCTTAAAGTATATGGTTGAACTGTGATTTTGTTCATGAAATGGAAAGTAACTAATATATAATGATTTTGCAGAATTCTTTGGAAGGTGATTTGCTTTTAATTAAGTTAATTTTTCTTTTGATCAGCAAATCCGGACGTTTCAGAAATACTCTTCTTTGTGGGTATATTACCTGGAAAGTTTCTCACCTAATCAATATCTGTAGTTGTTGTTTTCACATTTCTGTGAGGTATTCATGGGGCATCATTTTAGAAATCTGTATTTAACTTACTCTGTTAAATTCTATATCACTATAAATTACACTGCTAGAGGAAAGTTAAATTACATTTTGCTGTTGGCAGAATCTAAAAATATTTAGAGCATCAGTTTCCCTTTTTAGAAAGATCAGTTTATTTCTCTTTTCCCCCTACATTCCTCCAAAGTAAATAGAAAACTCTGGGTTTTGGTCCTGAACCCACACGTTTATGTAACAGCCATAAAACTCTGTTCAATATGATACTAAAATATTATAGTAGATAGGTTTTTATACTTAGTGCAATCCTCTGTTTTGGAACCAAGCGACGTTACCCCATCTTCGATCATCTCCACAGGTCCTCAATCATGTTTCATTGATAACTTATGTAGGTTGTTATAGCCCAAATAAAAACAGCTGAAAATATTTCTTAAAGTACTGGTTTTTGGAGTGATATGAAATTAAAAAAAAAAAAAATCAAGGATGCTAGGTGAATTGAAAGAGAACATTGTTCCAGAGTGCAAGAAAATGTTAGAATATGGAAATCAGAAGGATGGTAAGATTGGACAGAGCATGGAAGGATAACATAGGAAAAGAATCTGGAGGTTGCATGTTTTCAGATGTTCAGCTATGCAAAGCTTTATATATAAGGGCTTAGAGTATCAGTTTGCTTTTGAAAGATATAGTGATCTGCTGAAAGACTCTATGGAAAGCATTTTTAGACTGAAGAAGAAAAAAGGCTGTACGTAAAATTCTAATTTTTTGTGAAAGTATTGAGATGCAAGTCAGAGTAAAATAGGATAAAGAAGTCACAGAATCACAGAATCACACAGATTCACAAAATGGTTGAGGTTAGAAGGGACCTTTGGAGATCATCTAGTCCAACCCCCCTGCTTAAGCAGGGTCACCTAGAGCACGTTGCCCAGGATTATGTCCAAACAGCTTTTGAACATCTTCAAGGAAGGAGACTCTACAACCTCTCTGGGCAATGTGTTCCAGTGCTCAGTCACCCTCACAGTGAAGAAGTTTTTCCTCAGGTTCAGATGGAACTTCCTGTGTTTCCGTTTGTGCCCATTGCCTCTCGTCCTGTCACTGGGCACCACGGAGAAGAATCTGGCCCCATCCTCTTGACACCTTCCTTTCAGAGCTTTGTACACATTTATTGGATGCCCCCTCAGTCTTCTCTTCTCCAGGCTGAAGAATCCCAGCTCTCGCAGCCTCTCCTCATATGAGGGATGCTGCAGTGCCTTAGTCGTCTTAGTAGCCCTTTGCTGGTCTTGCTCCAGTAGCTCCATGTCTCTCTTGTACTGGGGAGCCCAGAACTGGACGCGGTACTCCAGATGTGGCCTCCCCAGGGCTGAGTAGAGGGGGAGGATTACCTCCCTTGACGTGCTGGCAACGCTCTTCCTAACGCAGCCCAGGATGCCTTTGGCCTTCTTGGCCACGAGGGCGCATTGCTGTCTCCTGGTCGACTTGTCGCCCAGCAGGGGTGACCAGGTGCTTCTCTGCAGAGCTGCTTTCCAGCAGGTCAGCCCCCAGCCTGTCCTGGTGCCTGGGGTTATTCCTCCCCAGGTGCAGGACTTGGCATTTCCCTTTGTGGAACTTCATGAGACTCCTGCTGGTCCATTTCTCCCGCCTGTCGAGGTGCCTCTGAATGGCAGCACAACTATTAGGTGTATCAGCCACTCCTCCCAGCTTTGTATCATCAGCCAACTCGGTGAGGGTGCACTCTGTGTGCCTTCATCCAGGTCTTTGATGCAAAAGTTGAAGGGGATGGGACTCAGTATGGACCCCTGGGGGACACTGCTAGCTACAGGCCTGCACTGATCACTGGTCAGGATCCTCTGAGCTCTGCCGTTCAGCCGCTTCTCAACCCACCGTGCTGTCCACTCATCTAGCCGGCACTTCCTGAGCTTGCCTGTGAGGATGTAGTGGGAGACAGTGTCGAAAGCCTTGCTGAAGTCAAGGTAGACAACATCCGCTGCTCTCCTCTCATCTACCCAGCGAGCCATTCCATCATACAGGGCTATCGGATTGGTTAAACGTGATTTCCCCTTTGTGAATCCATGCAGACTGCTGTCAGGATCTGTCCTTCATGGGCTTGGAAATGGTGTCCAGGATGAGCTGCTCCATCACCTTTCCAGGGAGGGAGGTGAGGCTGAGTGGCGTGTGGTTCCCTGGGTCCTCCTGCTTGCCCTTTCTGAAGAACGGGGTGATGTTTGCTTGCTTTCTTCCAGTCCTTCCGGACACCTCTCCCGATTGCCACGGCCTTTCAAAGATGATGGAGAGCGGCCTAGCAATGGCATCTGCCAGCTCCCTCAGCCCTCGTGGGTGCATCCTGTTGTGGTCGAGGGACTTGTGGATGTCCAGTTTGCTGAAGTGATCCCTAACCTGGTCCTTCTCCACCAAGGGAAAGTCTTCCTTTCTCCAGAGGTTCTCTGTGGTCTCTAAGAGCCAAGGATTCCTGAGGGCTGGCCTTAGCAGTGAAGACTGAAGCGAAGAAGGCATTCAGTCTCTCTGCCTTCTCTGTATCCTTGGCCAGCAGGGCCCCTGCCCCATTCATTAGCGGACCCACATTTTCTCTAGTCTCGCCTTTGTTGCTGATGTGTTTGAAGAAGCCCTTCTTGTTGTCCTTGACATCCCTTGCCAGATTAGACTCCAAATGGGCCTTGGCCTTCCTTATTGCATCCCTGCATATTCTGACAACAGTCCTTGCGAGTGGCCTGTCCCTGGTTCCACCTTCTCTATACTTCCTTCTTCTGTGTGAGTTTTGTCAGGAGCTCCTTGCTCATCCATGCAGGTCTCCTGCCCCCTTTGCTCGATTTCTTGCTCGCGAATCAAGCGACAGAAAGATATTATGACCGCAGGTTTTTGGAGTAAGAACAGAGAGGAAAGAAGGGTGAAAATATGGAAGAGTGCAAAGTGAAAAAAAAAGACTGAAAATTCTGTATTATTCCTCAAGATATAATTAAAAAAACCCCATGGAAAGTTTATTGTAACTGTGTTTTACACATGTTTTTCCCCCTTTCACAAATTTATTCTTTGCTTTCCGTAGGGTATCAGAATTTTCTGTAGTCTTTCAAATAATAAAACAATAAATGTTGTAAGTTTGAGAAGATATTCTAGTAGATATTTTTTTAGAATATGTGTATGGTTAGAGTAATTTCAGATAATTCTAAAACATTCAATTATAGAGAACAGTTATAAATATTCCAGTCTGCTTTTGAATTTGAGAAACATGCTCTTTTAATAGATGTTTTAACTGTGTTTTGTTTTGATTATGTTAACGTATATAGCTTGGTAAAGGAAGAAAATACCTATTCAAAATCATTCTCATGTGATTAAATCAGTGGGATTTGTTATAAGGGTGGTCAGGAAAATATTAGACTTAAAAAAAAATAAAGCTGTACTTGCAGATCTCTGGTGATGATAGGGCTTGGATGAGCATAGCTTCTCTTTTTCTCCTGTTTCTTTCTAAGTGCCACTTAGCATTAATGACAGTTAAAGCAAATTTTACAGTTTTCTCTAATCCTACGTTATATAGCAGCCAGATGGGGATCACGTGCTAATGAATAAATGAAGAGATCAGCCATGTGATAATCCTATTTAGAAGGTGTTTACATTGTGGGACTGTATTAAAAATTCTCCTATAAATAGTGAAGTGCTGGAGTGACTATAAAGCAGAGAATAACATGCAAGTAAAAGCCATTGTTTTGAATTACTAAATAAATTGTATGTGTAAATGCACACATGCATATGCTTAAGGATGACTGATAAATAATTATTTTAATTTAAGTTTATTTATATTTTCCATTTTTCCAAACCTTTTGTTTGCAGGAAATCATAAATCACTGTAAGAATCAATTTTAATTCGATGTTCTAAGTATTTTCCTATGATTTATAGCCTACTTGTGCTATACCTTCCCTGGAAATAATTACTCTTTCTTGAAACAGAACATTAGACACAACAAAACCCCCACAGGAGACTTGATTAAGGAATATATTGGGCTAATCACCTTCATAGGTTTGTTCTCTAGAGTTGTAGTGTGAGAATGAACAAGCCTTAAAATAAACTTTGAGTATGCATTATACTAATTTGTTTAAATATGCTATCGTGTTTATAGATTATAATGAAAGTACAAAATTCTATGGTATGCCTCCATGTGTTTTAACAAATGTCGCAAAGAGTTTTATATAATGTATGGTATTGCAATGATTCCTTTTCAAGAAAGATTACCAAGTTTAATAGAGATTCTCAAGAACTGAGACCAGACTGAAGTGGAGCAGGGGGCTTTTAATATATTTCTCCTACAAAAATGGGTGAATAGTGTCAGGAGGAAAACTTATCTATGTGCATAACTTCCTTTCAACAGAAATATAATCTATGTTTCTTTTAAGAAGGAATCTACAGAAATTCTATTCCCAGTATAGCATGCTAGAGAGTTAGACACTCTGAACTCGATGGGCTTTCTAGTGCAAATTAAACTGGAAGTGAAGGAGCTAATAAATATATATGCACACATATACTTTGAGAAGTCTTTCTGTGTTCCTTTATGCAGAGCTTTTTTCTAAGAAAAGATGGTGAATGCTTATTTCCCATAATAAATATGCCCAGAAAAGACAAAGTGGAAATAACCTAAATAATTCTACAGATTTTTTTTCAGCCTTTCTCAAATTTAGATGGGCAGATTTGCCAGTACCATCAAATCTCCCAAAGGAAATTTTTACAAATCTGCTGGACCCCTTGTTGTCTGTTCTGTAGAAATTAATGATGTTGTATCAGAATGGTAAAAACAGCGCAAGCTTTGATTGTAGTCCTGGCAGATGTAATTAATAGAATAAGTATATCCCACAGTATTCAGACTATTTAGTTTTTCCTGGCTAAGTGATATGAATACTTGCAAAAGATCAGACAGACATTTTTTAGTTGATGTAATTATGTCTTATAACTAAGTTTATATGAGGTCTGCTGCTGGAATTTCTTTTCACTTGTGCCACTAAGAATGGAGCAAAATTTGGTGATGTTCATGTAAATTGGTAGGTGAATGGCGTGACAGATATTCTCAGGTTTGGGAATAGCATTATTTGCTCTTGTGGAGAAAAAAGGCAATAGTTATTACCTGTCAATGCTGAAAACTTGAATAGTTGAAATGACAGAACATGTAACAGGATGGAAAGAAATGAATAGAGATTAGTATAAGGAAGGAAAGTTTAATAGTAATTTAAAAGGATGTTGATATCCATTCTATTTAAGAGCGTCCTAATTTTAAAGCATGGAGTGTTTGTCCTCCAGCACCTTAGCTTGTGAATTTGCCATATAGTAAGCTGGAATCAAAGCTGTGTAAATGGAGAAGACTTCTGCTTCAGGGCACTTGCTGCTTTGTTTGGGGGCTAATGATGCAGGGAATTGAAGAATTCCATTATGGCCCTACTTTTGCCATTTTTTAATATATTATGAAATACAGGTTTAGCTGAAGCAATGCTATTGGTCCATATATCTTTCTCAGCTCCCGATTTTATTTGCAGAAGAGCTGAGAGTTCATGACTTACTGCTAGTTCAGCACATAATTCCCATTAATTTCAGAGTAAAGTTAAATGTTCTCAAAACAATGTTTTCAAAACGTGGGTTCTGGGTATTTCAAACTAATGAACAAAACTTAGAGGGACCCTTTTTTTTTTTAGGTCTTTGTGAGGACAGCGTCATAACATGCTGTGTTTTTATTTGCTCATTTATTTATTTATTAAACTCCTCATGGGGTCCTTGTGTGTTTACATGTGCAGAATTTTGAGTAAGCCACGTACAGAATGATCAGTTTAACAAACTGACTGTTTCCAAGAATAAGCGCTGTCTTCTATCCACAGAGTGAGTCAGGGATTCTATGGAAAACACATGTGATCATGTAATTAATTGATTTGTTTTATGTACAATGGGGATGAAAAGTTTGTGTGGAAAAGCCTAATACAACTATTTTATAGATTTTGTAGTTTCACTTTAGAAATATAGCTAATACAAATGTTTTAAAATGTGAGAGGTCGTGAACATGACTTATTCTTCAGTACTGACATCTGACCCTGTAATTTCCTTCCTTAAGTTGTAGCATTTATTAGTCATGGCCTGTCACTTTCCATTACTATATGTTCTAGAAATGTAGGAGTATAGGATACCAGAAGTATGGTTTAACTAGAGCACGACTGCAGAATATTAGTTTGTCTCATGTATAACCTGTATAATACCAGTCATCTTTTCTTATAGGCCAGTCAAATGTTATATGGCACTTCATACATCTCCATGAACTTTTCTGACTCTTTCACCTTTCCCTCATGGGAGTGCTAAGTGCCAGAAAAAAGATGTTATTTTCTTGCTGTCTCAATACTTAGCATCACAATCTTCTCAGCTTTCTTGGGGTATTCTCTCCTAAAACTAGTTACCATTTAACAGAGAACTAGCCATATTTTGTGAGCATTTTTCCCCGAAGAGATTCACATTTGCTGTTCTGATATGAAGGGGTCTACAAGCCGTGCTGTGGGCAGCTAACAGGCTTCCATGAAGCTCCTATAGTATCATCTCCATGCAGAAATCCTCTCTTATGAGGAGAGAATAAGATAAAATATTTTGAAGAGGGCAGGTTTTCTGCTTTGTGTGTGAAAACAGCGGTGGCTGTTTCTCAGGCCATGAGAAAGATTATTGGAGCTAAAGAGCTTGAGGTTGTATTTTGTTTGCTGTAGCACGTGTGCTCATACAGACACGTAAAAAGGAAATTACTCTTTTTGCTCTCTCTTTCCTTCTTAAACGTTAGGTGAGGATGCTTCTAGTGTGTACTTACTAATCTGTGGACAATGGGGAATCAAAGGGAAGGACGTTTTTTCTCAAAATGAAAAGATTAAACTTTCTGGGTTGCAAAGGTGCCAGTGACATGCCATAGATGTGCTTCTAAGTGAAAGAGATATTCGTTACTTGGCCCTCAAAATTGTTCCTTTTGTCAGTTCTTCAGCAGGCAGGAATAACTGAAAACTTGGTAAATGACATTGCATGACTTGGAATAACGTTTTGATAGAGTAACAGTTGCTAGTGCACCTTGCTTCCGTGTCAGTGAAAGAGAAAGAAAATGAGCTTTTGTTGCCCTGTAGAGATGGAACCCTGGAGCAACTGGAAGGATGGTGTGAGAAGGGATAGTACAGGAGGAAACTGGGGGTACTGTCAGTGGAGTATAATTCAAGGATGTCATAGAACCTATCCCTCTGGCTGTTGTAAGACTATTCAGCAACAGTATAGGTTTTATAATTGTTTGTTAAAATGATAACCATCTTATGATGCACCAACTGTCTTTTGGCTTAGCAGTCAGATGTTACTGATGTTTATTCATTTGTAAAATTAGCATTCTATGCGTTAATTAGTGCAGCTTATTTTACATGACTGTAATTCTTAAAATTGACACATGTTATCTGGATGTTCTACGTAAAGGAATGTTAGTACAGTAAATAACTCAATTTCAGAAAGCTTTCTACTGATTAAAAAAATGGATTTTTGGTTTGCTGCAAGCAAGTATTCCAAACTTTCTTAGTAAATAATTCATTTACTTTATGTCAAGCTACATTTTGAGTAAAAGAGCAGTACTGAAGATAAAATTAAAAAAATTCTTATTCTAACTCATTATTTTAATTGCATGCATTTATGGTGATAGAGTTGACTTTCTTGTTTTGGTTTATTTTTCAGCAGCTTGTCCTGGAGCATACGCGTCTGAAATGTCAGTATATGTAAATGATAATCCATCTCACTACAGAATAACTTTGTCTGGCACTGTGAAGTCACCAAAAATAAAATTTGATCCTGTCATTCTAATGCTAATGCCAGTTCCTCTGGGTATGAAAACTGAAACAGCCATCAATATTATTCCACAAGATTATTTAAGGTAAAAATCTTGAGGTAAATTTATTATAGAAATCCTGAATAGTTCTTGTTTTTGTTTTCTCCTGAAGAAGTGAATTCATACTTGTTTATGACTGTTAATATTCATTTCTTGCTTAAGAGAGGAAAGAGTCTGCATGTTTAAGAGAAAATGCATATAATATTGCTCTACATTCAGCAAACCCATATTTTGTCCTCAAAACATATTACTGCTTCATGAAATGGACATCTTCTGTTATATTCACTTTGTCACATGCTTGTAAAAGTATTTGGAACGGTACATGAAATAGGAAGAGAAGAATCTTACCAGGTGTTTTTGCTAACTTTAGCCAGATACTGCGATCATAGTTTTATCTACTCTACAGGTTAGAAAGCAGTGTTTTGAAATCTAATTGATATTTGGGTAATTAGCAACTTTTTTGGACCATTTTTTATTTTTGCTTCCTAAGCAAGACTTCAGTACCAAAAAGTATATTGCAACAAATTTTAAGGATGTCATTTAATATATTAAGTAATTCATATATTTTTCATTTTTGTATAGATAACCTACTTTATCCTGTTGGTTAAACTTACAAGAGAGCTTTTTCTTAATCTTTATAATATATAATATAACCTGACACTAAATCTATTCCTGTTTGATAAAAATCTTTTAACATCTTTTCAAGTTAGAGCTGCAGCACTCTTCTATCTGTATAGAAATACTTGCTTTCGGTCTCTGAGATGCAACTTCTCTACATGTAATTATGAAATAGTAGTAATGTTAGTTTAATATGCCTATGTAGGTACCATTTCGGTATCAGAAGAACTGGAGGAAAACTTTAAGCTGCAGAAAATTAGATATTAAGCACTTGAAGATGATGTGAATTTCTTTGCTCTCCTTTGAATTGTAGTAATTTATAAAGTGACTTTTCTATTGCCAGTAATTCAGCAGTTGGATCCAAAAGGATTCCATATAGGCCTGGATCCACTCACAATTTTATTTCAAATGTTGGAACCTAACACTACATGACCAAGGAAAGAATCTTAATATATATCCATAGATTTCTACTTTACATTGTTATTGTAAAAGTTGTTGAATATTAAAATACCTTCATGTATGCTAATACCGTTTAATCAGTATAAATGAAAGCTTTGACTGTAGCAAACCTCTGATAGAGCACAAATAAGGAAGCAACATTTAAGCCTTTTGCATTGCAATAGGAAGTAGAAATTGTTCTTCCTTGGGATATTGAACAATTGTGGGTCAGTATTAAATACTGAGATACATTTGTTTAAAAAAAAAAAAACAAAAAAACAAAACAGAATGGTAAATGCTGAAGGATTTTAATTCTTCAGTTAATTTCACTTTGAATATCACTTCAAAACTGAAGTTTATTAATATACTACTATATATAACCATATAAAGTAGTTTCATAAGTGTATGAATGAACTTTATTACTGTCATCCTATGAGCACAAAAACCATTATTATTGATTTTTAACACAGGCAATCACGAATTCAAATTGAACTTCCAGAGCTTGAACTTGAAGATGGTGACAGGATTTACCCTTTTTCTGTACAATTCCCAGAAGGACAAGATATTGTTGTGTCATCAGATGGCACAAATATAGAACGAATTTGTAATATTGGCTTCAGCTCATCCAGGCCAGTGTCATTTTTAGGGAATATATTCTTCATCGATGAAGAAGAAAACAGGTAACATGTTCAATTAAAATTCATATGGAGGGTCCAAACTGACAAAGGTTATAAGACATAAAACTCTTGTTGTGAACTAATTGAGTAAAGATCTATAAAGATATTCTGAAAAAGTGAGAATGAAACTTAGAAATGCGTTCTTTTTTCAACTGGATTACCACTCCAAAACACACAATTCAGCTTTGGTTTCTAAGTTAAGATTTACCTAAGTTATTGTTTGGAGGTCTTGTATCTCACTCACAGCTTTCTTTACTAGTTAATTCTTATGGCTACTTATACCTTCTCAATTGCTTTGGAGAGGCATACTCTTGAGTCAAGATATCCCAATGTTTTCCATTACAGAGTATTTTACTTTTTTAAGAATACCCTCTTAAAATTTTGCGATATATTTTAAGTTTTGTTGGAATCTAAAGTAAGGAAGCACCAACATCAGATCTGATGTGAATTTAAGCTTGTATAGTGACTTTGTTCCGTAGTGAAAATTTCTTCATTCTCAAACTTTTACAAAAACTTATATTCATTTTATTACACAATTCATAAAGTTTTTATCATATTAAGAATAAATTCAACATACTGTAGAGCTGCAAAAACCTTTCAGAGTTTGTTTTGGGAAGCAAGTAGTCTCTAGTAGCTTGCAATGATTTTTAGGGTGGGGGTGAAATGTTGTTGCACGTGTGGTTTATTCATTCCTAGCCTCAAAGCAGACGTAGGGAGACATTCTGTGGGGGGAACTATACTAGAAGTCAGAATTTCATTTTGCTAGTAGCCAGCAAAGAAACATCTCTAGTTTGTTATACCACAAAGAACACTGTCCCAGTGTTTTTTCAAGTGGACATCCCTCCTTCCCTGTGTATGTCATTCTTAGGTCTTCTGCTCTTGTATGTTTATATCCTAATTCTTAATTTTGCCTTGTCTTTTTTTACTGTAAGCTTTTTAGGGCAGGACAATCTATTACAAGTATATATACACTGAGCTGAGGCATTTGCTGATCTCTCGTTCTTCCTGTATTGTTGTTAATCAGTTACTTTATTGAGAATCTGGAGGGTACTATCCATACATAAGATTAATATGAAATCCTTTGGGTGGTTGTACCTAATTTATCTTTGGGGTTTCAGGCTATTACCATTTGCATTACTGATTTCAGATGTTCAATAGTGTTTTTTGTTTTCTGAGGCTAGTGAGACAAACAGGTGTGTGTGTGTGTGTGTGTGTATACGTATATATATATAAATACTGCGTAGAACTAGTATCAGTGTCAAGCTACTTTTGGTATGACATACAGGACTGGAGGCTGAAATATGCGAAATTCTGTTGATTCCTGCTCCCTCCATATAGTGCTCTCCAGAGTTTTCTGCACTGGCTTAGACTTTCCAGATAGCGGCATCAGCAGAAGCAGGCACTATCAGAGAGAAGGGATAAGGGGCGAGAGTACGCTATTAGATTTCCCCCCTTCTTTTTCCTCCCCTCCTCCCCACTCCCTGGTCACAACCCTATGCGTTAACTTCAGAAATCAGTTTAAGTTGTTATTAAAAGGTACTGAAATGATTTAGGAACATAAATCCTATGTACAGAGAAATACTTAAGACATTTATGTGGTCTAATTCCTATTAGGCCTAAATTCCTATAGGACGACAGAGCTATAGTTTGACAGCAGTTTAAATACATTACTTTAAAATGTATCTCTTTAAAACACTGACATTTATTTACACTTACTCAGGTGAAAATAAAGTGTCTCTTTTTTTTTAGTTCTATTAGTTAATGACAACTGTTTTTTACAGTTGCAGTCAATTTAGTGATGAAAACATTTTGCAAGCATGAAATGTGTACACCTTATTTTGATTTTAAAGTAGCAATCTGTTTCTTTAAATAACTTCAGTGGAGAAAAGATACCCAGAAGGTCTCCCCTGCTCCCAGTAAATGAAGATCCAATTTATTGTTAAATGTTCTATATAAAAATAAATATTATTCAGGATTTGTCCCTTTAATTCATCTTTCCCCTTTGCTGGATGAAATGAGTACATGCATGAAGAAGAAAGATAAATACTGTTGTGATTAAAAGCCATTCCTGCTATTACTATTTTCAGTAGAGTAACTATTTTGAGAGTTAAATGTTTTGCTTAGCATGAGCTTTTTCCTAAGCATAAATCTAATTCCTATAATATTTTGATGCAAAGGCTGAGGATGCTTCAGTTATTGCTGCACACATAGAAATAGTGTTTTATATTTTAATCTCTATATATTTTCCTCCAATAATCTAGTCTTTGTATTCACATTTTATTCACTTCTAAGATCTAACCATAGTGTGGGACGGGATTCATAAATGCGTGTTAAAACTTGTAGTAATTATGAGAAAAGGATAATTTAAACTTACGATGAGGTCTGAAATATAGCTGTTGAGCAGACACAATATTTATTTTTAATAACTGTTTTTATGTGAGGCAGTAGCAGCTTTTCAAACCTGGTTCTGGAGAAATGAGCCTTTCTGTTGTTTAACAAACTTTTTCTGTGTTGCCATTAAAATGAAATAAAGGATACCCCCCTCCATTTAAAAGGAAAGTTAATGTATTTTTGAAAAAAAGATCTCTGATAAAGCAGTCATCAAAGTAACATTAAAGACCATCCATGCTCACAAAGGCATGAAAAAATTCTTGCTCAGGAATGTCAAAGCATCTTAAAATTGCTGTTGTACTTTAAAATGTAGTAGATAGGTGTCTGGTAAAAGACAGTACTAGCAACATTGGTTTGCCAGTGCTGGTGTGATAACTCATTATGAGTTATGTGCCTGCATGGGCTGTAGTGTAAGATGTTATGGAATCTGAATACAAATGGATCAAATAACATACCATCCAAAACAAAGAAATTCTGTATGGAGTATTGGCCACAGTAGCAGTACGACTCATATTGACTTGTGGGAAAATTATTTTTATCAGAATGAGAAGAAGGTCTTTTCTTTAACTTGAGAAGTCTAAATAGGTGCCTGATTCTCTAATCCACAGTATATAATTGTTATTCTGATGAAATCTGTGAGAATTTACTCAGGCTTGGATTTTTTTTCTCCTCTACATGGGAGACTTATGGAATGTGTTCAGACTTGATTCACTTAATTATCTGAGCATTTGAGCAGTTCATCTCAAACTATGAAACTTAAAAATTTAAACTGCTCTGTTAATTTGAATATTTAGGAGGACAGGATTTTGTGGCTTTCTAAACCTTTAATAATGAAACTCTGAAACAGAGAAATAAATCCAAAAAGGTAGCTGGTCTTGAATAGGCTCCTATTTTGTATGGTAGTCCGTGAGATTCCACAGTGTCAGTTGCTGAAAACATTGTATTCTTTTGTTGAATGTTCTCCTTTTATATTTCGTGAGACTATGCATTATGATTATTTGCAGATATTACTGTAAAAATGTCAATTATATTGATTCAAATTAAACCAAATTAAGATCTTATTATTTTTCAGTTTTCAATGTAATAGTACATATTCTATAGTTTAAACTGAAATTTTTAAATTTCAAATCCTGATACAGTGTTTTAGGATGGAATTAAAATATGTGAATTAAAAACTAAGTTATGGTCATATGTTGGTAAATCGTCGTCTCCTGTATTTAACTACTTGGAAAAACAGCTTTTACTTCTCAGCCGAGCTAATTCTAGGTATATTTCAAAGCATGAATATTGACAAGAAAAATGCTGTTTTGGTCAATTTTTACCTAGGCTCTGTAGTGTTTCTCCCTTCCAAATTCATGACTCTAATTCAAGACTTCAGTAGGAATGATTTGTATAGTCCATATAAATAATAATATTTTTTTCCTTACAGGAGAAATCACAGTGAACATAGGTAGAGGGTAGATATTGTTGAATTAGGCTACTTTAGAGAGAACATTTGAGAGATGATAGGTCATCATGTTTTACAGAAAAATCAGGCTATATATAGTAAAATAGAGTAAAACTGAAGAGGGATATGGTTGTCATTTAGGCAAGCAATTTACTGTGCAATTTACTGTTTACAGTTCAATTAAATGAATAATAAGTAAGTGCATTAATATTTATTTAATGACTACCTTAAATTAGAATTTGCAGTTAATGTCTAATGTTATTTTTAATCTCTACTCTCTGTTATGCTCCTTTGACTCTTAAGACATAATAAAAGACATTTTATTGCATAGGGCTGATATATGTACATAAATAAAAGATAACATAAAATCCAAGAATATTTTAACCAGATACCTGAGAAATGGAAGGAATGTTCTATTTAGTTACGAAATTTTTCCTTCAACTTGAAAAAATAAAAAAAATTGAGAAATACCCCCCTGAGAATATTGCATGTTTATATATGTGGCCGCTAGTTGTGATGATTTCTTTTTGTTTGCTGTCTGAGTAGATAAACATTTTAGCAGGGAACAAATACTATCTGCTGTCCTTATTGAGGTGGCATTTAAATTATTTCTTTATAAAAGATGAGTAATAAACAACATGTACATATTGTGTCATATAAACAAAGGAAATCATGCTCTGGACATCAAAATATCTACAAAGGACCTATATGATGGGCGGATGAATTACTGTGATTGTCTATGACATGAAAGTACTGAGATCTTTGCCTTCCATGTTCTCTCACATGCTTTGTTGATTTTTCTTTCCCTCTCTCTCTGGGGAGCTGGGGAACCTTGTACAATTTCTGATACTATTCATGTTATTTATGGCTGGGACTTAGGAAGACAAGATTTGGGCATATTCCAGGCTTTTAATAATGAAATGATGATGCTGAGACATAACTGTTGAAAGGTACTTGGTTTTGAATCAGTTACCATTTTTTTTTTTTTCCACTCCGTGAGATCTCACTGTGCCTCTGAGGGAAATGCTTTTCCTTCTGTTTTTGGGAAACATGCCTAAGCATGCAGTGTTCTAGCAAGCAGTCATTATTAATGTCAAATGCCTGTATTTTGCTAGCACACCTTAAAGAATAAGGGTTGTCAGTTTCTTTCAATATCTTTTGAATTCTGAAAGATCAGGGAGCTAGAAAACAGGGGAGTTCTAGACGTTTGCCTGCTACTTTGTTGTGTTTGGCTGATCTCTTAATATTACATTGAACATTTTAGTTCAGGTAGTTGGGAGTGGTTTTGAAAACCAGGATGGTCTAAACCCATTAATCTTTCATATTTTTTTCTGCTTATGGCTTTCTACCTTTCCCTTTTTGATGGTCCCTGCCAGCCGAAGCATTCTGTTATTCAGGAATTAAGGGCTTACAGCATTGCTTCCACTAGAAAAAACATGACTAGCTGCCCAGCTGTAAGTCCTGTATATCAGGTGAAACCATGTGTCTGTCACTAGTCATTACTGTATTATTTTGATCACTGTAGAAGCCTGAGTGCTCTCTGTAAAGGATCAGGACTTCTCAGTATTGGGGAACTGCCCATCTCTGAATCAAAATGACAGAGCTTGCATTGGTCATCTTTTCCTCTCTCTTCCAGTTCTATTATCAGTGGATATGCTCAAGGTTTTGTTGTTGGGGTGAGGGGAAAGGGAAGCAGAGGTTCTTATTTATTTATTTATTAATTTTTAGTTTAGTGTGTGTTTGTCATCATTAGAGATCTGTGAAATGTCTCACTCTTGTGGCAAGTTGTCTTTTGGCACTGACTGATCCTGCAAGCAGTTTGCCTTATTTCGTAAGCTAGCAGTGGCAGCTTTTTTTTCTTTCAAATCTACCAGAACAATGCTGTTACGAAAGTTTATCAGTTAGATCCTAGTAGCTTTGGGTTCTTTATCAGTGGAAATTTTAAATGACATTCTGCATTGTTAATACTGTTGAAGATGAGTTACTTAAGCATTGTCATAGCAGAACAGAAGTTATCTTTCTAGAGCATTTTGGGTATGCTGATATCCAAATAATTTGTGCCTGAAGTGCTACAAAGCAAAAGAAAAAGGATGAATATGTTTCGATTACGGTTTTTGTCTTCTGCAGTAAGATTTAAAAAAAAATCATATTGGTTGAGCTAACTGCTTTTATATCGGCTGTTGAGAACTTTTTTCTTTTATTTTCTTTTCTTCCTGTCATCACAGTCGGACTTACTTTTAGGTTATCAGGAGGCTGCAAATCTTGGAACACATAATACTTTTAATGGCCATTCTCCTACTCTGTATTCTTTGCGAATGTGCATTAGAGAATAAACACTGAAATATCAGTGGCACTAATGGTTCATGCAGATAAAATTTATTTTGACTTGATTTATTAACTACTATAAAACTGAACACGCTGACAAATTTAACATGTACAGATGTAACACATTTTGTAGATGTAAAAGGTCAGTGGTTTGAGGTGATTGTAAGCATATGATGAAGGTACACGTCTTGAATGTATTTATCATACTTGTATGGAAATAGGCATGCTTTTCTGTCTGGTCATATATCTCAATGCTCAAAATATGTATAATATGTGTAATAAGTATCTCCAAGTGCCTTCACGCTTTCTGCCATGCTGCTTTCATGAATGGAGTGCCATCCTTTAACCCCAAGTGAGTCTTTTGGATACTTCCTCATTCTTTAGGAAGTTTGTTTTCAAAACCCACTTCTGGGAAGATACCATGTTCAAAGAGTTGATGATGATGAATGGATAGAACCACAGAATGACTGAGTATGAAAAAGACCTCCAGAGATCATCTAGTCCAACACCGCTGCTCAAAGTCAAGTCAGCTACAGCAGGTTGCTCACAATCTTCTCACGTTGGGTTCTGAATATCTCCAGGGCGGAGACTCCACAGTCTCTCTGGGCAGCCTGTTCCAGTGTGCAACCACCCTCACCGTATATTAAAAAAAAAAAAGGTTTCTTTTCTTATGTTTACTTGGAATGTCTGTATTTCAGTCTGTGCCCATTGCCTCTTGTCTTGGGCACCACCAAGAAGAGTCTGGCTCCATTTTCTTTAGTCCCGTCTCCCCCCCCCCCCCCCCCCCCAATCAGGTATTTATACACATTACCAGTGGGATTGTGGGATTTCCCCCCGAGCCTTCTCTTCACCTGGATGATCAGTGATCAGTTCCAACTCTCAGCCTTTCCCCGTAGGTCAGAGTCTCCAGTCCTTGAATTGGTGGCCCTTCGCTGGACTCTCCAGAACGTGCACGTCTTCCTTGTACTGGGGAGCCCAGACCTGGGCACAGCACTCCAGATGTGGTCTTACTATGGCTGAGCGGAGGGGGAGGATCACCTCCCTCAACCTGCTGGCAAGGCTCTTCCTATTGCACCCCAGGACACTGTTGGCCTTCTTTGCTGCAAGGGGCACGTTGCTGGCTGATGTCCGACTTGTTATCCACCGGTACGGCCAGGGCCTCTTCCGCAAAGCTGCTTTCCAGCCTGTCAGTCCCCAGCCTGTACTAGTGCGTGGAGTTATTGCTCTCCAGGTGCAGGACTGGGCATTTCCCTCTGCTGAACTTCATGAGACTCCCGTTGGCCCGTTTCTGCAGCCTGGCGAGGGCCCTCGGAGTGGCAGCCGTTCCTCCCAGCTTGGTGTTGTCTGCAAACTTGCTGAGGGTGTCCCATCATGCAGGTCGTCAATGAAGAGGTTGAAGAGTGTTGGCCCTTGGTGTCGACCCCTTCGGGGACGCCACGAGTGCCTGGCCTCCAGATGGACTTTGTGCCACTGAGGACAGCTCTCTCAGCCTGGCAGGTCAGCCTCTTTTCAGGAGCTCCTTGTTCATCCATGCAGGCCTCCTGCCCCCTCTCCTTGAGTTCCTGCTTGTCGGCATGGCCTGTTCCTGAGTTTGGAGGAGGTGATCCTTGAAGATCAATCAGTCAGCTCTCCTGGACCTTCTTCTCTGCACGACTGTATGCCATGGGATTCTTCCAAGCAGATCCCTGAACAGGCCCCAGTCTAGGCCTGTGGTCTTGCTTTTTGCCTTCCTCTCGAGATCCTGATCTCCAGCATCTCATTGTCACTGCAGCCAAGGTAACCCTCAGCCTTCACATCCCTGACCAGTCCTTCCTTGTTTCGTACGTATCGTGTCCAGGGGAGCATCTCCCCTCATTGGCTTCTCAATCTCCCGCGTCAGGGAGGCATCAGCAGCGCTCTCCAGAAAGCTCCTGGATCCCTTGTGCCCTGCTGTGCTGCCCTTCCAGCAAGTAATCGAGGTGGTCAGAGGTCCGTGAGGACCAGGGCCTGTGAGTGTGCGGTTTCTTGCAGCTGTCCAAAGAAGGCCTCATCTACTTCTTGTGGAACAGGCAGTCTGTAGCAGACACCCACAACAACATTGCTCCTGTTGGTTGGCCACTAATCCTGACCCGTAAGCTCGGAGCCGGCTCATCATCCGTCCCAGGGCAGAGCTCCATGCGTTCCCACTGCGCTCTCGCATAAAGCGCAACGTCCCCTCCTTGCTCTCCTGGCCTGTCCTTCCTAGAGACCCTGTAGCCAGCCATTGCAGCCCCCCAGCTGTGGGGGCTATGCCACCATGCCTCTGCGATCCCAGTGAGATCGTAGCTGCAGCTGCACGCAGACGTCTAGTTCCTCCCGTCTGCTCCCTGTGCTGCTGCCCGCATTGGTGTACAGGCACTTCAGAGAGGCCCCTAGTCGTGCTGATTGCCCAGGAAAGGTATGAGAGCTCTCCCCATCGTGCTTTAGCGTAGGCACTGCCTCACTTGTGTGGATACGCTTGAGAGGGGCCCCTCTCAGGCCTGTTTTTGTTGATTATGAGGTCTCTCTTGTGCACAGCACCCTGCACCCTCTGCTTGCCATCCCATTCCACCACTTCCTCACTTGACTGAGGTTGTCGTCTCCCTCTCCTGTCGTTCCTTGTTTAAAGCTCTCCTCCCCTGTTTGGCCAGCCTGTTGGCCAAGATGCTTTTGCCCATTTATCGAGGCAGATTCTGTCTCTTCCTAGCAGTCCTTGATCCTCAGAGAAGGTCCCATGGTCATAGAAGCCAAATTCCTGTTGTTGACACCAGCTCTGCAACCAGTTGTTGGCCCATAGGACCTGCCCGCTCCTCCTGAAGCCTTTCCCCTCTCCTCGCCCCCTCGTCCTTAGCCAGCCCTCCCCCCGAGAGCCATGTAGTCACACTTGATATGCTCCAGGGCTCCCCATCAGTGTCACTGGTGGTCATGTGGAAGAGCAGCAGGGCTGAGGGCTGGACAGGCCACTGCTGTCTCTCTGCAACGTCCTGGATCCGAGCCCCCAGCAAGCAGCAAACCTCCTGCAACAGCTAGTCAGGCTGGCAGATGGGGGGCCTCCATCCCCTGCAGCAAGGAGTTATCAGCTACTATTACTCACGGTTTCTTCCTGGTGTTGCTGCATGATTTCAGCACAGGTGCTTCATTGGACAAGCTTTTTGTCTTATGAACCCTCTTCAGCCTCTAAATTTGTTTGTTAGGATATGTTATGTTCCTTAAGTTCCTTCTATCATTAGGTGGTTTTATTCATTTTTCTTCCTATAATAGCACAGAATACAAAAGGATCATGCACTTGTTTGGTTTGTAAGCATCAGGAAACAGGGAGGACCACCTCTTACAGCTGTAGCCTGATGTCTGAGGGATTGATTTGTACCTAGATGTCCTGTAGCTATGGCTATTCTTTATATTATAGATTGTGTGGTAGTCTTTGCCTTTCAGTCCTTGAATTTGGTAACTAATTAAGTTGCACTGCGGTTGTTTTCTGGTATGCTTTTCTGGATTTTCTTACCATTCAAATCAAGACATGGTTTTGGCACATTGCAAAATCTTAAATCTTCATTGGTGGTGGAGATGGCTGTGGTGCTCACCTCCACCTGGCTTACCAGAAATGTGACTGAGTCCAATAATACAGACATCTGAATTTCATTCATACAATTTACATGAATAGGTAAATTAATCTTAATCCATCTTCTCTCCCCTTCCCTTGCACCCTTGCCTGTTAAACAGTGAAGGAGTTCCCTGGGTATTTTAACATGTCATTTTAATATATTAGTTAGCTTTTGTACAGAGCAGAAAAGTATGTGGGTTGGTGTGAGAAAATGTATTCTCCCTCTGAAAGTTCCCTTAGGTTATTCCAGTAATTTAATTCAGAATTGTGTGTGCGGGGAAATGGCTTTTTATCTGTTTTCTGAGATCTTAAGGTGTGGCAAGATATAGGTTGCTGCAGCTGCTATCCATATGTGAAGTGGATAATATCCATTTAAAGTATGTGCTTGTTCAAAAGAGAAGTACAAAACTTCAGGAGAGGGCAGTTCTTTCTGTTATATTTGAAGTCATCTTGCTACTTTCATCACAGCTATTAAGGTTGTGCTGAAATTCACTTACTGATTTTCTGATACTAGTACCCCAATCAGGGTTATAATTCTGTTAAAATTTGCTTTCACTACAGAAACTTAGGTCTAGTGTCTGCCCTCCGGATTCAGAAGATTAGCCAATACTTCAAAGTAGTGAAATCTAATTACAGCAGTGTAGAGTATTCATCTAATAATAATGTACCTTTTTGCATTTGGTCACCTTATAAGCTTCCTGCATATTACAAATTACCTGCAAACTTCTATGAATTAAAATTTTAAGGAGAATTTCCAAAGATTGAATACAATATGGATGAAGACATTAAAAATATGCTCTGGTCATGTGTGTGTATTTTTATTTATGAAAGGGAAAACCCTTTGGAATGAATTTGTGCTAACTTACAGATCACCAAGGTTAGTATACATAGATTATCTTTATGAAGCAAGTGAGATATATCTTTTGTTTAGAAGCATCACTGACTGTTGTTATTGTTTTATGAAGACAGTATGATGAATCCATTAACAACTCAGTGGTCTGTGTCTTCTTTTCTTTGTTTACAGTCTGTATATTTTTTTAATGTTTCAGTGCAGAGCACAGTAGCCATGCTAGTATTAGCAGCAGTATGTTTATAATTTTGTTGTCTGAAGTTAAGCTAATGTATGCCTGTGGGGTATTGAGAATTGTCATTTATCACAGTGAAGTCATGAGTTAGAAGTTGGCAAAATTTTCTGTGCTCTAGTTCTCAATATTGAATGTCTTTAAATGGTTTGATAAAGGTAGAAAAATTATTATGTTCTGATACATGGTTTGGACACATACAAATATATGTTTGCTGATGTAGATATACTGCTGACAGCCATCTTACTCTCTGGTACTCTGTTTTTGAGATTTTTGCCAAATAAAAGTAGGTAGCATAAAATTAGCAGCAAACGCTAAATGATTGAGAGGTGCCCTGGTAAGATGAAACTGGTCAAGGTGCTCACCACCCTGAAATTTCTGTAGGACTGACATGGCCAAAAAACATACCAAAGCACTTTAGAGCTCAATTGTTGATTTAAGTGACCATTAGCTATCACATTGGAATAGAAATGTGAATATTTATGGATAAGCTATGGATATGGATTTAGTTGGGGCTTTTGTCTAGTAAAGTTCCCCTGAAAGTAGTATCTAAGAACGTTGTCTAGTTGGAGAGGGAAGTATGGAGGAGGAAACAAAACTTAATTACTTTTCGTACTTTTAAAATGTTGCTGTTGTCCTTGGTCAGGTCATTCTATAACAAAGCAGTTGAAGAGAAATAGAACATATTAGAAAACAATAAGAAAGGTCTTATGAGGTGTTTTAGTATTAATCTCAATTTGCATAAAATAGAAATTTATCCTTCCATATATAGTTTAAGAAAATAGGAAATATTTTCATTTGTTCCATGCAAAGCATATTTTCCATATTCCTAATTCTCAATATAATAAAGCAAGATGGATATCAGCATGTTGTTTTACTTACTAAAAGTGTATTTTCCTTTGCATTTTGATGGCTTTCTGCCATGAATAAAGTAATGTGAGGTGAAAGAAAGCTATGCAGTAATATAGGACTAAGATAAGTTGAATTACCTTTCAATTGCAGTCAGCCAGGAACATATGTACAAACAGTTGTGAGTTACTTAATGGCAGTAGTTCTCTTAGGTGACTGCACCCAGAAAGATTTAGACCAAAAATGAAAAGAATGGTGAAATGGTGGATTGCTACACCTCAACATGGATGCTACAGACAGTGCAAACACTCTATTGCGCATAGAAGTGTGTACATCAATTTCTGTTATATTCTAGCAATTGCAATCAATATCTCATTGTTTTTAAATTGAATATTTGTTTCTAAATATTTATTTTGAGATTTCTCTAAAGGCTTATAGAAAAAGCATTAAATCAAAATAGATGTTGCTTTTCAAGAAAGCTTCCAGTGACAAAAAATATAGGATACTTTTAGCAAGTTAGCAATCTCCTTTAGTATGCTCATAAATATCAGCTGTAATTTTAATTGCTTTTGTTTTCAGAGAGAAACAGTACATTTATTTCAAGAAATCTTTTCTAACTCTTGAACTTTCAGATTAATGAGTTGTGCGTGCTCATAGTAAATGAATTCTTTTGTGGAAATACTATACTAACCTTCACCATTTCAGCATGTGCTCTCATCTGTGTACCAAAAAGAAGTTACCTGAACGTTATTTATGTCATTTATTCTTGTCTTGAAATAACCTTGTTTGCCATGGCTAAATGGAAAGCTATCACATAGTGAAATAAAGTGTTTCCCAAATAAAATCATTTGGGAAACGTTTGATTAAAATTACTTTGAAGGCAACTCTATTCATAGAGAAGGATTGAAGATATTTTCTTTAATGGGCATAACTTTTTTGTTTGTTTGCTTTAAATAGGTTCTCACTTAAGGTTGCTGCAATAGCAGAAAACTGCCTTCTTACTTTATACCCGTATTTGGCTTTTCACCGCTTTGATCAACAAGTTATCTTCAAAAGCAGTAAGCAATCAACATTTTACATCTTTAAATTATCTTACATGCAGTAGTATGTCAGTGTTTTCAGTGTGGTAGCAGGGATGCTATCAAGATAGTATTTTTTTCATTAATTACAAGGGATGCTAGCAGTTAAATTGTATAGTTTAATAGCTTCTGTTTTCTTGTTGAAAATAATAAGGACTATTTATGTAAACAATTGCATATTATTTATTGAAAAAATATTAGACTAATCTAGAATTTATAGAATATTTGATATTTTTAAAGTATGAGTAGAAAAGACAGCCCAAACAATAGAGAAGAAATTTGAATCTAAATTAGACTGATAGAAACAGTCATTAAAATTTCATATGACAACAGCTGGATAAATTATGAAGAAAACAAAAGAGAAGAAAGCCACTTGATATTATGATAAAATGTGGTCATTACTTGACTGTTGGAAATGATTTTCAGCATTTTTAATTATGGTATCCTGGAAGACCTGGGAGCGTAACAATATTTTAAGACCCAATAACAACCTGGAGTCACAGAGTAGAAATATTTTTATCTGTGATGAAAATTTCCTCATATTCTTCAGCCAGTTGGTCCTGTTGATAAGCAGTACTTTTTTATCTTTTACCTGGACATTATAAAACAGCTCTAATACAGTTTGATATCCATTCTATATGAGGTCTCTCTTTTTTTTTAATAGAAAAACTTAATTAAACAGAAGTAAAATATGCAAGCTGCATTCTAACATGGTAGAAATCCATGGATGTTTTATGATAGTGCTTTAATATAAAAACCTAAGAGCATTAATACAACATTTATTTAATTTTTGATTATACTTAGAATAGAAAGTCATAAAAAACACACTTTTTCAAAAGCAAGTGCTTTCAAGAGCATGTTAATTACATGCAAGGTGGAATTTCTAAAATATTTTAGTTTTGTTAGTTGAAGAAATTGATTGCAAATTAAAAACATCGTGTAAGTTTGCTTAAAACATCTACTTTTTTTCTATACTACTCCTAAGTCCTTTTCAATGTTCTGCAATCTCTTTATGTGTGGTTTTGTTTATGGGAAGGGATTAGTATCAGAGGATAATTCTGGTTGGAAGGGACCTCTGGACGTTATCTAGTCCAACCTCCTGCTCAAAGCAGGTTCAACTATGAGGTAAACTACTACATTTTCTTATAGCTGGTATCTGTTATATTTGGATGAAGCATCCAGGCTTTCAGGTAAGCAAACCATTCATTAGGTCAGAAATAGATTTAGCTTTGAAGACTGCAGATTCTAAGACTGCTTTGACTTAAATGTGTTACCTGGACTGCCTAAGAGAAAAGATAATTGGTAATATATAACCCATGGATCATAGGACAATTAAATGAAGATAAGGGAAAAAGTATTATATTCTCTCTTATGAATGTGTGATTTATTTATTTATTTTAGTATCCAATGGATTTATGAATTTGTTTCTTCAGGCTCATCTTTTGAAGATACTTCTTAAGTTTTCTATTGAGGATTAAGTCAAAGATAGGGCAGTGATTTTATGAAAACTGGAGGGAAAAAAAAATGCTGAGAAACTGCAAGCAAAGAGAATGCACTGGATCACTAGTTTAGCGTGACCAAACCATATCTGTGCAATACAGTGGTTTTGAAAGCTGTTCCACAAGCCTTTGCTTCCATGTATCTAACACCATGCTCTTATGTTATTTGGTCCAAACTGCACCCTTAACCTTGTCAACAACCCCAATATAAAGATAATAGTGGAGTTTTTCCTTCTCTTACTGTTGTTAGCTAGTCCTGAAACCATACTGGGTTCCCCTTCTTCTGAGGGTCCTGTAATCCTATTATATCATGGCAGGTGAAACTGCACCGTGTTCTACAGCATCTAGAATTAGTATTTGTAATCCCTAGTGGGAGACAATATGAATTCAGAGTGGATGATCCATGAGAACTCTTCTGCACAGAGTGCAAGAGCATGGCAATACCATGTTAACTTGTGAAAATTGTATTGATACTGATGGCAGATGCTTATTATGTTGTCTTTAGTTTAATGCTTTAGTTTAAGCCACTCTACATAATGTAAAATGTTTACATTCAGCTTTCTGGTAGATGGAACTATACAGTAATGTCATAACTAATATACTGCAGATGCACCCTATCTTGCACCCCCAATTCTGTGTCTTGCTTTTATCTAATGTAGTATAAAATGTAGAATATTTCTGCAAAAGTGGACATTCTCACTCTGAATATTCCTTGCAATTCTTTTTATAAACCTCAAGTTTAGTTTAGATGTTTAATATCTGTTATGAGAAGAAAATGTTTTATTTATATATGGACAAGGTGTCTTAACTTTTTGGGGAGTTTAATTCTTTTGAGGTAAAATTTTTAATGGGATAAGAAAAGAGAATACTGTTAACAGATAATTGATAGTCAGAAGTTTTGGCCTTGACAAAATGAAGAAAGAAATAAAAAGTTATTGAACTATTGGAAGCATTTTTGATAGTGGAATTGAAGTGAATTGTGGCCTCAGGATAATTTTTGTCATGGATATATCAAAATCATTTTGATTAAGGAATGCAGTCCCTCATACCTGTGTTTGCACAAAGTTCCACTACAAAGTTTATTCTTTTTATTTTTACATATAAAAGCCAAAACAACAAAATTTTATGGCTTACGTATTTTAACATTTATCTGAAGAAAAACTGTTTTTTTTCTGAAAGTTTTGAACTGCCTTTCCAATTGGCATTTAAGACCATAGGATTGTAAAATCACTCAGGTTTTTCAGATGTAGCTTAAACCCTCTGGTTTTTGTGGGTCCAACAAAATCATGTAATAGTAGAAAGTCTTACTCTAATAGTAAATGTGAGTTTAGGCTCTTGCATATTTAAACTGTTAGAGAAATTATTATGTTTTTCACTTGTGACAAATACTTAATCTTCAGGTATGTCTGCACAGCAAAATGAAAGTGTAGTTGTAGTATATTCTAGCATATCTATGTTAACCTTATCTAATTATAGGGAGTAATAATAGCAGTGGAAACACACTCTATCATCTCTAGCATATGTTAGCAGACTCTTTAAAGAGCTCTGTGACTGTAGTTGTCAGTATATGTTAAAGCCTTGTACTGCCATATCTTCTCTGCCAGTATTAGCTATTCTAGTATTTCTGTTTTATAATCACAGATTCCTTTTGCTAGATCCTCTAAATCAGTATAACAACAACAAAATCAAAACTGCCAAAAGAAATACTGCTAGTCCTTGAGACTTTAGTGGTGCCAAATACAGAGAATGAAACTGTGAGTGTTTTTGATATTTCAGGGATTAAGGCCAACTAGTCACCCAGTGCATCTTCTTAGCAGTTTCTTTTCGCTATTTTCTTTCTTTCTTTTTTTTTTTTTTTTTTAAGCTTTCTACTCTACTGGCTGAATTTAAAAGCCAGAGTTTCTAGACAGCAACATGAGTCATGAAGAAACTCCTAGCAGGTAACTCACTTTTTAGCATTTTTGCTACCTGCAGATCTAGTTGCAGGCATCTTTTTTCAGTGTGTCAGTTCCCAAGTAGCTCATTCCAAATACTTTTAGTCAATGAGATCTTTTCTTCAATGTTCAACTTTGTGTTGGTCTTCTTTCATAGCCTTTTCTATGCACTGACCCTTTCTATCATCCTCCTTCCCCATTCTGCGTCAGGAGAATTGAGCTGTACTTAGAAATATGTATTTGGAGAATGAAAGTTAAAAATACGTTTTTAAGTGCAGGTAGGTATGTGAGTTTTATGGTATCGCAGAAGTGACGAATTGGTAAAGCATAATTTTGAGTTTGGTTTATTTGAGGAAAAAAAAGTGGTACTGAGTCTGTAAAGGCTTGATGATATAAAACTGAGACACGTTATATGGAGAACTGTGATCAGAAATCCCTTAAGAATATTTAGTTTATGACTTAGAACTCCAGAATTAGTGTTGTTCTGGTAGGTTCTTTTCAGCAAGTGTGCAGACGCATCCTGTACAAGATACAGTTAATGGAAAAAATATGCAGGTAATTTTTTTTGTCCCCATTCTAGTGACAGAAATGAAATATTTATCATGAGTCAAACAGGACCTGTTACTTGATTAATTGAAGCCCAAGAATCAAAAAAAAAAAAAAAGCATATAACACTTTATGAACTGTTAGAGCATAGACAATGAAATATCTTTTACTGTGGTTTTCACTCAACTACAGCTTACCATCTTGCTTTATAGACAGTAATGAGAGAGACCACTGTAGTGGGGAAGCTGTTTTGCATCCATGTTGTACTCCACAATCACTTTCCTTTAGTACTTCCTCAGGTTCCTTTGGTGCAATCACTACTTCAACTTGCGAAGATTCCAAATCAGGTACAGTACAAGTGTTGACTTTGAACACTTTGAACTTTTAAAATTCCTTTTCAGTTTATGACTTTAAAGACATACTTCACATTTGTAATCTTTACCTGAAATACTTCTGCATGTGTAATACATGAATAAATGGGGAGGATGTCCTCTCCTGTGATAGGAAAGCTGGCCTAGAGGGTAAACAGAAAAGACTCTCCTGCCCTTTAGCAGCTCTAGTGGAAGGAAAGTGAGCCAGACTATTAAAAAAAAAAAAATTCTAGGTCCGATTTGCAATAAAAAGTCCATGGAGGATCCACCAGAAAATAGATTACTGAAGGCAAGTAAGGGATTAGTTGCTAAGAAGGGCATTTGTTTCTGTAATTACGAACTAACCAACAACGGGGACTCTGTAAACGTGCTATACACTGCAAAGAACTAGTTTTATGCTAAGACTAGACTTTGACATTTTTATTGTATTTATGAAATACCATGTAAACACTACCAATGTCAGTGGGACTCAGTTAGGGTGCTGATCCATAGGAGTTAAGAGTAGTAGACTCTTCTGTGAGGTTGTCAGGTGGTTAGTATCTGGGGCTCTTGACATCGGTCATCATAGCTGCTAGTTTACAAACTGAAGAAGTTACTTCTCTTGGTCCATCACTGCTAATGTTCCACTCTGATAGATCTGCTGATGGGGCTGTTTGTATGGTCCTTCTCTAACCTATTGCCAGGACAAGTAGGGTTAGTTGAACAGGTTAAATAGGAGCTCTTTATGAACATGATTCATTTTTAGTGGAATGATGTAAGAAGAGTTCAACAGAGCAACTCAGTTCCAGATCTGAAGAGGCAATAATGTCTGGCAGAGGTGTCACTGACAAGGTGGGAGCGTAACCTTGTCAGCCAGCACCATCGCACAGGCTCAGATCTGACTGCATATTACAAAGGACTAGTCTCCTCTTTTGCTCATATTACATTGTGTTGTCTTTTCTTCTTAATACCTAATCAGATAATTTTTTCACTGTACAAGATCGTCATTTAATGAAACACCACAATAGAGGTGTGGAAATACAACTTTAAAATACAATTGGAATCATTTATTTGTGCTGTGAAGAAAATGGTTGTATCATTACCTTTTATACAATAATATTGTTGTATAATAAACAAAACTAGTGATGGTTGAAATGTGTAATATAAGTTTTAACCAGATGAAGATTTGAGAGAGAGAAGGAGGAAACAAGGGGAATAAGTCCAAAGGCTTATCAGGCAGGAAATAGGCTTGTTAAGACCTGATAGACTTGTTAATGCCAGATAATTCACTTGAACGTAAGTCAATTAGCCATTGCCATATCATTGGGGTGAGAAACTAGCATTGACTGACTGGTAAAGTAATATCTACTGCAACTGTGTGTAAGATTATTTCTTTAAGATTGCTGCCTATGGTTTTGTAGGCCATGTCTGAATTTCATATTTTTTTCTGATTGGGTTATATATGTGTGTGTGTGTGTGTGTGTATATATATGTATGTATGTATATAAAGTGAAATTAGATTCTGATAATGTAATTTATTCTTATCCCAAAACATGTACAGGTCACTTATGTTGTTTGTTCTAGAAATAAGAGTTAATCATCCCTTGTGTGACAATTTTTTGTTTTCTGAAAACTATTATATTAAAAATATACATGTTGCTTTTATGCTGGAAAGTGAAATAAAGAATCTTTTGGTATTTTTTATATCATTCAGAATCGGATACTATTCTTGAAAATGAAAGTATAAAGATGAATGAAGCTAACAGCCAAAGTGATGGGAGAAGAAATAAATTTGAATTATCACTTTTTCCTGATGAGGACAAAGAGGAGTACATCTTCTTTCAGAAAGTCCTAACTGCTGTTCAGAATTGGTTCAGTCTCTTTGGTTGGTCTAAGGGACCTAATCCTATTTCAATACCATATTCACTAAGACGGTAATTCATATCTGCTAAGAGCTAACTCATATGTGTTAACCTATATCTTAAGTTACTCTGGATATGATCTGAGGAATATAAATGAACTCTAATGCACAGTTGTATATTAAAGCTGTAGCATTTATACACTGTTGTATGGAAATGTTATGTAGGTGTTATAATTTTTCATTCTATAAAATATATTTCCGAGCAGGATGCCTTGATGTACCCTAATGCAGGATATGTTAAATAGACATTTAAAACTGCATATAACACTTGATTCTGATCCCAGAATGAACACAGTTTTAGCAGTTGTCCCACCTTTGATGGCATAAATAAGTATTTTAACAATATATCTTTTTTCCCCCATACTGTGAAGGTCAAGAAGCAGCTGGGGAAGCAAACTTCATTATTCACAGTCTTGCAAACACCCTGGAAATGTAACAGTCGTAGTGGCATCACTTAGTTGATGTTATCTAGTTTGCTACTAAATGATGACCAAGCCGATCTCCTGGGATGTGGCTGTATAGACATTCATAAAAATAATAGAAAGCAAAGTTTTGTTTGGCAGGAAGCAATGACAGACACATATTCACTTATGAAATATTTCATATACACTTATTAAATATTCCATGCAGATTAAAATTCATATGCTACTGTAAAGTTATGTAGAAAGGGAAAGGCACTGTACTTTTCAACCTCTATGCCTCTGTTTTTTCTTTATGATTTGTTTAAAAAATTTATCATGGTCAGTGGTACAATATTTTACTTTTAAATACATAAAAGAAACTAGTGTTAAAGCATAATATCAGAAGTTTTTTTCTCTTAGTGATGTGTGTAAAGTCCAGATGACTTCTTCTCCAGAGAAGGTTTTTAAACAAAACCTTGGCAAAGATACTAAGACTATTTACGACATGTTACTCCATCTGAGTGGACAGTTGTTACCAGGCATTACATCCAGCCAGTCATTGTCCTTTGATCCAACTGAACGAGTATTGCAGCTCTACTGGCAGCATTCTGCATTGCTTACTTTCCTTAAGTAAGTACATATGTGTGATAAAATATGTGTCTCTTCAGTTTCCCCTTTTTTATTAGCATATTTTTTACTGTCTATTTTGTAATCTAAGATTTATGTGTGATAAATTTTAATTAACTTTTTACCAAGGTATCCTGTGCAGCTTATACTAAATTAATGTGTCCCTTGGTAGGTTATTTGCACTAATATAATATAGGGATCTCAGAGGAACTTCATAATGGAAGAAGACAAATCTCAACCACGTCCCTTAGATAGACTGAGAAGATAGTCCATGTCATGTTTGTTATTGATGGTCTTGCTATTCCACTGATGGCTTTTGTCCTACTAGCAGTAGTGATGTATTTTGTAAACTTACTTTGTAATCTGTTAGTCTTTCATATTAATAATATGCCAAGAAATTGAAGCACTACTTCTGCTGATGAATGGATTTAGTTATTAGCTAGCTTCATTGATGATCTTATCTTGACGTATAATGTGGAGCAGATGTCAAAGATGTTGAGAATCAAAAAAGTTAATAAACTTTTCCTCATCCTTCTTGGTTTTCACTGCTGTGAAACAGAAATGAAAATTAAGTAAAGCCTGATGTCATGAAAGCCTTGGAGAAGCCATCAGAAGTCCTGAAACACAGGAGCCACATTTTTTTAACATCCTCAACCACAATGTTGTTAAACTTTTGTGCAAACAGGAAACCATGCTGTTTGTCTACCATTATCTGAAATACATCTTTCTATTCCATTATAGTATTATTCTTTCAATAATTCTGTCTTCCCAGGAACACTGAGTTGCCTCATTAGATCCCGTAAGTTTACTCAGTACACTGAATCAAAAAGCCTGATGCAAGTCTATAAAAAGTGCTGTGCACAGCTTGTTAAATTTAGTGATCTTCTGAAAAAGCTATCTCAATCTCCCCGTTGACAGCAGAATGACTGCTATCTATAGCAGAACAACTGAGTCTATAGATGCAACAAACATCCTGGTGTTTGAGATAAAGTATTCACAACATTAACAAGGATGCAAATATTTTCTCTAGGTCTAACAACATCGGACCTTTAGTTGCAACTTTCATCCATGTCATTCCTTTTTAAAAAGAGTAGAATAGTACTTTTCCTAGTATCACAGTTAATAAATGGCAGATGATTTGGAAGAGCCGTTACAGCAGTCACAGACACCTTTCCCTTTCTTCAGTAATGAAGAAAAATGCATATAGATTCATGTTGTTTTCACAACTTCAGCTTCTGTTCTGATAATAGATAAAGGAATCAACTGATGCTTCCGATCTTATCTTAAAGCTGTAGAGCCAATAGGCAATGTACTGCTGAAGAATGTCTTGTCATCGTATCATTTGAAAACTCTGACTAATGCCACCCTGCTGATCCTTCTTCTGAAGCAGTGTTGCTTCCTTCAGAAGGCACTGAGGGATGATAGGGATGCTGCATGGCTCTCTTAAATAGATTCAACAGATTTTCTTGTTTATTTAATCAGCATGTTGAAGATTCCTTGAGGTTGAACTGTTGGAAAACTTGTTTGATTCCAACCCAAGGAAAAGCCTTCAGGTGGCCGCTGTCCTAAGTCTGGTGTCAGGCTAATGCTCTGCACGATTTCTAGGAGAGCAGTCAGAAGGAACTTCAAGATATGCATCCTCTTCTAACCTATTACCCTTGTTTTCAGTTCTAAGTTTCATTAATCCTTTTATAGGTAGCTGCTACAGCTTGATTGATTCCTCTCAGTTCCTATCAAGAGACACACAAGTGTCTAACTACTTTTCAGGACTAAAGCTGATGTGCCTTTCAGAACCTTTCACCCTTCGGTATGGGATTTTATGGCCTTAACTCAAATTAATACAGGCTTTGATTTTGGTCTTCTAGGATGGAAAGGTTTTCTGCCTGGCTTCAAATGTTTTAACATCTCCTTTGTAACCCATTATCTGATCGATGAGGTAGCACTAAGGGATGAAAATAATGCCATTTCCCAATAGATAACAGTGATATCTACATCTGTTGTCCTCCAAGTTCCAGCATGCTCCCCAATACCTTTGGGCATGCCAGAAAGCCTACTTCGACTTTATCAGCTATGGGAAACACTTTGTTTTCTCACCCTGACAGTGTCAGGTCTTCAGGTGGCTTAAGCAGACAAGATAAATTCTTAGCATGTTTGGTATTTGGTAGAGTGGAGGATATGCTGTGAGGTTGGAAGTGTACTTATTAATATGACCCAGTTTACCAAGTGATTGCACCTTAGGGAGAGAGAGAGAACGTCTTTATTACACATTGCTTGTCTCAAGCTTGTTTATGGTAACATGCAAATAAAAACATTTATTCCTAACATTAAAAATGGACAACACAAGTAGAAATATTTCTCCAAGATACAGGTGAAGAAATGAAAGAACGTCATCTTTAATCTACTCACACTAAAATTATATCAGAAAGGTCTTTCTCTATACCTTATCTGGCTTTTATTCTGGCAGCTTCTGGTAAGGAGGCAGTCAGGTTTCTGTCCTTTTACATACCTTATGCTTCAGGTTACCCCTAATAGAGAAAGTTCAGGAGCTTCCATCAAAATACGCATTCACAGAGCTTTTCTTAAAGAGATTTCACAGGATACTTTTGGAGCACTCCTGGGATAGGGTCAGAATTTTTTCCTGATGGAGCCTGATGGCTCTTATATCCAGTCTTTCCATTGAGATTTTCCAGGGAATCTAGGCACACTTAGTCTTCCATCTTGAAACTCATTCTATTTTATTGTTACCCAGAAGGTCTTGCTGTGCTTCCTAGTTAAGATAAGCAATTTGGTATGCAAATAGCTCTTTGTTAGAATAGGGCTCTCAGTGGCTAGTAGATAATGCTGTGCTTCAACAAAGGCTAAAAGTCTTCTCGTGCTTTTGGGTGATTCATTAACATATTTCAATGTAAAATGTCTCTTATATTCAACTTGATTTAGTAATCTCTACATAAACAAACATATGCTATCATGCAGATAGGATTTGATCAGAACCATACCTACTGTTACTTAGCTGTTCTAAAATGATTCTGAGTTTAGGAGTGACCGAGCCTCAAACTCTTTTACTGAGCATAATAACAATAAAAAATAAATACTTTAGTGTTTCTAATGCAGTTTCCTTGGATATTTGGAAAGCTATTAGCTAAATTTTAATAAATGCTTTAGATTCAATCTTACCGAGTTTTGTCCGTTAACGGACTGATATTAGATTCTGAGCAGAATTGGAGCCAGTGGTCAAGGCTCAGTTTGGCACCTCTGTACACTGATACATCAGTGATTATCCACTGATTGGAGATGAAGATGTGATCAACAACAGTCCTAGCAAAAGTATACAGGTTGCTGTAGAAAACCATTTCTGGCAGAACACCTGTGCTTGATCATCCAGCACCAAAGATATAAGCTGATTCTCAGTATGCCCTAAGCAGTATCAAATCCTGTCATTTTCTGCCTGTTCTAGTTCTTGTGTATCAGTGGCCCTGCTTTATGGATACTCTTTTCCATCCTGTGTGTTTTAGAATCACCTAGGATATTCACATTTCTTCCCATGTTGTTATTTAAAACTACTTATAGTTATCAGTATAATTGGCTTATTACTGCAGCATACACTCAGATAGAACAGCTTACAGATAGGTTGAGTAAATTGATAAACTTGGACTACCCTTAAAAAGTATTATGTTGTCTATCTATTAACTTTTCCTGGTTTGTTATTTTAGAAGCCAAGGAGCCTGTCTGCCTTATGTTATGCCAGAATTTCTGCTTGAACCTGATGATTATAAGAAGTGGATTACAGTGCAAACTTTACTGAAGGTAGTATGTGTGTGTTTTGGTTTTTTGTTTGTTTTTTAAACAAAGACTATATGGTCTAGTTCCAGTCCTTCAAAGACTAATGGAAATCTTCAGTGCACCATGAGTAGCACCAATCACTGTGGTGATTATTTGATATTGCATAAATTTAAGCACATGCATAAGACTGAGTAGAACTTTAGGTTAATGCCAGCATTTTTCCTTTCCAAGTTTCTTTCTCCCATCAAATATCTGTGATTAATTTCCAACCAATTGGTTTTTCAAAGTAGAATTTATTTTTCTGCTTTCTACCCATTTTTCCAGTGTTTTAAGTTCCTTTGTATTGCCTCTCTGTCTGGATTGCTGTTTTCAACTCCTGTCAATTCCGTATTGTGCCCGAGAAAACAGCAAATTAATAATGGTTCTTGTGCTAAGCTGTGTTGCACTATTCCAGACATATTAGCCATTTATTTATGCCATTTATTTGTTACCCTCTTTTATTATAGTCCTCCTATGATTTTCCAATCTAAATTGCTGAAATTAATATTGAAAATAAATTTCATTCCTTTATCTAAAGGCTGAAATGGCTGAGTTGAAAAAAGATGATGTGAAGACCTCAGATGTGTTTAGTGACATGCATTTATTTATGCTGGAAGAAAATGTATTTGAGACAATGAGCAAACGAGCTTGGACAGATGTGTTACTGCAGGTGTACAAGGTAAATTGTAGTCACATTTACTCTTTAGATTCTGAAGAACTGGTTTTATAAAAAGTTTTATTTAAAAAAAATCTTTGGTATATTCAAGACTTTTTCAATCATATATATATATATAAAAAATACCTCTGTTTCAAATGTTTTTTTTTTCTCTAACGGAGTCTCTCTAAGACTATTTTAAAAGAGAATACTTAAATTTTCTTAGTTCTGATACTTTAGCAATGTGTTAAAGTGTTTCAATTAGGTGAATGCCACTTTAGAATAGTGTTAATTTACTAGGTTTAACTTTATAGAAATCTTCTACTGTGGATAAAAAAAAATCCTTCTGCCATGATTTTGATAACACTAGTTAGAAACCCTTTTTGCTGGAAACACGTAGTTGCATGGAGATATACATGACTGTGGCATGTATTATCTTATGTTAGAATGGAATTTTTGAACAGATCAGCATTTTTATGATTACCTATTCCTGTTGAGATTTAATCAACTTAGTCAGTATGGACTTCTAAAATTTGTAATCAACTTTATTTTTGCTAATGTTACGTAAATATATTGGCTGTCTGAATCAAGTTTTCTAAAGTAGACTTGATACTCTCACAAATCATCAGCATGCCAAAAAATAAGTATTTTCTTATTTTTATCCAAAGGGATAGAAAATAAATGAAAAACATAAATATTGTTTACTATAAAAGCACAATAAAGAATAAAAAAGTTGAGGAATCTAAAATTCAAAGATGTAGAAGTGATCTAAAAGAAAATAGTGGTAAAAGTAGTTGAGAAAGAACAGACAACAAACTGTATATTTACACATACTGGGATGAATGACCCAAGGATGCATATTCCTGTGCCTGTGCAAAAATGTAGAGAAAAATGCAATCAGAGAGATCTGAAAGCAAGTCACTGCTTTTTTTTCCCCCCCAATGTACTGAATTATAACTACAGGACAGACTAGCACAGAACCAAAAAACAAAATGAATAGTATACATGTGGGTTTTCTTACCTGATTAGATGAAACTGTAAAAATTAGATAACTGGAAATTGCCTAACGATTGGAAATATCTGTTTTAAACATTCACAAATGTACTGTCAGAAAGTGTCAGCTATTAAGTTATGCATTTTGTTTGATAAGATATTGTTAATATCTATGTAAAATGGAACTTAACTTCAGTTGGTCAAATTATTAATAAATCAAACAAATAATATTTGTATGCTATATTCAAATTAATCTTATATTTTATTTAATATAATAATGAAACATTACTGGTTTAATATAAGGAAAATGTTTTCTCCTTATGTGTTTTCAGCATTACCATAGAGTTGCTAGATGTCTAATGGTTACCAAAGCCATCTCCGACTAATTAGCTCCTTAAAAGAAAAGAGAATAGGTTATGAAATCAAGAGTCAGGTGATAGTGTGTTAGTCACCTCTTGCTTGTAAGGACGAACGTTCAGGTTATTGTTATGGAAATTATGAATGTCTTCGTATAATTTCAGGCTTAGCCGGGAAAGTTTTTTTTTGTTTTTTTTGATGTAGTTTCCATATGCGTGGATGCATAGCTGCTCATTGTGGGGTAGCAGAATGGTTTATTCAAGATACCCTTGGCTAGGAAGAAGATTAAAATATGAAGGGGTAAAAACTTTTGGGAATTTCATTGCAGCATTACAGGCCATTATTTTGGTTTTTGTCAGAGTTCTCTGTTCAGTAAATTGTTCCCTGAGGCACAGGTCTAAACTAGATGGAGTATGGCATTGATTTTAGAGCAGTGTTTTTTAATTTAACCAAATATAAAATTTAGGAATTCTACCTTACCTGAAGCTGATTGCAGAAATACTGTGGAATTTAGCAGAACAAAAGGTTCTACCTCAGGTACATAACAGCTTTGGTTTTTTTATGTTAAAACAAAAGTATTTTTAAAGTTTCAAATGAGACTCCTTTTTTTAAATTTTGTTTTTAATTAAATATGGATGGTATAATTTGGGTCTTGTGTACATTAATAGTGAACTATCTTTGTATATTAGTGTATCAGAAAAGTTTTTGCTCAGAAAAAGTTGAAAGCAGTGGATGACATAGTCCTTGCGGACTGGAAAAAAAATCCAGATGCAAATATTGGAGCTGTGATGTCATATGGTTATAGCTACATCATATTATATGAAGAGCAGCAGTGTGCTGCTCTTGCTATAGCAAATGGAAGGGTTAAATAGTTCTCTTAATACTTTCTCCTCTTAAGAAATCAATGCTTGTTCTGACATACATGTTACAAGCAGGTGTTGGAAACTAATAAGATTAGAAATAATTAAAGAGGAGCTGCAAGCCATTTCCATTCTGATTAGATAAAATGAAATTGCCTTTTTTTTTGTAATGCCCATCATTAAACATTTTGTTATATTTACAATGGATTTTTTTTCAGCTGAAAAAAATACCCCCCCATGTATGTATATGTATGTCTGTGTACCTATATATGCGTAGATATACATATATATATATATCTCAGGGAATTAGAGATGACTGGGAGTGTTTGAAAAACAGACAAATTGGGCCAGTTTCACACTTCAGAATAACACTTTACTGAATTAACATTCATTATCAGTACACACTGCCAATGGTTAGTTCTTAACCATTTTTTCCCCAATTAGTGCTTAACAAGCTTACCTGAAATTAGCAGTGAATATACAACACTGTGGAGCTGATGCAGTGTAGTTAGTGCTTATGACTATGGTCCTTGGCTTGATGGTCTTAGTGACTGGGGTCAAGGTGGTCAGGCCTGAGAGCTCTCTTGTCAGGGAGAGGCTGGAAGCAAAACCGTTGTTATCTCACCCCCCCCCCCCCCCCGCTAAGTTTTTATGGTCCTCCTCACCCCTACCTCCACACCAAAGAAGCTGGGTGGGGGAGGAGAGCGATCTCACATGCTTCTGACATAGTTTATTTCTTTTTTTCAGACCAAGACCTGTTCTGGTTTTGTCAGGCATCTTTCTTGCTTATTCTGCAGAATTATTCTGGTTACATCAAACATCTTTCCTGCCTGTTCTCTAGGTTTACTTCAGTTTCACCAGGCATCTTCCCCGTCTGTTCTACATTTTTTGTTCTTGCATATTTGACCACCTGCCTGCTTTACTGTGCTGGTTTGTGCAACTCTACTTTAGGTCTCCATTTGGTCCTTTGAAGTTGCATACTTTTTATGTATTTATGTTTAGCTGTGTTACAAAATACAAAGTAGTGTTATAGTGTTACAAAACGCTTATATGGTGTTGCTGGTTATGACTAGAACGTACTCATGATATCTTGCTCCCTTGACTTCTACTTTCAACAGGCCCCTGCTTTGGCTACTGTTTTGTTTTGCCTTTTTAACTGATTTCTATTTACCTCTTGATCTCTGTTTACATCTTGCATCAATTCACAGAACATTTTTCAAACCTCTGTTTTATGTCTTGAGAGTAAAACTCTCCTTGGACTCATCATCATTTCCTATAGCCTAGCTTCTTTTTTTCTGGGCTTTGGAGTACTTAATGCTGTCTCCTCTAGTCCCTAACAACTCAGCTGCTAAGATCTACCTTCTTTTTCTTTTATTTTTATTTTTATTTTAAGGCTCTATTAATCTTTCCCCATGTTAAATTTACTCCTATATTCTTACTATTCAAAATTATTGACAATTCTAACACTTGCTACCTAAATACTATTACCTCTTATTACATTTTCCTTCAAACTTTCTGTCATTCTTGGCATCCAGAAGGGTCTAGTGATTTCATCCACGTCATCAACAATTAAAAAAAAACATTCAAAACAATATTTGGGAGCTTCAATTTACATTTTGTTTAAGGAGGTAAAGGAATTCCCTAAAACCTCAGCAGATCTGTTCACCTATATATTATGTGTTTATACTAAAGTGTGATCTCTTAAACCTTTATCAAACTGGAAAGTTTTTGAGTTTGAATCCTTTTTTTTTTTTTGTTAACCTTTCAACCTGAAATTATTTTTTCTAAAGGTTGTGTTTAAAATCACATTTTCTAATTTCAGGTATTAGTTCTTCCACGTATTTCTTCACATAATATCAGTGATCTGTTTGACTCGGAAGGCATGCAGAGCATGCCAAGAATAAAATCAGAACCTTTATCCAGTAATATATATTCTCCACATGAGAGAATCATCCTCACCTGGCTAAATAAACATTATGAGAAGAATCGAAAGATTGTGTGGAAAGATTGTCAGAAAGGTGAAATAAATTTTCATTATACTCCCCCTTATAATCCTCCTTTTGTAGATTTAAAAGTTATTATTCATACAGGTACTGTGACAACTTGCCACTGGAGGAAGGTGTTGTCTACCTATACGTGTTTTATTTATTGCTTGTGTTTTTTGTATTCCAAGATCAACATCCTTTAGCAAGTACCATTCATGAAGGATATCCCATTGTCCTGTGTGTTCTCATAGTTTTTAACTAGGTATACAGGGTGAAGAGCTGTGGACCGTCCTTGTTGCTTCCTTCTATCAGTGATCACAGGAAGGAAGTGTTAAGGGTAATCACTTTCTCTTTTATAATTAATTTTCCTGTCTGCAGTCATAGGCACTGTCAGTATTTGTGCTTATAGTTATACAACTAAGATCTAATTTAAGAGCTAGCTTTTAGGAATTTTTAGAATAATTTTTGTACTGCTGTAACTCCAGTATTATGTGATCAAGTGATCAAGACCAAGGCTCCAGGTTATAAATTTTGCCCTACTTGAGAGGTCAGTTTGATTCCTCGTGATGTTTGAGGAAGGTTAGACAAAATGACTTTTTCAGATTGGACTAAGCAGTTCCAGTATTCCAATCTGATAAAACCGTTTAACCAGTGGTAATTATTACTTGTATTTCCTGGTGTGATTTCTCCTTTCCACTTCCTAACTTCATCGTATCCTTCAGCAGTAATTTTGGATTCCCCTGAAAACGGGAATTCTAAAGATGGTCAGGGCAGAACACAAGAATGGCTCTTAAGCCACAGGTGGAAAAGATTGACTTGTGTCATTTTTCCATAAAGCAATTTCTGACCTGTCTGAATTATGGATAATCTATTTGCATATCATCTTCCCTAAGTCTCATTTGGGCAAATTTTCTATTTTGGATAGACTTTGAATATACTAATGCATTTCTCATTTTACCTGTATAGAAGCAGCTTATGCTGGATGTTCTCAAATGTGTTAAATAATACTGGTGATAAGATGAAAGGTTAGTCTATACCCCCTATAGCCAAAAGAAAGAGCTTTCTAGCTATCAGCTCATGTTTTGGGTCTGATCTTACCAGGGAAGCTTTAGGGAAGCTTCCCTAAATTTAAGTAAAATGTTCTACGGTATGTAGGTTATATTTACAATGCATTATTTTCAAATTATCTTTGTGTAGTGCCGGTGTTAGTGAAGCTGTCTTATAGCAACAAGCACTTGGCTCCTTTACTGCAAATTGCTGCTGGATGTTATCTGGGTGCCCTGTATGTAGATGACAACTTGCAGAAAGAATGACCAGTTTTGTGGTTTTCATAAATGCTGTATGGATATATTTCTCAACCCACTGCCTATCCTCATTATTGTAGACTTTAGTAACACTTGGATAGTGTACAGAGGAAGATATTAAGAAATAGCTGGCCTTATTCTGGCTTGTGGGGACTCAGTGGGGAGAATATATAAGCTGAAATGCATCCTATTTAGCATTAAACTCTTAATTGAGCTATATAATTAAAAGTAGGTGGAGTGAATCTAAACCATAAAGTGTAGAGACAGACTCAGTGTTGGGGGGAGGAAAAAAAAATCTTCATTCCAAGTGTAATGTCTATTGATGCTACCCCTTAAAAAGCCAATTATTTTAAGTGTTGTTTCAGTTGCCTGATAATACATTGTGAATTAGAATCTTAAAATTAGTTTGTTTTTAGTGAGTTACCCTATGTCTACCAGCAGTTACAAGGTTTTGTTTTCTAGTTATTTAGTTCTAAAAACTTTCTACATATTGGTTTGGAATTGGCACTCCAGAATGACAATGAATTTAATTATAATGTTGGGATTCTCTGGGATGAATAATCTCCTATTAAATCATAATGATAGGACAGATAACTCAGTAGGTTAATAAGTTAATTTGTGCAGACCTGGTTACACATTTGGCTCTGGATCATAAACAAAGGTGAATTTTGTGGTCACTGCCAGGGGACGTTTATCCACATTACAGTTTCACTTATGATTTCACTTAATTAATATTTTTCTGTTTTCAGAGAGGTGCAAGATTGAAATGCGAAGATGGAGATTACATATGCTTTCTTTATGTGGGAAGCTGCAGATACTGCCTTGCTATACCTATTTCTAGCTAGCTTTTTTTGGTTCATAAGTTGTATATTCTAGTTGCTAGAAGACACTGAAATAACTGGTGTATGTGTAACAGCAACCCCCTTTGTTGCTTCTGTTGCCATCTCTCACAAAACCACATAAATGAATATTGAATGTTGCAATATTGCAGCATTTAATGAATATTGAATATTGCAATAATTGAGAAATGAGAAAACTTGGACAGATGATGAATTTATAGTCTGAATAGTCTCTCTGTGTTATAACAGTTCTTAACTGTGTGATCACCTACTGTTCTGTTCTACAGATGATCTGCCTCAACTTCTCTTTCAATCCTCTGTTGTAGCTCTTGACCTTCCTTTTATCTCTTTTGCTTTTTCTGACTCAGAATGAATTGAGTCTGCTTCTGTGCCCTTCGACTGAAGTTGGGGATTTTAATTTCAAGTGGACTTCAGATTCTTTATTTCTGTTATATTTGAAAGATATGGACATGATTTAGGATCTTATTGGAGCCCACTGGTGGCTTCTCCGTTATTTGTGGCAGAAGCTGTGATATAAAGAACAAAAGAAGCTATTATTTTCTGTAATTTGATAAAAGAAAGGCTGATATGATATATATATATATAAGAAAGTCAGCATCTGAGGAAGCTGGACTGTATGTCTGACTTCGCCTCTCTGTTCTTATGTAAAACTAGCCAAGATGCTTACCCTCTTTGGGGGCGACCACACTGATTATATGTGAAACTGGGAATGAATTTTTTTCTAACCTCTGAATGTTTTAACTAATTGATCATTTTTCTCATTTAGCTTTGTGATTTTTCCTTTGAGCTTTCAATGAAAGAGTGTAGCCATGGTCCAGTGATAATTGTATTTATCTGAGATACAGGAACTCAGGCGTACAATCTTCTTGTGACTAATTCAGATCAGGACTTCAACATTGTCCTCATCTTGTGTGGGTTCCTTTTTTGAATATTCTCATGTTTCTATCTTTCAAATTTTAACTAGGAATTCTAGCCCTGCACTTGAGAAGCCATTGCCTTTGGACAATGTAATTAAAATGAGTAAAATACTGTCAGAATTTTCAGATCAGACAAACTGACATTTTTCAACTAAAAAGAGTCTTGGAAAATATTGTTAAGTGTAACTCTGTGTTCTCGATTGGTGAGTGCTCAGAATGCCATCAGAATTCAACATGCATACGAATAGAGGGCATAGCTGTGGTGTGTCCACATGGCTGCTCTCAGGCACAAACCTTGGCTGTATCCCAGCTGTAGAGCAGGTCAATTCTCTGGTGTCACTGTAGACCTGCTCAGACTGGAAACACACTGGACCACATGATTATTTTCTCCTTGCCATTATACATACTCTGATTTCTTTCGAAAGGAAACCTGGCAAGCAGAGAGATATGTGGCCATGTCTCATCCCAGCGTTTTTTCAGGACTCAGTGCAGCTAACAGGCAACAAACACACACAACAGTTTGTGCAGCAGTTTCTGGGCTCTGCTTCTAGATCTTCTGGGAATTTCATCTGAGATCAGGGGATTCTTGGGAACCCTTGGGGAACTTCAGGGTGCCTGCTGCTGCCAGGAAAGGATAGTTACAGAAGGCTGTAGCTTCTAGCAAGCTCTAACAGCTACTAAGGAGCTCTGTCAGCTGTTCTTGAGCAGAGGACACTTTGAGCTTTTGTGCCCGCTCACTCCTAATTAGTGAGCATCCAGGACCCTTTGAGCAAATACTAGGAAGAGGCCTATATAAGTGTGGACCTTGAATGCAGGGAATACAGACAGACAACAGATGCAGTAGTTTGCGCAGGAATGTGCACAGAAGGGGGCCAGGAAATTTGCTGAGGACAGTGTACACATGCTCAGAAATGGTGGTGATGCACCACATGGCACAGTCTCCAATAGCAACTGGAGCAACTATCTCTATGACAGCAGAGACCACCCACACTAAGCTCCTAAGAGAGGAAACAGTTGTGCAGATCTCAGGCTGCAGGGAGTGCCTGGGGGCTCTCACTGAGGCAGGGGCAGGGAAGATGGTCTTCCTGCCAGCAGGAGATATGTACTAGCGGAGGATCTGTGCCACCAACTAAAGAAGATGCAGAGGAGCTAAGCAGACTGCGCTGTATCGGAGATGAAGAGAAAGAGATTGACTAGATGTTCTTCACGACTCTGCAGCTCAGAAAGCCTAAACCCCAAACTGTACCAAAAGAGGGATGGGCACAGTCAGCGCTTATCCAGTTGGGAAATGGAAAATGCCATGACGGTGAAGGCTGGAAGCTTGTGATTTCTAGTACCAGAAGAAGGCTCCTATTCCACCTGCAGATCAAAAACTACAAACTAAGTTCAGTGCCCTCATGGCAAATGAGGGTCTGGGAGCTCTGTCCAGTTAAAAATTTGAGCCAGCTGAGCTGAAGACACATAGCAACACCAGGAATAAGCTATGAGTAATAGTAGCTGATAGTAGCATCCCCCTTGCTGCAGGGGATGGAGGCCCCCCATCTGCCAGCCTGACTAGCTGTTGCAGGAGGTTTGCTGCTTGCTGGGGGCTCGGATCCAGGACGTTGCAGAGAGACAGCAGTGGCCTGTCCAGCCCTCAGCCCTGCTGCTCTTCCACATGACCACCAGTGACACTGATGGGGAGCCCTGGAGCATATCAAGTGTGACTACATGGCTCTCGGGGGGAGGGCTGGCTAAGGACGAGGGGGTGAGGAGAGGGGAAAGGCTTCAGGAGGAGCGGGCAGGTCCTATGGGCCAACAACTGGTTGCAGAGCTGGTGTCAACAACAGGAATTTGGCTTCTATGACCATGGGACCTTCTCTGAGGATCAAGGACTGCTAGGAAGAGACAGAATCTGCCTCGATAAATGGGCAAAAGCATCTTGGCCAACAGGCTGGCCAAACAGGGGAGGAGAGCTTTAAACAAGGAACGACAGGAGAGGGAGACGACAACCTCAGTCAAGTGAGGAAGTGGTGGAATGGGATGGCAAGCAGAGGGTGCAGGGTGCTGTGCACAAGAGAGACCTCATAATCAACAAAAACAGGCCTGAGAGGGGCCCCTCTCAAGCGTATCCACACAAGTGAGGCAGTGCCTACGCTAAAGCACGATGGGGAGAGCTCTCATACCTTTCCTGGGCAATCAGCACGACTAGGGGCCTCTCTGAAGTGCCTGTACACCAATGCGGGCAGCAGCACAGGGAGCAGACGGGAGGAACTAGACGTCTGCGTGCAGCTGCAGCTGCGATCTCACTGGGATCGCAGAGGCATGGTGGCATAGCCCCCACAGCTGGGGGGCTGCAATGGCTGGCTACAGGGTCTCTAGGAAGGACAGGCCAGGAGAGCAAGGAGGGGACGTTGCGCTTTATGCGAGAGCGCAGTGGGAACGCATGGAGCTCTGCCCTGGGACGGATGATGAGCCGGCTCTGAGCTTACGGGTCAGGATTAGTGGCCAACCAACAGGAGCAATGTTGTTGTGGGTGTCTGCTACAGACTGCCTGTTCCACAAGAAGTAGATGAGGCCTTCTTTGGACAGCTGCAAGAAACCGCACACTCACAGGCCCTGGTCCTCACGGACCTCTGACCACCTCGATTACTTGCTGGAAGGGCAGCACAGCAGGGCACAAGGGATCCAGGAGCTTTCTGGAGAGCGCTGCTGATGCCTCCCTGACGCAGGAGATTGAGAAGCCAATGAGGGGAGATGCTCCCCTGGACACGATACGTACGAAACAAGGAAGGACTGGTCAGGGATGTGAAGGCTGAGGGTTACCTTGGCTGCAGTGACAATGAGATGCTGGAGATCAGGATCTCGAGAGGAAGGCAAAACGCAAGACCACAGGCCTAGACTGGGGCCTGTTCAGGGATCTGCTTGGAAGAATCCCATGGCATACAGTCGTGCAGAGAAGAAGGTCCAGGAGAGCTGACTGATTGATTTTCAAGGATCACCTCCTCCAAACTCAGGAACAGGCCATGCCGACAAGCAGGAACTCAAGGAGAGGGGGCAGGAGGCCTGCATGGATGAACAAGGAGCTCCTGAAAAGAGGCTGACCTGCCAGGCTGAGAGAGCTGTCCTCAGTGGCACAAAGTCCATCTGGAGGCCAGGCACTCGTGGCGTCCCCGAAGGGGTCGGCACCAAGGGCCAACACTCTTCAACCTCTTCATTGACGACCTGCATGATGGGACACCCTCAGCAAGTTTGCAGACAACACCAAGCTGGGAGGAACGGCTGCCACTCCGAGGGCCCTCGCCAGGCTGCAGAAACGGGCCAACGGGAGTCTCATGAATTTCAGCAGAGGGAAATGCCCAGTCCTGCACCTGGAGAGCAATAACTCCACGCACTAGTACAGGCTGGGGACTGACAGGCTGGAAAGCAGCTTTGCGGAAGAGGCCCTGGCCGTACCGGTGGATAACAAGTCGGACATCAGCCAGCAACGTGCCCCTTGCAGCAAAGAAGGCCAACAGTGTCCTGGGGTGCAATAGGAAGAGCCTTGCCAGCAGGTTGAGGGAGGTGATCCTCCCCCTCCGCTCAGCCATAGTAAGACCACATCTGGAGTGCTGTGCCCAGGTCTGGGCTCCCCAGTACAAGGAAGACGTGCACGTTCTGGAGAGTCCAGCGAAGGGCCACCAATTCAAGGACTGGAGACTCTGACCTACGGGGAAAGGCTGAGAGTTGGAACTGATCACTGATCATCCAGGTGAAGAGAAGGCTCGGGGGGAAATCCCACTGATAATGTGTATAAATACCTGATGGGGGGGGGGGGGGAGACGGGACTAAAGAAAATGGAGCCAGACTCTTCTTGGTGGTGCCCAAGACAAGAGGCAATGGGCACAGACTGAAATACAGACATTCCAAGTAAACATAAGAAAAGAAACCTTTTTTTTTTTTAATATACGGTGAGGGTGGTTGCACACTGGAACAGGCTGCCCAGAGAGACTGTGGAGTCTCCGCCCTGGAGATATTCAGAACCCAACGTGAGAAGATTGTGAGCAACCTGCTGTAGCTGACTTGACTTTGAGCAGCGGTGTTGGACTAGATGATCTCTGGAGGTCTTTTCTAACTTCATTGTTTCGCTATGTGATTCTACGTGAGGATGCATGCCTGGAGACCAAACTGCAGAGCTACATCTTCCCTGAAGTGCAGACACAGTCAATAGGATTCATTTTTTGAATATATACTCTGAATGAATACTCTGTCAAAAGAATGAAACAAATATATTTGTGAAAAATGTAGTTCACTAAATTACACTCAAAAGCTAAATCATAAAACATACATATTAACAGATGAATTGAAAGCCAAACTTTAAATCTTAGTCTTTGGCCCTTCCAGTTAAAGTTATAATATTAAATTCAATTTTTCTTCGTGGCAGTGTTTGATTTGTAACTTTCTAGGTTCTTATAAAAGCAAAGTGAAAGATGAAATTCTAGCTTGTGATATATTTTTCATGCAGATGTTAAGTATCAGATTGAGACTGTTGTATCTGGCATGTAGTTTCTTCCATTTGAGTCACTGGAATCATGGATGCTGTATATCATGAGAACCAGCATAAACACTGTGTGTTCTATGGTCTTTATCTAATTATAAGTATATATGGAAGCTTAGAGTTCATTTCTGCATGCTATTATTTAATTTAAATGATTAAAATATAACATTTATAGATTTTTGCAACAGTTGAAAATAAACATATTGTCCTGGAAAAAGTTGGACCGGTTAATGTCTTCCTATCTAATTTGCACTATACACTGCAGTACAATGATTTTCTTCTGCAGAGAAACTTAAGTAATACTGTTCAAGAAATGCAATTGCAAACAGAGTTTTTAAGAGCAATGTACATCTGGAAGTAGCTGCAGCAATACCTGAAATCAAATTTAAATGTAAAAAGTAAATTGTCTTCAAATCTCTCAAGGACTTGGTACCCTGATTGAGTTCTACTTTTCTTTCTCAGTTGTATTTCTTAAACTGTAGTCTTCAGGAAAATTGAAGTCAATCTACTGAATGAGTTTATTCAATGCAAAAATATAGCTGCATCTAGGATGTTCAGGAAGCAATTTGTCACATCTTTTCTTTAATTTTCTGGTGATCAGATTCTCGAGAAACAAGTTGTGAAAAATTTACATGAAGAGCTTTCAAATCGGGAGTTCTAATTTTGCAAGTGAAATTTTCTCATGAAAAGAATTCTTTAGGTTCAAGAAAGAATATTAGAAAATCAAATTATTCTATGTTATAGAAACTTAAATGCAGTTTAAAATCTCGCTTCATGTAGGCCAAATCAATAAAGATTTCAGAAGGTTTCAAACCGTGATTATTATGTTCAGTCTTTCTCCCTCGTGTAGGGCTTTAGATCTAAGGGTTATTTTCTCCAGTCTTAATGATTTTCTTACTTTAAAAGCCAGTTCTGAATTGATATTGTTTAACAGGTTTTAGTTTCTTTAACTATTAAGAGATGGTACTTAGCTTCAGTCATTATAAAGTGTCATAGACTTTGTAAACTCTCATAAAGAGTGTATTTATAGACATACATGTTCTTAATTTTTAAATCTTATTTTTTATAAAACAGACCTCAACACTGACAAATGCACTTTCTTGAAACATCTTAATGAACCACTTTATTTTCAAGCTTATCTGATGTCAAGCGTGGGAGTGATAATCCAGTGTTGGTATTCCAAAGTATTGTCTTTTTATTAATTTAGTTGATAATTTCTGTAGGTGGAAGAATGCATTTGTCACTAAAGTGAAGAAGTCACACACTTAAAAGAATTGTGAGTATAACGTTCTCTTTCTCAGCAGTCAGGTTAAGGAAACGGATCAAACATCACTACTTTGAATAAAGAGTTAGCCCTGTCTAGGAAGGTGTCTCAACCATATAGTTGCTTTCAGCTCAGACTGGTCTGGAGGTTGTTAATTCATACTGCATGAATGAAGATGTACAGATGGCAATGTTCCTTAGTCTTTTCTTTGAAAACTAAGCTACTTAAATCTTAGACTTAAATCTGACAGTGAGCCAAGCCTAAGCTACCTCAGTGCAGAACGCATTTTAAATATATATCTTTATCGCTTATTTCTATAGCTGAAGATAACTACCTCATTCATCAGAAGTGTTCTTCTGCAAGAATTAGTATCTCAATAGGCTAGAGAGGACATTAGCAAGGAGTTTACCGTCTCTGCATATTCTGCTCTTACTCCTACTAAAAAATAAATACGTTTGAAATACAGCTTGGGCATATGTTTTCGGAGTACAGACTTGTAATATATCTTGTTGAGCCGAAAATTTTTGAAAACCGAGGCCAGATGCTGTAAAACTGCAAAATACTTTATCTTTTCCACTGGAACCATATTGCAAACTATGAAAATTGATAAAGCTACTCTAAATTCATTATAAATATTGAAGTTTATTGTGAATTTTATTGAGAGAACTATTCACTTTTTCTTGACTAAATAAGATGATTGGAGGGGTATAGTATTCTTTTTGAAGCCAGCACGCTTGGCTTATGTGCTGTAATGAATTGCTATGATTTATTGCATTTTCAAGTCAAAATGATCTATTAGTGAAACAGTATGCCATGACAGAGAAATCATGTAGAAGGTGATATTTTGATCTAGAGTCTTTTAATACCATTCAGTTATTTAAAAACTAGTTTTCTTTACAAATAGACGCTTTCTGTTGAAGCCGAAAAGCAAAAAAATGGGGACTGATGTAAAGAAACGGTTTTTATGCAAAGCATAAAAACTAAGAAATTTGACATTTTAAGATACTATTTGGGATAAGAATTAATGAAAATAAAGCATAACTGTATAGATCACAAAAGACAATTAGAAAATTTAATTTGGAAAAAGAAAGGTAAATCCTCATGCTGCAGGGTAAAAGCCTCTGTAACAGATGGGAATAAATGAGACGTATCCTCAGGGTATCTGTTCTTCTGCTGTTGTCCTGTATGGCGATGCTTAAACATTTTCCTTAGAAGAATTATGAGTTAACAATGATATTAAATTGATCTGCCCTTGATATTGCAGAAGTTCGCAGAAGAATTAATTTTCATAAGCAAGGGTTGTAGCATCTTGCTTGAAGCAGAAACTGCAATTTGCCCATAAGTCTGTAATTCTTTTTATGAAGTATTTGTTTTCCGTGTTAAGATAACTGCACATGGAACATGTGCTGAAGGAAGATCCACTGTCTGTATGTTAATCCTAAATACATCTTAGAAAAACATAAAAAAAACTTCAAAGTCATATTTTTGCTTATTTTTCTTATCCTCTGTGTTGCATGCTCTAGTAGCGTCATGTTAAATCTTGTCCTAGTTCTAATGTCAGCACTTACGGAAAAGATTATCACTACATATTTCTTGTGTAAATGTTTGTATTATTAAGTACCAGCTATAAGCTATTAAAACAGGACTGCACATGTTATTATAGCTATAGATTAGGCCCACCTCCAGAGATTTGCAGATTCTAGAACAGGAATTCATTATGTGATATTATAAACCATTATTACTGCAGTAATGTATATTGAAAATGTTATACTGTGTTAGAAGAGAGGTGCATCTTTCTCGTATTCTGTCTCCAATAGTAGATGCTTAGGGATGAGGAACAGCGCAAACATATGGCAATTCTTTCTTGAGATGTACTCTGAGACTTTGCTAATTTGAAATTCAAGATTTCTTGAGTTGGAGGTGGTATTTCTGTGGCTTTTGGTTCTAGTAGATATTTATTTTATGAATTTGTACAACTTCATTTTTGAACCGATGCAAACTTTTGGCATCACGCCATTCTGAGGCAATAAGTAGATTTAAAAGTTATATTGTGTGTATAAATGTTTTGAACTTTCTGCTTGATAGTTTATTTTGGTAATTCCTTTTCCTGGCAAATTTCTATATTCCACAGAGCTATTTAACATTGATGTCTGTTTCCCCTTCTCCATGTCATTCCTATTTTGTCTTCTGTTGTATCATCCCTCAATTGTCTCTCTTCCATGGTAATTCCACAGTCTAATTATTCATTTCTTATAAAGTGCCATTTCATATCTCTGGTGATTAAAAGGCACCTCTTTCTAGATTTTCTATGTGAATATACTAGATTTATTTACAAAGTCTTACAAAACGTTAGCCTAAACCTATATATATTTCCGCTATGTATTTCAGTAATTCAGACTTTGAAAAAATCGTTTGTGATTCTATAACAGAAGATTTATCATTTGTAAGGTCATCTGATGTGGTTCCTTAAATAAATACTAGTTGATTTTGCAACTGATGGTCAGAATTTAACTTTTTTATTGCTTGTGAAAAAAGTAGCACAGCTTCACAAAAACTTTCTTTACAAATTTATTATTCTTCTTGAGTTTTTATAAAATAATTCTTAATCTCTGTGGTACTTTAAAACTAACTTGATCCTGTAAGAGTTTTAACACTCTCTGTAAGACCTTCCTGTTCTTTCTAAATGGTCTTATTATCCAGATAATACCAATGCATCACACTTCTGTGTTCCAGCTAATTTTTTTTCTTTTTTAATTGGAATTTTTCTTTTGATATTAATAGTAATTGTTCATGGGCATTCTTCAGGAATGAAAATAAGGTGTGTGCATGATGTGAGTTGTTAAGATTTTTATTGTGTAATGTTTTGGGGGGAGGGCCAAAGAATGGCCTTTACTAGAAAGATCAGGATTTTTTTTTGTCAACCATTTTGTACTTTTTTTTTTTTTTAGTGGGCCTGAGGCCATAGAATACCTTCTGGTATCTCTTTAGAATAAGATTGGGCATATTTTTACCTGTTCCTAAAGAGAGGCCAAGAGCTTCTTAGCTTTCATTTTCACTGCTAACAGTAGTATGTGCTAGCTATTTTGAAACTGCAGTATTTGACTTCATAACCATTGGGAAGGATGTTTTTTTCAGAGATAATTGATCTTTATCCAGTTAGCCATTTTGGGGGGTGTTTCTTTAAAGAAAGACACTTAGGTGTAACTCTCTGGGTATCCATTAGCATTCATCTCCCCATGGCTCTCTGATTGCTAGGATCTTTTCGCACTTCCAGGGTCTTTCCTTCAGTCAGGATCTGCACCTTCTTCCTTCCAGGCCCCTTTTTCTTTGACACCAGTTCTTCTTTTCAGGAACTCTCCTAAGTCACCTGTTTTCCCAATCCAAATAGTCAATGTGCAGCAGCGAAGTGAGTGATCAGCCTCCTAATTAATGCTTCTGTCTCATGTCTCTTCATTAATGGGAGGGTTTAGGATGTGCCACATTTGTTCGGTCCAGGTTTATCAGAATTTGCAACCAGTCCCTACGGTTGCAGCTAGCAAATAGTTACCACTTAATTGATTTTACATTTTTGCCTACAACACACATAAGCCTGAATCTTTATCACTGCATTGACTGAGAATCTCTGTCTTAAATACGCATTAAAGTTATTTTTTGCAAGAAGTACCAATATAATTGAAATTTAATACCTTTATATATTAAGGGAAAAGGAGGTATTCTGAGCATGACTTCTGATTTCCATTGTTTTTGTACTAAAATTGAGTGTTTGTGTTTAGAAACTTAATTATGTTAGAGTGGTTATCTGGCAGATTTTACATTACATCTGATATAATTAGGAAAAACAACTACATTACATTTTCTGACTGATTTATTCACAAGTATTTGCGATAAGTAAATTGATATTAGAAGGATTAACTGGAAAACAAAAAAAATATTTATAATTGTATTTAATTAGAGAAAACTAGGAAAATATTCCAAATCATAGCTGACAGTGAAAGACGGTGAGGCATTCATATGAAAAACAATTTTTGCTTAAAATATAGTACAGTACTTTTGTCATATATTGAATTAATTTTTAAAAGGGTGATTAATTATTAATATTCTAGTTTCTTTCCCATTGGCTTTTTTTGGTACATTCTTTTTCCACTGCAGCAGTGTTTAATGGAGCAGTTAAAGAAATAATCTCCAGGCACCCTGCTTGAAAGTACTTTATGGGACTAATGTTACAGCTGTACTGCTTACTAAGTTAAACCAAGCAACATCTTTATTCTCACATCAGTGGAAAGTAAAAAAAGAAGTCTTTGAACTGTGACTGCTACTGAGAGATTTGCTAAAGCAGCAGGTCATAAGTTTGATCTTTTTTGGTATTTTTTGGATAGCACACTGAGTCATATTCTGAGGCTCTATATTTGGTGCTCATGCCATGAAGAAGTATCTTTGTCTACAGAGTGCTTTTTTTTTTTTTTTTCCTGAATGACCACTTTCTTATTATCCTGAGGATAAATGTCGTACCACAAGAATGCTTGTATGGAATTGTCTTCTAAATAATTCCTGTTGACCTGTGCTTCAAACGCAGTTTTGGATTGCTAATGGAAGACTTGATTCTTCTATAAGATTCTTTTACTTCTGAAGTCAGCAAAAGATAAACCTGAAATTATAACACTTCCTCATAAAATTCTTTCTGGAGAAGAATACATCTTTTTTCAATTCTTTCTGAAAGGATACTTCTTGGGAAGAAATTACAACTTTCAGTCACATTAATTACTGATTTTAAAGAGATGCTTTCCAAATAGTGATTTGAATGCACATCAGAATCTCACTTTTGGGTACTTGTGAACAATCTTTGAAAATTCTTTAAGCACTTCAGTTTTCTATGACATGTAAAGTCACAGTCTGCTAAAAATTTTATTGTGTATTAGCTAACTTATTTTAGGCAAGCATATGCTTAAAAATTAGTCTTTCCTGGAATTCATTTTTATTTGAGATTTTAATTTAATATATTTACTTTGTGTTAATGTGATTTCACCTGAACATACTTACTATTTAATGATTTGACCTTTGGTTAGTTAATTTCTTATATTTGGCTCTTGGTTAGCTTTTTTCTTAAATTTAGTCTGAAGCATAATATATTTAACAGTACCTACAAAACAATTGTACAAGCTTGCAACTTCCCTGTTTCGTATAAATGGGGAGTTGCATAACCAAACTTATATCTGTAACTGATAATAGGTATTTGCTTATTTGATTTCATCATGCTTCTTTGGCACATTAAAAATCTACTCCAGTTGAAGTTATTGAGCTGATACTGATTATTTATGATCTGACATTAATAACTATCTCTAGCTAATTCTTCCCTGTCACTACTGGCAGTTTTGCAAGTAGACTTGATATCAAACAAAGTAGGCCAGTGGATAAAGGCAACTTTATATGAATGAATTCCTATAAGATAAGTGCTAGTAAAAGGAAACCATTCTGAAGATTCATAGTATTTTCACGCGCATGGAGTGGTTACCACTGTCTGAGCCGAAGATCAAATGTATCAAATGTACCCCAAGATACTCTCTCAGTTTTAAAACCATTAGTAATGCTGATCTGAGCTAGTATGTATAGCATAGCATCGTGTTATTCATGAGAGCAAAAGATTCAGCATTCTTGATTATTGGCTTAGATCATTGTATTCCAAATGTATAGAGTATGTAACTTGCTTTCTCTTTAACTTTCGTTTAGTCTGTGATTCTTCTCTCTGTAAAAGTACAGTTCTTTAGTACACACTATTTGTGACCCTGCTTTCATGGGTTTGTTCTCCTTGTAGAATAAGGCTCTTAATAAGGTCCGACTTGCAATAAACGTCTGAAGTGTATAATTTGACAAAAGATTTTATGCTAGTGCTATATTAAATTATTTCTATGTCTAGTACTGGTATGTCCAAATTCTTCTTTTGCTAATGAAGACAGTGAAATGTCCTCAATATATTATATTATATTATTATGATTATTATTATACTATATCATTATATTACTATCATAGCCGTTTGGTGTTACAAGCTTTTTATCTTTTAATGTTAGCATTTTTGAAATGAAAGCACACTTTTTAAAAATGTCTTTGTACTATAACATGAAGTTGTTTATTATATGTGAGATTTTGGGTTATCTCTAATTCTGTAGCATGTCAATGTGTATTTTTCAGCTGAGGGCGCTTGCGATTTGGTGAACACTGCACTACTTGGAAGTGTAGTGAAATAAAAACAGTATAATTTACCCTGTATGAGAAAGCATGAGCCCAGTCTATCTGAAAATCTTGCCAATGGCTAAACTCCAAAGTGCTGCTGAAGTTAGGGAGCTTGGACTTGAGATGGTTAAAAAAAAAAAAAAAAAGCAAAGAAAATAAAACAATAGGTTTTTTTGCTATTGAAACCAGATGAAACTGCAGATAACCCAACAGAGAAGGTAGGACTCAGTACTTCACTAACTGTGTCCAGATAGCTCTACTGAAAAAAAGATAAGCTTCTATGCGTTGGTGCTTCACAAACTGCGTATTATCTGGAGAACAAAGTACCAGTAATTGAGTATAGACAGTGATTAAAAACATTTAATTATTGGGATCAGTCAGTAATGTTTTTTAGAGAGTAGCTCAGGCTGAGTTTTCAAATGACTTTATTCTTCCTATGTGTTTTTACGGTGCTTGAAAACCAAAGTCTGTTGTCTAAATGCTGTGGTAAATATTTAAGATTTGGAATGCATCAAATAAATACTAATTAATAAACTATATTACCATTTTAATCATCACTTTCATTTTAAATAAAAATAATAGAAGTTGTCTAGCCTCATGAGGGTTAGGCCGTTAAATCTCAGTGGCAGAAGTACTGATCTGTGCTGTAGGAACTGAGCTGTTTGTTTTCATTTGTATTGCATTTGATGAATGAGTGCCAAATAATTTAATATGGCCTTATAGAAAATGAATAACCTTTTCCTTCTTACATGCTTAAATGTTATAACTTCAAAGGATCTGTGCATATTTTCATGAGTTCCAGGAACTGTACAAACCTTACATGTATTTGAATAAAATAATTTATGTGTTTCTGTATCTAAATCTGCCGGTATCTGTGAGGTTAAGTTTAGCTTGCTTACTTTCCCTCCTGTTGTGATGAATGCTTTGACATATATTAGAGTGCAGAAGTAGTAGCTACAGTGTTCAGGGTGAGGGTTCTTTTTGTGCTTTCAGCGATGACTGTGAAGGAGAATTATGTCTGTTAAATTCTAACTGTGGATGGATAGTTCCTTTTCCTGTTTGTTGTTCTGCTCAGTTGTTTCTGAAAGGTGTCTTACCCATCCAAAATAAAACAAGACATCTCAGGAGAGAAAGAATCAAATTCATTCTATTCTATTTTTTTGCACCAGGTGAAGTACCACCAATGAGATGGGTAGTAAATTTTGACCGAGATCTTCTAGATGGTTTAGTATTGGCAGCACAGCTGGCAGCTTATTGTCCATATTTGGTAAGGGCTTTTCTTAATATTCTATGTTTTATACATAGGGAAATATTAATATAAGTGGTTTTATTCAGGCTTTTTTTTTTTTTTTGAATTGTTGGCTTATATGGATTTAAAAAGAAACATTTGATAAGTCTGGAGTGATTATTTCAGTGATTAATTTTTATTTTCTTTGGGTATATTCTTAATAATGAATTTTAGTTCAAATTTTATTTTATGGTTTGCTGAAAGAGGGTAAATACAAACATAATAATTTTACTCTGTGTAATATAAAGAGTTTGATTTCTGTCTCTTCCCTAGATTGCTACTCACTTTGTAAGGATGTATACTACTCCAAGAACTCCTGAACAGTATCTGCACAATTGTTTGATACTTGTGGATGCTATGCGTGCTGTTGGTCTGGCTATAGACATAAAGGTAAATGATTTTATACCATCAGTGCTTACATACTTTGAATATCTTTTTTACTTTTAGGATAATAATATTTTACATATAATTAACATGAGATTTCAGTGAAATGGATTTTTTTCATGATGTAGTTACATATAATGACAACCAAAATGCTGCCTCATATAAAGCTACTTAATTTCAAGTAATTTTTGTAATTCCTTGATTTGTAGAATTCAGTAACTAGTTGAACATAAGATTAATTCCATTCAGATTCTAGCATCATAAACAACAAAATGTATGGAATTTGTTATTAACTTTCTAAGACAATTTAGAAAAATTATATTTAGGAGCAGGTATTGTGCACTTAAGGTTAAAAAAGTGTGTTAAAAAATTGTAAAAATGCATGGTGGCCTTAAGTGATTGTAAATCATGTAGGCTCATTAGGGTTCTATCCCTGATTTGATGCACACAGAAGTCAGTAGCTTCGGACTGCTGGAGAAGGTAACGCTGTAAGTTGTCAGCCTCTGGGGTCCTTTGTTGGGAAGAATGTGATGTTGATGTTGGTTTCTTATTCCTCACTCTGGATCCAACCGGGCTTGTTTCTATACGTTTGCTAAAAGGCATTTACACCTTTCTCTTTCTTCTTTGGTCTGCAGCTCCAGGTTACGTCCGATTTTACTGTATGTGGTGCTCTTTATGTATGTTACATACTATTTCTTTGTTCTCTTCGTTACCCCTATGACCAGTTTCTTCCAGTTCCAGGTCTGCAATTCTTTAACTGACCATTGGTGAGATGTTCATAGCTGTAGGGTCTCCAGCGCCCAGCCTGTACCCCAACTCTTATTGTCCCACGCTAGTACTGCTGTGTGCTGCATGCTGTATCTCCCCTTCTCAAGGCTTCTGCTATTGTACCAGGCCTATATTTCCCTACACTAAATCCTTGTATTAGAGTCATAAATATCTCATTTTACATAGAATAATTGCTTGTTACTGCTCTCTGTGTAGAAGTATGGTTGGATCACACAAAGATAAAAGTAAAATAGATTAGCCATAGACACGTGGACAATTAGAGAAATTGCTGTCACAGTTAAACCAAGTAAAAGAAAGCGCTGCATGCAGGTCAAGAAAATTTCAGACAAAGCAGCCTGACAAACTTCAGTCCTGGGGCCTTGTAGATTCAATACAAAGCTTATGGCCTCTTACTAGCAGTGACAATACTGTGCTACAGGGCTACATGGTTACAGGGACTTGTGCTCTTGTCTTCCGAGTGTTAGCTGGTTGTGTTAGTTATTGGACTGTTAGCTATTTGAAATAGCTGGTTCACTCTTATTTTCCTTATCTCCTTTGTTCCTTGAGTGGCTAAAAATCCTGTCCTTCTTAAAACTAGTAGAACATTTTTGCATACATTTTGTAGTTGTTGAAATGATGTTTCTCGTTAAAAGGTGTACTGTGAGAAAATTCCCAGCTGGCTTTTGTGGTAGCAAGTAGTTATCCATTTTCTTGCATTCTAAATATCATGAAAAATCTAAGGTAAACTTTTTGCGTGTGAATTGCAATAAATGTGCCTATCTCTATATCTCTGTCTCTCCCTCTGTTTTAGGTGTGGTTAAGCTGTCTTGTATATAGGCAGCAGTAGCGCCCATTTACAATAGGGGAGGAAGGGAAGGGGAACACGCCATGACACATCTGAATAATTGCTTATTTTGATGCTTTTTTTATTACATGGGATTCTTTCTTATATTTAGTGGCACAGGCCAAGAAGAAAAATATTTACATGAATGATTATTTTGTTGTTAAAGACAGAACAATCTGATTGTTTCAGTTGTTACTGGGGAAAACTTTCAGAAGGTATCAGATCTTTTGAAAGTGGCAACAATGCTTTCAAAATAATTTAAGAACACCTATATTCCTTTCCAATTTAGCCCACTTGGTGAGGTTTTAGGATTAGGTACATCTCATAAAGGAAATAATTTAACTCGTAAAGTAAAATAATTTAGCTATCTCTAACATTTGATCTTCTTCATTTTTAAAGAGACCTTAGGACTATGATCTGGTGGGTTGATACCATGCCCCTTACAGGGCATAGGAGAACATGCATTTCTAGATTCTTACCATCAGCTAAAGTTAACACAGTTATCTATAAAATAGTTGTTTCTGACTAACTTCATATCACTTGTTTCAGACAGTAAATTTTGTTTTTGCATATAAAGTTACAAGTCTCTCTATAATATGAAAGCAATATTCTCTTGACTTTTGTCAAATCGTAGTTATTAGTCATTCATATAGCATACCACCTATACCTAAATCTGATTCCAGAATTGCTATTGCCACCCTGACTGCTGAACAGAATTTAAAGCATTCTGTTGCTGTGACCGATTCAAACTAATAATGGCCTCAAGACAGCATCCTAGAAAATTGAATCCTGAGATGTACACTGGGAGCAAACAAAATATTATCTTTCTGATGTATTTTGCTAGTATTACTCCAAGGCAAAAAGGATTTTAATAGGTTGAAAGTGTTACCAAACAAGGAAGAACATATGAACCGTTATTCTATGTCCAACACTTTATTCATTGAGCTTTCTTTTAAATAAGATCAAGTGATATTTCATCCCTATCCTTTTTACGGCCAACCCACAGGATATATTTAAAAGTTTAGCATGAATGAGTGCTGGAATAGTTGATAATTTTCCTTACAATTTCTTTTAATATTTTATCCTTATACAACTTAAGTGTTTGTCAGATTTTGGTACACAATGCAAATTATATAATTTTACATTATATTTTATATAGTTTGCATATATATATGGAGTTGTATCTTTAAGATTAGGGAAAATGAGTTTTCCAAATACAGGCTTCATAATTTCACTGACTGAGAAAAATGGGCTGACTTGAAGAACGTACCCAGAAACGGTCTTGGAAATTGGCGTGTGCAAACCCAAAGAAAGTGGGCAGTAGAAGAAAGTATTCCAGTTTCATCTCTCCACTCATGTAATACCTTATCATGCTTTCCCCATACTGTTTTAGGTCTTGTCTTCCTCTTAAAAATGTCCAGAGTGGTGCGGCTTTCACTGTGAGCAAAGTGAGTCTCGGGGACTCTGTTGGGCCTGGGTGGATGTGGAGCTTATTGGGCTAGCTAGAAGACAGATGCAGTAGAATAGACAGGATATTCCTCTGTGTATGAGGAAACTTTCCAAAAGAATGAGATGCAGAGGTGTAGTGTGAACAGAGAGGTGTGAGAGGAAGCTGTTGAGTTTCCAACAAATTTTTTTTCTTTCTGTTTCACTGTGTTGGGATTACAGGGAAAAATCAACCTTGGCCATCAGTGGCTGGATCAGTCAAACTGCTGTTTCCAGTTGTACCAGCTGCTATTTTGCTCTCACATCCTGATACAGATGTGCTATTATTAATGGCCCTGCTATTACAGGCCAAGCCAAGAAAATCTGCTACCTCATGTACTTGTAATTGACAGGAAGCATAAGCTTCCTTCCTCTCATTGACCAAGGCAGCCTTCTCATCAGATTGGTCAAGCATGATTTCCCCTTCATAAATCCATGCTGACTACTCCTGGTTACCTTCCTGTCCTTTACATATCTTCATAGTATCCAGGATGAGTTGTTCTACCACCTTCCCAGGGATCAAGGTGAGCGTGACCGACCTGTAGTTTTCCAGATCCTGCTTCTTGTCCTTCTTGAAGATAGGGGTGACATTTGTTTTTTTCCAGACCTCAGAAACCTCTCCAGTCACCAGGACCTTTCAAAGATAATCAGCAGTAAGTCTTCAGTGGTCTAGATCATGTTTCAGAATAGGTGATGCTTTTTATTCATGTGGGAGCAGCTGAAAATTACTCAGATGGCCACTTGGTATATTTCTGAAGAGAGGCTTGGTATGTGTAAAAGCGATACATATGGCTTTTTAATAAGGATTTTCATATGTGTATACCTTATGTACATATCTAAATGTAGACTTCTAAGCTTTTTTAGACACTAAAATAACTACTTAATCTTTTTTCCAGAGTGGCTGACTGCCCCCTTCTCCCATTAACTTCCAATTTATTGAAAACTTTGTCACTTCACTTAAAGAAAACCTACCTAGGTTCACAGATCACATCATTCACAGATCACATTGTTTCCTATATATTTTCTCTTCAAGTTGTACATTTAAGCCTTTCCAGATGTAATTCTGGAAGTACCTAGTAAAGACTGAACATACAGCTTTCTGTTTCTGAAGTTAAATGTAATACTTTTTATTATCTACTTTTTATTATCTGTTGCCATAGTTTTCAGTAGTCACTGCTAGTTTAAGTTGGTTACCTAGCTAACATCTCATCACCTAGTCACTGTTAGTTTAAGTTGGTTACCTAGCTAACATCTCATCACCACTGATTCTAAGCCTTTCTATTTCTCGGTTACTTGCATCCTGCTAGAAGGTATTATTTGGCTTAGTAGGTCTATTTTCATTATTATTTTGTAGATCTTTTAGTGAGGGAAGTCTTCTGCATGATTTTGAGTCTATTACGTAGTTTGCTTAAATACATAGTTCAACTAATATTTAGATGCTCAGACAAGAGGAGAATTTTATTTGCCACAAGAAGGGGTTCAGGAATCTCCTCCTTCCTTGTGTCTTTTCATAAAGATTTTCTCTACTCTCGTCTGTCTGTCAAAACGTGACTCATAGTTACTGTGATTGTTTTGGATTTGAAACAACCGGAGCCATATTTTCTTCTTCTGTTTCAGCTAGATAGATCAGTATTTGTTTATAACGTAGTCTATAATGAGTGTCAATCCACCACATTTTGCTATGCTAATAAATGAGAACAGCCAACATTTTTAAATATCATGTAGTGACTCAGTGGCAGTAGTGCCACCTGATTTTTGTATTCAGTTATAAACCTATGTTCATAAAATACATGAGGCATTGCTTTGTAAGCAGTTACAAACTGTTCCCTAAGCAGTAATAGTAGCAGTACTGAAGATCTGACTTTATACAGGTGATTGGAAATGTTGCCTATGGAAATAAAGAACAGAGCTGATGATGTTGTAAGAGTGAAATAACTCTCTTTCCACAACAAAATCAATCTAATAGCCTTTGACTTTCTTACCTAGTTTTGAAATATTTTGTACTTGGAATACTTAGAATTTGAAATTTTAAGAAACTTTAAGGAACTTAAGAATATTAAGGAACTTTATTATGGATACAATTTAAAACAGAAATCTCTTGAACGTTATTAATTGCTTTCGTAGAATTTGCAAGTTTATAGAATTTGCTGAAGCATATAGTGCTCATTTATATTCTGTCTGAATGTTTCTGCTGAATGTTGTTGTGAAGTGCTTTTAAAATTTAAATTAATTCCTAACGTAGTAGACTGATGTCACAAACACAGGTTTACAAATTCAGCACAGGATATAACAGGAGAATATTCTCTAAGGGAATAAGTTCTGATCTGAGTGAAAATAAGCAGTAGTAGGTGGGAAAAGAAAGGCAAATTAGGCTTCAACAGGTAATCTTCTCGTGCATCTGTCCTATCTTAAATGAAAATGAAGAAAAGATAAATAGTAGAGTTCTGGAAACACAGTTTGTTGGAATAACTTCTCCAACACATACTTGTTTACATTCAATAGCCATTACTGAGATAAGTGAATGAAAAATGTCAGAATATTTTTCAGACTGAAGGTTGAAAAGGTTTGTCAGGAAATAAACTTTTTTACTTTGTATAGTAAGTGCATCCTGAAATTCTAGCCTTAAAAAACAATGATATTTGAAATAAACTGAATCAGAAGATGAGGCACATGATTACGTCTGTGCAAGACGAGCATATGAAATTAATCTTAAAAATTAAAAGGATGAACATTATCTAGGAAACTACAGAGAGCGATGGGGAAACTTTAAATCAGTGCCCAGTGACTATTCACTCTCTTAGAATGCTAGGGAGGGAGCTGTGCCAGAACTACTGGAAGCAGGATGTGATGCTTGGAGGGGCGCAGGGCGAGAAAGGATGGAGGAAGCAATCGGTTACTCTTCATGCCTTTGCGCCCCATAGAAGCAATGGATTTGTCACTAGATAAGCACCAGTTCTGGCTTTTCCATGGAATATCTTACCTGTCTCTGACTTGATTAAAACGAGGAAAATTAAGAAAACTTGGAGCTTATCTAATGAGACATAATGTGAATTTGATACATATATAAATTAAAATGTGGTAAAGCTTTGTCTTTTCTAATATATCTTGATAATTTTCTCTTTTACTTTTGTTGTACTCACTTTGTAGCAAACAAAAATTCCAGCTCTGTATTCTACAAAGTACACAGAACATGTTCCTGCAGGACTAGATGTAATTTAATTAGGGCTGAACTTTATTTAGTAGCAAGTCTGGTAAGCTTTCAGCCACTAAGTCATCTTCCCTTACATAATGCTTATCTTTTAGGAAAGGGCTACATCCCGTCTCTATTTTTAGTCTAGGAGCCAAGGCTCAACATGTTTTCCAATACCCAAGTTTTCTTTCTTTCCTGTCACCAGCGTATAATGTTTTAGGGTATGGGGAGGGAGAGATTCTTCTTCCTAAAGCGGACATTAGGAGCTCACCTGTTCAGGGGTTTGGCTTCTTCGGGTTTCTTTGCCAACCAGGAGGTAGATCCTAAGAATTATCGAATGATATATACTGAGAGGGACATCTGGAGATCATCTGGTCCAAACCCCTGCTCAAAGTTTAAAGCTAAACAAACCTAGTTCTCTCAGCCTTTTCTCATATATCATGTGCTGTAGACCCTTAATCATATGGGTGATCCTCCACTGGACTTACTTAAGTATGTCCATGTCTTTCCTGTACTGGGAAGCCCAGAACTGGTCACAGTACTCCAGATTCAGCACGAGTGTTGAATATAGGAGAAGAATCACTTCCCTCAACCTGTGGGCTACAGTCTTGCTAATACCAGCCCAGAATGTGACTGGCCTTCAGCATACTCTTACTCAAATTGCCTGCTAGGACCCTCAGCTCCTTTTCTGCAGGGCTGTTTTCTCAGCCTGTATTGTTTTATGTTCTTTTTCCATCAGTTGGAAAGTTTCTGATAATGGAAATTAAGTTCTTGGTTTGCTTTCAAGGCTCCTAGTGGGAGTCCACATGGGAATAGTTCTTCCCATGGAATTGCTTGATTGTATTGACTATTTTAGGTTTGTTATCTTCAACTGCTAGAAACCGTCTGAATTTTTTGTTGCTAGAATTTTCTGTTGATATCTTAAGGTGATGTTTCAGAAACGACATGTAATAATTTTTCAAGAAATCTGCTAAAAACATTTTTATGGACTTGGAGAGATATGATTGGAAGAGAAAGGAAAATGTAACTTTATATCCCATATCTGTAGCTGACCATGTTTTAGGACGTACAGGAACACACTTAATCACGGCATATTTTTTCAGGTGTTTTAGTAATTTTGTTTTTCATTTTTCATTTTATCTTCTTAATATAATCTGGAAAATATAATCTGCACATGAATTTTGTTAGCTAAACAAATTGCCAAGTTTTGTTATTATAATCTAAATGTATAGCATTTTTCCCATTCAGTTAAATATGGGATTGGCTCATCCAGAAGCAGATATGTACTAAAGTGAGACATTAACTAATAATAGCGAATAATATTGCTATGTAGACTCACATCAGAGAGTGGGTAACTGACTAAACAGTTCCCCTGTTCCTTTATCCTGCTCCTTTGGAAATAGTATCCATTCCCTTGATTAAACAGCTGGAGAATATTAAGGTTTTGGCATAGATAGTTCATTATGAAAATTGCCTTATAAGAATCAATTAAGAAAGAAATGATATAAAGACTTTTTTTTCTTCTAATGCTCTATAATAGGCAATAAACACTTATAATCATGTTGAGAGTAAGGATTTAGTTGATAGTAAAAATAAAATAGTTTGGGGGCTGAAAGGGTAGTCCTGTGAAAAGTTATTCTACTGTAGTTTATAGAAGAAATATTAATGTAAAGCAGTATTTATGTTATTCTCAAACATCTGTGAAAATTTCAATGATATTGATTATAAATATTAAAATGAGACTTTACTGATAAATGCAAAGTAGCAAAAGGAAATTAAGTTGATGCAACTTTATCCTTAGAGCTTATTAAGAGTTGTTTGTCCTGAAAATGTACATTGGTAATAAAATTTACCCATCAGCAAGATGTATCATCTATAGTGATAGTTTCATTTTTTTTATAAAAAGAGCAAAGCATTTAAAGTGTTTCACAAAGGTGGTGGTGCCAAAACCCTGCTCTCCATATTCAGTACCGCTTACCGTAATGAAAAAAATCAAATAAATACAGTCTACCTAATAAAGTTTGTCATTCAGTAATCTGACATACTCGAAACTCACACATTACCATTTTTATTGCTGTGTTATCTTATTCAGAAGAAATAACCAAGTCTTCCATTGGAGACTCACATTCTCCATACTACCACAGCTGCAGTCATCTGACAAATTTAAACTAGAGTTGCCTTATTGCCTTATTCTGATGAAGAATCCCGCAGTACACTCTTCTACAGACAGTCTTTTCTTTGCATCTAATATATTGCAGGCTTGCTGATTTTCATGGTATATTGCAAGGCGTTCCTTATAACATTTTGTTTGAGAGAAGTATGCAAGAAGTCTTTTTATTTTAAGGGAAGTTGTATACTGAGTTTACTGACTACTGTTAGCACCTCTTCCGTGACTTCCTGGCACACAATGCGCTATCATTGTGAGTGTGAGGTTTTATTACTTACAGTAGTTTTTGGAGGATGGATGATGGTGATCATTGAGAGCTAACTGTTAATTCTGTGTAAATCTTGATTTCCCTTTTTGTCTAGAAGCTACAGACATTTTTTACAGTCCTTTCCACAGATGTGCCTGCCATATATGCTCTTTCGAGATACGGAGATTCAGGTTTCTTGCAGTGTACTTATTTCTAAATAAAAATGGTGCAAAATGTTATGTTCTACTCTTCATTCTTTCTCCAGATAAGCAACAAAAAAAATTCATTTTAGTTGCGTGTTTGTTTGGTAATGCCTTTTTTTGTTAGTATAATGAAAAAATGAAATGTTTTCTACCAGAGTCTTTAGAATCCTAAGTCAATCTGTGCTGCAAAGTAGTGTTATATTGTTTAAGACTTGTTTGTCCATAATCCTTCAAAAAGGATGTAAAAGTTTCAACAGTTACTCACTAGAGAGAGAGAGATCTTTTCCTAATTGTCAGTGTGTTGGAAAATGCAGCCTATCTTAGAGATTGTCAAGTTCCTAGTAAACTCAAAACAAGAAATATAGCAGTTTCATAACATAAAAGCTGGGGTTTTAGAAGTAACTCATACCTACTTTCTAGCTCTCTGACCTGGCCTGGCAGAACTACAAAGACATACTCTTTATGCATATCAAATTCGAAGCAATGTACGAGCCGTTTTTAAAATAAAAAAAAATATGTCCTCTGTTTAGTCTTTGTAGTTTACAGTTGCAAATTTGTGATAAGAAACCATGTAAAGAAAGAAGCTTGATTATAGGGTGATGAAAATGAGTGAATGGATGAGGCTACATCTAGTTACATGCAGCTCATCCAAGTTGCTTAGAAAGGATGACAGTCAGCAACAGCATAGCACATCAGTTCCTTGTTTGAGACTTGGGCAAAGTTTTGTCTGTAAGGTGAGGTTTAAAATGCTAGTCACTTTCTAGGCGTTAGGCAAAAGAGGGTCTTTCTCAAAATATTGCTGTATCGAATGGGTCTTATTTATGTAGGGGATCCAAATGAAATGTCTTGTTTGTGAAAGAGAGCACCTTTTAATGGGATGGCATGTCACTATACTGACTTGCTGCATAAAACTACTCCTAAGTATGTGTTTTTCTCAGTATGGTTTGTTATTTAGTTTAGGAGACAAGTTAACTGTAATTATAAAACATTATTTAATCTATTACAGACAAATTTATTATAATAACAGATTAAATTAAAAGGTATTATGGATGAAGTTTTAAAATACTTAATACTTTTAATTTTAATGATAAAATGGTTAATTTAATTTGATTCAGGAAGTACAGAATCTCATTTCTTTAAATTTGTAGCCAGATGCATCCTGCGTGTATTTATGCAGAAAGACTCTTCACTATTTGATGAGACTTCTAAAGAGTTCGTGTATTTGATGGAAGAGTTTTTAGCTCTCTCTTCTCAGGGACATAATAGAGTCTCTGAGTACTAAAACCTTGACCTGTTTTGCAGTTGTCATTTAAATTCATGTCTATAGATTAAATATTTAAGATGTAGAAATACCTTTTATAAGGATTTGGTGTTTGCAATAGAAATGACTCTATAGGTATGAGGTCCTACAGTTAGATACTGGTTATATCTTAATAAATAGTTGCAAAACTGTGTCTAGGAGTACCCTGAATGGTATTTTATGTAGTGAACGAATAGATTTTGAAATATATTATTTTATTTTTTAAAAATAATAAAGACATATATTTTTCCAGCCAGTGAATTTTCCTTTTTTTTTCTACTATGTTTCTTTTATAATAAAATGAACATCTGTTTTTCCTGAACTTGGGGGGCAAAAAGGTGGTTTTAATTTTTACCTAGGTTTATTACAAGTGTATCAGTACTCTGTAAGAATTTTTTTCTGTACACTGACAAGATTCATATTCATCTTAGCTATGCATTGAATCAAAATAGTAGAAGTTAAGTTGAAAATATTTGCATAGTAAGAATTACCTTACACTTTTTGTTCCTCATCCTCTTATCTCTAAAGTATACAGGTAAAATTGTAACTGAGTTTCTGGTGATGGTTTCTTTTCTGTTTTCAACATTAGGCCGCTGACATCTGTGATCCAAACCCAATCATGATGCTTATTTTGTGTGTTTACTTGTATGAAAGGCTCCCTCACTACTTGCCCAAGAAGACTATTGAATTTACAGGTGCTCTCCATGCAACCGTTGTTAAAAAGGTACTGACACCATTGCAGCAGTACAAGGTTAAAAAACTCTGTGTGCATGTATGTATTTGTATTATATATGTACTACAACAAAGAATGAATGTGCTTCACGCAATTTCTCTATTAAATGTAGAAGATGGAGGAATGTCTCTTTTTTTCCTTCAGTTTTGGGATTCTGACTTCAACTGCTTTTTTTTTCCTGTGCTTTTACTGAGCACGGAAAATATACAAAACTAACAGTGGTTTCTGGGATCAAAGACAGGAATAAGAGGTTAACAGCTGAGGTAGGAGCGCAGTGTGGTCTGCAAAAAATGGAGCTTGGAAAGTCTGTGGGAAGTTTATGCTCCTTAGGGAGAAGAGTGATCGGCCTAGTTATTTGAAGTACTTTCTTCTTTTGTGACATCCTTGTTTTGTGTTTTGGAAGCTAGTTGGGGAACATACTTTTGTGCTCTAAAAACAGAATTAAAATAGGCTAAATTTTTATAATGTTTTGTTCTGATAGGTGCATCTGAAAAACCCAAGCCTTAAAACTTTGGTGTACAACGCTACTCTAGTAGGAAGAGATGCTGAGAATTTCTTATTACCTGAAGGAAGTACCGTCATCATTGCCCCTAAGTAAGTAATGATTTGTTCAGTGTTACTAGACGTCTAGCAATATGGAAATATAAATGTACTAATTTAATTGTGGTGGAACACTGGAGGCATGTTCAACTACAAACAGGGAAAAAATGGTCAGTGTAAAGATCAAGTATTTTTGCCTTAACCTGGCACAAAGCCAGCCTAATTCGTCAATGGCACACTTGCAGTTCGGCTTAATAGGCCTTTGAGAGTGGAATGCATGTCTTCATATCACTGTAGGAGGCACCTGTATCCATAAATATTTTTGTTCCTCTGTCACGAAAGCTTTAATTTTCAGTTTGGATCGCTGCTCTTATATTTTATTTTCTTTCCCCCACTAAAGCTGTATTATCTCCTTCTGAATTTAATTCACATTTTTTAACATTAACACATTATGTCAGCATAAGCAGATAAAAATTCTTTCCCGTAAGGCTTCAGTTTTTATTTCTTATTCTTATATTAAAGTATGACTGGAAGTTTAAGAGGTCATGGCAGAGATTTGATAGTAGTGTTAGATAGCTTCTTTTCGGTTTGCCCCAGATGGTAACTGTCACAACTTCAATGTAGTTATTTCTGTACTATAGATTTCTGAAATACTTTATCATCTAAAGATCATGGAGGGGTTTAATTCTGGGAAAACACAGGGTTGTTAAGATGTTTGGTAACAGAAATGCTCCCAATATGTGCCCCATCTTTTCTTGCATTTCGTTCACTTAGTACATCTGTACAATGTAGCTTATGACTAGATACAGGAATTTCACTAAACCTTATTTAACTGTCGAAGGCACAAGGGAGGCAGCAGCACCTCTGCCTGTCAGTCAAGAGTTTGGAGGTTTAGACTGCAGGTCTGTTTAAGATAGTCCTTTGCAGATGGAATGGGTTAGAGATTGCAGAATGGAAAACAAAGGTCAACATTTATATGAAAATAAGCCGTGAGGAAGCGAAAAAATTTCAAAGATATAGCGTCAGTCTCAAGAAGAGTCAACATAAATACAGTGCTTTTTAAGGATAATCAACATTTTAATATTAAATAGCATGCCTGTTGTAATTATATGCAGAAGGAGAAGTAAGTAATGCTATGTTATCATTGATCTGTGAGGCTGATTTGATTCCATTTGCTTTGCAATTACTTCAACTAAGAATTAACATATAATCTAAAATATAATCTTTGAAAATGTCATGAATTTTTATGAAAGGTCAATACCATGGCTGTTTTTCCCTTCATCTTTAAAAATACACACACACACACACACATGAATATTTTATGTAAATATAGGTATGTCTTCACCAGTACTTCCTCTTGCACTCCAAGCTAACTTGATACTAGCCAGCTATAGACTGTAAAACATTTTGAACTTTAGAATAAGGGTATTTTGGAGGTGGTGCAGGGGGTTGTTTGTTTGTTTGTTTTTTAGATAAATTAATAAATAAGGAGCAATTAAAAAATAACAGGTATTACTGGTGAAGGACTTCTACAGGGCTACAGTAAAGCTTACAGTAAAGAAAGCTGTAAAGCTTGTTTTGCCAAAGTTTCATGGTGAAAGATCAAGGGGAATATTAGCAGTTCAGAGAAGATTCATTCATACAGAGTTCAGGCATTTACAGCTGAAAAGATGAACCACCAGCCTTGAAAGGGAGGCTAAAGAAGGTGAAACTTTTCAGGCCTGTAATTAGAGAGCTGGAAGGCTCGGAAGATTTTCACTGTAGCTCAATATCAGATCTTTACTGATTAGCTTTAATAATTTTGGATATGAGATTCTAACTCTCTAGGGTCCTGCACTGTGCCGTATGGTTGCAGTTCACAACAGCAATAGCATAAAGCTCTCTAAACTCTATTTGGTAATGTAGACATCTAATAAGTTTTTCAGTCTGAATAACTTAAAAGATGATCAGATCATTATTTAAAAGTACCTTCCTGGGAAAAGAGATCAGGCACCAAAATGATCCGTTATTTAACGGCAAAAGCTATAGAACGAAAATTAAAATAAAAAGCCACCCAACAACTGGAAGCTGGAGCTGTACAAATTCAAGTTGAAAGTAGTGAAGGTTATTAACTACTGATGGAAAAAAAACCCCTATCTGAATGACAAATTCTTCAAATGTAAGGGTTTTGCAAATCACAGCATCATTGAAAATTGGACAAGAAATGACCTCAGAAAGCCATCTGCTTCAGGTCAATATGGGGTGCTTCCTTGGAGAATTGCTTCTGCCAAATAGCAGTTATTGGATTCAAGTGAGGGATGATTGGGTTGCAGGTAATGGACTGCAATATGTAACTACTTCAGACTTGTAGGGGTTTCTTTTGATCTTAAACTCTGCAAATCCGATAATTCCAAACAACTTTTTATCCTTCTCCTTCTACCCAGAAGTAGTTGTGTTTAACCGATAAGAGACGGAGATTGGTTGCCTGCTTTTTGACAGCTGTTGCAGGCCAGAGCTGCTTAAGAATCTGACCCCTATAGTATGTCAATTGAAGTGGGTATGGATGGAAGTAGTTGTTAAAATAAGAGAATGAACAGGTTTATAAAACAATTCCATAAGCTTAATTTTACCTCACTTTACATTGATAACAGTAAAGGAGAATAGAGAATGTAACTCTAAGCAATTTTGTGTTTTCCCTGGTGCTGGCTTTGCCACAAAAGGCAACAGTTCACAGCTTAAAATAGATTTCTCTGCTATTGCATGAGCCAGAGGGCAGAGATCAAGCAGTGTGTTCCACATGCTCCATTTCCCTGTCATTGCTGATTGTGTCAGGAGCAGAGTAGGCTCCTTAAGGCTGTCCAGTTTGTGAGTGGATGTTTCAGCCAGCACACTTCTCTGAGTCTGCAGTCCCAGGACACCTTGTCCAGAACATTTTGAAAGGCAGGGCAGCCTGGGAGCCTCAGAGTCTGGGTGGCTTAGCAGCTCTTCACACTGTCAAGGATAGCAATGTCTGGGAGCTCTGCAGCAAGGACTTAAAAGCTGTAAGAGCCAGACTTTCAGAACTTCCAGAATCAGCAGATCTAGGAACTGAGATCCTGAGACTTTTGGTGCTAGGGAAGAACTCTTCTGAGTATCATACTCCTTTCTTCTTGGCATCAAGCCTTGGAGAGATCAAGTTGAGTTCAGATTTTTAAACATCTGTTCATGGGGTTCCGAAAGCCGAGCACCAACTTCCTCTTAGGAACCTAAGATGACTGGAAGCCCTGTAATTTCTGGATCTTACGTGAGCTTCCTAGTTGAGCTGCAGTGAATTCTGGAAGTGTTGGCCTTTCCTCAAGTTTAGACAGTGTAGGCTCATGCATGATTGAAGATATTTTGTTCTTTTTAGTTACTTTATTTTAATTCATACATTTTACAACATTACTGCAATATTGGTGTGACAAATTTCCGCAAATAATTGGTTTAAATTTAATGCAATGATGTTGCACTGCTTGTGCATTTCTATTCCTATACCAACTGCAAAATAAAATGTCAGCTTAAATCACTTCAATTGCAATGATAAGGCAGTATTACTAGACCTGTCCAAAGTGATGACTTTTACTTATCCTGGGAAGCTATGGTTACCCTTTCTTCTAGATAAAATAGTGAACTTCCTCAAATACGATTTAAATCACAGTTTAATACCATGTTTTACGCAGCTGGCAAATTAGAATGCATTTTGAACTAAAATTTCCAAATAGTTTAGCCAGCCTTTTTGAAATCACTTCAACTTGCTTAAACACAGCTCCCCGATGGAGATAAAACATCCAGGAATATTAGCTCTTTTTGTTTCTTTTACTTCAGAAGGTGACCTACATGAGCCAGGTTAACTGATATTTTCAATATTTAATGCTTTTACATAAATACATTAAATTGGATATCAGGTGAAAATGCTGCACTATGATTTGAGTAAGTGTAAGTGATATAGATAATTGTCACATATTCATTATCAATTTTGATATCTAATTTTATTTATGTTTATTTTAAACAAACCTGGTTTCTTTTGGGTCATTGCGAGATTGTCACTTTCATCAGATGTAAAAATTGTAGAATGACTTAGATATTGAATTAAACATTGTGATTTGTATTTTATTGACTGCTATAAAAAAAAGGTCCAGAAAAAGTGGTGATTTTAAATAAATATTTAAAATGTGAACAGCCATTATATGTGACTGTAATAGACAGCTAATATGTTGACCACAAAAGAAATAATTTGCAAATCAGTACTTTTTTATTAAAAGTTATCAAAAGTCCTTCTGATGAGTGGATCCAGGAAGTGGGAGAGAAATATTTTCAAACCCTCCCTTTCTTTACTTTCCTTGCCAGTCACTGACATGGAGTGGGGACATGGCAGTATGAAAACAGCCGTGCTGGATCAGACCAGTATTTTATCTCCTGCTCTAGTCAGAGCAGACATTGTAACCACGCAGGTGGTTCCTCAAGTGAGACTCATCTTTTGCATTTTTGATGTGCCCTGTGATCTCACCAGATGTAGGAAACTTGAATATAGGAAGCACTGCTTAATTTGGGGGACTGTTAGGCTCTTTTCTGAAGAAAACAAACAAACAAATAATGCCCCCTCTTCTTCCCCCAAGAAACAAGCCAGTGGTCATAATTAGATGCCTGCAGAAGAATAAGGACAAGGGTAGGCTTGTATGACGTTCCTACCTAACATTCCCTCAGCCTCCAACTTTTTTCAGTTCAGGGGACTTGCTTGCAGCTTGCAGCGCTAAATGTGGTGTTACATGTTTCATAACCATCAATTTTTTTTCCATGTAATTGTTCTGTCTTCCTTTGAGACTATGTATACATGCAGCATCCACAACATTCTTTTGGCAGCACTCCACAGTGTAATGCTGACATGCTGACTGCATGTTGGATGGCCCGCTCCTTCTTTTCCTTGATCATGGCTTCTATCATTTGATGCCTGAGACTTTTTGTAGACTTCTATCATATTCCTCCTTGTCATCTGTTTTCCCGACTTCAGTGTCCTGACCAACTCAGTTATTCCTTATATGGAAGCCATGCTATTACCTGTAAGCATCCTTGCTGCAACTTGGTGAGCTTTATTCAATTATGCTGTATCCATTTTGAGATAAAGATGGAAACAGTATTCCAAGTTTGGCCACACAGATGTATGCCTTGGATGGATGAGGTTTCCCAATGATAATCTCCGTGTTGTTGTCTTTTCCCTTACAAATTATTTCTCACGCTTCATTAGCTTTATTGGATGTTTCCTAGCACTGTGCTGACATTTTCATGAAACTATTCATCACAATCCCACATTCTCATTGGTAAGCTGTAATGGCTCGGAGGCCGTTGTTTTATATGGAACGCAGAACTATTTTCCCTGGGTTCATCTTTTTACATCTATCTACACTGAACTTCCTCTCAGTTTTATTGAATACTGAGATGGTCTCATAAGGTCCTTCTGTAATCCTTGCACTTGTCTTTGTCCTTACAACCTTGAGCAACTTAGAACATCAGTGACCTTGATAACTCTCCAGATTGCCACAGACCCTTGAGGACTCTGCGGATGACTTATATTGTAAGAACTGTTAATTCCTATGGTGTATTTTTTTTTAATGAGTTATATATTCAGTCTCTGTCATCCATGTCTGCTTAATTTCACCAAGGCTTTTGACACTGTCTCGCATCACTTCCTTGTAGGTAAACTCAGGAAGTGTGGGCTAGATGAGTGGATGGTGAGGTGGATTGAGAACTGGCTGGATGGCCGAGCTCAGAGGGTTGTGGTGAATGGCACAGAGTCTAGTTGGAGGCCTGTGGCTAGTGGTGTCCCCCAGGGGTCAGTCCTGGGTCCAGTCTTGTTCAACGTATTCATCAATGACCTGGAGAAAGGGACAGAGTGCACCCTCAGCAAGTTTGCTGATGATACGAAACTGGGGGGAGTGGCTGACACACCAGAGGGCTGTGCTGCCATTCAGAGGGACAGGGACAGGGGGTCAGCAGGGGCTGACCTGCTGGAAAGTATCTCTGCAGAGAAGGACCTGGGAGTGCTGGTGGACAACAAGTGAAGCATGAGGCAGCAGTGTGCCCTTGTGGCCAAGAAGGCCAATGGGATCCTGGGGTGCGTGAGGCAGAGTGTTGCCAGCAGGTGGAGGGAGGTGATCCTGCCCCTCTACTCAGCCCTGGGGAGGCCTCACCTGGAGTACTGTGTCCACTTCTGGGCTCCCCAATACAAGAGAGACATGGCACTGCTAGAGAGAGTCCAGCGGAGGGCTACCAAGATGATGAGGGGACTGGAGCCTCTCTCCTCTGAAGAAAGGCTGCGAGAGCTGGGCCTGTTCAGCCTGGAGAAGAGAAGACTGAGAGGGGATCTCATCAACGTGTACAAGTATCTGAAGGGAGGGTGTCAAGAGGATGAGGCCAGTCTCTTCTCCGTGGGGCCCAGCGACAGGACAAGAGGCAACGGGCAGAAACTGAACCACAGGAAGTTCCATCTGAACCTGAAAAAAACTTCTTCACTGTGAGGGTGACAGAGCATTGGAGCAGGTTGCCCAGAGAGGTAGAGGAGTCTCCTTCGCTGGAGATATTCAAAACCGGTCTGGATGTGATCCTGGGCAATATGCTCTAGAGGGCCCTGCTGGAGCAGGGAGGTTGGACTAGATGATCTCCGGAGGTCCCCTCCAACCTAAACCATTCTGTGATTCACTAATTTCCTTTTAAATGCATAGACAGGAATCTTATTGGATATATGAGAACTAAATCACCTTTAATCACCTTGTTGAACTCCTTTGAAGACCTCCTATAGGTTTATAAGGCAGGACTGCATTTTATAGGTGTTGACTTGTGCCAGCTAGATCACGTTTATGGAGATCTCATTTATAGTAGATCCAATTTATACTTACTTATTCTTTTGGTTTTTATCATTTTTTTCTACTACATTAGCTGATATACTTGAGGCTTAAAGATCTGTAGTTCTCCTGTCTCCCCCAAAACCTTTTAATGATGTTGGTGTCATATTTGCCACCGTCTAGTTCTCAGGTTGCAAGGTAGTTTTAAGTAAGAGTACTGTCTTTTTTTTTTTTTTTTTCCTTTAGTCCATCTTAGGAGTGAGGTAAAGGATGTCCCAGAAAGTTTCCTTGACAGCAACTGTTACCTGGGGACTAATGTTGCCACTACTCCTATCAAAATAAGTTTCTAGAACTTCTCAACTTACTTGGACAGATGTGTGCATTGAGTTCACTTGAAAAAGAAGCTGTTACCAAACTTGTGAGCCAAATGTAAATTAACATTGTTCCACTGAAGTCATGCTATACTGATTACTATTGCAAGTCCTCTACCTCATCATTTACCTCTACCTCACCTTACATTTACCTGTGTAAGTGTGTGTATATATATATATATACACACACACACACACACACACACATACAGTACATGCTAAGCCTATTTTGCATGCTGCCAGTGGTTGTCTGCCTCTGCCTTAGAAGTCTCAGTTGGCAAAAGACCAACAAATTGTACATGATTTCCCTCTATTAATCTATTTTAATTCTTTTCTGTCAGGCTGTGCAGTTCCTATTCATCCTTTTATGGGGAGGGCTGATTTTGTTTTGGGAGAGGGTTCCTTCTGACTTTAATATGTGCTTTTTCTTTTCCAGAAGAATTACTAATAAATCTGTAGCTTATAAACATAACCTTTTTCTAATGTTAACGAATAGCTTCAAAATGTTCTTCGGGTAATATCAGCTTGAGTAAATTAAGAAATTTCAAGTTTTTACTAGAGTTTTTTTTTTTTATACTGTTTCATACAGTTGGGGGAAGAGTTTAGATTTTAAAAGTTCTTTAACTACATTGAATGGCATTACCATGAAAATAGAGACCAGTCAGGTGACTTTTCAGTTTGTGTTTTGAGATATTCTACTAGCAACTCCAAAAATTTAGGTCTCTTACTTTTTAGAGAAAGCTTTCTATACTCTGATCATATGTGTAGAAAGGCAGTGTACTTTTAGGTTCTACAATTCTTTTACTTTTGAAAGTCTTGTATGTAAACACTATAATTTTTCTGAACTTCATGCCATTTTGAGATATTAATCTCAAAATCGGAGAATAAAGCTTCAACAATCAAAATTTTGTTATTGATCTTGCTCAGTTGCAGGACTAGTGCAGGTCCAATCCCTTTACCTTCTCTAGACTCTCATTCCACGTGGTCTCTCCTACTATGCTTTCATTTCTTGTCTGAAACTCAAGAGTTGTGACATATCCAAGAGCACTTCATTTTCTCCACCTGTTAATCAGCTTTGTCTAATTATTCTGAAGTTTTCTTTACTCAGTTCCTTATCAATCTTGAATAAGAATCAGATCAAGAACTTGATCTGTCTGACAACATAAAAAATAGAATTTTTTAAAGTTAAACAGGGAATTGTCCCCTTCGAAGAGGTGAACATTAAGTAGGTCAGTTACTAACTTAGGGTAATCTATTCAGAAAGAGAACTTCCTGTGTTGCTGTGTGTGTGTGAAGAAAAATCAAGCCACATGCTGATGGCATAAAAAGCAGTAAGAACTTAATATTGTTCCTCTTCTATCTATATAGTTTTTTATTAGAACTTTTTAAGCAGCTCATGGACAGAAGATTGAATTACAGCAAAGCAGTTCAAAAGAAAAATTATCTTTCTTTTCTGGCCCCTTTTGCTCATAAAGATTCTAAAATGCTCTCCTGAAATGACATTTCTGAGTCACAACTTTGTCTCATTATTTAAAGAATTATTATTATTATTATTTTTTTTTACGTAGGACACAAGCAAGTGTGAATGTGGAATTCACTAGTCGTTTTTTGCACCCTGCTGAAGCAATGTTGCTACTTATTTCAAAGTCTGTGGGTGGAATAGGTGGTGCCACACTGACATTCTCTCTGAAATCTAAAGTCAAGCATATTGAGCCTGCTGTAAGTTTATTTGTGTATAATTAATACTCTCATAAAAATATTGTTCAGCAGTATGATGTATCAAACACAAATGCACTGGGGTAGGAATATAAAGGTGAATTACCATTAATGCCTTTGAGCTATTAATTTTCAAGTGTAAAATTTTAGGCTATGTATGTGCAGAGAAGTGTCTGGTAGAATATCCACCATACTTAATGATGTATTTGGATCCTGAATAAATTTTAAAATGTTGCCCTAATCGGTCTGAAAATCAAACTGGAGTCCTTTCACCATGTGAAAGGTTTTGGAAATTCCGTTGTTGATGTGGTGGTATGCCTCTTCTAGTGTCAGATGGACAGCAAACTTTTTCAGATGTTAGTATGTTTATTTGTGATTTTTAGTTTAGGCAATCCTTAGATTTAAGAAATATCCCAGAAACAGAGCAGGAACTGGCATGCTGTCCAACATTTGTTATCAAACATTCTCTGAGCAGACCTCTCCTGAGCTTAAGGGGTGTTTGTGACTTTTCTTCTTTTTCTTTTAATATGGTTGTAGCAGTAGACAATGATCTTAGAAAGGAAGTTTGGGATGGGAGAAAAGAAACACATACATATGGAAAAATAAGAGAGCAAGAAAATAGTTTGGTTCTTGTCCCTGCGGTATCATTCTGAAGAACATGTAAAGGTTATGAAGCTAACGCATGTTTAAAAAGAAATGGGCTTTAACTCTTCTTTACTGGCAACAAAGCCTAGCATTTAATTGTGTTAATTCTGTAGTCATCAGTGGCCAAATATATAGTTCCATACTTTGTAATATTTTCCTGTTTGTCAACGTATAAGCATGAATGTGGTTTGCAACTTTTGATATATTCAACAGATTGATTTAATTTTTTGTTCTCTTTTAGGAGGTATTAAAATGCAAATCTCCCTGTTATGAGCTGAAGAAAGTTACTCTTAATGTTACTAATCCCTTCAGAACTGATGGCATATTCAGGTAGACAATTCTATAAAGACAAAACTATAGTGATCATGCTGTTTTATCAACTCTTTTCCATAATTTTCTCTTTCTATTTAAGGATGTAAAACCTTGAGGTTAAATTATAGGGATTTACATTGCCAAAGTTGTTTCAAGCACTATAAAGTAGAAGCTATCATAATGAATAAAGAAGATAAATAAACATTAATTGAAATCCCTCTCAGTGTAAGCAATAAAGCAAGAGCTTTAATCTAATGGAGTTCATGAACCTTGCTTGTATTTTTATGTTTGGCTAAGGTCCAGCAGAATTCCAAACAGAAATAAACCATATTAATTAATAGTTGGTTATTTCTGCCCCCCCCGCCAATCTGCCTTATCCTGCTGTTTAAATTATAAAGCATGCAAAAGAAAAATTTTCTTTTGCCTTGAGTCTCACATCACTATCAGTTAATCTAATTTTTCATTTGTATTCACCATAGATGTAACAACTCCAGAGTTATAAACATAATTTTCCTAATATGAAACGAAAGGAATGCTGAGCCTCTTTTATGTCTCATTCTGTGTGATCTGACTCCATATTTTGTGTTTACTCTTCAGAGCTAAACATTGGTTGATGCTATTTGTTTATTTAAGAGAACATTTTCCATAACATTTTTAGCTTCTTTTACTGGTGCGTTTAATATACATGCAGCCTAGGCTGAGAACGACATTTGTTTTGTCCACAGAACAGGTTTGGTATAGACACCTGTAACAGGATTGTTTTTCACTGCTCCAACATTGTGCTCCAGCATAAGCCTCCTATGTAGGAATCATATGAATTTATTTAGTTTCTGTACTTTTCTTTAGTCTTTGAGATAGTCAGTGAGGCTGTCTAATCAGTTCTATGATGTGGATAGCTCTTTCAGAAAGAATAGATTAAGATGATAAGATAATTTAATTTCATATATACCATTCAATAGCTACATGAAAACTCCCTGAAGTAATTATCAAATTGGGCCACATTTGAACCAGTAACCTACAAATAAAAGATTTTTTGTAGCATAATTTTATACCATATTACATAGGTATATTGCTTAGTTGCAAATAATACACAGAAGTGCACCTGTGATACCAAAACAGTAGCTTTTTTACAGAAAAAGAGTGCTGAAAATCTTAAAACAAGATGTATAAAATAGTACTCTATTAAAAAAAAAGGACAGGTTAAAAAGATGAGCCTCCTTGATTTTGTCTCAAATATATAGCAAATGTCAGATATTTCCAAAAGCGGTAAATATTGCATCCTAAACCAGTCCTTTCCTGGCATTCTGCTGTTTGTTAGATGCTACTTGTTCTATCAGCTAAGTAATGTTTTCTGTTTTTACAGTTCATAGATTATAATATTCATGTATAGATATATATTTTAAAGATTATTGAATACTTGTACTTTATTAAATAAAATAAGTTAAATACTTTTAAAATCCTTGATGCATTTCTCTGTGAAGGACTGCAGCTGTTCTTACCTAGGAATAGAAATTATTTCTATGTCGTAAGATATTATAGTAAGTGATGGTCAGTGTTATTTTTTTTAAGAGCAGATTAAATTGTGGGGCAGAGCATCAACTCACACTGATATAAATTGAGGTAGTTCCACTGAAGATCTTGAGTTCAGATCTTCAACTAGTGCAATGCATCTTTCTTCTGTTTGTGCTGTCCTCTGCAAGTGTAGAGAAAATGCAGAAATCTGGTTGGTTTAAGCTGAAAAAATTGTGTACTGGTGCTACATAATATAAATTCTGCAATGATACAGCAACTCTAGTTCTTGGGTAATGACTAGTAGTATGGCAATGGATTATCCATTACCTAAAATAGAAATAAAGTGTGCATAATGTTGCACACACAAAAGCGAGTAAGGTCAGAGTCTTCTAGGAAAAATGAAGAGATTCTTTGAGGTTTGTTAGTGAAATCACAATTTACTGTAGTTTAATAGATTCACACTTTAATTACAGAAGCAAAAAAAAAAAATTAACTTTTTTCTTCAAGTCATTGTGTATTGATCCTTCACTCATTTATTTTAGTGAAGATCTTAGTGTGAATTACATTTTAGACAATTGTTTCATATTTAAAAATATATATGATTTGTCTTAATCTTGAAATGTGCATAGTTCTTCTGTTTCTAAGATGTTCCTTTTTTTTTTTTTTTTAATATTTAAAAAAAATTATTTCAGGTTGGTCTGCATGTCATGTCATGTCATGGCTGTAAACTTTCCCTATGATTACAAATCAATCTATGATATTAATGAGGTAGTAGTTTAGAGTAATAAATAATCCTTGAATAAATGTCTCAGGATTTTCCATGCTTACATAAGCTTTAAAAATTCCATGGCTTAAATTGTGCAAAATGTTTTAAATTGTTAAACAAAAAACCTATAAGTGTAAGGAGAAAAATCTCCTCATTTTTAAGTTTTACTGTGCTTTTCAAGCATCCTTAAATGAAAATAATAAGCTTCTTTACCAAACCTTAATTTGAAAGTTATAATAAACTAATTTTTATCTTCATTCTGCAAGTTAAAAATAAAGTGTTTATAAGCACTTGCCATGTTCCAGGGTTATTTTGCTGGAATCCACAAGTTACTTAACTCGGCCAGAGCAAGTATGTCAAGCCAGGGAAGTAAAGCAAGAGAAAACATTCAGGTAAGTTTTGAATGTCGATTGCTAATTTTTCAATTATACAATTTTATTAGTGTAATATCTTTGTGTATAACTGTGTGCATTCCAGTTATAAAGAATTATAGGTTAGGGCATAAAAGTATGGTAGAATTAGGTAATATTATTAAAACATTTTATAGATAATTTTGTCATAAGCAGTAGAGAAAAGGTAAATAATTTAAAGCTGAAATGGATGAAAATGTTCTGAGCATGGATGATTAGGGAATGGGTGTAATTTGCCACAAGGAAAAAGTGATAGAGAAAGTAGGGTTTAAAGCTAAAATATTGATGGTAGGTAGGGGCAACCGTGGTGACATGGGTGACTGAAGGAAGTGCTGACAAGAAATGTCAGTAAGATGGACTAGCTCCAGTTTATTAGGATCTTAAAAGTAGAAAGATTAGCTCTGAATCTCAGAGTGAAGAAGGCTGAGATTTTAGAAGGTGCAAGAGTAAAAGATAGGCATTCTACAGAATTCTGGAGTTGAGCTGGAGAATTGTGCGGGAGTCTAAGATGTTATAGGTTCAGTAGGCCATTGGAGACAGTTGTGCAAAACAGAATGAGGTGAGATTAATGAAGAAATATAGGTATAAGTTAATATAATTTCATGCTTGAGAGTTATTACTTAGCTGACCATGGACAGATTTTCTGACATAAGAGATGTGGAAGGAGAAGGAGAGTTCAAAGTCAGCATGGTAAAGGTGATAAAATGGCAAAGGATAAACAGCAGAGAATAATTGCAATGGGAGTCAAGGAGAAATATAGCAGAAAGAAAGATGCATGCTTAAGAAGACTCACAGCCCAAGAGAAAGTATTTCTGTCTTCACTGGCTTTAATTGTTGGACAATGTAATAAATATCAAGAAATTTGGATGAACAGGCAGAAATCTTTATGGGCACTGAAGTGGAGAGGTGTGTATCAGAAACACTGATAGTCAAGGTTAAAGGTGAAAGAGACAATTGAAAACCTGCTTGAGAACAAAGATTTGTGGCATTCCCTAGAAGTGACCTAGCACAGAGGAAGAAAAAATAGCTAATGCATTTTTTTTGGAACTTGTCAAATATTAAGAATTGCACGATTGTTTTAATAATTGTCAGAGTTTAATAACTTTATTTTTCAATCATAGAATGAAATATTTAGTGTCCATTTTATCTTTTTAACAATAGATGCTGCATTCACATGTTAGGCAATTCAGCTATTTGTATTCCTAATCCTCAGTTGGGGTAGTATAGTAACTAAAAAAAATCAAGTTTCTTCTCAGAAAAGAAGAAGGAAGATCTAGCTTTGAAAATACACCATCAACAACTTTCTTACAATGAATGTGTGAAATATGCCAGCCACAAAGCACTATCAAGAAAGAGTATTTTAGCCACCACAGATTTTTTTTTTTTTTTTTTAGGCAAATTCTTTCAGTATCATTCTGTGCCCTGTTTGTGTTCTGTGAGCTGCACTGTGTGTTGGGTGCTCTGTGCACTTACACTGACAAGCTACGCTTATCAGGGGTGCTGCAATAGTTGAACCTTAAGTGACTAATGATTCTGAGTTTTGAAATGAATAACCAATTTCAGTACAATGATTTTAGAACAAAAATTACAGATAACTGTAGCAAGGACTATCCAAAGGGAAACAGCCATATCTATTTCATATAATGCATATTAGAGAAAAATGTGCTTGATCATAATTACTGCTTATTGTGGTAAGGTGTCCAAACTGTCAGCCCACTAAACAAATGATGGATTGATTTGATTGGATGTTACTTCTGTTCATATTTTTTGCTAAAATGACATTTGATCTTTTCTGAATGTAACTCAAAATGGGATGTAATAATGTTCTGTCTTTTCTGCTATCACTTGTGTTGAGGAGATAGATGATATTTAGAATTCAAGTACTATTAACATATGCTAGAGTGAATGGCCCCATTTTGAATTTAAGCAAGAGAAGAAAATGAACTTGAAAACTATGTAATCCTCACTCAAAATTCTCTCAGGACCAGAACAGTGATTGCCTAAAAGTACTATCTACTCTTACAAAAAAAGAAAAAGAATAGAGCCACTCTGGTAATTCCATTGAGATGTCTACAGACTTTACTAGTAAATTGTGCCTAGCAGTATAAGAAGCTGTTTGAAATAGTCAGAAGAAGATTTTTCATCATCATGCGTATTTTAGCTTAGTTTATCCCTAGGAAATAAATTAATCTAAAAAGATTAATTGAAGAAAGATTCTTTTTGAATGGAACACAACAAACTTCTGAGATTTGCATTAAAAGAATTAACATGTCTGCAGTGTATTACTGATCAATAGTAAGATTATATCTGCAATCTTTTTATCGCTTTTGATAAATCCAGAAAATGCCATCTACAGAACAGGGGCTTCAGTCTAAGTGCTCTTTAAGCGTAAAACATAACTTAAAAACAAAGTGCTTGCACTCCAAATGATTGATTGTGTCGACATGATTGTGTATTGTGATAGTCCGATCTGCATGCTTTGGTCCTAACCTTTTGATCATCCATGCAGCTATGTTCCCAGGGAGACTCAGTCTCATACTTCCTACTGTGTCCTTATACTGTGCCTCCAGATGTATCAGCTGCACCCCTTTCAACCTCACTGTAACAAGCTTTGGCTGGCAAGCAGCCCTCTTGCCTACCACTGCTGCCTTCTGGCAGCATTGCAGGCACCCAGAATTGTTTCATCCATAACAAAGAGGAGACTGACCCTTTAGTCAGTGTGCCCACGGGCTCATCGTGTAGTGTCTGGGAAGATACCCCAGTATAAGGCTAGAGCCCTGACCAACTGTAGCCTTACTGGAACATAGTGCTGTTTTAGCTGAGAAGACTGACAGTGGCCCATGGCTGATGCAGGATGTCAGTAGTTGGCAAGACCTCTCTGTCCATTCGGAGCTCAATGACACGTTTGGTTAGATGACTATCTTTCAGTGGTACAGTGAGCATAGAACTGTCTGTGTTGGTTGCTTCCAGGAAGCAGAGAAGGACCCTAGGGAAGAGCGCTCCTCACAGGTGTATCCTGTGGCTCTGCCATGACCACAGTCTTCCTGAAGAGCTCAGGAAGGATGCTGTAGGCTATTCCAAAGCTCCAAGACCATTTTGGCTGTATTCGGTTTGCAACTGCAGCAAGTAAGACAGTCTAGCAGTTTTGCCAGCAAGATACCAAATATGAAAGCCTGGCTACCAGCCAATTTTAAAAAGTACCGTTGTCTTGTGAATTAGTGTTACATGATCCTTCAAAGGCATACACACTATCCTAGGCATCTGCAGTCAAGTCATACCTGTAATTCCTGCCCAACCAACTAGCTGAACAAGCCTTCTAGTAGGGAATGGGACATATAAGTTGCATATTACTGGAAGCAGGGATGGATGTTCAGTAACTGTGGTGTCTCAGTCATCTCTTCTGGGAAGAAGAGAAAGCTCCTGTTAGGACAACCTCTGAGAGTTTAAGGTCCTTTTATCCTAGTGGACAAGTTGGGTTTTTTTGTTTATTTGTTTCCTTTGCTCACGGTATGTCTTTGAGTTAATTTTGGAATGGAGCAAATTTTTTTGTCATACAGTTGATAAAGTTTTTCTTCCACATATACTGTAATAAATGTGCCTGGATTATTTTTTTGGTTGAGATACGCACTCTTCTATGCTTTTTCAAGCCCTTGGCACTTCAGTTGTTCCCTGTGGCCCACATCTATGTGTCCACATACTCCCTGTAGAAGAAGGACAACCAGGTGGAGAAAAGTGTGTTGCATGGCCTAGGAGTTTGGATATAAAACTTCCTATAAGTAATTTTCAAGCATGCAGGTTATTTGACTGATATCCATAAAACAGAAAGCATAGAATGACAGTAGAAGTTCAAGGTTACATTTACTAGCTTATTTTTCTTTTATAATTTCCCTTCCATAAAACGAGGAAGTGGTAACGATAAACTAACGATTCACTAGTAGTCCTATTCCAAGCCCATGTCTTAGCAGTGTAGTGCTTGCGTTATGGTGTGCTTAAGTCATTAGGATGGCTCGTGACTGTACGAGTTGACTTGGGAAAAGGCTATTAATGTGGTTAAATATTTTTACGTCAGGAAAAACTCATTCTGAAACAAAGAACGAAAAGGTAATTAATGAGCTTGAAGTCAAGCTTTGCAGAATATAGCTTTTTAATGCTAGTTTATTTAATTTTTACCAGGGATATGTCCAAGAATTCCACATATTTTATATTTCCTGAGTTTTGTTCTTTTACTTTGTGCTCTAGGTAGTTTCATGTGTCAAGGAAAGAGTTATGCTAAGCAGAATGCTTGTATTTACTTATCTCATAGAATAAACAGAAGTGAAGATCTAAAAGGCTGTGTTGTGTCCATATGTAATATAGATTGTGAAATACAGCATTGATAACTTTTTCTGCTGTCTTCAGCAAATATATTTTAGAAATATCCTGATAGGAGTCATCACAATTCCAATTAATATTTAATATATTAGAAGTTTATCTCTATTAATGTATGTCATAATACCTCTTTTGGGTAGCTTCTGTTTTACATTATATCCTAGTCTTTGTTCTGAGATCACAAACCATATCCTACAGAGTATGGAAACTGGCTAATACCTTGCATATGAGTTTTCTCTTCAAATGTTTCAGTATTTCTCAGTGCATTAGTAAACAGTTCCTTATATCCCTTATCTCTCTAATAAAGCATCTGATTTTGCCTGTCTTCCAGAGTTTATTGATGAAATAGCTACTAGTGGACGTAGATTTCCCTATGGTGCCTGACACTTTTTAGTTTTATGTTCACCTCAGTGATATATAGAATCTGGAACTGGAAGGGACTGAAGAAGATCATCTAGTAAATACTACTCCAAATACAGAAAACAAAGTAATTTTCCCAGTGCGAGAATATGTTGGAAAACATATTCTGAAAACAAAATTTTTGGCCTGTTTGGAGCCTAGACCAGAGTACCCTGGATGGGTGCACCACTGCACATACATGGCTGTGACTACATGATTAGATGATTTTACTTTTGATCTTGACTTGATTTGTTGTATGCCTGCTAACATGGCAAGCCAGTCACTTTATGGTACTATGTAGGAAGTAGTAACTAACAGCTCAGAGGTGAGGCTACTGAACTATTTCTCACCAATGCTCAAGTATAAAAGTAATTTGAAGAACGAGTCTGAATAAGTTAGACTAAACCACTGCTAAAATGACTTGAAAGTACTCGTACCTGCCATTTACTCTGTCCCAGCTGGGAGTTGGTACCCAGCAACTGAGAGGCATCCTCCTTAACCAGCCTTTGCCTGTAACTTTCTTTGACAGAAAGTTTCGTCTATTTAATGCACAATAAAACAATAGAATAAGTTAGTTTTAAAGTTAACCTTGCTGGAGAAGAGAGAAGTTGTGTTTGCAAAAAAATAAAAAAAAAAAAAAAGAATGAGAAGCAGTTTATGAAGTTGCTTGGTCACCACTCCCCCCATAGTGAGGTAGACCTCATCCATGGTGTGTTGAAAGGTGCTTAGTCTCCATTAGAGCATTGACCCTTTGCCATTGTGTCCACACAACACGTGAGTAAGCTTGACGCTGGAGCTCCTATTGGCTTCTTTACCAGTGATGCTTTCCATTCAGTAGACTTCAGTGTTAACATGGAGCAGAATGTTTGGTGTGTAAGGCCTGATAGGATGCTGCTTTGGGCTTAACACCATAGCAGATTATCTGCATAAACATGATTTATGGCAGCATTAAGCTGTTCTACCAGAGCAAACTAACCCATTTTTTTTATTTCTCTGTTTTTAAAGGGGATGTATTGAGCCAGTCTGAGGGCATAGCCATGCTTCTTGTCTCTCCTGTTCTTAATCATAGTGCTTCTGTTTTTATTATTGCGTAAGCTGCTATTCTTTTTGGTTTTAGAACAGCAGAGAGGCACAATGTACATATCTTCCACAACACTATTTTCTTGCTCTTTCTGTTCATTCATCTCTAGGTGCATTTTTCATTCAGGTGAGAGTAAACACACAGAGACAAACCTTCAATACCATATCAGTTCAGTGCAATGAGTTTCTCTATAATTTGTTTCTGAAAATAGGATTTAGTCAATCCACCCCAGTGAGGAAGTGTGTTGTACTCTGTATGGTCTCAATGTGTGATGTATTTCCTTGTAATATTAGGTTTCTTCCTACAGTATTTGAACAGTTAATTATATTTACAATGATTCTTCCGCTGTAGTCTCAATTTATGCAATCATGGGTGGGCATTCTGAATGAAAGATAAAGCATTGAAAGAGATGAATCATATGTAAAATTGATATTTTTATATTTTTATGTGAGATAAATACTTATTTGCAAGTATCGAGTAAATAGTATGTTATATTCACATACTTCAGAGATCATTTTCCTTTCTGAAAAATGGCCTTTAAGTATAGCTATTAAAATGAGTCTCCAGGGCAACATCTCATGAGAATTTTACAAGTCCATTTATTTTAGGCTGTGATTCTTTCTTAGCCCAGCAAGATTAGCAATTTATTTTAACAGAGACCCAATAGCTATCAAATGCAGTATGTAATCATTGTTTGCTATAAGTTGGTTCATCAAATTTTACGGCTCAGGGAGAATGACTTTTATGTGTGGGTGATATTAAACCTGAGTCTAGAGCTGAAAATCTACTTGTAGTAATTCTTTGAGATACATTACAATATAGTTTTGCAGCATCTACAAGCTCTTACCTGTGCTTACTGTAAATTAAACAGTACTGTCCTTCCTTAAATGTAGCTGCACTCTCTTAACTCCTGTTAGTAGTGGTAGAAATTATAAGTGAGCAAGAATAAAAAATATATTGAGTAATATCAAGGAAATAAGATGATGAAAAGCACAATTTGCTTTTGAGGGGATAGGAAAAACAAAGAATTTCTCAAAAGTTGTTTTTTCCAGTATATCTGTTCTTTTCAAATATACCTGAATATATTTCTATTGCTATATTTCCATGAAAAGAATAAGCTGTTTAGGTTAAGGTTTTTGCTCTTCACTCCTTTTTAAGACAAATCCTTGATTGTTTTAGGTTACCTGTGAATGATTAACTGCACTGTTAGTGGATATAGACCACTCCTATAGCCTTGATGTAAAAAAATACTTGGAGGGAAAAGCTTAGCCGCTTTCAGGCCTTCTCATTCCTTCTCTTCCGAGCTATGGCCTTATGGAAAGTAACCTTGCCTGTGAACTAAATTAAGTGAAATGTGAAGAGAATGATTGTTAGTAGAATTTGTCTGAAGGACTTCTAAAAGCTTTTGTGCTTAGAATCAGGATTATGTGGTACATAGTAATGTGGGGATTTTACACCCCCATGTGCTCATTGTATGGTATAAATTCCCCAATTCAGAGAGCCAAGAGGAAAAGTAACCTTTGTACAGAAACTCATGCAAAATTTATGTCCCAGTTTGTACCTATTCTCTGAACAGAAAATGTAAACCATATGTGCATAACTAAATTTCAGTAATTTCTTGTATAATAATTTTTGTGAAGTAAACAATACATCTAAACAATGTTAGAAAAAATCTATTTTAGGCAATTAACTTCCACTTCAATACAAATAAATGGCAGATTTGGGATGCTAAACCCAATTTGTTTGGAAATCAGCACTGTTAGTAAAAGAAATATGTTCTATCATGTAGAGACAGTGGCAGCATCAACTCTGTATTTTTTGCCATGAGGTAATTTTACTTTGCATATTTCTTAGGCTATTGATATGATAAAGAGAAGAATTTGAATTAAGTTCACTGGAAGAGTTCCTATTGGGCAGCAATTGAGTTAAAACTGACTTTCCACTCGATATCCTAGAAAGTTTTTAAAACTGGAGTATTTTTTAATGTGAAATTTTGTTTATATGGGTATTGCAGAGATAGTGCACAGATTAATTGAAGGTAGGATGTGATGGCTGTGCTATAAATATGATTAACTTAAGTGGAGAAGGCTTTTAACATCCCTGATGGGTAGATTGTTCCAACATTTTTTTTTCCTGAAAACATTTGCTTTTCCAGTATTTTATTCATAAAAAAGAAAAAGAAGCCATTTATTAATAATAGAAATGTCCAACTTTATAGAGTATGTCTTTCATTTCTGTTTTTTCCTTTTAGTTCTGAAAATAACATATTAAACTATAAAAATAGTGCAGTACCTGAAGATCCAAATGAGGAGAAGAACATTAATGGCTGTAAGTACCTCTGTAAAATCTCTCTCCTGTCTCTACAGTACCAGCTAAAGCATGTGCATAAGCAAGATTTTGGCAGTTGAAATATGCTCAGTAGTTATTATTTATAGGAGCGTTTATCATGTAATATTTTATATTTAATTTAAGGTAGTGATTTCTTAAACTGTGCTACAGTCCTAACGACTTTACTGCAGTGAACAGCCTTAATAAAAAGGAGATAACTGTCAAAACATCTAAATTATTTAATGAATGATACTTCTTGTAGGGTGCTTTTAATTTCCCAGTATTCAGAGAGTAAGTGGGGCAGGAGGACTCTCACAAGACTGATTCCGTCTGCTCCACAGTCTGACATACTTTGGATGAGGAACACTTTAACAGGAGATAAGCTTTGAGTTATGCCTTATTTTATTCAGAAATTACTTGCTGCTAGGGCTGCCTTAGCCTATTCAATGGGAGGGTAAAAATGGGGCTTGGGTCCTATTGGAAGGATGTTTTTGTCATTGTTTATGTACATTTTGTAAGCATCAAATTCACATAAAACTTAAGTGTTGGTTGAAGTGGTAATACTGGGAAATTCCTGTTTTCATTGTTAGGAAAACAATTTCTGACTATGAAAAGGAAACGTAGTGTGTGTGGGGTAACAACTTTCTTCAGTTTGGTTCTTGGGTGTTTTTTGGGGGTGAATTAGTTCTATTTAATTGTCCTGAGTTTGGCATAAGGTTTCTCTTGTGATCTTTGCTCATTTCTATTGCCTGTATTTTCACTTCTGCTCTTCAGTCAGTTGATCCTTCTGGAAGGTTGGCTGGCCATGGTTGAATGAAAGTCAGGTTATAAAGCATTCTTTATTTTCAGAATATGCTCAGCAGATGAAAAACATTCATTGAGAAAGTAGTCAGGTTGCCTGACTCACCCATAACATTCTTGGTCTCTCATAGCGTTCAGCACTTTGTCATCTCAGCACTTATCATCTTAATGTTTTTGGGAAGGATGCATAGAAAGTAAGCTTACCAAAATTTAATTTTTGTCCATTCTGGAGGATTTTATCCTCTAACATAACATATAATTACTGCCACTGAGAGCAAGATTATTTGTTTAAATGATATTAAACTGTACTGTTATTTCTAGCAGGTGGAGTTATTTGCTTATAGACTGTACATCCTTAAAGAGGTTTGTTTTTTTTTTCTCCCGATAGTGAGAGGCACTCTATTTTCCATTGTTTTGTTTCCATGCACAGAATAAGAATGCAATTAATTAGCAAAATGTGTCTATGTAATACTTAAAGCATGCAGCATTACAGCATGTTCACACATGTGTCATTTGGGAGTGCCTTAAATGCTGATTACTACAGCACAGTGTTAACAGTATCTTTCTTTTTAAACTCAGGCAGCTACATTATTTTACAATCTATGCTATTGTATATAAAGAATGATTAAAACTTATTTTAACAGCTGACCAATCCAGTCTCCTGCATGAGTTCTTCAGTCCGGTGCAAATACTATTCTTGGAAGAGAGAAGTTCTGCAGGCTTAGAGATTGACTTTCTTCCCTTTAATCTGGAAAAGCGTTATTGCACTGTCATTCTGATTAATGAACTGGTAAGAATAGAAAATATATTCTGTAGGTAGTTTTTATGTGATAACCTTGTCACTCAAGAATTGAGAGAATTTTTGTAAAATTTTATACTTTCAGGTATGTTTGCCAATTCTGTGTAAACAGGGTAAATGAATATTCAAATTAGTTATGTACGAATTTTAGGGTAATTATGTGTATACAATTACAAAGATATGATGTACATGCTAACTTTTGGAAGTGGAAATCTTTTATTTCATTTCTTGGTAAAAGTATGATATTCCTATAATTGTGAGGGGAAAATGATACTTAAGAAATGGGTCAGAGAATAGGCAACATTTTTATATAAGGTTACAGGTTGCAGCTAACAAATGTAAACCGAAGTTCCCTGCCCTGTAATCTCCGTATGGTTAGAGTTGTATGGAATGCTATACATTACCTTTTACTGTAAAATTGTTACTACTAATAATACTGTAAAGAATATTACTTTGGCCTTCCTAGACAGCACAACTACAAAACAAATATGGAATTAAAGCATTTGTCTTAAGTGGGAGCAAGAATGAAGCTTTTGGCTTAGGTTAATGAAATATAGGTAGGGAAGGGATATAGTGTTTACTGTACGGTACTTTTCCCTGTTTTTTCTACTGCATCAAGGATATGCTGTCATTTAAAGTAGAATAATAATTTTTTTCCTCTCTCTCTCTCTTTTTAAACTACCTGCTTTTCTGATTTCCATTCCGTCCTTGTCTCTAATGTGCTAAAACTTTTAAACAGGTTGTGCATGAATAGTGACTTTCAGTTTCTCTTGATACACTTTTCGGTTTTTCTTAGTTAATGTAGTCTGGGATTTGCCATGTATACTTAACTGAAATTCCTTTAATCAAATTGCCAAGACCTGTTGTCGACCAACTTTCACAACTTAAAGTTTGCATGCCAGCTTCTTTGATGTCCATGTAGTTCTGTATCTCAGTAGGCTCAATCTTATTATTTCTATGTCTTTGTAAACCCATCTTTTCACCTCTTTAACTTCCCTGCTGTGTTTTGTCCCTAGCTGTCAATGTTTATCAACGCCCTGTTTTTTCTCAGATCCTCTTTTATGTGCGGTTAGTTTCAAGACTTGCATTCTGCTGCTGACTTTTATAATACTACCTCCATATGTCAACTTTCCCTCTGTGCAATTACCTATAGCTGCCATTCTCTCTGACTCATTTTCATGGTCTCTAACAATATCCCCAAAACTAAATGAAGTATTCTTTTTCTCCTGTACATTCTTAGCTTCTGTGTTTTTTCTTAATATAACACAGGAGACCATTATTACTCTCTATTATTGTTCTCATTCAGGCTATATTCAGTGTTTGTTTTTACCGGGCCTATTAATTTTTTCCTGTTTTTTAAAGGAAAATAAAACTCATGCAATGATATCCAAGTTTGTTTGTCTGTCCCTTTGGATATTTGGAACCACTGGCCATTTTTAAGAAAGAAGGCCACATGGCTGGAAGGCTTATAAAGCATACCTTTCACCTGACATTCTTGAAAATTAGTGAGAGGTACAAGAGGGACGTTCTGTTAATGCCTACAGTGAGAAATGAGCTAATGCCATAGCCTTATCTTACTGACACCAGGGAATCACTCACAAAGAAGTTATATAAATGTTCTCCTGTTAGAGGATAAATGTAGTTGTGGCTAGTTCAATGAAAAATCAAACCAATGGTCATGATCATTAAAAAAAATTATCAGGAAAGACATAGACATTAAAAAGTGAAAACTCACTATGCCCCTGTAAAGATCTATGGTGGACACATCTAGAATATTGTGTATAGGTCTAGTCACTCCAGCAGACAATATAATAGAAGCAGAAAAAAAACCCCAGCAATTATGATCAAATGTATGTAATTCCCTCTTCATGAAGACAGCTACTAAAAAGATAATGTTCTTTAGCTTAAAAAGAGATGATTAATGGACATGAGATGTACATAAAATTATGACTAGTTTGCAGAAAGTTAATAGAGAATGATTATGGCAGGAAATACAAACTGAACCAAAGTAGTTTTTCATACACAGCATACTTGACTTTTGGAATTCCACTGTTACAGGACACTTCAGATGCTGAAACTGTAAATTAATTCAAATAGAAATTATACTCATGAAGGTTAAGTTCATCAATTTTTATTCAAAGTAATGATTTACATACAGTCTGTAGTTAAGGAAATTCCTAACCTACTGGTTTCTGGGAGTAGATCTGAGAAGGATCTTCTTTTACTTGCTGTACTTTTATACTCTTTCTTTAAATCTCTGCTCTTTGTTTCTCTTTTAGAAGCAGTAGTGTGTGCCATAACTGAAAATAAGACTCTCATGCCACATTAGGCAAAGCGTAGAGCCTGAAAACCAGTTATTTAGTGAAAAGAAGGGAAATGGAGATTGATTTATGGGAAGAAAGCAAATCAAGAAAGAGTTGCAGTCAGAGCCATGGAACAATCATTCCTCAGGTGAAGAGGGAAAAGAACATTTCTGATAGCCCCTGAAAACCATAAGGTGTTGCCCACAGAGGTGACAGAGAAACAGCTGAAATTAGACATAACAAAGAACTAGTTTATCTTGTCATAGCAGGAAGCATTAACATTTCTGAGAAGCCACTGTTACGTTTTATATATTAACTATATCTGAAACTCCTACTTCTTTCAGCTCAGCTAAGTAGGTGTAATGCATTTAAAGGCTGCTGAACATGCAAAGTTTTTGATAAATAGCCCTTCAGGTTAGAAAAATTAAGTCCCATCTACATAATTGTATTATATGTAAGACAATGTGATAAATCTGCTAGGGGAGGAGGAAACTGCAAAATAGCTAGCGTGTTTTTAGAGCTATTCCGTAATGGCACAGGAAGAAATTGACTTTCTTAGGTATTGTGTATATGGCTGCAATATTCCAATCACACCGTTTTCTCATTGCCAAACCAACAGCTGCAGCTACCTAGCTGTATGAAGATCAAGTGGCTTCATATAGTTATGAGGGTTCATATCATTCAGTTATGGACTTTTGCTGCATGTAATCTGACAAATCACTTAATTCATTATTTCTGTAATTTTTTTCCTGCCAACCTTTCCTACCCATTGTGACAAATGAGCTAAAGCAGTAGTCAGAGTAAGAATGTTGCTGTATTGCAATCAGTGAAAAAGGTGTTGAGATCCAAATGACCAGTAAATACTTGAATATGAGTAGGAATACTGTCTGTCATCACATCAACTACATTTATGCGATAAAAGCAAGAAGCTAAACTGGTTCCATTTTGTTGGCTTACTTAAGTATGTTCCTTAAATTTTTTTCTGAAAGAATGTGGATGTTAGCTTTTCTAATGTTTGGAATGGCAGCACAAGTTGTTTATATGATTCTCAAGGATTTGTTTTAATATTTCTTTGAGTTTAAGAAAAAATGACACTGACATTCTTGAAATTATTAGCGTAGATCTTTTCAGAGGAGAAATTGTATGTTGGCTAAAGGATAATCAGGTTGCTTTTGTCTCTAGACCTTTGTTTCTGTGAGCTAATTTACATGTCAGCCACTCTTACTTTCCATGATAATCGTTTATGAAATCATAATTTAAAAGTGGCAGTCCAGACTTTCACACCTGAATGTCTAATATAAGATTAAATAGTTTATTAATAGAATGCTTAACTATGTGCTGTTCTTAATTTGAAGCTGACTGTTATGGATAACTGCAAATGCCTAGTAGTTGTGCATTTTTTTAAAATATCAGTTAGAAATGAGATTACAATAAATAGTCGACAATAGTTAAACAGCTATTTTATTAACTATTTTTTAAACAATAAACTCTACAAAATTGTTGTGCTATCCTATTTGCAGCTGATCAAAACTAGAAATATAAAGCGTTAAAACCATGGATACTACCTAAACTCTCAAAATACAGTCAGATACCCATTCTGTTAGAAAGCATCAAGAAAAATCTCAGCAAAAAGAAAGCAAGATTTGCACTCTGTGGAGATCAAAAAGCCAAACTTTTTCAAAGCAAGGAGGGAAATAGGGGAGTTTCTCTTCACACATAGGCATGTTAATGTCAGTGATGATAAGGAAAGTAAATGATAGTAGAAGGGCATCCTAGCAACTAATACCTTCATGAAATTAGTTGTATACTGAGAGCTTGTTAATGGTCCTTATGGAGGCAAAACACTGTGTCAAACAGGAATAATTCCTGTTTAAATTGGTTCCCAGGAGTGGCTATTAGTTTGTGTGTGGGAAACCAATTTTGCTGTAGGTTTGTTTAATCTTTCTCAAAAAAAGATTTGTCTGAACTCTTGAACCAAGGAAAGGGAGAAAATGCCATCAAAGTTGAATAGCTCTCCTTCTGCTCTGTCAGAAACATACGTGCAATATTTTGAGCCTTAACATAAAAGGCTCACAAAGCTATGAATAAAGCTAAAATAAGAAGCAGGCTTATGTTATGTTATTGACCCATAGTAGATGGAAAAAATTGCATTAGTGAGTAGGTGGACTAAGTGATAGAAATAATTTCCCTCCTATTTTGAATGAAGAGTAAATGACAGGATATGCAGTTCTAGGGCAGGATTTCACAGGATGTAGCTTACAGAAATCTGAGAAATGACCTTGCATGGCAAATTATGTCTTGTTGTAGCAGTATTTAATCCTTTACCTTGTGAGCAGCAGAAGCTAATGTAGTGCAAGCAGGTTTACAGTAAACAATGAGAAGTCATCAAAGCAATAATAGCAGTATAACTATTCACAATCTCCTACCTAGTTTAGATAGATAAACTAATCCTAATACTTCACATACCTACTTTAAATATGTTTTAGTTTTGAATGTTCTGACTGAAATCTTCACAGTGTGGAATATTTTTAGTGAATTTTCCTTTTGTAATACTTTTCTGTCTTGCACTTATACCTTTTTTTTTTTTCATTTCTTCTATAATTCAGAATGCTTTTTCTCTGTTAACTAATTTATCCTTTCCTCTGTGGTAAATTACTGTCTTCCTTTGTTCTAGGTCTCTGTGGTGTTTACTCAGATGCTTCTGTAGGCTATTTTCATTAATTTTGATGAAATAAATAAAGTTTATTAACTCTTTCTTTTCAATGGAAAATTTGTACATGGTGCTAGCCTGCTTTCACTTATACTCTTTCTTCATCTCTAGAGATCAAAAATGTGACTGGCTCAAAATTACCATAAATTTTTTTTTGCAAAATTTCTTAACAGTGAAGAGCAATACAGTCATCTGGTGTATATATCTAAAATATATGTGGCTAATTGCACGTGATAAAATACCATTTTATCCTCATATGTATGGTTCGGGGTTTCCTCATTCAGTTAAATACATGATGAGTTAGAAAGGGGTCATCTTGCAGTTGAAGTTTCTTGACTTTTCACATTTAATATGCTTAATTAAAGGTACTTTGTTATCATAGCAGGGTTTGAAATGATCATTTTGTTTAAATGCAGTGTTAAAAAAATGGATCTCCTGAATACATAAATCATTTTGTAAGCTAGATCTTCAATACTGCTAGAATATCTTTGGTTTTAATGTTTTGCCATTTGTTATGCATGAGTTACTTTCTGAATTAGAATGCATATGTTCCTGTGTTTCAGATTGGAGAATTTGTATACCTGGTAGAGGGAACGGGAGATATACCTTTGCCTTCACAACTGCTTCCAATGGATAGTCCAAATGTCCTGCATGTGAGCAGTACATTAGAAGGTAAATTAAATGAAAGGAGAAAAACAGCGAAAATCATTCCTCTTTACAAATATCTTTTAGTTCTCATGCATTTTTGTTACAATTCATTAAATAGATCTGGTAAGAGTAGTTGCTTGTAAGGAACTCTGCTCCCTCTGCTGAGGGAGCTGGCGGATGTTATCGCTAGGCCACTCTGCATCGTCTTGGAAAGGTCCTGGAGATCAGGAGAGGTGCCTGAGGACTGGAAGAAAGCCAGTGTCACGCCAGTCTTCCAAAAGGGCAAGAAGGAGGAGCCAGGAAACTCCAGGCCTGTCAGCCTCACCTCCCTCCCTGGAAAGGTGATGGAGCAGCTCCTCCTGGAGGTCATCTCCAAGCATGTGGAGGACAAGAAGGTGATCCGGAGTAGTCAGCATGGATTCACCAAAGGGAAATCGTGCTTGACCAACCGGATAGCCTTCTCTGATGGAATGACTGGCTGGGTAGAGGAGGGGAGAGCAGTGGCTGTTGTCTGCCTGGACTTCAGCAAGGCTTTTGACACTCCCTCCCATCACATCCTCCTAGGTAAACTCAGGAAGTGTGGGCTAGATGAGTGGACGGTGAGGTGGCTTGAGAACTGGCTGGATGGCCGAGCTCAGAGGGTTGTGGTGAATGGCACAGAGTCTAGTTGGAGGCCTGTAGCTATTGGTGTCCCCCAGGGGTCAGTCCTGGGTCCAGTCTTCTTCAACGTATTCATCAATGACCTGGAGGAAGGGACAGAGTGCACCCTCAGCAAGTTTGCTGCTGATACGAAACTGGGGGGAGTGGCTGACACACCAGAGGGCTGTGCTGCCATTCAGAGGGACCTGGACAGGTTGGAGAGCTGGGCGGAGAGGAACCTCCTGACGTTCAACAAAGGCAAGTGAAGGGTCGTGCACCTGGGGAGGAATAATCCCGTGCACCAGGACAGGCTGGGGGCTGACCTGCTGGAAAGCAGCTCTGCCGAGAAGGACCTGGGAGTGCTGGTGGACAACAAGTGAAGCATGAGGCAGCAGTGTGCCCTTGTGGCCAAGAAGGCCAATGGGATCCTGGGGTGCGTGAGGCAGAGTGTTGCCAGCAGGTGGAGGGAGGTGATCCTGCCCCTCTACTCAGCCCTGGGGAGGCCTCACCTGGAGTACTGTGTCCAGTTCTGGGCTCCCCAGGACAAGAGAGACACGGCACTCCTGGAGAGAGTCCAGCGGAGGGCTACCAAGATGATGAGGGGACTGGATGGAGCCTCTCTCCTCTGAAGAAAGGCTGCGAGAGCTGGGCCTGTTCAGCCTGGAGAAGAGAAGACTGAGAGGCGATCTCATCAACGTGTACAAGTATCTGAAGGGGGAGTGTCAAGAGGATGAGGCCAGCCTCTTCTCCGTGGGGCCCAGCAACAGGACAAGAGGCAACGGGCAGAAACTGAACCACAGGCAGTTCCATCTGAACCTGAGAAAAAACTTCTTCACTGTGAGGGTGACAGAGCATTGGAGCAGGTTGCCCAGAGAGGTAGAGGAGTCTCCTTCGCTGGAGATATTCAAAACCGGTCTGGATGTGATCCTGGGCAATATGCTCTAGAGGGCCCTGCTGGAGCAGGGAGGTTGGACTAGATGATCTCCAGAGGTCCCTTCCAAGCTAAACCATTTTGTAATTTCTTTGGCTATAGTTTCTTAATTGTGATTTTGTTCTGTTTTTAGTGGGAGACTGCATATTCTACAGATAGTCCGTGATGAGGCATAGAAATAAATCTTAATTATGAATAGTTGGAATATTTAAAGCCATATAATGCCCTCTATGCTTTCACAGGCATTTTCTACCTAGTACTAGTTCCTGCCTTGTTAATAACCCTCAAATTATTCTCATCATAATCATATTCTTGGGAGATTTTTATCTTAGCCATCAGCTCGTCTCAAGCCACATCAGGCTGAGATTTGAAGTAAGCTACTGTTGAGGACATTCTATTTCGTGGACCAGCTCCACAAGATGGAATAGTTTTCCTTGAAACAAAATGCACAGGCATATGTCAGTCATGAAACCTTCTCTACTATGAGTCAGAAGCCAATCAGAACATTGCAGGATAATTTTTCTTTAAGACGCTGGAATGAAATATCAGAAATCTATGTTATACTTCTCGCTTGTTACTATGAGCTATTTAATCTTACTGCCTCAGTTCCTTTCCTGTGAAGGCTAAAACTAAGCCATGCAAAACACTCCTTGTGTGTACTGCGCCAAATAAGATTGTAACATTCCAATACCCTGCCACTATTGCACATGAGCACCACTGCTTTGTTTTCCAAGATGCTTTCCTAACACAGATGTTTTAAAGTGGAAATATGAAAACATTACCTTGAAGCACGTTGATTTTACATGTGTGAGAGACAAGTAAAAGTTTGTTCTTGGTAATGAGTACCTCTGTACTGCTACAGAGAGCATTACCGAGAGCTGTGGATCTCAGAGGAGCGCACGTGGAAACACTATGAGTTTAACATTTATGATCAGAATTACATTGCTAGTGGCTTCACCTAGAGGAATAGAACATCATCTGGAAGGATAGAAGGACGTTGTATAGGGACCAGAAAGACATTCTAAAACCAAGGTTACTACCCTGTAACAGTAATACTAAAGCCTGGGGTTTTTGATTAACTATGACAAGCAACTTCTGATTTGGATTTCAGGCGATGTTCATTTTTATTTTCTCATTAAAATGAAAAAAAAAATTATTCCTGGAGAAAATAGCATGTATCACCAAATAAATATCAAAGAAATTCTGTATTTTGACTTTGAAGGTTTGAGATTTAAAAAACACTTTACACTTGCTCTACAGTAGCTGACAAATGAACATTTTTAAAATTTTTACTTATTTATTTATTTTTATAGGTCGGAGTGGGGTAGAGCCTGTTTTGTATTTGAAATGTGGTCTCACTCAGATTCTTGAAGAAAATCTGAGGATTCCATTGATCAATGAAGCAAGGGAAATGGCTCTGGCCATTGCTGCACAACAGCAGATGTCGACTATTGAGTATGAAAGAAGGAAGATCACAGGGACTCTGGAGAGCAGTAGTGTCCGAGTTGCAGCCGCATTATTAGGGCTATCCAGAGTAGAGGTAAGAAACACAGTAATCTGCTACTAGAATTTTTTTTTGTCCTTGATTTATAGGACTGAATTTTTGGACTGAATTTTTGTTCTGAAATTGCTTCCTCATTCATACTGTTGAAAAATACTTCCTTCAATAAATCTTAGCTACAGTTAAAAAAGAATATCAATTTTTTATTTCAGTTAGCTTCTGGAAATACAAATTGATTGAAGAACCTTTCATACCCGATGTATTAGACATCTGTATGAGTATCCTTTCTTATGTACATTTTCATAGGGAATGAAAATTTTCGATTAGGATTTTTTCAATTAAAGAACAGACTTGGAGAATAAATCAAGGAATAAAAAAGACTTTTTCTTGCTTCCCAATCAATCCAAAATAGTTTTGGGAAACTGCGAATCTTCCTTATAAGCTATAGCTCCCTATGTGTACATAATTCCAACCTAGAGATAGTCTACCAAGAATTCAACACCTAGATTGCAATTAAAAAAAAAAGCAAGTAGGCTATTCCTTTAAACATCCAATTAGTATTTGTGAATAAATTTATAATAGCAACATTGCCAAATAAACAAGCGTTTTTCTTGTATAAAGTTCAAATATAACCTTACATGGATGAGGCCAAACTCTGGTTTTTAATTTCCCTTGTGAGGAAACCTGCCTGATGTTACCTGGCCTCAGGCAGGTTGCTGGGCAGCTCTATGTTATGCCAGCTTTCCAGCTGGACTTCTCCCTGAACATGGCTCCCAGTGCTTCATGATTTCCAGTACTAAGAGGGAAAAAATTTTTCCTGATGTCTTGATGATATTGCTAAATTTATATGTAACTGTATAATTTCTATTTACAGATAATTAAAAAAATATACGGGAACTTAAATGAGGAAGAAGAAAGAGTAGATCTAATCTGTGATATGTTTGTAATAGGGCAAGAATTTTAAACATGTAATCCAGATTCAAATATTTTCTTTTTGAATGTTAGCCACTTCCCTGCTATGGTGACATTTAATAAGCTTTTCTTAATTCAAGTCCTATAATGACACCATCACTTAACAAATACTTGATGAAAGACTTGATTGCTCTGAAGCTGTGGATTTAATCAGGGCTGAGAAGAAAATAGGAATAGTCTTTATACCTCTAGGTATGCTAAGACCTAATGTGATTTCTAACATTACTTGGATTGCAAAAGAGTGGAAGACGATTAGATTACTTATGAAAAATGTAATGACGGATACTAACACTGAAACAGTGTTAGTAATCATGTGAAAGGTAAAAATAATATGCAGAAAGAAGTATTTTACTGCATGTACATAAAATCTTGTAATTGTTCACGAGAAATAAAATGGAGTACTTCTGATATATGCTGATGTAGAAAAGACTTTATACTCTGAAAAAATATTTCTTGATATGGTGGCTCACTATGCAGATTAAATTCTGAAAAATGTTCTTGGTAGGTTTTTATCATAAATTCACACTTACTGTCTGTATAAAAATGACAGTATACAAATTCTGGTGACATTTATTGAAGAAACTTTCTTGAGGGGGGCTGCAATTTAGTTTGAAGGTGAAATATGCTTTTAGTTTGTCTAAATGGCCTTCCCTCCCACTGAAAAAGCCCCCATCCAGAGCTCCTGCGGTTTGAAGAATTTATGTATGCTCATGAAATCCTCTGGAAGATGTAGTTGGAGATAAATCTAGAATCCCTAGAATTCTCTTACTTTTTCATTTCCTTTCCACCTTTCTACATACTCCGTATGGGTATAACTATGTGATAAAATAGATGGACAGAAGGGAAGGTGCCCTATGTTATTACTACTTGATAGTCCATCTGTATATATAAAAATAATGAATAAATAACTAAATAATTGTACATTTTTCTTTGTTATTAATGTGTAAATTTTACTCATGTTTGCTTACTCATAGAAATAGTAATAAATATTTCTGGATTTAGACTGCATATGCATTTTCAGTGACATGCACTATATGTTTTTACTTGATCAATCTATATGTATGGATAAATGCCCTAGATATTTTTGCACTGTGTTTTTACAGATGCTTTTACTTGTTGGAAGAAAAAAAGAGAGATTTTGATTCTGTCTTTGCTGATTAGAGATATTAGAAGAATAATGAATTTTTATCTCTTTCCGGTGAAAAAGTTGTTGCACTGATCAGAACTTACTTATTCTGTTGTTTTTGTGCTAAGCACTGCCAGTATTGGGCCAGTATTGCATAATTTACAAATAGAGTAGAGAAGTGACAGTCACCAAGTCTGAGAAGCTTGGAAATGGACATTCAAAGGAAAGCAACAGGGATAAATATTCATCTTTATTTTTTACTTTCTAAGTTAAATTAAAATCAGCTAATTAAATAGTTCTGCTAGAAATAGAATTTTAATAGGGTCTATTACAATCTGGGGCACTGAAAGATTCTAGTAGCAGCAAGGTTCAATAGCTAATCCCCTCCCACCCCCCAAAAAGGTAACCTCCACTGCTACTTAATCCAAACCATTTGTTGAAGGTTTTTTTTCTTTTGCTTAAATAAACTTTGGTACAAATTAAAAAGTAATGCACAAAATCAAATAGTATCAAAACTGAATGCAGCAGTTAGTGAAGTTAAATAACGAATAGATAGGAAAGAAGGACATTAAAGTGATAAGCAGCCAAAGAAGCAGATCTCAAGATTTAAATAAAAAAAGAAAGGTTAAAATAAATAGTCTTGCGCTATTTAATTCTATCAATATGAACTCCATATACATCAAGGCATAAAAAGAGAAATTAAATGATAGCCTGCTCCCTTGTCTAGCTTTGACTATGAATGTGTTTTACTTTTTAATAAAAAAAATTTAGGAAAGTTCTAAATTTTATTTTTTACTTCTACAACTCATGAATATTAATTTCTTAGCTCCTGTTTAAGTATTTCATTAACTTAATTCCTCCTAAAACATTTTAGGCAGTCGTAAGGGGAATATACCACTGAGCTCTCTGCCACAATCAAGGTTGAGGTTGACATTATTTTGGGAAATTACAAATTGCTTTTGTTAATGATGAGTAAGAGAAAGTTGTAGGTGAGAAGCTTAGGTGAACATAGATAACAAAGGAAGAAAAAAGATATCTGGAAAAAGGGAAGAATATATGGAAGATGAGCATATATAGTTTAGATTGGGATTGCTAGTGGTTGTAAAAAGAGGGAGGTGGATAAAGGAACAAGGGAAAGAACAGAATAACCAGAATCCTTTCATTTGGGCATGTCAGGGGAAGGATGATGCAGCCATTGAAGTGGAATTCAAAATGACGTGTTTCAGCTTTCTTTCCTCTAGTTATTCATCTAAAGAGGCACAAATTACATCCGCTATCTAGGTACAGGTCCCTTTCTTTGTAGTCAGGAAGGCAAAAAGTCTCTTTGTATAGTTAGACATTGTGACAGGAAAGGAAGAGGAGTCCTGTTCATCCAGTCCTATTTCATCCCAGAACTAAAGCTTACACCTCCTACTGTTGTCTGAACTGGGCTCTCCTCAAACATACAACCAGACTTTTTTTTGTCAGTGGGCCATCTGATCTCAAGGGACTCGACCAGTTTTGATCCAATAATGAAGCTGTAAAAAGTTTTTAACTAGGCTTTATTAGGCCTCCCTAGGAAGGTATGGCTTAACTGAGGATGGGTACCACACCTGTGTATTCTTAATCATAGTCCCCACCCAATAGCTGTTGACATTGTGCAAGTTCTTTCCATCTTTCTGCCATGTAACTAGGCAACACTGAATATTTTATCTTAATTACCTTGTGGTGATGATGATGATGAATTTCGTTGTTTTGGTTTTGGTTAAGAGAAAATGAGCAGAGACGTTGTGTGTTTGTAGCTGTGGCTCCTGTGGCTTGGCTGATGTGACAGAATCCCATCCTACATTTGTCCAACTCTAGTTCTAGAGGTTTGTGCTCTTTTTAATCCCCAGGGTTCAGGAACAAGGATTCTGTGACCTTCATATGATTATAGAAAAGTTGTAAGCTCAGTTCTGTACAGTGCTCTGTCTTTGATACTGTTTTTTTTTTTTTTAAATACACATTTTTGAGGAAAAGTCGTGGTATCCTTTAAGAGGTGAAAATAAGATAAAGTAATTAAAAAGTTGCATTAAATAAATGTGAATGGGAATGACCCTTTCAAAAAAATAAATATTTGCCCAGATTTCAGTTTGTTGAGTTTGTAATTGGGACCACTGTCTTTTGTCTTAGTACTCCACTTACTTTTTGATATGGGTTGAAGGAAGATGCAAATATGATTGATCACAGGGATTCTAAGAGACTCGGGACTTAAAGTTCTTTTATTTATGAGGAAGGGTTGTAGAAGTCACTTCCTGGAAGGAGGGAATGGAGCTAAATTAGGATTTATTTAGAAAGCAGTAATATGCAAGGAGTGAGTAAGATGCTGCAGAACTCTAATAGAATCTGTTGTCCTTTATACAAAGAAAATGCAGATGGTGAATCTAAGAAAATAATTTGGAAATTCAATCAGTCTTTGAAAAATATCAAGTTTAATTCTGATGATTCATATGCCTTCCGATTTTTTTCTGGAAAATTACTCTAAAAAAAAAATAATCCAGGAAACTGAATGCAAACTGTGTTCTTAACTTGTAATAGTATTTCCATACTTGGAATATCATGAACAGTTATGCTGATGAAGCATATCTCGGAATATGTCTTATTTTCTTGCAGCAGCCTTCGGCCTACAGATGATAATGACAGTTACTAAATTCTGTTCATCTCCCACCTTCTTCACTCCCCTGAAAAATACTGAAAAGAAACAGAGCTATTGCGTGACAGATTGATGTTTATCTAAAGTGTTTTGCACATTTTATCTTTTCTTGGACATGTTACCCTTTGGGGCAACAGATTTTAGTCCTGTGTGTGTTTAAAGGTCCCCCTTCCTGCCCCAAACCATACACACCTTTAAAGCAAGATCTAGATCTCTTACTAAAAACATTTTCCTTCTTTAATCTTTGACAAGGTACTAGGACAAATTTGAAACATTCCTAGACTGTTGAATACTAGCCAGCTGTCTTTTTTTCTAATATACTTTTAAAGGTGAGATAGAATGAATATGGATCTTTAAAAATAAAGTACTTCAGTGATTTTAGAAATCATGAGCTATATCTTCAAGAGAATTATAATTTAAGTGTCTTCAGTGTTCAATTAAAACTCTTTCAATCATATTGTCAGTTAAGACTTTGCAGATCTTTTAAATCCTACTGGATTTTTATTTCAATGTTGTAAAATAATCTAACTACCAGTATCAGTTTTAGTTTCCATTTCATATTTGAATATGTAGAAGGTTAAAGTTAAACTTGAGCAGGTAAATATATGTAATTGGTTTGGTATTTCCCATTACAAGTGAGAAATCTCGCTCTCTCAATGTCTTTTTTTCCCGTTGTGAACTCTTTTATTGTTTCTATTCTACCAGACAGAAATAGACTTTGTTATTAACATCACAACTGAATTGCGAGCATATATTGATTCTGGGTGTGTGTTTGTGTGCGTGTGTGTGTGTGTATGTGTGTGTGTTTGAGTGTGTCTATGGGAACTCTCAGTGAATTTCCACTCTTGAATGACAGAAATTAATAAATAGTCAGTTCGGGTTAACTCGCATGGCAGTTCTTCTTCCATCCCCGCCACCCTGGTAAATTATTTTGAAAATATGAGTGATGCAATAAAAAAAAAATCAAAAACTGTATATATATATTGTCAACTGAGGTTTACCAGATTCCCAAATTCCATATGTACTTAGTGTTTAACAGTGTGTTGACAATTTGGATAGAGATTAATAATCAGAACAAAGCAACAGTAAAGAATGTAGGTCCAGTTTGTAAACCTCTAAGTGAATGTGTCTTTCTTTATTCAGAAAGAAAAAAAAACAAAGCAAAACCCTTGTTGATTTGAACAATAGGTTGACAATGTTATTTTTGATAGTAATCTTAATCATTATGAAAATTCTTGGTTTTTTTCTCATTCACAAATCTTTCTTTGAATTTCTTTATTTTTAATGTGTAGTTCTCTTACATCCAAACTGCATAAGTTTTCTCACCTTTTAGTGTTTTCAAAATGGATGAATAGCTTAAGATGTCACGTTGGAGTCCTTCCTTAAGAATCAACCTTCCTTTGAAATTTTCTCTTTGAACTCCCACAGTGGATCTCCACTGCCTGTTCCATTGTGATACATGCTGAAATGTCTGCTCTCCAGGCATTATATAACACCAATAGCCTTTGAGAATAAACCGATTTTCCTAGCAAAGACTGAATATTTGTGTAATTATCCCTTCCCCGGTCTTGTTTCAAGATACTTCTCTGTGGTCATTAATACAAGGACTTTTCTGTAAGAAAAGATGACTAATTTCGTATTTAAAATTTGTTGTAGTGATAACTGTTAAACTTGCATGTATATGCATATATGCACACACACACACATATATATATATATATATATGCATTGCAATATACTGTATTATTGGATGGAAAATAGGTAATTTTGGGGCAAGTAGCATATTAAATTATTTCATTATTTCTGTAACACTATCTTTCAGGAGTCAAATTTGGTTTTCATTAAGATGGCGTATTTTGAGCTTGCCTTTACATATTGTCCTTGTCTCTTACTATTACGTTTCATGCTGTTGATTAGCAAGGCCTTTTACCAAGAAGAGGAGCGTATTTGTCCTTAAGATTCGTTCTATATGCTTTGATTTCTGAAACATCCTGAGTGTCACATCAGTGTTCAAGTTACCTCAGCTAGCTATACATTAATTGCTCAAAAATTTCAAAAGTAATTTTTCCTTATTGTAATATTTACCATTCAGAAACTTTGAGAAGTGGCAGAAGAAACATCTGTCTACATCTTATATGAAATAGATTTTTCTTTTAATGATTGTTCTCCTCTTTTCTGCCTTCCCTGAATAGCTATAAAGGCTTGCAGAGTGTAGGAGGCAGTTTTACTGTACATCTCAAAACGTATTATTTTTAAGTGAGTGTTTCAGATGCATAATATACAAAAAAATGTACAAGACATTTTATTTAGAAGGAGCTCTCGACATTTCTGTATAACTTGCCAAATTACTAGTTCAGTTATAGAAATACACCCTTAAGCCTGTATAATTTTACATTTCTTAACCTGAGATTACTATTGTGATGATTGCTCATATGTATACATTATTCCTTCACTTTCAGAGAGATGCACTCTTACAACCCTGCAAATTTCCCCCAAAGTTAAAGTATATGGATTACAGTGTAGAAGTGAGCATGCAAGAATTCTTTGAGGTTCCTGAAAAGGTCTCTATTCCAGTGTTAGCATCAAGCAGGGTTAACTTGAAAGTTGCCTCAGAAAAAGACCTCTCACCTCAGAAATCAGGTAAGAATATTCTTAAACTACAGCTGATGATGAACTTGGTTTTTCTCTGAGACAATCTTTTTTTTTCTTTAATTTTTAAAAGTTTTGCTTAGCTTGCATTTTGATTCCTCCTTTGCTAGCTGATGTTATGTCCCATAGGTGTCTGATGACAGCACTTGACAAATCATTTTCGATTTTACTAGTTAAAATGTAAGTAGTAATTTCTTTATTAAATCCGGTAAGGAGTTAACGTATAGTCAGTTCACCACTGTGAAGAATTCATAGATTTGTTTATAATTTGTTTTAGGTTTTAGTCAACAAAGGAAAAATTAAAATGCCTTTAACAGACTTGTTAGGAGCAAAGTAATTCTGATTTGGATCAAGACAGTGTTGTGGTCTTCTTATTCATTACCCTCTCTCTCAAAACCCCAAAAATTCATTAAACCTTTTAAATTTTCAGGGATCCCACTTGGAATTCATTGCAGTATTTTATAGAATGTTACTGTTTCAACACTGTGTCACATATGGAGTTCAAAGTGAGCATTGCTTTCGTACATGAACACTTTTCTTTTCCCTGACTTGAAGCTCTTTCTGCCTTTTGTGTTGCAATGTAACATTTTAAGCTAAAAAAGTATATCTTTCTATAATCAGTTAATGTTAACAGTTGTACTTTTGAACCTTTGTTGATTTTTGCTGTTAGCTTTCACTCTTTTAAGATTTTAGCATTAAGGTATTAGCAGAATGCATGATAATCAGCATTCACCATCTGTTAAGTGTCTTCTGTCTTTTTCTATAGCAAATATTTAATTTTTCTTAACTGGTAATTGATAGTTAATTTAGTATCTCAGAGTATTTACTGTGAAAAATGGTTATTCATCTCTCTATTTTTCATATTCTTAAGTTACTGAAAATGAGAGTTGAAAATAATTTTTCCTCAGGTATTTTTTATATTTAGGATCATGATGAAAACTTTAGTTTTTCACAGGAGAGATAAATGTTAATGCCAGCTTAGATTTTGCTAAATATATTTTCTCCCTACTTTCCTTAGATGTAGCACTTACCTTTGGATAACTTTTCATGTTCTAGCAGCATCTAGAAAGCTACAAGTAGTGGAAAGAAGTTCATCATCCATTTACACATATTATTCTCCCTGCTAACTGCAAAGCGTACAGGTCTTAAGGTCCTTCACAGGACTGAAGACAGTCTGTGAGAATCACAGATCTGCAGAAACAGATTCCATTTTGTTCTTTCTTTCTCTCAGTCCCTTATTGTTATACTCCTGAATTTTAAGCAAGGGTACCCTTATTCATTTTCTTGTCTTTGCATTCTTTCATATCATTGAGTGTAATCTTTAGATCTTTACAGCCTATATTTACTTATACTCGCAAGGTTTTCTTGTTGCATGATTTACTGTCATAATTATCTACATCTGAATATGTATGGTTACAAAACGAAAATGCAGTGCATACTTATGTAATCTATGTCATTTATGTTCCAAATTAGTATGTGTTCTGAGGCCTATAGGCTTTTAGACTCTTATGATATTTGGCTTCTTCATATGTGAAAACAAGAGTACTTTGTTCAATAAGAAAAATACACGTATGCAAGTTTGCAGGGTCAGGACCATGGATGCGTGTTCTCATTGGTTAAGGAAACAGCACTTCCTGTGTGTTTTACAACATCTTCCTAGAGTAAGTCAGAAATTGTTAGGACCTCTAGGTACTAAGAAATCTGAATATTCAGTATTTAAATCTTTGTAAAACAAAATTCTAAAGCCTGTTTATGCGTTTGAACTGTGTTTGAGTATTCTTAGATTTTTTTTCACTATATTACAAATGTTAAGAGAATATAGGACTGTGTTGTCTTACTAATCCAGGTGTTTACACCTGGAGATGAACATGCTCTGCTCATAAGGTGTATAGAAGGTCCAGATCCTTCTGGATCTGACTAATCAGTTTTTGAAGCAGTAAGTCCAGTATTTAAGAATGATGATTGTTTAAATAATACTGTACATCTTCATATATTACCAAAGTATTTGCCTTTTATTTACTGCTTATGAATGTTACTGCATTTTTATGTTAAAATATTTCTTAAATTCTCTATTTTTTCAAGTAGCACAAGAATAAAATCAACTTTTTTATATGGATCTTTTAAAATTTATGCTTCTGTTATTAACATTAATTCAAATCCGTGAAATCAAAACCAGGGTAGATTTTAGCTGAGTTAAAGCTTTTCTATAGTTTAAAAAAAAAAGAGAAAAAAAGTCTAAGGGGTTTGTGATCTACCTTTTTCACCCCACTCTGCCCAAATGCTGAGCTAGATAGGTGTGAAATGTTTAGCATGCTTAGGTGTTCTTGGAGGAAAGATGCTTGCTTTCAGTCAGTGGAGTGTCTTTCTGAATTCCTGCAAACTATCTGAATAGTCAGCTCTTGACCCTAGGAAATTTTTTTCACATTTCTAAACTGTAGCAGGCTGCTCATCATTGCACTTTCTTTTCTGTGTATGTCCTTATAAATCGCAGGCTTCTAGTTCCTGCTGTAATGCTTTAGTCTGCAACATCATGTAGCTTCTGAGATTTTCTCTTTTGTGAGGTAATTCAGTAGCTTGCCAAAGCAAAGCAGTTCTCCTCTCCTTTTAGACCATCCATCTGAACTCTTAAATTAGTCAGTGAAGTCTAAATGATTCTTAATGTAACAGAGACATTCACATAGTTATAGGAGAGCAATAATATTTTACTTTAAGGGATTAGATTGTCTTGTGAAAAGAATGAAAGGCTTTTTGCCATGAAAGGTTAAAACATGTCTTGATCCTCTAGAAGTCTTGAAAGAGGAGATTGGCTGAAAAAATCAGCATAATTGACCAGGAGAGAGAAAGAAGATAGGCACAAGGTCTAAAGCCCTAACTACTACTTTGGCAGGACATGTGAAAGCAACTGAGCTGAAAATGGGAGGGATATACCTTTCTGATAAAACTGTTGTGTAAGTAGGCTAAGTGTAGATTTTCTTTAATGTTTTTGCCTTTTATCAATATTTGCAACAACGTTCTCTGTTTCAGTGTTATGGCTAAATATTTTTATTTGCATGTTTATATTAACATGGCTTTACACATTGTTTTAAAGAAAGTGTGAAGCAATGAGATATTCTCATTACAAGGGTGTGAGGAATCCATAAGCAATAATTTTCACAAGTATCACAGCTCCCCACTGCGTTTCTGCTATATCCAATAGCAACAGAGTGGGTTTCTGTTTGAGCTGCATGAGCAAAGGGATCATGGCCATGTGATTAGGAAAGGCCAAAATGATGGTCCAGTTGCTGTTGTTGACATTGAAAACTCTCTGCTGTGCAGTAGGACATTGGGTTTTCATACAGCACAAACAAGATTCTCACATAGCTGCCATGGACTACTCCAGACTGCTTATCCTCTTTGTTAAGATTCTTATGTTTTATCTTTTCTCTCAGTATTTGATAGAAAGAATCATTTGACTCATCCTGCATGTTCCTGCAACTTCTCGTGGCACTTGGAATCAGGCATAAGCTTTCATGGCTTGTGTTTGCTTTCATCCTTAGCGTATCTCATATGTTTTTTGTTTCTTTTTTGGGCAAAAAAAAAAGGGATTTCTGAGTGATTTCTGGCAAATCTTTTTGTTACAGATTCATTCTGTTTGAAGTATAGTTGCTGTGCTGTAAAACATTTTAGGGTGTGTCTAGGCGTATTTTTAGGAAGATTAGAAGAGTTACTGCAATAATAGAAGGCAAACTAGTTTGGGGAATGACTACAGGATTAGTACAGTCAGTAAAGCTGTAGAATAGATGTAAAGCAGGTTTGAGGCTGAAATATTTTTTAAAGAACAGGATATTTAAATCATAGTTAGAATCCTTTTGTTGTTAAGAAATAATTGCCTGTGCTTGTAATAATTGATGCAGAGGTCAACTAAAATTACAATGACTTTGTAAAGTGGCATGGGGGATTCTTTGGATGGCACTGTACAGGAGACAAAGACCAGCTGGAAAGATGGCAAAATCTGCACACACAAATCAAATGAGGACATAATGTTACATGCATCATGATCTCAGAACAAAGGTTGTTGACTGACCAGATGGCAGGTCACAGTTGCTTAGCAACTTCTCAAATTATTTTTACAGTTTAAATGTGCATGAGCATACATGAAAATTTTAAAGCATTAATTGCTAAACTGCTGTGAAGAAAGTAAATTACATTAAGGATGTGGTTATTTTTCTGTTAGTTCTTGCTGCTTTCTTTATCCATCAATCAAAGGAATTGATAAAAACATCAGAGAAAAGGAAGTACCTGGGAGAAAGTCAGAAACTAAATCACTTGGCAGAAAACACAATCTTTTGGATATTTATTTCCTTTCTAAGACACTTAAATAGTTACATGCAGGAAGAGGAAGGTCAGAGATATTGCAGAGAACTAAATGGAGCTTTGGGAGTGAATTCAGAGAGGTGGTGAGCTGAAGAACAGCTGAAAAAGGAAGATGAGGTAATCAGCTCATAGTGTGAAAACAGTCAAAGATATGTTCCATGGAAAGAAAAAGACAATGCAGGTAGATGCAGTGTATTTCTTTTGTTAATAAGGAAACACAGGAATTTTATAGTCAATTAGAAAATATAATATTCTGACAGAAGTCACCAGGTTGTGTTTCTATGGATAAAGACAAAATCTTGGCTTCATCAGGAGCTTTTCTGTTATCTGAAGAAGAAGCAGGATTTCAGCCGCTGTGGTAGCTTTACTTAAGGTGGGAATAGCCATTTCTCCAAAGAAATGTCAGAGTGCTTAGCTTTATGAAGAAAAATAAAGGTGGAAGCAAGATAACTAAAATCAATCCTGATTCAGAATTTCTTAGACTGCAGCAGCCGTAAGGATGTCTGGCCAATATTGCAAGAACTTTGTCAACCGGGAATTAGAAGGTAAAAATCAATCCCACTCAACATAGTAAAATCTTGTAAAATAGATCTTGTAAAATAACCTTTATTACATTTTTGACAGTATTACAGACCTGATAGTGAAAAGCAATACAGAATTTTTACCTTATTTCCAATATGACATCTTGACCAAAACCCAAAACATGGACTCGTATGAGACCCAAGTAATTAATTAGGCAGATTTAAAAAGGAGTGTACTGACAGATATAGCAACCTTAGTTGCTAATTTGTTACTGGAGGGTCACCAGAAATTTAACCCTCAGGGACCGGTTCTTGTTGGACATTGTTAATTTTTCATCAGCAGTATAAAGTCTGCATTAAGTTAGCAATGACCCAGATTTTGTGGAAAAATAACTAGTTAGTATTGCTACATAGTTATAAGCCCAGTATATGTATTTTAGCGTAATCAAAAATATGGTAGTATGTGTGGGAACAGAGCCTGGTTGCTAAACCGATTAAGAGACTGGTTTTGGAAAACAGTGGCTGTGAAAAGGATGGATAGAATTACATAAAGTTGTCTCTTCAACATGAGTTCTTAGCGCTAAAATGGCCAGTTAGGTCTATAGATAAATTAGAAGAGCGTATAAGGGGAAGTTGGGAGATGGTCTTGTCTCAGTACACAGCTACTGACAGAATATCTACTGGAGGTAGATAACTGGAGGTTTTGGTGTCTGTAAGATTATGGAAATTCTCAAAGAATTTGGAAAAGATAAACCACAGAAAAGTTCCAGTGCTAGAAAACAAAGCTTAGGGCAAGAGTAACCCAGCTATTACTTTGAACTCTGTGTGGCTGCTAAGTACTTCAAACACAGTGGCCGCTACAGTATGTCAGTGTTATGTAACCAAAAATAGTCTGTACTTGCTGGCTGTGGGAGGAGATGACCTGTTAAGGACCCTACCTTTAGCAGATTGCCTGAGGATTCAGTCTGATGCTCAGCCCAGCTCCGTTTCATACTGAGATTGTTGGTGAAACTTTGCTCTCATCTGTTCCTTGAATTGCACATGGAGTTCCTGTCCTCTTTAAGGTCCTCTTGAAGATATGCAGGGTATCTTGTAATTGTTCGTGACAAAAAAAATTTAGTACATAAGAAGATCACATACCACAGTGATTGTTCACTGTTGACTTAAAATATGATGCTCAAGGGATTTAGTCTCTTCAGATAATCAGAAGTAAACTGGGATATAACTCAGTCCTGTATATGCTACTGGCTCAAGGAAAAGGCCGCTGACAGTAAAACTTTTCTGTTTTGTGATCAGAGGATAGTAGGTTCATTTCTCTAGAATCACAGAATCACAGGATCATAGAATGGTTTAGGTTGGAAAGGACCTCTGGAGATCATCTAGTCCAACCTCCCTGCTCCAGCAGGGCCCTCTAGAGCATATTGCCCAGGATCACATCCAGACCGGTTTTGAATATCTCCAGCGAAGGAGACTCCTCTACCTCTCTGGGCAACCTGCTCCAATGCTCTGTCACCCTCACAGTGAAGAAGTTTTTCCTCAGGTTCAGATGGAACTTCCTGTGGTTCAGTTTCTGCCCGTTGCCTCTTGTCCTGTTGCTGGGCCCCACGGAGAAGAGACTGGCCTCATCCTCTCGACACCCTCCCTTCAGATACTTGTACACGTTGATGAGATCGCCTCTCAGCCTTCTCTTCTCCAGGCTGAACAGGCCCAGCTCTCGCAGTCTTTCTTCAGAGGAGAGGTGCTCCAGCCCTCTAATCATCTTGGTAGCCCTCCGCTGGACTCTCTCCAGTAGTGCCATGTCTCTCTTGTCCTGGGGAGCCCAGAACTGGACACAGTACTCCAGGTGAGGCCTCCCCAGGGCTGAGTAGAGGGGCAGGATCACCTCCCTCCACCTGCTGGCAACACTCTGCCTCATGCACCCCAGGATCCCATTGGCCTTCTTGGCCACGAGGGCACACTGCTGCCTCATGCTTCACTTGTTGTCCACCAGGACTCCCAGGTCCTTCTCGGCAGAGCTACTTTCCAGCAGGTCAGCCCCCAGCCTGTCCTGGTGCCTGGGATTATTCCTGCCTAGGTGCAGGACCTTGCACTTGCCTTTGTTGAACGTCAGGAGGTTCCTCTCCGCCCAGCTCTCCAGCCTGTCCCCGTCCCTCTGAATGGCAGCACAGTCTTCTGGTGTGTCAGCCACTCCCCCCAGTTTGGTAGTCCGAGACTGGATCCTGGGGGACACCACTAGCTACAGGCCTCCAACTAGACTTGCGCCATTCACCACAACCCTCTGAGCTCGGCCATCCAGCCAGTTCTCAATCCACCTCACCGTCCACTCATCTAGCCCACACTTCCTGAGTTTACCTAGGAGGATGTGATGGGAGGGAGTGTCAAAAGCCTTGCTGAAGTCCAGGCAGACAACAGCCACTGCTCTCCCCTCCCCTACCCAGCCAGTCATTCCATCAGAGAAGGCTATCCGGTTGGTCAAGCACGATTTCCCTTTGGTGAATCCATGCTGACTACTCCGGATCACCTTCTTGTCCTCCACATGCTTGGAGATGACCTCCAGGAGGAGCTGCTCCATCACCTTTCCAGGGAGGGAGGTGAGGCTGACAGGCCTGGAGTTTCCTGGCTCCTCCTTCTTGCCCTTTTGGAAGACTGGCGTGACATTGGCTTTCTTCCAGTCCTCGGGCACCTCTCCTGATCTCCAGGACCTTTCAAAGATGATGGAGAGTGGCCTAGCGATAACATCCGCCAGCTCCCTCAGCACTCACGGATGCATCCCGTCAGGGCCCACGGATTTATGGATGTTTGGACAAATGTTTGGACAAATGATCTCTAACCTGATCTTCCTCGACCAAGGGAGAGTCTTCCTTCCTCCAGCCTTCCTCTCCTGTCCCCAGGGTCTGGAATTCCTGAGCACTGGCCTTAGCAGTGAAGACTGAAACTCATGTTGGGCATAATTAACCTTGAAATGAGTTGCCTTTTTCTTAGCAATCTGTTATTAGAGAATGGGAAACTAAAATGTCATGTTGAGTTAAAATAACGGATCCAGTTTTTAAGTAACAGAGTAGCAGCATGCACAAGCACCTCCATGCTTTACCAAACAAACAAGTTACTTGTCTTCTTGGATATGGCATCCCTAGAGATGCTTTAACTGTGTTGTCTCAACTCTTCTGTTCATTTCCAGAGCAAAACTGGTCCAAGTTACGCCTGGTTCTAGGTTTAAGCCAGTGGATTTTATCCCTTTTTCTTCCTGTCTCTCTCCCATCCCTTGTCTTAACACATTATTAGCTGAGGAGTCATTAATTGTGTGCCTAATGGTAAAAGGAAGATGTGAGGTTGAAGTTAAGTGAGAAATTGTTGTGAATTACTAAAGCTATGAGCTCAAGGAATGGCAGCCAGTATAGAGCAAAAGTCCATAATACTCTGTCTATGTAAGACTCTAGCCTACTGTAAATTTTTACTCCTTTTTGTGCAGCTGTAATAAGGTATACCTGCTCTTATAATTCATTCTTAACAAACCTATCGTTTCTGATCTGCTTGCTTTTCTTTCCCAAGAACACTTTGATTTCTAATAAAATCAGAGAAAATTAAGAAAGCGATATAATAAACTTTCCAGCAACATAATCAGCAGAATTAATTGAGTGGCTGGCATACCACACAGAGCCCTTTCCTGATAGAACACGTTTTTATATACCCATGTGATTTAAGAGACCATTTTGTATTTTTTCCCTGTAATCCCTTTTTTTTGCTATAAGAGTATGGACTAAACTAAATACGGAAATAACAAGATATGGTTATGTTAGGATCACTTGTGTGCATGTATCATGCCTGTTGTTGATATTGGAATTGGGAAGTTTGTTTTTTTATATTGCTAGGTCTTTAGGTGAGTATAATTTGTTTTTGTTTACATACTGTCTAACATAACAAGTTGTAAATCCCAGAAATGCTACCAGTAGTAGTGAACAGTGCATAGATTTTACAATATAAACACTTTTTACTTGATCACTTTGATATGTATAGCATAGATTCACTTAGAGGAATCCAGTAAATATACACATCAGCATGGCTGTTAAATTATAATCTGATTTTTTATTGTCAATTAAAAAGGGAAAAAGAATTTCCAGACCTTAGAATGGTACCTAAAGTTAGTATCCTTTTCATTAGTAGGGAGAATCTCAGTTTTACATCCTGGCCCGAAATGTGTATCTTCAGCAGCAGTAACATGGCAGCCCTCAAACCTGATAGCTGTTGAATCCATGTTAATTTATGGAAATGCCACCCATAAATAAGTCTGTAATGATCTGATCTCAGTATTTTTCTTATGTAGACTATAATTTTAGTTATAAATATTGAATTTATGGTTTCATTGTGCAGAAAAACCAAGCAAACAAGATTTCAATAGTAAATCATTATTTGGCATTATTCATACTGTTTAAAAAAAAATTCTTCTTAATATTTTCTTTCTTTGTTTTCTTCAGTCATATCAGACAACAAGGTAAAGATATTTATCTACACTATACCATCTAGAGTACATGTATTTTCATGTTAGCAATATCTTCTAATTGCTATTTTTTTGTGAATAAATATATACTATATCTTTCTTTCTGTGACGTCTAAATGTTGTCTCATATGCTTGCTCAGCATTGGATTTAAGCAGAACAATCTTAACAATCTTTTTTTTTTCCCCCAAAGTAATTTCCTGGGACTTTAAATCTGTTCTCCAATAAAGTATTATCCGTGGTTGTGTTGTTTCATCCTAGTGTTCCATGGGTCTCATGCTATATACATTTTCCAGCATTTCAGTTTTTTACCCAGTAAAGTTCTAATCTGTTATGTAAAATTACCTACTTACTCGCCAATAACACGAGTTTGCTATCGTTTCATTTTACTGTTTACATGCTGAGGTTTTATACTAACTCTTTATCATATTAAGATCTTCAGAGCTGAGTTCTGTATTTTAACTGACAGTAATAAAAATTTAATTACATTTGATGGTCTTAATCATCCAGAATAGTGGGACACAGCTGGGATTTAAAAGTTTGACGGGTAGGATTCCTTTGTACTCCATACAAAGGATTTACTGAGAGTATAATTCTATTTCAAAGTGTAACTAACTCTGCAAAATGATGAAATAGATTTCTATCTTAATAATTTTTGAACCAGCTAACTGAATGACTATTAAGTAGATAGAAAGTTGTTTTGGTCTTGCAAAAATGAAAGGTAATTTAAATATTAAACTGGATGCTTTTCTTTCATTTTTGACTCCTGTAATGATGCTTCCAGTGGAGAATAGCTGTATTTGTTATGTTTTTTAGTGCAGTGAAAAACTTTATGAAGGTTTTTCTCTTATGCTGACTTACTGCTGTGATGAAGGAGGACGTTAATCCTCAGAAAAAGAAAATCGGTGTATTATTTCCCTTATTGTCTATTCAGAAATCGGTATCCCCGTTCGCTCCTTGATTGTGCTTAGAAGATTCACTGATACCTGGAGTCTGCATAACAGAAGAACATGGGGATATACAGCTACGGCTTCAAACTCACTTGACAAAGGAGGCCTTTAGGGCTCAGGATGCTGTATAAAGATACATGATTTATATTTTCATCAATAGATTTTGACAACTGCTTATATTACTGTCAGTGTCGAGGCTAATTGTTGTCTTTTCTGTCTTGACACTTACTTTTGTGAGGCTCAGAAGGTACTCATTCTCTGTAGCCCATAATAGATGTGGGGTTGGCAGTGCCCATTTCTCATCATTAGTGGCCCTGGAAGGGGAAGACATTGGCTTCTTTTAATTTTAACTCTGTGTGTCCTTGAACTTGTCCCATTCTGTGACAGAAGGAGTGCTGTCCTGTCCCAGTGGCACACTCTGCTCTCCTTCTGAAGGTGAAAAAGAGGAACTTTGAATAAAAAGGGAGACTTTATGGCTCAGATCTGTAATTTGATAAGCATCTATCTCATTCACATATTATGTGCGCCTAGAGGATAAACCCACCATTTAAAACTTTGAAAAATTTCCAATGTTTTGTAAAGATGCATATTTTGTAGCTTCTTAGTTTAGTGCCAGAATCACTGAAATATTCTGTACAATGTATTTGTATGTTTATGATCTTAATTTTTTTACAGATTGTCTAGAAGAGATTTCCTGCCATACAGTCTTAATTTATGGAACTGTATCTGTATAAAAGAACAGGCTCTTCTTGCAAGTAAGGAGGGTGTTTGACAAGTCAGAGCTATTATAATTTTATCTATTTTTAATAGCGTTGGTAAGCTTTTTATCTGCTGTACATTTGCTGCACTTGTCCAGCAGTACGACACTAATTATGATGTGGAAAGAAGGAAATGGCTATGGATTTTGGGGTAAAACTGAAACACAAAAAAAAACCCCTCCTATATTTGTCTTCTGGTCAATGAAGGGATAATGGGAAACTATAGATACAATAAAATAATACTGATCTGAAGATTTTCGGTCTATTTATGCAAACCAGAAGTGTGGCAGAAAAGGCAGAGGAATCTGGTATTGCATGCTGTTTGTTAAAAGCCTATTTTTTAATTTATTTTTTAATTTTAATATTCAGTAATTTACAGTTACTGAATATTATAAAAAATTAGAGCCTTTTAAAGTGTTTGCATAAAATTGTGCTTCAAATAATGTCAGGTTTAATTTTTTATTCAGAAGACCACCATTAGAGATCTTAATGTTAGGCTGAAGACGTGTCCAAGAATATATAACTAAGCAATTGTGTTTCTCTTCTTCCTTAACTCCTAGAACATGTCGAATATTAACAAGACATTAATACCAACTTGGATCTTTCAGATGATTCAACAGAGGACTCGTATGCATGACTGAATTTATGCATTTGTGTGTTACATGTTACTCTTATGCATTACTGAGTAAAAATTCCTTGGTAGAGCAAGGAGAAAAGACAGAGGTGGAGGAAAATCTGGATTAGGAATATATCAGAGGATCTGTAGGTTTTAAAAGTCATTTTTCATGGACTAAATCTGAAAAGCTGAAGATTCATGTTTCTGGTCTTCCCTCTGTGCTTGTTCCAAATACAAATAGAATGTTAAGGACTAAATAAAAGAAAAAGAGTAACAACAAGAATTTTTTAACACCTGTTAACTAGTTTGGGGAACCTCGCTTTTATTTCAAGGTGGGTGTAGTTTTCAGTAGAAATGAGCACCGATAGTTTCAGTGTGTGTGATATTATGGATTGTTGTACCAGCGAAAGTACATCCTAATGGTATCTTCGAGGTGTTGAAGATTATGGGAACTCTGCAAACACTGTGGATGTTTCTAGGGGAATACAGTTGAAATTGGTTCGTTTTCCAGTCCTATTAACTATTCATCAGTAATCTAAGGGAAAATATGAAAAAATGCTACTCTTTGGAAAAGATGTGGAAAAACAGCCTGGTAATGAAGGATCAGCTTTTACTAAGCACAACAGGTTGCTCTGCAGTTGGGTTCACTTGAAGAGTGTGGTTTTTGTACAGAACAATGCCATGCATCTAAGATGAAATAACATACGCAGGTTGACAGGGGAGGACGGGCTTTATTTGCAAAGTGATGTCTCTGAAATAGACTTCAAGAACTTCTTTGCATAGTGGTGGAGCACTTAACTCCCTGTGTGATCTAAGGCTTTTAGCCTTATTTCTCACTCTGTATTTTTCTGACTTCAGCTCTCAGTCACTATATTTCTTTAACAGATTGTCTGGAAGTTTTTGAAAAACAAGGATCCTTGAATGTACAACTGGAAAAATACACTGTAGGTATTGAGAAGTGCTATTACAATTTAATAAAAGGGAGAGTATTACAGGAACATCAGGTCTGGTTCTGGCTTCTATACTTCACAAAGCAGGTTACAAATTAGGAAAGGTTCAGGAAAGAGCAATAGTAATTATTTCAAGGTGTTGAAAGCTTGCATAAATAGTTTGTTTTTTTCATTGATCTATGAGGCAAAGAGGCCATGTTCAGGTTACCTGTAAGTGCTTAAGAAGAGAGAAAATGTCTGATTGTAAAGGCATTATGTAGAAATCTGTGCTTTCTACATAACAGAAAGTTGTATAAGGAAACAATACGATAGCTGTATGCTGATATGAGTGTGAGGATTACTGACACAAACTCAAGGGAAATAGCATACTTTCTATCATCTAGTCTTAAAAAAAAATTGTGGATGCTTTCCTAAGATAAACACTTTTGTTCCAATTGTCAGGCTAAGGCTTACTTTAAGAATTGTTTGGTGAAATTCTTACATTAAGAAAAATGTCCAATAATATGTCTTTTGGCATTAAAACTGTGAAACAAACATATGATGCAGTCAAATCACATTAGCAGATGAAGGAGAATAAAATACTTGAAAGCTGCATATACATGAAAATAAATAGAAACTTGACAATTCTAGACACGTTTTTCTGAGAGCTCTATAATGGTGAGGTCAAGTTGAAATAAAAGATTTAAAAATCAAAGCTAAAATGAAAATTAATTAAATGATTGAGAAAAAGAAAAGAATTTTTACTCTGGAAGATGGAAGTTGGATGGAAGATCAGATTTTTGAGTACTCATAAATTATTTGCAGTCAAGTTTAGCAAAAACTCAAGACTATAATTTCACAACACACAAAATTTGGAAAATAAAATTCAGACATGTGGGGTGTTCTCTGCTGAAGAATAATAAACGTTCTACAGATTAGTTTGAGCAGTGGTTTAAAGAATACAAGACCTGTTTCTACCAGTGGCTATAACTGAAATGTTATTGTGGTTATCCAGTTTTAAGAACAGACAGTCAATGGTTGATGACGAGAAAAGACAGCATTTAATCCAGGATTGTTCTACAGGTAGAACAGACTGTTCCTTTATGTATTGGAGCATAACACTGGCTGTGGCTTTGAGTAATAGAAAAAGAAACGTATAGGTACCTTCTACCTGACAGGTAGAAGGTCTCATGTATTTACATAGGACAGGTCAGGGTTACTAGAGTATCCCAGTATTTCACAAGAAGAGCTTTCTGTTTGATTGATTTTCTTTGTTCAGGTTCTTTATTGTTTGCAATCTTCTGCCTTGAAAGGGCTTGACATTGCTCATTGTGCTATTAGCCAAAAATCTGATGGTAATGCCCTTGGAGTAGAAGTATTTTTAAAGAAAGAAAGATACAGAAGTAAATAATTGATAGTAGTTGATCTGCAAAAGCAATTCAGCAGCTAATTGGTACTTTCTATTGTACCTTCAAATATTAAGCAAATACCATCTATTATTGCCATGTCATCTATTGTACCAGTAGTAATAAATTTATGTAGTTCTTAAAAGAACTGTACTTAAACTATTTGATTTTAATTTTCAAATGGATATGCCCCTAAGTGTATCGTGATATACACTTAATCAAGCTCAGTACTGTTTTTATAAGCATGTATGTTGGTGAACTTTTCTAAGGCAAGCATGCACCAAGAATGCTTTAGTTGTGTTGTACGACATAGTCTCTTTCCCGTTTTATAAAGGTAGACATAAAAAACTCAGGCAGGAAAATAAAACTAAAAAAGCTTTGATTGTAAAGTTATGCTGTTTCAGATAGAAATGCACAATGCATTTACAATTAAAAGTTGTTCTTAAAATGAAACTTTTTTCCACCTTGCTATTTAATTTGGATTCAGTACCAAAAACTACTATAAGAGTTCTGTAGCCTCTGAATACAAGGTTTGACAGTGTTGGCTACCTGCTGTTACCCTCTCAAAGGACATCTGAGAAGAGCTTTGATTCTCCTCTCCACTTTTCCCCCCTCCCCCCCACCATATGAACAGATGAAAAACCTTTCTCTGCAGAGTGACCAAGAAGTGTTAGGAGTTGCCTGCTTTCCTGATAATCATTATTACAGTAAATTTACTCAGATTGTTGTGACTTCTCTGGGAAAATTTCAGACTTGTTTTAAAACAATTTCTGGTTTAGATTTTTCTTCCTTTCCTATTTTAACGGAAATTTTTTTCCTTAAAGAATTTTAGATTGCAAAAAGAAAGGAATGTGTACTGCAGAAGTCTGTAGCCAGCACTTGGTAAATCTTTTTGGCTCAATTTGACTTTAAACCTTCATTACTAATTTTGCAATGACTTACTTTTGTGTTATAAATGGTATTAGAAAAATGCTAGTCTTTGGTTCTCTCAGTGTAGCATTACTTAGACGTTCAGTGCACTCCTTTGTATTAGTTCTGAGCTCTCTTCTTTGATTGTAGGAAATTTTGGTTACTCTTCCTTCTTTTGTCTTCTGTTGCTTCCTTTTTAAAGACCTTATCTTAGCAAAGTCCTTTCTCCAGTCATGCAGAATCACATTTTTGTGAAATTTATAAAATGTTGAGCATATGTTTTTGAGAGATATTAGCTCTGTCCTTGTTGTGATTTTAGATTCAGTCTTTGAATTATAACTGCATTTTTCTCAGTTTGAAACTTTGTAGTTCAACTGATCCTTTTCAGTAGGGGGCTATGCACTGGATAACGTAAGAAAGCAGCCTAGCTTTACTACTTTTCTTAAATTGTATTAAGCAAAATTGTTCTTATTTGAAGCTTTCCGGTTGCCCATTATTATAGTGAGAGTGTGTAGCCTGCCTGTTTATAAAGCTTTGTAAATATTCTTAGGAAATCCTGAGGAGCCAATTTTATTAAAACAAACAAACAAACAAACCTCTAAGTCTTTGCTCTACTGTGTTGTAGTAGTGCTCAGCTCTTAACAAGCTTCTGAATTTGATACATGAATATGGCTGCTGAATATTTGTGATAAGACTTGGAAAAAATTCACTGCTATTTGCATTTTTAAATCAGTTAAGAAAAAACTACTTTCATCTCCCCCTTCCTTTATTTTCTGAGCAGAATCTTCCTTTTCTGGTTGATCAAGTGTATTTGGCTATCGGCTTAGATTTGTAAAAACCGTTAGTAGATTTATAGAAGCTTTTCCGTAAGTGTGTGTCCAGATAAAACTGGAGAGTTGCTTTGCAGAGAAAGTCCTGAAGGTCCTGGTGGACAAAAAGTATTCATGCTTTTTGTCCTTTATGTAGTTAGCAATGCTATTAGGGCTACATTGTTGCAATATTATTTGTGTTATTTTTTTAGTTTCCTATCAGCAGAACCAATCAATTCTATCACTATATATTGAAAATAATTGAAAGTATTTTGCTAGTTAATTTATGCATAATAGCTGATTTTTATTTTTAACTTTTTTCTTGGTTTTCACTTGATATTTTTCTGTATAAGGGTAAAAAGGTATAATTTCAGAACTGTGAACCATTCCCTTATCATTGGTATTTGTATAGTTATTAATTGAATTCTTTCAGTGACAAATGATATCAGACTTTAGGTTTTAATGATAGAAGAATGATTTACACTCATTACTAAGCTTTTTTTTTTCTTTTCCTTTTTTTCTTTTAAGGATGGTATCTTCCTGTTCTGAAACCTTAATCAAACGAATCATGCACAGAAATAGCCAAAATTTCAAAACAGCACTCGTTAAGGATAACAAAGAATGGTCACTTTTTCAAAACTACTGGGTAGTCTGATTTTTAGATGTGTTCAGAAAAACACATCTGAAGACCTGATATATAAACAGAAACCTGAAGAGTCTGGACTCTTCTGTATGGTTTATTTACCCTTATTGGCATCTGTACTTCTAAATTCACTCTTTATGTTGATGTAACCAGATATTGTGACACATATGCAGTGTCAGAACTTCCATTCTTGCTCACCCTCCTCCTGCAATTTGTAATAAAGTTAAATAATAGCAATTACTCCACAAAGTGTCATTATTACTAAACTCAAGTGTATGCTTTCTCTTATATTTTAACGCAGTCTCATTCCTTTCCATGGATGCAGACTCTGCTTCCCTTTAGACGGAAATAACCTAACTGCAGCTGTTTGTTGCTCAGTATTACTACTTTTGTCTCAAAACTTGGCCTTGTTAGGCCAACTGTGACCTCATGGATTATTTTCATTAAATCTTTGAATTAATTCCTGGTTTAATCTTTGCTTAATATTATATGAGACTCTGAAAGAGGAAAACATAGTAAGTTGAAAAACCTTTAAGCCTAGTTACTTTTTGGCATTTAAAATTAGCATAAAAAATTTTTGTAGAAAAAAACCCCAACCTTCATATACAATTCACAGGCAAGTGGCTTCTGCAGTCATTTTGATTTCACTAGAGATCCAGCTCACTTCAGAAACCATATTTTATTGGATTATCATACTAAATAAACAGGACTAAGTTACTTTCCTTTATGTTTTGTTGATCATAATTGATCATAATTTTTCTGTTTTTCAGCTGACCTATTCCTCAATGTAAACTTTTTTTATGCAAAAGGAACACATTTTAATAAAGAAATGACAAACTAAATATTATTAATATTGAATGAGGTGGGTAGGAAGACTCTTTTTTGTTATTTATAATTTTGTAAAGGGGGCAACTCAGATTTAAAGCATGCATTACGAAGATGGGTCCAAATCAGTGATTATAACTCTAATTTCTTCTTACTGAGCATACATTTAAAATTAAATCACAACATAGCATATGAAAAGCCATACTGGGTGAGATCAAAGTGCATTTAGTTGACTACCCTATCTTTAGCAAAAGATATGGCTTCTATATATTTAGTAATCCTCAATTAGTTTATTCTCAATGACTAGTCGTCTCACTGAGGTCATGAGCTTGGAGATTCACAATGTCACATGCCAAGGAGTAGTACGGTGTGCTACTGTGTGCAAGTGTGCAAGAACAACACTTTCCTTTTGGTTACTTTAAACTTTGCTCGTACTAGCCACAGTAGCCAGAATAACTGATCATTATCCATGGTCTCCATGCTAGTCTTCATTTTATAGGCCTCTGTCATATTCCTCTCCTATTGTTCTATTGTATGGAGTAAACATAGCTACTATGTCCTTGGGGGTAAAGCAGAGGAATTAGGTTTTTATCTGTTGATCTGCATTAGTAGTAGTTTAGGTAAGTAAGTAGTTGCCTGTCTGAATGTGCCTTTGAAAAGTACAGGACACAGGAGTCAGTAGGGATGAATCAGTAGATTGAATCGAGTAGTCATCCCAGTTACCCAAGCCATTTCAGTCTTCTCACATGAAGGGCCGTATCAGCCAGTGAAATATATCATGTTTGCTACTAATAAAATGCTGGCACTTGTGCTATTTAAAATATTTTAATTTTAAAAATTTCAGCTGTTTTGCATCCTTGTAAAAATAACATGATCCTTTAATCAATGCAACTATTAATTCTTTTTTTAAAATGCCACAAATGAATCATTTGTAAAGGTTTTGCATTGGTAATTGCAGTATCCATTGAGTGCAAGACCCTAAAACTCATCTTATTGCTGCAGAAATATTTTAGAGTTTCCAGTACACTGTATTGTCTTTCTTCAAATGCTTGATTATCATCTGCTTCATCTTTTAATGCAAGTATTTAAAATGTATACCTAAAAAATGTAAGTATATTTTTTGTTTCAATATCCTAAAATTTTTCTTGTAGATAGACAAAATTAGGGACTGTATTCATGAACTGTGGAATAGAAAGGACAGTTTCATGCCTTGTATAACTAACAAACTCAGGTCACTTTTGTAGAATGTAGCCAACAGGGGTAATAAGTTGGTGACAAAATACAAAAAGGTAATAATTCAAAAATTACCAGGCCGTTAATCTTGTCTTTAAGAGAGAACAAACTAATTTATTTCAGAGGGGGTTAAACCTGAGGTGCAATTTATAATCTTTTTGATAGCCTCATAGTGTTGAAAGATTAATAATATCATTCTGTATCATTCCTCTCTTGAAGTGGAGCTATTTTTGTGAAATAACCAAAACACAGATGACATAAGTCAACAAGAAAGCTTTATCTTACTGTTCGTTTGCAGAGAGGTCAGGACTGAAAACGTAAGGAATACTGCTTGGTGAAAGAGAATGAGTGACATTGCAAATGAAGATTGACTGCACTTTCAAAATTCAGTAGTTGTCACTAAAGATATTAAAATAATTTGAGTCCAGTTGTCATATCAGCACAAAATAAACCACGGTAAAGGAAGAAGGGAAATCCACAAAATTTCCAAGGCTGTTACTTCAGGGAGTGATGGCTTGTTCCAAGTTTTATCTGCAAGGTTCTATTGTGTCATTACGTTGTCCCTGACTTTCCTCATTATCTTTTCCAACAAATGGCTTTTTTCATTGGCTTCTAGTCCTGCAAAACACTGTGAAGAAATGTTTTTAGGTAAACATAGGACTACAGCAAAGTTGTTAGAGCTGCTCTGTTTGTTTAGTTCTTCAGATTCCTTAAAGACTCATGGGTAAGCTGGACTGGGGAAGTCTCTTCATGGCCAGTACTTGATGTTCCTCAGGTGCCTTCCCTTCTTTGGAAAGTGGGTCCTACAAGGGTTGAGGGGAATGGTGGTGATATTGTAAAAGCATCTGATCCTTTTTGTAAGCAAGAGTGAAGGAAGAATCTGCAGCAGACTTGTCAGCCCTGACTATGTCCAAATGGGGACAGCATTTGTATTGCTGCTTCCTTACCCTAGAGATTATTATGGGGAGTTTTTTCTACATGTTGTGCATTGGGCAAATGGGACTTTTCATGGTTCTGTTGGATACCTCCAGCATTTTAGGAAACAGACTTTGAATGAAACATAGGACATCTGAAAAGGCTAATGAGTAGCTCTCATGAAAACTACTAAACTTAATAGAATTCCGGTTATTGTTGGGTTTACTGTTGGGAAATACACTGTATTATCTCAGATATCTCTCACGGTAACTGCTGACAAACGTATTCAGTGGCAACTGCTATATGTTTTTGATATTTGCGGAAATTCACATAAAAGTCAACCTTTCTGCTTGGGTAGAATTAATTAATCCTTTAAAATGCTTATCTCTCTATTGCTTGAAAACATACAAAACGATGTTTGGAAGCTTACGTGTGTGTGTATATATATATATATATATGTATGTATGTATGTATGTATATATTTTTAAGGAAAATAAAATTTTGGCTGTGCTTATGTGATAATGCTCCTAAAATTCCAGTGTTTGTTTTATGTTGTTGTATATACTGTTAGACAATCTTTTACAGTTTATAGAAGCTCTTCCTAGATTCTTCATGTCAATTCAGTTTCTGAAAAGTTTTACATCATTGCATTTGTTTTTGTTTCTTTTAGAAAATGATGCGGCAGTTGAGCTTCCTATAAGATTTATTCCTCAGTATGCTGGTCGCTACTGCTGTCAGATACTTCTGAAGTCCTCCTGTGATGTTCGTGTTTATATGGTTGAATGTTTAGTGAATACAGATTGTGCTGAAGCGGAGCTTGAATTTCTATCTCCAGCTGGCCAGGCAGTGATTCAGGACATTCCAATAGTAAGTTCACTTTACTACTAGAAGCTAAACTAAGATTCAAGATTTTTAAAAACTGGACTCTTGATTAGAACTGTTAAGATTTACAATTATAAAATCCACAGAAGCGGGTTAATACTGACTTCAGAATTATTATCCAAAATCCGTATAGAAGGTAATATAAAGCTTATTGGGAAAAGTAGTTCCTGGCAGTTCTTGGACTATATTATTACTTCAGTGGGCTTATTTCTAACGGTTCATTTCTATGCTGACAATTGCTGTCCTGCTACTTAATAACATGTTAGCACAGTGAGAGTGAAAACGAATTGTTTAATCCAAGAAACAAACATATTATTTCTGAAAAAGAAGAGGTGAAGTTGAGGAACAAAATAGAAGAATTAGATTATATTGTGATATTTTTTCCAAAATGAACTTAAAATTACAATTTACAAGATATACCAAGAATAAGCTATATATCATATTTTGTATTTGAAGCTTTTGACAAATGAGAATGAAGACCAAGGCGAGAAGTTGAAGTGTAGGTTGGAAAATCATCTCCCTCAGAGAAGTACTGCTCAAAATTTAGAAAATATTTCAGATTTAAAATAAAAAAAATGAAGAAGTGATAGGGAAAGAGTGTAAGTTACAAGAGAAAGGGCTAAAACTTCTTTAAGAAATAAAAATGGTAAAATATTTCCTGAAACTTGATGTAGCAGATATATGTACTTGAAACAACCTTTTTATATTAGAAACTGAAGAATACTAGTGAGTGTTTTTTAGAGAAGTGTTATTCTGAGATTTGGTAAGTGAAGAAGTGGAGGCAGATCCCAACAGAGAGACTTAGTATCTAGGGAAGTACCATACTGTGGATGCTTAGTGAAATACTGAAAGTAGTTCACTGAGTAAGAAAAAAATAGTAATGAAAATTCATAAAGAAAATTAATCGTAATACTATCTTTTCTTATGGATATCTTGGACTATATTCATGTATTGTTTATTAAACATGGATTTATTGAATGTTCCATTAGCTGAAATGCAGCTATTATATTGGGTAACATAGAAAGCAAAGGCTTTTTCCTCTCCCTTCAGAAGAGGGCTTCTAAACAGATTTGCTTTATTCTTTGATTTTTATTCGCTGCTGAATGTTCTTATGTATATGCTTTTAAATGTCATTGGGAGTCATGTTTTTGTGCTTTTAAGTTCCTTTTGTTTTCTTAGAAAAGAAATACAAAAAAATGCCAAAAGAAGCATATACTGGGCATATGTATGTCCCTGTTAGTCCATCTCTTTCTGTTGAATGCATACACATGGTCACAAAATCTGTTCTAAAATATGTGCCCTTAATTTGCAAAGCCAAACACTGATAAACTAACACATACAAAAATGTGAAGTTGTTCATGTCCTTTTACATTTTAGTCTTAATTTTGGGATTGCACATTATTTTTTCACAAGGTTTCTTTCACATTCGGTATAAAAAATAAATGTCTTTAGAAAGGAAGTAGACGTTTTAAAATTTTACCTATATTCATTCTTGCTCTAACATTATGCCTGATTTACTGTATGTCTTCCAAATCTTGAATTGAACACAGAATTAAAAGTTTTTCCATGTTTCTGTTATTACATGTTCTGTTATTCCACATCACTGCTGTATTTGTCATTCAAATGACTGAACTTTGCAATACTCTGTGGAGACAGATGTTCATATGGAGTGAAACTGATAAATGAGTTTGTTCAGTCTGCTAAACTTGATTCTTTGAACCTAATATTTAGATCCCAAAGCACTTTACAGACAATAGCAAACCAACTCTTGCAACATCTGTATGGCAGGAGAAACATTTTGTACGTGGGACAAACAAAATGATCGAATGCTTTGCTTAAAGCCACACAGTGAGTTAGAGAACAAGAATGAGACCTGAAACCATCCTGAATACCAACTAAGGTATCATTTCTTGGTATGAGTTAAGGCTGAATACTTTACGTTTCTGTAATTTTCACAAGCATGAGATGACTATAATTGTTCCGTCATTCATTTGCAGCCTTTCCAGTAAATGACATTTAAGTCCTGTAGATATCAGCCTTATTATGTACCTTGAATTTGATCACTCTTCATGCGAAACAATTTTTAGTCCCTTAACATTAATTGTGTCTTCTTGATGTGAATTGCCTTTGAATAAGACTTTATATTAAGCAAACATCCTGTAAGAAAGAGATGATCGAATAATAAAAATTGTTTGTCAGTGCATAGGTACAAGGAATTAGAATTAAAGTTTATCAAATATTACTTTTTCATTTTCTAATATTTAGTACTTAACCTTAATAACTTTTGTTGATATATATTTTTGGACAAATTCATGCTGTATTAGAAGGATTTGTTACAGAAGAATTTCAAAGTGACTATATTTCTCAGTTGTACATTACTCCAGGTGACAAATTTGTGTGTTCAAGATTAAGGAGAAATATTTATGCTGCATGCTGGTGTAAACATCACTAATATGGATAAAGGAAGCATCTGATACCAATGGCACTAGAAATCATTGAAAACATAACAACCACCCAAATTTTGACTGTCTTCCTCTTTGCCATGCCAAGGACTAATCACAGCGATGAGTCTTTCCTCCACCCCCCTTTTAAAACAATAGTTTAACAAAGGGTAATGATCTGCCAGTTTTAAAACTAGTCAAGCTGATTTTAAAAAGGGTAATGTTTTTCCTAATGTTGTGGGGAAAAATGCATGAGAAGAAAAATAATCTTTTGAATCCTTTTTCACTCTTTCGCTTTGTCTTCAGCATGTGGATATCAGGGAATTTTTTTTTTTTTCATGTTTTCTACCACAGATGTTGCAACTGTTATTACAGAATTGGGGACCACAGTAATAGGAGTATTTTGAAAAAGTGAGGCACTATACAAATTTCAAAACTCCAAACAAGCATTTGTGCTCGACTACCAGGCAATCTATCTGTTAACAATTAAGAATTAAACATTAATCATATATTTTAATAAAACCTTAGATACATGACAGTGCAGATCTCATGCCGCGTTATTAGATCTGATGGCCAGAGCTGGTGGTGGTTCTTAGTTTCTGCGATTGAGATAGCTGGGCTTGAGAGCCTTTCAGAGAAGGAAGCCAGAATTGAAGTGGGTGTCATCTATATTCCCCAAACTCTATTCTATATCTCTGGTTTTTGTATACATTTTTCCAAGGGTCCAGACCATTCTGGTTCAAAGGATTACTTCTGCTTTTCATAGGTCACAACGGTCTTCTCTGGTTTGTCCAGACAGGTGCTACCTCTTTGAGGCCGGCTTATTCTGGCTTTTTCAGATGGGTGTTACCTTTTTGCAGACTGGATGTTGGTCATGTGTTTCCTTCAAATATTAAGAGGCTGGATACCAGTATCTTAGTTTCACTATGCAACCCTCAGGCAGATATTACAAAATATCTCACTTTCTACCCTCTATCAGGCATTCTTGTGATATGTTTGGAAGCAAGGCAAGTGTGTTTCATAAATAGGCTTTCACATCACTCAGGACAGCCATTCTATGAAAAAGATTATTCTCTAGAAAGACCATTTTTGAGAACACTGAACTGTAAATACTCCTTTGGGAGACTGAATCCTTAATTAGTAAGCATAACTGATCAGGTAGCACAGTCAGTGGCCAAGTGCAGCAATACATATGAGTATACCAACCACATCAGCACTTCAGAGAGGTACGCTAGGTTTTTTGGTAGATTGGGAAAAAGAAGAGAATTTTGGCAAGCATTGAAGAGCTCCATGCAGATGCTTGTAAATGTTTATAGTGATATTTGTAAAATTCCATCTTGATCACTGGCTGTGTCATGCACATATTCTTCTAGAGAGTCTTCTTCCTGCCAGTATTGATAGTGACAGTATTGCTACTAGTAGCTCTGGCTGGCAGGAATAGTGGATTTAGGATTAGTTTAATATATTTTTAAAGTACACCATGTTATTTTCCCAGAAGCTGCTCTGAGCCAGTACTTTAAGCTGAATTCTGTGCTCTGATTTGATGGTAGCTGCAAGTGAAAACTGAAACGAATGTTAAGAGCTTTAAATGTAGAATGTAATTTACATGTTTACCTTGATTTCAGAGTAATATGTCCAGTCAGGACTGGAAACTTGAAGCAGTTCTGGAAGGACAGAGTTTTTATGGTCCCCCTCTAATATATGTGGGCCCAGGTGAAACAACTCGATATCCTCTCATGTTCAAGCCTATTGCTGAGTGCATAACAAAGGTAAGAGAGAAATTAATTTCAACATTTAAAAGGAATGCTTCCATTGATAAAACTTGTATCTGCTTTCCAACTATGGAAGTGCTTAAGAAGTTACTACCATTAAGGATGTGATTAAGAGTTTTTCTGATTTAGTCAGAAATGGAAAGGTTTCCTAGTAACTGAAGTAAAAACCCAAAGAAACTACCTTTTCCAAAGCTAAGTTTTAATTTAAATACATATATTGAATTGTGTTTCATTGCCTAAATCATGAAGTAGTAGCACTGAGTATTTCTCATTGCATACATACATCACAAGTGAATTTTGGTGATGAGTATTTGGTAATGGGTATTTGATTATTACATAGAATAATTTCTGTTACAAGCTAAGGCACAAGCTACTTTTGCCACCAGAGTAATTGCTATTCTGAATGCTGAAATGAAGAGCAGAGCAAAGGCTATGACACCTTTAAAAGAAGCAGTGTACATATTTTTGCCTGTATACTAGTAGAGTAATTTTACCTGCAGGATGCTATTCAAGCATGCGAATTGCAAAGACTAAAAATAATTGCTCTGTGAAACATTAATAATCCATCTACATGCATTACCAACCATATATAATGTAGTTTAGAAATCCAGTGTTATAAAAGTATTAAAAGCTCAAAGCCTTGAATCCTTTAATGACTAATAATCATGAACACTTTAGTTGACATACAGATGAAATGATTGAGCAATATTATTTTTTTATACAAGGTTGTATGAGAACATATTTGCTTGGACATTGTATTTATTTTTCAGATAGAAGCCAAGAAGCTTAGAAGTATGAAGGCTTTCTGTCAATAACTTTATAACTTAGAAGAAAAAAAGGCATTTCTTTCTGCAGTTTTCTTCAGTTTAAGAGAAAAGCTTACATATGAACTAGGAAAGTCAGTAGGAACACTTTCCTGACAGCTTACTTTTTTTGTTGAATTTTACTTCTTTAATAGACTAAAGTAGTTCCTTTGGCAGCCAGACAAGACTTCTGCAGCGCTGAAATGTTTTTTCTTCTTTCTTTGACACAGGGAAAGCTTATTCTACGAAATTATACAGATGGCACTGAAAACACCTTTAGCCTTAAGGGAATAGGGAAGAAACCTCTGGCACTGGATCATGTTGTGATAGACTGCCAAGTGAGACAGGTCACTCAAACAGTATTAAGGGTGCCCAATTATACCAAGAACAAGTTAACATACAAGGTAAATTTGTGCAATATTGTAACAACTATTTTTCTGTCCAGGGGCCTACAAACTGTTTATTACAATAGCAGATATTATTGTCGTTGCTGATATATTATTGAAATCCATGTATCCATGAGAAATTATATCTAACTAGTAGTTTATTGTGTTTAGATATGCTTATAGTAAGGAAGTCTGTCTGCATTTTACAGTATATTCTATGGAAAAAAAAAAAGTGTTTTTTTGGCCTGGTTCCTAAGGGGACAAGTCTTCTACAATTACACTATCTGTTAATTTGCAAGTCTTTCTTCCCTCCTTCCCCCACAAGATTTGAAACCAGTAGCCATTTTCATCAGTTTTGAAATCAGAAAAAAATGGCTTGAAAGTACAATATTCCTGATAACTTCTTAAAACATTGGCTTATTACAGGAAAGGGACAAAAATTATTATCCCACTAAGGGAAAGGCTGCAGCATGAGCTTGCTACGTACCTGTTCCTTATGGCTTGCTGGCCTGGACAGGTGGCACTGGCGTTTCTTGGAACACGTTGTAACAGTTCGTGTCTTTTGCCCAGCTGCTGTTTGAGGGATGTTGGAGGAACCTGGGAGTACTCTGTGTGTTTGCTAATGGGAATGAAAATTTAAAGGAAATAATTTAAAGGTTTTTGAAGGGCAATGAGTCACTGAGGAGAAGCAGGAGGTGCTGGGGTATTTGTGGCTTGGGTAGAGCTTCTTAGGAAAAGCTCTTTTTCCTATTTAAAAACACTTTGTATCACTCTAACTCTCCTGCACAATTTTCCAACCATTTTTCTTGTCAGCGTGTTTAATTAAATTAATTTAAGCTCAAATAACTTATTTCAGTAGTTTCCTCACCTTCCTTAGGCATGTGTAGGACCCCATGTCACATGCCAGCACAGAGGGAAAATGAACATTGGAGTAAAAAGGATGATGCTGTTTTTCTTCTCAGCTGCAGAGAAGGTTCTCTGGCAAGAACACCTTGGACCTTAGTCAGCAAAAGCCATCTTGGGAACTCTGTGACATTTAAACCTACAGTAGATAGATGCTAGTTACTGTACCTACATAGCATTTTCTAGGAGTACTCAATCTATAAAAAATAAAGCAGGAGAATCTGCTCTAAAAATTATCAACATACATACTTTTTTGAACTGAGGTTTTATTTTTATTTTTTTTAGTTATTCTAGTAGGTGGGACGGAAAGGGGGAGTATATAGATTCTAGTAGGTAAAATATGACTAGTTAACTAGTGTGGAGTTGTGAAATGAGTGTCTTCTGTTCTCTGCCTTCTTGTCAGTAGCACCAAATGCTGCTTTTTACAAAATGTCAGGCATCAGTAGAGAAAGGGCCTCACCTTATTTTATACATGTAGCTATTACATATAGAGAGATCATGTGAATACCAGCAGCACTCTTCTATTCATCTGATAGTAATTTATGTCAGTGCAAAATCCTTTCTTACGCTCGTGGTAGTCTTCAATTTTTCACTATTAGAGGAGTATTTCCATTTAATAAATTTCATATAACATAGGATGGCCTTGCTTTAAACTCTTATTTGACTCACTGTTAAAGCCCCCAAAACAAAGTAAGGAATTGATCTTTTTGTGCAACACCAACTTTGACGTTTTTCTTTTCAACAACTTGAGCTTTTTAGATGTGAATGCATTTACATTTCTAATGCATTTGTACTTTTATCTCTGAAAGAAGTGAATGTTTTTGAAAGTTGGAACAGAACAATTTCCTCTGGTTTCCCATTTTTGTGTGAACTCAGTATTTTTGTGCCATTGAAATTGAAAGGCAATCAAATCTCAGGCTTCAGAATGAATACATTAAAATTATTCACTATATGTCTTTTTCAGAAATATTACATTGAATTGATTTATGGCAGTTGTAACTGTTTCAAGGTGAGCTGAGTATTAAACTACTCAGACCTCCTTGAGTGTTTCTGTGTTCTCTGACTACCACACACACACATACACTCTCTGTCTCTCTCTCTCTCTGTCTCTCTCACTCACCCACACACATCCTCTCTCTCCTTCCTCCCCTCCTTCCCTACCCCCTGCCCAGTGACTTGATGGTCCAACCATTTCTAATCCAAAAATCAGTGAAGGGTGCCACCTGTTGCACACAAATTTTAACTTTTGAGATCTAGCTGTGTTTGGCATATGTGTACTCCTTTTGCTTTGGAGACTTTTGAGAGATGAGTTGTAAGGCCACTACAATGAGTTATATGCATGTAGTACGTTAATCAATGTAAATAATATATTTTCTCCATATTAGGATTTTACCCAGAAGTTACTGCAGAACAGTTGTTGAAGCAGGATTGGTTCGAATTACTGGAAAAGGCACAATTAGGAAAAACTAGTAGGTGCCTGGAAACTGTCTCACCAACAGAACAGGCATTTGAAGAGAAATAATGATAAGCAATCCCACTTTAGGATTTATTACCTAGGCTTTTAGCCTGTCTAAACTGATGCACTGAAGATTGGAAGAGAATTCTTTCAAATCATTTCATCAAGAGCCTGTGAACAAAGTGTAGTCATTTAAAAAACACGATTATTTTATAATTTATTTTTGAAAAAGGTAGATTAATAAAAAGAAAAAGTGAAAGATGGCTAAGTGGAGACATTAGTAATAAAGGAAAAAAGACCAGAGACAGAACTAACATGATGAATCCCTTGAAGTGCTCCCCAGCAGATGCCACATAATATTTTGTGCTGTTGTAGTGAATGAAGATGATTTACTTGCTTTTAATTTCAAGAGGATTAGTCTTCTCTAATCAGTAAATTGAGATTTAATCAGTAAAACCAGGATATGTTCACCATTATCTGTTGTTATTAGGTAAGAGAGGAAGGCCTCCTTTAAGAAAGAACTGTGACCAACAACCTTGTTAGAAATGCAGAGCAAAGATTATTTATTTGCCCGGAAGTACATATGGCAATGTACAATGACAATAGGAAACAGAAGCAATACTAGTTTTGTTGTTGTTCATTCCATGCTGCCTGATTGCTGTAATTTCTGGAATCGTAACTTCTGTTGAGAAGCAGAAGGCTCCCTTCTGATTTTGTCTTTGTCAGTGTTTCCCTTGGGGACAGTTGCTGACAGCTAAATAACTCTCCATTTTAATCCAGCATCTTTGAAATTTTACCCTGTTGTCCTTTTGCTTAATTAATGATTGGGAAGAGGAAATTTTGTCAGCCTTGGTGGAAACAGAACAAAGCTAATCCAAAAATAACAGCTTTTTCAAGTGATTTTGGAAGGATCTTTTGCAATTCTGTTGGACAGTGAATATCTTCATTATTGAACTGGTTGGTTGATTTCCCCCTCACATTCCCCTTTAGGGAATGTATCTACTAGACAAGGTGACTTCTCATAGATAAACTGAGACATGCATGATATTTTTTAAAAACATAGATAGTTCATTCCCTGCAGTAATAAAGCTCGAATGAAATACAATAATTTTCAGGTGCGTCCATAAAAAATTCACTGCACAGTGAATACTTAGCAATCGGTAATTTAGGTGAATTAGGTAATTTTGCCTTTGAGGGGTAAATATAGCATCAGGATTTTCATAACTGAATATTTTAAACTATTAATTTAATAAAAAGTCATTTCACTAAAAATTTCATTACACCGTGTAGATGCTACTGTGTTTCTGAATAATCACTGTATACATCTGTTGTCTTCAACCAAAACATAGATAGTACTGCAAAGGCAGCTATTAAAATGGGAGTTAAGTGTGGGAGGAGGAAGAGGGAAATAATTCTTTCTGTTCCTCCATTATGAAAGCCCTCTTTCATCTGAATAATGCTTTCCCTATTGCTGACATATAGAGAATGCCCGTATCTGGAGCAGGAGTAATTTTCTATGTGTAGTTTGATTGTCTGTGCAGCTATTAATATGTAGTATTAGTAGAAGTAGTGACTAAGAGAGTCAGGGAGGGAATAAATGCCAGTAGCATTCAGTGGAGGTCACGTGCTTGACTCCCTTGGTTTACCTATCAAAATGCCAAGGAAAACATTTTCCGTACTCACAAAGTTTTCCATGATTAAAAAAATTTCTACAAATTCCTTTAAAAGTGTCGATGTTTTTGTGAACTATTTTCTACTCATTGATGTGTAAACCTTAGGGATATACTGCCATGGTGCTCTCCATGGCTTGTTCTAGGGGATATTGCAACAAATAGACTTTCTCATGATTAGCTTACCCTGAAGAATATTCTGAAGAATATTCACAAAAAAATTCAGAAAGAATTTGTGCACATTTATGTCAGCCAGAGAACACATCCCTATCTGATGCTGAATTAATTTAAGGTTAGTGACTGCAATGTAAGTGGATTTTAGTGGCTGTAAAATTAGATTCAAATCATCCTACAAGAGTAGGAAGTGTAAAGTAGTTCTATACAATCTAATCTGTCGATCTGAAGGCAGAATTTTTTTATACCATTTTCTTTTGATTTTTATATAGAACTATATCTGCAGGTTATTAACAATTGACTGATATGTTGATGGCTGCTTCTAACGACACCTTTGATAGCAACTTTAGCTATAAAAGTGCCTAATTCTTTCAAGGGTTGGCTTTGCAGTAAAAATAAAAAAACTGTAAAACTGTTTTTCTCTGCACTGTTCAAAACAGATGCCATTCAAGTAAACTCTCAGGAGGAATCTCAAGGCTCAGTTAAATTACCTTTCAGGTACTAGGTTATATATGCAAACTGTTAGTCATTTCTGAAAATAATGTAGAGTAATTATACAATCAAGAAATATAAAAAACCCTTTTCTCCAAAGCCTTTTTCCCTCTCTGCTCTTTATATCCATTCTAGATCTTCTCCACCATGTCATTAAAAGGCTGACATTAAGGCTGGCTATTTGCAACAAATGTCTCAAAATAATAAAATTATACAGCAAAAATGTAATAAGGGGCTTCTTTGTTCAGGTTTTCTCTTGTTTGGTATTATACATGAGATTTCCTGAGAATAAATTCCATGTCACTCTAGTAACCTGATTGCTGAGAGTCTCATACTCTCATCAAGTTGGTATTCTTTAACCACCAAGATTAAATCTATATATTCCATAATGACTCTAATTTTATCTGTTCTTCTAATTTCAAGCGCTTTGTCTTCCCCATTGCCTCCCAGAACTTCAGTAACAGGCTTCACTACATAAGTGTTTTTTACAGCAATAACGAATAGTAAAAAAGGTAGATGACCTGCAGAGTGTAATAATAACTGTAGTTATTGGCAGTTTTTGTAGGGCTACTAGTTAGGCAATTGTTTGGTCAGGTAAGAGTGGGTTAAGGTCTTAGGTCTTATTTATTTCTTGAGATGGATTCATTATCCTGGCAGCTGGCCTGGCTGGTATATGGATCTGGATTATGTAGTCTTCCTGGTTATGTAGAACTCCAGACTGCAGTTGCATAGGCAAGAATGCGGGCAGGGGGGAAATGCCTAGTGCAATACAGTGCTACTTTATTTAGTTTTGTTACGTGCTGGTGGCAGTAAGAGTGGTTGCAAGAACTACATGCATTCCTAATACTTTAGGGACTTGAGAAGTATACACTGATAGGAGGATGAGAGAAAGTAATGGTGGTTTCTCTGGAAATATCTGTCATTCTTGAGACAGCACTGACAAAAATCTGGCTTAGCAGGTTCATCAGTGACTGTCACTGCCTTAGTTCTGGCCGAGCAGCAGGGAGCATTAAGTTTTTAAGAAGTAGCACCTATCACCATTTTTAAATGGACCTGAGAAACAATTATTAATTAATAATTATTGAACATATTTCTATCTAACCTGATTATACCACTCTGGAAAGAGATAGTGGAATTTAAGCTTATTTGATTAAATTCTATACATCTATTCACCTCTTTGACTTGAAGTGTCAACTGATATTTTTTAAAGTTATGCTTATTTAGTTACTCAACTCTGTAAAAAAAAAAAAATTTACTATATTTTGAATTGGTTTTTAATTCCTGTTCCTCTTAAAGAAACATATTAAAGCTCTGCAAAATGAATTTTTAAATATGTGATTGATATGAGTTAGTTAAAAATTCTAATATTTTATAATTCTGCTCCATTTATGCTTTATAGCTGAGTATAAATAATTACTTGGGGTGTAAGACAATGGGGAACACTGTCATTTAAATATGGAATCCTTGGAGATGCATTAATTTAAGAAAATTTTCAGCAAGGTCACAATGATAACTTTAATAATTTACATTTCAGTTTCATTCTGGTATTTCACAATTCCTTTTTTCTGAGTGGTAGTGAAAGGATGTAACATACGTTGCATGGGTTTGGGGAAATTTGCAGTTACTAAAAGCCAGTATTTCTTCAGTGAATTAGTTGTAGTATTAAGGCAGCTTGAACAGCTTTGCTCTTTCTTAATTATGCCACAGATTTTCCTTCTAACAAAACTTATGGAATTAAAACATCTAATTTTATTAATGAATTTGAAAAGCTGATAACAGTATGTGGAGTCAGGCTTTACCACAAAGTATTATTTGAAAGTTTTGTTCCAATTTAGCTTTTTCTGCTGCTACTTTATCAGATTTTTTGAAAACATGAGTAGTACCAAAGTATTTTACTGTTATAAACACAGTTTCACATTACAGAGCAAGAGAATTAACTATATTTTCATGCAAGATTTAAGTCAGATTTTTTACCTTGATCTTAAGAAGTAAAAGATAATTTAAAACAATAGTCCATCAAATTCTTTTTTTCTTGAATTTTCTCAAATAACCTGCACATCACAATGAAACTTGGACTTATATATTGTTCTAAAATACTTTATCTATAAAAAGTTTTTAAATGGCTTATTATTTATTTACTATTTATTTGTTAAATTATTTCATAACTTACTTGAAGTATTTATTAGTGAAAGAGAGTACTTTTCCATGCCCATTTATCATTTATCTTTGTAAATGGTGAAATTCATGCATAAACTCTGGGAAGAATGAATTCTTTTTTTTTTTTTTTTTAAAGATAATAGATGTGCTAGGAAATAGGGGTGAAGATCAAACAGAGAATTTTTTCTTTCTCTGCTCACTTATGCAGCTAAAAAAGTATTTCACCCACTAGTTCACTTGATGTATGTTTTGGTGGTTATATTCAGGAATGTCAGGAAAATGTACATGAATGGAAGAAGAACCAGTGAGAATTTTTACAAGACAGCATTAATATTGATATGATTGATTTTTGACAATTGACTGCTCACAAAGATTGTAGATGGGTATCGGCGTTGTTACATAAATTCCAGGTGTTTTAAATTGATCAGCAGTTTCAGAAACTGCAATTATTCATGCCTAATACTAAAGTCTATGTGTGTATGTGTGCCTGTATGTGTATATCATCTATTTATCTAGGTTTAAGAGTTGTGTATATATGTATATCTATATACTCCAACTCCTGACTTGATTTCAACCTAAACAAGCTTCATTTTTTGGCATTGGACAGCTATGGAACACAAGATTTACCTTGTCCTATTCCATAATTGCCATGAGTTTCTTTAGTCAGCTTAAATAAGGCATTCAATTTGGTTTTTATTTCCATTTCATGTCTGAAAAAGTGACAAATATCCACCTCCAAAGATTTGGCGGATGCTGAGGTATGCACTTTCTGTTTTGTCTGTTTTGTTAAACATTTCTCTGATACTTTGTACAAAGAAATCCTACTTTTTCACTGGAGTGCTCCAGGTGTTTCTGCAGTCTAATCAATAATCTTAAAAAGTAGGTGTGAAAGCAAATGTTGTTAGAGGGGAAAATGGAGATTTTTACTTCCTTCTAAAATATGATAGCACCTGACCCAAAACGTTTCTACTTAATGGACTCTTTGTGTACCAATATTGTTGATAGATACGGGTTTTAACTCTTCTGTTGTGTAGAATCTTCCCTAAATGCTACAATTTCACTTTTTTTGTCATAGCACATTATCCTTATCTGTTTGGATGCTTGTGAGGATTCTTGTATTTACAGTTTTCTTTGATCATTACTAAACTTCAAACAGTTCCTTGAATGCAAGATTTTTTTCCCCTAAATTTTATGTTCTGTATCTATATTTATTTATCAGTCCCTCCTTCCAAATTAGGGCAAATGCTAATGAACTGTCTTTCCCACTAACTAGCTGAAATTCAGTCTCTTGACTTTTTTTTGGACAGCACATAAAAGAAAAGATTTTTGTTTTCCTAGACTGATGAAACAGGTTGGGGAAGAAAGGAAAGGATTATTCTTATCTGTTCAGTCACTGATTGTTGATGGAAGAGGTGACTATTTAGGGCCATTTTCTTACTTAACAATTTATTTACTTAAAAATAATAATCCACAGTAAATTTTGTTAAGAACATTCACTTAGCTTTGAGAATGCAGTCTTGCAGATTATAGGAAGTAAGATTACGTAACATTACTTCTGAGACTAAAATTGTGATCTCTTCTTACATACAATCCTTGTAAATTTGTATTCTGTATTATTTCTGTGAGTAGACTTTGACGTACGATGTATAAGTTCTTTTGCTGCTTGTCTCCAGGCTTTCATCGAGACTTTTGAAATCTTTCAAGAAGTTATTCTTTCCAAAATCTTAACTTTCTGAACTTCTTGTCTATGCATACTTTTACATTCTCTATCATTTTCACTCTCTGAATGTCTTTGAATCTATGCTTAGAATATTAATATTATATACTAAGGTATATGCATTATATTACAGTATGTAAAGTATCTACAGTTAAAACAGACAGGCATTCTACAGCACCGTACCATGCTGGATCTTCAAACTCCTATCATCACTTCTTTTACTATACTAAATAGGATTCTCAGTATGGATTCTGATATGAATTTGAATTGGTTTGTGTGTTTGTGTAAGTGTGGACACACACATGTTTTATATCCAATTTCCAGCTGAGGTTGATCATTTAGTTACTGTCAGTAATGTAATTGATAAATCTGGTAGACATCTGAGCAAGACAGATCAATGTAAGGAATAAATAAAAGGTAACTTATGAATGGTGTCTTACGTGTACAAGTATCTGAAGGGGGAGTGTCAAGAGGATGAGGCCAGCCTCTTCTCCGTGGTGCCCAGCAACAGGACAAGAGGCAATGGGCACAAACGGAAACACAGGAAGTTCCATCTGAACCTGAGGAAAAACTTCTTCACTGTGAGGGTGACAGAGCATTGGAGCAGGTTGCCCAGAGAGGTGGTGGAGTCTCCTTCGCTGGAGATATTCAAAACCCGTCTGGATGTGATCCTGGGCAATATGCTCTAGGTGACCCTGCTTGAACAGGGAGGTTGGACTAGATGATCTCCAGAGGTCCCTTCCAACCTAAACGATTCTGTGTCTGTGTCTGTGTCTGTGAGCATAGAATTTGTCATGGTGTTGGGTATTGGAGATAATGCTGTGAGCACTGCTTGGAGACTGGAGCTCTTGAGGTATGAATAACCTACGATAGAGACAAAAAGAGTTGCTTATAGAGATAAATGCATGAGAGCAGTTCATTACTGAGCACCTCCTCTTGCTTTTCCAGTCATTTAACAGAGTCAGGAAATCAATAATTGTGTTTAATAACCATATTTCAAAATCTCTGCTTTAGCAGTAATTACTTTACAGCATAAATAGTATTCATGAAACTAGAAAATATGTTAAATACATTATTACTGTTGTAAGTTTTACTTCTGAATTTATTAAGTAGTTTGTCATTTCAGATTTTTTGTATTACCATTTGCTATTTCATGTTTGTGTGAAAACTGAGATAAAAAGAATGGAGGTAGAGAGAATGGCAAATCTTTGACTTTGCTTGAAGAATAAAAAACAGTCTACCTACAGTCATCTCAACTAGAAGAACTAAGGCAAGCTGATTGTATCCTTGTTGGAGATGATGAGAGAAGGAGGGTAGAGTGCACCTTGTGCTCCTTGTGTGCACCATGTGCAAGGTGTTCACCTTGCAGTCCTGGTTCTCCTATCCAGGAAGGAGGCCTTTTGAAGTGTACCATGGTATCTTCCTACTCTCTAAAGGAAAACTGCACTCAGTTTTCACCTTCACCTGTGAAGCTGCAGATGGGATGTGCATATGCCTTTCCAACTTGAATCATGATTTCACTCAAAATTTGCCTAAACAGAAAAAAAAAAGATTATTTAACATAGTAAGAAATTATAGCATGTTACAGTACTACATCACACAGAATCAGAGAATGGTTGAGGTTGGAAGGGACCTCTGGAGATCATCTAGTCCAACCCCCCTGCTCAAGCAGGGTCACCTAGAGCATGTTGCCCAGGACTATGTCCAGATGGCTTTTGAACATCTTCAAGGAAGGAGACTCTACAACCTCTCTGGGCAATGTGTTCCAGTGCTCAGTCACCCTCACAGTGAAGAAGTTTTTCCTCAGGTTCAGATGGAACTTCCTGTGTTTCCGTTTGTGCCCATTGCCTCTCGTCCTGTCACTGGGCACCACGGAGAAGAATCTGGCCCCATCCTCTTGACACCTTCCTTTCAGAGCTTTGTACACATTTATTGGATGCCCCCTCAGTCTTCTCTTCTCCAGGCTGAAGAATCCCAGCTCTCGCAGCCTCTCCTCATATGAGGGATGCTGCAGTGCCTTAGTCGTCTTAGTAGCCCTTTGCTGGTCTTGCTCCAGTAGCTCCATGTCTCTCTTGTACTGGGGAGCCCAGAACTGGACGCGGTACTCCAGATGTGGCCTCCCCAGGGCTGAGTAGAGGGGGAGGATTACCTCCCTTGACGTGCTGGCAACGCTCTTCCTAACGCAGCCCAGGATGCCTTTGGCCTTCTTGGCCACGAGGGCGCATTGCTGTCTCCTGGTCGACTTGTCGCCCAGCAGGGGTGACCAGGTGCTTCTCTGCAGAGCTGCTTTCCAGCAGGTCAGCCCCCAGCCTGTCCTGGTGCCTGGGGTTATTCCTCCCCAGGTGCAGGACTTGGCACTTCCCTTTGTGGAACTTCATGAGACTCCTGCTGGTCCATTTCTCCCGCCTGTCGAGGTGCCTCTGAATGGCAGCACAACTATTAGGTGTATCAGCCACTCCTCCCAGCTTTGTATCATCAGCCAACTCGGTGAGGGTGCACTCTGTGTGCCTTCATCCAGGTCTTTGATGCAAAAGTTGAAGGGGATGGGACTCAGTATGGACCCCTGGGGGACACTGCTAGCTACAGGCCTCCAACTAGACTTTACACCACTGATCAGGATCCTCTGAGCTCTGCCGTTCAGCCGCTTCTCAACCCACCGTGCTGTCCACTCATCTAGCCGGCACTTCCTGAGCTTGCCTGTGAGGATGTAGTGGGAGACAGTGTCGAAAGCCTTGCTGAAGTCAAGGTAGACAACATCCGCTGCTCTCCTCTCATCTACCCAGCGAGCCATTCCATCATACAGGGCTATCGGATTGGTTAAACGTGATTTCCCCTTTGTGAATCCATGCAGACTGCTGTCAGGATCTGTCCTTCATGGGCTTGGAAATGGTGTCCAGGATGAGCTGCTCCATCACCTTTCCAGGGAGGGAGGTGAGGCTGAGTGGCGTGTAGTTCCCTGGGTCCTCCTGCTTGCCCTTTCTGAAGAACAGGGTGATGTTTGCTTTCTTCCAGTCCTTCCGGACACCTCTCCCGATTGCCACGGCCTTTCAAAGATGATGGAGAGCGGCCTAGCAATGACATCTGCCCCATTCATTAGTGGGCCCACATTTTCTCTAGTCTCCCCTTTGTTGCTGATGTGTTTGAAGAAGCCTTTCTTGTTGTCCTTGACATCCCTTGCCAGACTAAATTCCAAATGGGCCTTGGCCTTCCTTATTGCATCCCTGCATATTCTGGCAACATTCCTATATTCCTTGCGAGTGGCCTGTCCCTGGTTCCAGCTTCTGTACACTTCCTCCTTCAGTCTGAGTACTTCCTTCTTCTGTGTGAGTTTTGCCAGGAGTTCCTTGTTCAACCATGCAGCTCTCCTGCCCCCTTTGCTCAAATTCTTGCTCATTGGGATGCACTGTTGTTGAGCTTGGAGGAGGTGATCCTTGAATATTAACCAGTTTTCTTGGACCTTCCTTCCTTTTAGAACCTTATGCCATGGGATTCTCCCAAGAAGGTCCCTGAAATGGCCAGAGTTTGCTCTGCAGAAGTCCAGAAATGATATCCTTATGAAATCCTAAAAATATATCTATAAAAACTGCAAACAATTCACTGCAGAAATTGTGATATTAATTTAAAATATTATCACTCAACAGCAGTTTCTTACATCCAGTGGCAGAGGTAACAACAGGTGGTGTGAGCAGAAGAATTTATGTAGTCTATCTGTTGACTTTTTACAGAACCAGTAACTTCAAGCAGGTAGTCTGTAATCATCAACTGAGGGTGGTAACACCTCTTCCTTCTGTGAGCAGCTGATCATAGACACTCAGTCTATATTTCTGTAATGAGATTGATAGATTACCAAATCTCCAATTCAGTGTAAGAAAATTGCTTTGGTCATTGTTCGGATTGCTTCTGTATATGTGTAATGAACATGCCATTTACAAAATATGATATATCTAAAAATATTTTAATATAATTTAAGGTATAGCAATTGATGTTAAAGCAACACTTCAGCTTTTGCTTTGCTATTATCTAGTTAAAAGGATCAGTATTGTTAAAGTTCTTTGTTATACTTCCAAGAAAATATGTGTAAAAAAACCTACCTGACTCTGCAACTGTACTCATATGTAAGTAGTTCTACTGTCTTATCGAGATAATTTTCCTTAACTTGAACAATGACTTCAAAATTTGTACTTGATGAGGTCTGTGTATACTACCTGTGTATGTGTACTCTTACAGTATGTATTCTTTTTATTTGCCTAAAAGGTAGGATTTACCAGTAGTATGCTTTACATAATATGCTACTTTTCAAAGCCACTAGAACAGACATTTTGTCTATATTGTTCTTGCAAAAAAAACTTACTTTTGATTATTTTCCTCTTTGTAAAATGTGTTCACCAGGTATCTTCAGATCTTTCAATGGTAGGGGGTGCACCAGTTCTTACTGTAGAACCAGATGATGCAGTCGCATACACTTTGACTGTTTCTCCGTGGAAACGAGGAATTTTTCAAGGTACAATGTAGATTTCAAATATATAAAATACTTATAAATTAAATCTGTTTTTTACAGTTTTGAACAGTTTTTAAACAGTTTTTTACAGTTTTTTATCAGATTAAATCTGTTTACAATTAACCCACATTTCTGTTCAACATAACATTTCTTCTGGAAGTAAGGCTATAATTGTTGCTGATGGTGTTTTTTAAACTTGTGCATATTTTTATTTTTAAAGGTATATTACTGCTAACAAACTGGGCAGGTGCTTCAAAAATACAAGCATAAGCATTTAAGTGGACTAATATAATTTAACTAGGTGGGAATTCATGAGTTTGAGTTTTCCCCAAGTTATCAGGTCTATACCTAATTTTCCAAATAAAGTTGAATAGCTGTAGCACTAAGCACTAGCAGAACCAAAAATTTAAAGGTGGAGACCAGAATTTCATTCTTTTCCTTAACTAAGGTTTAACTTGTTGCTTACAATGCCAGAGCAAATAGGTAGGAAGTAATGAACTCTGATTCTTTCTTTGGTAGTTGAGACATACAAAGGCTAGGAATTCTAAAATTAATTCCAAATAATTTGTATAAGTCTGTGTGCTAGTATTCTTATGGTACAATAGCAAGACCCCTGCTTAACTAATGTCAGTGTGTCACATTTCATGTTTTGTCTTGAAAAGGAATTTTTTTTAGATAAATGAAAAATTTTCACCAGGTAAAAAAATGACTTCAGCATTCTCAAATATAGTAATAATTCTAGATTATATTACAATTCTATGATGTTCAGTTCATCTGAGAAATATGATTATGAAAATTAGACTGTACAGTCAGATTTTTCCTCTCTTGTAGAGTAGGTGTTGTAGCGCTTAGCAGAGAGAAGTATGGTCTGTGAAGAAGAGAATTACAGGAACAAGATCCGTTAAAGTAACTGAATTTTGCTCAGAAAACTGTAATTTAAGCAACTTCTTAAAGAAAAGGGTTGCTATGCAATATTGGAGAAATCTCTTAGTCCAAAATGCTCCGTGTGTTTTCTTGGTATTTTTTGGTTCCTAACTGTAAATACTCGATTCTGCCACCTTCTTAGACATCTGAGTTTAATGACAGCTGTTTTCTCAACATTAAAAATCATGTCAGTCTTATCTCTGACTATCCCAAAGTAGTTGATTCTTTTAACCATTTTGGTTTTAATATCTCATATGTAAAATACAGGTAAATTGTAGGTAATAATACCATCTCAGTTCAAGCTGAGTTGTGAAAATAAATTAATAACTGTGTAAAAACTTGGTCAGGATCTGCAGGAAGACTTCAGTGCCTTCTTGCTAAATCAGTTGCCCTAAAACAAAATCTGTTTTCTCTAAATAAGTCTACTCTCTCAGAGTGGAATTTGTAAAAATCAGTCAAAACCGTGCACTAGGAAATATTGAAGAACCATATATTAAGTTATGCCTTTTTGGTGGGTTTTAAAGACTCATGAATATTCTTGCCTTCTGGCTTACTGAATCCACAATTCTTTACACATAGTGAACCTCTTCATAGAAGGGATTCCAAAGAATCCACCATACAGCAGTTTAATGCCAGGTGGCAAGAGCCATGCCTGGAAGAGGAGAAACCTGCACATTCACATTGATGTCTCCTGTGTTCTGTCATTCCTAACTTCTATTACAATGGTCTCATTATGCTTGCAATTATTAAAGGTTCACTGAGTGAGGGAGAACAGTCAGTCTCTCTAACCTGCCAGCAAAGTTATTTGCTCAAAAGCTGGGAAGATACATGTACTCTTTTTTTTTTTTTTTTTTCAAAAAACAGTTCATATATGTTATGTTTTAGAATAACTTGATAAAATGCTGAAGTTACTCTTTGAAAAGAGACAGGGCCCAGTTATCTACCCTGCACCCCTGGCACAGTGCTTGCTTTAATCACTAAAATAGGAATTCATGGTCACTTTTTCTCCAGAACAGGGATGTTTTCAGTTATATCACAGAAAGGTATGTGCGTTCACTGTAACCATTCAGCTATTGCAGAAGGAGAGAGAGAGGTGGAGGGAAGAAAGGCCACTTTTGCAGTTTTGAAAGGTGGCAGCTGATTTTATGGTCTGATGTTGGGTATGATATAAACCTAAGCACCAGATGTCTTGTCTCAGGTGACATTGGTTAGAAGTGCTTAGTTTGTGGCTTCAGATAGAACTGAAATCAGTCTGCTTCATATTGTGCAAGTCTGGGAAGTCTTACTTTTGCCTCAAAGTAGATTTTCAGCTCCTAAGGAAGTTTAGTGTCAAGTCTGAAGAATGTTTGAATTTTGGGCATTCATAGGATTGTTCACAGCCAGGCTGGTGTTTGAGGATCATAGATTGGATGTAGGTGACTCAAGTGGGAATCAGTATGTGGGAATCTTAGTCCTTTCTAGGTCCAAGATGCCACAGGTGAAGTATAATTCAAACACCCACAAAGATACTTTTAATTCAGTGTGGTGAATGTGTTTGGAGGGAGTGATCCAGGGTGTCTCATGTTGAATTATGAGGATAAAAAACAATGCTGAAAAGATATCTACAGATTGGGTACCATTCATTTTCTGGGGAAAAGAAAGCAGCTATTTTGATATTTAACTGAAGACTATATCATAGTGTTGATGGACAACTTGAAGTTTAAAACTCCCTAAGTTGTATTTGACTTTGTAGTCTTGCCCTTTTTCTAATATCATTTTTGTCATTTTAAAATAAATTGCATATATTTATACCTGATAAAAGGGCTATTGCCATATAAACTGTTGTATGGAGTAAATGATTTGCGTTTTTCCTTTACATTCAAGGTCTTTTTTTGCTGCAAAATTATGTAGCCTCAAAATTGTATTTCTTCTGCAATTTTAAAATTATTAAGCTAAAAATGAGCCCAGTTCTTTTCAAAAGTCCATTTGGATGCATTCCAATAGAAGGCAATTATATTCTTCTGTTGGCTTGTATCTGTATGATGGCTTTTACAGAAAAATGATAGCTAATACACTTTTCAACTCAAGGTTCTGGTACAAGATAAAATTCTTCAGCAGTATATTTTCTAAGTAATGGAGCAACTTGCCTTAGATTTGATAAAGCATCTTCTGCATAATACTTCATCTTTTGTCAAACTCCATCCTGGGCAATGTGCTCTAGATGACCCTGCTTGAGTAGGGGGGTTGGACTAGATGATCTCCAGAGGTCCCTTTCAACCTCAGCCATTCTGTGATTCTATAACTCTTATCTCTGCTTCCCACAGAACATCCAGAATAGCCCAAAACTCATAGTATTTGTTTAAGAAATACCCAACTATTGTAGTCAGTGTCCTTCTGCACATGAAAATTAACTGGCTTATGGAAAGGAGCTTTCTAATTTTGTGTATCACCTTTTATTTATTTTTGAAGTGTATCTGTATTAATAGGCAGTACTTTTCTATGCTACCTAGAGCTTTTGAACCTTGAATTGAGAAAAACAACAGAAATTACAGGCTATGCCACATCAGGCTGCAGCTGCAAGACATCTTTAATAAGATGCCGACATCTTTAATAAAATGATATTGAAGATGCCAGTATATTCTGGTCTGTAAGTGAGTTTATTAAATTTTTTTTAACAGTGTTTCCCTTCAACACTTGTGTATCATCTGATTAAAAAAAAAATACTATTTGTTTCTATTTACCAGAATTACGTAAATTAATCTACTAACTATCTCTGTTTAATGGAATCATATAATGGCATGTGTGAGTAAGTCTGTCTGTAGCTTCTCTTCGCCATTGCTGTATTTCTAGCATCTGTAGGTATCTTGCTTTCAGCACTCCCTCTTTAGTTCAGACAGCCTTGCAAATTGAGACCAGTTCATAAGTAATTGAGACAAAGTTGGAAGGATCTTCTGGTTACTTGATTGCAGTGAATGTCTCTGGCCTGCCACTGCTGTTGGACCACTGGAACTGGCTGCTCCATTTGTACATGCCACCCCCTGGCCAGGTAGTCACGAGCATACTGATAGCACCTTTTCTAGTGCAATAGTCCCCGTGTTCTGCAGGTCAGTACCAGGCAGCATCTAAATGTTGCCATCTTACCTGGTCCTCATTTGGAGAAATCTCTCTTTATGGTATATCAAGTCCTTATCTCATGCCCACTGTATCTGAGACCCTTGTCTGCTGAATAGAGGCACTGAGCTTTATTTGCACAGAAACAATCTGCATAAATGCATGGTCCCCTGCCCTTTCATTACATGTTTTCATCATCAAGAGTATTACAATAGTGAGAATTATAAATAAGACAGCTTCCTTTGCTTTATTAAATGGCACCAAATTGTATACAAATGACACTTGGCAGGATTTTCCACTTGCAGAAGAGGACTTTCCTCCTCTGTATGAGCCTTAGAACACACTCTGCTCCCTTTTCATTGATACAGGGAGCAATTCATCTATTCCTAGTATACTACCAAGAACTAGGATTTATAGGAGCAGTTTAGAACTTTCATATATTTTCACTGAAGTTTTTCCTATGCAAAATAGATCATAAAGATCCTGCATTGTAACCTACAATAAATATATTTTTGTTAGTAGAAAAATTGGCAGTAGAAAAATTGACTAAAGCTATAGCTTACATAAATTATACGCATTTTTAATTTCTGTCTTCTGTGGAACTTCTCTTGGACTGCATTATGATGAATTATTGATTTGTAGGCCATTACATCAGGAAAAAAGACGTCCCCTTCCCCTCCCCCCAAAACCTATGTTCATTAACATCATGTTAGTGCATTTAAACCACAGGCCAAACATTTCCAAAACTTTCCAAACTTGTATGATGAATTCCATGATGACATAGCCTTCTGCAGTTGTTTGCAGTCAACATGTTGGGATATTGTGGGCTTCTGGTATCTCTCTGCACCGCAAAATAATTATGCACAATACACATCTTTCAATTCATGCATTCAAATTATACAGAAAGAAAAAATGTGAATATTTTTTGCTTCCTTAACTGGTTGCAGGATGGGGCATTACAGTGTATAGCCATTGACTCACAGTCTAACTTGGTGTTGCTATTGCAATTGTATTGGGAAATAAAATAGCCTGCATCTATTTAAAGGGATGCAGCTTCTTTGAAACAATAGAAAACAAGGATTTAGTATTAATTGTGGGCTGAAGTTGTATAAAAGATTTAAACATTGCATACTAAAGCTAGAAATTCGCAGTGACATTGTTGTATCAGCAAAAAGGAAAACTCCCATAAATTAAGTCTTTTTCAGTTCTTCATTTTCAGTGTAATTTTAGGAATATTTACATCATTGCTTTGGCAAGACTTGTATTTTTATTATGAAATGCATATCTGCCGAAGGGAAACTGAAAACCAGGCTGGTATTTTCCAAACCATTTAATGGTGGCATAGTTATGTCGCTAACTGAATCAGTGAATGCTGAACCTCTGTGATGTAAGTGTAATGTTTTTTGTTTTGAATGAATGCTTTTACAAATTATCAGATATGACATTTTCACAAGTCATATTGTCAGATAATGTGTATGGCACAAAAGTCAGAACGAACCAACCAGAAAGGCAAAACCCAATGAGGGCTGTGATTCTTGAACAAATTATCACATCAGCTGCTTTGCAGCATTGATATGATAATAAGAGATATTGTGTCCTTTACTGGAGGAAGTGAAAGCAACTGTGGGTTCTGTAGAATAATAGCCCATTCACAGGCATTTCTAGCAGATAGACTGGTAACTTGTTATTCCATGGTACTTCATGTATCAAAGCTCTTCCATAACAGAGAAGCCAACCGTAGAAGATCCCTATGAAAACCTGTAAGCATGCTTACTTTTTAGGTAATTTTAAATCTGTCATTTTTGATGCAGTGTTTATGCATCCCAATGTCTTCGTGTATTACCTGGTAGGATGTTTACTATTTTTTAATTATTTTTCATTATATAAAACTACTTCTCCTACCCTGCAAAGCGTCTTTTGATCGGATTTTTTTGGAGCCCATAATTTGAATAAGTGCCTATAGTTATGTATCAACAACTATCTTAATCTCCTGTATAATAGTAGTCGTTGGATCTCATTGTTCACTCCTGAACCAGGAGAATGTTCTGCTTAGAACAATAGTATACTTGTTAGGGAAACATTCAGTCTTAATTTAAAAACTCAAGTGATGCAGAGTTTATCATTTACTATTTATCCTCACTGATAAGGATTCTGCATGCTATATCTGACTTGAAATTAATATACAATTTTTTTTTATTTGCAGTTCTTACCAGCAATGATTTTCTTTTTTTTTCCTTGATAAAATTTTTGAATAACTAAATGGATAATGATAATGATCAAAATGATAAATGGATAATGGATAATGATAAAATTTTTGAATAACTTTTTGAATAACTGTTTAAACTAGTAATAGATACTTTGGTACCCATGAAGATGATGAAGCACAGTTTATGAATATTTTAAGACTGAACAGATAAACTCATTTTAGAAATGTATGACATCTGTAGTAGAACTGATTTTTTTAAACTGAAATACTTTGACAGATTTAATTGAATGCCTTGCACAAATCTAAGTACATTATATCAATCCAGTTACACCTTTATCAGTCAAGATTTTAACCTCCATAGTATTAATTCTGTTTATCTGAGATCTGTTTTTCATAAAGAAAGCAAATTTAGTGTCAGCAATTAAAATACAATTCTATCGTAATTTTTTGATTATGTGAGTGTTGGATTATCAGCACAGTGGTTTATTAAGTTTAGTGGTTTGCAGTTACCACATTTCTCTCAATAGCTTTTGAAATGTTCCTTAGCGTTAGCAATTTAGTGTTCTGGAACTTTTCAAGCAGTCCAAGATTTACTGCAAATAAATATTACTTATTAAGAGTTATTAAGACAATTATTTCAATGCTTTTGAAAGGGCATTTTGTACAGAGCTAGAAATGTTAAGTTTGCTTTACTATCCCCCTACTCACTGGTGAAAAAAAGCTTTTAAACTGTGCGTGTGCTCTCTTGCTCAGTCTTACACACACGGGCATGCAGGCACACACAGTATGCAAACAACTGATAAAGAAAACTCTCCACTGTCACTGCAAGCAAAGACTATAAGGGGAAATTAATTAAGCTTTAAAATTAAATGAAATATAAAATGTTCTCTACTGAAAGGAGGCTGTAGAATCTATGTATTTAGTACTTTCCAGCATTTACTCATGTATTTTTAATCAACTTTATAGTTATTATCTTGCTTTTTTCTTTTTGCTCGTATGCTTATAATTGTTGACATCTCTCAAGTATATTTATGATAAGGATGGTATTTAAAATTAATAAAGTCTTTCTTTTGCACTTTTTCTGCTCTGTAATATTGTGTTGCAATAGACCAAAATTATACAATTATATATTGAGTCATAAAATCAAATTAACTACTTGTTATTTATCCTAAGATCCATTAACTACTAGTGCCATCAAAAAACTCTTCCATCTCCTGCATCAATATTTATATATATTAAGCATTTTCTCCAAACTTTATTCATCTGAACTTTCCATAATGACTCTTTTTTATTATATGAATGCATCCACTTTCTCTCTGAAGATACTTCTTTCGATACTCAATATTTTCTTGAAATTGCAGTAGCTCCTGCTTATTCAGATGCCAGTTCTGGCTTCTATACTGTGATTAATTTTAGGAATTTGTAAAAATTTTCTATTTAAAATAAAATTTTATTATTAGGAAGCTATAGATCTCTTTAGCAGAGGAAAGATCTTGGAGTCTAATATTTTTTAATTTAAAAAGTATGTAGTTCCCTCCTCTGAATTTAAATACATGTCTATTTCTGTTTTTACTGTTTTCAATTTTGGTTTATTATAGTTCTGCTACCGAGTTGCTGTCTCACAGGAAATAAAGAGACAGTGCCAGAGTGAAGATGATGAACCTTGTTTTCCTGTAAAGTTTCAGTGTAATCCTTCTTAGCAGAAATAATTTGTCAGTATTTGCCATGTCAAAATTGCCACCTAATGTAACTACCATACGGCATATGATGAAAAATGTTGCTTTTTTAAGACAGCATTGTGAGTTCTTGGTAGCATTTGCCTTTAGCTTTGTCTTATCTCTTTTTTCTGTTAAGAGTAACATCTTTCTAGTATAATAATATTAGCAAAACTATAACCAGAAAACGGTAGTTTATTAAAACTGATCTTTTGTGAAATGAAATGAAAAAACGGAAGGTTTAAAGTTTGCATACAGCCTGCTGCAGAAGTGTGTCATTAAGACAGGAAAGCTAAGGCTCAAGTACTGTAAATGACACTGCTGTGTACAGGTATGTGTATAGGAAGCCTGGTTAGTCCCTGGCTGGGAAAGCCTCAGGAACTTCCTGAGCCAGTGAGCTGGGTGGTGCCAGCTCTACTCATTGTGGCTCTCTTTCCCAGGGTCTCTGTGCCCCTTCCTTGGCTTGGCTGGGGCTTGACCTCTTCTCTCTTGACTTTTCCCACCATCTACTCAGGCTCAGGCCACATGTTATTGCCTTCCTTCTGCATGTGCCTGGAAGGGTGCCCAGTTACTACTTCTGCTCCTGGAATGCATCTGTGCTCTTTTGGCAACGTATTTTGCAGCCCTCCCCCAGTAGTGCAGTGTGGAGGAGCGCATTGTAGAAAATCGGCTCAGAAAGCACATGAAAATGCAGCAGCTCCCTAAATTGCCTTTAGCTAATCCTCCCAGTAAGGTGGTAAATAGAACCAGTCTGGGAACACAGCACAGTGTGACTTGTTATCACCAGTCTATCTCACTCAAAGCTTAAGAAACAAAAAATACTGTTAAACGTAGGTAAGCTTTTGAGGAGAAAAAAAATATATTTTCATAGAATTATTATGGGACTTATTATTAATTATATTAATGCTCTATTTACAAGTACGAAAGTTCCACCTGGACTAATTTTCCCAAACCCTTAATAAGATGCAGTTACATAAGTTGCGTTTCAGAGAGCATCCCACATAAATTCTATGTGGGATCTCAAATGTGAAATTTCTCACTGTGTAATATCATAAAATAAGTTACCTCCTTAATGAGCTTTTCATCATACATATGAGGCAAGAAGTAAACCTGCAACGTATGTTTACTTCAGTACACTCTGGAGAATTTCAAGGCTGAAGTGTTGAGTGACAGTGATTTAGATAAAATAGTAATGATGTATAGTATTTCCAAGAAGTTTTGCTGATAATCACAGTTCTTAGTTAGAGGCACATAATGCAAGAAACAAAACTTGCTTATTTCAAGCTGCTGTTTCAAACCTTCTGGAAAGACATTAGATGCTATATGCTTACTAGATTGATATGCTTTGTAATCAAATAGAAATCGGTATTTTTAACTGAAGACTTTTTTTCCTTCCTGTTTAAAAACTCTGTATTTTTTAAAACTCTATGTATTTTATATACACTAAATACTTTATCACAAGTTGCGTACAGTACAGAAGCGGTATGACAGGAATATTTTAAATACTACATTTATTATGATATAGCAGTAGAATGAAATTTGCTGTGATTTAAAAAGAGTAATGGAAGCAATCAAGACTATACATAGCAAATCACACTGGAGAGAAAGAATTACCATCTATATTTGATAATCTTTGAAAAGTGAGTTTGTCTATATTTCTTATCTCTGATCTGTAGTTCAGATAAGTAGAATTACCCTTTGAGGGGAAGAAAAGATTAATTTCCTTGGACTCATTCAAGACATTTTTTATTACCATAAATTATAATTGGATGGCTGACACCAAGAGTTCAGGTTTTACTTGATTTTTTCTTAGTTTGGAACTCAGGAAATATTTGTATGAGTCTGGCAGTCTGTTTTATAAAGCTGTTGCTCCGGTTAATATAACATCTGGTGTCTGTTTGTTTTAGGCATAATTTCATTTGTTGCTGAAGATGAAGACCAACAGCAGTCTCAGCATAACAGCTCACCAGAGAAGACAGATGCTGAAAAGGCCCTTCAGAAATCGTCAGCAGAGACACCACCAACTCTTTACAGAGCAAACATCGGTATGTTTATAATTATAGATAATTTCATTATCAGTTTGTATAACTTATAACTTATATCATCCTGTACTTTTAAATGAAAATTTTTTTTATGTGCCAGGTCACATGCCTGTGAACAATGTAAAGTCAAATGTTTATTGCATGCATATACAAAAGTTCTCCCTTTACTGATTTTTGAAAAAAAATTATGAAATTTTAAGCTTAGTTTATGTTTCATTTTACTTTCCCACAATTTGCCACCAAAATGTCTAGATTTTTTTTCAAGATGTGGATGTTTTGGAAGAGGGACAACCTTTATTAAATGCTTTATTTTTTTCAGTAATATTAATCATGCTGATGTTAAAGCCTACATTTTCTGGAATTTACATCACTCCAAGTACATGGAATAAACTGCCTTTTAAATGTTAGTGGTAGAGGCTTCCTTGATCAGTTACAGTAAAACCTTGCATTCTTGGTATCTTCAGAGCCTTTAGCATAGAAGAGAATGTTCCAAGAAGCAGAATGCGTTGGTGTTATATGAGTACTTACATGGGAATAATAGAATATGAAGGATCACCTAAAAAATTGTTCACAAGTAGTAGATACTTGTGAAGAAGAGATGATTTTTTCATTGTAAAATGTTGATTCTTGCTGGTAGAAACTTTGGACTGAAAAGATAAACTGCTTATGCTTTATCATACTAGTCAATTTTGTACTTTCAAAATCTCAGTTGTTTTGAGAGCTTTCCTTATCCAAAGTTTAAAAATTTGTAATTTCCAGGTTGAATATATTGAGTTGATATTGTCCATCAGTTTAGGTAACATTTAACTCTTGATGTGTTTGGAGATAACAGTCCTATCCTCTCTGAGCTTTCATTTTACCTAGCTAATCAGGCCACCTTTTTTTGTAAGATAGGTTTTTCATTTTGCTACTTTTAATTTTTACTGTACTTTGCTGTTTACTGTTTACTGTACTGTTTACCTTTCCTACTATTAATGCTTACTGTAGCTATTCTCTGCAGTTTGTTAGTGTGAGTTTTTTTTATGCTATTGCATATTTTATACTGAAATACAAGGATGGTATGAGCTTATTTTCAACCGATCACATTTTTGAATCTTCTTTACTTAAAAAAGACATTTAAATAACCTGTTAAGAAAATTATATTGATTGCTTTTTTCTAGCTAATTTGTAAATGTAAGTCCCTAAAGTTTCAATGGTGCTCTCAAGCTGCACAATCCATGTAGAATAGCTGGTTACTTTTCAGATCGTCATCTCTCTCATAGTTTATTATAAAACGTTGCTGGAAAATTGTTGAGATTTTTAAGGGTTCCCGAGGAACACTTTTGTGATTACAAATGTGGACTCCAAATTGACTAAGATTTTCTTGTTTTTTTTTTTTTGATTTCTTGTGTTTTTCTGTTTGTATTAACTAATTTCTACTTTTTCTTATTTACATGCCAAGTAAAGCTTTGCCTTTAAGATTCTGCATTTTATGATTTTAATACCTAATTTGGAACATTTTTTAATTACCAAACATATGATCAAAGTGTGTTTCTCACAAGGAAAGCTAGCCTAACCTGAAAAAGGTGGTGGTGTAATCAACATTTAGTTTTTAGCTCGTAGTGGAAAGAACTTGGAACTGGAGAAGATCTCTTTACCTTCTTTATAATTGTAGTTTCACTGTAGCAGAATTGATCTAATTTTAAAAATAACTAATTAAAAGCTAATTTAGTTATTAATAAATACACGTTTGTTTAGTCTGAGTTAATCCAATGTTAATGTCTGTAGTTAACAATATGTAGAGATCCAGAGAGAGATTAGTTATGCCATCTCTGACATGAGCACTCCCAAGAATTTATAATCTGTATAGACAAGACAGACAGGAAGAAAGCAGAAACTCAGAGAAGTGACTATCTCTGATTACACAGTCAGTAGTTAATGCTGGGAATAGTAAAAAGCAGTTTTTTTACTCTTAGGTCAGAGCGCTATCAATGAATTTACCTTGTTTGTCTGATTTACCACGTTCATTACCATGTTCGGTTTTGCTAAATATTTAGTGTGCATTTTGAAACACTTTTATTACACAGCTCAGACTGCTAGTATATTTTCCTCTGTGGTGTACAGTGCACTTCATTTAAGAGCTGTATTAAAATTTAGCAAAAGATAGTGAAACATTTTCTATGGTTATGTAGCTCTTACACAAAATCAGATCTTTTATAGTCCATTACTTTATGCAAACTAACAGTTGGTAGCACGATTTGAGTTTAAAATACCAAAGGACTAGAAGAGATGGAGAAAAATGTAGCAGTCCTGGGCGCTGCAAGATGTTATTTTCAGATGAAGACTGAAAATAATCAAAAAGAAAGTGAGATGATCAGTAAATGAACCTTTTTTGATAAGGCTTAAGATAAGGCTATTGCAAAGTGGTAGAGTTATAAGAAGAAAACAGAAAGGAAGTCATTATTTGATGAACTGAGAAACAAGGGAGATGAGAGGAAGTCTGGAAATATTAAATAGAGGATTTTCAAAGCCCAGGAAAAATTTTTGAACTAAATTAAAAAATAAATATAACGTGAGCGTGAAATAAATATAATGTGAGGACAGTACAGATTCAATTCTTCTGTCTGATATTTTTAAGAGAAACGCTAGAGTGTTGAAGTAGTGTTTTTCTAAATACTGGTATCAAGAGAGCTAGAAACAGGACAAAGTTCTTAAAAAGGCAGTTACAAGGAAATAAAATAATCATTGCTTAACAGTCTTTGCTTTTGAAAGTTTAAGAACATTTACTCACGTTCTCCTATGTCTAGTTCTTTTTATTTGAATTTGGTTACAACAATGTAGATGGCATTCAAAGTCTCACAATGAATCAATAGAAGTTCACAGAAGAAGGATTTTAAGAGATTAAATTTAGGCAATGTTTCCAGATAATGCAACAGAAATGAGAATTAGTAGATTTCAAGACATTAGGAGGAGCTAATCATAAAAGAAATACCAAGAGTGATACAGGGACAATAGTGGAGATAATCTTGAAATCTCTACTGAATAGAGAAAGCGAGGAAATGGTCATGAATTTAATTATGCTTCTATTGTCCAAGCTAAACATTTCTGCTTAGGAGATATTTAGCTGTTGCATAGTTAAGAATTATCAGTGCAATACTCACATAAACTGTCATTGAAAGTAGCTAAAAAGAGAAGGATAAGTGAGTGAATTTTTCAGTACTATTCCTATAACTGATAATATGAATTAAGGGCATTGCTCTTAGTTACAAAATTCAAAAGAAATGTTATTTCACTGTTTATCTTCACTGTTGAGACTTTTTATCATTTTTGTTTCCTTTAAACAATATGAGATTGCTTAATGTATGCAGCTGGGATGTATTTATTAATTTTTTTGGTGGATGATCAGTCTAATAGCTTGCTGAGAAGGACCAGGTAATCAGCTCCAACTCAGCTCCCTTTTTCTCTGCGCATTAGTTTACACAGATGTACTCACTGCAGAACACTGGGTCCCACTGGTCGTTCCTATTGGTACTTAGAGAAACCTGTACAGCTTACTCATACATCAAGTTCCTCTATCTTATTTTTCAGTTGTCGTCCTTTGCTATCATAGCACTACTCTCCAGTTATAGCTTAGGCTTACTGTAACCTATGTGCTTCTAGTAAATTGTATTATCTGAAGTCTCATGACTGCTAACAATGTTTAGGACTTTGTTAGAACTACCTTCTAAAATGGACTTAAAGTAGACATAAAATGACTCTTCCCTAAAAGTATATTGCTTAATAATGTGCCTGACTTTTTCGTCAAAACAGAAGATAGACCATCGTCATGCCCATATCCTAGGAATGGCAAGCTTTCATCTCACCTTTAAATCAAATAACTACATGTAGTCTTTTCACCAATCATCATCTTTCATCACAACTGTTCATTTGTGCTAGATATCTGTAACTTTTACAACTGGGGAAAATAGTTGCTGAAAATGGCTTAATAGAGATGGAAGGTACTAGTGTGTGATCTAACTTACATAAGAGTAGTAGTTGTGGATGGAGTATCTAGTATATGCTGAGACATGGTTTCATTTTTCTATTTCTTTGCTTTGATGTGTTTGTAGAGCAAGCTATGTGGAGTGCTGACTTTGAAACTTCATAATGAAATGTATGAAGTAATTTCTATTTATACTAGTTATTTCTGAGATGCATATTTCTGTAATAACTATATCTTACTAAGGTTACACTGGCAATAAATGTGAGAGGTATTGAATGCTCTGTTGATGATTAATGGGAATTTCTTCTTGATTTGTAACATTTTTTTGGTTCTTTTAAATTCTATATTCACCAGTAATTAAAATTCTAGTATCCCTTTCATAGTAAAACTTGTATGGGGATTTCTTCTCTTTATGGTTACCTTTGTATTAGCTTTTCTGTGAAGATCTTCTCTCTTTTTCGCCAAATTATTTTAACATTTTCTTAAGAGGCTATATTTACATTGGTAGAAAACAAACCATTGAATCAATCAAACAATTGTTATGAATTATAAAAACTCTGTCCCTCCTGTCTCCCTTACTCTTTTAAGAATCGGATGGAAACAAGCCACAGAACTCAAGGTCCTCCAAAGAAAATTCCTTGTCATTTGCTTTCATAGTAAAACAGGTTTTTATAGTAATCTATCAGTATTTTATGGAGGAAAAAAAGTATCTTGATAACAGTCAGATTTCAAACCAAGTAGAATGATACTGAATGAAAACATAAGCTCTTTCTTATAATATAACATTTGATTATCTTGGGCAGGTGTAAAAGAAACAGTTCCTGAGGGTGGATTCAGTAATTTTTACACATTCTTTCATGAACACAGTAGGGATTAAGCAAGAAACTATTTGCTCACCACTGTAAGCCTTAAATACAGCTCTGGTCCCTCCTTTCCTCCCATGTCTCCCCCAGGTTTGGTCTTTCCTTTTCTTGGAGGCCTGTCTTTCTGTTGCTTCTCTTGCTTTCTGTTCTGCCTCCCTGGTCTCCTTCCACTGATTCTAACGCACTTATGTTTTTATACACACATGTGCATACGTAATCTCTAAACAATACACAAAATTGAGAATTCAGTTCTCTGTAACACTGCTCTACCAACATGCCTCAAGATGGGGGCTTTTTGTAGGCCGAGAGACTGAAGACTTCTCTGAATTTACCTCAAAGAGAATCTAACAGCCTCTGAACAGTTTTCTTCTACACCTAAATTATTACTGTAGTTTTTCATAAAAATGTATTCTATTCTGTGGCTGATGAAAGTAGAATGACTGATGGATATTTCCAAGATTTAGTTCAGAGTAAAATACAGGATTTCTTAGCTGTGGGGTGCATACTGCTAGTAGAATGCAAACTACTTCCATTGGTGGCTTGCATTTGACTAGATATATCACACACTTTAAGAAGTGCATCTCAGAGCTGAGAATACCCATGGCTATTGTTGCTGCTCTGCGATAACAGAAAATAATGGACCTCTGATGTAGAGAAAAATAATATCCGGTCTTTGACCTTGGCAAAGGCCAAAACTACTGTAAGATGTTCCATAGCTGAAAAAAGTTAGAAAAAAAAACTCTAACGACGCATGCAGGTACTCTAAACTCTTTTGATTTGCTGTTACTCAATGAAGATTATTTCTTTTAAACATGCTAGAAACTGCTACCTTGTTGCGTGCATCTAAACATTCAGTATCATCCTCAGGTGCACACACACAGGCACACACGCACGTGCACATGCACACTCACACACACACGTGTATCGCTGTATATGTATTCAGCTTGGTTTTTTTTTTTTAAATTACATTGTGGATATAACTATAAAAGAGAAAGATAATTTCAAGAATTATTATGTTTGTCATATCTCCCCACAACCCTCATTATACTTTCACAAAAAAAGCTAATGATTCTGTAGTTTCCTCATTTTTTTTCCTTCAGATGTAGGTCTTTTCCTTTTTTTAGGCAGTTTTAGTGCCTGAAGTGAAAACCGCTGATGTAGAAATCCTTATGACAAATTCTCTTTCTTTGCTGCCTTTTTGTCAGGAAAAACTAAAAATGTCTGTATCACTGATGTAGTGGTAGTGGCATTCCCCTTTGTTAACTGACATGAGTTTTCAGTTCTTTCCAAAGCATTTTTCTATGTTTCAAGAGAAGAGCTCTTAGGCTTTTCTCTCGTGGGAGAAAAAAATCGACTAAGGCCTTGAGAAGACTGAAAGTAGAATGCACCAGGTCCTGTTATGTCTCCTTAGATACTCCTATATATTAGGAATACATACATTCCTATATACTAAAATCATAGGCAAATATTAGCCATTTTTAATGGCAGTTTGTGTTACAGCCTGACCCAAAGCCATGAAGCCTCATACGCTCATTAAAATTTCTGCTCAAAGTAGAGGAAATTACTGTTCTACTACTGAGTGCATGGTACCTACTGAAGCAGAACTGCTGATCTTCGTACAGACTGTGGGAGATGAGGGAGGGGATGCTGAGCTCAGCCTTTGCAAGACAGCTCAGCTTTCCTGAGGAGTTTGATGCAGCAGCTTCCTGCAAAAAAAGAGTGATGAGTTGGTGCAGCTGCTGCTCTGGCTGGGAGCTGCACCGCTCCTGCAAATGACCCTTCACTTTCCTCAGCCTCTCCTAGTGCCTCTTTCTTCAGCAGCAAATCTCAGCGCAGAGCTGGCACTTCAGCAACAGCTTTTAATGTTCCTGCCGTTGATGTCTGCCAGAGCTACAGATGCAGTCTGTACAACGCTGAGGAAATTTGCATGGGGCTTTTGTCTTATTCCGGCTGCCCTAAGCATTGCCTTTATCAGAAGATTACATCTCCTGTTGTGTTCTTCTTATGGAGTGCATTTACATTTTTATGCCATTGCCAAGTTTTTGAATTTCTTTGTACTTGAAAGGCAGAACATTAAAAAGATATACTACTTGAGAATCTGCCTATGTTTTTTTGTCATGGCTTGGTGGTTAGACTAGGCATTCATTCTGCCAAAGTCTGTTGTAATTGTCTTTTTAAAGCTGATGTATCCTTCAGCCAGGCATTCAATGGCAGGTGATATTTTCTAGTATAACAAGTTGTAATTGTAGTTCTCATGACATGTCATCTTCAAAGTTAAGGGTATTTCCTGTTGTCTGCAGAAACAACTGCTTCTAAGCAGGTTCACTGAGAAACCGACACATTGGAGAGGTGATGATATTTGCACACGTGGTCCTCCCTGGTTTTTAGACTTGAAACAATCTGAATATCTGTGGCAGCACACTGGGGGCATTCACACAGGGAAGAAAATCAAATAACTTCCTGTGTTTTTGCAGCACCTGTAAAAGGTGATTATGAGGAAGATAGTACTCAGTGGCAGTGGTGGCAATTTAAAACAGGATTTTACATTGCTTCATGTTATATTTTTAAAAAGATCATGAGAATTGAATATATAATGGTAAATGCTAGTACTTAATTTGCATTAATGGAGTAATATGATTAAAATACCTCTAATATATAAAAGGTGTATTTCTTATAATTCTTACACATTATATGCATGTTTGTTTGTGGAATTTGTGTCTTTCTGACATAATGAAAGACAGGAACACTCTTAAAAATCATCTAGAGTTACCTACCTCTGAAATTATGATTGTGTAGGTAAGCTTTTTTTCAGTCCAGTCTGCACACTGTGTGTTCAAATATATTGTGCTCCTCAGTCAGATTAATTTGGTTTAATCGAATCTGTCTCTTCAGCAAAAATAAAGAGTTACAGAAAAAACGTGCAAAGAAAATAATCCCTGTGTGAACTGCATGCATATTTGAAAATGTTTTTTCAGAAAAACAGAGCTTTTATGTTTGTTTTTTTTTTTTTAATAAGTTCGCATCTATGCTTATGTTTGTGCATGCAAGCTTTTGGGCACAGTTTAACATATGTAGAACATAAAGAATTAGACTGTTTTATCCTTTCTTCCTTTGTCAAAAAGAGTGTTCAGTTATTGTTAGCTTTCTCAGTAGGTGCCCTCCTGCAGTACTGCAGACTGCTAAATGTTATGTATTTTCCTATGCCCTTTTGATACTCAGAACAGCTTGATTTCACTAATAAAATAACATTTTGTTTTGAAACAATTCAGATGTAGCAAGGCTTCAAGGACCTACGCCTATATGGAATTTTGTAGTGCATGGTATGTGTGAAATTAAAAATCTGTGCAAACTAAGCATGATAGCCCATTTAAAATTAATAACAAAAGGTATCTGTAGTTGCTGACAGCTTAGGGCTCCTTGTGAATTTTAGGTTACATCATCCTTCAGGCAGCAGCTGTTTTAATATTGCAGGGCTGAGAAGGCTAGTAATGTTACATCTGCTGTAACCACAAATCAGTAACTCCAACTGTAAACCTGTGCATCTGTATGTCTTTGGAAGTCATATTGTATAGGATTGCATTTGCGTATAAGCGGATGAAATTTTCTTACCTAAGTAAAAATGTGTGGGATATGCCTTTCGCTTGTTCTAATGGTCTGTAGCTATAATAGCAAACTGTAAGCTATATTGCTGAGAAATGCATTCATTCTTGTCATGTCCGGCAGATCTCATATATATGTATATATGAGAATACATATGCAAGTTTATTAATTAGCATATATGGAAGTTTGTTAATTAGCAGCCAATTCAGTGAAAATAATCTGAACAATTTTTCCTTAGCAAAAATAATGTGCGTGGTTGTCGTGGTTGCAAGGCTAGATGTGCTTTGGACTTCTGCTTGTCCCTCTGAGCTTCACCTGGGAGATGATAGGCCTGACTTGCACCTTGCTGAGTTGAAACAGCACAGCATAACCATACTTAAATTTTTTCCCCTTCTAACCCCTCCCCATCAACAGGTTTAAAATGACAGTTCCAGGCGTAAACCCTTTTCCAGAGGTCTGTAACAGAACACATTTATAGTGATATAATAAATAGCTGTGTTGAAACAAAATAGTATTAATGTGCTAAAGCATTAAATAGCCTTGTACACCTCTTGTAACACTTAAATTAAACCTCGCAGTCTGCAGCAAATATCTAGATTGTTTACGTGCTGATTCTTATGGTCAGTTTGCCATCTGTCTTTCTGAGTCTTGTTCAGTTTACATGTTAGCCTCATTTCTTCCTGCTCGTCTTCTGCAGAATGAATCCTTTAAATAGTTGATGTCTCTTGGTCTTTTTCACTGGAGCCCTTACCAAATGTTTGTGTAAATGAGCTAGCAATAGAGCAGTACTGTACAGCCAGTACTCTTGCTGCTAGGTTGCAATGTTGAGATGCTCTTTATCTAGGTCATCGTTTTGGCTTTCCTAGTTTGTCAGGTTTACAAACAATTCTTATTTTACCTCTTAGCTAGTAATGAATCATAAACACACAGAGTGCACATGATGAAAAAGAATGCTAATATTTACCAATTCCTCACAGTTATATAAGCATGTCTGGGGTGGAAGATAATGGGTCGAGGAGAGAAAGAGGGAAAGGTCCCTGTCAGTCTCCTCTGTTCATGCTGTTTCACTTGCTATGAGTTATGGAAGTATTTAGTGAGCCTGAAAACAAAAAAAAAGTCAGACTTTACAGTGTAATACTTGGGACATTTCAAAAGGAGTGGAGTCCAAATCAAATATGTGATTCATTGAGGTCTTTTACCCTTTTTTTTCCCTATCTGCATAGTGATTTGAATCTATTACATGAATCTGAGTATTATGGAAATATTCAAATTACAGCAGTGTCAATAAGATAGTTTAAGAGAAACTGCTTAGAAGATCCAATTGCTTAGTAGTGAGAGCAACTTCCTGCAAGCAGTATGTTCAATCCCTTAAGCAGAGCAAAGAGTTGTGCATTCATTCTTATTGCCTCGCAGAGCAGTCCAACAATTAAGCTATTGTATAAACAAACTCACTGATCTAACGCTAAGGCTTCATCTATTTATTTGTTTTTGTTACAAAATTCTGAAAATGAAATGGCTCAGAAATTTAATTTAAAATATTAGTTTGAGTCAGAATTACATTTTTAAGATATAGGAGACATACTAACTTTCAACAGGAAGAAATAGAACACGTTCCTCAATCTAATCTAATTTATTTTTTTCTGTTCAGCCATCAGACTCCCCCCACAATTTTTGTTTTTATAGTCCTCTTACAAATAGGACTATGAAAAAGTTCCTAAAGCTTATAGTTATGATTAGGTAATTCTAGTTGTGTAAGTTATGCTTTTTATTAGCAAAAAACTATAAGTTCACCTCACTGTCTTTTCATTGATGGACTTCTCTCGTATCTCATACCCTCTTGCCCACTTGGTAGCCTGCTGCTAGAATTTGCTAAAGACTCTTATTTCAGTAGCAGCTGCAAAGTAAATGGTCCATATCAAATTCTGGCTTTTAGTTTATCCCAAACACTGGACATTCTCATAGTCTCCTATGTTCAGTCATGAGGTGGGTTTGCTTGAGTAAATAACAAAGGACCACTCTGACATTTTGTCAAATAGCCAATGTATATTTCTTGTCAATTGCAACAATTTATTGGTTACTGTCTCTCCTGTGTTTCTCAAAATATTTTCTTTGCTTCATCTATGGGCGTAATAGACTCCTATTTTTTCTTAACATATTTATAAAATAAATATTTGGGAGCTGCTGTGCCAAAAGACAGATAAGTATGTGTGTCTAAAAAGCATACATGAGAGATTTGGATGCACTTTCAAGGCATTAAATATTTCTGTTTATTGCATTTGGCACTGATTCTGTAATGGAACTTTCTCTGTGAAAGGCACTTTTTTAATTAAGGAGAATGAGACTGACCAAATTCTTTCCTTATGGTATTTCCGTGTTTCTTTCTGTAATATAGCTCATTAAACATTTCTACAGAAAGTCGCTGCTCTCTTCACTCTCAAAAATACATTTCAGAAGTGGAACAAGGTTCAAAATGTAAATGTTTCTGGTTTATGTTGCCTACCAGTACCTGGGTAAACTTGGGCTCATATTTAGAAGAAACCATTGCAGTCATCGAGTGGAACATGCCTAACTGCTGCATTTTCACAGTGCGAGTTAACCTGTACTCAGTGGCCTCTTTGGGGGCTATCCTGCGTAAGTCTTTGGCATTTAACATCCTTTGATTTCCAAGAAGCTTTGTCTCTCTCCATTTGTACTGCATTTTCTGGCTGTAGGTCCTTGCTGTTCACTGTAGGTTAAGTCCAAGTCTTGCTCTCTCTCAAAAGCAGTAGCAGGTTATTCAGTTAAGAGGCCAGGTGTTATTTATTCATGGTTAAAGAAAATTCTTATTTAAAAATGCAACCTACCAACATGTTGCTTTGCCACACAGGATATAGTGCGTGTCTTTCTTACAAGGCCTTCAGATCTTCTTCCTGGAGAATTTCTTATATTTAAAGTATACCGTATCATCTCTGAGGAACACTCCAAAATGTTGTGGTGCTCTTGGATTAAGCCCATCTGCTCTCATTCCAAAATAATCCTGCTGGGCTACCAGATTTCTTGAATCAAGGAAAATCTGTACACTATTTTTCATGGAGGAAAGCTTTGAAAGGCTGAATGTCCATATTGTTTCAAAATGGGAAATTTATATTCCCTCACAAATCATTTCAGTGTTTGTAAGAAAGCTTCTTATTGTGATCCATTAAATGGAGAATAGTCTTTCTAACAAATGGAAAGAGTTATATATGTTATTATTATGTTATAATAGCTCTTGCATATTCACTTTATTTCATTGTTAGGTTTAAATTATCCTAGGTTTTCAGGTTATAGGCATGTGCGCACCTGGTTGGTGTGTGGGAATGGTCAGGGGCTGGAATGTGTTTAGTGGAGATGGGATCTCCAGACTGTTTAAACATCAGACGCTGGTAAACCTCTCTGGTATATATGTACAAGGAAATAATTTTTAGAGATGGCCAGTTCAACTTGGCCCAACTTGAGTGGATTGTCATAGAAAAGTAAAAAAAACATTTTTCTACAAGTAGGTTGACCCTTTCCACAAATGTCATCCCCTGCTCTAAATGATGCAGTACAGCTTCTAGCAACGTAACTGAAAACTATTACTGTAAGAAAATGATGTATATTTTCTTATAGTTCTTGTTGCTGGATTCTTTTGGCTAGGAAACTCCAGAAAAGCAGCCAGGGAAGACAACAGGTTTGGACAATTTCAATTTGAAAATTTAATTTGGCAAAGATACCAGCAAATGTCAGTGAGTTTTAAAATGTAAACAATTAGGCAAAATTCATAACATATAACTTTTCCCCATATTAATTATTGCCCTAAACTTTATTTGCTGCTTATATTGCAAAAATTCCAGGAGCTATATCATTTTTAATGTGGCAAAACTGCCTTTTGTACGTTAGAGGAGATACAAATACAGACAACTTTGTGAAGTGTCAAAGTCAATTGACAATATGAAGTCTGGTAATTGTTCATTTTATACATCATAGAAATATAAACATCCAATGATCATTTGAATACTAGTAAAATATTAGCAAAAGGGATTGCACTGGTGCTATCATTTCCAGTTTATACTTCTTTGATGAATAAAATATTAATTAAAATGTATTATTGCAACTTATAATACATTTGCTAATTTGCCAGTGGTCATGAGTTCATAACCATAAAAAATTACAGGTTGCATCCATCAACCAATGGATTAAATTTTATATTTAGGTAGTGAATATATATGTGGTTTGGAGATTATGGGCCAGTAATCAGTCAATCAGTAAACCAGATATCAGTTCCTAGAGTGCAGCCAGCAAGCAGTCTCTTTGCTTTTCTGCTTGCTGAGGGCATACTTTAGATGCTATATTGTGGTGCCATTATCTGTCTGTTAAAAACGTCACACTTCAGTTCACATCCAAAATTTGAACAGATTTACAATGAAACTTCTGGCAGATCCGTTTCCTTTACAGAATCACAGAATCACAGAATCGTTTAGGTTGGAAGGGACCTCTGGAGATCATCTAGTCCAACCCCACTGCTCAAGCAGGGCCCTCTAGAGCATATTGCCCAGGATCGCATCCAGACGGGTTTTGAATATCTCCAGCAAAGGCGACTCCACTGCCTCTCTGGGCAACCTGTTCCAATGCTCTGTCACCCTCACAGTGAAGAAGTTTTTCCTCAGGTTCAGATGGAACTTCCTGTGGTTCAGTTTCTGCCCGTTGCCTCTTGTCCTGTTGCTGGGCACCACGGAGAAGAGACTGGCCTCATCCTCTTGACACTCCCCCTTCAGATATTTGTACACGTTGATGAGATCACCTCTCAATCTTCTCTCCTCCAGGCTGAACAGGCCCAGCTCTCGCAGTCTTTCTTCATAGGAGAGGTGCTCCAGCCCTCTAATCTTCTTGGTAGCCCTCCGCTGGACTCTCTCCAGGAGTGCCATGTCTCTCTTGTCCTGGGGAGCCCAGAACTGGACACAGTACTCCAGGTGAGGCCTCCCCAGGGCTGAGTAGAGGGGCAGGATCACCTCCCTCCACCTGCTGGCAACACTCTGCCTCATGCACCCCAGGATCCCATTGGCCTTCTTGGCCACGAGGGCACACTGCTGGCTCATGCTTCACTTGTTGTCCACCAGCACTCCCAGGTCCTTCTCGGCAGAGCTGCTTTCCAGCAGGTCAGCCCCCAGCCTGTCCTGGTGCATGGGATTATTCCTGCCTAGGTGCAGGACCTTGCACTTGCCTTTGTTGAACTTCAGGAAGTTCCTCTCCGCCCAGCTCTCCAGCCTGTCCAGGTCCCTCTGAATGGCAGCACAGTCTTCTGGTGTGTTAGCCTCTCCCCCCAGTTTAGTATCAGCAGCAAACTTGCTGAGGGTGCACTCTGTCCCTTCCTCCAGGTCATTGATGAATACGTTGAAGAAGACTGGACCCAGGACTGACCCCTGGGGACACCACTAGCCACAGGCCTCCAACTTGACTCTGCGCCATTCACCACAACCCTCTGAGCTCGGCCATCCAGCCAGTTCTCAAGCCACCTTGCTGTCCAGTCATCCAACCCACACTTCCTGAGCTTACCTAGGAGGATGTGATGGGAGGGAGTGTCAAAAGCCTTGCTGAAGTCCAGGGAGACAACATCCACTGCTCTCCCCTCCTCTACCCAGCCAGTCATTCCATCAGAGAAAGCTATCGGGTTGGTCAAGCACGATTTCCCTTTGGTGAATCCATGCTGACTACTCCGGATCACCTTCTTGTCCTCCACATGCTTGGAGATGACCTCCAGGAGGAGCTGCTCCATCACCTTTCCAGGGAGGGAGGTGAGGCTGACAGGCCTGGAGTTTCCTGCCTCCTCCTTCTTGCCCTTTTGGAAGACTGGGGTGACAACGGCTTTCTTCCAGTCCTCAGGCACCTCTCCTGATCTCCAGGACCTTTCAAAGATGATGGAGAGTGGCCTAGCGATAACATGTGCCAGCTCCCTCAGCACTCGTGGGTGCATCCCATCGGGGCCCATGGATTTATAGATGTCCAGTTTGGACAAATGATCTCTAACCTGATCCTCCTCGACCAAGGGAGAGTCTTCCTTTCTCCAGCCTTCCTCTCTTGTCTCCAAGGTCTGGAATTCCTGAGGACTGGCCTTAGCAGTGAAGACAGAAGCAAAGGCAGCATTCAATAACTCTGCCTTCTCTGTATCCTTTGTTACCAGGGCACCCGCCCCATTCAGCAGCGGGCCCACATTTCCCCTCGTCTTCCTTTTGCTATTGATGTATTTGAAGAAGGCCTTCTTGTTGTCCTTGACATCCCTTGCCAGATTTAACTCCAACTGGGCCTTAGCCTTCCTTGTTGCATCCCTGCACACTCTGACAATATGCCTGTATTTCTCCCCAGGGGCCTGTCCCCTTTTCCACATTCTGTACACTTCCTTCTTCTGTCGGAGTTTTGCCAGGAGTTCCTTGCTCATCCATGCAGGTCTCCTGTCCGCTTTGCTTGACTTCTTACTCAGAGGGATGCACTGCTCTTGAGCCTGGAGGAGGTGATGCTTGAATACTAACCAGCTTTCTTGGACCCCTCTTCCTTCTAGGGCCCTACCTCATGAGATTCCCCTAAGTAGGTCCCTGAAGAGGCCAAAGTCAGCTCTCCTGAAGTCCAGCGTTGCAACCCTACTCATTGCCCTGCTCCCTCCTCGCAGGATCCTGAACTCCACTATCTCATGGTCACTGCAGCCAAGGCTGCCCCCAACCTTCACATCTCCAGCCAGTCCTTCTTTGTTTGTTAGTACAAGGTCTAGCATTGCACCTCTCCTCGTTGGCGTCTCCAGCACCTGAGTCAAGAAATTATCATCAGTGCTTTACAGGAACCTCTTTGACTGTTTGTGCCTAGCTGTGCTGTCTTCCCAGCAGATGTCAGGGTAGTTGAAGTCTCCCATGAGAACCAGGGCCTGTGATCGTGAGGCTACTTCCAGCTGTCTGTAGAAGGCCTCATCGATGACTTCGTCCTGGTCAGGTGGCCTGTAGTAGACCCCCACAACAGTGTCACCCATGTTACCCTGCCCTTTAATCCTTACCCATAGGCTCTCAACTTGCTCTTCATCCACTCCGAGGCAGAGCTCCATACATTCTAGCTGCTCGCTCACATAAAGAGCAACTCCACCACCTTGCCTTCCTGGCCTGTCTTTCCTAAAAAGCACGTAGCCATCCATGACAGCATCCCAGTCATGTGAACTATCCCACCATGTCTCTGTCACTGCAATGAGATCATGGTCCTGCGACCGCACACAGATCTCTCACTCTTCCTGTTTATTCCCCGTGCTGCGTGCATTGGTGTACAGGCATTTCAGAGAGCCAGTCGAGCATGTTTTTGACTTATCTTCACCAGTATCTAAAGTTGTTCTTTTCTCTCTTCCAGTCTGGAAATGAATACCATTTTTAGAACAGATTGTCCAAAATATCTTCTCTACTTAGCCTTAGCTTCTTTTCCACTGCCTCTGAGGTCTTTGAACTGTGGTAATTATAATAATCAAATAACATTCTTAAAGCAAATATAATTTATCTCCACATTTGTTTAACAGTTAAGAAGTATTTTAAAATACCGTTTTAGCATTCCAAGCAACCGAATCACTTCAGTATATAATCTCTCATTATATCAAATTTATTCTAATCAATGAAAACTTCCAGTGCCTCTTGCTTGCTAGCCAGACTACTAAAACCATTATGTAGTAATGGCAAAAATATCATCTTGCCATTAATTTTCACAAATGGTCCTTTGCGATGATGGTCTGATATTGAGTTAATCAACTGAGACATGTTAATCTTCCAGACTATGAGTAATAAAGCAGGCAGTAAATGATGAAATAATACTGTGTAGGCAGAGTTTTGAGAAGACAATGGGATACAAATATGTTAGGGATGCATGCCACTCCCAAACATTCAGCCCCTCCTACTCAAAAGTTACCAGTGCTTCACAAAACTGCTGCATTTATTTTCAACATAATTTTGGTTCTTATAATGCACTCAGTACAACATTTTCCTTCCATAGTAGATTAAGTACGATCTCCTAACTGTCCAGTTTATCCCGTCAGGGTGTATTCAGTGGAGTGCAATGTAAATCTGGGGTTCTTTTCAATATATAGTTCTATACTTACACTCAAGGCTCAAAAACATAATTTACACAGTGGGCATATTTTGGTAAGGTTTGTGATGGTCCTTCCTGGAATTTATACCTCCAAAATATGTCTCTTAAATAAATGAGCATTAATAGTATGGTAGCCATTTATTTATTCATTCATTTTAGAAATCCAGTTACTTTTCCACTCGTGTGTTGTTGAAGTGTGCTGAATTGCTGTTCAACATGTGGAATTTTCTTAAGCTTTGCACACTTTGTGTTGACATATGTCATGTTGACTGCAGAGCTTAAAAAGGTGAGAACAGATAAATATATATGTCTGTATTTACTAGTGTCACAAGGGTTTGACAAGTGCTGGACGACATATTGGTGTATGCTCTGAGCTTACTGCCCATGCAACAATTTCTACAGAAAAGTTGCTCAACATGTGAACCAGATCGGACTCCGAGTTCTGCCCCAATTTGTATTAGCAGATAGGTATGTACATAGCCAATGAAATCTGATAGCAAGCTAGACTAAATTTCATGAAAAGTATATGCCCTGAATTGATGCAAGAACACAGTACAACTGGAGACTGAGGCAAGCACGTGTAGAAGGGGAAGGACCATTCTTTTTCCATTTTGTAACCCAACTTCAATGGAGAAGGGAGAGCTGTGACGTTGTCACATGTAGGTAGTGGGAGTTAATGAAGTGTATCAAGAATAATTTGAATTAAAGGGTTAGTTTTCTTTTTCCTCAAATCCTATACAAATTGCAGATTGCTGGATAATTTTTGAAGCTGTTACTTTGGGGGCAGAAATGAGAAAGTGTCTTTACGGAGTATAGGTGGCTGACTGAGAAATGGTGTTATGATGTCACAGTGTGGTGATATTAATAGCATGGAAGAATGAGGGGCAAAAAAGGAAAATGGAAAGAGCATTAGTCGTCCAGCTCTTTGAAATAAACTCTCTCTTGTGCTAAAATAACCATAATAAAGGTTAGGGAAAAGGAAAATCATTCATATTATGATAAGGGAGTCTGAATTAATCCATTAAAATTGTGTAAAAAAGGAGAAAAAAAAAGTGAACATTAAATTTAACTTGGTAAAGAAACTTAAATTGTCAGAGGAAGGTTACAGAAAAAAATGTTAGGGTTTTTTTTAGTGTAATTCTTAGACTGCTAGGGCCAGTCAAATTTGAAAAATAAGCAAGATAAATCATCACATGCGCTTAATAGCTGCTGTACTCCAAAAAATTTGTATAAGAAGTCTATATTCTATGTCCAAAATGAAAACTTGAATAAACACAACATGCATTTATTAACTGATCATTTTTTATTACCAACAGCCCTTGTCCTTTAGAGATGACTCCTATAAAGGAGTTTACTCATGTATGTAGTGTTAGTATCTGGGTAGAATGAAGTCTAAATTTTGATTTATTCTGTGCTAGCAATGGTGAGCGCTTTATGTACTGAATACTATAATATGTTTACAAATTGTAAGGAGCTAGGTGAAACATCTGTTTAAATCTGTATTTTATGTACTGCAAAGTACAGTTGTATACTATGACAATAGCATTAAGGGTATCCCCTCAAAGAGAACTTACCTTACTACCCTTCTTGAAAGTTTTATGTAGAACCAAGCAGTCTAGCTCTTTATTCCCTTACCTGTTATTATTAAAAACATGTAATTACAGACACATCAGAGAATGCTGTTAATAATTTATTTCAAGCTAAAATCAAATCAAATGTATTCTTTTTATTGCTATATTAACTCTGCAAATAATTAGGTTTTGTTTATTACCTTTAAGGTAAAAATGCTGTGGAAAAGATGCATATTGAATTTGAAAATATCGCTTTAATGCAGTGGTTTTTTATGATCATAATTTTAATGCCAATATGAGGAGCCTGTATAATTAGGATAAAGTATTTCTAAAAAATTCATTTTATTTAGCAATGCATTCTAATCTCCCCTTCCCCCTAAAACATCCCTGAACTCTACAATTTTCTGAAGAGCAAGCCAAATCTTCCTTCATCATCAGTGATGTGTACTTCAGCTGAATGATAGGCAGCTGTATCCTAATCAGCAAAGCAGAATCTTCTCTATTTTTAAGCCAATATATAACCCCTGATGCCTGACAGCACATTTAATGGCTGGTAGAGCAGACATGGGAGGAAAAGTAATCTTAAGGAAAGGACAAGGAAAGGGGATAGAGAGAACAGAAATTGCAGTTTGTGGCTGATATGGCAGCAATGTGTTCGCATCTAAGTGCGTAGAGAAAAGTATCTTGTGAGAATAAGGGAGGGAGTTTCACAACTGAGAACTCTTCAGGGCATGATAAGTAACTATAAGGGTTACAACCCTGATTAGTTAACCAGAATTTTATTACATTTTTAAAAATTGCTCAGTAAAAGGAAGAGATCATGCAGAGGAGGAACAACTTATTTGCATCACTGAAAAGAAGTAGGACAAGATACCAGACTGACTGAGTTACAAAAGGATATTGAACTCACTGGAAGAAAAACTGATGATTTTGGCAAGTCATGTAAGCTGGAATGAGGCCTTAAGTCCTCCTGGACAGTTTTAAAAAATTAACCTTGAAAGAATTATTGAAGGCTCAGGCTGAATTTTCATGTAAATTACAATTTAATAATACTGTTTTAAATATGGAACTTTCAATTCTCAAAAGTAATTACTAGAGATAAATGTTAGTGGAAGAAATAGGCTTATTATTATTAAAGAATAAATACAGAAATAAAAAAGAAATTTGGTAGGAGTTTTCTTCTCAATTCAGGGAAATTACATGTAATAGAATGTATACAGCTTTCTATTCTTCTGATGCTTATGTATTCAGAACAAAATTACAAAATCAGGGCAAGTTCTCAGTAGAAAATAATAGGTAAGTTCTCTTATAGTGGTGCTGATGAATTTGCAACAGCTAATGTATGAAAGATGCTAGTTTGCCCTTAACTATCCATGACACATGCTTGACCCTAACTTCCAAGTGCAAAACCATAGTGACTGACTGAGAGTGAAATAGAAGATGGTGGAGGTTAAATACTAAAGTTTATGCATTCATATGCTCAGAAGATTTTGCTCTCTCTTTTTAGTGCGGCTGTTTTCCTCTGAAGTACTGATCAAACTTAGTTTTGCGTGTTTAATGAGATCTGACAAGATCATGGCCTGATGATTGCATGAACCAGGCTAAGGATTTTTGTTTGTCATAGCCCCAGAGTGAGATAATAAGGAGATACAAACCTGAAATCAAAATTATGAGTTTATCTCATAATACTGTACTATGCTCAGGGCCTAAGAAGAGAGTTCAGATGCACTAAAAATGTCAATATAGGTTGGGGAATGTGGGTGTATAAATAAGTATGTGCATATAGATGTATATATATGTATGTTTTGCAATAGTCTCCTCTGTTTTGAGTTGTTCTTAGAGTTCTAAGAATTCATATTCTGAACTGAGACTTCTCATGTAGGGAAAATGGCATCATCTCGGAACATTTTTGCATTAAACATTTTCTGGGATAGGGAGAAAAAGAAGAGTGTCTACATTTTGCCATCTGTTTTTTTTTTTTTTTTTTTACGTAGAAAACAGAAACAGATATAATCTTGGTATATGAGTATTTTCCATTTTGCAGTTCTGATGCTTGCAAAATGTTTAAAAGTTTAGACATGAAAGAAAAGGATGCACATGTAATAGCCACAGTGTTTAAAAAAGAAAAAAGAGCAAACAGTTTTACTGAACATGAAATTCCAAAAAGACAGGCTGCATAGTTTTGGAATTGGGTGTTTTTGCATCTGTACCCTTTTTTATTCCCATGTTACTCATTTTTACCTTGCTACCTGCTATTATATCTGAGGTACCCATTTACACCTCTGATTTTAAAAAGGGTAACCTCAGATGTATGGGAAGGGCTGGTCAGGGTTGGACATTGAATGTATGTCAGTTTCACAGTAAGTAGAACTTGTCATGGCAGTGAACATTGTCTTCCCAAACTTGTTGTGGGCATAAAATTCCAAAATATTTGGCCTGATTTAATCTGTGACTTGATTGGTATCAGATTGAATGAAAGGGATCTGGATTTGCTTCCTACCTAATATTTGAGGATCAGCATTCTATTTAATGCTAACTGTTGTGGTCACATGACTGTCTTTAGAAAATTTAACTTAAGCTTTTCAAAGAAGTTATTTAGACTCAGTTCATATTGCTGTAATGTCTGGCCTACTAATTTAAGTCACAAAGGTATTTTGTGTGTTGCATTGCAATCTCAACACAGGTAGTCTGCGTTCAGGCACAGAGATTCAGATAGGCATTCATTGTACATTCGTTGTAAGGGATTAGAAGAATTGACAAGTGTCTGGTAAATGCTGTTAGTGCACTGCTAGCAGGATGGGGAGAGGGGTTATGAGAGAGGAGAGGGCTGTTAGTAAACTGGTTAGCCACCTTTTGTTAGCAACTGTTGAAGTCTTATTTCTAATCATTTTTATCTATTGGTATCAAAGTGATCAGAGTCTGATTTCATCAAATGAACAAGTTAGTAGCCCAGCCAAACTGCCCAAAGAGAAGAGTTCCTACTCTTGTTTTCCCTACTCATATAAAAATAATCCCCTTATTTCCAGCCAGGCATTCCCACTCTTACCCTGAGACACTTCTGGCCTTTACTAAACCTCATCTCTGTTCATGGGTTGACATCACTTGCTAAATTCTAGGAAATAAACCTTGTGCATCAGTTCACCAAAGGGTTTGAGAGGTGCAAGAGACAATGCAAGAAATATGGTGGGAGTCTGGGACCAGGGGTTAGGGGACAGAATAACAGGGGAGGAAAGAAAGGGGAAGGTGCCAGCTCCCTTTCAGCACATGAATCTCAAGATTAGCTCCATTGCCTGTGAAGTTTCAGCCTTATTTTCCACTGTCTACTATATGGTAAATTAAAAGTCTTAAAAAAAACAAACAAGAAGCCCCTCTCAAACCCAAACCCTCTGCTATATAAAACATTGGCAAATGAAGTTCAAATAGTAGACTTATTTTCAGGCAAGCAAGTTCCTCAGGTTTGAAACAGAAACACCCACCCCCAGCTTCAGCTTAAGGAAAGATTAAGAGCAATTGTTCTGAATTTAATCTACTTATGTTAATTTTTGCAGGGGCCTAATGCTTTAGTCGACATTTGACTGTAGTTGAAGTGGTTTCTGAGCGTTCATGAGGTTAAGAACTAGGTTCTATCTTGTAAATGTGCTTGGCAAGAGAAGGAAATTCACAGTAAAATCAGGCTGCAATAACTTCAGAATGAAGATACTTAAAATAAATTGGGTTTAGGGTAGCCCATTCAACTGCATGCATAGAGACCTGAGGTAGGATTCGCCTGTAAAGGTACTCCTTGGAATCAGGTTTAAGGCTTAGTGGGAGTGCAACCATAAGTTTTGGATTTTTAACAATGCAAGTGGGAGGCAAAGCAACCATTCAGCTTTTTCTGAGTAAAAAGTAACAGAATGATATCAGACTTCATAAAATTTTAAAGCTAAATAACAAACCATACTTGTAGGAATAGTGGTAAAGAGTTCAACTGCAAAAAGATGCTTCTTAAGCAGAGAATTTCCAGGTTATTCGTGACCATAAAAATATTGGTTGGAACAACTCATTTACAGCCTTCTTTCACTCCTGCACAGCTCAAGTGTTGCACCTGTATCATCCATTCAGAGGACTGTGATTAAATATGCATTTTTCAGGTTTTGCTGGAACAGAAAGATGGGTTGTGGGTGCTACTATTGATTGCTTTGCTGATTTGAAAAAACAAACAAAACACAGACATAAAGAGGAAGGCAGAAGACATTGAAAGTGAACTTTGCTCTGTGAAGTCTAGTACAATTGTGAAAGTTCTGATGTTGTGAAATATTAGGCCACGCTCCACAACGACGAGAGCAACCCGTGTGGCAGGAAGAGAAAGGAAATGGGAAAGGCAACAGAGCCTGGGACTAACCCTCTGATTTGGAAAGTAGTAGTTCTACTAGAAGGCCATTGTAAACCATGTACAATGTGGACTTGCACTCAGCATGTTACGGACAAATTGAATTAATGGGAGAGATAACATAGAACAAAATTGCTAGTTGCTTAATTACCATTACAGGACACCTGCATAACAAGGAAGACAAATTAAATATTTTCATAGAATTTGGAAATAGAATAATTGAACAGCATTACTGAACAGTTACGCTTGAAGGACTACGATGTTATAAAACAAACAAAACCCCTCCTAATTGCACAAGATCAGTGTCAGACTGAGATTGGGTGAAACAGGTAAAGGAATAAGCAGAGACACTATGAGAACAATCACTGTCACCTGAGTTTGAGTTATAAGTGGGAGGTTTTGAATGCATGTAGTTTAACCTACTAATTTAAAAAATGCCTGATTTTGGAGGGAGTGGAGACGTTTTAACAGAAGACCAAATCTGCAAACACGAGGAATTATTCTTTCCACATATTAAAGAAAGTGCGTAAATAAAAGTATTTGGCAATTTCAGTTCAGGAAATAGCTCCTGAAGGTGTAATGCAAATAATAGTGTGATCTAAAGTATCTGAAAATATTTATTAGCATTTAAAGATGCATACAAGATTCTAACTCCAAGCAAGAGACATGTTTGCCACAAAGATGATCCCTGGGCTGTGCGTTTATCTATGGCCTCAGAAAAGATAAATGATTTCCAAAAAAGGAGGAAAATTTGAAGAGAAATTAAGTGGAGCTAAACATTTAATTCAAAAAAGAAAAAAAAAGAAATGAAGAGTTCCTTTAAAAAAAAGGTTTTAATAGCACAAAATCCATGAAGTCACAGCTAAGAGGGGAAGCAACAAAAGCCAGCAATTAGTGTATTTTTAAGCAATATGTGTGAACAGAACCATATAATTGCCTATATTTATAATTTATATATAAAAGTAAGAAGAAAAAAGGCAAGTAGATTACAACTTCTGCATTGCAATAACTATGAAGTATAGACTATTGATTCAGGAAGGTTAAGAACACATAGGAAATATCTGTGATCAGAGATAATAAAGCAGGGTTTAAGTATATACAGAGAAAAGATCTTGGGAGCACTATAGATGTATTAACTTCTGGAAGGTGTAGCATTGTAACAGCAAATAACAAATTTCCACAAAACTTGTCGTTGTGCATTAGCAAAAGTACTCATAACAAATTGGAGATAACATACTTCCAGTAGTTTATTAGAGACTGAGGATGCTATTAAAAATATCTATCCTAGGGAGCAAATGTAGTTAAAGGATTTGTATACCACAAGGAAGCTTTTTCACATCATTCTTTACCTCTGTTCATTGTCAAGTCCCCTATTTTTAATGTATTTTCTGTCCTTAGAGATTATCTGGTTTCTGATACTATAGTATAGTATACTATACTGCAGACACAGACACCGTCGGTACTTTATCAGTAATATGGTCCTAATATTATAGTTATCCTTTGTAAGTAAGAAATGTAATCTGCAGGAATTTAGGGATATATTTGATGCTTATTTGACTGGAAGCAACTTTACTGATATTGCTGTTCCCTGACTGATATTACTTAATTTGTCATTCAGATAGTTTTATAGCCTTTCATTACTAATTTATTACTGGTTACCTTCCTTCCACTAAGTTTCTGATAATAAGCTCTTAATATTATAATTCAAATATCCATATGGTATATTTTATGAACCAGAAAATATGGTTCACACACCATATTTTTAGACTTATGTTTGTATAAAAGCACATATTTATATACTGTGTTGTATATAAGCATATTGCATAATATATACATATATATTATTAATATATATTTTATTGTGGACATTTTCTCTTGTTGTTTTTTGCCTAAGTTTTTTAAACTTCTGTTCTATCCTTTCCTACAGTTTGACTGCATTCTTAAAGGATGGGATGCCCTAGACTGCAGGACATTTTTGGTTTTCTCTTGGTCTTTGTTTGAAAACTTTAATTTTAGGTTCCAGATGACTGGTTCTGTTTTGGTGTAAGAGCCTCTCTCCTTGCATGATAAGTCATCTCTATTCTGTATACTATTTTATCACTTTTTTTTTTAAATGCATAGACTCAGAGTTTCTTGCTTACCAGAATCCTTAAAGGGAGATTTGCAGATGCCTTTGGCTCACTAATGTTAATTTTTATAGATCTTGAAATATTGAAGATGTTCCAGGGGCTGAAAGACTGTAATATTCTCCTAGTATTCAAAAATAGCAAATTGTATGGATATCAAATTTCCTAAACAAAAAAATGGACAAGTTAATACAGAATTTATTCAATGAAGATTTAAAGAACTGTAATGTAATTAAAGCCAGTCAGACACAGTTTAATTGGAAACAGGGTTTAGAAGTAGTCACATGTGCAGAATGATGAACGGCAACAAGGAAAGCAATTACTCTAAGAAGAGCTGGGGACACAGCGGAAAAGAAAAATAGTAGGAGCTCCCAAGACCAGTGCCATACTAGAACAGAAATGCTAATGTAGCTCTCCAGTGTATAATTCAGGGGCATGTGAGTAGGAGTATGGCAGTTATTTTCATCTCATACGATATACTGGCAAACTTGAATACCGCAAGCAGTTCTTGTGTATGCGTTTTTAAAAGGTGCTGAACAACCTTTTATATTTAGAGAGGCTGCAGAAAATAACCACAGAAGATATTTGTGTTGTGGAGAACAGGCCTTAGATGAGGAACTTTGGGCTTAATCTCCTTAGCTTATCTGAAGAGGATTGAAGAGTTAGTTTGATTTACATTCATGAGTATTCTCTAAATACAGGAAAATGCTAGATTCTTAAGATCTCTTAAATTTATCAGAGAAAGACTGACAAGGTTAACAAGGACTTTCTGCTGGAAGGTGAAGCAAGTCGAATAGAAATCAGAAATTAGTCTCATATGTAACTGTCTTCTCATGCTGGTAATTAGACACTAGAACAAACTAATAGCAGTTATCTCCAAATCAAAACTTGAAGTCACTCTAGAAGGTGTGCTTTAACAAAACACAGATTGCTTGACTGAATCTGTGTAACAACAATTCTATGTAACTGGACAGAATTTAAGTTATCTGGTATACCAAACATGAACTAATTAGACTTAATTAGATTAGATGAACTAATTTTGATTTAATTTTACTTAATATTATCTGAATTTATAAAATACTGTCAATCTGATGTGGAAACGGGTCTGCCTCCATCTCAAAGATCTACTTGGCTCTGCTTCCCATGGTTAATGGCAGTACCCACTTTCCTGTTGCTGGCCCTAATTGTAGCATTCACACAAATTCCAATCACTTAACGATTTCTTATCATTAGCATCAGCAGAATTTTGTGTGTGTGTGTGTATGAGTGAGAGAGAAAGAGAGAGAGAGAGAAAAAGAAAGTAAGAGAAAGAGAGAAAGTGCTGACATTATCAACCAACTTCATAAAGATCTCCTTCTGGACTAGATAATATGAAATACTGAAGAGAATCAGTCTTCCGGATCTGTGATCAAGTTATCCTGTAACTAGAAGTGGGATTCCAGAGTTTATTGTGTCTTTTTCTGGCAAAGGTTTTACTAGTCTGTGATCATAAAGGAGCTTGGGACGAAATGTACAATGAATCTGATCTAATAAGATAATGTAGATGCTGGTACTGTTTTGTTGCATGTACATAGCTTCTTGCAGCATTCTCAGTTTCTTTAATGCAAATTTATTTGTTATCCCAATATTTAGAATTCAGGACATCTCATGTGAAAACCTGATGCAAAATTGCATTGCAGTATAAATCAATATATGTTCAAACATATGTATGAGGCTGGATTCTATGTAACTAAAACTTCTGGCCTATTTAATTATTAATTTGTAGTTTTGCATTTGTCATAGATAAACTTCAAATAAAAATTTTAATTTTCAATGGCTTTTAGTATTCTCTTTCTTGAGGGAAAACAGCTATGAATCAGTAATATTAACATTCTGAAATAATGTTATATTCTGGGAAACTAAGTTTGCCAAAATTCTATTTCCACTCAAGTTGTTTATGTATTGGTTTTGTTACTATTTTGAAGCCAAACAAGAAAGGATTAGATAACACAGTCTGCTGAAAGCAATTATAGTTCATGATTTGCTTTGTCTCAGTGGCCATTCTGGTAGAAGTCAAAATTTATCACTGATTTGAATGCTACTAGAATTCATTGCCTCGTGAAATGATTTCTAGAACATTTTATTCTCTTTAACATAGGAGGAAGTTCTTCATGTTGCAAAGTGTGGTTTTCCTTGAAGATTAACAGCATACCTGCACCACCTGAAAGAAAGATAAATGTGAAATGCAGAGCTCTGGTAAGATTACTCTAAATGTTTAATTTTGTTCTAGTGCATTAATAAGAAAAAGAAATATAATTTTTATTGTTGGTCTGGGTGCTATCACACAGGATTAATCAATTTTATTACATGACTACACACAATCACTTTTTGCATAATAAACCTCAATACTTGCTAAGACCTCATTTAAACTCAGTGATATGAACTAAAATGAATGCTTAAAGAAAACTGGTTTCTTTATGGTATTTGAATAATTACATTTTTATTCTCAGCTTTTTTCATTATCGTATTTTTATTCTGCTGAAATTTGCTTCTAATTTTGGAGCTCAGATAAAGTTAAATTCTATAAAAACTTCAGGCAGCTTATGTACTGTCCACAACAGAATAAATCTATTTTAGTACTTTCCTTCCTTATGTATGCCAAATTATTATTGCCACTTAGATTTTCGTTAATCATTGGAATGTAATTGATCACATTTTTATTAGTAAATAAATATATACTTTGAATCTCAAAAATATAATTAAAAGTTTGTCATTTTAGAAAAAATATTACATTGCATTAAATAAGTTTTATGTTTTAAAGCACTTAAATGTGTAGAACAACTCCATTTAGCATTTTTGCTTAGCTGATACTGGTTTTAGCTTCTAAAGATTTGTATCTGTCATTGAATTATATATTTTTAACATTTTTATTTTCAGAGCTAATGTTTTTCTTAACTTCTTTAAATGTATATCTGTTTTGTCACCTAGAAGACCTGCTTTCTGCAGTAATCGTAAACAACTAAGAAATACTGACTTTTGTAGTGGAAGCTGGTAGCCGTTTCTATGAGTAGAAATGACTGGTACAATATTTTGCTACAGGAAAATTTTTGTAGAGAAATATCTGATACAAGTACTAGGGAAACGACCTCTTCCAGTAACAAATACTGGGAAAGGTAAAGAATATCCTGATTTTTGTGTGTTATGTTAGCATGTGTTTATGTGGGGAAAAAAAATCCAAACCAGTAAGCAGTTTGTAACTATTCAAAATATCAGTATTCATGTATCAGTTCTGGGTTTGTTGTTCTTTCTTCATATGCAGCATCCTGATTGTGAGATTTTGTAATGCTCAGAAACAGATAATGCTGTTTTCAAAATCTTGAGAAGGGGTCAGCACAGCGGTAGAAGGAAGACGTAGGAGGGTGTCTGGTGCTAGTAAGAAACACAAAAGCTGGAATAAAAGAGTTTGTAATTTGAGATATTAGAAAGAGTAATGTAGCTTTTTGCCCTATAGGATAATGCCTCATCTTAGATCGTTTTCTAATTTGAAGAAAATAGTGTGAGGTGAAAAGAAAAGCTAGATTTAAAGTATATTATTGATTCCTATTGTATAATAAATTGTGTAGGTGCATTTTAACTCTACCTACAATTCAGTTTAGAAACTTGCAGAAAAACACTTATAGTAACATCCACTGTATTTTACAATACAGTGTATGGGGCTCTGAAATTCTTGACTGAAATGGGGAGAATTCCCTTCTGAGGAAGATAAAAGGAGGTACAGAGCTCTATCCCTCTTCAAATCTTTGTGGAAAATGTTGCAAAACATGTTTTTATTGATGAGCGTTGCAGAGACACCAAGACTGTTGATTAATAAATAGTACACTTGGTTACTGTTCCAGAGTGATCTGAATCAACTAGTTATATGCCAGGTAGTTCATGTGGGAGAGCTTTTTGTCTCTAACATAAATGGCCAAGATTATCCTAGTTAATGCCTCACTATAGGCTGTCAGTGTGACACTGACAAAAAGGGCTCGGATGCTATAGAATGATCAAATACAAGCAGAAAGCAAATTATATAGTTGATATTGCTATTAGAATGTCATCCACAGATCTAGTTTTCGTAGGATAAGAATTATGTTTAAATACTAGAAGAAAATCAAAGGAAATCCATAAAAAAACATGGAGCGGCCGAAAAAGCAAGCCTTGTCGTATGAATGTTAAGGCTCTCTGTGAACGTAGTTTGCCAAAGACAAGGTGGAAAGGTAACTTAACCATTCACTAAAATATATTGAGGAGATAGCGTTCTCTCAATTTTGCTGACCAACATGCATCAAGAGCTAATGGCCAAAAATTTAAATCGAACAGCTATTGAATCTTGCATGGAGTGTCCTAGCAACAATAATAAAACACTGGAAGATCTTACTGGTGGAAACAGTAGACTTTAAATGGAGTCTTGAAAATCTGAAGACCTGAAATTCCTTCAAAGTCTGATGAATTTTTAAAAGACATAAACACCTGGTATGTCTGCTACATCAGTGTGTCAGATTTAGTGAGTACATTTGACCTCTTTTTGACCTTGGAATCTGTCGTCTTCCTTCCTGGCCCGTGGAAAGAAGAGGATTAGCACAGGATTAGTTTCCCTTCAAATGCAAGTAACCCTCGACATTCTGCATTTGTGGGTATAGTTGCATCTTGGAGTCAAGTGCATGTCAGAAGTATTTTTCCCCTCTTACACAAGCGATCACATGTAGTGCGCATCTCTGAAACATCTGAAACAGCAGAGATAAGTTTGATAGCCCAGAGTTCAAAAATGGTGGAGGTGTGGGGTAAGGCCTTGTGTGTCTTAATGGTGCGGCCGCAGTGACTACCACGTTACAGGTTGGGAGAAAATCCAGGCACGATCAGGCTGGCTGGCAGCTTGGAAGAATGTGCAGTATGGGATCATCTGCACATTTGTCACCTGGGCACCATGGGTGCATTGGACATTAGCAAGACTTAGATGAACATAGTCTTTGCTTAAAGATTCCTATTTCCTGTTTGAGTTTTGGAAATGTTTTGGTCTGATCCAGACTTTTGTACTTCATAAATGAATATCTGTTTGAAATGTAATGCCTGTGGTTTATAGGCAACAGGAGGATAGTTCATACAGTATTAAAAGGGGTGGCGAACTATACGTGTCAAGGTTCAAACTGAACTTGTAACTCTGTAGATATTCTGACTAATACGGATGTCCTGAGGCAGCCAACCATCAGCTGATGTTGCAAAAGAAATTCTCTATTGAGGAATTTTGAGGAAACAAGTAGGCGTATGTGGCAGCACCACACGGTAGACTGTCACTTAGGTCTTGGAGACAGGATAGAGATGCTGTGTTCTGCTTTCACTGGATAAAATTAGCAAAACTGTAATACCAAACTTGTGTATCCACTGCCCCCCAGAACCTAAACTACCATTTTCACAAGGCATTGTATTGACATACCCCTTTTAGTTTGCTCAGGATTTTCTGTGCTGAGTGGCACGTGTTTACAGTATCTTTCTTATAATAGGTAATAATTCTGCGTAGATGCTGACTACATTTGTGATCTAGAATTGGAAGAGCACAGGATTTGGCAATGACAATTACCTTTGGTTTATACTGTTAATGATGCATCTCACCATCCTTGAGGTGCAAAATTTACATTTCAGTCTCAGAATATATGTGCAAATCAAAAATGTATCTGAAACGTTTAGAGATAATTTGATTTGACTTGGTTTTTAATGAAAATGATTTGATTTGCACTTTTAAATTGGTGAGACAATACTGTGCATAAAAATATCATTAGCTGAATTTCTTTTTTTTTTTTCCTGGATTTTCTTTTTTTTTTTTTTCAACATAAAATTCAAGGTGGAGGTTGAATTGTTACATGGATTAGAAAAATGCTGCTCTAGTTTTGTTAAAACTCTTTTGGCTAATCACTGCTGAAAACATTTAGAGTTGCGTTTGGCCAATAAATCAGATTTTGTTTGGGTTATTTAATGGAAAGAAATATATTAAATAAGTGTATCATATTGCAAGTCATTATTTTAAGCTATAATCTCATTTCAATTAGTTTAATCAGTATATAGCAATAAAAGAAATACCATTGTTTCAGTAGAATGCTTGAAAGAGATTCTGCAGCTGGAAGAAAATGTCATTTTTAGTATGCAGAAATTCGCCATCTTTTCAAGGGAAACCTACTTTTGTCTTCCTCCCTCCAGTTAAAGTCAAAAAAAAAAAAAAAAAGAAAGAAAGAAAAAAAGGGAAATACAAATATGGAAAATAATAGTCTTTTTTGGCTTTTCTCATACAAGTTTATTGCCTTTTAATATTTTAAAACTCTAAAATATTAAAAAGCAATAAACTGTGCTAAGGATAAATTTTTGGAACAAGTAAAATGTCTTTCATGTCTACAAAATGCATTTTGAAATAGAGTGTTAGAATGGTAATTCCAAATAATAAAAGATAATGATTTCTTATAATTAATTTTTTTAATATATGCTATTTATGTTTGCTGGCAGCAGCAACACTGTAAAATAGGATCAATTACCTCTCTGACTGATTCACCCACATGTAAAAGGCAAATCTGGCTTCCACCTTGTCCCGTATGTAGTTCCACTAAAATGATAGCTTTAGTTTAGGATAAAATCGTATTTTAGTCCTTACTCTTCAATGTAAACAGTAAAAAGTATGGGTTTGTGTGGAATGGATCAATAAGTATTTCAGTAAAGACCTCAGAATTTGACCCATAGATTGAAGGAAGTGGCTTCTTAACTTTGAAATATGTATTATTTCTTTTCTAAAACTTTCTAAAAATATATAAACTTAATATAAACCTATATAAACCTCTGATTGCAAATATGTCTGTCCCTAAATTGAAAATATGGTTAATTTTTTTGTTATGCGTTTGGCCACTAGAGTGCACTCCACAGCTTGCGTGGTACAGAACAGTCCTTTAAAGGTCAGTACAGTGTCTGAATATTAGAAGTGCATTCATCTTTTTTCTTCGTATATGCATTTATTTATTTTTGTTACGAAGAAAATGAGAAACCAAAATTTGTCCCTTCCTAGTGCTAATATACTGTTTAATCCTGTCACACTCAGACTTTTTGGGACAATGAATCACTGTCACTTCTCAGCATTTCTCCCAAATCATCAGTACTCAGGGTGTTTCCTGTGTTTGAAAAATGCATGGTGCCACTGTTTTGCAAATAATAGAATCAAATACTGATTTTAAATCTCTTCACAGTAACTCTACATACTTATATTTCTAAATAAGGAAAAAAATCAAAATCTGTTTCTTCAGTTTTTAACTGATCACCTTCAAGACAGGGTTATTTCTCATTTTTATTCCTCCCTCCCTTTTTCTTTTTCCCACCTAGACAGTTCAGTACATGATTTCAGATTACGTTTAAAATTGGTCTAAAATCAATAGGAATATTCTGAAGCAGAATACTTGCATATAAGCCACACTTGTCCTTTCTGGGAAGGCAGACACATCACTTTGAAGTCCAGATAGCAGGTGACAAATAATATTCTAAGTTCAGACTTGCATATAATTTCTGAATAACACTGAATGTTCACAGTCTCAGTATTTTGTCATCTAGGCCAGAAAAGAGTAAAGCCTCAGTTACTATCCCTCTAAATTTTTTGCATACAATTTTTTTCAAAGTAGGTTAGAGGACACTGGCGTCAAACAGGCAGATTGAATTTCAATGTAATTTGGACACAAAAGTCCACTGGACTCTGAAAATTCCAGGAACAGCCTACAAAGAGTTCAGTAAGAGCAGCTCAAATCAAAGTCTGTTTAACTCAATGACCTGTCTCCAGTAGTGGTCAGAAATGGATGACAAGGGAGAAAGCAAAACTGTGTACATACTTTGTACATATGATACTTTCACTGCCTTTAAAGGTTTTCATTTCATGGTTTTTCCTGAGCTGCCTGATGAGTAATTCTAGTTCTTGAATTACGGGAGTGAGTGAACAGTCAATCCCTACCCACTCTCTCCATGCTCTTCTTGATTTTATAGACTTCTGTAATATACCTTCTGAATTTTCTCTCTTCCAAGATGAAGAATATGGTGAGGAAGTCACATTTATTTACAGTTATCATTTGGAGCATCATATCTTACTATTGAAGTATTTCTCCAAAACTGATAAGAAAGAGAAATTGATCAAACAAGTGTGGAGAAATAGAAAAGCAATTGGATTTTAACACTGCTTCTTCTCTGACTGCTTTTCTGGATAAGCTTTGAAGTGTAGCTATCAAAATCAAGCTTTCAACATTTAGGTACACTAGTTGACCTTTTCTGTTTCTTATCAATTGTCATAAGTAAAAACAATGATGAGATAATTGAGCAATATCTTAAGATTAGAAATTTTACTTCTTTAAAAAAATTCCCACGAGACGTTAAAAGATTATTTTTCTATCGATGACATTTAAAAATGTTACATGACAAGTAACAGGAGTTGCTAAATCCCATTGACCTTTTAAAGGTTATAGCACAGCAGCCCCTTATATAAAAAACCAAACTATGACATACTTCCTTGATGCCAATGCCTGACCATACCAATCACTGAAATGAATTCTTAGAATTAGCATTAGGAAGACCTCGTTATTTGTTCCACTCTCAAGAATCAAGCAAGCTGTATTACTCATAACCTGAAATTGCTATTAGGAAGTGTTGCAGCAAATATTGAATTGTGAAGCTATGTGATTGTAGAATATTTAAATAAAATATTTGTCGAGTAAGAGAATAGCATCTCCATCATGAAGAAAGGAGGGTAACTCTGGCACGGGGTTCACGCAGTTCTCCTTTTGTCCTGCCCAATGTGTGCATGACGAACATTCACAGAGCTGAAAATTGAATTTATCTGTTCAACATGCAGGAAACTGTAAGAATTAATAATGAATATTTCCTAGCATGGGAATGGATTCTAGAGTCAACAACTGAAGTGTAACCCCTAGTGCAAGGGATGGAAGGGAGAAGTAAACCATGGTGTGATAGCCTGTACAGACAGAGCCCCCTCTTATTCCCATCTGTATTGTTACTATTAACAGGAGAACAGTAAGCTTAAGCAGTGGGTGGGATCCTGAACTACATAGGAGGGAATTCAGCTCTGAATTCTTATAATTGCTAATTATAAGAATGCTAATTAATGTGTATAAGCATGTATGTAACTATAGAAAAAATGATACATTGACTTACTTGCCTGAGACATCAATTATTTTACACTGTACATGATAGCAGTAATAATTACAAGTACAGAACTGCAAAGAGGCATGGGCTTAGATCCTAAATCTTCAAGAAGTTAGAATTTTTCAGTGGATTACTATGTAGTTTACATGTATCTTGCATTTGCATTGACTAATTCATTTTTCATATATTATAGACTTGAAAATGTTCATAGGCTAGGCCAAAATATTGAGGAGAGGAGAAACAAGTTACTTTAGTCAAAAGTAATTGTATTGTAATATGCTCTGATTAAATAGATGAGGATTAATCAAGAATCCTGTTGTATTTCATCTAGCAGCTGGTCTTTAAGAAATATATGATAACCACTTACATATATTTTACAACCTTTTATCAAACCAAAATATCTTCCTACTTCTATACCCAGTGATTGTGATAAATCCGGTTGTACTGTCAACTGTGTATAATTTGTATCTTCTGACAATAGTGGTAATTTTTTAATTTGCATGAGGAGTAACTGCTGTCTTGGCTACAATGTACTATAGCTCTGAGAGAAATAAGACAATGTATTCATTCAGTGCTAACATCAACCAGGTTATAAGGAGTAGTGGTGATTCATGTTGTGAATCATTTAGCTTCCTTACTTAGATATCCTTTCTAGTCCAGGCTCTGAACACTCTGAAATCCACTCATAACCACTCTAGAAATGAGAAGGACTTCACTGAAAATGGAGGAAGATTAGCCAGATGCAGGTTTATTTTCTAACTCCCATGTATATTAATACAAATTAGATCAATTTGTATAATAGAAGCCTGGAAAGGTTGTAAGGATGCGTTCTAGCTCTGAAGGATTCCTGCCCTTCTAGATTGTTAAAGCCTGGTAAACAGAGGAACCCTTATGAGTACTTAGATAATTAAACTCATTTTTCAGAGGAGGGTATTATCAAGCATTGCTAAAAGTGGAATAGCCCAGTCAATCCTAACGCTGCTTCTAGAGAACATCTCCAACCTTACCTTAAAACTTCATAATTCACTGCCCGCTTCAAACTCTATTTTTTGCCAAATGTCATAATGAAAGCAGTCAATCTGAATTCTAGATACATGTGTCTTGTCAGTGTCCTGTGCCTGTCAGTCCAGCCTAAGGACCTGTACTGGAAGCTGGCACTGCTGATCTATAGAGAACATAAGTTTCTAAATTTCCTTGCAGTCATTAAAGGCTATATTGATTGTGCTGCTTGCATAAACATTTGCATGGTACTGTGCTCAAAATAATTCCAGTAGATAAATTTTAGATTTGTGATGTCCTTTGTGTCTCATTACCTATTCTGTTGTTTTGAAAAGTCCCTCAAAGTTCTGTTTTGTTCTGCGTGACATCAGGAAGATTGATGTTGGAGACTTCTCAGTTTTGGCCTCTTTCTTTACCAATGCAAATTTCTGAAAACTTTTCATCCTGATGAAGATTGTCAAATTGATTAAAATAAGTTACCTAAAAGCTAGTTCGGAGGAAAAAGAGGAAGCACCCACTGTGATAATCAGCTGGCCAAGAATTTCTTCCTTTTTTCTTTCATGAAAGTGTGTATGTATTCTTATATCAGTTTGTCTTATCTGGACCAGCTTATGCAGTCTAATGAATCTCAAAAGCAAAGGAAACAAACATGCAGTAGTAGACATGGTACAAGATGCAGAAGTGTGCTTTTTAATGTGTATTTTACTTTGAAAAGCATTCTAAATTATATTTCTGCCATCTGTGTTTTTTTTTTTCTTTTCTATTAGGGGCTCCTTGATACCACAGGCTAAATCACAGACTGTTGTTTATCAGTAGCTGCTGGCTTTCAAATTCATTCTGAATTCTAAAAATCGGCTGCATCTTTTTTGTCTCTTATGTCATTACAGTTCTGTAATTTAGCAGGTGGAACTAACATTTCTGTTGATCACAATTATCCTGTTCATTTGCCAGTGGCTGGTTGTTCTGCAGTTCTCAGAGGGAGTGAAAAGTAGCACATCATTATTTGTATCAATTGTCTGGAAATGCAAGTTGAGCAGTGAGATAAGGTACTGTTCAGCTAAGCATGGCTTAACATTAGTATGATTTGTTGAGAGAGGAGGAGCCACCCTTGGGACATCGTTTTCCTTTCCTAAAAGTCTCTAAAATCTTCTCTAGAGGGTAGGTTGAGAAGGAAGGACAGATAGCAACATGGGATTCCCACGGGTCATGTTTCTGGCTCTACTTCTCTAACTCTTCTCACCCAACTCCAGATGTCATCTTCCCTTCCGATGGAAGTAGTAATAGTACATTAGAAGTAGCACCCGGGCTAATTCAGTGTTACTACTCATAGGATATGTTTGCTCAAGGAATGTTCCCTCTTAAAACTCATGGCAGATCTTTTAGCAGTTGGGAATCATGCTCTGGGAACTGTACAGATGAAGCCGTGTTTGGAAGATGGTAGTCTGTTTTAACTGCATAAATTTCTTTCAGAGAGCCACAAGAATAGGAGATCGCACAAAAGATGTATTAATTTGCTCTAGATCATGCCCCTTTTCTATCAACTCTTAACTTACTTTTTTTATTTAGTTATTTGAAGGAACACACAAGAGAAGGGGCATCTACATTAATCTTATAGTTCATAGCAACAACATGTTTCTAAGGCATCTCTTCTGATCATCCCCGTTTACTCCACTTTGGTTTATATCACATAGCAGTGCTGGAGTCCATGAACTGAATCACTTTGGGGTGAAACTAACTGAAAGATATTTCCCAGGTGTTCATCTAATGCTCTCCAGGCACTAATGGGTGCTCAGCTCATGGAGCTGACTAGAACTATTCTTAAGCAAAAACTTCACTGAAACTCACACTGTGTGGATGCAGCACCAATGGTTCTGCTCTACAGGTCTGCTCCTTTTGTGCCTCACTAGATGCTAATATGGGCAGATTTTAGCACCCAAACTTTTAGAACTCTTTCTGCCAATAGAGACCACAGCATATTTATTCCAACAGGAGTTTTCACAGCTTCAGAACTGCACTATGTCAATAGACAAGTATAATGTGGAGAGCTTTTTACAATTATAACCTATTTTAAAGTAGGTCCAGCTTAGATTTTAAGTTATGTGCTAGTGTCATCTTTATTAATTTTTGTCATTATTTATTATTTAATTAGTAAGAAATATTAGGAATATATTTTGTTATTATGTAACATGGCAGTTGAAGAACAAGACCTCGTGGCTGTACTGCATTAATTTTTCATAAATCCTAAAGTAAACTGTAATCAGAATATTTTATATGTGGTGACACTTGTATCATGTTCTTGAAAACTAAATAACCTGAAGTTATGAACCATACCCTAAAATTTATTTTAGAATATGCTTTCATAACAATCAGTAGTGTAAAAAGTAACAGTCTGTAAAAGATCAATGGCAACATGTCTTATGGAACAAAAAGAAATTTGGGAATGCTGTAATTATTAATCACTGAAAATAAAAGCAGTTGGCTAATAAATCAAACCAGAACATCTTTGGAGAGCCCATAAAATAAGTAGTTATCAAAAGGAGGATAAATTGTTAGAATTTTTAGAATATGAATGAAAATCTTTGATAAATATATAGTAGCTACTAACCCCCTCCTCTTTTCCCTCCACACCCGTTAATTAGTTCTGTGATATAACAGCAGGGAGCTAATGTGGATCACAAAATGACAGTTGATTCTACTAACTACTGTTGAGCAAAAATGCAAGGTTAGACCTAAAACAAGTAATTAGAAAGGTATTTCATCTTTGCTAGACGAGTGGTCATATTTATGAAAAATAACTGTTAAAGGGGAGAAAGGGAGTAGCCTTGTATAATTAAATGACTATGTCGCTTAGTCCATAGCTGCTATTAATATCAAAATGAGTGGTTTTTGCTCAACCACTGAATAGTGCGAGTCCACAGAGAAAGTTCTTTTATTTTAATTTGCTCACCGATGGTATCTGGAATAAAGTTGATGAATTTTAGTGAATTAAGTATTAAAGCAACGTAATTGAAAGGAAAACTTAATATCTGATCTGTTTCATGGTTATACCTCTAATGAGTTTCTAGTCAGTGAAACTGGCTCTAGGCTTTTTGCTCAACAGGAAACATGGTTGTATATACCCTGGGTTTTTTGCCTCAGAGAGAACAATGATTTAGAGATTTTTCTCCAAAAATGTGATTATCTGAAGTATAGATTTTCAGACTGTGTTTGGACACTCTTGTAAGTGATGATAACCTGAGAATATGTTTACAGAAGCACAGCCTCTAAGCTTGTCCCGCCATTCCTTGTGACTTGCCAGAAAAATTGGTAGTTCTGCTACTGGTTTTCCCCTCTGTTAGTAGTGTGAATTCACTGCTTTCTTTGTGAAAAGCAAGAGGCTATCTTTATAATTCTGTTCCTATTAAGATTTTCCATCTATTCAACAGGAAGCTGTACACAACTAGCTGTATAAAAGTAATCTAAAGTAATCTAAGGGTCATGCACTTAGTTCCTTACAACACATATTTCTATTGCACAAATTCCAGCTAAAGTTATTTACAAAGAGGAATGTGGAGTATGAGTTAGCACTAAGGAAGCATCTGAGAAAGTGGGAGGCTTTAAAAGCTGAATTTCAATTTATTCCTGAATATTCCTTATTCATAATTATTAATTCAGTAACACTTCCAATAGTTGTCAGTTTGTACGTTTGCCGGCGTCCTTAGTCATAAATGCAGAGAATGCACCTATATTTTTTATTTTTTACTGATTGATAATGATTAAGTATCTTTAGCCTTTGACATCATTGTAACATTATACAGTAAAAAAAATTCTGTTTCAGTTACTATATTTTACATTGCTGTTTACTGTTGGTTTCCCAAAGAGGAATAGTAATACAGAGGTCAAATTCAGATTGATAAATTCAGGCTGATAGACTATTTAGAAAAATAGACTTTAAGCTGAACAGTTATTTTGCCTGCAAAATATTCCAGTGAATTTGTTTGGACAGTATGTAAAGGTCAGCAAGTAAGTGGAATCTTCAGTTGTTAAAAGGCTCACAGTTATTGCTTCAAAGAGATCAACCCTTTAACAGTTGTCTATTTCATGGAGAAAAGTCTGATTGTGTATTTTTGGTTCCCCAGGGTAAGAGAGTTTCTAACCCATCCATATATTTGAACAACAGAATTGGCTGTCTTGAGAGGAAGTATCTAATACATGAGCTCCAAGTAGGGATCCATACTGTAGGAGCTAAGCTAGAGGGGAAGGTTTCTTCTGAACGCTAAGTTATCAGTTTATTTTAATAAAACCGTACACTTGGAAGGGATTGAGTTTGGTTTCTACATAAGTGCAGAGACTGTGGCAATAGATTTGTGTACTATTCACTGTCAAATCTTTCCCTCTCTCTCTGTCTTGTTCCTGAAAGCCATGTGAGTACTCAGAAGAGTTGATATTGTCACTCTAACATATGTTTTCCCTATTAGAAGTGTTCTTGCTGAGATGAAAGACTTCTGCCGCTCCTGCCTTTTGTAATGGCTCCTAAATTTGTGCCACTAATGCACTGCTTCTACACTCTGTAATGATTGTTTTAAAAGATCACTGCCATAGTCTGTATGCTTAGAAAGATCTTTTCAATGCAAATCCAAGAATAGGCAAGGTTACATTCCTGGTTACAGCTCTTTCCAACTTTCAAACCTCCTTATTTTTGGCAACCTCTAGACAAGTGGATGCAACGGTCTGTTCTGTGTGGTCCATACCTAGCAGATGATGACTGTAGGATGAATAAAACGATTGAAAAATGCAACTTTTGAAATTTACCAAAGTTTTAAACTTGACATTTCAAGAGGAGAGCTTTTACTCTGTAGAAGACATAGGACAAAGTAATAGTCCATGTCCAGATACAGGGATTCATCAAAAAAAGTGTATTTCAGGGGACTGTCTTACTAGTTCTTTCCTTGCAAGATGATCTCCCAGGTACTCAAAACTAAGCACATAGGAATTCAGAGACATCAGTGATTACAGGGCTATGCCCTTTATCTTCTTAAGTGTAAATCCATAGTTCCCTCAGAAACACATTCTCTTTTCCACATCCTTCCCATATCGCCCCATAAAGAGCGAAACAATGCATTCGATGTGACAGCAGAACTAGTTGGACTGCATAGAGAGATCCAGAGAAATGCAAGAGTGTGGCTTGGTTCAGGCTGAACTGACTTTAGCTCTTTCAGACATACTGGTAGGTGATATCAGTCATTAATAATATGTATTTTGGTGCCCATATTATTAATAAACGTTACTTGTGATATAGTGAACTTACATTACCTTTAAGAGAAAGTATTCTGATAATAGTAAGGGAATGTATGGGACAGATCGCTAATCTAGTCTCTGAGAATATATCACATATGGAACACAATAATGCAGCATTTTTTGTTCCAAGTAAAATATTAAAACGTGAGCAGCCTGTAAGGATTTAAAAGTTAGCTTTGTTTGGAGTTACAACTGGTAATTATGTCATTTTCTCTTTTTTTAAATATTATCTCATCTTTTCAGACATTTTAAGACTGTAGAACTAAATTGATAATTCCTGTAGAAACCATTCCTTCAGCTTTTTAGATATTTCCATTTTCAGAAAAGTTATGAACGTTTAAAAAAATCTGGTCACATTATAATACAGTTACCTTGTGACTCCTGAGATTACAGAGATATGCCAAATAATAAAAGATTGATTTAGGAAAAAAATTCTAGACTTTTGGAGAGGAACTTCTTTATCTGAGGCATTTTACCTATCAATATGGACAAACACTGTCATGTTCTGTTCTTGGAGAATTCAAGAGAAAAAATTATTCTCAGTAGAAAATGTGACAATTTCAGTTTTGCTCTAGAATTATCTCTACCTTTGTGTGTGTCATGCCATTGATAGGTTATGGCATCCATCTTTTAAATTGCAAAGAAAAAGGCTTACTTAATGATTTTAAATTCTCTTTTTAGGCCTACAGAATAAGAGAATTACAGTAGATGAAAGACTTAAGACAACCAAAATAATTAATGATGTTTTACCTTTGCTGATTGAGCACCTTGGTCGTAGGTGGAGTACCTGAGACACAAAATATCTCATTAGTATGGTCATAAAAATTCAATAAAATTTAGTGTTATCAGAGTTCATATAATTTTAAAAAATAAAGATGTACTCTCAGTTAGCTCATCCCAGTCTGAACTGGGAGTAGGAGCACATAGTAGAATATTTGCTTCCACACATTTAGCAGGAGTCATTAAGGATGGCCAGAGTATTGAAATAATTAATCATTATTGCTATTCTACCATAGCACCATTAGGTTCTGATAAGCAATTGTAAGTTTATTTTTGCCAAATAGTTCTTAAAGGTGACTTGCCTTGGAAGTGCTGGAATATGGAAAGTGTTTGTCGGTTCCTTTCCATGGTCAGTTCTGAGACAACTGATATCTCAGCGTCTCGCTGATGTAGTCTCTGTCATATATGTAGTTTCATGCGAAGGGGAGCTCCCTAGCCTCATCACATGGAATTTTAGATCCAGGACAGTATGCCTATGCTGCATCTAATCAACATCTAATAAGCTCCCTAAATTAAATGCTATTGGAATAAGAGAAATGGTTGTAAAAAGACGTTTTTCATTAATTATCTGCCTGATTATCTGCCTGATATATTAGAAGCTATTTGGAATCTGAAAACAGCCTAAAATTTTACATCTCCTTGACTTCCCAGAAAGAAAGGCCATTTATAAATGGTGATTGTCACTATTTTGAGAGCTGATTTTGGGAAAACACCTCTGTGCTTGTGCCTTGTCTTTCCTTGAGGGCATTACTGATTCCCTGAAAGTGCAGTAGTCGCTAATAGGTCTCTTGACTTTACTATCTAAAAGCATACTGTTTCTAAAACTATTTCTAACTTACAAGTGCTGTGCTGTGCTTTTTAGTCCTTCTGTTGAGTGATACTGGCCTGAGGTAAGCTGAAGAAGATGTTACTTTGTTCTGGTGTTATGAATATGACCTAACCTGTGAAGTAGGTAGGACATTCTAAAACAAAAAAAGAGAATAATCTCTTTTTGAAAGTTGCAGCCTGGATTTATTGAAGTCAGCCGAAATAGTCCAATTGAACAAGTGACTGTAAATGCATCTATTGATCTGATTCAGACTACAATTTCCATCATTGGCATTCTAATCTACATCTTATATATTACATGTATCTGTACAACAAGGTGACCTGTGACAGTGATGAATAGGAGATGTATGGAAGTCGATCAGTTGCTGAGTCATGCTTTCCAAAAATCCTGTTGACAGAGTAGATGTAAATGATTGTCCTGTAAAATCATCTGAAGCTGAATTTGGTCCTTTGTTACATTAACGCAGAGACCTTCTTCTAGTTCAGATGTGGTGATGGAAAAGGTTACCCTACCATTGTATGTTTGTGGTATTGCTCTCTAACCTGCTTCAGCTATAATAAACCAGATTACATTATATAGCGGCTTAGGCTAGCTAAACTGGTCACTGAAGGTGCCAAGCTTCAGTACAGAGGATGGTGACAAATACCTGTAATTATAATTTCTTCTTCTGACACTGCTGGATCTGAAGAATAAATCTATCTATCTGTGGCCTCAGGAAGATGAATAATTATTGAGCTTCAGTTTACATGGACACAAAAGTGGCGTGGATTTCAAATGCAGAAGACTATTCGGTAGGTTATGAGCATAATTATTACTTTACTAATAATTATTATTATAAGCATAATTATTACTTTTTCAGTTATGACAATAAAATATTAATTTGACTTTATCCCATGTTCCTCGTCAGGTACGTTTTTTTATAATTATGTTAATATAGCATTTCTCATGTAATTCATCTCAAGTCTTTTCTACAACTCCTTCTATCCATCTATACCAAAATGGAAACCTTAAACAGATGGGCAAAAGATGGAAGTTTGGATAGGTGCCTGTTACTTAGACCACTGGCTTATTCTGTATGTGTTACAAGCTACTGTAATGTTACTTTGATTTGGGTTTCTCAGCATGAACGATTTCTTCTGGTGGAGCTGAAGACATAATAGATGGCTTGATAGTCACAGAATATATGCTCTTACAGCGTTCTCCTTTCCTCCAGTTTCAGGAAGCCATTTTTAGCAGTCATCTATTGTAAAACATTGTTTTCCTAGTTTGCTCGCTACTGTGTCTTGTCCCTATTAAGTGATTAACAGCATAGTTTAGGGTTATTGTAATAACTTTTGAACTAAAGATCTCTGTGAATTCTGTTTTAGGGTGTTATTACTTGGGCATGAATCAGGTAAAAAAATTAATACGATTTTTTAATATAAAACCATGTAAATTGCACCTGAAACTCATTGCACTATTAACCTGTGTTATTAGATGTCCTGTGCATAGGTTTTTCTTCTAGTTACAGTTTCTTGTACTATAGTAGTGGTAAGAATGGATCCCTTACCAAGCAAGTTTAACAAAAAAAGTAATTTACTCAAGATGATCAATCCTAGACTTCAAGTAGCTAAGTTCTGGTAAAGACTGAACTGTTGGTAAACATTGGTGCCTTTCTACAGCTGTTATCTTATAAGACAAAATATGCCAAGTAGAATGAGAAAATACGGTATCAAGATATGGCAGTATTGTAATGCTGTGTTGACATATCTCCTGCATGAAAAGGAGAGGGTTATCTTGTAAAACAGTTTACATCAGAGAAAGAAAAAAAGGTGGGCTATTAGAATGAGAGAGAGGGTTCAGCGCTGTTTAAAACGGGGAGAAATATACACGAGGATCATTTCTCACCTCAGCACTTCTCTTGGTGAAGATCTGCTCCATTAAAATGTAAACTATGTGGGAACAATCTGATTTAATGACCAGCCGTACTCAGTGTTTGTATAATCTCCTCAACAAAGAAACGCTGAAATATTATGCTTTTCATCAACATCATATGATTTTGGATCAGCCAGGACGTGTGCCCTAGGACTCAGTACGAAGCTGAAAGGACTTGCATACTTCTGAATGATCATTAGGAGAAAGATCCGGTTGGGTGTCAACAATCTGAGGCTGGATTAGAAGGGCATGGGTGGAACAGTGGTTAGGAGAAGTGCGTGCTGAAGGCCTGTTGCACCAGCAATTTTATAGCCAGCTCTAATTTCTGCGGTTAATTTGACCAAATTGAGTTGAAGTGTTCAGCACAGCCCTAAAGCTCTGTCATCTCTGTTTGCATTTGCTGCGCCACTTACTTGAGCTTCTTTTGTTTCAAGGAAGGGAAATGAGTAATAATGAAATGTCATGACAGAGTAAGGAGGACACAAAAGGAAACTGCAGCTTAACTCTCCCCTTTTTCCCATATTGACACTGATAACGACATTGATTACTGATCATTTTGGACACATGGTAAATAGATGGCCAGTGGCTATTTTTTCAGTGGTATTGCCACCATCATAACTTTGATCTTTGAGTCATCAGCATTCCTGCTTGGGTTGTTGTTACTTGTCAGTCTAAAAGAAGGATAATTTCCACAGACACCTACAAAGTGAAGAATTTTTGATACATTAGCCCAAAGGCTATCAAAATAGCACTTTCCTGACTGTGAAAATTTCCTGCTATAGTGACAGCATAGCAAACTCAGTAGCAGGTGCAATTATTTTTTGCCCAAGGTCCATTGACTGGAATAGCTGCAAACAATGTGGAATTAATGTCATTTCCTTAATTGAACTGAATTTTAATTTAAACAGTTGTTCTAAAACATTAAGAAATACGCTTAGACTTTTACAAACTTTTGCCAGGTAGCACTTTTATTGACCCTTGATGACGACTAGACTACAATCGTTACTGAAGTTCAAACCTAGAGAAGATGACTATGCATATGAATTCTAGAATGTGTCCATCTTCCTGTAGGTTACCTTGTCATGATTAGAGGAGCATTAGTTCATAGTTTAGTGTGGTATCCGCATTCATAGGATATAAAATATATTACTGTACATGCTGTGTACATGCTGTGCTGTATATTAAATCCTTAAGTCCAGCTGCTAAAAGAAGGATGTAGAAAATGAGTGATGAGAAAATCTTTGGTATGAAATATGTCAGGAAAATATTTCAACTAAAAGCTAATATTGCAAAAGACTGAGTGATGCTGGTGAGCATCCTGTGAAGCCAAATGTTGGTAATAGAGCATTACACGGATACAGGGACTTGGGCTGTTGGTGTAGCTAAAAGTGTAAACACTCAATTTTTTTCAGGTTCCACAGAACTTGTTATCTCATAACATATGTTATCTCATATTTGCTTTTCATTTTATTTTATTTCACATTATGTTAGATTATTTTACCTGGCCTCCAGTGCACAAGAAGTGAATCACAACAAGTTCTGAAGGAATAAAAAAAGGACATATTGTACCAGAATGGCTCTATCCTGGACACTGGCTGTCCTGATACGTGGAATTGGCAAAGAATAAGATTAATTTTCTTCTTTTTTCAACTTTTACATTTTTCTACTGTCAAAATGTTTATAAAAACCGCAATACTGATATGTGGTTCTGAATGTACTACTGGAAATGTGTTTAGGACTTGCCTATGATATTGGTTCTTTGACTCTCTTCTGAAAAAATGGTCTTTTCATGAAAAATAATACTTTTGAAAATTAGATGGGCATTTTGTGATTTATCCTAGTATTATGCATCCATAACAAGGATTTCAAAGAAGCTATTAAGGCCTAGAACTGTATGATAGATGTATTCTGTAGGTACACCTACATCTGCTCTCATGACCATCCTTGCTATAGCAACTGTTTGAAGCGTTTACAGTAATTCAAGGGAAATTTCCTGAGGGATTCCATGGAATTGCATAGTCCCAGGCTTAATATTGGCAAGTAAACACTGCTTTACATGAAGCTAATGTATGCAACACAGCATGTGTGTATTTTGTAGTGCCTTATTATGAAGTTGTTAATAATAAAATGGTAAATAGATTTAGAAATTTGTTTATACCAGCAAAAACTATTAATCTGAGTTTAAAATATTTTATTGCAAAATGAAGTCCCAATGTACCGATGCAATGTGCTTGAAGGATTTAAATTGTTAGTATAATCTTGCCATTGGTAGAACATTAAAGGTTTTAATGTATATTCCAGTAGTCATTTTCCATAAATGTAGATGTGTAGGAATCTACCAAATAGTAGGCAAGCTCAAAGCATAGTGAGGCAGCTTTGTTGGTGGTTGTAAAGTATTTCAAGTTGAATTATTAGTGTATTATTTATTTTCACACATATTTTTGTCTCCTATCATATTGAATTCCAATAACTGTACTTAAAAAAAAAAAAAGGCCACGAGAACCAAATCAACACATGCTTTAAAAAAGTATTTATTTGTTACCTTTTGAAAGAAACCAATTGGGTAGGTGAAAAGGAAGTGGGAAAGCAAAAGGGAATACATATATTTATATACATATATTTATATGTATGAGAGTACATTTATTTATATATTTATTTATATATTTGCATATTTTATATATATAAACATATATGAGTAGAGCATATGTATTTTAAACAGCAGGTATGCATCCTCAGTTGTTATGGTGGACTTCCTTCATAATATATCCTATCTTATCTGATTGCAAGTGTTTAGTTTCAGAAAGTATGTTGAAATTTACACACAGAAGAGTATATAAGATTGGTTTTATGCTATTTTCTACTATGCAATAAAGGGGGTCACTGAACACTGCTGAGAAATAGCAGTGTTTCAAGAGCAGCTGAAGAACGTAGCAGCTCTGTGGAGTGAGTGCCTCTGCTCAGCTGCTGCTCATCTTGAAGGTGCTCCACATATAAAGTATGCCTATTTATCTAGTCAGGCCATAGTTTGGCTCCCTGTTGTTATGGTAATTGGAATTTAATGTGCTTCTTTAATAATGTCCAGGAAGTACCATACGTTTTGCAGCTATTTAAAGAAAGATGGCTCTCACCTGAAGTTTTGATAGACTTTGAACAGAAAGATAAGGAGACCACTATTAAGGAAAATAAATGGCAAAAAGGAACCAGGGAAGGAATGTTTATTGTAGTGCTGTTACTTTTTTAATACAAAGTATTATGGTGTAATTAAAAATTAAGAGGAACAAATCTTGCAGAAATCAGCCTGTAATTTTCTACCAGCTTGCAAAATGGATATTTTCAACTAGCTCTTCTTGGCTGGTGAGAGATGGCTTGAAGGACTTACAGCAGATCAGTCTACGAGACAGTGATTGGCAGGTCTCAGCCAGAGATTGGCAGGCAGAGTAACTTGTTAGAGTGCAGACTGGCCAGGAAGACTTGAATTTTTCCTTATTTTTAGGAATAAAGAATTTACAATTGGAAAATTGGCTTAATTGTCTCTTGCTGCAACTACTCTCTTTTGGGTTAGTTCACGTAACAAACTAAGTTGCAGCTTGTGCTCTCGTAAGTGCAAATCATGTGTGATCGTCCTGTACTTCTTTAGCAAAGATCTTTTTACGTGTAATGGCTCATAAATAATTTTATGTTTCCAGGATACTATTGGAATTGATATTCCCATCACTAATCCTACAGATAAAATTCTCCAGCTGAGTGCAGTGCTAGAGAATCATTCACTTTGTGGAAAAAAAGCTTTTGTTCTTAGGCCAAAACAAACACTTCTGTATCGTATAAAGTTTTCTCCAGCTGTTGTTGGCACTTCAGATGGAAGGTAAGTTGCAATATCTTGATAGGTATGTTTGTGACTCTTGTACTAATAAAGTATTTATAGTTGAACTCTTTGTCACTTGATCTAGATATCACCTTAAAAAAAAAAAAAAGGAAAAAAACTAAAGATAATAAAGAGAATTAAAAATATGTCTAACTTTAAATATATTGTACCCCAAACTGCAGCCTTCCTCTGAGGGGGAAAAAGAACCCTTTACTGATAAGCAATAATTATTCTAGCTCACTAGAATGCAGTAAACAATGTGTTAGATATTTACTTAATATTATAAGTTCCCTCTCAAATCTTTAGATGAATTGTTCGTTTTGTAAGTTCTATAGTGGGAATTATCTGATTTCATTTTTCTGCAGAGAAGGAACTAAACTATAACACCACCAACATTAAAAATAAGTTAAGAACCCTTTAACAATCTTCACAGAAATTCATTTAGCTTCAGAATATTTCATTAATTAGAAATGATCTACTTAGTGAATATGGAGAGGTTTTATGTTAAAAATGTTTCATTGGAAATCCAAAAGAGACTTTGCAGTGTGATAATTAGGAAGGAAAGGACAGATGACCTCTTGGTCTTGCTTTCAAAGTTGCTATTGTTGGTTGTAGTCCCTAACTGAACCAGTTAGGCAAGTAACTGAAGAGTGCAGAATAGCAAAGCTTGCTTTCCTGGAACTTTGTTAGTAAAGCATTATATAGTTGAAGGGCTGACTGAAAAAACAGTTCCTCATTTGCCAGTGATATAAATTGATTGGCAACTGTTTTTGATTTTGGGGGAGATGGGGAGATGAGGAAACGAGGAAACAGTGGCACATGACCTGTGTTTTGAGACCCAAAATTTGCAAAGCCCAAATCCATGTATTTCAAAGTCTTTGTTCAGTTTGTTTGTATTGATTTTTCCTGAAACCAGAATAATGGCAGGTATCCTTGCACAATACAGCTTTCAGGTGATGCAACTTTATGGCAAGGACTACTCTTACCACTCTAGTAAATATTTTTCTGAGGAAAGATGTAGAAATAATGCATTCTGAAGGTCAGAATGAGATCATACTTCATATTTTCATATCAGAAAAGATTTCTGGTAGAGTATTTTTTAAGTGCATAATAGCATAAAGATTCATTGTAGCTGGAAAAATATAGCTGAGATCCCTGCTGATTAACAGGGTGGGTTTTGGAGTAATGTATGCAAAAATGCCATAAAGTACACCTGTGCATCTTCAATGCACTTTGATATACTGATATAGTAGAAAGCTGTCTAGTAGCTGCTTTAAATTGCAATAACTCCCAAGAACTACAGTTACAGCTGGACGGATGTACATCCAGGTACATTTAAGCTATTATCTTTTTTCTGTAGCCATGCTCAGTTTCCCTTGCTATGGGAGCAGCTGGGAGGAAGGGTGCTGCAAAAGTGTTGTGCACCTTTAGAACTGGATGATTCTTTCCTGAACTAGTTTATGCACACATTATAGCTTGTTCATTGGTACTACTTTACGGTAGTCTGGAACCTAAGGTCATGAAGCAGACATAGTTGTTCTCATTTAGAAAAAGAGCTGGTCCTTAGTGGGGCATGGATTTGCCCAATGTATTTCATATAATTTAAATAGTTTTAATAAGTTTACTGTATTTTGGTTTAATTTGTAATTATGATTCTGCTACTCAAAAACAAGAACTAGAAAAAGAAATCTGTAATAGAATGGAATGTGTTAGAATGTCACAGAAGTTTACCACTGTAAACAGTTTTCAGTCATGACAAACGTTGATTGTATATCAAAAGAGTATATTGAATATTTCTTTGAAACATATCTATTTGTCATGCTCATATAAATGTGTATAAATTTATTCCTCAGTTTTCGTCACTAGATATGAAAAGGTTTTCCTTATTAAAATCAGCGAATGCTTTTTTCTATTATTTTGTCTTTTGAGCTCAAAATAATGAGAAAGAAAATATTGTGGTGTTAAAATGAAAGTGAAGCTTAATCTTGTGAGTTAACAATGGAAATGGTGTTTTTTGGCATTCTGTTTTTGCAAAAAGAATAGTTTCTATGCTAAAAAGTTAAGAAAGATGAAGAGGACACTTTCTTGCTTCAGTGATTGTCAATATTATTAGCTTTGATAGCTGAATTCAGATACCAACAAGAACTGTTATGGGAAAACTGATAGCTAATTAAAGAATGCATTGTGTTGAACTTATTACTTTTTTCCTTAATTGTAATTATACGTTTTTAACTCTCTGTACAAAAGCTGTGTCATATAGAGCTTACGTATCTGTCTTTAGTGTCATATTCCTGTCAGAGATGGTTGGAGAGTTTTGGTACGCTTTGAAGTTGATTGTAGAGAAACCATTGCCAACTACTCTACCTGAAATAGAATGTGAGCTTGGAAAGTAAGTACATAACATATCATTGCTTAACTTGGTCACTGGTTTCAATGCATCCTGGAAAACATAAAAAAAGTTTATACCAGAAAGCCAGAAGAGTCTATGTATAATATTATGCTGTATATGTATTATGGTATTTTGCAGAGAATTTTCATACCTATGTAAGTTGATAGGTAAAATTCTCCCTGCAGAAGAACAAACGGAATTATAGTCTGTGTGTAGACTTTTTCTGAAGTCTTTATGAAGAAATAAATTGAAAAATACTGCAGAATGTATTCACAAATATCCGTAATACATCATCCTATAGATTTTTTTAACTTTCTATCTTTTCTTTCTTTCTGAACCAGGGTTATACCCAACAGACCTGCTTTAAAAATACCAGTGTCAATTTTTTTCACTTCACTTCAGAGCAATGACAAAGTAATACATCTTTTGTCCTGCAGATCCTGGGAAGTGGGCATGGTTGGAATCCTACAAGTGCTGAGAAAATGGACTGCTTCTTAGAGCAGACATAGAAATGACCTCCACTCGAGCCCTTGTTCTTTTCCTTCAATTAAATTTCACCTTGCATTCCTGTAGCATAATTTTCGTTCCTGACTTTCATGACAAACAAAGAAAATTTTAGGATAAGATTTTCAAAAATACCACAACTTCGGTAGCGGTGTTCCATCTGTTAGCTCTGTTTATAGGAGTTTCTGTGGACACATTGCTCTTCTGAATGCTAAATTTCACTTCTATCTATTTTATTTTTGCCTAAATCTCATAATTAGTATACATTACAGTCTGAGGGAAAAATGTTATTAGAGAATACAACATAAAATGTTACCTGATTAAATTGTTTTGAGTAGATATGTGAGATGAGTGAAATAAAAAAAGGTGTTTATGTCATATATTTTAATAACATTATGTATTCCAGCGATTTTAAGTATTTTTAATTATTTTGAATGAAGATGATGAGTTATAGAAATTTCAGCTTTCAGTTAATCTAATGCTAATATATGATGCACAGACCAGGATTAACTGGCAATGACTCTGTTATTATGTTTTAATAAGATAAAATCAGTAGGGCTGTCCATCTCCTGGTTTTTGATTTAAAGTTCTGTGCCAGCTGGAGTAAAAACCATAATTTTTCTCTTAATATGCAGGCTGACACTGTTAGATATAAGAAATAACTTTAAACCTTTTCATCCAGACCATTTGACATTCAGCATTTTCTCTAAAATGCACTGCATGTGAACTACATGCACTGCCTGAGAAGTGGTCTGCCTTTCTTACTGCAAATAAAAATGTAGGTTGGAAATGATTAGCTCCATTAAATACAGCACTTGCATGTCAAAAATATATCTCAAATTCATTGAATTTCAGATTTTATTTTTTCAAAGGAGAATTCTTTTCAATTAGATGTATGTTGGTCAAATTCCTCTGCGTGTGTACATTAACTCATGTACACCTACCCTTTGCAGATAGCAGAGGAAGAATGGAGAAATACTATTTATTTTAATTATTTATGACAGCAACAACAGCAATAATGTATGGAAACAAATTAGTGGTAATCTTTTCATATAGATAGATGAATATAGATACATATAATGTAAACATTGTAGAAAAAACTGACATACCTCTTTCTTTTCTGTTTCCTTCCTCTGACTCATATTCTTGGTATCCTAGTTTCCTACTTTTTGTTCAACTAATGCTTTCAACACTTTCCTTTCATTAGAACTTTCTATTGTGTCATCTGCATATTGGCCTTTCCTTTAAGTGCTGTCCAAAATTTTATCCATATCCTCCAAACCCTTACCTTTGTGGAATTAGTAAGTTTTATAAGACATAATAAGAAGTATTTGAAATGCTTTTCTGATTACTAACTGATTAAAGTGTTTTCTAGACCCAGATGCTTTAAAAAGCAGTTGTCTTTAGCCTGTTTTAAGACCATATTGCAATAAGTGAAAAAAACCCTTAATATCCTAGTTTTAAACTGTGTTTAAGTAATTTGCAAACACACAGCCATTTAGTGCAAGACATATTTTTATTGTAAACAGCTCACTGCCATGCTGTTTTAATTCAGCAGTTAGAAAAAAGATGCTGTAGAAATTTATATATTTTAATCTTCAGGGTATATAAAATACTTTATAAATGGATGGAGAAAATTAAAACAGTGTTAATCACTAAAATCTATCAAGACCTAAAATGGTTATTTGTTAAAATGAATTATATCCGTGAGTAAAGTGGAGAGGGCATAATATAACAGAACATATGCATAGTCTGTACACTGGACACTTCTAAATGCTTTCTGATATTTGAAAAGGACTTGTATTTTCAGTTTTAATCGTCATAACTAATCGGCTAGTGATGCGTTTTTCAGTTTCATGGATCCTTTTACAGTGATTTTACTCTTAAAAATGTGTCATAAATGTGTTCAGTCCTTTTGAAATGTTGCTGGTAGTTTGGAGAATACGACTGACTTGCATAACATCATTGCTTTTTTTCTTTAACACTCATATTTTCAGAATTTAGTAAACTTTTACTGTGTCTTTTTCCTGAGTGAGACTCCCTAATGAGAATAAGGAGTGGGTGTTTATATTACAATCCTATATGAAACAGCAAGAGGTGTCAGGATGTCAGACAGCAAAGGGCTTTTGTGGGATTTTGGGTTTTTTATTATTATAACACATTATGGGAAAACAAATAGGTGAAGAGAGGAACAGCCTGGAGCAAAATGAGAAATAGAATAGGAAATAATAGGAAGAGTAAACAATACCTTGCTCACTGTAGAAAATCAACAGCTGTAACTAATTGGAATATAGTTACGTTCCTGAACTCTTCTGCATCTCTGTTTGCAATCCTGAGGAAAGGAAAATGTTTTTGTCCACTGCCAGGAGCAGAACACTAACCTGCCAGACTCAGGACCCCCAAGCAACAAGTATGTGGATTTTCTGTGGAGGCAAATTTTGGACAATGGTGTTGATGTTATAGTCAAATTACTGAGAATTACTCTACCTGCTGAAAATATAATGAAATATAATGAAGAGTAAACTAGGAGGTGATGAGATAATCTGAATAAATTAGCTGCATTAAGCATAGGTTGAGACTTGAAGTACACTTAGTTTAAAAGAAACTAGATACTCTATTTACTGTTTGAAAAGTTACCCATTTGTTTGGCTGGTTTAATTTAGTTTGTTTTTTTTCTGAATGGGTGTACTTTTGCCACCTTCCTAGAGAACTGGACTGCAAATATAAAATATTTGAAGCCCTTCTGGCTGGTAAAGCTTTCAAGTTCTTTCAAAGATTAACTTCTGTTCCACCACCTTTTTCTGGAACGTTGAAGAAGGATTATCATATGTAATGTCCTTCTAAATATAATATTTTTTGATTGTGTACTCACTGCATTCTTTGCTATCAGTTTGAAAAAGTTAAGAATTAGTATCCTTGATATCACTTGGAACTGGATTAGGAGCCAGGAACTATGACCTTTAATATCAATTTCTGAGCAATTCTGGAAGAAGCAAGGAACAAATTCTAGCAGTTTATCTTTTAATCCTCCTTCAGGCAACCTGAAATTTTGAGTTTATTGCATTCAGATCTGATATTTGGTTCTGTCAGGTTAGATTTAGCGTAAGTTCTTTAGTGTATGCTGTTAAGAAAGGAAATCTTCTGCCTGATATTCTCTGCCATCTTCACTCATCCATCCTGTTATGATCTGCAGAGAGGAGTCATTGAAGTTGCCAGTCAGTCAAATTATGTTCTCAGTGGCCTTGATTTTACTGTAACGTGCAACATCTTTTTTTAGCACAACCACTACAGAAAGTGCAGTCAATCTGTGTGGGGTGGCAGCAGCTCTTAATGGGTTTTGGTCACCTGAAGAACCTACAGCAGTCAGATAGGTTGCTTACAGAAATTGAAGACATTCTGACATAACTTTCCTTTGGCAAATGAAGAGGCATGTATAAAGAAGGCTAGACAAAGAACTAAAGGCTAGAGATGATGATCAAATGGGAAGAGTGGGTATTGTCAAGTGAATGTGGAGTTCTTCTGTGAAGGTTTCCCACTACTGCTGTACTCTCTGCTGTTGAGCTTCATTGATAAAATGCTTTGAAAGTGTTAGTCAAAAAAAAAAAAATCTGCCACTCAGCTGCTGGGATTTATATGGTAAAATTGTAAAGAATCTCACTGAAACTGCCGCTATGTCACTATTTCGGAAGCAGCCCACTTGAACACAAAAAGTTAGGACGTAAACTCACAGTCATAACACTTGACTGAAATGCCTTCTCTTCTTAAAGTTGCTTTTTATATTTTTATTCCTTACTGATTTGGGTGTGATAAACTGACTCATTTATCCCAGAGGATAAGCACATGGAGCAGTCTGGCAGTTGACCTGCCGTAGCTTGAACTAGAGAGGATATCCATTAGGTAGATAAATTACTGCAAAACCAATATATTTATCTCATTTTTCAAATTTTTATTATTTATTATTTTCACTGATTCACCTTGAATCTTTTCTGTGTGTCCCCTGGTGTGATAACCAGAATGTGATTTATGGTCATAGGTCTTTGTTAGAGGCAAATAATATATTATTTTGATCAGAACAGAGGAATCTTGGAGAGTCTTCTGACCTCTTTGGAAAATTGTGTCCCCTATTGAAGGCATTTTGTGTTTGTTTATTAATATTAATCAGAGTATAAAGAAGGATAACCTGTAATATACAGTGTCAACTGATTCAAAGTATAACATTAACACAATGAGCATACTGCAGGTTTTGTTCTAGGACAGCCCACAATACTCATTAAAATATAGAATCTATGCATGCAATATAATGATTTGTCATGCTGTAATGAGCAATGCAACAATTGTACAAAATTAAACTGATTTTCAGTTATTAATAATTAATGCTATTAAATATGTGCCCATGCTAGTGGTAAAGTGGTAAATGCAATAAAATATAATTCTTATTTTCAAAAATATTCCTTTTTCAAAAAATAAAATAAGTGATTAATAATGGACTATAAGGGAAGAAGCTATGTAATTTATAGTCATTGAATATACATACATTTATTTTTTTCCAGATGGGTTCGTCTATACATACCTCTGTTTAATCCTACATGTGAAACCCTGGAACTGGATATTGTTAACAGCAATCCTAGCAATTTTTCAGCTGAGACTGATCCAAAACAGCCTGTAAGTAGATTAGAAAAAAAATATATATATATATTTCTGTACCTCCACAAAGTGATACAAGAGAGCTTTTTCTTCAAAATGTATTGAAGTAAATTTTGTATTATATAGTGAATTCAGGGCATACAATATAGTATCAAGGGTTAAAGGCACGTGCAGATAGATATTCTAGAGATTTTGTAGCTTAAGGACAAAAAAGATTCAATATGAAAAAAAACATCAGCTACAGTATAGATATTCTTTCCTGGAATGTTTTGTGGAATGGTTTTGAAAAGGACTACGATATTCATTGCAAATATTATTTAGGAGGAATTAGAAGTAGGTATTGTACATAAACCAGTTGGGTTAGAACCTTCTGGAGATTTTAAGAATCAACAGGATAGCCGGGTAAGTATTTAGGTAGGTTGATAAAATGCTAGTGTAAGATAAGGCATATGAGAATACCTGAGTCATGGCAGTTATAGCGAACTTGCACGGCCTGCAGGTAAGGATTTTATCAATTTACTCTCAAGGAAGCCTTAAGCAAATACCTGGAAACATTTTATTCTCTAAACTCATGTTTACCTAGAGACCTTTTTCTACTAAGAAAATTTTCAGCTTGTTGTTAGTATTATGATGTACTACATTACTTTTTTCTCCTCCATCACAAAAGCCCTTCCACCTTATTTTCACCTTATTGTGTCATTTTGGTCATTTCCAGGGCTGAGATTTGTATAGAGGGAGTCAGCTTCCACATTTTCATTGAGAGTGGTAAGACTTCTAGGCAATCAGAGCCTTAAAGTTAAAACATTCATTATGGACCACTGATTACTGTGTTTAACCTGTTTACTGTGTATGTGGAATTACTGTTTGCACTGGGGAATAACTATTTTGATGAAATATTTTGGAGAAAGGGTGAGGGACGTGGTTTCTTTCCTTTGTTTCACAGAGCCAGTTTCAGACTTCCTTGAAATTTGAACAGATCAAAGAACTGGTCAATGGAAAACTACATCTTCCAAAGTAGAACAGATGATACTGGGGATGCATAAACCAGAGCTGATTTATGTGTGCAAACGGTATAAGGCGAGAGAAGAGAATGTTGTAGGGAATGTTGTCCTCTCCAGACAGAGCGGAGAGAAATGTTGTAATATGACCATAAAACAGAGCTGAGAAGGTAGCACGTAGGTTGAATGGCGAAAATATAAGTAAGCTATTAAGGTTGTAATATGTGCGTTTGTGGCCTTCAAAACTAAACAGCTTTCAGTAAAGTATGCTAGTGCAACAAGGCCAAATGTTCTTAAAGGTGATATTAAGAACACCAACAAAGAGAATCATACTTATTTAATGAATTGCCTGATATTTTGCATAACATTATGTCAAACTGAAAGTATAAAACATGAAGTGTTTATATCTTTTATCTTTTAGGCATATTAGCACATCTTCATACATTACACTAAAACTTGACAAGCGCTGTTACTAGTCATTTCATCAATTGATATTTGAAGAAGGAGCTAAGAAATATAGTAGATCAAAACTATACTGATCATCTGGGACGTTTATACCTATTATATTTAGGTTGTTGGCACAGAAGTGAATTAGATTTAATTATCATGACTTTTGACTCCTATAGATCTCTTTTCCTTTCAGCTTTCCTAAGTTGTTACCAGAGATTCACACATCAACAATAATTACATTTCATTGTTTAGAAAAAGACACATTCAACATTGTCTTCAGCAATTTTGTTTCTTTCTATTCTTCCTAATAGAATATTCAGTCCTAAGTATAGTTTAGGCATTAAATTCTGAAATGTTCTTTGTGAATTATAATAGTTCTCTCTTCCAGTTAAAGGACAGTTTTGGAGAATTTGCTATAAACAACTATCAGCTATTTCATTTTGTTATAATACAGCCTCTCTGTGTGTATCTATCCCCTTTTCAACTCATTTTCTCCCATTGTGGACCTATGTTTGGAGAACTAATGTGGTCTCTTTCCCAAAGGCAGGGTATGGGGTTTAAATACTTTCTTTTTCCTCTGACTGTGTTGCGTCCTAGGTTGAATCCCTCCATACAGCGCTGCATTGAACTTTCAGAAGATTACAGCTTTCTTATGAACTGTGTTTCAGATAGCAGTTTACATTCATGCATAGATTATACTGCCCAGATCTTTTTACTTGTGATCCTGCTTCAACCTCTCTGCGATATGCTGAAGAAGTTTCCTGTCTTACTTATTCATGCTTCCTTCTCTCTGTAAAGAAAATATACTTTCTTGTCAACAGGAAAAATCTAAGGCTAAGCTAGTCTGAGGGATTCTCAGATGAAAGAACAGCTAAATTCAGCAATAAAAAGTAAATGATTAGAGCACTAAATCAAAGCTGAGATTGCCCAATAAAGATGGGTAATGTTTGAAGAGAATCACTTTAAAATTCCAAATATTCTGAATCAGTAAGTTTAAATATTTCATATAATTCTACATTATTGTTATATATGTAGAACTGTTGAAAATATTCAGCTATCAGTCAGGCAATCACCTTGAGGATATTTTCAATCTCTAACCTATGTTAAATAAACCAGATGCAAGAGAGATGATTTAAGAGAAAGTTATCCTTCCTAGAGATTAATTGCCTAAAATATTAACCAAAATTCTGACTAACATTTCAAAATTTAAACAAAGTTGAATAGCATTTATCACAATTACTGTGCGTCTTTGCCTTTCTAGTTTCTGATATATGATAACGGATTACGGATTATTTTGATTAAATTTCAAGTACTGACATCATTAATAATAGGCTTTCCTGAGCTCCAGAAGAATAACTCTCAGCTATTCCTAGACTTCTAGGTGCTTTGAATGAAATTGGAAGGTGTTAATTCTCTTATCAGCTTCATGTAATTTGCAATCATCTCCATTAAGTTCTTTGTAAACTGATGAAAGTGAAAAAATGAGATGCATCTTGTTAGCAGCTTTGTAATTATAGCCTAAAACAACCTACAAGGAGATAGAGCATCTTGGTTTTCTTTCAAAAACTTGATAAAAGTTATCAAGGAAAATTAATTTAGGCCTTGAAGTGATTTGGATTTTCATATCTTCAATTTTTCTTAAAATGAGCTATACCTAATTTTTTTTTCCTTTCTTGTCAATATTACATTGTACTTGTTAACTAATACGTCTTTAAAGATGATGCTGAATTCTCTACTTGTTGACATAAAAGTGAACTCTTGTAGAGCTGCTACAAAATTTCTCAATTGTTTTTGATTCGTTTGTTGAGGATTACCTGTTTCTGGGGGACGGGTTGGAATTTTTTTTTTTTTTTTTTTTTAAACTAAGGCTGTCTCTAGTAGAGAAGGGTTAATTTCCAGCATTTAACAGATGAATATTCTCAATTAATCATCAGTTATGCTTTGTTCCCCAACTTACTTCTCTCCCTCTTAATGTATAAATACGTGCACACACATTTTATATTTATGTATGTTATATTTCTACAACCATATTTATGATGCAACCTACATGTATAAAAAACAAAAGAATTTATGGGACCCTCTCTATTGCTAAGAATCGCTAAAAATAAGCATGCTTTCACTTTGTCTTCAGCTTGTTGCTCTCCCCGCTTATAACCAGACTTTTTCATGAAGCTCTTGAAAATAGTCTTCCATCCTAATCAGCTATGAAACATAGTTTTTATTGAGGAAAAATAACTTAATAAAGAAGGGTTGGCAGAAGAGAGTGCAGTCTCAAAATCACTATGTGTAAACTGTATTAGTTTGTTAATGGCTGAGTGTGTTGCTCAACAACTTACTAAGAGAAATGAGCTATTCAGGCTTTTTCTCAGATGATGAACAGCTAAATGAACCCAGGATGCTTATGCCTTCCCATAATTAAGCAGACGGGAATGAGGATGGTTTGTGGGAGGTAACTTTCCTTCAGGCCAGTTATTCTGGGTAGTAGAGAAGATTTGCAAAGGTGACAGGCATGAGACTGTGACAGTTGCCTGCTGGTAGGAAATGTGCTTTCAAGTTGTCACCCACCTGAGGGGAGGACCTGCCCCGAGCAGGCCCGCCAGTTAGCTCTGGCCTTTGGGAGCCCTGAGCCGAGCCCACACTGGAGCTGGCCTTGGGCACGGGTAGCCAAACAGCAGGAGGAAGAGGCTGCAGAGGCTGCTGGTGCACCCTAGGCTGGTGCAACCATTACACATAGTAAACAGCAATGGATGCTTTAATAACTCTTGTTCCCTGCCTCTTAGCAGCCCATTCTTCCAGAGCTGACGTTCCCTTTATAAAGGAACTTGTCAGTGCCAGCAGTTGTAAGGTGATGTTTTGAACGTTTAGTTATTTGTTATATTTTGTATAACATTTTGTAAAATACAGCAGGAGCGTCCATTTTTCCAATCAATTTTATTCATATCTTCATACGTGGAAACATGTTTAAACATAGGTATGATATTAAAAGCCTATTATTTATGAAAGCAACAGACACAGAGATTGTGAATTCAGTGATTCTAGCTGATTGTTCGTAGGCATTTGTATTATTCAGAAGTCTTCTCTTTCACTGCTCATCTAGTTCTTCATGACCCCAGTGAAGTCAGCTACTATGTTTTTCCCTGTGCAACTATTACTCAACAAGTAATGCACTTCACAAGAAAACTCTGGCAGAATCATTTACAGTGTTAGTTTATAGAAAGGTAAAGAGAAGGAGAAATAAACACTAGTTTATTAAAACCTACTATTTATCTCCCCTCTAAGTCAATTTATTTCTTTTGAGGTCAATGTGATAACCTTTTGGTATCGTCAGTATGATCAGACACAAAAGCCATGTTCCACTGCTATTTGTGAGAGCCACTGTCCATCTCCTTGCAGCGGTCACTAACACTAGGTCAGTCGTTTCTGGGGAGCGAACGTGCTGTGACTGCCTCTAAAACTGTTTACTGCAATACCCTTGCTGCCTTAGCGGCCCGTGCACGCTGCAAGTAGAGAATGCATCTGGTGGAACATATTAATCACATAAATGTCAATGCTGTCGATACACGCACAAAAAAGAATCTGACTCAAAAAAATTGATTCAGTCCTCCCTTTGCTTTGCTTTTTTATTTGTACAGCTGGTTGTAGCTCCTCATTCCACCACAGAAGTACCCGTGAAATTCTGTCCATCTGCCCTTGGAAGAGGCAATCATAAGGCATCAATAACCTTCAAATGTTCACAGGTATGATGTTTTATTTGCTGTCCAAAACACTTACAATGCAGATGAGATAATATTTTTAACCAGCATGTAAGTAAGACTTTCAGTCTGAAGGACAAGTTGAAATTTAATTGCTGGATCCATAACAAAAGATCAAATGCAAAGATATTCATAAGTTATAATTTGTTAAATCCTTAGCTTTGCCTATGATTTATTTTATTTACAGTATTAAAAGAAAATAATATTGAGTAGGAGCTAGAACAAGTAATTAATATTTATTGATTTTGGTATTGAAAATGGTTTTTACTTTGAGCATTTTAGGATTTTTGACTTTTTTCTTTAAATTTTCCTACTTTTTAATGAGAAACACTAAATTAAGAAACATGATTCATCAACATGACCTGCTAGTTGACTAAAAATTCTAAGCGGGCAGAAAAAGAAAAACTGGTAAAATGATGTAAATGTCATTATTTCATTATATGAGCTGTGGTTGAAGGATGTATTCTATTTCTATGCAGTTTCCTCTCTTTGTTCTTGTTGGACTGCCAGATATCCTAATGGACTGCTGGCCTATGAGTTACTACTGAAATGCGACAAAAAGCGTTCAGTAACTTTCTGAGTAATGTTACCAAAGCAAATGTTCTTTTATATAAAGAAAAAAATTATTTAAGGAAGTGATGTCACAATTTTTTTCTTGATAATGTATGTCTAACAGACAGATTATTGGTAGGCAGTTTTAGCTCAGCATGTATTTTCAGGATCCCTCCTCTTAAATATTTATTAAGGATAAAGACAAGGAGCCAGCAATTCTGATATGAATAATATATGTCCAAGGCCAGTTCAGGAGTCATTGCCATTGTCTTGTCTGAATTCTAATAATAAACAGAAGTCATATCTATGAATTAAATAAATAATTCTTCATCAAATACAGAAGCAATAAAACAACTAAATCATTCCTGTAAACCTTTCAGGAACAAATTGAGCCCTGGCATCTGAAATTTGTCATCCAGGGCGTCTCTTGACATGTAATGGCAGATCTCCAAGTTTTCATCTGTAGTGAACTTTAGTCGCTATCCCATCCTTCTAGTTGCTCTGTCCAGATTACTTGAATCTTTTCAATATATTGATGTAATCCTTGTAATTTTTCAATGCCCCTTTTTATGCCTGGATCTTTTGAATTTTGTGAATTTCCATTCATTTTTACTGTTACAATACTCAATAAATTCATCTCAGACTACTTCAATGTGCTAACTGTTATACTGCTAACTGATAGTGAATATTTGCACAGACATAACATAACAGCCCTTTATGATGAAGGCTTGAAGAGTGTTTCTCCCCAGTGGTGGAAGCCTCAAGCAACTTTTAACCTAAAAAAAAAAATCACTGACTTCCCTCCCTTGATTTTTCTGATTGTATGTATCTGAACAGACACTTTAAGCCATCTGATAGCTGACTAACCTAAAACAGTACTTATAGGATAAGTCTTAACTGTTTCTGATTGTGCTCTGATGAACTGAAAAAAAGTGCTCTATGCTTCATTTGTTTCTGGTTTGAAGCTGCACAAAGAGCTCTTCACACGGAGCATCTGAGTTTAGCTCTGATCACTTTACTATGGTTTGTGAAATCTGAGATTAACTTTATTGGGACAGCACAACTGAAATGTCCGCTTGAACATAACCCACATCCAGAGTTCTAGTATGTTTCTATTGTCTTATTCTCCTACCATATCAGCAGCATCCCAGTGTCATGGAGTGAGTTTAACAGTACTAAGTAATGTTGGAGAGAACCTGGGCCTTATATTAGATTCTGTCTCATATTATTTGCTTTAGGGTTTTGTTGTTTTTTAATCTTCTTTTCCTCTTGATTTCTTGCCCTGAGTGTACGTGGTGTTCAGTTGAATCCTGCAGTGGGTCCACAGAGAACAGAGTAACTGCAGTTCAGAGACAAGGCAGGCCTGCCTTACAATCTACAGGATTTCTTGTTTCTCTTGTTGTATTTTCCAAGCTGATCTCTAATTTTGTTTGAATGCTTTTTAACTGCTCATTTCCTTGTAACTACTATATTAAGGATTTTGCAAGTTCATTTTGTTTGATTACTGTTACTGTTGTTTGTAAGCTGGCACAAAGTACAATTAACAAGTCAGAGTAGACCGTTCATAGTGGGACACATCTAGCTTTCTGGAAACGTAGTCTTCGGGTATCCTAACGCCTGCATTCCAGTACCTTAAAAGGAGCCTGGACAGCGTGGTCAGCCTTTTGTATATAATTAATTAACTACTTGAGGCAGATGTAGTAAGGAAGGGAATGAGCCACGTACACAAATGCTAGGGCGTGCTGGTTTGGCAACTGTTGGTCAGTGTCTTGTTGACCGTGACTGGCAAAGGTGCTTCACTGAAGAGTTAGTCCTGTGCTGTTACAAAGTCTTGCACAGCAGCAGCGTTTGGCTTCCACTTAGTCTGAGCAGTGTACTAGCTTCCTGCTCGTGTATCAATCAGTGCCATGAACCGGATGCATGTTACATTTAAGTCAACAACCAAATAAAATGTAATTTATAAAGGGAAACGCTTTTTAATTTTTGTTAGTTTGAGTAATGGAGAACTCCCCACAGCGAAGGAGATTTATTTTGCTGTCTAAACAAAACTTAGGCTGTATTTTTGTATTCTAGCTTTTAACATCGGATAGTCACTGCATCAGTATAGAAACATTTCTTCCTTCTCTTTAAGATTCCATTAAAATCCTGTAGCCTTGGATGACTTTTACCAACAAATTTCCTTCAGCAAGATTAAAATGCTTTTTTTTTTTGTTACATTGAATGTTTCTCTATAAAATGATGATAAAGGCATGCAATTTTGCCATCCAAAGCTATTTTATGAAGACTTAGGATGTCCCATTTTATTTCTTCCTTTTTTTACTTACAAGCCTCAATGCTTTAGTCACGTTTAACAGTCAGTATTTCCAGATTTGTTGTTAGATGTTGAACCCTCTCTGTAACAGATTTTCCTTATTTTTTTGCAGACAGGTTACTCAGAATTAAATCTAGTATTGCAAATAATGGCAATATTGTTTCAGCTTTTATTTATTAATTTTTATTCTCCTTATGGTGCATATGTCTTGAGTTATAGTGAAAAAAGGTGAGCAAGGTTCATTTTGGGCAGTTCCTAATGACCTCAGATTTTAGTCTGTATGTTTATTATTTAATTTAAAGCCAGCAATGTGAATATATGTATCATTAAACATTTTCTTTACAATGGTGGTACCTTTACATTTGCTGTTCACCTTTTCTGCTTATTCACCTTTAAAACTTCCATAATGAATTGCATTATTAACATCACTCTTAAAATTATCTTAAAAGATTAAATCTGGGGCAGGCAACTCTTTGCTGTCACGGTGAAAAATTGATCAACATTAACACATTTAGCTTAATTACCTGTATTTCCCCCCGCCTCCCTCCACGGTATGGTGATACTCTATATCCACTAGTTCTTTCCAGTGCTCTTGATTCTTCTGCATATGTTTTTCTCCTAGAGGTTTTTTTCTTATATTTAGAGCAATAATTTTAGCTTTTTAGTGATTCTATTGCTTTCCCTCAAAGAATTTTTTGCCTTGGTTTTCTGAAGAAGACTTCTCATTCATCTGTTTGCAGGTTTTAGTATATGTTCTTTCAATAGCCTTCTTGCAGACACCCACATCTGTTCATTCACTACACTGGCAGCTCTGAACAGCTACACAGATGCTCTGAGTAGCACCAAAATTAAATGCAATGAGGAGCTCTGAATATCTCCCAAACTCCCATATAAAAAGCCTGGCACTGTGAGACTGTTGGTTTGTAGATAGCAATTCTGGTAATGTAGTAGCTTGAGAGAAGAAGAAAGAAAGAAAGGAAGTGTTAAACAGCACTTCATATGCAACAGAAAATGGAGCACGCTAGAAAGAAGGAAGTAGGTCGTTTGCCCTAAAATGTACATGTGTAACTAGTCAAACAATATATAATGACACAATTTTTATCTGCAGCTGAAGGAGTGGATATTTTACCTTTCTGGGAATGGTCTTCTTCCTCAACTGATGGAAGCAACTAGCATAAGTGCATGCATTGATCGGCATTCTTCTGTCATCATATCCTTCAAAAATCCAACTCCTGAAAATGTATTGGTAGATGTGGAGCTAACAGGTACAGTATTTTATATTTTTGGAGGAATGTAAGTGCCTTGGGTGGCGTTAAAAGTGTGAACGAGATAGTTATATGATTATATTTGCCTTATTCCATATATTGACAACAAAGACATTGTGTATCAGCCTGGAAATCTCCAGAGGCTGTGCTGTGGGAGTTGAGAAATACCGCAAACCTGTACACTATACACCAGTTAGGTCATACCAGCCTCATGAATACAGGGAGCTGGTTTGTGATTGTGGACTGTACTGTAGCCTTTAGGCAATAGCAGACTCCTGAAATGTATTTTGGGAGACACATATCTAAGCCAAATAGCTTGGAGTTTTGTTTTTGTCCCTCAATATTTCAGCAATATTTTCAAACATACTTTAAAAATACTGTAAAATACAGAAATATTAAAGATCTGCAAATCACTGTGCATATTAAGATTTCCCAAATGATGTGGAAGTCAAGTTCAAAGTCCCAAATTCTGCTTAGTGACTGAAATTTACTCAGTGAAACAGTGTAAATTTCACTTTCAGTGAAACAGCTTTAGAAAGCTCTCTGAAACTCCACCTAGCATAACATATAGCATCAGTAAAGAAGCACTAAAGCATTCCTGGCACCTGAGTATAGCAAAAATTCAAGATATAGCTTTCGGCAGCACCGGATACTGACCTGCCATGGATGCGGCAAGGATGTAAAAGTCATCAGCAAAATCAAACCTGTGCAAAAGTAAGTTTTAAGCCAGGTTTACCCTGTCATACTGTGATTTAGGGTTTGTGGTGTATAGAATTAGTGAAGAAATGTGTCTTTTAAAAGTGTTGATTCATGTCTATTGGCTGTAATGAACTCCTGCTTTTGAATAAACTATGGCTTCTGAAATATGAATTAAAAATACACAAAATTGCAAAACTTGAACTACGTCACAGGTATGTCAGAAAATTGTAGAGCAGTTCTCCAGTCTGCTAGTGCAGTGAATTCTTGTGGGAGGTCACCACAATATAAGGTCTCCTTGTAATGGTAATCACAGATATCTGATAGCCTCTTACACTGCTTACCTCAGTAAACATTTTTATTTCAACTTTGATTCTGAGAACAAAAACTTCTCAGGGGTGTCCTGAGAATTGGTATTTAACTTTTTGAAACATCATTCGGAATAGATTTGGTTGAGGAAAATTAAATTGACTTTCAGCTAGAATGAGAGCTAGAAGGGAATGGGGAAAATTCCAGCTAAAAGAGAACAGAAAAGTTTAACTATCTTAAAAGTGTTGACTCATTTTTTTAAGAAGATTGTTAAACTTAAAGCAGTAATTTGTCTTTGTTGTCGGTCAAATCAAAGCCAGTATATACAGTTCAGCATATGGCTTTGTAATTGATTGGTCTTTTCATCAAACTGTTCAAAAATAGGTGAATATGGTGCTATAAACCTGAATTGAGTTATCTTGGCAATGCACTGCAAGTTTTCCAGATGGATAACTCATGATATTTCCATTGGTATTGTTTTCATAACCATTGAATTTCCTCAAAACTTCTGCAGGGGAAAAAAATGTTTATAGCTGTGGGGCAGAACAGATGATTGATTTTAAACTCATGCTGAGTTTTTCTTCCAGATTGGCCTAAAATGTCAAGCATCTGACAGAATGATTCCATGGGTGAACTCAGGACCTTATTTGTCTAGCCTGCCTGAAACTTCCATTTAGGTTACTTTTACTAGTGATCTAAACCATAGTTAACAAATCTTGTAGTCTGTAAAAATATCCTTTTTTGAAGATGCTGAATAGTTCCTGAGGCAAAGGCTAATTTGGTCATAACAGTATTCCTGCTGAAACTCTGCTGGTGATTTATAGAGATTACTAATTAATTGTGTCATCATGTTGGTGTTCGTATATAAGATCTTTTAGTGTGTTTGATTGCTTTAGTTATCTGATAAATGGAGTGCGTTTGATTGCTAAAGTTATTTGGTAAATAGACTATTTAAAGACAGGTTGAAGTCACCCAATATACAGAAGAGTAATGCAAACTAAATTCTTGTGATGGGCTACTTTTCTAAGTCATAACAGGAGATATCTCCCTATATCTTTGAATTTCAAATATGAAATGCAGATTAGACTCATACATGTGCAAAACATTTTGGGATCTGAGGGGAAAAAACTGTTATTTTGCTATATGTTTTTCAGGGAAACCCTTCTACCTATCAGGACAAACACAGACATTAAAAAGATTTTTCTTAGCTTACAAATGGTGGATTTGAATCTTTAGTTTGGTTAATACCAAATCCTTTTGTGTTACCTCTTTATGATTTATTCTTTTTAACTAAATGATGACTTACTGTTTCTCTGTTCTTGCTGGAAGAGAATTTCAGCCTCCACTGGGTTCAACAGTAATTGACTGAGATATGGCTCTTGGGATTTAATGTTTAGCAAGAAAAAGAAGAATCCTTCTCAGCCTTGGATCTGGTTGGGGTTATTTTTTATATGTTTCCAAAAGGTTTGTTGCTACACTTGCTCTCCTATTGATCCCCCCGTATATGTAGCTCCACAGTGACCCCTTAATTCTGTTAGGTCTTTACTATAGATGGTATGATTTCTTTCAGGTAAAGCCGCAAAATTGCACAAAACTAAGCTGAAGCTAAAAACAAATTAGGCAATAGCTGTCAATTGGGCAGCTGGGCAATTTACTGTTACAGCTAAAACAAGCTCAAGCCAAGTCTAAACAAGGTGTCTCAACTCCTGAAGCATCGCACTGTTGAGTTAATATAAAGCCTTGTGGCCTGTTATTTGCAGTGGTAGTAATATCATATTCCCTGGACTACACATCAAAGAGGTGGAAACAAGGAGAGGTAACAAAAGAGAAATATCAAGGCACTGTGAGGGTACTTAGCAAAAAATTAGGAAGGCCAAAGCCCAGGTGGAGCTAAGACTAGCAGGGGATGTATAAGGTCACAAGAAGGGGTACCACACTATGCTAGATGCACAAGGAAGTTCAGGGAAAATACAGGTACATTAGCAGATGGAGGGAATCAACTAGTGGCAGGCAGTGCAGAAAAGGCTGAAGTGCTCAACACTTTTTTGCCTCTTCTCAGGCAAAACCTGCTCCCAAACCAGCATATACTGATAAGGTTTGAAAGGGAGATGGGCAGCTCATGAGAGAGCAAGGGGCTGTAGACTACTTAACAGTAGCTGGTTGTATTCAGATCCATATAACCAGATTAAATTCACACAGGCTGATGAAAGAGTTGGCCAATGTGGTTTTGAGGCTGTGGTCTGTCCTCTGAAAATTCCTCGTGATCAGGAGATGTCCCTAAGGCTGAAAAAAAAAGCTGGGTTATTCCCTTCTTTAAAAAATGCTAGAAACAAGATATATGGAGCAGTAGGAAGGGCACCCTCACCTCAATGCCTGGTAGGATCATGGAGCATATCCTCTTGTAGTCCGTGCAGTCTGTGGATTGCACATTCTCTTGCAGTCCATTTCCAAGCACATGATGGTCAAGAAATTAGTCAGGAGCAGTCAAATGGACTCACCAAGGGCAAATTGTGATTGACTAACCTGGTTGCCTCTTACAAGGAAATGACTGGTTGTGCAGATGATAGGGGAGAAGTGGATGTACCATGATTTAGTAAAGTTTTTGTCACTATTTATTGTAATATTCCTGTTTGGAAGCTAAGGAAGCATGGGCTTGATAACAGACTGTTGCGTGGGTTAGAAACTTGGCTGGACCATTAGTCTCAAAGGATAGCAATCGCCAGCTTGACAGTCAGCTGCTGGTTCATAATGAGTGTAGTACCCCTAGGGTCAGTACTGTGGCCTATATTGTTCAAGACCTCTATTAATGACATGGATGATGACAGAATGCAATGTCAATTAGGGGGAGTGGCTGACATGATGAATGGCAGAGCTTCACTCCATGGGGACCTTGATAAATTGTTGGAATGCTTCTTTTTCTGATTGCTCGTGTTCTTCGACTCATCAGCCCTGGGGCAGCTGAAGATACAATAGACTTACACATTTTAAGTAACAACAAATCATGTAATTTTCCTTCTAAAATGTTAACCCTTTGTATTTTCTCCTTCTTATTCCATCTCCCCTTTACATTAGTTTATCTTAGCCCAGAAACTTTCAGAAGCACAATGAAGTACTAGGTGTGCAGCCAGCCTTATTTGATCAGGAATTAATTGTTTATAGCATATCATGAAATGTAGAAGGTGTGCATTACATGTGTGACGTGAAGTTTCCCATTGCACCTTATAGAGGGCAGCATGGTTTATTCTAGTGTAAAATGGAAGTTGTTCTGTTCTGATTTGTACAGCAGCAGAGGCAATTATGAAAAGCAAGCTGCTTGGCACATTGGGCATAAATCCAGTGCCAAATAGCATAGCTTAGTACTCTAACACTATTAAGTACTATTTCTAAAAATGCTAATCTAATGTGCTATTCACCAAAAAAAAAAAGAAAAGAACAATCAAACTTCTCTACGATACAATCCCATCAAAAATGATTTACAGAGATTAAATGTGGGTAAACTACTGAAATATAATATACAGAGAGACTATCCTAAGTTTGCAGAAACTGCCTTGTTTAAATATTAAAAAAAAAAAAAAGTTGTCTTTTTAACTACAGAACATTAATTTGTCCTAGGGAGATTTTCAATAATAGAGACAGTGCACAGGCAACTGGCTTAGACAGTGAAAGACTAATGTTGGTTTTTATGCATCAGAAGCTTCCAATCTTCATTTTTCCTTACACATCAGTAGACTTGACATGATGATGATCTAATATTCTGTGATCTGCAGTGCAGTTATTAAAAGTTTTCTCTGAGAAAATAAATTTTCTACTGTGATCTTTATGGAACTCAGACCATACTTATCCTCCAAAGTTTATTTTGAATTTGTTAATCTGATTAGTTTGTAATGTTAATTTTCTAATTCAGTTGTCACTGGTGACCTGTAAATAATGTTTACTTGTTTTAACCACAGTAAGATGATTGCATTATGTACTTGAGCTGTCTTCAGAAGTAGTTGTACATGCTATTACTTGCTCTTTGTAGAAATATTTGCCATAACTCTACTTTCAATCTTTTCAGAGGAAGAGAAATCTAGTCTTAGAAGCAATGTCATGATGCAGCAGTTCAGCTTAGTATTTCTAGTCCTTACATGTCCTGGAAAAAAATTTCCATAATGGCATATAAATTTAGTTGAATTTTAATGTTACCAAGACTTCATTTACCTGGAAAGGAAGCAAATAGTATTTTAATATACTGACTCAAATATTTAATATACTGACTCATATATATGGCACCTCACTGTAGGTGCCATAGCAGTACAGATACGTTAGCCCAGTGTTCAGCTGATTAACCTGTTTTTTGCAACATTAAGAATAAATTTGCCATCCCACAAGACTAATCAGTCAGGTTAGAAAATAATCCTAAAATGAATACATTATTTCTAGTAACCTTCCTTTTTTTTTTTTTCCACCCCCCTGGTTCCATATATCTCCAAAAAATTACATTTTATTAAGAGCAAAAAATTATAAGCAAGCCTTGTGATTCATTTTGCCTACACTTTGTTACATATCACTGTTTCTTTCTGAAAGATATCCCTTTATATTGTTTTATTAATTATTTTTAATTTAAGCTACTTTTCTTTATCCTTAGTGGTAAGCATATCAGTGCAAGACTGGTATTCCGACATAGCTTTTGGGATCCTATTGTGCCAGCCATTTCTGCCTGTTGTAGGGTATAGTAAATACTGCGGGTTTGACTGAAAACAGTCAGTTTACTTCCATGAACTTTATACTTCAGCTATATAAAGAACATGTAATAGGAAGTGTTGTGGTAGATCTTTTCTACCAAAAAATGAAATTCAGTTGACATGAAGCTGGTCTTCTATTAGTTCCTTATGATTTTTTTTCCTTCCATTGATTCTGCTTATATCAGTTATAGAGATCTCTTACCCATGTTGTGATGCTTTACACTTTATTAATGTATTTTGACATGAAGTGTCTATCTTTGTCCTTGGATCTCTTGTAACAAAGCAACTACACACTTGGGAAAGTACAAGCTAATTAGGAATGATAGTAATATTACTTCAAACATAACAACAGTAACCTTCCATGGAATTTACTTAAAGTTTGAGATATAAGTTAGTCTGAATTTAATCTTTGAAGGGAGACTGACAGCCTAAAAATTCCTTAAAAAAAAAAAAAAAAAAGTATTTTCCTCAAAAACATTAATCCAAAGAGTAGAAATGACCATAATGTCATCTGGTAACTTAAATTAACATAAATTTTTGAATCTCTCTCACAACAGAGCTTGAAATTGTAGGTTTAATAATTTAAAAAACACTTTTTTAGCACAGAATCTTGTTCCTGGAATGCATTCCTTTATTTAATCCTGCATTGGATTTGTCACACTCATTGCCCGTGCTGTTGGAGGCCAGAGAGAGAGCAGAAGGGGGAAACTGCCAGAAAGTAGCAAGTTAGCAGGCAGAAGGAAACCTTGGATTGATCGTGCTCTTTACAAATTGTGTTTCAGGCCATATACCACTTCTTAAAAGAATTAAAAGTGTCACAAGGGAAATAGAGCATCTCAGTTAAAGTGTACAAGCAACGAACATCAACATTTATAGAATTTACTTAATGCTTTAAAGATTTCCGAAGTTAACAGTATCTTGTTTTCAAGTAACATTCTATAGGCAGCTTCTGCGCTAGATAGATAGGTAGATGCGAAATTGTGTTTAAAACACTATAGTTCAGGAGTTAAAATAGAAATTAATTGGGAAATATCATAGCTGTGCCATATCTGAAGTTATCCTTTTCATTTCTGAAACTTTGTGAAACATAAGAGCATTATTCCTAAGAAATGCTTCTTCATGTGAATTTTCAATGATATTGTAGCCCAAACAATGTTTGATTTTTGGGTAAGTACAGAGCAAGTAAAACTAACACTATCTGATAGTTTGTGATGAAGCAATGAAATCCTGGACCTCCTACAGCTTATTGGTATTTTCTTATTGCATTTAATAGCAATGAGTTTTTATGAAAGTTTTTAGGAAGCTCTTATTTACATAAACTTTCATAGCTACATTAAGAATGCTCATGCGAGTAATCATGCTTATCTGACAGAAGAGAATTTTCCCCCGTTTGAGCCAATGATCTGAGCTACAGAGTATGCAAACTCTTTCTACACATCATTTAGTGACCATTTGTACTAGTTCAACTGTTTCAGGTTGAATGTTGTCATTCTTGTATAAAATCCACTACCTAATTTTTCTACTAAAATTTTATGGATGTAGCTAAACAGATACATGTTTGATACTACTAAAGTCACCAAAGTAGACAAGACCACAGAGTGCACCTGTGTAAAAGTTGTACCTAAGTATTAGTAGTTAGTTAATACCTGGAATGCTTTACTTTATTTGACGTGGATAATTTAAATTAATGTGTTCAGTGGGCCAAATGTATTTCCAAGTTTCAGGAAAAAAGTGCAACTGTTTTTTACAGGATATTCACCTTAAAGGTTCAAGAGTCATGATCAAATAAAAGATGAAAGCAACAAAGGTAGCTAGGAATTGGATAAGGGAGGTTAATTGTTCCTTCTCTGGAATCCAGCATTTTCTGCATTATCAAAACTGATCTATGTGGCAGTATTTGAGATGACTTTTGGTAATGGCGCATTCACAGTCACATTAAATAGCTGGCTGATATTGAAACTTACTCTATTTCCAAGATACTCTTTAAGTAGTCCCCTGTAGATTGCAAATTTCATTTAAAACTTCTCAGACTAATCTGGTTTGCAAAACCTAAAACTTTGTTCCTGAGGTGAAGGAATTATGAATTATGAGAATTATGAATAAGAATTGTTTGTCCTCTCAAAAGGGGCAGGAAGGTTGGTATTTCCAGGAGGGCTTTTTCTCAGCTTATTGGACACCTTGGTTCATTGTTCTGTCCCTCAAATCTAATCTAATTTTGTTCTCTAACCCCACGTGGCAGTCTTTCCCAGGCTGTCTGATGCATGCACGTGTATCATATCTTATTCTCAGCAGTTCATCGTTTAGTGCCACTGCCCTTTAATATGACATATTAATCAGCAACAATATATCTATTGGGCTCAGATCCTTAGAGTTAACTACTACCTATATTTCCTACAAGATATTTCCTACAATTGTTGAATCTTTTAGCTAGAGACCTTTGACTGCTTGCACGGCTCCAAAACACTTTTACATATTTATAAACCTTTGCATCTTCAAACCAGTTTTTCATATCTCATTTTTCATTTATCTATCTACAACATTGACATTAATCAGTGAAAACAACCACAAAAATGGTCTGATCTTCTATCTGCATGAACTAATCTGTTGATTGATTGAATAACTTGTCATCAAGAGAGCAGTTATTATTGTCCGCTGCTGTTACAGTACTACTGGTTTTGGGCCCGTTTTCAAGCTTTCTCTTACACATTTCATAACACTATGAGTTTTTTTGCCATTTTGATATCTAGCAAACAGTTTCTTTGTAACCTTGGTATATTTTAACTGAAAAGATTCAGTCTTTGGCTTTTTTCTTAATAATTTCTTATTTTATTATAATGATATATAAGGAGATTTCTATATTATATCTATACTTATCTTCAGCACAGTAAGAAAAAGTATCGTTAAGCAAAGGAAAAAAAATCTTATGAGCTCCCATTTGAAAGCAGGTTTTCAAAAACTTCCATGTATGAAGTTCTTTTTTTAGGAAAATTGTTCAGTCAATTTCAACCTCTAAATAAATTTCTCTGACGGTTTTGGTTTGTTTTTTTTTTTCCTCTTTAGATCAGGAGCAGTCCAGTCATCAGCTCAGTGAATCTGTCCTACCTGAGCCTGTCTGTAAGAAATCTGCTTTCCATCTTCTGCTCAAACAGACACGAGGTATGTAATTTCATGTTTTTACTTTGAATTTTTACAAGCTGTGATCTTTTATGGTCCCTGAAATCTAGAGTGTAAGTACAATTCTAATGAGTGGAACTCTTCCAGTTAATGCGCTGAATGAATCTGACTCCTGTAGAAACAAGAATTAGCCCCATGTCAATGACATTTGTACGTATTACTTAAAAAAAATACTAATAATTGCATGTACCTTCAGTAATGGTTCTTCTCAGTTGTGTAGTGCTGATTTTAGGCAGAGTTATTTTTCTTCACCCCTGCATTGATTTTCTTAGACTTTGAAATATGTTTTCATTTATAAATAGTATCTTATCACCAAAGCACAAATGTTGGTTGTGATGATGTTGTGTAAAAGAAATTAGTGTATGGGAAACTGACCTCACAGGAGGTGTTGCAAGTGTAATATACAAAGGGTGAATGAGTCCATACAGTGATGCAGTCTTGATCTATTCCAAGGAAATGCTTTGAATTAAGAGATTAAATTCAAATAAATAAAATTATATTTTGGAATTGTCAAGATGAGCAGCAACATTATAAGAAAGTTTGTGAACGATTAGGTGAAACAGCATCAATTCTTAAAATTCTTAAGTAAATTTAACCTGAAGAGCTTCTTAAAAGTTTTTTTTAATGAAAATGTGTTTTTTCAACAAGTGCAAGTTAATACACTTGAAAAGCAGTCTTTAATTTATTTAAACTGTTATCAGTTTACTTATTTTATCAATTAACCTTGCACCTAGTATACTTTCCTAAACATCTGAAATACTAGAAAGGAAAAGTATGGAATTACTAAGAAATTCCTTAGTAAAATAAAATATTTGCTAGTTGGAACGATCAGTTAAGGAGAAATGGAAGGGATAAGAATTTCCAAGAATAAATGAATTAAGCAACTACTGTTGTTTTACTGAATTCACAGAAAATAAGGTAGGAAATAGATTTCACAGTTATTCAGCTCTAGATATGCTTATCTCTTTCTTCAGGCTTGCCAGTCCTTTCAACTGTTTTTTCTAAGATAATTGTTTTATTGCAAATTACTCTTGTCTATATTTTCCTATGTTGTTCCTGATAGTTTCAAATGTGACAATAAAGTCTAGAAACTATAAAACTGAACATCTCAAAAAGAATTAGATCATTTGGTTTTAATTGTTGGATCAAATTTTAAATGACACTGTTGGTTACAGCTGATTTGATATAGGATAGGAAAATAATTAATTGTATTTACTGTTGTAATTTTACTAAAATTTACTTATGACTTGCATATAATAGCAATTTATTTATTCAGTTTATGTAGTATTACAGTCGAATCTTCGATTAATATATAATTTATAATTTAGAAGATTTTAATCATTACAAGCTATTCATAAAGAGATTTTCATCTTCTGCAGAAGTATAGATGGGTATTTATACAGAATATTTTAATCTTTTTCTTATTTCTGCGGATAACTTACCAGTTATATTTTCTAATCTCAAAGCATACAGATAAATTGTGCAAATCTTAAGGTATATACCAAATGAAATAATTTTGCTTTTCTGGTGTCTCATGCAATTGTATGTGTGAGAGTCTGTTTCTGTGCATGCTAGAGGTATACATAAATGCAGATACCATATTAAACCATACTATTTCCTGTGAAGAAATAATATCTAACTCAAATTAAAGGCCTGAGTTGAAAAAAATGAAATGGAGGGATATTGAGGTTTTCCTGAAGGTATACTTGACTACACCCTTTTGTTATAGAAACTGTGGCAGACCTTGCAGTTCCTGGATTTTCTTTTCTCTGCTTGGGGTTTACCATGGCTCAACAATATTTCTAGGTGATTTAGCAAGAAGGATTTAAAACAAAAAGAAGGTGTAAGAATTCATCTGGACATGATATCATTTTTTTATATGTATATTTTATATGGGTATATATATAGATGTAACTATTGTCACAAGATTATTTGTACTTTTTCACAGAGGTTGTGAGGAGCTGCCCAGAGCAATCTAATTTCCCCTTAAGTGCCTAGTAAAACTGACGGAGCAATCACTCGGCAGATATAGTAGAGCACAAAGCAATCTTTATAAATTATGCTTTCCACTACTTACTCTTTTATATCTTAAATATTTTCCTGATGCAAATCTTCTTCTCTGAGGATTCTGCAGTCTGATCTCTTTTATTGGGAGATAGTAATATTGGTGAATGCATGCTTGTTTTGCACCTGTTTTCATTCACAATTCAGAGACAATGGAATCATGTTAAGAATCATTTTTATGGAAAGATTCCATAATTCTTTCTCCCCATACCTAACAGTGTATGAGGTGTGGATACACAGATCTTGGGGTGCAGTTGCAACAAAGACAGCATCCCCTCCTTACCTACAGTGAAGAAAGAATACTCTGAAAGCGTGCCGGAATGAAATTTTCTTCTTACTACACTTGTGGAATATGATTTTATATGATCATTTTCTGAGCCACATTTACATTCCTCAAAAAAAAAAAAGTGCTTGTTGCTTATTAATTACTTATTTTTTTCTCAGTGACCCTGTTTTCAGGAATGCAAAAATTGAAGGGAGAGATATAGTGAGAAAACAGGAGGAAGGCTAAGAATCTTGGAATCGTATTTTATCATACTTTTACAAAGAACACAAAAATACTAGGCATGCTGTGCAATTGTTACTCCTGGTAGGCTGTCCTTTTTATCCTGCCTGGGCTTCACAATCAGTGGCGATATAAGTCTTGTGGACTGCTTGTTACTGTTTCTCAGCAACCCATGCTATTTTATTACACCTGCTCCTACTACTGAAGCTGTGATCCCATTTTATATCCAACCTGCAATTTTAGCACTTTATGACATAGCATATTTAGGTGATGTTCCAGGAGCTCTATAAGCTTGCCTGCTATGAATGACTTGGCCTAGCATCAAACCGGAACAGTAAAGGGGGCAGTTGGCAGAACCTAGTTTTTTAGATATCTCTCTTCACATTTCAGCGTAAATTTTAAAGGCTAGATTTAGAAATTTCTTTATTTTAGAGCCGACATATAACCTGTTCCTTGTACATCTCTTTTCCCTTTTTACGGAGGTCTCTGAGATTATCTATTTAATTTTTCCCTCCTGACTTTGTATTAATGTAAAACATGTATTTATTAATTCTTCCAAGCACTTAGGAAGGCAAGATAAAATATATTTGATAAACGTATATATTGTGAAGGCAATACTTTCCAAAAACTGGCTGTAGCATTAAACCACTTTGATGGCAATCAAATTTAAGATATTAAAATTCTGTATATGCACTTAGAAAGCATTCTACTATTATAATTTCGTGTTTTATTAGATAGTATTTGAGAAAACATTTTAGCATATTTTTATGCTATGTACAGTCCACTATGATTATCAATAATTCAACTTTTAGACTATTTTCACCTAAGAAATGGCATAAAGTTTGTTCTGGTCCCTCATATCATTTTCCCTAAAATGACAGATTTCAAGACTTCATCCTGTAATTCTATATTATTCTATATTTATTTGCATCTATTTTGTTCTTAAAGTAGTTGTACGTGCACAGTCTGTTTATTTCTTGTGACTGCTTTCAAAGACTGAAGAACACTGAAACTAACATACTTAGTTTTTCTGATTTCCTTAGTTCCTCGGAAGACTCCCTCTCTTTCTCATTTATGATGCTTTTGTCCTCTCAAAATGACTAGAAGAGCTAGAAGAAAGAGTTGTGAGAAATAATTCTCCGTTCTTGCAGACTATTTTGGAATGTTATTAGAAAATGCTGAGCTCTCTTTTCTCTTCCGAGTTTTAATTGCATCCTATAACCAGGGTTTGGTAACTTGCATTGACTAGAAATAATTTTATGATGTCTTATAACTTACATCAGAGATTGTGTCATTAAGCAGTCAATATTCATATAATGAATCCTGTTGGAAAGGGGCATTCAAGCATTTAAAAGACCTAACAACCATGCACATTCCTAACACCATAATATCCTATTTTTATCTTCAGAAACTGTTGCACATAATTAATTTAGCTGGAGAACAAGGAAAACATACCAGAACTGCTGAGGCTACTCACTGATCTGAGGCTCAGTTAGACAACATTTACATTAACCGGTAGTGTGACACAGTAAGAGTGGGTGTGTTGACTAGATTTGATGCTTAGGACCTAATATACACACTATGTATGCTATAGAGGTTTTCCGTAGGCCCTTCTCCAGTTTGATCTCATGAACTGTATTATTCTGAGCGGATGAAGTGGATTTTGGTCTGCTTTCATCCAGTTAGCACATTCTGAGACCTCGTTATGTTGCAAACCAAAGTGCAAGAAGTGAGGATGATTGGGAGATTCACTTCTGAAATTATGTTCCTGATCCAGAGTTCTTTTTACAGAAGCCCTGTTTTGGATTTTGGAATGCGTCTTTTTCTTCTCCTTTTGGGAGATTTAGATTCAGCATTTCCTTCTTTTTGGCACACGCTTTCACAGGGAATCTGAGGGAGTTAAAATTCCATTAAAATGTTGGAGGATTTGGGTGCCAAGTTTCCTCTGACTCCTTTAGCCTAATTCTTCTCCTTTTTACATCTATTCTTGTTTTATTTTTGATGAACTTCTACTACCTTTCTTTAGTTTTGATTTTCTTTCTTTAATGTTATTTCTCTCCCTGATATTTCATCTTTTGAAACTGATCAAGTTTTACTTTCCTCAGTAAAAGTGCCGAACAGATGTACTGTTCATGAGTAGCTGATTAACTGTGGTACATGAATTATTTATTCTATGCAAGATTCATTCAGGATTTATACAGCCTAGTATCAAGCCAAAAGTTGCCACTGTCAGTGAGAACAGCCTCTAATACCTGTAGAGCAGCTGCTAGCATCTGGAAATATGAAATTCATGATTCTTGATGTAGATTTTCTTGATTATCCAGATCACCTTCTGGTTAGCGCCAATAACTTGTAGTCTGGAGTTATTTGAAAGGGAGGTTTTAACCTAGAATTAATGGAATAGACCTTTTTGTAGTGGAGTAGCAATAATGAATAATTCTGAATTTGAATGCCTAATTTAGACAAGCAGTTTGCAAATTAGGTAAACTCTTTTCATGCCTTGGTGGAGCAGTCTGAATTGTAATTTGAATCCAGGCTGCCCTGGAACATAGGGATGAGGCCGTTGCTTTGAGTTTTCTCTTACCCTTCTGACCTTTTTGCTGACCAAATACTTCTACAGCATGCTATGCCACTACTAGTTTAACCATTTCAGCATTGAGCACCGCTTATGCAAAAAGCTTTGCAGTTGGATGTTAGACCTCAGTCTGGCTCTGCAGATATAGGACTATAAAGCCAGTTCGGTGGTTTCTTAATAGGTGGAGAAAGAGTGAGGTCAGAAAGGGATGACTTTACGGAACAGACACTCTCCTTAAGTCAACCATCAGTGGCTCTTGCGGGTACTGTTCCTCAAGCTGTGAGTGCATTTAGCTTATGGGACTGCAACTCGCTTTGTTTTTTGTACTTGAGCTGCAACTGCATTTACACAGTCTCCCTCTAGGTCATGTTTCCTGTATCACAGTGAAAGTTGTTGCAGGCTGACTCAAAGGCAGTCTTGGAGTCCATACACATTGCAACGGCAATGCCGTCTCTGCTGTTTGGTTTTGTCCTGGACGGACAACGAGAGCTAGAGCATCCCACTGGTCCTGTTGATTAGTTTAGGAGAAAAGATGATGAACCTATCATTTCTTCGTGCTCTCAATAGCATCCTCTGATAACATCACTATCCTGAGAACATCTGGGCCTCTGCGGTTTGTGCATCCAGCTTAATCTTGGTTTGCAAGCACAGAAGCAGTAACCAAATTGAATGAATGTGCTGAGTCCCTTAGGGGCCTTGGTGGAAAGATGCAACCTTTCTTTTGGGAAAGGGTCACAGTTTGGTAGATCAGGCTGTGCCTTGAGTTGTGCCCAATTTTTAGTCTGCTTCATTTTATGTATTCAGTACTGCAAAGCTGACTCTACAATTCTTTTAGGAATCTTCTCTCTTCTGATAATTAGGAAACTCTATACCTTCTCCTGAGATGCTGTTAGGGATGGCTTCCTGGCGGAGGTCCAAGACTAACCCCTGAATCAGTTTATTGGGCAAAGGCAGGTTTAGCTGCAGTTCTGCTATGTTGCTATGAGTATAGGACATTGGCTGGCTGCTTGCTGACCACATGGATGTGGATGGAGAGTCACTGCTAGTTGGATACCTAGTAGAAAAATTTATGGGCCACATGACCTCAGCACCCATCTGTGAGAGGAAGGTTTGCTGTCAGTCTGTATCCCTCCATAAATTGATGGATTGTCCTGGTTGATGGAGGTCCTATAGAGTGGGTGGTCTGCCCAAGGCAAGAGAGGGCCAGGAGCTTAATGAGAAAATTGTGGTACTGTCTCCACTGGAAGTGTCCTGTGGATGAGAGAGCTAGCTGTCCTCCACCCTGTGGGTTATGAGATTCCTTTCTTGATGAATCACTTTTTTTTTGGCGGGGGAAGAGCCTCTTTCACTCTGCACAGAGACTCTGCAAGCAGGATGTATACAGTTTTAAGAGTAAACAGCTGTGGTTTATTTGCTAAGTATTGTGTAATACGTGCATATAACAAGGACTAACATGTTGCTGGGCTAGGCATTAATATACTCACCATTCCCAGCGTCATGCATGATGTATCTTTGATGTTTTGGTTGTTATCAGTCATTTGGGGAAGGGTCAGCCTCTGCTGCTTCTTGGAATGAGCTGATCCATGATGTTGCTGAGTTGCCACCTTCTGATTCTTTGCTTTCTTGTCGTAGAAATTTGTTTTCATTTCAATAGTGTCCTATTGAATTCTTGACCTGTTACTACCATCTCAGCATTTCTGTCTGTGTTTTTATTTTTCTTATCTTGTATATGACTGCTGTCTTTTTTGAACCTTTAGCTAGCATTTTTCCTGGTGCTGATATCTTTGAAGGGCCATTATAGCACCCACAAGTTTGTACAGAAGCATATTTGCTTTATGAAATTCTCAACAGAAGATGAAAACATGCACCCTCCCGTTCTGCTCCATGTATGTTGCAAACTCCTGGTTACTGAATTACCCTGGCCTACCTCTCTGTCAAGTGAAACCATTGCAAAAGCATAGTGTTCTCATGCCACTGGTGACTGAGAAGCAAGTTTAGTTCTTGTCAGTACTAGAAGATGTTATATTAAAAAGTGTCAGTGCAGGGACGTGACATGACAACATGAATGATGCAGCCTAAACCATATTTATGTCCTGAGAGATACAATAAAATCAATGCATTCTAGGTGATGGCACTCTTGAGTGCAAGCTGTCTCTAATGCTGACATGGAAACCTTGGAGAGCTATCTAAAGCCACCACACATTCAAGGCTTTCGTCACCTGAGAAAATCAGTAATCAACAGCAGGGACGTTTTTGTGTCATGCTTTAAGGCACTCCTGCAAATTGACTGTATGGATGAATAGTTGGGGAATCTGTGCTCAAAAATATTCTTGCAGGAAAGTGTGGATAGAGGCAGTGGGATTTAGACTTATACACCTTTCAGCTCTGAAACATGTACGCTTGGTATATTTGGTACAAAAAAAAAAGTGATATTATTCTAATATAAGGAACCGTAAAACTTAAACATTTTTCTTAGTACTTTCCTGGAAAAGTAGGCATATTTTATATATTTTATATATATTTATAGGGCCTAATTATGCACTCTTTCTACCTTTGAGTTTTACTTTATGTACAAATTATATGATATAGATATATCTATATTTATGTTTGGAAATCAGGTGACTGTCTTACTGAAATACTTTGAAGTGAATAAAGTGAAATGCAACATTGTAAAAATAAACAGAAAATACTGGTTAGTGTTCTTTTAAAAAGAATACTTGAATTCAACAAGTAGAACAGTACATTTTCTTGAATAAATTTAGAAAATGATTTATCTGCTTCAGCACATTCTCCTGATATTGGAAAAGAAGAGAGAAGAAAAAGGATATTCAGGGTACAAATAAAAGACGAGAAGACATCAGAAAGCCATCTTTTGCATAGTCTCATGCAAATCCACGTAAGACTTCCCATGTGGATTTATCATGGAAAACAGATTTCAAGATATAATTGCCTCACAGATTTAGGCTAGGCCATGCAGTAGTTTTCATCAGAATCCCATGATTTGTTACTGAACAGCCGGAATATAGCACTTCAGAGCATTTAAACTATGCTAATCAGCCTCAGGGGAGACTATTATTTCACATTATCTGAGCCTACTTTTCTGTTTAAAAAAATCTGCTGTTTTAGAACTTGATAAATTATCTCCTTCAATTTCAATAGAATCAGAAACTGAAAAAATGATGAATTCCTTCTTAGAATAGCATATTGCTGCTAATCTATTTGATAACAGCTGTGGATGGACAAGATTGTCTCCAAATGTGTCCTTGAATAAGATTACTCACTTCCTCTCCTCCCCTTCTCCCAGATTTTGCTTCCAGGCTTGACCTGTTTATGTATTAAACCCATTGAAAACTCCAGAGACACAGGTTTGTTTCATTCTGTAAATTAATCAGTAAATCTATTACAAGCGCTAGATTAGCTATAAAAATTTATCTACACTTGTGTTTGCAGCCGCACATGCACAGTATGGAAATTACCAACCATATCAGACAAGTTGTTCCTTGAGCAGTAGAACTAAAGAACCTTAATTTTTTTTTTTTTTTACACACTTCTGTCTTATACCCATTTCACCCATCCTCCTCCACTCTTGGAATAACCACAGTTTTAACCTACTGGGACTCATCTTGATAGAGAAATGGATGTAAGGATGGAACAATTACATAGATCTCTTTTCCTTAGGAAGAGGATGAAAACAGTTTCGGTTTGAGGGGTTGAAGGGAAGAAGAGTTGGTTAGTTTGAACTTTAATGTCTTTAAAAAAAAGAACCCCTATATTCTGCCCTGGAGAGAAGATAAAATTCAAACGTATATTTTATTAACTAACTATCAGGGGGACAGATTTTATTTTAAGGTATAAATGCTAGAAGGCCATATCGAAACTGAGCTTTCAATCTTGAACTTTTATGCCTTTTTTTAAAGTGCCCTCGATAACTAGAGTGTGGAATCAGTGTTATTTTTTTCTACACTGAGCTTTTCCAGAGCTCTTTTGTAAAATGTTTTTATTTTTTATTTTTGTCAAAGCAGACATAATCTTTTACACTGAGATGAAAAATGGGGTCTCAAGTACAAGACAAAAGCTGAGTGAAGTTGAGTGAAGGTCAAATTCCATATATAGTATGCATACAGTAACTAAACAACAGTTTTTACCCACAAATTTTAAAGTCAATGAAACCTTAAGCCTTAAGATTTCTCTTAATCAGAATTTGATTTAACTGGCTTACCAGAGTATTGTGTACTTTGGCTTCATTTTAAAAATTTTACTTTCCAAGTATTAAGCTTTTTATTTATCTATTTCAGTATGAGGTTCTGATCCCTGCTCCTACCTCTTTCTTCTCCTGAATGTTATCAAATGTTCTTAGAAGTCCAGGTTCCTGTGCCAGTATGAGGAATCACTGGGCACAGGTACCTAGCAGGCAGCAATAAGACCTTTCTGCAAATCCTTGGTATTGTGTGTGACTGATATACTGAAGGACTGTAAATAGTAGGGGTGTGCCTGGAGCCTCTTTGGGACTTCAGTGTAATGTAGCACAGATAAGAAGTTAAACAGGAGTATCTTTTTTTTAATCTTGTATTTGTGTGAAAAACAGTCACAGAAGTCAAACTAATATAAAAAAAAAAAATCATTCCACGACTATCTTGCCAAACTCTTAATTTTGCTTTTATATGTTTTCCAGAGCTCTAAGAATTCTTTTGTCTGTCTGCTCCATCCTTAATTCTGTTTGACAGCTCTTCAATAGATATATATCTCTGTTGCTTTCTGAGAGTGTTTTTATATTGCACTCCCAGTTACAATTCCATGCCATCTCCATCTGAATTGCACTCAGCGAGCAATAGAAAGGAGAGAGGCTTTTTTTTCGTTTAGTTAGTAAGTCCTCAGGACTAGTTGTATGAATTGATTAGGAAAGCTGTTGGATTGTGATGGCCATGGAGACGTTTATTTTCTGCTTCTTGTTTGAGGCAGTTGACTGGACTTTAGTTTAGCAGTATATATTTTGGGTAGACCCAAAATTGTTATCTGAGAGGGTGTATGATATAGTGAAAGATTTATAATGCTTAAAACACAGTGTGATCATCAGACCATTAGGAATACCCAAATCCAACGGACTTTGACACTATGGGGAGTTGTCTTTCTCCTTCTGCTGGAGCTGAATTTGACCCAGGAACTTCTCTCATCTGTCCAGCAGCCAGGCTGAGTGCTTACTTCCAGTAGGTGCACAGATAGACAGAAAGACTGGCAGGCACACACGTGCACACAGTGCAAACACAGCCAACCACACAAATCAACAGAGAGAGCAGTGCCCTTATCAGCACCACTGTAAAAACAAGCAGCACTCGTGTAAACATGAACAGCATGGACAGGCTGATGCTGTTTCTCCTGTTTGGCTGATCAGGATTGAAACGTACTGGAGGTACCTACACATACTCTCACTCTTGATGCACAAACACACTCACAGAGCCTTTGAATATCAGCATGGATTTTCAGTACATCGGAGAGTAATGCCCAGATCCTAGACCCCTCGTCCACTTACTGGCTCAGACCTTGGGTCTTTCTGGGTGCTGGTCTGCTCTTACTCTCTGGCTAAGCCAGCTTGAAGTTCTCTAGCAGAACATGCATACATGTTTGTGCACTCATCTCATAAGCACACACATGTTCACTGGTCTCTTGAATACTAACACAGGTTTAAGTCTGTCCTATATCCACGCTCAGACTATAGTCCCTATACCCAGACACTGGCCCTGACCTTTGGTTTTTCCAGACGCTGGTCTCCTCCTATGTGCTGTATAGTCTGACTTGATGTTAGCTAGTAGTTGACGCTCACCCACCGATGCGAAACGCTGATCTCTCCAGTAACTGGTCTTAAACTCATTCTCTCCTGTAGCTGGGCACCCAGACCTTATCCTACCTGTTGGCTCTTGGCTAGTGGTTCACATACACAGAGGCTAAGAATAGGAGCACACGCACACTGAAGATAGTTAGAAATAGTATTTTAAAAGAGCATAGGATGCACTGCAGTGATCACGCTTGAGGCTCAGTCAGACAAGTTTCCTAACTAACACCTGTTTACCCGTGATCAGCGCCTTTTCTCATTTACCTCTGTTTTCCCATGCTTGCTCCACTGTGATCCAGTGTGATCCCCCTCTTTTCCCTCCCTTAAACCTCCTATAATAAGTATTGTACAATCCGCAGAGTATATCTGCTCCATCCAAAAATTCCCTTTCCTCCTTTGGCCAGATGGACATTGCTGACAGAGACATGTTTGCTAAATTGTATCTATGTACCACAGCTTTTCAAATGAAAAATCTTAATGTCTAAGTGTGGGCAAATGTATTAGCCTCATTCACAGAAACAATTTAAAAATTTTTACTGTCGGTCAGAAAATAATTTGAGACTGACGTTGGCACAGTAAACTTAGCTTAAGTATCTACCTTGGCAAAATTGTAATTTATTAAAGGCAGATTTTTACAGAGGGAAAGATAGATTTGTAAATATGAAAGACACCAGTTTTATTTCAGCCACACTTAAATAACATGATTAGTTCTGTGGTAGGTTATGTGATTAATTGAAAAAAACAGCTGCTTACAGTCACATCCAGGAGACAGACATGTCTCCTGATTCATGACAGGGAAAGGTGCATTTGGTTTGTTCAGTTCTGACTGGTAGATGAAATTCTTGATTCAGTAATATATTCAAGTATGTTTAATTTCAGGCATATAAGACAATGCCTAAATAGCAGAGAACTTAAATGTAAGCATGTGTTTCAAGTGCAGCAAAATTACAGGAAATGTAATATATTGCATATATTCTAATTGCTGTGGTGTGAATTGAGATGGGATTATTTGTGTGTTTAGTTATTTTGATGAATGCTTTAGTGTGCCAATATCTATATGTTTACCTCGAAAGTTAAGTATTTCTCCTTGCTGACAAGATAGTATTAAAACTAACCTGGATCAATAATACTATAGCTTCAGTTTTTGGCAAATGGAGTCATTTAAATTGTTCACTGCAGGAGAGGAATCATTTAATTAAAATGAACATAGTATCTGTAGTACTCTGCTGTTTTAATTCTCTTCCCTTGATATTTTGTCATACTATTACTAAGATTAACAAAGTATTCAAAATATTTTTTTATGGGGGAGGTAATAAATTATTCACATTCTCATTAAAATTTGATATCTTTCAGTTACAAGAGGGAATTAGGTTCCGTGATTTACTTTTCTGTCACAAAGCCTGAATGATTAGGCAAGCACTATTTTGATTTGATAAAGCCCCTGGGATTGCACCTGCCAGTGTATTTGTAAAAAGACTGCTTATCACTGGTACCTCTTTCTTCTCCATGTAAGTCTCAGTAAAACTTCATTTCTTTTTCCCTTCTACCTTTTATGATGCATACATGATCATGTTTTGAGCTTTCATGATATTTATGTTGAAATCTTCCACGTTTACATGAAGATCAGTTTAATACCTTCATTCACTAACATTAGTAATGATTATGTTGAATCTTACAAGAATATTTAGGTTTAAGTGATATTTATTTCTTTGAATATTTGTGTCATTGCTACCAGTCTGAAAAAAAAAAATGGGCGAAAAAAAGATTGAGGGCGCTATTGCAATGTTTGCAGTGCTTCAGACAGGAAGACGTGCTTCAAATGTAACTAAATCTTTACCTCTATTCTAATGTAATGCTTATCCTGCTTATAAATCATAGTACATAAGCCAGCAGAGAGAATTTTGACATTAAGTATAGAATATCATTTGGATTTTCTTTGGGAAATATGGAACACAGATTTATGTTACAATTAGATGAGAAGCATTTGAATCATGATCTTTAGTAATAAAAGAGTAGTATCTCACAACCATTGAATCATGCAACAGAAAATTGTTCATTGGACATCAGAGTTTGCTAACAACGTGTGTAAGATGCTTTACTATATTCATAGTCACTTTATATAGTATCATCTTCTGCTGAGTGAGGGGGAATTGTATTTCTTTGCACAGTAGTAGTATCTGTTGAGATGACAATACATTTAAGGCCTCATGGCAGCAAAGCTAGAAGTATTTTTGACTTTCTGGGACCCTCCTAAACACTAGTTTCTTTTTAAGAGATTAAATTTAGCCTGCAATGGTCTATGCCCAAGTATCTAACACCTCTAATATTACTATTAATACAGTATTTTAGATAAAACCTATGTTTTTAGAAATAATTATAACCTTTAAAAAATTAAGTAGCTAATGAAAGTAAACTGATATTTAAGTCCATTCCACTCTCACATGTTGTTGAGGGTCCTGAGAAGGTGCATAGTGTACTAAAGCTTTATAGTGACTGTTTCAAAATCAAGTGTAGAGGTTTGAAATGTAAACAGATCCTCTCTTTTCATGATTCTTTGGTGAAGCATTTGGAAAGCAATTTTCCTGCAGTGGGTCTAAATGGAGACTCAGAATGCAAACTATTCTGTGCAATTGTCAATAAGTCCTTGAAACTTCCTTGATGTGACTCAGTTTCTTTTATCTGTAAACAGGTACTATAAGCTTCTTCATTAAAGTGTTATTGAGATTCATGTTCAGAGGTCTAACAAATTCAAAGTCTCAGTAACATATGAGAGCTTCTTGTAATAGATGAACTGTACTTATTAAATGCAAATCATGTTTTGAGACTGCATTGTTTGTGTGTTTGTGTTATAAGAATCTTAATGCTAAATATACTTGTTTTGTAAATTGAAGTGAAAATCGTAGTATTGCAATAACTTTTGGTGTTGAACCTTTATCTGATTGCTTTACAAGTACTGAAAATCTGTTATACATTAAATCTTTTTCTCCTGCATTATAGATTTTAAGATAAACCAGAGGGTAATAGCCCATAAAAATTGATCTCTGTTAATTACAGATAGCACTGCCTTTTTCACAATGAATACCAATGATGTAAACCAATCCTGCAGCTTTGCTCCCATTTATGTTACCTCTGCTACATGCAAAGAGCAGAAACCACCAGCTGAAATGTGTGCAAACCTATTAGGGACCATTATAGATCCTTTTTCCTAGTTGTTGTATAAAGTTTTCTCTTTTCTATTAAGTAGGAAAATAAGAAGTTGATTGTTTACAAGAAAGGTTATTCAGACCTTTATGAAGAACACATTAGCTTTGATGCATGTACAAACACGCACTTCAGTTTTTTCACTCTCTGAAGTGCAAGACCACAATAGACAATATAACAGCGCGATGCCAGTAGCTGTTGAGGAAATTTTGGTTGATCCTTATCTTTTCAGCTTGCTTTACATCTTTTCAACTGTAAAATGATCACTGTATCCTGTTAGTCTTTCCTTCCTATTGATTTGCTCCTTTTCCAAGTCAAGGATGTATTTTTGCATTGTTTTTGTTTCTTGGATCCTTGGGTTTACCTAATCCTCCCAACTCTTAAGTAGTTTCCTACCTATTGGTAGCTCTACCTGTTATTAATTAGAGAAATAGAGGCTTTTCAAACTTTTTGGAGTCTATCTACTCATGATCAATTCCCTCCTGATATACAGTGTTAGCCTGTGTTGCCTTGTTCAGATGTTGCAATGCTCATTAGGAACATTTTGTTTATATTTGCTTGCTACAGAGGCCTTTAAGTAGGCTAATCAAGAGATTTAACACAGAAATAATATTATAGCAAATCATAACTACGCAAGGTAGTGTTTTGAATTGAACATTCTTAATTTACTTATATAACCTTGATGTATTTCTTCCATGTTTTCATAAGCAGTTGCATATTAAGCTTTCTCTGCAGCAAGACTTCATGTCATTTTTTTCCTCAACAGAAATACTTCACAGTAGTCTGGGACTATTTTAGCTCTGCAATATTTTAGGAGTGAGTTCTTAATTACTTGCAGAGTTGGCCTCATGCTAATAGATTATATTATGATGCAGGTTTTCAGTATGTATTATTTTAATATTGAATTTTTTACTGTAGTTCCATTCTGGTAAATTTTGAAAAGCCTTTTAAAAAAATCTCATTTTGCAAAGGTTCTTTCTAGCCTGTTTATGTGACTTACTTTCTTTGAAGTTAGTGGAGCATAAATGAGGGAAGGATTAAATGAGATACAGGCAAGATACCCAATCAGATGAGTTATCCCTCCTAAATATGGGGCCTGAATTATTTTTTACCTCACTATATAGTATTAATAGAATTCGAAAGACTAAATTGAATATTTTGTCTTATTTATCTTTATCTTATTCACTTATCTTTATCTTTATCTTATTCACTTTAATCATTGTTGATAGCAGGAGAATCACTTTAACACATTAAATTGAGATACTTTTGCCATACTTAAATCTGAATTTGCTCTTCTAAAACTTGAGGACATGTTAAAAGAACCTTGAGCATCCTTTGAGATTTCACACTTTCTTGACAAAAGAGGGATCTTGTAAGCACAAATTGTTTCTTTGAGGTATATTAGGCCCTCTATCACCTTGTGCTGGGGAAAGTTTACCAGGAATAATATGTATTGATAAAATAACATGTCATATATCTGGAAACTGGAAAACCCCAAAACGTTGTGGTGGAGGAGACTGAGTGTCATTTTCTAGAAGAAACAACTATCTAAACAGGCAGGAGCATTAGAATTGGAGGTTACCTAAGTGTCAGGCTGAGGGAAAAATCCTGCTTTGAGAAAATGATTTGCTAATTTAGCACACACAACAATTATTTTAAAATCAGTACGCTGTATGCACTGATTAAGCACATGTTCTGCACTTAAAGATTTAAAGGAGGGCTGGCCTTACTTAAGTATGTGCTGATACTCAAAATGGGACAGTAATTTGGTTTGCTAGTCCTATATCTTATTAAAAGAAATTAAAATAACACCCAAAGTTCTTATATGCAGTATTATTTCCTGAGGATAAATATGATAACTATATACTTATATTTGTCTAAAATCATTGCTTCTGCAAAGTTTACTGAAAAGTATAAAACAAATAGTGATAATTTTTTTGAATAGCTGTTTGATTTTTCATGGAAGTCTTTTCTAGATGAATTGCACTCTCTCTCTCTCTCTCTCTCAAATATTGCATATCATTTGATTAACCAATATGCAGACAGACAACATCTTGCTAGAACAATTTCCAGCACTCAAAAGCTGCAGTTTATAATTTAGAGTGTTTCCAATGCTTTAGCTCTTTCTGAGCTTTTTCTAAAGTAAGCAGTCAGACTTGCCATAAGAAATCCCAGTTCCCCCTAATCAGGGCATTCTCAAGCTGGCTCAAGGAATGTTTAGTAACTAGAAAAAAATAACTATGTAATTTTAAAAATATTGAATATTTGTAATCTAAAATTATTCTGATATTGTTCTGATATTCCTAGCCTACTGTTGAAGCAGAACATACAACTATTACCAATCAAAAAAAAAACTTCTCATTTCTAAGGTGGATCTTCTTGCTCAGAACTCCACATTCTGATTCTTAACCAAGCAGATAATTTATCTTAATTTAAACTAATTATCAACTGTAATTTCTGTAAGTATATCCTTATTGCTACTTTGAGATGATATTGTTGGCCGTAAAGAAGATGTCACTTTTGAAAAAATACACCTTTCTATTGTAACTATGTCATAGCTCTCTAAAATTTATTTTTAAATAACTGAAGTTCTCAAGAATATGCTATGCAACTTCTGCTTGCTAATCCATTTCCAGTTAACGAGCATGATTTTTTCCTGCCTTTTTAAGAAAAATACACTTCGTGCTAGAAAATAGGATGCCTGAATCTCTTTACAAATCTTAGAATAAAAGTGATCTTAGTCTCAGAGAACTTGTGAAGGGCCTTTAGGTATTACCAGATTATGATCATATCATTTCACTGGTTCAGCTTTCATCTTCTGCTCCATTCTGTCATCATTCTTTTGAAATAAGAACTTATATCTGCTCTTCAATTGTGGGATTCAGCTGAAGAATTACTATCAGCTGTTTGAAAGAGCGACTTGTTAAGAAATCAAGTAAATTATTCTTCCTGTATGAAGATGGAGGAATGGTAGTCTCCTTAGGAATTAACATGTTCCACTGAAAGTATACTTTCGTATAAACATTTTTTAAAGATATATATCTAAGAGCTTCAGGCACATATTCTCCCTGTTACTGAGTATACCCGAAAGGTAATACTAGGATTTTGGGAAATTGCATAGACATTGAAGCGAGGATTCACTGAAGTCTAGATTAAACATTTGTCGATTGTCATTATATACGTGCAGATGGTAGAAAAATACATATACACCATGTGTATCTGTGTACAATGTGTTTCATTTACACCTGTAAGGTATGTGAAAAGATTCATGTCCCTAAATTTCATTCTGTGCTTTCTTACATTAGAGATTCCTCGTTATATGAAGCAGAATGATCATCTGATTTTGTTTTCTTGATAGGTAAGTAGCAGAATTCAGGGTGAGGTAACATCTGGATTCTAAAATGAAACACAGAAATAGCCTGCTTAGGACTCCATCTCACATACTTCTTCCTGCCTTTCTATTCTTTAAAAGAAATACTATAATAGTAGTATTAAATGGGAAGCAACCACCTTCTTAAAATTTAAAGGAATACTGTCAATAGACTGAAGTGTCTGAATTTTGTTTTCCTTGAAGAATGATTGTACCTATCTCTTTAATTTTGCTTATCACCTATAACTTTCTCTAAGGGAATATCTCCAAATCTAATTTCATTGTTAGACTTCTTCCTTTGGTATAAAGACTAATGATCACAAAACTTTTTTAAAAATAAAAAAAGGTGATTCATTAGGGGCAGCAGACTGCAATGTTATATGTAAAGAAAATAAAGCTTGAACAATCCATATATATCTATACTACTGAAGGTGCACAAATTCTTCCTCCAATTTCAGCATTTTTTTCTTTCTGAAGTAGTAAAAGAATGAACAATACTAAAATGGAAATTCTGAAAATGGTAACTTAAAAATTTCAAAGTTTTGCCATTTTTGAATGAATATAAACATGTTTAAATAATCCAAGATATAGAGTGAGAGATTCATTAATCCCAATTATTTAACTGATCAAAGAGGAAATTAAGTGGTGATTTGTTTGTGCTACCTCACTAAAAATGAGAATGCTGATAATGAAGAGCACTTTAGCAGAAAAATGTAGGGACTGAAACTGGGTCAATGCTGTTCAGCAGCCAAGTGCAAAAAAATATATCTTTAACAGTGAGTTTAATCAACCCTGAGAACAATTCTCAAGGAAATGTGGAGGATTTATCGTCATTGGAAACATCTAAATCATGAGGGCACCTTTTTTTCTAATTATATTCTCTTGTTCAAGAACAGTTATTGAAACTGAACCTTGTTTTTTCAGAATGAATTCTAAGAAATCCTGTATATTTCGGTCAGGTTAGATGCTCACATTGACTTGTAATATTTAGCAGTGAAAAAATGAAAAAAAGAACAATTTGCTACAGAGTAACTAATTTTTTAGAACTCTTCTTCATCACCTTTTCTAACATTTCCACTTTTTAGCTGCCATATATCAGAAAATAAACCTTTCAATTTTTTCTTTAAGTGGATACCAATGAGAGTTTGTGACGATCTGTTCTCTGTCATCTTTACGACTAAGGATTTCTTCCTCCACCTTTTCTTTAGCTGACACCTAGGACAAACAGCTGCTGGGAAAAGCTTTTTCTCCACGTTTGTTCAGCTTCTGATTACGAGTCACTTATGCCTTGAGCTGTTTCACAAACTATCCTCAATGCGGAAAACATGCTCTAGGTTTGAAGGCTGGCTGCTTCTCATTTTGACAGATTAAAATGGGTAATCCTAACTGATGAAGTCACCTCCACTGAAATTTTCATTCCCAGTTAGCTCACTGCAAACAATCCTCAGTGGACGTTATAATAGCTGACCTAAAATGTCTCTTTTCTATTCCAGAAAAATGTTATTAGGTAGTTTTTTCCACTGCTATTGTAATCCAAGCTTTAAAAAGGAATCAGCAATGGCAACCTCTCTTTTCTTCCTTCTTAAATCAAAATAAAAATAACTTGTTAGTTATTATTAAGAAGAAAAAGTAAGCAATTTGTGCAAAAGTGAGGAAAAACCAAATTGTAGATGTTTGTTTTGTGTTTCGTATGAAAATGTTGAAGTCAGTAGTCATCTTGTCTCTTAACTCAGTTGTGGATTACATATGATTTCCATTTCTAGAGTCCCACATATGTACAGGATCTTCAACAGCTACTCTTTTCAAAAAGACTGCACTTCCCATTTCCGTTCTGCTATCCAAAGCCTGCCTCTTTTGTCAGTACAGCATTCATAATCATCCTCATGCTGTCTGGGTCCTTGATCCCTTCCAGAACATCTTAATAGTAATTCCCACTATTTAGTGCCATCTTCCCTCTCTCCATTTCAGGTTTTGTTTTTTATAATGTAGGTTGCATTCGTGTAGTGACTGTTGTGATTTGTATTTACTGTTTGGGAGCTCTGGAACCGTCCTGTGTTTACACTCTTGCAAACAATATTTTATTCTAGGATCATGGATAATTCAGTCTACACAGATATCTACTTTTTATCCCTATTAACTTCAGATATCCTAAACCAAACCTTACTGTTTGCTATTGTAACTAAAACAAGCTAAAACCAATTTATACCAAGACAAATCTCAGTCGAATCCTGAGATCCTGCCCTGTTAAGGGGCCTTGCCTAGTAATGGCAAGAAGTGTGTCTCATTGACAGAACTATTGTTTTATGGGATAAGTCAAATTAATGGGCAAAAGTTAATTTTCAAGAGGGGTTCCTCCTACCAATTTTGACTATCTTCTTGAGTGCTAAGAAAACAAGGATGCAATGTAGGGCTCGGTTACGCCTTACTAGAGAAACCTGGGAACCTAGAATGGTGAAGGGTATAAATATTAACATTATGGAAGCATATTACTCAGGAAATGCACGTATGTGATTGACAGAGGAGAATAATAGCTAAACTTTTACCTCTTTTGGCTGCCTCAAAAGATTATAAAATATGTCAAAGAAACAGCTTTGGAACAGGCAAAAGCGCTGAGTAATCACTGTATCCCATTCACATATGGAGTAAATCGGAGACTTGTATCTATTTTCAGTTACAGTCTGCTAAATAAGGTGTGATATGTCTTCTGACAGCTTGTTACAAACTGTACAATTTTTGGTTGAATGTAAGAAGCAGAAGGAGGTAAGAGCGCTGCTTTCATTACGGATTTCGATTTTGATTAAAATCTGCCATAGCTTCAGAGCTTCACTGTGCTTTCAGAGATTGGACGAAGAGATAAGTATATTCAAAAAAAGTTTAAAATGAAAGTAAAAATATATCTGCCAAAAAAAAAATCAGATATTTGACATATGTCAAAAATTCAATTACTCCTGAACAGAAGCAATTACAGTTTTCTTTCAGCTATGGACTCAAGATATTTTGGTGTGTGTTTGGATCTAGAAAAAGATTAAGTAAAGGGGGGTGCTGTTATGGTCTAATTTACTTGCTAGTGCTTTATCTAAGGGTAAAGTGAACTTTCTCTGAGAGAGAAAGGATGAAGTTTGGGGTGTTTTTTTTTAGTTTTTGTAGTTGGGCACCAAAAAAAAATTACATTTGTTTATAAAGACTGTGACATTTCCAGAGTGGCTCTTGCACTTTCAAAATAATTGTGTGGTTATTTTCTGGTTTTATTGAGATTTCAGGCAGGATATTAAGTGCTGGTAGACTGGCTTTTGCCATATGCAGAATACAGTGAATTCACTGCAGTGGAGCATGAGAGAGGCTGAATGGGCTGTACTTTTCCCATTAGCACAATTGAGTAGAGCGTGTAAGATCCTGTTTCTAAAATATATGACTATCTATTCCTCTCTTCACCCCCACAATCTCTCTCCATCCACACTCTGTTCCTGGCCCTTCTTGTTTGCCTGTATTTATCAACTCCTCTCTTTGAGAGTATGAGAAATACATTTAAATATGAGCAGAAATAAGATAGTCAGTTTTCCTGCATTAACTAATTTTCTTTTTACTTGCCTATTTGTGAGGTGCCATAAATGGAATCATTCAGAGAGAAGGTGTATTGATGCAGCTTTTACAGTGGTAATATACAAGGCTTTTGCATTTTTCCTTTGACTTTGGAGTGTGCCTTCTGCTCTCTGTGAATTTGGATCTAGGACATTAATGTGTTGCAGACATTCGGATTTTGGATACCTGCTCACAAAATTTTATAAACATAGAATTGTCTTTAGGGCAATACGGATAATAAGCAATTTTTAAATGGATTGGATAGTTAAAGGAAGATGGAATAGATCTACTGTCTATCATTAGGTTCTTGAAGAAAAAAGTGTTTAAGTGTAGGAAAAAACAGGAAAAACTGCCAGTCCGCCATGAAGTCTTAGAAAAATTTTTGACCACAGTATAGTTAGAAAACCTTTATTAGACTTACTCCTGATTATTTTTCAAAAGTGTGGCCCCTCAGGCTTTTGAATTTTTTTTTTTCATTTCCTATTGGTTGATGTTCCCTGTCTTTATGTTCTATCTTCCTGTTCTGACCTGTCTTGCATATTGTTCTGTACTGCTGCTTGATCTTTCTTTTTTTGACTGTTCTCATCTTCTACCATTCAGATGTCGTTTTTCTAATGTACTTACTGATTGCATTTCTGTAAAGGGAACCCAAAGTCCATCCTCACAGCACCTGTGGAGGGAAATCTCTTGCTGCCAAGGTAGATGCAAAAGATAGATAGCAGCAGAGATGAAAATATCCTCAAACCTGGCACCTATGTGTATGTCAGGCAATTTTTTTTTTGTTTGGCAGCTCTGTAACACCTGCCTAAAGTTGCAGGTACCAAGGTTTAGGAGGTTAGAGATATGTTCTGTGGTAAACCACAGTGTAGGAGATTAGGTATTTTTTGTACTATGTCAGAGTCTAATATGCTCTGACCAAGTTCATTTAGATATTCCACGCATGGAGGGTGTAATTTTTAATATCAGGTTTACTTATTTGAAGCTACTTGATGTTGCACGGGATTTTGAGTTAGCAGAGTGATATAGCAATATACTGAAATCACAATGCAAGGGTAAGTTACATTTATCAGAAGATAGCAATTGTAATATACAATAGTCGCATTACAGTCCAAATGTGACTCCCATTACTGGTCTCCATAATATACTCACCGTCACAACGCTGGGCGTCCTCAGTCACTGGAAAGGAATACGTGGGTTGAAACCAGCTCAAGCCTGTTGCTTCAGCTTTCTTTGCAACAGCTGTGGTCAGTCACACACTAGTCTTCCCTGAGCTTCATGAGCCCATCACCCTTGCCCATCTCCTCTGAGCCATGTTCCATTGTAGAGGTTTATTGCTCAGTCACAAACTACCGCAAAACAGTCTTACATCAAAGCAGATACTCAGATGTGATATGTTAGTGATGGGAACTTTGTTCAGAAATATATTAAGCAGTCATTTTATACTGGGCATTTTGAAAATGTTTGTCCATGTACCCTCAGTAAGAGAGTGAGATCTTCATTATCTCTGTTATCCATCTTTTTTAAAGGTTTCTCAGAGTTGAAGATCTTAAGTGCAGTTTTTCTTGTTTTGGTTATCACCAAAGAAATGAATTACTGTAGTTAGAAACATTTTTTTCCTCAGTGTTTTTAAACCCTTGTAAAATTAGTTGTTATTGCACTTCTAATGATAAATAAATGTACTAGGTTTTCCTGTCAAAATAATGTTTTTGATTCTGGCATGAACTGCACTCTAGGCTATTAGTTAGAGAAGGATAATTTTATAAATGAAAAGGAAAGTTTATGCTTGGCCTTTTAGACAGGCTTCATTTAAAAACCAAATAAATTGCATTAAAGAAAACAACATATTTAATTACTGAGCTCTGTTCTCAATCCATTTATTTTAATCTAAATAACAAATGTTTAACTTGTATCCATTATTTAGTACCAGAAATAAATCCTTCTAAATTAAATCTGTTAATGAAATAAACCAGAAAGTCTGCTAGAAGTATACAAAATTATATAAATGCAAGATTCATAAAATAGCAAACAAAGCTTATAAACTCTCTGTATCTAATATATTCTATTGCGTGCTTCTGATAGTGATGAGGCAAAGCCTTTCAGTTAAAGACTCAAACATCCATTTTTTTCTTGTGCCATTCATTTCTTAAAGCAACTGCTTAAGTTTTAACCAATCACTTGTGAAATTACTTATTATAATCTCATTTGCTTATTCATGGCTTTTTCAACTAAAGAAGCTTTCAGATGCGGGGAAAAGATAATACTAACTTGTGGTAAAAGAACCTATCATTCTAGATATACAGTCATTGTATATGAAAGGAATCTCTCTGGCATCCCACCTACCTAAGTACACTGTAGTGAGAGAAGAAAAATGATGGTGTACGCATTAAAAAGAAGGATGTAAAAAATTTAGCCTTTATCATTTTACATCCTACTAGTATTAGCTCTTCTACTTACTTTATTATATATGGGTTGAACTAACTTAGATTGCCTTATAGTCTATATTTTTGTCCCAGGCCGGATGCCAAATAGGAGTTTTGACATAATGTACGTGTCATGGGAAGGCATAAATTGTATCAAATTATACTTCCTTTAGGGATTTTGCTTTTCATATATTGAGAGGACATGGGAGACTGCGTGACCAATTGTCTTTCCAGTTAACTTCAGGTATAGAAAAAACTGTTCAGACTTTTAGTGATTTATGGCTCAAGATATAATAACATAACCTCCACCCCCCACAAATGTTTAACTTGAGATGATAAATTTGTTTCATATCTTCTTTTGAGATACCAAAGTTGTTTGTCTTAGGATAGTTCTTGCATAAATATGTATCACCTGTGATATACTGAGATAATTGTCTGCATCTTGCTAAGCAAACAAGGAGGTTCTCGAATATATTCTTAAAAGCGGAAACAGAACAAATCATAATAATCTGTCAAAATGCCTGATGATCTAGACAATTTATTCCTATTTACCCATTTAGACTGACAAAATTGTAGTACTGATATAGGAAAACTAAGATACATTGCTGCATTCTCTCAGTTTCTTGACTAGAACCCATATCAAGGGATTGTGATAATGTTTTACTGAAAGAGGAAAAGGGAATTAAAACTTGAAGCAACCTCACTGGAAGCACTAAAAACAAAACAAAACAGATGCGAACAAGAACGAACCCTCCCTTAATAAGAACTGGGGCAGAAGTACTATGCATACTTTATTCAACTCTTGGAGTTTAGCACTGAAACAGTCACCTTGGAAGAGTCACTATGAAAAAATCTTTGTCTTCATGTGTGAGTCAGGCTTGTCTCTTCTAGCAGGTGAAAATAAATGAAGAATACCTAGACGTGATTTTCGTTATGCATTTCAGTTGCTTACTGGATTGCTGGCAATATCTCACTCTCTACTGCCTGATATCAATCCTCCTTTACTGGATGAGTTCCTTCATAAAGAATTAGCAAGCCTTTTGCAGCAGAAGCTACTGTATGAATATTCTGGAGCTTGCCCTTTCCAGATTCTGAGGATAATGGTAGAAAAACAGAGCTGAATATATTGAGTTGGCATTTATGGCCAGTGCTAATTTTAGCAGAACCATCTGTAGTTTTAACTGACATTATTCTACACTGATAATTTTAATGGGGAAACTATCAACAACAACAAAAAATCACTCTAAATGGTTCCCTGTCAGCCTCTGTGAGGCATGGTGAGCTCTGCCTCGTCTCTTTCAATTAGTGGAATCTGAACTGAGTGCTGTTCTTCTGGGTAGAATCAATGGGAGGCACTCTGAGATGCTTCAGACCTAACAGCAATGCAAGGAGACATCCTTTCCACACAAAGGAAACCTGTCATCAAAATACCTCAGCAATATGAAGGATACATGGCTTAGACAGAGGTAAGGTTAAATGAGAGGAGGCTGATTCTTTTCAAAGATATTGCAGGACATGTTGCTCATTGTCATCACAATTTGATCAGAGTGTCAGACTGCCTGGGACCCTTGCTTCTAAGCATTTTCCTGGGCTACTCTAGAAGCAACAAGCATGTTTTTCCCCATCTATATTTCTTCCAAATAAAATCCTGGTTATAGTGACCCACAGCTTCATTATTTCAGTTAAGTTTAGCTCTCTCAGTGCTGTACTCTCTAGGGCTGATTAAGAAATTACATAGAGCTGGTCCACAGTGCAGTGTCCAGTGGAACTGAAGCAGAGAATTTGAAATACACTCATTTTTATTTCATTATCTAATTCAGTTCTGAGTTCTAGTCTCAAGTTTCAAAGGGTGCATTGCCCAAGGAATCTGCTACAGAATCAGTATTCTCCCCTGCCCTTTGGAAAGCCTAGAGGCAAGGCTTAAAAAACAAGTTACCTAGTAGAGAAATGAGGGGCAGAGGGATCTCTGTGTGCTTCTCTGTAAGGCAGTTGACTCTAATTGCAGCTCTTGGTTTGGGTCAGATGGTTCCAGTCTTTTAAATGGTCAGCTGAGCTTATGCTGATAATTATCACACTTTCCTAATGGCCTGTAGCATCAAATAGAAATAGGGTATTACCAAAATCTGGCCCAAAGCTTATGTTTGAGTGTGATGCTACTTTATTCTGAAAAGTGCGTTGCTATGAATTTCTTGTGAAGAGTTTGTGGATACTTCTTGCAGTATAAATACTTACATGAACATAAGGGATCACTTGTTTATTATGCAGTTGCTGGCCCTCGTTCTCTAAAGGGGATTGAGAAAGGAGAAGCGTGAAGCAGTGTAAGGTTTTTGCAATTAGGCCTATTTCATCTGTCTTATTAACTAGGCAAATCATGAGGAAACAAATCTTTTACTAGCAGTTAATGATTAGTTGGTCAGTTGACAGCTGTAAGCAAGTCCAGTAATATAAAAATTACTGTCATTATGAATAGCTTCTAATAAGAAGAGTTTTTAGGTAAAAGTGTGAACACTGCAGTGATATTATAAAATTTGTCTTTCCGTGATGTGTAATGACCAATTTTCTTCCCGAATGATGCAGAATGCTATCATATGGGTTCTTTAGTAAAATTTACTTTTAAGAAACTAGTATGTTTTGTAACAGGCAAAATTAAGCAACTGTTCAGACAGTATATGCAATGCATAGGTTCTGTAACAAAGTGTTAGTGAACAAATTGTTCTGTTTTTCATATGTTAAAATAGTTGTAAAAGTATTCTAATTTATAACTTCCGAAAGATTTTTTAAGTTGCAGATCGTCCAGAGTTATATTATTGTGGCAAAATAATAGAGATAAAAAACTAGCTTGAACAGCTGTTTGGATATTCTGTAATTAGTAAGTTGCTGATGTAGCAGCAATTTGTCATTTGCAGTGTATAGGCATCACTGCAGAGGTCATGGAGAGAGAATACAGTGTTAATATCCCTAGCATGAGGTCCACAGGAGAATGGGTGCAACTTGATCAGTCATGCTGAGTGGTACTCAAATTGCCAACATACATATTATTGTCTGCTGAGTTAGTAGGTGTAATATTTCTGAAAGAGCTGAGAAGGTGTTTTTCTACACAGATAGGGAAAGGCAGGGATAGTGACTTTTAAAGAATGTGAGGTTCTTTGTAGCAAGCTACAACTGCTTTCGCACTTTTGAGGAAGGGAGCTGGGAGCTGGCACTTCCTCTGTCTTGCACAACCCTTTAGCAACTTGAGGGGCGGCCAGCCATGAGCTTGAAGGAAGAAAAGAGAGAAAATTACTAGGAATGGAATGACTGGAAACGACAAATGCAGACCTATCTGGTACTGCAACTGAATAGATACAGGTGTGTATGCAACTGAGATATGTAGCTATTTATTTAACTACACACACACACAGAGTGTGTATGCAGTTATATGTATATGTTTAAATATACTGTTAGGGAATTAAAGATTGCTGAAATGCAAATGTTCAGGGGACTGATAAATGAGGCCGGTTTTAAACTTTAAAACAAAACCTTACTGAATTCAGTCACTAACAACACACTTCACGCTTATGATTAGTTCTTACACGTTGTTAATCATTATCACTGCGTTGTAATAAGACTGTTAGTCCTTATTAATCATATCCTAAATTAGCTATGAGTATACAATACCATGAAGCTGATGTGGTATAATTAGCACTAATGGTCCTTGATGTTTCTTAGTCATGGAGGTCAAAGTGGTCAGGCTTGAGAGCTCCCTGATGAGAGAAGCTGAAACTGAAGTGGGCTTGTCTTCTTTCTTCTCTGTCTTGGTCATCACTGGTGCTTTATGCTTCTCACCTCCTCCCCTCAAAAGGGGAGTCTCAGCAGCTCCTCATGTAGGTCATTTTGTTCTTGGTGTTATGCACACCCATTTTGCTAGTAGGCTTTGTAATTAAATGCCAGCAGAGGACTGGTGCAAGTGAGGAGACCTAACTTTGATTCTGTGTTTTGGAGAGCAGTCTTTCAAACCCTTCTCTCTCACCCTGCTGTGGCTTACTTGACCTCATTTGCTTCTGACCATTCCTGTCTATCATCCTTTCAGTCTGTCTCCCTGCATGTCCACCTTCATTTCCAAACTTGTATACATTCATCTCTTTTTTTATGTTTTTTCCTTCCCAAGACTGCATTACAATTTTCTTATCGCCCGCTTTGCCACGGTTCTCAGTATTAAGGTGGGAACCCTCAAGCCACCTAGGCTGTAGGAAGGTTAGCGCTTGGAGTACAGAAAAAAGCTTCCCTGCTGACATTTTGAGTGCACAGCAGGCTGTGGTTGAAAGGAGAAGCAATCATAGGAGAGTGCTAGTCCCATCTGTACTAACTTAAGCAGATTCAGTCATTCTGAGAGAATGATACACATAGACCTGTATTACTGTGTATGCATTGCAGCAAGCAAGAAATATTATAATAAAAGTGTAGAATGTAATGTAGAACATGTAATCAAGTAGATACTCATAACCAAGACCTTTTTTGCAGATAGAATTAGAGCTGCACCTTCATCTGAAAGTATCCATTCCACCAAATTTCAAGAATCTATTTCAAAGCAGGGAGTTTAGTAGTAAAAAGACCATAGGATCTGCTTGTTCTAGTTTCTGTAATTTTTCCATAACTTTATTTCTGAAATGTCTGGGCCATATCCTGAGATAGGTGTTCTGACATTCGGCAATCTGGCAAGCCATTGGAAAAAGGCCCTTGTAATGTAATATATCAGGCCACCTTAGTTATAGACAAGACAGGGGATACATACAGAGAGGGAGAGAGAAGGGGAGAATTTTTAACAGTGAAGTCTACCAGATGGGAAATGGTACAGAACAGACTTGGCTGGAATAGTAATACAGGTTCTTTCAAATATATTTCAAGTAGCTTTTACTTGAAGGATGTTTTTGGATAGGTCTTTTTTGTGCAGCATTACTTTCTTATGTTGTAACCGACCAATGTTTGAAAATTGTAGCTTGGTCCCCAGAAAATCATGGGATTGATTTACGCATAATGCACATGATCTCTGAACATTAAAGGTGGGAAGTTCACTTAATCTTCCTCGTTTGGTTTTGAGCCTTCAAACTCTCTTTGGGTCTCATTTCAAGGTTCTCTCAATAAATATAGTTCTAAAAGGGTTTTTGGTTTTTTTTGCTTTGCTACTTTTTTTAATACCAAAGAACACTTCATTAAACTCCTGTCTTCAGGACTTTGAATCAAGAAATACCTCATTACGGGAAGACAGGCTGCATGCTATAGTAAAATGAGGATTGACTATAGACCAGGTTAGAATGCAGTTTATTATCACAGGAAGAACACTACTCTGTGATAAAATGTTAAATACTTTACCAAAAATAAAAAAGGAAATATATGAATAATATGATTTAAATCAATTTTCAGAACCTCCAAAATACCATGACAATCTGTTCTATCTTATAGGAATCCCATTAGCTCCTAAAGGAAAACTGGGCATCCCAGTGTTATTCATGCCAGTTACAATGAAAATGTGTGAAGCTGTGGTGGTAATTCATGCAACAAGGGAGAATGGTGAAAACTGGCCTGATGAGGATTCTGCTGAATTAAATAAAGACTTAAAGAGGTAATTCATCATCATAGGAAAATAAAACAGCAGTTGAGGATACTCAAACCTGTTGTCATTTCCCCCTTCAGATATTTGTAGCTCTCAAGTGGAATCACATGTCTGATGTTGAGGACAAATATATGAGTTTTTAATGTACCCTGCAAAGAAAGCAGATTTAAGGTGGAGAATTCTATCTATTTCCATACCTGCCTTTTCTGTTTTTGAGTAAACAAAATGAAAACATTAGCTGCCAATGCAGTTACGGATACTGAGCAAGTGAAAAGCACTTAGATGCCTCTAATTTATCAGTATATTTAGGCTAATAATTATTTACTGTTACTCTTGTGGATGTGTTTATGTAATCCATTACAAATATATATTTGACTTGATTCTGATTCAACTTTTGCTCTAACATCATCTGCATATAAATGAACTTGTTTTCATCTTGGACATGACCTAAGAGTGAGCAGATCAGACCAAATGTTCTCATATCCTAACAGAATAATACTGAAGACTCGAAAATGAGTGGATGTAAATTACTGCCTTTCTAATTTTGTTGGATTTTATTTCATATTTTTCTTAGATGTCTTTCACATTAAAGAATACAATAAAATGGAAGCTCACCCTACCAGCAACTAGATTACTACATTACTTTGGCAGGAATTTCTCAGCAGTCTGTCAATCATAATGATACTTTCACTTATTTTCTAAACAGTGTTACTGTGGCAGAGAATGGAGGAATTCGGGGAATACGTTGGATCTACCCAGTTCATGGAATACCTGAAGCACCACAACAGAAATTAGTTCCGGGTAATTATTGAGAAAACATGAACAGTAAATTTAAGAAAATTAAATAGTTATTTACATTGTCACCTGCTTGTTCATAAGAATTTGCAGTACTACTTTGCTGCAGTCTTAAAAAAAGATAAAATCACTTATTAGATTTTAAAGGAAGAAAGGGTAAGGAAAAGTGATGAGATGGATGACTTCAACTTTTTAGTACCAACTCACAGGATATCCAGAAATTAAGAGGTGAAGCACTAAGCTGGATGGATGACTTATACTATTTTCCCAGGTCGCTTTGTCAGGAACTTTCTGTATTCTACAAGCCTGAATCCCTAGCTGGTAGTATGTAAGGTGCATTCACCAAGTCAGACTAGCGCAAGACTTCTCTTGTATTTGAAAGAAAGTTGCTGCTTATATTTTATCGGGCTGTTTGGGTTAAAATTCCATTTTCCAATCTACAAAACAAATCTAGATCTATTATTTTGTTCTCATTGTGGATAAAAGGAGTCAGGAGCAGTTGGAAATCTCAAAGCCTTTGCACTTCTGTGTCCCAGTTAATGCTCCGTTACAGAAAGTAAAGTAAAGTAAAATTTGAAGGTAAATCAAATGGAAGACTGTTGCAAGTCAGGATTTCTATTTAAGTGCCCAGAACACTTTTCCACAGTGTTTACCTGGTACATATATTGGAGTAGATGTCCACTGTGCCGTGAATTCACTCAGCCGTGAATTTCTCTAACTAAAAGCATAATGTAGAAGAGTGTGAATAACATTAACTTTTCCATTTGTTCCTAAGAAGTTGCGCTAAATGATGGCTAACACTGATAGGATTTTTGTTGTTGCTTAATTTGGAGATAGTGAATGTTTATAGCCTTGATGCAGCTATATTTTTAAAGGCATAATATAATCTCAGAATTGGGTTTCATAGAGATTATGAACAGCTTTTTAAAATTAAAAGCTTCAAACTACAGATTGAGGCGTAGCTGATGGACAATTTTATACCAGCTTGTCTTCTGATGAGTGAATGTAATACCCTCCTACACTAAATAGGTTAAAGTACAAGACTGACTTCTGGAAAACTGAGCTCTAGAAAAAGGTATTTTTACTGTCATTAATTTAGTTTGCTTAAGGACCGTTTATTTGCAGATAAATGCCAATGATGTGATATTAATTAGACCTTTCATCTCCTTAATTTCCACTTTAATACAGTAAAGGAGTGAACCAGAATATTATCATGGGAGCTACTGTTTCCCAAAATGGCAATTTTAACAAATCTCATTAGCATTAAAACTATCTATATTGACAGGAATGTTTATGTTCTTATTTTAAAATTGTAATGTAATTCAGCATCAGCAGACTTTGAGATAAATCTCTCTTTCATCAGGCTGTTGTTTTCATTAGGTAGAGGGGGTATGAATTTGAACTGATAGCATTCGTAAGTTGCTTAAGTGACATTACTGCTGTATATGATCAGAAACTTAAGTAATATCCCATCTGAAGTAATTTGAAATTCCAAAATGCTTCTTTAAAGTAAAAAATTAAACTGTAGGATATTTATGACTAATTCCACTATCCCCTGGTTTATGTTCAGTAAATGTGTATTTACATACAAGGAGTATTGCATTCCTTTTGAATGCATATTATCTCTTAGGGGCCATCACCATCATATCCATATTATATGTTGTTTGATTTTTTTTCTAAGTACTAGGTCTCTTATTGAAAAATGTGCTGAAAAACTAATATACCTACCTGTGAGAGTATTTATGAAACAGATTCCATTCCTGCCTTGATTATTTTTCCATGGTTCTCAGTTATAGATGGACTTTTAAAAAATCCCAGTTGTAAGACTGGAGTCCAGAGTAAGAAATCTATTTTGTTTTTAAATCGTTGCTTTTAATAATGATCAAAATTGTATCGTCATTTCTTTTAATGTTTTTATTTTCATTTATTGAAATTGCCTGGAGGCTACAAGCTGTTGTGTCAAAAACCAAAGCTATTTTGCTAGTATATTAGGCAGTTCATCTTTGGTGTCGTTCTTATTTGCATCTTAATATACTTAAACCTCTGGAAGTCGTTTGGCTTAGTATCTCATGAGGCCAATTAAAGTGATCAGCAGTCACAACCCATGTAGTTCATGTTAAATAGATTAAAACTTGGCTGGCTTATAGAAGTAATTACAAATGGAGAATCATCCAGAATATTTTTTTTCTTGTGGAGTCATACAATAATTTTGGTTGGAAGGGACCACTGGAAGTCATCTAATTCAACTCCCTGCTCAAAGCAGATCTAATTAGATCAGGTTGCACAGGGACTTGTCCAGTCAAATCCAACAGAGTTCTGATTTTTATGCATAAATATTACTCGATCATTTAGAAAAAAATCTAGGATGACTTCTGTTAGTAGGCTGAGCTGTGGAATAGAAAGTGATGCAGACACAGCGTGTGTGAAATACTTAGTAAGCTGGGGTGATACAGGTAATGTACATTTTACTCTTAAATGTAAAGTCATGCATCTGGGAAAAAAGATGAATTTTTAGTTATTATTGTAGCTCTTTTCATGTGAATGTTTAGAAAAGAGCTATAGGAATTACTTAAAACCTATCAAACAGGAAAAGACAAATTAAAAAGGTCTATTTTTGTAAGAGAAAGTAATGGAGTGACTTGATCATGATATGCAGTCTACTTTCAGAAATAATCATAGTGAAAAAAGTTTTAGAACCAAAAGTTGAAGCTAAATAAATATAGTATAGAAGTGAGTGTTTTACTGATCTTTTTCTAAACACTGAACATAATTACTAACTAAGAGATGAATCTGGACTATTTATCATTAAATCTTAATACTAAGTTCAGAGTTAATTTGTAAAGAATTAATAATTCTGTTGGCTGTTTTAGATAAAAATTCAAATTAAAAGATTTGAACTTGTGCCTCATTACTTAAATGTTTGTAATTATGAATCATTACTTACTACCTTGTGGAAAGGAAAAATATCTGGCTTTTTAATAATAGAACAAATAATTTTGTGGTTTCAAAGGCATAATTTTGATGAAAATAATACTTAGACTTTGAAACTGAGAAGAATGTAATCAGCTCTTCTTTTTCAAGTTGATTTCAATGCTACTGGAAATTCTAAGTCTTTTGTTTGGGAAAATGTATTTTCCTTTCAGTTCCTGAATATATTCTTCTCTTCTTTCCTTGCCGACAACTATTGAAAGAACCATAAACAATAACTACTAAAGTAGGCTGTCTACAATCTAGTGTATAGGCAAAGAACCCAGCTACTCTTTAATGATAGAGGACATGTTTTAGAAAAAGCAAATTAAAATCACTAACTGAATTGAAAAAAGCTCTGTTATGCTTCAAAGAGAAACTGAGGTCAGAATGCTTTTTATTCTAACATGGTTCTATAAGATCTGAATTTTGAACAAAATTATTCTTATATTAATAAATCAAAGAGTAACTTAGTATTTTTCCTCAATTTTAACTTTCATTTCTTTCATTTAACTTTTAAGTTCTTTAATTTCTTTGTTATTCTTTCAGTCTTCCTTTCTCACTGATACATTTAAAACTATACCATAATATTTATTTGTAAATAAACTAAAATAAAGATATATATATATTTCATGATTACAAAAAAAAAGAGAAATTTGCAAGTGGTATTGGGAACCAACAGTAGGACAAGACTTTTGCTTGCTTACAAATTTTCTGCTACTTCACCTAAAGAATTCCATCCTTCTTCAAGACCATTTCAGTTTTATGGTTAGCTGTGTTGTTAAAATTAAGATGCTGGCAACATTTTATGAAGAATGGATTCTTGCTTTTCTGTAGCTGTGGTACGCTGTCGAGCCAGGCATAGAGTAGAAAAAAGAGTGGAAGTGCTGCTGGCCGGTGTAGTTCCTGGAGCAACTGCTATGCCTGCTGCAAGAAGTTCTTCAGTGGTTGATACAAATAAGCCGGGCAACATCCAAGATGAAGTTCAAGTCACTGATGGTAAGAGCAAATAGCTTGGATGCCATACTGTTTCAGTAACGTTGCAAATATGGTACAAGTACTTTATCAAATGTAGCTCAGCCTTGACAATGGATGAGGTTTAGAAAAATGCTGCTAGAAAAATCCTTCTCTCAGGCCATATTTCTACCATGTTGCACATATGGGACATTACTTAACCCTCCCCCCCCCCCCCTTTTTTTTTTGTGACTGTCTTGGCTGTGAGGTTGGCACACATACCATTTCTTGTTTAAAAGAGACTAGCCTGTACAAAGTTTGAAGTTAGCAAAAATATGTCTGTGTAAGCATTGCAAGGAAATATTTATCTGCAGGTTGTCCCTATTTGTAAGATGCATTCCCACTAGCAGGCCAATATCTGCAGCAAAATGGATTGAAGGAAGCCTTATTCGAAAAAAGCAATAAAGCTTTATAGAAAGATAGCTTCCATTTAGTGTTAATCAGCTGAGGACACAGTGAAAATCAATTTCTTTAGAGATACATCAGCTTTTCATATTATACCTCTTCTTGAGAGATGTAAATGGTAAGAAAAGAGTGCTTGTTACTGCTGAACGCCTGTTACATCTGTTAATAGATGTTAGTTAACAGGCATAGTTACTACAACAAAGTATACAATGTTACATTTTTATCTTCACAAATGATTATGCCCTCAAAACTTAACCCACATTTGACTGTGGGTGCAAATTCATCCTACCTGATTAAAAAAAAATACAATTTTAAAAATTATGATGCATGACATGAGGCATCCTACTGTGTATTTAACGTAGCTTTAAATGACAGGAAGGAATATTTCGTCAGTGTTCCGACTTCCTCAAGGGTATAATGTGAGGTGTAAGGTGGTGAGATAAAAGTCTACGGAAGTTGCTCTGATTGCAGTCCGTTGCTTAGGCATTCAGTCCGAGAGTCGCATAAACTGGGCTTTTGTGTCTTCTTTCTGCCACCTGAGTCAGTTTCAGAATCTGGCTCGATAGCTGCTTTACAGGAATACCATGTTCCAGAAACTCCTGGGCTAAATAACTGTGCTGTAGTTCATACTGCCAATCTGTAAACCCTAAGTCAAGGTGCGTTACATCCTTCCCGTAGGACTAATTCTTATACATCCTCCCTCTCCCCACCTGCACTGACGAGCATAGTCTCGTATCTGCGATTGTTGTCCAAGCTCTTTTAATGGAATTTTTTTTTTAGTATTTTTAAAAACAGAACAGGATCTGAGGTTGAATTGTCAGCAAGAGCCTGCATAGAATATACTTGCTGATTAGTTAATCTATATATTTGCCTATACTGCAGTGTCAAAGGAAACATATTCAGGCATATTGCTGTTTTATATTCTCAGAGTACAAAGTAATAGTGATCAAGCTAGTAGCATAAAAAGGTGGTCAATGTACATTCTTGCCTCTTTGGAGAACTGTAAATATCATGCAATTTTGTTTGGCCTTGTAAGAACAACCTTATATCAAAATACATGCTACCATTTTTATTACTATGGAATAGCTGGCTTAGCAGTTTTTTAAGCTGTTACGTGTGAATAGGCCATCTTAAATATATCTGAGCTATTTCACTCCAAAATGGTGGCATCAGAATTGGGAGGAATAACATGAATTCAGCAAGTTGAGACAGCATTTTGAAAGACTTGCAGATCTTTGATCTGTAGTGCTTGTTTTATTCATAGGAATGATATTTCGCGTTTACTAACACTGGCTTCTGCATATACTGCAAGACATTGATTTGGGACATTGCATTTTTTCAGACAAGGCATCTGGTAATGAAGCACTTGACACCGTGGGTACTAAGATCACTTAAAACTCTGGTGCTTTCCAGGATTGTCAATGACATTGTAATGTCATTATTGGATGAATTTGATGCCTCTTAGGAATCAAATTTAGTGGTGCTATCTGAGCATTCTTCAGCCTACCAATAATGATGTAAATAAAAGTATAAAGCTCTAAGATAACAGCTTGGCAAGCTGTTTTTCATTTTTTTTCTCTTCTGAAAGAGTAATTCATCAGAGTGTGTGTGATGTGTAGTAAGCAGTTTTTATATCCAAAGATAAATGATGATAATTACTGGCAAATCAGATTTAAACAGCTTCTACTGTGCTTCAGTATTTAAATTATTTGGACAAGAATAAACCCCTGGGAAGTGAAAATCTTCAAGCATGTCCTTTGCATTAAAAGAATTCAGTTTGGTTCCATTCCAGAAGGTTTTGTTTGAAATAAAAAGTTGTTATAATTTCTAAAGAAAGAAGGGACAGTCTAAACGCTGTATAGCTAAGGTAACATAATAAGTTGTTCAGAAATCAGCAATGTTTCAGAGATCCAACACATTAAAAAGTTAGAGTTTTTAGGGCATAATAATTATGTTATGGCCCATTTAAAATAATTTTCTATCGTATTAAATATTTATTTTTACTCTAATATATCAAATATATCATATGTTTGTTTTCTCTAAAGATACTATTTTCAGTTAAACTATTTTAAGAAGTTTCCTCAAAACAAGTGCCATGGTTGGTTTTTACTCTAACAAAATAGCTCTTTTTAGTTTACAGTCAATAGAAAATACAGAGGTGTTTGATTTTTCACAGTCTTATAAGAAAAACATCAGATTCACAAATTATCAGTTTTTTATGACTCAGAGTCATGAGTTTCTAAGCAACTAAACGTGGTCATGTTGAGAGCAGGTGAAGTATGCAGGGAGTATTTCTGATTTGAGGAAATAAAATAATCAGTCCTGTTCTGTCTCTGTCCCTTTTACTTGCTTCAGTTTATCACATAAGCCAGTGATTAGGGTTGAGTGTTTGTAATTAACTACACTAATCATGATTAATTCATTGTTTTTCTCACAGCCCAAAGGCTGGTCTTAATTCATTGCTACTGGATTCTTATTTCTGGGAAGGCTTTATGTGAATTATTGTTTTGGGGCAACAATGATGTTCAGGTTCTTGAGGGTAGCATAGATAATCATTTTTTTTAATGTTATGTGAAAGTTTTGCAGCTGTGCTGATCTCTGATGAAACAGATGAATGGTTCAATTGCAACTAGTGGTTAAATAACATTTTACAGTGATGTTAATCTGTAATGTACATCGGCATACATCATGCATAGTGTACCCATATCCTTTGTTTCACCACTGACAAAACCAGCAACCTCCCCACATTTTATGTAGTTTTATGCCAATTATCTAACATTCATAAATTCTTGAAACTGAAACTCTTCAGAATATATGGAAATCCTCTATTTTTTTTTAATCTCATTAAAATAGCTCTTTGAGGCATTACTGAATGTTGTGCAGCAAGGAGAGTAGTGGGGAAGAATACCTCCAAACATATGCTAAAAGCTATTCCCTCCCTCAGTAACTTCTCATGTTAGCCAGTGATATGGACTTCACTAAATTTGATGGCTCTGGTGATGGATCTGGATCAGGAGGTTCACCTTTAAGAAATGAGTTCAGTACATTTGGACAAAACCAAAGAAATCTTATCAGTGTGAGTTATAAAAGTGCCAGTATAGATGGAAACAAAATATTCTTATAGACCTACCGCTCATCCAGAGAGATTTTAATCTAATTATTGACAAAGTGTGTTGTGAATATGGAAAACAATATGAAGAGGATAATAATGATGGAGACAGCTCTATATATAACTTAAACTCTCTATTGTCAGAATCACTGTGGAATTATTTTTCAAGTGGTATTTGAGAATGAGTAAATTATAGCTTTATAAATGAGATTGTAAATGGATTTTTTTTACTCTATGAGGAACAGAGTAGAACAAAGAACAAAGAAATCCTCTTTTTAGATTAACAGCTGATCAAAGCTGTTAACAATAGCAAAATGGAAGTGTTAACACGGTGTGAACCACCAGTTGGTAGGACGAGTTACTCTGTTATGGATTACCTTGTTAAGGGTGACAAAGTTTGAACTTGTGCTGGAAAACAGGGAGCTAGCAGAAGTCAAAGAATAGAGGGAAAAATAGAAATGATAGTCTAAATGATGGATTATTTTAGTAGTTACTAGTGATTTAGTAGTTATATACTTTACAATTAGCTTCATGTTTCTTTATTTATGAGTGAACCATGGGAGCGGCTTGGTTTTTTTTTCTTTCTGAAGGAAGAGACTAATCTCAACTGCTTAAATTCTAATGGGTAACTCCTAATGGACAAGATGAGAAGTATTGCACTATAAAGGATTTTTTGAATGAAAATGAAATAATTACAGTAGATCGAATGGATAATCACAGTTTTAATGGTATATGAAGTACCAGGCTGATAAAACAATTCCATTTTGTAAATTGTCTTTACACGATAATCCAACAGAGTTTAAACACACAAAATTCATAATTTTTCTTTATAGTGGTTAGATTTGTAAGTGGCCTGTTCTTGCGCATTAGAAACAAGATATATAGAACACTAGGGTTATATTATTTTCCTTTGCGGAACTGCAATGTGCACAGGCATTCTGATGAAAAACTTCAAATAGGACTTTATTTATTCGATGACGATGTACTGGGTTAGCACTTGCTCTTAACTTTCTAAAGCAATATCCACGGCAGTAGGACAGTCAAGTGAAAAACAAACAATTTAGCATAATTTTTTTCTCACAGGTAGCCACATGTCCCTCTCCTACCCATTTTTTACTCTAGCTAGAATAATAATAAGAAATTCAGAAAAGGAACTCCTGAATTATAAGCAAACAAAATTTGTGAGCACAAATCAGTGCTTATGTTTCAGTTTATAGGAGAGTCACTCAGCATTTCTGTTTCTTTACCATTTTGTGAAATGTTAAACTCTGCAAACCTTAAAAATGAGAATCATCATTATGGTGGAATTTAGGATCCTGTGAGGAGGGAGCAGGACAATAAGAAGAGTTGCAACCCTGGACTTCAGGAGAGCTAACTTTGGCCTCTTGAGGGACCTACTTAGGGGAATCTCATGGCGTAGGGCCCTAGAAGGAAGAGGGGTCCAAGAAAGCTGGTTAATATTCAAGAATCACTTCCTCCAGGCTCAAGAGCAGTGCATCCCTCTGAGGAAGAAGTCCAGCAAAGCGGGCAGGAGACCTGCATGGATGAGCAAGGAACTCCTGGCAAAACTCCAGCAGAAGAAGGAAGTGTACAGAATGTGGCAAAGGGGACAGGCCACTTGGGAGGAATACAGGGACGTTGTCAGAGTGTGCAGGGATGCAACAAGGAAGGCTAAGGCCCAGTTGGAGTTACATCTGGCAAGGGATGTCAAGGACAACAAGAAGGGGTTCTTCAAATACATCAATAGCAAAAGGAAGACTAGGGGAAATGTGGGCCCACTGCTGAATGGGGCGGGTGCCCTGGTAACGAAGGATATGGGGAAGGCAGAGTTACTGAATGCTGCCTTTGTTTCAGTCTTCACTGCTAAGGCCAGTCCTCAGGAATTCCAGACCTTGGAGACAAGAGAGGAAGTCTGGAGGAAGGAAGACTCTCCCTTGGTCGAGGAGGATCAGGTTAGAGATCATTTGTCCAAACTGGACATCTATAAATCCGTGGGCCCCGATGGGATGCACCCACGAGTGCTGAGGGAGCTGGCGGATGTTATCGCTAGGCCACTCTCCATCCTCTTGGAAAGGTCCTGGAGATCAGGAGAGGTGCCTGAGGACTGGAAGAAAGCCAATGTCACGCCAGTCTCCCAAAAGGGCAAGAAGGAGGAGGCAGGAAACTCCAGGCCTGTCAGCCTCACCTCCCTCCCTGGAAAGGTGATGGAGCAGCTCCTCCTGGAGGTCATCTCCAAGCATGTGGAGAAGAAGAGGGTGATCCGGAGTAGTCAGCATGGATTCACCAAAGGGAAATCGTGCTTGACCAACCTGATAGCCTTCTCTGATGGAATGACTGGCTGGGTAGAGGAGGGGAGAGCAGTGGCTGTTGTCTGCCTGGACTTCAGCAAGGCTTTTGACACTCCCTCCCAACACATCCTCCTAGGTAAGCTCAGGAAGTGTGGGCTAGATGAGTGGACGGTGAGGTGGCTTGAGAACTGGCTGGATGGCCGAGCTCAGAGGGTTGTGGTGAATGGCGCAGAGTCAAGTTGGAGGCCTGTAGCTAGTGGTGTCCCCCAGGGGTCAATACTGGGTCCAGTCTTGTTCAATGTATTCATCAATGACCTGGAGGAAGACACAGAGTGCACCCTCAGCAAGTTTGCTGCTGATACCAAACTGGGGGGAGTGGCTGACACACCAGAGGGCTGTGCTGCCATTCAGAGGGACGGGGACAGGCTGGAGAGGTGGGCGGAGAGGAACCTCCTGACGTTCAACAAAGGCGAGTGCAGGGTCGTGCACCTGGGGAGGAATAATCCCATGCACCAGGACAGGCTGGGGGCTGACCTGCTGGAAAGCAGCTCTGCAGAGAAGGACCTGGGAGTGCTGGTGGACAACAAGTGAAGCATGAGGCAGCAGTGTGCCCTTGTGGCCAAGAAGGCCAATGGGATCCTGGGGTGCATGAGGCAGAGTGTTGCCAGGAGGTGGAGGGAGGTGATCCTGCCCCTCTACTCAGCCCTGGTGAGGCCTCACCTGGAGTACTGTGTCCAATTGTGGGCTCCCCAGTCCAAGAGAGACACGGCACTGCTAGAGAGAGTCCAGCGGAGGGCTACAAAGATGATGAGGGGACTGGATGGAGCCTCTCTCCTCTGAAGAAAGGCTGCGAGAGCTGGGCCTGTTTAGCCCGGAGAAGAGAAGATTGAGAGGCGATCTCATCAACGTGTACAAGTATCTGAAGGGGGAGTGTCAAGAGGATGAGGCCAGCCTCTTCTCCGTGGTGCGCAGCAACAGGACAAGAGGAAATGGGCAGAAACTGAACCACAGGGAGTTCCATCTGAACCTGAGGAAAAACTTCTTCACTGTGAGGGTGACAGAGCATTGGAGCAGGTTGCCCAGAGAGGTAATGGGGTCTCCTTTGCTGGAGATATTCAAAACCTGCCTGGACGCGATCCTGGGCAATATGCTCTAGAGGGCCCTGCTTGAGCAGAGGGGTTGGACTAGATGATCTCCAGAGGTCCCTTCCAACCTCAACCATTCTCTGAATCTGTGATTATACAAATTAAAATTTGTTTCTAACAGCTATGCAAAATCATGCTCAGTTAAAATATTCAGCACTTACAGGAAACCAGATCAATTATAAACTAATCTGAAGTTATTTACTGACTTTCACAGAAGTGCAAAAACAATAACTCTAAAAAAATCAAAAGTAATTCAGTTCTTGCTAATGGTACTTTTCAGTATGATGTGCACCCAGGAGAAAGAAAAGGCCAAAAGAACTGATTAGGTAATCCAACATAACATCTTTCTGGAGCAAGGATGTAGAGGTAGGTGGTTGTATTAAATTTTAACGGCTAAAGAAAAATTAGGCGATATAACTTGCTACAAGAATCTGTGCCTTACTTTACTTCTTATATTATTGTATTATTGCCAAAGTTCCATTTCTGCCATTTCTTTTTCACTGAATTGGCTGATAATGAAGCTTTACCTCCGCAGCGCAGATTCAGTCCCCTACATCCTTGATTTGTCAAGATATTTTGGAAAAGCTTCTGGAGATCAAACTGTAGGCCACACAGTTCACCACGCTGTTTGTTGTGCTTCTGTAATATCATGTCACCCCACAGTGATCCATCTGCATTAATTTGAACTAATTTAGGATTTAGCCCATTAATTATTGGCCTTCAACAGGGCAGAACGCACATGAACTTTGTGCATTTTCCAGAAGAACAAAGGAACAATCAGTACTCTCCTTGTCTAAGTATCTCATCTTTATTTCCACACTTTTCATTTTAGAAAAGCAAGCAGGAGGGTTTATATACCCTGTAGACAAAGTGCCTGACAGTCACTGTAGTAACAAATACATGCACACCTAAAACTAGTCTGTTCCAAAGGTTTTTCTATTTCCGAGTTATTGTATTGTATTTTTGTGATGCTGCTAATTTCAAATTGACTTATAATGGAATTTCTTTATCAAGTCAATTCTTAGCCTGTATTTTCTTGTCTCAGAACCCACAGTGTTCAAATATTGTTGTTGTTAGAGGAAATGGAGTTACGCACTTCAGAGATTTCGCTCATCTTTCCCATATTGCTCATTTCCAAAATGAGCATGAGGCAAAAAGGAAAAAACAAACTTCCCTAGTCGTTATGGAGAATGTGTTCAATGTTCTGTTTCTGTAAATATAAGTACATTGTGCCTGTAGTTCTAACACTCTTAGGAGTAACTTCATTTGAAGATTTGAAGATATAGCTAGCAATTAAAATTATAAAGACAAATGACTAAATGTTCCATAGTGTAATGGAATCAGCACAGGACATTGAATCAAATTGTTCCCCTGAACCATTAGTCTTTCTTCGAGCCAATTTGGGGAGACGGCAGTGGAACTTTAGAGTTTTGCTACACAAGCTTGTTATTACTTCTGAATAGTTGGGGTTTTTTTAATTGGTTTATATCCAAAAAATAACACAAATGGATTTATTTTCCTTCTATCCATTACAGGAATGTTTCCAGCCAAAAATACTGCAAACTCTGTCTAGAGCCAAAGGAAATGAGATTTTTGGGTCCAAGATGTAATGAGAAAGTTCTTAGAATCACTGTTTTGCATGGAATTACCTAAGCGCTTCCATTTTAAATACCTGAATCCTTTTGTGGTTTTGCAGTAACTTAGCAGTAATTTGCTGTCCTCAAAAAGTGCCTCAGTCTCAGGTGTCCTCAGCAGCCCATGAAAAGCCCTGTCAGTATTCACAGTGAGTTCTTCTGCCTATTTGAGTTTAGGGATTCGATACAGGATGTTCTAAAAGTATGTGTCCTGGATTTGGCTTTGCAGAAAACATAATATTGATTACTGCTTTGCCCAGAGAAGAGGCACTATTGCTGCTCTTCGTGACCAGAGATACTGTTCGGTCATTCGGGTCATCTTCCCTCTTCTGCCTGGGAGGACTGTAATCCAAACCTCCCATGAGACTACTGCTGTCCTATAGTACAGCCACTTATACGCCCCTGTGTTCAAGCTGTTCCACCTTACATATAACTTTAAATTTAATTCATTGGGTAAGAAAAAGGAAGCAAATGAACATGAATGTAGTGACATGCCGCAGAGCCCGTTCCCCAGTGGCTGCTGGAGTGTCAAGAGGATGAGGCCAGCCTCTTCTCCGTGGTGCCCAGCAACAGGACAAGAGGCAATGGGCAGGAACTGAACCACAGGGAGTTCCACCTAAACCTGAGAAAAAACTTCTTCACTGTGAGGGTGACAGAGCATTGGAGCAGGTTGCCCAGAGAGGCAGTGGAGTCTCCTTCGCTGGAGATATTCAAAACCCGTCTGGATGTGATCCTGGGCAATATGCTCTAGAGGGCCCTGCTTGAGCAGAGGGGTTGGACTAGATGATCTCCAGAGGTCCCTTCCAACCTCAACCATTCTCTGATTCTGTGATTCTGTGATTAGGCAGTGTGTTCCAGTCTCTGTGGTAAGGCTGTTTTGTATACTAAAAAGGATATGTATCTTAAAAAGAATATATCACAGGATAACAAAAGTATGCCTCTTTAATAGACCACAGTATAGTTTAGAAATATCTGAGACATTCTTACAAATGCTAGTAACAGTACCAGAAACAATTTAGCTGCATCAGTAGAGAGTTCCATGTGAATAAATTCACCTTTTTTGGTTAATTTTCAATAGAAACTAACCAAAAATAGTATGTGATCATCTAAGTAAAGATTATGTCACAGATATAGATTGAACAGAATAGATATCAGAATTGAAATAGTATCAGGAAATTTATAAATAATTTAAGTTATTTTGATTTCAAAGACGTGATTTAAGACATAGATTCTTTCAGTCTCATTTATAGGAATAATCTATTTATATGACCAGATAAGAATTCCTTGCTAGGGAAATTTGTCTTTTCTCCATATTCCCTTATAAGTTAGAAGGAAGTACAGAAAATCCCTCCATCTGGTGACTGCAAATTTATATGACCCATTTTACTTATGTAGCCTGTCTACTTTTTGAATTTGCAGAGGTACTGAGTGGGTGGCTCTGAATATATGCAAGCAAGTTTTCAAAACACAAAAATTCATTTCTACATGAGAAAATCCTCAGAGTGGAGTTCTTTAGCCTGTAGTCCCACGGGCTTATTTGCCTGTTGATTTAGGTTAAGATACGGGGAAGTAGCATAACCTAGGTTGACATCTTTGTCATCCACACGCTTAAAAAAATGCAACTATTATAAAACCCTGAACCGCAACAATTTCTCATCCCTAAGTCCCCATTTCATGTGGTGACCATGAATCAAGAGATACGTATCAAATGAAAATTAGTAGCATACTTACATGTCCTCAAAAAACAAATAAATCAAGACCTTACAATACATACATTCTCATGTCACATCTCCGTTCCTAAAATCCTCCACAGAGCAAATACTGTTTTCATTGTGTTCGAGAGGCAACCAGATTCTGATCAGTCTGGACAGTCCAATTTGTGAAAAGAAATTTCACAGTAATTAGAAAAGTAATGTGTCCATCTGAAATATCTGCTAATTAAATTAAAACATTTTAAAACATTTTATTATTAATCTTCTAAAATGAACTTGTAATGTAATTGCAAGTGAAGATTAGCTCAACAGCTCATATGGCAATTCCAGCTTCTGGAAGTACTGTACCCTGTAGCTGACACACTTGGTAGATGTAAAGGTACCTTTAAAATCAACAACATTGCCTTTTGCTACCCATGGCCTGCGTTATTCAAATAATGAAGGTTTCAGTGTTTTCTTTTTAAAAACTCTTGGGTTTATTTGTGTCAGTTTTTCAGAATTTCGAAGGGCAAATAAACTGTACTGGGTATAGGAAAATTTTAAACATCAGTGCTTCATGACTTACTGAAAAAGGACAACTGCAGCCTTGCTAAGTAAGAATTGTACCTCAGTGCAGTTCAATGTGCTCTGATTTTTAACAGCAATCAACAGAATTGTGCCTTGTCTGCTGAAAATTGTTTTAGAGTAGGGGTGATCAGAAAAATTTATAATGGGTCTATTTTTACGCCTAAGTTACAAGACAAAGTTTAAAAGTAGTCAGAAACCACAGTCTCTTGGAAAAGCTATTTTGAATTTATTTGTTGTGTCTCTGTTAGTTCAGCAAAATGAGGTATACATTGCATAGACACAGCTGATTTACAAAGTTATGTATCAGTGATGCTTAGAGGTGTGGTCAAAACTTACAAAAACCTGAATTGTGTTAATAAACGTAATCCACAATATTTTGTTTTCCTGGACATAAAGTATTTTATAATTATATGTAACCTTAATAAACAGCTATGAAGGAGCTTGAATATCTGTATCTATAATTACTCATATGTAGTAAGACAAATTATGTTTGTGTGATCCAGTGTTCCAAGATTGCTGTGTTCCTGCATGGAAAGCGTTTTATAATTATGTGTAACCCTCATCAGGAACTGTGAAGGAGCTTAAATAGCTAATGATGGCCTAAATTTATTCGTCCTTGGCATTTGTAAAGTCACATTAATAGAGCATGGAGTCACATTTTAACTGGCAAGTGATAAGTTCCATGAATGGAAATGGCATGTTTCAAAATATGGAAACAGTATTTTCTGTGCCAGAGAACTATGCTTGACGCAGTATGTGCTGACAATGTTGGAAGACAAGGAATAGGAAGGATTTATAAAACAATTAGTTTTAAGAATGAATTTTGAAAAAAAGAGAGAGAGAGAGGCTAAGTATATAGAATGTGATACGAAATGCTAGAAAATTATTTGAACACATTAGTGTGATGAGTGATTTAGAGCAAAGCACTGGTATCCTCTTAACCTCATATCAGAAAAGCTATAGAACATCCCCTATGAGTTATATCATTCCAATATATCAACAAATGATAAAATAGAGGGCTGAAAACGAGGATACCGTTGATGGAGGGGAGGGAGCAAGAGCCATCACACTGTCATATTAAAACACTGAAACAAGCAACATAGCTATTGTGTCGTAACTGCAAAAATCTCACAGCTGCTGTAAAGGAGTCTGGAGGAATTTGCTTGCATTGAAAGTGGATCTTCCAAATGACCAGCATAATTTTTTTAGTCAGTAACGTTACTACTTCATGCGTTGAAGTAGTCAGATATCATCATGGTGAGTGCAGTGGAAAAACCTGTGAAGAGATTAATAATTTTGTTTTCAATTTAGCATCTGTGTGGGCTGTCACACATTGAATGGTTAGATTAAAAGACGTCTTGAGTTGCTACTGGTTTTGGGGAGCAGCATTCAGAAGGAACCAAATGATACTATGGGAAAAAATGTCTTTGTGAATTGAGACCACATGATAAAATATGTTCATGAAGAAGCTGTTTTGAGGTTGCTTATGGCCAGGTACACTTGTGCAAACTTTTCTAGCTGCAAAAATCTCTTTCCTTCTTTGCAAACTGCATCAGACTTGCTCTCTAGTACTGCAAGAATATCTGTCATCCTATCTGCCTCAGTCTGATGAGGTATGGATATGCTGAAAGCTCTCTAGGATATCCTGCATACCATGAATGAATTTGAATCCTTTGCCTTTTAAGGCCAGAAAAAAACATCGAAGAAAACCTGGCCCATGTTCTATACTGGAGGCAGGTTGTCCTGACAGTACTGAGAAAATACTAACTGTTCATGCCAAGATTTCTGTGCCACTCTAAAACTTACGTAAAAGACATACGTACTTGAAAAACCTGCTTTTGACATATGGAGACTAGGCTCCAGGAAACATTTTCCATGATTCCCATGCTTTATCATCTTCTGCTGCAGCTCAGATAAAGAAAATGAAATCACCTGAGATCTTCCAGAAATCTCGTTCTCTGCCATCTCTCCCCCTCACCCTGAGAGGAATAGAAAGTTCAGCAGAGGAGCAGAGGGCTGCCAGTCTTAGGCTCTCAGCAGTGCTTCTTCAGGCCCCCTACCTGCAGGTCTGATCTTCTCTATGAGCACTGGTCAGCTCTGGTTTTGCTTGGAAAAATATTTCCCGAAGTGTTGACTTAGTTACACCAGTGACACGCAGTGATGCCACTTGTGATCTTCAGATCGTATTAATCAAATGCCTAAAGTTATTTGGGATAAACCTGCACTGTAACTTTCATTTTTTTGGAATTATAGCTTTATGTTCCGTAATGGAGTTGTTAACGTAAAAGTCCAAATTATTGTGTAGCATAGGGAAATAAAGAAAGGCAGAGCTTTCAAAAAGCTTTAGAATAGAACCAACTATGATGCACAGTAACATATGAATATGTACATTTTGGTATGAATTATATTTTTCTTTATTCATTTGATACAAAAAGAAACGCTTGAATCATTAGCTTGCTTAAAATAAGAGGAAGGCTTGTTGACAGGTATTTTAGTGGTTAGTCAAAAGAAGCATCACAAGGTGATCTTTATTTGCTAAAATTATTAGATTACCAGCTAAGTGAAGGCAATGGTAAGTAAATAGGACAATGATGAAAAAGGAATAAAATGTTTTTGAAAGAATTAATTTTAGTCAGTTACTGTAAAAGACTATTTATAGAACATTGCACAAATCTAAGCAGAATGCCAGATAAAAGTAGGATCCTGTGAGAGATCCTCTGGGCTGATCCTTTTGCTTATCCTGAAGTTTTTACTTCAATTTACTATGCCAAATTATATGAAAGCAAAGAAGTAAAAACTGTTAAGAGAGAGGAACGTGGGTAAATGTAACAAAAAGAGAAGTAGTCCAAAAGGGATTCAGAGAGAAAGAGAATGTGAGGACAGTAGCTGAAAGGAAGAATGCAGAAATGTATGAGAAGTAGCAGATACTAGATACTAGATGCAGACAGTATATTTCGTATATACAGATTGACCATATGTGCATCTGCCCATTCATTCACTAAATGATGCAGTATTTTGGAGAAAGACTTTCTAAGGCCTTGCATTAGAAATCTACTTTTAAGAAGTGTTTTGCAAGAGAAAAAGGTAGCAAAAAAGCCAGAGGAAGCTTAAGAGAGAATTTAGGAAAGAGATGTTAAAGGTGTTTGCTAGGAAGCTAGGCAGTGGGATATATGGGAATAAAAAAGGAAAAGGAAGATGTGGCTAGGAATGGAATTTTGCAGAGCCTTGAATATATGGGCAAAAAGCTTTAATTAGAAAGAAATTTGCAGAGAAGCGATATAAAGACATACAAGCAGAGCTATGCTGAGAATTTCCTCAGAATTCCATTGAGGATCAACGAGTATGTTAACAGCAGAAGGAGATCACTTTCAAATCCGTTAATTTCTTTGTATTTAAGGTATTTTGGTGTCTGGCATTTAATGAAGTATGTGATGTTATCTTTGCTGATCTGTTATCATGCTCTCTATACAGCAATTTTGTACCTGTATGAAAAATTTCAGTGAAAGGCCATATTCAGTTACAAATAGGTCTTTTGGCAACCTTGTGTTCTTTGCTTATTCTGCTGCTATTAGCCTGGAGTTATGACATTTTACAGTGAGAAGTAGATGTTTACTTCTCAGATGAGATTCATTTTTCACTGCCTGGAAGATACTGGCTACTGAAATGTTGGAAATTTCTTCCCCATCAGACTTCCTTTTATTTTTTCCTGTTATTCTTCTAACTCACTTTTGCTATTCACTTGAGAAAAGCTATATTGAAACCTTTTAATCCACTGTTACTTATTTATATTTTTATGTTATTCTTTAATCCAAGTCATTTATTGTCTCTGTTTCTGCTTTCACTCTTAAGGTATAACTGCATAGTTAATGTTCACTTCCCCACTCTTTACTGAGCTTAAATAGCATGTGTGTGAAGGCTCCTGGAAGACAGTGGAGAATCTCACAGCAAAAGGAAAAATGTCAGACCAGAGTTTGAACGGGGTTGTGAAGAAAGATATTTTCTGAGGTTTGGAAGGACAGCATTAGATCCCAAACATCTGGTAGTTAGGACTGTATAAATTCTGAACCTGTAGTTTCTTTTTCATTCGCTTTGGAGGCTATTGTTGAAGAGGGAAATAAGTCTTTGTTTAGAACGTGAGGAGGAGCCAGGGCAGCAACTGATGCTTAACCTTGGAGAATTAGCAGAACTAGGGAAACAAACTGAGAGAGCGCAGTAGGCTTACATCCAGCACCAGATAAAGTAATTTACCTGGCTTTTGAAAAGCACAAAACTGCAAGTTTGTGAATAGCTGGGCTTTCGTTTTGTGTTTGCATTCTGTGATTGTGCTGACCTCCTTTATTAAGTGACTGCAAGTAAGATCGCAGCCAGCTGAATGGGAAGTGAGGAAGGCCACCTGAATGAATTTGCTCTTTATCTGTGTTCTGTTGCATCTATCCAAAGTAAGAAAAGCCTCTGTAATGAGGACAAGCATTTCTGCAGTCTGAACCTCTTTCTGTCACTGCTTCAATTTCCTCCTACGTCACTGGAAATTGGAGACAATCTGAAGAACAAGAACATCCCTTAGCACAGTCGTCTCCCCTGCCATTTCTAGTCACCAAGTGTGCCGCAGGTTAAGCGTTATTTGCAGAGTGCTCAGGCAGCTAGATCTCATTTGGGAACCCACAAAAAGACTGCAGCCTCACAGGCCTCTTTCCATTAGATTTTTGTCCTCAGAAAATGTGTTTAATGAGCTGGTCTTCAGTGAGGTCAAACACTTACTCACTTTTCAGAAATATAAGGGAGGTACACAAAGCTTCTCTAATGACAATGTGAAACTCTTTTCCAGGTCAGATCTATCCAGTGGGCCTTTCACAGTACCATCTATAGACATTAAGCCCATCACTGTCGTAATTAGCCCGTAGCAGGTTAACTTTTCTACTGCGAAGTCAGTTACATTCCGGAGGTACCTGTTGTGTGACCCTGCTAGGCTGGTCTTTTTATTTTTAGATGTATGGCATCTATTATTTAGTTTTACAGTAATCCCTAGCAGTCACAAAAATTCACATTTTTCTAAATTATCTGCTCATAATGTAAAAACCTTGAAGTTTCCACACTATCATTCTTACAAGTCAGAAAGTAAATAAAACAAAAGTGGTCTATTTCTTTTGTCTTCTTAGAGGTTATAAAAAGCGCAACAAATCCTCAGCAATTTAATTCTAGTGTGTTTTGAGAAGTAGCCTTGCTAACACTTGAGAGCGTATGACAGCCATATACAAAAGCACATAGCTCAAACATCTTGTTGTGAGGCAGGTTTTCAAATATAGCTATTTCAGTAATTCTTATAAAGCTGCATACATAAATGTTGCCTAGATGTATACTAACTTTTGAAATTCTTTAGTTACAGAAAGAAAAATACTATAAAAAATTGAGATTCATAGCCTTTCAGAATAACAAATGTTTAATGCTTTACAAAATTCGTCTCACAATAATTACCCAAAACTAAATTCTTACTTCACATCTTACTTAAGTAATGCATAATATTCTTCGGGAAATATGAGGAAGTAATGTTTTTTATAATTGGAATTTTGTTCCTTAGGTCTAACTAGCTGTACATAAATAGCATGTTATATCTTCATCTTGTTATTTGGATTGATAAATATCTGTATTTTAAGACACGTATGAACTGGTTAAAACTATTGCTGTTCTGTTTTCAGAACAGGGGCAGATTAATTGGGATGTACGATACACCTGCATTTCTATTCTACAATTTGCATTAGAAAAAATAACAATTGTCCCTGCACTAAAATGGTGATTTAAAAAACAAAACTCGTGAGCGACTAGTATACAAAGTGCTGGGGTAAAAGGTCAAGGCCTATTTCAAGCAATATGCAGTTATTGTATTTGGCATTACTTTAAAGATAAGTCCCCAAAGTTTTATTTATTTTGCCATTTTAATTGAAACTGGGCTTTAAAAGTCAACAGAAGCCTGAGCCTTTGACAATTTGGACACATTTCTAGCACTGTTTAACAACTTTTTTTTGCCTTCAGCAGCTGCCAGTTTGTTTAGGCAGTATGTGTATTATAGAATTGTCTGAAACAAATATTAACATAGTCAGGAAGGCTTCCCATAATATGGTAATATGGTAGTCTTTAGGGTTTGCAGCTCTGATGAAAATCTAATTAGGTTTTTCTGTTTTGAATAGCCCTAAACTAGATCTGCAGTGTAGATTCACAACCAGCTAAGGGACCTGCATAATGAAGCTTTCAGCTATATTCATTTGATGCTTAAAAATGCATTGTTTTTCCTTAGGTGTTGTAAATATTTTAATATTTTAACTAAATGCTTACTATGAGCATAGAACAGGCTATAAAACAGCCCAGAGCAGGAAAAATATAGTTTTTAATTGCTTATGACTAAAAGGCACTGTACAAATATGTGAAACCAAACCCAGATATCTTCAGATACTAAAAACACCACGTAATTCACAACATTTTCTTCCTAGCATCTGAACTATAAAATAAGCCTTTTCTGAGCAGTGTTGTGTGATTTAACTGCTGAAAGAAACATCTGCTCAACAGTTGCAATTTTCCCACTATGGCATGCTCCAAATGATGTCATCTTTTCTCTCCCATAATAAGTTAGTTTTTGTGTCTAAATCTTCATGTTTTGGCATCTGTGTAGGGTGACTATTACAAGCCTTAGGCTGTTCTGAATTCTGAATGCCTGGCATGAACAGGGTATTTTTCAATACCATAGAGCAAAAAGTGCTATTCTTACATTAACAACAAAACATGGAACAATATACGATGATCCCAGGAATTGTATGAACTGAAGGAAAAATGTTTGTCTTTAATTTCGTTATAACAAAGCACATGTATAATAATAAAGTATAATTATAATGGATAGATTAATACATGGAAATCCTATGTTTTCAGTACTTGGTGTGCATCTACTATGATGGATAATCCTGTATGTTGGTGATAATATTTTGTTTACATCTATGTAACTCTTATATCTAGCATGAATCTTTCATACATCTGTGTAAGTGATCTACTTTAAAGACTCAGAATTGATTCAGTATAAGCTCTGACAATTCTTAGGGTTAATCTAAGCTATGTATTACAAACATATTGGCACCAAAAGTTAAAACTTCTTATTAGTTAATGAAGTAGTGAAAAGGAACTTTTACATTTAAGCAAAGAAGAAAGGACTTCAGGCATAGGAAGGAATTTCCATATGCTTTAGATGGCTTTACAGATGGGCAAAACTCAAGTAAGCTGTTGCGTAGCTGTCTCACAGTGTATTGTTTCTTGGGGATAGAGATTTTTTATGGAAAGAAATGTATAGTCTGTATATTAGAATTCAAAATATGAAGGCCCTCAGAGGTAACTTTGAACCTGATTGACGGTCTATAACCAGCATATGGACGGATGCATAAACAGGAGTTCTGCACAGCACATCGCACTAAGCTCTGGAAAGTCAAAATGTGTCCTGAGATAGGTGGTCACAGTAAAATGAAATCTCCTGTAACATTTAGTGATGTTGTTAAAAGACTTTTCATCCAGAGTGTGTAAAACTTTTAAATAGATTAGAAGCTTAAGATTCTGTTCCTCATAGTAATTTAGTTCCCATCTGTGCACAAATTGCTATCGTATACTGAATATTACAGTGTTCTTTATTATAGCTGGAAGAACCATTTGATTCAAGAAGCTCAGCTGTTTATGCCATTATTACTTGGCCTTTTCATAGCTACCAAAGGGAATAAGAGAAGAGGCTGCTAGTGACATCTTTGCTATTTTTCACTGTAGTGACTGTTTCTCAGGCTGGTAGCTATCAGTGGTACTGATGTTGTTAATGACAATTTGCTTTGAGATTGGCCCAATGGAATTATTGACAAGTAGTATCACATTCTTGCAATTTACGTTTGGCTGGTGAACTAGAAATATCTCACTGTACTGCGGAAGTGGTAGCCAGAGCGATATTCCTGTTATTGTTAACCTCTCCTAATTCTTCCAGCTTCCATTTTGCCTGTGTAATCTATCATATGAAATTGGAAGATTTTGCTATGCAATCAGAAGCAAAACAGTCAGGTTTTGGTAATTAGTAGTTTTACTTGTTTGTCACTTTTGATAAGAAAAGCCAGAAATGCAACTACTAGCCAGTCAAATGTTTGCGATTTGAATATACATAAATCTGTCTTCTACTGTTATATCGTTTAGGTTTTTCTACAACAGTGGAATTTCTGTATGAATTGAAATATCAATCAGATAAAATTAAATCTCAGCTTGACTCTTTGGTGGGTATACATCTAATGCAAAAAGAACGAGATACAGAGTCTGGAATTATAACACTGATCTTTAATATAGTGTTTGCACCTAACAAACCAATGAGGTAAGTCCTTACTCTTCCTTACTACTAATAGAACATGCAATAAAATCCTATCCGATTAAGTTTAGCTAAGTATACACCTCCCTGCACTTCTTCATTCTATTTTCCCCTCTGAGATCTACGGTCTTGCTGCTTCTGCTTATGATATCTTTGATATTAAAACTGACAGTGTTTCTTTCTAATGCCTGCTGGATGGTTCTGTTGAGTTACTGCCCTGTTCTGTGTGTCCATCAATTTACTTGTAATCATTGGAGTACTGAAAGTGTTACAGCCTCAAATGAAAATTACTTGCTCTCTAAGTAAAGCATAGAGACAGGATAGTCTGTCAGCCTCGGAAAAACATTTCCTAGACAGACATGTGTGCATATTCTTTGGCGAAGTGGGGTGGTTTATCATGAAATGAGTCTGCAGTTTCCCAGTAACAATGGTTCACAGGAAAATGGTACCCTCTTCTATAGCTGTGATGTAAAAAATGGTCATTTTGCTTTGCTTTAAATTAGTACATCCCATCCCTTTAAAAATAAACTGTGAAAGGGCCATTCTTTTGGAGAGAGTGAGAAATTGTGTCTTTCTTTGGAAGAAGCCAAGCATGTATGGTGGACAGGCTTTCTTGAAGCTTCTATCAAGAAAGTGCAAGCAAAAGAGAAATTGGGAGGCTGGATGCTACCAGGAAGAGAAGAACAGACACTGCCAGAGTGCAGGGGTTGTGTACAAAGGATATTTTTAGACTGCAGGCAGGGACTGTGTTGGCAGTAGTCGAGTAAGTTATTGGAACAGACTAAGAGCAAGCCACTAGGAAAGTCTATCCACCCATGTCCACACCTTTTCTATTTCTATTCTGTGTGTCCTCCTCCCGCCCTTTCTTTTTAAATCTTTATGTACCTGAGACCTGTCAAGCCTGGGGTAGAGGACAGAAAGGCTGCAATTAAATTGGTTTCTTTATCATCCAGATCTACAGCACTAATTCTCTTTTCAGACAGTTCAAAGCCATCATAGTCTGGCATTTTCTGAAAGTACATAGACCTAAGTCAGATCTATTTGGTTCTAATATGTACTGCTAACATGTTCGGGACCAAATTCTCCTCTAACACCAGAATAAATAAAGAATAACCAGTAAAAAAAATTGAGTTAAATCAGAGTAAACAGAAGAAGAATCAAATCTCTGGGCTGTGCCCATCGTTTTGCTTTCATATTATGTCCTTTCTTACATTATACTGTAAATATCAAGTGCTATTTAGGCTCCATTCCAGTCTAAAGTATAACTGATATATACTATGTCATATAAAATTTAAGACACCTTCCAATTGAAAGCCATCTGCACTTTCATTTTACTGAAGTATAGTTCTACACACACAGAAGCTTATTCTGGATATTTGTTTACTGAGTTTATGTTTTATTATGTAGTTCTGTGCAATGAATGCTTTAACTTAAACTTTAAGGAATGCAGCAACTCTAGTAGTACAGTGTGCCACAGGAGGAATCTGGAAGTTTCCAATACTGTTCATCGCTATGGAGCCAGAAGTGGATGATGTTATCAACATTGAAGCAGCTGGCCTGAATAAGGAAACTATAGTTGGCTTTAAGCTTACAAGCCAGACAAGGTAAAAATACTTATGATAAAGTATTTATACAATTTTCTGAAGGTTGTAACCTGTGCTCAAATACATCAAATATGATAGATTTGGGCAACAGAAGCAAAACTGAGCTGCAGCTATCTCAGAAATAGGTCATTACTTCCAAGTGCCACACTGTGTCGGTAGCGAATGATGGTTCTGAAGCTGTACTATAGGAAACAGCAGGGCTCTACACCTCAGTCTATAGCCACCACGAGAGAATTGGTGGAGTAGGTCCAGATGCTTGTGTTCTGACTCTAAAGTTTTGCCATGAAATGCTTTTGGGTGTTAAAATATATAACGCAATGCTAAGGAAGATGTGTCATGATATTAAAGGCTTACTTTACGGAACATTTACAGAGCTCTAAATGATTTTACTAATTGATTTTGCTAAACTGGTTGTTTTTCAAAATACTTTATGCGTAAAACAAGCCAAAAAATCTTTTATATTGTGCTTTAAAAATTTTAGAATGAGCCATTCTTTTTAAAGTATTCGTATTTTATTATGTAGGAATGTTACTGCATTCTTGTTTACTCTGTCCTTTTATTAGATATAATAATTGTGTCAGAGTCTTCAGTATAGCAGGAACTCAAGGATTCCATTGTATATTATAGATAGATAAGCTTTAAAATAGTAAAAAGTGAACCTGAAAGACAATCATGAGGCTTACAATTTAATTAGTTTATGGAAGTCTTAAAGCTTCCTTAAAAACTTTTTTTTTTTTTTTTACTGTATATCTACCCAATGTACCAGATACTGAGATTAATAATTAACTTTCATTGTAGATGCATGCTTTTGCAGCATCCCCAGGAAGAAGTGTCCTTGGTTCTTACTGATTTTTCTAAGAGATTATTTCCAAAAGCTATGCATTGCAGATGGACACTTATTCCAGCTTTCAGGTGACTGTCAGTGATGATAATTCGTGAGGACTCTGAAAAAGGCTCTGCTACAATGTTCAAGTTAACAGCTTCAGGAGAACGGGCTGTTTCAGGAACAAAAGTGAAGCAATTGCTCTGGCAATACTGTAATCTTTTGGTAGGTGTTTGATAGTAGTGAAGAGACCTAATGTTCTCAAAAAAGGTATTATAAAGTCTGAATCATTACAGTTATATATAGAAGGAGCCTTGATGGAAGGCAGATTCTCTTTTTCCTTCAAAAACATTCAAACTTTATTTTATATAAGAAGGGTTCCCCCATACACATTTTACATACAAAATGTAATGCTTGCATGTAATGAATATGCTCTATACTGTGAACAGTGCCAACAGCTGCTCTGTAAGTTTTGTATTGCTTTATCTTATGTTTGATTTACTTAGGGTCTTTTGGTGGTGAAGATTTTGTTATGGAAATAGAGCAGTCAGCCAACTAAAATGTAGCATTCGGGGTCTTTACTTTAAAAGCAATTACACAAGAAACCTGTATATTACAGATGTAATTTAATGCTTAAATAACTCAAATAGTTTAGATTAAAAATAAAGCCATTAAATATTAAAATATGGATTAAGAGGTTTCAGTTGGGATATGGAATATCAACATATAGCCCTTTCCAGAGAAAAATGATCACCACTTTGGGTTTTTTCCTAAGTAAAGAGTTAGCAGCCCAATCCAATGGAGAATCGGTTCTGGTACTTTAAAAGAGGTGAGTCTTTTTCCCTTGCGTATATATATTTATATACTTTCTGTATTCTTTTCTTATGGATAATAACTCATTGCACTGGTTCTTTGAATGAGAGTAACTAGCAGGGAAACAGAGAGGTGTTTTCTGTGTAGCCCTCTAGAAAGGAAATCTACAACTGTGTCTGTTTCTCTTTTATCTACCTCTAGGACAGAGTGGTTGCGTGGCCTCACTACGAAGAACTGTACTTCTTTTGGGGTTGGCAGGGTTCATAGTGATGCAATGCAACAACAAAAAATTGGGAACTACTGCACAAAAAAAGGGCAGTATCTTGTTAAGGGTATATTAGGATTCTCTGTGTATACCAATTTAGTTGACAAGCCTTAGTGACACCAAGAGCACCTCTGGTGGCCTCTATAAAGCTTTAAGGTCAATTGTTTTAAGTTTTTTTTTTTAAATATCTTCTTGTCTCTTTAATTCCCCCTACCCACAGCAAAACGTGTAAGAAATACTTAAGAGTAAATTAATGATTTTCCAGTTTACCAGTAAATATACCTGATATAGTTGCTTCAGAAATGATATTACAGTTAGAAAAGGGAGGGGAGTTACTGTGCTGTTCAAAATGATTTATAATATGAAAACTCTGAGAACCTCATGCAAGTATGCAATGCATTCTGTTTTTTAATAAATTTAAAATAGAGATACACATGCCCCTAATGAGCAAAAGACCAATATTTTCAGTGACTAGTGAAAGATACTGGGAATCCAGCCACATACTTTTGCTGTATGAAGAAAATTCAAATATATTTTTAAAAACTGTCTGCGCTTAGGACAATTGTGATATATGAGTAGTCCAATATTTTATTTTCAGCTTAACAAATTCAGAAAGGACATACTGTTGGGTGTTTCTTTATAATGACATTAAGATTGCTTAGAAATAAATAAGTAGATTTCCCTTGTTAAGTACGAAAAATCTGCCATTTTATAACAGTCATAGATGATCTTTTGTGGTATTTGTCATAAATGTAGGCTTAATTCAGCACCAGCTGAAATCATTGGCAACATTTCCACTGAAGCAATTGGCTTTGGAGCAAGCCTCTAGTATTTGTTTTAACATTAGTGTTTGTTTTAGTACCAAATGCATTACTGAAAGCCAATGTAAACTGATGTGTGTAATGACAGCGATATTAGCCAAAAAGGAATAGATAAAATGTTACCCCTATAAATAAAAATTATATAAATTTGTTTGATATCCATTTTAAAATATTGGTCCTTTCTATTTATGCTGATCGCTATGTGTTTGAAGCAGAGTACAAAAATTCTGACAGTGATGCTGTGCTTAAGAAAACTAGTCCTTTTTGCATTTGAAGATTACTGAAAATAACTTAGTTTTTAATGTATTTTTAATCAATTATCTTTTGGGATCAGGACAGTTTTACTAATAGAGAACTGTTTTCTGGAGAATATTTGCTACTATATATTCTAGTACAGATGCAGTTGCACTTATTTCTTCATGTTAAAATATTGGCACCCAGCTGCAGCAGAGTGTGCCTCACTTATTTTCCAGTGCAGATTCTTCAGTAGCCAACATGCAACATGTAGATAGATATATATGAACACTGCTTTCACTTGAAAAGTTTTGGTAATTTGCATTAATTTTGAATGTTTGTTCAAAACCGTGGATAATTCTCTCCTGTTCATTCTATGTTCTTAATTCTCATATACATAACGTTTCTCTGAGGTAATTCTAGCTTTCCATCACTAAATTACTGATGGTTTGAATCTTATATTGCTTCCTCTATACAATCAAATTTTATCCATCCTACTCTTCCGCCCCAACCTTTCATTCCAAATCTCTGTTTATCGCATACCAGAGATTTCTTGCATTGAGGAAGCTTCTCAGATGAACTCAGACTATGCTTCTGTAAAGCACACTTAGTGTCAGCTATCACAGAAGCCAAAAAGATGGCATTGGTATGGTCTCCACAGAGTGGCATATGCATAATCCAAGGCTCCGCCAGATTGTGGAAACAGGGGTAGAATAAAGAGAGAGCAAGAAGATGTGGACTGGGAGAAGACAGGAAAGCTGAATTTAGACTTTAAAATGACTGCATATGCAGATTTAGTTGTGTTAATAGCCTACATTTCATATTTTGTACACTGAGGTGGATGTGTTCCTTATTTCATCTGTGCTCATCTCCTAGTGCATAGAATAAATGTTCAGTAAAGAAATTCCTTGATCATAGAAAATGAATGTTAATGCTGTCTAAAGAATAGTGAGCAATCCAATTTTTCCAGTACCTTCCATAATTCTAAAGGGAAAAACAAAAATTGCTTTATAGTTAAAACTTTGAAAAATATTTCTGCTTTTCTGTAATTACTGCTGTATTTCATTAGAACTACCAGGAGCTAGAATTATGAATGCTGCAAGAAAACGCATTCATTAAGTTCCCAGTATACTTACTCTCCCTCATACATTGCTGTGCATATTATAATCCTGAATTCCTATATCAATGTCATTGTTACCAGTTCTGTGAAATTCTACCATTCTTCTAAATATGTAATTAGAGTACTTTATCTTAGTATCTCCCACGTAGTGGCAGCTGCAAAGTACAAATGTGGACTAAGCTCCATTTTTGGAGTCTGAATATAGGTGACATAGTGCAAAATGTTGACAATGCTGTACATGCAGCAGACCTTCCAAAAAGCGACGACCATCCTTCTTAGCACTATGATATCTGAGATTTAACATATTTAGCCAGGAACTTTATTTAGCCGTATTATCGGGACCTCCTCTAGCAGGAAAAGCCACTTTACCAGTCTGTCTATATAGTACATCTTGGTATGAAGAGAGTTAGATTTTCTGAAGACAAAAATCATAGCTCCTGCTTTTGATTTTACAACATGTAGGCATCAAAAGTGATATTATATTAGGAAAAAGATACCTTGAAAGTCATTTTGTCATGCAGTGTTTCATCAAATTTTTAAAAGTCTTCAAATGCTGAAGCAATCTTTCTAAAACTTTACAGTGGTAAGTTGGATGGACATCTCTTCTGACGTCCAGAGTTCAGGATTTACAGATGCTCTTGGTATGTAATACAATCAGCTATGAGGAATGATGAGGACAATCTCATTCTTTCCTTATTTGTCATTTTTTTAATGAAAAATAACCATCTAAATCATGCCAACTATGACTAATAACTTTAGAGAATTTCACAACTGTATAATGCTAATGAGCGTATAGAAAGAACTTCACTGTGTAATAACTAAAATCTCATGCATTTTCCAGCAGGTGTTAACTATGAATTACAGCAAGTGAGTTCAGTTATGATTAACTATTTTTGGAAGCACATTGCAGCATTTTCAAATCGCACCCATTATTTCCTTAGCAGTTATATATTTCACAGATGAATAGGCTATGTTATTCTTTTTTTATTGAAAAAAGTACATTTGGTCCAAAGTATCACACAGTACTTTTTAAGTATGGTTTGCAAAATACTGACTTTTGTTACGGAGTGCATTTCTAAATTTCTGTAGGAATAGTTCGCTACTTCACTAGATTGAGGAAGAGCGGAACAAATAAAGCTATTTTGAACCTTAGTGTAATAAAGACTTCATTGTATTTTCAGGATTATAAGTTTTAGAGCACTTTTTTTTGGTTGAAGACATAAGGTGCTATCTGTTTTCAATTTACTGGTTTAAAAATTACCTAACGTGAGAACACTGACTAGCATAAACTGCTATATAAAAATAATGTGAAATGAGGATTAAAGGAGTAATTATAATTATGTCTATTAAACGAGCTCAATTTCCACTCTTCCTGTTGTCATGATTTTATTTCCTAATTAATTTTTAAATTCAATTTAGTATTTACTATTGTTCATTCTTTGAATAAGGAGAGAGTTCATATTATCTGATAGCAATATCCAACCATTAGGATAGTAATTATAGAACACGCGAATGGGAAGACACATTTGCTTCTCTGGTTTAGATGGCCTCTACTTTATATTTACTAATTCAGTTGTACTTGATTTGTGCATGTTTTCAAAACTCTACCCTACATATCATTCAGCTTTATCAAGTAAGTCTGTATCTGCCACCCTTGACTTAGACAAAAGCCTTCTTGGGAAAATATGAAATGCTTCATCCCTATTCTTCATGACTGAGAAATGAGAAGCCAAAATGACTCCAGAGCTGTTTTACCTGGAGCAGTAATCAAAGAGCAAAGGAGGAATTAATTGTTAATAATTGTAAGCAATGTAATTATTAATTTTTAATTATACACTAAATATACAGACACTGAAAGCTATAGTGTTGGAAATTTGGGTGCTGTTTTGGGGACTTTGGGAATCTGTAGCTTTTTCTGTACTATAGATGATGACAATGAGAAGACATGCTAGCAAGCTACCAAGGATTCCAGCTAGTCTCCCTGATGTGAACATCAGTGAAAACACCGCTTGATTTTTCTTGTGTGGCCATCTTTAGATATATTTTTAACAGAAAAATCCGTGATTTATCAGAACTACAAGCACTATAGTGAGAGGTTCCTGTTTCTAACTGTATGTGAATAAGTTTTTAATTGCTAATTCTCATGCCAGTCGCCATATCCACCTCAGCATCTTTTTTGGCCTACTATATTATTCAATTTGATAGAATTTCTGTTTTCCTTATTTAGACATAGGTCCTGCTTCAAGGAACATTTTATGTCAAGTAACTGACTTCAGTCTTCCTAAAACTGCTGGGTTTTAAGGAAGGGAAGAGAAGGGAAGGGAAGGGAAGGGAAGGGAAGAGAAGGGAAATATTTTAGGTGTGTATATATATATATATATATATATATATTTATATGTGTGTGTGTGTGTATAAATGTGTGTGTGTGTGTATTCAATCTTCACAGAAAAAATGCAGCAGCCTCTAGTATCTTTTCTCAATGCTATCTAGAGGCATGTTGATTTTTTAAAGCATTTTAATATTTTTCTTCATTTTTCTTTCTGTGGATGAAAATCTGGCAAAGTTAGTGCAATATGATTTTTTTCTGACGTGGCAAATATGAGTATCTTGCATGAACAGTTATACATAAGCTTTCTGACAGTTTCATTCTAAACTATCTTGTCCATTTTTTGGGATTAAAACAATGGCTTTTTCTCTTGTACATTCTCTAAATGTTTTGAGGACTCATTTCTGGTATTTGAAAAAAGTTACTGTCATCACACTGCTAAGGTGCAGTTTCTGCAATAACGTCCCTATTCGCTTGTGTCTTCTGTGCATGCAGCCTCTCCCACTTCATTTAGCCTTTCGTCATTAGAGCTATTATCCGAGTCATGCTCTTGTATCTCTCTTGAAGACGCGAAGCGTTTATTAGTAGGTGCCATCCCTGACTAGCTGGATGCTTTTCCTACTTGCCAGAAAAGAGACTGAGCACAAGGGAGAAAGAAAGCACTATCTTACAATGTTTCCTGTATTCAATAGAGCAGTTATGTTAGAAGAGGAAGACCTGTATTCAGGTTCCTGGTGCAGATCAGAATCAAGGCTTAAATCTCACACCGTTTTTGATGAGTGCTCTACTCTGCCACTTAATATAAGACTACTCTTTTCCATCCCTTGCCTGTCTTCTGTGTATAGTAGGTTTGCTGTAAGGGTTCACATTTGAGCAGGCCTTACTGGAAAGCAGATGTGAAAATTCAGGGTTTGGATGGCAAGAAGTGAGAACTCAGGCCGTAACAAGATTGGTGCTTATAGTGGTATAAACGCAGCTGCACAGCTTGAGGTACCACAAAAAGATTATCAGCATAAGCTTGATGTCACAGGACTTGAAATGCAGCTTCAGACGTTCAGTAGTTTCGACCACCTTGATGGCACCTAAAGGAAAAGTTAAGCTAAATCCACTAATGCACCAAAGTCTGATGGCACTACTAAATTTAATGTTCTTCTATAATTTTTTTGAGGAGGCGGAAGGTTTCTGGTTTCCATTTTTTGTACTGGCACTGTTTGTTTCTACAGACTTGGAAGCTGACTTTTTTCATGATAGTACTTTGAAGTTAAGAAAATTTTTCATGAGAACATATGCAAAAGGAGAGCTATTTATAAACAACATAACATAGACCCAATGTACCATCCACTGCATAGCACTTGCCCAGGAAATGTGGGACATTTCCATGGAGATATGAATAGTCATAAAATATTAAATTACACTCCTTTGTATTTTCTTTGAAAAGCAGTATTATTTCTAGCGTGACAACCCATGAATACACAGACTTGAATAGTTTTCCTTTGAGTTGTTGTTAATTTTTCATTCTTCAAGTTTTATCAACTAAAAATGTAGCTCTAAGCGTGATATTTGCCCTGCTGTATTATGGCAGAGTGTCTTGAGTTGTTTTTTGAGAACAATATTATATTTCCACTTCAATTTCTTTTGTTAACCTTCTGTATATTCACAGGTTAGCTAATGTTCATATTTTAAAAATGCACACAACATAGAGTAAGAATAGTCAGTACGCTAACAGAGTGGACTAGCCAGATGGGAAGGAACTATAAGACTGAAAGTGGCAAAGGTCCAGGAGAAAGTTGTTCAGATGGGTTGGATATTGAAGAATTATGGGAAAGAAAGTGCAGAACATAGGCTAAGCAAATGAAAGTAAAATAAGAGTCTAGATGGCAATGGAGATAACCTCTGCAACATATGACAGGACTGAAAGGAGAATACTTGACTGCAAAGTATGTAATGTATACTTTCATGCTAAGAATATGTTTATGACAAAGAGTCATTGAGGAATTCTGATAGATAGTCTTCATTTTGGGATTGGCTAAAAACATTTCATTTCCTCTCCTGTTTTTTTCCTCTCCTGTCCCAGTTTTTCCTGGGAACAAGACATTTCCTTTGATATTAAACAAGTCCTACAATGTCTGTGACAAAAGTTCTTATGAGGCTCAAGACATACAATATCTGCAGAGGAATGTAATATTTTTTATTGCGATATTTTAAAGTGTTTATTTGTGAAACAAGGAAAACTTGGAAAACAGAGATAGAAAACCAGAATTTCCCATATATTCATTTCAAGGCTTACAGAACTCCTTCCCATTCTGGTAACACTCCACTAGACTGCAAACTTGGTCATAAAACTTAATAAAATGGTTAGGTTGTCAGTTTTACTTGATTAGAGATTAGAAAAGTGAGGATTTTTAAACAAGAAAAGTGGAGTTTCAGTCTGACATGGAGTTTACTTCTATTAGTATTATTGAAATGGGTAATTTTCAGTAACAAAACATGTCCCTATGCATAATTTCAGCTGTCTTGACAAACTGAGAAAAGTGATTCTGCTTTTTTAAGTGGAAAATCTATCCACTATCATTATTCTATAATTAATATAGTATTCATAATAAAATATTAATGTTGGAAATGGAAGACCTATGTTCAGATGTCTATATATAAAGATTATAAGTATTTATAAATAAATGTAAATAATTACTACAGGATAATTACTTTGTAAGTAGCAATGCTATTATTATTCTGTAAGCATTCCATAGGCTGCCAAATTTCCTGATTCATGCTACATGGTGGCATAAATGTTTGGTTGTAGATAAATTAGTATTAAGATACTGTAAAATGCACAATATCCTCCTGTGCTTTTTTGTAGGTACCCAGTGCCATTCACTGCATACTTCCTGGCAGGCAGTGATCCTGAGTTTGTCGTACTGCCGCAAGCTGGAGAACTTCTCCCAGTAGGCACTGTTGGAACCCATATAACAGTGGGATTCAAGCCAAGAATGTACGGCAAGAAGCATAGAGCAATACTTGTAATTCAGGTAAGTCTTTGTAAATACAGTACATCAGACGATAGTACTCCACTTCAGGAGTGGAAGGAAAAACACAAAAACACACAGATTCTGATTATTTTATTGCTTTTCACTATAGACAAGAATAAAACTCAATTATGAAAATTAACTTGTGGCAAGCTTGAAAAACATATTTTAACTTCTTTGTATTTATTCTCTCTTTCACTGGAGATAGATACTCATATTGGCACATGTGTCCCAACTGTATGCACAAAATGACAGAAAGATTTTTTAACAGAAATTCAAAATAATCATATTAAGAAATAGTGGAGAATGTGAGTAATTGAATATGTGAGGCCTGAGTTATTGATTTTACTTGTTTTATACCATATTAGATCAAAGGCACTAGAAGCTAGATACTAAACAGCAGAAGTCAGAATTTCAGAACACAAATCCAGGAATAACTCTTTAAAACTAAGCCTCAAAGTAAACAAAAAGAAATGTTGGTTAAGCAACTTCTGTCAGACTGAAGGTCAGGAAACGTATTAGGATCTGAAGACATTTATACCCAGAGGAGTAAATATGTATGTTCTTACTACTGCAGGAATGGATTTTTAGAAGTGTTTTAAGTCATTCTTAAAAGTGAAAGAGTTTATCCAAAATATATAGTAGGGGTAAACACCCTAAACTCTCTCCAGATGATGATTTCTACTTCAAACTTATTCACTGCATGTTGGCAGTGTTTTTAGGTTACTATACTAGAAGTGAAACAGTAACACTGATTTACAAAATAAGAGGGTCAAAATAGAATTGATAAAAAGATGCATGGCAAATAACTGAACTGTTTTATCTGTCTGAGTGGCAACTTGTACAACAGTGCATAAGAAATTTGAATTCTAGGAAAACAAGAAGACTCTTTAATCCCTCATACTTGTTTTGTTTTACTTGATTAGACATTTGATTAGTTCATTCTTTTTACATAAAGTGCAAGGATAGCTTTCTCTTTCATCTGAAAAAGAAAATAACTGATTGAATTTATTCTGTTTTCTTTTATATTTAATGTTTAAATAATGTTGTGTGACACATTTCAGAGCTCAGAAAATTCTAATGTACTTCTGGAACTGAAGTTGTGTTCTGAGGCATGATGCACTTAAATTAGCCATGTTCATCTTTGTCTTAACTTCCAGTGCTAACAAAGAGCTCTACCAGGATAAATTGGTCTGGAATGTGATAAACATCATGTTCAAAGATTATCATTAGCTTTCTCAGAAGTCAGTCTGTAATCCAGATTTTTCTCTTTTAGGAATTTGTCAGTACAGAAGATGTGCTCTGAGTAATTGGATTTTTAACTTACAACTTACATCTCAGTCTCAGGTTATGATCTAAACAGATGGCTCTTTACATCTCCACCTGTGGTGCTATGTATGGTTGTAGCAATTCACTCAAACATATCACTGCTGTGGATCACATCTTATCCAATCTACTCCTGTATGTTCAAAAATATGTTGAAGGCTCTAAATACTTGTAAGCGCAAATATTTTGCAAACCAATGATACACCATCACAATACATTAGAGATCTTTTTAACATCCTTACTCTACTTGAAATATTCAGATGCTTTGATGCTTTGATGAGACTTATCTTGTCTTTCCTCTTATTGATGGTCCTTTTGTGTACACTAAACTTCCTTCTTTCCGCTGTATAAGAACCTGTCATTCATGTAGTCTGTGACTGTTGGTAGTTCTGCTGCTAGGCTATCAACATCTACATGAAATGAGACTTGATGATATGTTGAGAATACCAGATACTCATTTCCGCATTCCCTGTTAGCCAAAATAATTTGCATTACTGACCCTGAGGGAGACAGATTTAGTTTGATAGTAAGAACAATATTAAATCACTCTTATTTGGGGAATAATAATGAAGGTGAAATGCAATTAATGTTACACCTAATGCTGTAGACCCTCCCTTGCACACATTCTTTCTAGTCAGTATATTGGCTGAGGCTTTGGCCTATTTTTAAAAGCGGTGAGGAATTGTCTGTTCTTTTTCTTTTACAGTGTTGCCTCCCTTCTGATACTGCTATAGTAAAAGACTACAGCACTCTTGCTGTAAAATTTCCTTTGCATTTCTGTAAAGCTATGGTCTTAGCACTAACATATTTTTATTATTAAATTCTATGAATAAAGAGTAGCAGAACTGTCATTTTTGTGTCCTTCAATGAACTGTGATAATTAGGCTGTAAAGTAGCAGAGATGACATTGTAAGTTCTTTCTCAGTTTTATGTTGGTCATTACAGTTGTGTTGCAAAGTGAAACAGGAAGTTGGGAGCACGAAGAAAGATCCTACAGTCATTTTTTACAACAAATGAAAACATTAAAGCCAAACATTGTACATTAAAGCCAAACATTGTACATGCAAATTTTTGTTTCTGTTGCCCTGCTGAGAAACTCAATCCTGCGGAGCTAGTTAGTGTTAAGAGATGGCAACTTATCTTTTCATGTACATTTTATTAACTGAATGTATTTATATAATTGAAATAGTGTAGCCTCATTTGTATTTTATGTACATAAATCAGGTACTTCATTGGATATTTTTTGAATCCTTTAAGATTTTAATATTCATTAATACTTACAGTAGATTTTATGGACAGCAAAAAACCTTAATTACTTTTCTAAAGCAATTCAATGTTCTTTAGCCATCATTAAAATTTTTATTCTCAGTCAACTACATATCAAAACAATTCAAGTTAGACAATTACTTGAATAGCTGTAAGAAATCTTAATTCTATAAAAGAAGTGACATGGAACTTGACTTTAAAAATTTCTGTAGAACAGAGAATGGAATCAGAGAATGTATAGTAAATAGCCAGTAAAGAAAACAATCATGGATGTGTATGTAGCCATGAAAGAGAACATCATAATCTGGTTGAGTTGCAAGCATGAAACAGTAACACATTACATAAAGAGCGTTTTAAATAGGTATTCCATAATGAAACTTCAACATTTACAGTAGCTTTCATAAACAGCACAGTTCTAACAAAACAAAGAGGTCTTGCCCCTAATGATAATTTCATGAAGAGAGCATGCTTCTTAGATGAGATACATAGCATTGTGAGGAGAAAAAGAAGTTCCTCGGACAAACTGACATCTCAAACCTAGGTTGTGACATGCTGCTAAACACAAAAACCAACTGAAAAAATGGAAAACCAGCTGAGATTTGGGTAAACGAGATACAGTTAAGGCAGGACAACAGGGAATTTTCTGTAAAGGCTTCCTGGAGCTGCAGTTGCTGCCAGGCACAAGACAGAGCAGCCAAGAGGCTGGCAAATATTAGGGAAAGGGCATATTCAGGTTGGTTTACAGTTGTTTTGCTGTCCTGAGTTGCACAATCCTTGCACTATGCTGAATTCAGCTAGAGATCAGAGCAATTGCTTTGTAATTCGTGGATGAGACTTCAGAGGTATTCTAAAGCAGAAGGCAAACAAAATAAGTCTTAAATGATAAAATACATGTCAGAGTAAACCAGATTGCAGATAACATTATCAAGCCCTCCAGAAGTCAGGCTTCTGCACTTTTATGACTGAATAATCACTAACTTAGCCTATGGAAGATAGCATATCAAAACCATTTGTCATGCTGTTCTGGAAATAAATGATGCAATGTGCAAGCCACGGTTGCTGGGTGTGGCTTCTCTAAGCTTTGTATGCAAACTTACATGTCTTAATAGAAAATGGTAACGTAATGTATTCAATAGCTTGATGAAAATACATCGTGCACTATTCCTCTTAGATTTGTCACCTACCATAGTATGTTATTCTAAGTTATATCTGTTAAACAGAATGAACAGGAAAAAATGTAAGAAAGCTAATAAGATAATTGAAATACTTTCACATTAAGAAAGAAATCACCTGTGTCCCTCACTGTTGGTTGATGTTGACCTGAGTTTTATATTTAAAGGCAGAGATCCAAGAAGTTGATTACAGACCGTAAATGTAGCACATCTATCATTAGCATTACTGGACTTTGCGTACAGAATCAATACTAAGAATTTTTGAGTCACAAGCATGAAAAAGTTTAGTTTTCCTACTGATACTACAATTCCCGTAAGGCCAGAAGACAGTAATAGTATGAGAACCATTGCTGTCAGAGGGTATTCAGACCATTTCCATTGCCAAAGGCATGGTTGATATTGATCGTATTGCATCTAAGCAATGCTGTGAAACATAAAATATTTCAGCTTCAGAAATCAATTAAACCGCCTTTAATTCTATCTGGAAACATTCCTCTAATTTTAAAAAATTACTGCTTATCCATCTTCTGAATTAGAAATGGGAAGGCAGGACCATTGATGCATGTGCACAGATCCCAACTTCTATGTCCACTATCTGAAAAAGAAGGACAAACATTTTTCACAGGCACCCCCAGACTGTGTTGTCAGGTCTGATCTCTCTGTTACCCTTTGATACCCTGAAATAAAGTGTTGGTGACCATTTCTCAGAATGGCTCAGTACTCTGGTTTTAAGATTACCACACTCTGTGTGAGGAATGGCTGAAGTCAAGTAAATAAATGATATGTTTTGCACCGTATTTTAATATCCAAAATCATTAGGACAGCTGTAAGTGATGGCAGAGAAGATGAGAAATGAAAGAAAACTGAGCTTATTGCCTTATATGCTACAGTCACATCCAAAAGGCTCTCTCCCTTTCTCTGTTGTAAACCTTTGTGGTCAGGATTGTCTTCCTAAGTGCCCTACCTTTCAAGTTAAATTTGTCAAAGAGAGCATCTTCCTGAAGAAGCTTTCATGAACGATTTATTTCAGAGAAAGTCCTCCAGGGCTTCAGACTCATATTTTCTCCCCCACTATTAGTGGTATCTTTACCACTAATTTATGCAGGAAGTTTTTTCATATTCCTTCCTCTTTACTTCATCTCTTCAGAAATGTAAATGTTACATTGTCCTAGCAGGATTTATGTTATATGCTCTGTGACAGTGCAAATAATTTTTGATTCAGAGGGAAGTTAATTCCTTGTCACCCCATTTTTCAGTGTTATTTTCCTTCTTAAGTAACTAGTCATACCAAAGGAGATGCTGTAATCTTCCATGAGTAGATTTAAGCCTTTATTTTCTACTGTCCTGGTCCTTCAAAAGTAACACTGTTCAGGAAATCATTTTCATGAGCAAAGGGAGGATAAGAAATTATTTTCATGGGCCAAGTGAGGACCGGGTGGATTCATCCCACTGAGTTCTCCTTGCTCCTCCTTTGCTTCTCCCTGCTCTCCTTGGTGCTCTCCTTTTATTTATTTATTTATTTTTTTCATGCATTCTTTCTAGTTGTCAGTACACAGAAATTGATGATTCATTATGGACTTGACTAAGATATGCTGTAAGTCACTTCAAATAGTAACTTACTGCAGTCAGTTTTCCCATGTCTGTTTAGGGGCCCTTCTACAGCACTGCATGGATCTAACAGGTGCAGACTCTGATATGTATTAGCTCCTCAACAGCATAAATGAAAGAAATTCTATTTCCAGTGTTTTCTCATCCCAAGAATTGAAACAGTCTGAGACCAGCCTACCGTGAGGAAGCTTAAGACCTTATGTTTAAAAACTAGCTCTAAAAAAATCTCTCTCTCGTCATTTTTTTCTTCCCTTAATTCTCCTTAAATTTAGAAATAGATTAGATTCTCCTTGATCCAGAGGTCTATATTTTTACAAGGTTGTTCTTCCAAGCTACCACAAATAGCTAAGACTTCAAAGAAAGCACTCTTCTGGCTGCTTATAATATGTTTGCCTCTTAAAAATTATGGAAGACTGGAACAACGAGTGAAGAGGAAGGCAAGGAATTACAGATTTTTACATTTACATAGATTTATAGTTTTTGATTTTTACCCATTAAAATACAGTTAACAACCTGAAGTCTTATGATAAACTTAGAAAAGAGCATATCTGGGGCATAGAAGTGTTGGATTAATTGTGAGTCTCACATTAGAAAAGATAAGTTGGAGCTAACCTTAACAAAGAACTGCAGATATGGAAACATTATAACACCGTTACACCCAAATAATGTTATTGCACCCCTAACTTAATCTTAAGGGACAAAAATAGAGAAAGAGACCCTTCAGCAGTTCATATAAAAAGTTCAGTTTAATATCATACTGTATACACTAATCATAACAGGCCATTCTTTTCTTGTCATGACTGCAGTACAAATTAGGGAATAGGGAATACTGGATGCACTACCTGTGGTTTCCTGGGGTGGGTTGGCTACTTTTTTGGAGTTCTAGCAAATATTATTTTGACTTTCCTGATTTAACACTGTTTGGAAGATAACAGCAATATTATTTACCTTCAAATTACTGATAGTTCCTACCATCCTAAAATAGATCTCTCCAGCAATTAATTAGCATATAACTCAGTATCACTGCCAGCCTATACTGAATATGCACGGGTGATCGGTGCTCTGTAAATTAATCCTGTGAATCATGAGCCATCTGTTAGAATGGGTTGAATATCAAAAATGTACTTTCATATAAATTATTTGGTGACTGTTACCAGTATTTGCTGAGTAAATTACTTCATGAGCATTATTCAATCAGCCATCTAACTTGTGATATCCAGTAAAAAGTGGCATTTGTCTTATTTTTGCATTCTTTAAAATAGTCTTCAGAAAGATTTAGCCTTGCAGATGGCCATTACTCCCACCAGGTGAGCCAAATTATTTCTCTCTTCACACTTCAGTTAGTTAGATTACTTTCAAGGACTTTCTAGGTATTGATAACAAAGTCATGCATTTCAACAAGAAATCCTCTTTCAGTCTTTTGAGGACACTCAGCCCATGATCCAGTCTTTCCTCTTAATGATGAAATCTCCTTTTTAATAATATACTAGTAATTGAATACTATTTTTGTGTACGTATATGTCAATACTATTGATCTTTGTAATAAGTACTTAAGGTAATTGCTAAGATTTGATTCACAATCATTCAATACCATGATGGAAGAAAATTTTATCTTGTGTTTATTATGACTTGAACAAATATGGTGCATATAGTTGGGAGGATTGTCAAAGAAATGCTAGCTTCCTAGCCCATTTAATACTTTCATTAGATAAAATAGCCATAAAACTAGAACAGATCAACAAAGGTAATACTTAGAGTATCCTATGTTCTTTGTACATAGCATGTAGGCTATAATATGAATCATCATATATTATAAACTTCTGAGACAGACAATATACTACTACAGCTTCAGATTTAAAAAACTTTTTTTCAATTTGAGGGATATTTTTAGCCCTAAAAGTGTTTATAAATTACCCTGGAAAACAGTTAAAGAAATGTTTCAGATTGCTTTTGGCAAGATCAGTTTGTCATCCTATAGATAGGTATTTGATTAGAAATGCACTGTCCTTCAAATATTATGATATTGAATACATATTTATTGAAGTTTGCATTTTCAGTGGTAACTGATTATACAGTGGCTGCGTCAATCTATGTCATGGATTTTAACTTACTGTTTCATAAATCAGATATGGTTAGGCAGATCATAAGACCGCAGCAAAATTCCTTGCCTATAAAAAAAGCTTATAATTCAGGCAGACAAAAATCATAAACAGAAATAAGTTTATTTAACTTATTTCATAGGTGACTTTCATATGTCTTGATGTCATACTATGATATTGCACATCTGATTTTATCATAGTACTTCCCTCTTTTTACTTCCTTTTCCAGATGTCTTTTTCCTAATTCTTCCAGTTTACTGCCATAAAATCTTGAATTTGGGTTAACGGAAAATCCTTGAGCCAACAGAAATAAGGAGCATCCCTGAGACAATTCCAGACTTTGTTAGATAGCATAGCTGAATGTAACTTTCTTATGCATATGTGCCCAAAAGAAATTTCAATTCTGTTTTAGGGATTTTTTTTTTAAGTGATGTAAGCTGTTATAACAAAACCACTGTGGAATAGGCTTAGAGATACCTTACAGGGAAGCTGGGATTCTTAAATACCTACATTCTTATTAGGTAAGATTATTCTCATTTTCTTCTTATCAGAGACTCCCCTTTTTATATTTCAATTTTAGCACATTATGTATATATTCAATAAGCTTATCTTTAGACATCTGTTTGTTACTACCAGTGCTAATTGTAATTGTACTAAATTTGGTATAATAATCAGCACTGCTGAAAGCATAGAGTTCCTCTGATTTGGGAAATTTTGATCTAGTTCTTAGGAAAGTGAATACAGCTTGTAAGTCAAATATTTTATCTTAATTGTATGGTTGTATGTAAGTGACCTTTCAAAGTCTGTCATCCTTCTGCCCCATTCCAGAAAAGTATGATACTTGATTACTCACCCGCTCCTTTGCTGTAACATGTCTGACTTGGAAATCCGCACATGCAGTATGGAAGCACTTACCTGGTTTCTGAACTTGGCGCGTTGGCTCTTGCCACAGTTTTCAGACTGATTAGAATAGTTGTAGTGAGTAAGCGGTACAGTCTTTAGCCTGAAGGGAAATGCTTAGGCCTTTAATAGCTTTTAAAAACCTAATATTTTGCAGTTCAAAGTAAATATTCTAATAAAACAGACGTTTGTGGGTGTTAAAAGGTTTTCTGAGAAGTATTGAATTCTTGGTTGTCTTGTAGTATTAACCCAAGCGTGTTGATAGTTACAGTAAATGTTTTCTATTCTTGTAACAACACCTGTTTCCCCTTTAGCAGAAAACACTGAACCAAAACAAGAGGCTTCCTTTTAATAAAAAAATACATAAACGTAGAATTTTTCCACGAGGAGTATCTACATCTTTCTTGGATGATGGCATATGCTTTACAATAGATAAACCGCTGTAGTTCAAGATGATAAATTAATTGGGATATTTTTTGTTCTTCTGTATGTTCTAGCTTGATGGATGCTGTCTAAAGGGTTCATGTGATAGCGTAGATCTGTTTAGCCTCTCTTTGGATCACAAGCATTATTCTATCTTAAATAATAAAATGAATTTTAAAAAAAGTCGGTGATGTTATATCTGAGCTGAAAGATTGCATGCAATCCTTTCTAAATCCCCAAGGAGGTCTCTCATCTCTCCAGCTTGCTTTTAAGTCTGCTTCTGTCGGGGACCCTCTCTTGCAGGCTTCCTGTTCCTTCACTCCGTGCTTGTCCTACTCCCAGCCCCACAGCGTTTTCCCATTTGAGCCCAAGTATTTCTGTCAGGGGAGGAGTAGTCTTCCCTCCTGCCACAGGACTGCACGTGATCCAGAGTACACCAGCACCAGAATAGGCAGCTTTTTTCCCCCAAAGTTGAGCTATGCACTTTTTTTTTTGGCAAAACATACCATCTGAGATACTTGTAGAGTGAACAGGAAATTAGCAAAGGTTTATATTGCCCAGCACTACCCAGAAGGTAGGATCACTTGTTTAATGCTGATGAGAAATGAAATTGAGAGATGACATAGCCCACCACTTTTATTTATATCCCACCCTAAACAATTAAGAACAATAAAAATAGTAAAGCTATAATATGTGTGGGTTTCATGAACAGAAATGGTTCTTTAGTAACTATATACTTGGTTTAAATCATTGGCTGAAACAACTATCAAATGTTTCTCTGACCTTGAAGCAATCAATGAATCATGCACACAGTGAATATGACCCAGGGGTTAAATTTTCTTCAAACTAAATTGTTAATCTGACATACTAAAGAAAGATAAACTATTTCACCTTGTATGGGAGTTAATAAGACAATTAGCTAACTCTAGAGAGAGATTTATTTTTCTTAAATGACAGCATTATCTTTGGACAGAAGATACTGATGCTGGTCCATGTCACACCTGCTTTTTTTGGCATTTATCTTTACAGTCAGTGGAGTTAGCAGATCACTGCACAGTATTAAATAAGGTTTATGATAAGGATGAACTAATATGCCTGTTTTACACAGGAATAATATTCAATTTAAATTAGATTTTGATTTTAGCAGAATAGTAATGAAAGTTTGAAAAATTATGCATGCATGGTGAGATATCTATTAAGATCTTATGCTTACTCTGGTGCTTTTAGGTCTTTAAAATAACATGATATCTGCAAAGCAGATTTTGAAGTAGAGGAGCACAGGAATGTATATATTAAGTTACCAAAATATAGTTTAAAACTTCAGAGGTTCAGGTAATAAGAAGAAGCACAATCAGAGATTTATACGGTGGTGATACTTAAGAGCTGTAACCATATACAGCCTATATGTGAAATATTGTATATACTATATAAATACATAGCAGAAAACGAACCTGTGCCAACGGGTTTACAACTTAATGGCCTGAAGCTTACTCCTGTTGAATAGCTGCAATGTGAATGCAAAACTGCTTGCAAAGATATCCCTTAAATGTACTGTAGCAAAGACAGAGTAGTGACTGGATGAGTAGAAGAGGAAAGACACTGAAGGGAAACATCACCAACTGAAACTTTTCTGGTAGCAAATATAAAATTCATATTTAACAAAACTAAAAAAAAATCATTCTCTTCTGTATGATATTATAAATGTGAGATGATTGTAGAGGAAGTTAGAGAGGAGAAGGTTGACTATGGCCTATTCAGTGATTTACCCAGACCAAAATTAATTGGCAGAATACAATAAATATCTAAACAAATTGACACATCATACGCTGGAGATGCTTTATGGCATTTAAAATATATGAAAATTTGTTGTGAGGGCTAGTTTGCAACTTGTATGAATAGCACTGATGGTCTCTGTAGGCCGAATCTGCTTGGAGTACTGACATGCCCTGCGGCAGAGCAGAAGCAGAGCTATCAAAGTGGGAAGAACAGTGGGGCCACAAGGCCAGCTACGGTGGAATTTGGATCGTTCACTAAGGGCTTGAGAGGAAAAACTCTTGAGCTTTAAACTTGACTCTTGTTCTAATTTCCAGATTGATTTGAGGGCACACACAGCCTTTCTGATCCTTAGTTTGCCTGGACGAGAACAGGCTGATGCTGTGTATAATAATTATATCTGTGAATGATTGTTTTAAGGTTTTTTTAAATGGGACATGTGTTATGTAAAACCCAACAGTTGTAGTAATAAATCTTTATCACTTGGAGCAGGAGAAGAAAGGTGATCCTACAGCCCAATTCTCCACAGTTCAAAGCAGCATAATGCAAAAACCTAGCGCCAGCAAACCTGCTCTAATACCAAAGCAACGTGGCTGTGTGATTGCAGTGCTGTGCCAAATGTGGAAAGGCAGGTCGTGGGAGCTTGGAAATATCACTGATTTAATGTGACTACAGTGCTTTGAGGTCTGGAGCTAGTAATTCTGTACAATCTTGCATTGGACTGCACAAACATTGAGTCTGGTGCGTTATATAGAGTAGCTATACTATGTTCCATTTTCTGGTATAGATATGCTGAATATGAAGTTTTTCATTTGGATGAATATATTTTAGCATACCAACAGTGTCCCATATTTTCACTCAGTGTTCCTTGCAAGTGCTTTGAAAACAAAAAAGCCCAAAACAGAAAAAACCTTGGGATTTTCAGATGCTGAAAATGAACAGAGGACACATGAACAGAAGACAGACAGTGCATGACTCAAGTGGCATGCAACACTTCATTGTCTTTCTCTTTTCATAGTACAAAGCTGGATATACTGACATATCATTTGAAATCCTAGGGATTTGATAATTTTGGTTTTTTTAGTTTAAGGGAAAAGAGGGACAGAAACCTAAAGACCCAAGAATAGACCTTTTCCTAGCTGAGATGACAGGAAGGATGATGCCAAAGACTTGGAAAAAAGATATGATTTCAAGAATTAAAGTGTCCTGGCTATAAATTTTGAAAGAAGAATGAGGAATCTGCAATAGTCACACTTGGGTGTGTCAGCAAGCAAAATATTGCTTCAAAACCCAAATGACCCATGGGAGATAGCAGTATAACCTTCATATGCATAGAAATAATGCTCCTTAAGTACATGTAGATGGGGAGTGTAATAAGAATAAGAATTATGTGCTCAGTAAGAATCAGGTACTCAAGCATTACAAGACATGACATAGAAACATATACTCAGTTCCTAGAGAACAGTCATACACAGAAAGCAAATGAAGAGTGTCATTTTTATTTCACATATTCTTCAAACTAGAGTTTTCAACAGGAATGCACTATTCCCTTATGCATACTCAGAGCCTTTTTCTTTAGTTTTGTTAATTATTCTAATGCAAAAGTTTGACAATTTGATAATGCCATTATTACCATTACCAGAGCTACAGTTAAATCCTCCAGTATAAATTAGCAGCATTTATATTGTACTATGAAATAATTATCTTTAAACAACATACAAGACTATAGGGCTCACTAAATAAAAGAGGAATTTTAGATCACCTAGGAAAGTAAATTACTTGGTTTTGTTATGCCTGGTCCTGAATTCCTAAAGTTAAATGTGGTCCATGGTTTCGCATGGGTAATGGCCTTGCTCCTGAAGTACAGTTCAGGTTCTGTGTTATTCCAGTACCTTACATGGAAAAGGACAAATCTTTTAAAATCAATGTAGCGTGTTAAATCACTCTCAAAAGTTTCAAGGTATTTGATAACTAATGCTTTTTTGTCATGTCTTTGTTCATTATTTTCAGACAACGTCAATGCAGTGGACGTATGAAATCAATGGACTGCCTCCACAGACCATATCACCTACAAGGCCAGCAAAAGTGGTTTCTACTAGCAGTTACATGAGATCAGCCACAGTTCGACAGCGCAATTTTGTACGTGAAAATCTAAAACTTACAACCACTGCAGTATCCTCACCAGTCAAAGGTGCACCTTTGATCCTGAGGACAACACAGAGAAACCTGTGATAATTTACCTTTGGTGAGGGCAGGGGGAGGGTTGGCACTTTTGTGAAATAAACTCTGCAGATACAAAGAAGAGATGTTTTCTGATATTTTTTAAAAGCAGATGTGATATGCATTGATCGTATACTTTATGTGGAGGAGTTGCAGTGCCTGAGCTCTAGTAATGCTCTTATTTTTCTATAAGAACATAAAAGTAACAGAAGAGTTCTGGTGAAAAGTGTTTCAAATGATGGAGGTTTAGGAACTTAATTGCTTAAGCTGATGGAGGAGTTGAATTTTTCGACTGGTGGCAATACTAGGGATTTTAGATGTCTACCTATATCACAAAGCTGTAAGCCAGTCCTTTTATTGAGAAAAGACTGATTTGAAAAAATATAGTTGAAAATTTGGGGACTTAGGTTAATGCTGTGCTTTCTAAGGAATGTAAGTTTTTTTAAGACTGTAATGGGAAGCCTTAATGAACCTTCTGTGTAATGCGCAATGCATTAAACCCGTGCAAACCAAGCAAGCAAACCAATCCCTGATCTCTTTCATGATAAAATGCTCACCCAACGTTTGCCGTATTTTGCTAATGTTAAACTGGTCCATATGTCACAGGTTCATAGACTGAATGCCTTTCAGTTTCTCTTGATTTGGAAAATTTCATTAATTCTGACATCTCTGCATTGTACAAACAAACAGTCCTGATCTAGGCATCCCATAACACTTCAAAATCTTAGATTAATAAACATAACGTGGAATGAAAAAAATTCCTTCCTCATTATTGATGTGTGGAGTCAATTTTACAGTGTGTTTTAGAATACTGATATATAAAAGGCTATGAAAAGTCAGTGAAGAATGCAGCCAGATTTTACTTTTTTCTAAAATAAACAAATCAGAGGTGCAACTCATATTGTGCTTCCATTACCATTCTTCCTATCCACGGCTACCTTTATATGGGTGTTCAGGCTTGCTTTATTTCTGATCTAATATGGGTAATTAGATCTGTGCAGTCTTGATTTGAAAGATCACTAAGTAAATCTGCTCTACCTTCTTTCTTCACCGAGATTGTTTTTGCTATCTTTCTTGTAGAATGTAAATTGTGTTTGTGCCTTTATTGTAATGGTGGAATGTAACAAAAAAAATGGCTTGGCACGTAGTAAGTGCTTTCTTGGCACAAATACAGAATGAGCATTTTTACTGAAGAATGGGGAGCCTGGCAACAACCTAGGTAAGTCAGTGTAAATGAGCACCAATAAAACCATTATACCACAGTGCGCTCAAGGATTTTGTTTATCCCACACATTTTAGAAAAGCTTTTACAAAAAATGTTGGGAATATATAAAATAGCGATGACACTTTTCAATGTGTCCCATTCTGATCAGAAACCAGCTAATCTGAAGTGAGAATAACATCTGCCCTATGAATTCAGTGCCCAGCATAGGAAAGGTATTGTCAGTAGTGATATCATCCTATATGTATCTAAAAGACAATAAGAAGTTATTGTTATAATATTTATTTTATAGGCTCCCAGGACCACAAATACCACCAGATTTCACAGGAAAGTTCTGTCTCCATATATGAATGAAGCAAGTGTTTCTCTGACCATAGGAAGTCAGAATTTAAATATGCAGTGTTTCCACAACTGCTTATTGGTCTTGGTATTCAGGAAATGTTTCAGTGCCAACTTTCCTTTGTATAAGGCTTGTTTTCCTTGTTCTACTTTTTTAAAGTTTTGCTTTCTTTTTTAAAAAGGCACCTGTGTGCAAGATGCTCAAAACTTGGTAATTCTGTGAGAGATTGATTCGTAGGTGGAACACAGGTGAAGCAATCAACAATTAAATGCTGCTCACTCCAGGAATTTTATTTCACAATTAGCTTGCTTTTACCTGCTGTTATAGATAGTAGATTTTCAAGTTCTAACATATATTCAAACATTTAAAAAATCCATAGACAGATATTTATGCAATACTTATGATATCAGATGGGTGGTTTCAAAGGTGCAGTTTAATTATGATATATCTCAAGCAGGAAGCATAATCTGTGATTTTTGAACCCAATTGCAGGTTTTACCAATGTGTGCAAACTCACTCATGAGTTACATAAGACATGCCATCATCAGTTGAATATGTACCTATTCTTAATAGACATACTACATTTTCTTATTTCTTACATGGTTTAAACTGAGCTAAGAGTTATTTTTTCCTGACATCAAGGAAATACTTGCAAAGGTGATTTTTTAAAAAAAAAGACCATTGTATCTGTGTACTCGTAACATCCACAATGCTTTATATATTATCCACATGCATTTATGGATTCCTCTGACTATATATACTGTCTATTAAAAATAAATTCCTTTTCACTTCCTGACTTCATGCTTTCTACATCCATCAGTGAGGTGATTGTAGTTTTTCTAATACATGGGCTAATTCTAAGTCTGTATAATTTTTTTAAAAATGACTTCCTAAGCAGCAGCATTGGAAGATTTCCAGAATGATCCCTTTTTCTTTTTTTTTTACTCCTTGCTCTTTCTAAAAACGTTTGCTAGAATTGCTCAGCCATAATTGAAAATCATGGAGTTTCAACTCATTGAAAGAAGTAATTTGCACAAAAAAGGTTTATAAAATGCTGCTTCTGTTATTTAAATAATTCACTCCAAAGCCTTTGGACCTGCCGGTAAATCAGAGCTTCAGAGCAGCAGGGCAAGATGCTCAGCATCATGCCACACCTTAAAAATGTAATGTGCCGAAGACCCTAACTGTTGGAGGTAGTCCTAAACACAGGTATTGCAGTTAGGGTTCAGGTCTAAGAAAAGTGGTCCAAATTATCTAGCTTAGAACTCATTCTAAATTACTAACTGTTATCAGAAATTGTTTAAAAGGAAATGGCAAAGTGATGTACGCGTCCTCGAGGTTATGGCTTTTAAAGCAGCCCTCACAATGTTTTGTGGGCCCTTACACTGCTCCAGAGCAAGCAATGGCAAAACTTGGAAAAGAAAATGTTAACTTTGTTTCTCCCCATTGGAATCACCTCTCAGGACCCTTTTCTCCTGAAAAGGATGAAAAAAGGAGTATCACTCCTCACATTAATCTGTTTGCAGGTACAGCAGAATCTCAGAGAAATAGGTGTATATAGGTTATTATTAGAAATAACTCTTCTAATAATTAATTCTGATTGGAGATCTAAAATTGCTTATACTCATCCCACTGTATAATATAAACATCACAACCACATAACAAAGCAGGTTTTTCAAAGTCAATATGACATTTAAGGCCAATGTCTTAATCATAGTTTTATGCGATGCACATGAGTCAGCTGTGCATCTGCTTCTTACTGGCTTGAGAGAAATATTAGTTAGCTAACCAGCGTAGTCACCACCTGTTTGTTTATATTTCTTCCTCCCTTATTTCTCTCTTTATGTCTCTTTATAATGATTCATCTCTCTGATTCATCTCTCTGAATAATTAAAAAAAAAGATTAAAACCTTGTCAAGCAACAGTATCGTGTAATGAGGAACTTGTTACTCTGGGAACGGGGTCTGTATTTAAATTTATTACAAAAATACTGTGCAGCTTTCGACATTGCTCCCAGCTATTGAGCTCCTGCTTTTATATGACAACATGTCTGGTAGTGGGGACGATCTGCACTAGAGCATTGCAGGACTGTACAGTCACAGCACTGGCTTCAAAGCAATGTAACAGCACTGAAACTTCTAATTATTTGATGTTTGGCTGAGCAATTTGGCACAAGACCACATAGGAAAATGACACAGGATAACATTGAGCTGTTTTTAGGATGCCTGCTACTAGCAGCTCAGCTTGGAATGGGCTTTGCTGTGCACAAGTCAGAAGATTTTTCAGATTTCCAGCTCAGATACCTGATCTCACTAGTTATCAGAAAGGGTTTAGAGATCAAACTTGCTTTTCAAGAGTAATGAGAGCCTACCATTAGCTCATGCATCAGCACAGATTTTGTCTGAGTCAGAAAAATTGAGACATAAAGACTGCTTTAAGCACAGAGAGTAATCATGATCAAGTAAAGAGTCTGTTGAGGTATGGGACTAGATACATTTCTACTACAAGCTGCAAGGGAAGGTATTATTCTAAGATAGCTCTTTGGGACCAAGGCCAGGTTGACAGAGGATATAATGCTGAACCAACTATGTTCCTGCTTGAGTAAAATGACATGGCAGCAGTCAAATCTGAGCATGCTGTTTTTTTTCTCTTTGATCACAAACCCAAACTGTCTAAAGAAACAGAAACTTCAGAAACTACCTTTCTCCTCATATGCAGCAAACAGCAAAACAAAATAAAAATCTCAGTAGAATGAAGATTCCTAAGAAGCCTTAATATTTAGAATGAGAAAGAAACTTTGCCTCAATATTTGTTTGCTTGTGAGATGTTTAATAATTGCATTTCTCCCTGCAGTGAATGCTCATTTTAAAATACATGACTAACCGGTGTCCTACTGCTGACACAGACCACAGTTTGTTGCTAATGGAATGTTAACTGCTTTTTAAGTAACTCTGCATAAACCTGCTGATCTACAGAAGATTCATCTAAAAAGGAAACCGGTTCATCTACTAGCTTTTCTGCTTCCACGAATGTGAAACGTTCTTCCATATTTTACTTTATTGCAGTCACTGTAATATTGATAGTGCCATATGTCCTATAGTAGTCTTTTTTAAATTTTGAGACCCTGGCATGAGTATGGCAAGGTCACAGACTGTCCAAATAGCACTGCTTGCCGTCTAGAAAAATGAAGAGAAAGATATTGGGCAAGCAGCTGTTTGCTTTAGTCCAGGCTTTTCCTCTACACTGCAAATATCCAGTTTCTCATTTGCTGAGGTCCAAAAAAAAAAAAAAGAAAAAAAGAAAAAAAGAAAAGAAAGAAATAGTGCTGTCAGTGGAGAAGCCAGTTTTCCAGAACAGGAAAACCTGATAACTCACTACTTATCCCATCATACAAGCAAACAGCAAATGCCACCAAATCAGACTGGCACAAGTCTAAGTGACAACAGAAAATCATATATAGTAAAGGATGAGGTAGCAAAGTAAAACCCTGCCACTTATTTAATGAATGGTGTTGCTGTTCATGTTTATGAAACAGAAACAAAACACATGAAATTCAGTGCACCAATCTGTACAAAATTCAAAGGCTCAATTTTGCTATTAATAATAATGGGCTTGCAGGATGTCTTTACTTTGGGCTATACATTTGATATCAGATATGCAAGCTGTAAAAGGTGCCTGCTTCCTGACTCTGCATCTTCTCAGTCCTGGTACTTTAATAATGCTGAAGTGGAAAGTTTACATTACAGATTAATGAAAACCTGCAGCTGTCATTCTCAAAAGGAGAGATAACAACTAATTCCCTTCCCCCCCACCAAGCTTCTCTAAGAGAAGCATCTCAAGAGAGCAAGCTTTCATTTTGAAGAATGTGCTCTGTGAAGAAACATTGCTGATGAGCTATTAATAAACAGGCTTCAAGGTGAGATATGGAATATCCATATTCTTTGATAAATATAGAGTAAATTTTTCTAGTACTGTTTAGCTTTTAGAAGCCATAGCTTGGGATCCAGTATTTAGTGTGATGGGCACCCATGCCAACAATCTGGAAGGCTTTTAGCTGCTTTATATGAATGGAGAGAGCAAAACCAAACCTATTAGGTTATTGTCGTATATATTCATTAGCATCCAAAGTTCATTTGTGAATAGTTCTCTATGTTGCATGATATACCATGGAGTTAACATATATACATCTGCTATAAGAACAAAATGTTGGTTTTTATGTCTTGAAGTGTAAAATAAACACTTACAAAACTGTGCACTTGGAAAGTCAAGCTGACTGTGCAGGCAGTCAGATGTGTGCTTCAAAATTCAGAGCATACATGTGGCTAGCGAGATGAATACACTGATGTACTTATTAATATGGTAAATTTATAATAAATACAGGGACAACTCTGATTCAGCAGGCTTACATTACTCCTGGCATAAACTATCAGTTGCAATCAAATGTCAAACTTTTATAATGCTTTTCTGAGCCATACAACTACATGATTAGCATTCATTGGTACTTGCATTTCCATTTATCATTGCCTTATTTCTGGCTTAATTTTGTCTATCTTGGAAAAAAAAGAGAGAATGCTACCTTGTCCAGGTCTGATTCTTACTGCACTCAGCTACTAGTTATTCATCACTATGAAACAGGTTCTTACTGAACCTGAATCTAAACTATATGTATAGACATTACGAAGGGACATTGTGCAGGGAAAATACAGACAAGAAATTTCAGAGCTAGAAAATTAAATCTCTGTGGTAAAGAAAATATGTTTTATGGAAATTTTTTTCCAAGGAAAACTGTTTTACATTAGGAAGCAGTATTTAAATACAGTGGCTATGACTGTTCCCTGTATCAGAAATTTATTGCTAGATGACATCGTGTTACCATATTGAGTCGCAAATAGGCTGCCGTAACATTAGATCAGCTCATTACAAATATTATTAGTTAGCGGTGCAACATCTGTAAGAGCTGTTTGGCCATTTGCAGGGCACAGAAGTCAAACTCCTTGAGTTCAGTGACAGAGGCGTCGGGCATTATGAGACCAGTCAGTGCCGGCACATGGGACAGGAGGGGACAAAAGGCTGACAAGAGACTGCCTGACGGTTCCCTCCCGCTCATTGCCCTGCTGGTGCCGTGGTGCTGCAGTTGCCAAGATCAGCAGCAGTGTTTAAGCCAGAGCTGTGCTGCTGGAAATAAAAGGGAAGAGCTGGGTGATATTGCCACTGGGGGTCCCAAGGCTTTAAACATGACCATTCCATGGTCCTAAATCATCCTTATCTTAACCGCTAGGGCAGACTGCAAACTATCTTTGCACCACCCCCTCGTCGTCTGTATTAACAGACAGAAGTTATAAAGAGGACACTGGCATTCATCTTAGCTTATTGGTGATAGCTGATCATGCACTGTGGTGGTGTGCTTGGGAAGATGTTTTATCTGATCTAATGCACCTAGAGCATTTAGTTGGCTGTTCTTGTTCTTTCTTGAAACTTAAAAAATAAATGCACTTGATTATTAGAAAATAATGACAAGATCAGCTAGATAGATTCTCAGTGTCTGAATTAATGAATTAAAAGCTGCATGAAGAGGGGAAATGTAAGCATAGAGGGCTCAAAAGAATTATTTGAGGAGGGAAGAGAAAGCTTGTATGTGAGGGATAGCTCCACCTTAAAGAAAGTAGGACAAGACAGCTGGCATGGAAAACTGACAAGGTTATGGAGGATTATTTAAACTAGAAACAGGAGGAAAAAATCAGCAGGTGTTAAGGAACACGCGGGTCAGACAGACATCTGCCAGGCTTGTCAGCGATTTGACAGTATCTCTGTCACAGAGTAAAAAGTAAGAGAGGGATTACAGTATTATAAGGGGGGAAGGAACAGTGCCACATCATGAAAAATAGCTGAAGAGATTGTCCAACAATAAGAATAAAATAATAAATATCAAATCTCTTTGAGAAAGAAAAATTAAAAACATATTGCCTAGTAATGGAATAGTACCTTGAGAGACTACTGTAAATCTGGCTATGAAGTAGGCAGGAAAGACAGCATAGGCCTTAAATGTAATGGAATACTGTGGTAGCTGCACTGGTCCATAAAATCCGGTGAGATGGTATTTTGAGTGGAAGAGACCCGGGAGCAGAATCTGTAAGCAGATGAATACAGGAATATATGTTCCCAAGAGTGAAAGCATATTAATGATGCAAGACTATCAGCTACTGGATAAAAAGGAACAATTTTGTATTTATACTGTTAAGGAGGAGCAAGTGAAAAAAAAAATATATATATATATATAAAAACACCCAAATTAAATGAATCAGACCTATGTCTAATAAACAGATTTTGTAATGTCACTTGATGGACACAAGCCAGTCAAATGATTAAGAAGAACTTACAGTTCCCCAACAAAATTTCCGTGTTTGGCACTATACAGGTTCTTTTCCAGGCAATATACAAGATGATTAATACCCATATAAGGATAAGTTTAGAGAGGCAATGTCCTGATACACTATATAACTGTGTCTTGGAAAAGTAGTTCAAGAGCATTCAAGAGGGCACTATTTTTAACATAATGTGAAGTAACATAAAGAAATAACTGCTGCTGAACTTGTGAGCAGATAATGATCATCAAGTAAGTTAAAAATAAGAAATCTCCACCATGCAGCGTTCACTATAACCTGAGGAAGCAGCGAAACTTTCTCCACAAATGCCAGTTACAGCAACTAACACCAATATCATCTTCTATCCCTCACTGTTCTCTTTTATATACATATCACATGTATCTAAACATAAGTATGTAAGTACCCTGACTCTTAACATATTACTTTGCTTCTTCCCCCCAGGGAAAAGCATCTCCTGGTGGAAAGACAATGTGGGTGTCCAGAGTGAAATGAAAAGTTAACCAATAGCTTTTAGTTTCTACCAAAACTAATGCATAATCAGCCATAAGTGATGGGGTGTATGTGGTCAGATCACATAAACACAGCTTTAGATTGGAAGAATACAAGCAAGCGCTAACAAACTGGTGGCAGGGTGGTGAAGAGTTTGGCCTTGCTGGGGTGAAGCAACCAGGGGTGTACCTTTGAGCATATGGCAGTGGTTGTGATCCAAAAAACAGCCCCAAGACAGTAGGCATTGATTACATGCTCTTCCAGTTAATAATTCTAGCAAATAATTAAAGTTCCTGGTGGAGATGATCATCAGCTGTAGGGGCCAGAGGGGTCAGCATGCCTACAGTCAACTTCTAGCACTTCCTACTTGAGGGGGTGCAGATCACAGGCACAGTTTCATACTTGAAAAAAAGAAACAAGCAAAAAATACCCTAGAATTTGTCAGAATTCAGTACTCCAGATCTTTATAGGGTCTGATGAGTGATTCATTTTTCAGTGCCACATAAGAATAGATACTACCACATCCCCATATGATTCCAGTAGGAAATAAATTACATTGAATATCAGATTGAAAACTATAGATGCTAAGATTATAGAGACATATTTTAAAACTTTGCCATAATTCGCTAGTATTTGTCAACAGGTGTTCTGTACTTTTGCATGTTACCTCCAGAGTAAAGGGCCTAATGCAAGTTACTGACATACCAACACTTACTAGAACTGCCTCGACTTACGTGGCAGAAACGATGATGTTTTTGTTATTGTTGGCAAAACACTCACCTTTGATGACACAGCCTGTTCTATTTTAAGAACTGGCTTGAGCTACACCAGCAAGTAATTTTTTTTCTTTTTCCTGCTAGGAACAGCACTGGCTTGTGTATGCTGTTTAACTCCACTGGCAAACTTGATACGTCTTTACATCTTCAAGTGTTTAAAATAAAATTGTTCAGTTAAAGAAGTGGCTGTAGAACTGAGGCCAACAAAAAAGAGTAGGAAGACATAATAAGTCATCGCCCACCTTATCCCTCCTGCAGTCATGTTGTGGTGGAGATTCCTGAACACCTTCCATTTTGAAAGCACAATAATTTAAAATTAAGAACACAAAGCAAAACCAAACTAGGCTTCCTAAAGAGGCTGAGAAGCAAGGCACAAGAGTACTAAAAATGGGGAGGCAGAAGACTGTATATATATGTGGTATATAAAAGCACAATGAGATAATACTAGCTGCTATCAAGTAAGTTGTAAGGCATGCGTGCTCTGCAGCAGCTGTGGGGCTCAAATGACTGACCAGCACCTGACCACAAATGGGGAAAAGGGTTCCTTTAGGCCCTATTAATGCTGGAAGTCATGGGAGAAGAGAGAGGATTAAGCATTATGCTTCATTTATGAGATAACTATAAGAAACCATTAACTTTATGTAATGTTGCAGTTACTTCGCACAAAGGCTTGTTCACACCAAAGGCACACCTGCGCAAGAAGAGTCTGTGTAAAGCACAGAGAAGATACATGAGCCGGGCTTGGTGAGAGGCAGGACGCAGCCTGACCAGGGCAGAGGAGTGTTTCCACCAGGGCTATATGCAGGGAGTTCTTGGTGATGGGGGATCTGGCTGAAAGAGGGCACAAAGACTAGAGATCCTGTCTCCTGTCATTAGAGAAATAGGATTTTATGTCAAGGATGCCTCTCTTCACCATCAGTTTCTCTCCTTAACACAAAAAACCCACCCCTGCAAGTCCCTGTATTTTGGTTAACTGCCTTGGTGTGAGAGAGAGAGATGGATTTAGAGCTGGAGGCTCTTCTCCTTCAATTGCTGTTAAGTGGCAACTGAAAGTGAAGCAGAGGAAGAACTGCTGTTAGGATCTCTATATGCTGAGACAGACTTGCAGGAATTGGTAAAAATGGCATAGTTTCGATGACTTGACAGCAAGTCTGACTTAAGGCCTTAGACTTGTTTATTGTCTGCAGATTTAGAGAGTCCTGGGGAGCCTGGACTCGTTCTTTTCTCTAAGCAGTGGCTTGACAGCAACAGGCTTCAATTAGGCTCTAGAGGAATCAAGATATTTATTACCACTGGTCAGAAAGATTTATGGCCAACATAAAATGAATTATAGCCTCATGGACCAGAAAAAATATGTTTTGTGTTCCAGTGGACAGCTGAGGTACAAAACAACCACTAAGCTCTAGTCACTGCTTTGCATCACGTAGCTGTATGTCAGTGGCAGATGAGGCACTCTGCACTGATAATTTAACACCACCTCAGGTCCTTCTGGCATATCTTTGCATATATCTTTGTATGCATTCGGACAAGGATCGCAGAGGCTGAGCTTTTCAAAGTCCGAAAGTAAGAAGTCCAAATCTTCCGAGGACTGAAGTGCACCCAAAGCTCTGAAACTTTTCCCATTCAAGCCATGATGGCTGTATAGATTTTAATAGCAGAATAGCCACTTCATATGTATCATTGCCATGATATGGTCAAGAGTTCACTGCGGCACCAATCCTACTGCATTGGTGATGGGGGGTTTTATGTAGGACATCCATATCATCCTTATAATGCACTTCTGGGACCATCTCCTTCCCAGGGAAGCCACATTGAGTCATTTCCAAACTCTAGTAATGGCACTTTATTTCTGTATTTGGTACTTCTCACATTTAACCATTTAACAAGAAACTGAAATAGCTCAAATTTCACCTTAGGGCTCCTCCGTAAGGACAAATAACCAACGTGAAGACCCATTCACTGAAATTAGTGCAATAAGGGACTGAATAAAATGGTGACTTATTTTTAGTCACTAAAATGCTTAACGCTTAGGTCTCTAGTTTATATACATAGCCAGAGTGCATGTATGTAGCAATCTCCCTGCTCTGTTCTGTGAGGTTTTCCAGGTTCAGAGCTTGACGCTTGAGGGCAAATTGGCCACTGATTGCCTTTTGCTGCAAAACGTCACTCTATAAAGTGCAGCCATCCAGGAGGTATCTCGTAAGCAGATCAGCTGTCCCTGCGACAACAGCCAGGCCAAGGCCGGGAGGGGAGAGTGGTGATTTTTAGCTCTAGCAGTCAGTTCAAGGCAAGTTTTCCCCACCTCCAAGCTCGATCCCTAGGCAGTGAACGCAGCAGGCCCAGCCTAACAACGCAGCTGTCACTCTGCACAGCTCTTAAGCAACCCTTGAAAAAAATCACGGAGAGGAGGAGCAAACATTGCTTTAGTCCATCTACTAGAGAAACGTGCTTCCTGCTCTGGGCTGCACGCTTGCAGAAGGAGAGGTAAAGAGACTGCACTGCTCTGATAGTCGATCTTTTGGCCCCAAAGTGTGAGGTGCTGCTCTGGGTGAGATGGGTTTTGCTATTACAGATACGCTCTGGAAAGCTGTCCGCCCTCGCAGCCCACCGCCAGCTTTTGCTTCTACCTTTTAAAAGAGCTGAAAATTTATTCATTTCTAGAAGTGGGCTGGGTGAGTTTGCACAGATAAGCTGGCACCCACCTCCTGGCTACCAGAAGCTGGGGGCAGAGCAGCGCTGGCACCAGAGCTGGTGGTACCCAGAGAGCTGGAACAGGTGCAAGTCAGGAGCAGAGCCATGCTCCTAAAACTAAATATACCCTCCATGCCAGCTCAGGTGCAATGCTGGGGGAGCACTGCTGTTTCGTTTCTGCCCCTGCCACATCCATGCAGCACGTACGGCATCTGTGGTACAGGTTTTCTTGTACGAGGACGCCACGACCACGTATCATCCTTATAATGCAGATGCACCATTTGGCAACTTCCAGCAGGAGGGGGGTCCCAAGCATAAATCTTAATCTGGAATTGGTATTTTCCTAGAGTGCAGCCCAAGGAGTAGGGTGTAAGACATATAGGACTGTAATGCTCTGTTGCTGCAGGGGGTCATTCAGCTTAATATTCCCACTTCTTGGGTGACTGCTGTTAATTCTTTGGTGGTTACACGAGCGTGCAACAGTATGATCACCCTGTCTATGGGCTGCGGTCTCTCTTCTGAGACCCTTCTCTTTCCTCATGCAACCCACAAGCCACTTCAGTGCCCAGCTCTGAATTTCAGACGACGCTCAGGAAGCCAAGTACCTGCGCTCCCTTGCAAACCCAGCCCTAAGTGCAATGAGAGGCATCAATTTGCCCACGTGGAAGTGAAAGTTAGGTTCAATAGCATCAGTGTTGAGTGATGCTGCCGTGGGAAGATGTGGGGCGAATCAGGCATTTCCGGAAGGCTATGGGGCGCCTGAGGGAGCTGAACCGCAGCACAGTTAATTAGTGAGAGGGGACTTTGCTCGCCCCTGGGCCGGCACGCGTGCGGGGCGGCAGGCTCAGGAGGTGACCTGCCCGATCCAGCTATGTACCCCTGCTCCTACGTTACAAAATTTAGTTCAATGACCATAGCAGTTGTACTGTTTTCTCTGAAGAGGCACAGACTGACTTGTTCACCTCAGGCAGATCGGGAACAGAAGGTGAAAGTGAAAACAGCCAAAATGTCATTAAAATACAGAACAGGCACTCCTGGCATTTTTATAGCACTCTTTACCCAAGAATACGTGCTGCACAATTAAGATCAGCCTTTCAAACACCCGATTTCACAGCAGCCACAACTGGATTCAGTCACAGATGACACCCTTGTTGATAATACTGCAGTTTGTCTGCTGAGCTTAACTCCTTTCTCTGCTGAAGGCTAAGTTGAAGCACACTTCAAAATATCTGTTATTCTTACTGTGTAAATAAACAGCTTCAGCCTCTCACCACAACGCCCTTCGCTAGCAATGCCATTCAGGAAAGGATAAACAAACACCAGCCACCCCTCAGTCCTTGGCCCATCAGCCCTTTGAGCAGGTCATTAATCAGAAACGTCTCCGCGCTTCAATCATTATTGAATAAGCAAAAACATTTACAGGAAAATCCATGACTCCCAACCCCAGGATATAAACAGTATTGAAGCTGTGGGTCCCACAACTTAATACCTACCATGCCACATCCCTCCATTTTAAAAGTGGCCGGCTTCAATTTCTGTACTTGGGAAGTGGCAGATGACGTCCTCATTCCTCAGAGCGGACACGTGGTATTTCAGGGGGCGCATCACACAACTGCTGCACGCGTCCCTTTCAAAGAAGTGCATGAAATAGCCATGGGGTGTAAAAACCCAGATACCCCCGCACCCCAGCCCATGTGTCCTTTGAAGTCGACCTGGCTCCCAGCGAACTGCCTCTTTGTGAGCAGCCTTCCCCCACAGCCGGGTACTGTTTCCTCACTACTGCCCAGCACAGGGCAGATTATTTGACAGCCTGCTGCTATTTTTACCTTCTAGCTTCTTTACTCAGCTGTCTCAGCCAGCTGCTGCTTTGTTTTTCCTTGCCCTCTGCCTGCAAAGCAGCAGGCCAGAGGTGCTCAAACCCTGCTGCCGTTTCTGCTTTCCTTGAAGGCACCTCCACAAGATTTCCATTAAAGCTGGCCTCCTCGCGCCTGCTTTCTCTAGCCCAAACCTTCAGCCACCCAGGCAAGACACATTTTTTTCTTCACCGTAGCTGTCTCTTCCAGCCTTACTATGACAGAAAAATGCCAATTGCTCATGTTCACTCCTTCCCCAAGCAAAGACGGAGAGGCAAGCAAGCCCTCATTTCTCAAGACGCCAGCCAAGAACCTTAAATAATCCAAGGGAATAAATTGATTCTGCAGTAACAGGAGGTCTCCATAACAGATGGCGAAGTAGACAAGTTGCCTTGTATTTGCTTGCACAGCGAGCCCTTTTGTGACAGTCTTCGGGGGGGTTGTTTCACGTGAGCAGTAATTTTCCTGGCTGGCAGGACAACGCTGCAACAAGAGCAGGTCCTTTGTGCACAGATCTTTACGACACACATGGCTGCCTGTGGATGGTTTTCACACTTCTAGCTTATATTTCTGGCAGATAAACATGTTATTGCTGAAAATTTTTCATGTCAGTGAAAACAAATTTAGTTGTTTCTGCAGTTGTGCTCTACAGCACTTAATTGCTAAAGCTCTTTTCTCCGAGCTCACTTAAAGTTAAGCTGTTTCAAAACAGAATGTGCCTATGCAGATACTTAGTTTGAAGAATGGCTTCATACACTCCATCCAACAAGCCATCTAATAGGGCTTAGAAGCCAGTAACCTCTACCTCATCCTCTATTATTAAAAAAAAAAAAAAACAAAATGAAACAAAATGAAACAAAAAATCATAACATGATTTTGCACAGACTCTAGGCAATTACATGTTGGATGTTGAACAACACAACCTACTGATGTTGAACAACTCCTAGCTGTAGAACTAGGAGTAAGGTGTAGGATTGGTGCTTTTCTTTTAAGGTTGTGACTGCTAGATCACCATATTTCCCAATTGTAAGCTATCATCACCTAGATTAGTAAGCAGAAATAGAATATTTTAGCAGTAAGTGCTACCTGTGACCTCTGTCTCTCCAAAGATCTCTCCTCCAAGGTAAACCGGGTACGAGCACACACTGCTGTCAGACCATTGCTGCCATTTCACTGTCAGAGCTGTGAAAACATGGCTACTACCCTTAGTTCTCATCCTCTGTAGTATACAAGGTGACTTGTAGTATGTAAAACTCATTACAGCCTCTCTTTGGAAATCTCAGCCTCCACCAGTTAAAAATCAAAGATGCTTTAGCGTAAATGATATGCCAGCCACAGAACACTAATCCTGGCTTTTCTATCCACGTGCTATTGCAGACAGCTACGCTGTAGCCATTCCCATAGGTTTAACTGTTCAGATTTAAAAAGGGCTAGAGGCATTTTCTTTTAACCTGGGATGCCGAGGGTTGTTTCTGTCTTATTGTTGTTTATCTATTTGAGGTTACAATCTTGTTAAATGTCTGAGAAGCAGTTCTCAAGTCATATAATTCTGCTAAGCAGTATTCATTTTGGACCATGTTCTTGAAAGCTGTAAAAATCAAATAAATACCCAGGGGTTCCAGTCTCTACAGCTCCACAAGGCAGAGGCCTCAGTTTCCTGCTTTGTGCTAATGATCATTTCAAGGCCTTATCACCTATGCTGGCAGAAAGATGATTTTTAAGGAGAGGTATCAGCAGGCACTACATCTGCATTTACAATTCCTGTTTAAAAATGTTATATGATTTTCCTTTATGCAAATGTAGCAGCAGGTCTTCTAATTTTCACAGCTTTGCTGTTCTACAAACAAGCATTTTTCAGACTGTCCAAAGGACTTACTGTTCAGTGAGCTAAGAATGTATAAAAATGACAATTTGAACTGCTTGGCCACTTTTAAAACAACCCCATCGTTGGAGGTGAAGAAAAAACAAAGCCAAATCAGATGATGATGCTGGGAAGAGCATAAAGCCTTGTTTTAGCACTTTGACATACTTTTGGAGGGCATATTTATTGAAATAACTTGAATAATAATAAAAAAAAATTGTAACCTTGGGGCAGTGACCTATTCAACCAAGCCTGTATCACTCTCTATTTTTGGATAGAAAACAGGACCAGAACAAGTTCAATGTGTACAGAATAGTGACAGATGCTTCTTTCAGCAGCGTCTCTCTGGATACCAGAATTAGACAATGTTTTATTTGGTTTAGATTTTAGGGCTAAGACAAAAATAATGTGACTTTCACAATGCTCTGGCTTGATTTCCCAGCCCTGCATGTATCCCCATGCTAGGTGGGATTTGGAGACAGTTCAAGATACTGAAAGGCATGATTTTAGTAGTAAACAGACTTCCAACTTTCTAACGTGCACTGAAATGAAAAGTGCACTGACCTGAGGGTCTTGGGGGCAGTACGTAAGATTCAGAGGTCAGAGTTTTGTGCAAGTAAAATAGCGTATCCAAATGCTTGGGTCAGTTTACATGTACAAGGGAGCGTTGTAGTCTTCTCTCAGGTCTTTTCCTAAGTGTGAAATAGCTTCATGGAGCACTGTTCTCTTTCCAGACACCCACGCCTGTGCACACAGTCCAAACATGGAACATTTGAGTACTGAAAGGAGATTGTGTTGGAGAATTATGAGTTTGTGAAAACAGGGAGCTGCAATGCATAGTGATTTGCAGCCCTAATGACAGCAGTTGCAATGTGCGACAGCAGTAATAATTAAGAAATACAACCCTGCAAAAATTACTGCTATTTCCAGAAGTGACATGAGACATAAAGCTGATAAATAATGCTCTAGGAATCTGCTGCTCATAGTGTTTTATTGCTATTATGAAATAGCATTATTCAATAAAATTAAAAGAAAAAAGCAGGGCTAATCATTGACAGGGCAGTATGTTGATATATCTTACATTGGTAATAGTCAACACAAAAATCTCTGTGTTCAAAGCCATTTGAGTGAAAAAGCCATTTACCATGAATAATTCTAAATAAGACACTACTAGCTTAACCAACATGTTTAGGTGACCTCTTCTATTAAAAAGCTTTCAACAGGCCAACAAGGGCTTCCAGAGATAACCAATCGCTCTGCATCAAGCAGAGACACTTTTTCACAAGACATAGTTCACTCATGTTAATGCGTTAAATCCAAACTGAAAAATAAATCAAATAAAGAAACAACGTTCTTGTAAATATTAACATGCTTGGGTATTTTTAAATCTATATTTGAACAGCCACCAGAGGCTGCTAGAGACTGAACCTTGCACCCTTTGCCCTTCCCAAAGTTTGTTGGTCTCTTTTGCAGTGTTATTTGTTTCCAAAAGCCAGGAGGCCTGTAGTGCCTGTTTCTCCTATGTGATACCTAGGATCATACTTCTATAGCCATACTTCTCTGTAATAACCCTTAAGCAGCCTTTCCCATAACAAGGATTAAATTCTGCTTTGATTTATGCTAATTAAAAACTTAGCTATCCTAAACTCACACAACAGAGAAAGCACTGAAGCTCTTCGGCCATATTATTTGTTAAATTATATGTAAAAGCATGCAGGATATTCTATCAAAGAGGTAAAATTATCTGCCAAAGACCTTGCAGTTTCCAAAACTACAAAAAGACAAAGGTACATTGGCTACATACTAAAGGACTCATTTGTTGCAGGTGCATGGTAATGCCAGAAAATCAGATTTCACATATTATTAAACATGCTCTCCAGTCCTCTGATGTAACTCTGAAATTCTCTGCTGTTTGGGGCTGTGGAGCTGCTAACACCTTCCTAACTGCAAGGGGGATGGCAGGTGGAGATTTTACTGGAGTGAATGTTTTTCCTACGCCTGTCTGTGTGCCTGCACGCTTCCCCGATACCATATTCAAATGGATCAAGCCATCCGTTTTTGCAGGACAAAGCCCAGCCACTCAGAAATCACTAAGGATGGTCTGAGACCATGATCTGCCCCGACAGAGTGACAGCCAGGACTACCTCCACTAAACATTTCTTGGTTGGCCAAAATTGGGATAGTGTTAGGACTACAAAGAAAATCCATTTGGGGAATGTACGTGAGGGGTAGCTTGTCTTATTCAGGACCAGGTTTTTGTCAGGATGTAGGAAGGACAACAGGCAGTGGGCAGAATGTGGCATTCTCCTATCAGAAGCATGTTATTTCTGAACTGAAGATTTGTATTCACAGTGCAACATGGGGGGATATATTGGTTTCTAAGAATTACTACTGTAAGCCATATGCTATTGACTTTTGAACATCTGAGAAGTTATATAGCTACTAGATTTTAAGTTTCTGGTAGCCATCTACATTTTTTCTTCTCTTAAATGTATGCAGGCATATATAATGATACTCTAAAGTTTTTTATTTTTACCTCAAAGTAGTTTTTCTGTATATGTGCTACAATTTGATATTGTAACTAAATAATAGCAGATTCATTGAAAGTGACATAGCCTAGCTTAAGTTATTAGTGTAGGTTATTAGTATAGCTTTAAAGTTCTTTACTGTTGCTGCAAATGTCACTGTTCTCTTCTAAACAGTTTTCTTCCAAATCAATGCAGAATTACTTAATTTAATTTTAAACAAACAGTGGCAGCACTTCCTATTAGTCTAAACAATAACTGAAAATAACAACAATAAAACATCGTCTGGCCGGATGGGATACAGGTTATGCTCATATACCATCAATGACTGTGCATCAGCATAAACCCTTCTGCTCTCCGGTTTCAGTTCATAAAAGCTTAAAAAAAATTAACTCTACCAACTGGATTTTTATTAGCTTGGCTACTCAACTCAGAAAGCAATAAATGCTGTTTATTTTCAGAGTGGAAGAACTTCAAGAAACTTGAAATAAGCACTTGAATAAATATGGGCAAAGAAAATGGAGAAAACACATTGAGAACATACACAAAGTTTTACTGGATAAAAATCTACTAGGAATGAAGTCTGCCAGATAAACAAAATGCCCAAATTGCAATGCCACTGTGCCCTGCTATGTAGCCCTTCTTAGTCCTACTCCCCTTCATCTGAGTGTGTGCTCCTCAGTGTGAGCAAGACCTGCAGTGTGTTTGCTCTGCTGCTGCTGGGACGCCTCAAAACCACAAATTTTGGAACAGCCAGGGCTTCCCTTGCCTTTCTGACTGCAATTGTGCTGACGGCGGCTGTGGTCCACAGGTTTATGAGGCTGTGCATTAGATCTGGGTATTAGGTCTGGGATATTGGAGCTGCATTCATTGCTCGATTGACTGTTCCTCATTTCTTCTCATGGACAAGAAGAGCAGTGAGGCAGGTAGCATGGCCCCAGGAGAATCGTTCACAATGGGCAAGGGAGGGATTTTCAGATGTCAGCAACTTTTCACGTTCAGAGGCACTTAATCTGTCCTCTGCCCCGTGGGAAGATAAGATATACCTCTGTCACTCCTGACGGAGGGTTCCTCACCAGCTCTTAGTTTTTCAACAGCATTTCCGCAACTTCACATGGAGCTGGTTCTAACATACCCCACTGGAAACCTTTCTTAGTGCTGTGCTGGATTATCCCTTCTTGCAATTTAATCTCTCGTTCTTCCCCCTCTGCACATGCAGAACAGACGATTTCAGATGATGATGATACCCCTTTGAAGTAGCTTTTTTAAAAACTTGTCCCTCGTGTGATTTTTTTTCTTCTTTAGGCTAGCCATTCAGTCTTTCTTCAAAGGCCATGTTCCTCAGACCTCTGACTACCCTCTAACCTTTCGTCAGCTTGTCTGAAGTGCTGCACTGAAAGCCAGATGCACCCAAGCTCAGGCTGCAGCACCATGCATAGTCGAAGACGAACTTCATGTGACATACAGGCTTGACTCTTGTTTATGCATTCCAGCAGGCTGTTGCAGCAACCTGAGACTGCAGATCAGAAAGAATATGGGTCAAAAAGAACCAAATGATACTATATTCTCCTAAATGTAGAACCCTGTATTTCTCCCTTAATCCTACTTTTTCATCTAAAGCTGTCAAGAACATTTTAGGTTCTAAATCTTGCCTTCAATCCCTTTTAGTCCTGTTAGTTCCTTTCAGTGTTGTCTGCAAATTTAATTTGAATACTCTGTCCAGTCATCTAGAACAGTAAAGAAAATATTGAATATTACCAGACTCAAGAGACACCCGCTCAGGACAGCCTTTCGTTTCAGCAGTGGTTCATGAAAAACTACTATTTGATTACAGTTTTCCAGCTATCTTTGCTCTCACTCTCTTGTGGGTCCTGTTTTTTGAAGATGAGCATATCGTTCAAAACAGTACTGGAAGCCAAGATACAACATCTTTTACTTCTCTTCTATAACTGTTTCCATGTCTTATACGGAAACTAGATTTGGCAAAAGCAAGTGTTGTCAGACTAATCCATGTTGCCTTTTGCATTCCCTTTTTTTTATTCTAAGTGCTTAAAAATAGTTTGCTTGACATTTTTTTCCATTTTTTTTTGAAATTGAACATAACCCAAGACTTCTGCAATTCTCTAGCTCCTTTTTTCCCTTCCTTTTTTCAAAAATACAGGCGCTGCATTTGCCTTCTTGCAGTGCCCTGGCACCTCGCCTATCTTCTGCAAATTCAACAAGATAATTACTGATGACTGTTAAGATTCCCATCAGCCAGCTTTGGAAGTAAACCAAGGGCGAATTTCATCATACTGAGCAGATTTTAAGTACCTTACTTATCTAACCGCTCTCTAACCTGACTTAGGGCTGAAGCCTTGCCTCTGTCCAGCTATACCTAGTGCTCATATCAGGAATCAGTATAGGAATCATATAGGATGCATTTTTTCCAATGCATCATACTGTTTTTAAGTGTATTTAGGAAAGAAACAAATGATCCCACCTAATGTTATATAATGAAGGACAAAGAACAAACAACATAAGTGGTTGCTACCTTGTGACCTCACATGAGAGAAAAATTTGTCATTCATTATCAAAGACCTGATACTTTTGCTGAAACTTTTGTTTTCTACTGCGAGGCCTTTTCAATAAGCAGAGGTAAGACTTGCTCCATTAAAGGGAAAAGGGGCACTACTAAATGAGGCATGTCTCCCTGTTCTCAGAGGAAGATATGCACACACTCTTACTCTGCGATTAAGCTATTTAGTTATCAGCCTCAGTAATGCTTTTTTTAATGAATATTATTAAAGTACTAACTTGCCATTTTTTATCACTAATCATTCCAAATCTGATCTTAAGCCTTCTCCCTGCTCCAACTGCAGCTATTTTTCACTGGAAAGTTCAAAGATATTTCTCCATGGGGTTTATCTCCTTGATAAAGTTCTATTCCTTACCATATCTACTCAATAAATATTCCAAAAAAAAAAGTAAGTTTAGAGCAAGAAAAGTGTATTCTCTTCTAAACACATATTTTTAGCCAAAACTCGTATATTTTTAGGCAAAGGCCATGCATGAAAGAATGGCAGCCTGAAAGGAAGTTGCAAGCAATACAATATAGTTAAAATTGGCAACTTGAGGAGTTACAACAGCATTTATTTAACTACATCATCCTAACACATGAAATTCCCATTTACACAGAATCACAGAATCACAGAATGGTTGAGTCTGGAAGGGACCTCTGGAGATCATCTAGTCCAACCCCCCTGCTCAAGCATGGTTATCTAGGACACATTGCCCAGGATCATGTCCAGGGACTTGATCCCTGGTACTTTGGGACTGTAGTACTGTAGTCCCAAAGACCTTAAAAAAATGAATTTAAATCATTTCCTTACTTTCTTTTAAATTTAAACTTTTGATTAAAGTTAAAGAGAAAAATGCTAGAAGAATGCGATCAGATGAAAAGACTGCTAGAAAAACACAATCAGATCAGACCCAAAATCAGATCAGATCTTGCACCTGATGATCTCCAGAGGTCCCTTCTAACCCCAACTATTTTGTGATGACATAATTCCGTGATTCATAAAGGAAAAGCGACCCTGAGCTTGCCGTCTATTACAAGTATATCAATGTGTTTGTCATTCTTCTTTCCATATACACAGATGGGGTGAGGCTCTCACCTTGGGGATAATGTGGGTACAGACCCAGCAGAGCTTTATAACCATCAGTAAAATCTTTCAGAATATTATTTGCCACCTGCACTAAGCATGGATGGTGCACATGCTAGCATCAACCCAGAAGCACAAATGGACCCAGAATTACATACTGGCACAGAAAGTATACGGTGCCTATGTAATAACCCTCCCTGTCTGAGAGGGATTTCCACCAACTGAAAAGCATTAGGGCCACCACTGCATGCAGCCATAGTATATCCTTAAAAGATATTACTGTTTTCTTTAAAAAAGGCTATTAACAGTTTTTGCACTGAAGTGGTAGCCAGCAGTCTCAAACTCGGTTAGTTCCCCTTGTGTGAACTGCTACACATATGTATGTGCATCTATGCACCTACATACATGTGTATACATATACATACACATATACACACACACACATGTACATATCCATCCATCCATCCATCCATACACACATCGCTACACATAGAGGGTCTTATCCCAGACAGTTCTCAAGCAGAATAACTGGGAAAGTCAAGCTGCAGAAGGGGATACACAGAGTCAAAAATGACTTGCTTGTGAGGACAAAGCGGGTTGGTTCTGGAAACAGAAATACAACTGTACCTGTATATTACAGCCAGGTGCCCGCTCTTTCTTCCACCTTCATTTCATGGCTGAAATTTGCCACAGGTCCCGTCAAACCTACACACACATATTTTCATTTGATAGAAAATACAGTGTGAGTGTGGAAAAATAAGGAAGGTTGGTGTAGACCTTCCTCTCATCCACCCTTCACATCTGTATGTGGCTAGTGATATACACAAACCCAGGGACCAGTAAGTGCTCCCAAGTCCACCAATTTCCTTTCTGTAGAGTTTTCCTCACTTGTACAGAGCTCATTTGTACAGAGCTTGTCCCATTGGTGCTGGAAGATCTGACCTCTTTGCCTCTGCCTATGTTAATACTCCAGACGTCAGATACAGAAAGACAGGCAATGTCTTAATTCTCATTATGCTTTAAATATATCTGCAAATTCAGCACTACCAAGGCATTGCTGGGACCTGCCCACTACCAACTCTAAAATTCCTGGAAAAGCAAACGGTATTTAGGAATGAAATCATGAGCCACGTATCCCGAGCGTCTTAGCACACAGAAGAGCGGAGTTGAATTTAGGTTTGGTTAACTTTCTATCCTTATCCTTCCTGCCACTGTAAATCATCTTTGTTGGCAAGCAGGAGAAAATAAAGTATCTTCAGAGTTACTGCCAACAGAGAATAAGGCCTAGAACTTTATCAGCTGTCAAAGTAATGATCCTATTTTCTGTGAAAACAAGCTAATTATTGTCTGTTGGTACAAGAATAGTATGTGTGCTCAAGAAAAAAAAGAGAAGCCAAGAAAGGTTACAGGCCCAACACTAAAGAAAAGTGTATTTGCACATAATACGCTGGAGACATTCGAGAACAGTTCATTATTATGTAGTGGCAGGGCCTGTAGTGTTGCCAAGGACAGCGTAAGTTGCTGGTCTCCTAGGCTGGAGCTGACATACAGCAGTATTTCTCAAAAGTAAATAACTTCATTGTGTAGCACAGAAAAAACCATCATAAAGACGTCAGTAAATGTGGGCTAGACATAGATATTTTTAAGTCTTCTAAGCGAGGTAAGAAGCTTAAAAATAGACCTTCAGTTTACATCCTTCCCCCAACATGTACGCCTTTTTTTCCTGCGTTCCTCATGTGGTCATTTTGATCTGCTCAAGGCAGTGATTAGAAAGTCCACAGGTGCTGCTTTCTCTAGTCTCCAGAGAGTGCTAATAGGCCATGCTATAAAAGCAGAACTAAGAAATCCACACTTCACTGTTCAGTTCCTGAGCTATGAGATCAAGGACTGTAATAAAGTGTATATCTGTGAAGGACTGGGGGAAATTGCTCAACGTAGGGTACGTTCAAGGCACTCAAATTCTTTCTGTACAGAACTTTACGTTACACTGAAACCTACATTTATAGCTGTATTTTGAAGTTACCTAAGCTATTTCAGCATATTCAATAGACTGATGAATCAGTTATAGCTATGATAAATGGAATACTGATTTTAAACTCCCTTCAAAATTTAGTAGAACTTTCCTATCAAACTTTTTTCATTAATAATATACCTTTATATGAAGTTGTGATGTTAGGTTTGCGTAGTGAAGGAAACTAAAACATTTCCATCACTTAAGTAACCACATATTTCAGCATGTAGTTCTCATATGAGTAATAGATAACTGCACCATAAAGAAAATCACAAGACTGAGAAATGAGCCTCTCCTACATAGATGCAAATCTGGGGCAATACCTTGGAAATAAATCAGTGCGTGTTATTTGTGAATAGAGCTTTTGTTCTCTAGACTTTGTTAGCAATATTAAGATGAACGTTCGCTAATGAAACTCGATGGTAAACAAAAACAATCTCGCCCTACATTCCTTCCCTCAGTCGTGGGGAAAAAGCAGGAGCAGAACAGTCCTCTCCTAAAACAAAGCTAACAGGGAAATAGACTTCTGGATTTTAAGACAAATATGAAACTCTAACCTCTTTGCTTGCAGCCAGACTCTGTAGAACGCTTTTATAACTGGTACAGTTATCTACCACTTGCTAAAGAAACTAGGGAATAATATAAGAAATACAAAAATTACTGTGAAGCAATTTATTGACTCTTGTGAAAATTACAGGAGGCAGGAAACACAGGAAGTTATGAGAACAGAGCAGGCGAATAGGAGATGGGAAATAATATTAACTTGTGTAAAAGTTTCCTGAGCTGTGGTACTATTTGGAGGGGGAGGGGATTGGTTTGGATTCGATTCATATCGAGTACTTTTTTTTGTGCTTTGGGCTTAATGTGAATACTAATTTAAACACTACAATATTAAGGTAACTTCCGCCTTCTGGGAGGTTACAGATAGCATGGCTTTGGCGAAAGAAAGGAGCTCCTTTAAGTCCAGCATATCTACAGACATACACTGCATTTATGGCTTAAAGCATCAGAGTGGGAATTCTTACACTGCAGCATGTTGATGTTCCTTTGCAAGCTAGCTTGATTTAAATATATAAAAGCAGAATCCAGCTGCTTTGCTTTGTGATAAGTATAGAATTAACTTTCTGAAGATCTGCAGGTGGATGGGTTGATTGTTTGAGTGAAAATAAAACAAAACATTCACGGTCAGAAATTCAGCACCTACTGTCAGCCTCCTTGTTCACTTAAACTATATGAACAATTAAAAGGAAAGGGGGATGACTCCAAGCCCGCAGCAATACAGTCAGTGGATTTCTATGTATCCTGCTACATGTCCTTACTCGGTATACACGGAAGGTTCTCCTCACTAAAGAAGATAAACAATTTTCCGCCATGTCGAGTTGCAATGCACTCACCTCTCCCAGAACAGCTGCCCTCAACTATTGCTCTGGGCATGTTATGGGGTAAACCAAGGGGCTGCCATCCCATGTGCTACTTAGCCTTCATTTTTCTCGAGGCATTGGGCAGCGTAGGCAGTCAGAGCTCTCTCTAAGGTAATTGGGAGGGTCGGGGGGCTAAGGTTGGGTGTTACCCTCCAAAAGGAGGAGGTGGAAGTCGTCTGTGCCTGGGATGGAGGCGAGGAGCTGGAGGATGTGAAGGAGAGGTCGCATGGAAATTCAGTGCTTTAACAAAAGATGTAACTGTGCCAAGATGAAGTAGGAACAATGCCTGTGGTGTGCTGCAGCATCTCAGGAATTATCCCTGCACCACGAGGCAGTCTCAGGCCCTCTGCCTTCACTTGAGGGAATCCGTTGCTGAGGGCTTAATAGCAAAACGCAGCCACTTTGCTTGCCTCTTAGGAGCAAAGGAACAAGACTTTTTCCTTTTTCTTAGTGTGCCACCTCTTGCTGCTGAAAAAAATTGATTGGGATTCGGGATCTGTAACAAATTTGTTTTTGCAGCTGCTTTCACCACCACCCTAGGAAATGGGTTGGTTAATGGAGAGGAGAATGAGTTTTTAACTGTTGGGTTCTATATGCTGGGGCAATACTTTATTTTTGCAGCAGATTGCTTGAAGAGGCTTGGAACCTATTTCTTTTTCACTGAAATGGGTTGGAGTTGCGGTCGGAAAGAATTGGTTATGCTATAACGGAAAATATGAACAAAGCATTTTCATGTGGAGAAAGAGGGAGAAACAACGTGTTGGATTCTGTTGCTAGTCCTTGCTTTGTCTGTGTAATCCAGGTATTTGTGTTTATGCAATTCTGTAGCCTCGTCTACTGACTTATGTCAGAAGTCCTCAGCTAAGTTATCCGTACGAGTTTATTTTAGTGAGAGTTTTCAGTTAGAAATCAGATGCCCTACGCTTAGTTAAGATTTCATCAAAAGTGTCATTTTTTTCTCTATTCCAAGATAACTTGGGCAGCAGGCATGTTAATTGCATGTAAATGTTTGTATATCTGTGAGACCTTTTCAAGAGAGAGACAATTCAGTTATGGAGCAGTTCCCTTGTCAGAGAAGTAGTTACTTCAGGATTCATATAATCAGGATGGCCTTTCTTATGGGTTTCTACTTATCAAGAAATATACATTCACATGGAATATAGACTCTAGGAAAATCCCAGCCAGCTTTTTCATCACAAGAGCTGCTTTTAGTCAGAGGCACTATATTTGCATATGACAAAACAATTAATTTTGTAAAATATCTTATGTCTTTCAGTCCTTCCCTTTTTGATAAAATTACATTTTTGTTTCTTGCTATTGCTTTTAAATTTTATTAAAAAAATAAATTAAACAGTCTATTTCTTTCCTTAAAATGCCATTTTCTTAACAGGAATGACCTATCTCCTGGTGTTCTGCAGTGAACCTTGGTGAGTTGCTTGGGTTATGCATACATACCTAAACACAGCACATAACACTTTGAACTCTTAATATTGCTGAAAATTTTATCTTCATGTAATCAGTAAAATCGCAGTCATTCAGTGACCTTTGAAATAAGAGACTGTTTTGGAATATAGTAAATTGTATGTAATCTCATTTGTTCCATTCCTACCAAAGTTAAAAAAAAAAAAAAACAAAAACAAAAAAAACAGAGCAGCCTGTGGCTGCTTACAAGCACGGCATCTTCTATTGAAAGCAGAGATTGCAAATCGGGTTTGGATACAGCTCCTGCTAAGACCTTCTCCCTCTAAAGAGGGGGTGCACAAGATTGCAAATGTAAATTGACTCAAAACAAAGTGGTGTGGCTGACATTTGTGGAATAGCGGTTACGTTGTTAAAGGAAAATATGATAAAATTGGTGCAATCTGTCTCAGGATTCCATTAGAAGCAGAAGAAAGAGTGTAAGCAACTACCTGTTCCAAGTACAAGGTCAGTAGTGTGAGAAGATCCATATCAAGGAAAAATTTGGGATGGATTTATGATAAATACGAAGATCTCTCCATAACCAGGGCAGGTATGGAGAACAGAACATTATAGGGTAGTTCATTACAACAGCACTTAAATTCATGCATTGTAATGTACAGAATGAAGCTTTAATTTTCAGCATTATAATGATGCTGCTCTTTCATTTGAAGGAATCTGCAATAGGGGAAAGATAGCAATCACAGAACAATAGTTTCTTCATCTCTGCAGTGTCTGTACAGACTGAATAATACTTTTGTTTGTTCTCTGATAAGATTTTCATGTTCAGAACACTATTTTTCCATTTTTGCTACTATACTGTTACATCTGCCAAACTGACATGTCAGCATTTCTCAAGCTCTTTGTGGAGAAAACTTTGTAGGTAAATAGTATACCACTAGTATATTTAAATGCCCTTACTGTGTAGTTCAGGCCACATGGAGACTTGGGGCTTAGTTCATATCTATTTGCCACCAGGAGTAGAACACTAACTTTTTGGGAAGATAAACACTCTACCGCTTGCTCGGTTCACTGTGGTGTCTCTATAACCTCTTGCCACAGGATAATTTCTGTGTTTTCCAGCTGAGCCATTCTGTTTTAGTGCTGCAGTGGCAAAACCTAAAAATCAGCTTCCACAGTTGATAAAGATATAAAACAAAGAGCACTTTACCTCCTCCTTCTGGCAGAGTACTCAAGCGCATACTTGCTTTACATTGCTCTCAATTAGACTTGGAGAAATTCTTCGGAGCTCTGATTCAGGGCCTGTGTTTCTAATCCTGGTTGAATGCAGAATTCTCCTTGACTGGAGTGGTGTAGGAGATAGCTCTTACTCGCTTATGAAAATATTGTAGAAATAGCTTGAAACACTACTGGAAGCTATTCTGTAGTTGTGCAGCTATATTGTCTTGGACCATTACTTTAAAATACGGCAGCATTTTGTTTTTATAGTGGAAGCTACAGAAGCAGCTGTATGTGTTGCTCATACAAATGGAAAACAGTCCCAAGCAGTATTGTGTCTTTGTTCTGCTGATTCTCTAGATTAGCTACCTCTGCTTTCAGGCTTAAAAGCTTGAGGACTATTCCAAGTCAGCATATGCTATTTTTGCATTTTCCGTACTTTAATTGCAAATCTGATCTTTACTTAAATGCTTGTTTAATCATATTTCAGATATTGGTGCAGTGCAGTAAACATGTTGACATGGCTAGATCAAACATACAATACTGTCAATGAAAACATCCCCTAATAGTGAACAAACACGCTGTATGATCATATTAAATACGGGGCCATATTACGTTCTGATAATGCAGGGACTTAGCATATGCTAGTTAACCTTGGCACCTAAAGTAGTATGCAATTGCAATCAGTATGATTACTCACAATGTCAAAAGTTGCTATGTTTTTAAGTCTTGTCATACTAGGCAGAAGAATACCTGACTGAATTTGCATTTTTGTTTAAAGCTGCAGTGCCATTTTGAAGCAAATTCCCCAATAGTTCCTGCTTACCACACCTACTGTTGTAGTGCTGTTTCTTTGCCTTTGAACCACAGTCTTCTGATAGGAAACTAAACAGGAATCCTGTTCCCAGTATATATATCGCAGTGAGGGGTACTTTGGACAGCCTAGAGCCACACGCATGGGGAGGGGATGTTCAATCCAGACGACCATAGCAAATCTAGCCTGAAGTAAAACTCCTGAAGACTGTATAATGTAGTTATAGGGACTTCAGCACCAATAGCCTCGATCCGCTGATATATTCCTATCAAGCTGAATGACTTGCTAATGCATGCATATCCTTTTTAGGCCTTTAAGTGTGTTATAAGCCTTTGTCAGATGGTAGTAGATTTTCCTTTTCGTAAGGAAAATATAACTTGAAATGAGAGAGTGGACACTTGATGTGAAAACTTCACTGACAAAAACAAATGGAATGAAGAACAGTGGGGAAGTAAGGGAATATTTGTTCCTGATGCATATGGTCAAGGCAGTTGCTGTTATCACAATCTTTTTCAAAAAAAAAGGCTTGTATTAAACAAATTACCAATGCTTAGCAAGTCACTGATAGTAATTGCAGATAATGAATGAATAAGTCAAGAAGCAAGCTGAGATGCCATAATTTTTAGTACAGAATATTCTCCTGCACTGTCATTCTCTTCCTCCTGGAACAGAAATCCACAGGCCTGTGGCATCTCATACCCTACTTGTAAAATAGTTCAGAAAAGGCAAGCTCATGTATGCTATATAATCACCAGGTGTGAAACTTGTAGAAATACTTGTACATCATTATTGCAAACACATAGAAGTGCACAGTTTAAGAAAAATGAAAGCTTCTGATGTGGATAATAACTCTGTCTCATAAGTTAATCTGATCATTTCCATATGCTCTTTTTCCATTAAAATATACGATATGAAGCAACATTCAAATGGGATGAGGTCTTCTGAAGGAAATAAAACGGGAGCTGTCTGTTCCAGCTTGAATGAAACATACTGCGGTGTCCATGCAAAGCTTCTGCCTGGCTTTGCACACACCTACCAGCTCTATTTGCCACTTTCTGATCTCAGTGTCTCGGGTATATTAATTGTGTTGAAAATCCAATCAATCAAGGTATTGAGACCAGATTCTCAAACACATTCAGTGCCGAGATCAGTAGGAGTTAATCTCTTCCACACTTCCACAAGTCTAGGCCACTGTGCCTGCAAATGTAAGAGGGATTAAAAGGAGTGTCAGTACTAAAGAAGGACAGATTTAAAAGTTTTTTCTCATACTTTGAAGTCCCTGGAAGCAGTAGAATTAAGTCTGATTTTTGCCTCTCTACAAGACTGGTTTGGCGCTGGTGTCGAGGCAGACAGAAGCAGTCACAGCGTGCTGTGCTCTGGCATTCCCTAGTTGGTAAATGTTCCAGTCATATTTAGTGAGTGTAAATTAAACTAGTCTGACTAGTTTAGTGTCAAAAGCTGGGCTGGAGACCATAACTGACAGTCCTTGCTGTACACAAGAAAGAATCTGCTTGTGGCTGTCACAAATCTCTGCAGGAAGCTTAAAAATGTGTAGGAGAAATTCTTGGAGCATTGGAGTGGATTAATGCACTGCTCGTTGTATTTTTTTTTGTCAGTCTTAGTATTGAGGTTTTTATTACATTAGGAACTTTCGCTGAACTGCATGACAGATGAGAATGGGTGGTAATATTACGGAAAAAATAGTTCAGCTAAAGCTTGTTGGTGTGTTCTTCTGCTTGCTGAGCCATGAACAGACCCCCATGTCAATACAACCTGGATATTGGGTGCTATTTAATAGCAGCCAGCATCCGGACAACTGCATCCAAGTTTGGGTCCCCAGGATGGGGAAGACATGAACAAACCAAGTAAATTCAGGGATAACCCTAGACTGGGGAGCCTGGGGGCCCCTGCTCCTGCCAGGAGCTGGCCTGGACACAGGATGTCTGCTTGAGGTATCCCATGGCTCTGAGATTACTCTGTCTTATTGCCATTTATAAAAGGAAATAAGAACAAAGATCCAGTCTGCAAGTTGTGCCCATGCAGATTCTCCACCACAGTCATTAGTTACTTGATTTTCCAGGAACAGATAGCATGTGCATCTCTGATGCTTTTGTCAGTATACTTTGTCATGTTTCCAAACTTGACGCTAGGCATAATCTACAAAATTTTTCTATGCCTGTGGTGTCCGGATGTTTGAGGGACTACAGTAAACTTTATTTTGGTTTATCCTATGTATGATTTAGGTTATGAGTTATATGGCATATTTTTAGTATGCAAGTATACATTTACAAATTATTTACCTTAATTGTTCCAGTAATTTCTTTAGTCACTCTTTGTTATACTAAATTACTTGAGCTACTGAATGTGATATAGCTTGTGATTGATTGATTAGTAAACACTTATGGTCTCAGCATGGAATAAGATATTTGAGAGATCTCAAACTACCCTTGGGAGATTAGGCTGGAAATTAGAGGGAGGCTGCAGAGTTTAATCTGGTGCTCCAGTGCTGCTGCAAAGCAGTAATTTGGCCATCAAGTACCAGCGAGGAGACCTTGCAGTATGTCCTGCGGTGCCGCTCTGATGCTGAAAGCAGGTCCTGACCTGTGGGATGTGAAGCAAACACAGAGAAGCTTTTTTCTGTAGTGCTCACTATGCCATTAGACCAGCGGTAGTAAATGCCACAGCTGTACGTGCTCCTACCTCGGTATGTGATGGCAGCTCTTCCAGCAGACTAACATGTACCTTGAGAGGTGCTGCTTCTCTGCTGCCCGGTAGCCAGGACCACTAGCACCTCTCTAGGAAACAGAGAAATGTATCCTCATCGTTGTGAGAGTCTGACAATGGATGGAGAGGTCAATACACAAAGATAGCTCATTATATGTTGCTAATGTCCTGGGACATGTTAATTTCCACAGAGGGCATGAAATGTATGGTGTTTGTGAAAGGTATGATAGATTTGTCTGATTTTTAGGTACTTATTAAATTGTGGCGCAGAGAGGATGGTTAAAGTATTATTTCTGAGGATAAAGTCATACATCGCCTTACGGAATTAAATATGAGAACATCTAAGATGAGGGCAGTATTACTATTTTTCAGCTCTGTCAGGTTATATAACTCAATTTTCTGCTCCCCTCTGGCAGCCTTAGCCTAAACAGTAGCTACATCTTCTTAGTAATTGATTTGGGCTATGAACACGCTATTATTTGAGTTAATTAATGTATTAGGTAACCCTCCAGAAGACTAATTTTTCATCAGCCCTAGAGGGAATATTTACAGTCTGGCATATCACTGCCTGAAACTATACGATAAGTTAATGGGTGTATTGATAGAAGTACCTTACATGTTACATACTGTTTTGAGAGCAGAATAGTATCTGTATTAATATCAAAGTCCCTGAAATATCTTAGCTGTTATATAAAATTGAGCTAGGAGAAACAAAGCTCTGAAATACTGTTCATAGCACTATAATACAAAAAAAATTTTATATGCTGAGGCTCACCACTTATTCAGCTTTAAAAAAAGACCTTTGGAGGGAGATTTTCAAGTGCACAAAGGGTGACTTTGTTAGAAGCCTTTGTCTAACTTTCTGTCTTTTGCCTCTGAATACCTCCTTTTGTATCCAGACTGCTAGCATAACGACACGTGTGCACATGCTTTGGGCAGACAGGTAAATCACTAAAAGCTTTGGTTTAATCCAGAGCCATTTACCTCTGTCTGAATTTGGCCTACAGCAGAGCGAAAGGAATCTAAGGTTCCAGCCGGGCTTGTGTTCTTTCCTCTGCATTTATCCTATGCACCTTAATTTAGAAACTGCAACATGTAGTCAGCCTTTTTATTTTCCATCCTATCTACTTCTACAAACTTGCCTCCTTTGGAATTTTGGGCACATGTCACTGGATATGATTTTACCTTACCAAATAAAGCTTTCCCTGCCTCAGTCATGCTTGGCATTCTCTATTCCTTTGTGCTCCATGTTAACTTTTTCAGAGAAATCATGACTAATGAAAGACAGTCAAATGCCCCATATTCAAAAAAATAATTTTCTTTTTTCACAGAAAATTTGGCAAGATTCCTTTTATGTGCCTATTTCCCTTTGTGTTATGATCTCGAGGATTAATAGCCCAGAGTCGATCCTAAATGATTATTTTTAGAAATCTACTTATAAAGTATGCAGTTACTGTATCTATAAAACTGATATCCCAGGATGTTATGCAGTGAGCCATTCAGTGTAGTACAATTCTAACTGCGTAAGAAAACCTAGATACATTCTCTGTATGCATTACTTTTTAAAATAAATGTAGCAATCTCAACCTGTTGTCATTAGAAACACCCTTAGTTGTTGTGCTTGGTAGTCCCATATATTATATCCTAGAAATACTTAGCTATGTTAGTAATTGTTTAGGTATATGCAACACAGGTAAGGATTACTGAGGCCTAATGAATAGCGCACTGTAAACTAGCTTGGCAACTTTAGCAAATCAGTTGGTCTATGCCTCAGTCTCCCCTTCCCAGTTTTTGGGCAAAAGTCTCCCTCTTCCTGTGCATTTGGGTGTTGGGGCTCAGCTGGAGACCTTGGGCTTTAAATAAGCATAAATACTATGTGCATCCTCCAGTGGGTGTGTATCTCTAAGGAAGAGAAAAACCTTTAAGTGCAAGAGCCAAAGGAGCACATCAGATAAACTCAGTGATGTTAGATAAATCAGGGGCGCAGTCTTTGTGCATGTATTTTGTGCTGCTTTTCCACCTGGAAAATAGTATAGCAGAATTGGAGTAGGTTTGTGGATGGCAAAGAGAATGAAAAATGAATAAATGAAAACAGCCAGAGAGGAGTTTTAGATTAGGATTGATTACTTTGAAAGAAATCCAATAACAAGCCTGAAAAAATACATATAAAATGACAAATGATGTGGTGCAAGGAAAGTAGGAGCTTCATTTCTTCTGCTCTAGCAATGCACAATAATTGGTGAAAGACTATTAGATGAAAAGCAGGAAAATTCTAGTATGATAAAAGCAAATACCTCTCCATACAGTACGGAACTAGAGTGGGAAACCATTACTACAGGAAATTAGGGCCAAAGCCCCAGTTAAAGCAATCAGTACAGGTATGTAGGTATCAAGAGTATGATAACCTTTTAGAAAAGGATATTAATTCTCCTCTGTCAGGATATAAGACATCAAGGTGGTATGTGACAGGGAGGAAGACTTCGAGGCGTGTTTCTGCTAGGTACTTCTTATACTTTCTCATGCAGTCTGATTCCCTCGGTAACCTAAAATCCCACGTTCTGAAAATACGGGACAAAATCTCAGTCTTCTGAGACAAATAAGTGTATTTTACTCTTCTATTTGGGTTTTATTGCTTGTGCAAACGACACTCATGTTGCTGAGCTGTAGTGCAACCAGTTGTATTTCGTAGCTAGTGCTAATTTTCCAGTGATTCACTGAATCTCTTCTGCAGCCGTTTAGCCTGAACGCTGCAAAGATGAACCTGTTTTGCAATTGACTCTGCTGTTCAAAATGCACATCAACTGATTGCTTTGAAGCTGTGTGTCTAAGATTAGACAAATGTGAATTCAGGGATTTTTCTGAATATCCAAACAGCATCTACTGTATTTTGCTTTCTTTTCACTTGTTCCTTGCTATGAAAGGCTATCTACGCATCTTTCAGACGATGGCAGCTTGCTCCCTGTGCACTATGCAGCTGATAGTCACGACACAGAGCTTATAAGAGGCTTGCTGTCAATGGTGCTCTACTTTATGTCCCTGTGAATGTTAAACTACTTCTAGAATGAGGACGTCCTCCTTGTAGGTGAGGACCACAGAGTTAACATCATGACTGGGAAATCCTTCACATCTTTTTCCAAGTCTGATTCTCATTTAAGTTTTATTCAGTTTAACTACTTATTATTTAAATATTTCATACAAAGTTGAAGTGCTACATGAGGGACATGTGCAAATAACTTGCGGGAGAGCCCTAAAATTCTTTTTGCATGTGTTTCATTTTGTTTTATGTGAGCTGTGTACAGGCACCAATATGGAAAACGCTATTTGAAGTTTACCTAAACAGTGAAAACTAAATCCCCCCCGCAAACATTTTTTCAACATTTTTCTGAAGTATTGAATTCAGACTCCAGATTGTTTTGATGTGATGTAGGCTTAGTAGGAAGAAACAGAATGGAAAAGTGCTGCCCTTGGTGAGTGAGTATGATCAACATCTGCTAATAAAAAGAGTTGTTTCTAGCAAACAGAAATGTGAATCATTATAATTATAAAGATTACAATATCATGTATTTACTTCCTGTAATCTTCCTCTGAGTAATCTTGTTCTCTCACCCTCCCCTTCAAAATACTTCATCGTCATTGTGCATAGCCTGAAATGCTTGCTGCAAGAGGAAAATAACATAATCATAAAGCTACTGAGTTTACGAATGAGCAGTGCTGGTATATTGTGCAGGGCTGTCAGAACTACTTGTGGTAGCTGAAGGTTCCCATAAATTCAGTTATAGCAAAAATACAACAGTCTCTTCCTTGGTGAAGATTGATTTTTTTTTTCAAGAAAAACATTTCATAGCTGTATAGTTTTCCATCCGAGAGTCAATTGTGATGCAAAAAGAGCACACGCAATGGCATCAGAAGCATAGAGTGGTGACATATTAGCAACAACATGGCCATAACAACATACTGGACAGATTTTTATTTGGTAGCCTTTTCTGCCATTGCAAGGTCAGAAACAAACTACCACCAAGATGCCTGCAGTATAGATGAGCCTGAGTAAAAATTGTCTGATGAAGCTGAATTGAAGAAGCAATTTGCTATGTGATGCCCACTATGCAATCGCCTGCTCACCAGTTAGCTCTTGCATTGTGTGTATGTGGAGCATAAAATATTTGTTACCAAGAGACCATAAAGATCCTAACAAACTGCAACCACATAGTAACAATTTAAGGTGACAGTGGGGCATGATATTTCCCACTTTAAAAACCCAACTTTGTCATACATGAACAGTGCATTTCTATATTGGAATAGGTAAAGACAAAGAACAAATATAAGTATTGGTTTATCTGGTCTCCACTTCTGCCATCCTCACCTTTCAGGTGGTCCTGATGATGTATGAATTGCTCAGATATCTGTGGGGAAAAAACCTGCAACAGCAAAAAGACATGAAAAATAAAATCCTTCTCAAGTAGAATTAACCCTTGTGTTGGAAAAATAAACAGATTATACAGAATCTCTTAGATGACTCCTTAGAACACAGACTTTTTGGCAAGAAGTTCATTTTTCAGCATTTACTGGAAATTAGAGAATAGCTAGGTGAAGTCAAGTTCTTCATAGGAAAAGAACAGCTTTCAGTTCCCTTCTGAGTGCGTATGATTTACTGTATAGGATAATGTTCTTTTATCAGTTGTGGAGAAAAGATCAGCTTCACTGTTGCTAAAAATTCACGTTGAGTACATATCTAGCATTAATATTACTGAAGTAAAGATTCTCTATACTCTGGAAAAAGTTGTGATCTCATACTTCTAATAATAGATGTCAAATACTAAATTATGCATCATTTCCTCTGATTATGAATTTCAAATACTATGCTTCTATGTTGTTTGTTTTTTATGTTACATTGCATTCCCTTGAGTACTTTGCAAGAACACTATAAAGTCATCTATTAATTATTATCATTATCATTAGAGTAGTCATAATGAGCCTAAATATCATGGAGAGTGAAACAAGTAGCAAGAAATGGGATTGTAGATTGAAAGTCTTAGAGGTAGACACTCCTGTGTTTTCTGAAAACCATTTCTTTAGATGTCCGTTTCAATGTATCTTGCAAATTAAGAAAATATATATCAGGATGACAGTGGTTAGGTTAAAACGTTAAAATGTAGGCATAAAATATTGTTCCATGCCAATTTTTTGCTGCCTCTAACATCTTCTTGCATCTTCTTCCACAAATGTGTAAATGACATCTAAAATCTATACAGGATCAAAGGCTTTGAGTTGCTGCATTCAAAACTTACTAATATTTTTTGATATGCACCATCTCAGTCTTTGCTCTCCTGTTCTGCTAAAGTCATTTTGAGTTCCATATGATGTAAAATGTGATGCATAAAAGCTTTATTTTCATTAATTTAAGCCTCTTCAATTGTATGAGTCAGCATCTGTCTAGCTCCTTAGTGTGCCTGCAATTAGGCTTTAAAATTGTATGGTATCACCAGAGTTCTTGAGTTTTTCGATAGTGTAGTAAAACTAAAGCCTACTCTTTCAGAAGGTAACTGGAGAGGGGCACACTTCCATTTTGGAAATGCCTGAACTTAGTTACCTTAAGAACACCACTTTCAGAAGGCAAAATCATTAAAGATTTTAAAAGAAAGTAATTTGAAAACAGAAGCAAATATCACAGGTTTCTTTGGAAAATGTATACTCACCGAAAACTCCTAAAGAAATTTTATACTAGTTTTGGACACAATAATCAAGTCCCCCTGTCAAGTTCCCTTGGCCTCTTGCCTTACAGTTCTTCTTACATGGTAGGAACCATGGCAACTAAGGGTAGCTTTTCAGGACCTTTGCAGTAAGGTCTTGAATTCTTTGGTCCTCTAATATAGGAGAAGAGAGGATTTGTAGTACTTCTGTGGCTATGCTAGTCTAAGGATGTCAGGGAGGAAGACAACACCTTTCCTCGGATCTGCTGATATCGCTGGAAAAACATATAAGCAGGAGATTCTGTGCCAGGTTCAGATAAGAGAGCTGTTTATTGAATAAAATGTGAATAATAAGCACGATTATAGTGCTTTTCAATTTGATATTGATTTGCTATGTAGACAATGCCAACATATTTAACTTTCAGTTAATTTCTTGTTTAATTTGAATATAAAATATAACTCAAAAATTGATCATCTTCAGATAGTGAACATGGCTGACTGGCGCTTTTTGTTTTCTTAGTAAAATGCGAGTGAAAGAAGAGAAGATTTAACATTCGCAAAGCAGTATGTTTGCAAGGTGCATACCTGCTGGCTCTGCTTCTCTAAGCAGCGAGATACTCTCACTTGCTTGCAGTGCAGAGACTTCCGGAGCCTTTTGTAGCTCAGAACTCAATGGAAAATGTGAGCTTATGCTAGACAGATGGGTAAGATTCTGCTAAACAGAGATACCTGCCTCCATGAGGTCATGCCTACTAAATCTATGTATAGAAAGCCAAGTGAGGAAAAAAAACGGGGGTAGAAGGATTTGAGCCCTAGGTCACTCTTAAACGCAGTAGCTTCCTGCAATCAGACAAGTAATGCTAGCATCTACATTAATTTCTGGAACAATTAAAATCCAGCAACTAAAACCTGTTCTCAAGAATGCCAGTGTGTCTCATCTGAGATGTAGGGGTTAATGTGTACTCATTATGTTGCAGGCAGAAGCCAAGATCTGACCAAGTGAGAGAACCTCAGGTCCTGGCCCCCAAAAAGGGAAGTCTGATATCTCTGTGGCCCTTTCTTCCTCCACAGCAGTGAGCTGGAAAGGAACTAGTCAGAGAAGATTGACTTCCTAGTCCAGTTAACAGATAGTTATAGCCACCATGAAATATCAGTAATTCTGCTCTGCTGCGTCCTGACACACCTTACAGGAACAGTTTTTAACCATTTTCTTTCTTGTTCTTTGATACCTCTGCTGTGTCAGAGCTCCTTTATTAGGGACGGAGGATGAACCACCAGGCTTGCATCCTCGTGGGTAATAGCACTGGGGAGCCCCTGGGAGACAATCAGGATGCAGCTAAGAGCAGGTACATGTACGAGGCTGGAGTGACACTGTGCAGCCTCTGAGGTGGAAAGAACATGAACAGCAGCCCAGAGCGCAGGACAGATGGGAGCCCATAATACCCTGCTCCAAGGTCTCCAAGCGTCTGTGAGCTTGGCGATCCACCTGAGATCTTTGGACGATTTTCCCACTGTTTGACAGAGTGCTCTGTTCTGGGAGAAAGAAAAGTTCAGTATGCTCAGGGAGTAACAACTTCTGTATGTTTGTGAGGACAACAATAAGTGATTATGTCAGTCTCATATAGACACTTTTAGTCATAATTATTATTGACAGGACTAGTAGGAACCATGGCAACCAAGGGTAGCTTATCAGAAAGCTATTTTTGCCATGGTTCTGACCCTCCCCTCCTTGTTTTCTTTCTGAAAACATATATAACCTTTTCCAGCACAATTGATTTCTCTAGATCAATCTCCTATACATACCTAATAATGCCTCAGTAACCTAATCAAGCAAGAGGAATGTTTTCTCCTGCTTTTTCTGCATCGTAATCTGCTTGTGATCCCAGATCATCTTTTACAAGAAACAAAAGAGAAAACAAATATGAAAGTATGTGTTTTCTGAGGATTTTGTACCCAAAAAACATTTACAGTGGCATAGTATGGATGTCTGTTTATGCTTGTGGAGTTATTTATGAGCAGCCCAAAGAATTTTGCTTTCATGTGTAAAAGTATTTTGGCCTGAGAAATCTTCCAAAGTGGATGCAGGAGTGTGAGTGAGATAATTCTTGGGTTAAGGAGGAAACATGAAAGAGGAATATGATCCGGTTTCCCTAAGTCTGTGTAAGCAGTGAGAGGAAATGCACATGCACCCTAGCGCCTGATAAGAAGAAGTACTGAAGTGCCAGCAGGGCTCTTGAGCTTAATAGGTGTTGGGGAGGCAGCAGGGGATTAGGAAAGAGCCCATCAGGTCAGATCATTCAGGGACCCTTTCTACAAATGCTACAACAGTCCAAAAATACTATTTTGGCTTCTTCTCTGATTAAAATTTCCCATCTGAGTTTGAGGTCTAGATTTAAACTAGAGAAGAGACTTGCATCTAGCTCTGTGGGGGTGCAGATATCCCAGCATAAGGTCTCTGAGCCTTTCAAATTCCTCTTTATAAAGTGTCAAGACTTTACCGGATATGCTTGCACTGCCTGGTGTTTAGGCTGTGTGCTGGCACTCTGCCCACATGTGAACTCTAGATCTGTTTCCAAAGTACTTAAGAATCCCACTAGGTGATGAGTAGGATATGAAATATCCAGGCTGGATATGAAAAGTTTTAATCTTTTGTATTATCAGTTGACAGAAGCTCTTTTCTCAGTGAGAAAAGCTGAACAAGAACTGAAATGATATTTGAAGGACAAGATAGTATGGCAAGCAGCTCCCATCAAGCAAAACAGCTTAATTTTGGCTATTTGGCCTCTCTGGTTTGGAATTAGGATATTTCTATTGTTGTTCAAGTATTTGAACGCGTAAATATTATCTGATGATTGGGAAAGGAAATTGCTTTTGGTAGAGCAAGTGAATGGAAAGGGGAAGTGAAGAAAAAAGGAACGCCTACTGGTGAAAGGGGGGGTTGCTGTGAGTACAGAGGAAGAACTATATTAAAAAAAGACAGAAGCTATATACAAAGACTCCTATTGCATCGCGGGAACTGGGCACACTGAAAGAGGGTGCTGGGGAAACTGGAGCTGAGTTCAGCAACAGAACTGTGCACAGGTTGAAAATGGTATTCAACCTGCATAAACAAGGTGGTAATGTCCATGATGTGTACAAAGAATGAGATGACATTCCTGAGTGGAGAGAGAGCGTATATGCTGCTGCGTTTCCTCACAATAGTCAGTAGTTTGATCAAAGGGTCAAAAGTCCATAGTGAAAGTTATATAAGTGAAAGTATGTAGCATGGATTCAGTAGAAAGCTCAGGTAACAGGGCAATTTTTAGAAATGCCACAAAATAAGAAATAACAAGAATACTAGGAGTTTGGAACTGGAAAGTGATGGAACACAAGGAATTTAAAATAAATGAACACTGCAAGTATATAGAAGACCTTTATTATTAGCAGTGGAGGAGAAGAAAGGAAAGATTACAAATCAAGACTTACATTTTGTGTATGTGTGCTAATGCTACTCTATTCCATGAGGCATTTATAGGGATAGTATGTGAGAAAGTAGCTTTCTGTAACTAATAAAGTAAACAAAAAAAAATTGTAAAACTAGCTGACAGTATCAATGTTTGCCCGCTTATCTTATTCTGGTTTACATAGGTTGTGATTATATGCTAGTAAATTAAACCATACCAGGGCAAAGAACATGATTGCCTATCCTGCTTAGATATTAGAGCAGTCATCAGCATAGTTTTAATTTATGTCCATCCTATTTGGGTGAGTTAGTGTTTAACATAAACAGTTTACAGCATAGTATGTTTTTGTTGCTGATGTTCCTTTTCAGTATTATGTTATGATATTGTATTTAGCTTGCTGAAAATGAATCACATAAAGCTGTTGGGAAAGGTAGAAATGTTCACTGCCGTGTTGATAGTAGAAAGGGCAAGAAACAAGAGGCTTAAATTGCAAGAAAGGAGGGTTAGGTTAAATATTGAGGAAAAATTTCTGAAGGTAAGCAGTTCAGTTAGATCACATTAGAAAGGATGGCACAGGAAAATGTTTTGGAATATGTTGGATAAGTATCTGTCAAGGACAGCTAATCCTGCCTTCAGACGACTTCCAGATGTCTGTTTCACCCTCTGGACAGCAAGTCCACCCATGATTATTAAATAGAAAAGGCACAGATGTGCCCTCCAGTGTCCCTAACACACCAACATGCTGGGGCAGGATGAAAGGAAAGGAAACATAAAGTGATCAGGTTCAGGTGTTCTCCTTATTCTGCTTCTCTTATTGCCACTGTAGGACACAGCACTGGGTGTGATGAGCTGCTGATTCAAACTGGTAAGGTATTTCTTTTGTTTGTATTTTCTATCACTATGCTGAAGAAAACGCAGCTGCTTTCCAGTAGAGATATGGATAAAATGAGAAAGACACCATGTGATCATATAAGTAAATAACATTTCATAATGTACATGTATGGTATCTTCTGAATGCTTGACTTGCACTCTTTTTTAGCTCATATTTAAATATATTTTCCTAAATTTCTCTATCTTTTCACATCGAGAAAGCATGTGACGTGGGACTAATGTGCGGTAGGTCTCTAGTCTAGAAAGGTGATGAAGGCACCTGTTAATGCAGTCAAGTGAGTAATCCAATGGCAGTAAGATGCTACATCTCAGATATTAGTTGATGCATGTCAAAGCATCTTGTTGGACTGAGCCCGCAGCTCATTTCACAAAGGTAGTGAACAAGAGCATTTGCTTGTAGTTAACCTTGAACGTTGTGATCTTGTGCGGTATTTCAAAAAGTGACTAAAAGGTGAATGCTTCCCTAACTCATTAATGGTCTTGGTCCCAGAAGGAATCAAGTCTTCTTTCATCTTTTTTCTAACTGTCATAGGATAATAGCAACACTCAAAGAAAATCCGCAGGCAAAGCAGTCTACTCTTATTTCTTAGATTTGCACATTCAAACAGAAGCTGGAAAACAAGCACCAGCAACTTTAGTCTGTCATTTTAGATATTATGTCAAATGCTTATGGTCAGATTTTTCAAATAGCTTTGCCATAAAGAAATATGGTTGAGGCAGATAGTAAAAGACAGATTAAGCTCAGCTGACAACTATCATCTGGCCTCTAACTCTGCCTTATGGTATCTGACACAACATGGTAAAAAGATGTACGCTACAATTATAAAAATAGCTTTCACCAGTAACTCAGTGTTAAAGAAAATTGCACCCTTCTATTTACAAATTAAATTTATTTTCAAACTTTATTCTAAACTTTCTAGTCTAGTGCCCCGGTTCTGTGAACCTGCCTATGTGCTACACCTTAAAGTTTTCCAAAATACCGGCATTTGTTATTGAAGGTCTAGGCTGTGGCAAAAGATACCTTTCCTCTCTTTTAAAACAGTTACCTGGATGAAAAAGAGCAAGCTAGACTATTTGCTGGAACAGATCTTAACAGTTTCTTGGAAAAGTGAACTTTTAAACATCTTTTAAGGAAATGATGTTGTAAAATTTTCTGATTATAGAATTACGCACTCCCTGGCTTTCTTCACTGACTTTCTCCATGGACATGGAGCCAGATTAGCTGTGAAGATAGTCCCTTCAGAAGTAACCCTGTAAAAACTGTACTTGCTTATTCAGATGCAGTTTGTCTCTGATTGCATTGACACAAATCAACTTCTTCCATTGATTGCTTGTTTGACTTACTGGACATGCCAACCTAGCTTTGATTAGAGACTGAACTTCATTTTTTTATATATATATCACTGGCAATATTACCTATGCATTGCCATGAGCTCATTTAGACAATACTGCAGAGCTGCAGTGTTTGCACACTCCGATAGCAAGACAGCAACAGTGTTGGATGGTGTTAGTTCAGGTTTGGGAGTGCTTCCTTACTGACAGAGGAAGAAATAAGCACTAGCTAAAGCTTGAGTTTAAAACTGAATTTTGTTGGTCTGCTTGTAATTTCTCTTCTTTTACCTCCTTCTGAGTGTATTGAAATCCTTCTAATAGCAGAAGAACTCGCATGGAATCCCCACAAAAATTTTTTAGTCATACTGCAAAGTGGAAAAGTAGCAGCAAGAAAAGATGTTGTCAAATAAATGCAGGCTCTCAAATTTCACTGCATTATTTGCATTTTGGTTTTATTTTCTAAATATGAAATTTACCTAATTTACTACAAGTTTTCCACAAATCTGTCCGCCTCTTTAGCAGTGACAACAGAATTTATGAGGTATTTCCATGTATGGTGTTAGTCTTCTAAACTGTCAGGCAGAGCAATCTGGGGCACAATTGAACTCACAGAGAGCAAATTGCTTAAAATGGAAGCACGCTCAGGTATCCTGTAAAGAAAAGGATATATTTAGAATGTAAGTGCTGTTTTATTGCTACTATCCTACATCAGACCTGTTCAAAATAATCCATGTTGTCTTTTAAATTACTACCAATCTCAGCAAGTATTTTAGAGATAGATAATCCAGTGGCATAAATCTGGATAATAGCAGTTAAATAGCTGTTCACTTTCTGGCTTCCGTGCTTGATGTATTACACCAGCACATAGGAAAGCCTTCTGCTTTTATGCAGGGCACCTACTGGAAGTTCAAATAACAGCAGTAGTAATGGCCAATAAATTAATTATGATCATTAGTGAATTAATAATGAAATGAAGAATTAATGCCATTTTTATTGAAGTTCATCTTAAATGTTTCATTTGCTCCTTAGTTTTCTTTCAGTTTCCCACTGTCATCCAAACTTCCATTCCAGGCATCTGAATGACTAGACTGCCCCATACCTGGAGCACAGACTTTTAGATTTACATAAGATCTTAGTCTAACAAAATGTTAGCTCTTTTTAAGCATATTTCACATTGCCAAGGCTCATAAAAGAGATTTGTATTGTACAGTTTAACGATATCTAGTGGGAATACTTCACAGTAGACATAAGTTTTCCTTCAGGGTTTTTATCCAAGTTTAGTCTATTTTTTTTTTCTGACATGCTGCTTATTTCATTGCTTGCAGCATGTCAGTCTAGTCTTTCAGCAGAGGAAAGACAAAACAGCTGTGAGTCACCTGAAAAGAAAATGAGTAGGAAAAAAGTCAATTTATGTAGTAATTAAAAGAAAGTGAAAACCAAGGTGAGACCAAGGCATGAAACCTGAGAGGAAATACACTCCTTCCCATGTTGGTTTTTAATGTATAGCAGTTAGCGCAGGAAGCTGTCTGCGTGAATCTCTACATTTCAGTGACGTTCTTCTGCATCCCGTCAACTTGTTAGAGTTCTTGTGATGTCTGAAAAAGCAAAAAAATCGACAGCAATCAAACATACAAAAGACCTTCAGAGTTACAGAAGGAGATGTCTAACATCTTGCTTCTGAGGTTCAAGTCTTAGTTCAAGATTTAGTTAAACCCCAAGGCTCAGGTTACCACAGCATTTGTAAACAGAGGAGAAATGCAATTCTTGCCATCAGTAGATAGCCCTACTTACAAATTATCAGGATGAACAGGTAATTCTGAAAATGGCTTCCATTTATGTGTTTAGATGGATAACTTATTTTTTTTCTCTTAGACACATCAACACTCTGACAGTGATCTCACTGTTTAGTAATGTCAGTCCCAACCACTATATTCTGCACTCAACAGTGAGATGTCACACAGTCAATATAGCACTGGGTTATAGGGCAAGTTATATATATTTTTCTCTTTCCTTAAAAAGACAGTAAAACCCTTAAGTATGTAAGGTTTCGGAATTACACAATGGTCCAAGACAGCTTCTGGAACTGTAAGAGTTAATAACCATGTGAAGCAATCAATCCGTCAGCTTTTGGTGAAGTAAGTTAAAGGACAGCGGAAGTTCACAGCCTCACTATAACATGTTTTTTCCAGAGCTGCAGTATTCTGCTGTGGTGGACGCTGCTGCTGGTTGGCATTCATAAAGTAGGATAGCTGCTTCTGTTCCTTCATCAACAGCACTGCACCTCCTTCAGCATCTCAAACCCTTGGCATGCAAGCAGGATGTTCTCTTCATTGTAGCAAATGGCACGTGCCTCTAATCAGATTCCATGTTCCCTTCCCTTTCCAGTTTCCCATTAACAAAAATCTCTTCCTTATGCTCCTATGTTCTTCCTGTGGTCAGAAGACTACATCTCATTGAAAATGTTTGACAAATTTTATTCATTGCAGGAAATCAGATAATCTTTTAAGAAAACTGTGTGAGCCTGCAGGAAGCTTTATTAGCGTGTCTTAAAGAATTTAAAAATGACTTTTAAATCCTGACTCCTGTTTTGGTTTTACTTCTGATTTGCTGGATGAGAAATTTGGGCCCACAGGCCAAAAGTTTTAGAGAAAACATAATTTTTAGTAGATATTTGAGAGACAAATAAGAACTGAACCTTTTTTGGAGGAAAAAAAGGGATAACTTGTTACTCTATTCCAATTAAACTTGTTAAAAGTTGAAGATGAATGCACACTAAAAACCACCAGGCCTTGACCTGAGGTTTTACCTTCTCTTTAAAAACTATTTCTGCCGGATCTTTGTGACTCACTTCTCTTGCTTTCAAAGAGCACTAGTCTCCATTGCCTCCAACTTTTCTGGATGCTGCCACTGCCACCCTGAATACTGAGGAAATTGAGCCCCTGTCCTCTGCCTAGCAATTTAGCTTTGGGAAAAATCATTGGAGAACTGTATAATTGACCTGTATTTGCGTTTTCAAATTCCTTTTGTACCATCATCCCAGGTGCTGCCACCTTCCACGTCCCTCCTGCCAGGGAGATGCAGAGAAGGCGATCCTCTGTCAAGACAAATGCAAGCTCTAACAACGTTACCAATGGTACTTCATAGGATGGCCTTGAGCTATATATATACAAAAAAGCTACATATTCACGAGTTACCAACATTCCTCCATATATATATCAAAGTAACTATTATGTACTCTCACTTCACGTGCACAACGAATGGGGCCAAGCTCCATACCAAAATGCATTTTCCTTCTGAATTGCTGCCATTCATTCTGTAGACAAGACAAACTATTGCGGTTGAGATCATTAGCTTAACAGAAGCCAATTTAGATACAAAGATTGACACTAGGTATATATGCAGCCCTTGTCTTTTCAGAAACACAGCAGCAAACAATCACGCATTTAAGTGTGTTATCCCCAGGGCTGAGTTTGTGTGGAACCAGTTTAGATAGCATAACTAGGACATTTTCAACCTGTCAGCTGAACCAGTCTTCTCACTTCCACACTCAAACTGCCCCTACCTGGTGTCAATCTGTAGTATATCTTTGTATGCAGAATTCAGTCTTTCTTGTTAAGCACCGGGAAGTACATTCTGCACCTGTGCTTCTGTGCTTCAGTGAAATGAGAGAAGCGTTGAAATGAAAAAAAAGAAATACCCGCTTAGGAAAGAAAATACAGTGAATTCATCTAAGCTGTGTCCTTTGCTTAAGGAGTCTCTCATTATCCCTGTCTAGCTTCTGAGGTTAAGACAGAGCGCTACGTTTAATTATTTACCAGTTGCTAAAGTTGTGTGTGACAGTCTCACAGAGGTTCGTTTAACAATGTTTAGAGCAGTAACCTCACAAGTACCAAAGCAGATCTGCAACAATTTAAAAGTTTCCATAGATTCAGGAAGCTCCATATTCCCATTTTTAGAGGGTAGAGAAGAAGGGGAAAAACATTGTACCCTGCTTCCTGAGTTTAATGATCCAGAAGCTCACAGAAAGTGAGGTGTTTTCCCCTTAGAACTGTCCCCAGTTTCTCTTTTCTTGCTCCCTTCCACTCCACATTATTTCGATATATAAACACAACTTTGCAGGCTTTCAGATGCTGTTAATGTGCAAAATCTCTCTGTATGCAGACAAGTTCAATCTGTATAAAGAACACAATGATGCATAAAATAGTTACACTGCATTATGCAGCAGTCTAATTCATTTCACGAAATATCTAACAAATGAGCAAGTATATTTTGATGCCACAGTCCTGAACGTTGTAGGTTTACAGTAATACACTATGACCAATGGAAATAGTCAAATGAAAACCATTATTTGAGCAGTGAGAGTGTTGAGTTAGTAGTGTAAGATGTTTTGGGTGTCCAGATGGGAATTTTGTGAAAGGATATAAAGATTATTGAAGTGGGAAAGAGAAGGACCAAAAAAAAGGGGAATGCGTGAAATGCTCAAACTGAAACGCTCTGTGGGGAAAACCCAAGACTTTATTTGTACTGAGGAAGTTTTCTGAAAACTGTTAAGAAATAACAACTAGATTTTATTTAAGTTTGTCATTCTCCTTCATAAGAATAACCACTTTATCTTTTCCTAGTTCATTCATAAGTACTTTAATAAAACTCTTAGACTTTTTTAGCATATTTGGACTTGATCTTATATTTAAACATAATTTTACCAGCTGCAATTAGTACTACAAATCAATGTCATAGATTTTCAGTATCATTTATATCCCAGGAACAATAACCTTTATGTGAGTAACTTGTCTTTGAAAATGATAAAAATCCAGACTTGCTTTCCATCCCTTTCAGAAAAGGTTGAGGGAGGAGGGGAGGGAAGGAGAGAAGGGAAGGGTAAGACTCATACAGGTCAGAACACAGGCAGAATCCTTATTCAAAGATATTGTCTAAAAGCTAGTCATCAAATTGACAAGGAGGGGTATCAAGTTACTGAAAACAGTAAAAGAGGCTTTTCTCCAGAGCTGTGCTTTTAATACTACATCCTGCCCATTATAAGTTCCACTGATGTCTGTGGAAGATTTGCAGTAGGAAATAGGAGCTTTGTGACTGAAGATGATTGCAGAATAACCTGGAAAGGAGGTAATTAGAGTCAAGGATGACAGGTTGACAAGCGCAATTCAGAGACAAACGTACAGACAAGCAGCTGAGGCAGCTCTACATCACGATACGGCACTTGTGCACTGGGGACTTGTCCCAGATCCACTGAAGCTATTAAACGCAAGGTTGGTAGGATGTGGGTGGGGGAACCCTGTTCTCCCGTCCTGAAAAAAATGAATTAATGTCCTGAAATATTTCCCCTTGATAAAAATGTTCATAAATACTGTGGAAAGAACATGTCTGTAGGATTGCCAGCAACTTGTCCAGTCACTGCAGTGCAGATTTATTTATGAGAGCCTTAATAGGCCTTATTCCCTTCTGCTTCAGTGAATGAAGCTCTATAGAAGAGCAGGCAAGTGGAAGAGAAACACAGGCTAGGTATAACCAAGTAGATGACAGCAGCATCTATATGTTTCCTACGTACCTTTAGCATCGACCTTTCATTTTTAAAAAATATGCTGTGCTGTTAGCTTGAGTACTTGAACAGAAATCTAAATTAAAATCCACACTGAGTAACATGCTTAGAGAAATTATAGTAGGAAATTTCTAAATAGGGTCTGTAACTCACCCTGATGAGATGTAATAAGTTGCAGCTGCTGGAACATGGCGGGTATGGCCTGCATTCCTCCAGCATTTTTCTCCAGAGTTTTCTTCTGTGTCAGTACCTTGCACAGCACAGGTATGAATCAATACTTAACTTTAAGACCTCTTCATCTTATAGATTTACAAATAAGGAGATCTGTAATTTACAGGAATAGACCTACTCTTACCTCTCAAGAAATTTCTATTAGGTTTCCATAACCTAGGTTACCTATAACCATGGGTATAACCACAACCTAGGTAACCTACCGACACCCAGCTTTCAAAGGTTTTGATAAAAGTAAGCAGAGGCAAATGGAACCAAGGAGGGAGAAATATTAAAGAAACACAACTCTGAAATATCTCAGTCTCCAAAGTTTCAAAGTTGCCTGGGAGAGTAAGTTGCACCAGTGGCATTAATAAATTCTACTTTAGAAAATAACTTAATCCTTTTTCACAGGTTACTAAAGCAACTTTTACTTTTTTCCGCATACATACAAGTTTTCACATTATATAAATATAGATCTGTTGATATGTGAACTTCCTTAAAAAAAATCCCATCCATTTATCAGTGATTCTATACTATCCTTCATATATGAATATCAGAAATGAAGGAATATTGGGTCAATTTCAGATTTCTGGACTACGCATTTACTATATATTCAGGATCTGTTAGGAACCATGTAACCATCTAAGTCTAACTGGTGACGTTTGGGGTCATATCTCAGAATCAGCTAAGTCATCTTAGCACCATTCCTTTAACCTTAAGATAAGCCTTATTTTCGAAGTTCAGAATATGCTGAACATGCCCTGGTAAATGGTCTGTAGATGTGAAGGACTACAGGGAGAAAGAGGGAAAAGAGGATGAATTAGAAGAGCCTGGAGTTTCTGAAGACAGGAACAAAATAAGTTTTTAAAGGAAACTTGATAGAATTAATCAAAACAAATAAACCAATGGAAATTCCTCTTCCCTGAAACCTTTACAATGTACCCTTGTTCATTAAAGACATGCCATGAGCTGTAATTCTGTAACACCAAAATATCATGTATCTTATTTCAGCCTGTTCTGAGATTGCATCAATAAGCCAAAAAAAAAAACATAGGAGTAATTTAGAGGCAAAAATGTTGTGGTCAGAAATCTCAAGTTTATACTGAATCCTCTCACCTCCTCAGAATGTTCAGAGATATTCGATACTTTGTTCAGATAATTTTTCTTGAGTTATGTCCCTTAAAGTCAAATTACTACGAAATTCATTATATTGCTGCAGATAATCGATATTTTTGCTCTAGATTGGCAACTTGGCTTTCTATATAGAAAGCTCAAGGGGACAGTCAAAGTCCTTGGAGAATAACTTCTCAAGAGAACAAATCTGTAAGCAATGTAATCGCTGTCATCATTTATCAGATAGCACTGCATCAGCTGGTATTTTTATGTGACACAGGTAAGGTGAGCAAGACTTGAATCAAACGCTAAAATTGTACAGCAAAAGAAAACCAAGATTTTTCAGCATAAAAAAAACAATTGTAGCTGTTCTCAAAGATATATTTGCAGGGCCTGATTCTTCAGTCTCTTGTAGATCCCTTTCCCACAGGCAAATGAGACACTGAGGATGTAAAATGCTGTCATTCTTATTTGCACACACTGAGCAGTGCAAGCACTTCAGCGTCAGGCTGAAGCTGAACAATTGCTTCCTGTATGACATTAGTCTGAGGTGTTCTCATATCGGGAATTATAAGGTGACGGTGTTACTGCTTTCATATACTGACAATGCATTCACATATTGCTGAAGAGCAGAGACTTCACACACATGCAGAAAAGTGGCTGTAAGGGATCTCTGCATGGTTTGGACCTGCTGGATGTACTTCGCTGAAATCCAGGGACTCTCATGGGGTTTCACTGAGAGGCAAAACCACCTCCATCAGGGTGCAGTCTGCTAGGCAGGCTCTCTCCAGGAGGACAGCAGGTCCCTTGCGACTTCCACTGACACATCTGAACCAGCCTCCTTGGCAGGCAAATGCCCACCCTCCCTTTTAGGGCACAGGGAGACTCTTGCGCCACTCAGGGCTTGGGTTTGGGACTACTTTTTTTTAATGCTACTAGAATAAAAGAAGACTTTCCCCTCGTTCAAATGGTTTTCAATGAGATAAGTCAGTTCAAAGAGGGATTGCACAGTCTGTCTTAAATATTATGATGTGTGGATTGACTTCCTTCATAAATATCTGCTCCCGGTTCCTTTATTTTCTTTTCTTTTGATTTTTTTTTTTCTAGCTGTTGTGAATACAAATTTAAAGGCATTCGTGGGTTAAAGATGTGGTTATCCTTCCTTTTGAAAATACAAGAAGACAACAAATGTCACCACAATCCATGCTTTCTTGAACTGACTTAGTCACAGAGTTAAGTGAATAGATTTTTGTGTCTGGAAAACATCTTTATAAGTGAAAAGTCTGTTTTTTATGAAATGTAGAACTTTTTCATTAGTTTTAGCAGTATTGGTATCCGTAGAGTCATGAAATTAAGAAACCACATTTCTGTCTTTCTCTTACAACAGCTGGAAGTTACGACAGGGCAATGTCATCCAGAATATGTCCATCACTAGAACCACACGGATGTAATAGAGTGCTTGTGCTATCCTGTATGGGGTCTTAATGAGGTCATACAAAAGAGTATGTTTCCCTCTGTCTTCTTGTGAGGCAGAGCAGATAAACTGATGTGCTTGAGTCCTGCCACAGATTAGAGCAGCAGCTCATCATGGGGGTTGAGAAGCACAAAACTGTGGCTTCATCTTCTCTCTTCTGCAAGAGAGCCAGACAGAGCCACAAAGAGTTACAAGTGCATCCTTTCCAAGGCTACTGTAAAGGACTTCTGATCACTCTTCCCTTAATGTTCTTGGGGACAGCATCAACCATTTTTCCTACCCGGGCTGTTTCTTTAGATTGTGCACTATGTGCAGGAAGTAGCTACCTTTTGCTGTCTGTGTATATGGTATCAAAGCTCCTGTCCTCTGCTGGAGGTCTCTTGGCTTTAATGTACCATATCTACAAGTGAGGATTTCAAAGTGTAAAATACGGAGGAGTTAACTACCAGGGTGGACAAATTTCTCTTTCTTCAGCTCTGGCAGGAAACTGCCATTTCTTCAGTCTTTTTGGCTTTATACCTCTCTACAGTACAGCAAAGGAAGTCCAGCAATGATTTCACTTGGATTATTTTTTCCAGGACTATATGGAAACTGTTAAAATATAGACTGTGCTTGAAGGTGAGGGCATTTTTAATTAAGTGAAGAAAATAATCATTTTCAGGCTTTTGGAAAGAGTCGACATTTTAGATGCTTTCAGTTTTCTTTTTTGTATGGTTATCATAGGTACTGTGGAGTAAAGAGATTTCTAGAAGTAGTCTCATGTGAAAGTGCTCAGAACAGAAATGGGTTTCTAATGACAAACGTGGAAAATACAAGTAAGGCCTAACAACTAACAGATCCTGTTTCTCCTGAGAGTTCCTTTGGCAGGTTAGTCCATTGACCTCCCTATACTGGATAGGGGAGAGGCAGAGATTATTCAGCTAGGGCACAGGACTAAGAGGCTGTAAGTCTAAGATCTCTTCCTAGCTCTGTCTCAGAGTCTGTGTTTGTTACCTGAGTGTCTCCATAGCCTCTCTGAACTCCAACACTAACACTAAAAAAGCCAGTCATAACTTGTGCAATTTTGTGCAACTATACTGAGATTAAATTATTCGAGTTTTGTAAGATACATTTCAGATTCTTGTATCGATAGGTGGGTGAATAGAGTAGCAGCTTGGATAGCATTTTTTTATATGTACAAACCTGGGGGAAAAAGCTCATTTGTCTTCAGCGAAAGAATGAGGTAAAAATATCATAAATTACTTCCTTCTCTGGTAGATGAATATATACACAACAGATACCCATGGACCTGTTTTTAGCTGCTTCTGGCTAAAAAAATAGTGGATATATGTAGATATTGGTGAATATATGACTAGAAGAGCAAGCTGTTGTACTGATTATGTCAGAATATGTAATACATGGTTCACATGTAAAACCACCTGTTGTAAAAATGCTACTAAGGGCGCTTGATAAACCTTATCCTAATATGTACCTAAAATGAAGAATTTAATAGAACGAGATGGCACAGTTGTGAAGTCCCTGAGGAACGGGCAGAATAAGACTGCTGCACAGGCCATTTAACCGTATGGTAAAGTACTTTAATTTAGCTGTGCTCAGCCTGTCTGGGATCTTATTTTGCATCATGCAGGCAGGTGAAGAAGAGGCTTGTTTGCTAATTAGTGTTATGATTTGAGATGCACAGCTGTAATGAACCGTGAAATGGCAGTCACAAGTGATATTCCTGCAACCCTTGTATGTCAGCCTGATGAGATGGTTGCACTTTGTCAATATCAGCAGGTAAAAAGTCCCAGAAGAAAAATACTAGATCAAGTGAGAAGGGGTTATTTAATAGAGGGCAATTAAAGAGAGTGATAGTCCTAATTATACATGCAGTGAACTGCAAGTGGGGAAACTAGCTTGGGAAGATTTTTAGTACTGTGGTGACAAGACTTATAGTCTGTGTTAGGTTCTGACTGCTAAGCATGCTGCAAGGCAAACATGTTAACTCAGAGCATCAAAGAGCTATAGAAAATCCCCTGCAGACGATAGCAATGGTTAGAACCTCTAAGGACATCACCAATTGGATCTGCTATTGTTTAGTTAATTGCATTCAGGAAAATACTGGTGTGAATCCATTAGAAGCTACGAAGCCACCACTTTTAAGTAAACAGATCAAGACAGCGTACAGCGCACATGCATAGTTTCAGGTATCAAGAATAACACAAGATGATTGGCAGTGACAAGGATGCCTCTTTCATGACATTGCAGACAAGAACTTTCAGAGACTTTTTGTCGTAACATTAGATAGGCGAAATTGTATTGGTCAAGGAGCTTAAAATGCCATAGAGAATAAACAGGTCTCTTTCACACTGTCTATAACACACAGCCAAAGAATGCTTTGTAGTTTGCGGCTCTCACTGCCTACCTTAGCTACATCACCCTGGGTATCAGGCAAGGCCTGGTGCATGCCTGCTATTCTGTGCTCTCTTGCATTCCTATAGCCATGCTAGGGAAGCATAGGCATATACTCCACATGGGAGCGCAATCTGACCATGTGCAGTTTTTGATGACTGGGGGCCAAAAACTGGGGGCAGGAATTCAAACTAGTCAGCAGCATAGTCAAAACCTCTACAACCAGGAATGAGCGCTGCTTTCAGAAAAAGCAAAGCAAAGGAGCCCTTAAGGAAGCACAGGCTCAGGTTACAGCCAGTGGTTATCTGGAAGTTTATCCGCATCCTTCTATATTTTTGTTACTTCATAGAGGTGTATTTTGAAATTAGTATTACTCATCAAGCACATATAACTCCTTTGATGATAAATATTCTCTAAATTCCTTACAATTCTATGCAATGAGAAGTTTCGCAGAGACTTCATAAGAGGCACAAGACAGTATGTGAAATTTGTAGGCTTGAGCCAGACAGGAAGTCCAACTACATAGCAAAATGATTATTTCTGACTTAAGACCTATTAAGTCATTTATTCTTATTCTAAAACACTCCCCACTTTTCCAGCATTCTGCTAGATCTTGAAATGGCTTTACTAAATCTGATCTCTGACATACCAATTATTTCCTCCTGACTTTCATTTGATTCGGCTGTGCTTGGTATCTCATTATCGCTATTAACCTTGTATCTTCAGAAACGTACCAAAAGTCATGGCAGGACTGTTTATTCCAGCTCATCAGCACCCATCCTTGTTTTCTCCATTCCTTCATCAATGGGTGATTTTGCAGTCTATGATGGTATTTCATTAATGACTTATTATCAGATAAGGAGATCTGTTAAACTTGCTCTAATCACACATGATATATGCCACAGTTTTTTTTTTTTTTTCACTCTGTGATCTGCATCTCTAAGTAACAGGAGAAATATTACTCTGTTCTTAGTCTGGATAGCTATGGAAAATTAGTAAGACAGCATCAGTCTCTTCTCAATTTATGCCTAAACTACACTTTTAAGATGAGGAAAAGGTTTTGCAACTCTGGATTACAGTTTGGTAATTACCACTGGCAAGTACTACAGTGGTTTGGAGTGTGTTGTTCTCCTCTCCTCTTCTGAGGATCCTGAACTTGTTGACTACCTCTGCAAGGGCCTAATCCTGAAGCATAGCTATAATTTAATCACAGTAAGTTATAACAAGTGTTTTTAGTGCCCAATCTCATATTTAACTTAAAACACTTATGAAAAATAATTGAACTGCATTTATTTCTTTCCTCTAATCCAGTCCCTAAAATCTTCCACGTATTCAGTCTTAATTCTATTTATTTACTTTCAAAGAACCCATGAAGCATTTTATTCCTGAAGATGCCTATGCAGAGCAAATGATGGTCTGATAGTACCTGAATGGATAGTTGAATTTGGAACTAAAATTTAGCCTGGAATTAAGTTGCATTACACAATTTGCATTTTCTCTGTAATTAAATGCAAAATCAGATCAATCAAATCTTTAGAAAATTCAGCTTGGGATTGAATCTCCAAAATTTGTATTTTGAATGTATTTTAGGCTTAGTTTCTGTTAATTTAAGACTATGAAAATTTGGTTGTGGATATAAGTGTGGCCTTAGTTTAGTTTACCACTGCACATTTGTAGCCTTCTCCCCTCTCCTTCGTGCCCAGTCTATCAAGGGAGCACTTCAGAAAGATCATGACAGTTCATTAGTGGCATACGATACCAAATACTGTGACTTTTGGAAGAAGAAAATATACCAGCTGTATAACCTATAATTTACAAAGGCATAATCCAAAAGTCTGATTCAAGAGCTCCTAAGAAAATATTCCACGGGGAAGTGACCTTGTTTTTTGCAATGAGTAGCATAAGGGATTTAAGAGCTGCTTAAACGCAAAGCTAAAAAACATTGAATTTCCAATGACACACAGGAGCATGATGACATGACAGAAAAAAGGGGTGGAACATGATTTATGAAGGTCTATTTATAGTTGAAACACTTCATATCCTCTAGTTCAAAAAAGGAGACCCCAAAGGAAATGTAAGAAGGAAAAATCTTCTGATAAATCTCACGTTTGTTGTCCCTTGTGCGGGAAAATATACCTCAGAAAAGCTGGTCTTTACAGTTATATGAGAACTCACAATCGAGATTAACATGAAGAAGAAATTGTTGACTATTATTGTCAGGGATAGAAAACTATTACCTCTAGTTTAGTTTCATCTCTGCACACATCTTTCTTCCTGTCTGTATATTTGTTCATCATGCAAGATTATTTCCTAGCATAAGGACAAAATTTAAAATCACCTTTCAGTTGGATTCAGAAACCACATTTTGTCTGACATTAAAGAGACTGTAAAAACATTATATTCCTAACCTAGAATGAATTTCAAATAGTTTTGAATGACAAAGTCTCACAGGTTTATATGAAAGCTGTTGCACTTTCAGTAGTTTCTTAGGTGTATAAAAGCTAGACGAACCTATTCTTTTCTCATGGAATTTATTCAAGATTATTAATGAAATTAAGCTTTCCAGCTCCATCTCTCATCAATGTTTCTTGGGAAATGTGCATAGGAGGTTTACATAGGTGATCAAGGAAAAATTTCTGTAACAATCTTCCCTTTTAAAGATCTATATATAATGCAGAAAAAAAAATCAGTTCATTATGGATTTCAACAAATTCTACTGGAATACAGTTTTATATGTCTCTCTAAACACAGATACAGACAAGAAATACAGTTGTAAGTCTTGTAACAGGCAGAAAGAAACTTCTAGGTGGCAAGCATAAAAACATTTTCTAGTCAAGAAATAGAATATGACTCCTTCAAGGAAAATGGTGCAATAACAATCTATATAGTACACCTCACCTTTCAAAGTCTGTGGGAAAACTTAAATTAGCACATGGAATTTAAACACAGACTCCTCATTTGCTACCCACATGTAACATGAAGACAGACCGTTGGCCCCGAGTCAGTTAGCACAGCACCAGATTTAGCTGAAATGTTTTTGGGCAGTTGCCATAAAGACAGAAGCACTGGCTGTGAAGTCTGTGGTTAATCTCACATACAGATTTATCCAACAATTTAAGTAAGTGGCATCAATGAACCTTTTATAGAGTACATGCTCTATAAATATGACTCCATCAATTATGTTCACTGCTCTGGTAAGGCAGCTCATGTGAGCTAGCGTGTTTTTCTGCCTGCAACTTAACCTTGACGGAAGTGATCAGACGGTCAGATCACAGGCTCCTGCTCTGGGTTGTTTGCACAGCTGTGTAGTACCTGTAGAAAGGTGGTCTTCCAGAGGAGCTGGTGATTCTTTCTGGGCACACAGAACAAGTGGTCACAATCACAGAGCAGCTAAGGCTGGCAGGTGCCTCTGGAGATTGTTTAGTCCAGACCCTCTGCTCAGGGCAGACTGCTCAGGGCCATGTCCAGTCAGGTTTCGTATATCTCTAAGGATGGAGACTCCACACCTCTCTGGGCAACCTGGTCCAGTACTTGAGCACCCTCACAGGAAAAAAGTTTCTTCTTACGTAGAAGTGGAAATTCTTGTATTTCAGTTTGTGCCCATTGCCTCTTGCTCTCTCACTGGCCTTCACTGAGAAAAGCCTGGGTCCATCTTTACTCTCCCTATCAGATATTTATATACACTCATCAGGTCTGCCTGAGCCTCTTCTTTTCCAGGCTGAACAGTCCCAGCTCTCTCTCTTTCCTAGTATGAGAGATCTCTTAATCATCTACGTAGCCCTTTGCTGGACTCCTTGCTCCAGTACAGGGGAGCCCAGGACTGGACATAGCGCTGCAGATATGTCTCACCAGTGCCAAGCAGAGGGGAAGGATTACCTCCCTCAGCCTGATGGCAGCACTCTGCATAATGCAACCTAGGATGCTGTTGGCCATCTTTGCCACATGGGCACACTGCTGACTCCTGTGCAACTTGTTGTCCACTGTGACCCCCCAGGTCTTTTTCTGCAAAGCTGCTTTCCAGATGGTTGGCCACCAGTCTGTACTGTTACATGGAATTGTTCTCTAGCTACAGGACTTGGCATTTGCCTTTGCTGAACTTGATGAGGTTCCTGCCAGTCCATTTCTCTAGCCTGTCGAAGTCCCTCTGAATGGCAGAGCACTCATCTGGTGTACCAAACACTCCTCCCGATGTTGTGTTGTCTGCAGACCTGCTGAAGGTGCGCTCTGTCTTTCATCCAGGTCAATAATGAAGAGGTTCAACAGTATTGGCCCCAGTATCAACACTGGCATGCATCATTAGTGACTGGCCTCCAGGTGGATTTTGTGCCACTGATCACAACCCTGAGCCTGGCACTTCAGCCTCTTTTCAGTCCATCTCACTGTCCATTTATCTAGTCTGTGCTTCTTTAGTTTGTCTGTCAGATTGTTACGGGAGACAATGTTGAAAGCCTTGCTAAAGTAAAGATAAACAACATCTGCTGCTCTCCTCTTGTCTACCAAGCTAGTCATTCCATCATAAAAGGCTATCAGGTTGTTTAAACATGATTTCCCCTTTATAAATCCATGCTGACTGATTACTCTCGATCACCTTCTTGTACCTAATATGTTCAGAAATGCTTTCCAGGATTATTTTGCTCCATCACCTTCTCTGGAATCAAAGTGAGGCTGACCAGCCTGTAGTTCCCCAAATCCTCCTCCTTTGAAGACAGGAATGATATTTGCTCTCTTCTAGTCCTCAGTAACCTCCCCTGAGTGCCATACCCTCTCAAAGATCATCGAGAGTGGCCCTCTAATGACACTGACAAGCTTTCTCAGCAGTCATGGATGCATCTCATCAGGGCCCATGGACTTGTGCATGTCCAATTTGTTTAAATGTTTTCTAACCTGATTATCCTCCACCAAGGGTAAGTCTTCCTCGATCCAAGCTTTCCCATTGGTCTCACGGGCCTGGGATTGCTGAAGGCAAGCATTACCAGTAAAGAACAAGGCAAAGAAGGCATCGAGTACCCCAGCTGTTCCCATGTCCTTTGTCACCAAGTCCTCTGCCCAATTCAGCAGCAGACCCACATCTTCCCTAGACTTCCTTTTGCTGCTGATGTACTTGCAGAAGCCTGAAAATGCTGTAAAGGCAATTGCTTAGGCTCGAGGTTATACAGAACCCTACGACCTTATGCCAGGACTGACCCAGGCTGCGGCAGGTCCTAGGACTGAGGCAGTTTCAAAGGGGAGGAATGTATTTATGGCCATGGCAGCCACATCCCCCATTAGTTTGTTCTGTTTTTTTGGCCATGATAGAATTTTTTTGGTAGGTATTGGCTATGCTTACATTAATGAGCTGGTTCATAGCAGTGGTGCTGCTCAGAAATTAATCCCTTGACTGTCACCATTTACCAAGAGAAGGTTCAGTTTCCAAAGTGGTTTTACTTTGTTTGAACTAGGTTCCTTTTACAGGAAAATAAGCAAAAGCTCTTTTCCGGAAGTGCTCCCCTACATAATGGGAACACTAAAATCCAAACCACGGTGTGGGCTGCACCATCTCTAATCTCTCTAGAATGCACCACAGTCTTTTTTCCTCAGACAGCTTTGTGGCATATGCATAGTCAAAATGCTTTATTCAGGGGACAGGACAAAATCTAATCTGAAGCAAACTTCCAGCATTGCTTGTAACGTATACGTGAGAGGCCTCAGCACAACCTGCTTCAGTCTACTGATCCACACATTTACACCTAATTGCTTGCTAAATTCAACCTAGCTGTTGTGGAAATTACAAATAAATCACAGTAATATCAAGAAGTCAGTAACTTAGACCGAGGCTCATTAGAGCAGAGATGTGAAACAAAGGCTGCAGAATATGTGCTCTATTTTCTTGTCCAGTTCAGAAACAACAAATAATGAGTGAACTTTAGAAAAGTTAAGAGAGATTTGCCAATTTTCTAGCTTCTGATTGCTAGTTTGCTGAATTTTTCAGAAACTAGTTGATAAAAGCTACCAGCTTTAATCCATTTTTTCAGCCAGAGCACAGAAATATTTTATTCAAAGCTATATATCTTTATTTGAGTTGTGTAAAGTGAGGAAGGTGAGAGTCTGTGAAAGACCATGTGACCTGAGACACTGGCTGAAAATCAAAAGTCTATTTATAGACTTTCTAGCTTGCATTTTTTCAAAGATGTATGACAGGAACGCTTTGTGCACTATTGTTTGCATGGTATGGGGAGATTTAAGTGATCCATCAACTCTTGTGGCCGAAACCTGAAAATGAATAAAGTTTTATACTTGTGAATTCTTCAAAAATCCAAACACTGATTTTTTTTTATGCAGTTTGAGAAGCAAAATGATTGAGGGGGAATGTCAGCGGAGTCAGGAATCAGAAAAATCATCCCCTGTGACATTAGACATACTCTCCTCTTCTATGCTCATTTCTTCTTCCATAAAATGGCTATGCAATAATGATCCTCTGATATAATGATTAATTAATATTTCCATAATATTTAAAAAATACAGTACATCATCTATGATTTCACATATTTGATATTTTTCATGTATTTTCAATAACATGTGTATGTATAATATACGTGTGTGTGTATAATATACGTATGTTCAGAATCATTATTTTTTATAATAGCAATAATCATATTATTAGTATGTTTAGTCTTAAGAAATACTTTGAAGGATTTTTTTTTTTAAAGATTAGTTTGGGTAAGCACATGTGATACTGTCATAAAAAAGCAAAAATAAAATAGAAATATTACAGGAAAAGAAAATAAATCAACTGATGTTACTTCTTCTGCATTAAATTAAATCAGAGCAGAACGGTTCACCCATCACTGCGGTTAATACTCTATAGATGATTCCCTCTAGGGAATCCCTTCCCTCTAGGAGGGAAGACCATGCAGTCAGGCACAAATATTCAGGAATGTTTTCTCAGCCCTTATTTAGCAGTCCGTTTTTCTAGTGCTAACAACAAAACTAAAAAAAAAACCCCAAAACAAAAAGCCCAAAAAACTATCCTCCTTTCTTGATGAAATTCTATCCTAAACAGTCATTGCTTTAGAAAAACGGCAATTGTAGTTTTCAAAAACAGCTATTTCAGTATTTTCATGGAGGATAAGATTCTTCCCGTACTTTACCAAAAAAAAAAAGTCCCTGATTAAGACCATCTCCTTGAGATGCAATGTCTTTGTGTAGTATTTTTACATGTGGCCAGAAGTAATTAGTTTTAAGAAGTGGCTCTTTATTTCTTTTTTTGCCACCATTTTAATTCTGTTATTGTTTTCCTCTGATGTTCCATATTATCTGCATTTTCCTCTTTGATGATAACATATACTATCTCTGTCTCAGCTACTTCCTAAACCAGAAACAGATGGATTCTGGGAAGTATGTTGGGGTTGTATCACCATATCTTTGTCCTATTACTATATTCTTTAATTGGTCACATGCTATTGACTTATTCTAGATAAAGTATACTGAGTTAAATGGACTTTTGGTCTGACCCAGCTCTTTCTATGTTTACTGATGTTTATTTTTCCTTTACTCTCTGTTTTTTTTGTGATGTTGATCTTATCTCTATTTATGTCTCACAATGCAGAAAGGAGACATGAATTTTAGTCAATATTTTTGCTAATATGTCAATAATAGAAGAACATCTTTTTCCTAGAAGAAAATATGCTAATCATTTCAACCCCTATGCAAAAGCAGTACTCCCAGTAGTTCAGCATGGAATCCCAGATACTATTGCTATTCAATCATGTTTCATTTTTTCTCTTCCTGTATCCTAATCAGACAAATATTTTCAATATCACCGTGGCTGTCTTTCAACCATCTCCACTCTACCATCTTTCAAACCTACTTTCCTCTGGCTTGGTTGTACCTTTACCTTGGCAGCCTCTGAAGACCTATATGGCCTTTGCAGAGAGACACTACTTGGTCTGAACTGTTCCACCCCTCTGCCTTATTTAAAGCATACTGGAAAACTCATTTCTTCAACGACGCTTAAGAAAACCGGTTGACTTCATTGCCTAAATATTGATTTTATTTAAAATAGAAAAGGAAGATGGAGTGAAATGTTGGAGGGAAAAGTATAAGAACGTTAGAAGTGAGTGTGGAGACTGATGTTGGGAAAAAAGAGGGAGGCAGAGGATACAATTTACAATTTAACCTATAGAAACCCATGTGAGGCATAGGCCTGCAATTAATGCATTACACAGGTTAACACTTGCACCAGCTACAGTGTGGGTCTAAGACCTTACTTTGAAATGGATAGAAGTCATTTACTCCCTCAGTGCAGAGCAGGTAGGCAGTGTCTTTGCACCGCAGGATAGGAAAGGGGTATACCTTTGGTCCTCTCTTCTTTCCAACATACCAGTAATGACGAGGTAGGAGATGCGCATTTTGACTTGCAGTTACAACAGATAACTGAACAGAAAAACTGATTACAAAACTTTCATTACATGTTTGGAGCTTGAAACTCTTTCCTGTTGCCACTGCACGTACAATACGTGAATCGTCACACCTTCTCTCTCTGCCTCCAACTCCAATGGATTGCCTTTTTTTCTCCGCTTACTTTGCCCAAGTTCTGGCTCACTTTAGTTTCAAGTGCACTTCTACAAGTGAATAAATACAGAGACATCTGGTTTGGGGCAAAATGAGTTTTGTTTAGTATCTTTTTCAGTGTATCAGTTTTAATGGGCCTCTGTTCCTAAGAGCAGAGGTGCTAGCTTTCACATCCTTCACTGATTTCAGGTTAGATAATAACATTCTGGCTGTAGCTTAAAATGGATACAATCTGCCTGTAAATTTCACAGCAGTTCCCCTCCTGCATTAATTTCCTGTCCTAAAATATCATTACAAAGTGCTTCTGCACCGTTAAAGAACGGCTAGGCTCTGTTATACGGATGGCTGTGTTTCAGTGACTGGCTGGCTAAGTGATCCATATCTATATGTGTATATAAGTGTGTGTGTATCTATGCTTATTTGTACAAACACAGAGCATATAAAAAATGCCTTCCTTGCTTTGTATAAAGATGCAGAAAGATTTTAATTGGTTTATTTCTGTAAAATTAGGGCAAAATTTGAACAAAACATGACTGCAAAGAAGTGAAAACTGCATTTGTAATTTTCAGTTAGAGTCGCACTAAGTATTTGTTTAATATCATTCCTCCCCAGCCAGTTCAGCATTTCCAGGGATTGTTGAAAGATGAGAGCAATGTTCAGAGCAGCTGAGAAATGCTGTGGGAGTGGATAAATCTGCATGACCCTGGACATGTTCCAAGTACCACTCTATAATGTGCGCTGGCAGCTGTTGGCAAAGCTGTTGGTTGCTCCTTGAAAGTCACCTACAGTAATTCGGATCCCACAGTACCACCTCATGCAGCCAGTTGCTGAAGCAGCTCTCATGCTGGGTGGTTGGACTGCCAGTCCAAGTTCCCTACTTCCGTGTCTGTTTGCATGGCAGCCAAAGTACATGTAACTCATACCCAGGAAACAGAGAATTTGGAAAACAGATCATAAAGTTCAGAGCAGAGAGGATAAAAATACAGATGAAGTAGGGCTGTTTTTAATAAGGGAACAGTTAAAAGAAAGGACAACCACAAAAAGAGATGAACAGGAAAACAAAGAAGACAGCAATTTTCTCAAGGTTACGGAGAGAGAGGAGAACTGTAGGTCGGCTGACTTTTTTTAGGAGCCTCGAAAGAAGTAACTATACAGACAGATTACTTTCTGACCCTTACCATAGGGCAATGTTCATTAATTCAAATTAAACTTCCCCACATAAGTATAATCCTCTCCTCTAGTGCCAAGTTATCTATGCAGAATTTGCCCTTACAGCTGGGCAAATTCTCTCAGGCTCTCCCTTCCTAATATTGCCTGTTAATTGATCTCTTCCCAGCTTCTAGTCAAATGGGGTTGACTATTCTTGAAAAGACACAAACCATCTGGTTAAAAAACATCGATGTGGCCCTCAAGCAATACGTTTAATTTTGGGATCCACCAGAAAAATGTTAGGAACCATGTGGTGACCAAAAAAGCTAATGGGGGGGGGGGGGAGAGAGAGAGGGGAGGGGTCTTGGTCTATATGCATTACTTGGGCCTTTTTGTTGTTTTTTTGGTTCTGTTTTGTTTGCTTCCTCTTTCAGTGTAATTTTAAGTGTTCATACTTAGAAGAGGAAGAAAACAGAAAGGCATTTAATCCTAACTAAAGCTGGCACCTAAAAATACCCTGCAGTATGTCTATACACAAACCTAATGCTTAAATAAATAACTACTTGATATCTTTTTAATTTTATCTTTCTGGCATTTTTTTTTGGTGGTGGTGGTGTTTTCCTCTGTTTTATGTTTTTATATCCTCCAACACTCTCTGCATTGCCAGTAAATAAGGAGAGAAAGATAGACAGAGATGCCAAGGTACTAATAGGAAGAAATTTGAGACTCCTAATGGGAGGATGGAAGTGACCTTGAAGTGTAACTATTGCTTATGATGAGTGGATTTTAGCAGGAAAAAGGTTTCGTGCTGTAACAGAATATGTTATCTGTCTCTCAAGGTTTCTTTCTTGAGAAGTAATGTGTTTAGAGATTTCTTCCCTCATTTCTTTTTCTTATAATCCACAAAAATATAGTGACACCAGCACGCACTACATTTAAATAAATAGCTTAAAAAAAAAAGCTGAAAAGATGGATAATTTCATACATTTGGGTGCCAGTTTTGTTAGCTTTTCTGAGAATGAATCAAATGGGACTTCTGCCTATGTGAAGGACTTGTAGGATTTGATCTTCTCATGTTATGTGAAAGAAATTATCATAAATAGTATAAAAAATGAGCAAAGTTTACACTTTGAGTATGAACTACTCTGCTAAACTGTCTTTTTTTTTTTTTTTTTTTTTTTTTGCACAGCAATTGGCCAGTTTTTTTTTTTTAAAGGAATTTTCATCTCTTTCTTGAGCATGGCTATCAACCTGCAATGACCACCGGACAAGGAACATGTTAGACCAGATAAATGCCCCACAAGGCTAAAAAATTACTGAAAAAAAGGAATGGCAGTGCCTGAGAAATATCTTGATCATTCCAGAAGTATGTACCCTGTAGCAAGTGGAACAAATATGGGCAGCTATAAGCCTAAGGTTTTGGAAACAGAAAGCATTAAAAATTTAGTTCTCTGCTTTTGTCACAATGCTTAGGATAGAAAAGGTGACATATTTTTAAGTTCCACAGAAATATATTGTCTATGTCCAGGCAGTGCAGGATTGTGAAAGCTATTTCAAAATAGTTGTACATAATTTATGTGGCAACCACTATCCTGAAACAGCTGTGCACCATTTTTCAACTAAGTCCATTTAAGGCATCATTTTATGTTTAAGCACTATTAAGTAAGCAGGTTAAAATGATTTTGTGTCAAACTGGTACAAACTTCCCTTGAAAGATGTAGGGTCTCCTCCATTGTAACGAGTAAACCTTGAAAATCTATTTAGCAGAATAAACAGCTTTAAATTGATTTAAAATGATCTCTTAAGGAGAAAAATATATTTGTTTGCCTTGGTATATTATTCCTGTACACTTAACATATTACAGACAAACATTTTTCCAAAAAGATAACGAACAGAATGATACAATTACAGATGAAAGTTTTTCTTTGTATTTGTTGAGGCCTGATTCACATCAGCTTTGTCTGACACCTAACCTCAGGCATGCCGTCATCTCTTTAATAGTGTAGTGCTTTTCAGAAATGTGAAGAGGGCCAAACCCTTCCCCTGTTAATCAGGGTGGTGCAAGATGTTCACGTTATGATGTGAAACAAAAGTAGGCCATTATGAAGATGATATTTTTTCTCTCCTCCCTTTCTTTAGTTATCCTACCCAAAGACTAGCATTGTATCAAGTCATCATGCCATCTGTATTTCTTAAGTGCCTACTTTCATACTATCCTTAATAATCCTCTCCAGAGGAAGAATTTATTTTCAGTCGTTATTACAGATTTTTCCTTTTAAAATTTTGAATTATTTTGAAGTAGTCGCTTAGCTGAGACTTGCACTGAAAATCCAAGAATAAGGAATCCTCTGAGTATAGAAGATGCTGATGGGAACCACAGATGAAAACTTTGTCTAGGTTACGCTTGAACAGATTAGAGATCCTCAAAAAGTTTTTGCTTTGTCATAGATAATCAACATCCAAGCAAGACTAGATTTTTATTCCCTGTGTCTTTTGGCTAGGAGGATAGTGCCATAGGTGACACTTTAAGTGACACTTTTAAGTGTACTGTAAACCCTAAGTTGATAACTAATAGTATCTGTTCACTGATGGATGAATGAAATGGTGATTTTCAACGTTAGTAGGTTGGTCCTATCGCTTATTATTATATTATTTGGGAACATTTTTCCCGTTTCCCATTATAGGATAGACATTTTAGAAACAAAGTGTTTCATGCTTCAGCTCAGTTAATTTTCTTTAGTAGTCTCCATCAGAAGTGTACATTATCTGCAGGCTGAATCTGCAGAGATGAGACTGAATCAGGCTTTACACTATCTCTTGATACTCAAAGAGTAGTGCAAAATATGGGACAACTGGGTGAAATGTAACTTTTTGCAGTATTCAAGCGGTCATACTGGATGATCGAAGAAGTTCTTCCTGGTCACCTTCCCCATAAACATACACCGTAAGGGGGCTTCGCTTTAAAGAGCACCATTCTTTCCCTGTCGGAAAGTCACATACAGTGCGTTTTGCTTGTAAAGTGCCAGTGACTTGTAAACCAACTGGTATCCAGTAAGCTTGAAATACTTTATCATTGGTTAAGTTATGCTTTGTAAAGGGAAGGCAAAGGAACTTTGTATCTTCACAGAGAAAGGGACGAATATTGAGTGAAGGCAGGCAAGAAACCCAGAGAGCAGTTAGTGTTTCTGTTCTTCTAGGGCTAAGGTAGGCCAAGTTTGATACAATTTTACCTCTAGTCCCTAGGACACAAAGGGCTCCTAGTCTATCCCAGCTTCTGTAAAGGAAGCAACTACTATTCAGCAGGTAGGAAATGATTCATTCTTCAACCCCAGTTCTAAATTTATGAACACTGCATGGTTACCCTGAGGGGCTCTGTGCAAACTTTTCCATGTAAAAGTAGAAGGCAGAGATTCTCTCAGCAACCAGCCCTGCATAGCCGCAGCTCCCCTCATGGGTAGGCTCTTTCCCACATGCCACTCCAGCTCATTATTATGCAGTTTCGGTTGTTGTTTCAGCATTTGTTTCAGCTGTTATTTAATTCAGTTCATCATTTGTCCTTGATTCACAACTCAAATAGACGCTTAGCTAGTTTTATTGGATATCCTTAGGTAAGTGCTCTGTTGAGATACTTTATGATAAAATAGACAGATGTGAGTAGATAAAAAGATAGATATTTGGAATTCAGCTTCCCCAAAGCAATTCTATAAATTCTTAAGAGAAATAATAGAAAATTAAATATAGCATCATGTCATGCCTGACAACAGTTTTGAGTAAAATATTCCAGTCAGGAACCATTTTCCTAGATCTTATTCAAATAGAGACCAACAAATCATAGTATGCACTCAGTCAATAATTTCAATTTTAAGATGATTCCAGACAATAGTGCTCAAGACATTTCCATTAATTTAACTGGAAAATATATATGTATTTAATATATCCCGGGATTTCCATTCTAGCTGCAATGTAGAAGGCTGGTTTTTCTGTCTAACAGCTACTAAAACTGCATGTTATAAAGTCAAGACTTGAGCCTTGATAGGACTTTGAGTCCCATCTCACACCTGATGTCTGACCTCTTTTCACTGGGGCTGCAGTCTAAGTGCTCACCCTCACATCAGGTTTGGTAGCGTGACTGGAGAGTCCTATGAAATTATTGCTTGAGAAGGCAGTGGTGAAGTGACATCTTTAACACACTGCTGCCAGACAGATACTTGGCTTAAAGCAGGAACTGAGAAGAGAACAGTTATAAAAGGGAGAAGTTTCATCTTTTCCACGGAGTACATGAAAGCAATGTTTGACAGTATAAAGGGAGCAAGGCTGGGCTGACAGAACAATCTGAATCATTTTTTAAGGGGAAGCTGCAGCACTCACTATTCACTTGGGAACACGCTATTGCAAAAATACGCCAGAGAACACTCCGCAGTTTTTCTTCACTTCTTTGTATAAAACATGCCAAACACAAACACCCTAAAGTGAATAGAATCTATGCTCTTCTGTTAAAACATTGAAAGCTTTGAGGTCTTTTAGCTTAACAAGTTTTATTCATTATTTGTGAATAGCTTCCAACTCTTCATTAGCTTCTTTCTATTTTTTTGCAGAATTCCTCATAGTTAAATGATACATGGAGAACCTGTCCCCCTGCTTTTAGGGATAAAATAATGTGAACAGCAGGAGCAGCAACAGTTCAGTTAGGAACACTGGCAACTTATTTGGAATGGCAGCATTTGCTAGAAGCAAAGAGCTTGCTGGCACTGAAACATCTTTTGCAAGGGAGAAACGTAGGGCCCTTTATACAGAGTTTTGAAAAAAAGCATGAAAGACAAAAAATGGGTAACCAAGCTAGGAGTCTGAAAGCACAGCACAAAAGTCTTCCATGCTCTAGGACTGTGCTTAAAGATTTTTTTCCCAACATGAACAGCAAGAGTTTGCTAAGCAATCAGTAGATATACCATTTGCTCTTGTGTCAGTATATTCTTTGAAGTATGTCTGTCCTTTTTTCCCATGTTTCTGCCAATTTTCTTTTATTTCTAACTCTTTTTCTCTCTCTCTCTTTTTTTTTTTTTTTTTTTTTGAAGAGTAGCCAGATTTCTTGCATTTCTCTTGTAACTTCCTTCTCTGCTGAACGTATGGGTGAATTATGTTGCTGGCGCAACGGGTCAACAATACTTTTTAACTTCTAATGCATGTTTTCATAGGAAAATATAGCTATGAATGCTGGGTCTGAAGAAATAGACTTTTGTGTAGAGAAATCTGCATAAATACTTCTGAATTGTGCCTCTTGCATAAGCAATATGTTGGCATTCTAGGAGGAAGGAAGAATTATCTTTGAATAAAGTCATAGTCAGGAAAAAAGATTTAAGGTCTATTCCTAGCTCCTACTCTACATTCCCATTGTGATGTTGGGTAAGTCAGTCTCCGTGCTTCTAGTTTTTAACCAGTGACAAGCTAAATAATCTTATAATTCTTTGTTGTTGGAAGGTTAAATTCATTGACTTTTCTTTAAAATTGTCCACACAGCATAGAGATCAGAGCCAAAGAAGAGTTTTAAAACAGTGAATCTCGTCTCCTTAAAGGACTGAAAATGAGTGAAAACTTAGTTCCTCCGGATACCATAAATGTATCTGAATTCTCTGCTCAGTTCTGAAGAAAAGATGTAAAACGTGACTTACACCAGCCAGATCTCAATGAGCAATGCCATCTGTGGAGATTCTGCAGGCTGTATGCTTTGCTTCCGTAGGAAGATGTGCTGCAGGAAGGGGATGTGAATGGGAAAAGTTGTTGCTTTGGAGCAGTATGGAGTCTTAATTGCTCACAAGTTGAGACCCTCCTTAAAAAGCATTTAATAAAACTTTTTACAGATGCTAATTACTCAGTCTTCTTTTGCTCTATTTAACTATTCTCTTATTTCACCAACGGGTTTAATTCTGCCAAATAAATCATGATTTACAAGTAGTTATTGGAATATTACCTAAGACAACACATTAACTAAATGAGAGCATATTTGAGACAGAGCAGAGTGGGCTGTTTTTGTGTAGGTTTTTCTATATGGGGTATGAGCTAGTCTGAAATTGAAGGTTTAAGGATTAAAATAACATTTACTCTAGAAATTCATACTTTACAAGTATGAAGTGTATTTATTTCTGAAAATTACTTTTAGACAAGATTTGGCTCTACCTCACTGCAAGCCGTACTATAACGAAAATAGAATATACAGTAAAGTATGGAATTGTATTATGATTGATTCTTTCAACACACAATAGTGTTTAACCATAAAATTTAACAGTTTCTCAAGTGCAAAAAGTAGGCCATAAAGTCTACCATGAAAGTGTATGTTTACCAGTAGTTATCACAGAAAGAAAATTGAGCTACCTTAATTTCCACAAGCATTTTCAATAGTTATTAATGTGCCTCAGATAACCATATATTGTAATTGTGGGTTAGTGCATGTCTTTCATTACATACTTTCAGGCAGTTATGGGGTTAAAAAAATGCAAAAGAAAATGAGAAAGCGCCAAAAAAATTCCATTGCCTTATAGGAGTCTTTGTTCATTTCTTCTGATTATGGGACTGTTGCACATGAAGTTTTTGAGATGATCAATACTTTCAAAACTCTGGTGTGCTTTTTTATCATTTGTGCTGGCTCATAAAAAATGAATACTTTTTTCTACCAGCACCTGGACCAGATCAATAGCTAAGGTAACGAGATCTTACTGTTTGACAGATCATGTTATTACACAGGTAAAATTTGAGGGCTTTCACGGGTTGTAAGGGCTTATTTTTGGTGAACTTAGAATTGCAGATAATAAGATACTTGTAGTGCTTGCATGGAGGGATTCAGAGTACATACTTGTTCCAGGATGGACGGAGTTAAGATGTTCACAGTAACCCTTTGGGACTTAATTCACTCTCTGATAGAGCAAACTTATCCCAAACAGGTCCTATCTTTAATATAAAAATGTAATTTTATCCGAATGTATACTTACCTGGAAACTAGGACTCTGCCTTTAAAAAGACAGTGATTAGGAGAAAGATGGACGATTGCTGTGGCAGAAAGATACGCTGTAGGAAGGGGATATGAATGGGAATAGCTGGGCTGTAAAAATAGGAATTCTAGATTTAAGTCCTGTTTATAGACTTAATATTTTATTTCCTCTTCTAGAAAATGGTAGTATCAAGGCTTCTTTCTCATTCTTCAGTAAAGGAACAGAGTTTTACTTGGCGCTTAGCACTGTAGGGCTTTGATCTGTGTTAGGTCTAATAGGCATTACTAAAATAACAGTTGTTCTCAGCTATTTCCTCGACTCTTAAAAGAGATCAAGTAGTTTGCTATGTGTGTATCACTTCCAAAGAGTTATCTCCAAAACAAGCTTGAGTATGGGATGTTCTGCCTTATGCTGACTCACACCTCCTCTCTAGATGATTGATGCATCTCCTGGGAGCTAACAAGCTGCTACGTGTGCTCATGTGATGCTCCCTGCTCCTGATGGCACATTCCAGCAAGTATGGTCAGGAGGTGCGCTTGGAGTCATCCTCAGGATGCAATGCAGATACTCCTCACATGATAAGGGGCTCTATATACATACAGAACATACTCAGTTGGGTATTACATCAAATTGCCCATTTGTACAGTGTCTATAGCTGACTTCTTGCAGTGATCATGTCACTAGGATAATCAAAGGAGAAAAAACACTTTCAGGCTTGACTGAAATACTTTTGTCCTGTAATTTGGATGGTTACACAAATATGGAAAACTGAGCTTTGGCCACTTTTTGGAACTCTTCTTCCACAGATATTTATAGTAAGAGGTTGGTAAGGTTTGTTTTGTCTTGCTTGCTTGCTTGTTTTGTCTTACTTTTATTTTATCTAATCTTTTAGCACCAGGGAAAACAGTGTAGTGACAACGCTATCTTTGTACAAAATTGCAAATTCGCACAAAATTTGTGTGTGACCTGAAGCAAGGATCTTGACAGTGGTAATAAAAATATACATGTATTAAAAACTGGAGGAGATAGAGGACTTTTTGTCTGAAGTTTTAGGGAAAGGGAAACAAATGCAAGAAAAGGTAAAGAAAATGTTTCAAACATACCAATGAGATGTGAATTTACTTAAAAGCATAAATATAAGCACTGAGGCAGTTGTTTCCTAATTCTAACTGGTATTTTAAGACAGGAGGGAGTTAAGGTAGCAGACCCATTCCCTTCAAAGGCAGCAGACCCATTCCCTTCAAAGGCATGAACAGAAGATATTATGGTCAGGTTCACATACGATGCATATCTTAGCAGTCTGCAGTCACTTGTGTTGTTTCTAATATCTTTAAAATACACAGCCTAGTTTTCACTTAATAATTTTGCTGTGCAGGCAAAGAAGAATCACTTTCATTATACAAAGATATTGCAATTTATTTTAAATGTACGAATCCTCCTTAATGAAAACGAGTTGAATTTCTCTGCAAAAAAGCAAAATTCCTCGTCAGTCAGGATACCATGGGAGTGTGTTTCAGCAGACTTGGGATCTACTCTAAGTAGTGCCATTGGCTTGCTAAGTAGTGCCATTGCCATTGCCATTGCCATTGCCTTCCCCTTTAGGGAAATCACCCTGCAGTCATTTTCTTCATGTGCAGAGTGCTTTCAGAGCTACTGCTGAAAAGTTCTATAAGAGACAAGTAACACTGTATTAACATACACTTTGATCCAATCAGAATGACAAAAAAGTTTTGAAGATATTTTCTAAGCCAAATTGTTTTCTGCCTTAACGGATTACTCTAACAGTGGCAGAGCAAAAGAATTGGCCAAGATAAGACTACCCAAGCAAAACATTTGACCACAATGTCACTATGCATTACGAAACATGTCCCTTCATTACTTTACCATTGAAAAAAAAGGTAAGGCTAATACAGATCACTCAGTCCTTTATTTACTTTGCAAGCTTTGTATTTTGAAAATATGCAAAAAGGGTAACCCATTATAGACATCTAGCAAATCCAGTAGGTTGGCTGGCTGAACACTGTCTGCTGACTGTAACATAGTAAGTTTTGTAAAATATTATATGTCTTAAAAATTGAGTCATTACTAGTGCCTACAAAGGTGAAGAATTAGATTATTTAAAGAAAACATTCAGAAACTAGTTTCTTGCCTCATTGTTTTATAAACTATGGAATGTATTTATAAAGGAAAAAGATGTTGAATATAACTGATAATGTACATACAGAAAAGACCATATAATAAACTCGACTTAAATATAAAAAAAATTCCTAGTTTTAGCATGTGGTAAATCTCAGTCAGGTATAGCAACTAGCAGGAGGTCACAGTGAGACTGATAATGACAGGATAGTATTGTTTACTTTTTAATGTATTTTAGAGATGGACAATATTAGTCTTCATTGATGTTTCCCATTATGTTTCACTGCTGTGTAATTTTTCCTGAAATTTTCATTTCCCCTAACCATTAAAAATGTAGTTGTATTTCAGTTCTGCAAAGCAATATGTGTATATGCCAGTTTCTACCCCAGTCAATGAGGAATTGTATTTTACCCTCATAACATACTTAGTCACACACTATATAGCAACATCTTATTATGATGATCCTGAAGTATGTACATAAGACGAACCTGTCAGGGATACTCGTTTCATGGATAATCTTCTGGCAAAAATTAGAACCCTTAAAATATCTATATAAATTTTAGTATGTCTAAATACTGTGAAATTACACATCTCTTGTGGGAAACTGCATGGGTGGAGTGATAAGCCTCTGAACAGTGCATGAAAAAGGCAAAATGCACTGTGTGCTCTGAGCCACTGACCAGTATATCTGATACGCATGTGAATATTGCTTCAATAAACAGCAGTCCAGACCTGAAAATCTTCTGAATGCTGTATAGCTGCATAAGTATACATCTGATAGAACATCATTACTGCATAAATCAGTTGTGATTCTGGTATTATTTGTGTTTAGGAAGAACAACAATGAAATGTTGTTGAACATAGACTGCAATGATCCCTAGTGGTACTGCAGTATTTGTTACAGATTTATACTAGAAAACCCAGCAACTGTTGTAATATTTTATACTGCAGTACAGATGTGTGAAGAAGCTGGTAATGAAGGACAAGTGGATGCACAAGACAACACTCTATCACTGGATTTTTGCAAGAAGTTGCACTGCATTGTCATGTAAACATATAATTTGCCTCCCTTCTTTTAGCACCCACTACTCTTTCTATCCCTTGAATTTTCATTACATACTGAAAATCCAGCTTCTCTTTAGTATACTTCAAAATATTAATGAAGAATGTCTTCTAGTGCTACTCACAACGCACGTCTTTACGTTGTGCTGTAGTAGTGCAAGGTTTCAGGCAAAGATTTTCAAAAACATACATATGAGTCACCAAGTTTCAACTTACAGGGACATGACTTTCAGTGGAGCATTGCGCAAAATCATTCTTCTTTTAGCTTAACTCAATGCCCGTTCTCTACTCATGATCCTCCAGTAGTCTCTGTTCACCTCTGTTCCTTGTTCTCCTATCATCGCCTTCTTTTTCTGGCAGCATTCCAGCAGTTTAAAAAAAAATACTACCTATTTATTTTAACTCCATTTTCTAAAATGTGATGTAATAGTAAGAGTTTAATGACGAACTTCATCATATGTTCTAGAGATAACTTTCTCACTGATCTTGCCACAAAAGAAAGGAATCTTCCCCTCATTATTGGTATCTTCCTGACTCAGCCAGGCTTTCATGTAAAATAATATGAACCTCACAAACTTGTGATGGAAAGGCAGTTATATTAGACATAGTTTTATTACCTCTTTCCTGTTATTTTTAGAAACCACAAATCAGCTTTTAACATGAGTGGCAGAATAGCAAAGACAGAAGAAGTTGTTCATAGTTGGAATTTCTCTGAAGAGGACATATATAGAAGTATCAACACTTATGGGACATGGAAATGGAGTCCTAAAAGCCACCTAGTATTAAGGAAGGAGAGTGTAAAATATTTGTATTGATTTTCTCAACAAACCTTGTAAATTTGACATGACTTTAATTTTTTAACTACTAATCAGAGAATTCTTGATTTAAAAGCCTACAGAAAATCTGGCATTTCATGCAGATGATGACAGTGCAGAGTTGTGTTAGACCTGTTTGCCACTGCACACTCCTGAGAGTAGGTTTTAAGCAATCTGGGGCTTTCGTCAGTGTCTGAGGAATTAATATCTGAGGAAGTGCCAGACTAGATCTTTGTATGGCTGGTGCAAAACTAAAGAAGATATTTTATTTTTGAAAATTTTGAATCTTGTTTAAAATACATCACACTTTCATCCAAAGTGCAATGGGTTTGCACACAGTGACTTGCTGTTCACTGTCAGACACAGTGAAGTTCAAAAGAAGACAGCACTCATGCTTAGTCCTGTGGGAGGATCTACAGAAAAACTCTTTCTTACATTTCATTCGGAAGATCTTTTCAGGGTGCTAGCAAACTAACTCCCTGAGAAAAGGGAAAGACAAGAAGGGAAGACCATAACTGTTTATACATCTCTAACGAATGAGAAGAGTAGTTCCCAATAACGGTTCATCAGGCCAAAGAGAGATGATTACTTTGCCTGGGAGGGGGTAAAAAAATTGTGAACAGAGTTCTAAGTTTGGAGAAGTAAGTTAAAATTGTAACTAAATTAAGTTAAGGTTATAGGGATTCTTTAGGTTGTAGAGACAATGATCTGGAAAAGTTTCTGTCATTCTACAGGATTAGGATATATTCAGGCAGGCAGTGTATGAACTCTAAATGCTCCCTGTATCTCATTGTCCAACATTGTCAGCAAATATCCTCTTTTGAGAACGGGATTTCCAAGGTCAGGATAACAGGTGAGATTCATGAAATATTTGAGGATATTCTAAACCAAAATACTAAAGATTGAATGTTAATTCATAATCGTATTCTTCTTAGTATCATGTTCTTCCTATTTTTCATGGCTTACCCATCATAGTGCTGTTTGAGAGTTTAACTCCTATTGTTTTCTCTCTCTCAGTCACATAAGTATCACTTTTTCTCTAAAGGAAACTTTTTATTTCTCAGAGCTCCCAGATTTAGAACTTCTTCAATTTTTGGTGCTTGATATTAAGCTCCTAAACTCACAGTTGGCTCTTAAATACAAATTGTCTATAAATCTTAGTGTCTTGGATGGGATTTGTGGATTCTCACCTGTCCTGAAGAATCAGATTACTTTAGGTGCTTAATGATCAATTTGGAGACCTAAATAAAGAAAAGGTTGTCAAGTTATCTTACAGATATAAGTTGTACAGGTCATCACATTGTTATACTAACACTCAGGAACTAAAAAAACATCAGACACACTCATCCTTGAGAAAATGACTCTAAGGGTACTAAAATAGTAGCTGCTGTGCAGCAGTCATTCTAGATGGTCACCAGGCATTTAAATATAGTACTATAAGTTGAGATACTGACTCAGTAAGTACCATTTCAAAAGACAAATCCCAGCAAAGAATGTGCATGAGCTCAGTTTTCAGGGAAGATTCAGAAGCGAGCATGTGGAAATGAAAAGGTTCCTGCCTATAGATCCAACATCACAAGTTTCCTACACAGGCAGTGTGATTTATCACTGTGAATCCCTGTAAATAAGGTTGTTACAACTAAGCACTCACATTTTGATGGAAGTTTTGAGATTTAAATGCCTTTAAGGCCTTAGCCACTCCTCTAAAAATGTCAACAATCTCTTTTTTGTGTCAGTATCCATTTTAAAACAGCAAGATCTCTCCTATGGAAGACAGAAAATCTTTGTGTAAGATAGCATGTTCTATGACAGAAAGGATCCAATCTCTGGTAAAAAGAGGAGGTATTCCTTACTCTGTTGGGGTCACTGTTTAGGCTTTTCATTGTAGGCATCTTTACTGAATTTAACAGCTGTCTGCACAGGTGAAGGGGAGTTCTAGGAAACAGTCCTTGGCCTAAGCTGAAATCTTACCCTCAGTGCAGCAGAAGCTGAAAATTTTGAATTCAGGCCAATTTTTGCGTGTGCCTAACCACAGAACTCAGTGTTTCACTATGGGAATCAGTGTTCGAAATCACTTTCTCAGTAGCAAATTTCACTTCAGTTAGAAGTAAGACACTGCAAGGGAATTCCTCCAGATGTTTTTGAAAAAACAAATATCTGATAGGCATGTAAAACAGATGTCCTATAGAAGTATTTGTGCAAATTATCTAGGGCTGGGATGTAGTTATGGTTATCAAATAGCTGAAGCTATGCAAGGAGGAAGATATACACCATTTTCTATATCTCCTGAGAGAAAAATGACAGAACATAAACATTTAAAAAAACTTTTCAGTCCTCCTGACATAACTTACTAAGTTTTTAAAAAGCTCAATGTCTAATTTATTTTCTATATCCCTTCAACTTTTAAATTAGGAAACTTTTGTCACATTAGTCTTGAAACTGTATTTTAAAAGTTATTTTGAAAATTTTATTTTTAGGAACTTAAGAGTAGCTAGAAGTCCTTTTAGAGTAAGGTGAGATTGTGATTAAAATTAAACATTAAAAAACTTTGGCGTTTTCATAATTGTGCGTCAGAATGAATAGAATAACCACAAATTCAATTTCAAACCCACTATGTCAATATTTCAAAAGTACTCTTAACAGCTGCCAAAACTTTCATAAATTCAGACCCTTATGTTACAGTACTAACATGTTCTGTGCATGCTTGGTAAGCTAAATTAAATATATTTATACTATATAGTAGTACGATATAATAAGTGATACCAGAGAACAGGATTTACTTATTCTTCGGGCTTTTTATAGGAGATTTCCAATAAGTCAACAGGCTTATATTTTAAATATACCAGACCAGACCATCAGTTTACAGACTACGTATGGTCCATGACACGACCACATGAGGCCCAGTGACTTCTCTACTACGGTGTCTCCCACCTGTTCCTGGAAGTGAATGGAGGCCACCGACTTGACATGTATCTTTTAGAAAGGGTTACTGTTGTCTTGACTCCAGAACGCGGCCAACCAGGCAATCACAAGACAGGAAAGAGAATCAAGGAGGCACAGTTCGGAAAGAGGCATACTTGAGGGAGAAGAGGCATACAGAAATGAAATTATGTGTCCGAGATCTGACAGGATATGCAAATCAGAAAAACAAATTGTTTAGTTCTGCTCCTGTGCCCTAAGCATAGAATATTTCTCACCTCTTCTAGTTTTTCCCCTCAAAAATTTTCCTCCAACAGATAATTTTTTCTTCTTAGAAAACATGCAATGAGTAGAAATTTTACATTTTACCTGCAACAAGTATTAGCTACAAGCTAGTACTGATAAAAGCTTAGATGAGCCCTTGACATTCTCCATACCTGTGATTTATAGGAAGCCTTTCTTCACCTGTTATCAAACATCAATATAGCTGTAAACATTATCAAGTATCTAATATTCATTCAGTTCATTTCCCTGAAAAGTCTCACCATGAACGCCACTGTTTCTAGTGCAGAAAGAATCTATGTGATGATGGTGTTCTCTGTGACATATGGCAATATATCGGTTAACTTCATGAAATTAATAGTGATATTTTATTGTGGTAGTTTGAGATCATGTGGTAGCGTGGGCTCTCCCTTTGACATCAGCAGTGGAACAAACCATGCCTTAGAGAATAAAAGAGATTGTTCTCAGACTCAGTGTTAGGAGTAATGCCACCTCCCTCCAGCAGAACAACCTGCATTGCTGTATAATCAGTTTATAAAGACACAGCAGCCTGCTTAATCACACCAAGTGTCAATGCTGGCATTTGACTTGATCATGCAGATCCCCAAAAGATTAGAGCTTGTTTTGTTCCATGGCAGAATTTCAGCCCACAGACAGCTCTATAAATATTTCCCCAACGCTAGACTGTCTAAACAAATTGCTCTGTGCTTTCAGGTGGTGCAGAGTGATGTCATAGTACTTAAAACAAGAAGCAAAAAGTAGGGAATGTGAGGGAGGGAAAAAAAGTGAACAATTCAGGAAAAATTCATGACTGCAATTTTAAAAGCAATACGTCTTTGGTAAACCTGAGGGAGGAGGAAAGATTTTCTTTTTAAAAGGAGGGTGCTGAAACAGCCCATGGGAATCTCATATTAAGAGAGTTAGTTAGTACCCATTCTCCTCTGAGACAAACCTAAAGTTCCTACACATTTTTTACAAATGCCATCCCCAAAGAAATTCAATGAGCTCTTCAGCAGAGGAAAGAGTGCAGACATTACATTTTTTTTCCCTATGTGAAAGAATATGGTACTATGGGGATAGAAAAAATAATTTCAGCATGTGTACATGCACAAAAATATACTGACATCTGTCCAACTAGTATTCTTTTTTTTTTACCTATCTGTTAGTAATATGTTAGTGTCTTGACAGCCTTTAGAAAATAGCAGAAGTCTATATAACTGGTAATGAAACATCTCAAATCTAGGAATGTAAATTCTGCAAACATTTAATTGATTTTCTTAGAAGGGCAAGGATGAATAACAAAAAATTCCTCATTATAAATGGACATTTTACATTTACAAAACTCCTATTTTCCTCTAAATTCTTCCACGTGTTCATATATTCAGTATATTTGTTCCTTGAAAGACTTTTCCTTGAAAGTATTTAATAGAGCTAATATTCATTCACACATAGTCATTCAAGTGAGAACTCAAAATATAAGAATGTACATGCAGATAATCATGGCTGCCAAATACACATTTATGTGTGTAATTAATATTCTCTTTAGGCCAGGATAAGTATAGTATGTCCATATATTGTGTGTGTGAACAACAGAGACTACTAAATTTCCAGTGTAATTGTTGCCAATTTTTCATCCACTTCATTTCATTTTTCATCCACGTCTTTTTTTAGTTTGCTCCTGATTGAAGTTTCCAAAACGAAATTATTTCCAAAGCCAGAGAGTCACTGCAATAAACACAAAAATAGGAACAGATAGGAATAGAGAATTTATGAGAATCAATTGATTTGCTAAGATGAACAATTTGAACTTATGATAGTAATTTATTTTTCAAAACATCTCTCTCTCTGCTGTAGTCCAGATTTGAAAGATAGGAAAGTATAAACAAAAGGCACGTTTTTTAGGGCGGCAATGAAGAATATCTGTACCATATAGTTACACTGAAGCTCTACTCAGTCTACAAACTGAGGTAACTAGGGTGGGAAGGGGGAGCTTGTCTAGTGATATCCTTTCATTAAACTTCAGGTGTCTGTCTTACTGTTTTGTACCTTAGCACTGTTAATTTTCCTTTGCTTATCTATACTTTCATTCTGCTTTGAATTACATAATTCCTCAGTTCAACAGTGACCACAGTCTTCATGAGAAAGTTCAAAATGAGAAGAAAAACTATAGAGCCCAGTGAAAGTGAACTTTTATGTAAGCAGTCTATCCTTTTTAAAGCCTACTTGGGAGGATTCTTTTATTTGGATAAACACAATAAATATTGGTATGAACATTTGCTGAGAGACCTCCTCAAATCTCAGATCTCTTTGTCTTTTTCCTTCTTCTGTACATTCCTGGTCTTTCTTTACTCGGCGAGGGTATATTGATATTTCTGTCTAGACAGGAGGTGGTTGCATGATTACTGCAGGGAATCCAGCTCAAACAGTTTAAGGCTCTCTCATGGGTAGAAGGGAAAAAAAATCCTCTCAACTCTTTTTTATATTATTATTATTTATGGAAATTTAACAACCAGAAAGGAATAATTGCAAGTAGTATTTAAAAACACAGCAAGGTAATGTAGGATTGCCTCAGTCAGTCATAAATCCTTTATGGCTCAGTTTGAGACTCTCAAGAAAGATGGGAAATACAAATAGTCACCATGGATCTTTTGCTTTCTGACACAGGGAAGCCCAATGGCTTTTTGATGTACCTCACAAACGAGGTACCTTCGGATTTGGCTAGTTTGGGCCTACTGAGAGAGAACACTTTTGAATCTGCTACTATTTGAAATTAAGATGATAAATTGTAGCAAAGGAAAACATTGTACATATACATAGGCTTCTCCCTGGGAAGAATCTCCCTTTTCAGGTTATTTGTTCTGCGTTCTATTAAATGAAGAGGAAAAGCACGACTGATTTTTCAATGCATGTGAATTTGACACCAGCATGCAGTGATTTCAGAGGTGTTTATGCTGAAGTGACTATCATATGAATTGGACTCACATGAGCATTCATCGTGCTGCTTGTTTTAGTGGTAAGGAAAAGAGAACGCTTTATGCAGGAGAAACTCTGTACAGTTCAAAGGTGCTTGTGTCTAGTACTATCCTTCTTTTTGATCTCTACAAGTCTAAAGCAGATTTTCCCTTCTGTGTTTTCTAGTGATAGCAGGAGCTTAGTCATGGTCCATACTTCTCCCTTTCCGCCTTCATTTTAAGCTCCTCAGACCAACTCGTCTTTCTGCACTTCAGACTCCTGAGTTGCCAGAAAACAACGTGGTCTCTTTGGGGAAATGCACCACAGCACTTTCCCTTGTGTCCTGCTCCCAATTTGTATGCCCACAGAGTGTCAGTTAAAACATAACCAAGTGTTTTTTTGACACTACAATCACACACTTTTAGCACAGGTGAAGCAGAGAATATATATTCTACATGTCCTGCACTTATAATTAGTTGTATTCTCATCCTGTAATGAAGTGTGTTGAATATCTACTGTTGTTGCATTCAGTCAGCTTTGGATGAAGTGTGCAAGACCACAGATTTTCCATATTTGTGGGTTTCACTTGTAGTAGTTCAAATATAATTTTTCTTGCTACCCAGTAATTAAAACTCTGATGGTGACATCTCTAAAAAAAAGGAAGATCCAGAAATAAAACTAGACTTCCTTACTGCAATACTAAGAGAGATAGTAAAGCATGATTATTAAACAATCAATTTATAAGCTTAGAGAGAAAAGTTAAGTGATAGAAAATCAGCCAGCTTGGATTTGCTAAGAACAAATTATGTCAAATCAATTTAATTTCCTCCTTGGACAGGATAATTGGCCTACTCAGTGAGAAAGGGGCTGTAAATGTGCTGAATATTGACTTAAGTAAGGATTTTGACATTGTCTTCTGTGATGTTCTCACAAGGAAAATGTAGTCCACATGAAATTACTGTTACATATACAGATGATTAAAAAGCTTCACTTCAACAGAGGCTGTCAGTGATTTTCTATTAAATGAAAAAGCAGATTCTCATGCAGTTCTGCAGAGGCTTGTCCTAGACCTGGTTCTAGTCCATATTTGTAATAATATACTGTGTGATAGAGTAGATGGAGCATCTACAAAACGCATAGATGGCACCACTGTTGGGGGAGGGTTACAAATTCTTTAAGGACTGGAGATGAATTTAGAAATGTCTTCATTAGCTGAAAAGAGGACCTAAACCAGCAATGAGTAAAGAGAAGGAGAGAACAAAGGCACAAATGCCAAAATATGGCACAACTAGATAGGAAGCAATGATACAGGAAAAGATCTATGCTATCTAGTGGATGACAAGATAAACATGAATTACATGTATCTGTGGTACATGTATTACATGAACCATAAATGTGGAGAAACCACACCTTTCTTAGGATAGTCATGTGTAAGACATGGAAGGTAATTATGCTGCTCTACTTAGCACTGATGAGACCTCAGATGACTACACTTTAAGAAAATGTAGATGTAGGCAAATCCAGCGGAGAGCAGCAAAAGGAGAGTTTTAGGACGCTTGATATTTATGGAAAGGAGAACAAAATTAAATAAGTTTACAAATGACACGACAGAGCATGATATGTAGTCTTCCAATACAGAAGACAATATGCTAAAGACAACTGGAACTAAATGTTCTCCATGCTTCCCTTGCACTCCAGGGCAATAAAATACTGGCTTAATTTTGTAGTAAGGGAGATTTAGGAATATTTTGTAAAAATTACAAAGCAGTGAGTGGAACAAGATATCCATGCAGACTCTGGAAGTGTTTCATTTGATATTTTAAAAATAATTTGATATATGCTAGGTTTTCTTATTCTCACTCTGGCATTTCTACGATTGTTGAAAACATGGCTTCTCTCTTTTTGTAAACTGCATGTTTCAGAGAGTTAAGTAACTCTCTCTGCCATATTCATTATAATATTTTATCATTTCTTACACACAAGAATTGGCTAGATATAAAGTTTATAGAATTTTGTCTCCACATAAAATGCTGTTTCTAAAATTCTTTGGGATACTAGGGCAAAAGACAAAATGTCAGCAAACCAAAGGAAAAATGAAATCAAAAGGGCAAATTTCTGTGAGGCATAGTTTATTCACACTGCTCTTGTTTTCTGAAAAGTGGGCATAGTTTATTTACACTGCTCTGGTTTTCAGAAAAGTGGTTTGCTTTACTCTCCCATCTGCTGCTGACTCTTTTGGGATGATAGCAGATGATGCTGGACTATGTCTTTCCCTTATTTCATATTATTTTACACAGTAGGGCTTCTACAGCTGGAATTGTACATTGCAACTTGGCATATGAGTTCATAGCTTTGATTCCGCCTACCAAGCACAAGCACACCAATTACCTAAAAGCACTTTGAAACCGGCAGGCTTTTGTATAATTCATGGCTATTGAGTATATTGATGAGTAATTATGGTTTAACACTATGTTCTCCCACTACAGAATGAAGAAATAGTGACTGGTGTTGGGCACTGTAAACATGCAAGCATAAACTTGCATTGATTTTCCGTGGAACTTTGCCATCTTATACCAATGAGCATTCCAGACTCCACACTGAATGGCAAATTCATGAGAAACTGCAGAATCATGAGAGACAGCAGAGACAGGATTGCTGCAGCCTTGGTCCTTTTACTGTTTCTCTGGGAACCCACTACTAACCACAGTTCCTATTGGTTTTCCCTGCTCGTGATGTGCTGAGGCAACTCTCTAGGAAAACAGAATGTCCCCATGTCCCCAGAAGGGGCAGAAACACAAACGTGGAGGGAAAATAAATGATTACTCAGGACAGCAAGGGAAAAAGGGGAGCTGTGGGTCAAAACACTGAAGTAGAGAACTAGAGGAGGAGACTGAGCAGGTCAGCCCCAGTAACTCCCTGCATTTCTCAAGGACGTTCAATGAACACCCACTGTATAAGGCAGGATAAGGGACAGGAAACAGACCTTGTGGTCACTGTGATTCTTCACGTTAAGCTGCCACCTCCTAGTGCTGTGGATTGCCAGTAAGGCCAGGGCTTTGTTGATTTATTAGAAGATCCTGCAACTTGTTAGGGGAAAAGAAGATGAGGAAATACAATTTACATGGGAGAAACTACCCACTTGTGTGGAAGAATAGAGGGGGAAGCATTAGTGATGTAGGTCAGGGTGAAGGGATTAGAAGAGGTATTCCTCTCTGCCCCAAGTCCTTGAAGCAGAGGGTATGAAGTAGGGTAGTGGAATGTCCAGGCATGGCAAGAGCTGTCTCTCCAGGTTATGGAGTCATGTCCTTACTGAGGTAATGCGAAGGGCAGCCATGCCCTTAGAGTCATGGCTCCTGCCACGAGTGTTAGCGATGGGCAGCGCCCTGGGAGAGGGTAACTCCAGGGCAGTGTTTGTGTCTAGGTAAGCAGTGGTGGGTTTGATGACTTATTCCTCCTTCTGCTTCTCCCTTTCTTTTGTCCAGCGCAGGGTAGGAAAAGTGCAGGGAGAAATCCCCAAGAGTAGGATCTACAGTCAGCATGGCCCTCTCCCCAAGCAACAGTCCTGCTCTGCCTTACTCCTGGAGACAGGTTACAGCAATACAGAGCTTGCAGGGAGCTTGGTCCTACTCAGTATGGCCTGCTGTTTATCTTCTCTTTCATCTAGAGATATAGTACACAGTGAAGTCTATAGAGAAATGTGTCTCCATATATTTTATGATTTATTTTAGAATAACAATCAAGTATGCACAACATGCGAAATACGTAATGTATTATAGATCCATTAAGCCTTGGAAAAAGTCTGTTCTTGCAATGCTGCCAATAGTAGTTCTTCCCACTCGAAGCTCTGCTTATGTAACATTTAAAAATGCAGCAGGGTCTGGGTCCTGTGAATCAATGGAAGTAACCAATTGCTAGTCTGGCTGATTCTTTATATTCTTCAGAACTTAACAATCTTAATGGTCCCAGCAGAGTAGAAGTCTCAGAATGGTATAAAATGCATGCATATATATAAAAATATTACCCATTCAGCCTGTGAATTAAGATGAGGATAAGGAACTTGAGTAAATGAGGCTTCCTCAATGACATCATTAAGTGCTCAAACACTTAATTGCAGTGGCTGGCAAGGGAACTAATTTTCTTCATGATATTCTTCCACAGTTTCTTAGAGTAACAAGACTGCAATGAGTAAAGGAACAGAAAAATACTAGGTAAAGTACTCCTGCATGTTCCAAGATTTCTTAGAGCCTAAGAGAAGCTTTTCCTCTATTAGTGATTATGAAAAGTCCCTGGTATTGAAAGGCACAAACATCAAGGTTATCACTTCACAGAGCTCCTCACTGCTGCAAAACTAGGCTGAGATACAAAAAGTTTTGATGCATTTTCTGGAAGTAAAAACCATTTTCTCTTCCATGGAATAGACCTTTATTTCAGAGCTGAATCTTGTCTCTCGATGCTGATCGGTGAAGCTGCTGTAAACACCTGAATTTTTCTGAAGTTATCTATCTTTCTCTCTGGAAAGACTTAAAAAGTATCATTCTATTCAGTAGGATAGAACTGAGAGGCCACTAGAGGAAGATGTGATCCAGTTTGTTGTCTGAGTAAGGCATTTGTCCAAATAAGGACATGATTATCTGAATGGAACCCAGATTTCATCCAAGCATATGCTAAAAATAGTTTTTATCTGAATAAGGATTTCATGGACATTGCTTTGGTATGTCTGGGTAACACGGTGGAGGCACTGGAATATATACTTTCTCATTTAAACCCATACGTCCCACATTTTGATATCTGGATTTCAGTAGCTGTTAACTTCAATTGTAGCATAATTACTCTCCAGAGGACAACTGAACTCTCTTCGACATTTTTATTGTAAATTATTTGCTACCCTTTTATGAAAAATAACATTTTAAAAAATCCTCCTTAACATATCCTGCTGTTCCTAGAACTTACCAACATCCCTTCTTCCCTATTCTCCTAAGACTTCAAATACAACCACCTGCATTTCACATTTTAAAAGAGACTTTTACAAAGAACATTGTGCTAATATTAGTCAGTAGAGCATTCCACCCCTCCTCTGATTTTGATCTTGGCTCTAGCCTGACTGCCTGAATTCCTAATTCTACATAATGAATTAGGGATCCACTTTGGATAATAGATGATGTATGTTGGGTTTTTGATGTGAAGTATAGACACAATACTGATGCTACATTTCCATTACAGCTCTTAGGAGTAATTTCCAGTTCTTGAATCTGAAAGTTGCTCTGGCCATATCCTTGTTCTCTGCCAGGACAAGACAGAGTTGCAGCACCTTCCCTTCTACAAATCCTATTTTACACAGAAAAGAAACCAGGCCATGTGCTCAAGACAAGAGCCATTAAATGCCCCAGATAGGCACTGGTCTGGACGATTACAGAACAGGTTGCTAAGTGTTAGGAACATTGCTGTAGATATCAGAAGGTACGCCTACATCTAGGTTAGGTAGATAAATTATTTTTTTATTACTTTTTAAAGTGCTAATCTTGGGACATAAAGCTTAGTAACTTTTTAACTCAGTTAACTGAGTTTTGCATGTGAGAATACATAAGAAAATATATGATTTGCTGAATGATGAATTGCAATACCAACATAAGAGGAGATATCTGGAAATAATGGACCCCACTGAACATTCATTCTGTGTAGCTTAGAGATTAGTCATAAGTTTGAACAAAAGGAAAAGTCCTCTGACTTTCAAAAGAAGTCAGAGTTTTTTCATAGTACACAGACTCTGAAAATATAGTTGCTTCATCAAAAGAGTCACTGGTTGACACTCATCTTAGAAGATAAGAAGAAAAAAATGTGGACTGCTGCTAATACTTGGTGGCTTCTTGTAGTCTCTTCTAGAAATAGTTTTATTCTAACTGAAGAAGGTGGCTTAACTTTGGTTGTTCAAGCATACTAGCAGAATTATTCTTTGTTTAGCCCATGACGAGGAAACTGAGTTAAGAAGAAGCCTGCACCATTGCTCTGACAATTTTCTAACGTAATGAGAGAAGTTAAATTGTGCAGGAAGGATGAGGATAGCACTTTGATTCCTAGTGGAAAGATAGTAATGATAGTGAGTGTGGATTTTGCCTTCCTTTGTATGTGTCTGTTCCACCGGTTTTCTCTGTTCCTGGCTCATCTGCAGAGCAAAGGCTCTGTAACAAGAAACTTTTAGATTCACTTGACAGGCTGGAGTCCTAAAAGGGACAAATAGTACCAACGAAAGTGGGCTGCAGCAGCACACCAAAACATTTGCAGCTCCCCTTGAGGCATTAATCTGCGTTTTGACTCATACAGAGTGCCTTTTTTGTCCATATTTTTTACAGTCATGAAGGAGTAGGAGCACGCCTCTGTGGTTCACTTCTGAGCAAAGTGCAGTGAAGAGAACTAGAGCAGAGTACAGAAATAAAGAAAGCATACGAGGGATCAGGGATCCTTTGGGCACAGTATGACAGAGCATAAGATCAGTACTCAGGAGATGAGAGAAACTGATCCAGGCACTGCAGAGCCGTGATGTATCACAGATACTAGGCAGATGCTTGCAGCATTTGCTCCACTGTCAGATTCCTCTGTTGTTTCTGGGCCCTCATCCATTTACTCTGTTTCCTCAGTTACACGGTTTTTATTTGCCTGCCTGACAGCTGTTGATATCTATTTTGGCAACAATATTTATACTTCTGCCTTCCTTGCTCCCTCTTTCTCCTTTAAAGAGAACGTTGTTTTTCTATGCATCCTTTCAAAATGTCAGTGACCGATTAGCATCCTCTTTGGATAGGCTTCCTTTTTCTGCCACTCAAAATGTGAGACCCAGGGAGAGATTTTCAAAAGAGGTAAGGAACAAGAACCCCACTGAAAGAATCCCATTACTTCTGAAATGTTCTCTACTGAGTATTAACATGCTGCATAGCCACAGCAGTAGATTGCTATTTTCCTATAAAATCCTATGTTATCCTATAGGATAACACTTTTTATCATAAAATGTCAATTAGGGGTTTCTAAAATACCTTCCAAAGAGTGTCAGTTAAAACTCAGAAATCTCTAGTTGGAAGATCTGAATATTAAAATTTCTTTTTAAACCATGTAAAACAGAACAGATAGATAGGTAGTTTATTCTAAAAATTCAGCAATACACATTCAGTTTCTATGTGTACAGAAGAATTTAGTGACAAAAACAAAATGCAATTATGTGCTTCCAAGGTATTACTGTTCAGAATGCAGTAAGTGGCACACTGTACATAGCATGTACTACTAGCTCTGAACACAAGCAAAGAAAAAAAGTAAAGAAGAAAATGGAATTTCCTTCCCCTTAACCAACAAATAGGTTTAGTCCTTACATTTTTGCTTGATTCTTAAAAGTGTTGGGAGCAAGAAACTGTTAATGTAATAAAGTCATTAATGCAGTGCAGAGAAGTGGCAACTTTAGAATTCCTGTTCTTCTCTGCTCTCACAGCGTTCATTCACTGCTGTTGTAAAAGAGGCAGCACAACCTTGAGAATGAATGGATTTGCTCCACTCGAACCTGATATAACTGGTTTGAACACTGGATTGTTACAGTGAATTTCTCTGTAAAAATGGCAGTTGCATGTCATTTTATAGAGGGAAAAGGCATAAGGGACCTTTCCTGTTAATTTGTCATTTAGTGTTAAGGTATATTGCAGCCATGACAAATGTAATCATATTTCATTGTTCTCTGTAGAAGAACTCTTTTGATCAAATCTGAAATACATGTCAGTACTGCAGATACAAGAAAGACTGCTAAAAATGTAATTCATGCAACACTTGCAATGCTGAACATGATGCATATCAATATCGCCTCTGTAACTGGTTATCTATGGATTCCTGCTGAGAGAACAGGGATTAAAAGACGAAGTGAACTACGGGGTAACAATGCTAAAATGTGATGGAGGAATGGTTATTTTCATCCTGTTTTCCTCACCTCAGTCACTGTCAGTAGAAGACTTGGTCTGTGTTATTTTCTGCCACAGTCTTTGTCATGAAAATGAAGCAACAGGATATCCATTTCTATAAGAAGAGAGAGAGAGGTAGAGGCAGTAATTGAGTACCTCAGACTATTTCCAGAACTTTTGATGAAACATTGCTGATATTATTAATGGAAATGGCAGAAACGTAGGTTACAAAATAATTGTCAGAAAATTTTAAGAAATGTGTATGTTAAGAGTGGTCATGCCTGAAATTGTGTGTCAGTGGCATGTGGTACATTTTCACAAGTACCAAAATGACTTAATAATACAAATTGCATGATTTGCAGTAACACTTTAGCTCCAAAGACAAATATATACTTTAAAATATTCGATTCATAGCCTTCTTGTATATGAAGGAATAATTACTTTTCAATTATGCAGACTTCCACCTCTAACAATGTAGGAGGTGTTCACATCTGACAGTGCAGACCATCAGAATTCCCAGCCTGAATCACACAGTGCACAGGGTTTTTGGCACTGTGTTAACGGTGTTGCTCTTTGCTGTACGTGCCATGGTCATTTTGATATCTTCTTTATCTAATGAAGACATGAATAAAGTTTGAGCACAAGAAATGGTGGCACAGAGTGAATTTCTCACTTTTGCAACTGCAGGAATGAATACAGTGCACAAAGAGCACTGTTTTTTTGCTATAAGAAAGTCATGTGATTTGCTGAGAGTCTGCAAAGTCGGGAGTACTTCCAAAAAAGCAAACACAGCAACACATGTACAGTTCTGCTTCTAAAACTGAACGTTAAGAATACTAGTTTATCTGATAAACTGGCCACCTGGTAATTTAAGTTTAATCTGATAAACTTGCCACTTGGCAAGTGGAGACTGAAATGGCCTTCCTTTTGCTCACTCCCTACTTAGCAGTCCTCTTGTTGTGTCTCTGTGTCTGTGTATCATGATGCTGCATGCAGAACTCTAGTAAACCAGCCGTTTGACTACTTGTGGGAAAATTCACATGCATGTTTTTCCTTACAGATCTCAGAATCCCTGTAGGCCCATTCGTTGATTTTTCCTACCTTTTTTCCCTATTTTTCTGAGAAGTTAGCCCGATAAACATAATGCAGTTGTCCTTTCACTGATCACTGTGCAAGTCTCACTGAACGGTTTTTTTCTGCTCTCTGATCTCTAGGAATTCCTTCAAAGTCCACTCCCTTTCCTTTTGATATTCCTTTGAAACAAAGCAGTGGGTGTCCAATGCCAAGCAATAAGTTGGGAGTAAATGGATCGAAACTCAAGAATTCATATTTCCAATCCACTCACTTAATAACTTGGAATGGTAGTAGTAAAATACTATAAATTTATATAAAGAAGTGTTATCATGAACTCAATTTAAAGAGTACCTAATGTCAGTATAAAAGACCTAATGACACTTAAGGGAATAAGGTCCTAGTTTTTCTTGGCTACTACTTTAGCAGTACAAACCATTTAAACAAGTTAATTTGCTCACTATGAACATCTGCTTTAAGTTTTATCCTCTTTTTAATCATGTAAGATTGTAAAGGACTTTTGTTGGACTTAGGCCTTAGCACAGAAGTCCATTAACGTGGGTTGTTGGGGAAAATCAGTGATTCCTGAGATCATAATTGCTTGTAGTAGAGAAAGAAATAAAATAACTAGAGTCAGGACTCTCAGACATTAAGTTAACACTCCCCCATTCTCTGATCCTGGAGGAAGAGGATATCTTCTAGAGATCTGTCAAACAATTACAAGTTAGTCCATAGTTTGGAAGCTATAGATCTAAACCAGGAAACCCTACTGTGCATTCTGTAACCTATCTTTTACTGTTCAAAGTCAGCTTTGATTTCATAATGCTGGCAGGGTCTGTTAGCACAGTAATTGAAACTTTTGTGTTTTAAAAGATTTTCAAGTAATATTCCTAGGATTTCTAGGGGAAAGCACTTCTTACAAAGATGCACTTTTTCTCTTAGAGATTATATGCATTTATGCCAAATATTTCAGTTGAATTGGATGCAATTATAAATAGAGAAAAGTAACTACAGCTTAGAAGACTTTAAAAGCATCTAAGCCTTTGCTTCTCCCCCTTTTGCCTGGCACTCCTCCTCTCCAGCTCTTCCAAACTCTTCATATTTACATGAAGAAAGAGCCTATTTATTCTGTTTGGTCTATTAGCAAGATAAGTTTCATAAGCAGGGTAAAAAGTGAACTTTCACCACCAGTTGGAACACTCCACTCCTATTCAAATAAGAAACCACTCTGTGTGCTTTTTGGCAGCTCCACTCCCCCTACTCCCTTAATTTGCTGGACAAAACCAAAGGAAAATCAAATTCCTTCCCCTGTTCTCTGAATCGGTTCGTTGGAACATTTTATTTTTAAAACTAACACTCATTCTCCTTTATACCCACACCATGACGGTTTCCAGCACAGCTCTCCTCACATCATGGCAGTGCTTTCCTGCTGTCTCTTTTTTTCCTTTTTTAACAGTCAGGCCTGTGGAAAGTACACTGCTCATTTAATCGCTGCTTTGCAACTTCATGTTTGCAGCTAATCAAAATGAGGTAACTAAAATAAATAATTTGGCTAACCCTTGTGTCTGAGGCAAAGGCAGTCGCATGAGGAAGAACAAAGCGGGAACAGTAGGAACTGCTTGTAGATGAGATGAGGTTACAGCTTCTAGTATTGGAGTGTGGATTTGATGAACAGACAATTGTCATCTTGCCTTGGGCCTCAGCTACTAAGACTTTCTCTCTACTTATGACAGGTGTTAGCGATGCTTTAGTAGCTCCTTTCTCACTTACTTATTCTTACTTTTGGGTAAGATACTACTTCACTACATTTTGGGTTGTGTTGTTAGTCAGAATTATTATTTTTTTCACTCTGTGCATATGGTTAGGAAGTCTCATAGTACCAATGAATGCTTTTGTTATAGTGACTAGCTGCGGAGCCAAAAAGTCATCATACTTCTTGAGACTAGGTTACCACGAACATCAAGCAGATGTTGAGGATACACAGTTAACAAAGAAAAGGTAGAATTGTTAATGGAAAACAAATCCATTTGGTTGTTTACTATGTTGCAAATCTGTACAGATTACAAGTGTGAGGAGAATCATATTTGCAGGTCTATTTCAAATCATCAGCTACTACAAATGGGTGGGATTTTGGAGAAAGTAGTATGTGTTTAATTAGCTGGGGGCATGGCATTTTATCCATTCAGACAGATGAAAAGTAAGATCTGAAGATAATAATCTTCAGAAGCTTGTCCTTCAGAGAATGGCAGATACAAGGGATATACAAATCGAGAAGTACATTAATCATATGGAAGTAAAGAACTTTCACCTCTAAGTGTTTTCTCTGAAAATAACTATATGCACAGTCAGCAGCATTCTTGCTTACCTCAGGCTGTCTCTGAAAGACATGTAGTACCTGGAAGGTTTGAGTGAGACTATAAATGAACATACTGGTTGGCACTGGAGAAATCTCTGGTGTGCCAGCTGACACAAATATACCCGGAACCAAGTTCTGCAAGGTGTAGGTCTCCAGGTGTGAGTTTTAGTAGTGACAGTGATAACAGCAGACCCTTTTTCTGTTTGAGGCTGATCTGCAGCTGCTATAGCTCAATGCTAGATCCACCAGCAGGTGGGTGACAGCAAATAAACTACAGCTGTGTTTGCTGTGGCTTTCATTTTATTTTGAATTATTTATAAACAGCACCAGCAGCAATTTAGGCATTACCAAGTGATATGCCCTATAAACGATGAGTTAATTTTTTTTTCCTCTTGAACACGTTCTAACTGAGCAGGCAGTAGCTAGATGGAAGATAATGTCAGACAGGTGCAGAGTACAATTCTTTCCAGACCTGTGACTCCTGTTGTCACTTCAGCAATCTGGTTTTGAGCGAGCTTTAAAAAAGGATAGTCAACCAGAGCTTTAATTTAAACAACTGCAAAGCACCCGACCACACAAATATTCCTCAAGCAGCACCATCTGGGTATGGCACAATCTTGACATAGAAATAGTCTAAAAATTTAGTAAGATGAAGTAAGATTTATTGTTCTGGCTAAATCTTGTCCACCTCTAGGAGATACCAGTCTTCTTTTATGCCATCCCGAAATTAACAGCAATTGCTAACACTATATCAATCTCCCATTTGGTGTTCCACTCAGCTGTGTACCATCAATACACCATTGGGGTTTTGATGTTCTTCTGCTACTGTACTTGGAATACCCACAGCCATGACATGCTCAGGCTACAGCTGACCACTTTACTTAGTCACTCAGTCAATCATCCCTCGTTAGTTCCTCCAGTTGACTCTTTGTTCCAGCTTCCAATACCTGAACAGATACACTTATTGTTTTTTTATCTGTTCTACTTCCCATGCTCATGAGAAGCTCCCTGTAAATATCCTCAAAGGTCTGCTTTGCAGCACATTCCTCTGAAAACTCATTTCTGAGCACACATGCAAAAAAAATTGACAAGGAGGAGACAGCTGTCCTGTCATACTGCCCAAGCATATCTTGTTCTTACCTTGTCCTCCTCTGCCTGTCTGAGAGCATCTGTTGTCCCTTCTCCTAGATTATAAGTACTTTGGCAGAATGTGGCAGAACTTCCTTTAAATGTTTGCTCATCACTGCATCACTGTCAAGTGTCCTAGATGCTGGACTGAGAAAAAAGACCTTTCTGTCTTTTGTGACAGGCCAGATCTGTTGCAATACCTTATTAAGAGTAATGCCTACAATGTGAATGAGGATTGAGGATCTAAACTTGTAAACTCCTTGTGCCCTGTGCGCTCTGTTCTTCAACACAGGGATAAAAGGGAGCTGTATAGACTGACTCTGAGAAGTGCTTGTATCAAGAAAATATCAAGGACAGATCTCTTCTTACTGAACTAGACCTTTCTTTTTAATTTACAGACTCGCATGTCAACTGTGGAGCCATTTCTCCTCCAACAGGTCAGAGCTACTTTCTCCTTAAAAGGTAGCATGGTGCCTCAAGAATGGAGGCCTCTGACAGAGAAAACAGGGCCATTCCTTGTATTTCAGTAATGTGCATACTCTAACCCCACCTGTGCATCAGTTCTGTACCAAAGGGTTCTTTGACCTTGAGTGCAGGGATTATGATTTTGTCTCTTGCATTTGTCTATTCAGTAAGGAGAGGCAACTTCCTCTGCTTCTTCTCATTTTTGCTCTTTTTTGCTCATTTTGCAGCCTAGGAAGAGAAGCCACAGTGAAGCTCAGCATGCGCAGAAAATCATGACTGCGCTGCTATCACTCTTTGGTAGAGGAGGCTATGATTAGGCAGCACCTTGAAAGACTGCGTTCCCTGCATTAGCCCTTTTCCCGTCTTTCATTTGCTGTCCTGCTGCAACTGATGTTTTGTGTCTCCTTGCAAACCCAGCTGGAAAAGCTGGAAAAGCAGCATGTCACATTTTCATATCACTAAAAGCCAGGAGTCACTGGCCACAACCCCTTCGCTGCAAACACCATCTCACTCAGATCCGGATTTGGCTCAGGAAGAGATACAATCTCACTGCAGTTTATCATCCCTCTCCAGAGGGCTCACAGCAAGAACCAGGCGGGAGGAGAGGAGAGCAAAAGGAAGAAAGACTAAGCAGAAAATGAGGATGTCTTGCAAACTCCAAAATACACCTCGTAATTAAAAAGAGGGAATGTTTCTTCTGCATTGTCACGGCCAAAACAGTCTCAGGACCAGGAATTCTAGTTTTTTGCCTGTCAGCACAAAACTTCTGATCATTGATTCGGGTATTGAGACAAAAAAGGGCAGAAACAATTACGCAAACACATTCAATAAACACCTATCCTCACCCCTCCCCAGTCTCACCCTCCCTTTTTTCACCACGGCATGCAGGCAGCCTGCCAACATTTCTGCAGTGAGGCGAGAGAGGTGGCGTGGGAGGTTGGGATCAGGCACGCGACGCCTTCTTTCTGCTCTTTGCCACTTACTGATCCTCCTGCCGCACTTTGCTTTTTAGCCGTTTTCCTGCCACGCGGTTCCCTGCTGCTCCTGCCCCGGCGTGGGTCACCCACCGGCCGCAGACCCTCGGGCTGTCCCTGCCCCTTGGGCACGGACTGGCCCCCTCCAACCTCCCTCCTGCCGCTGCCAGTTTCTTAAATTATTTTTGCGCAGGGGCACTGTATGCTGCTCAGATTTGCTCCTTAGTTTTGGTGTGAAATGGGTATCTTCCTCCCCGCACTGTGGTTGACCTGGGCCGGGGAGCTGGCTGCAACCGGTTGTGACCGCCTCATGGCGGTTGGCGCCCTCTTCCCACACGGGGCAGGGCTGCGGCCAGGCCACCCAAACCCTGTAACTCCTACTCCTTATACACCTTTATGTCTGCTTTTCTGCTGGGCTCCACATGGAAAACAAAGTGCCGGGGGAAAAAAAGAGTGTGGCTGTGAGAGAAAAAGCTCAGAAACCTCCAAGACTGGGGTGAAGTGGAGAGTATCTAGGCGATAAAGGAAGCGTGCCCCTTCCGCTGCCAGCCCCGCACGGCGCCTTTTCCTACACCTGCGTGCGTGCCTCTCCCTCCCACTTTTTTTTTTTTTTTTTGGCTTTCTCACCTCACAGGCATCCTCCTGAAGGCTGCCGAGGGGAGCAGCCAGGATCTGCGCCAGCTCTCGGCGGCGGGGAGCAAAGTCGGCCGAGCCTGGGTGGGCTCAGTCCCGGCTCTGCCCCGGACCCGCAGCCAGAGCGCCCTGAGGGTCAGTCGGAGGGGCCTGCTCTGAGGGGAGAAATGGGCACAGAGGGAACAGGTCCTGCTGGGGGAGGGGAAATAGCTTGGCCAGACAGGAGGCAAAAATAAAACTGTTTGGGCTTGGCTTTGCGCCTGGGTTTGGGAAAGAGCGGCCACGTAGTTATGGTGATAAACTTAGATTGGTGAGCCTTCTCGAGAGACCTGTTGAAATAAGGAGCTAAAGAGGTCACCTTTGAACTGGCTAGTGGAGGTGAAAACAACGGACTTGCCAAGAGAGAGAAGCAGGGAGGGAAGCAACCTGCTTGCTCACCCAGCGCCTCAGCGTGTACGCACCTCGGCGTGGTGCTTCCGAGGGAGAAACCAGCACACCCGGCGCCGCTGCCCTCTCGCTTGCACTGGAAGTTAGGTGACTGATTCAGTAGCGTTGCACGGTCGGTAGCCAGTGCGAGGAGACAAAGTATAGCTTGGGATTGCCCGCAGCTAGAGGTGGTGCCTTGCGCTGAGCAGCAGTGTTGTCTTTGCCAAACGGTATTTGGTGCTGCCAGAGGAAGGGGTGCAATGACTGCCGGGGGCGCAAGGATGACTGTGCGGCCGGTGAGTAGGCACGCTCCATGCCCTCAGACTTCCGTCAGGTGTCCGTATTGGAAACATCTGGCTTGAACGGATATTGAGCAGAGAGCTGAGTCTTAACCCTGCCTCTGTATTTCCCTCCCTTTATCGTAATTACTTCTAATTTATTTTCCAGGTTTGCTGGAAGGCATTATTTCCACTGCACAGGCTTTGTATAGATCTGTCCGTCTGCAGCCTTTCAGAGTTCAATGCACAGAGTTGCATTCTAAGTAATGCAGGGTGGAAAGCATAAAAAGATGGTCAGGGTCACTTCCAGCACATGAGATCCTGTATGATGTTGTGCTAAGCTTTGCAATCACTGGATCGTTACACTAATTGTTTGTCACTGCGCACATGTGCTCTTTTACAGAATACATTATGTTACTCTCGTGCCAGACACAATGCGTCCTGATCCATCAAAACGATGAGTTAGAAATGGTTAGAAGTGAACGTAGGTGAATGTTTAAGCCAGAGGCAGAGGTTTTAATTGTTTCACACTAAGTATTTCACGTATTTGCTAAACTTGAGTTGTTGAGCCTGACAAATTTGAGTTGTCAGGCTGCTACTGATTAGAATTGTCTAGTGTCACTGGCAGGTGATCATTCCGTGATTTCTGTATTTAAGAATAATTCATTTCAACTGGAATGCTATGCTTCAGAAAACTTCATTGAAAGAGTTTTAAATTAGGGTTTAAAATCCTAAAGTGCACACTACAGTATTGATGCATAGAAGACATTTCTATTTTCTGTGCTACGAACATAGATAAGTAGTAGTGAGTGAACACTTTGTTATCTATTTGTTATTACAAACAAATAGAAGTTAAATGAAGTACAGTCCCTTTTTGAAAGCTATGTGATACAATACATCGGTAAGAACTGGGTACTGAGGCTCAATTTAATCTGCCCACTGAAATGCACTTAAGGTCCTATCAGTCAGAATGAGTGTGGAAGAGCCTACAACACTGAGATTAAAATCAAACAAAAGCAGGCCTTTTTAGATGACATGAAGAAGTCAAATGTCTTTTAACTCCAGTGTCACGGTGAAGGCTAACTAAAGATGACTAAAGATAAAGAATATATGTTCCTTTGTGGAATCAGATTAATAGCTGAAGCCTTTAATGTTACTGTAATGCAAATACTTAGCCAAAAATAGCATCAAAAAAACAGTAACAGATATTAGATGCTGACAATAATGCTATGTTTCTTAAACTTTTGAAGTAATTTACAGCTGAGCTATAAGAATATTATAAGTTGTATTGATATACTCCAAATGACATTTAAAAAGTAATTAGTTCTCATCCTAGTCTCACCTCTGTTATACAGGCAAATGACAGAGAAATGATAGGGCAGGAATGACAGGAAAATAGTAGTAAAAATAATGGAGTTTCTTCAGGTTAAGGAAAAATGTCCAGGGGTGTAATGTGTGTTTAATGGGTTTTCAGAAGTCCCCAATTTGTCTTCAGGTGCCTTAAGTCTTTGACAGGTTGGTACTGTAAGACATGATACCCATTTTTGTTTCAGCTGAGCAATCTGAGTCTCCAGTTCATGGAACACCTGTATCTATGTGACTGACCTAACAGAAAGTACTAACGTTATTTTAAGCCATGTCCTCACTCTTGCCGGGACAAATGGCTACAGCATCCATTCTGTAGCCTCTCAGAAACCTTGCTGAGATGGATATCAAGTGACTGATCAGCGTTTTGTGACTATTTTTGGATGCATGGAAGGACTCCAGGGAATATACCAGGTAATGTGTCAGAAGCGGAAAACCCAGTCAAGGCCTGTTGAAAAGTGGAGTTATACTAGTACTGCAGTCCAGGTTTTTAAATATTCATTTCTTAAAATGTTACTGGTGTTCACTTCCCACACTGTTATTTACTTTGCGTGATAAACAACAAAGCATGCTGGCTCTCATTCTCCCATTGCATTTTGCTCCTGTAGCCGAGGGAAAAATACTTGGAAATAAATTGCCAAAGCATAAGTGCCATTTCTCAGAATTTCACGGGCCGTAGTCTTTGATGCTAACCCCATTAAGGTACAATATGCTTTTTTATGTAAATACCAAATGTACATAAAATCACTTCAGCAAAATACAAATACCTCGGATGCTCAGCGGTAGGTACTGCCTCAGAGCTGGCCATTTGACTGTAAAGGTTGATTTCTTTATCTTTTTTTTCTTCCTGAACAAGTGCCTGAATCCTTGCTTTTCAGAACAAAATATCTTACAAGAGTTGCTTTAAAACATTCCTTGTTAAGTCCTCTATAGATGGATTATTGTATTTGCACTGAAATCAGGGACAATTGACTCTGACTATGACTTTTCAGATACTGCCCTGCCCTGCCCAGCATCCAGATCATTGCCCTTTCTTGTTCCTTCTTACCAAAACATGTCAGATGTTTCAGATGCCATAACTGGGTCTTGATTTTAGACTGATCCAGCATAACTTTAGGGTCCCACCCTTACAGAGTTGACAGGATCTTACAGGCATAAAGTTATGGCTGGATGAATTATGTAAATTAGGCAGTCAGACACTGAGTGGTGTTGGATTTTAATATCATTTGGGAATTGCTGAATCCTTCACGTTTTCGTTCCAAACCTAAGCTTCTAGACACTTACATTTTTAACACAAAGCTATAGAGCCCTCTCTATGGATATTAACCATAAAATGAGAATGGTATTTTGAGGACATTCAATGAACATCACTGAAATGAACTTTCAAGCTTCACTTTTTATTATACACAAGCTACTGTAATAAAAAGCATTAAGGTTGCAAAGACAAGCACTCTAAAGCAATATTCACTCTGCACTTTCTTTTTTCCCTTGTGAGCTCTCTTGAGCAGAGACCTTCTTTGTATCTATCCATCAAGTACCAAGCTCATTCTTGGTAATATACAAATAATTAATACTAACAATAGATGCTGCAGAGAGGCATGCCATCATGAAATTTTGGATTAATTTGGATGACATAAGTAGCTCATTTTCATTTTGCAATTTGAAGTCTTTTTCTGCAAACTGTAAATCTGTCTTCATCTTACCTTATGCAATAAATATTTTATCCCATAGACCCGTTTTTCAAACCTGGAATATTTTCCAGATTAATCAGTTGATTCTCATTTCATTATATCCCAGTGCAGAATTATTCCTTAGTGCTGCTCACATCTCATGAAAGAACTGGAGCATAGCAGGTAATATCGCATTAGTAGGCCATTGGAAGGATCCATGTACTCAAATCCTAAACTCCTAACCTCTACCACCATTGCACCATATTCACACATATTTGTTTGCTTCATTTCCTTGGAGAAATCTAGCTCGGAGTGAACCAGCTGAATTATGAGTATAATTCATAATTATATTTCCTTTTTATTTGGGATAGTAATATATAATTATATATACCTTTTTCTTATCCACTCCAATCGAGTCGCATTCAGGTATATCGAGAAATGAATCAGCTTGAATTATCATGTTGAGCCTCTTCCAACTCCTGTTGGATCAGGACCACAAACCTTCAAGATTTGGATATTCTTCAATGTCTGCATGCCGTATACTTTAGACTGTCAGTCAGCATGCCTTTAAGTAATAGCTTTATGTACACATATATTCAGACTGCCCAGAGAAACTAATAATTAGGCATGATGAATATCAGTATAGTCAACCTGTTATTTCAGTTACTCTACAGCTATATTTGCATGAATGGCTTCCCAAACAGCATCTTAAGGAAACATTTTTGGAACTGATTTTCCATCAATGGGCCATGATCTCAGTTATTTCTTTCATAGGTCTATTTTCTTTTCTCTTTACCGCCAAATCCCATATCTCTGTGGAGGCCGAATCACTTACCGATCTGGTGAACAGACAGAGAAAAGAGACGTTGCTTGAAAACCGGAAGGACAAGTACTCTGCCTTAATATTAATGTTACTGTAAATGTGATAGCAAATTTTACAGACAAGGGTAATAGTTTTGGTTTTTATGTTTTTGCTACATCAACTGACATCGTCATAATTAGACAGGCTCCTGCTAACCTCCATGGGCAGCTTAGTGACTCCAGCGCTACAGCTAGCTTTTTTTCCCATGTGTTAATCAATGTGAACTCAGAGCAATTGTTTTCCCAGTTTGTATTTAGCCTTTAATGTTGCTGCTTGTATTTAAAACCTGGAAGGAGCTTGGGAGGTTAGTATCAGATGTTGCAGTAGCAGTTAATTTGTTACTAGAAGACTAGAATGTCATTTTACATTTTTGCATTTATACATCACTTTTTCCAGACCGGGAAGTGCCTTCTTGAAAATCACAACTGGGAAAGAGACAGACAGGTTTGATTTTTAAATTAAAGCTCTTAATTTCTTACACTGCATTATTATTTTTTTAATTGCAGTTTTAAGGTATTACCTCTTCTATACCTTTAAGAGATAGCTCAACCAGGGGAAAAATGTGAAAGCCGGAATCATTCACTCTTTTGAAATTTGATTGTTGTTGTTTGTTGAAAGACAATCTCTCAACCAAAAAGTAAAGTAAACAAAATAGTAATCAAAACATCTATTTTAAATAGCTCTATTATTATATATCTTTCAGTACTAGAAAACATATGCTTCATGACAAAAAGCAAATCCAGGCTTTTTCAGTTTTCTGTACACTGCAAGGCCATTCTACAGTGTGAATATGAGAAATCATAGTGGTATCAGACTTAGAAGATGCCTCTCTCTGTTATGTATAGAGCTCTCCAATACACTTCTTTGAATACAGTATTCAAGGATAATACATTTTTCCGGAACAAATCAGAAGAATTTTCTTCAGTTCCTGACATGCCTATTCAGAATTTCAAGTTGCTATAAAATCACATTTCAAGTTTCACTCTCTTTCCTATGTTTCAGTAAGAAAGACAACTCTTAATCTGTCAAAGGTTACTGGGACAGCTTGCCTGGCTTTTCCTAGGTTTTGTATTTATGATAATATTCACTAAGTTCAGGAAAAAAGTGTGAGCAAAAGCAAGATCACCATATCAGGATTAAAAAAATATATTGAATATTTAGCTGGAACAATATGTAAAGCAGTTCTCCAATTTCACATTAATATTATATATCTAATAGGATAACAGCAGCAAGTGTGAGAGTAATTCTGTTACTTCAAGTAATCACTATTTTAGTAAGTAGTAATTTACTATTAAGTCAAAATCAAAAACTGGGACTGGAGGGATTTATTTATTTATTTAATCACTTGCAATTTTTTCTCACAGAAAAATGAAAGAAAATGTCAAATGTGATGTTCCTTTTTAAATTAATATTATTATTATCCTGGAATGCTTAAGAGTTCAATTCATCATTCCTTTCATCCCACAGCCACAAGGAAGGTAGGACTGAAATAAAGAAGCAGCAGCTGACCAGTCTGGAATTCAAAGCCGTGGCTTGGCTGCTCCTTACCATTGATGCCTGAACAGAGATACTGTTTCATTGCATGCTTCTTGGGAACAGAGCAGGTGGGTGGACAGAGAAAGGTTTTGAGCATATTCTTCCTCTAAGACTTTGGCCAGTGAAGCTGAACCTGTATATGAAGGTCCAGAAGACAAAGAGGGGACAGGGAGCAAGGAGCAGTCACAATTTGCTGCTAGTATTGACGTCTCCTACGACAAAAAGGGAGTGGAAATTTTATATTTTAGTGATACAATTCCTACTTGTTATTGCTCCAGACAGGCGATCTAGCACACATGGTGTTAAAGTTCATTCTGTGTGTTTCTGAAGAACTAGTTTTCCTTAGCAGTATTTGTAATCTTAATAAACAAAATAACTAGGCCAAACTCTCCATGTGAATCATACTGAAATCCTAAGAGCAGCTTAATTTGATTACACATGGCAGGAATCCTGGACCCTGCTGAAAGTCACAGGAGACTTAGCATTGACTCATTGGAACCTGGGCTTCACTTACCATCACTGTAGTTCTGACTGATCTGATTTATTCTGCATAGTGGTTTACTCTGCAAGTTGCTCTGCAAAGCACCCCATTTCCTTCTAGAGCTCATGTACTTTTAGGGCCAATAAAGAATGGAAATAATGATGATGATAATAACAAAGATGATTTTCATGTTTTCTTTCTCTGTGCTTTCCGTTGTCCTGTCATCTTCATTTGTTTGCCCTCCTGGGATTAGCTCATAGCACACTATGAGAGGTTGGTTACACAGGACTACAGAATGCAGTGCTGTCCCAACAGGGAGGGAGACACAAAAGTGTGCTCTACACACCTTTATATATGCAGTGCCTCAATTACAAAGGAGGAAGAAGCGACTGAGAAGGAGCACTGTGGAGAAGCCTAAATGTAAAAAATGAAAATATTTCAGGGCATATGCAATCTCTTTAGGCCTATCTACTGGGTGCAAGATCAGTTTCAGAGTCAGTACTCGTTTGTATGCATGAAGAAGCAGAACTGTGCTGTGTTCTTCTCGCAAAGCAACGCTCGGCACTACTTTTCAAACACATTGATTATGTCACTGTCTTTATTGTAGTGCCATTTCTCAGAAACTGATCTTTTACATTCATACCAGTCCTGTGTACTTGGGTTCCATGGATACCAGATCAATATTAATGCTCTTTCCCTGCCATACTTGAAATTACAGCTTCTGCTGTCACTAAGAGCTCTACATCTGAGCGAATCTGAGACAAAACTGTGTTACCAGCTTGCCATCTGATCACAGCTTTGTGGAGTGGGCTTCGAGGCTTCCTGAGCTAGCTGACAGTGATAGCCCACAGTTACACAACTACGGTGATAGCATCCTTACACTTGTCATCTGCTGTGGTGTCTGAAATCCTGATATGTCATCTGCCCATGTGTAGTGCGACTAGAAGCCATAAAATAAATGTGCTGCTATGTTGCAATTAACATTACCGGTGTTTCAAAGCCTAGAGCAGATGGGGAGACTTGCCTGTAGGGTTTTCTGGGGACACACTGACACAAAAAAGGCTTAAAGGAAGCGATGAGTAGGGTATTGTTTAGCCAGAAAGCACACGCTGACATTACTGACAACTAAGACATGGAAGCCTCTATATTAATGGTGTTCTTATTTTTTAAAGTAGAAAAGACTTGCCTTAAGCTTTTAGCTTCAGGGTGACAGTGAGTTACTATGAATCAAAAAATACTTTACTTCAGCCTTTAACAGCTGCTAAAAATTGTTCTTGCAACAGAAAGCATGACATCTCACCCAGTGTCCCCAAGTCAGGTTTTAGAAAATAAGGCTCCCTTCTAATAACTTTTCAATGTGTTATTTTACTATACAGTTTTTGAGGAAGAAGGGAGTGGCTGAAAACCTTTTGTATGGCCAGTGATGTCCTGTCTCCAGCTCTGCAGGACCAGCATTACCTGTTTCAGATAATTAGACCATTTTAGTCGAAGTCTAATGACAAGAGGACACTGAAATAGATCCTCTGTACTTGGTCTTGGAAGTACTCAGATTGACAGTTAATAAGTAGTGTCCACCTGCTAGTATTACTATTCCAAAAAGCGAAGGACCAGCTCAGACAAACTCAATAATGAGGCAGTTCCTTCAGATGGAGCTCCTTTCAAGCCTGCTGTAATAGGGAATAATATATTGTAAGGGGAAAATATAGTTCATTCAACAAAACTCGAGGTTGTATTCAATGCCCGTGATCCTGTAGGCTTGATCTTAACCCTCTGAGGTAGTCCAGCTTTTTAAAGTGTTCTTGCATGGTAATGTTGTGTTTAGAGTTTCACAGCCCACAGTAAGCTCAAGTATCCCTATATATTTTCTTTTCTTGTTAAAATACAGTGCTTTGAACTTGAGCATTATTAATTGATTGTGGTGATCTGCACATTAGCTATATTCATATATGCTTATTTAGATATACATAATGAAAGATACTTTTCTGGAGGCTTCCAGTGTCCTGATGTTACTTATTATTACAAAATAAAAAAACACTCCCAGAAGCGGAGAATTCAAAGCTGGGGAACAATGAGAAAACAGCACCTTTTAAAGGTTCATTTTTTTCTTCTGAATTCTGTGTATAACTGCTGCAGGGAACCAACCACTTGATCCCAAACTCCATGCTCCGAGAGGCTGATCAATTCTATGCCAATTCTATGAAGGGAGATGATGGGGATGAAGATGAGGCACAGAACCTGGGGGATATAGCGCTACCCATTCTGGTATTTCCCACTCCGTGGAATAGCTATTGCATCTGTCTCTATCTGGCTTTTTGTTTTCATAAAGAAAAAAGAATTTGAACTTTTAAATAGATGAGACTGGAATTGCTGTTTTATGTTACTGTGTTTGCAGCCTGAAATCAGAGGGCATGCGTGGCATTTTGTTGTGGCAGATTAACTACAAACATGACTTTCATTATAAGAGACAAAGTACTGTGCTAACTTGAAAACCATAGTCTATTTATATGCATGAGACTTTTCTGATAACTCCTTTTTTGGGTAGAATAGCATGATGAAAGATTGTTTGTGACCATATTTTGTATCATTTCGAGAAGAACTGATCTCAGAGTAGTTGCAGTTTGACTTTGATGGTGTGGAGAGCCAGGCTTGAGCTTAGTCAAGGGAGAAACTGTGCTTTCTCCCTCTTGGTTTCCTTCTGTCATGCTGACAGTGATCAGTTTAGGGCCAGGGAAAGATAAATGATTAACAAGATATCAGAAGCAACGATAAATGGGAAATGGGTGATGCTAGTATATTCATTAATGAAAATAACTTCTTTAATGGATGACTGATAATCCTTTTTTTTCTCTAGTCAAAATATGAAGCCCAGAGAAGCCCAACTAGAACAGCAAGCAGCTGTGCTATCTAGGAGACATTGCATGTGAAATATGAGAAATATTTTTTACTCCTAAGATACAGAAGACTATAGTGAAAGCATAAATATTTTTGTAAAGCTAAAAAGGACTTGATTTTGAAGGTTAGAAAACATCTAACAGGCTGCCAAACAGGCTGAACCTACCTGAAGGTGATGAATAACAGAGCGAACGAATTCAGCTTACGGTAATGCTCAAGATTATAGTATATGGCAGTACTGTTCAGAAGGGAAGAAATCTAGCTTAGTCTCAGTGTGTTTTGTGTTTCTTGTGCCATTTTCTGTGCACATGCACATTTGTATGGTCAGATTTGCTGGGTTTCATGATTCATTGGTCCAAAGTAAGATGTCTCAGTCAGTGTAATTCAGACATTCAGGCATCACTATAAATGCGACCTTGTATTCTTAAGCTCATGACACAGTGCTTTTTAGAACATGGGAATGGATAACCTAAAGCCTCTTTTTGTGGAAATTATGGTAGACTAGGTGTCTCAGGCAGTTGCTTTACTCTCAAGCAGCGCTCAGAACTTTACTCCCAGTCTGCTGCCCTGCACAATCAGGTCCATTACAGCTGAACGTAAAAGCAAACAATCACTGCAATGGATAAGAGAAGTTCCTGTCTTCAGCTGCCCTCATTTTCCATGCATTCATACTGATCTTGAGGACTTTACTCCAGACTGCAGCAAAAGTAATGAGAAGAAATTGAAGCCTCATTTCTTCTCTCAGAAAACAGACTATCAATAACTATCTGCAGTACCCAATGCTGATGTTAGATGATGGTGTCATGTTATGGGTGCATACAGATATGCATATTTTCCAAGTATGGTACATGATGCCTGAAATCCTTAAGAACTAAAATAGGGCGCTTTTCAGTATGAAATGTTAGCTTCTTTAGCTTCTACTGAAGTGTAATGGAAAGCTTTGTTCCTTGTTTGTTTGAAAACAAACCAACTGTAAACCCCTAAGAAAGCTGTGAGATGGAAAACAATCTAGTCTCTAGGGCAAATTGAGAAAGATGAAAAGTATAACACATGCTTTTCTCCAATCGATCTACCCTCATGACAAGGCTATAACATGAATGGGAAATAGCGTGAACTTAACCTACCCTCTTTGCAACTCTTCACTTGCAATTTTGTATTTTTGTTCAGATGGTATAATAAATGTGATACTTAGGCTATCTCCAGGAGTGGGCCATTTCAAATGTAATATGCTGTATTGTTAACTGCAGTAATTTAATTTCTGCATTCTATATTAGTTACAGATTCTCATAAATCCGAACAAAACTACTATTGATGTATTGCTTGCCTTTTTCCCCCCCCTTTTTAATTTTTTACATCAAGTCTTTGACCTCTGAAAGTCATTTTAAGAGGAGAGCAGGAGCACAGCTCTAGGTGTCCCTGCTCCAGTAATGCATGGCAAGATCAGTTTGGGCATTAAGCTTTAGCTTTTGCCCTCATGCAAGCCTTCCAGCCAGTAGGTATTATTTTGCTAGCAACTCTCAGCTTCGTTATAACTTCAGTATATGAGATGTCCAGGTAGTAAACAGCAATTCAGAATAGCTCTGTATCTTCTTACTTAAAAAAAACCCAAAACTATATTTTTGTTGTAATTAGATGTATATTTCTTTAATACATAATTTTTGATAATTTGAGATAATTTGCTATAAATATATAAATATCTGCATTTAAAATGAAAAAGAAAAGAGATTCAGTTTTCTACTGGCATTCAATCCTGAATTAAATGATATAAACAACTGATTATGGTTTAATACCAAGTTGTCTTTGTAGGTGAGTATCTTTGGTTCACATTAAATCTTAACACATATTGTTTACAACGCAATAGAGACATTATTTTTCTTCTCCAGTTCCCCCCTTGATTTGATTTTGAATATTTTTCTAATTGGATATGCTTTACCACAGAATTCATTTAATTTTTTCCCCTCTGTTGACAATTACACAAGTTACATGGTACCTTCTCAAGCTGTCACCTGCTTCTGGATTAAAATTCTGGTGACAGTAATGAATCCATTAAGTGCAAAGGAGCTGAACAGACTGATAGCAAGCTGATGAAGCATCCAGGGAAAGGTTAACTTGAGGTCCAGTTTGTCTGCAAGCTGAAAGGCAAAAATGCTGCTACTAGCATTAAAAATAATGAATACACTGAACAATTTTTGCTGTTGCCCTGCATTTAAATATTTCACTTAAAAAGTCCTCATTTTGTTTAAAAAACACGACAACCCTTTGTCGTTGCTCTTTCTTGCAACTGAAAGAATGTCTGTCACGTGTAGACAAAGAATAATATTGATAAATAAGTGATGCAGTAGAGAGCATGCAAAGATATATGAGGATGTGGCTGGAGAGAATTCTCTGATCTCACAGCAGTGACTCTGTATATTTATAAAGGAGCTATAGGAGAAAATTCCCGCAGGACTGAAGCTCTGATGATATTCATCCCAGGCATTTGAGTCAGAATGCATTACACAAGCATATTGAAGTTCTTTTCCTTTCGAACCAAAGGCAGTAATCACTTCTTTGGCACTCCAAGCAGAGGGGTCAGCTCACCTTATTAAGCTCCTATCACTGATTGCATGCAGTGCTGAGACTATTGGACTGCACTGGGAAAACTGTGGGCTTATCTTGGTGTTTTTAGCAGTGTTTGGGACAGATCAGTCTCTAGGTAGTGTGTGATTCCCATCTTAGATAAGTTTGTCGTGGTTTGTATGATAGTGACTGTGTTATGAACTGCCTACACTAACTACGTACAACCAAGGGTGACAAAACAAGCCAGAGTGGAAACAGAAATGCCTAGCCGTGGTAGGCTATCTCAGATACAGGCACTCCAACTCAGTTATGTTCTCAGACTGTTAAAACATAGCCCATATGACGTATGCCCCTGGGACCATGATTAGAACACAGTAATTCTATATTATTAGAAGATTTGTAGAGGCCTGAATGACTACATGAGCATTTTAGTTTGCTTCAGGAGAACGCTTGAAGTTAGTATCCAGGCTGGCCGTATTTACCATGCTTTGTTTTGCTCCATGGAGTACTCAGACTGTGTTTGTTTAGATGAAACTAAACTGAAAAAAGTGCTCTGGCAGGGCACCAGGTTCTACTGCAAACTCTAACTGCAAATGAGAGTTCAGTCCATGGGCTCAAACAGGAGCTGGTCAAAGGGAAACCTCTGGATGCACATATGGTCCTCTTTTGCATTTGATCCTCTGCACCAGCTCTTTCATTATAAAGATCTACTCCTATTGCATGGCACCATGTGCTAATGTAGCTATAGCTGTAGTGAGAAGGGGCCTGGACCTCTGCTAAAGAATCAAGCAGAACGCGCTTCATGCTTTTACTAGCTTACAGAAAGAACGGAGAATGGGAATGAGGATACAGCCTTCTCTCCCTTCATTCTTCACTTTAAAAGGAAGAAATTGCCCAGGGAGTAGAAAAATTTGGTATATATTTAACTACTCACATGGAGACCATAATAACATAGAGAATAAGCCTAGATCTAACTTTTTTTTTGAGACCAAAAAAGGCAAATAGTGCAAAAAGTAAATATTTCAATGGATGCTATTTTACAAAGAGATGTGCAGTGTCGACAGAATATAATTACATGCAACTATTGCTTTTTTGTTCAAGGAGCAGTATAAATCAGAGTAATTTGTGTTTGATTTTTAAAGAATATACTGTAGATTTGGGCATGAATCAAGGACCATGCCTTGACTGAACTCTTTAGCTCTTATTCATTTGTTTGCATCGATTTTTCCATGATTCTTAATGTTTTTCTATTGTACAGACAGAACAATATGTGAGACATCTGGTGGCCACTAATTAACAGAAACGCTCTAATTTACAGTAATAATTGGGAGATCTACCACTAAGGTTTATAAATGAGCAAATTCAATTTAAAAAGTCAGGATAATGTATCACAAAACTCACTCCTAATTTATTTGCTACTTTAGTTTTAATTATTTATGGTTATTCTTAGTACATTGGTGAAATGCAGAGTACTGTTGTAAATCTTGTAAAATGGATGCAGTTTCTGTAATCTGAAACTTCAGTATGGTTCATGGTTTTAAATGTTTCTGTTGAAGAAAGTGCCCCTGAAAAGTAGCTTTTTATGAAAATTATGTGTGCAGATTGGCAGTGCCCAAGTTAGAAAGGCTCTACCTTGCAGCTCTTATGGAGTAAATCCTGGTTAATACTAACTGAAGACAGAACCTTTGGATAGAGTGTAACGCAATGCAAATATGTCAGATGTATATCACTTCCAAAAACCCAGTTCTGAGCTTTGGAGAAGTTTGGATCCAAATAAGGACCCAGACCAAACAGCTCAGAACTTACCTGTAAAATAAGGTCACATATTTTTTAAATTTTAAATTAAGAATTTGTTTAGGATTGCATGGCTGATTGATATGAAGACATGACAGGCAGGGTATGAAGGTATCGGTTGGTGTTATATATATCATTTGAATGATTAAACTAAGCTTTTCTCTCTCATGTTAGTTTGGTACCCCTTCTGCAACTCAGGATCCCCATATATGGTGGGGGGGGAGTATGTGTGTAAATATATATATACTTTTTATACGTATGCATAACAGAATTTTTCTATTCCAGTGACAGTGTTCTTTACTCAACCCATTGCTTGGGAAAAGGCTGAAAAATAAGAATTTCCCATATCCAGGAAATCAGCTAGCCCATGACAAAGACAGAGTAAGCTTAGAGTGTGGTAGAGGCTCTAACATGAGCAATCACACATGCAGTTGCTAAGAGGTCCTGTGAATTGTCCAAACTTCACCCCACTTAAAGCTGTGTAAGTCGAAATCTGCATCTGAGTCTTTACTTCCAATATCAAAATGAATAAGAATCTGATGTCAGGAGAATGAGTGGGGTTTCACCTCTGCATCCTGGGTGCCTGGGAGTGGATTACAGGAATACAATACCTTTACATCAGGTGAGGAGAGTGGAAGAGGGAGGGGTAGAGGGAGGGAGAAGGAAAGAGGGAGGGAGAAGGAAAGAGAGAGAGAATATTTCTGGGAAAACCTAGCCACCTTTTTCAAAAATCCTACTTTTTTTGGCTTAGGAAACAGCAGTATTGTGCTGGAATGAACTTCGGGTCACCCTGAAAACAAAGTCTGGCTAGCCTTGATATTTTCATGCATTTCTCTGGGACTTCTGGACGTGCCACAGTCTGGCTGGAGCTACAGTGGCTACAGCCAGCACTGCCCACACAGTTTCTGCATGTGCCACTGGCAGTCAGGTTACACAGAGGCACAGGGACAGCCAGTGGGTCACTCCCTTGGGGATTTGAACTTGAAATGCTGACATTTGAAAGGGTTTTGATATTAAGCTGAAGTTTAAACCATTCAGAGAAAAACACTGAGGGATACTTACCATGAAGTAAGTTGCAGTCATTATTTTAGTAATTTTTTCCAGCTTGATTCGTGATATTTTTAGCTTGTGCTTTTAAGAGTGCTGTTAACAAGAAAGGCCAGACCTAAACTTAGGTACTTAGATGTTCCTAATTATGAAGCAGAAGGCCACAGATTTGAAATGTTTAACATGTATTATTTCCTTTCTGACAAGGTGCATCACAATTGCAATGCAAGGAATATTTCTTCTGTTTATGGTGGTTCTGAGAACAGAAAGCAAAATACGTATTTGCATAAGTATTTGACATTTCCTAATTTAAAGGGAACATTTCTGATGCAGACTTTTCATTTAGAAACATTTCTTCTGGGAGCTATAGGGTATATTGAAAATTGAGCTATTGACTTAAATAAAAAATTAGCATAATTTTATTTTGTTTAGGATCATTTGTAGATCAGGTGAAATGTTTATTTCCCCAAACCCAGTGTGTTTTAACTTCTGCTGGTGTTATAACTTTTGCTGAACTCTAGTATGTCAAGTTGTTGTGCCTAGTAATTCAATATATTGGTTTCACAAATGTTAATATATTCTTAATTATGTTTTCTTATGCCCAGGTCTACCAATGATGTTTCAGTCAGCCTACCAGTCTGTTTCCAGTCTAATGTTATTTCAAAGATATGAAAAGGGAAACCTACATCAAGCATTTTTCATTGATTTTTACAAAAACTGTCAAAACATGTCACAATGTTATTCACGTCAGTATTTCTCTGAGGTTTTCAGAGTTTACATATTAAAAAATCCTCTTTTTTTCCGTAATACTGGAGTTGCCTGTCCAGCCAGTGCTTTCAGTGCTTTCAGTTTTGTTCCCATTTTAAATTATTCATAAAGTAACTTCCGCTGTTATATGCTGATTCTGCTGTCATTTAGCCTGCTGTTCTTACATCAGTGTAGTTCCACCTGCTGCTGTTACTTGAAAAAATATAATTGTTTAGAAAATCAGGCCCTTAATTTTAGTTGAACTCAAAATGATATAAATAAGTGCAGATGTTCTTTATTTAATTTCTAATGAATCTGTTCTGGTGTAGCTCCCAGTTCAGTATGTAGTAATGTGATGTGTCAGAATCTCTTTCCATCTTGAAAATGTTGTGATTTATTGCATTCCAGATCATCTGTGATACATTGTCGAAGGCGATCGTCATATAATTCACAGAGCACCTACCTATTCCTTACTAATCATCTACAATTCTTCATGCCCATATACATAGTTCTTTTAGCACCAATGCTCTGTCACAAATTTCAATATTCCAAATGAAAGTATTACAGATTTTATACATCATCATTGTTATTATTATGCAGATTACTGTGAATCTGCACTTCCTGCAGATGATGTTCAATCATCTGCCTCAAATGCTGTTGGAGGCTTGTGGTTGCTGTTGAGAACCTTGCTAAACCTTAACACAATGAATTTTTGTTGTAATAATATCAGATTCTGGGTGAAGGAGTCATTGGCACCGTAAGGGGTAAATAATTCTCCTAAAAAGGAAGAGGAACAAATACTACTTGGTGGCAAGGTGAATAGTCAGTTGAGTGCTCTCTCTGGAGAATCATGAAGGTGTATTTACACTTCAGCAATGTGCTTTGCTCGTGGGAAAGGTCAGAACAGCAGGATCTGCACACTTTGCCCCAGCTGTGAAGTATTTCCCTTGAAGCTATGTATCTGTCCTGAGCAGCAAGGTCCTACTTGCTCTCTTCAGTGCTGTTTTTCAATTGTGGACAGTTTATTCCCTTCTTCTCTCCATTTTCTCTCTAGTTTATTATAAGTATAAAAGTTTAGATTTATAATTAACAAAATAGAAAAATATTGGAGGCGTGGGAGGTTTGTGGGAGGAAGGGACTTTGTAGATTGAGCAAAAAATATTCCTCTAGAGATTGATTAGACCATCTTTACATTCAGTTGACTGGTCTCCAGCTCCTGTTTGGCAACTCTGATGCTTAGAAAGCAGGATTTACCTTATGATCTCAATTACCTAAACTTCATCATCTTGGTTCGTAAGAAATTGATTGATACGGATTCAAAATTTCCTTAGCACTGGCTGAGTAGCTATGCAGATAGACTTTGAGGCATATTATTCATTAAATAACGAAAATCTAAGCCACTGGCAACTCAGGTGCCACTTAATCCAAGAAAACCAGAATAAATATCCTTGTGGCATCTCATATGGACATTACTTTTTATAAAGAAGAGTTTATACTTCTTTAAGCCGAATCATTTATATCACTTACAGAAAATGTTTAAACCTATAACTCCTAGGAGAACGAGTAAGGTGGAATTACATTGTATTTGATGAGAAAAATTGTTTTTGGATATTGTAGAAGCAAAGAAAGGTTCCCACATGAAATCAAAATTATCTTCTGCTTCTGAAGGAAACTTGGATACCGATGATAATGCTGACACAGACAGACATTAACAGAAATTAGAACTCAGTCTAATGACCCTTGCTTGAAACCCTGAGATTTGTAAGAGTGCTACATTCCTTTCATCTTTGCTGCTTTTTAATCCTTTGATATTCATTTAAACTTGTCTTAAAGCTTTTCTTGACCACGATTAGAAATCTACTTTTCTTTATCTCTTTAAATGAAAGATGAGATTCTTGTGCACAATCAGAATCATGGCACCTGAATCTTGAAGACTGCTAAAAATGATAGCTTCCAATCATTTTCAGAGAAAAATAACAGAAGTAGCACACGCTTGAGTAGTACAGGCCTATAAATATGCATGTATGTGCCTACCTACACACACATGTATGTGCATACGTATATGTATCCATGCGCACACACTTACTTGGGTAAATATGCTTGGGTGGTATAAAACAGAAGATGTTTATAGCAAGCAGCAAGCATGTCTGGAAAAGAGTGTCTGTGAGATGAGAAAGACATTCAAGTTCAGAGACAGTAATTATTGACAGATGTCAAATACCCTGACTGTCATGTCAGATTTAGACATTTCTGTGTTCCTGTTGCGTGTTTTTCAACATAAAAAAGGAAGTGATACTCTATGACAAAGCTGTGCGACCTTATATAGGCACATCATAAAACTGGCAGCAGGAAAAAAGTATCAGTGTCCTTCTACTTCAGCATTCTTGGATTTCTTGTCTTTGCAATTGTGAATAGGAGAAGCACCATGAAGTCTGTGAAGGAAGTGGTGAGAGAAGAGGAAAATGGAAGCTAAGGGAGCAGAAGGCACTGAGTGTTGAGAAGATATTACATACCTTTGTGTCTTTCCAACAAAGTGAGATTCCCTTTCTAAGCTAGCTTTCTGCCAAGTCTTCCAGAGGTTTTAAGGTCTTAACACTTAGAATGACTGGCAATGTAAGTAGATTTTGGCATTCATCATGAAGTTTTAGCTTATGTTTTCTTAGACATATTCTATCTTTGACTGTCGGCCTGCCTCTAATATAGGGCATCTGTTTTGTGATAAATTTGGCTGCAGGCATACTTAAGTGGGCCCAGGTGAAACGCTGCTGTGGTTTTGGCATTTCCCTAGTTGAATGCTATAATGCCAAGGTATAGTTCTCCTCCTGATGTTTTTTTGATGAAAGTGGTACCTGATAAAAATAACTAAGCGCAAATGAAAGTCTAATAAACAGTTACAGTGCTTGCTTCTGAAATACTGGGCAGCATTCAGCAGCATGTTAACTAGAAAGATATTGATCAATTACAGGGAATTTAGAGAAGAACAGCAAATCAGTTGCTGGAGAACTGCAGGGATTTTGGAGAAGGATTAAAAACATTAAACCAGGTATGTGATAACTACGGAGGTACAAAGTGAGGAATGGTGTCCAAATAAACCTCTCAGATTTGCTCAGAGTTAATGTCTGAAATGATGCTATACAGACCATGTGGCAGAGAATGTATATCAGTGCAAAGAGATGTTGTATTTGCTCATATGAGAAGGAAGAGCCATTGCCCCTGGGAGCAGCAGGGGCAGTGTGTTTGCTAGCAGAGCTCAGGCAAGTGCTGGGCATCCATTGCAGCTGAATGATGCATGGCACATTCATGCTTCTGCCTCCCTCCCACTCTGCGATGACGCTGGTCAGATGCATGTGGTCAGGGATCATATGTGGTCCTGATGCTGCATCGCACATGACCCTGCAGTAAGGCCTTAGTAGTGTGGCAGTGTGAAGGGAGAGTCAGCCATATGAGTCTTATGCTGGATGTGGGAGGTTTGATGGGTCTGAAAAGTGTGAAGGTTGCTAGCTCTGTAGTACTATAGGAGAAGATATATCTAAGAATAAAATAAAGAGTTGCAGAATTAGGTTATATTAAAAAAAAAAAAGAGTTCTGCTGAGGCATAGTCTCCTAAGAGAATTTGGAGGATGATTCACCACTTATATTTTTAACATTTTTCTGGTTGAAACACTAATAAGAGTGCTTTTGGGAACAAGCCTCTCTTGGCAGAGAGCTGGGCTTCGTGATCAGTGGATCTTTTCTGATTTTAATGTCTGCAATTCTCTGACTGTATTCTAAACAATGTTCATATTTCTGCCGTGGAAGGTGCTGCTGCTGAACAAGAAGAATTTGTGTGCTGTTCCATTTCCCCTATAAACAGTGGAATGCCAGGAAACAGAGCTTGTGAGGGATAATTAGAGCCATTAACTAATAGACTAATAATATTTTTCTCATTATTGGGCGTGAGTAGGAGGAAGAAGGCAGGCAGGCCCCCTGACAGAAGTTCTGAGTCACAGTTAAAAGTTATGTTGCATTTTCCTTTTATGTTGCCTGTCATTTGCGTCCCCAGTAAGATCATGGGAATGTCACGCTGCCGTTTTTTCCCTGTTGCTTTGTATCTCCTCTTCTACGCACAAAGGGAGGAGAGCAGGTAGAACCCCTGTATTCTTACACTCTCAGTCTTCTGCTTACCCTGCGTGATTCTCCTTTCTGCCCTTATCTTGGAGAAATCACAGGACTTCTTACGCTTTTGCAAGTGAAAGACAAGTCACAAACAAAAATCATGAACTTAGCTGTGTCATTTCTTCCTACAAGCAGGGAGCTATCATAGAAGCAAGATGACCCTGAGAGCTCTTTGGTGTTCAGAGGCTGAAGGCTTGCTGTGAACTCCTTCACGGGCCTAGCTAACACCTCCTGCATGGCTACTGGTTCTGCAGGGAGTAGGAATCTCCTGGTTTGGGCTCTGCTCGTGTGTCCCTTTCTCACTGTGCACTCGTGTGCAGCCCAGGAAAAGTCTGACCTTACAAGGACTCACTGCTTAGTTGCTGTTTGCTGAAGTCTGATGCAGCTAAAATCTTATCTTGGCTATTCTCAAACTTCACTGAAACTTTTTTTTTCCCTCAGTTGTTTGCCACCTCTTTTCCTGTTAATTTCTCTTGCCCATCCTCCAACTCTTTTCCTGTTAATTTCTCTTGCCCATCCTCCAAAAAAGACCACACTGATTTTCAGCCATGGTAAATATACTTACATCAGCAGAAATGGAGAATAATAGGATATGTGACAAACATACAGTGATGGTCACTATAGGACCAAGGAGGGAATAATGAAGTTGTGAACAATTGTCATGACCAGAAGATGACCAGGGTAATGATATGTGTCTGCATTGCTGTAACAGGTCAAGTTAGGATCGAAGTCACTACATGAACTGTAGCAGCATCAGTAACACTGCATTCCTGGAACTGTTACTTGTAGTAGAGCTATCTGTCTCTTTAGCAGGCTTTCTCAGTGGTCTAATTTCTAAACCACACTGACAGGGTAAAAAAGAAGGGCTGTTTTTGTGCTTATGGATATTATAAGTTCTGGAATGCTTATCTTGCTTATTACACTCATGAAGCGTTTATTAAGGACTTGTTAAGCTCTGTGCTTAACAGTGATATCCTGCTGAAGTAGGCAAGAATGATATTTTATCAAACAACTGGTGCAGATTTAGAGAGCTTCTGTTAGCCTCCAGGACATATCTAGAGGCCAGTAACAAAAACAGTCTCACAAACTTTGAATAAGAACCTTTCTGTCAGCTTGAATGACAGGTGATGCATAGCTAATCATAACTGCACCAGCAAATCTGTCAGCTCTGTTTTATCTAGAGAGAACTGCCTTTTGCTCATAAAGGTTAAACTGCCACTGTGCCTTCTTAAAATCTCTGTTCTTAAAAACTGTGCTAAGAGTTAGAATCCAGCTGCCCTCTTTGATGCTATCTGTGTGGTTTAATAGTTTAATAGACTTTTATTTCTCCTGTCTGGGGCTTGGAAAATGAAAAAGCCTAAAAGATTTATATTTAACCTCCTAGAGTGTATCTAGTAGCTTTGTGTTGTTTCTGACTCCATTTCACTCAGAGCTGCCTCAAAACTTTATCACTAAAATTCAGTAGGTTCATATGTAACTATGGAGTAAAGGCGCTGGAGATTGAGATGGAGATAGTAGCAGTAGTTCAGTTTCACTTAATTGTCCTAATTTACCAAAAAAAAGTCTAGTGCCTGAGTTGGATTTAACTTCAGGTGCTCTGTAGAAATAATTCAGCTTTTGAATAGAAATAATAAATACAGAAATCAAATGATCAAGAAATAATCAAGAAGTAATAGATACAGCTCTGCCATGAGCTGTAGCAGCGTGATAATGTCCCAGTGATTCAGGCTGCCACAGGATTTCTTTTCTAGTAAGAATTCTAGGGTTGTTAAGTGGGAAAGCAAAAGGAGAAATGTTTTGAATTTAATTGTTTTAACATTTTTCTTGGGTAACCAATCTGGCAAAAGGTTGTTTATTTGAAGGTTTAATTTTCTTTTGGCGTGAGGGGGCCTCAGTTTAATAAGGTAGTATTATTTAGCCAACAAATTCAATGTAAACATAAGAATTGAGTTTGTTTCATGAAACTGAGCACATTTTTAATGTTTTCTCTAACTTTCATCAGTAACACCAACATATGGTGTTTTCCCATCAGAAATGAATTGTGAAATCTTTCTTTCAGTCAAAACATAAGATTCAAGAGCATGAATGAGGAGAACTTGGGAAAAACAGTCATATTAAAAAATATTATTCTAATCTAGACAAAGTATAGCAAGATACCACACCCACAGATCTCCTGAAATTGATGAAAAGTACAGTTTTAAAATCCTGTATTTTGAAATGAGTTTTTCCATTCCTCATGCAATTTATACAGACATTAATCTGATATAAAGACTGCTCCTAAATGGCTCTTAATTTTATCATCTGCAATACAAAAAGACGGGTTCTAAAATACAATTTTATGTTAAAACAAGAAAGATAATCCAGATCTTCTCAATGTAAAGTATACTAAGCAATATTACTCCTAATTTTTACTTATTGAATGAATAACCTGTTTACTGACTCTACCCTGAGGTACTATGGTACAAAGCTATTGCTTTGCAGTCATGGATTAGCAGTCCAATAAAAGGGAGAAAAATAAAGAGAGCCACTGGTGATGGATGCCTTGAGCTATAGTAAAATTGGAGGACACTAGTGTGCCATCAATGCTAATTTTTAGGCTAAGGTTCATTGTCATTTCTCCCAATTCATATGAACTTGCTCCTTCCTTTTATGTTTTTTTAAATAAACAAAAATTGACCCATCTTCTAAAGCGGATTGGAAGATTGTATTTTTCTCTCCCTTATTTTTCCTAACATAGTTCATTATTAGATCTCCCCTGCCAAATTTCTATTATATTCAGATAACCGGACTCGGATTCATTTTCCCCACAAGGCAGTCTGCTGTGCTAATGGCCAAGCAATAGGTCACCTCTTACAACTACAAGTATAGTGTTTGACTGGCAGATACGTATATTAAAAATAGTGTTCTTGTTCTGGCTTTTATTTTCTGCTATGCTGCTGTATCTTCCTTCAGTTACTCATATACTAACTGTGGGAGTGTATGTACGTGAAAATAATATTGTCCCTGATCCTTTGCCCTGCTTGTAACGTTCCTTACTAAGCTCGCTTTTTCAGAGCCTGGTATATGTTAAACTGGCTCTCCAACACTTCTCAGTTGTATGAAACTGTGCCGTTACTATTCCAGCTCAATTTGTAGCATTCCCACCTGCGAGCCAGGAGCCTGTCCATTCAGTTTCCATCCTTGGCCTGGGGCCCTTCCCTACCTCTGACACTATAAAAATACAGCAGGCTGGATATTACGTTTTCTGGCCCCTCCTTTAATGACACGAACACACACCAACACACATACACTCCGCCCCCCAAATGGCAGCCTGCCCCAGGCTGGACGGCCACAGAATTTGCTCCACAAGAAAAAACAGGTTTGCAAAGTGGCTCTACAAGTGGTTACTTGGAGGAGGATACATACCTCCTAATCAGGTTTTGGGCTTGAGTCTATTCAAGCTATACAGAAGCTCTTGGCACAGAGCTGGGATAGACCATTATACAGGTAAGGCAAAGGATAACCTGTAGGTGAATGCTAAGACTACAAAGATTATGGTACTGCCACGTTATTGTAGCATGAAATATTTGGGAATAGAGTAAGACAGCTCAGGTCAATTTATATTGGCTCTGGTGGCTCAGATTGGCGCCTCTGGGTTCAAGTCATCTCTCAGCTATTGCAGTGCAACACTTATAACTTCATGGGAATCCCACGAGGGATCAATCCTAAGCATGAAATCAGTCCTAAATATGAAATAGAGCTGGTAGTTTGTTGCCTGAGATCAGCACCTTGTTAAGTGATAGGAAAACGGCGCAGGAAGTGGAATGGTTCCCCTTTCTGCCAATTAATTAACGAAACAAGTAGCCAGACAGAATTTCCTCTCAGTCACAAAAGGGAATAATTCTTTCTAAGGTTTTGTTAGCTGCTTCCTCATCAGTTTAGTGTCCTTCCCCACTTACGCTGTATTCTGGATTTCCCTTCAGTTGTGCTGGATCTTAACTTCTGTGTTTCTTTTGGGGTTGGTTGTTGATTGTTGCCGTACCTTAGCAGTGATGTCCTAGGATACCTTTTGCGTGTGTCAGTAAATGTACCTGGGTAGTTGCCATTTAGTTGTTTACTACAGGGCAATAAACTGAAGGAAAAAAAAAACACTTTTCATTTGGAAGGAAAGATTAAAAAGTCACTTAAAAATTTTGGCACGGATTTTCTTCTTAATTTGGCATTTCTTAAATGCTTTTAATCTCGACATCTGAAATATGTAATTAGCGCTCATTTTTATGATATTTGAGATTTTCATTCCAGTAATATGGAGCTGAGCCCTGGAGGCCCTCTGCCATGTGTCTGTTTCCACCAAATATGATCCAAAATAAAACTCTCAACTCCAGGTACTTACTAAAAATAATCCTCTTCCTAACAGTCCAGACAGAGGGTGGAAAAACGAATGGTTAATGCTTTCCCTACAGTTATAAGGAGGATCCAGTGAAGCAAAGCAGATGAGATTCAGCTACACGATATATCTAATAATGTTATTGTAAGTGATTCAAGTTGCCACAATCTTGTGTGAGTGGCAACACGAACAGGTTGAACATTGCATTTCATTTAGCTCAGTCAGTGCATTACTAGAAAATGCCCTTTGAAGCGGTGTCTCTTTGTCACATGAATCAAAGATCCTCTCCCCATTTTTCTTTAAAGGCTTTAATTTTCTCAGTATTAGACTAGCCTACCCCATATCTTCTTCCTATCATCAAGACTCCAGGATACAGACTAGCAGCAATTTAAAAATCACCCTTCTACTTCTGTTCCTAAAAATAGGAGAGATGCAGATGATCTTCTGGCGCACGGATTCACCTTCTCTTGTTGCTTTTCCATTGTGACTCATTTCACTGCTCCTTGCAATTTAAGGTTCTCTTCATTAAATTGGGAATGCATTGTTTTCCTGTTTTCAGCTTTCTTAGAATCAATGCTGAGTATTTTGCATGAAGTGGAATGAGTAGCCTCTAAGTCAGAAAAAAAAAGACTGCTGGATATTTTATCTTTTTGCCATAGAAATGAATTCAAATAAGGAACAGTAATAATAAAAGTGAAAAAGAACAGCAACAAAGTCACACATCTGATCCACTTAATTCTTCCAATACTGGCAATTCCTTTCTGTATGTGACTTTAAGATCTCAGTTTTATCAAATGGAAGTGTCTCGGTACACCACGGGGTTAGTCCCTACAAACAAAAATTTGACATTTACAAATCTTTTGAAACTAAGAGGGAATAGTTAACAAGTTTTTCAGAATGATTTAGGCTTATATGTAAATACTGGATGTCTCATGTAATCAGAGATGTGACAGTTTTTAATAGATCTTTTCCAAGTGTTATTGCTAGAATCAGTTTCAGAAATTTCTGGACATATATGTCCAAGAAACAACTCTAAATATCGGGGTATTTTTTGTTTGTTTGTTTTTCCTGTGTTTGGAAGTTCTGTGGTTCGGCGATCAGCACCTAATCTACTGTTGTCACTCTGATCTTAGTTTGTAAGTGTATGTAGAAGTCACTGGATAAATATTTGGAATCTAGACGTAAGAGAATTCTGGAACAGTGTATCCAGCAGTGTATTTAAGGCTCAGTCATATGTTCCGCTATCAGAGAAAAAGCCTAATAGCAGCTACTGGATCACTCCCAGTTAGCTCGAGTGCTTAATATTTCAGGCTGAAGATGAGATTAATCACCCTGGAAGTAGCAACCACTTATAACAAGAATAAGGGTAAATTTTCAGTGATGATTAGGTGATTGTGATTCCTAGGTCCAGCTGACTTTCAGTGAAACTTAACTCCCCAAATCGCCGGTCAAAAATAGATTTAGGCTTCTCAGTCACTTGCACACTTTTGAAAAGATGTTCTCCACAAGATATGTTTGGGCTCTTTGCAAATGCATGTGGTCTCCTTGCAAAGGTAATTTAAAAGAGAGTTTGCCCTTTTGTCAAACTGTGCAGGAAGTCTATATGGTTGTGGGTATTTGCTATAGAATCCAATTCTTAGATACCTAATAGAATGCAATGAGATGGCCGTACCATACTGCTTTACGACCTTCCCCCCCACCCCAAAAGGTTTATCAACACATTCAAAAACGGATAACTTGTAAGGAAGGGTCACTAAAAGAGTGGATATCCTGTAGGCCTAGCAGCCGCAGCTGTCTTGCCTTCAACAGAAAGGAGGGGTGCTAGTAAGTTCTGAAAATTATGCAATAAAAATGGATTTACCTCAATTGGAATATAGAAACACTCTCTCAGAAGAAGTCTTTGCAATTTTTCTGCTCATGGCAAACAGTGACCCCTGCCATTCTAAACTTCATGCCCTTGCTAATACTTCTGCATAAACTGTTGTGCCTACTTGACACATTCGTGAGCTACAATACCAGCTATTAACTGAGATCATAAACATTGCACATGGTAACTGCACGTGCTGAGACACTGCAGGGCAAAATCCCAGTAGCATTACTAACATTTTTATGTAGTGCCAGAGATGTGCATGGCATTGCGTGAAAGCAAGAATCTTTGAATGTTATTACAGAGAGATCGGGGCTCCCTGATGCCTTTCTTTGTACTTCCATGTGTGAAGGAGGTTGCATTCCAATAGGAAACATTGAAATGGAGGGCAGGCAGAAAGTGTTTTAATCATCATTATTGAAACTATCGGGTTAAATGATAAGTGACCAGTCACAGAACACACAAGACGACTGTGGAAGAGCACAGAATTACGCTTTTCTTCCTAGCTAATGCCTGTCTTAGTAGACTACCCTTCTTTTAAACAACAAAGACACCTCACCATTAAATCAAAATGAAACGAAAACCGAACAAAAGCACCATAGGCACTTTTTATTTAGTAACAGTGGTGAATAATTAATTGAACAAATGACAAAAGTGCATCACCCTTTCTCTTAAAAATTAATTCTTGCTACTAGATATTTTAAGCACTTGCACTGAATGCCCAAGACAATTACATCACCTGCGCTGTTGTGACAGTAAGAAGGAAAGACAAAGGAATAATAACTGAACAAAAAGAGTGCATGAATTTTAAATAAGGAGAAAAAAGGTAAAATAGTAGTGTTTTATTAATAATCCTAATTTTATATACCCATAAAGGGATTTTTAAATTAATTATGCATTCTCAGGAAGTCAGCAGAAGAGCATTCTCAACTTTTGTGCAAATACCTCAATTTTTATGGAAATCCAAAACACAGACAATTATTTGAAAGCCCTCACTTAATTTTTTTGCTGGATCTCTCCCACAAGTGTTTCAATGCACTGGAGGTAACTGGCATCAGAGAAGCCTGACATTCTGAAACCTGTAAGAGACTTGGCGTTATTCGAAGCAGTTAAATGTTGCAATGCTACAGGGGCTGTCTGCAGCACCTGTAATAAGGCTTTTCCTGAGTCCAATTGTTGACTTCACTTAGGCACAGCACCTTATCAGTAGCTTTGAAAATTAAGCTATTTATTCTGGTGTCTCAGTGTGAGTATCATATTTTTATTTGAGAATGAACATTTCAGCCATTCTCGTTTTGATTCAAGTTGGTGTTGTTCGATGTGGACAGACAGTGTGAGGTATACACAAATTCTGTATTTAAAAGGAGCAATAGCTTTCCGATTTCTTGCAGAAACAGTATATTTTGACACCCCTGCTGTAAGGATGCAATATATTTCCTACTCAAGACCAGTTTATTCTCTGGAGAAATACTGAGGGTAATAAGAAGACAGCTTTTCACCTTTCTGCGGATAAGAATGAGGCCCTGCTCTTCCTAGCGCCTAATCCTGAAAGACCCTCATATACAGTATTTGAGCAGACATCTATATTTGTTAAAAAAGAGGGGTAGAGATTTCATGTTCGGTTATTCTAGCTCCCTCAGTTCTAAATATTTGCATAAAAACTTGATAACTCAGTTTCTTCATAGACTTCTTCATTCAGTTCAATGAGTCTTTCAACAAACTGATGTTAAATTCACTGCTGACAAGTTAATTAGCTGAGCTGGACCACGGGGTCCAAAAACATGTCTGCACTCCAGCACTACAGACTTTGGAGAAGCCAATACCTATATCAAAGGAAAAATAAACTGAGGGTTGTGAACATACTAACCACACTGGGAAAAGGCAGATACTGCAAGCAATAGCTGTAAATATCCTACAAGACGTACAGTACATTAAAAGAGTAAGGTGGCTCCTTTCCTTAATTATCACTTTTTACAGTTACTGAGCGATACAGTAAAACCAAATAGGTTTATATTGTTTACCTGGAAACACAAAGCGTATATTTTCCTAGGCTAGAAAACTTGCTGAGAATCTTAGTGAGTGCACAGCTGAAACATCACAGAGAGCACTAGCAAGGATTTTGTGGAGCTTTTATGTTTTCTGACAGTTCTGTAAATCCAGAAGGGCTGGCTGTCCAAGCTGCTCGAGATTAATTATGCTTGAAAGCAATAGAAAATGGATCTTTAACTTTGCATATTACTGCTTATCAAATAGAAAACGCTCAAAAGCTTTCCTCTATCTGCAAAGAGTAAGTGGTTGGTAGTGACTTTTTTTCTAGCTACATTCCCTATTTATCAGTGTTAATAGCTCAGAAAGCTGTTATTTTCTATTGCATACACAAGTGGCCATACACTCATTTGCACATGTATTTATGTAAGGAAATGCAATTAAAAAGACTAAAGTTTGGAAATGGCAGAACACCTCCATTTGCACTGTACCTCCCCATACATCCCTGACATATTATCTATGAATGTTATAATAGAATTGTTAACTACCTGATCACTTACTATTTTCTCTTCAGCATTGGCCTCAGCTAATGCACAGAATGCCTGGATAATAAAACAGAGCAATGGCAGGTTTTTTTTGTAAATCCTTCTGCCTTATTCATTTCAGAAACTGAAAGGCAGATAGTGATTGAGGCAGGGAACTGCCAGAACAGGAGGAGTGAGGTAGTTTCCCTGGAAAAATAAGTTATATGTCTGTCCCTTTTGAAAACTGCGTATGCAATGATTTGAAACTCAGATATGTTCTTTATCTTTGGGTGCCTAGTCTGTATCTGCAGGTATGCTTTGCAGAATGTTGCATGGTCTCAGCTGCTAGTAAAGTCTATGGAAACTAATCTTTCAATGTGTGAGATCTAAGTAATGCTAAAATATAATTGTTGACAGTCCGAAGTATGTCAGATTGGACACCCAATGTTAGTGGATATTTTTTACTTTTGTCTCTGTCTCAGCTCCCTGTATCCTAAATGCAGATAATTCCCTCAAATTTCACATGGTTTTTATGATGATAAATGAATAGTCTGCAAAGCAGTCAGATTCTGTGGTGATGAACATCATAGAGAAGCCTAGGAGGAAATTAATAATTCTGTTTTCAGAGCAGGACTTGAACAATGTGCTTTAAATAAGGCCTAGGGCAACATATTGAACAACAGGGCTAACAAAAATACGGAACAGCCGCTAATTAAGTCCTTCTGATGCACTGAGCTAGGTAGGGGTCCTCTTGAGGGAAAAATACTTTATGATCCTGTAATTAAAGACTGTCTTATGATTCATGTGCAAAAGGTGGCCAAATTAAAGTTGCACTGGTAACTGTGATTGTGTCAGTTTTTAAGTTTTGATAGCTTAACTTCACAATCACGATAATATTCTTCTAAGAAAGGAAATGACATGAAAATGCAGTGGAAGCAAAACTATATCAATGGCATTATCTTTACATCTACTTCGTTCATTAATAAGATTGGAACCTTAAGAACCAACCCACATTTCTCTACTGCTTGGATTAATAAAGTAAATAATAGCAGCAGCAGGTTGTTTTCCTTCTGCTGGACCGCCATTGAATTGGGATGAGATACGTATTTTCTATGACAGCAAATATGAGATTTGGGAATCTTAGATTTTATTTCAGACTCTAAGAAAGAAGGCTCCCTGGAAGGAACAATCTTTTATATCACTACAAATCCCACCCTTTTAGCCGTGTCCTGTCTCCAGTCTATATAATCTCTTCTGCTTTATTCTTCAGTTCCTATCATTCAGGTCTGTTACCTGGATGCAGGCTTCTCACGGCATCTGACAGGAAGGTGGCTCTATGTGGCCTAGGCAGAGGTCATGGTATCAGCGGGGTGACTTCTGCTGTTGGCAGACCACATTCTGACTGCTGCTATTTCCACTCCAAGGTTTGTCCACACTGTTGCAAAATTGTATGCTGCTTTTATATTTCTCTCAAGTTGACTCCATCTCTTTGTTTCAGAAGTTTCTTTGTAATTCCCCAGTTACTATTCGTCTGATGGTCATCTTCCTCTTTTACATTGATCTGTTTTGGGGCAAATGTTCTCTCAGGCAGTTTGGATGTTCCATTCACACACTCTTACACTCCTGTTCCTGTCTTAACCACTGTTGTTTTCCAGACTATATTAGCAAGAGTGGGCTGTGTGAGCACCTTCTTATCTGATAGCAACTTTTTGCCCCCCCAGAAACCTTTTCTCAGCCTCCTTGCCTTTCTCCTGCAGCTGTGTCCAGTCTTGGTTCTGTAACACCTCCCCTCCCGCAACCTGACTGACTTGCCACCACCTCCCCATCACTTTCATGATACTCCTCTCCTTCCTTATCCAAGTAGACCCTCTGCCAAAATTAATGATTTCTCTGTATGAAGAAAGCTGCTTTTGGGAGTAAAGGAAAGAATTCAGCTTAGTGGAAAAAGATGATTTATCCTCATCAGAAAATAAATATCCTTCCACCCCCGTGATACTGAAAGAGCAGAACAAAGTTAACATCAGCATTTCTGAAGGTGCTCAATAGCAAAATTAAAGTCCAGACCACGCTTTGGAGCAAGACTGCTAATGGTACAATGCTATCATAATCTTGCTTGAGACTCAGTTTAACTGGCTGCAGTCAGATCGTATGTGTGCATAAGTAATTCTACAAAGGCACAGAACTCAAGGAGGGCCCCCTTACACTACTCATCTTTCTTCACTACTCCAGCAGAACAGAAAGTAACATAAGACGCCTTCCACTGTGCCCCCATAGAAAGGATGTACTGCCAAACTGACCGTGAGCTGTCTGTCCTGTTTCCAGACCCCTCTTTTTGTGGTCACCAAAAAATGTGATAAATGGCAGCAGTTTGACAGCTGTTTTCACATTATTTTCCAAGGATACGATTCTGTGTAGTACTGCTGGAGGATATGAGGCACTTAAAAAAGCAATTTTTCAAAATCTTTGCATATCACCCCCGGCCAGAATTCTGTACAGTTCAGCAGTATCATATGGGCTAACACCACTCTGGTTTGAAATGAGCTAAATCTAAACCGTTTAAACCATACAAAGTCTGAGAAATCTGGATCAAAATTTTAGTTAATGGAAGAAAGTCTCTATTTTTTTCACTTGATTGTTTTGTTTTCGAGAGCTCTAGGAGATGCACAGGAATGACAAGCTCCAAGGTACTTATCTGTCCCCAAAATAGAATGGAGACAAGGCGAGGGACTGCCATTCATATAAAACCCTGTGACTAGTTGGTCAGCTTTTCAAAATTTAGTTTCTGGCCATCTCCCATTGCCCTGCCAACTACACTGCAAATAGCATCTACTCTTTCTCTCTTCCTTTTTTAATTTTTACTCTGAGACATGAAACAATATTTATAACATAAATAAAAGTGAATTCCACATTATACAAAACAAACTTTTCTTCTTCTGTTGGGCTGATAACAAAAAGTTCTCTTTCGTTACATGAAATACTAGAGCATCCAGCTACTAAGTAAACAGAGAAAAGCAGAAAGAGGAAAATATATCCTTTTCTCAGCTGAATAGCCATGGTGCAAAGTAAAAACCCTAAGCTCTACTTCACAGCACGTACACATAAATATTGTGAGATTTGCAATGCCTGTGCATTTTTTAATGGTTTCTATACAAATGAGGTTTACTGAGCTATGTTTGGAATATGTGGGAATGTTCAGGTGAGCCTATAGCTCTCATATGCTTTGGAGAGAGAGCCATTTGGCTAGGGATAACGATTAGAATGACAGCATACTTACTCTATGAAGTTTTAAAATATTTTTGTTCTTTTTAATGTGGTCAATGCATTACAAAATGGATGTCTGGCTAACATACGATAAGTAAAACCAAGTTATTGGAAGCAAAATGGCAAAGAGAAATGACTGTTTCTGTGGATGACATTTTACAAACCGTACCTTCCTAAATCCTTTATCCAGGTCTGACCACACATCTGAGATTCAAAATTATTTACGTACAAGTATATTATAAAACTTGAAGAACATGTATTTTGTGATGTGCCAGTTCTTACTGACCTCTTATGAATCGGTGCAAATAGCTAGGAATTGAAGCCTCAAAAACATGAAATGGTGAATGAGACAGACTTTAATTAGCTCCTGGGTAAAGTATGCCTTTTTTTCCTTTAAACCATAGATAATAAGTTTGCAGACAACAAAGGACCAGCTGACGAACAAGCAGCTGAGTTGTGGGTAATAGAGCTGAGAGGTTTGAAAGATGTTGTTATGTTGTTATGCCTGACCTACATCTGAACTACTTTCAGCTCAGGGAGGGAGGGAGAGGATTATACTGAGCATATGAGAGTTTTTAATACAAATCATAAGTGATTTTCTTTGTTCTCAAAATAAACAATGGGTAAGAAAAACTTACACAGGAATCCTGCCTTGTTGGGAAAGCAGTTACAGCAGGCAAAGAATTTGTTCAAATTGCTTTCTTTATGATGCCAGTGCCAACAAGCTAGAAAAAGTTGTTAACAGCTATTAATCTTTGTGGCCATGCCTGATGTTTACTAATGTTGTCCTAGAGGAAGGCAAATTGAAAGGTAGGCGGTGCAGGAACAAGCAGAGAAAGACTAGGAAATAAGATGTCTTGAAGGAATTTTTTTTAGTTAGGAAGAAAACTTAGTCTTAGGTTTAGCTGCACCACCAAATAAATAAATCACAGAAACACAGAATCGTTTAGGTTGGAAGGGACCTCTGGAGATCATCTAGTCCAACCTCCCTGTTCAAGCAGGGTCACCTAGAGCATATTGCCCAGGATCACATCCAGACGGGTTTTGAATATCTCCAGCGAAGGAGACTCCACTACCTCTCTGGGCAACCTGCTCCAATGCTCTGTCACCCTCACAGTGAAGAAGTTTTTTCTCAGGTTTAGGTGGAACTGCCTGTGGTTCAGTTTCTGCCTGTTGCCTCTTGTCCTGTTGCTGGGCACCACGGAGAAGAGATTGGCCTCATCCTCTTGACACTCCCCCTTCAGATACTTATACACATTGATGAGATCGCCTCTCAATCTTCTCTTCTCCGGGCTGAACAGGCCCAGCTCTCGCAGCCTTTCTTCAGAGGAGAGAGGCTCCAGTCCCCTCATCATCTTGGTAGCCCTCCACTGGACTCTCTCCAGGAGTGCCATGTCTCTCTTGGACTGGGGAGCCCAGAACTGGACCCAGTACTCCAGGTGAGGCCTCCCCAGGGCTGAGGAGAGGGGCAGGATCACCTCCCTCCACCTGCTGGCAACACTCTGCCTCATGCACCCCAGGAGACCATTGGCCTTCTTGGCCACAAGGGCACACTGCTGCCTCATGCTTCACTTGTTGTCCACCAGCACTCCCAGGTCCTTCTCTGCAGAGCTGCTTTCCAGCAGGTCAGCCCCCAGCCTGTCCTGGTGCCTGGGATAATTCCTCCCCAGGTGCATGACCCTGCACTCGCCTTTGTTGAACTTCAGGAAGTTCCTCTCCGCCCACCTCTCCAGCCTGTCCAGGTCCCTCTGAATGGCAGCACAGTCTTCTGGTGTGTTAGCCTCTCCCCCCAGGTTAGTATCATCAGCAAACTTGCTGAGAGTGCAAGAAGTGTCCCTTCCTCCAGGTCGTTGATGAATACATTGAACAAGACTGGACCCAGTATTGACCCCTGGGGGACACCACTAGCTACAGGCCTCCAACTAGACTCTGCACCATTCACCACAACCCTCTGAGCTTGGCCATCCAGCCAGTTCTCAAGCCACCTCACCGTCCACTCATCTAGCCCACACTTCCTGAGCTTACCTAGGAGGATGTGATGGGAGACAGTGTCAAAAGCCTTGCTGAAGTCCAGGCAGACAACATCCACTGCTCTCCCCTCCTCTACCCAGCCAGTCATTCCACCAGAGAAGGCTATCAGGTTGGACAAGCATGATTTCCCTTTGGTGAATCCATGCTGACTACTCCTGATCACCTTCCTGCCTTCCAGATGCTTAGGGATGACCTCCAGGAGGAGCTGCTCCATCACCTTTCCAGGGAGGGAGGTGAGGCTGACAGGCCTGGAGTTTCCTGCCTCCTCCTTCTTGCCCTTTTGGAAGACTGGGGTGACATTGGCTTTCTTCCAGTCCTCAGGCACCTCTCCTGATTGCCAGGACCTTTCCAAGAGGATGGAGAGTGGCCTAGCGATAACATCCGCCAGCTCCCTCAGCACTCGTGGGTGCATCCCATCGGGGCCCACGGATTTATGGATGTCAAGTTTGGACAAAAGATCTCTAACCCGATCCTCCTCAACCAAGGGAGAGTCTTCCTTCCTCCAGCCTTCCTCTCTTGTCTCCAAGGTCTGGAATTCCTCAGGACTGGCCTTAGCAGTGAAGACTGAAGCAACGGCAGCATTCAATAACTCTACCTTCTCTGTATCCTTCGTCACAAGGGCACCCGCCCCATTCAGCAGCAGGCCCACGTTTCCCCTAGTCTTCCTTCTGCTATTGATGTATTTGAAGAACTCCTTCTTGTTGTCCTTGACATCCCTTGCCAGATTGAATTCCAACTGGGCCTTAGCCTTCCTTGTCGCATCCTGCACACTCTGACAATATGCCTGTATTCCTCCCCAGGGGCCTGTCCCCTTTGCCACATTCTGTACACTTCCTTCTTCTGTCGGAGTTTTGCCAGGAGTTCCTTGCTCATCCATGCAGGTCTCCTGCCTGCTTTGCTCGACTTCTTCCTCAGAGGGATGCACTGCTCTTGAGCCTGGAGGAGGTGACGCTTGAATATTAACCAGCTTTCTTGGACCCCTCTTCCTTCTAGGGCCCTACCCCAGGAGATTCCCCTAAGTAGGTCCCTGAAGAGGCCAAAGTTAGCTCTCCTGAAGTCCAGGGTTGCAACTCTTCTTATTGCCCTGCTCCCTCCTCGTAGGATCCTGAACTCCACCATCTCATGGTCACTGCAGCCAAGGCTGCTCCCAACCTTCACGTCTCCAACTTGACCTTCATTATTTGTAAGCACAAGGTCTAGCATTGCACCTCTCCTCGTTGGCGTCTCCACCACCTGAGTCAAGAAATTATCATCAATGCTCTGCAGGAACCTCTTTGACTGTTTGTGTCTAGCTGTGCTGTCTTGCCAACAGATGTCAGGGTGGCTGAAGTCTCCCATGAGAACCAAGGCCTGTGAACGTGAGGCTACTTCCAGCTGTCGGTAGAAGGCCTCATCGATGACTTCGTCCTGGTCAGGTGGCCTGTAGTAGACCCCCACAACAGTGTCACCCGTGTTACCCTGCCCTTTGATCCTTACCCATAGGCTCTCAACTTGCTCTTTATCCACCCCAAGGCAGAGCTCCACACATTCTAGTTGCTCCCTCACATAAAGGGCAACTCCACCACCTCACCTTTGTGGCCTGTCTTTGCTAAAAAGCACGTAGCCATCCATGACAGCATTCCAGTCATGTGAACTATCCCACCATGTCTCTGTAACTGCAATGAGATCATGGCCCTGCAACTGCATACAGATCTCCAACTCCTCCTGTTTATTCCCCATGCTGCGTGCATTGGTGTACAGGCATTTCAGAGAGCCAGTCAAGCATGCAAGCTTCCCAGGAGAGGTGCAAGAGGATCCTCCATAGCCACGTTCCATGCTGTCTCCCCTGGCTGTATGCACCCGCTGGAGGCATCCTGACTTGAGCGGTGTTTTCCTGACTCTCCTGTCACTCCCCTTCCCCCATCTTGCCCAATTTAAAGCCCTCCTTACCAGGCTGGCCAATCTGTTGGCAAAGACGTGCGTGCCCCGCTTGGTAAGGTGGATCCCATCGCTCCCCATCAGCTGTTGATCTTCAAACAGGGTCCCATGGTCATAGAAACCAAAGCCCTGTTGCCAACACCAGCGGCGCAGCCAGCTGTTAACTTGGAAAACTCGTCTACTCCTCCTCCCATCCTTTCCCCTCCCAGGCAAGATTGAGGAGAAAACGACCTGGACTCCCAGACCCTTCACCACCATTCCCAGAGCTCTGAAGTCCTGTTTGATGGTTTCCAGTTTGCCTTTTGTGTCATTAGCACCCACATGGAAGATCAGCAGAGGGTAGTAGTCCGATGCGTGGACAAGCCTTGGCAGTCTTTCCATGACATCCCTTATTTGAGCCCCTGGCAGGCAGCAAACCTCTCTGGACGAGAGGTCAGGTCAGCAGAGAGGTGCCTCTGTCCCCTGCAGCAGGGAGTCACCCACAACAATCACTCGCCACTTCTTCCGGGGGTTCCTGCACGGCACAGGGTCTGCCAGGCCAGTTGCCTCCCTTGAAGCCATGCCCAGCTCCTCCTCGGCTTGGAGGGCGCTAAACTTGTTCTTCAAGGGTAAGTCTTGAGGAGGAGCAAGAGCCTTTCTCTTTCTACGAGAGGTCACCAGCTTCCAGCCCTCTTCAACAGTGTTATGATGCACCTTTACACATGGTGCTGAGCCCTCTGACAACTCCGCTGCAGTGGGGGCAGGGGACTCCCGGAGCTGAACAGTCTCCGAGAACGCCCTGTCAATCTCCCGCTCATCCTCTCGGATGCTACGCAGCCTACTAACCTCCTCCCACAACTCCTTTATCTGGTGACGCAACTGGTCAACCACAGCACACCTCACACAGGAGAGCTGACTGTCAGCCCAGGCCTCACGGAGAGGCCTCAGACACTCCCTGCAGCCTGACACCTGCAGAGCTGCATCTGCTGTCTGAGGGTCTGTCTGGGTTGAAGCCTCAGACACAGCCGATGCAGCACCTCCAGCAGCCACTGGGGAACGTGCTCTGCGGCGTGTCATCACCATGCCCCGGGGAAGGACACACCACTGTGCAAAATGGAGAGGTGCCTTCTTTGCCTTCTGGCACCCTGCTGCACAAACTGCTGCATCTGTTCGCTGCCTCTGCTGACTGCACTCTGGGAGCTGTGCTCTAGGCCTGGCTCTTATATAGGCCTCTGCCTAGCAGTGACTCACAAGGGTGCTTGACCCACCCAATCAGGAGCCACCTGAAACAAAAGCCCCAGCTCCCTCTGACCAGGGCAGCCCAGAGAGCTCGTTAGCAGCAGCCCCACCTAGCTAGAACTTCCCAGGAGAAGTTAAGTCAAGGTCCCCTGCAGGAGTCCTTGCCCAGCTCTCCCTTCCTGCTAGCAGCAAGCACCGTCTAGTTCCTCGGGGGTCCCCAGAAAGTCTCCACAACTTCCAACAAGGCCCACAAAAGGCCCAGGCAGAGCCCAGACACTGCTGCGCAAACTGCTGCGTCTGTTCGCTGCCTCTGTTGGCTGCGCTCTGAATGAATGCGTAAGTCAAATGATAGAATTTGGGGAGGATTACTAAAGATGCTGACAGGTGGAAGTACATGACAGAACACATCTAATAGTGTGAGATTATGCAATGCCTTATTGTTTCATCCGCACAGTACCATTTAAGCTCAGCTGAGATTGCAAGTGACCTGAATCTTGTGTTTTCCAAGCATGAGCGTTCAGCAATATCTGACTGTTATGGCAAACTCAGCACTGATTTGTGCATGGTTAGAAGACAGCGCTGCAAAAACATGTTTGTTGCAAGTCAGTTGAAGCAATATATAAAGTTCCCAAGTCGGTGTGTACATCAGTGTTTCAGACTCCCTCCAATGATAAAATAAAAATATCCATTCCACTTAGGGCCCGTGATGAACCTCTGCATTTGATACATCAAATTCTAATCTCACAGACTTCTTGATTTTCACTGGGGAGGAAGGTAGTAAAACTAGTGCAGCGACGCAACGTTACGTAACTTGAGTGTTGGAAGCCTAAGAAAGAAATGATGTGAAATCATGGTCACAGTGGAAACTAAGACTCCTTCTTGAGGCTAGGTATCAACCAAAATCTTTATTCCTGTTTTTTGCAGAAACAGACACCAGATTCAAAAAGCCTATTAGGTGTCATCATGCTGAATGTTGTAGCGCCTGCAATTACAGGTTAATCAACATGACATACAAGGAAACTTACATATCTATGAACTTACATACGTATATATTACACACTGACTGGGGACAATTAGTTTCCTTAATATGGCTCGCTAACAGGCAGCATGGTAAACTCAATGCTAGTCAAACAGAAATGCCAGGAGAAATGTCCTATGTAAATTTAGGACTTGTAACTGGAGCACACTGTTTAATTTATCCCTTTGGCTAAATATGCCTGAATCAATCATATTTTTCTTTAATACAAATTAAACACAAACCCTGTAACTGGACAGAAATCCCAGAAGCGTATCTTTGTCATTGAACTAGCAGCTCTCGCTTCCTGGGTAAGCTCTTTAAAGACTGAGCAGTTCTGGAAAGGAAGGGAACCTGAAATACCATTTCTTTTGACGAGAAGAAACCGTGGCTCCTATGCTTTGTGCTGACCTTCACGCTGTCAGGATGTATTAGGTGTGCTGTGATGCTTACCAGATCAGCCCTCGTGGGACTTTGGTACAGGGATGCCTAAGCTGTGAGCTCCCAACTGCCTCAGGCACTGAGTCATGCAGCTCTGCCAGCTTGGTGGCCAATCTTGGCATGCACAGTAACAAAACTTTAGGCACCTACTTAAGCCTTGTGTTGTAAACTTTTGGTGCCTGTGCTGAAGCACTGTAGCAGCAAAGCAGCGTTTTTGTGAATCCCTTTAGAGTTAAGTATATAATGCAGCCAAAAATGAAATTGAAGTGCCACAATTCCCGTGTGAGTCTCTGCTTTAAATTCCCTGAAATGAAACTCGCCTCTTTCATTAGGAATGCCTGTCAGCCTGAAAAAGATTTAAAGGTCATTGGTTTGCAAAGTGGTATGAAGAGAATCTCAAGACTTGTAGAGCAAGTCTTGCTGAGGAAGCTGAAAGGAAAGGGATGAAACATCTTAATTTTCCCTGCAGGCTCCCTGAGTTCCTCTGGTGCTCTTCTGTATTCATCTGTACAACTCTCTTCTGATGAATCTTATGATCAGGACATTCTACCATATGGTAACACCCATAAATAAAAGGCTGTGAATGGAAAAAGTTGTAGTCTTGGTGGAGAAGGGGGAGATAATACATTTATTTTTCTTCAGGATATGTATTTGCATTAGGTAATTCTGAATACTTGTTTGAAAAGTAAAACCTGAACTTTATTCCTAAAATTAGAGTTTTATTTTTTATTCTAAATCCTTTGAGAAGTAACACACACTAAAGATTACTAGCTTAAACTTTATTTTAAAGATATCGGGGAATTTGGTGTGGTTGATTTTCTGTGGTTCATTCATACAGACTAAAAATCAGTGATGTCCTTATTGGAATTAACAGGGAAAAATTTAAAAAACACAAATTTTTAGCAGACACACATATCCCATTGAATTTCAGTGTTAGTGGGATGTCTTTTGCACTTGAGGAAATTTTCCCTTTCACTTTTATGAGACATTTCAAAAACATAGCAATGGAAGTCTGACATTAGTGACAGTTTGTAAAGATATCACATCTGTAACTTCAGCATCAGACACTATACTACATTATAGCAGCCCTCTGTGAACATGCCAAGAGCAGAGAGAAAATGGATATCCCTTAGGGAGAAAGAATATGCATGTGACTATGGAAAACAGTTGAAAAAAGTATGATAGAAAGATACTTGCCTTCTCCTTCATCATTCAAATAGAGATTGATGGAGCTAAATCCTACAGCTGTTGTTAGAGGATAACAGAAATATTAAGTAATTTACCCTAAGGGACCACACTTTATAATGATACTATGTAACAGTAAAGTTGTGCACTTAGACCAGAAAGGTCTTTTTCTCAGCTGTTAACATCAATATAAAAAGCAGATGTACGTGTAAGATGAGTCATGTTGCCTGTTGTACTGAAAACTCAATTAATATGAAAAAGGATTAACATTGAAAAGTATAACTCCATATAAGGATCTCATAAGTGCGGCCTATTTGTGTTAAGAAAATCCATCTGTATAACTGTCAGCACTCCAAGAAGTGGCCTTTTAGCCTTAACATTTATGTACTGTTAGATACATGGAAAGGAAATTGCAGCATCCCCTGAATTTTGCAAATTATCAAAAGGTCAATACAGCTGTCTTCATTCTAAAACTATTAGTGGGCTACCTTGACATTAAGATGGTTTCACTATTGTTTTTACCCGCTTTAGTCCTGGCTTTCTTTCAGTCCTCCCCACAAGCAGAGTTTTATCCCTGTAAAGCAGGCGTGCCAGAGAATTGCTGAATCCAGTGGGACTTTTATGCTTCCATTGTTTTTTGTGGAAGGTGCATCAAAACGGATTTTGTGTAGGAAGAGGATACCTTATTTATTATTACTGTGGAGGGAATGATGGATGTTCTACCTGATTGTTCCTTCTAATTTAAAACCAGTGGGAAAGGGAAATTTTGGCTGAGTAGTCTCTACCTTTGGATTATTTATGTCCTAAGTTATCATAATGTCTGTAAAATTTACAATTGGCTTTAATGATCCATTTGTTCCACTCTCTTCTTTGAAAAGGGTGTGGTTCATCAGGATTATTGGTATTATTCTCACAACAGCATATGAAGACCCAGATCACAATTCCTCTTCTAAACAACAGAAGGAAAATGCAGGGACACCTCTTTGGTCTTTCCAAACATGGCATCTCAGTGCTTAAAAATCCTGCTCTTGTCTCTATTAGGATGATGCAGAAAGCTGTAGTGAGGCAACTGGGCTCTCTGTATAACCAATGAGATCCTCTAGCAGTCTTCAGAGAGTAATTCACAGCGACTGGTAAGAAATAAGCATGTCAGAGAGCTCAGCCACAAAAACCAGAGAGGAATTAGGCTGAAAGTGTGAGAATATGGAGCTAACTCTAAACGCTGCGTGTCTGGCCACTCAGAATCCACTCCTTTTTCTGTACAAAAACATTGTGGCATCTAATGGACTAGTTGTTAAGCATCTTGTCCAGGAAGCAGAAGAGATGAAGATCTGCTAATGACAGATGGAGATTCAGGGCAAAGACTTGTCTAGGAAGGTCGTCTTTCTCCCTGCTGAAGGTCTTTTACAAATCTGCGTGAGTAGATGGACCCACTAGTAGAGAAGAAACTGAGACTATTTAAGCTTTGGATTCCCAGCTGCAGCAAGAGGATGAGAGTTCAGATTCCGTCTGTCAAGTTTTTCTTCTGTTTTGGGATGACTTTCTCAGTATGTTACCACTTGTTTTTTGCTGCTCTTTTGAGGCACAGAGCTCTCACCAGTTCTGTACCTTATCCTCTGGAAACATCAAGAGCTTAGACTTAGAGCTGTTAATACCACATAGAGCAGAGACACCTATTACTCTTTGAATAACCTTACTGGGGCCAGACTCAGATTTTTAGGCAGTGCAATACCTAAACTCACTGAATTGTGTCCCAAGACAGATTCAGGAGCTAAAAGATTTGAAGACAAATGTGAGGCCTTGTGCTTAAATTATTGTTTTAAATTTTTTATTTATATTACTAAAGTAACTTCAAATGAGTTTTTTCAAAAAGTAGTTTAAGCATTTTATTGTAGTGCATTGCTTTCAGTGTTCCAAGGATACGAGCTGACTGCTTCTAAACACAATAGTATTTTGCCACTGAATTTAATCAGAGCAAGATCAGGTCATAAATGAAAGATAGATGTCACCGTGGAAAGGAAAAAAAAAAAGATATTTTTACTGCAAAACTTCCAGGTCCTTTGTGAGTTTAATGAGAAACTGTCTTCAATTAAATAAGGCACCATCATAAGAGAGCAGACGAAAAAAGCGGGAAGCTCCTTGAGGCTGAGACAGACAAAAGACGCTGGAATGAATGATAGCTTTGGAGAAGCTCCTGGTTATAAAATCTGAGCAGACTTTGCGAGTTGGAGCCTAAAGTTGGCCTGAAGACGTTAGAAAGAGGAAAGAAGGCTCTTGGCAAATAGTTCTGTTGAGATTAAATAACAAAGAAGTGTTGTAGGACAGGGCTTTTTTTTTCCTAATTTTAGATTTAAACTCCGGGATTTCAAGCAGAGGAGGAGATGGAAATTCCATGTGTTAATAATAACAGCTTAGAATAGGAGAGAGGGTGTGTAACATCAGGTCTTATTGCAATAGTGGAAGGAAGGGAGAGTTTGGCATGTGAGCTGTGAGGACATTTAGGCCAAGTTCATTAGAAATCAAAGCTCTGGGTTCCAACACTCCCTAAAATCTACCTAGAATTCTAAAAATAGAAATCTGGAAGGGACTTTCGGTTGTTCACTTTGTGTTTCTTTTTGACCACAGCTGCTTCCTGGTTAGCTTCCTTTGCATGGCACTGGTTCAGCAATGGGTGTTGACATATGCTCAGCTTCAAACACATCATTTGGATTATTCATTCTCTTAAGCCTCTCGCTGAACCATGGCCAGTACTGGTTGGTACCAGCTCACTCTTACATGCAAAATTAATGACGTTAATGTTTTGGTAGTTATTCCAGTAGTTAGCTGTCCGCTATAAAAAAAAAAAAGTACCTCAATTCCAGTCTGAGTTTCTCTAGCCTTAGCTTCCAGTCCTGTTCCAGTGGCTGTTGGAATACTTTTGTTAGATTACAGTAAATGGCAGATTTCTTTTGACCAGAGAAGACGTATGGACTGTTTTAAAATCACCTCTTGTTTTTCTTTTTGGTAAATTACTTCACTCAGAGATGTATTTTCCGGAATAACTTTTGTGTCTTTTTTATGACCCCCCCCCAACAGATTTTCAGTATTCTCTTTGAAGCTCGCACATCAGGACAGCGTACAACTTAGCAGTGGCAGTCTATTCCGTACTGTACACAAGAGACTTTACCATCTCTCTCCTTCTTGTAAATATCCCTGTTTCACATTCCAGGGGTGCTGGAGTCCTGTTTGTTACACCTTTGCACCAAGAATTCAAAAACAACTATTTATCCATCGTGATTCCCAAATACTTTTCAGAATCACTGCTTGCCAGGGTGCAGCTCCACGTCGTATACCTATAATCTACTTACACAATATACTTAGCTCTATTTCAAGCAAGATTTGTAAGGAGAAATATCTTTTATTTGTTCAACATACGTATTCACACGAAAAAAGAGAAGTCTTGGCACATACCATATGTATGTGGAAACTCTGACAAAATCAGACAGATATGTACCAGAATAGTGAGTAGCCCAGACATTAAGACATTCAACCGTTTCATTACAGGAAGAACCATGTGTCCCTTGTCTCTGATGACAACTCTAAGTGTCTATTCTGTGGCAGCTTTCCTCTCTGCTTTTACTGGCTCGCTCTTTCTTCATTCTTTCTCTGACTGAGAGCTGCGTTGCACCTAAAGAGGTTTTTGTGATTTCTCTCTCTCTCTTTTTTTTTTTTTGCGGTTAAGGCTGTTGATCCAGTGAAAACCAGCACCTCCTTACTGCAGTCTTTGCCTCACTTTTATACCATTAAGCCATAATGGCTGAAACAACACTACTACTTTTAGCTGCATCAAATGTTTGTTATTTGTTTGAGATCAATTTACCAGCTGATCCAGATAGCTAACTTTAGATCAGCTTTGTCATCTGCAAGCCTTACCAGGAATGCTTTAATACATTTTCTGGAATTATAATTTAATTTAACTTAATATTATTAAATATCTTAATACATCTCTAATTATGTGTTCCTCATTTCATGAAATAGAAAATGAGGATTGAGAGTAGAAAATTTTTTTCCAAATCAGAAGTCATTTGTGGTTAGGCACAGGTTATTTTAATTTCCCTGGTAGAAGTCAATCAAAAATAATGAATGCTGTTAAGGAAATTAATCCAGTTTTGCAGCTCCCTTACAAGTATCTTGACACGCTGTAGAAAGGAAACCTTTCTTAAATATATTTGATCTTGCCTTTATTTCACCACTTTAAAACTTTACCTCTTCTTCCTATGTATGAAAAGAGAAGTTTTATTTTCTTACCCTTAAAATTATTCACAAGCCAAAATTTCAGAATTCCTTGTCTTTCAGCAACTTAGCCTCAATAGCTAAAGAGGTTGCTTAGTCCAATATCCAGCAATCCATTTAAGCATTTACCTAATGAGTGCAATGACTGTGTGGTAATGTGTCCTGTTGTACCATGGCCATTGTAGAATACATTTTACTTCAGTGTTTCTCATGAACTTAACTGATTCATAGATGACTTGTTTTTCTGTCTAAGTTAAAGGTTAAACTGAAGTTTTGTCAGCTACTTAAACCAAAAAAAATTAGGAACTGATCTATACTGTGAGATACAGAAGAAAAACTGTAATATTTGTGATTGCCAGTAAGCATTATTAGAGTTCCACACCTATCAGGCCTGTGGCTTTGCTAATTTTTATACTGAAATTGCAGAGATTTAATGGCATCTGATTACAAGCAAACTACTCAACAGCCGAGAGTGAACTGCAAATTCAGATTATTAATTCCTCTGATCCCCATTTTGTATAACTGGAAGCTTTATTTAAGAAGTGTGGATTTTATCCCAATTTTTTTCACAGTATATAAAATCATTAAATTAGTGGTGTAACTTTAGTTAAGAACATGCATAAAGGATATCTAGATGGTGGATGTGAGTACTGACCCTGGCAGAAACATCATTAAGTGTGATCATTAAAATATATATACATTGTAACAGTAATCCAATCTGGCCAACTTCTATTATTTAAGGATTTAATGTGCAAATGTCAAGACTTTTAGTGGCCAATATTACTATTATCATTTAGTATTTCCCTTGCTAACACTGAAAGAGAACAAACAAAAGGCATCGGAAGAATAAATAGTGACAATTAATATCACCAAAAAAAAAGCTAACGGAACAAAGCACCATCACTTCATTTTTAGCTGAAACCTTCCTGCTGACCCCACATTCTGAACCAAACTGTGTTCCTCAGTCACAGGCTCTTATCATGGTTGTTTTAGACCATTTCCAGCTTTGAAGTCCTACTTCCAGCTGGGGGCGGGGGGAGGAGGGTGCCAGGCAAAGAGGGAAGGGAAGGGAAAGGAAGGGAAGGGAAGAGGGAACCCAGAAACCTTTACAAACAAAATAGAACTTTTAAGGATATATGTTCAAAGACTACTTGTATGTTCACTTTTAAAAAGGAAAAAATGAGAGACCTCAACTTTGAGAAAGTTCAGAGATCAGCTGAAGAGAAGGGAGGAAAGAAAACCAGAAGAAATTTTTTCATTGTTGGAGCAGAGAGCACCTAGGAGAAGCAGATCAGAAGTAAAGTTGGGGGGTGAGGAGGATAGGAGAGGGAGCAGGATAAGCCAAAACGAATGTATAAAGGCAAAAGACACCACTTTCAGTAAGAGGTATTTTTCAAATGTTCCTTTTCCAAAAGGTACTTGCTGAGTACATTGCTCTGTATTTCACCTTTATGCACTTAAATATTACAAATATAGCAGCAGAAACTAGTAACTGGTCCTCTGATTGATCTAGGTGTATTTTTTTTTTGTTATAAACCAGTTAAAAAGTAGTTATTTGGTACTAGTTTCTCTCACTGATGCTGATCTACCTCTGTGGAGAAATCTGATGAATCCGTGGAATAATTCCAAATTTTCACTGGTGTAGAGGTCTGTGTCTTTTACACTATCCCCTGTGTGTGCTCTAAAAATACAAGGCTAAAGATTAAAGTATATATAGAAAATAAGCAGATCAAGGTTTGAGGGATCCAAGCCTTCAACGTGAGAATGAAGAATAAAGAAAACATATATAATATTCACTTTCAGGACTTAGCCAGTGGATACGTATACTGGGAAACTCAGATTTTTGGACACAATGAAGACAGTCGCTAATGAGTCAAAGGACAGGTAGTAAATTAAATAGTGGATGTACTCATATCATCATCGTCCAGAAATGAACCAGTGATAAGGACAAAGGGGGGAAAAAAAGTTGCCTATTGATTTGGTGCCTTGTTCAGGACCGTGCTTAGGCAGTGAACTGATTTTGATAGTGACATTGAGACCTGTATTTTCTCAATAAATGCCTGGTGGTGCTTATGTACCTATCTCTATCTTGCTAACTCCATAACCATACAGTTACGCAAATTAATGTCTCTTACAATCCATCAGAGTGAAAAGAAGACATTTGAATAATAAAATCCTGATTCTGGACCACTGAAGTCCATAGGATTTTTGGTTGACCTTGGTGAGCACTAACATACAATTATATATATCAGCAGCAGTACAGCCACCCTGTTCTGTGACTGGGTGAGACAGTTCACTTTCTGTGTCTTCAAAACTGCTGTGAAGAATGGCCTGCCCCTTCCAGTAAAATCTATCATAAAAATGACTGCATCAAGAGCAGGCATTTCCTATAATGGAATTAAAGTCATCATGTTGCAAAACATTATTGTAAGACTGATACTTCCTGCTTTGACACCAAATGTTTTGGCTTTGCTTCACCGTTTTTGTACAGGCTAAGAATGCTTTGGTCTTGGGATCTTTACAGAAGCAGACCACTGTGCTGTGAAAACTTTCATGTCATTAGAATTAATAATGGGGACAAATGCAGCTTTAAAAACGCAGAGTGGGATTTCCTCTGTCTGTGTAGTTCATATCTGAGGTCCCAGGACTTATTTATTCAATTGACCCACAAGTGAGTCCTTCATTAAATATAGTAATAACAATAAATGCATCACATAAATGAACACTAGTCCAAAAGCAAGCTTCTCTCCGTCCTTCCACCAAACCTCCTGCCTTCTCAAGAGTATCAGGAAAGACTATGAAGTGTGTGAAAAATCAGAAATAAGGAAGAATGTTTTGTAGGGTTCACGATAATGCAGTATTTTCCAGACAATTGGCTGGGGTGGACCAGGTGTCCTCTTGCGGAAACACTGTAAGGTTGTATAATGTCAACCTTAGTCACATGGAGGTAGAAAATGTGTCATCATCCTCCACAAGATTCAAATTCATATTTTCACTTTCACCTCACTGTCATGGGCAATTCTATTTGAATCATTTCTAATACTAATGCCAAAAATGTATCATAGCACCTCCACATATGGAGCCTTTTAGAGAAAGAGCCAGTGGGGTTCTCGGGCCCTAGGAGGAAAATGCATTTTTTTCTTCCTCCCAACATTAACCTTCCTTTTCCAATGGTCTCCCTGAGGTGGCTGGGATCAGCCTGTGACAGATTCTAAAACGCAAAGGGTTTCAGGGATATTTTTCTCCTTCTATAGTCCCCTGGATGTGGGTGGAGCGGTTAAAAGGCACTAAATGTGTCTTACTGTCACATAACTGTCACAAGCCTTACTGTCTCCATAACTATGCCCTGACTCTCGGAATGGGAAAGGGCAGCACTGGCAGAAGCACAGGAGGTCTGGGCAGCTGAGACACAGACTGGGAATTACTGATCAAGGTGTGTCAGGGCAGGACACGAGGCTAGTACTTTGGATGCCTGACCACAGAAGCTTATCATTACTGTCAGTGACTATATGTACCCTATCAGGTGAGGAACAGTGCCTGAAATTGCCCATAGGATGGGTTTACTTCTGATAAACATGGCAGGGAGAGGCCATGTAGTCACAGTGAAGGAGGACGTCTGGGCTGCTGAACCAATTAATATGATCTGCAATCCCTTCCCTGCCCATGTCCCAGCTGCCTCTGAAAAAGTGAGCAGTGATAAGACTGGGTTAGTTGTTCTGTAGATCTGAATCCTCGGCAAAACAGGTGAATAATTTGACGTGCTGATATATGCCTTTAAATTCTACCTCAAATTTTGATCAAATATTTATCTGTATAATTTCTTCTTCCTCTTCCCTTCAGTTTTTCAGTTCCATGTGAGAACATCAACCCATATCCAGAATACCTTGACTGAATTTGATTAAATTTGGTAGGTGATGCGAGATACATTTATGATACCATGGTTTCATGATTGCAATAAACGTGGTGCAGGGCAATCCCAAAATGATCATATGCCATACTATTATAGAATCCGCTTCATGGTTGCGCTCTGTCTTTGTCGCTGCTTTTCTCCACAGCACAGGGGTTGTGTAATCCCACAGGTAGAGTGTGCAGGAAGATACAGGGCCACTTTGTATTGCATGTATTATAATACAAAATTCTTCAGGATTGGCATTATTTTTTCCAGATCATGCCCCAGCAACGAGGAAAGAAAGGTAAAGGATCAGTGACAGAACAGAATTCCCACTCAGCCTGAAGAAACTTCACCAGTCCTTTCTTCCAAAAACAGTAATATCAGGATTCTTGGCAGTACTACGATAACATCTTGGTACAACATTTATGAAGATTCAATTGTGATATCTCTGCTGCAGACTTAGGTTGTCATAAATGGGAGCAGAACTTGATTGTATATCTCTTTCTTTATTCCCAGGATTTCTAATTCTAAAAGATCCTGTTTTCCTTTTTGTCTTGCACAGATCTCCTTTCACACACTGTAAGGTTTATTTAGGAGCAAAATCTTTCTCCTCTTGCTACTGTTAAGTTATGAAAAAATCTTTTTTAATCTGGCTCATCAAATCTGCAATTCATTTCAAGTTTAAGCTGAAATACCTCTATTTCCACTCTTCTGCTCTTATTTTTCCTTTAATTTTGCAAGAGTACTTTAGGAGGAGCTGTGACCTGATCTGAATTGAAGATAGAAATCAGAAGTTCAAATTCCATCCACTTTGGAAGAAAGCACTTTGGAAATTTCATATCCAAGTTTGAATTCCCAGTATCATCAAGAGTTTATACAAGTCAAAACCAAATCTGGTGCTTTTTGTGTGTGTGTTTCTGTCTGGAGTTGTTAAGCTGTAAATGACCTTTAGTTCATCACTCCTCTTGCTTTTACAAAAATATCAGCAAGCCGTCTTGTTTTCAAAGCAGAGAGTTTTTATGGAGTGGTGTATAACCTACTCTTCACCTTGTCAAGGCACTCTATATGGAGAAGTGTTTAGGGATAACATAGAAAAGTTTGCCCGTCCTGCTAGGTCTCAAGATGTATTATGTAATTGACACTAAACTCTGAATAAACCTTTAAACATTTATCTGTTTTCTCAAATTGAATCTGAATGTTGAACCTTCCGAGGTTCACTTCTCCTTGTTTGTCTGAAAAATGGGTTATGATAAATTACTGAGTCATCATGGAGGGACAGAACGAGTTCAGTGCGAGGCAGGCCAGCAAAATTTCACTGGAAATACAGTATAAATTACTGACCTCTAAAACTGTCACTTTGATATCAGTGACAATGTCATTTTAATCAGAAGATCTGCTTTTGTGCCAGCTTTCTTTGCTGCCAGCTGTAAAGCTTTCTGGCACTTAGGCGTTTCCAGTAAGATTTACTAGTTTATGTCTTCAGCAATGAGCAGAATTTGTACTGCACCTGGCTGGTGTTTCACTTAGACTGTCAGCAGGTATTCCTAGCTGTCTGGGTAGAGTCAGTATAAAAGGGGTAGTTTGATCTGATGAAGCTGTGACGTGAAGTGCTTTTCAAGAGAAGGCAAGGTGCAAAATCCGTAGAGTGCTTACAGGTCCTGTAGCAGGAAATACGAATTTGAGCAGCAAATTCAGTATATGTAATCAACTGTGATTTCTCCCTGATTATCTCAGAACTAATTAGGGAGTGTTTTTTGCAGCTAATCAGAGGTATCTGGAAAGAAGTAATTTGCATAACTTCAAGTCAAACTATGTCATGAGGACAGCTGAGCTAATGTAAACTGGCATTTACTGTAAAATTAACATGTATTCCATTGAAACAGGGAAACAAAGGAGCGAAGGAAATCTGCCGATTAGAAACCGGGAAGAACAGCATTAATTGAGGGAGTGCAGTAGCTGTGCTGCATGAAGCATATCAATGCATGAAGCACAAGCAATGTAAATATGCAAAGGCCAAAACGGTTGCAGAAGGGGACTCATTTGATAAAACTGTAAATAGCACAGATTCTGCTGCCTGTCTAACTGCCATTTTGTTCTTGTATTTTGTCACGGTTTGCAGTTTCATACTTCAGGGAAAAAAATCCCTGCTTTCTCATTTTGGGGAGAGTCCTTATACATAAAGCAACTCCAATTTAAAATTAGCTAGTAATCCAGTATTATAGCAAGTCTGGAAAAGAATGGTATACATGTGTTTGTTTGTCCCTTAAAAAACATGCAGTTCAGCGGAATTCCTGTTCATTTGTTCAAATGAATGGTTTTGAAGTCCATTTTTATATCTAGGGGTGTAGGAGAGTTTTTAGTTATCTCAGATACTTCAGATTGCCAGACTGTTATCTGTCTCAGGCTGTAAATTGGATGAGTATCCTGTCTGTAGGCTCTGATCCGAGAATGAGCCCCATGCAGTGAAGCGTTGGGACCGGTCATTTCTCATATGGGTGCAACAGCTCAAACTCATCTACCACCTCGGTGCTTCACTGAGTAGGAAGAGGAGCTCCTTGTGACCTCAGACATTCATCCGCAATCCACTTTCTGCACAGTTAGGGCGCAAAGTTAGAACTGGATTTCTTAGAGGGACCTGATGGAGCATGGGTGGGCAAACAATCCTGAGCTGACCTAAACTAAACACGAGGCAAATGCTTTCTTGCAGAAACTTTAAATGCTAGTACCTGTTACTAACCCCGCAGAACAACAGCAGTTCTAAGAATGCGCTAAACGGGAGGTTGATGATAGCAGTTCGGCAGGATCAACCTGTGACGAATTAATCCTTGAAGTTAAGCTGTTGTCCCTCCACAGTATCTGTTGTTTCATAGGTACAGATCTAGGTAACGTTTTTCTTAACTAGGATCACTCATCTCATAAAGGTCTGGCACTCAGCATCAGATATCAGTACTGTTACAGATAGTATTTGGAAGATGCAGATCAGCTGTCCAGTCCAACACTGAGACAAAACAAAGTTCTAGTGAGGGTCTGAATCTCTGAAGTGGTTTTTCGTCTTTGGCAAAACTAATTAACAAGCATTTAGGTGATCATTTGACTCTCCTGTAGACTTATTGACCAGCATGGCTGTTTCATAATTATTTTCAAATTTCTTTGGAAAGAATAAAAGTCCTTTTGTTTTAAAAGCTGGGTTAGTGCTTATATTTATGCACATAACATTCATTTTCAAACACAATCTTAACGTAAATTATTCATATACAGATTATATATAGATTATATATATATAATGTTCAGTGCTTTCTGAAATATGCATTTCATTTATTTGTGAGTCCACATGTAAGTTCTCAATTTTGAAATATTTTATTTTAATGAGGGTCTGACTGACGTGGAAACCAATGACCTTGGAAAGAAAATAACTGTATTCAGACCGTGAGTGAATGTTTAATCCGTAGCAATGTCCAGGTCCAGCAATTGTATTCCTCCTTTTCCCTTTAATTTCATCTGTCCCCAGAAAGCACATCGTCTTAGTGTGAGCTTCCATATTATATTTCTCTTTCTTCTTTTTCCCTCAGCAGTTTTCAAATAAGCACATAAACATCTGTACCTATCATAGCTAAGCCAAGTTCTTAGGTGTGAAATTTGCTTTCTCACAGCATTTATAAGAAAATACAAAAAATATGGAAAAGGCTATTCTTATCTTCCTGTTAGGTCAACGAGATCTTAATTCCCTCATTTCCTTATGTTTAAAAAAGTCTGAATTTGTAAAAACACCTTCAAATGGGCACTTCTACTTATGCATACTAAGCTACTAACAAATTGTTAGTTCAAGTTAATTTCCTGATTTACATACTTTGTACTTTTCAGTGACAAAATTAAGGAGAATACAGAAGTCCCAATTTCCACTCTGTTATGCTGGTTAGACAGTTATGTTACCTTGTTCAAGTCGCCTGAGATATTTTAGTCTAAGATCAGTATAACAGCTAGGCACTGATGCAAAGAAATCCAGTTCTGGAAGTTATAGAAAAGGGACTTCATCATTTAAGACCAGTAGGCCTTAAATTACTGAATACTAGGAGGTTGTGCCGGGGAAAGATTTGTGATCTGCCTTCCTAGTTTTTATACTCTTTAAAATGTCTACTGCTGGCCACCGTTCGAGATGAGCCACTGATGTGTGTCCAATCTAATCTAATGTTTCTTATGTTCTTAGAAGTCAGTCTTCAGTTAAGGCACCAGAAGAAGGCAAGCCCCTCAAAACAGAATGCCAATATAACTTGGAAAGATTTCTTCCAGCCTCCACATTTTTTACTCTGTTTATTCTCTGCATGTGAAAAAGAAAGAAATGTGGGTATTTAAAGACATTTCTGTCTCTGTTCTAATCCTGTTCAGGGAAACTACGCTTTCTACAGTACAGTACAGCTTTCTCTGGAACCGTAAGATAACTCTAGGCCAGTGTTACACATGAATATGCAGGAAACCTTCAGATGTTATTAGGGCACTAATACTTCTGGTTTAGCTGCTGGCTAATATTAGCTAGAATTAGCTTCTTAGCTAATATGAAGCTTTTGGTGTGCCATTTATCTGTTTTCATTTTCCTCCTGTTTTCATTCATTCCCTCCTATTTCAGCTATAGTCGAGCACTTTGACTCCATCTGTGAGGGTGGCAATTCCAGCTGCTTCTGCAGCTGCTGTCCTTGCTGTTCCTTGGCCAGCCATCAGGGAATGATTCTTCCTTCTCTATAGATGTGATACATTTCAGCCAGCTTCCACTTGAAAAACAAGAAAAATGATTTCAATATTACATAAAGGCAGTTTCCAGTTGTTGAATCTATAGATCAAAGTACTACCTCAAGCAGTGAGCTAACCAAACATTTGCTTTGAAGTCTAGTCAGTAAATTTATTTGCTATTGTTAAGTTTTAGGTTGATAATTCTTTCACTTTTCACTTTCACTAAATGCTTTTCACTTCCTGATATTCTCAAAAAGTTCATGTGGGCTATATCTATATGATAGGTCCTGGTAGAGGTCCTAGTGGGACTTTGCAGATTCCAGGTACCTGTAACGTCTGCATCCTGATACCATTGTATATTCCTCTGCTTCCTGCTCCACTCCTAGTTTTCACGCAAAGAAACTGAATCATGCAGGCTGGCAGCAAGTAGGATTCATACAGCTGGGTATGCCTACTCTGCATTACAGGGGCAACTAAAAATGTAGCAAAATATAGGCAAATAGAACCAAAGGTGATAATTATTACTAGTGCAATAGAAAATGGGTAAGCTTTGTTATCTTAATAGGAACAAACAGAAACGATGTGACCAAATGCTGGTTACATTTGCCAAGAACTACTAAGTTATCTTACCCTCCTTAACTATGCCAGTTGAAACTGCTTTTACCCAACGAAGTAGAAACTGAGACACAAAAATTGCATCCTAAATGCCCCACGGAAGAAAAATCATTTTTTCCTAACCTTACTGATTACTAATTTACCTGTTATTTAAAAGATCCAGATACCTTGTGCTGCTACCTTAAAATGCAAGGATAAAAAGGAGCTACGGGATTTCTAGACTAGGATGATGGCTTAATTTGTGTTTTGCATGTATACTGGTCAACAAGGTTCCACATGTTCTAAAGATGTTTTGTTTCCACATTTTCTTTGTTAAACTTACTAGAGCATTTTAATGATCCAAAAGCACCACTATTCTGTTTCTGAAATAAACAGGGAACATTAGCTTAATGTTATTTTCATCATGAACTTAATAGCTCAATGAAATTTAGAGGCTTCTTATTCCAGCTTTTTCTATGAGAAAAATAAAACAACATCATTAAAGTAGAGCATAAGTAAGGCACAGTTGGTGCCAACAGTTATGAAGCTCATACTGATATTTCTTTTTCCCATTTCCTGCTAATTTGGCAGAACAGCTTTTGGTCTATCCATAAATAGGTCTATGATAAACCAGACATTAAATTGGAACTAATTCCATAATTAGAGCAGCTTCATGGTCATGTGTTTGCAAGACAGTCTTGGTTAACAAAAAAGCGAAAAAGGCAGCTAGCAACAGCTTGGGAAAGCATGCATTCAGTAATCTAACACGTATAAAACTATACCTTAGAAAATTCTAGAAAACATTGATATGGTAGAGTAAATTGCCCCTGGATTTACTTTGCAACTTGTTGAAATAAGCGTGCTAGTAAAGCTGCCAGATGGACAGCTGTATCATGTAGTGACCACATTAAAGCCACCAGGAGTCTGTCTGCATAGGCAACTCTCTGGTTTCCATGTCTGCTGCATCATAGGAAGAAAACAGCTAGATAGAGCTTAAAAGCCTGAAGTAACTCTCTTTCACAAAGGTATAGAGAACATTTATGCTTGAATTTAAAACACTCCTGTAATACTGTTTTAAGTTTTTGGAGGTTATTCGTACTTATTCCATATGTACCCTGAGCCTGGTCAAAAGCCTACTGGAGCCTAGCAGAAGTCTGAAGTGTTCTTAGGGTCAAATAATTGTGTAGACCATTTGACTCATACAATATTTAAAAGACTGAGATTTTTAAGAATGTGTAGCAAATCTTAAAATATGTTCTAAGCATTTCTAGTCCTGAAATCCACTTGCACATGGAATTTTGACCTCTTCAAGAATGCCTGTTTTCAGACCTTCCAGTCACAGCAGACCTAAGCAATACTGCCTTTTTTTTTTTTTTTGCAGTGCATATAAAAAAAGTGAAATGGCATGCAATAACTTTCCTATTCTCTCTCCCTCAACTGCCAAGCTCAGCCTGTTCACTGAAGCACCCCAAAAATGTCTAATAGAGCTAACTGAGCCCACTGAAGCCACTGATTAAGAGAGAACTTTACATTAATTCCTTCTGTTACTATTTAATTGTCAGTCCTCATCAGATCATCTTGTCTTTGTTATCCACCCTTGTTCTGACTTTCAGACTCTGATTTTGGCAGCCACAGAAAGAGAGTTTTTGGGAAAAAAACAGATGAAGATGAGGAACTAGGATGTAGCTAGCACTAAGTAGGCTTCCTAGCAGCCCAGGGGTCTGTCTACACTAAAAGTATAAATTGTGAAGTGTATAAATATCACTAAGATAAACTAGCTAGCTTCTTTTAAGAGTATGACTAGGGTTATACTCTGAGTTGGCTGAGAAAATTATATAAGTTGTTTGAACATTTGTTTTAAGTAGTTTGTTCCTATTGCAAATGGTGCTGCTGCAGCTCTGAGACAAACTGTAGTCACCTCTTTGGAGTACAGCTGTGATCCTGTCACCGCTGAAAGAGCGCTGACTTCTGGAAGAGTCAGCGAGATCTGCTGTTCAGTCATGGGGAAGAGGGAAGCAGGGTCATGGTTTCTATTTCTCTATTTGTGAATGGAAGGACATGAACATTTAAGGGTTCTTTATGCGATGCTGCTGCTTCTCCAGTGGCTAGAGAAAGCCGAACTGGAAGGAGGCATCAGAGGCTCTCCCACATGTAATATCCCCACACTGCTGCTACTCTGGGAATAGGTGGCAAGAACAAGAATTTAAAATATGTTCAGACTATGTGTTAAGTATCGTAAATGATTAAACCAGTAAAAGAAAGTGAAAAAAAGGGAAACAAAGGGGATTCTTATTAAAACGAGGCAGCTTTTGCCTTTTATCTTGAAAATGCAGTTTTTTGATCTATTTATTTAATTCTACTTGCCTTATTATCTGCCTCCAACTAAGCCCGGTAGTACCAAGAGCAGCAAGTGGGTACATCCAGTCAAACTTTGGAGAGAGCTGTTACCTAATCTCAGATACACAGTTGACCTAGCAGCTTTTACTGCAAACATAAACCAAATGCACTTAGACCGACTTGATTAACAGAAAAGAGGGTGCAAGTGGATATCATGGTACGTGATCAAATGGAAGCTGCACCATAAAATCATAACAAAAGACTGGAAATGATCTAAAGAGATTGTTTTCTGCTCCCTTCCTAAGCCATCACTGACAGGTATATTCAAGTATGCATAACCATAGGCAACCAAAAACATTGTCTCAAAGAGAATGTGGAAAAACCTAAGGACGGCTTACTCAGCAGTGACCTCCCTAACAAATTTTGAAAAAGAGTAGGAAGTAAAAGCATATGAAGATTTAAGTGACGAAAAGTTCCAAGCAAAGTAATTTTGGCATGAGAGTCATGGAAAATTTACATTGCGGACAGGAGGGAAACTGCAGTCTTTTACAAGTAATTCTGGTTAAACCTCTTTGCATATAACCTGGAAGGAGAACAAGATGAATTATTTTTCTAATAACGTTAGTAAATGCGTGAAAGACGTATTAGTACTAATACTGCAGAAAAGTGAATTCTATCAAAAATTAGCAGGCACAAACATATGTTTATATCAGAGAGAGGTGAAAATAGTGACAGGAAAGTTGTTATGGAAAGAATGGTGGCAGCCCCTCAGAGTAGGCGATGGCCTATGAGAGCATGGGTGGGTAGAGGGTTGAGGGGGCATTACAAGGTCAGCTACTGAGTGCTTGAAACTGGCATTGGACTCATAAATTCCACACTGGAACCACCAAAACTCTAATATGAATAAATATGTTGACCCCAGCTGAATTGTTGCAAACATAAATGTATACAATACTACAGTAATGAAGATCATAAATAGCTCTCCCATTTCTTATAGACTAATGCTACTTTTTCTCACTTTATTACTTTGTCATAGGCTGACTACAAGTCTGAGTTGGTTAAGATGAGACTGTCAGGCTAGATCCTGATCAGTGGAAGAATACTACACCCAATAATGTTTAGATGCTTAAGATGACATCTGAAATTTACATTTTTTAAAGTGTGTTATATGGAAACTGCATGCTTAACTATTGTTTAAAGGACCCTAACTGCTTTACATTCCTATCTTCAGACCAAATCAACAGAAGTCTCATTTCAGAGCTGAACAAAAAGTTTTATAAATACTTAAGTTTTCAGGCTTATTTTCAGGAGGTGGTGGAATATTGCCAAGTGACCAGTCTTTGATCTGATCTTCAGATATGTGCCCAGGAATTCTGCATTAAGCTAAGCATGTTCTGTCTCCTGCAAGAAACCTGGCTTTTTTCCATCTGAAAGAAGGGTAAATAAAAGCTAAGGAAGCAACATACTTCCCTTTTCAGGGAAGCAACATTCCCTTTTTCAGGGAAGCTCTATTTCTAAGCAAAACAATAGCAGCAGACCAGATGTGGCACGCTTCACAAGGTGCACATGTATATATATTGCACCCAAAATAGCAACATCCAAAAATGTTATTGAGCTTGCAAGCTAGGAGGCTAAGAAGTGCTATAATTAAGGTTACTAGTGTGACTATAGCTTAGCCCTTTTTCATGTATGCATGATAATAAAATTTTAATTACATGCTGCTTTTTCTGCAAATGCCCTGAACCATGCAGGGCCCAGAGTATCTAATCAGTGTCTTTTTATCTTCATCTTTCACTATGTGTTCTTATATCCTATTTACTTCACATTAATCAAAATGCACTGAAAACTAAATTATTAGTTTCCGTGGTGCTCATCACCAGATCATCTAACTGCCTGTATTTGCACAAAACATGTATGATATTTGAATTTCCGCATTATATGGAGGCACTGAGGTAAGAATTCATCCACTGATTTTAGATGAACTGGGTAGAAACTGATATTGCAGAGTATTTAATGTTGTATTTCATCTTTTGTTCAAAGCTTAGCCCCCAAAGACTTCAATTGCATCTGGAAATGCTAAGCACTTCTGCAAATTCAACTCATATAAAATCAAGCATAATAACTAGTCTTTGTGAATCAGTTGGTTAAAGTGACTTGACTGGCACCAGTGAGGAGCTGAATGTGGCTGAGATATAGCTAGAATCCAGCTCTTCAATTCAGCATTTGACTTCCTTGAGAATGTCCTTACTCTTCCTAAAATTTCTTGCTCTTTTGTTTCAACAAACTTTTACATGAAAGGCAGAAATCCCACATAGTCTCTGTCGAGTTCAAGGAAGATGTGTTAATAAGTATAGAAGAGTAAACCTGAAATGTGACTTTCCCTAACTTTTGGATGCATGCGTTTCCTGCATTTAGCACAGTCTAAATATATTTTCCTATGCTGTTTTGAAAAGGAATCTGGAAAAAAAAAAAATCATCATGTTACCCTGTTGAGGCACACTAAGGTCATCAGCAAGACTGAATTCTTTAGAACCGCCCAGCAGAGTGGATACAGTAAGCAACAGCAGTGGTGTGGTATCCTCCTCTGCCTGCACAAGCACTGAAAGTGTAAGGGGTTTCTGCAGACATTCGCTGGCAGAGAAGGGCATGGTGAGAAAACTGCAGTGAGCGATATACTGCAAACTCTGGAAAGGTGTGAGCTCTCTGGTCTGCGCACTCTCAACGCAATCTATTCTGCTTTTTCCACTCCACCTTAATGCTCGCCTTCTTCCTGTCCTTCCGTTTGCCCCTTTCTGAAGCCTATTCTCCTTTTGCAGCCATTCCCAATGTGCCTCCCTCTCCACTCTTCATTCAATCTATCTACCTTCCTGTCCAAACAGTGGAGAGGGGAGGAGTGTCATCTAACCTTCTGCATATACTAGGTGCACAGCTGCACCTGAACTAGCCATCCTTTATACCCAATGGAGAGAAATGTCTGTTTCTAGGGCAGGACTTTTCTTATTTCAGTGTAGATAACTAGCTCAGGCATCTACTGTGTAACTGATCCTGTATATCAGATCTTTGTTTTCATTTTTACGCTCACATGTCCTCTGGCATGGGATCCTTCATCAGCTAGTCCTTTTCTAGCTCCTCCTCTAGCTCCCTACTCAGCAATTTCCAGATTCTGTCTCAAACTTGTGTCATTTATACATAAAGCCTATTGGTTCTTCTCATCTACTCCTCTTACCTTCCTGCCATGCTATCTCCCACTGTCTCTCAGTTGCTTTGTCCACCCGGGCTCTCTCCTAAGCAGATTGTCACGGTACGGTAGGATGGCTGCCACTGGCAGGGCTGGAGCAGGAGCAGCAAGTGCAGTGGAGCTGGCCAGGGCAGGGCCTCCCTGCTGGGCCCATCCAGCACTGACTTAGCACCTTGAAGCTCCACCTTGGAGAATCTCAGTCCAGGAAAACTGTTAAGAGATTTTAGTCTTCAAGTCCCTAGGAAATATATGAAAACTGATTTTTTTTTTTTCTAGCAAATAACCTGACACGTTTTGGAGAACTCTCATAAAGATTGTAAACACATAGGTTATTCCTGTCCTCCTTGTGATCCAGATCCAGCACAATGGAGGCATCGAATATTTTCAAGGCGCATAATAAAATTTTCCTTAACCTCATGCTCAGAAATAATTGGATTGCTATTGGCTAAGACCTTCCAAAAGAGAAAGAAATGAAGCATGGAAACTTTCAGTCCAAATAGTTAGAAGTCAGGCAAAGTTACAAAGAGGTGAATGAAAAGTCCCATCAAAAGTGCCAGTAAAAAAGGTTAAAAAGCGCTTCCAAACATGCTTTAATGAGCTTTGAGAACAGAGTGCTGTTAGTGTATGTTTCTGTTACTATTACTGTTGGTATTATTAATATTAGATGGAGTATATGTGGTTATTTAAACACTGTATTATGTATGAGAGATTGTTGTCTTTCCTAGGTAAGCATGTCTCAGATAACTTCAGCATAACACACTGTATCAGACTAGTAACGGGCATAGCATTTTTAAAGCTGTTAGAATTGCTGTGCTCCTCTACAGGTCAGCTCCTCTATTACCCTGTTCCTTGTCTCATCTAATAGACTTCTCCAAGGTGAATGGAAAGTGCTGCCACTCCCGTTTAACAGCATCATAAACTCTCTTTGTGTTTACCCTGAAAAACTGTAAATAATGAAAATATGTGCTGAGCATGGGAAAATCATGCCTTCCATCTGCATCAAGGCCTTGCCTGTGCTCAGATTTAACTAAGGCAGCATGATGCTGAAGTTACAAGCCTGAGGTGGTTGGATCAGATGGATGGCATTTTGACTTGGTGGCAAATCATATCAAGATGTTCAGTAGGAATATCCAAACTGGATGAAGTTTTTCATGAGTGGACAAGCTGTCCCTTCTCAGCTAAGTGGCATAGATGAGATCCTGAGCTAGTATAAAACAGATTGTCTTCCCTGTGTTCAGTAGCATCGCATCATTTTCTCCTTGCTGAAAAAGATGACCCATCAGATGAAAAGCATCCCCTCAGATATACTGAAATTTATTATCGGTTAAGAATTCTGCTCAGTAGTTTTAAAGAATTATACTGTGACAAAACCAAGATGAAAAAGTGATTTTGCATATGCTTTCTTTTCAGAGCACAAAACTGTGTGGAGTTGAAAGTTACCATAAAACTATTTTCAAACTTTTAATTGTAATATCATTGAACGCTCTAATAAGTATTCAAATTGGAGTGAACACTAAATTATTAACTAAAATATTCTTACTTTTAACAAATGATCTTTTAAAAATTAAAGTAATATTAAGTTACAAAAGAGGGCAAAAAGACATTTCCTATTTTCATGCCCATTCAACTTCAACAGAGAAGTGTGCATTTTAATTACATTTTAGATTCAAACTGGGAGTGTGATTTTTAGACCTGTAAGTGAAAATGGATTAATTTTTAAATATGTCAAAAAATCATTTGAAAGTGAAAAGGAAAAGAATAATGATGTTGCGTCTTGTTCAGCCACTTTTACTACAAAGTAATAAAAATGCAATAACATTATTCATGAAAATTGTCAATAGACAATGTATTGTTTTTGAGATCCTTAGTATCCTAATATAACCCTTTGGAACTGTATTACTTTTATGTTGTTGTGCTGGGATTCTATCACATGTTGGAGAGCTCCACAGAATGCAAATGAAATGTCAAAAGATTACAGAAAACCACAGGGGAAATTAAGAGCTATTTCTTATATGGTGTTATAGGCCTTAAGCTATTTTGTTCTGGGCAGCTTGTTATTATTGTTTTGTATTTAAGTCTTCGGTGGTGGTAAGAGATACATTCTGAAGGTAAGAAGCACTTTTGTAGAATCCCAAAGGGACTGCTTTTGAAAGATTGCCTTTCTTTTTCGAAATGGTTTTCCTGGAGAACTGCAGAATTATAGAGATATAATTATGGAGATGTTCTTGGCTTTTCTGGTTTGCATGTAACTGCATCACATTATAGGGATGAATCAAACTCAGTTAAAGTCAATAGGAACATTTCTACTAATTTTATTAAGCATAGGTTGTGATCCGTGCACACCTCTATGTGAACACATCGTCAGTACAGCTGAAAGCCTCTTGGAGTTATCCTGTCTGTGGCAAAACTATGGCTTGGAAGATTTCTTCGTGAATACTAGACTGACATAAGGATTTTACACATTTCATCATCTCTTTTCTTTTTGTTTTCTGTCTGTCTGTTTGGTTCTTTGCTTTAGGGGAGTGGACATTTCTTATTCCCTGTGGAACTGTGATTGACAGCCATTTCACATGCTTCTGGTATAAATGAGAAAAAAATAGACGGGACTATTATTTTTTCTGTCCTTCAACCATTTAAAAAAGCAAAGTTCAGTTTCAAGATCTCTATCATTTAAGCTGAATTATGGTTGACAGCTAGGGGACATGTGACCTGCATGGTTTTATTATACTGAATTTACTATTCATATTTTCCAGTTCAGGTTGCTGATTATCTTTCTGACCATAAGTTTTTACCAAACTTAGCATTTGGAATATAGCTGAACGCATTCACAATTACTTTTATATAACCAAAGAGTAGCAATGGCTAATGTCTTGTGGTGTGGGAAGGAGGTCTGAATGTATCCTAGGAATTCCATATGATTTCACAAAATTGCTGTGTTACTGAGTTTATCAAGGTTCCTGTAGTCAGCTGTCTACTGCCAGGCCTGTGCCATGTCACTTCTGGATTAGGGCAGTAGAAGGCTGTAAATCTTTGTTCAACTGGCAACATGCAGACACAAATGATGGCAGTGCTGAGGCAACAGCAAGTGAGACTGAGGGCATTTGGGAGAGAGGAAATATCCTGGTCTAAATGATGCAAAAATGAGAACATGGTAAGGAAACAGAAACAGAAAATGCATGCTAGTGCAGTATTTTGTCGCATTATCTTTGCTGCTTCTGGTGCCTAACAAGGAATTATTGGTATTTTAGACTACTACGCAAAGGTTGTATGCACATTTGCCTGCAGTATGGAGCATCTCTGAAGACTGAACTGTAAGACCCAAATGCCTAAAGTGGAAAAGATTATACTGCTAGAGAACCTGTGAATCAACAACATTTATAGGACAAAGACAATGCAGAAGTCCATTTCCTTGAGTGAGAGACATAGTGCATATTCCATAAAAGATACCATAAAACTATATGTTTTCTAAAACTATATGTTGATGACACCTACTGAAACCAAGAGAATCTTATGGACATAGAGGTCAAACTTCATGTCCAGGGGCTCAAACACATAACTGTGTGTCTACCTTGGGAACTTTATTCAGTTGGGCCAGCAGGCTTTGTCCTAAATTCACTCTTCATCACCTTCATATCAGTGCACAACATAAGATGTAGGACCATTACAAAAGGTTCAGTTAGCAGTATCACAAGCTCTGAAGACTTTCTAACAGACAGAGGTATTCAAAAGGGTGACACAGCTCTCCAGCAGTACACCTTTACTCCTCAGTTGATGAGGCCAGCATGGTCTACAACTGACATGTGAAAATAGACTTTCACGGATTAGGAGAAACAATATTTTCCGTGTGATGGCCTTTCAACTTAGGAACATACTCTGTTCAAAAAAACCCTCTGGTTTGGTAGCATTCAGGACACACAGCAAACTCATCCCCAGCCTGATTTCTGCCAGTGAGTAGCCATGATGAGACAGCAGAGAAGCAGTAGTATTTCATCACCTTTCAAATGTGAAACAGTTGTTGTGTGTGCTACACAACTGTATGTCAATTATAGTTCATTATCTGTTTTAATGATGGATATTTCCTTCCTTCTCAGTCTGGCTTGTGAAGGAAGTTGGCCTCTGACACCATTTAGAGAAGAATTAGTTTGTAAATCTGCTTCCTACGTGCTGTTTGATTGCTCTTCATAGGTGCTGTTGCTGTAAATCGCTGGTATTATCAGTACCGACTCACTGATCCATTGGTTATTGATCTATTAAACCTTTTTCATTTTGAATGACAGGGATAATGGATGTGTTGCAACCTGCACTCCAAAACCTCCATTAAAGTTTTAATGAAATATATATCATTTTACAGGAAATCAAGATGCACAAGATGAATGCACTATGGATTTGGATTTTACTTCCCTATTTTTTTAACTCCCCTGCTTAGATATTGTCTTTTAATACTAGTTACTTCTATGGCCAATGCAAAAAAGAGGCAAGTCCAAAGAGCAATTCAATGTCTTCCATTGACTGTGGAGGGACTGTACACAGCTAACTTTGATGCAACAGTTAACTTACAGATGCACAAAATTAGGTGGGCTGAATCTAAATATTTGGCTTAGAAAAGGTCAGTTCCAAAGCCGTCTTTTCTTATAAACTGATTAAAACCTGAACTGAATTAAAAATCAAACTATCACTAGTAGGGAAAAGAGCCTTAGTAAGCAAAATATTAGCCCAAAAGAAACTTTCAAACATAACTGTATCACCACCTGTAAAAACAGAGGGAGCTTGTAACAAGACTGCTGATACAAAGTAACCTTAGTGAACTAGTGAGACCAGCTGAAATTAAGCTGTACTGAAGCTGCAACCCATACAGGGAACCTTCTGAAAAGGTCACAAATTTCAGTAGATGAGGCTAGCCCTGCTCAGGAGCTTAACCCACGGAGGTACATGCAGACTGAGCAGGATAGTCATTTATTAAAAGTTTACCTAGTGATTAAACACAAGTAAGACAAAGGCAAATTGGGATGCAGGTGTTGATGCTCTTAGAATTTGTAAGGAAAAATGACCAGATGAGCACAGCTTATTTGGAATTTCTATCTTTGGCTGCAAATATGCTTTAATAATAGGATAATTTGTTTCTTCCACTGAATTTGCCAACTGATGGTAAAAACAGTTCTGCAAAAGTCATCCAGGCAAAATAACAAATGGGAACAATTATTCTTCCTGAGTAGATCTTCTGAATGAAGATTCCCTGCAAAAAGGCTGAAAATGCTTACTTTAGCTAATACTCTTTTCTTGTTTTTTTTTTCTTCTGTGTTTAGAGCTTACATGATTTCGCACTGCTGCAGCTGCTAAGTTGTGTATTTATATTTTGCTTACATCTCTCTCTCTCTCCCTATATATATATATAGATTGATTGATTGATTGAATTGTTTCTGAAAGCAAAAGTTTTGTTAGACAAAATGAGTACAGCTATTGCTTTTATATCAGGCATTTACATGTATATATGCACACAAAAAGATTATATCTAAATATATCATCTGTTTAGCTTCACATATGACTTTCTTTTACTCATGGTTGGTGTGTTAACCTATGAGATTCTGTCTTTCTATGTACTGCTATGACAGCAGATACCTCCAAGTAAGTTAGAATTTGCCTAGTCTGACTTGTAGTATCTACAATAAGGCATCTGGGAAAGACGGACAAGGAGCTGATAGTACTGAGCCTTTGACTTTCAAATATGCTTCCTTTGCTATAAATTAGCAATAATAACAGACCTATATTATCTCACAATAGTTCTCAAATCACCCATTGTGTTGCTGAGCCTTAATCAGATAGCTTTGAAAATGTAATACTTAGAGTAGGAGGCACACGCCTAATACATTTAATTCTGGAAGGCAGAAGGAAGTTAGGAATCTCCAAACGGCCCCTACATTAGTTTTATGTTCAAACTACACAGAATTTCAGTCTAAGCTGGGCACCCAACTCCATTAAATGTTTTCAAATATCAGTATAAATGTATAGCTTTTTTAAAATGTGAAATAGTTGCCTACAGTGAAATTAACCTGACCAAGTTATTGTAAGTATCTACAACATGTGAAACCACCCAATACTTAGAAATACTTCTTTCTCTCCCCAAAGGGAGCCTGAGAATACTAGCTCTAATGGAGATGATGACATTGTAAGTAAGATTAACAAACACCACCCTGCTGTAAAAATTTAGTTTTATAAGATGTGTTTAATTTCTTAAAGTTGATTTCGCTGAACTTATTAACACGAAAAATGCTGTTGAGCTTTGCTGGGTCAGGGGGCTCTGAACCTTGCAGGACTGAGCAGTCCATGCCTGTTTAATCTTCTGACCACTGAACCATGGAGCCGTAGTTCCAGGGAACAGCAAACAGGCATCTTCACTAAAACCCACTAAGGGAGAGAGGACTAGAGCATCTCTGCGGTCATAGCTTTCTTGGCCTCTCTACTTACTAACACTGCAAACAAAAGTGCTTATTACTGTAAGCCATTTGGAAATGCCACTAGTTCCTTAGGCCCTAACCACCAAACTAATGTTAGATAAGTATTTCACCGACTTTTGAGGCCGCCTTGTTTGAACTTGTTCTATATAGATGAAAAATCCCACTATTAATGCTTTGAGAAGCTTATTTATAAGGATGCATTTAAAATCATAGTGGGAATAAAAATCCATGTTGTGGTTTTTGTGGTACTGCTGTGTGATAATGAGCTGTACTTACATCTCTTGAAAGGGCCTGCAGGTATATCCATACTATTCAAATGTACAGTCTACGTTCCCTACACTCCTGTACTCCTGTGGATAGACAAGGAAATAGGTTTACAGTAAGTGCTAGGTTTTACGGAGTAGGTAGTGAGGTCCCATTGTTACATGGTAACATAATGTAATAGGTCATCTTCTGCAGTGTAAAAAGCAATCTTGCTCTGAACCTGAGCTTCTGCATTTAGGTAAGATGAACAGAGAAACTCTGCCTGAATTCTGTGTTGTGCAGAGCACAAATGCTGCTCCTTAGAATGATCAAAGTAAGTAAAATGCGCAAATCCCCTCCAATTTACACAGCTCCTAGAAGTTCCCCTCTCTAAGAATTGTAAACATGTCAATGGTGAGAGATGGTTTGGGCAAAACTGACTTTTTTCTTTTTCTTTTCCTTTTCCTTTTTTCAGTTCTCTGTTCATTTTGCAGTGGATATCATCATCTGGAAAGGGCTTTATAGGTACAAAGAATGGTATTTCCTTTCTCAGAAAGCTAAATATACTGAAAAAGGAAAGTATGTTCTGGTAAGGGAGTAGGGAGGGATGATACAGATAGAGCACAAAGCAAAGAAGTCAAAGTGATGACAGATACAGGTCTTTAAAATATTGTGTATTTTCTTTAGTTATGTTTGTTTTATTATGTAATTTGCTTTTGCTGATTTTGGCAGTTACTGTAACTAGTCTGTAAATTTTTATATACTTAGCTCATGGCCCTTTGATTACTGGTTGATTTATATTTTACCCAGGCCTTGATTTCAGCTAAGAATGCATTCCACTCCATTTCTCCCATTCTCTCTCTTCATTGTTCCTTGTGCATTGGGATCATTTATGACTTGCTAGATAATTTCAGAGAGAGTTTGTGATTTTAAAGATGGTTCCTAGGCTCAGTTGCCTCAATCTTGCAGTGTGGAGCTTTTGATACTAAATAGGATTGCCTTTAAGAGGTATTGACTTCCCATCAGTTGCAGAGGCATCCTGCAACTAAAATCCAGCATTTTGGAGAATGAAAGGAAAGGTGTTCTTGGCCCCCCACCAAGCTCTCTAGTTTGGAAAATGTTAAATTTTAATGTTCAGCATCCAAAGCTATCTATCTTCTGCGAGAGAGGGATGATAACGCTCACATATTTACATAAAAGTTGCAACGATCTCTAAATCAAAGGTGTGCTAAATATTACTAATTCATAGGTGAGGGTGAAAATACACTTACTGTAGTTACATTTCTCTTTGAACATAGCTAGCTAGCATGATCCTGATGTGGGCCCCTTTTGATCAATGTCTTCAACAACTGCATACATGTGCTTGGTTGTTTTTATATGATTTCCTTTAGAAAACTGATTCACTTGCTGAATTACATTTTTCTTACTTGGCGATTACATTCATGGCTTTCAGTACCTTACTAACACAGTAAAAACTCAAGTGAATAAAAAACAAGTAGTTATTGCTAGCTTATTTTGAAATAGCACCTCTCACCTAGGTCAGTCCACCCAATCCTAAATCCTTATTCTTTGTGTATGTTTTTCTCTAGACAGAGTCTGGGTTTGGTTTATGACGAGTGCTACTATATGACAATATGCTATGAATCTTGCCATGTGTGAAACTTGAATTCTGTAGATAATGACAAAAGGTTTTGAAATATCTCACAGGGAAAAATGCCAATTTTTTTTCCTTCAAATGAATATAGTGTTTATAAAAGGCACTGAGTTGATAGCATGGAAGAATGGAGTTTATTATCTATTGGACCTGCCTAGCACAACAATGATAGCAACTTCTTCCTTGTTTCTCTTCTTATGTACTTGATAATGAGGTGAAGTATCCACTCCTAATGAAGCATCTCATCAGTCACTTGTGGTACAGCTTTTTCAATGTTATTGCCAGAAATGGTACTGGTATTTTCCTGGTGTCAACATGTAACCAAACTGAAAAGTACACAGACCAAAAATACGTTTTCCAAAATAAGTGGAAAGCCATTGGGCTGTGTTAAGTTACACCTGCATTAGTGATTTAGGCAAAGAGGATTCTGCATATCACAAGCATTTTTGTTTTCTATCAGGCAAATTAACTTTACTAAAGTAAAGCAGCAAATAAATAGAGAAGGTTAAGTACCTGCTCAATTTCAGGTGTATACTTGACTCCATTCCTATTCAACCAAAGCACCTGCAAATTGCTTAAATCCCATTACAATCGATGAGAATATTCACAAAGTTAGGTACAAACTGTAGTACCTTAGTGAACTGTAGCCTTTGAAGGGAACACGTCACACAATGATCTGGGTTTGCAACAATCTTGGTTGTGCAATTTTAAACCATACGCATGAAAGATGGGAGGAAACGTATTGTTTGTGTTGTGAGTTTGTTTAACAGCTTGAAAGTCACATCAAGGAAAAAATTACCACCTGCTCAGTGGTCTAGATGATTTGATTGTTTTTATTATTGGGGAGGCACTGGGGTGTTAAATGAAAAAAACGCTGCTGGAAGCAAGAAGGAGGTGGTCTTGGCTGTGGGAAATGAGAGGTAAACTTTAATTATACTAGTAATAGTTTCCAAGGAAGAAGTGGCCGAAGAGCAGTTCAGAGCAGTACAGTGAGCTTCTTTAATAAGGTTACAATTCAAATAATGACTCCACATCATTATCACTACTAGTATTGACCAGTTATCAAGTCTAGAGACCCTGTTGCTATCTATTATAAGGCAGTCTGAGGTTACTGTTTCTCAAGTGCTTTTCTATTCGTTTTCCAATCTTTATAAATTCTGTATTACTCTTTATGGAAAATCACATGGGCCACATCTAAAGGGTTCATATGATGTTTTCAGCCCATTCCCATCTCCTCATATGCATATGAATAACTTTACAGCAGCTGCAGTTTTACAGTCTCTTATTTCTCAAAAGAACATAGAGCTATATATATGTGTGTATATACATATATACACAAATACAAACACATATATGTATAGTCATATATTCATGTGTGTGTGTGTATATATATATATACACATATATACGTATATGTATCCTCCTTATTGCTGGCAAGATGTAAGTTGGACAGGAGGCCCAGGTGCTGTCATTGGCTGCGTGACAGCTCCCTTTATGGGGAGCTATTGAATTAATTGTCTTTGCTGCCGTAAAACCAGCATAGCCAGCTCTGTATAAGATGATCTGCGTTCCTACTGTGGCTCAGTGAACGTTTTGGAGAAGGTGCCTCAAGAGAGCATAACAAAATATGTTCTCTAACTTTGAGACACTCCTAAACACAGACTGGCCCACAAAGATGCATGGCTGCATCTTTTCCATGTTGAAAGTAGAGATGCGGTCCTGCCTGGGGAACGTTGACACGGGAAGCAAGCACAATGCCACAAATTGCAGCAGGTTTAACTCTGTCGTGTTTAACAGTTCACTGCCTCTAGAATGGATGCTTTCATTAGTTTTGATCTAAAGAATGAACAGAGTGACAGCAGGTAGCTGTATTACCTATATCTTTTTAGCATTGGCTTTTCTTAATCTAGAGTTTTGTTTTGTTTTCACGCATCACGTATTTATTAGAGTTAACTGAGAGCAATCATTCTGAGATGGTTGTATGGATGCTTTCTTTCATTTAGTTCCCTGCAATCAAAAAACACAAAAGTTGTGAGTATAAAATCTTCCTCTGAAAAGGAGTGAATGAAGTTAGTTTTCTCCCCTTTCTTATCTACTCTCCTATGGTATTGCTTACAACTGGTGTGCCTAATACCATTTATTAATTTAATAGATTCTGTTTTGGTTATATTTAAATCTTTTTACATAATGAGGACACCAAAGGTAAGCACCATCTGATGACATTTTATAGGGAACTCATAACAACTTGATGATAAAGAGTGTTTGTCAGAATTTGGGATGCAATTTTCACATGTGTTCAACTGACAGAAGGACTGCAGTCCTATATTTAAAGGGAATTTAAGTAAGTAGGAAGCAGGTCTACAAAGGTACTTTGGTATTCAGTTCCTATGTAAGCACTAACTCTCAACTTCAAGCTGATGACAAAATGACATATAGAGAGAAGCTGCATGACATTAGTGGCTCCAGCCCATTCTAATAACTGCTAAGTCAGAGATGGGTTGTACCTGGATGGCTCAGAGCATTGATTGCAGAGCGAGATTGCATCTGTTGTTAAACACTGTATACATTTACACAACAAAACTGTCTTTTTAGGTGTCGACAACTATCTGCCTACTCTCCTTTCAAAAAAAAAGGAGGGAAAAAAAAAAGCAGGCAGGCAACAGCAACAGAAACCCTGGCTTTTACATTACAGCCTAGAGACTGAAGTATTACCAAAGAGGCAGGAGACCTATATTTTCCTGAGTGTGAGTTTATCAACATAAGCAGCCTGATTTCCCAAGACAGCACCCTACTAACAAGGCTAGAGAAGTTAGGTGTTCTGCATTTGCAGTTATGGAGAGACTTCTGGACCCTGATGATTAACAAGATGGGAGGAACAGGCTTTCCTAGTCTAGAGATAAGGATAGCGACTTCAGCTAGTCACTGGATAAAGCACATGAGAGTTTTGGGAAGAAGGACTAGCCTCTGCCTACTCGCCCCTACTCCCCATTTTCTTTCTTCCTTTTCTTCATGGTGTCCTGAATCACAAATTATCTTCTTCATAATGGCCCAAATTCAGAGCTGTCTGCTTCTGCAGACTTATCTGTGGCCTAAGTACTAGGAATGGTACTCCTCTCGAGGAACGCAGTCAATAAAATTAAGGTATGCCTTAAAACTCTATTTGGTGTTGCTGTTATGGCTTAAACTCAGATAGGTGTAAGGATCCTGGAATGCTAACTGAATTTTGCCCTGCAATTGCAGTGAACGGTTCACACAAAGCTGTTGGATGATTACTCGATTCGATCGATGTTCTTCCCCTTTTCATTCGCAGTCTTTATGCTACTGGTTCACAGGTGGTTGAGCTGAGTCACACTTTATCTTTGCTCCTTTTTGTGCACGACTGTGAAACCTGGAGTTAGTAGGAGTGAGAATTCATATTGCAGCTCACTATGCAATGCAACTTTCCTTGTATGTGTTGACATTAAATATGGACATACTGTTTTTCCAGAACAGGATTAATTAAATCTAGTAAAATGAGTCAGTATGCTTAAAACAGAAGTTTTACATTCTGAAGGCATTCTCCTAACAAAAATTTGTCAGAACATGTCCATGAAAACTTTTGGTGCTAAAGTGGATTTCAGATGTGACAACGTTTTCTACCCAAAATGACAACACTTCATGAGGAAAAAAATCTTTTCCTTTGGTTTTCAGCCAGAGTTCTTCAGCTTCTAAAATTATTTGTGATGAGCAGTAACGAGCTGAGTTGCGTGTTCTCAGCTGCATGTTGTGTTCCTCCAGTAAAAGCTGCTCAGGTGGAAGCCTCCCGTGGGAAGGACAGAGCCTAGGTAGGGAGACAAGACTCCTGGGATTGCAGTGGGGAGGGACGAGGCACTGGGAGACTGCTGCATGGTGAGCAACAGGGACACTTAAGGAAGCAGACCGCTAGGCCTTGGGGGAGGGGGGAGTGACATTTTCTAGCACCTAGAGGGAACAGTGAAGCAACTGCTTTAACTCAGCCGCTGAATTGGCTGAAAGCAACCCTGAAAACAAAGACCTACCCTGCAGGGACACAGGGGAGAAGAGCTGTTTATAAGCCTTTCTGTATCTCAGTTTTCTCTAGACAGATCCACCTGAAAGTTCTGGCTGACAGGCGGTCCCACTGCACAGCAGTGAGCCTATGCTAAATACAATTGGGGAGGAAAAAAAAAAAAGGAGAGAGCATGGAAAAGTGCTTTGCATCAGATGCTGGTGGTAGCGGTTCTGTTTATGAGCTTTCACTAGTTCAGCAAATCGTCCTTATTTGTTGGCAGTTCATGTCCCTGTAGCTACAGCAGCTGCGCAGTACACAGAGGTAAACTGCACTAGTAGAGCCACCACCTGTTAATACGCGTACATTACTGAACCCCACAATATCAGTACGGTTAGTCTGGTGCTGAAGTCTAAACTGCAAACAGGGATGAAATAATCTGGTCTACAGGTATCATGGATAATCCTTCGTAATATATAAATAGCTGGATTGGAAACTGTTTTTTAAAAAAAGAGGAAAATATACGCTCAGTTCATAATTTTGACACCAGACCTAAAACAGATTTGGTTTCTGCTGTCTGTAAACATGCCATGAATACCCTTTCTAAAAGCACAGTCAGCATGAGCTTGGACATTCAAGATTCTTTTTAGTTGCTGGAGACAAACCATCAGGCACCAAACTCAGCGTCAGAGTCAACACAGCAATGCCATCACCGTTGTGTACCAGGATTTTAAGCTAGCTTTTCCTCTGCAAACAGCAGAGGTGCTTTTTGTTCTACAGCTTTAGAAATCTCTTGTTTACTTGCTTAGTTTCTGTACCATGTTTTTAAACTTAGTAGGACACAAAGTACTTGAGCTTTCTGGCTAGCTGGATAGCTAGCGATAATGGTGTCAGTACAGCCACACTGTGAACTATGTGATGAGTGTTTCTGCAGAGCAAAGAAACATTTTATGCTTCACGCCACAGCCACAGAACAGGGAGGGCTAGTACCTGGGATGATTTTCCTTATATGGTTATTTTGCAAGCAGCCAGACTAGAAAAAATATTTTTATAACAGAATTTGGCTTTTTTTTAGCTTCATGGTGTTTGACTGCTCCATGTTCCAGAGGAGAAACTGGGTAGCGGTAGCATGTTGTTTCTCATGCTTTGGTTGCAAGTAGTAAGGCTGTTCCTGAGTATTGTGTAGTTTACTTGCGTTTTGTGTTGTAGCTATTTGAAATGCAGATTGCTTGTGAGAGGTGTTGCTGTTAATGTAAGTGGACAAGCACAACATTTTAATTCAGAGTGGTACAGCTGTGTCTTTTCTAAATAGGGCCTACAGCCTATTAGAAGAAATGCTAAAAATATATTGCTTTTTAATTTCAGGAAAAGTGTTATGTTGGGGCTTGCTAGTAGACAAACTTCCCTGTGTTCTTCCATGTCCGCATTTTGTTTAAGTAAGTCCCCAACCCTCGCGCCTTCCCTCCAAGTGGTAGAAGCAAAATTGCCGCAAACACTTTAATAGTGCTGGGAAAGAGGAATCTATGCTCTGCTGAAGGTTAGTTCTTCTTCCTGAACATGACAGAAGACTTTCTGCATCAGCACGTTTCCTCTACGGATTACAAATAGCCTTAAAAATATGCTCCCTTTCCCAGTAGGAGCACAGAACCTTTTGTATTCTGCTTCCCTTTTCCCCTCTCCAGAGATTTGCCTTGAGTGCATGGTGCTGGCCCATCTTTCTACTGTGAGGCTCCTAGCCCCCCACAGGAAAAATAAGTGCTTTTCCCTGAGATCCAGTATTCCCCATCTCTTTTTTCTCTCCCCACCTTAGTCCCGAGAATACCCCTCCAGTCAAACAAATAGTTCTGGTATTTAAACAAGATAGCCTTGATTTCATCTTTATCCAGTCCTCCCCCTGCCCATCCCTGCCAGTAATCCAGTAGGACTATGAAATTGGCTTGCTGCCCTGTAGATACTCTGCATCTAATCATAATAGTGATTAGGTACGTGCGCACTACGATACCATTCACACTGTGGAATGTCATACATTTTAACTGGCACACCGCCGTGCCTCTGCCTTTTTAAAATTCAAACAATTTAAATGTTTACTTCACTATGGGGGTAGCACCATAACTCCATATCTTAGCATCTACAGCTTCCAAATTTGTTACCATCAATGGATAAGTTGGATAGATTAATCCCTGTTGAGTAAGGTGATGACTTGTTGCTGTCTTCGCCACTGATGTGTAGGTTTGTGGCTGCCTAAGTGCTCTTCACTTCATTTTCTTCTAACACAGACAATGTAGGTACAAGAGAAGAAGGGGCTGCTTTTCTTTCAAAGCAGTTTTTTTTCAGACATTTGGCTTTAGGCAAAGTTAAAATTCCAAACTATCTGCTAGTGCATTACTTTTCTTGAACAACAGTTGAAGATCTTATCCCCATTGTTTTTCTGAAGGCCTAGTTTCCATTTGGCTGATAAAGGCTGGACGCAATTTGTATATAAACTGCAAGATTTAGAGTTTGAATGCACTCAGTTCTGTGGGCCTATAGGTTCCATAATAGCTTTAGCTTTCTCTTCCTGTGGGGACGTCTGCCCCTGGTGTGCAAAGGGAGAGAAAAGAGCCGTTGTACCTTTTTCCTTCCCAAGTGCTGTCTCTGGAGTGGATACAGAACGTAGATACTGCCAACTGCTAGCTCCACAATGATTTCAAACCCCCAGCATACTGTGAGAGTCACAGTGAAGATTAAACCACGATTTCTGCCTCACCAGATAGCACAGCACCATTCTATCAAACTAGCGCCTAATACAACAAATGATGCAGAGCTCTTCCAGCAGCTCCCATGTCTTTGGAAACCTTCACAGCCAAGCCTGTACCTTTGAAGCAAATGGTTTTGGATAGCACTTGACTTTTACTTTCAGTGCGTTTTCACCATTACAGTTTCATCCTTGACCTCCATTTCCTCAGTATTCCTTTCTCGCAGAAAAGGCCACGTGATGATTCACATGTGGAGTCTTTTTTTGTTTCTCCTTCAGAGCAGAAAATTCTGTGAACGCTTTACAGGTGCTAACGTGTGTGACTAGGCAACATAGGAGAAATGTCTTGGGAGCAGAAGAGACTGCATTTTTAGCTTTCAGTGATGGCTTTTATAAAGGAGTCGTAACTTGTTGCAGGTTTCTGCCAGTAAGCTGGAGAAAATTGAGTTGTGAGGCCCTGGCAGTGGAGAGCCTATGTGAATAGAAGGCCCATTAGAATGTAGCCTTCGCAAGTGTCATGAAGGATATTGAAATAATAAATCATTAGTATAGTTTTCAAGGCATCTAGGATTAACTTCTTGTTCCACTATTCCCCTTTTGTGTTATTGGAATGACTCATTCATATGATCTGAGCATCTCTACCTCTCCTGTAAGAAGGATGTAATAGTACTTTTTTCGTCAATTCAAGCCTGTAATCCCTTCAGGATAGGGGCTGTTCCTCACTCTGTATTTCTGCTGAGTCCTGATTTTTTTCACATGGACCTTGAGTATTTCATATAAGTAGTATCTAATAATCCTTACTCCACTGTGAAGGAGAAAGGTGTCAAGTGAGGCTCCAAAAATACAAGCAGTTGTCTAGTAACAGAGCATGCATGGAGTACCCAAGATGTGTGCTTGTTTGGCACCTGTGACCAAAATCCACCGCTTACTGATTGCAGCTGCGTCTCCCTTCAGAGCATGACTGCTCCTACTACCAGAAAGAGAACCGATATGCAATTGCCCTGCCATAGTAGGGCTGAAGAGTGCTCCAACACTGTTGCAGTATGCATTCGGGTATAACTCTCTGGTTCCTTTTGCAGATCACATGCTGACATGCTATTCTTGTTTTTCCCCAAAAAAGATGTAAAAATGAACTATCAGATAGCAAATAACAACCCACGTAATTAAATTTTCATTGTCTTTCACTCTAATGTCCATCTGCCTATATTTAGGGGTCAATATTCCTGATGTAGGTCAAACTCCCATAAAACTCATATTGACTTCAGTCTTTTCCCAGCCTCTAGAATTCCAGATATGACCCTAAATTTGCACATCTGTCAGCTGAGATGCTTCCCTGCGTCTACCTACTGTTGCTGGAAGGTATGCAAAAAGTGATGCTCTTCTTTGGGCTGTGCAAAATTAATACGTTTAGCTGTGGCCTGAGGACTCATCGAAGGTGTGTTATAAGAAACTGCAAAATATGACACAGATTTAGAGTGCATATGTTCTGAATTGCAGATATACGTAACGGAACCATTCTAAAAAATTTATTGTAAAGAGCTTGCAAAATCATTTCCTCCCACAATAGGCTGTCAGTTACAGTAAGATAAAACATTATGACGCTGTGAATCCTTGTCTTAGAAGCTATATGAAATCTAAATCTAAATTTATCCCTGTACGCATTCAATTAGGAAGATGTGCTGTGACAATGGTTGAGTTTCAGCCATTGTTTCTTCTACTGTCTTACATATCTAAAAGGTAAGTACATTTTTCCACCCCTATAACTAGGAAGCATTTTCCTATGAAAAAATGTGGACTTTCCATGTACTTGGATGTCTTCTCAAGTATCTAGGTGCCAAGGTTTAAGAACAAATAGCAGTGTAGAGACTAAATGGATTTGGATACCAAAGCATTTTAATCACAGATATATGCAATTTTACGAATTAATGGCTTTGCTGTTCTCCAGGGAGATGGCACAGTCACAGAGAGAGGTTAAACAGGTCAGCATGGTAGTTCGTGCTGTGCTGTGCATAGTCCTGGTGCAGGGCCATGGGCACTCAGGGCTCTTCTCTGCTCCCTGGGTTTGCCATAGTTGGAGAGATGGTCCTGGATCCTGATGCAGGGTCATGGGGCTTCGCTCCCCAGAATCTTTTTCAGGAACTCTCAGTTACCCCAGTATTCTTAAGTGTCCTTAGTTAAGGACTGGGTAGACACTGTCGTGTTGATGACTAGTTGATGATGTTCATTTTCTACTTTGTTGTTGCCATTCTTGGCACTTACCATCTGCATGTTCCAAATGCTTCTGGATGCTTTTACACTTCTTAATAATCAATGGGTTGTTTGCACAGTTTTGCTGTATATGTCCTTGAGCGCACCAAAACTGTGCTCAGGGGACAGGTGTTTAATCATAGTTCATCTCTTTCTACAGCAAAAAGTTAGTTAAACTTCATGAGCTTATGCTAACAGCTATACTAACTAGGTGTAACTCATGTTAAATGCTACCCTAGACTGTCACTAAATACTCTAACAGGACAATTGAGCAGATTTGCAACCAAAGAAAACATGCTATGCTCATGAGTGTAGAAGGACAAAAATAAGATGTGTCTATATTTTTTTCCTGTGTGAAAAATGCTTGCTTATCTAGGTGGTCACCTGCTTTCACTGCTGCAAACCTAGTTCTCACAGTTAATCTGCAGGAAAGCAATCAGAGCGGTGGTGATCTTTATGGATGCTAAATTCCTAAACCTTCAGACAACACAAAAAACATTTATTTTCAGCAAAATAGATGTGAAGAGAATCCTCATAAATTCATTTGCACAAAAGAGTGTTATCTGAGAGGATGTTCATTTCTTTATTTGGGTATATGTTTCACAGTGTTACCAATTTTCTCACGTTTTTATCATGAAATCTAATCAGCTTCCTTCCTTTAATGTTTATGATTTCTTCCACAAATGGAAATCTCTCATTAGTGGGAACTCATTTTGTTCTTTTGAGTTAGAGCTGCATGACAGTGAGGTCTTCCTTTAAAATCTTCATTGCTGGATTCTTGCAAGTATCTTGCTGACAATAGTTAAATCAGAGCTTCATCTGTTGTATTAGCATGGAAACAACAGACCCTATTGGCTAAGGAGGAATGTATGGGGGTGGTGCGAAAGCCTTCAAGGTTGTTTAATATGATCAGTCATCCATATTAACACATAATGGAATCAACCAGGCTTCTTGAACCATGGACGACTGTTTATCCAAGCAGCCATGTAGTTTTGTTATCTTCATCCACGTGCTTCCATACCTCTAAACTCTTGGTCTGTTTGTTATCTCGTGCTGTGGATGTCATATAGGCTCTGGTTCTGTGCAGGTAGTTCCCTTATTTGTGTCTAGCCCCACTTGAAGACCTTGTGACTCAGGATCAAAGGTTCACATAAACTGCTGTTTAACACAGGCCTTTCCAGTTGGAAAGATTGCGCTAATAATTGCATGCTGTTGTTAGTTTAGAGCAAGGGATCTGATGTTAAACATCATGTACCTCTCTGGACTTTTATAAGACGTGGATGATGGTTATATCAGGATATAAAATCACCAGGAAATAAGTTTTGTGTATTTGGGGTGTGGTTGTTATTTGCTTTCCTAAATCATATTAAAAAATGATTTGATGTAAGAAGAGGGTAAACATGTTTCAGGAAGGAATTTAATGAGATGTTATAACAAATTAGTTCATCACACATGATTGCATGATTAAAATGATAAAATAGCAGGCTTGGCCTTAGAATATAGAAGTTAGTCTGAACACATGCAGGCCTGAGGGGTTGAGTTCATTATCTTTTTAGATTAAGTGCTTTTTATGTGCATTGCAAAAGTAGCTCAGTGACATCTCTGCATATGTTTCTAAGTTGTTGGGGATTTGTTTTTTGTTTTTTCCAGATCTACAACATAATGAGTCCTCTCACATATACGTGGCCTTGAATAAATTTTTCTTCCTTCGTAGCTGCGCTACGTTGGCACAACGTCTTACAGGCTTGTGTTATTTTTGTGTAATGTCTTATATTACGGGTTATGCCATGCAGAACTGGCCTACACATGGAGTAAAGCATGTGCTTTATCAGACTGGCACAGTGTTAAAAGTCAAAATATTTTTCACTTGCCTCTAATGTGTCAGATTTGGGTAAGAAAATGATACAAATTCTTCAAGCATCTCATTAAGTAAGTGCGGTCCTGCTTTCTTCAAATGAACTGGTACTTCTGAGTTATGAAAATATGTGAGATGCTTATTCTCAGTGAATAGCAAAGTCAATGCAAGGAGTACTTGTTGAGATTATTTGATAAAAATGCGCTTCATTCAGAGTTCGTGTTGGCAGCTACTCAGATTCTTCCTTTTTTGTTGCATAAGTGTCTTGGCAGTTTTGCATATCAAAGCTAACTTCTAGTATATTAAACAATGTGGGCCAAATGTTGCAGTCCATTAGGCCAGAGAAAGAAAGTGTAAATGATTTTGCTCCCATGGCATTCCTTTAGATTTATGTTGACATTAGATAGAATTTAGTCACAGAATCACAGAATGGTTGAGGCTGGAAGGCACCTCTAGACATCATCTAGTCCAACTCCCCTGCTCAGGCAGGGTCCTCTAGAGCAGCTTGCCCAGGATTGTGTCCAGACAGCTTTTGAATATCCCCAAGGATGGAGAGACAGCCTCTCTGGGCAACCTGTGCCAGTGCTCTGTCACCCTTCACAGGAAAGAAGTTTTATCTCGTGTTCAGATAGAACTTCCTATGTTTCAGTTTGTGCCCATTGCCTCTCATTCTGTCACTTGGCACCATGGAGAAGAGTCTGGCCCCATCCTCTTGACACCTTTCCTTCAGATCTTTATACACATTTATTGGATGCCCCCTCAGTCTTCTCTTCTCCAAGGTGAACAGTCCCAGCTCTCTCAGCTTTTCCTCATGGGAGAGATGCTCCAGTCCCTTAATCATCTTAATAGCAGGATTACCTCCCTCCACCTGCTGACAACACTCTGCCTCATGCAGCCCAGGATCCCATTGGCCTTCTTGACTACAAGGACACATTGTTGACTCATGGTCAACTTGCCCACCCGGACTCCCAGGTCCTTCTTGGCAGAGCTGCTTTTCAGCAGGTCAGCCCTCATTTTAATTAACTTATTTCAATGTTAATGCCTTAATGCTAAAAATGAAAAGCTCTTCAGGTTTATTTGTTTTGTCCAGGCAATTTGTCAGGTTTGTCCAGGAAAATCCCACTTGCAGGGACTAAATATTTTTATATGCTAAAAGCAGCACTATTGTTTCTTTACTTTCAGGGGACAAGAACTGAACACATGAATTTCCATGACGATAAAAATAAACTTATCGCCCTGTGCCACAAAACTTGAGCAACGTGCTCCAGGTTGGTTATGCTAACAAAACACCATTCTAGCTCACAGAGATGCCAATAACAGGCACAGTTAGTTTATGCTTCTAGCATTATCTAGAAAACCTTTGGAAAGGTGACTGTTATGCCCTATGTTTTAGGACAGCCAGAAACCAATCAAAGCAGTAGCAGCATATACATGCTTATATAAATCTCCAAAGAAGAGTTATTTGAAATCCATTTGTATTCCTGTAGTGTCTTTACAGTGTTATAAGGAAGAGCAAAAAGGACAGCACTGTGGATTCTGTTTAGTGCAAGCGCTACCCTTCCTTAGCTGACTCCAGAAATGAAAGTGACAGTAAGAGGCTTGTGAAAGGCATCCAGCCAAACCTTGGCCCAGTCCTTATGTACTGCAGGCTAGGAAGAGGGATTCTGTTACAATTCTTTCCCCTTTGAAAGTAGTGCAAAACCTTTTTTTACACATTGGAGAGGAAAGGTCAGTCTTTCTGACTGTTAAATATTTTATGACTTTTGTTGTCATAATAGAACTCATGTCACTGATCACTTTATAGCAGAATGGTCTTAGCATGATAAAGGAAAATAAAATTGAGTATATTTTAATCCAGAGCCAAATAAATAATCATGAGAATGAAAGCAGGGTATGTATATTGAATCTCTGGAAGAAGTTTAAATAAACATTTCTTGCTGATGATTTGACAGGAAATTGGTTTGCTTGCACATACAAAAGCTTTCTTTTTCCAAATTCTAATTAATTATCTACTTTGTCAATTTTCGATTAAAGCTGTTTTTAAAAATTGCATTAAAAATAGGAAATGTTGGCCTTTAAGTACGAAGAGTTGTTTTACTTGTAACATAAATATATACTTGTGCAGTCTTTTTTTAACTGCAAGAAGCTTTTGCTTTAGAACCATAAACTTTTTTTAAAAAACAATTTTTCAACTTGATGACAATTTCTAAGGAAAAATTGCACTCCTGATGATCTGCAATTTTTAAATTTAAAACTTTTTTTCTTGATTCTCAGCCATCTACAGTTTCTCTTACAAAGAAAGGCATAACAATGGGCTAAGGGCTAACTGATAAATCCATTTTTTGAAGAAACCCCGGTGTCCCAAACAGTTACTGCAGAGGATTCAAAAAATCCCTCTTCTCCCCATCTTTCCTTTTATCTTCTAGCTTGAACAAAGCAGTCCCTCTATTCAATTTTCCTTTTTCTTGTCTAGATCTTTTTTTAGTTTTTGTCCTTCAATTCTATTACAATTTGTTGCTCTCTTTATTACAATTTTCAGCTCTCCCTGTTCAGTTATTTGTTCCTTGTCCTTTTATGCTTTATCTTTTTCTAATCTATGTTGTCTTCCTCTTTTATGATGGCTAATGGAAACTATGGTAGAACATTCTTTGTCAATTTTTTATTTGATTTTTATCTAATTATGAATATTATTTTTAGATTTTACATAGAAGCATGTTTAGTTAGCTGTATTTTATGCATATGGGAAAAAAATTCACTTTGGAGCATGCTATGAGAACAGAACAAAGGGACAATTGCAAAGATAAATGTACCAAAAGGTCTTCATAAGCTCTGTTTTAAAAGTCACTTTCTCAGGCAACCCATCAGGATGTCTGAACTCAATCAAAGGATGTGTCAGGCTGCATGGTTGACATTTCAACACTAAAAAGAGCTTACCCTAGTTTTAACACACAAAATGGATTATGTCATGTGACCAGTGAAACATGGTGCTGAGTAAAATTTTGATTACTGGCTATTGTAAATCTGGTAGGGAACTGACTTTCAAAGTCAATACTGCCTGGCAAATTAGTAATTCTTGCCAAAGGCGTGAGGTCTGCTAATGTAGAAAGAAAGCATTTCTTAACTAGTTCTACTTTCCTGTGTTTAAGACTATTGGAAATCAGGTGTTCCCATTAGATAAAATTACTTCAGTTTCTGTGAGTGCTAATAAATATCACCTCATGGGTAAATCGTGGTTTCATAACAGCCCATCACATTGCTGGTGGGAGAAAAGAAACCAATTATGTTTTCTTTTCTCATAGTTCTTCCTCTATAAAAATAATATGCATGTCTCTATAGTGAGGGGGTACTGAAGACATGGCTGAACATTGATAATGTTAAAAACTAAAATTGAATTCCTTTCTGTACAAAATATTTAGCAACTCAAGGGCTCCTTTTGTATTATAGGCAACTTCCAGAAATTCTACCCCTGCTCCCACGTTCCACTAGAGCACGGACCCCTGGAGAGGATGCCAGTCCTCTTCTTGGAGGCTTCGGAGGAGCTCAACAAGCAGAGACATCTGGATGCTTGGTAATCCTTCTGCTCATCACTCCTTATGTAAGTAGTCCTAACATCCATGGCTAGCCACTGATTAGTCTGATGCAGTCATGATAAATGTAGGTCACGAGGATGAACTATAGCAGTATGCTACATTTTCACATACAAATCTTACTGCTGAAATGCTTTGCTAATGCCCTTTCAAAAGTTCAGCATTCTGCAGGGAAGACTTAAATGCCAAATCTAACTAAAATTCATGTGGGCATCTATTTAAAAAAAAAAAAAAAAAAAAAGAGCATGTGGTCAGTAGCTACCTGATCTGCTTGTGTAAGTGATTTGCAGACTAAACTGGAAGGCATGCTGAAGGCACAGACTCAAAGAAGAGCTACTATTAAAAGGAATTGGAGAAAGAAAGAAGAATGGAAATAAGCTCTTCTTGGTGGAAACTGTTGTTTCAAACTGGAATTCTGTACAGTCTTCAGCTATAAGTCTTTTCTAATTTTATATACCCTACTTTATCTCCTCACTGTTTTCTCATCCATCTTCCCCTTCCTGCACATACACACACCACGACCACTTGTAGCGATATGATAGTGTGTTACTGGGGAGGAGCTGTTCAAATCGGTCCTTAATGAGGGAACAAGTTGCAAATCTGAAATAAAAGTATGGGAAGGGATACATGCTCACTTTAAAACAAACAAACAAACAAAAAATGCCCTCTGCTTCTCTTTAGTTCAGAGCTGAATTGAATCTAGAGTCACCAGCACTTTTTTTCCAGTTTATGCTTTAAAAAAACAGCACTTCATTAGGGGATTCACTTTGAAAAATGCATTGCTTTATCGTAATGTTTAATGATTAGTCAAGCTGTGATTTATATTTACCTCGAGAGACAGTTATTTGAATCATCCTGTTATCCTACAAAGAGGTTTAAAATGGTCTAATATAGTATTTTGGAATTTCTTAAATGGTATATTTTGAACACAATAAATTGTGATTTAATGCACCTTAATTAATATTCAAATTTAAAATGTGCCAAACGCAATCTAAGAAATTGCTACTTAAAAAAACATTAAATAAGTTTACTAATGAACCTATGCAGTTCTTTCTCCTGATACAGTCAGACTTGAATGTGATCCTTCTGAAGAGCATAAAGCTCAAAAACTTTAATTTTTCAAGCAGTACAGCAGTAAACATATAGTCCATTCAGAGTTCCTTTATGGTGACAAGAAAGGGCCTCTCTTGTCCTTCATAAGATAACAAAAATTTACTTTCAATAAGTAACTTTGGAGAATGCATTTGTGGGTCGTGGATGTGGACTATTTGGAAACAGCTGTAATTATCATGTCTGCAGATCTATGTCCCCTTCCAAACATTTATGTTTGGCTGTTACTTGTATGCCACTAGAAAAAACTTATCTTGATTGTTCTGTATCTCTCAGCTCCTTGAATTTTGATTTTAATCTTTTGTAATTTTTCGTCTAGTCACTGACCTCTTTACTTCTGAATTTAACCAAGCAGAGAAAATGGGGTATATACTTAACTCCAGTGAATGGAAATCAAAGGCATGATAGATGTTTAATACTTGATGCCTGCTTTAGCATAGAACTACTCAAAACTTAACTTTTCGATAACATTTTTTTATTTACAATTTAAATATCTTGAAATGCTCCAAAACTATTTTCAGCTATCTTCTCTATTTAAGCATTGTATTTGATTTTGAAAGGGAGGAAGGGTGTCCTTTTGTTTGTGAAGGAACTTCCATGTCCCAGTGATATTCTAGGGCAATCCTTGACACATTACTGATGTTTGCACAACTCTTTACTGTGAGGAGCATGTTTCTTCTGTGATAATGAAATCAGCTCTTTTGAACAGCTCTCATCTTTCCACAGGGACCAGCTAAATGTGTACTGTAGGCCTGGCTCAGAATTCCTATAACCACAAAATGGTTTTGTCCTGGTACAGCTCAGCATGATCGTTCAGTGTGGTTGAAAATACTGACTTTTTCTTTGTTTCTCAGTCTCTAGAGGGAAGAGTAAAAAGACTGCATTTTGGCATTTCACTGTAGATGCAGTCGTCCAACAAGCTCCATGCAAACTGATTTTTTTTTTTAAATAAATTATGATTGTAATGGATGTATATGTTTTAATTATTTTAATACTTTTAATATTTAAATCGGCTTAATGGATATATAGTTTTTGCTTGTCTAAAAGAAGAATGGTGAATGCAAATATCTGGGATCTTAGAGCACATTAATTATTATTATTATGCAACATATGACACACCAAGGAATTAATGTTGAAAGAGTGTCAGCCACATCACACAGCCAGGAAGTTAATGGGTTCCCCTCTGAATACAGCAGACCAAGGCTAATGCATAGGAATCAGGGAAGCTAGAAATGCATGCTTATCAAAACAAAAAACAAAAAAAAGGGGTAAATCATATGGAGTTATATCTCAATAGGCACAATAGACACCTGTCTACCGTGAATTTATATCAGACCTCCACAACATCCTGTGGTGACATCTTCCACAACTTAATTCATCTTGAGCATAACCAGATTTGAAGACTACAGCCTTATAATTAACTGAAGTTAGGAATGAAAGGGAGCAGAGTCACTACAGGCACCCTAGGTATTCAGTGGACAGAAAGAACGAATATAGGTGAGAGTGATTCTCCCCTACAGTGGGAGAATTAGAAATGTGATTAGCCTTCTATCTTCAGTACCTCACAGAAATGTCTACAGTCAGGTGGATTTAATCCTGTCCAACACTGCCAGAATTAGTCTTAGTATTATTACCAAGGGTAATTAGTTTCACTATTAAAACATTATAAACTCTGTCTGCATTAAGCAGTACTTTCCTATGAGAACTTTTGATTTGCTGTGCTAGGCAAAAAGGATACCGTTCTCTTTTAAGCTGAATATATTATGGGTAATTAAACCAATGAAAGTTAATTTGGTATAACATGAAGCCAAGCTGATAATAAAAGAAAGAGTCATTTATTTCAAAGTCTGTGGTTCCAAAGAAGAGATGAAATATGCTTTTAGTATAAAACAGTATTTCAGTTAAAGTGCTCAGACAATGTACTCTTATACCTCTTAAAAATGCTAGGCATTTTAATATAGGTAGTGGTTATACTCGAGTTTTTATTCCTATATTGTCTCTTCTCCGCTTTTCCACCCTCACTGGTGCCTTTCCCCCATTTATGATGCTCATCATGTCTGTGCCATGAGTTCTGAACTAGTTAAGCTATCAAATACTCCATGCTACTCTCCGAGAGCCGCTTCTTTCCTTTCTAGAGTTCCCATCAGAAAGGCAGGTCTATGGCACTGAAGAGGAAAGGAAAAGGTATTTTTTAGTATTTGTCTGTTGGCATCTGTTGGTGGATTTATCTTGGGGTGAAGATAGACCAAGAGGATTTTTGGATCTGTCAGTATACAGAATTTATTGTTTTTGAAGAAAAAGGGCCCCAAAGGTGGACATTTCCAAGCAGGAGAGGACCAAGAGAAGACTTTTATGCCAAAGACTATGGGCTTTGGGGGGTGGTGTTAATGGGGAGGGAGAAGAGAGCATCGCCCAAGCCTAGAATGGGGGAGTGTGAGCATGGCTGAGCCTGTCCTCTGACAGATGGGCTTTTAAGGGTTTGAACTTCCCAAAAGTTCATTCCTCTTTCTGTGTCACAGCTGGGCTACACAATTCAGAGGGTGAATGTGGAAAGGCATGACAGGGCTTTACTTTCCACTGCCCATCCGCTGCTGCAGCAGCACGGGGTGGCAAGAGGCTTTTGGAAGAGGAGCTGTTTGAATATGTTGTCCTGCTCCTGCTCCCAGTTCCTTCAAGCAGGAGGCCTGAGTACAGAAGAAAGCCAGCCTTCACTAGAACAAAATATGCTGCAGTAGGATAGGAGTAGGTATGCTGGCACTGCGTACCTACTACGCCCCTTCTATGGGATAGATGTTACCAGCCCACAACTAAATGAACTGGATAACAGAGAAGCAGAGATGGAGGTAGGGAGAAAACAAAAGGTCTGTGAAGGGTCTGAATTCTAACATCTTATAGCTATACTTGAACTTGAGCAGTAGGTGTTAAATTTGGCCTATAATCTCTCTGCATTCAATAAAACAAGGGTGGGAACCGTTTGAGCAGAAGGAATATATGTGCAGGGACACAATGCTGAAATACTTCTTTTTTTTTTTTTTCAGTTTTTTCCCCTTCCCTTGGCAAAACTCCCAATTTAGTCAGTAAGATTTATTTCAAGATTATTAGATGCAATTATTTAACACAAATGCATTTTACATAGTAATTATTTTTGAACTTTTGTAGGCCTAACTGTTCACGAAACTCAGTCTTTTGTCTCTGCAGCAGAGAATGCAAAGGCTCTGTGACTGCCCTCTCCTTGCTTCCCCAAGAGCTTGCTGTTTAAGAGCTGGTTCTTGCCAAATCAACCAACCTTAATTGCAGTGCATTCTTCTTTCTTATTTCATGCTTAGCAAGAATAGCAACACAGTATAGTGCTGGAAGGCAAAAATTCCTGGGTGTCTGCCTCTGTTTTGCTCTGTGATTTCAGGCAAATATAACAAACCCCCAGTTCACCTTTGCACCCATGCAATAGAGATAATAGTTTGTATCCACCTGTCTTTCAGAGCTGTAATTTTGGTTGACAGTTTTTCAGTTTAGGAAATTTGGGATTGATTCTATTCCCTGTATACCTCTTGACGCTCTTAATCCTTTGCAGGCACTCCCATGAAAAGAAAAGGGACTATTCTGTGTAGGAAAAGGATAATAAGTTGTCTTCCAATGCTGTGTGTGTTATTAACAACTACAGCTACACTTTTGGACATGCTAAAGGGTAGGAAATTACAGCTACTTGGGCTTGCATTTCTCTTTATAGTCTCCTTGTAATTTTGAACAAGGCTCCTGATAGAATTAGAAGCTTTATATGGCCAGACTAGCTTTTGAAATGAGCAGAATATAAAGAATTACCTAAAATGACCAGCATGAGCACTCCAAACCAAGAAATTGAAACATATCATTTTCATAGTTCACTGTTCATTGGCATTGGACAGCACTAACAAATCTGCAGCCTCAAATGTACTGTGCTCTAGAGCAGAGACCAGGGGAGCATCATGAGTCACGTCCTCGGACTGCCTAGGTACTCAGATTGCATTGGTACTCCAGTGGAAATTTGTCATTGCAAGGCAGCTTACTTGTCCATCTTTCCACTCATTCAGTCTACAGTGAATGAACATGCCTGAGTTACCCTGTATGAGTACATCCCTTCCTAAAACATGTGCATTGTAACATTCTTCTGTTTTTCAAGACTGCTGTTTCCCACACAGTGCTGTGTCAGCAGCCAGAATATGATATGTGTATTCTGTGATTCAGCTGGTCAAATAGAAAGAACTGCTTTGATCTCATTCCCAGCTGTTGTATGAATTGGCTGCTCCTTGAATATAATGGGGCTGGTTTATATTTCATAGCATTTAATGTACTGGAATTACCACTAGAAATAACTACGGTAATAAACTTAAAAGTAATGATAGTCATTCTTCTTTCTGTGGAGAAAGGGTCACTGATTGAAAACTATATGCAACAGTTTCATTCCCTGGGCTTACACATGGTCCTTGAATGTACCAGGTGCAAAAAAACTTTGATTCCTAGCTAATCTCAGAGGTGGGACTGAAGGCTTTCCTCAGTGGACTTTGCTCTGGTTCTTTATAATGTTTGTTACATTAAGGTAATGTCTGGTGCTGCAATGAGACAAAAATGTCCTCTTTATATATCGCATAATGATATATCCTTGCAAGCCCTGAAGAAGAGTAAAAATTAATAAACCCAAACCAACAAAACCTGTTTTCTAGTCATAAAGTTACACGCATCACTGATAGCCTCACTTACAAAATGCCAACAGACGTACTGATTTCCTGATCAACAATACATAGAGTTGTAACTGAGCTAATAGAGTAATCCACTCAATTGTAGTAATAATGAGAAAATTCTGTCCGCTCGCTTTTTAGAAATGCTATCCAGTTCTTCACAAACAGACTTTTGTGTTATTCCCATTAAGTCCCCTGGAGTTACCCAACAGCTTTCAAACTGTATTTCACGTATTGTGAAATGGTTAAGATCATCTCTGCAGGCTTATTCTCATGACACTAGACTATCTGTTGAAATGACTGCATCATAGAATGGCTTTAGCACAGCATGCTACCTGGGTCCATTCACCGTCATTCAATCGGTGCTTTTCCAGAACCTTTCCCTTCTGCAGCTTGTGCTCTCTCCCTTTTTCCCCTAAATCCCATGCACACTGAATAGCGTAAATCACGTGACTGATTATTTAAAATGCTGTCATTTGTTCTGCCTGACTGGATGAGAATTTCATTAAAAAGCAAACAACACCTCTCCCAAAATACTGAGCACCCATTTTTATCTACAGACGTCACTGAATGACTCTAAAAATCAACCAGTTTCTCCTCTAACATTTTCTAAAGGTATGGCTAAGCCATCTATGCTGTGAAAATTCTAAAGAATATGTGATGTATCCATCACATCTTTTGAAGATGAGAAAATAACTAACAACATTTATTTAGATATTCAAGATCCTTTGACTTCTTCAAAATGAAGCTACAGAAGACTTCTCATCCAGTCAGGCTAGTGACAGAGAAGTAAAACAAAACTTAGGATTAAAAACCACTGAAGAGCCACACAAGAGACACAATTATTTCTACATTCATTTCTATATTTAAAGTATGTATTAATCTGGAAAAAGGAGAAACAGGTAGTGCACTGTGTATCGGGTATAAAGTTCTTTAGGATGAGAAATAATAATGCTAACTACCTGAGACATATTACTGGTCTGTCCTGAACCACCAGGTGGGAATTTACTTTTCTTTCTTCCCTGCATAGAGGAGACATTAACATTAACTCTGACCTTCTAAACCGTCCTTTAAGTATTTGAATTAACCATTTAGTCTGAGTATCTGAGTTAACCGTTAAGTAGATGACACAAATACCCAACCTTTTGCCTGAGGGAACAAGAGAAACTTCAGTATTCAGTGGGTGAAGCTTACGGTTGATGAATACACTAACATGTAACTGAGCAAAAGAAAATCGATGCAGTTAAATAAGTGAATTGTACTGAGGTGTAGGAAAGGGCCATGCACGCTGTTGAACACAGCTTAACATTCTGCTGGGTTGTCAGATATGCAAGTGATGGGATAATGCATAATTAAAACGCTCTTATGTATGGAAGTAGTGCCAGTTTCCCTGGATTCAGACCCTCAGAGATGCAGAGACAGTGAGGAAAATAACTGAAAATAAGGAAAATTCTTTCTAAAATGAGAGATTAGAAGTAGAGGATTTTTTACTGTGGAAATGAGGAGAAAAATTAGATAGATACGTGAAAGCCTTTCTATGGACTAGCAAGGAAAATCAAAGAAAGCAGGGTGCCTGAGAACTTCTATTTCCTCTGTCCCACCACATAAAAAAGGGGAGACTTTCCACACAGCTAGAAGTTGGAAAACTTTGAAATAATGAAGCCAGTATTTTTCCTAATAGTAACTAACTAGATGGTGGAACCATCAGCCCAGGTAATTGATTAGGCCAGAGACTTAGATATCCAATCCTTTATTTGCACATCTGCTGTGCATAAGTAGCATAAATAAAGGAATAAAGGGGCAGATTGTACCCATGCTACCTCTTAGGATTCTTAGAGTCTCCACTAAAAAATATGGGATCAGGTAGGCCTCAGTTCGGATACTAAATGGTAGTTTTCATGCTCCTGATTATTGCAATATAAAGCTAGTTTTTCTCCTGTGAGTGAGTGGGATAGAGTCTGCTCCACTTGGTGCCCAAGAGAGTTGCTCTCCTGGGGACACCACACTGGCGGGCACCACTGTCACCTTTTGAGAGAGGCTTCACTGCGGAAGGGCAGGTAGGACATTGCTAGAGGAGAGGATCCTTATCCAGCATATTATTCATTGGCTTAGTATTGCATGCTTTCGGGGGCTGTGTCAGCTCTGGCCTTTTCTGTGAAAAGCAAGAGGCAGAATAACTCTCTCACTGTGCTGTCTTGGCAAAGTTGCTGCCATCAGCCTTCAAACTAGCTTTAACAAATTTAGTATGTTAATCAAGCCTCTTTAGCAGTTGATTTAAAGCTGTGCATACATACCATCGTACAATCTTAACTAGATCAGTTACAGAAATGACCGCAATAAGCACAACAATTTGCCTGCATTTTTGAAAGGAAAATCGTAAGAGAGTGATACATTTGTATTTATTTTGAGGTGCTTACAGATTTCTTCTTAAAGTGTTTGCTGATTGCAATTGATACATTGCTTGCTTAAATTCTTGACTCTTTCTTTCCAAGCCTGTTGATCTTACATGAATACTATCCTGTCAACTGATGATCTTTAAAAACAATTGCTTAGCACTTCAGTCTATTCTTCCATCAATAGAAGGTATGCATGTGAGGGATTTCACCATTAGCAATCTGTGCAGAGGGAGAGAAATCCTCAAAATCATGAGCCCTGACCTGGACTCATTCACTTAAACTGTCCCAGTTTTGCTCTTAACTGTGAATCAACATGTTAGATCAAACTCTCATTTCAGAATTTCAAGGACAGTGATCATTACACTGACTTCTTAATGAGTCACAGTTTCTCCTGTAAAAAGTGTTTTTTAACTGACTTGATTTTCTTTTAATATTCCAATAAATATACCCATTAAATAGATGTAACATTATTGTCCTGGTTTGCAGTTTTATTTCATTCATGTCGATCATGGGCCAGACTTTTAAATTGCTGTAAATTGGCATTAGCCCACTGAATCAAACATAGACCAGCTGAGATCTATCCTGATGATTTGAGTTTTGTCAGTTATTTCTGGTACATTAATAGCATCTTTAAACTTCTACTGCTGTGACAAAAAGTAAGAGACTTCCTACCTACCTAGATAAGTTTTAGGTCCAGTTTAGATCATGTGGCTCATAGGAATATAAAATTATCCATGATATCTCTTCTCCATTGGCACAGATTTATTCTCTAGCTGGAAGCAGCAGAAATAAGATTGAAAATGCAGTAGCAGTCGCACAAAGCAGATGCTACAGAACAACCAATCACATACATATTTCATAAATTCTCTCATCTAGTCTTGCAAACCTTACAAAGTTGGGGGTTCAGCTGAATATCAGTTTGTCTCCCTCTTTTAAGCTCAAATATATGTTTTCATTTGGAAATAATGAAATCATAGAGTTGTTTGTTCCAACTGGCAAATGTGATAAATTTCAGACATGGCAGGTAGAAATGCAAATAGATTGAATGAATAGTCTGATATCCTAGCAGTGGTGCATCCTGCTATGCAAGTTCTTCTCCTAGGGTGAAATTCAGCCCTGTACAGAGGGACCACACTAGCCAGGTAGCACTGAGCTCTCAGTTTAATCAAGGACACAAGCCATTTTCTGACTCACTGCACAGCAGGCCACATTTCACTGTGTTACCTGCCTGGGTTCACCTCCATCTCCAAAACTAACTTGCGTTTCAGTGTGTTATCCTAGTGGTCCCATGAAGGACAGAACATCAGACAGATGGAAGTCTGGCCCTAGGAGATTAGGGCAAAACTAGAGGGAGAAAAACAAATGAACAAACGAATATAAAAGTGCTATGGGGAGATGTCTGTGCTGCACCTTGCATAATAGGCTCTTGATCTTTTCTCTGTTACAGATGTTATAGGCATGCAACGTTTTTCTAATATTCTGTACAAATTATAACTATTGTTGATAGCATTGTTGCTCTCTTCAACATTAATCCTTCTTTGCACTTCATTCCTTCTTTTTTTGATTCTATTCTGTCCCATTTTTATGCTCAAGTTTTGAAGAACACCTTGAGCTATAAATTGAAGCTCATTCCAAATCTCTAGGGCCTGTCCACACTCCTAATGAAATAAAATTGCTGTTGGTGGGACATGTGAAATGAATTGGGATAATTTAGTCTCCCCAGTGCATGTGTGTGTGTTTCAGTAGACATTTAAATTGCCCCCAAAAGGCAGACTAGATGTTTATCGGTATGGGAACGATACACCCTTTTTTCTGCTAGCAACTGCCTTTTGATGAGCACATAATTCACATGAACTGTATTCCTATTTTTTGAACAAATCTGATGTAACAGATAATAAAACCTTGTTGTTTAGACAGCATGTTTAACCTTGGCACTTGGTTTCATGGGTCGCTAGGTTCCTAGGTAATGACTGCAGTTCCTCATCTACTTGAGCTTATGATTTTGTAAATACAATTGAGATGATAAGTCACAATTTCCCCCTTTTTCATTCCATTCTAAATGCTTGGTACAGACAATAGTTATAGCCCTTTGTTGTGTCTGTATATAGCATTGTGTCATATCTCTTTTGTGTGTCCTGTAGCATAGCAGATGAGTCAAGGAGCATTTTAAGGGGCATTAATAAGCATTTAATTGACTATTGAAATAGTTGGGCATTTTAATTCTAAAAAGCATCTGATGAAGCAAACAGCAAAACTGTAATAATGAGGTTAAAAAAGTTGATCTTGCTGTGTTGTAAATATACTTTCATTACAGATAGGTGAAAACTGCTTCACCTTTGTGATCTGGAATCCTAAGATAAAACTGAATTAAAGCACTAGTAAGGCAGCAATTTTGTTTAAGGCATTGGCCTGGAATTTAGAAAGTGCACATTCAATTACCAATTTTGCCATAGGCTTTCTGAGTGAACTATTTAACTGCCCTTAGTTCCTTGTCTGTGAAGCACGATTGACATTTCTTCTCAGCTACCCAGTATATTACTTATTCACTTAGATTCTGAACAGTCTGTGGTCAAATACTGCATCTTAATGCCTGTGTGGTTAGCAAACTGGGAATTAGTTCTTTACTGAAGGCTTTATAAGCTATTGTTGAAGTAGTTTTTTAAAATAGTATAATACTACCAGAAGTAGTATTTTAAAATTCACTCAAAATTAGGGGGACACATAAATGTTTCCGCAATGAGATACACTGGCCTTTTAAAATAAGGAGGAGACATTCTTGGGGTTATGCTTTCCTGTACCAGTCACCTTTTGGCAAGATCCAGAAAAACTGCTAAGCCCAGCAGGGAAGCTGTGTTACAGAGCAAGTGGACAGTTAAATAGGACTATCTCTCTTGAGACTGGCACCAAAGAATTATAGAGGGCCAAGCAGTTCTTCAAGTTTGCCTGCCAGGCATCCTTCTGCTTGATGGAGAAGTGTGATGGGACAGCTAAGATTTTTAGTTTATCCCAGGTGAAGCACACTGTTGAAAAAAACAGGGGCATCATGTAAATTATCTTGCCTTAAAGCCGAGAAATTCAAGCTGAGTATAGGCATATCTAAAAAATCTGGAATCTCCATTTGGCAATCTGAAATTCTGGAGATTCTATTTTTATTTTGGATCTCAGAATAACCTTTTGCAGGCTACTGATTTAAGCTTTGACTGTGATCTGTAGCGAGTATGTCCTTCCAATGGGAGAAGCATGGGCCTGCACACTGTTTCTTCACTTCAATTTCCAAGACGTTCGGATTCCTGCTAAACTGTATCAACTCTCTAAATATATATACCATCGCCACACATAACGTCATCCCACCTATCACTACCAGTCATTACACATTATGGAGGTAATGTAATGTGTCCCACTTGCAATTGACAGCCTGATACAGCTTTATTCAGTTAAGACAGGTGAAAGGAAATGATAATGTACGAAAATCATTATAATCCCTTCTTCTGCTATGAGTATTTTCCAAGAAAAACTACTTTATTTTGATATCTAAATGCCAGTCCTGAAACAAGCTGTTCAAACAGCATGCTTGATAATTCCTGTGTCTAAAAACCTGAGCCTCATGTGACCATAGAGTTGACAATGGACACTTCTACCTCTAGAAAAAGATTTAAATTATGCCTAATTCAGGGAGCAACTTTTTTTTGTGTTCATGCTGTTTTTACCCAAATCTTTGCATAATCTGATACTCCAGCACAGCGTATATCCCAAAGAGCTAAAATTTGCTAAGAAAACGTGGGAGATAACGTGAAACAGAGGCACTGAGTGGCTCTTTCCACAGCAGACTATAATGCATTGGTGGGTCTTCTTTAAGACCTGGGCCTAATTTCCCGTCAGTCTGACAAATATGATCTGCAATACATGAAACTGTACTTCATGTAAGCTTCTGAAATGAAAATGCTGGCACACACTAGAATTTCTTGCAGTGAGGTAGTCCTTAAGCAATGCAGTCTTTTAAAAGCACACGTTATTATCAGATAATTGTTCATGTTAAGTGTCTTGAAGCGAGGCCAAAGGCACTTAATGTATAAACAAAGTCAATTTTAGATAATATTCCCTATTAACGATCTGAGAGAGCCACATAATGGCACTATCTGTTAGCTGCCAACACAGTAAAGGCTCACTTGCCTCCGTTGCCTGTAACCTTTGGAATTTTCATAAACCAAAGAAAGTGTGGTACTAATCAGGCCGATAAATATGGAAAATGGTGAGCTGGCTACATCACTAAGTGTATAAACTAGCCAGTGAGAATTTCCGCTTGTAGAATAGGTTTTTTTTTTTCCCCAGTCAAACTAGAGGATATAATTCCCAACAGGATATATCACAAGAAAATGACTTTCTATCTGCAGGATAACTGTTATTTACAGTTATCTGAAGGATGTTTTTGTACAGAGTATGACAACTTAGTAGGCAGAAGAAACAGCGGGACAAACGGTTTCCTATTAGGAAATAATTAATATTTAGCACAAAATCGAAGGTTGAAAGGGCATTTCAAACTCACCTTCTACTTAACTTCTAACAGTAGTTAGATAATGGTTTCCCATGCTATACCTGTATCTAAACCATCCTGTCAACTCTATATTTGTACAGTCACAGTCTCATTATATATAATATATATAAATATATGCTTGTATATGAAAGATAAATTTTAATTATATCTCCTGCTACAACTAGACAAAGAAGAGATGTTTCAGAACCCTTATATGATGGAAACAATAAAACTGAGTGTATACAAAGAAGTGTTCATGCATGGAGTAAATGAGCAGGATCCTCCTTTCCTCGAACCAATGTCTGTTTGGTTTCTGAGAAACATGCTTTTTGGGGGGCAGGGGTAGGAAGGAGAGAGAAGGGAGGCAAGGGTTGCAAAAAGCTCTGTGTTTTTTCAGCTGGGACCAGCATGGAAACATCTCAATACATCCACAACTCATCACAATAGGATGGATTATTCTCAAGAATGATCTGCCCTAGTACTGAGCATTAAACAGGTGCTTGTTCTTTTTCTTCAAGCTGAAGAACGTCACCTGAAATATGGTGATGATGATGTGGGCTGCCCACTCATACCTTTATATGAATCCAGAACTATTAGTTGTGAAAATGACTAGGTGTTGGTTGGGTTTTTTGGAACATTTTTTCAAAAAAAGGAGTTGATGATTTAACATGCTGAGGATTTTAGTTTTAGGCTGCTAAAAACAGCTGCAGCACAAACTAACAAGTGGCATAGCACTTATGGGAGATGCACCACTGAGGAAAATTTGAATGACTTTGGTAATAAAAACAACTCATCATGTTAAGAAAAAAAAAATTTCTGTGGGAAATCATCTGACTTTTTTTTTCCCCAGTATTTAGGAATTACAAGAAGTCATGGGCTAGGTTTGTAAAAGGTCATATTTAATTTACTCTCATTGTTATTTAAAGGTATGACCTTGTTGTGTTTCCAGAGCAGTTCATCAATCTCCAGAGGGAGATTAAATAAAGAGGAAATCTACCTCCGGCAGCTAAATCAAGCAGTTTAGATTTTAGACCATCAGCTCCAGCACACTTAATAAGATTAATATGCAGGAATGCCTCCCATGTCTGTTTAAAAGACGGGGAGAAAAGGGCAAAGAGGGGAAAGGGGGGAATGAAAGGCAAGCATTCCAAGTAAGTAAGTATTTGTTAGCGTGTCAAGCCAGTTTTAAAACAGTGAAATGACATTTTCGTTAGCAATGTCAGGAAGTTCCTTGGAAAAGCTGTAAGACTGGCTTCTGGCTGCTTGTTTGCCACCTCCTGATCAAGTCTTCAAGTCCTGACCAGCATTTCTGTGGGAAATGTGTCTGACCTCGCTCTATATGCACAGCTGTAAGTTATTTTATAACTTAGTGTATCTTACAGCACACTTGTTCTGATCTCAGAGCAATCAATAATAACAGACTATCGTTGGCACAAGCCCTGTCTTTCTATGTCTGGTCCCAGACAGTACCTCAGAAGCAGCTTAGCCAGTTGCTGCAATTACTATTATGTATCGATTTCTAAAGTACCCTCTGAGTGTATCAGGGTGCTTATGCAGAGTGAACATCAGACAGGATGAACAGTATGAAATACAAAAATGACTATCAAGAGAGCAAAAGAATACCCTGTAAAAAGATCAAATGGAAGGGAATACCACTACCTTTGAGCCAAAGGCATGAGCATGAGCTTGGATACCATAAAAGTGGAGTAAAAAGCAAAGAATCCAGTGCATAATGGAAGGCATGGGCTGATGTTTAATGAAATAAGGAAGGTAAGACAAAGTTAAGATCCTTTGTATTCAAGGCTAATACATGCTTTTATTTTGAAATCTCTTAGGTGGAACAGTCATAAGTCCAAAATGGATGGAAGTACACAAGTAACGTACAAATATACAAAATGTCCTGCTTAGAGCAATAGTCCATCTAGCCCAGGAGTCTGTCTCCAACAAATACCAAGACAAAGTTTTTTCCTCTCATTCTTTCCTAGCATCCACAATTGCTGTGTTAGGAGTATTTGAGAGCGCAATACTGGCTAATCCTTTTTGTGTTTTGCTATAGCTCTGTTGTCCACGAATTTATCTAAACGCTTTTGAACCTGCTGATAAAATTGCCTGCCTCCACAGCCTTCTGTGGCAGTAAGTTCCAGGAAATCCCTCTTTTCTGTGTAAAAAGTTTAAATCAATCTTTTTCTAGTTTTATTAAATGTACCCTTGCTTATGGTATTGCAGAGTTTAGTGGCTGAGAGTTCCATGTTCCGTTCCAAACCTAAAGCTGGGAATTTGCTGTTTATGGCAAAAAGAAAAAAAAATCCTACTCCGCTTTATCACTTAAGTTAAGATGGACAGCTGAGAAAGTGACTGTGGGCACGCATAAGGAAGTAATGAGAGAAGCACTTTCAGGGGAAAAGTCCACTGATATCACTAAAAGATAGCTAGTGCACCTGAAAAATGGTTGCCAAGGTAATAGGAAAGTAAAACTAGTCAGTTTTTGTCAGTTTGGGAGGCAAGCTAGGCTGAACATGGACTGTGAGCCTCAGATAAACAACAGCCACAGTGCAAGTGGTGTGCTGAGCTTCAGGCTTGGGCTTTGAGTTTGAAAATGCAGCAGACAGTGAAACCACACGTATATTTGAGGGCTTCCAATACTGCAGTGCAAAAAAGCCTGTAATATGTGAAGACGTGGTGTCCATATAGGGCACAAATACTCACCATTGTTAGGTTTGAGTCTTGTAGCATCCTGAGAGCACACCGGCACTCTGACTTTGAGGAGCAACGGGCACTGTAATACATGCTGGGCCAAATTATCTGTGCTGCAGTCGTTGTGGTTGTGCTAGCTTAACCCAGGAATGCATTTCACTCTCTCTTTAATCTTGTTTTCAGTACATAACAACACTTTTAACTGCCAATTACCAGTACCTTTATAAGACAGCACTACTTAATCGGGCTCTTGCGCAGCAATACTAACTGAGGTGACCTGCTTCCTTCCATGCATGTAGCTAAGATAGAAAACACTGCTATATGCCAGGATTTGAACTAAATCCTGTCCCAGTGCCCCAGTGCCTACTGGTGAGGGCTGTGTGCGGCATAGACCAAATTCTGCTGGTGATCCGTGTGCACTGCTCAGGGAGAGTCAAAAAGACTGAACATGGGAGAGGAGGCAGCACACCAGCTTTCCGTTCAGTGATACAAACAAGGGTCCCAGCCCAGAAACACAAAATGGCTACTCTGATTACAACTAGTTTAACTCACCAGAAGGCTGCTTCCTGGTGCATTTCTTATCTAAAATTACCAAGGAAAATGTTGCTCTTCCCTATTAAATTTGCTGCAAGGTCAGAACATTGCCTTTCAGTGTAAGAGAATACCTACTATATAGTCAATATAAACTAGGCAAAGTAGTCCTTCTTAACACCTTTTGCTTTGTTTAATCCTTATACCTCCTTTTTTAAATCAGGTTGATGCACAGTTAGGTAATTTACAGTACATTTATAGCGCTGTTACCAGGAAAGTCTGAACACAATCACATCTGTTTTATTTTTTAGAGATGAATTCCCCAGAAATATCTCCAACCTAGTTTTGTAACTTCCTGCAGACACTGTTTTACAGCCATGGGTCTATATCACCACCGTATCATCCCGATTTTATACCAGCACCAGTCTAGCTTGACTGATTCTCAGTGGGGTTATGTCAACATAAAACTGTAGCAGTAGATTTGAGAATCAGGCCAAAACAGGGCATGTACTCCAGTCAGAAACATTAAATGAACAAACCTAATCGTTAGAAACCCTGGCACAGCCATAGCACGTCTTTCTATCATCTGCTGTGGAGTGAAAGGATGCCCCGGGTCCCGCTGCTTCACAGGCCTCTGTATGAGAAGCTTCAGCTCCAGGTCCCAGCACAGGAGTTTCTCTCACCTGCACCCCACCCCACCCTTCAACTTTGCTCGTGATTAGGCTTTTGCCAGGAAGTGCATCTTACATGCTGAAGGATTTTTAAAAAGGCTGTGTTCATTTCCAAATGACTATGCTGAATTGCCTCAGCTGGGGGCCTGGCCTTTCCTAAAAAATGATGTAACTGCGGTGTCAAACATGGAATCATTTTGTTAGATACTGCACAAGGCTGACAGCTTTTTGATCCCTGTCTCGTATTCACTGAGTGTACGGAGCTGGTCTGGGATATTAGAGTACATGTATTATAATTTCTGTGTGTGTTAATGGTGGTCGGGGATCAGGAACCCAGTGCCTATCGTACGTACGTGCTGAGAGAAAAACCCTGCCCGACAGGGCTCTGAGCTCTCTCCCATTAAACGCAAAGGACCGACACTTTGCTGCACTGTGGACTGTGCCTTGGGAATGTGCAACGGTTTAGATCACAAGCCCTTCTCCTGCTGCTGCCAACCTGTGCTGTAGAGAGCTGGATTTAAGATGTGCCAAAATGGTCAATCATCTGATGCATTTTATAAAGTCGTAAGATTGCAAGAACAAACAGAAGCAAGGAATCAGTTTTGCCTCAAGCAGCAGACAGCTATTATAATTATGTATGTGTTTTTCTGTTTACTGGATTTGTCGGTCAGTTCCTGCCCCTGACTGTGGTTTCACCTTTTCTGTTTCTAACACAAAGGGTTAGTGAATACTTTGTCAGTCCAAGTCGAAAAGCTCTACGGAAAAAAAAATTTCTTCAGTTCCTGTCCCTGACTATTGTTTTGCCTTTTTCTGTTTCTAACACAAAGGAGTAGTGAATACTTTGTCAGTCCAAGTCAAAATGTTCTACTGAAGAAAAAATTTCCACTCAAGGAAAAAAAAAAATAAACCGCTCTGTGGTTTAGGAAACATGTAATGCAAACACAAAGATTGGCCTCTCAGTCCATTTCCTACAATGTTCTTTTTTTTATCTTAGCAAGAAAAAAATCCTGTGTTTCAAAACTTTCTGATAGCTTTCAGCTGCTGGACATGTCAAGAGGAAGCATTCTTACTACCTTCATTTCAACTATGGGAGCCAAGAGCTGATCCAACAAATGAGAGGTTTGCTGTGCACAGCAGTCATCACTAGTTAGTAATGGGCAAGTTACCTACATATAACAGATCTCACAAGGAAATAATCCGCTTATTGCGTAACTCCTATTAAATAGTTTTCATTGTAAAAATATTTATCTGCTTTTGGTTTGCTAACAGTACATAGTTCATGCTTCCAGCTTAGTCATGATTTGTTTCTTCATAAATTCTTCTGTTGTGGAAAAAGTTGAATGAAGTTTTCTTTTCTATTTAGGCTCATTCAGCTACTCCGTTTACTTTGTCCACACAGTGAGTGTATTCTTTAGTGGAGCTCTGACTTTCAAGTTGGATTATATTCCAGTACAATGATATTTTAGGAAAAGGCTTCATTTCATTATCATCATTTCTCAACCAGTCTGTAAGGGCCCACTTAGTAAGAACTGCTGGTGTGCAAAGACAACCACCTATCTTATAGTCCCCCATCTGTCCATGTCCATCTGCTATAGCTTGTCTATGCTTAGTTTGCAAGCTCTTTGTAGGGCTCCCATATTTCTGCTCACTTTTCTGACTGAGAAAGACATGACCCGGCATGCTGCAGTGCATGGAGAATGAGTCTGGCACTAGTCAGATCCCTTGAGCATCTGCTGCAGTTTATCTGTACACAAGTGGTGAGCTCAATATACAGAGAGCATGCTGGACTTAACTGAACAGGGCAAGGATCAGTTTTATAAATCTTGCTGTGTGTATTGTGGGTACAGTGGTTATATCTGTGGGAATTTCAGTATCTGAGAATCCTGTAAGTGGCATTTTTCAGCTGAGAGGAAATGGAGGGTGGGGATATTCTTTAATGAAATAACTGTCTTGCCTTTATGCATAGTAGGTTGCATGACATCTTAAGATCACCTTTAGGTAAAAGGCAAAAAAATGACTTTACCGCTGTTACTTACTGCATTTACAAAATCACTGTTGCTTTAAGTGATCTGTATTTTTCTTCAAAACAAAGAAATTCAGTGTCAAGTCTGATGCCTTATTGTACGTAGAATATGTTTACATTAGCTTTTGCAGGGTGACATACCATGCTCTGTCCTTCCCCTGTTCTGAAGGGAAGCCATTTAGCTGCACAACACCTTGCTCAAATCCTTGATCATGACAGGATATATATTAACATGAACTTTGTGCTATTCTATCCCATATAGTTCCTATTCATCTCAAAGGGCGGCAGAGCAAGCTTGTGTCTTTCTGCAAGCATGTATGAAGAACTCCCAATCAGTCTGATCAATCTGATTTCCCAACAAAAGTTCTGATTTCATCCAGAGAGGCTCAATGTATCGCAAGGCAATAGATAGAGAACTTGAAAAATAAATAAAAGAAAATAAAATACAGTGTTGCACATTTGTTTCAATAGGGGGCTCGGGCAAAGCAAGATCTTCTGATTAGAGAGCTTTCTTTTCTCTATGAAGTCTGAACTAGAAGCTGAAGAAAATAAAGGTAACAGGTTGCCTCTGTCCACATTTTTAGAGTAACAGCCACTGCAGAATTATGTATTTCTGAAGAAAGATTCCCCTGACATCATCTTTGAAAAAGTTTTCCATTAGGAAGGCTCATGTATTTATTTTATGCCGTAAAGAGGAAGAAGATGATATGACAAAACTGCCAGAAACTCTACCCTCAATGCTCATATATAAAATTTTTAGAGGATTTTCATTGTACAAACCTCACATTTTATGTTGATTCATAGAATCAATTTATTTTGACATGAAAATAGAAAGAATTCTGCTGCTTTACATTTATGCTCTCCTATATCCTCTGTAATCTCCTTGCTAGTGTGCTCTAAAATATTTTGAGCGTTATTATCTCAAGTACCTTGAAAGTGCACAGGTTCATGCCATTGCTTTTTGTACTATGGCAGTGGGATTAGAAGGAAAGAAAGAGGCACACAGGGGAAGTCACTAACTTAGAAGATCAGTATGCCTTATGTAGTTAGCAAGATAACTTAAGGAAAATAGCAGGGAATTAAAAGTCAGAAAGGGGCCTGAAAAGACTTACAGAGCTTACATGGTACTTCTGGAAAAAGTGATTTAAAATCCACTGAAAAGAAATGGTGAAACCTTCTCAGCTCCCCCTCAGTTCATGCATCCCAGTGCAGTTTTATTTGAAAATAATCCCCTTTGTGTTCCCTAAAGCCTCTCCATGAGGTGAACTAAAGCTCAGTAAGTGGGGGCTGTCCTGAGATTTACTCTAAAATCACACTCCTGATCCAAACTGTAGTGCTAATGCAGTCTCACCATTAGTCCAGATGGGATAAGAAAATCCTACAATCCTCATGGGAACTCAATTCAGGATTCATTCTTGGAGCATGCCTAAAAGACACCAACAAGATCTGGCTCATAGAAAGTGCAGTTACAGTTCTCACTATGTCATATAAGAAGGGTGGAAGTTGTGATAGTGCCACTCCTTAACTCAACAGTTGAATACTCAGCTCTCTCACTTACCAGCTATGTTCCGTTCCCATTTCCTGAAGGGATTAAAACCTGCATCTCCCGCCAGACTGCCATAACTAAACACAGAATCACAGAATCACAGAATCACAGAATCGTTTAGGTTGGAAGGAACCTCTGGAGATCATCTAGTCCAACCTCCCTGTTCAAGCAGGGTCACCTAGAGCATATTGCCCAGGATCACATCCAGACGGCTTTTGAATATCTCCAGCGAAGGAGACTCCACCACCTCTCTGGGCAACCTGTTCCAATGCTCTGTCACCCTCACAGTGAAGAAGTTTTTCCTCAGGTTCAGATGGAACTTCCTGTGTTTCCGTTTGTGCCCATTGCCTCTTGTCCTGTTGCTGGGCCCCACGGAGAAGAGGCTGGCCTCATCCTCTTGACACTCCCCCTTCAGATACTTGTACACGCTGATGAGATCCCCTCTCAATCTTCTCTTCTCCAGGCTGAACAGGCCCAGCTCTTGCAATCTTTCTTCATAGGAGAGGTGCTCCAGCCCTCTAATCATCTTGGTAGCCCTCCACTGGACTCTCTCCAGCAGTGCCATGTCTCTCTTGTACTGGGGAGCCCAGAACTGGACACAGTACTCCAGGTGAGGCCTCCCCAGGGCTGAGGAGAGGGGCAGGATCACCTCCCTCCACCTGCTGGCAACACTCTGCCTCATGCACCCCAGGAGACCATTGGCCTTCTTGGCCACAAGGGCACACTGCTGCCTCATGCTTCACTTGTTGTCCACCAGCACTCCCAGGTCCTTCTCTGCAGAGCTACTTTCCAACAGGTCAGTCCCCAGCCTGTACTGGTGCAGGGGATTATTCCTGCCTAGGTGCAGGACCTTGCACTTGCCTTTGTTGAACTTCATGAGGTTCCTCTCCGCCCACCTCTCCAGCCTGTCCAGGTCCCTCTGAATGGCAGCACAGTCTTCTGGTGTGTTAGCCTCTCCCCCCAGGTTAGTATCATCAGCAAACTTGCTGAGAGTGCAAGAAGTGTCCCTTCCTCCAGGTCGTTGATGAATAAGTTGAACAAGACTGGACCCAGGACTGACCCCTGGGGGACACCACTAGCCACAGGCCTCCAACTTGACTCTGCACCATTCACCACAACCCTCTGAGCTCGGCCATCCAGCCAGTTCTCAAGCCACCTCACCGTCCACTCATCTAACCCACACTTCCTGAGCTTACCTAGGAGGATGTGATGGGAGGGAGTGTCAAAAGCCTTGCTGAAGTCCAGAAAGACAACATCCACTGCTCTGCCCTCCTCTACCCAGCCAGTCATTCCATCAGAGAAGGCTATCAGGTTGGTCAAGCATGATTTCCCTTTGGTGAATCCATGCTGACAGGAACTCCTGATCACCTTCTTGTCCTCCAGATGCTTAGTGATGACCTTCAGGAGGAGCTGTTCCATCACCTTTCCAGGGAGGGAGGTGAGGCTGACAGGCCTGGAGTTTCCTGCCTCCTCCTTCTTGCCCTTTTGGAAGACTGGCGTGACATTGGCTTTCTTCCAGTCCTCAGGCACCTCTCCTGATCCCCAGGACCTTTCCAAGAGGATGGAGAGTGGCCTAGCGATAACATCCGCCAGCTCCCTCAGCACTCGTGGGTGCATCCCATCGGGGCCCATGGATTTATGGATGTCAAGTTTGGACAAAAGATCTCTAACCTGATCCTTCTCAACCAAGGGAGAGTCTTCCTTTCTCCAGCCTTCCTCTCTTGTCTCCAAGGTCTGGAATTCCTCAGGACTGGCCTTAGCAGTGAAGACAGAAGCAAAGGCAGCATTCAATAACTCTGCCTTCTCTGTATCCTTCGTTACCAGGGCACCCGCCCCATTCAGCAGCAGGCCCACATTTCCCCTTGTCTTCCTTTTGCTATTGATGTATTTGTAGAACCCCTTCTTGTTGTCCTTGACATCCCTTGCCAGATTTAACTCCAACTGGGCCTTAGCCTTCCTTGTCGCATCCCTGCACACTCTGACAACGTCCCTGTATTCCTCCCCAGGGGCCTGTCCCCTTTGCCACATTCTGTGTACTTCCTTCTTCTGCTGGAGTTTTGCCAGGAGTTCCTTGCTCATCCATGCAGGTCTCCTGCCCGCTTTGCTCGACTTCTTCCTCAGAGGGATGCACTGATCCTGAGCCTGGAGGAAGTGACGCTTGAATATTAACCAGCTTTCTTGGACCCCTCTTCCTTCTAGGGCCCTACCCCAGGAGATTCCCCTAAGTAGGTCCCTGAAGAGGCCAAAGTCAGCTCTCCTGAAGTCCAGTGTTGCAATCCTACTCATTGCCCTGCTCCCTCCTCGTAGGATCCTGAACTCCACCATCTCATGGTCACTGCAGCCAAGGCTGCCCCCAACCTTCACACCTCCAACTAGACCTTCTTCGTTTGTTAGTACAAGGTCTAGCATTGCACCTCTCCTCGTTGGCGTCTCCACCACCTGAGTCAAGAAGTTATCATCAATGCTTTGCAGGAACCTCTTTGACTGTTTGTGCCTAGCTGTGCTGTCTTCCCAACAGATATCAGGGTGGTTGAAGTGGTGGTGTGAAGAACACACCATATAGTATTCAGAAATGAGGTAATCTTCTGTCCCCTTCCTGCAGAAACTGTCACTATACAGATATTAGCTTTAATCCACTGGGCTAGAGAAAGCAAGCACAGTTATATCCCCTTATTGATTCTCATAACATAAAGAAACAGTTCCATATAGACAGAAAAAAAAGGAATCTCCTTTTCTAGTGGGATATTAATATTATAGGGATATGATGAGACCCCGTCTCCACACACTCTGGGGTTTTCCAAGTAATTTTCTAGGTTCCTTGGTAGCAATGATTTTTGGAGCTAGGTTTATTCCAGTCAGACTCCCTCTATGCTTTTAAGCAGGGCATATATTTAAACTCTTTGCTGAATCAGGGCCTAAAAGCCTCACCAAGTTGAAACACAGGCATGCATTTTTTATAACGGTACCCATAACAGCACCAATGCCTCATCTGAGTACAGCAGTCACCTTGCTTTTGCCTTATTCCTATTAGGATGTTGTTAGGAAGCTGCTGATGCTCTCAGGCTTGAAATGGGTACGGACTCGATAATGCTTGACCCATCTGTTCTGGGTGTTCTCTGGCTAGCAGGGGAAGGCACCCCAGTCCTTCCCCTGGTCCTCTGGGCTGTGGGGGGAGGTTCAACATATGTGCTGTGTTCAGAACAACAGGTTTTTTGTCCTGTTCCAGTTGCAGTGATCAAGCATGACAGGTACGCTTGGACAGTCCCAAGTACCTCATTTACATATTATCCTATTTTCCATTTCTTGACCTTCACTTTGTCCACCCCAGTCCTCTCCCCAAAAAAACCATCCTGACCCTAATTACTGTTTCACTCCTTGTTCCAGTTTTGCTACATCCATAAGCAAGTTTGATATTAGGCAATTTCAGCTTTATATGGTATCAGTGGTAATCTCGCAAGATTCTGTTCCCCAGAAGGTCCCTAAACTCCCCTTCAATTATCTGTAAGGTTTGGCCATCTCTTACATAACTCCCTCTTAACCCCCTGTGAAATCCAGCCATTCCTCATTGCACTATCTATCTGTAACTTTTGTCAGTTTCTATCATTGTTATCTGTCACATCCAGCAATTTCTCATGTCATGTCCAGCAGTTTCTCATGTCCATTTCAATTAGCTTAACCTCGGGCCAGGACTGAGCCAGCGGCCTACTTATATGCCTGCAGCCCTAAACATTCTGGTGGCTTTCACTAGCTTTGGTGACTTATCAGCTCTGTCTTGGACTGCAGGGCAGGGGTTGTCCTTTGTTATACGTTCGTATAATGCTCATCAATCTAAAACAGGAGCCTCAAGTCATGATCACAGTATATATAATGAAAAAAATAAAAGAATTCCTACAACTCTGGATTGAAGGAGATTAGATGAATGGGGAAAAACAGACCAGACCTTGTTTTTTGCATATTTTATATATTACAGGCATTTTATTTTATCCTTATGGGCATCTTTACCTTTAATCTGCAAACTAAGACTGTTAAAAGATTGTTAGCCACTAGGTTAGAGTCTCAGAAAAGGCTTTTGCTGAGAGGACAACAAAATTGCTTTCGAGATGATCACAGAATCACAGAATCGTTTAGGTTGGAAGGGACCTCTGGAGATCATCTAGTCCAACCTCCCTGCTCAAGCAGGGTCACCTAGAGCATATTTCCCAGGATCACATCCAGACGGGTTTTGAAAATCTCCAGGGAAGGAGACTCCACTACCTCTCTGGGCAACCTGATTTTATGAAGTAATGATACTTCATTAATTTACGAAGAGAAGTAATTAGTGTGCCCAGGAGAACAAGGATGTGGACATGATGACCCCAGGGTCCTGTCAGTCCTTTCCTTCTGTGACAGTAAAATTGGGAAAAGGGACAAAAACTTTGCTTTCTGTGCCTGCTTGCCGTTATGGTATAGGAACTGCCACCAGGTTTGGGAGCCATGAGTTCCATGCAAGCATGGCCGTTGGAAGAAAATATCCTGTAAGCCTGTAGATCCTATGACACAGCTGAAGGGAAGACTTGGGCCATTGGCTCGAGATCCTTTTTTTGCTCCTGATACCTGTGCAGATGTCTCCAGTAGGAGCCCACCAGCCATTGGGCTCAGACTGAAGTGCAAAGTAGAATCATATGCAGAGGAGAAATACATGCAAAGAAACACTGATTTGAAGTTTAAGCAATAAGAACTGATGAAAAAGCTTCAGCTGTTTTCATGGTTCAGTATCTGTCAGCTGGGGCCCGTTTGCCAACTCCTGACATAATACAGCCACAGCTGGTCCCACCTCATTCCTCCTAACTCTTGTAAAGTGACAAATAGCCAAAACATTGGGAGTCAAGCTAGACTTTCAGAATCCAGTTAAAAATACTCTGGCCACAAGGTCCATTCACTGATTGTAGTTCAGTTTTGGCAACGAGAGTGCAAGCTGCCTTATTATAAAAGAAATAAATGCCAAAGTAGAAGCAGTGAGCCAGACACCATCATGCAGCGTTCGTCTCCTGCGCCAGCCTCCTACTCCCTTGCGGTGTTGCCCGTGGCATAGGGGATCCCGCAGTTCCTGTAAGCCGAACTTCTTGTCTGCTGTGAGGGCTCTGGCAGCCGGGGGTCTTGCTTGGCACAGCTAATGTAACCGTCTGAGTAACATGATATCTTAGCAGAGGTCCCATTCATCTGACAAGAAGCAAGTCCAAAAGGCTTCCTCACACAGTTTTTCAAGTCTGCTGTGCTGAGTCCCCAGATTCTCTGCAGAAATGGTAAATTTCACTCAACAACTGAATTCATAGCCAAAAGGGTTCTAGTCAAAGTTCTGCAAACATATATGCAACTTCCCTACCCTTTTGTCTAGCAACTATCTCATCTCTTCAGAAACTCAAGGAGAATCATTTGCAAGTGGAAGACATTATGCGGTGGAAGAAGCTTACCCAGCTCCATGGAGAGTGCAGCAGTCACATCATAAAACCAAGTAATGAAAACTGTTTTAAGCTCCATATGCCTACAAGGATGAAAAGGAGTGAGGCAGAACCAGGGCTACAGCCAAAGCTTTCCATCAGTCTAATTCCAGCTTGGACCAAGAGGTGATTAATGTAAACTCCGCCTGTGCTATTCTGTAGCTGTATGGCTCCATGAGCACGCGTCCACAGTTACAGCACTCAGCAGTTGGGGGAGGGAGAAGGGAGCATGAAATTCCTTTCTTTTTATTCTTTCTGTTCTCAGAGTTGTCTCATACCAGCAGCTAGAAGTTTCAGTTGCAGTCAGTTTTCTTTCACTCTTCTGGGTCAAGAGCCAGTATTTGAAATTATTTGAGCGGTCATTCATTTTAAGCAAGAAGTCACCCACTACAGCTGTGATACAAAGGAAAATCTCCCTCAGAGCAGCTTACTGTGTAAATACTAGCAGTTCTATCACAATGATTGCAATAAGAACATACTGTATTGTCCATAATTACATCCATATTAGGAGGAAAAAAATTAGCTAAGCTATTCAGTTACATGCCAAAACTATTTCCTGAGGGATATTTATTTTGACTGACATTAGGGTAAAAAATGAAACCAATCTGCACGGTTTAAAGCACTTGATTTTTCTTTTATGTTTGATGGAGGGTAACAAAGAAAAGCCAAGGATTTATAAAAAGCCAGTGAGACGTTTTAATGTGGCAAGAGTTTTTAGGGTGGCAAGAGTTCCTCCCCCTTGGCGAAGAGCGAGAATTCATGAATGCAGAATGAGGCAAGGTTACTGTTCTCAGGGAGAGGTATTTTTTCCCCATCTACTGCAGCGCTGTTCTGTGATTTGAAACAATGCCAGCATTTACTGGGACAAAATCCTATCTCCTGAAGTACCAACTGCTGTTTGGCTCTGAGTATTTGGAAATGCGCTCTTGTTGCTACAGTGATCTCAGTATAAATCTGTTTTCTTGCCTACTTTCTATTTCTTCAGTTGTTGTTTTTCTTACATGCAGACTAAAATAACAGTTCATATTACTCCCAAATGAAATAAGCCATAACTAGACATTCTTAGACAAAGGCATAGGTCTGCTAACAAACTGTTGGCTGGTTGTATTATTGATCATTGGATTGTCTTAAAACCTGTGTCATCAAATTTCACTATGAATTAGAGTGAGAAGTTTATGCAGACCTAAGAGTGCCAGTGAAAATCACCGTCTGGCAAATTACACTTCAGATTTAGTTTCAGCAGTCTCTTTCTCTGCAACCTTCATTGGCCTTAGGCTTTCCTCTGTGAAACTCTGCTTTTTAGAAACAGAAAGAATTTAATTTGCCCGTTGTGCACTCTGAAAGTTGCTCTCATAAGTCAGGACTGCATAATTGCAGTGCCTAGGTGAGTTTTGCCATCAAGAAGTTTGAGACTGAAAAGCATTAGAATGGTTTGCGACAAGATTGAGGATTACAGTTTGGTAACATGATAAGCAGGGATTAATCAAAGTTTGGGAAGATTATTTGCATGAAGAATAAGGCACTTATATCCCCTTTCCAGAAACAGGTGTCCAAATGCCCACATTCAGATGACTTGTCTTCTATATTCTGATAATGAAGTCCACCCTCACTATAACATCTCTCTTACATGTATCACTTCTTTAATCTAAATGCAGCAGTGTCATGGTTCTTTCCTTCTTTTGTTATCCCTCTGGCAAATCATCTGAAAGCTCTTAGTTATGGTGCCATTCTGAGGGAAAATGTAGTTTAGAGAAATATGCTTGAAAACCGTCTTTTATATTTTCAGTTAACTATTTCTTTGCAAAATGAAGTAGTCCTTTATTCAGGCCAGTTCGCTCAGAGTAAGCTGAATCAACTTATTTGTAGTAGCTGTATAGCAAATGTAGGCAATATTTTAGAATCCTCAAGGACATACTGTGGATGTCATTCCCCCTGAGGGCCTGATCTTTCACAGTCCGCAGCAGAGCAGAGGCTTTGCCCCAAAAAGGGGCCAAGCAGACTCTACAGTAGTGGGTTTGGAGGACAGCACATGATTGGAACAGTAAGACCTCTAGTGCCTATCAGCCTGCCCATGGATGAAACCTGTTTACAGAGCAGAATAAGAATCTGCCTGCACTCTTCCTAAGAGGACAGCACAACAGAGGAAGGGGTGTTGCCGTCTAAAGAGAGGAAAGAGCGTTTAGAGAGGGATTAAAAAAGGCTTGATGATAGCATAAACAGGGGAAAAAAACTCCGGCTTTGAAGAATTTGGAACCCCCTGGTGGTTTCGCAAACTTTTTATATTGATTAGATCCAAACACAGAGAGTACCTCACCAGTAATTGCTTTGATTCAGCCTTACAAGACAGAGGCGCTCTGTTCTCTGAGCTGTGATCCCGAGTATCTGGGAGAGGGGCTCATTTTCACAGGTCCACTAAGCTAAATAAATGTGTGTGTCAGAATAAAGGAACTCTGACTTGAAGGACAATTAATACATTGTTATCAGAAGTCATTCTTAGCCCTGGACAGAGCCTTTAACAGGTACTCATTGCTTTCCTGCTCACACTACAGGAGTCTAGCTAGAATCTCACTGCTCTTGGCCAGCGTTTCATGTTGGACAAGGTTTTTACAGTGTTTGCCAAATCCATATCTCCCCCCACTGGCTTTGCCACCTGTAAAGGATCCTGGTAAGTTTGGAAAATATTAACTCTAGATGATACGGATTTTCTGAAAATGGTTGTTTGATTTAGGGGTATGCAGACATTAACAAACAAAACAGCCTTCTACCAGCGTACATCTTTCCAGTGCAGGCTGTCTAGTGGACGAGGTAATGTTATGATTGTTATAACCGTTATGACTGATATCCCTAAGCTGATATGTTTCCCCAGAAGATTGATCTTTTATTAAGAATATTAAACTGAAATTCAGGAGACTAGGCCAATTTCCAGACCTTTTCCTTTGTCACAGATGTACTGTATGACATATAACAAGCTGTTTATTCTCATTGTGTGTAATTTTGGAGACTGGAGAGTGGTGCTTCCCTATTCCACAGGGACATTTGTCAATATAGACTAATCAGTGTTGTGCAAAGTTATTAATGAAAACTGGAAGAGAAGGTGAAAGTGAACAGATAGAAATCTCTGTTTCGTCTTATTTCTCATGGTATGAATCCATGCAAGGCTTCTTTCAAGCCAGCCTTCTTAAGAGGATACTAAGCTAGGTGATGTCATGAGAGCAAAGATATCACAAGACAGCTTTTCCTCTGTGCTCACCTTTTTTTCCTCATTCTCCTTCTTGATTCTTTGTTTTATTACCTTATCATTCCTCTGTTTCTTTCTTTACCTGCCTGCTTCAGGCATTACTTTTCGTTACTCTCCTATTTTCTCTCTCTGCCATTTATTCCCTTCCAATCTTTTCTTTGCCTGATATAAATGTGCACTGGACTAGGAAATCAGAAGCTTTGCTCATCCCCTGGGCTCTTTGGCTCTTTTGTCTCCTTATAGAGTAAATAAAAATACATGCTGAAGCTCTTTTCCAATCTTGTGTTTACTGCGCACTCACATTATAACATTTAATTTAATACCAGTTTTGCTGTGTTTCATGGAGTTGTTACCAGATGCTTATACAACAATAGCTTATCTATCTGGGTAACACGGTAATGATGTCATTCAGTGTGATTGTGTAGACATTTGCTGAAATGGCGTTTTGGAGTATGCGGTCAGTTTCTTTGTTGGGAGACCAGACTGTAGAAGACAGAACATGAATTTATGCTCAAAATATTTTCATGTTGGAATGAATGTGTTGGGAAAGCTTACCAATAATACCATTCCTGTGAGCATCTTCATCACTACCTCACATGGGTCTGTCAAGGAAGCGGATTTTCTCTCTATTTCATTTGGGGTATAAGAGAGGGGAGAGAGGATAAAGCACGTTATTTTGAGTGTCTGTATTTTCTTAAGCAAAAATCAAAAAAATCTTTAGCTACTTCAGCTGTTCTTTTCTTGGTTATTGCATCTTTCAGGAGGTGCCAACGTGAAACAGCCTGCTCAGATGGATTTCCACCTTCTCAATGCTTGACTGGTTGTTCGAAGCCATTGCTGAGTCTGCAGTGCTGCAGAAGGATGATCGTATGTCTGTAAAGCGAGGGGTGAAAGGGAAAACAAGAAAAAGATAAGTAGGTAACTGGTGTGTTCCCTTGCTTAGTGGTATCTTCTATAGAGATAGGGAAGTGATTATGTCAGAATTAGTGACCTGCAAATGGAATAGACAGGGCTACTTAGGTGATGGTCACTGCTTGCTGCGAAAATACTTGCAGGGATTCTCTGAAGCAGTAATTGAAGGAATACCAAAATGAAAGATGGTCCTCCTGAAAAGGACTTGCTTTTCTTCACCTGATCTGTGCAATACCTTATTAAAAATAGCTTGTCATTTATTCAATAGTAGCAAGGATGCTACTGCTACTCCTAGTGGTATAGGTTATGTTTATGTGCAGGAACTACTCAAGGAGGCTTATTCTACACCTTCATTCCTGTATAGCAGTGCTATCGATTCAGCATAGTTTGCTCATTCTACTCTGCCTCTGCTTTCTAACTCGGGTGGATATGGGCTATGAACATGAGAATCCAGTTCTTGAAAATAATTTCAAATACTAACTTCCCAGGTAGTATATTTGAATTCCTTCTGTACGAGGTAAAATTTGCTTAGAATACATACAGAATTTACAATTTTATGCTGTCCACAATATGCCAGAGTCAGTTAAGTAACGCAGTGCCTCCATTCCTATGGAAAAGCAATAGAAGAAAAGCAAAACAACTGCTAATTAATATCACATATCTTTCTTCATCATCACTTCTTTTCTTGGTATCAGATACCTTGTGTAGTGGCCAAAGAACCTGCAATTCATAAACATTTAAGAGGATAGCAATGTATTCCTGCTAGATCTGTCTGGGACAGGAGAAAATTATTTTATTTTCACATTGATGGGTTTCAATTTGAATGTTTTTGCACAGTAGACTCCAGTCAAAAATCTGTAAATCCAAACATATTGACTTTTTGTCCATTTTAACAGTGTAAATCAAAATTTGTCAAATAAACTGTAGCAACCTGTGATATCTTGAATTGGTGTCTTGAATCCAGCCTCCTGAGAGTTTCAAGGCATACAAAATTTGCATCCTGGCTTTGTGACTTAGCAGGTGTCTTGTTTTTAGCACTGCCAAGATGACCTGTGTAAGTTATTTGACGTGCACAATAAATTTAGCCCAATCAAGCACATATCCTTAAGCCAAGAGTGGTTTTCTTAAAACATTTTGTCTCTAGCATCCGCAGAAGCATTATCCAAGTTTAATATTTGGGGGGTGGCTGACATCGGTGGGTGATTTGCCCCTTCTATCCACCTTCAGCTTCTAAGTCATTTTTGTTTGGATATTTGGTGCAGTTAGTGTCACAGATTGCAAATCATATGGAATCTCTCTTATGCTCCTAACTGACAGTGTCTGTCACATCTGACCAGAAGCGGCAATAGCAAAAGCATTAAATGTTTTCTCACCTGGCTTTTCAGAGAAACAAATACCTAACTGAGTTCTCTGAGCCAGTTAGGTTGGTTAAAAAAAGAAGGCATGGCAGGGGGAGAAAATGAGACGGTGGTTGGTGGTGGTCTTGAATATTTGTTGTCATTCTCAGAGCTGGCCTTAGAGGCTCTCAACAAAGCAATGCTTGAGTCTGCTCTATCCTGTAGGTTTCCTAGGAAACAAGACTAATTAGAGGAGAGTGACTGCTGCTGGGGGATTTGGTCTGGTGGCTAGAGCACTGACTGAGGAATTGGACAAAATGAGTGATATGCCTAGCTCTGATGTGTCAGGGCTGTGTAAACTCGGACAAGCCACTTAGCACCTCTGAAGCTGCAATGTTTACAATGCTTGCCTTTGTCTTTAAAGGTCAGCTCTGCAGCCCTTCAGAGCAAGGAGCACTTTCTGGTACATGGATGCACTACACTGAGCGCCTTGGGGCCACTGTTTGCCTGGTTTCTGCAGGTGCTACTGTAATCTAAATCATAATGTGATTTTTTTCAGCTTGCAAGTACTGTTTGAACAGTTATTTTGACATGACTTTTATGTCCCTTCATTGTTCACTTGAGCCACCTAAGTCTGACCTTTAAAATCTGTGACTGAGACTAGAAATGTCTAGCCATGATTTTGCTGCTCCTTTCTTACAGCACATTTTCACAGTGCCTCTCTTTGGGAGTCCACTGGAGCTTCAGACCCCTCTTCCTTGATATAGTGTTTGTCTCACATCCACCTCATCCAGGACACTTGCTTCTCGGCTGCTCACACTCCCTATGACAGCGATCTCTAGCTGTCTCCCTTGCATCAGTAGGCTCTCTCGTAATTCAGCCTCACAACTTTTGACCCAACCTTCAGTTCTGCTGCTCTTGGCCAGCCACCAGCTGCTGGGAGCTGGCCACCTCTGCCCTTCCCCTACAACTCCTTCACTACAGCCTAGAGACAAATGTTTCCTTGTTCATCATACTCAGCCTCAGCAAACAAAGCAATGGAGCACTTAAAAGTCCTTTGCCTGTGGTACAGTGTCTAACTCTGTCACCACCTGATGGGTGTCTCCATGCACTGATAGCCAATTTGGCTAATAAGACAAAGAGTTTCAGCCACAACAGTAAAATTCTATCTTATTCCTCCCAATATGACCTCTACTCACTTGTGCTGGCATGGTAGTTGGAGCTGTCAGTTACATCCCTGAAATCCTTCCCTGTATGATCACAGCAGTTGTGACAGCTGCCTATCTGAATTCCGATTAAAGGAATCCCAGTTCTCAGCAACTTCAACCCCTATGCAATCACTGAGGAAGAAAATGAAAAATATCACAGCCCTAATCCTCCTCTGACTTTCTGAGGTGGAATATTCTTCCCCAAAATAGAAAAGAATAGAAAAGAATAGAAAGAACTTTTGGTAAGAGCGATGAAGGACTACTAATGGACAAAGAAAACTGAGCTACTGTAGAGGAAGACTAGAAGAAAAGGAGTTAATAGCCAAGATAAAAGTGGGATACTTGTAGGGAGCAGGAGAAGATAGAGAAAAGACTAAACAAAGAAATGTTTAAATACAAAGAAAGATGAAGAGGGTAAAAGGTAGTAAGATCAATGAGGAGGAAGAGAAAGTTAATATTTTATAGCAGAGGATCAAGGGAGCACTGACATGAGAGAGAGTGCAACAGGCATGATGCTTGAAAAGAAGCAGGTAGTGGTACTCGGCTTTATATCTCAGGCAGACATCTGTGATACTTTATTTGAAGTTACTCAGTTGTGTTTTTTTTAATTATTAGTTTTTGAATAAATGTCAGCAAGCAACGTTTTGAATTGTTCGGCTTAGAATTGCACATGCAGTAACCACTGCATGTCCTTGTAACCTTCACTGCTCTTTGCCTGTGATTTACTGGATTTTGTTTTCAAGTTCTTGACATCTAACATGACAGTACGGCTGCCCAGGCCTGTATAGGAGGACTCAAGTGACAGCAACAGCAGGCTGTACTTTCATATATAGAAGTACAAAACTAATCTTCAAAGTCATTGTGTTGTTGAGAACAAACAGAAGGAGACCTTTACAAATGATGAAAACACAGAAAGGAGACAGGCTGGTTCACCAAAATATAGGCACACAGTTCAGGACTCAAGGCAGAGATAATTTACCGTTTGAGTAGACAAGACTTCATTGGACTACGGATATCTGGGCTATAGTTACTTGCCATAACATGGACCTATAAATTTCTGTATGATTTGACATAAGAATCAAAATTTTTCTGAATAATAATCTATTAATTCCTGCAAACAATTTACTCCTCCTACAGCAAAAAGCAAACAAACCCCAAACTTGTTCTTTCTCAAATTTAATTTCAATGTAATAAACCCCCTGTTTTAACAAATACTTTATCTGTAGGTCTGCTTGTTAATTGCTTTTCTGCAGTTCTTTTCTGAAAACATCAAGTGCTCCCATACTGCTTCATTAGGGTACGAATGTACTGTATGAAAATGTAGTGTCTCTACAGATTTACAATGTCGTTCCCTCCATGCTGCTGACCATTTATTATAATGTTACATTATAACTGAATTATAATGGAATTTTTGTTGCAGTGCCTATGACAGTGGCATTAATATCACATGAATCCATTATGATTGGTATTATTATGATGAATATGAAATTATTTCACTAGGCAAAGATACTGCTTCTAATGATTAGTTTAATTACTGCTCAGTTACAATAGAAGTCTCATGAGATTGCATATGACATCCACACAGATACCATATAAATTAACAGTGGTTAGTTCAATGACAGTGATTTCTAAAGAATCAAAGTGACAAGGCACCTAAAGACTTAGCACAACACATTGCAAATCATTATTACTTTGTTGCATAGACATTTATCATGGTGAATAGTTCTTGGTGAAGTAATGCTTAGGTCCATAGGAATTCTTTTAGCATGATACAAGATTTCTTCATGAAAGTGTGAACTTACTGATTTGACAACCTTCTGCCAAGAAAATAAGGCAAATGCAGATGCTGGTAGAGGTGATCAGAAACAAACCCTACTACCGCTATCACTCTTCTCATCAGCTGAAGACAGAAAAGCTGTTTCACCACCAGAAAATTGCAGAACCTGAGGGAGGTAAAGTCCCCCTTCTGCAAATGTTTTCACTCTTTACTTTTACTTCATACCTAAATGCTTTATGTTAAGATTCAGGCACAATAATTATACTCATCAGGTGTAGCATTGTCGTGGATGAGAGTGGAGAGTGATGCACTTCACTCATAGGAGAGAAGGAACAATATGTTTATTGATATAAGATAGTGGTTTAACAAAGATTAAGGGCAAATAAGATAGTAGTTTATCTAGATTTGATGGCAAGGTTCACTTGGTTATTTATCGCATGGAGGACAGGGTCAGACAAAATTGTCAAGGAGACCCTCCCGTTGAGTCATGGGGTTCAAGGTAGAGCCCCTTCCTTTCCGAACTCCCACCTAGTCCCAGACTTAGGCAACGGTTCACAATCTATCCCAGATACACTTAGCAATGCTTACAAAGTCTCAGCATGCTATTAGTCTCTTACAGAGGATTTGTCGCAGGCACAGTCTCTTGACCTTGAGAAGTAACCTTGAGAGGCATCCCAACTCAAGGGGACACTCACCGCCATGCAGCTATCTGCTGTGCGGGAGAGCTGAGTGGGCTCTAGGCTGCAGCGCTATTTATGGGCACGGAGTTTGACTCATGGTCACATAATATTTGATGTGGAGGTATGCTTTTTTGCTGATCTCCTGCTGTGTAGGGGAAAATATACCTCGCTTTGCTGTTCTCATGACCACTTCTGGCCTCACCATTTGCAACCAGTATTGCCTAGTTCCTCCTGGTCAGGCTTGGGTGCTGTCGGCTATTAGCAGTCAGCTGGAGCCTGAGATAAGGGAGTTGCACTCTGCCATGCCCTAGGCTTGGGACTGGCGGGGCGGGGGGAAGGGGGAGTAGTTGCACTCTGCCGCAAGCATGTCCTCTCATAGTTTTACTCTAACCTAAAACACTGAAAGCATGGTGGTAGGACCATAATAGTAGGTGCTAGCAATGCAGAGAAGCAACTCAAGTTTGTCCAGTGAGATTAATCTGCTGTTGCTGAAGTACGCACCATGGTATCTTCAGTGAGAGCATAATCAGAGCGTGCTTTCCTGATGCCTCTTACTATTGCTACTTTCATTTGTAGCGTAGACAAATCCATCGTCTTCAGTGACATGCTCATTTGCAGCAATGCTTACATGAATGTTAGTGTGGAGAAGACAAACAGACCAATTCTCATTTTAGTTACACAGGTGTAAAACTGGAGTAACTTGGTTGTGCCAGAGAGGAACCTGATTGCACCAGCAGGAATAATATTTGTTCATTGCAATAGAGTTTCCTAGATCTTCTTCAGTAATCTGAAAATCTGGATGCTTCTGTTTAACATGAAAGCTTGGCCTTATTAATAACCATATATTTGATAGTAGCGTCTTTTGGGAAGGTTGATCAAACTGAGATTGTTAGCCCTACAGTATATAATACAGCACGTTTTCTTTATAGTATTAGCACGTTTTCTTTATAGTATTAAATAGTATAAATTGTTTGAACTCAGCCCAGAGTCAAGATAACTGGAAAAAAGTAGTCTAACGAGGTTGACTAAAAGGTCCTATTAAAGCTTTTTAAATGTTAGCTTTGAATAGTTCATGAGTAGATTGCAAAACCCTATGCCAGAGTATAGGGGCTCAGCAGCGTGATTAACCGTAAGATTCTGTACGGATGATTCTACCGCTATACAGGTTATATAGAAAGCTGTGTTTTGTCTTTTACAGTTGCACAAGATATATTATTATTGTTTCTGTTTCTGACTATTTATTAAACTTAGCTGTAAAATAAACTAACTCCTTTGTAACAATACTATGTACTTAAAAGAAGCAAAACAGCCGTTCTCACTAATTTACAAAACTCACCAAGGCGCACTAGAAATCCTAATTATTAGTGCAAAACATGAAGACCATATTGCAATTAGCTTTTCTGTAATACTGTGAATGAAATTACCATGAAGAGGTCTATTCTTCTATCTTTTAATCAGTAATAGTTCTTCCACTAACTGAAGAGGGAACTGAAAAGGACTTACAAATATCCATCACTCTATGTGGCATGCTAACAGTTCATCAGAGACACTTATATATTCCGTCAGACTACCCCAAGTCTACCAAACACTACATATAAGGCCTTAATATGAATATTTGTTAGTATACATAAATTTAAATTTGCAGCTTGTTTTGCTTAGTAGCTTGCTCATTTCTCAAACTGCAAGAGGTGAAGAATCTGAAATTGACTGATTGGTAATGAAAAGCACCTGATTTCTGACTAAAGGCTCCCTCCACAAAAAGCGGTGTAAGCATAGAAAGTTATGAGAGCAGTCTGTATCCATTGTCTTCATTGTCTACTTTTATTAGGCAGCAGCACGCTGTATCTGGTCTATGTGAACCACCGAATGACATGAAAGATAGCTAAGAATTGTATGTGTAAGAAAAACTGCGCAACTGGGGAAGTGCCAAGTGGCTTAGCTGAAGCATTTCTGACTTAACCTAAGTTCTTGTTTAAAGATGTATGCAGGAGAACATGTTACTTCTGACTTGAGCATTACTGCCTGAAACAATTCTTGCTAAATACCATTAGCTTCTAAGCAGTGAACATCTGGGATTCATATTTATAACTCCTGGCAAAAGAGAATCTATTGAATTCAGGCTAGAACTAGCAGACAGGGAACGGAGTGCTCAGATCGCATTGACCTTTTGTCAAACACAGCAAGCATCCAAGGTAAGGCTTGAACATATGTAAAAACTCCTCGGGTTTCTGTAGCAAACAGCAAAATCTGCATTTAAAGTGCACCTAACAGCGACTAGATTGTTTCTGAATAACAGAAACAGAAGCAGAATAACAAAGTCAATGAATTAGTTTTCAGTAAGCATCAGCAGCAGCTTGGGAGACAGATGTGTAACACCTTGTGGGCCACATTCTGGGTTTGGTTTGAACTCACAAAGGGATTGAGTTCAGAACTGTTTCATGTTTCTTTTTGAGAAAATATACCTAAATGTAGAGTTCAAAACACGCTCCACAGTATCAGACAAAAGTAGGTTGATACAGATAAAAGATAGCTGCTGGGAAGTGAAATGAGGGAAGAAAGGAGCATGGATGGACAGAATGACCAAGCCTGGTGTGAACAGAGAGAAAAGTGGAAGCCACTGAGCTGCTGATGTGCAGTGGTAGAGGTTGTAGAGTGCTATTTAAAAAGCATGCCTTGAGGGAAAATGAGTAGCTCTGTTAATAGTGGGGTGTGGGGGAAAGTAAGAGACACAAAAATCCCAACTAAGAGGTGAAGCATGAGGCTATGGTGAGGAGAGGCAGAGCGCTAAAATGTGGGCAGTAGCAGTCATGCCTTTGCTCTTGGAGAGAAAGTGGGAGTTGCTGTGAACTGCCAAGAGAGAGGGGAGACGGGCTGGCCCAGAGGGATCTTGTGGGATGCAACAGAGCACTGCAAGTAGCCCATCCTCTGTACCTTGAGCCAAACCTACAGAGATAAAGTCCTTCTCTACAAGTCCTTCTCTATTTAAGCATTTTAGAACTATCTCAGCACTGGAAACAGAGCAACTGCAACAAGATCTCTGATGTTATAGTAACTTTTCCTTTTAGTATTTTGAGACCTCTGCAGCTCTAACCATAAAAGAAATACAAACTGTAGTATTTCCCCAGAAATAAATTATAGTAACGTTTTGTCCCAGTCCTCCTGCTCTTTCTGAGTAGATTCTTGGGTCCCAAAGGCATTTTTTTTCTCCATAAATTGAAACAAAAGGAGGAGCAGCAATGCCAGTTTCTGTAGGTAGATATCTTTTTCCTTTGGAATTTATTTTTGTGATTATTGAAGAGATGGAAGATGATTTCTGGCCTGAGAACATTTTCTCTTGGTTTCATTGTTGTACTGGGATGGCATTTTTTCATTCTCTGGATTTGAATCTCTATTTGGGTTCTACTTACACTAAATGACAAAAACTGAGTCTTGCAAGATTTCATTTCTAGAACTACATTATAGCTACAGACCTGTTTGGTCTTATGGTTCATACAAAAATATTTATTAAGTTCTTAAGGTACAATTTTTCATATTCATGTCAAAGCCAGAAAAACATATGTTGAATTTCAAATTCCAGATACAGCTTGCAGAATTCATTATTAAGAAGATGGAAGAACAACATTAATTTGCTTGCAAACTGTAAAACTTTGATCCATCAGGGAGCAATAATTATAGAGTCCTACAGTGTCTGCTTCAGTGTCTGCTCTTAAAAGTGTTCCCTTTTGCAGTGAGTAAGTGAATACCATTACTGCACCATTTGCCAGAGTGCTCGGATAATATTACTGCTAAGTATAAGGAATATCATACTAACATATAAAAAAATGTAAATTGTTACTAAGATTAGTTAGTGGCACTAAATTTCCATGGTGACCACTAACTGTACTTCAAGACAGTCACACAGCTCTGGCGAGCATTATCAGTATTGCCTGTGCAACAAACAAAAACTCAGAATGAGAATATTTTTCCTGAAGTATCTAAATTACAGGAGGCATGATATGAATAATACATCCTGTGCACATTAGCACACTTTTCAAATGCAAAGGAAATTCTATATGCATGGTTGAAATGGGCTTCTCTCAGTGTTGTATCAGAAGAAAATGCCAGTGGAAAGAAAATGTGGGGTCATCAATATGACTTAACTCAAATGGCCATATAGATCTAGAAGTCCTCAAATAAGAACATTTCCATTTCAGAAATCTGAACCTAATTCTTCATTTGGGACATCATCCTATAAATCCTGCCTCTGACCTCTGTGCTGTTTTCACGCTTACGCATCTGTCAGAATAAGGCCTCTGTACAGGGAGAGAGATCCTTATTATGGTAATTCCAAACAAAATGGCTGCAGGAAACTTATGTCAGTGTAGTATAACTATTTCTTTTTCTTCTCTCTGTATTTTCTCATTTATTTGTCTTTTTGTTCCCTTTTGTTCTAATAAATGCACGTAAGTTAATACGTATAATGAGAAAAATAACGTTCTTATTCTAAATTTTCAAAGTTTAGAAAAAGTAATGTTAAAATAACCAGTTCTAGGTGGAAAGGGTTTAAACTGCCCCTTCTGGAAAAGAAGGTAAAAGAAACAAAATGTGACAGGTGCTGGTCGTGCTGCTTAATGTTCACTGGAGGGCATTCAAATGCCAAGTGAGGAGGGGCAGTGTGATTTAGAACAGAAGAGAAGGAACATGAGGAAGGATCAGAAAGATGCAAGTTAGCAGCAGAAGCAACCTGTGAGAGACTGAAAAACCAGTGTTTATTTCAATGTATATATTTTGTTTCACTAAGTTTTAAACATTCAGGTTTTCAACTACTGCCTGGGGATACTATTTTGACTGTTTCTGACTATTTTTGTCAACCTATATTATCCTTGTTTACATTTCATCTCATTTCTGCTACTTGTAGAGTTGCATTACAATTCTTTCTTCTTGTGCTCACACCACTCCCTCACATGCACAAGCCACTAACAGAGCAAATCTCTGCAAGAAATACTAGTACACCCTTCTGTCAGGAGGAGAGTAGTTACACTTCAGGACAGGCCTTGGAGTCCACACAATAACCTGCAGCATTCCTAGAGAACTGTATTATGCCTGGTCGTGAGCCTACATTTTCCCAACGGCTTTTGTCTCCTCTCCTTATTTCTCTGCTACCAGATCTATGATCCATTGGAGAACTTTCAGAACCTCATTCTTGGGCATCGCTGGGCACATGCAGGAGACAAAGAGACAATCCCTCACAAGCCCATGTGGTCCTCCTTTTCACTGTTGTTCTCTTCTTTCTTGACTCTTTCTTGAATCCTCCTTTTCTGGGAGAAGTATGGTTTTTTGGTTTTTTGTTTTTTTTTGCTATAATATTCTGAATTATCTTATTATTACTACAGCATTCTGACTGAATTAATTGATTTCAGAGAGGAAAAATAATTAATTAATTTCTGAAAGCCTAAGGATTTTCAACATTAAAGGATTTTGTCTCAGTAGGTTTTGAAATCCCTGGTCCTTATTGTCAAAATCATGCTGACAACTTTTAAAACTTCCTCCAGGTCTAAACTTCTCACTAAACTTCTCATACGCAAAATCACGCTTCTTTGAAATGCAATCCATTGCCACTATTCATTGTTTTGTGTGACCATCATATTTTTATGTATTGTTAGAGGATTCATCATCTTTTGTTCCTAGTTCATCAAGAGAGTCTCATCTGAGACAGCTTTTATATCTGAATGTTTCTTAGGTCAGAGGTCTGACTTTTACAGAAATCTTGTAGTAAGGGCTAGGAACAGAGGCCTTAAGAGAACTCTGCATCCATGACTCCATACTGGAAGGAAAAGATAAGGAAGGACAGACAAGGCGGGACTAGTCAGCTGAGGTCTGCATTGACCCAATATAACAGGAATGTCAGAAGAGAGCTCAGGTTACCAGCTCCCAGAGGAAAATGGGAAGACAGAGCTGAGCACTAAACCAAAAGCTGTCAGGAAAGATTGAGTTAATGTATGTCCAAACACTATGTGGACCTGCTATGTGAAATCTATAGGAGTCTATGAACTCTAAATAGAAAAGATGAAAGAGCAGATGAATGGAACATATTTCTTGACTCACACCTATAGTGAGCTGTATTCATTTATTGAAGCAATATTTTAAAAGCTAAAAATACCTTATGAGCTGGTTCAGGAAATATTAATTTCAGTTCGGGGTTGTTATACTACTCATTTATAGATCATAGTCAGAATTCTTCCACCTTGTTCCTCCACCCCAAATGTCTTCTCATTGTTGACATTTAAAACATTTCAGTTGTATGAAATAGGAGTAAATTATGATTATAAACTGATTACGATTAACAAATTAGGATTAATAAATTTATAGGAAGGTCCAGGGTCATGCCCTGCCTGTAACAGTGCAGATATCACCATCTCTTACCTTTCAGGGACAAAGTTACTAGAAATCACACAATGTTAATCCAGTACTGCTACTCTTAAGCTAGCTAGTCACCACAATTTCTCTTGTTTATGTATAGCTGCAAATGTAAATTATGCAAGATTTTTAAAGAGATATGACAATAATCTATCAGTTTTAAGGTTTGTAGATTTGTGCTTTCTAGGCTTTAGGCATCTGATTGTTCTTCAGCAATTTTAAATCCTGTCAATAGAGGAATCAAACACTCAAGGCAATGAACTATCAGAAAAGATATCACGACTGAAAGAAAGAAAAAAAAAGAAGAGCCTACATGCAGATGGACAAATCCAAAAGAAAGGAAAGGAAAAAACGAATGACAAAAGCAGAGGTTTGATCTGAAATTGAATCTGACTGGAATCTTCTCTAATTCTGTAAAAAATACACAGAAAATAATTGTTCTTCTACAGAGTGACTGTATGATTATATTATAAATTTATATTACTTTGTATATGTATGCATGTTACATGCGTATTGGATTTTGAGGCCTTTGCTTTCTGCGATAGATTGAGGACATAATCATTTTACAGGGGCTTTTTTGTGTTTATGTATGTTTTTACATGATTTTAATGCACTTAACTAGTTACAAAGTCAGAAAGCAACATAAAAATATTCAGGAAAGAAGTCACATTAGAAGAGAGAAAGACCAACATACAAACAGAGCGAATCCACAAATGTGGACCTCTGTCCTCCAGATATACCACTTTTCCTAAATACATCATCTGCACCCACAATTTTATGGCTCCTATACTGTCTTTAACGTACAATTGCTTTTTCATGTTCAGATTTTAAAGCTGTCCCAAAGTTTAAGGTCATAACAATGTTCAGATCACATCTGCCAAAAATAGTCTCTTTCTCTCTCCAGTGTGAGGTGTGAAAATGAATGTGAAGGGTGTATGTGGGTCGGGAGCAGCCTCCTTTTATCATAGCAAAGTTAGAATCCTTCCATACAGGGGTTTGTTTAATGAGATTTTAGATCAATTTAAATCCACAAACTAAAGGAAAAATCTAAAAGTAGTTTGTAGTATTGATTTTACTTCAACAAGATTACATTTAGATGCGATGCATGCTCCTTTTTTCTTTTCTGGCAGAGTAGAAATGCATATAATCATTTTTTTTTACTTGAAAGATAAAATTAAAGACTGCTTCTAAATTTCCATTTAGGGACTCACTGGATTTTACTCAAAAAACATATTGAAAAGGATCCGGTTCTGTAATTAGAAGAGCTTAAGTATAAATATCTGCCTGTAAACTCAGTGCTCCTGTAAATACAGCTCAAAATTCACACTTACTCATAAAATATAAAAGGTAACTATTAATAATGATTCTTCACAGTGTCTAGTAAAAGCACTAACTCCAGGCAATAATGTAAACTCTTCAAATATATTCAGTCTTTAAGAAAAATAAAGCCAATCTTCTCTCCTTCAGCCCCCTAATAAACAATTAGAAGTAGTCTATGCTGAAATATTGATTTCAGCAAATAATTTGGCTTGTGGCTACAAGTACTAGGCCAGCAATTCCAAAGTGGTAACTAACCTCAAGGCAGCTCTGAACTGCTGAGGGCAGATGCTGACAGTCCAGCCCAGCTGAGACACTGCTGCTAATGAAGCATGGGTTAGATGAGCTACTCTGTATGCCTTTGCATACATACTGAGAAGCGTCTTGCATGCTTTGGGCATATAACTCTGAGAAACTACTTTTGGTATCTTCCCTTAACCTTTCTTTATCTTCCAAGTCTTCTTCCTTCCCATACCCAACCCTGCAAGAAAATAAAGTAGAAACCTGGTTTTATTTTCATACGAAATAGAGTGCTCATACTATATGGAACATTAGTACGTTATATGGTCAAATAAGGGATGCTGATGCATCCAGCAGACAATGCAAAGCATCTAAGATGAGCAACTAAGTTTTTTCATGCACATGTAGATCTTTATACAAGTAACCATACCTGTGGTCTTGCCACAGAAAAACCCAAAAGTCTGAGTCAGAGAGTCTAGAACAGACAATTCCACAAAGCTTATTAAGTACTTAGAAACCACGTTTGGCTCAAAAAACTCTGAGTTGCTGCAAACTGTTGGAAGCTGGGAGACTACATAGGGGAAATACCAAAATACCCTTGCTCCATTCTACTCTTTCCTAGAAATCTATATTTATATTGTTGGAGACAGAGTACTGGGAGAGAGGGACTTTTGCTCTGATCCAGTTAACTCTTCTTTTGCGTAACTGAGTACTATTAGTATGCTCTCAATGGTGATATGCTAATACTACTGAGAAAAAAAAAAATCACATAAATTCCACTTACACTCAGGATTTGACCCTTGCAGCATAGCTAAGGTATCCTGAAATCACACAGTTCTCCACAAATCTAGAGATTTCTCTAGTCACCAGTTTGGAGTAATTCCCTTAAAGCATCTGTAACTTACTCTATGATCCGCCAGACAAATATATGTTGATCCTGTTTTGCCACTGTCCTCAATTATAGTCTACAATATTTGATTGCATCTTTCAGTTTTATTTGTTGGTGCTGTGGAAGACGTGTTCTGCCCTGTTAGTGGAACTGTAACTGCATGAAATGGTTTAAGATCTCATTATTTTTTGCATTTATTTATTTTTTATATTAACCTAAAACGGTCTGTGTATCCATATCTGAAAATGAAAGATTTGAGGATCATTTTCTATATAATTTAATATGAGAAGGAGATATCAGGACTCCGGGAAATGACTAGAGAGAAAGTTTGATCAGCCAGTCAGAATAATTTGATGAGTGTCCCGTAATTTACACTCAAAGCATAAAGCATCAGTGGCTTAGGGCTAAGGGAGAATTGCAGGCTTCAGAAACAAAAACAGTACGTGAAGAAGAGGAAGCTCTTAAGTACCTTGAAGCTGGAAAAACATTGGTTGGTCTGTGTTCTGATTTAGCTTCAAAGAATTAAAAGTAACTCCTTTCCTACAATTATGAGACTGGGATTGGAAATACATATGTGTCACAAGGGCTGCTGTTACCTGCTGCAGCCTGACTGCTTTGAAAGGAGCTTAGTCTGCTCCAGCCTCTGAAGTACAGAGTGCCTTGAATAGACACCTTCCTTGGATAAAACTTTCCTGTGAATTAATACTAGTTACACTCTATAAGCAGGCTTATAAAGAGATTTCAGGGCATTTCCTCAAAAGCACCTCAGAGTATGCAGTCATGATAAGCTCCAGCCCTTTGGGATCTTGCTCTTCCTTTAAGAATACTGACCAGTGAGTCACCTTATTATCATTTTGGATTTTATAGGCAGGCAAGCTGTTAGACATGATTAAGTTCAGGATATATTTCGCCTTCCCCTAATGTTCAGCTTATTAATGAAATAGGATCAATACTCTGGCAGACCTCACAGCTTGATGCTGCAGGGAATAAGAGCACGGTGAGTGCTGTGTGAGAGAGGTCCTCAGCTCACCCAAAGCAGAGGAGGTAAAAAAAGGGGCAGTTTTGATTTGTTAGTCCTTAAAACCCATGCAACTGCTGCAACTGCTTGATTCTTCCAATCCTGAATGTTCTCTTTTGCTAGAGCATCATTTGAACATTAAGAGGCATATTCAGAAAGACAATCAGTACCCTACAAGTGCATGTCTACAGGCAGCAAGAGAGACAGGGATTCCTGCAGGGGGCTAGATTCAAAGCACCTCAAGTTAGTCTCTTGCTTCAGATCGCCCTGTGGAGGAGCTTCTATTACTGTGGTCCATAAAGGGAATATAGGAGAGACTTCCTTCCCTAGGCTAATGTTAGCCTTTATGAATGTCTTTCTTTGCTTCCCCAGAGAGACATCACTCTAAATCACAGTTTAGCTGTGATGTGTTTTTATTGTTTGTTTGTTTTTAATGGAGGCTGGTTTTTTTTTCTTTCAATGCCATGCACGAAACACAGAAGCACCAAACTGCAGTTTTTTCCATACAGTGTAAATATTCAGTTCCAAGTTATGGGCTTGTCAGTCAGGTTTTAGTCTGAAGAAAATATTTACAGCTGAGTTCACAACCCTGAACATCAACAAGATTTATAATAAAAATGACAGTCTTGATCTAACATTATGATCACATACTTAAGAGGTACAGCTTTCCTATTGTATAATCTGCTATTGGTCCTTTTATGTGACCTAATTAAAACCCTACCTCAAGGATGTCCTTGTCATGTCTGCCAAAATATTAGGGTAATTTAGGAGTCCTCAAGGGAGGGACCTGAGAAACAGCAGACAGCAATCAAATGCCAGTTTTCACACACTAAAAGGAATTTAGAGCAAGTTGTGAAAAGCTGCTTTTCACATTGCAGTGTAGGAGTTGCTCCCCTTTCCACCATGGAGATCAATGCATATCAGGTGTTTCAGCAAGGAATTTTGTTACAGATTGGCCTGTCTAATTGAGACTATCATATCCTGTAATGACTGGAATTGGGTAGTCAAATGCCTGGTCCTTGGCCCTAGATACACCCGTTCCAGAATTAGACAGGAGCTGAATTCTGCTTATGATATTATTAAGCTACTAAACTCCTGTCAGTGAACAGAACTGGAGAAGATTTTTTTCTTTTAATGCAAAATCCTAGAGGTAGTCCTGAGAAGGCCTGAGGTAGGGTCCCCAGGGTGCCTCATTTGTCGTTCCCGTGAGTGGGTAGGATGTTAGCTATAGGGGATAAGAGGGGCAAGAGCAGGTGTGGGCCGGGTGGGAATTCAGCAGCCGGCCTCGGAGGGCGGGTCAGGAGAGCACCAGAAGGAGTTGGGGGCAGAGGGAGGCAGCAACAGCGGCGAGGAGGAGACAAAGACACAGTGGGGCGGGGGGTCCTAAAGCAGCAGAGGGGGAAGACAGTCACATTATCTGCAACTCATGGTATTAAGTGCCAGTCAAATTCCCATAACTCCAGAAACCTCCTTTTTGGCTCACTCTACAACATTCATTGGAGTGGTTTGGTTTTTTGCTGGTAACTGTCTGAGCAAGCAGGAAAAGCAATACGTGAATATGAATTCCAGTAAGCAGCTACCCTACTAAAAATTGTCAGACAGACGTTTCAGTGCCACCAGTGACTTCCCTGTCTTGTTTTCATAAAAACTTTGCTCTCCAGTTAAGGCTGTTACCTTAATAATAAAGGGGTACCAGAGGAGGTACCAGAAATGTGCCCCTGTACTAATCAGCTGCATGTGTGCAATAGTTCAGATGAATCAAGGGCAGCTGGAAACTGGCCACTTGTCAACCCTGTAATCACTCCAACACCAAGGAATAGTGCCTTGTGACTGGGCCACTAGCCCTTTAGTGGGAAAATCAAATTATAAACAGATGCATTCTTCAAGCCCTAGTTGTGCAGAGCAGCTCAAGAGATTCCCACTTGCTGACATATATTTGCAGACCACATATGTTGAATCACCTTGAACACCAAATGAGCTCACAAAATTGAAACTCGTCCGTGGATAAGAAGTCCAAGCAGTTAATGTAATTTTTCTGCAATAAGTAATTTGACTTGTTTTAAAACTTACTCATTTCCCTCTCTCCAAAAATCTGGGGAGCTGGAAAAAGCAAGGTTGTTGTGGGTAACCAGAAGATAGCACGATGTCCTCAGTGCTGAATACCGAAAAGGTCAGCTTGCAATAAGGAGTTTTAGGGGAAAGAATTTCAGATTTCCCAGAGCTCAGCTGATGATTCTTTTTGCCAAAAGGAGTTTAAAATCAGTTTCACACTCCCCCGGCATTCTTTCAGGAAAGATTAATATGAAAATTAGGGTGGCAAAAGCAGTCAGTCTAGCTGAGAAGGGGGTGGGGGGAGAAGAATCAACTAGTTCAGCCTCTGAGTCTAATTCTTGAAAATATACCAGGGGAGCACTAAACCCTTCAGCAGCTGTTTCCTCAGAAGGTGACTGAGTCAATAATTTCATGCAACTTTTGTGTAGAGTTAGTATTGTAACATTTTTATAGGGCAAAATAGTGGTCAAGAAACATTGTTTGTGCAAATCATGACATTGAATGCTCATCAAGGCTACTGCCAGCTAACCCCTGGGACTGCAGCCTGCTGGGTTTCAGTTTGTTTTTTGTTCTTTATTATTTTGATGTGGCATTGCTAATGAGTTGTGAAATTTCTTGTGCTGAGCATTCAGCGCCTTTAGCACATTCCTGCATTTGGCAGTTGTGGGAGAGGGTTACTGCAGAACTGCGTTTTGCCATCTGGATGGTTTCCTTTTCAGAGGCCCTGCAGGGATAGGGAGATTGTAAATCTTTACTTGGCATTTTCAAAGGGTTAACAAAGGAATTAAAAGCTCCATTAGCATTGGAGAAGGATGACAGTCAGCCACTATGTTTACATACATTGGACTTTGAGTCAATTTTGGCACTATGGAATTGAGACTGCCTAAATGAAGCTGAGGACAAGTAAAATGTAGTAGGTTTTGCAGGCAAAGAAAAATACCGTAATGAGTACATGGCCACTGTTGAAGGATTGGAGTACAGTACATGGTTCTTGATAAACAATCTGGAGACAGGCAGAGATGATGGGTCTGGAGGAAGGGACCAGTTTCTTATGTTGTGCAACAGCACAAAGGTGCTAATAATGAATTTTACAGCTCTGTTCAGTTTTTAGATTTGAATCGCATTATATAGCTTTGATGCGATAGATATTCATTGAAATCCTCATCTTATTTTAGATACATACAATACCACGTTCAAGAGCCAGGCAACTTTAAACCATTACTGCACACCCAAACAATATTAAAAGAATGTTATTAGGCTTGTGGAGATGAATAATGTTCTTTAATGTATTTCTGTGCATATGTGTAATTTATTTGCTGTTTTGTTTTTCATTTTTTAAAAATAATTTCATCTAGTAGATTCATGTTGATATTCACATGGGTCAGTGGTGGACTGGGAATCTTTACAACAGCTGCATGTGTCACTTACGCTAATGGAGTAGCTACCACTAACAGCAGTATTATCGGTGTGAGCCAGCAGTAGCTTTGCCAGTGAATTTCATAGGCATTTACTGAACAGCAAAGGAAGTGTGAGACTCAGGACTGAGAGGGCCTGGTCCTGACTCTACAGGGGAACGTTCCAGTGACAGACACTCTCCTTGTTCTCCTGAAGTTTGATCCTTTTCTGACCCATCCTTTCTAACCTGTCATGGCTGATCTTTCCCAGCTCTGAGTCCTTACCTGGTTCCCGCCTTGGCAGTCCATACAGGTGGGATTCATCTTGCCTAACTTCAGTCTGTGCAGTGCAAATGTCTGTCTGAGGCTGGTCTTCTAAACTCTTTCTTTCTGTAATAACATCAAGGAGTGTATGCATTTCACTTATTTTAGATGTCTGGTTTAGGTTGAGAGGAATTGTGCTCTGCTAGTATCTGTTTCTTGGCATTGACTATAAAGGATCTACATGACTGCCTTAACTGAAATAAGTACCACCTATCCCAATTCCAGCACCAGTCTCCTCCTTTTTCTCTCCTTGTCTGCAGCATCCTCTCCGGACAGCAGTCCTTTACTGGCCTCCTTGCTCAAACTTCCAACCTTTCCATGGGTCAGAGCAGGACTGCAGTCACAGGCTGGGAAATGTCCAGTAGGAACACAATCATCTACCCTGGAACAGATTTCCCTCCTCCCCTTGCCTTCCTTCGTTTGCTGTTCTTGCCCCTCCTCTGCTTGTCTTTTTGTACATCAGCTGGCGGTGGCAATGCTTCTGAACATGACAGAGACAGAATCCCCACTCTAAGCTCTGATGTCAGCCCTTCCCCAGGGTACCCATTACAAGTCATCACAGTCATTGCAGCTTCCTTCTGTTCGATGCGGGGTGGAATGAGATTGTTCATGCTGTGCCTATGGCTTAATGGTACTCTGACAGCAAGAGATTCATGAGATGTCCATGCATATTCGCTGAAGATGGGAATGAGGCTACTGAATTCTAAGAAGGTGTCCAGTACCGCACAACACAGCTTAGAGAACTCTGTCTATGCTACTGAAGAAAAGAGGACTAGGGACTGATCTCTGGCTCCAAGGCCAAGTGGCTCGGGCTGGCTTGTGTCCACAATGCTAAGACCAGATCCCTTTAGAGCAGATGATCTGGGTCTGCAACATAGCCTGAGGCCCTAGCTTTCTCCCCTGAGACACTGTGGTCCTCTGTGGCCCTAAGACAAAAGGATTCTTTTGTCTGTGTTTTTTCTGCAGCCCAAAGATTTGTAAGGAATGTGGGCTCTGTGGCAGCTCACCAGAGAGCTGTTTCATAGTGGCACATGGAGGATCTGTTTTGCATGATGTGGGGCCTAACAAAAGATATGGAGCTATGTTTTAGGACACCGTCTGAAGAGATAGCGTTGGAAGACTTTCTAGGTGAATGGGTCCAAACATGGTGTACTCTCTCCATACTATCTCTTTGGATCATTTCTTAGAGTGAACTATCCATCAAATTGTATATCCTGATGGAACTAGTCAGTTTGGAGGACTGGGGTACAGTACTCAGCCTTTCTCCTTCTCCTTCTTTTATTTAACAGTGAGGAGATACTCACAGAATTCCCAGATTACTTCTAAATGTGCTACCTCAAGCACAAGAGACTGTATAATATTTTAAACATGGGGACTTGGGTTGTAATGATTTCTCCCACTTCTTGACTCGACTAGCTTTCTAGGAGTACCAAAGCCAAATACGTCTCTGTTTGTCATGAATGGGGAGTTATATTTTTATATATTTATCTCTATATTAATGTTTATATATTTTTTTCCATCTAGGCACATACCAGATGCAAAAGCTAAGACCCTCTCTCTTCTCTTATGCCAAAAGAGAAAATCCAAAACATACGGCCCCTAGATCTTCTGCCTAACAATTTGCATGACTTTTACAGGGCAGAACAACATTTTTCTGTAGCCTTAATTCCAAAAAAGGCTGGGCTGCTTTAAGTAAATCTTCTCACAGACTCTTCAGACTGACAACATCTTGAAATATATTAGGCTTAGTCACTAAACTTTGGGCAGGTTATATGTGACGGAAAGGAAATTTCGTTAGCAAAAAGAGATGCTTTCCAAACCTTCTATGCTTTTTAGTGGCCCCCAAATCCTCTAATCAAGCTGAAAGGTTTTATATACATACAAGTTGAGAGACACAGATCCTGCACTGATTCCAGGGAAAGGTTGACTTTCTGAACCGCAATATTATATTACAAATATTCATCTAGTAATTATTTTGATAAAATAAACCGAGAAATGTATTATCATGTTTAGATACTGAGAGTTTTTTTGGAGGAAAGGTTTGTAAATTTGGGAGTAGCTTGCATTCTTTGCAATGCTATTTTGTTGGTCCTTCTGACTGATCTTAACAACATATTGAACCAACAGCCTTTCAGTGTCATTTGAGTCCTGGAGTCCTTGAAATGGCATAACAGGGAAGGAAGGCTTACTTCATAGTTACATACTTTATCCACATAAGTACCTGGATAGTAGATCCAGTTCCAAAATCCACAGTTCAAGCACATTAAAACCAATGGCAAAATCCATTTATCTCAGTGGAACTGGGATTTGGCCCAAGCAGAATATACAGACAAATAGCCTGCTTCTTGTTTCCACCAATGGTTGTGGGCTTATTTCAAAAGAATAACGGGCCTTTCCAGAGTATAATGCTTAGTGAGAATCTACCCAAAAGGTCCAGCAGGTGAAAAGAAAAAGAAGAATTTTGGAAATAAACAAAAAGGATCAACTAAATTTTGTGTAATATTTATGAGAACCCTAAAATCCCCCTTGCTGTGCACAGGAGGCCATGGAAGGTCGTTATTCTGGGAGAATAATCCCTGCCCAGTGCTTTCTAACCCTGTCCAGGACCTCTAGAGCAGCAAGAGTCTTTCTTTGCCAGGGAGCAGTAACTCAACACTTAGTAAGTGAGAGTACAATACTGATAAACATAAATCCAGCAGTTTGTTGGAGAAAGAGTAAATAACTTGTATAATTAAAAGTCTGTCCAATAAGTAGCTTCAGCTTTCTGAGCAGCCCGTTAAGTCAAAAAACACTTTTGTCATTCTCCGGAAGAAGCAGAACACTGAAGACACTGGTATATTCAAACCAAACCGTGTCACTGCTCTGTAACTTGAGCCCAATCGCCTCCAATTGTCTCAGTTCAGTCAGATCAAATATTGGAACTCAGCGTTTGTTAACAGCTGCATTACGTGTCTGTCTCTGGCACTCAGTTGCAAGTGCTTTAAAATTCAGACACTTTTTATGCAAAAAGACAGAGTAGATGAAGAAAACTTTCTTGGCAAGTGCTCTAAATAGTTTCCTCGAGCTTCACAGCAAAATTACGAAGAAGTCTACTCTACATTCCCAAAGACTATTTTTCAGTCACAATTATTTTTACATCTATTTCAGACCTTTTCAAAATTATGTTGTAAAATTTAGCACATTGCATTAATAAATCAGAACTCTGTGGAAACAAATTATGGGACATAGTTATACATCAAAAAGTTAAATCACAACTTAATGGCTAGGATAGAAGATATTTTCTAATCAGACAGCTAGAGAACTAATTAATGTTATCATTTGTAAACCAACCAAAGAAATACAGCCGTGTTCATAGTTGGAATGCATAAATCTGATGGCAAAGTTAACACTTATCATTTGGATCATTTCGTCTAATGTTTATAAATCAGTCTGTTAAGTAAGACTTGGGCAAGGTCTATAAATTAACACGCTAAATTAAAAGTGTGTGGTTTCTGCTGATAAATAAGGACTTACAAGTGTTGGAGGTAACTAAACTGACAACAAATTCACATTCTTGGATTAGATGATGGTTAAACATTATAAATCAAAGCTGTAAATAATGTTTATCTCCTCCAATGTTCATGTTTCAGAAAGCCTGTTTTAAAAAAAAGAGAGCAAAGCTGTGAATTTAAATTCAGTCTCATCTTTAGCATACAAATAGAATACATAGTGAAGCCTGAGGGGAGCACGAGTAGATTCTCCTACCTGAATTGTCACAAAACTAGCTGTTGTTCTGCTTTGTTTCTAAGGTTTGCAGCAGGTGCTATTGTGGCATATGACTTAATACTGGTATTAAGCACATCTGCAAATCAGAGAATGACTGATTTCCCCCCGATTTCCCCCTGCAAATGAATTAGACCTGACAAGGCAGCAGAGTATCGGGCTTCCCTCTGTGGGTTATCCTTCTCCTCCTCCCTGGCTCCACTCTCCGTGCAAACAATGGGAGGCTGAATACATCGCAGGCCAGAAGGCAGCAGGTTACTAAAATACCCATGACATATTTATGCAAGAAACATGCTGTATAACATATGGGCTTTGGGAGCCTTTCCCACCTTCTGTCAGTGTGGATTTTTTTTTTTAACTCTGAGAAGGTCTGATGAAGAGATTTACTTCCACATAAAAATAAAGTTTAAGGCAGAATAAGAGAACAAAGCAATCAAAACTGCTGACCGTATACACAAGCCTGTACTTCAAAGCACTTTCCTTGCTCTAGCGAAGTAATCCTTGCAAACTTCTCATCAGATACCTAACATCTTCCTATGTTAACAGGTGGAAAATCCTGAGGCATAAAGAGGCTGGAGCCAAATTTTTAAAAGTGGTCACTGGCTTTGAGTACTTGACTAAGCAAACACAGGCAATGCTTCAAGTTGAACACAATATATATATAGTATAGCAGTATCGTGAATCAACAGTCTCTTTTGAAATTATGGTTGTGGCTTGAGAATGGCTGGAAAGGCAACAGTGACAGCATTAGGACTCAGTCATTTCTGGCTTCTTTTTTACTGCTGAAACCCTACCTCTTTCTAAAGACTTTGTCCCAGAAAACTCCCACTTGTGTGAGAGCTTTCAGTTTTTAACTTTAATTTTGTAAGGAGTCACAATGAAGTATTGTCATATTACATAGTCTAAAGGAGGAGAAAGAAGTTTTCTGCATATTATTTAATCTATGTAAATTTAGAAGCAGTTACATTTGACTGGCCTAGATATCTAGGAGGAGAGTGCCCGTCTGTCACACAAAGGATCTAAGTCCAGTAGTTCAATGTCTGAGCAGAAATAGTAAGAAATGCAGCAGAGCTTAGTAACAAACTTAAAGTTTCAATTTCTGCTAAACTTGTTTGTTTCTTTTATCCATTTTTTTGTAAACTGTCTAACATACAAGGTCTCCATCTCCTCAGCCAGGAACTGCTGTCTTTGATAGGGCTAAGGGTAAAATACCAACCTTAATTATTAATCAAGTTTCTGAGATGCCAGTCCTACAATGTCACTCTCTTGCATTAGTCAGCTCACTTGCTGTTGGCATGAACACAATTTGCATAAGATAAATTGTCCTAATCAGTGAAAGTAATTTCAGGAAGTAATTCTGCACACAAACTTCAACAGTTTGTAAGACACATGGGAATGGAGTCTTAAAAAAAAAAAAACCTTGTACACTTACACAGAGAAACACCCCTTAAAAACAGAAGATATTTAGGTTACTTAAAAAAAAAAGGTCCCTCCGCCAGCAATAAAACCCCAGTAGCAGTTAGTCAGAATGTGATAACCTAACAAAGTTATCCATAGACAGATATTTTTTCTTTCCTTTTTGGAACTGATCCTGTTACCATCACTTTCTATATTTTACCTATGAAATTGGATAGGACCCTTAATTTGAAGATCTCTAGGCAGCCATGTGTGAGGAAATATATTGGCAAAAATACCATTTACATTTATGTAATCAGCACACATGGGTATGCCTCCCTATTTAGGTAGCAGGAGATGTACCATCTATAAATCTGCTAACCTGACTTCATTGGGAAGGCCATACATTCCTAATTTGACAAACTCATGGAAGCATTATAACCTGTATTTCTCTCAGTAAGTGAGGTGACAACACCAATGGCGAAAGATTATCTTTTATTGGTGCTCTTAAATCTGTAGTGATGTGTCAGCATCTGGGCCTTTATGAGCCTTCTCTAATACTGGTAATCCAAGTGGAAGTAGACCCTTTGCAAGAATACTGCATCTCTCTTTTTTGGCTCATGTGTGGAAGGGTCGGGATTGGAGAGGGAAATTAAGGAAAGTAAAATCCCCTGAGCTGACATTACACAGTTCAATACTTCAAATAAAAATTTAAAAACAAAATAAAAGACAGGGCTGGGGGGGAGAAATGAGTGGAGGAGGAGAAGAGGACAGAGAACTTTGCTTCTGGCAATTTGCCAATCAGTTTACAGATTTGTTTGGGTAATTACTATCTGACAGAAGTAGTGAAAAGAAAGACTGGCTGATGCGCTTGCGATGGACTTCTACCTCAATCTTTCTCCAAATACTCAGGTGCCTACTGGGAAAAAGTAGGAATCAATACTGCAGTAGCAAAAAAATAAATCACACAGAATCACAGAATTTCCCCTAGTCTTCCTTCTGCTATTGATGTATTTGAAGAACCCCTTCTTGTTGTCCTTGACATCCCTTGCCAGATTGAATTCCAAATGGGCCTTAGCCTTCCTTGTTGCATCCCTGCACACTCTGACAACGTCCCTGTATTCCTCCCCAGGGGCCTGTCCCCTTTGCCACATTCTGTGTACTTCCTTCTTCTGCTGGAGTTTTGCCAGGAGTTCCTTGCTCATCCATGCAGGTCTCCTGCCCGCTTTGCTCGACTTCTTACTCAGAGGGATGCACCGATCTTGAGCCTGGAGGAGGTGACGCTTGAATATTAACCAGCTTTCTTGGATTTCAAACTAGAATTTTATTTAGTTTTTTTTTTTAAGATAATTTATATAGAAGCTGTTTTTTAAGAGAAGGAAATGATAGATTTAAAAAATGTGTTCATAATTGAAAGTATGCTATGCTGTGAAGTAAATCTAATGCGATGTTGGCCTAACCACAGCTTGCATTAAAAGATTTAGACATCTCAGTATGACTTGTTTTAGTGTATTCTAATAATTCTAAATCCATAGCTTCCGTTGTGCTGTATCCCCTGTTTTTGTGCATTCTGCTTTACTCTGGAACATAAAAGGAATGAAGATATTCCTCCATCGACAATTTAGAGTGCCTCTTTGTTGCTGCATTTGTATTCTGATCCAAATACCTAGAAATGTGCAACGCTTTTGCAGCTTCCAGAAATATGATTAGAATTTGGAAGAGTGATGGGTATGGGAAATGCTAATATGTGATAATGACAAGTTAATGGTTTTTGCAGTAAATCTCTGCTTTTGCTGATCTTCACTGTTAACTGTCCTTTGGAAGTCACTGAAACACTGAATAGTGATGTGAGCTATTTTTCCTTTAAACCTTTTAAACACTTATGCAGCTTAATACCAAAGCTTATAGAGATGGTATTACTAATACTAAGTACAGAAAGTAATTAATAGCTCCATTAAGTTCATCCAAACACAGCTTTTGAGATGTCATAATAAACTATTTATTCTACAACCAATATCAAGTCATTTAGAGCTCAAATTTCACCAACTTTGAAGCTGTTACTTGAATGATAGAATTCTCTTCTAAATCCACCAAATTATCACTGAAAAGTTACCCAAAAAAGTGCCAAAAACAGAAGACTACAACTTAAAAGGGTCAAAATACCAAACTCAGCAGACAGAGCCTAACAGTTTACAGCACTTTTGCTTTCCTAGTGCTTTTAGCAGTATGTCCTGAAAAGGTAGTATATCTTGCACACATCATGCATTCAGGTTAAAACAAACAAACCAACCAACCAACCTAAAAATCCACTCCTCCTCAAAACACCACATAATATATTTCAATTTCTTAAATGTTGAGAACTGTATGGATGCTTTTTAATTTTGAAGCTTCTGAGAAAAACAACACCTTTCTCTGCAAATGATGGCTTGCTTAAATTCATAATTTTTTACAGCTACTGATTAAAAGGATATGAGTTTAGAGGTCTGAACTAAGCATTCAGACTGGAGTACTGAAATCAAGTTTTTGCAAGTGGCCTTTAGTGCTAAGGTAGTAATTTATATGAGATTGGAACATATCCCAATCTGGAGGTTTTCACAGTCTGTACTTGTAAGTAACTATTAGTCAACTTGAACGCATTTTAAACAATATAGGAATATGAAATTTTGCTATGATTTCTATAATGGCTGAATATGTTTCATCAAAGCTATTAACACTAGTACATATATATTAAGATGAAAAAACTAATAGGGAAACAAACCAACCAAATAATTCTGGAACACTTCAAAACTCTGTGGAAATGGATTAGGACTCAGTGCAAGAGATGACACCATAGCTTCATGCAGGTTATTGTTATTATAAACCATACTCAACTGTTTAGAAAATCAATTGTATATTTTAAAAAACCCTTTAGAACATGTGGAACAGCTCCCTTGGCAAGGTGGTTGTTTGCTGACAATGACTGATTGTCTGATACGCAGAAGGTGGGACTGCTACTACTTTCACAGTTGTAAGTTGACTGCTTGTATTTCTAGGCTTTGCTGTTTCATACTATCAAAGTACCATTAAACAGATTTTGAAGTCATATTTTTCAGGTTGCAAAATCAGTTTCGAGTCACTCAATTTAGGATAATTGCAGAAAATTGCAATAGCAGAGACTGATATTTGGTATATGAAATATTTTTTTCCAGGATAGAAATCTGTCCAAGCAAGAGAGAAATGGAGAAAATGATGGCAGCAATCTAAAGGTTAATCAGAATTCTGTCTACGTATTTAACGCAACATTTAGAAAGAGTGCAGAGCTGGGTGAGTTACTAATTATACAGGGGTCTGGAGAATTTGCATTTTCTTTTCCTTGTAATCTTCAGTAATGCGCTATTCATGTTGTTTCTAAGTTAGGTTAAAGTGTAGTCTAAAAGCTATTGCATCTCCTACCTTCCTTGTTAAAAAATTTATGAGAACTATATTTCACCATCTATCAGTATGCCTTTTTATCTAGACAGATGACAACAAGCTTGGTACACTAGAAGTTGTCTCCATCTCTTCTCTCTGTCTCTTTAAAACCACTGGGAAAACACAGTATAGACATCAGAGAAGCATGTAGCACTTGTAGCTAGCTCTAATGGACACCGTGAAATCTCAGTACTGCTAAAAAAATATTTAACTTTCACTTAACAGGTGAAAGACAATATCTTATCCTACTGGTTCATATAAGGATGAATTCTCTGCTAACAAGGGACTGTGATAGCACTAATATTATATCCTTACTGGGGCTATTATTTATGATTGCTGTTTATACAGGTTGTCTCAAAACTGTCAGTTATGGAAACGCAGACTGGAAAAATATATAGTAACAGTGGTTTCTATGTGACACTACTAGCCATGTTTTGTCATAATACATTGAGTCCCCTGTCTTTAAAAGAAAAAGAATGCCATTCCTTTTCTCTCACTAGGTGAGTAACCAGGAGGTATTCACGATTAGATGAAATTAGAAACATTTTTCTTTTCTAGTTAACCTGTTAAATTAAAGATCTCATGAATACATAACGGCCTTTAAATTATGAAGAGAAGTAACTAGTTATAAGAAGAAAGAAACACATTTCATGCCTACATCTTTTGACAAACTGATCTGCAGGTATATCTTTATTTCTATATGTAATAAATGCGCACATATAAAATAGTTTTCAGCGTGGCATAGCTCACCTGTATTTCTTGCACAAGTTTTGATTTCCACCTTTGATAAAAAGTGACAGTAAAATGGTCTGATTTGGCCTGATTTACAACATTCTCTTAAACACAGCTGTACCAAACAACTAATTCCTAAAAAATGACCTTTTCATTAGTTCATACGAGACGACTCACATTGGATATTGCTACTGTAGCTGATCGAAGAGACAGGTGTCTAAACATTTAATGGCAAACAAAATATATTTTATGTGTTTCTGAATCTTCTGGACTGAAACATGTCACTCAGAATCAAGGACTGGATTCTTTTTGAATGTACACCACTGCAAGTAGAAAACACACTGATAACAAACAGGGTAGGAGAGGGGAGAATCAAACATGGTATCTGTCTGGGGTCTCAAAAGCTCAGTGATTTCATATCTAAACAAGATCTAAACTTCATAATCTGCAAGTTTTTCAGAAACATCTGGGATGCTGGCACTGTGGTCCTGAGGAGAAAGTGGTCAGCGTTCATCATGGCACACTCACCACTGTGAGAAAATGTACTTGTTTCCACCCAGTGTAGATAGATGACTGATGTGTTACTTGAAGATGATAAGGGAAGTATTTAGGGTTATTGGGAAGTATTTAGGGTTATTGAAAGTAAAGACTAATGGAGTAAAAAGGGTTCTCCTACCAAAGCTTGGGCAGATGGCTTAGACAAAGCAGACTTGATACAAACAGGAGGGAAAGCCCTACTGAAAGCTTTATGATGCTATTGTGTACAGAGAAGGAACAGCCCCACACTGAATGTAGGGGCAGCTAAGCCTCAAGTCCCCTCTTTGTCCTCCCCTTGGATCTTCCTCTCTGGCTGCTGGGCCTCGGAGCCTGTTTGAGGTGGAGGTACCTGAGCTTGTCCCACACTGAGCGCACTTCATGTGGGCAATGTGTCCTTTCCCTGATGTTGGTGTCACACATGGAATTTGTTCATGCCTCTGCATAGGGGCCACTGAGCTAGACCCACTTCAAACAGGATTAGGCACAGCAATTAAAATACCAGCAACTGCTCTTTATGAGTCTATCTACCAGGGAAGAAATCTGGGAGGATGAGGTGGGAAGCTGATGCAGATACTCCTATTCTAGTCTCTGCATGGGCTTTCAATACAAATATATTTAAACAACTGAATTTCAGGCAGAGTATATGTTCAACAGTTAGTAAATCTAAATTACCGTAGTTAGGGATACATAAATCATTGCAAGAAATTCAGCAGGTAAACTTGACCAGGAATTTAGTTTAGTTTAGTTTTTATTTTTTGATCAGAATACATTAGTTGACAGGGTTTATTTCAAATAATTTGCAGTTGGTAAAAATGTCAAAGCTGTCAAAGCACACTGCTTTGCCATTTTCCAAACAGAAAACAAAATCTGATTATTTCAAAATCAAATTATCTTTCATTTTGAAGCTTATATGTAGCAAGAATTAAATCAATGAAAAGATAATATGACTGAGAGATCCTTATACTTTAGATCAGTAGATATCTACTGATCTTGTTATACAACACTGTTTCATCATCTCTGGCCCAGAGAGAAAAGTTAGCTGATAAGCATCACATATACAGTCACATGCAAAGATGGAAACAGAATCCAATTTTATCAATTTTAGCAGGCCACCACTCACTCCATTGCATTTTCATTGACTGTACAAATAGGTCTACAACTGTGCTTGGGTCTATGTAAATCTGAATTACAAACCTACTAATTCCAGATTTCAGGTTAGCGCTGAAAAGAATTTTCTTCAAAACCCAGACTTCTATACTGGGGTTGGAGTCCTAGGGTTTGTTCAAGTTCCCTGCATGGCTGCTGATTCTTATGAGGTGCAAAAATATATCTAAAGGCATCTAAAGACTCCTATTATGACTTACAGTGTAAAGTAAGTGAAAAATGATTGATGACTATGCCTCAATGTAATCCATCCAAAAGAAAAGAAAAGCCCTATTCACTGATTCCCTGAATCGCCGCCTGCTTGCTTAGGCTTAGTAGCTTGGTGTTCAACGCCTGTGGACACAGAGATAACACTCTTTCAGCCCTCCAAACATGTTATGTCAGGTTACATCATGTCACATGTAAAGTGACTTAACGTGATGTGACACAGTGTAGCCCAGCGCTTTGCCTGGCATTACAAACTGAGAAGAAAACTGAAGGGACTCTCAGCCATCCCTTGCTCTGGGGACAATACTGGGCTCATATATGATGCTGATTTTAAGCTGACTTTCCTATTCATGTCATAGGATTCTGATGAAAATTGAAGGCACTACCTCAAGCTGATCACGAATATTTGCTCCCATGACTTGGCCACATTGCAGAAAGCAAAGAACAAAGGGAAGAATCACTTTACAGCTGTAATCAAACACACTGCATAGAATATTTTACTACTCACTTGAAGCAGCTCTACTTCAACCCAATGCAGACACCTAAATTTGCAGCCTTGAAATTAGTAGCAACTTACTTGCATGAAAACTGACATGATTACTTGTTTAGCAAGTAGCACACGATGCTTTTCAGACACATAGTCTGACGTTAGTGATTCAAAGCAGTACAACGGGCCTGACAGACCTTGTGCTGTGCAGGAACACCCGGAAGAAGCGGCGAGTGATTGTTGTGGGTGACTCCCTGCTGCAGGGGACAGAGGCACCTCTCTGCCAACCTGATCTCTTGTCCAGAGAGGTATGCTGCCTGCCAGGGGCTCGAATAAGAGATGTCATGGAAAGACTGCCAAGGCTTGTCCACGCATCGGACTACTACCCTCTGCTGATCTTCCATGTGGGCGCTAATGACACAAAAAGCAAATTGGAAACCATCAAACAGGACTTCAGAGCTCTGGGAATGGTGGTGAAGGGTCTGGGAGCCCAGGTCGTTTTCTCCTCAATCCTGCCTGTAAGGGGAAAGGACAGGAGGAGAAGTAGACAAGTTTTCCAAGTTAACAGCTGGCTGCGCCGCTGGTGTTGGCAGCAGGGCTTTGGTTTCTATGACCACGGGACCCTGTTTGAAGATCAACAGCTGATGGGGAGCGATGGGATCCACCTTACCAAGTGGGGCAAGCACATCTTTGCCAACAGATTGGCCAGCCTGGTAAGGAGGGCTTTAAACTAGGCAAGATGGGGGAAGGGGAGTGGTATAGCGACAGGGTAGTCAGGAAAACACCGCTCAAGTCAGGATGCCTCCAGTGGGTGCATGCAGCCAGGGGAGACAGCATGGGACATGGCTATGGAGGATCCTCTTGCACCTCTCCTGGGAAGCTTGCATGCTTGACTGGCTCTCTGAAATGCCTGTATACCAATGCACGCAGCATGGGGAATAAGCAGGAAGAGTTAGAGATCTGTGTGCGGTCGCAGGGCCATGATCTCATTGCAGTGACAGAGACATGGTGGGATAGTTCACATGACTGGGATGCTGTCATGGATGGCTACGTGCTTTTTAGGAAAGACAGGCCACGAAGGCGAGGTGGTGGAGTTGCCCTTTATGTGAGGGAGCAACTAGAATGTGTGGAGCTCTGCCTCGGGGTGGATGAAGAGCAAGTTGAGAGCCTATGGGTAAGGATTAAAGGGCAGGCTAACATGGGTGACACGGTGGTGGGGGTTTACTACAGGCCACCTGATCAGGAAGAGGAAGTCGATGAGGCCTTCTACAGACAGCTGGAAGTAGCCTCACGATCACAGGCCCAGACATCAGCTGGGAAGACAGCACAGCTAGGCGCAAACAGTCAAAGAGGTTCCTGCAGAGCATTGATGATAATTTCTTGACTCAGGTGGTGGAGACACCAACGAGGAGAGGTGCAATGCTAGACCTTGTGCTTACAAATAATGAAGGTCAAGTTGGAGACGTGAAGGTTGGGAGCAGCCTTGGCTGCAGTGACCATGAGATGGTGGAGTTCAGGATCCTGCAAGCAGGAAGCAGGGCAATGAGTAGGGTTGCAACGCTGGACTTCAGGAGAGCTAACTTTGGCCTCTTCAGGGACCTACTTAGGGGAATCTCATGGCGTAGGGCCCTAGAAGGAAGAGGGGTCCAAGAAAGCTGGTTAATATTCAAGCGTCACTTCCTCCAGGCTCAGGATCAGTGCATCCCTCTGAGGAAGAAGTCGAGCAAAGCGGGCAGGAGACCTGCATGGATGAGCAAGGAACTCCTGGCAAAACTCCAGCAGAAGAAGGAAGTGTACAGAATGTGGCAAAGGGGACAGGCCCCTGGGGAGGAATACAGGGACGTTGTCAGAGTGTGCAGGGATGCGACAAGGAACGCTAAGGCCCATTTGGAATTCAATCTGGCAAGGGATGTCAAGGACAACAAGAAGGAGTTCTTCACATACATCAATAGCAAAAGGAAGACTAGGGGAAACGTGGGCCTGCTGCTGAATGGGGCGGGTGCCCTGGTGACGAAGGATACAGAGAAGGTAGAGTTATTGAATGCCTTCTTTGTTTCAGTCTTCACTGCTAAGGCCAGTCCTCAGGAATTCCAGACCTTGGAGACAAGAGAGGAAGGCTGGAGAAAGGAAGACTCTCCCTTGGTGGAGGAGGATCAGGTTAGAGATCTTTTGTCCAAACTTGACATCCATAAATCCATGGGCCCCGATGGGATGCACCCACGAGTGCTGAGGGAGCTGGCGGATGTTATCGCTAGGCCACTCTCCATCCTCTTGGAAAGGTCCTGGGGATCAGGAGAGGTGTCTGAGGACTGGAAGAAAGCCAATGTCACGCCAGTCTTCCAAAAGGGCAAGAAGGAGGAGGCAGGAAACTCCAGGCCTGTCAGCCTCACCTCCCTCCCTGGAAAGGTGATGGAGCAGCTCCTCCTGGAGGTCATCACTAAGCATCTGGAAGGCAGGAAGGTGATCAGGAGTAGTCAGCATGGATTCACCAAAGGGAAATCATGCTTGACCAACCTGATAGCCTTCTCTGATGGAATGACTGGCTGGGTAGAGGAGGGCAGAGCAGTGGATGTTGTCTGCCTGGACTTCAGCAAGGCTTTTGACACTCCCTCCCATCACACCCTTATAGGTAAACTCAGGAAGTGTGGGCTGGATGAGTGGACGGTGAGGTGGCTTGAGAACTGGCTGGATGGCCGAGCTCAGAGGGTTGTGGTGAATGGCGCAGAGTCTAGTTGGAGGCCTGTGGCTAGTGGTGTCCCCCAGGGGTCAGTCCTGGGTCCAGTCTTGTTCAATGTATTCATCAACGACCTGGAGGAAGGGACACTTCTTGCGCTCTCAGCAAGTTTGCTGATGATACTAACCTGGGGGGAGAGGCTAACACACCAGAAGACTGTGCTGCCATTCAGAGGGACCTGGACAGGCTGGAGAGGTGGGCGGAGTGGAACCTCCTGAAGTTCAACAAAGGCAAGTGCAAGGTCCTGCACCTAGGCAGGAATAATCCCCTGCACCAGTACAGGCTGGGGGTTGACCTGTTGGAAAGTAGCTCTGCCGAGAAGGACCTGGGAGTGCTGGTGGACAACAAGTGAAGCATGAGGCAGCAGTGTGCCCTTGTGGCCAAGAAGGCCAATGGGATCCTGGGGTGCATGAGGCAGAGTGTTGCCAGCAGGTGGAGGGAGGTGATCCTGCCCCTCTCCTCAGCCCTGGGGAGGCCTCACCTGGAGTACTGTGTCCAGTTCTGGGCTCCCCAGTCCAAGAGAGACATGGCACTGCTGGAGAGAGTCCAGTGGAGGGCTACAAAGAGGATGAGGGGACTGGAGCATCTCTCCTATGAAGAAAAGCTGCGAGTGAAGAAGCCGGGCCTGTTCAGCCTGGAGAAGAGAAGATTGAGAGGGGATCTCATCAGCGTGTACAAGTATCTGAAGGGGGAGCGTCAAGAGGATGAGGCCAATCTCTTCTCCGTGGTGCCCAGCAACAGGACAAGAGGCAACGGGCAGAAACTGAACCACAGGCAGTTCCACCTAAACCTGAGAAAAAACTTCTTCACTGTGAGGGTGACTGAGCATTGGAACAGGTTGCCCAGAGAGGTGGTGGAGTCTCCTTCGCTGGAGATATTCAAAACCCGCCTGGATGTGATCCTGGGCAATATGCTCTAGGTGACCCTGCTGGAGCAGGGAGGTTGGACTAGATGATCTCCAAAGGTCCCTTTCCCACCTAAGCCATTCTGTGATTCTGTGATTCACCCCTGGCAAAACAAGGAACAAGTGCAGATTCTCTATCTGTTTATTTCCCCAAAATTTCGTAACTATCTTTACTTCAATTGGTTTTTGCCTTGTGCTGAGGTTTACTTGTATATTGTCCATAACAGTTTCAGCATTTCAGATCTCAATACAAAGTTTTAGGTTTTCTTGTTATGAAAAAATCCTGTGTGCAGTGCTTTTGGACTGAAGTCTTACTGTTCACCGGTGAGTTGAGAATATTTCAGCAATTTTTAAACTTTTTTTTTTCTTTTAGTTTAGTTGTGCATTAGTATGTCTGGGTAACTTAAAATACTATAGCAAGCTGCTGCATGGCTCAGCACAGTATCGCTTATCTGTTGGGCACTATCTCCCTTACCGCTTCCCTATGGGCTAGACTGTAACAGTGTGCCTTCAGAAAATGTTTGCCTGTTGGGAAAAAAATGGTGACTGAATTGTGATTGAGTTATCCTCTGATCCTTGCCTCACAAAAGAAGAAAAGTTTGCAAACCTGTTTCTTGGCACAAGTTATTTTCCTGACATACAGGCTCAGCTACCAACATGTTCCTGAGCAGGAATATGCTTAGGAACAAAGCCATGGCCCTGACCATGCACAACCTCGTTCCACCACCCAACCATGACTCACACAGGTCCTGCATATGCAGTTACTCTCACACTCAGCAGAAAGCATAGGGAACTTAAAGAGCCTCTTTTCTCCCAGTTAACCTCCATCAAAAAAGCATGTACTAAGGCCCATCCACAGCATGGCAAGATTTCATTTTCTCCTTCTCCAAAAGCTGGGAATCTCTAACAATGCACTGGCCTGTGACGTTCCGAGCTACATATGCTGGCAGTAAGTGGCAAAGCCCTTGGAGTACTCCGCAGAGGCACACTGTAAATCATTCTGTACATTAGTAAATGGTAGTTAAGGAAGAGCTTCACCTGCACTTCACTTTACAGTCCCATACATCAGCTGTGCATTGTTCTAACTGCAGATGAGGGATTCCAAAGCAGAGAACATCCATACTACTAAGTTAAAAATTGGCCCTCTTACTTTCCATTTTATTTGAGGGATATCGGATTAGGAACCCTATACTGAGTCCCTCCACGATTGTCTCATGGAAGTAGGTGTGGCAATATGCAAAACAGGAAAGTTAGGCTTTTTCTAGTCCAGTAAGACTGGTAGCACATGGTGCTACTACTAGGAACATGACACCTGCTCCACAGCTATGGTGTGGGAACTTGTGCATTCTCAGCACACCACCAGCACTTGGTTCGTTCACCTGAGAGATCTGGAGAAACTTCACTGTTGTATGGAGATGGGAAACAGGAGTTACAAGGCAGCTAAAGGCTTTCTTCAGTTGAAATTACCTGCCATAAATTTGATGTGGGGTGTGGACTAGATGGTCTTTTCAATCTTCAAGTTGAAGAATCGTTGTGTTGAGAGGGTAAGCTTCCAGCTCTTCAGGAACTAGAGTCCTTTGTCAGGTATCCAGTTCTCTTCATTACACAAGCACCGGCTTACTCTTATCTACAGAAGTTATTAAAGGCTTGTGGAGGAATACCTTGTTTGCTTCAATAGAAAATTCTAGTAAGCCAATGCTACTTTTGAATGGGAGATAGGAGCCTAGCATTGGATTTAAGCAACAAACCCAAAACCTCATGATCTAATTCTTAATTTGGATGAAAAAGGTTAAACGATTTCAGATTTTTCTTAGCCTTTTCATTTGCAAATCAATTTTAATCCCATATATTCAAATATATATATTGTAACATTAGGCACTTAATAGTGAGTTTAAATAGAACTGGAATACTTATTAATTGCCATATTCACAACATCTGAATCATCTTTCAGTATGTTAAGAGAAAAGGGAACCTTTATGAAGGAAGAATGGAAAAATTTCTTACAGGGAGTTGCGTGCATATGTTGAGAAAACAGAATGCAATCTGAAAGCAGCAAAGACCAAGTCTGAAGTAAATTCCCTGACAAAGATCAGAAGAATTTTGCTGCAATATAGCTATCTTTCATGAAACAAAATATTATATCTTACTGAAGCTGATCCATAATATAAAAACTAGGAGATTGTTTTAGTGGCTGGATAACAACTGTTTTCAACTGCTGTAAGAGATACAGGTCTTTGTCTCTTGATTTCATTAAAAGAATACCAGGCTTTGCTCAGCCCTTGTGAAAAGAAATGTTTTAGGCTGCTCTACAATGATTGCTTTGCTGTCCATGATGAAAGCTGCCTGATGGACCTGGAGGATCTGCGAGCAGGGAGCACAAAATATACCTGATTGAGATTATACCTTACAGTTACATAAAGATGTGATAGAAGTTACCACAAAGTGTTGGAGACTTGGAGTGAAAATCTGACCATGTAAGTACATTAAAGCACATGGAGAAGCATGCTCTTGCTATGCCAAGTTTCACTTACTTACATTTTGAAGGCTTAAAGCTTAACTATGGATTTCATTCATCCTTTATTTTGTGTTAAGCAGACTCTTAAAACTCTTCTAATGCACTTCTTTGGTGCATGAATCATAACAAATAAGTCAACATCAACCATCTGTTGTACATTAACAATTTTCATCTTAATGCATCCAGTGATGCGTGGCTTAATGGTCTTTTCGACTTAGTTGCCAGTATCAGCAGGATGAGCTTGATAATTGACAAGGGTATGTGATTGTCACAGGTGGAAATGTATCGCTTGTTATTGTGGACCCTGGGAAAAGCGCCTTCAGAGACTGTGGCTTTTGATCTCTAAAAATGTAAATTGTTTTGGCTTTGAAGGCTGTAATTAGATCTTTAAGACACTGTCAAAGACTAGCTTAAAGGAGAAAAGTAAGGGCCCATTGGGGAAAATCAAATCCGAGCTCTAAACTGGCTATAAATTGTTGGCAAAATGTTTTTTCTCCAAACCCAGTTTTAAGTAGCAGCTTTGAGACGGGACAATGAGCAGCAACGGAAACTCAAGAGGAGAACAGGTGCCTCTAAGAAAGTGTCAATGCCATCATCCAAATGCGGTAACAGGGATCTTGCATTAGATGATAGTTGAGAGTGCAATCAGGAAAAAAATCTCATCAACTCTGTATATTGCTTTTAAATGTGACATTTGGCTTCTTCCACAAGGACAAAGGGGAAATCGGCATCACTAGTCCTATCCTAAATTGAAGAGAATTAAGAAATTCTGCTGCCTTTTGAAAGGAAAGTATTGGCTTGAAACTCCAGTGCAAAAATTAGAGTAACTATGCTTTCACAGTGGAAAACTTCAAAGGGCAGAGAAGTAGTTTTGTTAGAAATTAGGTTGGCACAAATCTTTGCACCCACATGTTCAGATAGCTCTTTCATGTAAAAGAACCATGCTATGCTTTATTTTTCACTACCTGAAATGTTGTTAATGAGCTTTGAGAAGTAATATCAAGCCCAAGCAGAAAATGTAAAAGGAAAAAAAAGAGATTTTTAAAATGGCTGAAGGAACATGTTCTATGAAATTTTCACCATGGATAGTTACAACTTGTGGAAAAACATTTATCATGACTACTTGAAAGTTCCCCTCACATAGCAATGTGGTATCTTCACCGTGGGATATAGGAGCTACAAATCACAAGAGGAGACAGAAGAGGTCCAAAGATGCCAGAGAAGCATTTGTTCTGGAGCTGGGAATAAGATATATGACCTTCCTGTCATCTTCAAGAATGACAGATAAGTGAAGTAGGCTAATGGAGTGACACAAAGGTGCACTGTGAGCTATTCATCCAGAAAAATGTTATCTGCATTTTAATATTATGGGTGGTAGCAACCTGTGAAGCTGATCTAAAAAAAAAAGTTTTGGAAGTTTTGCCACTTCATTGTAATGGATGGCTATACAGGAAAGTCATAGCTATAATAATAACTGAGAGTGATACTCACATCAGGTTTGGCAAATACAGCCTGCAGGTTTTTCTGAGCTTTCTCTTTTCTAGAGTTTTTGTGGCACTCATCACTGCAGTATCTAAGTATCCTCTGGTTAATTAGATATGCATGACAGGTTCCTTACTGGGATCCTGCTTTCTAGTTGGAGAGACTTTGCTTTGGGTAATCATAAGCATTTTTACTCTCCTCCATACCCCATTAATTTAATGATAGTGAGAAACCTTCTCTCAAAGATGCTCCTGCAGTGCACCCTGAATGTCATTATTAGTCTGGAAGTACCTCTCAGCTAAATATTTCAGCTGAAATGATTTATTTCCTGCTTTTGTATGCTTTGACATAGGCTGTTCAGCCTATCTTGTCCCACAAGACTGCAGCTACCCTGGTAGATTATGGCCAAAGACTTGGTTAGTTGGACCCTACCTTGCTGACGGTGCTGAGAATGAACTTTGTCTTGACGTTGAAAGTGGGAAAGAAGCCAGCAGAGCAACGAGAGCACAGCAGCGGCCTGGGCTATTGTCATGCTGTGTATGAATTTGCTGCCTCTGTAGCACTTCCACTGTCATCCTGGAGATGGCATGTTGCTGCGATCCAGCTTGGGAATTTCGTCCCCAGGACACTGAGTGGGAGCTGGCTCCATGAGGCCTTCCCAGCTCCCCTGAGCTGACAGACTTTTGTCTGTGCTGTCTAAGTAAAATGCTAAGTCTAATAAGACCCCAGAGCTTTGCATAACTTTGACAAATAACGTTCACAGAGGGCATGGGAGCAACTCCTTCAGAGGCTTTGTCAGTTCCAGTGCTTAGTGCTTCTGTCTTGACTGTAGGGGAGCTCTGGTCTGTTCTGCAGAAGTTCTTGCATTGTATTTTTGCCTCATACTCCTAATTGCCATTGGATCAATTCTTTTTCTTGGGACATTTTTGTGGCTGAAGCCTGTGAAGTTGCCTTGCTGGGCTTACAATGTTAATGGTTTATCTTTACTTATTATCTATAAGTCTTCTTATATTATCTATACTTATTCATAACAATGTTATCAAAAAGATTTGTTTCCTACTGGCCCTGGTCTCCAAAAACTACTTTTATCTGAGAATTTTGTGAACAGTGGAAAAGGGGAGAAATCCATTCTTTTAAACTGTAAAATGCCATAAATGGCCACATTTTTATAAAAGCTGTCAAAGTTTTGTGAATCATGAAGAAATTAGTAATTCCAGGACCTGCTTGTAGATGGCTTGTGAAGATTGTTGAATGCATTAGTTTTAATGGACAGTTTTGCCAGCGTTAGCCCAATCAGCACAGGAATTATATTTTTGAAAGCTAAAACAACTTGGACACATTATCCAAATTTCCTTCCAACATGTTGGAAGCAATGCAAACTGCTGTGTTTACTGAAGAGGACAGCTTTGCTGTGAGAGTTTATTTTTATTCCTCTTCTTACTCAGTTACAAGGAAAGATCCTATAATTATCAACTATCTTTTAGTGGTGATTTACTTGGGGAAGATTGATTAGCAGAATCAGTCACTGTAAAGCAATTTTCATCACCAAATACTGAATAGTTTCTTCTCCCACTTGATTAGCAGTCCTGCTGCAGGTTATACTATAGATGTAATCCTGTAAAAGCAGCATGCAAAGTGTTGCTATATGGCAAATCCATATCTAAATATAGTAACCCTTTAATATTTATGGATACTAATTGTGTATGCGTGCGTGTGCATGTGCATCTCTGTTTTATATGTGCACATGAAGAAAATCTGTAAGTGTGGATTATATTTTAAACATGGAGCTAAATATTTGGAATTAGAGATTAATCTGCTATATATGTATATGAGTAATATTTTTGTTTGACCTTATCATCCTGCCCCAGCATAATCTGGAAAAAAAGAAATAAAAAAATCCTTAGATTTGCTTAGCAGAAAGTAATTGGTATTTGTTCTTATACAGCTAGCTTTATACATCTTAACTTAGGAGTTGTTTTCTGATTTGTATTTTATTTGGAATACTGGCTTTTTGAGCCATTCTATTTTAAGCTTTAAATGCCATTCTGTTTGGGCTTTAAATGCTGCACTGTTTCGGCTCTGTTCTGCAAGGCTGACCTTAGGTGAACTGTAACCTTAACTGAAGACATAGTACATAATCCCTATCGTAAAATGCTCCTCAAATTCAAAAGAAAGCAGAAACAACCATGTTCAAGTATAGATTCAGCAGAGACGCTCATGCGTCTGTCCATCCTCTGTGATCAGTGGCTGGTGTGGGCAATACTTTGCTTCAGATGTTGTACCAGAGTGGCCCAGCCCACCTCTTCCTCTCCAATTTAGTTTGGGTCTGCCTCTGCCCAGTTCCGCCTGCAGCTCTAGGTATTGCAAGGCAATATGTATAGCATATATCAAATAATATAGTGCACTCTTAGAGCTGTGTAAATGATATATTTGCCTGTAAAAAGATGTTACATGGGCATTAACAAAAGCACAGGTTAAATGAGCAATTAACTGGGCAACCCTGATTCTGCTTCTTGGTGCAGTTTCCTATGCCGTGCAAATACTAAGGCAAGAAAGCTGCACTTATGTGTGACTTCTGAGCAAAGGGTTTGTCCAGAAGAGAGGCAAGAGGCTGTGATCCTGGTGTCATTGCTGAGGGCAACAGTCTTCCCTCACTCAGTAGCAGTAATTGGACTGCAGAGGACAAGTAGAATAAGTAGGACTTGGGAGAGGTACAGTTACAGTAATCTTTGAAATCAGTTTCTGTTCCTAACATGGGCTAGCAGCCAACAAGAAGATCCCAATCTGTTTCAATGGCTAAAATGAAATTACTGGACTTGTTTCCCTCCTAGGTAAATTCGTTCTTCAGCTTTGCCCTGAATTTCCTTTCAGTGCTAGCCTGGCTACTCAGTTCAACATGTTAGTCCTAAAAATTCCTTATATAGTGAAGCAGGAGAAATGGAAGCCTTTTTGAAGTTCCAATGGATTTACTCAGTATTAAATGGGACAAGATTTTCTGGTTTGGTAGAATCCAGTTTACAGCTGTGCATAAGACAATAAGCTCTCCTACATGCAAGTCACAAAGGCAGATAAAAACAGGTAGAAGATTACTTCTTCTACAGGTAAAGAAGTACATTTAAAAATCAAAACTGAGCAAAGCTTCTGATTTTTTCTTGAGTTACAAAATAACTAGCCCTGTATTCAGTGAAAATTTAACTCTGCTTATATTTGTTATTTCTTTGTGCACTCATATTTTCTCTGCTGTAAGAGTTAATGGAGTTGTAATTTACCATATGCAACAAATGAACATGAGAAAATGATGTTGTCATGCAAAACCGTGTTATAAATATAACTGCCACTTTACAAAATATTGAAAAATAAGGTCATATTTTTGCAAATATGCGTAGGCTTTCTCTTCTGCAAACACATTTCCATAGTTAAATGTTTAAAAAGGATTCCCCCTGTTCTGAAGACTGCATGTTCACAGAAACATCCAACTTTGAACTGCTGCTTATCAAGTAACTGAAGAGAATAAGTATCCATGCTGGTACACGCAATTCATTTCTCTAAGCATGGTACCAGGCTGTAAAATTTATAGATACAAAAACCTGAGGAAAGACAAGTGAAGATGTAAGCATTTAGAGATGTATCCCTGTTGTATTACTATAACACATAAAAACACTCTGTGGTATCATCACAAGGAAATGTTATTATTCTGTATAAGTTTCATATTCTTTTCTTTCTAACAGAAAGGCTTTAAGTCACTAATGTAGAACCTAGGTTAACAAAACAAATAGGAAAATTTCCTGAGTCTGCAATATACCATTTTTGCTTAAGATATAAATTTAATTTTAAATGGATGGGATATTAGGAAACATGGTACCCTCTATAATGTAGAAGATGTTAATAACAAAAACCTCCAGTATATAACTTTGCCTGTCAAATTTATAAACTGCATACTTTGCAGACTTTTCTGCAAGCTCCCAGCATCAGAAGCAGTGATAATAGCAGGCAGCATACAGCATGCTGCAGCTTTTTCTCTGTGTCAGCCCATTTTCCATTTCTGAACTGGCTCTGCGCCACTGGTCATATAAACATACCACAGTTTGGGACCCCTTAATCTATGTCAGGAACCTGCGTGAAAGCAGTGAGCCCATGCAGAAGAATTGTCAAAGTTTGTACTTTAGTAAAATGAGAGATATTGATATTCTTTTAAATAGTTTTTGTGGCATATAGGTATATTCCAATTGAACAGTAATGAAGAAAACTCACTGATCTATCATGGTTTCTGTTTCGTATAAATCTTTTGATTATTTGGTTGGAAAAAACCTCTCAGATCATGTGGTATGACCTCCTGGGAGAAGCATGATGTTCCTGTACAACAAGCTAACAAAAAGTGTATCATCTCATCTGACTTATTTTTAAACATCATTAATGAAGGTGATTCAAGTTCATTGGTAGAAAATATTTTTTCATCATCTAATTGTTTGTCTGCTAAGAAATATTTCCTTCTATCTGATTCAGATCTTTCACTTTCAATTTACACTATTAATTATAACCTGTTTCTTAAGAAGAAAGCAAGCAGTTATTCCTTTAGCTTTCTCTTCAGAAGTAAGCAGCTGTACATAGCTTCAAAGATAATTAATGCTAACTTAGGGCACCATAATTTATGATAATCACCTTTGCCATGTCCATGTTTAAAAAACTGGCTGTCAAAAGATATCCTGAGTAACCAAATCAAAAACTCTAGACACAGGGACCAAACCCGACTGTTTATAAATAACGTATTCACTATTGAAGTGAGAGATATATTTTGGTCTTCTTTTTAGACCTGGATGAGTACTTTCAAAATACCTTTGGCAAACTTTTATACAAAACATTAACAATCATCTCCAGCATATCTTTGTTCTGAAAACTAGATTTACTACCACATAATCCCATGTAAAATCCCCAAATCCATGTGAATGCTACCTGTGACTATTAGATTTCACAAAAGCAGGAATTATAAAACAGTATAACTAACCATTAATTCAAATCCTGTCTTGTGCCTTTGAAATGTGTGCTGCAAATGGCAAATCAGATAAAACAACCAATCAGAGAATAGTAAGTATCTTTTGTGACCTGTTTTATTGTGATGCAAATTCAAACTTTTGCAAGAAACTTTTTAAATGATAGTCAGAACATGAATGTTTTTTGCTGAAGAACATTGCAAATTCTCATCTCAGTGAGTAATTTTGCACATTGCATAATGTTGACAGCCAGCGTGGTTGTTTATATTCTACCCGCCTCTCTTTTGAAGCCCCAGACTTATAGCACATTATTTTCTCTAAACTCATTATAGTTGGTACTAAAATATACAGATTTTCCTATAGACCATCCCATGTCCAAAGTCATGGGAAAGTTGGCTGCTTTGCCTGACCTCAAATAAGATAACTTTAAATGTGTTACTCTTGGTTTGGTGGAGGAGAAAATGATATCAAGATTGTCTCCTTTGGTTGTAAAGAGCTATATTTAAAAGAAAATAGATACATTTGAAACTAACAGCAGAACAGTAAGTGATGATACTTAAACCAGAGGAGCTGAGGTTAAGAGCTTAAAAGCTCCTCTCTAATGTTCAGGATAATCGTTACACAGCAAGATTCAAATACAAGAAAACAATAGTAAAAATTGCAACATGAGAATTGAGATAAGAGACAAGCGAATACAGAAAAACATCCCATTATTTTTGGGCACAGTCAAACTTTTAAAACTGATCCTCCTTTCCAAGGTCTGAAAATACTAGCTGCTCCTGGGAGAGAGTAAACTCTGCAACCCCCATGCTGTGCAACGCCTTCTCGAGATCCACTGCCCTGGAGCCACTGGGGCTGCTTGCATGAGAGCCCAGCATGGGGACTTGCACGTGAGGTTCACCTGTCCTAGCCCTGTTGCTTTACACAGTTCTAGTTTTGTATTGTCTCTCAGACAAAAAGTCCCCTCCAGCATGGGCAAAGCAGATTTATGCCTCCTCTACATGTGCAAAATCCTGAGCCTTGCCAGAGGCTGCAGCCATAGCCAACAGCTCAGGTTAAGAGCATTTACACCACGTCCCATAAATGACAACAGCTTGTACGGCTGGATGGGGATGTCATCCCCCAGAGGTATCTTCAGGTTTCAACACAGGACTAAATGCATGATTTTAAAGATGCCCAGAGGGATGGTAGAGGATTGCTTCCTCCATGCTCTGAGGAGAACCCCAACATGTAAAGGATGCTCACGGTAAATCCTTTGACCATATTTATATTATATTTATATTCACTCTAAGGGAAACTAAATAGAGCCTTTTTCTGCCAACAAAGGATTCATGTTGTCAGGCATGGTTACTTGATTTGTATTTATTTTTATCCGTTGAAGAGAAATTGAATTCATCTCATCTGGAAAAGAATGCTATTTTTTTTTCCAGAGAGGACAGCATATCACAAATTGGAAGGTGTGTACACTTAAGCACATTATAACACTGGAATAAAACAGCAGCCACAAATTCAGCAAGAAATCTGAGAATTGTTCTGAAAGGCCAAAAATAAAAAGACATTTTACCAGAGATGATGCCTCTTCTAGACAGACAGTGACAGCTGAGCGTCAGTGATGGATGAGGCAATTCTTGTGTGTGTATACATAGATACTAGCAAAGCCACCAGAACGTGGTATTTTTTTCCAGTGATTGTAATTGGGGTTCTACCATTACAATTAGGTTTAGCAAATTTAGGGACTAATTACCATAAGTCTAACTGTGCACACCCTCAAGAAAGAATTAAAATTAGTAATATATCTAGCCTTCTCTGACTATATGAATATTTGATATCTAACAATTTGATTTTAAAGTGACATACCTGGAGCTCAAACCTAGGAAGATACCAGGAATTAATTTGCTTCCAGAGCCATTAAGCATATAATTGAATGGTGAATTGATGCCGCCTCAATTAAATAACCTAGATGAGTTGCAGATGTCAGCTGTCTGGTCACTCTAAAAACAAACAAAGCCAACTGTATGATACTGAGGGTGACTATAGCATTGCCCAAACTTGGCCTGAGACAAGATAAACATCTGAGATCATTATTGTTGAGGGAGGAAAGGAAAAAAAGATTCCTCTGGTAAGTGTTTGTTTTTAGTTGAATGACATATGTATGAAGCTGGTAAAAGATTTAGAACATTATAAACCTTGAAAAGATAGATGAATAAGGCTACCATTAGTAGCATATATAATTACCATTAGAACATAAACACATGTGTACACACTATTACCTGCACAAAATTACTGCCATTAAAAGAACAAGTGCTGATGAGCCAGTGTTAAGGTCCTGTTTACCCTTTGGCCAAAGTATTTCTTGATGTATCTTTGAATTTACTGAGTTTCTAACATGGGGAAAAGTCTGAGAGATATAACTGTTTTAGAGGATAATGCTTAACATAAATGACAATTCCTTTTTTTCTCCTACCCTGCGTTTCATAGCTAAGTAGTGTAACCTATTTCTTTATTGTAATGATTTGATAGCAGACCTATGCACAATGTTCACGTCTGACACTATTAAATCAACCTTTACAAAAGCGGTTTAGCTGACAGTCAAAGTCTGACAGAAGACAGCAATATTGGGATTCCCGATAACAGTTGTACTTCATGTGGCTAAAGTTATCTGGGTGGGACTAGAGTGACAAAGTATTCACGAGTAGATATATTAATAACGATTCATTTAAGTCAAGTCCCTTTCAGTTTGCCCCACAGGATATACTTCTCATCCCACACCTTTAAAATAAGCATGGATAGTAACAACGCAAGAAGACTGGGATTTGAGTAACTAAAACTCACTTCCGTTATACTCGCACTTCAATGTGCCTAAGGCATCCGATCTTAGTTGTTTCAGGAGTTCCAAATTAATACACAAAATAATAGAATTTATATTCAAACATGAAAAGTTTTCCCAAGTATATACAGACTTGTGTCTTCTGATTTATTTATCCTAAACTATATCAAGGTTGATAGACTTATACTAAATCTCATTGCACTTGACATGCAGTTACACAGGAGCTTTCAGCAGGTCCTGCAGCTGGATATATGTCAGTATATTAGAACTGCCCTGCTCAAGTGCAGACGTTAATTTTCATTAGAGTCAAAATGAAATCTTTTGATTCTGCAACACAATAGGATAGATAGAAGGGAGAAGTGGGGATCAATGCTGTTAATATTATTTTCATATTATGCATACCTCTGGGACTTGATCAAACATATCAAGACCAAGTGATGTGAATTTCTGACAGTCACTCCTCTCCTCTTCCTCTATTTAAAATACACATATATGTGTGTGTGACTAGCTATATATTTATAAGCATTGTATTTAAACATATGTATGTTTTCAGTGTGGGGGGTATGTGTGTATTTATGTTTGAAGTTAAAGTAAAAACATGAGATAAGGCAATTTTCCTCCATTTACACTGCTTTCCACAACAAACAGGCACATTAAAAGGTGCTTAAAAAACAATGCAACTCAAGATAGACTGTCAGGCACTTCCTTCATCTAAATGAATGCTCATGTTTCTGGGAAAATGGATTACCTTTTTTAAAAGGATGAAGGTGTCTTCTGCCTTGGCTAATCTTACCCAACCGTCTGAGAAAGGAATGGCAGGAACCAATTTATTGAGTGTAATTATTCAGTAAGCGGGTAGCAGTAAATAACAAACATGAGCTTCTTAGAGTATACAGTCCGCAGAAAAAATACCTAATTACTGGTGATTTTTGCAAGTCTCTTTTTAGACCAGAGTCAACATCCAGCTCTCAGGAACAGTGCATCATGATCCCCTGTCGAAAGTCTTTGGGCCAACTAATCAGCACTGGATATTACTGCAGTATTTCTGTGACAGAGACAAAATGGATAATATAGCAGAATATGGATAATATAGCAGTCTCATTTTGTGAAATATAATAACTGACAATTAGTCAACCAAGTTGTCGTTAATATAAAATAAAATTATCTTAATTATATGTTTCGGCTTTATTATCCCCTCTAGCTTTATGAAAGGTAAATTGTTTGAACTACAATACTTTGGAATCTATCAATTCATAATCATCCAGATGGTTGCTGTTGCCAAAAAATATGCAAGTTTGAGATATAAGAAGAGTAAAAATGTCACTTAGTCTTCATAGCTCCTCCAAAATAAAATCAAACGTTCACTACATTGGTCTCTACACCATATAGAAAGGCAGTCTGAATGTCCCTTCCAGAAATTTGGCATATGAAAGATACAAAAAGCTAATATTAAAATTCCTTCCTTTCTACTCTTCCACTCCCTTTTTCTCCTCTTTGGCTGCTTCAAACAGTGAGATGGCTCTTCTGGTAAGAGGTTGGTCCTTATTTCTGGGCCTCATTCACGTAAGAATTTTCTAGAAATAGACCCTAGCTGTTCTTTGACTAAGAGAGAAACCTCTTAATTTGAAATGGGTTCCATCCTGTCCCTCACTTTATCAATATCTGTCATTAATACTAAATTATCTTCCAAGGAACTGAAGATCCTTGAACGTTATGGTTTCGGTTTAATCCCATATACATCTTTACCTCCTTTTTTTTTTTGTTCCTCACATATGTAAATGCACAAAAAGCATTATTTTTCAATTTTGAATTAAATCTTCTTTTTAAAAATATTAAATTCCTTAATAGTTAAGAGCTAATCTAAGTACTTTTATTCTAAACATAAAGGTAGTTTAAAGCAAAGACAGCACTGGTAGCATCACCTCTGTTTTGTACTCTCTCCTTCAGAGCCTTGAAAGATTTGCAAATGCCAGGACAATTTTTGTACTTTCTTCTAGATTTTTTGCTGGATATGTAAAGAAATTATATACGGCTGGTAATCCTACAGGCAATGCCACATTGCCTAGTGTTCTCAGAACTCAATTTTAAAAAAGTCTAATGTGTTAATAGGCTACTGCATTGTCTCGTTGGGTTTTTGCATATTTTCTTCCTTGAGTGCTGGTATTTTTAATACTCTACTAGTGGTGACAGCTGTTTCCATTGCAATTTTGTATTTAAAATCCAATTTAATCAGATTTACCTAAATGCAGATTCAACTTTGGCATCCTTCTTTAATGCTGATATCACTCCTAGAAATATGGAATAATGTTCCAATAACAGCATTTCATTCAAGACCATTCAGTGGGTTTTAGGTGACCTGGACGCATTATTGCATGATACTTCATCTCCTTCATTCTGCCTCTTTTGCTCAACATGCATATTATTTAAGCTGTAAGTTAGCATCTTCCCATATCTTTTGCAGTTTTTGATGTCTTTCCTTCTTTAAATATTCTTTGCCCTCCCACTTTATACCTCCTCTTATTCTCAAGTTACGAGCTTAGTCGCATTGTTTGTTCAGTTTTGTCATTCTCATATTTATAGTACTGGTGTTATTGGATGTGCTGTCTCCTCTGATGTTAGCATATACATTCTAGTGCTGGTCTTTTCATGGTTTCTTGGGATTTGAGTTATAGACTTCACTAGTATTAGACTTCACTTTCACAATTTAGGATACCTTGCATCTACATCTATCCAAGCTAATATTTCTCTTAAAGCCTTAATTTGCAAAGTTTGCCCAGACTATGAACATCAAAAATGAACTTCAAGTTGTTCCTTTTGCTCTTTGCATTGTCCTTTGCATGTTGCTTTTTTAATATACTATGTCTATAAAATGAGCATCACGCTTTTGTGTCCTTCTGTGTATCCATTTTTTCCATGTCTGTCACAGCTGCATGTAGAATATCAGTTATTTATTTTTTATCTAATAAATGAAAGATATTTGGAATTTTAAAAATCTTTGAATTCAGTAACTCAGATACATGACTTTCTACAACTGAATACTCTTAAAATTGTCATATGGACTACAAGTACCATTGTATTGCATTGAAACTTCAGTTTCAGTTTTAGCATCTCAAACTGGTGCAGTCTCTTGTACATTAAGAATATCTTCTTGTACGTAATCATTTTTTTTCATAATTTTGTAGGTGTTCTTGGTATTCTATTTTTTTTTTTTTTTATTTTTACAATTTCCATTCAAGATCCTGGACATTTAATCCCCATCCTTCTTCAACTTCACTTTCAGCATTCTTAACTTTCTGCTGGTTTTCTCCCCATTAGTTCCACTACTTTAATGAGCTCTCCTCATAACTTCCTAGCAGTGCAAGGGGATTTGAGGGTTGGTTGTACCTTTTTAATTTCTCTGTATTTTCTTTCTAAAGAAATTACACACAGTTGTGAAGCAAGAAAAAGGCAGAGTTCCCATCCTTCTAGGCATGAAATGTCTACCTGATCCAGAAGTTTTCAAAAAACATTATTGTAACCTTGTTACACATTACGTTGTCTTTTAAAACATTCAACTGCAAATGTAATACCCACAAAATCTAAGAATAAATGTGTATAGCTCATTAATACAACAAATAAACCAAGGTGTAGAGTGGGAATCAGAATCGTCATTTTAAAGTGCTTTGAGATAGGAAGACCACTGAATATCTGAAAGTAACTATTGTCTCTGGATTGCATGGCTATTTCTAATTCTCGTAACAGTCCTTTATCCCCTCCCCACCCTGGGAAGCACTGTTCTTGCCACAGAATTCAATAATTTTAATTAAGAAATTAATTAAAAAAATACACGTTTTGCTACTGCATTTTGAAATTCACATTTTTCTTGCTTCTTGCTTGGAGTGGGCAGAGGAGACAAATTCAGTATGACAAGCCTTAATTTGCATAGCTTTGAAGCCAGGGACATGGAGTCACTCCAAGTCAGTATGGAGACACTAGTTTATCATGTCCACGTACACTTGTTCATGCACAGCACCATCTGATGCTTATGTACTAAACAGAAATACTGGCATTAAGCTAAAGTTGTCACACAATTCAACAAGGTTTGAAAATAATTATGGCACTGCCAGTCTGGATTTGATCCCAACACTTAAGGTTGTCACTTATACAATTTCCATAAAACTGAAACGTTCCAAAAAATAGACTTACAAATTTAAAACTTTGGGTGGTTTTAGCTCATAAAATTTAGTAACTCAATTATAACAGCATGGAATGGAGAATTATGGGTAAATACTTTGAAAATCGTATCTATTTTCATTGGTAATGGGCCAAATTCTGCAGTGTTTCAAAGTTTCTACTCCTTACTAACTTTCTTTTGGCAGCCTGTCAGGTTGATTCCAACCCTCTTTTCTGCCAGATGGAATGCAAAAAAGGAAACATCTGCCTCAGTCTGCCAAGGCATTGAATCTAAAATATGCGACTGCTCCTTCCAGAGCAGGAATTGGTACTATTAAGCACAAAAGAAGCCAGACATGACTTTCTCTTGTAACAGGATACCTTTATATCACTGCACTGTGCCGGAACAATGTAAAGTGAATTGGTATAAATGAGAGGCTGACCCAATATTACTGCAAAATCATTGACATTCACACAGAGAATTTTTCTGTCAGGCACACAATTTCAAGGGGGAGGCAGGGCTATGGGAGGAGAGTTGATGTAGGTTGAAAGAAGAAATTCTTCCATTCAACTCCTGTCTCATGCTCCTGTTTCACAGTGCTGAGAATTAGTTTGTTTTCAGTATAGTGCCACTATTTCTAGTCAGTTCTTGGATCCCAAATGCCTTTTACAGAGAACCAGACATAAGATGCAACACTGCCAAGGAATGTGTTTTTCTTGGACCCCAGACCTGCACTGCCAAAACCTACAAGATGCTTTCATGCAAAGGCAAGCACCCACCACATGGCTCCCTGACTTGCTAATGCTCCTTGCACATTCAGGCTGCGTTCATTTGTGAATCATTTCCTTCATTTTTTACTCTGGTAGGGCCCCTTAAACAGTTGACTCCTACTCAGAGCAGGACTGGAACATGGAAGTCATTTTATAGACAGAAGGATGCACAGTGCAAGAGATCTGTAACTGGGCTCATCTCAAAATGAGCAGCTTCCCAGAGACATCTGTTCTCAGTGTGCCTCTGCATACACAACCTACAGCCAAGGCTCCAGCAGCCATGCAAAACCAGCAGCACTGGTGCCAGCAGTTGGCTCTCACCGCACCGTAGTCCCAGAAGGATATAAAACTGTGGGATTATATAGTGTTTCTGTAAGTTATAAAAGAAAAGGGAAGACCTCAGCACTCTCTTTGCACCCCTGACACTGAAAACAAAGTCAATTTTTTCTTTGTTAAAAAGCTCACCACCAAAACATAAATGTTTGACGTGGGTGGGAAGGGGAGAAGAGGAATGAAACAATACTGCAAAAAGGTGTGAGATATTTATTATCTGTGTTTGTTCTGCACCTAGTCTTCATCTACTTAATAAGTGTACTCAATCTTTCTATCTGACATATCATTTTTTTCTCAGACTGGGACATGCTTTGTGCTGCAGCAAAAGTAGGTTTAGTATACTAGACATCAGTGTGAGATACCTTTGTCTTTTGAAGGAAAAAATTATTTTTATAAGCTGAATTGCACTATTATTTCCACTAATTTCAGGTTCTTCAGCAGCTCTGTTTTTGCTCCCTGGTTCCTTAACTAATGTTTTTACTTTAAAGGAATAAGGACCTTGGAGGCATCAAAGGTGCTCTGAATTCTCTCAGTAGGCCACGACAGGCCTTTATTCTCCATATTAAAGTAGAGATAGTCAGTGAAGAAAAAAAAAATAGGACTGTAGTAAACAGACACACGAAAGGTGAGCCATTGATTTTTCAGTCATGTTACCAGCAGATTTTTATTGCCCGGATAAGTGGACGAGGGGTTTGAGCAACTTAATTAACCCACTAGTGGAGAGATCTCAGCCACAGATATCACAATAAAGTGTAACAGTCAGCTCTCTGAAGAGTTTTGGCCTCAAACTGATTTTTTGGCTCAAACTTAAATTCATTTTTCTGACTTTAAAGTCATTTTGAAGCTTGATTGTGTTTGTTTTGCTTCTTTATGAAATGGAAGGACATATTAAAAACACAGTGATGAAGAAATGTCTTACAAATAGATCTAAAGAAATGTCCTAATTAACGTCCCCTATTTTCTCGATCTTCTAAAAACTGTCTGTATTTGTTGAAACTTTATCTTTGATTCTATGAAGAATTTGAAATAAATTCTTAAGACTGCTCACTGCAAGTCTTTCTTGGCTGTATCTGACTGTAAGCTTCCCTTTAATTTTATTTTTACTGTTTCCTCTGTGACTGAGAGAAGCCAAATCAAAATCTTCTACTGGCAGTCTTAATATGAACAACATAGCAACTGGAGCCGTGGAGCACCACTTCTTGGCTAAAAACAAGTAGTGAGTGTACACTGTGGAGGAGGGAGCAGGAGGAAAGGGAGCTGCAGGGCCTCAATTTTGTTTTTTTAAATGTAAAACAAGTATGAAGTTAATCTGATAGAGGAAGAAATTACGAGAAATAGGGTAGGTCAAAAATGTGTATTGTATCTTCCCAGGGTATCCAAAAAAAATTGAGAGTATCCTTCTCCTCATTTGACAGAGATCTGAATGATCTCTGCTTAAGGCAGTGGGAAGAGTATAATCTTATTTCTACTAGTAATAGTTAAGAAAAAAATTGATATTTAGAATTAGCCTCCAGCATTGTCCTCAACAAGCATTAGCTGCATCTCCTCATCTGAATTTCTTCTTAAGGGCAACAAAGAGAAATATAAGGAGAGGAAACGACTGCACTTTAGAAAGAGGGACCTGTGGGATGGCTGCTGGAGGATGTCTTTGCTTGGTATCTGTAGTCAGTAGGCAGGTTCCAAATGCACCATAGGACGGTGAAAGTCTGAGGGGAGCACAGAGCTGGGATCAGTCTCACACCTGGAAAGGCAGTGAAATTTTCAGTCTTGCCTGTCTTTCCCACTGGTAGGAAAGCTAGGTCCATAGTAGAGATACTCTGGATCACAGATGCTAGGTAAGCATGGCTTTCTAGGTGACCTTCAGGTTAAGCCAAGTAATCAAGGTGTGCAGATACAGCTCAAATTCTGACTTGCTGTGTTTTGTAAATCCCTAGATATCCTGTTTTAAATGCTGATTAATGATTTTTGTCATTAATTTTAATTAGATTAGCTCTAACTTTGCAGTTAGAGGCATTCTCTTAACAGAATAAAACAAACCAGCTTGCTCTCTCTAAATACTTGGCCATTTTAAGTGGAGTACCAAAAAAAAAAAAAAAAACTCACCCTAATGAATGTGAAGTTCCAAACGCAATGAAAAAAACAACAGCACCAATTCAGCCAATGAAAAATGCATTTCTGTTGATGCTTGAAGGCATATAAGAAGTGTTAAAATATATGAGTGAGGAAATGCACTCAGTCAGAAGTACAAATCACAACGATTTAGGGAAAGATTCAAAACATTGTGAAAGAAATTCCAACAGGCATCAACAAGCAGAACAAATACACTTTCTCAGATATGATGGCTGGGAGGTTTTGCAATAGCTCATTTGGCCATACGAAGTGCCAAAATATCACGAGACAAAATGTTTACAATCCCAGCCTTTGCAGAAAATGCCTCGGCCTAAGATATCACGCACAACAGAAAAAGCCACACTGAAATCAACATCTTCTTTGCATAAACACTTTTTAATGGTTGCATACACACTGTTTAATAGTTGCAAGGCTAGCACCTTCTCAGAGGACTTATGCCAAACAGCTCTTCCTATTGACTTTGCAAAGTATTAGCCGTGGAGGTGGAAGGCAGCTTAGTGCACATGGGACTGGGCTTTGACTGCTTAGTTCTGCTCCAATATAGAAGTTTTGCTTATGAGTAAAGGGGGAAAGGCGTCCCAGTTTCCCTATGCAGCATCTATCACATTCAGGTAAATCTCTTCAGCTCTTTGACTTGGAAGTACCCTTTGCTAGGTATGCAATTGTTGCAGCTGTGGCTTATAACAGCATGGAATGCGCTCCCAGCAAGTTTGTAGATAACACCAAACTGGAGAGGGAGGGAGAGACAGTCAACATACAGGAGGGTAGGGCTGTGATTCAGAAGGGCCTTGAAAAGTTAGAGAAATGGGCTCACAGGAACATCAGGAAGTTCAGTAAAACCAACCACACTTAGGGTGGGATAACACCCTGCACCAGGACAGGCTGTGAGGCGACTGCCTAAGAGAGTAGCTCTGCAGAAAAAGAGCTAGGGGTCCACGTGAGTAATAAGTTGAACATAAGTCAGAGTTGCGCCCCTGCAGCAAAGACGGCCAACTGCGTCCTGGGCTGCGTTAGCAAGAATGCAGCCAGCAGGTCCAGGAGGGTGATCCTTCACCTCTATTTGGCAACTGTGAGACCACATCAGGAGCACTGAGTCCAGTGCTGGGGTCCCCAGTACAAGAGAGATATTAACATACTGGAGTGAGTCCAGGACAGGGCAACCAGGATGGTCACAGTACTTGGCTGACAGAGCTGGGCTTGAGAAGGCTCAGGGGAGACCTTATTACTTCCTGACTGGAGGACACAAAGTAGACAGTGTCAGACTGTCCTCGGAGGGGCACAGAGATAGGACAAGAGGCAATGGGGACAAGTTGGAACATGCAAAATTCCAATAAGATACTAGGAGAAGCTTTTGCACCATGAGATTGTTCACATACTCTGGAAGAAGGGCCCAGAGGGATTGTGGGATCTCCATCCTTAGTGCTCAAGACTTGACTGGACATGGTCCTGAGGAACCTGATGTGATTAGACCTGTTTTGAGAAGAAGGTTGGACTACGTGGCCTCTGAAGGTCCCATCCAACCTAAATTATTCTATGACTCAATAAGGATGACTTAACAGTATGACTACTCTAAGGATGTAGTGGTACAACATACAAGAAGAGAGATAAAAAGTCCAAAATTAAAAATAGAGAAGTCAGAGAGAAAGAGGCGGGGAAAGAGAAAATAGGCAAAATACAAACTAGAGGGGAAAAAAAAGGGAAAGATGGGGTAAATGTTCATGCTATAGTGATATCTTAAGAAAAGTACCCCGGTTGAGAAATAGGGTATTGTTTTAGAAATGAACTGCTACAGTATGTACTTTAGTAACATTCTTAGATATCTTAGTACAACATTTTGGAAATGCTCTAGACTAATTCTTTTTTAAAGTATACGGCATTTAAAATGATATTGTTCCAAGTAGCAGTCAGAAGTCAGGAAATGAAAAGATTTAGACTGGTTTAATTCAGCTGTTTTACAATTGTACTGAATAGTGTTAGTGGTGATATATTAATTTAACGTATGACCATGACCTATGTATCAAGAAGACCCCTGCCTCTGAGGAAATGAAGCAGGTAGTCAGTATTTCTTAGAAGCCTTACTATTTATTTATTGCACTTAACCTCCATAGTAACTTTTTACTGAATACAATAGTCTTAATCGCTTTGTGTGATTTTAGCATATGAATTCCCATAACCAGTAATGAACATCTCAGTCAGATTTGGAGAAGATATTTTTTCTGTTTCATAAAGAGGGATTTCATGTACAGACAGACTGAGAACTGTCTAAACTGCCCACTGATGCTAAGAGAAATTTGGATGCTTTGGAATGTTTCAGGAATACTTAACAAGTTTATCTCACGCGCTTAAAACACACTTATAATTGATTTCACTTGTCATCATAAGCTCCAAACCTGAATCCACTTAATTTATTTAGATATCTGAAAAATAAGTTATTTGTGGAAAGGCTGCCCTTCAACTTTGGTTTGACCAGCAAAGGTTAGATCTTTGTAATAATACAGAGGAGAGATCTCCATCACAAACTAACAGTTTCAGTAGCTGTTCCTCCTGTGGGCTGACTACTCAGGGATGTAGGGCACATACACATGATTTCATATCCATTCACCAAAAAAAAAAAAAAAGATAGTCATAGGACTGTTTAAGTCAAAGACAAATTTCAAAGGCAATGGTGCTTGTTAGTTTAATTGTTATGAACTCTGTTATTTCAGTTTGTCCAGGCTGATTTCTTCCCATTTTGCACCTTTTCACTTTATCTTTCTCATACACTTTACGCTGTCTCTACTGCCATCTTTTCAGCTTTCCTCTCTTTCATAAAGCCCACCCCAGACTGTCTTCCTGGCCTGTGAATCCAGGATACCTGATCTGCTATCCTTAGCACTACTCCTGCTGCTTGGGCTGGTTTTTTTGCACTCTTTGAGTAGAATACCCCTGAGACGGTGGGGGGAAACCTCCCTACTCCTTCTCGTGTCCAGAGGGCTCTCCCACCCGCTTTCAGGTGCTCTTCGGCGGTGGACCAGAAGGCCTAGTCTGGGGCATGCTTAAGTATTCCTATGCTGATACAGCCTTCATTCTGCCATAGAAGCTGTAAACAGATGCAGTATGCTCAGTACACACAAAATCTTATGAGAGCTATCTGCCAAATGCTAGCACATCTTTCTTGGGCATACCAAACTGAAGTGTGGTGTGCAGGTTGTGACTGGGTTTGTTTTTTTTTGTTTTGTTCTCTAAAGCTAATGTTTAAATTTCCGTGGCATTAAGAAAATACCCCTGGCACAAGGGCTTGTACGTCAGCTTTCTGCTCCTCTGTAAGAAACTTGTTCAAGTCTTTTTTTTTTTATAGGCAGTGAAAAAATATATATTTTTGGAACTACATATGACTGTACTTTAGCTGGAACATAAAAAGGAAATCAACCTGAGGCAAATATCTTGCAGAGGAAGCTCTAACCCAAACAGCAAAGGTTTAATAAAGTAAAAACAAATTGAATCTCGTATAGAAAGTGCTAGGAACATTAACTATAGACACCGTTTCTGTCTCTGTATATAGAATCCCAAGTTTTCATATACTAGTAGCGAACTGTTGACATTTTTTCTACCTTTTAATGCTATACTAGGAGGGAGTCATGATTCTGCATTTCATACAGTTTTGAGATAGCGTGTTTAGCTTGGAACAACTACGTTCTTTATTGATTTTTAATTCCTTTCTCATTGTCTAATTATATTTGCTATGTTCTTCTAATTAACATTTTACAATTGGAATGTAATACTAACATGACTCAGTCTGATAGACTAACATATTAATGTCTGGTACCTACTTACCGAAGTTATATCAGGCATTTAAAAAGAAAAATCCCATACAAATCTCATTTCCTTCCAGTTTTTAGCAGTAAAGGATCAAGAAAATGCCACTTCTTCAGCATTAATGACAGGCCGGGGTTAGCTGATTCACAGTGGCTTAGAACCCTTAGAAATATGTGTTATTTTTCTGCTAGCATCACATTGTTTCTGTAAGTATCCTGATACCTATAATATAGTATCAGGGCACTGAATTTTGGTTACTGTATTTTTAACAGAAGAGATACCTAAGTGCCTATGAAAAGGAGAAACTGTTGCGAAATATGTGAGTTACATGTAATGCAGTGGCACCTAGAAACCAGTATCCCAGCACTAGACGTCATATGCTACCTCCTATAATCAGCTGTAGGAGAAAGGCTGTTACTGCTCTAAGGATCGTTCAGTATAAATTATACCATTCTTTTTATTTGCTCCTTAAAGGACTATGAACAGAGTGAAACAGGCATCTGGAGAAAAGTCGTATAAATCATTTAGGATTTAATCCTGCACCTTTTGAAATTAATTGCAATAGTCCTACAGTTAGAAAAAACAGGATCGGGATCTCAGAAGCAAATCTAAAGCTCTGAAACAAGCTAGATGTAATTAATAGGGATATAACGATGAGTACTTTACGGAACAGTCTTTTTGTGCTTCTACACTAGATGATGACTTTGCCGCCTTGATTTTCTCCCTTCTCATTTTTATACTTCTGCCCCAAATATAGGTAGCAGAGTTCTGAGTTCTCCTTCAAATCTTAGGTTCAATCTTCTTTTTTAATAACCCTTAATGGGCATCACACGTTGTGCCTGTGCTTGTGTCTCATGAGGGCGAGCTGCTTCAGAGAGTGAATTACAGCAGTATCCAAGGCTTAATAGCCAACCAAAACATTCGCCCTTGACACTCGCAGCCCTGTAATGCTAATTAAAGCAAAATAAGGAGAGAGGAGGTGAAAGCCAGGCGAAGTACCCATCCTTCCTCAAGAGTTAATTTGGGTTCAAAACCGCAACTGAAGGCCAGGGGGGCGGGAGCAGCGACTGCTTTTTCCTTTTTAACCTTGTGCGAGGAAACTTGCGATGGAAAGGTGACCTCGGAGGCGGCATCACGCTCAGGCACTGCTAATCCTGACCCGCAGGCGGCCCGGCCGTGCCGATCTCACGGCCGCCCGCTCCTTGCCACAGCGCTGCTGTAACGGCAACGCCACGGCCAAACCGCCGGCCGGGCCGCCCGGGCTGCCCTCACGCACCCGGCCGCGAGGGGAAGCCGGGCCGCAGCCCACAGCGCACCGCTCCCAGCCGCAGCCCGGCGGCAGGAAATGAGCAGAAACTTCCCCAAACTTGGCCGCCGGGGCGGTGACGCAGCGAGGCCGGGGGGCGGGAGCGGCGCGGGCGGGGGCGGGCAGGTGGGAGGAGCGGGCCGGGCCGGGCCGGGCTGGGCCGGGCAGCGCCGCGCCTCGGGGGCTAGAGGGAGCTGCTGCACCTGACAGAGCGGGGCGGGCGCGCAGCGAGCGAGCGAGGGAGGGAGGGAGCCTCGCCGCCCGCCCGCCGTTAGTCAGCGCCGCCCGGCCCTGGGCTGCCGGCGCCGCTGGCCGCTCGGCGGGCCCCATGGCTTCGTCGGGCAGCGGGATGGAGGAGGTGCGCGTGTCCGTGCTGACCCCGCTGAAGCTGGTGGGGCTGGTGTGCATCTTCCTGGCGCTGTGCCTGGACCTGGGAGCCGTGCTGAGCCCCGCCTGGGTCACGGCGGACCACCAGTACTACCTGTCCCTCTGGGAGTCCTGCCGCAAGCCGGGCAACTTGGAGAGCTGGCTCTGCGAGTCGACGCTGCACAGCGGTAAGGCACGGCCCCCCCCCCCCCCCAGCCTGCCCCCCCAGCCCTGCCCCGCCGGGCCCCGGCCCCGGGTTTCCAGCCGCTCGCTCCTCCGCCGCCGCCCGCTCCCCTCGCCTCCCTCCTTCCCGCTGCCCGGCTGGGTTTAGGGCAGGGCTGTCCGTGCAGGCTGTGTGCCCCGGGGTCGCCCCCTCTCGCCGCCGGTGGCCCCGCGGGAGGGCAGCTGCTGCCGGCGCGGCGGAGTGGCTGCTTCTCCCGCTGCCCCTGGCCGCCCCTTCGCAAACGGTCCCGAGTTTGGGCGAGTTCGGATTTTTTTTTTTTCCCCTCTTTTTTTTTTTTTTTCTTCCTCCCCCCCACCCCCTTCCCAGTGGGGTGGTTGTTCGCCTGTTGTGAGAAACTGTTAGGAGGATCTCGAGGATCTTCCCTGCGAAATGACCAGCCGTATAAACCGCTTGAGCAGTTGGGGCTTCCTGCGCAGAAATGATTTTTTTTTCTTTTTTTTTTTTTTTTGCCCCAAGCGAAGACGCCGTCTCGGTTTTCGCCCTCTCCCCGTCCCTCTCGCTGTGCTGGTGTGTGTCTTTCTCTAGCGGGTGCGGGGCTTCCCGTCACCTCTCGTGCTCCTCTGCCTCCTAGCCGCGCTCAAGTGCTTTGGCATCCCGGTGTCCGTTGGCTCTTCAGCTTTCTATGTCTTTGGTCATAAATAATTTTCAAAATTGCCGTTTCAGTATTGTTTGGGTAGCGTAGAAAACTGGTTTTGAATGATATAAACAAGCCGCCTGTTGAATATTTCTCAATAAATGCTGTTTGTAGTGTGGTGTTTGTTCCAGTTTTGATGGATTGTTTTATTTTATGCTTCCCAACAACTTCTGGAGTCCTGATAAAAACATTTACAAATGAAATCAGCCTTCCCACCCCACCCCCATTTCAGCTCCCCCCCCCCATGCATTGCTAAATCATCCATTTGGATCACTCTGCTCTCCAACACAGGATGGTAAATCATACAGCGACAAGATGCTCGTTTTGGACAAGGGGTTTACTGTGCCTTATGAAGGCTTGCTTTTTCCTGGCTTCCCTGAAAGCCTGTTACGGGTTCTGGGAAATACCTGATCCCTCCTTGAAGAGAAATTACAAAGGTTCCTTTGCTGCTGCTGTTGTTTTTCCCTGTCACTGTGTGGGGTAATATTTGGAGGGTTTGAATGTTGCTTGGGATTTTGCTTGAAATCACTTAAAGCCAAAATGAATCGCAAAGAAATGTCAGCTTCAATCAGTTTCCAGGGTATCTAAACAAACTTTGGAGAGCTTTCCTTTCCTTTCTCAGTATAGATGGAAATTTATGTAGGAATGTCAGCTTCTACGTGTCTCCTTAGCAACATGAATCCTTTGCCCCTTCTCTCTGTCTCCTGAAATAGTATCCCCTTGATTGCAGAAAGACTTTTCAGATGGCTTGGATGAGAACCTGCTTCAAATCCTCTCGCCCCATCCCCCCCCCCCCCCCAATCTGTCTTTCTCTCCCCCCCCCACATGCATGCACACACCCATGTGCACACACCTGCATGCGTGCACACACATGTGTCTGCATGCACAAAAGTGGGACATTAAGAAAAGCAGGACAGAGCAGCATATAAGGCAACTAATCTCTTTCATTGCTTTGTTAATCACCTGTTTATGGCAAAGGTAAAGCATGAATGGGTGAGGATGTATAAGGGGAAAAATGTGCATTTATTTGGATAGTGTATGTTAAATTTACCTTCTTAGGATGCTCTCTTCCACCCTGTGCAAACACTCCTGAAAACATTCCTGACTATTCAGTTTTAGTCAAGTTCTCTGAATAAGCTTTGTTCATTTTGCTGAGATACTTTCCAGTCTAGTGGAGCTAGGTTTCACAGGCTACTGGAGAAATGAATGATTGTTTTATTTGAGGTGAGTTGAATTAAACCATTCATTTTCCTCATGTTTGGTGTACAATTCTGCACTCTAAGGAGACCTGAAATATGAGAAACTACACTGTTCTTCCTTCCCCTCCCCAAAGTGTGTTACAATTCCTGTTAAATTTACTGGGAACCACTGACTTTAACAAGTTGGATAGGGTTCATATTCCAGACCATTTTGTGTGTTTGCTTAATATTTTAAGTGCACTTTTGTACTGCATTAAGAATATAGCAAGCAGTATATTTTGGAGGTAGTGGAGAGTTCCCACAGGGAAAGCTCTTTTAGCTTGATACTAGTGCAAGCAGCTTTGTAGCTAGCTAGCTGTGAAAAGCAGTGGTATACATAGGAAAAAGGCATCTTCACCCATGGTTTTTAGAGATTTACTTTGTCATCCCTTGAAGGAGAGCACCTCAAGTAGCACCATCAAGGGCAAGCTCGTGCTAGAAGCTGTTAAAGCATATTCGAGGTTTAATTAAAAACCTTTGTTATAATTAGATGTAGGACCCCTGACTGCTATCGAAAGGGCAACTCAGTAGCGTAGAGCAGAAGGAAGCGTACAGAGGATGATTACGTTGGCTGTAACACGAAATAATCCGTCTCTGTTTTCCTGGAGTATTGCTAGTGCTTGGAGTATGTGTCCTTGCATTCATTCGCTCACCCTTTTGAGGGCGCTTTCTATAGATTGCAAGCAATCCTTTGCTCTCGTAGTACCTTTAAAGTTGTGTAAGTACTTCATAATATCGCTCTTCAAGTTTAAATAGTCAAAATTATTTTTAAAAATCTCAGAAGTATGCAAGATCTGATCTTCAATGGATTTTTTGTTTTTTAGAATGTATTTAGATCACATTTTCAAATTTTTCCATGCAGTCACAGGAGGTATCCAGGTATTTTTGCATATCCCTTGATGCTCTCTCCCCTTGATGAAATTCTAAAATTTTACTAATATTAACTTCAGGAGCTGGGAATTTAACAAAATTGCCAACATTGAGTGGTTTGTGATAAAATCATGAGATCCAGCAATGCTGCTTTACAGTTCAGTCAGTTGTCTTGGCATAACATTATTTTCTGTGATCAAAGCTTGCCTTGACTAATGCACACAATGTCTGTTTTAAATCTATTTTATTTAAAATGCACATGCTACACTAAAACTTACAGGTTTTGGAGTCTTTTTTTGGTGTCTTTAAACAGAATTTTTTAGACCGTGTTTGAGGTGAAGTAAACCTAATTTGTGATGGTTCATTTACAGAGGTATCAGGAATTAGGAGTTATGTATGAATATTTACACTTTGCACAATATCTACCTAAAATTAAATATATCTTTTGTACAACTGCATGGTGCGTCCATCTCTGTACAGTTGTCGTATACTTACAGAACTAGCAGTAGGAAATTTGAATTTATGCAATAGATTGCCACTGTTGTAGGTCTCTAAATCAAAGATACACAAATATGATATGGGAAGCCTAAATGGCACTACAGAATCTACTGCGTCACATAAACACATTTAGGCCAAAATGCACAATGTTTATGTGTTATTCATAGAACAGAATGACTCCTTTAGGAGCATTTCAGTTTGTTGTGTAAACAGTGCATGTAAAAATACTTATGAATGAACATGGTTAACCCGTGTGAAATCTTTCTGGTTTGTGGGGGTCATATGACTTTTATTACTCAACAGCCTGTACATATGTTTATGCAACATTCAGTTTTGTTTAAGGATATTATGGTCTTAAAAACTGTACATAGATGTTTATAAGATAAAACAATCCCAGGAGCGTAAAGGCAACAGGGTCTCTGGGCCTTTAAACTTAGTAGTGAGCAAACCATGAAGGTAAGCGTAACTTGTGGCATAGTACAAAAACAAAACAAACGTGGTTTTATATAAGCTTATAATGCTTTTCATTTTTAAGAACAGAATTATAGGCTGATCATTTGGTAGCACTTGAAGGATTTAACCTTAATTATGCATTAGATGCAGATGTCTGAGTTAACATGGCTCAGCAGTCTTGGATAGTATTTGCTTGCTTTGAATCTAGGCAGTTGTTCCAAGGGGAAATTGCTAGCTCAAAAGCAGCTTCCTCGTTAGAAGATTTGGATCATTGCTCTGAGGTGATGTTGATGCATATTTGTAAAAAGCTCAGCAAGGCTGATAGTTTGCTGTAAAATAACATAGGAGGAACAAATGTAATTTCGTTAAGTCTGAAGAAAGTAGTTAAACATAAGGAAGAATTAATAAAACATTCCTTTTAGTTTTGAGTACTACAGTTTGTTGTTTTTCGTATTACTCTTTAATAATCCTCTCTAATATTTTATCTGAAGGTGGATATAAAATCAAAAGCTGTATTACTTCAAAGTTGCTATGTAAGACCCTGAGCAACCTGATACAACTTTGAAGTTGGGTCTGACTTTTGAAGTTGGCCCTGCTTTCAGTAGGGAGATGGACTAAATGACCTCCAAGAGGTCCCTTCCAACCAAAATTATTCTGTGATTTTTGTGATGACTGATAACTCTTTTAAAGCCTGATGTTTACCTGGCTCCTTAAATGTCTTAGAAATGCCTTGAATTTGTGAACTACTCCTCACTTTACCCCACATAGAGCAGTTTTAAAGAATGCTCTCTGTTCTACTAATGGAGAAATTGTTTTAGGCTCAGACTTCCCAAGGCCATGCTCTGTGTGAGTAGCAGATCTGAGATGTCTCTGCAGCAATCTAGATCTCTTAGTGTGATGGAGGCTACAGTTTCAGGCACCCTCCACCGACCAGCTAAAATGCATGGTTGTAACACCTTGATGTGTAATGCGCGAGGGTCGTGTCAGTTTATGTGATCTGATAAAGGGCACCACACACCTTGTGGTTGATAATATTCTTTAAAAAATAAATTAAAGGAAGGCCTCTAACTGTAGTGGGTTATTATTACTGCTTTTGTTCGTTGCCATTTTAAAATCAGTAATGTATCCTGTTTCTTTAAGTCTTGTTTATTTAATAAAGAAATCTTGCACCAGTAAGTTAAAAGTTTCCTTATGTTAGAGGTAATATAAGTGGTTTAAATATTTGATGAGATTTTATATTTAGAATCAAGTAGAGAGCAACCTTGCCTCTATTATTGATTTATGGCCAAAGATGACCACATAAGATTTAAGGTAACAAGCAAGAGAGGGTGAAGTCTATCCAACTGTATTGCTTTATGTGTTTTTACTTGTTCTAGCTCAATAATATAAAGGCCATCATTTTGATGGAAAGTACTCTCTAAACTATTTTAAATGAATTGTTTTTCACAAGGTGCAATGGAATGAGTTTTGAAATTGCAAAAGATTGCCAGTTTGCTTGAAGAGCACTGATAATTGTGGGAAATAATTGCATTACTGTTACAACATGAAGTATGCTTCTTCCTTCTTCAGATTACTAAAATGAAGTAGTATATGTGGAAGAGGTCAGAAAAGGTGAGCTTTTCTTGAAAAACTTGTATAACACCACTCCCACACTTCTCTCCTAATGACATCAGTCTAAGATTTCCAGGTTTTTATGATGCTCTTAGCGTTGTGGGTGTGTGTAACTTCTTTTTCTTGAATGAATGAATGTCCAATAATTAAAATGACATAGTAAAAAGCTAGTCTCAGAAGAATGCCATGTATCCAATGGAAGAAATGCCTGAGCTCATGTTGTACTATTCAGTGAATGAATTATAGATTACGTGATTTTCTGTAATGCTGTGCCTGTCTTGAAGTCATGTGTTGGCAAAAGTGATGTGCAGTGCATATTACCTTTGAATAATAAAATAAGGACCTATATAATGGGAACACTTAACCCTTTATTTGAAGATGTACTTCATCCAAATAATATTACTGTGTGATTTTAGAAATTCAGGAAGATCGAAACTCGGAAAGAGAGCAGCTGTTCTAAACCCCCCCGCAAAGTGTATAATTTTATATAAATAAGAAATATAAGCTTTGCTCTTCAGGAGAGATGTATGTCAGTGAGCAGATAAGCAAGCACCTGCTATGTTTTATATTGCTCATACATCTGTAAAACCCTGGGCACTAGACCATCTTGTTCACTTGCAAAATCTATCTTCTTTGCACAGCATCAGAAGTAGTTGCTGTATTTTTGTTACTGTTATTGTTCAGCAGTCTGATGTCCTACAGAGACTAAGGATGAAACTTATTGTGGTGCTTAAGTATCCCAAAAGACTGAGTCCAGTGGTCTCAGGGCCATACTTAGTCTGCCTAATATGGCACCTGAGAAAGAAGTAGACCAGACAAAATAATGTAGACCATATCTTATGTAAGACTGTAATAGAGAGGCTAAAATTGAGACCACGTCATCTCTATATGCTGTAGAATCTCGTGGCAACCAAACTGTGCCCTACGTGCTTAGAGGCATCCTGAGGTGGGAGATGTCTGTGGTGTTTTTGTCACTAAACAGTGAAGAGGTGTCTGGACTCCTACCATAGTTCTGCAACAAGTCCACATGGTTAGCGATATTCAGTTTAAAACACTTCCTGCAGTGTTTTCTGTATTGTACAATGGCACCCTAATTTGTCCACTCACCAAGCAAGTATGTTTTTAGTCTTTCCCACGTTGAGAAGGTTAGATCCTGTAGTATCTGTTTCCCAGGAGTGTCTGATCTAACCAGCCGCATCTAACCTGGAACAGCCAGTCCTCTCATTCCCTCTGATTGAAGTTACCTTTCTATGGAGAAAAGTGAAGCCAGAGGCATGCAACTCTGCACCTGACTGCTGAGAACTTTTCCCTCAAAGCTGGGAGAGCCTTGAACATGGGCTGCATTCTGGGGGAATGCTTAGGCATTTTTGTGTATCATTGGAAAAAGTACATAGCATCAGAAACACAGACCAGTTAGGTTAGCTTCTCTTCAAAGCAAGCCACGGATTCAGGTTGCCTCTTGCCTATTTGTTCATAGATATTATAGATCTTTTCCCAGTCTGGGTTTAGCAGATAGAGGAAGAGAGTGGTTTCAGTCTAACCCAGTGTTAAGATGTCCTTTTGGGGAATAGGAGTGAAAGTTCAGATTTGGAGCTGGAGCTGATTAGCAAATATTTTGCGGTGTCTGAGAAGTCCTCTGACCTCTAGCAACGAAGGAGGTGCCTGTCTTTCCTCTGTCATTGGCCAGCTACCATCATCAACAAGTCATTAGCATTCTGCATCTCAGCCAGAGACAGGCATCCCCACTTTTGACCCAGTTAGCTGTTTTTTGGACACATTCCTGGGACTATTTTTTGTCTGACAGACTCTAAATGACTCTCCGCTCAGCCTTGGGAGCACTAAATCATCCTACAAGTTTCATGTCCAGTAAACTGAAAGTGACCGAAGCCATATGTGGAACCTCTGAATTATCCTTAGGAGGCACTTAAGGATTTTGGCCCCCACCTTCAAATGCCCAAATTTCTGTTTGGATGTTGTCAAAATCCTGATGAACTGGACCTATTTGAATAGTTCACTGTAAGTCCTGCCTGTGTTGTGCAAAACTCCTGTTCCTGAGAGCTTTATGCTGCTGTGTGTAGATGAAGACCAAGTTCTAAAATAACAGCACAGTACGTTTTTCTTTGTTTTTTTTTTTTCAAAAAAAAAAAAGAAAATTGCTGTATCTCTTCAGTCAATGAACAGCTTCCTTTTACATACCCATGACCTCCCATAGTTAAAGTGTGTGTTCAGGTTAATGTCACAAGCAGATGAGTGCCTTGATAGAATGTTTGTGTTCTGTCTTAATGAAAATCATGCATTCAGCCACAGCTGGCTGGTTTCCATAGCAAAAATTGCTCTGGGTAACACTTTCTAAGTGCCTGAGTGACTTGAGGATCCACACTCACCAATAGCTTTGATACTTTAGAAAAATCTTATTCTGAATTCATAAAGTTAAAAAAAAAAAAAAAAAAAAAAAAGCAAAAGCCAGAATGTGTCTATGCAGCAACTGGCATTAATAAGCATACTACCCAAACTGACAATGAGCAGAAAATGTATTTATTGAGATTTTGTACAAGACTCCCCTGTGGAGAGTTGTGGCTAGAGCAACTTTATGGAGTTTTGGTATGGATCCTGCCAGAAAGCATTCTCTAAAGTCTGTACTTGCGGTGCTGGCTAGACAAGAGTGCAGAAGTATAGACTACATATCTTATGAGCATTGGGCTTCCCAGCCAATTTGTGTTTCACCCTCCTTACAGTCAAATAACTTTTTTTTAGAACCTGTATGGGAAGAGCAGAATTCACATAAGCAGCTCCATGAAAAAAGTTATTTTGGCTCAGGTGAGGTTCCAAAGAATTTACTTCTTTGTGTAATAATATTTAAGAACCCAATGGTGACTGTATTACTTGCATTGCCTCCATATTTCTGCTGAATTAAGTGGAGTTTGACCTTCCATAGAAGTCTGAGCATCTGATAATGCTGAAGAAAGAGGAAATCTTACTGGTCATGTGACAAACGTATGTTCAGAAAGTAGAGTCTACCTTTGTATTTTTATAAAATTGTTATGCTTTTTAAAACTTGTTGGCTATTTGATAGCTAAGTTGATGGCTGTTTATGACCTTAGAAGTAGTTTTGAATATGAAGCAATTAGGAATATTTCCAGCTACCTTATTTATTTTAGTTGATTGTTGTGACATTCAGTGGGTTATATTTAATTTTTTATGTGTGGATGCCTCAACTCTCAATGCTTTACTTGATACGTTCTTTCAAATTCATTATTCTTGCATTTAAATACTATATTATAATTGCTAAGAATATTTATTGGCTGAGAGCAGGTATGTGCTAGGTGGAAGGTTTTAAATGAATCAGAAAAACTTGCCTTGGAGAGTGCAGAGGTTTTTTTTTATTTTGTTTTGTTTCCTCAACAAAGTTTGGGAGGGAGGTTGTTTATTTGTTTTTCTAGTACTAGAAGGCCTTTCATTACCGTAGTCATGTAACAAACTCATGAATTTTTCTTACTTTAGCCTCCATGGGAAGAGGACTTGGTGGAGAAAGTATTATACAAAAGAAAGGAATACTTGGCTGTTTCGTAAGAGATTAACTCAGTTTACTTGCAGTGTTTGAAAAAGCCATCATACATAAATATTTCACATATTCCACAATAAATCTATATTTCTTGTAAAGAGAATATTTACTTTTTTGGGAATTTGCCAAAAACATGAAAATTCTGACAATGCCAACTATTTGCATGGCACTTTTGTATGTTAACCGATGACCTATTTATTAAAAGTAGCATTTCTCTCAGAACTTTGAGATGTTTTATCCTTTTTTAATGACTTTTCCTGATTTTATCCTGGTAGAGTTTTGCCCAAGAAATAGAACAGCTAGAGCTCTTCTTAATTAAAAATGAATATATAGCATAAAGCCTCAAGTCATTTCATTTTGGGGGAAGGCACACATTTCAGTGTCCCATCAACACTGCGTTTCTATATCACTAAGAAATGAGCAGAATTTCCAAAGAGCAGTACAACCAGGGTGTCCTTAGAAAAAGGTACCAAGTTACATATGTATACATACATATGCATTAACTGAAAGTAAACATTTTTCTCATTGTTTTATGTTTGTTTGTTTTTTTAAGTGAGGATGGTTACTTTCATGAATTTTAAACCATTTGCTTGGTGTTTTGAAAATATGTTTTAAGGACCTGGGTTCAAATTACTTTAGTTAATTACTGAGTTACTTAACAATCATTAAAAAATGTATTCCAGTTGTTCAGATGGGACATAAGTGCCATCATCAATGTAATTCTGAACATATGAAAATCATTAAAAACTGAAAAAAAAGAGGCGAGTTTGCTATTTACACTTGTTATTATCCCTACAGTTCTAAAAAACAAAGCCAACATAATTTTGGTGTGACTGTGAGATGACAACGTTTTTTAACATCTAGAAGTTTATTAAGATCTGTGGGGTGCAATTTCGTTATAGTCGTTAAACGTGTAATATAAACAAATTGTAGTGATGTACAGTGGAAAACAGTGATATGCATTGTTAAAGCATCCAAAAAAAATGTTTTGAACCCAGGAAACTATTAATGGTCTATAGGGTCCTGTTTTGCTCATGTTCATGCGTGTTTTTATCTCTATCAGTCTCATTGAACTGCCAGGTTTCCTGTGCTGAATATAGCAACTCATTTGCAAGATTGCTGCAAGCCTAGAAAAGGTGCAAGCGTATTTTGGATACCTCTGAAGCAGGCTTATGAAGTTTGTTCTGTGTACTCGTAACACTATGTAACAGCCTTTATATAGGCAGTAATTGTTGTTCCCACTTTGCTGCTGAAAGTTATAAATCACTCCTGGGTAGTCCAAGGAAACTGCAGGTTTTTACTACAGGAAAGTGTATTTGCTACATGTGTTTATATTGTTGTAGCTATCTAACCTACAGAATGTTCTTCCTTCAGAAGCAGCGATTCAATTTGCTTTGGCTCTTTCTTTTCTCTTATATATAACATGTCCAGTGCTCTGGATTGTTCTTAAAATAAATGTAGTTCTTAATAAATAGAAGGCCCATGCAGGAGGTTTTGCTTACTTAATCCAACGTAAGCTTTATTTTGTCATCAGCTCTGATGGCTTTCAGAAATAAAAGTTGATTTTCCCCCCCCCTCCCCCCCCAATCTTATCCTTTAAACAGAATACCTCTTTGTTTTAACAGGCAGCTCAACATACAGGCTGGTGGTATTGTATGCTGCTTTAAATGGAGGCTAGAACCAAAATACAGAGGCAATTGCAGGCATTTCAGCTCCAAATGCAGTGTTAAATATCTGGTTGTCAACTACTAGAGAGGAATGTTAAGGACCTCAGTTTTGTCTCACTGTCAACATCCTTGAGCAGATTCTCTTATTCTAGAAATTAATTCTGTTAGTAATTACTAAGTCCCTCTTTAGTTGGGAGCGTAGGTGTCTTCCAACACTGATCTGTCCTTTTACCTCCCACATCAGTACTGTAACAAGGTTGTATGATTCTTTTAACCCCTTTCCAAAAACCTATAGATAGGTCTGTCTGGTAGCTAAACTCTTTTATAACTCCACACTTGTATAATCTTTGCCATAGTTACTGCTTTGAGTTGACTATCTTGCCACGTGGTTTTGGAAAGCAATAGCATAGAATAGCTTGTTTTCATTTACTTGATACTGCAGTGTTGCACATGTTTGCTTTCCGTTAGACATTGGCTTCTGATCAATCTGAAGATAACATTTAATACTTTATTATTTGTAATGGCTTTCAAAAATCTCAATTTCTGAGTTTTCCCATCTGGCATTTTGATGTATTTTATCACTTTTGTATGGCTTTTAACTTTAGGGTGAGATGGATTTACATGTCTAGTTTTTGTATCGGTGTAGTTTTCAAGTGCGAAGATTCCTTTTATGTTGTTCCAAAATGGTAGGATGCCTGTTCATTTCACTTATATATTTCTGTATTTTATACCTGTAATGCACTATGATGTTGAAAGAATACTTTCTAAATCGTCAGTGTGCTAACCAGTTAGTGTTGTTTGAAGTGTCATATCAACGTTAAACAACCACTCCTCATAAAATTCTGAACCATAAATGTAACTAATAGTAAAACAGAGGGCGACACAGCAACTGGCTTCTATTTAATTGCATGCTGAGGGTAGCAGAAAGAAGGATTGTTCCCAGCCTTGCTTTTGGTCCAATAAGAAAACAAGGAGTAAAAGAAGTTGAATGATTGAGTACTTCTTAGTAATTAAATAATTGCTTAAAATAACATAGCTAAATTTCTAAAAAGAATGAAAAGAAATGTGTGCTTGCACAAATATGCCTTCAAAATAAAGTTTTCTTTTAGAAATGTTTTCACAGCTCTTTTATTCGCAATTTTTATTTTCATCTCTTTCATCCCTTTTCCTGTGATTTCTGAAGGCTTTTTGGTGATGCTAGCTGCAGCCTTCTCACTCCCAAACCCCACAGCTGCGCTGTAGGTATCTCGATCAGATTCGGTCACTGTTGAAACTGGATGTAGTTTTTTAAAACACTGAATTTTGCTCTCTTTCAAAAAAAAAAAAAGCTGATTTTTATTTTTATTATTCTTGTTCTTATTTTAGTGACGTTAAGATCTCTAAATTTAAATTTTGAAAATAATTAATCCTGTTATTTTCTTTGAACTGTGTCACGCATTTTGCCATATCATTCTGAATAACGTATGAGTGCTAGTATGCTCAAAGTATTGAGATGAACATTAGATCCATGGCTCCTTTTCAAGCTGATTTTAGATATTCTTCTTTGAATTGTTAAATAAGTGATCTGATTCTTTTCTTCCTTGCTGCCTATTATTGCATAGAGGCAAGGCCTAAAATTTACTTTTGTGAAGAGGGTCAGCACAACGCCATTGACTTTCTGCCTTTAAGGTAGAACTCAAATGTTATATAGACCCATCATGGCCAGCTGTTGCAAACGGAGTTTGTTGTATTTGATTTAAGACTGTGAGGATGTTGTTTGTAACTGCATCTGTTATGCATAAAAAATAATTAGAAAATGTGCTGGGCCCAAACCAGAAATTGCCCTTGGGGGAAGAAAAGAAAAACTGCTTCTTAGGATAACTGATATTTTAAAATGGACTTTGGATTTGACTCAGTCTGCCCCTAGCAGTCATAACTGACCTTATGAGGGCTTAACATCTACCTTTTTTTTTAGTGTTGAAAATGCTTTTTTTCTTTGAGTAACTCCTTCATTTACCTTTGTTTCATTGTTTGTATTGTATGGCCTTGGTACCTCCCAAATAATGTGTATATATGATCAGCCTCCATGCGTTTCCCTTTGTAAGCCACCCCAGCGAGGTCTAGCAGAAGGTTGAGTTTGACTCTGTACTGGGGGAAAGTTATGAGTGACTTGGGGTTACCTACCACACGCTAGCTAATCCCGACCCAACCTCAGTTTCCCATTCTAAATTGGACAAAACCAAAGCAGTAAATTATTCAGTCTTATTTGAGTAAAAATCCCAATGAGGCCAACTAAGCCTTGAGAAAGTGTGGGTTGCAGGACTTTGCTCTTAGCTTGCATCTGTTGTTCTTAATTAGTGAAACACCATCATACAAAAAAACACAGTTGGTTATTTACCCTGGCCTTGATGCAAGCTCTGCATTCCTCATGTCTTCCTGCTTATGTCAAACCTGTGGGCTTGTTTTGCTCCAGTTGCATTACTTATTTTCTCTCTCTCTTTGCCCCTCCACCCCAGACTGGCAGATAGCGACTCTTGCTCTGCTGCTGGGTGGTGCTGCCATCATTCTCATTGCTTTCCTCGTGGGGTTGATCTCTATCTGCGTGGGCTCTCGGCGGCGCTTCTACAGACCAGTTGCAGTCATGCTCTTTGCTGCAGGTAAGCAGATTACCAGCACAGGTATGAAAATTTCGTGAGAGCAGCTTCACTTCTGTGAAGAAGGATGTGCCTTGTTAATTCAAAGATGTTCGGTTTAACTGTGTTAACTTCTAGGAGGCATTTGCAGGGTATCAATTTTGCAGTGTGTTAATCATTTTGGCAACCGCACTATTAACAGTTCCTAAATATAATGCTAACAAATAATTGTTTACTGTTTTGTGAAGTATATACAGTAGGGGAGACCACAGAAGATAAATCTGAAAGTACCATTTTTAGAATCTGTGACTTTGTGCTGCTTGGTGTCCTCATTTTTATTCTTCATGCAAAGCTCTTTCTGATACTTGAATATCTTTTCCTCTTAAAATTTTAAAACAGGAAAATTAATGCTTAAATGTGAACCCTTAAAGCCCTAAATGTGAAAATAAATAGGATTATGTTGCAAGGTGTTTATATATGTCCCTGTGCCACTGGAGGAATTAATTTCATTGTGTCAGCTTACTTCTTAGTTATTAATTTAACAGCTGTCACACTGTAGTCCCTGTTTGGTTTTAAAAGCATCAAAATGGAACAGTTTATATAGACGATCACAGAATCTGCAGGGAGCTCCATGAATCTGAAACATCCAGAAGACTGGCCTTGTGAGGTATAATTACAATATCAAATCATCTCCTTTTGTACATTCTGGTGTTTTGGGGCTTAGTCAGCACAGGATGTTTCTGTTTCTCCTGAGATTCACCGAGTATGCTTTGCCTTCATCCTGTCAATCATATCTTCATTGGAGCTAGCAGCTTAAGCCGCTTCTGATAGCCCATAATGAAGAGTGTGACAGAATCTAGTCTTCAGGTTGTATTAAAAAAGCCACTCACAAGGAAAAGAAAAGAATAAGAATTCAGAATTTGAAGGGTATTTGAAAATGAAGCAAAGCTCTGGGAAAGGCTCCTGCTGCCCCCTGCTGTTTATATTACTTTGATTGAGCAGCAGTGTTCTAAGATCCACTTTTTATTTGCTCAAAAAATATTAGTAGATCCTATTTCATTTGGCTTTAGAAAAGGAATACAATCTAAGATAAGATTTCTTGAACAGAAATGGATCTTTTTGTTCTAGGTATCACATTGCTGAGTTGAGTTGAATAAGTAAAAGTAGTAGAGACATTTTAAAGTTTAATATTAATTCTAAGATTGTAAAGCATGTCAGGCAGCTAACTTTGAAGAAAATGGGGTTATTGAATTTCTGTACTGGTTTCTTACTTGGCTTTAGACTCAATTTCTCATAACATTGTGTAGTAGTTTATTGACTGTGTAGGCACACACTGCCTTATCTTGTCATATTCCTTGATTAGCAAAACCATAGTTACATTTATATTTAAAAAAAAAAAAAAACCCTCAATTTCCCAGATCCTACTGGTGGCTTCTTAGAAAGAATGGGCTTAATCTATTCTACTGGGTATAAAACTAATTCAAGTAATTATTGCAAAAATTTGGGGGGGGTGTCAATGCTTACCTGCATCAAAAAGATAAATATGCCAGTGCTGTAGCTCACAGGTGGTATTTGCTTCTTTCCTTTGCCTGTGTGCATTTTTAATAGCCATGACCTGAAACATGTTAGAGGGGGAGAGATGCTGAAGCTAAAATGACCTGCCGCGTTGTTTATCGTTATCTGGCAAGTCTGAGGAGAATCCTTTTGGGATTTGATGCTGACGTTGTCAGTGTCACTTCCTACAGATTGTATCTCTGATTTCGGCTATTGTTAGATGTGAATATGAACTGGCATGTCTCAAAAGAATTATGGAAAGAATGCCCTACTGAAGAGGGGAATGTCAAGGTTGCAGGGCAGTAGTGTTTGTGCCTTATACAATGGTCTATAAATTCAAATGTTCACCTATGAATTTCACAGAAGATCTTTTGAAGTTAGAGAATACCTGTCCCTTTAATCTATGACATCACAAAATATTTTGTATAATTCTATTTAGGAATGCATCCCTCTGCCTGCTTCTGGTAGAGGGACACAGGGTGGATTGCCCAGAGACATTAATGGTCTGCGTGGGTGTAAGGTAGCAAAGATCGCTGTGTGGGAGAAAGAACAAAACGGAAAAGCGGCCTCCAGGCACTTCAGAGTCTGAACATTTGGCTCCAGGCATTTTTATTCTTCTAGTTTTTCCTCCTCTCTCTGCACTTCAGGTTTCAGTTAGGAAATCTGTGTGTAGGTGAAGAGGAAGAAGGAAGAATGGTTAGGTCTGGGAGAGATGAGAAAGCGAAGGGACAAAAAGTAGTTGAGCCCAGATACTGAGAATAAGCCAGCAACTGATTGACAGGTGTGAATGTGTTTAAGTACATACTATCAACTCTGTGTAACAGGATTATTTCCTGAGTTCTGTGCTATTAAATATTTTCGTAATGACATGGTAGAATAAAAAGTACACTTGCTAAATTTGCAGTTACAATGAAGCTAGGAAGAATTGCAAGGTACTTTCAGGGACAGAATCCAATTTTAAGAAATTGGAGGAATGGCCTGAGAAAACAGGATATAGTTCAATAGGAAGTAGTCAGGGAGGCAAGAAGAATTATAGCATCAAAGAGATTCTGTTTGGCGGGGTACTCTCCTAGTCATCTAGTCCATCTCCTTCCTCAAAGAGGACTATCTCTAATAGGTCAAGTTAGCTGCAGCTTTATCTAGAGGAGCCTTGAAAAAGTCCAAGGATGAAGAATCTGAGCATGCTGTCCTAATGCTATGCTGCCCTCCTGATGAGTATTTTTTTCCCCCAATGTCCTTCCTGAATTTCTCAAATTGATATGTGGCCATTGCCCAAAATTATCTTAGGTTGTCTGGCACTACCAAGAAGAGCTGGATTCTATCACCTTTGCAGCTATGCTTTCCGGTAGCTGTAGGCTGTTCTGAAATTGCCTCTCAGCCTCATCTTCACAAAACTAAATAAACACAGCTCCCTCATCCTGTTCTTATGGATCATGTGCTGTAGGCTTCTGATCATCTTGGCAGCTCTTGGACCTTTGCGCTTGATAAATCCAGCTTGTCCTTGGAGATGGACTCCAAGAGGATGTACTTTGTAATCTGTCCAGGGATTGAGGTGAGGATGACCAACCTGTAGTTGCTGTGGATTTTTTCACTTCTAGCCTTTTTAAAGACAGGCACATTAGCTGCCTTCAGTCAGCAGGGATATCTCCTGATCACTATAATTTTCACAGGTGTCACATTAATTATAATTTTCACTCAGTCACATTGGCCAGCTCTTTCATCACCCTTATGTGAATCCTGTCCGTCCCATGGATATGAATATGAGTCTAAGTCATTCCTACCTCAGTTCCCATACTGCTGGCTGCCCTTCTCCTTCCCAAACCATGTCACTCAGAGGTCTTGGAGAAAGCTTCATGTTGCATCATCTGTACTAGTCTGGCTTCCCCATCCATCAGTGGACCCATATGTTTCCTGAACTTGCTTTTGCAACTAGTGTATGTGTAGGTTTTTTTTTTTTTTTTAAATACTCTTTATTACCCTTTTTGCTGTTTGCTAGCCTTAGCTCCAGCTGGGATTCAGCCTTCCTGATTTTGTGTCTAAGTATCAAAGCAGTGATTTTATACTCCCTTTTTGTTGTCTATCCTTGTTTCTCCCTCTTGTATGCTCCTGTTTTGGCATGTTAGGTCACTGGGAAACCCCCTGCTTGGCCAGCTGGGCTTCATGCTGAAATTTCTGGTCTTTCTGCATGTGGTCTGTGTTTCTGCAGGTGGTTTGTTTCTGAGCTATCAATATTTTAAAAATGAGCCTGGACACCCTTCCTCTTCGTGCTGCTTCCCAGTTAATTGCATAGTTTTTATTAAGTACAAACAACTGCCTAGATAGTAGTTCTGAGGAAAACAGTATGAAAATGAGTCAGCTGGAATTTGTGCATGAATCAACATTGTGGTGAAGTAATCCTCCTCAGCTCAGTATTGGTAGGCATTGACTGGCAGGCATAATACTGTATCTAAATATGAGCACTGGACTTGAAGATGGATGTGGACCAAGTGGAGAGACACCACCAGAGAGCATCAAGAGTGTTCAGAAAAGTGTAATCTAAGTAGAAAGTTTGTGGAAAGAGAAGACAGACAAGACACATGCCAACAGTCTTCAATTACATGTGCTACAGAGAAGAAAATAACTAGTTACTTTTTTAGAAATAGACTCTTAAGATTTAGCGTAGTGTTTTTTAAAGAATCTCTTTTTCTATATTTTATGTTTTCTAAAATTAAATGTGGAGTTTTTTTGTAAGAATAGAGTAGCAGTTGAATAGACTTTCTGGATAGGTTGCAGCCTTTTGTAGAGGAGATGCTAGAAAGCAGACAAACCTCTATCCAGAATGATGTAGGTGCAGTTGAATTTATCTTAGGGGAAGGAGTCAGCCATCCAATACCTAGAAGTCCTTTCCAGCCATAGTGTTTCAGAGTGTTGTAGGGTTCTGTAGCATTTCTCAACAACTCTTGTCCAGGCAGTTTGCTATTTATAATCTGTTTTGCGTGTGTGTTAATCTTTGAAATTGCAACACCCATCAGATTATTAATAAAGTGGGTTAAGCAGAACAGGAGGAATGCTACAGAGAACTGGAATACAGAACTTACTGGCCAGCATCTCCATTTTCATGTAGACTGAATAAAAAGCTGCATTATAAGGGGTTTTTAGAAAACAAGGCTGCTATACTATAACATTTGAAGGTCGGGGGGAAAGGTGACTGAAATTATATTTTCCCTGTTTTAAAGTGTTTGCTGTGATTTTTTGCATGCTTGATATGGTGAGTACATATAATTGTATATATTTTATGCAAATGGAATAACACCCATGCAATTGTCTTGCAAGCCTCATAGCATTAGTCATGAAAGTGGACCTAAACTTAAAGTGAACAATGCGGTTTGAGAAGACTAGTCTTTTTTCAGTAGCATTTTATTTTAAGATTTCTTTTTTCCTACAGGAAAAAAAAAAGTATTTCTGAAGAAAGGTAGTATATATGCTTCCCATAAACAGGTTAGCATAGCATATAGTCGCCTTAAATTAACTGGAAGCAGATCAGTAGTTGCAAGTATTGGTTTTAATATCTCTTTGGATCGTCCTCATCACTCTTCATAACTTTACCAACTGTTGCCTCTAGCTCACACTGGTCCCTTTCCACTTTACAAGGAGCAACAACAACAAGAGACAAAAATAGGACAAAGTGACAGCAATGTTGATACTAGCACTTCCTTTGAATTTTTCAATAGTGTAGCAGGACCAGTAGTAGCAAAAGTAGGAAAGCTCGCTATAAAAAATCTAGTCTATCTGTTGTAGGTATTGCTCCTTTAACCACAGGTTCCTCTTCCAACAGAATTGGTTCGCTTGTTCTCTTCCCCCCTCACCCCCACTTCTTTTGCAAGTCCAGTCCGTAGATTAAAATACGATACACTTCAGATACTACATTGAGGGAAGATGGAGAGCTTCCTTGGTTGGAAATGAACACCCCCCCCCCTTCTCACCAGTTTCTGTATCGACTCCACAGAGATGCTGCAGCCCTAGTTCAGGAAGCCACTAAAGAACTTGGTTATATCTATCCATCTCTGGAAGTCCTCATCGACTTTGAATGGTCTTAAAGATGTGTTTCCAAGCTGAACATATGTTCAGGTGTTTTTTTGTGTAGTTGTGCTCTCATACAGAATTAGAATGCATAATCTTTTCATAAGAGTAGGAGCTTTCCCTAGTGCATCCTATCAAAATTTTTCTAGTGTTACACAATACTTTGAGGTTGGCAGAGAAAAAAAAAATATATTAAAGTGGAATAACAAGAAGTAACACTTCAATAACTTTAGGGTAAAAAACTCTTACACCATGGATTTTGATATCCACAGCAGAAAAACTGCTATCCAGACATTACTCAGATTGTCAGGCTCCAGTGAGAGTCCAAGGACTAGCCCATAGACTAATTGGACAGGGGAAAAAAGAACAACGGTATATAATGAGTCTTTTGTAGAGTGATATCACTGAGGATGTTTGAGTATTGGAAGTCACCTCCCCATACCATTTCCTATCCAGAGGTGAGCAGAATGTTAGTCTCCAGGGCTACTGAAAGGTGCCAGTTTGACAACACTAAAGAGTGCCTGGGGGAATGAAAAGGCTAATGACAGATTTCTGGGGTGCAAAAACTGTTGAAGCAACAGGAGAATATCACTGACATCTTATTTTGCTGTAATTTCTCAGTGTAATTTCAGAAGGGCTTCTGTAGTCCAAAGCACTCTTCCTTTTTATTGTTCAGTGGCATTTTGTATTGGCACTGGCTTTATAAAAACTCTCTAAAGACTGTTCTTACTTTTTACAATACCAAGTAAACTGTAAAAAATGACCTAGTCAGTGTTAAAGAAAGTAGTTGTTATGGCATTCCATTACATACCATTGAACTTTCATGAGAGTATGTCTCAGCCCTGCAAATACTTAAGCACGTGCCTAACTTTGTGGCTGTGCTTATCCTGACTGTAAGCATATGGCTACTTGTTTGCAAAATGAGTTGTGTGCTGAAGTCTTTAAAAAACAATAGCATTAAATGCTGAAAGGAGGGAGCATTGTGATAAGGTCCTATCATGTACTTCAGAGGCAAAAAGGTTGTTGTGTACACTGCTGTGGTGTATAGCCAGTCATTTGTGGATGGTAGAACTAGAAGCCTAAAGAATCATTAGGTCATATAGCTTGTTCTTGTCTTCAAACTAAGTGCAACTTTCACCTGCTTGCCCTGGAGACTGTTGTCCCAATTATACTATTTATATAGCATTATCTCTGAATTTAAAGGCAACGGAAACCAGTGAAACTGAATTCTTCATGTGAAAATTGGGATTTTTCATTGGTATGTTCTCATTTTAAGGTTACTGTATTTGTTGTTTGGATGTAATACATTAATCAACCAGGTTTAGTGGCTTCTACTGTAGGAGTGTGGGTCAGGCTGCATGAAATCTCCTGGCTCTCTGGGATAGTATTTTAGAAGGTAATGATAGATAAAATCCAAGGCAGGAAAAAGCTTATGTATCTGCTTTATTAGCTTTTTTTCAGCATGAGGCTTTTTTGCCCCACCCTCTAAATTCACAGTATAAGGAAATGTTTTTACCACTCGAAAGTTTAGTGACTGATAAAACTTTATGGATTCCTTGGTATCCATGTAATAATATCATTAATTCTGAATGCAGTAATGCATGTGAAATATATGTAATTCAGTGAGACTGCACTAAATGTAACTATGTACACCCTACTACAGTGAGTTATTACTAGGTCAAGTAAAACGATTTGTTTCTGAGCTATATTTCTTAATATTCCTTTATGCTTCCTGTTGATTGTTTTGACTTATAATAGCTATAGGACTAGTGATCTTTGTTTTGTTATTATAGAAGGATTAATTACTCTGGACTACTGGAGAGTGAGAAAAGAATTGTGAAAAGACTACTTTTACTATTTGTGCCCTGGACTGTTGAAGGATCATAACTGTACCATCGCAATAACCTTTGTTCATGTACAAGTGAATATACAGAAACTGCTCTGCGTGGGTGAAATGAATGTTATGTTTTCTTCACAAAGAGCAGTGACTTCTAAGTTAAAATTGTACCAAGAGCATTTTAAAACCGGAATTTCACTAATGTGGTGATATCCTTGTTTTATGGAAGTGAATTGAGGTCTCTTCTGACACTTGGTTTGTTTCTCTTTCAGTGGTTCTTCAGGTGTGCAGCTTAGTCCTTTACCCGATCAAGTTCATCGAAACAGTCAGCTTGAAAATATACCATGAGTTCAACTGGGGCTATGGCCTGGCTTGGGGTGCAACTATATTTTCATTTGGGGGTGCCATCCTTTATTGCCTGAACCCTAAGAACTATGAAGACTATTACTAAATGATTTAATGAAAGGAAAAATAACAACAGGATTACTCCATCTTTTCTAACTCACAGGTTTTTTTTAGAACACTGTGGAGCACCAGTCTCCTCTGTTAATAAAATAGCCTTGCCTTTTGGGTGTGAACACTATAACCAGCTTTTACAACCATTTAAAAGAACTGCGAACACTAGGATTGCTGATCTTACATAGGCAGATGCTGCAAGCTGCTGATACATAAGCTTCGTTTTTCCTGACAGCAAGCAAAGGATCTACATGACAGCGATCATTGTGAGAATGAGAAAGCAATGCCTGCATCTGCCCTTGCCTTCAGGGGAGCAGCTGGTATAAGCTCCATTTAGAAGTTTCCCTGTATCACAGAGGATTCAAACGTTCGGATAAGCAGGCAATGGCATCTTGTACAATAGGCTGTCTTGGCCCCTTGTTACTTGCTCAAAAAAGCTCTTAAGGAATTAGTTGCAAGTGACTGTGCTGAGGGCAGTGAATGTAACTGGTTAATGACTTGTCTAATATCTGCATTCAACAGGCTTCTGGAGGGGGAGGGGGGAACAAACAGGATTTCATGAATTGGTAATCACCATTACCCTGCCAGCTGTGGCAGATAGTTGAAGGAAGTCCAGACTTGGAGACATGTGCTTCTGTCTACATGGTTGGAAGCTGTCTCAGCTCCGAGTATTTCTGGGACAGGGTGGAGATAAGGGGGAGCAGAAGACGACCTCATATATCCTTGAGGCATCTAAAAATGCATGAATGAATTGCAATTGTCCAAAATGCACATTTAACGTCCAAACATCATGATGAAAAAATGCATATGGAACAAGTTCAGCTATATTTTTTGGAAGGCATTTGTTTGTATAAATGGATATATACAATACAACTATAAATGCAGAGGGAGAGAGATAATTCATCTTAAAATTGTAATATGGGCTGTGATACAGTGGTTAAAATACTAATTTTGTATACCTTCTGAAGCAGCTTGGACTGGTACTCCCTGTTTTGGTTGATATTACAAAATAAACATAAAATGGTTTGTCTTTTGTTTATGCCCTTGTACAAACTCTGTATCATGGGAAATGCTTCAAAGTTCACATCAAGTTAAGGTAGAAATGGATGAAATAAGTACTTGCTATTCCATATGTAATCTAGTACTTATTAGAAACTGTTTTTTAAGGCTGTTGCAAAGAAAAAACTGCCATTTTTTAAAAATATAGCTAGGTTATGAGTGTCTCCAGTCATCAAGAGCATAGCTGAGACCCGATCATGTCCATATTCAAACATTATCACAGCAGTAGGTAATCTCATTTTTTAAAGGCCAGGTTTATAATGGATTTGCTGATGATTAAGTACATCTAATTACTCTTTGCTTAGTATGTTTCCCACTTAAAACGTCCAGAGACTGTACAAATTAAATGCAGTCCAAGTTAAAATAGGGAGAACTTTTAAATGAATTTAATCTGCATCACTTTTATTTTTGTTTGCTATTTGCTTATTTGGATATTTTCAATTAATTGTGAACATATTTTTATACAATTCTAATCTTTAGAAATAACTATTTTTTTTAAAGGAGAAATTTAAAATATATTCTGTATGGACCTCTGCAAAAACCGATACCCTGGGGCTGTAAATTCACCTGCATACAATGGTTTTGCTGGTTCCACAGAAAAGACTGCTGAATATGTTAAGGCAATGTCTACAGTGTTAATATATGTGCCACAGTTCATAGGGAGAAAAGATTCTGCAGTGATTATGGAACCAGAAGACTGCATTTAGCAAGTTGTTTGGAAAGTATTGCTGAAATACAGAGGTGATTTTTAAAACTCTGGGCCTCTCTGGAATTAAATCCTTACTCTCATCGCAGAACTTTCTGCATCAGCATTCTTTCCTGGGCCAGCGGCGATTAATTAGATTAGGATGACGGAGCGAAACGAGAGCTTCACTTAGAAATGATTGTGCGGCAATGCCTAGAGAACAAAAAGAATGGAAGGAAAAAATACTTCTGTTTGCTTCACAGGCATGAGAGAGCATTTGTAACTCTACCTTTTCTTCCTGAGACTCATTTAAGGCAGATACCCGGTATATAGTTAACTCTATATCTTTCTGGACAGCTGTGCAGTTCTGCTTTTATTTAGCAGCATGAAGAGCATTGTAGTTTGGCATGGGAATTAGGTTAACGTAAAGAAGTCCACTGTGAGAAGGTGCCTGTACCTTTCTAAGGGAGTGGTACTTTGGTGCCGACGTTGGGCGGTGCTTTGCCTATGCTGACCAGAAGCAGCAGTACAGTGCTGAACCCCTATCATACCTACGAATCTTACCAAATCTATTTTCTTGCTTTATGTGGAGTTTGAGGGGGGAAAAAATAAATGTCAGGCCTAAGGCAAATGTAAATTCATTACATGAACACTGAAAGTCACATGATTCTCAATTTGAAAGATGATCAGGAAAACAATTCACAAACGTAAAGGCCTAAAGACAAGGTTTGTCATTCATATTTCAGCATATAAGTCAGAGGTCTGATTTTTTCAGAGAGTCTGAACACCTTCTCTTGAAGGTGGTAATGCAATCTTTTAGGACACACCTCAAACTCCTCAGGTCATCATTTGGGTATCTAGACTATGGATGTAGGTACCTACTTTTAGCTAATGTTGTTGCTTTTATTTCTTTCTTTTTTCTTCTTTTTCCCCTGTCATTGCCAGTTTGGGCAAGCATTTTGTTTTTCAGCAGTGAACTAGAAGTAAATACAATGTTACACTGAAATATATTTTTTTCTAGCCACAAAAAGAAAACACTTCTGTGTCTGAGTGTACCTACAAAAAAAAAATTTTGTTTGTTATACTTGTATAATGCCTTCACTATTTCAGTTGTGTTTGGCTTTAGGGGGATGATTTTTTTTCACACAGCAAACCCATTGTTTATCTTCCAAATATATATGAATAAATATATATATATAGCAAACTTGCAAGCAGGGCTAGTTATTTGTATTTTTTAAGCTTAAAGTATACCGTCCGGTGCTGACAAGTACCTAGCACCTCTTCTGGATTTCTTGCACAAGTTCGTTTAGCTTTTGTAAATTTTAAAAACAAATATAGAAAGACCTATGTGTTTGAAATATAAATGATATATATGGATTAGCATGTAACTGTATATTATTAAACATGCAATGAACTGACTGGTAAGTGAAGTCTAATCTTATGGCTAGCAATGTAATTTATTCAGACTGTATTTTTGTACAGAGCAGTGCACACTAACCTATTGCCTCTGTGTCCTCTATAATGCCTAAAACTGTGCCTAGAGATCTCATTTCTGTCTTTAACAAACAGATGACTAAATGCTTCATGTTGTTGATGGTATTGGTTTTTCTGATGTTGTTCTTTAATTTATTTTTTGAGAAGCGTACAGTATGTTTATTAAATGATTCCATCAAAATATGGTTCATTTTTAATGGTCATTGTTAGCAGGGAAACACACGTTTTTTATCAGAGCTTTTAAGTTTGCAGTTTTAATACCATTTCTGCATTTCACAGTTTTTGTAGCTTACATGAAGATATATGTGAAAATAACTAAAATAAAAAAAAATTGTTACACTAACAAAATGTGCAAGTATTCTATTCAGAGCAAAACAGGTACAACTGAAACAGTTTTATTTTCACGGCTAATGAATATACCTGGTATTCAGTTACTGTACTAAAGATTTCTTACAAAATACAGAGAGTGAAAAAGAGCTCGCTCGTTCGCTCGCTCGCTCTCTATATGCAGGTTCTAGCCTGTGCCAGTCCTCCATCCCAGTTGGCCATGGGATAGCATAGGATAGATAGCTGGGCATCACACAGTCTATAATGGCTTTATAAAAATGCAATTATTATAGTATTAGAAAACTAAATTGCTTTTAGTGTAGTAAATAACAAAGTAATGTATTTAAATTGGAATCTGTGCTGAGCACCTGGTTTGAATGGGGAAATGCATTTATCATATACAGATTTCTTTTCATATTTCAAATAATAGAAATACTTTTTTCTGTTTTAAGTTTGAAAGCTGAATTGCTTTTCACCTTGGAAAACCACATGTTTTCTCTGAACATGAAGTGTGGTGGTGTAAAAATGGGAAAATATGTTTTGAACACCAAAGCCATTGGATACTGTGTTCTCTCTACGGTTAGGGAGGCGGTGTCATCCTCCTGCATCACTGGGTGCAGCAGACAACAGTTTGAAGAAGGGACTGCCAGCAGAAGGTGATGGGAAAAGCAGAGGCAGAAGGTTGTAGCTTGAGTGGAGTATTGCAATGAATCAGTACAGGCAGGAGGATATCGAACACAAGATGGAAATCAAATAAGGGGACAGGAATTAGAGAGTGAGTGCGATGGGGGTGAGGGGAAGGAGTGGGGTTATCTAAAGGTTTGCTTTCTTTTTAAATTGAGGTACAATGAGGTAGGAAGTTCATTGGGGCCTAGGACTGCAGACACTGGAGAGTAAGTGAGCAAACCAGGGATGATGGAAGGTATATATTCTTAAAATTTGCATTAAAAATGCTGGTCATAGTGGGTATGACTTTAGGGAGCATATTATGTGGATTTAACCTTCTGCTTAAGCCCAAGTTCTATGTTAGCTGTGAACCTACATGCTGGCACAAGGTGAGAGAGGTCACTGACTTACCAGGGGAATAAATTAAGCACAGGATGAGATGCCTTATTTGAACATCGTTTTTCTAAACGTACTGAGCGATAGGAGCACTGGCCTAATGTGAGCTGGCTTGTCCCTGGCGTACCAAAAATACCCCAGCAGACTTGACAGTCTTGATCATATCTCACAATGTGTTTTTTGGCATCTACCATAAACATAGGCCTGCGCTGTACAGTTGAACCAGGTGAAGTGTAACTGCAAGTATAGCATGTTGTGAATGAGAGAAAACATGTGGAGGATGGTGTATGAGAGAGACCAAGTTTGTTCCTACCAAAACGCAGTTTGGACTCAAGTGGAACAAGCCACAGAGACCTTTGTGGAAACAAATGGCTTGAGGTCTGCAAGTAACACTGAAAACCTCAGAATACGTACTCAAAGGAACATAGCCAAAGCAATGTAGATTAACCCATGCTGAGAGGATGTCTTCCTGATTTAAGTACTTAAATAAATGTAAAACTCTTTGTGACCTTACAAAATCTTATTTTTCCTTTTAAGTTGATCTCTCTGATGTTTGTGAGTAGGTGGGGATTGTAATGCTCATTTGTTTCTGTACCTTTAAGGGCTACTTCCCAAGTGAACATTTTTATGTTAAATGTCTAGGAGTGGTGGGATTTTGAAAATACATAAGATTCATCTGCCACATTAGTGACTTCTTGGCACTCACTTTATGCAAATCAGTACTCTTGGGCTTTTCAAACAGACAGGAACTTCAAAGAGGACTTCAAATCTTCTAGGTATCCAGAAAAAGCCAGAGACTGTCTGGTATTTAATGAGACAAGCATTACAACTTCCAGGAAGGTTAAGTTTTGTGATTTCCTTTTATTAACTTAATACCACCACCAAGTTTTTTGATTTATGAGGAGAAACACTGGATGCAAACATAACTAGTGCCAGTGTTCTGTTAAACCTTACAGAAGTAGGTGAAAACAGTTAATACTGCAGTGCCTCATTAAGAGCATGGTTTGAATGTGATTCACCCACAATAAAATAAATGTGCAATCTAATAGGCCACTGCCTGCTGTTAGAGTGCATGCTTTGATTGTGATATAGAAAATTCTCATTTCTTTATATAAGAAAAAAACACAAAGAGTATGTTAAGCAGTAATTGATAGCAGATATTGTTGATTTTACTCACCCTCCTTCCTTTGCTTGTTCTTTTCTTTTGCTTTTTTTGGAGCCACGATGTCGCATTATCTTATTGCGGTACAAGATAGCTGGTAGAATAAATGAAGTAATATAGTGGGCCTGTCTTTTCATGAGAATCTCTAAGCGCACACAGCTAGAAAGCAGATATTCATGGCAGGCAGGAGCAGTGGACACGTTATTACTGATGATGGGTTTGTCTTGTTGGAAGCAACAGATAAATTGTGATTTCTGTGTTTCAGGATAGGTATCTGAGTTAGGTTTGGTTCCTGCATTCATTGCAGACTTTTTGCACAGCTATCTTGCAGCTTCCTTCCCCTCACCTATAAGATGGCAGGTAATAATGCCCCTTTTCTCAAAGAGGCTGAGGGGCAGTATGGCTGAACACCTGAAGTGTCAGTGTTGTGTGACAGCTGAGCTGTTTTATATATCTGTTCATGTTTACTATAGTGGTACCATATATATATGTGTGTGTGCGTGTATGTATGTGTATCACATCATGCTGAAGAAGCTGCAAAACAGGGCAGCAGGGAGGGAAGTTGCCACTTCACCTTTTGCCAAAAGCTGAGCTCTGGATCTAGCTCTCTTCTTCAAGGAGACTGGCCTTCCCTTGGTTCGACTCAGCACATATGACTTGGAAAACGTTTTTGAGTTCAGAGTAAGATGAACAAAGTGAGACTGTTGTTCCACTGGAAGATAGGAGAGGGTGACCCTTTTGCCTACAGAAAAAGCAGACCCAAAGCCGAGCTTCAAGGGTAGCAGATATAAAGCTCACCAAAGATCTGTAGAGTGAGTTTCAACTCACTGACAGATGCTGGACTGCAAAGCAGGCTTGGAGGCCGTAATCAGCTCAAGCCCTGACATGCTCCCCTGCAACGTGACTTCCTGTGATGCTTTTCCTCTTGTAGGGTCCCGCTACTGTACCCTCTGAGCATCGCTGAGTACTGCACTGTGCAATGTAGCTAAAATCCTGCCCCAAAGGGAGAAGTGGTGCCCTGGGAAATGAAACATATGCTGGGCAGAGTGCGGTGGGTTTTGCGATGGTTCTCCATCCCACTACAGTTCAAGATTAGATGCTAAGACAGCTGTGTTGCTTGGTGAATATTTTATTATCTGTCTGTAATGAAGATAAATGATAACGATGAAGCTTTAGTACAGGCAAGCCTTAGGGTATAACGATGATGAATGATAAATGCCTTCCTAAATAAAAGGAATATTTTTTAAGTGACTCAGAGATGCTGTGGGTCTGAATACTCACCTTCTACTCCAAGTTTCTGCTCTAAGAGCTTTGCTAGGAGGCAGAATCAGAGCCATTATCTTAAACTCCTGTAATTCAGAACAAATCATGTTTTTTTCTAAGAGTATTTTATTATATTAACATTGTTTAAAATGCTTAAATGTTTTAAGTTCTAAAACTTTTTAAATTATTTTCTTCAGCACTCAATCTTCTGTAGATTTCATTTTCTTTTTTCCCTTTCAGGGGCTTATTTATTTTTCTCATTGACAGGAAAAAGAAAACTAAAGCATGTAAGCCACTTGGAAATTAAGAGAATAGGAAGGCAAAGGCGAACACTAAACTTCTCTTGGAATAATAGAACTTGGGTGGCGGGGGGGACTTGTTTTACATCTATTGGGTGATATTTCGGTAATAAGCATGTCTGAGAAAAAGAAAAAGGAATAACAACTGATAAATATGTCCCCTCTTTCCTACTCACACTTTTTTCCCATTTCTTCCTTTCATGCCACAAGAAAAGAAACATTTATTTCAGGATTTGTCCTGGTTATCATCTTTTGAAGTCAATAATGCCTGCTGTAAAGATGCGTAAGATGCATATTTATTAAACGAATATCAAGAATTTCTAATACAAGTGTTTAGAATACCTAATTTCCAAGGCCTAATTGGAAGCCACTTAAATTATTACATCCACAAAATTCGCTTGAGGGGAAGCCAATAGGGATTAATGTAATAAAATAAGAAGTCCTAGCTGGAGAAAATTATTTTCACTATGAAGCATTTGAAAAGCTTTGTGTCTGTTGGATTAAAAGGAAAAATACTGGTTTATTCTGAATTTTTGAACACATGGACATTTTAACATCTTTATGCAGACTTCTTTAAAGTAACTTCCAAGAGGAACACGCAAGATATTCTGAGAAGCTTATGTACGAACAGATTGTACTCCATTTGTTTGAAAACAACCTTTACCTGATGGAAGTGCAATGCCATTATCCTCTCTACCAAACATCTTGTAATTCTAACATACTTATTTTTATGGCTGTTTTTAAAGCTGTAAGAGTGTGAGAACACGGTGCTTTAGGCCTCAGGTTTTAAAATGCCTATACTCTGGGGAACTGTAAGTGCAAATCCTAACTACACTCAGCTCATTCCTTCATCCTGGCAAAGTACTGTCAGATGATTGCATTTGATGCTATTTTTAGCTTGCAGTTCTCAGTTTTGTTGGACAAAAGCTAGAATGCAAAGATTTGGACTGTTCTCTACGTACACAAAAAAACGGCTTTGCTGGAGTTGTGGAGAGGAGGGTTGGGGGGTTAGGGAGGGAGCCACTTCAATTTTTTTTGCAAATTCTCCTCTCTCCCTGCAGTTATACTCAGACTTACTTGTGTGCCTGTGGGCAACGGCTGTCCAAAAGTGTGCAATCCAGCGCTGCTGCTGAAGAACTGTGACCAGCTCCTCTCCTACTATCAAAGATGGAGGAGGATGTAAGGATTTTTCCCTGTTTGAGTTCTATCACAATTTATGTGCACAAAATGTGAATAGTTACAGACGTAACTAGTTTCGGTGGCTGACCATGTCCCAACCTCTTTAAAAAATGTTGAAAGTGGGCAGTGTTTGTTGTATGTATGTGTGTACATGGGTGTCTTTAACAAGTGACCTCCCTACATCCACACACTGAAGATAATGAAGCTTTTTGCACAGGCAGAACCTTCCCAGGAAATAAAATATATTATAATGTTGACATGGAAGAATATACAACTCGCATATCCTAGACTGATTTTATGGAGGTAGAAATGGAACACCACCGAACACACTTCCAATGTATAAACTTAGCAAATCAGAAAATACCTCAAAATACAGCATAGGGAGACCATTCTAGGATGCTGTTAGTGCTATTGCTTTTTAGTAGAAATTAACAAGAGACAAAGTAGACGGCCATCTTAGTAAGAAATTAAGAGTGGGGAAAGCAGAAAAGCTCAAAAAAATTAGCAAGTGTGAAAATTTCATTATGCATGGACTACTCATCTTTCCTACAAAAACTGGCAAGTGGAGAGGAATGTTTTCTCAAGTTTGTGTTTATTGAGGAAGTTTTCTTGCTCATCCAGGAAAAGTTTATAGCTCATGCTGCTTTGCAAACCTTATTTTCTGAGAGATGTGAATAGATACAGGTTAATTACTTGCTTACAGTAAAGCTCTTCACACCTCTCATTCAATTTTGTGAGTCTCTAGTAGCTGAAACTCTTGAGGATAGTTACAATAATTTTTTTAAAAAGTCACGTTCTTAGTATTGCAGCAAAAGTGCACCAAAATAGTCAGATCAGGAGCCTCTGCCTCCCGACGTGGTCATATATGGGTGGAATTCAAAGCAGGGGTTCTCTAGAAGCTGTTAATTGCCTGTCAATCATCTAGCACCCTAGTAGTTCACACATTTTTGCTATCGACCTAGCAGATTAATAGTATTACCCAAACAAAAGAACAAAGGCTAAACTGTTCAATTGGGAAGGGTAATGTGTGGTCTTTTCAGGCCAAGATTAAAAGAGAAACAGCAAAATGGTGTTCTTTGTAAATCTAAAGCTGCAGTGACCTTAACTCTGGCAAGCAGACTGAATGAGTTCAGTACTGTTTGCCAGCAGAACTGAGAGTGCAGTGGTTAAAAAAAGGAAGGAGAAAGAAAAAAGAATCAAAAACTTATATTAAAAATTCTTTCTGAGTAAAATGATGTAAAATTAAAATCAATTTGCTTTCACTTTTAGGAGTGAACAGCATAGCTATAATGATTCATGTAGCACTGTTAAAACCTGCCGATCATTATGCCACAATCTTAAGCTGAATATATTTTTAGTATCTGGGTGGGTCTATTTTCAGGACAATACTGCACTGTTTAAAAAAGAGTCTTTAAATTTTCCTCTGGTATCTATGGGACTTGTATTCTTGGATCAAGGTCAGTCAGAATAAGGGTACTGTTATTACTGAAATTAATATTTTTTATAGTTACTTATATTATCACCATAGCTAGGAATTCCAACTGAGATTAGGAGCTCAGTGTACTAACACTGAGAAAACACTGAAGAAGAGACCCTGGAAATTTACAGTATCTCTGTACTAAGGAGTTTCCTGCCAAAGCCTCCTGATTAAGATTGCAGTGAGATTTGCACTGTAAGTACAGCAGTGTTGGATGAAGAGAAAAACGTGTCTTGTATATAGACTGGCTGCTCCAAGGTAGCATTTTAGCTACCTTTATTGACATTTAGTTGGTATTAGTTACCATTTGGAGAGATAAATTGCTTTCAGGCTGAAAATGTATGCATATACAAAATGGGCTTCTTGTTTTCCTTGATTTCTTTAAACAGACACTGTTTCCAAAGGTGTAGTGACATGATATGCTTCTCCTGTCACCTCTGGCTTCTTGTTCTTGCTCAGCATTCCTGTGTCCACAACCTCAGCTGCTCTGACGCAGATTGTTTCCAGGACTGCACTACGAACTTGAGTCATCAAAGTGATCCAGGATAAAATAACCCTTAAGCAGTTGGTTTGGAAGTCAGTATTTTCCACCTAAACCATTTCAGCAACAGCGTAGCAGGAATGAGCACCAACAAGCTGGCAGGGGAGAACTTACACCAGCTTTGTTGCTGCTGCCAATGCATTGTATTATCACACCCTCAGTCTCTGTATTGTAAACCCTTACTTAAGAGAACAGATGTTCTCTTCATTGCTGCTGTTCCCAGTTCCAAATAATACCTACTTTCTAGGCCATTTTTGCTGAAGCCCTGCAAAATGTTAAAATGACAAAAGTTAGAGTGTGAAGCAAGAATTCTGGTAGAATTGGACGCCCCACAGAGGCCCAGGAAGCTCCCCCGATAATTTCTGCAGCAACCTCTTAGATTCTGTTTGAGCGGTAACTCCAGTCTCTGCAGGTGTTCCAGGTGGCTTTGGCTCAACTTTTTAATGTCTTTCTTGTTTATCCCTTTTGCTAAGGTGTGGTTTCACGATCAGTTAAATCTTTATTTGCTGCCAAAAAGGTTGGTTCCCATCAAGCAGTGGCCAGATGTCCAGTCATCTTCCAACTGTGCCAACATTATCATCCATGTGGCTGTGCACTCAGGAAGTTGTAGAAACTAATCCAGGAGAGAAAGAAACCCACAATCATTGGATTTCAGTAGGACTGCTGTTTAGGATGCAGCAAGACCTTAATTCAGTGTGAAACCACATCCTGAGCGTCTTAAAGATTTGAGCTTAGCCATAGTCAAGCTGAAGGAGGACACAGAGCTGCAGGATATGGCTCAGTTAAGATTCAGATGTTTTGCATTTGCTTAATTTAGGTAAACTCCGCACGCACCAAGAGAATTGCTCGCTAGACCACAACTCTCAGCAAGCAGCAGCATTTGGAGTTCATAAGATGGCTGTAAGTATTTCAATTTGTGACAGGAATGGCTGTGTGAACCACACATGTCCTGTCATTACTGTTTTTACCAGTCTGAACAGTCTTTAAGCTACAGCATGACCCCCTAGTAGGTTCATAAACTCCATATGCAAAACTGTCATTTCCTTTACTGGTATCTTGTGCATCAATGGTATCCACAAACTATATACAGGATAGAAATGTGGAAACTAGCTTATCTTTTGAAATAATTCACTAATAATTCTTTTGAATAACTGTTGGTCTGAAAAGTGTACGTCATGTGACCATTCTGAATGCTTAGTTTTGAAATTTCAATATAATCTTCATCATCTGTTTGGGTCATATACTGCATTTCCATTCCCTGATTGAATGCACATAATTCATAAAAAGAGATTTCTAAAGTTGAATGCAAGTTTCTGTAATATTCACCTGAAATTTTTCATTGCTCAAGGTGTTCAACTCAGTAAACCCATTCATTGGCTTATAAAGTGTTGGTAAGCTACAAAGTATTCATCTTCTTATACCCTTCCTCACCTTTCTTTAATGAAGGTTGCAATTAATACTATTTCATCTTGTAGTCACAGAAAGATTGACAACTGTCAGGCCTGGAATCAGAGCCAGCAGACACCCAATTGTAGTCAAAAAAATAAAGGCATATGGTAAAGACAGGCAGAAGAATATTTCAGACCTTAGAAAAATCAATTGAGAAGTAATGAACATTGATGAACGTATAAAACTTGCAGAAAGCTTCATTTATTCATTGTGAGCTTCAATAAAGGGCATCCCATTTGTCTGCTGCAGAGCTGGAGGAGAATGGATTACACTACATAGTGAATATTTTGTTCTGCATTTTATTGATTTGAGGGGAAAATATAGGTTGTACGTATGAATTGGATTCAAAGCCACTAAAGTCAGTGGAAAAATTTCTTTCTGTTGCATCTGATATATTTAATCAAAGTTGCAAATTCCTCTTTGCAATATATGCACAAAGATAGCTCTTTTGCTCTTTCCCCTTTTTTCACCTTCTTTCAATACACGTGAGGTTTTTTTTACTGCAGAGCTGTAGCGATTGCTCACTATACTATTTATTCTTTGCTGAGAACTGATGAGTCCTGCTGAGCTTTGCTTCAGTCTTGATAGAGGTCAGTATTGATGTGTAATTCATTTTAGAAATTGTTGAGGTTTTAGAAACGTGCCGGTTTTGGAGGGGGTGTGAATTAAAAGGTGTTTGATGAACATGTGTCTACTTGTACCTCTTCTGCTGTCTAATGCTGTGGCAGCTAGAAATGTGTTTTTGGGAACAGCAGAAAGGGCTGAATGGACTTAGAAGGCCTGCCTCATGGTGAGGAAGGAAGGAAGGAAGGTTTGGGCTCCTGTGGAGGAAAAGATGCTTTTGGCAAGGCGAATGATTGTGTTTCAGAGCTAGTTTTCCGAGAGACAGTGGGTGGAACTGGCAAAGCTTTTCACGGGAAGGCTGGGCAATATTCTCTATTCAGATTCGTATGCTGCTCCTCTTGCCAGGGTTTCTAAGAAATAAGAAATATGACAGAATGGTCTTAGAAAAGCAGAAGAGGAGGAGTTTTGATGATGGGCTAGTTTTAGTTTGCTTCATAGCCTGCTATTTTATCAATGAAAATCCATATAGCCGTTCAGAGGGTTGCATTTTATCAGCTTTTCCTCCCCATACAGAAGCCCTCTGCCTCTGCTGGCTTCCAGCATCTGCCATCACTCCTCCAGATGACAAACTGAGCTCTTGGTGGGCTAGATGCTGGACAGTCTCATCAGACAAGGACAAAGTCAATGAGAGGTCCTCACCTGAAGTCGTAATATGGGGTTCGAACATAAGCGGTTGCAAATGATATAAAAACAATCACAATAATTGCCAGTGCAGGCTACAGTTTGGCCCTCAGACTGCTTTTTCTTTAGTGTCTCCTCACCGACGAAAAAGAATAGGTTAACCCTTTAATCCCCTTTTATGCTTTGTATCAGAAAAATTGGTCTTAAAAATTATTTCAGTATTTTGTCATGTCATTGTTTGCATCTTTGCAAAGGTCCTGAACTCAACCTACTTTTAAAATTTCCCAGTACTACACTGCACAATGGACTTCTTAAACTTTAAATCTTGACACAAGTCAATTCCCATTTCTGCTTGGGATGTCCTATATGTCAGGTGAGAAGAAAGTTATTGTGCCTGACCACTTTTTAGTTATAGATGCAATTGTTACAGTCAGTGGAAATGGGAAAGATTGTATTTGACATCAGATATTGCAAATATCTATCTATAGTAAGCTCAGACAGCAAGATATCTGCATTTGTTCCAAGTACCTGTTAGTGGTGCAGGCTGCATATTACTTTTGTGGGAATGAAAACTGAAATTGTCTTATCCATAGGTTTTTATGGTGCCAGAGTGATTTATTCACTTTTCTTTCAAAAGGCTAGAAGTCTGAGATTTCAGCTGTCCTCAAAAGAACGCTTATAACCGATACGTACTATGGAGCAGTAAAAGCAAGGAAAGTAGGGACAGCGAAGGAAAATAATATTATTATAAGCAAATTATATTATTTTTATTTTTTATAATAATGACGATGGTTGCCAGAGCTGGTTACTTGTCTTTAGTCTCTCCACTCCCTCCATGACTTGCTCATATGTTAAACATGGAGAATCATTATATCTGCGTTTGTTTTTTTTTCCTCAGCATATAGTAACAGTATCTTTCAGGCAACAGGGATCCTTGATTCCGTTCCATACAGTAACATTCTGGAAATGAGATTAAACAGACTAGGTAAAACATTGATTTCCACGAGTTCGCTAGTTAATTACCAACCCAAACTGCTGCAAGATCTTCAAGCGTGACAAAGAATAAGAAAAAAAAAAAGTTGTCTTCTGTATTTTATATTCAGTGGCAGCCACACAGCATTTATCTACAGTAAAAATGCTTGTGCATCTGCTTTCTTCTCAAGGCTTCAATGCATACTAATTATTCTCTCATGTATATTAACTAGGATTTTATAGCTTTCCTGCTTTGTGCACTGTTTCAAATCTTTATTCCATAGTTTTTCTGCTGTCTTGCTTATTTAAAGGTGAAGATATTTCTTCATAAAAGTCTGGTGCAAATTCCTTTTTGTACATGGAAAGAATCTGGTAAGTTTATTAATACCACATAGTACAGAGACCATACTCATTAGAGGAACCTTACGTTTCCTGGGTACGGTGCGACACTGAAGTATATGGAGTTGAACTGCTTTGTTTTATGTTTCATTTGCCTCCAGCCAGGAGTAGGACTGGCCGCGTTCCTTTATAAATGCCAAAGGACTCGTCACAAGCCCTCACACTGACGACTAAGCTTAACATGACACATATTTGGTACCTACGGTTTGCAAATGCTACAGGTACTATTTAAATGAGAATATCGCTCTAAGGTTTGTCCTATTTAGCCTGTTTCCACTTCCCACTATTCCACATCTCTGTCTCTCTTTACTTAAATCCCCAGTAAAAGTCTTTTCTTCTTTGAAATACTTCAGTGATCTTTGACAAATATCCTTGATACTTATCGAGAACTTGGTCTATATTTTTCATATCAAAAAGATTAGGTGAGCAATTTATATTTTGTCTTTTTGTTCAAGAGAAGAGAAATATTCCTTCAACATACAGAGTCATCGCTGAAGTCAGCAATTCCTTCCTCACCCACCACCTCCCATTTAGTCAGCACTGGAAATACCCTTTTCTGGATATAATTGTTTGGCATAAATAATACGTTATTTACAATTGGTATTAATACTGCATCTGGCCAATACACCTTGCTGTGCTTCAGTAATTCTCTCTGTGGTCCAAGGGCTGCCTTTATTAACAGGTCAGCCTAAGAACTGAGCCTGCTGAGGAAAAACTGCAAATAGGATTCCCAGTCTCCCCTTAAACATTCTGACATATTATTTAATCTTTGCAAACCCATAAAACTTTAAGATGAGAACTACCCACACATTTAGCTTTGCAATGCAGTCACACTTTCCTGATTTTGAGCTTTCTACACACACACACACGCACACACACACATATTTCATGCAGATCCAATTTTTAATTTATTATGGGAATCAGAGGGGATAATATATTCCAAGAATTGTACTCAAAACATTTATCATTGCTAGTCAACAGTTAGGAGCTTATTGTATTGTATGTTAAAGAGCTTTTTGTGTGTGTTTTTTTTTTTTTTTTAGATTTCGTGTGATGATAGGGATGTGGCCGTGTGCACGTTGCTATAGGTGACTCTGGCCAGGCTAGCTTATTTCGTTGAAAGGGAGAATCAAAAAAACATAGCTCTTGTTTTAAAATAGTTACGTTCTGTGCACAGCAAACATGGCTAGTTGGCTGATTCAGCACATAATGCTTAAAATAAGGCTAGACTCTGGAAATAGATTCTATAAAAACATGGTGTGGGGAGATTCCACATTGGCAGTGTCATATGGCACTTCTTTCACTTAGCTTATTCATCACTTTTATTCCTATCTTCCATCTTCTAGCCCTGCACCCTTGCACATGGCAGTCACACGCTGCCATCTGCAATAATCTGGTATCAAATTGCCCCTTCTTGGGCATTTGAGAGGGCTACAGTGTTTTCGAAAGTTCATACTAGAGTTGCATTCCAGTGCCTGTAACTTGCTTTACCTCTGCAAAATCACATCCACTTCTTTTAATACAAAGGAGAGAGGTCATCTTATGGGTTAGGGTTAACCTAAGATGCAGGAAGCATATATAGAATTCTCATGTCTCCTCAAAACTTCTTGTGTCATCTTGAGATCATCATTAATCTTTTCATGTACAATGGGGTGAGCATTTAGTACTTTTCTACCTAATGAGGTTAAAAGCCAGCAGTAATGTAAACACTAAGTGATCAGATAGGTATACTAATGAGGATCCAACAATCACTTCAGCAGATAGAGTCAATTTAGAAGGGTAAAGGTAACCAGAATTTTAGAAAATAGTTCTGTAGATCATTTAGGTGGAGACATAGAGACAAATAGGAGACAGACACAGGGAGGTACCTAATTTACCTCTTATATGTTTGCCAAATCTGCAGGACTAGAGTCACAGAATCACAGTCATCATGTAGAGGTCACTTGGTTCAGCCCTTCACTCAAAACAGAGCTGGCTTGCCTATGGTCTTTCCCAGTCAAGTTTTGAATATCTCCAGGGAGGGAGATTTCCCACATCTTCTCTGGGCCCCTGCTCCAGTGTCTGACCACCCATTTTCCTTATGTCTAACCAGAATTTCCAGCTTGACCCTGGTGACTGTCATCTTTCCACTGTACACCTCTGAGAAGATTCTGATCCTGTCTTCTCTACACATTGCCGTCAAGTAGTTGTAGACTGCTGTCTACAGAGAGCAGATAAGATCTCCCTTGAGCCCTCTCTTCTCTGAGCTGAACATACCCTGCTCTCTCAGCCTGTCCCCCCATGTAAAGTGCTCCAGACTGGACACAGTGCTCCAGATATGGTCTGACAATTGCCAGACAGAGGTGAAGGATCACCCTGCTGGACCTGCTGGCTACAGTCCTAGAAAGCCTAGGATGCTTTTGGCCTTCTTTACTGCAAAGGCGTGCTGTTGCCTCGTGTTCGATTTCTTGTCCATCAGGACCCAAAGGTCTTTTTCAGCAAAGCTGCTTCCTGGACAGTTGGTCTCCAGCCTTACTGGTGCATGCAGTCATCCCATGCCAGATGGAGGGCTTTCATTTGGTTTTGCTGAACTTACTGAGGTTCATGTCAGCCAATCTCTCCAGCATGTTGGAGTCTCTCTGAATCACAGTCCTGCCCTCTAGTTGTATTTGACTCTTCTCCCCAGTTTAGTGACATCTATAGAGTTGCTGGGAGTGCAGTCTGTCCCATTATCCACGTCTTTAATAAAATCATTAAACAGTATTGGCCCCAGTGTCAGTCCCTGAGGGATGCCATTAGTCATGGGCCACTAGCTGGACTTTGTACTACTGCATTTGATGGTGACCCTTTGAGTCCAGTCAATTTTCCATCCGCCTTATTGTCCACTTTGCAGTCAATTTCTCCCCAGTTTGGCCATCAGGTTACTGTGGGAGACCATGTTAAAGACCTCGCTAAAGTCAAGATGCAGAATATCCACAGCTCTCCTCTCTTCCATACTGCCAGTTATCACAACGTAGAAGGCGATCAGGTTAGTCAGGCACGATTTGTTCTTGATAAGCTCATCTGCTGTTCCCCATCACCTTCTTGTTCTTCATGTGCTTGGAAATAAATGAGAAATGAAAGCTTTACAGCTTAATTTTCGTTGCTAACATCATCTAAATACCTCTGAGAAACTGGTCCTGAAGTGACAAAATTAGGCTGAAAATAGAAAGAGCAAATCTACTGAGCTATTTCAGAGTAGAATTACATTTTGCTCTTGGCATTGCCCAGACTTACTCTTTTGGTGTGAAAATAAATAACACACCATGCTCTGTTATGGTGGAAGGAGTCATATGACCATAGAGCTTTATATGCTGAGGGCTTTGGCAACAGCTCCAGTATGAATAAGTTTAGGTTCCTTGTATCCGCACAGGTACTGCCATCCTATCAGATAGCTGATCTACACAGTTAACCTTAGGTAAGACCTGACACCTTGATTCAAAGTTTATTATAGTTGTACAGTTCTTGAACTTTCATAAGTGTAGGGATTGCAAATAATTTCATTTAGAACTGCAATCTGTTCTTATAATCTTAACTGTTTTCTTAAGCTATTACTTTAAAATTCATATTCAAGAACCTCATGTCCCTTGTATGAATGTTTCTTTTAATTAAACAGGATATGTGTTTGCTACTGTGAGTGAAATCCTGAGCCAAACAGAAATTGGATAGCATTATCTCTGGCTGAATGTCTTTTAAGATAATTCCTGTTTGCACTGCCTCATTAAAATCCTCTACCACATATTTAACTTAAAAAACAAAACTAACAAAAATAAAAAACCCAGACCTTATAAATATTCCACTTAAACCCATTTGCTTGGTCAGGTTTTCTCATCTTGTCTCTAATTATCTCTACTTTTGAAATATCACTGTTATAAGGTTAAGAAGTCTCTCTTTCAGCAGCAAGCATATTTGAAGGAGACTGAACTGAAGAAAAAACCCCTCCTTTCCCCTCTAGCTTCCTAAGGTGGTACAGACTGATGTCAATTGCACCTTATCAAGTATTAAGACTGCTTCATTAATTCCTTCAGTGTTCACCCTTCAGTTTTACTCCTGCATGACTTATGCTAAGGCTTATGTTTATGCTTCGTCTATTTTAAGGCTACTTCACAAGAATTCAGTGGGGTTTATTTCTGTCTATGTGATTGTTGCCTGGCAAATAACTGTGGATTGTCTCACTGCTGTTTTGTAACAAAGGTATGTGCAGTTATGGAGCAATTGTTTCCTTCCGTTATTGGATTTTTTTTTAAAGATTGTTTCTTTTTTCTTAATGCATTTTTTGCATTTCTCGTAAGGATAAATAACTCTGTTACTGTCTCCCTGAGCATCTCCAGACAGAAAACCCTTAATCTTCTGTGACATCTTTCTTATAATAAATGAGTCTCCCTGTGAACCCAAATGCTCACAGTAAGTAATTATCACTTACTGAACAAAAATGCAGGCATGAGGCACTGTATGTATCAGAGGCTTGTTAATGTAAAGCAGAACCATCCAGTTCTGGGTCACCCATTCAAAGAGGACTCAGGTCAGTGGTGGTAAAAAAAATCTCACGTTCAGACGGCTGTGCTGTGGCCTCAGTAAAATGAATGTGTCTGCGATCTAGTTTCCAGTGAACAGGTATTAGATTAGTACTTGTAGCTGTGTCAGTGATTTAATATCTGCTTTGTTTCCTTTGTCCTTCTCTATCTGCACTTAGAGCAGTTTCAGGGAAGACAGAGCCCCCGAGAGGGTGGAACATGAGCCATCCTGCTGGCTGTACAAGGGATGTTTCTAAGTCACTGCTATGCTACATTGGCTGGGTATCATAGGCTGCCCCTACAGGAAAGTGAATTTTCTTTGTGTTTTAAAGTTGATAAGGAAATAAGAACAATGTACCTAGATTCAGTTATCTAGGTAGAAGATCCTGCTGTAGGTACTCATTCCTGAAAATGTGGGATGACAATTTTTCCTAGGTGACTCTAGGTATAAAACTTAGAAGTCCATCTGAAGAGAACACATGAAGGAAATGATAAATGGTTTTCTCTGATGTTCTCCAAACTGTCTCAAGTTGAGTATCAAAGATATCATATACCTATCAGGACTAGTCACTTTGAGAAATCTTGGTCTTGACATAAAGTATTTTACAGAAGTAGGCGGGGATATATAGAAAGGTTACTGCTGATGCCTTGACAAACCATACACAAAGCTCTAGTGCAGAAAGTAAAAGCTCCTTTAATCAGCTGAAAACGAAAGCACCTGGCCTTTCTTCATCATGAGCTTCTCTATGCATCAGGTAAAGTTTTACACTGCTGCCTCAATAACTACAAGGTTTCCTTCTTATCTTTGTGACTGCTTGCACAGGCCTTCTGGACATTCTGCAGCATTTTAACATTGTGAATTCTGGGACTTTTTTAGAAGATCAGAATTATGTAAGGCATACACGTACATATAATACACGTACAGCTAGATGGATGTGGGTTGTCTGGACAATCAGATTAACATCACAAACAAAATCATGTAGCTGCTTGTGAGGAAATTTGATAAAGTGCTCTATGTAAATTTATTCAGAAGTGTAGTCTTGTAATCTGTGGTTTTTGTTTTGTTTTGTTTTTGGCTAACGTAGTGACATAGGCTTAGAGGAAACTCTGCTAGCTGATGTAAGTTTCTGTTGTTGAACAACTTTATATGTCACTTTTATTTATCTTTTCCTGTGTCACCCATCTTCCCTGTGCCCTCCTTCACCGTAACCCTTCCAATGCCTCATATGCTCTGTATCATCTCAGTTGTAGGAAATATGTTGCCTGTGGTCTTCCGAGGCACTCAGGGTGTCCTCAGAGTTGTATTGGGTCCTACTTTCATGCCTCAGGGCGGACTTGCTTCTGGTTTCCCTAAAGAGAGTGATAAAGCTTTGATTGGCTCAAATAAGATCCCTAGGCAGAGCGTCTTTTCAGGGCTGCATTTTCTTTTTGCACTGGCCAGCTCTTTTCCTTTTGCTACAGGAATAAAATTTCATTCTGAAGACATCTATTTGGATTTATAAAAGTCAGAGTCTATTCAATGAAGTCTTCCTAAATGCTGAACAAACAGCACTTGCCTGAAAGAAATGTACTTGCTTGCTTTTTCCCCCTTTAATCCCCAAACAGAGGAGATAATGTTGAAAGATGGCAGTCACTAGCAGTGGACCACTACACAGTAAACCCAGCTTTTGTCCAGCATCCTTTCTGTCTAACTTTTCTTTTAAAAATGCCTTCTTCTGCTTCCCTCTTTTTAAACTTTTTTTTTTTACATGCCCTTGTTCACCCTGGCTTGAATTTTTTGACTTTCCAATCACTCTGTACAATCTATCTACTTAATGAGATTTAGGAAAGAACACAGAAATATATTCCAGAATTATGGCGTAGTCTTTTTTGTAGCTGGCCAGAGGAAGTGAATTACTTGTCCCTACTGAATGTTTGTTCTTTTATGATGCTAGAGCTATGATTTCCTGTAAATTAATGTCATATCCTGAGTGATCTTGAAAAGACTATCTTTACTATTCAAGTCTTCTGGCTTATGAGTGATTTGTGATGACTTCTCAGAAGTTTGCTGTTCAGTAGGGTTCACTTAACTGAGAGAGCTGTAAATGCTACATAAGAAAAGATACCTGGTACAGTGCAGTCTGGTGCCCTTAGTAGCTATATGGCATGTCAGCATGTAAAAATCAATTGAAACCTAATCCTGGTACTGCCTACAAGTTGCAGTAGTCTATACGTACAAGATAGTATTGTAAAATGTAATTCTGTCTGTGTGGTCTTCTACTTATCTGTTACTTATTCTCTTTTTTCCTGCTCTGCTGTGGCCATTAAATAAATCAATCTTGATTCTGTGTAGCTCCTAAAGCGCTTCGTGCAAAGCTTCTTTTAAAATGGTTCGTGAAACAAAAGGTAATAACCAGTATATCAACAGAACGCTGTCCTCTGAGCCAGCAATACTTGTCAAGATCACTTAATAGGCATGTTTTTCTTTCCACTGATGTGTCAGTTGTCTTGCATTAAAAAAAAAAAAATCTATTTCCCCTAGAGATCTTTTTTTTTGACATTGATTGCCTTTTCCAGCAGTTCTTGCAAAATTCACTGTGTTAAATTGTCAGCCTTGTGTTTCTGCTAGCAAGGTTCAGCGGACTCTTAATTAGTGAGCTGGCCTAATTATGGATACCTGCTTTACTAGCTCTATCACTAAGTATTACTTAAAAGCAATTGCGGTAACTTTTCCCTATTATGTTCTCTCTTTTTTTTTTTTTTCCTAGGCTGTGCAAAGTAACCCACAAAGTTATTGATTGATTGGTTTAATCCTTGTATTTACTGTAATACATCATACTTTCTGTCTGGATAGCTCAACTTTTATGTCGCTATTAGCTTATGCTTTTCCTACACAACAATTCTGGGTTTTGGTACTGTGCTTTAAACAAATTCTACAAAGTGCTACTATTTCCCTGTGTGCTTTTCTTGTTTTGTGAGGTCTTATTGAGTCTTCTTCACCACTCCAGTTTCCTGAGAGCTAATCTAGAGCACCTGGAAGGACTCTGATTTTCACAATACCTTGCTGAACACCTTCTGCAGTCAAGTGTGTTTCAAGTTACCTCTCTAAAACAATGACGGCAGGATAAGTGGATATAGCTAAGTCAGCTTTAACTAGCTTCCCTGGCTTCTGGCAGCTCTGTGCTGCTGGATCAAGGAGCACAGTTGGTTGTAAAACCCACCTGAAAAGCTGGATAAATGACAGACATTAGCTAAGGCTGAGCTCTGTACTACTATGGCTACACAGCGATCAAGTACCCAAAATGTCTAGTTTAGAGTCAGTGCAGTAACTGCAGGATAGGCATGTGCAACAGCAAGGAGAGAAAGCCCAGACTGAAAACAGATGTAATCACTGGCTGCTTTGAGCATGCTATGTTAATGTATTTGTTTCTCACATGGGAGTTTAGCTCTGCTTCCTCTTGCATACACTGTTGACGCCATCTACTTTAGGTAATGTAGGCATACAATTCATTGAATTCAGGTAATAATACCTGTAAATAGCCCCTGCCCCTACTCCCAGAGTCCATACATTCCTCCTCCAAGTAGTAGTGTCTGCCCGGGGTCCTAAAAGGCACTCAATTAATGAAGGAAGCTATGTATGTGGTGGGAAGTTGTGAGTCAGCGAAGTTTTTGATCCCTGCCTCACCTTACTGGGTTGTTTTAGCTAATTGGTAACGGCAGGGTTTATAGGGACAGGCTTACATATATACACATAGATTTCATTAGACCAGGGAAGGGGCCGTCGTTGGGCACACAAATTATTCAGATCTAAAACAAAAATAGCAAGCTGAAAATATGTTGGGAACAACTCTGTTACTGCTTCTTTGTGTAAATCACTTCACCTCTCTACATTTTCTTCCTTTTTATTATCCCTGCCTTTGTCGGTCTCAGCTTTTTAGATCATAAGCTTTTCAGCAAAAAAGATCTATTGTTTTCCCATACTTTTGTAGCCTATTGCAAGGAAGTGCTTTTGCTGAATGGCTACAGAGGATGTGGGCACCTCCCTAAGCTGCGTTCTTCTCTTGGTCATCTTCTCCCCTGTTAGCATGAGCTTGTGTTGCTGTTGGCAGCTGTTGTGAGAGGCTGGGGGAGGTGTGGAGCTGCCACATGCTCCTCCGGGCATCAAACACTTCTGGCTCTTCTGGGTTAATTTTCCATCTGTCTGTGCTGGTTCGTTTGGGATCATGGTATGTTATCTGAAGCACTGACCACAGTTTCTTGCTCCCGACTACGTAGTACCTGATCTTGGATTACTGAGTGTGGTGAAAAAACAAAGCCATGCATATACTACAGTCACAACAGTTTAGAGCTGATGTATCCAGTGTAAGTTTAAATGAGTTGCTTGGGTGCAGTAACAGTCTAGCGCCATTCATTGCTGCCGAACTTACCACTTCTTTTTGAACAGATTTAGCAGCCTATGCTGAGTCTCATGTTACCGGGGCTCACTGGAGACCAGTGATAGAGTTGCCTTGTTTAAGTCATGGCTGGGATGGCAATCGCAGGTGTATCCATTGTCTCAGAGTGAAGGAAGTGACCATTCAGCCTCTAAGTATAAGGCAGCTAATTTGTTCATCAATATTTAAAATAAACTTGCAAACAATTTTGGGATCTCTTCAGCAAAAATGTACCTTACTCGTGAATATGGCCCAATAGTTTTCTTACCACTGTGTAACCTCAACTGAACGTCTTCTGAGGTAAGACAGCAGAAACAGGCTCAGGTAGTCTAATCACACCTAACTGTCATCTGACTGTTGGATCCACTGAAATAGACTACCATAATGCAAAGGGGTTTGAGTCTAGGGAATTTTCTAACCTGGTAATAAAAAAGGCTCCTGGAGCTTTCGTTTAACGGCCCTGTACCTGTGTTACAGGATTTAGAAAGGCAAATCTAATGCCTTGTACTTTTTTGCTTTGCCCTTGAATCAAATGATATAATAACATAAGAAGCTTTGCCTGTTTCAAAGGAAACCTCATATCTAATCTAGGTCTGAAAGGCCAAGTACTGCATCTGAGTACTTGGGGGATAATTTCACATGGTCACAGAAAAAAAAAGCGTGCATGATCCATAGTTAAAAGCCTCCATAATTCTTAACAATAAGACTTTCCATTTCAACATAGAAAAGCAGTGACTTGGGTTGGAATATCTGTATTCTCTGTGCTGCCCTATATTCAAAAGGCCTCAGTATCATGGGAGAAAGGAAAGCAAAATTCTAAGTAACTTGTCTTCTGGATTATCCATGCTATTTCTTCCAGCAACACACTAAACATTATACAGGATATTCCTATCCTGTCCTACCGTTACCCAGAGATACAAATAGGATATCAGGAAATTCAAGGGGAGCTAATACTATTGATCCTATTGTACTGTTGGCTACAGTATAGTATGTTTTAGCTTAAATGTCATAGAATAAGGCATTTAAAAAACATTATCAAAGCACACTGTGATATTCACTTACAGACATTATGTAAAGTTTTGGAGGTGAGGGGAAAGTTTCCATCTTATTTCTTTCTCTTAATTAGATTTCTTTTTCATGAATGTAAAAATAATCAATCCCCTTTTTAATTTCTGCAGTATTCATTCTCATAGATGAGACGTACTGACTCACTGATAAATGATTCACTCAGGCCTGAAACCATGCTACAAACTTTTAACTGCTGCAAATGCTGTGCCGTTTTGTTCACCTGTCCTGCATAGGTCATACAGGGCACAAAACCAGATCGAAATTGGCAGTTTGGTCTAGTGGGGTGGGGATAAAATAAAGAAAACTATTTTCCCTCTTTACATTTTCCTTTTTTCATAACACTGAATTGTGCATAGTATGCTATGTCAACTTACATTTTGCAGTATCAAGAGATATTTTAGTTTTACACTCCCCAAACCGCTGCATCTGATTTTCAATTAATTCCTGTTTCCTATCATTGGTAAAATGCTTGGGAATATTACAAGTCTTGGAAAATGAGTCTTCAATTTTGGGAGCTGGGCTATCACAATTCAGATGTTGATGTAGATGTGAATTAGCTGTGTGTCGCTCAGAAATTACTCCAAACTAAGGAGTCTGTTTCATGGGTTAGTCTAGTATTTGAGTTATGTGCAAAAATTGTTCTCATCTAGCTCTTCTGAGGTTATCTTGAAGATACAGCTTTTCAGCACATACTATTTTTAAAGTCATACCTACATAACGGTAGTAGTAATGTTAACTGGAATCTAGTATGACCAGCTGTTAAACAAAGAATGAAAGACCTAGCAGGTGAGATCGCACAGTTGACCTGAGACAGCCAACTTTTCCAAGACATGAGCAGTCATTATCACAAAGCACTGATCTGCTGTCGTCATGTCTTGGGATGTCCCTCTCTCCATTTCCTATGTTGTTGCCTGTCTATCTGCAGCCAAAACGTCAAACTTGTTGCTCTTTATCTCCCACTGTTCTTGCAGTTGCATGACAAAGGGATCATCTGTTTCCCATGGGAATATGGCTGTTTTGGGGTGATTTTGTCCACACAGAGAAGAGGCCTGTCTGGCTGCTGCTGCTGACCACTGCTTCTCACTGTAAAATGCACAATGTCCAAGCCAAAGAATTGATGGTGGTTCCTGCCACAACTTTTCCCCCGTTTACCCTATCTGTCATTTTAAATGTCTGCAAGCCTCTTCCCCGCCAACTCCAATGCTAGTTTCTAGACAGCAGAAATTCTTGCATTCAGCTTTCTGAACAAAATACTGGCAAAGGACTATCAAGGCATCTTTGGGTTCTATAATTTAAATGTGCTAAAAATGGCACAGAATCTGATTTTACAGCCACAATTTGCTGTTTTCTTCAGGAGTATATTAAAAACCTATTTTTAGTATGCATATCAAGAGGAAAAACAAGAAGAAAAAAAGACCGAACTCTTTTCTTTTTCTCTTTCTATATCTATTACTCAGTTGGTTAATTGGCTACTAATTGTAGGTGGTAGAGATCTAGCTGGAGTCCGTAATCCATGTGACAGTTCCGCATCCACTAATCCATGTGATTAGCTTTCCAGCTGTTCAAGGTAGCCTCCTTGATGATAAAAGTTTTTTTTTTTCCCAATCTTCCTTTGAGAGGCTCAGAAAGCAATATTGATGTGAAGGAACATGATTTCCCCTTTCTATGTTTCTATTCTTTTTATATGAAGATTGTTTTGCATTTGCTATACCTCTGCTGCAGCAAATTAGTTTGGGGAATCAGCATGGTCCAGTCTTTTCTAACATGAAATCATCAGGCCTTAGGTATGGAAGGAAGTTCCATCATCAAATGGAACATCATACTTCCTTTCAAAATCATCATGATTTGGTATAAATCAGCTGTCTTTCCATAACTAGAAATGTGGGTAGTTTATGTTTGGAACACAAAAATAGCTTTGATAATTATTAATTACATTAATTGTATTAATTATTTTTCTCTAGAATGATGTTCTCCTCATAGTACTCACAATTTCCTCAGCATTTCTTAAAAGTGGCCCACTGTTCCAAAAATAAAGCAAGAATCCACTGTTTTACTGACAAAGGTGTAGGGAATAAATTACCAACTTGTTCATGCTAGTAGAAGTAGCTGTGCTTTTCAAGCAAAAGTCATATTTTACTAAATTAATTCAGCTTATAATGAAGCAAAGTTCTCCCAAGCCTAATTCAAATGGAAGGTAAATGTTTCTCAAGTGGTCTATTGTCAGGCAATACCTACTAAAGGTGAATTTGATATGCTATATAAAAATTTTTAGCTCCAGAATCTCTTCATAAAGTTATCTCAGGAAACTGGAAAAAAATGCTATATGAGACTATTGTCTCCAATTAACTGACTAAAATCCATTGTCTTTGTTCCAAGGTGCCCATTTTTGCATATTGCAAACTTGATCTTATTCTCTAATCTTGGCCTATACTTTCACATAGGCAAAAAGCTTTAATTGCTCCATCAATTTTATTGTTTGCTTTAGGCCAACATAAGGTACTTCATGCTTTTCTCTTATGTTTTCTAATTTTTAAACTTCTCATTCTTTTAACAGTTTAGGAATCTTCATCCTGATGATTTGAAGTAAAATATGCAATGCAGCTGAGAAATACTTATTTTGAGTCTATACAACTAAGCTCATTTGGTTCATCTATATGCTGCTGAAAGTTTATTTGTTTTCAGTGGATATCTTCAAATATTTTCACAGTTGTAAAGGTCCATATTTTTCTTACAAAAAATCTTATAATACCACAGTCACTCTTCAGTCTTTATGGATATCGAGTCAACGATCAAGTATATTTCCACTAATCTACGTAAGGGCTTCTGTAGCTCTGCAGTCAGCGATTTTCTGAGGTGAGGGGAACTAGTTAAATGAAAATCCAAGAGTACGCCCTAAGCTATCAAATTCCCACAGCTATTTCTTACCAGATGGGAAGAACTTCAACATAACGCCTGTGACTAGAGAGGTTCATAGAAAATTAAGACTCGGGAACATTTTTACTTACCATTCAAAGAAAATGGATACCTTTATGCATCGAATGCTTACTTTAATGACTGATTAAGAAAAGACTTTGTTAGAAAGATTTAATCAGTGATCTGTTCCATAACTGATAAGAAGAAAGATGTGTTCAAAGTAAGATTGATTTTGTTGTTGCTCCTTGAAACTGAGAAACAAAGCTGTGTTTTACTAAACGCTACCTACTGGTGCTTTCTGTTAACTGTTTGTGAGGGGGTAGGTAGTAGTTCTGTAACATTTAGCGTGTAACTTTGAAGGGTCAGAAGCTTTAGTAGAGGTGGCAGTACTGAAAAGGCCTTGTATATATGCAAATACATTAAAATTAGTTATTCTCTCCCTAGATGGCAGGAAGAGGACGTTTCATCCGCAACTGAGCGAAATAGTTTTGTGCGGTACTCCACACAATTTAGGGAATTGATATGTGTCTTACTGGTGCCTCCATAAATGTAAACAGGTAGACATGTTGTGGGGGCAGGTGGGCTTTTATCTGCAGAATTTGAGGGGAAGGGGGTTGTTTTTTTCTTTTGTTCTGATGATCTAGATGAGTGAAAGTTCAGTTAACTCTCCAGGGTTATCTGATCTCTGAGTCAGGACTCTGCTCCACAGATTGCTCTTTCTGTTCCTTGAGTGCCTGCTCATGCTTACGGAAGCCATTTTAAGTTTTCTCTTTGAAAAAGTGGTTATATTTAGTATGCATGTCTGCTCTTTCTTGTTAAGGCCTTCATAAAACCACACAAGGAGCATTAGAGAGCATCTTTACCGTGGAGCCCTTTCAGCTGCTGCAAAGAAGGCAGTACGTAGTCTTATACTATCAAGCTGTGCAAGACATCATATGGTACAAATTATTACAAAAAATCTTCAAATTCACAGAATCACAGAATCACAGAATCGTTTAGGTTGGAAGGGACCTCTGGAGATCATCTAGTCCAACCTCCCTGTTCAAGCAGGGTCACCTAGAGCAGATTGCCCAGGATCACATCCAGGCGGGTTTTGAATATCTCCAGCGAAGGAGACTCCACCACCTCTCTGGGCAACCTGTTCCAATGCTCTGTCACCCTCACAGTGAAGAAGTTTTTTCTCAGGTTCAGATGGAACTTCCTGTGGTTCAGTTTCTGCCCATTGCCTCTTGTCCTGTTGCTGGGCACCACGGAGAAGAGGCTGGCCTCATCCTCTTGACACTCCCCCTTCAGATACTTGTACTAAGTATCAGATCATCTTGGATTACGGACTTGATAGCTTTTTCTAAAGGGAAAACCATATTGGTCTTATCTTAAATAATTCTTTAAGGAGAACCATAACAAGTGATTGTTTTCTGTTCCCCCGAACAGAAAACACCATTTAATAAGGTAGTAGATATATGTTTGCATTGTATTTAGACATCCTTAGGTGGGATACATCTGAGCAAATGTACAGCTCTACACTTGAGTTTTTAAGATGAAAATAATAACTAATACCTGCAGTAACTATTGTGGGTGAAAGAATTGTGTGTGGTCAGAAAATTCTGGTCTTGCATCCTGGCTTGTTTACCTTTTTTGCTATACTGCACCTTCCTCTTCTGACTTTTGATAACAAAAGGTGACTGACAGATTCATAGTCTTGAAGCTGGTGCTCTATTTATTAATACTAATTTATTTATTCATTTCTAACAATGACTTTATTTTTGTATATAAAGTATATCTCTGCCCTGAAAAAGAAATGCAGGGAATGCCAACAGCAGCAAGGAATTATATCTGTACATTTTGTGTTTATTTTCCCACTTAACCATTGTAAATGCACTCGGAACTACTACAGCAAGAGGTCTATTTTGGCAAAGGTAACAATCCTGTACAACTTTCCTTATAATGTTCTGGCAGACTTGACCTTACTTAAAATGAGTGAATAAATAAATAGTTAAATATTAAGAGGCCACACCATGTGGCATTTCCCTTCTATTTCTGACACATATGAAAAATATGCTGCAGAACATGAAAACATTCTACTCCGGATTTCCTTAATGAGAAAAACAGCTTTGGAACCACACTGGTTGCATGAAAACTGAAAGATCACACCTGAGCTAAAGGTTTTTGTTGACTTTTTCTTTTCTTTTGTTAGTATTGATGTGACAGTGTGTGTCAGGCTGGGTCTAGTGAACTGAGCTGAAACCTCTGGGGTTTGCTGTTTCCAGAAACTATTTTTACTCCCGAGCTTTCGTGGGAGGCTCTTCCTATTTATCTGTAGAGTTTTCTTTTCTTCCGTTGACATTTCTTCTATCATCTGATAAAACCATCCCACAAGTAAGAAGGAAACTCTTTTTCTTCTCACAATACAGATCAGATATCTGAATTAATAGACAGACTGTGGTGATAATATTTCCATTGAACAGGTCCAAATGGGATGCAGCAGTTTTTTAAGTCACAAACATTCAGTTGTGAGCCACAAAGCTTGTTTTTCTAGTTTTCAAGGTGATTTTAATTGAAGCTGAAATGAAATGTAGCGATATCTTGATTGCAGTTTTTCTTTCAAGGTCATTCTGTAAACCTTTAACTTCATTTTCTTTCAGGTCTTATGGGGGCTTTTTTCTCTTGGGAAATACAGTTATTCTCTTGCTGAGGGAAGCAGGGAGGATGTTGCTTAATATTTTGCTTTGTTTATACAATACCATCCGAAACATTTCAGGGCTCTTATTAAACCAGAGGAAATGACTTTATAACTGGAGTTTCTAAAGGCAATATATTCTGGGACACGTACTTCAGACTCTCTCTGCCTCCAACGGTTTTGTAAATAACTTTAATATGCCTGTGAATGCCATAGCTGTGTTTCAGCAATGTCTGAGAGCATTGTTCAGAGGAAGGAAACGGAAGACTGAGAACATTGTGAACATGCTCTTGACAAAAAGAAAAGAAGAATATATCCTTTTAATGGATAGCTTCTGTTTATTCAAGGTAAATAAACAATAAAATAGAAGCTTACTATTGTGAAATCTGATATTGTAAAATTCTCTTCTACACAGAAAACAGTATTGATGCACAAATCTTGGATCACCCATTTAACCTTGTTTAAATGAAAACTATATCTGAAGTTCCTAAATTAATTCCTCTCACACTGAAATGTTAGCACAGCTTAAATTAAGACATATTAAAAAAACTCTCACTTTATTAAGAAGTTATTAATAGATTTGCTATAACCAATCATTTGAAGAAACACAACGAAGCAGGTTTATCAGCAGAACGTGCATATTTTAAAAATAACATTCAGTCTGAAAAAAGGCACTTGGAATGAATATGATTAATTTAATATGAAGACTGACAAATTAATTAGGCTGGGTGGGATTACCTTTTCTTAATGTTTCTGTCATCCAAAAGGAATTAATGGCCTTAATGCTGCTCTGAGGGACACAATAAGAAATAGCTATTGGCATTCCCTCTTCCCACGTCACAACAATACCGTTCACAGCAGACGTGCAGGCACAGAGATTTTGTGAGCTCGCGTTGGGAGCCAACTTGGTTCTTGGGATGTTGGAGGCACTAGCTCCTTGCTGTTAGCTAAGTGATAAACCTTTGCATAAACTTGTCGGTCCTGTGAATGATCCCAGTAGCTGCAATGGCCTATGGCAGAGCTGACCGTGATGCTGGGATTTCCCTATTACTGTGCGCTCACCAGCCTGCACTAGCTGTGCATCCTTAACAGCCAGTGAGCTGAGACAGTGAAGGAAAAAGGGGAGAGGAAAGAGAATGGAAACAGCAAAATCTACATAAGTCTATTTGTCATAAGATGCTGCTGGCACGTTGGGAGCTATCTGTGGCAGCCTTCACTAAGAAGGTCTGTGAGAGTCACTGTACCTTGCTTCACCACAATTTTGCTAGTTTTAAATGACACTAAACTCTACTAAAGATCTTATTTCCCACTTAGCCACCTTAGCCAAGCTTGGAGACTTAGCAGCTACAAATTGAAGGAAGTTTGCTTCACTGATGTGGGATGGAAAGGAGGACCACTAACAGTATGAGTGCCAATAACACAAAGTTGCTGAGATTTTTCAAGCAACAAAAGAGCTGAAATGTGATACAGAAGTAATCAGCAAAGTTTGAAATGTGGGAGTAGCTACCCATTCAATTTTCTTGGAGGCCTCTGAAATAGCCTAGACATTGCATGCAGAAGAAAAATTGGTTCAGGACTGTTTGGTTCTCGGCTTTCTACTTGAACTGAGAACTACAAAACAAGCTAGCCTTAAAATTTTGGACGTATATAAAAATACTTCATCAAAATAGATGACACAAATGAGGGTGGTATGCACAAGCCAGTGATGTATTGTATTGGTTTCACAACAAAACACAGAATTCAGGGATAGATGTTGGATATTATGGATAGATGGATATTTAAACTGGACAATATGTTGGATAAATGGATAGATGTTATTTACACTTTCAAAATTAAATTGTCTTCTGGGCTTATTTCAAGCATAGAAATATTCAACCTGATGAAATGGTTACTGACTACAACCAGAAAATGGAAAAGGAGTCTATAATGAAAACAGCATTTCAGTTTTAAAGCATAGCTGTTGCCACAGCAGCCTCTATAATGGACATGTTTAATCCTGAAATTCGGTGTTGCATTTGAACTAACTTTAACAGTAAATAGGGTGTCGGTACTTGTAAACCACTGAATGGCACTGGAATAACTGAGAAGAGTGTGGCTCTCCCAGTTAGGATGAGAGGAGTACACATACATAAACTGACGATGAAGGATATTTATAACCTTGATACCCTAAAAATTTTCTTCTAATCTATTTATTGGGTTTCCCAAGCCTAACAAAGATGAGCATAGCATATATGACATTCTGAAGAAGATACTAAGCCGAGGTAGGTATTTCTGGACTGTTAGTTTTTGCAAGCACAAGGTTCATGCACTAAACAATGTTTGAATATGCTTTTATTTACCAGCCTTTCCAGCATGGTGGCACAAGATAACTAATATATCTCTGGTTTGAGCCCTGAGTCATATCTGTTTTAAGAAGTTTTTCTTCTTGTTTTAATTCTCTGTCTGCTTATACCAGAACGGAAAAATGAGCTGACACCCTGCCAGTTTTTAGGACGAGTAAGAACCTTACGCTTTCCGAGGACTGTCTCTCTCACTGCAGTTTTATTATCCTTTCTAGATTATGACTTGAAACCTAAATCTGATAAATTTCATATGCTGCCAAGCAGGCCATAAATTTCATTTTACAGGGTATGAGACTGGTTACTTTTTGGATCCTGCTACGACAGGGAAGGAGCACACAGCAGTTTTAAGGTGGGCAATGTTGTGACTGAATTACTGTATTTGCCATAGGTGTGTCAAACTTCCAGTCTTTCAGATGATGCTGTTTAGGGTTCAGATAATGTAGAGACAAGATGGCTTAACCCTTGACCTTCATGCAAAAGATCTACTCTCAGAGAGAAATCCATGAAGTGTAGTTGTAGTTTAAGATCCACAATTTGTAGCCCCCAGACTGCTAAAAGGATTGAAATAATATAGGCATTGATTTACCCCGTGACCATTTACTTGATAAATTAATCTCTTTTCCACTACATGGACTAAGTCAGTAAACATATCATGCGCCCATCAAGGTTCATTGAGGGTGGAAGGAAACAGTTCATCTAGTTCATCTTGCTGCTTATTCACAGTATAAAACAAAAGCTATCCTGAAAAGCAACACTACCCTACCAGCTGGATCCCAGTTTGACTCCCTCCTTCTAACACTGGGATCTACAGCCACCTAGATTTTCTCAGTGCTAAGCCTCCTGTTTCAATTCAGTCTCTTAAGGAACAGACGAACCCATGTTTTCAGGACCTGCATTCCTGACTGCAGTACGTAATCATTCGATGGCAGTGAATCACTTCTTGCGCATCAGTGCACGCAGAAACATCTGCAAAGTGAATTTTGTTAACTGAAGAATCAACGAGTTAAGAAATATACACTGAACTCGGCGTTCAAGAGTTAGGTGGATGGGTCCAAAGCTGAGCCAAACAATGAATTAACAATTAACTAATATGAACCACAAGACAGAGCTCCATGGTTTTTTTTGTTTGTTTGTTTTTCCCCTTCCCGTTTTTATCTGGTAGAGTAGATGTATCCTTCTGGTGACTTAAAGCACGTGTGAAAGCAGACTGTGTGTGGTCTGGCTTGCTTGTGGCTCAGCTAAGATGTGGCTCAAGTGGCCTGAGACACTGTGTGGGCACTTGAGATGCCCTCAAGTCACCCTCTGCAGCCTGCTGTTTGTGCTGGAGGAAGTGCAGCTGTAGGGAATAGGACCTGTTTCATGGGGGAGAGGCTTGTATCCAGATGAGCCCCGTATTTAATTTTTCTCATGAAAACCCTGCCTGCCTGCACTCGTGGCTCTCGGCTGTGCTTGCCTGTTCCTTAATGCTGTGCAAACTGGTGGCAAACCAGTAACGCTGGCAATGACGGTACCCCCAGCAGTGGCCCTGACAACATCTGCCGATAGATGGACATGGGGAAGGGAGGGTGGAGCTGGCTGCAGCTGTGGTCACAGGAGTGGCTGGGAGACACTGGTGGCTGGTGCGTGCATGGGGCAAGCAGGAACAGCACTCAGTACTCGGCCGTTGCAAGTCATCGGTGCGGGGTCAAGGTCAAGGGCAGGCAGGTGTGAGCACCAGTGAATTCCCAGTCTAGGTTGGTGGCCAGGCTGGGCACCTGAGAGAGCAAACTGGAGGGCACTGAGGTGTCCTGTTGTGAAGTGCCCAAGTACACTTCAGGGTAAAAGCAGCATCGGTGATCCAAGGTGTTTTGTCTCAGAAATTATGCTGAGGGCTCTGCAACAGGCTAATTTTAACATGATATTAATGTTTTCTCTCACCTCCTATTTTCCAGTTTTTGCTCTTTATTGTAGGACTCAGAGACAGCTGTCAAAACTGGGATCCCTTATTTAGTATAGAAACAAGTGACAATGTGATCCCTGCCAAAAATAAATTTACTGGAGTTTTCCTTTTAGATTATACAACTTTTAATATCTTAGTTTCTCTTCTCACTCCCCTCACATGTGACTTCCTCTTAGTATTCTTACTTATCTGCCTTCCCTTATAAATAGCCGTTCAGTGAGAAGTATTTCAGGTCAGAAGTTAGAACTAATATTTTCTCTTTAATCTAATTTTTTAGATCATAGTTTTATCTTGTCCTTTCTGACTCATATCTCAATTGCTGTTGAACTCATGCATGACTCTCTTTTTCTATTAAAATTTCTTATAGACCTTTTTGGGCAGAATTCTATCTTGGATGAACTCAAAGTGATAACATTTCTAAGGCTGCTTCACAACAGATATATGCTAGTTTTAGAACATGGTGGATAAGTTCAAACTTTTTCATTGCCGTGTTTGTAAAGACGATGTGAAGGATAGGGATGACTTACTCAGAGGCACTAATAAAAATGCTTGACAGATACCCATAACTTCGATATTATATGTTTTGGAAGTTTTTGGGGGATATATCTCAATTGTTTTAAACTTGCTGAACAATTAGTTACATAAATATATAATAAAATAATTTTGGTTAATTTGCCAACAATAAAAGGCAAAGAGATAGCTGTGGAATTTGTCAGTTATAATCAGGATAGTTGCTCTGACGACAAGTTTTTCCAAGTAACATAGCAGTGGGTCATACAATATTTATAAAAAGATAATCATAAAAATGGCTTTAATAGTTTGAATGTCAGATGTTGCTGTAATGCTATGCCAGTATACCTAGTCTCATCCGGTCTTCTTTTTAAAATAAAAATGTAAAATTAAGTCTCTGCTAGCAACTTCTTTTGTTGTGGTCATATATTAAACTAAAAACAGGCAATATTTTATCTAAGTGGTACCATTCTTTATGCCAACAACATTTTAGAGTGAGGTCTGGGAATTGCAGGCACGATATTTTATTATCCACATATAGTCCACAATTGTCTTCGTCAAGTGAATTCACTATATCCCCAGTATTCCTGGCACACACTGAAGTCCCCTAATAATGTGAAATTATTCTTGCATCACTTTGTATTCATTGAGCACTTTGAAAATAATCATTAGAGTGCTTTTAAATTTAAAAGCTATTTAAATAGCAAATATGTACCGCAATATCCTTTCCACTGAATCAGTTCCATTGCTTTGCTTAGGCAGCATAAAACAGTCAGCCTCTGGCAGCATCTGTCCAGCTGGGAATATTCTTGTTGAAAGGGAAATTTCAGCTGGCATGTGGGTTGTTTACCCAACTTCTTTACCAATCAGTCACACCAAAGCAGACGTAAGAAGCATGGAGGGACATAAGAGTGCAGCTGCACGGTGTTCATTTTCAGTTGGTAAATGGTGGCTTGTGGGGAGCTTTACCACTGGCAGTGGAGAAAAGTAATGAAAGATAGACTTTAAAAATATTGCACTAAAAATGTCTCATTCTTTAATTTTGCAAAGACATCCATGGAGAGTGCAAGATCTTCCTGGGCTGGTCAGCAGCCCTCCCTCCCTCCTGGCCCCTTCTCGGTGCAGGCAAGACCCCTGGTCTGGGGAGGCTGGTGATCCGCATTTCGGGGCTGCTTTCCAGGATTTGAAACGTGGGGAGTTGGTGGCAGGATCTGTCGGTGCCTTTGTAGCCCCTGCCAGAAATAACAGGCTTTTAGAGGGAGAGGCTTCCTGAAGACAAGTGGTGCAGGCCACTTCGGAGGAGCAGCCAGCTATTCGCTGCTTCCCAGGACGCTCCGGCGGGGACAGGAATCTGCAGCTTTGCCACCCGGCGCAGCTCCTTCTTCTCGACGTCTGCTAGCGTATCAAGCTGTCACACCTACCTTCTGCATTATCTAGGCACTGTCTAGCACTAAGTGCCATCTGGTGCTGCATATGATCCATCAGATTCACAGCTATCTATTCAAATTAGCAGGTGGTGTTATCGTTTGGCAGTCATAAAGTTGTGACCACCTCATAAGGGGTAGATTGCTTTTCACTTTTTCCAGTGACATAAGCTTCCAGCAGGAGCACTTGTGACACGGAATTACACTGTGGCATATTAAAATACCTTATCTATTTTTGTCCAGAAATTGAAGTCTTAAGTCTTATCTAAAAGAGATTCAAGGCTGTTTTCTGCATCTGTAGAAGCCAAGAATAGCAGTAGCAATGAGAAGAAAAATATCCTGTTCTGTTGAACTCTTTTAGACTTCTTAAATGTTTTTCCTTTTACAGCACAAACCAAAAGAGGGAGTGCTGCCTGTGTCCTCTCCTTACCCCAAACCCTGGAGTTGGGGTTTGCGCTCAAGAGAGGGCGTTTCTGAGGCTATCTAAATCTGTGCCTTCCCCATATCAGCTAAATATGCTAGCTTCCGGCCCATACAGAAATATCTTCTTGGAGATGCCAGGCCACAACAGGAAGGCAAGTTTATGTAAGGATAGTGAAGTTATGAGGGAACAGAAAAATCTTTGTCATCCTTCTAGCATACGTGGAGACGAACATCTGAAGAGCCAGTTAAGAATCACTAGGCAACCATTGGCCATATCTGGAGTGCTGGGCCCCATCCCGGCCTCCCCAGTAGGAGAAAGACATGGATTTACTGGAGAGAGGCGGGTGAAGGGCCAGGAAGATGATTAGGGGATTAGAGCATCTCTCATATAGGGAGAAGCCAAGAGAGCTGGGACTGTTCAAACTGCAGAAGAGAAGGCTCAGGGGGATCTAATCATTGTTTATAAACATATGATAGGGGAAGTAAAGAAGGAGCCAGACTCTTCCGATACCCAGGCACAGGGCGAGAGGCAATGGGCACAAACTGAAACACAGGAAGTTCTATTTAGACATAAGAAAATACTTTTTTTTTTTTTTTTAACTGTGAGAGCGATTGAACACTGGACCAGGCTGCCCAGAGAGATTGTGGAGTCTCTTTCCTTGGAGATGTTCAGAAGCCCTCTGCACAGAGTCCTGGGCCACCTGCTCTGTTTGAGTGGGGGGGTCGGACCAGATGATCTCTCGAGGTGTCTTCTGACCCCAACGGTTCTGTGATTCCGTGAGCATCTCATTTGAATCCTATTTTATTTTAAAAATTTGGCTGTGGGTTGTCCCAAGAGACTTGGACACTGGTCGCCTGAGCTAAAGTTCGTTCAGCAGTTACTGCTGGTAATACTTGGCCTTAGGCCTTGGCGTTGTTTACTTCCATTGGTATTTTATGATGTGGGGATAGTGCAGGTAAATTCTTCATGTGATTATGTGGATGCTGCATGTCACTTGCGATGAAGTCCATTGCATTTTACCCCAATGCAATATTTGTTTACTATGTATCATAAGTATTAGAAATTACTCTAAAAGGAAATAAAAATCTAGTGAGGACAAAACACACTGTATGTAATATATGTATGGAGAACAAAATACAAGGATCTTGCAGCGACTGCTACCACCTGGACTAAGACGCTATAAAATATTATTCATTGTTGTTCTACTATTGTTTTCTCCTGAAACTATTGTTTGTAAATGGTAGATTTTATCATTTTGCTCAAGTAACTTTCGTCTGATGTCTGCACCTCCATCTGTGAAACTTTAGTGATGATATCTGAGGAAAACAGGAGCAGATGGAAAACATTTTATCTCCATACTCACCGAGCACAAGATTAAAAGAAAGGCCATGGTGCGTTTTTAGTGAAGTAGGTGATTACACACATAGCATTCCTGTTCTGTTTAGGAACCTATGTAATTTACACAGCAATCTGGATTTCCTTGGTCAACTGATTTCAAAAATAAATTTCCAATTCTGTTGCCACTTATTCTTCTTGTAGGCAATTCGGAGAGTCCTTGATAATCAAAATCAACTCTCCATTCTGTTGCATATTAACACTGTAAATTGGTGCACCTGGCATTGATGAACTCTTATTTTATTATGCTAGAGGAATCATATGCAGCTGTTCTTCCCCCAAAGTGATTCATCCTAGCGTGTGAGGAATGCATCCCACATTGCACAGTTGCTGAAAGAGCTTTCTGTTTGCCGTTTGACTTTTTAATAATAAAAATAAAGAATAAATCATTCTGCATCAAGATTAGGGCAGAATTTCCACAAATCAAAAAGCAATTTCTAAAGAACTTTCAGTAAGCAGTTTATCCGATGACCCACTGATGTTCCCCAGTTGTAAGATTTACTATGACTGCTTTTAGTGGTAGATTAACATTCTCAAAAAACAGAGCAAAACTTCCTGAAATATTGAAAGAGGGGGTGGTAAGTGCATTTTACATATGGTACAACAAGTTTAAGACTTCTGCAGGGTGCATCTTAAACTGAGATAGTTGTTAACTGATTCATAGAAATTAAAATTCTAGTCTCTTTTCTATGTGAATTGAAACTTGCTTATGTGTATTTTAAATAGTTAACTATTTCACATTCCTGTTGCTTCTTGGAGTCATTGAAAGCTAGAGCTCCAAAACAAGAAAAAAAAGAGACAATTTCATAATCAAAGCATTAAGCACAAAAGAGTTCTGTTCCATATACTTTCTGTGCAACCTTGGAGATGATATTTTATTTCTCTGGTGCAAAAGTTAAAGTATATTGAATAGACTTATCTATTACTATATTCAGGAGGCCTGGGGTTGGCTGAGTCCAAACATTTTGTGCTGGTAAAATAATGGTGCCATCATATGATGGTTTTAAGGTCATCTAAGACTGTGCTGAAAAAGGCGATCTGCCCTCTCACCATTGCTAGCCACTCACTCCCATCACTGTCTTCCTACTACCAACACAGTGGTCTGGATGAAAGCCAACCATGAGAAATCAAAAAAAACCAAAACATTAAATGATTAGTTTTCAGCCAGCTGTATGAAATGAGCCAGTTCACTCAAGGTTAGTGGGTGCTACACAAAGGAGCTGATGGGAGCACGTAGAGAGAATATGAACATGTAGAGTAAAGGAGGGCCTGTGATTCCCTAGGGCAGGCAGAGCCTAAATCACATCCAGGTGACTGAAAACACACCTTAACATCGGTGAGGATTTGCACACTTTTCTTCACTATTTTTTTTTTAATAACAGCTGAAACCTTAACATAAGCACAGTGATGCCAAAAATAGCAATTTTAGCTGCTATGTCTTACTTTGCTTGGGAAGCCACTATGGCCTCTGTCAGTAAAGGCTGCATTTGCACTAGGAGCACTTGCAGATACAGCTTTACCAGCAAACATTTCTTGGCTACAGTATATTTTACTGGGCCCTTATGAGCTTTGCTGACAGTTATGAAAACGCAGTGCTCTATGCCCTAGTTCTTCTCTGTTCGATAAACCAGAAGTAACCGCTCCCTATCTCATGGGAGCACTGAGCAAATTAACACTTCAAGCACTTGAAGGTTTGTGACGCTGTGGTAATGACAGCTATATAACATTGCAGCTTTTTCTCTTTGTGCTTAAACCAGCCTAACTGCAGGCTGAGCCTGCAAGTGGTCGCTCTTCCTTTCAGCACTCCTTCCCCCATGTGCCTGTTCCACTGCTAATCTTGCACCAGATGTAAGGATTGCGCCGCTGCAGAGGAGCCCTCCCTGCTACATCAGCAAAAGACATTTCACACACTCTGCTGCTGAAGTGATGTCTGAAGTTTTCATCTCTCTGGTTCTCTCAGGACTTTTAGTTGTCTCTCTGATCTGCCTATATCTTTTTTTTCTTTTTTAATTCATATATCTCCTTCCAAATCTTAGCAACGCTAGCATGTTGATTATATGGGAGCTTAGTCATTCTTGGATTATAGAAAAACTTGTCCAAATTTTTGCAATAGTTTTAAAATGGATTAACTGAGAAGAACGTATTACCTTGTTAGTTTGGCCTATAAAGGACCAAATAATTAACGCTGTCTATGGAAAGCACTCCATAGTGTAGTTTTCCAGATATAAGTACTCTGTCTTGTTTGAAAAGGCTTTGCAACTTCCACTAGGAATGTTTTGGGTCATTTTGCTTTACGTAATTGTTTTTAGATAGACTGCTGTATACCACCATGGTATATACACACTTAATTACATACATACAGTTGCATACTGCAGAAAATATTAATGCATCTTGCTAACATGTTTAAACTGAAACTTCACCCTGTTTTTTGCGTCATTAACGTATATTGTATATTAACACATTATTTGAGCAATTGGATTTCAAACTCAGGGCTCTTCAGCAGTTTTACTGGTTTATTTGTCAGGCTATCTGGGAGCAGCAAGCAGTAAGCAGACTTCTCTGTTGTCTGGACTGAGAGGGTATATCAGTCTTGTTGAAAGAAAAGGCCCCAAACTAAGGGGCACACTTACTTTTCTAATTCTCTGCAAACTGCCTGCCTATCTTCTATTAACAGAAGCTGCAGAAATAATTTATGCTAATTCGGATAGTCAGGAATATTAACATGCATGTTTGGTTACATATACAGCAGTACATAGAGCCACATAATGGTAAACTTAATATATATGTATATTCTTATTAGTCTTTCTATAAGAAGTTTCTGGAAAGTATTACCTATTTTAAATTTATTCTGCAGCAAGCCCTGGCCAGTTTCATTACTTTATTCACTACTTTATTCTGTCAGCTGTACACAGAAAATTAACAAATGCCAAAAATATGTGTTTAAAAGGGTAAGAGAAACCTCTGTCATTTGCTTTGGCTTCACTGTGAAAAGACTTATCATTTGTTTCCTGTCAAAATGAAATTAGGTGTAGGAATATAGTTCTGAAGCTCTTGTTAAAGTCTATTCAAAGAACAGCCAAAGATAACACTGAAGTGAGAGCTATATGCAGTTTTTCCTCTTCTAAGCATCCTTCATATTTTGGAGAATTCAAAGATTTACTCATAATTTTTAGGAGCTACAAAAATATGATCCTCTAGGTAGCATAAACAGAAATATCACAATTTAAATCGGTCATAGTGTATTATAAAAATAAAGTAATCTCCATTTGATGGAGACTGACCGGAGGACAGCAGGAAGTACTAAGAATTTCTCCCTACACATTCCCTTGTAATGAAATGGTGCCTTCCCTCCTGTGGCATTCTTCCCTCTTCAACACAATAGGTCCTTCACAGTCCTCAATGTACCATTTTGCACTGAAAAAAATAGAACTGATCATGGACTTCTACTGTGTTTTAGATTATATTAATGCAGAAGCAGCTGGTAGGATAAGGGAAAAACAGCCAGTTCTAACCTTGACAACAAAAGAGCTGTAAAGGCCTAAGAAGGCTGAGCAGCCCTCAGATTTAAATACATTGAGAAAGTAACATCAAATGCTTTCACAGCAAGGGCTGCTGCATTGAAATTAAAATTATGTGACTTGTGCTTTTTCTTACTGTTCTATCTCTGTTACTAATACCCATTACTGCCCAGAAAAGAGCCATATTCAGTTCTGTTGAACGTCATCTAGAGGAAAAAAGGATTCTCTTTATAATTCTTCATTCTCCTTTCCATTAGCACTTCTCCTCTCTCTCCTTTTTCCGTCTTGTAACAAATGCTCTGCAATGACCATAAAATATTTATCAGCTTTCATACACCATACATTGTATAGGACTTTCCTCCACTTTCCTAGCAGAGGTAAATGAATATGAAGAAACATTAACATAGATAAGCTTCACATTATCTTTACTTCTCGGTCATGTTCACTATTTAATGTTAAAACTTTTAAGAATGATTAAGAAGTTTTGTAATAGGGCTTTCAAGGATGGATATGTAGAAACATAATGTTACTCTTTGTGTAATGCACCTAGGGAGTTTTCCCTTGCAAAACCTTGACAAAAGCTGAAGGGGAGAGCTCCTGACATTTATGAAGGGAAAAAAAAGAAAAAACAAAAAAGAAAACTTGCACATTTAATCAGGAGAATTGCACAAATTTTACCAGAAAGGGCCTTTCATATAGAACTAACAGAACTGGAAGAGGATTTCATTTTTAGTACAGACACACCACAAAATGAAGGTGAATACAGAAAATTGCTGTCCAGGTGGAAAACTGTGTCATAATTTTACACCTCTTCACTCTCCTTCTTTCCATTGTTTAAGGCCATAAAGCTCTAGGGTAGATCAGGGGTTTGTGTCACTTTCACATCATGCATTAAAATAATATAAATAATTGCACAAGGCAATAAAAAATAAACTGTTTTGCATAAGTTGAGCATACAGTGTTCATACGAGAGTCTAGAAATTATGTACTATGTTCTTAGAAATGCAGCTAAACTTTACAAAAGTAGTCTTAATCATTCCCTTATTACACATTCTTTAGATATACAGAACAGATGAAAGAGATATTATTTTTATGCTCTCTGGTTCAAAAGTGAATGGAAGGAACATAACTCTCAAAAGGCAATAAAAATAGTGATGGCAATAGCATTATATTATGTTCTTCTGAAATACTGTGTACCAGCTCAAACCAATACAGATTTTTAACAAAAGTTAAGATGACAGAATAACAGATCAAAAAAGGGAAAAAAAAATCACGTTCCCTTATCCATTAAAAGTTTTGCTCTGATTTGAAATCAACAGGATTTTTTCCTCGACTTCATTAGAGCCAAAATTTTATAGTTTTTTAAAAGCTAGAGTGCGACTATGCAAACAAATTAAATTTTACAGTGTATGTTACCATTTTTCACAGGCACCTGGGAAAGAGATATTCCACATGAAGTCCTATTCAAGAGCTATTTATTTACTGTAGCAGCTGGGCCAACAAGAGTTGAAACTCAGCAAAAAGCTTGAGCAACTGACTTTAGTACAAAGTCTGAGCTTTGTAGCATCTGAAAACCAGAAATACTGAAATAGTTGACTCGGGATAGTCAAGCTGAAAAAAAAGTCTAAATCCTTGCTTAATCTCAGAGAGTTCAACTTTAGAAAATAATGGAATAGGAATTGCTGGTTTATTGTTAGTCCTTAGTTAACTTGGTTATTTTTTCTTAAAGTACCTTGGGATAACAAAATTCTGGAAACTCTGAATAGCTTAGGTCTGGAAGCATTTCTCTCTCCATGTCATTTGTTTACAAGTCTTCCAGATACTAGTGGGTGGAACTTCCGTGTATTCTTAAACATAGCTTCATTTTACTTCCACTTTTTTCTTGGAACAAAGCCACAAATTAGGTTTGCATTCCCAAAAGGAATGTGTTCAACCTTTTTCTCGAAAACTTCTGAGTGAAAGCTGGCCCTTTTTGTAAAGAAAACAAAATTGGTTTTTTTAACAGTTTAAGAGAGAATTTCTCTCACATAACTTACCTTTTTTCCTTTTTGGACAAATCAAAAGTTTTTTCAGTCCTCCTAGATCCTCCATTTTTCTTTGGAGTATCAGAAACCTCAATGTGTTTTGTATGACTAATTCATAGAAGTAGTTTCTAAATCGCAGAGTAATTTCAAATATTAAATTCCTAGAATATTAAAATCTGTGGTGATATTCTGCAGCTTATCCCCTCACTTCTAATACTTACATTGTGCTTTTGCTCATTTCTTAACATCTATTTTGTTTTTTGTCATTTTCTATCTTAAATAATAGCCTAATAATGTAAGCTAGTGGAAGATGGATTTTTCATCCTGCAATGATTACACTTAGGTTTCATACAAAACTGTTTGTAAATATTTAGGAGGCTAAACTGTACTTTCCAGTTTATATACAGGACTTTTGAATTAGTGAATAATTTCTGCAAACAGTACGACAAAATCTGTCGCACTTACTAAAGGGAATTTGGATCATTCAGCATAGCAAAAAATTTACATTACTACCTGCTGGTACATTCCCCTCTGAAGTAAAAACAAGTGGTTAAACAAAAAATAACATTTCAAGAGTAAGTGTGTGATACAAGAACATTTTTTAGCAGGATAATTTGTTTCAGACATTCAGGTTCCATTACTTCAGAAGATGCTGTACTACACAGTTGATATGGTTAGTTTTCATTTGTCTACCGGTAAAGTAATGCGTTGCTCTCAGAGGACGGTAATGGCAAGCTAATGAACTGTATTAGAAGGCTCCTTGTTAGCTCTGATGCTGTTTCCGTTTCATATAAACTTCAAATTGCCCCAGTCTCCTCCAAGAAGTATTGAACTGTATCATCATTTCTTAAATTGCTCACACACCCCAGGCATGGCAAAAACAATACATTCTGGCCTTTGTGGCCACAAAAGCATGGTGGGTTTTGACATTTTCTGAGATGATGTTTTGCCTATGGCCAGCTAAGAAAACTAGTTATTCCTGCAAAAGGAACAGAAAAGAGGAAAAGCATCTACCTCTGTGGGAGGAGGAGATGTGGAATTAACAGAAAACTTTTCTTCCTCTCTTCCTTTATGTCTGGAGAGACCTGTCTACAGCTGCTGGGCTCTGTCTGGAATGATTTAGTGGGGCAGAGTGAGAGGGTGGCCACAGGGGAGCCAGGACTAAATGGGGCAGCTCCTTGTAGCTCTGAGGACATCTGGTAGGGTATTTTTTCCCTCTCTCCCTTTTGCACTTGCAAATTCGTACATCCCAATACTCCTGTCTTGGGGACAGAGTTTTAGTGCCAGCAGGACACTGCAGTCAGGGTGGCTATCAAGCAAAATGGAGACATGCAGCTCTGCAGCTCTCTTGGCATTAACTATTATTCTGGTGATAAGGCAACCGAGAGAGGAGGGAAACCCCCACTTTCCCTTCCTCCAGAGAGACACATCCCGCTAGACGGGATTCAGTCCTAATGGGGCAGCAGGCCTGAAGTAGTCTTCACAGTTTGCAGGTTTCATCACCTCACATGACTAAATCAAACAACTGCATTCCTCACCCAACTGCTGTCTCGTCCTTAAAATACTGGAGGGAATGGAAAACGAGAGGAGCTTGACTATCATGTGTGGTACTTGGAGTATATCACTTTGGAGATCTGGAAATCTAAATGATTTTTGAACTTTATGAAAATTATGGTAACCCTATGAGAATTATGAAGCTTGCACGTTTGGGGATGTGAGAAGATAAACTCTTATTTTGCCTAAGAGAGAACTGAATAGTAAGTTGCTGAAACTGTGCAGAACAGTTTAGCCTTCTTGTTAGTTGAATGATCTTCCAGATGTTATACGTCTTGCTACTGTTTCTACTTGTTATTCTTCTAATAAGGACAGTGTCATTAGAACCGTATTTTGGAAAAAGAATATCTTGAAATGAGCAGCGGAATGACTCTCCCAAACAATAACCTAAGCAGATCCATATGGTTCCTGAAAAGTATTCTCAAATGTCTGTCTTTCTTTACTAAAGAATGCTTGTATCCTACAAATGCTTAGATATACGCTCGGCAGTATGCATACAAGCAGCCCAATTGATTTGAGAATATAGTTTTAAATATGCATGTAAGTATTTGCAGAGACTGGACCTTTGTAGAGACAAGCTGTAGTCGTTTTAAAGTAAATAGTCTTTTTACGATGTTCAGCTGGCAAAGCGTGCATGCCAGTTTTCTGCCTGAAAAAAAAAAACTGGCCGTGGCAAGCTAGAAACTCAGCTTGACACAATTTCTCTTAGGCGATATTTAGAAAGCAGGTGTTTCCTGATAGCCACTTGTGTTTGCTGCGTGAGAAAACCCACAAATATGATATTTAAAAACCAAAATCTCTCCTATCTGTCTTATATGTGCCAGACTATCCCCACAATTATAAGATTTCATCAAAACCATTCTATTCTAAAAAAATGTTCATAGAAGCAGTCCCATTTGGGAGATCATGGAGGAATCAAAAGAAGAGCTTCACTGTTGATAGAGATGCATAGCTGCTCTGGCTCCAGCAACAGGCCTTGTATAGGGAAGGTTATTGCTCTGTTTAACATGCCTGCACATGGCCTTCTTCATCTTAACAGTCTCCTTCTCTCCATTTGTGGCTATTCCAATCAAACCTCCATAGCTGGTTATGCTAAACTCAAAATCACTTTGCCAAATGTACACAACAGTGGACATAAAATCATGTGCTGAATGCATCAACTTGCATGTTTTTGGTGGTTTGGAAAGGAACTCTTGTTCCTTGTGAGCCAGCCCACTGTAATCAAATACATATGAGTTCAGAAAACATAAAGGCTTAAAGTTAGGGTGGTCAGATTTATAGAAGAGAAAAATAAACTGGAGATAGAGGGATGGCCAAAATAGTGAATATTGTTGATTTTGATGCAATGTTTTTAACTCTATCTATTCTTAGTCTGTCTGTCTAATATGCCTACAACATTACATAATACGCTCTGATTATTTTTATCTGGGATGTTGGAAAATTGTGACTTAAGAACATCAATTAATTATCTGATACAGTTTCTCTTTGAAATATAATTTTGTAAATTTTGCCACACTAGTGGGAGGCAGTTCACATCTACATTGTGGAAAATATTAATCTTAAAGGCAAAACAGGGGCCAAAGTCCTTCCTGTTTCAGTTACCACCTGATTAGGAAAAAAGCAGGAGACCCACATAGGGAAAAAGAAGACCCCAGCAAAATGTGGAGTAGTCAATTACCTTATTTAAACCGTATTTATACAGAAGTTTCTTAATACTATTTCAACATGATAACAAGCTCTTAAAGTTGAGGAAGGGTATCCTCACTGGAAAGATTTTGCACCGTCACTGCAATGAAAAGCACCTTCACTGCAGATAGCAGTCATTCCGGTTTTTTTTTTTTAATTTAAAGTTGGAAAGAAAACAGTTTGAAGGTTGCTTTCCTGAGAATAGCACTGTCACATGTACCTACTCCCATAATGGCAAGCTATCCTGTGAATTAATCTTTTGAATAACTTGTCATAATACAGAACAGGGGCGTTTATCTGGTCACAGTGTCAGACTGACTGTAGTCCTCTATGAAGCAGGCTCTGTACTTCATAGCACTGAATTATGGCTGGGCAAGAAGACGCAAAGTGAACCTGTAAAAGAACTAGAACTGTAGTTGTTTATGTATTATTATTGTTCCAGACTCATTCCACAAATAATCCTTGCTAGTACTGGGCCAGTTTGCTTTCATTACTTTTGGGAAAAAGTACTGGCTTGAAAGCTTTATGATATGAGGGTCACTTGTAACCTTAGGCCACATTAAGTAATTTTCACTTGATCTATATGGGAAGTTCAACAGTTAATTTATCATTAACATACTCATTATATATTGTACCCTCTAAAAATTGCTGTCTGATTTTTGAACTGCTTAAGGGAGTCAAGACTGGCGTTCTGAAGCTTCATCCAGAATTTATAGTATTTTGTGAAATGACCTTTGAAATATGTATTGACAATAATTTTAAATCCCATATAAGGGAAGATGACTGCTAGCATATTCTAGGAAACCTGGAATTACCCTAGCTGTTTTCTCTTGTTTCTCTTTCTTCTTTCCAATAGGTATCTTCCTCACTATTTAGTAGACAATGTTTTGGTAGCATGGTAAAATCTCAGTAAAAGTGAATCAGTGTAAAACACTGAGCAATGTTTTTCATATAATATAATTATATTGGTTGAATATAGCCTACAGATATCTGCTTTACGTGTATAACTTGTTTTATAAACAGGAATGCTACTGGTTCAAATAGGCGATTTTTTGCATTTGTGTAAAAAATTAAACTGATGTAAAAATTCCTTTGGAAACTCTTGCAGTACCTTTAATATAACTTATGTGGGTTTAGTTTGTACCAATGTAAACAGCAGCTAATATATGTGATTATCAATGATATGTATATATAATTTAACGAGTTAATTTGAAGCTAAAATTGCACCTTCGGACAAATCAAAACATATTCCAAGGTTAAGAATCATTCCAGGTGGAGAGATTTAGCTGGCAAAAGAAAACTAGAGTACTTCATCAGAAAGTATTGCTTAGCTTACTGTAAGTGCGTTACTAGCTGGAGAATTTATGAGCAAGCAGTGCCAGGAAAATTGTGCTTGTGGAGCAGGACCGTGAGCTTTGGGCTCCCTGATGAGCGCCCCTGTTGCCTGAAGGAGTCCTGCAAAGCCACTGGTAATGAAGTAAGCAACGCTCTTGAGGGAGATTATAAGGACAGGATGAAGGTTTCTCTTTCATCCTTGGCTAAATGCAATGTCAATCCAAATGCTAGGAGACTTATTTACCTTAGAAGGAAGAATTTAACAACAATTTGGACCTCTCTGACAAACTTGTGACCAAGTAAATCTTCTCTGTGCAATAGAGCAGGCTGCACAGATTTGTCCTGAGAAAGGCCATGCAAAGCGGTGGTCAGGATGCAAGACTATTCCAGAGGGGTTTTGTCCATAAAGACATAGTATATCTGCCTGAACACATATTCTGGCTATTAGAGCAGTGTCAGACAGCATGCATCTGACTAAGGCCCTAAACAAAACTCATAGAGACTTAGTCCCAGATTCCCAACTGTCTAGAAATTTGATTTCTTCCCAACCTTCTAGCAACTCCAGTATCTAAATCAGCAGCTTCATCAGATGTCTTGATGAAGGTGGTAGCTGAAGTGTGGGGTGTTGTGTTGTCCATGGGCAATCTGGTTCAATTCCCACAGACATTAAAACCAGGCTATGGGTTTTCAAATATGCCTCTGTAAAAGTCACACCTGTGACTACTGTGGGAGGGCAGGTTGTGACTTCTAGGACAGACATCTTGTTTTGTTCCTGTAGTAACAACAGTCAAAATGTGTTGCCTGTGGTCTTGGTCATGTGCCTAGACTACTTTCATCTTCTTAAACTTAATTTTTTATTTCCCTCCTGAGCTTGTGAACCCAGTCATCCACACGATAGTTTCATACTGTTGGCAAAAATTGTTGTTGTTAGCAGAACCGTGAATCCAGGCATGCTCTTTGCAAATATTTACAAGTATCTGATTTTATGCCATATTCCATTAGCTCTGCTTTAAACATATGATATAGTGACAGAGGAGTAATTCGTGAAACGAGAGGGCTGCTTTGCCACTTGTTAGGTGTGACTTGTTGTTTTGGGATGGCAGGCATAGCACAGAGTTGAACACCTTGGTACTGGGGCAAAGTATGAGGGCTGTGGATGGCTCTGAGGTGTGCTCAGATACCTCTGGGCAGCCAGCCAGCTGGACACTGGCATCATGTAGATGTATCCAGATTGCAATTGGAGCTGGACTCAAGTACCCATGTCCTGTTCTTCCACACTCAGGTTTCATCAGACAGAAGGTCAACTGGCAAGGGCCAAACTGGAGCCATAGCACACACACCAATATGTAGGAGGTGTGGGTGATCAGGGATGAAGACCTAGATTTAAAGTTGAGAGTTCCCCACTGTAACGGTGCAGCTAGGCCAGTACCCAAAGAAGGCTCTGCAGTGATTGCATAGACATTGGCTTTTCTGGTAGGAAATTCAGAATAAAAGCTGATATACATAGAACAGGGCAGGTGTGAATAACTCCCTTTATTTCAAGTACCGATTGCATTATATGCTATTCCAGCACCTCCAGTTCTAAACAGCTTTACAGGTATTGATTGAATTTCTACTTTCCTCAGTACAGAAACCTATGGAGGTGTTTTCCACAGAAATGCAAGCCTCATTTCACAATCTCCTCTTCACCAAGGAGAAACTTTGGGAGCCTGCAGGGGCAGTAAATGAGCCTTATCTTTCAAATCTGTTGACATCCAGAGGATCCTGCTCACAACTCAGTGGGTTCTGGGGTTTCCACCTATTTTGCAGCTTAGATAACTTCAGCTGTGGCAGCAGTGCTCCTCTTGCTATCTGCCCTGAGCCCTTTGCAGCTACACATGGAAGTAACTTAGCGAGCACTGAGGTTCTGGATGTGCGCAAAGTCCAGGGGATCCTCCATGGAAAGGACCTGTTGTGCACCCCTTCTCCAAAATGCTGGGGCAATTCAGCACTTTCAAAGTACATGTGAGAGGGCGGGAGAAGGATTCAGTGCTCTTCTCCTTAGATAGCCTCTCTTTTTTGACAGTTTTTGTTCCCTTCATTCAGGAAAAAAGCATAAGGAACCTAAGTATTGCCCCATGAAAGTGCAGCTACACAGCTGTAATCAGTACATGGACACCCAGGACACAAGCGAAAGGCTAACTGCCATTGCTGCCTCCAAGGACCTTGCTGCAGTGGAACTGCAGTGTGGTTAGAGCGTACTCGAGTTCAGGATTTGAAGATGCTGGGTCAGGGCTGCAGGCTCTGAGCTGTCAGCATATTAAGGTTTGAAATACAGCTGGAAATTTGCTTAGAAACTACTTTTATGCTTTAATGAATAGAGGAGCTGTAATCTCTATGTGGTGCCAGAAAATACCCAACCTGACATTGATACTAGGGAACCATATTCTAAAGTAGTATTCTCTCACCAGTCAAGAAATATTTCAGAAACACAGAGATACAGAGTATGGAATAAGGGTATGGTTTCAAGCAAATTTTTCCTAGGAAAGCTGTTTTATGAGGGTCATATGCTTTTTCACCACTGGCAACCCGTTGCAACTCCTGCACCTCGAGTTACCTTCCCTTTTGCTGTGCAGATACTGCTACAAGTAGGGTTGCATTTTAAATTGAATTGTTGAAATTTTACATATTTGCTTTTAAATCGGGATTTAAAAGAGCTCTAGAAAAGTCCCAGAAGGAGGCAGAGGCAGTCCAAATGATGAGGGGCATCTGCCTAGGAGTTAAGCAGACTGGAGACAATGAACGTAGGGGCTAACCTAAGCAGGTTTTGTTTGCGTTTCATTTGGGGCATTTCTGCTTAAAAAAAAATGTATTTGGGTGAAATACTCTTGCTGTGGAAAAATATTGGAGCAACCCAAATATGTGTGGAGTGCCTGGTCTAAGCAGTTAACCTAATCAAGAGCTTACTAACTTCTTGTGCAGAATACAAAGAAGGAGAGTTTACAGGGCAAAGGAATCTATGTTAATGCACTCCTCTGAAAAAGTTGATATCATTACACAGTACCATAAGTAGCAAATGGACAACAGGAGTGGACAGAGGAGAGAGCCAGTTAGCAGAAATGGCTGGTGGAAAGGGCCCAAGCAAGAAGAACTAGCTGGGATTGTAGTTGGGATGAGGACAGCTAGCAGAAAGAGTAAGCAGCGAGGATAGTTTCAGGTTAAGTACAGAAAAGTCCAGGCTAAGTCCAGCAAGGCCTCCCTGCCCAAAAGCCCAAGCTGGCAATGACAGATTGGCACTGCAGCCTAAGGATGAAATGTCTTTGGGCCAATGCCTGGCGAATAGGCTTTCCTACAACAAGAGGAGGAGATTAATTCTTATCTGCACTGTTTGGAGAATGAGGATACTAGCTTTCCTGTTGGAGATTTTTCTTTATATAATTCTGTTTCCATCCCTCCTTTTGCTCCACAGAAGCTCTGTTTGGTTTAGCTGATATCTGTCGTTAGCCAGAAGGGAGGAGATTTAGCTCATTGTCCACCAGGATAGCTGGGCGCATTCTGAAGACAGGACACTATTTTCCATCTTCCTGGAGCAGTGTTTTGGCTAAGATTTTAAGGAAGACGCATAGAAGCTGAACCCAATTCAGTCAAGGTCTGGCAGGGTTAAAAGCTATTATTTAAGATGGAGCAGCATGCTCACTAGTAAAGCAGACAGTGAAGCAAAGTTGTTTCATTTCAGTATTTGTGCATCTTCATAACCTTAAGTAGCCCTCCAAACTGTACAGTAAGTCTTGAACATGCCTTTTAGGCTTTCTACTCCGATTAGAAATACATAGATTCTTCAGGATGGTGAACTCATAATGATCTTTACTGACTTCATAAGGGGATTTCTTATGCTAAACATGTCTTTGCTTTTGCCAGAGTTTGCCAGAACTTCTTGCCAGAAGACCTTGTGTTGGTTATAACTTTTTATCACAAAATGCAGTTACACTTCCCTGCTGTGGCTGAAGGCCCAACTTCATTCCTCTCCTGGCTTCTGGGGGGGATGGTGCTCTTGTCTATACAGTTTACAGCAAAAAAAATATCATGTAGTTCCATTTAATCAAACTTTTTGTAAATCTTTTCCATCCAAGGGACTACTACACAGACCCTCAAGGCATTTACTCGTTGTGGCAAAACCGATTAAACATATTAGTCATGGGATTTTGCTTCTGATGATAAACAAAGAAAAGTTCACATCCAGCAGTGGCAACAAACTATCCCAACTGGCGTTAATTGTGATTTGAAGCAACTGTCTTTTTTCTTTTGTGCTTTTATAATGATTGCAGTTTGGCTGCTTGCACTTCCAGGGGTTGTTTACCTCTTGTAATGCATCTTTTTTTTTATGAGTCCCTGTTCTCTTATTAATTTTCTGGAAATCTGTTTATTTGGACTTTCTCAAACATAAAGATAAATAAATGAGGAATTCCATCTTCATAGGTATATCCCCTAAACACCTGTGTTTCTATCATTGCACTTTATCACTGTCTCTTTTTCTTTTTGTGTGTTGATATAACAAGATCTGAGATGGTAAGTGACCCACATTTTAAAAATCTATTTTAAGCCAATTACTGATACACACCAGTGATACGACACTAACTGCTTCTTTTCACAGTATGTGAAGCAGCATTCGGTTTGATCACGAAAGGAAACTTAATTTCACTGAGGTCTATCTAACACTGTTCAGAAGAAGATAATTAGCTAACATGGTTTCTTTTTAATTTTATGTACTATTAATTTATCTCACATTGGAAATAATAATGATCTATGTTTATTTGTTGTCATATGATACCCTGACTTTAAATGGACTCGAGGGAGCTACAGTTTGTATGGTGTAGCAAGACTGCATTTTTTATACCAGGTTCCAACAGGTTTGCAGCCATTACTCTATAATTTCAATTACAGCAAAGGTGCCCTGTATCAGTAATGCATTTGTTTCATTCCTAGTCATATTGAAAATTAACTCTTATTGTCTTGTCATTTAGTATGAACTGGAGCAAAATCAAGCGTATGCCTCAATGGGAGTTCCTTGCAAAATGCCAGAAATAAACGTGAAAGCAAAATGGAACTGCTTGCACTTTTTCAGCAATTTAACCCGAAGTAGCTATAAGGTTACTTTTTATTTAGTTCAGTTATAAAATATTTATGCAGAAATACTCACAGAGAAGCAACATTTCATTCAAAGAATCACTGGCAGTAAGGGGTAAGTTGCACATTAAAAATAAATTAGAACACAATACTCATTATACAAATACCAGCAAAACTAGGAGAGCTTAGAACATAATTTTCTTAAAATGCACATCTGCAGTAAGCTCCAGTGGTGCATACAGAAAGTGAAGCTTGTTATTTTTGTACAGCTGCTTATCTGTTATATGCCATTTACTGCTGTAAGGGTAAAGCAAGCTGCTAATTTATTTGACTCATCAGCAACAAATGCAGTCCTCTGTGTATTTTTTCTTTGTTTAGGTTTGTTATTTTTTTCAATTAGAAGTTATCTCTTCTCCTGTGAGTCATATCACTATTATTTATTTATCTTACAGACTTGCCAAGTAGGCTAGGACCATGACCCCATTGTACTGGCTACCTTACTTACAAAAGGACTTCTCCTGATTCAAAGTCTGCCATCAAAACCTCTGACCCTGGACAAGCTTAAAGCTATATAATGAGACCACTACACTTAGCATTAGACAAGTAAATAAGTCTCTGAGGGTTGGCTGGGTAGATGAAATAAGTCAAAAGGAATAGGAAAAAATAATAAGGAGGGAAAAATAAATACTAAAACTAATTAGTCACATTCAGGCATCATCAGAACCCTGCAAGGTCCCACGGCTCAGCTGAAGATATAGGATTTCTTTATGAGACTAGATATGCTATGGTGTGCCTACTAAGAAGTGATCAGACTGAATTCTACCCAGGCCATATTTTCAGAAAATGATTTAATAAAAAGTACCCTTTCGTCCGAGTGCATCAGCTTTTTTTTTATCATTTGGGGAGTGACGTAAACAAAATACCTACATGTACAAAGAAGAAAGTAAGGAAAAGGGATTAACAGAGGAGCAATTTCCATTCATAGTTCTCAAACATAGCAGTGGCAATTATCAGCATCCGTTAGAATTAAAGAACCATGTGCATTTGGTGAAAAAAGGGGTAGGTGAACTGTAACTTTGAGGCCTCATAAATAGGTACAGAACATAAGATTTTAGCAAGTCGTATTCAAAGCAAAATATTCTTTCCGATACATTTGCTGTATTATCTGGGGATTGTTATAATTTTATATAATTATGTATGCATTATAAATAATCATTAATAATTATCTGTATTGACCCAAGCAGACTGGACAAGGTGTTCTCTACACCTGCATGATAAGACTGGTCATTGGCTCTCATTCATAATTAATTTTCATTTGTAAGAATCCTCTAGTAGAGGTGGGTAGTGGGGTGACAGACTATGTTAGCTTTTCAGATTGTTGCATACGAGACTTATAGGGTAAGCACTATATATGGTAGCAGGAGCAATATCAGTAGGAGGAGAGGTCATTGTGTTTCTCCTTCCCAGACTCCCAATTAAACTGTCATCGTACAGTATTTTGCTACTTTCCCCATTGGATGAGTGTAATCCACTGGGTTCTACCTGGTGATGACCTCTGCACTAAAACATGCTATCTCTTACAACTCAATTGCATGTACTGGGTTTTTTGTGTGATGCATATGTAATTCCTCCTATTCTTGTTTTCTTGGACTCTTTATTCTGCATTTTTTAGATATCATTCACTTTGTGTCACAGAATATACTAAATCAATTCAAGAAAGAAGAAGGGAGGCATTCAGTGATTTTATTCTAATTTTGACAGACCTTATCCATCTGAAATTAAGTATAAGGTATTTCGCCCCTTACTGAGACTAAGTCAAACATTCTTTCCTTTGAAAAATGCAAAATATTTCAGGCATGGGACTTAGATCCTAGACTAATAATGATTTTTCTTCATATCTCTTATATTGAAGTGTTCAGAACATTTTTTCCAGTAAGCTTATTGCTTAAGGGGAATTGGAAACAAACAATAGCCAGTGATGGTCTGCACTACTGTTAAACTGATAGTTATTTATTCACTAGACAAATGGAGGAAAAAGCCACATGAGGTACTCTCATCCTGTCGTTTTTGAATCTATATTCTGATTTTGTTGTAGTAACTCACATGAACTGTTTTGGGGAAAGTGAATAATTTACTATCACAAGCACTTTGGGAGGCATACAGGGTGACTAAATGAGGTATTGGAGAAGGTTTGAGCTGGCCAGAGAGGTTTTTTGTTCAGAATGGCCAGTCTTCACTCTGGTGAGCTCACTAATGCTGGCCGGAAATATTGCCATTATTGCTTCTGTTTGAAAAGAGTGCTTTTCACGTGCATGGGCAGTTGACTTGCAGTTCTTGCCTAGTCATCTTTTTAGTTCACATAAGCTAGTTACTACCACTCAGCCAACCAAACTACCCCAAAAATATTTCTCTCATATCTTCTTTTCACAATCCCCTTTCTATACTGACACCAACTAAAAAGGATAAGATACTGGTAAATATAGGGAGTACAATGGTTTCTCACAGTGGTCTAGAGGGTCTGCTATAGTAGATGGAGTTAGCATTTTTCAAGTTGTTAATTGTGATTAACTCAGCTTAGTCTACTTGCTCAGTTAGTCTTTAGCTAGAATACAGTTAGACTTTATTAGCGACTGAGTTGTTATGGGGACTAGGGCCTGGAGAGATCCACGTTTAGGCAGCAGAAAACAAAGTCCCAGGGATAGACTGTGCTTGGATGCGTTTTGGAGAGGGGAGAGTGAGTCACAGAGGAGCTTCTAAAGACAGGACCAAACCCCGCACACAATAGGTTGCCCTGAGGCACAGATACCGCAAGAAGAGGTAAGTATGCAGCAATGGGCAGCCCTGCAGCAGCCTGTACATACCAGCTACTCCACATTCATTGAGGAAGTCTATATTTAGTGCTATACACCTAAGTGGGAAGCCACATCCCTGGTGCAACATCTCTAGGGCAGGCACATCCCAAAGCAGTCCTCAGCCACCACAGTGCCACGCCTTGCCATGTCATGGGTCATGCTGGTGGCTCACAGTGCAGACCATGGGTATCATCCAGGCACTGGTACTAAAGATATAGCACAAGTTTTTTGCAGTGTGATGAAATTTGTGGGAACTTCATAAATACCCTAGATGTGTGAGGGCTAAGTACAGATCTCCAGTCTATTGAAGAAAAGATTAAGATACTTGGAGCAGTTGAAAGAACCTATGTTAATGTCAGGAAGCCATGAGGCAAAGTTCTCCATCAGTGAAAACCGGAGGTGATGAGTGGAGATTGTGGTTTAGTGGTTAACAGTGTTGGTGATTGCTTGGTACAGCCACAAGAACCAGCTCTGGTGATGGAAATAAATGGAGGGATAGTTAAGCTGGCTGAAGGTTGCAGCTGAAAGTGATGGAGGAGACTGGAGCTACCAGTGGTACTGAATTTGGTGAGAATAAATGTTATCTGGTAGTCTTGCTTTCTGACAGTGGCAGCTGGGAATGGCTGATTGTGCTGGGCTCCTTTTTAGTGTCAATACAGTTCATGAAAGTAGAATTTGTTGTGTTGTTCAGTAATACGTTTTACTGGGAGACAAGTGGGTGTTTAGAGTTGATAATTCATTCAAGTTAGCATACATTTCCTCCACCTCTCAGAGATTGATACTTTTCCATCTGAGGAGGAAACATTCAATCTTGGGAGTTTCTCTTGCACAACTTTCCAGACGAGTTACTGAATTCTGTGCTCTCACCCTGCTTTGTGCTTAAAGTTAGAGGCTGAAGAGGCAATCAATTTTCTTGTTCTTTTGCTAGGCGCAATTCAAATTCCCAGCCTCCCTCTTCCTCACTCACAGTCCAGCACAAGATGCATTTCCCGTGAATGCTATTGCTCAGAAACAAAGGTGATTGATAGATTTTGGCTACTACTTATCAGTTACGCAGCAGCCTACATCCCAGAAGTCCTGGCAAACAGCTTGGAGGCAGCAGTTGCTGTCTGTCTGAGGAGAGAAATGAGAATCATCTTTTAGATAGCTGTATCTCTGCAGTTCCCTTGGAAAAAGTGTGTGTGTTGGGGGGGGATATTGACTTGGCATGAGACCTGTAAGGCCACAGAGGAAACTGCCAATTTCCTTGATGATTCCAGTCTAAAATAAAGATCTGACAGCCTTGAGAGAGACTTGCAAGCAGTATGGGCACAGAGAAATAGAGCATCTTCCCTGGTGAACTGATTAGATGTGGATTTATGACAATGTATAGCCTGATAACTTTAGGAAGCCAGCACTGGTCCCTTGGCTTCAGGTCAGTGGAGAGGAGTGAAGGGGAGTCTCTTGTCTGAAGACACTGTGATTCATGGCCAGTAAAAATCATGGCAGGAGCCTCTCTCTGAAGAGAGACAATCCTGTTGGCACACCAGTTAGTTATGCTTATAATTGATGGCATGGCTGGAAATCACTGTGATTCATGAGCAATAATATTCATGACAAGAGTGACTCTTTCATTTCAGAGAAAAAGACCAGAAACTACTCTAAATTGCACATGATTGTGATTAATGGCTTGGGAAGATAAATGATGAGTGGGTGCCCGAGACCAGCGCTGCACTGAGAAATCAATTTAAGCCATTTTCGGAGGAACAGGGAAGAGAAGAGGGAATAGCTGTCTGAGCACTCTTGCTTGTCAAATACCTCTGATGGACTGTAATGGGGTATTAAGGGCCATGCATGTAGTGCAAAATTGCCTCTTTGGGTGTCTCTGGCCAAAATTTTGTTATATCAATTCTCCAGCCTTTGGTTGCTGTGAGCACATCCATTATTTTGTGGTATATCCAAACTTTTCTTTGTGATCAAAGAATCTCAAATGAAAATGACAATGGGAAAGAGAGGGAGAGAACAAAGAACGGGTTGTAGGAAGCTGACAGAAAACATAGGATAAGAAGTAGGGCTCAGCACGTCCCTGTACCTTGTATTTGAAAAGAGCATAGTGTCCCCTGCTAAGTGGATGGATCAACAACCACTGCCGCTCAGTGCAGAGCACGATGCTGTAAGGACTTCAGCAGACTTCTACCCAGAGCAAAGAATTGCAGTCTACAGAGTTAGAAATCAGATCTGAGAGAACTGGGGTGGATTTATTTGGAAAAGGGAAAAAGTGCATCAGAAAAATAACCAGCAGGGAACTCTACAGGTTCTCAGTTCTCACCTCCAAGAGTCCATGGGCTCCTTGCAATCCTGTTCAGAAGACAGTAGCGTCTTCAGCTGGTTCTAAGTGCTACAGTAAAAATCCTTCTTACCCCTCCTTCTTTGCCATGTGCTCATGGCACAGTTTAAATCCAGTGATTAAATCCATCTAGTGAAGATCCATCTTCAGTAACAAATACTATGCAACTTTTCATCTCTTTGTCCTCACAACAGTCCTGTTTACCAAAAGTTTCTGACTATAAGTTTTAAGTTTTCCTAGCAGAATTCTGGAATTGGAACATCTTGCTTATTAAAATATCCTGTTGTGTAGAGAAACTCTGACTTAGCTGATAATATATACCATCAGTACCTAGGAGCCCACATCATGTTTCAAAACTCCATTAGGCTCTGTGTTGTCAAAACCCCATGAAAAGAATTTCCTAATGCATTGAACAAATAGGAGATGCGTACAATGAAATTAGTGAAGATATAGTGACACTAATAGACTTTTTAGATTGAAACTTAGATCTGCCTGTAACTTAGATCACTACCTATAAGTGAGGTGCCAAATTAAGTTACTTACACTTACATATTTGTGAAAGTGTGGAGTTTGTACTAGAGATGAGAAAATAAAAGAAGAGCCTGGCAGATAAAAGATCTCATGTTCATGCTGAAGTTCCCTTTCTTCAGGGCAATGAGTTATTTACTTCTCACAATTTTGCATTGGCCAACATTTAGTCCTAAGAAGCTGGCTGCTTACTAGAGTTTTTGACCTCTTAAAACTCACAAGAATTTCTGTATTAAGATTATTTTCTTTCTGTTATAATAATCATCCTACTTATGTATTTCTTTCCTGCAGTATTCGTATTACACTATGTTGGGTCATTTGCTGTCTTTCACGAGGAATGTTTTCGATAAAGTAATGTTAAAATCGGTTATTTGGAAAACTGACTTATTTTTAACCTGATACTGATTCTTTCAACTCTTTTGGTTCCTCGCGTATGTGTGGGACTGAATGCACTCCCCAACAAAACTATAGTCTAACTTTTCAGCCAAAGTAGCACAATCAATTTGACAAACTGAATTTGAGTAATCAGCAGAACGTTTATTACTGCAAGCAGAGTGATATCCCATATTAGGACCTTTTGTTAGGTCCTCGTCTAGTTGGAATATTTGTATCTGTTAGGTATCTTTTTCTCAGCTTTTTCTCAGCTTGAAGAAAGCAAGCTGAGATAATCTCACTAACAGCCTCCCTCCCAAAATCTTTTTAACCTTCTGAAATTTCAACCCAGTTGAATTCAAATTTGATACAGGGAAAGAAATCTCAAGCACAATTCATTGCAAGTTTCAAGAAAACTGGTAACTCAATAGAGTGAAGAGGTGCAAATCAATGCCCTCGCTGAGGGAAACTGAGTTATTTCACATTACATGGGCAGTATCATCTGGCGCATCAACAGTGGCCAGCCAGAAAGCGCCCAGGAAACCAGAACTAACGACAGCATATTGCAGTTAGAGGACTTGCTAGGGGTATGGGTACATGAGGGCATTGTGGTAAGGTGCTTTAAACAGGAAGGGACAAAAATCCATTGGCAGGCATGCTTCATCAATTCTACTGCTCATGGAAAGAAATATTTTTAAAAGCTGTGTTTCATGTGAAGCTGTTGTCCTACATTCTTCTCCCTTTTCTTTTTTTCTTAAAGAATGAGAAAGTACTTCTGTGGCTACAAAATCTATTCCTCCCTGGCATATATGTTTTTCTTAGTCGAACCAACTATAAAAATGTAACTTCCATGTTCTGCCCAAAGATGTCTTTTAGAGACTCTCCATGTGGTTAGCAAAATTGCTGATTGAACCAGAAGCTGTTAATATGGATCTAGTTGAATCTAATCTGGAACAAGGGTTTGTCTTATTTCAAAGCCACTCGTGCTCCACAGACTTTTAATGTTAATACTGCCATTAACTTATCATGCAATTTTCTTCTCAAAAGATATTCCTGCCTGACCTGCCCAGACTGACCCTTATTCCCCATGGGCCCCTGAGAAGCCAATAGTGTTTTGTATGAGGCTGCTGAGCAGTGAATAAGCTCTGCTGCTGATAGAAATATCAGGAAAAAAGGTGATTTGAAAGAAATAAGGGAACTGCCCCTACAAAATACTGAAAGCTTTAACATGTGTTGAAGGTGTTCCATTTGCTGACCTCAGGGATCTCCCAACCTAAAACGGGATTTATCTTAGCATTTCTAAGGATTGCACTAAGAGGAAAAAAAAATTTTTTTTTCATTTGGTGCGATCTTCCTCTCATGTTCCTCTCGCTCTCTAAGGGTGCACAGTAACGTAGCAAGAAGAAAGACATTTATATTAGAAAAAAGGCTGTGAACATAGATGTCACTCAAGGTATAACTAAGCAATTTTTTTTTGTAGATAAATGTTCACTTTTTGTGCTCATATTTTAGGTTGGGCAGTTGTGAGTTCCAAGCCACATAGTGTGGCATTGTGCTTAAATTAGTAAGTCTGTAAAGAACATGTGTACTTGCAATCATATCCTCCATCACATCTTTACATGAGTGATTTCTTCTTTCCAAAGTATCTACAGTACTGAAATGGAGTCTTTGAAAAAAGTTTCTGATCATATTTCTGAAGGCATAGAAATGTTGGAAATTTTGTGAGGCTATCTAGTATACTGAGGTTTCAGAGAGAAAAGTGGATTTTTTCTTGTAGCTGAGTGAAAATTCTAGGTCTTGTTTGACAAGGACAAAAATAAGCACTCTTTATCAAACTCAGAACAGTTTTCTTCAGGGCAAACAGTAAATATCCCAGCGTGATGACTTGAATTACCTGAAGTAGAAGCAAAAAAGATGGATTTCAAAAATGTAAACAGCTTTGAGAGTCCTACAGTTCTGGCTACTGTGGCTACAAAGCACAGCTCATCACATCTTCCCTCTGGCCCTCTTTTCTCCATGTTTGCAATAGGTAGACCTGCCCTCCTCTCCTCCTCACTTCACTTTTCTCCTTCAGCTGCTTGTTGCTCACCCTGCAAAACTGAAGACCCCTGCAGTGATATATCAATGCTGAAAAGATTGTTCCTTTCCCTCGACTCATTTTCCTTCAGCTGCTTCTCTTTTCTTTCCTCCTTTCTATTTTTTTTCTCTCCGTTTCTCCTTCTCTCTGTGTTGTCAAATTCATATGGTCTCCAAGGTCTGATTAGTCCTCTTATTCTCTGGCTTAGTGAAAGAACCATAAAACCAAAGCCATGTACTCATGTTTATCAAATATGTCTTTATTTCACCAAAATTTCAGAAGAGAGAAAAGTCTCCGCATAGATCAAGCAAGGCTTAACATATTTAGTTTTATTATTCCCTCTTGGGCCCAGCAAAACTAAGTGTACCCCAGACAGTGTAGTTAATGAAGTATGTTATTGTGAAGGTGAAGACAAAAGCTATCCAAGGAAATTTCCAAGAGTGTAGCAAGTGATTTCTTTTATTCTCTTTAATTTCTGATATCTGTTCATTTTAGTCAGTTGGAACTGATCATTTGCTCATTTAGAGATTTATACTATTTGCTAATAGCTTTTGGCATTAATCCCTGTGAGTCAGGGACTTTTTGTCCCACAGATTCAGATGGCTGTAATACTGGTGTGAGCAGATTAAGAAAAGAGTCTATTCAAAATTTTAAATTATGTACTGTAAGTACAGTGAGAGATTCATGGGTCTCTCTGGTTTTAGAGGTATGTATTTTTACTTAGAGGTATGTATTTTTACTTCTTTCTTTACCCTCTCTCGCAGAAGGACTTGTTTGCTTCCAGAAGATTTTCCTGCATGATAACATGAGACAGGCAGACAGATTTGGACAAAAATCAGAATCAGTCCAGACCAAGAGACAAGCTCTCACTCATGCAAAGATCACTTTGGATGATTTTTGAATAATTTGAGGAAATATAATACCTACATATCATACGCAATTTGAAAGGCAGTAGGCTGATGGTTCTTAAAATTGAGGTCTTCTATTTGTCTCCAGTTACAGCAAGTACAGCAGAACGTCCCAGAAAGTAGTTTGAGACCAATGATAGCTATAACATTCACGAGGATGATAGTGCAGAATTGTTCAAGCACAGTAATAAATAGTGCCTCCCTTAAGGAGCTTACAAACAAAATAAAGGCCCATTTTTAGACTGTGCCCTAAAGATTATCAAGACTGGCAAGCCAGATGCCAATTAGTTCCCAATTAAATTGCTTGTTTCTTATCTTGTGAGCAGGATCTGGATTGAAACCAGCTCATTAGGAGTACGCCACTATGCACCATTAATCGGATGGCAACATTCTTTTGTTGTTATCTGTTTGACCAGATCAAGTTAATGATGACCTAGTGGTGAAAAGTTCTTAATACTATTACCCAATGCTTCATTTGCTAAGCTTGCAGAAGAACATCATTGCTATTATCAATATAATTGCTTTAAGAAGTGCTAACATCATCTAAAGCTAACTCTGATAATTACATAACGAAGGCAATCATAGGTCAGAGGGAGAAAAAAGGTAGCTTAAGGTTAATATATTGCAAACTCCCATTACACAAGTCATTTACTTCCTACTTAATATTCCCTTTGCTCGGAATAAGAAGATGCTTTCTGTCTTTGATTCCTGTAGGCCTTCTTAGTTACAAGGAAAGCTACCTTTTGTAGCTATAGGGTCTGAAAATGACAGTGTTTGTAGTGACTCTAGGCTGCTGGAAAGCACTTCAGAAAATGGATCACCACAAAGCTGAGCTTTCCTTATGTTGCTTTTCTTAGATGTGGGGTCAAGCTGGTCATGTTAGCCTTTCATTTGCTCTTTCACTCTTTCAAGTGCCATGAACATTTACAAGAAGCTGTTCAGTTCAACTTAAAATTTTATCTAGTGGATATACTTCCAAATTTCAGACTGATACAGGTCTGTTTCAAGTTTCCCAGTGCTGAGTAACAGAGAGTCAGAGGTTTCATTGTCTTCTTTCTGGTCATGGATGATTTGTGAAAAGAACAGACTTCTAACATGAACAGGTAGGACAAAGCACAGAACTTGTCCCCAAAACCGGAAAGCAACAGAAGAGCTGAGTAGTTTGTCGATGCCCTGAGAAGAGCTTAATCTGAGAAGGAAGAATGCCGCACACTACTGGTGAGAAGAAAAAAATGACAGGTTATTGTTTTTTGAGAGGTCAGACTATCAGAATTGCCCTTTGGCCATACAGTTGACTGTGAAATGTCAGTTAAACAAAAATCATTGTTTAAACTGCATGTCATGGACCACTGCCTCTCTGTAAGAGACACAGAGCAGATGCATTATGGCATATTTGAAAACAGTACAAAACCTTGGAGACTTGGCATCTAACAACACTAAATAAAAGCATAGTCTAGTTCTGTATCTGGGTAAATAAATGCTATGGACAGTTTGTTTTAGAAAATCAGCAGTGATTGCATTGGGTTCTGTAAATGTTTTTAAAGAATCTGCATTTTGTTGTTATATGTTCATTCAGTAGCCATGTAGCCGTAGTGCTTTTTTTTAATTTGTGTTCTCCCCCTACTTTTTGTCAGCTCACCTATTTCACTGGGATTCTATAATGCAGAGGCATACCTGTTTTCTTCACGCTTACCTTGACTACCCTCTTTTTTCTGAACTTACTGTCAACGATAGTACTCAAATAAGTAGCATCATCAACAACCTTAGAAGCTCTTTTGAAATATCGGATTCTGATTTCTCTTTTTAAATTTTCCTTCAAAGAAGAAAAAGAATAAGAAAAAAGAAAAGAAAGCATTAAAAATTTACTTTCCAACAGGAAATTTTACTTTCAAAAACAGAGAGAAGACAGAAGTAGGTGCAATTGTAAACAACAGGTTGCAAAGGCCTAGTGAAAGTAACACTCATTGTCATCGAGCAAGAGAAAGGATCCTTTTGGTCAAAGTGAAATCATGAAAACAACTAAAATAGCAAATGAAGACTGGAAAAATCTTTCATTGTTTCAGTTTTACAAATGGAAAAAAATTGAGATAAATATTTCGAGATTTTGTTTAGTGAAACTGATAACCAGCAGAAAGAAGACAGTTTAGCATATGGCTTAGTGAGCTATACCATTAATCACAGTATTACAGAATAACAATATAATCATGTGATCAGATGCCATCACTGTCCCAACAAGGATGGGATGGGCCTCTTAAGAAAGAATTTGTCTTTTAAATAAATTGAAGGTATATATGGAGGATGCCGCAACGATTGAAAATGCAATGCATTTGGATCCAGCTGAAGGAGCAGATATTATAGATTTTTCTTCTGTATGGAGTATCAAATAATTTTAGAAATAAGTTATTAGGCATTAAAAAATCACTGGATCAAAACTTCCATTTTGGCCTCATCTTCACAATCTGCTAAGCTAAGAGGATGCAGGAACCTAATTAACTTAAACAAAGAGCTCAAATAATACTACTCAGGAAGAAGAAATATTACACTGGAACATAACAGATTAATATCAGCTTTTGCTGATGTAAGATAAGAGTGGAGCAAGCTAGAAGTGGTGAATACCATCTAATAATCTGAGTGAACGACTTCTGAACATTGTGCTAAATGGAACCATGATATAGTTACTCTCACAGGCACTTGGATACCATAGCAATGAGCACAGAATTGCAACTAGAATGGAAAAAAATGGAAAAAGTGCCTCTACAAAGTGCAGTGATAATGCATTTCAAAACATTGCTTCCCAGGCTGTGCACTCCTGTATTTGTACCAACACACATACTGAAAAATTTCCCACAACCTCATGGTATGCACAACACATATCTACTACTCATGTGAATTCATTATCCGTGGGCACTCTTTCAGACAGAGTAACTGAGAGAATATTTTGGTGTTGGCAATTCATTTAGTAAATCATATTTATCTTTCTCTTTGTGAATGTTGTGCAAAGCAATATTGAGTTGTGGCAATTTGCTCCCAAGTAATTTGTTGAAAATATTAATAATTTGACCGAAGTTGTTCAGTTGCACTTAAATTGCATCCTGTGGTCTTGGTTCCTTGGCTGAATGACCTTAATTCTTAGCATCAAGTTTCTGATGTGAATGCTTGTACAGGAATCTTAGGTATTTTTTACAATTACTCTTGAATATTCATTTAATACCTGTTATTTTGAAAAACATTCCTGAAAGTAAAGTGCAGGTTTACAGAAAGTGAAACAGGGATGAATTCAAGAAGATGAAATTCTGTGTTTTACCTTTCAGAGACTTGGGGATATAGGTACTCTATTGGAATCCCTGAGAAATTATGGGGAATAGGTTCTACAGAAGAAAGCACAATTTTCATCAAAAATTAAAATGATTAAACTAGTGAATTTTTGGGAGGTGGGGGTTGGGCGTTTTTTGTATTTTCATTTTTGTTTTTACCTTTTACTAGGTTTGAAAGCATGGGGAAAAAAAGACTTTCTATGAAAATTTGTTTTAATCAAAAAAACAGCGTGCTCTTAAAACTTGTTTTTAAAGGGAAAAAAATGTTGACCCTTTTTTGATGATTGCCCTGTTAGGAGTGCTGGTAGTACAGACTGCCATAGAGCGAGTGGAGCCAGAAGGGAAAACGGGGCTGGAAGGCTCGAGGTTGAGGGAACCACAAGTGAAGCAGATCAGTGGCTCTGTTGTCCTTGAGCGAGGATGCAGGGAAAGCCCGCCTCAATGACGAGTTTGGTAGACTGCTATTGCTGGGCTCTAGGCTCAGTTAAGATTCTAAAAATCAATTAATTCTTTTTAAAAATCTGTCACAATAGCTGTTAAACCTAACTTCCATTTCAAACTATGATCATTTTCATGTCAGAGTGAAAAATATTTGAAACTGTTCTAATAACAGTTGTAATCCAACAACTATTTTCCCCCCTTTTTTATTTTTTGCAAGAATGAAACAAACAAACAAAGATCCTTGTCTCAGGCAGCATGTCAAGTTTCAGCTTGGGGCTCATTTTCACAGCCAAGATACAACCCCTGTACACTGAGGCAGAGGTTTATGAATGGAAACACTGACACATGTTTAACTTCAGCTGTTAAAACATACTGCCAAAATCATTTGCGCTCATTTGCTTTATGTTTCCTTCACAGACCAGCCCCACTGGGTTGCTCTTGCTTTCACATTATACTACTGCAGTTACTTCATTTAACAGCTCTTGCTGTTCTTCAGGTTGGCCGCCTTAATTGCTTAAAATTAGACAATTCTTCTACTACTCTAACACACTCTGATGCTACAGTTTGAGGAACATTGGGCTGATCCTTGTGAGCAGACATCAGTCAGTGATTTCTAACTCAAGCCTGTTCAGAGTTTGACCCTTCTCTCTTCCCTACCCTCAGGTTCCAAGTCTTCTAAATGTTAAATTGTCATTTTTACTTCTCTCTAAATTCAGTGGCAGACATAAAGTGGAGCTACAGCCTGCCTTACCGACATGATTAGAAAGGGAGAACTACCCAAAAGCATTCACAGAGATGCACCATCATGGATATGGGGCCTAGAGAGACAGCATTATCTCCTGTCATCGGCTCTTCTTTACCCAGTAGAGCAGGTGGCCAAGGAGGAGGATCCCTGGGGACCCCACCTGCCTAGATGCAGGTTGCATCCAAACACCAAGCACCAGCAGCCAGTCTTATTCACCTATATTCCCAGCAGTGAGTTCTTGGTCGATATAGACTTTAGCACCTCTATGAGGCAACATCTGCTAACTACTTGTCAAATCAGCGTGCTGTGGATGAGCAAGGGGCTATTAGTGGCACATGCCTGACAGTTTCTGTTTAGCCCCATCTGTGAACATTTATTAGAAAGCACTAGCTGAAAGTAATCTATGTCATTCCAGTTCAATACACCTGCTTCCCTGGGATAAGCAGGGCAAGAAATCTGCATCTATCATCTACTACATTGTACCCCACAAATTCCTGATTCTGCTATTCCTCCAACCCCCCAGCATGGGACTGTCCTGGCTTCTGCTGTGTATTTCACTCTGTACCAAGCTCCCCCTTCCCATGGAGCTGGGCACAGAGGTAGCGGTGCTTCTTCCAAAAGGCAGACTTTGCCTGGCTGCCGCCTTTCAAAGCACTGGTGGAAGCAGATAGATTTGGTCTCAGCTGCAAATATTTTTCTTTCCTCTCCTTAATCCCACTGCGTATCAGGCTCCAGGCAGATTGGCACACAGTTGCCTTTCGAGAGCGTCCCAATAAAGTGGTCCTATTAAACAAGGGCGACCACAGCCACCTTTCTGTCTTCCCTTGGCCAGGATATCGGTGAAGCACTAGGCAGCGGACCAGCCTGACCAGCTCTCACTGTTGCAGGGACCCATTGCACTGTCCTAATCTGTTGTTCTCCCTTTTTATCATCTACAAAAAGTATTAAATCTATGTTGCAGAAGCAATATCGTTTGTTTTGATCTTGTGTCCCTCATCATAAATTCCCAAATTTCTTTTTGTTTTTCTTATCACTTCATATCTCTGAAATGGGTGCTTCAAGAGAAGGAAGACTGAGAAAATGTATGAACTGTAAACTTTGCCATTGAAGGTTACAGGGATATGTCAAAGCTTTACTTCATTGCCAATGCTGTCTTCAGCAGAGAAACTTGCCTAAGAGATCCACTGGGTCAGGAGAAGGCAGAGAAAGGCAGAAGCATAACTTAAGATCCTAGGGAGTTACTGAGCACAATAGTTGGTTTGGGAGTATTATAGTTTGGTTCAGATTGTTTTAGGTAGCACTTTTTGCCTTTGGATTTGCACGGCTAGCCCCAGTTTACACGTAATTATTTTACGGAACTTTGTTTTGTTTAGAACCGAATGTACAGCCCTGGAAATACCCTTAATTTAGAGTACTTCTCGACAGGTTTCCCGTTGGAAAACTTCCTGGATATTGTCTTTTGCTGAGTCTTTGGCTTAGGGCCTGGCCAGCCAAGGCCTGGTTCTTCCTTAGTGAGATATTTCAGAATATTTTAGAAAGGGGCCAAGAAGCAGAACCCTCTCAGGAAAGTGGCTTGGGTGGCTGAAGGGTCAGTGCAAAGTCCTGAGGCCCTGGTAAGGGAGGCTTTTTCCTTGAAAAAGGAAAACAAAGATAAGCCTGGGTCCAAAAGCAGTGGATTGAAATAAAGGTTTCTGACATCTGATTGGCATGAAGTACATGTGAGTGTTTCGCATGTTCTGTTTCCTGACATGGTGCCTAGGGAATGGTTTGCCTCTCAAATTCAGCCCCTTTTCCCCATGAACACACGGATCTGCAAGCTCTGCTTTCTTTGCTCCCAGTTGCATCCTTGAGCGCTGGATGCAACTCAATAATGCCAATTCTGGGCTCCAAGGGATATCCTAGGGCGATGACAGTGTCTTTACACCAAAGTCCGAGGGAGGGAGCATGCCCTCCTCTGCACAGACAAGTGCTAGGCTAAGCTCTTTTGGGCCAGCTGCCTACTTATTATAATACAGACCAACACTGCAAACAATCTGATGGTGGCTGGTAATTCAGACTTCCCTACTCTGGTCCATGTCTCTCGTGCCTTTCTTTCCATTCACCATCCTTAAAAGTGCTGTTGAATAAGGAGGAAAAAGGCTTGCTTTCTCAGTAGGTCAGTGGGAGTGTAGGTGTATTTAACTCAGGAGCGGGCAGCTGCAAAGCCTTTCCAGGCAAATGACACTGGTGGGTTAAATATAAAGGCTGAGTATGTCCCACTACATTGTTTAAAAGATACTATGGCTCTTTCAAGGAGTATTAAGTATTTTTGGCCTGGGTCTATGCAGGAATTTTCAGTTTGATGTATTATCATAAGAATGCTTCTAAAACAGTGTTGACGTCGTTGGTTGAAGGTGACTTGCAGTGGGAGTAAGAGCAAGCTAAAAGGCAGCAGCTTTGTGTGAAAATCTTCTGGAAAGAAATGGTGAACCAGTGAACTGCTTTCTGACTTTCTGATTCCTTTTCTGTTCAGAGAAGCAGGAGACAATTTGCATTCTTTGAAAATAAAGAGGATTCAATGAAAGAAATATCTGACTCTTCACCACTTTCTTCTCTAAACAGAAGAAAACTGTAGAAGTCCTGAAAGCTCACTAACCTCTCAGGTCAAAGGGTAAACCCTATGGAAGACAGTAATAGTAATCTTTAATGAGGAGTCAGTTATCAATGCAGTTAATAATCAGCTTTTTGAAGTGTTAGCATCATTGGATTTTTCTCCTAACAAGCCTGTCATTGATTGCTTGCACAAATTAATGTCTTGAATCCTGTTCAGTAGAAGCGATCTATGGCCTTCTGCAGCATGTTAGAAAGTTAAAGCCAAGCTTGATGGATTTGACATTTGCATTTACCTCTTTTAATCAGCATCATGCCCACCAAGGCAAAGAAAATTGTGTGTGTGTGCATATTTAAAATACTGACTGCACAGACAACCGGAAGGGGTTTAGAAGTCTCAAAAGCACTCATCTTTCATGTTTGTGTGCCGACAGAGTTCTTAATCAGCTTTATTTCTAATTAAGTGGGACAAAGACATGTTTATTCCTGGTGTGCTATGCTGGTTTTTGTCTGTGTATGGAACAGCAGCTCTTGGTGAGAATCTGGTTTAAAAAACACCGAATTCTGTAGTCATACTCTAAAAGATTAAATTATGAACATATTGCAAGGCTGCAATGCTTCAGTTATGTCTTTACCACAAAGGTTAAAGGATGTACATCATACTACATCAGCTGTTTGGCATTAAGGATTTATGTCTACAGAGATTAGCATCAGAAATACCACTTTTATTGCAAGATCAGTAATTCAGCTCAGCTTGGATGGAACAAAATGTTTGTTTATCTTTGATTTGAATTTGATGTGATGAACTTGAAATTTTTCAAAGCAGAAAATTGATTATGTTTGTAGATCTTGACCATCAGAATGAATATTTTGAATATGACAGCTACTTTTACTTAGCAGTCTATCTGCTAAAATCCAAATAAAAGTATAATTGGAAAACGATTCACATGCTAAATTACATCTGATCTTTCAGTGTGTAAGTCAGTGTAGTCATTTGAGACAAATAGCCGTTTCAGCACACCATAAGCCAAATATTTCTTTTTAACAGTAACAGTTATGGAAACTGTTATAGTATTTGATCTGTTTGAGATAGATAGTACTTCTGTATGGGCTGTGGATAGCTAGATCTTCAATTACAAGACGAATAGGAAGTATGTAGGTCACATACTTCCACTGCCAAAAGGCAGTGGACACACTACACACTACTGTAGTAGCAGAAATTGTTCAAGGACTTGAGAAGCAGGCTCAGCATTATCAAATTAGATTAAACGCTCCTAAACCATAATAAGAATCAGATTTCTTGTGGGAATTGACCAGAGCGATGCTGAATGTGGCCAGGATTAATCACATATGCTTGCATCATTCCAGCAATGATGGGCAACCTTAAAATTTTCATAATTTCAGTTTACTTTGGATAAACAGCTGAAAGCTTAGCTGATTGTATGAAGACCATCCAAGTCATTTGAATGGGGAGGTATGAGCTGGAAACCTTTCAGAGACAGATTTTTCTCATGAGATTTCTAGTACTGCTAGTTCCGGTCTTAGGAAAAATGCTTTTGAAAATGCTGTTTCATATTGTTCTTGGTCCTATTTGGAAAGTATAGGTATGGAAGGAAATATTAAGGTTGATCAGAATCCAGTTTGGGTTCTAGAGATCTGAAATATTTAGAAAGAATATGACGGATTTTTTTTTCAATCTTACTTCTAGGAAGGGTGGATTTGAGCTTCTGAGAAAAGGCTTTGCTTGGCTTATGATAGGCTACACCAGCAACTTCTGATCAACCAAGTCATTGCATATGCCATAGAAATATCTCTTACACTGTCTTGCAGTGTTAGTAGCAAAATGTGTGCTGGTAATCTTTGGTTACTCTATTTTACAAATGTAATCCCTATAAAAATTCTGTGTAAGAGACTGAGTTTTAGGAGTATTGATGGTATTACTCGACCATAACAAAAAAATCACTTCTAAATTCTGAATAATGTGACCATTGTAAAGGCCATTTTTGTTTCATTTACACCATTTTAACTCATTTTTACTCGTCATTTACTATCCTAGTAACTTAGTGTCAGAGTAGGCAGTGTTCTCTAATAGTTATTTCAATTACTGGGAGCCAAGCACCTGGAGTTCTGTGACTGGCTGTACTGTGGGAGCAAAATCTCAGCACAACAGTTCACCTCTCTGCAACTCTTTCTCCATCTCCCCTGTATTTGTCTGTGTAAATTGTAATGCCAAAGACAGTCTTTAGTTGAATAGGGATGTTTTTGAACTTAAAGTTAATAAAGCCAATATTGCTAATAACCAGCATAAAGTCAGTCCTGAGTCACAGCAGCACCTCTGAAAAAAGTGTAATACAGCTCCCAAACAAAACCACCAGTAATTAAGATGATTTGAACATCCAAGAAGAAAATTGATCTACTTAGGAAAGAAAAAGAGATAAATTGACAGTGATGGAAACTTAGTCACTGCCTATAGAGATTCTATGTGACTCATGCTTGATGATTAGATAGCTGATGAAGTTTGCTGGCTACCTACAAGAGAGAAAAAGACAGGGCACTTCTCTATCAGAAAACAGATTATTTTGCTGTAGTGACACTTCATATAAAGCCCTATGGCTCCTGCAGTACAATAAGATGCTGATTTTGTACAAAATTATCTTCTCAGATCTACACAATATATGCTCATACTAACTGTTGAGAACTTCTCTTGACAATAGTTTTTCTTTGAGCATAGGAAGATCATAATATCTCAACAGAGAATTCCTTTGGAGAACTGCAAAACCAAAGGAGATCTACAAAATCAAAAAACTACCCAGGCTCATCCTTTCTAAGATACCCAGAAGGATTAATAACACTTTTTCATTTTATATTACATAAATTTATTCATATTTGTTTCCCTCCTTCTCTCTTTCACTTACTCATTCTCTCTTTTTCCCCCCTTTTTAATGGTTCAGGGGCTCTTCCAGTTTTCACTTACTAGTGTTTCAAGATAAAGATTCTATGCCATAAATTTTGACAATTCATAATGTATTTCTGAATTTCCATAAATAGACTGCATTTCTCCATAGATCACATCTATCACTCTCAGTAAGTGCTTCAGCTCTTATAGAAACTACTGGCTATTTTTTGGACTTCTGTTGCTTGCTTCCATCGTTAATATCCACATGATGATGTTTCCATCATCAGTATCCAAACTTGCTGTATGTGGGTTTCTTTTGTTTTGTTTTCCTACAAGACATGCTAGAACACAAGCTTCCATTCCCTATAATGCAATGAAAATTATCTATATGCTGAAAACATAGATTAGACCCTTCATCCTCCAACATAAGCCTAGCAGTACTTTGATTCTGCCAGTTCAAATGGAGGGTTGCAGAGACATGGCGTCACCCTGAATTTTTCCCCTAAGGGGAGCTTAATGTCATCAGTAATAATATTAGCTTATTACAACATTTGTGCTTTGCATTATAATTTGTGACCAGCATAAGTATGCTTTCTCTATTTCATGTGGGCTCCTAAAATCCTGAACTGATGCTGTATCCAGAACTAATGCTGTATCCATTCCTTACTCATTCTCAACCAACAACATCTATAAGAGTAACCCAAATAGGTGGCTGCCCACCTCAGGGAGAAGTTATGATTAGCAAAAAGCAAACCAGAAGATGTGAAATGTGAGTAGTGATTGTTTTCTGCTAAAGCTGGCTAACATGCAATAATGTTTCAATCAAACTGTATCAGGGAGATAGGAAATAAAAGGAAGAAAGCATCAGAAGTACCCTTGCTGACATAAGGTACTTGTAGCTAATCATTCCTTTGGACTCAAGAGGGATGGATTGCTTTGGATTTGAAGTATGTTTCTGTAGGAAAACTATTTCAGTGTAAATGAAAGAAGTATTCACTGAATATGAGGTTTTTTTGTTAGTGTGTAAGTGAATATCGGAGATGAGAAAATCAGAAATACAAACACAAAACTGGAAGGCAGGAAAAGAAGCACTTAAAGAAAGGCCAGGAGGGGAAATATGAAAATGTGCATTACAGTTCTTTGACACATGTTATCACTAGTTCTAGCCTTTTAATTAATGTATGCTTGCAGGAATGTTTACCAGATTCCTTCAAAAGAAGCAGAACTCTAATTTACTCACCACAGCCATCTTTTCCAAGGTTCAGTAAGCCTATTTTTTGTTTTCTTCTTTTTTTGTACTAGATGATACAAACAACTTGTTCTTTTGCTCTGTTACATTGGGACTTACACGTTATGATTTAATGATGCTCTAAAATTTCAGAGCAACCACTAAATCCGTTAGCTTGCCACCATAACCAAAGATAAATAAGAAAAAACAGCAAAGCAAATCAGTGACAAAATACTATTTACATTAGGTAGTACAGGTTTCTAATGGTTCATAAGGCCTGATAAATGTATTTAAAATTATGCCTTTCATGTACGAGTAACTATACTACACGACTTTGTGGAGTCAGGCTGCAGACTATTTGCAGATTCTGGTTATAAGTCTAATCTGTCTTAATGGAGCCAATGTTCTAGAAATGAAACGCAAAGGTATCCCACATTTCCAGTTTATCAAGAATGCCTCTTTATTTAATACTAATATGTGATGTTTGTTTTTCTAAGAGCATCTCATTTTCTTTGGTGTAAGATTTTCTCCCTTTGTGATTCAGCCAGTCTGATCTCTATGGGACTTCATAGCATGGAATAGCCCCCCAGCCAATACCTCCAAGGGAAGCGTACAGACGCATGGATATTACTGGACCAGACAACACTGAGCAGGGTGTAGACAGAAACTTGGAAGATAGCTCAGAGAATGTCAAAAGGTGTTGCAATATATAGTACAAGTGTTTGTACCTAATAACCTTAATATTATTTTTTACTGCATGAATTTGGAATGATAATACTTGAACAACATCTATATATCTTTCACCCTTAGCCAAAGATTAATTTTCGTTTTGCCTACATTCCTTTTGCAATGGCATAATACCATTATTTTCGGCTTACGACTTTGTGCTGACATAGGGTGCAATCAGAGAACCATGACTCAAAACTTTCAAATGTGTGCCTTGAAATGTAAATATTACCTGGAATCACATTAAAAAGAAATTTAAAACATGAGCTTTTTTACTGCAGTCTATTATCATTTTCATAGAAAAAATGCAAGTGCATTGCAAATGCAGTGCACAAGTACATAAAAAATACAAGTGTGAGATGAAGAAAATAAATGAAACTGTGGCTATGTCAATGAGTTTTGCATAAGTAAGTGATAAGCTGTTGCAATTTTAATTCAGCAAGGATTCCAGTCAAAGTGGAAAGGAGTGCCTTTGATGAAAGAAAGAAGCATCATGTTCAAAGGACCTGTGACATGAATGGAAAACAACTGGCTTAAATTTTGTGTTGCTTGATAAAGCAGTAGGTTACACAGTTTAGGTGCATTCTGCTGATTCTTCTAGACAAAAGGAAGGTGAATATTTGTTATGAAGAAAAGGGGGGATGGGCTTTGAGGAATGAGGAAGGAATGCCAGAAACAGCCAAAGCTGAAGAGAGACTGAACTGATTTTTTTATGTTCTTTTTTTTTCTTAGTAAAGGCAAACTCCATGGGCTATATAATGTGGATGGTGTTTGCAGGTCAGGGGGATGAAAGCATCTGTTCACACATATTTACAGTCAAAAATCATTAGGATAAACATTATCTATGAATACACAGGGGATATTACGTATGTATAAAGATTAAGTAAAAGCTAAAATTATTTTGGCTTTACAGAGGAAAACAGGTTATAGGTCAAGCTGCTGAAAAGAAATTTTGGGCAGGAGACAGAGGAAAGAGGGATGAAACTACTATAACATTGATATACCAGCTTTTAAAAGGAACTTAAAAGCAGGACCATCTGCCAAAATGAAGATCTGTAGAAAGAGCAGATAAGGACCATGGAGATACAAAGAAAAATTATGAATTCTGTGCAAACTTGAATTTATCGCAAAGAAGTGATTGAAAAATGTTACTACAAAATTACTTAACAAACTTTAGAATTCCCGAAATATGTCATGAGTGAGGCTAAGACCCTAGAGAATTTCTAACATGCACTGAAATCGAAAAGGCTGTTCAGCACTCAAGAGCTGGTTCAAGGCCAGATGGCTTTATAACAACACCTCTCAAAGAGGAGATAGCTCTCACACTGAAAAGAGTACGCTCAGGAATAAATATGCAAAACTGGTGCCTCCTGGCAAAATGGGCTGCAATACTCTTTTAGTCATTCTGACCCACAGCTCATTCTGTCTCTCAAGAGATTTGGCTTGAGAAAGAGAAACTCACTGAGTGATGCTAAGGAACTTCTTACATATAGGCAGTATACCACAGTAGCTTTTATTTTTATTGAGTATATTTTAAAATAAATCAGAGGGTTTTTTCATATGAATCCAAAAGGATTCACTGAAGATAAGGCAACAGGCAGGTGTGCAGAAGACAGTTTAAAGCTGACATTGAAATCTATCTCTTTTATCTGGCCAGACGATCAAGTAAAGTTGCATCTGTCTATTTTGATTTTGCTGAATGGACTATTTTCTTTAATTAAGTTAGCCTTTTATTTATCAAAATAGCAACGAAATTCCTTTATGGGTTTTAAGATTAGGGCCAAGGCCTTTTACAGATTCATGCAGACTACTAGATACAGTGGGGACACAGGTGTTCATATGCAGGAACATCTAATCCTTTCATCCTCTCATTCAGGTCTCTTTTCAATGCCTTTCAACAGAGCCAGGGCTGAGATGAATAGTGTTTCATCTTATATTTGTTCTCATTTTGAACCATGTACAAAACCACAAAAAATTATTTTTCTCACATGTATTGAGAGATAGAAGTTTGAGAAGATATTTCGAAGTCATGTGAGACTGTATATATTTGAAAATATGAATTTTGAAGGGTCTAACTGTTTAGGGTCTTCACAACAAGAGCATATCCTGTAAAACTTAGAAATTTACCAAGACAGCAAAGAAAAACAATATTAGAAGAAATGCCTTATTGTGTTTATTTGGGCGTCCCTCAGATCTGCTGAGACAAGCCATTTACTGAAGTTTTTAATGCGGTGCCTCACTCTAGGGTACAGTATGTCTGTGCCTTGCTCTTACAGGAGAGCTTTGGGCCCGCACTGGGTCACATGCAACACTTTTGGATGCGAGCTGGGTTCCCTCTGGACTGTTGGAGCAAAGCAAGTGCAACCTCAAACTCATTATTATAAATGAGTAAATCCATTTATGAACTGCACAGAACTGCTTTAATATTCTATGGTCCTATTTGAACTGAGACGGCAATTACAAAATACTCATGATTTTCAGTACAAAGAGTGCAGCAAAGGCCAAAGAGGTCTTTGTAAAGCATAGGCAAGGCCAAAGTATTCCTTGTTGTTCGAGTCCTTAAAAGCACAAAATTCAGAGAGAAACTTTGGTATACACCATGATTCTTAATTAGGGAAAGGTGGACTATTTCTTGAGGAAATCTGAGATTTCATTTACAAATGACCTTTCAAAGTTTATGCCCAGCAGAATTAAGGGAGTGAAAATAAAAGTTTTTTTATATCTAAACTATTAAAACAGCTTGTACTTCGTATGTTATGTATTTTGGCAGCACAGTGTGTAGAAGATTCAATATGCTAACACATACATTCAAAGACATTCTAGCGCCCAAGTAAGTCTCAAGGGATTCAATGAGACTTAAGCTCCTAAAACCCTTTCTGAGTCTTAGTCCTACACCAAATATAATTTAATACACTTCTTATGCTTAATTTTTGCCAGTTCTAATCTTGAATTATAGAAGAGCAATGAGTACTGGCAAAAGTGGCAATTAAATTGGAAATAATTCTGCTTATTGGACAATAAAGAAATGTATAATAAAGGAAATCTGGAGATTTACATATTTTAAACAAGTTAATTTTAAAGCAAAAATAAGATTTGACAAGCTTTGTTGGCCTAACATATTGTGTAGGTATCTTAAATGCACTGAGGACCTTAGCTTTCAACATCTGAGTTTGACAGTTCTCACCACCTGTATCAGGAATTCCACGTATTTGGTTCAAAAGCTTCCAAGATGAGACAGACTGAAATATTTTGCAAAGCTGCTGCCCTTGACCCACATGTCATGAGTGGGAAACTAGCTCGCCACAGCTAAGCATCTCATACTGTTTTCTTCTCTGATCTTTGTTCCTAACTCAGTGGGGCATTGTTTTTTTTTTTTTTCCGCAGACACTTTTTTGGGATTCTTAACAGATTTAGTTGGGATTATTCATTCTCTTTTGTTCGTTTTCAGAATTAAGAATCAGTTATATGAGAGTCACATGGTGTTTGTTAAGCACCTATAGACATTTACTTGATTATCCTGCAAATTATCCTGTCTTTATTTCTTTTTTTTCCTTTTATCTTCATTTCAGTTTTAGGAAAGATGTTGTCTTTGATTTAAAATGCTGTTTTATCCATGTGCATCTTCCGGAGTTGACTTCTAGTTGTCATATTTGGAAACAAACCTGGATATATTCTCTCTACTATTTGTGTTCATGCCTGCAATGCGTGGGACTGGACCTCAGCTGTTCGGATAACACTGGGTTGTAGTCTTCAGTCTCCCTGGACACAGACAGCTAATGAGCGTGTACTTAAAGCACTTGGATTCAGAAAGGTTTGATACTCAAGTTACCTTCAGCTTCTGGGGGCCAAAATGACCCTACAGCTATGAGCAGGACTGCAGAGCTCCTTCTGGGAGCTTCAAGCCAGTAGCTTTGGTGAAACTAAGCAATTGAGGAATTGATTGTGTCAAGATATGTATTTCAGCAGGGTCTCAGCATTTTATTAGCAATTTCCCAGTGCAGCTTTCACTACATCACAGCCTCGGAGAGACTTAGAGAGGCCCAATGGATTGTGACCCTGATACTATGCCTTGTGGAGGTCCGATCTCACAGCGCATTGGTAAAAACTTTTTGACACGTTAATTCTTCATAAGTCATGGCATTTTGGCTCCAGTACTAAACAGTAAGATAGTATCTGATAAATTGTATGCTGTTGCACAGAAACATTGAGTTAAGAAGATATGAATGTTAGCATTTTCTACTTACAAGTATTTTAACCATACCACCAAAAATTCTTTTTAATATAGTTTTTTTTTAATACTTCACACTTTTTGAAGATTCCCTTTTAAAATTCAAAATTCTATCTGACCCTCCAGTTTCTTCTGAAATGGCAGGGATCCAATCCTAATACTATTTTCCTGGGAAAGTAATTTTTGGTAACCCAAAAGAGCGATATATTGTTATTCTCATCTAAAATTAGCCTGGAAATATTTAAAAGGAAAAAATTGTCCCAGCTCTGTTACTAATGAGCCTTATACTCTCCAGCACATTGCCACAGTTTACTTGTTGAAGTCAAGACACTGTCAGCAGCTGAGGTTTTCCATCTTTCCTGACCCTTCTTTCTGCCCTTTCCGTAACTGGGCAAATTGAAATGGCTGCTGCTCGCTTTTGTTGCAATACCAGCACAGGCCAGTTAGGTCCTAAATTTCCACCTCCATCTCTTACCTTACTTACCACTATCTAGGGTAAAATAGATAACAATAAAAAAAATCAGAACAACAACAACAACAACAAATCTTCTCATACTCTAACAGCAGAACCATTTTTTTCCAATTTAAAAAATAAAAAAAAATTACCTTTTGACAAGAATCAGGCCTTGCCATTTCTGGCACAACAGATGAAAGGTTGGATATGTATAAGCTCTGGGAAATAGAACCCTAGAATGAATATTTTGTGTCTTGTATATTTGTAAATTTGCAACCACATACAAGTCTACAAGTCACAAGAGAGATATAGTATCTAAATTGCTGTGCCTCTCAGTTCCTTTATGTTGTATGAGCTAGTGTGAAAACATGAACCATGAAGACATTAAAAGGGTTTTTCAAGTAAAATTCAGGGGTAAGGGTGTCTGCACCTTTCCACAGAACATGTAGAAAGTCCTTCGCAAATTCTCAGAGGAATCTAATCCTCAAGTAGCCGCAGTGAACAAAGGTATAGGCTCGTTATTGTTATTTAGAAGTGATGTGCATCTAGTCCACCCCACTACCAGAACTCCACAAAAACTTCAATAAAATCACAGCAAGGAGCTATACGTAGTTTCCATGCTCTCACTACTTCATAATTTGCTACTGAAAAATGGCTTATTGTGTCTATTCAAACTTAATCTTGCATAGGACCACAGGCCATTAGTATCTTCTGTCTAGTTTGCTGGTGAACTTTCCTGTTGCCTTCTTTCATGCTCAGAAGAGTATTTTATTTTTGAAAACAGAAAAAAAATGTTATTTACTCCTCTTTTGCCTTCAGTTTCTCCAGCAAAATTTTATAAATGTGTAATAAACAAAGGCAAGAGATTTTGACTCTAAAAGTGAATCCTTCTCTAGCCAGTTTTCAGAAAATCTGTGGATGAGGCTAATGAGATTTGACAGATAGTCCCTAATACTATTATATTAACATATCTTTCTAATTTTATGCAAGAACTTGGTTTAACTGAACATCTGAGATATAAAAATTCCTTAGATTCTTGTCTACTTATACAAGTGTTTCTGTATCGCTATTACCTCTCCAGTGTAGGAAAAAAGGAATTTCCCCTTGCATTCAAATTTTTTACCTGTAGAGTGCAGGGGTTTTTTTATCTAATTTCTCTCGTACTAGCAGAGTGGTATAAACAACCCTTAATGATAAACAGAAGATTCTTTCTCTTTTTTGTGAGAATATGATACACATTTTTCTTTTAGAAATAACAGTTTTTGTTTCCTTTGAGATCTTAGGCTTGATTCTACCAAGTCCAAAGAGTTGTTAATAATTAACATCCCCAAAGCCACATTCACACTTGCAAGGCTTGCAAGTGCTCGAAAATTCAAGTGATAAGACATTAAAAATTACTGATGGATACAGTGTTTCTCTTTCACAAGCTGCTTACTACTATTATTTCCCCACAATTACCTCCCATTTGCTTCCAGTGGCTTACCTAAAATCTTCTTCTCTCCGCATATACAGTTGGAGATGCAGGTGCATGCTGATTATTATCACTGTATGTTAAAAAAGCCATTTAAATGCATATACAGACTGACTTTCTTGTGGTCTTAAGGTAGTCATTTATACCTGTGATAAAACACTAAATGGAAAATTAAACAGCTGTTCCACCTGAAAAGCAATGGAACATAAGAAACCCTGCATTTTAGGAACCTGCAGTCTTAGAGTACACTGTTACACAGATATAAGAACAGATTAGTTTCCTTTGCTATAAATAACACTGGAAACTACTCATTAGCACCTAAAGCCTAAATAAGGTGGTATGACCCACTTCTGGAAATTGCTTTTATACACACAGGTAAGTCACTTTGATATGAACCTGGAGTCATTTGAAGCTGAGCATATAGATGTGCTTTGTTTAATGTATTTAAATATGTTGATGTCTGTGTATGTACATACACACATACACAAACAGAGATAGGTGCATACATCGATATATATGCATATATAAATATAAAAATATGAAAACAAGAACTTCCATGGAGGTAGTGAGTGGCATCATTGATACTGAAATCCACCTGGAGGGCTGCTACCTGGACTCAGGTCTGCTCGAATCTGAAAACTTTTGGTGAGGTGGCTACCTGTATTGGGGCACTGTTTTTCCAAGGCTTCAGCTTCTGAGCCTAATGTCATAATCTGTGATTACTCAGTTATTTAGAAGGGACCCCAGAGCTCAAGGGCACTGCAGAGGCCAGGAGTAATCATTTTCTATCTATCTGTTTAATCTTTACTGAGTAAAACTTTCAAAGTGAAGGAAACGCACGTAAGTCCCATTACCCTTCGTCTCCTCTTTGTCTCCATTTGCCTCTGCACATATTGGCCCAGTGCAATGACAGATTAATGGTGACATTAAATGAGGTATTAAATTTAATCTTCTTTACTTGATGTAGCAAAAATTCTCTTTCCAAATCTCCTTTCTTTAATTTTTGCCTCATGATTGCCATTTTTCATTTGATGATTTTATTCATGCTAGACTAGGCCAGTGACCTGAAACTGCCAATTGAGAAGTGAAATGCTAATCACATTTCTTCAATTGAAAGCATCAGTGTAAAAGCTTCGCATGCATTATTTACATTAATTATTTTCCATCTCAAGCATTCTCCTGCTTCCTCCTGTATCAGTTCAAACAAAACCAACAAAATGGCTTATTTTGACACTAGATTTTTATTACAGTCCTGCCTACTGAAAAAATCTCTCTAAAATTACATATTTCTGGTTGTCTCAAAGAAAGGGAGACCACTTCACTACCAAACATAGTTTGCTACCCAATGGCCTTAGCCATGTAAGAGCTATTTACTAAAATATTTTGTAGTCTCTTCTTTCTTTGTCGTGTATTATGGTGTTTATTCTTTAGGTAGGAAGATTATTAACAGTTTCACTATGACTTATACAGTGATCGTGTTGCTAAATGATGACTTTTTACATGAAAAATGAGTCACCAGCAAAGACTCATTAATAATGTGCCTACTGCCATAGGCAATATAACTTGCTTTCCCATTAGTTACTTTACATGAGGCTTTCCTATCTAGTTTTTAGTAAAATCAGCAGCTTTTGCTAAACTGTCAGAACTGCTTTTAATGCAGGACTTCACAATCTGTACTGAAATAAAAATATGTAAACTAGCAAAGAGAATAAGATATGGGTTGAAATTTTTTGATAGAACTTTTTTTAATCAAAAATACTTTTTAATTTAAATTTGGTGGAGATAAATTATATCAGTTTCAATAAAAAGGTTCCTAGGATAATTTCTCAGCTCTAGGACAGCTATTCATGTGATGTCATGATTCTAATGCTGTTGACTATTCTGCATCCTCAGCTCCTACTGATGGAAATGTTCACTGAAACTGCTCAATTCATCACAGCACTTGCCGAAAACCCAGAGGCTCAAGTCCATGGTATACACACTGTCCTTATTTCATATGCTCCGTAACACTGACTGTGCCCTTTGCTTTCAAGTCTTGTGTGTTTCAATCCTAACTCCATTTTGCAAATTTTCATTGCTTCACTATGACACTATGAAAATTTTATCTGCAGAAATTCACTTTGTGTGAGTCAGTAGACATACCTATTAGAATATTTTTATTTAACATATCACAAGCTGACATATCGCAAGCTTGCTTCTGACCATGATACTGGCTTTTAGTCACCTAATCTCATTTTATGTACAAGCATAGCGCCAAAGCATTTTTTCTGGAACCATGCAATTTATTTTAAATGAATCACGTTTTTAATAGATCTACATTTATTTTATGAAATGCCAGTGGAAAGGTAGCAGATTATATGCACCTAGCTATTGAAATAAAATAAACCAAAGAATTAAACAAAGAAAAGATGTTTCAAGGAGGATATTAGAACAGATTTGGGGAACATCAGTCCTTCAGTGATGTAAACCTGAAAGGGCTTATTCTTTGATCACGTAAATCCAGAAACTATTATTGTGCACTCCCTCTGTTTATTCTCTCAGGGATCATTCACACATACAGGAGCTTCCATACAGCTTCGTTCAGCCCAGAGAGTAAATTCCAGGGCACATTTTAAATAAAAAGCAACAAAGCCTCAGGGGTATATCAAGAGGTTATTGTGTCAGTGACGCAAGAAGTCGCAGCTAGCTGTCCAGCCACATCACGTTCTCTGGATGAGAAGAGCGGGACCGCTCTCTGCGTTGGCTTTTAGAAAAAGCAGGGGAATCCCAATATCTCCCTTAGGAAAAGACAGTGACTAAAAGAGGACAGCAGTGAGCTAGAAGCTTGTCCTGTCCCCCCCCCACCCCCCCCAATAAATATAACTGCTGAGGAGAGGTGGAGCATGAAGGCAGTGGTATTGTGGAAAAAAAAGACTTGCATGGCCTGTTAGATAGATGCTTAAGATCAGATGTTACCTCAAAGCCTGTGGTAAGAAGTAAACCTTTTAAGTACTTGGATGAACAAAACCATGTAGCCTGTGGCACTGAAATATTTACTACCATGCACTCCCTTCTTTATTGCAGGTACCTTTCCTCTCCCCTGCTTGTCCCTTGCTACAATAGGATCTCAAACCATTTTAGGCTCAGGGTACTGTGGTAAAACCTATTTTCTCTACAGCCAACTGAGATACAGGAGGCCAAGTGAATATTTTGAATATGAAAACTTAACTCACATATTGACAGTATTAATAGTTACAGCAGTCTCCCTTTGGCTGATCACAGTACTGTACAAAATTTGAAGGCTGCTTCTTTATGGCACCAAATGTTACCTTCTATTTTTGAAAGCTATGTGGAGAAGTCAGTAAGAGGCGACAATATTCTTTTTAACTAAAAATTCTATTTAGTGCAGTGTGAGGTTTCTACTAGGTCACTTTGCAAACACACTTTTCCTTAGCTACATGATAGTCAGTTTACATATTCACTTAACAGGCATTTTTCCATACTTGAGAGCCACTGCTGAACTCAAAAAAATGATTTGAAAACAGTAAAACAACATTAATTTAAGGACACATACAAAAGCAAAAAAAGGTTAGAGGGAATAAGATGGATCGTGAACTGAGTGGTGATCAACAATGTCATGTTGCTTGCAAAAAACCAAATGTTAGGCTGTCTAAAAAGTGTGTAAAGCTCAGAGTATTTCCCTTTTAATGAGGTCTCAGTCAAATTATTGTGCTCAGGTTACATGTGACCTTTTAAAGAATCCTGCACAGACAAGAACGATCAGAGGTCTAGAAAAAAGGTTGCATGAAGAAAGACTGGAAGAACTCTTGAGTTTAGGGGATAAGAGAGGAGTTGTAATAACAGTCTTCAACTACATAAAAGACTGGTTATTATAGGTTAAAAGGCAATACACTTTCCTGAGAGGATAGGACAAGAAGTAACAAACTTAAACTTGCAGCAAAGGAAACCTAGAGTAGGTGGTAGAGGAAAAGCCCTAACAGTAATAGCAATACATAATAATAATAAAATATAATAAAAGGATAAGTGAAATTCATTGTCTGAGAAGGCAGTGGAGTCTACGTCATAGGAGATTTTAAAGGAAAGATTATACAATTACTAGTCAAATATCTCACTTACAGTTGGCTAAATGACTTCTAAAGATCTTTCTGGTTTTACTCTCTCAGAATTTCTGATTTGGAAATGTTGTGTTCAGAGTGAAGGGTTCTTCCTCCTCAAATTTTGCCCTCAGTGATAATTAAAACAACAACAACAACAACAACTAGGCAACATAGACTTCCTATTTAGAAAGCCAAGTAACAAGGACTGCTCAATATACTTTCTCAGTTCAGCCAGTCCCAAAAATTTACTCAAAGCAGAATGAAAAAAATAAAGACAATCTCAGTATTACGACAGAGAAAAGGAGGTCTTGAGGATTAATCTAAAATACAGTCTCTAAAATGGTTACAAGAAATTTCAAAAAGAGTTAAGCAAAGCACATAAAATGCATTTTGGTATTTGTATACATCTACACACACATACTTGTAAAGGCTTGGTTGCTAAAAAAGTTTCTTGAATGCAGCTTTATTTGTGGATGAGTTTTACTTTGGAGGAAGAATGCTAACAGAGGAGAACAGGCTCATCCGGCTACTTCCTTCTTTTTAATAACATTTTTCTTTTGGCAGTTATGTGTTAAAGAACTCTTAATCCCATCCGCCAGCTGCTTGGTTTCTGAAGTGGACTTTCCTAAAACATCTTTAAAATCCCAGAAGCTACCCTCCCTCTCAGGTGTATCTCATTAAACAAGCTGTAGAGAGTGTCTCTTAGGGGTAAGGCATCAGCTACTAAGCTGGTCAGTTGTGCTGTTAGGAAACACAGAGATAAGACTGCGGGACCAAAAAAAAAGCCCTCACATTGTTTTATTCTCCTAAATTGTTATGATTGTTTTGATGATAATGAGAGTAGTTCGCCATTTGCGTGGTGGTTTTGAATTGCATTAATGTACTCAGATATAAATAATAAATAAAAAGCTGCTGAAGGTAGTTTTAACTAAATATTCTAAAATATTCAGTCTGCAAGACTATTTTGTTTCTCTCCTAGGATTTTATTTGGTGATCAAGTTACTTGTAATTATTATTTGCTAGTTATTATTTTTATGCTTATTACAGTATAACCAAAGCTAGAATTTTGCCGAGGAAATAGACAAAAAAGAGAGCAGGCGGGTAATAAACTATGGGTTATTTCTGGGTTTTTCTCCCTGAGTTAGAGGAACAGGAGTTTAGAAAACACAGCATTATGCAGTGTTGTATCTAATGAGCTAATCTAAATGCTATGGAATTGTACTGAGATAGAATTAACTGTTTCCAGTGCTCTGTTCATATCCAGAGGTACTTGTGGATTGACAAGCTAAATCAAAACCTTTCGATTGTCCAGGCGGTAGTTAAAAATTTCCTGATGGTGTGTTGGAGCATCCGGGTTCTATTTCTCTTTTTTTTCAGTTCAATTCTGATATGAAACTGTATACATATATTCATTATTTATCTTTGGTAAAAAATAATCATTTTGATGTTTCATACTTCATACATGAATATGTACTTGTTGCTTTTCTAATGATCATTACATTACTTCATCACCCTCAGGATGCTCTGCTACCTTAATCTGATTCAATATTTGTTAAAGAAACAAAAGCTACATAATTTAGAGTATAAGTGATGAACTTTATTAAATAAAGTGACTATAATTTAAAAATCTCTGGAAAATATGAATGTTTCTAAGATGCTTAGGAAATGGAGAACTGATACGAGAAGCCCTCTCTGTAGGTCCTGAGCTGCGATTTAGGTGCAGAAAATGGTTCTAAGATGAGAATCATTTCACTTTTGCCTGTATATTTTAAAAATCTGAAATGTGATTTTTCCGATACACACTGCAATACTGCATATTCTGAAGCTTTGATATGCTACTGTTAATGCCCAAAGCTCACAGAGAACTTCTGAAGAGATAGCCCTCCTCCTTCTCCTCCTTAAGCACAGCAACTAGCAAATGCCTTTCATCCTGTAAGGGAAGATAGGATATTTGAAGTCCATACACCTTAATTTTTAAGGGTAGTCTTGAAATAGGTGGGACAGCTGCCCACAGCAAGACATCTGGACATACAGAGACTTCTGCTCCAGGACCTGCAGTGGTTTCCTAGTGAGAGCATGAGGACGGGGAGCATGGCAGCTTGTGTTCAAGCCAGAATTTTCTCCCAGGGGAAAAATAAATACTACATTGCAATTGAGAGAAGCTGCTTGCTTAGAAAGTGGACTGCTGAAATCCTGAAGTGAAGGCCCATTTACTCTGCTGGCTGACTTTGTGCTACTGAAAGTTATGTGAGAATCAACACCAGTTGTGCTTCAGCTCCAGGCTTTCAGGGTGCGTTACTGATGCAGAGGCACCCCAGAACAAGCACAGCTTTCCTCCTGATGGGAAAGGTAAACCTGCCTCACCCGCCATGGTGGGGAAAGGTGTGCAACAGGGGCTTTTGGAGACCACGGGAAGTCAGTTGCAGACCCAGCTCTGCTAGGAAGCGCTATGGGATGGAGCCAAGCTCCTGGGCTGCAGCAAATGCAGCCCATGGTAGGCAAAGGGACCTCTGGATGAAGTCCTCCCAAGGCTGATGGGGGTAGTAGATTGGGTCTTTCTTCAAAGAAAATAGAGCCTCTCTAAAGGGACTGGAAGGCTTGCTTGCTTTTGCCACCAGAAAAGGTTCCGCTTTGTTTCCTGTTTTGTTTCCTTTTAATATTATTCCACAAAAAAAAAAAAAAAAAAAAAGAGAGAGAGAGAATCCTCAATGCTAGAGCAGTTATTTACCTAGCCTGGGGACTGAAGAGCCTATAATACGTAATTCAATATATGCTTGGGTCCCTTTCGCTGATAGGAAAAGATGCTTATAATACATGGTTGCTTTTCCCTATAGGTATCTGTGAATGAAATGAGAAGTTTAATGATATCATCGTGTCATCTGTTGCCTTTAGACTATAAGCCTTGGATTCATAATTGCATTAAGAATCATAGCTTATGCTGATCATTAACAAGGAAAATTTCACGCTAGAGATTCATTGTACTAAAGACCAGTTAAATTACAGTATGCATATGCACATTACAGATATTATGGTTCATTTCTGGAAGGCTTTAAAATAGTACAGTTAGAAGAAATTATCTTAAGTATCCCTGTCTGCAAAAAACTAAAACCTGGAAAAAGATTACTTAGTGTTTGCAGTATTTGACTTTTTCTCTGTAAAATCTATCTTTTTCCTGTCAGTCCCAGGTCCGATTACTCTGCCAGTTTTCCAGTGACTGGCAGTAAGAATGTTATGGAGGCAGACTATTAACAGATTTTGCTCAGTACAGGAGTATCCCTCCTTGGCTATTTGAACAAAATACAAGTCAAAAGTGGATTTGGTGTCATTAAATATGGCTACAAAAGCACAAAAAATGTATAAAAGGAAAGCTTTGTTTAAAGGAAAGTACTCTACTCTGGCCTGTTACGCTGAATTGCTTTATTTAGCATTTCTACTCTAGAAAGCTTAGAGTAGAAATCCAAAGAATAGAGGATAATAGTATTCAGGGAACTGCTTATGCTCCACTCTCTCTTCTTTAGGACACTGAATAGATTGAACAGTTGATAAAATGTGATTAGGAACACATTTTGCAGTTACACATCCATATGAGAGAGGACTGCAGATTAAGGATCTACCCAATAGTTCTTTTTAAATATGCACCTAATTAAATTGCAAGATGCAGCACACTAGGGAAAGAATCAGAGTTTCTGCTTAAAGGGTCAAGGAATAGGGCTTTCGATGTATCCTCCGTCTGGAAAATAAATGCATTCCTCTCTTCTTGAGATTTACACAACAAACTTACTAATTTGTCAGGATAGATAGCTTCTGTTGTCCATTGTGAGAGCTGTTACTGCCATCATTTTTGCATATTATTATCCCCAGTAGTTGTTCCTTATCCAGTTTTTGCCTGCGCCGTTGTTACCCTGGCCATTAGCACTGCAGTGAAGGAACAGAAAGCATAATCCATAAACATAAAGATGGTGTGGGATCCTAGCTTTCTTACAAATAACTCTAGATTATATATAAAAAAAAAGTTTAACAACTGATGCATTTGTGGAGCCAGAAAAATAGGTTTTGCCAGGGAGCAAACCAGGAGAGCGCGCACCTGCTTTACCCCCTGGAATTTTGTCTGAACTCCAAAGACAGCATGAAATGAAGGTAGGAAGGGAGCAGTAGGCATTACATTTCAAGATGTAGTTATGGATTAAGAAAATCTTACAGCAAAATAGAACTGAATTTTCTTACTCTGGAAGTAAGTGGGTCAACTTCAAACTGCCTTTCGGTGAGTGTATACCCTTAACTCAGTGTCTTAACACTCTGTAACAATGTGTAGCAGGTTCAGACAAGCATATAAAGCAGAATTAATTTTTGCTTTCTGACTTCTATATTGATTTGAGCCTACCAAATAAACAATCGCAGTCAGCTAATCATGTGGGTACAGTTCATTTTGCTATGCTCCTATTTTTCACTATTGAAAAAATATATAAATTGGAGAAAAATTAAAAGTTTTTCATTTATTATTTATTACAAAAGGAAAATACGAGGCTAAAAGTTTAAGCGAACGGTTAGTTTTGGAGGCAGCTCAGTCATAACCTTAGCACTGAATTTGTCTCCATCTAGCTATGTGGATAAAAATCTTACTTCTTTATGATGTTATATTTTGTGGCAACCACCCCGTTGAGCACAATATTTGAAGTACAGATTTACAGTGCACAACTTGTTATTTCCTTGTTATTTTAGGGCTTTGCTAATATATACGCACATGGTTTGCTAGAATTCTTAATGCACTTCAGCCATTCTTATTTCAAAGGCAGTCTTAATATTCAGTCAAAACTCTCTAACGTATTTTCAGTTACATAGGAGGGACAGATCCAATTTTAATTTATTTACTTTTTAGTGGATGCCAATCAGTAAATGTTATCATTTTGGCTGTCCTTGCTGGGATCCTGCAGCTCCTTCAGCTGGTAGGTTGCTGGTTCCATTTTCCGCTGGGATAAAACCCTGCCCTTAAGAATCTGTCTTGGATTATATAACTGGGTACTGTGAGCACTTCTGCACGTAGGGCTTAGTATGATTATTTCTAGGTAGATATGACTGTGCTTGGTGTTGTCCCATCTTAAGGACGAAGTTTATGGTTTCTTCTTGCACTGGTGCCCACGATTTCTGCATCTCTCCCTGCATGCTGAGGAGCTCTCATTCATGCCTCACCTCACACCAGTCGTGGCCACAGCAGTTGCTTAGTACCCTCCTATCATCTTAAGGCTAGTCAGCTGGATACTGCATTTCTCTTTCCTTTAGATATGTAGGTGTATGTAATATTGATTTAAGAACAGATATTTTTCACTTCTCCCTGCTGAAATAACTCCTGAAGAATGAAAACATGAACTGTGCTAAGACTGAGATTACTTTACTCTTTTCTTCCTAGTAATTATTTATGAGCACAGAGTTGCTACACTAGACAAAGTTTGTAGCTGAAGAAATGAAAGTTGACGAGAGCCAAATATAGAAAAGAAATAAGATGTGAAATGTTGTGAGACAAAACAACTTCCTGTTAGTTGTAGTGAGTTCCCCCTTCTGCATGTTTTCAGTCAGATTGCATGTTTTTTTCATTTATATTCATTTAATTTTTCATTGAAACTTCATGAAAATTTTCATTTAAATGTGTATTTTCATTTAAATGTATGAAGAAATCTAGCATATCATCCTCAGGCTTGCTGTCATTTAGTCTTTGAGCAAGAAATTAATTTTCTCAGCATTTGCACGTTTATCTATTCATCAGTCTTAGTATAAATTAATTAAAAACTAGATCTTTTGAAGAAATTCACCATCTGGATTTACTTAATTCACTTAATTGACCTAACTGAATAATTCTGACCCTACACACTTTTTTTATAGAAAGAGTCAATTTTAATCCTTAGTAAAGGTTATTTGGATAAAATTAGGATCCAATTAATCTAAACGATTAGTAATTTCATCTTCCTGTTCATGCAGGTTATGAATAGACTCATTAACAAAACTGATAAAACAGAAGTGGAATCTTTGTGAGTGGAATCAATGCTTCAAGCAACTCAAATTATTGCTGTTGATTTTTTTTTATTCCAGTTAATAATTCCATTATGATAATGACTTGGTGGCTTGATGCAAACTATTTTATTGTATAAATATATGCAAATATCTATATACATGTTAAGGGCTCTTGTTGGTGGATTGCTTGCTCAGCTCTCACTGCTCTGTGAAGGGTCTGTAACTGTACCACATTGCCATGCCTTTGATCTCTCAACTCTGCCGTAAGTGCAAGGAGCAGGAGGGACACTTGAGAAAGGGCTGAGGCGCTGTATCTTCCTTGAGACCCCCACTCTGTGCAATGCTGATCCTGCAGGCACAGACCTCTAAATGTGTGAGTTGCTACAGGCTGATGGCCAACTTCACTGGTGCACTTTGGCACCTTAACTTTATCCAAGCAACTCAAAGGATTTCCAAATTGTGCTTCTGCTGGAGTTCTGTAACGAGAGAAGGAGGGTGAGAGACGGAGAAAATGTCAGACTACTACCAAGTAGTTTCTATTTACCTGAAACTGTTGTGCAGTTGCATTTTGTAGCAATACCTCAGTCTTTAAAATGGCGCCTACTGTATTAAACATCTTTAAAAAACAACCCTGGAAGTGAAGTAATTGGGTATTATAAATAATAAAACAAAGTAGATAGATTGAGAATATTTGTATAGGTATTGCATATTGTATGACCCTGTTTGGTGTATTAAATAGGTACAACAACTGCTCTTCTAAAGATGCCAATGCAAAACGACAGGAAGTAGGCTGGCAATTAACACAAACTGGTGGAACCAAAATAAACAATGAGATTAATTTCTGTCTCTCAGTCTCCTCTACTATAGGTGGAAACTGAATTTCACACCGAATTCTGCTGTACAGATGTTCTAGCATGGTCTAAAGCTGTCTTTAAGAGTGCTTCATAAAAGAAAGCCAGAAGATAGATTCCTGCCGTCCAGATCTCACTTCCAACTGTTTCTCCTTTCATATACATACAATAATTTCAGCAATGAGACTTTTTTTTCTAATGTGAGATATGGTGAGGAGCATAAGGTAAAATATTAATGCAGCCCTTTGTTTGAATGGAATCAAAATTGCTTGAGACAGCTGTGCCAAAATTACCCCATCGTCACATTAAAACAGAGACTGGCCATTGAGGTCATTGTCAGTGCAAGCTAATAAAGTAATGAAGCAGGAAGCTGATGGTATGTCTGATCTTTCTGCAATATATTTTAGAGCTAAACAAGCTCTTTCCTTTTTTCACCTCCTCCAATATTCTTCTCAATTCATTTACTTTTTAAATGCAATATATCTGACTCTCCACTTCCCAAAAAACAAAGAAGCAGATTTATGCTTGTTGATTTAAGCAGCGTTTCTCATCTTTTTGTTCACAGCACTTAGAAGGTGACCTGTGAAACCATTATAGTTAAAAAGTAAAACAAAACAAAAATGCAACTTACATATATGTGTGAGGTCTCTCTTTTTCTCTCCTGTGTAACTTCTAAGGTTCCCTTGGCAGCACAGTCATGAGCTGTCTCGTGACTGCTGTCAACCCCAGCTGCTGGGCTCAAGGTCACACTATTTCATTTAGTTGTTCAGGTTTAAAAATTTGTAAGCCAAATGATAAAATTATGGCTTTGTAAAACAGTAGAATTTTGCTTATTGAGGGGTGAAGAGATTTATCACTCTACCCAAACTGGAAAACAGTAGCTGGTAAAAACTGGCCCACATTTTTTGTTTGTTTAATTTGGTGACGTTCTATTGCAAGAAAGGTGAAAAACATTAAGAACACAGAAAAGGAACAGCTTGCACAGAACTTGTGTACCTTAAAGTGCTTCTTTCTTTTCAAGGATAGGTAGTCTTACACAATTCTAGTTAAAAGGTGCAGATTTTAGTAAGATTAAATATATCTGGAAAGAAAGTAATGTATATAGCTTACTTTATGACCGGTGAACGTTTGTTCCTTTTGCAAGATAGATGGAAAAAGCAAGTGTCTATACAATTCATTTCTGTTGTCAGCTGAAGAAACATAGGAAAATAAACTTAGATCTCAACAGACAACTTAATTATGCGACCACTGTTTCTTTACAAACACAACTTTCACCTGTTTTGAAGTCTATCCAATTTAAATTCCTGTTTTCATCCTGAAAAGACAATTTCACTACAAGGAACCCATATATGGGTAGAAAAAGGTAGTAAAGAGAGTGAGCATTAGCTGATGATTTCTGAAGACTTGGCTCAATATTTAAACCCTGTTAAATGAAAATAAACTGGGGTCTCTCATTCCAACCCCTGTTTGTCGATATTATAGAATCATTATATAGTTCAGCACAGTTTGGCAAAAGCAGCCATCTCCGCTTGAAAGAAGCTTGGAGGATGAAATGACATGGACACCCTGGCTTGACACAGAAACAGGTTAGTAGACCCATACAAATAACTTTTTACAGAGCTTGCATGCACTGCGTAGGTCTCTGCCATCAGTCTCTTGCCTTCCTGACTACCTCATTCATGCACACCATAGGGAGTCTATGCAAATACATGAGATATGGGAGGCAGCTTAGCCAAGGTGGAGATTTCCAAAGGTTAACTTTCTTTTGCTCCTCCTTCCCGCTTCTAAAGCAGAGAGGATGTTAGCAATGTTAGCTGTTGGCTGGGAGACACTGAAGACCTGCAGTCAACTAGTAAAAAATACTAGGCAGAAAGGCTTGAGTGGAATTCAGACCTTCTGAACAGGGGTAGTAGTACCTACTGATGGCATCATCTGGATTTCTCAGGCAGACATCACTGTTTAGGCTCTCCTTTCATTATTTTGTGTGGTTCAAGAATATCTCAGTAAATCTCTTTCATCTTTTTTCCTTTAAGCTTCTTATAAAGCAAAATTCTTTCTCTGCCACTCCCCAGCCTTCTATTAGGAAAAAAAATCCTGTTAAATATATGTCTGAGTTCAAGATTCGTTTTGTGTGAATTTTGAACTGTAAATGTCAAGTTCAAAGATGTAACCTGTGGACCCATTTTCCTGTTTCCTGAGGCATAGAAATGATCCCCTGCTGGGTATGCAAGAGCGAAATCTTTTGAATGTAGAAAAGAAAGTTCAGGGAAAAATTGGTGGTTGTTAATTCCTTTTCTGGATGTGGGTGCAAAGCTATTGCACATAACTTTCATTATTATAACATTTTTGTAATATATGTGCTAAATAAATTTTCAGTTTAACTATCGTGAATTTGATCTATATTTTTAAAAGGTCTTTTTTTCAGAAATAATGTATTACAACTAGTAGTTAAAATTTACCATTGGTAGGCCATACCTGTTCATCATTAATATTTACTGGGCTATTAAATTATATGTAACCTTCCAATTACAGTATATAGTAGTACTTACAGAACTGGCCTTGTAGCCTTTCTCTTTATTGCAACGACACCACAGGTTAAGATTCAGATTATACTGATTTACTGTTAGGCACATGGAAACTTCTGGTTAGCCAAAAAAGCACTGTGAAATCAATTTGGATGTTAATAGGTCAGCAATGATTTTACATTTTGTACTTAAAATGAACTTGTTTAGGGGAAATAGACGTACTCTTTCTCCATAACCTAGAATAAGAATGTGCGAAGACTTTATTAAAACAAAGGCCTCCAAAATCTGACTTCCTAAACAAAACCTGTATTAATAAACATTAACTTGCATTACATTTGGTAACTGAAGGTACAGACAAAGACATATGGGAACAGGGGTAGGAGAGGGAAAAGCATCACAGATAGCCAGAGGCTTATGTATATACAAATATGCATGGGTGTGTGCACATGCATGTGTGCGTGCGTGTGTGTGTGCATGTGTGTGTGTATGTATGTTTGTGTACATATTTTTTATATATATATATATATATGTATATATATGTGTGTGTGTGTGTGTGTGTGTGTGTGTGTGTGTGTGTTTCTGTGTTTCTGCAAGGTATACTTTAAAACTAAAAATCAAAAAAAGATGAAGCAACCTGCTGGTTTGCTCACTAGTAGAGTAACTATTATGTGAGTTAGGGATCTATTTTATTTTCAGTGAAATATCTGATAAGCCATTAACAACATTCTCTAGAAATTCTTAAGTGGATCTTGTCTTGTGTTCTTTGACCTCAGCTACTTCTTTCTGTAGCCAAAAATACAAATGAGAGAATTCTGAAAGGATTTTTTCCCCTTAGACATCTCTTTTAGAAAAAAAGAAAGAAAGAAAGAAAGAAAGAAAGAAAGAAAGAAAGAAAGAAGGAAAGAAAGACAGAAAGACAGACAGACAGACAGACTGTAGCCAGAAAATGCTGTAGGAGAAATGTTACATTATGTTAGGGTTCAGAGCGTGGGAAAACTCACCTAGCATGGAAGTTTGTTGTTCTATGTCTATATGTGTGTGTTACGGTTTGTTTTTTAATATCGACCGGGCTCTCCGGAGAATAGGAAGAAATGGAAATCCCTACTCTGTTTTCCCTTACTTCTCCTTTAAAATATCATTATTTAATACATGTAAGGTTTAAAAAAAAAAAAAAGCATCTCTTTCAGGGCTCATCTGTATAGCCTTGACCAAATTTGGTTCAGTATGAATGAGGGTCTCCTAGCACAATCATTTAACCCATATTAAATGCTATTAGATAAATTAATTTGTGTCCAGCTACATCTGTATTTACTTTTAGCCCATTTTCTAAAGGTAACTAGATTTAGGCAATTATGCTTTTGGTCTCTGGTCTTCTGCTTCCCCGCCCTTTCTTCCCGAAACTGCAATCACCAGCAAATTTGACATACGTGGGATGAGTTTCAAAGATAATACATTTTTATAAGTATTGTTAGGATGAGTCACCAAAAAGGAGCAAGAGAGTACACCTTATTAAGCTCTCCATTAAGGAAGTGGTTACACTGTGAGCTCACCTTCCTCAGACATGGAAGCATCCAGGCTCACAGGTTGCAGTGCTCAGAGGTATTTTAGTTTTTTTATCTGCCCCAATGAATCACATATGTCGATGTTTTTTAATGAAGATTAATTGTTTATGGAATAAAAAGACAGCGATATAATGTCTGTGCCTACAACCCACTCGAGTCACTCAGCTCTTCTACCGATTTGACACCTCCCCTAACTCTCTGCCTTGCCTTTAGTATTATTGAGCTTTGTAAACCTGTCAGATGAAATTCTACTGAGATGTGTTGGAAATTTAATGCTACTGAAATTGGCATATAATAAAGTCATTTTTTACAATTGAAAGCTTACAGGATTTTTGTTTCGTTTGTTTGCTTTTGTAGGCATCACCTTTCAAAGTCTGTTAAAATGACATGAGTTAATCAGCCAAATGTTAACCAGTTGGAAGGTGGGTTGCTGGACATCTGATACTTCATATTTTTCAGTAGGCTGCAGTCTGTTCCTATTCCATCAAAGATCTTGAGTAGATTGCCAATTTTAAGCAGAGGAATAGTGCTGTTAAATTTACCCTAGCTTTTTCAGTTGTTTAAAATGGTCATCTTTTATGGTGATTTGAGTCCTATGAACTCTGAAGCAAGAATCTGAAGGAGAAATGAGGATGAGCAGTTTCCCTTCCGAGACACTGACTTGCAAACATATATGTTCCTTCTTATTCAATGCTACTGTGCTGTTATCCTGCATAGGATTGGGTTTTTAGCAGTGGGACTACAGATGCCCGATTTCCAAAGGGCTTGTGACACATACTCTTCCCTCCCTCTTCCCCTATGCATTTGGATGGTGGCTGCCCAAACAATAGCTCTTGCTACAGAGAGACATTATTTTGGATGTCTCTTTACTATCAAGCCATTAACAGCACTAAAACATGCTGGAACTTTTTTTATCCTGGAAACGTTCAGTCCTCTGATGAGTCTGGCTGAAATTGGCCCATGGGCTCCAAAGCTTTCAAGGCTGGGCCGGTGGTGGTTCCACAGCAGGATGTCCTACTACTGATTTCCTTAAACACAACATAAAGCATATTGTGACTGTGGACAGCCACGTGCACATCTTAAGTGTTAGTTATGACTTCTTTTTCTCTGATCAGAAATCATGTTTCTGAGCACAGAACTCTGAACTGCATGAATCATAAAGCATGGCTTAGATATAGGAAGTGTATTTTCTCAGCCTACAGTAGGAAAAGTTATCACGCTGTTTTTACCATCTGTTATACTTTGTTTGAAAAGATAAACAAAATATCTTAATTCTAAGCTTTGCCTCTAAATACCAAGTGGTTCCTTGATTTTGGTGGGGGGAAGGGTTTGTAGCTGCTTTTTTTCTAAAAATAGCTGCAGTTTAGTTTGCTCATCAAAGGAACTCAAAAGGTTTGACTTTAATTAGAATTTTGTGTAAGTTCTTGAATTATTTTGTATTTTTCTTGAATAGTCAGGGCAGTTTTAGGGATCTTGGGAAGATGGGAGAAAGAGACATTCATTTATGATATTCATGAAACTCTGTTTTCAGGCTAAAGAAATAAAATGGTGGATATTGAAAAGATAAATGCAGAATTTTTTTAGTCTAAAAAAGAGCATGATTCACATTTTAAATTTCTGTGAGAAAGTTTCATTCAGGTCATTCCTTAATTGTCAGGCTTAGCTTACTAATTACAGTGGAATTGTACCACAGATTTGTGGACCATTTTAAAGGAACTGATATGACTACCACAGCTTTAGATGTAGATGAAGTAAGCATTTTATCCACTTGGACATTTATTTCTATTCTTTCACTTGGGCCACCAAAGAAAGTCACTCACTCCAGACTTCAGGTAATGACTGCAAGTTTTTCAGCTTAGATTGTTCCTTGTGTAAAACAGCTCATGTTTAATTCTCCATGAAATACGATTTTGCTACTGTGGTCAGCTGTGATGGGATTACGAGAAATTGGGAAGGAGAGAAAGAGGGGAAAAGGAATTCAATTCAGTTTGTTTCCTTGGAAGCTGCTATACATCACACCTTCTACTGTATAAAGTATTCTGTTTTGTCTGATCTAGAGGAAAATAATTTTGTGTTAGTTCAGGAGGACTCTGAAAAGTCTTCATAGCAAACAATTAGGGAAACACAACTTATATACATAAGTTTCAAATGGCTCAGAGTAACTAATTCTCTTCACTGGATCTGCCAGCAGACCCCTAAAATTACAGGGACTGTCTGGAAAGGTGGTTGGCCAAAATGCTGTTACAAAGTGCATCACCTGTATTGTTATGTGCAGTTAATGTAGAAAATTGGTGGTGTACTGGAGACTCTCAGCTTCACAAAATATATATGCAACCAGAGTCATGTTTAATGTTCTCAAGGCTATGTCAGCAGCTAAGTAAAGTGCGTAGGCAGGAAGGGGAGAATTTGGACTTAAACTCTGGAGAAACTCAGCTTGTTAACAACCTCTGCAATAGCCTACATACTACATTCATCCAGTGGATTAAGTGTAGCAAGATGGATGGAAATCACTGGAAACAGTTGGTTTTGGAGAAAAGCTGTAAGAGCATTTACATTTGTAATTTAGTCTCTAATCATCAGGATATTTAAATAGTTCAGGGTGAATAAAAGAGTGGTAAAACTAAGTACATCATGCAGAAAAAGAGGGTTAGCTCTGTATTCTGAACCCTTTCCTCTCTAATGGCTTTTTATAGGCCAGAGTGCACAAACGTACTGTTAAACTGAGGTGAAGTGTGTTTTCATATTTATTTTGCTTGTAATCTTTCACTTCTAACCTTATAGCCAGAAGCTTGACCTGAAGTTTTGTTCAATATATTTTTTCCTTATGTAACCATTAAGCCTTGGCAGGCTTGCAAAAAAAAAAAAGGAGGGTTGTGATGTAGGGATGCTCCCCATCTGTCAGCTGTCCTGAGATGGGTAGTCCAAACAAAACACTACGTGCATTTTCGGAGGCACTTCCATCTGAAATATATTAATTGGTAGTAGTGGTTTGAAAGTGTTTTCCAACAAGGACCCTTTTGTGAATGCTGGTGTCACCTAGTGCTGGAGTTCCTTCTACCAAGCTCAGACCAGTACCAACCACAAGAAGATGACAAAGAAACATCACAACCTCCCATTACATTTTATCCTTCATATATTTTGTTGTCTTGTTTACACCTTTACCATGTATAATGCAAAACTTTCTGTAGCTGGTGGTTTACATAGCCAGTTCTTTTAGCCTTTTAATGAATAATATCTTTGTTATATTACTAGATCCTTTCAGAAATAAGGCCTTGATATTGTGCATGTGCTGACTCTCCTTACCTGGGTGTATGCATAATTCAGTGCTAAATTCTAGGATCCTATGTGAATCTCTTACACTGACTTCCTCTTGCACTTAAAGCAAATCTATTAATTTGCACTCATTTAAGGGGAGTGCCCATCTGTATGTGAGCAGGTGAAACAAGCTTTGGATCTAAGAGAATTCCTGCTTTGGAGGAAGCTCAGACTAAAATTTATTACTTAAGAATAAATGAGCCTCATAAAGAAAGGTGAGTTTTGAATACAGAGTGTGGTGTTATGAGCTTTGAAGCACTCAGCTAATTCACTTAATAGCAATATGTTGCCTGAATGTAGTGTTATTAAACTTTCTAATTCAGCCTCTATTACTTACAGGATATTTATTTAGATTCATGAGATTGTCTTACTTAAGGAGAAAAAAGTTTAAATATATTTTGTTCACTTTACGGACACGTTGCTATGTTTTATGGCTCATGTATAGATTTTGTTTCCATGCAGCAAGCTAGGTCAGGGCAACACAAAGAATTTTAGAAATATGGAATATATTGTGTGGAAATAAAGAACCAAGATTGAATTCTCCCCCATTATCTTTATAACATCTTTATGACATAGCACCAGCTGAATTTTAATAGTTAACTTTATTCTGAAACTACTTAGCTTATGTGGTCATAGCTATTGGACTGTAGAAACTGGAATTAGCAGTGGACAAATCAGATACTGCTATAGAGGGAGATAATAACCCACTATAGTGTCTCTTGGGAGAAATAAAAATAAAATAAACATAGCCTGGCACAGCTCAGTAAGTAGAAAGCATTTTCTGGTTCTGTAGTTCTTAAATGTCGTGATTAAAGATCTGAGTACTACTGAAAAAAATTTGAAGGGAGAAGCGTAATCAGTGTATTATATTCCCACTTTTACTTTACTTTAAAAAGAGAGATGGTAAGCTTGACTGCATAATGCTGAGACTGGGGCTACTAATTGCAAGTGTACACTCAAAGCTCAACCCACAGTTTGATAACAGTTGTCCTTGTGCTGCTGCCTTTCCATTCATAGGAAAGCCAGTTTGGGAGTCTCTCATGTATGCAGCCCCCAGAATTCGTAAAAGTTATCAGAAATGAAGGAGGGCTACTCTTATTTTAGATATCTATAGTGTTTTGTGTGCATTGGAACTACTTGTCCTTAGCTCCTTTTGTAGTCAATGACACAGTTATCCTCTTTAGGATGAGACAAATCATGCCTAAAAGATCCTCTTTTTCTCCATCATTACTCTAGATTCCTTTTGTAGTTAATCTCAGATACAGAGGTTTACATTTTGTTGTCCTTGGTACCTCTCAAGAGCCATGTCACTCTGTCAAGACCAGCCTCCAAACTTTACTTTGGAGAAGATAATGAGAAGCTACTAGCCATAATAGGTTCCTAATGAGCTTATGTATTCCTTCTACCTTATAGCTACAAGCTGCCGTTTTTGCATACAGGGGTGGGGAGCATGGGACTTGGGACACTTCTGTTTCGTATGCACACAACCTGCTTCTTAAGACTTGGAGGTACCACCTTAGCCTCATAGATTACTAGAAAAGGGAGTCATAGCCAAAGCTAGGGTCCATTTCCAATGACTAGAAAAGCTGGTCCCTTTGAGATGTACCGTGTTGTAAAGAAAATGTAATATGAATATACCAAGAAACAGTTAAAGCTACTTGCATATATCATATCTCCACGCAGAAATTATTCATCTTTATTTTTATTAAAACAAAAACATCTCTAGTCTGCACACTGATTAATTGACTGGAATTAGAAGGGAACTTAGAGAGACCTGGAAACAGTTTCCCTGTTATTTTTAATACTTTTATGCAAGAAGAGAGGAAGCCAATGGCCCTGCAAAGATCCTCCTTTTTTGAAGGTTCTGCATCGGTTCATCAGGACATACCAGACCCATTAATGTGAGTCTGAACAAAAGAGACTCCAAAGCAACGTTAGTATTGGGTGACCTTTCCTCATTGCTTCCTTGCGCATACAGCTCTGAAAACAGTATCTAATGACACTAACATGAGAGGAAAAGTGATTTAACAAAGTACATGGAGAATCCCTGGTGGGATGTACTAGAACCTGGTACCCATCCCATTCAGCTTTCAGAGTGGGCTTTACTTCCCTGGTGCAAACAAGAATAGGATTGTCCTCTGTGCAAGGGGTATGTGGCATCTGGGTTGATTGGTGGCAATTTAGAAGGAAGCTGCGCCTACTTGGCACATGCTTGGGAGCTTGGGGAACGGCTGTATTGAAAGCCAGGTGTCCTGCTCTGTGCATGGTATGGTAAAGGGGGGCATCATATAAGCCTGATTTAAGGCATACTGTGGTCCAGTCCACTTTTCTCAGTTCCACTCTTTGACAGACTCCCAAAGGAGAAGAAAGAATAAATTGAAATACTTAAATGTCTTCATCAAGTAATGTGATATCTAATGAAAATATACTATATGAGGTAAGCCGTTATGAAGACATTGTTAAAGGAAACCTTTTTCATTGCTGTAATTTTTCTAAAGTATCTAATGATCTTGTCCATCAGTGAAATTCCAATGTACATTTTGAAAGTCTGATGTGTCAAAACATTTTGTCAAAATCATTCTCTTTAGGAAAAGGAAATAAAGCTTAGGTAATAATTTGAGAATTCATATTTGCAGAACCTAGCAAATCAAGAACAATACTCATTTCATAGCAGCAGAGCAAACCATAGTCACAACTATTTTAGTGTCTTTCTTCACTTAAAATAATCTAAGGGGGATATGGTCTGCTGATCATAATTCTTTTTCTGTTAATATTTAATAATGCTCAAGTTTACCAACATTGCTTTTAGAAGTTCTCTAGCATACATGCTATCCTTATAAGAGGCCTATTCAGTTGATCCGTCTTTGGAGCATTGCAGTATTTGAAGTTTCCTAGAGGGCTCCACTGCCGAAATGACGATCCAGTAAGGTTCTGTAATGTTCAGACTGCCTAGGTGTTTCTGTGCTTTTCTATGGCTGCACTCTTACAATTTGCCAAATCATAGGGCCACTGTGTGGAAGAAGTCAAAATGCAAGGAAGCTACTGGGTTGAAAGTTAATCAGTTTTTCTTGTGAAGATCTGTTCAGCTGCATCTGTAGGCTTTGTAGAAGTCTGCAGAAAAGTTTCCTTCTACAGCCCCTACAGGGATATAATTAATGGCTTAGTTTTAAAGCACTTGTCTGAGTTTGTATGGACACAAGACATCCTAATGATGATTATTAACGTTAACAAGTTCACAAGAGTTTGTCCCACTCTTGTATTCTTTGCTCTTTAAGCAAGTAGAGGTCTCCTATACAAACAAATTAAATCACAGGTCTTAAAAAGAGGGAATGCTTATGCTCAAAGGCATAGCCTAAAATAAAAGTGTAAAATATTAGAAAAGTGCTCTACTTCTCAACTGCATAGTATATGACGGTTTGACTGAGCTATAGCAGACAGAACAGCATCCTGTAATACCAAAGAAAGATCTCTCATCACTTAAATGTGAGCAGACATGATGAACAAGTGCAGGTAAACCTCTTTCAAAATGTGTGTGTAATGGAATCTGCAGAGAGCACAAAATTTTCTGCAGAGAGATTTATTACTGTAAACATAGTTGGTTCTACAGACTATTTAAAAAGTAGACTTTGGCTCATTTAGAAACTCCACTTTCTCCTATAGTAAAACATCCACAGTATAAATATATTTCACCATTGGTAGGGCTGTATAGTAAACTGCATACACAAGTGATATATATCAATAGACTTTTTTACAGTAATAGCCAAAGATGAGAAATAATTTACTACCCTTTCTAAAACTCATAATCAGACCCATTTGGTAAGCGAAGCTCTAAAGTTCCTAACAACAACAAAGGACTTTAAAAACACCTGCAGGTGGTAAATGCAATCAGACACTCCGTGTGGATTCATCACATAATTCCCCCAAGGAAACAGATGAAATCATTACACTGAGAGGCTATATCCTTGGAAAGTAGTGTTCGTAATTGAACTATTCCAAACAGTCTGCCACTAAAAATACATCCTTCAGATGTCAAATGCTGCTCTGTCTCGCAGCATACATGATCCACTGACATAGGTCACGGCAGAGTTTAGATGTGACTGAATAAGCCGTTTGACCATAATATTTTTCTGTGACTAGTGTATGAGGGTTTTGTTTGTGTGTTAGTTGGTTTTTGTTTTTTGTTTTATAACTGGGTAACACCACTAAATCCTTCATTAATCCACTGCACCCTCTTACGAGGAACTTTTCACCTCCCATCATTAAAAAGAAATGAAAAGAAACAGTAATAGGGCTGGAACCTTGTAACTTTTTGAGAGATGGGGGAGGGAGGACTTTGTATGCAGTGAGGATAGTCTCTAATCTGAGCCCAGTGACTATTTGCTGTACATTAGCCTAATTTTCAGTTAGAGGACGATGTTTTGATAAAGCAGGCTGGCTAGCAACAGGGATGGTGTGGAAATGGAAGTGAACAGCCTGAGGAAGAAGCAAAATCCAGAGAGCTTAATGTTCTGCGCTTGGTAATGATTTGTCAGATAACCTCTATCACAGAAATCTGAAGGAGTTGGCACACAAAGCTGGTGGGAGGGCTTTCAACAAATCTGTTGAGTCAGAGTGATACTGTACTACTGGAAAATAGCAAATGTAGTAGCTACATTTGAGAAAGGGGAAATATGTAATCCAGCCAAATGCCAGACTGTTATTCTAGTCTCAGTAGTATGCAACACTTTTGAAAAAAAAGAGCTAAAGAAGGAACTCCTTAGAAATGGAATAATCAGAATATGGGTTGAACAGAAATAGATTCCTCAAAACTGATTTCATACTGCCTGTGACCCAGCAGTGCATGTTCCAAATGGTCAAATATACTTGATACAGTGCTATGTGGGAAATTCCTAATCTACTCAGAAATATTGGGGATTAACAGAGAAATTAAGTGGGCAATGGACTTGTGCTGGGCAAGAAAGCAGTAAATTGTGACAGGAAACTATTAGGCTGATGGCAGGTCATTAACCGCTTGCTACTTAGTAGTAGTTACTGACCATGAAGTTCATGCTGAGGCCAGGCTGGTATAAGACAATGCGTATACAACAGCCATTAATAAACTCTGTTTGAATACCAGAATTAAGTTTCGAGCCACAGCACCAGTGAGTTCCTGGATGAACCCTCTAACAAGAACTTAAGCAGGTGAGGAAATCTAAGTTTCTTCAAGATGGAGTTAAGAAAATTTATGTAAGGGATTAAATTATCCATTGCTTAAAGCAAGGGGTCTGTGACCACAGAGGTCACGTCCACAATATCGAATAATAGGAAGGAAGAATGCCTAACTGAGCTTGACCACGGCTGACTTTCTAGAGTGATCATTTGGTTAAGAGATGCTGCTTGTCAGCAAGTTTGGTTAGCCGCAGTTCAACTACCTAGCATTTTACTTGGCTGAGAACCCACAGCCCTCACATTTGACCCTGAACAACCCAGCGTGCCAGTAGCTCTTCTGGGATGCAGACGTAGATGGTGAGGTTGCTCTCAGGTCTTGTGTAGTCTGTTTCCATGAACTGTAATGATAGTATTTTCCCAAAGAAAATGTGTTCTGATTGTTGAAACTTGATGACTGAAAGGTGTAAGTAAATCTAAAACAGTTTTGGAGCTGAGACTTTTTCTAATTTCTTGTCTTTCCTTGTAAAGGAAATAGTTGGCTGTGCTCTCCAGAGTCTGCCAGTGGGTCTCTCAGTTCTGCAACAGCACTCGTTACCTTTGATCCTTGAATTTTTCTCACTGTAAATAACTCTGTCCTGACAGATTGTCCTCAGGCTCATAATTGCTATGAATATATAATTTTGGGGTTTTGCTCTGCAAGCCTCAAAGTATACTAACTTCCTATAATATTTTACATGGGTCTGTCACAGGAAATTTCTTTATAGTAGGATAGATCAGAAGGAAGGACAGCACAGCTGATGAAGGGATAGTGCATTATTGTAAGGATGCAGACTGGGAAAATAGATGTCTACTGAGCAGTTACAAGGTGAGAACAGCTCCATGGAGAGAACTAGGAAATGCTTACACCCAGCTGTGTTTCATTTGACTTCAGTTTTGAACTACTCAGGAATGAATTTTAATTTCTATGTTTTATGAAATGAGATTTCTTTTGCTTTTATTTTCTCCAAGCTGGCAGCAGTTCAAGGCTTGGACTTGAGAAAAGAAGATTCAAAGACAGCACCAAAACCAGGAGTGCTGTTTTAGTACTGTGAAAGTGCATGTGTGTTGCATCCTATCTACTAGTGTTATGCCTGCCATATCAGAACATGTGCAAGGCTCCATAAGGAAAAATGAGTGGGGACTGAAGCTGAAGAATGACCATACTCAAAAAATATATTGAAGGGGGAAAGGCGGGGTAGAAACCAAAATGTCCTAGCCCTCGAAAAAAAAAAAAAGTAGTATAAATTCTTCCATATCACTTTATAGCAAAAGTAGAAGAAATAGGAATGCCACAGGTAAACTGTGCATCAGAGCAGAATTGTTTCTGCTGCCTTCCTATTTGTTCCTTATTAAAGTTAGAAGTCATTGCAGGCTATGCAGCTCCCTCATGTATTTATTCTGACTCACAAGCTCCCATCTGCACCCTGTATTCAGTAGTATATCTGCAGAATTTGCAGCTTTGTGCAATTCCATGTACACCATCACATGCTCAAACTCAAATTAAATTGTGTGTGTGGTTTTTTTTTAAACATAAACCATGCAAGTGAGTCATCCGCAATATTTAGATGCAGCAAAAAGGACTTCTCTGGGAGATGAAAAGTTCCTTGCACTTGAATACCTTAAAGAACCTAAGGAGGAAAGGGTTGTGCCCGTGAGAACGCCGGGCTGATGCCTGGCAGGGTCGCATTGTCTGCTTTCAATTATGAACTTCCTCTGTGACCTTTACCAAAACACTCCCCTTCTGTGTTGATTCATCAGCTGTAAAATGGGAATAAATGTATCTCACCACCTCTAAAGATAAAATAAAAGCCATATGAGGTTCAGGTATTAGGGTTATAGGAACTATACAAATACCTAAAATGAAACACCAGGAAGAAATGCGAAGGAATAGAATTACAACATCCCTTATTTCTGATTTCTTTGTTGTTTTTCTGCCTATTGAGACCTTATGTTAACCTCCTTAATTTTAGTAGATATGCAGTATTACTTTGAGCCATGCATGCTGCAACACGTATTTTCAGTGCAACCACGTCATTCACTGCTGTGTAGCTAACAGAAATGGTAATAAATAAACAAGATTTTGAAGGAGTAAAAGCCAGCAACTGCCTTCCCGCGCTATTTTAACGTGCTCGCGAGACTGGCTTGCACGCCTTCCCCTCTCAGTTATTTCAGAGGCACAACGCCTGGCCTTCACCTCGCATTTTGTGAGCACGCAGACCGCCAAGAACATGGCCGCTTTTTAGGGAGGTCAATTGTGTGTTGAGAGCCCCATCCAGTGGCCAAGGTGCGCTGTAGCAACGAAGACCTGCGTTTAGTGCAGAAAGCATTGGATCATTTTTACTGAGAAAAACCCAAGGCTGAAAAATAGCTACATGGGATACTGAACAGGGACAGGTAGAGCTCGGATGCTAAATGAGAACCCACTAAAGCAAATAAATAATCAGTGGTGAAAGACTTAGGCCTATTCTTGTTTTCCCTGGAAAAAAACAGGATCCGCATACCCAGCTTGACCTATATTACAACCTGACATGTCTATAAATTGGAAAATGTATATAAACTGTTTCTAATGCCGAAGCCTGATGATAATAGCTATCACTTTAGGAAAATATTCACTCATTATACCGAAACACAGTTCAGTCACTACCAAATCTGTTCCTATCCAACTCTACTTCAGCCTTTACCACCTGAAGAACTGTATCTTAAATATTTAAGCATAATAACCTGCCATATAGCTGAAATCCAAACCTAAAATACTTACTAAGAAAATTCTAGTTTTAATGATTAAGTCAACAATGAGTCGAATTAGTAATGGGTGTACAGCCGCTCTGCAAAGAATCCTTGTTTCTACAGTGTTTGTTGGAAAAAAAGAGGATGCTTTCCAGCAAATTACCTGTAGCAAATTATATCAGTATTACTATTGTCACCATTGTATTGTTAGTCCTATTCCATTGCCCGTCACTGTGCTTTCCTCATTCACAGGTCTCTCTTACTCCTTATGCTGCGATAATTATACTGAGGGCTGCTACTTCCATCTTACATCTTAGTGGTAACTGAACATTTGAATCTCAAATACAGCCTTGAAAATCGCGACCTAACACCTCATAATCATTAATTCCTCAAATGGTAAACATTGAGTAAGCACTGCAGGTTGATTAGGAATGAGAAATGCCTTTCTGTGATTACAGCAAGCAGGCTTTTGGGAACCTTTATCCAGACTTTCTTTCATTTCCAAGTTTATATGCCAATAGAAATAACTTCTGATCCAAGTTATTGACAGACTTTACTTTTCTTGTTCATATCTTGTGTAAGTCTAGATTTCATTGTATATGTTGCCTGATATACAGTGAGGTCTAACCTGAAGAGTTCAGAAATCTGCCCATCTGAACAGCCAGCTGAAAGAAAAATATTCATGGAAAGTAATTTGTTTGCATATTGTCAGACCAAATCCTGCGATTGACACAGGCTTTGCAGTCGTGGTGAGAGCATAGCTCAGTGTATCTTTCCAGCAGCAAAACACTGTTGGATAGTCATGAAAGAGAGAAACAGTGGTGTGGGAAGTCTCACTGCAAGATGGCTACATGCCAGAGGGCAATAAGAAGCACGCAAAGTTCGTGTCTGAGGAAGTGCTTGAAGAAGCGGATGTGAAACGAGGGTCAAATACTAAATCAGCACAAACGAAGCTGTAAATAACTGACTGTGGTTAAGAAGGACTCACGTACGTTAACACGAGGGTAACTGTTTTGCAAGATAAGCACTAAGTTATATCAAACCTACAAGGAGCTTGGCTGTTGCAATATGTATGAGCTAATTAACTCTGTTATATAAGTCATAAGAATGCGCAAATAAACTGAGACTTGTGATCATCATAGGATGAGCATGTCTCCCCTTGTCTCCGACACAGTGATGCAAAGGTGTACCAAACGAGCAGCTGGACCCAAAGGATATGGGGAAGGCAGGAACTTCTAAGCTGTCTTTGCTGCTAAAGCAAATAACACAGTTGGACTGTCCTCTGAACACAAAGCTAGCTCACTGTCAAGTGGGTGCAGTCAAAGGGCTGAGCCTAATGAACAGCAAGGGGTGCAGTGTTTGACTCTCCTGTGTCGAGAGCACTTTGTGAGCTTGGTAGCCAGGACCTGAGGAGCCTGCCGAGCCTCTGCTTGAAACTGTTTTTGGTGTTGACGTCCCTCAGGATGAGTTAACATTCAACGGAAGCCTTGCTAAAATGGGCATAGGAGCAAATTTAACCTAAGTTTTAATTCCTCTCTTGGAAGGCCAAATCCAAGGCCATGACTTGCAAGAGAACTGTACAGGCGATATGAAAACGCCCCTCATTGAACTTTCCCTGAATTTCTGGTGTTCGAATAGAATCTGGAAACGGCCGTGAAATTGAATCAGACTACAAGGAACCCATAAGTACTTTTTGTCTGACTCACTTATTTCACTCTGACTAGTGTCCTGAAAGCTCTGCAATGTACCCCCAAACCGTTCTAGCATCTCCTTCCTATGTAAGTATACTGGTACGCTTTCACTGTGCCAAGCACCCTAACACAAGCTGAGGTCCCAAAGAGCTCAAGGATAAACTGCCACTTAGCGGTAAGGACTGGTTTTGAGGCTTGTAATATGAAGCAAGAGAGACAAGTTTCTTATTAGCGAGTGTAAAAGAAGAAGTGGAGGGGCCTTTCAGAATAGTAAAAATATTATTCTGATATTATCAAAGGGAAGAAGGGGAGAGATCACATAGCTTGTTTACACCGTAAAGGAAATACATAAAAAACTGTTTAATCTCTCTTACAGTCAGTCCTAAAAATAATCATGTACAATTTGATAATCACAAGACCCAGACTTTCGAAAGGTGCTGCTAAGATTGTAGTATGGAGCTCCAGGCTCATTTGGAAAGAGTAATTGCACCTTAGCTGCCTTTCTACACTGCTAGCATTTGCATTATCCAAGTTTAGGCACCTAACAATCCACATAAAGTAATCTGCCCAGTCTCTCTAGGCTCCCACTGTAGAGAGTGGAGAGTAGGTGATTCAGGGTAGTACCCATAAGGCCTAGCTGTGAGCCTTTCTGTAGAAGTCACTGACTCCTGGCAGAGCCAGGGAAGACCAGCCAGGTATGGTCTCCACGTAAAGCTAAGTAGCGCGAATTGCCTGTGGCAAGGCTGTAATTATGCCTTTCCATGGTGACTCCAGTTGTCTCACCTAGATATGAGAGCCTTTTAAGAAATGCCAAAAAAAAAAGGCATATAAGTTATGCTAAAGGGAACACTACTAGATCCTTCAACTTCCCTTGCAGAGTTCAGGGTATTAATAAGGAGAAAAATTCAGCAGCAGCTTCACAGAGACGAGAACTGAACAACAGTTCAGCACGGCATGCTTTGCAGTTTGAGTCAGCACATAGAAGGTCTGACAGAGCTATTTCAGAGAGCCAAATGAAAACTCTGAGAGAACCGTATTTTACCAGAAAATGTCAATTCAAGAAAATCTAAAAGGTATGTGAGAACAGAAGATTATTTTTAGAAAATTGTCACAAAAGTTAATTATAAAAACACTAGGAAACTTATATTCTTAATGCTGTTTTTCTAATAGGTACCTTAAGTTGTCCAAAACCCACTTATTTTCATGATTCTACTCTTGGAAAACCATTTTTTTTCTTTTTTGCTTTTAATTTGAAGATGCAAGCATATTTCCTCAGAGTTTCCTTTCAAGCAAAAGCTTTTATATTTTAATAAGCTTTGCTGCCTAGACATGTACCAATGTATTTATTACACTATTCAAGTCTATTTGAGATTTTTAGGACCCTAGATAAGGGTCCTTTTTCCTTGCATGGCAAGGGATTTAGTATATTAGCCTTTATGAAATGCAATAAGTGTGGTCAGAATGTCTTGAAATACAACTGGTACACTTCATATTACGGGTATTTGCAGTTACAGCAATAACTGGAATGTAAATTCTAGCTGTCTTGTGATTCTAGCAATACGGCTTGATTCTGCCTTGAAAGGATTTTTTTTCAAAGTGAAACAAATGCATCTAATATTCAGGAGGAGTCCAAAACTTTAGCCTGCTCTGGTGCTTGCTGGCAAGTCTTGCAGGAATCAGGCAACTGCTGCCCTGGATTCTGTGCTCATGCTCCACGTAAAAACCATCTGCCTTCCTTTTACATGCTGCCCACTGTAGAGGCTAATATAAATGATCTTCTCACAGAGAAGAGAAGGGAATTTCTGACAGCGTTATGATTTTTTTTGCACTTCTAGAAATTTCAGCTCCTCAAAAGTGTTATTAAGAAAGCCTTAGATATCTACCTGGGGACATTTTTGTTTTACAATGGGAACATACACACAGGCATGTAACATACAGCACTTCTTCCCAATGGGCAGGATGTGGAAGCACAAGAGAAAGAGAAGCCTGCACCAGGGATGTTCTTGCTGAAATGCAGGAGATTCAAGTCCGTATGTGCTCTGCCTCCTCAGGTCGCTTCAAGTCCTTGAGTATGTACATACATCCTCCATAGCTGTATAGGTGTCATCTGAAAATTATCCCCCAAAAGCTGCGTGAACCAGAAAGAACTGGTCCAAGAAACCTGCTTGAAGTATTGGGTGTATGTGGTCTGCTGCAAATGCTTCAATTTTAAATATATTTTTCAATTCCAAGGAAGAAAATACCCTGTAAGTTGCATAAATTTAGTGGGAGTGCTATACCTGTGGTAGGGTATCCTTTTAATGTAGTATGCTTCAGCCATGGCAAAGTAAGGAGCCCCAGTCAGTTAAAGAAACTTAATCTTGAGAGGTGAGCTACCCAGTTAGATGGGCTGCTGATTATTGTAGTTGTGCCTGTATCTTGCTGGTATTCTCAGACAGGCCCGTGATATCAGGAAGATACATACTTTGACTGTCACAATTTCTGTTGGAGTCATCAGTGATGATGTGCTGGGACAGACCAGGGCTCAGCTGAGGAGCTGGGACTGCCTGCTGGGTTATGGGGCAATGCTCTCTTCAGTAGCAAACTGTTTCAGAAGTCCCCATTCCCATTTCCTGTCCCCCCTTCTCTGCCCCACCACAGGCCATCCCTATGGGTTGTGCTAACCGGTGTTTGCGTGGCCGTGCTGTACACTAGGTCACTAAAATCATCTACATCAGGAAACAACTGGAAAATGAAAATAAGAAAGGGCTGGATCATTTCACTCTAGTTGTCATGATATAAGTCAATGTGCAGGTCCTATTGCAGGAGCATGGCAATGAATGGCTGGGGATAAAATCTTTTCAAAGCTGCTTTGTCACTAGAGAAAATGTTTCTCAGGACCACACTGTAATTCGTAGGAGGATTAGCGGTGCCGGTTGCCCAACTTATTTGGGTTGCAGTGCTGATGATGCTGTCCAAAAGGAACACATAAATGAAATTACCTGTCTTAGAACAGGGGCAGAAGCATGTTCAGGGCTGCCACTATTTTGATTGTTTGCGTAGCCAGAAACAACACAGACAAAAAAAAAAGAGATTGTAATCAAAGTTGCAACTTAAGTTCCATTAAAAGTGCTGTAATTCAGCAGAGCTGTTTACATTTCCACTAGAAGACGGTGAAGTGAGAAGGATGTTTTGCAAGGGAGATGATAGGTATAATCCAGGCTGGGGATAAAGGGTAAATATAGTCTTTCAGGGGATTATTTAAGATATTTGCTCATTATTGATTAGACAGTAGCCTTTATTGGCAATTACTAATTTTGAGCAGAGAAAAGATCTGGGCTAGATCAATATAATCTTTTATTGAATGTGAATGTTTCAGCTGTATTTCTTTTCAGTGTATGAGGAAGAAGGGAGCAAGAAAAAAGAAAAGAGGATCCTTAATAATTTCTGTTCAACAGAAGCTGAAGAATATTTGTCTTTCTTTTTTTTTTAATATTTGTCCTTTTTTTTTTAATCTAGCACTATCAGAGATGCTGAAATTAGTGCCTCTGTTTTAGGAATTAGTATATAGAGACTATCCTGAAGTCCTATTGACCTCTCTCTAGCAGTGCAATAGCAACCTAGTTATTCACCTTAACATTACAGCAGCGTCTTGTGTATTGCGGGCTTAGGATCAAACTCAAGATCTCTTTAGTTGAGAATAACCTGAGATTGAATATTTGCCTCTGAATCCAGTCAGCAGAGACTTGAAATGGATTGATTGTCCTCACTCAGATATAGGGCTGAGGTTTAAGTCTGAAAACAGACACTCAAACACAAAAATTTTGGGATAATATTGGAAAGAATCGTTTAATATCTGTATTGAAACAAAATTAGAAGGCTCAGAACTGTCATTAAATGAATTTATCATTTCTTATATACCATAATTTTTTCTTGCATCATGACAGAGCCAAAAAAATCAACATTTCGTTAACTGACATTGAAAATCATTTGGGCCTTAGTTTTCTCCTTTTTGCAGCAAAAGGTTATTTATTTTGACGCAATCCCCTCAAACAAACTCTCATTTAAAAATTGCACAGGAAAAATTGAATTAGTAAAGAAAAATCTCCAATTTCATAAACAGTTTTGTCACGACCAGCTGGCACTATTTGGCAACAAAAAAAGTAAAAACTTTCCATTCGTCTCTGCTAATGAGTTATTTGCCCTTCAGCTGCCAAACTTTGCTGCATGTGTTAGTTCAGCTGTTGTCAAATGTTTTATACAGGCATGTAAATATACTCTCTTTAGCAAATAAAGCTAATCTGATTGTTAGTCTGAGACGATATGAGGCTGTTTTTTGCTACAGTGTGCCTGTTTCATAAAGGTCAAAAAAAGAAGTATTAGAATCTTGCAATTTTATCTCAGCTCTGTGAAGGCATTTGATCAACCAAGCATTGCAGGATGCATCCATTTGGCTTTTCCAACTTTTGTTTCCAGTCACTCAGTGGCTGTGATTTAAAGACATAAAAGCTCTTTTTCAAGCTGGTATCTGCTAATAAGACCACAAGGCTCCAATCCTGGTAGGTGAATAAATATATAGACTGAAGGTACAAAGAGTAACTTAGTTTATAGACCCAGTTTTGCAGGAATTAAAGCTGGTAACAGTTTTGGCTGGTAAAATCAAGGTGGATTCTTGTTCTTGCTTCTTTACTGTACTTATTCCAATCCTCTCTGCCACAAGAATATTACCAATTCTTTGGCAGTGCACTGATACAATTTTCTGTATTCTGGTAGCCATTGTTATGTTCTATTTTCTATTCTATTATGTTCTATTTTCTATTTGAGTGCTATTATCAGCATGATGAGGAAGAGACAACAACAAAGATATCTGCTGGACATAATCCCTGGCGAATGTTATGTTTCCAGCATGCTCCCCAGCATTTTGCTGCATGCCAGAGCACCTTCTTGGTTACCACCAGCAGCTGGAAGGATCTCATCCTCTTCTTCTGACTCTTGTAAAATGATCTCTCCTCCTGCCCTGCACAGCTTCCAAAGGAATCGGCTGTGTGACTCTTGAACACTCTGGAGAATGTGCTGAGGAACCAGAATGCTGTAAGGCATCCCAGCGCCTGGTTCGTACATGTCTTGGATGAGGAGTGTCATATTGCTCTCCAGTTACATTGAAATCTTTCTTAACTCAAGCCAGGCTAAGGTAAAATGCAATTGGCATAATTTATTCACAATGTCCATAACAGACAAGAGTTAAAAATGTTTATAAAAGGTGGTGTTACTTAATCTACTTTCACTGAGAATTAAATTCCCTTGAAGTGTCCTTCTCCTTTTAAGGCAGTTTACTCAGACATGTCAGCAATTGCATCCTTCTTTATAGTTTATGCCATTTGGCATCTATTATAGAACATCTCTCCTTGGTAGAGCTTTTGCAGATGGATTTAATCATTCTCCCTGAAATTTATTTACTCTTCTCCTGGAGGAGAAAGAGTTATGATACTTTCAAATTTAGAAAAAGTGTTTTTTCACTTTGGTAATATCAATACCTTTCTGTTAGACCACTGATCATCTCTTGTGTTTGAGTGACTCCTTACTTCACTGAGCAACAAAAACTACCTCTCCTCCTCCTCCCTCTTTGGTTTGCCTCTTTCACTGTGAAGAGTATCAGGGTTCAGTATTCAGGGTGAAATCTTGAATCTTGCAACTCACAGAAATCTATGCAGCCACACAAACTGCACAAATAACAGGATAGAGAGCTTGCTGCTGGCTTTTAACCAAGAGAAGGCATGAATTAGCCACTTTTGGGTAGCTTCAGATTGAGAGAAACTGGCTAGCATCTTTTCTCCAAGCACTCTGGAACTACCTCTTCAAACATTTACCTAGATAGCTTTTTGGTGATTAATTGGATGCACAGTTATACTGAGACCATAATAATTATGACACTCCATAGAGCTGCGCACTCAAATCAAACGGTCCATTTTGGGGATTTATGAAGTCAAACAACCAAGTAACAGTTTATGAAGTTAACTGAAGTAAAAGAGAGTTAACTGTAAGGAAAAGAGCCTGGCACTACCCTCCCTTATTTTAAAAGGAAATTAGGCCCAATGATTAAACTGTGTAAACTTCTGCTTTAAAAACAGAGGTGTCAGTAGTCTTTGTTTTTTATACGAGTCCCTGCCGAAGACTCATAAAAATGCTGAATAAATATATGGAGGTGGCAGAGCACGCATCAGAAGAATAGAGGAGTAAAAGGGGAGGGCGCCTTTCTGTATGCTTGCAGTTAGAGCTAGTGTGATTGTGCTGTGGGACACACTGCGGTGTGCTATGTGAAGTAAGGCTGTGAAGGACGTGACCAGCATTGTCAGCAAGGCCCCATGTGTACGTTTCTGTTCCACTGGGCTTTTTGTTTCTGTGAATGTGGACAGTTCTACAACTATCTTACCAATTTCTATTCAACAAATATAGCTTTTTTTATTTACTTGCGAAAGAGAACTTAGTTCTCTTTGTGCTGCATCTGTTAGGAGAGAGCTCGCCATTGTCAGGCAATCTCTGTGTCTGCCCATTCTAGTGACAATAGTTTGTCCAGGAAATGGATTCTCACTTAGTCATTGAATAGCATTTATCGATATGCTCTGGTGAACACCAGAAAAACAACACAGAAGCTTATTCAAACTGTTTGTGGCCTCTTTCTTCCTCCCTAGCAATACTTCAAATACTTGTTTGCTGCCCTTATTTCCTACCGGCAGACTCCACAGTTGTTCAATAGATAATTATTTTTTCCCTCTCCTCAGCTCTCCTTTCAATAAAATACTTCTTATGAAGAGCAATAGACTGGCAAACCGTTGTCAGAGTCCCCTGTTAGGAAGGAAGATGTATGTTGTTTAAGTTGTCTGTGTAGATACAGCTGAACAGTTATTAGGAGCAGCTGATTCCCCAATCACAAGCTCTTAAAAATCAAGGGAGAACAAAGGAAAGGCAAACATTGAATAACTTCATCAATGGAGAATGCAAAGCTGTCAGATAGGGAACACAAACATCTACTGACTGAGTCTTGGAGAAGAAAGCTAGATTGGGAGTTAGATAGCTAGTATGGGAGCTAGATTGGGTAGGGAGATATTGGCAAGGAGAAAAAAATAAAAAAAAAAGAGAAGATGGCCATAATTCAAGCTTTAGTCGCTTGATAGGAGAATCGGGTAACCGTTAAAATGACTTCCTATTTCTGTCAGACACATTCTGATTGGTAACCCTTACAAAATGCAAGTTAGACAGTGCAAGTTAGCGTCCCCCCAGAGGGTGCTCAGAGACTGCAGGTGCTGCGTCCACACTAAAACTTCCAGCATGGACAAATAAGTTCTCTGTGGCATCGTTAAGGAGGAAATTCACACCGTCTTGAAAGCCAGGATGTGGACTGTGAATCACTTGTGTCCTACCTCACCCTTGCATGATTTTCTGATTCCTTTTTTTTAAGAACTATGCTACTACTCTAAACATTTGTCCCATAATAATCTGTTTGAAATGAAAGCATTATATAAGGGGAAGAGTCTTCATTAGAAAGAGAAAGATGGTCTTATCAAAGAGGAAAACGATTTTCTTTCATCTTCATTGAGTCTGCTGGATGAAATCACATGGAGTTGAGGAAAGGAAAATGAGTAAGCCTGTAAAGTTGAGTATAAATATTATATTCTTAAAAGAAAATATAAGCTTCAAGTAATAAACACTTCAATACACTATCTTGTATGTTATTGTTTCATGCCCATTTTGGGAAAATAGCCACAAAGACAGTCACATGCCGCTAGCTTGCAATTTATGTGCTGTGTTCCCTCTGATTCTTTTTGAGCTCATGAAGCTCTCGTGTTTTTTCTGAACCCTCAAGCTTCAGCATGCATATCATATCCAGCGCTGGCTCAGCAGCCTTGAGAGATGCTCTACAAACGCCTTTATGTTACCAGGCTGAAATTAAATGGCAACGTTTAAAAATAAACCTTAGTGCAACTTTGCTAGAAACTGTGATAAAGACACCTGACAATGAGAAAGTTGTAACATTCCTATTACTAAATCTACATGTTATTAAACTTGTACAATTTGTTAAAAAACTCAGTCATATCTGATTTGTTGCCCAGCGTCAACAAAGCTTTATCATTAACCCTCTTGTTTCAAGGCAGAAATGTTACTATATGCAAACTAGGTCTCAGAAATCTTCTACAGTCTGTATTTCTATCTCTGAGGTGCAAACATAAATTCATCAGTGAAGAAGGCATTTTAAAGCTGTAACAAAGACAGTTTTGCAGTAGTATTCTTGTATGATCACAGACGAGCAGGAGTTGACAATAAACAAAAGACAAATGAAGCAGCAGACTGGAGCTTACCATCTGTAGTCCACTACCTCTCAGAACACATACAGAATAGTGTCTGTGCTGAGATTTCATATCTTACACCATCTAAAGATAAATTCAGAGCTGATGACCCTTCTCAGCGTGAGTAAAATAATGCATTAAAAGAATAAATACTTTTGATCAAAAGCTGAAGTAGACTTTACTTCTTAATAATGTTTTGTCTTTCCACAACTGATAAAAATATTAAGAGAGACTCCATTCTTCCTTGATTTTTCTACATTTTTCCTATTGCTGTTAAAACATCCTTTTTTGACCTGCTCTTAAAAGCCATAACGATAAAAATATTTCAGTCAAAATGACCTTTCCTTTCAATTCGGTATTGCATACTACCAGTTAAAATTCCATGTACATTTTGATTTCCTTGAACTGAAATGGTTCCCTCAACCTAAAATGATTTTATTTGGGCTTTTTGAAAACCTAGAGTATTTTTCTTCAGATAACTTCAAAACTATGATCAAATATTTCCTCCACATCCTTCCTTGCTGCTATAGGGAGGGGAATGTAATTTCCATTTAGTTTCCATAATAACCCTATAACTGACATGCATTTGAAATGGATTTTGCTTTTGATTAACAAGAGAGCCGAAATTAGCACGTTTGAGGGATTTGTTGTCTATTGTGTGTTGAGAGCACCATCCAGTGGTAAAGCAGAACATAAGCAGAATATTTATTAACGCAATAGAAAGTGGACTGCTTTTCTAAAAAAATTCTAGGATTAAAGAAACTTATATGAAATGATTGGCTACACTACTCAATACAGATTTAGTTGGCAATAATTCTGATTTGCAAGCTACAATACTATCAAGGAGGAAACAGAGAAACAGCCTTGCCCTCTAAAGTACTTTATAAGCAAACTTATACCTTGCCTTGCTTGAAGAGTTCTGTATGTATGTATGTAACCTGGCCTGCAGGACTGACTCAGTGTTTATCTGGTAACATACTCATTTCACTGTTTATATGCTGCAAAATGTATGTTTGCATTTTTAAGAAAAAGAAAGCCTAAGCTATTCTCAGAAAGAATGTAGCATATAAAAAAGAATCCAGAAGAATTTGTATTTTACCTAGACAGGTGATACAGGTAGAGTGTGATGAGAAGAATTCAATCAAGAAATAAGGATTATGGGCCCAACATATATCGATTAAGAAATATGTACATCAGCTGCAGCTAACACTTATATAGTTTTTCATTGGACAAATTTGTCTTTAGGAAAAAAGTAGGGGAAAAAGGGAATGAGTTTTCAAATACTATTTCATACATAAATAAAGGCATTGAAGGAAAATGAATTTTCATATACTGGCAATTTCTTAGAGCTGGAAGCTAAAATCAATGTGTAGGTGTTGTACTTAGGAACCAAGCTTGAAGCATAAGACAGAGGAATCCATAAGTGTTTGTTCAGTGTTCAAGATCACTTGATCTAGGGACTACTTCTGTGTTGCTTTGAAATGTCTAAATGAGCACTGGGCGGCCAAAAGTTAAAAAATACCGTGGGAAGATTTTACCTAGCATCTTAGTGTTAGCTAGACTTACTGTTCACTTTGCCTTTGGACTTCTAAATGTACAACTGAGCAGATGTGCGCAGAAGGAAGGTGGCCACCCCCAAATTACACATGAGACAGCCGTCTGCCTCTGCAGCTCTCTGCAGGTAGTTTTCACCAGCCATTTCTTCTTACCCAGACCAAGCCCCCTCCAGTTCAGCCCAGCCTCACTGATGCCTATGGCTGTACTAAAGCATCTCCCGAGTTCTGCTGCCATACGGTTCCTCAAATTTCCGCAGTGACTCTTATGAAACTGCTTCCTTTTCTCCCTGGCCCAGTTCTTAAGCTCAGAGGCTCCCAGCTTAACTATTGTTCAAGCTCCCTGCTCTGTATCCTTTCATTAACCTAAAAGAGAGAAGGAAACATGAAAGCCCTAGAAACCTTGGAGCTCTGTACTATTGGCTCAATATTACTGAAAAATACAGTCTATCTTTGTTAAACATAAATCTTTGGGCTTTCACTTTCACAGGAGCTGCAGACTTTCTATATTTTGTTTCAGAAAAAAACCCTACTGTGAAAAGAATTTGCTGCTGCATGCATACCTATCTCTTCACAATTAACTAGGAGGTGGGAAATAGCAGGTCATTACCCTAGACAGTACATTCCGACCATCTGTCTCTGTGCTATAGCAAGTATGCAGGCTCCAATTATATCAAGCTCTACCTCTTTAAACCCAAACCACTAGCCAAAATTCATATCTTAAGAAGTTTCCATTATGTAGAGAAATTGTTGAGAGGCCTCTGTGATACATTCCTATCCATTACAGGGAATATGTATAAAACTGCTTTTCTCCACCTCTTTGTAGCAATTAGAAAGATCAGCACTAGATTTTTGCTTTTATTTTGTAAGATGCACAGAGTAGGAACATAAGTGGAGTCACATTGCACCTCAACGAGTTTCTTGAGGCATCCTAGTGTGGCAGATTTCTGCTTCCAAGTACAGAGAAAGTTGAGTAATGCTGTGCTACGCTTCCCCAAGTTGAGATGACTCTGTGATGAGCTAGATCTGACTGCTACTGCAGAGAGAGAGAGAGAGGGGGAGAGAGAAAGAGAGAGATTCAATTTCCCATCCTTATTTCTTAGCTGTGTTTGGGGCATTTATTGGCATATTAGATTTTCCCTTGAGCAATCTTGCTATATTTCTTTGGGTGTTTGAAATGAGACTTCTTGCTAATCCAGTCAGGACTCTTCTGTTTTCTTTCCTTCTTTTTTTTTTTTTTTTCAAAAAACTCAAAATTGGGTATTTTGACACACCTTAGATAGTACCTCACCAAATTTAAATAATTCTTTAATACGTTGTGGTCTGACAGATCTAAAAATCCTTTCCACAGCATAGAATCACACACAGAATCACACAGAATCGTTTAGGTTGGAAGGGACCTCTGGAGATCATCTAGTCCAACCTCCCTGCTCAAGCAGGGTCACCTAGAGCAGATTGCCCAGGATCACATCCAGACGGGTTTTGAATATCTCCAGGGAAGGAGACTCCACCACCCCTCTGGGCAACCTGTTCCAATGCTCTGTCACCCTCACAGTGAAGAAGTTTTTCCTCAGGTTCAGATGGAACTTCCTGTGCTTCAGTTTCTGCCCGTTGCCTCTTGTCCTGTCGCTGGGCACCACGGAGAAGAGGCTGGCCTCATCCTCTTGACACTCCCCCTTCAGATACTTGTACACGTTGATGAGATCCCCTCTCAATCTTCTCTTCTCCAGGCTGAACAGGCCCAGCTCTTGCAGTCTTTCTTCATAGGAGAGGTGCTCCAGCCCTCTAATCATCTTGGTAGCCCTCCGCTGGACTCTCTCCAGGAGTGCCATGTCTCTCTTGGACTGGGGAGCCCAGAACTGGACACAGTACTCCAGGTGAGGCCTCCCCAGGGCTGAGGAGAGGGGCAGGATCACCTCCCTCCACCTGCGGGCAACACTCTGCCTAATGCACCCCAGGATCCCATTGGCCTTCTTGGCCACAAGGGCACACTGCTGGCTCATGCTTAACTTGTTGTCCACCAGCACTCCCAGGTCCTTCTCTGCAGAGCTACTTTCCAGCAGGTCAGCCCCCAGCCTGTACTGGTGCAGGGGATTATTCCTGCCTAGGTGCAGGACCTTGCACTTGCCTTTGTTGAACTTCAGGAGGTTCCTCTCCGCCCACCTCTCCAGCCTGTCCCCGTCCCTCTGAATGGCAGCACAGTCTTCTGGTGTGTTAGCCTCTCCCCCCAGGTTAGTATCAGCAGCAAACTTGCTGAGGGTGCACTCTGTCCTTTCCTCCAGGTCATTTATGAATATATTGAACAAGACTGGACCCAGGACTGACCCCTGGGGGACACCACTAGCCACAGGCCTCCAACTTGACTCTGCGCCATTCACCACAACCCTCTGAGCTTGGCCATCCAGCCAGTTCTCAAGCCAGCTCACCGTCCACTCATCTAGCCCACACTTCCTGAGCTTACCTACAAGGTTGTGATGGGAGGGAGTGTCAAAAGCCTTGCTGAAGTCCAGGCAGACAACATCCACTGCTCTGCCCTCATCTACCCAGCCAGTCATCCCATCAGAGAAGGCTGTCAGATTGGTCAAGCACGATTTCCCTTTGGTGAATCCATGCTGACCACTCCTGATCACCCTCTTCTTCTCCACATGCTTAGTGATGACCTCCAGGAGGAGCTGTTCCATCACCTTTCCAGGGAGGGAGGTGAGGCTGACAGGCCTGGAGTTTCCTGCCTCCTCCTTCTTGCCCTTTTGGAAGACTGGCGTGACATTGGCTTTCTTCCAGTCCTCAGGCACCTCTCCTGATCTCCAGGACCTTTCCAAGATGATGGAGAGTGGCCTAGCGATAACATCCGCCAGCTCCCTCAGCACTCGTGGGTGCATCCCATCGGGGCCCATGGATTTATGGATGTCAAGTTTAGACAAAAGATCTCTAACCTGATCCTCCTCAACCAAGGGAGAGTCTTCCTTTCTCCAGCCTTCCTCTCTTGTCTCCAAGGTCTGGAATTCCAGACGGAATTCCAGAAGGTACCTTCAACTACCTGGGCTGTTTCTATTTTAATTTTCCACCCATTATCAACTTACTTGATAATGCAGTGCCAAACACTAGGGAAGATGCAGCCCTTTCTCCGGGGTCCTAACATGGACAGCTATGGTTTAGGCGTGTGAGAGACTAGATGTCCCGCAAAGGTCCCCCAGAAAGGACTACCAGCAGCCTTTTACCCAGGTTTGTGTAATGCTAAGTAGATACAGTTCTTTTTTCTTGAGGCAAAAGTGAAGGATGCTACTAGTGATAAAAGAGAGGTTGTTATGGGCCATCTCCTACACTGATGTTGGCTGAATAGAAACTTCAGACCTTGCAGCATCGGCTGTTTCTGTAGTTCACCTCTCATTTGCTGTCACTGTATGGGTGGGATCTCAGTTCCCTAGTGTGTCATAGTTGGAGTACTTAGTTTTTTGAGTTATCCTTTGGCTCCATGTTGGAATATTTAAAGTGGAATCAAACTGAGTTTCTTTAATTATGTATTAAGCATGAAACAATTTATAGTATTACAGATATACCTGAATACATAATAGTGGCATAGCATATAACAAAGCATCTTGCTTACAAAATCTTTAAAGTCTTGCCATCTCAAGAAATTTGATTTGTATCATTTTCCTCTATCCATGACACAGCTGCACATATCCCACACAAGGTATGCAGCATATCTGTTTCTGTTCAGTTGGGCTCGGAGTCGATACAATATCTTTCATTCTTCCAAAGGGATGAGATTACTTAAATGCAGATGGGATAGTGGACAACCCAAATAGGTTTATGGTCGATGTCATTAAATATTCTATGGGTTTAATATTTGTGTACTAGTGTATATTGTACATATGCTGATATAAGGTTGCAAAAATCGACAGGAAATAGGAAGTGTTTTTCTTCAAGTGCCCAGACTACTAAAAGCATATTGTTTTGACATTAATCTGCTGGCACTTTAAAACCAGTTTTTGATTTTTAGTAGTATGGATGTTATTATCTGGCTTTTGGGCAGGTAAAAATACTTGGGCATATATGTCTACGTTCAAATGACTAGAGAAATTTCATTCCAATATTGCTTGTTTATCTTTATAAGGATGTTGCTGTGTTACCTAGCAGATTTAAGCAGAGTAATGAAGAACATAGCTTGATACAGAAAAATCACAGGACTCTTTTAAGAGGAAGTTCATTAAAAAAAAAAAAAAAGCATTCTGGAAAGTAGTAGCAAGATTGTCTCAGCAGAAGAAAGTCACATACTACCAACTCTCTAAAAAAGAACAATAATTTTTTTTTTCCTGAGGAAATGGTAAAATAGGTATACATATCCAAATAAGCTTTCATGTTATTAAGCAAAGAAAAATGAATTTTTCTGGATTCTAAGAATTGCTGAGCATTTGGAGAGGAAAATTTTAGAGCTTCTCAGAGTCTGCTCATGCAGAGAGACCACATGGCATCTTGTGGCATCCCTATAAGGTATCGCCATCTAGCAATAGGTTATCAAATACAAGAGGTAACCCTTTTTCATCTCTTACAATGGCTAAATGTGAATTGGGCACAGAGGTGAATACATAACAAGGGATGTAATTCTGTAACAGAATTCAACATATTCGTACTGCATATTCAACTTTATTCTTTAGTAACAGTTGCAAAAATTGTTGCTTTTAGCCATAGAGTACCCTGGCTCTGTTCCCAGTATCTGACAATATGATGGCTGTTATAGCTGCACTTATCTCATTTTCGTAACCTCTTTAGACATGGAAATGCTTTGTCAGAAATCACTTTTCTTTGGAAAGAATTTCTAGGGACAAACAAACGACATCACATTTGAACAAGTACAAAGTCAGCCTGCTCGGGGGGGCAAATGCAAAACTCATAGCACACATTGCTTCAAGGTTTATGTCAGAGATAGCAAAGAGTACCTTGGCAGCACAGTATACCAATATTTCTAGTCTGCTGACAGATAGAAAATCCCCCTCAGTTAACCAACAACTGAGGAATTAGTTTTCAAGAACTGACAAACTACTGAACAGTACGATATTCTGCAAGAAAAAATAGCACCTTACCTGAGGATAATGCATGAAAAGTGGCCATAAGTGAGCAGTGTGTGATAGATTATGGGGGAGTAAATACTGAGGTAAAAGGAACATTTCTGGATCACAACTCCTTTAAAGGACAAGTGGTGAACATGATGCTGAATCAACACATCAAACATTTAGAACACCAAACTCAGTCAAGAACTGTTTATATTTTGGATCTCAACTCAGAAAGAAATCCAGAATTCTTCCATTCTTCTGAAAGATATTTTGGGGCAGCAAAAATGAAAGCAGTACTTACTCATCTAAATTTATTGACTTCTGAGGCTGAATGTTGAAACTCAGAGCATTACACTGAAGAGGGGCTGATCAGGAGAACGCGAAGCCCTTGGCTTCTGGGATGATGAGCTATATCTATAAAAATAGTTATTAACTAATGACTTGCATTAGAAAACATAGTTTTCTTGTACAGTTCTCCAAATCTGTCCTGGCTACAAGAGCAGTTCATTTTCTAGCCTTTGTGAAAGCAGTAATGAGCAGTCTCTCTGGCAGCAATGTCAGCGTGAAAAGTCCAGCAACCCTGCCCCTGCCTGTGGCAGTTCCACTGTTTCTTGGACCATATTGTAAAGTGGGTCAGAAAAATGGTCCAGGTCTAAAAAACTAATAAACAAAAACAACTACTGTTTTTGGGAGGGGATGGTTTCTCTCTCTCTCTCTCTTTCTTTTTTTTTTTTGTTTTGTATGTGCTTTGTATGAAGGGAAGTTCAGCAGAAATACAGTGGCAACACAGAATTCCTTATGCCAAGAGATATAGAAAAGATGTACTCAGTAAAACTAAGTAAAAAGCACCTTCTGGTGTCTCTTTTAATAGCAGTTTGTTGAGGTGCTCTCTGAATCCAGAGAGTGTCTTTTGAACCCAGAGATGACAGTAACAGTACCCACAAGTTTGCAAAAACTAAAGTGTAATGTAGTCTCAACAATAAGACTAATGATATGGCAACATACATTTCCATGTAAATTCATCTTAGTTCTCCTGTTAGCTCCATGTGACATCCAGTTAGATGTTTAATGCAAAAAGCCAAATTAGAAGAAAATGAAGATATTTTATTTCATGCTACTCAGAGTTTTACAATGAATTAGCCATTTTTGATCCTGTTACTCACCTCCTTCCTCTTCCAACAAAAGGCTTCAGAATATGTGAAGAATTACTGCAGCAAAAGCGGAAGTTTAATTCTTTCCTTTTTTTTAATTTTGAAATGCAGTTTAATGCACTGACACTTTGTAAGCTGAGGAGGACAAAAAAAGAGGCAGAAAGGGCAAGTGGAAGAAAAATATTAAAAAATTCACTGATAAACAATAGCTTTTCCACTGTAAGTCAGTTGGTAATAAGCTACTGAAATCTAATGGTAGAGGCACTGAAAAGTGAAATGCAATGTTTAGAAACATTACTCTTTTAAGGCTCTTTCCTCTAATTTTCAATTTAAAATGTTCTCAATCACATTTGCACTGAAATCTTTGTTTAAACAAACTTTTTGCAAGTTAAAAATTCTTTCAAAGACTGCTAACAGCTCGGTCAGTGCAATGTGAGCCCAAGAGTTTGGCACTTTCCGTGATAAGGCTAAATATGAAAATAGTGTTCTCACTATGGGCAACTTCTTCCTCTTAGTGAGATTTGTGAGGTTAAGAAGGGTTCCTAAGAGCATTAGGATACGTGAAAGAAGAAAGAAGTGGATTAGCTGGAGAGAATGCAAGGCTCACATTTGTCAAGAAGTGAAGCAGATGACTCAAGGGGAGACTGTGGAGACAGCTGTAATTCTGACTGAGAAGAGCAGAAGCAGGAGTTTAAAAAGTGAGTCACTATTTCCCCCTCCCAGTCCAGCTGATAACTGAAAAATGAGCAGCTTTAAAATTAAAGTATGCTGTCAAGGATCTGAACTGGGAACAACTTGTAGGCTTTATATAAATCTTTTTAAGACCTTAGCAAAGAGTAGAACTTAAAAGGCTGGAATTATTGTATGTGAGAATTTTTTCCCCCGTGCATCCTGAGCTACCTCCTATAAGATTTAGCTGTTCAAGAAGACTATCAGGCAGGTGGAAAAGGTATGTAAATATTCATTCAATGCAGTATCCTTCTAAAAACAGGCAACTGAATTGTTCAACATACTTGAAGTAATGCATACACTTTAAGTGTTAATGAGTTAGGAAGTTAACTTGTGCATGAGTTAGACATTTGTCTACTCTGCCTTGCTTTTGCTGTTTTTTAAACTCTATTATATCAACTCTATGATGGTACAAGCAAAAACAGAGAGGTATAAGCAAAAAGAGTTCTTCTGGTACAAAAACAGCAAATTTGATGCAAAAGTTGAAATCATTTGTAGGATAGTTACCTGAAAATGATTTCTGCTCCTTGAGGTTAGAAAGACAAGCAATACTCTGATAGACCCACTTGTGACAAAGGTATAGAAATTCCAATACAGATACAAGGTAGAACAGTGCCCATCTGCCCTAACATCTCATGGGACTGTTCCCAGAAACCTCAGCCCTCATTCTTGGTGTTGCTCTGTCAAAGCATGTGAAATGGCTTACAGAACAGTGAATTTTACAATAAGTAGTTAACTACTATCTGTGTATTTTCCCAATATTTAGGAGTTGTATTTTTTTTAACAAAAACGTGCACATCTATGTGTATGTATGAAAGAGAGATAGAAATTATTAACCATCATTAACCAAAACTCCAAGTTAATGGATGACTGCTCATATCCTCAAAGGCTTGTGCTATTCGAAATTCGACTCCTGGACATTTAACTTTTGAAACAATACTGAAGAATGCTGATGTTTTCTCAGTCTTAAACACCAAATGGTTGAAGCTTGGGAGCTTATGAGAGCAACTATTTCCTGCTTCACTCAGCAAAAGCATGTTCCCAACCGCACTGAGGTGAAAATATTGCTAGTTGCTTCAGGGGACTCTGAATAAGGCATCAGGATAAAGGAAGGGGTGGAAAAGGGCTCAGGCTCTGCAGGGCTTTTCTAACCCTCACTCCAGCTCCGAGCTGTCTCAGACTTCAAGTGAGGTAGATTAATCCCTAGACAAATATATAATGGAGGAGCCTGGCAAATCATTAAGATTTATAGAAATAATGTTCCTTTATACTGAAATCACAATTCATTTTTTTGTAAAGCCAGTTGGTGAACAGGTTTATAAGGCTATACCTGGAGCCCATAAGATAACTGTCAGTAAAGACTTCAAAGGACTCCAGGGCTCCTGCAGTAGTGAGAGCTACATTTATATGCTCCTCATTTTAACCTTGCAGAAAGGGCTAAGACATTTCAGGGGCTTATTGAAACCCCACTTTGCATAACTACTCTCTTTAAAATGTTGTGTCCTACATTCTATTTTGTCATTAACAAAAACTATGCTTGGAAACTTTCCCAGCAGTGGGAAATGAAACAACAAGCTTTGGAAAAAATAGCTTGTTTGCCACTTTTTAATTGACAGAATGCTATCAACCGAGGATCACATTTCTGTGAGTATAAAAGAAGTCTTTTTTATGCTGTTAAATTCTTCAATGTTAGTCCAGGAATACGGTGAGGAAGTGATGCAGAAACTGAAGACTGACAGCTATTTGCATGCTTCTGGCTAAAAATATTGCCTTCACTAAACCCCTTCATGGTCTTGTGTTGTGGACCTGTGAGTCTTTCCTCTGACTTCCACCTGCTAGTGTTTTTATACTTACAGATCTGTTTGCCATATTTGGTATGCTGCTATTACTGGAAACATAGACAGTCTTTGCCTATCATACTCCTAGTACAGTAATACAAATATAATACAATGATATCTTACAAACATAATGTTTAATGAATAATCATAGCACTTTGCCTTAATTAATAGTGCAAGCAATATGCTAGCACACATAATTCTAAGAGCATGGGGGAATATGTAAGTACTTCTATTGCAAAGACATTAGAAAAGATATGTAACAAAACTCTTCTACTCTCTCCTTTCTGTGGTTTGTAATTGTTTCTGCCAACACAAACCAACCATACTCATTACATAATTCAGTATAACCCAAGGTCTCTATTTATGATAGAGATTCCTGAGAACTGTAGGCAATAGCACATTTTTCCCTAAAAGTTTCGCATTGGAATTAAAAGGAGGAATGAGAATGAGACTGCAGCACTGCAGTACAAAGATGGGAAGGTAAGGAGAGGGCAGTAGAAATGAAATTACTCTTTGAGGTTTCAAGTCAAATTTCATCATAACTCCCTGAAACACCACTCCAGACCTTAGGACAAGTGCATTTGTCAGAAGTGGCCTAGTAGTTTCTACGTCTATTTTATTAAAGCTAATTCCATGTTAGCATTAAGTCAATTACAGAAATGTACTGGTAGCAACTGAACACCCACAGTGAATTCAAACAAATAAGGAGATATAGGCGATGGGAAAACCAATCTTCTAAAAATGCTCTTGGAACATGATCCTTGTATGGTATTATTTTTACCTTTAACTCTCTGGAACTTCAAGAAGCAACACCATCTGCTAAGAGAGAGCAAAAATAGAGCAGGGAAGTAAAACTATATCTGGTGAACAAACTCACCTTCTGTAGTTGTGCGTATCTTCAAACAGCTTCTCTGATGCTTTCAGGCTGGAACATCAGGCTCCCCTTAACGTAATTTCCGTATTAAATCCATGCAACAACTGACTGCTCAGTACAGCTCACAGTCATTGTCCTGCTACCTCTTACTTATCAGCTTATGTTTTCAGTAAAATAAAAAAAAAATAGAGTTACAAATCATTAGAGCAGCAAACAGTCTGTTCTTACCATTTTTTGGATTCATGTTCTCTCTCCCTTCTGGAGAAAGGTCCCTTAAAAGTGGAAAACAAACAAACAAAGTAGAAAACATAGGGTATATAGCTTATACTTATTGACCTTGGTGTTATTGCATATACTTACAGAACTAAAATTTAAAAAAAAAAAATAACAAGATATTTTCTTAAACCTCAGGCAATTAATGGAGAAGTAGTCAGAGAAGGAAATGCTTTGATTTTTGATGGAAATAGAAAACCGGTAGTCTGTTGTTTGGTGCTGACTAAACCATGATAATGTCACTGGCCTCTGTTGATACGTTTGTCTTAAAAGGTTATTCTTGAATGCAGCATTACGTTGCTGTGATAAACTATAGATAGCCTAGAAATGCCCCAAAGCCAGCTGCATACAGCACCCCAAACACATACTGCTATTCACTCAAATGACATCAATCTCAGAAGTCCAATCTGATTCACTTTTTTAGTTCCTTCTCCCTTCACAGTCCCATTTTGACACTCTTTCTTTCTCACTTTTGTAGTTTACTGTTTTCTTAACGCACTTTACTGCTTCCTCTAGCCTACTATTCTCCAGCACTATTTTCTCATCAGTAGTACATGAAGCTACACAAAGGAGTGGGGTTTCAGTAGCATGCATTGTTTTTTCTTAGTTTTGAGATTTTTTTTTTTACTTTTGCTTCCTTCCTCTTTTCTCCCCCTTCTTTTATCCAGTTTGTCTACCAGTCACTAATTCAGACTGAGAAGATGGAAATACATAAGATAGCGAAAACCCCCTTATTCAGCTCCCAAAAGTGCCCAAAAGATTGAGCAGTAGCTTAACACTTGGAAAACAATGTCATAACCTCATTTTTCTCTCTTTCATCTTCACAATTTACGGAAGTCTGAGACATGGTCTAAGCTAATGTTGCCATGGTTGCCATTGCAGACGGGGCTTGGCATCCTTCCAAGGAGGTTTGTGGGTAGCTCTTTTCGTCAAGTTTAAAGAAGTACCATTGACATTATTCTCCCTCCTGGCCATTTCAAATGAGTAAAGAACAACCAAGCCATCAAACAGTTTTTGTTGAGCAGAGGTCAGTACAACATCTGCCTTGCTTGTGTTGTGCCTGGGTAAACACTGATATAGGCAGCATTTCTGGTGCTGCTATAGTCATTTCATGTATTTTACAAACAAAGAGCACAAAGATGAGAATCCGTGGATTAGCTGGGCATGATGTTTTTCCTTGTTGATGCAGGTGGTTAATCCTTCTGAAGACGGTTCCAGATTTTTTTAAACTGCTCTCTCTCACTGCTAGTTCCCAACATATATTTTCACAAAAATATTTTTTGCTTCCCCTGCCCTACAATTTTAGAAGTTTCTGGGTATTTTAGGACATAATCATTTATCCAGATACTATTTTAGTGAAAATATTTCCACAGTTTACAGAGCAAAGTACTCTTACAGAGTGTTTACTTTTTTGGATAACATATTCCATTTTCCAAAGCTATTGTTTGGTAAACATTTTAATTTCATGACAAAGCAAGACTTTCAATCATTTTTTCTGAAAACAAGGAGGAGAGCTGTATTTAATATTTTTGATAAAACTACATTTTAAAAGAAAATATTCTATGTTCTATTGCTTGTTACAATATGGTCAAAATAAAAAAAAAAACACTGAAGCCAAGATAACAAGCAAACCTTTGCTGTATGGTATTAGCCATTTTCTTATGGCTTGTGCATTAAAATATCTTCTCATTTTTTCTTATCCAGTCTTATTATTCAATAGCTTTTTAGGGAATGTTTTTGGCTGAGCAAATTGTTATGGAAAGCTATCATTAGCTATCACTTACTAGTATTTTTGTCCTTGGTGCTGGTTTTTATCCTTGCCTACAAACAGAATTTTAACTGGAATAATATAAAGGTGTCTTGTTATGAAAAAAATATGTATTAATCCAAGAACTGATATTTTAATCTCAATTGTACCTCAGAAAATCTGACTGTCTGCACTGGCATTATATTCGACTTCTGCTGTTTTAACATTTCACTCTTGTGTTTAAATATTAGCTGTTTTATGTGACTATAGTAATCCCAGGCTTAACAAAAAGAGAGAATGGTTTTAACAAGATTAGAAGATTTTGGCTTCTTTGTTTTTTTTTTAATGTCTATCTGCATATTTTTCATGTTAATGAAAGCAAAGATTTAACAACTCTGAGGAGTGTAGACACCACCTTGAAAGCTGCTGGTAAGGAAGACGATATACTCACAAACCTCCTCCCTGTATTTTTATTGATAAGAAGATAGGCAAGAGTGAAACACTGCAAATCCTACAGGCTTTTGCTGATTTTTACTGATGTCAGACATTATATTCATTTTACATTAGTTCACTACTAACATTTGTGCAGTGCAGTATTTTCACTGAATAATATTGTTATAGGCGATTGGCAGCAGACATGCTCTTACCTATCTTCTTACTTTGCCATACCTCTTCTTCTGTATGAGTTGCATTTAAGTATTTTGGCAAGTTACCTAATAGAGGAGGCTTCTGTAAGTCAAGGATTGCGTTGATGGTGAGCACTCAGAAGTTAATTACAGCATTTCCAATTCGCTCAGCTCTAACGGCAAGAGTTAATACCAAAAAGAGGGACTATATTTACCAGCAGAACAAAACCTTTGTGCTTTATGCTGTCTGGAGTACTGACTCCCCAAAACCCTCAGGAATAAGGTCAGATCCTCAGGTGAGACCCAAGGGCAGCTGCGTGCCCAAGTACATGATTATCAGAACATTTGAAGCTGGATCTCACATTTTTTTATAGCCTGCATAACTTCTGAGAATGGTCAAGTTCACACTCCCTTCCTGTTTGAGGTCAGAGGCATGACTGACTGGCTCAGCAGAGCATTTCTCTAGAATTTCTCTCCTGGTCATCTTTCTTTCTTTTGAGGTATCTACAGGGTACACAAGAACCCACTCAAAATGAATACTTAGTTTTGGTTCTCTCTGTCATGTCTATTACTGGTTGGGGGTGCTTCTGGACAACTCCTTTCCCTAACGGACAAAGCACCTGATATAACTTGCAGCCAACGGAGGCAGCGAACACACGCAGCAGTTTGCACAACAGTGTCTGGGCTCTGCCTGGGCCTTTTGTGTGCCTTGTTGGAAGTTGTGGAGACTTTCTGGGGACCCCCGAGGAACTAGACGGTGCTTGCTGCTAGCAGGAAGGGAGAGCTGGGCAAGGACTCCTGCAGGGGGCCTTGACTTCACTTCTCCTGGGAAGTTCTAGCTAGGTGGGGCTGCTGCTAACGAGCTCTCTGGGCTGCCCTGGTCAGAGGGAGTTGGGGCTTTTGTTTCAGGTGGCTCCTGATTGGGTGGGTCAAGCACCCTTGTGAGTCACTGCTAGGCAGAGGCCTATATAAGAGCCAGGGCTAGAGCGCAGCAAACAGAGGCAGCAGTTTGTGCAGAAGGGTGCCAGAAGGCACCTCTCCATTTTGCACAGTGGTGTGTCCTTCCCTGGGGCATGGTCATGACACGCCGCAGAGCACGTTCCCCAGTGGCTGCTGGAGGTGCTGCATTGGCTGTGTCTGAGGCCTCAACCCAGACAGACCCTCAGACAGCAGATGCAGCTCTGCAGGTGTCAGGCTGCAGGGAGTGTCTGGGGCCTCTCCGTGAGGCCTGGGCTGACAGTCAGCTCTCCTGTGTGAGGTGTGCTGTGGTTGACCAGTTGCGTCACCAGATAAAGGAGTTACGGGAGGAGGTTAGTAGGCTGTGTAGCATCCGAGAGGATGAGCGGGAGATTGACAGGGCGTTCTCGGAGACTGTTCAGCTCCGGGAGTCCCCTGCCCCCACTGCAGCGGAGTTGTCAGAGGGCTCAGCACCGTGTGTAAAGGTGCATCATAATGCTGTGGAAGAGGGCTGGAAGCTGGTGACCTCTCGTAGAAGGAGAAAGGCTCTTGCTCCTCCTCAAGACTTACCCTTGAAGAACAAGTTTAGCACCCTCCAAGCTGAGGAGAGGCTGGGCATGGCTCCAAGGGAGGCAACTGGCCTGGCAGACCCTGTGCCGTGCAGGAACCCCTGGAAGAAGCGGCGAGTGATTGTTGTGGGTGACTCCCTGCTGCAGGGGACAGAGGCACCTCTCTGCCGACCTAATCTCTCGTCCAGAGAGGTTTGCTGCCTGCCAGGGGCTCGAATAAGGGATGTCGTGGAAAGACTGCCAAGGCTTGTCCATGCATCGGACTACTACCCTCTGCTGATCTTCCATGTGGGTGCTAATGACACAAAAGGCAAACTGGAAACCATCAAACAGGACTTCAGAGCTCTGGGAATGGTGGTCAAGGGTCTGGGAGCCCAGGTTGTTTTCTCCTCAATCTTGCCTGTGAGGGGAAAGGACAGGAGGAGGAGTAGACAAGTTTTCCAAGTTAACAGCTGGCTGCGCCGCTGGTGTTGGCAACAGGGCTTTGGTTTCTATGACCATGGGACCCTGTTTGAAGATCAACAGCTGATGGGGAGCGATGGGATCCACCTTACCAAGCGGGGCACGCGCGTCTTTGCCAACAGATTGGCCAGCCTGGTAAGGAGGGCTTTAAACTAGGCAAGATGGGGGAAGGGGAGTGGTATAGTGGCAGGAGAGTCAGTAAAACGCCGCTCAAGTCAGGATGCCTCCAGCGGGTGCATGCAGCCAGGGGAGACAGCATGGGACATGGCTATGGAGGATCCTCTTGCACCTCTCCTGGGAAGCTTGCATGCTTGACTGGCTCTCTGAAATGCCTGTATACCAATGCACGCAGCATGGGGAATAAACAGGAAGAGTTAAGAGACCTGTGTGTGGTCGCAGGGCCATGATCTCATTGCAGTGACAGAGACATGGTGGGATAGTTCACATGACTGGGATGCGGTCATGGATGGCTATGTGCTTTTTAGGAAAGACAGGCTACAAAGGCGAGGTGGTGGAGTTGCCCTTATGTGAGGGAGCAGCTAGAATGTATGGAGCTCTGCCTCGGGGTGGATGAAGAGCAAGTTGAGAGCCTATGGGTAAGGATTAAAGGGCAGGGTAACACGGGTGACACTGTTGTGGGGGTTTACTACAGGCCACCTGACCAGGAGGAAGTCATCGATGAGGCCTTCTACCAACAGCTGGAAGTAGCCTCACGTTCACAGGCCTTGGTTCTCATGGGAGACTTCAACCACCCTGACATCTGCTGGGAAGACAGCACAGCTAGGCACAAACAGTCAAAGAGGTTCCTGCAGAGCACTGAGGATAACTTTTTGACTCAGGTGGTGGAGACGCCAACGAGGAGAGGTGCAATGCTAGACCTTGTACTAACGAATGAAGAAGGTCTAGTTGGAGGTGTGAAGGTTGGGGGCAGCCTTGGCTGCAGTGACCATGAGATGGTGGAGTTCAGGATCCTGCGAGGAGGGAGCAGGGCAATGAGTAGGGTTGCAACGCTGGACTTCAGGAGAGCTGACTTTGGCCTCTTGAGGGACCTACTTAGGGGAATCTCCTGGGGTAGGGCCCTAGAAGGAAGAGGGGTCCAAGGAAGCTGGTTAATATTCAAGCGTCACCTCCTCCAGGCTCAAGAGCAGTGCATCCCTCTGAGGAAGAAGTCGAGCAAAGCAGGCAGGAGAGCTGCATGGATGAGCAAGGAACTCCTGGCAAAACTCTGGCAGAAGAAGGAAGTACACAGAATGTGGCAAAGGGGACAGGCCCCTGGGGAGGAATACAGGGACGTTGTCAGAGTGTGCAGGGATGCGACAAGGAATGCTAAGGCCCATTTGGAATTCAATCTAGCAAGGGATGTCAAGGACAACAAGGGCTTCTTCAAATACATCAATAGCAGAAGGAAGACTAGGGAAAATGTGGGCCTGCTGCTGAATGGGGCGGGTGCCCTGGTGACGAAGGATATGGAGAAGGCAGAGTTATTGAATGCTGCCGTTGCTTCAGTCTTTACTGCTAAGGCCAGTCCTCAGGAATTCCAGACCTTGGAGACAAGAGAGGAAGGCTGGAGAAAGGAAGACTCTCCCTTGGTTGAGGAGGATCAGGTTAGACATCATTTGGGCAAACTTGAAATCCACAAATCCATGGGCCCCGATGGGATGCACCCATGAGTGCTGAGGGAGCTGGCGCATGTTATCGCTAGGCCACTCTCCATCATCTTGGAAAGGTCCTGGAGATCAGGAGAGGTGCCTGAGGACTGGAAGAAAGCCAGTGTCACGCCAGTCTTCAAAAAGGGCAAGAAGGAGGAGGCAGGAAACTCCAGGCCTGTCAGCCTCACCTCCCTCCCTGGAAAGGTGATGGAACAGCTCCTCCTGGAGGTCATCACTAAGCATGTGGAGGACAAGAAGGTGATCAGGAGTGGTCAGCATGGATTCACCAAAGGGAAATCGTGCTTGACCAATCTGACAGCCTTCTCTGATGGGATGACTGGCTGGGTAGATGAGGGCAGAGCAGTGGATGTTGTCTGCCTGGACTTCAGCAAGGCTTTTGACACTCCCTCCCATCACAACCTTGTAGGTAAGCTCAGGAAGTGTGGGCTAGATGAGTGGACGGTGAGCTGGCTTGAGAACTGGCTGGATGGCAGAGCTCAGAGGGTTGTGGTGAATGGCGCAGAGTCAAGTTGGAGGCCTGTGGCTAGTGGTGTCCCCCAGGGGTCAGTCCTGGGTCCAGTCTTGTTCAATGTATTCATCAACGACCTGGAGGAAGGGACACTTCTTGCACTCTCAGCAAGTTTGCTGATGATACTAACCTGGGGGGAGAGGCTAACACACCAGAAGACTGTGCTGCCATTCAGAGGGACGGGGACAGGCTGGAGAGGTGGGCGGAGAGGAACCTCCTGAAGTTCAACAAAGGCAAGTGCAGGGTCATGCACCTAGGCAGGAATAATCCCCTGCACCAGTACAGGCTGGGGGCTGACCTGCTGGAAAGTAGCTCTGCAGAGAAGGACCTGGGAGTGCTGGTGGACAACAAGTTAAGCATGAGCCAGCAGTGTGCCCTTGTGGCCAAGAAGGCCAATGGTCTCCTGGGGTGCATGAGGCAGAGTGTTGCCAGCAGGTGGAGGGAGGTGATCCTGCCCCTCTCCTCAGCCCTGGGGAGGCCTCACCTGAGTACTGGGTCCAGTTCTGGGCTCCCCAGTACAAGAGAGACATGGCACTCCTGGAGAGAGTCCAGCGGAGGGCTACCAAGAGGATGAGAGGACTGGAGCTCCTCTCCTATGAAGAAAGACTGCAAGAGCTGGGCCTGTTCAGCCTGGAGAAGAGAAGACTGAGAGGGGATCTCATCAACGTGTACAAGATTCTGAAGGGGGAGTGTCAAGAGGATGAGGCCAGCCTCTTCTCTGTGGTGCCCAGCGACAGGACAAGAGGCAATGGGCAGAAACTGAAGCACAGGAAGTTCCATCTGAACCTGAGGAAAAACTTCTTCACTGCGAGGGTGACAGAGCACTGGCGCAGGTTGCCCAGAGAGGTAGTGGAGTCTCCTTCGCTGGAGATATTCAAAACCCGCCTGGATGTGATCCTGGGCAATCTGCTCTAGGTGACCCTGCTTGAGCAGGGAGGTTGGACTAGATGATCTCCAGAGGTCCCTTCCAACCTAAACGATTCTGTGATTCTGTGATTTTGGTGCAGTCCCCGTTGGGTTAAGCAGCTGCATTCAATAGGAGCTACATGTTGGCAGCACAAGTGGAACACAGCCCGTTGTGCAGCTGCTTTGAGAGGCTTTGTAACTGGTCTAGAAACCTACATAAAGAAACTGTTTCAGTTGTATCTGCAAACTGTAGAGGATTTGAAATTGGATTTTTTCACATTCAAATTTGAAATGGAACTTCATCTGTATTGGAGTCCGCAGGAATGGACAAAACAAGGTGGAAACTTTGCAGATTATTAAAAGAATACAAAAGAAAATGGATGAAAAAGACAAGTGTTTGCTTAACAGCTTATGGTGAAATGAAAATAAAACCTTGTCCACATCTACAGATAGGTTTGAAATATGATGACTTCTGCTGGACATCTCTTCATGCTCAGAGCATGCAATATAAAAAGTCGAATTGTTTTGTACATTTGGCATCTCAGATGGCAAGTTTACAGAAATGAAACAAAATCTAAAAAATATAAGCATGGAAAAGGTCTTATAACATTATTGAATAACTTATTTTTAGTCTCTCAGAATCCTTCAGCCTCTCTACAACTTGCATTACTTGGATTATATAACACTAAAATTGTTAGCCGTGACACCCGAGCTGAAAACGTCTTTAGTAAGTTTTGAAAGAATTTGTTTTTTTATAAAGCAAAAATGCAGGAGATAAAGACATCAGTATTTTTTTAATACGGGACAATATCCCTGGTGCAGCATATGGTGAGAGGTTATCTTCTACCATTCCAGAAACATGTATCTGCAGTTACTAGTGTTGTAAAGCTAAATACAGCTTTTTAAAACCAGTAGCTTGATTCCAATTTCCTGTTTGAAGCTCAGAGTTAAATTTCTATTTGTATTTGTCTAGTTTTAGTTGCCTATGCTGAGGTTTGGTATTCAGTTCAGCAGCCAAAATATCCTCACTTAAAAATCAGAGCTATTTCAAATTCTACAAAAAAATATAAATAAGTTTGAGGGTTCCATTCTGTGTATTTTTCATTTACCCAAGCAGCTTTCACTGACTTTAGCAGTGCTTCTCGTAGAATTAAGAATCTCATGACTTGGATATTATGGGTCACATTGATGTTCGCTCATTTAGAAAGGGGGTTAGGAATCTGAAACTTTTTTCCAAACTGCATCTTAGAAAGGTATATTTTTAACTGTGTTATGTTTGTTACTTCTTGAAGCTGAAAACATATTAAAAATGGGACAGCCCAGTAGTTTGAAGTCCTTGTCATTTCCTATTACACAGGTATTTTACATAATCTTAATTAAAATATAATAGTATTCAGTACACTATGAATAATTGGGCTACAGTTATAAAAAGAAATCAGTGGCATATACTCTCTAATGAAAAATATTTTGAAACTGTGTGAAATATAACGAGCTTAATGGAGGGTTATCCAAATTCAGAGTTGGTCTACATTAAAATCCCTAAGGCCCCAATCAAATTCCGGGTTTGTCCAGAATTCTTATTCAGGAGAGTATTTAAATCCCAGAAAAAAAATACCTGTGAAGTAAAAAACCTGTTTAAGTTTTTGCTGAATAGGGATGATGTATTTCCTAGTGCCTTCATTACTATAGTATTTTATTATCTTCTAGCACTGCACACCACTATGCAAGCTGACCTCAATCATGTAGCATTTATTCACTCATTCTTTCCTGTGAATGATAGAGTATTTTCTTGCTAAACATTTTGGTTTTAGGAGTTTTTTTAAAATCATGTCTGTAGTTGCATTAAAGATGCAACTTTATGCAACTGAATCAAAGAACTGAATCTTTTACTTGGATGGCAGTTTTAGTGATGCTCCTTAGTTTCTGAGGGATCTAGTTCTATTCTGTCTCTAGTTCCGGAATAAGACAGAGGTCAAAAAGATTTTTAAACTTACATCTGTAAATAGTAACACCTATTGTCTAGTTTAGTTTATCATCTGAAGCCACTGCTTTGTGCTCCATACACACAGGTTTCTTTCCTATGGAAAGCTAGATAATCGTGGTAAGAGGGGCTTTCCACATGCCCTGCTCTTACTTAGGTATGAAGTTAGGAGGCGATCAGGACATGGCAGCTCCAATGAGCTCTGTGTTCACCACTCCGAATATAGCTTCAGGTATCTAAGCACTGAAGATAAGCACTGAGACCTTGAATTTGATTTGATAGTCTATGGGAAGCAATTGTAAAGAGCAAAGGATAGGCTTAATGTGCTTCCAGCAACAGTGTGGCTGAGGAAACGTGCTGTTGCATCCTATATCAGCTGGAGTTTCCCAAGTGCTCTAGTACTTAGGAAAAAAAAATTCAATGCCTCAAAGAAATAATATTCTTTTAGGGAATGTGTGCACAGACACACAGTAGCAAAAGAGCCAGCAGACTTGGTCAAGGAGAAATTTCTCATATTTTATCACTAAGCAGATTTTTCTGCTGAAGCCTTATCTTTTCAATTTAACTTTAAATTATTTGACTTTAAAAAAAATCTAGTGACTAAACCCACTGATTTTTCCATTTGTTTACTGTTTCCAATTGTTTCTAGTTAAATCTTTGGAAATATCAGAGGCAGACTGAAATGTCTGATGAAATTAATAGGGAAGATTATGGGTTTTTATTTTCATCTAGTGGTGATATCATAAATAATAGTGCAATTGCATTGTAGTGTGTGCTTCTTAGAGGGCTGTAAATAGAATTACACATACTGCCCAGTAAAATCACAAAGAATCTTAGAGGAGCTCAATGAGAGCCCTTCCTAGAAGTATGATACATTAGAAAATTTCTCATAGACACTATTTTTTCACAAATTTTTGCCATAAAATTAAATAGATCTGTAGATGAGAAGTAACTACAAAATAGCTCTACTGAAGTCATTCCACTACTCAGTTTTTCCTTCTGAGTTTTATTTCTCCTGAAAGCAAACAGAAATACCGCTTATATTCCAAGACCTCTTTCAGCCCTGTTACAGGTGAGGTGGCTGGACAGAGATGGAGAGTGCAGAAGAGAGAGGAGAAATGTGTAGCTGACTAAAGATATAAAACCCTTGCATTTTTAACATATATGCAGAACGAATGTATTTTCTAAATTTGAAAGAATAGAACTAGTTATTTTAAAATTATAGAAATAAGGCTTTCCACACACATTTGCTTCACTGTACCTGTAATTTCCAAATCAAGATGAAAAATGTATTGGAGATAGAAGGTGTATTTTGATTATGATTCCGGGGAAAAAAAAGACAAACAAAAAATTTTCTAGTAGCCAGTGCTGCCATGTTATGGTTCTTATAGGCCAGAAGTATCTACGTTTAGATTTATTATGAAAATTCTTCATTCCTTAACCATTTCACAGAAACATACTTCCATTTAATTAAGTGGAGATTTTTTTCTCTTTGCATTGTTTATCAGTCTATAAAGGACAAATTTAAAAACGCTGTTCTTTGCCTTGTATTTCCTAATTTTGCTTTGCATTATAGAAAATAAAGGGTTTAAAAAAAAAAATAGTCTTGTTTCCATCATCTGCACTCCCCAAAACATCAGATACATGCATTAGTCCTGACATCATGGTAATATTTCAGTTTTGTGTTTAGAAGCAAGCTATATTAATAAATTCACATTCTTCAGAACAACATTTGTGACTTAGCTTTGTCCTCCCTTTGCACCTACCTATGCTTTTACTCAAGGTCCTTCTAGTCTTGTTAAGTTCTTGCTGAGATCATCTAAGATAGAGCTGTGAAGAGCTAAAAAAAATCCTGTTTTAAATACTTCTCACTAATAAAATAATCCAGAGAAGTGGTAAGGAGATTGCCTTCTATGCTACTTGACTGTCAGATCATCAAGTGAATGGTAGATGAGAGGATAAGAAGAAAAACAAACAAACAAACAAAAATCAGACATCTGATGTAATGAATACTTTCACATTGTTGGATTTGGGCCATACTCATGCCATTTGGTATTCACTGACTTCTCTCACACTTCTGCTCAATACTCTTTGCTAAAAGGTTTCTTATTTTTCCCAGCAGTGCATCTGTGAAACGTCCTCTATGCTTGAGCATTTTCAGTAACCTCAGTAATAACTTAAAACACCTTCATAATATGAAAAGGGAAGATTTTAATTAGAATGTTAAAAAAATTCTTTGGTAAGGGGGAGGCTTAAGCTTCACAATTACTAAAGCACTTTGTTTCTCAGAGAGCTCCAGAATTACTTGAATATGTATCAATTTTTGCCATAGGTATTAAGGGTACACCTGCAGTTAGAATGACTCCCATATATAACAAAACCAACATAAGTAAACAGGTGATGACTTTGTATTGCTTGTATTATGTTGTACGGTCGCTAGCTGATCTGATCCCCTCATGCCCTGGGCATAATGAAGGCGTAATTGCTTAGTAGGAGTTACCTGAGTGCAAACTGAGTACAGATGTCATTCAGTATTCGTTGAAGTGTACATACAGAGAGAGGTGAGGAAAAAATGTTTCCCATGTAATTTGAAACAGACAGCATTCTATAATTAACGGTATCCACTATAATAAACAATGTTTTGGGAACTCACTCATGGTGTGTGGGTGTGAAGAAAAGGAACGTACAGTAAAACAAGGAGCAGCATATCAGTAAAAGCAAATGTGATAGCTGTTGATGACAAAGATTTTGTTTCAAAGAACTATAATCTACCACATTTCCATTATATAATTTCTCACATGAAACTGAAAGCAAAGAAATGTGACACTCTTTAGCTATTTCTTTGATTCACTTTCATTTTAATTCACATTTTCTCTGTTGCATCCAATCAGATGTTAGAAGATTTATTTTCTCCACTGTCATTTCTAAACATAGTCTTAGGAGACTGTTTCTTTTAAAAGAATAGTAAACAGACAGACTACATTTTTGTTGTGTTCCCTAAAACTGTGAAATTTGTGCTGCCTTTCCAGGCTACAATTTGTATTATGTTGGAAAGAGTTAATGACAATACTTAACAAAAGCCAAAGGCATGCTTTCTAGCTCAGCAAAGAGCATAAAAATATATTCTTCTGTTGGAAGATGACTTGGCATTTTTTCCCTTTTTTTTCTGTAAATATCGTGTTGAACTATTAGAGATGTAAGGTAGCTGAAATGATGATAAGTGGATCTGACTGAAATTATGACGTGGGGGAAAATCATACAAAGTCTAATCATCTGTGATTTCAAGGCCTTTAGGCTTTCTCTTTTTCTTTTTCTGGAAGATGTTGATGTCTCTTCCTTGTCCCCAACCTGTGATTGCAGCCTTTTTATCTAGGGCTAAGGAGTAATTGTATTACCATATTTAGCACAAGCCAGAGCTCCACCTCATGTGCCAATATATGGCTGCCCCGCTGTCTGCACTTTTAAAGGAACCAAAAACAGCAGCAGGCACCTTGCCGCCAGAGTTCACAGTTTTATCATGAGCCTTGTGGCGTTTGTTGTTTCTGCTTCAAAGTCCCCCATCTGCAAGAGAGAGCTCTGTGGGACAGGTTCATGGAAATTTTCCTAGTGTCGGTGGTGGCACTGTGTTGCGCTGGCGACAGAGAGCAGTGCTGTGCTGGTAACTTGCTGTGTACGCGAGCCCCACCAGCTGCAGCCTCTGACCTACTGGATAGGGTTAGCCATTTTCCAACGTACAGAAACGCTTCAGTTCCTTCTCCCAGGAGCAGCTGCTGAGAGACGTAACGTAGTCATAAGGCTCTTCAAAAGCTGAGCAGTCCTTCCTTATTACTCTGCTTGAGATTCCCAACCTTATTAAGGGTCACAGGTTTTGAGCCAGAACCTCCCGAGCAAAGTCAGCTGCTCAGACGCACCAACTTGTAGGTGTGGTCATCAGTCTTACAGGTTTTGGATCTGGGCCGTTTGTTCATTCCCTTCTAACATATGAATATGTTTGTTAATAAAGCTACACGAATAGAGCAATGCAGAACAACACTGATGCTAAAATGAATAACCCAGTATAAAGCCATCTTTTTCCAGTCCTCTAAGTAGAATTGCTTCAGTGAGAATTTGGAGCAATACAGGTTCCCTTTTTTTACAACAAGCATTAGTACGAGTGCCTGCACACTGAACATTTGTAAAATAATATCGTCTTCAAGGACACACCATTACACTTTAAGTGCTAATATTATTTTTAAAGAAGTCATATTGCCTTTAACATTTGCATTATATATAGAAGCTGTAATGACAGACAAAGCTATATTTGCCAATATCTCTCTTCTGTATTTTTGCACAGCAGAATTTTAATTATTTACAGCAATCAGTGTTTATGTTTAGGAATTCTGATGTAACGACATGAATACTTTAAAATAAAGTTAAAAGAGGCTCTGATTCAGAGCCTAGAGATAAAATACCGTTATCTTATAGCCTTAGTTACTTCTGAACCATCCAAACAGTATCTGTTTTTACCTTCCTGTGCTTGTTCCTCTGATCCCAATTTAAAAAATGACTAATTATTAACAAAGTCCCTCACCAGCACAACACTGAAACAACTGGCATCTGTTCATGGAAAAAGCCCAGAAGTTGTAACTGTCCAAGAGCGTACCAAATATCAGATTTGTAATCCCACTCTACTGACGATTTAACTGTTGCTTCTGAGAAAGAGGTTGCAGCACATAGAGGAGGAAAAAGCCTCCTGACAATCCACAGCCTCCTGCATTATTTACTATCTATCTGTACTGCACAGCTTCAGCTGGCAGGGAGAGTTAGGGCTGAGAATGTGAGACGTGTACTGCTGCTGTGAGAAATGTAAATAAGATTAGAGTTGCCAGTCCCTGCTGAGAGGTAAATTTCTTTTCCAGAAGCTGAACACACCTTTTCTTTGAAACAGCATCTTTGTTCATGGGAACTGCTAGTCTGCATCCATCTGCCACACTTAAACCCTGGACCTTGTAAATAATCTCTGCTCTTTGAGCTCGGCTATGACAAAAATTGTAATGTCTTCTTGTTCTACATGTCTAAGAACTAATCTTCTCTTGGCGGTGAACTTGCATTCTGTCAGCCTGAGTTCCTGTTCGTTTATGTACTTATTTTTGCTCAGGGCAGATGAGGGTGAAGAGGGGATGCACAAAGGGGAATTCACAGTATAAACAAAGCATACCTAACAGCCAGGGTGATCAGCTCGTGAGTACGCATAAAAGCTGTCTACTTGTACAGTTCTGTTCCTGCATTGCTGATGGGATTCACTGGCTCTTGGTGAAATCAGGTGTTAGGGTGTTAGACATACTGGTAGGGTCTGGAAGAGGGAGTTGATGAGTTGACTGGCCGATCACAGTCACTGTCTATCTGAGAATACGATTTCAGATCTAAATTTGATGTGGTTACCCAAGGCCACCCCACTATGCTCTGCAAGGGGTTAACACCAGACGCCACTCAGACTTCAGCTAGATCAGTAAATTCTTGGCTAAGGGGCATAATACAGAATTCTCTGGTAAATACAAGTTTTTCTATGTTTCTGATTTTAACTTACGGTGCATCTTCCCCCCCGCCCCTCCCACCCTTTCCCTAAAGAATTGTGTATTTTCAAGCAATCTAAGAGATCACCAGTCTCCTAAAATACAACATCATGTTGAAGCTGATGTGCTGACTCTGAAACATATATAATAGATGGACTTAGTTTGCTGCCATTTAAAGGAAGATAAAGATAGCATGTCTCTTTTCAGGCTCTTTGGAAAAAGATGGGTTACCATGACTTTCCAAGATGCTTGTTTGAGGAAAGTTTTGTATTTAAAAGTCAGATGTGTCAAACAGCATTTACACAATTCAGATTGACTTACTTGATTGCACTGAACAATAAACCTTACAAATACCTCAATTATAAATCAACAAAATAGAAATTCAAGATAGCTCTTATGAAGGTAAAAGGCATGGAGGAAAATAATATTTAACACAGGTATCTCTACTCTGCAGCCTATCATAGAAGCAGATATTGAAGGAGTGGGGAGAAAATAACGAAGCATTCTTAAAAGTAATCTCTACTGGTAACACATTTTTCTCAAGAGTCCTTGGGGAAAGTAATAAACTGTGAAATTTCAGAAATAATTCCACCCTAGTAGTGTCAAATACTAGGGACCAGAGCTTGTCACTTTTCCTGCCAAAATAGGCCATATGATCTGGCTATAAATCCATGGAAAGCCCTCTTCTCTGCATACCTCTAAATGTACACTCGGAGTCTCTGTCCTGCAGTCCTAGCTGCACGCATTCAAGCTGCCGCAAAACTGGAGATGCATTGCTAGCATGGCCACGTGTAGATTGCTCTCCTCTTGTGCGTCGATCCTCGGCATAGTCCTACGCTTTCCTGTGCACATGCATCACCACTGTGTTAGCCCAGTCATGCGAGCTGCCTACTCTCTGTTTAGCAATCATCGGAGACACAGGAGCCTCAGCACAACGCCTCATCCAAGGCCATCCAAGAAGAAATCAGGTAGGAGGAGGCCTTAATTCACATAACCTGAAGTGTGCTTGCCACCCTTCACTGGCACAGAGGTCCCAGAAAGGATGCCTCACTTCACTGTGGTGCTATGAACGAGCAGCTCTTCCTTCAGCCTACCCTGAGTCATGGCTTCTGGTTTTGGGATGGTCATAGTTCTGCTTGGGGTGAGTCTTCTGTTGAGATTTTTGAAGATGCGTTTCCATGTGCTCCACAGGAAGCTCATTTTCTGCCTATGAGCATGAAAATGTTGCCACTAATTTCTGCCTAAGGAGTAAATTCTTAAGAAAGAGTAGATTTAGAATGTGATAAATAGCTTCTGAGAAGTATTGGAATTTCTCACATTGGTCAAAAACAGTTCTCTCCTTAGATCTTGTGCTGATTCTTCCATTTTCAATGCTCGATGAACATTCATGGCTAGGTCATTAGTGTCACTGACTTGAAGCAAACAATCTTTTCTTTTCAGACAAACTGAGACTTTACCATAAGATGTATTTTATTCTTCTGACACTAATTATTCAGATAAGAAATCCACTAGGTATACAATCCTAAATATTTGTGCCTGCACATCAAGTTGTGTATTAGCCTGCTGAAAACAATGGGTTAATCTTTCTGTCCTCTTAGCTCAAATTTTTGCTCACAGCAGTCCCCACCATCCTCAGGGGAAGAAGTCAAACTCGCTGCATGACAGTGATATAGAGAGCTGCAAAACACATCATTTTCTTTTTGCACTGAACAATAAACCTTAATCAAATGGCAAAACTTGCATACTCCTCTAGGTCCCCAACAACGACTGTTTCCACACCATACTTCTTCGGATGGAAACCTTGTTGTCCCTCAGACCCCAGCTGCGCTCCACAGATTTAGTAAAACATTAGGTGCTATTAGAGCATTTAATTTGAGGGTGCACAACTCAGCAGGCAGACACTGCAGACAAAACTGGCCCTTAGGGTTGGAAAGCCCCCTCAGGGTGTCATTTGGGCCAGAAAGCTACCGGCCTCGTCTCAAGTTCACTTGCTCGTCCTGTTCTTCATTGCCTCTTCTGCGCTTTCCACACTCCTCCTCAGCTGCTTTGTCATTCATATGTTTCCCACCAGGTGGAGCAAAGAACAAAGAATATGACTTCAATTATTTCCCCCCTTTTGTGTGAAGTTAGGCCTTAATTTTGCCTTTCCTAAGACACAAGTTTTAACACAGTAATGAGACAAATCAGCAGCACGATATTTCCTTCTCATTTAGACTACTACAAAAGCAGGTAATGCTTTCTGCAGTTTGCAGTCCGCCTTCGAAAGCACTTTACCAATAAATGTTTCCAGGAGGGGGAAGCAAGGAAAAAGAGTGAGCTGCATAAATTCTCCTTTTGCATGCACACCAATTTCAGCAAGAAAATAAAATTTAAAAATTTAAAAGGCTAGATCACTCATTTTGCATTAGCAGAAAACAAGTTCAGTAAAGCTATTCATGTACACAGAAGAATAAAATTTCCGTTAACATCTCATTAAGTCTAAATGCATTTAGGGACTGATCCAAAGGCCATCAAACTCAATGGGAGACTTTACATTGCCTTCAAATGGGATTTGGATCATGCTGCTTGTGATTGGCAAAAGCTTATATTAACAAAATAAAAGAAAAAATCCTGACATTACCTAAAAGGCTTTGAAAGCATTTCCGTTTCTTGTTCTGGGAAATCCCCCTTACGGCTGATCAGATGTAATCACAGCAGCCACCTGAGGAGCTGAAAGCTTCCTATTAGGCTAAAAATAAGGTGGCTGAGGTACAAATGCAGACACTACCACTATTTCATGAAAATTGGAATGGAAACCTCATTTATGATTATAGGGAATTATTCTTAATAGCAGAGTAAACCCAAAGTGATCAGAGAGTTAATTTATATGCTATATAAATATTATTTTAAAAGGGAGGGAGATTAAAGGAACTGAAATCCCACCCAGGAAAGTCGTATGCTTGCTACAATAATATTTCATACAAATGTGGTTTCCTACCATGAACTAAAATGACTAAAATGAACTAGATTAACTTCAGTAGGCTTTATATGGTCAAAAGCAAGCCAGCCCGTGGTATCCTTTAGGGATCTGACTTTATAGTATTATCACTAATGTCACTGTTTTCATGTATGGAGATGAAAAGTAGCACATTAAAAAAAAAATTAACTGCCTTGGGCAGCTTCAGATTCCTTGATCTTTATTTACTTCTTTAAAATATTGCTACTAGTAGAGACAGTCTGGAGCAGAGGCTCTAGCTATGAGTAGATTTCTTGTTCAAATGGCTTTAGCTGGTGCTATTATTAGGCTAACAGCACAGGTGGGCCTAGGTCTTCATGCATATGCTTAAAGAACAGGTGGGCCTAGGTCTTCATGCATATGCTTAAAGAACAAACATCATAAAAAGAAAAATCCCTTTTTTTTGTCCTAGTTATTTCAAAATTTAAACAGGCAGAAGTCAAGTTGGACGGGTAGAATGTTATGTAAGATTTGAACGGCTTTCCTAGTTTTTCCTCTCTTGTGAGGTTTTAAATCTTTCTTTTTCTTTCTTTTTATTTCCAGTACTCACTTTACTTACTTCATAGTGTTCAACGTCCTCTTCCTGGTGCTCAGCCGAAGTAGCATGGTGAGAGACTTTATCTCCAGGTAGAACAGCATCCGTATCTCTGGCAAAGTGCCTTCATGTCTGTTAGCAGCTGAACAAAAAGCCTCAATTTGAACAGTCTACTAACTTTTGAGTGCTAAAAAACCTGGATCTAAGGTGGGGCAGTAATGTTCTTGTAGGAGTGCCACCTCTTAAAACATTGCCAACAATGTAATGAACAATGAAATTTCTCCAAAGGAGGAAGAAAGATCTGAGAAGGTATCGCCTAATATTTTAAAAATATATCTAACTACTACATGCAACAGATATGGCAGAACCTAACTTTAACATTACACTAAAATGGCTGGCTAAGGAGAAAGGAATGTCTATAAACAGCTCTGTAGCTGATTCTTTTCCTGGTAGGACTGGCTTAATTTTTGTTTTTATTCTCTTCTCTCCTCCCTACCTCCCATTTCCCTTTTCTTCTCTTTGGTCTTTGAGATGTATATGGTCTTGCTGCCTTCCCCTACCCTCTTTTCAGTATCTTAGCTGCGTGAAAATGAAAATATCTTGTAACGTCAAACAATATATATTGAAATGCATATTCAAATACTATTCATGGACCTGAAGCATTGAATCAATGAGACTGAACTCAGAAATCTGTTCCTTGGCTAGTACTTCAGAGGAACCACTAAGGACATAAGTCATATGTAAGTCAGACATTCGGATAGAAAAGTGATGCATAGAAAAATGATCAAACTAGCATCTGGGGATCAGGATCGTATTTTCACCTGTTTTTAATTGCACATCATCTCAGCTTTCTTTCAGTTAAACTCATCCAGCTACCTCTCGAGTCAAAAGGAGTCTTTGCCATCAACTTCAGCAAGAGCAAAGCATATTGCAAATCTCTTCCTTCTTCCCTCCCCCTCACTGTGGTAGTTCTGAAACTCAGTGAGGAAGTGATCAAAAACAGTATTTTGTTGTTTCTGGGTAAGTCATCACTTTTGTTATTATAACCCTGGAAGTATGCCACCCCTGGAAAACCACATGGGAAGCATCACAGGTCCAAGACATTTCTTTGTATCCTAGCTTCCATGCTGCTTTCTCGCTGCACGTAGGAAGCAGCGACCTACTGGCTGTTATATCAGCACTAAATCACTGCTCGGTCAGCCCAGATCCCCAGCCCTGCCAGGCACTTGGTGGAAGGAAGCAGAGCCAAGGTGCTACCTCCACAGCAGGTAAGCAGAAATGCTGCCACTTTTATTCTTAAGGACCCAAGAAAGCCCAAAGTTTAAGTGGGGATTTCTGTGAAGAACAACTTAGGTGCCTAATGCTAATGTGGGAGCTGCAGCCTTATTATGGATCAGGGCATTGGTCAGAAGCCAGCTAAACTTTTTACTACATTTTTAAGCAGCTATTTTATGGCTCTATTTTCTTTTCGTCTCTGAGAAGCTCACCTTTATTTTTAAAACTGTAGGGTGAGGTGTTTCGGCAGAAGTCTTTTGTCTGTGGATTTTCAGATTTTCTGCCGGGTACAGAGCACTGAATTAAAAAGAAAAGAAGAGTGAAAATGCAACAACATCTACATTTGCCTTGTTGACAGATTAGAATGATTCTACTGCTGGTTTTAAAAATCTGAGAACTGTTCATTTCACCACATTACAAGTTTTTTAAACATTAAATTGAGTGAACCGCAGTAAAAAATAAACATTTTAAATGCTGCTCTTGCTTTCTGCTGTGGTCATCGAAGCACATGCTGGGCATTCACAATACAAACAATATTAAATGAGAAACTAATTGCTTAGCCAGGATGACAATTGCATCCTCTCAGATTGTGGCCATTTTCTCTAAAAGCATAATGCAGCATGAAAATGCAGCTCTGATAATGCTTGCTGTTGTCTTTATTTAATGTGAAATAATATCAATGACTCTCCTAAGTCTCTCGTAATTGTTGTTCAGTTGCTGGTTGTACTGGGCAGACATATGGGACATTCACATAACATGTGGTGTCTAAATTTCACCCCTTGAGAAGTTAATCTGTGCCTTCCATAGCAGCAAGTATTGCTTATTTATATCGATGTTTTGCACTTCTATAGAGCCTTTGGATGTCAGATTATTTGATATTTAAGTAAATCCTCAAATACTTCTAAGGGAGAGATAAATACCATTATTATCCACAGCAGTACTGAAAGAGGAGATGATCATTCTAAGTTCATTTATTGAGACAATTTAGCTTGAGAGGCCTGATAGCACAGTTACAAAAACCCAATAGCAATCTTGTCAGCCTCTGGCTTTCAAAAAGAAAGAGCAAGTTTCAAAAAGTCATGAAAATGATTTAATGATCACGGGATCTTTTAACCCCCCACCCGCCCCAGCCACTTAGCTCATAGTTTCTGAGCACAGAGAATGCTTGTGCTTATTTACACTGAAGAAACTAGAAATTTCCTGCGGTTTAAATTTAAGCTGATAATGTAACAGCTTAACAAACTGAATCTATGACTTGTAGGGACATCAGAAAATACTGTGAGCCTTCAGGGTTAGCCATCAGGCTTTTAGGGGCTTTGAGCACTTTTTTCCCAAAACAGGAACCAACTGAATGAAATTATGTAGTGATCAATGTATTAAACCTAATCAGTGACCTTCAAATTGAATTCATGAGAAATTTGCAGTCTCAGATAGAGAAGACAGACTGATGTAGGGTGAGCAGGTGAAAAATGCAGCGGGCTGTCAGTAAGAAATCCTTCGTGCCTTAATAAAAATCCCATTGCTTCAGCAGTGGGGCAAACAACTGAATCAGATATGATCCAATGACACTTAAAACCACTCAAATCATAATTAATAGCTTTGTTCTATCTTGATGAAAATATATGAATATCATTTTTATGTTAACATTTAATTTTAATATCATTTTATAATTAGACACGAAACATGAAATCCCATGAACTAATCAATATATGTTTTATTAATTAGAAAAAGAATTTATATTATTTATAGGAGCTTACATACTGGCATGCTGGTCTGAATTCTGCTCCTATCAATCAGAAAGACTATCTCTGGGTATGGTCGTTTGGCATTAGTGTGATGGGGAAATGGTTTATATGCGCTTGCAAGCTTATGTGAACGTGAATGAATGTGTTGGACACATGACTTTACTCTGTGCTTTGCGTAAGCGCAGACTTATAGCCCCTGGCATTTCTTTTTTCTTACCAGACTTAAATGTTTTTGGAAAGGATGACATGTTTTTAAATACAGAGATTAAAACGAAGACATGGAGGAATCTCAGTGTTTGAAATTAGTTTATTACATGATTCAGTTTCTTTGAGCGAGATCCAAAAGCATTCAATTGCATGGCTATCTTTCAAATAATCTGGAGCTGCGCTACGCACAGGCAAAATATCTTGGGTGACAAAGCGATTATTGACCTTTCACAGCACCGTGCTTGCAAGAGAGCGTCGAGAGGCCCTGAGCGCGCTGCTCCTGATGCTGCTCACAGCGGGAGCAGGGAGTAGTGGGGTTGCTATCACTGGGAGGGGGAATGGGCAGAAATGGGTCCTCCAAAAGCTGCATTTGTGTCCCCCACCTTTAGCAGGCGGAGGTATAAGCGTCCCTTTTACTTCCTTCTTTTCTGAAGCAGGGAAGGAGCCTTTGTTCTGGCCTTCATTCCTGCTCTTCCAAAATTCAGTGCAGCCTGAGCTGCTGCAAATCCTTGAGGTAGATCTGATGTGTTCAGCACGCGAGTGACTCAGGGCACCTCAGTGCAGGAAAAGTATGCCTTTGCTCACTTTCTTCTGCGGTGAAATGCTGGTCATTCTCCAGCAGCCTCTGTCAATAAAAGTAAGGCTTCCTTGTAGACAAGATACATAATTTAAAAATCTCAGCTAGCTGCATGGCCCATCTGCTTTCACAAGAATGTTTAGGAAAAGATTTAATAACCTGGCTAAAAGCACGAAGGCCAAGAGTAGGTTTGGAGAGGCAGGAAAAGGGCTTACTCTATCTTCATGGTTTCCTAATCTAGAAAGCAGATGTGATAAATTTGATGTTTCTAATAGGAAATAATGGTAATAATTAGTGGCTTCCAATAGATCCAGGGTGTTAGCAAGGAAATAGCCAGGTATAAACGCAGCTGGGCAGATCACTGTCAATGCAAGTGTGTGCATACATACTTAAGTACATAGAGAAAGGCACAGCTCTACCCTTTTCTGTGCCAAAGCGTGTCTTCCTCTGACATGCGGCTGATTTCCTTCAAATGTAATTATCCAAATTGGCATTAATTGTCCCTGTTGCTATGCTGCCACCATTTGGTCCCATTGTGGGAGGAGGGTTAGTAACAGCTGTTCTATGGACAGCGAAGATGAAGCCTAGGATAGTTTGTCTTAACAGAAAAACAGTTAGACCCACTCTTTCTATTGGTTTCCTTTTGGATTTTTTGCTTTTTTTTGAGTTTGGGGGTATAGGTAGGGGAAGCAGGCAGTCAGCACTGCTGTTAAGAATACATAATCTTCATTACTTCTTCAGATATTCTAGGAGATAAATCCATTTAATGTTTGGATATGTAAGAGATTTAAGTGAGCACCATTTTCATTAGAAAGGAACTGATGCTGTTTATGACAAGTTCCTGAACTAAACTATTCTCATTTCAAAAAGGATGGTTGCTTAATCCACATCTTTAATGGGGGCATGAGCTGGGTATTTCTACTCTAAGAAAGTGATTAAGATGTTAATATGCCTGGGCTAGAATATTAAGGAATATTAATCCATGAATTTATGGTATTAATTGGATTGAGCACTTGCAAAAGGATGAGTAAAAGCCACAGAACAGATCAAAATCAAGATCCCTAAGAAATACCATAAAATAATTGCCAGGGAATTTATGCCTTCTTGTGCTGATAACAAGGTTTCATATCCTTTGTAGTTTCCTTTTCTCTCTGTTTCATCAGTCCGAAAGACTCTCAACTTTGAAGCTTGCAGCAGACAGCATAACCAATTCCAGCTAATATTTGGTTTTGCCATATTTTCAAGGAGCAACACTCATCATTAACAGATACTAAGTAATTTACAGTGATGTCAACTCTGCAAATAAAATGCACTTTGTGTATTCCAGATTTTACAAATTTATATTTAAAATCTGAGTCCAATTTTAGCAAATTAAAGGTAGAAAAAAATATGCAAAAATAATCCCATGAAAGTTAATCAAAGCTATAAGGAGGATGTTTTTATTTTTCTAACTGAGAACATATAACGGTACACACCACACAGATTTAAAGAAAAATTGTTGATCTCATTGACAATCCTACAAAGAAATCTGCAAATTATCTCACCCTGCATTTGCTGCAATGACTTAGAACTAATACTTCAAGATGCTGGGCTTTGAGGAGTTTTACAGTATAAATACTCATGTGCATGTTTATGATGCTTGAAGAAAATTGTTAAAAGGCAATATAAAGTTAAGATCAAATCTGCTAGAGATGATTGTCGTTTTTCTTCTAAGGACATAAATGGCATGCATAACTTTTCCTAACCTGAAAGGAAGAACTGCTTGTGTGTGGCGTTGATAATTTGGTCTCTGGACCAAATTCAGCCTGACATAATTGGGTTCAGTTCCATTAGATTCTGAAGAGTTGCATTCGCTTTACCCGTCCTGGATTTCCATCTGAAGTTTTGACAGTCACTAAGAAATTATTAAAATTACTCTTTCATCATTTCCTGTGATCATACTTGCATAAATGAAAACACTGACAACGTGTGAATAGGTCCTCAAAATTGAATATCACTCGTAAGACATTTTTGTGATTGGTTACAAGCTTCTTTATCTTTATAATCACTTATTAATGTGGAAATCAATTTTCAAGACCAAAAGATTCTAGATTTAGAATCCATATAAATTGCAGGAAATATGAATTTTTAAATATGCTTTTTCTCACATGTTACATGATCTTTTGATTTGACATCACACCTACTAACTCAAATTCCTTTGTAGAGATATTGGAAACTGCAGGCTAACACACTAGCTTTAAAACCGTCAGTCTTGGTTTTTCCCACCATATCTGGTGTTCAAGGTTCTATTCCATCCATTTTGTGGATGTAATATTTGGCTAAGAAAATTAAACAAAAGGGAATATTATTGAACTTTTTTTAGGATATGTGATTCTAATGTTATGATATGAAGTTAACAACATAGATTTTCCCTTTGCAAGCAGAGGAAACTTCACATTTTCACCTGTGTAATGTGGAACAGAAGTTGGTCGAGCAGCTAGACCCTATTTTTGTCTAAAATATTGAAATTGTTCTCTAATAAAAAAAGAAATCCCTATGAGACTGAGTGGTATGTGAGAGGATAAGAACAATATTTACCATGTTGGGGCTACCTCTCTTGGAAGACTTTTCTCTTAGCATTGCTGATAGCTGCTATTCCAAAAAGTAGACATCTGGGTTTACCCTTATATGTAAACAATAGTATTAAGAGTAGTAATTATTCTTAATAATAATGATTAATGGTGTCAGTAGTGGTAAAAAAACAATTAATAATAACCTAGTGGTTGTTAGAAACCACCTCAGGGAAACAGGAATTATGGAAAACAGTATGAAGTGGGAGCTACGTTTTGGCTGAAGGTAAATGTTCAGCTAAGATGAAACACAATACCATTTGCCCAGAAACATATCATGAAGGACATCAGAAGTTTTGCTTTTCATTACCATTTAGTTAGCTATTTTGCAATCCATTTTAAAGATAAAAATGTGTGGCAAACAGGAAATAAGAAAATTAGGTATCTCATAGTAGCATCTTACTCTCATGGCACAGAAGAAATGTCATAGTAAAAATATATTTTGCAAAGTAAGCAATATATCCGACATGGGTGAGTGAGCTCTATATGCTCATTTTGCCCTTTTGTGCTTTTTGAAGATGTAACTGTAAATGTAAGATTAATAAAGGAAGCCTCTCCCCTACATTTTCATATATTCAGTCGAAGGGATCATAAACTGATTAACTTTAATTGTATTAGATATTGAGTTGCCCACACAGTCTTTGAAGTTCCTGTTTCATTGAGATGTACAGTGTAAGTTCATTACCTTTCCACTGCTGATTTTTGGCAGGCTTCAGCTAAGGTGGACTAAATATGGGCCCATCACATGAGTTTAATATTAATCAGAGCTCTATTTAAAAATATGGAAAATTGTAAAGATGGACACTTATCTTTATACTTATGCATCTTAGTAAGTAGTCTGCCTTTAATCCTTCCGGCCTTCACCAGGGAGAGGAGATGCTCATCACAACTGAGAATCTATTAGTTTAATTAAGGACCTTAATATGATGCTAAATACCAATTATCTGGGCCCCAGCTTTGATTTTTTTTTCCTCCAATTCACACTTCACATTTGTGGGAAAATAGTGAAACGTTTGGAAAAAAAGTTAAGCAAAGACAGTTTTCAAATCTCTATTTCAAATTCAAATCAAATACATAATATTTTTGAGAGTTTTTGTAATTAATGTAAGAAACGTTTTCCTAGGGGTAGAGGTATAGATTCTGATCCTGTTTAGATCAAAGCTTTGCATCCTGTGGATCTGCTTCATAAAGAATAGCACTGAGCAGGTGACTTAGCCTTACAGGCCAAGATCAACTTAAGATAACTTCTTCATTAACGACATGAGCAATAGGGCAGGGTGCACCCTCAGCAAGTTTGCAGACAACACAGAATGGGAAGGAGTGGCTGATACATCGGAGGGCTGTGCTGCTATTCAGAGATGGAGCCACAGAAATCTCACACAGTTCAACAAAGGGAAATGCCAAGCCCTGCACACAGGAATGAATAATCCCAGGCACCAGTAGACACTGGGGACCAGCCAGCTGGAAAGCAGCTCTGCAGAGAAGGACCTGGGAATGCTGGTGGACAACAAGGTAAGCATGAGCCAGCAATGTGCCCTTGTGGGCAAGAAGGCCAACGGTATCCTGGGGTGCATTAGGAAAAGTGTTGCCAGCAGGTCGAGGGAGGTGCTCCTTCCCATCTACTCAGCCTTGGGGAGGCCTCATCTGGAGTGCTGGGTCCAGTTCTGGGCCCCCCAGCACAAGAGAGACATGGCACTGCTGCAGCAAGTCCAGTAAATGGCAATGAGGATAAATTAAGGGACTGGAGCATCGCTCATAAAAGGAGAAGCTAGGAGAGCTGGTACTGCTCAGCCTGGAGAAGAAAAGACAGAGAGGGATCCTATTAGTGTCTATAGATACCTAACGGTGGGGAGAAAAGAAGATGGGACCAAACTCTTCTCAGTGGAGCCCAGTGACAGGATGAGAGGCAATGGGCACATACCGAAACATAAGAAATTCCATTTGGATGTAAGAAAACATTACCATGAGGTTAGCTGAACAGAAGAACCTGGAACAGGTTGCCCAGAAAGGTTATGGAGTTTCCATCTTTGAGGATATTCAAAAGCTGTCTAGACATAGCCCTGATCAACTTACTTTAGATGACCCTGCTCTGAGCAGAGGGTTGGACTAGATGATCTCCAGAGGCGCCTGCCAGATTCAAATATTTTGTCATTTCACGATCACGTGAAATGCCAGAAGTCTTCTTAATGACATCAACACCTGAAAAATTCAAGTACAAATTTCTCCACATAGGGCCTTTAGAAAAGAATAAAATTAAAGAATATTGAACTGGAATTTTTTATACAGACAAAAGAAGTCTTTTTGCACACACAAAAGAAATCATATCATTGAATCTTGGCAGTTAAAAACAATAGCAGTGCAGAGTTTTCATGAAGTGCAGGATCATTGTACCAGGGATAAAAAGTAACCAAGCAAAATCTAACATGGCCAGTGTTCCTCAAGCTTAGGATCCTGAATTCAAGGATCTTCCATCCTGATATTCCTTTTTCTTCAGTTACAGAAGTGGAAGAAACTTGACACAGCAAAGAATCTGGATAACTAACTTTGAATATTAGTATTAATTGCCCAGGATGCTTATGACTGAAATCTAAAGCAAATGATTACATTGGCATACGCAGACTCATACAAAACTGGACATGTATGTGAATGCCCCCAAAAAAGGTATGGTGCAGGGGTGGAGTATAGCATAGTTTTTAGAGAAAACTGTATGAATATTTTCAGTTAGGCAGAAGCAAATTTAGACAGATGAAACAGATCAATGGCACAATTATTGATAGCTATTTAGGTGCATAAATCAACAAAGGAGTCTTTAATTTCCTTTTACAGTTTTGGATTATGAGAAATACTGGATGAGAAGGTTACTTACTCCTGAAGGAAAAGTATAGAAATAGCAGTTCCTTTGAGGATCTCTTTCACAGGATTAACATTTAGGTACATATCCAATAAACGTCATTTCTGAGCTTTGCAAAATGATTTCAGAAGTCAAACAGAAAAGAGTCACGCTTTGCTCATAACAGCAAAAATTACCTTGTCCAAACCCGTTTCAGCAATAGGATTCTTTGAAAGCACTGTAACTTTTTATCACTATTAGTCCAAGGAAAATTAGGTTTTGTTCTTCACAGGTGGGATATGGTGCCTGTGCTGGCAGGGTGTATAACTTCTTTGCAAAGGCATACTCTTTGGGATTCTCATGAGGAATCTTCTGAAAGGCTGATGTGCATTGTCTTTATCACAGCGTGCTTTGACAATAAAATGACTATCTGTCTCAGTTCATTTGCTGTCTCCAGTGGAAACTGATTTACAGATCTTCCTGCCAGCTCATCTCTTATTTAATCTATCTGCTTATAATTATTCTTGTAATTATCTTATAAATTATTAGTAGTAGTTTATTTATGTTTAGAGATGGGAATTCTGACTATTGCTCTAACGACAATTGCATCTGGTGTTTTCTTTGTCCCCGTATGATCTGTTTGCTCAGTCGTACTTTGCTTTGCTCTCCAGACTTACCAGTTTCAACAATTCCCACTATGGTATTTTGGAATCCTTATTACGGTAGGATGCTATGTAACGTGTTTGCTCTATTTCTGAATATTACCCTTTCTCTACAACACCCAGCCCAAGGTCACGTCAGGCCCCCAGTTTGCTCCCCCTGGGACGGCTGCTAATCAGAGTCAGTGAAACAACCTCATGAACACTTGCACTAGGGGATTCGGGAAACCTCAAGAATAAAGAGTAAAACTGGCCAATATGGCTTCTTTACAGCTGATTTTAGAAATGCATATTCCTAATACATTTTTTAATGTTTCAAAATATGAAACATTAAAACAGTTATGGGCAGTTTCTTCATTCTTAGGAACTGTACTGTATTAGAAAAGATTTCAATAGTGAATATCTGGTTTTATTTCTTTAAGTGACAGAAAATGCTGAAAAGCGGTGAGGTACTCCTCGGATAAAGGATCAGGTTTTTAGCTTTTTACATACGTCACTGAAGATACCCACTTGGCAGTGTGTCTAAAAAACTCTGAAGAAGAGCAAATGAAGTTACAAGATTTAAGGCACCTGCTGCAGGAAGGGGGGGGTGATAGATACAGATGCTATATGAAAGTGGTCATAAGATTTCATTGCATGAAAGATGCAAGAATGACCCTGAAGGGAGGTTCCTGCACCACCGTGGGCAACAGGACCCAAAGGAAGAGCAAGCACACAAATCTGATGCTGTAGTTACACCGTCAAGGACAATCGGCGATATATCTGATATTTCACAGTGGTTTATTTTAATGTCAAAATGGTTCCTGCATAGTTCCAGGTGAGGAACACAAAGCACTAAATTATGTTACTGCCTTTGGCTCCTATTTTCCAAAAAATAACAAAAAATACTACAGTTTACAACCCTCTCCTGATTCATTGAGTTCCGCTGTCCCTTCTCACATAAAAAGACTATCTCAAGAATGCCATGGAAATTAAAACAGAATATATTGTAATTGTGATATATTCTCCCCACATTTATGGGCATATGCCTAAATAATGAGAATCTTCATTTCTCTAACATTATGTTAGTGATATAATATGATTCTTTTTAATTGTTATTAACTTATCAGAAAAGGCAACAGCAAAAATTAGGAGGGACAGCAAATAATTAAAGAGGTGGCTGAACTTTTACAGGGAGGGAAATTGAAAAGATTGAAGTTCATTTGACAGAAAAGATGAATGAAAAGAGGGATGATAGATGCCTGTAAAATAATGAACAATATAAAAGAGAAAGCCAGAATAACTCCCCACCTCCTTCCTCACATTGGCATCCTTTCCATTTTACTGAACTGTGAGCATGTGTCTTGATGAGGCTGTGTATATTACTGGCTTCCGCAAGTGATCAATCTTACCGCCCATGTTCTCCTCCCACTCTGATCTTCGAAGGTTTTATACCATTGCTCTGTTTAAACTTTAAACACTTTTGGACAGAAGTTCTTTCATCTGGAACATTCCTAGACCACATGAGAACATAATAAATAAACAGTCCTAATAATGTATGCACTTTAAAAGTTTAAAATATACATTTTTTAATATGATTTAGGTTCTTTAGATTGGATTGCTTTGGACAGAAAGCAGAGCCTGAACTGATCTTGTGATCACCAGGTCGTCTGAACATATGTTATTACAGAATAACTCTTGGATACTGATGAAATGGAAGATATCCATGGCATTTCAATATTATCATAAAAATAAAAACAAATTTTCATGACAACATTTTCTTACTTGCAACAAATTTCTAGTGCTTTAGTGTAATTTATAGTAATAAAAAATTATAAAAAGCCTCAAAATAATTTGGGGAAAATAAATGAATCCTCAAAATTCACATTTAACCCACGAACAGAAAGAAAATGTTAACTATGAAAAAGAGATACTTTTGCAGCTTCACACTAACTAAGAGATTTTTCAAGCATATTACCCTTATTCCTCAACTTTTTAATAAAGGCACTAATAGTCTCTGTGACATGGTAAATACCATCGGAGCTGCAAGAAAACAGAAGACTATGTTCTCCAACTGGTGAAAACAGTTTCCTCCAAGAAGCCATTGAGTCTTTTCTATAAAGGTAACCCAGAATGGCATCCAGGAAGTTTAAAAAAAATTTTTTTCCATTTTTTAAAATAAAATTTTAATTCTAAAAACTTGAAATTGCTTATTGCAAGTTATTTCTAGTTGTAGTGCTTTCTTGCACATGTATATGGCACAATTATACAATGTAAGTTCCACGGTCCTTTCTCAATGATTGTCACTGGGAGTACATGCACTCGCAAATTTTGTTGAACATGATTTTGGATTGTTAAATTGAGTCTACATGCAAATTAGTTTTCATGTTGGATAGTAACTGCCTGGAGGCAACTGTACTGGGAGTAATAGCTGAACATAATTTGACAACCTTTAGGAAAAATAATCTTTTATCTTTCTTGGGGATTCCATAGTAAGATTTGTCTCATTTGCTCTTATATCAGGTTTTTGCCTACCAGTTATTCATTTGGAATCGAATACCTTTTTCGTTCTATTGAGCATTCAGAAGTCTATTATAAGGCTGTAATATATTCTATACATTCAAGCAGCACCTGAATTGTGTGCCTGCTATTACTGTGTAACATTAAGCTGTATGTTAACAGGTGAATCAGTAAATGTGTTTAATCTTTCTACAGTGAAACTGTTCCTTGTCTCCACCAAAAGCTGAGATCAGTTTTCAGGCATATAGATGAAGACCCCCTTTATTCACATGAGAGGTAGGTACTTCTTTAATCTTTCACACTGTAATCTTACTATTCCTGAGCAGATGAGCATTTTCAGGGTGTGGAAGGTGTTTGCTGGCCGACTGCAGCTCTCATTTGACTCCTTTAGAAGGAAGTAGCAACTTACTGGGAAGGAGGTGCTGTTGCACTGCAGAAACCATGGGCTAAAGGGACTTAGAGAACAAGCTATGAAAATGGGGGAAAGTGGGAACAAACAGGCTTGCTTGGACAAAAGGATCTATTTCATCACCTGTACTGGAACCCATTCCCCTCATGGTGGAAAAAGTGGAAAATACGTCTTTTGTTTCTCTCCAGCTTATATTTTAAAGAAAAGAATGCAAGATGCGATCCAGGAAGGAATGCTCAGATGAATAATTGTTAAGTCTCTTACTTTTTGTGTCTGAGTGAGATTTTCTGTCTGAAGAAGGACGAGACAAACAGATCGTTTGAAAAACACGAATTAGAAAAGAAGTCTTCCAGAACGCTTTTGCAGAGAGGCCCAGGACTGTATACCTGTACAGGGTATATTTCTTTCTTTCAAATTCCTGTTCAGTTTACTGGAATTTTTAGTGTATATAATATGCATTTATTTATTTATTTTTACAAATGCCTGAGCTATATTTCTGTATAATACCTTCAAACGAAAAAGATTTATGCTGTTATCCTGCCCTTCTTTCTTCTAGTGTGTGTATGTTTGATGCTTACCCAACACCGCTAGCTTTTTGGCCTGTCCAATTTAAATGCACAAAGTTACCAAGTTTCTACCACATCCTCAAAGAGACCATTTCCCCCATACTCTTGTTCCATAGTGTATCCTGCTACTATTTTTAGTCTTGCTGTTTTCTACATATTTTAACTTGTGATAAATGTCTTTTTTTCCCAAGACTTTAAGAGGACTATCTGATAAAAGTTAAACTGCTTGCCTAGCATTTTCCCTTGTTATATTTCCCATTAATTTGAGGGTTATTTTTTTTCCTTCCGGCGTGAAAGTGAGTATAGTCTAGATACAAAACTGTCTTCAATAACATATTCTGAAAAACAACACAGCAAAGAGGACCATACTCTCTTTGGGAATTAACATCTGCAGGTAGTAGTTCTCTTTCATAAATCATAAGATGGAATATGTGACTTGGGTTATACTGCTGAGTTTAGGAGTTAAAAATATCCTTTCTCGTTCATGAGGATCCGAGGCACCAGAAGACATACAATATAAACTCTGAGATGCATATGTATAGTATTTAGCATCTGAATTAGTGAAAACTGAAATATTAATGGACAGACAAATTAGTACACCTTTATTCTAGTTCATTAGCATAGTCCAAGCTCTGCTTCAGTTATTTCACAGAGCTATTCGTGGACCAGGATACAGGTGCGGCTAAAGGCTCAGGAATCATTCTTACTTCTATTTTTTATCTTTCAATTGGAAAGATGCATCTAGCTCTACTATAAGAATAGTCAAAAGGAACAGGACTAAATTATTTTGTGCTGCACCTAGACTGTGCTCGCCCTCATGGGCCAAATCACTTGTACCAGAGACAACGCAGTTCTGCTGCCTTTTGAGCTCCTGGCACCAAGAAAACTGAAATGAAGCATTTGTCACCTTTCTTCTTTCTTCCTTGCCATCTGAGGGCTGTTCCAACATAAACCTGATTGCCTGTGTTCTGATGTCTGCAACTGCACATGAAGACTAAATCTTGGCAGTAGCGTTTGGTAGTTTATGAAACAAATCGATTACACAGACAAAAAATAACCCAAAGAGAAGTAGCCAGTTGCAGCTTTTAAGGTTTTCATCGCAGGTGACACAGACTGACATTCGAGGTCTTTTACTGACTTTAACTTCTTGAAAGTGTATTCTTGTTAACATGCAGAGTCCTTTTGAGACCTCTGGTTACAAAGTACAGGCTACTCAGAAATGTATGTGCTGCATAGCCTATCCATCTGCTTGGATGGCACTGGTATATCTTTTAAGATTCGCTTGCCGGTGTTCAAGTGTAGCTTACATAGAACTTTTTTGTCTTTCTGCCTATAGACTTTATTTAAATGATTATTACTTAATATTGTGCCTCAATTCTCTATCTGTACTAGAGAATCAACATTATATCTTCGTTCTTTCTGGAGAATTGATTGCTAATATTAGATCTTTTTTTTGAAGATATAGAGCTGCAGCAGGACAGGCTAGGGGCTGGCCTGCTGGAAAGCAGCTCTGCAGAGAAGGACCTGGCAGTCCTGGTGGACAAGTTAAGCATGAGGCAGCAATGTGCCCTTGTGGCCAAGAAGGCCAATGGGATCCTGGGTTACATTAGGAAGAGTGTTGCCAGCAGGTGGAGGGAGGTGATCCTGCCCCTCTCCTCAGCCCTGGGGAGGCCTCACCTGGAGTACTGGGTCCAGTTCTGGGCTCCCCAGTCCAAGAGAGACACGGCACTCCTGGAGAGAGTCCAGCGGAGGGCTACAAAGATGATTAGAGGGCTGGAGCACCTCTCCTCTGAAGAAAGGCTGCAAGAGCTGGGCCTGTTCAGCCTGGAGAAGAGAAGATTGAGAGGGGATCTCATCAACGTGTACAAGTATCTGAAGGGGGAGTGTCAAGAGGATGAGGCCAGCCTCTTCTCCGTGGTGCCCAGCAACAGGACAAGAGGCAATGGGCAGAAACTGAACCACAGGAAGTTCCATCTGAACCTGAGGAAAAACATCTTTCCTGTGAGGGTGACAGAGGCACGGAGACAGACAGAGGTGCCTCTCCTGCACAGGTTGCCCAGAGAGGTAGTGGGGTCTCCTTCGCTGGAGATATTCAAAACCCGCCTGGGTGTGATCCTGGGAAACATGCTCTAGAGGACCCCGCTTGAGCAGGGAGGTTGGACTAGATGATCTCCAGAGGTCCCTTTCAACCTCAACCATTCTGTGATTCTGTGATTCTGAGTACTAGTTTGAAATGAAACGATTAAGCTATGTCTATGCCACTTGGAAAGGGAGGCATCCAAATTTGTTCTTCCATTTATGCAGTTGCCTGCCATGCAGTGTCCCCAGAGGGTATGATGATAGCCACTCTGAAATGTATACTTGCAGCCTAGAGGTAAAGAAGACAATTAAATCTGATCCCAAGAATAATTATAAGGCCGTCTTTTACAGATAATACAAATACAATCTTCTAATCAGCCAAAGACTCTTCACCTCAGTGCAGGTCATGGTAGAACATCAAATGTCACAGGAACAAAATATAAAATGTGAGAGAGACAAACAGCATGAGAGTCTGAAAGAAAATATCTATGTGTAGTTAGGTATTTTCTGTTGCAGAATATCCAAAGTATATTTTTAACTTTGAGTGTGAGAAAAATACTCAGGGTTCTGTCATATTTTTATTTCCCTCTATAATGGAAAAAAAGCTGCAATTTTATGTTAAGATTGTCTCATATACCATTGTTCTAGCACAGAAAAAAATGTTTCTGAAATAAAAGACTAACAGAAGGAAGAAATACTTCATTCAGTATTGTTTTACAAGTAATTCTGCTTGTGTATTCTGTTACCAAGTACCTTAGTTTTATTAGGCCTGAGACAGGTTTTTTCACCCTCAAGGTCTTGTGTAAGTCCTAGATATAATTTTTAGTGGATAAATTGTAGCTTTGTAGCTTCAATCCAGTCAGTCCAATTGTAGCTTCATCCAGTCAGTATATTTAACATTTTAGCGTATTTGCCTTCCGACAACAGTTACTTTATCATTAAAGGCAGTAGATTTGGGTTTAATTCCATCTAGTCTGTTAGGAAGCCAGGGTTTGCCAACATTCCTCCTAGGATGAAAACTTTGCTGATGGTGAAAAGCTCTTTTCTGCTCTTCAGGGATCTCTCACCCTCTCTATCTCTCCTTTGGTTGATGGTGTTGTACAGCAAATTGTCTTCCCTAACCGAACACAGGAGGAATAGAAACACCGTGAAAACTGTGTCTACTGGCTCTAGAAGTGAGGTCAAAATGAAAAACCAGAAGTATCACAGTAAGTCAAGAACAGTGGAGGAAAGCACTAGAAAAGGTTGAAGCAGGAGCCGTATTTTGCTGTTGAGAGTTAGAATGAGGTTGTAGTCAATTTACAGCTTCTGAGGAAGCTGCAAGGACTGGCAGCTTCTGGGAGCGAATGTAGATGAGCCTTGAACTGAGACATCAGTAGATGCTCTTTGTATGGAAATGTGCAGATTCTGATTCCCATTTAACTCAAGCTAAATTGTAAACCTGAGAAACTCAAAATCTCCCACTGGCCTTAAGAACCACAGGACAACTGTTGTTTAAACTTTTGAGTTATAACCCCTTTAGTCACTGTGCCTAGATCGTCTGAAAACTCCTTTTTTTTTTGAATCTTACCAAAATATCATCTAATTTCAGAAAAGCCTCTTAGTTGCTACTGGATCCACCTGTGATGCTGTGCTGATAACCAGTGTGCTAGATCTGACAGACTCGGTCAGCAGCACACCTCGATCATGATCTGGTTGCATCATTCCTTTCTTTGGAAGGAAATTTAAGCAGCCTAGCAGGGAGAAATCTATTGTATATTTCAGCATATTGCTGAACAACCAAGAAACCAGAATTGCATAGCTGTCCTGGGGTGCTGTCACATCCATTGGGATCCACCCTGGCTGCTAACTACAGCATCCAACTACTGAAAGCACTAGGCTCTAAACTGTGGCAATTCTCTGTGGCAAATAGCAAGGTGTTCACATTCACGCCGTGCGGGCTGCAGTGCTCCACATTCACCTTTGCAAGTGTCACTGCCAGGTTCAGGCCCGTAGCTCCAGGACTTTCCCCTGCCACCATGGTGAGAGTAACCCTGAGGGAAAGCCCCAAGGCAATGGGCCACGAGGAGTCAGCCGAGGAAATAGCTGAGCAGTATAAAATCGACCATACTGATTTAGGTGTTGGTGACAACAGCTGCTGGTTGTTACCTCCATAGGCCATAAGCACTTCAGAGCGTGGCTGTCAGGGGGCAAAAGGAAGAGAAAAGCTGCTTGGGATCGTCTTCTGCTGCCACTTCATGGGGTGGCATTTGGGGTGATTTGCCTACAAGGCCACCTCTCACGAGTTAGAAGTCTCTGTGAAAACATCAGATAACCATCAGACTAAGTGAGAAGAAAGTCACAGAAATTCTACATTCTGCTTAGTGAGCTAGGCATGATAGCCATGCTAGTGAAATAGTCATCCTAGCAAAAGCATGGCAAATAGAATAAACGCTTTATCCTGTACACTCAGATCTACTTTGTCTACTCTAATACTGCTGTTCTGTGGATAAAATCATATTTGTCAGCTCATTTTTAAATATTGACAGTATTAGAGGATTGTGTGATTCCTGAGAGGATTTAGCAGCTATATTTGACAACACTCAAGCAGTTAACAAAGCATAGTAGAATTAAGTAAAATGAATCTTTATATTCAGTCCTCAGTGATGATAGTCTAGTTTTCAGAATTCAGACATGACATAACTGAGACCAAACATATATGGTTAAAAAACTCACAAAGAGCTTAAAAAAAGGAAGGTTTGCATTTTTGGTATGGCTGAGAAAAAGTAGATAATTAGAGCTAGAGAGAGCAGATTAAATTACAGCCATTTCTCTTGCGTGAATTTTTATATGGTATATACAAGGAGCTACAAGTTTAATTGCACAAACTAGCCTTTGACTAATGAACTCCCTGCTCTTGTCCTCTAGTTGTAGATGGTAAAAGTTTTCATGTTTATTATCAGATGAAGCTTTTTTTTTTATTTTTATTTTTTACTACGGAGTTTGTTCTAAGAGTGTTTACAGTCTTAAGAAATGAATTAAACCTACAGTTTTCTGCCTTATTGGCCAAATTTGTTTTGGTTTGATTCTGTTTTTCCATATGCTTTTATAAAATAGCAATATATTAGTAAACGAGAGGTTAGAAGAACGCATATAAAAACAGCCTAGATAACTCCAGCTGAAAGAAAAATATGCAGTCTCATCACTGTAATAATAAATTATTTACAAGTCTATTTACACAAATTAGCAGCACAGAATAGCTGAGTAAGTGGAGGGTGATGCTAAAGGCCTTGAAAATAGTTGTGATTATGACTAGCTTTCAGAGTTTAGACCACTGGGCTGTTGAACCTAAAAAAAATCTAATAATCTGTGGCTTTCCAGAAGATTTTCAGGAGTAATTCTGCAACAAGTTGGACACTAGCTGTTCTGGGAAAAAACAAAAGCAAAAACAAAAAACCAGGCCAAACTCAAAGGAAATAGGGAGCAAGAGAGGAAAATCCAAATAAAACTGTAGCACTGGGGTCTGTCTGACACAGGCTGCAGAGGAATGACAGAAGTTGAGAGGCAAACTGTGTGGGAGATACGTGAGCTCAGTGGTGAGCCCAAAGGTCAGTGAAGTCTATATTTCATTTGAAGATTGAGTCTGTAATGAGAAATTCTTCTAATAAAACTTAGACAGGGGAGCCACAAGCAGAGGAAGGAGATGACAAGACATGGGCTAGGGTCTTCACCTTTATAGTACTTCTGGTACTCCTCTAAACTCTGCTGGGGAATTCAGCGGCTTTGAGACAGATTTGTAACATGTAAAAGACACCTTAAAGCAATTCTAGGATACTTTTCAGCTTGCTTTGTACTCTACAGCACAATGATCTGAACCCCATTTTCTCTAGAAAAGCTGAAATGATTTATTTTGATATATTTTGAGTAGTTCTTCAGATTTTCATTTCAAAGTGTAAAAACCAACAAAATAACAAAAAATATGAGTCAATTAGGCAAAATTTCCTACCCTTTCAAAAGATCTTTCTTCATTTCAGAATTGAAACAGAACCTATTATTTGCACTGCTCTATCTTTAGTGATATGTGTCACTTCAAACTCAGAATAACCTTGGTTAGAAAGCAAATAGTGACTGACAATGAAGCTTTTAATTAAATGAGTTGATTCTGTTGAACATAATGGTATCTCCAAACTCATCTATTTTAGACAACTTTTCCAATTTGAGCTTCATTCCAGGATCTGTGAATGCAGAACTAATTTTTATTTCAAAGAACCAATTATTCTGTTTGGTACTGAAGCATGCTATAAAGACAGATAGCTATTTTCTCTTAAATTCAAGTAGTATGTCTAGCCAGTGGCATCTTTATTGATAGCAAATTTGCAACAAGACAAAACACATCTCCTGTTTCTATTCTGGGCCTCATACAGCTTCAGTTCACCTTCCAACGCAGTTAGGCTAATGAAAAGTCGAGTATCAAGTTGGAAATAAATGTCCATCTTATTTACTTCTTTTCACATTGTAACTTCCTCCACACATAGGGATAATTAATAGATGTGTGGAGAGAACAGTAGTCCTCTCATAGAAAAACAGGTTTAGAGGAGCTTCATAGGACAGCAAAACCTTCAGTATATTATTTTGCCATTAGGCAGAAAAATTTGTCCTTCTTGATCAAGCAAGTAGGATATTTAACCCCCAGATTCTGCTGTGGGGGTCATCTGCCACCACAAAATTCAAAACTATCTTGTCTTTCCTCTGACCAGTGAAATTCTGTGAGCTCCTCTATGAGTAACACCTGTCCAACCCTGACCAGCTCATGGAAGTGATTCAGAATGAGAAGCACAAAATAAAAGGTCAAACACATGAAGAAGAGTAGCAAAATTTCTTCTTGTATTCTGGGAACTCATCCTCTGGAAATAACAAAGGAGAGACTTACATTGTACTGTGAGGTCACAGGTTTGGCATGAGGACTTGATGTCCAATGAATAGGACAAATGCAACCAAAAAGTTGCACTGTAGGTAGGGAAGCAGCAGTGCCATTTCACAAGATAATGATAAGACTTGATCTAAAAACTTTTGAGAATTCTGATCACTTGTATTTAATTATGATATAGTTTTCAGCAAGAATGGGTTCAGAGAAAGGTTATTACTATGACCGCAACAACAGGATTCCGATCTCAAGAGATTAGATCAAAATAATTTGACTTCATTTTAGAAGGTAAAATGATTCAAAGGATTGTGAGAATAACCGAGAGTAAGAAGACATAGTTAAGCTAAAGGACAATGCTGCACAAAAAGCAATTGGCGTATAAGCTATCAACAGACTTAATCTGGAAATAGACAGGTTTCGTGTCATCAGCAGATGAAGAGCCTTTCCCTTTCTCTAAAATAATAGTGTATAAATTCATTTTAGAATGTACTGAATCATCTTTTACAAAAACAATTATATGATGTGATTGTCTGCAGTGGCAAAGGAGGCAGGATATGATAAAGCAGGAGATTCTTTTTAGTCTTAAACTCCTGTACCGCTAAATGACTTTTCCGCATAGTTTGCTCTCCAAAGCTAATGCAAGTATCTCAGCTCCTAGGTAGGCATATAGTTGATGGTATAGGAGATGTAGCAGACTATGTACTTTTCCCTGGCTTGGTCCCTTCTTTGGAAGTGGACCGTAAATCTACACAGCGTGCCACATAAAGTGTCAAGAATGAATCATTTTTTATGAAGGAAAGGACTGGTGAATGCTCTTATTTCCTCTAACAGGCGTCCCTTTACTGCGAGGATGCAGACTAGCAAAGGCTTAGGGGGTTATCTGCTCACATGTGCAGTAGGTTGCATGTTACAAAGCCTTCTTTGGTCCTTAGAGGACAAATAGCATTGTTTCCTTCCCTAGAAAGAAACTCCCTGCTTGTCTGAAATGATGCATGTAAGAAGAGGAAGCCTTCAGAGATCCAAGGCCTTCTGGACCAGGAGGGATTTTCTTTTTAATTGTTTGGTTCTAGGCATTTAGATTTGTTAAATGTGAAGCCAAGGCAGAAGAAGCACAGTAGGTTGTTAATCATTAAAGAAAACACTAGGTAGTGCGACAACCGTGGGGAGTGAGCCAGAAAAAAAAACATATATGCATACATAATCACTGCTGTTTCTTTCTATATGTCAGTCTGAGAATGCTCTATCTCCACTTTTTATTGCACACAGTATTTGAGCTGTCACTGTACTGCATAGAAATTCTGAGGGAGGTGTCAAAACACAGTATGGAAAAAACTATTTTGAAACAGAGAAGAAGGAATGATTTTCCATAAATGTTCTGTAAGAGAGTAAGAAATTACTCTTCAGTCAGTTCACACAGTCTGGTTTCTGAAACAGTCAGTTTGTAGTGAAAGGAAAGTATTGTTACAGGTAAAGCAATTCCTATTCTATACCATAACTCTCCTTGGTTCGGTTTTAGTTGAAATAAATATGTATGTATGTGTGTGTGTATACACACATACACCCATAAAATAGATATCCTGCAACAGAGGTCATCAATTGACTCTTGAATAAACTGTATGAGCCATGCAGGCAAAATTGTTTACATTCTATAGAAAATATGATCAAATGCAGGATAGATTTGTATGAAAAATATATTTACACAACAGGAAAAATCATAACCCACTTTGATGAAAGTACAGCTGCAAAAATAGTTCTGGTCCTGGTTCCAGATGCTGCTAAGCAGATTAAGCAACTTTAGTTGTCTCTCCACATCAGGCTCGGAATGATTGCAACGCAGAGAGCTTCCCTGTCTGCCTTGTGCAAGAATAAAGGCTGTTTTCAGTGTAGATGGCATTAGTAGAATCAGCGTTAGCGAAAAAGTTGATTGGCAGTGCTGCAGGTGTAAGGGAGGAGGTGAAGATGATTTTCTGTCAGGCAAGAGGCATAACTGCTTCATGTTATGACTCTCACTACCTCCCCATTCAATTTATGGGAAAGGCCCACATGGTTACATCCTGTCCCAGATCAGATAATTGCTTTTACTGCTGCAGCCAAATAAAAAAAAACTCTGTGAGTGTACAGTAGAGGTAGAAGCATGATAAAAGGCTTGTCCTGATGGGTCCACTGCACGGAGCTTAACTAGAAAAATATCATCTAGGTAGAGGGGAATTAGGATATGACTGTTTTCTCCCTTTCCTGAGCCAGACAGAAAGATCAAAAACTCTGCCACGCTTAGCTTCTGAGAAATGAGATTCAGCATAAACTGTGCCTGCTCTGCTGTACATTGATGTTTTTCAGCTTCAGTCACCACTCAGAATGTGGCAAGACTGAACACCTGAAAGATAATTTACCTGATTTGTAAAGTTGTAAGAAAGAGCACGTTGCTTTTACTCCCAGCAGTCTTTATGTCATGCATCTCTGGCTTGACTGGTCAGGATTATTCTGTGTCCAAACAGCCTTCAGGAAATGCCAGGTCTGCCTCTACTGCACCCTGGGCACCTTCAACTCCCACTTGCACTGCCAAATACCTTACGGGATGTAGCCTGAGCTCTGTCTAGCCAGTAATATAGACTACATTTGGACTAAGGTGGTTAGCATGCTCTCAGTTTATTTACAATTAACTTCTTAGCTCTTGGTAAGAGTTTGTCAGGCTCTAAGGAGTTATCTTAGTAGAGGACATCTATAAAGTGAAAGAAAAAGCAATTCAGAAATGTAGCAGCATCCTGATGTTGGCCAAATTTTGAAGACAAAACTCCAGTTGGAGCAGTGTGCCCTGAATTAACTAACTAACTGGCAGCTGGGTTATTCAACACAATTAACAGCTATTTTAAGGGGTTTTCTGCTTCATTTAGTGCATATATGTACGAGGGGCTGCTGGAGTGATGCAGGAGAATAAATAAGAGTTTGGGACTGTGGAGAAAAACATCTTTTTTTAAAAGAAACCGAAATATATGTAATGTTTTGATCACTTAGTTTAAATCAAATTTGAAAGAATAAACAGTCCACCTTTTAAAATGGTCTTCAAGGTAATAAATATGACTACCTGACAACACAATAGGAAATGGTGACTGTTGATCTGCCGTATTATAGTTGGCAGAGGAAGTGCTGATGAGCACTTCCATGAATGCGTGAAAGAGACTGGAGAATCTTGGTTGATTTTTGTTAATAAGGTTTTATTCAAGTAAAAGCACGTGACAAAAGTTCAAAGCCAGCTAAAATATCTCTCAGCTAAATCAGGTCAGTTAAGACAAAGCCATCCCACTGGATGTTACGAGCACTGCTAACTCATATTGCTAAAGAATTAGAATTTCAGTTTACTTTTACAGACTGGTTAGCTCCTTTCCTCTCCTACTGAGGGACTGTCAGTTGTAAAATTGAATTAATTGAACTCTGAGGATCCCTAAAGGCAAATTCTTTCTGTTTGTTCTTTTTGCTCACAAACGTATACTCTTCAACACTGGTAAGGTAAATATTTCTTTACTCATTTTTTGTCTAATGAATACTCTTTATTCAATAATTTAGTGAATTAAAAGTAAACTTCCATATTTTTCCCAGTTTCTCTTTTTTTGTATAGAAGACACATACATCTATTGTTGTTATCTTACATTTTTTAAAAAAGCTATTTGTAAAGAGCTTTCATTTCCTGCAATTGGCATTAAGCTTCTAGCTGCCTCTAAAGGACTACACTTTGTTCTCATGCAGCTGAAATCAATCCTCTTTTCTTGGAAATACAGTCAAAAGAAAAACTACAGGTTTACTAAGGAAATATTTATTCTTTTTCTTGTTAATATGTATAGTTAGTCCAGCTAGATGCTGTAGGTCACAACTACTGTAAATTGCATTTTCTCTTTGAAATATTTTTTAGCGTTTGTACGTGTAAAAATATACACACATATCCACAGCCCTCAGCAAAAAATTACTCTAAATTCCATGATCTGGCTTATTTGTTCATAAATCTCATCAGAAAAGCCTTGAATCATTCCCATTACATCTGGAATAAACATCTGTATTTTCCATATTCTTCTAAGGAGAAATCCCTTGCCTCAGTATTTATTTATTTATTTTATCACTATTTATTTTCAGTAGAATGAGAAACCACCACTCTAAAGGATTTAAATAGTTATCTTTAATGAAGCTTCCTTGTTTGGGAAACAGTTTCTTGCAAGAGACTGGCTGTGCTGTGTGGAAGCTTAATTAGGATTCAGATGCGGAATAAAGGGGATTTCTGTTTGACACTGAGAGATTTCTGAACATGAAGTGGGACATTATATAAAAGAACCTGGGAGGACTGAGTGAAAGAACAGCAAGTTGGAAGCTTCACAAGAGCTAATACTGCCCTGGAAAAGAGGAAACAGCAGGTGATGAGTGTGCTTCACTGGATAAGTATGGATAAGTATATACCCAAAGTATCTGTGGCTCAGCCTTCACGTCTGTGACCTTCCATTTTCCTGACTGTGTGTTTGTGTGTTTGTTTCATTACAGCATTTAGGTAATTCCACTTCTCTGTGGTTCTTCATTGCACCTGCTGGAACTCATAGGAGACACTATAATTCGCTGAAGATGCACTCGATTTTCTTACTGCCAAAGGAAACAGAGCATTTCTGGGAACTGCTCTGAGGTGTCTTACAGGACAGTTTGCCTTCCTTCCAGAGGCTAAAAAGCCTGCCATTGCAGATGACTTTGGAGAGGGAAATTGTTGCACGTAGCCATGATGTGTAGATTTATTGACCCAGCATAACTAAATCTATCTATTATAGTATGAAAGAGTTGTAAATCCACTGGAGGAACACTTCTAATGGCAATCAAAGCATAGCAGAGAGCCTGTGCCTCATCCAGGGAGGTTAGGGAAATGCGCAGAGATGGAGGACATGAAGATGATTCAAAAGCCAAGTCAAGCAAACCTTCCCTCCGCTAGTGACGTGATACTGTCTGCTCAATCTGCTGTTGTTTTCTACATTAATACTGTAGCACATTGCCCTGGCTGACTTCAAGACTTAGCACTGACTGCTGAAGTTGCTAACATGCAGTTTATTTTATGTCTGAGAAAACTTTTTTTTTTGGTTGTAGGGGTGGGGAGGAGAGGAGGGAAGTAGAGCATGGCTACTGATAAGAGTTTTTTTAAAAAGGACTTAACTGGAGAATGATATTGTCTCAGACTGGTCATGTGAGTTCAGTGATCGTAAATAATATGGTCCATGGCTTGTGATAGTGAAAAAATAGTTTAATTCATACCAAATAATGCTCCATTCCCTATTTTATGATAATGCTGAACGGTTCTCAGTTTAAAAGCAGACAAGAAAGGCTTGATCTTACACAGCTTCTCTCAGGCAAGTTGTTCCACCGTTTTCTATTTTTTAAAAGATTTTCTACCACATCATAACATTTGAAAGTTTCATGAATTTTAGAGAACACCTTCATTTTTGTATTTGTATGCACCTACAGGTGTACTTACTTACTCAGAATCACAGGATCACAGAATGGTTGAGGTTGAAAGGGACCTCTGGAGATCATCTGGTCCAACCTCCCTGCTCAAGCAGGGTCACCTAGAGCATGTTTCCCAGGATCACGTCCAGGCGGGTTTTGAATATCTCCAGCAAAGGAGACTCCACAACCTCTCTGGGCAACCTGTTCCAATGCTCAGTCACCCTCACAGTGAAGCAGTTTTTCCTCAGGTTCAGATGGAACTGCCTGTGCTTCAGTTTCTGCCCATTGCCTCTTGTCCTGTTGCTGGACACCACGGAGAAGAGATTGGCCTCATCCTCTTGACACCCTCCCTTCAGATACCCATTATTAAACTTACACTTACATTGATGAGATCGCCTCTCAGTCACCTCTTCTCCAGCCTGAACAGGCCCAGCTCTCACAGCCTTTCTTCATAGGAGAGATGCCCCATCCAGTCCCCTCATCATCTTTGTAGCCCTCTGCTGGACTCTCTCCAGTAGTGCCATGTCTCTCTTGGACTGGGGAGCCCAGAACTGGACCCAGTACTCCAGGTGAGGCCTCCCCAGGGCTGAGTAGAAGGGCAGGATCACCTCCCTCCACCTGCTGGCAACACTCTTCCTAATGTAACCCAGGATCCCATTGGCCTTCTTGGCCACAAAGGCACATCGCCTCATCTACCCAGCCAGTCATTCCATCAGAGAAGGCTATCAGGTTGGTCAAGCACGATTTCCCTTTGGTGAATCCATGCTGACTACTCCTGATCATCCTCTTCTTCTCCACATGCTTAGGGATGACCTTCAGGAGGAGCTGTTCCATCACCTTTCCAGGGAGGGAGGTGAGGCTGACAGGCCTGGAGTTTCCTGCCTCCTCCTTCTCGCCCTTTTGGAAGACTGGGGTGACACTGGCTTTCTTCCAGGCACCTCTCCTGATCTCCAGGACCTTTCCAAGATGATGGAGAGTGGCCTAGTGATAACATGCGCCAGCTCCCTCAGCACTTGTGGGTGCATCCCATCGGGGCCCGTGGATTTGTGGATTTCAAGTTTGCCCAAATGATGTCTAACCTGATCCTCCTCAACCAAGGGAGGGTCTTTCTTTCTCCAGCCTTCCTCTCCTGTCCCCAGGGTGTGGAATTCCTCAGGACTGGCCTTAGTAGTAAAGACTGAAGCAAAGAAGGAATTCAGCAGCTCTGCCTTCTCTGTATCCTTCGTCACCAGGGCACCCGCCCCACTCAGCAGCGGGCCCACGTTTCCCCTAGTCTTTCTTTTGCTACTGATGTATTTGTAGAAGCCCTTCTTGTTGTCCTTGACATCCCTTGCCAGATTGAATTCCAAATGGGCCTTAGCCTTCCTTGTCGCATCCCTGCACACTCTGACAACATCCCTGTATTCCTCCCCAGGGGCCTGTCCCCTTTGCCACATTCTGTGTACTTCCTTCTTCTGCCGGAGTTTTGCCAGGAGTTCCTTGCTCATCCATGCAGCTCTCCTGCCCGCTTTGCTCGACTTCTTCCTCAGAGGGATGCACTACTCTTGAGCCTGGAGGAGGTGACGCTTGAACATTTACCAGCTCTCCGGGACCTCTCTTCCAACTAGGGCCCTACCCCATGAGATTCCTCCAAGTAGGTCCCTGAAGAGGCCAAAGTTAGCTCTCCTGAAGTCCAGGGCTGCAACCCTACTCATTGCCCTGCTCCCTCCTCGCAGGATCCTGAACTCCACCATCTCATGGTCACTGCAGCCAAGGCTGCCCCCAACCTTCACCTCTCCAACTAGACCTTCTTCGTTCGTTAGTACAAGGTCTAGCATTGCACTTCTCCTTGTTGCCATCTCCACCACCTGAGTCAAAAAGTTATCCTCAGTGCTCTGCAGGAACCTCCTTGATTGTTTGTGTCTAGCTGTGCTGTCTTCCCAGCAGATGTCAGGGTGGTTGAAGTCTCCCATGAGAACCAGGGCCTGTGAACGTGAGGCTACTTCCAGCTGTCGGTAGAAGGCCTCATCGATGACTTCCTCCTGGTCAGGTGGCCTGTAGTAAACCCCCACAACAGTGTCACCCATGTTAGTCTGCCCTTTAATCCTTACCCATAGGCTCTCAACTTGCTCTTCATCCACCCCGAGGCAGAGCTCCATACATTCTAGCTGCTCCCTCACATAAGGGCAACTCCACCACCTCGCCTTTGTGGCCTGTCTTTCCTAAAAAGCACATAGCCATCCATGACAGCATCCCAGTCATGTGAACTATCCCACCATGTCTCTGTAACTACAATGAGATCATGGCCCTGTGACCGCACACAGGTCTCTTAACTCTTCCTGTTTATTCCCCATGCTGCGTGCATTGGTATACAGGCATTTCAGAGAGCCAGTCAAGCATGCAGGTTTCTCAGGAGAGGTGCAAGAGGATCCTCCATAGCCATGTCCCATGCTGTCTCCCCTGGCTGCATGCACCTGCTGGAGGCAGCCTGACTTGAGCAGTGTTTTACTGAGTATCCTGTCTCTATAACTCCCGCTTTCCTCCACTGTTCTTAGTTTAAAGCCCTCCTTACCAGGCTGTGGGAAACTTGTGGCTGAAGTTGAAAAGACTCATTTCCTCCTCTAGAAGAAGCGTGGTCACACATTGTTTCAGAAATATGTTACTGTTTTAAGAAATTATAATCTTTATTGTAATAATAACCTAGCAGTTTATGTTAACATTCCTAACCTGTTTTACTTCAAAATCAGCCAGAAATCTCTAAGCTTCATGATGTCCCAAGAGATCTTGTGACAATTTTTTGAATCACATGAGGTTTTCTTTCTCTTAAGAAAACTCTGCAGATTTGACGATAGTCTTAGAAAAGTCCTCAGTCCATTCCAGACCTTATTTCTCTCTGATGGCTACTGTCAATGTACTACTTTGATGTTGCTTATACATTCCAACTTTCTAACTCTAATAATTGGGTTTAAGAGCACCCCAAAAAAAAAAAGGTTGTTATGAACGTTTTAAAAACTCTAAATGACATACATCTTGGATGACTTTAATCTTTTAAGCAAATGAAATTCACAAGATAATATAGCAAAGGCAAGATATAAAACCAATAAAAGTCCATGGGAAGCTTTCTCTTGGCCTCAAAGTACTTTGGATCAAACCCAGAGTGTTTCTACATGCAACAGTTTTCTTACTTAAGTGGTTAGAAGTAGCTTTTAAACTTCAATAAAATTCCGTAAGCTTTTAAGTGATATAAATAATTTAGATGGAAATGTACTTCCCTAACTGAGCTTCATTGTAAGCATTTCAGTGTTTTTCGCATTGTTTCCTGCGAAATGAAAGTTAGGTTGAACACAAGAGATCCACTGGTTTTGTAATGAAAATGCTGAATATGCACTCTCAGAATATTCCATGTCTTCCTGCGGAGTGGAAAATAGCCTAATTGTGACGTGAAAATTTGTCTCCTGTCAGGAATATGAAATTTTTTCTTGGACATTATTAAATTAATTCCTGTTAAAACTTGGGTAAGCATGAAATTTTACCTGAAAAAACATAGGGCAAATAAAAAGTAGTTCTATGAAGTACTGATGGTTGTGAAAGCCATGAGCAAGACACGGGTATACCTAACAGCCCTAGAACATACATTCAAGTGGAGATAAAGTCTTACCCAAAGTGGCTGTGACAGAGTCTTTGTGGAAACCATAGTTATGACAGGATTCAGCATGAGTGTTTAGAAGCCAGACCAGAAGTAAGCTGACAAACAATACTCTGTGCAACAAACTGGGACTCAAAAACTGCTTTCCGTTGGTGTAGTGTACAATGCTCTGATGGTCTGTGTGAAGAAATCCTAGTAGCAAGCAGAGAAAGCTAATACTGTGAGACCTAAAGATTTCCCTGAAAGGTAAATTTGAGGCAGTGGCCTCTGGAATCAATGGTGTTCTTAGTTAATTAACTAAACTTGTCTTACCTCTACCCTGTTATAAATCCTGGCACTATGGACAACAGAGGTTGCAACCCTAGCGAGCTGGTCTTGTGATTTTGGACTCTTGTGTAGCTCCACTAATCTACACCAGTGCCCGGGGAGAAAGCCGGAGTAAGGAGAAGCAGAAATGGTTTTGTTCTTTTGTGCTTTGGGCTTTTAGGGGCTTAATGCCCAACATGTACAAGAATTATTTTCTGATTACAAAGACTTGTGAGGAAACCATCTCAAATGGACTGTGAATATTGGGGGAGGGGGGCTGGAACACTCTGAAATATCAATTTTATAAACATCCTTAAGAATTCAGACAGAATATTTATTTACATTTCATTCTCTCAGCTATTAGAAAAAGCATAGCTATTTCTAGGGACTTGGTGTTATATGGAAGAATTTGGATTTCCTTAGATTATGATATGTTCAAAAAGACTGATTAGGAACACAGTTTTTAACAGGACTTTTTGCTTCTGCATGCATGGATCTAACAGGCTCAAAAGCTGAGTTTAGGATTTGCCCTTATATAGGTTTCTGTAGTCATCAGAAAGCAAATTATGTAGCAAGATGGCTTTATAGCGGCAAAAGGAAAAATAATAAAATATTCGCTTATTGTGTCCAGCTCTGATTGCTGTAGCTCAGCAAACAAGTGGAAGAGGTTCAGAAAGAAGCAATCAAATGGTGTAAGGCAAAAGGACCCTTTCATATCACAACACTTACAAGGCTGGGATCATTTGGATAATCATAGGGCAAATTAAAAGGGTCACTATGAAGGCATAGAAGGTAATGAATGCTCTGAGGAGGTTAGAGTTCCGTGTAATTCATGATATAGGTTGGATTCCTTTGCAGATAATATAATCAATTATAGCTGGATTTATAGTAGGATTTTTTGGAAGGGATATAAGCAGTTCTATTTTGGGGGAATAAACTAGCTTATATTTGAAAAGAGTTAAGAAAAAAAATCTACCTTGGGAACATAATTATCTTCTGTCAAGTTCAGTCTCATAACTACAAAAGTATTCCCAAAACTGGACAAGTGATATTTTGCTGATTATGTTTGTAAGATAGTCTTTTTAACAGATAGAACATGGATCAATGTAGGGTTGCTCATTTAGGTATTTAATGGCTTCCATTACCATTAAGTGCATTGAAATTCTTAATGTTTATCCATATAATCCTTGGGAGAGGTAAATAAGTACTCTATTGTACAGATGAGCAGCTAAAGTTTAGATGTAAGTTTAGATATATTTCAGTGACTTATCCAAGGTCATGCAAGGACTCAGGCAGACTGGGGACTTGATGTCAAACTCTTTTAGCTCACTAACTAGTTTCCTATCCATTGGACTGTCTGAAATTGGTATGAGAGAGGTTATTAGAAGCAATAAATAACCAACAGTTATCACTGTCAGAAATTCAGAGGAGCTCACAGCACTCAAAACAAGGACCTTGTCCTGGACATGAATACATTACTAGAAAGCTTTCTTTCACCTTCCCCAAGGGAACACCAAGTCTCTGCAGGAAGCGTATAAGCTTAGGCAGTGGGCATATCCCATATAGCTCCACTGAGAATGCTAATATCTGGCAGTTCTCTCTGTAGGACCATTGAGCTTTCCATAGGCAGCTACTGCTGATTACATTTTTTCTTATGAGATCGGCCTGAAGAGCAAAATACATAAAGCTCCTTTTTCCTGAATCTGTGTCTGCATCTATGGCCTAGAAATGTGTTCCTGTATCCACAGAGACAGGAACAGTGATTTAATTCTTGATTATAGGTCTTAAATTTTGTGAAAGTACATGGAGAACTTTGAAAATACTTATAAGTACATCTAAATAATTTTGAAGAACTCTAGTCTCTGATACATGTTTCTGAAGGAGCATTAATTCTCAACATTTTTGGGAAACTGAAGACAAGGGAAACCAAACACCATACTTCCACTCATTAAAAAAAAAAAAGACACTCATTATAAGAATATGTGCATCTAGAAATTGCTGAGGTAGGTTTTCAAATGTATTTGTTAATTGGTCAGACAAATCAACAGAGAGAAGTGCCTTCTTTAAAGCAGCCAATTCAAGTTTTCAAGTAATAACAGGGGCTTAATATCTCTTTCAAAGAATTACCTAGGGTTCATTTAAATGGTCTTTCATGAATTACAATGATAAGACTATTCTGTACTCTGGCACGCCAGCAGGAAGAACTTAAGAGCACCTTTTTTTTTCATTGTAATTATTTTAGAGATGTAGAGTTTTCTGTTTTCAGTAACTGCTGGGAAGAAAAAAAGATGAAAACGTCCTTGGGATAAATAATTTTTGTAGGTTTTACACTGGTCTTCAAAAATGTTTTTCTCTGGAATAAGCATTGAAAGATTCTTTTATTTAGTTGATTGAAGTCAAAATAATATTTTCAAAAGTTTTGTTTTCTGAAGTATTTTAGAGACATTTTCTGTTGATTCCAAATTTGTGTGCAGTGTGCACAAGTGTTTCAGTCATGTGGATTCAAAATAATATTGAGGGAAGATGAAAATGGAGTAAAGGTAAGACAATCGAACAGAAAAAAAAAAAAAAGAATAGAGCAGGCAAGTGGAACTACATTAGAGATATGGGCAAAGGAGTGTCCTGTGATCCTTATTTCCACGTACAACTTGTCTCTGTTGTGGCTCCATTTTGGGATTAGTATACTATCTCCTTGCACACTTGACTTTTATATAAAAAAAAAATAAGGCATGCCATCAGGACAGGGGCTTTGATGCACATCATTAAGGCCTCCCCACTTTAAGTCAATACTTTGCACACCACTCAGATGCAAAGAATACAAGCCCCTCATGCTACAGCTACGCTCACTCTGGTGCGTTCTGCAGATCTGCTATGCAGTTATTCAGCAGTATGTTGTATACCTGATTATCATGGATGAAGTCCTATTGCACTGATAGAGGAAAACAGCAAGACAGAGGAAGGCACTTAGTCACAAACTATGAACAGATGTTTAAATCCCACTAAAGGGAAAGGGATTTATGTGATCAAACGCTTCTCTGTTTCAGAGATAAATTTAAGCACATGTTTATGTAGCTTCTAGAATAAAGTTTTGGTAGGCAGCTGCTTTCATTATAAATACTAGGCTCACAGTCTTTCTGTATGAGAGCAGAGGCAATCTGCTTCATTTTATTTAAATCAGGTGCATATTTGGGAACCTGGCATGTTGTCAATTTAGACTTTGTGCAAAGTTTAAGAGTCCCTGTATGACAAGTTTGAATAAGAGAAAAGAATGGACAGTGAAGAAGAGGGCTAAACATTAGAGAGAGCTAAACATTTAGAGCTAAACATTAGAAATAAAGAGTAAATGGTCAAAATGTGTCCCTATGACAAGTCAGAGCTAGAATTTCTTTCTTTTCTTTAGCACCTCTCTTTCCTCTGCTTTTCACAGCTAGAGGCAGAGAAGCATGAAGACCGTGAATAAATATGACTGGGGACATATTTTAACATGGTGAAAGAAAACAAGCCTGTCCCAGTTCCATAATTGCTACAATGTAAATGTACTAGATTAGGTAGCATTTGTTTTTTTATTAGGAGTGATGGCTAAGTATCTAGCTTTTCAGGATTATACTGCATGCTGTTCTCTCCATTTCTGCTAAATATCTCCAAAAACTTTTTATAATCTGAAACAGTAGGAGATTTCTATCTTTCTTTTACTTTATTTTAAACTCTGAATACTGTAAAATCCATGTCCATTGTTGCTTATGAAAAAAATGAAATTTTGCAGCCTCTGAGAACACTAAGCATAGAAAAGTAAGCATTCAAATTACTTTGCATAGTACTGTTTATATTATGTTTCAAAAGGTATGAAAAATGATGATGGCACAGCCCTCATTTCTAATTTTGTTTCCCTAAGCATATTCTCTTATTGTGTACATCTTTGCTCAATTGGAGATGAACACCACAGTTGCTTCTTGCATGGGAAGAGTCCTGTGGCACAACTCTGCCCTCTGTTTTTGACATTCAATAACACAGGTTTCAAAGAAGCCAAAGGGAATTAGGAATATGTAGGTTAGACTTTAAATGCAAGCAGGTATCCTTCTGATCCATTTCTGAAGCTCCCCTGATTTTCAGTGCTCCTGATTGGGGAAGCTTTTTTAGCTTTATCAACATGATTGCAACACTGAGTCCTGGGATATTTGGAAATTGATTCTTCTTTGCCTTTAAAAATAAGCAAAAAGAGATAAAAGAAGAAGAAGATTAAAATGAGCTTTTCTTGTTTTGGCAGGAGAGTGTCTAAGCCCCTTGCTCTGCATAGTCCTATAGCGTTTCTGAGTGTTTCTTTTAACAGTTCTTCACCATTAAGCCTTTTATGTTCTTGAACCAATCAATATATTCCCAGTTAGATGTAGATGCAGGCATAGTACATCAGTCTTCAAATTAATGCCTGTAAAGGTGAGAACACTTTTTTACCACACATACTCCATGCCCAACACAAATTGTCTTATCTTCATTTCAGTGCATCTAGGTTGCTGGTGGTGGTTTTTTCCTTCCTTCCTGAGCACTTTAGCCTGTGTTCTCCATTGCAGCATATTCCAAATAAAAACCTTTTTATTGTTAAAGGAAAAGGATGTTTAGAACTTTGTAGATTAGAAAAAGTGGTCGTTAAAGTTCTGGGGAGAGGACTTTCTCCTACCTGTTTCCTCCCAATGCCTTGCTTTCATAATGTAAGTAACAGTGTTGAAAACCTACTCAAAGCTCTGAAAGAACAAAAAGATAGCACTATAGCTTTTCTGTTTTTCAGATGGTCTTGAAGATGATGCATAATGCTTAGAAGACTATTATATTCTGTTCTTTTTAACTGTTGTGGTGTCTAGTAGTGTTAAACCACATAGAATTTCACGCCAAGAAATTCTTGAGCTGTTCTACACATCTCCTTAGTGCTTGTTAGCAATGCTTTTGCTCCATTTTTACTCTTTCTTCTTTCTTAAGCTCTGTTTCTTTAATATCTCCCACTTGTGAATCTCTTAGTGTCATAAAATGCTTTAGATGAATACATACTCATGCCACAAGCAGACCCAAGATACATCTAGCAATTAGGCAAGTATCTGTACAATATAGTACAAACTACAGCACAAAGAGGACTGTATGAGGTAGGTAACTTTTTTATTTATTTAGATGAAGAAAACTCTTCAGTGTGAGGTAATTCAGATTTTAAGGTTCACTTGCACAGTTGAAATAATTTACCTGAGCTCTTTATAGTCCTGTTTCCCAAAGGCATGAGATTACTCCTATTAAGTCTCTGTTTGTCTGTCCTTACCCTCCTGCCAACAACCTTGCTGAATAATTTCTACCAGATCTTACAGAAGCATGAAGTCTCAAAGGTGTTCAGTCTTAACAAGCTTAGTGAAATTGTTGGCCAAGGAGAAGAAAGAGATCGTATTATATGCTCTTACTGTGCGAAAGGCTGAAAAGCAAGCATATGCTTTAGTAGACATAAGTGAGTCCACATGGGAAAGCACCATGACCACACAGATTCATAAGACGTCCTGTTTCAGAATCAAAGACTGACTTGCTTTCTGCAAAATGCATTGTATGAAAGATAGAAAAGGAAAGACTTATTGTACAAAGAGTCTGTAGAGTTGAGGCAAAGTGTTTTGAACAATCACTTTTCACAAGGTTGGAAGCAGGATGTATAATCAGGTGGTTATACCTTTTGCTTGATGGGATTGTTAAGATTAGAGATTCCTTTTCTAAAATAACATGCAGACATAGAAAATGCCATTTTATAAATGAAAGAAATGTTTCTCTTAAAAATCAGAGTATGTCTTTTATTGGTGCTGACAGTCACATAAAGAAAGTAATTAATTTCTTTTGTGCCATATCTAAATATATTAAAGCACCACATTTTAAAAAACTTGGCTCATTTTTCACTCTGCTAAGGAGATGAAATTTAAGATGCTAATAGTTTGGAAAACATCACTTGGAAAACACACAACTTTAATCACTTCTGGACTTGGCTTGAACATACGGAATTTTAATGAGAGAGCTGGGTTGTATTCCTCTGGCACAACTTCATGTTCATTTCTGTTTTTTTTTCAATCACATGATTTTGATTTGCACTTTGGACTTTGATTTTCTGATTTGTGTGTGCTGCTGTCCAATCAAATTTTGTACTTATTTGTCAATGCTATTCATCTTTATTATTCATATTCCTTCTCATGAAAATTATAAGTTCTGGAAATTTTCTAAAACCTAGCTTTCATTACTGTAATAGCAGTGTGTCAGCCATATGAGAGCACGTGCTGTTACATGAAACCACAGCCCAGACACTTTGAGTTGAAAGGCAGCTCATTTACAAAAGTTACATACAAGGCAAATGTTTTTAGACTTAGCAGTCCAGTGCTGAAGAACAGTAGGTCAGGTCAGAATTGGTAGCAATCTACAGTAGATTTTGTATTTTAGAGCTGAAGAAGTTTTATGTTATTGCACTAAGGGACATAGAACTGTACAGGACCTCCAAGGTAAGCAAGGCTAATAATCTGCTACCACAGGTACTGCACAGTGCAATTGCTTTCATAAACTTACCAAGGACAATATCATAAATATTGTCAAATCAGTTTTGGCTTTTTAAATCCTTAGTGCTGGGGACTGGAAGGCTGTTGCACTTCCCTCATGTTTGAAGCTCTAAGAATTAGAAACCATATAGTTTCAGTTAAATGTATTTATGATCATTTTATACCTGTATGTAATATGTAAGTATTGTCCTTTGGTTTAAATAGCTCTTCTCTTCTGTTGGTGTTTTTGCTAAGGTGTATTTTTACATAGCAATCATGGCCTGCATCCTCTTTTCCCTGGTCAGCTAGATGTGACCAGTTCTTTTATCGTTCTTACAGCAGACTCTTCATTCCAGCTTCATTCCCATATATACTTTCATTATACCAGCTAATATCTTTCTGTGCCTCAAGATTAACTTGTGCTCTGGGTATCTTTTTTTTTCTTTTTAATATGGATAGCTGGAATTTCACACAGTATTTCAGTTGAATGTGCTATCCTTTCTGAAAATAACTTACATGATATACTTTTGGAAACTATTTGCATTTCTCGTGACTACGATATTGGCTCAACTAGTACTCTAGTCTGCCAGGACCTAGAATTGTTTCATCAGCAAATTTCATCACAACATTGCAGAAATATCAGACAAAATATGAAACAGAACTGTACTAATAGCTCCAGTCTGAAAGTCCCCCACAACATTACTCATTACAGTCCTTTCCTCAAACACTTTCTTGTCGGCTTTATAATTCATCTCTTCATTTGCATCTTCTTCAGTTAAACCTGTATTTCACTTTGTCACCAGATCAAATATGATGAAAGCTCAGAGAGGAAAGAATTGCCACGTTTCTGAGGTAGATAGAACTTTTTAAAGTATCAGGTCAGCTGGGCCAATTTACTTTTGATAAATTATGTTACATTTTATCCTTATTTCCCTTTTACATGTGTTCTTGTTGTTTACTTCAAGGTTTGTCCGAATGATTTGCATACTTTTGATGTCACACTACCAGGTGTGTTAAATTCTGAATCATCTCTTTCCCTTTTTTCTTTCTGTAGATATTACCTTTTCTATTCACTAATCCCAGACTTAACAGAGTTAGTCAAATTTTTTGTTACCAGACTTGAGATTTGGTGTGCTTTCTCTTTCAGATTTCTACTGAATTCCTTGAGATTTTCCTTCCTTTCTAGTATGTTCTTTTTGATACCCTTGTTCATTTTATGCACCTTGCCTTTATGTCTTCACAGCATCCATAATGAAAACGGAAAACAAGTATTAATTTGATTTTGGAGACTTATTTAGATTACCCTGATGATTACCTGATCTTTGCTTAGAAGCTCCACTTTTTATTTTCTGTTTTTATTTCTTTAATCCTTGTATCTTTACCTACTTCTTTTATTTGTTTGTAAGGCCTCCACTCTCAGCTTGACTGCTGGCAGTTCTTGCTGTAGCCCTACATTTCTTGATAGCTAAGATATAGCTTGCTAAGTGGTCCTTTTCCTGTTCATAAACCCTAAGCTTATCCCTGACACTTTTTATCAGAGTGATTAGGCTGGGTGTCCTTCCCTCTTCACCATCTTTTCTGCTTGCTTGCAATATAGATTCCTGATAGCCTTGGGTCTATACCTCATGGAAATTTCAGACTTCCTTCATTTAAATCTCTGCAGCTCTTGGTGCTCTGCAATGCATTATTTCTCTTAGTTAATGAAAGTTTACCTCTTCAAAATTCCAAGATTACTAGTATTTATTGACCTTTTTTAATTTAAACTCAATCAAATCATAATGACTCTATCAACATTTACACTGGGAAATGTGATTTTTGGAGTTGCTTCAGCATTTATAATTTAAATTGAACCCAAAAGAAAATAATCTTTTATTAGTTTAGGGACAATTCAGAAAAAATCTGACAGCTTTTTATTTTAGCTAATGACTGATGTTAGATAAAATTTCAACAAGCAAGCAGCATGTTGTCAAAATTCCAACTAAATCTGAAGTAGGGTAGCAATAGCCAGTCATACTACAGCATTCCTGCTTTCTAGATAATTAATGATCCACTAATAAAGTCCTTCAGTTTCATTACTACTATTCTTTTATATAAAAGAGAGAGGAAGCTAATCAATGAGAACAAGCAATGTCTAATACATATTCATTCAAACTGCTTTCCAGAAGATGTACTGAATAGATTTATGGCTGTTAAAGAACAAAGAAAGCAGCTTCATCTTCATTAATGACCACCTCACCCACTATTCATTTTGCCAAATGTCTGTAATAGCAATCTTTTAAACTACCTAACACCGAGTTATTTCCTTACCCTAAGTTATCCACTCTCCCCTTTGTAAATATTGTTCTTTTGTTTTCTTCATAATTTTATTCATAGTCAATTTTAGCAGAGAAATAATATGCCAGTTCTAATTTTGTCTGCTTCTTCAGATTCCTTGAAAAAAAAAGATGTTTTAAAAATGGCTTCTCTAATTAAAAGTCAACACCTATTCAAGTCAGCTTGTTTTCCAAACCTTCAGTCCTTCCATATTAAAACAGTGCCAATTGCTTCCCTATTCTGTTTTGTTTGTTTCAAATCCAGCTAAAAAGTGAGTTATACCTTCCTGGCTGGCAGTCTTCCAGAATAATAGTAATGCTCAGAAATTGATTGAATAGTTCTGTCATTCCAGAGAGCAAATTAAATCAGAAATGCACCTTTCTAACTGTTAGTCCTTTAATTTCCTTAATCTGCAATCAGCGCACAGGAAACAGTTCCCAGTCCAATTATTTGGAACATTGAGATCTTTAAAAAATGTGCAAGGAGCCCAAGGGTGCCTAGCAGGGGCGTGCAGCATGCGGCACTACAGAGTTGGTCAAGCCAAAACTAACACACCCTCAAGAAGTTCAACGTATGAAAAAACAAGCAGAATTGAAGAGCAGATTCAACATTCTGTTTTCAATGGTTTAATTAGGAAATTAACACGTTGTCTGAAACTGCTTCATGGTATTTAATTAAATGAATTTAAGAGTGGGAAACATTATATAAACCCCATGACATTAATTACAGGGCAATGGTATCATTAACAATTATTTAATTATTTTAGACTGCTAATCAGAAGTTTATAATTTACAGATCATCCTGCTTTGCCACATTCTAGGTGCTGAACACCGGGCTAGGGTCATCACGCGCTCACAGATCCTTCATATGGAGGACAAGCGTAGGTGACACATCTCCTGACACACAAACTACTGCTGTTTATAATACCGGTGGATTCCACGAAGTGTCCCAGTGGCACTAAGCATTTTCATTAGCACAGTGTCATATGGTCGTACCTAGCCTTAAATATTAGCAAGCAGATTACATGTTAGATTTCTAATGTATTTTATATGGAAGACTCAAACAGAGCAATTCTGTTTTGTACGTCTCAGGAGATGTTCTATCTATATTAAGTTAAAGTGCTTTTCTCAGTCATGTCAACGGGACATGAAAGGAAGATTCTAAGGTGAGGAAGAGTATAGGAAATCCATGTGGCAAGTCACTAATATCAGTGTCTCCATAGCGCTGTTTTACATCTTTCTTCACTTTTAAAGTATACTATTGGATCATGTGCACATACAGTTCACATACAGGTATAATTTTTGGTTTAGAAGATGAATATACTCCTATTGGCATATATCTTTTTCTGTTTTAAAAACGCTGTTCTATTCAGCTGTCAGTTGACTTCTCTTTTTACCGCTTTGAAGTCTATGAGTCTCTCTGAGTCTGTTAAGGTAAGAACTTCTGGAGGTGTTTTTTTGTTTCTTTTTTTTTTTTTTTCTGCACTTGAATCTCACTCTCTCCTGATTTGAGGGATTCCAGTCCAATTCTAGCTTCTAAATTAGAGGTGGAGATTTCTTTTTATCATCAGCCAAGTAAAGATCTTTCCCCCGTAGCTTTTCTTTTGAAGTGTTAGAAGGAAGCATATGAACTTTGTCATGTAAAAGATATATTATATTCCCAGTATTTTATTCCATACCTCTAGCTTATTTCAAATGCAGCTTTTCTTTTCTTTTCCTTTCCCAGATGAGAAAATACTGTAAGTGGATGTGTTTACAGCACTTCACAATACTGGAGTCAAAAGATCAACAACTGTGCTCTACCTTAGGAAAGGAAAAACAAAAAATATATTCTGGAGCAACCTTGAATGCATTTATGTTTCCATAATATTGCTAGAAATCAGTAAATACGTGTTGCCTTTCAGTACTGTAATTATAGAAATGGAGCCCAGACCACCGGGCAGTTAACAAGAAGAGCTCCACAGCCTCCCAGAGACCTGAAATTTCATACACTGTGAAGAGTGCTCTGCTTTACAGTCATTTCAGCAAAATAGCGTGGGGAGGGAGGTGAGGGGAATGTCATTTTCTTACACCAATGTCCTTGTGACTGCTACACTTGAATAAAGTGTGAACTCTTGCTGGCCTCTACAATCTTTTTGTGTTATGTATTTGCCTAGATTTCGATTTATTTTATGATTCAGTCAATTACATGTGTTCTTATGTAGGAACTATTCCTACAGAGAGGTTGAGAAATAATTTGAACCACATTTCAACAGAAAAGTTGGGCCATGAGATTCATTTTTTCAGGAAATCTGACAAAGAGTGAAGGTAGAAATATATGTTACATCAAAAATGTTATACAAAAAAAAAAAAAGAGTCAGGACAGATTCCTTACTGTAATCTTTTCCTCATGAAAATGTGAGGCAGTTAGCTTATACCTGTCAGTTGGTCAATAATCTACCTTTTAGAAACAATTTTTTCTCAGTAAAATTGTAAACCATACTAAAACATTCTGAAATCTGCCACAGAATTCTAAGCTATGACATTCTGCATTTTAGGTCACAAACAACTATCATAAATCTTCTTTCTTAAGTGAAAAATCTTTATCTGCAATTTTTATGTGTGAACAATGGTTATGCACAACCAGCAATTTTGCTGGTATGTTTTCTGTCTTTCAGAGATAGGATTTTCTAAGAAAGTTCAGAAAAGGGCTCTGGAGCCATTTGGAGAAAAAGAGTGTAGGCACTGTTCTTATTCTATTCCTGCTCAGTGACAATTTTTCCATTAACACACAGTTCAGATTGAATTTGCTGCAGCTCTTAAGGGAAAGCTGAATTTTCACCAGTTCAAATGAAGCAGTAAAGAGGAAGACTCCAAGGTGTCTGTCTGGGATTAATTCTCCCTTTCAGATGCGAAAAAAGGTTTGGGGTCAACATGGTTGCAAAGATCTCCAAAACAGGAAATCTCATCCCAGTGTATCCACATATTATCAGCTATTCATCTTTTAATTTCTCTCTCTCTTAGTAGCAGTTAGGTAGCTGCACAGCAAACTGTTTTTTACACCTGGCATTCAGCAACATGGTCTGCCGCATACAAGGCCGTGCCATGACATATCTGACACTTTACAGGTGAAAAAATAAATAAGAATTACAGTAAACAGTGGGATATTTTTCTTGTTGCAGTTGAGAAGGATAAAGAACATGTTTTTCAATAGACTTGAGAGCAAGATGTATTTAGAAACACCCATGGACAATGATTTGTGAATCAGGTCCCATTGGCCTTAGTGCATGTTGTAAATGCCAGTCAGTGAGAGCAGATCTTTCAGAACTGTCTTCTAGAATAAAACAAAAACAAACCATAAGGAATTAAAAAGTTCAGCTCATGTATAGTCTTTCTCACTACTTCAGCAAGTTCTAACAATTGCAACAATGTTGGAAACCCAATCTTTTTTTCCACTGAAATGAGGAAATTCCGCATGTCTACTGTCGTAAACCTGACATTTCATTAAATAAAGATACTACACACACTTTTTCAATTAAAAAAAAGTTAGACACAAAAAATTTAGAGGTAAGAATGAAGTTTTTGTGTAGTGTACTATGATTCTCTGATTACAGCTAAGAATACTGTACTCAGTGCCTTCTTATAAAAAAACAAATGATTATCAGTATGTACGAAAAACTATGATAATTCATTTAGTAAATGGGAAACACAGTTCACTTGAATGAATTACACTGCTAAATCTGTTATGCAGCCTTTCATTATGTACTTTGCCTGTTTTCTTCAGTAAGGTAGAACAGAGATGATTGCCACTAGAATCCATTGCTTATTTGTCTTACGACACAGCCACAGATTAGTAGGTGCAAAGTTCTGTAGTTTATGTAATCATGCTTTTCTGCAATTTTAGTTTGTGCATTTCAAGGGATAAGAGGAAAGAAGCACAGTAGCTACTTAATTTAGAAAACATATTTGAATGTGAGTATGTGTATTTTATTTTATCCATATATTCACACAGAGTGCAATGCGTATTTTGAGGGAGAGAGTGCATGCGTGCGCATATGAAAGTGAGAACATGCATATACGTGTAAGGACTTTTTAAAGTTTGGCTCATCTAGTTTGTCTTTCAACTTGTCTTTTGAAACAACAACAAAAAGATTTTTAATTCTTCTCTTTGCTAAGTGCACAGAAAAGTAAGTAAATTTAGGTTTTGGCTTTGAATCTAAAAAGCGAAATGGTAATGAAATGCGTTGTGGAATGTCTTTAGAGCCTTATGTCTTATGTTTCATTGCAAACTCTCTGTTTTAGTTTGATGACTGTTTGCGTAATGGAATTCTGATATTCCTTTCTCTAAATGGGATGTTTTCTCTACTTTGATTGCTTTCAGACTGTGGTGTCTGTCTTGCTTAGAAGTTAGTGTCTTGTTCATGAAATACATCCTTGAACACTTCTTTGCCCTGTAATTTTTATTTTTAAATCCAGACTCCTTCAGAAGAGCTGCATACTGAGCTGTACTCAGTATACACCTAACCAAGGCTGCAGATGGTATTATTTTTTCAGTTCATCAGCCAGATCAGAACTCCAAAGAGAAAAAAACAGCTTCAGAGAAAACCACTTTTCTCTTCCCTTATTTTGATGTGGATGAAACTTTAAAGTTAAAATGAAATAGGTTATTTTCAGGTGTGCTTGAAAAACACTAGATATCAAGGGCTAGATGATCAAGCACTGCCAATAGTAGACCCATATTACGTTCCTATAACTAGCAGCTCAGGAATGAGGATATCGTAATTATGACAGCCAGCTTCCTTCTTCCCTTAACATATGGGCTACAGGCTGTCTCACACTCCTGAAGCGTCCACTTGCCTGAAGCAGCTGATTGTAGTCATTTGGCTATCTTTTACACGGAGTTGAAAGATATGGATTCAAACCATTTCAAGAGGGGAATATATGACCTCAGTCTTCAGCATGATTGCTGAGAGCTGTGAGCCAAGAGGTTTTTGGGGCAAAAAGCGACCACATTCTGTGGATGAGTAGTTGAGAGCGTACTCATCATCCACAACTACTTGATTGAAGTAAAAACACTGTAGATGCAACTAAAGTTGTGGCAACTTTATTCACACACACAGAAAAAAAAAAACCCACAAAGCAAACATAGTCTTGTTTTGTGCATTTAGATTGTCCTAAAACTTGCTGGAGAAGAGTTCAACTTTTAGAAAAGCCATTAGACTTAAAAGAAGGAACGGGGAGGAGACAATTGCGCAGACTCAGTTCCATATTGAATGTGTTTTCTAAAAGTTATTGTCCCAGTCAGTCTCCACATTTAGGTCTCCACATTTATGTGTGGGGCATCGATTTTTGTAAAATTCCTAATAATTGGGAGACTAAAACACTTTTCCCAAGAGTTTGTGGCAAAAGATAGACAGTGAATGTCTATCTAACAACTGTCTGAGGAGAAAAAGCATCCTCAAAACCCTCCTTATTATTTTCACCTCTCACTGCTTCCCTGCACCTTTCAAAATGGCCCCTGGGAATGCAGATAATGTATTCTATAAAACATGTTTCAAACCAAGTAGATCAGGTTATCCCATTTAGATATGGTATATTTAAAGTACGTCTTTCAAAAATAAGGAAAAGGCCTTCTCAGTATTGCAGGCTTTCCAAATGCTCACTCTCTTACCAATGCTGCTTGGCCCTGCTAATTTTCTGCGAAGTCATGATAGCTCGCATGCCTTATAGTTAGTTTTCTACACACACAAACCCTGCTAGTTCAAGAGCGCGCTTGCTCGAAATGCAAGTCTTAATGGATCACATGGAACACAGCTGAAAGTCACAGTGCGGAGGTGCAGGGCTAAGTTTTTCATTTCTAGACAGCTAATCAAATGAGACCACTAGAGGAACTGTGGGACATTAAAGGCAAGCAGGTCATGTTTTCCCTTTGCTCTGCCCTCTCAGAAGAGTGACTTTGGACGTGATGGGTGTTTGAGCGATGTGCAGGTCTGCAGATCCTGGGGTCCTCCTCCCATCACATTCAGGTTTGCCACTCTCTTCCCCTAACCTGTACCTCCCTGGCAGTCCCTGCTGTCTTTAGCAGGATGACTGTGCCAGAGTATAATGTCTTTTTCTAGAGATGCACACAAGCCTGGGAGCCAAGTTAATTCTATTTCGAAAGATATTTGAGAGCGTATAGAGGAGGAGAGAGCTCTCAGCACGCAACAGAAAGGTATTTACTACTCACTTTATGGAGGTTTCTATTTCCCTGCTTACAGGAAGAGAAAGTAAGATAAATGAAGACAGCTCATTAACTCATTCTGCCCTGAAGTCAGTAGGGAAAGGATTGGCCTTTGAATTCCTGCTCTAGATTTCAGTGATTTTTTTTTCTAGGTGAACGTAATCTAGTTTTTAACTTGCCTTTCTTCACTTACTGCCAGATGGTACTTAGGCATAACAGATGAAGTCAGATTACCCATTTCATCCTTTCTTTTTAGTCCAGCATAAATATATTGAACCCTAGTTCTTGATAATGCTCAGCTGCTGGATTAAGGATGCCTCTGACATTTACTTTCTCTCAAGAGGCTGAAGAGCCAGCATAATCATGCTAGACAAATAACCGAGAGTTATTCACCATATCATCAGCTGAGCCATTTTGTGCTGTGACTCCTCCTGACCTCATAAGGTAAGTGAAGCTGGTATTTGTATTACTTGAAGAGATGCTTCCAGGGAACACCTTGAACATTCCCAGAAATGACACAACTCAGTAAGTGACTGCTGTTATCAGCCCGCTCCATAACAGTGCCTTAGAGATCAATTCTCTTGAGCTGCCAAGAAGGGATAAAAACAAGGTTATATGGAGATAGTCTGCAGCTAGCCATGGATATGAAATAATATCATTAGGACTAGGTCAAATCTTTAAAGGATGTAGGGGATTCAACACAGCCAGGATCCCAAGGGAATGCACGGATGTGTAAAATATCAGATTCTTAAAGTGTCTCATCCACTGCCATCTGCAGTGAAGCAACACATATTCAACTTCCATGATTTTATTTTCCATTAAAACACTTACTTGATTATTTTTTAATCCTCTCTTTAAGATGAGAGTCCAGGGTCCACCTTGTCTCAGTATTGCCACACTTCTCAGACTGTGCAGCCCAGTAAGATTGAATCGATAAAGTAAAACAGCACTGAGGACCTTTCGAATACACTAAATACCTTTCAGAGGGAGAGGTTTACTAGAGACTTGCTCTGGCAGCCTCCCGTGGACTGAAAGCCAATTACCGGTTGGAGCAAATCAGGTACACCTTTGGGACACATCTCCTGCTTTAATTTCATCCAAAAGAACCCAGGTAGCAGGTTCTGACACCCCTTCCCACTGAGAACCAAAGTATAGTAGGTGGGGGTGACACACTTTAAAAGCTAACTTTATGCTACCATTAAAAAGGTAATATGGACACCAGCAGGAGGAGCAGAACAAACCGTTTTGGTTTTGCTGCCTTGCTTGGTTTTGGGATCCATCACACAGGGTGAATGCTGGTGTGGGTCACTTGTGGTCCTGGCTCTGCACCTTCCATGGGAGCAGGGGAGACGAGGACAGCTCCCTTGCAAGAAGTGGGGTGGCATCTTTTGCTCTCTGTGAACTCCGAGGCACAGATCTGACCTCTTGTCTGATTATCTTGAAAGGATCCCAAGGTACTTAGAAAAGAGAGGTTATAAGTCACTGACATCTTTCTTTATCCAGTGGAGGTGATGAGTATACTCTACGCAAATAAATTTGACCTAAAGCTTTAATGGGAGTATAATATTCTTTCTTGTTATCTTTGATTGCTGCACATCACTGCTGTGCAATGTTATGCTTACTGCATTTCTTATCAAGTGCAAAACAAATTTTACTAATGTCGCTTTTAAATGTGGAGAGTACTTTAGGGCCTTTCTGGGGAAATGCAGTTGGGCCAGATTTTGATGCCTTAATTGAGTGATGCATGACTTGACTGATGAATGTAGATCTCTTGCTATTTTTGTTTTTTATTGATGCTATTTTTTACTATACATTTGCTCTACAACATGCTGTCACATTCTGAAATAATTATTTAGTAGAAAGCTTAAAATACACCTGCTGAAAATATTGTGAATACATAGTTGGGACTAAGCACTATAAGTGTTCCTACAGGAACCCAAAGATTACCCTTAAGACCATATTTTCTTCCAGATTGCAAACCTGTCCCAGGCCTGGTTAGAAAGTAACGCTGAAAGCAGAATACCAGCATGCCACCTCCATTTCTCCCTACCCTCCACCCCCTCCCCCCCAATTCAAGCAAATGCTTTCTGTCAAAACATATGCTCATGCAAGATTAGTCATGAAATTGGATGATCTTGGCAGAGGATCCTTACAGCATATTGGTTTGGGCAGAGGCAGTGTGAGATGCCTGAGGCTGAGGAAAGCTTGAGAAAACCTGGTGTGCGGCCCTGGGAAAGTCTGAAGAAGTTTTGGGTCACAACACTGACTAAGAGATAAAGCAGGGGACGGGGGAACTGCTTCTACTTATGAGTCCTCGCTGCTTTAGTAAAACAGGTTTGGTATGGAACTGAATAACAAATGCCATATTGGTTTTGTATTTTGCCCCTTTTTACTGGAATAACGTGAATTGTCACAGGGCACTTAGTTCAAAAGGACCGTTCTGTTGTCAACATAATGGTGAACTGTAACTTGAGTTAAATTTACCAGTTATCTATCAGAACTATAAAACTCACATGACAAGGATTAAGTTTATGCCCCTTTATGCTATTCTGATCTAATCGTAAGCAGTTCTAAGTGGTTGGACCTTTGTGCTTGGGCCTTTATGGTTTTTGCTTTTAATTTTGTTTATATTATTTGGGGAGTAGTAGAGAAAAATTATATATGCATTTGCGTTGTACTAGGATCAGTTGTCTAAATAGTCAAAGTCATAGATTTCTGAGCTTAGGAGTGATACTTTTCTTACATTGCAGGGCTTCCTAGTAAAGATAGCAAAACATTTTGTTGAAATGATGTGGGGAGCAGGGAAGAGAGGGAGCAAATATCTTTTTTCAGATTTTGATTCTAAGACTCTTCTGGGTAAACCTATAAACCATACCATTTAATAGAAAAACCTTATGATTTACACATGGCACTCATTTGTCATTTTGATTAAGGTGAAGTTGTCATACTGTTTTAGTTTGCAATTTTCATCTGCCTTCATTGGAATAGATTCTACTACAGATACCAACACAAAACATACCTGCATATACATCTGAAATCAATTTATACAATTTATAATGTATTAGGCAATCCAATGCTATTAATATATGTGTGTATTTGTATATTTTATAAATATATATATATGTAACTACTAAACAATAAGCTTTTTATTTGATACATTATAATTAGCGTCACTTTGCGGAAAATATCCTAAAATTACACTGCAGTAATACTTAGTTTTTACCTTCCTCTTATGGAAGATCACATTATTAACATGAAAGAGAGCCTAATATCTCTATTTCAGAGTAGCAGTATTAACAATAATACTACATGAAAATATTGTTTATATTAGTAATGATAAGAAACTACTGGTTACAACTTTGTATTGCCCAGTTAAATGTATGCTACCTAAACTGTTCTCCAAAAATCCCTGATAAGTCAACAAATTCTATGATTACTTTTCCATATAAATTGTCATTCTCTGCTCATCTTCCCAGTAGCTTATAATACCATTGTGCTTTCCAGTACTGCATTAAGTAATACTTATACAGGTCTCCCACGCACTGCTTATATTTTCATCATCCAGTTTCTCATGTTTCCTTGGAGTATGCAGAGAATGTCTTGTTTTGGTATGTGGGTCGTCTTCAGTGTATTTGGTGCTATATATTTATGTTGGAGAATGTCACAAATCTTTACTTACCGCTTCTTTGATTTTACAGTTTTTAGTTCCTGTAAGAATTAATTTCACCCTACCTTAAGATTAACTCTGGCATATTAGTTAATAATAGAAATTCAGCTGTGCCAGTTAAAGGTTATTTAAACAGATTATTCAACCTGGACCTTTAGGTGTACCCTAGACCCAGATATATTTAAAGATCATCTAGTGGGAAAAGACACACTAATTAATGGGCAGATAGTTGGGAAAGGCTTGGTATATTCATATTCTTGTAATTTCCTAATGCACCCATGGTCAAGTTTGTCATTGGAAAGTGATAACGGAATACACATATAAAGCTGGTTATGAATGCCAGAATAGAAAGGTGTTTTGTAGCCACACCAGCCTCTGGTATTAGCAAGAAATCTGGTGTGGTTTTTCCATTACAGACACAATTGACCAAGTGTGGCATGTATTTTCAAACAAAAAAGACTGAGCTGTCACTGAGGCTTATTCAAAATGTTTGTCCTTGGGCTATCTCTATCTTCTTTCTTGTGTACAGGCTCAGCAGCCTGGTTTTCTTTCAGGAACTGATCTTGTAAAGAAACAGGTGCTTTTAATAATAGTGGGATGGCTTTATGTGGTGAGGCACAGATGTCTGATAGCCACCAGATATTCATTTTAATCCTTTCCTTTTGTCTGACTAGGATCACATAATGGCATCATGAAGTTCTTCTCCTCTCCAGAAGAAGTACTTTTATACATTATACAGTAAACCTAGTGCTGGAGGTACAGCTTGCTGTGACTGCTGTTTGTGTGTTTTCCTATAGAAAGGCCTTAAAACATTCTGATATCTTATGTCTGGATTTTCTTTTTTCTCTCTCCGATAACACAGGGTGAACTTGAAACATCATTTTTAAATGCTGCAGAAATGCCCAACAGCATAAAAAAAATCTGCTGCTCTTCGTGAATAGGAAGAGATTATCGATATCGTTACTTTTGTTTTCTACAGCTCAAACTGAATCCAGACTGCTCTCAGCCCAAAACAATCAGATGAACTTATTGTTGACCTTACGAATGCACACACTAGTATTATTTTACTTTAGAACTGTCATTTGATATTGTTTTGGCTAGAATTGATGCATTCAGGGTAAGTCGTACAACTATCGCTGGGTATTTGAAAAACTAATGGCTAGGACTCTTTCTCTGCATGAACTTGTAGTGTTCATGGGTGTCTTTGACAATTAGAAGACTAAGCAGCGTGCTTCAACCTATTCCTTGTAAAGTGGCCGGCACTTTTTGATGCCTGAGCTCTGGGACGTCAGATGGTCTATTGATGGGAGGCTACAGTTGAAATGTGCTCCTGCTGTTTGGTTCAGGCTCCTTAAAGGCTGGATGGAGGCTTTTCCATAAAGCAATTTGCGAGTTCCTCACAGCTCTGCTGCTCGTGGTAGGCATTTAGGGTTCACGGAAGGGGTCTCCTTCTGACTGCTTGGGGAAGGGTTTTGGAACTTCTCCGGATGCTGATGGGAAGGTGCGCTCCTCATACAGCCATGCCATAGGCTTGAGAGAACTTGCTTCACCCTTCTTATAACCTGGTTTTCCTCTCTCTCTTCCTTACTTGCGCTTTCATTCTTCATTTCGTACTGAAAGCCAAGGAGAGCTCTGTGGGTAATGAGAAGAAAGAAGCTGTCTGTAGGCTAGCTGATCAGGCTGTTCAGTACTGATGTTCATCTGTACTAATGGCTTACTTTAGAAATGCTAAAATGTTTTACTTCAGCCTTCTGTAAATACATTTTTCTACTTTTGGTTTGAAATGGTATAGTCCATTTACCTTTTAGAAACTAATTTTAAAGGGTCATACAATTCCGAAACAAATAATTTCTTTAGTTTTTAGTTAATTGAAATATTTTGATGAGTAAATATTTTTCAAAGAGTTTAAATTTTTCTCTTAATTTGAAAAAATTGAAAATGTCTGTTATGACTGGCTTTGAATTATATTTTAAATTATTTGCACAGTTGTTTCATTTCCCAGTTTGGTTTCCACTTAAAAAAAAAATCAAGTAATTTCTTTTTTTAGTATATATGACTTTAAAGCTAATCACTTGGTCTTCTGAGTGGGAATTATAATTTAATTATTCTTTTAATTTTTTTTAATTTACAGTCTGTATTTACATCACAGTTCTTTAGAGGTGTTATAGCATTGAATCAGAATAAGTAAAACTCTCTCTTCTGATCTGTCAGCCTGGGTGAGAAGAATAATGCACCAGCTTTCTAAATAGGCTTTCATTTCACCCATTCCTGCGTAGCTCAGAATCCATCATAAACCTAACGCTCATTTAAATTCCTTACAATGCAAAAAAGTATTTCCTCCTCTGTGAGTTATGAAGAGAGGTTATATATATACATACATACACACATACATACATATATATATATATATTTATATATATATATATCAACACCGTTTTTTTTTCATTTGAGGAATTTCAGCTCTTCTCCTCCTCTGAGGATTAAAAATCACATCTCAAGGCAGGCTATTAAGTATCATCTATCTATCTCTGGGATTTGCAGGCACAAGAAAAATGGTGGGTAAACCTGATCAGGGAAGCAACTACAGAAGAGGAGACTGAAATGCTATGTTAGTTCCGCTGTGCTGAAAGTTAAGACACTGCTGTGTTTTTCACTTGAACTTGAATACATTGTAATTCACTATATGAATCATAACATCTAGTATATTTTTTTATGATAAACTGGGAAGGAGGGAAATGCATGACATTGTGCTTTCATAACCTGTAAATTGTTTCTCTCTTTTGCAACTGGTTTAAAGTAGAAGACGGGAAGTCAGGCTTCTCTAGGTTAGCAGGGTTTTGTTGGCGCAGCAGATCTAATAACAGAAGAATAGAAGTAGTCCAAACAAGCATTTCCTGTTAAGTACTTCTTGTCAAGAAGTACTTGGTGGTCTGAACAGCGTTTGTACCTAACGGATCGGTTTCTAAAGTTTAGTACAGGGGAATGGAGGAATGATAAATGCAGTGGAAGATAATGAAGAAAGATAAATTAGGATTTCTTTTTTTGTCAGTGAAGTCCCAGAAGTCTATCAAAATTAATTAAATATTAATCTCCATTCTTTGTTATATGCCTGAAAATAAAACATAGCAATGGAACACTTCTGTCTTCTGCTGCATAGTCCTTGGAAGGAGGGATGATGCAAAACAAAAGACTGTGTACAAAAATCTACACAGTCATACTGACAGCTGAGATTCACAGTTGACTCAGACATTGAAAGATTTTTTATTTTTGTTTTACATACTAAAGAATGGACACAGTCTATGAAGCAAGTAGTATTCAAAGTGAAGTATTTTATAAACTTCTACATTATTAAGGTGCATGTACAATTATTAACTCCCCATACTACAATGAATTCTTAGTTTTGCTGCATACCATCAGTGCTATCGAGTATTGTGCCTGTGTACCCAGTACCTTTATGAACTCAATAGTCACTCCCTTCTGGATACATAAAATAACAGACAGCTCTTGATATTGCAGAATAACAAACATGGGGCTTTCCACATACAACAGTAGCAGTACCGTCCTCATTGTGTTTTAGCCATATCAACATAAGGGGTATAATTTCATTATGATTTTGCTATACAGCTGTTTAGAGCCATAGAGAATGAGCTAAAAAGACTAGCCTCTAGGTGAGAAATGAGGCTTAGTGATCCGTTTGACATGAGGATTTGGAGATGCTGTCAAAGTCTGAATACTGCTGAGTTATTCGTACTAACCAGTCCTGCTCTGTGTTTCTTGTTGATGGTACAATGCAAGTTCAACATGAATCGATGAGAATAGAAGATATTATGAGTCTCTCCATCTTCTGCTCAATCAGCAGACACTTTGGGATCACAGCTTTTTTTCAGATTGCTTTGCATCTGCAATCTGATGCCTGCAGTGACTACACGAAGATCAAGATATAACTGCAGGCACTGCGGCAGCCTGACTCTTGGTCTGGTCTGACATGCCCACTCCTATGTGAGGCACCTATCAGAGCAGGCTCTGGCTCTAAGATCTGCCATGCCTCCCTGGTTTTAGGTTGTGTGGGTATCCCCAAAATGAGGCATGGAGGGAGAGAGAGGCAACAGCAAGGACATCCAAAAGTGGGACTAGGTATGGCTTAGACAAAGACAGTGTGAAATCCTTCCGCTTTGGTAGCTTTCAGCAGCTCCAACCTGCATTGGCCGACAAACCAGCAGAGTGACAAAGGAATATGCTCTGGGCAACAGCATCAGACTTTGCTTTTCTTGGAAGACTCCAGGTCACCAAGCAGCTTCTGAGGGACCTGAAAATGGTGTTGCCCACTTGCTGGGGACCACTATTGCACAGCTGCAGAAAAGGAAACGTTACAAGGAAGTGTGATTTCTTCCTTTCCAATTTATTGAAAAACTGAGGGATAATTTGGTTTCAAGTAAACTATATCCTGAAAAAGTGAAGCTTGGATCTCCTTTGAAAGAGAGTTAGAAAAAGACTTTTCCCATTTGATGTTTACCTCCCAGTCCACTGCCTGATTATTCCTCTTGGCTTCTTTCAGAAACTATAATCAATAGCATCAGGCCTCAGTATAAGTCTTGAAATAAAGGTCTTGCTGGAAAGCATAAGGAGAACTGCTTAAGTAGCCACAAGAACTGACTTTTCTTTCCTTTTCTCTCTTTTTCTTTCTTTCACAGATATACAGCAGGGCATGGAAAGCAAATGAATAATTAAATTGCATGGCTGTTGTTTGAACTTCTGCTTGTTAGTATGTTTGTTCGTTGGCTGAGTTCATTAGACCACAAGCTTAATATTGTCTAGATTGGAATCAGAAGTAGGCATGACACCTCTTAGAGTTAACAAAAAATTTCATATCCGTTCTTTTAATAATTCACAATCAGTGGTGGTTATCTTCTAACACATACTTCGTTTTGACATATGTCAGCCTGGGTGTTTTTAATTATGTTTATTTTACTATGATTATTTTGGAATAGATTAGGTTTCAGACTTATTACACTGACTAATAACTTGTATAAATATATTCATTTAATACTATTGCACTTTTGCAGTGCTGATCTTTCTTAATACTAGATGAAATTCATTATAATGAAGAATTTTAATGTTTGTGCCACAGTCCCTGACAATCACTGGTGTATTCAAACTGTTGATAGGCCAGCTTGGGGTTTGGTGGTTTAGAGGTAGAACGGATGTTTCCAATTCTAAGTCATCAGTAGTATATAGGATTGCTGAGATCACCTTTTTGTGTTGACTAATATTGTCTAACTTGTTTCATTGTAGTCCCACTCTGCTTGAATCCATCTGTTATCTCTTCTAAACCCTTTAGGAAAGGGGCTGTCTTTTTGTTCCCGTTGCATAGTGGTTTGTTGCAATGAGGTCCTGACCTCTGGAAAGGTCTCTGAAGTGCTTCAGTAAGACAGATGAATAAGAACATTGCTAGCACCCACTCTGCACTGAACGCAGAGAGTAGGCGTGCATCTCTTACTGTTTGTCTTTGTCTCCTTGGACAGAAAAGGACCCCAAATATACTGGGTACACCGTGCGTGCTGTAGATAGCCACTGCACAAAGCCTTCGAATTCCCTCTTTTTGCCCACATAGTGAGGCAGCAACAGGTAGCGATACTGTTCTTCAGCCTGTGAACAGTGAATGAGAAACAGGGAGAGAAAGAGCAAGGGACCAGGCATGGGAGAAATGCTTTGTTCTATAATTAGTTACTCTAAAAGTACCTGGTCAATCCTTTCCACTTGCTCCTGTCACTGTACAATCTGCCTTTTCTCTTCTGTTTCTGAATAGAAGTTTTCCATTCTGACCTTCAGTCTTGCACTGCTGCTTGGTCCTGGATATCTATCTACTGAGCTGGATGAAACATGCACACAAGCCATCCACAGTTGCAGACAGGCCCAGAAGCAAAGCTCCTTGTGAGTCACATTTGAGTCTGTCAGAGTCTCACTGTTATGCAAAATCCTTTTCCCAGCCTGGCCTCCATTTTATACGAATTTAGCTGAAGGCAGAGAAGTGCCTAGGATGCTAACCCCTCTGCTACACTGTGCTATAGGAGTATCTCATAATGCAAGGCAGCAGTGAGATTTACCTTAATTAGGTATGACCATTCAGACCCATTAATACTTAATGGGACTCAAAGCACCAACTAGCCTTATCCAGGATGTGCAATGGTACTCCGGAGCATTATAAACTGCTTTAAGTCCTGGATTTCTCAGAGATCAGCAGTCTTTCTGCAGGCCGCCATAACAATTGAAATCGACTGAGGCTCACCCTAATGGCTTCCTAATCAAATTGGGAAAGACTGTTTTCAAGGAAGGCAGATCATTGTCAAAAATACTGCCAAAAACAGTTGGCCCTCTGGTTAGTCAGTAAATCTCCTCTGTTTTATGGCAAAGAAGTGGTGAATTGACTCGTGTGAAAAATCTTATCATAACTGGACTAGAAAGATTTAATCTTTTATTTTTGTATATAAAATATATTTGGTCTTCTACTCAATCTGCTTTATAAAAATGTATGCTTTCACTTTACATCTCAGGAGCCTTTGGTTAAGTGTATCTTCACCTCACTTTGAATTAAGAAAAATAAATCTCTTCTGATTATACTGAGCTTCTGAAGCTGAGATTATATTGCTACTTGAAAAACGCTATTTTCTATAGAAAAACTCAAGAGGATTATTAGATCTTGAAGTCAGTTAATAAATCAAAAAATGTTAGGCTTCTGCTCCTGTTTTGGTTGCTTTCTCCAGCCAGTGAGTTTGCTCTTCCTCGGCATTGCGGTCTTGTCCTTCAGCTACTTCCATCACTGCCGTAAGATAGTTTTTTGGCTTTCCTGTCCTCGTGTCTCTCTTGAACTACTGCGCTATGGGACCAATGGAACTGTCACAGGATTGAGGGATGTATACCATTGCTGGAATGGCAATCCAGCCAGTCTTCTAAGCCTGTTGTTGCTTTCATAGACACAACAAAGAGGAAAATGAGAGACAAGGACCTCTGTTGGTATACTGCAGCAATTTTTTATCCCTTTTTTTCTAGTTCCTTCATACATGAAGGATTTAATCCATACTTACAGATGTTGAATTTGTGAATGTTCAATAAGGGATCATGCAATCTTAGAAATATAAAAAGTCATCATATTAAGATATCATAGATGCTTTTATCTCACAAAATATCATGTATAGTAACTAAACAGACCTCCAGGGTTCTTCAGTCTTCCCATCAACTCTTGAGCAAAAATGGAGAACAGATGTTTGTGCAACAATGCAACTAAGTGCAAAGTTGTGGTTCATCGTGCTTCGTCTTTTGAACAGCTTGCTTTTGAACTTAATCCGTCCTAGCAGCCAGAGCTGCTGCATGCTGCTGAATTGAAAGACAATAGGAAAGTAGAAGCAAAGTCAGTGGGGTCCATCCCCTGCAGGGCAAGGCTGAATAGTTTGAAGTGGTACTCTATCACGTCCCTGACTCTCATGTGATAGCTAATGAGGATAACTAAACAGGTTAGCAACTGTGAAGTCTGTTTGAGGTACCCAAACCTGGTGGACTGTGGGACCCAAGAGATTCCTCCCTTTTAGCACCAGACAGATGAGAGGTCGCTCTCTTCATGCCCGATCCCAGCTCCAGCAAGCACTAAGCCTGCTCCCAGTACTCAGAAAGAAAAGAACCCTTTTACAGCTCTTCTCTGTCCTGCTCGCCTGCTAGTCCCACTGGAAGTTACTTAGTGCTTCATATGTGTGTACATAATGTGGGTCTCTGTGGCAACTGGTCCCAAACCCTCAAGTCTCTCCCCACAGATGCCAGCACCCATACCTTTTTTCCTACTCACTAGCTAAGCCATCTTCAAGTTCCCTAGCAGTTTGCACCCACGTGGGCTCAGAATAAGGAGCATACTAGCATAAAATACAGTCAGAAGTAGGATTTAATAACATGGGAGAGACCATAGCAACCAAGTATAGAGCTTAGACAAGCCTACTGACCAGCTGCCTGTGTGTATGTGATTGAACGCTTTTATCATCTCTCCTTTCCTTTTCTCCTATGCTTCTTCTTCCCCAGCCTGCCGCGTTGTCTCCCTTTATTCTTCTCTGTCCCCTACCCAAAACATCCCGTAAGTACAGTATGACCCCCAAAATTTTTCTGCTCCATCCCAAAATTCTCTTCCCCCTACATCTCATAATAAATCCTGTACTTCTTTAGGCAGCAATCTCCCTTAGCCTGCATGGTATCCCAGAGGGAGATTTTCTTTTGCTCAGTTATCTTGGTGGGTTTCACATCACAGACAATGGCCTAATCATTCCCTGTGTGTGAAAATTCAGTGTTTTCTCCTCTTTACTGATTAGATCACTTGGGTTACTCCAGCTGTCATTGCTCTTTTGCTGACTAGCAATTTGCTTAACCTCTAAACAGATAACCCAACGGAGTCAGCCTCCAGCTATGGAGGATTTTCTCTGTCTCTGAATATTCCATAGAATAATTTACCCAAGTGACTATAAAAATAATGGAATTGAAAGAAAAGGACCCAGATGAGGAACAAAGTCACACACTCTTGACACAGTTGAACAAAGAGCTGGGCATACTGTGTCTATACATTAAGGAACACATGTAGACGGAGAGTATCTGCTTCAAAGATGTCCTAATAAATTAGATATATTGAAAATACTTCAATTTTAGGGAATTAGACATGAGATTTGGAATGGGCGTGTCTTATCATTACATAAGCCAGTGTGATTAGCAAAGGAAAATCATTCTCAGACACTCAGAAAAGACTTGACATAATTTTTCCCTCGTCCATGACATAATTTTTCCCTCGTCCATGACATGGAGTCAGGGAAACATGGATAGCTAAACGATCTTGAAAACAAATACAACTTCAGGTGTTGAACAAAAGTCGTACTTGGAGCTGGTCAGAGTAAACTGCAGAAAGATTGCAGTCCCCAAACACTGATTTTTGAGAGAGGAAGATTCTACACCTGAGAAAGGCGGGAACACACCTTGTTGAAGTTTAGGAAGAACAGCCCAGTCAAATGTGTAGTAAGTTCCCAAACCATAACCATAACAGCACAATGTTCTGTTTTCAACATTATTTATATTACAGTTTTCAAATATGATTTTTGGATAGCATGAGGAAGAAAGATAGATATGAAGCTGGGAAGTCAGTGGCTAGGCAAAAGGGCTTATATCCACAGACGTATGCACAGACTGAAAGTATGCCTGTATTCTTGGATGTCTCATTTCTAACAAATTGTTGTTCACTGTTGGCTTTTATTTTTATTACTGAATTGTAGAGCTGTTAAACTCCTGGCTGTTGCAGAAGTTTAAGCACCTATGAATTTGCACAATTTGTAATGGAATTTGTTATATATAGGGAGTTTGCATACATAGAGGCAGAAGTTTATTTATAGAGACCCATAATAATGCACTGTAGGTTACTGAAGTATGCAGGATGAACAACTGTAATAACGACACAATAAATTTATAAATTGCTGTTAGGGAGTAAAGCCTGGGGAGGCTGGCTGCAAAGGTACAAGCATTTTCCTGTAATAGGTCTATAGTCATGTAAGTCAGACTATTTTCCTCTTCTCCCTCTCTCTCTCTCTCTTTTTTTTTTTAATCAGTGAGCAATATCAGTTCACATAGGCTTGATATTTTTTCTGTAACATTCCTTTTGCTTGTGCGACAAATTTGAAAAATTTTGTGTGTGTGTACATACATAAACATACAGTTTTATCTACCACTTTTTTGGAGAAGTCTAAAAAGGGGGATTTTAGTTCTTTTTGTTGCACTTTAAGAGAATTGAACCTGAGACTTGAAATGAGTGCCACTTGTATTGTCACTACACAGACTCCCCTGTTTATAAAATGTGATTGTCAGAACCCAAGAAACACTTGCGCTTCCCCTTGATGCTGTAAATCATGTAAATTGAATCAAGGAAATACTGGATTTCTGTATGTGTCTTATGAACATGAATTACTGGCAATAGAAAGCTCAGCACTTTGCAAGCATCTCATCCGTGCACTTATCCTTCCCATACACACCAAGCCCCTCATAACTCCTTTGTTTTTCTTTCTTTTTCTTCTCATTCTCAGATCAGTTCCTGTTGTCTCTTCTGCGTGCAGTTTGCATTACTGTCTCTTCCAGCCCACACTGTGCCAGCTCAGCCTTCCTCGAAGGTGCCCCTTCAGAGGGTAGCTGCCTATTCGGCTGCCCACAGGGCTTGTTGGGGTGGATGGAGGTGGCGATGTTAATAGTTCTGTGTTTGGGAAGTATATGCAAGGCCACGATCAGTCCATGCATCCAGCACCAGAAACTGCTGTAAGAATCAAGTATTACACAGTAGCCTGCTACACATTAAGGCTTCCCAGGGGACTGCACTGGCAAGCATGTGAACTGCACCCTGAAGGGTCAACTGAGAAAGTCTTTAAACTGCGTAGCGTGCCAGGCAGCTGACCTACGCCATGCTCATGTGCTGGTGGTGTTCAATTTATTCTAGTTAGCTGCCTGGTGTGGCGGCTAATTGGTAAAGTTTACTTTACCAGTTCGCTACTTCTCCAAGTTTAGGAACTTTTGTTATACCAAGTATTTGAAATATCCAGAGCTTGGCACAATGCAGACTTTTTGCTTTCCATGTTTAGCGCATCTCAAAAAGTTACCTGACCTCTGAATTCTCCAAAACTGATAGAGCCTTTCAATGCAAGAAAAAAAATCCAACAAAAACTACTACAAATAATTTGTTATGGGCACATGTAGCTCACAGGACTTCTGGCTGCTATAACATCCCTTTTTAGTCAAGCCCACAGCTTTTTTGTTTGTGGTAAACTGCAGCATAGGGTGCATAACCGTGACAAAGTACTGGAATATTAAAGCAAACTTTAAAGCGTGTGCATGCCTAAAATTCAGAGACTGTAAAAATGTACAGTGAAACCTTTTGTGCCTTAGTAAAAAGGTCTCCATGCCATTCCTGTCTTTCAGTGAAAGCATTTTCTGCTTTTGCCATTTCTTCTGACTTAAAACTATGTTATCGGATGCTTCTCTGGTCTTTACAGAACAAAGGCTCAGTCTCATTGACTGTAACTACACAGCCTCTTAACAACTGTTTTAAAGTGGGATTTGGCAAATGTCCCTGGCTTGTGGCAGGGCAGCCCCTGGGTTGCCACCGGGGTGTGGGGCTGGCAGAACCACTGACGTGGCTGCCCTGGCTCCTGGAGCCTCCCTACCAGCGGCTGCACGGTCTTGGTGGTGGTTCTGTCCCATGGCACCACAACGGTGAGCGCTCTCACAGCAAAGGAACGGTGCAACCACCAAGTATCGCTCCTGCTGTCACTTTTAGCCTTCCACCTCTGTGCTCCTTCCACTGCCCCATGCCCATCCGTGCAGGGAGGACTGTGCAGACAGGCTCCAGGTCCATGCTGCGCAGTGCTGGTGGTGTTGATGCTGTTAGTTTACGGAGCGCAAACAAGGCACGAGATTTAGGCAAAGCTGTCCAGTGGTGCTGTGCCAGCTCGTGTCAAACCCTGGTAGGGATGTCAGGAAACAGCCTGCAGTCTGGTGTCTGCAAAAGTGTCTGAAAACTATCCAATGCATAGTTATCACTGGGCCAAGTCAGTGTGTTATGCTGTTGTCTTCACGAGAACTAGGATTTGACCCAAAGAAAAGGTGGTGGTGGGGTTTTTGTTTGTTTGTTCTTTCAGTTTTTTGTTTTTTCTTCTTACTAAATAGTTAGATGCTGGTAACAAACCATGGTAAGGCAGTGGGGATTATGAATACCCCTGAACCTAGCCTGAAGACAGCATTGTGAGCAAGTAGAAGGCCTGCAAACTACATCAATTAAGGCAAATAGAGAGAGAGTGTTAATGGACTAGCAAATGGTTTTAAGGTACATAACAACTCCATAACAATACACAGGATAAAATGTCTCTTTGTCATAGGTGGGCATACAGTAATCTTACTGAAAGCTGCCATGTGTATAGTCTCCTTTCTACTATGCGTTAATTTTGCATAGGCACAGGTCATATCTAGTTAACTAAATCATAACTCACGAAAATTTATTTTCCTTATTGGCCTCTGAAAAGCTGTAGTATATGTAGTATTCTTTGTATACTCCCTACTACGTAAACACTGATCCCAGCCCTGCATGATATAGGGAAGTGGAGGAGACAGTCCAAGCTTGGAAAAGCTTATGCTCTAAGGATAGGAAGAACTGTAAAATGCATGCAGAATGTTACTGTGCAACTACTGCTATGGATTTTGTATTTTTTTAAATTGAAATAGGAGGAAATGAAAATGAGTCATTTAATTAAAAAAAAAGGAAGAAGGAAAGGGAGGGGATAGAGGAGAAAATTATCTAAAGGGGTTGATGTTGAGAATGTGTTGGCTTATACGAGAAAACAGAAGGAATTGCACGAGCTAGCAGCTAAGTAGAAAGACAAACAGCATTCAGAGTAAATACTATAGAAAACAGCTTTGTATCATAGTCAGTGTTGAAGGTCAAAGCCTAAAATGTTTCTGCAGCTGTTCCTGCCAGTATAAGTATCTGGCTGCCTCTATTCAAAATAAATCCCAGATACTATTTGAGTAGTAGCTGGCATATACATTTCAGAATTTTAGGAATGCTAAGCTTTCTTCAGGCATCATCTAGCAAACTTATTTATGATAGAAGTGAGCTTTCAATCGCACATCTGATTGAAAAATAATCTTCCTTTTCTGTAGTAGTAATAGCAGAATTATTAAATAACAGCTATTCTAAAGTAATGCTTATATTTTGTTATTACATTTCCTGTGTGTATTCTTATTCATTATTTCTGTGATGTTACTGTAGTGCTCTCCAGACATCTAATATACTTTTAAAAATTTCAAAGGCTAATTTTTAGAAGAGATTAGGCAATAAGGAGCTTCTGTCCAATAAGCCTTCATTTTGGGGTCTGACAGACATGGTAGCAAATTGCATCTATTAAAGTAAATCTAATTTAGCAAATGTCTACACTGCAATCAATTCTCTGCTCTCAGTGCCTGAGCTAGGTGGTTTAAAGAAAAATCACATATGCCTAAACAAGTCGTCATCTCTGTAATGGATGCAGAACCTGCAAACTCTGATAGTCAGACTTGATGGTTGGAGAAATCCTCAGCTGACAAACAGGACGAAGCAATGATCATGGCTTGACAGTCTGACAATGTGCCTTCCTCAAGCACATAGTTAGAATTCAGTGTCAAACCTTGCAATGGAAATGGCATGTTGAAACCACTGCGAAGTGCCATTGGTTTGTCATTCACTGATTTTGTGGATAAGTAATGATCTCCAGTACCTAAAGAATAAATGCTTCTTCCTTTCTTCTATCCTGTCTAGAGAAAAACTCAAAAACAGGGGGAAAAATCTAATTTGGTTTGTATTGTCCTTCCTCATACTGTGGAAATCAGGATTGTCTCTGTCCATTTTACTTGACTATTTGGAAAATCTCCATTAAGTCATCTGCATGTTCACCACTTTCCTAATAGCCCTGAGAAAGCCTGGTTGAGCACAGTCTTACTCTGCCAGTGGTTTTACAGGCTCCATTCAACTCTCAGATGAGAGACAGACTGCCTGATGGCAGCAGGCAGGGCCCTGTGGGGCCGCTGGGTACTCTCAAACGCTCATGATTTAGTGATGTGAACCGAGGAAACTATGGGGGTACTTAATGCATGTGGCTGAAAACATTTACCCAGTCTCCTGATTGCTGGAAGGAAGACTGTCTTGTGAGGAGACTAATTCAATAAAGTCATTTTTGGTAGTATAATCATATTTGCGGTCTCACTGGAGTTATAAAATCACTTCAGTACCATAAACTTAGGAACCCTCCTGGTGGATTTAGGCTTTTCTATGTTGACTGATGCATAGGGAAATGCTGTACAAAGCTTTTCTAGGAAGCTTTACTCGGTTGTCCTTACTTGTTTCCAAACAACTGTGAAAACTTTGCAGCTTCCAACCTTGCAAGGTTTTTTTGTGTGTGTAAATTTTGCTTTACTGAAGGGCAGAAGTGGGCAGGAAAAAAAAAGATAGTCCCTGTTTAACAACCAAAGAGAGCCAGTCTTGCAAGCCAGTGAGTTGGCAAGGTCTTACTTTTCTTACCTTGAGACAGGAGATGTATGCCATTCGATTTAAAACAGCAGAAAAGCAATCAGCTGCTCCTGTAACTTCCTGTAAATAAACAAACAGCTTCACAAGCTGAATCTTAAAAAGTTAGATTCTTACAGCTTCATCCTCCTTCAGCTGTGCTCTGTTACTAACCTTTACCTAGCAAAGCAAACAATTGGGTTCTACTGACCAGAGTCCATTAGTCATTAGTTTCAGCCAAGGTCTAGTATGGCTGTGATTTATGTTCTGGACCTACAGGTTGCAGCACCTGGTGTTCAGCCTCTTACGAGTTTATTCTTGACTGCTGAGGTGATGTCCTAAAGACCCCACGCTTTAGAGACACTTTCTCAGTTATCTGCTGGTTGGTTGATTTTGTTTTTAACTGACATGTAGCTTCACTTGCTTAAAAGATGAAAAAATTCAGTGTATTATCTCCAATGCCATATGCCCTTTCTCGCGTAAATGAATAAACACAAAATGGCTGTCCAGCAGAAAAGTAACAGAGAGTGGCTTAATTGCACTGAGCAATACTAGAAGATATAGAAAGCTTTTTGTTGCTGTGTTGTTTTGTTAGCTGATGGATACAGATGTTCAGTTTCAGCAGGGTGAGAGACAACCCCATTTTTTTCTTTTATTTGATTGAGTGATAGATCAAACATTCAAGGTCTAACTTTCATACAGGCTATCTACTTTGACTGTGACAGTCTGTCAAGCGCAGGGCTTAGGGAAGCCCAGACACCCCTGAAACCATTTAAAGATACATGGAGTACCTCCAACTACAAACACTACCATTTTGCTTTGTTGCTGTTTGCTAATGTGTGCGTAATCATAGCTAATTTACAACAGTCACTCTGATCTCGCAATGGCAGATACATGAGCTGTCCAAATATAAGAATTTGTAAGGAATGAAATGTGACCATGTCATTTAACAGAAGCAGTGACAATTATTTCTTTAAAGTCCTGAAGAAAACATAACTAGAAAACCTGGGGCTCCCCTTAGTGCCTTTTCTAGAGCCACATTTCTATCAGTTTGATTGCAAGTGATCTTGACAGGAGATCAGACAACATGTTTGTTTAGCTGCTGTGATATAAATTAATGCTTGGGTATGAAAGGGCTTCGTTGCACTGCCCCTAAGGGTTTAAAACAGGGATGACCTCAAAGTAAGGTAGGTGACTGTATTAAGCTTTGACTACTTTCCCCTGCAGCCTGCATAATACAAGATGCATAAGAAAGGCAGCATTTCTAGAAGGAACTGTCTGGTGAAAAGGGTACCTTTAATCTAGAGTGGTTATTACTCAGCTACGATTTTCTAATCAATAACCACGGCACTTTTCCCTGCACGTAATTATGTGATTACGTTACTGTCACTTAAAAATAGTGAAAGCTCTCTGTACATGTAAGACCATCTGAAAATATGTATCTAACACCTCTGAATACTTCTTAAACATGTACAGTACACTTGTACAGGATATATTGCATAGGGGTTTAAGAATACTTTTTTCCAGCTCTTTTTCTGAACTGGAGAACCTTGAAGTTGAATCAAATTATTTGCTCTCCCTGTGCTGAGAAACATAGAACATTTTTTCCCTCCCACTGTATGAATCCAATTCAGATGTCGTCCTAATGTTGCTGCCTATCACTGGTATTAACTAGCCCTTACGTAGTGCCTTGCACCCCAAGCCGTCAAAGCACATTACAAAGAAGGTTGGTATCATTACCTGTGTCCTATAGGTAGGAAAACTGCAGTGGAACAAAGAGAGGCAAATAAACTATTTTGCCCTCAGCCACTGAACAGGATCAGAAGGGGAATTTAGGTTTCCTGACTCACAGTTTCTTGTTGTTTACCTTAAACCCCACTGCTTCTTGATAGCCTGTCACCTTTGCATTTGTTGTACAAAATGCTGAGAGCTGCCACTAAAATAACTGACCACATTTTGTATTACATTTAAAGAAAGCTCATAAAGCTTTTCTCTATTTTTTGAGACAGAAGTCTCAAAAGGAAAAACGGACAGAATCTCACTAAGCCAGATCTGTTTTGGCCTGTGGCACGGAAGTTTTTGTAACTGCCCTTTTGGCGATGCAGCTCAATTTGGTTCTAAACATTTCTCAATATACCTGTGCAGTGTCTTCACCCCAGTGCGTTGTTGGTTCAGGTGGTTTATAATGAGCTCCCAGAATTGTTCCTGATTGTTTTTAAACTTTGAGATACAAAGCATGAGCCTTGCACTTTGCACTCTGTGTTCTGTACAACAACAAATGAAATACTATTTTATATGTCTGTAATTTCTATATGACTGTGGTCCTTAGGATAATTTCTGGAAAAGAAACAAGTCCTCAGCAAAGGACAGTGGGCAGCTGGCCCAAAATAACTATAAATGCTTTCGTAGCAGCATGAAACATCTGAAGTATAAGACAGATGTGTTAGAGTGCCCAGGAAAGGAAAGAGTCTTGACATGATGGCTCCTGCAGAAATACAGCAGTCTGATATAAATCAATGGAGAAATGCAATGCGTAGCTATAAAAGCTACAGGAAGGCAGACTAAGTCACAGAGATATGGAGCTAGCAGTATACTTAGAAACTTTGCTGAAGACTGCTTACACAAGCTAGGACAGACACATTCAAGGTGGAAAAGATTAGGAAGCAGAATCTGCATGTACACAGCTCCAGCTACTACACAATCTGCGGTATTTTATGGCTTGCTTCACCATCTGGGAAAGGATTTTCAGTGCAAAATGTTGATGGAGAATAGACGTTAACAAAGGAAAAACAGAAGCTGTGTTTGAGTGACTTCAAGATTTAGAGAAGACTTTTAATTGGAAGTTTAAAGTGTCACTGCTGAATCACCATTTTCAATGGGATGGCAAAATTTTTATTTGTTAAAGAGTGAAAAATTGTCAAATACCATCTGTCAACCCTTCCTTCCTTCTCTCACCAAGTAGCGGGTGGTGTCACGCTAGACAACAGTGTATATAAATTAATTGTGAAAAGAAGGAAATAATACATTCTTTTACCTGAGCTAGTCACTATTATCAACTGTGAAAGTTAGTTCCCCAGTTCATAAAATTTTGCGAGGTCAAACATGAAGTTAAATTAGAAATAAAATATAGGCTTTTATCATTCAGGCATTTGTCTTCTGCAAATATATGCAATAGTGCTGTTAATGGGGGTTGCAGTGCTTTAATGTTTAAAAGCTTCATGTACTGACACTAGAAAGGTTCCATACACAAAAGGAATACCAGAAAAAGATTAGATGTACTGCCTCAGGACATCTCCATCTTTCTCTTATTTTGCATTGGCGACTGGCTAACAAAGAAAAGGTTCTTGGTTCACTGTTGTGCTGAAAAGTTTCAATGCTCATCTTTGTGGTTCTCATTTGAGTTTGCAATATGAGGACAATAGCAACATTCCTATTAGTTCTTTCCTAAAATCATCTTCTGGGGGGATAATAAAACACTTAATGTAAACTTCTGGGTCTAGATAACCTGTACTTTCTCATCTCAGTAATTCAGTTTTTCAGTGAAAAAGAAAAACAGTAATTTTATTGACATTCATGATGCATAATTAATAAGATGAGTCAAAAATATATTAAAATTAAGTAGGTATAACCTCGAGGTATAACCTCAGAATAATTCTGGCTGGGGAAATACCTTCTTGTTAATCATGCCTGATCTTGGTTCTGTGAAGTTTTAATGAAAATAAAATGGTGGCTAAAATTAGAAAAGTTTTTGTATAATTCTGAATACCTGTTATTTTCTTTTGATTTATGCTTCTGGCCATAATAGAGAAGTCACTGGTGATCTGAAAGCAAAGATATGGTTATGTCTACATTAGCAAGAAGCTAACTCAGTAGGACTATAGCATTAAATTAAAGCAGTTGGTGCTGGAGTATCTGTATTATATAAAGTTTGAGCATTTTACTTCAGGCTACATTTAGCCTGGTCTAATGTCCTCCCCATGCTTGTGGTTTGAAACTGTCCTAAGGACAAATCACTGGTTCAAATCCATTAGGGTTTGGAGTGCATTAAATCCGCACCTGAAGCAGAGGCTCCTGTTTAATTCCTCCTGAAAGAAATCTAGTTTTCATGCGCCAAAATTACTCTGAGAAATGGTCCAAAATGCTAATGCAGACACAGCCTGTGCAAGCCAACAACATGTATACTTTCTTTCCTATCTTGCTATAAGTGTTCTGTTAACTGGAAAACTTCACAAGCTTCTGATTTAAATTTACAAAACCAAAGATCTTTCAAATTATGTTCACTTCTGAATAGATCTTCAGCTAGAAGTATCATGCATAGACATTCCACGCATAAGGCGTAGACCAAAATCATATGGGCTTAATATCATAACTTATGTGTAGCTTCATTTATTACATAATACAAATTCAGGGGTTTGATACTAATGATCAATGCAATAGAGTTCCAGAATTTCACTTTAAATGCACATAGAGCAAGTTATGTATGGAGTGACTATGTGAATTTTGAATGCACTGAATATTGTCATCTTCCACAGAAGTTAATTGGTTCTTGATTTTATTTTAATCTAAATATTTTCATTATTGTACTGACGTTTTCATCGAAATAGTGAATTTTCTCCCCCATCTCTAAAAAAGATTTAGGAGGCTAGATTAAGTGGTAACCACTTGTTATTTGCACGCCTTCACCTACTATTCTAATATAGTCCTAAACCCTCCATTTCTTAAATCATCAGTATCGGCCTTTTGAATTGTCTTCCTTCACTGAAGATTGAGATATATAGTTAATTTTTACAAAAACAGCATGACTTGATGAGATACATGCCATATTACTAAAAAAGCATTTTCCATTATAAGTGAAAAAGACATACTACAAGGTCTTGTGTAGCCTCAGATCCCATTTAAATAAACAGTGAAAGGCATTCAGCTTTTCACAGAATCAAGGCAACCCTTTTAGAAAGTGTTTCCCTTAACAGTTCACATAGTTCCTAGTCTCACACTATGGTATCTATGTTTTTGGCATATTTAAACCAAACATAGGAAAGAATTTGCAAATATTACCCTATCTGTTATTTTTTAAGTTAAACTCTTTCTGAATATCCCAAAGGTTATCATGAGTCAATAAGCCTGTTGTTTTACATCAGTTTTGCATTTCTATTGTAAGTTTTTATGTAAAATAAACAAACAGATAAATAAAAACCCTAACCTAATGACCAGATAAATGGCTTCAGTGATGAGAATTGTTTGCTAAAGGGGAATATGTTAGGACTCTGTTAGGATTTGCTATACATTCCGGAAAATCATTTAAGTGTTCATTTAAGAAACACTAGCATGGTTGACAGTATAGAAGTTGTCCGCACCTTCTGTAAGAGCAGCCATTGAACTAGGACACTAGCTGTGCGTGCGCAGCAAGGGTTATTTTTAACAGATAAAACCTGCCCTTTCAAATCAATGGACACTATTGCAGACTTTCACTCTAGACGGTAGTTTGTTCCATATGCTGTCCACTGTAACCAATAAATCTAAACATATATTTACTCTACATGCTCTACCACTGTGTTTTTAGGAGAACGCAGGAGTTCTAACAGCAGTACAAATAGGCAATAAACCAAGACCATTTTGGAAACAAATCATTGTTCCTTTTCTTAAAAAAATATTACATGCTGCCAAGGTAGATGAAGAAACAGGGAATCGATATAAGGTATTAATCTCTTCAGCATTACGATTATACACAATCCTTTAAGCACATGTCTAGAGCTAGTGAATTATTGTATTTGAAGTCAAGCTGCAGATTAAACTTGCAGAATGCAGAGGGAGGCAGCCGAAGAGAGGGAGAGAAATGAATCTATGTAAGGGGGGGAGGGGAGTGACATTTTGATTTGACACATCAGCATCTTTATATTACTTTTCTACCAGTAAAGAGCCTCTCTGGAGGTGTATGAAAGATTTTGTGCTTAAAACTAAACTGGCAAAATAATCTTCTTTGCTGTGTAGATTAATGTTAGGAAATTATCCTTTGCTTGTCTAGGGCAGTTCTGACTCTTTCTGCATACATTTAAAACATCTTTATATTTTGTCCTTTTCCCGTTTTCCTAAGTTCGGGTTCCTAAAATTTGCTAGTCGCTATGGGAGGGGGAAAAACGGTCGAAGCTTGGCACCTCACTTTTTTCTCAAATTGAAGTACCTTCCACACTTGTCACAATCTCAGAACTAAAGTCGCAGGGAGGTAGAGGAGTCTTCAGGTGGCAAGCAGACACATGAAGATAAAATAAATTAAGGTTCCAAAGAGACAAGTGAAAATGAACGGTAATTTAAAAGACTGTCTCTCCTTATTATTTAAAAGACTCTCATGGCTGTATTTCTATCCAGCCCAAGACTCACTTTCAATCTACTTATCTACTACTTCTCTAAATCTATTTATCACTATCTTGACAAAGTTTTTGTTATACATTATGCCGTGTCTTGGGTCCTTCCCTGCCATAATTCACCGTTCCATCGCCCCCTCAAATCCCACTTCTACACAGCCTCACTTTCACAGGGCACCAGTTCCTATCTAAGAATATTTTATGATTAGCCATTGGACTCTAGACACAGATCCCTAGACACAGGTGATTTCCCTGTTTGTTCTAAGACCAGATTCAGAATTCATCTTCCTTCTAGTCTGTACCTGCTCAGTTTCCCACTTGTGGTTGTACTTGGATGGCAAGTGTTGTTTGTCCTTCAGACAGACAGCAGAAAAGGCAAAAAATGAAGCTCTATCTTAACTCTCTGAACTCTCTTAACTTTGCCACTCCCTTCTCTGCAAGTCGAAGCCATGAATTTCAGAAACCAGAACAGAAGAGGGGGAAAAATCAGATTGCAGAAATTATTTTCTGGATCAGGAAATACTAGTTTGTTTGCACAATCAGTAGCTTCTGTGAAGAATATACAGGCAGGTTTACTGCTTTGAAGACAAGCACAAGCCAAAATAAGGTTACCTCTCTTTGTTTTTGTTTCCATTTTCTTCAAATTAACTACTATAATTCTGTATGGGGTTTGTTTTGTTTGTTTGTTTTTGTAAAACACAAGTCAGATCCTTTTTACTCTTGATATATTCTCAGCCTTGATGATTCACATAGCAATGAGTTCCATTGTCTATTTTAAAAAATTGTGGACAGATATTCCACTTATCAGTTCATAACCTTCCATCTCTGTTTCCCTTGCACTAAAAAGCAGGAGGAAAGTTAATTTGCAATTGTCTGAAGTATATGAGCAATCTAATTTTTTTTCTCCAGATTCGTATTTTCTTTGTTCAAGCGGTATTGAACTTAATGATGGGCTCTGCGCATTCTGTATTTGGTCTCCCTGCAACTCCTTGCAGCCCTCTCTGCTCTTCGGTAACCTACATATCTTCTGTCATCTGCATCCTTTGCTGGGCCACTACTTATCCCCTATTCCAGATCATGACTATAGCAGGTAATGTTGATCTTAGCATGGGATTTTGAGGCATTCTGTATTTTACCACAGTAGAAACTGACTCTTTAATGCTAGTCTTTCTCTTCTGTCTCTTAGGCAGTTTTGATCCCCAGTAATACTTTAGTTCACAAATATTTCCTATACTTGGTAATTTCCTGAACAGAACCTTGTCAAAGGCCTGAATAAACTGCTTGCTATCCATGACTTTGGTGACACTCACTGAATTTTAGCACATTAGTGAGACTCTTCAGAAAAATTGTAGGTTAGGTTTATCACATCCTGGTCTTTCAGGTGCTTTATTATTCTATTTTTTATGATCATTTAAATCATTTTCCTGATACAGATGCAACGTTTACTCATCTGTAACTTCTTGGATCACTTATGAAGCCTTTTTAATTAGAGACATAAAATTTGCCACCCTCTAAGCTACTGATATAGTAGACATTTTTAATTAAAGCCTGTGCACTTTGCTAGCTGCTCTGTCCCCTCAAACTTAAGCTTCTTCTGACTCCTATGGTATATATCATCCAGGCCTGGTGACCTGAAGCTTTCCAATTATCTTTTTTTTCTTTTTTTTTTCCCAGGGTCTTCTTATGAAAACTCACTCGTTAAGAGTTCTTCATTGTTATTGACAGGCAAAGCAACCCCAACATAGAAAACGTGACTCATTCTCTGCAGCAGAGACTGATGCAAAGAAACAACTGTATTAATGTTGTCTGCATCTTCTTTAATTGCTCTTTTTGTCCCCAAGGGCCTATGCCCAACTGAATCTGCCACTGTGAATTTTGGTTTCATACATGTCCATATACTGAAATCAGACCTATAAACTCCTTCAGCTCAAGCCTTTTCTCTAGTGAAGCCCAGCATAAAGTATATATTGATTAGTATAGTCCCTCCTTAACCTCTTGAATCTGTAAGTTATTAACCCCAGTGCAAGGGCTGCTGGCTTCTCTTGTAGTTGTCCTTGTTCCTCCCTGCTGAACTGTAAAATTAGCAATGATGCATGAACTGCCACACTCTCCAATGCATTTAGACAAACCATACATATTTACCTAAATAGTAATTACTATCATGTGTTAACTTATAGATATAATACAAAAAGATGGCACTAGTATAGAATTGGTTTTAAATTCACATTTCACAGAAAGAGAAGGCATATTGGTAATAACAGACATGATAAAAAATACTATTTTAAATTGGATGAAAGCTATACCACCCATAAATAAACAAATATATTTCCAAAAATTAAAGCCAGAATTTTCTACTCTCATTAAGGTAACTTAATAGCTGGCCAAAGGGGAACTGAGCCCTCGAGAAAAATCCCAGTTATGACCACTGCTAGACTTTGAATGCTAAATACAGAGTCTGATTTCTAATTTTAAGACTAAGAGCTCCCACTAAATTCGTCTAATGGCCTACCATTAATATTTACAGGAAAGGAAAGGCCTATTGGTACCTTGTTCAGTAATGTGCAGCAGAAAATCTTAATGGAATATCGCCATTTGGGTCTGTGCCTAAAATGGAGTTTACTTTTGAGAATGTAATTTTTCTTTTACTGATTAAAGTACCAGAGTGCCAAAGTGATGACAAGCTTCTCCCTGTCATCTTCTTAAAATTATGACAGTCTTTTTCTTTTTTTTTCTCCCATTCTCTCTCTAGAAGTTCATAGGAAGTAAATTTTCAGAGTAGTGACATTAATGGGACTCATGCAGTTAAACCCCAGTGAATCACTCTGAAAATTTACTTGCTAGTGTACTAATGAAAATTTAGGTACTTGAATATTTATGATCCTCTATGGGATATCATAAATGTGGCTCTTATTTAAATAAATAGGTGGACCATCTGTTATATAGGTAAAGTTTGCTGGTGTTTGTGTAACTGCAGCCAAACAATATTGCCCAGTAATGCCATGTTATTTTGTATTGTTCCATTAATTTCCTTCATTCAAACCCCTCTTGATACCTCCAGCTTTTCAGCTGGATTCCACGTCTAAGGTTTAACTTCCCACTTAGAAGGACTGTGAGATAAAGATAAATAGCAGGAGGAAGGAAAGCATTTTAACTGCAAAAATTTATTTGTATTTGAAGTGCTGAAAGCTGTTAGTTTTCCTGGGAGCTGCACGGCTACTGTCTTCTTTGGTTGACTTTGAAAATTTCCATCAGCTACTTGCTTGCAGGGTGCTGAGGGTGGGAGGGAGAGGTGAGAGTCTATGATGGAAGATGGTTTAACCCTAAAATATCTCACAGACATAGCTATGAAGCTGTGGTTACTTCTGGACCTAAATAAATACTCAGAAACAGACTCTCCAGCAGGACTACTCCAGTGTCCTCCTATTACTGATTATTAATCAGTCTCTATTATGAAAGAAAGAAACTTCATATTCACTCTTCAACGAATTAAGCCCCCTGCCCTTGGCTGCCCAGACATACCCTACAGCATATACACAAACATCCTCAGGCTTTGCTCTTCCTCACTTCGTGCCTGTGGGAACACTCTACTCTGTCCTTACCAGAGAAGGGCCAGCCTCGATAACCTCCTCCCTAGGACCATGTCCTGAGTGCTTCCCACAGGTGACCATTAGTCTGTCTCTGTGCCTGCTCTTCCTTCTGTGAGCTTCTCAAAACTCAATGACATATTCGTCTCCTTTGTTAAACCAATTAATTCTGCCCTAGAAATTGTGAGCCAGTAAATTTCTACCTCAACATTGCAGTGCGCGTAGTTAAAAGTTGCTATGTCCTCTTGTTAGTTGTCTTCTGATGAATAATTTATGGGTTTTGTGCCCGAAAGGTGTTTTTTAGAGCGTTCTTGGAAAATGAAATGGTTTTATAAGATGATACCAGCTGAGCAGTGGCACAAAGATCAAGTAATGACAGAGCATTTCTTCATCTGAAGATCCAGTGGAGAAGAGACCACAAACAGAAAGCTGTGGCAGCCTGACAGTTTGAATTGTGCAAGTATCAGAGTTTAAGTCTTCATTGTCTTCAGCTTTTGAGAATATAATTAGATCTGCCTCCTGTAATGATATCTAATAAAATCAAGATTCTTTCATACTGATTATGTAGAGGAATAAAGAAATAGCATATGACTAAGCAACACTGATTTCTGTTATGTTACTTAATTACTTATCTCCCTGGAAAACTGTAGTTGTAACGATACTGAAATTCATTACCACTGACATCAAAATGGCCTGAAAGGGACAAGAGTAAGTTTCAAAAGATAGAGAGAAAAGAATATGGGGAGCACAGTTGGTTAATCTTAGCTTAAAATACTAAGCTGAGCTGCCTATTTTTTAAATTACTTGAGTACTATTTCTTTTTAGAAAAGAAACTCAAATCAAAACCATAACTCCTGATTCATTCCAGTGGCATTTGTTTAATGTATCCCACAATAATGTAGATTAGTGCTTGTTCTTTTAAAGATTATGTATCTCTTTCCCAAGGTACGTGTGTGTATGTATATTTAATTTTATGCAAATTTTACTCTTCTTGATTTTGCTAAAAAGCAGTATAATTCAGACAGCTTTTATTCCCTCAAGATTGCTGAAGAAGTTTGCATCTCAAAAGCGTTATAGTTCTTGTAATCATTTTCCGTTATTCCTTTAGGGACCTGCAAACATAGTAACCTGATTTCATGCTTAGCCTTAAAGATTCAATGTGTATCTATTACGTGTTTGTTAGCTAAAAGAGAGCAAATGTTCTGTGTATGTGCGCACGTGAGAAAAGACCAACAGAATGGAAAATATCTAGTACGTGTTGCAGGTCCTCTTCCCTGGTTATGAAAGCAGAAGAGGCAAAAAATAGGAACGCTGTTGCTAAGCATCTCGTGGTCCCTGCTCATGTCCCCATGGTAACTAGCAGAAGTCATTCACATTCTGCGGGAGCGATAGGGAGGTGCACACCTGCAGCAGTCCCTGGGGTTAGACGCTCCAAAAGAGGCAGTGCACACGGCCAGTTTCCAAAGGGCTCTAAAGGCTCATCCTAGGGAAGTTACTGAGTCCTACAAATATGTAAACCACACCAAAACAACATTTGTATTTCAAGGCTAAGTTTGATCAGCAATGGGCCAGCCTCTGAAAGTGTGGGGTGGTGTAGCATACAGTCCGTGAGCCGGATCCTTACATGCTATCGGCTGGTAAAGCTCCTCGCAAAGCAGAGCTGCTGAATTCCCCACCTCGCCCCCAGCTTTGGATTTGGTCCTCATCTTTTACTGCAAAAAAGCTGCATTAAAATTTTAATGTTTTAATTCACTATTGCATGCCTATTCTCTTTCTCTAAAAAATACAGGGTTTTTGTTATTCATACGTTTCCAATTTCATATAACAGCTGTCTTTAAGATTTACATAGGATTGATTTATCTTAAAAGGCCTGCTTTTATAGGTATGTCACCGGCCACTTTTATCTCTATGTGCAATGGCATCTCTTAACAGTTCCACTTGCAAAAAATTGCTGATGAAATGCAAGGAAAACAAAATAAAGCAAATAACAAAAACAGTGCTAAGTAAGATAGAAATAACTCTGCATTTTGAGGAACTCCGACCTACATTGCACATGCTTTATATCTGGTAGCTTGGATGAGCCCCAAGGAAAGACAATATTTTATAGGTTTTTTTTTTCACTATACTTTTTCTTTTCTTGACTGTCCTCTATGCTGAAATGCTACTTCCTTTTCTTTTCAGTCTCCAGCTCCAACTTCCAATTAGCCTTTAATGATGTTTCTCTCAGAAAATCCCGCAGGCCTTTTTATATATCTACTAGTTTTAAAAGGGTGACTTTTTTGAATCTAGCATGCTCCAGAGTACTTCAGTAGATACTCACTGTCGATTCTCCGTTAGTATTGTATTATTATTTTTTTAAGTATATGTAAGTGTGCATAAATATATAAACTTGAATACTCACATACTCACATACTTAAACACAGAGACTCTCACATGGGCATGTGCATGTGCCCCCAAGGCTGGGACATACTCTATTTCTGCCAGTGACATGAGACTGTGAATGGCACAGCAGAGTACGGGGATTCCTCTCGAGTAGGAAAGTGGCCTGTTGTTGGCCTTCGTCACCTGTCGGAGCCTGAGGATGATGAAGGAGGACACGGCCCTCTGATTGCCCACCGGGGGGTGGGATCCTGCAGTAGTTTCCAGAGCTGCAAGATGCTGGAGTGTATTGGCTGCGCTTAATATAACTGTTGTACATCACACCAGGATACATGTAAAGATTTGTCACTAGGCAAACGTGTTTCTCGCTCAAGGAAAGCGCTAGCCACCCAGTTGTGTACCCATCTGACTGCTGCTGGTGGCCGTGCACGTTTATGCTCTCCTGTGCCTTAACCCTGGCACTTGCAAGCTCCTTAAGAGGTGCAAGGTGTGGTTTTGCTGTTACCTTAATTCAGTCCTTGCTCCTTCCCCAGGGAGTGACAAGAAGAGCACTGATTGCAAGTGGTGATTCATTGCAGGTGACCATGTGAATAATTATTATAGAAAAGCTCCTTTGTAAAAATTAACTTGGATGAGAAAGGGGCAAAGCTGATGCTGTCGTGCCTTCAGATGAGGAACTGACCTGCACTCTCATAGCTCTGAGATACCTATGTGTTTGCCCAATAAAGCCTGAGGCCACACGCACATAACTCAGGATATGACTGTTACAACAGATAGAGCAAACACAGCAGTTCTTTTCAATAAAGTAATATTTGATCATCTGAAATATTCATATAATAGAGATTAAAAAAGAGAAAAAATAATCTTTGTAGTCTTTCTCGGGATTAACCATGCCTTAGGTTACTGAGCTACCTAAATTCTCCAAAGTAAACTTTTATTCAGTCCCACTTCTGTGGAGTTTAAGTTTGCTCTAAAAATCTAGTTCACTGAACTATGTGTAGAAACTGCAAAACTGGGCTGTATCCTGAGCTCCTTTCTTGGAAAGTTTGTAACTTTGAAGAAGCTTTTATCCCTACAGCCCCTAACCTGGATTCAGAATCAGAGACAACTCAGCTTAGGTTAACACATTTAGAACCTTATATGCTTGTAGGTGATCTGCGTATGTACTGCTGACTGAAGCACATTGTTCAGTATAGTCATGCAGAATATCTACTTAACAGTAACAGAAAAATTATAAAAGCAAAGTATTTTGTCTATGACCCTACATTTTTTATTTTGAATGTACTTGAGTAAAGAAATAATATATTTTAATGGACCAAAACCTTCTAAATTATTGCAATTATAGGTCTACATTAAAAATAATACTTTTGATAAAAACCTAATTTGTACAGGGGAAAGTTTTAATTTCATTGGCTGTAGTGCTAATCTGTTGACAGTTAAAGCATTCTTAATACGTATTTGAAGAACAGTAAAAACTACTGCAGGGTAAAGGAAATGATCACAGGCTAGAAAGTAAAGGCTCAGGTGCTGTACATGTCTTAGAATATGTCCTTGGATGAGAAAATGTGTCTCTATTTTCCTACCTGCTATATAAGAGAAATTGAGCTCGCCTTGCAGAGATACTGTGAGATTTCATTAGCTAATGTTTACGCAGCGCTTTGAACTAACGAAGCATTACAGTGCAAAGCATTACTTTCAGCCTGGGTACTTCAAGGATAGTAGAAATGATCAAATATCCTTTTCACTTTCACTCATTGAAAAGGAGGGCTGATTTTGTTTTGAAGATCTAACATACTTTTGGCTTTTTATTTCACTTCAAAGTTGCTTCTTACCTTTTATTGACTACTTATTTTAAAATCCTTTTTCTGTGTCTTCTCCTTTGTTAGTAAAATTGATTTGAGTTTTGGGGGCAGTTCTGTAACTAGATGCTTGGAGGAAGGCATAATACATCCTTTAAAAAAAAGAGGATTCCTTACTGCCAGAATCTTGCATACTGCAAGGACAACAAAAAGAGAATTCCCTTGTCCACTGTTTTATTTCTATTACTGGAGTGGCATACTTGGTTAACATTATCTTGAGTGTGCTATGTCACAGTACAGTAAAAATGAAAGGATTTAGATCTTAGGTAATGTGCAGTGATATGTAGGCAGCTTTACACAATTTACTACTTGCAAGAAGTAAATCAATGTTACTTTAAAAAGGAGTTAGCAAATGTGACTCGTATGACTCGTATGCCATTTGTTTTTAAAATCTCTATTTTAATTTTTTCATTATTTTTGAAAACAAGTAGCAAAATTCATGAAGGCTAGAGAATATTTTATTTCCCAAGTGATCCCCTGCTCTCATCAGAGTGCATTCTGGAAGCAGTAATTTCTGCAAGGTAAAGGGATAAAGTTTCATCATGTTTTACAAAAATGGCATAATGAATTTCATATGTTGCAAGTATAAGATTTGTTCTTATTGTTTTTAATTATTTCTGTTTACTCTAAGGTTATTATTGAACAGTTAGATAAAAATTATAGTTCAAATTGGTTTGCTGATGGTCCAAGAATATGTAGTGCTGACTCCACATATTTTCAGGGGTTTGAATCATGCCTAGAACAACTTCCACGTGTAGCATAAAGTTAGCAGGATCATGAGCTTTTTTTAAATTGGTCATGAACAGTTTGAAACAGCTGTGAGTATTTTAAATAGAATTCCAAACATTTAGCTTAAATAATCGTTCCTTCTTTGTCCTAAGCCTGAATCTTCAGTAATAATTATCATATTTTCTGTCTTATTACACTTCTCCCTATTCCCCAGCATCTTTCCATGAAGACACATTACTTGCTCCAGCTACTATGGTATTGGTGTCCTGGCAGTACTTCAAGAAATGCTGAGGACAGATGACACATGATGCATTTCAAATCAGCACATATACCCGCTGAGAGGAAAGAGCTGCAGATTCCCACAGCTAAAAAGGCAGTGGATTCATGGGATCCCTGGAAGTGATTACAATGGTCTGAAAGAAAATATGGGGCTAGAAAACGCAAAGATAATTTATATGGGAGTATAGGATACTGGAGGGCTGAAATGAAACAGCAGCAATGATCAGATGATCCAGATACAAAAAAATGGCAAAAGTACAGGTTTTCTTTTATCTCCTTTTGAGTGAGGAGCTGTGAGTGCAAGGAACAGCAGCAGCCGCACCAGCGAGTGCTTCTTGGACAGGCAAAGCTGCTTGCAACAACAAGAGCAACGCAGCTGAAGGGTACCCCAGACTGCCCTTTTTCCAGGATTGCTGTCAGCAGAAGCATTTTTAACCTCACCAGGTTCAGTTACACAGCCCTTAAGGGCAGAAGGCTGCTGTAAGAAGTCCAGCCTGGGATTACAGGAGCTTGTTCTGCATTAAGAAAGAAAACTCAGCCGTGACTAGCAAGTTGACAATCTGTGTTACTTAGAAAAAGTTTGGACCCTTAGGTAGGATCTCCTCTACTTAAGAATTTTACCCATCCCAGTAATACACTTGACAGCAATATGCGTTCAAAATGAAACCTCTCCTCACTTTTTGCAAAATCAGTGGAAATAGGACTTTTAACTGCTGGGAAACATTTTTCACCTAGTTCACCTTTGTGACAGCAGATTAATTACTGAAGTGGAAAACAGTGCCATAACTTTGGGAGTCCTTCAGCAAAACCACCAAGCCTACTGAGGGGAGGGTAAGTGCTAAAGCCACCTTCTCTGAGACATGCTCTAAGATTACAGCTACAAACTAATAGACTGACTGTTCACTTCTATATATTTCCTTCACTGTCTACATTGTGTTGATGGCTCCTAAAACAATGCTAGTCATCCATCCTTACATGTTATTTTTATGTTGGCAAGCTTATTCTACTGCGGTATGTCTTACTGCAGAACACGGAGTTCATGCTTGCCCCTTTTGCTGTGCCCAGCAGAAACCAAACTGTGTAGATGGTGAAATAAATGAGGACCACGCTTATCTTCATTTCATATGAGGTGTGATTGTGATACTCCATCCATTTAGATATCCACAATAACCTCATGGAAGATTTACTTTTGAAACATAAAAGGTAGCAGGAGGAAGAAAAAGGACTGCAGATATATCTCTCATACATCTCACCTAGTATATGTGTGATATCCTAGGAAATACCAATGGGCTTTATGATTGTTTCAAAATCATTACTGTAGTTAGGTTTTCAAAACTGTTGCAAATCCATTTCAGGAAATAAAAATGAGATTTGGCTGTCTCGGTCTCCTTGAAAAGACGGTAAATGTGAGCTTTGGGATTTTTTTGCCATGTTTGGCTGGGGCTTCAGCTTGCATGGATGTGATGACAAAGCTCCTTTCCAAAGATAACAGCAGGAAGTAATCTTTAGTCTACCCAAAGTAAGTCTTCTCAAATAGAAGGTAAGTCTAGTGAATTCATATATCTGAAGTTTCCAAAAAAACAAAAGAAATTTGTTTTTACTTTCTCAAGTTTGAAGGCTACGATGCACAGGAGTTTTCCTGTTCACAATCGGAGAGTTCTAGTGTCAGTTTCAAACAGTTTTATTGGCACTCTGCATTCAACACTTTCTTTCCTTGCCTCAAATTTTAGTTGTAAATACTATCTCTGTGCTGTTTGGTTATCAAGGCAGGGCAGAGATTTCTTGGAGGTCCTGTTTACCTGAATTCTGCTTTTATAGAGGTATCTTTTAGAGTTAGGATGTATTCCTGCAATGACATATACCTTCTCTCAGCTTTTTGCTTTTTCCGTTGCGTTAGGTTATAGCTTGCTTTGGGGATTTTGCTGAAGGAAAATTGCCATGCTGGCCACTTGTTTACGTTTGTACAGTCGCTTGCTTGCATGAGCTGTTCAAAGTGATATACTTAGGACTGCTACTTATACAGTATTTCAAAAGAAGCATTTTTTTTCTTTTACAAAAAAGGGTTATTAAATCAATACTTAGCTAATCAGCTTCCTTTCATACTGCCAATAATATAAACATACAGCTGTAAAAATGTAATGACTAACGATTAGTAAAATTTGATCTATTCTTGCTACTGCTGAAGTTACTTTCTCTAGGTATATTTGATTAAATGTCTTATGGCTGAAACCTTGGAAGAAAGTGTGGGGTCACTGTTAAGTTATCACTGTGAAAATCACTCTTCCTTGTAATACTTTTCCACTGGTAGTTAACTATATTTAGTGCCTTACTGGTCCTCATATGCTTTTCTTTTGTTCACACAATACAATAAACATTTAGTTAATGAAAACTTTTCAGAAACCCTACTGGCACTGAGTTAAGTATTTTTCATTGCCATTATCTCCATGACTGCATTTGTAAAGGAACAAATAAAATTTACCAACTTATACTGGGAAAGAATAGTAAGCATCAAGTTCAGACACAATAGAAAGGGGAAGGCCTTCTATAAGAAGCAATTTTGGTTTCAAGAAATGAGAATCTCTTGCAAATGTATTTTGAGCACATTAAGTAGGCAAGAAGTCATTTCTTTAAAGTGTTAAAACAAGTTTAAATACATTGCATCTATTGACAAAGGGAAATTCAGCAGTAAAATAAACAAAATCCCTAACCTGCTTTTCAAACAGTTCCATGAATGGAAGTATGAAGACCTATCAGTTATGGATTTGGTTGCCATGTCATTCTTTGAGAATATTTAGGCCATAGATTTTCTTTCTTTAAAAAATAAAACAAAATTTATGGACCCCTACCTAACAAGCTTCCAATGATAAATTTACTAGAAATAGATTTGCCTTTCTTAGTTACCTTTCAAAGACTCCTTTAATTTAGTCCACAGATCCCCCGGTGTTCTCTGTCAGCAGGCTGAAAAACAACAGGCAATCTTCAAAATTCAATTTTAATCTGATGTTTAGTCACCAGAAACTCCTACTAGAAATGTATGACTTATATGTTTGACAAATATATCATCAAGAAAAAAAGAAAAAATGCCATAGGTGAGCAACCAGATAACGCCAACAGCAGAGCATAAATATACTGAATTTAAAGAACTAATAAAATGTCTGTCCTGTGTATTCAACAAGATCTCATGAACAACAAATATTGATTCATGGATGATCGGCTAATGAAAAAAGGGGGATTTGTAATGGATATGCTTACTAATGGAAAGCTTAGACTCTTAAGTCACAGCGCTGGACAACACTGTTCATTTTCAGCATCTTTCTTTCAGAAAATTTAATTCTAACCTTTCTGAAGCATCTCAGTATTCCTGTTACCATGACTTCCAGAATTCAGCAGGCCAACTGTGCCTTTTAAACTGACGACAGGTATGATTTTATCCAAAATAAAAAGTGATTTACCTGTTCCTTTTATTAGGGGCAACAAGTGAGGTTTCATGAGTGTTTTGAAACAAAGCTGTTAGTTCTATAGTTTAATCATTTCATACAGTTATAAAAGTTTTAAAGAAATCCCAGAGGCTGCTTGACTTTGAGCTTCGTTTATTTGTGCAATACAATATTAGATCTACAGTTTAACTCTTTTAGTAAAGCCAAGTCCTTTAATTAAATCTTTGCCATCCCACAAATGAACACATAAGACATTGATATCAGGGAGGAAAGACAAATCCATTTGACACACAAGTAAAACAAGGCTGTAGGCAGTTTAGGTCTGGGCTCCCCAGCATAAAAGAGGTATGGGCATACTTGAGCAAGTCCAGCAAAAGGCTACTAAGATGATGAGGGGACTGGAGCATCTCTCCTATGAGGAAAGGCTGAGCGAGCTGGGCCTGTTCAGCCTGGAGAAGAGAAGACTGAGGGGGGATCTGATCAATGTGCACAGGTATCTGAAGGGAGGGTGTCAAGAGGATGAGGCCAGACTCTTCTCGTGGCGCCCAGCAGTAGCAGGGACATAAATCATGTTTTGCATAGCAGAAAAACAGTTGTAGGACAGCTAGATCCTGGGGCGGCAAATCTCTGCATAAACACATCCACACCTTCTGATTCTAGCTTCCTGTATTGTATGCAGACTGACTGGTTCACCAGTGCTGCCAGAAGGAAAGACCCGTCTCCAAAGAGAAATCTCAGCTACCTCAGCTAGGAGAGCTGTCGTCACTGAAACACTGTCATCACTGAATTTTTTCTTCCTTAACGAAAAGGAAGAAAAAATTCAGAAACACTGAGGAGGAAGGCTACATATTAATGTGAAAGGTTTGGAGACAAAGAGCCTAGCAAGGAAATCAAGCAGTTTTATGCAAAAAAAGAAAAGCTATCTACATCCTCAGTAGACAGAAATTGCACTTATTCACCTGGATTTCGTATCAATTATATTTGACCTTAATAATAACATATTTATAGTAGTGTAGGTCTGCACTCATTAAGTTTCATATAGCATATACCAAATTGCTAGGATAGATTAGTCTGCCCTTTGAGCTTCGAATTTTCATTTTAATGGCTATGTAACATGTCACGAAAAACAAATATAACATTGCAGATTGCTGGAAAAGATTTCCAAAGGAATTTGTCAGCATAATTCCAAGTTTGTTATACGAATGATCCTGAGTTTGGAGAAAAACAAAACAGCTGACATTTAAGAATTTGTAATTGGTTTTCACAACTTAATTTTATGTATCTTTTGGTTGTGATGTATACAGTAATTGACTCTGATTTTTAACGAGACCATGCCTACTTGTTAAAAACTGGGGAGGTTGTCTGAACATTCAGAGTACAATATGACAGTGTCTTGATTACAGTGACCTTCCTTCCTTCCTATACCTGTATTTTCATGTTATTATTAGGTACCACTATATTTTACCTTCAGCATTCACTCTCCGAGGAACATTTCCTCATTCATGTGTTCCTGCCTGTTCACAAGCAAGAGAAAAAGCTGACTTATAAAATGTACATTAAACTAGCAGTGAAAGAAATGAGTTACATAAAAAATATCACTGAATTATGTTGTGTAGATTCCCTATTTCCTAATTTGAGAGCTTTTTAGTGGCACAAGGATTTACAACAGCAGCTTCCCAGATACTTTTGTGGGAATATAAGTTTATCTAGCTTGCATCTGCTGTGTTGCTGGGATTTTTCCCTAACAGTTAAGAATGGCACAGGTTTTTTTTAATTAGATGAAATTTGCTGCATAAATAAAAAGCCTGCTTGATTTGGTTTAAAAAAACTGTTTTCATTTATACTGTGTTTTATTCACAATTTACTCAATTTATTTTATCTTTACAATGCAACAATTTCTCACTAAAAAGGAGAAAAAAAACGTGAAGTGAGTTTCAATATTGCACCAAAGAAGCATTTCATGAATATATTCAATCTATGTTAATGGATTTTAACATGTTTTTACTATTCTGCAATGAACTGCTCCTAAAGTTTTTAATTACCAAAACAGTATCTAAAAATATACTAGAGAAAAGCATTGCTGCAGCAAAGATTATTTCTTTATACATCTAATCTTGAATCACTAATGCAGCTACAGGTGTCTGTTTAAATAATAGAATACTTAATTCTATAAATATATGCAATCCAGCCAAATTGCTGTTCCCAAAACAATTTGCTCATGTTATTTTTTCGGTGTAAGATATTAAGAAATAATATGCAGATAAGATATTAAGAAATAATATGCAGATATTCACCACCGCATGCTGTGGAGCACAGAGCGTAGTTAGAGGTCTGCACAGTTTATGTCTCTGAGATGAAATAGTATCCAGAGGATCCAAGAACAAATTCCTAAGCCTTTCTTTCAGTTACGTGCTGTTTGCTCCGTACTGGACTGTGTAATCCTTTGCATGACATATGAAATTCAAGTATAATTTATGAGCCATGGAGCAGTTATGGAAAAATATGTTCTGTTTACATCATGAGGGTTTCTGGCCATACCATTTCAAAAGGAAGCAGTGATATTTCAATCCCTTTTATCCTCTAAAACCTAAATTAAAATCTTTACCAAATGGCGGGAGGAATCCAGGCCCAGTTTTCCCTTGGCCATTCAGCAGGAGTGAAAACAACATCCTACACAAGCAATTAAACCCACAAGCTGGACACTGCTCTGCCCTGGGAGCCCTTACATGTTTTCTGTCAATACTTTTAAAACCCGGGGCAGGCTGTAGCTCTGACCAGGGGTGTCGAATTAGACCTGCAGGCTCCTTCCTCCGATGCTCCCTCAAGAAGGTCTCACAGCCCAATTACTCTTTTAAGGGATCATACTTCTGTTATGGTATTAAACTTTGGTTGTTCCCTGTCTGTGAACAGGGTGGTTGTTTGTGCTGGCCTGATCAGAAGTGGAATTGGACCATTCAGGCAGTCTGACATGCATTATCGCTGGACAGAAGTTGCTCACAGTTTGGTTAAGAGATGAAGTGCATGTGAGATGATGAGGACTGATGTCCTTTGTATTACAGACTGTTACACTTTATCCACTTTCTTCTCCTTTAAATCTAATTACCTATATTTGATAAAGCACTTCTTACAAAAAAATTAGTATATATTAATCTTAAGCAAGAGACCTAGAATTATTTTGGTAAGTAAAACGTTCACAGACCTCTAGAAAGATAATGCTGGCTAATGGTCTCAAAGACACCCCAGACAGAATCAAGCTAATGTTATTTTAGCTCTCTAATTAACTAATGTGTCCTTCCCACCTTTGACATTTTGCTTGTTCAATGCGGAGTAAGACTTCATAGCCTGAGAATAAAAATGAGGGATGCAGCTTCTGGGGAAATGTGGACCTGGATTTAATGCTTTTAAATGGTCGGCCAGATGTGCTTGGACATGCAACACAGAGCTCCCTACCTCAACGTAAAGCAGCAAACCTGGGAAAGCTCATCTGCAGCCAGGAATACAGCAGGTCCTGCAGGAGAAGGCTCCTTGGAAGAACAAAGGCACCTTGAATAAGAGAGAGATGAGTTTCTTGCTAGTTTCATGGGAGGATGGAGTTGTTTTCTCACTGTACAAGCCCTAAGTTTTTAATTTGTTCTCCAAAGTAGATGTCTATCTTTAAAGAAGCTGAAACAGTATTAATGTTTTTCTTTTCGCCAGCTCCTGCGAGGAGTCGTTTGTAGTTTGGTGCTCTCAGTTTGACGTAGAGCTGTGGCAACTTGAAGGCTGACCCCCAAGCAACAACCTCAATGTGTCACAGTTAGAATGTGTTTGTGTGTGCGTGGGTGTGTTTGTGTGCATAACACACTGACGGTAAACCTGTGTGCTGTGATCCCTTTTAACTGTTATTGCCGACCTTCCCACCTTTAGAGGACCAAAATTATTTGTGCAAGTCGATGTGCAGGATGCGGCTGACTCCTCTGAGGAGACAGCGCTAGTAACTGCCTGCCACATTTGATGCCCAGGAAAGGGTGGGTTTTATCCCCCTCCCCAAAATGTTCAGCTGATACACAGTAGCAGAGCGGTGCTTTTTGGATGTCTGGGGGTGTATTCTTCGTATCTTAAAAATGTAACTGATACCTTCATGCTCAGACTGTTAGGGGGCCTAAAAGAAGCCCATCTTCAACTTCTTGTGAAAGGTCTTGTTCTCTTTAAATGTTGTACTGTTGATTCTGAATTACTGCACGGGGGTGGGTTGCTCTGGCTATGACTGAGCATGCTACATTACCACGAAAAGTCCTAACGCAGCCCAGCCCGGGGGCCTGGCAGCATTGCCACCCACAGCCGGTAGTCGGTGCATTTAGCACTGTAGCAGTAGCAGGCATTCAGGCACGCGCAGCTTGCTGCTGAGGGGGCTCACTTCAGAGAGGACGCCTTCGTCAGGAAGTGAGGTTTGATCTGTTAAGATACAGCAGCTGTAATGCAATTTACTGTTTTGGAAGTGTAATGAGCCCAATAGCCATTTCATTAGTTTATTTAGATCCCCTTTCTTCTTTTCATTTTCTCCCAATTAATTAATTAACTATTTTCAACTGCTCGGAGGAGGAAGAGCACCGCGTCCTTGTTCCCCAAGCTGGAGACGCCTTCCGACCAGCTGGAGAGGGCACGCACCGAGTGTGCTGCGGAGGCCGGACGCCACATGCATATCTGATATCAGCAGGCAGCTCAGCTGCATCACAGGGCACAGGGAGCCAGTGTGCCAGAGAGCCCCGGCGTGCCCCAAGGCGGCTGCTCTTCCCTCACCACTGCGCCCGGCAGGTTTGCTCCTGCTGGTGCAGGATTTAGGGGGCCTGAGATAGTGGCCAGTGTTCAAATATAATGATTAATTTTTAAAAGTGACTCCCTGAGGAAGCTTGGAGGCAGGAATTCTGAAAAGTGAAGAGTTTGGAAATAGCGACTGAGCCTTTCCTAAGAAAAGGTGGTTTCTACGACTTTCAGGTAAGCAGCACCTGACCAGTGACTGGATCACAACTGTAACGATCCTGCTAGAGTTTAGGAGGGTTACATGAGGAATATGAAAGCCAGCTGAAATAGCAGAAGGTCAAAATAGAGCTAACAGCAATCATCTAAATAGGAGTTTGAATGGAGCACTGATGTGAATGTTCCTGTGCTTTTAATAGGTGCCATAGGATTTCTAATTACCACAGGAGCTCCACTAGCTCTTCTACAATAATAACAATCACAGCAGAACTGTTCCTATTAACACTATGCCAAGGCAGTCGCTCAAAAGTTAATCACAGGGGAAAAGTGCCTCAACACCCAAGTTCTCCTTAGTGGTCTACTCTCTTCAAATATGGCCAAGTTCAATTTTGTTGGTGTCCTTCACTACAGCTTAAAAACAAAACCCATCAAGTGTGGATTCATTCTACATTCAAAACTATGCACAGCTTGTACTGATTTTGATTTTTGTTCAGTGAAATCACATTAAGCCATTTCATTATTTCCTTTGGTTTGATGTGATGTTGTACTATAGGGCTCGTTTGAAATACATAAGGATTTAGGTTACTTTGACCTAAAAAGCAAAGCAAAACAGGAGGACTTCTGTTTAAGCTTCTGTTGTTTTTGCTTGGTTGGTCTCACATGCAAGTCTAACATCGCTGGGGGTCTGATTTTGCAAACAGTTGTACTGCTTTGGGTTTCCATGAGAGACAGGAAGCTCCAGAATGCAACTCCCTTTGCTACGATAACAACGAGCAATAATGGTACAATGCAAGTGACAATAATCCTTAATTTTAAAGAAGATGGCTCGTCCTCAAAGGTTTGATCTGGAAACAACATTACCAATAAGAGGCAGATTATTTCTACTGTTAATTACAGAACTATCTGCAGTCTAACATTTTGTGTATGCGTAAAGTTGTCTAGTTTTTGTTTACCCTTACCGAATCATTGTCAGGCTAGCTGTTTCCAATATTTTGTAGTTTCATGCTGCTAATGTTTTTCTGTAAGCTTTGCTATTTTGGGAGCCTTAAAGTGCTGCAGTTCCAGTTGCTGTAATTAAGGGGCTTCAGTGACCTCCTTTCTCTCAGCTGCTGCTCCTGAGACTGAGAATGGAAGGACACAAGCCACAGACAATAGAGAACAAAGCTTCGATTTATCAAAAACACCAGTCCTCAGGGTTATTTGAATGATAAAGCTGCATGCTAGCTACAAAGCCTTGTGCGTCTGAAGGAAAATCTGTGGAGTTTTTCATGGTCTCAGAGTCTCTCTGTTGATAACCTGTGGTGAAAGTTGGAAATGTCATTTGGCAGCTCATCTTTCTCTCCACAAGCACCAGGTTTCCAAATGAATAGGGTTCCCACGACACAAGATTGCGTGAAACAGTGAACAATGTGGTGTTGGCACTGTTGGCGTAATATGCTGTGTAACTTCTGTTTGTGAGTCAGCATTTCTGCTGTAATTGATTTATTTACATATATTTACCAACACTGAGTTGCCGTGTAGCCAAGGTAAATTTGAATTCCACTGTTAACAAATGTCCACAAGTTCATGCTAACTTCTCATCAGTTTGCTTCATGTGATTAATCAATTCACTAATCAAAATGCTGTTTCCTAATATATATATATGTTATATATTACAAACTAGAATGTATTCTTTGCATATAGTAAGGCAAATTCAGAGCTCCATTTCATTTACAGCAAAATTAAATTTGGCCTACATTCATTTTTCAGTATTCTAAGGAGTATCTAATTCCTAAGTGTTTAGGAAAGCTCTGAGGAACAAAATGAAAATAAATAATATCTTTAGGTTGCTGCAATTTTTCTGTGATGTATTTATGTCTAGTATAGAAAAAACTATGGACAGCACAAACAGAAAATGTATAAAGGGCTGAAGAATTGGAGCAAGAGACAACTCAATAGTTAAGAACTCTCCAATTTGGAAAAAGGATATTTATGGGAGATAAAAATTTAAAAAAGGAGACTCAAAAGCATGAATGACAAGGTGAAAGCAGTTGTGCAATTGTTGCATATTTAATGCCAACTGGTTTTTATAATACTGAAACTGGAGAAGTAAACCAAATGATGAGGTTGGATATCCACTACAAACAGAAAAGGGAATTTTTTGTACAGTGCCTAAGTAAACTGTGGAACACCTTGCCCAGGATGTTAGGAATGTCGATAAGATTTATCCGATGAAAGCATCCTCAATAGAGACATTGACCAAATGCAAGAGACCAAATGCTGTCAAATAACAAAAACAGCACAGCTGGCTCGGCTGCAGGCTGAGAGAGTAGGCTAGGAAAGTGTGGCGGTATGTTTGCCCAGTTCTACTCTTCCTAGAGCAGCTGCTGCTACTGGCTACTGCTCTGGTCGTGGCACTGGACTCGGTGGAGCAACTATTCTTGCCTTTAAGGACTGTACTACATTTGAATGTTATTCTGTAAATAGCGGAGAAGGCATGAAATAATAGATAAAATTGATTCTAATTCAAAATGAGTTGTGTTGCATTAGGTTTCTGCAGCTAGTTCGCCTATGCTCAGGAGTGGATGTCGGTGTGTTGACAGTATAGTAAAGTACATATCCAAGGCAAAGCAGACTGTAAGACTGATTTCAAGAACTAAATAAGAAATCAAGTCCTATTACCTGTGAACATTTCTCATTTTCATTAGAATACCTCTACAAAGTCTTTATAAACTGTGAAAAGCCATAAAAATTGGGTAACAGATGTGTAAAGCCTGTAAATTGGACAGCATGTAATAAAAATTTACAAAAAAAAAGAGTGGGCAAGATCTGGTCAAAAAACCCTCATGCAGCTTGGGCAATAAAACAAGTGAAAACTCAGAGGGGGAAGATAAAAGTTAAACTGCGGTCAAAGTATTTGTCAGTATTTAGTGTAGAAATTGAAAGACTGTAATTGAATTCAAATCTAGGTTAATGATTTCCAATTAATAGCTTATCAGTCTGCAGGAGATAAAACTGAGGAGTAGGTTGAAGAAGAAAGAGCTGATTAGGATAAACACACAAACACAAAACAGGGAAGGCAAATAGAAGGAGGCAATAAACTGAGTAGAATGTAATATGGGTTGAGCACCTACCTGCTACCTCATAAAACAGAGACTTAGAAAAACATGATTATAATGAGGATTTCAAATACATGTGCCTTCAGTTAATTTCTAGTTTATATTTAAATACAAACAGTGCCTTCTGTAGGTATCAAGTGCTTAAGAAAATCTGTGCATAGTATGCTAAGTAAAAGTTGCAGAGCCTTCAGCACTTATCCATCTCCTACATGACTAATAAAAAGATACTGCACTCTTGTTGTTAACTTGAACCACAAGTCTCTTTTGTAGCTACTAGCATCTACAGAGTCAGTGAGTCATAAAATAGTCTCAGTGAGTGAATCTTGCAGTAGCAAACTTTACTTGTCAATGAAAGAGTAATTTGAGATGATCAGGTAAAGATCACATATTTAATAACCCTATAATAACACACTTACACAATGGCTGTAATGACTCTAGGGAGTCATCGAGTAAATTACATGTGTTTTTAAAGTTTGTAATTTTAATTACCTTGTTCAGTAATAGACTACAATGTCTGCAAAGCAGCCATCATGTACTTTCCATCATTAGAAAGTGTATGGAACATTTTAGTAACTGCAAATCCAGATTTATTTAGTTAATACTGAAAAATGAAAAAACTAGTGAAAAAGAGAATAAATGAAGCTATGATGTTTAGACTAACACTGTTTTCTTAACTAACACCCTTGTGAATGAACACAGCAAATGTGAAGAGTACATGTTTTTACCATCTGTGCTCTCATAATGACAGCAGGTACCAGGGGAGAATAGGATACTTAATTATAACCGGAAACATCGGTCTGCTGTTTTCAACATTTAGGTGCCTTAATTTAGTAAATTATCTTGGCTGTTGCTGTCACGGCTATTGCTGTCATGACTCTGATACCTACTTTTCTGTGCCTCAGCCTTAATTTCTTCACACTTGACTGATAATGAATGTGCCTTACATCATATAGTGTTTGGGGCTTGTGAAAGACAAACTGTATTTCTGCGGATTGCTACAGTCATTTTTCAGGAAGGTTTTCGTTAAATCTCCTTTTCACCAACCAGCCTCTATCTAAAATTAAAGATAGCTAACTAATAGTGAAAAAAATCATCTACAATCATCCATTGGTGGAGAAAAAACAGCAGCCAAGAGCATGAAATGATACCTCTAACATAGGAGTAGGTATCACAGGTATCACAGGAAATAAATTGAAATTTTGTGTACAAGTCATTACTTTTTAGTTTTTGCCTTCGTTGGGGTAAACTCAATTTTTGTCACTGCTGATATCAAAGAACAAGAAAACAGCACACTGCTGCAGATGCCATTCCTGCATTCTGGAAAAGTTAGGGAAGGAATAAGGGAAGTACAGGCAGAGCCAAATGCTATCCTTCAGTCAACTGAGAAGGAGAAGTAATACATGAGGAAAAAGTATGAGAAGGTGGGCTTTAATTCAGGTACAGTGCATGTTCTGCAAAAGAAGTAGGTTTGTTAGTTCACTGAAAAAGTGTTCAGCACATGGCAACTAAAGAATTATAAATTTCTGATATGCTGTAGAGCTTCTAACAAGGTTCTTAGTGAATACAAGGGTCTGGCCAATGGATATGTCTGAAAAGCAGCATGTTACCTCTATTATAGTTGTTTACTATTGTCAGCAGACTATCGTGACGTTATAAACACTGCCATATCCAACACACACTATAACATGAAAGTGGTTTGTAATTTTCTGCAATTGTTATGTTGGAAAATACTCCAACAGTATTAAAGCCAATCTTTAATATTTCAATGATACCAAAATACAAAAAACTTAAAAGGAGGCTTAAAGATCGTGCAGCAGGCAAATCAATGATGCAAATGATTTTTTTCAATATAAATCACATCTTACAAACAGTTTTAACTGAAGAACTTGATGCTGCAGTTGCTTTACTAATACAGGCGCATTGGTATATTACTGAACATAAAGGTAGATTATGAGGACTACAAGAGCAAAGTAATTTAAGTATCGGTAAGTCTGAAAGAAGACTGTTCATGCAACTTCAGTTCTGCTTCCTTACAATTACCTGGACATAGTGATATAACCTTTGATTTCATGACTGCACACTATGTAGTGCTAGGTATAATGTATATATGTAGAGAGAGTTGTAGAGTATCATTCATTCAATCATTTCCTCATTTTTGAATATATGCCTTTGCAACAATGTATGTACATTATTTCCCAAGTCTGGTAGAAACAAGCAAACAGAAGCTCCACCTTGGCATTTTCTTGTTATCTACATAGGTCACCTGCAAGTCTGAAGCCCATATCATTAAAGGTAACCAGGTAAGCAACAGCTTTCAAAATTTTTCATCCTAAATGTGGAGCAAAACTGGAGAAGTGACAAAACTAATCATTTGCTTGTGTTTTTTTCAGTAGTTCGTCAGCAGGAGAGGTGCAATTCAGGAACCTGGGGCTCTGTTACAGGGCAGATGGACGTGCTGCTGATCTCCCCTGTCCTGTGTTTGCCCTGCTCGGTATATTCTAGTCTTGTCTCTTCCACTTTTGAGTTCCTAACCCAGCCCCTTCTTCTCTGCCCATCCCAGTTTACACTCTACTCCTTTAGCATCTCATCACCATTACGGCGCCTTCCTTCACCTCACTCACTTAAGGCACTCTGCCTTACAAGCCCATGATCTTACTACGTTTGAGACTTTAGCTACATCCTCCTCAGTTGGACATGAAGATCTTTGCACTGGCACTGTTATTTCACGCAAGTACAAGAAGCAAGTATGGCTGATGGATAGTAGCTCCATGTTCAGACTTACTCTATGGGACATATATAAAAGGCAATGCACAGAAGTCCCAAGATGTGGGGGATGTTGCTACCATTGCCACTAGGCTCTCATTTCTCTTGCCTACAAGAGTGCTATGAATGTTCAAAATATCACAGCTGGGAAACCTCTGGCCATAATCCTATGGCTGAAGAGATACGTGCTTGTCCTTGATTGGGGACATGCTAGAGTCTTCTTACACAGCAAATTGGCTAGGACATTTTAGGAAGTTGTCTTGGAATTGAAATGTGGCCACTGATGTTTCTTCAATTCATCTATCTTACAAAACAAAAGAACAGAGTTAATGCAGTTGAAACTGTCTCTCACAGGTCAGCTTGCATTCTGTCTCATCAGATTTGAACATGGCAATGTTTCGTGCTATGAATATATTGGTGATGTTGGTGATGGCATAGTGGTCCAACAGGAGTAAGAAAGCAAAAGTGTAACCTTGTAGCTCTTTAATATGGTATTGCCACTGTTAATAAGAAGCCATAAGCTTTGAGCTGAGTTCAGGAGGCCTCAGGACTGAGGCCTCTCAGACCTGCTTTGTCTGAAATCCTCTTGACCTGCCTATGGGTTTTTTTAATTTGGTTTAGCTGTGACAGCAATTTCTAATTGACCACATGTCTATAGCTAATTTGTTTTACTTTTATCTTTGTGTTGTAGAACCGCAGTTCTATACAGATAGATAGCAGTAACAAGCAGTTATTCTATGTAGAATGAGATATTTATGACTCTAACACAATGATGTAGTATAGAGAAATACAGGCCTGATACGATAGCAGAGACCTTGAGAAGTGGAGCACAAGACGCGGCATAGAGGAATATGGGTATGAGGTGACGAGAGTTGGGGTACAGGCTTAGGGCTGACGACACCATGGCTATAAACCCAGCCCCTATCAATAACCCTTTCATGAAACCATCAACCGTAGCACCCAGAGGAGCAGTGGAAGGGTGAGCATAACACCAGGAAAAGGGGCAGAAGCTAAGTGGTGTATGTGTTACAATTGTAATTGTATTGCTACTACTGTTGCAAATTTTTCTGTATAAAAGTACTCAAACTTCACTATTAATCTTTGTTTTTCTGTAATAATTAGATCTAGACTAATGATGATTCTTGAATTAGACTGCTAAGATTTCCATTATACTAGCAATAAATTCTTACTTATGTATATATGGTGGGTTTCCTCTTGGCCTGGAAACAAGATTTTAATTGTAACAAAGCAAAATGTAATTTAAAACATGCTCAAGCTAAAGATGAGATGAGATGGCTAGAAAGAGCAGTGCAGCTGTCAAGCAGACAGGAGAGAGAAGGACTCTGCTCTTGAGTGCCCTGGCCTGCTCTGTGAACTTGACAAAATTTTGTTTTTGTTATCTATTTAAATGAGAAAGTATTTAAGTGAGAAGGTGTCTCTTGCTGTTTGCACAGTGCCTATCACAATGAAAGACTGATCTTAGAAGGCCATCTAGATATAATGGGGTAGAAGAAATGACATCAGAGTCTAGTAAATTCTGCTTTTATAACAGTAAGCTTCCTCACATCAGACATCACTTCCTTTGCCCCCTGCAGTCAGATTAGTTTTCTTCTCTGGCAGCCTCCTAGTTGTTCAGCAATTCTTAGCTTTAAAGATAGCACCCTAAATGCTGGTGATAAAAAAGAAGCACAATTTTCTTGATGATTCTCACATTTCTTTTCCAAATAAGTTACTGGAATAGCTCAGGCATGCTCCAGTACTGTAATCAGTTTGAAGAAATAGTGTTTTAGGAAATACATTTAAAACAAGAGTTGATTTAGGATGGTTAGGGTTTCTGGTCATGGAAGATTTGAGAGCTGTCCAGTCTTTAAAAATAATAGGATTTGGTTACTGATGGATGTCATGAGGTACTTTTTCTTTAAATCCTTCTTTTAGTTCAGAATGCACTATTACTTAAGCCTCTAGGCTGCTTCCATTTTGTTTTTATTGTAAGTCTTGGAAAAAATAGTCCAGAGTGGCAGTGTTTTTGCACACTAGTATTTCAAACAAGCCAAAATTAAACCTTTAAGAGGAGCAACTATTTCAAACTATATTATCAAAAGAATGAAAGAAAACTGAGGAAGAAATTATTCCTGCTACTAAGTTAGGGAAAAAAAATTGCCTCTACGTAATTTCTGAATGGTCTTGCACCTGCTGCCAATTTCCTTCTTAGCTGTGAAGTCCATCACAGGAGAAGACGAGAAGAAAACTCAATCAGTCAGTGTTTACCCAAAGCAAATAAAAATTCAAACTGGATAGTAGTTACACACGTATAACAAGTGGACAGGGAATTGTCAGAGAATAACAGAGAGTATAAAATACATTTCTGGATTTTCTGAAGGTGTAAGTTGTACGAATACACATTTACATTCTGTGTTAATAGCAAATTTGAAAATAACTCTGTTTTGCCCATAAAATTGAGGCGTTGTATCCAAATGAAAACGTTTTCTTTGGCTACAGATTATTTCCCCAGTACCAGCATGGGACCACCTTTCCCATGTGTCAACCTTACAGCTCAAAAGACAGCAGCCCCTTCAGCAGCCTAAACTACACCGACTTTTCTTCTGTCAGTAAGCTTTCAGCATGATACTCCAGCCTCTTTTTCTATGACTGGCCTTTTCCAAGCTGAAAGGATACTTCTTGGGATTTCCAAACAGAAACCTATGATAACTTGCATGTTAAATAGAGATGAATGATTCTGAATGGAGTCTCTTAGTTCGTGAGAATGGTAACAGTTTTCTTCAAAACACAAAGTTTCGCCATAACTTGAACTTGGAAAGATGATTTAGCCATTGACTTTGTAGACACGGCTATGTCGTTGCTTGTAAAATGAAAGCAGAGCTGTTCTTCTTCCCAAGATGGGGTACAAAATCTTGTAAAACCCTATCTGTGAATACCAGTGAGGAAGTTACAAGCAACTCTTGCTATCAAGGATAAATTTTCTTGAGATTGTAAGGTTCATTTCTGTTTTTCAATTATTTCTTTAAACAGAACTACAGAAAATAAAAACAATTTGGCAAGTTCAAAGAAGCCCAGATGCTGCTATTATAAAAAAGCAAAGACAACTGATCAGATAGTACTCCAATGAATTCAAACACAGATTAGAGGCAAAATCAGAACATGAAAGAAACACTTTTCAATTTTATTGTTAGTTTTTAGTGCAGTTTAAATGGAGAAATTACAGAAACTGATACAAGAACATCACAAAAGCTGTTACATCCTGTCCATAAAAGCTAAATGAACACAGTATAATTTTGTTGTGTTTAACCCCAGTAGCAGAGGTGTGAATTCTGTAATTAAGTATTTGCTAACATCTTCCACTTGACATAAAATTCTGTATTATAAGCAATAACATTACCTAACATTAAGTGTATTTAATGTAAATGACTATTTCTCGGACTATATTCCAAGCTAAAAATTTTGTTTAAAAGGAGAAAATGATACAGAAGTGTAAAGTATCACTGCAAATCACAAAAATATAATTTTATTTAAATTGTAACATAGTACTGTTAACCTATTTTCTTATCTAAATATGAATGGTTCCATTCTAAGAATTAATGTTTGCCCTGTAAACCTAGTCAGGGATTTGAATAAAAGTTTGATGAGAATTTTCCATGGGTAGTATCTTCTCATACAAAATGTCATTTCTGACAATTAAAAAGGTCTGTAAATTTTCAATTTAACTGATTTAAAGAAACTACAACATCAGGAAAATAACATTTATAAAATGTTATTTTTTAACATTTTGTATCACACTACTTGGATCTCAGTTAAAATATTCTACCTCATTCCATGGAAATAAAAAATTCTGTTTTGCATTGCTTTAGAAAAGCATTAATCTGCATTTTTCAGGACTGCACCTCTGAAGAGCTTCAATATGGGCCTTTTGGACAGGCATCCCCAGGGAAATACGTCCATCATAACATATTGAACACCACAGCTAAACCACACAGATATCAGGGAGTCCACCCACAGGAGGAAAGAAGATTCAGAATTACAAGACCTGTTAGGTAATAGAAAGGTTGATTTGACCTAAAGTGAAGCTTTTATTCTGAAATGTCTTTCAGTGTTCAATCATATTCTATTTTTTTAAAATCCTTAGTATATTTTTACAATACATTCCTCTTTAGCAATACTAATTTTGTATGAAATTATTTGTATTAGTTTATACATGACAAATATATCTAGATTGTAATCACAGAATCACAGAATGGTTGAGGTTGGAAGGGACCTCTGGAGATCATCTAGTCCAACCTCCCTGCTCAAGCAGGGTCACCTAGAGCAGATTGCCCAGGATCACATCCAGGCGGGTTTTGAATATCTCCAGCAAAGGAGACTCCACTACCTCTCTGGGCAACCTGCTCCAATGCTCTGTCACCCTCACAGCGAAGAAGTTTTTCCTCAGGTTCAGATGGAACTTCCTGTGGTTCAGTTTGTGCCCATTGCCTCTTGTCCTGTTGCTGGGCACCACGGAGAAGAGGCTGGCCTCATCCTCTTGACACTCCCCCTTCAGATACTTGTACACGTTGATGAGATCCCCTCTCAATCTTCTCTTCTCCAGGCTGAACAGGCCCAGCTCTTGCAGTCTTTCTTCATAGGAGAGGTGCTCCAGCCCTCTAATCATCTTGGTAGCCCTCTGCTGGACTCTCTCCAGTAGTGCCATGTCTCTCTTGGACTGGGGAGCCCAGAACTGGACCCAGTACTCCAGGTGAGGCCTCCCCAGGGCTGAGGAGAGGGGCAGGATCACCTCCCTCCACCTCCTGGCAACACTCTGCCTAATGCACCCCAGGATACCATTGGCCTTCTTGGCCACAAGGGCACACTGCTGGCTCATGTTTAACTTGTCCACCAGCACTCCCAGGTCCTTCTCTGCAGAGCTACTTTCCAGCAGGTCAGCCCCCAGCCTGTCCTGGTGCATGGGATTATTCCTGCCTAGGTGCAGGACCTTGCACTTGCCTTTGTTGAACTTCAGGAGGTTCCTCTCCGCCCACCTCTCCAGCCTGTCCCCGTCCCTCTGAATGGCAGCACAGTCTTCTGGTGTGTTAGCCTCTCCCCCCAGGTTAGTATCATCAGCAAACTTGCTGAGGGTGCACTCTGTCCTTTCCTCCAGGTCGTTGATGAATACATTGAACAAGACTGGACCCAGTATTGACCCCTGGGGGACACCACTAGCCACAGGCCTCCAACTAGACTCTGCGCCATTCACCACAACCCTCTGAGCTCGGCCATCCAGCCAGTTCTCAAGCCACCTCACCATCCACTCATCTAGCCCACACTTCCTGAGCTTACCTACAAGGTTGTGATGGAAGGGAGTGTCAAAAGCCTTGCTGAAGTCCAGGCAGACAACATCCACTGCTCTGCCCTCATCTACCCAGCCAGTCATTCCATCAGAGAAGGCTGTCAGATTGGTCAAGCACGATTTCCCTTTGCTGAATCCATGCTGACTACTCCTGATCACCTTCTTGTCCTCCAGATGCTTAGTGATGACCTCCAGCATGAGCTGTTCCATCACCTTTCCAGGGAGGGAGGTGAGGCTGACAGGCCTGGAGCTTCCTGCCTCCTCCTTCTTGCCCTTTTGGAAGACTGGGGTGACATTGGCTTTCTTCCAGTCCTCAGGCACCTCTCCTGATCTCCAGGACCTTTCCAAGATGATGGAGAGTGGCCTAGCGATAACATCCGCCAGCTCCCTCAGCACTCGTGGGTACATCCCATCGGGGCCCATGGATTTATGGATGTCAAGTTTGGACAAAAGTATTTTAATTACCTTTTAATAATTACCTTTTTTTTTTTTTTTTTACTGCTATTCCTGTGTCAGCTGCTAGAACATATAAAGGAGCTTTAACTTTTTCAGCAGCTCAGATCATTTATTTCTTAACCAAGAACTGTTTTCTCACCTTTTGGGTAGCACATCTTGCTGAACTGCTTGGGAGGTGGAAAGCTCTCAGGCAAGGGAAGGAGAGCAGAGAGTGAGGGATGGTTACATCTTCCCAACAACAGACCCTTGAAGATGCATCAGACACCCAAACAGCAGCAAATGCATGGGTCAAGGCAGAGAGTAGTGATATTTTTCTCTGCTCAAAGCAACACCAGCTTTCCTTCATGATTAGTAGCTTGGTAGCAGAAGCATAGGACTAAATTTCTAGATGTTTCCTGGGAGCATCTACTGTAGCTTTACTAAGTGAAAGAAATTTTGTCCTTTTTTTTCTTTTTTTCTTTTCTTTTTTTTTTTTTGAGTTTCTTGCCATATAACACTAGACCTTTGGCTTAATAGTATTAACAGCTACAAAGGGTGATTGAAACCACTGAGCTATTATGGATTATTGAATCCTGGATATATTGCCCTTTTCACTGCTGGTGGTCCTCCTCCTGTGAACTACTGTGGAAGCCTCAGGGCTATAGTCCTTCTAATGCTGTTCTGGGAGGGAAAAATGGGACACGTAGGTACTCAGGATAAAACTTAGGCTGACATACAAATTTTTCCAGACAAAAATATTTAAGTATTTGCTTTTACTTGTTCAATTTTTCAACTAAATTTTGATTTTTGTGCTTTTGGGCTTTGAGGGAGGGAGGGGAGGAAATGAGTACTTTCTCAAGATCTAATTTAGGCAGAAACTTTGACTAGCCTTAGTTAACCCTTCCCCACCCCCCAAAAGAACATTTTACCCAAAGCCATTGTGGTTCTTTTTCCTATGATTTTTCTGATGTGTCTGAATTACCTTAAACCTGTCATTATCTTTCTAGCTCAACTGCTTTCGTACAATTTTAGTGATCTGTTGAAGGTCCATTTCATTGTTGCTCAATTTATTTTTAAAACACAATTTTTGAGAGTACTTTGCTATGAATTCTTTAGTTGATCATGTGTTCTTCTTGGACTCTTTTCTTTTCTTGCCCAATGTCTATTGTATTCTTTACTGTGTGAATACGTCTGTTCTGGGAGTTATTTCACAAAGAATAAGAAGACAAAAGTTAAGCAGTCAAATGTATTTTTGACACATGAGCTCAATGCTAAATCCTCTGCTATCAGTGGTAAGCAGTTAGGCTCACAAGTGAGTCAGGAGCATAGTTAAATGGAACTCCGGTCAGTTGAATGGAAATACTTATTGAAGTAGTAACTCAGATAGAGGAATAAGGATCAAACTCAGGCCTGTGATGAAGAGTATCAGGATAAATTTCTAACTGGATAATAAGTTTTCAGAAGTGATTTATGCTCTCTGAATGGACTTTTCTTTTATACATTTATTACTGGGAATGATGTGTATGAGATGAAAGTGGAATAATGAAAGTGGAAGGATGTGATCTCTGTTGCTTAATCATTCCTTAAAGGGTATGAAAATGCATACTCATACCGAAGCAGTTCATTAAACTTGAAATTATGCACTGCCTGACTGTGCTTTAAGTAAATAAATAAATAAAGCATATTACAGCTGCTAGTACAACCAAGAGCAGCATGAAAGCCAAGGTGGGAAACATCAATAATTATCTATACATCAGTGAGCTTCCCTATATCTAACACTGACAAAACCGAGGCAAGCAAAACTTAAGAAGAAAATCCAGGCTGGCAGTTGGAACCTCCTTCTTCAACTTTTCTGTCACCTTTTTACTTCCAGGTGTGCATTTATTTTGAGACATTCCCAACAAAATTCTCCATCTACTCCTCAAGAGGAACCTGTGATCCTACCTGTTCCTACTTTTTCCCTTTTCTTGTTCGAACTGTCACACTGTCTTTATTCTTTTCTAACAATTTTCTCTAATAATTTGGCTTTTTTTCCTCTGCCTCTTAATATACTGCATTTTGCTTGGTCAACGAATAATAATGCAATTAGCCCTGCTTCTCCAGATATCAGCCTGTTTCCCTCTTTTTTCATTTCCTTTTGCTTTGTGAAATATCTTGAACATGTTGCCAGATTCCTTGCCTGAATTTGCTGTTCAGGATTCTTTGCTGGAAGTCTGATTTTCATAGCCTTCGCCTCCTTGTCCCCAAGATTATTCTCATTTTCATCTATCCTTGTTCTCCTTGATTTTTTTCATACCTTCTCAAGATCCACTCTCTAGCTGTTTTGCTGTCCTGGAGTTTTATGGTGCTATAGTCATTTGCTGTTCTTTGGCAGCTACAATATCATAATTTCATTGTATCACTTGTTAGTAGTTCTTCAGACTTTCTATTCTCACTTGTATGCCTCAATCCTACCTATGGCAATCCAAGTTTGTCTCCTAACTTCAAAGAAATGAAATATCTACAAGATACTGCTTATCTTGGGCAAAAAAGAAAAGCATCTGCACTATTGTATTTTCACTGAAAGACTTACCTTCATGATAAAAGGCTTAAACGTCTATAAAAGATTTTTCAGAATTTTGAAGTAAAAAATTAATCAACTATTAGATAGAGGCTGGTTAACATAAGACATCTCAGGTCAAACTGTTAAGATGTGCTAGTATTACAAACAGCTGAAGACCAGATCTTAAAAGGGAAGTTGTAGCCAGTATCTTCTATAGTAAGAGATGTTATTAACGCATCTCCTGATGTAGCATTGGAGTTACTTCGTTTCCATGTTGCACATCTCAGACTTTTCCTGTTATGCTAATCTAGACTGTGAACGCATTTGGACCAAAGCCAGTTTTTCTTTTTGTTTGTGGATTTTTTGAGGATTTTCTCCTCGATCCTGCCTGTGAGGGGGAAGGACGGGAGGAGGAGCAGACGAGTTTTTAAAGTTAACAACTGGCTGCACCGCTAGTGTTGGCAGCAGGCTTTTGTTTCCTATGACCATGGGACCCTGTTTGAAGATCAACAGCTAATGGAGAGAGATGGGATCCACCTCACCAAGCGGGGCACATGTATCTTTGCCAACAGGTTGGCCAGCCTGGTAAGGAGGGCTTTAAACTAGGAAAGATGGGGGAAGGGGAGTGGTATAGAGACAGGGTACTCACCAAAACACCACTCAAGTCAGGATGCCTCCAGCAGGTGCATGCAGCCAGGGGAAACAGCATGGAACATGGCTATGAAGGATCCTCTTGCACCTCTCCTGAGAAACTTGTATGCTCGATTGGCTTTCTGAAATGCCTGTACACCACTGAATGCAGCATTGGGTGCACACACCAAGGGTGCTTGACCCACGCAATCAGGAGCCACCTGAATCAAAAGCCCCAGCTCCCTCTGACCAGGGCAGCCCAGAGAGCTCATTAGCAGCAGCCACACCTAGCTAGAACTTCTCAGGAGAAGTTAAGTCAAGGCCTCCTGCACTTGTCCTTGCCTAGCTCTCCCTTCCTGCTAGCAGCAAGCACTGTCTAGTTCCTCGGGGGTCACCAGGGAGCCTCCACAACTTCCAACAAGGCTCACAAAAGGCCCAAGCAGGGCCTAGGTATTGCTGCGCAAACTGCTGCGTCTGTTTGCTGCTTCTGTTTGCTGCGCTCTGCGCTCTAGGCCTGGCTCTTACATAGGCCTCTGCCTAGCAGTGACTCACAAAGGTGCTTGACCCACCCAATTAGGAGTAGCATGGGGAATAAGCAGGAAGAATTAGAGATCTGTGTGCGGTCACAGGGCATGACCTCATTGCAGTTACAGAGACATGGTGGGATAGTTCACATGACTGGGATGCTGTCATGGATGGCTATGTGCTTTTTAGCAAAGACAGGCCACAAAGGCGAGGTGGTGGAGTTGCCCTTTATGTGAGAGAGCAGCTAGAATGTATGGAGCTCTGCCTCGGGGTGGATGAAGAGCAAGTTGAGAGCCTATGGGTAAGGATTAAAGGGCAGACTAACATGGGTGACACTGTTGTGGGGGTTTACTACAGGCCACCTGATCAGGAAGAGGAAGTCGATGAAGCCTTCTACCGACAGCTGGAAGTAGCCTCATGTTCACAGGCCCTGGTTCTCATGGGAGACTTCAACCACCCTGACATCTGCTGGGAAGACAGCACAGCTAGGCACAAACAATCAAGGAGGTTCCTGCAGAGCACTGAGGATAACTTTTTGACTCAGGTGGTGGAGATGGCAACAAGGAGAAGTGCAATGCTAGACCTTGTACTAACAAACGAAGGTCTAGTTGGAGAGGTGAAGGTTGGGGGCAGCCTTGGCTGCAGTGACCATGAGATGGTGGAGTTCAGGATCCTGCGAGGAGGGAGCAGGGCAATGAGTAGGGTTGCAGCCCTGGACTTCAGGAGAGCTGACTTTGGCCTCTTGAGGGACCTACTTAGGGGAATCTCATGGGGTAGGGCCCTAGAAGGAAGAGGGGTCCAAGAAAGCTGATTAATATTCAAGCATCACTTCCTCCAGGAACAAGATCAATGCATCCCTCTGAGGAAGAAATCCAGCAAAGCGGGCAGGAGAGCTGCATGGATAAGCAAGGAACTCCTGGCAAAACTCCAGCAGAAGAAGGAAGTACACAGAATGTGGCAAAGGGGACAGGCCCCTGGGGAGGAATACAGGGATGTTGTCAGAGTGTGCAGGGATGCGACGAGGAAGGCTGAGGCCCCTTTGGAATTAAATCTGGCAAGGGATGTCCAGGACAACAAGAAGGCCTTCTTCAAATACATCAATAGCAAAAGGAAGACTAGGGGAAACGTGGGCCCGCTGCTGAATGGGGCGGGTGCCCTGGTGACGAAGGATACAGAGAAGGCAGAGCTGCTGAATGCCTTCTTTGCTTCAGTCTTTACTACTAAGGCCAGTCCTCAGGAATTCCAGACCTTGGAGACAAGAGAGGAAGGCTGGAGAAAGGAAGACTCTCCCTTGGTTGAGAAGGATCGGGTTAGAGATCTTTTGTCCAAACTTGACATCCATAAATCCATGGGCCCTGATGGGATGCACCCACGAGTGCTGAGGGAGCTGGCGGATGTTATCGCTAGGCCACTCTCCATCATCTTGGAAAGGTCCTGGAGATCAGGAGAGGTGCCTGAGGACTGGAAGAAAGCCAATGTCACGCTAGTCTTCCAAAAGGGCAAGAAGGAGGAGGCAGGAAACTCCAGGCCTGTCAGCCTCACCTCCCTCCCTGGAAAGGTGATGGAACAGCTCATGCTGGAGGTCATCACTAAGCATCTGGAAGGCAGGAAGGTGATCAGGAGTAGTCAGCATGGATTCAGCAAAGGGAAATCGTGCTTGACCAACCTGATAGCCTTCTCTGATGGAATGACTGGCTGGGTAGATGAGGCGATGTGCCTTTGTGGCCAAGAAGGCCAATGGGATCCTGGGTTACATTAGGCAGAGTGTTGCCAGGAGGTGGAGGGAGGTGATCCTGCCCCTCTCCTCAGCCCTGGGGAGGCCTCACCTGGAGTACTGGGTCCAGTTCTGGGCTCCCCAGTCCAAGAGAGACATGGCACTACTGGAGAGAGTCCAGCGGAGGGCTACCAAGATGATTAGAGGGCTGGAGCACCTCTCCTATGAAGAAAGACTGCAAGAGCTGGGCCTGTTCAGCCTGGAGAAGAGAAGATTGAGAGGCGATCTCATCAATGTGTACAAGCATCTGAAGGGGGAGTGTCAAGAGGATGAGGCCAGCCTCTTCTCCGTGGGGCCCAGCAACAGGACAAGAGGCAATGGGCACAAACTGAAGCACAGGAAGTTCCATCTGAACCTGAGGAAAAACTGCTTCACTGTGAGGGTGACTGAGCATTGGAGCAGGTTGCCCAGAGAGGTAGTGGAGTCTCCTTTGCTGGAGATATTCAAAACCCGCCTGGATGTGATCCTGGGCAATCTGCTCTAGGTGACCCTGCTTGAGCAGGGAGGTTGGACTAGATGATCTCCAGAGGTCCCTTCCAACCTCAACCATTCTGTGATTCTGTGATTCTGTAATTCCAACAGCTAATCAGGGTTATGGAAGGTAGACTGAAGGCCATATGTGATTTCAATAATCCTTTTCCTTTCTTATTTTGTAGGTGCATTGTATATTTTTGAGTTAAGTAAACTCTTGATAACAGTTATCAAGTTGGTAGTCCTCATGTCAGGCTTATCTTCTAACTCCCTATTTTTTTCCCTTTGCCTTAGAGAGAGCCGAGGAGAATTGACTTTCTTGACTATCTCAAAGTTTAATGGATGAATTTCTGGAGATGCTAATTAAAATATATCACTGTTATTGGCAAAATAAGCTTCCTCCTATTTGTTTTATTGTACTTACTCTTTTTACCTCTTTTTTCTCTAAGGAAAAAAAGTAAGGAGGACTTAATGAGACTGAAGAGAACACTTGTAGGAATAAAAAAAGTAAACCTTTAGTACACTATGTGTATTAATTTTTGCAAAATATTACAGATTATGTGGCTTCTCTATATGAAAAACATAGACTGGACATTTATTTAACTAACATATAATTCCATTTATTAGTCAGTCGCTTTAAATTTGAAAGAAATATACATAAAACCCTCATACTTTTGGTACAAATCAGCCTTAGAAAGGGATCAAGAAGAAATACTGTCAATACATTAAAATAGTTCCCTTTGGCATTCTTCCATTTTCTTCTGAAGTATATCTGTACTAACCTCTCTGAGAGTCAAATTTAGACTTGATGAAGCACTGATCTGTTATAAATCCCATCTCTGCTTCACTTAGATGACGTTTCAAATAGGAAACATAGCATTTTTAGGAGTTTTTTACTCTGAGTGAGCCATCAGTCTGTCCAGCAGGAAGATAAAAGATTCCATTACATGTTTTTTACAAGCTATAAAGGATAACCTTCATTTCCCAGCTTACATCTATTTGCTCTCACACAGTCTCTCTCCCTTCCAAATCTGAGTGTGAGCAATTGTCAAACACATAACTGAAGAAGAGCAAGGCAATGGCTATGTGTCAGATCTAGAACTACCCAGTGAATTCACAGTAGTAGTGTGCTCTCTGCAGCTAAAAGAAGTTGAATCCTGAAGTGTGGAGCTGTCAAATGAAGCTGAGGTTTTAAAATTACATACAGGTAATTTTCTTACTGTTTTTCAACAGCTGGTATGAACTTTCTATTGTATTTCAAGGGAAAATGTTGTATTTCAAGGGAAAGTTTGCAACTGCTAAACTATACTTTTTAAAGTGCTGCTATTATGTGGAGCGTCAACTGACTGGAAACTGCAGCCTTCTGCTTTTATGCATGTGCAAAAACGTAACACGGCAGAAGCAACACAACCTTTAGCAAACTACCTTCAGCATATAACTGCACCCCCTAAGTGCTGCCTCGAATGGTGAGGTGCAAGGCAGAAGGGACTTTTCAAAGAAAAAAATTTTTGTTGAGCTGATGAGAAATTTGCTTCAGATTCAAGTCTCAAGTGTCACAAGCAAACAAATAAATATATCAGATCCATAAGGATTCCTGGGCCTCTCAGTTCAGAAAACTGACTCTGAGTTATGAATAGCTGTACTACATTTGATCATCAATAAAACGCCAAGAACTGACAGCAAGTTACTTAGCTTTAAAGTATATTTTCTAGACTCACGACTTGGCCATGCTTTCTATGTTTAGTTATGTAATAACAGCAGCAGTAATAAGTATTCATTCAGATTTGGCCTTTAGTTATTATTTTGTTCATCTCATGAAGAGTCCTCAAACGCTGAGCAATAATGACTATTAGTAATTACAGTCAGTGGACTTTTCTGACTGTGTGCGTTGAAGCTGAGAGCTTCTCTATTCTATTTGATTCCCTGAGCTCTCATCTTCACCCTCTGAAGAAAACTTCTGAAAAGCAGAAGCTATTAAATATTGAAAACCACTAAATTATAATAGAGCAGAGCTCAGGTTAGGTGCCTTGTGTCCTTCCAAATTATTCTATTCAGTTAATTCAAAATGAAGACAAGTTCTGTGAATCTTATAGTACAATAAATTTGGGGAAGGTCAAAACTGTAGTTCAATAACAAGTGGAAGCAAAAACAATAGAATAACCTGTTTTCTTTAATTGGAGGATTGTATCTCAGGAAGAATCCTGTATCTGTATCTCAGACTCTGTTCAATACCTCCACAAGGGACTGCAAATTTCACAGCAATCCCAATAAATATAGGAGAATTATGGAATTATCATAATTTTAATAGTAGGAGACTTTTGGCATTAAAATTGCTTAACTGTCACTACCTCTTGTTAGAACTATGAACAGAATTTTTCCATGCAATACATTTACTACAGCTCTCCCATTCCTAAACCATTCTCCCACTATCTTATAAATCTATCTATTCATCTAAGTGCATAAAACCATCACTACAACATCTGGTTCACTAATAGTCATTTAAGGGGAAATTAAAATGGAAACAGACATGTCGTTTGCAGATTTCAGCTCAACAAAACTGTGTTTATATTTTATTAATACAGAGGTAGCAATAGTTTGAGCAAAAAGCAGGATTTGGTGACATAAAAGGAAGCAGAGGCAGAAATAGCAGATGAAGTTGAGAAGAAGGAGAACTGAGAAGAAAGAATGTGGTGGGGAGAGGCCAAAAATGACCAATAAGCAAAGTCTATAACAGTGGAGAATTCAGAAGAGCAGACATGTACGCTCCACAGGAATCTCCTTCCTAATGACAAGGACTTCTATTTAAAGAAAACACGGGAGAAGAGACATGTGTGAGAAAAAGGGTTAGTCTACAAAAACTAGTGCTAGTATTTATTGTGCGGCAACCACACAAGACTTTATCAGTACAAAAGAAACAAAAGAACTTACTTTTCCTAACGCTATGCATTTCCTGACTATTATTTCTCGCATTAAATTACCTCTGTCTGCAACAATTTCAGAATGCAGAATTTTACTCATCAGAGGAAATGCTTTTAGACCCAGCTGCTTCCCCTTACATGCTGTTTCTTTTCACCAGCTCTCTCACTTATCCTTTTTCCATTGTCAACAAGGTTGTTGTGCTTTTTTTTTTCCTTTGGTTTTAATTCAATTTGTTTGTATATTCATTTTTATGCAAATTTCAGGAAAGGTGATCATAGCTTCATTTCTCCAGCCATCGGGGATGCTGGGAAATACAGCAGCATTCAACCCTTAACAGAACAAATAAAAGAGATAGGAGATTTCAAAAGAGAGCTAAAAAATTAAGATGCAATTATTAATGCTGGTGCCTTGCAAATATTTATGTAAACATTTAGTGAGAGCTTCTGTCATTGACGAGTTCTGAAACACTTTCTCTTCCAGTAAGAGATCGTAAAATAGGAAATCACTTTCAGGCCACTAGTATGCTTTTTCTGTTGTAAAAATTAATGAGTAGAAATATTTTACTTTCTATTCCTTTTGATGAAATTAAGTGTCTCATTGTTCTTCACTGAAAATAAAACTGCAAGAAAAAAGAAAAGAGCAGCAATCCTGAAAATTATTACCACAAAATTCCTGAGATTTAGGTTTTTTTATATTCATTGAATTCAATTGAAAGAGATTGTGGTAGCCAAGAAATAGGATGTTAGCTTTCATCTGATAAAATAAATGAGGCCAAAAACAAAGTCACAGCCAGAAATACGCAGTATGCTGTCTCCTTTGCAAGTTCATCTATAAATTTTTTTTTAAATAGGTCTTTGACAATTTTTGCATTAACTCATTTTCTGATAACAGATGCCCCTAATCAGACCACCTCCTGAATGCATTATTATATTTTTTCTTATTATTTAAAAATTACAAAACTATACTAATAAAAGAAATGAACATACAGAATGCTTTGTTTTTGTAAATGAGCCAATGTCAAATGAATTAGAACTAGAAGAATAATGATATTGCATATATACTTGCAAATCTCAGCTGGCTTCAATTTGCATTGGAGTAGAGCAGCACCATGGTTCAGGCAGTGGTATTATTATTTTGAGATTTTTTTAAAAAGACATGGAATATAATGCTAATAAATGCCATACTCCTGTAATTCTCTGTAGGCTAGATGCAGTCAAGATGCTTTGACAAAAACAGTGCTATATAAAATACTGGTGCATACACACAATTTAAGCTTTTTTTGAAGCCACTAGTGAAGTTATCATTCTGTAATCTATTATAACTTCCCAATTCCTACAGGACTTAAATGCTTCTAGAGGAAAAATTCATTTTGTCACACGATCAAATTCATTTTCTCACAAAATGCCAAGCTGTTTGACTATAGAATAAGGAGAATCTGAGACTAGCTCACATGTTTAACCTTTCTTCAGTTACAGTAGCATACCGGATTGTTTCACTGACACATTTTCCACCACCTGCATGGGGAAAACACCTTTGTTTCATATCGGCTTCTTTCCTACAAAATCATTTTAGGTCTTCTGTTAGAATAAAGCTTTCAAAGAAAAAAGTCTACCCAATCTTCTCACTACAACTATATGAAGCGTCCAAAGAGATAAGCGAAAAATACAGTGCACAAGGCATAGTAATCGAGACCATCTGCCTCACTAAATATAAAGCACATTTGTTTGTGGTTTACTGTCTCTCTTTCTGATCTCACGGCAGTTCCAAACTCTGACCATTCAAGAAGAGGAAAAATTGCCTGATGTATGACAAGAAAATTTAGAAGAACTCATTCCACGATGGGTAGAACATGTTCTTAAATTCTTTCAGAGCATGTGAAGAAATAGAAGAGCAGAGACGAGTGTAAGAATAGCTGTTCTTTTATGGGTGCCTTTGACATTTGACTACCCCAACACCCTACCCAGCAGCAGCTGACCTGGCAGTAATTCTGGTGACTACATAGCCTATGGGCTGGAATTATTTTCTTGAAGCATTCATTACTGTCATTGCTGCTTTCACATCCATTAAGAGAAATGTAGGTCTGACACAGGCAATCACAGCTCAACATTCAGGTGCCATCGGAGTGCTATTAGATTTGATACAGCACCATAAAGAACTAAATTCAAGAGCAGCGTCTTGACTATTTTTCTTCTCCTCCTGGCATTTCCTTTGCTGTCAGTTGGTGATATGGTCAGTAACTGCTACATAAATCGTGATGTGCAAATACTATGTACACTCTATAATCAGTATTTCTCACTAAATATATGACCCTTTTCACAATGTCATCGTTCACAGTGCTGTTGCTTTGTAAGTGCAAAGCCACACGCAAGATTCCAAACTGGAGTTACCTGGTAGTTCTCGACAATAGGCACAGTTTTCTGTTGGCATTTTTTGCTGTTAGTTTGGTTTGGTTCAGCTGGGTTGCTTCTATCTCTTACTAGTCTCAGAAAAAGAAGATTTACTTGGCTGTTCAAGCAAAATGGGTAAAATGTGTATACCCAAACATGCACACACACACATAAAACATATGTATTGCTTACTGACTACATGATAGTATATATGACTTTTGATTGTATTTCCATGTAAAAATATGATACATACCTAACAATATCTACTTGAATAGATTATCAGGACAATTGAAAAAAAAGAAATGTAACAGCAATAATAACTAACCTGCAACCTTCAGTTGCTAATGAGTATAAAACTATTGCAAAAAACCTTTAACTTAGTGAAAACGAACATGTCGGATTCTCTATAGAACCATGAAAGTCAATTTCAGGACTTCTCCAGTAAGAAACAGCATTTTTATTCATAAACATTTCTTAGTGTGACAGTTCAGTGAACAGCACAATGTTCTGCCAGCCATTTGGGAAGAATCTTTGGCAACGGAATACAAACAATACTGAAAAACAAAGTAAAAGAAATATTAATTTCATGGAAATGGGATTTCCGGAGCTTTCCTAGCAAATATATACCTGGAATTCTTGCTTGAACTTCTTAGTTGCATAAGGTTAATTAAATCAAGCTCTAAAATGTCTTCTTCATATATTGTCAAAAATCAAAGAATGCGAATGCAAACAATGAGAACTAAAAATTAGATTAGTCACAGTACTGAAGGCACATTTAAAATAATGTTGTGCTATAAACTCAGGAAAAACAAGCTGCGATGTCTATACTGAGCTGAAATTGTCTTTAAAGCATCAGAGCCTATTGGCTTGTATATGGAAAATGAACCAAAACGATTGTGTTAGACTAACTCTTCAACAGTTGTTGAATCACAATTTTTCTTTGAAAGAAACAATTACATCTGTTATTTAGGTTTTCTGATAAAAATGAAAAGAGAATGCAATAATTAGGCCTGCTCTAATGAACCTCTACAAGAAGCTCAAAAATGTATAATGGTTGCCACATTAAAATTGATAATTACCCATTTTTAAATGAAATTAGCTTCGTAATGATGTAACATTCCTTTGCTCTAAACACTTTGAAATATGCACAAGGGAAACTTGAAAAACTTTGAGATATTAGAAAAATGGAGTATTTGACTGACAGTGCACTTTAACGTGATTTTATGTGCTATGCTTTCTACGACAAGAACAAATATTGGCTAAAGACCTAAGTCTGACATACATGTTTTTGAAGCTTTTACCAAAAATTATGTCAGAAGACACATTTACCCAAAATAGGGCCTGCAGACGTTAGATGGCATATGTTTCCACCTTGGCTGTAGAGCCCCAAATTTATGATTTACGCTCTCTGCCACAGGTTAAGCAGACGGGAGGCTGATATACTAGATATGACTGCTATTGTAAATTTACTTGGCATTTCATTTTTCAGTCACACGGATGGTTATTTTCATACATCTTCAATCCATCATTTGCTGCTAAATCCAATTAGTTTGATTGGCAGATTTAGTTTCCCAGTGGTCTTTGTCAATATTAGGCAGCTGTAAATACCCTAAGATTCTTAAAAAAAAAAAAAAAAAAAAAAAACCTGCCTTTGGATGTTTGCTTTCTCCTCACCTAGTGAACTATCGATTAGCCACTTCGCTATCTCTCTCAGCCGCACCGGGGCTGGCTCCAAGATGGCGCCGCCGGGCTGCCAGAGCCCCCGCTCCACTCGCCCTCAGGCCCGGCCCCGGCCGGGACGACCTTGCCGGCCTCGCCAACCTCGCCCCCGCCACAGCCCCAGCCCGGCTCTGCTGGGTGCTGCGGGATAAGCCCGGCCGAGCCGGCAGGGCAGGGAGGGGAAAGGCCGCCCCACAACATCCCCGCGCCCAGGTGGGTGGCCCTTGCGCTGCCTCCTGCTCTCTGAGGAGAGATGACGCCATGGTACTTCCAGGCTGGTGGGGGAAAGCAGAGCTGGCTGGGCTCAAATAAAAGTGTCAGGAGTAGTTTAGAACGTACATACACGTCTGTATATGTAGTGTATATATTTTTATATATTTTATATGTATATGTGTATGTGTATACAAAAACACGCACGCCTTCTTGTACAGATTCACCAACGATCGGTGTGTATATTACGTATTACCCTGGAACGACACAAAGCCACTGCAGCAGGGAGCCAGGTTAAAAGTGCTTTCTGGCTGCCATGCCCCTTCCGAACCGTTCAAAGTCACTCATATATTTTTCACCTTTTATGTTACTTTCCCATTCCTCTTGCACCTTTTCCCTCCGCTGCGAGGTACCTGCCACTGCTTTCTCTGGCCCCCTCTTTGCCCGGGAGATGGCAGCTCCTTACTCACTGCCCGGCACGTGCCGCTGAGCTGCCCAGCGGTCACTGGGCATTGCAGAAACTAAACGGTTAAGATTAGCGATTAAATTTTGCTGATAGTTTTTGTAACCAGTGTTCTGTTTGCAGTCAGAGGAAAGTCCACAACGAATCCCCCATGGAGGAAGTTGGGGCATCAGGGAAGACAGCGCTCCCTCTTCTTCGAATGGGGAGAGGATTACTCCATCACGCTGACAACGGCGGCAAGGGGACGTCTCCTTCACCCGGCCGGATCCAGCACCGCTGCAGCTTTACCCCTGCCGCGAAGGGTGGGCGACGGCAGCCCCTTTGGAAGAGGCAGTTGTGTTTATAAAACGCTGCAGTCAAATGCTATTTAGGTTCTCCATGAAGCAAAGCAATAGATTAAGGGGATAAAGAAAAAAAAAAATCTCTTGAAAGAAATTCCTGTGTGATTTTAGTGAGATTTAACAAGAAGGAAAATCTGAAAACTCTAGACCATGAGGCTGATGCAAGCAGAAAAACATAGCAGGTGTTAAATTTCTTAAAGGCAATATTTTTAATTATTTTAACTCATAAACTAATTAACGGATTTACATACAAATGATGAGAAAACTCATTCTGCACTCAGCAACACACATGCTGTCTTTTTCATACATAACAGTGAGGCTATATCCTTGATTCAGTCTTAATTAGAAACTAGTGCTTCCCTAGTATTTTGTTTTCTGGACATAGTGTGCAGAAGGAAGTATAATAATTAATGGCATAGTTCTGTGAAAGAGCGATCAACTTATACAAAAGGTCCATGAAGTGAGTCTAAGAAAGGAAAGGATTAAGGTGTAGGAGACGTCAGCTTACAGTTATGAAAACACAAGGCAACTAAAAGCTGGCATAAGATGGAGGATGCCGCTCAACATATTCAAACAAAAAGAAAAACTTGCAGAATAAACCATTTGCATTTACATGCTACATAGATTGGTGGCTGGGTCAGTAGGCATGTTGCCGTCCTGAAATAGTAATATATTATGTTAATAGCTCAGCCATGTGGATTCTGAGTGACATATTCAACGGTGACACAACTTCAGCTTTGTGGTCAGACTTGCTGGCAAAATGGTTTAATATATTACCTTTTCCTTAAAGACGGAAGTTCAGATCTTCATTGAAGCACAAGAAAAATCATTTAGATGGCCTCAAATATGGGTCTGTGGTGATTTGTCTCCCTGAATTTGTGAGAAGCCAGGAAGAGGAATAATGAGAGACATGATTAAAGGTAAAGTAGAACAACAGATCTACGTGGGGAAACTTTATTAGCCCTTGTTCCTGCTATAACTATGCTAAGCCTCTCGTTTTTGCCATGACACTTTTCCTCGGATTGATTACTGTAAGAGCAATAATAATGATTTGTGAATTTTTGCAAGGAGTCAGTCTATGATATGTCATGTTTGAATAAAGAATATAGAAAAAGACTGAAATGGTGGGGGCTTTTTAAGCCTTCTTTTTATCTTGTCTCATTTGTGACTGTGCAGGTAACAAATTGACCATCATAATTCAAATTTATGAGGCACTGCAAAAATAAAATTGGAATAGTGCCATTTTTAAAGTGTTCTTTTTATGGGCTCTATTCCTAACGCTCTTAGATGCAGTGGAAGTCTCTTTTTTTTTTTAAAGTGTTGTTTATATGTAATCTAAACACTAACTAACCTCTGCACCCCACCCTGACCCCCCAGACTGGGCATATAAACGTATAGACAGTGTTACCAGACTCAGCAGTGTTTATAACCATTTCCAAATCACAAAGAAAACACTTCCCTTTAGCTACAGGAAACAAAATTATTTGGAGAAAAATGCATTTGATATAGTGTTAATGACACCTAAAGAATAGGAAAACAAGGGTATTGCTAAAAAGAATGATTAGACAGGAAGATGGTTACTGAAAAAATTCTTTAAGGGCAAAAAAATACTGTTTTGTAATCAAACATTCTGGTGATGCAAAGTGGGAAAGCAATTGCAATACAGATAAGGGCTAGAAAATTAAGTGGCATAATCTGGAGTACCTTGCATACTGGAGTAACAGAACTGGCATAGAGGGTTCTAGATAACATCAAGGTCATATGCTGGATTATTACTGACCAGAAATTCTTCTAGAAATTTGCTAGTCGGATGTGACATAAGCAGAGGACATCTTCGATGAATTACCTGAGCATGCCTATTGAAAGCCATCATGCTGCCATTAGAAAAACAAACATAATCTTAGGTACTTACCAAAGACACACGGCAATTCTGACACTACTGCATAACATATCCATGAACCTTATTTGGAATGTTGTATACAACAATAATCTCTTGAATTAAATCATATCTGATCAAAGAGAACCAAAGAGTTATTAGCATTATGTCCAGACCAGGCAAGATGATGGAGTTTCTCAGGTCTTTTGGAGGAGGCCAGGAGGTTAGTCTGCACAACCGTCCAGCCAGCTTTGAGTCAAGGCCAACGCTTGGAGCTCGTGAAGCTTGGGAGGCAGCACATCTTTTTTCAAAGCTGGGGGCTGTAGCAAACTGGCTACCCAGCTTCTGCTCGCCTTGGAGCTCAGGCAGGGCAAGCTCATGTCTGATCCTGAACCAAACTTGAACATGTGTGGTCAGTCCCCAAAGTTACAAGATAATGTTCACTCCTCGTGATAGGAATATATGAGCTTTTTAAATAGATTAATGGCAAACGACAAGCACTCTTGTTAGCAGATGACTGTTCTTTTGTGCATGCAAATATGGATATTCACACAGAGCAGCCATATGTATAATTTCTTTCTGTGCATCTGCAATAGAGCATATTATAATATATGGGGTTTCTTTAGACCAGAAGAAGCAAACGTGTTTACCAAGCTTATACAGACATCTCCATAGACATTTTGTGTGCTCCTTTTTAGCTGAAATCCTCGCCCCCACCCCCAAATTTTATTTACCTCTATTACTTTGTTTACAGGCACAATGCTGTACAGATGCAATATACAATTTTCAAAAATGGCCAAGATGAATGACATTTTCTTCTTTAGTATCAATATTATATATGTCTTTTGTGTGCATAAGCATTTGGATATTTCAGTACTCTCCTCCAGCTATACAGGAAGCAGTTACACAGCTATGGGGGAAAGGTGCACATCTTTTCCATCTGCATTTCAGGTACAAAGAACAACTATTTTTAATCACTCCAGCCTTTCTAATATTTTCCTACTCATGTTTATTCTGGGTATACTAGCTATTCTCAGCTGCTCTTATTCTTTATTCTGAAAATTAGTTTTCTAAATTGAGGGCTTTAGAGCAAAACTATTCTGAACTGAGCGCACAGTTTTATTCTAAGTTTTTGCTGTCTTCTATACGGTTACTCAGAGCACTAAATCCACAATTTACTATTTTTCCTAGTCAAGCCTACAAATTGCAATAAAGCCTAGGTGTTATTCCAGGGATGCGTCATGGCTTGGCAAGGGCAAGTAGTAGTTCACTACCTACATGAGAGGGAAAAAAAAAAAGATTACCCTTTACCCCACTGAAACTATTCATGATTCCTTGAGCAAAAGGCTTATGTTGCTAATGGACTCCTTGTAGCAAAGGAAGTCCAATATTATTTATTTATGCCTTACAGAGACTGCTCCAGGCATGTTTTTGGATCAAGAGACTCAATGGATGAGAGCCTGACAGTTAGGACAGTGGTTTGATAGACCTGCAGCATGCCAGGGAAACCAGTCTGTGTTTACAGGTCTTTGCAGTGATGTCTGTTTATGTCTTCGGGGACCAAGCAAGATGCTGGCAAAGCAGCAACCTTTTTCAGACCAAATACCCAAAATGTCACTTGTAATTCCTAAGCTTTTCAGGTTTGGAATTCAGGTTTGGAATTAGTGTCTATTTGCCCCTCAATAAGTATTATTTTAGGAAAGGTGAGCTCCTTTAAGTAGAAAGATGGTTTGATAATGCAAAAATGAATATATGTGAATAAGCATTACGGAGAGTCATATAGTATCCCCTAAATAGTTAAAAGATTAAGAAGTCATTCTGACTTTTGTAACTTTGAGGCTCTTCTTTGACTGGCAGACATTGTTATTACTACTTTTTTAAAAAGAGTAATTTCCACTTCAATTTTTGCTTGCTAGCTTTGTAGTTAGAGGGTAATTATTATTATTGCCTAAAATTGAGATAATTCAGACAGTGTTGTTGAGCTGCAGAACTTAACTCTAAGTATTAATTATGTTTTCAATCCTTTCCATCCCCTAGTTATTTCATGATGTATCTCTTCTAAAAAGAATAAGCTCCTAGCAAAATCAAATGTGAATTTTCTGAAAGATCAATGAGATCTATTGCAAAGGACCAATTTGAAAGTGAATTAAAAAGCTCATCAGGCTCCAACAAACTTAGAGGCATATCAGAGAGGCAGCAGGCTCCAAATGTATCGTTTAGAGATTTTTTGAGGTGCGTTTCCCTCATATTATCCTTACTAGTTGTGATGTTGTTTAACATGGTCATAACATGAGAATATCCCATTCAGATAATTTACTCCCACCGTCAAAACTGGTAATTTAGTATTCTTTACCTTCCAGGAAAGGAAACATCTTCTGTTTTCATCTGATGGGCCCACAGCCCACCCCCAGCCCCCAGCAGGGGAGACTGTTTTTGCCTCTTCCCAGGGTGAATCTGGGCAGGCCTGATTTAATCTGTATCAAAGAAAAGGAGTATAGTTTTGAATAAAAATGAAGGAATAGGAAAGCTCGGGAATACAAGAAAACTAAGCCGTGGAAACCAAATATGAAAGTTTGAGGGACTGAAAAGGAATTTTCTCTTGTCTCATCCTGTTCCAGTTATCTGCTTTGATAACTTGCTCCCACTTCTAGATTCATGACATGTAAGCACTTTAAAACTGGACAGTGGAAAAAAGCCTTTTTTAAAGTAAATTAAGTAAATTATAAGGTTCGAGACTAAACTATTTTAAAGAGTTATACATAAAAGAAAAAAATTAGACCCCTCAAAATCCGTATTTGAGACTAAACTTAAAACTCCACAACAACTGTAAGAGAAGTGCTTTCCAAATACACCACAGTGTATAAATATCCCCTGTGGCCCAGAGGACTACCCACAAGAAAGAACACACATCCCTTTCTAATCATCAAAGAACATCTGCAGAACCTAAAGGATAGTGGGGCTTTTCAAAGAAGAAAAGTAAACAAGAAGGAGTCTTTAGAGGGAGAAGAGTTATAAAGAAATACTGGAGGAAGTTCTGGCAGAAGTCAAAGTGCTTCTTTAAGTACACTAGAAATGGTTAAATTCTCTCTGAAGAAACAGGTTCAGAGGTCAGCGAGGTTTTATCAGCCCTTAGTTGGTAATGGAGGGAGTGAGAGTTCTGTGCGAGTTCCCTGTGATTTGCTTGGGAGACGGAGGGTAATTCTTTCGAAAAGAAACTTACACAATCGCCCTGTTAGCTTTGGTTTAGCAGTTGAATGCATCAGCCAGTTCCCACCAAATGTGGTGATGTAAGGCTCAGCTATATCGAGTTCTGAAAGTTTGGTGAAAATAGGTGACCAGGTGGAGGAGAGAGACACATATTAGTGTCATTTGCATATGGAGAGTCTGCAGTACAGGCTATTAAGCACAGACTTTACTTGGAGAGTGCTGTGGGAAACCAAGCTGCCTAAAAATCTGCTGCTCATGGAACTGCCTTTATAGCTTTTCACTGAAGGAATTGAGAGAGAGAGAGGGGGTGAGGGGACAAGAGGTGGGGGAGATGCAAGTAAGAAGAAGAAAGCAGAAGGAATTATTTTTTATTTACATACAGGTAAAGAGGGAAAGAAATAGTTAATGTTTTGGTTGTCTGTGCTGCTCATGCTGCATGATTAAAACAGAAAACTGGAGGATAAGTGAAGTGTCATTTGCTCATAGCTTGGTCTATGCAGAGTTTTGTTAGATCAGAGCACGGAAGAAAAATGTTCATGCTCTAATGATAACATTGGAAGATGCCAGAAATATCTACAGTAATTAAAACTCTGAAAGATATTTGAAAATCAAATACAGGCCTTTTAAAATCTTACGGTTTGGAAGGCAGTTCCACCACATCGACTGTATCAGCAGAGATGCTGGAACCTACAGCCTTCCGCTCTGCTGAGGACTATATTTAGCCTTGAGTATGTTAGTCTTTGATCTAGAGTCTCTTATTCTGCTGCCAATGTTTAGAGCACATCATGAAATCTGGCAGCCTCTCTGGTATTTAGAAGAAAGTGGAAAAAGGACATGAAAACGGGTATCAACCTCACTAAGAAAGAGAAGTGTAACTGCCCACTCAATTTTAAAGTTTATGATTAATTAGGATAAATCAAAATCACAATACAAACATTTCTTGAGATCCAACATAAGTCAATCTTTATGAGAAGAAGCAACTGGATTATTTATATACTATAAATACATATTGTATATGAATCTATTGGGACATTTAAGCAGATTAATTTAAAAATACACGATGATTCATAGAAATCAAAATCTATGATTTTAATAAATTCAATATGAAAATCAATATGAAAAAGATCATTTTAACTGGTCTGTGGCATGTAAGGGGGCTTTAGGTATCTAAAGTCAAGACACTGTCTTCCATACCATTTATGAATTATAGTTTTATTTAAAACAGAGATCACAGGTCAAGTAGATAAATGAAACAAAAGCTGTAAGACATAAGTCACAAGAAGGCTTGCCCGTCTCTCCCTCTAATTTTTGGTCTGCCTTTACATACCATATATCACAGTCTTCACTGGATCCCAGATGAAAGAGCTGGAAGGTGCTGTTTACTGTTAATGTATTTCTGTGATGCATGGGCCAATGCTACTGACCAAAAGATTTATCTACTAACATGAAGATCAAAAGACTGACACACAGAAAAACAATAGCTTTTACTTGAAAAATAGATTTTTGTCTTAGTCCCTGAAACAACCTAGTGGCTAGCTCTATCTGGATTTATCTGAACTCTAAAAATTTGGAGACTTTGATTCCACCAGATTGTGTCACCTGATTACAGTTTTATTATCTCTAAATATATACTACTTTTAACAGTATCAGAGATCGGGTTTCACAGTGCTTTTTATTGATACGTTTACTTATTTTACAGTTAATGGCTTATAATCTTTCAACCTCAGTTGTAAGCTGTGGAACGCATCAAGTTGCGCTGTTTGAATAAGTTTAGCTATTCCAAGCTTAGTTATTTAAGGGACCGCTGCACACTTTTCCAGTGGCTTCTATTTAGTAAAGCATACTCAGGACCCCTTGAAAGCTGGATCACAAACCTGATTGCATAGAATAGCAGAGATGCTGCAAAAGAAGTAAGTTGGCATGTATTTACAGTTGAAAGTTGTTTTTCAACTGTGTTTCTGTTTAAGCACTTGCAGGTTGGGTTCCTTTTTTTCTCCCCTCCACTTAGAAGTTTCTGCAATGACAGAAGAGTGGACATACAGTATAGTCTTACATGATTTTTCTTTTCCTACTGTTCTCCTGTAGGAATGAGGGTCTTCTCAGAAGCCAGGTCTGAAAAAAGTGAGTCTATATCTTTCAAATGCAACCTGATTATTTCTGTATGTGTTCTAACTTTGGATCATTGTTTATTAATACTATTATTAATATTACTATCACTAATAATTTTTCATTCAATTTTGCAGCATCCTCTAGGAGTCTGTGTTCAGGAACAGAAACCCACTTTGCAAGTCCTGTACAAACACAAAATGAAAATATAGGTCCTCTCCCAAAGACCTCTCAGTAAGAGAGGGAATTGACACAAACCAGGGGGATGCATACACAAGTATCAGTACAGCAATTTCACATCGCAGTAACTTTGTTAAGACTAATTCAGATCTTGAAGGAATCAGATATGCTTTCTTTCCCTCTTTTGTGTTATTGACTTGACTTTTGCTGGCAATCTTTTCTTCTACTCTATAGTCCACTTCCCTTCACCAGTTTCTAGGGAAAAAAATGCCAGTGTGCGTAAGATTGCTGCATAAATCTTTCAGGTCCTCTGCATAACTGTCTGAACTGGGGGATTTTCCAGGACAGAGCTTTTTAAGTCTTGCCTACTGAAAGGTGTTTATCTTGGATGAGGTTTGCCAGCAAGCTTTTCCAGTGTGGATGCAGTGAAATTAGAATGAACACAGGAAAAACAGTGACATATAGAGTAGTTTCTATTTCCTGGGATAACTATCAGTGGAAAAAAAAAAAAGTCACTGACATGCAAGCAACACTCAGTGGGGAGCCTTAATTCCCCTTCCCCCTCCCCCCCTTTATTCTTTTCATTTAGGTGCCTGGCTTTGCAATTGTAATTCAGCTCAGTGTGGAAAAAAACAGCAATTTCATTAGTAATTTCCTTGCCCACCCAACCCAGATAGATAGTGAATTTACCAATCAATGGGTTTGCAGCACTTTCCACAGTTGCATTTTCAGTCTGTTTCCCTTCTTACCTGTTTCTTTTTCCTCATTTTCCTTGCTGACATTTCTACTCCTAGTTTCATTGCCATCGACAGCATTTTCAATATGTGCTATTTGCAGATCCTACTCTTCAGGTTCATTTCTGCAATCATTATCATCCTAATCTCTATCTCTCTTTTTTTTTCTTAAGTGCTCCTTCCATTTTGTTCCTTGACTTTGTTCTGTAGCATAGGATGAAAACAGAGAAAGAGCCTAGCTAATGCTTAAATAGTAATTAGTAGTCTTTAACCCACTGAAGTGTACATGTACTACCACTGTTTCTATAATATGCTTCCTATGATTACTCAAGAGAAATTCAAGTCTACTCGCTGAAATTCAGATCCAAGCAGACACATTACCAAATTAAAAGCAAGCAAGAGCCTCACAAAACAATGAGGACTATCTTAGAATAAAGTTGCCTTTTATACTTACCTGCCCATCAGACAGACTTAACTTTTTAAGTCACTGCACCTGCTCATTCAGGTACATAGAATCAGGGCAGAGATTTCCTTCCATCAGCTCCTATCCTCCTATAGTGTTGTTTTGTGTCAGCTGTGCCTGGCATGAACGGATCATGGATAATAAAACGCCCAGTGCAGAGCTGGGAGTTCAGTGTTTCCCTGCTCTGCAGAAGCTGGTTCTGCCATTAGGTTCCATCTGGTCTCTGATTTCCAGTATAAAGAATTTCTGGAAACAGCATAATGTTAGATCAGTGGAAAATTTGCTGCTTTTAATGCTTGCTGGGTTACAGTAGGTGATTTGGAGCACTCTTCATATGTTATTATGAAGCAGCTTTGTGGTTGATCTTCACAACAAGAAAAAGAAAAAGCATATGCTCTCTCTTCCGGACATACACCTTCAGTTCACAGGATTGAGGAGAAAGCAGACTAGTCAGCAATGAAGTGATTGCTAAGAGAAGCAGATACCCAGAAAAGTAAATGTGCTATGCAGTGAAAACAAGAAACATGAGAATAAGTAAAGTGATATTCAGAAGCGTACTTCTCTTTTTCTTCACAAACTTTGCAGAGAAGAAGAAAACCATGAAATACAGAAGATATAAGACTCTGTATGATAATACATTTGCTCAGGCAGCCAACCAACAAATATTATGTCTGTTGCCAGAAAACAAAAGCTTCTTTTTTTGCAGCATTAAAAGAGGAATCTAAGTCACCTCCAACACCTTCAGTTAGCCATAATTCTTGCTCATCTGGAGCGCACAAGCTAGTTCACCTGCAGTCACTGTTGTCCTAATTTGTTGCAGTTCATTGCCATGAAGTTTAGGGTAAGAGCCATGGAATTCATAAAAGTTACTAGTAAAAACAAGTGAGAGCCTGTGTACTTATCTTAAGTAAAATAGTATTTTTAGGTTAGGCACTTAAGTGTTGGGAAACATGAGGAATAATCCAGTCTTTCTAAAAGCATTATAGATGGTAAGTGAAACCAAGTAGGAAGCTCTGAGGAGTGCAGAGAGATTCAGTGCACTTAAATTAGAAATCTTTTCTCCCCTGGCTGTATGGGAAAAACTTGTTTTGGATGTTCTCCTCCCCGTTTTCTAAATAATCTTTCTTCCTCCCTCAGCCACAGTATTACTCTATACACCCAGTATTGTGAAAGAGAGCAGCTGAGGGCACCTTCGCCTTTGGCTCATGCCAAGCTCTGGAAGTCATTGCCAATTTTGCTCTCAGCTTCAGGGATGGAGCTGGTGGGTGATTGCCAAAGGCATTTACAAAATCTGAAACCTAGTTTGAAAGCAAGGGTGGGGGGAGAGTGGTTTCTGCCATGCCAAAGCACAGGATGGAAACAGTGAAGGGAGAGGTTGTGTTCCTTCCCCCCTCAACTGCCTTCTGTATTCTCAGTTGTAAACCCTGGCATGCTCAGTTAATCAGTAGGCAACAGGTGAGTGGGCTAGTGAGCGAATGCATGGTGCCAGCTATTTCTTTCTCTCTCACCCTTCTTCCACGGGGAGGAAAGAATAAATGGACAAGATAGATGAACCAACTCTAGCAACTTCCTTTTTTCCCCTCACCCTTGATAAGGGATCCCAGAACCTAAAAGCTTCTGATATTGAGTAAAAAAAACTTAGAAACTATTCTAGAAGGAGGAACTAGCTAACTGAGTTTTGGTAGAGGTACTATGAAATGAATTTCCCACATGTCAAAATCAAATGCCATATCCTGTGTTAAAAGCTTGGGGAGATTGTTTTTTTCCTGTATTTCTTATGTTCTTAATGTTGACTTGTCATTTGAGGATGAAATGTAGGAAATCCCTTTGCTCCTTAGCCCCTTTCCTCACAGTTTATGCCACAGCTTAGAATTACTGCCTGGAAACTGGCTACAGTCGGCCATGATAAGAATCAGAGGCTGGACATGGGAGTGGGGATTAGAGGCAGAAAATTGCCAACTCTTTCTACGAGCACATCCACTCTGGAGGTAACAGAGGGGGAATATAGAATCACTAACTTTCTATTTTAAAATATGAAGATCCTACAGCAGGTTCTACATGCAGCCTATGTGCGCAGAATCCCAGCCACGTACATCCTTCATACTTCCCTTTTCATCTCATGATTGTTGTATTGCTGCACTGTGCAGACCACGTAGTTTGAACACATAATCAGATAGTATCCACCTAAAGGCTGATGTTTAATACATCTTCTTGACATATGGGAACTTCTGCTTCAAACCTTCTCAGACCTTTGAAAAGGCCCTATAAATCAACCGTCTTGCTTGCTTGCTTATATCAGATTATTACACAAAAATCAAGTGTCACCTTTCCCTGGCATGACTGACTTTTCAAGCTCCTGTGAAGATCTGGAAGTACTTTATGTTGGTCTTTGTCTGGATTATAGTGCTTTTCTAGTCAGGAAATGATTGCCTATATCCTTTAAAAAGGTGATACTTTACATAGATGGTAAAGCATTCATACATACTATATTCTGAAGTTTACAGATCCAGACGAAGTTGCAAAACAGGTGGATTGGATCATTGTCTAGGATCCAAATACAGTATCAGGCAGGACTCATGAGGACTAGGCTGCACAAGTTGCGTACAAAGTACTGCTAAAGATTTCATGTAGTTGAGATTTTAATGTATCTATGAACCAGGCTACTTTTTCTTCTTGATTAGCTTCTTGCTCCCTTTTTAAACTAGAATTTATCATGAGTGCTTCCATGGGTTTGCAATCCATTTCCATTCATATTCTATATAGACTTAGAAGCGAATTTCTTCTTATCCAAACTGTGTTACAGTGGAGGTTATCGAAAAGGTGAGAAGGGGATGCAGATAGCATAAGGGCTCAGATCTGTACTTAATTTTGCTGAAATACATCTGTTGAGGCAATTTTGGATACTTTATTAATCAATAGGAGCATGTATTACAGAGAAAAAATGCCAGCACTGCATACAGTAATGCTTGCCTTTTGATACACTTTTTGTAGTGACACTAATTTAACCAGATTAGCAACATCACTGTCTATGATGATTTTCTTATTGCACTATTTTTTTATTCTCCCTAAAGATTTAAAAAATAAACTAGAAGAATACGCACAATAGTAAAGCTACGTTACTAAGCGTTTGGAAGCCTTTTTCATAAATCTGGTGAGATATGAGATGATATGCTACTGAATTAACATGATATATTCCCCTCAGCACCCCTATTAATCTCTGATGGCTATGATCAGAAGCATAAAAGAGGTTGTGTGAAAGGGTGTACAGCAAGGGAATTGTACCTACCAAGGTGATATTGGATGCCTTGAGGAAAAATATTCATCCTAAGCCCCAGTTGCAGTTACCATCTCCTACAGGACAAAATACCTTTTGCAGTAGCTGATTCCCTGAAGTCTTGGGAAGCGTCATTCACATTGATTTTGGTGCTCACAGCTTGATATATCAATCTGTGTTACCACCCATTTCTCAGGCAAGACTTACAAGGCAAGAATTTTCTAGTGCAGAAAAGGTTATTGCTTTCCTTCATTTCAGAGTTCATAATCTCCTGTCTTTCATAATGCTGAAATAATTACTCCCACCAGGATATTGCCCAGCTGCACTCATTTTATAATTTGTAATATTTTCCTTTCTGTAAATCAACTAGTGGTGTATTTTTATGACATTCTCCCAAGTGGATAATGATCCAAACCAATGTATTTATTTAGGGAATTGTATAAACTGGATCAGAATTCAACTGCAAAACATACAGAAAGTTTATTCTGTTTTCCTAGTTCTTTTTATATTTCTGTTTTCTCGGTTGTTGGCCATAACGCTCAGTCTCTCATATTTTCTATCCCATTGTTCATTAACCAAGGAAGGAAAAAATGTTCCCTTCCAGCATGTGCTAAGAATTTTAAATACAGAAAGGTCAAGATCCTGATTTCCGTTGTCTCTAGGTCACGGAGATAGAAAGATGAAGCTGAAGCAGTTTTAGAGTTCGAAGCAAAGCATGACCATGGTATATGTCATGAGAAGGGAGTAGGGAAGACTGAAGCTTTTCTGGACTCACCTGCTAACTGTTTGTGTTTTCTAATTTCCTCAGTCCTGGTTCTGACTAATGGATGTGCTTTCACTTAAAGGGGCTTGGGAGCACCGTAGCACAGCTGTTAAATAACAAAGAATTGATAATATAAATTTGAATCTATTAGCACAATAGATATGTCAAATCCATATAAAAAATATTCATATAAGGTGTGATAATTGTCACTAGAAAGTAGTTGCAATTCTGAACCTTAAAAATCAGTAGTTTGGAGAGGTGGTTAAGAAACTGATTTCTAAGCTGGGGGAGGCTAACTAGGATTGTGTCCAGTGAAAGGATTTTATTTGCCAAGGTGATACTCTACCGTAAAGAGACCATAATGTCAGTTCTCTGCCAATGGGCTTTCATTTACCACGAAACAGCTCACCCCCTGCAGCAAGAAGCACATACATTTAGATCTTCGAATGCTTTCTACACGTGCCATGTCTTCAATTTCCCATCTCATCTTGAAGCCGGGAAATATCAACATTTTTCTAAAGCGATCCAGGATCTTGGCTCTCCAATTGACATTTACCAGTAACAGTCTTTCAGCTTGACTTGGCTCCTTCTCCTAGGCTAGCACATTAAGTCGAACAGACATAAAAATTATAAATCACAGTCTTACAGGTAGTATTAGCAGGCTTTTTGCTTCCTACCAGTTAAATTCCCCAATGATGAGGGCTTTTTCAGCTCTAGCAGTGCTAAGAAGTACCTGTCAGAGAGCACATGATGAGGCTCAGTACTTTGAAACTAGACCCAGCTGCACCAGAAAAAGCTTTACATTTAAACTAGGAAAAAAAAAAAAAAAAACTCTGACCAATGACCAGGTTCCCACATGAGCTGAGAGACACAGTTCAGATTTCACTTTCAAAACCAGATAAAAAGATAAAATAGCACTGCCTAAGAACATCAGAAAGCATCGGGGAAGGGGGATTGTTTGGAGTTTTATAAGTGCAGGCTGGAACACTTCCAATAGCACATATGGATCATTGAAAGAAAACTAAGATTTCTAAATCCTAACAATGTTGAATAGGCTTACCTAATGAATATTCAGTGACTACAGTACTAATTGGGTAAAGTAACTAATACTGCCTTGCTGCTTGTCTCCAGCTCCATGTTACATCTAGTTAATGCTAGTTGACACTTGGTAGTGTTTGGTTAACCCCATTTGGTGCTTGGTGCCTGTAGATCTGGAAAGAGATAGAAATAAAAATCCACTTGTGTCATTACAGGGCAGATAGCTGTTCGCTGTCTCCACTTAACTGAAGGATATTAAGGAATTTACACCTGAGGTTTAGAATGAATGAAGGACATTATGCCTGAATGAAGTACTCATGTGCTTGAGTTTAAAAATATCATAACTTCTGTCAAAACGATGAGTTCATTGTCATCGATTACTAGTAAAAATAGCCTTTATTCAAAGATTTTTGTGAAGATTTGTACTCTCTCTTCTGCTATTTATGCATTATTTAATAGGAAATTGAGATAGATTTAATATTATCAAATCCATACATAGGTTCTAGGGACATTTATAACCCAACAGTTATTTTGTAGCTGGGTCTCATTTATCACTCTTAGTTGTGCAAGCCTAAACCCTAACCATGCATGGCAGATAATGCTTCCATGGAGCAAAATTCATTAACATTTCTATCTTTGCTAAATAAATAGACCACTTTTTCTTCTTCAAACCCTTTTATAGACTTATATTTATCATCTATCCTCCACACATACTGAGTTTTGACAGTTCACAAAAATTCCCAGGAGGGTTTGCATACATTTTATTAGCTTTGTGTTTTATGAAGTTTTCTATTTAGCAGACCTCAGAGGAGAACTTAAGAAATAAAGTAGTTAGGACTACAGATTTACATTCTGGTAGCAGGAGGGTAAAGATGAGGCCTAATCTATCATAATAGCATGCTGGTTATAACAGACTTCTGGAAATATATAGACCAGCTAAGAGAGGTTGGCAGCGATGAAAAGATGCCCCCTTTTTAGTTTGGGTGGTAAGGTTATTCAGTGCAACATGTGAGGGAGACCAAGGCAGATCATCTAAACAGCAGAACAGTTGCAAGTTGTATTTTCATTTGCCACATCCATGGCAGCATAACTGACAATCAGGCGTAAAACAGAGCAGCTCATGCCTGGGAGCATGCCAATACCAACGCCCTTCTATTAATTGACTTGACTAGGTATAGCTGGCTGCACAAAGTTCAGTGAAGGAAAGCATCCAATGTATATTCATTTACAGGTGTAGGAAGGAATCAAGTATATTATACTTCATTAAAAAACATTTATCAGTGACAGTATTTAACACGGTTACCTACAAAGCTGCCAACAAAGCTACCTACAAAGAAACAATGTTTTGTACTGATCTTAACAGAATGTTAAAATGCTGAAGTGATCTAATAGTTTATTGCACCTTGTAAACAAAACAACTCATTAAGGAAGAAACACCTATCTTTCCTTGTTCTAGTTTTTCATATATTAAAGTGCATTTATTTTTAATGGGGCACGCGAGATATTCTGCTACATAACACTTGCTGTGACCATATGCATCTCTGTAATGTAGGTGTGCTTTTGGTGTGTATCAGGTGTACTTGTACTCTTGTCATCTGACCCTACATTAGACTCTTGGCAGGCTTTTGTGCTCCCATGGGTAGAAAGCTATTCTTATGGCCAAAGTCATGGAAAATAGACTTTACAGTATAAAGTATTCTGATATTCATCTTGCTGATGCAGGTACTTATAGCTTTGACTACTGTATTTATTACAGAATTAAGGACTACTCTTTTAATTGCAAGATCTGAATGATGTAGAGCAGTGCCTCGGGGTAAAATGAACTTTTGAAAGTTAATGAAGCATCTGTGCCACCCAAATCAATCTAGCATTGGCAAAAGAGATTACAAAGGAAAAACCGCACACATACACACACAAACTCAGAACGCATGAACACTACGTTAAGGGACTCCTACGAATAACATGAATCCTTATTAAAGCTATGGAATACTGTTCTTTGCCTCCACCTTCATTTTGTGGACAGCTGCTTGTACTACCACATCTTCAGCTGTCACCTACCAATGTAGCAGATTCCTCTTTTTTTCCAGTTGGGCTTGGACAAGCCACCTAGCCCTTGAAATTTCTCCCAAAGTATTCTGGATTCCTGTCATGGTAAAACTGAACTTTCTTTCTTTCTTCCTAAGTTATTCATTCTATTTTCTTTTATCTTTTCCTCCATTTTCTGTGGTCATCAAGCTCTCAATTACAGTTCAGAATCTTCACCTCCTCTTCTCTTTTCTATATAATCTTATATGTTCTTGCTATTAAGAAATCTTGCAAAGTTTGGCTCGGTTTCACAGAATCACAGAATGGTTGAGGTTGGAAGGAACCTTTAAAGATTAGCTAGTCCAGCCTCCCAGCTGCAGGAGGATCACCTAAAGCACGTGGCCCAGAACCCTGTCCAGATGGCTTTTGAATATCTCCACGGGTGGAAACCGCACAGCCTGTCTGGGTAACCTGCTCCAGCGCTCAGTTACCCTCATAGTAAAGTTTTCCCTGATGTTCAGACAGAACTTCTGTGTTTCAGTTTATGCCCATTGCTTCTCATCCTGTCACTGGATACCACTGAAAACAAGCCTGGCTGCATCTTCTTTACACCCTCCCTTCAGGTATTTATAAAAAATTAGTAGGATCCTCTGAGCCTTCTCTCCTCTAGGTTAAACAAGCCCAGCTCTCTGTCTTTCATCCTATGACCAATGCTCTTAATCATCTTAGTAGCACTTCACTGGACTCACTACAGTTTGTCCACGCCCATGTCTTTCTTGTACCTCAGAGCCCAGACCTGGATGCAGTGCTCCAGGTGAGGCCTCACCAGGGCTAAGTAGAGGGGAAGCATGACCTCCCTCAGCCTGTTGGCAACACTCTGGCTTATGCAGTCCAGGATACCCTTGGCCTTCTTTGTTGCAACGGTGCCTTGCTGGCTGAAGTCCAACTTGCTGTTGACCAGGCGCCTCACGTCCTTCTCTGCAAAGCTGCTTTCCAGCCAGTCGGCCCCTAATAAAAACTTCATGTGGTTCCTCTTTGCCCATTTCTCCACTCTTTTGAGGTCCTTTTGAGTAGGACCAGTGCAACCATCTGGTGTAACAGCCGCTCTTCCGGGTTTTCTACCATCTGTGAACTTGCTCAGGGTATACATTCTGCCCTATCATCCAGATCATTAATGAATAAGTTGAATAGTTTTGGGCCAAGTATTGACCCCTAGGGTACACTGCTACTTACTGCCTTTTATGTCAGTTATTGAACATTTGAGGAGGTTAGTTCTAATCACAAATGACCCACTTTGTTTCTGTCTTTTCAAGTAGTATTCTGCTTCTAAGAAAGCATCCTTCCAAAATAATTTCTTCTGAGAAGTTAGTTTAGCTTAGTTCATTTCTTAAACCAGTTACAATGCCTTCCTGGAGCAGGCTTTCCTATGGGTTGAATCCAAAAAAACAAGAGAGATTTTGATGCTCAGATCCTGCCAAAACCCCATAAAGTAAATTTCATTCATAAACCTTTACGGAATGGCTCTGTTAAAAGAGGCATCTCATTTCCACTGCAGCAGTCAATAGTAAAGCACTCTTCCTCAGCTTCTGCTCTTATTTTTTAACTAATTTTAAACTGGAATGAGTTCTTATTATGAAGTGAATAAAGGGCACTATTATTTTTTCTCTACATTGGTAACTGGCGTATATTCTTATGCTGTCAGCTGTTACTCCTGACAGTGACAACAGATACAAAAAATAGACATTTACAAGATATGGTAAAGCTACAGCACACCATAAATGTTAATAGCTTTATTCATTTCAGATCTGGAATGTGACAAAATGACTCATGCCGGAGAACAGACTTCCTGAATCACAATGTGAGGTAGGAAATGAAATTAGAGATGGTTAACAAAAGCATTTCAGCTCAGTATCCCACACTCACTCTTGAAACGTTCGTCCAAAATTTGTCCCTCTCCTGAGATTTGAAAAAACTTGTATAGTTTTTCCATACTGTCTTTTATTTTTCAAAGGTCTCATTTTTACATAGTGAAGAAAGTCTGAACTACCCCTTCTGCTTGTCCTAATAGTGATTTTAAACTGAATGGAAACAAGAATAATTAAAAATCTGCTCTACAGGCCTACTCTTGTGGAATTTCCCTCCCACATTTCCATCTGATAAGATCCTAGCTTGGGAAATGCTTCTCTTGAACAGAAGCAATGTGAATGCTAAACAGACACATAGTAAGTGTGTTTTGCTGTGGAAATAGATTGACCATCTCTGATTGAATTTGTGAGTGTCATCTTACCATCTAATGGATTAAATTATACCCATTTTATATCATTATACACTAGTATTTATACTGATAATATAAAATAAAATAGAACTATATACATGAATAACAATCTAAATAAAAATGTTTAATGTTATCAACATGATTTTTACTGTTGTTGCCATAGGAGTCTTTTAACACTAGATTTTTCATTCCAGTTTGGTATTTAAGGAAAGTTTGAAACATAAAACTTCTCCAGAGAATGAAAAATGTGTATTTTCCCCCTTTTCACTGGTAACTCTAAGTATTGTGAAAGACTTTTCACTGAAGTCAGTTCACATGACAAAGTTCAGCTTTCATGTTTCTTTTCATCGCTGTCATTATTGAAAAACCTTATAATATGTTAATATTCAAAAACAGGTAGCATGATCTTGGTTAAACTTTTCACCTCCAAAGGGTCTTTTTTTCCTCATACACCAAGAATAGAAAATTGCTTTGTAGTATTTTGGGGGAAGTTTTGGCCGCAAAATTAAATGGGAGGGAATTATAATTAATCTCAAAAGATTGCATCATTGATTACTTTATCCATAGAGCATACTTCTGAACAAAAGCATTGCAAGAAAAATTTCAGAAGCAAGACACTGTGTCTTCTCACAGGACATAGAGAAATATAAAGTATATAGCAGATAAGAGTAAGTTCTGTGCCAGACAGATAGGGTAATAAACACAATATAAAGGTCAGCTTGGCACTGGAAACCATTAGGAGAGCTTTTCTTGAGCAAGTACAGCAGACAGTCAAAATGAGATCTTTCCAGGGGGTAAAAAAGCCGTGTTCAATGAATCAGAATGACCTATTATTGAGAAGTAGAAACAGTGCCATTTTCTTAGTCCATATACAAGTAGGAAGCATAGTTGGATTTTTTTCAGGTTTTTTTATTGCTTGTTCCAGTGCTTGATGAAGCAAAAAGGATATAATACAATGAAGCAGAATTAAAAATGTGTTTCTTTACCTTTTACAAGATACATGTTTATATTACTACTGTCTCGCAAAAGTTTGCAAAGGGAATTCTGGGCTACCTGGGAAATCTGATTTCCCACAAAATAGCCACTAGTGTCCCTTGAGCCAGGCCATGACATATTCACCTCACAGTAAGCTGTGATGTCACATTAATGACCTCATAGAAAAGAACTTCCAACACCACTTGCTGGATTCAGACAGTGTTGAGTTAGAACAAAGTCAAAATGGTAGATCCTAATTCGGGCAAAGTGTGTTGGATGAGCACAGTGCAATAAATTTATGTTGCAGTAGTTATTTGAGCCACTACTAGAAGGCAGTGAAGTTGAAGATTTTAAAGACCTTATGATGAGCAATGTGCCACAGATAAAAGTATGTGCTCCTCTAGAGGGCAATGGGAAGGATTTTAAGTTATGTGAGTAAGAAGTCACTCCTACCTGCTCAGAAAAGGAAAAGAAAATGCATTCTGTAACACCTAATCTTTGATTTATTTGAGTAGGATTCTTTTGAAGGATGTCAGCTTAATTGCTTAGGTAAAAGAAAGATACTTTGGATTAACCAATATCAAAGTCTAATATTAAAATCTGCCAACACAAGAGGAGCTAAAGGAAATCATTTGGTTGTATAGACATACATGACATCATTGCATATAATCAAAAGAATGACACCGCAGACTAGCATTTTTCCACTGAATATAATTTTGTTAACTTGTGTTAGGATATGACTCATGCAGAGTCAAGGACAGATAAGAAAGTAGAGACTATAGAAATAAACACAAGGATAAAGCAAATAATATATGTGTGTATTTATGGTTCATCATATTGCTTATTCCTTGTATTTTCCGTCATAAATTCATCAATTTATTTATTTATTTTGTGTTTCATCATACAGTTCTAAATCTTATTTTCATTGACTGAGATGAGATTTAAGACCTTCCCTATTTTTTCTTTTTAGTTAAATTTGGGCCCTAGTGAAAGGTTAGCTCTGCCATAATCAGATATGGTACAGTGGTAGGCTATATGGCATATCGGTGGTAACCACTTAGCAGCTCTGCCATTAACAGTTGTATATCATTATCTCTGTTAAAAGTGTGTATTCAGAGTGGGAATCACCTTAACTTTAGCTGTCTGAAATGTATGTGTCTAGATTAGTCAGTCATTCAGGCTCCTTCTATAGTCAATAGGCACTTTCAGAGGGTGATTCATCCCATATCAAGATAGGGTGGATGAATCATCCCCTGAATGTGGCTCTTTCCCTCCTAAGAGCTATACTTTTCCTACCAAGAAACACAAAACAGCCATGCGGCCTCTGTTTCCAATTGTAACTAATAAATGTAGCTGAAATTCCAAATAACAGTGATGTGCAAGAAACCGCTGCACGTAGTCTACAGGCTGAAAAGAATTCATGTAAGTTATCTGGCAAATAATTTTGAATGACAAAGGCACTGAGGAGGATTGTTGGCTGTTTGTTAACCAGTTGCAAACAGAAAAATATTCTTTGAGCCATATACGAAATTATAGTCCTATATCATTGAAAAAACTGACTGTCATTGGTCGTTGCATAAAACGAAGCTGCATTCTGTGCTTTCTTAGCTCTGTAACAGTGGTTTTAATTGGGGTTTGAAGGGGGATAGTGTCTGCTTGCCAGCGCTATATGTAATCATCCAGCTGTTCAGACAGTTAAAGACCTTAAGATGTAATAGCAGAGGAGCTGGCAGACACTCAGTCTGCTTGCTAGAGACCAGTGAGCATCCTAGCAAGCTATTTAAGACTATATTTAATATGGCAGTCATTAACAGTCGGAGAGAAAAAGGAAGAAACACCATGTAATTGATTAGGTGGAAATGCACAAGTTTTTACAGACGAAGGTACTCCATTATGCATGCCATTGCTTCCATCTAACATCCTCTTTTTAATTTGATTAAACTATTCCCAAATCTGAAACGATAAATATCTATTTGATATTGATAGCACAGGAAGCTGTCATGAATTTAGTATTAAGAGCAAGTATTGCATAAATCACCACTGGACTATCAAGCTGCCAAATCGAAAGTATAGGGCCTCTGCACAAGGAGCTTGCTACTGTGACTCCTGATGAATTGTTCTTCCATTGAAATGGTGACTCGAAGAGTCATTCTATTGGAAAAAAGAAAACATTTATGGAATGTGTTATGAAGATATTGTATAAAGTTGTATCACAGCTAGAAGAAAAGTATCAAAACAATACTGCATTTGTTCCTGTCTCAGCAGCACATCTGCAATGGAAGAAATGGTGTTCAACTTTAAGTAGAAGAAAAAAACACCTAAGAAATACCCCTCAGAGTAGAATAGAATCTTTTTTATTATCTGCTGATCACATCTTGCCCTCGGTTGCTCTCAGGCACTATCATTGATTTCAGTGGGCTACATCAGTGCCAAGAGAAGTAGAATTGTGCCTTGTGTTGTTCTGTGAGCACTGGGACCTGGCTATGACTGCAGAAACATCTTATTGTAGTTAGTTATTTTTTACACTGAAAGAGAAGTAATACTTTTTTTTTTGTAAGATCAGCAAGAAACAGAGCGGCCATGGTTTCAGTAGTCAATCATATAAAATAACTATTTTAAACTATCTATTGTATGTTCATTATGTTCATATATACGATTTAGATGTATTGAGCAGCTTTTCAGTGTTTCATGCTAGGCTTGTACCTAAGACCTTATGAACGGTCATGAGTCTGCTGTACTATAAGAAAATGTGGAACAATGAACAGAGTATATCAAGATATTTCGTCTCTATAGTCTTTGTCCTGTCATATCATCCACAAAGACTCAAGCTTCTGTCAGAGCACCATTAATTTCAACTCCAATTCATTTGAGCATTACAGGTCTGCTGCAGGGGAAGTGATTATCAGTTTAGGCCTTTTTTCTAGCGACAAGCACACTGAATCCTGCACTCTGATGAGCTATCTGTGCTTACATTCAACAGAAAATCAGCTAAAATGATATGATAAAATGAAAATAATTTAAAATAGAATGTAATTGAGTTGACAAGCTGGCTGTCCTAGTAGTTGTTTCTTGACCTCCTGGCAGGAAAGCTCTCAAAGATCTGATTCCTTCTCAGGAGGAAGCTTGCCCCAAGAAGTAATTTTGTGAGTTTCAGCAATTTGACAGCACTTCCTCCACCTTAGCTGAAGCACTTAATTGATACTAATTGGAAACTGAGGTAGGTACTAATCAGGAAACTACCATGTAAGCCCTTTCCAGCAATAATACCAATAGTCCAGTAGCATCCTAAGTCTGCAACTGCGTCATTATTCTGAGGTCTTTGCTTCCTTGTGCTAACTCACGAGTAAGTAGGCTGCAAGGTCAAACAACAGTAACATCATCCGTCTTGTTTGCAAATGCTCAAACATCCTGTCAGTGCACAATAAATAACAAATAAATCTTCATAATAGCCCACACCAACCCCAGAAGAAGATACACCTTAAGAAAAATCCTATGACTTTTCTCTTACTCTTTTTGCACCCCATGAAAATTGAGGTCCATATGAAGGATGCAGAGCAAGGGAGAGTGCTTTGATGGGGATCCGAGAGCATTAAATCTCTTCTTCCTCACCACAGATTATCTAAATATTATTTGGAAAAACTAGCACAGTTAAGGCCTGAATTATTATTTGGATAGGTCCCTTGTGGTGAAGGGCGTTACAAAAGTGAGTATAGCTTTAACTGACTGTAAGGGTATGGTTCCAGCATAGCACTGATCAGAAAACATATGCGAGGCTCCGTGGTGCACTGGGGCCAGCTCTGAGATGGCACCGCCAGCCTGGGCTGGGCCAGGCTGTGGGCAGTGGGAGCCACGGGAGCCTCACTGGGGGTCTCTCCTCCGCTCGCCCTTGGGCCCCGCCCCAGCCGGTAAGCCCACGCCAGCCTCGCTCCTGCCATCCCTTCGCCCACCACGGCCTGGCCAGTGGCCACCACCCCGCTGCGCCCAGAGGGGCGAGAAAATAACATTTAAGAGGATGGCAGACCTCACGTGGTCTTATGAGGTCACTAACAAATTTGGATTCCAGAGTCACTGACTGGAAGTGATGAGAATCACTTTTTTAGTGTGTGGCGGGGGGAACCAACAACCTCAACCAATCCTCCCACCCCCAAAAAACCCACCCTATGAATAGTCTCAGAAAACTACAGAATTTTTCTCAAAAAATGTTGATTATACTTTACGCAATAGAATGATCTAAGTCAAAGTCTAGAGCATGTTTCTAGAGCATACAGAGCATGTTTCCTTCCTTCTCATCAACAGATTTTTGTTACTGTACTCTACTCATAAAGTGGATATTTTGGCCAATTTTTTTGGCCTAGATTTCTTGTAAGAACATTACCTCTTGCATATTTCAATTTTAGTGTTCATTCTCTAGCACTGAAATAATTATACAGTACATCCTACAGATCCCTTTGGGACAACCCTTTTAGTTTTATGGGAATAGACAGAGCCTTCACTTTCACTAAAATGTAGACCCAGCCTCTCTAAATAAAGCTATTCTGACATGGACCCTCATGTTCTGATTTGCAGCAGTCTTTCCTGTTCAAAGCAAATGTCTGTTTTGAGTAGAAACTACCAATCACGACCAATTGTCTTCTAGTTTTACAACAGTGACAAATGATTTTGGGAAGCTATGACTCATTGTACCTCAACGTAGTCAGGATTTTTCCAACAGTAATGCTGAGGGCATCATAAGCAAAGCTGTGCAACTGGTATGATAAACCCAGCTGTGCCAAATCATACCCATCTGTTTGAAAATGTGTAAAAACTACTCTGGGTAGAAAGTGCCAGAAACATTAAGCCACAAAAAAATAAAGTCTGAGATCCCTTGACAAAAAGTTCTTTCATGTTGAAAGCAAAAATATTAGGGACCACTGCCATGGCTGATGTCACTGCCACAAAAGGTGTCAGAAGCAGCACAGGAGAAGAGCATCAGATACATTTACTTTTCTTCTGCTTTATATAGATGGTACAACTGGTTTGTTTAACATTTTTATTAACACATTTTATAGAACATAAACTATAGCAGAGCATCCTCTGTGGCGCCAAAGGACAAATCTTGCAGAGCAGCTCCTGAAGTGCAGCACAGGAGGAATTTATACACGGAGGGCCATGACAGCAATCTGCAGAAACTGCTGGGGCAACAGAGGGCCAAGAGCTCCTCAGTTTTCAGCTGTAAAGTTTCTTAAGTGCCTGAAGTTATGCTCTGAGCATTTCTAGAGATGTTAGCTGCACAGAATGGCTTAGTAACTGTCCCTTGCCTGAGCTTATAGAGACCAAGAAACTAGGCATCTCTGGAAACTGCTTACGTTCGGCTGTGTACGCCACAGACTGTGCAGGATGTTCACAGTAACCTAGATGTTGTTCAGAGAGGCACTATGTAACTGGCGGTGGAACAAGTCTCATAAGGATTTTATTTCTCTTCTTTGCTGCTGACAAGGGAAATACAGTTAATATTACTACTTTCCCACTTTTGAATTTAAATCATAATTCTTACTTTCAACTGCCAAATCATTGTTTTGCTTTTATGTAGCCTCTCCAGGTGCATATATGTGGTCCTTTTTAAATTATATTTGGAACTAAAATAATTTTTTGTTTCATGTGAATGCTTACTGGTAAATATCTCTTTCCAATTTACATGCAAAAATTTAATTCTATTATTAATATCATACCTTTGTTACTTTGCCAAATGAATGAAATCTCTGTATAAGGAAAATGTTATGAAGACGACCCAGTGCTGCAGGCTATTAATATGCAATTTAAAGTTAATAGGACTATTATAAACTAGATTATCTGACCTTCCAGTCTGAGTCGCGCTTGCCTAGGTGATCCCTTCATGCACTAGTTTTCTGAATGGCAAGGGATGATCTAATATCTCTCCTTTTGAAAGTCTGAATAATAATAGCACCCACTATAATAACCTTTAAGTAATGAATAGACTGTCCCAGCTCACAGGCCCATCCTTATGTGATGGATCAGGCATGAATGACAAAAAAGTTACTTGGAGAAGACAATAAATGAACACATTGTAGCAGGTAATTAAAAGAGGGCAGTTTAGTATGCTGCTAAACCTGTTTAGCATCTCGTCTTCCTTACTTGCCAGCTACAGAGTTACTGGAGTTTATTTATACAAGATATGGAAGCATTAATTTATGATGGGGTGTATGTGCATCAGTTAGTGTACAAATGTGAAGAGGGCAGGGGCACAAGGCATAGCTATCAGGAAAATATTTATACCAAACAATGCTCTGTAAGAATTGCCCTGAGATGTGTGTGTGTTCACTGCTGATGAGAGCTGAGAAGCTATTTCAGGAGTCACGAAACACGTTTAAGTCTCATTATATGCATGGACCAACTGTGGGTTAAAAATAATTGTGAAATAATTGCTGCAAATAATAGAATTGCTCATATCTTAAGACTTTTTTTAGCTATCTTTATTAATCTGTGATAAGCACAGCTAAATCCTTAATTTTTATAATCATTCTAAAAGGAATCTTTAAAACAGGCTCAGATATGGGGGCAGTATAGCCTAACGATCAGAGTATTAAGGCAGAGATTCAGCAGATGTGAATTATATTTCCAATGAGGTGATGTGTATTAGCTCAGGCTCTACAGCATGCCAAACGATTGTTTGGCTTTCTTATCAAAAGATGCATGTTCAGCCACCTCAGGTTGAGAGCAGAGAAGACAAGATACTTAGGCACCTGGTCCTGCTGGCAGTCTTTTATTGAATCTAGCCCTTCATCTCTCAATGTTTTTTTTTTTCCTTCTGTAAAATATGGATGGTACTTATTTCTTTTGAGAAGCATCTTGGGAACTACTGATGAAAAACACTGTGTATAAGTTAACAGTGAAGTAAAATGAGCTATTTGCATTTCTGTTCTCTGAGGAACCTAGAGAGATGCTTAGGATAGCAACTTTACAGGAGACATTTTGTGTGATCTGTCTAGTATGCTAAATGCAAGAAAAACTACCATCAATGGTAACGAATTGTTAGACTTCTACAGCATCTTAAACATTTAAAATGTAGCACACTACTGAACGTGGTTTCTGACCTTTCCCTTAAAATGCCTGGGCACCAAAGGAAAAAGCAGAAGTATAACATTAATTTTAGAAAAGGTTTCCATGGAGCTCTGGGGCCTACCAATCAGGCAAATAGTAGAAGATATAATGTTGAAGACAATCAGTAAGTGCATGGATGAATATGATATCACTGAGAAAAATCAATGTGAATTTTGTAGAGAGACGTCTGTTTTAGGATTCCTTTAAAGAATCAATAATAATCAGCTGCTACAGGATACCTGTACTTTCAAAAACCTTTTAACAGCTCATCAAAGGAATCGAATCATTGATTCTTTCTAAGAGACTCAAGAAGAGGAAGCAAAGGGTAGGAATAAATGGTCAGTTTCGTCAATACAGGGAAATATCTCCTGGAGTCCTGTGAAGATCTGCACTAGGCCCTGTGCTGTTCAAAATATTCATAAATTATCTGAAAAAAAAAGCGGAGAGTGAAATGGCAAAGTTTTTTAACAGTACTGAGGGTATTCAGGGCTGTTGTTAAAAGACCTCCCAATACTGAGTTACTGGGTGCGATAAATCCCAGTAGTATAGATAACTGTGTGTGTGGATGAAAGCAGAAGGGATGACATCCACGTAAAAAGTAATTTTATGTTTACAATGGGGGGTTCTGAACTATCCATTACCTCCGAGGAAAGAGGTTTCAGAGGTCTAACAACTACTTCGGTGAAAGTGTTAGCTCAGTAGCCAGTTACGGTCAGAAGAGAAAATTGAATGTTTAGAAATTATTAGGAAAACAATAGAGAACAAAAGAGAAAAACATAATTCATTTTATACACAAGGATCTTGAGTACTGCTGGCAATTATGTCTCCCTGCCCCTGCTATCAGATAGCAGAAAAAGTATGGAGAAGAGCAACAATGATGAGAAAAGGTACAGAACAGCTCCTGAGAAAGGATTAGACAGACAAGGACTCTTCAGCCTGGAGAAGAGACACTGTAGGGAGTTTGTGGCAGAACTATAAAATCACGAGTAAAATTGAGAAGGTGGAAAGAGAACTGATTGTACTTTCTAACAATGCAAGAATTAAGGGGACTCAAATAAAAAGTTGCAGGTAAAACAGATGAAGCTCATTGCTACATAAAGGTGTGGAGACCAAAGCACTAATAGCTTCAAAAAGATATTAGACATATTCCTGGATGAAAAATTCATCATAAAATATTAAAAACAGAATCTAAAGTCTAGCTTTGGATGTTCATAAGCCACGGACTGTTGGACTGGTATGAGAAGGAAGATGGGTTTGCCCTGTGCTTAGAGTCCCTCCTAGGACTCTGTCACTGGTCACTGCTGGAGAAATGCAAAGGTTTCTGAAGGTCTGAGCCAGCAAGACCATTCCTGTGCTCTTAGTAGTGCTGTTAATTGCTCATTTGGTGGGAGCTAAGGTCTCTGTGCTTTTTCGGACTAGTAATGCCACACTGTAGTTGTCTAATGTGAAAAGGTAAGTTCCAAGCCTTAAAAGAATTGCAAGAACATGCTGTTTGACATCAGCAGTGATATTTAATATTTTTCATCCAAGGCTACAAGATGAAGAAAAAAACTGTAACTTCTCCATTAATTTTTTTAAAAAATAAAATTCAGTATAAAGTGCTTCCTACTTTATTTCAGAACAAAGGGTGTTTTTCTATACTGCAATTTAAGTTTTTAGAGTTATATCTGAATAATCTAAGAACAAAAAAGTATACTCTCCATTCCTCCCTTCCTCAAGACCTTCTTCCTGATGTTCCTCCCTTCTTCCCTATAGCTTTATTGCACAGATATGTTAAGACCAACTGAAATCTAAACTTGTTATATGAAGAGATACTACAGAGAAAAAATTCCATGAATTTAAAGTAAATGATGTAAATGAAATGCTTACTAATTAGTAATGAGTTTTGCACATCTATAATAAACATTCTCCTCAAATTTTAAGATATATTGACTATGTCACTAGGAACAAGTTAAACTATAATTATTTAGCATACTAGACAAGATTAAAATAAGCTTTACTGTCTGGGTTGTGCAACATTTTAATTGTGGAATTACATGACTGCATTTTCTCTTCTTATATTTTTTCTTTTAATAAGAAAAATGAAGTACTAAAACACCCATTGAGTAAAGCAGAAAAGCACATATTTAACTGTTAAACAATTTAATCATTGAGACATATGTTTATTGCTACTATGGTCTTGCATGCTTTGCTGAAGCTGGGCCTTGATAAATGAAGCTGAAATTCTAATGAGGTTAACCAAAACTAGCAAAGGACCCAATATCCCTTCCATCCCTACAGAGCTCAGCAAGCCAGCTGACTCCACCCATTCAGCATTCACTTCAGGACTGGGGCAAAAATCAGACCATGAGAAAAAAGGCTTGCATTTAAAAAGTATTTGTGACCATGCTAAACATATGTATTCTGATAGCCCTGATTGAACTGGTAGCATTATGGGGCTGTAATACAAACAAAACGTATGAAAAAAGAACCCTAACTTAGCATGGTAAGCATGCCTGATGCTTAGCTGCAATAGTCCAGAAAGGGCAGTGTGCTGTGGTACAGTGCGAGCTCCAAAAGGTCTGTCTTCCAAAATGCAAGCAAGGCAGCTCCCATCTGCACTGTGCCAGGGATGGGAAAGGGATGGTTAGTTTTAGCTGTGGCTGCATCTGCAGAAATATGGACTTTCTTCCTAGAGAACATCTCCCTTCTGGACTGATTTATGTTTAAACTGGCAGCCTTATTATTGAATTAATGTCCTTTTTTTGTATAAATGTTGTTTGCATTGCTCTTATCTTGATAATTAAAAAAGATACCTTGCAGCAACAATTCTCATCCTACCCCAGAGGACAGGAAACAATAAATCTGTTTTTAATTATTTCAACTATTCAGCATAACGCTTCAGAATCAAGCAAAATGTGAAAATGATATGTTAAAAACATTTCAAATGCATTTCTTCCCTCAAAAATGAATATTATGTTTTTTTGCTCTTTCATCATAATTCAATTACAATTATATTCTGTTAAGAAGTGAAAATAAAACATTTATCCACAGTAGGAAAATATTCCCGGACCTCAGATGGCACAGCATAAACATCAGTTAGTCAGACACCAAAATGCAGCACCAGTCACTTCACCACTGGATCAGCATCTCTCCTGTGCTCCGGGCAGAGGGAGGCACGGAGAGCTCTCCGGGGAGCTGAGGGCTCCCTCCTGCTCCAGCTTCACATCCCAGCCACGAGGACGTCATGAATGCAAGTCCCCCTATCCAGGCAGGAGTTGCATCCAACTCAAGGGTGCAAGTTATCTGAAAAAAGAGTGTCCAGATGAATAGTGATATGAAACCCATTTATGATTCAAATATCATATCATATACATTAATTGCTTTCTGCTTCCAGCATTTTAGATGGCTGCCAACTCCCTCTCACAGAGGAAAAAGGAAGGGCGTAAGCAATGGACTATTCATTTAGCAGCCCTGAACCTCAGTCCTACAAAGGATCTGCAAGGCGCCTGTTTTGTTTAAATATACTGGCACAGACCCTCTATTGTTATAAATTTACGTAGCTACATTAAAGTGATTTGCGAATTACACCTGTGAAATACTAATCCTTCATATTAATTATTTTATTGTTATGGACCTGGATACATGTTTAATTCTTTGAGAGAGATGCATCCCTAAATTATGTGTAGAAATGTCTCATGTCCTAATCTTTACTTTGATCTTCAGATATTCTGTTGTGGAGTGCTTTCTTTTTTTTCTTTTCCTGGGGGAAGGATGTTTGTTAGTTTGTATTAACTCTTGTCAAAAGATGTTGAAAGTAATTGACATGTGGGATGGATATATTTTGAAATATCTTGTTATATTTCCAGTTCTTTTCTCCCAGTATAAAAAAATGCATCAACTTGAACATAAGACATGTTGAGTTTTTTTTTTTTTTTTCCTTTGGTTGATTACTTGTCTATCAGAAACTGAGGTCGGAAGACTTAAACTCACGTTATGAACAAAAACAGCCATCCAGACATGGATCCTATAAATGACTCACTTAGGTCCCTGAGATCTTGTGGAGATTCGGTCAATTTATGAGCAATCTTCACACATTAACATGAAGACTGTGGTCCCCTTTGCCCCTCTTTCTGGTGGGTCTGCACCTGTCTGACTCCTCACTTACCAAGGAAGGAGGCTGCGAGGAGGAGCGAGAGATGCTATAAGGTGCCAAGTGGCAGGCTCTGAGGGGGCCATGCCTGTGCCCGCGCTGGTGCAGCGGGGCAGGCTGTGGTACAGGTGGTCTGTAAATGGCATCTCTCCCTGGCATTTCTTTGTGGACAAGTATGTGCTCATGGGGTTAGAGAGAATATGGCTCATCAAATGAGCCGTAGAGTGAGCATCAGCCTGGGAAAAGATGGAGCACAGAGATAGCTGTAGGTTTTTATTTGTATTCTTTGGATAGAGACAGTCACCTTTAAAGCTATATCACCTTCAGGCCCACATGTATGTTTTTCATTGCTTTCTTAAAAAAAAAACAGGAATAATTCTTAGAGCTAGTGGAAAAAAAATGTCAAGAGAACAATTTTGTGACAGAAAATATTGTTCTGTCTGAATGGAGATGTTTTGTTGGAGTAAATTTTATGATTTTTATGGGTTTCAGAACAATTATTTTTGACTTTTTCATTTGAAACTTTCTCTTTTCATTCCAGTAATGTCAAAATATTTCATTCTAGTATTACTAAAATGTTTCTTTCGGTATATTATATTTTAATGTTTTGTCACAATGAAATACATCTGAATAGTAGCTAAGAAAAACATTTTGGTAATGTCACAGCAGTGCTTTCATACCAACAAGTTTTAAGCTTTCCATTGCATGAAATAGTTAAAGAGTTATATTTGAATAATGTGAGAACAAAGGATAATTTTTTAGCATCATTCAGGACAAAAAAAGGAGAAATTCTAGAATTTCCCGTCACATCTAAACATTTAAAATTACAATTCAATTAAAGCAAAGAAGTAACATTTCAGTGGATTTACTCTTTTGTCTGTTTTTTTAGTCATTACCCTGGAAAGGATCCTACAAGGGTTTCTTTTTTCACATATTTATTGTAGGCATTTCCATTAATTTCATGGCAACTACTAAAGATATATTAAGTGTATGTGTATGATGTATGATTTACAGTATGATGACATGATTATTAGTAATAACTATAAATTCTTTTTTTTTTTTTAGCAGTTAAGTATTTGAGAACACTGCTTCCAAATGGGTAAAGCAAATTGAATGGCCCAACTATTTAATACCATTGCTGATTTCATGGACATTCAGTCGCAGAGGTAGTAGTGAGCAGAAATGTATTAGGGAGATAGTTACGCCATTAATATGGAGTGTAGTGTAAGCCCCACTCAGTGTAGTTTATACTCTTCTTCAGCTAAACTTCCCACTAGCGCTGGGCCCTTTTGCATTAGAATCGTCCAAAAAATAGAGGTGGACTCTGCATTTACTACTGTTGACTCAGTGCATAAACACATGTGCAGAGTGAGAACCTAGTTGCTTACTTCCTTACTAGAAATATGGAAATTTGTTGTAATATAGCAGTAGCTAGCAGAAGGGATTTTGGATGAAGAATAGAACATTGTGGGGTTGATGGAATGGTAGAAACAAGGTGAAATGAGAACTCTTGCAATTTTTCTAAAAGTTGTATTGACTGCTTGATCTAATCTATCCCCTTCAGCCTATCTATATTTAAATGGTGTAATGGTGTAACTGTTACCATCGGAAAGGGTTATGTCTTTCTACTTCCCTTTAATAATTTTATTTCCATCAACTCCATTCCTATGGTGAGTATTTGTTTTTGCAGCCATAATGATGGAATACATGAGTTGAAGCTGACAAGCTGAGCTACATGGGGCATAAAAGATTAATAAGTCCAAAATACAGCTACATACCCACAATCCTATCCTGCCATGCACTGGGAGGGAAAAAAAACTGCTGGATGCTGTCCAAGTATTATTTCCCTGTCACCTCTTCTTAGTTACATATGCAGTGTTCATGTATCCATTTTACTCATTTTGTTAATATCCAGAAAGAAAAGCATCTGTTTATCAAAGAACAATATTGCATTAGAAAATAGATGTCAGGGACAAGTATTTTCTAACTCCTCAGCAGACTCCACAGGGAACCAACTTGGGACAATGGTGGTTTAGAACCAATCTTTCCCATATAAAATAAGAGGATATTCAGGGGCATTTTAACTTCCAACTCCATGACAGCTTCATCCTTTGCAACAACAGAAAACAGCAAGAATGAAGAAAAATGCCTTCACAGACATGCCAAATATATTGTGAGATCATCTCAGCCCTAAACATGCATGTGTTCTATGTTCACCTCATCATGCAGGAAAATAAACAGGTGGAGATGAAACATTTTATTTTATTTTCTGCTTGAAAAACAAAATTGGTATCTGTATTAGGGAAGATCAAAATGTGACAGCTTGGTTACACATTTCCCAAGTTGCCAATTACTCTTTCCTTGAAAGTCTGCCTGCAGTAACATGTACATAATACATCTGAAAATAGATGAAACCTTCTAGTGCAACAGAGATTTTTATCTGTCGTGCTAGCTCTGAAAAGATGATCACGTTAGACAAGCTGTTGCCTGTATGGGCCATGTCAACGCTGTTGTGTTAGATGTTCTGCAGTGCAGACATCAACCTCCAGGGTACGATGCACCCTGACTCCACCCTCAGAGAAATGTGCTTACAACCCGATGCATTCTTTCATCAGCCAATTTCTTTCACAGCCTATTGAAAAGCACAGGAGAAGACAAGAGGTTTCCTGGCAAGCGAGAAGCCTTGCTCTGGGCATGGCAAAACCTTTCTGGTGGTTATCTGATAGAATAACAACAGGAGATTGCGAGGTCCCTGCAAAACACAGCCCTCAAGCTATGTGGATGCGGCTTTCGTGAAGCTCTTTGTGAGGCTGGATGGCGTACTCTGCTGGTCTGCAGGTGTGCTGGTCGCACACTTGCACAAATGTGGGACGTTATTTGCCTTTGCAATATCAGGACTGCACACGTATGGCAAGAGCATTATAGTAGGACAAGTTATGTGATGAGAGTGACTCTCTCCAATGTAGTGGCTTGGAGGGCAAAAGACGTTCGAGTGTAGGTCCTCTATTGGTTATGCATCTTCGATTCTCCTTCCTCCAAGTCAGCTACTGCTGCTACTTTCCAATTACTTCTGAAATATAAAGGATCAACTACAGAGCAGAGAGCGGCAAATAAGCAGGTTTTAGAAGAGGACATAGGTTCTCATTGCCTCTAAGATGCAACTTTGCAAGTAACCATGAAAGTAGTAGCCTAATCCGATGAGCACTTTCACATGACACTCCATTTACACATTGTTCAGGCCCTGGGGGCCCCAGTAGCCCTTGCTGTCCCTGCCTGCCCTGGCCTCTCCCACTTGCACCCTGGCCCCAGCCTCAGCCTGTGAGCGCCCACCTGGCCCATCCTTGGCCCATCCCCATCCCCGCGGTGGTGCCCAACTCCCCAGCGCCCCAAGGCCAGGGCTGCCCCAGCTGCCCTTGGGGCCCTGCTCCCTCGGGGTGAGGGGATGGGCCCTGGTGGCCAGGCCCGGCCCTGCTGGCAGCCCCTGCCCACACATGGATGTATAGTCAACTAACCACATAAAATTAGATATGCCCTTAAGTGCTAAAGGATCATGGTCATGCTGAGTGATTCATATGTAACGAGGTTTCTGACTGTGTGGCACTTAGTTTGCTGGTATAACACACATCAGTGCTTTGCACAAGTACAGCCATATGTTGTTTTCCTTTAAAATTTCAAATATTAGCAATTGAATGCAACATGCTAGGCGCATATCTTCCTTACAAATATTCAAAGGTGTAGAAGTCTGTCCACAGTGCTAAAAGTAAAGGAAATAATTGAGTTAATATGTAGGATAGCCAGACTTGTTAATATATTTTAATCATGAATAGATCTGGCTAAAAGCTTCCTATTAACTCTGCAGGTAATTGAAGAATTCCACTAGAAAAGAATGACCTCTTACTGTGTTTTTCCTTCATTTCTGTTGAGAGGAAAGATTCAAATGCTTCTTTCTATCTTCCCAGTCCTTTTTAGTCATTAGCCTTTCAATCCTAATGCAATTATTCAAAACATTTTGGTGGAAATCCCTCTACAATCACACTCATTTATCAGAGCTGTTACTTCACAGTTGACAGGTCAATTTATAGATACACTTGAGGATGACAATAATTAGAAAGTCCTTGACAAAATGTCATTCAAAAATACATTTTTGTTGTATATATTTTGAATGTGAATTTAGTGCTTGTTAAAAAAACCTGGCAATCAGTCCAGGAAGATGAAGTCTGACAGAGAAGTACCTGATAGCACAGTCTGTGGCAGGAAAAAATCCCAAGTGGAGCCTTGCTAATTTTGCTCCAAGACTGGTCATAAAAAAGTATTTAGTCTCCATAGATGTACAAGTCCTGGGCTTTCGCTGAGAGAACCAATACGAGAGAGAGTCAATTAGTTCCCACTTACACAGTGGCTCAGTACCGTGCAAACATGACTTGCTTGAATTGGATTGCGGCTGCACACTAATTTCACAGAGACAAGTGAACAATCATGTACTGGTAATGATTATCAGCTGCTGCTGAGCTAGGCTAGATTTGTACCAGAGATCTGAAAAGAAAAGTATTTGAAAAGCCTTGCTAATTAACCTCACGTTAAAAAGGCATCTCTATAAATTCATGCAAGCCTGAACTGGCAACTACAATTTTAATAGCAGTGGAAAATTAGACTAACACAGTTCCTCTATCCCTCCTCCTTTTCAAAGATTTAAGCATTTAAGAAAATATCTTATAGGTGTTCTGCCTCATATTCAAACTGCAGCCCATACGTATGCTTATCCAAAAACATTTTAGTCAGCTCCAATCTTTATGCTTTAAGAACAATTTCATAATTCCCAAAGCCTTAAGTTTATTAACACTGCTTGCTAGAATGACTTCTTCTTTCTTAGAGTTTGCTTAGGCATTAGTACTTATAAACTATGTGAAATTTCACCTACAAGGACATGGTGAAACAGAAGTGGTAGGTCACTGGCTTTTTATGCATCCCTTTCCCCATTTATCTAAAAGATAGTACTATACTTAACACAATGCTGGTTCAATTTGCTGAATGCGTATGAATTTTCTGCTCTAAGCATGTGATTCTCAGATCAATATTTTGTATTTTCATTTGTGTTCAAATGTTTGTTATATAAAATCAATATTGAGGTTATCACAGTACTACTATCTGCTTATGTTTTCTCTCTACTCACATTCCTATAAGTGTAGTTACATGTATGCAGGTCTAAGAACATAGAGAGTGAAACTGTGACTTGAACTACAGACATTCAGGACATTCTGATCAGTAACTCCATTTGTCAGCCACATACACTTTAATTTTCCCTTTTCCTCTCTTCCCCTTGCAATGCCCCCAGACTTCTTGCTCTGATATTTTTGGATTGATGAAAATACATCACTCTTATATTGCATACACACAAATATATTGTACATATATAAAGATATTTTGAACACATCAAGGACTCTTAAAAGCAAGTAATTAAATTTTAAACAAATATTAATTTAGGGTTTATCAAAAATAGACTGTTGGCCCAGTAGGGTGCTATATTCCAAGCAATTACCTTGACATTCTTCTAGCCATAAAGAATAAATCATAAACTGTATATGTTGTCACACATATGCCACACAACATTGTGATGTATTCTTCAAATATACATCTATAAACTGCAGATGCACTCAAAAAATAATGAAGCGTGGGTTTAAAACATGATCTGATCCAGGTCACATTAAACTCAGTAAGAATTTTGTAATAAACTTTAAGAGGAGTCAGGAATACTTATTACAGGAAGTGCAATATTGCTACACCAAAGAAAGGCACCATTTGGTGTTCTAACCAACTCCTAAAATGCTATTGAAAAGACTGGAATATGGGAGAAGGCAACATTCCTTGGGTTTAGTGACATCCTGTTTGTGACAAAGATGAGTGATCTCTGAAAATAAAACACTTTAATGTCTGAATTAAGCATTCCTTTGATCTGATGGGTAGTTTTATTCAACCGTAGGTATATTTATACCAGATTATTCATAACGGGTTATAATATTAATAGAAATACCACAAAAATTCAGGTGGAAAATACTTTAAAAATTCTACTTAAATAGGAAGACTTTTTTTCTGAAGTTTGCATTGTAGGCACAGCAGCGTTGAATTCAAATTACAATGACAATCTAGTTTCATCCAAAAAAGTTTCTAACAGGCTTTCCAAGACAGAAAAACTCAAATACTTTGGCTTGTTTTGGAAGAAGGTACTTTGTCCCTAATTCTTATAAAATAGAGATGAGAACTAAACACCTAAGTATCTTTGAGGATAGGGACCTACATATTTAAACATTTACTGCATATGACAGTAGAAGCCAAAAGATGCTTAATGATAGCTATGAAAATGTAATTAGGCACTACTTCATAGGGAGTGCTTAAGCCTATGCATGAGGCAATGCTGATTGCCTTTGTAAATATGGTTATGAGCGCTGTAGCTGAGAGGTTATTTTGTAACTTTTTAGTAAAATACTTTTAATATAGGATACATCATTGTGCAGTAAATATTTCTTTCTGGCATTTATTTTCATTTAGTTTCAGTTACTTAAAGATTTTTAAATTAGGTTCAACATGCATTTTTCTCCAGTGTTAAGCACACTAAAAATCATATTTAAAGTAAGCATTTCATAGTCCTGCTTTATATGTATAACTTTCTAATAAATCTTCAACTTTACAAACATTGTAGCAGCAAAAAAATGAGTGAAAAAAAGCGCAAAAGTAACCATCACAAGCACAATTTTATGAGGAAGCCTGTGAAAAGGTTTTGTGCAGTTTGCATGAGTATTTGTGTTCCTCAGAGGTAAGCAAGTTACCAATCTGATAAGTACTTATCAATAAATAAGCTTGCAGGTTTTTTACTGTATTTAGAATGCTGACTTTCAGTTTTGCTTGAATGGATTATAAAATTAATTCTCAGATGAAAAACAAGCTTTTTAATCTGCTGTGACAAAAAAAAACTACATGCAGCCTTGAACAGCAGTCAGGAAAGATGGAAAGAAATTACCTTTTTATTTTCAGTACCAGTAGAGTCTCATTTTCCATTTATGCCATGTGATTCTTATTAGCTGAAGGAGTCGCCATAAATTAGTTAGTATCAGATGAAATCTGTAACGGAGCCACAAATCCTTTTTGCTTCAGAGCAATCACTTTAAAGCATAAAGTATCTCAGAGAAAGCTCTTTGGTATTTTTTGTTTATTTTGATTTATAAAATAGTTAAAAGATAATGTGAATATCAGAATCCTAGATAGCCAAAGAACTGTTTTTAATATGGGATGGGCCATGTAGCGTGGACAGAATAAATACTGACAACTTTTTTCTTCAGGGGAGAGAGTGTTTTTCTGGATTGAATTTGACTTTTACCAATAGCTTCCTTACCTAGCTTAACCAAAATGCATAAAAGAGTGAAAACAGTACTGAAATATCCTAAATGTCCTAACAAAACCAGAACGTAGTGTGAACAACTGGAGAAGGCATGCATGATTTTGTAGGATTTAAAAAAAAACAAACATTGAATCTAGAATTTTAATTTTTCTACTGATTTTTGGGCCTGTCTTCACAAGGAATACAACTGCCAATCTGAAGTCAGGCTTTTTCCCATATGAGTTTATGGTCCATATGTTAATATTTATTAATTCACATATATTAACTAAAATGGTGGATAAGGTCTAGTTTTCAGCAAGTAAATGCTTGTTCCGACTCATAGTTGACATTAAGCAGCAGCCTCTACATGACTAGCTACTAGTCTGCCTTGGAACACACATCAAAAAAAAATCAGTGCATTTAAGTAGAATCTAAGCATACATATGCCTCTAAATTCTATTAATCTGTCACTGAGAACTGCTGAATTCAGACTGTGAACATGTTTTAGCGGATGTTATTAAGCCAGCAGTTTCCTGAAAAGGGCTTTTAATAATCTGCAGATAGGTCACTAAGGTATACTGTTCATCCTAAAACATAATAGCTAACCAAAGGCCTGCACTGGTGGTTGGATTGATCAGCTCCAGCTTTTGACAAATGACTAATCAAATATTTTTAAAAATATATTAAACAGACACAGGATAAAATAACGTTTTCCATGGCTGACTGCACAGTAAGTGAAATTGGCTTTCTGGAACCAAACATGGTCTAGCAAGAGTTCCCTGTTGGCATTTACCAGCCAGAACATATCTCCTCCAGCATCAAGTAACAATTGAAGTAGACTCCACATACATATATACACATACATACATGCGTGCGTGCACATAAGTACATGCACACACATGCACAAACACACCTATGTATGCCCAAAGAGCAAGATTTTTCAAGATTATGTGTCTAAGATTGGCCACCAAAAGTGGCATATCAGGCTTTTTTTTTATTTACTTTAAACATAACGTTCCTAAGTTTTGGAAATCATAGTTTTCATTAAGGCTCAAGGACTTGATATTTTCAGAATTTAAATAAAGTACGCTGAATGTGGGTTCTGCAGCGCTGTAAGTGTCAACAAAGTCTATGACCCCTAATCTGCATTTTAGCTTAATATGCACATGTAGCATTGCTGAATTCAATGTGAATTTTAGACACATATACCTAGTACAAAGTGTGGTGACCCAGGCTCTTGGCTGTTTGGCTGTTGTGACATGACAAAGACCTTTACTGTGACATTTAGGTCCCTAATTCCCCCTTAGAAAAATCTTCTCCCAATTAGAATAATAAATATTTGAGGAAAGAAGTGTATAGCTATAAAAAGTTATTTTCTGTCATTAACATCACAGAATAACTTTATAGAAAGAACGTAATATATGTTGTTCTGGTTGCTTACCTTGATTTGAACTTCAGAGGTTTAAATATTTAAGAAAGATCTGTGATTCGCTTCCTAGAGACCTGTTGTGCCTGAAACCAGAATTCTACTTGTGGAAAATGAAGGCGCATAAGCAGAATAATAATAAAAACAAGAAATAGGAATGTAAAACAGCAGCCCTGCAGACATAAGTATGTGGGGTATACTCGCTAACGTTTGTAGAAATGGGTTACAGATTTCTTATTAGCCCCAGATCCAGCACACTAAGGGACTATGCGAGTTCATAAAGTTCATCAAAAGTTAACCAAATCTATAAAGATTTCTAGTATTGAAGTATTGCATACACTCTTGCTAAGTTTATAAAACAAAATAGAACAGATTCAGAATTTAGTTAAGATAGTCTTCTTACTGTTGTCAAATTACAATAATGAGATTTTGGCTCCTGATGCAGGCAGTCTGGAGTGACAGAAGTGTCAGTCATGAAATTTTCGACTCTGTCCTGATTGGCTTCCTTCTGCATTTCTCTTGCAGAAAAACAGTGATCAGTATTTGGCTATAATGAGGCAAAATGATCTTCCCTTTATTTTCCACTTGGGAAAACACAGAGGATGAGATGGAATAAGAAGAGAGAAGCAGCTATACCATCTCCCCATGTGGGTTTTAAAGACAGATAACATATGAGATGCTGCAGATCAGCTGTCAAGAAGTGGATGAAACCCATCTTAAATTCTGCAGTGCTCTGCGTCTTGTGATGAAGAGGAAGGCATACGCAAACTGCCATCTTCACTAAAGCACCAGAATGCAAAAAGAAACTCCAGAGAAGAAGGAGAAGCAGAGGTAGGGATGGCAGGAGTTAGGGAGACAGACATAAATAACTGAACATCTGGATTGGTATGAGACTGGGAGGGTCTAGTTGATAGTTTGGGACAAACTCTGGGGGGAAGGCTGGGGGGAAGGGTGCAATAACATTTTATTAACTAGAACTGTGATACTGAGGAGAAGCGACAGACTCTCCTCACTCGCTGGTAGTGCCTTAACCTAGTCTGCAATCGGATCTCAGGCAGGTTTCCTAGCAAGAACGCCTCCGGTGGGAGCCAAAATTGCATGCCTGGAAGTTTGTGAGACTTGGCACACACAGGGATGACCACTGGGAATTCAAAATGAGAATGTGGACAAAGAAATATGATACACCTCCTCTGAATAATCTGAGGGCAATTTCATGCTGTTTCTGAGTCAAACTAATGCCTTTTTAATTACTGAAGGCTGGCAATGCTCATTCTTTTCCTACTCACTTTGTTAAAGTAGCACTGATCATCACAAATAAAACTGAAAAATGCTTTTGGAAATATCACGGTGTGCAAAAACTCCCACTTACTTCATCTCGTAAGACTCTATCAAAAACAAGAGGGTAGCACTGAGCCACGCGTCAACACCTGTGTGGAGGCTATGTCCTGCTGTTTCAAAGGGGATGGGGCCCCCTTCTGCAGTACCAGAAGCCAGTGCTTCTGACCAGCACTGTGTGCCTTGCTGCCTATAAAAAGCTTCCCAAAACTGTTTGCTTTCTTGAGTCTGACCTGGTTTTCTTACCTAGTTTTATTCCATTTTATTCTGTTTAGCTGCTATCTGCAGGCAAGCAAATTTCTTCTGATTCACTCGAGCGTACGGAAAGAGATTCAAGCCCTTTATCTATGCAAAATACAAGTGAAAACATACATCCCTTATACTGCTTACCCTTAATTTCCTGTCCCTCAATATCTGGTTATGAATTATCTATGAATTGGTGTTAAAGCTACGAAGCCAGTTAGGCTAAATTTAGTACTAAAAATGCCACATTGTTGTCTTATGAACTAGCAAATAAAGAAGAGGGGGATTATCTGTCTCCTTTGCGTCCGTATTTTAACTCGCGGTTTTCAAAAGCTTGGGTTGCCGTCACAGGGAGAGGGGGGCGTTTGAAAACATCCCACCAGCACGTTTGTCGCCTGTGCCTGGTGGCCTGCCCCACGAGGTGGGGGGCGCAAGCAGGTTGGGGGCCTGCTGGGGTGAGGGGAACTGAGCGTAACAGGCAAGTCCTCCACGACGGGGCGGAAAGAAAACCGAGGGGAAGGGGGATAAAGGCAGCCTGGGGCCCGTTGGCCACATCGGGCCGCGTAACGGGAGGGCGCCCGGAGCCGGTGTCAGCGCGGAGCGCTTCGTCCCTTGGTCGGGATGACACGGGGCTGAGCCGCCCCTTTTCCAAGACCCAAAGGCGAGGCGACATGATTTCCGTGACGCCTTTTCGTTCCCCGGAAAGCTCCGGTGCCCCCTTGCCTCCGCGGCTTCCCTCCTCCGGTGCCCGCGGAGCGCCGCGCCGCGCTGCGCGGCCGCGCAGGCTGCTCCGCCGCCGCCGCCCAAGGGCTCACACGCTGCTGCGCTTCGCCTCCCGGGGCCGTTTGCTGGCTAATTGCTCCTGTCCGCATCGATCGGGCGGGCGGGGAGGGGGTGGGGAGAGCAGCCCGGCAGCAACCGCCGCCCCGGCTCTATTTCAGGGCGGGCGGCGCTGCGCGACACCTGTCCCGGCCCGGCCCGGCGCGGCGCGGCCCGTCCCGTCCGGCCGGGTGCGGTGCGGTGCGGTAGCGGCCGCGCGGTGCGGGCTCCTGCCGCCCGTCGGAGCGGCCGCCTCCGCGCTGAACTGCGCGCTGGTGGCAGCCGGGCCATGGCCACCTCGGCCGCCGGGGGGGACCCGGCCGCCTCCGCCGCCGACGAGTTCAGCGACATCATCCGCAGCCGGTCCGGTAGGCGCCGCCGCTCGCTGGGCTCCGCGCGGCGCGGCGGGACGGGGCGGGCGGCGGCCGCCGGCGGGCTCCCAGGGCGCGGAGCCGCCGCGCCGCTGTGCGGGGGGCGGCCTGGCCCGCCCCGGCGGCCCGCGGGAGAGCCGCGCACCCGCGGAGCCGGGGCGGAGGGGAGGGGAGGAGTCTCTGCTTTTTTCCCTGCTTCTCCTTTTTTTTTTTTTTTTTTTTTTGGCATAACTTTTCCTTGCGTTGTGCAGCTTAGGAGGAATTTACCCGCCGACTCGCTGAGCAAATAATCGTGTTTTTTTTTTCTTTTTCGCGGCGGCGTTTGTGGCCTCTGGGTAGCAGCGATGGCCCCCTGTCCGGCTGTCCCGGCCGTCGGGGCGGGCGGCAAAGGGCGGCAGCTGTAACGCTCCTCCAGGGGATAAAGTTTCAGGTGCCTGGACTTCTTCTTTTTTTTTTTTTTTAACTTAGTCCTGGAAAGAAATCAAATCCCTAGTAGTAAAGATATTTATAGACCATTCAGTATTTATTCGTTTGCGACACAAGTGCGTGTGGAACTGCAAATAACATTTTTTCAGGCTGTACGTGCTTATCCAGTAACCAACCCTGAAAGTAAGGGCGTCCTTACACTGTTAAATGGCTTTAAAAAAAAAAAAAAACTGATCCGTGTTGTGCTTTTTTTAAGAAACAACAACAGCAAACAAAAAAAAATACTTGCAGTGCACCGTAGAAGAGTTTGACCCACTGAAGGAAATTTACTTTTGAAAATGTTGAAGTAGAAAAATGTTAGCATAGAAAATGTTGGTTGCAACTTTTTGTAAGGAGAACTTGCATTTTCTCCTAAAGACTCTGTGAATTTTGTTTTCGCTCTGGTGGTGTAAGACACTTTTGCAACAATACCTGGTGCTTCCTCGCTGAAGTCTCAGTGGCACAAAATTTGGGTCGAAGATCTTTACTGTTTTAGCAAAATAATTCTCCCCAGGCTAAGAGCCTACTACACTGCTCTTTTAACCGCTTCTCTTTCAGCTCAGCATTAAAGAGGAAATACAGGGCTTCTACCCTGTGAAGGCTCGAGCTGCTCCGTGGAGGAGCTGCAGGCAGTGCGGCTTGGTGGGTGTCGTATGCTGCCCATTAATTTTTCCCAAGACCCACTTTTGGCTCCCAGAGCATGTCTTTCACCTGTGTTTGTTCGGCATGAGAAGAATTGCTCAAGGAAAAAACTGCCTAATGAGCTGTCTCCATAGCCATTTCTGGTTAAGCCAGCGTGTCGACCTTTATAGCCACATATGATCCCCGTTCCATACTTAGCTCACTTATAGTTTGGGGAGCTATGAAATGGGAGACGAGAACAACACACAGAAAAGCCCTCATTTTTTAAAGGGTTATCTTTTAAAGGGTTATCCTGTTAACGTTTATCTTAGTATCCAGGTGGTTACTGGTTGGAGACAAGAGAATCTGAAGGCTTGCAAAAAGAGTACCTTCAGGTCCAAGTGTTTTCCAGAGGGTGAAGTGGCTATTGATAACTTTGTTATGAAATGTTTACAGCTCAATGAGCTAACAGAGCTTTTTTCCTCCTTCTTTTTCTTCCTCTCCTACAGCTAGTAACTACTTTCAACATTCAGTTACTTTCTTGTTTTAATCATAACTGAGAACAGGCATTCACTGAAAAATTAGGAAATGTTACCTATGTGTTTCCAAATTATCTCTTATTTTTTCTCTTTCACTTTGAAAATCTGTTTCTCAATCAGCTTAGGTTGCAATATGTTAGATGCATGGTATAACAGCTCAAATAGCTCTTACCTTTTTTTCCCTACGGTTTCTTGCTATAAAGTGGTACTAACATTTAGAAGTTAGCAGTAGACACGGAGCAAACATTTGTGTTCTTAACAGGATACCATTCCCTCAGCTGTTCTGTCTGAAGAATCAGAAACAGGGTTATAGAATTGCCCCAGATGTTTATAAGCCTGAAGAGATGACAAAATTCATTTTCTATGGCAGTTTTCATCACAGGTACAGCTTTTTTCCTAAGCAGTATACCACGCAATGATCTCTTACTCCTTTTATCTTTCCTTGATACTGCTGAACTTTGAAATGCACTCCTGAAAATCTGACTATGGCATTTGGGGGAAAAATAACATAAGCTAACATAGTAAGCTGAGAATGAATTAAAAAATTTCATTTATGAAGAAGTCTTAAAGTGGAGAGGAGGAGAGAGTATGAATGTTTTATCCTTGTTTTGGGATTTTCTGTAGACTGTTACCTGGGAAAGGCATTTCTGGAGTTCTTATTGCTTCCCTTGTTTGGACATACATTCACCTTGAATACGTATTGAGTTGGAAGTTCTAAGAAGGCGTCTCATTATCTTATGGTTGAAATGCTAGCACAGCTTTCTTAATGTAGTGATTGTAGGAGCCTAAAACTGTTCTCATGTGGAGTTTCATACGCCTGCAGAAAGGTTTTTGTGATCCAGTAGGGAAATTCTTGATGAAAGAAAATGAAGCTAGTACTGTAAGTCCTTGGAGATTCTCAGAACATCAGATATCCAAGCACTTTGAAAGGAGATTGTATCAGTTTTGTTTTTCACTGTGTTTGTATTAATTTCATGCTTCAGAGGTCTGCTGCTTTCTGACATAGCTTGGAAGAAGTTTTTGCCCTCCTACATACCAAACTTGACTTCTGGTAGGTGTGGGTTTTGCCTTCTCCTAAAACAAAAGAAAAGATACAGGGCAGAATATGGTAGTGCACTTAGCCATACTAAAATACACTACATCATTACCATTTTTTGAGGTTTTATTTAAATGCTCAGAACTCAAAGTGCACCGCTGTTTTAATAAGGTAAATGGGCTGATGCAGATAATGTTAATCTGGTCATGCTGCTGTTAATTCTAGGTAAAATAATTGGAAAAAATATGAGGATTCACTTCATTTAAAGAAAAAATAAAATCTTATGATTAAAGCTTGTTAATGCAATTTAGTGGGAAGCAGGCTTTGTCAAATTCTTTTCTGTTAACAAATTTTCATGATAATTTCTCTCAGTACGCTACAAACAACAAAAAAATTAGTACTAGCAATAAAATGCCTAGTAAATTGTTTAAAACCCACAAAAGAGTTGTATCTCAAAAATTGCCATAGGGGGACTGTAATGGAATTGGGTTATCCTTGTTGTATCTCCATGGGGATAATTACTGGTTCCAACAGTTATTCATCATTTTTTTCACTTTCATTCAGGCGATCCAAACCATTCTGTATGCCTGCTTGAAATTTGTGCAAATACAAAGTTTAGGAATGAGGAATTTAAGCTACGCTTTCATAATGAGGGACTATACCCAAAAATAACTTAGTGGTTGCTGAGGTGTTGATTCAATGTAAGCTCTTAACGTGGTGAGGAAAGCTATTTTTAACTTTTGCACATGGCATGACCAGAAAGTCCGGTACCTGTTTGTCTGTTCCTTTAAAAGGATGTTGGCAAAAAGTTGGAGAATAAGGAAGAGATCTACAGAAATTAAGAACTAGGATAAATATCTGTGGAGAATAAGTTTGTTGTTGTTGATACGTTAGAGGTGCGTGAATGTCTTTACAGGCAGAAAAAGCCTGGTTGCTGAAGGTCTAGCTGGGGAAGGCATAACAAGAAACAAAGTTTCAAATTTAAAGAAAGTATGGTCTCCAAGGGTGAGGATGGTAACCTCTGGAGATACTTGACTCGACTCTTGGTACTCCTTTGCAAGATAAGCTTTATTCAAATAGAAGAAATTACTGGACTCCATGCTTAAGAGTCTGTGGTAAATCATCAGCCCAACCATCTGTCAATAATAATATTCATGATCATATTCTGATCATGATATTCATATGTGAATCTTCTCTTAATAGAAAGATACTTTCTATGGGGCTTTCTAGTTTAATGCCTGCCTGCTGAGTAGGGCTTTGCAGGTCATCCCCAGGCCTGACTGACCACTTCGCTCCTTACTGATATGAGATTTATAGGAAGGATCCTCTCCTCGACCCATGTTGGGATGCTGGGAGTATTTCCTCTGCACCTCAGCACGCGTTCTGTCTCTTAGATGTTGTGTATATTTTAAAGTAGAATATAAAAATAATGCAATACATACATAGATGGATAATTAGTTGTTTAAAATAGCAGCACCAAACCAGGACTCGTCTGGGTTTTTAGGTTAGCTGTACGAGGCTGATCCAGACAGCTGTCAAGTTAGTATTAGCAAAAAGGAACCGATACTGTAAAATAATGTCAAACATGAACATGTCAAAAGCTTCAGTTAAACAAACCAGTCTAATAAGTGTGGGTTCTTATTGTATTGTACTTGATGTCATACTTATTCAACATATGAGGGCTGTGATTTTGGAAATGGAAGTTGTAGAGCTTACTAAAACCTATCTTTGTGATTTAACTCCGAAGAACCTGTGGCTTCCATTGGACCAGGTTTTCTTTTCTGGATATACAGGGAAATACCTTCTGATTTCTTCACTACTTCACATGCAGCTTACATAAAAAGGGCTTATGACTTCATTTGTTCTTAACTTCTATCAAAAAAAAAAATGGAGATCCAGCACAAGCTGCTGTTATGGCATGATGACTTTGCTTGGAAGAGTGGATTGACACGTTTCAAGGTTTGTGAGTAAGAATTTGATCCTCTCCACAGCTGTCTTTTATATTCATTGTGCTAAGTTTCATGACTTGAGGTTTTGACTATAAGATGACAGTTCTGGTCTTTATGTACAAAATAGCAATTATTCAATAGGAATTATCACTAAGCAGTGTTAAGCAGGTATATAATCAGGAAGATAATTCAGAAACAAAAGAGCACTTTATTTCCTGTTGTAATTTAATGCTATGAATAACTATGGATATAATAGTGTATTTTCCCCCTCTTTCTTTGACTTTTCCTCCCTCCCTTTTGCCCCTCAGAGCTTCATTGGTGAGAAAACTGTAGGTGACGAGGCATTATTACGTCTTACACACGTTGTCTCAAACCGGGTAATTTGAGTGGCTACTTCTCCCCATTTCCTTCAGACACCTGGATTTACGCACTTTCACCAGGACAGAGAAATCACAGAGGGCTGGGCTCTTATTTCCTTGGCTGAAATGCATGTCACCCACCCTGTCCAAAAGATAATGTGTGATGAATGTTGACAGGATGTCTGACAGAGTTGAGGAGAACAAAATGAATTGACAAATGATTCAGTGCAACGAGGTGTACGTGTTGTATTTGAGGTGCGGTAGCTTGCCGACCAGGGAAACTTTTCCCCCCTTCCCTCTCCCCTATTTTGTGTGCTGCCCTCTGTGCCTCCTGCTGGGCTGCCCCTTTGTAACTGGCTCAGCCGCCTGCGTGCATGCCGGCGGGCCAGGGCAGGGCGTTTGCCGTGCCCGAGCGCGTGAGCTGCTCTCTGTCCCAGAGTGCTGAAATGGCATTTGTGGAAAGCTTCTGGGCAAGAAGATTAAAGGAGGATCTGCTCTGAATCTGTTTGAGCATTTATGACATGCTTGCATGGCAGTGCTACCCTGGCTGCAAAAAGTTGGATCCCCTTCAAAAATAAAAGGAATACCTTCATGGCTGCTGAAGGTGGGGATTTGGCGCTAATGAATCACAATTAGTGCTCTGCAGTGAAGGGAGGCTTGTACATGGTGTCTCTCCTCCTGAAAGTGCTGTATGTGGGAAGAACCGTGGATCTTGTCCAAAATGGCTTTGGTGGCTGAGCCAAGCTACAGTATCCAGGGGAAAAAAAAAGTACAGAGTCGATGGTCAGAAACCTTGTGTATATGTAAAAAATATATGTATATACATGTATATATAAAAATATATATGTTATATGTATATTTACACATACACTCACATATAAACTTGGTTTTGGATGCATACTTTCATAAAAGTACTACTAAAATGTCTCAAAATTTAATTCCAGTTAAATACTGTTCCCCTTGAGCTAAGAAATGTTCACTTTTGAAGGAGGGGGGAAAATAAGCTAAAAAATAATTTAGTTCATATCTTAAATGTAATATCTTGCTTTTGAAATATCTAAATGTTTTCCTGAATTGCCTGCCTTCTGTATACTGTTGCCTTGGTGACAATATCTTTGTACTGTAAGAAGTTTTGATATTTCAAATGTAATTCTAAAGACACGCTATAGCTAGGTTTCTTAAACTGGCTTAAAAGTACAACATCTGTAAACAATTAACATTTTAGCTAGTTAAAAGCAGGTATGAGGATTTCATTCTTGCAGAAGGGACAATGTGTACAGCAAATGATTGTGTCCTGTAAGTACCCACTTCTTGTGACTGATTGTAAAACTTGTTAGACAATAACTGTAATGGACTTATTTTCAGTAAATGCATTTCCAGGAATCTGGATCTTAAACAGAGCTAAGTTCCACGTTTCGTCTCTTATTGCCTTCCCCTTTTAAGGTGGGAATTGCCATTGTCTCATGAATGAAGCAGTAATTTTTTGTGGTCATCAGCAATGAGCTAAAACAGGCAATAAATGACTTTGAAGTATGAATATCTTCTGGTGAAGGCTAACCTCACCCTACTATGCACCATTATTTTGCTGTCAGTGCCACCATCCACTATTGAATGCATGTGATTACCAAAGAAACAAAACCAAAAAACCCAACCTTCCCCTTATTTCTGGAGCTTGATGAGCAGTGTGCTATTTTGTGTAATCTTGCTCAAGTATTGTATTGAATTTCAAGGTTAGTTTACTGTTGTCCTTATCTTGTATGTTTGATACCAAGAGCATGATGTGATTGAGTTATGCTGCAGCATGCAATCAGATACCATAAATAGTATTATCTACATAAAGTCTTGGGAGCGGTTGCTGGGCTGCTTCTAAAGTGCTCTTTGGCTTGGATATTGAAGCCGCAGTCTGGATCATCATTTTTAAATATCACTGTATTTACTAGGCAGATAATACACTGGCTAGCTGACTTATTTTCTTGTTTAGGAGATTCATTGAATTTTAAGAAATAGACAGTGATTAACTATAGCAAATTCATATTTTGTTCAAAATTTGTAAAAGCTATTTGTGTCTCTTATTCGGAGAACGTAACTGGTAGTACAATTCCTGCTTTATAAGCACTATCAGAAGATACTTACCTGCAAACATTTAAGACGTTTGTCTTGTTTTTTAGTAAAGTAGAAAAAGAAAAGAAGAAACTTGAAGTAGATTTTTCCCAAACCTAGTGTTCTAACTAAGTTTAAGATAATGATGGAAGGGAGGAGAAACTGTAAAGAATGTAAATAAGTGAAAATTTTTCGATGAATTGCAGCTCCAAATAAACTTGCTGCCACAAATAGCTGTGGCACTGTTTTATTTCAAAGGCAAAGCATATTTCAGTAAACAATATCTGACTTTTATCTTGGGGGAGTACATTAACAAGCAGTCATTTGAAGCAAAACTGCTGCTTGACCATTATTTTGTGACGTTAATTTCTTTTGTGGAGCCTGCACTTTTCATTCTCTTTAATGTCATGGGAAGTTTTTATTTTGATATTTTAAATTATGTTTTAATTAACTGATTATGAATGGATTCATATCACATTCCAATTTGATGCCATAAGATCAGTAGAAATAGGCTGGTATTATGAAGACTGTCTAATAAGCTTATTGGTATTTTTGTTCTGGATGGTCCACATCATGTACTAGAACTATCATCTCTATCTTGAGCTTTGCAGGTTACACCTAAAATGTAAAGGATAAATCTGTTACATCTGTGACCCAAACCTGTATCTTTAGCCCCAAGTGTACCCTAAAATTCTGGTGGCATTCTTGCTTTAGATTGTCTACCATGACGGTAGGAGCATATGTCCTGACAAAATTAAGCAATTGGCAAAATAAAATCTTCTGCAGATTGTTTTTTATCTTCTGTTTTTGTTGTTGTGGTTGTTGTTTCCCGTCCCACAATAAGTAGGCTAATTCAGTTAGGCTTTGTGTGATCTTTCCCTTATTATCTCAGATGTAATGTTTTGCTGAACACTAGAGGGAAATAGCTAAGGTTCAAAATATGTGCTTCAGAATATTAAACTGCTCAGCTGAATACTGGAATCCTTCTCAGAAGGGTTTCTGGTTGTTAAGGACATTGGGTTGTATGGATTTAAACAATAACTTCTTCGTAGCCTTGCAGTTACAAAGAAGCTGAAGTCTTGCTGGGCTAACATTGCTGCTGGACTCCAGCATGACCAGAATAGAGACTGAGGGTCAAATCTGTTTGGGGACAAACTCACAAATATGCGGAAGGATTTGTTGCCTGTTTGAGATTCTTTCCTCGTGATTTCTTGCATCCAGCATACAGGCAAACAACACTTCTACTGTAATGAAGACTTTCTGCTCTCCCTACTTAACCCTCTAGGATTTGCTAGTTACGTTAATGCAGGCATTTGTTGTGTTTTTCCTCATTATGATACTGAAGGCCTATGGCAGTGACATTGGCATATACCTCATTCTGTGGAATGACAATTTGGTTCTTTACTGCTGTTTTTGTTTTGTTTAGATAGCTGTAAAGATCTATCTTGGCTATCAGTGGTGGAAAACAGAGCTACAGACTGAGACCTGGTGATGCTGCACTGACATACTGCTACACAGTGTGGATGTAACCAGAGGCTTCTTCTGCTGAGGCAGGCTCCTGCTCTTTGTATGCTCCAAAAGTAATCGAGAGAGAACTGAATTCATCATTATAGGAAATAGGGGGTACTAATGCCCTACATAAATTTGCTCCCCCGCACTGCCTTTCCAGCGATCTAATCATTTAGATATAAACAGATGGGTCAATGTGATGGCCCTTAGGCAGTCTTCCCCTCTCTCTCTGAGCGATCGCCCATGATCTTGTCTAGCACCGTTTATCTTGAATGCTATCTTAAGGGTCTCCACCAAGGGTCCTGCTAAACTGGAAGGAGTCCATGAAAGGAGTGTGAGGTGATAAATTGCATGGTAGTGTAGAGAATTAATTCGTCATTATGATTGCCATTTGGCTGATGGTTAAGCTGAGGCACGGATACTGCTAATGAATTCTTGCAAAGCTGAGAAGTCAATTATATCCCGTGCAGTTGAGATATGGATCACTTTTCATCAAGATTTTCTTCAAGGCTCGCATGACTTCTCCAGATAATAGATTGGCAACTGAGAATTAAATGAAATACCAAAACTGATTCCCATCTTTAAACTCGAATACACACTCCCTCAAGATACTTTGTGGGGAAAAAGTCAGTTACAGTAGAGTTGTTTCTTTTTCCCCTTAGAAAGTGGCTCTAAAATAATCTCCTGCCTGACTCATTCAGACTTATGTAAAATATTCTGCTAGAAAGTTCTTAGCAATGTGATGTGTCAGGATTTCAATCATCTGTCATAGGAAAGAAGAGAAGGTACTAGTGTGTAGACACATTACTAGAGCAGTCAAACAACTAATTCATATGCAAAATACAAGTACTCACCAGGAAGAGTTTAAAGTTCCTGAAAATCTAGAATAGTTTTAAAAGCTCCAGAGCTTAAGTTCATGAAAGTACTGTATTTTTATGTATAGGCTTTTTAAAACAATTGTCTCTGCTTAACTGGTATTAACAATATCCTTCATCTCTTGCATGCAGCTGTTGTAATTTGTAAAATACTTCTGAGTTTAAACTCGTCACTTTCTGAAATTGTCTTGCAAATTATTCATAGCATAGGTTATAATAATGAGAAGGGATGTTTTTGGAGCATGAATCTGTATAAACACTGTGAAATCCCAACTTTGTTATGAAAAATGAGCCTAATACTCCTTGCTGCAAAGTGTTATACCAGATAGCACCCTGAACGGATTAGGCAATACTTCAGTCAACCTACAAAGAAATGTTATTTAAAACTCATGCTTTATCTTTCATGAATACATCTTTTACAGCTTAAAAAGAAGGAATCTTCATTCTATCAAAAATTGAAAGAATTATTTTAAGAACAAATGTTCTTTTTAGTAAGGAAAGCAAAACTTGCCAAGAATTGCAACCATAGAATGGGGAGCTCAGCTCCAACTCAGCTTGTGATTACTTGCCAGTACATCCCATGATAGGCACAGGGACTGACGGGAAACCTTCTCATTAATGTGGGTTTGTATGAAGCAATATGAAATTCTTGAAAGCCTTCAAGTTCTCAGTCTAAAAGCTCAGATAGCCTCTTTTTGATTCCCAAATTGTGACAGAAAGGCAAGCTGAGTTTCTTGGCCAAAGATAGGCTGTAATTCCAACTTTGCAGTGTTGATTACCATTAATCAACTTGTAGCAGAGCAAGATGAGTGTTCTTGTGCTGTATTTCAAATGTGGATCCCTATTCTCTGATCAAATCCAACATTACCTCACTTTTGTACTCTGCCTGAGGCTGATCTCTGGCGTAGGCTTTCCTCTAACCTCAGAGGATGTGAGGGGACACAATTCACAATTCATGGCCATGCTGTTCTTCAGGGTGGACTCAAACACCCACCTGGCTATGGGGTGGACATGGCACTGCCATGTACCCCACCTTCATTTGCAACTTCATCATATGGATTCAAGGAGCTCCTCAAACTTGATGCAACTCACCAAAACCAGTTAACAACTCGTACAAGTAAAGTTACAATTTAAATACAAGCTGCTCTTGCCCAGTGAGGATGCCAGCAATCTGAATTACAGGCTGGGTGTTCTACATGTTACCCTTACTCACTAGTCTGTGTCCCAAAATGAGTGTGAAGATAGCTGTTGTTACTTCTGGAAACAGAATAGCATCTAAATCAAGTGGACAAAACAAAGTATAGGATGTATTAGTATCCAAGTGATTGAAAATAGTGGATGTTTAGGTATTTTAATAAATAAGCGGTATTCTAGGTATGAAGGAAAAGGCTTACTAGTTTGTTGAAAATGTTCTGGTTGCAGTTCCTCGCCAGGGCAGTGTTTTCAAATGAGAGATGACACCTTGAAGTACACAAATATATTCCCTGTACAGAGCACCAGAAATGTGTGGTTGATAGAGCTATTGTTTCAGTGCTGCATTAGCTTAAAAATATTCTAAAAAGATAACTGCTAAATACTGTAATAAGTAGTGTATTCTTTGTGCTTCTACCGAGACAGATTAGAAATATTGTAAAGAGTTACTATTTGAGAAACCTCAAATAATATGGTAAAAATCTAAACCTCTGAGAGTGGCTGGGTGGGCAGAAATATGAGATTGTTTCATGTGTCCCAGCATGTTTTATATATACATATAAATAAAAAATATATATGTATGTATATGTGTGTATATATACATACATGCTCTGAAAAATGAAGACAATGCGGTCTAATTTCAATTCAAATTCCTTATTGAATATTTTCGTGTGATTCAATTAGAATGCTGTTGGCAGCAGTTTACAGAACACTTGTCAAAGTAAAGAGCAACTTGGCATATTGTTTTCAGAACTTCAAGTGCCGCATTATTTAAAATTGGCACTGGAATTAAACCTATATAAGATTTTTTTTTTTCTTCACAAAAAATTTACCAGTATAGTAACTGACTCCATGGGTACTTTATGCAGACATGAACGTGACTTGAATGAGGATATCCCTTTACAGATTTTTAGAGCCAGAAATTGCACCGGCTTACCTTCAGTGTGTGTGCGGCTTATTTAATGAAGTGATGAACAGAGAACACAAAACCTGAATAAACTGAAAAGGACAAAAGCTGTGAGTTGTCTAGGTATAATTACAGATGGGGTTTGGTCTGTTATTTCCCCTCCCTCTCCTCTCAAGGCAGGTTAATTCATTCGTTGATATTCATAAAAACTTTATGACAACTAAATTTATCCAGTGCTTCAATGCACATGATATATCTGTACAAAGATAGAATATAAGTTTTTTTCAAGCATGCACCAAAAGACTTGAGTAAATTACTAAAATGATTAAAAAATATAGGTGTGCAAAACATTATATTTAATTTTTTTGGACAGCAAGCATGTCTGGTGTTTAGCAGTGAATGAGCTCAAGCTCTTATCATGAAGAGTTTTGTATTTGACACATCTACTCTTACTTGAATACTGTGTTTCTTAACTCAGTTTAGGAAAATATAGTGACAGCAGTCATAGGCTCACTCATTTAAAATGTAGCACTGGTATTCAAGTTAGGATTATGAGTCAGGTAGTTTTGAGCTGTGTCACAGCTCAAAACTGACCTATGCGTGATAATGGCTATCATCTTTCTGGTAAGGATCCAAACTGTGGTATTCCATGAAAGGAATACAGTTTTATTCACTCCCCTAGTCAGCATATGTATTTACTCACAAGGAATGAAATGGATAATGGTGAACTATGCGGCTTCTTTGTTTTAGAGATAAACAGTGTAGGTCACTGGTGACTGATCTTTTGAGGAGTAACTGGTCTTTTTGTGAGATCGTAAAGAGCTGATTTTTCATGAATGCTCCTTCAGTAAGTGACATTGTGTTTGTCTTAGTTGATGATTGGCAGTAATCTGATTAGAGGGGTAAAGGTTTTTAAGGCTCATGCTCGCTGCTATATTCTCTTCTAGAGAAACATGGAATAAAAATTAAAATGTTAGGATGTTGCAGGTAAGGCTCTTCCAGCCCAGTCCTTTAAAGCAAAAGATCCAACACTCTTGTACTGTGTCAGGTTGTTTATGTGTGTTTATTAAAGCCTTAGAGTGTGCTTTGGAGGAGCATGCTGGAGTTTCTGACCCTTTTTACTCTGCAGCTTTTGAATATATTTTAGCTGAACATGGGATTTGAATGACTGCAACAGTTTTAACAGGCTTTATTACCTCGTAGCACAGACTACCAAGCTACAAGAAGGGAGCAGGAGAAAGGTTTCCACTGAGATTGTTGGAAATGATGATCTTAAACTTCTTACATACTTGCCCATTCTGCAATGAAAGCTATTAAAAGTAGATCTAAACACTTTAGATTACATTCTGCTCCGGCACCTAAGAGGATTGAGTGGAACGTGGTAGGACTGACTCCATGTTGGTGGAGAAAAAGAAAATTACTCTTTTAGTCTTACATATTAATCTGGGTGATTTTTTTGTTTGTTTGTTGTTTGTCATATTTTTAATTGGAACCTCATTCAAATTATTGTTATTCTCTACTGTAAAATAAAGACTAGTGAGCTAGTGGTACACTAAACCCATGCAGCCTGATGACACTTAGTTGCAGCCTTAGCCTACATGCGTGCAATCCATGTTGTGACTGATGATCAGATGCGGCCTAGAGTAGGAGAAGGATCTTGCGTCTGCTTCACCGTTTTTGTTTGTATGGGTGTTTTTTTTGTTTTTGTTTTTACTTCAGCTACAGTGTCCGCCAAGCCACATTCCCTTAAAAGATATGTACACTAGCATAACAATGTAAACAGTTCATTTTAATAGCTCTCACTGGGAAAAGGTAAGTAGAAAAGAGATGGAAAAATCTATAGATTTTTAGAAGGATTTCTTTTAAGTGCTTTTTCATAACCAGTTGTTTAAATATTTAATGCAATGTAAACATAAACAGTTACTCTTTTACAAGGAATACATTCATTAAACATCTATTCAAGGAGAGGCATATATTTTACAATATGACAGTAGGACTTGGAAGGTGCTTATCTAAGGAACAGGAAATGTATTGTATAAAATGATCAGAAAATAGATATAAGTTTTTAGCTTGCAAATTATTTCTGCAGGGCTAATGGGATTGTAGACCTCAAGCTCTGCCAGCAGAATATTTTAAATCTTCAAATGAAATGCTGCACAAGTAAGTTAGTGTACATACAGAGGAATATATTTGCATTTTGACTCTCTCAGTCTTGCCTACATACACTTACAATTCAGTCTCTCATGAGAATGTATTTTACTCTTTTATTTTACTTTTTTTCACTTTTAGTCAGTTTGACATTGGCCCTTTCTCATCTTAAAATCTATGAAACTTGTGTTTCCCTGTAATTGAAGTCAGAGTATATTTGATCCTTTGGTGACTGATGTCATACTCCAAGTGCTGTATGATGTGTTGCAGTTAACTTTTCTTTTAGAAAGTACCTTATCTCACTCTAGTCAGTTATTCTATTTGAATCAGTTATAGTGAGGAGTCAAATCCGTGTGGAGCAGTAAGCTGTAATATTGCATTCAACGTGGCTGAAACTTGTGAACACTCATCTGTGGAGTTTGTCCTGTCAAATCTGTTTTCCCCTTCCCAGTTACTGACTACTGGAGCTCTGAAGTGTAGTCTCAGCCATGGAGAAAACCTTAGAAGGAAAGGTGAAATGGCATTCCATTTGGGGTTAATGCTCTTATGCCAATTTTACAGTTAATAGATGTATTTGTTTATATGAAGGAAAATGTTACGAGGAAATGAGTAGCAAGTCATGGTAGTCACTCAGCTAGCAATAGCCCTATGACACCAAATACCAGAATAGGCACGGAAAGCTTTTTTTACTTACTCTGCTCCTCCCAGCCCCATCCCTTACCCAAATTAGATTGCATTAAATAACACATATCCTTCTTAGCCTTGTTCCCTTCCACCACCTTAAGCTTGATTTCACACTCCCCACGTCCCCCATGCTGGAATAAGTAATAGTGTTGTGTTGCCTTCTGCAGAATATGAATGGAATTGAAGTGTAATAAAATCCTGATAAGGGAAAAGAGTTTTAAAAAATTTTTTTGTGTTTAGTTTCTGTGCTTGAGGAATTTTGTTCTTGGAACTTCTCAAAATAACATTTTTTCCTGCTTCTTAAACCAGAAGCTATGTAGAAAAATGTCTGACAACTTTATTTTGAATACGGTTGTAGTACCTTTTTCATTTTTTTTCCCCAGCAGTTCAGAAGGGATAATACATATGATTCATTTTATTTAATTTAAATGAGGAATTTACAATACAATGGATATTCTAACTGGGTAATGCAAAATAGAATATGCAATTGTGACTCTGATTCACCTACATAGAAAGGCTGCAGATGTAGTTAACTTTGTTCTTACTATATTTGTTTTTTAGCCTTACATTTTGTTGTCTTACGGAAAGTATGTAATTTTAGAATAATTTAGACTTTGATTCAGTGGATTGTCTGGATTTAAAAATCAGTCGAAGTCAATCCACTGAATCAAAGCACAAAAATAAGACTTGGCGTGTGTAGGGGGGAATCATTGCGTCATTTTTTTTTTGAGATTATTTTGCTTAATTTAGATTTTATGGGGAACATTCTACTGTTCATACCTAATTTTTTATCCATGGGAACTATGTCAAATAAGACTGTGCCCCCAAGTGTGTGCCACTTACAGTGAGGATCATTATCAAGATAACACAGTAACGATGGATGTGGTGATGTTGGCAGCCCAGTTTTTCCTTGTGGACTGACAGAAAATTCAGTTTCTGCTATATACTTTGCATGAGGTCAAAAGCACTCATGCTTCTTCCAAAAAAAAAAAAGAACATTATTTTTCTTGCAGCTAAAATAATCACCTTGTTTACTTCTGGCTATGGTGAGTATTGACTCATTAGCAGTGAACACGGTTATTAGTCTGTAGTGGTCAGAAAAGAAGAGTGGACCTTAAAAAAGAAGCATTACAAAAAGAAAAAATCTTTTGCGTATTTGTACATATTTTGCTGAAAAGGGGTATTTAAATATTCAGAATACAACATGCAACACAGATCTCTGTTCTTAGCTAGATCAAGAGATAATTTTTAATTCTGTTTGCCATGTGGTTACTAACATTGTGAAAAAGAGCCTTGACTTAAGGCTATCAGTCTATGAAGGAAAGCATGCAAGCCTCTAGTCAATAATTACCCATCATTAACTGCCACACCTCAAATGGGGTTTCACATTGCTATATTTGGCCTCTTACACACCGGTAGTTCTTTAGCTTTGTTTATTATGTCTTCTTGCTGAAGCTTGGGGACCAAATTTTACTTTTACACAATAGACAGTTAATGAAGTCCATTTGTAAGTTGCCAGCCAGGACTATGAATGCCCAGCCTTGTTAAAACTTCTGAATCCATCATTTATTTTTGGTCCTATAGAGTAACAGGGTAATTCTGTCCAGTTAACAGCAAAAACCCCAGCTCTGCCTTCTCTCGTAGGAGACAGTCATACCCTCTTGTTTTTCTTACTCCGTGTTTGCCTAGAAGGCTGTTACGTACCTGCCTCTTCGGAGGCCCCTGTGCCTCCAGGGCAAGAAATTAATGACTCCCATCCTCTGGGGCTCAGCATCCTTTTTGAGCCCACCAGGTGGTAAGTGGGCTGTCAGCTGATTCCCAGTGCCTGTGCCTGGTTTGCTGCTGGAGCAGGGTTAGCTATTCTTACAGATCCTGAATAAGATCTACTACATCATCATGTTCTGGTATTTTGTACATTTTTGTTGGATAACATTAATATTTATGAAGCACTTTATATTCAGAACTTATGCAACACAGAACACCTTTAGGAAGTATTGTTCTGTTACTAACTTATCTTGTAGATGAGAAAGTAAATTGACTTACCAAGGGCCACACAAAGCCTCTGAGGGAACCGGAAGTAAAACGTGGATCCATCAAAGTATCCTTTTACCTGCACAGTAGTACCTTTACTTTAGACATAACAGCAAGAACAACAGAAATATAGTAATGGTAAGAATTGAAACCATTAACAAGTAATGCAAATACACACCATCTATCTAGTGAAGTTATCACATAGCAGCAAGCCCTTCTACAAGGAAGCACAACACCATGCGTTCTGTTCTGTTAGTATGTGAATGCCTCAACCATGCCATCTGACTGTCTGCCAGCTGCATTTGCCTCCTGTTGAATGAGCCTGAGGCAGAGGTAGTAAGTCCTTTGCCAGTGATGAAACCAGCTTGGTTCTGTAACTCTCTCTTTTTCATTCTATTTCAGTGGTTTTTTCCAAAACGGTCTGCCTGTGGCACTAGACCTAGAAATGAGATGTTTATGAGGATGATCCCGCCTATGCAGAACGGGAACTGATTTGCAGTATTTGTGTTGCTAGGCTTTGAGAGGTTCACATAGAAAAAGAAAATAAATCTGTGTGATTAGCAAAGCATTCCTTGTATACGCTTCTCAAAGTTAAGAATGAAGACCCAAACAACAGCAAAGAAGTAAAAGGATAGTTAATTTGGAAGTAAAAGTTTTTGTCCTTACAACTACATTTTTGGCCTGTTGGGTGAGTGCTTGGTCGTTTGCAACTCTGAGGTAGATGTTACAAGCAGGAATGTGTCTCATACAGGGACCGCACCTGTAACATGAACTATTTTCTCAAGAAGCATCAAAGATCGCCCATTGCTATTTTCAGAACTAATCTCTTTTCTTTTTCATATACTATTGCAGCAGGCATTTGATCACCAATCTAATAGTGAGCCACTCTGAGGCATATTATTTCTGTAATGGGATGACACATTCCTAGTATGTCATTAAGTAGTTTGCAATCATATGAGGACAGTCTAGCTTCAATGTTTTATAGTGTCGAATGTGTACCACACAGTTGTTGCGTTAGGGACCATAAAGGTAGGCAAATTCTTATAGTGTAGCACTTCCATAGGTTTGTATAAATACAATCTTGCTTCTTTTTCTGAAACAATATTGCCCTGGATCTACAGCCTTGCGTCTGGGAAGTGCTGTAGATGAAAAATCATTTCTTGGCTAAGCTGCTTTTTATGCAGCTTGCTTTTCAGCTTTCCCAGTGTTCTTCCAGTTGCTATTAATTGCCTGTATAAAAGCTCTGACTGCAATTCCTGCCAGAATTTTGAGTAGGCACTGAAACATGTAATATCATGCTATTTCTTTGAAATTATTTTCTGATTTCTCTTGATTTCTACCACTTTTTTCCTCAGAACTGTTGATATGGTTTGCATAGCCAAATCACGATGCAGAAATAAATACAACTTGGTGCTGGTGAGTTTGACCAAAATGATGCTGTTGCCACTGTGGATGTCATAGACTGCGTGCGATGCTTGTTGTCACCTCTCAGGTGTCACAGATCGAGTGAACGTTTCAGGGTAGTCAGGCTTCCTTTGCTTGTCTGGAGAGTAGCAAGCTATGAATAGTTTTATTTGGCATGTGGCACGCAAGACATTGTTTTGCCACCCTTGTCTCCAAAACCCCGCTCACTAGAAGTCTCACCCAAAGTGTATTTAAATCATTTAGTTGATTTTAATGGCCATGAAAACACGATTGCAGTTGGCATGGACCCTCAGAAGGCAGTATATAATGTAAGTAAAGGCAGTAGGTTGCCAATTTGCTAAATGTCAGGCAGCTTGAAACCCTATTTGGGTAAAGGAAACCCAAGTCATAAGAGCTGTGACTTTCTTTATTAATATAGCAAAACAGAGATTGATAGATTGATGTTGGCATGCCTCTCAGCCACCAGCTGCCTCATAATGACTCTCCCAGCTGTGATACAAGTAGGAATGATTTCTAGGCTTTATCTTTAATTTTAGAGTGCTTATTTATTTATGTTGTGGTAATATTTTATTTAATAGTTCATTGAATATTTTTTAGCATCCCTGAAGAACTGCAAATCTTTTTCAGATCAAAGACAAGCCGGATAATACTCTTAGGTAGATATCTTAAAAAAAAAAAAAAACCCACTGGTCAATGATTACAGGTGCCAGATAAAGGCTGAAAGAACAAAAGACTCGCTAGACTTTTCCCTTTGCTTTCAAACCCGTAGAAGTCCCCTCGTGGGTCAGCACTAGAGGTTGTCATGATTAGCAATGAGCTGAGGTCGGAGAAGCAGCCAACATACTGGTTTCCTCTGTATCCATTTCTATGGCTGTACAGTGTGTGTATTAGGATACTGTGCTGTTGCAAGTCTGCTGACACTACCCCGCAGTCCCTGTAGTCTGAAGCGCTGGCTGGCACTATGGTTAGGCTATCACCCGAGAGGGAGCTGCGCTGAGGGTAGGCTATCTGCTTCAGTGCTGAACCAGCTTCTTCCTCTGAGCTGCGTGCTCTCATATAGCTGAGCTGTTATTAGGTGAGGAATCAGTGCAGCATGAACATAATATAGCAATAACTTTCAGGGCTTCAAATTCTATGATCCTTGTGTCTCTACTCCTGCTTGTTGCCCTCTGAGAAGAGCTGGCAGCAGTGATAGCTCAAAACTTCAGAGCTATTTGAGCAAAAATGAATGTTGCTACCCTGAGAAGCCACCAAGAAAAGAGAGATGGGGAAAGAGGTGGCATTGCAACTCTTGTCAGGAAAGGGAGAGGCACTTCTTGCTAACAGTGCTATTTCACAGTCCACAATTCCTCAGCAGCAGCAGCCAGGAGCAAGCCTGATCGTTGTTTATTGCAGTGTGCCAGGCAATGAGTAGCAGTGCCAAGGGTGCTTTTGTTGATGGGACAAGCATTGAGCTGGCCCATGGTTGCAGTCTGCCTTGTCTGGTAGTATGGCTCTTCTTGTTCTTGGCTTCAGGCTTTTCCCAGTTAAAGCAATGAGGTGGAAAGAGTTCTTGGTGTGTGGGAAACGTTTGTCATTCTTAGGGCTAGAGAATTAACTTTTGGGGTTAAGGAGTTTGTAACTTCTGCTTTCTCTGTGTTAATTCTGAGGAGAATGAAGACTCTCTTCCCATCTCCCTTTTGAAAGTCTTCTCCCTGACCCCATGTGCTTAATCTATTCTTATGTTGGCTGAACATTAATCAGTACTAATTCCCAGATAAGTGTGAAAAATTTATCTGGCTTTTGTTAGCTTTTTCCCTCTGATATTTGTATGAGCTTGATCAAGAAAAACAAAACTCTCTTCAGTTTTGTCTCTCAGATTATCCTTGGCTCTACTCCCATTCTAGTACCGTTCTTATTTTTTATTCCCATCAGAAGCAGAACTCAGTGAAGTTTGCTTCCAATTTGTGCTCTTTCAGAGAATGGACCTATTCTTTCTGACAACTTTAACTATGATAATTCAGTCACTGTATTGTCTTGGTTGTCTTCTGTAGCAGAGTTATGGTTTCTGCAATATCTTAAAAAAAAAAACAAAAAAGTAGAATGAGCGGAACAGTACAGAGCAACCTTTCAGAAGGCTAGAATGATTGTGAGGTGTATAAATTGAAGGATCTGTTATTTTTCCACTTTTTTTTTCCCCCTCTTTAGTTCTATGTTACAGATTTTGGATGTTCAGTAACTTAATATGGAGGGACCCTAAGACAAGTAATCTTATACTTTGAGAATGGGAGAAACAGGAATGTGGGAACTAAGGAGAGAAAAATTCCCCTCCATTCTTTTTCTGAATTTTATAATTTTCTGCAGCTGGTTAAAAATCAGTTAATTTATCTGTCTCCCATCTAACTAAAAAAATGAATCTATACATTAAAATACTTGCTTTGCATGATGTGCTTGCCAGTTAAATGATTAAATACTTGGGCTACATACTTAAATTGAACCTGATTCAGGATGTGGAACTATCTCTTAAACTGGAGCACATTGGATCAAAAATGAAAGGTTTTCCAGTTAGGCAGATGAAGCTGGAAATATCTGTGGAGGTACCCACCTATGAGTAAAAAGTTGTCTGGAGACTGATTAGTCTGCTGTTTTGAGAACTCATTTTATAAAAGGCTTTGCTTAATAATTGCTAACTAAATTCCTCACTGCCTGTTGCCAAACCGTTTGTATTTACCCTCAATTTTGTAGCTGAAAATTCTATCAATTTTTGTTCAATCCTTTTTAAAGTGTCAGTCTTAAGAAAAAGAATTGAATTAAAATATCAGTCCTTGGATTTTACTAACATTTTGAGCTCCCATTCTTTGTAATCACCTTGTCTGTAATTATTTGTTCAGTTTAAGTAGTTCATCTTCATTATAAACTGACTTGAATTTTTGTGCAATGTGCTAGGAATTGTAGGTTAAAGATTTAAAATGTTGCCCTACAGGTCAGCTTGTGAAGAATGCTGGATCTCAATCTGTCCTCTTCCTGACATCCTAAAACTTAATTTTGGGAGAAAGTAGCACCTTACTTAGCAAATCTCATCAGTAACATAAAATATAAAAATCAAAATGTCAAAATTAATAGAGATAGAGGATGACAAGTCTGGCTGAGGGAGAGCCAAAGCATGCTGCCATCACCTCTCCTAGCTGTTGGAAAATTGATCGGAGGAGCCTTGGTGTGTGGATGGGCAGCTGGGGTGGCTCAGATGCTGCGTCAAGAAGGAGCTACTGATGTCGAGGCCGAGACGAAGTGTCCCCCAGCTGCCTTCATGTCCATTTTGGTCCTACTTTCCTTGCAGCTAATTCTGTGTACCCCTTCATGATCTACCACGGAGGTGCAGACCTTTCCTGTTAACACTGTAAGGGAGCTCACTGCCTGCTTCTCCTGGAAAAGGGTAGAAACTACTTCCTCTGCAAGGAGAAAGGAATACTTGCCAGGAATGGTGCATAAGTTCTGAGCACTTAATTGAGGCCTTTCCGTTCAGTGTTTTTTCACTCTTTCGTTAGTTCTGCTTGTGTTCTGGAAGAGGTGTATACTTGACCTCCCTTCCAGAGGCAGTTTAAAGTGTTTCTCAGTGTAAGCAAGACAGTTCTAAATGCCACTGAAATCCATGCATATAATTCATTGGATTTAATGGTTTGGCTCAGGTCCCAATGAATGCTTGTTTTCCCGTCTTCTCTCTGAACTGTCATTTGGAGCATCTCCTTTAAAAATGCAAACAAATGCTAATTTTTTGACTCTCTTCTGAATTCCTTCATCCAAGTAGGTGCTTTTCTCAGTGAACCCAAGAGAAGTTTCTATTGGTAAATAACAGTTCAATGCAGTTTATGGTCTGAGTGTTCTAGGCAACGTGACAACAAAGTTAAATCCATTAAAACATGCAACAAATAAAACACAGAAGATAAAACTGCACAGATAAACAGCACTAAATCATAGGTTTGTGCTTAGGTTTTTCTCAAATAAAAATGGATTTTATTCTTTTAAAACATACTGAGCCTTAAGCAAGTCCTTAGTTCCAAAAGAAGGTGACACTAGTTCCAGTAAGCAGAGACAGGGGTACAGTCAGGACACTGCTCTGGTATCCTGGAGAAAAAGTTAGAGAGGGTGCTCCACACGTAACAGGCTCAAGTTGATCGATTTGTGCTCTTCTAACCAAACAGTATTATAAAGGCCCAACCTTCAGCTGACTCATCAGAGTCTGAGTAGAGATTTACTGGAAATCTGAAAAATGAGTAATTAATGATTCTTCACATTCATTAAAAAATTAGTATTGGAGAAAAGCAGCATGTGTTTCCTCTAACATTTTTACAATTTGAGTGGTAGATGGGGTCTCTTTCTCACACACCTGATCTGGGGAAGTTAGTGCTGCTGCAAAGAAAAATGAGTAGACCTCTTCAGCAGCTACACTGTTTTTTTTTGCCAGACTAAAAGGGGAAAAGAAACACTTGACCCACGCTTTTCCGTACCTACTGACAACCGTCCAAAAATACTAGCAACTTGCATGTTACAAGCATCTGTCACAGAGGCATAAAGCAGTAAGCTTTTAAGAAGCACCAGAGTGGTGATAGCCTGAAGGAAATGTGTCAACTACTTGGGACAGGACAAGATGTATGTTTCCTTCTCTAATTATGTAGAATAGCAATGAAGCAGAGCATCTTAGCCAGCTTGTTAACAGGCAGGCAAGATAGGGTTAGGCAGGTAGGCAGACTACCTAGCCAAATTTTGCAAAAGTAGGAAAATCTCATGAAGAGTAGTTCTGAATGTTGTAAGTGCATATGTATTGCTTGTGTCTGCAGCCTTCCTTCAGTGAATGCTTTGACAAGTAAACTTCAAGCCTGCCTGAAAAGAAAAAATAAATATTTGAGAAGAGTTTAAAAGTGAGTTTTGAATGTGAATTCACAAATACTAATCACTATTCTTTAGAGCTACAGAAACCTTGTTAAAGATCAGATATACCTAGGGCTGCTTTCAACTGCCTTCAACTACAGATCTGAATTCTTGCAAGGACCCTATTGTAAGCAGTTCTTAACCTGGAGAGAAATAAACTCCAGGTTCTTAGGTGGCTAAAATTGTATTTTTTCAGAAAGTTTATGAAGAGGGACAAGAAGCAACAATCTTCAAATAACTACTTGATATTTGCAGGAAATTAGGATTTACTCAGTCAGTTCTCCAGAAATTGGTCTGCCGTGTTCAGCTTTAACAAACAATAAGTTATTCTAAAAGCTAGCTGTGTACTTGTCAAGGAAATGGGATGTATATAAAGGCATGGATCACAATAGTCTCCTTATTTTTACCAAACATACCAAACTTAACAGCTAAGGCTTTACTAATCAGTTCATTTCTATGGCACTGTCTGCAATCTCTAGACTTGTAGCTTTACCACCAAGCATCTGTTCTTCCTTCCCCCCTTAGGGTATGCTGTGTATCTGATTCTTCGAAGCATCTGTTACTGATCCCCTGTTACTAAAGCTGAGGCCAAGGAGAATCCCATGAATTACTCCATTGAACATTACCTTGGTTCTGAAGGAAATGATTGAGTGTTTAACTAAGGAGAGTGAGGTACAGCGTTTAGGCAAAAAATTACCTAGTGGAGGAGAGCCAGCACATCATCTGTGCTTCTCTAGTCTGGTAGAGGTTTATGGAAAAAGGGTAATAAACTAAAAATAAGGGCTTGATGCAACTTGCTTTGACTTTTCAATGATATTTACAAGATTACTTGTATGAAACTAATTTAAAAAAAAAAAATTAACCCAAATAACAAATGAATTAATATAATAAAAAGAAAATTAAAAAACTATATGCATTGTCTCTCTAAGCCAATGTTATACAAGCTGATTCCACTGCAGGTAAAATTGGGGAAAGATAAACAAATAGCAAATAGCGAAGCAGTGATATCATTGGAGGGCTGACAGTTACAGCTCTGAAGGTCATTACCATGACATTATCATTATCTAGGCAGGATTAAATTAAGTCCAGAACTAATTATATTGTCCTTTCCAGAAACAGTCCTGAAAATACTTCTAGTAAATGTCGAAAGTATAGTTCAACATTTTGATATTTGAAGCTTGTCATTCAGTGAGAGCGAGGGGTGTGTATGTGTGCGTACTCATAACAGAATGAAGTGAAAGGAAGCCTCTAAAAATGAGTGGTATGGGAATATTTTACAACCCTCTATTTACACATGTCAGTTAAACTCCAATGGATAAGTAGAAAGTATGACTGCAGTGTCTGCTTGAAACTTGGTTCATTTCAATAGGGGAAATAACGATTTGCAGCTCTTCTGCCAAATCTATCTTTGTCATCTCTCAACATTTTTCTTTTATATATCCTTTCTTTCCAACACACTGTACTTTAAGTACTTCGAAAATATCTCTATTTTCAGAACATCTTGGGCAAGTGTACTTTTGTGATCCACCTTTTCAATTGTCATCTTTCACAGTCTCTTTTGTTGTGTATTTTTTCCAGTTGTCTTCTATATCTAGTACTTGTATACTGTGCCTGTGCCTGCCTCTTAACCTTGATTATTTTCTGCACTTTCCTGTTTATCTACATTGGTCTTTTCTCAGTGTTGCTACATATATTGCTAGAATACTTGCTGGAGGCAGAGTTGAATTTATCTTTGAACAATTTCAGTTTCCTTTCTGTAGCTTTCCCTGCGTTGCTTTATCTCTGTATGTGTTTCTTTCAGCTTTACTCTATCTGTCCACAATGTGCTGGGCTGAAATTCAGCATCTTTTTTTATCCTTGTTTTAGCCTCAATTTATATATGGATAAAAATATAACTGTATTACAGTTGTTGCTTAGAAGTTATCTCACCTGTTCATCTCAGCAATGGGATTTTCAGGATTTGGGCCCAACTTACTTTGTAAGGAAGTGCTTTGCAGCATACCCAGAAATGCAATGCTTCAGTTATTCCACCTGTTAGCAAGCTGGGTGGCAGCTGAGGAAGGTTTGCTCTATTCCTATTTCTAATGAAGTCTTGCCTTCCTTCTCTATCACTTTTTCCCACTTCTGTGAAAATCTCTCCTATCAACTTTAGTTCCCTTCTTTTTTTTCTCCAACTAAAATATTTTTCTGCTTGTTCTGTTTTTTATATTTTACTGTAGCAAGAGTTCAGGCCAAAAAGCTCTATATATAAGGAGTTAGAAACTGGGGAAGATCTGCTGGGGCGACTGATGGAGGATACAGAGGAAAGTATGGAGATACAGAGTATTAGAAGGCAGGAAAAACAAGGAAGCAGCTTGTGAAATGGCTCAAAGAGTTTGATCAGAAGAGCACTTAGTGGTCTTGCTGTGGGTCATTGAGCACCCACCTGAGATGTCCTTGCAGAGCTAACCAGGACAGTTGTTGCCCCTCATTACCTCCTGCCTGCTTCTTGCTTACAATTTTCTACCCTCTTTTACTCTGTGTCTGCTATTACAGAGTTCCTTCTTTTGCTTAACTATTCAGCCTGCTGTTTTTCTTAGACTTTGACACTCTTCAATTTCTCTAAGATTCCTTAAGACTATTGAAAAATCAAAATGAAGATTCAAGATCTTGACTCCTCCAGGGAATTGCAAGGTGAGCTTAAAGAAAGGCACTTACTTTTAACGATGCTTTCTTCCTGGTTGCTATGATATGTTGCATTAAAATTATTACAGGAGAAATTGGAGTCTCCTTCCCTGGAGATATTCAAAACCCGCCTGGACGCAATCCTGGGAAATATGCTCTAGAGGACCGTGCTTGGGCAGGGGCGTTGGACTAGATGATCTCCAGAGGTCCCTTCCAACCTCAACCATTCTGTGATTCTGTAATTTCAAGGCTTTGCTTGACCCTTAAAAAAATAATACACCCCAAGCCCCCATTATCTCATCTCTGCATCTCTCAGATTCTGTATTTAGTTTGTTTTCATGTGGATATTAAGCAATTGGCAAGCTGGATCTCAACATCAGAGGTTTTATTCTCAGGGCTCTGGAGCCCACAGTAGAGACTTCATATGTTCTTTTAAATGAATTCTTCCTTCAGGAAGAAATACAGTTAATCACACAATACTGTGAAATAGCAAACTTTCTATATATTTCTTGCCATTAATCAAATGGGCATGTTCTTGATAACCTTGAGAAATGAGGTGGGGGAGGGAAGCAGGGGGAAGAGTTGTGGCAAGAGAAAGAAGAAAACAAAGTGGAAAACCATTCCATCACTACTACTCCTTCGCGCTTCCTTCCCATAATAAAAGTCAATAGCAAATGCAACTAATATCCAACAGTTCAGTGGCTGACAAATGAGAATTCAGAGCCAGCATACTCTGTAGCACGTCAAGAAACATGTTCAGTGTCGTAGGTCCAGAGGATCTGCAAGGAATCCTTAAGCAGTGTATTGGAGGCTGTCTCTTTATGGGGACCTATATGTTTAGTCCCATCTGGGCTTATGAGAAAACTGCATAACCACAAGAAGCTGCCTGGAGTAAGAGAAGACAAATTATGCTTTTGCAGCCTTTTGATGCTGGTTGCTTCACCTTGTGCTCAAATGTGGTCATTTTTCACTGAGGTATTGCTTTTACCTTTAGATGGTCTTCTGCTTTGCTAAATGATTGCTTTAATTCTTTTTTTTTTCCTCCTCACTGTTTCTCGACTCTTGCTGCTGTCCCTTTTTGACTTTCTTGTTAATACTTGTGTTATCTCCCTCTATTCCACTGGTGACCTGTGGGGAGTGTGTATGTGTGTCCAAATACACGTATCTGTAAAGAAACCTTCCGCCAAAAAAGCCAAAGAACTCTGCCTTGGTTGCTAAACATGTATATTAGATCTATTTTTCTTTCAGTTCATGTCCTATTTAATGGTAAACAATGTACCTTGCTAAGTATTTGCATAGTGCTTAGTGCCCTGGGATCCCAGGCCTTATCTGTTAGGTGTTCCCATCTGATTAAAAATAATTTGGCTAAGCTAGTTCCACCCCCCCAACCCCCATCAATGCTAACACTGAAACACCAGGAATGTTATATGAAGGGCCTTAGAAAAACTTTTTAATTACTGTTTGTGTATAAAAAAGAAAAAAATTTGTCTATGTATTTGTTCCAGAGCAGCAAGATACTTATCCTCTTGAGTGTTTGTGCACTCCTCAAATAGGACTGTTTTCATGCCTAATGCCAGTCTTGGCTACCCTGGTGCATTGGACCCATAACAGTTTGCATGTGTTTAATTCAAAACCTTGGTCAATTAAAATAAAGGAGCAGGGGGGGCGGTGGCAAACAAACTGGTCAGTCTCAATAAGTCTATGGAAGATAAGATGAAAAAGGCACAGATCCTCTGCCAGAAAATCTTGAAGATTCAAGACCAGTCCCAGCAGATGGTAGTTTCTTTTGCCATTATCAGTCTCAGTCACTGGCTCTCCCGGTGGACTTGTGTTTGCTTCAGCTGCAACGCTACTGTAAATCAGCAGGAATAATCCTACTGGTGCTGCATAAAATGTGGAGAGACCAGAATGAACTAGTTAGCAAATAAGTGTGGGTGTTTCTAATGGACTTTAAATATTTAAATATTTTCTTTTTTTAATAATATAAATAAAAAATGTATATATTATTTGGGATATTTTAATGTGATTCAATGTTAAGCTTTCGCACAGCTGAGAATATTGCAGAAAAACTCCAATAATGTTAGTAAGCATGGTGCCTAATTTTTTCCACTGTAACCTGAATTTTAGTCTATTTACTTTCCTAATCGTATTTTGCTGTCCTCATTGTTTTAATAGAGCAGTAAAACAAAGTCTAATTAGAAGATGTGGAAAAAATGTTAATTGCCCATTCCAGAGCAGTTTCTAAACTATAATATTTTCTTTTTTTCTTACTATCTTCCTTGAAAGTCTGAGTAGGACAATATCTCTGAACATTAGAGAGCTATTTTTTTACTTAGAGAATTTGCATTAAGTCATGGTTTATTTAAAAGCACGTGGAAATCATGATCAATCTGACTTTAGAATTTGATCAAGGCAATTTTATTTTTCCCAGCATTGAACAATGAAACACAGACCTATGCTGCTTTGGGTCTTGATAGATGTATTGATTGTAGATTAATATTTGTAATGATTATTAACAAAATAATCCTATAATCATTTTTTGGATTGGGAAACGTCTCTACTATGTCATAAGCACTGACCCATTTTATCACATAATGACAGATAAAAAAGGAATGACCAAAACTGAAAACACAGTATTTACAAGAGCCATTTGGGAAATTGAATTAAAAATCTTCATCTTTGTATTCTACTGTGAGAGGAACTTTTTATTCTTCCCTGACCTAGCATGATATCATGATACCATCCTCGTTTTCTACTGACATTAACAAAAGCTGAAGATGCTTGGCAACTTGAAGTGATGCTCAGTATCTTACAGAAGAAAACCTCCTAGAAATAGTGGTACTGCTACTTTATTACATAATTTCTGAAGAGTTACATTTCGGAGGTATTTTTCCATATCTTACTGCATGGTGTTTTGCAATTCACATCTAGTGGCAACTCTCTGTAAATTCACTCTCCTGAGCAGCTTCTGGCTGTTTTGTCCAGTCTGTCCAGTCTTAGTGCTAGCTTGTAACCGCTGGTAGAAGTTAATTTTCCAAAGGATGCTGTCAGTTATATGTATATGTGCAACAACTGTGGCAAAATTCTGAAGTGCAATTCATTGAAGTTAAGTTTGGAGCTGAGGGCTAGATTTTGAGGAGAACTAGCTGACTTTGAGAATTAAATATTTTGAAGTCTGCACTTGAGACACCCTGTGTCTCAACTACTGGAGAATTTCTTGTAACTACTAATCAAAAGGGAGAATAATCAGTACCGATGGATCAGTATCTGTGTGTAAATCAGCTGATGTGTACTTTTCATCTCCAGATGGTAATACATGTATCACTCTGTATTTGTGGAATCCCTAATTATGATATGGAAGTTGTTACAGAATGCAGCCCTCACAAATTGTCAATTCATTGCCCTGACTTCTAACTTTTTTTGGATATGCCACTACTTTTAGAAAATAGCCTGTGTTCTGTAATGTGTTTGATATAAAAAGGCACATAAAACTTGTTGATTTTGTTTTTGTGTATGTGTGAGGGGTGGGATTGCACCCTCTTGTCTCCCAAGGAGCATGTATGGTGTTTCCATACCTGGCACAACTTTAATCTTTCCTTTGACACAAACTTTTGCTAGGAATAGTGTAGACTGATGCAGCTATAAGCCTGGATTAGACCTCAAGGTACCACTTCAAATGTCATATCTCCCAAGAGCTGTTCCTCTTAAATGTGTATTAGATATCTTTGAAATAGGAAAAACTTTATTACTGTGACAAGCTAAAGAGTTAGATAGTAGGTTTAGTCAGGCTTCAGTAATCAAAGTGCTAAGAGATAGCCATAATGAGAAGTGAGTGCATGAGTATATCGCAAGCTTAAACCAGTAGCACGGTTCACGAATAGGCTGGAGAGTGTCTGTTGAAGAAAAGCAAAGAGGAGGCTAGTCCTGGGTGGTGAATATAGCTAATCTACTGATTTTTTTCATCTTCAACCTAATCTGCACTCAGGAATATAGCTTTATAGAGCTATTATCCATGATACTGCTCTAGAGATTTTTATAGAAGATGGAATTTCCCAATAAATTTCCAAGCTGGAGCTGTTACTTTCAACATAGTAACTCTTCCTATGAGACTTTTTTCCAGATGAGTCATAGTGACTGACAAAAATAGAACTGCTCAAATTATCAGTCAAGGGTTAGAGAAATTTGCTGACAAACTTCATGGTAGAAAAATAATACTGAATCAAACTTGTATTTTGTGGTCTCATTTTGCAGTTAACTGAGCCAGATTTTACTTTTGCTAAGTGACATTCTTTTTTTTTCCTTTTTTTTAATGAATTTAAATCCATTTTAATTTAACAGTTCCTTAAACAGAGAAATATGCTTATATCTGTCAAGATTGAAAATGACTGACCTAAACAAATCTGTGATTCTGTAAGGTATCAAATGCTAAGTTTTTTGTGCTCCTTAAACTGAAAACTATTTTGAAATTGATGGTATGTTCCTGCTTGTTTCTTTTTAAGCTTAATAGCTGTTACTTTTTTGAAGGACGCAGGTAGTCTCTGTATTACCATTGCTTTCCTTATGATTATCACCTATTACTAGAGTTCTTTTCGTTAATTCTGGCAACAGGAACTCATTTATAAACCACCTTATTTATCTGCTTGTTCTGCACTTACACAGTAATTCCTCACTGCTATAAGCAGCAAGCACTGCTTGCAGTCCTATATGCCTCTAATAACAGCTTTCAAGTCATACTTGCTAGTTTTCCTATACCATAATAGTATGGCTTGTTATGAGGCTTTATATTAATGAAGCTAGAAAGATGTAACTTTTAAGAGTTTACTTGGGTAGTGAGAGACTCTGGTATCCATGGATACTAGGCCGTTCAGGGATTTTGCTCTGGATAACTTTCCAATTGAAAGCCAACACATCTCATCCGCACCATCATTACTGAAGTGTTTGCACAGACACGCTCAGTGTTAATTTAGCAGATTTAATTTAAAATGGAGGAATTAAGGTTCAAAAGCTATATTTAGTGAATGAACTGCTTTAGAAGAGGCAATCTCATCACAATTTCAAAAGAGGTCAGCTAAATTTCCACATACACTACAGGGCAGACATCGGTGTATTTGAAAAATACAAGCAACTGCTGGAAATCCATTGGGAAGACTACCATAAAATCATGTGTGTGTAATTCGAGGCCCTAAATTTAGGGCATTCTAATTAAAACTGATTTTTTTCATCCAAAAATAGCAATCATCTCATAGATCCATTTGATTATATACTCCAAGTATGCCTTTCTACTTCTGCTGGGCCAGAGTTTTTAAATCAGTTGCTATATTTGACTATGGGGAAAGAAAACAGACATTCTTATGTCTTTAACCCTTCCTTTTATATCTTAAAAAAAACCCTTTTTGTCAAAATATTTGATTTTGCTATAAAATTTTGAGGATTGAAATATGAGCTTAAAATTTCAGAGCAGCTCAGACTGGGATTACATGAGTGGAGGAAGAAAGAAAAAGGCAAAAGCTGGTATCAAAACTATAGTGCATATAGATTTGAGAATGAGTGGTTTAGCATTTGGAAACACTAGAAAATCATCCTTGAATTCTTCAAGGGTAAAGCTCCAATCTGATGTTGTATATTCAGTTTTATATGAGGGCAAATTGATTTTTCCATAAAGTAGCTTGTTTTGTTTGTCTGGAGACCAGTTTTTACTGCCGTAGTCTAACCAGGAAAGAAGAAAATCTATTTTCATAGTGTAGTAATACAAGATATTATAAATGTAATAAAGGAACATGCCGTTAAATGTGTCTGTATACAATCTGTCTCTGGCCTCCACGAAAAGGTGAGAGTTAGGCACTCAATGCTTAATGAGAGAGACTTGTCTTTGGCAGCACTAACTTAACCAAGTGCTTATCTGTTCTGGGATCGTTCCTCACCAGTGACTTTGGGTAACAGGAATACAGCGCTATTCTGGTAACATACTTAATGTGCATGCATTACTTTAGATTATTTTAAGAACATTTTTTTTCATATTTGTGTCCTTGGTTTGTTCCCCTTTCTACAGAGTCTTAGGACTGCTTGGTTTGTGAGGTTATTTTCCCTTTTTAAATGGAGATCTTGATTTTTAGTGAGGTAAAACTAGAAGTGTGGGATGAAACTGAGCAGCAGAAAACGCTTCATTCAAAAACAAACCAAAAAAAAACAAAAAAAAAACCCTTTCCGAATAGCTAGATCTGTTATGCTGGGCATTACAACTTTTAAGGCAAATGGTGAAACACTCTCACTTGAATAGTATAAAATACTGGAAAAGAACTCAAGTGGCCAGTTGATTAGTTTCCTTCACTGTGTCTAGCGATACTTGCCGCTCCCTTAATTATGATTTATTGAAATCATCACTTTTAGGTTAATTCCTCATTTCTTCTCAATATAACTAATACGTTTTTAAATTTTCATATTGAAAAGTCAGGGTAGGTAGAACCGTACAAACAAAGTGAGGGGTAAATATTTATAACAGAATGAACTTGCACTTCTGTGATGCTTTATTTCGTTACCTATTAAATGCAGGACATCTTTCTTACATAGCTGAATAATTCCTTCAGCTCCTGGTCTGGATGAATCCTTTGCCCTTTCCTTCAGGATGGTGTGGCCGCTGCAGCCGAGGATGGCAAGTGTCTGCAGTAAGCTGCGCAGTGGGAGGTGTAGGTTTGAGTCTTGTTGTGTGAACGAAGGAGCTGAGGCCTTCTCTTTCCCAAATACTGTTTTATATCAAAAGCTACGGTATGACATGCATTTTAAAAAGAAGGCAACTACAAGGTTTTTTTTTTTTTCCTGTGGGTGGATCCTAGTTCTTTCAGTATGTTATACATGCTCAGGGTCCTAACGCAACTAGCAAACTGAGCCTGGAGTATGCTAGTGTAATGTGAAACAGCGCTTGTCCCACCTCTGCAGCTTGCATGGAAAGAATTGTGATTTTTTTTTTTTTTTATTCTCTATGCTCTCTTTCCTTGTTTTACTCAAAGTATATTTTCCTGAAGATGTCTAATACGTAGTAGGTTGCACAGAAAATGTATTGGTGTTCTTAAGGTTCTTGGTGACAGACTTCGCTTACAGTAGCTTTTCAAATGGAATGTGTACAACTGGGAAACACTATACATATATTTTCTTTTTTTAAACTCTAATCCCTGTGATACCTTGCCACTTGTCCTCTTTTGTTGCTGCTTACTATACATCTACACTAATGCAAAAAATAGAAAATATGCAATAGTTTCTGTTGTTGTATAGCTGAATCACTGACTCTTTCTTCTTGCAAACTAGTGTTTGGCCTTCAACTTCTCTCTGCTGCATGCCAGGCCACTTGTTTTTGTTTGTTTTCACTGAAATGAAGGAAAGTACTTCAGAGCTGTCAGATATAAGTTGGATGATTGAAGTATTATTTTTGTAGTCAATGGCTAGGAGTTTCATAGAGATCAATCTAATGTTTTAACATTTCGATTTAATAACTTTGTCAGAACTTTCTGTACAAAACACTAGCTATTTCACAATGATCTGTAATTCTTTTGTATGTAAACGAGCTAATAGCCACAAGGCTATTGTATATGCACTTATAACTTCAATGTAATCTTACATTTTGATTATGTATGCTGGATACCTACAAAACTGGTCCCTCTGAAAGGTGATATTCGGGTATGTTTACTTTGCTAAAATCTCATGATTTAAAAAAAGTAAAGGTAGGTGCAATAATATGAGGTTAATAATAAACCTGATTGCTGTCATTTATGCAAACCTCTCATTTTTACACTTGAAAATAGCTGCTATTGTTAATTTTGTTGCAATGGACTTTAACCTCCTATTTCTATAAATGTCATTTTAATATATGATAACATGATAGTCGATACCAGTACATCTGAGTTATATATTTCGGAGTTGTTATATAGTTCAATCCAGTAAGGACTATGTGCTTTTGCTAGACAGCAATTGCTCTTGTGTGTACAGTTGCTGTGTATTTATGAAAGTAAAATGGAATCTTCAACAAGAAAAGTGCTTCACTGATATAATTTAGCTCAAGGAACTAGGAAATTCTGTATTCTGAAATACGATAAAACACTAACATGTTTTGAAGCTAAATGATAGTATGATCTGATCAGTAAGTGTGTTCTGCACAGTAAAGGACAATAAATAGCATAATCAAGTTGGGCTGGTTTATCTAATTTAAGGCAATTCATTAAGCAAAAAAAATCTAAATGTTGTTCTGTAAGAAATGAATGTAAGCGTACAGTAATTATGTGAACTGTAGATTTCTTTGCTTAAGCTCCGTGTGAGGTGAGAGAGTAACTGACTAAAGGATGGCTCCAAGTCTTTCTTCCTATAGCGTGTTTAGGGATTAAACCTACTTCTTTGTATTCCCTATTTTTAACACATGACACGCTGCCTAATCCAAAAACGAAGGGAACTAGAAGAATAAAATTAAATTTGGATGTTATTTTTCAAATTCTGTAGCAAAATCAGCGGTCTTACATAATAAGAAACTTCCTATAAAAGAAAATGCTTGGAAACTGTTAATGCTCGGAATATCATGTGAATTCTAATATTTATTTCCTTATATTGAGATTGATAGGGGAAATAAGAGCAGCTTTTGCATGGAGTATTGCTGTTTTGAGTATCTTCTTTGATCTAATGAATCTGTAGCCCATTCATGATAGATCTGTATTATGACAACAGACTGTTTCTTGTTCTTTTTTGACTGACTAGGAGGGCCCCATAATCATAATTGATAATCTTTAACACCAGGTTTCATTCATTTAGTAAAAGTGACTATTTGGCAGAAGCATGTTTTTAAGCTGCTATGCCTTATCCTTAAGTTTGGTTTGGTATGAGAGGATGAATGAAATAAAAATGTGTGAATAGGTGAAGACAATGGTAAATTGTGTTAGTTAACAGTAGAACTCTGCAGGATCATTTGGAAGAAATGCAGCCACCTGACAAAGCCTGCCATTCCTAACAGACGCTTTATCTATTTCCTTGAATTTAGACTGGTCAAATATATTGACAAAGGTCAAGTGAGACAGATAGCTACACTTTTTCTTTAATGTAGCTCAGATCTGAGACCTCCTTTTAAGTGGAACAAAATGTTTATTTTGTATTTTTCAAAAAGAGGAATAGAAATACACAATCTTCTTCCCTCCAGTGAAGTTTGAGGGCTTTAAGATGCATTTTTACTCATTCTTCCTTTATTATATTGACTGGATGGTTCACTCTAGAAGCATGGTGCTGCCTCTCATTCCATTCTGTCTTCCTTAATAGTTATTATAAAGTACCTTTCTGTTTCTTTTAATTTTCTCAAAGTTTAGTGCAGCCCACCTCTGAAGGGAAAAAAATCTTTTAAAAATATTCCTCAAAACCATATATTATATCTTTTTAATCAAAGAAAGTCAAATAGTTGTCCAAAACCAAACTGAGGAAGTGATAACTACATCCTGTCTTGAAAATAATAAAATGCTTGTTCCTCACTCAAGGCCTAGCATAGTCATTTTCATTTCCTTCAATGGCAGTTGATTTTTTTTCCCTCCCTCCTGTTTGAATGTAATTGATAATGCCATTATACAGGCAAATTAACAGAGTGTATCTTGCCTAGATGGAGGAGATCAGAAATATTATACTTCAGCTGGCTTATGAACTTTTATTCTCTTTTCTTTTTATTAAGTGATCGCATTGATGATGAAGAAAACTTTCCCATTAATTCTAGTTGTCTAATGTGGGAACATATTATTTATCTGACATTTAGTCTTTCAGCTGCCATAGAGTATAGCCATATTGTCTATTAAGTAGAGAATTAACTACCATAGAGCTAAATGCTGCTTTTATAACATCACTATCAAGCAATACTCAGCTTGACATAGTCTTTCATAAGGTTGATTCCTTCCTGAAGAAGAAGGGAGAATTGCATTAACAGAAGGTAACAACCTTAATTTTTTAGACATTGTAGTCAAGTGTCTGGAGTAGTGCCCTTTCTATGCCCAGTAGTAAAGGGAAGCATAACACAAGGGAAAGCAAATGGTTCTTCTGCTTCTGGTCATAGATAATGGATACGTAGTAATTTTGGACACAAAGGTGGGTGTTGTTCAGCTGTAAAACAAATCTGCTTCTGCCTCATTCCTTATATTCTTCTTCTCGTTTGATCTATGCAGCCAACTCCCTTGCTTAAACTGAGGTGGATAAAGATGATGATAGTGAAGAAGACACTCTCTGGTGGAATGAGGCAACTGTTTCTGTGGATTAGGGAAATAGTTGCTGTGAGTGGAATTGGTAATAGTGAATACTTGAAATAATCTCGCTTTACTATGGAAATATCTTTGGCAGTAACTTTCTCTTTAATTCACACCTGCCCCCTCCTCCCCCTCCTCCCCCCCCCACTTAGATTTGCTAAGCTGGGAAGTTTTTAACTTCCCTCCACCCTGAAAGAGGAATTCCGAGTGTTCAACTACAAACCTAGTAAGAGATGAGGGGAGACCGCATGTTAAAAATGGACTACAGATCAAAGCAGGAATATCCTATCATTTAGAATCATTGTTGTGTTTAGATAAATTTTTCTTTTTTATTTAAGAATAATTTATTTGCGTATCAGTAGTTTATATACAGAGATAAATTTAAAATAGAAAAAAGCTTTCCAGATAGGCACTATACCTTGTGTTTTATAATGCAGGCCTATTGTATGTTTTTATTTATTATTATTACTTTTAATAATGATATTGCTAAATTCAAAATAAATATCAGCCCATCACCCCTGTACTTATTCCAGGCACCCCATCTTACTGACTATGTAGGTATCATTTCCCCTGGAAGATCTGGACATCACTTCATTGTTCTTTTGTTAATAAAGATATTTTGTTTTGCAGAAGAGGGTGGGGATTTGAATGGCAGAAAGGTCAGTGGAGTATTAGCAAATATTTTGAAAATGTCGCTTGGCTCTCTATGCCTAGAGTCCTGCTTGGACAGTAGGCAAGTAATAGTTGAAACATCAGCTTACATATAAAAGTCAGAACAATAGTTTTCAGAACTAAAGACCTGGGATTTTACTGGTGGATCATTTTGCCTAGGGCAAAAAGAAAATCTGAAATCTTTGTAGCTCCCAGTTGAGTGATTTCCCACTCTCTTGAGAGAAGGTTATATTTCAGTGAGGAAAATAGATATAATGGATTTATTGTGGTTGTGAGTCATACATTGGTCATATACTCTCACCTCTTTGCACTGGAGATAGATAGATACAGTAATGTTCAACATGTTAAGATAGAAGTTTCAGCTAGATGCTTAAATTGATTCAGTTGTCTGTCTTTATTCACCTGCATATCTAATTAAACATTGTTTTAAGACATCTGTTGTCATGCTAATCTTAAGCTAAACCAAAAGGTTTTTCCCTTTACTCAGTAAGAAAATCTCTTTGCTTTCTTTGGGAGGTTTCCAGAATGTCTCTGACAGGCCAGGTAAATTATAGGTTCATAGTCATCGGAATCCCCCAAATCACTCAACTTATTTAGGTGAGGAAATAAACATATAAAACAAATGAAGTCTAGACATTTTGATTAACGATGAAGTGAGTGAAGAGGAAGTGTTTTTACTATATTGTGTTTTTCTTTTATCCTTAATTATAGAGAGCTGTGATAAACTACACTAATATAAAGGAATATATTAGAGTAAGCTGTCAAAAAGAACCTCAAAACCCTCCAAACCCAAACCACTGCTTCTTCAAAATATCTCCAGTGAAACAGAAATTGCTGTTAAAATTATTATTTTTTAATGTATGCTTTTTAATCCTAAAAAAAGGATTTAGTTGTTAGTAGGTCCATGTCCTGTTAATATTTTCATAGCCTTACTTCTGTGAAGACTTGAGCAAGACCTTGATTTAAAGCACAAGTAGTACTAGTGATTGAGTAGAATTGCCCCCAGTGCCTAAAGCTAAGGCCGGTTTTAACAAGATCAGCAGAGCATGATTTACTTAGTTTAAGAACACTAATTCTTTTTCAGAGGACATCTCAAATTTAAGTTTCTCCTATATTTTCTGTTTGGTAAGCTATGCCTGTTCATCACAGGTGTATCCAAGGACAATACAGAGCTATGCTAAGCCTGGGGAAAGCAAGTGGCTGTTTTACCTGACCTCTCTTATGTGTGGGAGAAGTATGTCATTTGGCCTATCTTCTAGACTGTGGTAACTGGAAATACAGAAGTGCAAGAGACAATTCAGTGTTTTTTGCAGTGGAGCAGGTAGTCTCCTCCAGAGCTCAAGAAATGAAAATTTTATTGCCCTAGCCCTTGAGTGTTTCAGTCAATGTATCTTGAATAGGAATCAAAGTACAGTCTTTCTTGTCTGGTGGCCAGGTAAATGGTTACTGCACTTCTCACTATAGATTAATTAAAAAAAAAAAAAAGGGAGAGAGAGAGAGACCAATGCTTCTGAATCTATTAAATGAAGCTTTAACTGCTTTTTTTTCTCCTCCTTTTTCATTTATGCAAACCTATTAAACTAAAACCCCAAACTTGTACCCAAGCCACAAATGAGGCCATCTTGCAGTCATCCTGGCCCTGCAGGGGCCCTTGAGTGAGACTTCTGCAATTCCTTCTTCTGATGTTAGACTCTACCTGGGTCCTTTGATTAGAAATCATACGCTTGTCTCCTTTTTGCAGCACATAGAAATTTCCAGTTTTATGTTTTTAAATGGCCGCATTTTCTCTGTTACAATTAATTTAGAATCACAGAGCGGCTGAGGTTGGCAGGCACTGCTGCAGATCGTCTAGTCCAGCCCCCTGCTCAGAGCAGGGTTAGCGAGAGCATGTTGCCCAGGACCCTATCCAAACGGCTTTTGAATATCTCCAAGATTGGAGACTCCACAACCTCTCTGGGCAGCCTGGTCCCATGTTCAACCATCTGTACAGTAACTGTGAATTTCCCACCCCCTGCCCCCCTTATGATTAAACAGAACTTCCTGTGTTTCAGTTTGTGCTTATTTCCTCTTATGCTGTCACTGGGCACCACTGAGAACAGTCTGGCTCAGTCTTATTTACTGTCTCCCATCAGTTGTGTCTGCATGTTGGTAAGAATGCCGTAGTCTACCCAACTGTGTCTCGGCTTCTCCTACTATGAGAGGTGCTCCAGTTCCTTAATTATCTTCATGGCCCTTTGCTGGATTTGCCCTTGCAGGTCCATGTCTCTCTTGTACTGGGGAGCCCAGCACTGGAGTGCTGGACCCAGCACTCTAGATATGGCCTCCTCCCTGTGCTGAGTAGAAGGGAAGGATCATCAACCTTGACCTGCTGGTCAGACTCTTCATGATGCAGCCCAGGATGCTATTTGCCTTCTTTACCTTAAGGGCTGGCTCATGTCCAACTTATTGGCCCCCAAGACCCTCAGGTCCTTCTTTGCAGAGCTGCTTTCTAGCCTATACCGGTGCCCATGGTTATTTCTTCCCAGGTGCAGGACTTGGCATTTCCCTTTTAATTTGGTGAGATTCCTGTGGTCCATATCTCCAACCTGGTGAGATCCCTCTGAATGGCAGCACAACTGTCTGGTGTATCAGCCACTCCTCCCAGTTTTGTATAACCTACAGACTTGCTGAGGGTGCACTCTGTCCCGTTATCCAGGTCATTAACGAAGATGTTAAACAGTATTGGCCCCAACATTGACCCCTGGGGAACACCACTAGTGACTGGCTTCCAGCTGACCTTCTTGCTGCTGATCACAACCCTCTGAGCAATTTCAGCCACTTTTCCATTCACCTCACTGTCCATTTATCTAATCTGTGTTTCATCAGCTTGTCTATGAGGATGTTACGAGAAACAGGTAAACAACGAGAAAGTCAGGTAAACAACCTCCACTACTCTCCCCTTACCCATGGAGCCAGTCCTTTCATAGTAGAAGGCTATCAGGTTGGTCAGACATGACTTTCCCCTTCATAAATCTATGTTGACTGCTGCCAATCACATTTTTGTCCTTCATGTGTCTGGAGATGGTTTCCAGGATGATTTGCTTCATTACCCTTCCAGGAATTGAGGTGAGGCCTGTACTTCCCTAGATTCTCTTTCTTGCCCTTCTTGAAAATTGTGGTGACGTTTGCTTGCTTCCAGTTTTTGGGGAACCCCTGATCGCCTTGATTTTTCGAAGATTATTGACAGTGGCCTTACAATGGTAGCTCCCTCAGCTCTTGCGGGTGGATCTCATTTGGGCCCATGGACTTGTGTATGTTCAATTTGTTTAAGTGTCCCCCTAACCTGATCCTCCTCCACTAAGAGTAAGTCTTCCTTTCGCCAAACTCCCTCTCGCCTCCGGGGCTTGGGATTCCTCAAAGACAGTCTGACCAGTAAAAAACGAGGCAAAGAAACTACAGAATAATCAGCTTTTGTCCTGTCTGATTTAGCAGTGGACCCTGCATTTTTCCTAGTCCTTCTTTTGCTACTAATGTGCCTGTAGGAGCCCTTCTTGTTGCCCTTCATGCCCCTCACTAGATTCAGGGTTGGGTGGGCTTTGGCTAATCCCATCCCTGCACACTTGGACAGTGTCTCTATTTTACCTCCGGGTCACCCAGTTCTGCTTCCACCTGTTGTATGCTTCCTTTTTATGTCTGAGCTTTTTTTGCCGGGAGCTCTTTGTTCACCTCTGCAGGCCTCCTGCTGCCTTTGTTTGATTTCCTGCTCATCAGAATGGGCCATTCTTGAGCTTGGCGAAGGTGAGTCTTGAAAATCAGCCAGCTGTTCTGGACCTCTCTTCGCACCAGGGCTGTGTCCCATGGGATTCTTGCAAGCAGGTACCTGAACAGGTCAAACTCTGCTCTCCTGATGGCTAGGGCTGTGATTCTACTTTTTCTAAATAAGCCTTATACCTCACTTACATTGAGAGTTCAAGATGCTTTCTGAAGGACAGCAGCTATTACTGCCATTACAGATGTTGCAACAAAGTCCCTGAAGCGACTGTCCCTAGATCTCACAAAGTAAATTAGTGTGAAATTTATGACCTCATAGATGCTTTCTGGAGGACTGTGAACTCTGACGTGTTACATCAACTCACAGCAATAGCCCATATGGTTAAGTAGCCTTTTAGCAATGGCAACCAGTAAGAGAGAGTTGCAAGAGGAATGTAGCAATTATTTTACTTGACAAGGATGAAATAAATTGCTCTTATTAAAATTTGGTTTCCTTAGTCCTCCTTCTAGCCCCCATCACTTTGTGATCAATTTATATTATTTATCATGCTATTAAATACAAATGGATGTTCTCATTATCCACTTTTTTTCTTTTTTCTTTTTTTTTTAATTTCTAGTAAGCTGTTAGCCTTTCTAGGTTGTGAAAGTGTTTTTCACAGATTAATTATAGATTATGTAAAAAGATTTCCTTCATCAATTTAAAATGTCTGCTTTTCAGTTTCATTGATTGGCCTTTGCTCTTGCATTAGGAGGCAGAGTAATTAGAAGTGCCTAATTTACTTTCTCTCTACCATATGTTATTCTGTGCACCTCTATTCTGTCCCTTATTAATCATCTCTTCTCTAGGCTGAACCATCCCAATCTTTTCAGTCTCACATTGTTGCAACATACAGTAAAATCAATGCAAGCACGGAGTGGTTCCAGATGGTCACATTGAGAGTTTATTGTGAAGGGTCTACCTTGTATCAAGAGTAACATAATTTATAAAGCATTTTGTTGAGTATTTGCTACAGAGTGACTGGAGAGATACTTTGCCTGAGTAGTTCATGCAATTATTGTTACATAGACAACCACAGTGTGTCCATTTTATTGCAAAGAACAAGTCTTAAAATGTGCACTAACACTCATTTAATTGTTATCTGCAATCTCATGTTACCCAGTAAGTTTTAAATGTCTATTTTCTAACTAATATAAAAATTACCCTAATTGACTCTTTCAGTAATAGGATGCTATCATGTATGTTATTGATAATTTGATTTATTCAGTTACTCTGATTACTCTATGTCTAAGCAACCGTGCCTGCAACAAGTTATCTGATTTACAGAAGAGTGATAAAGTGGCTTGTTGTGCGTGCAGTTTATTAAAGTTTGCACTCTTTCAGAAAAAGGCGGGGGGGGGGCATAGATATATTTGTCCATTTCTTAGAATCTTCTTGATAATCATACAAAAGGTGTCCTTTTAGATAAGACTCTACAGCTGGGAGATGGGTTTGCATTCTTTATGTGTTAAAATGGCATTTTTTACACGCGTCTCAAAATTGGGGTTCAGTAAATGAGGAAAAAAAATCTTTTACCCATCTAGCTCTCAGCTTACTAAGGTGTATTACTTATTTTGACTGGAAAAAAAGCAACCTGAATTGTAAATATTTTTCCTTACAGAAAGAAAGAGATAGAAATAAAATCTTTTATCTATGGCAGAACATTAATATTTTCCTTTCCAAAAGTATACTGCATATTTTAAACTTAAAATTATTAACAGAAAGTGTTGGTTGAATAAGTTCATAGTTGGAGAGAAAGGAACAAGAAATATGAGAAATGGCTTCTCCAAAACTAGTGAGAATTCAAGCTCAAGTAATAGTCTATGTTCAAGTTAAACACTGTCTCTTTCCTATTCTAATTGAAAAGGAACCCTGAAACGTTAATTATTCCCTAGATTATGGCCTTAAACATATTCCCAATTTATTCCTTGTGCTTAGAAGCAAAAAGGCACCTTCAGTCATATTTTTAGACATGTTTTGTGATGGCTTCTACCAACAGGAATATAAAGACAGACAACGTTATTAATGTAATAAAATTATGCTTTTGCTTAGAATTGTGTTTAGGGGAGCTGGGGGAATTTTCCCCAAATTTCCAACCAGAAACAGAAATCATAGTGAAAGTGGATTTTATTCCTTTTTCAACCAGTTTAAATTATATACGAAAATAAATCTCAATTAAGAAAAAGTGTTCTATTTGTAGTGGCATATATTTGATTATATTATCCGAGAGTTAAGCAGTATAGTAGGAGATAGTGCTGGATATTAAAAAGCAGGCTCTGAAGTAGTCTACAGTACTGGAAACCTTCATTTTCCCAAATACCAAAAAGCATTTTCAGGAGTGCTTTTCTGAAAATGCGATCGTGGAGAAGTTTCTCCCAGTTACTTTCACCTAGTTTTAGGCAAAGCTTTATTCTACATTTAAAGATGCGATGAAGCATTTATGTGCATTTCTTCACATGCCGCTCAAGTAAAATTTCAGAAAAGCTGAGCCAAAAGACCTACCCCACCTCTTTTTCCGTTATTAGTAGCGTGGTCTGAGATAGTTAGGTGTTGCGGGGATGGGGGGAGTTGTTTGATTTTTTGTTTGTTTGTTTGATGGGTTTTTGAGGAGTAGGAGAGGATGCATCTTCTGGAAATGGGCTGGTAAATGAGGAAGTTTGTATTTTTGCTTGGAGCCTCCTTGTACATTTAAATCCTCCTTGTACATTTTTACCTGAATAGTGTTATCTTTTAAGTCTAGTTCCTTTGTAATCCTTACCTGAAATTTAGGGATGTGGTTCAGCCAGAAATGCCTAGCTGGTGGATCTGGGAAAGGGAATTGCTGAAAGCAAAGTAAAGCAAGGAGATGAACTAAATATTGGAGGGAATGAAAAGTACAGGGTGTTTTGCTAAAGCTACAGGGTATGTAGTAGCCCTGTTCTCTTGTAGAAGGGTTTGGGGAATAAAAAAGCCTCTGAAAATTAAATATCTTGACAATGTTGTTGAAGGAATGGAAAAAACTGATATGTCGGGGGAAAGCACAGACCTATCTCCAGAACATGGTATTGTGAAGCAGTGACCTGTATAATGAATGGTACTTTGTTCATTCTCTTTTTTTTGAAACATTGGACCAGTAAATGCTTTAGTACAATACCAGTCAGCCAGGCTGGTCTTCTAAATGTTGAATTTCAAAATGCTGAAGGAATAAGAGAGTCCAATGGTACTGAAATTGAACTGTAGCTTGATATTGATTTCATAGCTTAATTAAATAGTAGGGAACATAACCTATTGCAGACACTTTCGCTCTGAAATAAAAGGAGAAAATAGGAAAAGGACTACAATCATGAGTCCCTATTAGTTCTTCAGTCTTTTCCTGGAACAACTATATGCTAACAATAAAGGCATAATATGTAATTTCAGTGACATAATTACCTCCCTTAGATTTATCATCGTTTTGTCTCATATTACAGAGAGCATCAGTGCAGGAAAAAGAAATTCACTTAATAACTATCCCAAATTATTTCATTTTCCTGGATCCAAAAGGTAAGTGGTAGAAAATAATGAAGTAGATACACTAGTAATATTGGTTTCTATCTATAAAACTAACAGAAACTGCAAACAGAAAACAAAATGAAATATTCATTTAAGGCACTCATCTAATAATAACTTAAGATGGAAAATTCTGTTGGGCTCTTTTAAACAGTAGGGGGTCAGTTAAAAAAAAAAAACATTTCTAGGTAATTCATCATCTAAGTAGCACAACAACTTATCATTTATACTTCCTTTTTTTTTTTTTTTTTTTCCTCTCTCTGTCACGAATTCAAATCTGAATCAGCCTGGAAATGGCTACGTTAATTTCTTTCTCAAGGCTAATTATCAGTTTGCGGTACTGAATTTGGGGAAGTTTGTGGGAGAGGTATGTACTTCAGGTGCGGTTCAAGGAATCTTCATATGATAAACCTGGCACTTAACAGTGCTCTCAATCAAATGCAAGGTGAAATGAGTAAAGAGACTGGTCTAACCTCTATAGCAATCACTGTGCTGAGACAGTTTCTGACAAACTGAGCGCTCATGTTTCTCAGTGCAGACTTCTTTATATTCATCTTTCATTTGTCTTGTAGACTGTAAATTCTGTGATCCGGAACCATCTTTAATCTGTTTTTTGCAAAAGCATAGCTCAGTGAGTCCTGAGCCAGAACTTAAATATGAATACTAAATATAGATCTGATAGAGTAGAGCATGCTTCTTTAAAAAGAGAAAAGGGGGCAGTGGGGGAGGCAGGGCAAAGAAAACCAGTCAGTTCAGTGCAACGTATCAAGTATCAATGACTTTTAATAATGTTACGCAGACAAGTTGCAAATTTTGGATTTCTTATGCATCTGTTCTGCTTGAAGCACAAGCAAGCACTAATTTTTCAGTTTTTGTTGTGTCCTCTTGACTAGATATCCATAGAAAATGCAATGAAATCGGCATTTAAGTGATGAAATCAGCATTGTCCATGCAGATCACTACCTCCTGTTGCAAGTAAATGCAAAAAGATACAATTATTAAACACATATTAGCAACTAAGACTGTAATAGAATTTTGCCTGTGACCCAATAACTTCTGGTCTGGTGACAAAATGCCTTGATGTTCTTGATGCCATCCCTGGGAAACACTACAACATCTATCCGGAAGTTATGTTACCATTTGGGTCTGTAATTCTAGTAAGCTCAATTATTCTGTGATATAGTAAACTTAAAAATAATTTATTAAATTTGGTGAGGGGGAACTTTGAAAGCTTAAGAAAAGCAAAGGCTGTTAAGCTTTTTTTCAGATAGATTATCAGTTTTGGTGGATGTTTTTCTGTGTTTTTAAACAAAACAACCTCCTTATCAGTAGTCAGATTTGAACCAGTCCTGAGCTTTGGAGTCAGTTTCTCAGTCCTTTTTAAGTAATCTGCAGTGAGTGCAACCCACTTGCACACAGCCAGCTCCAATCTCCTTTTTTGAATTACAAAGATAATGCTCATTTCAAGTGAATGTTCCTGTAAGGAAGATCCAGCTTTTCAGAAGGAGACTAGGTGGCAGTGTCTGTACTCTAAATGTAAATCAGTAGTATGCAGTCAGTTTGCTTGTAAAGACACTAAATGGTGAAGAAATTAATTTAATTATAGGCCAAGAAATTAATACGGAACTTGTTTCAAGTTTCCTGTAAAAATCATCACTGCTTTGAGGAATGAAGGAAAAAAGAAAAAAAAACTAATTACTGATGTAATAGTGCTGTAATAGCAGTGATGCAGTATTACTGATGTAATAGTTAGCTGCTGTGGGTGATAAATGACAAATATATTGTGTCATCCCCATATTTTTAGCTGTATTAAGTCTAAATATAAGGCTATATGTTAATGGCAAAAACAGATACCTGAATTGTCTACAGCAGCTTAGTTGAATCTGAACTATTACTGTTTTATCTCAAACATTAAACATAATGGATCTGAGCGTGCAGCAAAACAAAGTTTTGCTTGGCTTTATCAGTCTGAAGTTGATTTCCTTTTTATGCTACTTTTTTGCAAGTATTAGAAAATGTGGATAGCTTTTGATAAGACTGTCTTACTAAAGGGTAAAATAAATCAAATTTTAACAGTCTGTTTCCACATTTCTTTGGATTTGGAGGAGACATAACTCCAGATAAGAATTTTATGCTCAGTGGTTCAACAGATGGTACACGAACACGTGAACTTTGCCAAGGGTGAAATATTGAACGCTGTTTCAGATACCTGGACCCAAGCTTGAAGAATGTTTTGTGGTGGCTAGTATGAGTTGATGAACCATTGTGAACAACATGCCATAGGTAAGTTCAGTTACAATAAAGGCCACTTCGATCAGGCTGATTTTGTAATTGTCATCTTGAGTGTGATGGTCACCTGCATTAAGAAAGAGTTTTAGGTTTTCCACATATATTCTTTCTAAGGCATTCCACGTATATTCTAAGGCAGAAATCAGAGTTTACAAAGGTAAGGTAGAATTATATGCAAGGAATAAACAGCAAAGGGAGGTGCGTGGGAGTTTGGGACACTGGAGTACCAACAGGGGATGTGGAAAAAGAACTTGGAGGGAGAGCCAAAGTGAGACCTCGTCGGAAGCATGGGGCAGAGTGTGTGCAAGCAGTGAGAGGAGGAGTGGGGAGAGGGATGGCTATCAGGAAGTGCTGGGGAGGAGGGAAGAGGCTTTTGCAGTGTCTTGGTGCAGAGACAGGGTGCTGGCTAAGAGCTGATCGGCATGTGTAGGAGGAAGCCACTGTGCTTGCTGCCGCCTGCTAGTAGAAGCTGGATGCCAGCCGACTGCAGGGAGCTATTCTGAAAGACGAGAAGCAGTGGGTTTGCAGGGCAAGATGATGACAAGGGAACTTCTTGGCGTTTGTTATGAATTAGGCGAATGCCTAAATATAAGAGACCACTCATCCTGACCACAGTTTTCAAAGTGAGGTTGCTTCTGTGTGAGCAGAAGAGGTTTTTTCAGCACGCTCTTAAGTGCAACTGATTCATCTTGGAAAGAAAGGAGGCAGTGAGGGAGCTTCAGATCAGCACCCACCTTCTGTTCTCTTGTTTCGAGGGCTGTATATGTTTGCCAAAATACAGAGAAATGTTGCAAGGGGTAATTAATTAAACAAGCAAGATCCTTAATTGCTGGGGGATTTCTATGCTTTTGTTAGCATGTTTTAAAAAATGATTTGCATCATCACGCTACTCTTTTGTGATTGGAGAAATGCTATTCCCTACTTTTCAGGAGAAATAAGGGTGAATACTCCGATTGTGTCATAAAACAGTGTTGACACTCCTGTGAGACTGAAGCTGACTTCCAGTGCTATGAGTGATGGGATCTCACTGCTCTCCTGCTGCTCTTCTGTCAAGTCTCCTGTCCCATGGGCAAAGGTCATGCTGACTTTTGCTTTGCAAAGGCTCACAGCGAAGTGTGCATCAATTATAGATCTGTTGGCAGGCTAAAATCCAGATGCTTGTGCTTTTGGGTCTCAGTATACTTTATGTGCAACTGTGAAGGTGAAGGCAAAATACTATTGGACAGTGACCATTTGTGCAGCAATGCTGGTTTGGTTTACGTGTGCCTACGCTATGGTATACTTCAATGTTTATGAAGCCTTGTTTGTAAATTCCTCCAGCAACTCCTTTACAATCTTCATCTCTTAGAAAACCAATTCACTAATGTAATGACCCTAACAATAGCAAGATATGGATTGGTGACAGATGGAGACTTTCATACTTGGCATATGGTGTGTTGCAAGTCTGCTCCCATCCTATTGAAGTTGATGAGTCTTTCCATTGAATTCAGTGAGCTTTGGATCAGGCCCTGGAAGAGAATGAGTATAATTTTAATTACACAGCTTGGTGTAAAAACATGTTTTGATCACTTTAAACCTCTTCTGTGGTCTGAAGAAGCCTCTGATTGTTGTTTATGTATTTTAACTAGCTTGGAAAGACACGTAAACTGGATCATACCAATTAGAAGAAATTCAGAGTGGGGGGAAAGCATCTGCTTTATGTGTAAATCTTTAGCTTTAATAAGTAACCAGTGCTTGAGAGTTGGAAGCTCGACTTTGGAGGCAATGATGCATAACAAAGCTGAAAATGTTGGAGTGACTGGAAAATATATGAATTATGGCAAGCCCCTATTTGCCTCTAAATGCATTTAAGATGCCCATTTGGCTCCATCTTAAATTTCTTCGGAGAATAAAACCTAGTAGAGTTGTCTTTGAAGATTTTAAAAATGCTCTTATCCAATTAATGCCTTATTTTGTTATTCTATTAAGAAGTATTGTTATGCTTTACAGCAGACACTACCTTTGCATAAATAAAAAATATGTTTAAAATCTTCACCTTGTTAGAAGACTGTCAAGAAAAGAAGTCTGAGGATTTTCTTGTACAAAATTTTCTCAGAATTCCAGTGTGTTCTTAGCTGCAGCCTATATCAAGCATGTTAGATTCACCATAAGCAGCTGAAAATAAAAATGTGTTATTGACAAAGATGACTGTGTGGGATCTAATGGGTCATGTAGTTCATAATTTACCATAAGTGGAAGATGGTTCTCTAATAAAAACAGGAAAAAAATTAGACTCACAGTGAATGTGGATTTGAGATACTGAGAAACCCCTAAAGTATATGTATGTACATATATATACACATATATATATTTAATTATGTTACTACGGCAAGTTGGTGCCAAACCTACTGAATCATCTCTTTAGTGTTAGCATTCTGGCAGCCATCTGTGCAGAAATTATCATAGTCTGTGGATGTGACTTTGATACTGTTGAAACAATTACAGATGTTATAACTCATAGTAAGTAGAAATGGAACGTTACCTTTTGAAATCGGGTATTAATTCAGAATATCCTAAATCTGGGGAGTCTGAAAACAGCTTGAGTTTATTTTTTCAGTTTCTGACCCAGACAACTCACTTCAGAGGGCTGTTTCAAGCTGAACATTGAAAGTTGTCTCACTAATAATATATGTGGACTGCTTTTGTGCTAGCTTGTGGATACACTTTCCAATATTTTAGGTATTGTTTATGAACTTTCTTAAAAACTGGCTGGAAGAACTTGTTCTCTCAGTTCACTTAGATGAGGTACCTAATCTCCCTGACTAGGCAAATTTTAAATTTTCTATTTAAGACCAGCTTCCAATTCATATGCTCATTTTACTTTCCTTGTATAATTATTTTTCATCCTCTATCTTCTGTTATCTGTTCTCCTGTCACCTTTTGTCTTTCTTTCTCCCCACAAAATCACAATGTCTTTTCTAACAGACATGTTCTTCCCCACAGTTCCCCCTGCAGGCTCGGGCTTACACATTTGCTCCCCCCATCATCACTTCTGAGGCAGCAGCTCAGCAAATACTTGCTGCCTGTTTGCAGGGCGCCAGCAGAGCAGCTGTGGGTGGGCTTACAGGGGAAGCCGGAGGGCTAGAGGTGCCCTGGAAGCATCTTCCTCAACTTTGGGTATGAAAGGCAAAGCAAGGAGGATCAAGCTGATCTAAAAATGGGAATTATAACCAGTGCTCAGTGGCCAAGTGAATCAGCGCTGCTCTGAGTGGCGCGCTCTACTCCAGCGTGGAGACACTTCCCTCCAGCTCTGGTTCACGAGTGAGTCTGGAGCAGTAGCCTGTGCTACTGCTAGGAGGAAAATCCACTGTGCAGCTAACCTTGGCTCAGCTGCCTCGTCCTTCTCGGACAGGCCTTGTGTGAATGCTGCCAAGAAGGTCGTTCCAGTTTTGTGTACTTCTAGTGACTACTTCACCCTGACCAAAGGCTTGCTGAACCCCAAAAGTGGGTCTGAAAAACTTATGAATGTGGTGACCTGACCACACATCTCTCTGCTGCTGTTTAATTGGGCAGTTAGCCACTGGTGCTGGTGGGCTTTTGTGCAGCTTTAGAGAGTAGGGTAGAAATGGCCAGCCAGGATTTTAGCTGACCGTAAGTGAAATTGGGCAAGACAAATGGGATGGAGCTTGACTGAAATCTCTACGGATGAATTATGACTTTTAGCTCCTTCATATCATGAGATCCTTTTTGTAAGGGCAGGAGGAGGCTGCCTGTTGGCATCTGTCATCCAGCACCGATCAGCGCCAGTGCTCCTTTACTAGCACAGAAACAGTATGCTCCATGTAGTGGGATTTCTGAGGTCTAGTCTTCCAAAATCCAGAACCTTAAACCTTCTGCTAGTGTGTGGTTAAACTTGTAACCCTGGTAGCTGACTACTGATATGGGCTGTGTACTCAAGAACAGAACAAACCATTACTGGATGGAGCAAAGCCTTTTCAGGATGCCACCCATACTGCCTGTTTGTTCCTGAGTGGCTTTTGCACATGCTTTGTGCTAAAAGGGAGTATAGAAGTGTTTTACACCCAGGCTTACGCTCCAAACGTGTGGCCTGTTTATGACAAGATCATAATTACTGTTCAGTTCTTCTCCATTTACAAGGACTAACGTTAGGAATGTAAATCCAGTGCGCTGTACTCTTAGGAAAAAAAATAATTCCATAAGGTGATTACTAATGAAGAAAAATGTGAAAATTTTCCTTACCTTTTGTGAACAGAGATTTTTATGTTTTTCCCCTGGATTCCATGAGTTTTGGATGTGGTATTTTGGGAAATGTTAAAGATTGCACTTTACAGATCAGTGTTTTCTGGCATACACTATTTTTCATATCAGGTGGTAGCATATAGCTCTTTTGTTTCTCTCTCTCTTTTGATGTAAGCAATAGAAGACTAGCCTTGCTAGCAAACCCTGCATTGTGTCCTGTTCAGGATGTCCTGTGTTGAATGGGAATTGCATTATCAAAATGTACATCAATTGGTTGATTTAATGCTGATTTTGAAAGACAGCTGAACAGACCTATCAAGAAACTAACATGGCAATTAGCAAAGTATGTACAAATCAAACCTCATAAGATCCCTCATATACTGTACTGTAGTAGCAATTTCATGGAAGTAACTGGCTCTCTAAATTAATTTATGCTTTTATTCTTGGTTTAGATAAAACATACATGAAAGTATATGACAAATGCCTTGACCAGGGTCTGTTTATCTTTACACTTCTTGCTCAAAACATGTAAGGAAGCTGTAGAAACAGTATAATGAAAGATTTCGTGTTGTTGCAAAATACTGTAAGTCTAGAAATTCCTTTAAAACTGCTTATTCTCCATAATGGTCTTGAATGCCTCCAAAATGTAAAGCTGTGGATCTAAATGAGGGACTGCCATTTAGGCTTATCCATTGTTATAGTTGTATGCTGTACCATTCCTACAGTGCACTTGAATTATACAGATTCCAAAATATCTCAGAAGTCAAAATTATCTGATTACCAGCAACAGATGAGTAGAAATGTATGATCTTTCTCTGGTTCATAAAACCACCTGGTCAGAGGAATCATTCCTCTATTCCTGCAAGTGATTCTGTCAGTGGAGAATCTTAACATTTGTTTTGGTTTCACTTGAGCTGAAATGAAATTGCTTCTTTGACAAATTTGGTCTACTGAACAGCTGAAATCAAACTCTAACTCTTTTTAAACCAGCTATAGGTAAACGAATTTATACGCTTTTGGATACTCGCAGCTACCGGAATTAATTAGGTGTTGCAATTCCGAAAGCCAATACTGGCTTGAATATTAGTAATGTAATTTTCAAAAATTATATACAGATGGAGTAGAAAAAATTATATGCCGAATAGGATTGAGGGGCGAATGCAGGAAAGAGTCAGAGGAATCTCAGGGCCTGTGTATAATGCTGGGAAACTGATCTGAATTCTACAATGAAATCCACGCACACAAAATTCTCCACCCAGGTCAATCTTGCAGTGATGGTATTTTCAACGACAGAAGATTACACTCAGACATGACAGTAGGATGGTAAAAAGATGTCAAGATATCTAGTTTGGTCTTTCCCTGGCTTATTGTATACCTTTGGAGAAGCCACTTAACATGTGCACTTGCTTTCTGTGTAGTGGAGATAATACTGAGTTACCTGTTTCTGGAGGATGTTGGTATAGTAAGTTAGCATGTTCACAGAATTATGCATTTATTAAGTTCTGGGAGTGTTTTTTTTTTCTTTTTTCTCCACTAATTCACATTGCTTGAAGTGACTTAAAATTGTGTAATAAACCAAACTACAATAATAATTTAATAGCGAGTTAAATTAAACATACAGAAATTGTTTCCTTTGTTTGCTATACTCCATTAGCCAAAGCTAAAAAAATATTTGTGTTCATTCACCAAGGAAAAAATGACAAAAGTGTTTTAAAATCATGTTCTATACTTTTAAGGTTTTTAAAAATTAATTAGCCATTAAAAAACATTTACTTACTTGGGTGTAGTGCAGGAATCAAAAACAAAGATTATTTCTGAAATTTCAAGGTAAGATTACTTCATGACATATTTTTGTCTTTTAATTTGTTATATATTCAACCAGTTTCTGGTTAATATTCCTAGTTATTTATTACCTGCCCGGTAGTTTCATGACTCTTTTCTTAATCTATTATTTTGTTTATTTGCTTTTATGCAATTGATTCATACATTGTGGTGTCTTTGAGGCGCTCTCTAATGATGTATTGCCATGCTCTGTGTCCATTTATCTGTCATCTGCTGTATTTTGTTACAGAACTTGACCAAGTCAGCTTCTGTACATGAGCATTAAAATCTAATTAAAATAAATCTATTTTATGTAAAAAGCTTTTGATTATGCAAAGGTGTTGATAGAATTGTGCCGTTCCGTGATATTGCAAATGCCATCTTTGGGTGGCACTGAAGATTGCAAGCAGTTTCTGGTCAAATGAGTGCAGGTATCATAAACAATAATGCAAAAGATTTTAATACTGCATAGCATATAACAGAGCATAAATAATTGTTTTTCTCTTGGTCAATGCATTAAGCTGAATAACTTGATTTATTTCAGTCTTTGACATACAACTATATTCTGGTCTTCTCCAAAGATGTGGTACTGCTTTAGAAGTAATTGATTTAGTCCTCTAATTTTTACTTAGACTCAATTTCCCATGACTTTTGGAAATCTGCTTGCAAGATCTGTTCGCAGAGGTGCTGGGCAATGTCTGTGTTTCATTAGGCTTCAGCCTTCCATCTGCTTCATAAAGTAATGCATAAGGAAGAGCTGTGTTGCTGGAAGTGAGCTCTGGTCAAATACTCATACAAGATTAGGCAGAATCAGATTGATACCTGTACGTCCTTCTGGAATTTAACTAAAAAATTTCTTGCAAATTCCCAGCATTTCCTTGATTTTGATGATGATTGCTTTTTAAACTAATAGGCATGTAAAAGGATGATTTGTAAAGGAGAAATGTTCACAGTCTTTTCAAGCTTGAAAAATAGTGTCCTTTTTGGAGAAGGACCAGACTGTCTTTTATTATTTCGTTTGCATTTTTTTCACTTTCACTGTGGGTTTTTGTTTGTTTGTTTGTCTTTTCAGTGGGGAGGATGAGTGATAAGTTTTTAAGTTCAATTATTATACTCTTAATTTTTTAATTTATGTTGTTGCTTTATATTATTTTTAGGCTGCTCTTATTGCTCCTTTATAAGCAGTCAGGAAGAATGTCTTTCCTTACGGAGAAAAAGTTATGGTGCAAGACTTCTTTTTTTCTCAAAAAAAAGTATTAATTACATTATTTGCTTTGTCTGGTGTCACCTGAGCTCATTCAGAGACAACAGTCCACTCCTTACATACTATTGGTGAATTATGGATACAAGGTGGAAAAAATACACATCTTTCTGTAGTCCAGAATGTGTTAAAACATAAAACATTAACATTCTTTTATGAATAAGAATGGATTTTTTTTTAATTAGAAAATAGTATTGGATGATATGATTGAGCTTTGAGTCCATAGAGATGTAATATCAAAAAATTTTGTCAAAATACTTGAAAACATTAAGCACTGGGAGGACTTGCTGCTAATTTTAGTAGTCCAAACTTATTTTCTACATGACTGAATCCAGAGATTAAGTTTTAGTCTATTACTTTAAAATAAGATTGAGTCTGAAGAACATGCAGAGTTTTAGGGAGGAGATTTCACCTTTATCAAGCTAGCTAAGCACCTCTGCAGAACACTTTGTGACTTGAAGTAGAACAATTTTGGATGTGCAGAGTTTTCCAATGGCTTCTTGTACTTGCCTTTTTTTATTACATCCCCACAGAGAGAGAGAGAGAGAGAGAGAGAGAGAAAGAGAGAAGCACGTCATCTCTTGTATCCGTTTTGATCCTCCATTAAAAGGCATTTTTAAACTTCAGGAAGTAATTGTGCTTTCTATGATTTCCTTTATAATTTTGATTGCACTTTGAGTTATTTTGCTCCAAATACAGACATTGACAGTTTGATCTGAGTGTTCTCCTAGACTGTCATGATTTCTGCATGCTTTTTCCATATAAAACTTAGACTGACTCACTTTATGAACAAAAGAATAAAAATGCCATCTGCCATTGTTAGGCATCCATGTGCGTTCTTGGTTACTTGGTGTATTTGTAGAGACTTTGTCGTTTGCATACAAGCAAAAACAGATGCATGTATTTTTAAGCAATTTTTGTTAAGGTAAGGAATGCTGTGATGTTTTATCAGTTGATTCACTGAAAGAAAATGTTTAACTGGATTGTTGGCAATTTTTCCTGTACTCATCTGCTTATCCCAAGACTCATATCATGAGAATATCTTGACTTCTACTTCCTTAAATTTCTTCTGTGATGTTTCTGTATTTCCTGTCCCCTGTTCTTGGAGTGGACCTCCTGAGCTACTGTTAGTCTCTGGCTGAACTGGCAGGTTTAATATGCCGTCTTTTCCCAGTTCTTGACTTCTGTGTTCAGACTGTAGCCTGTGATTTAAGATGGAAAAGTGCTGAAGAGTTAAAAGGGCAGACACGTTTTTTCTTTTACAGGCCTTAATATTTCATCCTGGTAAATACAAGAATGGCAACTTCTGTGCTGAGCATACTTTATATTTTGCGAGACAGGAGCTTAACTTCACCTCAGCCCTCAGGGGCACTGTGAGGCAAGTCAATTTTAATAGTGAAGCTTCTACTTTCTTGTTAGACTAACTCTTAAATATCTTAAAAATTAGACCTTTATGTTTATAGAAATAAAGATGAGTTAGTCCTCTACTCTCATTCCATGACAGATTAGCGTAGAAGAGTTTTTACCTGGGCTGAGAAGTCTGGAAATATTTTTCAAAAATGAAATCTTTCTTCTGAAATTTATGATGGTCTCTTAAAACCGAAGTTTGTCCCATTTCATGGTGGTTTTATTTTAGCTTATTTGGATGAATAATGTGAATCATTATTTGATTATGAATGTTTATATTTGTTTGACTTATACTGGACCAAGCAGTTGCAAGATGCTCACTCTGACTTTGGTGAGGAAAGGTATTATGCTCAAGTCTCGAGGTGTAGCAATTTGCAAAATAACTTTGATAGAGTCTACCTGTTCCATTTAATAATCCAGAATTTTTGGTATTGTCATGCTAACAGAAATCAGAAAAGGAGAGGTATGTTTTTAGGTTATTTCCTTACCAATCACCACAAGTGGTTGTTAGGAGAGGACTACCCCTCTAGCCTGTTAGAAGCCATGGAGAGGTGTCGCAATACCCATGGGCTCTGCAGCAGTAGCAGATAACCCTTCCTGAGTTTTACTTGCAAAAGGTGTGCTACACTGAGCTCAGTGCTATTTCATATGGCAGAAACAGAATTAATCTAGCGCTGGAAAGATGATGAAGAACTAGTAGGCAAGGTTTCCCTGCTTCAGAAAGGAGGGAGGGAGAGCTGGAAAGTGATATAGCCTTATACAGACCTGTTACATGAACGAAAGCTTTGAAACAAATTTTGATGAAGAGAGAAATTAAAGATAAATCGATAAGTGGAAAATAATTGCAAAATACATTTGTGAAAGGCAGCCCATATGAAAGTAGGGCGATATCTTGAGTTTGCATAACTCATTTACAGGCAAGGGAAATGTGGTAGAACTAATATACCTGAACACATGAAGCAACTGGGGAGATTTCATATGGAAAGTGTGGTAGTGAAGGTGGGCATTCATTAGTGGAAGTAGTGTGAGGTGTCTGGGCTGCCAGAGGGAACTGGGAAATAGGTAACACTGAGATCTTGCTCCTCAGTCCTTGGCCTCCTCCCATTGCTTGCAGCTTGTTGGGGAGCAGCAGCAGGTGCTGAACAGTTTCCATGGGGCTCTTGACCCCTTTGGAGAGGAATTATGAGCAGTGCAAAATAAGGATTCCTGCGGGTTGTGCTGGGAACCACTGAGGGTAGAGAGTGGCTATGAGTGGCTATTTATGAGGACTGCTTGAGGGATGGATCTGGCTTAGTATTTATTTCAGAAACTTTGCCCAGGAAATAAATTCAACAACACAGCTTGCTGGTATGTAAAGCTAGGAAAGATATCATCAGTACAAAGTAGGATTGCGTGATCATCTGGGGAGAACTGGGTTACATGGATGACTCAGGAAGTTGAACCAGGATGACCTGTGCACTTGGGCAATGTGCATCGCTAGTGTGATGTGGTTTAGCAAATGCAGTTGGGATACAGAGATATTCAGTTTTGTCAGTTCATTCTCTGTCCAAAAATGTTTGCAAGTCTGATACTATCAGTGTCTGAGAGTTTATAAATGCAATTGTACAGGACAAGAATGCCTGTAGACTTCCCTGGCACTATGGATAAGGAAGGTGGAAGGAAGGCATGCTTTCCAGTGGCAAATATTCCCTACAGCTAAAGCTGTTGGCTTCCCCATCACCACCAAAAGCCCCCAAAAGCCTGTTTAGGAATTATTTTGATTGTGCTACTAAGCAGCTTTCTCAGCCGCTCAGGTCACAACCCTTTTTGTTTATTGTTTTTTTCCTCTAAGAGTTTATATACAGATGAAAGAAAAAATAAAACCCTAAACAGAAGCAGAATGAAAGAGTAAATGAGTACCTGAAGGACAGGGTTTTTAATCTGTGTCAGCAAGCAGGAAACAGATGTCTTGGCTCCTTATTCAGTATCTTTTTATTGAAGAGGTCAGTTTAGCAGTGCAGGAATTAAACTGAACACAGCCAACAGTCTGGTTTTCCTAACAAAAGGATATTGATGTTACTTTAATTCAATTTGAAATTTTCGTGGTGATCTTCGAATACAAGTTATGTAGAAATTCACCATGCAAAGGGAAAATTAAAACAAGGATTAGCTGCACCTATATTTCAGTATCTCCTAATTTAAATAGCACCTTTCAGGTTCTCTGGGTTATATAAACATTAAGTCATCTTCATAATGCAGTGAGGTAAGTATTATTAGCTAGATAAACAATAATATTAAGTAAATAATTTCTCATTTTCCTTTGCTGTTTTCCTTGCTGTTTCCATGATTATTTTGCATGTCTGAAAATTATTCCCCTCTTAGGTAGCTCTTATTTCCCATAAAAATGATTATAAAACCCTAAAACAAATTTATTATCAATTATGCATGATATTTTATTTAATCCTGTTTGACTGGAATGCATGCATTGCTTCTGGTACACTTGGTAAAGCCCATGGATTTCTTAAGGTTTCAGTCTTATGGGAATAACTACTGAAAGGTAATGAATTGCAGAGTTTGCAAAAAAAGCATTTTGAGAGCTCTCTAGTAAATAAAGGAAAGTCAAAGGATTACATTCTTCCCTTTCATGAAGCTTCTTTCCCTCCCCCTGTCCATATTTTCCCAAAGGTTGATGATATTCTTCTCCAGTTTTTAAGTACAGATTTTAATAATGACTTGGTGAGTCTCCCATCCATCCACTTCCCTTTCATTCACCCCAGAGTTGGCTTTGTCAGTCTCTCGAGGAATTCTGGGCTACTGGGGAAATACGTAGTCTACAAGAAACCTGTTCCTGTTTCATGATCAGTGTGATTTCTTCAGTGATTAACTTCATGGAACACCTAATGGACAAGCTCAGGCAGAAAAAGATCATTTTTACATCTTCCACCAAAATGTTAGACTATGAATAGTGTTTACCTAGTAGAGTAGGATCATGGAAGCCTAGAGATAAAACATTATGCATGATTTATTGCAACATTACTCTTTGCAGTACCTGTACAGATGTCTTTCAAACTTGGAATAACTGACCAGATAAATCTGTAAGAGACTGTTCCTTAGACCTAGTTAAATGAAATCATCTTAGTCCTAGACTCTGCTATAAATTCAGGCCAGATGTATAAGCTTTTTCCTTCCAAAATGACTGATTCTGAAATGTCTAGCTGCTATTAAAATAGCCTGAGCTTTTCAGGGGAGCTGAATATAAACACCACCCACGGAACAACTTCTTAGCCCTTTTTTTTTTTTTCCTCTCTCTGCTTTTTCTGAGGTGATTTTATAGGTTGAATTCCTAAGTTGAATTACTATCTAAGCAGACATCTTTTTTCCTCACTATATTTAGACCTTCATTTTGGGCTAAGTCATCTTGCCATTATGGCTAGAATACAAGTCCTTGTCTTTGTGACTTTCTTCTAGTCACTTAAGCCTATAATCTGAATGACCTCCTTGATGATATACTGTCAGACAGTGTGGAAAAAGTCCATGATACTTAACATTTCCTGCTTTAGCTGCAGACTTCCTAACATCTCTTCAAGCCATCCTACATTCTTTCAGAAGTTGCCCTTGCTAACCGATACAGTGTAAGCACTCACTGCCTTGAGGCCTCGGGCATTAACTTTTCTGAGTTTGTGAAGGACATCAAATGTAATTTTACTTTGTATCATTCTGACCTGAATGATACTGCATATTTTATCTCCGCTGTATTAAGAAACTGCTGAATTTATCTTCTCAGTGGGAACCCAAAAAACAATATTCTTGAGTTTATTGATGTGCTGCTTCTATGAAAAGTAGTTAAATTGGTTAAACAGTTTTAAGCACCAGATAAGAAAAACCTGAACCTTGAGAGGAAAATGCAGAGCTAAGAATATTGGAACCACTATTAGGATACTGAGACATATAACAATTCAGGTTTAGAGAGGAAATATTTAAGATGAAAAATAACTAGGAGTAAGCACAAAGCTCTTATTTATTTATTTATTTATTTTAATTTTAACAAGAAAGATAGGCATCTCCAATCATCTCTATCAACAGACTTCTACAGCCAGCTTTTTAACAGTCTTTGGGGGTATGGACAGAACAGTTCGTTTCCTTAAAACAGCTTGTTACAGATTGCTCATGAGGTTTTGAAGTTTTTAACAATGGATTTGCTATTAAAATGTGTAACGTGTTGTCTTCTTTTACCATGACAATGACTGCTATGGAACGCCTACCTTAGCACATAGTGCAGCCCAGCGGGATCAGATCTGTAGAGCAGGACAGTTGGTGCTGAGGGCTCACCATCCATGCTCTGCTCCATCAGATCAGGAGGGTTTTCTTTGAACTAACTCTAGGCTGGACTGAACACTCATTAATGACTGGAGAACTTTAGGTGTGTGCTTGGAAGCTGCCCTCTCATTTATGTTTGTCCAGTTGACTGTAGTTTACTTTCTCTTGAGAATTTTCTGTGGTAAGAGCCAAAGCATATCAAATGGGAAACTGCCTTTGACAGTGCACTTCTGACACTAACTGACAACTGTTGACAAATGCTTAATATATTTTCAGTCTTGATTATTCTCCCTAAAAGTCATCCGACCATTTATTGATATCTTGTTACCATCCCACTGTCATGTCTGAGTGTAATCTTCTGTCTTTGAAAATGCCATCACTGCAAGATTGACCTGGGTGGAGAATTTTGTGTGTGTTTGGATTTCATTGGTCAGGTCAGGTAAGAATTCAGGTCTTTCTTACTTTCTTAAGCCCTTTAGCACAGGGATACTGCTTATGCTGTCCTTTTACATATGATTTATGTATTTTTTCAATGATGAGCAGTATTCATCATGAAATAAAGAGCAGATATATATATATATATATATATACATATATGTACATATTAAATGTGCTTCTGGTTCATATACTTAATTAAGTACAGAACTGTTCACTGTCATCTGGATGGATCACCTTTAAAGAGCCTAGTTTTGCATCTGTGGGAAGCAGAGGTTAAACAATACCACTAAACTCTTAGAGCCATATGCAAGCACTTACAGAAGTCAGTGGGAAGTAGGATCTAGATGCTGCTGTAGATTCCAGTCAGTAGTGGGATGCTTTTCTCTGTGTCAAAAATACATTGCTCAGGCAAAAGTCTCTGACCATGGGCATGTTTGGCCAAAATTTTACAAGGACTTTGGGAAGACTGGGATTTGCAAATGTTGTTAACAAATTGCATGCCAAACTTTCACTTTGAAATGGAAGTTAATGCTCAGGCCTCTGAAGCATTCAGTGTCCTGAGTACTTTGTGATATCCTGTAGAACCAGACTTCATGCCTTCATTTGCAAAAGTACTTTTTAAGCACATTATCTCATGTGTTTGCTGAATTCTTTAATATTAAATCAGAATTATCATCATATCCTTGATCTTGCCGATGTGCTCTTTAATGCAACTACTGAATGCATCCCTATACAATATTAAATGTATACGTATTATTATTACTATGTGAAAATTTGTAAATGTAATTGATCTGCTCACACTAAATGGCATCATTTTTCTACATATCTCTACTGAAACGGATGAAGTAGATTTAAGTAGGTGACAGAATTCACTGGTGAGGAGGAAGGGCACTCATGCAGACTCACAAATGTGTACAGAGATTGACTAAAACAGCCCCCAGTCTGAAACTTAGTTAAGTCATATATTAACCATTATGTTGTGTGTTTATCATATCATTTTCCTATCTCTTTCTCTCTGGATCTTAGAGAAAGAAAGAATCAAAATATCATAATGGGACTTTTCCCTTTTAGCCATAATGTCTTCTGAAAGCAGAAAAGTTGAGGCTGAGCCCCGGCAGTGGGGCAGCTGAGCTCCTGAGGTGCCTCTTGGCTGGGGCACCCTGATCCTCTCAGCTGAGCACCAAGGGAGTGTGCTGCAAGCCTCTCCGGCAGGGCACCCACAACTCCCTCCTGCTGAGGCAGAGCCCGAAGGCAGCCGGGGTGGGCTTCACCCGTGTGTCCTTCCAGGGGAGACAACACGCACAACTCAGACCCACAGAGCTGAGATGCAGCTGTAGCATCTCAATGCTAATGCACTAAGGAAAAGATTTTTAAACCTTCCAATTTTTAAGAAAAAGAAAACATTTGGACACTACTAAATGCTGTTTGCAAACACAAATGAACTTTTGAACTTTTCACTAACTGTCTGAAGTAAAATATTTCTCTTGATAATGCATCTGCCTCGTAGTCTAAAGGGAGTGACTTTCTGAAGTCAATTAGTTAAGCCATTATTTATATTGTTAAATTTCTCTTTTTGTATAGTGTTTTGGAGAAGAAATACCTAGCAGTGTGATAAGAGAAGAACTGATTTAAAGACTTAAACTGCTAAGAATAACAGAAAATATATTGGCTACCTTCTTTATATTGGTTTCTTGATATATTCTAGGAAGGTCATTAACTTTAGCTGTGAATTTATGTTCTCCATAATGGTGTTCCTGCTGATATAGTTTCTCTGTGCTGAGTTATAGTGCTCCAGCTATGCTTTTCTTTTAACAGCAGCACATGTATAAGGTTACATGGAGGTGATTAGATCAAAAATTTGCATTTCAAACTGGAGCATTTTATATCCTTCACAAGGGTACTTTTATATGGACATTTTTTAATGAGATCATTTTAATTTGTGCATTTATATAGAATAAAAGAAGGAACTGATCATCTCCAGAGACTGGAGGATACCCACAAAACAAGCCCCCCACCAGCATTTCAGATAAAAAGAAAAATTTAAATACCTTCCAAAAAAATACTTGTTTTATAATCCTGCTTTATTCATAACTTTATATTCTACTTGATGGTATTCTTTAATCCCATATTTGGTGAACTGCTGGGAAAAATTAGACAAAAAGAGTCCCCAGGCAAGGGGAACCATATGTTTCCTACTTTATAGGTTAAATATGTAATTAATTAGTCATAACAAAAGAAAGTGAAAATAATTATCGCAATGTCACTTTACTTCACTTACCTGGTGATGTCATGAAAAATGCATGCAGCTTATAAATCAACTTTCTGCACATCCCTTAACAGGTTAAAGGACTGAAGTGGAGCAGGGTTATGCTAAGCAATAAATAGATCCAAAAATATCTTAGTGAAATTGTCCTACATTATTTATTGGAATAAAAGGGGCAAGTGTTTCGATCTTGTCTTCTAGGAGCCTGTCTAACCTCATGTCTCCAGTCCTTTATGTCCTCACCTTTTATATCGCTAAATAACAGGGGATGCCGTTAAGCTTTCTCCATCCTTCTTACTGCTTATTCTTCTCTCGGTACTTCCTTCTCTGTACCCTCCCCAGGGAGGACAGGTTCACTGCCCTGCCTTGAACAGTGCTGAGCATGTGGTGGAGCGAGCTTGTAAGTCCCTGCCTCACACAGCAACAAGTTCCTCTATATATTTTGGGAGGAATACAGGGACATTGTCAGAGTATGCAGGGATGCGACAAGGAAGGCTAAGGCCCAGTTGGAATTAAATCTGGCAAGGGATGTCAGGACAACAAGAAGGGCTTCTTCCAAGACATCAAGAGCAAAAGGAAGACTAGGGGAAACGTGGGCCCGCTGCTGAATGGGGCGGGTGCCCTGGTGACAAAGGATACAGAGAAGGCAGAGTTATTGAATGCTGCCTTTGCTTCTGTCTTTACTGCTAAGGCCAGTCCTCAGGAATTCCAGACCTTGGAGACAAGAGAGGAAGGCTGGAGAAAGGAAGACTCTCCCTTGGTTGAGAAGGATCGGGTTAGAGATCTGTTGTCCAAATTTGACATCCATAATTCCATGGGCCCCAATGGGATGCACCCACGAGTGCTGAGGGAGCTGGCGGATGTTATCGCTAGGCCACTCTCCATCATCTTGGAAAGGTCCTGGAGATCAGGAGAGGTGCCTGAGGACTGGAAGAAAGCCAGTGTCACACCAGTCTTCAAAAAGGGCAAGAAGGAGGAGCCAGGGAACTCCAGGCCAGTCAGCCTCACCTCCCTCCCTGGAAAGGTGATGGAACAGCTCCTCCTGGAGGTCCTCACTAAGCATGTGGAGGACAAGAAGGTGATCAGGAGTGGTCAGCATGGATTCTCCAAAGGGAAATCATGCTTGGCCAATCTGATAGCCTTCTGTGATCAAGTGACAGGCTGGGGAGATGAGGGGAGAGCAGTGGATGTTGTCTGCCTGGACTTCAGCAAGGCTTTTGACACTGTCTCCCATCACATCCTCCTAGGTAAGCTCAGGAAGTGAGGGTTGGATGAGTGGACGGTGAGGTGGCTTGAGAACTGGCTGGATGGCCGAGCTCAGAGGGTTGTGGTGAATGGTGCAGAGTCAAGTTGGAGGCCTGTAGCTAGCAGTGTCCCCAGGGGTCAGTCCTGGGTCCAGTCTTGTTCAATATATTCATCAATGACCTGGAGGAAGGGACAGAGTGCACCCTCAGCAAGTTTGCTGCTGATACTAACCTGGGGGGAGAGGCTAACACACCAGAAGACTGTGCTGCCATTCAGAGGGACGGGGACAGGCTGGAGAGCTGGGCGGAGAGGAACCTCCTGAAGTTCAACAAAGGCAAGTGCAAGGTCCTGCACCTAGGCAGGAATAATCCCATGCACCAGGACAGGCTGGGGGTTGACCTGCTGGAAAGTAGCTCTGCAGAGAAGGACCTGGGAGTGCTGGTGGACAACAAGTTAAACATGAGCCAGCGATGTGCCCTTGTGGCCAAGAAGGCCAATGGTATCCTGGGGTGCATGAGGCAGAGTGTTGCCAGCAGGTGGAGGGAGGTGATCCTGCCCCTCTCGTCAGCCCTGGGGAGGCCTCACCTGGAGTACTGTGTCCAGTTCTGGGCTCCCCAGTCCAAGAGAGACATGGCACTACTGGAGAGAGTCCAGCGGAGGGCTACCAAGATGATTAGAGGGCTGGAGCACCTCTCCTATGAAGAAAGACTGCAAGAGCTGGGCCTGTTCAGCCTGGAGAAGAGAAGATTGAGAGGCGATCTCATCAATGTGTATAAGTATCTGAAGGGGGAGTGTCAAGAGGATGAGGCCAGCCTCTTCTCCGTGGGGCCCAGCAACAGGACAAGAGGCAATGGGCAGAAACTGAACCACAGGAAGTTCCATCTGAACCTGAGGAAAAACTGCTTCACTGTGAGGGTGACTGAGCATTGGAGCAGGTTGCCCAGAGAGGTAGTGGAGTCTCCTTTGCTGGAGATATTCAAAACCCGCCTGGATGTGATCCTGGGCAATCTGCTCTAGGTGACCCTGCTTGAGCAGGGAGGTTGGACTAGCTGATCTGCAGAGGTCCCTTCCAACCTAAACAATTCTGTGATTCTGTGATTCTGTGATATCCATTGATACGCAATAACTGTCATCTGCAGGCTCCTATAGGAAAGAAAATCTATTTAAGACAAATGGTATATCTTGCAGGTAGTACATGCTTCTCTTGTCTCTTCTTCTGCACTTTGAAACATCTAATATGCAGTGACTTTTTGGAGAAGTGGCTTGAACTGGTTGCACGCAAAAGCCTCTGGAAAGCTGAAGAATTTAAGCACCTTCTTGTTGTGCACAAGGTATTTGGATATAGCAAAATAGTGAAAATAGTGATTTTGTTTTTGACTTTAAGAGGAACAGACCTCAGACAAATGCTTTTTTCAGTGTAGTATTATTTCCTGAACAAGTTTTTACAAGAGGATTTTTTTTTCAGAAGTAGTTATAGAGGATGTACATTGTTGTGATCCAAGAACACAGAACAATAGAGTTCTGAAACATTTGTAATCATTGATATCAGGAGATGCTAACTGAGAACATAGTTATATTCTCTGAAATGATGGAGGAGTGAAGAGATACAGCAAGTTTAACCGTAATTCACTTACAGAGGTAAGAGGGTATTGTGTAATAAGAAATAGTAATTGCATACATTATAGCAAAAAATGTTTGTACCACTAGTATCTGTATATTGATTTGCACTCAGTGTGCCTGGAACTTCTTGTTTCATGAAAAAGCTTCATAAGTCTCAAGGAAAAAAGCGTCTGTGAGAGAAATTCTCATTTGAGATCTTGTACTTGAGATAGTGTACTTAATTTCATGAGGTGTTGGTCCTCTGGTTTTTAGTGTTTTAAGTGTTTAAGTGTTTTAAGAACTTAGTGTTGATTTCAGTAGAAACGCTGATAAACTTTTAGGAGCCTCATTGCTGAAGTGGAGGGAGAGGCTCTGAAGGGGCGTGATGTATTGGAGGATTGAATCCCACAAGCACTTTATATTAATAAAAATAGTTACTGGTCTTATTAGAAGTATGTGTAACTTTTGATAATTAATTTTGTTCCCCCTGTGTGTAGTTGTCTGGCTGTTCTAATTTAAAGGACTTATGATGATTTTTTTTTTTCTTTTTTCTTTTCTACCTCTGAGTTACCACTTTTAATTCATGATTGGGGGTAGCCTGAAATAACTGTGTTCTCCTGCGTGCTTACGTTCCTACCTAATGCAGGAGTATGTAATGTGTTTAATGTGTCCTGAATAAATGACCGCTCGCTTTTGGGAGCACTTCTAATCATAGAAACACCACTGAACGAATAGGGGAGGGGACCGTACCCTGCCACCGCAGGGTCTTACTGTGCCATGGTGACTCTCCCGTGGCAGTGCCAGCCCTACTGACAGAAGGCTTCTTTGTCCAGCACTACCTAGAAATGAACTCAGCTTCAACATTTTTCCATTAACAGAACAAAACTGCCGATTCTCTTCTTGCTATTAATATATTTCTGGTATGTCTGAAGCTTATTGCCTCCCTGGGTTTAACTTTTTTAACATTTCCAGGTCTATATAAAGAAAATACTCTGTCGTGACTGCCAGGTCATTCTCCTTACTTCTTCCCTGCTTTGACAACAGTGAGGCAAAACAACTTTGATTAGACAGCCTTACAGTGTTGAACAGATTAGATTTGCCTAAGGTAGGTAAGGTAGGTAGGATGAATGGATGAATCGCAGGAGATAAAAGGTGGGCCTTTAGGTCATCTACTTCTTCCCCTCATTATTCTCTGTTACTCATTTTCTGATACTTTGTCTAACCTGAAATCTGGTGAGTAGCCACGCTTCTGTCTACGCGAAAGAGATTTATTTTCCCTTCATTAAAACACCCTAGTATTTATTTAGAACGTATTATGCGCAGTGCAGCAAGTGTTGAAACCTGTGGAAAACATGGTTGGCTTTTCCAGAGGCAGGATGAGGAAGTGTGAACAGATCACACTGCGGGTCACTGCATTCATATGATGTGGGGATTGCACTTTAGTACCTGCAGTGTTATCCATGTAACGTGGCTCTGCCAGTGTCACCTTCCCAACAGTTCTAAGAGTCTCTCTTTCCCTGGAGAGATTTTTCAAAATACATATTTTACAGCACGTTATTAACATAAGCTGGACATAAACTCTGGTTTTGATCTGCAGTAAAACCTCCTCAAGCTTGTGTCACATCAACAGATACCAATAGGACAAGGGGTTATATGTTGCCTTTTTTGTCTTAGTATTTGAAACTTAAGATCCAGCTACAGACCATATCTAGATTTAGTTTTTTTTTTAATTCTCCAAAGTCAGTAGAAATGAAGTGTGACAGGAGTTGCTTCTCTGATCAGCCTTTAAACACAGGCTATACCAGCATAACACTGGTCTAACAAACATGCACTCACTTCTGTGTTAGAGTGCTACCATGCTATCCAGTTCAGATGTCATTGGCACATTGTGTAACAGTTCATTTTGCAGCAAGACTAGTGCCATTGTGCAAGAGACCCTCATAAGCAAAAAAAAAAAAAAATGTTCTGAGGCAGTGTTCTAGGACCTATTTTATGGTATTATTAATTTAAGAGTGAGTAAGGCGGTAGGATAATGCTCATAAACATTCGTGTTATTAATAGCAGAACGTCTGAAAAAGCAGCAAGTCCGTATGTCGCTTAGCTTATTTCTTTTTCTCTGGTAGATAATAACCGGTTATATTGTATTGATGCATTTGAGTGGGGGTTTTTTCTTTCCTTTTTTTTTTCTACTAGAATTCCCTTTACATTCATGTAACATATTACCAATTTGCCCCTTTGGAAAGAATTATTTCATTGTGGTTAAAGCACTTACGTAACTGCCTACCTACATCACCTCTCTGAATATGGCTAGTGAACATAGGTAAAGATGATCACGAAACGCAGGTTTTTTTTGATTTCTTGATTTTGTTTGTTTTTTAATCTGTTAGTGGCTATGATATAATTGGAAACTACTATCCAGTTCTTTGCCTATATAATACATGGATAAGTAATCTCAAATAAGAGAATTACTTCTTGAGCACTTTTTCTAATCCAAGAATTTCACAGTGCCTACTCTTTTCTAGCTTGTAATATAAAGATTTTTTTTGTTTATTATATAGTTTAAACGTTAGTGGAGTGTGGTTTTTTTTTTTTTTTGAAGCTGTATCATTTATGCACAAAGTTGCATAATCTATTAATACTTAGAATAGATTTGTACCTTTCTTTTTTCTGGCAGGTTTTCTGAAGTTACTTGGAATGACTATTAATGTTTTCATCTCCAGTAGCATTTTTTTATTATGGAGTCTCAAATTCCTTCAAAAACAGTAATAAATAGCTGTTTCCCCACAGTCTACTTGAGTGGTAGATAGCCGGTTTTACAGTCTTTCTTACCAGCAGTTTAGCTAAAGTACAGACAGGTTATTTTCTTCAAGAGCGTGCTATGCAATCATAATAAAATTGTGGACAGAATGCAGGGCTTTAAGTTGAGTGCATACTATTTATTTATTTATTTATTTATTTACACATGGTCTTTCATAAATCAAAGTACTTAAAACTGTGAATTTATAGTTATGTACATCATCATGTTCCATGAAGTATTTCTGCATTTTCTCCATGTATTCTCTGAAATACTTTGTGCTATCATTCTTGTGTTGACATGCTTTTCTCCTTGTACATGTAACTTACTTAGAAAAAAGTTTGATATGTTTGGTTAAAATGAAAAATACAGGTAGAAGCTTAGAGAGAGATCACTTTTCCAGGTAAAATTCTAAGAGGACTTCTGACTGAAATATCCTAAAAAAAACGAAGATTGACTTCCACGTTCAACTAATTTCAAGTTAGTGGTCTCTTCTCCTTACAGTAAAAGCCTCTGCGTTGCCTCTTCAACATTAAAGCTTAATTTGTCCAAAGTTTTCTAGAGTGATCTTTCCAGTAAAGGACATTTTGCAGTATATTAAGCTTTACACACTTAATATTACACTGCAGTTGGATATTATGTTGTGATGGATCCTATGTCAACAAAAAACAACAAAAAACTCGATGGAAGTGCCTGCAGGTTAAATTTGGCAAATATCTGAATGGATCTGTTTGGTAGAAACCATTACTGAGAGGAGAGCACTGTTCTATCAGCCAGAGAGCTCTGATGAGCATGGGACTTGCTTACAAGCTAATTACTGTTCATTTTCATGTTGAATTACCAAACGTCAGATGTGTTAGAAAGCCAATGTGACATTGCCTTGGGCATTTTTCCTTAGTAGCTCCTTACTAACAGTGGAGTAGAAATGTTCTTTTGTGTTGTATTGCAATGGACAAGGTTTTTGCAAGGTTTGTACATCCAGGGACACTTCGCTTAAAGCATACTGTAAATTACCACATCATAGTGTGGGCAGACTGAGTGTGCAGAATGCATTAAATCACCATAAATTTTATCAAACAGAATGATGAAGGCAATTAGAATAAGATTTACCATAACTAAAAAGGTTCCAGAACAGGTGTTCTGCTTTTCCAACTTTGTCAGATCTCTGATGCTTTTCCTTACTTTTACCTCCGAATCTTATGTGGTTTTTGTAACCTTGAATCAGATTTGTCTTGAGCTTGAGTTGGTACTTTTAATTGAGTTGTCTGTGGTTTTTGAGTGCATTAAGGTAGTGCACTATATTACTTGTACTGCACTATACTACTTGTACTTATTTCTAACAGGAGAATGTGTTAACATTGATTGAAATTTTCAGCAACTTGTTTTATGTACTTCACTGGCCATTAATCCCATATTCACTTTCTACATGACAGCTAAAATTTAATTAGCATCAGTAGAACTAATCACCTCCATGGTAGATGCTTGGGAATTTAACTGGTTCAGGGACAGCAGCACCTGATAACTTCCAGGTCATATTTGTGGCCTAGAAAGTAGATAAGGGGAAGTCAGAAATCTCCGTGCAGCTATTTGAAACAACTTTCAGAATCTGAAAAATTTTAAGTTGTGGTATATATGATAATGTGAAATACGCTTTGAAGTATAAACTGTAAGGTGAAAACTAACTATCCAGAGAAATACTTAGCAGGAACAAAGGTTTTTCTTGCAAAAGGTTTTTGGTCCACCTTTTACATTACTTCTCATACATATTTTGAGAAGCTATATTAAGATTTTAATAGTTGATTGATAATTGATTTTTCCAGCTGCTGAATAAATAAAGACAAATTCTGAATTTGACGTTATATTATATAGCTCAGGATCCATGAAAGCATAGATTTACCACAAGCTGTCAAACTGGAAGAGGGAACTTCTTTTGATGATATATCCAGTTAGTAGTTGTCTTTGGAGCAGACTATATTGCATAGAGAGCTTTTTTTGTGTAGCAATTCTATATGGCAGCAGAAAGAACAGAGAAATCTGCTAACTCTAATACTGAATTTCAGTGTTCAGTATATATTCAATTCTGATAATGACTTAATGCATCCCTTAATGAAAAGATACAATTTTGAAAGGGACATGTGAAGTGAGATGAGTTTTTTCCACCCCTTTTCTTTTCATACTTATTCTAAAACTTTAGGGCGTTTTTGCTTAGTTCTTTCAATTGGCCTTTAGGCTCTGGCATTTTGTTGTAGTTGCTTTTCTTAACATTGGACATTTTGTGCTTTGTCCATTCTAGAAAGCATTTGAGGTTGCTCTTCCCATCTATGTATGTCAGTAGGAATAATAAGACATACAGTAGGATTAGCATTGGTTTTAAAACAAATTGGTTACAGTTTGAGGGGGAAAAGCATATACCACAGCATAAAGGCTCCCGATATTTGCAAGCAAGTAGTCCTGAGCAGATGTTTTTAGGATCAAGCCTCTTGCAAAGCTGAAACCCACTGCTCCATGAAAAAAAGATACTTTTCAGTCTTCTGTGTTGTACATGTTTTCTGTGATCCTTAACCATTATTTACTAATTATCTGTCTTCCTGCTGTTGCATTCTTAGATTCTCACGTATACTGATCATTACAGCAAACTACCTATCAAAGTAAATATTTGGCAATGTGTTAATACAGAAAAACCTTCCTGTTTTATGATATTTCATGAGTATCTTCAGTTTCATCACTGCTAATATTTTTGTTTCTAAAATTTGGAACAGTTCCCTTCTCTGCTTAAGCTATAGCATGTGCTTCCTGGAAGGTCTCTTCTTCATTTCTGCCTTATACCCTGGGTCACTGCATCGGCACCTCCCAGCACCTCACAGGGCACAGTCAAATAGGAGAACCAGGCATTTTTGCTCCTGCTGCAGAGGAGTACCCTTAAATATCACCTTAACTGCTGACTTCATCTTTCTCTTTGTGGATCCCCCACCTCTTAAACAGGCTTTATTATAATTCTAGAAAATGTTGGAAGTGTGTTCAGAGCAATGGTCATCATTAGTATTAATGCTTAGTATTTCCTTACTGTCATCTCTTGCCCTTCCACCCTTCCCTCATTTTTGCTTTTATCGATCCTATATGCTACATACGTGTATATGTGTGTGTATGTATATAGAGAGTATACACATCATCAGGTAGATAAGGACATAGAAAATATCTAGGACAGCACTGTCTTTTTATTTGCAGTTGTATAGCCTACACTGTGGTGGGGTTCTGTTGTTAAATTAGTGCTGTTGACACTGTGATAATATCACGGTCCAAATGTAAGGTTCTTCACTTACAGATCAGAATAAGGGAACACCACATCCCTTTTCAGCCATAATGGGCAGCAATATATGAGGAGGTCAGAAATGCAAGATCCTTCCTATACTTCTCTTCTTCCAGTCTTTCATTATATTTATCAAAATGGAGTGTAAGTGCAGGCTTATATAGCTCCCAGTTAGTTCTGTCGAACCAGTGCCCTGTGTGAAAACAAGATCAGGGGACTGGTGCCTCAATCAACCTATTATTTGAAAACCAAATGGTTTTCTTATCAAATATCTTCAGTGGATTATTTCAGTTTTAACATCTAATTTCTTCTTAAATTGCAATCTCTTTTTTTGTCTTCCTTAACTTATTTTCAGATGATCACAAAAATAGCATTTCACATACTAAGCTGGAGCTGTCGCATATCTTCTAATAAAAGTCAGAACTTAACTGTTGCCAATTTTAATTTTTGCTTATTTTCTTTGTTTTTCTTATTTAGTGTTAATAGACAGAAAATAAGAATACTCCAGTGTTTTTCTTTGTATTTGTAATCACTTTTGATATGTGAAAAAAATGAATTAATTTGGATAGCTAATGAGTTTTAATATCTCAGAATGTGAACAAAGAACTTAGAATTTAAGAAGGTAAAAGTTTTTGGCATAAAATTAAGGTGTAAATTTGACAATTTAAATAGAAATAACGAACTATGATAAGAGATACCTTTTGTTTACTGTATTTTTAGATTTCTAGAATATTTTGAAATTGCTACTTTCTAAATTCAGATACTAGGTTCAAGATTATTACTCTATAAGGTACTAGTACGAGGAAAGTTCCTCCCCCGCAACAAAACTTGAGCATCATTTAGCCAGTGATTCAGAGCAAAGGCTAGAGCCCTTCTCCTCTCTTCCTCAAACTCAGTGGCCAGGTATATTTAGTTCCAAAGAATCCGTCCAAAGACAAGAAATAGTATTCTGGCAAATTCCCTACTGGCACAATTGCAATGAAGTTTATCTTATACCAGTTGACAACCTGATCTTCAATTCAGTGGCTTCGGAGCAAAAAAGCTGAAAGAGGCAAAGGTCATGTTTTAGAAGTGCTCTATCGAAAGAAACTCTCTGCTGTTCCAAAGCTTAATCAGCAGCTGAAAGTGAGAAACAAAAGGATGAGCATTTATTACTAAATTTATAGAGCAAATACGCATCCCCTTCTAGAAATAGCAAGAGAGCAGGGAAAAAACAGAAGGATGCAGGTCTTGTGCTGATTTTCAATAAATATCCAGCAGAGAAAAGCAAGCAGGTTTGGGGATGGATTGTTTTTGCTTGGTTGGTTTTGGTTTTTTTTATAAGGCATGCGATACTGGAGGAATTTGTTTAGTATATTGGGAATTGTTGTGCAATCCATTAGAGCTGTATGGACAAGCATCTGTAACTGATTTCCAATGAAACATGTACGACTTCTTCCAAGTTGTTCAGATCCGTTGACTGCCAATGAACTCAATTAAAATTAAGGATATGGTCTACACTGTAAAATAACGGTCTATGCCTTAAGATAAACACTAGTAGTAGAAGAGACAGATATTAGACAGTCAGAATCATGTATACAAATCTTGAGCATGTGTCTGAGCTTACCAGTTAAGGATAGCTATGGTGCCCATGTTAGTTTTAAGAGACACTTACCATGATAAATATCTATAGTGATGATATTTAGAAAGATCTATCTATTGCCCAAACCAGTCTGTTTATTAGAAACTAGTAAACAAATTTCATGGTCAGAACACCAAAAAGTAGACAGAAGAAATCTATTTCATGACTATCATTAGTCATACTTAGTTTTGAGTGTACAAGGGCTGTTTTATGCTTTATATAACCTCCTACTGAAGATGATGTACATATTTTTTTCGTTAGCCAACTTCTGCATTTTGCCATTCCCTAGAGGTCTTCTATTAAAAGAAATCAGTTGATCATCACCAGACACATTCATGTACTTTCCATCTTTAGGATAGCTGCTCTGTTCTTTTGTGTGTTGGTGTATAATGAGCCTTCCTCTCTTTTCTGATCTCCCCACTCCCCTACCCCAAACCTAATTTTTTGCTTTATTGCAAGAACTGAATGTTCTGGAGAATATTTTGGTTCATAGTGTTCTGCTAGATATTTGACCAAAGGACAATTTCCTTATCTTTTCAAGTAAATTCAAAAGTTTGTTTCTATCATCAGAGAAATAAGCAGCACCTCTGCTGACCTTTAGTAGTTAACTGAAAATATACACATTCTTGTTGATCCTCGGGCATTGTATTGTAACATCAATGAATTTAGTATTCTGTCTTTTTTTCTGGATAAATATTTTGTTGGAGTATTTCATAACTTTGCTGTTATTTTTCCTTTCTGGAAATTTTTGAGAATGTTTTCAACCTTGTTTTGTATTTTTAGGTGTTTTATAACTTAGCTCATAAATTACAACACATTTGTTTCTGTGGGTAAATATAACATATATGAGAGAGAAAATCATTGGAAACAACCTCATTTCAATTTGTAATGCTTGATGTTTACTGAGCTGGTAGATGCACTGTGCTGCTATCATTCTTTCTTAGTAATTCATTTATTGCTCTATCCTTAGTTCTCAAAGGATTCTATGCTGCTAGTATGAGTTATTTTTCTGCATTTGTTTAATTGACAGTATTCTAATTTGGAGTTAAGGTCCAAAGAAAGGTGCTTTCTTAATGGTCTTTGCCATATATTGATACAAATCAATATGTATCAGTAACTCAGTCTCAAATGTTTAAAACTAGTTGCCTGCGCAGAGAGAATATTCCTGTTAACCACATGGTCTTGTATGTCTAAGAGCAATATTTCAGTGCTGTGAACTGGGAGAGAAGCCCCATTCTTACAAAATTTTGCTTTTCGCTGAGGAGAATCTGGGCTATGAGTCTGCAGGTCAACTGACCACAGTTTGAGGCTATGCCTACTGTTTCTGCTACTTCAGATGCTTTCTGAAATAATCTGTGGATGCCAACTGGAAAAGGTTGTCTGATTTCTATTTCTTTTGATATTTCACGTAGGATGATGTTTAGGAATTTGTGTCAAGAAACAATTCTTCCATTCTGTTTGTGGCTTCCTCTACTTTTCCATCTTTCAGGAAAACCTTGTTAGGCATGAACTCAGACGGTTTACCTGCCTGTTATGTAATAAGAAGGCCTGCAGTCTTTCAGCAATTTTCATCTGCTTTCGTAGAAGGGTAAGAGATGCATTATGTATGATGTTCCTTCTCATTCCAGTGCAGCACATGATGCAGTCTTTCATTCATGTATTGATCTTCCAAACACATATTTTTTCATGCCACATTTTCATTGCATTTATCATAGGGGTTTTTTTGCATCAAAACTCTGTTTTGAGAAAAATGGCAGGGCAGATTAACATTCCTTTTTTTGTTTTGTTTGCTTGAACTGATTGATCATGGTGAGGAAAGTGTAGGGGTTTGTTTTGATTTTGTTTTGTTTCGAAGGGTAGTGGAGTCCTCTGTTTCTGCTCCTTGTGATCACTCCTTCTCCACAGTTACCTCACTGCTCTAGACAGTTGTTATGGACAAAAAAAAGAAACCTGTGCTTTATGACTTAGAGCATGGATGAGACCAAGGTTAATAATACAGGAAATATTGTCAATGGCAGTTTATTAGTGTAAGTACTGAAGGACAGCACAAACTGTTCTCAACCTGAAAGGCTTTGGTTGAACCTAAACTTGGTTTCAATTCCTCTAGTTTGTCTTTCAGTCAGATCTAAGCAGGTTAAGCAACTGGAGAAATTAACTGCTCCTACTGAGTAAATAAAACCTGTGCACATCCTATTATATTCCTCAGATACTCTGTGTTCACTGTTTGGGGGTGGGGGGCTACTTATATTTTAAATCTGCCTCTTAGAATGAAAAATTTGGGGCAAGAACTATATAGGCTTATACGCATGTGCTGTGGCTAGCACAGTGGAGTCCTAACCTGGGAGCTGCTATGAAATGCTGCTAGTGGGTGTATGAATTATTCTATTATATTCTATGCATTTTATATAAATTTAAAAAGCAGTAGCATTTTATTTTTTCAAGCTGTTTTCTGTGTTCTTTATAAAGACTAAGTTCATGTTTTTGAATGGAGGATTTCCTTTAATTTGTATTTTTTCCACTTAAAAAAGGGAAATCATAATAAGGCACTGCAGGATCTGAATTAGGGTGTAATAATTTATACAGATGTTAAGAATAGTCATTAGTATAGTGCCTAGCAACACAGCGGGCATGACTTACTACACAATATTGTGTTTGGTTATTGCCTAAGTGGAACACAAAGCAGTTATAACTGATTACATGTTACATTGCTCAGTTGTAATAGTCAATTTGCCTGCGATTCCTCTAGCATTTTTTAGGAAAATACCATGATCGTGTTATGAATCAATTACTAAGTAGTCATTAGGAGGAAATGCATATTAACTGTATTAATCATGTCCACAATAAATTATACAACTTTACAATAAAAACATACGTATGTTGTTTGCAAATAGCTTACTGTAAGGCTATTTTTTTCCTGCACTATTCAATTAAATTCAGAAATAAGAGAACAAGATATCTAGGAAATAACATATAGGAGCTCAAATATGACAAAAACATTAGGCTGAAGAATCCCTGGGAATCAGAAGAACACATAGACTGCAGCCTAGAGACATTAAAGTAATCAGGACACCAAGGTCTGTGCACTGTATATAGTGACGTGCCACTAAAATGTATGCAGGCATCTTTACATGTGGCATAATGGGATTCAGGTGAGGCAAGGTCGAGTGGTCTCCAGCTGGCTCCTGCCAGGAGCGGGGCTCCCCTGGCCCCCAGGCTGCTCTGGGCCAGGGCTGAAACCTCCGGGATCAGAGCTGCACGGCTGCGCGGAGCATGTGGCGCTAGCGCCCGAACGGTGCTTATGGCAGCACTTTGGGTGTGGGCACGGAAGAATTTGGTGTAAAGGGGTGGAATCCAGTCATGTAGAACTACAGGGTGATTAGTATTTATGTTGTTTGTTGCTGCTTTGACTATGAGTTCAAAGTCTCACTACATTGACTCTCTACATTACTAAGGCAGATCTTGCAAGTAAAATTAAAACTTTTTTTTTTAAACCCATTACCTGATGTTTTTCACAACTTGAAACAGCATCACTGCAAAATACTTTCCCCCAGTACAGAACTAGTGCAAGCATTTTTCCTTAGAAAAAATATCTTTGCTTTGATATATGTTAGTTTTGCATTTTTCTCTGTTTTCCAGGATATGTTTGGAAGAGACTTTCTACTTGTATTCTACCTTTTTCATACTAATAGTGGAAAAGTTTGCGAAATAAATGGAGAAATAAGTAAAACCTTGTTCCATTTAAGAAAGCCTGTATTTAATCAAGAGATGTAGTATATTTGACCATTATGGAGTTGTGATGAGATAAAGCTAGTAATAGTAACTCATTAAAAAAAAAAAACTGATTATATTTTGCAAAAATCATCCAATTAGCATAGAATGTGGGAAAGAAGTTTTTTGAGAAATGTCATACAGCACTTACACATCTTTTTATTTTGCTGCATGTAACATCAAAATATATTTGCAGAGTGATGTTTGTAAACATTTCAAAGTCCTTGAATAAATTCCTTTAGTATTTAAAATTATAACACGTTTATCCCCGTTTCACATTTTTCCTCTGTATTGCTCTCACAAAAAAAAAAAAGGAAAAATGAATTATTTTTCAGTTGTCTCTACAGTAAGCCTGATTGTAAGTTGTACAAATTACATGGAAGCATAAAATACGTTTCAGAGTGCATGATTGAATGCATGTCTCATTTTGGGGTGGGAATGTATTAAGCTGTGGATACTTCAGTGAATCCTGTAGGATAACTTGAACCTGCTATTCTGTAATATAAAAGAGGCTTTGAGGGACTAGATCTTATGTGCAAAATTAAAAAGGAACACAGGCTGGAAAATGTAACATTTACTGTATACCTCTAAATGTCTCTTCTGAAACTACAGAATATTATCCTCCCCCAATGTTTCTTGGTCATGCTGTTTTGTATGTATGATTGATAGAGCTTCCTTGAGCAGAGACAGTCACTTAATCTGAATTAGGCCAAAGAGAGTACCTGCCCAAGTGGAGCTCCTGTGGTGGCAGATAGCAGCTGCTGCTGCTGCGTGTTGCTTTTTTTTGTGACAAAGCCTAGATTTAAATCCAGGTTTACTCCAACGGTGTCATCTTCGAGTCTCGTGAGGGCAAGGTGCGCGTGAAGGTGGAGGTGAACAGTCCTTGGTTGTTCTCAGAACACGTCAGGGCAGGACATCTCCGACTCTTCCCAAACCTAGGAAAATAAATGCTTTGGGGCAGCCCAGCCTGTGTTAGTGGGCCCTCAGGTGCTTCATTGGTAGCGACAGCATCGCTCTTTCTTTGTCCCCCAGTAAAGAGCGGGTTAAGAGTGCCTGCGTAGAGGCAGCAGTGTGGCAGGGGCCAGGCCTGGCTTCTCTGTAGGTTTTAGCAGTGGAAGTTTGATGTAGCAAAGCACTTGAACATGAATAAGCAGCTTATGCCCTGAGGTAAAATAATTTATATATATGTAAACGGATTTTGAATTTGTAATAGGCATGCCGAAGGCTACTGAAAATCAATGGGATGAAGGATTCAAGCCGTGCTGAATCTAAGTATGAACTTTGGTAATAAAACCATACTTAAAATTATGTGCTTGTGAACTGAATAGGCCTTCACCATCATCAGGGACCTTCAGTTAAATGTACATTTATTCAATGTATATTTTTATGTCAAAATATGAACTTTGGTAATAAAACCATGCTTAAAATTATGTGCTTGTGAACTGAATAGGCCTTCACCATCATCAGGGACCTTCAGTTAAATGTACATTTATTCAATGTATATTTTTATGTCAAAATATTTGAATAGGAAGGTGGTGGATGACTGATTATTTAAAGTAGAGAAGCAAACTCTTAAAGTGCCTATGAGCCACAAAAAATACCACCTTCATTCACATATAGGGACTGACATTATTTTTTTTTTCAAACTGCAGGAGTTTGGAACTGTATTGAAGTCTAATTGCTTATGAAGGCTACCATAAACATGAGCCTGCTATACATGACACCTCTAAACTTTCAGTAGTAGGTGATGATGAGTCGTGAAAGCAGAGAAGCATAGGAGACCTGCTGGCTAGAGCCTGTTCGTATGTGGAACACTTCATTTAAGAGACTGAATATCATGATTGTCTACCATCTGCAGTAATAAGTTTGTTCTGTATATGCTTCTTCATTGCATTTATGATTTTCCCATGAGACATGTTCTTTAAATACAGGTGGCTTCTGAGTTCTTATAGACAATGAACAAATGAGATCCAAAGGATCCCTGAGTCTTTTAGATTAGTCCCTCACGTGCTTGACAAGGGGATATTACCATACTATCGATGTTTAATTGAGAAGGATACACAGCACTTATTTTCCATGCTCTTCCCTCCACCATCCCCACTCCCCCACAAAGGCCACAAAACACACGCTAATACCTAAAACACATTTCTGTCTCAGAAAATGGTTGTTTCTAGCACTTCAGGAAAGAAGCAAAACCCTTCTGAAAGCCAAACTGTAGACGAACCAGGGAGAAAAAAATTCTTAGTGCTCAGAAATTCAGTTCCCAAAAGTGCATTTCCAAATAGGCAAAATACAATACAAATTCCGCAACTATATTAATACACTAGAAAGGTAGCACAAGTAACAGCTATGCAATCTTATATTAAAGTTCCTTAAGTGCACCAGCATTTTAGATTTTCAAAGATTTATCATTAATTTCATTTTTTATAGATTTCTATATAAAATGTCAAATGGGATAACAGGACACAGAAAACATTTCTGAACTGTCTTTTGTTTTAATCCAAGCAGTCATCTGTTACTGAAGGTGAAAGCCTACTACATTAATCTAGCAAACACAAAGCATAGATAATACTGATTCTTTTGCTCTCACAAGGCAAGGAATAACATTTTAACATGTTTAATTGATTCTACTTCATAAACCACATGGCCTACATCCATGTAATTTGGTTTTGTTTTTCAGAAAATAACACTAATAAACCACCATGAGTAAATCAGGTGAACAGACAATCTTTTCAGGGTTTCTAAAAGAAAAAAAATCAAAGCATAATGACTTCATATCTAACAACAAAGCCACATACGGTTCTTGCTAAAATCACTGACCTAGGTTTCCAGGAAAGTGAGTCCGTGTTCTTAGGGATAGTTTTAGGGAAGTTTTGATTACCCAATGGCCTTTTCGGCTGTGATGAAGTCAGTAGACAGTGTGAAAGCTGAAATCTCAGGTCTTGGACAATCAATTTGAACATTAATTCCAAGCATAATTATATATTGATTTAAATATTCTTTTTGAATTAGTAAAGAAATTTCTCTAATAAAATAGCCTAATATGCCAATAAACTGTTGGTGATTTTTTTTATATTCTATTTTCCTTGCTGGTGAGGCATTTCAAGTGCTTCTGCATATTATAGAAATGGTGATTTTTTTTCTAAATTGAGTTGTCATTTTCCCATATTTGGGGATATCTTAAGAAAAGGAATGGAATTGATACTTACAGAGATGTTGCTGCTGAGACAAGCTGGTATGGTTTTGAATTCAAGACCAAAACAGTGTCTAAGGAAAGCCAGGAACAGTTAATTTTTTATGCCCATGAAAATGCTAGATTATGTAGAATACAGGAATCATTTTTTGAAGTATAAACAACTGCCTAATGTAAAATTGACTGCACATCAGTGAGTCATTAAAGCTGTGAGCAAAACTTACTAACTTTGGTGAAAGTTAAAAAAAAAAAAAAAGAAGCCATGATGCATCATGTGGTGAGAAGGAATGCTGAAAGGATATGCTGCTGTGAAAAGTATATGCAGACAAATATATTTGTTATACATACCAAATATACCTATATATTGCTATCAAATACATATTCTATTTTGGGGGAATGGTCAAAGGAACTTTTGAAATGGATACAGGAAAAGTAAAGATGTAGAATATTTCAGGTAGCAGTATTAAAGTCTGAAACATTTGGGATGCCCCAAATGTTTTATCAAAATTTGCATACCAGAAAGCTACTGTTTAACAAACATTAGGAAGTGGACCATATATCTTCTTTTCAAATGTCTCAGTTTTTCAGTAAATAGGATTGCGATAACTGGAGGTTGTGGGTAGATAAAGTTTCCTGCGAAGGTAAAATGACATTTTTAGGCTTAAAACAGAGGCTGGGCTGGAAAAATCACTCGAAGCAGGACTGTTTATTGCTGCAGGTGTGAAGGGGCCATTCCGTTCCGCTCTTATGGAGAGGTTATTTCTCTGCATCCACAGCAGGACGGGTTACTCCCTTATCCACCAGTCAGGAGCTGAAAGCAGTCTCTAGATCTACTTTGGGAGAAGGCCATGTGCTCTTTAGGGAGAGATAGGGTGGAAATGGCAAAATCTTGTTAAGTAACAGGAGGATGGGAAATCCTGTGGAAATGGTTACAAGAATTTTGATGGATTTCAAAACAATTATTTTAACTTAGCCAAAAAAAATATGGTGGATCCATAAATGCATACTTGAAAATTTCAGAGCAGTTCCTTGACTCAGCAAAAATGGGAATAGATCTCAGCTCTGGGAGAGCAAAAACTAATTCAGTGACAAAAAACCCCAGCAACTAGCCCATTTAATAGAATAACATCATAAGTTAACTTTTTATAAGCTAAGATAATTGAAAAACATATTGGTATATAACTGTGGTTATAATTTCAAGTGTTTTTTTTCCCTTCATTTGGATTGGCAGGTCAACATAGCATCTTTTCCTCCCCAGGAAACAAAGCATAGGGGCTCTGATTTGGCTGAACTTGCCTAGGGAAATGGTGACAATTGTGAAGCAACAGCAAGACAATAAGGGTGGTACCTTTTCTCTTTCAGAGTTGATGACAAAAGTCTGAAGATACTATGAATGGGATTCAGCCTGATTATTCTTGGTAGCTTTCTGTGTAATACCTATTCTACTGAATTAAGTATAGACTAGAAAAATATCTGAATGGAATCCATAGTAACAGAAAACTTATAAAGAACTTTTAGGGACCTATTTAAACTTATTTTTCAGAATTTGCTTCAAGCTTTATTATATTGTTGAAATCTTAAAAGCGATTGTGAATATTTGTCCAGATCAGATAGATTACAGATAATTATTTCTTGTTAATTAGACGATCTAATTAATTTTCTTTATGCCTGATATTCTTGATTCTGGCTGGTTTAGATACAGATCAAATTGTTATTTCGATTGTTCTCTTCTTTTTCCTTCTACTGATACACTCCAAATAAGATTAATTAACAAGAATAACAAAAGGGCAGGAGAGACAACACAGCATGGAATTATGATGTTTTCTAATTTTTTTGGACTGCCGTAGAAACACAGTGGAGTATTTGACTATGCAGCAAATCATAGTTGATGTTATTGGTATGCCAGTTATTAATAAACAGGATTAGCTTTGAAAAATATTATCAGCTGAAAAGTCTCTTCTGTGAATGCAATATAGAAAGCTCACAAGTTATCTGCGAGTACAGGATAGGTGTTTAAATGGTGTGCATGTGTATATGTAGTTAAAAGTACTACAGAGGTCTATTGCTTTTACTGTCTCGATTTCAAGGTCAATATAATTTGTTTCTTCTCAGAATAATAAAGGAAAGGAAAGATGAAAAAAAGAAAATGAAAGATTCCAGAAGCTTTTTTATCTTAGCTGATGCATTTTAGGAAGTTCTATGTAGACTAGACAAAAAAAGAAAAAAAGGCAAAGAAGTACAGTGAAAAGTAAGAGTTGTGTCATGAGTGTTAAGTGGAATCAGAGTATATAGTGAAGAGAAAAAAATCTTTGATATGCCTCGTTTCACATTAATAATTGATGAAGATTGCATAAATTGATTTTGTTAACTCTTCTTTTTTGTCTTTGATATATAATTCATGTTTTCAGAAATACAAAACACCAAAGAAATCTTGTTTTTTGGAGGATCTTGCCATAGTCCTTGAGTAGGCTATGTTTGGAGATTAAATTTGCTGTGATGATTAGAGGTACAAACAGCTGCCTTATTCAGAACTCAAGTATAAGGAAAATGACTGGATAATCAGGAAAATCTGAAGTATCCTCTTTCCTTTTTAGACTCCCCTCTGCCTTCAACACAGAGATTAAAATTATGGGAAATATCTGTGCTGTAAAATGACCTATAAATCTTTTATCCTGTGAAATCACTTGATTTAATTTGTTTCCATTTAACAGTCAAAATAGGAGAGTCTGTTGTGGATCAGAGAGGCTTGACAGGACCTGGCATGAGACCACTGTGATTTTGATAGATGTTACAATGCTTATGTATAGCTATTTTTTGTTTTATTTTGTGGGAGATATTATATCTTTCTTCTCTTTATGATGCACTGAGATTAATGAAAAGAAAGTTCCAATGCTTCAGTAAACCATTTTTTTTTTATAAACTGATGAAATTGAACACAGTCCCAAATCAATGTAAAGTTGTTGCAGAGTTCTGGCCATCAAGCAACAAACAGAAAAAGGGATCAGGTCACTTTTTGATGCTTTCCTCAGACAATATATTTTCATTTAACGTTAATTTTTCTATTATTTAAAAAGTGAATGAGCGTGCTGAAGAAAATAATCTAGGAGGAAGAAAAAATAGTAGACAACAGATATCTGTGCTACCTAAGTGCTTAGCTTTTGTTAACTCAGGCACACAACAGTTTTCTGAGGTACACCACTCTAAGGGTTATTGCCACTTACGGGATTTCTCATTCAAGCATCAGCAATGCTTTCACTAGGATCCTGTAGCTAAAGAGCCTGTCCGATGCGTGTCTGAGTGCATGCTACCGAAATCCTGCTCCAATGGGAGATTTTACTGATGCCTGAGATTTCACTCGTAGATGCTGACATTTCTTCTGTTATTTAGGAGTTTTTCTCAGGGAGGACAAGACCTGTTCAGCGGTATTGTTATGACTGGTTGATCTGTTACGCATGAAATTGCTGCTACAAGTGGAAATACTAAAATGAACTCTTGTCACTATGGCGCGTTATGCTTGAGTTAGATACTGTTCAGATAGATAGACTGTTAATTCCCCAAGGAACAATCAAAATCTCCTTTTGCTTTTGTAGTATCCGTAGTATCATTAGAGATCAGAAAGAAGTACCATGCAATAGGAAGCACTTAAAATATCTTTCATGGTGAGGAAATATACTATTTAAAATAGCAACTACATTTAAGGTGACCAAAACCACTTTCACCTGCTAACGTTACGTTTACTTGAACAATCTTTCAGTCACTGGTGCAGTCAAGCGCCTGGACTGTCCGAGCTGGTAACAGCCACAGAGCTTAAACGGAGTTTAAGGCCAGGATTTAGGACTTTGTGCATTACTTGCAGCCTACTCAAGAATACACGAGTATCTACTTCTACCATGTTTTTTCAGTTTCCTGTCTCACAAGAGCCCAGTGAGGAAGGAATTCTAACCTCCATTTCTTATTGCACAGAAATTACGGTGTCATTTAAGGATAGAAGTACCCTTTTCTATTTCCCTTAGGGACTGTCGTGGGGAATCATCCTGTATTAGGCTGGCTTTCTAATGTGTTCAGTAGTGCTAAGTAGCAGGCGGAAAGGAAGGATGAGCCCAGTCTTGCTTGATACACTTCAGAAGTAATATATCTGCTATGAACTGAAAAGTACGAAATGAAAAAAATAGCATTGCTCTAATTAGATACTAATAACAAGTAGCTGAGAAAGTATTGTGTAAATATGTACATATGGTTCTAAGAAATCACTGCTGCACAGAAAGGACTACAGAATAAAGATGTATTGTGGACTGAACAATCACAGGGCGATAGCAGAGATCTTGAAGGTATCGCCACAGGAAGAAACCAGAGATCCTATAATCACAGGACCATTTATTGAGCACTATGAATGCAATCTGGAGAGGAACCAGTTTAAGGCATATCAGAAGCAGTATGCAAAGCTTAATTGTGCTGATGAAGAAATTAGTGATGCTGTCTTTAAGGCACATATCTTGAAAAGCAGTGAGAAAAACAGGAATCCCTTATTGGAGGACATCATTGTGTGTCTTAATTGATGGTAAGGAGAAACCGGAGCCTTCTGTTAAGTCCTTTGCTAATCATTGCCTGGAGCTATGTAACTTAAATGTGTATAGCACTGTGTGTCAACCCATGAAAACTGTCCATAGCTGATAGCAGAGGTGAAGTTATCTGTGTGTCTGTAACAAAAACTACTACTTCTGCTGGTGCTATGTTTCAGAATAAGCTCATTCTCTCTCCTGTACTGTACTGGTACTTATGTAAGTATACTACCACTAAAAAGAACTGTACTTTGGTATCTGATCTGAGATTTTGCTGATTGTATTAAATTGGGTTTGTACCCTGCTGCAACATCTCATTGGAGCAGAGTGTATTTATGTATCATCACCAAAGTCCTTCGTGTATTAATTATTTCAGAATTTCTTTGTGAATATTTCTCCTGTTTGGATAACCTGCTAGGAGTGTACTCACGATGAATATCTATTTTCCCTGACTGAGACTTATAGTAAAAAAATTAAGGTTTTACTATGATTAGTTCTTTTTCAGATCTATGTATGATCTTTTGATTACATTTCTTACTACATTTTTGTTCAGATAATTAATACCTTATCCTGTAACATGATTTACCTTGCAATGAAGGTATGCATTCCTCTTATTTAAGATAGTCATGTAACAGAGTGATTGAGTTTTACAGAGCTGACACTTAAAAGGAGTGTTGTTTCATTTTTGTAGAAGAATGTTGTTTTCAGTTTTAAGGTGCAAGTTGCTTGTCAGGAGCCTGCTTTTGTCAGGCTGTAAGCCTAAGCCTAGAGGGACTGAGGAATCGAAGCTCAAAATATCAATAGAGTTCAAGCAGATTGGTGGAAGCTGAACTCAGAATGGTAGGGATTTTGTTTGTTTGTTTTGTTTGTTTGTGTGTTTCCCCCGTTCCCCTCCTTCCTCACACAATACTGGAAATGAGCTCCCAGAGTTAGTGGTACTTGCAAGCTATATGCCAAAAGGATAATTAATGACTATGCTTGACACTTAGACATGCCTGGCCCATGAACTAGTCAGAGGTTGCTTTAATCCATGTCCTTTGCCCCTGTGATTCCTTTGTCTTTGGAAACAATATATGATGGAACCTAGTCTAGGGAACAGACATTTCAATCAGTAGAATATTTAAATTATCATATAATATAAAAAACTTACGGCTGCAGAATGTTTCAGAAATCAGAGTAAATGATGGCGCAGTCATTTGTCTTGCAAAACAAACTCTTGAAATCTGCTAAATCCCCTTGGCTTTTTGGCTCAATTTAGTGCAGCTTGTGGCTTGCCTGCCTTTGATTCCTCCCATGTTTCTGACCATGTTTCTAACCCATGTTTTCTTTCAAAAAAATTCCATTTTCTGTTGATCAATTCTCTTATGCTTTTTGGGGTTTTTTTTCCCCTCTGTTCTAGTTACTCAAAATAATCCTAATTCAGAGTCAATGTCTGAAATCCAGACCAACTCTCAACCTGGAAACTATTGATATCTTCAAGTTCTGGCTTCCAATAAAAGTAATTAATGTTCAACACATATTCTCTCAGCTGGTACCTAATTGCCTTTATTTCTCAATTTTGGATGAATTGATAAGAACACAAAATACCTCCTTTGAAATCTAGATGATGATACTTTCTACTCTATCAGGTATAGTACTGGTGAAAACTTAGTTTTCATAAACGTATTAAACAGAACTTGAGATTTGTCATGCCCTTGGTTCAGCTGTGGTATAGGAGAAAATAGTCATTTGTGCACAGTGAAAGAAACTGCAGAATTGTGTCAATTGCATAAAAAATACACAGTATATTGAAACATTACAAAGCCTTTCAGTTCCCAAAGTGCTTGTGGTTATCTGCTGTATTATATAACTTTAATCTGAGCCCCTTTAGAAAGCAGAAAGACTTTTTTTGGCATTAAGTTATCTGCAGTGCTGAAGCTGACATTTTCAAAAGTAAATGGTAAGTCTAAGTGTCTGAGGAGTCGGTTTGAGATGTCTTAAAAAGGCTTTAAGAAGTTAAGCACCTGCCATCTGAAAAGTAGTGCTTTTTGAGGCATTTAAACTTGAACATCCAAAATTGTTAGCCATTTCTGCTGTTCTCACAATGTCTGTATTGTTTTTTTCATGCTTTAAACTATTTACAAGCTAAATAAATAGGGCAGTAGGTCTAGATGGAACAGATAAACGATGGAAGAGAAAATGGCACTACAGAGACTGAATTATACTAAATACTTAAGATCACACAACATGGCTAGATATATAGCAAAGAATTTAGCCCACTTCTAGTTTAGTGCTGTCATCCAGTGGATGGCATTGTAATTTACAGATAATTTGTTTATGGATAATACTTTTTAAGGGATTTTATTCTTACTTGCTGTGGTTTTCCATAAGCTTTTGGTTTTATATATAAGCACATACTTATTAGGAAGAATTAAAAAGTTACTGGACTAGCAATCAGCTTGTGCCCCAAGTAAATACTGGCCTCAGAGAAGAGGAATTGGAAATATTTATTGTACTTATTTTAATCTTTGTAGAAAAGCATGTGGAGAAAACTTGGTTTGGAGAAGCTAATAAGTAATTTAAGTGTGGCTTTATTTATAGATGTTTCTCAAACCCTGCTCTATGAATGTGTTATCAGAGGACCTGATTAAAGACCTGGTAGAAGAAGTTAAAGATTAATAGGCAAAGTGAATATTAAAAAATAGTCAAGATCAGGTATTATTCACGAAGAATTCTTAAGCGACTCAAAAATGAAGCAGGTAAAGTGCTAATTGTAGTGAATTGATGTGAAGCTTCTAATTTAACAGCTTGGTACCTCTTTTTGATATTGGTATTTAAAAAGGATTTCAGGTGAAAGTTGGGAACGACAGCTTATTCAGGCAGAGGAATGTAGGGGACAAGTTAGTAGAAACTGTAACAAATGGAGGAACACAGGGTTAAATACAATTCAACGTGGTCCTTGTAAAGGGAATTGCTGCTTGACAGACCTATTGATCTGGTTTGTACAGTTTGCTAGGATATCTGGAAAGCATTAGACAATTCTCCTTAATCAAAAGTTCTTTCGAAAATGAAGCTGCCATGGGAAGGAGGGAAGTTCCTTGAATGCAGAGGCAGCTGGGCAAAGGACAAATACTCCTTCCCTTTATTTCCTGAAGTATTAACTCTAGTTAGGGAGAAGAATATCTAAGGGGAATATAATCCATAAAAGATACTTGGAAGTGATGCTAAATCGTAATAAAAGAATGTTTCTGCTGCTTTCTTTCTGCAGTCCAAGCTTGTGACTTTCTGAAATAATTTCAAAGACTGGTCAGAGATTAGTTTTGAAAAAATAGCAAGCATTCAGCTGTGTCACTCCAATCTAAAGCTGATCTGATAGTCAACAGATTTAAATCTCTTACCCATCTTCCGCCTGTACTACTCTTTCCCTGTTCACTTATTAATCAGGGAACCTGCCTGAGGCAGTTAGCCTTACTTATTTATGAGCCACCCAACAGAAAACCCTTTCGGAAACATAGAAAGAGCTGCAATGTTGCCCTGGAAATGTAAGTTCTTCATGAGTTCAGTGTCCTGGCTTCAAAAAATTTTGGCTTAATGCATCTTTGCTGCTTTTCTGCCAAGGTAACTAGCTGACTCAGTAAACTTCAATCCATCATTTCATAGCTGTGATTTCCTCAAGACTCAATCAAATAGGTACGTGGTTTTTGTTTGTTTCCAAACTGAGGGAGAAAGTTCAAAATAGATAATGTGTGTCCAAGAGTTTATCTGAAAGGGTGATTAAAAAGGAGGAATAAAATATAACATTAAACATTCAGATCAGTCCAAGGAGGAAACAGGAGACAAGCTGTTTCAGGTCAGCATGGTGAGATGAAGGAAATAAACTTTGCTTTGAAATGGATATTTTGAGACATATTTTACAATACCCAGTGCATCTTTACATATTTTCAATTTGCTTGTGTTGAAAAACCTTCTGAAGATACCTTTGCTTCTTAACCTGTATGATTTTTTTTTTAATGTTTCTCTGGCAGAGGAAACCTATAAGCATTTCAAAATCAAAAGCGAATTTGAGAAAACTGTTTTTCTGTATAACTGAAGAACATATTTGAAAAATAGAACAAATGTATTTACACTTCCCACAAAAAGAACCAGAAGGTTCTAGCTAGATGTTTCACGTATGCCATAGGCATATTTTTCCCTTTACTGTATTTACTTAGGAGTTTCGAGCAGCGAAATTCAGATTGAGACCTGGGCTTCTGGCAAGTTTGTGAAAGTGTATTTAGAAGTGGGGCTTTTAAAAAAATTGTTTGATTATTAGGAGACTATTTTTATTAGGAAAGTGCCTAAAATGTCAACCAGAAGTGGAGTCCTGCTATGCCAGCCATGGGAGAGCCACAAAATAACAGATTGGTTGTGTCTCTGGTTTTACTGTGCTTCTGATGAAAGTAGATTTTATTGAGGACCTTACTACACTGGGAAGATATCCAATCTCCGTGGTTTCAGAATATATTTAGTAATGGAACAGGCATTAATTTAGGCCAGTATTTCTTGTCTGTATTTCATTACTACCTCAGAAAATAATACAAGCCATTTTGTCACTATATTCTATCATGTGTTCATCCATTTATTGCCTAGAAAACATAGCAATTGCATGTTGCTGGTTTTGGTCATGACTTTTTTTTTTTCCTCCAAATGCCAGATTTCTCACTGCCTAATCTTCACGTGAGTCACTTGAAAATGTTTTGAAATGTGGAATAGAGCAGCCTGTGTGTTGCATGACTTCTTGTCATGTTTATTAGTGGCTCTGTTAACAGTTGCATCTTGCTTAGCAAATCCATGCAGTAGCATGTAACTTGAGAGCATCTTTATGACTGACATTAATTTCAATAGCTTTTCAGACTTTCTTGTCTTTTTTTTTTTTTTTGGTAAGCTTGTCTTTCTATTTCAGAGACTATTCTAAACTTCTATTTAGTATTACACAGTTGTCTGGAATTGCATCATGTTTTGACTAGTTAGAAACTAAAATATCAAAAATATTAGTGCTGAATTGCACAATGCAAAGGAACAACGAGGTGAATGATTATGGTGATTTTATACTATTTTTTTTTTCTGCATAGGGATTTTTCCTTAGAATTAACGATTACATATTATTTCTCTCTCTCTAACAAAACTCTTCTAGTGAATTTGAAGTTTGAAAAGTTCCAACTCAGTACAGTACATGATTACGCAAGGTGAAAAGATAGGTACTTTCTGAATATTTGTGATATCTTGAATTCATCAAAATTTTCTCAGATATTAGTACTGAGAACTCTCATTTATTTTGGAGTTCACTTAACATTTATTTTTATACTCTGTAGTACTTAGGAAGCAGGTAATTAGGACCTACATAAGTCCTCCTGACCATGTTCTTATTTAAAAACATTGTGTTGACACTATTTCAATGGACAAGAATATAGCTTTAGTTACAAACAGCTGTACAGAATCCAAAATAATGCAAATGGAATGAACAGTTATGTGTAGCTGCATGTATATAAGAAGATTTTTATTTTCTGAAATCTACCTCAACTTTTTAAACGTCTGCTTAAATACAGTGTATGAGATGGAAGATTAAATTTAGTTTTGGAGACATCCTCTCAGAAGAAATTTTCCTAGTCATTTAACCAAAGGATTGTTCTGGGTTTATACAGGTGTAACTAAAAGTAGGAATCTGTTGCATTCCTAAGATCTACTTTTAAACAGAATAATTGGAAAAGGTAAATATCACCCTGAGAACTGAATTCTAACACCATGCTCCATGACATTCATTTTTTCAGGAAGTCCTAAATTTTCAAAAGGGTTCCAACTGGGGAGCTAAACTTTATCACTTAATGCCATGAGCAGATCTATATTTTCAGATCAGTCCCTAAAGGCTGTAAGTACTAGAGAAAGGAATTTCTGTTGAAACAGAAATCTGTTATAAAATAGTATGAAGGACTGCCCTGCTGCACGGAGGCCTGAGGGCATCTTCCTTCCTCCGGCTGGGTAAGGTCCCCCACATGCCCCAGCACCGCCATGAGGAAGAGGTTGTTCTGCTGTTCTCTTCCTTGGAGGCAAAGCAAGGATAGCTGGATGATATGCTCAATTCTATATGTGCTTTTCCTGTAAGAGGAGGGAATAGTTTGATTAGGGTTATTCTGACTAATATTTTACCATACACTTTGCCGCTTGAAGTTTGCTATTTTAATCACATTTTACAAATAAAAATGATTACAGCATGATATGATCAGGACAGTCAATATTAGCTGTAGTTTCACTTTGTTTTGGAGAGGTGCGTTGCTGCCTTAGTGTAGCTGATCTCAAGTAGCTAATGCTAAGCTTAACCATTAGTGAGGGAGAAGCTGTGGAAGAAAGTGAAATCCTACCTGGAAGATGGAGTGAACAGATGTAATCACCATTTGAGGTAATGGGAGCTACTAGGAGTCAGCCAGACTAAAATCAGGCAGCGAGTGACTTATTCAGCACTACAGAGGAATTCACTGGTAGAGTATTGCCTGCAACTGAGGCGATCCCTTGCTCCAAGCTCTGTGCGCAGTCCACTAGATGGGATTTTCTGGGGGGGGGTGGGAGAGAGATTTTGAAATTATTTTAGAGAGGAAAACAGCTGCAGAAGTGGTCATGAAAGGATGGCAATAATAAAAAAATGCATGAGAAAAGCAAAACCAAGCAAGGGATAATTGTTGCTGAAATTGTGGGAAGTTCTTCTACCTTTTTGTTTGCTTAAAAAAGAAAAACTGCCTAATTTATATGTATGAAAAAGTAGGAATGCATATATTCCTGCAAAGGCGCAGGACATATTTCAGTCCTTTGGAATTGCCTTTCTGAGAATGTGTTAGTTTATTGCATTTTGTCTGGAGGCAAAGAAAGGTACTGTCTCTAGCAGGTAATCCTGCAGAAATATGATCATCAGAGTATTGCTTATGTTGATTCCCGCTGAGAAGTTACAGGGAAAATAGGCTCAAAACTTGTCTAAGTGAGTTTTGCTACTGAAACACATTTAGATGGAAGCGTGGATCTCATAAGATGTAATCAGTTTGCCTTCTGGTGTCATGGTTATGTTTGCAGCAGGATTATAGCTTTGCGATTGCTGTATCTGTTAGGGAACAGATATAAAAAGCCTTTGAATGTAATTCGAAAAAACACTTAAGACTCCTAGGGTAAAATCTATTTTCAGTTGCTAAGTCAAATTTTTAGTAGCTGTGTTGAGTAGATTTTATATTTAAATGTTGATTCTTTGTTTAAGAGAAATTAAAATCATAAATCTTGCCTGCAAAATACATCAACACGTGAATATGATTCTAAAAATAAAAAAAAATACTGTATGTAATCTACATTATGGTCATACAATGTGCAATTGGTCCAGATTTGGGGCTTTCCCTGAAGGGTGGTGGTGGGGAGACAGTCTGCATAGTTTTCAGTTGATTTTACAATTAATGTCTCAAAGAAGGAACTGATATAGATGCTAGAAAGTTAGCTTATGATTTTGCTGCTTAAGGTGTAACGTTGAATTTCACAAATAGGATATTCAGAAATAAAGATAAACTCAAGGCACAGATTATGTGAACCTCCATCCTAAATCTGATAGCCAAAATGATAATATTCTCTGAAAAATTACTACTGTAAAACAAAGCATTTTCTATTTTGTAGAATAAAATATTCAAAATACTTCCACCACATTAGTATCCCACAGTTTTCTTTGTACATTCCAAAGTCAATAGTACAAAGGTTTATTATTTCAACTTTTGCATTAAACTGGTTCTTTTTTTGTTTGCACTAGTTACACTGTCTTTATTGATGGGTTAAAATATACTTTTCAATATTTAAAGAATGCGTTTTAACTTAATTATTCAGGCTTATGTTAGTAAGGAGGCTGATATCTGACAGAAAGCATGAGTTCTGTGAGTTCATCGCAATAATAATATCTGGCTAAAACTATGTGCCGCCATTAGCTTAGAAATGGTTTTATGGATGTCAGAGTCAAGATTTTTCAACTATGAACACTTTGAGGGGAAAGGCGGATTGTTCCCTTCTTTTTTTGTTTTTTTTGACCACAGATAACTTTTGCAGGAACTCATATTTCCCAGAAGTGATTTGAACATATCCAGATACGAAGATATCCCAAACCTTTCTTTTTCTTTTTTTCACCCACACTTCATTTTATTTGATTCTTTTTCTTTTTGTCTGTATATCCATTGTAAAAACAGTCATACAATGGTGATTAAAAAAATACTACCTTTGCTTTATTCTTAACACCTGAGATTGTAAACCTTCCATTGACATAGATGAAAAATTAGCAAGTTAAGGCATGAGGAAAGGAGTTCCAGAGATGATCTTGGCTAGCAAGATACATTCATGAATGAGGTGGATTAGTGTCTCTATTGAATCTGCTTTTTGTTTTGAGGATTTTTTTTTAACTTATGAGTACTTTTAAATGTTTTTCTTTTAGTAGGAAAGAAGTATTAGAAAAGAAATGAAATTGTGTGATTCTCTGGTAAAATGTAATTTTTTTTTTTTGTGAAGATGAGTATATCTAATTCCCAAAATAGCCAGGGATAGATACAAAAATAAACCGTGTAAGGCCCTGTAAGGACTAACTTTTCTTAACCAATCTTAATTTGCCTCTATGTTCTTGGTTTGGGTTTTTTTTTTGTCTATATGCAATAATTTTTGATAAGATCTTTTTCCCCCCCCCCCATCTCAGTTAGATTTTCCCCACTGCAGATGAGTCATATATTTAATATTTCAGTAAATCTACGCTCTGGTTTTAGAGACCATCATTTTTTTTGGTGCATTTATGGTGAATTTGTGGGAGAGAGGAGAGGTATTTTATTTTAATTGGGAATAAACTTTCATTTCTGGAATGATAGACTAATAAACATTCATTACTATGTGATTAGCAGTTCAATGGACTGAAGACATTTTTTATCTTTTCTGTTAGAAGTGGGCAGTCATTGCTTTTTGTCCTCTCAAAATTTCAAAACTATGAAGTAGAAAGTGATTATGTGAAATTTTCCAAGAATATTTTCGTTATCAAAACAGTTGAATCCTAATTCCTTGAGGTTTTTCTCTATGCAGGTTACCTTCTAGCTTGTCTAGAAAATTGATTCTGCTTTCTTCTGTTCAGCAATTCACTCACAACTAAGTGCTTGATTTCCTCTTCTCAGTTATGACCTTTGATGCCTCAAAAAATAGATTGATGAGTTCAGTCCCCTTTGCCCAAGTTTCTATAAGTCTTTATTGCTGAATCTTAGCATCATTCTGAGCTTTCTCTATAGCAGTGTTTTGGGCGTAATTTCATCAATGGTCTTTGCTTGTTGTTCTTCACCACATATCGATTTGATATGTATGTGGTGAATACCTGTATATGGACACAGTGCTCTACAGCTCCTGCAGGAGATCCTGTAATGATGTAATTTCACATGGTAGAGTTGTTTAATATTTGGCCAATCATTGTGACACCTATGAAAAGCTACAAAAAGAGAGTAGCTTTCGCCCATTTCCTTCCCCTCACCCCATTTCCCTGCCTGCGCTGTTATGACTGTGAGTAGAGACTTTTTACTTTTCTGGTAGCTGGATCAGAAAGAGCACAACATGGCAGTCATCCTCTTCCCAGCCTTTCCCTCCATCTTCTTCTGTTGTCTGAAATCACCAAGTCCTGGGAACTGAGAAGGTACATTTCATGTGTTAGCCACTCAGGGATACGGGAATGAAAATAGATACATTTTTTCTTTCATTCTGCTGGAAATGTTAAAATATAAATTTTTATTATTTTATTTCCTTTCTTTATTCCCTTGCAGATTTGCACAGAGCTGTATTGCAAGCTTATCCTTAAAATAGGAATGGAAGTTATGCCGCTCTCTACTTACGCTAGAGTGTTATTTTTTTTTTAAACTGATTTCAAGTTCAGAAGCAAACTCTTGTTAATATGTGGAGTTATTTTTGAGAAAACCTTTGAAGGAACATCCATGCTTCATTTAAGCCAATGGCAAAATCTCCTTTCAATAGGGACTAGTCAGTGAGTTGAAAGCATGGAGATGTCACTGAAAAAAAGAAATGAAGTCTTGAGCTCGGAGGTGAATGATGTGCTAGCACTGCTAAGGAAGTAGTGCTGTATACAGCATGGTGTTCTCACTGAAAATGTGATCTTCTGACACAAGAGAAGGAAAGATGCAGCCTAAAGCTAAAACTAATAAATATTTGGTTACGTTTTCTTGTGAAATGCATTCAAAAATGTCCTAAGTAATGGGCTCTTCATCTCATGATCTGCAACGTAACAGTCACAGGCCAGACACTTTCAAGGCCTGAACAACAACAGCAGTGATAGTAATTCACCTGTATGTTCAAATCAGAATATATGGAGGTAATCATCTCATTAGCAAAAAGGGAAATAATCTCCTAAAACCCATTAAAGAGGACCACTATTGACATCATACCACCTTGTATGAAAAATATATTTCATTACACCTTGCTGGGATGCTACTTCAGGATTTTAAAGTATTTACAGTGTAGAAATTGTTTTGATTTTGCTTAAGTCAGGGATGACAGTAAGATATTAGGCAGAATGAAAGGTTAGTCCTAATATTCATAAGTTATTTGCTCCTGTTACATAATTTCCTGGTAGTCAAGTGTTTATTCTAGATAGAATAGGCACTATATTTTTTTAAATATTTTAATTGCTGTCAGTCAGATGTGATAAACAGAAGAAACCCATAAATGTAATCAGTCCTGCCTGGCCACTTGCTAGCTTATGTTCTTTCCATGTAGATAGCACTAAATGTGGAGGGAAGGTATGATGCCTCAGATATGGCAGTTGCTATAAATGTTGATTGATTTTGGTTACTAGGCAGAATTCTAATTTCTTGACTGCTATCTAGTATCTGTAACCTGTGGGGAAACTTGTACCAATGCTTGAAGGAAGATGCACATTTTAATAATTCTATTAGGTAAAGTTTTTGTATCTTGAAATTGATTTTTTTAATGTATCTATTTTTTTTTCTCCCTATGTTCCATACTCGAGATATATTTTTCAGATAATTTAGTACTAGCATCCAATAGCCTGGGCATACAATACTTTGCCTGGTGACAGTTCTTAACTGTTCAGTGTAATAATTGTAGTTTAAGAGTCAATGTGGCAGGATGGTGCTGCCAGAGCTTTCTACAGACCCATTAGAATATACTCTTTTTTTTCCTGAAGATTGTCAGCTAAGAATAGATCAGCTGGAAACACGGGACTTTGCGTCCTGGGCTTCCCAGTTATTGCAGTCAATTATGATTGTAGCTTGTCACCTGAGCATTTCTTAGGGAGTTGGGATGGTTCTAGTCAGTGCTGAAGCTGAAGGGTCTAAAGGGTAAGAAAGAAATGTGTCTGTATTACAAATATTGACATTTCGTATTTGTATCTAGTATAAATAGATATATGTTTATACATAATTATTTTAAGTTGCTGTTATATCCAGCTCCAGTTTAATATACTGCTGGGTATCAGTGCATTCTAGGACATAATTTATTTTTTTACTGATTTACTTTAAATACCCGTTAGAACTGAACTTGAGCTACTTGGGTTAGAAATTTTCATAGTACTTAGATTTGTTTCCTTGACTTTAAAAACAGAGTTACTGTTGTCACTATCCAACTTCTATGTGTTTTGCTTTCTGAGAGCATTCAAGCAATCAAATTTTGGTCACATCAGTGCTCTCAGTAAACAAATTTTAAGCTTCCACACTTGAGTATTCACACTGGAAGTGGGACTCTGCGTAGTACCACGGTATTATTTGACACAGTGATAGAACAGAGTTCCCCAAACCCCCAGCCAGAACCTGGCACAGAAGCAATTAAATGTGCCCTTCTTAGCTGGGATAGTACGGGAAGATACAGTATCTTTTGTGCGAACGTGATGAGGGAAAATTGCATTCAAACTCTGGTCCCAGCCAATAAATCTTACAGCAGCCTAAGTTTTCTTGGAATGATGCCTCAGGCAAAGCATAAGTGGCCCAGAAAAGGGACGGGGAGGGGGACTTAATGTTTTCACGATTCTCTTCATCTATTGCTTCAGCATAAATTGCTAGTCCTTTTGCAGAGAGATTCAGGGCCTTAGGGCTTTTGGTAAAGTCGTCCAAGTGATTTTAAGTGTTACACTTATCCCACAGGGAGAAAAGAAATTTTATCTTGTCATATCTCCCCATTCACATCAGAGATGTTTTTTTAAAGATCAGGTGTTTGAATACTCACAGCAAATGACTCACTGTCAATCCACAGTGTGCTTAGAAATTAAGAGAGTATCTGATATATTCACGTAATGAATACATTCAGTTGAATGATATTTTCCCTGAACTGATAAACCATGAACAAAATGAAAGTAGTTTATTAAAGATAATTATTTTTCTTAAAAGTCTTTTCCTGAGTTTTCTTTAACTTGAATTGAGTCTTAACCATTCTGGACTCATGAACTGATTTTTCATTATGTCTCTGATATAGTAGACATGTAGCTCCCAATCTGAATAAACCCTTGCAGATGTAATGAGCACCTTTTGTGGCTTTGGTAATATTCAATATAGCTCCAGGATCCACCTATAAACCTATAGCAAGATTTAGGCGTCAGAGCATTTTTTAATCCTTTTACTACCTGAAACTGGGGAGAGGCTTGCTTTGCGGTATTCTCCTCCTCCCCGTGCCTTTTTGGGGGAAGGTCGGAGGAGTTTTTCAGTCACATTTTGTGTCTGGAATAGATGCTGGTTAAGGCTCATGGCCAAAACTACTCAGTTCTTGGAAGTCAAGAGACAACTTCTGTTCCCAGAAGAAGGACTCGCGCTCACGTCTGATGAATTGGGAAGCGTCTACAGACCCAGAGGGTGCTTCAGTAATATATCAATGGGAGCAACTGTAGTTACTCCAACTCTGCATATATTAACAGGGACAACCCTAAAACTGTGTGAAGAAACCTTCTGCCTGAACCAGTGCAGCATCTTTGCTGGCCTTTTGTTCTTCCTTGGCCACCGTGAGGGAGGTGTGTAGGGCTGAGGCTCCTGGGAAGGGGCAGTTAAAGCTCATTGCCAGGAAACCCATGTGCACCACAGTATGTGACAGTATCTTTCTCTTCCTCAGCTTTTCCTGATTTGAGCAGAAACATATTCCAAAAATTACACAGAGAAAGAAAAAAACATATTTTTTGTGTGTGTGTTTTTAAAAGTAAGAAAATAAAGCCATGCAAGAGGCATGACTTAAAATAACAAGAATTTGAACAGCAAGTCCTCACTCTGCCATGTCCACCCCAAATATCATGCACAATTCCTTGGAGTTCTGGACAGGTTTAACTGTTGATTATGGAGCAATTACTGTTTTCTGAAGGAGAGGGCTCAGGACAGAGTTCAGTTGCTGCCTATCTTGATGAGAGATAAACTCATGATGAGAGACAAACTAAAAACTTCCCAGATACCGTTGCTGTAGCTGACATTTTTGAACAGCATGGAGGACCTTGCTTATGGGCAGTGAACTTTTCTTTAGGCAGTCTTTATGTTCACTTTTGGGGATAGCTTTTTTTATGTACTTTTTTTTTGTTTGTGTATACAACTGACTGTGCTTTAGCCAGATCTCGTAGCTCCAAAATAACTGAGAAGGACACCACATGCAGCGTCATCCTCTTGTTACATAGTACTCTTGTTAAATTGGGAGTTGATGGAAATGCCTATCACTTAACAGTGATATATATTTTTGCTAGAGTCTTCTAAATTACTGTTATATGCCCTTCTAACAGGGGGGGCAAGGGAAAGGCAAAATAACAAGTTCTTCTATATGTATTGAATGAAGTCACGGTTTCTCAGGTAATTTGCAAAGTGATTATTTTTTGGTGATAATGAGGTCGTTAAGCTCTGCATTTTTTGCATAAAAAGGGTTGGTAATGTAAATTAGTGCAAATCAAGCAATGTAATACTTTATTATAAGCTTAGTAGAATGTGCCCTGAATTTTCAATAGTGGAAAAAGTAGATATTAACTGCTTAGGCCACATGTATTCCCACAAGACTTTTTCCATATGTAATACCTGGTTTGAGAATTGACCTTTTATTATTATTTTTACAGTCTGTGAGCTATGTTGTGTCCTCTGTTGGAATCTTCAAAAACTTAGCTTTTGTATTGATACAATGCAAAATTGATTACACTCTGATGTTATGCAAAATGATGTTAAAAATGAAGCCTGGCAATCAAAGTGATCCTTGGCAGCTTCCACCCTGCTCGCTGGTGCCATTCAGTGTCCCAGATATGCTGGAAGTTTGACAAGATGCAAGAGAGAAGCTTTAATTAGGCCACAGTTTTACTAATTCAACTAATCTGGGAGTTACGCATCAGTCACCCACACAGTGCAGAGTGTTATTTCTTCCTCACTCATTCCCACCTATTTGGAAAGTGCTCCTCATTTCAAACGTGGCTCCAGGCCATTACAGGTGCGAGGTTTGAAGAACGGATGGCGTTAGGGCTCTCGTCTTCCTGCTTTTGCCTCTGTACCAGCTTTTTAAGGGACATGCCTTTCCCTAAATTTGCTTTTGGCTCTGCGTTAGTGAGAAAAGGTTCTTGATAAGCAGTCTTCTAAATTACTGTTATATGACTCTCTAACAAGGGGCTACAGGAAAGCCAAAATAAGTCATTGTGCCCTGGCTAGTCTGGGAATTACAAAAAAAAGTTATTCATAATACTTGAAAACCAGAAAGATACGTGTCCTACGGAGAGGGAGAATAGGAGCAGCTGCTCTGAGACTGAACGAAGGCTGTCTCTGACAGAGTACGTTCGTGGAGGGATGGTGATGGCCCACTTTTGCGAAGCTGAGGTATCTAGCAGCTCAAAGGACAGTCCCTTCTCTCCACTGCCTTCCTCATAGAGTAACAGGGAACGACGAGCTTGGTTTTCCTGTTCAGCAAGGCAAGGTCCTCTCTTACTGTGGCCTACCTTTAAAACTGGATTGGAGGGTAAGAGTCTCAAATCTTCAGGCACATGAGAAATCTGGTGAAAATTGTGGTTAGTGTTACATTTATCAGCCACATGATGATTTAAAGAAAGAAAACATACCATATGGGCTGTTCTGGTCCACAGCAGGCAGGAGAGCTGTGTTGTAGCACCTGTGAAGCAGCACCGAGGCAAAGCTATTAGGCAAATTTGTATTAGTTCATTAACCAATTTTCCATTTCTCATTAAAATGGAAAATGGGTGAGTCTTTAATGTTTCTCTTCAGAACTTCCGGTAGTGAAATGATGTCAGGCTAATGAAGTCCTGTGTGCCTGTGACAGGATTGTTCTTACCTTTTTCTTTTTTTTTTTTTTTTGGATGGATGGATTTAGAAAAGATTTTATAACTGTAATGTGAGCAAAATGTGGGAGTCCAGCTCTCTGGTAGAAGCTCAGTGTACTTCCATGGTTGCCAGCAGAGGTGCTGTAGCTCCAGCCAGGTTGGGTTTTACCCAAACCAATATTGAAGAGTTAAGAGTGTGAACCCTATAGGAAGTAGAACCCAGGACATATGACCACGTTCTTTTGCTTTGTACTAAGGAATTTGCTTTCTGCTCCCCATATTTTTTCATGTTTAGGAACTTTCTCATATATCCAAAGTGATTTGGTAAGTGCTGTTTGTGTGGGGTTTTTTTGTTTGTTTTTTAAGAGATTTGCTAGGATTTTCAGAAGCAGTTGCTGATTTTGAGTAATCTACTTGAAAAAAAAAGTTGCCTGGGATTTTGACTTAAGCACTCAACTGCAAACCAGAACCTTACAGAAGATTATCATATGAGGACTCTCAGTTGTCATCTTTGGAGACTTTTTACCTGTGTTAGCAGTTCTGATGTCATCAGTAATCTTACTCATGACTGCATTTTTAGTATTAATACCAAAACCACATAGGTAACTAATTTAGAAAAAAATAATAGCCAAAAAAGAGGGGGAGAGAATAAAGGTTGATTGAGACATTACAGCAATTCAGACTGTAGTAGAATTTGCTACAGTTAGCACTGTAACATGTATCTGTCATACAAATGTTACCAAAAGGTTCATGATATGTCAGAAAACCCATGCGATGAATTAGAAGTGCCACTAAGCTAGGATAAAAATTGGGTGCCAATAGACTGTACTGTGGATCACAGTATGGAGCAATAACCAGTAGAAAATGTTTGAAAGCACATGTTCTGTGAGCTGTAAAACGTTTACAGACTGGCCATCACTTAACCAAGTCCCCAGTTTAGCTAATGTAATAATCCTCTGCATTTGGTGAAAATAGAAGCTAACACCAAATACTTCACTGAAGAGCTACCCAATTGAGAATGTTCACCAGCTCAAAAACGTACTGAGCATATAGTATTGGCACACAGCTCTAAGAAAGGGTAGACTTAGATGTGCGTTAGCTCTGAGTGTTTTGTTTTGTTTTCTTTTTCCCTGTTCTTAGTACATCCATTATGTAAGGACTGCAGCTGTAGGAAGAATGAACAAATTAAGATGCTTGCGTCAATAATTATTTCAAGCCTAGCACTGCTGAACAATGCGCTTTTCTCAAAGAAGCAAAGGTACAAACACGGAAGGTTAAAGCTGTGTAGCTCAAGTCAGTCTGTGGTTTAAAAGGAACTGTAAGAGAACAAAATACATGTTTTATATAATTAGCAGCCTAAAGCTTCATCTCGTTGTTCAATTTTCATGCTAGTAGCACATATAACATTTGCTTAAGGAAATAGAATAACAGAACATTTCCTAAAGAGTTCAAGGTTGCTAATTTGCTGCGTGTTAAATAGTGAAACTCTATATGTTTCTGCTTTCTGACGTGTCTTAAATATTTGAAGAATGAGTTAACAGAGCGAGATTTTCTCTCTTGGTAGAAGCTAGCGTTTTAAATTCACTGTCACTGAAATACATATGCTATGTGAGAACAAATGTAGAATGTGTGTTGGCAGAGGTTGCCATTAAAACAACCTCAAAATTTGCTGCATTTGAGAGAATGTGTTATTATCCACAGGTCTCTAGCAGTGTTCAGGTGATTATCTCACGCAGTAATATTCAAACATGATGGAGAGTACCCACTTTTCAGTATGCTATGCTCTGCTATTAGAGATGCCCTCAAAGAGAGCTGTTCCTGTAATGCCTTTTTTAGATAACGTTTTATCCAGGTCTTGTAATATAAAATCCTGGGGTTGCTGAGGGTATCACAGCTTAGTACTGTTGCAGTGTGGCTGTAACAAAACTTTGCAAAACTTCTTATGATGTTAAGCGTAACTTGGATCAATCTCAGTCTCGCTTGGAAGGTTGTTTAAGAACACGTTCTTAGACAAGTGTTCTGAGCTTTCAGTTTATAGCAAAACTGGAACTTAGGTGAATTTTCATATATTAGGCATTTAATTAAAACAAAGAATATGACTTCTACCAAATATTCGAATGGAATATGGTGTAGATAAGTGAAAAGTTTGAAAATAGTGTAAGTTTCAGGTCCTCAGATTGCTGTCAGGTGCCTGCTAGCTGACCTCATGCATGCACATCCGGAAAGTCTCTCTCTGGTCAACATAGAGATCCTGCTGAACATAGAGATCAGGCCTGTCAACAGTCCCATTAGAGTCCCAGGGTTTGCAAGACTCTCTGATGAGATGATGGTTGCACAGGGGTTTTAGTTTCTGGAGGCACAACTTTATGTGCATCATTCATTTTCACAATTTTTTATACACTTCTCTACGGCAGTTTTAAAAATCTTGAGCAAAGCCACATGTACTATAATTGTCAGAAGGCATCCTCACTAAACTATTGAGATAGAAATAAAAGTGCTATGGGCTCAAACCTAATGGAAAAGTGATCCTTTATGAACAGCTGACTTTTATCATTATATGTGAGGAATTCTATAATTAATAAATAATGAATATAGAAGGCAAAATTATAAGAATTATAATTAATAAGAATTATTAATAAGAGGAAATAATTAATAATTCCTGCCTGTGTAGTACAAACAAACCTTCCGATGCTCCCTCTGGAAGTGTTTATTAATATAAACATATCTAATACATCATTAAGGTGTTTTCTTGGGTGGCTTATTGAACAAATTAGTTATTTATTACGGGAGGGGTGAAGTAGGTAAGAATACCGGTAAACAGCGAAAAAGCAAAGAGAAATAGATTTGCTACCAGGAGACATATTAGCACAACAAATGAACATTTTTTTGCCAGATAAAATCAGCATTCATTTCATATCAGAGAGTGCATCATGTAGAGCATGTGAGGCTGAATTGAAGGTCAAGGCCAGTCTGCTTGCTTCATTTTTCAGTGAACCATTACCTCCTTGTGCTTAGTTGGAGTCATTAGTACCTCCAAAGAGGAAAACTAAAGAGAGAAATGGCAACAAGAAGAGATTCTACAGGGTATCATAGTTATCACTGTAATGTGCACACACAACCATAATCAAACTCACACACACTGAATAAACCAATTAGTCGCTCTAGTAGCAGTGAAGCAATTAAAATGTATAGACATATCTGCACCATAAGTTGTAGATGGACTAGGAAAAGAGAGGGGCTTTCTTCCTTTTTCACCCCTTTGTCAGCCAAATAGACTGGAATTTCTCAGCCTGCTGAGTTCAATACTGTAAAAAGTAGAATTCTAGTTGGTCACTGTCATTCCACTTGTCATTTATTTCTGCTTTAAAACTGGGGACAGTGCTGTATTAGAGAAAAAAATACGTATTTGTGTACTGAGGAGTCCATGTCGATGGAAAGCTGCAGTCGAGCTTTCTCTCTAAAGCAATTGATTCCATAAGGGTGGGTGACTATAATTGTAACTAGATTCAGCATCTGCATAGATATAATAAGCAGGAACCAAAACTGTTGTTTTCTCAGACAAATGCAGAAAAGCTAGACCAAAGCCAGCTATTAATCCGGCCTATTAGTATGTGGACGGAATGACTGATACTGGTTTCTCCTCCCAAATTCTCCATTTGTCTCTGAACTCTTTTTCTATACAGATCATGTAAAGAGAAGATGCCCATACTGGTATATTACAGTTCCCTTCTCCAAACAAAATTTTTTTTCCTCTTTTTTTTCCAGGGGCAAACCCAGCTCTGATCTGAAGAGGAATGGTCTGTGCAGCTAAACTACAGGATGTTGATTGTACGCTGTGCTGGAGGGCAGTAGTATTAAACAATATACCCTGATGGATCCTCCTTGTAATACCATGCTTATCTCTCTGGAAATGTTTTTCATAATTTCTTTTTTGTCCCCTATTAGCCATGCCCTCCTTTTTGTACTTCCTTCTAAGGGGCTGGTTTCTGTAGTGGGAAAAGATTCTGCTAAAAATCTATATTTATGATGCTGCTATACCAGATACCCCCATTCTCTTACCAGCGTTATCTGGCTTATGTACCTACAAAGTATTTTTCCGAACATGTCCATCTCTAACCTTGCATAGCTCAAAATTCGTTGAAATAGAAATCAAGTCTGCAGTGAGTTTTTACTTGTCTTATCATTGTGAAAAACCTACCGCACAATTACAGGCTATATGAGCTACAAACTCAAACTTTTCTTTTGTGAAATAACATTTAAATTCCTTGCTACTGACTCTGTGGTTTAAAAATCATAATGCAGTGTGAAATATTAAGCATATCCTTTTATATACTTTGAATTTATGGGGACTTCAAAGACAGTCCTCATTTATTGCCTGGTTTGTTTCACTTCAGAAATGACTTGAACTGTGAACAAAAAGGAAGTGACAATATTTTCAGATAGGCACTTTATAGTTGTGCACTTTGCAACTATACGATAGGACTGTCTCTGCTGCCTTGCATGCAGGATTAGCTTGTTGATATGTGCTGCTACAGACAGAGGAACAGATGCAGTAATTCTACTTTATTTACATGAAATCTCTAAAAAGACATTTTCTGGCAGCATGCTAGGAATAAATACGGTATCAAATACAAACTGCACCACGTTATGTGAGCTTATTCAGGTGCCAGCTGTGCCATTTAGATACAGGCTAGAGCAGGCAGTCGAACCCTAACAGCAGAGCTGGGAGGTCTCCCGCGCTCGGCACCCACCGGTGCCAGCTCATTCCCAGCGCTGCCTGTGGGGTCGGGGTTTGCACCCTGCTGCTGCCCCGTGCCTGTGGCCAGCGGCATGTCCAGGCTTTGCTGCTAACCTCGGGGATCAGCTCTGCAAGCAGCGCAGAGGGATGTGCCCTGCGCCGCCCTTGGGGAGAGCGCTGTTGAGGGAGGCTGAGAGGTAGCTATGAGACTTCCTGAATTGTTTTTAAAAGTAGTGAGAGATTCTCTTGCCTTGGGGTTGTGGGTCCCCCCCCCCCAGACTTTCTCTGATATATAGCTCTCCTAAGCTCATGTTTTCTAGCTTTTTTTCATAGCCTTTGGGTACTTAACTGAGAATAGGAAATTGTGGGGAGGAAGGGAGCAAAGCGGTAGGGTTGGAGGGGAAAGCATGGAGAAGCTAAACACATCTATTGGAGAGAGGATTTTTTGTTTTGTTTTGTTTTTAAGAAAAAATGAATCTTTTGCGCTAGGAATGCGAGAACTGGTCCAGAGCTGGATGACGCAGCGAGGTAAAGCTCCTTGTGAGGGACTGTGCCCTTTCCCCTTCGTCACTCCTTCTTTTGTCATTGTGTAAAGGCTGGGGAGGTGAGACTCTGGTGTTAGTCCTCCTCCTCCCTCCCTACTTCGCTTAAGTAATGTATTGTGGCCAATCAGTTGCAGTTTTAAAAAGCCTTTTTTTTTTCCTGGCTTAAGCATTCAAACTTTTCAGTGTAGTGTTGGGGATGTTTATTCAATCTCTGTGCAAGCAGATGCATTAAAGATGAACTGCCGTGACTCTGAATTTCAGGCAGAAGCGGTGGGAGGAGACCCAGCTAATTTAACTTGGTGGATGATTGATGTCTCTTTGTCAATTTGTATTAACACTCATTTGAAATCCCTGACGCAAGCCTGCTTCCCCCCTCCCCCCCACCCCGACAGGAAATATAAATAGAAAGACAACAGAACAGTCCTACCCCTTTAATTCCCAGTACTCAGAAGCAGTTAAGTGAACTCTGTCATTATGGAGTGTCCTCCACAGCCTGGCGAAAAACAGCTTCTGGCAGTGTTCTTGCCACTTTAAGAATATCAAGATGCTGTAACAGAGCTATCCACTTACTGCTAGAATGTATAAAACACAAAAAAGGGAAAGTCACCTACAGGTAGATCTAGATATATTGCTTAAAAATCTCCTGTTTCTTCATTAGACAGCCATTCACTGCAATGAAAGAGAGCTAAATATAATTTGTCGAGGTGTAGCTCTGAAAGCCACGTTTAAAATGAAACAGTTGAGAGCCTGAATGCACAGTACTGTTATTCAGAAGTAGCTTTAGAGCAGAGAGTTTCAATGGGAAGGTGCTGTTTAGTTGGACACAAATCAGCAAGCATTTAACTGAAGTGTGAATAAACCAAGTGTGCATGAGGCGCAGTGCTTTCTGCAAAGACGAAATGCAAAAATATTAAAAAAAAATCTTTAAACACTTGCATCAGCCTTAGAGGACGGTGTGAGCAGCAGGATGCGAAACCGATTTGCAGATGCACTCTCTTCAGGCAGCGAGAGTGCTCATTAAATGCAAGATGCTTCTGGGGCTCGCGCGTGCACACGGAGGTATAGGTTTGCAAGACTGACGTATCAGATAAAGTCAGAGTGGTTACCACACCGACGGAGTAGCAGCTGCATAATAAATGATGGAGAGAATCATGTTAGGCATGCCCACCTAACCGAACTTGAATCATGCGAAAGGGGAGCTGCTGGAATTCAAATAGACTTTCTGGTTCCCAGCAGTCGGCAGTAATAGAATGCTTTCAGGAAGATGACAGATGCAGGGAGAAGATGCTGTTTTGCACTATCTTGATTTGTTACGGCAGCCAACTTATTGGCATGATGGAGTGACAAGAAAAGCAGCTGGCATGGAAGGTAGGCTTATCAAAGCTATTGCATCATTATGAATGTAATTAGAAAGTGACCATGACAAAGCATATGTTAGAATGAGCTGCGGCTGACGGCAGAGGATTTGTTGCTGAGGTCTTGAAACTCTGGAAACAATGTTCCTTTTGCAAAATGGATTTTGTAATTTCATTTCTGCTTGTGTTACTTTTTTCTTATGCTCGCCTCTAAGCTCAGGGAATCCCTTGCCTGAAAGAGAGCGTTATGTTAGGATGAGGTTGAAGACTAAAGTCTTTTCTAAGTCTGTGAAGCCTCAGGTAGATAGAAACAAACAGATGTGAAACAACACTGGCAAAGGCTCCATATGATTTACCAGCCAGCTCTGATTGATGTATTGGCATATTGAGGAATCCCACGGAAATGAAGATGCATGTATTAAATGTGTTGATGTAATGAAAAGATACTACTGCAGGTTTCTGCTTTATAGTTACTCTGACAGGTTTTATTCCCCATCAGTTTTTAGCTCTTGACATTTATTCGGTTGTTCAGTATTATATAAAGAAAATACATCAATATCTCCTGCAGGGTTTTTCAACAACTCTGGCATCTGTTTCAGCTATTGAACTGTATTCACGTTTTGCCAACTTGATGTCTACCCAGCTGGTCTATCATTTCTCGCTTGATTACTGCTCTTAATTTCTCTGTATCAGCTTGTTTCAGATAGGATTTTGAAAGCTGTTAATGAGAAATGACGGCAACTGCTAAATTATTGAGAATTGGCATATTGTCTTATTTTTGAAACATCAGAGAGCAGTTTTGCATGTATTTTATTAAATTCATATTCCATGTTGCAGTAATGTTTTCATATAACCACTACATTTTAGCCGTGAATACTTTAAACCAGATGAGTCATAAGTATAACTTTAGACTGCCTGTTTTAAGAAAGTTTGAGATCATTTAGAGGTGCTTACTTTGGTCTAGGTATCATCTATATATATGTTCCTTCATTCTGTCTGTCTCCCCCCACCAGCCCCCCAACATATATACTCCCTCTCTGTCGTGGTGAGCAATCCTCAAGTGTATACTGTACATATTGAAATATATTTTATCACCACTAGGGTGAAACTGCTAAGCAGTTCTGAACAGGTGATTTGAACAGGTTTAAAACAGATGTCAGCTGTGTCAAAGTGGATTGTTCTGGGTCTGAAAAGGAAAAGTGCTGTTTTGTGAGAGTAAGGCAGAGGCTTATTTTGCTTCACCTTTGGAGGTACAACAACCATTCAAACACTGCTTGATAGCCCCCAGGAAACAATCATTGGATTGGATTATTTTGTAATACAATGTGCTTTCTGTAGACGCTCTTCATGCTTAGGTATATCTTTTTTTTTTTTTTTTCCAAAATGATATTCAAAAAATCTCCTATCACACTGGATGTTCACTTTCTAACTTTGTTTTAAATTACTTTGCTGGCTGTAAGCTAGGTAGTCTTGCCAGAAGAGAATCGGGCTATTAAAGGCTAAGTGTTGCTGACTAGATCTATAACAGTTTTTAAAAAGATAGGTGTTTCTAGATACACAGCAGTGAACCAGCCTTTAAAAAGTTTGAAAATAAAGATCAGTAAAACTATACTCTTAGGCAATTTGAGCATTTTTGTGCTTTGATCACCTCTGGGAGGCATTTTAAATTATTTTATAACTGCTAGGAGGGAAGAAGTGCTTATTAATGGACAAAATCACTATCAGGTTTGTATAGTCACCAGTAGTTCTATGATTTTGATGATAAAAACTATTGTTATGCTATTTCAGAGAAGTTCTGTTAGGTTCAAAGGTAATTTGTCCTTCTTGTTGATTATAAAACCATAGAGAGAATAACCCATATAAGCAGCTTAAGTGTCATTTACCTTTTCAGGGTAGCAGTAAAACCATTTTATATTGCATGAGGTATACTTCTGAAGCTGTTGGTTGTTCTTTGTCACAAGACTGCTGGCTGGCTATCATCAGACGGTAGTTATTTTAAATATTATTTTGCTTGTGATGACAGTATCATAATTGCATGCCATCTGTGGCCACCATCCAGCTGAAAAGTGATTTTATAGTTTGCTTCTCTTTTGTCAATAGTAGTTAGTTTTAGCTTTTTGTTTCGCTGATGAATTAAGAAGACACTAGGTGGAGCTAGCTATTGATTCTAAAGAGAGATACAGTAATACAGGCCTGTCTAATGAGCAAGCCCGTGTATGTAGTGATTATTATAAAATATAACAATAAAAAATAGGTAAAGCTTGGAGCTGGACCTTAGTCATGAAATTGGAGACCTGATGGCGTTAAAGGAAACGACTTCACCATTTTTCTTTCTTTTTATTATTTTATATCAGAGATGATAATAATAATAAAGCATCTATATTCAACAAAGAAGGCTGGGAAGCAAAAGAAAGGAAATAAAGGATGAAAAGAGGAGAAAAGCAACAATAGGAGCCAACAGATGCTTTCATTGCAGATACCTGCAGAAATCCAATCGTGTATCTGTCTTATTTTAGTCTGTTGCATGTAAATTTTTCTCTCTTCTTTACATATAAATCCCTCTTTCCTGTCTTCCTGATTTAATTTATATAGCTGACATCTGTCACTTTATAGTTAGCTATGGGACCAATGTTTTGAAATCATTTCTTGCAAGGGTGATCTAAAAGGTGTGCAGGGGCACAGGAAGTTGTCACTCACATGTTGGTTAGCCTTAATTAGGAAATATGTAAAAAGTTATTTATTGATAGAGGTGGAAGCTGATTATTTGCACTCCTAAATATTATTTTAGTTATTAAACCTTCAGTATAGGATAAGGATTCTGTAATCTTAGGTAGTGTAATCTTACTTTCATGTCCGTTTCCTGTTCGTCTTTGTTCCCCCTAAAACCTCGTGTTCTGAATGAGCTCATCATGAGACTCGGCTCAGTTGCTGTAAATGTTTGTTCTGATAACAGGAACACAGTTGTAGTGCAACTGCTTTTGGCTTTCTATGTGCTATTCAGCTGCTGCTTCACTCAGGTTTTGGTTCCTTCTGAAAAAATTAAAATTCTCTTTTAGAAATACTCACAGTAATGGGAAGAGTCTGACCATCTCAGGTAAGGATCATGAGAAGCTAAGTCAGGAGAGGGAAGAGATGTACCCCTCCCTCTCTTTCATTAAAATCTAACTATTTTAAAATCCACCATGGCAAGAAGGATAGCAGCAGAAGGAAAAACGACAAGGAAAGTGAGGAATGGAGAGGCTTCAGGTGTTCTAAAATGAAGCCCTGGGAGACTGTGAAGAGACAAGACAAACAGTCACGTGACAAATGGGTCATCATCACTTTACAAAACACGTGTGAGGAATGTCCCATGAGACAGTCAAGCTTGTCTTTGGTCCAAGGGATATTACCTACCGTGTGGTTTTGCTGTGCCAAAGAGCTTTCCACAAAGAGATGTTCTATCTACTTAAAAATATATTAATAAATGAAGTCTAGAAGGACAGATGGAAGTATTTTTGTCCTTGGACAGCCAGAGTCCAAACTCATTTTTTTTGTTTTTTTTTTTTTTTGTTTAGTAGTTAACAGAATTAAAATTGCTAACAATTTGGGAGTTTAGTTTTGAAAACAAATGCTAAAGAATATCCTTTCCCCCCTACCCTAGACTAGAGTTATTTATTTCACAGAGGATTAAACCACTTATTCCTGAAATCATGTAGTTTAATCTTCATAGGAAATGCTGAGATTTCCAGAAGGTGACCACAGTGACTAAGCACCATGTTAAGTTTCTGCATGATGCTGGAAAGAGAGACGGGCCAGGAAAAGACTCATCTGTCTGAACGGCTGCTGGACCTAGATCAGTAAGGACATCCAGAGAAAAGTGTGAGGAAGGCTGATATTTTCTTGCTGTTTTCTTCTCATTTTGGTGAAATCATGAAGTACTCAAAGCAGAAAATTACTGTATTTGAATTGGAAATAACATGAAAGCTTTCAGCTTGCTGCTCTGCTGTGTGTCTTAGTGGGTGGATATCCAAATCCCACGTCTTTACTCTTCAGCTACAAGCAGGCTTGCAGCTTCTCACTCACTGTTAGTGCCACTGGCTCCAAAATGTCCAAATGATAATGCTATAGACCTGGGGTTGTGAATTAAGCCTTTGTGGAGTCCTTGCAGAAATGTCCTGGAGCTGACAGACCTGGTTCAGTCATGGAAAGGTGAGAGTTGTCATCAAAAAAGAAGGTTCTACCAGAAATTGGGGAAACAACAATAATAGTTTTGTTTTGACCTTTTTTAAATTTTTCCTTTATGATCTGAGCATCTGTGCATAAGAATAAGTATGCCAAATGTATCTGTTCATAAAAATCAAAGCAGAACCTTCCACATGCATTGCTGTTTCTTTAGTTTCTGTTATCTTTAGACTAGATCTTAGTTTTATAAAAGGAAAATCAGAAGAGTAAGAGAAGATTAGACTTCCAGTGCTTTTCATTAGTATCCTTCAGTTTCCTAACTTAGTGTTTTACATTACAACACCCTGTTCTTTACAAGGTGTTCCTTTCATTTACATATCCCTAAAGACATTGCACATAGCTGCAACCAGTGCTCTACTTGTTTGATGATACAGACACTCAAGATGCTAAAATAGACCGAGAGAGGCTTTTGGTTTTGACCAGTGCTCACAAAGGCTCTTCTCTCTTTTTTTTTTTCCTCTTTCTTCTTTTTGTCTTTTCTCCACTTCCTCCGCCCACCCCCATGACTTATGACAGCTGAGGAAAAAGGTAGATGGAAAAAGTTAGAGCAAAATTTGAACAAAAACAAAGCTACCTGAAACAGTTTTCTTAATCTGTATCTTGTTTCACTTTCTCCTCTTCCTCTGACCTTCCAATGCTTAGGAATAAAAAGCAGTGGGGTCTTTTATGGGGTCAACTTGCTTTAGCATTCACTCCTGATCACCTCTATTGATCTGTTTCCCTGAAACTTAAAAGCCACACTAAATAAAACCACCACAACTGCTTTCTGTAGACTTTCTTTTTATGAGCAGCCTATTATTTTTATATAGCCTTTATGCAGGTCACATATATTTTTGTAGGCGATAATACAAACAAAGATATTGAGAAAAGATTCAGAATCTCCTTGCCTTTTCTAGGAAAATCACTTTTATATTCCCACAGTATGCTTATATTTAATACATCTTTACTTCCTCGTATTACAAAAATTCCCATTTATAATGGGAACTCCTCTATAGTTTGATACTAATGGTTGCAAATGGTACTTAATAAATATTCCCTATTCCTCACTCTTTCAAAGGGCAAGCTGGAATAGTATTTTTCACCTGTTTTTCTAAATGAAGGGTTTCATCAAGGACTTCATCATAGACTTTTCACTGTGCAGGTCTAGGCTGCTTTTTATTGACTATTGGCCCAGTATAACATAAGGACTGCCAACATTAACAAATGTAATCTGTTGTCTTCAGTAATGATTGCAGGTTCTGAATCCTGACTGAATCAGGTTTGACAGCAAGGAAGAAAAGTTTTAAATATCTGCATGGATGTGGAAAATGTTATGTTGTTTATACTTTTTCCAAGCCATAATGGACGGAATCTTTTAGGATGGATGTTGGTGAAATAGTTTTGGTGCGACTGAAGTAGTCAGTGACTGAAGACAAATGCTTGAATTAATAAGAGAATTTTATTTTATCATGGTTATGGTTTAATATCTGTAATGATCCTCAGATAAATAGTAAAACTATAGGTTTCTAATTTTTCAGTGGTCTTGTTTTAGACTACTGAAAAACACAAGGGATTTTTGTCTTCTGGATTTGGCACTTAGCAAAACATTAAAAAAAATAAGGTAAATCCATAGCTCAGCTGATCCTGTGATTATATCCTTGTATGCATGTGCCTCATAATATATATGAAGATATGCCTTCAGAAGCGGAGAATAAAAAGCATGTTACAGATGTTGATAAATCCTAGTAACTAATTATATTTACACCCAGGTTCTGTTTAGTTTCAGAACTTCAGAAATAATGAGGATTAGGTAGGTGGCTTGTTATGATGCAACCTGAAGCTACAATCAAACATACTCTGAGGCAGTTAGGGTCAGGAGAAGGAGCTCAGCCTGCTAATTTGAGGATGTAACTAAGAGGCAGAAATCCAAAAAGGTCCTCCTATCTGTGACACTGCGCAAGCCAAATCCAGCACCATCATCTGCCCTCAGAATGCAAAAATCAAATACGTTTTTCTTCTTTCAGAGAAGCTATGCTTTCATTTCTATTAAGTTCCTCTAGCAAGTTAAAAATCTTTTATGTAGTTATTGCTGATTGTCAGTTGTAGCACCTAAACCTACACTTTTCTTAGGGGCACTGTTTGTTAAACTATATGGGCCAACATGTGATTTCCTTTTCATTTTCAAAATTCGCTAGAGTGTTAGGGTAGATAATAAATGTCCTATAACTATAGGAGAACAGTGTATTGCTCTAAAAGCATCAATTAGGATTATACCTCTGGCTATAAGCAAATGAATTTTGCAGAGGACCTTAGTTAAATTGTTATTTAGTATGAAATTCTGAGTGACTTTCCTGACCCTTTGAATAAGCAATATCCCAATCAGCTGTGTTGGGTAAGATGTATCTCACAGTTTTATATAAAGCTGCCTAAGCCCAGCCAACAGAACAGTTACTAGTTTATTATTATTGAAGGCAAGTATTTTATTATTTATTGTGTGACAAGGTATATGACACTTCACAAAGCACAGAGGAAAGTGATTTCTTGCCCCAGGAAACTATATATAATTAACTTTAAGGGTCTGATTTGTATTCTCAAAAATAAACACAGAATTAAGCCTGCAAACTGCAGAATTAAGCCTGGCTAGCTGTGAAGCTGTAACATAGCATAAGCAGAAATAGGACTGCATTTTGTTGTCTTCTTGTTACTGAGCTATAACTTTAGGATTTTAGACTGGCTGCTAGAGATAATTGTATCACAAAGACATACCATTCATTGGTAATTCTAAAATGCCATAGAAACAAAAAGTACCAATAGTAATTGTTATAATTTCTGTGTGAGCCTTCATTGGGTATGACTTTGGAAACCTTTCACCGTCTGTACTGCAGTAGGAAACAGAACATTGAAAGAGAGAGAGACGATATGAACCAGTCTGTTGCACGTGGGAAAGGTAAAGGTGTCGTATTGTAGGACCAGCTAGCTCTGCTGTTGCTTTATGCAACATGTTGGTATCAGCCAGGTCAGGATGTGCTAGTTTTTACCTGAGTGAACAAGCATCTCAGAACAGCTGTATTTGTTATTATAATTTAAAAGAGGAAAAACCCACGTATGTTGTTTGTGTTGCAGCATAGTTTTCTGGTTCAACACCTTGCCCCAGGATTTGTAGAAATAGAAAAAGCACAGTAAAACTATTGAGGAGAGATGAATCAATGCTGAAACTGTCAATTTTATTTTCTTCCTTGGGATTTATTTAGTCCTAACACTGTGTGAGTTTAAAGGAAAAAGAAACGAATATTGGTACTGCTGAATGGATCTGCATTGACAAGCTGAAATAGCAGTTCTGTATACCCACAGTTTAAGTATCAGATTGGCAAGATCTAGCCTCACTAAAGTCAGCACTCCTCTGGAAATGCAGAAGGAGAATACTGGAGGGCAGTTTTGCAATGCCTGTTTTTTAAGTTACTTTAGCCAGGATTATTCCAAGCGAGCTTTCAAAATTTTCAGGAGATAATGACTCAGGGGCTGTAATTTGCAGGGATAACTGGTATTAGAATGGCCAAATGTTTACAGCTCCTTACAGCTCATACTTGGTTTAAAAAAAAAGTTGTAAAAGAAAACTCCTTTTTCTCTCTGTTTGCAGCACTGAGAATCACTCAAGAGGTAGTTATTCTGAACTAGCTTTAAAAAGCTAGACGAAAATGCATCAAGAAAAGAGCATTAATACTAGTTTAAAGCCAGTACAGATAGTATGCACATGAACTAAGAACAGGATAATGAGGAATTACATTTGAGGAACATCAACTGTGCCTTGGCTTTGCTAATTGTTGTGTGTGCCAGAGAAAGATAACATGCATCAGAATATTTCATAGGTTATTTTCCTAAATTATAACTGAAACTTGAAGAAGAACAGCTAGCACTTGAGCACAGAAAATATAGTTTTTTGGGTTTTTTTTTTTAGGAGGGTGTTTGTGGCATTTTACAATGCAGGTTGTACAAGCATTATCTGCTACTTTTAATGGAGTTTAAAAAATTAAAAGGTATTATAGCATTCAGGTTGTTTCATCATTCTGAGATAATTACTGAAGAGAAAATATATTGTGGCTACAGATTGAGAAGGTTTTTTAAAGTGACATGTTGGGTTGCTAGTAGATGGAGGAACAAGCTATCATTTGCACGGTTCTGAAAGGTGTCTTACATAATTGGGTATGATTTTCAAGGCTGTATTCTGTTGGCAGCATTGCTAACATGATCCAAGTTTGAAAAAAGTCCAGTAGAAGCTTTGTCCAGTAATAGTATTTTCCATGAAATCAAGGTTATAAGTGCAGAGAGTGAGTGAAGGTGAGGTGCAAGGGCCTCTTTAGAGGTTAGTTAGGTTCAGGATCCTCTTTGGACCACCCAGCAGGAGCTCTATGTGAATGAGATCTCCAGACAAACTTGTTTAAACTTGAAGAAAGATTTAGTTTAGGAGATAAGTAAAAGGTCAGAGGATATTATGTGCAGGGAGTGTTACCTTGGGACCTTTTTATCTTATTCATTACTGAATCCAAACCTATGACTTGGAATTGAAAAGCCTTGTTTCCCGCTGTCAGCTCTCTGAGCTTCAGAAGTTAATAGTCTGACAGCACCAGGCTGCTTTCTGCCTGGGATTCCTGTTCCAGGATCTCACTGAAAAGTGGCAAGAGCCTTGTTCTAGTTGTTGGGAGAGTACACCTTGGAAAGGAGACACAACCAACACCAGAGAAACTAGTTGTAGGCCTCTATGGAAATGTGAAGGGCTAGAATTGGTCTGTGTAGGGACTGCGATAGATTGTGGTACATATGTATGTATTTATTTATTTATTGGTCTTTGGATTATTCAACAGTTCAGTAGTGGTTTTGGCCCACTTGTTCTCAAATTTCAGAGATGGACATTATATGTGCTTACCTCTGTGTAAGTTAGAGAACAGAGTTACACATCAAGGTGAATGTCAGGGTGCAGTGGGGATAACCAGGGAAATTTGGGTTTTCTTGGACATCTCTCCTGCCTTCGGTGAAATGGAACTGGGGAGGAGTCTGCATACTGGTTAAAGGAGATGGGGCTCATGTCTTCATCTGTTACTTTTGAAAGCCAGTCAAAGATTATTTATGAAAGCCTGGCAATACTTTCTCTCCTTGTAACCACAGAGATTAAATTACCCCACCCCATTACTGGAATAAAAGGTTAATATTCGCTGCAGAGGCGTTCGCAGATGAGATTTGGGATGTTTCTTTGTACATTCTGGCTTGATAGTTACCACCTGTGAGCCATTTATCTTACTGTTTATGTTTGCAAATACCCTGGAATAGTCCAGTTCTTTGTAGTAAGCCATGAGCTCCATAGCTCAAGAACAGCGTAAAGAGGTATGCAATGAGTTATAATGGAAGTTGAAATTTCAGTGAAGGAAAGCTCATCTGTACATGAAGCAGGTTTAATTTCACTGATCACATTCTTCTGTTAGCCTAGTTTCCTAAATTCTGTCTCTTTCATTCAGGTTTTCTTAATGCTGTACTGTTTACCAGGATTCAGTATTGAACAGTTTATTATTGTTGTTGTTGTTATTGCTACTACCATTTCTGAGGTAGAGGTTTAAAAACCTGCGTAAGTTAGAACTGGTTTGAAGTACTGAAGGATTCCTTTTGCTTTCAGAAGTAAGGGTAGGCTAATACACACCTAAAATCAATCTATTTTAATGTGTTTTTGTAATCATTGCATGAAGGACTTTGAGTCCCTAAAAAGCACTACTGTGGGAGAGAAAAGTTACATGTGAAAATTGGGCCTAAGGAATACATCAAAGGGGTCCATTTCTGTGCACGTTTAGAAAACGACTGTCTCTACGCATTTCACATGGTGTTCAGCGTGGTGCAGTCATTGTGCGTGCACTCCACTCAGAGTAAGAAAATGAAGATTCAAGCCCTCAAAGACTTGCTCCCTTGTAATCCTATCTGCAGCCATTTAAGATCAGGTCTGAAGTTTTATATTAAAGTAAATGTTGTTAACACAGGAAAGTAAACAGCATGACAGTGATTGAGCTTTTTGCCTCAGGAGAGTAGATAGGAAAGAGAAAAATCTTGAATAAAATAATTATAAGAATTAATTGTTCCTTTTTTACCTACTCAGGTACTTTATTCTCTGTTTCTGAACACTGAATGTACCGCTCCAGTGGAGCAGCCCTTAGAATTCTGATTTTTTCACATGAGGAAGTACTGCATTCATATATTTAAGGAGGGGAACTGAGAAATAGCATTGACAGGAAACTATTCCCACATGCATATGATTGCCGAAAATTTGGCAGATAACTGTATGCATGTGATTCTTAATGGTTGTACCTTGCAATGTATATCATTTGAAATTATTGCTCTCCGTTCAAATCTGTTTGGGAACATAAAATAGTTTGGGGTTTAGGGAGGAAGAACTCCCTAGCCCACCCCAAGCTGAACCTACTAAGTAATTAATTTAAAAAAAAAAGGTTCTTACAGTAAGATTTTGTGATTTTTTTTCTTTTTTTTTTTCTTTACCATGAGAACTGATTGCAAGGATCCAGGGTATTTAGTGATAAGCCGGATAGATGCGGCAGGTCTTTCTTTGAATGCATGTCTCTTCTGTGCCAACATTACAAAATGATTCCAAGGCATTTCACTGCACAGGGCTCAGGAGTGTGCATGTATGTGTCCATCTGCGTGCGTACAAAAGAAGAGAGAGTACAAAGGAGGTAAAATTGCTTTGCTACTACTCATGTTTCTACATACAAACTTTTTGAATCTGGTTCAGGTGGAGCATGAAACAGCTCTTCTGAAAATGATGAGTTCTTCTTTCCATTGGATTGTAGGTTTCCCGCAGTCCTGAAACCTGCTTGAGATTACTAGGCTCTAAACTTACTGGCATCACTTGGAAAAATGAAATTAACATCACTGTAGACAGTTCCAAGAGATAGCCCTCCACTCAGGGGAAAAAGCAGTAATAATAGTAGACTACAAAATAACACTGAAAGGAGAATATCTTTTCCATAAAAACTAATAATTTGCTATTGGTAGAAGTAGTAACTTTACTGTCTACATTTTCTGTCTTGAAAGATATATGAAAGCTTTATAGAAATCAGTGGTGGAGATAACTAGACTTTTTCCATCTGAACTAATGTTATAATAAGTAGTATAGGCAAATATGTTTCTGGCAGTTATCAATTCTCTTAAAAAAAGAGAATTGAAAGTAAGAATAAGAATACATCCAGTGGAACTGAAAAGCAATGCTTTTAGAAAGTGATGAAAGGAAAAACGTTGTTAAACTGTGTTTCATTTTTGGAACTCATTGCTATTAGACACGGGGTTAAATAAGGAAGTCAAAAGTAGCTGAAAGGATAGTGCGAATATTCACACTTGCAAAATTTGAGAAAGCATGTTTAGGTCCTGCTTTGATGTTTAACAGTTTATTGAGTGTTTATGTGACATTTCTTCATCCCTTTGCCATCATCCATAAGGATGGCTTCTCTTCTTCATGGTCAGTGTTAGAAAAACTAAGGCTGTGTGTAAAATCAGCTGACAAACTGAAAACCAGGAGTACTTTCCTTTCAGGGCTTGTCTAACATAGTTGTTAAAAGGTCCAATGGCATTTGTAAAACATCCAGATGAAATCAGTTTTATTTATTTTGATATAAATACATTGTTACTTCTTTTTATTAATCAATGCTTAACATTCTTACATTAATGTATCTTCTTTGTTCTTCTCTTTATATTATATTCCTTTCACTTCTTATTTTACTTTATAATGTTTGCTAGATTTTCCTCACCCTTTGCCTCCTTTCTTATTTTCTTTCTGTGCAGTATCTTATGATGTCTGTAGGTAGTATTCAAGATTGAAGGTGCCATTTAATACCTGTGTAAAATTAAACACATATCATTTTCCGAGATGTTGAAGAAAGCGTTTGACTATTGAAGCTCTCAGATAAAGGCTAAAGTGGCGTACATATTTTATGCATCACATCAGCTGTTTTTACATGCCACTGTCATCCTGTCTGAAGCTGTGCAAGATTAGTTTCAAGCCATGCAAAACAAACAAACAGACAGGTATGTTGCTGCCACTTTGAACTGTGTGTATCACATTGACTCTTCTGTCAGATACGCTTAAACTGGAAAATAGCTAGTGATGTGAATTATCCATACACTGAATGTGTTGTTCCCCTCCTAGTCACATTCAATAGCTGTGGTAATATTTTCTGTTATGTAACATTGACCAGTCTCTACAGCCTACCCACCTTGTTCTTAGTATAATTGTTGTAAACGAGTCATTCCTTAACTCTTGCACATATTTCAGATTGATATCTTCTCTGTTACATCCTGTACCTCCTTGTGATGATCACCGCTCGCAGCAATTGCTAACATCGTGGCTAGAATTACCCCTGCAGGTGGGCTCTCTCCAGCAAAGACAACTCAATCTTAACGTATTTTTTGGCCCTTCAGTGGCATTTAGCTTTATTTTGAGCTTGCATGTATGTTTTCGGAGACACAGGTATTTGTTCAAGTATGTGTTTTCAAGTTACAAAGTTAAAAAAAAAAAGGGTGGGGGGGAGGAAGAAAGAAAGAGGCCGTTTCCCTTGGATTTCGTTTCCCTAAGGCTGTTATTTCTTTCCACGTTTGGATGATACCTTGTCTGCTTCTTCAGTGTAGATATTTTTAGTACAGCTGGGAAAACTATGGGTCATTGTGGCATGCTTTCTCAGCTTAATCTTTTGTTATTTATGCTAATAATACTTGTGGCTCTGTGGGTTTCTGCTTCACTTTGGCATATTGCCAGTCCTGCAGCAGAAGCCAAAGGTGGCTTTATTCATTCCCTTTGAGATGTTCTTAAAGCACGTTTTCATTTTCCAGTGATGTAAACCCAAGAACTCTGTAGGTGAGCTGATGAGCCCTCTCTCTATCCTGTCATAGGAGCATGGAATTACAGCCTCAGTTTTATTCTCTTCACTATTTGATTAAGTTTTAGAAAGCTTGGCTAGATTATCCAGGACAGTAGAAATTTGCTTTTTTTTTTTTTTTTTTCCTCAAGAGATTTTAAAGTTTAGGCAACTAGGATAGGGGAATATTGATACAAATAACGTGCATGTGTTCCCTCTTCCAATGAGATAATTGTAGTTCATCACAGTAGAGTCTCACTTCTGAATAATTTCAGGTGGTTTGTAACATGACTGAATTTTGAGCTTAACAAGACAGGTAGATTATTATCCCTATTCCAGAAATGAAAAAAGCACAAGGAGGTTTAGGGAGCCAGTGGCCAAAGAAGAAATCTGTGGCAGAGAGAGGAACAAGGACCTCTGTCTGATTCTGTATCTTCTTGTTTCCTTTCAAAATACTGCACTAAAGGGGGAGAGGAATAAGATTTGGAAACTCTGCTGCTTCTTCTTGTGCCTATTTCATATTCCTCTGATGATTCTGTGAGTGCAAACAAGTTAGAGCCTTATTGAATTGTTCAGCTCTTGCCTGTGCTTGGGTTTCATTAGCATCATAAAATGTAGCTCGTATTTGCCAAGTTTAGCTGAAGCCTATTTTCTTCATCTCCAATCTTCTGAAGTAATGCAGTAGGAGTTGCCATGCTCTTCCAAGATAAAGCCAATTGAAAACTAGGCTGTTTTGGGGGTCTAGCTTTTGCTCCAACTTCTGAACTGAAGGATACGTTCAGCCTTCTAAACAAAACTTTCCAATCAGATCTTTTGTTAGAGCTCCACACATCATACTCCGGCCTTTGAGGAGCAATTCAAGGTTTCCACCTTGAAAGGCCTTTGACAAATACACAGAAGACTATGTGCCTATGCATACTCTTTTCTGTTTTCTCTCAATGTTAAATCTGTCTGCAGTGTCAACTTTAGAAGAATTCAGGAAGAAACAGGGTGAGATTTTTTTGGTGTCCCAAGAAAAGAATTCCTGCTTAGTGTACTTCTGAGCATGGGGTTTTCCATGGTTACTCTGACTGAAAGCAGGGACATGGCTACTATTTGTCTTCTACTCAGAGCAGTAGGAGAGCACATGTTAGTAGGAATGGTGCTGAGCATCTGCAGGAACGTCAGTGTAGCTACCAGAAAAGATTCCTGGCTCACCATGGTTTTGACTGCTTTAGGACACAACTACAGCGTGCCAGGAAGAGAGCCATGCCAACTTCAAATGAGCCAAATCTGGAACTGGAAGCTGCTTGCACTAGGGGGATAGTGAGGTTTTCAATCCTGCAGTCTCCTAAAATGCACTGGGTCCCAATACTTTGTCAGATGATCAAAGGAAAAAAGAAAAACATTCCTCAGAAAAGTTCCATGGAAAATTTATCAAAACATACCTATATACACGTGTATATATGTACACACATAGAGACAGATGTTACCAACCACCTATATTCATAGTACTCTCTATCCATGTCCACTACTAGGAATTCTGTAAATGCTGAAAGCATTTTAAGGTTTTAATACAGTTTAAGTGGCTAAAAAAAATTAACTGGAACACTTTCCAAATCAAAAAGTTGATGATCAAATAGGAGACTGTAATAAATACAATATCCAATGCAATGTATTTCTTAATTTCTGCTGCTACCTTTAAATTGAAAACAAATCAAAGCAACTCCTTTTAAGTTCATTTTCTCCCAAAATTGGCAACATTCACAAATACAGGAACAAAATTGAATGTGTTTATGGCAGTCATGATAATTATGGAACACAAGATTAACCTAGCTAGGGAAGATAAATATCTTGGTATTCGCTGCAGTGATAAACTGATTCTGGAATGCAGCCTGACACAGTGGCAGATGAAATTTGATTTTTCTCGCTATACATAGCTCACAACAGGCCACTGTAATATTTGTTGAATCTAAATGCCCTGAAAGTCTCATGTTGTCTTTGTAGCATGGGTAGTTATTCTTTTATATTATTTTATGAGAAAAGTCTAGAGTTTTAATGCTGGAAACATGTAAAAGTCTTTGAAAGATTCTGAAAACGGGAGACTAGCTTGAACTGTAGAAAGTGTTTTCTGTCTTAAATGTGAATTAGATCTTTCTTAAAGCTCATATATTCCAGGTCTGTCTATATAATCACATTTCATTGCTATTGTGTAACATCCCCTTTCTTAGTAAAAATAAGTAAGATTCTTTCAGGATATAAGGTCAGGTTCATGTGAGCTGTGACTGACTTCTGTAAAACCAGGCTAGATCTATGTAGTTTATGAAGAAAAATACTGTTATCTTTTTCCCTAATTACGGAGGATAAGAAGAAAGATATCAAGATGGTGGAGAAGTTAGAGCAGTTACTAAATATTGTTTGGTCTAGTTCTTTGTGTTACTGAAGTACTGCTATAAATGTCTGCTCTCTGTTAAGTTTCTAGTGCCATCCTCTGTACAGGATGGAAGGGTTTTACAGTGATGTTAATACCTTTGCTAACTAAACAACATCCCGTTAATGGAAGTAAACAATAGGGCATGTCTCCAATAATTTCAGTAAATCTTGGAATCTTTGGGTCACATCTACAGTATCCAGTCCACTAGCATTTGCAGTGATTCATTTGTGTTGAATTTTTGTTCTGCAATGAACTCTTTTCTTTTTCCTTCTGAACTGAGAGATGGAAAACAGATTTATAGTTAAAGCGCAAGGATGGGAGTTACAGCAGCGCAGTGTTCACTGTTTCCTGAGCTCTGCCATTCATTTGCAGCTGATTCAGAGAGTTTAGGACCAGGGACAACCATTAGACCAGTCAGTCTGACCTCCTGTAAACTACAGACCTTTACGTTTTGCTTAGCTGCCCCTTGTTTGGTCCCAATAAGCTAAAGCATAGCTTTCAGAAACAAACCCAGGAAGACAACAGGAAATGCAGAACGCATTGCTACTCTTGACAGTTCTGTTGCACTGGCTAATTGTCCCTCCTAAACAAATATGCCTCCTGTGGTTAAAAGCTGGCCTCAATCTTTCAACTCTTTCAGCTTCTATCTATCACTTCAACTCTATCACTATGCTACCTATCACTGTGCAAAACTTCCCATTCTTACTTTTTAGCTTGGCTTTGCTTGGCTTCATCCATTCATTGCTGTTTTGCTTTTTTTCTAGCTCCTATTGTCAACTGTTGTGCTGGTTGAGGACTGTGATTGCACCCTGTCCCATAACAACATTTTGGTGTGATCTCTCCACGGGTAAACTTCCTAAGTGTTTGTTTTCACTTTTTTAAATGTGGAATTCCCTAGTTTCCAACCCTTTAGAGCGAATTACCTCTCCTCCCTTTGTATTCACTGTGTCTGACTATGCAGTGAGAAGTGTATTACACCTTCTTTTTAGCTGTGCATAAACATGCTGTTCTGCCACTCTTGAGCTTGGTCCTGTGGTGGCATACCAACACTTCCAATTGTAATAATATTAAAGACCTGGTATTTGAGAAATACTTTGGTAAGTGGTACTTGACAATAATTTTTCATGAAGAAACTGTGACCTATTATGATTGAAGTGAGCAGAAACACCTCCTTTCAATGACTATATTTTCTATTCTTATGAAGGGAGAAAGGAAGGGTTTAGGACTAAAGAAATTCTGAAGTATCCTACTTCCTAATGAAGATTACAGTTCCTAAAAAGATGAACAAACCTGACTATTTGGAAAGTTAGGTCTGAGGGATCTGCTTTGGATTAACAGCCCTATTGTCTTTCCTGCTTCTTTCAGTGTCTGAACCTCAACCTAAGGCTCATTCTGAGAACTCCCTCCATCTTTTGAGGCATAATCACCTCATAATGCTTTTGAACTCCACACAAAGAAACTGACAAGCCTCTTAAATTGATATTTTCCCTTTCAAGTCCATGTATTACATATTGTTTTTTTAATTTCTCATTGCTACCATTCATTGTAGATTAATGGCTTCTTGAAATAAAATTTCCTTCCACTTTAGAACATTATTTCTGAAGCATTGTGTGTATTTACTTATTATTGGTTGTTCCCTGCTCTGTGCGTGTCTTTGTTTCAGTTCCATAAGACAGTTTCTCCCATGCTCCACTAGAATGTAAAATAATCCATATTTTGCAGGATTAATCCTCAAAGTCTTTTACCCTCCTAGCGTAGGTGTTCCAAATATGTAAATGTTAAAGGTGATTGATTTATTAATGATTAATAGTGTCAAAGCCCATATTACTGTTAATATAATATAGAACGTTGTTGACTAGTACTTCTAATGATTAGGTGTTTAGTATAAAAAAAAAATCTGCAAATTATCTCCCTGGTTTATGATAGCTTAAGGACCAATAGACATAATAGCACTATTGTCCACTGTCCTTCTCCTAGAATTTGTTTTGAGGCCATTTACTGCCCTGAACGGAGTTGTGAGTTTACTTGCTACTGCTCACAGTTCATGTAGAATCTTGAGTCAGTAAAACTCCTGAGTATTTGAAAACTCAGTATATACCCTGAGCTTTAACCTGAGTACATGCATTTTTCTAGGTAGATGTTTTTGCACTGAGGCACTCAGGTACATAGAGTTTATAAAACCTACAAGACAGATGCTTTTTCCTCAGAAGCTATAAACTGTACAGTACTCCAATTCAGCAATCACTTTTGTTCATGCTCTCAATCGTCCAAATAATTTTCATACTCCTTTTATATTCGCTCTGGCATTATGCAGCATGAAATGTAGCATGCTTTGATATGACGGTCAAAATGTACTCAGAAATTATTTGAGCATTCAAGATGATTGAAAGCTGTAGCAGAGCCCTTAGTGCACCTTTTAAAGTATGTGTGTGGGAAGTGCTTCCGTTTAAAAATACGTGTCCAAATTATGTTCTTGGTAATGAGGGTGTCACCTCAGCAAGGTTTCAGCTGGGAAACTCAGTGCAGAGTTTGGCCACGTTATTGCTGAAAAAGATCATCAAGTTACTGGAAGTGATTTAAATCTTATTAGTGCAGGCACTGTGTGATAGTGAAGCTGACAGGTTATTCAGTTTGATCAAGGGGTGTTTTCGTTGTTTTTTGAGAGAATAGGATAACAGCATTGCTATGCAGCAGTCTTCATTACAGGTCAGAGATTTCTTTGGACATCAGCCTCCACTGCTGAAGACAAATATTACAGGGGAAGAAGATTGGTTTGAAAAAAGATCTATTAATATGCCATCAAGTCTCTGGACTCATAGCCTTTTGAGGTGTCTACAAGTTTCAGCATGATTATTACCAATCACATCAGCCTCTTCCTATATTGTCTTTTGCAGGCAGATCCTCTGTCAGTGCTGCGTATACTCTGCCCATGTATTTACTCTGCCCATGCTCCAGATACACTAAAAACCTGGCATGCTAACACTGTAACAAACTAATAGATCTTACTATGCTTAGTAGCTTGTCTTTAGCAGCTTGTTTTAACTGGCTTTGTAGCTTAATAGATTCAGCATCCTACTGACCAAGTCGCATTCGGCTCAGAGCATCAGTAGAGTGAGCACGGGTGTGTGTGGAGCGCAGGCAGCTGGAGTTTGCCTTTGCCCCGGGAGGACCATGCAGATGCACCTAAGGTAGCAGCCTGTGGAGAGTGCTTTCTGCATCCGTGCTAAAGAAGCAACATCTGGATTACCTCAAAGACCTCAGATCCGCTGACTGCAAAGTCCAGAGTTGGTTATTTCTGAAAATTAGTTCTTGTTCGGAGAAATAAAGAACAACTAGAAATTTCTCTTGGTGACAGTGAGGTAAAGAGAAGAAGTGGCCTGAGGAAAGCAAAAGGGAGGAGAGGTGGAGCAGGTGAAATAAAACTCAAAGTACTGGAGAATGGTGGGGAGACTCCCTCAGTCAGGAGTTGCTTTGGCAGCTACGGGCCGAACATGCTTTTGGGAAGTTTCCATTCCAGGGAATGTCAAGAGTAATATAAAAGCCTATAGCTTGATGAAGTGTAGGAATTTCAAGCAGTTATAAGTCAGAAGGGAAAGTATCCTATTTCAGTTTACCCCAAAGTCCCAGTAGAGTAAAACTATTTTGTGAATATTTCAGGGAATACGAGCGTCTCAGAAGACTTCTACCTACAAAATAGCCAGCAAATGGAGACTTTCTCTTTAACAGCTCATCTTCCTTTAACTGCAGCTTCTCTAAGGGCCAGATATAGAATGATTACATTATAAATATCAAGTTTCCAGGGTAGACCACAGTAAGCTAAAATGTCAGTTTGCCTAGTGCAAACACTTGACATATGTTGAGCTGAATAGGGAGTAATAAGGTTGGAAACTGTCTATTTGCTCCTGGTCATCTCTCTTTAGAATTTTTTTCTGGGTACATACTTGACAAGGAGTAGATGACTCGTGCTATTTCATTTCCTCTGTTCAGAAAAAAATTCGCTCAATTTGCAGAGAGCTGAACTGCCAATGCTCTATGTGAACTTGTCTTATGGCTGGACTGTCAGAGTTATTCTACTATTACTTTAATGAACTAGATGTAAGGCCAATTACACCTTATAAAAACTGCAATGGTTAATTAAACTATAGCTCTTACTTCAGTAGTTGAAAACCTGAAGGCTACAGAAATACTAGGTGTATATTTGAAAGTGAACTGAGACTGAAACACATAGGGTTTCTTTCTCTTCAGCCTTGTAGATACTTTACTTTAATACGTCCAGATGGGATGAATGGCGGAATAAATTCAAGAACGTTTCCTTTTTAAGAGACAGGGAGCTTACTTAATGATTCCCAACCTGCCCCTTTTATTCCTGTTTCTAATGCACCATCACTTCCACCCCTCTCACATCAAAGAAGAGATGAAAATGGCACCCTACAGAGATCATGAACACTGCTCTAAAAGTGCTAGCAATGAGAGGTTGATTTTGAGTTTAATATGAAGCCTGCAAGCAGAGACTGTCTGATTTTTTGCCCTCCCTCACCATCTCCTGTCTCTGGAGAGGCATGCAGCTTTTGCAGGACTGTGTGTGCTTGGCAAGTATGGCCCTGCACTTGGAGCTATAGGTGGATGCATGTTGTGGGGAGGGGCTAGAGTACCTGATTTTAGCTATTCAATGTGCTAGCATCGACCTGTGCTGGTGCGTACATGGGGAAGGGAAGATATGAGGTAACACCTTGTCTTAGAAACCTGTGTGGTGCTGTCTGGTCACAGCTGCCTTTCAGTGCTGCCAACTTCCTTAAAGGACATTGCAAAGAGCATCACAGCTGGCCAAAAAGGAGCTGGGAGTGAAGAAACATTTGCTTTGTTTTTCTTCCAATTTCACTTGGACCACATCTCTGTGAAAGTGGGGAGGCGAAGTTCTTGCAGCATGAAAAGGGCTAGTGTCCTGAGAAAAACCTGAAACCAAGATTGATCCCACTGAACTTCAGGCACTTCCATTGGCACTGTAGTCTCAAGAGAGAAATCCCACCTAGATCACCTTCTGGAGCAATGTCCCTCCATTTAGAGTAGTGGGAGTATGGGTTATCTATACATAAAGTCAGCTAAAAAGTTGGATAGCATGAACACCCACTGTAGTGTAGTGTGAACCCAAATGGCTTTCATGGCATTGCAAAGAAGTTTCTATTTAGTTTTTGACCTCGAGTAAATTTTTGATTACAAAATAAATCCCATATATGAGAGTTCAAGTCTCTCAAAATCTTAGTATTGCAGAAAAAGGAAGAAAATTAAAGGCAAAGAAAGTAAGATCTGACTCTGCTACTGTAAGAGTGGTTCCTAGGTAAACGGAAATGCATATTCACACTCTCTCATTGTGCTCACATGGGGAAAGCTTTTCAGTGGTAACTACAAGTCAAGCATTTAAAAAGTATATCATTTAGTGCCTCTGTTTTTAAAGAACCAATTAAAAGCTCACGAGCAGAAAAATAGGTGTTTAACCACAGGTTGAAAGTTACTGCAGCCATGATAGGTTCAAAAAAAAAAAAAAAAAACAACCCATCCCCAAACCCCCACAATTAAAAATAAAAATAAAAAAAGAACAAAAACAAACACTAAACCTACTAACAGCTGCTTGTTTTCCAGGCAAAATTTTTCAAGAGCTGCTTGAGAGGTAAAAAAAAATCATAGCTATAGCATGTAACATTTACATTCTACAGTAGTGTGGTTAGGGCTGTTGGTTCTTGTTTTTAATTAATATAAATGTCACTCTTTCATCCCCCTCCCCCTCCCCCAGCATGAATTAAATCCTAATGATTTCTATACCAGCTAGCATTCGTTTTCTTTGGCAAGCCCGTGACTGCCTTCTTCAAAAGGGATACTGCAAAGCTACAAGAAAGTGACATTCCATTTTTCAAATGAGAAAAATGTCTTCTAATGTATTTTTTCTTCTTTTTGCATACTGTATGTTTAAAAAAATTGAAGCATTCAATCAAAATAAGTAAAATCTGCTAAGAAATGTTGTTTAAAAAGCTATTACATGTTTCGATAGTATTATTATTCTTGGCTTTATTCATATTTTTTTCTTCCCCAACAGAGTTATTAATTTTCACTCCCTTCTGCTCTATATGGGCTGCTGTCCAGTGACCTAAAAACTGGCATGTGTTGCAGTTTTTGGACCATTAGTGTTTATGCATATTGGGAGGCATGGGGGGACAAGGGGTTACTTTTTGAGGAGTGAGTTAATATTATGTTTTTTTTTCCTTATATGTATCATATGTGTGTGCATATATATGTGTGATATACATGTGTTTGTGTCTGTGTGTTGGTAACTTTGCAAACGCTTAGAGATGAGGTCTCCATTTAGGAGAACCACAGAGCAATGAGCGACTTCAGAACCTGAGGAGATCGAAGTTGTAAAAACTTAATTTCCTCTGTACCTTTACTGTCTTCTGAGATGAGGTTATCCTCTATTGGCGGTATCCTTTTCCCATTCAACCTTTGCAGTTTCTTGTATAGCAGAAGAGGGCTTGTGTCTTGACCAGAAGTTCACTTAAGCTATTCTTAGCTGATATAATGTCCTGAGACCGTGGTCAGAGTACATACTTTAAGATATCCATCATCCTGTAGAGTTTAAGCAGTTTTGGGACCAACACGCAATTTGCAGCTGAAGATTATAAGCCTAGTGAGAGCAGTTAGGGACTTAGCCCCCAACACAGAAAACAACTATATCTTGTTGAGTGTAAAAGATAAAGAAAAATCATTTAGTCACTCTCAGTAAGCATGTAGTTGACAACACTGTGTCTGACTCTATGACATTGTAGTTCATTGGAGTTTTACCTTTGAAGCACCTACAGACTGTGTAGGCCTTTCAGTCGTACTTCAAAAAAAATTATGGTTATGATAGCACTAAAATGTGCATCAGACTATACTTATTAGCTTTAATTGTACAAGAATTGTTAATATAATTAGAAAAAGGTAAATTATTTATCAAATCATGAATTATGTAGATCCTGCAGATATTATTAATCAGCAGGCACCAGAAGAGTTTTCCTAAAAGAATGCATAAATATTAAAAAGGCTCACTTAGCTTTTATAAGCAACTGGAGGAGGCTTTATGTGATGAAATATTGCTGTTTACTAGTGTTCAAGCTGTCTTATCCCTCCTTTAAACTAAATATGCTGAAGATAAGTATTCTGCGTACCTAACACTTGCTTTCATTAACTTATGATGATTTGCTCATTCATAATTTGTTGCCTTTTCCAGCTGTATCCAGATGCTCAAATATTAAGCAAGAGATTTTTCTTCCCCAATTTTTCTTTTGTTGCTACATGAACATCACTTTGAATAATACATCTGTGATTTCCATATGCCAAAGATGTTTAGAAATAAACATTTTTGAGCTTTAGTAGCTGGGAACACAAACATCCAGCCGCCACTTGTTTAGACATTCTTTTATCTGATACCCAACTGTTTGATTAGTCCTGTTTGGAAAATGCTTGAGGCTCTGCTGCTGTATGAACACCTTTCCGCTCTTTAATGAACACTTCTGTGTCCTCCAGCAACACAGAATCAGGGTCTTATTGTCTAAAGCTATTATGAGTAGCTCTGCCGAAGAGGCGCATTTGAATTGCTGTGCTTGATTTGGCTTTAATTTGTCAGAAGGCATCAAGGTCCCTTCCTTTGCAAGGGTCCATGATTATAACGCAAGCTTAGAGCTCTCAGCTGAAATGCCATTTTGGAGTCGTTCACCTGAATCAAAGAAAGGAAGGGCACTAGAATATTTCAGAGACAGTTTGTGATGAATGATGTAGCCAACACACAAAGCCAGTGCCTTTGGTGGCAACCATGCAGTTACCCCAATAGCTGTAGAGAGGGACTACTCTGTTATGGAGAAACTGTCGTACACCACAGAGAGACAAATAGATCCACTCCAGGGCTGGCATAGCATGTCGGTGTGGACATTGTTTCTAAGGGCAATAAACCTCGTTTTATCGACGGTAGCCCACACAGAAGGCAAAGCATTGAAGCATCTGACCCAACAGTGAGAGCAAAAGCTGATCTTCTGTATGTAAAGATTTTAGCAGTGAATGGGCAATTAAGTGTGATGATAAGCATAAGTAATGCTGTAGCCTTGTTTAGCCTGTTAAGCAGTATAAAGGTGTGGAGGGAAGACTGCAAAAACATTTCTTTACATATTTTGCATTTAAAAATAAAATAAAAACTGGTCTGGTGCACCAAAGAGCATGTTAATTTGGAAGCAGGGAAAATTCTATGCCACTCTAACACTTTATATTCGGCATATGTGAACATCAGAAGATACAGAGAGAGTGACTTGAAAAAGAACCAGCATTTTAAAGAATTAATTCACAGATACTGTATAGAACATCCTCAATTAATACTAACTTAAAGAACGTAGTCAATAATATTTTTGCTGCTTTTTCTCTTCCCCAACTGAATGCTAGCATCTAACAGGTTCATGTTTTGAGTTGTTTTTAGTTACAGAAGGAATTGTAATAATTATTTGTAGATTAAATATGTTTATGAAATGTCTGCTTGGCGCTGATTCAAACAATGTGCAAAAAAACTGTCTAGTTTATTGGAGCTGTGATCAAAACACTCTGTCTGTGATGGGATCTCCCCTTATCAGCCTGTAAATACATCAGGGAGATAACCAGTGCTTTGGTTACCCCATTTCAGTTGGTGCAGAGTAATAAGTTGTTTCATATCATTTACTCCTATAATATATAAGTAACGACAGTAAAAGACTACACATGAATTAATGAACACTGTATTTATATAAGCCCTGCAGGACAACACTAAGGAAACATGCAAATTAACAAACCATTTAATACTCAGGAAGTGCAGAATAGAGTGACTGCATAGAAACTCTGGGACAATTAAGAATAAATATAACTTCAATTCCTTATTAGACTAATTCTGCAATGATTTATATGCTTAACCATTTACTGTGTGCTTGTGTGATTAATTATTGTGTCCATAAATCATTTTTTAGCTATATGCATGCTCTACGCTTGTAGACAGAAAAGCAAACTGTTCCTTTGTGTATATCTTGTGACTTGGCTCTCCTTGTAGTTCTTCTTCTGTCTGCTGGCTCTGAAGCTTCTCTGAATTTTGGCTCCATTTTGATCCTGAACTGTTGTGCCTTTGTCATTCTCCCTTGTGACTCATGCAGCTCTTTGCTCAGGTGCACAGATTATCTGAGATATTTTCTTCTTCTTTGGATTAATTATTTTTAACAGTGCTTTTTTTAACAGTGCAGTATTGCGCTTTTAGGGTGCATAGAGTGAAATTAGATATTAAGTTTCAATCTACAATTAAACCATTTTAATAATATTTTGGATATTGAAGACATTAATTTAAACATTATTCAGTGGTAGACTCTTTCAATGAGACTTGACATTTTTATTGCAGAAAGCAGTATTTCCTGGACCTTGTGTTTCCATTCTTTTGGATATTTCTTTAGAAATTAGACTGTGTCATATAGTTTTTCTTTTCATATAAGAAGTGTATCCATCCAGGGTATTTAGCAAGATACTGTGTGCCATCCACTGCATTCTGCTCTGTACTGAAGTTCTGTTCTAACCTGGCATTCCCATGAGAAAAGCTCTGTGTGTTTCAGTCATCAGATGCCTCTTACAATTGTTTTATCACTTTCTTTTTCTTGTAGAATAATCGCTTTCTGATTGATCTGGACATACAACTGATAATGGATGCAGGAAAGGGTTGTGAGCAGCAGGCTTCAACTGCATTAGATTGATGTATCAGGCAGCTTCCAGCTGGGTGTGATAGGAAGATTACAGGGCTCCAACTGTATCCCCTTATAACTCAAAGTGTACTCTCCAAACTCTACCCAAAAGATTCAGCATAGTCATTTAATTCTCCAGAACTTCCCATTGCAAGGGGTGCAGAAAGTACGGAAAGGGGAATTTTGATATTTCGAAGACACCGAGATTTAGTGCATCATCAGTATGTGTATTAAAAAGATCTGTATAGATAGATCCTTAAAACAAAAACAAATTAAGTTACACTGAGAAACATCCTCATTCTGCTTGCAGGTGTATAAATTATCCTTAATAATCACAACAGTTGATATTAAGGTGGAATTCCCTGCTCTTGCCCTGTAGCTGGAGGCAGGAGTTACAGACCTTGGAGGGTATGTAAAGTCGAGCAGCATTTTCAACTGTTTTCCACTGTTTGGTCCACGGTACGATGACACTTTTTGCAGAGAAATTTACCTGCGCTTTGCACCCTCTGGTGTCCCCATCTTTCTCTTGCCTCACTGGTAGTCCAGTCAAACACTCTGGGTGAGGAAGGTGCTGGTGGGGGCATATTTACTGGCCATAGCCTCTGTCCGGAAGTGATCCCAATCACATATACTTTTCTTCAAACCCTTTCACAGTGTGAACATGAATGGGAGGTTGACTGAAGTTTGGTAACTAGACAAATGATGCCAACAGCAAAAACAAATCTTATGTAAATCTTCAGTTGGTGGCCTATATTCTTTTAAAATATTGTCTTCAGTGACTACATTTAGTATAAACCTTGTGCCTCTGCTTGTGTTCGTGTGATAAATGCATAAATTACACTAGGAGAGAAAGAATATGTACATAAATTGACATAATATTCCTCTATACTTTCAGTCAAGATTTTAAAATTGTGTATATAGTGCGATTTAATGTTTGCAGAGAGGAAATTTTGTAATTAAGTACCATTCACTGAAGATTAATCAAAGAGACATCAGTAATAATACTGACTAGCTTGTGTACGTTAGAATGACTTAAAGATTTGGCTTTTCTTCCTGGACAGCCTTGTATTTCATCCTGACTCTAGGACCTAGCCTCACTAATGACTTTGGCACAGTCTCATATAATTAATTTTATATGAAATCAACTGGTCCAGGGCTCAGAATGAGTCCACATGTCCACGTCGTTTGTACAAAAATAGCAGCCTTAGGATAATATTGTTTTTTTCTCATTTTTTCATTCTTACAGATCTGCCTGTTCTTTTGCACTCATCACTTGAGACTGTGCCATTTATTAAATGCCCAACATGTACAGAGTCCTGTTTTATTTGAGGCTCTGAGAAAGACAAGGCAGCATAATACATACAATAAAAATAATTGGGTAGCATAGTTAATCTATTTGAAAAGGTTTTTTTTTTTTTAAGATAAACAACATTTTCTAGTAAATTAGTACTGCAGCACTTTAATTTCAAGAATTCTGTAAAATCCAGTAAATACCTAAAAGATTTACAGCAGACTTCAGCTTGGCAGGATCCCATGGGAGACTGCCCTAGAGGGCAGAGGGGCTCAGAGCACGAGAATGGCTCTTTCCAACATGCAGGAAGTCAAGTAAGTGTGGCAGGAGGCCAGCCCGGGTGAGCAAGAAATTCCTTGCTGAGCTCAAGCACAAAAAGCAAGTACACTAAAGGGGGAAGCAGGCATGAGCTATCCAGGAGGAATACAGAAACACTGCCCAAGCATGCATGGGTGGAGAAGGGGGTGGAGAAAAGCCAAAGGTTAGCTGGAGTTGAAATTGGGAGGGATGTAAAGGCCAAAAGGAAAAGCTTCTGTAAGAACCTTGGCAGCAAAAGGAAAGCTAAGAAAAATGTGGGCCCACTGCTCAACAGAGCAGGAGATCTAGTGAACAGCAGTGTAGCCAGGAGGTCAAGGAAGGTGATCCTTCCCTCTGTTTAGCACTTGTGATAGCTCATCTGGAGTGCTGTGTCCAGGTTTGGGCTCCCCAGTATGAGAAAGGTGTGGACATACTGGAGCAAGTCCAGTAAACCAGTATGATTACAGTGCTGGGACACATGAGGTACTAAGAGAGGCTGAGAGAGCTGGGCTTGCTCAGCATTAAGCAGAGAGGGCTCAAGGATATCTCACTGCTATCTATAACTACCTGAAGGTGTAAAGCAGAGAGAGCTAGACTCTTCTCAGAGTTATACAGCGAAAGCATGAGAGGCAATGGACACAACTTAGAACGTGGGAAACTCAGATTAGGGGTAAGAAAAATGTTTTCCACTGTGAAGGTGGTCAGAAACTGGGCCGAAAGTGGTTGTTGGATCCCCCATCCTTGGTGCTGAGCATCTGCTCTAGTTGGCCCAGCTTTGAGCAGGCTGTGGACCCCGCGACCTCGAGGGGTCCCTTCCAGCCTGAATGATTCTGTGATTCTCAGTAATTTCAAGAAGTATTGAACCTTTACTTCAGTTTTATTCTTACACAATTTCTAGAGATTTACAGTGGTGTAAAACTAACGTAACAGAGTGAAGTATCATTTTAACAAGCAGTCCTAAAAAACTGGTGAAGCTGCTGATCTTGGCTGTGAAGCACCAGACTAACCCTTTTTCCTAGAAAGAGACCAGTGTGTAAGCACTACTTGACCTGCAAATAAATCTGCTGGAGATCCCAGTGTCATTCCTCCCATGTAAACATATGCAATTTATCACTAGAGAATTAGGGGGCGGGTTTGTAAAGGAGAAAGAAAAACTGAGGAGGAGAGGATGAAGGCTGAGGGCTGCAGCAGTCACCACCCTTCCTTCCAGCGACATTCACAGCAGAGCTACTGAAGTTCAGAGTGAAGGCAGCTTTACTGAATCTTCTTATATACATTGCTCAGAAGTGAGATTGAATTGGTGATGTAGCTACCTCAGACCTTGCTTCTGTTATATGAAATTTGAACTAATTTAATGTGCTTTAAAAAAGTATTAGATAAGACTATTATACCAGATACAGTAATTGTAGAGAGAAAGGAAAAGACTTGTAACTGCAGTAAAAATGAACTAGCTTCCAGTGTGTGCAGCTAATTTTCTTATTCCTGGAATATTGCCTCTAGCCTTCTCAGAATACAGCAACCATTATTTCTGAAATTATTAGTAATTGAAGGAAATACTGTGTCAAGCAACTACTTTGAGAATTCAGTGCATCAAAATGAAAAAAAAAATTAAAGAGTTTTCATAAAGTATCTAAAATTGATTTGCAGGTATGTATCTAGGGGATTACTAGGAATCTGGATGCAACAGAGGGTTATTTACTTTTATATGAATGTGGAAAAATTTACTATGTGATAGAAGTGTGTGATAGACATTAGTGATTTCTAGCTTAGTTTCGCTGCATTTTGTAAGCAAACTTCTCTGAAGCTGGTTGGAACCAAGCACAGTCTTGAGAAGTGAACCCAGAGATGTAAAAACTTATGACTCTTTTGCTGTGTTAGTTTTCCCCTCAGCCTTCACTCGAATACTTTATAAATGTTTTGAGAAAGATGTTATGCTGCATGGGGAGTAAATAATAACAAGACTAACTAAAAGCAGAATGTTTAAAATAAAATGGATTTCATGCAGATGCTTTGAAAGTGATATTTAAAATGAATGAGCTAACAATAAGTATTTGAAAAGTACTGTTTGCAACAAAAAACAGTACCCATAGTGAGCTCTCTAAGAATAAATTTAATTACAGAGATTTGTTTTTACATAACTGACTGTTGGATACTCTTTTTATGGAATGCCGAGTTTCTATACTGTGGATATTTGTTTGGCTGTAATTTCTGACTAAATCCTAAACACAGAAGAGTTAGTTTCAGCAGAACAGTAAGAATGAAGTATTAGTTTAAAGTTTCATTGCCTTATCATGGGAGATTGACTTTGGCTCACGTTCCTGTCTGAGGTGCTGCTTCTGGCTTTATTTATCCTTTTAGTTAGTTCCACTAGGGCTGAATATTATATTGCCTTTTCCTGTTAGTAGTTGCTGCAGCACTGAAGTCCCATATCCTGAGAACATGTCTTGAAGAGTAACTTGCCTATGAACTTCCCTTTTGGGTTAAGTGGAGTTTTTCATATACATAGTTATTTATGTGGGGGAGAGTTCAAACTTGAAGCCTAAGAGTCTTCCAGGGATATAATTTTATATTATTTCTGCTTCTATTTAAGCTTTTTTAATTATATTGAGATAAACTGAGTGAAAGAAAATAATTTGCTTTCAATCATAAAATCTGGCTGCTCTAGTAAGCATTAAATTAGTGAATTTCATGATTGCAACTATGTCTTCAAATTGAAAGCATAGGTTTCAATTTGTATTTATTGTCCTGAAAAGTTCAGAGAATAAAGAAATGCCTTCAGTCTGCCATTCAGTAACTGCACTGTTCTTGAAACATTTTATTTCCATTTCTCACTTCCAGGTGACTGAGTGGCATATGGGACCATTCTTGTAAAATTTCCAACTAGGGAAATATTAAGAATTTCTAAAGGGAAGGTATTTTTTGAATGACCTTTTTCATCTTGACATTAAAAAAGAAAGCTTCAGATAAACCTTGAGCTAACATTCTGGTAAACTATATACAAATGGTACTGCTTCTATGGTTTGATGAGATCAGATCATTTTATATCTGCAATATTATCCTTTTTAAATGTCAAAAAAGTAAATCTTTTCTATTTAGAGTACACACATGAGTTGTTTAGTTCTGTGCAGAACAGATTCTACAAACCAAGGTAATCCTAGGTCATAAGGACAAATAGATGGAGCATACGTTTGTTTCCTCTATAAGCGATACCTGAAAACCTCTCACATACCTTCAAAACGCTGGCCTTGAGCGACTGTTAAAATTGCCATTTTGAACATGCTTCTTGCAGGTTTTCTTGACTTTGCTTGATACTTGTTTTGTTAGTAGGCTTAGGATAATTCAATAAAATTCAGCCTGTGCAACCTCACTGGGCAACCTGCTCCAGTGCCTAACAGACCTCATGAGGAGAAAGTGCTCTTTATATCTTGTCTTTCCTGTGCATGGCACCCAAAACCGGACGCAGCGCTCTAGGCATGGTCTGATGAGTGCTGAGCAAAGGGGGAAAAGGGAGATGGGGGTTCAGTAGAGTTCAGTTCTATTTCTTATCATAAAAGCATAGCTCCAGCCTCGTTGCTTGCATATGGCTATCCAAAACTAAAATCAAAACAGACTCTTCTCATAACAAAGCATTTCTCTGTGAAACAGCACAAGAAGAGGACACAGCATTTTCTCCTTGAGCCAGCCTGAAGGTATAATGAAAGGATCAGGACCCTTCCTGCCTTCCTTGCATTGTCTGCCTTCTGACCAGGGGCTTGTACCCTTAATAATCCGGGTATTAGTACAGGTGAGCAAAGTGAGCAAAACGACAGGGATTATACTGGTGGGGCAAGGCAGTGGAGGGGACAGGAGTTTCCTGGTGTCACCTTACTGTTCACGCCCACGCATCAGAACTGTGCCATGAAGTAAAGTATTTTGCAACAGGAAAAATGACTTGAATACCCTATGTGATTTCAGTGCTCATTTTCTGCAATTTCCAAATTTCAAGCAGATACAGACTTCCTTTTTATTCCATCGTGCCCTTTAAAGATTTAGAATGTACTTTTAAACTGAGTCATTAAAAACTGCTCTGTGGAACATGATACAAGGCTGAATGAAGACTTATAGTCTCTAATGTCTGGTATAGCCTTTGCCTTAAGAGAGCTGCTGCTGTCTGGTTTTCCAATTAGAGTAGGCCTGTCTGTTCTGACATCTCTGCAGGGGAAAACAGATTGATTCATCAGTAGTAGTTGATTTCTGAGCCTGTAAATCTAGCAAGTCTGAGGAAACTGGTTTATTAAAAGCTAATGACATATCATATCTGTCCTTCAGAGTGCACAGTTATTTTATTTTTAAGCTTCTCAGCAGTTAAATGAGGGAACGTGGTTTCTTTCCATTTTCATAGGGTAACGATCAATAGGCTTACTTTTGTCAGACTGAAATAATAACTTCATTTTCCATTTGCTATTCAGGAATGAATTGATTTGGGGAGAAGAGGACTACAACATGCAAATTATTTCAGTGCATGTATATGGATACGGAAGCCCTATAATTCAATGCTCAGATGATGAAAAAGTGCTACAGCAGTTCTTGATTTTTAAGGCTCTGTTTCTATTTATAAATGCTGTTAGGATGGCACAGCCTAAGCAGAAAGACAAATTCAAATCACACTTTTTATGTAATAGTGCTCATTTCTCTAAGGATTTGAAATGTCCCATTCATCAGTTCTGTTATCTCATGGCTTGATGAGCACTTAAAGCTGAAACATGTAGCTGTCTTAATCTACCTTGAGATACAGCTCTTTTGGATACGTAAATTAGAAGCTGCACTAAGAAAACAGCACAATTTCTTACACTAGCACAAGGCAGCCCCGACAAGGCAAGACTCTTTTTTCTGCCTCCTGTTAAGCTAATTAATTTTTGAAACTCTAAGTGATGGGGGGGGGGTTTAATTGTTTTTTCCCCTACAAAGTCGGGGGGGAGCCCTATGCCAGAAGATTTTACCTGCCAAATTGGGCATTATAATCAATTTTGTGTGCTTAGCAGGTGTTGCGAATGGATGAGAGAAGGACATTAATGGTAAGATAGTTTTAGAAATGAACAAATCACAAGTGCAATCAATCTCACTTGTGTCTTCAGGGAGGAGCGTACTGAAGGATTTAGCATTAACATGACAGCTTGACAACTCAAGGTTACCTTACTTTGAGAAGCAAAGCCAGGGGCAGCGTATGGTGGCAAAATCTCAAAACCGCGGGATAACTCAGGCAGGTAGGAGCAAGCGGTCTCTGGCTGGGAGAGGGGTTCCCCTAGCCTCGCAGGCTGCTCCAGGCCGTGCCCAGCCGGGGCCAAAACCTCCAGGGCTGGAGCCTGCACGGCCACGCAGGGCAGCCGGCACCAGCGCCCGCTGGCCTTGGGGAGGAGGTGTCTCCCCACCACCAACCCACACCTCCCTTGCTTCAGTTTATACTTATTTTCTCTTGTTGTCCTACCATTCCCCACTACTAGTTCTAAATATCCTACTATTACTCTCCATCTGTAACTTATTTGATCTTAAGGATGGGAAACAGACAGCTCTTGTTAATGAGAGGTAGAAAAGCTTAGCTGGTATGTCTCTGATGAAGGAGGTTCCAGCTTGTGCTACGGTTGTTGTTTTGTTGTTGGTAGTTATGCCTGTGTTAAGATGTATTTGTTTTCATCAAGGCCTGGGAGACCAACAGAGAGGATGTAGGAGGAAGATTAAGTAACAACAAAAGGCAAACAAACAAAAGGCTTGTCTTAAAATACATTTTTGCATATGAAACAACAATTTATTTGTGAGGAAAAGGCCTCCAGTTCTCTGCTAGTACTTGAAAACATTTATCAGTGCTTTTTTGTTTATAAGTGTCAGGGGCTTTAAGTAAGTGTTAAAGCTGATATAAAAAAGATTTTCTGGCAAAGTGAAGCAAGGAGAAAGCTAGCAGTTTACAGCCAGCTATTCCTGGGTCCCCAAACACTTCCCCTGCTCTAGGAAGTGGCATTGCCCAGTGGGGCCTTTTTGATCATCTGTAGTGTTTTACAGCAAGGTTAACCGGGTTAATCTGTGCCTTCATGAATTCTAAATTACAATGTTATGTTGTATTTCACAAGGAACGGCGCTTAAGGTGAGCTTATGAATGTACAAGGCCCTGCATTTGAATACATATATTTTGCAGGAGACAGCCCTTCAGGTAGGGATGAGACCTCGGGTGCTGTTTATCCCAGGTGAGCGCTGTAGGGTCACGCTCGCCCCTGCCCTACGGGTGCCCTGAGAAAGCCTCTGCCCCTGCCACCATGAGGTGCAGCTCCCAAAGTGGGAGGGAGCACAGCCTCCCCTTTAACAGTTCAGTCATGTTCCCATGGGACCAGAAACAAAGTTTGGGGTCCTGCCGGACTAAAGGGGAAATCAAACCCCGATTATAATGGTCGGTAACGTGGGTTTGTTTTTGTATTTTTAAACAAAAACTGATCATGGCAATTTACATATAGCCATGTCCACTCTTAGACATTCAAGTCAGCGTCCCTCCCTCTGAGCATTCAGATAGGGAAGCTGCTTGGCCATCAGTCAACTGCTCCTGGCTGCCTCCTCCTGCTGGGAGCCCTCCCTGGGTGGGAGGTCAGAGGAGCTGCTCCTCGTGGAGTCTGCTCAGGCAACAACCAACCAGGAGGTGCTTTGATATGAGAAACTTCTTTTTTTTTTTTTCCTGTTTTTTAATTTCTTTTTTTGTTGTTGTTTTCAGGGCATGGAGGATTGTTTGTTTGTCCTCAAGTGAAGCCCAATGAGTTTGTGTCAGTGGTTGTGCTTAGGTGGCAGCTAAAATGCTTGGCTGTTCAGACATACAAACTGGCAGTGTTTTGTGAAAACGAGAAAAAATAACTTCAGATGCCTGAGGACCTTCACTACTGAAAAAAATCAGCATCTTACATATTTGACTGAAGTTGCTTAGGTCCTGTTTTCATATGTTTTTGTTGATGGGGACATAAGTTTCTGAATGTTTAGGCCCTGTGTTAATTAGACTGGGAACTTAGTATGTTTGTTGTTGTTACTAATTTTGCCTTTTTACTTTCTGTATACAGATGAGATCTTACAGGGCTAGTGATGACGGTCCCACTTTACAAAGCTTTGGTTAATTTTTTCTTTAATCATCTCTGTGATTTATAAAGTTTTCCCATGAAATAGTAACAGCTTTCACTTGTCATTTTTAGAAAAATAAGATGGGATCTGTTTTTCTGTCTTTCAGCTGACATAAACAATTGAAGTCCAGCATAAATTTGAACATAATCTCAAGTCTAAAATTTAAAAGCACCAAGATAACCATTTGCAAAGTGTTAGCTGCATCTGCCAGCAATTGATTAATTAAAATTGAACAACCAACCACTTCTTGTAGCTGTACTCCCTGGTTTGGTGACAAATTGATTAAGTCCGTCATATTAATGAGGTCAGACTTTTGTAGGATACTTCTAATTCTAAAACTAGTGAAGTCTAAAGTTGTTGAATTAGGAACCTCCATTCTTTGGCTTGAAAGTTATAAAAGCCTCAGCTAGTCCCCTGCTGATTTGAAGGGCTATAAGATTTTAGCACAGTGCTTCAGCCTTTGACAGCATGGTGCAGTGGGCACCTGGGAAATGAGTGAATCTCAGTAATAAGACTTTGGTTTCTGGCAGTAGTCAGAAGATTGAATTGGTTGCTGTTATTGGAGAAAGTTGTGGTATTTTGAGGCAATTTTTATTTTATGAAGCTATTCTTTTCTGAAGCTCCTGGTCAGGGTAAGTCTGTGACTAATGCAGTTCCCCAGAAGGGAAGGGGAAAAAGCTCTGCATGTATAAGAAGTGCAGAAGTTTTAAAATAGTGCAGAGTAGTAATATATAGGGTTTTTTATGTAAATATTTCAAGACCTTTTTTTTCAGATGTACATAAAATGGAACCTGGTCAGGTTGTGTAATTACTACTTTTGTCTGTAATTCACCCAGGAAAGGAAACAAAAACAGAAAACAGATCTAGTTTGCTAGTGGCTGAGAACAAGAGCTGTGTTCCCGTATAGTTTTCTTAATTTTCTTTCGTTCCCCCCAAATGACCCAAATGGAATCAAGGGGTTTACAAGTTACTCTAAGCTGTAGGAAAGTGAGTTATTAATTTTACTATTAAGGAAATCTTTTTGACTTGTAAATTATATACTGTCTGAGAATGGGCAAAGTATATGCCTACTATTTTAATTATCTATTGATCTATCTATCTACAACCAATTCCTAAAAGTTATGTCTTGTATAATTAGACTGTTCCAAATATGTGTTACATATATGGACCCTTTATTTGCATTTTATGGCTAAAATAACTCAATAACAAACGTAGCACAGAAACAAAACTCTGTGCTTGTGATCACACTCAGAACTGATGTTGAGATAACCATTTGCCATCCCCTCATCTAAGTGATGTGTACATTCTTGGAATCAATAGTTAGAGCCTGGAGAAGATAGCTTTATAGGCTTTATGGTTTACATATAGGAATTCTATGTGGGGGAAAACAGAAGAAAAGGTACATGGATAAAAACATAAGACTGTATTCTGTGTACATAGATTTAATTTGTATACATGCAGGCAGAGCACAATTTAATTTCACTTTTATTAAATAATATGCTTCAAACAAGTTGCCTCTAAATAAATGCATCTTTAAATGTCCATACCAGTGCTGCTTTGGTTTGAAATCATTTCACTAACACAGCATCAACCCCCTGAGGCAATTTTAGAGCTCAGGTTTTTTTAAAAAGTCTGAAGTTTTAATCCTTGGCTTTGATCCTTTCTGTGTTATAAACAAATGGTGGGAAGTGATGTGAATGCTGTTTTCACATCTGTAGGCTCTACCTTAGTGGCTAAGCTGAACCATTTTGTTTTAAAACACTGACTGTGAAGCTGCTGTGCCAAGGGAAACTTTACAAAGCAGGGACGATGGAACTGACATTTAAAGAGTGCCGCTGCTGTGTCACAAGTTAGGCCAATAGATGTCAATCTAAATCCTACGGAGAAAAGCAAACTAATGAATCAGAGAAGCGTACTGGTGCTCTGTTTTTGGTCTCCAGACCCGAAATGTTTGTTAGTTTCACGAAAAGAATAACTCTGAGAAACTGGACTTGGAATTTAATTTTAAATATTTTCAAAGATTGAGATATTGTAAGATAAGATACTAACTGCAGTCTCAAAAATGTGATGTAAATATTGTAGTGCCTATAAGCAGCTCACTTCCTTGCTTCCCTCTTCCACCCCAATGAAACCCAAGAAAGTGCATGAAAAGAGCTAAGTTACAGTCTGGCCTATTAAATGATTCCAGTTAGAGTAGTTGTAGAAGCTCCTTTTGCACAGTTTCTCGGATCTTACTTTGTCTCCTACACAAAAGAGCAATAAGTAGGGGGAAGGACAGGGGATTGATGCAGAAGACAGACAGTTCCTCCCACCCTCCTTCCTCCAGAGCAGGGGAGTGTTAGTGAGGAAGAGGTCCAGGACTGCCAGCCGGAGAGCCCAAATATGCAAACACTGGCTCCTGAATCGTTGTCTTCCTTTAGCCATTACAGCCTCCCTTGGCCTGCCTCAAGTTGTGATCTATTTAACTGGCAGCCGTGGCCATTCATCAGCATCAAATGCCTATGGAATTGCTTTGAAATCGGCCAGTTTGCACGGACAAGATGCAGCAGGTGGAAAAACTAATGCAAAAACAAAATGAGCATGGTGCTGCTGAAGTTCATGTCCATGTATGAGCTAGAAAAGGGGCTATTCAAAACTTGTTATTTTGGGTGGGGTTTTTTTTGGGGGGGGAGGCATCTTAACAGTCAGGCAATTGACTGCTAAATCACCTGTGGCTTCTTCCCTAGGGATATGGAATTAATATTTTATGGTTCTGAAGAGGGAGTTTGTTTATTTTTACCAAAAAATCACTACAATTTCTGACCCAGCAGCCTTCTGCCTTGCTAAATCTCAAGGTGCCACAAAGCTGGCAGCATAGACTTGAGAATTACTGCTATAAGCTTCTTCAGTTTCTAAGGCATCCCTCACTGAATATGAATATAGATGCCTAGAGAGGGGGAGGATATTGGCAAGGCAGACTTTTGTAGTTCACTTTGCCAAGTATCGGTTCGTGTTGAGCGGCTATTACTAGAACTGGGCAAGATAGTAGTTAGCAGGTTTTAGGCAATTCTGTTAGGATTCTAGGTTTGCCTAATTTCATAAAACTAAAGAATAATGTAAAATAAATGCCAGCAGTTGCACGGATATCAAAGTGCTGCCTTGCTTTCTAAGAGCTATCGTAGCAGGCCTCTGAATGGACATTTTAAACTTTCGTTAGTATTTCAATTTAATGGGAAATTCCATCTCTACATCAGCATGCCTAAAATGCCAGGCCATTTTACTACTTTTGTAGGAGTGATCAGAAGCAGTCAACGATTTTTGTAAATCAGAAAATGTTGACTAAGTTCAAAATGTAAACTTATGTGATATACAGAGGTATTGAAAGTTCATGGCATTTCCAGGTGTTTCTGACTGTGCTTTGAATGCAGACCTGTGCTTTTCTGACAGATAATGTTGGATCATTAGAATACCTAACATGTTTTTAAATGACATTTTAAGAGAAGGCTATGTTTATGGTCAACCACTAGAGATATGGGAACTTCTTTTAATCAAAGGGCAAACATAGGTGACTATGGAAGAAAAGGGATGCTCAAAGAGAAGTTCTGAGGTGCTCTGATGATGTTGGTAGCGCTTAGATGATACCAGCCTTTTTGGGAGAGATATTAGAAACACGAGCAGCCATAACTGTCTAGAGTCAGCATTTTTTTTTTTAAAGATGGTGTGAAACTACAAGTAGGAGTGAATGTACAAGATCTGCTACTACTACTGAAAGCAAAAATCTCACTGTGGTTTTGAGTCTATTGGGCTTCACTTTTGACTTTCCTTTGCTGTTCTTGATTTTGAAGATTTAGTTTGCAGTGCACCTCGTTCTTGGGTGCACTGTTAGAAAACATTTATGATCTACTTCAGAACTCAAAGACTTTTAGCTTGGTTATATCTGTGAAATAAATGACATTGTGTAAAACACGAGCACAGATCTTTTAGAGTTAGATGACAGGATGACAGTACTGTTACTCACCGTTCAGACTACCGCAATAGAGAATGTAATGAGCCATAATGCTATTATTTTTCACTTTAGAATTTTAAAACCATGTTTCCAACAGCTCTTAAAATATCATGCATTAAACATGTTTTTGAAGCTGCAGTGAGTTACGTATTCATAGTGTCATTAGAGGAGAACAGTCTGACAACCTCATGGAACGATGAAAATAGCCCCTTTCTAGTCTCCTTCATTGAAGTTGTTAAAAGGAAACAGAGAGGCCTGGAAGGACCTCAGATTTAAAAGGTATTGTGGTCATACCTCGGAGGTAATAGCTTGATTCCTTGTGCTGCTGGCTGGATTACAGATATAGCCCATAATATCTGGACTTCAGCATACAAGAAGATAGGTGGCTCTGTTCAACCATTGCCCTTGCCTGAAGGGAAAATTACAGCAGGGGGATGCTTTTTTTTGCATGACAGTGAGTACTTTGTGGAATTCGGGGTAGGAAAGGGGAATGATGTGTGCCTTCTGGGAAAAGATTAAAAAAAAGATTTTGGAATCCTAGAACCAATTTTTCTGTGAATAGTATTTTCGAGCCACTAATACTCTTGACTGCCTGTCTTTATCATAAATACTTCCAAGCTGTCATGCTATAGAGCAGCGTGAAAATAGTGTCAACAGAAAAATAAAATGAGAAATTACTCTTCCATCAACCTATCCCCTAAAGTTATAGATGATGTTAATTGTATCTTATCTTAGTGGCATATCCTATAGAGGTAAATTGCAATAACAATAGGAAACAGCATATTTGATTCAGCTGAGAAACACTTTTAAAAGCTACCATATCACATTTATTTGGATTAAGTTTTTGAAAACTCTGCATGGTGAGGTGAGTTTTCAGTTGATCAGCCCAAACTAGGGATTATTTTGTGTTAAAGAGAAGTAGCAAACTCAAAATATGAGGAATTTGCAAGTCAGTCACAATGCAGTAGTTTTCTAGGAGTTGGTCTTATCGGCACACACACCCACAGATACAAAGAAGAAAATTGCTTAGAAGTCATGTTTTTACTGCTCTTTTCAGGGCCAGATGCAGCCCTGATTTTGAATGAGGACGGGTGGGTTGCATGAGGGAGCCTCGCCCATCACGATACCGAGCTCTAGAAAAGGTGAAGCGCGCGCATCGCAGCTGCTGCACATCACCACAGCTTCCCTTTGGGCCCTGCTTCTGGCACATGGGGCTGAGACCAGGCAGAAGGTCGCGGTACTGAGCCTGGGGCTGGCGGCGTTTCCAGCTCCATGGGGAAGGAGTGCAGGACGAGGGCTAACGGGCTGAACTTGCAGCCTTTTCACAACTTGGTAAAGCCGCATCCGCTTATTATTGCAGCACCATGGCAGAGCAGTTTGTTCTGTGTGTCTGATAACAGGATTTTCCTGTTTTACAGTGTCAAAATCTTGAATAATTTCTGATTTACTTTCATGGAGACATAATCAGACTTTTTATTCAACAGCATCCCAGAAGACAGTTCTCTGTTGGTGTTCTCTTAAAATAAACCAGTTCTTTAATGAAACCTCCTGTAATGAACTGCAGTGTCACTGTAATTTTGTTTATGAAAAAATATGAAAGAGATCAAGACAACTACAGTATATGTGTAATTTTATTATAAGAGGGCTTTCTGCCAACATTTGAAACCACAGTTCAGCTCCTTGAAATGATAGAATATGTTCATGTGCAATGGAATTACAGCTCAGTTTATGTTTCTTGGAAACTTAGTACTTTATGAAATCTTAAATCTCATTAAACAAAAATTGGAATAGATGCAAGACTGAGATAATGGAAGATGCTTCTCTAAAACATGTTTTTTTGGTTTTTTTTTGGTTTTGGCTATTATGATTGTTTTGCTTGTTAGTGCTTGACTTATTTTACAGACTGAACATTAACTCGATTCCAAATCAGGAAATCAAAATAAGAAATGTTTAGATTAGCCAAAGTATACTAATGTGTATATATATGTCAATAAAGCTGACTAGGGTTTATGCTGAGCTATCATAACTAAGAAGAAAGCAACACAGAAGTGAAGAATAAAACCAGAAGAACAACTTAACTGAGGAAAAGCCATACATATTTCAAATGTAGTCCCCTTCTGCTACATTCTCTAAGGTAAAACTTCTGTTTAATTTCATTAACATTTTTCCAGAGTAATGATTAGACTCTAGGCTCTGCTTTCAGTAACATCTCTTAACACTTTGAGTGGATCACAGGTGAAAACATGTCATGCCATCATTTTAGCCAAATGTTCGGGGTTAGAGCTGTATAAGTAATGAACTTAATTTTATTTACTGATTGTATTAGGCAATAAAAAAAAAAGAAAAAGTCAGTTTTTCTAAATCTGACTTTTTTATATTTTCCTGAAAAAAATCGGGAATTGGAATCCTTTGAAAAGGTCCTTATGAAGAAGCTTTCTAATGATATAATTCTTCTAGCTTTGAAGTGTTATTTGGAAATTAAACATGAAGATGCTTTGTTTGCAAAACATCAAAACAATGTTTTTTAGGAAAAAGTCAGCTCCTGTATTTGGGAGAATGAATCACACAATTCAGTGAAGTTCAGACATATTGACACACTGGTTCAGTATGGGATTTTCGCTTTGTCTTCTGTCTTATCTTTTGAGTTGCCTGCATATCCTGAGGTCCTAGTGACTGAGCAGTTTTGATTCAGTTGCCACTAATCGAACCTGAGTGGGAAGCAGAAGGCACTTCTGTTTTTCTTCTTTTTTCCTTTAGGATAGCATGTGCTCAAGACAGATAATGTCTACTGAGGGCTGTGATCTGAGTCTATTAAAATCACTGGAAGTCTACTTCTATTTCAGTGGGTTTGAGGTAGTGCTTTAAGAAAGGATTAATACCACTGCCTCTGCTCCTCCTCTCCTAGCCTTTGAGAACAGGGGGAAAAACAAAGATAGATTTTGGGGAAGGAGCTGGGTGAAGAGGGCTCTTTGTTTTTCTCAGTGATTGGGAGGTTATAGGAGTAAGGGGGGAAAAAAAAAAGATTAGTTACTTCTGATATTCTCTTCTGCAGTTTTAGTACGGTGCATTCAAGGGAACGGCCCTGGAGCCAGATAACCTTCTCGCTCTTCCTGCCACCGCCTTGCAGTCCCGTATAACCCGTCAGTAACCCAGAACGCACTGTGTTGTCTAGCTTTAAGGTTCACCTGCAATGAGGATGAGAAAATAAAACTTCAAGATGAAGGGCACGAAGACGTATACGTTGTTTTCAGAACTTCTTATAAAAGCAGAATAGCCCATGAGCAGCCAGGAGGAGAGAAGAGGACAAGGCACAGGTTCTCAGAGACGTGTCTAGGGGACAAGGACAGCTGGAGCTAGCGTTGCGAAGGGCTCTAAACGGAGAGCTGAGGCAATGATTTGGCATAGGGTCACAGCTGGTGAGAACTAGGAATGCTAGGATGGGGACCGTGACGTAAAGCTTGTGCTGGACCTTGCAAGTCCTGGCAGTCCCCCAGGTGATGTCTATAAAGCACGCTAGGGCAAAACCATTCTACACTACTTCTTTATACAAACAGTAGCAGAGGAGTCAGTGAAACTACTTGCTTGAGTACTGATTACGCACATGTATAAATGGTTACTAAATCAAGCCTGTAATTGTCATGCAAGCAGTTTACAACATGCACAATGTTTCCCTCCTGTTTTTGGACACAGCATTTTTAGTAGTTTTTGGCAGAAATTTCAGGTTAGGAGCCAACACTGAGGCTCGCTGAGGAGTTGGATAAGCATTGCCTATTTATATTTGAAGGCACCTCTGCTCATTTCCTCTGTGTGCAGACGTGCTTTGTGGCTTCCAAATATATTTGCTATTTGCATCAGAGGGGTGCTCTTCTGTTTTCAATAAGATAGCACTCTTTATGGAAGAAAATGGAAAGAATATTTGTAAGAATCATTAAAGGTACCAAATGGAGAATGGGCCAGAAGATCCTATTTGATGCTTTGTTTGGGCTGGTTAGTATTTAACGAGAACTGAATTTGTACAGTTGATTGAGATTCAGAATATGTATTTTGCACACAATCATAGGCCAGGGGAAACTTGTTAACTTTTCTGTTGTTAAAAATATTTTAAGCGTATGGAACTGCTAACCTTTGGCATAGAAAGCCATAGAGGAGCATGAATGAAGCTGTATTTTAAAATGTGGTGTCAAAAATACATTTCTGTACGTGCAATTAGCTGGTATGGTACTAAAGCAATTCAAAATACATTGTTAATAAGGAAGCTACTGATATTAAAGCTAAAAATCACCAAATATGACTTTTTAGTAATAAAAACACTGAGGACAAAATTAAAATGAAATAGGAGAACAATAAACTGGCATATTGTCGTGTTAGTTTATTAATTTTGATCTCTGTAGCATATGGTAGTTGCATGCAGCTAGGGGCTATGGCCACCTGTTAATACTCCAGAGTACAGAAGAAAGGATTTGGTAGTTCACTGATGAAAAAGATACCGTAAGTTCCATATTTCCATTAAAACACATTTTTTAATAGCTAGTATATAAGTTTTTTCAAGTATGAGTAACTTTTTAAAGTAAAAACAATGCTGCAGATTTTATGGTGGTTTATTTATAGGAAACACTAGTCATTTTTCCCATAGCCTCCATCAAGCCTTTAGAGAATATAAGTGGAAAACTAACTAGCAAACTAGCAAACTTTTCTATTGAAGGCAAACATACTAGGGTTTTTGCTGCATTTTAATAAAGGCTCCTTTCTGGACTGTTTTTAAAACTGTCCTAATACAGTATACCAAGACAGTGGTGTATATAACTGTACTGTTACTTTATGAGTAATGGTTCAAATGGTTCCAGAAGACACTCGTGGTGCTCATGTGAAAGGCACGGAGCCATTTCTCTCGCCCTCTCTCCAGCTGGCTCAGGGGCAGCTTTAGCAGCGCTCGCAGCCCAGCCCACGGCAGCTGCAGCCCGGCCAGTTGCACGGCCTGGCTGGCACAACTCACAGGCAAAAATAAAAAGCTGCTTTTCTGAGGCTGGGAGCAAAGCAACTACTGCAGAGGCAGCTGCAGCTCCCCTCGTGCCCCTGTGCCTTGCTGGAAGGAGATGGATGCAGTTCACGTAAGGTGGAGTACCGAGAAGTCCAATTGTAACTGTATAGTAAGGCCACGAGCATCTTGTATCCCGCATGCTAATACTGCTGCTCGTAGTTAGGACTGGGAGGAATTTCCTACATACCGTATTTCCCTTCTCTTCGTTTCTTGGTGAAAATTTCAAAGCCATACGGATGCACCAGAGCCAGTTGGTGTTTATTCATTGGTCGTCCTCCACTTCAAAAAGAAGCAGTTGTTGGGAAATATGTGCGTTTGGAACCAAATATAGTTGCAAATGGTGCGTGGTTGCAACTTTGTGCATAGAAAGCCTAGGCTTCTGGAAGGGTTTAGACCACCAACCCAAACTGAGGTGCATGAGCAGATACGATAGTGCTTCAGGATGCGATGTGGGTAGGATGGGTGGAAGTGGGGACAGTCTCACTGGCAAGGAGTAGGAGGAGCGATAGGAGGAGGCAGCTCAGTGCACCTCCCTTTGTGGGAGGTGGCCCAGGGCGCGTGGGCCTTGGCTGGCTGCTGGGCACCACAGGGATTTATTGGTAACAGGTGGCACTTTAAAAGTGTGCTGTCTGTTTTGAGTTAATTAAAACCTTTGCAGCTGGAGCTCTTTCAGAGATTAGTGATGCAGAGATTAGTGATGTTTATTTGTTGGGGGCCACCGGGCTGGCACTCAACCTGGGCTTGAGTATGAATCAGAAGTGTTCTTCTGTAACCATTGTACTTGTTGAAAGGGACTAAATGGCTTTATTTTTTACTATGGCAGATGTGAAACATGCTTTAATTTGGTGTGTTGAATTATTCAGATCATTGTGGACATGTCTGTGTATTATGCATCTACAACTGACACTTTTCTAATCTTTAAAAATTTTTTTCTTTCATTTTTAAGCTTTTTTTTTGGTGTTGCCTGAAGATTATTTCCTGAACGAGGGAGATTTAGGGCACGGTGCTTTTCATGCCTGTTGAGCTTCCGGGAGTAAAAGGGAACAATTAGCATTCCCTAGAGTGTGGTCTCTTGTCCACTATAAATTAAATCACAACCATCAGCTCATTTTGCACAGGTGACTGAACAGCCATCCTGCATTATTATATTAGCATAAACAGTATTTTCATGATACTTTTGAGCATAAACAGTTTAGGAATTGTGCAATATGTGCTATTGGCTGCCTAAGTGGAAATGAGTTTGACCTTTGCTTACAGAGATTCTAGCTTTGGCCAGCGCTCACTGAGATAACTGAAACAATGGGATGTTTTTATAGGGAGCTGTAATTAAAGCTTCAGGTAAGTGATGAATTTTTAGATGGGCTGATCATAACAGATCATTGAAGTGATGGTAACGTATTGACAGCAAGAGGGGCTCTTAGGGACAGATCATCCCTCAGGGCCACAGTAGCAAAGCAGGAGCAGACTCCTAGCCTCACTGGCCTTGTGCCTGTTCCCTCAAACAAATGGGTTTGTCCCTTAGACTGAGCCCATCGTTACACAAGCAGCTTCTCTTTCCTCTAGCCTGTGCTATGTACTTTGTGGGGGGGAAGATGTGGTTTCCGTGTAAGAACAGGAAAGCATTTACGCTTCTCAGTTCTCTTTATGCAGTCTTGAACGTGCTCTGCTTGCAGTCTCTGTTTTTAAAACAGACTATGCCTCAGTGTGTTCATGCTTTTGTAAAAAATGTTTCAATTTCCAGCTAGAGGAAATCTAAGACATGTTATGGTTTTTCCATTACTTAATTCTGAGCTAGAATAAAGGCATAAACAGTATATATAAATGGGTAAATATATAGCACAAAAATTAGAAAGAATTGCTGAAGAACGCAGACATCACCAACTGGGTCAGATTAGAAGTTTTATTGGGGCTCAGCACTGTCTGCCTTGTCAGTAGAAAATCTTTCAGGAAAGAAATCTTCATTGGCAATAGGTACCGTCATGACACAATGAGGTTCCCTGCTCCTTGCTATTTCTGTAGCCAGAGGAAGACTTTGCTGAGTTTGGGCTGCATTGAGACTTAGCTAGAGCACTTTCCAAGTTTCTGGTTATCTTTCTAAGCTAGAGGTACTACTTTGTATCTCAGGTGACATCTTTGCTTTATGTGAGGAAAAAAACACACAAAAAAACAAGCCAAAAAAATCTTCTTTTTTAATGGATCTGATGATCAATAATTCCCCGTTTCCAGTGTTTCAGTTGATAAGCCCTGTTCATTTCTCTGTGCTCTTCATTGATTTTTTCTAGACCTCTGTGGCTGAGTTTGAAGCACCGTTGTCCTGTCATGAGTATATGTTGGGCCCCATAGTCCTGGCTGCCAAATGCAGGTTGTGATGTGTGCCCTCTGCACACAGGTTTTTCCAAGCACACCTGCTGCAAAGGCAAAAGCAAGGCATGCCACCAGGTGCCTTGGTGGCTGGGAAACTAGGGCTGTGTGTGTAGTGCAGGATATACCTGCCTCCTCTGCAAGTCTGAGTTCTGTTTATTCACTTCTAAATACCTACTTTTCTCTTTTTTCCCCGTCTACATAAAGATTCCTAGTTTACTTTTTTTTTCCCCTGGTTTGCAAATAGTTTCATAACTCTGGTCACCTTTTCCTTTCTTCTCTGTATCTTTTTCTAGAGGGAGTGAAGGGTTTATTCCTTAATCTAAAATGCCCTTTCTATTAGTGCACAGAATTCTTCCCTCACCCACTCTTGGAACTGAAGAGCAGGCATAGGAGAAAGATCACAACTGCAATTGATCTTCTCCTGAAATAGGTCCTCCATAAAAAAGACCTTTATTTGTCTTTGTTGTTAGCTTCTAGGTGCCTGGAAAGTTGCCATGGTAAGAGAGAATTTTGGCAGGAAAAGAAGAAAGTTTTAAGGAGCGAGATCTTGGAGGAGTTTAAGGGGAGCTCTGGAAGCAAAGCAGCAAGGTCTTGCTTGAGGTGCGCAGTCAGTAGAGGTGTCCGTGTGCAGAAGTTGCACTGAATGGGACAGGCTGTTAGGTGCTGACTTAGATTTATCACGAACTTTACAGATCAGTGTTTGAGATGAAGCATCCCATTGTGCGCTTCTGTTCAGCAGATATGTTTCTAGCAGATATGCTTGCTAACTTTCCAAAGCACAGCTTAGTTTGCTTTTCAAAACCATGGTCATTAAACTTGTAAATATATTTCAATTCATAACTTTTTGTATGTATTTCACTTGCATTTACCAACTCTCGCATGTTACTTTTGCCTCACTTTCGTTTCTGTTCCAGAAGTGTCTGGTAAATAAAATGTCCAACAACAGTTAATTTATTCAGCATGTGTTCAGAATGTAAGGCAGGAAAGTTAATCTGAAACTCACTGCTGCAGATGATTGCCCTAAAACCTTGTTTTTGAGACTTGCACCTTGAACCATGTGATCCACTCATATATTCAAAATTAATAAACCCATTTATAACACTCATTCTTCTTGTGAATGACCTGTAGACTAAATATTATTTTAATAATACAGTGAATTAAATAAATGGCCAATAATTATAAGAATAATTTGTGCTAATCATAGAAGATCATGAATAGAAAGAAGCAAAATTGTCAGCTTATTCACTGCAAGTGAATAAGTTGCCTTGCTCTACCACTAATTAAGTTCAAGGCTCTGAATAAGTATTTTTAAGTTGCTTCATTACATGGTGAAGAGCAGCTCTGACCTGACTAGGATGCCTGAGCAGTGTCATGTGACAGAAGTACATCATCTGATACTGGAGGGACTACTGTATTTCCTCCACTCGGAGTAAATCTGTGCCTGATTACTGTAATTAACAGTGGGTACTTTACAACAAACACAAATAACCTTCCAATTATATGACTGGAAGAACAGAGAAGATTTTTACAGTGCATGACTCTCAATAGTTCTGAAAAAAATCTCAACTCTTTATTTCCCAGGTTACATTCAGTTAGAAAATGAAGATGCGGCATGTCTTCATTTTTGTATAACTGGCAGAGGGAAGAGAAAAACATTATCTTTTTAGAGAGTCTTATTCCTCGTTCGTTTTATTGTTACTTTGAATTTACATACTTTTGTTTTAAGGATGATCTTCCATGTTCTTGACGTGAAGTTACAATTGCCAGTTTAAATTCTGTTTTGCCTCTGGTTAAGCCTCTCCCATCCATGGATAGGTAGGCTAATAGCTATTAATGCCACATCAGCTTCGCTCTAGTTAAAACCCGTAGTCCCTGCAGCTAGCGCTGTTCTTTTCTTGAGATAACGTAGTTTGCCTACCTACCGTTCTTCTCAGAGTCCTGACAAAATCACTGGAGTTCTTTGCTAGACAGCACAGAATTCACCGAGTTTCTGTGAAACAGTTGCTGCCGTTACTACTATTGATGATGATTATTTATTTGCACGGGGCCATCTGTGTGCCTAGGAACACAGCGAGATCCAACTTCAGATTCCCAAGACTTACCAGCCAAGTGTACATGACAAATATTGCCTGAAATCAGCTTGACTTTCAGTGCCTGGGTTTTTTTTTTTTGCTTAACTAATCTTATTTCAGGTTTATTTATAAAGCTTCTGAACATTTTGTCTGGCATGATTGAGTTGCAGCTTTGTTGCACCTAAGTTACAGATTGAATTCTCACTAGCTTGTTACACTCAATATCTAGTTACAGGTAGGAGGAACACACCTGCTATGCAAACCAATGCTTTGTTGTTAGTCTAATTAAAATCTTGACAGTCTAATCAAAGAGTTATTGTTAGTCCTGTTATGATATATTAACATCTACTGTTCAGATTATATACAGTTAATATATATACACAAACTTTCTAGCATCAACCCTTTTCTCTGGTGTTAAGCCCAATTTCCACTACCCCTCCAGGCACCAGGGTCGGTGGTTTCAGGCTCAGCATCCCGGTGTACTCAGCTGTGCTCCGGTTTATTCTGGGATCAAAGACCCTTCACCCTACACAAAATAATTGCTTATTTTAACTATCTGTGGGTTGCAGAAGTCTGCATGGTCACAGGCGTTACGCCATACGCTTGTACAAAGCTAAGCAAAAGCTAAAAGGGAGTAGGTCGTAGCTACTCGATCGTGGGGTGACGGCTGTCACAAGCAAAGAGCAATCTCCAGGCGGCTGGGACAGCCCAGGGCACAGCCCGGCAGTTGCTGGGGCCACGGCTCTGGGCTTAGCATGAAGCTCCTGGCCAGGCAATGCCACGTTTCCCAGGCTAAAAGGCTGCAGCTTTGACTAGATCACTGTTATAGCTAACTCAGGCTGGGGGAGCGGGATCCCACCGGCCCCCGGGCTGCTCTGGGCTGTGCCCAGCTGGGGCCGACACTTCCGGCCTCGAGGCGGAGGTGTCTCCTTACATTGCATCTGTGTAACATCCTACTCTCCTTCTGGACTTTGCAAAGCCTCCAAAATCTTCTGTAGGGCTCTTGTGATTATATTAAAAAGAGATAAATCACAGGTGAATAAAACAGATACAGCCTGTGTAACGGACCTGCTTTGTAACTGGGCATGGATGCCTTCACCTTCATTACAGTCAATAATAGCATGGTTAGATCTTATGAGTCTTAGAAAAGTGTTTCTGACAGTACAACTGAGCGTAATATCCTGTTTTATTATTCTCTGAATCCCTGGGCATGGTTTTCTATATTTTTATCTTTCTCTCTTGTCTTTTTACATGTTTCTTCTGTTCCATTAACATGGACTCGCCTGAGATTTGCAAACCCATATTCCAGAGCAGTTTGCGTGGGGGTGCATGTGTGTGCGCATGTGTGTCCAAGCTTGGGGGAACAGGGTCTCCCTTCTTCCATTTTCTCTGCTTGCTGTCAAAAACACTGTTAAATTTTGATGGAAGGCTTGATTGGCTTTGGCATGTTACTTGAGTTCAAATTGTCATCCAGAAAACTCGGGAAGGGGAGGAAGAGAATGCTTTTCATTTTTTTTGTATTTTAGACTCACATTTCTGTAGTATGTAATGATAATTCTGTACTGTCTCTGAAACCTAGAGGAAATTTTAAACTCTCAGTTAATAAAAAACCTTGCTCAAGTACAGGCATATATGTTTAAATCAAAAATTGGCCAAAGAATATTTCTTGAAGAGTTTAAAAATGGTCTTTCTGTCTGTCTTGAGGATTCATCTTTATCATGAAAATTTTCCTATCGCATTTGAATGAACTGACTTATTTGTACCTGAGATTTTTGGCAATCTTGTTTTAGTTATTGAGGTAATTTTTAAAAGATGCTTTTAAGATACTGGGAAGAAAAGTAAAGCTTATAGCATTTTTTTTTGCAAGAAGTTTGTTATAAAAATAAATTGTAAGGATAGAATTATTGCAGAATGGATCAGGCAGGTGAAACTAGCCTTAATGTATGATGACCTCTGCCTCTCTTGCAACTGAATGTGAAACTGAGGTGATTTTTGGAGCCTATAAATCTTTACCTTACAATGGCAGGCTATTTATTTTTAAATAGTGGAGGTGAGATTGAAGGAGGCATCTTGTTAAAAAAGAGAGGTAATCTATAAGGGGAGAGAAAGGCACAGGGTGAACTTACGTGGTTTTTACAGCGCACAAATAGCTTAACCCTCAACTGATGTTTTAGTGAGCCCCAAAAGTACTCCTATGTAAGCTACACCATTTTCTATGTTAAGGAAGAGGAGTTAGCTCTCACTCAGTGCATACAAGGGTGTCTGCTTGAAGATTCTGTCTAGAATAATCAGTGAGCAGTAAATTCAAATGGAACCTTACTTTGCACAAACTTCTCTGTATAGACAAACACCAAGCTAACTGGAACTGATCATTTAATTTAGCTGGAAGATGAACTGGATATCAGTCCTCAGCAGTAGCTTGAGTGCCATACAAATATTCTAACAACATATATACATGTGAAAACAGAACTGAAGGAATTTAATTTTGAGATAGCTGCTGGCAAAAACTTAGCACAGGAGCGTACGGTTGCAATTAATATCTTTCAAGCAATTGTGTACATTTAAAATGTATTCTGTGATCTTTCCTAATCAAGAATGGTGTAAACCACTGCTGAATCTAGTAGTAAGGTCATGGAGGGGCCCATCAGTGAAATTTTCTGAACTATATCCGGCTCTGAAGCCAAATAGTCTAGGAGTTATATATGGGACAAGCAAAGTACTTCTGTAGTAATCTCATCACACCTTCTCCATATTTTCTTCTGTACAAAGAGATTAGCTGTTGTGCAATAACTGATAAAGCTGATTGTGTCAAGAGGTATTTCCTGGGTAAGACAATTCAGAGACTGATAGATTAGCCGTTTCCCTGGAAAAGAAATTAAGGACTGTCAAAACCAAGAGCATATACAGTGATTCATGACTTACACTATCCATCACAGAGTTGTGATGGGGCTGCTGGTTGGGCATTTAGAAGCACCAAGCTCTTTTATGCAGTTGGTCAACCAGAAAAAAGAATATGTTTATCCCTTCGTGAATCAGCACTGGAGTATTTTTCTGAATCGTAGCTACGTAGAAGATCTCAATATTTTTAAGCTTTTCCCCAGTCTCTCCCCTCTGCAACTAGGGGACCCAGAAGCATGTTCCAGCACCAGATACAGCAATGACCCTATTTCTGTCAAACTTCATGTCGCAATCAGTCCTGAACATTTACCATTTCCTCCTACATTCATGTCTATATATCTACTTTAAAATAATATTATAGCTGTATATGCGCACAAGTGTGCGCGCATGCATACACACACACACGCCCACACACGCGCACACACGCACACACACACACACACGCACACACACACACACTCCTGCTTTACTGTTTGGTATTTTTTTTAATCTAATTTGCAGGATTTGTTATTTTTAACGGGCGATTCTTACTTTTTTTCTTTCTGCTGTCTCTCATGCTCTGTGCTTCTAATGAAATTTTTGAGAGAAAGGAAGAGCACAGAGTTCTAAATAAAACATCATATTATTTCACTTCCTCTGATGATAAATGCTGGAAATGCAATTAACCTCTTATTCTCCCGCATCATAAACTGAATTCCACAGAAGAGATACATAGGTATATGATGTGTGTTTTAAGACTTTAGACAACTCTATTTCTCTGCTTCCTGATAGGAAGAAAGGAAAAGAAATTAAAATGTTATGGATTAGTAAATAAGCCATTTTACTACAATGACTACATAATTAGAAAATATTTCTGAAGTAAAATCAGTGGAAACAACTAATACAACTTTGGAAATGGGAAGCAAAGGCTGATATTCTCTTTTAATCCATGAAGCTACTAAAGCGAGGAGCACTTTTGATTCATTGTAAGGTTTTACAAACACTAAGTTACCTCTCTGTCCTTTGTCTTATGTGTCTCCTTGATATTAATATCTATTCTTTCTCCTGAACGTAAAGGTACATATCCAGTATTCAACATCAGTTACAGATAAGTCTCCCTCGTATTAGTATCTGTTCTTTTTCCTGAATGTGAAGATATGTATCCAATATTCAGCATCAGCCTGAAATTTGTCAGAACTGCACGGTGCAGTTATGACTTGCGTAACTTATATCTTTGTGTTTCTTGTAAAAAATGGGAATTGATGTTTTGTAACATAATTTCTTTAATGGACAGTTCCTTTTCCTTCTCATGCTGTTATCAGTGATGGTCACATATTGATACCTTCAGGTACTTACCTTGAAACCAAAAAATCTCTCCTACCAGGGAAAAATTCCCCAAAAGTAAAAACCACACAACTTTTGTACTGAGAGTATTAAAAATGACAAACTGTTTTCCCTGTCACAACTGAAATGAAATACTGACTCCACACTGATGCTTTGAATACTGATCTTCAGCTTGAGCATTTTTTCAAGCTAAATTAAAAATCCCTGAAAGTAGGATATGTGGTAAAAAGGCTGAAAGCTCTATTTTTTTTTTATCACATAAACACTGCTGTACTAAATGACATAGTGCTATTCCTTTCAGAGGTGGCTGTGACTACAAAAAGTGGGAATACTAGTGATTTAACCTGTATTGCACTGCTCCTATTAAAGCTTTTGGGCAGCATTTTGCCAGAGAGACAGTGGGGCAAAGGAAATAAAGTGACTCAGTGGTGAAAAGAGCCATTAGGAGGTTGTCTGCGGAGTGTTACTCAGGGGTTGGACTGGGGCATTGATAGGTGACATTTCAAATCCCTTTTTCATATAAGAAATGATGATACTTCTGAGAGAAATGTCCGAGGAGACCTGCCACTCACGCTGAGTTTCTGCAGGTGCAGCAGAGCAGGCTAGGGTGCAAGCTGAGCTCCTGGGCTAGCTCACCAGTAGTCGGGCAACTGCTGAACCTCTCCTCCGCAACATGCACGGGCTCCTGCTTTTGAGCTTCTGGGGAGCTTAAGCTACCTGGAAACTGGAAGTACCTGTCACTGGAGGAGGCAATATTCCAGGGTGGCAGTGCAGCTGGCTGCTCTGGAGTCGGCACTCGATGGGAGTGGGATCCGGGGGATGCTGCCTTATGCTCCTGGCTTCCTCTCTTTACAGCCCAGGGGTCAGCAGGAGCCAGGAGCTTCTGGCAAAACCTTGCCTCTCTGAGAGGAAGGAAGTGCAGCCCAGGCTTTTCCTGGCTTTGATTCCCAGCATCGCTTTATTGTTGCTGTTGCTCTTAGGTGAGCAATTAAGAGGCTGATGTTTTATACTGCAATGAAGCCCTGAAGCCTGTCCTTTCTTTAAATGCTTCAATGTTTTGCACATTGTAGGTTTCACAGGTCTTCCTTTTTTTTTTTTTTATTCAAAAACTACTGCAGATAGATTACAGTTGTTAAAAATTGTTGCACTGGATCAGAGCAAAGTTTCTTTCAGCCAAGAGGCAGACTCCAGCACTGGCTGTCAATGGATATTCAGGTTAAAGCTTGTTCGTTCTTTTTCTTTCCTGGTCGACTCTTACATCTTCTAGGGATCTTCTCTGGGTCTTCCAAAGCTAAAGGGTTATCTACCTGTTTAATAGGCCTTGCTGGATCTTTTTTCCATAAACTTGGCTGATTACATTTTGAACAAACATGAACTTCTAGCATCCACAACATCCCATAGCAGAGTTCCTTAATTTAGCTACACCTACCTGTTGATTTTCTTTCATTTTCCTTCTCTTTTCTTTCTAACTCTTCTGCTACGAGTGACATTAAAAAATTGTTCTCTGTACATCTTCTTCAATGACTCATGATTTAGTAGACCTCAGTTATATTCCACTTTAGTCCTTCCTTTCCCGGGTTATTTAAGTTTACAGAAAATGTCCTGCTGGATCAGACCAGTGATGAATCTAGCCCAGGAGATGTTAGTCAGGGAGAGCACAGGAGCCTGGATGCCTTCTGATGTCCATTTTCTCATACTCCCTTTCATCCGCAATTATCTTATTAAGAATGTTAGAGGTTACATTCTGGCTCTATGTCTTTTAGTATCTGTTTATAGACCTGAATAAGGTCCATGACTGTTGATTTTCCATGAATTTATCTGACTGTATTTTAAACCAGCCAATAAGTATCTGTCTCCATAACCTCTAGAAGTACTTCTAGAGAAGTATAAGTACTTAGTTTGAGGTGTTTTAAACCAACCTGGCACCCTATGCCCCTAGTTCTTGTGTTGAAAGATTTGGTAAATAACTTCCTTATGCAACTTATTCACTACTTTCATGCTTTTCAAGCTTCCGTCCTATCTCTCTTGAGCCTTCTCCTCTCCAAACTGAAGAGTCCTGCCTCACTTAGTCTCTTCTCATAAGGCAGCTGCTCTGTCACCTCAACTGTCTCTAATTTTCCTTCTCTAACTCTGCTCCATCCTCCTGGACATGTGGAGACCACAACTGTGTACAGCCCTTCAGGTATGGGTGCATCATGGATTTGTTAAGCAGCAGAATGGAATGTCCCCCTCTGTTTTTTTCACAGCACACCTTGTGATGCCCAACGTTGGGTTGGCTCTTTTTGTCTGCTGTGCACATTGAGCTGATGTCTTCTGAGAACTGTCAATAATGACTAAAGGACCGCTTCCTGGAGTTGCATCTGCCTGTTCTGGGTTCAACCTCGTGCAGCCATGGCTTCGATGATTTGCCCCGGATGCATTGTCTTACCTAGTGCTGCGCTACTCTCATGTTACTCATGCTACTCACCTAGGCAGTCTCTTTCTTCTTGTCAGGATCACTGGACCCAACTTTCTGTGCTCATTCACACTCCCTTCATGTACCCTTGAAGACTCCTTTTAAGCCATTCTTCATAAGAAAGCCATTTCTTCCTAGCTTTCAATCATTCCTGTTGTCTTTACTTTGCCTAATATATCATTTTAGTGGTAGAAGAACTAGAACAGCCCACAGTATTCAAAGAATGAACAAGTAAAGACCTTAAATAATAGCATAATGATATTTTGTATGATGCTTTCTATTTTTGTCACAGTAATAGCCAGCATTTGATTTGCTTTTTGACAGCATCTAAGATGGAGCTGATATTTTCATAGACCTTTTGGAACTCCAAGATCTCTTTCCTAAGTGGTAATAACTAGTTCAGAGCCCGTGCTGGGTATGTAAAGTTGATATTTCTTTTTCTCCACAGATTCTCAATATTGAATTTCATTTGTCTTTTTTATCACCTAGTCACTCTGAGACTCTTTTGCGTCCTTGTGCGGCCAACTTTCATTTTTATTTCCCAGAATACCTTAGGACCATTAGGAGAGTTGCAAGTTGCCTCCTTTTTTTAGATCCATATCATGATCTAAATGTACTTCATATGTTGACATACATACTTCATATGTTATTCATATGTTAAAGCAGGCAGGAGACCTGCATGGAGGAGCAAGGAACTCCTGACAAAACTCAAACAGAAGAAGGAAGTATACAGAATGTGGAAAAGTGGACGGGCCACTTGGGAGGAATATAGGGATATTGTCAGGGTATGCAGGGATGCGACGAGGAAGGCTAAGGCCCATTTGGACCTTCAGTTCCACTTGATTATGAGGAAGAACTTCTTGACTGTGAGGGTGACTGAGCACTGGACCAGGTTGCCCAGAGAGGTTGTGGAGTCTCCTTCCCTGGAGATATTCAAAAGCTGCCTGAACCCAGTCTTGTGCAATGTGCTCTAGATGACCCTGCTTGAGCAGGGAGGTTGGACTAGATGATCTCCAGAGGTCCCTTCCAACCTCGGCCATTCTGTGATTCTGTGATTGACCAGCCCTACCACTGATCTTGCTGAAACTTGGCTGGTGACATAAACATTTGAGAAAGCTGAATGCTTTTGGCATTTTTTCCCCTTTTGTTTTTTCATTATTCATTTGTTCATGAGAGGACATGGATCTCTTATCCCATGACATCTTTGTTTATTTAAGATCTTTAATGAGAAACGTTATTGAAAATGTTTTTAGATTCTGTAAACTAGGTTTCTCTTTGTGTGCTCAATGACTCTTTCAAAGAACCATGTCAGCTACCTGAAGCGTAATTCCCCCTGTAAAGTACATTTCCCACTATTTAATATATGTATGCCTATTCATTCTTTATTATAGTTTATAAAAACTTGTGTGGTACCATGATCATACAGAACGGTTTTTAGTTCTTACAGACTTTTTTTTTTTTTTAAAAAGGGGCATTGCATTTGATACCTTTCATCCATCTGATTGACAGTGAAACAATTTTACACAATAGCTGAACTACTTATTCTGGTTTTGATGTATTTTGTACTTGAAATATGTAGCATCATAAAACAATTTCAAATTTACTTGTATATTTTGGATTCAAAAATATTTCTTCCAGTTTCACTGATAGTCTTGATTAGTGTGATACATCTATCTACTATGTTCTGATCAGAAATATCCTTATGAGAAGATCAGCTTATAAATCTGCAGAAAAAAGTAATTAGAATGATTGCACGTGGGCCGAATACTAAGGTATCTGAACTTTTTTTCTGTTCTTAAAAAGAAAAAAATAAATCTCATTACTTATCCTGCACTAGTAAGGAATAATTCAGGTGCTTAAACACAGCTACTTTAAATGTTCCCAGTGGGCTGAAACTACCTGCTTGGGCTGGTGGGTCTGCACAGGGTCTGTGGAAGACCTGTGTCATTCAAGAGAAGCGAGTATAGGCCAGGCAGATTACATTGCAGCATTTAAAAGAATATTAGATGAATAATTTTAAGCATCTGCATCTCTCCTAAAAAATCTACAGCAGTTATAACCAATAGTTTGTTCTCCTAAGCTTTATTCTGCTGTCCTTTTCCATATTAGACATGTTGCATTGTTTTTCCATGGACTGATTCTTTTTAGAAAATTGGAAATTTAGACCACTTTCTGAAATATTAATATACCAACTAGTTTTACTTATGTAACATGCATAATCCATGATTTACTGCATAAAAATAGTTTGAGGTGCATTTTTCTAATACAGAAGTAGGCTCTCAGGCTGTATATAAGAGGATCGGTAATAGAAAAACAGCTAAATATTTCGGTTCTCCATATTAAGGATAAAGCTGCCCCAGCTGTGATTTAAATTATAGGTTTAAACTTACATGAAATGTTTTTAGAAGAATCAGTTGTTTACACATAGCACACAATCCCTTTGGACTTGTGTCAGCCCTAAGCATTTGTACACATATTGCATCAGCAACTAACACACTCAAATAAAAAGAAAGAAACCTGTAAATTAAAGTGCACCAATGAAATTATTTTTTTTTTTAAAAATAAGGTTTGATATCATTCCTTAGGAGACTTGTTAGGTTTTAAAAATCCTTAGTTACCTCTCCTTTATGTCCTTATAATAAGTGTTATTTCACTGCTCTTACTGATCATTAAGGAGTAAAAGATTTTTTTTTTGATTTTTCTTTTCTTTTTCACAGTTATTATCTCTTTTTTCCTTCTGTCTTACAGAAACTCACTGAAATAGTGCACTTTATGTGTTGCATTGGCATTAGAATGTAAATCTTCACTAATATGTTGAGTAAGATTAAAATCAGCTGAGAGTGTGAAGGTGCACTGTTTGGTTCTGCCCTCATAACTTGCTGTCTGCGTTTCCTTTCTGCTGCTATGCTTCAGAGGCACAGGTAATTTCAGGTCACATAGGTTCATTGCAAGTAAACAAATTTTTGAGTAGCTGGCTGTACTGATTTCCCAATTTTCTGAAAAGTGCGTGCCTCTAAATGGTATGTAGATGTGTGTCCATACAAGCTGCATCAATATTAATGTAATTTATGCAGTGATAATGACTCTTACAAATTATAGTCTGCAGATAACTTGAAATTCTGATCCTGATAATTCATCCCATCATTTTGATCTCCTTTCCTGAATTCTAACGACTAATTGATTACTAGCCAGGGAACTATTCTGAAAATTCTGAAAAATGCACAAGCCACTCTGTACTTATATCAGAAATAAGTTACCTTTTTAAAATTTATTTTTAGTAAGATTTTGCTATTCTGTTGTTTTGCTGAATAGGGTGGGCAACTTCTCTGATAAAAAATAATAAACTCATAACAAAAATAAAGTTTTCATTTTCCTCTGTACTTAATGGAAGAAAATTCAAGGTCAGGCACTACCCAAACTTCTTCAAAAAGTAAGTTATTTAACTAAAACACTTTTATTTTCCAGTGTAATAATTGACCAGAAATTGAATTTTGCATATTTTGGGTGACCAAAAGAAAGACTGCCTCTCCTACTTTATGGAAGGCATTATCTATAGATATATATGTCAGTCTTTTGAAAGGACATAGTTACCAGCTGTTGCCAAACTGGAAATCAAGTGCACCTCTTGCATGTGGCAGTAGAAAGAGGTTAGGAAGGGCAAGGCTTTTAAATGGTGGAAAAAGAAGACTCTTTTTCAGTTTTTGGATTAGTTTTTATTCTGAGATGTTAGATTTACTAATTAAACATTGCATTATGGAAATATACTAGCAGGACTTTAGTCTTAGTGATCTAATCACATAAAAATATTAAGAGCAGTCAACATATTAAACGTGTAATCTCCTGTAGTCTTAAAATGCCATAGATCCTATGTATTTGAGTTTACCTGGGATTGGACTAACTTCTTTTGAGCCTAACAGATAGATTTTTGTTTTAGATGTATGTTTCTAAGCTGAGGAGAGTATGAGTGAGAAAAACATCAATATGAATAAATTTAGAAAGGTTTTAGAAAAAATTCTGCCATACGACAATTATCTTGAGCCCTTTTTCCATAGTTCTTTATACAGAGTCTACTACCTCTTATTAGTGTAAAGATTTTCCTACCGATACTATTAGTAGCGATTTATAGACAGTTATTTGCAGGGCAGTCCCATCCTGCCTTTTGACTTCCTGATCAGCACTGGCCGGTTTGGAAGGAAACTGGTTTGCAACAAGAGTGGTATCCAGCATGTCTTTTGCTTTAACTAAAATTTTCTCCGGTTTTATTTTATATGGAATTATTTTTACATTCCCTCAACACATTTTTATCTGTATAGTGTCCTATTTTTTAATCATAGTTCACTTGCAGCAGCATCATTTTGCAATCATCTTGACATTTGTAATGTCAACTGTGCAGACTTCCATTAACCTCATTTTGCCATCATCTTGATGTATCAACCTCCATATAGACCTGCACAGAAATAATTTAGCATTCATCCTAGTGTGTGCAGTAACGTCTCATTAGACTTAAACTAACAGATTTTTGTCATTATAATTTGCCATCATAATAACCTAGTCTTCACAGATTTAATGTGACAGTCTTTTGCTGCTGTAACTCAGACTTTGAACAATAGACATCCCAGGGGACTTCAGGTGAAGTCAGTGTAATTAAAACACATGCCCTCAACAGTCCTATACTTTAAGCATTTTGTCAAATATCTTAAATAATAATTAGTAATAAAATAATAATTAATTAAGTGTTTAGCATTTGTTTAGCTCGTGTTTTCCTCATTTTCTATGTGGAAAAGAAAAACTCAGAAGTTGAATGATGAGTGACTAGCAAATCTGCTGATAGGATTTAGGTCTCCAGATTGTCTCTGCACTCTTGTATCCGTTGGGCTGATATCCTCTAACAGCACAATTAATTTTGTTTATGAGCTGAATACAAACTTGAACTGTATGTGACAGGTTTTATTAACTAGTCTGTAATTCTTGTTTCAGAGAGTTACAGAAATATGGAGTTGAGAGGGATTTGATTTCTTCAGCAAGGGCTGAGACAGGTCAAATATACTTTGTTACCCTTGAAAGAATTTTGTTAGACTTTTTCTTACAGCTTTTGAGTTACAGGATTTGACAACCTCCCTGAGTATATATTTTCATATATGTGAGTTACCAGATATTTTTACAGTTTTCTTCTAAGATCAAATCTAAGTTGGCTTTACCCAAATGAAGCTGTTGTTCCTGTCCTCAGCATACGTGAAAAAAAAAAATAGATCATTGGCATCTTTACATGCTGAAAGGCAGCAGTTGTGTACTCTTTTGCCTTTCCTTCCTGAACTAAACACGTGACCTTCTTTCAGCCTTTCCTCACAAAGAAAACTGACTATTTGGATATTTGGGATGCTACGTACTCTTCAGTTTGCCCATGGCTTTCAAAAAGCATAGGGTCAAAACTGGACATGACTGAAACATTTACTGAATAAAGCTATGGAAATAGAGGATGGGGTGACTGGAATAGAGCTTAGGCTGTAAGAGCTTGTGAGTTCTCTTTCCCTAAAGAAATCTGGGTTTCTGTTAGTAGATAACACATTTAAAATACAAATTGACCTTGAATTGTCTTTCGCAGAACTGATACGGCTTGCCTGCAGACCTAGGTGAATTCTCTGTTCAGTGCATATGGATTGTTGACTCAGATTCACAGTCACCTCTTAGTTTCTTATTGATATTCTTTGCAATCAGCTTGGTATTTTTTCCCTGTCCCTTACATATTGTATTTGCTTTTGTTTTCAAAATACCTGCTTCTCTTCTGAACTAAATTTGTCTTTGTTTGTAGTTGTTTATTTTTAAGCAGGGCAACTTACTTTCTTCATAATGACGTGTAGGCAGCTAGAGAGTGTTTCCAAACATCTTCCAATTATCATTCACATTTTTCTGTTTAACTTCTTTCTCCTTACTGATTAGGGTTTGTAATTGTTTTCAACTTTGTGAATTGGCTTCTCTTAAAAGATGTATAGACGCGTATTCGCATATGTTACCATCTCCTGCACTGGCTTGTTTGTGCACTTGGTTTCTCAGCTATCTACACACATGCAAATGTGCACGTGTGCACAAAATTGGTTAAGATTTCACTCTATCTACATATGACCCAAGTAATCAAGTCATGATTACTTGCATTTAAGCAACCACCTGTTTTGGATCCCTATTCCAAAGTGACTACAGTATAAAGAAGATAGATTGCTTGGGGACAGCAGAAATATAGTAATAAAATGTAGCTTAACATGTTAGAGCATGGTTTCAAGCATAAGTGTTTCATGATACAGAGATGTATTGAGTGGAAATTGGATGGTTTTTAATAGCCCCTTGCATATGAGAGGGCTATGCCTTAATCGTTATATAATGGATTAAAATTTTTAAACTACAAACCCTCAGGAAGCCAAAGCTTCCTTTATAATTTAGGGCAAGAATTTTTTTTTTTTATCTTTTACTTTCTGGTCTAGAGATCAAATAAACATACTAGAAGGAAAAAAAAAAAACCTGCCATCTGTACTAACATTCTCTACAGTGTATTCCTTTTTGAAGCAAAAGTAGGTGGAGAAACAGAAGTAGTAAATTCTGCTTCTGTGATTCATGTTGGACAGACTTTTTTTTCTTGCTGATTTCACAGCAAAATTAGAAACCCTCTATTTACTTCTGTTGTGATAAAGCAGTCAAAGATTTGTTTTTCCTTTGCTGCTGACACACAAGTGAATTTTTCATAACAGGAAGTGAATAATATAAAGACCACGAGCCAGTATACCACCAAGGCAAATGAGAACTCACACGCTGAGCATTAGTGCTTAGACAATTCATATCCCCGTCCTCCCTTCACTTCAGTTCCGTAATCCCTGGAGCTAACTAACCAGTTCCTCCCACACAGATAGATGTGATAGATTTGCAAATACTGGCAAGAGCACAGAGAGAACTTATGAGCCTAATAGTTGAACTGAGCAGCAGACTTGGATTGCCTTTATTACTATTTGGTTTTTTGTTAGCTTTGGCAGGGAGTTAAAAACAGGGTTGAATAAAGGTTGAAATGTTTTCTGAAATTATAATCAGAATATTGTATGTCTTAGGTTTATGCGGTAAGCTTTTTACCTGATGTTGTTTTGTCAAACAGCATGTGCCACTGGGATATTTAAAGAGTTGTAAGAGGTTTGTAAATCTGTTCCGTGTGGCATGCTACCTATTTGTTATTTTCTTGTTTTATCTGTTAACAGGAAAGGCGATGCTGTCTGTGTTAGATTATATAAACTGCAATATGGTGTGCTTATTTTTTGGTGTTTGCATCATATTAAATTACAGTGAGATGGGAAATTTGCTACTCTGTGGAGGTTGTTAACGCCGTTCTCTATTTATTTATTTATTTTTAGTTGGTAAGCTATCCACCCATATATATTATTTGGCTAATGCAGTATTTCTTTTTCAAATCAAAAATTTAATTTTCATATTGTGGCTGGATTTGGAGTTTTGTTGTTGTTGTTTGACAGAAAAGTCGTGAATTTCAAGGTAGCTTTTTAATATTGTATAGGAGAGGAAGAGTTAGGGGATTCACCTGTCCAACCTGAGGTTTGACCCTTATCTTCAAGTCTAACCTCCTGCCATTTATGTTGCTAAGACAATAAACTTGGCTGCCAAACGTGGATGTTGAAATCCACTGCTTTTCTAAGGTCACACTGATGTATACTGAATCCAACCTCCTAAACGCTCCCTGAACAGGCCATGTTTTCAAATTGCTGCTGGCTTCTTTGGAATTTTTTTCCAATTTTGCATTACAGTCACACTCTTACCATTAGGAAGGAGATACTTGCAACTTTACCAATACTTGTTTTTTTTAAAAAGGACTTCTCAAGCAGTAAAACAAACAGCCTCTGTATAGGTGTTTGTTAATAGAAGGCTGAAAATTACCCTAACCAATACCACGAAGAAGAAAATTTTCTTTGATTTAACCCTTTGCCGATTGTGAAAGAGGACAGGAAAGGCAACGTTAAACCAGAACTACCGGAAATCATTAAAAAAAAAAAAAAGCTACATCTTTAAAATCATTCTAAATTTTCCATCCTACCCGTGACTTTGAAGGTTGCTCTTTGCCCCTCCTGGGGCGCAGGCATTGCAACTCCTGAGCATTGATGGGGGGTGATGTAGGTCGCAGCTTGCTACTTACAGTGTCTGGGAGTTTCAGACAAGTAGCCTCTAACTAACAGCATTTATCAGGTAGACATGCACTACTTGATACACATCTACCGTGAGGTTGCGACTTGCTTCCTGTACTTGAATGAAAAAAAAGAGCTTTTAATGCTGCTTCAGACAAGAAACCCTGTGTAAAAGCAAACTTGGTGTGTCAAAATCATAGCTTCTCTTCCAGCTCATGCACACAACATGAATATATACCACACTAGCCAGAAGGGACTGACAGAAGTATATACAACCTTCCTCTTGGCAGTTCAGTTGAAGTTTCTCAGTTTAACCCGATGACACAGCATCTGTAGCTGCTGAAAAGTAGCCTTCGATTTTTAAGAGCTGCTCAATTTTCTTAACCCCCTCCCAAAAGGAAAACCAGCAAACCCAGTAGGTTTGAACATTTACTTTTGTTATTCCTGTGGCCCAACAAATCTTGAATCTTCTTCCATATAATGGAGGAGCTTTGACAGCAGGAAGTGAAAACATTTCTGGGCTGAAAGTTTCAATTCTCCAGTGAATGAAGTGTAGGCTCTCCTGAGACACAGGAGTTTTGAACCCTCTCAGCAGGAAGAGGGGAAATAAATCTAGATCTCCTGCATATGGGAAATTGTTTAACTTGTAAGGCATTGTAAGCATTACCACCAACCACCTCTTTTAGCTGTGCTTTAGAGGAAAGAATTGGCCAGCACGGCGTTTCCTGTAGAGCCAGATCTGGGTGTTCTCTGATGGTCTCAAATATATTGTCAGAGAGGAGACAGGAGTCTGTGGATGATGACTAGAGGTAGAAGTAAGGCAGACCACAGAGCTCTGTCAAGACTAAGGCCCTCTGGTCATATTGAGAAACAGAGTTTTAGGCACTTGGAAAGTTTTGAATTAAAAATGAAGTCGCTCTAAAAGATTCAAATGAGTAACAGTCATGAGGATCACAGCTCTGGAATTGGGCACCTCCATTCTCAACAACATCTACTTTTGGTCCTTAAGTACGTTATTGGAACTGGGCTTCAATTACTGCGTTATGGAGGGTGATGTTAAATATTTTAAAATGGAAGTTTTGCATAGTAAGCAGCTGCTTTTCTTAAGGCTCTATTTTGCTTGGTCTCCTTCTCCCTCAAATCATCAAAATGCTGCTGCTGTCACAGTGTGCTGTGCTCTGCTTCAGATTATTTTCTACATCAGTTCAGCACTTGCAGTTCCTGTGGGCTGCAAATTAATCCTTTGGACTCTGTTGGCATGTACTGTACATCTAGGTTCTCCTGGGTATTAATTTGACTATCAGTGTGGAAAATGCCAGTGGCTGTAAAGGTTAGATGTGTGTTAAATTTGAAAACAAACTTACTTAGAGGTATATTACATACTTCATTTTAGTGTTTATTTTTCTGTATAATCCAGGGGTATACCTATAAGCTTGCAGTCATCATGATTGGACTTTTCAGCCTTTAAACTATAACACTATTTTTCAGTTTGTTAGATCTTGAAAAAAAGAATACGGTAAAGAAGGAAATGGCTGTGTCCTTTCAAACAGCTTTGCAACTGAAGCCATGACATGATTCTTTATGGCCTGTGTACTGTCTAAAGGCCATACATGCTGTACAAATTATATACTGTAGAAAGTAGCCCTGAAAAAATCTTTGGAAGTCCCCTGCCAATGTATTATGTGATTACCTGTTTTTCTTTCCCATATAAACTCGGGAGGCATGGGGCTGGGGTAGGGCAAGTCCTGCCTGCTTGTGGTGTACAGCCTGGATTTGGGAGTTAAGGAAAGTTCCCGTAGTCAGAAAGAGGCCATGAGACACAATTTATGTACCACTTTCTGTCTGTTTCTTCTGTGGGTTGTTTCTGGGCTGTATATAGCAACAGTACCGTGTGGCTTTGTTGGGAACGGGAAGGTCAAATGTAAGTCAGCAGCTTTTTTTTTTTTTTTTTTTTTTTTTCCTCAAAAGCAGCTTCTGACTTGCCGCAACCTGCGTTCGCATTTACACAATCAGTTCTGAAACGTGTGAAACAGCACTACTTTTTCCCCGTTTGGGAGAGAGACTGCAATCCCAGAAAGCTACGCTGGGAAAGAACAGATGAGTGCATGAGCGTTCCCGCTTCTCTCCTAAATTGGGAGGATCGTCTTTGGGAATCGGGTGGGGGCCATGTGCCGTGGTGCCAGGGGGGGAAAATCTGTTTCATAGAGCTCCCAGGGCAACTGAATGGAGAGCGGTAAATATATTCACTCCGCTCGATAAGGCCGAATGTTACTTGGAGAGCTGTAACACATAGTTTAAATCCATTACACATGCCACCCTGGGAGCAGAGCCTTATATGTAGAGAGCATGGGCTGCCCTATTATGGGAAATCAACTTTGTTTTGAGGGAAGCGGAGTATTGCTTCTGCGCAGGTCCTGGAATTTGAAACATTTCGGGGCCTCCGAAGAGCACTGGCATTAGTTACCATGTCGGCTCCGGGGGAGTGAGGATCCCTCGCTTTCCCCGAGCGGGACACAGACCCGAGACGCAGTTAACAGTAACCCCGCGCCCGACCGCACCGCTTGCTGCATTCTCCTCCTTAAGAGCTGCTGGGGCTTGTTGGGTCATAGCTGTCATTACGCAGGGACCAGCCTAACTCAGCACAAGCTGCTGGAGCAGCAAAGTTGGAATACACTTTGCCAAGAAATATTTCGCTGTTGTTTTCTTTTTCTGCTTTTTGTGGAGAGATTTCATGTCTGCTCACACTGTTTGGTATGAGGAAGTGGAAGATTATTGTAAGTATGAACAGACTCACATAATTTAGCACAATATTCACTTTGACAGAGCAGTACAGTGCTATGCAGCCCACTAACAGCATGCATTTTTAAGTGTTTATTTTCCAAGTCTAAAAAAGGATATAGCATTGGGAGAAAAATAGAGAGAATTTTTAATGTCTCTTTTGCGGGGGGTAAAATCCTGTGCATACAGTTATATATGAAAAAAGCAATCCAGAAATGCTACCCAGCTTTGCCTTGAATAAAGAAAATATGTTTCTTCCTGAAGTTCACCACTTACTAAGGCATGGGGTTAAATTTTTTTCTTGAGAAGACAGACCGATATGTCTGCAAAAACCAGTGTCATTGTTATAATAATTTGGCAACACATCAAAGGATTAATCATTTGCTTTGAACTGTAATGGCATAAGCAGTTTCACTGCCTTATATTAACTTACACAGTAAAAGATCTCTTCTCTCGTTACTAAACTGTCTGGTAACAACGGAATGAGGGGGTGTCAGTTTTGCTCAAAATGAGCAGCAGCTGAGCTCTCCCATGCTCTTCCCAGGAAAGAGCAAGCGTGTTTTCCAGACTTCTGCTTGTTTGTTAGTTTAAAGCTATTCTTTATCTGGAATAAGAAGAAAAATAGAGGATGTCAAGAATAAAAGGAGGAGAGAACCAAGAATAAAAGAACGAGAGAGGGTTTTAAAATCCATCTACCAAACTCCCAGACGATCCTTCTCCTTCCTCCCCGACCCAAGCTCTCAGAACAGATTGTGTTGAGAGAGAGTGTCAGTATTGTCCTGACTTAATCTATTGTCCCCACCCCCTGTTTTATAATCTTTTTTCTGTCTTCCACTTGCAGCTTAGTCCTGTCTGTATAATAACAGAACTGCTGCTTTTCTCTTCCTTTTTTGATCACGGAAGCTGGGGGAATACACACTCTCATTTGCTCTATGCATGCATTGCATATAATTTGCTCAAGTCTAAGGACGCTTCTTAGAAATAATGTTAGATTTTGTTATGTTTGACAGCAAAGAAGCTTAAAACAGAAAATTCCAGGTTGCAGGTGTGGGTTATGTCATAGCTTGCTTTCCTTGTTTTAAGACTAAATCTAATTCTGTTTTCTTGGGCAGCAAATAGTAATCTTAAATCAACTATAGCTTTTCCAGATACAGTTTTACACTGCTAGGAGAGGTCCTGCAGTGGTAGGACCCTTTACTCTTTAGATACAGTCTGAGAGTTTAAGAAGGAATAAAATAATGAGCTCACCACCACATATTAAATAATTAGGAGGCAGATTGCTTCACTTCTGAAAATACTGGGGGTGAGGAAAGGAGTGTTTTACTTCTTGTTGGCAAGAGAAAAATGGCTTTCTCTAGAACAAACCGTGTAGTGCCAAACTCTTCCTGATGGTGCTCTTTTGAGAGGAATAAGGAAGATTTGCTGTCTTCATTTCTCTGCCTACTCACTTTCCAAGACCACCACAATACTGACCACTGACTGCTCTTCAGCCTTGGGAAGGAAACAGTGCTACGTGGGGAGCTGCTTGCTAAATAACGGTGAAAGGTCTCTGTTGCTTAGCTCAAAAGTTATGATTGCACTCTGAAGATGTAGTAGTTGAAAGACAGAAAAAATTAGCTGCCTTAGAGCTTTTGAAGAATATGAATAGCAAACCAGGGTTGCATTTAGCAGATAAATAGCATTCCTGACAAGAGCCATTAAATCACTTGCTAAATTATGTCACGTAACTGTGTTCATATCTAATATGAAAGGGAACTGTCCTAGCACATCTTGGAAATTATTTAGTTGAACTGATTTCCTCTCCTCTATCCTGACTCTTTTAAAAGGCAAGGCATTATTCTCAATGCAATTTTGTATAGTATCGTCAAGGCTTTTTATAGTTGTAGTTCAATAAAAAAGGAAAGCCCATATCTGCAGTATGTTGCAAAGTGTGTCCAAAACAAAGCTCTCAAATTTATCTCTAGTCTTCACTTAAGACATGTCCCTTCTCCCTCTCATTCCCTTTGCTTGTTTTGCTTCTCTCTATGTATCAGATGAAAACTTCTTGCTGACTTGCAGAGGTGAGAGCAATGTTGCTTACATTTATGAGGTTTTTTTTAAATCCATGCTTTCTCTTTTCTTAAAGTTCCCTCTCAAACCACTGATTTCTGCACCTACCTCTTCCTTTCTCTCTTATATGTCTCTCCACGCTGCAGCAGGAAATGCAGCTTCTCCATTCCCTAGTTGCTTTCATTTCTGCTGAGGATGACCTTTGTGAAAACACGAAAGTGTTCATTCACTGCACTGAGCTTTACTTTCCTTCCTGAGCTCTTCGGTGCTTACTTCTCTCTGATGTGGACTGAAGACTCCTTGGGGCAGGGTACTATCTCTTCCTAGATTTCCACACGTACTTGGACAATGCCACCTAAATAATGAAGTGATGAGGAAATTAAATATCATAGATTTCATTGTGTTAATTTAATTAAGATGAGATTACTGTAAACTTTCTCGTAGAATTCACTCTCTCTAGGGTATTCAGTGTCATATGCTGCATTTCTTTTTCTGAGAGATATAACCCTCTTTCTGTGCCCTTAATCTGATGTGGAACCAAATTCTACTTACAGTCACACAAAGACATCGTCTTTCTCTTCTTGGATTTGCATAAAGTACTGACTAAAAACAGAATTAATCATAAACCAGTCAGTTTAGTAAAGAACTAATCCTACCTGAAATGTAGTGGTCACAGGGGGTCTCATACCAGTTATTCATGATTTTACCATACTAGGGGTACATCTACATTGGTATCTTAGCTCAGATTGGGAATGCATTTCTAAAGTGAATTCCCAGATTTCCCTGCTTGCCGTATTTTGATTCACATCCCGGAGTGGTCTTGAGATTAGTGCACAAACTGCATCGCTGTTGGAGGAGACTGCGCTTGAAAATGCACTCCAAGAGATCAGCTAATGCACGCAAACACTTCATGGGTGTTTTGTCTGCAGCATCAACCTGAAGCTGCTCCAAAGCAAGCCTTGTGAAACATTTTGTGTGATGTTGGGTTGGCAGCACCAACTGTTTAATGTTACAAAACTGCACCTGTTGAGGCTTGCAACTTGCTGTAGCCTAAGACAACTCGATGAGACAGGAGGAGGATAGCAACAGATTTCTTTAGATCTTGTATTTGGGGAAAGAACGGCTTTTAAAATCACTCCCCAGCCTGTGGAGGAGGATGCTTCTTCCTGTCTACCATATTCAGTGACAGCTCCCTAATTCTTGGTCCCCAGGCTGCCCTGATGTATCGCAAGTGTGTATGGCTGTTTTGAGGACAATTATTTAGCAGAAGGCAACAGTTGAGGAACAGTAGTCAAGCAGCATGTTATATATGAAACTAATGATCTTGTGAAAATTAACCTACTCACTTTTTTATTTTTTTAAAGGAAAACACTCAATTATGTAACTAATGAAATGTAGTTACCAATCAGATTGAGTTATTTATACCTGAAAAGGTACATTAAAAAAAAAAAAAAGGTTAACCCTAGAGTTATACTGTGAAATTATTTGAGCCTCAGAATTGCCCAAAGCATGATCTTTGAAAGATCACTAAAGGTAACAGGATTAAGTTTATATATTTTTGTCATGCATTCCTTTAGACAAAATCACATTGAACTGGATTGTGAACCAAGGAGCTTTGATTTGAAAAGGATGACTTGTTGATTTTCACAGTACATTTTCAATTAAATGTTACCCCAAAGCTCAATCATCATTTTAGAAAGATAATGATCGTACTGCGTTACAGCTAACCACTGCAAAAGACTTCTCAGTAAATTTAGTGGAACTTTATAGCATCATAATGTTATCAAGAAGAATGCACTTGTAATAATACCGTATCACTGTCAGGGGAAGCAGAACAGCACTGGGAATTTTAAATAATTGTGCTGTATCAAAGAATGAGCTTTGTAGAAAGCAAAAATAATGGTTAGCAGAGTGTGGCTTTTCAGAATGGCTTGCCAGCTGGGCTATACCAGAGAACACGTTCATTCATCTTCCTGAAAAAACACGCGGAGCAAAGACGTTCATTTTGATTTGGAGTACTCACTGCAAATACTATAAAACTTTACGTTCGAGGTTACTTGCCACATATATAACAAATTGGAAAATTTTTAGTGATGTGTTTTGAAGGAATGATGTGCTGAATTTTAAGAAAGTCATAATCTTTCTTGATTCTGATCATAAGTCCTATTTTAATCTATGGATATTATTCAGAGCACGAGAGTGATAATGTTTGGGAGTTTTTCCTGGTCCTTTCTGACTCTAATTTTGTGTATTTTAAGCAATCCATCCCTATATGATTAATTTTTTATCAATTGTGTGCAACCTGTTACTCCTAATGGCTAAATATGGTATGTAAACATTGCAAGCATAGGTAGAAGAAGTAAATGGTCTTATTCAAGCAAAAACATATGTTCATGTAAGTCTAAATATGTGTGTACAAGACAATAGTTAAGATGGCATATTTTCAATTAATTTTATTTCTCAGAACACTTTTTAAAGGATCATCTTCAACAGATATAAATTAACATGCTTCTAGTCATAAAAAGAATGCAATCATAAACATTTTCTCATAGAAAACATTGCAGAAATACAGTAGTCCAAAGTATTTTTTTTTTCCTAAGTTTTTTTTTTTTTGGTGAAGTATCCTAATGGTTTGGGGATTCCTTTTTAAAAACAAAAATTAGAGAGAAAAACATTTGGTATTAGTAGCTAAAAACTCTGCAGTGTGTAGAGCTAACCTAAATGGGGACTCAGAATTATCACATTTTGCTTGCCTTGCCTTTGCTGGTAGATTCTGAAAGATCACTGGGGACCTAGAGGGGATTATGAACAACACGAAACAAGAGAGTGTCATATGAGCATGAGAGAATTTTAGTCAGGCTAGTCAAATCCGTTGTTTATGTTTCTTTTGACCACTTTATTCCTGTAGCTGTCAGTAAAGCCTGGAAAAGCTGTGGGTCTTTAGCCCTTCAAAAATGGCCTGTTTAAAAAAAAAAAAAAAAGAAACAACAAAGTCAGTATCTGATATTCTTAATATGAACTTAGAGAGAAGACAAGCAAAAAGCTACCTTGAATATGCACTTGACAAGGTATTTGACATTGCCCCCCTTGAAGACTGATCACATATATTTCTTTCAAAGTGTGGAAATTACTACTTGTGAAAAATCAGTTAAGCTGATTTCACATGTTTGCCCTTGAGCAGACATTACTCCCCCAAGGAGCCTTCATGTCTCGCCCCATGGGTGTCTGCCACATTCTAAAATTGGTGAGTGCCTGTGTGTCGGAGCGTCTGTATGCATGCACGTTTGTTTTTAAAGGAAATTATCCATGCAAAAGCCTCTTAATTTTGTGTAGTGTAGGGAATGGAAAGAATTTAAAGGGTGATTGGAATTTGACATTTCTGCTTTTTTATTCTGAAAGATACTTTGATTAAAGTGTTGGAAGGCTCAGTTAATGGAGGCGTTGCTGCTATTTCAGATATACAGGGTATGTGATTTGAAGGCGAGCCAAATCACAATGAAACGGAATAATGATGTCCTTGGTTTATTTTTTCCTTGGTGCATTCAGGTTTTGATTGGATTGTGAGCAAGGCAACAGTCTTCTCTCCTAGGAAGCTCTGCCGGTCCTTGGAGGCTGGCGTTCTGTTATCAAAGCAGGAGCGCTGTCTTGTGAAGGTCATGGACTACAGGGGCAGAAGAGGGGGTAAAACAAATGGGGTTGGGCGGAGGGAGAGAAGAAAGAAAAGAAGGACAAAACTAAATACAAGACTCTCATAAGAAACATTTCTGCAGCAGGATCTATTACTACTTTGACCCAGCTGGCACTCTCCTGATGGAGTATTTATCAAAAGATTTGTGAAGAACTACAGTGTCCCTGTCCATCTGTCCTTCTGCCTTTCCCCTCCTCCTGCTCTAGCCACAAACATAAATACTTTTGTAGTTCTGTTCATCTTGTTCCGGCATTCATTTTTTTATTTCAAAGTTTTTCTTTGGAAAAGATTATTCATGAATTGTTTCTGTCTAAACAAAGCTCAGAGCTGTTGCTGGGGTGGTGAAAAATTAGTGTAGGCATGCTATTTTTTAAAAGGTTAATAGTATCCTTAAATAGTTAGCATTATAAGGGGGTATTAAAGAGCTCCTGGTGAAGTCCCTGGTTGGTGGATACTGTAGACAAGCTGTTAAGCAGCTGGGAACTCGTTTTGGTTTAAATGGGTGATGCTGAAGATGGGAATAACTGGGAAGATTTGTGTCTGTTTCTTCAATGGCTGAAGGACATAAAGCTGTTAGACATAAAGCTATCCTGCGACTTTCCTGAGCTTAGGAAGTATGAACTAACTCGCTCAACCCTTTCTGTCAGTCTGAAAGCCCTTTGATATGGGGTTGTCTAGTCTATCCCAAAGTGAATCAACTACCAAAGAAGAAAAACGTGAGGAAGTTTGTTTGGGGAGAGAGAGAGAAGGGGAAAGAGGCACTTCTTGCTGCTGAGAGGCAAGGGTGAGGGGATGGCTTGTTGCCTCCGAGATACAGAAATGAAAGTCCGATGTCCACAAGTACACCTTCACAATGATCCTGCCCACCTTAAAAGGAGTTCATTGGAACTGCCTGCCTGAAAAACAGGGAAGATGATACTCAGAAGGTGCAAATCAGCAATGACCTGGCTGTGAATTTGTGGATGTGATGCGTGTAGCCATATTTATTTGAACTCAATTTATTCTATTTTATGTCACTTTCAGTGGAAATTGTTGGCAGCCCAAAGTGAATGAATCCCCTAGATGTTAGGGGAGCAACAGTATTTTTTTTTATTAATTTCACTTCACTTTATTTACCGTCGGCCTTCTCTTATCATTTGATTTAGTACATCATACATCCTTAATATTTATTCCCCTCCCACGCCCTACAAATTGTGTGGAAAATAGAAAGCAGTGTTTTTTTACACAAAATTCTAAGGCCACATTTATAAGTGCTTGGCAGACCGCTGGTTACTCACTCGCTAAAAATGTAGAAGATCCAGATTAAAGTGTTTGCTCTGCTTGTTCTCTGTTTACAGAGGAGAAAGTTTCAGTTGCATCAGATGTTGAATGGAAACCAAAGGTGAAGCCAAGACACTTCTCACAAAATGGAATTCTTGCTTTCTCGCCAACATTAGAACAATTCCTTTTATAGTAGTCTGTAAAGGACAAGCACGTTATGTGGTTGATTCTGTCCCTTCTATTCTTCCTAATGGTTACAAAAAATGAGTTCTGAAAACTCTGACATAGGAAGGACGGAAACTTAATGCTGTGGAATAAATGGTGAATATCAGGAGCTATTATCTCAAAGCAGAACATGTAACACTTAATGGGAACAAAAGTTCTATAAACATAATAAATCATCACAGATCTTTATTTTAACTTTTTGGTCTAATTGTTTGAAGTTCCATGATTTCTGTATCCTTGCAACTGAATGATACAGGATGGCTCAGTAATACTAATATAGATTTAAATAATGGTGTTTTAGTCAATCTCTCCATTTTTCTGTAGAGCATTGTAAGTTGAATTCATACTTAACTGTATCAGACTCCTCTGTCTGGAGTGAAAGATATCCACAGTGAAGTGATTTTTCCCACATTACCTGAGTGATGTACGGTTTCAGACATTGAAGCTCATCCTTGCCCTGGGAGGCGGGGGCGGTGGGAGGAATTATTAGATTACTTAGTCCCTCTTTACTTCTTGTTCACAACAAGACAGGTCTATTCACAATCAATCCAAAATTACTTCTATTATTAGTACAGTTACTTCTCTCTCTTCTTCAGTTGTTATAGTTAAGTCAATGTAAGTCCATATATTTTGAAAAAAATGTGAACGATCCTTCACCATTTTATTTTGTAAGGACAAATCTATTCTTCTTAGGGAATAACCTCTGAACTGTGAAGCATAGACTCTTTCTACTGATACTCTTGTCAGCTCTCTTTTTTTTTTTTCCTTTAGTCCTTCTGCTACTTTTCTGTGAGTCATGCATATCCATTGCTCTACTGCTTTAGCTACTTTAAATAAGCCCTTTCCTCCTCCAAGAAGGCTTGCTAATTTTCACATATTATCTTAAAATGACTTAACAGTCATTTTGCAAAGTCTTCCCAGCTGCTGCTACTGCTGAATTGATTCATTTTTCTCTTGACATGATGCAGGCAAATATGAAGCAATGTTGACTTGACCAAGAATCCTCCTCTTGACTGAAGGAGGATGTGATTTGAACAAGGACTTGTTCCAAATGTGTCCAGAGGTTTTTTCCCTGAATCTGTCTACAACAGACATAAGGGCTTTTTTTTTTTTTTCCCAATCTTTCCTAGAAAATTCTAATTTAGAAAGTGAAAAATATCTTAGCCCTAAATAGTGGCTTAGGGATTCATATTTCCCTCGTGCAATCGTGCAATAAGTCAGTTTGTGGAGTTTTGTTTAGCTGAGTAGGAGTTCCTCAGAGGTGTTTTGGCTTTCTTGGAGTGCTTACAGAAGCTATTACCCTCTGTATAAATTAATGGAATTCTGCAGAAATCACTGAATGGTTGAGGTGGAAAGTCATCTCTGGATATCATCTAGTTCCAACCCCCCTACACAGAGCAGGGTCACCTAGAGCATGGCCGTGTCCAGTCAGGTTTTCAATATCTCCAAGGATGGAGACTTCACAACCTCTCTGGGCAACCTCTTCCAATGTTTGACCACCCTCATAGTAAAAAGGTTTTCTTATGTTTAAATGGGATTTTCTGTGTTTCAGTTTGTACCCGTTGCCTTTCATCCTGTTACTGGGCACTGCTGAGGAGAGTCTGACTCTCTCCTCTTTAGTCCCCCCCATCAGGTATTTATACACATTGATAAGATGCATCCTGAGCCTTCCCTTCTCCAGGCTGAGCAGTCCCAGCTGTCTCAGCCTCTCCTTGTATGAGAGATGCTCCAATCCCTTGATCATCTTCCTGGCCCTTTGCTGGACTTGCTCCAGTATGTTCATGTCTCTCTTGTACTCTCCGTGTCTTAGAGCCCAGATCTGGACCCAGCACTCCAGATGTGTCTCACCAGAGCTGAATAGAGGGAAGGATCACTTCCCTCGATCTGCTGGAAGTGCTCTGCCTAGCGCAGCCCAGGATGCCCTTGGCCTTTTTTGTTGCAAGAGCACGTTGCTGGCTCATAGTCAACTCATCGTTCACCAGAGATGTTCAGGTTCTTCTCTGCAAAGCTGTTTCCCAGCCAGTCAGTCCCCAGCCTGTACTGGTGCCTGGAGTTATTCTTCCCCAGATGCAAGACTTTTTTATCTTCCTTTGTTGAACTTTATGAGATTCCTGTGGGTCCATTTCTCCAGCCTGTTGAGGTCCCTCTGAAGGGGAGCACAACTGTCCGGTGTATCAGCCACTCCTCCCAGTTTTGTATCATCTGCTAACTTGCTGAGAATGTACTCTGTCCCATCATCCATGTTATTAATGAAGATGTTGAACAATACTGGCCCCAGTATCAGCCCCTGGAGAACACCAGAAATGGTTAGCCTCCAGCCAGACTTTGTGCCACTGATCACAGCCCTCTGAGCCCGGCAGTTCAGCCAGTTTTCAGTTCACCTCACTGTCATCAGCTTGTCATGTGGTATAGATAAGAACGTTGAGACAGTGTTGAAAGCCTGGCTGAAGCTGAAATAAAAAAACCTCCAGTGCTCTCCCCTCGTCCACCAAGCCAAAAAAATCAATGGGAAAATAGCTTTATCAATTATACAATTATTTTTCTGGGCCATATTTGTTTATGCCATCTAAATTATAAGAGCAGTTTTTAATTGTGTGTTCACTTTAAAGTGCAGCACAAAACTCCTGAAATTATTAAATAACATACTCTGCGGGTATGTGAATTTGTAGTATACTAGAAGCTGTCTGCCTGATAACAGTATCTTCCACAAGTCAATCTCTTTGGCATTATTTTGCTTGCAACGTTTTGGAATTTAACATAAGATACTTGAAGTGAATTATTCTTATGGCATTTGAAATGTTGATTTAGAACCAGAAGCTATTAAGAAATCTTCTTTTGGGAAGGGCCATACCTGAGGACTTTGATTTGGAAACTTGTGGACCAGGATGCAATAACTTAATCAAGAGAAAGTGTATTTTGGAGGCAGAATTAAAACAAACTCTATGTGCTAGAGTTTCCAGGGTTCCTTAAGTTGAATCCAGTCATCCACTTCTTCGAAAGTTATCTTCTATTTCAGTTTTTCAGGATATAAATTTGTATCCTATTTTATTTTATTTTAATCATCTATATTCTAATTTTCACCCTCTGTAGGCGATTTGCTCTACCCATAGCTGTGGCCGTTCATGAGAAGTTGCTCTAAGTACGTGTCTGCGTTGTTTCTCCACTATTTACACACTGGAATTGCCTGAGGCTTTTCCTAGTAAACATGAGAGACTTTTTTTAATTTGTCTACCATCATATATTTCTGCAGTTACATGTGAAGACATTGTAAAAATCCCTGACTTTTTTCCTATTTATTTTTTCTGGTGAGAATACATTCTTGGAGTTGTACTTGAGTTTAGAGTATGCTAAGAGTTTGCAAAGGACTCTTATTCTACATGATCTACAACATATAGCCAACACCAATTTGAAATAAAAATGAAGGCATCCACAGTGTGCTTTGCAGATATGTGACACAGTCAATGGATCTGCAAGCATTAACTGGTATCAGTGGTCAATATGCTGTCAAAAGTCCTAAGGCCAAGATGGGATTCTGGATTTGTAATCGTAATAGCAAAAAAGTGGTTCTTTTCCGGTAGACAAAGTTGAATACTGAAATTAGGTTCGTAGAGGAAAGCAAGAAAACATTATGTGAAAAGTGAAGTTGTCATTACTGTGGCCAGGACTCAAATCATATTTTAAGACAGTCACAGATATTGCTAGAGAGAAGGGAGCCCTAGAGATGGGTTTATGAAGTTTCAAGTACCTTAAATGATGGCAGTGACAGGTATTAGCTATTGTGACAGTGGTCAAAAGTTCTGGTTATTCTCAAGGGTATTGCAGGGTTCTTGGCAATGTGATAGGGAAGGCGATGAAAAAATGTTTTAATAATTACAGTATTAACTCATTAACAAGATGAATATCAACTTCTGAACCCATGTATTTAGAGAAAGTCTTTGTAAAGGGGTGTTTATGAGGAAAAAAGAAAATAACTTCAAACTGTTTTACGCCAGTGTAATTCAGATTTATTCCTAATCTAACTCTCTAAAAGAGCTGAATTTATGAATAAATCATTATAATTATTATTGATATAGTGTAACAACTGAAAGTACTATTTGTGGGAAATTGTGTGCACAGTTTAATTAAGCTGTAATATAAATGCAATTTAAAATGTAACTGCAGATTAAGTGTCACACTCAAGCCTGACTTCATACAGAGAGACCCTTTTATGGGGCCCTAACTGCTAAAGATACAGTTAACTTATTATCATTTTTAGCAAGCAAAAGCATCAGTGCTATAGGCTAGTCATAATTGCACTAGAAAATATTTTTTGAGGCATTACTAAAATGTGAGTCCCTTGCTTCTGGGACTAGCACAGCTGGAATACTCCTAGATTGCCTTCTGCAGAGGATCGTTCTGTCACGGGATTTTTCTGTGCAGGAAGAGGGCTGAGAGGAGAGGAGCGAGCTGGCAATTGAATTTAAATACTAGCAAGGCCCCTGCAGCTGCATGCATCTAGACCTGCACTTTATGCGATCATTTAGTCATGCAGTCACATCTTCTCATGCCTACAGTAGAGGAAATATATTTATGCATTTGCAAAATAAATCCAAGAATTTGTTTTGAAGAGAAATATATTATGGTAAATGATAAAACAGTGGGGCAGCTGTTGCAGACAGTTGAAACTACTGGAAAAGTAGAAACTGGAAGGCTGTATGCAACCACTAAGCGATATATGGGGTAGATGGAGGGAAACGATCATCCAGAAAGTAGCCAGAGAGGCATATGGGTAAGGACTTGAGACAAGCAGGCATGCAAGGCGGGGAAATGATCTAGGAGACAAGTGCACTTGGCACCCTCGGAGCAGTGCCACTATGATGCATGTCTGGGAGGAGTCTGCACGAGAACTTAAGGAGGAGAAAACCCTGAAAAAGTGCACGTAGCAGTAGTAGGGGTTATTTTAGCAGTCTTTATTTCTAATCTATATCTTTGTGTCACTATGTCTTCTCACAGTGGGGGGCAGGTAGGTTCACAAGGCCTTGCTTCTGGAGTACAGCTTTCCAGAGAGCAGTGTGATAACCTCGAATGAGCAAGCATAGATTTCTCACTGCGAGCCCTTTACAGTTCTCCTCCCCTTCCCTCCGCAGTGGGCCTGTTGTATATGGTTCAGTATGCCTCCATATAGCCTAAATCATCTTATTCTGTGTCTAGAAAAAACTATGTGATGGGCTTATGCAGCCTGGCAAAAATTACCGATTGTGCATGAATTGTGATGGATCTAATGCATCATAGCTTGTTAATTTAGACCTGACTTGTAATGTGCCTAGTTTCTGTTTAGTTTTCACACCTAATAGAGACATCTGTGTAATAGGTCATCTAGTTTGGCCTGGTTCGTGGCTACACAGGGTTTGGTATGAGCTTACTTCTTAATGAACCTTGAATGAGAAGCCTCCATAGACTACAGTAACCAGCAGATGTCTCAGGGAGGCCCTTGAGCTTCTTGAGGCCACGTTTCTGTGCTTGCCCTCCTCTCCTACCTCTGCACCCACCGCGTTGCAGCTGACTGGGGCAGGTTTGCATTCTGCACCGGAGGTTGAAAGGCCTGGAGTGAATATTGCCGCTGAGATTTGGGCTAAAGCCGCAGCGTAGCAGAGCAACACATGTTCGAAACAGAGGCGTATTCATTTGAAACTTGACTAAGGAACAAAGGAATGTCACAGTTTTCCAGGGGCCTCATCCTCAGCAGTTCTTCCAGGGCTAGTCCCATTATTCATTGTTGGGATGCCGATGCCCATGCCAAACCACTCAGTCAGCTATGCACTTCTGGATCTATTTTGCTGATTTATTTTTCATGGTTCTCCCTTCACCCCCTTCCTCCCACCAGCCCAGCAATAGTGGATTCAGTTTTTATATAGTTTGAATAAAACAAGCTTAGGGGCATGTTACAGTTCAGCACAAAAACCTGGGAAAGTTAGAATGGGCTTGATTGCCTTGCACAGTAGGTTGAGGGAACCACTGGCAAACGTCCTACTCGTCTCAATCTCCTTATTGACCGTTCACTTATTGTCAGGAACTTGAAGTTTTGGAATTAGTAATATGGGTTGCTTCTGCCATTGGTATTGAATCCTTATTTTCCTTTTTTTCAGACAGCTTCCTCATTGCTGCTAAGAATCTACATAGCAGTTACGCTGCAAGCCTTGACCCTGAATCGTCAGCAAAAAACGCTAATCCCTTTTTACTGTCTGAAGGGATCTTATTCCCTCTCACTGCTTTAGAAAACCAATACCAGAACAGAACAAAGCAAAAAATACCTTTTCTGAAGCCTTTGTCGTCAACCAACAAACAGGACTTACCGTGGATTTTATTTCTGTGGTATCAATAATATTGTCTTTTGATCTGTAAAAATGGCTGTTGTCACCTATAGTACTTTACTGTTTATCTCCAAAGAACATAAGTCTCATGCTCTGTGGTGAGACTTCTCTGAGCCAGGAAAAATAAGCTAAGTTCTCCCTGTGACACTGTGGGAACGTCTGACTGCTGCTCCTCTTCTTCCTCAATATTAGGTCTGCAGATGTTCCAGTAGTTTCAGCTGTAAGGCAATTTGGTTTTGCGGTAAATCTTTTCTCCCAAAATCTTTCCCTCTGACTGACTATATGTATTTAATCCCCCCTTGAACCCTGAAAATGATCTGTCTCTTTTCCTTAGGGATCTTCTTTCTCTTGCTGTGCTTCCTTATTGCTGGTTACTTGGAGACTGAGGAAACAAGTGATAGAGAAAAATGTAGTTTTCTCTTGGGAACTTAATTCACATTCTCAACTGGGAGAAAAGAAGTGTTTCAATGGCATTAGAAGAAACAATGCTTGTATTTTCCTGCGTAGTGAAAATGTTATGTAGTCTATTTTCCTGGTGAAAAGTGGGAGTTCAGTACTGTCTTCATACTACATTTAAAAGTCATTGCATTTAGTGATATAATATTACGAAATATTAATAAACTCACAAATCTTTTTCCCTTTGCCATTTATCATGAAACTTGACTGACTGCAGCTTCTCTGACTTACTGATTCATATGCCTAAGTTGAGTGCAACGATGCTGTGTTCAAAGATTTCTTTTGATAACAACTAGGACTTAAATCATACTGTGAAGAGTATCTATGATGATTTTCTCTTTTATTGTCTTACTGCTTACAGAGAGGGTGACCTCACAGACTGGTGGAAATCAGTGTTATTTGTCACTCATTAGGTTCTTGCAGCTCTGCACTGCAGTTCCTTTGAACTCTTGGGAAGCCATAAGCCTGCTGTGGACAAGATATTGTGGGAATTTGCCAATCCACCCTTGGATAATGGTTATACCATTCAAAGATCAGTGTTCTTAGCATACATGACCTAAGAATAAGTTTAGTTTTTCCATAACGGTAATGCGAAAAAATACTGAAGCATCATACACTAAAGATCCCTCTCGGCTGCCTCAGCATCTTGGCTAGAGTGAGAATAATCATCCTTAGGGTTTGTATGCCTTGAAGAACTATTCAGGGTCATCTTTAAAGATGGCTTCTAGAGTCAAGCAACCAGTTTTTACTTAAAGGCAATGAAGAAATTATTCTTTTTTGTCTGCTCCTTGATCCATGTGATTTGGCCCTAGGGTATTGCTGGAATATCTTTCCCTTGCTCTTTTTCTCTCACATTAATTTACATTTCTGTTATATACAGTGACAGCATAGAGCATTCTGGGTCCCAGATTGCCCCTTTGTTTGCAGCTGCCTTACGAATGACTCAAAAAGAATTTGTAATTCTGTGTAAGAACTGTTAATAATTTCCATGGTTTAGGACCTTGAATTTGCTAGGAGATTTGCGTAGAGGTCATGTGTTTCTCTCAGTAACCAACTGATTGAAAGATACAGTTGCTAAGTGTGGGTTCACTATTGTCCTGTTAGCACAAATGTGTATGCTTTGTTCAAAATCTGAGCAAGTGCTTCAAGGACTATATCCTGAATGTGTTTTTTTCATTATTGCTTGAGCGTGCGATGTAATCCAGTTTTTGTAACTAAAACTTAACTCTACCGCTCATGATGTCCCAAGTCAATGTTCCAGTTTGCTTCACATATCTTCTTTTGAAAACTTAGGTAACTCTGCATACATTTAACAATATAATATACTGTGTATATGTGTATAGTTTGTGTGTGTAAGAGAGAAATGCTGTGACTACAGGAGGCTCTCAAGCTTTTATTTACTGCTAGGTGCATAGTTAATAACAGACTAAGAAGGGACTAAAATCCTTCTGTTACAAAAAAATGTAGGAACTATACTGAGTGCAAAGCTGTACTTTTCCTGATGATTAAAGTTAAAGCTATAGTACCGATTAGCTGTGAGAAGGCTAAGGGACATCTAATTGCTGTCTTCAACTGCCTAATAGGTAGTTATAGAGAAAGTGGAGTCAGAATCTTCTCAGAGATGTATAAGAAAAGGATGAGACAAGGTGCCCTGAGGGAAATTCTGACAAGACCTAAGGAAGAAATTTTTTTTACAAGGGTGCTTTAAGCACGAGAACGGGTTGCCCAGCGAGGTGGTGGATTCTCCTTCCTTGGAGATTTTCAAAACTCAGCTGGACATGGGCCTAAGCAACCTGATGTAACTCTGAAGTGGGAACTGCTTTGAGCACCTGTTGGACTAGATGGCATCTAGAGATCCCCTGCGTCCCAAAACTATTCTGAGATTCTGTATTTACTTTCCAAAGAATGTGCTAAGCATATTTGAATTAGAAAAGAGATAAATCTCTATAGATTTTTTTTTAAGGAAATCATTGAAAGGCTAGGTAATACTATTTAACTTATCCATTTAACCAAAAATTTGTTCTTGAAATTTATCATTTATTTTGTTGTTCTATTTTCTACAACGTGATTTTTCTTCCTTGAGACAAATTTGCCAATCCTATTTTGTGATAGACTTTCTGTATTTTAGTGGGACACCATGCTAGCTGGATGGTTTCTCAGCTTAAAGGTAGTCTCCTGTGATCTTTAGAATTGCTTCACAGTGATACGTGTAAATAACACATATAAAAATACTTTCTGTACTTAATAAGACCATAAAGCAGGAGCCCTGACAACTTTAGATCAGTATAATCTAATACCACTTATGGCAGAAGGCTCTTTTTTTGTTGTGCGGTAATTGTTGTCTAAGCTCTGCATAGCTGTCTGTCAATCTGTGGGCCTTGTACAGGCCTTCTGAAAATAGTTTCTACTGCATAGAAGTAAAACAGATTTGACCTGGATTAACTGGAGCATAGATTCCTAATGAGCCAGATGGATGAACGTTCCTGTTTGGCAGAAATGATAGTTAAAGTGTTTGCCATGAAAATGTCAGCAGTTGCCTTGGTTTTCTCCCAGATAAAAGAAATGACCACTCTAGACCAAGATTAAAATTGAGAAATAACTTCTGTGAAGCATTTCCTCCATGAAAACATCTTATGTCATTAAGAATTTCCCAGAGAAGATCCAAAACTGGAATTCTGAATGAGATCCTTCCCTATGGCTCTGTCTGGGGACAGTGTCTATCATCTAGCTCTGAGCTGAAGAAAGCATCCCAAGAACATTGTCGTAAAACTTGGATTTTAAATAGATGATTTCCAGAAATGCTGATTTAATGAGATTTACATTGTTAGGGCCACAGGGGTGGGATGAGATTCTTGTATCTTCTTGTTTGATTGTCATTGGAACAGACCCTTCCTCCTCTCTACGTTTAAAATTATTTACTGTATTTACTGTTCTCTTAAATGTTTTACATACACTATGTGTTGGGTATTTTACCTCTAATTCAAATTCACTGTTGGAAGTTCTCACTATTTTAGCCTATGAGCAGCAGGAACATGGAATTAATCTGAAGAGTGTGGGCACATATGTCAGGGAAGAGTGGAAGTTTTTGTTTAGTTCATACAGAAAATATTTGACTTGTACAGAAAGTGGGAAAGGTCAGAGGAACTCCTCTCAGATACTCATCAGGCAATATTTTGTAGAATGCAGCATTAAAGATCCCCGCAGCTCACTGTCCTTGTGCAGAAAAAACTTTCTATGTGTTAATGCCTACTCTCCAGGCTCCTCTGTCCTGGCAGAAGAGAACTGCAGTAGTTTCTGACCATCTAGCTGTGTGAAAGTATATCCCTGTGCCATGTCTTGGACAAAAGCTGCACACAACATGTGGACATTAGATAAATAATATTCCCAATGCAGCTCCTTTATCACCACCCCTCCTACCATTCAACTTCAGAGAGCTCTTCTGTGACTTGGAAGTGCTTTAGCAAAGCATGTAAGGGATGGGGAAGCTACCACAGACTTGCCAGCTGCTCTAAACCCACTGTCTTGCTTATTTGCACTTGTGCCATGCAAGATGATTATGAAATAGGCTTATATTTATTGTGCATAGGTACAGTTATATACAAAAGCCGAGAAATACACCTGAAAGACTGTGCGTGTTGGGGTGGGCATTATATACTAAAGAAATTGGGTTCTTCTGCTTATATACAAAAAGGGAATGAGTCCTAAGTCTATTAACCAACATAGAAATTTCTGTAAATTCACTGGCAGACAGCAGACGATCCATAAGGACCATGTAACTTAATAGCTGTTCTTCCAAATTCTGTTTTGACCTTTCAGCTATAAAAGGCAATTCCTTGGAGTTTCCAAAGGTACAGTTCATTGCTCTTTGGTTTAGAGTTACAGTGCAATATAGTAAGTAATGGACCTTATTATAGTTACTTTTTTCTTCATAAAACCATTATGCACCTCTTTGACCTTTACAATAAAAAGTGCAAATATGGTTCAGCAAATGTTTCCAGTATTAATTTATATTACCCAGCATTGCAAATAAGTGAGTCTTAATCCATATGTACTGTTTAAGGCCCATTTTATTTCTTTTCATGTTCCTCTTTTTTTTTTTTTTCTCTTGATAATTTGTCTCAGTTCCTTTTCATCCTACATCCTCCCTTGTTATTAGCCCTATTCTAAATTGTTCCTCTAATTATGACTGAACAGAATAGAACAGGATTATCTGTAGAACTTGGGATTATTTGACCAAAAACCCTATAAATCACAATAATTCAATCATGTAAAACTTTTAAGACATTTTCAGTTTCCTGCAGCTCTGGGCAGCGTATTAATCCTTTCCTTCTGTTTACAAACGTAAAACCTGAAGAGTTTTTTTGGTGTTTTTTTTCCCTTGCTAGAGCTTATTTGTTGAAACAGGAACCTATTACTAAGCAGCATGCGTATATGAAAAGTAAAGTGTTAACAAATTAAAGATGGAAGCAAAAAGATTCACAGAATACGGTAAGGAGAACTAAACAATTTACCCTTCAGAGATGTGACCTTATAGTGAATGTGGTGCTTAGCTGTTTTCTGTGCTTTAGCTTTAGGAAAAAAAAAAAAAAAAAGAAATTCTTTTCCAAGATCATCAAATATCTTATCCCAAGATTACAGGAATTGCAGAAGACAAAAGCTGCATGGTATTGTACTCTTACATGCAAGATTTTATTTCTGCCTTTGGGTGAAGTTACTTCTGAGGATATATAGTTTGGTATTAAAGGTGGAAGCAGGACATCCATCGCTGTCATGGTATCTATTATTTTTGCAGTTTCTTTTTTCCTGAAGGGAAGAAGAAGGTGAATTTTGTGACAAAATGAGATGGCGCTTGAAGTCAGCACTTCACAGGTTTTTTTTAAATTATTTTGTTCAACTGTGATCTTCAGTATTTTGACCAATCACAATTAGAATCGCAGTCACAATGCCAGTGGTTTGTCAGTTAACGCTTGCTCTAAAACAAAGTCTTTTGCACTCTATAAATTTCCTGTGCTTATGCAGTAATTCATTTGACTTTAATTCAGAATCCACCCCAGGATTTGATCTCTTTTTAGAACTTGTCTAACTTCTCCCTTTATGGCCAGCCATGTAGTACTAGATTTCTGCTAGCTGAATACATGCACTATATTTAAGAAGCAACTAATGACCTTTAAATAGTTACTAGTGGGCAATTTTTAACTTGTTATAATAGTTTCAAGCTATTTGGATATATTGACTTCACTGCAGTACGAAGCACATTAACATTCCAGAGCCCACAAGGACATTTACTATGAATTGCTACAGTGTTTTCATCTGTAGAAGCTTTCAAGCCCTTCATGTGGTGTTTGAATTCTAATGTGACTTACTATACAGTGCAGTAACTATAAGGAACACTGGCAAGGCAGCGTTGTGGGCAGTCTACCAGAAAACAGATTTCAGCCAACCAGAAAAACCCAGAAAGTGCACACCACAGAATTTACATAGTTCTCGTTATTGGTCAGGGAAGAATATTGCGAATGACAATAGTTGCCTTAAATTTTGCCATGTGCGCCATCTACATCTAAATACGAAATAGAGTTTGCAAGCTAACGGTTTGAAGAATGGGGAAAAGGCCTATTTTCGGACATAATAGTGTGAAATCACCTGCATACAGCATAACCTTCATTCTGGAAATCATTTTTGTAGAGATCGAGAGCTGTTGGGTTGTTATTGGGAATGACAGTCTTGCTAAGTGGTAGCCCACAAAACCAGGGGGCAGAAGTAGAGTGTGGCAGTACACAGGCTGTGCAGGTGCACATTTCCCCGAGCATGTGGAAAGTCAGAAAGGCGAGTATGTTGCATCTTCACGTTTTTAGTTATACCCTTCTTTTCCAAACACCTTGCCAGTATTAAGCATAAATGGAGCAGTACTGTAAAATACAGCATAAAAGGAGATAAGCTGAATAAGGGATAGAGGAAGAAACAGCGTCTGCCTTGAAAAGCTCAAATAAATGGCCTAAACTTTGCATGGGGATGAATATGCTCTAAGTATTGGTTGAGTTTATTGAGGAAAGATATCATCAGGACACCATAAATCTTGAGCTTAATGTAAAAAGCAACCTCTAGTTCATTTTTTGTTAGTCTACTTATAGCAATATTGACCAAAGAGCAGAAGGTTTCATTTTGTAAAAGGGTTTCATTTTATTTCATTTGTTTCACTGTGCATTTCAATTTCAGCTTGGATTTCAAATACTCTCCCAGCTCTCAAAACCAGTTTGATTTCACCAGCCGAGAGATTGCATGTTAGAGGACCATTTTCAAATTCAGGACCGTTCAAATTTTGCTTGAAGTGACTGTTGATGCAAGAATCACAGCTGAAGCTGAAACTGAAATAAATCATATCTCAGTGCCTTTAACAGCAGTGATTGTTAAAGTTTTTGAGACTAATATTTGTGGCAGAACAAAAACTATGGATATTTAGGAGCCTGTATATCACTACCTGAACTGATCAATGAGCCATCCTTTCCAGTGGACATATTTGTGATACAATATCAGCATAACACCTTCTGTCTGTCACCCACCTCATGCCGACATTCCTGCAAACCCTAAACTGTCTTTAGACGTTCAGGAGATGGTTGTACCTAGAATATGTAACCTTTGTCAGGACTGGGAAAAAGACCCTCTAGTAGGAATCCGGGCTAAACTAGGCCAGATTCATTATGTCTGTTACTTCATGTTGTTTGGTTCTAGTGGTACTTAAAGAGTTGTTTCTTCAGCAGAAAGTGTGATGCTCAGTCAATTAGATGGAATTTAGATCATTTCATTATAGCCCAGTGCACTTGAAGCTGGACTCTCAGTGATCACTGAAGACAGTGAAATGTCCTTTTCTCTTCTCGGGGGCAATTGTTATTTTTGGAGAGGGTGCTGTCTCGGTGACAAAGTACCATCATTTACCACATCCTAGTGTACTGTGCACTGCCATGAAGAGATTCCCTATATGTTTGCTCCAGTTGCTGCTGCATAGTGCCCTCATATTACCTATGATCTGCATTTATTTTGAGGTTCTGTTATCTGCCTCTTCAGTTTAAGGATATAGCTTTCTCCTAAACATTACACATTGCTCTTTATTATTGTAAGGTAAATATCTGTTAAAATAAGTGACTCTTAAGATATATTTTTGCACAATAAATATTGTGTGGACTGTTAAAAAAAAGTCCATGACCAACTTGAAGAGAACATTTCCATCTGGATGTTTCCTGGTTTATGATCTGACCTTAGTTACTCTAAAGCTATTTTATGTGATACCTCTGCCTTTAATTTGCTTATAAATGCTTATTTACAGAATGCTGTAAAATAACTGTAAACTATAGCAGGCCTTTCAGAAATAATCAATAATCTCTAAATCAGAAAGTATGCTTGGAAACTATAGATTTTACTGTATTTTTTCCTGTACGCTGACTTTGCGATATGCAGGTGCAGTCAATGTTGCTGCTGCTTAGACCGTAGACATCGCTCTTGGTCAGAAATACAGTGACATCTGGGTGAGTTACTGCTATAGGGGTGGTTAATGTCACTGTGCTTCTGACCCTGGGAGACAAGACTGGCAGTAGCCTCATAGCTGAAATTGTAGAGGTATCAGGACTGTGAGCAGGAAAAAAAAACATCCTGCTCAAAGACATGATTTGAACAAATGCGGAGAGTTTGAGAGTTAATCTGAGCTCCAACATATGGTTATAATAGCACTTCTTTAATTTAAACTTGAGCTTTTCTTGAGCAGATTGCCAAGCCGTGTGAATTGTACCAAACTGTTACTGCTATTTTGTGATGTGTAAAAGTAGGCACAATGATCAGAAATAATATCTTTGTCCCCTGTGACCTAGATTAGAATCTGATTCCCTGTCGAAGAAAGCTGAGTGCGTTAGCAGAGTCATTTGGGTTCAAGTAATTATTCCACGTGGCCCGTTCTGTGTTGGTTTTATATTAGAATGACTTCTTAAAAGCTCTCTGTGCATAATGGAAGAGAACGAAGTACGGTAATTCTTCTGTATCCCTTTCTAGTCAAAAAGGATGAGTAGGGAAGTGACCTTTTAAAAATGCAGCACTGAAGAAGTGCATTTTGTATGAACTTTTTTGGTTGTTAATAAAGTAACCCTGTCCTACCAGAGATCCAGTAGAGCAGATGTCTCTAAAGAGCAGTGCTGCACAGCACAAAATTACACAAAAATAATATTTTGATATACACACCTAGAAATACATTTTTTTTTAATACTAAGGGTAGGTTGTTTGTCTGCAGACTGTCAGTTAAAATGTTAACATGAAATTGTGCACTTGAATCTTAGGTTTGCAGAAAGCTTCATAAGTTATGTTTAGGCAGAAACTGTGCAAAAGTGGTATGAGGAAAAGCTTGACAATTTGCATGTAGGGTGAGGGTTTTTTTCTTTTGTTTATGTAATCCCAAATCCATCTGGTCCAATATCTGATACTGGCCAAATATGGAGGAATACTAGAACCAGGTGAACATGTAGAAACAGCTCTTCAGTTTAACCTCCAGTAATTTAAGGGCTTTCTCCTTCAGGTTTTTGTCTATTGATTTGTTTTTCCTGGAATACAACTGCAAACCACAGTGAATCCCCTTGTTGAACTGCTTACAGTAGAGCTCAAGTTGTAAATGCAATTTTGCCTTGATATTATTTCATATATCTGTTTTTAATATATGCAAAATTGAAAAAAGTCTATAAAGACTATACAATAAGTGTATTATGAATAAAATTTGCATGAGCAATGACAGTGGCAATATGACATTAATACCTAAAACTTTGGTCTATATTACGGTGATTTGACCTTTATTTGTTTGTAGCTGACATCAGTGTCTCAATGATGAAATACTTTTATTTAAGAAATCCTTAATGTTTTTCACAAAGCAGTGATTAGTTTGTTAATAATAGTGTTTTCACTTAAGTTCCAACCTCTATGTATGAGCATAACTATTTTCAGGAGGGTATAACAGTACCACATTATTTCTACTGAAAATGTGGTTTTAAACCTTGTGTTTTAACCTGAATAAACAAAAATAAATTTAAAAATCCTAATTAGGCTAATTAATATGACAATGGAAAACTTTATTACCCCCAAAGACAACAAAAAATCACAATAAAGTCTTGATCTTCATTGTTCTCCGTCTTTTCTTATACTCACAAAATTAACTTTGACCAATTTGAATATTTCTATTTGACGTTGTTGTATAGCTTGAAACCTGGCTGAGGTTTGATAACAAAGCTGATGAAAAACTAGTTTGATGAGAATTTTTAGGGGATTATCATAGCTTTCTGTGCTGCTTCATTAATGATTTACCTGGCAGCAAAGGTTCCAGCATTTTTTGTAGTTTTTCTGGATTATTTTCTAGCTGAAGCTAGAATAATGGATAAGAAATGTAAATTAACCCTTAACCTCGAGTTAAACTGGTGCTTCATATGAAGATAGGGTTAGGATCTCTATACCACGCAGGATAAGAGTAGCTGATATTCCTTTGTTTTAGGCTTCTCATTGGCCTAATAAAATCCATTGGCCAAGGATTTCCCTTAATACTGGTCTGAGGCCTGCTGGTATGTGATAGGTACACAATAGATGATCTCTCCTTATCCAGACAGTAAACTATGCTAAGGATAAAATCCCAAGGAAACATAGTTCAAGGAAGCATCACATCGTGTCTTTCTGGTGTGATCTCTGTGCTGTACTGTTCTTCACAGCCGCCACGTGCGTATTCCAATGGAAGATACAGGTACGGGCTTTCAGATATGAGAGAAAGGTAGAAGCACTTTTAGGCAGAACTGGAAAGACATTTTGAGAAATATGGAAAGGAAAGAATGGCAATGATATTTAGCCTGGAAAATGCAAAGATGATGCATTCCAGGATGCAAACTCAGTTATTCCAAGCCTTGCAGTTGTTCAGTGGATGGAGAAAATCTGGGAAACAAAATAACTGAAGATATTTTTAAAAGCCAGCAATTTGTCTCCTGAGTTAATACATAGTAAAATTTCATTACTTTTTAGATACTTGTGAGAGGTTTGGTTGATGAATATTAACTCTTAAGCATAATTCTAAAAATAACAACGCAACATATATTAAGTATGGATTTTCTCCTTTTGGTGGAAAAGAATGTCAGTGTGAATTGAAGTCTGAAATGTAGAAAAACACACAGTGGAACATGAAGGGTAAAAATCAGCTCCGTTTTTGTGTGACTCTTAAGCCATTTACTTAAAAATATTATAAATTTTAAAATGTAAAATGGTATTACTCATGTTACTCATCGCAGCCATATAGAATGTATGAAATTGGATTAAGTGCAATGAAGAGTGATGGAAATGATTAGAAAGTGAATTTATAGTGAAGATTTCTAGAACTAAAACTTTTTGCAAAAGTATTTATTTACAATTAATTTTGCTGTTTATTTATGTGAGGAGGGGTGCTGGGAGGAGATGAGAATAAGAATGAGCGGTATGAATGTCAAACCAGTAAAGTAGAAAGGCGAGGTCTCCTGATAGTGACATTATTTAGTTGTAGAAAAATCCTGAAAAGATTGATACATCTTGGCTGCTCAATTTCTTGAGACTAATTTAAGCTTGGGGGAAAAAAAAACCACACACATACAAAAGGGAATGGCTGTCTTCTGTCAGGAAGATAAGTGGATCAGCAAATAGGCCTTTTCCATTTGTATGTTCTGTCATTCATTTCTGCCTGTCGCTGATAAGAAGTGCTCGGCCAAATGGTAGCGCCAGTTACATGAGTGCAAGCCCATGACTTCAGGGTAAATGAGAAGAGAAACTGGCTGCTGTCCTCAGCTCTCTCCCTTTCTCCCTCACAGCCATCCTATCTGAGTTTTTGTATTTACTCTTTCTTTTTTTTTTTTTGTCAACATCCCTTTTGTCTTTATTTTGCTTCAATTTACTAGATAGGTTTCAGCTTCCCTGCTTTATTATCGTCCTCTGTGTTCCACAGATCTATTGACATTTTGGTCTACTGTCCCAATGAATGCTAAAAGTGAAATAAATAAAGAAGGAAGGCAGAATAATATTTTAATCTATCAAAATCCTCTGTCCTGTTTGTTTTTGTGGTCATCTCTGTGTACATGCACATTCATTGTTCGCAGCAGCTTTTGACAGTTGTTCTTGATTGACACTAATAGGAAGATGCTATGCCACAGCTTTGTCATGATAGTAAATGGAAATTTGTCATTCTGCCTTTGGAGCTGTGAGAAAGAGTGAGAAATAAAGATTGATCGCCTTCCCTGAGTGTCTTATATTTATTTATTTTTCTCAATTCCTTTTACTTCTTTTCTGTAACATTCCTCCATTGCCCTTTTCACTTTTGCCTTTTCTTTCCTGAACTACTTGCCTCTTCTTCAGTTTCCTCTGTGTATAGTTCTCTTGGAAATTTTTCCCACTCTTAACCATCTATGCTTACATCTTTCTTTTCTCATTCTTGAATTTCCTCCGGTTGTGGTTTCGTCTGCCCATACTTATCCCTCCTTAGCCACATGAGAGAAGGGTGCTCTAGAAGGTTACACATTGCCTGCTCCTAGTTGCTGCACAGGAAAGCAGTGGGAACATCTATTTTTCTCCTCCTTCCTTCTATTTTTCTCTTCTTTTTCTTCAAGCTTGTTCTTTAATCACCAACAGGCACCTGAGTATCCTACAGAGACCCCAATACACAGACAGGTGCTCCGCTTTGAACCTGGGGATCCCACATTGTCACCAGTAGAAATATCCCACAACTAGCCAAGTGCAAAAGGAAACCCAGTATGTGGGCCCTATTTGGAGTTAAGATCTCAACTCCAGTACTCCATGAAGTAAGTGAAAAAATGTTGCCGTATTACTTGGGATGTTAATTTAACCATTGTTTTAGCCTTTTATAAATAGGGTAAGAAATAAAAGTACAACCTTCAACACAAGCATCTTGCACACTAACGAAATCCACAAAGGAGGACAGGAGATATTACAATAGTTCCTCGGTTCTCTGTAAAATGCCCAAAGATTCTACCCAAGAAATAAATTAAATTTGTCTGTTAAATGAAAGTGTTTTTAAAAATTAAATGCAAAGGACATTTTTAATAGATTTTTCATTATCATGGACATGCTTTTGTAATGTTCTCTGAATGCTTTTTTTTCCTTCAGTGGCACTGCAACTTCATTTGATCCGAACCAGATTTGGTAAAAGTGAATTCACTTTTCAAACTGAAATATTGTACACTGAGGTCTAGCCCAAGTATTTCAAAGTAGTTATTTTTTATTAGTACAGTGTATTCACCAACATCAGCTATCTAAAAAGTAATCATCTGGGTTTCCACTCTAGTCAGAGGAAAAAGAATGGCGGGTCTGGAGCGTGACCCCTATCACCTGTACCATAAAAACCAAGAACAGGATAAATTTTCCTCTAAAGGCACCTTTCTTGCTTGCCTGATTATAGAGGGAGCTTAGACAACTATTTTAGTCTATAGCCTTGTTTTTTAGCTGGCTAAATTTAATTTAGGTGAATGTTACCCGTAAGTGCCCATATTTGGCATATTCTGTAATGTGCCAAGAGAAGGGCAAGGGCAGAGCAGAATCATAGAAAAGCCCACGGACCAGATTTGGTATCTTAATGGGGGCTATCATTTGCATGATCTCTCATGCCATCCTGATTGAGAATTATAAGTAATTGCTAAGAAGTGTATTCTCCTAAATCACCTGGTGAATTTTCCCTTTTCCAAAGCTTTTTCTGTGCTGTTATCGTGTTTGGCTTCTGTAATGTGAGTGGGCTGAAAATCTTTTTATTATTAATGCAGAGAGTGTCTGTATTTTTTCTTAAGAGGCAGTTAGTCTCCATTACACATAATTGACCAATTACTGTGTCAACGCACAAAGTAAAAACATGGCCCTTTCGATATTTCCTATTGGTATTGTGCACTAACATTTATTACATTTGCTAAATGAGTTACTTATTTTCCATCAACGCAGAATACTACACAAGATGAAGTATTCTCTTTTCGTTTAGCAAATTGTGTATATGTGTTTGTTTATATATGTGAAATACAGATACTTTAATATATTTTTCTTTTTTTTCATATTTTAAAATGTAATTTCTTAGGGATAGATGTCTTAAGCTCAAACCACAGGATTTTTGCAGCTTGTTTTACATTATCCTGGAGCATAAGTAGGAGGAGAGTCGAACTGAAGCCCTTCAAATTTTATACTCTCACAAAAAATCTAAGGAAATGTCATCTTGCCACATGTTGGTAGTCTTTGGTGGCCAAAATTCCACCTACCTTAGAATTCCAATGCTCCAGACTAGTATTTAGTCTTAATGGACAATTTTAAAATAAGAGACCATCTTAGGGCATTGTTTCTCTGTAATTAGCAACATTTTTCTTCTCTCATTTTAATAAGCCAGTAGATGAATAGAAACATGAATTCAGTGCATAAGCAACGCTTTGATTTTATTGATTGAAATTACAAATATGATTTCTGACACCTTGTTAATTGAGATAGTTTTTCTTAATAACTAGACTTGTATAAATATTTCCAGTGCTTTGGTTGGATGATTTCAACAGAATAAAATATAAGTAAATAAATATAAACCAAATAAAATCTATTGAGCTCATAAATTATAAGATACCTTGTTATAAAGACAGAATATAATGGAGAGTGAGCTATTGCTATTTTCCTATGGATCCAAAGGTGTGAGTTCAAGTTTTGCTCATGCAAAGGACATTGCTGACCAACTGTGCTCTAATATGCATATTATTTTAAGGTTGGATAGTCCTTTCCCTCTCTGATGTATTTACTGGCTTCAGACAATTTCATTGCTTAACTAAGTTGTGGTTGGACCATGTATTGGATTACAGTTGGTGCTTAGGCTAGGGGTGTATAAAAAATAAAAGGAAAATAAAAATCCTCATCATTAGTGGAAGGAGAAACTTTCACCTATTCTTTTTTTGTTCCTATAAGTGCTATTAATAAATGTTATTGTTTGAAGATGAAATTATGGCTTTTTGTGTACTTCTGGATGGGGCATGAGGAACTGATGACATTTTTTGCTTGGCAATAGACAAAAAGAAGCATACTGACTGTATTTGCCTAGTATAAACGTCTTATTCAAAAAAAGCTTAGCAATGTAAAATGCTTTAGCAGTGTGTAAGACATGGAACCCATTTTACCTGGTTAACCATTGGAAATGAGTAAATAATTTACTTTTGCTTTCACCCCGCTAACTCCGAAAACCAGAAAGAAAACCGGGAACAGTCATCAGAGTCCTGCAGAGTTGACTGTGGCCTTTGAGAGCATAGGCAACATCCGTTGCTGTCACAATTTTCTTCTTCGCATGTCAGTACAGATAACAGCATTCAGATTGTGTCCTCCAGGATCAGTATCAGTATTCTATGGGTTTCTTAAGAGATCATCCTAGAAATATGCTTTATGCAATTATGGTGAGCCAGAGCATGAATAGCAAGTTTTATGATGAATAATGATGAATATTATCATGGTGTACCATGCAACACTTTCCAACTTTTTTCCCCAAGTCTTTTTACTCCTTTTACCTCTACCCAGGCTAGTAACTTGAACAAGTCATCTAAGACAACAGAAGGCGTCAAGATTAAATGTGGGCTTGGAAACTTTTTCTGAAAGAACTTATTGTCTCTAGCCCTGGGTTTATGTCTCTGTTGTATTTTTTTATAAACATCTTTGATGCTGAGTAGCTATAGGACTAAGATAGTCTTCTTTAATAGGAGTAACAGCGCGTGCATTTTGGAGGTGTTTTTCTTGTATTAAACACAACATAGTATATGTAACACAGTATGTCCCCACTGTGTTTCTATATCAACCTGCTATTTTTCTTGCACTGAGGTTTCAGTGTGGTAAAAATCTCCATTTCCCAGGAGACAAGCTCATATAACTAAACCTCTATTTTCTGCTGGCACTAACTGGTATGCTTTTTGACAGCAAGCAGCGCAGAGAAAATGAGTAGAGCAAGCACTGAGACCAAACTTTTCTTGCACTAACAGGCGATATACTGAGGTCAGGCTTGATGCAAACTGGAACAGCAACGTAGGATACTCGCAGTGCATCTGCGTCGGTTCTCTCCCATCAGCCTGATATTTCTTAAAGGGAAAAAATTTTACCTAGATGAGAAGTTCCAAGTGATGCTATAGAATCTTTAGTAATTACATTTACATCAAGTTAAGCTTGCAGCTGTCTTTTCAAATCTGACTCAGGATGCATATGACTAGTATTTCCTAGATCAGGGAAAGTATAGCAGCACTGAAACTGTAAAATGCTTCTGCAGAATAAGCAACAAATGCCCTTCTTGAAGTTGGTGACAATATGTCGTGAAGGCAGCAGCAAGGTAGTCACTAAGTTAAATGAGGTCAAGTTTTTATTTACGTAAAATCGACTAACCAACCAGAAAACCCCACTGCCCCATTTCTGAGTAATTTCTGTTGTCCAAGTCATAGTAAGTGCTACCAGAGGACTCCAAAAGTCCTTATGGCTTTCCCCTTCCCCATGCGCTGCCATATGTGCTCAAGGCAATTGCTGTTTGGAAAGCATCAGCCTCCAGAAAAGACAATACAAAAAAATCAAAGTTAAAATTCTATATTTCATTAAACCAATGACAATATAAAATTTTAACCATGTTATCAAAATGATTTTGCCAATCTCTGAATAGGAAAAAGAGGGGAAATATACATATTCTTTAGTGCTTACACCAGAACGGTCCTTTTTTTTTTCTTTTTTACCTTTAAAAAGAGCTTCCTGAAGTGAGCACTACTTGTACTCCTTTGTTTTTTTAATCTTACTTTACTAATTTATAAATAATGTGCAGGAATAAAGAATTTTAATTAAGAAAGTCTTCTAGAAAGACTAAGTATATAATTTAAACACAATTTTTAAGTAAAGCCTGCACCGGTCTATAACTCATCAATTTATTTTACTAAACTCATGCTTTACTGAGACATTGCTAGAGAATCAAATTCATCTTTCAAAGAATTATTGTATACGTTTTAGCAGTTAAAATACCATGCTTATATCAGTTGACATAAGAAGAAATTCTGTGATAGATCTTTCTTAAATAGAGATACTATTCTGATATTGTTTCTCTTTTTGAATCATTTTGACTTTTAATATAGAGTTTAGTTAGCAAGAGGTCATAAGGAGGACAAAGGAAACCTTTAAGCACTGTGTTGAGCTAATACTGCGTTGCCTTCTGCTCCCAGCAGTAATGATGGCAAACATATACTCTTTTTATTTTAAATAAAGCAAATCAGGCCAGTTAATAAATTTTTCATGCACAGACAGCTGGGTCAAATGGGAACTCCCTTGTAAGAGAAAATTAGAGTAAAAGAATTGAACTTCCATACAGCATGTTTAAAAAACAAAAAAAAAAAAAGAGAAAGAGAAGCGGAAAGAAAAACAATGTCTTTTTTTAAGGACAGTTTGGGTGATGATTGGGTAGGTTTGGGGGGGTTGCTTTTACAGAATTGTGACTCATTATTTCATTTATGACAATTATAAAACATTTTATTTTCTACTGAACTTACATTGGTAAAGCAGAATACAAATTTAAATAAATGAGATTTTTTTTTAATAATCTGTTATGTTAACAGCTTTTATAATGGTCACTTAACCTGTACCTGATAACTGCTATGCATAAGAAACAAACTAAAAAATCTTAATAGAAGTTAACCTGAGGCTAGGCCTTATCCTGGCTTGCTGCACAAGATTTTTGAATGTTAAGCCCTGTGGATGAAAATATCCATACAGGATTCAGTATGGCAACACATGTGGTGTTGGTTACGATTTTGCATGCAGGTGCTGTGGTTGATGAGGTTGATGAACAATAACTGCATATGCAAGTATTCAGGGAAGCGCAAAATTTCTAGGCAATTTACACTCTCATGTGCTCTGTTTGGAAACTGGGCTCCCAAATTACAGCTGCTAAGCAGCAACAGGTGGCATTTGTGGGTGTGAATAAAGCGATTAGGGAGGAATTTACATCATCCAGCTTCAGGCATATTATTTAAAGCCTAGATGGGGACGCTAGGCTTCTTATGTAGTTAACGTGAGGGAAGACTCTCCATCTGAGCCTGTGTCTAAATGCCGCAACAACTGACCAGTGCATGCAGTGATCCCCACTCCACCAGGCATCCTGGCTCTTTCCTCCTGCAAACATGGGTGCATGGTAGGGAGGGAGGGCGATGATGAGCTCTTGGGTCTTACTGTAACACAGACTTGAGATGTGGTTGGGATGCTCAAAGGGATTGCAGACCTGGGAAATATTTCGTGGTACCTATAGCCGAGATAGCATCTGCATTACCCCCAGTATACCGTATGTGACATGAAGATGAGATGGGCTCCTAATTCAAGCAGCCAGACTGGACAATGTGAATATCATCAGAAAAATCATAAATGGCAATCACAAACTAAATATTAAATTAAATACATATATATCATAATGCAACATGATGTGACATGAGATTTCTTCAGGTTAACTTTGGATTGTTCAAGCAGGCTATATCACAAAGGCCTGATACTACACGGATTGGCACCATAATTAGTATTTTATGTCTGTTATGGTCAGTGAGGTTGGCGAGTAGACTATTTGGAGAAAATTTTGTAAAACTGTAGTGAAGTTGCATAACAGTTCATTATTTGGTTATGAACAGTAGTCAGTAATCTCAGTATGATTTCATTATACAGCAGGTTGTCCTGCAAGCAAATTCTGTCCCACTTCCTCCCCCAGAAAAAAGTTTTTGTAAAATCAGGAGGAAAACATAAGGTTAGAAATAAATTCTGGAGGTGTTGTCAGTTGTCACAGGTGAATACAGTGGCTTAATTTTGAATCTTATTTTGATTATATCTTACAATGTTTCTATTGTTAGGTTTCCTGTTATGTTTCTAATAATCCAATCGACTATTTTCAAATATTAGAAACATGGAATTGTAGAATAATTTAGATCAGAAGGGGCCTCTGGAGGTCACTTGGTCCAAAACCTGTCCAAAGAAGGACTATTTAGATGAGGCTGCTCAGGGCCTTGCTCGGTTGAGTTAGGTGCATTTCCCAAGGATGGAGATCCCACAGTCTCTCTGGGCAACCTGCGTGTGACCACCCTTATGGTGAAAATTGTTTCTACTGATATCTAACCAGAAGTTCCAGCTGGTGCCCACTGCTGCCATCCTCTCAGTGTCCACCTCTGAGAAGAGTCTGGCTCCATCATCTCTACAGCTTGCTGCTGGGGAGCTGGAGACCCTCTGTGGGGCCTTACCGCCACCCTCCCTGGCTGAGCAGGCCCCATACCCCCAGCCTCTCCTCAAGGCCCACTGCTCCGGTCCCACCATCTTGGGGCCTCCCTGAACTCACCCCGTTTGTCTGGGTCTTTCCCATCCTGGGGGCCCAAAGCTGGACACGGCTCTTCAGCTGTGGTCTCATAGGAGCTTAGTAGAGCAGAGTGATCACTGTGCTCAGCCTACTGGCCACCTCTGTATTAATACAGCCAAGCACAGGTTTAGCCTTGCAAGGGCACATATAATCTGAAAAGTAGATAACTAAGAGGGTAGGTACCAAAGATGTGTTGATTTGAACCCAGAAGAGCTTGATGCCGCTGTCAGAAGAGCACCTGTTTGTTCGGATTTTAGATTAGGAGCTAGCAATTATTCTCCTGCAAAAAAAGAAGTGTATGTATATTTGAAATGTACATGTGACACATCTGCTTTTAAAATGAAAGATTTCAATAGACAAATCCTTGAGCGAAGTGTAATTCCACTTCTCTCCACTTTCTCCTACTTCCTTCAACCCCAGTAAAGTCTATTGATCTATGTTGTACAGCGTGATTTTCAACGAGAACAGATAACTTGGATCAAAACAGAGACGGGTCAGTCAGAAAAACCATCTTATAACGGGGCAGCTCCTCCTCCTCTCCTGCATTTCTAACAGCAGATCTCGTAATAGACTTCAGGCCCACAGTCTTCACGCTGTCTTCTTTCGTGAAACCTTGCCACTGTGAATTTCAAATGTTCACTTTGTTTTAAATCTCATACCCCCCGCCCCACACACACACACACACAACCCCCTGATTAGCTTCCACAACCAGCTGACAAGTTGTGGTATAGATAGACTCATGAATGAGCCCACGTGGCATCAGCTGGGTCACCTGAGGTCTGCGGTTTTTGAGGGAAAGGCCCGCGAGGGCAGGGCTGGACGTGGCAGCTGGCAGGCTGTGGAGTGCTCCGCTGCTGCCGTGGGGTCGGGCTCGAGGGCTGCGCAGTGCCCCGTGTGCCCCCGGGAGGCCCTGCGGGGAAGGTCGGGTTGGGTGAAGAGAATAACCCTGTGTTTGGGGAAGGGAGCGGAAAGCACTCAGATGGCAGGTGTTGCGGGTCTCATTCTAGGTAAAAAGAAGTTTCTTACATTGAGGCAGTGTGAAGCCGACCTGCAGTTTTCTCCCAGTCCCCCAGGTGAGGCTGCGCCACCCATGCTGGCGTGGGTGCCCACAGAAGCGAGGGGAAGCGTGTTTTCGGCATGCACCAGAAATCATCTGGTTGAGGCGGCTAGTCATAGCGATTAAGATGGGACAAAATATGCTAGCAGGCTGAGCGCAGGCTCTCCCGGGGCGCAACACGTGGGGAAAAAAAAATCCTGGCTTTAATTGTGTTGTCGTCCTCTCTTATGGCTCGATGCAGAGCCACCGTTCCAGAATTTCTTCTGAAGAAGGAAGGGGACAAGTGGAGGCGCCAAAGGGAAGGGAGTCTTAAGTTAGTAACGCTGCCTGGTCAGACTTGGGAGGAGGCAAGTATGGTATAAGGAGCAATGAAAATGACTGCTTGTTAATAAAACTGAGCATTAATGTATCTTCCTATCCATCACCAGTTATGAAACAGCATTAATTCCAGAGGAAATCTTATAAACCTCTATTCTTCCAAGGTTAATTCATCAGGAAAATTTTGAAAGTTCCATTGTCCCAATTTTGTTAATGATATATTAATGACTAGTAAAATAAGTTAATGATAGTAAGTTTTGTTTTCATTTAATATAAATATACAATGTGCCTGTATATATTAGCATGGGAGATGCATGAAAGTTGTGTACGTCTGTAGTATTTCTTATCACGTTGTCTATTTAAGCTTATATTGAGTGAACAATGTATTTAAATTAGTAAATTTTTCTGGTCTTTCTCATAGCCCTGTTTACAAAACAGGTTGATTTTCATATCATGTGTCCTCAACACATGCCAGAGGCATTATGTTTTCAGAGGACTCTAGCATGTTCATTTCTTGCAACTGCTTACCTGTAAAATATCTGCTATGTAGCAGCTGAAATTATGCAGAATGGTTTTAGAACAGATATAAGCATGTGCATGTACCAAAAAAACAAAAACAAAAACAAAAAAGCCCTCTTTGAAATTCTTAGTAATAATTACACATTCTCTCCTATCTCCAGACCTAATTTGCAGACAAAATCTGTTGAATTGGGTTTTTTTTTGGTTCATCTTAAGGTTTTGACATATGTTGTACTTGTGACAGGATGTTTCCAAGCATAAAAATATCTCAGAGGAGATCAAAACAAGACTTGTTACCTGTGAAGCGAGGCTTTTATGCTGGGTTACATGTTCATGAGCTGGCAAAACCAGAATGAATTGTGCAGATGGAAGTGGAGAGAAATCATTCAGAGTGGACTGGATGGACTCAGTATTTTAAGTGTTTGAACCACCTGTCTTACTGCTCCCTCTGGATTTAAAAGGTAGGGTATAATGTGCAAGCCAAAAGTGCAGATTACCTCTGGTGAGTTTTGCATCAGTTTGTCAGTTATATCAGCCTAGAACCTATTTTTACATGTTAGTATTTCTCAAGTAAAAGAGCTCTCAGGATTTACTTAAGCTTTAATTGCTTTATTTTACAACAGGAAACTCAACTGGTACTTAATCCCTCACTGTGAGCAACAACAATCAAGCAGCGTAACATAAGTTACTTTCTGGATAAAAGAAGTTACTACCACACTTTGAAAATACACCTCTCAAAGTGTGTGTTAGGGAATGAAAAGGGGGAGTAAGGGTACGAGACACAGGAAAATGAAGGAACAGGCAGGGATATGGTTTAGGGTTTTTTATTTCTAGCCATGCAATTACCTTAAGGTCAATTTTAATATATGCTTGAGCCAGGAAGTGTTTATTTTTCACAGTTTAAGTCATTTTAATAGCCAGTCTCTTTTATTCGTGTGATGTTAAAACAGGTTACATGTCCTCTGGAAGCCGGTTCACTGTATATTTTGGTGGGATGGAGATGAGAATATGCTTTTCTCTAGCAGATTTTCAGTGTGCTCATGTCACTATACTTGGCAGGAGCACACCTGGATGCCTCATTGCTCTCCTATCATCTGTCTTATGTGTGTTTCAGAGTCCATGAATTATTCACCTTCTTTTACATTATTCCTCTGGATTTTCTGTGAGCCCCACAATATTGTTGCTTTTAAAGTCTGAAATGCAATTCTAAGGATTTTACAATATCACTTCTACAAATATTTTCCTGTGTTGTAGCTTAACCCCTTACATGTGTAGACTGCGAGGTTTTTTCTCAGGAGCTTGTTCTTGCTTACTGTCATTTTCATTGAATTTATCTGAAAGATATTGAGTGATAACAGTGGGATTATTTAGAATTTAGTCTACCTAAAAATATCTGCTTATCATTTGTGTAACATCTGTGGTGTATGAAAGTAATGCGTTTGTATGATGATAAAGAATTTCTACTTTTTATTTGTATTGTGCCATTTCTCCGCTACTATTATAAATTCCCCAGTAGGTCCATTTTTAGTTTTTCTGTGTGATAAGAGCAAAGTATTATTAAATCTCTGTGAAGGATAGTCTCTAATCCCCATGCCCCTTCTTTCCAAAGCTATATGTGTTAATGTAACTGCAATAAGTACAATTCAGCTGGCCTAGTGTCCAGCAACTGAACTCATCCTCAAATCCCCTGCTGCATGCTTCACATGACAGTAAACTGTCATTTTAATCCCTGTTGTAATGAATCCCACACATACAGAGTGAATTGCATTACACTGTAAAACTGGTTTAAAATATTCTGGCCAAACTGTTTTCCACTGCAACTGTTGGGTTTATGGAAGTAGAAAAGTTTCACAGGGTCTTTTTTGTCTTTATCGATGACTTGCAGCAATCTTACGTTAGGAGGGAATTTCCCTGGACTTCTTTGCTAAATATTCTATTTGAACCTAGACCTTGTATGCCATCCAGACAATGCACAGAGGATGACTTTTGTCTGGCTACACCAAATGGGGGTGGGGGGGAACCTATGTATTGAGGAACATTCGTGTGAAATAAGAATATAGTCATTGACCCTCTGTAATAAATCAGTACATGAACGCACACAGACAGAATAGTCTCCTCCTGTTTACTCAATTCTGGGGACACTATTGGAATATGTGCTTAATGAAGTGTGAATAATGGAGGTAATTTTAAAAAAAATTAGGAGTGGAAATTCTGTCTGGTTTAGACAGAGTTTCATACTATTTATTTCTATCTTTTACATTTCAATCAATTTTACAAGCTTTCAGGTGCTGCTGCCTTTAGGACATAGTAACTCAATAACATAAATTAACTGTTTAACAGGAGAAGCTGATTTACAGTGTAGAATGGCATTTAATATCAAATTCTCAAATTAAATTTTATAATAATTCTGCACAAAACCCTGATGAAATGCTTCTACCTCTGGGAATGGAAAGCAGCAACGAGTGCACGCAGAGGATGCTGGGAGAAGTCCCCTCTGCTTCTAGTGCCTTAGGATTTGTAGGGTCTGCTCTTCCTCATAGCACCAGAATGAGAAGACCCTTAAGAGCAGAAATCAAGCAACAGATTTGGAACAAAGGGAGCTTGTCTTTGCTTGTTTTTTTTTTTTTTTGTTTGACCCATGCACAATTAAAAGGCAGGATTTATTGCTAAGGAATGTTTTGGAAGCCAAAAGTATCAATGGACTTGAAAAGCAACTGGAAAAGGTTCTGTGAGCAACACAAGGGTGGTTCGCAGTGCCTGGGGCTCGACAAGTCTTTCACTACAGACTGCAGAAAGCTGGAAGGATTTGAGCGGGGGGATTCATCTAGGCATACCCTGTTCTTAGATCCTTTTTATAATTTCTGCTGCTAGCCAGAGCAGTAGAGCTCTGGCTAGCATGAGGAACGTGAAGTGAAGTGGTCCTCACGTAGCTTTACGTGTCTATCATATAAAGCCATACCTTCAGGGTGGTCATCCTAGGCTCCCTTTTAGCCCTTCAAAGACACTCTAGAGAAACAATTCATTTAATGTGAGATGTCTGCTTTAGGTTGAGATTATGAAGGCTTTTTAAGGGAGCCTAGATGACTAATACAGATACAGATTTACAAAGAGAGATCAATCCTGAACTACCTGTGTTTGTGCCTTTCCAGTGCTTTTAATTGGAGCTTTGGATGACTAGTTAGGGGTAGATATTGGTCTGCATTTGGTCAAATCAGTCCTAGTGTTTGTGTGGCCCTGTATAACAACGTCTATTTTATTAAGTTATGCTATGTGCGGGTAGTGTTTCATTTTATCTTGCTTTTTTTGTACAAAGATATAATATTACCTCTTTGAGAGTAACCAAGTAGTTTATTAGCCTACACCAGACTGCTGAAACACTTAAAGAGAAAGCAAGATTTGAGTTCCTAGGTCATGTAAAGGCTTTTGAAAATGTAACTTTAGGTTCAAATCCAGAGGTATATCATAATTGAAAAAGTGTGAACTCTGATTTAGTTCCAATTGGACCTTGTTTCCTCAATTAAAAAAAAAAAAAAAAGAGTATTTGCTCAAGAAGGATCACAGATTGAAGAAAGGGATTAATGCAAATTAAAATAAGGAAAAAAAAATGCTTTGCATTAGCTCTCACAGGTGACATCAAAATTGCAAGTTTAAAAGGAACAGAAAATAAGCATATCAATCTATCATCCAAAGTGTGCCTCTTTTAAACTCTTTTCTTGAATGTAAGTTATTCCCAAGTTTTTGCTAGAATAAGCAGCACACAAGAGATTCTGTATATCCACAGCTGATGAGGAGATGTATTACTGAACGTGATTTTATGCTTATTTCAACTCACTCAAAATTCTAAATGCAAAATCAAATGACTCAAGGACATCCTCGTTGTTTGTGATACTCCCTGGAGGACATTGTGTTCCAAAAGCAATAAATGGTTTACATTAGCCTTACAAAGATGTATAAAATCTAGGTTTTTTTGTCTCTTTCATATAATGTATCTAAACATTGCAAAGAGGCTATTGAGTAGAAGCAGTTCTTTTAGTAGAACTGGTGATATATAAAGCATAATTTACTGTATCCAAAAGAGTTTAAGAACCTTAAAAATATTCTCTGTGAGGGAGAGACTGTAACAAATAGAAACGATTCAGAGGATTCAGTCCTAGGAACATACAAGGAAGCCTAACATTCAAAGTAGAATAGAACTGCAGATTAATTAGGCAAACACGATAGGACAGTAAAAGCAAATATTATTAGCGCTTTATGTAGCAGTGAAGATGAACTTCATGAACTTCTCAGTTAATGTTATCTGATTGCAGTAGAACAGAAAAAAGTACTTAAAATCTTTACAAAATGTATTGAAAGAAATGAGGTGAGATATTAGTAATTTTATCTTAGAATTAACATAGCAATATGGGGCAAAAATACTAGAAAAAAATCAAAGTATTTATAGCAACTGGAGACATGTACTGAAACAATAAAAAGGCTTTGAATGGAATTCATAGTAAAGATAAAAACAGCATGCAGAATAGCAAATTAACATGCCCATTCCCAACTGGGAAGGGAGTAGGTATCTTTGCAGATGTAAAACTCACCTAAATCTTTACACAGAAGACCAACACCAACCTCAGGCAAGGAATTTTTTTTTTTTTCAGGTTTCAGGAACAAATAAATTCCTAATCTCACTGAAAATATCAGTCCTAAAATTTACAGCATAAATCTGGCATAGGAAGATTTAAGTTTTTTCATTATTATTTTTCCTTGATCCAAAATCTTAAGTCAAAATATTTTTGGGATCAACTGACAGTAGCATGTTTGCTCTGTATATTTCTACTGGATAAAAATATCAGCATGTAGTGGAAGATGGACAGATAGTGAACAGTAATCTAGCCATTTTCTTAACGTAATTAATCTTGGATTTCCTTTATATAATTAATCCTGGAAGGAGTATACAGTGAAATAAATCACTGTTGACAGTAAATGCAGGAAAGACAAATGGGCAAATGTATACAGTGTGTTTTGAAATAAATCCTATTTCATGGTATTTGATATCCAAGGAAATATTTCACTCTGTGGTACAAAAAAATTAATTAGGAGTAATCCTTTCAGTTGTCTGTAAGCTATAACATGACCTTTTACAGTGGGTAATAACTGATCCAAGCTGAAATTTCTTTAAGCCAAGTCAAAGATTTCCCCTGATAAATTAGCACTGGGTCAGACCCCATCTTCTTCTGTACGGAGAACATATATATGTCACAGGTGGATACAAATGGGAAAAATTTAGATATTGATGCGAATTTTCTTCAATTTCTGGAGTCGAAGCCTAGATTTAATCCCACATTTAATTTTACTTACAGATTTTGTCTTCTGAATCACAGCTTAAGCTGCTTAACTCAGGAATTTGTTGTAGAAATAAGAAACCTAGCTGACAAATAAAAAAGGCAACCAAGACAACAAAGTGAAATAATTAGAGAGTTTTAGGTTTTACAGTTGGAGTGGTCAACTGACAGAGCAGTGAACTGAAGGAACTTTACAATTTATTAGTTATGTAGTTCTTTACAGTGCCAACTTTATACATAATTTCATTCCTCCAGTTTCAGAGGTTAAGCATGACACACTAATGTAGTATTTCTTCATACTTTATTCTTCATTTTTATCTTAAAAGAAATATTTAATATATTTTAAAAATCTACATTGATTGTCTCAAGGAAGAATGACTCAAGCAGTGTGGAGATATCACACACACAGTGATTTTGGACACCAACCTGCATACCTATTAATTCTCTTACTGCTTTTCCTTCTTGCTACCATATACAATCCTTAACTAATGAAGATTTTTTGATACTGTAGCAGTTAAATACTTGAAATATTGAATTACGTTTTAAGTGATATTTAAATTATTAGGATATGCAAGGAAATTTAAGTATGGCTATATTTTTAATATATTGGTAATTTATTTCTTTGTACTTTGTATTTGAAAGAAGTTGCCAATTACTTACCAACAGTCAGGAGCAAATGAAATAAGGAGAAGACATAAAAGGAAATATTTAGGTAGAATGTCTAGGAAAAAGAAGAGGGACTGTGGAAAAGAGGAAAACCCTTTATGGTAAACTATTGGCTATATTTGGAAGACAAAGCAGAAGTTGTACCTTTATAAATTATAATGGTAAAGAACAAGATGTAGCAGATTTTCTGGCACTAGTGAAGGCTTGACAGCACTCTGCAGAAAGCCTTTCTTATTTTTGTTCTGCATAAAGCTGATCACGCAGCCTTTGAAAAGCCTTTGCCGTGACATCAAGAAGAGTTGTGCCTGGATAAAGATGGAATGATCAGTCATTGTATTGGGAGATAAGTGGTATAGTTTAAAATGAATTCATCCTCAACGGTTTCTTAAATACAAAGTTTAAAATCTTTTGTGCTCAAGACGTAAAGCAACTGATGAAAAAAGCTGGTCTGTGTAGCTGTCACTCAGGAAGAACCAGAAAATACTATTTGCAAATATTTTACAGAAATTTACTTTTTGAGTTCATTACAGGGTAATGAAACTGCATTGTGTAGGTTAATTCCCATGTGGAGCTCAAAAGGCTCGATGAACTTTATCAGTTACCAGAAATAAAGTCTGATTATTGACAGAGGATTTATACATTGCTGATAAAAACATTAGTTTGGCTGTTAGTTAAATGCCTTTGCTTTATAAAGCAGTTGTCCCTGGCGTCTTCTAAATCTTGAGGAGGATTAAAGTGAAAATTTAAAGAAATTCTAAGCTCAACTTTTTGTGATCCTCTCCACTCTCTTCATGTCTCTGTTTGACTGTCAGTGGCATTTCTGTGTCCTGCTCGTACGTGTGTGTGTGCCCTTGTGGTTGAAGATGTTACTTAAAAATAAATAAATTTGCAATAGGGTGGAATATTCACTTTTGCCTTTCTGAAACTTTTAAAAATAGTTATTTATTTAATAAAGCATAGTTAAATAAAATTGATTCAGACTTTCCACCAACTTTTTAATGTTTTATAACATCAATTTAAGTAATTGGACTAAGTAGTAATGGTACATTTAATTTAAAATATTTTTAGATTACCCATAACTGATTTCAAGACATTGACTGATTACTGTAAAAGCTTGGTTTTAAGCATCTGACAAGCTGGTGACCAGCTTTAATGGATTTCACAATGAAGAATTTGGATGAGAGAAGGAATTTTTGTCAGAAGAAATTGTGTATTGCTGTCATAAAATCTGTATGAAAGCAAAAATGGACACTGTATTACTGTAAATACGCCGAAAATACGTCTGGCAAGTGTTTTATTTGCATCTACCTTTCGCAACACTGTGTTTCCATTCCTGCTTTTGCTGTCTGTGGTGGTGATGAAATGAAGTTCCTTGGCCCGTATATATCCGAAAAGAAAAACATCTCTTCTAATACGTTGGAGATTTAGAAATAATGGAAGCCAGCCATGGAAAAATGTAAATATATTAAGAGAATAATACAGGATACAACTGGAAGGGACTTAAAGAGATGATCTGATCTGTCCCTCTGATCCAAACCAGGATGCATTTCTGCAATTCTAAAGAGTACAAGTATAAATACTGTAGATTAAAAAGAATAATAATCAGGGAATCATTAAACTCCTCCCTGGGCCAAAGGTGGAAAATACATGTATGCTTTAGCAAATGATAATATCTAAGCTGTATGTAATACCTGAGTTTGAGGATCCTTAGTTAAGGGCTGGAGCTTGCAAGTTGTTGCGCTTGTGCTTTAATGAGCTTCTGCTCTCACAAACCTGCATGTGGCAGGGCATTTCATGAACATCTGTGAAGAGAGAAATGAGACTTACCACATTTAAAACCTGTAGCAATACAGACCTGTATTATCCTGATATTTCAGTTCTGCCAGGAGAGTAGAAGAAAGAGGACACAATTATTTGAGAGTTTTAGAAATAAATCTGATCTGTAGAATAAATGTGTAATATAATAATAAAACAATTTCATGACCTATGGTAAAGGTGAAAGAGTATTAGATTTTTAGCAGATGTATTGGACTAGAGAGAGAAGGGCTGACCCTGGTTGTAAAGAAATATAATACTAAAACTATGCAGTATTTTATTTTGAAAAATTAAATGAAAATAGTCATTTGATAATAGAAATGACTGAGGAAGTGTATGTGCATATGTCATGCAGTCAGCATAACTTCTTGGCAAGGTAAACTAAAACAAGGGAAAACTCAGAAAAGTGCCTTCCGATAGAAGAGACTGACAAACATTTCTCAGTTTCTCAGGCCATGAAAATCCTAAATGCGATGCCGTTCAGGCCAGTCACCCATATACAAATGGATTCAAGTTAAAAATAGATTTTTAAAATTTATTTTAACATCTGGAAAGTCAACAGTTGGTTATTGTAAAGGTATACAGAGTAGGTATTAATGTATTCAGAAAGCAGTAGTTGATTTGAGGTATAGGAATTCACTGTCCTGACTGTAAATCATCTCCATTTCGCATGCTGGCACTTACTGTAAGCAGCATATCATGCAGTAATCTCTGCTGGGAGAATGGCTTGTGGAGCTTTTTCTGTTCCACAGTATCAGTTCACTGGGTAATATTCACAGCTCCAGTTTTCTGTTTGCTTACATACACGCAGTCCAGAGCTTTCTGCATTTCTGCCAGCTCTGTGCATCTCTGCATTTGTGTATACACACATACGTATATACATACGCACCAGGTTTGTGAGGAATGGTGACCATTTCAGACTATAGGATTAGATATCTATCATGAGATGACAGCAGTGTCTAGTGTTAAAAGTAGTACTAATATTTTGGGAGGAATGGGAAGCTGCTACTCAAGCCTAGCAGACCTGGGTCATTGAACCCTAGCCCTGTGGTACTGCAGGTAAGCAAGGTACTTCATAAACTCTCTACCTTAAGAGAAGTCAGTTTTTTGCCTCTGGTAACCCTATTAGAAGGCTTTTCCCAGAGCGCCCTGCTCTGTTGGTTACAAACTGTCTTTGAAATGTCAGTCTACACATCTTCGTAAGCCGTTTACATCTAGTCCTTCTAGGACAACATGTTTTTAGCTTAAATGTTCTACTTCCTGCTCTGCTGTTTATTCCCAGGTGCACAGAGGAACAGTATCACCTTTCATCCATTTTTCTAAACTAAACCTGACAACCCCTCGAAGGCTACGGAGACATTGCTGGGCACCGGCAGCCAGTCTGCCCCCAGTCCCTGGGTGTGAGACGGACTCAGCCTGGAGCCCGTTGGGATGCATCAGCAAAACAGCACGTGTGAGCTGAAACACGCTGCTTTTCACCTTCTATTCCTGTAGCTACGTAGGTCAGAGCTGGCCTGCTGTCTGCTTGACTCGGACAGCAACGAGATAAAGAATCCTTAGCTCCTAACTTTACAGTGCTTTGGTTAGCCTCCTTTCACCCAGCAGCAGTCCCACCATGCGTGTGCAGGACTTCACGCTTCTTGCACCTGCCAGGGCTGTGCAATGCATTCTAGGTATGGCTGCACTAGTTCCTTGTTTAATGATATTAATATTTCACTGTCTATCTAACATGAAAATATATCACCTGATATATTTAATTATTACATTTCTCTTCTTTATAGCCTCTCTCCACTGTTATGTCTGGGTCTGCCCTTAAGGCACTCAAATATTTCTTAATTGCACAATATATAGCAGAAATTCTTTATTCTTTGGTTCTTTATTTTTTGCTATTTAATTTCACACATGTATGTGTGAAATGTGTGTATTTCTGTTAATGCAGCCCTCAAGGTTGCCCAGGTGTTTTTGTGTGATGTTGCAATCTCTGTCCTTCTTGACAGCGATTCCTAATTTTTTGTCATTTTCAGATTTCATTGGCATCAACATTTTGTGCAAGGATTATTAATGCGTCTGTCCTGGAACCACTTTTTTAAAACTACCCATATAGTTTCCCGACTACTATCAGGGAGTGATTCCCTTTCAGCTCACTAACTGGCATTTCCCCTTGGGCTTACTGATCTTATGATTCTTTTTTGAATTCCTATCTTCTCAAGGTAGACTTGGATTAAACTTGTCTTTTTTCAAGCTACCTTCTGCTGGTGAAGTCTAGTCAACTGGAATTTAGGTACTTGAGGCACTGTCAAATGCTGACATTCAGAGAAACTAAATCCGTTTCATTTCTTTGTCTAAAAGTTCAGTTATCTTCTGAAAGGAAGATATCAGTTTAATTTAGTGCCATCTTCTTCTCCCCCCCCAAAAAATCAAAATGCTTAACAAATCCTTAAATATGTTACAAATGTTTGTTTAAAAACATTAATACAGAGCGTTACTGAGATTTTGTTTACTTTCATTGCCTGTACTGTGGTTTATCCTAACAAGAGGGGGAAAAATGACACTATGGCAACGATAGCTCAAGGCTAAGTGGCTTTCTGAAAAAAAAAAAAAAAAACAGGTAAACAAAGCTGGCTGAAAAGAAATCGTGAAAATTAAATTAGTTATTTTTTGTTTGTTAAAACAAAATAATTTGTGTGGAGATGCAGCTGCTTCAGCAAAGTCTTTTGGTAGGAAAGGTTCCAAGTTCCAGGGTGTCCTGTACTCTCCTGACAGGGAGAAAGCAACTCTTAAATTAATGGAAACTTTTCAATCTGATATTTCCACATACTGTTATTTTGCAGAAATCAATTGCCAAGATACTAGCTTCATTCCAAGGAAAATATAAATAAATAACAAAGTTGGCACCCTTCTGTTCACTTCAATAGTAAGGAGTCAGGCTTTATAGAAAGGAACAGCAATTTTTCTCTCTCGTGTTCTTTAAGGCAAGCAGTGGAAGTCAGTTAATGCTGACAGTCTGCCAAAGGTGCTTAAAAACCTGTTTAATATATGCCCTAGTTTGAAGAAGAAAGTGAGCTGTCAGTGCCTGCAATTATTTTCTTTTTGGCCTGGTCAATACTTGTAGCTCTTGGGAAGAGAGAGGCTGTTAAGATGGTAATATTCTTTAATGCCTGGTATATTTACTTCAGTCAGTATTATCCAGAAATGTGCCGGGGTGGGGGGGGAGGGGGTTGACAGTTACAGTACACCAGGCATTGATCCACTTAAAAGGGAATCATTTGGTATGCTGAGAGATCTTCAGGTAAGTTTGTTTCTAGTTAAAATGACATTCTCATTTCCATTTGCCAGTCGATCTAAGCACAGTACGGAGTACGTGTGTACAGAGGACTGGGGCAAGGACACGGCTGAGTCTTCCTTTTATGGAGAGTTATGACCTGCGGTCTGCGTGTACACGTTGGAAGGCAGAGAATATTTTGAAACAGGGAAAGGGGGGAAAAAATGAGAGTTTCTTTATCTGAGTATTTCTTTGTCTATACAATTCATTAGTCTGCCCAGGTGCTCTGAGGCTGTGCTAATTTAGGTAAGAAAACAAGCCGCGTACATGCATTTATGATCCGTTCCTGTTCTCCCTGAATTAGAGCATTTCCCCAAGATCACCGCTCTCTAGACTGTCTTTGCCAGCACGGGTAAGAAAGAAATGTGGGGTATGGCAGCATTTATAGCCGGCAGGCTGTAGAGCAGGTGTGAGCATGTCGCCCATCCCCTCCTCACTCCTGGTGTGGGCAGCCACTGCTGCGGTGCCCGTGCCCTCTTCTGCATCTGGTCCTAGGTAAGGATGGAAAAATACTGAGAGTGTCTGCCTAAAAGAAGTTAAAATAGCTGTTGAAGAGTGCAGTGGAGGAGAATGGAGAAAAAAACACAGAAGAGCAGAGAAGAAGCTTTATTTTGTTAATGCGCAGTATAGTTTTCAAGTAGAAACTTAGAAGAGTTGAGGAGAAACTTAGAAGGGTTGGTTGGAGCAATATGTCAGCATTACAATGGCTATGACTGGAAAGTTTATTTGCATCATATGACCTACTTAGTAGTGAAGATTTATGTGTCCATTTACAGCTAGAATCTCTTCTTATAAAAGAAAGAAATGTAAGATTGTCCTTCTTACTTGTAGATGTTCTTGTTATTTTAGATCAGTGAAAAACAGTAAGAAAAAGCTCCAAAGTGGTTGTGTGTGATTAACAATTTATCAAGTTATCTTATAGCTAGCTACCTGTGCTTGTTTTCTGCATGTTCAGAGAGCATTTACCAAACTGCCTATAGAGCTGGGTAGAGGAGCAGAGTTCATATTTGTAAATATAAATGTAGCCATGTCTTAAGTCCTAGCTGTACAATTATTTACACACATATTTGACTTTGAATTCAATAACATCACTCGTATGCTTAACATCAAGTACATAGTAGATAGGCCATTGAATGATATGGATCTAAATGTGTAATTAGATTAATATAGATTTACAAACTAATTTTAGAAAAGAAAAAAAACCCATATATTTAGATGGCAAACCAAGGAAAATACAGTTCCTGCTGGTTTTATGTGTTCTTTTTAATACTTTACCTTCTGCCTGTTCAGTAGTGTTACATTTAGTTTTCATTAAATTGCAGGCAGCCTTCCATATTATTTTTTTCTATCAACGCTTCTTGACTGGAGTAGGATTCTCCAGGAAGTTTTATGCTGAGATATGTGAATGTTACAACGAAAAAGAGCTATTAGGGGTACTAAAGCTTGAAGTGGCCATAAAACTGCAATCCCCTTCTGTTAGTTGTTTTATTGTTGCATCTTAATTGTACTATATATGTGGGGGAGTCTTTCTAGCTGTCAAGTTTAGTGAGTCATTAACATGTTTTGTATTCTACAGGATTAATAAAGATGTATCTGAGAGTAAGCTATGTTTGTTGTGGATGATATCATTAGAAATATTCCATAAAAAAGAATATCCCATAGTAAAGTTTTATGCTTAGGATATTTGAGTATATATCTTTTTTTTTTTTAATGTGCTTATGCTATTTTATAGATGCTAAAATGCTGATTCTTATTCTAGATCTGGGAGCATCTCTCAAAAATTCTAAGAATCTTTCTTAATTAGAATCATATACATTCAGCCTGAAAGTAAATTGACCTCAATCAATCTTAGGTTATTTAGGAATTAGGTAATTACTATTCTGTAAATTCTTTATGTATGCAGAGAGGAAAAAGATGTGACCCAAAGTCAATTGAAAACTATAAGAAAACTGATTCCTTAGGGTTAAAATGGACCACTAAGATTAGACTAACTGCTTTGTAACACATCTGGTAGCTTTTGCACCAAATCCATAGTTTTAAGCTAGACTTAGAGCTTCCCCCCCCCCCCCTCAGAAATTTATGAAATCATGGTTTCAAGATCTGGAGAGTATACTACAGCATAAATACTTATTTGAAGGTGTTCACTCTACAAAATTTGGAATTTCTAGTCTGAACTTGTGCAACTTCATCTTGTAATCATTTTATCTTTTTTTGGCTAGACTGATTGCTGATCACTAGTACAGATTTATATTTACATAGGTATTTTTAGGTAGTAAGTCCTGTGTCTGTTTTAAACAGCAGCTATATTGATCTGTGGGTCATTTAAAAAATGGTATAGTAGCGGTGTTGTAAATAAAGGAAAGGGGTTGTGCAGACAAACAGCAGGATTTGAATTTTGTATTCATCTCATAATCAGTTAATCTGAAAATGTAGAGATGAAATTATATCCAATTATATCATTGGATTTATCTATGAGCTGATCCATTATAGATAAATGCCAATCCTTGAATTCCAAACACATGTTTCTGAAAGGGGACTGCAAACAGAAGGAAGTTAGACCAAGTTCAGATTGAATTTGTAGATAAAACTTTCTCCTGACTTCAGTAGCATTGGATGAAAATCTCAATGGTTATGAAAATCATGGAATTCATTCCTATTTGCATCATTTCTCACATATGTTTTTATTTTTAACGATAACTAGTATTCAGTGATTTCAGAGTAATCGTTTTCCTAGAACTCTATGTATAAACCTTGTTTGCTATTTCTATAACCTATTTTCTTGGAGTAGAAAAATAACTGTTCCCATCATCTGGAAAGAAAAAACAAAAATAGGAAGAGTACGAGGGAAAGAGCTACTTTTACCTCGGTATTATTCCTTTCTATTTAAAGAAAAAGAATCTGAATAATAGATTAGTTTTCTGATTGAGTTCTTCATTACCCTTTTCTGTCCTTGGATTCAGGTCCAGTGTCTGTATTGATTTTTGTGTAAACGTAACTGAACAGGTGGCTGTTCTAGAGTACAAATCTCAGATGATATGGCAGTTTATATTGTCATACTGAACATTTGTAACTTCTTTTCTGTCGACAGACTCAGGACTGTCTAGGTAACTGAGATCAAAACAGCAAATCTTTGACAAATATTCTAGGGCAAATAATTGCATAATTCCTCTTAAGTTCTGGAGGTGAGGAGAAGGGAGAGGAGCAGTGGGGATAGTATTTAATTGAGCACCATAACTCGTTCTGCTTGGAGACCTCATATTTATTGGTCTGTGTCAAGAGATTATCAACAAGTCTGAGATAGAGGAATTCAATTTGCACTGATCTTAATGGTCACTTTAATTGAATTAAGCCTTACCAGTGAGATGTATGTTAAGAAGGTTTTATTTTACTGCATCCTGCAGCTGTACATCTCAATGTAATCACATAAGATTTCACAAGCGAAGCAGTATTGTACCTGAAGAAATGCTGTAAAACAATGTTTGAGACAAATTGTGGTGATTTGGTACCAAAGTAGTGCTCCAGAATGGGTCAGTAATGTGCTGCTGGAAGTGCACTACTTACTGTTTTTTGGATGTTTGTAAGTGTGATCATTCATATTTTTACTTGCTTGGGAAAGTTTAGACTTTGTACAGTCAGAGTAATGGTGCTGGTCAATGGAAATAAGTATATATTCTGAAGCAAAAGCAGAGTAGTATAGTTCCTGAATGTAAATGGATGCTTTTGCTGTTGCAGTATTATCTTTTTTGCTGGTTTAATAAATCATTTTGAACTAAATTAATTTTACTGAAGTTTTCTCCCAGCTATAAAACGGAACAGCAACGTTAGCGCTAATTTTGTTGTGGACAATCTTGTTTTTGTGTAGTTATGGTCAGACTACAAAATGGGAATACAAAATGGACAGGAATTTCAGGCAAAAGAGTAAGATCAGAAGACAGGGAGAAAATAAGACCAAAAACCAGGGAAGGGGTGATAGGTTCTGTATTTCCACATACATACAGGAAAAAAAAAGGCTATGTTGCAAACTGAAGGTTAGGGGAAAAACTGCTGTGCCTTCCTCGGCTCTAGTGCGGCACAACACTAACCAAATGGGCAGAGGTTTGCTGCTGGTTCGCCGTTCCCCAGCGGCGGGAGGAGCCCTTGGATGAGGTCGAGCCTTTGGGGCTTCCCAGCATCTAACACAGCCCAGCCTCAAGCTCCCTCTTTGCAAGGAGTCTGGCTTATTAAAATGCACCTCGCCAAGGCAGTTGAATGCAAACACAGACATACTTTAAGAGTGCCTGAATACCCTTGTCCTTATCTTAGTTGGCATAGAAAACTGTAGAAAAAGTAAACTAATGCTTTTGAGAAGCAGCGTGTGAACGACAGCAGCAAAAGTTTAGGGGAGCAAAGAGGCCGCGATGGTGACTGTAACCGCAGTTACAAAATAGTGCTTCTGTGGCCTATTTCCCCCCAAAACTGCTCCAGATGCTTCCTCGTAAAGAAAAAAAAGAAAGGAAAGGGAAAAAAAATGTTGTGACGGGGTCAAAGAATTGGGAGCAAGGAAGAACTGCAGGGCAGGAGAAGAGAGCGGCAGTAAGGCCTGCCCAAAGGAAGTCAGTGGAAGTCTGCTCAAGAGCTTTCCCATGTCTGAAGAAGCAAGCGGCAATAGAGAAGTTGCTCAAGAGAAAGTATGAGCTGGAACATTTTGTACTGATTATATAGCTTGCATAATTGTTATGTTATCCAAACTCTGTGCAAACATTAATTTATAGCAACAATGTACTTGGGATTATAAACTCAGAGAAACTGTGGTTTATAAAATTATCAGAAATAATTGCATCCAGTAGGTGGTAATATTTGTATCGTATGGTTTTCTGACAGCTGTCTGTAGATAAGGTTGGGTTCCTTTGGTAGTTTGGTGCCCTGGGAAGTCTTACTATTCTATGAGAGTGGGTTTGCATGGAGATAGGGATTTAATAACGTTTCTTTTACTTTACCACAGCACCAGCTGACAACTGGAGAAGCTTCAGTACATTATACTGTATCTGATAATATCTTTAGTTCCTATGTGCACAGTTTAAGTTCAATATGTATGGTCTTCTAAGGCAGAAACTGCTTTTTATCTCCATTCAACCAAGTAGCCATCGTACTGCTACAATAATAGCAGTACTTGTACATTCTTGAACAGCTTAGCCAGAATGTGTATTATTATTAAGGTGAAGTAATTTTGGGAGGAATGTGGTTCTAACAAATCTTTGTTACATCTTAAATTTTTGGTATATTACTCCTTCTGAAAATACCCTTGGCTCCAAAGATTTATTTCTCATATATGTATACATCAGAGTTCAGGTAGATTACGGTGGGAAGAGCCATAAAAGCTGACTAACATATCATTTGTCATGCTCCAGCTCTGGGGTGGATAAAAACCCTTGTAACAGATATGTAGTTTTTTGGTATTTAATTTTAACAGTGTAGCTAAATTGATACATTTTGATTTCTTGACCTAAGGAAGCAGTTTTTCACTACTACAAACAACACATTAGCCTGTATAGACACATTCCTGTTAGGTTTATGTGTAGTATCCTCAGGTAGCCCGAGCTGTAAATGTGTAATAGATTTGAAAATGGAAAAATTACAGTGAACTGATGTAGGGAGTAAAATTTTGGGGTTGCTTAAGATATTTTGAGGGATAGCAATATGCTATAATAATAATAACCTATTTTCCTTTTGTTTTAGGGAAGAAAAAAGTGAAAATGTTACTGTAGCTTGTAATTTTTAAGAAAATTCTGTTTCAAGAGCTGTGTACTTTCTTGGTAGGCTCTGATATTACTTGATAACACTGATAACTGTCAAGAAAAAGTATAAGACAGGAATATAAAAACTGGGAAGCAAGTTGATTAAAATTGAATTTTATGGTTTAGAAACATAAAACTCCTCCCCCCCAGCCTTATGACAAAAAATATATTAAAATTATGTGTATATACACACATATATATAAAATTACACAAAAAAATGAGAAAAATATGCAAGATTATGGAATAGCTTTATTTTTAAACATTTATAGGAAAGTGTAGCGATATGCTCTCAGTGTTCAGCAAGGGCTCTTGAGCACAGTATAAATGAACAGCTATCTTTCTCCACAATGCGACACTAAATAGAGCAGATGACTTGTGATCCTGAAGCAAAATCAATTTCCAGTGCAGTTTTGCCTTTGACCTCAGCAGAATCAGGATTTTGCCTGTGATTTTATCAATTTATCCTTTGTAAAAGCCTTTTTTTTTTTTTTCTTCCACTCTATTTTTTTCCTAATCCCAGATTATCAAAAACCACTTAAGCCTGAAGGAAATTCATATCTCTCAATATAAAGGCTATTTGGTAGTAACAGCTCCAAATTATAGAAGGATATAACAGGTTTCCTTGTAGAAGACTTCTTCTCATGAGCACTTTGTGAGGACTGTTTATATTCCTTTGTACAAGCTCTAATCTTTTTGCAAAACATACAAGTTTTTCTCCTGTGCTCCAGATTACCTAGGGAGACAATGATTAACAAGATCTCTGCTTTGATATTAAACCACCTCCATGGTTTTTATGTTTCAGTCAATGAGTTCCCTGCAGCAGCAGCCTGCAGAAGGTTAATTAGGGCTCCTCCGATTTCCTCGGCTCTGGTCCAGCAGCCAACTGGAAGCTGCTGCTGCATTTAGCACCGTCCTAGGCCAGGGCAGCCTCCGGCACAGCCAGCAGAGAGACCTCGGCAATGTTGGAGGAAAGAAAAGACTGTGTCGGGCAGGGTAAGGTGAGAAGCAGCTTTAGGCATTTGGGTTGGATGAGAAAGACGGCCTGGGATTGCCTCGCACCAACCTAGGAGAACAAGGTCTGGTGTCCTTAAAATACAGCTGCCCAAACTAGGGAATCCTATGCAGGAGTCAAGTCCAAAGCTAAGCTACAGCATATGATTTTAGATTGTTTTAGACTATTCTAGCTATTAGTAGTAGTAGCTAAACTTCATACAGGGAAGGAAGGGTTATGAGAGACAGAGGAGTTTTATGGTTCTCGTGGGGGTGACAACGCACGGATGCGGACCCTCTTGCCAGTGGTGTAGATTGTTAATTATAGCAGTTCTTTTGAAAAGAAAATGTTCCTGTTTCACACATGCTTTTCTGCGTAGCAATAACTTTAATTATCTAGGTGTAAGGTAACCTAAGCAACGGTGCTTAAATGTTTGGTGGTGGTTTTGGTTATATAAGAATGATCCCAGTCTAGACAGTAGGTCTAAGAAAATGAACCCCTCCTGTGGAGGGAAGGGAGAAGAAGAAGGGAAAAGCTTTTGATGAATGCCAAACAAATAGAAACTATGAACAATAACTGTTCCTAAGAAATGAATATTTTAACCAGCTCTTTGCTAGACAAGGCCTGACAGTATGCTTTGCAGTGAAAGTTGCAGACCTGCAGAACAGAGATTAAAGGAATCACTCTTTGCAGTGCTTGTTTGTCCGTCTGCAGGGGACTGGAAAACAATTTCTGTAACAATGCGTAGATTGTGTTGATAGCTACTTTGTCTTCTTCCTACCTAAAATTAAGAAATCGAGCAATCTACTGTGCTATGCTTTTCTACTCTCTAGCCCTTATTTTACGTGGAATCACTACTTTATGTAACTTGGTGGGTTTACTTTTATTTTATCTTTCGTTTCTTGATTCCTTTTCATGATCCTGTCAAATTAAAGTTTTGAGGGTCTGGGGAACAGACAACATGTCTTGTCATGTGTTTCTACAATATGTGATTCTCCAATACATGGATGTGACAGAGACTTCTGTACTATCATAGTTGCAAAGACTAAATAGCTATATCACATGGAGATAACCGTAACATCCCTATTCATAATCATTTAATAACATCTGTTCTGTGTTGCGCTAGTGCTGAAATAAGCTTGCCCTCATTTACATATTCAGACATGCACAGTTTCTGCTGAAACTGTGTATAGAAAAATGGATGAAAGAGGGAAAACATGCAACCTGCTGCTTCATCTTCTCCTAGCAGAGAAGGTTTGAAATTGCATCTCTGAGCCTTCTAGAAGTGCATCAGAAACATTGTTCTGGCATGACATGCTCTCAGCCGTGCTGAAGACACCCTTCCATTTCCAGTACTCTAAATACCGTGTTATGGTGAATGTGTCTCTCTGCTCTGTCGTCTTGTGCATTCAGTTAAAAAATGTTACCTGCTCTCTTGCTTTCCATGACTACTTAATTAGATCAAACTACTTGATCTAACAGGGTTAACTGGAAGCTATTCTTTAGTAAACTCCTGAATTCAGGGTTAAGTTGTTACCTAAAAGATGTGAAGTCTTCATTCAGAGTACCTCCCTGAACAGGACATGCAATGAATTTGAATTTCAGTGTTTCAGCTGGATGGACCATTATGGCCAATGAAGAGAATCTGAGAATGTTTGTTTTGGTAAGAAATACAAAGTGGAACTAAGTTAGGTTCAACCCAGAGCCTGGTTGAATTAATTTGTGTGTGTGTGTGTGTGTATTTTTTTTTTTTTTACTGGCAACTAAAGTGGAAAAAAGTTTAGTAATTTGAGCAGACCCATTTATGAGTATTTATTAGTATAGCTGATGCAGCCTTTCAGCTTTGTCTGGTAGTTCCAATTTTAAAAACAGTGGATTATATATAGAAAAGATACCCTGCTCCTTAAGAGAAGAACATTCTTGTGAACTTCTATATATTTTTATAAAGATTAAGAATAGCGCAACAGGAGACTTTGCATGGCATGCTAGCATCTGTGTCATGTGAAATCAATGCCTACAGGGTTTTTTCTTAGTGTCTGTATTTTCAGGCCTCTCCTTTTATTTTCCACTACTTTTTAACTTTTAATTTTGTGGAACAAACGTAACTGTGAAATTTAGGTCTGTGTTGTCTTTGATGATGACTAACTAACCAGGCAAAGAAATTCTGTGTTTAACATTTGTCTTGTACATTTCTGAGGAAAAAGTAAATCTTGAGAAAGAAACAGTTTCATACTAATGAAATACACTGAGTTGTTTGACGGACCCTGAAGCTGGACCTTTCCAGTAGCAGTCGTGCGACTCGCAGTGCAGGATGCAAGGGGAGGGACGAGTCGTGGCTGGCTGTGGTAAGTTTAGGGGATGCCAATTTGAATTCAAGATGTTCAGTAAGATTCTGGCTGCATCTGCTCCCTGGGAAGCAGCTCTGTGTTTGGCTTCTGGGCAAAAAGTGCTAAAGAATGGACATTTCATTTTGTTAGGAGGCTGCTATGGAGTTTGTGATTTTTCTGGCTCCTGTGTGCCATCGAATGAACGCAGACAGTAAGACTAATATCTCTTCAGTCTCCTCGGGTTCCAAGGTTGATGGTATTTCCCAGTTTTACACTCTGCACAAGAAGAGTTAAGCTCAATAAATAAAATGGCTAGTTTTTAGAGATCTTCAAAACGCTCAGAGACAGTACCACACTAACCCAGGATGGAGCGGTGCTAAGTATTTACTGTCTCCACATCTTTTGCCTCTTTGCTGTCATGGTTTTATGCCGCACTGTGCCTAGCCAGACCATACACTCTACAGCCCCACTGAAACACTAGCATAAATCTTTCCCAAATCAATGCTTTGCCCAGTGCTTTTACTGGAAAAATGTTTTTAAAACCAGACTGTTAGCTACTAAAAGAGCCTTGAATTGATTTTGATACAGTCTTTAAAGCTGGATTTGAAGCTGTGTGGAGGAGTAACAGTTAATAATATAATAATCAGGTTAATCAGAATAAAAGGATAAAAAAAAATAGAGGAAAGAAGGTGTTCCCTCTCCCCTTACTGTTATTAAAAAAAAAAAAAACCTATCAGGCTTAGAGCAAGCATGCTGGTGAAGTTTGTTACAGCAGATGATGTTAAAGTTAGTTATAGTAATATGCATTCAACCTATCCTTCCCCTCTTTTAGTTTAAAAAGTAGAAAAGGAGGGGGAGGGAATCACATTCTTCTCTTCTGTTTGCTTATTAAAGTTAGGGAAAAACGTATTACAAATGGAAATATGCTATAATACCCAAAGAGATGTAAACAGGTTTTAGGGGAAAAAAAAAAAAAAAACACAGAAATAAGACTGAATTGAAAAGTAGTTGCTATTTTATGAAGCAGGTAGCATTTTTTTTCCCAGGGACTTTAAGCCTCTTTCAAAGGGATTGTAAGAGCAGGAGGAATAATCTCTCTCTCACACACATGCGTCCAGCCGTACGCAGTATTACAATGTTTAAACAAGACGCAGACAGAAACACAAGTGTTTCCAAAATGTTATTCCTTTGCCCTGCTTCCTCCGGAGCGCTCTTGCTTTGCTGCTGCAGCCTGCTTTGCAGAAATCCTCTGTGAAGCAGGAGGTCCGCTACTGCTGGGGACACTAAGATTACTGATTAGGAGAGAACATAATCAGGTAGATTGAGACTGTGTAGGGAGAAACCATTGCTGTGAAAAGGGAGGGTTTGCAGCCTACGCTGGGTGCGTACCCTCGGAGAGTCCCTCCGCTGTTGGTTAAGAAAACAAAATTGGACGTAATACGCCTGTCGCCTTCCGAAAAGATGATGCTCTTTTGTGTGTGTGTCTGCAAAGCTGGAGAGAGATAATGTGCCTGCATTACCTGCGCTTGGCAATGAGTCTCCCTCCAGGTTTTTTGTACTTAGAAGAACGTGTTAGAGAGAAGTACCCACGGGGAAATCGACAAAAAGCTTCCCTGTGAAGGTGGCAAGACACCGCAGTATTCAAAATGTCTGGTGAGTCATCTGGTGAGTAAAAGCGGTAAATGAATGCGACCAATATTCAAAAGAACAGCCCGTAACAATATAGCCCTAGAGATAGCATGTAGGTCAGCTTAATGCCTCTTGGGATAGCTTTGGCTTGCTACTGTGCTGTGTGTCTGCAAAGAGAGGGCTGGGTCGAAGTTGCTCTGCAAGCGCTCCGAAGTTGAGGGGAAATCGGGCTTCTGGGAGTGCAGTGGCCGTGCAGTGAGCACAGTTTTGTCCAGTATCTGTGACTTGCATAACTTTTTGGGTTTTTTTGTTTTTAATCTTTTTTTTCAAAACTGATTGACTGAGAATATCAACAGGGTGCTAATACCAAAGGGGAAAAAAATCCTAACTTGTTCATACAGTGTGTCTTTGATTAGGTTAAACAGATTGTTTTCCGTGAGAAGGGATGGCGTAGTATTTCCGAATGAGGATACTAAGCGTTTGCACAAATACAGTTAATAGATGCTGTCTGATCAAAAAGGGTTTAGTTATTTTACTAAATGAGTTCCTCATTTTAAAGACAGCAGAAAGAGGTAAAGTTCACGGCAAACAAATTTGGATGTGGTCAAATGAATTTCTCAACTTATTATATAGAAATAGCTTGAAAACTGGGCCAGCAGGCGAAAACAACCTTGCATTCAGTGTAAGGTAATTGCATGGACTTGTCTGCAGAGGATTGATTTTGAAAAGTAGCTAAAGTAACTTCATATCTCTCAAGACATTTGGAAACAAATCGTGAGAGAATATTTGACTGCATATATGGAATACAGTGCTTCACTGAAAAAAAATGTATGCTAACTTCTGCATTATAACACGTTTACAATTCTCAAATATCCTTCCTCCTAACGAGAGAGAGAGAGAGAATATGTGTTTTCTCTGAAACAAGCAATATTTTAATCCCTCATGCAGGACAAAAGCAAAAATTTTTTTAGTGATTAAAAGCTGAAGTATCTTTAGGACTTTTCAAAATTAATTTTATTTTCTCCTTCTATTTTTCTCATCCTTTGCCACCTTGGAGGTATAAAATGATGGTTGCTCTATCACAAGGATATGTTGTGTTGTGATATTGTCTGTTTTCATAATTCTGTTTTTTACTGGAGTGGCTAAAACACCACTTCCCATTATTAAATGGCTTTTGTTAATATTCTGTTTTAAGGGAAAAAATGTTTTTACTTCAATTTCAACATTTGTGCTTTATTCATAAGATACATTTCTCTGGAAACTACAGAGGCCGGTTAATGGTTTATGAGTTCAAGCTGAGCTGAATATAGCTAAGCTCTGTCTTGCTTGACATTTCATCAAAAGCTGTGTTGATTTGCAATGTTTACGGACCTATTTATTGAACCTTCACAGCTTGAACTATGCCACCGAGCTTGTTGACATTGCTGAGTTTATCTCTTGGTGCTTGTGCAATCTCAGAAGAAAAGTTTAGAGCAAATGAGTTATAACAAACTTGTCACAGTTCATAAAATATGCAGTTAGAACAATAAAGTTGATCTTCTTGTTCATTGACCACGATACATTAGAGAAATCTGAGTAGTAGAACGCAATCTCATCTGGGGTAGATGAGCTTATGTCCTTCTCTGTGATATTAACTTTCAGATTTGACTGTAGCATCTTAAGTGCTTCAAAAAGCAGCTCATAAATGGAACAAATCTTTTCACTTCATAAGACTATTTATATTTGGAAACAAAATTAGACTATTTTGCAGCTCAAAATAACATGATTATATTACTTCCGTGTAGGTCTTATTTTGTGAGGAGTGATATATCAAACAAGCAAACAACAAATTGAATCAGAGGCTTATAAATACCATAAAAATCATCCAGCTTTTAACAGTGAGAGCATTCCATGTTCTCTGCTACTTTCCAGAACACCCTGTCTGCATAGCCCCTATTTTTAGATAATAAAAATAAGATATATATCTTGCTGTAAAATCCACTACTATTACTAGATCAATATTGCACATTATCATGGTTTCAGTCATTTCTCTATGTAGCTTGAACAGAAATAGATCAAAGTTAGTGCGACTGCTCTGCAAAAACAACAGGCAACTAGGCACTATTTATTGAAGACCGGTAAAATTGATAGTTTAAGAAGTCTTACGTATGTGGATATTTTGGGGATTGCAGGGGGAAATTTTTTTCCCACAGAAACATTCTTGTAGCTGTCATTTACTCAGTTAACACAGTTATTCACTCTCCTTTTGGAATTCTGGGTATGCAGCCAGTTATAAACATCCAAAAGGAAAATTAAAAATATAAGAAATTGGAAATTTTTTCCATGTACTTGAATGGGTGTTGATTGGGCTCTTCCCGATGGAAGGATTGGGTTCCTTCCTAAACAAAGAGTTTGTGCTGTTCAAATAAAAAGTAATTGCTTATTGATTGTTGAATGTAAATTGTGCTGTAAGGGTACAATAAGAAAAAAATCATAGAAATACTGGGGGGAACAGGTATTTGCTTTGCTTAACTAGAGCTATGTAATGTAACCTGCTAAGGTATCAGGCAAGGCATGCTCGCCTTAAATTATAGACAAGAGAGCAACAGGCTGTTTCAGAAGTTGATTCCAAGCAAAAAAATGACATTGATATGTTGTTTCCTCCATTGCCTGTGCCGTACCAGATTAGCCTCCTAATTTAGGTGCTTGGATTAAATCAGCAAGAAAGCCCGGATACATTTATTTCATCCTTTGTATGAATAACTTCAAAGTGTTGTCGTCCGGTTAAAAGATGACTATACAAGTAGATATAGGAAATACCTACTTTTTAAAGAATGTTGCCAAACTGAACAGCTCTCATAGCTACATATAGTTTCTTAAACCTATGGAAAATTAAATGTACTTTGGCAAGCGCATTGAAATTAACAAGACTTCATCAGAGGAATCCCTAAAGGGACGTCAGTTCCTGGCATTCTGTGTGTGAGAGAGGGTCAGCTGAAGTCAGTCTGGGAAATCTACAGAAACCCACAGCTGATTGTTTGAAATGTCTTAAAAATGGTGGAATGTATTTCCTAGGAGGATTGCATTTTTAGTAATCTTACTTCAACTACTTCCTACCTTGTAACCTACTCTCTGTGTCGCTTGTCAGCTTGGTTTCCTGATTTTGTTTCTACTGCAGTAGCAACATTCTCTGGCCTAATTTCATGTTTATGTGAGCGTTCACCAAGAAGAAAGGCAGACACATGGACTCTGAGTTTCATCAGTTTACATTGGCTGTTGTGCACTACTCAGTATTGCATATGGAAAAATTTCTTCATGTAGCACTTATTAGACAGGAGGACTTTTTTTTTTTTTTTAATAGAGTTAAGCCATTTGTAAGCCGTTGGATGTTGGAAAGCAGTGTGATTAAGGGTAATATTAGATTGTGACCAAAATGTCTACCAATCCTTTGCAAAGACATGATGTATGTGGATGTGCTTAAGAGTATGTATATAGAACTGAACAAAGTAAAAATCTTAAATATAAATAGCCCTGTGAGGGAATTAAAAAGAGTAATACAGATGTTTCTACTTACTGTATTCTTAAAAGAATGAAAAAATTCTGAAAACTTGTACACCAATTAAGTATTATTAAGCCCATCTTAAACAATCACTATTTATGTTATACACATGCACTTTTTAAGTGTATTATTCAGCTTTACTCACATTTCATTCCTGTTTTTGTCAGGTAGCTGATGTGTCCACCGACCACTTCTCTTGTGGTAGATGAAAAGTATCCCTTCTTATACTCATTGCAGGAACAATTTTTCCTACGAAAAGAAAGGGAATTCACTGTAAGCATTCTAAGAGGTTTTACACTTCAGTTTGTTTACTAATTAATTTTGTATGCCTAGCTAAATGTAGTGATGATGGATGCAGGCAGTTTCAGAGGAAAACATCTTGTCTGTTGCAATATATTCTCCATCCACAAGAATAGGATGTCCATCTCATGAAATTCAATTTTCAAGTAAAGATTACACTGCATGTTAAAGTCATCAGTTCAAATAGTCAGGTCATAAATGCAGGTGCACTCAGTGCAAAACTTAGGTGGAAGGATAATGTGTTGTTACTGAACTAGTCTTTCAAAGGTTATAATAAAAAGGTCAGGCTATCATTTTGTCATTAAAAAGTAATAGAGACAGTCAAGGCTGATTCTCAGTACTTTTTTTCCTCACTGCAAATCCTCTGTGTGTGCAAAAATGTATTTAAGACTTTCATCTTTATAAAAAGAGGACAAGAGTGTACTTTTATGGTCCTATTAAACAAAACAGAGACTAAAGCTGACAATGGATTGTTTTGAAGACTTTACTTTGGGTCAAGAGAAAGAAAGAGGCTTTCTGAAATATTTGTTTTCCAGTGGATAAAATTTAATCTCTCTGACAGAATTAGGGAAGTATCATTGTTTCCTTGCTTTGGAGGAAGATTTTTCGAGGGGGATAGAGGGGAGAAGGTGAGTAGGCAATTTTCTTGCAGTAAAGAAGAGAGTAAAGTCAATCAAAATAAATAATTGGAGAATTTTTTGTCTAACTACTTCCACGTTATGGAAAGAAAGGCCAAGAAATTTAAAAATAAAAGCAATATCTTCTTTGACTTTTTTGACAGAGATAACTGTCTATGTTCAGGGCAAGTTGCCATAGTGCCAGTTTCATACCCATTGTAGTGAAGAAAAGCATAAGTTCTGTTTTATACATTATTGAAAATATAAATGCTTCAGGCAGAAGCTATTCTTTTTATGTGTTTGATATTGCCTAGAACAACAGTGCCTAGTAGACACCAAGCAGCCTAGGTGCTAGCAGGAAACACAAACATTATGAATAATATAACATATAGATTGAAAAAGAATTGCCATTTGAGAATCCTGGTTCAGATAAACTGATAAGGTTAGGATAGGCCTTGAAAACTTGGCTAAAATATATAAAATGAGTGTACGGTTTCCCAGGATGGTACCTGGGAAAGCTAGCTGTGAAACTTCTGCTAACTACCTCAAGCATATAGTATTCACTGATTTGTTTGCTGAGGCTATTGTTAAGTTTTTTATGAATTTATTTTCATTTTGTTCATTAACTTTGATAAACTCTATCTAAATCTTCCTGAGAAAAAATTAGTATAGTAAGAAAAAGGCATATGAGGGAAAACTGGGTGGCCATGCATAGCTTTGAATGAAGGCATAGCTTATCTTTAATATAACGGTACATTTGAAGTTTTTTTTGTAATTGCACTGTAGCATTATTTTTGAGATGTATTCTTCTGGCATTGCTAAGAACCACAGCTGTGGAAGATCTCTTGTTAAATTACCTCGGGACAGAGTCTAGCAGTACCCTATTCTTCATGAAAAACCTTTTTCTTTTTTTTTTTTTTTCCTCTCACCTTGGTCCAGCAAAAACTGTTGATTTTCAGAACACAAATGTAAAGCCTCTTTATTCATTCAGGATTTTCTTCTGAGAAGGTAATGTTAGGTCACAGCAACTATGTTTAGAGGCAGGTTTCTGGGTTAATCTCTAAAATATCAGCTAAATTTTTTTTTTATTGAAGACATGCTTTCCAGCCTGAAGCCAAATAACAAGAAGATACATATACGTCAATGAAGAGATCAAGGTACATGACTGTTAGCATTATTTAATCTAAGGATGTCCTGAGACATTCCTAAATGATCGGGATTAACCAAACTGCTCCCTCACAAAATTACTTGTGACCTAGAGTAAACTAAAGGAGCGCACACATATATTGGGAAGAGGCTACACATTTATTTATTTGGCATGATTACTGTATATGTCACCTGTAGAAAGGAAGAATTTGTAATTACTGGTGGTTGGATACAGAAGCTCTTAGCCCTGCTCAGCATGATTTGCAGAGTATCTGTCTTTGCAATTCTTATGCTAAATGATTCAGATAATGCTAAGAGCATGCAATCTGGATTAAATTGCCTTCAGATGGCATGTATTTATTGGCTCTCCTAGGTTCATAACTTCATTAAAAATATATCTCTAATTCATTTCTCGTTCAGGTATGATCTTTGCTTAGTCCCACAACTTGTGCTGTGATTGACGTGTGCTTTTTCCTGAGCCTAGACCTATCTCAAGCTCAAGGCTCCTTCTTGGGATATGCTTGCTGGAGATCTGCGTCAGGCTGCAGTCCTGCTGGTTTCTCTTGTCCCCTTGCATGCCTGTGTGCTCCCCGTGCAGGCAGGGAGGTCTGCTGCAGTGCAGAGCTGAGTGAGGACACCCCAAAGGTCTGATCCCCATTTGAGATAGGCTCAGCCTGCCAGAAGGGCTGGTGAGGACGGTAGCCAGGCAAGCGTAGACCTTGCAGACCCAGAGCTGCGCAAAAATCCCCTAGACTCAGCCAGACCCTCCTGGCTTTTGCACCTGCAGCAAAACTTAGCACTCCTCAGGTCCTGGGAAATGCCCAGAAACGGAGATTAAATTTCATGTTAGTGATGAGAAGAAAATGAATTACTTTATGCTTCCTCTGGAGAGGGAAAACTAAATCTTCCTGGAGTCAGCTTGCTCAGATCTAGTAGAGGATTGAAGACTTAGCAGACATATCAAGTTGCTTTATTTTTGTGGTTTTTCTTTTGACCACAGTGCTGATTTTTCTGAGCAGTAAGTTCCCCCGCTTACTAGAGCCGTATTTCATCATCCTGGTGAAATATTCACAATTTCAGGGAGAGCTTTTCTGTGTAACTAATTCAAAACTTGTTATTGTGTTGCCATTTGGCTGTTAGACGTGTCAATAGAGGTCTATGGTGAAAAGAGATCCCCAAAACGATTTTCTGAAGGATGTCATGGAGATCACCATGGGGTGCATTTGCAATACTGACATAGTGCTGCCCTTGGAACATTTACCTTTAAATTCTCACCTATTTAAGGAAATGCAGCTGAGAATATTTTGTATTATTTTGTTTTGGAATTATGTCACTTCCTTTGAAATTTAAATCAAGGAAATTTTCAGCAAGCTCTTCGTTGTCATACAACTTCTGAATTTGTCTAGATTTCTGACCTATTTTCCGGCTCAGCTGGATTTATACAACTTGTTCCCAATTTTGACTTTATGGCAAAAGCAGTTAGGAAGAGTTAAACCTCCTGTTGTCATCACTGGAATTGTGAAAATACTTGTGAGGAATTAGTATCGAGAAGTAGTAAGTTTCACCACCTTGTCACAACACAGTAGATATTCTGGTGATTTGTAGTAAAACAGTTGTCAAATAACCTAATGTATTTTATGAAAGAAGTGTGAGCATTTTAAAAAAGATTGAACATATTTTTGGCTATAAGAATTTATTTTCCCTTCAGAAGTAAAGAGAAAGAGAACTTTTTTTCAGATGTAGGAGAGAAAATAAGTGCAGTTTATACAGTTTTGGTAGCATGGCAAAACTGTCATGAGCATGAACCTGTGGTGCACCATCACTGTGCAGAAGACCAACCACATAGTGGGCTGCATTAGCAGGATTGTAGCCAGCAGGTTGAGGGTCATGACTCTTCCTCTCAAGGGAGCACTTCTGAGATCTCATCTGGAGTGCTATGTCTGGTTTTGGGATTGCTAGTAAATGCTGATGTACTGGAATGTGTCCAGTGCAGGGCTGCCAAGGCTGGTTGGAGGCTGGAGCACATGAAGTCAAGGAGCTGGGCTTATTCAGCTTTCCGAAGAGGCTCAGGGGAGGGTGACGTTATGTTATCTACAACTATCTGGTAGGAGGTTTGGAGAGAAGACGGAGCCAGGCACTTCTTAGGGGTGCACGGCAATGGGACAAGAGGCAAGGGATGCAAGTTGCAAAAAGGGAAATTCAGATCAGACATAATGAAAAGAATTTTCTCCACGAGGGGAATCAGTCAGGTGGCTAAACAGGCTGTGGGAACTCCGTCCTCGGAAACTTGCAGAACCTGTAGGGGCATGACCCTGAGCAACCTCATCTAATTGACCTTGCTTTGAGCGAGGGGTTGGACTAGATACCTCAAGACTTCCCTTCCAGCCTCAACTAGTCTGTGATGCTTTGTACAAAGTTCCTATTATAACTTTAACATCGCACAATACTTCTTGTTAAAATATCATTTGGAATTTTTTTTTGATGAAAGAAAATTCTTAGAGCAAAGAATATGTGCTTTTAGGAATCAGAGATCAATGTTTAGGCTGACTGAATAAAACTATGAGAGAAATTCGATCTGAAAATCAAATAGCTCTGGCTAAATCCTGTTATGATGCTGAACTATTTTTGAATTATTATTTTTTAAAAGAAATCTTTGACATTTGAGTTCTAGACAAATTTTGCAGCAGATTTTTCCAGATATGGAAAAGAAAAGACAAATGTTAAGAATTGAGAACTGAGCGTGTGACTGTGTGCAGTAAATCTTTATGTGCAAGGGGAGACATCATTGATCTGTGTTATCTTGAACCTTAGGAGCTTAACCCAGATCAGTGTCTTGAGCGGAGCAAAATGCAAACATTGTATAAGAGCAGTGCTTTGGAAAAATTCTGTTACCAAAGTCCTCATCTTTTAATTTTGTTTTCTTAGCAGCTGGTCCATAGTCTGCCTAATTGCATTATAATGGTTTTATGCTGCACCAGATGCTAAAGGGATAACATTTAGTTTCCTGGACAGAAATGCAGTCAGTATTACACTTGGAATTCTGCTTTATGCTTGTCCTTTTGCTAAGCTATGCCACACACAACCACAGGTACCGGATTCTGATTTCCATTAAATAAACACCAGTCCTTTTGAAGTTCTGTGAGAAATAGAAATAGAAATAAAGAGTCTCGGTAATTGATAGAATTTTATTAGTGACTTAATTTATAAATAGTTAAACCTTTGTTTTAAAAAGCAGAAATAATGATTTACCTCTTTTCAGTACTAGTGTCTGCTGTAATGCTCTGGCTTGTTTCCTTTCCTATTTATTTGTCTTTATTAAGTTCTTTATATCTGCATTACTAGACCTGTGCAGTGGTCTAATTTGTTATGTTGCATGGAATAAAGTTTTATGAGAAGGAAGCAATCAGTCTTTATGGCTAATTGCAGGGGCAATCATAACTCATGAAGACTATGATCCTGTTATGAGTTTCCTCAGCCATCCTTGCCACGATCTTATTAAAAATAAAAAATAAGAAAAAAATTGAAGGTAGGAGTGCTGATGCATTTTCAGTAACAGTGCAGACTTATTATCACTGAATAAAGTCATTTCCTTTCATATATGTTTGTTCTATATGCCGTGCATAAGAACAAAGTAACATTGTAACAGTTCACTTACAGCTTGAAAGGAATCTCTGAATTTGAAAATGGAAGACTAATTTTTGCTCAATACAGTTCTTAAGTTAATAATCACTTGCTTTTAAAATAATGTAAGTAGATAGCATCTCAGTCATCTTAATTATTTTATAATTTATTACATAGCTCAGACAATGTGTGATTTATTAATATCTGTACAGTTGCTTTTTTGTATAGAAGTAGTACTAGAATAATTGATAATTACATTTAAAAGGTATTTGACCCTATTACAAGGTAAAAATAATAGACCTTGCTACTGATACATTTGTGCTTGTTCATTGATATGTTAATTCTGGGCTATCAACCTAAATATTACATAGCACTTTAACTGCTTCCTGTAACCTTAAATTTAACACTTATAAAAAGGCATCACTTTCTAAAAAATCATTTTATATATTTTCTTTTAATATAGCTGCTGACAAAAGAGGATACTTTTTGCTTCTGAGACTAGTGAGCATTAAACATGTACTGAACACTTACAAAAACAATTTCCTGGCAGTGACTGTGCACTTCAGCTTTTGTCCGGTGGTCTTCAGGTTAAGTCAAATACTAGCTAAACCTGTATCAAAATGAAAGCTTATCACTGAAGCTAAATAATTTTTTTTTTTTGGCATGTTAATTTGGAGTAAAGTTTGTCCCAACTGCTTTCCTAACAAACAGCCCAGTGATGATCACCTGCCATCTCTCCAAGTCCGACCCCAACTACTTTGAACAGGAATTAACCTCTTACTTTTGTAAGCAAATGGGAACTGTGGTATAGAAGTGACAAAATAGTCCCTTCTAGATCAGTGCTACTTAATTCTTTACTTGCCTCTTTCTTAAGCTGTGGCAGAAGTTCAGTGCTGCACCTTCACAGATTTAAAGAGCACATGAACCTTTCTAGAATATGCTTTCACTGGCTGAATTGGAAATGTTGGCCAAACCATTTCACAAGAACCAGAGCTGATCGGGGTGCAGGACAGAGTCATGTCGAGACTACAGTTACATCAGGGGAATTCAGCTTCAGATTAAGACACCTAAAGGCAAGCGTTTAAGTGCATCTTCCATTGTCATTAAAGATCTTGGATTGGATTCAGTTTCCCCAACATAGGCATTTTGCCTTGCTTTAAGCACTGTGAGATGTCCTGCCTGGCCTCCAGCTGCCTTTCCAGCAGGATGAGAGACTCCCTCAAGTCCTGTGCCCACCTGCAGAGGTGTCTTGGATCCATCCCAGGGCACCACAGACAACGCCAGCTGCCTCAGCTTAGGCTGTCACCACTAGTCAATAGGGGCTGGGAAGTCTGGAGAGCAACCCTAAAATAGGCCCTTTGTGGCTGTTCAGCTCTCTCTCTTCAAACTCAGCAGATGCTATTGCTAGGGACGTGGTTCAGTTGCCAGCAATTTGAGACACTGTAGCTTGCCCTGTTTGGCTTCCAAATGCTGATGCAGAAGAGCATGTCTTTGACAGGTCTTCTGTCACATCTGCCAGTACCATGAGCCTGTCTGAGACATCTCAAGTGCGCTAGCTACTTATATGGGGACAACGTTCTTCATAACCTGCTCATCTTCATAGACTGTCATGAGATTTTAGGCACCTATTTTGCATGTGCATACCTCAATTAAGGTTTTAATCTCAAACTGAATCCTATTTCTGAGGTTATTTTTCTTCAGTTTTGAGAAGAAATGTTTTTCTTGTATTTATTTTTATATATCTGAAAACTTGCATTGTACACATTCAGTCTTAATTTGTGATTGTGCTTTCTATATAAAAGGCGAATCCGTTCATGAATGTCAGGGGAAAAAAGAATCCCTGAAAAGACAGCAACTTTTCAATACTTGTAAAATGCAAGTAATTTCAATATGCCCTATGTCTTACCTTTTTTTTTCTGATCAGTAAAAACACTTTAATTATCATTTCTCACTACAAAGTGACTAGCCTACAGTTAAATGCTATGAATAGCCCTCATCCCTCATGAATGAGAATTCCCTCCTGCTATTAGTAACTGTCAACATGCATGATTGTTTCTGCACTAAAAGTCTTGGTAGAGTTCCTCATTAATTAGTTTGTGTACAAACATGACTCTACCTCTGCCTGTGGGAATAATGGCATCCCATTACAGGTAGAGCCAGAGAAGATCTGACTAACGTAGATGAATCTTCATTATAGTCTCACCATATGACCTTTGTCAACATCCCAGGCTTCATTACTCACACAAGGTTGTTTCCCTAGATTTTTAGCAAGAGCTTCAAATACTTGTTCTTTAATTCTATGGTTTTGCAGTTCGTTTTCTTCCACAAACGTTCTGCTTTCCATTGGCATTTGTTCTACATGTTGCAAAAGCTGCCTTGCATAGCTAAGGAGTGAGAAGTCACACTGGTATATAGGCATATACAGTAATGTGCAGCAAGTTTTTCTGAAGTTCAAGTTGTCAAACAGTGTAAGAGCGATTGATTTTTTCATAATTGGATTTGAAATTTGGTATATCCCATGGGGTACTTTTTAGGTGGATTGTGGTGGTGGCTCTTCTTTTTTGTATTGCTTCAAGGCGAATAAGTATTTCCTCCAGGAAGAGTAAACGGTTTGACTGGGACAAGTGCAAACATATTGTCATGGTTCTTATGTCAGTGTTCCCTTCAAGAAATGACTACCTGTCATTACTATTCAAAAGGTTGCCTTGAGAGCCCCAAGAAGGAGAAGCCATTTGGAAGGTTTCAACTTATTGTATTCAGTTTTAAGAGGCGACAAGTGGTGCAGTGCTGGAGCTTCCCTAAACTTACAACCATATGAAATTCATTTGATATTAGATTGCTGCATTGTAGAGGAATGAGTCCTTGGTTCTGGGAAGACCATTAGTGATATTTTTGTTCTCAAGCCTAATTAAAGCAGTGTTATGCTGAAAAGGTGTGGTATTACACTGGGCTGCTAAGGATCAAGATATTACAGCAAACCACAAGGGAATATGTGCTGCCTCCAGGAGAACAGGAAAGGCTGAGGAAAAGGATTTGGAGGTTATTGGGCCCTTCTGTTTGTCTTCCTGTTTAATAAAACAGCTATCTGGTGGGACGAGTTTGATGCAAAAGTCAGTGCAATTCAAGTAAAGCTTGGAAGAGTTTGATTCTAAAAAGATGAAGCTGGCATAGAAGAGCTAAGAATATAGGACAAGAAGTTACTGTAAGTGGTTGTTTTATTCTTGATGAAATCAGGTCATGCTCAGCTCTGAGTGTGCTTGTTCTGATAATGATTTTTCCAAAAGTCATTTACTATTCCAGTTGTAAGATGGACGCATACCTGCCATGTCAGCTGAGAGGCCTTTGGTTTCTGGAGGTTTTTAGGTTAGCAAGATGCCATAGTTAGCCTCATCTGTTGTTTCACTGATGACAGTCTTCAAATAATCATTTTAAACAGGCTTTGCCTGCATGTGAGCTGGGGAAAGACCTGAATGTCATTCTGACTCCTGATTTTGACCTTTCTTTGGATCTGGACCTATGGTGCCTGGTCCAGTAAGGTCCTGCTTTTTGTCATGCAGATTAGGTGAGGAGAAAAATGGTCAATGCCTTATTGAACACAGAATGGCCTGAGTTATTTGCCTGCCTTTGCGTCCCTGTGTGAAGTAGCTGTTTTGCAGCAAGATGCATATGGCTGTCCAGTGACCTTTCTACACATGGTGTGCTAATGCTTTTGTTTATCTCCATTGCAGTAATACTTGCATTGTGCAGGGATTCACGTAGGTGAGTGTCCTAAATAAGCGCAATGACAGAATAATAAAGTAGATCAGAACAAATCCCAAACAGATTGAGGCAGATGATCAATTTATGGGGATCTTCGAATTCCTCCAGCTTCTCAAAGAATAACAAGCATATTTGACATCCTTAGATCCTGCTCAGGGGTCAGGGACACTTCACACCGCAGCAAGGGAATGTAGTTTACCAGGTTTATATCGTTAAAAAGACAAGAGGATGTTTGGGGGTGAGGGGTGGGGCTTATATTTCGTTTGTTTGTTTTTTGGGAAAGAGGAACCCTACGGTCTATGGGGCTCATTGCAGTAGTGGAAAGGGTCTGCTCTTCTTGCTGATGGGAGGGATAAGGGTGAGTTGCTGCTGCTGAGGCTGGAACAGCTCTGAGCACTGAGCAAACATCCCTTGTTCCTCGAGACCGAGCTTCAGGCACTCCTGGACTCATCTATGTTCTCCTGAAGAAATGACTTAAACACACAAACAAGGAGGTTGTTGGCTGCTCTGACGAGCTAGTTGCAATGCGATAGTGAGCTAATGTGATGTTAGATGATGTCAGATAACATGACGTGATAACAGTAAGTTGTATATTCATTCTCCCTTAGAGTTACAACAGTGTTGTACATACTGCAGGACCAGATCCAGCGGTGTTGTATGTGATGATGCTACACCAGCAGGGATACCACGTTGTACCTCGTGCCATACTCAACTGTGCTAAGGAAGTGTTAGGAGATGCTAAGAAGATTATAGCCCTGCAAGGCAGCCTTATCTCTGGATATTTGTGCTGGCGGGCAGGAAGAGCCCAGAGATCTAGGATCACAACCACTTTCTTTACCTGAATTCTAGAGCAAGATTTTGAAATCTATTAATCATTCCTAGGAAGGGCTAAGGCAGAATACGTACTGGGAAGACTCTTCTGTTAAACTTAATATCTGTACATACTTTTCAGGAATTTTTTTTTCCCTGCTTCGTTTTCTTCATTCCACTATTAGCCAAGCTGGCTAATGGCACCATTGGCAGGATTCATCCTCAGTAAAGAACCCTTGTAAGGAACATGTATTTCAGAGTAGGTACTTTTGTTCAAAAGTACTACGAGAAACTCAGTGAAAGGATCCCATTCCTTTCAGTGGAGTTTTTGGATCAGGCTCTCAGCATGCTTTGAGCATCGGTTTCACATCAGTACAAGAAGGAGCATGCGCCAGTTTTACCTTCTCTTTAGCCTCTTTTTGAGTACTGTACTGAACACTGTAAAGAAGAGTTATGAAAACTTATGCTCTTTGGCTGTACTGGTTGTTTCTCATCCTGAAAGTTTAGTTGCAAATACTTTAAAAGTTATAATTCCATTAATAATAAGCCATTTTACTTTAATGTCTCCAACTGTCATAGTTCAGCTATTGAATTTGATGGATGTATATGCATTTTCATTCTAGAGTTTTATTCATCTGCATTTTACTAGAAGATTTACTATGTCCAGTAACCCTTTTAGTGTTTGAAGAAATATCTATCAAAATGAGTTAGCAACTTTTCAGCTATATTCTTGGGAAATATGAACTCATCAATCCTTTTGCTCAGATTGTTATTACATTATGGAATTTCTTCCATTTCAGAAAATATTAAGTTGTTTGGTTTTCTTATTTGGAAAACACTACGTTATTTCTCCCTTCAAAATTTGGAATCATCTTAGTAAATATTTCTATAAACCCAAATATCTTAAAAAAAACCAAACATTTTGCACAAAAAAAATTACAGTCCAAATTTTATCCTAATTTGCAAAAGATAAAAAGTCTCTCTCAAATTACATAGTACTGGAAACTACATTCTTTCTCCTTTGTGAATGGAATAATTTGTCTGTTCTCTTCCTTTTCCAGTTGCATACAATAGTTTTCTTCTTTCCTATCACATTATTTTTCTGTCAGCAGTTACCCTTAGAGCTTTTGTTTGTTTAGAAATGCTGCAATTCTAATGGTGTCATTCTTCACGAGATTTTGTCAAATGCTATCAAAATATAACAGTATGCATATCCTTTGTGAAATGATGTATTTGTTATTTGTCAATTATATACCAGAAGTGGTATCTGAATAACATGAAGAGGTGAACTGGCACATGCAAAGTCGAGCTTCTCAACTTGACCATAAGGAGTTAACAGTGTGAAGCACTTTTATGCAGATTGTAAATTGGCTGTTGCTAATTCTCCTGTCTTCACCACTTGATGTAGTATCAATTAGCAAATATAGGTTTTAATGCTTCCTTTAATATTCATGATTCTTAATTGCCTTTGTTAATTGAGAAGAAACACTCTGGTGTAGAATGCTTGACAGGTAAGAATTATTATCTGCTGCTTGTATTGGCAGTTGTCCAAAGAAAAGTAGGTTGCTGAAACATAAGTATATGCAAAGATCTTACCCAAAGATCTATGCTTTTGGCTGTGAGTTTCCCTTTCTCTGTCTCTTGACAGAACATCTGAATAACCTATTTTCAGGAATCAGATGTGCAGATTAATTTACAACAGGGAGCATGTGTAAGGAGAGCTATTTTTAGAACCTGCAAACATATAGCTAACTTTATGCAATTATAAGGGTCAAAGAAATGACTGAGACTAAAAACAGAGGAGACGGTATTATGGTGAAACTTGTCTATACAAGCTTTATTAATATATTTTTTCCCAAATATATCAAGTTTGATTTGTATATGTATTTGGCTTGTATGCTTATCTCCCTGAAATATGTCTCATGCTCAGGTGTTTCAATTTTTTATGCTGTCTATGCAGCTTGGCTGTATTACACTTTCTTTATGATACTGCTAAGTTGGCCTGCGTTGTTTGATATATCCTTAGAACCATTCAACTTTTTTCAGTTAAAAATTTGCAAGAGCCTTCTTTCATTTTCCGCTAGCTTGAACTATTGCTTTCATGTAGCTTTAAATAAGGAAACACTATGAAAGAAAGACTCTGTCTTAAAAAAAAATCAAAACCGCTTACATGCCAGCTGCAAAAGTGACTTATAAGGAGATGCTCACTAAAAGCTAATTCAATTTAAGTTTATATAAGTTGCAAAGCATTTAAGTATATAAGTATTTAAGTTTATATAAAGTTGCAAAGAAGTGTTAAGATCTTTGTTTATTTAAATGCTTTCAAACGTTTTGACTCAGCTCAATAATGCTAAAAACTGAAGAAAAGTATCATACAGTAGATCGAATAAGGCACGATTATGTCTGTGATGAGGAATGCTTATAAATGAGGCTTTCCATCATTTTTTATATCCAGAGGGTAGGTTCTTAACTGAAAAAGGTGGTCATTCTATGTGTTAGGAACAGAAATGGCTTGATTTTTTTCTTAATGTTAATTAAAATTAAAATGTTAATTTTTCATGAGAGCTGTGAAATAAATTGGACTGGAAGCAGCTTACAGGGGAAATGAGACTTATCAGTTACTTTTATTATCTAAAGTTTGGCATCCTGGCTGATAAAAGCAATTCGCTTTTGTAATTTCTCTTTTACTTCTCTCAGGGTTAGCATGTGAAAATTGCAGCAGCATTGCGTGCCTTGAACCACAAAGGACGGCTTTGCAGCAGATGGACCTCAGAGAGATAAGGACAGTAATATGGTCCCCAGCCTGGCGGCTGCTGCACTGGCTAAGCCTACCAGCTGTACTCCATGGGCTTCTATGGAGGACATGGGAGCAGGAATCTCATGCTTTATAGAGTGAGAGCTGTGGAAAAAAAACTTCCTCTTCTGCTGTCACATAGCAATTTTCTGCAAGGTGCTAATCACAATAACCACGACAGTGGTTGTGTACGTTGGGAGTGTCCCTTTAGCAGACATTTCGTTGTTACGGCACTTCTCACTATTTGATGGTTGTGCAGTGATTCTACTATATTCTTGAATCAGAATGGTTTAAAGCGTTCCAGTTCTGTGATTGTTTGGAAGAAGCGGGGAATAAAAGAGGCTGATTAATAAAAAGTTCAATAGCAGCAGTAATGGATGCTTTCCCGCAGCCTTTCCAAGTGTAACTATCATCTGATTGCTGGTAAAAGTAGCCTAATTATGAGAGCTGTCAGATCTGAAGGGACATTTGGAAAGACCAGAGATCATGGCTACTCCTTCTGACATATCAGTAACTACACTTGCATAATAACTTACCCAGTTTAGAGATTTCAGAGGCTTCTATATTAGGAAAACATGTCTGAAAAAAGCATTTTTAGGCATGGCATTGTTTCCAGTAGTGACAAAATACAATATGGCTGGAGGGCAGAACAACATGTGCAAGGAAGAAGTTATATATCACACTGTAGAGTTTCTTACGCGTACAGTAATTCTTTATTTAAATCATTTTGTTTGGTTGATACACTACAGTAAATTATTCCTTCTCAAAGAGCACCTGTTGTGTTAGTGATCATCTAGCGTGAAATGATATATGTGCCTAGGGAGATTATGGACGTATTTCCAGTGAAAGATTGCCCCATGCATGCAAGAATATCAGATTGCCAGCTCTACACCCCACGCATTCACAGCTGGTTACAATGTTTTGGATCATCTGTAATTGGAAATGTGTGACTGTTAGAGAAAAAGGATATTGAGGGCATCATAGTGCCAGGCTTACCTGGAAGCACTTCAACCTTTGAAAATATGCTTGTCTTCACCTTGAAAATTTATGTTTTCTAAGTTCTTCCAAAATCAGCATTATATGTCCTTTTCCAATTAGATTCCATGAATCTAATGGAACCCTCAAAAAATAACCCCAACCTCCTTCACAGAATTATTGTCTGAAATTATGGGGCTTCTGTTTATTTATGGAGGGGAGAAATAACAGCTGGGTTAACTTACTGTGACGTGCCAATAGAGGGGTGTCCGGGATTCTTTCAGATTCTGCATTAGAGTTAAGCAGTTCTACACATATGACAGACGCTGGACAACACTAAACAATTAACATCAGACAATCTACAAGTGTAACAAAGCTAGAAACTTTAGTAAAGCTAGAAATATAACAGAACAAAAAAAAATACACACATCAGAGCTCTATGGTTAAGCCATGGATGCACGGTACAATGACTGTTCTAACCCTTTCCATGTCCTTATGGGCCACCCCTCTGGTATAGTTTTCCCTGGATTGTTCTCACCACACTTGAACTGTGCTGAGATGATTCAGGATCTCCCTAGCAATTGGCATTAGAGGCGTCCCCGCTGATAGGTGGGTTCGGAGTCCACAGGTCAGCTGACGGTGAGTTGGAGTCCACACAAAGGTATGTGGCTTACTTTCTTTTATCCTTCCGAGGCTTAGTTCATTATCCAGTTGAACAATGCAGGACCACAGTTATGCAACAGAATAGATGACCTCAGTCTATAACAGTATGGATACCAACAGGATGATCAACAGTACGGTCAATTGATAACAGTATGCATATTCAACAGATGACAGTAGGGATGTTCAACAGATAACCCAGTGCAAAGTTCCACAGCACATAGATGCTTACAGTGTGAGTCTGCAGGATCACTTCTCCTTTGCTGACTAGGTTTGCTCTGCACTCATGGAGTCTTTGCGGGGGCTACAGCAACCCCACAGTGTGGTGACTCTGGACACCCAGGGTCCCTAAACACTTGGGCAGCACCCCAGACCAAACCCCTTTTCTATGGGCAGCACCATCCTGAGTCCCACGCTTGCTTGTGTGGCGCCTGTCATGTACTGAGAATTTGGATGTTTGGGTCCAGGGATATAACCTGTTTTTGTTGGGAGCTTTTTTATTATTATTATTGGCAGAGGGTTTTTTCGGGTGTTTGTTAATCCAATTTTCTGGCAGATTACCAATCAGAGACAATTTTCTTTCGTTTGCATCATTCAGTCAGGCCCAGAATACCAAGTTGAAAGCCACTGTAACAGACATCTGGGCAGTCAGAATTTCTACCGCTGATTTTGGTAGACCATGATTGGCTTATCTAAACCTTTAAACTTTTAAATTTACTTGGGAGTGTCTTTTCAAAGATACTTCTTCATTTGATACTTAAATAGACCTTATTTGTATTGAAAGTCAATGTCTGAAGAAGCATCATTTTAAAGGTAGTGACAGTATAGTTAAAATTGTAAGAGGAAAGTTTTACAATACTTTTTTAAAACTGCCCTTCGCCTCTATGAATTCCTTTAAGACCTTTCAACATATTTGATTCTGTATGCTGTTGATCATCTGATTAAGCCAAAATTATTAGGGCTGTTTTTATGCTTGTTCCTTCTGTGAGCTTTGACTTCAGGTAATCACATGAAAATTATTTTACATGTAAAATACATGTAAATTCACAAGTTACCTTAGCTGAAACCAAGAGGTGACATTTCTTCTAGACCCTTAAGTAATGGCCTGTTAGTAGTTTGTTATCACTTTCATGCTAGCAACTTCCTTCTCTTGGCAAGATGTGATGACTCATGGTTGTTGTAGTTGTCAGCTTGGTATTAGAGCAGAACAGCTTCACAAATGTCCTATTAACCTATCTCATAACCCAGTGCCAAAGCATTTTCATCATCTAGTCTATTCCAGTATGTTAATATACTTAAAGATTTATCATGTTATTACTTGGTATGCAAAAATCAAATGACTTTCTTAGGATCAAAATTAATTACCCAGAAATCATTATCAAAATCGCTTGTTTCCGTTTCTGTTCCTCCAACTAACAGAGCTCCTAACCAGCTAAATTTCTGAAGGGACCAATTTCTTTTTATTGACATATGTACAATTGCCAGTAGCCTTCCTGTGGTCAATAATGTATGTTTTAATCTAATGGCATATTAAAAATTTAATGATTTCCCATGGGTCTCTTTGGAGAATTATTCTGATATGATTGTACTATATAATATTATAATCTTAAAGAACAGATCTAATCTTTCTTCTTCCTAAAGCAAATGCATAGAAAAGTTAGAAAAAGGATTCATTGGTTCAGTTAAGGGCTCAATTTTCAACACAGAATGAAATAAACCATGTGGTAAAGCATAAAGATATTCCTGTTTGTTGCTGGTTGCTAGTTGTTCCTGCTAGTTGCTATTTCATTTGGAATGAAGACAGACCAGTTTATGCTGCAATTGTTAATTAAAACATAGTCAAGAATGTAGAACAGAGATAAGTACTAAGATGTCCTAGGAGTTGATTAGATTTAAAGGTAGTGACCGTAAATTTGAAGGTCGGGTAGAATGGGCTGATTGTTTTGAGATTATTTGGGTATGCTTTGGTTTTTATCTTTATTCCCAAAACTTTGAGTAAGTAGTACTATGCACACAGAGGACATTTCAGTGATGATTTAAAAGTTTTAACATTACTTATAAACCATTATACCTCTGGTTATGAGGTTTATAACTAAAATGATGTAACATTCACTGTTACTACAAGTAAAATATTCAATGCAGTTACAAACAAAGCAGAAAAGTGGCTTTATATTATTAAAGCAGAAATAGTTGACATTGTATATTATATAATGGTTCACTGTTATGAAAATATCAAGTAGAAACTGATCTTTTTCTTACTTAAATAGTAATATTTCTGAATACTTTTTTATGTAGTTGAGTCACTGTAGAACATATATATTTGTGTAACAGGGATTCTTTTATTTATGATTTTGAGTATAGGATAGATTCAGTATGAAATGATTGGGAAAATCCCTGTAAAGAAATAGCTCTTAAAGAAGCTGGATACAGAGATGGTCAGAATGTAGTTTATCTCTCTCATGAAAAATTACTTCTATTTTGTTCATTGCTCATGAGAACAGAGTTAAGAATTTTCAGAACTGTATTTGAAAACAGAGGGAGGAGACCACATTGTGCAGAATTTCTAGTAGCTCATCAGGCATCGTTTCTCTGCTTTGCCTCATCTGAACCACAATCTTAAACCTTAGCCTTCACTAGCCGATCCTAATGTTGTGGCAGCTGCGTGCTCTGGTGCAGATCTCCCTCTCTCTTCTATTAGGAAGTCCATTATTTCCTAAGAAAAATTAAATATTTACTTGGCCAGAGAGAGGTTTTGCTGCCCAGAGCTTAAGTATTTCCCCAGGGGCAGAGATGGCTCGGGTTCAAGTGCCTGCTCAGAATAGCTCGCAGTACAGCCTTGAAGTTCCTATCCTTGAGCGAAGAATTACCTTCTCTTAATAGAAATGCTATCAAAGCCAGCTAGCCCCAAACCATTTCTGTGAGTGAATGAATTGTCATGTTCTGACATGCAAACATCAAAAATATGGACATAAATTTTTATGTGGCTCTAGACAGGGTTCACAGTGAACCAGCAATTAAACACAAGCTGTCAGTGCAACCCTCTTGGTAAAATGTGTAGTCCCTGAGTGTATAGACAGGGAAATTGTCAGAAAAAGCTGGGAGATGTTCGCTCTTGTGAATAACAAGGATGAGGGGAAACACCCGTCATCTCGTCTGCCACTGCCTCTCATCCAACCTGCAAAGTAGCTTTTTCCATTGTCTTTCATGACAGCCCTGAAAGGTGCATGGGAGGGAGTCATTTGCTGATGAGATTAAATGACCCATAACCAGCTTCTTGCTTCTTTCTTTGCTGAAAAAGCCCACAGACCTCAACAGTGATGTACTGCTTTGTGACAGGTACCTACCGGGCATTTGAAGGGAAGGGCCTGCCCATGTCGTCTTGCTGAGGACGTTGCCATGATGTCCTCTGCCACAAGAAGATGTCCAGGCTGGTCTGTGACACGACAGACCTCTCCTGGCCCCACCTTGGGGTGGGGAGGGCAGAGGGAGGACTGTGCCAGAATCGTTGTCTTGGGTACCGAGCTGTTTCCCACCTCCGCACCGCAAGGGTGCTTCTGTTTTGGTTGGCCACCAGTGCACCTTGCCTAGTGTGCGCGCGACTGTCTGGTTTCTAAGGGATATTAGAGAAGGCAAGCAACAAAAAAATGAACTAAAGAAAAGATTTTAGATGAGGTCCCTGCTTTGCTTTCCTTTCAAAGTAAAAGAAGGCCTGAATACTTAGTTCATACAATATTGAGGGACAAGATTCTAGATGGTTACAGCATTTCCCCTTAGAAAAGAAATGCATGAGAGGAAGGATGGAATGAATGTTAAACACTTGAACCTTAAATAAGACATGCATTTTATCTTTAACAACAAGATGATTAACCACTGAAACAAAAGACCAAGAGATGTTTTAGATTTTCTACTTTTCAGTGTTTTCAAATCAATAAAAATACCTTTCTGAATATTACATTTTAGCCGAACATGAATTATTTGGCTCACTTTATGGATAAGTAGGTGAAACTTAATGATCTGTGAGGAGGTTGTATTAAATGGTCCCATCTGGCTTTAAGCTCTAAATCTATTTAATGAGTGAATTGCATTAATAGCTACAGAACTTGATGAAGTTGAATGTTGATTCTCTTTCAAAATAGCTATTAAATTTTCTGTCAGGAAAGGAAAAAAAAAAATCCCTTCTCTTCACTGTCCCATGACTTTTTGTTTATTGTACTTGCTAATTTTAACCTAATACAGCTTCCTGTGCTGTTGGTTAGAAAATATTCAGATTAATGTCAGATTCCAATTCATTTTCTTACCTTGTAATTATGGACCAAGATTTTAAGCTATGTTATATGATACCTTCCATTTTGAAGTTTTTGTTTACAAAGTTCTGCCAAACATAAGCTAAAATTTTCTAGACTGCTTGACTGCTTCAGGCTGATTATTTTTGCTTGCTATTTTGAAGCCTCATCTAAACTGCTTGAGCCATTTCCCAGAACAAGAGGATGAAAAAAATCTTTCCCCATGGTGACAGAAAGGAAATACTGATGTTTTCTCAATGAAGTGCTTGCATTCCCTGAGAAAAGATAGCACTTTGAAGAAAAGATTTAAAGGCGCAAGGCTGCACCTGCTCAGCAAAGATTTGTTAGAATTTGTCAGCGAGTTTCTCTGAGGACTCCAGCTGGTCGGAGAGTGCTGCAGCACGGGGCGGGAGGGATTAGCCTCTGGTTTTTCCTTGGCACTTTTGGGTAACATCAGACCGCACTATGGCATTGCATGAAGAAAACAGGAGCAGAGAACTGTTTCTTGTATCCCAGCCCTTTTAGCAAGAGCCTGCAACGAGTGAAGCCATAACCTTTCAGGTGAAAAAGAGAGGTGGGATGCAAACAGGAGTTGGTGGCAAGTGGAGAAGAAAAAGTGGATCAGGCAAAGGAGGCAGATTCATTCCCCAAAAGCAGCCCTTCCTTTCTGGGTAAACAGGATCCTATAGAGAAAAGACATAGACACATGAATTGCCTAGTGACTTCGGTTTTGGCAAGTCTTAACTTTTTCAGGGCTTAAATTTGCAATCCTAATATTGCTTTAATGTAATCTTTGCAAATAATATCCAACATTTTAATCTTAATTAACAGAAGAGAGCTACTGTTTTAAAATAGCAAATCAAAAAAGGATAGACTGTATTACAGTAAACATAAATCACTGTCAGGTATGCCTGAAGTGTGTATCTATGTTGGTGTAAATATTGGATGGTCGATATGTTCTGCTTGACATTGGCAGCTGTTAATAGTGCTGGTGAGGGGAATGAAGCGCATTCTGCTGATTCACTGAGACAAGAAGATTATTGCTAGCTTTGCTCCTTAGGTAACAAGGAAAAGGGAAGAAATGTGAAGAAAGAATAGGGGACATAAGAGAAGTCTTTATACAAAAATAATTGGAGGAGGCCTGCACTAGCTTCTGTGTAATCTTGTTATTAATTTCTTTGTCAGAAAGACCAATAGCCCATAAGAGGAGTGAGATTTATACACTGCTTGATTGTACACTACGTCCTTAGGCTGGGGAAAATCATTTACACATCAGAAAGTGAACTTTTAATTAAACAAAAATCTATTAGCGGTGTTTATTGGTTCTTTCAGAAGAAATGATGACATTACTTCAGGAACATCTACTGAGGGAGTGAGTTACTTATGAATAAATATTTATCTTGATTTCAGGAAGCTCAGACCCTTGTAAATGCCTGTAAAGGAGATGGACAGCGTGCTGGAGTTCAAGTCTTTTGAATTTATCAGATTTATCATTCTGGATTTCGTAGTTTTTGTTTCCCAGATACTTGCCACCAGCTGTCTCATGGAAATAAAATTCTCTTCGTAGCTCTCCTGTGTGCTGCAGCCAATAGTTGTCCGCCCAGGCTCTTCACTTTGTAGAGGATTCTCTCCCTCTCGTCTCTGGCATCTTCTACATTACACAAGGCTTCACTGCAGCCTCTTGGAGAACATTTTCCATGTCAGGAAAGGATAAGGGGAGAAATGGAGAAACCCAAGTCTAGAGTTAGGTAACAGCTTTGTCTCGGTGTGGTCTATTCTACAAACTGAGTAGTTTCAAAGTTCCATGAAATGTGTTTTTCATGGGCTTGAATGGATTATAAGTTTGTATAAATTTGTGTAAGTTGGGTTTTGGTGTAGAAGTAATCCGCTGAGATTCCACTGAGAAGAAATAGTTTCTCACTGATTTGACACAGGAGTGTCCTCAGAGGTGTCCTCTGAGTTTTTCTAGGATTCTGAATACTAAGTATGAGAGTATGGAAGACACTCAGAAGCTGAAGGTCAAGTTTGAATTCTGAAACTGAAGCTGTGATGTTTTTTCATAGTTGTCAACACTTTGCTCTAAAAATTATTCAAATGAATGAAATAATATATTCAGTAAGAGCAAATCTTTTTTTTTTTTTTTTTTTTGACGAATGTTTTGCCAGATGGTAGAATGTAGACTAAACTAAAACCTCTACTGATGGCCCAGCAAGAATGGAGGTAGCAGTGAGGACAGGCCTAGTTTGAGTAGAATTGGGATTTGGTAGAATGAACCAGTGTGTCAGAAGAGAGGAAACGTGGGTCCCTGAAGAAAACACCAGCCCCCTTATACATCCTCCAGATGTTAGGGAACGCAACAAACAGGTGAGACTGAGACACCTGTCTCTGCAGTGATTTTCTCTGCCGGTCCTCAGTACAACTGGAAAGCCTGTGTGAAGGAGAAGCATTGTATTTTTATGACAGTTTTACCCTATTTTATATCCTTTATGTATATTTATAAGCTGGCTCCTGGAACTCCATGTGCAATAGCACATCTTTGCCATATATAATCAAGGATGTTGTGTGGATGTGCCAGCTTTGATGAGTTTAGACCTATATTTTTTAGAACAAACCCGTGAGGACATTAGTAATTACATATATATGGACTGATGCAGTCTCCAGTCCCTTCACTGTTGGTATGTTTTTCCATGAAAGTAAGAGTGTGTGAGAAGTGGACTGTTCTTTATTCCTAGACCTTTATACACGATTTAAGAGATTAAGGAGGTGAAGGAATAAGGAGATATTAATAATATAGGTATTACATTTTAATATAGATGGATTTAAGTGTGATATTACTAGCTTTTAAAAAGCATAGGTCTCTGTGTAAGATAGTTTCAATAGCCTCTTCCCTTTTCCCTCCTGATGTGTATCTCAGATTGGAAGGGAAAAATAGCGTAGCACTACTTCCCTCAATCATTTTACCTATATCTCATACAAATTAAATGTAGATTAATGATTTGACTGTAAACATAATCCATCTACAAAGTTCCTCTGTTTTACCACTTTGCATTTCTGATAAAGCTGTACTTGAAAATAAAAGAGATTGTTTTAATGACTGCTAAGTCATTTACGTGAAGCACTAAAAAGAAATTCCAGCTTTTAAAGCATTCATATTATCTGTGCGCTTTTATCCTTGATAACTCTGAACTGATTAAATGGACTTTTATGGTTTTGTTTTTAAAATGGAGGCAGGTGTAAAGTTAGTCTGCTGTGAATGTGTGGACATGCATATATTATACTGCCTAAAGTCAGCAGTCTATACTTTTATATACATTGGGAATATTTTGTGTTAAATTTTATTACATTATTTTTAGTATGACTGTGATGACTTCTTGCTATTAAATATTCTATAGCTTTTTGGAAGGAGTTAACCTCAAATAAACCTCAAGTTTAGGGTGTTAACCTCATTCGCCTGACAAAAACCCTGCTGTGATAACTATACTGTCTATTAAATTTTTACTGTAAGTTTTTACCCAAGAGTCTCATCTCTCACTAAAATTGTAATAGTAGTGGCACAAAATGAAATTGAGGCCTAGTAGGGAGTGCACTGTAGTGACGGCCAAAGGGTTTGTTTATCACGTGGCTTTGAAGAACTTGTGATTGAGAGTACTGTATAAATTTAAGCTGTTGGCACTAAAAATAAATCAGTAATTAGAACGGATGGGAGTGATGCAAAGCCATGTGAAATCCAAAATTTAATTTAATACATGAATATTTTAAAGCAAATATGAACAGATGCTTACTTTGGATTATGTTAGCTCTGGGCAGCAATTTGTTGCTCTGGTAAAGGAAATGAAGGTTTTGTAATGAACTGAGAAGACCTTATTTGCTTACAGTAGCTTTGCACTTTCTGCTGCAGATCTGTAAAAAGCATGATACAGGTTTTTATATGCAATACTGTATGTTGAAGTCTACATGGCAATTTTCCTAGAACAAAATTAAGCAAAGAGTTTTATTTTACCCATGTTTAAAAGAATGTACCTAAGAATTTTATCAGAAAATTTCAGTCCTTTGCACTGAAAACCCTGTCCAAGGTGAGAGGGATGGAAGGGAAGAGCTGAGGTGGCCCTGCGGTGGCTCCAGCAGAGGTTTTGTGGCCTGCTGTTGGCGCCGAGGCTTTTCAGCTCTTCCCTTTAATGCCTCAGCTACTCGTGTGCCAGCAGTGCAGAGTGCCCGTTATTCATCTGCTCGCACTGTGCTGTGAGCATCATCCCTGAAGGTATTTAGCATGTGCCAAAGCTCCATTGATTGCATTCTAGTGTGATTTAAAAAAATAAAGAAAGAAATGAAAGAAACTAATACCACAATTTGAAAATACTTTTTTTTTTCTCCCTCCCAATAAATGCCTTTAACTTCCAGTATCTGTTTACATCGAGGATCTTTGTTTTCATTTTCAGCAGACAGTTATGAATGACGGCTCCTTACTGTAAGAACGTCAGCATTTTTTTGTAGTCTTTATTTAAAGGAAAAAAATCTAATTTCTGTTTTAACCATAGTTCATTTTGATTGCAGTCGGTAATTGTTAGCTAGCTACAGAGTTTTTAGGGGAGACAGGCAGAGAAGCTAAACTCTCTTAAGTCGAGTAGTTTTTTGAAATGAGTTTATTGAGACATAAGTATGTGCGTTTTGTATGTAAATGACAAGCTGTTCATTATGAGATTTTGAAATGATAACATTCTCCTTATTTGTAACTGATTCATTAATGCAATGGATTTGGAGGCAAAATAATGTATATGTAACAACTATTTTGGAGGGGTGTACTTGATCGAAACTTCTGCTCTTTCTAGCAATGATTCTAGCAACATTAAGGAGTAAAGCTGTAGAAACTGTAGATGTGTATTGCAGAGGTATCATTTGGTGATCTGCTAGCATCTTGTGGAGCGGGACTTACAGCAATCTGTTTTTGTGACTGAGACTGAGATTCAAAATGAAAACGTTAATTTCCTGTCTGTTACTTAAATGATGTCTCTGAATTTAGGAAAAGCGTTTAATATCTCTGTGCCTCAGTTCTTCTAACCATATTTTCAATCTGTTTCTTCTAATAATATGTCAATATACAAAATATAGGCAGTATCCAACTTTGTGTGCGTATACATACCAAAGTGCAAATTGCAGTTGGATCCTCTAGATACACTGTAATACAAAACAAAATCTTGAGTTAGGAGTTATGAGACATAGATCAAAGATATGGTCAATACTGCCCTTCTCTTAGAACATCATACTCTACCAATGTATTTTGTTAGCTGTAAGCAGTAAAAACTGAGAAGAATGAGATAGTCACTCTTTGGTTGAGAAGAATAATGCAAAAAAGTTTACCTTTTTCATTATTGAAGTTGTTCAATGTTTTTTGCATGCGAGTAGTGTATAGTACAAACCATCTACTGCCATGTATATAGGAATGGCTGTACAAAGTATATTGCAAAACAAAGGGCAAGATGAGAACTGTTGAAACTATATTTCAGATTCAAGATTTTGAAAACAGAAGCATATAAATTTATATATCACAGACCTACACAAGAAAAGGAAGTGTGCTGTATCTGAAGAAAGAAATAGAAATCAAAATGTGCTAAAATCAAGATGTGGCACAGCTTTGATCATTTGCTGTGATTTTTCTGATAGTTGCTTTAGGCCTCGTGTCAGTTTAGAATAGCATGCAAGGTATGCTGACTTAGCCTACCCTTTCTTCCTAAACTGTCCTGGTGTCTGGAGAGCTGGGGCACAGGAAAATCTGAAGATATTCATCAGCAGGAGGTAAACTTTTCTATTTAAGGTTTCAGGCTGGGCAAACTCCTGTATTGCCTAAATTAGAAATGGGTGAATCTTACTCATGGTTGATTAGGTAGCTTGAGCTGATGGCTTTTGCCGTAGGCCTTATTTCTGTCAAGCAACTTAGGAAGGACTTCTTTTTTCCTGTTAATGACAAACTTCCTCCTCCCTTATTTGCCTAGGAAGTTCTATGGAAGACCACAGCATGTCTGTCAATTTGGCCAACAGATTTTACGATTAAGCACCTGCAAGCCTATTGCACAACTGAATGACGTGTGCGTTCCTTGCGGCGTCTCTAGCAGGTCTTTAGGAGCCACCTGCGGCTGGCTAGGTGAGATGGCAGGTATCCACCACTGACTCTCTTAAGAGAGACTTGTCATCTGCTTGCAAACTGGCCTAATCTGTAGCCCGTACAGGAGGAAATCAGATGTCGGAAGACTAATCCGTCCCAGAACAAGCTATCACTGTGCAGTGTGTGCGGTTGCCAGCCATGTATTTTGCCACACAAAAAAGGTCAGAGGAATCCATCAGTGCTATGCTGCCTCACCTGTATATGGCAGTCTATAACATCACAACTGACTTGTATTAAAAAGTTGTAGGGTTATCCAGCCTTGAAACAATTTTACGTTATTTCCCCTGGCTCACCTTTCTTCGTTGCCTTCTTCCTTCTTGGTCTTAGTGGCAATTCTTATACTGCCAACGATGTTACACACCTGAAAATAAGGCAAATGATCAGTGTGAGCATTGTACTCACAATGTACTCACAATGTACTGGCCTTCTTTTTTAACTAACCCTTTAATTACTGTCATTAAATAGTCAAGCCAGTATTGAGATCCTTAAAATATTTTCATTGCTTACTCCTGGAAAGAGTTGTAGATGATAAGACCTCTGTACAGTTTATTTCTTGAAAAAATCTGTAAATTAAAATTGAAATAATATAAACATACAACTGTGGAATGATGGAAAAAAATTATAGCTTGAATCCAGAGAAAGAAATGGGAGCTTCCCACCATTTCTGCAGTGACCTTTTCTTTTGAAAACATTCATCTTGTTAGCAAGCATACTTTGAGTTTTTTCCCTTAAAAAAATTCAAAATCAAAGCCTAATTCCAAAGAAAGAAAATGCATTGATTTAGACACTGCTACTTACTCTTGAAAACAAGCTTGACTTTGTATGGCTGGCCTTAATGAAAGTCACTCAGCAGGCATCCTACCATTGTAGCTTAAAAAATAAGCAAATGTGTTACCTTGCTTCTACAATCTTTCATCTGTCATGGAAACCAAATATGAAAGTGTAATACAGGATAAATAACAATTCCTTATATGTTTCAGTCTACATGCCGTCTGCGTATCATTTAAAGAACATGAGAAATTTTTTCCAAAGGATAACCTAGATGTCTATGTATATATATATATATATATATATATATATATATATATATATATATACACACACACACACACACATACACATACACATACACACAGACATATATACACATATGTATATATGTATAAAGAGAATAACAATAGAACTATTGGCATGGCATACAAAATTTGATCTAGTTCCCTGATATAAGCAAGCAAACCTTCTGATCTGTCTTTCCACATACAGATTACCAGAGGTGTTCTGTGATCTGATGAAAGTCAACCTTTTCATAGCTGAAAAACTGGTGGAAATTTTGTTTTTGTTCACTATTTACATTGATATTTAAAGTATGTAGTTTGAAGTAATCATGAGGACCAAAGCAGAACTGTCTCCAAAAATACATCATCTCCATAATATCTCCATAATTTCCAGTTTCTTTTGCAGTAGAAGCCAAAATGACAATAGTAGTGTAACTCTTGACCACTTGTTTTTTTTTTTTTTTTTTGTATCAAAAGGAATTAAGCTGCATTTCTGCAGTGCTTCTTGTCAATATCTTTGCAACTGGCAGTGCTACTTAGACCTGAAAAAATGTACTGTCACTAAAAGTTGATTGACATTCTTAAAGGTAAACATTTAAGGATCTTATCTTTTTTTAATCCAACAGCTGTCACTGCTGACTGCTGATATAAGTTTCTCCCACAGAGAATGATAGCTGATGTGAATGTCAGTTCAAGAACAGAAGGCTACTACACACTGGAAGTGATTCCTCTTAGCCAAAATCCTTTTACGCATAGCAATTAAGAGCTTTGACATTCCTGACTAAGACACCTAGCATGGCAGTAATTTACTGTCAAACAGATTTATTAGTAAAGATGTGGTGTGCAAAATCATGGCCAGTGATTTTTTCTGAATGAATAGAATTTAGAACTTACTTCAGGTATTAAATTAAAGGCCTCTTAATCTTTGACATCATTTTCCTTGAAAGTCCCTAGATAAATTAACACTAAACAATTGATACACCTTCAGGTATGGCACCAAGACTTCTGCTTATAAATCAAAGCCTTTCTATCTAGAAATTAATGTGAGTACTGAAAATGAAAGGAAATAAATTTTCAAGCTCTAACAGGTATTCTTGAAAACCCCTGATGGAATTAATATATCATGCTTGTATTTCCCACTATAGAAAGTATTTATTTTTGCAGCAGTGTGAGTAAACTCTTGAGTTACCATGTTAAGTAGTCTAGGAGGCTGTCTTGATCCATACCTGACATATGAAATAAACCTCGTGTTTAGAACTATTTATTCATCATGTAAAAGCCTTTTAAATTTGGCCATTGCAACTAACAACTGCTATTGATAACTTCAATATGCCTAACTGCAAGACAGAACAGCACTGGTAGTAGAGCCAATTAATTATTTAGGACAGTTTTGTCCTGCTTATGTTCAAAATGAGTTTCTTTAGCAGGACTCCTGCAGCATTAAAAGCTGCTATATTCATTATGAGCGAGGGCTCTGCACCCGGGTTTTAAACATATTTTCATGATCACGTTTCTTGGATCTTTTTGGTTCTTGTTTTTTCATCACTATTTCATTTCAATCCAAAGCAAAAATAAACTATTCTGCAAAACGCAATCTAAGTTTCTTTGCAGGGAATCAATTAAAAGATGCAAACCAACGTTACTTTGATACCCTGTCCTTTCTTTCTCCAGGCTAATGGTGGTTTTTCATTTTTGAGTATTTATATTCCAGTGTATGATGCCTACGTAAACTCCATGGTTCCTTGTCTGGTAGATGATCTTCCAGTTTTATCAGTGACTTCAAAGAAGTCCTTTAAAGAGTGACAAAATTACAATTGCATACCATAGTATTATGGAATAATGTTACATTTCTGTTCCCTATTGAACTTTTTAAACTTTTTTTTTGATGTGTTATTATAGCACTAGTAAGAATAGGCAACCTAAGAAAGTTGGTAACATAGTGGGGAGGGAGTACAATTGTGCACTAACCAAGTGTGCTGTTCAGCCTGACAACGTTTGTGCTGGTTTCTTTGCTGATTAGTTTCTTGCTATCACTACTGTAGATTTTCTCACTTTAAAAATGTTTGTTACTTATATGTAAGGTTTGGGGAGCTTGGAATTTGGATTTGCCAAATGAAATTCTAAATAGTTGTAGTTAGATTACTGTGTAGTCTCCCTTAAAATATTGTCATTTTCAATGCAACAATTTCAGTTGATTTGGAGAAGATGCTGAGCACTAGGATTTATGTGGGAACGTCACAAGTGACAAGCTTTCCCTGATGAATTGCCGCAAAAGAAAAGTACCGCCTGTCTGACATTATTCCAGACTTAGTTAATTACCCCATATCACTTGTGACAACTGCAGAAAAATCAGACTGATGTTTCTGACCTCTCGTCTGAAGAGATCTCTCCATTTTGATGTTATATTAATCAAATAACACAAGGTCTCAGTGTTACCAGACCATAGCTGTCAATCAACAAGATTGCATTCTGCATCATAGCTCCAAATTCTCTCCATCAGTGTTGCTTTGCTTTCACTCCCATTAAAAAGTGTGAAAAATTTAGTCTTTATTTTTATAATATCTCTTTAAAAAGAAGATCTTTTATAACTTTTGAATAAGTGAACAAAGCATCATGATCTTTTTTTTTCGTAGGCTTGTAAAGTAAATGGAAAACCCCTTTCCCCCAAAACCTTGCACGTATATGAGAGAGATAAAGCAATATAGAATAACTCAGCATACAGTTCTAACTGCTCGATATTTTTCCTAATTTGTGAACAAAATTATTTCTGAGCACAATTTTAACCTTTTTTTCTCAGCCCATTTACCACTATTTGAATTTTTTTTGCATTATTGAAAAATATCTCTCACCCTGAAGTGTTTCATATAAAAGTATAAATGATTCTATGATGAACTGAATAATTAATTGAGTCTAACTGTATTTGAAATGATTGGAAAAGAGTGTATGTGTCTCTATGGCAACTTTCTCTTCTGTAACATTTCTTTTTAATGTGAAAATTCGAGAAAGTCTATAGTTAACTAAATGATGTTAAATTAGAAAGATGTAAAGTCTATCATGTACTGTGAGACACGCAGTATTTCTTGTAGAAATTGCAAGGTTGCCTTGAACTTTTGAAGTCAATAGCTAGGAACCATTATTACCTGTGCAACTTTCATTTGTCCCCATTGCTACTGTGTGTTATGATACAGCCTTTAGGTACACAGTGGCACAGTGGTGCTCATTCCTATGTAATCTTAATGTTTCACAAACATCAGTCAGTCTTTTTTCTCATGCTGCCTATAAGGTGATGTGGCGTTAATATGGCTGTTTTAAATAGATGAGAAGCCAAGGCATAGAGCTATCGAATTTAGAAGTATTCATTAAATTTGGATGCCTTCTTATAGACAGCTGCAATCCAGTTTTGCAGAGTACTGAGTGCTGAGTGTCCTTTTGTTTGGTCTGAACCCAGAGCCTTGTCACTTTGGTGGCTTTGGATTTTTAGGGCACAATTTCTGAGCTGTTGTAGTGTGGGTGGGTGTTTTTCATTTGTGTGGTAGTGAGTTTTGTTTTTTAAGGAACACGAGGAATTTCCTTGTCCCGAGGAGCTGAGCAGTGCTGACATCCATTTTCATTAGCTGGGCTTGCAATTTTTGCCATTTGAATTAAATTCCCAGGAATTTAGCGCTCCCTCAGTAGACTAACTATTGGAGTGGGGCGAAATGCATCTCTGAGGGTGACGTTCACAAGCATTTGACAATATAGGAATATAGCAGTTCTGGCATCTGGGTTATCACGCCATATGGCTGGTTACTGACTCTTTTGACATTGTTTCTGCAGTTTTGTTGTTCTTCCCCCTTCCATCCTCACAACCTTCCTGGTGGCTTGTCTCCATGGCCATTAGCTGGCCAGTCCAGGCTCTGCTCTCCAGGCTCATGTTCTAGCAGCTCTTAGTTCCCCTCCTTGGATTAAATGTTAATTCAATTAATTTTAATTAAAACTTGATTTTTAAAAAATGTATCATTTTCTTCTCTGTGGTTCTTTTTGGGTTGGTTGGTTTTTTGTTTGTTTGTTTGTTTTTCCTAGCTTGTGTTCCAAGGCATTTTTTCCGTCAGGTCTTCCTTGGTTTTCAAAGTATTTTATCCCTAGGTCACCTTCGAGGACTGTTCTCTCCTTTCGTTCCTCCACACTGCTGTGTGTTTGATGGAAGCGCTGGCAGAGGGAAATAGTAGGACAGTGGTTTCACTTTCTGTGTCCGTTGTCATCAGACCCAGTATAAGCTACAAAAAAGTGAAAAGATATGTTCCTTGCTCGCCATGGTGTGCTGCCATATGCCTGGTGCAGAAAGCATCCCCCAAAGATATCATTGTCAGGTTCTTCTGATGACTGCAACTTCTCCAAGCTTAGGTACTTCATCCCTCTCTCTCTCCCCTTATGTGGACAAGAAAGAACATGTCCCAGCCAGGAACACTAAATTGCCCTGCAACTCCAAGGACATGTTAAAGCCTCCTGAGAAAATAATCGTAAAATTGATATTTTTGACAGGAGAAAATAATGTTTTCCCTAGGCTGACTCTCAAAAATTGCTAAGCTACTTTCAAGTGTAATTTTTAAAAATAAAAGTAAAAACATGAGTTTAAAAATTTCAGCCTGAATAGACTATATTTGATAAAGGAGTAGAATGGAAACCTCATAATGTATCATAGACTCCTAAATAGATTTTATACAATTAACCTTGTTCATATTGATCATAGTTTTGGGGCATTTATAGCTTTACTAAGGAGGACCTTAATCTCCTTCACAAATACTAATAAATTAAGACTAATACCAGTGGCTTTCCAGTTGGATAGAGAAACTAAAGCACAGAATTTGAGTGGCTTAACTTGTACTCTGTCACATGGCAGAACAGAATCCAGATGTTTCGACTACCCATTCTCATTGTTTGGTTGTGTTTTAACTACAAAAACAATTCATCACTTATAATAAAATTATTCCATTCCGGTTATAATTTCACATCAATTGAAAGGCAATTTTTTAAAGCCATCTTGTATGCTGCCTCTGGATGTAAATTATTATTTAATTAGTAATGTTGGTCTTTCACTTGGATCTTTCTGTCACCTCTGGGATCATTTCAAGCGCGGAGAGTACAGCTTCACCCACTACAGTTCGTGTGTTGCCCCCACCTTCTTTGAGAAGGATTTTGAATCACAGAAATTTGGACTGGAGAGGTCTTTTTTATCTCATGTAGTAGGGCTGGTTGCTGATATTTGCTAATATATTTTATGTCAAGCTCTTTGATATATATTGTCAAAACATTACCTGTAAACAAGCGTTGCATCAGAAGCGCTGGAAGAAATGTCAATCAATCACCTTACCTTTATAATTCGTATATAATCTGACAAAAAATATTTGTATGTGGTTCAGGTAAGCAGGAAAAAACTTACTTTCATATTTATACAGTTAATACAACAGTATGGTGTTTGTAATGCATCATATTCATTTGCATGATGGTGACATTATCATAGACTTTGCAGTATTATGTGACTTGCTGTTCATCTTTTTCATTGTTCTTTAGTTTCTGTTCTCAGCAAAGCAACTATGTTCATTCTGTTAATATACTTAATGTCACTTTATAGTGTGAGAGACTTAGTGGAAATATAAATTCATCAAATTAATAGCCTAGAAAAATATTCTATTGAGATTGTTTCACTTCATTTTTTTTTAATGTTTCTCTTTGCTTTTTTTCTCTTGTGTGTTTGTTAGCATGCAATGAGTAGCAATTCTGAGAGAGTGATTTCTTTAACGATGGATTTTCTGTAGATAACCAGTGAGAAGAGATTATGCTTTTTTTTTTGTTGTAAGAATTGCACAGACTTAGATTTCAGTCACCTTTGCTCAGAGAGTAAAGCAACCATTTATATTTGACTGCCTTCTATGGACCATCTTGGAGTAGGCTTTCTGTGGGTGAGCTTGCTTGGTGAAGTGGCTGCTTAGCTATTACTTATTTTTCAGAAATTATTAAAGCTGCTGTTCTTCAAATTAGGTAGTAACTAGGTTCTCCTCCCAACAGCAGGTGCTGAGCTATAATTGGCCATTAGGAAGTCCTGTTTTGCTTGGAGACTTTGAGAGGATAACAAACCTATTTTGTATCAGTACAAGCTGGGTTTTATTACAGCTAAGGGAGAATGCCAAAACAGGTCAGCCTGGTCACGTAGGTGGTGGCTTTTTTCCTAAGTTGAACCAATTAACTTCCTTGACTTTACAGCTGGTATTTCAGTGTAAAATACTCATTTGTATAAAGATATTGGGAAAATTGATTAACATGTAAATAAATTACTTTTGCCCTAAAAATAACTTTGGTGCTTTATTCTCTGTTTCTGTAATTAAAGAAAATGTAGAATTGTGTACGCCTTGATTGCCTGTTATGAGTAGAAATCTTAGGCAGTTGGCTGTCACTAATATTTAAGCTGTATTTGGTCTTGAGAAGTGCAGCTTCAAGGTTAAATATAATGTAATAGGTGATCTTTTTTACTTCTAGTTCATTATTAATTTCCAGACATTGCTCAGGATCTGTGGCTTCAGATATAAGGAAAATACAGTAAATTTATGGAATGGAAGTGTTGAATGAGTGCTACTTTTCAGTAGCTGATGTCCTTATGTTTATACAATTCAGGGAAACAGTGTAGCACTATGACTTGCATTAAAATTGTATTTTCCTTCATAGCAATGGTGGATTTTCTGATGTGTATGTCTAAGCATTATTTTCAAAGTATTAATCTTTGTTTGTAAAGGTGCACAAAACCCTACAGTTAGCAACTCTCCTAAATGAGCTTTATAGGTAAGTTGCTTTTAAAAATTGTCTTCTTCATTTGCACCCTGTGTATGAGAGCCAGGGGGAAACAGGTCTCCCTGGCGGATTGTATGTGGGGTCCTGTCTGAGCCTGTAGACATTTGGTGCAGGTCTGCAGGCACCGCCAGCCCCGTCTGTGGAGGGATGTCTCCCACTCCTCCCCACTCTGCAGTTACCCTAACAGCAGGACAGGATTTCTTCATTCCTGTTACACAATTCAAAATTATGATAGAATACTGACCGTTTGGTATAAATAGTGACTAAGTCTGCGAAGAAATTTGCTGGTTGCTTTTGTTTATTTTTTTTCCTCCTTCTGGGTCCAAGATTCAGTTTCAGAGGGGAGGAAGAAGCTGGACAGAACCAGACTGAGCAACGATAAGCGCACTGAGACTTAAGAGCTAATTGCCGGTGCCTACAATAACTTAGTAATCTTGTCTCACTGCATTGCTGGTGAGCCAGATCTGCTGCCTGGGTCTCCCTCAGTGTCTCCTGTGGCAGCTGCTACCCCAGGACTATCCGTGGGGACATCAGTCCTTCACTGGCACGACAGAGAGAGGTTGAAGTTAGGGTTCGTGCCTGGCCCTGAATGGTAGAGCAAGTTTAGAGACGTTATGTTTTGAAGGCACCTTGAAAAGCCAGTAATAAACTATATTGCTTATGGGGAAAAGTCTAGGGGTTTTGTAGTCCCTGGAACGTGCTGTGGCATGGATCCCGTTGTATTACAGAACACAACAAGAGGTGGTTTCTGTTCCTTCAGTAAGTTTCTTCAGTACAGAACACTGCAGAATGAACCCCTAGAAAATGAGGCTGTGTAAATATTACACTGAAAGTTAATCCGTTTTTGTACCTAATGCATTCTGAACAACGTCTTTGGTGATCCAATAATCCTTTGATGACACTAATCACAAGGATAATTCAGTAAATAAAGCTTCTTTCATACATTCTGCTCTCGGATTGTACTAACACGCGTTTGCTCAAGGAATGTGCATATCTAATTAAATATATTCAGTAGATGAAGCAAAAATTACTAGTCTCATTAATATATTTTTAAATTTCCTAATTTAGTATGCCTCTATTAAGTGCAGTGCTTTGTGCCTTCATGCATCAGCATGTTTAACCAGCTTCTAGTCAGCTGAGCCATGCCTGAAAGAAAAATAATGGACGCTTCTTTACTTCATGACACAAATAAGATTTGAGTATGACTTCTAAACTTTCAGTGCTAGTTTTCCTTCTCTTCTACCAATTGCAAATTGTCTGAGATAAGTTGTTGAAACTGTGGGTAGCATTAGAAATGGCTGCAGAAAAACTGAAATGCGCTTAAGAATGTTAACACGTTCAAAAAACCCAATATTCACATGTGTCCATTCATTTGCATATACGATGAAGACATTATTTGTCAATAAAATTCTGAATTTTGTTGATAACTGACTTTTACTGGAACCTGCTTCTGCTAGAGAATTGGTCATATGTGTTTAATGGAATATGAGTGCGTTGATATTCCTGAAGATTACTGGCTTACTGCATAGACTAATCATTAATATAACACCATAGAAAAGCCAGCATTTTTTCTCTTTCATATCTTGCTTTTCATACTACATTGAAAAATCTGTACAGAACATTATTAATGTGTCTGCATGCTTCAAAAAATGACTCTTATTTCAAAGGAAGCAGAATTCAAGAGTCCAGTTCATTTTAGTCCAGTCATATTTGTAGAGGAACCCTATTTTGTAGATGGAAAGCTTTTGTATCTGATCTCTGAAACCATATGTTTGGGTTTTTTTTGTTTTCAGGATTGTTTTATCCTTGAAGTCAGACGTGAGAAGCATATTTCTTTAGGAATTAGGAGTAGATGACATTATGTGAATGAAGTCTCCTATTATAATCTCGTATGCTGAAGTTTTAGTAATTCTCTCTGCAAAGTTGAGTTGTATGTGTCTTTTCCCTTGCTAACTGTATTGAGGGTTCCTCCCCTTTCCAACAGAGGTAAAGCAGCTTCAATTTTATTCTGTTTGGGTGTGGCACTTTATTTTATTTTACTTGTGGAGAAATATCACTGGAAAAGCTTCCAATGTGTTTTTGACATGTAACCATCATAGATTTTTTTCATTGGCTTATATAATAGCCAATATATATTGGCTTATATATAAGCCAATGAGAAGTTGCAGATCAACCTTTTTCATAGAAAGTCTCTAAATTTCACTAATTACACTGAATATCATTTCTAATTAGCCCTGGAAAAGGAAGCACTTTGGGAAGTGGGTAAAAAGAAACCATAATTATTTAGCATACTCTGATACAGCGCTGCAAAAGGGAACTAAGCAGCAGCGAGATGCTGCTCTAGTAATATGCCTGCTAAGAATGCACAATGTTAGCAATCAGGGGCGTGAACTGCTGGGAGGAAAAGGTTACAGACAACCAAGGCAATCTGGTCCTCAACACTTTTTCTCCTTTCTCTTCCCTGTTTTTTTCTCTTCCCTCTTAATTACTTGACCTGTGAGATATGAGCTTCCCAAGTTTCAGTGTAATGAGCAACACAGGGAATCTGTGAAATCAGCCAGTCCAGGGTTTTTTTGTTTTCAGAGGCTCACCCTGTGCTCCTCCATGGGAATATGGGACAATATGTGGTAGGATATCCTGTGGGATTGCTGTATTACAGATTTATGAAATGCTGTTAATTGCGTATGAAAATCCAGTTCCCCCTAATCTCGATTCGTCCTGTCGACAATCACAAGGTTTTTGAAAGATTACCTTCCCTCATTGGAAAAGACCTTAAGAAAGAACTGAGGACAAAGGAAAATGTTTTATCTATGATCCTTGCAGAAATATAGGTTTTATGCATTTCCTCCAGACAAAAACATTATAGTATAAGAAAATGAACCTTTGCTTTGAGCAGAGAGTTGACTCAGTGGGACTACTTCTGTGCTTGAAGTGAAGCATGTGTGTAATTTGTTTAAATAAGCAGAAATGTAGGCATTTAGGTCCCAGTTAAGCTCCAACTTTCTTATGACTTTCTCCAGTTTCCTCTTTTACAGGAATACAATTAATTTGAACTGGACAGAAAACTATATCACAGTGTTTTATAATGCTCATCAGATCTGGGGATCTTGTGTTTATTTGTGCAGGAGAGATAGATAACATCAAGATGAGTTTAGAGTAAATGTAGGTCTTTTTTTGCCGTTGAGTCCCTTCTTGTTTCCGGATTCCTTTGGGCACCCAGAGCCCGAGACTAGGCGAGAGCTCTCAGAACTGTGAGATCCCTACATATTTTGTAAGTAGCCACTAACATTCTTACCAAAAAATGTTTTCAGTATAAGAAACTACATGTGCAGGTCTCATAGATATTTAAATACTTTTATGCATTTTCTCATATGAATGCCTGTTAAGTTCTTTGAAGTACAGTCAGCAAGTTGGAAGGAAATTTAATTTTGGTATTTAAATGTCATGAAGGCAAGAAGTGGGTGTTTTTCAATACGTAAGAAATATTGCCTTTCAAGTCAAAGATACATCAGTGACTGGAGAAATACTGTTGCACACAAAAGGCACTTATATTTTAAGGCATTCATTCAAATAGAGATTTTATAAGCTTGAGTCTGTGAATATTGATGAAAATTGATCATCTCTGAGCAGGAGAAAACTTATTTTTTTAAGAATGTGACCATACTAAACACAATTACAAAAGTTTATTTGTAAATAGACTGAAGCTATCCAAACCCTTAAATTCTTTTAAATAAAGAAAAGCGGTGTATAAATACCTATTGCTAATATTATATGAGGAAGTTTAATTCATAGTTTTTTTATCCTAATAATAAATAATCTCAATAAAGATAAGAGACTGAGCTGGCACAGAAATTTAACTACCTTGAATCACTGGAAGTTGGAAGAAATCTCTAAGAGATATAATGGATGCTAATGGAAAAGATTAGCCTGCCTAATAAATAATGAACTTCTAAAGAGGCCAAAACTAGATGTTATTCTGAGCACAACTTTCTTTTCAAGCCTGTCTCAAATGTAAACTTAGATTTTTGTGAAAAATGGCTACTTTCTTTTTATATATGTAATTTGACAGAAAGTTGTAATTGCAATCCTTGTAAAAACTTGTTTAATGAAATAACTTCTTCTAGTCAAAAATAACTTTTAATCATATATCAGTGATGTGTATTAGATAGTCCATTTTAAATGACTCTGCTGAAAGCTTGTAGTCCTAACAGCACAGAGGGTTGAGCAGCTTCATAATTTTCAATCTTTTTTCATGAAGATGTCATATGTTTATTGATGATAGACTAGCTAAGTGATAGTGGTGCATCATATCTACACATTTGTTGTTGTAAATCAGTGCAGCAAATTAATCACCATAATAGTTCTTAATTTTTGAAGGTGTTGTATGACAGGTTTTAACACAGGGAGCCAAATTCTGCTGTCTTTTCATAGGTGGCTTGAACAGCAGTTATTCAGTTGGTTTCACTAAGATGGTTTCAGATGTATTGCAAACAAAGTCAGACAAAATAAGGTCACAATAAATTCCTTATCAATTTCAGAATGCAGTCTATAAAGGCTGAATTGATAAGAATGTTTGATGTTTAGGAAAAATAGCAATTTAGTAAGTGATGAGTTGAAAGGTTACTACTTTTGGCACTGATAAATTGTATACGTCTGCTTAAAAAGCTGTACTTAGCTTTTGGAGGCCTCTGTTTATGAACAGAATACGAAATTCTTCAACACATTCATCATCCACAATTACTCAAATTTCAGTGAATAATTATTAACACATTGATGAGGATTTGCAAATATTTGTAGTTCTCAATTCCTATTTTGAAATTGACCGTACTAATTCCTCATCTACAAGTCAATTTTGAATTAACTGGAGTAATATATGTTTCTAGTTATGTTTTCAGAGCTATATTTCCAGCTGTAGAATTCATCGTTTGAGTTTTATACTGTTAACTAAAAATAAGAAATTTTCTGCTTACGACAGAGTTTTTGAGCTAACTCCAGCAGGAACATTTGTAATGATAAACCTTGAGTGCCTAAATATTAGTGGTACAAGTGTTTAGTCAAATTTAAGTTTCAAATTGGAGTAAATATTTGCAGTACTTAGTTCAGTATGATGGATACTTTAGTACTTACAGCATCCACCTCTTTATCCTATCTGCTGCAATCTCAGAGTGAAGCTAAACTTCTTATAGATCTCAGGCAATTTTGCATGTAATGGTTTACGTGAGTTTGTCACCCACGTCTAGGTTTCGCTTGCGTCACTAGCAACAAATAAAAACCAAACTGCTATGAATCAAAGACAAAATTACTTGAGGCTCGTTAGGGAACTGTCTTCCCTTCTAGATATCTCAACAAAACCAAGTACAACGGCACGGCAACTGCTCTGTTGCTGCTCCCATCTCCCTGCTACCCTTACTTTTTATGCTTGCTGGAGCTGTAGGCAAATTGTACTAAGAACAGTGTGTTGTCTCTCTAGCACACTTCATGCATGCTGTAATAACCTCCGTTAATATAGTTGGAATCAATCTAACATGTTGAGCTTAGAGCAAGTTTAGCTCGTCATCTGGACATGGTAAGAGGGACCAAACCAAAAGCTCTGCTTAGTATCTATCCTGATGCATATGGGGAGGGGGAAATTGTTTGCTTTCTTGCACATATCAGTTAGCAAATCAGCACCTTTAAAATATGTGTGGTTTTGGTACCATTTCTTAGCATAAGAGTTCAGAAACTGGCCTTTATCATATTTAATAGTATGCAGTGTGTGACCGTATATGTGCATCTATGCCTAACACACAGAAGTTATAATTTTTTTTCTGTTAGTGATTCTTTTATCTTTTCAATTTCTTTATCCTTTTGGGCAAAGGAAGCAACAGTCTCGCATCATTGTAGAAGTTTATGCTGTCTTATGCTGTTATTGCTAGAGAAATTACCACTATGATAGTGCAACTGTAGGTGTCTGTTCTAATCTAATCAAAGGCTCATGCTTGTTGTCTTTGTGATGCTTATTTATTAGCATATAAAGTGTATGGAAACTAATTATATTGCTTCTCTGCTTTCCTGGTTAGAAAGTGGAGTATTACAAAAATGAAGTTACAGTAGTTGTCATTTATTTTACCTACTTACAATGTCAAGAAACAAGACAGTATTTTTTAAATTTTGTTTTGAATTTTTGTAAGGAGTTTGGAGTATTTATTTAATACCTCACTCTAACTGTATTAAATATCCAACAGACTAGGCAGTTCCACTGGGTTAATTAAAAATAAAAACAATACTCTTTATTCAAACATAGATAACATTTGAATCAATAGATGATTTTCTTACTAGCCATAAAACCACAAATTGTATATCCAGCAATTCCTCTCTTTAATAGCAATTCACCTTTTGACGAGGGGTGCTTCCAAGTATTTATTTTATTAATGGAAATTAAGAATAAAAGATACACCCTTTTATAATTTTTAAGTAAAGAAACATTGATCGTTTCTCCCATCAGTGCAAAAGCATTTCCCACTGCTTTGTAGGATGGAACATGTTTCAGAAACGGCTCTGTATGGGAACACAGGGACAGGTCGCCAAGTGCTGGCTGCTTGGCAGCTCGTTCCTCTTCAGTAATACAAGGAGTTCACTAACCCCTGCAGAAGGACGCCATCCAGTCCAGAGTCTAGGTCATCCTGTAAGACTGAGGGTATTTAGCTCAGCTTGAATATGAATGTATTGTGAATAATGTGAAGACTGAAAAAAAAAATAAAAAGAGAGAAAGGTTCACAAATCCACACTGCTGTGCACTACATAGTTAATTTTCTGAATCACTTCGTAATTTAAAGTTCTGGCCTTTGATTCAAACTCTGGTCAACTGGTTCAGAATAGGAGACTAGATTTTTTGAGATAGTTCAATTGCATTTAATTCTGCCATCCCCCAGAAAAACAGTGGCGGGGGGAAGGAAAAATGAGTAAAGAACTGAGTTTCTTGTGGGTACTTCCTTGGGACTTATTCTCTTGCTTTGACATGTTCCTGTTCATGTTCTCTTCATTTAGTGTCATACTCGTAACTGGCAATGGCATTGGTGCGCCGTGGAGCACCGGATTCTATCGGTGTCTTTTCCACAGGGGAATGGAGGTGTGGGGAGGAGAACAATGGGGTTTTTCCACACATTGGTCCACCCTGGAGACAGTGAAAGTGGGTGGATTTATTCTGTGTATTAGTAAGTTAACTGTGATTCACAGCCTATCTTGGATACCTTTCACTGGTGAGGTTTTTTTTGGTGAGGTTCCACCTGGAGCATTAGTTTAGCAGGCTCCAGAGCATCAGTAGTGGCTCCGTTGCTTCGGCACTTACAGGAACAGCAGCTTTTGAGAAAAGAAATAGAAAGCTGCAAAGTGTAAAGAAAGGTGCAGTGTTTTCACTCAAGTGGTAACAGAGGTGGAGAGTGAATGCGTAAAATATTCATGAACTGCTGCAAGCTATTAGCTAAATGGTGTTATGTTTCCACAGAATTTCTGCTGGGATTACACTTGCAAAGTAATCCAGAAGTCCTGATTGTTTGGGTTCGTTGCTTGATATATTTGTTGATAGGTGGCTAATTTACCATGTCTGTACTTTGAAATCCTGCACTCATTCAGCACCCACATGTAAAAAAGAAAAAAAAAAAGTGGTAGAGATAGAAGAACTGCGAAGCCATCATGAGGACAGATGGAAACAGGAAGGCTGGATCTTCTATGCCCTCTCTGTATGTGATGCAGAAAAAACATAGATGCACTAAATAACGGCTACGGTTGTTGACAGGTGTTTGCCAAAAACACCTGGTAGCAGAGGTCCATGAGAGGGATGCATAATAAAGTTCAGAGATGGTATATAACAGCTCTCCGAAGTGTACTTCAAGCATTTTAAACATCAGGCCTAACTGCAGTTTGTAAAGTGAAAATGACAGCTAGTGATGATACTAACAGAGAACTGCAATCAAATATACAGTATAAAATGGAAAACCAGATGCTTACACATACAGGTTAAAGTTTATGTTCCTTGATTAAATCATGGATTAAGGAACAAAAATCACATTTAATAGTCACTTCCCTTTCATTAGAATTGAAAACTATCTTCATAAATACTTCAAAGTGAGGAAAGATACTTTATGCTTGAAGAATTTAATAAAAGTAATCAAAAATCATTGCATGCATGTGCCACTTTCAGAAGTATATGGAAAGCTATGTTAGTGTATCAGTAATTTAGAGACTTGTGGCTGCTTGAACACTTGCACAAATGAAAATCATACACTTGGTTATTTTGCTGCTATCACGCTTCTAATCAGTCACAGAGCTGTGGTAATCTGAAGGTCAGAACTACTCACAAAAACTTTACTCCTTTAAAAAAAAAGTATATACATTTGAAGTGTTTTTTTGGTAGTCACTTAAGAAGCATTTTGCTTGATAGAAACACTGCAAAATTTGAATATGGATGCATTTGAGAATTACCTCTTGATTTTTTTTTTCTCATGTTTGTAGTATTGCTTCTGAATGAGGATGTCTTTGTTTCTGTAGTCTTCTGACTATGCATAGAATGTCTGTGTTAATTAACACTCAGTTTGTCTAGCTGACTTCCAATTTTGTTGAATTACAATCATTCCCATTCAGTTTTTCATCTTTATATCATTGTCCGGTATACGGAAGGGTACATACTGCCTGGAATGTTTTGGGCAAAACAATTTATTCTGTAAAGCCACATCTAATCTCAACTCTTAAACTTATAAACTGCTTTCATTTCATAACAAAAAATCAAAGGCAGCTTTGGATTGTTTTTCTTTGCTAGTCTCACTGCAATCCTAGTAACTGTTATGTTACTTAGGAAATTGCCAGACATCATAGAAAAATTTTCAAAAGTATAAAGTTCTATGAAAAATAAAAAAATTGAGAAAACTATTAAGCTTTACAAACTGATAGTGAGATATAATTCCATCATTTGCTTATTTCTTAGCACCAGTATTATAGTATTATAGTTTCTGCAGGTATTTTCATCTGTGTTGCTTAGTCTGCCAATTTGTAATCCGCACGAATGATACTCGGTAATCCAGCAACAGGCATCGTTTCAAGTGATGGCACTGCTTTCTTCTCCTCATTCCAACTATGAGGGCAACTTGTTTGCCAGATATCTGTGAAGTCTGAAGACTGTTCATTGTTGGGTTTTATCTACAAGTCTCACAAATTCTTCTAATTGTATCTAAATATTTAAAGAATTTTTTAAAGAATTTTTTAAAGAATTTAAAGAATTATTTTTCAATGAAAACAAATGTGTCATACCTTACAGTTTCATCTTTGTGTTAACACACTTCTATTGGAAAAATACTGAAATATTAAGTCAAATCTACATGTACTGTAATTACACTTTTAACTCAGAGAAAAGTCTCTAAATTTTTCTTGATGATAATTTAAGCCACATTATAGTCATTCTTTTAAAATTTTGTATTCGTACTGCTTCTGTATTCTCCTCCTTCCCCAAAGGATAGTTCTTCCAATATATTTTGCTGTTAGCACTGGAAATTATTTTCTCTCAAGCATACTGATCTTCTGCAGTAAACAAGAAATGATGGTGAAATTCTTTCTATATTTAAGTTAGTAGAAAGGCTAACTTTGTTTCATCCAGATGTTCAGTCTGTGTTCTGGCTAGTTCCTTATGCTGTATAAAACATAGCAGGAGGCAAATATCTGTATTTTATTATATTACAGAATATTTGCACATCCAATTATGTGAACAAACACAATTTAGAAGCTGTCTAAGCTTTCTTCATATCCTTGGGTATTACTTTTGAGTAGGGTTTGAATAGAAATAATTCAAAAAGGAGGAGTTTTTAGGCACAGTGGTCTCTTTAGATAGTAGAGTAATTACTTTAATATGGAGAATTGTATATTCCCAGAGTCCTTTATCCATTCAAGACTGAACTATGAACAGAGGAAAAAAACATTCGTGACTTGAAATCCAATTAAAAAGGAACTAGAGTGTAAGATAAAGTAGGAATGAAGAAGAGATTTTTAAGAGTGCCATTTACATTGATGAATATCTGACAGTCATGCCAATTTGACCTTTGTAAGTTGTTTTTCATTCATTAGAAATTGTTTCCATGTTATTTTTATTACTACAGTTTCCTGCAGTACAGCCTTCCACTAGTTCTACTACAAGAATGGCAGTATTTTTAATTTCCAAAACTAGCATTTGCTTAAAAACTCTCTGGATTCTGCTGTAGCATTAGGTGGTGCCTGAATGTCATAAAAACATTGTGTTTGATGGCTAATTAGATATCCAAGTGACTTAACCTTCGCGTGTCATTGTCATCAAGCTGATGATCCTGATGAAAAATGCCTGACAATTAGTGATGTAGAAGTGCTAAAATAACATAGGCCTTATTATTTATGTGATTGCTAAATTATTTGTTACGCGTTACCCATTATTAGTGGGGTAGCCAGCTCGTTCCTCACTCCTCAGAATTCTTAAATATGTACTGTTCTGTTTGCTCTTGGGTTGCGTTGTCCAAAGGACACTTTTGTGAGTGGAGCAAAAGAACATGAGTACTCAAGGCGGAGCAAAGTATAAAAGTCCTTTTAATATTCTTAATCCCAAACTGCTCTGAACTGGCCCAAAGGTGTATCTAGTAATAATGTGAAACAAGAGTCTTTTACATGATGTGATGGTGAACACACTGAACTGCTTGGAGAAATTATTTATAAAAAGATTCATAGTACTTTCTGAACTTACTGATTAAATAATGGGTAAAGTAGTACTTTCTTTGATCAGTTTTAAACCAACATGTTCTTATTTCTGCGAGTTTTCCCTAGTTTGTGTATTGCAAATGTTTAATAGAAATTCCACATGCAGGTTATTCGCCAACTGCATGCTTTTCAAGGTTCATCCTAACTCCCCTGAGCCTTCTCCTCTCCAAGGTGAAGAGTCCTGGCTCTCGTGGCCTCTCCGTATGGGGCAGCTGCTCCGTTCCCTTGACTGTCTCTAATTGCTCTTCTCTAACTCCAGTGCATGTGGAGACCACAACTACATGCAGCCCTTTGGGTACGGGGGCACCATGGAGCTGCCCAGCAGCCAAACGGCCAAGCAGAGCCCCTGGGGACACGCAGCACGAGGTGGCTCTCCTTGTCTGCGCTGCATATCAGCCAACAATTTCAGAGATGTATTAAGTATAAGATGTTGTGCTTTATCCCTGAGTCTAGGTGAACATGAACAACTCCTTGCCTAACCCAGAACTGAGTATTCAGAGTTAACAGATGCCTGATGTACCAATGCCAAGTAGCTAAGTTCAAGATAAGAGTCCTTAATATTTTTGGTTACTCCCTCAGACTACTTAAAAATAATCTATAAGCACTGTCTACAGAGTTGTAACACATACATATGTTTATGTATGTGTAATTATTACTTTGTATTGCAATATATAACAAAATATGTTGTTTTAGTGTTACTGTAGATTTTAAAATGTTCATAGGTGGGACCTATGCTCGACTGTTTTGAAAAGAAATGCACCCCATATCTCCCCTGTTTATCGTAGGCTGCCTACTTCTGCAAGCAGTACTTGACAGAATAAATGTTGGACCAGAAACCAGCACTACTCACTGTACAACTGGATAGACAAGGACAGTAGGTGATCTAAAGAGCTTCTCTTATCTGTAGTGACATAATTTATACAGTTTACAGTGCCTGGTCCATACAGAGATCATTTATTCCCACTGGAGTCTAAAAAGGAAGGGTTGGAAGAATCGGTGGCTCTGGACACATGGCTGAATTCCAGCTTTAATATATTTTGTCTTTAAAAATACTGAAAAGTATTTTCTTTGTAATGGTGATCCCCATGCTTCTGATGAAGAGAGTAAAATCAATTTTTGTTGTGTTCTCATTTTTCAAAAAACGAATAACCAAAAGAGGCAACAAAAATCACCCACATATTCACACATTTCTGAATGTTGACATTTGAGGCAGTTCCTTCCCTTTACTTCTTATTAGGGGCTGAACGGTCACTCGCTAACTAAAGCTATTAAAAAAAAAAAAAAGAGAAGTTTCAAAAGGAAGCTGAAGGAAGAGCTGCTTCCAGTCCATATTGAATATCATGGCCAGTTGCGAAGTGTTGCTTGTGAGCGGTCTAGAAATTCAATGACTTTCTTTTTCCCTTTCAAGGGCACTTAAAATTGTGTGTGTGTTGAGGAGAGAGGAGGAGTGTTTAGCAGGCTTTGTAATCCAAGTTTGCCATCAAGTGCAGATATTTAGACTATGTTATCTAATTTGTGTGATCCATCACCTGCATGAAATAGTAGCATTTTTCCCAAATGTGGGGCAGAACAAGACAAGCATACCCAGCATACCCATTTATTAAACACTCAGACCCTATTATATGCATTTGCAAAAACTAAATCTCCTTCATAGTCACTTGTACAAACTGAGCTATTATAAAAGGTGTAGAAATAGCTGGGAAACTGGAAGATTTTCAGAGGAATTCAGTTCAATTAGCTTGCCTTTTTTTTTTTCTGTCTCAACTGATCAATAACAATAGTTTCTATGTTTAAGGTTTCATCATACCCTTTGGATATCCTTTCTTTTCTCTCCTTGAGAGAGGGGAATGCTTGTAGATGGGAAGAGGATGCCAAGAAACCTTGACAACATCTAATCTAAAATAGCTCACTATGAGTGAAATAAATTACTCTGATTTAGACACATTCATTGTTACCTTCAAATAACGTTAAAACAGGATTATAAAACACTAAGCACTTACCTTTAATTTAGAAAGCTATTCTTAGAAGCATGTTTTCTTTTCTTTCAAAGTTTTGCAGGTGGTTAATAATAAGACAAAGCATAACTGAGGGCCAGTAAATGTTACGACGTTTGCTGTAATGACAGTGTCTTCATTGAAAGAATAGGGTGCATCTATTGTAAGCATTTGCATATTAACACCTTGCTCTCATTAATAACAAACTTCTCTGATACAAGTCTCAGTGGCAGCTTATACTAATTAACTCTGACACTAATTGGGTCAGGTGAAATAAAGTAGACAGCAGTCACTCAAGCAGACTAGAACAGCCTGTTCTCTAATTGGTTTTGACAGAGGAATAGACTTGAAATACGACTGATGAACATTAGCCACCAGTGTGTACTTAGTATGGTTATTTGTAATGAATATTCTAATACAAACGGAAATAAATGTTGATCCTCGATGTATTACCATCCGTAGCAGGATGGTTGCTACGCACAGGCGGCTCTGTGTTGTCAATGTGTATGACATGAGTTTTGAAGGCTTAAGACCACGTAAGGCATGTCTGATTTCTTTTGAAAGCAAATCAGAAAACTTGTAAGAAAATACATAAATATTAAAGAGCTTCCAAGCTTTGCAAGTATGTATCACTAGATGACATTTGCTGAAAATAGTGCAGTAATTTTATTTTTACATAGGACGCTTGTGAGAGGCACCAGGTAGTATTTTCATATTTTGGACTCTGCCTATTTTAAATCTTGCTGCTTTTTTCAGACTCATTTGTTATTAGCAGACACTAAGGCACAGACATTAGCAGATTATCATTCAGAAAGTTTGTGGCCTCTTATTTTCCCTTTTTGATGTATACTGTCTCTGAGTAGATCATGAATAAGCCTTACTTCCCTTGGTCCCTTGTCCCTTATTGTTTGTATCTGAACATAAACATAAATCTAGAAGATTAAAAACCTCTGGTTATGGAAGGACAGCAGGCTAACATCACGCATTTATCTACGCTGTTTTCTGAACAAAACAAGAATAATTTGATATTTTTTCATAAAGCTATGAGTATGAACATTATAGATAATTTTATTTAGTTATATAACCTTGTTTTTTTAATTATTCTCTTCTAGTATAATAATACTCCCACACATTGTTCCTGTGACATCTTACTCTGGGGATGGCTGCTGATCAACTGAACAGTGATGGGCCCTCCAAAATTAGAAAATGAAAGTAACAGGAAAAAACCCAAGAAACCTACAGCCTGTGTCCTAGCAGGCAGCATTCACTCTTTGGCATGGCTCTTCTATCACAATTTTCATCCTCACATTGTGTGTAACAACAAAGCGTTAAGGCTAAAAGCGTTAAGGCTCCAGCCATTTAAAGTTTTCTAGAAGTGTTTCTTATTTGCGGGGGGAGGGGGGGTGTGACACTGCTGAAATACACAATTTGCCAGTGCTACTGTTTTCTCATAAGTAACTTTTCACCCGGCTCCGTCCGCAACATTTGCAATGTTGGCGTTGTTAGCTTAGAACCGCACTGGTTAGCTTAGAAACCGCAGCGTTGAGAGACCTTGCTTTCACTTGGAGTTAGTTTCAGCAGTTCTCAGATCATTGATGTGGAGGAGTGACAGCATTTACGCTGTGTTGTCGCGACAGGCTCTGTTTCCTATCCAGCCCTCATGCAGTACATACATAGAATGGTTTTATTACTCGTTAGCCGATGAGGATTTCCATGGTGCTAGCTGCATGTCAGGGCTGTCAAAAGGACTGCTACTGCCGGCTTACCTGGCTGGGCACACCACTCCATCCTAACTGTGTCGTCTTTCCTTTCCTTCCGTTCCTCTCTCTTTCTTCTGCTAGCTGTTCCAGTTTTCTGTGGGAAGGGACTGAAGGGGTTAAAAATAAGTTAATACATTTGCGACTTATTTATTTGTTTATCATGGCTAGCCGCTCCTTCAAACAAGCTAAATCTATTTCTTTTCAACGTCAATTAGGTTCTACCCTTTTGTCGAGGTCAAACTAGCAACCAGTGTTGGACTCACCAGCGACTAATTTCCTTATACATATGTCTCCTTTATCATTCACAGAGCTGACTGTGATCTGTGTTAGCTGACTTTTCAAGTCCTTAGTCGTCTTTGGGAGATGAGAGGGCCAAAGTCTTTCATCAGCTGCGGTGAGAATTGCAGCTTTGGGTTGTCGAGTTGTAATAGTTTTTATGTATAATTTCAGGAAAAGCTATATAGCAAGAGGTATACCTGTTGACGTGCTACATCAACAGGATGTAAGGGGTGCTATCTGTAAATAGGAATAGAAATTAAATTTTCTAGTCAAACAAAACCATCAAAATAGAAACACTAAAATATTTTCCCTAAATGTACTCATTTGGCAAGATGAGGTGAGTGTCTGTCAACAGCCTCCTACATTTCTTGCACTTTTTGGTAACACTGGTAACCATCTCCATCTTTCCTGAAGTGAATTTTTAATGATTTATAGCAATAAATAGACTTAGCTTGCAAGCATATTTTGTTTTGTTGCTTTGAAAAAAAAAATGTTTTCAGATCATCTTTATTAGTACTTTTTTCAAGAATTTCAGAAGTACTGGCAACATAATTTATTTGGTGCCTGACTACAGAAAAGCTGGTAATATAGTTCATTCATATGTTATTCTGCAAAATCCAGCAAGATACAGAGGTTTGCCTATTCATTTGATATAGTACTTCTAAATATTACAGGAGTTTGAGTGAACGGAAACATGTAACCCCACTTTAAGGTGTAAGACACCGATTACAGGGACAGTGTTCATATAAAGGTGAATATCCAAATGAATAATTTTATATATCCACATAAAGATAATTTATGTTATAAACTAAACTCCTCCTTCCCTTTTAAGCATCAGATTCATTATTATTATTATTATTATTATTATTATTATTATTATTATTATTATTATTAGGGTGGATTTTTCTTTGGGAAAAATGCCCTGGATCTGAAATGACTGCTGGTTAGAAAAGAATGAAAAGAAACCAATAAACAAAAAAAAGCAAAGCCCGTGTTCACAAAGCTGTCAATAACTAGGAGACTATGGTATTTTTGGTGGAGTGTGAGTCAAACCATCTGTGGTTTCTGCACTTCTTTTGTAAGCTGAACAGCAAAGTCATCAACTTAACCGACTCAGCTAGCCCTCAAAAAAAAACTATGAGCAGGCCTTGGGGGCCTTCAGAAAGGTTGCTGCCGCATTAGCAGCTCTGCTCCTTCCCCCAGTGCCAAATCCATCGACATGGCCACGTGCAATCAGTTCCCGAATTCTGCCGGTGTGTTACACTAGAGAGGGACTAGACCAACTGGCGGGGACACCGTTACCAGTGCATGAATCGCAGCTGAATACCCCAAATTGTGTATCCTTGTCATGTTCTGGAAATGTTACCCAAATTCCTGGGTTTTTTTTAATTTTATTTATTTATTTATTTATTTATTGGAGTTGCACTCTACCTGTTGTATTGGGAGTTGCACCTGTTGCTTTTTATTTAGGAAAAAGGGCTGAGAAATATGGGGGGTTTGTTTCATTTTGGTTTTTTTCTGTTTTGTTTTACACAGTGGGTATTTACTCATGTGGAAAGTCGCATGAATTTCTCTGCACCTCAATAGAGGTTTACATTTCAAAGCTGTCCCTTACTGTTTTAGGGCTCGTTTAGATCTCTCTAGCCTATGCAGGTACTCGTGGATGCGAGGCGCCCTCGGGGGGAGCTCCCGCGAGGCAGGTTTGTCGCACACAGTAGGTGACCCTTCTCTTCAAAGCCACCATGACCTTCTGCCACCAGATACCACTGGGCGAGCTTCTGTGCCTTGTCTGTCTTTCTTTCTAGAAAGAAAGAAAAAGCATTCGTCTCCTCTTTCCATCCCTCCTTTGTTTCTAATTCCTCATACGTTTTCCCTTTTTTCCTACCGAAACCAGGGATGAGTGTTCTGCACGTTTCTGCTCTCACTTGCTCTTTCACTGCCCTCTCCTTTTTCTCCATATGTGCTACACCGACAGCCTTTGCATTTTCTATCCTGTGTGTCCTGTGTGTCACTTTCTTCTGTCCCGTGACTTCCTGCTCCTTACTGTCCTCAGAAGCACTTAGTGTTTTTCCCTATGTAATTAATTAGGCTAAGCTAGGTCAGAAGACTGTGACTTTATATAAACAGTTGTAATTCCTTAAAGATTTAAAAAAGAGCAAAGAAGTCAGGGAGGAATGTTTCTTAAACTTTTATAATGAGAGAAGAGTTCCAGCCAGCATAAAGACATGAGAAAAATATAAGGCTTTCTCAGGCTGAGATTTGATCTAGGGCTACGACGACAATAGCAGTCCTGTAGAGGCGGTCTTACAGGTGTTTCAGCCTTCTGTTTCCCAAGCACGAAAACCAGTCCCTCTCTCTGAATTGCTGTGCTTGAAGCGGTGGTGGGGGCTGAGTAGAGCTTAACTTCTTTTGATATAGTAATACCCCTGCGCCTTTTCTAAAATTTCACTTGAATTTTACCAAGCATCCTCACAAGATGTTGATATCGTACTATTCCTGGGAGGACTAAGTTTGGCTCTTTTATTTATTTATTTATTATTATTTTTTATATTAACAAGGGATGCTGAAGTCTGCCATTTGTTCTGAGCTTTTGAATAGGTTCATCAGTGTTTTGAGCAGCCCAGGATTGTTTGATTATGGTGATTTGACTCAGGTTCCACAGTAAAATTTTGAGGGGAACAGGGAGCTTTAGCAGGATTCGGATAAAGTCAGCATGCTTCTCATCAGTATATTTATGGAAGACAGACGATGAATTGCGTATTATATATTGCCTTACATAAGCAATAGACTCAAAATCATTGGCTGCCTTTCAGAGCAGTCTATTGTGTTTTCTGTCAGCTTGTGAATATCTTGGATGACCTCAAAGACTAAAAATCAAAGCTAGATCACTCAAATAGCATTCAGTCATTGTATTGCATTGATTTCCTCTTTCCCCCTCAGATAAGCAAGAATGGGAAAAGAACATTTCTCAGCAGTTGTAGTTACTGGCAGAGTATTGTAACAATGTACTGGTAAATCTCTAAGAACAGTGAGTCAATGGGACCAGAGTATCAATAATGTGACTATCTGTGGCCTCTTTTGTTCCTAGTGCTCCCACCATTGCTGGCACTCACTCAGAGACTGAAGCAAATCCTGACCTTTTCTAAATCTGCTTTGTTTGGCTGCTAGAAAATCAAATAGCAATTTTGGTGGTTTTATTTTCTAAACTGCAACGTTCTAATGAACCCGCAGTTGCTGTGAAGGAAGGAATTGACACCTGCCTTGTCACTGTTGTTTCAAAGTTTCGAGCTAGTACGTAGCGCCTCTTTTTTTCTTTTTCTCAATTCTCTTGTTTCTGATGGTTCCTGGTAGGCAAAACATAGGTATTCAGTTACTGTTTAACCCAGCTAAAGACCGCACTGGCTAACAGACTAAGGCAAGTCTTTCCTGTTTGTGTTCCAGCTTGTTGTGGAAGAGCTTCCCAAAAAATGCATTAAATCTTCTCTCACATAACCAAACCTCCTATCATTGCTCGTCTGTGCAGTGATTGAAATATTCTGTTTATATTATGTAAAGACTTTATGATTTCAGAATAGTCTTTATAATTCAATGTTTTAAAAAGATTTCTTTTCATTCATTTTGCAATTTTTCATGCAATATGTTTGGGATTTTGGGGGGGATTGTTTTTGAAAAGTAAGTGCAGTTTGAACGAGGGATAAACACATATTTCTTTTGTGGAAAATATAAGGAAGTTTCTTTCGAATAAGAGGTTGAAAATATGAAATACTTTATTAAGTGTCTAGGAACAATTGTGTGGTAACCGCTTGCCATTAATAATAGTATCTTTGTTCTGTTGAATCCTGATTGCGTGATCCTAAGTGTTCTTCAGCGAACCACTTGTGTCTCTATTAGCCTTGTCACCTGATTGCATCTTAGAGCTGGCCTTTGGCAGATGATTAGCTCGCTACATTACTACTGCACTCTCTTTCCTCGGTGTAATTTCATGCGAACTCTAGCCTGGAATAATACTTCTTTTAAAGTCAAATGTCCAGTTAGCTAATTGAAGAGGTTCGCATTCACAAGGCGCAAATCTAGCGGAGGCTCATCCTATCAGAAATACGCTGCAACTCTTCCATCGGGTTGTGAACGCATTCTGGTGAAAACAAGATCTGTGCAGTGGTAATAGATGGTGTAGGGCATGGAAATCAGATCATTATCACAGGTCAGTATCTATTTTTCTGACTCTCTGGAAGGTCCCCCATAGAGCTCGGCGTGCTAACCTGGAGGAGGGTGAGTCTCAGGAGATGTCCGGCAGTTTGACAAACGCATAGCCTGTATTTTCACTGTGGGGAAATCCCCAACGTAACCATCGTGGCAAAGGGGTGCAGGATCCATGCGGCGTTTGGTGTCTACATCTACCCGAGTAGTGACAGCGTGCTATCCTGGAATCCTTCCAGCTTGAAAGAAAAGAAAGAAGTAGATGTGCTATATTACCCTTGAACAACCGAAAGCCTTACCTGCCTGGCCACTCCATCATTCTTGGTGCCTCGGAGTGAAGCCCCCCTGCAAGGGCCTTCATCTGAATGCTGCTAAGCAACCTGCTATAAACACGGCAGTACTGGCACATTTCTTGTGCAGCCAGACAAATGCCATTTCACTTCAACATCTACTATTCAATCCATAAATCTGAGTAAGGAGAACATCTAAAAAAAAACAACCCTGTGCTTATTGTGGGGAAATCATGCCATGCATTAACAAAAGATTGGTTCTTTTTTAGGTTACACTGCCACTTAGAAATTGCTGTGGTATAAACTTACCAGAGCAAGCATCTAGTGATGAAAAGTGTTCAAAATGATCTCCATATAATTTTATATATACATATATATATATGATCTCTATGTAAAAGATAACACCAGTGGAATAGATTAGTATTTGCAAAGCTGGCAGAGCATTTCTGAACTCTGAAGAAGTTTCAAAGAAATTCAAATTGCTGGATTTAACTCTCGTTTTCCTCTGGAAACCCTAGTTTTTATTAGCCAAATGGGCATTAAGTAATCTCTGATTAGCAGTTCAGTATCTTGCATATATTTTTGTGGAACGCTAACACTATTACTGAATAAGCTAGACAATAGACTGAAGTAGAAAAGATTAAATTTGGACATAAAACGACAGGTAGGCATTTCTGCCTCTTTCCTTTTCCCTGCTAAATTCCAAATATTCTCCTTTTACACCATTTTAAGATTTTGTTTGGAGTTTTACTCAGAGATGATTAAACAGAAATAGCTAGTTATTTAAATATCTAATATATTATATTAGGTTGCTGAAGAATTTTGTAACAGAACATCAGATTAAATATATTATCTGGCACCAACACTGTGTATCTTCCCTCTCCCATCCAGATGCCTGGAAGAAATTAAAACTTGTGTAATAAGCAGCAAAGAGGAAAGTGAGGGGAAAAGTAAAATCTTAAACAGCTATTTAGCATAATTTATTACCAAAAGTGTGTGTCTTCTCCACGTGCTGTTACTTTTTGATGTTCCTCTAGCTATTAATATCACGTTCATCCAAGCGATGAAGCAAGCAGCATTATTTGGGATAGATAGCAATAGAAGAGGGAGAACTCTAGAAAGTTTATTATAACAAATGCTCTTGGTTTAGTGATGGAATGCATATAATATCTGCCTTTATAATCTCTGGCTTTTATGGCATGTTTCCAGCGATATTATACTCTGTTCGCAAAAGAGATGGGCAAAACCAGGTGTAGATTCGTCTTTGGACACCATGCAGTGCCAAGTGTCTTCAGACATAAGCTTTATGAGATGTGAGACTAAATAGTTCTTATTTTAACCTATCCAATGTCATGCTGGTAAACTTGGTACAGAAATAATATATGTTTTTTATCCAAATAAAATGTTACCCTATATTAAATTCACAAATAATTGTGAAGACACCTATGCTTAAAATTAGCATATATATAAATGGAAAGTTAGTGATTTTTAAAACACATTATATTGATAATGCTTGTCCCTGACAAGCAGAAGTAAATTCTTCAGTAGCTTTGGATAACGTAGAGGGCATTTGACACAGCTAGGTATTTTAGAGATTCCTTCCTTCTGTCTTGGAAACACTGTTTCTCATTCGAAATTCTATGATTCAGTTGTTTAAATATGTTCTGCGATTTTAAGGATATTGAAAATGGTAATATGACTAGACTACCTTTGAAATATCAAGAAAGCACCCCTATTCATCTTTTTATTATGCTACAGAAATTTCTTTTGTAATAAGGCTATCTTGATAAGTAACACTGTGTCACTTTATACTTCTGTATGTACTAAGTATTTGCTTCTCAGTGACTGGCTGTTAATTTGCATGTGGAAAAACAAACAAAATATATTAATGATAATACTTAATTGCATTGATTTTCTAAAAACATAGTAAAAATGTAAAGATAAAGTGAAAATTCCATTTTAAATTCACTTTCAAAGATTTTAATATAATCAGTACATAGTTTCAAGAGACTGTCAAAAGCCTCAGTGCCTTAAAGACCTATTGTAAATCTTTTCACTCAGAAAACATTTAAAACATACTCCTTCCTGCATGCAAAAGCTTTTGTAATCAAATGGTAGTATCTAATGCTACCTTGTAATCAAATGCAGTACCTATTTTTTTTTTTGGTAAATATACTGTATTGTTGAAAATGAACATTCTTCAGAAAAGACAGTTTAAGTCTACTATTGAGGTGAGGTTTTAAGAACAAAAGATATACTTGTATCACAAGGATTAGCCTTAGCTTGTCTCCTAAGAGGGGTGGAAGGAGGGAAAGCAGAGTGCATTATTAATGCTGTGCATTTCTCATGTAGTTCATCTAAACCTGTCTTTCAAATTCAGCTGAATCCATTAAAATTATTAATTGCTGAACATTTCAGATGGGAATTTAATATCCCTTTTTATTTAAGAAGTGTGCAGGATTTTACTGGAAACCAAAAGACAGATAGTATTGACTGAGCTTTCTTTTAGTGTAAGCATTTTGCAGCCTTTTCTATATACACCCTTAAATTCCAGTTTGGTTTGACATTGCCATACAAAGAGATTTGCCTTTCTGTATTATTTCAGGGATGATGGCTAATAGATTTTTTTGAGAGAACAGTTACTGGATTCTAAGATTAAGATATTTTTCATTTTCTCCATAAAATATATCAGAATTCTACCTTTGTGTGTCCTTTTCCAGTCTGTGTCAAGACTATATTCATGACTTAGGTACAGAAATCAAGATCTGAAGTAATTAATTTCCCTCTACAATCCTCTTTTTATTAAAGAATTGAGAAGGACTTGGCTGTATTGCCATCAAATATTTGGGTTTTTTTCCTGTTTCCTTGCTTTCCACTGGAGGAAATATATATCACAAATTGTAAAGTGTAAATAGCTGCAAGACAGAAAAGGGGTAGCCAATGAAAACCTAGCATTGTGGTCAAAAAGGCCTTACTTCAGCAAGATATTCAAGGATGTGCAAATAAACTTGTAATTTCAAATATATAGATATTTTTTAATCTAGTAGAACAGTATCCTGTTTGCACAGCCATTTCGTAACACACTTCTTATAATTGCATGCAATTACAAATTTTAACAGGTTATTTTATATACTACTGCAATATGTAACCTTCCTGGAGAAAAGTAAAAATCCCACAGAATGAGTGAGATGAGCCAAAGATATAGACCTCATTTGCAAACCATGACTGTGAAATGGAAGCTGTAGACTTTTAAAGATATATTGGTGTTACTACCAAGGCCTGAACACATCCAAATAGGTGCCCTGACTGAGTTTAAATTAGCAGTAGTAGAGTCACTGCAATCAAGACTGAAGCTTTAATCCATGATACTGTAATGTTTTGTTGAATAATTCTAATGAAGTGCTTTACTTTTCTCTGGCAGATGAACGAGAAGATGTTCAAAAGAAAACTTTCACAAAATGGATAAATGCACAGTTTGCAAAGGTAATTAAATACATTTCTCACTTATAAACCAAAATCTGTTTTGTATATTTTGCAAAAAGTTCATGTTCTTCAACTGAAGCTTAATTTCCAAAATAACAGTTGTTAAGTTTCAGGTATTGCTTAATACAACTAACTGATTTATTAAGAAAAAAGTGGTAGGTGTATTTCCTTGAACTCAATAGAAATTGAAGTGTAAGAATCCATCCTGTCTATTCTTGGACAGCTCTCTCCCTAATACATTACTATTTGTGGGGCTCCTTTGTTATGCTCCCAGTGCACGCAGGAGTTTCTTCTGTTGGGCCTGTCTTTTCTTGTTTCCAATTGCAACCACAAATTTAACAAAAACAGCTGAATTAGAGGGAGAGGGGCAAGGTAAAAGATAAGAGGTGTGATCAAGTCAGCAAATGATGAAAATGTATTGTAATAAAGTTTTGGAATAGTTGTCTGTGTGAATTCTTAGAGAATAGTAAAGACCTCAGATATACCAAAGAAAAGGAGAAATAACTAACTCATTTAAAGGAGACTCCCTGGCAGTATTCAATAACTTTGTCTTTAATAGCCAGGAAAATTTGAGATCAAACTGCTAATTTGATTAAACATTTTTGAAGTTCCTAGAGGATAATTACCAACCTAGATTTGCCAGTAATAAAAATAAATCAACCAGTAATCTGTCATTTTATGTGCTAGGGAATAATTGTCCTACTAACTAGACAATAATGAAATAGTAGTTGTACTATATCTTGTGTTTAGTCATACTTTTAATGATGTCTGATTTGATTCTCCTCATTAAAAAGGAGGAGTAAGATGGTCCGAATGTAACCACCATGATGCTGAAAAATACGCTTAGCAGTGATTCAATCAAACAAGGTGTTCCACAGGATTTTTCCATGGATCTGGAGTATTTTCTAATAGCGATTCAAATGATTTAGAGAGGACACATCTTTGTGTTCAGCATCTGTGTAGGCGAGATGGCCAGGCCTTTGGAGGACGGCAACAGGATGAAATATAATTATGAAGAAATGATCTCACATTGATCAAAGAAATATGAGACAAGTGCAAAGTATTATATTTAGGACAGTAAAGTAAAATGTATGCATATCAAATACGAGATAAATGGGCTGGTAATAATAAAGCAAAGAAAAGCTCTGGGGAGTGTGGTGAATCACAAACAAAATGAGTCAGTAACATGGTACTATTGGGGAAAGAAAGTCAACTTTTTTATGATTGTAGTAATGGAAGTGTTTAACAGAGGATAAAAGATGTAATTATTTTATTTTACTGGGCAGTAGTGAGACTTTAGTTTGAATACTTTGTCCAGTTTGGTGCTCCACATGCAACGAAATAGCCAGAGCAGTGGTCATCAAATATAAGCTACTCTGAAATGTATTGTCAGTTAGGCCTGGTTAGAGGTGTAACAGTGGTCACAGAAAACTAAGAGAAATTATGGCTTCTATACTTAAAGAAAATGTGATGTTCCTTAATGTTGGTTGCTCAAAAATGATTGCTTTATGGAATAGCGAAGCTTTTATCTTCTGAGGAAACCTGGAACAACTCCACAAGAGAGTCACAAGGATTATGAAAGGTTTAGAAAATACAAACTATGAGAAAAGAGAAGTCTGCAGGAAATGCTAGCATTGGGAGGAAGAGAAGAGGAGTGATACAGGTCTTCCTGTTTGAAAATGGTTGCTTTAAGGTGGCCTCAGATCTGTTGAGGACAGGACAAGGAGATTGAGATAAATGAAACAAAAGAGGTTTAGGTTTTGCATCAATGTAATTTTTCTAACAACAAAGTTTGTGAAGTACTGGAGCTGCCCAGGAAGCTAATAGATTCTCCTATATCTGGAGGTTTTTAATAGTAGGTTTGATAGTCATCTACCAGCAATGATCTAAGTGTGCTTCATCTAATTCTTGTTCAATGGACTGTACTTAAATAGTATCTTTAGACACCTTTCAGTTCTATAAATAGTATTTATAGATGTATGTGAACATGCATTCATAAACATCTCAGAGAGCTACTAACCTCCTATTTCATTAGGACTCTGAGAAAAACTTCCCAGCAGTATAATTCAAGTTTTATTCTGCCATGTGTCACCTGTGTTTTGGGTGGTGTCTTTTGTAATGTCAACTATCAGTTCCATGAAAAAAACCAACAACAAAAACCTTGATCTTTAGATCTTGGACAAATTGCTATCATCCACACAAACTGTCATGGATAACATCAGAATAGTTGGTCTGAAATGTGAAATTACATGTGTCTCGTAAGCTCAGTGATACCTGCTGGCTGCATGTGTGGTACATGCACAGAAAGTATGGTGGCACCTCAGTGCACAGGTCACATAGCATAACATGTAAGCTTTATTTTTGTCTAGGGTTTCCAGAACAAAAATATGGGAGGCCCTGCTCCCTTCCATATATATGGGAGATTCTGCTATAAGACGTCATAGTTCATAGCTGTGTAGTGTCCTCAGATTGTTTGTCCTGCTTCCAAATACCAAGAAGTTTTAGGAGAGGTGGTCTTCAAAGTACAAAAGTGTTTCTCCCGTGTGAAATCTACAGCTTATCCTTCTTCTCTCCTGACTTGTCTTCTGTGGTTCAAATCTATCTCTGTTTTTAGCTGTAGAATTGCTTTCCATTAACGGACTATTCCTGGGTAGTAATTTCTTGCCATTGTTAGCTTTGTAAAGTATTAAATAAATACACTTCAACATAGGACAGGTTTGCATTCACTGTTTTGGGGTTCTAGAGGTACTGTCTTAAGCAGATTAGCCTTAGGGGTCTTTAGTAAGATAGAGGAATATATTATGTCATTCATTTCTCTTGCATTCCTCCCCTGAAAGTTCAGTGTCCAGACTACCAGCCCCTGAGTACATTTATTCTCAGATTAAATTTTGAAAATACTCAACTTTGCAAGCTACTTTCCTGTTACTAGTAACTGTAAATACAAATAGTGTTTTTGATGTCAAAAATAGTCAATTGTTGTAAAGTAATTTTTCTAATTTAGGTGTGGTTAGTATAACCTAAGAACTCGTATATACTTATCATTTGTGTTAAAGAATCTGCTTATTGGAGGCACGGATCTGGAGGGAAGTAGTGGTTCTTCTTCTGGCCATGCATGACGTGATGCCTCAAGCTCAGCAATAAACTTCTGCTATCTCTTAGCTAAAACCTTAACACAAAATCCCTAACAAACTCGCGAGCTCACCATCGTGGAGGTTTTCTGTCTGTGATGCACAAACCCTAGCAAACCTCTGCACTGCTACCATGAAGCCTGTGAAAGGGTATCTAGGAGAAGCCGACAGATCTATCAGCAAGCTGACAGTTGCAATGGATGAAGCAATGTCTCTTTTCAAACTTTTAGGGGGGGGAGGGGGATTGGGGATGCTCTAAGCCGAACAGGTGTAAAAAATTCCATTGCAGGTCTCTATCTAACAGCTTCGCAAAAGAGCAACTTGCTCTGTAATTTCTACTCCCTTTACTAGCCAGAAAGCAGGTTATGCAGAAAATCTGCGGTTTAAAGTTTGGGATATGTGACTCATCTAAATAAGCAATTCATCATTGTGTCAGTAATGCAAGCCAAACTTTGCCTTTTAGTATTTGTGAGATAAAACTCTAAGTAAATCAAAAGTGCAGGAGAAACTGGAGAATGTAATCAGACCTTTGTTGTTTCCCTGTTTTAACCATTAGACACCATGTCTGTGTATTACTTTATTTAGTGTTACTTTCTTTGTACACCATCTAAATGACATGCGATAACTCGAAACATAAAGCAGCTTTTAAAATGTGGAGCATATTGCTTTAATATCATTTTGTTTAGAAAGAGCTTTTCTTTGTACATCCTCCAAAGCAGTTTATTTATGAAGTCTTGAGGTTCTACAGGGTGTATATAATGGTAGCAAAGGAGCGTGTTGTAACCTAGCTCTTAATAATAGAACTATAATTAGAGTGCTGATAAGACATGTATCTAGTCCGGGGTATGATAGCTCTTGCTCAGATCTCAACTTTTTAATTTGAAATGACTTTATAAATGAAACACTGAACCATAACTGTATATTTTGGGATAATACAATACATCAGGAACGCCCAAATGTAGCAGCTATCGGCTGGAACTTTGAAACCGCTACAGCTATACGTTAACAATGCCTGTACCAAATTCTAAATACACATATATGGCATCACTGGTCATTTTTAGACATTAATTCCATAATAGGCTTTAAAATAGAAAGCATTATTGAAGATGGACATTTTCTTTACTTTCATGAAGGAAAGAACTTGTAAATGACAACTAATTTTAAAGTTCAAACCTGTCTTGAAGCTTCCAGCACAAAAAAGTTGAAATCATTTGTGTTGTTTCCTTGTTATGGAGAGGTTATCTCAAAATACTGACATTTTAATGTCAGTAATAAAAGTATCTGCCATGAGAAATAGAGACAAAGCAAGCAGCTAAACAACATGAGTTTTGGCAGCTTGAATTTTAGATTATACCCTTATGGCTAACTGGAGGTTTTGAACTGATGTTCAACAGCTTAAGTGGTAAGTGGGTTTCATAAAAGAATGCTAATTTGTGAATGAGTTTGCTACATTTTAATCTGCAATATCAGGAAATAAACATTCATAAAATTGCTTTGGAGTTTTAAACTGATTGTCTATATTTTTGCAACAAAAGAGCAGAAAATTCCAGTTCATAGTCAAAAAAAGACACTATATATGACAGTGCACTTTTTCATGAAAACACAGAGTTACTAATTTTCAATGAGGTAGGAGCAAGACATAGTCAAAAACTAAAAAACCGTAGATTGGAGGGGGGGGTAAACGGGTAATTTTTAGAGTTTCTGCATGTCATGCTTTGATTTTTCCTCTTAGTTATTAATGCAAAAAGGACAGAATATGAACATGATAAATTTAAAGCTACCCAAAATTTCATCATATCAGTTTCATGGAAAACCAAAACCATTCAATAAGGAATCTTTTTAATGGAAAATGCAAGTTACGAAAAGTGCCAATTTTTAAAAGCTAATGGAAACATGAAGAAGAAGGAGATAGTTGTGTGGTGCCTGTAGAATTAGATTCCCATTCTTGTAGTAATTGTTTAAAGAAATATAGTAAAGAGAAACCTTCTTGCTGTAAGAGGTAAGGTTAACAGTCTAATTTAAGACATAGGGGCTAGTAGAATAGCAGCAAAATGAAATACACTTTTTTGCTAATGAAGTTGGTTGAATAGCAGCTAGATGGTTCAGCCAACTGATATATGCAGAGATAACAGGAATGCAGAAGGGGACATTGCTTATACCTTCAGTCTAATTACATAGCAGTCAAAATAACTTCCCAATTATATACTGTTTATATGTAGATCATATAATACAAGATGAGGTGACAGCCTCAGTTTTTCCCCTGCTGCTGGGTTCACAGACAACCTGAAGTTATTTAACACTCCCATTCACTTTAGCAGTCTCTTGGGACTATAGTTTAAACGCCTTCTGCATATTGTATAATGAAAACTGCTGACACAAATGAAATGTTTACTGACCTTTTGAGGATGTATGTCAAATATTTGAGGTTCAGAGAGGCTGTACTACCATGGGTTTGACATCTGACAGAGAAATTTGCACTGCTGCTTTTGCTCACACACCTGTTCTGCTTTCTGTGCTATCACTCATAATGCTGTCTAGGGCATCAAATTAAAAAAAAAAAAAAAAAAACCCACTCATGACAAAGTGAACAGAGTCCAAAGAGAGGCAGACTCTGGGAGGAGAAGAGCCTGGAAGAGCTTTGTAAGAAGAAAGGAGATAGCTGTGTGCTGCCTGTAGAATTAGATTCCCATTCTTGTAGTAATTATTTAAAGAAATATAGTAAAGAGAAAGCAGCACTGGAAGAGCAGTACTGGTTTGGTTTGTCAAATCTTTTAGAGATCTAACTTCTACCAACACATGTTAGCCGATGTGACTTATGTACTTCAAATTTCATCAGTCGTACCATTTCTTTAGCCACACTTTGGACTACAATTAATGAGCAAGAAAGGGAGCAGGGGGAAAAAAAGAGAATCCCCCAAAACACAGGTTAAAACGTTCAGTATTAGTCAAAACTGCTGTCTTGACAATTAACCTGTAGGTCAAATGAAGACAGCTGCTTAGAAGTAGGAAAAGTACAGTTAAATCCTGTACTTACAGGTTCAGATCAGTGTTCTCAGATTTCACTGATATCCGCTGGTGTATTTTCTAAAAGCAGAAAAATAATTGCATAGGCATTTTAAATGAAAGAGTAGAAAAGATCCATAACTGTCACATAGTAGAAGCAATCAGTAGGGTATGCTGGTGTTGCAAGATTTCAATATTTAGAATTAAGTTCTGAATAGTACATCAACACTGGCTTTGCAAGATAGACTTTAATCTCATCATAGACAGGTTCAGAAAAGCTCATTCAGCTAGCTGTGGTGCTCTAGCCAGTTACACAGAATTTAGTGCTTGCACAAAAGCCTATCAAAGAAACACAGTAAATAAACCTTTGCTGAGCTCCATGGTGCCAGGGGTAGCCTGCAACCGTTCCCAGCCAAAAACATTTCTATCTAGCCCAGTATTTAAACAGTGTTTTGAACTGGTACTTGACACTGCAGCATAGATGTATCCTCAATTTGTCTAACTCAGCCATTCTGGAACAGTTTTTCAGCAAGTAAGTGAAACCCTACTGAGCTCTTCCTACAACATTTGGTTGAAATCTTTACATCATCTGATAAGTAACCTTTTTGGTTAGGGTGGAACTGTGGGATGCAGGAGGGATTTAAATATTTTTGTTTTTACCAAACATGAATTAGGTTCACTTGAACTGATTCGCTATTACAGAAGAAAAAGATGTTTACTCCTTTAAGTAAAAGGTGAAAAGAGTTACTGAAAAATTCCCCTAAAAAGGGTAATTTTGGTCAAAGTAAATATGAAGGCATGCTGATCCTGCTCCAAGCATGGAGGGATAATACAACCGAGCAAGCAACATTCACTAAGAGCCTATATTGTGTTTACCAGGTCATAAAGTAACGTGTTGTAATTTTACTGCTGACACTGCATATTCACACTACAAATTGCTATTTACACTTCTACTTTTGTGCCCATATTCATTTCTTTGTTTACAGCAGTAGTGCTATGTTGATTTTCACCAATGAAATTGTGCGCCTTGTACTTAAGGCGCACTAGTTTGGCTCGAAATCAACTTTTCTCTTCTAAACACAGAAGTGCCAAGAATTGACTTTACCTACATTATTTTGAACTTTATTAAAAATAAACCTGCAAAGCATTTCTAAATTTGACTTTGCCTTACAGGAGGAATTAAACTGTAATTTGAATTTGATTAAGGGTCAAGAAACCAGTGGAAACCAGTGCATCACAAATTATATATACAGATCAAGGTACAAACACTGGGTACAAACATGTGAGATAAAGCTAGCCATCTTTTATATATTTACCTCTTATTAACCAACGAAACTGACTGCAGGACAAACAAAAGATTGAGTGTTACGTAAAATCTTGAAATTGTATCCATGGTGAAATCCTGATCAAGTCGCTAATGGCTGCATACTGCGTATTAAAAGTGCATGTGGTAAATATCAGCTGAATCCATTAACGAACCACTGATGAACCCTTTGGAGCAGCCTCAGAATTTTTTTTCAAGAAAACTTTCAGAAAATCACACATTTCAAATTGCAACACATTTGTAGTAGATATAAAGAAACTCACAGTTGATAATACCTCAGTGTTTGTAAGACACTAAGATTCATAGGTATCCATCCTAAATAATCTGCTTTGTCTCCTTCTCTGTTGCCAACATTTTTAAGCGTTTCTCACAGTGCAGGTGATGAGGGAGAGTAGTTTACTAAGTTGGGAGCCAAATGACTTTTCTCTGTTACTATGTGGCAAATGACCAGAGCTCTCACTGAAGATTAATAGTGCTTAACTTTGATTTCCGTCTCTGTGTGATCAACACTACCCTTGGAATACTTACTGTTTTGAAATACTAGGCTTCCTTATGCCAATAACCTTTTCAGAATATGGCTTGCAAGAGCAGACCAAGGGCCCATCGGGTCTATTCTGTATCATTAAAGCAAAATGCTTTTCATCTTTTTTTCAAGCCAAATGCTGTTTAAACCTGATATAGAAAACGCATTTGCATTGTTAAGTATTAAATGATTTTCCTTTTTTAGTTTTTTTCCTGGTATCTCCAGTATACATAGGCAAGGGCCAGGCAGAGCACATGCTCAGAATTATTTGCGCTGATGTATAGTAAATTACCCATTAAATCTCCATATTCTGCATCTTTTTTATGATGCAGTAAAATGGTATGAACACTATATGAATATTCATTATGTTTCAAATAATTTTGCTTTGGAACAAAAAAACCCTCAGTTTTATTTTTAATGTGCTTTTTAAGGTACTGCCAATGGAAATACTACCACTGATTTTTCTCAGAAATTTATTCTAGAACTTCTACTAATTTATTGACATATTTGTATAGTTTTTGTATGGCTGAGAGAATTATCAGGAAGAAAAATTAAGCCTAGTTTAAAGGCACAAGTATCTTCATAGATGGAATTTTGTGCTTAACATCAACTCTGTGCATAAGCTTCCAAGTTTATAAACTTGATGATGTTTTACATTTTCTTTCCAAACCCACTTTTCATCTCACTGGCAAAATAGCTACAGCATGTCTTTCTTGTCAAGGGTTTTTTTTAATCCCAAGTTTTATTATGATTTCAGTAATACAGGTAAATCCAGAATAAAAAATGTAAAAGCTTGTTTATTAAGGTCACGCTCATTGGAAGCATGCTCCAGCTTTGCAGTTTGGTTAGCTTTCTTCATGTCCTGGTAAGTCCTATTGGTTTTGTACTCTCATGGATTAGTGAATATGTCCTAAAATTTCTTTTCTCTGGTTCTGAATTAAAATAAGTGAAATCAGTGACATCATTGTCTAATTTATAGAAAAGAAGCAGTAAATACAGTACTTGTTTCTTAAGTTAGAACTTAAATTTAATATTTAAATAGGAACAGTAACATGCTAAACAGATGAAACTATGCTAGAGCAGTCTATGGAATGGTATAAAGAGTGATTAGCTCGTCATTAAAGAGGATTTAAGAGTAGATTTGCATACTGGCCAAAAGGAACTGTAAATTGCATTCTGCTTCCTAGTTTTTAAAAAACATGTCTTAAAAACAACCCTTAAATCCCTTTTCTTTTCCTGAATGACAGTCTGATGGAAATAGTTGCCATTTCCTGACTTTCATAAAAGATTTGAAAATAACTTTCATAAATTTCATCACAGTAAAAATCTATCACATTAGTTAAGTAATCACTGTGAAATTTTCTATTATGCTTTAAGACAGTTTATGGGAAAGTAGGGTTATTTTCAGCATAAAGAATAAAATTCTTCGTAGACTTAAAATAAAAGGGAAATACTGACCAGATATTTATCCCTACTAGATGTAGAGGCTTGGGTGCTGGCAGGGATTAAAATACAGCATTAATCTCTTTGCATTTACTGTAAAAGCAGGGAACACCAGAAATTCAGAGTGGTGTCTCAGTGCAGCATGACAAAAATAAAGTATTGCTTAAGAGGGAGTTCTTTTCCATTTTCTTTGTTCTTGCTAACATCAGGAGTGCAAGCCGTATGGACCACTGTTGTAGTCACACCGCTGGAGATGCCTTTCAAACTGTTATTCCTGGTCCCTCTCACTGGAAACCAAAAAGGAACAAAAATGTATTTGGTTATTATTGGCTTCAAAGCCACAAATATAGATGTCTGAAGTAAACCACAAACTAATGGGACTATATCTGCATTTTTTGTGATCATATTTTTCTGTTGTTTGATTTTTTTTTCTGTTGTTTGATATTTTTCTGTTGTCTCAGACAACTGAGATCTTACATTACGTGTGTGTGATGGGTTGGGATTCTTGTCTAGTTTTTGTCCATAACATTCTCCTATTACTCTGAGAATTTTGTCTGATTTTTTTCTAAAATGTCTAAATGACCACAATTTAAAAAGATAGCTCTTGGAAAGCAGGTTGTGCATTATAGGTGCCTTCCCTCCCAAAAAATATACAAGCAAATTATTTTAAACAGTGAGCATCTGCATGGCAATACATCTTCACCGTCAGAAACATCTGAGTGAATGCAGATGACGTTTTAAACGTTTCTAAAATAACATGTCATCCTAGACCTGTAATTTGAAAGTTCAGAGCACATTAGTAGAATTGGGAAGCTTAACTAAAATGTATGCATTTTTATTATGTGAAAAATTTTTGTCTATGCATTCCTATTTTCTATAGCTTCTCCATGCAGAATAACAAAAGCTTCCACCCAGATACATTAAACATGCCAAGCAAGCAAAGTAATGACTAGCGTTAGCAACAGGGGGCTCTAGACTTTTATTTTTAATATGTCTTAGTGAGAAGGAACACAGTGAAGTGAGATAACCATTGAGCTCTTTTACCTTTTCCTTCTCTGATCTGGACTTGCACCTCATAGTCCTTTATTCAAATCCTCATTTATCTTTCTTGCACTTACTTTAAGTCAGAAAGATTCATCTAAAGAAAATTGAATACATGTTGTTCTCTTGAAGTTATTATTGTGTAAATATCTTACGGTGGGGGGAAAAATAGGAACAAGCTAAATATAGCATTACAATATTGGTCTCAGTGGTGCATATGTCTAGCTTGCAAATTTGTAAACATTTACAAATTTGCATGATTGTTGCTGGCAGTAGACATCATCATTTCCATGCTCAGAATTCATTACCATTACATCTAATCATCTTCAAAACCGCCAAAACAAAACTCCTCATATAGGCAAATAAGGCTTTAGTGGATTTATGTTATATTTAGACTAAAAGTTCAAAAACAAAAGCAGGAGAAAGAAAAGCACTTTCAAGCTACTGCACCAATTTACCTAAAAGCCCTCTAATCTAAACATTTTGAAGCTCAAGTAAATCATATTAACCATTCCCCCTGTGGGCAGTACAGGTATCACATGCCTGAGGTGTGCAATGGAGAGAGGAAAAGAGAACTTGCAAGCACATATGTCTAGGAGTGCCCTCCTATGTCTTGCGAGCTCTCTATGTCATAAAAGGAAATCCAGCACACCTGCTTGTGGTGCTTCTACATTATATTAGAGCTCACGAGTCTTTGTGTCTCAATGTAGCTTGCCTATCACCAGCCAAGTGGCAGGCCTGTACCTCATGGGGAGGACCTCCAGTGAGCTACTGCCCTCCCCTGCCAGTGTGTAGCATCTCACACCTCCATCCACCTGACATATTAAATACATCTGGTGCCTCTCAGACATAGACGCTTCTTTTGAAAGATGCCTTCTAGAATCAAAAAGTTTGAATATCCCTCCTACGTGTATCACTTTATTCATTAGGCTTTGAGATACCTGTATTGTGTGCAAAGGCTTTCTGTACCTTCAGAGGATATACTGATGGTCATGATTTTACATCCATATCAAATTGAACTTTTATTGAGGTTAATTAATTTCTTTAAGCCATAGGTCTGCATATAAGGTCCTAGCTCAGCATAAAGATAGAAAAATAACATTATGCAAGATGTTCCCATGGAAGATCGGCATTATTAGAAATAGGAAATAACCTTATTTCCACAGCACCTTGCATATCTGCCTTTTACAGATCAAGGGGCTCACTCAGATCTTGGGGGCATGTCTGGGCCAAAAATGTTTATAGCTGCATATAAACGCAGAACTCTGTTCTTTCTCTGAGTACAAATACCAGCTGTTTTTGAAGGGAAAAACTGTTATTCTGCACACCGTATCTGCAGTTATTTCTCAACAGCAGGGATAAATTTAAGATAGGCGTCCTGTTAAGTCTTTGCTTAAAGCTTTAGTTATTATTTTAAAAAAATATGTTTTTTGTGCTCTGGAAGGGCTACCTAATTTGTAAGGTGGTTCTCCCCCACCATTTTCATATCCTACTCCCATAAATATTGATATTCCCATCATGGACTTTGCTAATACTTTCATTTTTTCAAAGATCTACATGACAGAAAGTTATTACACCAAATAGCTATTTTTCTTTTTGTCTGCTTTTCACAATGTGTTTGATTGATTTGCCAGTTTAAATCCATTACATTTACTACCTGGTAATATTAGCGTGGGAGCATATACTGGTGACTTTAAAATAGGATGCTTTTAGTTTGCTCAAGTACTTAGTATTGGTTTAAGATTTTAAGATTAAATTTTAACATTAGTGAAAATCCTAAACTATTGGTAACACTAAAATCCTTTCCACAAAAAAAAAAGAAAGCTTGAGATTACTTCTTGAAAATAGTAAATTGTAAGTCCAGTTTAGTTAACTTAATCTGTTGCAAGTTATGAGAATTCAATAGGTAAGCATGGTTATCAGAAAGACTCTTTTGCATCTTTTTCATGTTGTTGCCTGGTTTTAAGCCACATTAGAAAATGTAATGCTTTGTCTCCAGACAAAGCAGAGTTCTGTATATTCATAGGACAGAGTTACTATGTGCTAGATAATTAAGAAAAAAGTATAATGGTAACTTACAAAGGGATTCGTAATTTTTTTTTTATTTTCTCTCAACTCCTTGATGATGTATAAAGTTACTTGTTAAGCTGAGGGCTAGCTTTCTACATTAAAAAAAAAAAAAAAGTATAAAAGGCACCCCTGGAATTCTGCAGAAGGAAGCCAGACAGGAGACAAAGACATTGCAGTCAGGCAGGAGGAACATACTAGATCATATAGGTAGGAATTGGGTTTTATTAGAGCTATTACTCTATTCCAACTGCACATCAAACATTAAATTGCCATGCTCAGCTAGAGGGAGTAGTATCAGAGGCTTGTGCTCCTTACCACCGTGGTAGCAGTGACTCTAAAATACTAAGGAAGGTCAGAGAAATTGTCCTGCAAATTCAGTTGCTATCTTACAGATTTTGTAAATGCCACATATAAATAAATTACGTGTAAATTTTCAGATGCTGTAAGCGAGCCATTCTTAAAGCAACTAGTCAGAAATTGCATGAGAGGAATAGCCACTCTTGGTTCAGTCCAGAGCAATACACAAGACTTGCACTCACAAGTAAGCATTTCTGTAACTCTTACAAATATGTGTTCAAAAGCAGTGTCCTCATCGAAGAAAAAAAAGCATATGAAATCCACGCCATAACACCTGACTTCAAAAACAGGCACTGGCAGAAAAGAGGATGATTAAAATGGAACTAAAAAGAAGCATCTAACTGTGCTGTACCAGCAGGCACCTTGGAAGCAACAGATTAGAGGCCTGAAGTAAACGTGTATCACCTATCAAAAAGGTGTATCACCTCTCAGAATGGAAAACATCTCTGTTTAAGAAAACAAGAGTATGATTAATCTGGTATGATTAATAGGGCAGTAAAGGCATACTGACCGCCACCCACGAGCTGTGAAGTCACAAGAGTTCAAGAAAACAGTCCCAAAATACACTTTTACAGGAACAGATTAAAACAATTTTACTGAATTTAGTCATGCAATAGTAAGTAGTCCAGAACATAAAAAACAAAGACAATTCATGTCCTACAGGTATATAAAATATAAAATGTACAGAGAAGTTGATTATGTGATTACAGAATGAAAATATAGCAAAGAAAAAAGAAAGATATGTAAAGTCAAGAATAAAGATTATTTCAAAGAAGCATTAACAGGAAAGTAAGCTATGAGGGCCTAAGTTCATTAGCTAAGTTTCAAGAAGGATGTAGTTGTTTGTAGATGGGAACCTCTGCATGAATGTGACCTGCTGCAGGATAGTAGCCAGTGCTAGATCCTCCTTTTTATCATCTTAATAACATAAAATACCATAATTTATATGGGGCTATCAGGTATGGTTTTACCAACTCATCTCATAGGCTTTTGAATACTGAATGCTTTGCTTATATGCTTTTGGATACTTTCAACATTTTTGCTTGAGGGAAAGCTCTCTTTATACATCTCTCTGTATTTTCTGATCTTCTAACTTCTACTTAGATCACCTTAAATCTAAGTTGACCTTAGCTGTTCTGTACTAATTATTCACACAGGATAAATTAGTAGTCATAGTCTTATTTTACTGTGTCTTTAATAAATGCTATATATTATTTTTATATACTATATTAAGAGCTATACTTGAGCCTGTTAAGAGAGTTAGGATTAAATGATGTATCTACTGGAGGCAGTTAGAAATAAAAAGATGATCTTCAAAAAGTGGAAGTTACATCCGAATGAGTCAAATAGAAAAAAATATCTGGGAAGTTGCAATAAAACAAATAGGGAGTCTAAAACAGTGTTTTGAGGAAAACTTTTATGCTGAGAGCTTAAAAAATTAAAAACAAGTTTTTTTCCAATACATCAGAAGTAGGAAACATGCCAGGGAGGCCATTGCAGGCTACTAGGTCATCAGGGTATAAACAGTTCATGTTGCAGAGTAATTAAAGCACTTGAATATAAAGACTGATTTGCAGAGAGAGACGAATGGTTGAATCAGATGACGACCAGCATAAGCAATACGGAGTTGTGCTAATCTTTATCTCATAAAACAATATTCCAGTTATTGCTGTTAATCTTATTACTAACCTCTCAATTATACACGAACGCTGTCTAACCTAACGCAACAACAGCATTCACAGTCATGGAAACAAAAGTCAAATGGGCCCGTGCATGTGCACACGGACCCATTACTACAGGACCACCGCCTTTCCAGCCACCAGCAGCTCAGCTTGTCGATACTGGGCAGTCGTGGTCTCCCATGTCACCTAGCATGTGGCAGGTGAGGGTGACCACAGTGGTGGTGGTGGTGGGCATGCCTGTCTTGGGCAGACTTCAGGTGTTACGGAAAAGGTGGGTGGACTCTCCCAGGAGCGCCCATGCCTCTTAAAACAGCAGTAGGTAGCTAAACAAATTGTTTCTAATTTTGTTTACTGTGGAGGAGCTTTGGAAGCTTCTAGTAGTAACACTTGCCTTCACAGAGCACAAGTCTAAGGATCTCAAGTTCAGTAGTGTTTAGAAGTCACCTCTTCTAAAAGAAATAAAAACATAAAATTTCACCAAACAATGGATCCAAATCTTGAGTACTAAAGAAACTTAAATAGGAAACTAAAAGCTATTAACTGGTTTGTAATCTTTAACTTATTTCAACCTTGTATGAGAGCAATGGAGGATGCTAATGATGTTAACCTTTTTTAAAGAGTCCAGTATGTACCTGGGGAATTATAAACTATTTAGTCCACATCTGGCAAATATGGTGGAAATTACTAGATATATAGGTAAATCTGACGTAATGCAGAAGAGTCAATACAGCTTTGAAAGGAAGAAGTTACACCTCACAGTGGCATTAATTCTTCAAAAGAGTCAGTAGGAATGCATTTGTTAAAAAAGAAAACTCTACTACATAAAGCTTAGGTTCTTTTTCCTCCATCCATAGTATGATATGCCCTAAATGAAATGTTATCACTCGCTTTTTCACTTGTCATTTGAAAAAGCTCAGATCACATCAATAGTGAAAATAAAGTTAGAAATTGCTTAGAAGAGAACAGAAAATGTAGAACTATTACTCTGTAAGTCCATCTTGAATATTCTGAGTATTATGGAGTCTTGGCTTGGGAAAATCCTAGCCATAATTTCACAAAATTTAAGGGATTATTCTGAAGAAATACAATTTTGCGCTTGTCCTTTTCTTATAATCTTTTCTTAAAAGAATTCTGTAGTGGCCCACATCAGAGACAGATGAACTTAAAAGAGCCTTTGGTTTGCCCAAAATAGCCGTTCTTATGCTATCCTCTTATCATAGTTTCATATTAATTATGCATTACAATATTTAAGGATTTTTTTTTTTTTTCAGGAGGTGATGATCTCTTCCCCATAGTGAGATACCAAGGGCACTATATTCAGTATAACATAAAAAAGGTCCTGATAGGCATGAAAGTACCAATCCAAAAGCTCAAGGGGCAGATTGAGACTCCACTGAGAATCGCACTTCTGGGGGTGAAGAAGAATGTAATGAATGTAGAGCCCAAAGTGGATGCATGGTGGACAGATGTGTTTGGTTTTATCTCATACCAAGGGCCAGCTGAAAACCGCCTGGCCTGGTTTGTGGTGCTTTATGAGCTGGTCCACCTCCCGAATTGTTTGCATACCACCTCTTCTCCTCCATAATCTTCCTGTGGTTTTCTACCTGCTGGACTTATTCCCCCCTGCATCATCTCCTGCTGCAGAAATTGAAGGACAAATTGTATAATGGGAGTCTCTGCTTTGATTCAGGCTCAAACTGAGAAGGGCTCTGCATGCTCTAGGACCAGGGATGGAGAGCTCTGACCAGCTGTGTCTGATCAAGCACTCTCTCCAAATTATGGTCTAGAAGGGAAAGCTTGGCAACATCTAGCAAAAACCTGAAGGTATGGTAGCCCTCAATAGCATACATTATTGACAAGAGATGGTAGAAATGATACAGTACTAAAATCTGATAAATGAAACAAATTCTGCCCTTGTGATAATTTTCATCACCTAAAAATGATAATCTAATGGCAAAGAAAATGTAAAAAGCAAGATAGCTGATGCTGAGGGTAGAGAAAGAAAAAGGCACAATTCTGACATGTCTCTGAGCCTGCATTAAATTGCCAGTACAAAATCAGTTTTCTTTTGTAGTTTTCCTTCATCCAATAGTGTAGAAATTAAGGGTGGAGTCCAAAATGATTTTTACTTGTGTATCAGAGAACACTGGAAATGCATTTAATGTTCCTGTTCAAAAGTCCCTACCAGAATGCTAATTACATTGCTTTGGAGTTTTATTGTATAACCTCTGATTAAATATCCCAAAATATTAAATGCTTACTGAGAAGGAAAAAAAAGGAAACAAGAAAAAAAAAAAAAGATACCTCCTCAAAGCAGAGAGTACTTTCCTCACAAAAGTGCATCAAACTTTGTCCTCCCTGAGATTCTGGGGTGGTGAAGTTGCCTTTTTGGAATTAATGGTTAATCATTTGCACTTAAATCTGATGTTGAACATAATTCAAAAAGACATGCTGTTTTCAGTGACCTAAGCCATGATAAGCTATTCGCCCAGATTTCCCCATTGACTCAAGAGAGAAAACTAATGTAAAATAAGCTTTGTTTTTTCCCTTGCATTTTTCCAGTTGATTGAAGATGTATTTAGTTTGTGGTCTGAAAAAAGGGCATGTGAGAAAGGACAAATAGGTTATAGGTATCTTTTAAAAATCTTATGTTTTCAAGTTCTGTAAGACTATGAGCAAAATGCTTAGTATTAAAAAGTACCCTCTTTATACTATTCCTTTATCTCTAAAGAAAAGGAACATATTTAACAGCTTTCCCCCTCCCCTTTCATTTAGTTAGAATATCATTTTACCATCTTCAAATTAGCTAGGTCACTTAGATCTATATACCAGTTAGCTATTTTTAGCTCTTTGGTTGTCTTCCACTTCTGGAGAATTAGCCTTTTTGCAATTAAACTTCCTGTCATTAATTTTTTTTCTTGCTTTATAGGCTGTGCATATTTGAAGTATCCAAGGGCAAAGATTCGTGGATCCCTGAAAGATCCACGTTAATAAAATTATATTCCTCCTCCCCCTGCCTTTTTTTTCCCGGAAGGAGAATATTAGAGGACAACAACTGGCTCGGAAAGTGGGTCTGTCTTGGTATGCGATACAGGTTTTCCTTGGTGTACAGAGCTAGACAAATTATGATGAGTCTGTGTGCATGTATCTTCCTTTCTAGCAATCTCTCTGCTTGCTTGCATAGGTTGCAAAGACATACTGCAAAGACGACTGTCTCGCGGTATGAACTTTGGTAAAGTGATCAGCAGGGCACAAAACAGATCTTTGAGCTGGGGTTGTTCATCCTGCAGCTGGAAATTGAAACGACATCGCCACTTCAGTGTGGAATCGAGCTGGTTGTCTGTGAGGCAGCGTAACTAACTTTGGTTATGCTTATTAGGTATAGCTTTAATGCAGCTATGGAGATACTCATACCACCCAACACTGGATGTGTAACTTTGGTCAAAACAATGCGGAAGTTAGCAAACTGGTTTTCCTAAGAGTTTTGTATAATGAATAGAGGAGAGAGGTGAATGCATTGTTTGAGAGGGTGGTTCAGAATTGGTTATCTGAATGCTTATTATAACGGTGACAGTGCAGAAAAATAAAAGTAGGAGCCTTCTCTTCTGTTACTAACTGCCAGTGAAGCATGAATTATTTTTTGAGTAATTATCTGATTGCTTGTATTACTAATGAATATACTAGTGGCAGAATTTGATCTTGTGTATTCATGAATTTGGCTTTAATTATAAACAGAAGGAATATATAAATAATACAAAACCACATTATTAGCTCTATACAAACCTTTCAATAAATGTTAATATTGCAATTCAAAATAACACTATCCTATGCTTCCTATAAACTGGCGTTCATCAGTTACATGTCTTGTCTACTGAATGATATTGAGCTAATTTTTGTAAGTAACTCCAATTTTAACAATGGGTACATATAAAATTTTATCCCATTTTGCAAGTTTGTGCCAGAATCTAAATTCATACTGTTACACTATGAGAATAGGAAGAATCTATTGCATATTTGGTCTGCTTTGCTACTGATGCACTGAATAACATATATGAACTAACATATATGAGCTCTCAACCAATACTGAATCTGTGGGAAATAGGCTTTGTAACTACTAGCTTCTCCCATAATACAGTTTTATCTCTGTGGAATCAGTAAATTCAGATGACCATAGCACAGCATGAAAGGTTTACATTTTGGAAAGAAAAAAAGGCATGGTTTAACATTTCGTGATGGTACATGCTATGGTTTGCTTTTAGGCAGAAGTGTCTTAGTCTGTGCTAAATAGTTGAAGATGCTTGACATACCAGAAAGTACCAAAAATTTTCTAATGAATCTTTTACAGTATTACAGGGCCACTGTTTCAAATGGTTGTTTCATATGACTTTATAATGTGAGTTAAAATATGCTAGAAATAAATTTGAAATATGTTACCTGATTAATAGTAAAGATTTCTTTAACTGTGAAATGCAATACAAGAGTAAAAAAAAAGTAGATTTGTTATCTTTTTTTCTATGAAATATTCATAAATATATTAAATGTCTTCATATTGGCCATGTTTGATTTTCAAGGAAGCTCAAAACTCAGTTAATTCTGCTACTGAAAGGAGGAAAAAATAAAATTTCATAGGAGAAAAGGAAAAATAAATGTGACTACAACTGGGTATACTAAATTACACTGCGAGTTCTCAGTTCTGCAACTGTTTGCTTCATAGGAGTTCTGTTTGTGAAGTAAATATCAGAATGTGTGTGTATTTGTTGGATTAGCATTTCAAACTATGTTGGACTATTTTACATGGATTGTTCACTTGGGTTCCTTTTAGTTAGATCTCCTAGGTTCTTTCTCATGTGCACAAAAGTGTTTCTCAAGTATTTTGGTTTTGACTTTTGCATATGACGAACCCCTATTTTGAGACCTGAAGTTCCACACGAAACATATTTACCAAGTACTTTGAAATATCCTACAAATTAACCATAGTTGCTAAAGTTTGCTTCTCTTTAGGTTAAAAGAAGAAAATTTAGATGTTCATCAGAAACATGTGAAGAATTGTAGTCGGATGTGTTCAGGCACTGATATGAAAGAGAATTATTCTTAAGTGGTCTTGAAAACAGAAGAAAAGTCTACTAAAATAAAAAATGAATGATTACAAAGTGAAAATTGCTTTATATAAAAAGCCTACATTTAAAATGAAACTACCTATACATCCCTAAAACTCTAGCTGAAATAATGGAGAAGCTGAGGAGGAACCTCGGTGTTAAGCATAATATAAAATTGTGCTTTGGTATTTTTTGTGTCTTTTGTACGTCTATTTCCATTTTAAAATAGATCTTGAATGAATTTAGCCCTTGCTTTTCTAGAGCACAACTTGTTTTTGTTTTAAGTTTGCCCAGAGTTTAAAATGAATACAGATGACTGAAAAGCAGAAGGAAGGTGACTTCCACAAGAGTGGTGAATCAAAATGAATTGGTGTAGCAAGGAAATTTCTTAAGAAATCTTTTAAGAAATCTGTCATTTGGGTATGTTCAGGGACCCCAGAGGTTGGTGTATTATCCCTTAAGCTTCAGTTATCTCACTGAGAGCTAGCACTATGTATTAATCGCAAGGTAAAAAGGGGAGAGGATCCTGTGGTCACTATCACGTGATACCTGCCCCTCTGGCAAAGGGTGCATTTCCTGTAAATGCAGGAAAAATCCAATTTGCGGTGTGTAGTATCAGTTAAGCTAGGGATATTCCTTATTGTTCCCCACTGGATCTTTGGTATTCTCTGAAATTAAAGCTCTGCTACGTTTGTTTCATTTTCTTTTGAGGTCTTGAACTGGGACCCTTATTTCTGAGTGTGTGCGTATACATATACACAAACTGCATAACATGAATATATAATTGTTTAGACATTCCCTCATTGCTTTGTTATGAGAGCCTAAAAGACACCCTGGCTAACTCAAAACTTGTTTTCAGAAAAGAGTCGATATGTTCACACAGTGTCATTAGTGAAGAAATACAACAGCCATAAAAGCTATGTGAACTTGCCTGCTGCTCTGCCTTCACTCATAAATAGAGTTGAGGTGTTTAGAGGGTTGGAAGTTGAGCTGTAAAACCTGGTAATCCTAGCAATTGCATTACTAATATTTTTCTAAGCCTATATGCCTGTACAAAGGATGGATGCACTAGAATAATATCAACTGATAGAAGGTCTTGTGAGGAATGCCACAATCTTTGAATTGTTTATCCGTTTGTAAAATAGTCATCACTAGGGCAATGTGGAAAATTGCCTCATCCAAATTAATAAATAACAGGCAATAAAACTCTCCGCATGTAAAAAAGATTGACTCTCAACAAATTATTAAATATCGTGCTATAAAACTCTCAGCAAAGTGTTCAATGAATGAATGAAAGTTAAGTAAGAACAAGATATAAAGTATTTGAGGATGCACATAACATATCACTTTTGTAGCTGTTGGCATGAGCAGCAGTTAGTGATTATCAAGGCAAATAGAGTGGTATTGGTATTGAAAAACAAATAACTCTCTTACTGAAAAACGTCAGCTTTCACCAACAGCAAAACTGGGCTCAGCAGTATTTCAACGCTGAATGGTTTGATCCATGATGGCTTGAAAAATAGGCAATACCACATATATCTAAAGATGAAGGCAAACAGAATTTCAGAAATCTCTTGAGAACAATTTAGCCCCTCTTTCCAAACAATTGGCCCACAGTTTTGCTTCCACATACCTTGAGATGCTGTATCTTCCATTGCAAAATGTATTTTCTATCCTTACCTAATTTTTGGTACATTATGTAAATTACATACATTACTCACTTATGTATTTGGGACACATCTAAGCAACGTTCTTCATCGACACAAAGGGAAAGTTACACAGCTGAAAACATCCATCAGTGCTTCCACTGTATGTTCAGCCCTTTCCTCTGAGTGCTGGGAGTTGGAAGGGAGCAAATAATGCTGTGCTATGGAAGTGTTCCCCCTAGTACAGTCCAGTATCTAAATCTCACACTTGCAGTTAAAACAGGAAATTACTATCCTCATATTTTGATAGGGGAAAGAATCTGATTGCTGATTTCAGCTTCATAAGCAGTTTTTCTGCAAAAATTGCTATTCTCTGTGTGCTTCCAAAAAACAGATGGGTGCCATTGTGCATAGTGCTGTACAAACATGTTCTTCTGCCTCCTTGAAGGCAGCACTACATGTTTTATTCAGGCTCCATATATCACAGGTATTTAAATTTCACCTTTATAGAGTAAATACCTTAAATTAACACATTTCCTTTTCAAGATTTTGAGTAATATTCACCTAACATGGAGGTGAATGAGGCGCCAGTAACACCCCTAGGCCATGCAATGACAGGGGATTAGTGAGGTCTGGGACTCCTAGAGAATACTAGCAAGAGATTTGTTTTGGTTTGGCTTTTTTGGAGGTGGGGCAAGGAGTGAGAAGGAAAAATGAGCTGTTCATCTTCAGAGGAAGATGAAGAACTCCGGTATCTGCCCTTGCCAGTCCCAGAAAGAATCAATATTCCTGTCCCAAGAGCTTGCTAATTAGAACAAAAGATGACATTAAGATCATAAAAAAAGCATGAAAGTGATGAGAGGCAAATTGAGTCACTTTAATCTGACCACCAAGTTGAAATAATCTTGTCTAAAACCTGATAGTTCTGAATGATATGAAATGTCTGGGGGTTTTGTGTTTATATTTTTAATGGATCCCCTTCTCAGCTGCACCAAATATAAACTGCAGGTCTTTGCTTCCAAAGGTCTTTACAGTTTCTCTCTGCCCTACCTGAACTCTAAATAACAGAAGAGTGGACTCCTGCCTGTGATTTAACCCATCTTGCCAGCTTTTACCACCTACTTTTTAAATTTCTGTTCTCTGCCTTTTTGCCTCTTATTTCGGAAGAGCTCCACATACTATCGACAAGTCTACTCTATTATCATTCCTTAAAGCCTTTCCTAAAAATATCTTAAGAATTTTTTTTTCTTTTAACGTAATTCCTGCAGGTATATGTGCTATACTTTCTGGAGATGTTGCTCTTTTTCTTATTTTTCCTTTTTGATATGTTGCATCTTTGTACACTGTTACTTCTTTTATTAATACTCAGATAGTGAGCTCTGTAGATCAACAACTGTCTGGTGCTTTGTAATCCTTCTGTGTTTATACAGTGCTTAGCCCAGTGGACTTCTGCTCCAAGATTGCCTCTTAAGTACTATGGTAATACCAATTATAATTTTAAATTGGATATCAGTGCTGTTATATGACTTGCAGGAGAAGTTATAAATACTGACCTTGGTACCTGGCTTGACTTTGTCTCAAATAAGAGTCTCCTCAGCAAGCTAGGAAAACATGGGCTAGATGAAATCAGAATAAGTAAGTATGCAAAACTTGTTTTCTAAGCCCAGTTGTGTTGTGCAGTTGAACTAGAAAAGATATATTGAATGAGATCTGCATGGTTTTTTTTAAATATTATTTTCATTAGTGTTTTGAACAGTAGACTAGAGAATACCAGTATTAAATGACACCGAACTTATAGAGATCATGGCAACTTTGGAAGGTTGGAAAAGATTTGGAAAGAATTATATTTTTACCAGTTAAAGCAATAGTCTGAAATATATAGATTGGAAGTGAATAGAAACAAGTGTGAAATACGATGCTCATCTGTGAATAATCGACTACTCAAGCATAGGATGGGGAATGACTCACAGTTAAGTGTACAGCTTATAATATATCACAAGACAAGCACAAGTTAACATTATCATGTAGATGCAAGTAAAGCCATTACTAAAATATGTATTGAGAGGCTTCTCTAAATATATGTATATACACACGTACGTATGTATACACACACACACACATACACATATACACACACAAATATATATGCATATATTACACCCAAACACACATACACACACATACGCACACACACACGCACACGCTCTCACAGAAAATGTATTATGTGTTATCTGTAAAACACCCAAAGAAATTTTTTTCTTCTTCTCAAAAAGGTTATAACTTCAGCTAGAAATGTATGCTGTACTTCAGGAAAGACGAGTTTCCAGAGGAAAGCAGTGTGGACAACTGGACACCCATGGAACAAGACCTGTGTTGAAAAGGCTGTAAAACCGAGGAAGGATGAGCTTAGATTAGCTTAAAGATATCTGAGGGGAAGGTGCAACCGTTTGAAGATCAGTGCTGCCTGCTGTGGTTTGAACACCAAGCTGGTTTGAAAAGCTGGTTTGAAACTAGCAAGTCAACACAGTGGCGACAGGTGCGGATGCGCATACCAAGGCACTTCGGTGACAGGCTCTAGTATTTTAGCACAAAAAGCGGCAAGCCACAACTGCCCTGTTCAGCGGAAGGGAAGGCAGGGGCACAGGGAATTTGGGCAGTTAGTGCAGCCCTTTGGGCCCCTCCGAAAGCCCTTTCCTGAGGCGGTCCGGGGGCCTCTGTGGGCAGTCAGCCATGGAGCCTGTTGTCCCCTGTCCTGGCTCTACTCACCCCTCCCAGCCCTAGAGTGTAGGGCGGGAAATACTCGTCCCTGATTGGCTGGTGTGACTGCACGTGGCGCGTCCCAATAGGCTGCTGCTGTTGCTAGGGCTCGCGACCTGCCCTTTGGGTAGGGGCAGCGCGTGCGACTGGCGTTGGCCGAAGGGGCCGTGCTCGGGGCGGGTGGCTGCTGACTGTCGTCCGCTCGCTGCGGCCATGGCCAGAATCAGTGAGCTTAGCGTGGCAGGGAACTGTCAGGAAAAGCTTTCTCATGTTAAGGGTAGATAAGAACGGAAGTAGTTTGCCTAGCTGAGTAGTTGAACAGCCGTCCCCTTCTCCCCCTTCCCCCATCTTCTACAAGTTTTAAAACCAGGTTAGACGAACATCTCCAGTATGGGTGAAATGTGCAGGTCGCCCCCCTTTGGGCCAGGATCCTAGCTTTTTTGGTACCTTCCACCCCATCTTCTGTCGGTTTTTCTCATTACAGCTGCTGCTCCATCTTCTGTGGTTTTTCTCATTACAGCTGTTGCTTGCATCTAGGCATTATATTGGGCCAATGTTTTTAACTGTGTGGTAGGAATACACTCAAGATGATTACAAAGCATATGGCATATGGAGGATTTTTCTGTGGTTCTAACTTAATGAAGTGGCCCTTCCTTGTATAGCTAGAGGAGTTTGCTGCTGAGGAGTTGGGCAACACAGAAATGGGATCGAGGCAACTAACACTCTGCAAGTATGGATCGTATCAGTATTAATCTTCTACAGAGATTGTGTATTTATAGATACCATTCAATCACTGTAAGTCAAAACAAGAGACTACACATACGCAGCCTGTTACTCCCCTGCTATTTTTTAATCTTTGGCCATCAATTTCTCCCTGTAATGTGCTTGCAACCTTGCAGATCGCATGAAAACTGGTTGGTGAAATCATGTTTTGTCTAAATTCCAATGTGTTCCAGGCCTTGCAGTACGCGGTCAGTTAAAAGGAAATAGTAAAAGACTCAAAAGGAGTTTACCAAACTCTCCTGGGACACACAGGCTGACCTCATGTGGAATCATACTTTTCACAGTGGCCTGCGTTGAGAATGGTAAATGTGATACTGTATGTCACATGAAACATAAATGTATTAAGTTTCTTGTGAGGTAGAAATATGGTTATTCTTAGTTTCCATCTGAAGAGCCTGAGACAAAAGAGAGCTAGCTGTGGTTGTATAGTGGTAAAGCAGACTTTGCAGTAACGAAGTCCTTACTGGTACACACGCCCTGGAGTATTCAGTCTGGGTATGTTTTCATGGTTGGCAGCAGGGGTGAGTTCCTAAACACGGTGCATTAGAAACTGCTGCACTGAGTTAAAGGCCACTGGAAAGGTAGCTGCCGATTTGATTTTAGCTCTGCAGGACCATGTTCATAACAGCTTCTCTGATGTGGCTTTGCCTTTTGGACAAGAACGTTCCGTCAGCCAGAACATATTCGGTTCAACGTTCATCAGGATGCCCCTGAATTCGGAATTCATCTGGTCGTTTCCCGTTGGTCTTCCCTGGAGAGTTCTCTTTGGTGTGTGTTAGAAATGAAATGTGTGTTGAATGCCAGTTTTTAAACCTTCAGAAATTTGCTAGTTGTGAACGAAATGCTTACAAATTTGCTTCAGGGCAAATTGACATAAGTGAGGAGACTGCGTGATAAGCCAGCGTTCTTTAAACTGACTGTTTTGTTTAGCTTTTTGAAAGGAAAAAGGTCTAACGTAGAACAGAGGCATGGAAACTTGTAAAAATAAAAACTCATCATGCAAAAACTGACCGATTTCCTACTTAAAAGGACAAAGTAGGTAAAAATGGTTTGTATCAGTTAGTTTTTACTCCTTACAGGTGTACTCCATAAAGATAGGGAAAAATAGTTAATTTAATTCTTTGAATTAATTTTTTAAAAGTTCTTATTGCAAATTGGGTGCTATAGTATTCTGCAGTAGAGACTCAATGCATTATTCTGCTGGACAGACTGAACTCTTTATTTACCATTCAGCGATTCTGACGGGGAGCAGTGAAAAATAGGTATTAGCAACTATGCAAAATTTTGATTATCTTCTAGACTGTGTATTTTCGTGTCAGTGGTAAAAGGCATGGGCTGTCCCTGGGGTTCCCAGTCTTTGAGTCAGAATTTATGTTTATATATTAAGGACTAAACATATAATTTGAGGTTTTTTGAGAAGTTCCAGGTTCCCTGGAACTATTCACTAAGAGATTGGAGGGATTAATGTTCCTTCTCCTGCTACTGAATTGCAGTTGTCTGTGGTTTCTACATTTTCAAAGGCCTTCCTAATGTGCATATTAGAAAAGAAGAAAGAGACAATGGTGAGAGGCCAGCAGGGAGACAGGAGCTTTTGCAGCATAATGCTCCAGTATTCTCAATTTATCAGTGACACAAATATGACCTGAATGGAGATATAATGTTGGTTTGTAATAGAGAACAAAGACTAGGAAAGGAGTCAGGAGGAAATTGTAGAAGTTGTACATTTACTTGCAGTAAAAATAAGATTTTTCGCGGGTGAAAAGGCTTACCTAAGATATAGTTTTGATTAAAGATCGTTTACTGTTTTACTCATAAATCTGATGATACCTATTTCATTATAACTGAAGTAAATGTGCAGACAGACGCTTTAATAATGTAACATTTTACAACTGTTTTACTGTATTAGTTTACAATGACAAGCACAACTATTTTACCTTTAGCTCAGCCATCTGTCTGACAGTCTAATCTCTCAGAGCTGTAAAAGTCTATTATTCCCATGGTATGTGTACCATCCAATAATCCAGTTGGTGGCAAACAGCCATTGTTTTTTCCCTGGGGATAAAACTAATATTACCTCTTCCAACATAACTTTTTGTGAAAACTCTGACAGGCACGTCTCCCTCCTTTTTAGGCCTGTGGAGATGGGATACTGAGCAGATTGTCCAGATTGGCAGTGACCAGTATTTTTCCTAAGAGATTTCTTGCCTGTCTTTCAGCAACTTTGCAGGTGTGCTGGGTTCCTTTAGCATAGGATCTGGAATAAATTCCATCCTCCTACCATGTGATACCTTGAAATTTCTGTGTGATTCATGGCTAAAAACTTTGCCTAGGTATATAGGGGAATTTATGCCATTATTAATTACTGAGAAACAATAAGTTAATTGATGAACAGGTAAAGGCAAACTCTGATGTGTTTGCCCCGGAGATGTTATTGTAGTGAGAGGCCGTGGAGTTGAAGGAGCGAGGGAGTATGCTATGTATCATCAGGAAGGGATTCTGCTTGGAATGTGGTGTTTCTCTGTAGGAAACTTTGGGCTGTTTGTTCAGGCATCTTTAACTGGATGCAAAGAGGCTCTGCAAGCAGGGTATATACAACAATAAAGTATGAAGTAATTGTTTCTTGGCTAACACACAAATATGTAGGATTTATTAGGCTATGCAGAAGGAAGGACCCGTGTGAGGCCCTGAAGAGTCTTTCCTGGCTGGGCAGGTACCACTCCTGAGGGGAAGAGTCAACCCCTGCAGCTCCCAGAAACATCTCTGCAGTGTGACTGAGTTGCTGTTTTCCCCCAGCTGCCCCAGCACTGGTGACTGACAGCTGGACCTGACGATTCCTGACCAGCCCTGGCTAACTTAATTTTAAGTTTCTGTGCTAGTGTTTTCCCTTTTGACTCCGTGAGCTACTAACAGGGGATCCCATCTGAACAGTCCGAACTCTATCTCTAATTTTCATCTCTGTTATCTTGGCAGAGACATTTTCTTAGCTCTTTGTTAGCAGTGTGAGTCAGGATTGCACAGCAGTGCCACATGGGGGCTGGCCTGTGGAGCCTCAATACCCAGGTAGCTAAATGCATGGCGAGGGGCAGGGGAGAAGCTTATGGCAGGGGCTGCACAGAGAGGGAAGTACAAGTGACAGCTTCCTTGCTGCCCATTAGTTTCCGTTTGAGCGATTTAGAGAATGTCTTGTATCTTGTTAGACTTGACAGGATCCTTCTGAAACACAAGTATTTAGGTATATCCAGATCCTGGGCAATATTTCCAGAACGCTGTTAATTGATAGTTAATAATAAAACATAAGATCTGTGATACACTGTTGCTGACCAGAGATACACTTGTCCCATTCGTATCTGTACGTTTCTGAGTCTTAAGAAAGATCTGAAGAACAGGGCATAGGTAAAAGATCTTTTCCTTTGTTAATCCCAATGAAAGCATCCTCTACATATGCTGGATAAAGTGGTCAGGTCGGAGTATGTTCTTGATTTTGCTTAAAGAGGATTCTTGATATCTTATAACACTATCTTCTCTTACAGAGATCTCAAATCCCATTCTTTCACTTCTTGCTTTACTATTTGAATTCAAAATTAGCCAGAGGTCGAAGGGTATGAATTTCAGCAAAGTTTATGTCATTGCATACTGTTTATTATTTCTATCTTTATATTATCTATAGCTTACTGTTATTCGGAAAGTTGATACTCAGTTTTGTTTTTTTTTTTTACTTTTGATTATTGTCTCAGGTATTTTCCTCTTTGGGGAATGCTAACATACTGGGGTCAAAGAAATTCTAGGATTTTTTTTTTCATGAGAGTCAAAATCACTGTGAAACAAATCTTGCCATCTTTTCTGTTGCTGTAGAAGACATTGGAGAGAAGAACTAGCGTGGGTTCTGTGTGATGGGAATAAGAGTGAGAAAGAGTAAAAAAGCAGTTTCTGAAAACGATATTCAGGATTAGATTCATACAGCATTGCAACATATGGTTGCAAAGAAGATGCCAGTAAACTTGCCTTGTTGTTTTTTCTCTTATGGTAATGATCTTTTTTCTTGTCCTATTGCAGAAATCAAGATGAATTAGTAGACAAATGCTGTTCAGGAGATGTTTACCCACTCTACCTTTGTAATACCTAGTTTTACCAAGTGTCATTTTCATATGGGCTTAGATCCCGTTCTCATTGCAATATTTGTATTAAAAGTCTTTCCCTTCATTTCTTTTAATCACAGCTAGCTTTGCTATAACATTTAAACTGTGACTAACACGTCTTGTTAACACTTAGTCCTTTAAATGATACTTTAAAATTGTTTAAATCAGTGTTTTAAATTGAACAAGGCCTTAGAGCCACTCTGTAGGACTGTATCATTAACCTGTAATTGTACATTGCATGAAGTACTATGTTTTCATTACTTTGGAAGAAAAAAGTAGTGACCTTGCAATTGGCTCCTATATTTAACATTTTCATCTGAAGCTTTAACACCATTAGAAATAACTGCTCCCATTGACCACAGAAGGAGCCAAAGAAGCAATGTAGTGTAGTCAAATCTAATGCAGTTTCAAGCTAACAAAGTTAATAATAATTGGTGGTTTACCAAATCAAAGGCCTCAGTTAAATAAAAGGCAAGATTTATGCTTCTTTTTCTTTTTGTAGATGGCCAGCCTTGGATTTTAAAATGCACTGTGCTAAATTTTGATTGTCATGTCAGGGTAACTAAAATTTGAGTAGCCAGTAGATCTGTATTGCCTGAAATATTAACCTTAACCATTTAAAAAGGGAGCTAATTGAGCGTGGGAAGTGTTGTTTGTGAGGTAAGCCCCATTTCATGCAGAAGGTATCTGGGAAATACTCTATAAAATTTTTTTTCTATATTCGCCTAGAGCATATTTTGCTTCAAAGACTGTCAGTACTAAATAATCATCAGGCCCCACAGTCTTTTCTCATGTTGATAGGCAGCTTGAAAAGCCTGGTGTTCCTCCCATTCATCTGTTATCGGTACCATCAGACACAAGGAAGGCAGAGCAGGCTGTCCAAACCGGCTGTCATTTCAAGAAGATTGGGACACATGAAAGCAATAAGTAATAATGACTTTGTTGGTGTGACTAAGGATTCTGTACCATATGAAAAATGTGTTTCACTTAGAACCATGAAACTTGGCAGATACACTTAGGAATTGCTAAGGCATAAAACAAAAACAAATATGGTGTTTTCTGATTGCCTACTAGCAAACTGAACGCTTCAGCAGAAATTCACTTCATTCTATAGGTTCTTAAAGAGGTAAGGAAGAAACTATTAGGAATGTTATTCAGATGGCAAATGTCAGATTTTTTCTACGAAATGAGTAAGGCAAGATCTGTTTGTCTTAATCTCAGGTTCCAGAAAATAAAACAGCTAAGACAGTTCTTTTTAAAGCTTATGGGCTGAGTGAAAAAAAACTGCACTGCTGAGATGAAGTGGCAAAATGGCAGAGTTAATTTTTGTAATACCTTCAGGGTAGAGTCAGCTTGGAAAACTCATCTATAAACATATCATCCAGGGAGAACAGCAGCTGAGCAATCTATAGAGGTTTCTTTTTCTTCTTTATTTTTCTGTAATACATATGCTTTTAATCCAAACAGTCAGGAGATGAGAGAGGCGCAATCCCCAACATAATCTATCGGTGTGGGCATTTTTATTGATCATGAAATGTAAGTTTAGTAACCACACAATCTTCCAGTGAAAACCTTTACAGGTGCTTATTTTCTTACCAGAGTAAAGCATAAGCTTCAGATTTTTATCGAAGAAATCTAAGTCATGTTGTGTTCCTTTGAGTGGGCTTGTGGCACAGTTTATGATCTAGCTGTTCTCAGTCATCTCGTGCAACTTTAGAAAGGGCAAGCTGTCAGCTGCGCTGAAGCAGGCTCAGTAGGGCGAGAGCTAATACTCAGGCCTCATTCTGAAGTAGTTTGAAAGTGGAAAGAAAGCTCTGAAAATTCCTTGTGAATGCTTTGGGTAATTTGAAATGGGCTTGTGCCTGTCTTCTGTGCAGTTAGCTGGAGCAAATTTGGGTCATCACTATTCCAGGTACAGAGAGAGGATACTTCTATTTTGGACATCTTTAAAACCAGCATGTTGTCTTGCTCCCTATTGTTCATATTTTTAAACTGTTAATTAAATCCACTGACATTGCAGCTGTTTAGATTATTAATAGTATCACTGATATTTGAAAATAATTAGATTGCTAATATTTTTATGATCTCACTAAGGAACTTTTCACACTGAACTAAAATATGCTCAGTTTAAAAGGCAAAATAGTATATTCAAGTCATGAATGTTTATTGTAATTAAAACATCTTTTAGAGTTCAAGCTTTGCTTTGAATTTTCAAATAATATAAGAAACAAGTATCTCAGAGTTAGAATTTTGTCTTCTATATAGTTCTGTGATAGTGCATTCATAGCGATCCACAAATGTCACAAACAGCCTGAGGCCAGGCCCTTTAAAAATTTCCTTAGCTGTGACCAAGTATATCACCAAACAGCTGATTGGAGGTTTTATCATGTAAATGTTGACCAACTTCAACATTAAGAGACAGCCATACACTTGCACAATTTTTAGAAATTTCTATTTTAATGTGACAGATGCTAAAACTATTAGTTTGAAAAGTCATCCTAAAAACATTTGTAATGGTATTTGCAATTGCAAGGTCTCTTTAATTTCTGCATTTTTGTTTGTTTAATGTGTTGCTTCTGATAGATCTATCTATCTTATTTTATGAATAGCTTTCCTCTCCAAGACTGTTGTTTCCTACTGAGATTCTTCCATGATGCCACAGTCTTAACGTTTAAGTTATTCCATTTCAATAGCAAATAAATCTGGTACTGTCATAAGCAACTTAGTTTCAGCATGTGGAGACTGACATAGCTGCTATGTGGGCACAACCTTTCTGTCTCATCCTGTCTTTGTTGATAACAAATATAGAAAAACTGTTTGAAAGTACAATGTTTGTGGTAAAACTGTTAGTAGTCTGCTAATGTAGTGCAAAATGCTAATACAGTTTTTTTAAAGAGAAACATAGTGATTTATTACAGTTATTTGAGTTTATAAACGTGGAATTTTGCAGTTCTAAATATCTTCTAACTTTTGGAAAAGACCAAGTATTGGTTAATATTGGTATTGTATGTCTGTTTCTGGAAAAGATAGTGGATGATTGTCATTTAGTTATACAGATGAGAGCACTTGATACCTTTTTTCTTTCTCAAAGGGTGACTGTTGTGATTCTCATAATGCTTGAAAGAAGGTTATATAGGCGTAGCCAGGGAGCTATGTGTAAAACAGTATCCTGCCGGGATGCTGAGACTACTTACAAGGAGAGATTCCAGGAGTTTTGATCCAGTAAACTGTTCCATTGAGGCAAACATGTAGGGTACGTACCCTGTGTGATTCTGCTGCTGTATTTGTTATCTCCGAGTGTTTTGTACAGCACCTCATGAGGAACTGACCCAAGTGTAAGTCTCTCAGCTGTAAAAAGACTGGAGATACGGACCATGGCAATAGCTGAAGATCTGTACAAACTCTATGCTGGGAAACAAAGCAACAGTATTTGATCACAGTACTGCTTTATCTGTTTTGTTTTCACCTTTAGAAGTGCTCTTAAGATTAAATTAAGAAAAGTTAGGCTGGATCTAACGGAATAAAACATGCAGCTTGTGAGGAAGCACCTGACGTTATGCTGAAATGCACATTTCTTTGACTAACATAATATGAATAGAATTTAGCTTTGGTTAATGTGTATTTAAATACAGATTGCAGGTACTACTGGTAAAGATCTCAAGGGAGCGAAGATAGCCCAGAAAAAAAATCCATTTCAAGAACTGGCCTTAATGACTATAGACAATTTAATGAATTGCAAACATTTTCCCATATATAAACCCACTAAGATTATACAAATGAGGATCATCTGGGCAAAACCCATAAAATACAGCGAGCTGCAGAATAACTTCATAAATAATTTAATGAACCTTTTGTAAGCAGGCTGCAGTGAGCAGGACCCTAATGGCTTTGCAAATACAAGGTTTTATTTGGATAATCTGCAGAAATTTGTAGTGGGTTTATTTGTGGATTTACAGAAGTGTCTCTGTTTTTAATTTGTAAATCAGATAGTATTGCATTTTGCTTAGTTAAATACAAATGTTACTGTGTTACCATAATTGTGTAAGAGGCTATATGACAAAAAGATAATCATAAATAGTAAACTTAATTAGGCTTATGCCATAATGGCAAAAAAAAAAAGTTTATAGTACTTCAGAATTATATAAACTACCTGTGTGACAAAAACAACCAATTAATACGAGTATATTAGTTCTGTGTTTAGCTCATTTATATGGAAACACTTTTTGTGTCTACACAGTAGTTCTGCAAGTCTTGAGGGAGACAAAAATCCTGGGTCTGCAGACTTGAAGCAGTCTTTAAGTACTCATACTTCATAATTTAAAAAAAAACTCACATTTTTAATAGAGAAATACGATAGATGTTATTATAACTTGGACGTCCTTGTTCCTGTGCATTGTTGTTCAATCAAATTGTCATTTGCCGCAGAGGGTAATAGCAGTTGTATTGAAAATCCCTATCCTTACCCTTTACTTAGGAAGGTCATATGTTCACGACACAAAAAAAAAAAAAAAGGCATCTAAATGCAGGAGTTCTGTCTCATTCAGTGCACGGGAGGGATAACGCTCAGTTAAGGAGTGGCTGCCCTCAAGATTTTGTTTTATTCTGGTTGTTCCATGTGTGTCTATAGGCTTTATTTACTGCACACTATTCGAAGTATGGTCTAATGACAAAATTACCATTTTCTTTATGGGCTTTTCCGTGGTTCTTATCTCTCCAGGCTCTGAGTAGTGTGTTATTAGTTTTTTTCTTTACAGTACCGGTTTCAGTGTGGAGACGGTATTTCACATGAGCAGTTGAACTGCTAAACAACCAACATAAAAGTATCTGCTGATTTTAGGTGCTAGGCTGTGATAAGTTGTGTCTGATTTTTCAGAAGACTTTTTATTACAAACCATTTTATCTGTGCAAGGCAGAGATCCTCTTTGATTCTAATTGCAGCTATGATTTTCTGACATTTCTTCAAATTCAGTACCCAAAAGATCCAGAGCACATGATAATCTTAGGGGGATGTTCCAGATGATATAAATAACGTGTGGGAAAAGAAGGGACAGAAGCCGATCCTCAGAACAATGCTATCTGTAGGATTATTGTTTCATTTCTCATTTGCCACATAGCTTCTGCTCTCAGCAGCAGTTCAGACAGGGGCACTATGGAAACAACTTCACTGTGTAACCTGGATGATATATCCATCTGGATGCCAAGAGTGGATCTATTGTGTTCACTGAATGGGAAAATGGATTGATATAAATGTAGTTTAGGATTGTATCACAATGGATGTATTACTGGCAATCTGGAATAGTAAAAGTTTTCCTTGGAATGCAGAGTGGAAAAAATTAGACAAGGAAGAGAAGAGAAATAAAGCAGGGCAAGTCTCACTAGCATCTTGACACTTGGAAGTGCGACTCTGTGTAGAAGGGAAGGCAAACTCTCAGTGGCTGAGCAAAAGAGAATTACGTGAGACAGTGCAGATATTGGGGCAGTCTGATCCTCTGTACCCATCAAAGCATTTGGTCCCGGTTTCCAAACACTTCCCACGAACCTTGGGTCTATGGACTCCATTCTGGTCTTTCTCAAATACCAGGCAGCTTTTTTCTCTCTTTCCAAAATTCCTGTCTCATCATACTCCTTGACCACATCTTTTTTTCCTTCTTTCTCCTTCTTTTACCAGGCAGTTGAAAGAGATGATTTCCTTTTCTCTTCTGCATAGGTATTTGACAGATCAATGTAGGGGTAGGCTTTCTGCTCTTAGTTTTCTGCCTAGTTCTGTTCTGGTTCAAAACTCCTACTAGGGGCGGGGATTGCAAGGAGAAGCCTTCCTAAGCTCCTGGGCCGATGCACACTTAAGTGTCTTTTTGTTGCTGGTAGGATGTAGATGAGTTTTTGAGAAATTTAGCTATTTGTCTTAACTGTGTATTTTAAAACAATAATAGGCCTTTAAAAATGATAGTTCTGAACCTTGATTTGGCAAACTTGAAGAGATTTTTATGTGTATATGAAAAGCCACATTGACTATACAAGGGTCTTTAACTCCCTCCTGCCTAATCTTGCTGTTCCAAATCAGTGAAATAGCAGAGCTGTTCCTCAACCGTTTTTTAACATAAGCCAGGTTATTTCCCTGGACAAGCAAAGCTGTTTGGCAGAATAGTTCGCCTTTTGTTTTTGCCCTATTTTCCCTTCCTTTCCTCACAAAAAGAAAAATCATCTTGGATGTCACAGGTAGAAAAGATAATTTATGAGTTACTGTTATAAGCAGTTGAAAATAGGCTATTAAAACATGAAATATCGCATCGTATTAACAATAACCACTCCCACATGCATTGTGGTAGTGTTACACAAGATTTTACAATTACAATTCTGAGATCATGTTAATCACAAATGGCACAATAACACATGGGTTGTTGAGGTATGTGCGAGGTAAGTAGTGAAACTAGTACATGGGATTTCCTGCTATGTAGGTTTACTTAAATAACACTTTCTTTCCCCTCTGAAAAGGGTAACTCTTTTGAGTGCAGTAGTGCCTGTGTGCAGTTCAGCATATATTCAGTCGTTAATTCTAAATATCCTGAATTCCTCCCAGAGATGTACCATATCAGGGCACCTGTGGTTGGCAAGGCTGAGGAAGGAAAGGGAAAATGTATCTTTACACCCCAAGTCTTATCAGTGCAGAAATGCTGAACAGAAAGTTAACCTTTCTTTGAATTCTAATTACTTTATCAATGTGCTTTCAATGTTATATTGAACATAATGTAATGCAAACTAGATTGGTTTTTTGTGGAACATTCCACACAGAATGGTACAGTACACTTGGGGTCTTCTTCTCTGTTCCATTATACATTACATTCCCTTCAATAGAGTTAAGCTGATACACATAATAAAGCGTAAAATCAGGGCCACTTTTTGCCTTCAAGTTCTCTATAAGCCTAAAAATAAATGTAGTTTGATTTTTAATGCCTGTTAAACAGGTCTTGGATTTTTAAAATGTATTTTCAATGTATTTTGAAATGTGTTAGAACTTTAAAAATTTACTTTAAATCAACTGAAGCACCTTTGGGTTTAGATTACTTAGATTCTGTAAACTCACATTTTTAGCTTTGAATTGATCTCATTTAGAGGTGTCCGCTGCCTTGGAATGAGCAGGTAAAATCTTACAGCAGAAACCCTAAGAGAGCTCTGCTGAGCTTCCATGATACTTCTCTCTATGGCTTTCAGTTTTATGAAATATTGATATTGTGAAATCTGAGCTTTAGCTGAGCTAGCTCAGCTTGCAGTCCCGAGACTCTGCTTGTTTTGGGTTCTTGTCCTACAGCTAAAGGATCCAGGTCCCAAATACTGAAAGTTCATCTGTAAAAGGGATAATATGCTCCCTAGCTAAAAACAGGAAGGGAAAAGAAAAGAGTGAAAACAGTTGGGAAGGCACCCACAACAGCTAGGGCTTGTCATGCAGCTGGCCAAAGTACAATCTAGCTAATGATCTGAGAAAAATGGTTTTCCTTAGCTGCTATATAGCTCATTGGCGAGCTTCCTTTGTAGCTGTTTTGACAGATCTAAACTGCCTCTCTCTTTATCACATGATCTAGCTGCTGCCAAATTCCCTAGCCTTTCTTGTTGCAGTGAACATCACAGTGCTTTACTGAAGTCTAAGGAGGAAAAATTCACTGGAATAAACGTACCTAAAGTTATGTGTGAATTTGTCCAAATGTTCACTATGCAGTGGGCAATTCATTCTTTTAAATCGTTTGTATTTCTACTACATATTTCCTTTCTTCTGGCCAGCAAGGAATAGTCTCCACATATCCTTTCCATAGCATGTTTTGCCATATGTGAGCATTAAACTTTAAATAGGATGCGGGAAGTTTCTTAGCTTTTGCTGTTTCCACCAATTTAAGTGCAAGTTGCATAGTGGATCTTGTGAAGAGGCCAGATTACTAATTGGAAACTAGACCCTCTGTGGTATAGATGTAAGAGAAGCAAAGTCAGTATGAGGTTTTGGTCAGGGGAGGTTTGAAAGCTGGGAATACATTTAGGTTTTAGGGGAGAATATAGGGGAGAGTAAAGAGCTCTGCTGAGGAGGGGGCAACTGGGCATCACTTTCATCTCTTAAGTGTCATTAAGGTGCTTGAATATAAAGTCATCTAGCTGGTTTTTCTCTCACTTAGCTAACCAGCAGCTTGTTTATGAGGCCAGAAAATGATAAGAGCCACCAAAAATTGGCAAAAACACAGCGTGAAGGTTGCATTTCTGTAGTGCAGCATTAAGAATCTGGGCAAAAGCACGTCATAAGCAAAAAAGCTACACCACCAATTTTTATGGCATTGATAGTTAAACAAATCCTTAGACCAGGATGTTCTTCTAGATAATTTATGAGTCCTGTTATTGCTTCAACATCTGAACCAGTACGGAACAGCTTTGCAATAACTCCAACCAAAAAGTGCCAAGGAAAAAGAGACCTTTTCTGTATCCTCAAGGTAAATCCCTGTAACTTGAAAGTTTGAGATTAAAATATAACGTGGGTCTTTTTTATGGCTGTTTGCTTACAATTGCAGCTCTCTTCTGCTGCAAACTGTGTCAATGTGGGTATATATCTTCGCTAGCAGTAAATCCAAACATTGTGAGAAGAAAAAAAACAAACACTTGCATGTCTTGGTTACTGAAAGAGTAAGAGCTGGACCAGGAGATGCAGTAAGGAAAGGAATGGAAGAGTTTGGAGTGCCAAGTAAAACAGTGTTGAGGTAGACTGAGCCTGGGATTTGGAGAGGGAAAAAAATGAAATGGATTGCCTCAGATCAAGGAAAACTGGGCTGATTATTCAGGCAATTGAGGCATGAAGATGATGAGAAAAACTTTAGTAGCTTAATGAAGAGAATCGGAAGGTGACTGGGGAAAAGGAGTTGAGAGAAAGCGTATTTCATGGTAGATTGTTATGCAGGGAATAAATAAACATTGTTTGTAAGCCTGTGTCATAGAGCGCAGGCTAGCAGCTACTGAAGTCTGATGGGGAGTCTATGAAGGTGGATTTCACAGTGAGACAGTAAATGCAGATGGAGAAGTGGTATGGAGTATTTAGGTGGGATCTAGAGAATGTATTGGAGGGTCTTTTCATGGTCAGTATAGGGACTACTAAAATTAGCAGTGATGAAGTCAGCTTTTGAGGATACGTTCTTTCGTTGTCATTGGCCTGTTTCAAAGCCCATATTAAAATCAGATGTAGTGTGGACTGTTTCCCAGATAATTTACCTTTCTCTCACATATTCGTTTTCTATATGTAGGTTCAAGATTGCCTTTCAGTTCGTATAGGCATTAATGTTCTTCTAGTACTGTGCAACTGGAACACTTAATGATAATTTCTGAATAATGAGTACATTATTTTATTCACAATTTTAAAGCATTTTGGCATCCCTGATTCAACAGGACTATACTGAGGAAACATATTAGCGACACTAAAAGACTGTTGATGAGTGTTAATTATGAGCAAAGAATATTAGCCCTACAGACAGTTGAAATGGAAAATATTTTAAAATAAAGATTTTGTGTAGGTGGAAATCTGTATTCTAGTAGCTTAGAAAAATATTCAAGAATTTTATTGGAATTCATGGGTGGCAGATGCAGAAACATAAAAATAAAATCAAGCTAGCTTCAGTTACTTTGATGCAACAGTCTTAGAATTGTTTGCCCTAAAGTTACCTTTGTAATTATATTGCAGATCTTTCATTTAAATGTTAGAATGTGAAAAATAAATGGCAATTCTGAAAGACTTACACAATTGAAAGAACAGTCATGGAAAGTACAAGATTTTTTTCTATTGGCCTTGCTAAAGGGGAATAACTGTTTCCCATAGTGTTCAAGCTGTATGGCTGTTAATATAGCCCAGGATGCTGATGGATGCCTTTGCTGCCAGGGCACACTGCTGGCTCATGTCCAGCTTGCAGCCTACCAGGACCCTCAGGTGTTTTCCCACAAAACTGTTCCCCAACTAGTCAGTGCCCAGCCTGTATAATTGCAAGGGATTCTTCCTTCCCAGGTGCAGGACGCTGCATTTGTTGTTGCTGAATGTTGCAAGTTGAATATTGGCCCATTTCTCCAGCCTGCTGAGGCTTATATTAATGGCAGCTTTGTCCTAGAGTTTATTAGCTACCCCTCCAGGTTGGTATTCAGGTCATTGATAAAGATATTAAAGAGGGCACGTCCCAGACCCTTGAGGAACTCTGGTTTTACCTGGCCTCCAGGTAGCAGATGAATGGTTTACCATTATGCTCTGAGCCTGACCATCCATTTCCATAGATCCAGACTAACGTACCAACCGGGATGCAGGAATGCTCTGGGAGACAATGTTTAAAGAGTTACTAAAGCCAAGGTAGACAACATCCATTACATTCTCCTCATTCGCTGTTCTAGTCATTTCATCATAGAGGGCAATCCGGTTGGAAAAGCATGATTTACCCTTGGTAAATCACCTTCCCAGAAATGGTTCTCCAAGGACATAGTCCATGATATTGGGGTCCAAAGAGAGGCTGACCATCCTGTTGTTGCATGCATTGTCCTTTTTATGCTTGTTGGGTGAAACATTTGCCTTTCTGTAGTCACTGGAGACCTTCCCTGATCTCTAAAACTTCCAATAGAGAGGTTTTGCAAAGACATCAGCCAGTTCTCTCAGGACCCTTGGATGAAGTCCAGCTGACTCTATGGACTTGTATCAGTTAAGATTTCTCAAGAGAACCTAAACTCAGTCTTCTGCTGCTGCCGGTAGTTCTTGAACCCTCAAGGCAGAGAGTACTGGGAGACCTTCTTTGTAAAGACTAAGGCAAAGAAGGCATTGAGAGCCTCAGCCTTATCTATGTCCGTGGTCACTCAATCACCTGCCCCATCCTTTTTTTTTTTTTTTATTAGTAATGTGAGAGTGCAAGCTCTTCTTGTAACCCGTGACATGCCTTGCCAGTTTCAGCTCTAGCTGAGCTTTACCTTTCTTAATGCCATTTTTTCTAATTGCATTTCTAATGCAACGTTTCTGTGTTTCTCCTTTGTAGCTTGCCCTAGCTCCTGTATATGTCTTTGCACTGGAATTTATTCATTCCCTGCTCCGCCAAGCCAGGCTTCTGATACATCTACTCATTTGCTTGAGCATCAGGTTTCATTGCTCTTGTGCGTGACGGAGGTCCTTAAAGACCTGCCAGCTTTCCTGAGCTCCTTTACCCTTCAGAGCTGCATCCCACAGGATGCCTGAATAAGCTCCAGGAACCATCTGGATTTGTCCTGAATTGCTTCCATCCAGCGCTTCCATTCCATTGCCCTTCCAACAGATGTGAGGGAGCTTAAAGTCTCATCAGAATCGAAGGTCTGTGATCTGGAGACTTTCTCAGGTTGTTTAAATGAGGTTTCATGCACTTCATCCTGATGGGGTGACCTGCAAACTCCCCAAATGAGTTCTCAACCAGACTGCTCCAAATACTTGAGCTGCTCCTTCATGTAAAAGGCAGCCTCCCTCTCTTCACTGTCTGTCCTTCCTATAGAGCTTATATCCATCTGTCGCAGCGCTCCAGTCCTCTGTGCTGACCCACCTCATCTCTGTTACACCAATGATGCCACAGCTTTGCGCCTATAGGTGAAGTTCTGCCTCCTCCTGGTTCCCAGCCTGCATGCATTTCTGTACAGGCATTTTGAATTTGTTTCATCTTTCCCAAGGGCTCATTCTGTCTCCTTACCCCATGTGCCCATGTGCTTACCACACCTGACATCCATTTCCCTCTAAACTGCAAGCTATTGTCATCATCCCTTGATGTACCTCGTTTAAAGCTCTGGGGAACAAATTCAGCTGAAAATGAAAGCTACCAATAATAGCGGTCATATTTTATTGTGTTTTCAGACTATATTTTGATGATAATAAGTATGAGCAGGTAGGCCAATACAGCCATTTTGGACTAATCCATTGATTCTGTATGAAAGCGCTGAAAGTTTCATTATGGGAACTGCAGATATCCATTATATTTTATTGGAAACAAAAAGGCTACTTTAGTTAAATGCGAAAAAAAAATTAGAACATAATTGAAATCTTTTCAGGACTTATCCTCTCTTGAATAATGTCTTTGGTTTTATCTGAACTAAAATGCTACAGAATAATAAAAATTCAGTTACTCAATTGTAATTAAAACATGTTTCATTCATTCAGAGCACCATCGTGGTTTGAGGGACTGTAGTTTGAAATCAAATACAAGTTATGCGTAATGAAAAATTGACTCCAATTTTTTAAGAACTTTATATCATGAGAAGCATCTGCTTTCCAGCTTATTGACTAATTAGTTACATCTTCAGTAGCTTATGTTCTGCTCTGGTTGGTTTCCACATTACTTAAAGTTTTATGGTGATGTTATATTAGAGAATATTTGAATAATTTTTATTAAATAGAGATTATTAGAAGATCTCTGCTTTCACTTCTGTGACCTTTATAATAACTATATCCATTCTGTGTGTATTTAATAATTTTGGAGTGTTCAGGAGGTCTACTGAGTTCACTAAAATTTGCGGCCTTTCTGACATGATCTCAGGTAGAACTAACTGACTATGATCAGATTTTTTTTCAGGATTGAAAAGTGACCAAAAAAAAAAAGAAAAGATACTGTCCCTTGCTTATAAGTGTTTACTTTAAGAAGTTATGTTCCTACAGATTCGCAATAATGATAAAGAAATTTATTAACTGATTAAACATCTGTTCTTACCTAAACTATCACTTATAATTTTCTATTCAATTATTCTTTCCTGTGCACTAGGATTCACAAAGAACATGCAAAGTATTGCATTTGTTTTGTCTAATTTCACTAAAATCATATTAATTATAGCTTTCAAAGTTTATATCCATCTCTAGAAAATCACTGTGATTTTTGTTACTAGGTTATTTAGCTGGTGTCTTGCGAGTCTCATGTTATCTGAAGTTACTGGTAATAGAATGTATTTTCACAGGATTGTGGTGAATGTTATAAATAATTCACTCAGTGACTTTTTTGTACTTTTTTGTGATTTAGCTGAAAGAGACTTTTAATTAAGGTTTTTTTTTTCCCCTCAATTTTTTTATTTCCCTTTTGAAATAGTAGTAGTAAGTAGGAGTAAGCTTAATTATTCCATAGGGTTATAAAAACAGTTTTCAATGTCATTTCTACTATATATAGGTCAAAAAGCTTCGAACATGGTTTGCCCAGATGCAACAGAAAGTAACATCAGGAAGTTTTCACAGAGGCATTTCCTGCCATTCAAAGCATTATATTCTCTGGTAATTTGTTTTGTCTTTATGTACGTTAGGCTTGAGTCAAGATGTAGCTGAAAATAGTGATATTTGATTAATGTATCTGTGCCTTCTGTTACTTTTTTTAGCTTTTGTGTTCCACATTTTCACACTGCAAATTGTCATCAATAAACAGAGCTAAGACTGTCACACGGTCACATCCTTCCAGGAATTAGAATTCTAAGAAGAACAAATTGCCAATACTTACAGTAGTTCTGAAGTGTGAGAACCGGCAAAAGTAGCAGTGGATTTAAGGCTACATATTTTAGACAGAGTACTGTAATCCTGAGATTACAGAGGTGCTGTCTTGTCTAGAAGGACTCTGCAACCTTAAAAGGCCACGGATATCTTCTGAATACAAACCTGTTATTTAAGCTGTTTACAGGAACCATTATAGAGTCTTAAACTTACATGTCACCCTATTGATTTATGCTATTAGTTTTCCTCTTAAAAAAAGAACAAAACAAATTAATCAAGGGTTGGGTTTTTTTACACGTTTTAGTGTAAAAGGCTTTTCTTCTTGTCAATCTGTAGTAGACTCTTTAAAGTATGGGATTTGTAAAATTAGCTTTTCTAATTATGGCAGTTATGATATTTAGGAATGAAAAAAACTTTGAGATATACACAGTTTTGGGGGGGAAATTAAATATTACTATCAGAGTAAAAGATTTCAACTTGCATTGCTGGAAGACTAAATTTTTGTATACATTTTTGTAACTGCTTATTTTTTAGACATTTCGAATCAAATATTTTGAAACACTTCTTACTCAAAATTTAAGAAGTAAAATTCTAAAAAGAGAATTTCTTGGTAACAAGTGTTCATAAATTACATATCTGAAATAAGTCTTCTGCAAATTGACAACTCAGGTGAAGTTCCAGTAAAGGAGGACTGGTCCGTTTGTGTAGCTTCAGATGTTACATATGGTTTCTCTGCCACAGCTGTGTCATGTAGTGGGAGTCTACAGCTGCTACATAATCTGAATATGAAATTTAGGAAGAAATAACTTAGACTGATGTCACTGAGCTACCGTGGTACCTGCCTGGAAACCCAGATCATACCAGATCTAAAATAATCACAGGATTCCTGAAAAACCCAAATTATTTCTTCGTCATTTGAATATTTTGATGTGCAGATCAAAGAGCTAGGAAAGTTGATGTCGGTAATAATAAAGGAATGATGTATCTCCAAACGTGATAGCTGAGATCTGAAAAACCTGCTGCCATCACACGTGAAAAATCTTTAAAAATCTTTAAAATACTATTCCTGATGATGTTCTCAAGAGCAACAGAATGTAAGATTGTGTTCACGGATGGTGCTATCTCAAAAATACTTTTGGTAGAGTAGCATATGAGATGGAAATACTTGAGAGGGCACCAGCACCACATTCAGAAAAGAAATAAATAGTTTTATGCAACACAAAGCCTCATATACTGTATGCAGTGACAGTGAGATTGCATGTGTTGCTTCTTTGACCTAGAAAGAGTCCTGAGACAGTGACAATACCATTTAACAACCTGATTTAGTGCACATCTCAAAATGCAATAATAATGTAATTGTGACAGATGTATTATTATTTATTACATAAATATATAAATAATGCAAGTCACATCTCACTACCTGAGGCAGAGTAGACACATACCATTTCTTTAACCACTGAAATGTAACCACCTTAAGGAAAGCAGAAACTATTTAGCTGTGCACAAAGACAGTATTTGCTATTTTAAAAAGCGTGAGAGGCCAATAAACAATGTTTTAGAAGTGTTCTGTAGGTGTAACAGGAATTTCCTCCTCTATTCCTGCATGCAGGGCATGTATCTGAGAAACAGTGCCATAGAAAAATCCTCTGTCAACAGCAGCGGCAGCAGATGAGAGAGAGCAGTATACTCTTTGCTTTCATGTGCATCATTAAAGAAATGATTTGTTAGTAGGATGAAATAAGTACGTTAAGACTTTTAGGTTACCCCGTATGTCTTTAAGTGAGACAGAATTCAGTGTGGCTGATCCTGGTTTATTTGATTCAAAGAATTGTGCTGGTTAATAAATATATTTGATTCCCACTGAAAATGTATATTTTTCAAATGAAACTGAGCAGGCAATTAACTTATAGGAGTCTTCATGAAAGAAAAAAAAAACTGTATTCTTTAGGAGAGAAGGAGACGATAATATGTGAGGCCTAACTGGAAAATATTCAGTGCATTTATGCAGAAGGAAGGAGGATTTCATACTTTGGGGTGTAGCTAGTTTATAATCTGAGGTGTTCTATAATTAACAGAAATAAATGTTACTAGCAAAAGATATTTTGGATTTTTATTCATTTCTGAAGGGCATGAAGGGGAAATAATAAATCGAAAAGTAAAATAATTTATAGAAACCTCAGTGGCATACTTCAAAATATGGAAAGGCAATTCGCGTGCTTAATCAGGGTTTATGAAAGATTAAATGAAAATAAAGAAGATCCTCCTCCTCCAAGTTAATGAATTATATCCGAAATAGGAAGTCTGAAAATGTTTCCATGAAATGTTTAGACTACTGAGAGGAAGCAGCAGGAACCAAAAGCGTGTAGCTATTTGTACGTCAGTTTTAAGAGGATGCTTACCGTTGAGCTAATATATTAGAAAAAAGGCAAATTCTTGCCAAAGCCTGTAATAGTAAGAGGAGAAACTGAGACAAGCTTAAAAAGTTTGAATTCAACCAGGTTGTAACCCCTGAGGTTATGTCACCGCATTTTTATCGGTGACTTATCAAAGAGTGGAAAGCACGTGGTCACGGAGGCAATGAGAGCTAAAAAACAGAAAGGATACTATCACTATATATTAAGATCTGGTGAACTAGAATAGGAATTATCATCTTTGCAGTACTGTATTTATATTATACTATGTATGTATTTTTTTATAGACATCAGTCATTGAAAGTGCTAACTAATAAGCATTTTTGTGAGCATGACATAGCATACTGAAAACCAATTCATTCACATCTCTGCTAAGACATTTATGTGAGCATGATTGGATAGCAACAAAACAATTTGTTCTTCCTGAAGGAAGTAGTGTCTAAGTACAAGTCTTCTAAGGAATCAGTTAAGTTGAGAATGCTTAAGAGTAAATTGGTAGATAAAATTCATTTGGACTTTTATGAAACACAAGATGCTTTATGGGTTTCCCCCCCGATGAGATTATTACAGATACTAAATAATCACTGAGTGATTAACAAAGTGCCATCAAAGCCATTAATGATGAGTGTTAGCTGTTACTCTAGTAATATTTGGAAAAAGCAGTAAGTTGTATGACTTTGCAGTCAAATAAACTTGTGCATAAAGTCAGCTGGACATAAGAACAATATTCTTTCTGCAAAGGGTATGACAAAACTGACCTTAAATATTTCAGTTTTGAACAAAGTTTTGCGTTGGAAGTGGAGTTGGTGGCGTATTGGTAGGCTATCTGAAAAGCATCCCTGAAAAGAATAAAAATAACATGAGACAGTATTATGACTCTACCACATGCAAGAGTGTCCTGAACATCTAGTCTTCAGATTGTGAAAATTAATTTTTTTTTTTTTTTTTGCAGTTAAATCACATACCTTTAATTTAACCAGTTTAACCATTTTGGACTTTTTCCATATTGACTAATACTTTCCCACAGTATACATTTCCATATTTAAATGCCTAATGATGAAAGTTTTCCAATTTAACAATATTAATAAATTGGCCAAAATATTAGACACTACTGAAGGCTTAAAAGTAAATTTTTATACTATTTGGATATATTTTTATTATGTAAATTTTCTGAGGGAGTTATAATTTTAAACCATTTTTTTAATCCACATTTCAAATTTGTCATGAATTTTTCTTATAGTTTTGTTATATCGGCAGTACATTCAGTAAACCAATTTGAAATAGCATTGATTGGATGCTTGAGCTTTCAGAAGTTTTCTCTGTTTTCATGATGTCAAAGCAGTTCTCATTTCATAGAATTTTACTTCCTTTCTGCATGTGTAAAAACTTTAAATCAGCCATTTTGGCAGAAATGTTTGAGCCATAAGGAAAAATAAACGCACACCCAAGGCACAGTCACAGGACCCAGAGATGCTTTTTGTTCTGTATTTTTAGCCTGATTTGTTCATTTTTTGTAGAATTTATACATTACTAAAAACAGCTTAATAATGGAAAGTGATAAAATTAATGCTAAGAAATCCACATTGTATAGAAAACAACTATTGAAAATTAATATCTAATATCACCCTCTTTAATCACAATATAAAATGCTTTCCGATTTCCAGAAATAGCTACAAATTCTCGTTACATTTTGGTTGAAAGATTAGTAAGGATATTACTTTCTCTCCTAATTTAGTTCTGATTTTTTTTTTTTTCCTGTGTACTCTTTCCCATGCCTACAATCAGAATAATTTAGGTTAGAAGGTCCCTCTGGAGGTCATCTTGGCCAACCTCCTGCTCACAGCAGGGCCAACCTCAAAGTTGGTTCTAACTTCAAAGTTAGATCATGCTGCTCAGGGTCATATCCAGCCAAGTTTTGAATAGATAAAAGATTTTTAATAAAAGTTTCTTCTTTACTTTCCAGTGATGATTCTTGTTGTTGTCATTTTAATTCCTTATTGATTTTCTTTACAGTTTATTTTTCAGGACAAGGGAACGTGTTTATATTGGAATTTCTTTAGAGGAAGTTTTCATTAGATTTGCTTTGGTGGCTGATAGTGAAACAAAAAAATCAGAAGCAATGAGCTCTGGTCACTGTACTCTTGCACAGTTATTACATAAATAAAAGCTGGAAGTGAGAAATATTTTTACTTCAAAATGTTGAACAGTATGATGTTGCAGGCATTTGAAAAAGTATCTAAATATCTTAACCTGTAGTTATCATTTCATTTCATTGAAAATGCGCTTACTAATGTATATATTGTTTTATTCCATGAGTATCTCATAAAATAGAGACCTGTCAAAAATAATCAGCTAAATATCAGCTAGGTTTTTAAAACAGCAGATATGCTAACTTAATATCAAAATCAGTATTAGAAAAAGGTTAGATTTGCATTTTTATTTTTCTAAACCAGGTCAGCTGAGCAGCAGGTAGTTCATGTCAAATATAGGTCTTAGCTGAGTCATCAACATTAGTTTTTATTTATTTATTGGAGAAGGAGCATTAAAGATTTTAACATTTTGACTTTCTAGATAAATTTCCAAATAATTATCACTGAACCTTATAATATGCTCTGCTTTGCTCTGATTATCTTTTGAAATTTGTATTTCTAATTACGATACATTATCTCCAACAATTTTACTGGTTAAAATACTATCAGAATAACACTTGTTACCAGCAAGAAGGACAAAGGACCAAAAATTGCACATGCATGTCTTTGCCTTATCATAACTGGATCACTGTAATACTTGGGTTTTTAAGAGTCCAGCATATTTTGCTGCTAAGATGTCCTTTATTCGAAAGGTGGTAGCTCATGGCCTTGTACTTTCACTGAGAGGGTTGAAAATTTCTTTGCCATTAAAAACAAAATCATATGCTGAGTTCCTGTAGATTTAGAATAACTTTTAATGATCTCTTAAACATCATTATTAATATACATATCATTGAATATATGTATTCTAATGCATGTGATTCACTTGCTGCTACTGTATTTTTGTTGTTACTCATTTGTATGTCTGGGTTCCCAGAAACTTTGGATGCTGTCACAAGAGGTTTTAGGAACTCTTCTTCCTACCAAGTTTTTCGGATCTCTTCAGCTACCTTTCTCACCTCCATGCCAAAGTCCTAACAGGATTATCAAATTCTGTCTGTTAGCACCTGAGTCCAAAGAGCTTATTGCTGTCTACATCTACCTAATAGTGGGGGAGATAGATAGACCCAGACTCTTCTCGGAGGTGTGCAGTGACAGAACGAGAGACGACAAGGACAAGCTGGAACATGGGAAATTCTGATTATACTTAAAGAAAAAAGTCTTCTCAGTGAAGGTGGTCAAACACTGGAACAGGTTGCCTAGACAGGCTATGGAATCTCCATCCTTGAAGCTATTCCAGATTCCACTGGACACTGCCCTGAGCTATCTGGTCTTGCTCTTAAGTTAGTTCAGCTTTGGGCAGGGTTTGGTACAGATGACCTCTGAAGCCCCTTTCCAATGTAAATTAGTTTGTGATTGCATGAAACTTCCCCTGAAGATTTTCAAAACTTCCAAGTGCTTCCATCTCAAGCACTTCCTGACCCAGAGATGGTGTATTTTAATCCTCAAGAGATTTTTTTTTCTTCAGCCCTATCCTGCTTTCCCTTGCAAATTCTTAGCTTCCATGATATCCTGCAACAAGGAATTCAGCATCTTAAGTGCCCATTGCGTGAAGAACCCTGTTGTGTTTGATTTTAAGCCGGCTGCTTGCTATCTTGTTTTGATAGTTGGACTTCTTGTAATAGAGAAAGCAGAAAACATTCATAATTATCTTCCTACTCCATGTTCCTCAATTTTCTGGATCTTATTTATATCCCACTGCCTGACTGGGGAGTCCTAGCTTTTCTATTTGTTCCCCTACCATTGATGGTCTTTATTGCCCTTTTTTGGACCTTCTTCTGCTTCTGATGTATTCTCTTTGGCATGGAGGAGACCAGAACTTCATACAGCATTTAATAAGCATTTAATAAGCAGGTCATAGTATGGAGCTAAAACATAAGGTAACCTTCTATGGGTTGTTCTATTTTCCTTGTTCCAAATACTGATTTGCCAGTGTGTTCACTACGCAGTATTGAGCTGACGTATTCATAGCATTATGTATCATAACTCTTTGGTAAGGTCAGCTCGGAGGTGAATATTTCTACATGTGAAAGTCGGATTGCTTTTTTCATGTGCATCATACCAAAGAACAAAATTGCATAATGATACAAATGAAGACCAGGATTTTTAAATAGAGAAATCACAGAAAGACAGATGGAACGATTTGAAAGCCATGTTGTTGAAAACTGGCTAAAGCCAGATAAAGCTGCACCTGTTTACCTGTAAAAAGATTAATATTGAGCAATTGTAATACTGGCACAGCTTCACTGGGTTTCTGAGAGTGAGTTCTCAGGTTAAAAACTTTGTTTTGCTTGCTTGCTTGTTTGCCTTTAAATAGTACTTGACCTCAACTTAGGCAAATTGAAGCGATTTGTTTTCTGTGTGATCTCTACACAGAAAGCTTTTTCAGGGCTTTTGAGATACCTTTGGAAAAGCAATATATCCTGTTTAAATGCAACTTTTTCTTCTTTAACTTGTTTTCCATCAAGGTCTAGCATTTTATAAGTACCATTTCTTTTCTAACTTAGTATGTATATAGTCCTCTCTGAAAAAAAGGATGAAAAAAAAACTAACTCATAATTTTCTGAGCTCTTTTTGCCACATACTTTTTATCAGTTATGAATTCTACTCAGAGATTTAGGTCTGTGGGTACAGATGCGCTATGCGTGTTACAGTATAGAAGTTTTTGAGCAATAAAGCGAAATCATGTTTCAAATTGAGTACCAATTAAAAAATACAAAGATTCACAGACTGGATCGGATGAATATAATATATTTTAATAGGAATAAAGTCCTTTGCTATTTCTATTATTAAATGTCTTCATCAATTTGTGGGATATAAAATGGGGAAAGATTTTTTAATCTTTAAAGATTAAATTTTCTAAGTTTATCTCTTCTATAGAGAGATTGAAGTGTAAAACTCTTATACCTACGTTAAAATGTTATCTGAAAAGGAATGCTTTGGTATAGCATTTTGTACTGTACTTGTCCTGTATCACTTTCAAATCTAAAATTCCATTTACATAAGGGCAATCCCTGCCCTTACAGGACAGACATGTCAGAATTTTGCCATGCATAAATACTGAGGATAACGGAGACTAACAAAGAACCACTGTAAATCAAGGATGAATCAGAAAATAATTTTATTTCTTTTCTCAAGCTTTAATTCTTACTATGTCATCATTTCTGATCAAAGGAACAAAAAAGGCATCCTAGCCAGTCTTACTGTTGAGTGCTTCAATATGCATTTACAGTAATGAAAGCAGACTTCACTGGAATTGTTTGGGAAGGAATATTGAGGCCTTGAAACAAAATCTTCATTTGAGGTACTGCAATTTCAGGTTGGTTTCTTTTCCACAAAAAGCATTAAAAAATTGACTCTGCTTAGCAATTTTGTATAGGATCGCATAGTAGCTTTGAAGATGCCTAGTACGTTTTTGTAGTTGCCAGTCTCTCCAGAGAAATAATATTTTCATAGTTACTTTTAGCGGTTGTTCTGAAAAATTCTGAGAGGTTTATCTGTGTAGCCTGATAATCAAATCCTACTTGTTGTTGAAGAAATAATCCTGCATTTGTTTTTGTACAGTCATGTTTGAAAATTTTCATATCAAATAAATATATCAACTTAGATATTTCAAATAAAAATTGATACACTGGAGAATGTTTTTTTTTAGTTCCTCCTTCATTGATTAGTCATCCAGTTTTGTGAAGAGGTGTTTGAAAGTCTGGTAGAGGCAGTAAATTTGAGCAAAACGTCTTTCATTTCTGTTACTTCATAAAAATGCAGGTCAGTGAGCATCTCAGATGATTTCTGAAGAGTAAACTTTTCTCAAGGAAAAAATAGTCAAACTTAATCACAGCGTAGTTGGGGTTGGAAGGGAACTCTGGAGAACATCTGATCCAACTGCCCACTCAAGCATGGTCAGCTAGAACAGGCCACCCAGGATTGTGTCCAGACAGCTTTTGAATATCTCCGAGGAAGGAGAGTCCACAACCTTTCGGGGCAACTGGTTCCAGTGCTCAGTCGCTTTCAACAGTAAAGTAGATTTTCCTCATGTTCAGATGGAACTGCCTGTGGTTCAGTTTGTGCCCGCTGCCTCTCATCCTATCCCTGGGCACCACTGAGAAGAATCTAGCCCCATCCTCTTGAGACTTTCCTTTCAGATACTTACAGGCATTGATCAGATCCCCCCCTTAGTCTTCTCTTCCCCAGGCTGAACAGGCCCAGCTCTCTCAGCCTCTCCTTGTATGAGAGATGCTCCAGTTCCTTAATCATCTCAGTAGCCCTTCGCTGGACTCACTCCAGGAGCTCCATGGCTCTGTTGTATGGGGGGGAGCCCAAAACAATACTCCAGGTGAGACATCACCAGGGCTGAGTAGAGTGGAAGGATCCCTTAACCTGCTGTCAACACTCTTATGCAGCCCAGGATGCTATTGGTCTTCTTTGCCACAAGGGCACGTTTGTGGCCCATGTTCAACTTCTTGTTCGTCAGGGATGTCAAGGTCCTCCTCTGCAAGGCTGTTCTCCAGCAGGTCAGCCCCCAGCCTGTCCTGGCGCCTGGGGTTATTTCTCCCTAGTTGCAGAACCCTGCACTTGCCTTGGTTGAACTTCCTGAGGTTCCTCTCAGCCCATTTCACCATCCTGTCGAGGTCCCTCTAAGTAGTAGTGCAGCCATCAGGTGTATGAGCCACTCCTCCCAGATCTGCAGACTTGTTGAGGATGCAATCAATCATCCCATCTGCATTACTGAAGGTGTCAAACGGTATTGGCCTCAGTATTGACCCCGAGGGACACAACTAATAATTGACCTCCAGCTACACTTCATGCACTGTAGTGCATTGTAGCGCAGAAGCTACACCCTCTGAACCTGGCAGTTCCGCCAGTTTTCAGTCCACCTTACAGACCAAACCTGTACTTCATCAGCTTATCTGAGGATATTATGGGAGATGGTGTCAAAAGCCTTACTAAAGTCAAGTTGAACAGCATCCACCAGTCATGTGAGCTATCCCACCGTGTCTCTGGCATCCCAGTGAGATCATAGCCCTGTTACTGCACCCAGTTGTTGACTTGCAGGATCCCTTTGGTCCTCAGGCCCCTCCCCCTCACGGGCAGAATGAAGGAGACACTACCTGGGCTCCCATGCCCTTGACTGTTACCTCCAGAGCTTTGTAGTCATGTTTGATACTTTCCAGGTCTCCCCCAGCAGTATCGTTGGTGCCCACATGGAAAAGCAGCAGGGGTAATAATCTGGGGGCTGGACAAGCCTCGGCAGCCCCTCCACAACATCCCAAATGCAAGCAAACCTTCCTATATGGTAGGTTAGGTGGGCAGAGGGGGAGCCCATCCCCCACAGCAGGGAGTCTCTAACAGGGATCGTCTGCTAACACTTGCTGATTTGTGTGGGTGCTCGGTGTGGCTGAGGCTCAGCTTGCACAGGCGTTCCTTTTGACAGTGTTCCCCGCTCCTCATTACCTACTCTGAAGCTGCAAGTTCCCATGTGGAACAGGAGCTCTCATCTTGGTGCCAGAAGTCCCCAGCTCCCAGCCTTCATCATCCTGGGAGTTTTCACTTTCTGACCCGATAAGCACCAACTCAGCCTGTGCCCCTGTGCTACAGCAGGAGGTTCGGACTCCTGAAGCTGGAGAGTTTCGGAGAAGATCTGGTCGATCTCCATCTCATCCTCTCTGATGGTGTGTGGTCTGCCCACCTCTTCCTGCAGCTGCTTGACAACTGCACATCTCCTGCAGGCAGCGACTGTCAGCCCCAGCCTCAGCGTGAGGCTCTCCCTGCAGCCTGAGGCATGCAGAGCTGCAGCCTCCTTCCAAAGACCCCATGGGTCGAAGCTCTGATGTTGCAGGGATGGCTGCTCCAGTAGCTGTAGAGGTCCATGCCCTGCGGTGCGCCACTGCCGTCACTGAGGACGTGCAGGCTGCTCTGAGCAGTGTTGGGGGCCCTGCTTTGTGCCCAGCCGCGCAAAGGGTTGCACAAACGGCTGCCTCTGCTAGCTGTGCTCTGTAGCCTCATCATGTTATTAAACAATTTTTGATGTGAAAAATCCGAATCCTGTAGTGTTTTGACTGGGCTCTTTGGCCATTATCATGCATTTCAAAACCAAAATGTCTATTTTAATGACAATTGTAGTTAAATGCTTTGTGATTTGTGTTTTTATCCTCTGAAATTTGGTAAGGAACAGTTTTTCTTGTATGTAGGTTTTCTCTGGTTTAACTCCAAAGAAAAGTTCATACAGAGCATACATTTTTGACAGTATAGATGTTGTATGCCTCATTTCTATGTGGCGTGTGATGTATTTGCTGCAGTTGTATACTTGTATACTTTTCGTGAAAAATCAGGAAACGTTCTGAATCAGCGTTCAGATACTTCTAGTTCCAGTTGGAAAAGAACATTAAATAACAGGACTACAGCTGTATGTTTTCATAACGTTGAAAGAAATCATTAAGATTTTACAAGGTATCATTGTTACATTTAAAAATAATTTGACTGAGAACGCCTGTTATGTTGCTAGGAAATATAAAGCAATTGGGGGAAAAAGTGTCTGCTTTCGAAACAAGTAGTAAGAGTAAAACACAGGCAATTGACTTACAGTTGGAAATAGAAAACACTTCAAGCAATGAAATAGGAATGTATAAAAGCAAATACGAGTGTAAAAGGTTGTTTGATAATTTTCATGTAACTGGAGCTCTGGTCAGAAGTAACATCCAATTAGTGCTTTACAAACGGAATGTGTCTGCAGATATGTTAGTAATAAGCAGCGCCTTAAAATGTAGTCAAAGGAACAGATTTCACTATGCTGGATGCTGATACATCAAATTATATAAGCAGTTAGGTCACCTTGACATTTATGTTCTTTTTTCCTAAAGGAAACGTTAGATTTTATGCTAAATAAGTATAAATAGATACCTGTAATGTAGGATGGGGTAAGAGAGGTGGCATTAGTACCAGGGAAAACACAGTATCCAAGGTCTCAGGGAATTTTAAGCATCCAAAATAAAATAACTCATTTTTGGCAACTATACACTCAGGAACAGCTGTATGTACGTCTTAACTTTGATCCATTCATTATCTTATGGGTAAAATAATTTCCATTGCATATCCTTAAGACATATTGTCAAGTGTGTATAATGTTACATCTTATAATAGTTTACGAAAAATGTGATTTTATGGTGGGACTTGCCATTGAATAAGCAGACCAGAACTTTCTCCATCGATTTTATTTTCAAATTAATCTGAGATCTGAGTAAAATTGAGCAATTTGAAATGTACTGTTTCCCAACGAACATTAAAGAAAAAAATGAACACAAACTGAAATGAACTTGATTATGGGACTGAATCTCAAACACAAATAGTCAGGATCTGTGTTGTATGTTTCAGTCAGTTTGGTCTAAGATGATAGCTTCCTTACCATCCACAGTTACTTTTGGGGACTTTTAAAGCCCATTATTTTTCAACATGAATGTCTGAACTAATTAGTAATGTGGAGATGAAAGGACAACACTGTCAATTAGCCGTGACTCACAGCAAGTGGGACTTTGTTATCCCAATATCATTGTGCATGGCTGTTATACATGTGTTGCATGAAATTAATTGGGAAGTTTCAAATTATTTTGGCTGTTTATGTGGCATGAAAGTGATATATTTCCATCAAAAACGTTCAGCTTCTTCTCAAAAGCTGCTGTAAAAAGATGATTAATGTGTGAGGCTGAGGATCATGAAAGAACACTTTACTTTGACTGAGATTTATGTCAGAGTATGTTGGCTGTTTTCTATTATTCATATTACTATTTAAATGCAAATTACTTCTAGGAAATCTATATAATTTTTGTAATTTAATTATCAAAAACATGTTTTCATTTTTGTGTGCTTGTGCACGATGAATTTAAACTCTGTGGCTTAGATGGTGTGCAATGGCATTTCAGTGTCATGATGTGAGCTGTTTGTGGCTATGGGTCTGAACCAGGGACAACTCAGTCCCCAGTCTCTTATCTTATCTTGTTTTTCTAATCGTAGGATAAGAATCTCATTATACATCCTTTCAGTCCTAGTTGCTAGAATCTTTTTAAGCAGAATCCAGACTGTTGAACACCAAGGACATTGGAAGTAAGCATCTCATGGGAAATTACCATGAGCTAATCTGTTACTGTGCTGACAAATATGGGGCTAAATAGTACCAGAATTGTTTTTAGAGTTGCTTCAATGCAGTTGGGTGCTTGACCCAAGCAGGGCTAACAGCACAACTTAAGCTTAAAACTTGTGATATTTAAGTGGTAGATGTGAAGGACTAGACAGAAAATACATGCAAGTTAACTTCGAAAAGGATTCAGAGGCCTCTTTCACTATGCTATATATATCACTATAGGTGATGAAGTACTGTAAAGTTTACAATAACACTGCCTCTCACAATGTTGGGTACTGTGGTGCCATGCTAAAACAGTTGTCTGTCTTACAGCTTGCAGTCTTTTACAGTTCCCAGTATTTGCATATTGTGCACTACAAAGTCATGGCTATGCAGGTCCCAAAGATGTCAGTAGTTTAGGAGTTGGAATAGTGTTTGAATAATGAGAAATGCTAGATAACGATTTCAGATCATTTTAAAACAAGCGTATCTAAAATTACCAAATAATCATAGTTTCAGAATGTAAGATATATTGCTTTTTAAAGAACTTTTTTAAATGGGATAATTCATTGTTAGTTGTGGATGATGTGCAATGAAACATAATATGAATGTATTTCAAACAAGGCCCCAAAGTTCCAGGATTTTCAGCTCCCTCTTTTGTCCATTTGTGTGTGCTGCGAATTTTGTGTGCTATAGGCAACTTGCATGCAACTTGTTTGCACGCAACTGCCAGCCTGTTCAGTAGCAGTTTGTGTCTGAGTAGCAGTTTATCTAGAAAAGCAGTAGTCTGATGTTGTCCATTTCACTCAGCTCTGAAAGTAGAAGTTGTTTTATAGCTACCATTTGTATAATCATCATATCTTCGTATTTTAGGTCAGCAGTACTTTTTCGAAGTTAAAAGAGCTAATGTTAGTGGCTGAATTTAAACAGGTTATCTGTATTTATTAAAAACATGCAATTACTCTGGGAAGCCTGCCTTATTTACAAATTACAAAGTTGAAGTTCCTTCACAGACAATAACACTGAATTAGTATAGCAAATCAAGGCTATGTTAGAGTACTACATTTTAAGTAGAATCTCTAGCTTACTATAACGTCTGAGGATAAAATATTTTTTTTCTGTGAATAGTTGTTTAAACAATCAAAATAGTAGACGCAACATTGTGAACTGGAGCAAAAACAGCTTTGTACTTTGTCTGTTCCTTCAAATTCTTGCAGTTTATCTCATCTCCTAAGTTAGTTATATCAACTTAGAAAATAATTAAAAAGAATCTGACTGGCAAATTGCACAAGAGCTGCCGGAACAAACTCAGCATATTCTATCTAGCCACTTTAACCCTCTTACACTATGCTCAACATCGAACTTCAAGCTTACAGTCTTTTACAATCCGCAAACAGCAGTTTTACAGAAGCAGGGGTATTTATATAAGCTATAGGCACATGTTAAAGAAGAAATCATTTTTCTGCTTCTCTGTACAGACAGTACATAGCTGATATATTTAGTTTCGCTGGGGGGAGGTCTTTATTCTTAACAAAGCATCAAATGAGGAGTCCTACAATTAAAGATTTTTCACATTTGTCAGAAATTGCTTGAAAAAGCCATTTTAACTAATATGACTGTCTCATAATTTTTATTGCTACTGTTATGAAAAGCCAAAGGTAGCAGCCTTTAAAGGAGATTTTCAGGATATTTTTGTTTTTCTTTCTTCTTGGAATATAGTCATGAAACGGTGACATTATTGCAGTTTCCATACCAACACCTGATACGGAGTTGCAACAGAAGTCATCATGCCATGAGAACAAAGGATGGCCACAGAAGCAAAGACACTATAACTCTTTACTAACTATATAAATACTGCATAGACATAGCAAACATGGTAAACTTTCAGTGCTTTGATACCTTATGTTATTGTTTATTAAACTGGCTTACCAAATCAGCAAAGTCAGGAGCTTTTACTAGCCAGGAGCTGTCTTCTTTGGTGGGATCGTCATGGTCAGTTCTCTCTTTTTCTTTATGTTCTAGCAGATTCTTGTATAGTCTGGGTGCTTCTTTCTTTACAGAGATTTTTATACTCCAGGGGTCTTAGTATACATGAATAATTACTTGTTTCTTCACTTTTCATAGCAATAAGGTGTAACCTTGGTACTTTTGGGGAGGCAAGGAAGGTGCTGTATAGGAATCAGGGGTGTAGACGTTAATTCCGATATACGTGATTGATAAAGTACTATAAAGTTTACAGTAACACACCATCTGACAGTGTTGGGTATTGTGGTGCCACAGTAAAATAGTTGTCTGAAGGAATGGAAGTATCTGTTTACTCCTCAGCACTTCTCATTGCATCATGCCAAAGCAGGCATCCTTTTATATATACAAATATATAGCAATTTCTTTTTTTTTTTTTTTTGGGGGGGGGGTGTATGGTTACTTTTCCACTTAATGCACATAATCGATATGCATCTTCTGCCTACTGGTTGCACTCAAAGTAGCAGTGATAAATATTGACATCAGAGGTCATTAACCAAGTGCTATTACCATATTTTGCTGCATCCAAGTTTATTCTGACTATTCCCATGTGGGAAGGCCGGGGCAGAAAACCCACAGATGTACATGGACTCACATTTTGAAATTCTGTTTCACTTAATGCAGTGAAAGAGTGTAAGATAACACTTTATACGTGATTGTTGAGCTGCAGTTGCAAGATATGTTGAATAGCAAATCAAAAGCTGTTCCTTTTCTCTGACAAAGTAGAGGGGGGGACCTATGGTGGATAAGTAGTAGTATTGATCAGGAATGGCATCCTTAATGGGTGGGAGACACAGCATTTTAGGCAATTCCACTTTTGTAGTCTTTCCTTAAGAATAATATAGTGCAATTCTTAAATTTCCAAACTTAAGAGTTGCTTAAGTTTCCAATCATAAGAATGTTTTTATCAGCAACCTTGTGCAGACTGGCCTGTTACAGACTCACTAATGTTATATTTTGGGTGAACAATCTCCAGGCATATAACAGCAATGATTTTGATTGACTGTTTCTTACTGCAGTTTATGATTACTTGCAAGAAATCACTCACAGTAGAATTAGATACTTCATCTGCTCATTCTTTGTCAGTTGCTCCCTGAGTTGCAGTAACACAGCACCTGACAACAAAATTAATATCTTTCTGTGTCAACAGAGACGCCTCATTCCTCGTGTTTTCTCTTCCAGATTTCACATAACCTACTTCCCATTTTACATTGGCTTTTATTTGTGCAGTCCACTTTTTCATCATCCTGTAGTTCTCAAGTTCCTCTTTTGTGGCACAAGGAGAAGAGTTATAACGTTGCCCTTTAAGCATGAACTCTCCCCATTTATTGTTGAAAAAGGTGGATTCTGGAAGCATACTAGTAATTAGCTTCAAGATTTCCCTCCACTGATTGAACATTAGACCAAATGGAGAGAAATATAACAAATATAATGACCTAAGAAAGAATATGCATATTTTTCAGTTAATTTCTCCTGGAATTGCTAACAGATATATATAGCAACCTACATATCCATTAAAAATAACATATATATTACATAATATATAATAACAAATGCATATATAATTGCTAACAGTAGCAATGTAGAATGTTGCCCTGTTGTTAATTGCAGTTCCAGGCCAGGACAACATCAAAAGTGTTTTCTACCTCTTCTTCAGTATTTGTTAAATTAAGTGTTTTGACTTGCAAGAACTTTGATTTTGTTTAGAAGCAAACACAAGGATTTCACAGGCTTCCTGCCTTTCTACCTGAAGTAACTTTTGTGTACAGGATTCATGAATCATGTAACTTGGTAGAATAAACCAGCCTTTAATACTTTCTATTGATTTCATGAAAAAGGTTGAGAAAGTAAACTTGCAATTGCTCAGGTGTATAAGTGAGCTAATTTACTCCAGTTTCCTAAAACTAATTAAAGATACAACAGTGCAGTCAGAATAAGGTTGCAGTTTAGAATGAACTGAGCAATAAGCTGGTTCAAGATTCTTATTAATAAAACAGATAACCCATTTTATTTAAGAGGTTGCCCCTAGAAAAACAACGTATGGAGATTTTCCATTGAGACTATTGAAGGAGGAGTCAGCTTCTTTTCAGTTTAAGACCCCTGTCAGTGTTTTAACGAAGCAAGCTGAAAGACCTTTCTGGCGAAAAATACAGTTTTTCCACAGGGTGTAACTGCTCATACACGGCACACATCCAGTATGCCCTAAATACCTCCTGGAAGAGACGGCCCAAAGCATGGATGTCCTCTAGAAGTGTTGCTATATACGTGCTTGAGTCACTCTGCTTTAGCTTTACTTTTGAGACATTTTACTCATGTTATTTTTTCACATTTCATTCACTTCATTTTCTTTGCTCTTGTTCACACAACAGTGTAGCCATATTTCAATAATCTCATGGAATAATAACACTTCAGTCATGCCCATTAGTGAAGTTTATTTAAAACTGATGTTTTAGTTTTGAGGAATCTAGGAACTTAGCTCATTGAATAACTCAATGTTGTTTACAGACCTGTTAAAGGTGTCTCACCCCAAAAGACATGTACCTGCCCACAAACATACTTGGGACAGATCAGATAGAGCGTTCCCTTCTTAAACCAAAAGTAGTAATTAAGAGGCAAATTATTTTTGTTTGTGGATGCACGTGATACTTAAATCACAGGGCTGTTGAGTAGAGAGGAGAAGAAAGGGCTGCTAAGTGTAAACGAGTTGCTGGTCAGTGCACTTGTTGGACTGAGCCCTATGCTTGGCTGCTCCATCTTTTCTTTTAATGGATTGCTTCTTATTGTTGCTTCTTAAAGGAAAGCTTACCTGGCTTTAGACCACTGCCTGAACCCACAATATCTGTATAGTTGCTATGGCCCAATCCTTTGGTGGTAGACTATGTTTGCACCTTTAATTATTTTGAAAAATACCATATTTAATGACCTACTGTTCTAAAAATAAAAGAAAGGAGTAAACTACACCCCAGTGATTTTCTAGAAATACAAGACAGATGAGAGTTGCAGACCAGTAAGGAGATCTGAAATTCTGGCCAAGATAACTAAGACCATCAAAAAATTTTCTAAAACTATCTTATGGGCTACTGAATGCCTCCTGTGCATCCACTCATTATTTCAATGGCAGTTTGCAGTATTTCTTAAACTGTGTGACAAGGCCAGAAAAAGGATTTGGGCAACTATAATGAGCATATGTTTTATTTTAATACCTTTTGGCCCTGAAACATGATTCACGTGTTTCCTTAACAATTAATAACGAATAAAAGTTTTTCTCTGACCAATTCAAATCTAGGTCTATATTCATCAACTCATAAATTATTGAGTTTTTAATTTAGGAGTAGCTTTTGCTTAAAAATATCATAATTTACCTTTTAGTCATGAAAATTTTGATTTTGCCGTTCTAACTCTGTTAGCATGTAATTCTTACCAGATATTTCTTGTGGAGAGCTACAGTATTAGGTACAGAAGTCGGGGATGCAGGATTTGGCTTAAAGATAGTTGGCTTCAAATAGTTAACAAGAGGACAGCTAGCATATAAGCCAAGATACATATTTTAATACTTGCCTATCTCTTTGAACTTTCTTAAAAATAATTTACCTCTATATTCCTGAAAATGCACGTCAGCATTTTGAAGTCAAAGGAGGGACTGAACATCGGCTAGTTGTATTTACCTTAGTCATTGTAAATAACGATTCAATTGCAGTCATTCATATGGTTGACAGAATAAGGAATAAAAGAAGAGGGATTTATCACTAAAGCACAGTTTTTATTACTAAACACAGCAGGTAAGCTCTGCAGGGCACAAATGCTAAGAAGTTCAGTAAAAGTTGTTCACAACTGTAGTAACTATGAAGGAACAACCTGAAATTACTTCTTGCTTTTGTGATACTTATATAAAAAGTGTCATCAAAGTTGTTAATGAAAATGTACAGATGTAGAAAAGAGGTAGAAGTAAATGATGATGTAAAGGAAACAAAGTAATAAAAAAAATGCAGTAACATGATACTCATTTTCTTTCAAACTATAAACTGACCATGTACATGAAGCATTATAACATATCAACTATTTAGCCAGTGGCTTAAGATCATACTTGCATTAGGTGCATATCAAATCCTGTTAAGCTCGGAGGCGTTTAAAAATTGACTACAAACTTCTTTATGGCAAGTTTTCTGTACTAATGATTAATTAAGACCAGAACATGCTGTAGTGAGCTAGCCATGAAGAGCCCTGTTATGCAGCTGACCACTGAATGTGAATAACTAAAAGAGAGAAGACAAAACCGAAGCAACCCCGCCCCCGCCAAAAAGCACATACAGTTTTAAGCCTCTGGCCACTGACAGCTAAGTGCTTTTAGGCCTGGTCTTACACTGAAAAGCATTTGCAGGTAAAATTTCCTTAACGTTGATTATCCCTTTTGGTCAGCTGAAATTCTACAGCTTGATTACTCACCTCCAAGGTGTAAGGGCGGTTAACTCATCCCCACTGAAAAGTATTTTATGATGAAGATATCTTTTTAGGAATATATGTTTCTATACTGAGCAAAAATATTAACTGCAATATAAAACTACTACTCTCAGGACTGAAAAAATTCCTAGTAGTGGAGCATGTGACTGGAAGCTGTTGGCAAAGTTTACAAGAAGCCACGTCAGTGGAGGAGTCTATTTTACCATCAGTGTCACAATATCTTTCATTCAATGTGTTGTACAATGTTCTCTTGATAGAATTGGTCATCCAAGTACACATTTCTACATTTTAACTTACTAATAGGCAAGGATCAATATTTTCCATAAAAAGAGTAGGCTTTTTCCAATGTATCTTTATATGCAAATCTTTGTTTTTCTTTGACTTTTCTGTTTTTATTTTGTTTCAGGCAAATTATTATAAAATATTGTATTTCTGCTGGATACAGTATAACCAGAGAAATATTTGAAAACACATTTTGTGGTTTTATTAAAAAGCAGTGAAAATGTAATGAAGCTGCATACGCGTCAACAGCATTTTCCCTTGCTGAATCTATAGTTAACGTAAGAATCCTGCTTGCCCTTTCTTCTACCTTGGGTTACTCTTCAGTATATAACTGTCACAGTTTGCTCAAATTAAACACGTGCAAGCAAGATATGATTATTCAATCTCATACTATTATCATTATCAGTAACTTATTCTTCAATATCCTTCTATTTGCACTTTCTTTGCATTGCACTATATTGGTCTTGCCATTCCTGATCACTGCCTTTGACTTCCACTGTGCATACATATTTTCAGATTCATAATTCATGTACTATAGAATCTACAAGGATTCAACAATTGTTTACAAATGTACTGTTGCTTATGTATATGTTTACCTAATTACACTAACACTTCTTTCAAGTTTGCACCGTTTTTCCCTATAGAAGTAGACCGCAGTTGGTGGGAATGATTAGGTACGACTCATACGTACCATCCAGTGTGCTGGTCTAACTAAGGCCCTAACTAATACTTCTTTGGAAGTAATTGAGGGGAGAAAAGAATATAATAAAATGAAAGAAAACCCTTTCTCCCTTCTAATTTCTCAAAGCCAGAATACTTTGTTATGTGTTTATGGTGGGAGTGGAGGGGAAGGGTATAAAAATCCTACAACCTTCAGACATCTTCTGAAACCCTGCAGCATGAGAGCTGCATATGTTTGTGTGCAGACCTACTCACTTCATGACTATGTTGAGGACAGAGATGGCAGTCCTGCCCTTCCATGGTCTGGAAGGGAATTAAAAAAGGAATGGCTAGAATGCCAGGATAAAAGGACAAGCATCCAGTTTGTATCTTAATGTACTTACAGAGTTTGAGATTTGCCCCAAAAGTTCATTTAAACTGTATTTTTTGACTAGTCAATATCTTTGGAAAGACTTCGGTGATGGTGATTACATAGTCTCTTATTATGAGCTGTTTGAGTGCGTGTTTAAATTGTGAAATCATTTGCATAACTTATAATAAGTGGAACTACAAAATCTTGGACACTATCTCTTTAGAAAGAGTATGTTTTATTCCTTCTCTTAAGGAATTTGTTTAGTTCTTAAGGATGCAGCTCTGGTTTTGGGGGGAGTGGAGCAAGAACAGAAGTGAACTCTACAAAAGGTGAAAACATAATTCACACTGAACATTACTAGTTGCTTGTTATGTGGATAATATTGTTACTTTGAGTAGGCACATACTTGCAGAGAATAAACACTGTCTTGGTTGATCTCACTGGTTACCAAATTAACTTTTACTGTTAAATGTACCTTGACATGAATTTCATTGATTGCAGTAAGTGAAGAGTAATCATGAAAAGGATAAAGAGCTTGAAAGGGTCTGTTCTGTGTATTCACCTCCACTTCAGACATCAACCTGGAACATCTCTCCACTGTGTAATTTGATGAAAAAAGTGGATGAACGCTCATTGACTCTGCAGATGTTTCGTATCAGCAGTTTATCCATTTCTTACTGTTCTTGCTATTAAAGACCATTATTGCTTTCTTATTGGCACATTTTGAAGGCCAAATTAAATGCAATTATCTGTAAATGTGAATCACTGCAAGTGATTTTTTCCTGCCAAAAATATTTTTATAATTCAACATCGAGTTTGACCTGGGAAGCTAGTGGCATCGTTTTAGAAAAGACAATAACAACAAAAAACTTTACAATGTAAGCCGTAATTTACTCTCCTAACATGTACAAATTGAAATGTTTTTAAGATTATTTAAATTAACTTTTGTTCTTTCTGATGCCTTCCTGTGTGTGTTATTAGATACCATTTAGTGATGTTAAGGCCTACCTATCTCTAATAACATATATCAACAGACACAAGGCTTATTTGAAGGGATTTCCTATATGTGTTTAGACTATGGATAAAACTCTCTCATTCACTTGTAACAAAGTTCTGTCTTATTTCCCGTGTATTACCTCTTGTGCTTTGTTAGGACGCTCTACCTTTCCATCTTTTCTTATACTTGCTACATGCTGATCTAGGCAAGGTTGTGTTTCATTACACGTGTTTAATCGCATTTATAGAAGTGAGAGAACTTTCCTCCTGACCAGAGACTTTGAATGTCATTGTGGTGTAACTACTAAAAAAGTCCTGAGAGCCAAAAGGGGGGAACCGTCAGCAAGCAGTGGTGCAACTGGTGCATTGATACAAATTAAAGCAATAAGAATGAAAAGGAGGAAAAAAGAAGAAAAGATCAAACGCTCTCATAATTTGTGTGAGGGGGACAAGACTGAGAAATTTCTGGCAGTGCTGGAACTGCTAGAATATCTTCTTTGTTAATGTAACTGACGTACACTAAAATAAGTTGTGGTTAGCACTGTGGAAATAATCACAACTAAATGAATTGAGGAAGCATATATTTTACTGTAGCTTAGCCAGTTTCGTGATCTCACATGAGATCACAGTTCTCCGGATCAGAACTAGATACAAAGTTAGCTTTGAGAGCAGATGATAGGCAAAATTCCCACGTTTCCTGTATTATGCATGAAACATGCTCACTTGGCCCTCGCTGCGTGCTCCTGCACTCTGGAGCTGCTGTCCTTCAGAGGCAGCACCATGGTATCTCCTCATGCGTCCTGAACCTCTTTTGCACAAAGAGATACTAGGGTTAAGCATCAAAGGGGCCTATCTCCTTGGGAAGGAATAAGCAAACCTGAGAGAAGGTGCGCACTTTTGAGCCACAGCCTTGTGCTGATGCCCCTCCATGATGTAACCGACACCACAATCAACCCCCAAAACGTCAGATTCTTCTGTTATCCACAATGCAAATACCTTTTTGTTTACATTAAAGTCATATGAAATGATAAGCATTGGATCAGAGAAAGGTAGAGATGTTTTAGTAGGGAATAAAGTGATAAAGTAACAGCAAAACTGTGAAAAGAACCTAAACTTAGATTAAGAGCAGGAAAAGGCCTCTATAAAAAAGTTTCAGTTTGTATTGACCGGATCGAGTCCTTAATAGAGGAACTTTTTGTGATACTGCTTGCTTTTCCTACTTTCCTGAAGTGTATACCACATGAAATTTTGCGGAAATTTTTTTAAAGTATTAAGTTTATTGTGTTAAGTGTATTAACATATTTTTAAGTATTAAGTATAAATCAAACACTTTGCATGAGTAAGTATCAGTGTGCTTATTAATCAGATGCCAAATTTGTAATGCCTTTCTCTTCAGTTAGTGACTCACCAGCACTCATCAGTGTTGTCACTAACTGAAGTTAGCTGTCTTCTGACACATTGTGATTGAGTAAGAACTGATGTTTTGTCAACAGCAACTGTCACTTTCTATTTTTTCTCTTGTTGATGTTGCTAATCTTAATCTGTCTGAACACGAAAATTGATCCGTTATTTTGTGGCTTTAATTTTTAAGCAGATTTTTAAATGGTTCTAAACTCTTCTGTGCAGATATAATCCACTTGCAAATAAGAATATATGATCCTTTATATTATGAGAAATTAAGACTTAATGCACTTCGTTAAATCCACCATATAATAAAGGCAACACAGCGTTTGTATAAGAGCAATATTTGGACTAGTTCATCTGCCCCTCTCTCACGAAATCAGCAACATCTGTGTACTCTTGGGGACAAAAGACTTGTCTTTGTACTGTCTGTGAAATAGCCCAGTGAAAATCTGACAGTCATGAACTTCAGCAATGCTTGAGAAAGGAGTGAAGGAAAGCTGAAGTGTATAAACTAAATGTACAGTGCTGAACTGAGAAAGTTATTGTGTCCATTGCATTTGAGTCATGAAAATTGATTATGTTTAATGAACCGTTGCCTATGAATTTTCTGTGAGAGGCTTAGAAGACTTCCAACATCAGAGCCTTTCTCTTCAGGCTACAAATCTGAGGAACTCTCTAATATGAAAATGTCAAGAAACTTTATAACAGAACTGATAAAATTAAGCATAATGAATCAGCAATGGTACATCTCGTCTTTCCAGGCGAAATCATTGGTGTTCGCCACAGAATTCTGAAGGAACTCAAATATGGAATTCCTGACTGCTAGGTGTGCTGTGTAATGTACAATTGAAATTGACCATGGGCTGGTGAATTAGATGCTAAGGTTTTTTTAATGGCTCTAGGTATGAATGAAGAAGTCACATAATATGTTCTTTGACTCCTAGAAAGCTAAGAGAAACTGTAATAAAAACTCGAGTTGGTAAAATAATGAAAAAATAAGATTTTATACAGATATAGCAGAAGGAAATCATGCCTCATTACTCTGTTAAAATTCTTCGAAAGAATAGCTTTTGGATAGCACAGATCCAACTACTTGAGTATATGTCTTCATTATTTGGAGTGTATGAGAAGTCCCACTCTAGGTACCACACTTGCCTCCCAGATGGAGAGGGGACCCTTAAATGCCCAGACCAGTGTTAGGTCTCACAGACAGCTTCAAACTACATTTGTGGTGGGCATGTTAAGTCAGGGGGGCACTAATTTAATCATCTGAAGTAAAATTTCTGAACTGCATAAAATGTAAATGTAGGGATCACAGCTCTAATTGCTTTAAACGCCTGATCTCTTCTTTGTCAATTAGTTCCTAATATGGCCATAGCTTTGGCATTCTTTCAGCAAAGTCTGTCACTAAAAAAATCTTAAGGAAACTTATGATAAGAAAGAAGGTCCCCTTTGAGAATTGACTTACCAATAGCAGGAAATGGATAGCAGAAATGAGTTGTCAGTTTTAAACAAGTGAGGAGACTACCAATAGGGTTCACTAGATGTCTTTAACAGTGCCAGCATTGTTCAGCGTATTAGTAAAAGTTGTGGAAGAGCATTACAATGACAGTCTTCTACTGATGCGAAAGTATTAAGTGTATTCAAAATTAAAACCAACCACAAAGGGTTGCAGAAATGTTTCTTAAAATAGATAGGAAGAAAAAAGATAGGAAGAAGGGAACTAACAATTTCTATATGAGGATGAGCAGACTTATAGAACAGATTCTATACAAAAGTCTATACAAAAAGGGACCAATTATTCTAAGACTCTTCAATCTATGAAAGAGACAGCAAAAGAAGAATATCATAAAGGTCTATAAAACCACATGAAGTACAGAGAATGTGAACAGAGAAAAATTATTCAGTCTTTCTCATAGCATAAGAACAAGGAGGCCCTACAAAAATATCACTAAAAGGCGGCTTTCAATAAAAATATCTATTTTTGGTCACCACAAAGTGAAATCATTGGCACAGTTGTCTCTGCATGCCAAAAATATATGTAAAAATACTGAAAAAATAGGAAAACTTCAAGTTTGGAAGCCTATCAAGAACTGCTAAATGTATCGAGGTTGTATGGTTCTGACTTGTGAAGGTCCTTATCCGCTCAACAGGCACTGAAAGGGTATGCTAGAGTTCCCCTCTCCATCTTTCCACTCTCCTGCTGCAGGAGAGCGTGCTGCACTCCCAGCTGCATGGGTAATGTGCTGAATATGCAGAACTAAATGCAGAACTGAACCTCTGTTGTCTTATCTCTCTCTGCTGATGCCAGCAAATTGGCTCTAAACAGGGTCCTCACACTGACTCTTTGATGAACCGTAATGCTCTGATTTGTAACCAGCAAGAGGCAATGAAATGAAGAGGATAAAGCTCCTTTTCCGTACACCCATGCTGCTCATGTGTACCTGGAGAATTCATTGTGCAAATATGCATGCTTATTCTTAACATTACATGAATTCATTGAAACTACCCGTTCTGAAAATTGGAACTTTAGCTTTCAAACTGCTAGCTAGCAAATAACTTCTACTAAATATACAGTTATCAGAAATTACACACGTAGAAACCAATAACTCACAAAAGAGAGAAGACAGTGAAATGAGTTGATTACCAGCTCATAGGAAAACTTACTAGTTCTGTTTTTGTAGTCAAACCATACTGAATTTCAATACATTCTGTATTGCAGATGTTTGCAAGCAAGTAAGTGTTCACAAACAAGACATGCCTGCTGTTTGTTTATTTATGTGGTTTGCCTGTCTCACCAACTTTATTTGTTTAAATCTGAAACATTCTCTGTAGTGTTTGAGTTCCTGCTCTTAGTGATTTTAATGTCAAAGTGGTTTTAGACTAGGTCCATTAAGCAATCGTTACTTTGTAATTATAATTTTGTTGATGGACTGCAAGGTTTGTGTTCAGCAAAACTGTCGCAATGAAGTGATCATACTTTGCTCCCAAAGATTGGCCACCTAAATCTAAATTCTAATGAAAGAGAAATACTTGACACATTTTTTTTTTTAAATATCTTGGTGTCAGGGTGGTGTAACGTTAAAGAAGAAAAAAATACCAGGGGCTGCCTTACTCTGAAACAGTTTCATGGGGTTTTTTGTTTTTATTTTCAGGCTTGCATGCCTGAAATATTTAATGCCATTATGCTAAAATTCTGATTTATAAAAGTTTGGTTTCCTAAACTGTCAATGTACTCTTCTCCAGGAAAATTGTTACTTCAAAATGATTTAGAACAAGTGATTTTAATCATATATAAAATATAATCTTGGAGAGTGGGGGCAGGCAAACTCTATACTTTTGGTAAATAGTGCCCATAGTAGTATTGTTTTTTCAGAATACAACATAGGGGTCAGAATTTGAAAATTTGTAGGTTAGAATGTAATTTTGTTAATATCTCTTGAAAAATTCCATCGTTTTGGTTGCATAATAGGCCTTTGAATTCTGTGCTGTTGCATATTCCAGTTTTGCAATGTGAATCATTTAATTCTCTATGCTTTATATAGCTTTAATATTTTTATTAGACAAGTGGCTATGAGCATCCATTTTATTTATGATCCCAAATAATGTGAAGGGTTCATATAATAAAGTGACACTGCACACAATGTGTCCTGTACATGTTGTCTATGTTGGACGTTGACAGAAATTGATATAAGTCACTGAATCCCTTTACTGTCCTGTGCTGGAGAACACCTGGCTCTTGATCTTTCTGTTGCCTTTATTCCATTTCCCAGCTATTAGATTTATTCTTTTCCTAGAGAAATAATAAGCTAGCTGATGTAAGGAAAAAAATGTATTGGTGGGTTCTCCAGGCTGAACTTCTTATAAATGACTTACTTTGTGATTCCTTCCTTCCCTCACAGAAATAATCTGTAAGAAATGAAACGTGACAGCCCCGGAATAGATGCATAGCATAATCTAATGAATAACATAGCTATTTATTGAGCAAATGTCTGTAGTGGCAAGCTTTTTTTCTTTATTCAGCTCAGTGTTCTTACAGATTTGCTGCAGGACTCACCGAAGTTTTTAAAGGTCCCCAAAATGTTTAAGCATTTTGACACGGGGAGTGTCAGTTTCTTGTCTCTCTGGTGAATATATTTGATCTCCTAACTGAAATGAGAAATACTGATACAAAGCTTCCCTTCCAAAATGGGCACCTGCATTCTGATCTCAAGAACACTGCAGATGATGCAGTAGGGACTGTGGGTAAAGAAGGTGGACAAGAGAGCGAGGATGAATGAAACTTAAGAGTAAGACTTCTTAAATTCTTCTAATCACAGTTTCCAATATGGCAGAGAACAGGAGGAGGCGCTTGTAAACCAAACTTTTCATGATGGCAGAGCAGCAAGATCATCGATACCTGCAGAGATATTAAATTGTATACTTTCTGTAGCCCAGGATATAGATACTTTGACCTTAAGATATTATTCTGAATACAAGCAAAAGAATATTAAAGAATATTACTGAGTTATATTGAATAAATAGATGTATTATCTTCCATCTGTCACTAGCAGATGTGTTTTCAAGGTGTAGCACTGTCATAGGGCTTTCCTAAATCTTCCAATATGACAGTGTAAGTTTCCCAAAATAGATATTGAATTTGGAGATTCAGGGATGGATGTAGCTGCAGTCTAGATGTGGGGGGTTAAAAAGTCTCTCTCCTGCTACATGTCCTAGAGTGCACAGCCCAAATGAAGACAGAAGACAATAGCTCCCTTAGCACTTCTGATAAATCTATCTTTCATATTCTCATAATAGTCTTAATAACAAATGCAGAGGTAATATAATTTTTTTATTCCTACTTGATATTTTCCCATTTATAAAGTTAGGGATTGTACTCATTTTCTCAGCTGTAGCACCATGTAGGAGCTGCTATGCTATGGTCTTATTCACTATGGATGCTAAATACTTTTTAATAACCCTATATTTCTCACTATTATCTTCCATATTGTAAATATGTGAAATTCATCTCTATTTCCTAGGTTTATGATCGTGCTGGCTATATTAAGATAAATATTTGTCAAATAAGTCCATGATAATGGCAAACTAGACTGGGAGAATACCTGGAGGCTAAAATTAAGACTAGAATGTAACAGAGGATTTTAATTCGATTTTATGTTGCATTTTAGTATTAGATTTAAACTATCTTATTAACTATCTTATTACTGTTTTTCACTCCATAAAAGATTTTATTGTTTGTGTATTTTATCTACAATGATTTTACTCTTTCTTCAAAGGCTAAACCAGTTGATTTGCTAAACCAGAAATAACCCTCCAAAGGTTTTTGTCTTTACAGACGTGGACAATCAAACAGTCTCGTTTTCCTTCAGAACAGAATTTATTGTAAGAAAGTTCTTGGCAAAATATCAAAGGGATTTCTGTTTGGCTGTGCCTCATTTAAGGAACTAGCATATTGAGTACAACTGATTTATCTGGCTGGGCAAAGATTCTCCTGTTACTGTTAAGAAATTTGGTCTTCTAGGAAACCCCTTAATTTACCTTGCATGTGAGTGATAGAGGGAAGTAGGCACTCTATACATAACTGCAAACGTTTCTGGAAGATTTTTCATTCATAGAGCAATTTATAGAGGCCAGTGTGTCTTAGGTTTCCAGTAAGAAACACTTAATCTTGTTGATTAAGTCTTGTTGACTTAATTCTTGTTGATCAAGGATCTGGCCATGAAAATGGTTAAGGTTAATGTAATTGGTGGTTTGTTTTAGGAGACTCATTCAAAAACAGCTTTTTTAATGTGTGTCTTCACATTCTTATTATATGAGAATTTTATTTGACAGCGCATTTTTTTTAACCTACTTTTAGCCATATACAAAATAAATGAAGGCAATTCACTGCAGAATTGAGAGTCAAACCTACATGGCATGCTAATAATGCATCTAAGGAGATCACTGATGATATTTTCATGGTACTTTCTAGTAGGTCATGAATAAAGCGTTGCAGCTCACTTATACTATTGTACTGAAAAGAAAAGTCATCACAGAAAGCTCTGGAATTTATGGTTCGGTACTTGCTTATTGGAAAATACACAAATAATATATCTTACCTCTATTTTGTTCATTAGGCTTTGACAGAGGCACCAAGTTCTTCTATAAAATAGTTCTGCAATTAATTGCCTTGTCGGGAAGTCTAAAATAGAAGCTTATTATTTTGTAATTTGACAAGCCTAAATACTAGCATTTTCTGTAATATGGTGTCACCTCTGCAACACTTCAGACCTCTTGTTTGAAGTATTGAATATGAGTAGCTTTGATTGTTCTTCAAAGTGTTTTGTGTTTTCCTTTCAGTGTTGTGCATGTTAAATGAAGCATATTAGGTAAATGTGTTATCTTGCATATATTATTGCTTGATATACTCAAGTTTAAAGCACTGTCTTTTTGACCGTTCCTGATGATTTCTCTTTACAGAGATATCTACTAGTTGTTTAAACAGTCTGGCCTTTAGTACTGCGTTTAGGAAAAAGGTGGTAGGACCTGTAGCTGAAATAATGCACTTTTTGGAAGTCAGACTTCTTTTACCTTCACTGAACTTTGAGATAGAAGGTCTTTTTGAAATGTCAGGGAATTAAAAAAAAAAAAAAGTTTGCTGTTATGTCCTATCAAAATATGTTAATTTTTTACTTCAAAATACAGCTTGAGCACTCGGGTCTATTCCATCTTCATGATCATGTGTTCATACAAACCTTGACCATGTTATGTCCAAAGGCTCATTAATTCTATGTAAAGGGGAAAAAAGTTTTTGAGGCCGTTTCTAGGCTTTTAATACTCTTCAGGTATAGCTACATCTCTGGCCAAGGTCTGTTTTGTGTTCGTTTAGGAAACTGTTCTTCCTGAGGGATTCTAATAATATTTGTAAAAAGTTTAGTTTTGTTGAAATAACTGCCTTTGTTCCCAGTGCTTCACTGCGCTTAGGATGAAATCAAGGCTTAGGCTTCTGTGCAACCTTGGTCTACACTCTCAGTTTCCACAACACAGGATAATTTGTTCTTATATCAGTAAACCACTTGTGCTATAAACATACCCTGAGCTGGGGCGTCTTTACTGTAGTAGTTCCTCAGCAATAAGTATGTTTTCTGTGATCAGCAGCATCAACTAATTGGGTGCCCACAGTTTATATATTTAGAAAAAATACATTTAACATAATTGTTTAATTTTAACTATATTAAATTCATATCTTTAAATACAGATTCCATTTTCTGTTTTATATTCTTTATTGTCAAGGCAGGAGTCACCCCTAAGGTGCTTTTGGTAGCTTAGCATTTGAGGAGACTGGCATAATGACAGCTCTTTTAACTAGATGGTATTCTGTCATTATTGTTTTCTTCCAGAGAGCTCTAATTATAATCCAGGCATTTCAATTGCTGTGGGTGGAAACTTGGCAGGTGCAATATTACTGCAGGACCAATTTACTCTTCCAAATTTTGAAAATATTGGTTTAGATGCATTTGTTAAATTGTGGAAACACCAGTTGAGTTTGGGATATTTTAATAGCATATTATTAAAGACACTTTAAAATTAAGAGGTAGCACTTGGTATGTCATCTGCATGACTGACACTAGCAAAATAATAAGAAAGCGGAAATTATTGATTATGTATGGCATGAGGGTGTCCATTAAAAGCTAACTTTTCTGTAAGGCTTCAGGAAGGATAATATAAATATTTTTTCCCATGTGTAGCTCAAATAGCTAGTAAAGAATAGACTAATTTGTGATCCTTGCAACTTGAGGCTTTCTGTGAGCTAAAGTAGAGCAAATTGTCACTAGAAAAGCCATTTTTTTGTCTAGCTGTCTGAGTCAGTGGGCTCTAGTAAAATACCCACCAGTGAAGCTTCCATTGTATGAGAATATATACATGGAAGATTTGCCCTATGGCAGATAAGATGCGATTCCATAAGTCTAAACGACTTGTTCAGTTGATACTTTGAACACATGTGTAAGGATGTATTGATTTGTATGCTACATTTAACTGGTTATTTGGAAATAACCTTCTTGCAGTAAAAGAGATAGAAATTAATTAGGAAAAAAGTAAACTAGGTGGACGGTTTTCTTCATCCTCAGTAATGTGCAGCATTTAAGTATGTGCTCAAGATGATTCGTGTACAAAAAAAGAAAAGAAGGAAAATGCTTAGTGGCAAGTATTGCTGAATCAACAGTCACCCTCCCTTGGAGCAAGCTGGAGCATCTGCTGCAGCTTAGAGGCACTGAATCTGGTGACTCCTCTGCCTAAGTACCCATGCTACGGAAGCCAAGCAGTACGTCTAGTCTCATTTCTACTTTCATGAGTCTTTCTGAACTTCCGTTACAAAAACTCTTATCTGAAGCACATCCATTTTACTTTCACATGGTTTTCCAACATGGTCAAATTAAACCATCTGGGATCTTTTACAGGGAGGGCCTTCACATCTGTGTCAGGAAGCAGTGGGAGATTTGTCCTTTTGCTGATAGATGTTCTGTGGGCTTCCCAGAAATCTTCATCTAAAATTTTTTATCCTGAATCCTTTTTAAGGGATCACTGTGCCTTCAGCAAGGTTGTTGCCTGAGGCCTAGATGTGTTTCCGGCATAGGTCCTTCATTATTCCATTACTGCAGTGTCAGCGGTGTGCTTTCTCGCTGGTTATCTGTGTCCTCTACCAACACCAATGACATGTCTTATTAAAATAAATCCTACTGACTCCATTCTTTTGGAAACGTCTCATACACTTCCATTGAGATTTGTCCATTAAAATATGAAAGAACTCTTAACAATTGAATTAACAAAGCTGAATCCTTGTATCCAGGCTACACGGTTTTGAAAAGCAGTTTCTGGAATCATTGCTTCATTAAGGACCTTTATAGACAGTATAGAGTGCTGACACGGTCCAATCTGAATACTTCAGAGGAATATGAATTTGTATTAAGACTAAGGTTAAACCTTTCAGACAGCTTTTCCTATTTCCTCATAGAAAGAAATTCAGCACAGAAAGCCAGATTTAAACCTAGGAAATTAAAGACTTCAGAAATAAAGGCTTTCACTATACTTCAGCTAAATTTTTTGCGCACTAGACGACAGTGTGATTAGGGCACAGCCATATTCCACTCACTGATTTGGTCTCGTGAAAGATGGCATGTCTGCCTGATAGTGTCACTCCGAGTTTAATGTTTTAAGTGGCAAAAATAAAATAAGATGAAATAACAATTTGAATTTTCACCTCATGTCTGTGTATAGCCACACTGTTGTATTTTTAATGAAATGTTAAAAGACTTTAAGTAAAAATGTCAAAGACTGTGCCAGTACTTTCCTAAAGCCTTTTCTTTTCACATCTCTTGAGTTTGTTCACTAGGCCATGGTATGCTGAGGAACAAGCCAGAACTGTATATCTTACCGTTCTAAAAATGTTTTGCTAATCTTTGAACTAAAAAAAACCAAACCTTCCCATACAAGTGAAAGAGCAGAAGACTATAGAGGATTTAAAGAACAAAAGTGGTCAGACTGACTTTACCGATTTAAGTCCTTCGCATTTCTTGTCCTATGCATGTTTAAAGAAAAAAATCCCTACGACTGTGGGGGACAGACAAATTACTGTGTACCTATTGCAGGTTCTGTGCTACTTCTCAACAACAGCAAAAAGCCTGTACAAATAAAGCAGGCCATTGAGTTCTGTATCTTTTCTTGAACAACTGACTTTTATCATTTTATTTTCTCTTTCTAAAGAATAAGAAAAACCTACATATTGCTGGGGAGCTGTTTACTGTTGAGTTAGCTTTTTAGGTAAAGATGCTTGAAACAGTCCAATCTGACAATAAATGCAGTGTACAGTAGTAAGCTGGGGGACATTCTTAAGATATTTTCCGAAGAAACTCGGTCACCTTTACGAGTGATATTTGATTAGTGAAGTAACAGAGAAAATGCCATCCGCTAAATCTAAAGGGGTCTAAAATACTCAACTGTTCTAAGTTTGCTGAGTGTTTTAAGGCTTCGTTTTAAAAATGTAGTCACCTCCCAGTTTTGCACGGAAATAATTTTAAAGGACTTTGAATTACTGAAAAGCAGGGTAATCATACAAGGATATTTGCTTCATAAACTGCTGTCATGAATGAGGACACAGGAAGAAAGACTATTCAGAAGCTAAAAAAAAAATCAGTATTTCTCAGGTTTGCAATAAATATTGGAAGGAAATGATCCAGAAAAATTATTTTAATTTTAAAAACCCTTGCAATACTCAATTTTAAATGGTTTTAAAATGCTTCAGCGTGCAACCGTTTTGTTCAGGAACACACCTCTCTTTCCCTCCCACTCGTCATGGTTACCCCAAAATGTCTTTCCTTTATCTGCAGATTGTCAGCATTTTTTCTTTCATCTTTCTGTATTTTTGCCGTCTCAGACTCGATTGTCAGGTTGTGAGTTTGAGCTGCCAAAGCGCTCAGGCAGTTCAAGGCTGGCTCCAGTGACCAGACTACAACAGATATCCGGTGGAAGAAGGTATTAGTATGCGAGCTTTTGAATTATTGGGATCACCAGCTGTAGCAGGAGGTGACGCGACAACTCAGCTGCATTCCCAGCTTTTCCTCATCTTACAATACAGCAGCTGACTTTCTCTGCCTGGGACCCGGGCACACAACCTTTGAACCCTTACCTTTGTGAGATCTCATCTTGAATTGATCTTAGGATGCCCAGCCTCACAAAGACTTTGGTATGCAGTTTACAGATTAAGGATATTTGGCCATCACGATCTTTAAGTGAAGAATGCAAGATTGAATGGGGTATTATCTTCACAAGAGAGCTACATAGGGAAAAGGGTGGATTTCAGTTTCCATTTATAAACCAAAACTTGACCTGAATAGATAGTACGCTATTTTCAAGTAATGTAAGAAATGGCTCTAGGGATGGCAGTGTAGTTCTGTGCACATTCAAACTACTTTCTGTGTAAGTAGATATATATTATAATGGTATTAGGACTGCCTTAGAGATATTTTAGTAGTCCATTAGTAGTGTAATTCACACTGGAGATGATGGCCGAAAAAGGCTTTCAGTGCATCTAAGGTGTGTACTTATGGTCTGCCAGCAGATCTTAATGTTGTAGTATAAGACATAAACAGATATTATCTCCATTGCAATGTCTGCCCATAAAAATGTGAATATAAGGTAAAGAAAAATCTGTGGAATTCTTGGGCATTTTGGATTTGTATTAATCCATCATTGCTCTTTCAATCTGTTCTCAGTAAACCAATGAATGAGTACATACTCTCCCTCTGTTTCTCTGCCCCCTGCCTGCTGCCTCCACTTTAGTGTGAATTTATTTTTAGCAAGCACTACTGAGAAGTTAACGGGCATTTTAAAATAGAAAAGCAGCCTAAAATGATGTTTCAATATTATAATTTGTATATCTATTAGTCATTTATATCCCATAAAAGCAACTATGGACCCACCTTTTCTTCAGTGAAAAAAAAAAGCAAAAGACTCATAAAATAAAATGATTAAACAAAAAAGGAGAAAAGTAAACCATATTTAATAGCTATGTGCACTAAACTCAAATTTCTGCTACATTGTTAGGGCATGACAAAATAGCTATGGGATTTGTAATATATCAGAGAAGAACTTTAGACAGAAACAGTGTAAAGACAAATGGAAGGTTGCGAAATACCTTTACTCCTGGAACTAGTATTGAAAAGTCGACATTATTTTGCCTATCAAGCGGGAAAATAGCATTCATTATGATATCTAGCTCTAAAGGCAGGTGATGCTTTTCCCCTCTAGCAAATAATATGGCTAAAATATTTTGCAGAGTTGGAAGGTTTAAGTAGTATGTGACTTTCCATGAAAGATATAAGATGAACATCAGTGAGACTGTATTTTATCTCCAGATCTGAATGAAAAACTGTAAAAGCATTGCGACAGGTTGACCTCAAAAGCTATTCATGTACAAAGATTTTCTACAAGCCTGGGACCTGAGACTGGAGTCCGTTCCTATCCAAGAGAAAACATCCTGATTTCCTAAGGTCATGAGAATAGCATCCTTGATGCATCTCATTTGCAGTCATCATCATCATCATCATCATCATCATCATCATCATCATGACAGTTTATCTTTTAAGTGCAAGCAGAATTCTCAGTGCCTTACGTATGTTCTTTATAATTAGACTTTTGCCTCTTCAGGACCATGATCATTACTTGTTGTGTGCATTTACTGAGCATAATAAAAATTTGCTGAAGTCTCCAGATGCCGGAGAAGTGCTCACAAATGCTAATACTAATAAAGGCCTGAGCAACCTTATGAAGAACACCCATCACCTCAGGTCAAGGAGCCAGACCTTTAAGTAAACTCTCCTCACAGTCCTAAATGATTAATCTGTCAGAAAGGCACCATACTGTCCCCAGGAGGTCTTCCTCAATTGTGGTGTTTTCCGAACAATTCAAACTGTCTTTGGTTCCTTCTTTTCTGCCACGTTTTTGTTTGGCTGTAGCTTGTTGGTGGGCTCTTTCTTACGAAATCTAAAATAAAGGTAGGCTATATATTCCTTTTTTACTGACTGGTGAGCACAGCTGGTTTCTTGCAGATGTTATTTTTGTCTACAAGTGACTAGTTTGCTTTCTTCTCTAATGCTTTGGCATTGCCAGTTACTTAACACTTTGATATTGCCAGTCAGCAGCTGTGGGGAAATACATATTTAAGAGGCTTCAGCACAAAAAAGTAGGAATTTATAATTACATTGTTCAAAGCCTCATACAATGAACTACAAATTTATGAGAACTCATTCAGTGAATGAAGCAAACCTCTTTCATAGCTTCCTTCTCTCTGAATGATTAGTGAATAGAAGAGATATTTCAGATACAATATCTGAAGCAATTTCAGAGTCACAGATAGTGTGTAGACATCTTAATGTTTTCTCTGTTTATAATTTTCACTGCTTAATGCTTCAAATCTTAAGATCCTATTGTCAAGAAATGGGGCCGGGGCTGTGATTTACTTGACAGTAAAAAATTTTCAAGTAAGTTCACGAATGTGCGTATTTATCATTTCTGAGAGTTTTGGCATTCCAGATTTGGAAATACTGTTTCCAAGATCTCATTCTCATGCTATATAGTTTCATATTTAATAAGCTAAGATTCTAGTTTTTCACTTTTTCAAGAAGGATGGAAGTTCTTCAATCACATGCATTTAGAAATCTTGGCTCCTTTAAACAATATAACTGTAGAATGTTAAAATGAGGTTGTACGGTACGTTATGGGAGATTTAGCAGTGAATCTTTATTTTCATTTGATTGCATCTTTGAAAATTACTGATGTTCACAAAACTTCCAGATAGGATGTATTTTGTTCAACTTTTCTTCTCTTGCCTGGAAAAACTGTTGATGAATTAGAAAAAATGTGATAATGTTAGAGGTTCTGTGAGGATAGCTGTTTGCCATGCTGAATACAGTATTCAGGATGGATTTTGCTGGAGATCTGGAATACGCATATTGAAAAAACTACATATGTTACCTAAATGTAGAGTCCTAGAGGATAATTTTAAGGATATGGAAGTACTTTTGTCAGGCCAAAAAGATGCCAGGCTGCATACTAACAGCTAAAAACTACGGAGAGCTGCAGGTTTAGTTTAAAATTATTGGCATAGTCCTTGGCTAAAATCAAAGGTCATTGAGCTGAGTATCCTGTCTCTGGCAGTGTCCAAAACCAGAAGATTAAGGAAAAATATGCCAGTAGAGCAAGCACATCATGATATGTTTCTTGCAGTAACCTCAGAGTCTCCAGCAGTTGCAATTCAGAGACTTCTAGATCCCCTGATGTTTTTGGGGGGCTTAATAATCTGTAGTGAATTTCACTTCTGTGAACCTGCTAGTTTGTCCTTAAATTCATGCAAACTTTTAGCCTCTGCAGCTGCCTTCTGGTAGAGTTCACAGCTTTGCCAGATCTCGTATGAAGAAACACTTCCTTCTATTTGTACTGAAACTGTCACCTGCCAGCTTCTTCTGGTGCCTCCCCAACTTCTTTTAGTGGATGATTCAACGTGCAATGTTGTTTGCTCTTCAGATCACTTTGGACTGATCTTTTAAAGAGTATTTAATAGAAAAGATTTCCTAAGTCCTAAGTCGTGTAGTTCCTTGAGGCAGCCTTTAGCATTGGATGGCACTTCACACAGCTTTTTTTTTCCTCCACACTAAAGCCCTGAACTGCTTACCTTTTTCCTTGCAGAAGGGTGACTGAACAGCTCCAGTTCTTCACATAATCTTATTCCCCTGGTTAGGACTTTTTATGCTTCTTTGGAATCGAAACCCTGGCAGCGTGGTATGTGCATCTGTCCCTGTCAGCTGCCTTTCTTTGCGTGTGGGATTCTGCTCTCATTAGAGGTAATGTGGTGCGAAGTATGGTCTACCCACAAAAGTGGGATTTGATTTATGACAAAACAGAAATCTCTTTTAATTATTCATGAATTTAATTCACTGGTATGTTGCTTGGAGGCAAACTAATGCTAAGCATATAGGAGGAATAATACTGAAAATGTTTTAAAACTAGTTCTGGTACTAAATAGGATTTATATTTTGAGGTTGTTAGAATAGTTCTTATTCAGAATGTGAAAACAGATGGTTTCATAAACATCTCTGTACATTTAGAATTGTCTTAAGAGTTCTTAGGCATGTTTATTTCCACTTCCTAGTCCCGCTTTATTAGTTATCTATGTGAGAACAACCCTAGAATAATTGTTTTCTTCTGCAAACTTTCTTGAGTATGGCCATATCAATTATTTATGCTTGTAAATTATGAATGTTATTTGAAGAGTGACATTTAGCATATAGAAAGACCTCATCAGGCTTACCTGGATGATCATCATTCTGAAATACACCGACCCAAAGATCAGGGCTTGTAACAACTATTCAGGTGAAATTGGAACTTTAATACAATTTTTATTTAGAAAATTCTTGCTTGTATAATGCATTAGCTTTCTTGCTCCAAGAAATGTGCTCCTACCAAGTGGGAGTAACAAGCATGATTTCTTTTATAAGTAGCATGCAACACTTAAGATTCCATCAGAAAAGGAGCAAGATCACAGAATAATAGAATAGTCAAGGTTAGAGGGGATCTCTGAAGGTCAAAACAGGACCAGACTGGATCGAGCTGCTTAGCCTTGTCCAGTCAAGTCTTGAATATCTCCAAGCATGATTGAACATGTTGAAATCTGCATTCCTGAAGACCATCCTCATAATGCTGCTATTTGTCTTGTCCGCTTCTCTCAGGATCTAAAACTCTGCCATCTTATGGTCGCTTCTGTGAGGACTGCAACTGACCTTCACATCCCTGATGAGTTCTTCCTGATTCACGAGTATCATGTTCAAAAGAGTGACTCATCTTGTTACCTTGTCAGTCACCTGAGTCCAGAAATCATCCTTGATACTTTCCAGAGATCTAGATTGCTTGTGCCCTGCCATGCTGCCCTTCCAGCAGATACTGGCATGGTTAAAGGCCCCCTTGAGAAGCAGGGCCTGTGACCACAAGGCTCACTGTAGTTGTCTAAGAAGGCTTCATCTGCTCCTTGCCTCGGCAAGGCGGTTTGTAGCAGGTGCACAGCAGGGTGTCACCTAGCTGCATCTGTCTTCTGCTCCCCCCTGCCCCGCCATTCTTCCACAGCACAGCTCTGTGCATTTGAGCTGCTCATTTACATTGAGCACAACTCCTTCTCCTCTTGATGACCAGGCACTGGAGAACTTCATTTACTCAGGCAGGGAATATCAATATGTTTTATCACATCTGTGGTTTTAGTCACTAGCTTTTAATACAAGAGGGTACCAAACAAGTAACAGAACTGGTAGGCAGAGTATGTTATACAATGGTGACTGCACATGTGGCATATCAGTAGGCATGTCATTAATTAGCTTTGATTACCCAGATTTATGTATATTTTGGGAAACAGTACTGAAAACCTCAGGAAGTCTGACAGTTTTTTGCTCCAGTATCCTTTGACAGGATCAAGTTTACTGACAGGAGGACTAAGGATACAGTTGTTTTGCCGCTCAGTGGAATTCAGTAGAAGCTATTGATAAGTGATACCAAGAAAACTAAAGCCTTATTCTCACTTTAAAACTCAAATAGTATAGAGTGACTGTTTCACAATTGTTATCTGTGACAAATGCTTTAAGAATCTACTACTTCTCAGTTCATAGCTACTGCCTGTGTTAGGGTGACTGACTGTTTTAGTCCTGAAGACTCTTGCTTAAACACCGTTACTCCTTTTATAGCCCCCCGGCATGAGATTTACATGCTGTGTTACACAACTGTAATTCTGTTCTTTCATGGTGCTATGTTATCCATTTTCCACACTGAGTGAAGTGAGACTTGGCATGCTTTCTGCATGAATGTGAAGGCCGCATGCACATTAAAGAGGTCTTGAGATTGTACTTAGCTGTGTACAGAAAGATATTGCAGGGGTTTGGAGCGCTATATATTTTTATAGTCATCCAGGTAGAAGTGTATCCACGATTATTTTTTAGCTGAGACAGCATATATGGACCATTCCATCTTGAAAACTGTGAACTTTGATCATAAATGTTATAGTCCTATTAAGTGCTTTTATGAAGGACTTAACTACTGTAACATATATTATTTCAAAAGGTTTGGTTCCCATGCATTTTTAAATGTACGTGTTTTAAGTGGTTTGCAATCAGCTCAAAGACAGTCAATTACTTCTTACTGGAGCTCTCCTGACACACAGTTGTTCTAAAATGGCAGCGAACCAACAAACTCAGGGCAGAGAGCAACTGTTTGAATGAATAGCAATTTATTAGTCAAACCATTTCTTAAAGTTTAAAATGCACACTTGATTACTGATATCTTTTCGTTTTATTTTACGTTCATTTGATCTAATTAAAAGCAATTAAGCATGCAAGGATCTTGGAAACGATCATATTTCTGAAGGAAGGTAACGTGCTGATACCTTCTTTCTCCATATCGTATCAGTCCTCTTTTATGCATTTACTTTTTATGCATTCTAGAAATTGATTTTGATTTATTGTTACATGATTTATATTGTTTTTAGTCGCTGACAGATACTGATTTTGGCATCTATTTTAAATATTTCTGTTGAGTTTGTCACAAAAATTGTTTAGAAATGCTAATGAAAGTTCACACATGAAAGTTCAGTGAAGCAAGCATGTCTGGGACTCAGGAACTTTGTCCCAATATCTCCCATTTGTTAATTTGCTAGGATTACAAAAGCATATTTGTTGTATCTCAAACTACCCCTGCTGTGGAAAGAGCTCCTTTACCAATCAAACACGTTTACCAAACCGTGTAGCCTGTTGGAGGTTTAATCCTGGAGTCTCTGAGGTCAGTAGCAAAACTCCTGCCAAGATCAGATTTGCATTCAGGTTGCTCCAGTGCTGTAGAAGGGCTTTAAAATAGAAGTCCAGCAACTAATAACAATAAAAAATTATTAAAACTGCTCTAAATATTCCAGAATCTGCAACATTGTTTGATTCCATTCTAGGAAAAGACCAAATCTGATGGTGACGTTTGTCCCCACATCACATTGTCTGTCCTTCTGTGGGGCCTACAGTCAGTTAGCAGGAGCAAAATAGCTAAATTTTAGATAGCCTACTTAAACAGTTTCTACTTTTGAGGGCAACAGCAAACTTAGCAAGCAATAACAAACTATTGCAAAGCAGTTTTTCATTTTGTATCTCTGAATACATTATATTCCTCACTGATTTGACACTATGAGAAACTAAACAAAACCTGCATTATTTCTACATTTTTTACATTTTTTGGTTTGAGTTCCAGCATTCAAAGAATAATTAATGTCAGGAAGTTGCCCGAGCAGACCTACACTCTACAGTAAAGAGCACTTTCTAATTAGCACTGATGCGGATTGGAGACCGAGCATCTGATTAACATGCATAGCAGCAGCTGAATCATGAGTTGTGTGAAGGCATGTGTTGTGTAACCCACTTTCTCACCATGTTTCAAGCATTGTGTCCATTCCCTGTATTTCGTTGGCCTCTGATGGGCTGCATCCTGAGGCTCAGCAGTTCTGCAAAGAGCATGCTGAGTCAGACATAAGGTTCACTTCTGCGTTAATCCTAGGAGCAAAGCTGTGCAGCCCTGCAGGCTGTTCCTGGACCAGTTACTGGAACCTCACCCAGGCGAGCCTGCAAGGGTGCCCAGGCACCACAGGGGCCTCTTCATGTACCTGGGACAGCATTGTGGTGGCAGCCTCTAAAGCACGATTGCTTGGCCTTTTTGGCTGATCTCGTTTCAGCTGATCAGCTGCATTTTCTGCTTCATCATATGTTGGACCTTCCAGATTGGAGGGAAGGGACGGTTTGTGTGTTGTTTACTGACCGTTTCTGAACTGCATACAAGAAAGAAGGAAAAAATCTAAAAAGGAAGTACAAAATCCCATCCACCTCCTTTTTCCCAGAGGAAATGGGCAACAGCTCTTTGGGCTGCGGGACGGCTCAGATACAGCAGTGATGCAAAGCCTCCTGTTGGTGGATTGGCTTGAATAAGGAGCTGCTGACACCACCTCATACATTGTACAACAAAACTTCCTTTAACAATTAAAGTTTGGGGATGTCTGTGACTCACAAGGTAGTTTTTGCAACACTAATGATATTGGTTCAATAGCCAGATTACACTGTCAGGGTAGTGCTATCTGCACTAGGTGATGTTGCCCAAACTTCTTCGAAAAAAGATGTAATTTTTGTTTTACATGGAAGTAAGCAAGTATTTTCCCACAAGCACTATATAGAAATAGATCTGTTTAGAGTATAAATATTGAGCGATCCATTTTTTTCTAAATATGCCCAGCTTTTTTGCTGTGTAAGAGTCCTTCAACTCATAACCATAAACCAGATACGTAGATAAAGAGATGAGAAAATGATTTAAACTTCATTCATGGAAAAATGGACACCTTTGAATTATTTTTAGCATCCTTTCCTTGTAATTCAGGAAGAGATGAACAGCTTGTTTTCTTAATGATAGTGCATATTGGGGTGGGCCTACATTATCAGCTGGGGCAGCGCAAAGGGAGAAGGACCAAGGTGTGATTCGGTTCAGTCCCTTACTAGGACTGTGTATCCACATTGCATCTCTTCAGGCAGAGGTGCTCACTGGCTGCTAGTCAAAGGTGCACACAGACCCCGTGTAAAGTGCTAACTGCAGGGGGACCTTATATCCAAATTGCAAGAAGGGCACCCTAAATGGCGCCCATGTGCAGGACTTGAACCTTGCTGCCACCAGCAGGGTCACTGCTTGAGGCGTACCAAGGACGTGCTCAAATGTTTAGCACAGGGCTCAAAGTGTAGATGCAAAGCGAAAGCACACCTAAAACAAACCGCTCAGCACACTATATAGCTAAATAGATGCAGCTTTACATGTTCTGCAACATGAGGTAGCTTTTTAAGACTGTTTATCTGAAGGCATATCTACCACTGTGGCAAATGTCCCAAGCCTTCAGCTGTTTTTTATAAAATAAAGTTTTATAAAATAAAGAACTGCATGTTTCCTAATTAGTTTCATGTGTGTGCAGCTTTTCTGTCAGTAAAGCCCACAGTTTCTTAGTATATTGCTAGAGTATATTACTAGGGTACTAATTATAGTATATTTAGTATATTACTAAAGTGTATTACTAGAACCAGTAAGAATGAGGTAATCTGAGTAATGAATATGCCCAAAGATGGTTTTTCATGATATGAAAAGAATCAAAGAGTAAGCCATTTCCAGCAGTCACTTTATCCTGTATTGCTTTCTCGGTGTGCTAAACATACAAAACAGCATATATTCTTTCATGACACTCATCAACCTGTTTTTCTTCCAGTAGCTTACTAGCCTCTGGATAAAACACTCCGTTCTCTTCATTGTTACACAGTTGCTCCTAACATATAACAGGAACTTCCATGATGTCAACTGTGTGACCCTCTCTACTGTGTTTCTGTAGTTACTAATAAGCTGCATTATTAGTAATTTTTATTGCTGCTGATGGGTTAACACAGCTACTTGAAGCAATGGAAAAATACACATTTTTACTCAGCACTCATTAGGAAGCAAATAATGGTTTATCCTAGCATTTCACTGTACAGAGTTTTCAAAAGGCCTTTTAATGCAGCATTTATAAAAATTTATAAATTGATCTAATCTGAAACCTATTCATGTCATGACTCCAGTCAGTAAATTTTTGGCTTAGATTGTGAAGAAAAGACATAGGATTGTCCCTTTTCTTTTCTCTTGCACGCCTTTGACTTATCCATTCTGGAATATTGTTGGGAATAATCTTTTCCCAGTTTCAGATGCTGGTGCTGATTTTGGGGGGGTAAGATCTGCAATGCATATATAGAGCTCTAATAGTCTCTCTTTTTTTCTTTTGCCTTCTGGCCTTTCTTCAGCTGTTACCCTATTATTCCTGTTTATTAGTCTATTATTAAGAAACCCAAGAGTCCAATGTGTTGAAATTGTTATTAGGCAGTTGGGGACCTCTGTAAGAGGAGTATCCTGGGAGACTAAGACACCAGGCAGATTTCAGAACTTCACAAAGCATTTATCTGAGCTCAACTACTAGGCGATCAATCTGTTAACAACTAAAAATCAAGCGTTGATCAACCGTGTTAGTCAAGCTGCAGGTGTATGATACTATGAGTTTCATGCTGTGTTGTTAGCTCTTATGGCTGCAGACTTTGCTGGTTCTAGTTCCTGAGACTGCACCATCCAGGATGAAGAACATGTCCTGTCAGCAAGCCAGGCCTGAAGCAGGCGTTATCTCTCTTCCCCAGGCACTGTTGCGCGTGTCTGATGTTTCTCTATGGTTTTCCATGGGTCAAAACTAGTCTGGTCCGAAGGTCTACTTCCTCTTCTCATAGGTCAGAACCAGCCTGTTCTAGCTAGTCCAGATGGGTGTTACCTCTTAGATGCTGGTTTATACCAGCGTCTTCAGAGTGGTGTCATATATTTGTAGATTTTTTGCTGGTCATCTCTTTCCTTTGTATCATTGCAGATTGAGTGCCTTTACCTTAGCAGTACCATTTTTTTAAGAGAGTGCCAAGCAAACTGATACTACAGATTAAATCAGAAATAAACCCCACATTATCAAAAATAATTTTTTTAGAAAGTAGCTAAAGAATAGATTCAATAGGTGGCATAATCCAACAAAAATGCACAAATTTCTGAAGGAAAAATGGCTTTTTCAATGTTATTACTAAAGACAAGAATTGCAACTAAAATGCAGATCAAAATCTTGTATCCTTTCCGTGTTATTCACAATACTGCAGTTGATTTTTACTGACTGATTGTAAAGAGAGATTTAGTTTGTATTGTTTTTATGAATTATAAATGGAGATCCAGATTCAGAAAGGCAAGTAGGTACATAAATTCCTTTGGAATCTGGGTTATTTCTTGGAAGACATTTTAAAAGCACCATATGACAACCATTTTCACCGAGCTATCACCAATATCTGTGGTTATTTGAGGAACATATGCACACTACCTGCTGGTAGCCGCTGCAACTTGTTTGCTTAAAACGTTAAATTTTTGCAACCACTTTAATGTGCAGACCTGTAATGTTGCTAAAAAGATCAGTTCAATATCTATTCAAAATGGCTTTTCATGTAGTCAGCAATTATTATTTCATTTATTTTCCATATGAAGAATTGCAAGTAGATTGAGAAGTTGTGAGATGTTAAAAGGAAAAATGAAACGTTTACATTCTTTTCACTGTAAGAAAATTATCTAGTACGTATGATACCTGCATAGATTATATTATTTACAGTAGCACTCCAACAGAAAAAAAAGGCCTATAAACAGATGAAACAAATGCAAGTCCTTTTCTTTTCTTCCCCACCTCTTTGGCACAGCTAATCACAGAGTTTATGTCAATGTGAGGAAATAAAAACGGAAGTTTTAAAGTGTGCTAGAATAATAGACACAAATCAGCAGGCAATGTGAATCACAACTGTAACAGGCTTGTGGCAATATAAAAGTCTGAAAAGCTACCTCATCACTCAGGTATTGGTTAAAAAGTAGAACAGCTGTGCAATGAGTGGGACGAACTGTTGTGTCCTGAAGTAAGGGAACGGCATGTCACGGAGAGCTGGGCTACTGCAGCCTCCTGGGGCGGTGCCACTTGCACAGCTCCTCTGGTGAAGCCATTTGTCAACCAGCTAGCAAGCTGCCATGCACCTAAATTTGGATTTGTCAAAAGAAATAGAACTTGTCTTTGAATGTCCTCACTTCCTGCTGTTTCACTTTGTCATAGATGTTCTGCTGTCTACCTTGAGGATACTATATCCTTGTTGCTTGATTCTCCAGACGGGCAAAAAGGAACAACACGTTTTAGACTCCTACTTGAGCTCAAGCAAAGCAGGAATACTTGTTCATTTAAGCATGTCATTTAAATTAAGTACCCCCCTCATTGCAAACAAGCTTGCTGGGAATAGCTACAGTGGATGCAGGGAAACTCCCTAAACACTTCTTGATCATAATAAGTATGTGGTAAACCCAGCTTGTCAGCTGGGTGTAAGCATAAGACTGTAAGAACAAGCATCATCCCTCAGGCACTTAAGTTAATGGAGTACCTCCATTCTGCATGGGTAAATAGCGGTTGCCCTTTTCACCAGGAGATGATCACCAATCACATCAGCCACTGTGGCTGCATGGATTTTCTCACTGAATTGTAAAATCTGCTCCAGCTTCACATGAGGATGCTGAAAGGGAATTTATACTTGATTTAACTGTTCTGTGTAGCTAGATGACACTGAGTGTTGACTATGTGCATGTGCCAGAAAATGTAATGAGTTTGACTGAACGCTTTTGAACCTTTAAAAAGGAGGGTGACTAATTCACTCATATGGCATCACAAGAAGTTCAGCTAAGTCAATAAAAACAAGTAGGATTGAAAGCAATACTACCTCGGATGCACTAATATTTTGTGTTTTGAGTTTTGGATTTTGCTGCCAGAATAGGTTTGGTCTTACAGATAGCTTTTCATCGGCACAAGACTAAAAACCTCATTTCATTACTCATTTTGTTTCTGTATGATACCTCTCATCCCTTTCATCATTCCTTTGTAAAATGAAAACAACAGTGAGGTGTCTCCTGACTTCCTAATTGGGAAATGTTAATGAAAGACAAAAAAATTTAGGTGTTAATAAGGTAAAAGAATGAAAAGAACTGCAAGAACATTTGCCTCTCACACGCCCTGCATAGATAAAGTGATTTAGCACTAATTGCATGACTTAATAAAAGTGATGCAGGTCTTACCAGTTGTCCCATTTAGGAATCAGGGAGGAGCTTCCCCCGATTCATGCCAAATTGTCATGGTGATCTCGGTAACTATAGACATTTTCCTTACATCAGGAGGGTGTCAGAGGCAATGAGAACTGAAAGTTTAGTAAGCAGAAACAGGAAAGGAAGCTTCAATGGTCAGAATACCCAGCGCAGTACATGCGCTATCAGACAGGTCTCAAGTAATTGAACAGGGAATTTCACTGAGGTATTGTGGCCCTGAGAAGGGGAGAGACCCAACTTCATTGTGGGCTGAGATGATCCCTCCTCCAAGGTGGTTTATAGCAAACTATCCATTTTTTTTTTGTGCTTCAGGGAAGCTAACTTCTCAAGGAAAGTCCAGATCAGTCACAGTGTACAGTGCCACAAATTCAGCTGCCACATATGTGAGCCATTGTGTAGCATTAAGTTGAACTGCATCCTAAAGCTTCAGTCCAAATCACACATCTCATTTTCTTCTTGCACATTTTGGTCAGTGAGGCACTGATCTTGGTTAAGTCTTTTCAGGGTTTATATGGGTTTTGTAATACAAAATAATAGCAATACTTCGTAATTAAGGAGTTTGTCCTTTTTGTTTTCATACTGACAAAAGTTGCTGTATTTTTGTCTTTTTAATAAAAGGAGCACCCATTTAGGTATGGAAACTTGACTATTTGGCTATTATAAGTAAAGACACTATTAGAATTTTTTGGTTTGCTTTATTTATTCTCAAAGATCAGATTGTACACCTGAAGGGTTTCCAAAGTAAAATGTTTGGAATTTGGCTCGTAATTTATACCCTCAAATTTCTTTGCAGCCAGGATTTAAGCTCTAGACTGATAAAAAAGTATTGCCAAAATCTATCCCTTGATAAAAGTAAAATCCAAACTCAGTCACTTAGAAAGGACATCTTCGTACATGAAGAAATGCAGTACAATACAGTATTCTGTATTTCATTGTGTCAGTTTTAAATTGCCCTTGTAAGATTCATGACATCACTAATCTCAAAGGCAAAAATTTCTCCACTGTACAAGATTTTACACTAATGCTTGTACATTAGCTGAGACTGAAGACATCCCCTAGTGAGATGAGTGCCATTTCTGTTCTCTGGTAATCACATCTGGAAGAAAAAAATACCTAAATAACAAATGTTTGTGGACACAATCTATTGTGGAACTAATCCCCCCTTAAATGAAAATTTTAGTCAGAAATACTGCATTTGGCTTCTGCTAGATCCATTTTGTGCTTTTGCACTGGAAAGTGGGCTCCTTTCAAAAACCTGTGTTTTCATCTTTGCCATTCCCACTGTTTAAAAGAATTTGTTGTTATAAATCTCTACTCACTGTAAACTCAAACAACAAAAGAATTCTAGAATTCTAGAATTTAATAGATTTCTTCCTTTATTCTTCCTAAAGTTACACCTGAGATAATACTACAAATAAAATTATACATTAGTTTTATGGTAGTTTTCTTCCTTGTATATCCCTTTGCAGAGGTGGAAAGCGTAATTACATGCATACTTGCAAACACAAGCTCATTGCAGGCAAATGACTAGTTTGCAGCAAGCTAGCTGCACTCTCGGAAGAAGAGCCCGTATCCTTGACTCAGAATCCATTACTCATTCTTCAAACCTTGTAGTAACTTGCTGACTGTGTGTTCATATCCATTTCCCGAACATTTCTTTTCATCCCATTGCTAGTCATCCAGTCCTTAATGACCTTGAACAGCAATATACTGGAAAATAATGGATGTTTCAGTGACATTAGCTGGCAGATTAAACTGATGAAAAAATAGAGCTGCCAGATTTATTTCATATTTCCCTGAAAGTTATGTATTATTTAAAAGAAAAGCAGAAATGTCAACACTGTATGTTCACTGCTAACCAGAGAAACTTGGTGTAATAAATGCTGGGTGAACTAGCATAGGTATATCATTGTATTTAGTAAGCATCAGCTTAATATTTTTGAAACCCGTTAGTTTTTGTTCCATTCATTTAAGCTTTGACAGTTCCCTCACCAGTTACGTTTTCTGGCTGATGGGAAATCTAAAAGAGAAGTGTTTTTTAATGTAGAGGTCATCAAAATGTTGAATGCTTCTGTTACTAAATCAGATTCTCATTCAGCATGGTAGCAGAACAGAAAAGCCATCACAAAAGACTTTGAGATCTTAAATAATAGAAGTATGAATTATCTGGGAGGTCAGTGTAGCTTTCGTGGTTCAACTGAAGGGTGGAATAATGCTTGAATTTGTTTTCCCATCATCTGTGAACCACTTACTTCTCTTTGCCTTTTTTTTTTTTTTACCTGATTTTCATCACAGAAAAAGCTGAGTTGGAATGGCGATAGAGGTGACCTTTCATGTAAAGATAGTTTTCCATTGATCCTGTCACAGTGGCAGTAGCCTGTCTATTTCAGATTTTAAGGGGACATACATGCGCTTCGCTTAGACTGTCAATCAGAAAAGATATAATAGGCTTTTATTTATTTCTCTATTAACAGATACCTGACTACTTTAAAACAAAGCATGTTCTGGTGTAGGTATCCAGAGTTGGCTATCCCACCTCCACTTTAGAACTGGTTCATCAAATTTTACTTAAAAGATTGTTCATAGTTTCTCCGTTGTTCATAAGATATTTTCTTTTTTGGGAACAGTTAACCTTTTGCAAAATAATATTAAAATCACTGAAATTATGTCCTTTGATTTTAACAATTGTCATTATAGATTATATTCCTTTTTTAAAGATTATATATCGTAGTAGTATTAAGAACTACTGTTGATACCATTATAATATAATTTTCCTGCTCTAATTGTAGACTATATCAATAGATTTTATTATGTAGTTCGAAAACAATCTTCAGCTTTTGCATAATACCATGCTGTTACAATTAATATCTCTTCTTAATCTTAATCATTTTCAATCTTTCTTATTAAAAATATAATACACTGAATCTAGAAAAAAATAATCTGGTTAGCGATGTGATTCATTTCAAAATCTCATTTTCAAATGGCACTAATAGATAGGATAGAATGTCTAATTAGAGAGAATTCAAGCTGTATTGAATAAATCTGATAAAGAAATGGTATATAAACGTAGAGTAAATAATAATGATTTTAGCCATAACTTTCAAAATGTCAGGTGTCTAATTAATAAATAATGGATTTCCTTTGCTTTCAGAGCAGGGAAAATAATTCAATTTCATGAATATTTCACTGATACCAAGGATGGGGAGCATTTCAACATAACTGCAGGAAGTTCTGTTATGCAGGATAAAACTTCAATAGTTTAATTATCATAAAATTAATCTTACAGTAGTTTTCAGCAAAGGCAGGGTAAGTTAGATGCCTCTTTTCATGAAAAATGTCTTAGCATTTTGAGTGTCAGGAAGCCTTATGTACTAACTTCAGAAGACAGGAGATAATACAGATTATCTGTAAGGTATTCCTAAAATATTGGAGGCTCTGGTGAGGCTACTCTTCGCGTCTTGCATAGCTCTCCACTTCTTTGCCATCATAACTGCTAGCACTTTTCTGTCCTCCCTGGGTGAGCGTTGTAACTTTGGGGTGTGCATGTCTCCAGAGTGATTGCCAACTGTCTCAGAAAGCAAAGATGAGGTGTGGTTTGCTATGACAAATTTACACTTACCTGCTTTTTCTTTAACTTGCGTTTAATTTAGAGACAAGCATATTTCTGAGTGCAAAGAAAACTACTAGTTATCTATACTGAGCTAATAGTGTCTGTCTTAATGTCTGTATCACTGTCGTGGATACGTGTGGCTGCCAGAGTGAGACTCTTTCATGTAGCTTAGAAGGGAAATAACAACGTGTTCTCCAGAACCTTGCGGGTATGTGAGTGTTTTTCTCTGTAATGACACTAGAAACAGCAGCAGCAACAACTCGTGCTGGGGGGAGATATCCTTTCACAAGATTTGAGCAGAAGTGCGAGGAGGGTCTGGAGTCATCACATAAGCATGTGAGGATCTGGGTATGAAACGGACTGTTACCTAGGGAGGACACATCCTGTCCCACAAGCATGAACTTTCTTCTGACAATTAGTTAGTCCTGCCCGTATATGCCTATTGAAGGGCAGAGTTCCCGGGTTCCCGTGAGTCAGGAAAGCTGTGGCCTACTTAAACTGTGCGCTGTGCGTCTTTCTTCCCTCATGACTAGGACAATATCTATTGCTGCTGTAATAGTAATCCAGCGTCAGTGAAAGAAAATGTCACTCAGTATCATGGAACTTCCCTGTAGAACTAAACAACTCGTAAACTAATATGTCAAGGAAAGAAATTCAACCTTTAATATATTTAGGAGAGCAAGAACAAGTATTAATAATCCCTCTTTTATTAAAATTGACTGGAAGATCTGTTGAGATTAGCTCAATAGCTTTTCCTTATTGTTTCACGGAGAGAGGCATCAAATATTTTGACTGCAAGTAAGGGCTGATGACTTGACAGCCCTGCTAAGGGTGACGTAGATAAACCAACCAAGTTTTTATTTCTTCTTGCTTCTAAAAATCTTCCCTTTATACTGGCATCTATTCGGCAAAATTTACAGATTTACGAACTGAATTTGAGACTTAATTACCTGAAGAAGTTACTTGAAGAACTGTGGCCTTTACTTCTCTGCCTTTCTGGACTGTGGCTTCTCTTTTCACTTTTGTAGTAATCAGCACACTGAGGTTAGAGCGAACAGCAGAGCCCCTCAGGATCTTCCCCCTTCCAGCTGGGGACACAGCTGGAGAGCACTGCAGCTCCCTTCCAAGCCCTGCCATCTGGTTTTCTTGCCCTTCTTTGAGGCACAGGTCTTGTCCCAAGCTACGGTTACAGTTATATAATTGTCCTGGGAGTCTGAAGGACTTCTAGGTCCACCGGTTTTGATGTAACCTGATTTTTCCTCATTAAGTCTAATATAACCATAAATCCGCTGTTTAGTGTATCATGCCTAACCTTGAATTCTCTGCCTTTAGTGTCTTTTCTCCTTTAGTTTAGTCTCTGTCTCTCTCCATCTGTTGCTAGTTCCTGTTGCTAGATTTCCCAGATGTACTGATAACAATAAGCCAATAATATTGTAAAATGAATAGGGAATAGAATCCAATGTCTGTCTTACTGTAAAAAAGAAGAGCATAATCTAAATGTGTACTTGTCTGCAGAGGAAAATGAAAAGTGTGAAATTTCTCCCTCAGTCAAATTTTTACCCTCTGTAATTTTTCTGAAAAATGGGAAAAGGTTTAAATCATATGGCAGTTTTATAAATCACAAAAAACTGTATAGATGTTAAAGAACTTCAAATAGTAGCTGTGTTACAATCTTCTGTTATCATGTATTTTCCTGTATCTTAGGCTGTTATCTCCCTTCCCTTCCCTTCCCTTCCCTTCCCTTCCCTTCCCTTCCCTTCCCTTCCCTTCCTTTCTGTCTTTTCCCTCCCTTCCCATCCCCATCCCCATCCCCTTTTTCCGTCCCCTGTCCTGTCCTGTCCTCTGCTGTCCCCTCCCCTCTCCTTCTTTCTCTGCCTCCCCTTCTTTTTCTTTTCCTTTTTCTTTCTAGCAAAAGTAAGTATAACATATGCCCACTGCTATTTCTCCTATCTTGCTATAGGAATCTCCTATGCAAATTCATTCTAAAAAGTAATATCTGATAATAGTTTTATGACAATTTCAGAATTTTTAGAGCCTTGCTTTAAAATGTTTGAGCGCTCTGCAATAAGAGAGCCAGTGTTCATGAAGTGATGTCTTTGTACCTTCTCTGGGCAAGATATTTTTCAATTATTTGGCATTCTTTTCTGTATCATTCACAATTAGTAGCTTGCACGTAGCACTGATCAGAGAGCTTTTCCTAGAATATTGGCTGTTTAAGTAATATTTCTGGTAATATTAACTTTTTCCATAATGTCTATGATGAATGAGCTGATTAAATGATCTCCTTGTTTAATATAATTTATTAACTTTACATGGAGAGAAGTAGTTCCCAATATATAAGAGTCTTTGGTAACAAAAACATAGGAATGTGGCAATGAAATTAGATAGTATTGGGATGGATAAGATGGAGTTTGATGTATTAAGATTCCTAAATATAATCACAACAACAGATTCACAACTACACTTATCTATTACCACTTTTTTTCCATTTCCTGATTTTCCCTTTTATCTCTTTTCCATCTGCTTTTGTCCTTTTTTGATAATGTTCTGGTTCAGTTGCTGTCTGAGTTTAGAAAAAAGCTAGCTTTTAGACATTATTTCAGTCTTAATAATTCTGAGAGCATTCTAGGATATGTACATGCAGTTGCATTGATATATAGGGTACCCTAAGCATGCTTCACTCCTTTATAACATCTAGAGGAAGATGCTACTGCATCTGCATGTGGTTTTTTCTCCTGAGATACAACAAATGTATGTTGAAAACTCTAGTTTGAGCTCTCTTCAATCTTTATTGGAGTTGAAGGTTTAATTTCATCCATAAAAAAACAGGAATCTTATATTTCCTTATGTGTAACATTTTTTGTGTTTTTTTTTTAATAAATACCTTACATTTTCTTCAACTCTCCTTATGTTATGTAAAGATTAGTAATTGTAGCCATTAGCCATAACAGTTAAACCGAGAGAATTGTCTGTGTTTTGACCTTTATTCAACAGGAAGACAGTAGGTTAAAATAATACTTAAAACACTGTGATATGTTCAAATCACTAAAGTCTTCCTAGTCATGAAGATTCTAACATTATAGAGAAATAAATTCCTATCTTAGATTTTTATTTTGTCAATTTTTTTCTAAAAAGACTTTCCTATTTCTTTCATTTTGTTTTTCATTTTAGTTTTACAGTCACTGTCTCTTCTTCTTTATTCTGTTTTTTTTTCTCATTGTCCTTCTCATCCCTACCTCCAAAACCCCAAATCCCCGCATTAATTGTTGGTTTCCCTGAAGTAAGCAAGTAAGGAAGAGAGAGATCATATTTATGTTGCTGATCTACTTGACTAACGTTTTCTCAGTACAGACAACTTATATATTGACTAGGATCATAAAATTATCGTTAGCTTCAAACTGCTATCCTTACAACTGTTGGGGAAATTACCACCATCCTGAAGAAAAGTCTCCTTGTGTCCCATGGGCAGTATCCACAGTCCTTCCTGTACTCTCACTGCTTTCCCCGCTCTCTTCCATCTTTGAGGTATTTAAGAACAAAAACGAAGTATTATCCAGCAATCTTGTTTTGTACATCTGTCTTTTTCCTTTGATACATTTATAGTATAAGGAAAATAATAAATTTTCCTTCTAAATTTTCCTTCTAAAAGGGTGGAAGTTACAGGTCGCAACCTAAAAACAGTTTTAAACAAGGTTATTTTCAACAGGAATTTATATTAAAGGATTAGCTATCTATTTTGACTAGCCATGGACTAGCCATGTGTTTTTTTCATTATTTCCCAAGCTTAATACAACTTAACGCATGCTTTTCGAATGACCTTGAAAACACAGTGAATTTATTTGCTGCATCTTTAAGCCTTTTGTTTCTGAAGACTTACTGCAGTGTTGGTCCATGGAAGGCATTCAGTCTCTTTTGAGAAAGAAGACTGAATTCTCCTATTGCCAGAGAAATAGCAAGCTTCTTCAGGTTAGGGATGAAATGTGTGGCAGCAGCATAGTGTGTCTTAAGGTATTTTTAGTTGCTGGTTAATGGAAGCTATACTTCCAAGGCCCTCAGAATCAATGGTAAGTTTTGTTTTAAGGCTTACTTGTAATTTATTTGTGATTAAAATGTCCTGCTGGAAATGCTACCTTGCTGTGTCTTTATTTCCTTTCTGAAAGCTTTACCAAACAAAAACCAAAACAAAAACAAAAACCTGTATTATTTTATCACATAGAATTTTATGCTGTTTTAGATAGATTTCAACGTAAACTTTAGGAATAGCTTAAATGGTACAAAATGGAAAAAAGACAGGCACAAAGGCAGTTATGAAAGCTAGTTCTATTCCTCCCTTATGATACAGAGCAATATAATTATGTTCTATTACCAAAATGTCACTGTGCTCATACTCACCGAATGATTCAGGAACATTATGGGCAGGATTTTTTCAGAGCGTTACCAAAGGCCTATTGATTATCTGAACTCATTCTAACACTCTCAAGTGTTAGAATGCTCCTTTAGAAGTGCATAGCTCTTGTGGTTCCCCGCTGCAAAAATGACTTTTGTTCTGCAAAAGGAGGGGAAAAAAGTCAAGTTTCTCCACTATATTTCAGTTCAGTCTCTATGTCAGCATTTTAAATTTGTGCCATATATATATTAAGTAATATACAACTTCAGGGATACTGCGCGTGCTTGACCTCTGTAATGGCAGGAAATTGCTCATACTGTAATTTAAAACTTTTTATCAAAGCTGCTTCTCATACTAAACACAAGGCAAAAATAGAGTTGCTGAGTATTATTTGTTAAATAGAATATTCAAGAGGTTGAGCAGGGTAAGTAAATAATATGTGAATCTCTTCAGTACTGTTTTCCAAATAATTCAGGTAATCAAATGGCTGCCTATATATTAACTGGAAATCAGCTCTTAGCTGGAATGAACTGTGCAGGCTGTGAAAGTGGGCTAGAAAATAGGGATTCCAATTGCTTTGAAAAATTTGTGATGTTTTGAATTTGCTTGTTCTGTTGAATTTGCTTATTCCTTTGCTTCTGTTGAAACAGAAGCAAGGTCTGACCAAAAAAAGAGGCGAGAGAAAGAAGCTACTACCTGAGAACAGTCAAATGAGAGAAAGAGGGAAAGCATCACCCCGGAGCAACCAATAGCACAACAGTTTGTGCTCTACATATAAATACTGATTGATCCAGAAAAAATGACTCTAGCACTGGAGACTGTCCTTAATTCTGTCCTCTGTCTAAGAAATGTTCTGAAGGAATTGATATCTTCTGACAAAATAATTTTTTATAGAATTCCCAGCTAGCTTTAAAGAGTGTTGCAGTGAGTAGTGATAGAACAGCTCTGCTGACAGAAAAGCAAATGGTTTCCATGCAATATGGATTCCTGGTTCTACGCTACTCTCTGATAAAAGTGGAATATGTACAGTGTAGATCAGCATGGCATCAATTCTAGCAAATTAAAGTACAGATTCTTTCTCTCCAATCGACCAAAACATCTGTGAAACTTCACAAATTAGAAATAATAGGAACAGGCAAATCTACTTGACACTGACAAATAATCGCTATTTTTTGTTGTGGTTCTCAGTAGCTTATACACATGAAAATAGTGTATGTCAGAATTCATAGGTGCGTGTAAAAGTTACACAGTGACCAAAGTATAAATTATATTTCTGTCTTGTTAAAACTTCATGCATTAGTCAAAGCATCAGCTCAGAAACTGGACTTTCATTTTCGAGAGAGTAAATCATCTTTTCTCCGTTGTCACAAGGGGGAAAATCGCAAGTATTTCCTTTCTTTTGTTGCTGATGCTGTGTTGAAAATGGGAATTGAGTTTTAGCCACCTACAGTAATGAGGCCCTGATTCAGTACTGTTCCAAGTATGTCCTTGTATGCCCTATGGTTGTCAGATACTCATTAGAATAAGCGTAAGACATACCTTTTTTCTTATAATTCCAGGTTTGTTTTTACCTCATATAAAAGAGCCTCCTGGCACTTCAACCTGATATGTCTTTCTGTTTTTTTTTTTTTTTTTTAACTTGACAAATTATTTTTCCTGTTTTTCTCCTGAAGAAGTTTGTGTTCAAGCTTCATTAGTATTTAGTTCTGGCTTAACAGTGTGAATTAATGGTGTGTGTACAAATTATAAATTATTGGATTTACAAGAGTTTCTCACAAATGATAGTAATATTACAATTTTAAGAGGGAATGAAAGATGTACGTTCCTTACTATTGAAAAAGTGCATGAAATAAGACAGAAAACAGAGTCTGTCTTACTAAAGAGAACCCTGTTAAAAACAGGTGAATGTGGAAGAGTGCTACGAGTACTAACTGTTTAGTTGTAAGAAAGACATTTTCCTCAGTTAGTTTGTGACATACCTGTTATATTTATTATTTAACTAGAACAGAATTGTGTTTTTACACAGGTGGAATACATCAGTTTGTATGACAGTTGCTTTTACAGCTCTCTAGTTACAATGTAATATTTTGACAATGATGTTTCTGCATTTTTGTGGTGTTTGAATTAACTAAAGCTATTGTCTCATTTCAGTTTGGAAGACGTTACATTGAAGATCTTTTTAATGATTTCCGAGATGGACGAAGACTTCTGGAGCTCCTGGAATGCCTTACAGGCCAAAAACTTGTATGTGCATACTAACGTATTTCCTGTACATTGAAGCTGTGATGTGCTTACAGGTGTAGTTAAACGTTAGTCATTATGTTCCTCCACTGATGAGGGCCTGGGCAAACATTTCTAAAAAGACAGATGAGTTTGCTCTTATTGATCTGTAAATGCTAAAATGACCCTTCAGAATGTTTGACTATCCTCCCTGGTGTTCCTGTTTAGGTTTTGTGAGCTTGGGATCTTTCTGTGAATTTTTTTTCGTAAAAGAGTAAGGAAACAGGCTGAGAGTTTGAGAGTCAAAGCCCAGAGAGGATATACTTGTAAAAACTTCATAATGCTTATCTGTTTGGTTGTCATAGTAATGTTCCTAAATTATGTCACTGAGCAGAAGACTCACCATAATAAAAACAATCCAGATTTATCTGATTTTTTATACATATTTAGATACATTCACTGAAAAATTAGCTTCCAACTGTAGAAGCAGTGTTTCACAGCTGCCATTATTTCATATTGAGAAGCTACATACGTACAATGTTTTGTAATACTCTTACTGATACTGTCATAAGTATATGAAATATAAAACTATGAATGTAATACAATTTTTGGATTATATAAAGCATATTCTAGTTTCTCTACCTGGGCAGTCAAATTTATTTTATTTGCTTTACAGGCAAAGGAAAAGGGCTCCACGAGAGTTCATGCTCTGAACAATGTCAACAAAGCACTGCAGGTTTTGCAGAGAAATAACGTAAGTAATCAGCTGGACAGAGTCAGAACATCCTGTAGACAGCATGCTTACTGCTTTGTAACTGTTGAGGCAAACTCTGGCAATAATACACAATTTCTGGAGTCAGGGCAGTGTTATTAATGTGACTTAGGTACTTCTAGGTTCTGCTCCAGGATGGAATATATTTCAAATAGTTTAAAATCTGCTGCCAGCAAATGCTTGACTAGTATATCTATAATGAATGCTATTTGAAGACTGATCAACATGCACAATCTTACATTAATGTGTGGTGTTCAAAATACATTTTAAACGGTTAATTACAAGAAGTCATCCATAGCTGGTTAGGAGGTGCTACCCATCAAAATTTCTACTCATGAAATTCTTGTCTATTATAAAGGCCTCAAACCTGAGGCTTTTCCTACAAGAAATATTTTGGGGTAAATTTTCATTGATATCTGCTTCTTATGAGTCATAGCATTAAGGAAATGAATGAGATCAAAACCACTTTCCATACTACTTTGTCAAGATTGACTTTTCAGGCCAGTATCCTGTGTATCATATTGGAGTAAATATTCCTCTAATATCTTCCTTGTGCAAGTATCCTAATGAACCCATAACTTTAGCAGACATTTTCAGTGGCCACCTAATTATATTGTATCTCCTCCTCAAGAATAAATTCAAATAACTATAAGATTCGCTTAAACTTAACAGTAAGGTGTGATGGAACAGTGATAACGTATTCTGTGCCGCATATTATATTGAATTTATTGATGACTGCAGTAGGTCACTAGCATGCTTGAGTTCAGCTGCTGAATAAAGTCATCGATTTTATAAATCTAAAGTAATGCTTATCCATCTAAGAATTTGTGCATAAATGAAAGTGACCTTACAAAACTGGCATGAAGACCTCTAGCTGGAATTTTTTTTAGTGGAATTTTAAGTAAATGAAATACAAAGTTTCTAATTCTTCAGTCTCTGCAATAAATGATATCATTTTAAAAAATCATTGATATGTTTTTTCTCAGTATGCAAGAAGACTTTTATTGCATACCTAGAGTGCAGTTAAAAATGTTCATTGTAAGTGTTTTTTAAAAATATTTATTTATTAAACATCAGCTAAATCCATTAATGTGCTGTTCAGTCAGTTTTCAGAATACAAGTATAATTCCTTTAAAAAGTAGAAAGCAAGTAGCAAATATTTCAATTAAGTAATACAGAGGAAAAAACTTATTTTTAGAAAATAGGATGGCCATCCAGCTTGTCAGGCTATCCTTTTCATATATGAAAATTTCATTGGTGATCCACAATATTGTGAATCAAATTACTATTAAGCCAAAAGATCTACCTCTGAAATAGTTTCCTCAACTTTCAAAATCACTTCAAGAGTAATTTCTATGGGACTTCAGGAATGCAAGATCAATGATTCTAAGGCTATTAAACGCCTCTGACTCATCTAGATTTATCTTCTGGCATATGCTATCCTTGTTCCAAGGCTCTGCAGTCATCTGGACGGCAACAGATCGGGAAATGCTGCTGCTTCCAATGAATCCATCTGACAGGTTTCCTTCCTATGGAAAGGTGATAGTTGATAGTGTCTGGCGGGAGAGCAGGATAGCCCAATATGAATTTGTGCACAGCTGAGGCAAACTGGGAAGTGTTCCTCTGTTTCAGTAAAACAGATGTACTCTCCGTGAATCCAGGCTTCCGTTTCTGAACACAGAAGCTGTTGCTTGTAGAAGACGTAGGTGATATCTTAATAAACTTTATAGTGGATCAGTTACTACTTGGATGCCATTTAGGATATAAAGTCGAAGTTCCACTTGGGAGGTGTTCCGAGACACTGCTGGCTAGAAGGAATTGCAAGTCATATATGCTGCTAGTAAAATTTGATTAATTCCTGAAGAAAAGAGTTCTTAGAGATTTGTAGAGTTCTTGACAATATATCAGCTTTGAATGTGATTAGTAAAAATGACCTGTCCATAGAGACATAGAAATTTTTAAAAGAAAAGTCTTGTTTTGTGTTTGCCTTTAGTCATCCTACTGACATAACTTCAAATAGCTTCAGAAGTACAGTGGAGATATGCAGACTGTAATTTGTACAATAAAGGGGCGAAAAGTGATGACTTTGCCATGTAAATCTTAGTTCTGACCATGAAAGACTGAGTCTACAAAACAGCGAGGATGCAAATTTTAGAGTCACAGTTTCCATCCTAAAGTGCAGGTCTTATTTGTGCTTTCTTGCAGTCACATCTCTGAACTTGGCATTCTTACTTAGATAACATTAAAAAGGGAGGAAGGTGAAGGATTATTTCACATATGGAGGAAAGAATATGCCAGGATGACAAATGCAGATGCATCATGCATTTGCAAATGCCTAATATAATTATGGAAAAACAGCATTACTAGACAAAGCAATGTGGAAAAGGCTTGCCTAGATCACAGTCACTGGTTTCTCTGCACCCCAAAACACATCCTGCCTTGCTTTATGCATTGGGAAATGTAATAAAGGCAAAATAGGCTCTTTTTTAATCTAAATATGTAGAATAATGTCTTGGTCTGTACATTATTGCAGAGTTTAGATATAAGTGTTGTTTTCAGCAAAGTATGTTATGCAAAACATATGTGAAGCATGCAGCATGTAGCATGAGTTTTTCTGTGTCATCCTTTGATTTTGTGTTTTTTAATGGTAGAGGCTTAATATAAAAGTTTTTAAAATCATTATTAACTCTTTAATTATATGTTTTCACAACCTGTTTGAACTGGAATAATTGGAACTCTAGATCACTGTCTGTTCCTTGCTTTTTGCCAGCACATTAATTGTCCCATTTATAAAACATGAGCTGGATGTTTACTAAACAGCAGAAACCAATTGAGAGATATATCGTAGCTCACCCCTCCTTTGCCCTCACTCCAAAGAAACTCAACACCAAACACCTGAAGCTAACACCAGCCTCTTACACTGTTAATCTACTACAAATATTTTTTGTTTCTTTAATAGGTTGATTTGGTAAATATTGGCAGCTCAGACATTGTGGATGGAAATCATAAGCTGACCCTTGGTTTGGTCTGGAATATAATCCTCCACTGGCAGGTGAGTGGTACTGCTGCATACTCTCTATAAAATACCTTTATTCTGATTATCTTTTTTCCATTATTATCCAACCACAACCTACAAAGTAAACACATTGTAAACAGCATAAGGTCATCTACAAATCCTTCATGACTAAATTAGCAAATCTTATGGCAGTCTGTTTGCATATTATCTAGGATATTAAGACTCTTAAGAAGGTAAAATACGTTTTAGAGCGTTAGCAGCAGCTCTTTTCACTTTAATTTCAGTCAGATGTTGCTAGAGAACATATAACAGTCATAGAAAGAAAAATGAATAGACAAAGCAGCGTGGAGATACAGCTTTCATAGTCACTCACCTTTCTTTTTAGTACCTTAAAAAGGAGTGACTTTCATGTTTTAATTAAATAATAATATTTTTTGCGTTTTTACTGCTGCCTCATCTTGCCAGGAATTATTGTTAGAACATTAACAAGCTGCTACTCTGACTATTAATTTAAGCAGATGTGGCTCATTTAGCTTCCTTTTTCTCTTTTAGAGAGAAAGGGGAGATTATGATACAAATCTTGTAGGAACAGATATGCTAAATAAGGACACTTAGGCAAACTAATTCTGAGACAGCAGTAAAATCAAAGTTCAAAATGAATTAGCATCTAGGTGCTCTGAGCCTGTGTGTTTGTATGAGACTGGGCTAAGAGTCACTGTTTGTGCTGGTTCAGTTCCTAGGCGATAAGCTTTATAACCAAAGATGGTGAGAAACGAAACCTAAGAGACTTAAATTTAAAAACTATACAATCCTGTCAAAAATCATATACACATAATTCATGGAAGTAAGAGCAATTCTTTTCTAATTTTACATGAATTGCTGTAGTAAAAACAACTGAGAGGTAAAGCTTCAAATTGTTAATCACTCCTGCCTCTCACCACTCCCACTCCAATATTGCTTTGTTTAAGGGCAAAACACTGTTCTAACTTTCGTATTAAAAGTAGATAAAATATGAAACCTAGCTGTGCAACTTCTACCAATAGTCATTGAATCACTGTGTTTTCAGTTATATGAATTACAGACTGACCTGAGAATTCTTTTGTTGAAATTTGTATTCTGATTTGTTCATGTATTTTCTGAAGCCAAGTGTTACAGATATGCTTTAGTATTAACAATGTCCTGATTAATTTTTCTTGCAGCTTTTCCCAGCATTCCTCTTAAGGCATGCTTGCACATACGCAAAAGACAGACTTGTTTATTCTCTGGTATAGTCTGGTGAGGTTTTTGACCACCGGCAAGCGCTCTTAGAGTACTTGCTTGCTTGCAGTACTTTGGTATTTCATTTCAAGCTTGATCCTGAGCCTAGTGATAACTGTGACAGGAGCTACGTGTGACTTCAGTTGAACTACTGGTGTGTAGGGAAAGGTCAGGGACTGTACTTGCAAAGCATTGATTAAAGGTGAGAAGGTGAAATACTTTCTAGGCATAGCCATAACAGTACAGTCCATGTTACTTCTGTACTTTTGAGTTCAGTATTTCATCTCTTTATGGTTGGCTGAAAGGAAGTGGCCAGCACATTCTGGACTTTTCTTTTACTCCAAATTGTATAAACAAATTTATAATTAGGATAAAATTTATTCCATTTTTTTTTTCTAAAATCAAGCTAAAACATGGTTGACAAGAAGACATTATTATCTTACAATCATGCTGCTGAAAAATTTAAAAAATAATATAAAGTCAGATTTGAATTTGGCCTTTTCTCTTTTTAAATAAAAGTCAGGAGATATTTGTGTGCTACCTTTTTCCCTCAAAGGACTGGAATAGTTCAAAGTGAATTTGCTTATCTATAGCTTTGTGGAGAAAATCTTCCCCCCCCCCCCCTCAGATTTTCTTTCAGGTTTTGAAATGATTTGCATGATCTAAAGTATGTGCCTGATTATTCTGCCATGTTTATAGGTTGATACTATGGTAGATCTTTACAGCACTTCTGGCAAAAGAAGGCTGTAAGTTGCTTAAGGAAGCAAGGAACGCTTTTTTGTGTTGGTACCATTTTGCCTAACACAGATTCCTCGTGGAACTAAGAATCTGGAAATTTGACAAACTGTTGTTAAAAGCTAAACTACAGACTCAGGAACATCAAAGATATCTGCTAGTGTGGCCAGTGCCATAGTTGAGTAAAACACTTTGCTACCTATGTTTTCTTATCAAGTCTGTTACATTTATTTGTAGTGTGTGGAAGGCCTAAAAAGAAATGCACAGGCTGGCCGAGTTAGCGCATGCTAGTGGAGGGTGCAATCCTGCTTTTCCAAATCCTTTCATTTTCTGATTTCAAGAACTTACAGTCCTGGGAAGAGTCACCTAGATGAATTATTTCTGTATGCATGTATGCAGCAGATACAAGTTGTGTGGACAATTCAAAAATTTTGTGGCAGGCAAATGGGCAAAAGCCTTTTCCAGTTTCACATCTATCAGTCTGGACCACATTAGGGTAGGGTACAGGGTAGAACTGCACTTCTGTATGACAAAGGGATCATCTCATACAAAAACGTCTGTCTCTTAGTGCAAAATATAAACAAAGAGATGGTGGAAGAAAGCTGCTCAAAAGGAATGATGAGACAGTGCTGGCCAGAGTGGGTATGGGCAGCATCAGTGGCCATTGAGAAGCGGCAGTTGTAGAGGCACTGCAGCAGACAAGGTTTGTCTCCTTGCCACTCTCGTTTCTGTTCACTAGAAAGCTCATGGCTTCCCGTATCCCCTGTAGTGATTCTCTCTTTTCTTATCTAGCCTGTTTTCCAGATCGTTATTAAAAGTTTATCTCAAATTGAGCTATAGTTCTGAGTCGAGCACCTGCTACCAAAGCTCTTCATGGTACTGAATCTATTATAGTTTCCATTTCCTTGAAGCTGCTGCCCTCTTTCTCGCAGTTTTGTGATCCCAGTCTCACTGATGCATTAACATTTAAACAAAAACAGAAATAAACCATTAATTTCTTTGCTGTTGTATTTGACAAAGAATATCTGAACTGGGGAAAAAGACTATATTACAAACTATGTGGAAGATTACTTTTTTTTTTCCTTTAAATAAGAGTAAACCTGTTTTCAGGTATAGGATGAAAAAACCCTTAACAAACATCTTCTGTAAAACATGAATTGCAGCCAAAATCCTGACTTTCTTCAGAAAAAAGGCAAAAAAATAGGCATATATTTCAGAGAGATGCATTCCAGCAGCCAGTTTGCCTTGTATGGAGGCATCGGGGCTAGAGGCGTGCTTCTTGAAGAACTGATGTTTTAACTAGAGTTATCATTTTATTTTCTTCTGGATTATAGTGGTGGAAACAAAATCGTAACAGTTTTCGCAAGCCACCTTGAATCACTGAGCAAAGAACATCACTTATTTTGATGGGTATCTTGAACATCCGTGAAAATATTCTTTAAAGAGTTCTTTAAAATGTCCTTTAAAAGAGTTTTGAGGATTATGGCTATAAAAAGTAACCTATGCAGTCAGAATACCTGAAATATAGCAAGTGAAAAGTGTGAAGTCATTCTGTCAGGGAGCTGTCAGACTCCTATGCGACTGAGTAAAATGAAAACACCTGACGTTGTGAATAACTTTTCCGGATTCCTTCTTTCTTCCTTTTTTCTCTCCCTCTCTTGGAGGGTTAGCAACCTGAACCCAAGTACCAGCCCTATAAAATATCAGGCGTCTGAGTGTTTGTTAGTCACTGGCGAAACAGATGGAATGCAAACGAGGTTCTTTATTAATGTGAGCGTATGATGTTCCTGGTTCCCATTACATGCACGCGCACACGCGCAGACACACATGGCGGGACTTCCCATGGGAGCAGGGAGATGAGCAGCCCGTGGAGCAGTGGGGCAGGTGAGGGTGCAGCGGATTTAGCCACCCGACGCCAACAGGCTTCTTTACTGCCTGATGCGTAGCGATTTCCTTGCTGCCTGAAGTTTATGGGTCTCTTTAGCCATCTGGTCCGTTGGGAGTGTTTGACCTTTACCTTCTCCAAACTCCAGGCCCCTGGAGCAAGCCTCCTACCCTCGCACCGTTACACCCGGCATCCTGCCCCCTGCTTTCCCTGCTTCATCCTGCCCCAGCTATCCCCAAAACTTGGTCCCCAAGCGTCCTGAGCAACGAGGTCCGTTAATCTCCGATGCCTCCGCGGGCTTGATAGAGACCACGTGGAGGAGCCACGTGCGCCGCGATGGCTGGTCTCCTACCACGCTGCCCCAGCGGCTGCCAGGAGCAGGTGTATCGCTCATACCCTGCTGGGGCTGGTTCCTGCCGGCTCATACCGGCAGCAGCTGGCTGCCGGTGCCCAGCTCTCTCGGCTACGAGCCTGCCTTGGCCCTGCAGCACACGCAGGGCCCGGCCGTGGCTCTGTGCTCTTCCACTGGGTTTTGGTGGGAGGGACGCCCGCTAACGGTGTGATGACAGGAGTTAAGAGCGCTCCCATCCTGTTCACAGCTTTCAGTTCGGGAACTCTGTGCTTGGGAAGTGATCTGTGGTGGTAGTCCGCGTTGCCTTTCCCCCTTTTTATTCAGGATTGATTCTTATCTCTTGTTATCGCCATAGCATACGTCCATCCCCCAGGAAGAGCAAGTGTTTTTATTCTGCCCCAGTTGGCATTTCCTGTGCCTTGAAGGCGCCCTGCCGGGGTAGACCGCGGTAGGCAGGAGAGAGAGCAGAGAAATGGGCGTCGGAGGTCAGATCATCATTCGCTAGCGTGAGGCAGAGCCTACTGGACGCTGTGAGGCGGCCACAGTTTTTGAGCCTGGTTGCCGAGTGAGCTTACATCAGGAAGGACTCCCAGCGCTCTTCAGGCCGAAGGGAAGACACGTGTGTGCACTACAGTTTCTGAAAGTACCCCGTAACGGAGGAGCCTTCAGAAAGTTCTCCTCCGACCTCAGCGTCACTCAGCTCTTTTCCCCTCTGGCGTCGGCTCGGAGCCGCGCTGGTGGCCGCGGCGGTGCGACGCGGCCCGCAGGCTTTGCAGGGGCCTCCAGAGAGTGGCGCCTCCCGGCGCGCGAAAAGCAAAGCTGCCTCACTGCAGCGGGGGCGTCTTCCGTCATTTCTCGGTGGTTTCCTGTACCATCAGGCCTTCAGGATGAGCTCAGACCATTTTACTGCGCGGTTTTAAGTGCCTGACCTTCCCTGAGATGCAACAAAAGGGTCCTAAGCTTAACAGTCTTTGCTACGGTAGAGAAATGCAGGAAAACAAGAGTAAATCTCCGTTTATCCATTGTCAGCGTATTAAACTGAACAAGGTGAATTTTAAGGTAGTTGGCATCAGTTTATTCAAAAATAGAAATAAATACAAACTTTCTGGCTTCTTCTATTTATTTAAATCACAAGAAAAACTACTTGCCTGGCTGAATAATTGCCTTCCTGACAGCCAGTTTTTTGGTTTTATTGTTTTACCTCACCTCCTCCGTTCATAGTTTTTTGCCAATTATTTCTCTTATGTTATTGTATACTCAAACACTTGATCGTTCCTGTATTTTTTGATCTTGTATATTTTTACTTCTTGTATTTCTGTACTCATTCAGCTGTCCATTTATAAGAATGTGTGTTATATTTTTCAAATGTTACAATTTACTTACCGTATTCAGACGAATCTGCATTTGTAAACACATGCATATGATAAAAACCCTAAGTGAACAATGAAACCCTGGTTTGGACAATTTCAGTATTTTCTAGTCTTTCATATGGATGAAGTTTGGAGCAATACATGCTAATCTTGAAACTTCTTCTTTATAACCTGGATTCCTGAAAACAAAATTCTATATTTTCATAGTGGTGAAGGGTTTTTTTGTCTTGAAGTAGAGCAGACCAATGTCTTAGCTTCTCATTGACTTATGTAAATTTACTGTGACACTTACCCATAATGAAAACAGAATATTTTCTCTTGAAAATATTAACTAAATATCCACATACATATATAAAGCATTTAAAACTAAACAGTATATTTTCTAATTTTCTTCACTGTCTGTCTCCAGGTATACGAATGGAAGAAACTGTAGAATATTATCAGACAGTATTTTATATTCCTTCTCATTGGTGCAAATTACAGTCTGAGATGAAAGTCATGGATGCGTCCCAAGAATTGTAGAGAGGATCAATTTATTCTCCCATCTCAATAAGAGATAAAATTAACTTTTTATGTGAGCCTCAAAAGGAAAAATGAGAGTACTGATATTATTTTGGGTAGTGTGGATTTCAGATATAAAAACAAGAAATTCTTTTAGTAATCCTTATTTTCAATCACTAACTTACTCTAATGATTGATTTAATTGCTGTTGCACTAGCAAGCAGCTTATCAGACTGAACAATAAACTGATATCTGCTATTTTTCTGCAGTATCATATTAATTTTTTTGTTGTCGATTATCCTTTGAGATGATAGCTTCTGCATGTTTCTTGCAGTTTTTACAATGTCAAAGTGGTCCATATCATGAAGTTGCTTCTGTGCGAAATATTGTTCTTGCACTGAAACTGATCGATGAGCAATTCAAGTGAAGAATTATAACGAAATGATATATTGAATAAGTGAACCAATAAACAGCTTTCCATTTGTAGTTACATTTTATCTTAGGGAATACTTTAAAAGAGCTGCTAAGCTTAAACACTTACATTGAGAAAGTACTGACTTAAAAGGCAACACTTTAAAGAAAAATAAATTGTGGACTTACTGCTACAACTTTTGGTGCTCTTTGGCTAGTAATGAAGCTACTAAGAAATGTCTAAGTGACTGCACTATGTCAAACCCCAGACTAATGTTTTTGGAAGCCCCCTTAGAATTGTTTTTTGTAGAAAGATAACTGTAGATGGGTGACCTTTCTCTAATGAAAGGGGAATATCAACTAATTATGAAATTGAATGAAAGAAAATGAAACGTATACAATGTTCCTTAAATATATATGATTAAATTCACTTTTCATTGAAATGTATGCTTGCAAATATAATACATACAGTTAAGTCTAAAACATATCTACTTTCCTCTGAACGCATTAGTTTTTCCTTAGTGTTTATTTCAACCCTGTCAATAAGAGAAGAATGACTTCCATCATTTTATCAGCTTTACTGTAATGTATCCTCTTAACTAAAGGATGTATTTGCCGGAGGAGAGAAAACCACAAAGAAAAATGCTTATTTCAAGTGCACTCTGTTCCCATAAATAATGCACATAAATGTGCCTTCTCTATTTCTTCACAGAACACTTTATGTGTCACAGTGATGAACGTACTGAATGCATTAGCAAAGATGACCAACAAGTCAGCATCAGTTGTTTTTAAACAGTAAGACTTCAATGCTACCATTAGTCTGTGACAGCAAGTATGCTCTTTAGTTACTTAGGAAGCTTTTCTTTAAGGCTTACATGAAGGCAACTGGAGTTTTGGGGGCTCAAAGAAAGAGTCAGCTTTTAATGAATAAGTTCATCATTGATTAAATTCTATCTCTTTTTGTAGGTCAAAGATGTAATGAAAAACATCATGGCTGGATTGCAACAGACAAACAGTGAAAAGATTCTGCTGAGCTGGGTTCGCCAATCAACTCGTAATTACCCACAGGTCAATGTTATCAATTTCACCACTAGCTGGTCTGATGGATTGGCTTTCAATGCACTCCTCCACAGTCACAGGTAGGAAAACTGACTCTCATTATTTCAGTGAACTTGTAACAGAGGGCTCTAAGAGGGCTTGAAAGTGATGTAGCTATTATAGTTGGGGTTTTTTTTTTAGCTATTTCTTGTGTGTGGACTTTTTTCGACCTTCTTTTAAATGGCTGCCTGTTTGCGTTGCTCTGGGTGCTGTTGAACCCTCTTGGGGATTAGAGGGTCCAGGCTTCGCCACAGAGCAACTGAAGATGGTCAGTTCAGATCGTTTTCTAGAAGTTCAATGTACAGCAAATGGAGGGTCTGAAGGAGGCGTACAGGCATGGAAACCCTTGAGAAGAGCAAGGAACAGATCCAAAGTTAAGCCTTTCAGGTCATCCTACAGGAAAGAGGACATTTTTCTATAGGAACCTAGAGGGGAACAGTGTAGTATTTGTTAAAAGCCACTGACAGTTACTGGATTGAAAGGAAGGATTTGAGGATTTGTCTTGAAAGGACACAGCAGGAGAAAGTAGACTTCTTTTCAAGACTTTTCATGTTATTCCACTAGCTGATTTACGTTTTCACCCTCTCTCAGAAGTTATCTTGTTCTAGTGTATGCTGTTTTAAAAAAAAAAAAAAAGATAAACTTTCAAAGTCCTTTAGTGGTTCTATGTACTTGACTTGGCTTAAGGAAAAGGTGCAGGTCAATCTAGCTTAAAGGTCTAGTTAGTGGGGTTCCTGCCACTATTGGTTTTAGACAATACTTATTTTCTAATGTTTTAAGCCCCGATCTGTCTCCTCCAGCTTCTATACCTCTTTCCTAAAGGGAGCTGTCCTGAAAGGTGACTAACTGCTCTGAGAATTGAGCACTGCTCTGAAAACTGCAACCTGAGAATTGAGGTTTTGAACAGATAAATAGGTACATTTGATTTAGTAAGAGATTACAGAGAGTTACAAGATAACAGTACAAGTTAAGCAATAATAATTTTTTTGTTTTTATTCTTGGTTACATTAAATGTTCAAAATCAGGCAAAATACTTCTAGAACAGAGACTGAGACAATACACATCTTCCAACTTCTGCAGCAAACAGCTGAAGATATTTCCTTCCGAAATTTTTACTGGCTTATGTAAATGTTTATAAATGAAACTGTCTGATTAAGTTCGTTATCGCAGTAGTCTGAAGGCTAACACTGGCAGCCATCTGGTCTTTTGCAGTGGCCACCTATGCCTTATACCTCCGTCCTAGTCACAGTGCAATCTTAGGCTTCTCTTGCTCTGAGGCTGTTTCTTGAGGCTGTATGTGCCTGAGATCACTGAGTAGACCTGACTGAATTAAGGTCCAAGAACTTTCAATTTACAGATATTGTGTGGTTGTAATGATAGAAGCAAGGCACAATTTTAAAGAAGAATTTTTTATATAAAAGGTCTTAATGCAGTCTTTCACCTACATTCAGTACTTACATTAGCAAGCAGCACCCCCATCCTGCTGTTTTTCTGCCATTGGTGCGCTCAGGCCTGCTACACTTATGTCTTTGTGATGTTGGCACAAGTGTTTGTGTAGGTGTTAGGACAACTGTGTTTAGGGAGCTAAATAAGAATAAAACTAAAATTTCCTGCAATAAGTACCTCTTTTCTCTTCTGCCTCATGTGCCTCTTAGACCTAGTAACAATGGTTATTCGGCAGTTGGTTCAGTAAGCTGATCCACTGAAAAAATTATATCTAGGTATTTTATTTGTTTTTGTGAACCATCTTTCTGTCAGATCAGATTGAGTTTCTGTTGCTATTCAGTCCCATGATCCAATGCAAGGGAAAGAAATAGTGAGGATGTGCACCTCCACTTTGGTAAGCCTGGGGAGTGAAGAACAGAAAGAGGGAGAGTGATACTGCTTCTTGTCAGTGGAGTCCACAGTTACACCATATTAGGTATGATGTTAAACTGCGTCCGGAGGCTGCTTCTCTAAGTGGAAATGCCAGTCTGTGCTGGATTAATGGGCTTGGAAAACTTCAGCCTTAACTCAACTCATAAGGATGCGAGTACTTCTTGCTTCTCCTTTAGTGTTCGCTACATCTCCAAAGCTGCCTTACTTTCATGATGGTGATTTCTTTTGGGGATAAGTTGCTGCGAGGAATCAATCGCTTAATCCTACAACAAAAAGCTTATTAACAGGCAGATAAAATACACAGTGACCATAATTATAACATGATACTTTTAGATATATTGATTTTACTTTGCAGAACATACAGTAACTGCTACATTTAGCTACTACTGAGATGGGGATTCAAAATGGTGATATTGTATGGTCGGTAATGCTCTTCACTTGTCGCATCAAACTACTGTTTTTAATTGAGCAAAAGCACTGCAATTACTTGTTTGAAATAATTATAACTCATTCATAGAATAATTCACTCATAACACACCTAAGACTAATGCTAGGCAATTTTGGAACAGGCATGCATATTCTTTCTTCTCAGTCATACATACAACATTTTACAGTCCGCTTTAGATGAAAGTTCATACAAGTTTCTTATTATTTGGGGGAAAGTAATTAATGCGTTTGGATACTTTGTTAACAGACTTTCGGACTTAACTGTGAAAAGTAGTCTTTACTGCAAGTAGTAGCTTCTCCTTTTGATGCTAAAGTGTTTGAGTTCAGCTCTCAGTTTAGCCAGAGATCAGCCATGAAACTTCCATTTTGACCCTCAGTCAGCAACATATGTGCTCAGTCTTCATTACGTTTAGTTGCTTTCTGGAAGAGAAAGCAGAGTGAGTCAGAAAAAAGGTCAGCCATACCTGGAAAACCTGGTATGATGATGAACTCAGATGGTGGATCTGGTGCTAGCATGGGTATTTTTTGCAAATATTAGTGCTGTTCCTGGACTCTCTGCTACTAAAAAAAAACAAACCAACAAAACAAACAATAATCTCAGAAATTCTGAAAGAATAATGATACTAGCCAAAAATTTCCATATTATTTAGGCTCCCCTAAAGGAAGGGAACCTTTCCTAGTAGTATGAAAGTAATTTCTTTTTAATGTCAGTAGGAGTCAGTCTTTCAGAATATATAGGTATTTTCTTTTCTAAACTCAGTCCTATTTCATTTGCTTATAAAAACAGTGCTTCCTAATATTATTATTATGGTATAAAAAATGGGTTTTGACATAAAGTACTAACTTGTTGAGATCACCTACTACATTCTCTGGTTAGTTTTCTTGTCTATCTAAATCACAATAGTATTTTTACAATTAGTTTTTTTTTTTTTAATGTTTCAAGCCTTTTTTTAGTAGCTGTATCAAAAGATACGTTACACTCTGTTCTGTATATTACCACAGCTGAAATTTTAGCTGAGTGCTCAAATTTTTAAATTGTAATTTACTAGAAATAGATTTAATTAACATTCTTCTTCCAGAAAACATTACATACAGTAAGCAGAATATTTTTAGGCATGCTGTTTTAATGTGCTTTCAAAGGAAATAAAACAGTTCTTTTACCAGCTCAGTTATTTTACAACTTACAACAGATAATGGCAAATAATTTTGAAGGAAATACAAATAAAAATTAAAATAAATAACGGTATATGCTATATACTATGTTTACAGTAGTTGTTGCATCTTTGATTTATCCTTCAAGCAGCTTTCATGTTCGGCCTCCATTTACAGCCTCTTGTTACATTTGTGTTGCAGTAGCTTTGTCTGTGGACAGTTCCTTTTGACTGCAAGGTAAGGAAAGGGATAAGAGTATCAACAGAAAGTTGACTGAATTGATAAAGCTGAGAGATAAATTTATATCTCCTCTTAGCTTTGATGTTAACACTCTGTAATTGCTACTAATTATACATATTCCATCTCGCCATCTGGTCGTAGAAAAAAACAAAACAAAACAAAAAAACCCACAAACCTCAACCTCTTTTTCATTATGTTTATGTATTTTTCTATATATACCATATACTTATGGAGTCAGTTGCTAAATAGCATTCACCTGTTTCACCAGCAAGTATCAAGAGGGAGTGATGGTGTGAAATGTTTGAGAATATACACTATGTAACAGAAAACATTAAATTCACCACAGTCCATTCCTCCCTGTCAAGGAATAAACACATTGAAAATGTGTTATACCTTTATCTCTCTTTTGTTTGTACTACTGCTATATTTCAGGTATCTGCCCTCCGAAAACATCTTAGATAGTACTAAGTCATCTTTGTTCATGGGTGAGATGCAAGAAGCTCAAAAATTGAGAGAAAAACATTAGGATAAGCTTGTTGAAGTGCCGTGACGACATACCTGCCCAAACACAAATGCTCCAGCTCAGAACTCCCTAAACTCCTTAATTAAACTTTAAGGATTAATGCTAGTTTCAAGAAGAGGATACTGGCTGATCCGATCTAGTGTAGTTCTTTTTGCATTAATAATAATTAAATGGCTACAAGGCTTAAAAATAAAGTAGAAGAAAACCAATCCCTGTCCTTTAGCTGGTGATATTTTCATTTCTTATACATAATATTTTCTGGGATAGGTATTTTTTTTTAATAGGTTCAGAGAGGAGTGCAGAATTGATAAGTGGATGAAAATTCTCAGTGCCTTCTTGAATGAATTAAAAGAAAGTAGGAGAGTTGCATGAACCACTGGATATGTAGACATAATACACTGTAAGAGCAGTACTCTCAGTGGAAAGCATCATCTCTCGTATTTTTTTAACCTAGCCTTCTCTTGCTTGTGGCTGACAGTTTTGTTTCCATCAGATATTTCTAATGCCCTTTCTCTGGTTATTTTTCAAGAGCCTACTCTGAATAGATATTTCCATCTGTATAATTACCTTCTCTCTATGGATATTTATGCTCAACAGCTATTGCTCTCCTTTTAATATTGAGTGTGAGAGGCAGCGCAGCTCAGGGTGCTTTACAAAGCTGCCAGGGCACATCAGGGGGCCCGAGGTACACATTTTCAGAATAAAAAGATAAATTTGGAATGCATTTCCATGAACAGTGTGTTCTACATTGTACTGAATAAACAAAGACAACAGCTGTGAGGTGGCATCACCTTCCTAGGAATATCAGAAAACTCAGCAGTTGTGGTAAGGAAGAGGAGCCAGTCCTGCTACTGTTGAAACTGTCCCTACTTCAAGCTCTAGATCACAGAGAGCTTTTCTTGTTAACTTCTGGTAATCTTTTTGCTCCACATGGGTCTCAGAAAGATCTTTGCCTTTTTCCTCTAACTTTACTCAGGCTATTTCTGGCCCTTTAATCAAGATTTTCAAGTGGGAGCAAGAAGCACTCATTAGCTTCCTTCTCGCTTCTTTAAAATGCTTGAACGTAGGCCAGGTGACTGCCTGAGAAATTAGCACTTCACTGCAGCTGTCTTTGCTTCAGGATTGCAGATTGTGGAGGGGAGAAAGGAAACTGCATTAAAAAAAAGAAAAGGTCCTGGTTAGAAGAAGCAGAAGTATGCTGTAGTAAGCTATAGGGAAAGCAGAAGATGACAGTATGAAGCTGTATGAGAATATTTTTGTTTTGACAGGTCACTGGGTTGCTTGCTACTTTATGTTAGTGGCTGCTGGTTTGTTTAAACTGTGAGAAAACTGGAGATGCCAGCAAGATTTTCCTCTATAGGCAGAGCTAGTTCAATGATGAAAAAACAATTTTCCTTTAAAAAGGAGGCAATAAGTTTTATGGTATGAATGTGGCTCCTCTCCACTTACACTTATAGAAAGTTTTTGTGAATTAAATCTGTAAGTTGCTTTTTTGCTAAATTACTTTGAAGCTCATTATAACCTTAGATAGATATTAAAACTGCCTAAGGAAATGGCCTATTATACATGGAGGACTTTTTTTTGTAATGTTCATAATTACTGTTGTGTAATTATTTTTTTACTGAGAGCTGTATAAAAGTTATAACTATAAAGGTTGCCTATTTAAAGGCTTATGATAAGCTTCATTTAAGAAATGCTAAAGAAATGAAAATTATGGGACTACAGCAAAATACTATGATGTGAACACATCTTCAAAATGTTTTGCAGCCTTCCTTCAAAATTGTCCCTTTGAGGTATATGGGGGAAAAAAATCTTAAGGTTTATATAAACTGTATTTTTTCTGTTTTTTTCTCCCCTAGGTCCCTCTGATTTAGCATTTTGTTCTTAATCTAGAAATGGAAATATGTATTATGCATTAAAGTTAGTACTGTTATTAGGAGACTTAGTATTTTGAGTGTGCAGTATGTGTGACCAGCTTCAATCCACTTTGTTTTTCTTACTTTCCTTGAATCTTTACATCTTAGCAGAATTCAGCATCTCTCCAGGATTCACTGTCATACACATCTTAGAGGAATTATTAATTTTCTGTTCATATGGGAAAACCTTATTGGAATGACCAACCATATCTGAAGTAGATAAAGCAGCAGGCCTCCAGAAATCCTGTTTTTTCTTCACTGCTTATAAACTGCTTTTTTCCTGTCTTAATTTCTATGTCTGCACTCTCTTTTTATTATAGGTTTAGAATTAGCTTTCCATTTTTGACGAAGATTTAGTAAGTGGTCTCTGAGGAAGAATAGGAGTAGGCTTTCAAGAACCTGTATGTTTCTCTTAGAAGTCTCCCTAACTACCAGGGCTGATGCTATGTGGATACAGCTGTGTTGGGCTGGAGTTACTGGACACAGTCATCAGCAGTATGCCTCTGAATTTTGTTTTTTGTGTTCCTTGCTTTAAATCTGATGGTAACCTGTTGCTTTTGTAGTGATTGTGGCTGGTCTTATCCACGACTTTAATTTCCTGCATAGAGGCATGGCAGGATTTTCCTGGCCTTATAGTACTCCAGATTCACTTATCTCACCTTGACTGATCTACTGCCACCATAAGTTATGGAACTGTAATACAAAACAACTGTTCCCTTTTATACTTAATGACCAGGTATTTTCCTTACAAATATACTTTGAAAAACATCAATTTTGTTTTCTCCTTTTTTTCTTTCTAATTAGTTATAGGAAAGAACTGCCAGAACAAAAATTACCTGATAGTCAATGTAACGTTTGATTTTTCAAATATAAAATTTCTAGCTGAAACACTAATCCTTTCAATTTTGGCTCTCCACAGTGGTGGTATAAACTACGAAAAGGTCAGTGCTGTTTTAGCTAATCAGCTAGTGGGTTGCTGGAGCTCAACATGTTCTAGTTATTCCTGACTCTTTGGAACATGTATCTGCTCGTAGGTTTTCAGAAAGAGGAGTGAACTCTGCTACTTATGTCTGCTGGGCTTTACTCCCTATCAGTGATGAACCAAGCTGCAGACTAAAGAACACATCTCCTCTCCCTTTGTACCATTTGAACAATATAGAGAGAGAGCAAATCAAAAGGTTGAGACTCAGTATTCCCTTTGATATCTTTTCTCTACTCTTTCACACCTGCTTACGCCTATATTTAAAACTCCCTAGCAAGCCAGTTGTTAGCTTTTAAAAATCCCTGAAACATCAAAAGAGAATTTCAGCTATTTGCTGTATATTACAGTCCTTAAAATCTTCTATGCTGTAATCTCTCCGGCGAGAGTACTTGGCAGCATCTCCCCTTAAATATACACAGCGAGACATCTGAACAGACATCATACTGAGAAACTGACATTTCAAACTGCCATTATGATACTCATATTCTAGAGATGGGGTCACTGAAGTGTGTGCATATGTAGTCAAGTTTGTGGGTTTTTTTTTTAAAACAAAAGGAAAATCCAGAGAGTTAAATTGCTGTTGGAATAAGGAGAGCTTTTGAATGGGTTGGTGGGGGAGAGGGGGGGCTTGTTTTGTTTTTGATTAAGTTAGTGCTCTCAGAGCTGAGATGCAGTAAATGGCTATGTACTTTGGAGTTGGCTTGGAATCTGCACTCTTTTCATTTTATGTTTACAATATGAAGATTCATAAGAAAGCAGTCAGTGGTTTACTGAAGAGCTCTTACTACTTATCTTTTATAGTTGTGTCTCAGAGAGTTCCAATTCTTGCCATCTGTAACAGGGATGAAAGAGAGATGCTGTATATGCTGTGTATGCTACACATAGACACATATGCAACAGAGCTACCAAGCACACAAATTCAACCAAGATGTTCTATAGCATGGCATTATCTAAAACTTTTTTGTTACTGAAACTTTTCCATGTAAGACTGTTTGGGGGAGTTAAAAAACAACAAACAAACAAACATTTTTGCCCTTCATATGTCTTATATTGAGAATCCTACCTTTACAGAAGATGGGATGGTAATAGTTTTGGCCTACCTGGACCCATTAACTTCAAATTTGCTTCCTGGATTATGCAATTGAGAAGCTGGATGAAATTGAATATGTAAGATAATATCCATGATGACAAAGATTTCTCAAGAGGAATGAGACAATACCGTGTCAACCTTCAGTGAATAGCTCTTAATGTTATTGTTCTTCCCTAGAGGAGTACTGACTGGCTAGGAGAAAGCATATTCCTATATATAAAATCTTACATCACCAAAACAGCCGTGACTGTGTATAGTTAATGTGCTGCTCAGAGCAACGCACCTGTGATTTAGGACTTCAAACCAAATCCCTGCAAAAATATTTTGAGGTGGGGAGGAGGTTCTTCAAATGCCATTCTTTTCTTTCCTTGTCCTAAGCACTTTTGTCTCTGTGGTTAATCTTTTCACGCTATAGTCTCTATATATTTATTTTGAGCAAGACTTCCTGCAAAATTTTTAAGAAAGTAGACCTCTGTGATTACAGTAATGTTCCCTTTGCTAAATTTGTTTTATGAGCTTATGCATTCTCTGGTATATTCAAACCAAAAAGTGTTCTATTTGAAGAGAATAAAGAAATAAATAATTTGCATGTACCTGTAGAGTAGGATGTAGGTGTAAGGAAAAAAAACTGTGCTGACATAATCTATGTTTTAAAAATGCTTGTATTTTAGTACATAAACCGCAGTCTATCAATCAGATCACAGACTTCTTACACCCATTATTAGAAAGAGAGCTAATCACCTCTTAAGTTCCCCATCTTCTTCCTCCTCTCCCCAGCCATATTTTAGTATTTTGCAGTCTTTTTGCTTATTGAAGGAGTAACTAAGAGCAATACCACTATTCCTAATTAACATTTAAGAATCTCTGTATAGAGAAGCAAAATAGTTTATAACTTAATTTTTACTGTGTAAATCACTCCCCTCTGTTTAGAAGAAACCGGAGAGCAATAGTGTGTAACTGGAAAATTACTACCACATATAGCATTTTTCCTTCGCTCTCTTGATGTTATTGCAGTATGATGCAGTCGATGCTTTTTGCCATCAATTATAGCTATAGGAAACTTTATTTAAAATGAACTTTGAAAATTAATAAAAATGTAAGTAAATCTGTAATAAATAATTGCAACATTTTGATTAAGTATATAGATAAGATACTTGGTTTATCTGTAATTAAAATTACATATTTAAATGTTGTTTGATTTAGAACAGAGTCCAAATCACATAGCGTAGTTATTTTTCCTCATATTATGTGCATATTACAGAATACCTGATTAAACTTTTCTTTCCCCGGAATGCCTGATAACAAATTTTGATTTCCTAATAGATAAATATTAGATAAAATGCTAGCAATCACAGTATATTAACATTATTTATATTGTGAAAAGTACAAATGATAATACAAGGTCTCAGACTGTATATCTGCACTACAATTCAATTTTGTTGGTTCTGCCTCTTCCTTGTGCTCTAGTGCTTTTACTCATATCAGCTAAAACCTATGATGGAACTACTGTTTCATACTCATCTGAAAAGTACGCATGTTTCTAAAGGTTTTCCCAGGAAAAGTGGCATGTGCGGTTATGCTGCATGTGTCCCTAGGTCATAACTTCTTGAACCTGTTGACCAATTTCATTCAGGTATGATAGAGGGCTGGAAATCTCAGCAGCAGTTACATTCTTAGAACTGTAGTGAAAATCTGCTGGCTGGAGAGTGAAGGAAGGCAGCAGAATGAACTTGGCGGTTGTCTGTCCTGCTTGGCCTGCCATGAGCCATTCCCACTGTGCACAGCCGCGGCATGTAACCATTCTTACCCAGGCAGAATTTAGGAGTGAAAGAGAGCAAGCGAGCCTGCTCTGGGCATTTTGGGTAGTTGCAGAACCAAAGGACTACGGGTGAAAAGAGAAGATTTTGAGGACTGAGGCTATAGGCTGGTGGGACTTGGTGGGGAAGAAGAAATGTGGTTCATGTGATAGTGTTGGATACAGATGAGTACAGGATGCAAATCCATTAGATACCTAGCTTCTTCAGTTCCAGTGTTGATTGAGCAAGTTCTTTAGTTTAAAAAAAAAAAAAGGAATCACTGATCCTGATGGATAGTAGTAGAAATACATAATTAAATCTAATGCTAACAAAAAAGAAATTGACTGTTCCTTTTATGTTTGCTTTAGACCGGACCTATTTGACTGGAACACTGTTGCTTCTCAACAGTCACCTGTACAACGATTAGACCATGCCTTCAGCATAGCCAGGCAACACTTGGGCATAGAAAAACTTCTTGATCCTGAAGGTTAGTATCAATTATGTTCTTTCTTCTAGATGGAAAATCAATTTTTCCATGCTTTTGGTTGTAAATGAGTTATAGCTCTTTGCACAAGAATTTAGCATTTTAAAAGAAATCAGAAACTGAAGCAAAATCCTTCAGTTATTTATGTTTAGATATTAACTACTCACTATTGAAATGCCATACGAACTCCTTATATGTACAGACTCTACAGCAGGTTTTTACAGCCCTGGGGCCAGAGTTTTAATATATGTTCACTGAATGTAAGCTGTCTCAATAACTGGCTGATACATATTTCAAAGATTTAGCACATCTACGGTTTTTATATCTTCAGCACATCTACAGTTTTTGTATCTTCAGGAGAGAGCATGAGTTTGAATTGCCTTTTATTATGTATTCAAAAAGTGGATTTAAGCTTAAGGTACTTGTATCTTAAAAATATTGTTTTTATATCTTCTGTATACTGAGATTTGTTAGGGTGACAGAACTCATTGTATATTACTTATTATTTAGCCTCATATTTAATAGACTTGCCTATTTTATATTACCTCATTTTAGCTCTTAATTGTTCTAGTGTAAATTTTGGGTTAAATATCATCATTGGCCTAGACCAGTGGTATTTTTGATCATTGATATTGACTGAGTTAAGCTGAATCTCATTATGAGAGATTTTGAAAATTTCTTTTCTCTCTTGTACTTCATTACGCAGTTATGTTTGGAAAGGTCCTCATTTTTCACATAATCTTATTAATTTTGTCTATTTCTGTATATTCTCCACCCTACTTCCTTTATTTCTAAGAGGTTAAATAATTTCCGTCAGTGACAAAACATTTTTAAAACATTCTTCACTACTACAAGATGTTGAACAGCTGTTGTATTTACTTTGTAGGTATGCCTTTTTTTATGTGCACCATCTTTTTCCACACTGTGATCCATATGCTATGTTTTCATTCAGGTTCCTACCAATTTGCTTATTATGCCAATAACAAATGCAGTCTTTTCGTGTTTGTCATGTTTCACACTCAGTGGCTGAGCACAAGGTGAATTTTTGATGGAAAGAACAAGGTTTTAACAAAATGTATGAATGAATCTAAAACCTATTGTCAGGTCTCTTAATATTTAAGTATAACAGGGTATGTGTCAAGACTGTGCTAATACCCTTGTATCTGTTATATTTACATAGGAGAATTATAGGAAAAAGCTATCTGCTTGTGCTGTAGATAAACATCATGAAGTTCTCTGCTTCTGTGACTGAGCATATAACCCTACTGCTTTGTAAAGTGAAAAACTGTTAGAGGAGATGTTTTAATTTTAAGACAGTGATATTTTGCACTGCCTAGAATTAAAAGAGAAATATCATATCTTAGGCAGTGCTCACGTTTGAGCAGCAACTAAGACTTGAGAGTCAAAGATGACAGGCACTTGCCACCTCAAAGGTGAAAACTTAGTGAACCCCTCCTGTGTTTTGTTCCAGTGTGGAGTCAAACAGTTCCACTTATAGCAGAAAGGTAGTAGGTTTTTGCACTTTTGGAACTTGCGGAAGAAGTACTCAGTAAAAACAGTAAAGAAGTGTTTGCTAGTATATCACCTTCCATTTCAAGAACTGAACTGTTGTGGACCACCACAGTAGGGACAGGCTTACTATGTGCTAAAGCATGAGATGCAGCTCATGGGCTCTGAATGAGCTTCGAATTGAAAACTTTATTGTACAACTGAATAGGTATAGCTGCAGTCTCTGCTGTATTTGTTTGAACTTTCTTCTTAAAATATGTTAGTGAATAAGTTATTTTCTGGATGCACAGATGATTTTTTAGTTAGATGTTTTATTCTGTTTTTGGCCAAGACATTTATTTGCAGTTGCTTAACCAACAGCTGAAAAACTCTCCAATGCTGGTGGTTTTCCAAATGTGTGCTATAATTATTTACTATTTAATATTGTAGAATTGTGGAGCTTGCCACGTATTATTTTTTCTCCGCTCCAGATAAAAAACTGCAGACCTTTTAAAAAGCATAATGAATTCTGCACCTGTTTATAATGAATTTGTTTGACTACAACAATTTGGTTTGCCAGTACCTGATGGTTACCTATTTCTTAAAATTCATTTGATCCTGTTATTTGTAAAGTAAACTCAGTATCTCTGTTTACCAGTTCAGTGCATTTTTAAAAATCTTTTTGACTATCTTTGATTTTAAATCAGTTGAACTATACCTACCTCCCTTCTACCTTGTGCTGGATGACAGTTGTAAGTAATTTTCAGGAGAAAAGAAGTCTGTCTTGAAAGTAATAACAAATTTGTCCCTAGACTGGTAAGTAGAATTACTGGTATATCAGTAAGTGAGGAACCCTGTTTGAATATTGCAGCATCCTTTTTCTGTAATTTTACTATTCTGCGATCATAATTTTTGTAATACTGGGGATATGTGTAAAGCAAATACACTTGTCTCCAAGAATGTGCAGACAGATGTGCTAGGTGGCCTTTTTCTTTTCAGATGGCATAGGTGAGAACGCTGGACCTGTTCCAGAGCCAAAATTTTAAAGATACACAGTTGTAAAATTTTTCCTGATGTAAAAGTTGCAAGGGTGGCTGTTTTAAAAAAAATGGAGGGGGGAAGATTTCCTTCCTCCCCTTCTTCTTCCTTGGAATAGCTATGGAAAATTCATCTCTTTCTTTTTGACTGAATCTTGGCAGTGAGTGAAGCATAAGCAGGGTTATGTATATCCTGTGCATGATCACTGTGGCAGTAAGGAAAGATAATCAGGAAAAAATAAGAAGATGTGAGAGAAATTAGTGGATGATAGAAACTGTGCTTTAGAAGAATTAATTAACACCAAGTGATTTGTGGGCAGGATTTTGAAGTAAAAATGTTTTTGCAAATTGAACTTTTTGGGCCAAACTCATACATAACTCACTCATACATAACTCACTCAAACATAACTCACAGTGACCTTTTGTTGTAAGATATTTTTGATTATGGAGCTCAGATGTTTAAAATCTTGTTAATACTTTTTGTGATCCTTTAAGAAGAAAAATATAGTTATTTTCCTTTGCATATTCAGGATTAATATTAGTGAGTCATATCACATTCCACTCAAAATGCCATGTAATGAACATTGCCAAAACAAGTCACTTTAACATAGTGATTTTTATTCAAATTTGAATGGCAGAGCTGGCATATAGAATTTTTTTTCTGTAATAATGTGTTTAATGTGGGTTTTTTTTATGTGATTTCTCTAAAATTAAAAAAAGGACAGTCACTCTTGGTGCAACTAACTTGGGAAAAAGCTGACCAAGTTTTATGCACCTTTATGATGGCTGTTGTGGAGTTCTGGTGTTTAAATTTGTGTTGCCTTAAAGATTTTGGTCAACTGTTTTCAGTATAAATAACTCAGGTTATTAATAAAGAACTCAGGTTCTTTTCAAGTTAGAGTGTTTTAGATACAATTAACATAACGTTCTGTGAATATTTTTCTTTTAAAATTATTCTAAAGAACTTGAAGGGAAGGGTCTTCAGCTCCCTATGTTCCTTGCTTGTTATTCTAAATTATTGTTATATCTGAGAAATGAGTAAGGTGATGGAGATATCTGCAGTGTTTTTTTGGTATGTGTTAACTTTTAGCTCCTGTCAGCAAAAGGCTTGAAAGATCTTAAGAGAATAAACCAGATGATGTCAATGTTCGTAATTATAATTCATAATATATAAAAGTTTGAAAAATTGATCTAGCTGTGAAGATTAACCTGTGCCTTTTAATAATGCCTGATACCAGTACCTGTGCTTACATCTTTTAGTAGTTGACTAAACAAAATGTAATACTGCAGGATCTGTGCTTTCATATCTTCCTGAGCTTGCATAGGCTTCTAGAAGGCATTTGCAAATGTGATAGCAATGGAGAAAACCTTGACTTTAAGCATTTGTTCTGTTGATCATCAAATTTTGTGTTAGTAGAAAAGAAACAATACAACCATAGTGAAATGTAATTTAGTATCTGTTTGGCTCTGTACTTAAGTTTTGATACAAAAATAGGACTGGCTTTAGCCCCTTCAGAGAGGGGAACTCTTCTTATTCTCAAGCAACTTTTTAAATACCCACAAACACAGCATAAGACAAATAAACAGCAAATAAATGTCTTATGCTCAGCAGCATTTAATAATTAAATGTTATTGGATGCATATTTAATTTTACCTGTGAACTATGGTGGCTGTTGCCTCCAGCACCCATTCTCAGTAGCTAAGTAAAACCCAGGAAGTTACAGCAAACACTTAGTTTAATACTCCACCAATTTTGCTAGGAAATTTTTGTAATAGTTCTGTTCATACTATATGCTATAACATGCTTAAATGAGAAGGAAATGGAAAATGATTATTAAACATTTTGAAATGACGTAGTAATCTTTAAAGTGATGCCTGGCTTTTCAGGCACAGGCAGCATCAGCTGGTAGGCAAAATGAAGACAACCCTATAGCTTGCAGCACCGTCTGTTACCCGTATAACTGTCAGAGAAAAATGCTGGTGGAATTTCCTGTATGTCAGTGCTGTACAATACCAATTGTTCTGTGAAAACACTTGTCACGTTGTGGTGTGGGTGCTTCAGGGTAAAACACACATGACCTACAGTAACAGTAGGGCCTGCTGTCTCAGCAACCGCGTCTGGGACTAGGTCTGAGGTGTGTCCTCCTTCCCCCTGCAGCGAGAGAGCGGCAGCGTGCTGGCAAGGGCAGCCGTGCGAGATGAACTGTCTGTGTGCTCCCTTCAAGCGATAATCCTGCAGTTCTTGGTTTAATGAACTTGTGCCTGCTGTCATTCTTCTGAGTTTCAAGCTTGTTTGCGCTAGCTCAGTAAGAAATAGACTGTGAAGTTATGTAATGGTATTTCAGCTGTCCTTTTTGGGGTGAAGTAATTATCCAGTTGCTTATGATTTACTGTGTAGCCTGATAAAACTTCATTTAATCTATCTCAGTCACATTTTCCATATTTTCCCTTAATTTGCACTGATAACATGAGTTCTTGGCACAATTATTAAGTGATAATGAGGCTCAGCCAGTTTTCCATTTGATAACGTTTTTGTTTGATCTTGACTTTGCATGCTTCTATATCTCAATAGGAATGGACTCTACTATACCTATAGCACAGAGGAGAGGGAAAAAAATGTCAGCATTGTAGTGCATGAAGTTGTTAACCCTGTCTGTACCCAGTAGTTGTATAGTTGGTGATACTGTTTTCTTATTTATCTTGTTGCTCATGTTCTCATATATGGCTGATGTCAAGGGAGTGCAATACGAGAAGATACTTGTTTTCTAGCATACCCTAAAAAGTTTAGAAAGGTTTTGCCTAGTACGTTTTTTGTGTGTGCTTAAAAAAAAAAAAAAGGGGGAGGAGGAGAGTCAGAAGCAGGTGTGTTTGCTATTGTGCTGCTGAGAGCAGTCAAGGAAAATGTTAGAATAGAATTTAGAAATCATTGCAGCAGCTGCACAAAAACTTTGATTTTAGAATGTTAAAAAACAAAAAAAGCATTGTTTCCTTCAGGCTCCTTTTGCTTCTCAGTTCCTGAGATAATTTTGGTAAACAATAAGAAAGTCTATAGAATTCACAATAACAAAGAAGTTGCTAGTTACAGAATGTTACTACTGGACTATTTTAAAAATATTTGGAGAGGTTTAGGTCTGGAGCTGCCTTTTAAACTAATCCCACTGGCTTCTTACTAGCAGTAAATTGTCATTTGGGAAACTGTTACACTAGCTATGAGATTGAATATAGATCTGCAGGAGTCTTCACTTCCATTGCCAATCTTACGATTTATCCAGCTGTAAAGTTAATGGATCTGCTAATTGCTAATCTTCAGAAGAGATTATAGTCTGATCATTGATGCTTTTAATGCACGTATCTGTAGTGACAACAGGCGATTTATCTTTGAGAGCTCTATTTGTATATTTGTTGGTCCAAATATTCAATATTCTGTCAGTATTTGAGCCACTGTATGAAAGCTAGGTAATGCAAAACCGTGTTCCTTTACTGACAGTCAGACAAGTTTGGGTTAGCAGTAAAAAAATTACATATATTCTAATATCTAATTGCTTTTGCTTGTGTTTCAAAATTAGCAAGATACCAATTGCAACATAGCTAGATGCAATGGCTTTGGCAGTTATTTAAGCATGTAATTTGTGTTTCCTGAGCATTATCACCTGATCTGTTCAGATATTATCCAGCTGTCCAGTTTGAGTGTTTCCCTGGATTGTATGATTACTGGATATTTTTGGCTCAGACATTGACTTCCAAAATTAATGTCCCATATCAAAATAGTCAGCGAGCAACTATTAACTTTGAGCGGTACTGTTCTAAACAGTGAAACAGTATGAAAATAATAAATCCTTTAAAAGGAATTAAGAACTCCTAATTACTTTCCTTCTCCCTGCTGTTTTTATCTAAGTCTTAAATATCTCCTTTTAAAAAAATGAAGGAAAAATGTGTTGAATTAGTCTCTTCAACTCTTATCCATATTTTGGCATATGAATTCTATTAATCTCTCTAAATATTCGTTCTAGTGGAACTATAGCAGGGGCTGGACTTATATTAACATTGTTACAGCACTGAAGTACAACACTAAAAGCACAACCCTTTAACTACTGCTTCACTCTATGTCACTACAAATTGCAGCTCTAAGTGCTGGATGTGTCCTCATGCCATATCCTGTACTTTGTCTTAAGTTCATAGCACAGCTCTGAAAAACAGAGCAAGAAAAGTGCTATAGGGATACCTTCAAAACCAGAGATAATATTCAATGAATTCCGTGTCCTTATTATATGGTAAGTAGTACAATAGTTAAACTTTTATCTGAATGAATCTGTAATATGAATTAGGATTTTCAAGGAGTTGCTAGTTTGATCCATATTGCCACTGTGATATTTTATTTTAAACTTCCTTTTGAGATGTATTTGCCTGCCCCAAATTATATCGCAGTTCTTATTTGCCTACTGATAAGATGAAAGTCCTGCTTTTTCTTTGCAGTCTCAAGAAAATAGAAATAGCCAGCAAAAACAGTTAATTCACTGAACTCTGAGCTTCCATCTAAAATCACTCTCTCTTCCATATTTATGAATAGGTTTATTACCACCTCATTGACCTGTGAGCAGTTTAATTTCAAAGAGGCTACTTCACAGTCAGTAACTTTTACAGGTTTTAACGGAAATAATAAGTTATTTGAGGGGTACTGCATTAAGAGAGTGTTGAGAAAAACCAGGCCCTTCCTCTTATCAAGGGGAAAACTTGAAATAACTATGACTTAATTTGATGAGGCACACATGTGACAAAGGAAATTATAAGATATTGTATAACAATGGAATTACAGATTATTATATCACCTGCTTGAAAAACTGAACTGGAATTATAAAGAGCTCTCTAGTAATGTCACGCTGCTGCTGCTGCTATTGTAGGCAGCTGTCAAGGCAATAATCACTGTCTTTTTTTAAAAAAAGTCATATACTCTGAAATATTTACATATGATGAGTGTAGCTACTCATCATTGTTTTCATTAAGAAACCCAGAGCGAAACAAAAGAAAATAAGTGAAGGAAACATTATTTCCTTGTTACAGTATTAACAAAGATCCATCCTTAGAGATAACACTAAAGAATACCAGTTTGATCTTAAAGCAGTCAAGAGGCCTTATATATGAAATACAAATGAAAACTTCCAAAGAGTGCACTTCTACTTGTGCGTTTGACAAGGCAAGGAGCTCTGCATATATTCTGAAAGGCCGCGAGTCTCCGTTGCTTTCTCTTTGACAATGCTAGCTCCATTTGATGAAGAACAAAAATCCAGAGCGTGTGGTAATAGAAAATGTGGTTAAGCTGACAATACACTCCTGAGTAACCTCGAAATTGCAGTGTGTGCACTGTGCAGTGTGTTCAGCTGAGTGTATTTCTCAGCTGAACTAGGTCAGGCGATCTTTAACAATGTAAATGTTTTTCTGTATGCCCTGTTGTTCCTCTGCTTCTCAGGTGTGTTCTGTGAATAAGAATCTCTTACCTATGATCTCACTGTGTACGTCACAGAAAAGCACAAACGTCATCTTTGGACTTCCAGTAATGATCTTCCACTGAAAGCAATGATAACAAGTACTGTATCAAAGAGCAATGTGGTAGAAACACCCATGTAATCAAAATTTGTTAGCCAGAACTTTAAAGCTTTTTGTTTCCTACAAATATAATATTAGAGCATTGGAGTTCACATAAAACAATAGCTATTAACTGGTTTGTCATACATCAAAACTAATCTCTTTAATTCTGTGGGAGTCTGTTTACAAAAAAGAGTCAAATACTTAACTCATTTTTTGGAAATATAAGAAAAGCTTCAGTAAAATGTTCCCCTTTAACTGATGATTATACTCTTTGTATTTCCTGAAACAAATTACTAAAACTAAAAATTCCATAAATATCTTGTAATAAATACATAAAATTGTCCAATATAATGAAGTAGGTATTGATTATTGGCTCCAAAATACATGGAAAAAAATAATTATTCAGTCTAAGGGATTTGAAAAGAAAATAAATTTGCAGCCTTAAAAGCTTACTATAATTTTAGGTGGATGGCTTGAGAAAAAAGTGTAGCTACTCTCTGTTACTCTCTGCTACTCTACTCACTAAAGAGGTAACTACTTCCTGTTGCAAGAACATGAAAACATCCTGGGATCAGCAGTATAACAACTCAGGCATAGATGGGAGACTTCACACTGTAAAACACAGGAAAATAGTTCATTTCCTGCAGACCTTTTGTTGAAGAAGGAGGCTTAATTCTATGCATCTACATAAAAAGAATTTAAAATTGAATTGTTCCTTCCTTGATCTATATATCCTGTTTTCTCTCTGTTAAGACAGGAGAGGCCACTGATTGTGTGATTGCTAGAAACTATGGAGAGTTGAGACTCAAAGGAAACACAGGAATTTAGGAGATCCTGTAGATCATATGAACAGGAATAACGGAACATCAGTGAGGAGGAAGGAGGCTTAAAGTGTGCAGATGAAAAGTTTATTAGCTTTGACAGGGAGGAAATACTGGAAATATTTTCTAAAGATATGTCAAAATAGAAGGAAAGAGAATAAAGATAGTTAGAACACATCTGTCTTCCTCTAGGGCATAATGGTTTCCTTTAGGATATATACTAAAGTTTTTTCCACATTTCTGTGTGTGTGTTTGTGTGTGTAAATATTTCAATAAATACACAATTCAGCAAGAATAAAGTGAAAAATGAGAAGAGAAAGCTCAGGGTGTCTAAGGAATGTGGATGTTGTGTGCACGTGTTATTACTCTGCTAATGGCTGAATAAATACTTCTATAAAATCACAGTAACACAAATAATGTAGAATCTAATAGCTTCTGGAGATGATTTGGTAAGTCCAGATGCATAAAACTGGTGAAATGAAAAATGGATTGAAATATCTGTAAAATACATGAAGAATCTAACAGTGATGATACCTATAAAATGTTATAAATGATATGAATTAAAGTAGAGGAATTATTAGTATGATGAACTAGAAAATTGATATTCTCATATTTACAGATGATCATTATGTTCATCCGTAAATTTCAGTGACATTATAATTCAGGCAAACTTCAATACATACGTGTAAAAAAAAAAAAATCTGATAGCTTATAACTATGCTTTTCTGTATATTGATGAGCTTCAGTGAGTGCACTTACTGTTTTTCATCTAATGCTGAGACCATCATGAATTAAGTCTACCCTTACTTCTTACCTATGTGTTCTGTCCAGCTGCTTCCAAGGAACAGGAACAGAATGAGTTTATGTTGTTGAGCTAGAGCAAGAATTGGAGTAAAGGGGAGAGATAAGCAGCAATATCAGTCTTCAAATTTGAACGTGATGGTGAAGCTGGCTGTTGCAGGTTCACTGATGAACACAGAGGCATTTGATACACCTGCATAAGCAGACCATATTATTCTGGTGCATGTTCCTTTTCAATACCTGTGGATTTACAAATTTCCACCTTGCTCTGTTGTTTTTGATTTTCCTGAGTTCTTTATAAATGTTTGGGTTTATATTAATATTCTGCAGTCACAATGCCTCAGAACTGTCCATCAAATTGGAATCATTATTCTGTTCTGACAAATAATCACATTGGTTTCTTTGCCACTATATCACGTTATGTGTAGTTTTCTGTTGATCATTACTCATGCTGTGTTTTAGCATTGTTTTCCCAAATAAATCATTCCTGTAAGTGTGTTTAAAATACTCATCCTGGTTGGCTCTTGTGTTATTTCCTCCTCATATTTCTGATATGTTTTAATTACTTATACATTTTGTCTTCCACTGGGACTTGCTATGCCCCTAATCCACCCTTTAAGCTAAAATTAATAATGTTTGTTTATAGCATGCTTTTTTTTTTTTTAAACTTCAGCATATAAGTAATGAAGCCCTTTGGAACTGTGCACACAATTCTTGATTACTCAGAAAAATTACTAAGGGAAGACAACTGAGAAAAGATTAGCACAGAATTACGTTGCCTGATGCATGAACACAAGAAATTAAATAAACATATACTAGTCTTAAAATCACAGAGAAAGAATTAGAATTTTGTTCTGTTTTTAGTAAATGCTAACAATATAATCTGACAGCAGTTTCCAGTGCAAGTTAACTCTGCCTGAGTGAGGAGACTATATTAGACTGCATAAAACAGAATCCAAGTTCTGTGATTCTGAAATTCCAAGCTTGTACATTGTAGAAAATAATAAATATAAAAACATTACAGTTAAGATACTGGACTAATCTTTCCTTTTATCCTGCTTCTTAAGCTCATGTTTTTCAGTTGTGGGATTTCTTGTTTTAGCTGACGAATTCTTGTTTGTTTTTGCTGTGCTACTTTTCATGCTGAAGAAACATTGATAAGGGGAAAAGAACGGATTGATGACAGACTGTGTGGAATGTTTTAGTGAGAAATAAGGTATCCTAACGGCCATGAAAAGAGAGACGCAGAAATACTGTCAATTACTGAAAATAACTTCAGGAGCAGGAAAAATCTGTGGAAAATCTATGACAAGGAAATACAAATAGTAACAACTGGAATTTTTCTCTCTTTACACCAGAAACATCCATGGAGAAAATAGACTTTCAGCCTGTTTAAAAGCACTATCAGTTACTGGTAATAGAGACTGCTTCACTTCTGCTAAATGTTCTTTTCAGTTGAGAAATTTCCGTGATTGGGAAGATTCCATTCTTCTCTTCTAGATTACAGCCTGTCTCAACACAGGACAGCAGGAGAGAGAATGATTAACAATAATCTCCTGCTGTAGATTATGGAAGATTCTATCCAGTAAAAAACCCTAAATATTTAAAGTGTTTTGTTCTTTATTCTGCCTCTCTGCTTTGGGCCAGACCTGAGAACCTTATTATTTGAAAAAAGTGAATTTTGATAGAGTCAAAGATAATTTCCTCCATCTCAATAGAGGAGAGAAGCCAAAGTTTGCCTGGGATTTAAAATTCTCCAAAGAACTGAAAAAGAAGTATTTCTTAAATTTGCTTAGAGCACAAATAGTGTGACATTTGCAAGGACTGTAAGTTGGAATGATAACTCAGTATAAGTAGGTTGTTATTAAAGATTTTTGAAAGCTAAACATCGAATAAAAGGTAGAGAAGTCCACAGGCCTTGACTTCAAAGCAATAGTTTTTGGAAAACTCTCTACTATATATAAATTATAGCAGTGTTTTGTGAAATGGGGCCATGCTCTCTGTCTATGCAGGATTTTAATAATAATAAAGACGTCACTTAGAATATGTACAGAGCTTTCTCTTTTGAAAATAATGAAATAATGTGCTAGACCTGCTGGTTTCAATTGCTTGTTCTTCATGGAAACTTGTCTAGTTTTAGGAAGGCAGTTACTCTGAAGACTTTGCACTGGCCAGTAAAATAAGTTCCGTGGGGGATCCACGACGAAAGTGCTCGTTTCATTCAGCTATTGATTTTTAACAAGTCTTTTAACTTCTTGAAACCTGCAAGCCATAGTCTCTGCAGTCAAGAGGACAGAAAGGCTTTGAGGTAAAAAGACAAATGCTGGCTTTTGTGTTCTCTGAGGGCGGTAGAAAAAGAGGACTTTGTTTCAATTTGCAAGTTATCATTCATTTCCTAGGCTCTGACAGAGAGGGATGTTGCACAGCTTCTGTTTACTGTAGAGAAACGATCATTTAACTAAGCCATCTTGCAATGAAAGATATTTCAAGGTGCAGCCATACTAATAGTCGTGATCTGTTTGCCATGTAAGGCCGACTGGAAAGGCATAACATTCTGTTCCTTTATTGGCAGGCAAGTAGAAAGGTCATAGTCTCTGCTGAAATACACTAATTTTTCTGAATAGTCAAACTGACTGTTCTTTACAGTCTGAAAGATATTTATTCACCAGATGATGGAAGAAACAAATTAGAGTTGAGGCTTCTGGAAAAGAAATTGAGGGGAGAGTTGCATATGAACTTTTTGGGTAGAATTCGTGTAATCAACCTCAATCTCTACAATAGAATTCTACATCTCAGCTAGTTTTCCAGACCCTGTGGTCAGAGAAGAGCCATACTTTTGAGTTATCTAAAAGAGATGTTTTCTTTAGGATTAGATGAATCACGTCTTAACAGCAGACAACTACCTTATTGAATAAGTGCTGTTTTTCTCTCTGACTCTGAGGGAGTCTAAAAGGCTACTTCACCTGCATAAGCCCAGCCTTCAGTGAGAAGTATCCCATTCATTAAGCGTGGCTGTGTTTAAATCAAAATTTCTAAAAAGACCTTCAGAGAGTGATAATTCCCTTTATAGTCATTTTTACCTTTGGTTGACATTCTTCCCTAACAAGGTCTTGTGTCTGAAGCCTTAATTAATTTTCTTAGCACCTCAGTGTGTCTGTGTTTGTTGTGCAGGCAAGATCCTCTGGGTACTATGTTAGTGTTCCTGTACAGAAATCTGATCAGAAAAAAATATATTGAGAGAGGAATTTCCTTTTTTTCATACAATGAATATTATTTTCTGTTGATTCCACAGAAAGATAATGGCAACATATGGTAATGGCTGAAATGACTGAATTTGGAAAGAGAAAGAACACCTTCTTCAGTTAGTTCTTGAATTCTTAAGATAGTAAAATGAAGACATTTGGAAGAGAGGTCTTCAAGAGAAACTTATTTAGTTTTACTCACACTTTTCCTCCAATTTCTGTAGCTTTGAGGTTCACTGTAGAAAGAGGAAGAAGCTGTAGTGTCATAATCTCCATAGAAGATGGTGGATGTATTCATTTTGTGGCATTTCTGGAGATTATTTGGTTTGTGAATAGGGCAAAAAATTGTTTCTAAAATTGTAAAATTCTTTAGACTCTTGTGGATAATTTTCAGTGACTTCATCTAAACAACACAACTTGAAGAGCCTTGATCTAGTCTGCAGATCAAAATTCAGATAGGTTTTATGGAAAGGTCTGAGACGTTTGAATGGTAAATGCCAGTCACTGACGTGGCTTTTATGGTAGTTTCTGGAAAGAAATTAATCAAATTAATCTCCCCCCCACCCCCCCGCCAAACTCACACACACACTCATATACATTATAGCATGTGGTTACTTTCCAGTAGATACTGGAGGGAACTATAGTATGAATATCAGAAATACAAAAGATTTTCAGACACAGCTCTCATCTGTAATCTAACCAGGAGAAGCACTTCCACTGTTAGAGTAGTCATGGAATTACTTCCAAGAAAGGTTTGTCTGCTTGGACTTAAAATTTTTCTGGCTTCTTTTTTTTCCATAGTTTGCTGCCATTTGTCAGGAGAGTTGTCGTCTTTTGTGCAGAATCTTGCAGTAAGCAGGTTGCAGATTGTCTCCTGGTGATTCTAATAGCTCTGCTTATCGTAAAATTTTCTATTATGTTATTCAATGCAATGGTATACAGAGATAGAAAAGTTACTATGAATTAGTGAAAAGGGTTATATGGTTAACGTACATTAACACCTCTGCAGATACTATTTTTGAGAAGTGACCTTTAGCAGTTATTCTGCCAAACAGCTGAAAGTGGCTCCATCACAAATCAACCAGAAATGGAGGTAAATTACTTGAGCCATAGCCAAAACAATTCTCTGAATGTGAACTGGAAAATAAAAATGCTTAAGGAGTAAAATGAAATGAAGGATACAGCTATAGGCAGAGAGAAAATAGTCCGAACCAGCTGTGGTACTTTAAATAAACTGACGTCAGAGCGAAAAACTGGTGATCCTGAAACCACTTCTTAGTCACCTAGCAGCAATGGAATAATGGCGACTGTTCCTTTAATGTAAATAAGCTTGTGTGCATTGGTAATAAACCAAGATAAGCGCTCTCTGAAAAGTTTTCTGACCTTTTTCCCCTTTCATGAAAAGAATACTTGACTACATTTTAGAAATGTGCTTTAGAATTGCTTAATTTCCCTTAAATAAAGAATAAAAATGAAACTTTCAAGAATTGTCTATAAAGTTATAAATATTTATTATTTCTACTCTAATGCATTGCCATGGTTAAGACTTCAACATTGGAACCAATGGCATATCTTGTAGAAAGGTTCCTTAAATATGACAATGACTGAAACAAAAATACTTTCAACTGGGAAGGCAGAATACCATCTATCATATTGAATTTGACTGTATATAGCTCATGCAAAGTGGCTCTTGACACTTTTTGCCAACCCTGCATGCTGCTCTGAACTTAACGAAAAATCACTTCTGTTCTTGAGTATTCACTGCCTGGCTCCTCCAGGAAGTGCTGTCCTAATGGTGTCGAAAAATTTAAAGTTTCAACATTAGTCACTGACATAATACTTGCCCAATTTAAATGAGAAGAACTGATTATTATAGTGTTTTCTTGCTCTGACAGCCTCTCTGGCTTCCCTGCTACCACACAATTCACTTACAATTGTATATGCACAGCTGCAATAGTTAAAATAGCAATCAGTGATCTACCTTACTACATGCTTGTTTAGAACTGTGTGCGCAACGCAAGACAATTATAGTTAATGGAGACTGTAACTTACTGCTCTTTTCCTTAATTATTCCAGCTGGGAATTGGTCAGATTTCATGTGTAAGCACACCCAAGCCATCTTGTGACGTGTAAGCAGATCATGGCCAGAGTAAATACCTGGACCCAGATACTGGAAAGCAGCTGGGGAATTGAAAATTTTGCAAACATCGTCAATGACTTAGGTCTCAGAAACATGGGATTGAAAATTACATTGAATGGGAGGAAAAAAAATCAGGCAAGTTTGCCATTTTGCAGCCACTAATGACAGGGGAAAAATACAGATAAGACACGTGTCTGAATGTGTCTTGAAACACTGATTTTTTTAAGTTATCGATATACAGAACACCATCCTTCTAATTAGAAGGAATATCTGTGTGAAGGAAGGCTTAGAAAGACACTGAAACCATTCCTGTCTTATTTGCATGTAAGCTGCATTTTATGGACGAAACAAAACTTATTAAACCTCTGAGAATGTCTTAAGTGTATCATGCTGTATGACAAAAATTTGGATTAGCAATTTCAATTACCAAAAAGAACACTGAGGGAATATTTTTCAGAATTCACATGTTCCACTTTGCTTTAAAGGTTCGATATGATAGAGCAAATAACTAAAATAGTATTTTCTATTAACTTTAATTATTATCATTAAAATAACTGTATTTATTGGCAGTTTCAGAGCTCATGGAAAATAAACCTGAACTTTAAAATATTTTGAAAAAGAATAGCTTCTACTTTAAGTTTCAACTTAATTTTAATTTATCTTAACTGAAATCTAATTATGATTTGAACTAATCTGAGTCAAAAACAGAATCATTTTTGGTGGATTGAAGTGAACCTGACCCAAACATAGCAAATTCGAATAAACACAGATGTAAACCAAATCAAAATAAATGTCATTTAATGCTCTGCCCTTCAGTCTTCTTTTTGAACAGTTTCATTGTGCAGATAATAATCCAAGATTTCCTTGGCCTAGAAGAGACAACAGCTATTTAAGTTTATTAATGAGCTGTGAATGGAGGAAGTCTGGATTCTGCTCCCAACTGTAGATGCTTGATAGTAAGGTTTTGATTACTTGATCCATGTGAAGAATATAGAAAAATTCTCTATTTTAAGGAAAATGTGCTGCCTGCCTTCACTTGCTTTTATATTGTTGCTGTCTATATAGGAAGCATATACTTTCATTCATCTGTTGATTGTTCAGCAGTTTGATACTCACCTTAATAAATCATATGATTCCTTATCGCCTCTCCCTGAAGGAAGTTATCTTAGAGGTGTCATGGTGACCAATGCCTGGGCTATTTGCAGTTGACAGTGGCTAGGTAAGGATAAGAAATGTAAGAACAGCATTGTTGCACCTGGGACCAAAGCATTTGAAATGCTGTCATACTTCAATCTTTTGTAGCTGTCAAGAGGTTTTCTTGGATTGTCAGTACATACACAACCTACAAGGCCAAGATAGAATAAGATCTATTTAATTGAATTAAGCTCTGCATATAGTCTTTACTCACTCTTCTAATCTAGCTTCCATAAATCCTGTATTCCAGTGGTTCCCTTCTGTGGCTGCACTAATGCATTACCTCCAGGGGGATAACTGTCTTTTAGAAACGTGAATCTCAGCATTCATACTGATAAATGGTTGTACTGAAGTCAGAGATACTTCTGCTTGTAAAGCGTAAAAGGAGATTGCTGACAGGGGCAAACTTGCAGGAAGACATCACAGAAGTTAGAGACGTACTGCATACTGTAGGTTGTGGACAGCTGAAAGACTGTATAAAGGCCAGGTACACTGATGTTCTGTGGACCCTCTGGTGACTGCATATTCATTCCCCTCCGTGTCACTAATGTATAACGTTCCATTAATCAAGGCTTTTGTACCTGTTTATTAAGGGAAAAGGTTCAGTTGTGGAACTAAAACTGGAATTTAAGAGACTTCTCTAAAGAGAAATTACATATGGAAGAAACATATACCCTTAGAATATTATGTGCTGAATTCTACTGCATAATTAATGGAAATCATAATAGAAAATACCCAGGATGGTGTAGCAGAACTTAATCATGCCTTTCCCAGCTTGCATTCTCTATTTCTAGCACTATATTTCCTCTCTAGCTTATTCTATGAATATTTTCACTTTGTGCATAAATGCATATGTTATTTATGCCTTTTCTGTGTTTAAAATACATTCTTTTTCCTGTAAGCCAGCACAGCACTTGTCTCAAAACAGTTTCTGTGAATTAATTGTCAGGAATAGAAAAAAGGAAAAGAGTATTCCAAATGTTGCATCCATGATTTTCTTATGCATGGGCATTAGTATTAAGTATTACTATATGAAAAGCTGAAAATAGTATCTGGCATGTCTGCCCTTTGAAATTCAGCTCAGCCTCATCACTTTTGACCTTTGGTGTTACATGAACGATATACTTGCATAGATGAAGCATTTCTTGAATAATTAGTTTAATTCCCTGAGTTGAGACAGGTATTTCTTCTGCATGAGGAATGCAGAATTCACTTTTTTTCCTTTTAACTTTAGGGAACATGAGTCTTGAAAATAGTGCAAAGAACCCTGCCAGAGCTATTTGCTGAGTTGTCTTTTATATCTATCTTTTATTGCAAGTGGTGTGGCAAAATGAAAGTGAGGTTCCTTCCTGTTCTAGTTTTCAAGTAACCCACCAGGAAATTCCTGTTCTGCAACCAGAGCAATCTTGGACACTAAGCTGAGTAAACTGGGATATCTACTCTGAGGAGAAAATGGTGATGAAACGCAAATTGGCAAATGTGAAGCTTTTATAACAGTAATCTTTTCCAGTTATAATTGGAGATGAAACTAATTCTTATCAGTATTCTCAGGAGGCAACAATTTTTGCAAACCCAGAGATGAGTAGTAAAAAGTACTTCTACTAGCCCTAAAAAATACACTGAAGTCGGAACTTCATGGAATTACCAGCTGAAATGTTCATTTCCCAGGAACAGGGCTTTTGTGAGCTGGTTTTATTCATGAAATTCATGCATTGGAAGAGAGAGATTCTGGCATTCTCCTTGGAGAATGCCTTTCGGAAGTCCAAATAGACCGTATCAATCTCATTGCCTCTCTCCAGATAGCTGTTACCACTTTAAAGAGTTCCAGTATGCTTCTGTAAGTACATCAGCAGCAAAAGGAAAACTAAGGAAACTGTGGTCCCAATACTCAAGCAAGCAAGCTCATAGCTAAGGATACAGAAAAGGCTGAGACACCCATGCACTTTCGCCTAAGTTTTTACTCTTAGAGTCTTTCCTCAAGCCTCTTAGCTTCATGGAAGAGTCTGTAGGAGTGAAGCATTACTCACAGTAGAGGAAGAACAAGTCTGGGATCGTCCAAGCCAATACACAAGTCCTCAGGACTCACACAGGTCCTCAGGACCTGATGGAATGCCTCCAAGACTGCTGGAGGTGCTGGCAGATGTCACTGCAAGACCACTATCTATCCATCTTCAAAAGTGTATCGCCTTTGGGGGAAGTTCCTGATGACTGGAGAAAGGCATATGTCACACCCATCTTCAGGAAGGACAAGGAGGAGGAGGATCCAGGGAACTACAAGCTAATCAACCTCACCTCTTTCCCCAGGAGGATTATGGAGCTAGTTCTCCTGGTAGCTGTGTCCAAGTACACAAAGGATAAGAAGGTGGTGGGGAACAGTCAGCATGTTTTTCAGAAAGGGCAAATTGTGCCTGACCATCCTGACTGGTTTTCCTGATGAGGTCACTAGCAGTGTGGTTAAGGGGAAGCCAGTGAATGTTCTTTACCTTGATTCTAGCAAAGTCTCTTGTAGTATCCTTAGAGACAAATCGGAGAGATGTGGGTAGGAAACTGGCTGGAGTCCTGCTCTCAAGGGGTTGTGATCAGTGGTGCAAAGTCCATTTGGTGGCTAGATACAAGTAGTGTTCCTCAGGGGTTGATACAGGGGCTGATGTCTTTAGTGTCTTCAATAACTACCTGGACAGTGGCATGGAAAGCATCCAAGTCTGCAGACAATCCATGACAGAACATAAGTCAGCAGTGCGTCTTAACAGCACTGAAGGCCAACCACACACTGAATTGTATTAGCAAGGATGTAGGCAGCAGGTTGAAGGAAGTGATCCTTCCCCTCTGTTCAGCACTTACGAGACCATATCTGGGGTAGTGTGTCCATCTTTGGTCTCCAGAACAAGTGTAGTGGAGGGCCACAAAGATGGTCAGCATATGACATATGAGGAGAGGCTGAGAGAACTGAGTTTGTTTAGTCTGAAATAGAGAAGGAGACTCAGGGGAGATCTCATGGTTGTGTAACAGCCAGCTAATGGGAGGGTATAGAGAAGATGAAGTCAGACTGTTCTCAGAGGTTCTTCACAGGCTGCAATGAGGGAAATAAGAACTAGAGAGGTTAGAGATTTGCATTCTTGGATATATCCAGAACTCGCTGGACAAGGCCTTGAGCAACCTGATCTAAACTGGCCCTGTTTTAAGCCTGATTTTGACTAGATGATCTCGAGAGGTCCCTTCCAACCGAAATTACTCTGTAATTCTATTGATTGTGAAACAAGGATTCCCTTTACATGGTAAATGACATAATGCATAACAATGGTATTTGTTATGCTTCCACTACTTCTATTACTTATTACTGTAGTAGTAGTAAGGAGTGGAGCCTTTTAAAAAGTCATCATCCCATTTCCCACCTTCCAGGCCTCGTATTCTGAGGTGATTTTAGACCTGCTGAACGTATCACAGTTTGTAGTTCGCTGTTTCAGCCTTGAGCTCTTTTCGAGTTCTTGGGTGAATGCATTTGTTTCTCATGGGCTGTTTATTCCTTTGGTCAATCTGTTACACAGCCTCTTCTAAAGATACTTCACTCTGAGACAGTTCCTCCCCATGCCCTGCCGGAGAATTTCAGCACAAGAAACTCATTCAGCACTTCAAAGAAGTCATTGAGTTTCTCAGCAATTGCCTTGTCTTTGCATGCTCCTGTTATGCTGATCATCTGTTGATTCTACAGATTATCAAGGAGGGATCCTGCTCTTGATGTAACTGAGGGAAACTTGGAAACTTTATTACTAGTTTTCGTGTGTTCCGCTAGTTGTTCCTGACAGCTTCCTTGGCCAGACTTCTTTGTGGTTTTTTACATTAAACCTGTCAGAATTTATTATCCTTTCTATTATCTCTATTTGGACATGACTTCAGATTCTTGAATGATGCTTCTTATAATAACTAGCTTGCTTTTGTTTGAGCCTCTATTCGTTCCCTTCATCTCTGCTTTCCAAGATGTTCATTTCCTGCCTGCTCCCTTGTGATTAAGCTTTAGTAATAGACTGCAAAATCCTGGTCTGCTTTTGGATTCTTCTCTCGAATCTTAATCTTACAAATCATAATTTGTAATGAACATCATGCTACCTGCTTGACAGGAATTCTGAGCTAGAAGCAGGCATTTACCTTTTTTTGGTTTCTTTAGCAGCTGTGCTTTATAGTCTTGGTTACTGGTTCATCTTTTGTAATTTTTCTTTCTTTCAGTGAAACTGCTCTGTCTGCTTTCTCTCTTCTGCTTGCTAGTCCAATGAGTGTTAGTGATGTTTCTTTGCTCTCAAATATTGTTTTCAAACTGCTCCTTTTCCCATTTTTGTGTTCTTTTTCCCACTTTTTTTTTAAAAAAAGTTTTCTGTGTTTAGCCACCTGAAGTACAGAAACTGTTTATTTCTAAAAATTTCTGAAATATATTATATACAAACAGTGGTAGCTGTAGCTGGCAGCAAAGAGGAAGGCTATGAAGTATGGACTATTAAGTATTTACTCCCTATCCTCTTCCCTCTCTGCCCAATGTAAGATGGAATCTGCTTTTGCAGTCTCTGTAGATGCAGTTTTGTTTCTCCTTGAGCTACTGAAAACAAAGGTAGTTGATGACTACAACCTATGTTATTTTAGTTTTATTTAAGGAGCAGTTCACTCACTCCTCTCTTCCCTGTAAAGAAGTCTTAGAAATCCTCAGTATTTTTAATCATATTTCCTAGCCATCCTTCTGTCAATTTTTCTTGCTTTGTAAACAAATCTTTTTTTTGTTGCTGTTTTGGGGTTTTTTTTATGATATTCTTCATCTTGTCCTCATCTGTAACTCTATTTTCATTATAAAAATCTATTATCAATAGTTTTACTGGTTAGCGTGACACCACTTTCAGTTTGCATAAACAGCCTCCCACCTATAAACAATATTCTGCATCACCAAATTTAAAAAAAAAACTCAAAAAACAGCATTGATTCTTCAGTTCTGTGTCATGCATTATGCCAAAAATATTGGAAAATAATTTAGACTTTCTAATGCATCAGAATAAAGAAGTTCTACACGGCTCTTGAAGTCTTCAATTTGACAGACTTTTATATATTCCTTATTCCAGTAGTTTAGTATCTTTAACCACAGCCATAAATCCTCTATTTTTTGAACACTGTCACCTTCCATAGTTTTGTTCTGTTTGCAAAGTCCTTTGATAATTGGCATGCATTGTCTCCAGGCCAAACAGACAAATCTTTTCTTTGAAACGTTCCTGTTATTCTGCTAAGGTCTACGTTACAAGCTAGGTAACTCTCCATGGATTTGACCAGAGAAAGCTATAGAAGGATGTCTGACAACAGTATTAAACAAGAAGAGCACAGCTGCATTAAGATGGTAAACAAAATGCTACATGTTCTGTTGCCTGGAATTTATAAGGCAACTATTCTAAACTAGTGTAATAGATCCAAATGGAATAGTGCCAGGATTAGAAAAGGCCTGTGCTCCAGTTAATGTGTTGGAAGATCTCCACATTACGAAGAGAACTAATACATTCCCATGGATTCATACTTCATTAGTACAAGATTTCACACTGACTCTTAATCAGATAGAGGGGAAAATCCTCTATCTGCCATTCATTATAGTGTTGGAAGAGTGAATCACAATTCCTCTGCTAATTTCTACAAGAGTGTAATCCAACTCCAGATGCCAAGACATAGCATTTCACATGCCAGTAACCTCATTCTCACCTGGCATAGACCCCACACAGAGAACACAGCCACCAGTCAATTTTTATCCAAGGTGAAATATATCCGACACGGCACCAGGCAGTGAATAAAAGAGGCAGAAGCAGCCTGGAACATCTTGTCCCTGGCAGTCTTGTATTAAGTGTCATATACCAACTGGGTATGTAAAATTTCTAAGCTTATAAGCATTATTCTTTTTGATCCAGCCTTGTCTCCAGGTTAATTCTGAAGAAAGTTCTGGTTATACTAACCTCACTGAAGACAATAAATACTTTTTGCAGTAGTAAAATGAAATAGCAGTAGTAAGTGAAATATTGATGGATTTGAGGAAGTACTGCTACTCTGAACTCAAGAACATCTTCTATCAAGAAGGATGAGCTATCCTGAGAAGAAAGTTGAGTGAGGATTCACTAATCGAGGAAATACCCATGAATAGGCCTGAGTTCCAAAATATAAATTATATGTGAAAATTTAAGGAAAGATGCTTTCAAAGCTCCGAAAAAGCCCCTTTAACTAACTACTAAAAGTTAGTTGCAAGTCATCAGAGCAGGGAAAACAGTGGGATTTTAATGAAAGGTTGCAGTTTAATTATCACACAGAATTGAAGTACATGTTTTTAAAACATTATTCCTACTATGCAGTGATATTGCAGTTGTGTTTCCTGGTTTTGTTATAAAGAATTTTACTTTTCCAAAAGTAAATGAATAATGAACTCAGCTCTTACTGAGTGCTTAATCTTCAAAGCACATTAAAAATATTAATTAATCCTCACCAAAATCCGTATGAGGGATGTGCGCAAGCATTATCATACTTTCACAGATGGTAAAAGCAGTTAATGTATAGTAATGCTGAAGAAAACAGCTTTGCATCTAGAAGCCCATCCAGTTCTGTCAATTTGTTTTTACAGCTAAAACCTAACATTACTGAGATAGCTGTCATGTGGAAAAAACATTCTGGATTGCAATAGGTAGTTACATTTCCACACCTCCAACTTCATTTCGTATTTTCTTAGCATGTTGCTATGAATTCAGGAAGATTTATTTTGTTTTAAACTTCAGAGGAGTTAATTTGGGGCATGGATGAGACAGGTGCAATCCAGTTGCTAGTTTTCTGAGCGTGGGCTGTTGTTTAACTGAACTGAATAAAACTGCTTGTTATGTGGTTTGATAAAATAGTAGAATAATGTTTGACCCACTCTGTCATCCTTTGAATTAAAATTGTAGCTTAAAAGTGCGGTTAGTTAAGTATCAGAGCTTTGACAATTTAGAAGCATTACAAAAAGCTATTTGTAGAGGTTAATATTCCTTTTTGTGCGTGTGTAAGTTTAAGTAACTTGAAAACTAACTTTGCATGACATAATTCTCAAATTTTAAAGTTGCCAGCTAATCTATGCTCAAATTATTTATTCTTTCATTTTTATATCACTATTGAACACTGAATATTCTGAAGTCTCCAGAATATTTTTAAATGTCAGAAACTTAATTTGGAGATTGACTTGCATTGTATGTTCTCCTTGCAAATTAAATAATGAAATGGTAGTAGAGATTCATCTTGAACAGTATGATAGTGACAAATATGATAAGCTGATGAAGGCATCAGTATATGGTCATGTAGCTCTCTGTGAAACAACTTTAGAACCTCTTCCTCAGGAAATATTTAAGCCTTTTTGAGACCTACTTCTTTAATCTATTGAATGCCCTTCGTCAGTTCTAAATGTAGCTATTAATAACTAGTGTCTGTCCTACTAGGGTAAGGCCTTTCATAACTAAAGCCTCGCACATCCTCTGTGGGTGCTCAACATCATTGAAGACCGGGTCATTTTTTTACATTCTTTCCTACAGTTGGAGTCCTTTTGCTTTATTTGTGTGGTATGTGGCAAGAGCTGCTGTAGCAGCAGGACGACTGCTCTTGTTCATAGATTGTGTCCTGTGTGCTTATCTAGCTCTGTCCCACTTATGGTACTCAGCATGAGAAAAAGGATGAAATCTGGCTCTATTACCTCTGCTTATGAGTGCAATTGTCATGTATTGCCAGGTCATGTACTACATTTCTGCTGCTGTGTGGGGTAGAGGAAACTTAAGCACTCTATCAAATGTGTGCTCTCCTCAATTGGCAGATGATTGCTCAGTATTACAAGAAGGTGGCCCTTTTCGGAAGAGACTCCAGGTTGCTTTGAAGTGTCAGGAATAAGTAGAAAATCAATGACTACAGGCTGCTCCCTAAACGACCTCATCTCTCTTAGTTATACGGATTGGGAACATGGCATGGAGAAGCATCCATCCTGTTAAATACAGCCTGACAGCAGAATCAGGTTTACTGTGCTTAATTTACTTCTAGATATATCAGTGTTCATATAAATGTGTTTTAGGTGTGTTTTTGTTTTGTAAGTAATCTACTAGGGAATGTGAGATTAAATTGGCATTGGATAGTTTGCTTTGATAAACTAAAACATGGAAGTGCAGAATTATTGTACCGTGAGCTGTAGTGACTGTGTGATTTTTAAATCTTTGTTGTGTAGAATATTCATCTCCTTTCCTCAGTACTGTTTTACCGCATAATCAGTTATCACTCTGCTGACAAGTATTAGCCCATTAGTAACTTATCATATGCTGACAAGTGCCAGAGTTCATCCTCACATTTGAATCAATGAATCAAATGGCTGCCTTCAATGGCTAAAATATTGTATGATGAAATATTATTCTGACCCACAACTTGACATGAAAAGATTTTATAATCACTCGATTTCAAATCAATATGTAGTTGTAAATATCATTCTTGATGAGGATTCCTTGCATGAGTTTTTTTTGTTTAGAAAAACAAAACAACAATCAGATTCTAGACAGCTCATTCCTGGTACTAATGGAGTCTTTCAAGTTTTTATGTGTTTTTTTCAAGCTGAAAAGAACCCTCAGAGTAAATAAGTTAAAATGTTAGGGTTTTAGTAAAAAGCTTTAACAATTATACAAGCTCAATTCAACTTTAAAAGTGTATGTTAACAGTTTAGGAAAATGCCAGACGTTAATTATATCTATACCTTACCTATATAGCTCATTATACGTATTAGACCAGTTACTGACAGAATGCTTCCTCAGCAGGCAGATACATTGCTAGAAAACATAATAATCAGTTTCCAACTTCATTACCACTTATTTGTACCATTAAGGAGATCCTCCCATAGTTTTACCAGTACTGTACTAGAAGAAAGAGCTCTGAGTCACTGGTTCCCTGCTTTCTTTAACGGGACCGGCTTTTTCCTGCTATACCCCAAAATGTGATTTTATCTGTTATACTGAGACACTTTACCCCACACAGTTCCAACTAGAATGACTCCCATTGCTTCTTTCTTTCCAGACTCCTTCTGTACAAAATTGTATGTTGTACTGTTCTGTTCTTCTGTACTAGTGTCCTCTTCAGACACAGACACAATCATCTCTTACTTGAGTGTGTTTTCTTTGTCTCATTTATTTCTCCGGCTTCTGCAGCCATCACTTTCTTGTCGAGTATCCAGCTGTACTGTTTAGGTCGTCGTCATAATATCTGGACACTTCACAAAATGTAAATAGTCTGCCTGAGTTGTCTTTACATAATTTCTATCTTTTTGGCTTTTCTTCTTTGGATAGCGGGCAGGTAGGATTTCTCCTTTCTTGCCCTTCTACCTGAAATTCTCCTGTACCTGAAAGCGTTTATTTCGTTGTGTGTATGTGTGTATATTAATATGTTCTGTCTGTGACTTCTGAACTTTGCATCACAGTTTTTTTTCTTGTTCACCCCTCCCTTAAATCAAGGGCTAGCACTTTGGTCATCCAATCATATTCTGCCGTAATAAGATAGAATAGTAGTATGATAATAATAAAACAATAAAAATATAGGACATGTTTTTTGTTTTGAAATGATTTTGAGAGAAATGTTTCTTTTTTGAGACCTTTGGAGATAACACAGCAAGCATGTTAATCCTTTTTAGTTATGACTTGATTAAGGGGAAGGAAAAAAATGGGTTAATTTTCTGCTATGACTTCTTTACATTTTAGATTTACAGGATGGTTGTCAAACCTTATTTTACATATTTATATATACCCATATTTATATTCTGATACCAGTATGATTTAAAATGAAACTTAGACAATGTGTTTTATGTTTTAATTTTATCTTGTATCGTGGCGCTGTAATATATGTAGTTGCATGTCACTTCAAAGTATGTTCTTGCTTCTCCTGGTGCTTATTGCAATTGAAGTAAGTCTACATTTGAGATGTAAGAAAAAAACTTAAATTATGATTTTTTTTATCAGAACCTTAAACAGTTCTATGATATGTGACTTGGCTTCTTGGACTAAAATTAGAATATAAAAGAAAGATCCATCGCTTTAAGGTCATGCGGCAGTCTGTGCCTAGAGGGCTGTAAGATACCTCTGTAATGGCTTATTGAGCACAGTCTAATAAAGGAGAAAATTGCTGCTAGGTCTTATTCCAAGAGCCTCCAGTTTACTGAATATAAATAAGCATTTTACCTATTAAACTACATCAGCAGAGGTGCTCAAATAAAGAGTTTTCTTTTTGCAAACAAAAGCTTATATTTTATATGGAACCTCTTCCTTATGTGATGTAGTGTTTTTGTGATGCAGTATTTTTTTCCATATGTGAAGATTCCTTAATAATGGCAATACATAGGCTCTCCCTAGCTCTGTGAAAGAGCAGTCATCAACTTGTTAGGGACTACATAGGCTGGAAAATTATCAAAGAAAGGGTAAAAATGTGCATAAGAATGCAGATTTACTTTTGAGATAAATAAATTATTTAATTTATTTCTTCTTAGAACTATTTACATGTTAATGGGATCTTTTCCTTTTTTGATTGGAACTACATAGTATTTCTTAGTGTGCATGGGATTTTTTTGTGCCTATTGTATTTTGTCAGTCAGGGCAGACATCTTTGCTGGACTTTTTTTTTTTTTTTTGTGCTGAAATCTGCAAAGCATGGATGGGAATAATTTGGTAAGGAAAGCCCGCATAATAAGACCCTGTGAGCCAAATTTTTGAATTGTGTCTGTCTGGACCTCTTTTTTTGTAGTGCCATGCAAAAACAGAACGAAGAATTAGTTAACTTTTAAACTAGAAAAAAGCTTAAGTGCTGCTAAGTGAGAAGGAACGAAAGCACTGGGTCCTTGCAAGACGAGTTCTTTCCTCAGATTTGCTCTCTGGAAACCAACTTTTAGTCCCTTTCTTAGTGAAGCCAACTCCAGATTGTGCTCCCTTAGTCTTTGAGACAAACCTCTTTTCAGCATTTCAGAGGGTGGTGTTGGGATCCCCTTTGCGTTCTGTGCAGTCTCTCACTCTTCATTTGTGGTACAAGCCCCTGACTCCACCATGCGTTTCAGAAACACCTCCTGTGGCATTCTCAGTTACTTTTAAAGGAGGAACAATCTTTTCTCTCTCTCCAGTGTGTTCCACTGCATCCAGACTGCTTCGGCCAGAACAATATGGACAGGCAAATTTTCCCTTTGGAGTGTCATCACACTTTGTTTTTAATAGAACGTACAGTACATATTAGGTAGTTTATTTCAGTATTTTCTGTCGAACTTGACAAAAAGAAAAAGCAAATTTTTTGATCAGGAAAACTGTAATGCAATGATAAATACATGAGGAAAACTCAGATCTTGGCCACATATGAAGATAACGCAGAAGCATTAATTTTAAGAAAGGGAGGGGAGAATGAAAGGGATTCAACATATATTTATTTTTATCTTTCAGCATTCATTAGACGTGACAAAAGTCTTTCTTTAACATATTCAGACATTCTCTACTGGCTTCTATATTTTAAAATTATATTCTATGTGGTTTATGATATTTTGCAAAAGCTGAAATATATTTCAGACTGGAGAGATGGACAGAGAAGAACCTCCTGAAGTTCAACAAACGGAAGTGCAGCGTGCTGCACCTGGAAAGGAATAACCCCAGAAACCAATACAGACTGGGGACTGACTTGCTGGAAAGCAGCTCTGTGGAGAAGGACATGGGAGTTCTCGTGGACAAGAATTTGACCATGAGCCAGCAATGTGCCCCTGTGGCCAAGAAGGCTGATGGTATCCCAGGCTGTATTAGGAAGAGCATTGCCAGCAGGCCGAGGGAGGTGATCCTTCCCCTCTATTCAACCCTGGTGAGGCTGCGTCTGAAGTGCTGTGTCCAGTTCTGGGCCTCCCACGTAAGAGAGATATAGAGCTACTGGGTCGAGTCCAGCCAAGAGCCACTGAGATGATTAAGGGACTGGAGCATCTCTCCTATGAGGAAAGACTGCGAGAGCTGGGACCGTTCAGCCTGGAGTAGGCTCAGAGGGAATTTATCAATGGGTATGAATACCTGATGGGAAAGAGTAAAGAAGATGGAGCTAGACTCTTTTCAGGGGTGCCCAGTGACAGGATGAGAAGCAACAGGCACACACTGAAGCACTGGACATCGGAACATAAGGAAAACCTTTTTTACTATAAGGATGACTGAGCACTGGAACAGATTGCCCAGAGAGGTTGTAAAGTCTCCATCCTTGGAGATATTCAGAAGCCGTCTGGACACAATCCTGGGCAATGAGCTCTAGGTGATCTGCTTGAGCAGGGGAGTTGGACTAGATGATCTTCAGAGGCCCCTTCCAACCTCAACCATTCTGTAATAAAACATGAGATTTGTGGTTGGCTTCTTTTCTATCAATAAATATATTTAAATTAATTAAGACCAGGACAGCCTTTTTTGCCACTGAGAAAATTAGATTGCTTGATAGACTGGCATTACAGCCCTGTGTTTACCTCTTTGTATTGTATCATACATTTATTTTGTTATTAGTTGCTAAGTAGGTGAATGTGAAAATTTTTTCCAAGGTTTACTTGGCATTTTAGTATTGAATGGAAGAAAATATTTCTGCTGTACAGTGTGAAATGGGGATTCAAGAAAGCACAGAATATCAATGAAGTGTTGGACCCAGATGCTAAGCATTTGCAGTACCACTTCCTTTATTTATTTATATAGAAATTCTGCTTGTTGATGGCAGGGAAATGAAGAAAAATTAAGTTCTTGCTCCAGCAGAGCATTTAATGCACTGCAGAGTTTAATAGTATACTTTTCTCCTTTTCTGGAAGGCTGTTTGTCTTGCTCTTTCAGATACCTTATTTTAATTGTCTTTATTGCAAAATGAAGAGGACGTTATTTAAGTAATTGATAGTATTCTTAGAGAATGCTTTATAAGTCTGTAGCAGGTTATTAAACTTAGAATAGTAAAGATTTTGTTGGCTGTTTAACTCAGCAAATTAGCTCTAGCACATAAAACTTCACAGTGTGTGTATAGCCCTTATCAGAAGCCAGGTGGGGAAAAGGGGAACAGACAGGCAGACAAAAGCAGAGCATGGCGATTTGTTGGAGAAGAGGACTTTTCCTAGAACATGGGGAAACTGCAGTGTTGAAATCCTTTCAAAACAGCTTTGTCACGTTCCCCCTCATTTTGAATAATTGCAAAACAGGTCCACTGGGTGCCATTTTAAAATACCAACATCTACCACCACAAGTGTTTACAATAATTGTAACACTTTACTGGGCTGAAATAGTTGCATGTGGAACAGCAACAATTACATTTACAACCATTCACACAGTATTACAATAGAAATAGTGCACAATGAAATTGGAAAAATCGGATGAAGAGCTGAAGGAATAAAAATCTTACGTCTGTTATCTAAAAAATGAAAGTATACTTCTATCTGGGGACCTCAACTTGTCATATGGCATTTTTATGCATCAGAACAAATTGAACTGAGGAAACCTTATTTGAATATCAGTAACTTTTATGAAATGTTTATTTTTCTGCCGACAGTATGGGAGAAAATCCACTTTTTTATTTGTTTCTTTTGACCAGATACTTAAGGCAAAATGTTTTTCTTAATTGCATTTATTGTAATTCAGTAGTACAAAAGTAGGGTCACAAAAGTATAATGTTGTAGTTTTAATCATGGTAACCTAATTTCAGCCAGAAACTGCAAGTTGATAGCACGACTATAGGGAAGGTTTCACAGCGATTAAGCCAGTCAGCTCTCTCATGATCTTCCTTGCTTCAGCACTGATACTCCTATTATCCTGCAGTGAAGCAGTTCAGGGAGCTAAACCAGTTAATAACTATTTATTTCTTTTTTTTTTTTTTTTTGAGTTGGTTTTATTCTGGCTTAGCTTCTGAATCTGTTCTTTAAGAAGTGAAATAACTGCCAATGCCTACTCAAAGAAAAGGGGAAGGGTTGCACAACAAGGTTTAAAAGGCAGGGATTATGAACACTGCTGACTTCGTTCCTTAAGCTAAAGTATAAGGCTTTAGCTGTTGTGAAACTGCATAGTGAGTTTAAAAATTATCAGCCAGCCAGATAACTTCCCACAATGCGTGTAAGTTTTCTTATGTAATCTATAGCTAAGCTGCAGATTAAAAGAAAAGTCATTTCTTAGACTGGCTTTCCTGTTGCAGTAGGTGCTTACTAACATCCATTTTGGAGTCACTGCATGATTTGTTTACTATTAATTCCTTGGGTGGCAGGGCAAAGGACAAGCTCTGCCCCCACCAAGACAGAGTGCTTTATCACTTTTTATCCCTCTTAAATTTATTATATCACAAACATCAGTATTACTGGCTATTATATCAATAAATAATGCAAAGAATAGGAGTAGCGGTATTTAATTACTTTTTGTTGTTTCTAATGTTTTATCTGTTGGCTATGCACTGCATTTTTTTAAATTTATATTGCCATAGTTCTTCTGTAGATTCATAGACTGTATGGCTAGACTGAAGTATTGTGATCACACTGACCTTGTGCATATTACATATGAAAGAAATTTATTTGGTAATTTACTCCATAAAACCTAATTTTGGCTGGAATTATGACTTGGATTTTAGATGACATTTACCTGTCATCTGTCCAGGTAGAGCCCCCTCTGGAACCTTATTAGAAAGTCTCTCTGGATGGTGATTATTCTCTGCTAGATAACTAAGAATCGATCTCCTTTATGTGGTCTACTGTGATTTTATTTGATGCTCCATTTTGTCAAGATGAAATTCAGGATTAAACCAGATGCCATCCAAGTTATGAATGAATTTTAATGTTTGTAAGGAGCCTTTGTCCATTTCTTCTAAAACTCTTGGGCGCACATTATCCGGTAAGGAAATGTTTAATAGTGTTCATGAATATGTGCACTGATTATTCATGTAAAGGAGAGAATTTAAGTACCTTGCCCGAGTTATTTTTGACTATTCTTAAGTTCCCTGAAGAAGTCTGGAAACTGCCGTGACTCTGTGGGCTGCATATGCTGTATGTTGTAAAACCTGCTTGGGTTTTATTCAAAGAAGTGACCTTGAGGTGCAAGACTTCATTGCAGAGCCTTGAGATATTTAATGTTTTCTGAAAGGTTTCCAGACAACTACCTTATTATTTGACTGCTCTGAACATATGCAAGAGAGAAATAGAAAATTTCTGAGTCCCTCATAGATTTTTAATTTTCATTGAAATGGTACCTTTATAATGTTTCACTCACTATTTTCTGCTGAATTGTATCTGATATAATATGTATCTGCAGCACTAGGAAAAGAAACAATTAATAGTTCAGAAAATCAAACTCTGTGTAAAAGCAATAATTCACTGTTGGGAAAGTTGCTAAGGTTGGAACAGTTTTATGAGAAAATATCACTGTCAAGAGTATTAACATTTTATTAAAAAATACTTTTATAAAAACAATCTGCCTTAAAGGATTACCCAGAGATATTGATCTGCCTCTTCCATGTTTTCTCTAGCGGTATCTTAAGAAAGCTGTAAGATTTTGGGAAAATCTTTATGAGGTAATGGTAGAATATAAGCATGACAAAAGAAGCTGAACTATAAGATCTTTGAACTTGCTTCAGTGATGATCCACTATCAATTGTCACTGTTTGTTATTTGCTAGGAGCACAGAAACGGTACAAAATATACATTTTCATAAGCATTTTTCTTTAATTCTGCTTAATTTATGTTCCTCTAATTTTTCTTTGTTATATTTAGTATGTTTCTTACAATTGTCGTGTTAAACAGTTGCAGAGGCAGTCATAATGATTTGCATACAGAGTAAGTACCTCTGGACACTACAGTTGTACCTCGCGCCCCTCTGTTTGAATTGAAAGTGCTAGTGTAAATGAGACCTAAGGCTTTATTACCAAGGTGATATTCTCAGCCTTCTGGGATTTCAGAAATATGATGCATAGAATTGCTCACTACATATGGAGTGAGACACCATGGCGCCAGTGTTTTCAGTATGTGTAATTTCATTTACCTGAACAGTCTCACTGAAAGGTAGTCTATGTATACTCGGAGGATTTGGGAGGTGCAGTCAGTATGTTTGTCTGCTGGTGTATCTTGACTCAGTTCTGCGGAAGAATACATTTTTAGTTGCAGAAGTTTTGGAGGACATATCTAACAAACTTTTTTTTTTCAGAATGCTAATAAAATTTTTTGTCGAAATTGAGGTATATTAAAAAATATGTATCTTATTATAAAGAGCATCTCCGTCCAGTTCTACTACTTTTAAGATTAGTTTTCAAGTCATTTTTTCATTTTATTGCTATAAATTATTTTGAGCTAAGCTGTCTTTTCTAATGATGAGCTTGCCAAAGCTCAGATATCTGTGTTCTTTAGGCCTACAAAGAAAGCTATGAGAGGAATCAAACATAATATATTTTCATGTTATCAGTTTTATGTTTTTCTCCTGAAGAGGTAAATACTAGAAGGGGAAGGAATAGGAGGCAGGAGAATAGAGATTATCACTGTGCTCTGATAGATTTCTATTAGTGGGTCGCAAGGTCCCAGTGAAAACGACAGTCATGGGAAGGGAGTTACACATTTGGCTATGAGAAATAGAAGTGGGCTAAGTGGATATTCAGATGAAACTCCAACAGGTACACAATTGTTTGATTAGTGCGGCTGTCATTTCATCCATTTTAAACAGAGATGCTGTTCAAGAAATGGAAATTAGTGGTAGTTAATATCTGTAAGTTAAAGAGCATGGGATAATATACTAAGTGCAGAACTAGCACTGTTACCATCTACTTCCTGGTGTATCTTCACGTTTAACATATTTTACTTTCTTTAGTACTTATTCCTTATCTTCACAGTTTGTACCCATTGTTTGGATTGGTTGTGTGTGAGTGTTTTTTAATATAAAATATTGATGATTTCAATATGTGATGAAACTGGTAGTTGTTTTAATGCATTCCTAAATCCTATTTACATTACATTGGCTGCAATAATTTGTCTCCAGCTTAGTTTCACATGTTTTGTTGATGTGTTATTATTTGATAAATATATATATGTGGGTTATATATGCAAGGGCTGTGTCATATCTTTAGGAAATGCTTAATCAGATTTTCTAAGAATACTTAGACCTGAAACATCATATTATTGTTATTTTTGCTAAAGTTATTGCATCCAAATGCAATACCAGTAATTGAATAATTACAAAACATCAGAGGAGTGGAGGTCGCAGAAAGAAAAGGTGGTGAAACGCTAAAGTTTCTTGTAACTTATATTAAAAATGTGTAGCTGAAATGTTAATTAGCGTTAACTATAATGTAAAAGGAAGAAAGGGAATGGAACAAGAGGAACCTGATCCATTGAGCCCAGTTATCTGTAATTTCAGATAAACATCTCATTATAATGCTTTTATTAAATTCCTCAAGTTCTGGCATAGAGCCAGCTGGGTATTTTGTTCCTGTTCTTTCCTCTATTTCAAAACCTTACTCTCTGAGGGTGACAAACTTTTCCTTATTTGCTAGCCTCTATTCAGACTTTCTATAGACTGATTCATTCTTGTGTCATCATTGTCCCTTTGTCCTTGAGCTTAATGCAGCTTTTTTTCTCTGATTGCTTTTACTCCATGGTATGTTTCAAAGAACACTCATAGCTGCTTTCAACCTTGGTTTGGCTAGACTGAATAGTTTTTCATTCTTCTCTACATTGTCTCCCACTTACACTAATAACTCTTTTCTGTTCCATTTCTAGTTTATCATTCTTGAACATATCTGATCAGAACTGTACATAGAATTCCAGATCAGATCTTATTAATGTCTTGTGCAATAAGATCGATATTGTATTTCTCAAAGATGAGTCAGATTTGTCTTCATGAATTGACATTTTAAAAAAAATCCAGCATTTTAAGGCTATGCTCACTGTGGCTTCTTGAAGACTCAGAAGTATGAGCTATTTTCAGGAGACCCTGTTGTACAGAATGCCAGTTGTTTTTTTTAATAGTTACAGCTATCCTGCAAAGTTTTAGACTGCTATAATTTTGTGAATGCTTCCACTTGCATGAGATACAGGCTTCAGTTCTGCCTGCATCTGATCTCATATGGTGTATCTGCATTAGCTCACTGGAGATGCACCACTTAGGCCTTTAAAGGAGCTATGCTTTATTTGGACTGCCATTTCCACGTAAACTGAAGGGTTGGCAGCATTCAGTGTCTTCCAGTAGTCATATCAGTACTGGAAATAATAAATCTTTGGTTCAAAATTTTCATTCCTCCATGGCTACATCACCTTTGTACCTTAAAACTGTTGTCTAATCAAATCATATACCTTTCTCCTCACTTCCTTAGTTAAAATATCTCCCAGCTGGCTTTGATCTTAGATACTTACCCTTTGTTACCTTTTTCCTGATGAGATATTTGAGTCCAAGTAGATTGCCTTTAAAATGTCCATACAGCCCATCTTTATGTTCACAAACTGCACTGAAATGCTTATATAATGCCTAATGTATTGTAACGGACTAGAGGACAGTGTATTTAATGTACTGAACAATTCTGGAGGTCTTTTGGGGGAGGCGAGACTAAAAGGGAGATCTTACTGTTAAAAAGTGAATAAATGATGAGAGAAGGATTTGCTTTATTGATGTTGATGAGAATTTTACTATCGAGGTCAAAGTATTTTTCTCCTTCTTACCTATACCTCTTATCCCACAGAATACATGCTTTTTTCTTTCTTTCAACATCCGCTTTTTCCCAATAACATGAGCAGCCACAGAGCTTCGAAGAAGAACAATTACATCACTGTGGAGTGGAGAGGACAAGTAGGGATAGAACTGCACTTAAAAACCAAACCACACCAAACCAAACCCCCCAAAACTAGGTCAGGCAAAGTTTGTAGGCAGTTAAGTTGAGCAGAAGTATAGGCTCCCTATTGTGTATTACTCATAGCTCTTGAAGTCCCCGTGCTGTTCTGCAATCTTGATTGGTCAGTCATTCCCCTCACTTTTCCCTGTTTATTTTTGTTTTTCTGTTATGCACTGAAGTGATTATGATAGGTTAGTTTAGTTTTGCTATGCTTATTGTAGCTAGAGAAAGGAGGAGGAACCAGAACTTCCTGGGAGCTTCTTTTAGTCCATCTTCCTGCTCTGCCTTTCCTGCTTAAGGATGGAAACAGCCCAAGGCTAGCAGAGAACAGGGCTGTCCAGGTGGTCTCTCCCATGGTTCCTGCAACATCTGTAGATAAATCCTTAGTGTTATTTAGTAAAGCCATCCACTACAAGGTTGTACTTCTTTCTCAATTGCTTGTAGGCTACTATTGTCATAAATCATTCCTGGAATTATCTGTTTGAATAGTGAAATCACGTTATCCATTTGTCTCTGGGAGAAAAGACTGTGGAGAAAATTTACACTCCTGAAATCGAGAAAAACGTGGGAAAACCTTCTTACGGTGAGCTCAGGAGCTGGCTTAATAAACAAGCCATTGCTGCCAAACTGATTTCAGGAATTCCATGTAGTCTTTTCCTCCAGAATTTGCTTTTCCAGTTATCAGGGGCCCTTGAACCCTCTAGTCACGAAAATGATACAAAACTAGGAAGGATTTTCTTTGTTCAGGCAAATAGTAAAACATTACAATACTGCTGTTCTGCTGGCCAGATAATAGTGACTAGACCCTAGCTGTCAAGTAATTAAAAGCCAAGGTTTTAAAACCTATGGCTTTCTTTTAATATACAAAATAAATTTCATATATTGTATTGCACACTTATGATTTGCTATGTTTTTTTAATGTGTTTTTGACACACTCATAACATACTACTTAGCACCCTGATCAGATCTGGCTCACTATTTTTGCAGTATTTAGAACTATTCCAGCTTGCAAATAACTTTTTATTTAGGTATCATAGATACAGATGTCCTCAAACACAGCTTGGCTCAACTAAACCATATAATTCTTGTTTTCCGTGGCCTATCAACTTTGTTTTGCCTGTTTTAGCATTTTCACTCTTCTTTAGGGTCTCACATGCCACTCCAGACTTGTCAGTGACATGTACACTTATTTTTAATCCATTAGGATTAGGTTTGCATTGGCTAAAATAGGCAAGACCCATTCTACTTTTTGTTTAAATGGGGCTGCTAAAATGTTGTTTTATCACTCAGTCTTTAGTTTCGTTATTGGTTTTAAGATTATTTCACTTTTTTCCCAACCCTAGCCACATGCATTTATTTTGAATTTCTCAAAAGTAGTTCTCATTTTTATTCATATTGTCCCTCCAGTGTTCATCTGCATCCTGAAATGGTCTTGACACATCACATATGGTTCCTTGGCAGAGATTCACAGAGGACTCTCCATTTTGAACCTTTTCAGATTCTTATGAAGCAATTACATCTCTATTTTTTCCCCTATGTACAACTCCCCCTCCCCACCATCACCCGCATTGACAGCTGTTCCATCTGGTAACTAGTTCAACAGAGACTATTTGAAACAATAATTTTTTCCCTTTTTTTTTTTTTTTTTCACTACCTTGAAGACAGAAACCACACATTAAGGTACCATTACACAAAAGATTGTAAAGGGCACAAAGGCAGAAATATATTAACTGCATGTTTTCCTTAAGAATTTTAAAAAATATATATTGAAGTGGACAACAAGACAAGAAATTTCAATAAGATATATAACAGTATGTGGATGTATGTGTAAAGGAAACTCTACCTCGAAACAGATTATCTTCTTGCAATCATAGATGCTGTTGCCAGGAGTTAGGTTCACCAGTATTGACTGTATTTAACAACTTGATCATGAAGCGGCGAGAGGATAAGAGAACAGAACTTAGACGTCCCAGTGTGTATTCTGATAGATCCAGCATGGCCCTCGTTCCAGGTCTGCTGGTGATAACATTTGCTTTTGCAGAATGTATTTTTCCAGCCTATCTGGATGATAACATGCCAGAAATGCTAATAGAAGCTTACTTTTATGCAAAACATGAGCAGATGTTTCCAACTGAAAAAGTTTTAAAAGCCTTCGAATATGGGCTTGAGATATTATGATTGTCCAGTGTGAACAATTCTCTTCCCTCAGATAATTATGCATAAGGTTTTCTTCTGATAGTGCAAAGCTATTATGCTTAAATAACTTGCTGGAGGAAAAAATGCCTAGAGGAAAAAGTGAGTAACCATTTGATCAAAACTTGCATTTTTAAAAGTTATCTGCATTGCATATTTTAGACAGTTTGTTCCTCGCGATCAGCCTAGTGAAAAAGACTAGCATGTTAATCTATTTGCTGCGTTCCCAGGGTAATAGTCCCTCAAATGCTAGAAATCCTTCCCCTACTGCATTAACAAGAAATTCTTCCATCATAATTTTTAGCATTTTAAAGAAAGAATAGTTATGGTCCTATATAAAATCAAATCACTTGAGCTTCAACTCTTTTTGAAGATTAATTTGTATCTGTATTTTCTAAAACATATCGTTAAAGAGGAGGTAGCCTTTCTTGCATCTCCTACAGTTAACTTTTTTAATGACCTCATTAGTCATTTTGACAAAGTGCGAGTCACACAAATAAAAGCTAATATTAACTAGGTGTCTGGTCTTCATTTAGATGCAGGAGCAACACATCCAGTGAAAAAACCCAAGATATATAGCCAGAGGAGGCAGCAAGAAACCTGCTCTTGTAGTCGAAAATGGACACATCAATTTAATTTGTATAGATTAATTCCCGATAGTGGAGGTTTTTTCATGTTACCTATTCAAAAGATAACCAAACCTTAATAGTTCATAATGTTCTCTAATCTCTCCTAATGATATTGAAAAGCTTACATGCCCTATGAAGATAGGGTCAATTAAATATAAAAGACACATATCACATCTGTAAACAATATCCTGATGTAATTTAGTGAAAACAAGGAATTTGAGGTACTATTGTACACAGCATATACAAACTTTTTAGTTTTCAGAAGATACTTATAATCAAATTTGCACCTAAAGTTGGCCTAAACTTAGAAGTTTTTCTACATGAAAATTAAGTAACATTACTTAAACTTTGTTACTTTTTTATCCATCCAAACAAAAATAAGAATAGCATAGTTTGGGTTTGCATCCAAAGGAGTTATCTTTGTCATTTCTTTTTTGTTTTTCTTCCTTTTGCTTTTCTCAGATTTTAAAAGAAAACCAATTGTCCATGAAAACCCAGCTGAGATTAGAAAGGGAAACAGTGCAAACTACCTGCAGTAACATGCATGATATTGCTCTGTAATTTTTGCAGGAAAAGACATTAACATGAGGTTAACCCTGTCCTGGTCTCTGAAATATCCCATTTCAGAATGGAAGAAAAGGAAGGCATATACTGTAGAAGCAGAATACCTGTACTTCTGCAGACATCAGTGCAGGTTCTGAGGTGCTTCTCTTCTTTTAAGGATGCAATGGAATTTCTTCTATCCTGACAACATTTGTTTTCACATATGTGTGTATAGGTCTTTGTTTCTGTATAAGTAATATAAGATCTTTAGAATGAAATTCTGTCTTTTGCTAGATAACCGCATCAGAGCTGGAAAACAAGCTTTCCCCTCAGATCTCAGACAAATCTTTCTTTATGTTAGTCATATGCTAATAAAACAAGAAAAGTAATATATGCTATTTTAATTTCTTCATAAAACACTTTACAAATATAGGTTCAAGCTAAGTACTAATTCTGAACACCCTTATGTTCAGAATCAAACTGTGATCTGACTTTCACTATTTCAGCTCAGCTGTAATGTATTGTTTTGTTTTGGGAAAAATTATTGGTAAAAGATTAAATGCTTCTACTTTCATCTAATTCTCTCTATCTCATCTTAAAACCTGTATGTTAGAAAATGCTATGTTTTCCAGTTGCCTTTGACTGCACTTGAAAAAGAGCTATTACATTCTTAGGTAAAGCATGGTATTACCTACCCGGTATGTATAATGCTCTGTTCAGTGCCTATTCTTTACGGTTCCTTTAGATTTCTATTTCACTTCTTCAGTTACCTTATGCTCTTTTTTATGTTAGATTTCACAATGAAATAAAAGTAATGTATTTGTTTCCAAAAGAACTCATCAAACTTTTAATGTTACTGGAGTTCATTCTCTAATTTATTTTTATCAGTGTTACCTTTCAGAATTACTGCCTATGGAACACCTTACAAACCAAATACATTCTCATAACCAGTCTGATCAAAAGCTATTATGCTGTTATCTACCCTCATCTGAATTTATAATAGATGTAATTAGCAAGGCTAAATGTTAATTTATGCATTTTAAGTTGTCCACTTGATTAGCCACTTTAATTAATTGGCACTGATGTCGTGTTTTAGCTCACTGATTATGCTTTCTTTCAGAAATGGTTATACCTATTTAGCTCCTCTATTTCTTCCATTATATTCCACAATTCTTGCAATTACAGATTCAGCAAAAAATTTCTTGTGCATGCTGCTTTGCAGCTGGTAAACAAGGAATCCTTATAAGGATAAGTGGTTGGAGCTGAACTTCCTAGGACAGTAGCTGTGCAACAATAATATTTTCACTTTGTGTGTAAGTACAGCCAGTCCACCACGCAATAACTTCCTAATATTGCACTAAAAGGTCATCTGGAATTCAACTGGAATCACTACTCTCTAACTTTTGGAGAAAATCTACAAAATATTTTATGAAATTTTATAGTAGAAATACTTTTTCAGGCTTTGAGTATTATCACAGTTTTTATGCAGAAGGAAAGACTTGATGGGGATTCATATGAGAGAAATGTATAAGTTAAAAAACTTTTCTAGATGTAGTATTTATAAAAATAAAACAGAAAACGTACAGTATTTTTAAACGTTTGCCTGTTATTTTGCCATCTCAAATATTGTTAGCAAAATTACTGTTTGAGTGCAAGTTAATGCTACTATTTTCATACACTATTCTGATGTTAGGTGTCAGTCAGCACATTTCTTTTGATCATTCTTTGTTTTCAGGACTCTTCAATAGGCCACAGATGTTAAGGTGTATTCTAGGTTTCTTTCCTGTGTTTTTTTCCCCTCATTTCACTGCTTTTGCAGTTGAGGGTTTCGAATAACTGAACTGCAATTCCAAACAATATACAAAGGCCTATCACAAGAAAATTAAATGTTGCCTTTTATTTATCTCGGTAAATTAATCAGAGCCATTCCTACTGCCATTGATATCCTAACATTTTCTGACTAAAAATATCAATGGACTATGCGTATATTAAAGATATTAACAAATTACCTCCACTTTTTTCAAACTAAGGTTTAACTGCATTGCCAGTTCAACTTAATTTCTTTGACTCTCTATCTTTTTTGCTAAGAATTCCCTCATGCTAGATATAGCTTAGGATGCAAAGATTACAATATTATTGAATAACTGGCTAGCAGTGTAAGGAAACTGAAGAAAAATAGGTATTAGTCTAACTGTACAACATAGATGGAAGTATGATTTTGCAGATTTCAAAAGCAGAGATAGCATCAAGTCCACTCAACTGGGACAGCAATTGTGTATCAGTCTAAGACTCCTCCATGCTCATGCAGCAAATCAGAACAAATACTCAGATGCATTTAAGATATTCTCTGCCATTGAATGTTTTGATTCCAGATATACTTAAATTCCACAATACTTTAATCCAATCAAACCCGGTCGACCTTTCTAATTATAAAAGGCAAACACAAATGTCTTACCCTACTGAAAAGACTATCTTCACACTGTTGTTGCAACATCGTTCAGCAGAGCCTACAAAACCCTACTGTGATCCACATTTTGAAGGTACACTGTAGGTCTTAACTGTAAGGTTTAAAACATTTGCATTTATTTTCTTTAGGAAAAATCTGTAGAAAATTTAATGGCATTTTCTTCAGGGGGTTTCGTATTACTTTTAGGTGAATGGATATTCAAATGTACAAAAAGGAACAAAATGAACAGTGTCACTAACTGTGTGTAGGTGACCGCTTGGCTGTCCTCCAGGTTTCCACTCTTACTTAATTCTCTGTAGATATTTTCCATTAATGGTGCTTTTTGTAAGATATGAATTTTATTCTGCAGAACAATAGACTGTGATCAGCACACTTCCTGCAGGCCACTGGACAGCCTTCCCATACTTATGACTTTTAATTAGCCCTATTCTGGGTGATATTTTGATTGTATCTTTGTCACTGACAATAACTTGAGCCATTCAGTCTTGCTTCTTTTTTTTTCCTTTAAACTTGTTTAAGATTGCAGATTAAATCAGTTATTTACCTCTCTACTAAGAGGACTTTAATTCACTCTTAGTACCAGTGGGGAATAGAATACACTCTGAGTTGCCTCCCTATTTAAGTTTGGACTGTGTTCTCCCCATGACACTGAGAACATATAGGCTTCTGTTTAATTAAATATCTTTCTCTCAGTTGGCAAATGCACTAAAGATCTCATTTTAGAAAAAGGACACCAGTAATCTGCTCTTGGACTTTATTAACTGTCAGAGTTTAAATTTCTGTATTTTAATATTTATAGCTATCTAGTAATTCATAATCTTTTTTATTTTTCTCTGTCTGCAAATCTACCACTACTCTAGAGATCACTTGTAATGATTTATTAGGCTCTGAATTTAACATGCCGTCTATTGAAGGAGTACAGCAGTAGAGCAGAAGATAACTACAAGATAAGTTTAAAAAACAACAAAATCAAAAAAGAAGATTGAAGAACAGGCACAACAGCTATTGGCTGACCTTTTAGAAACTCTATAGGTTTTATTGCTTAGAGGTCTTACTGGCAGCAACTGAATGTCAACAGTAGAAATCATTACCACTTCTCTCCTGCATCTACCATTAAAATAATCTCTGTCTAAGTGTAGATAGCAAAACAGTGTAGTTTCATAACTAGATGATAGTTGAGAGAAAAGGTTTTATATATTTAAGAAAAACAGTTTATGTTCTTTGATAATCTTACTTGTCTCTTGACAAATAATTAAAGAACAAAATATATTCAGTCTCATGCTTTCACAGTCAGGAAATTAAGATGATCTCAGTGACAGGAAATTTAAACTATGCCTCATGATTGTGTCAGAGGTAAATGTCTGCAAAGAGATTTGTTAATAAGTGATAGAAAATACTAACTTGGTCTAAAAATTACATTTTTTTCCTTTTTTCTTAGTTTTGAGGGTAATGTGAAGATTCCCTATCCTCATCCCCCCCACATTAAGCCAACTCTAACGTATCCATCTGGGAATGAAATCTTGCTTGCTTTTCTTGCAATTGAAGACTACTTCAGTCTCATACAGTTTCATACAATTTCATTTGGGGATTTTGATTCTTCCAAGTCAGAACTGATCAAGGTACATGACTATTAGGATTTTAGGAAGCTCATTCAAAATGTGTTGGTGGACCTTGTTAGATTATCATAGGCATTTGAACACATTTTAAAAATTCATCCTTGTTTTGATGTTAAAAGGATAGAAGGCATAACATGTAAATGGATAGAGGCATAACGTCACTTGTTATTGTTTGTAAGTATTTTCTACAAATAATTCAACAATATATAATATTGACAGTCCAACTCTGTGATACTGAAGTTTGAGGAGATTAGGAGTAAAGTAAAAGGTATGAAGATTTTCCGTAGCATTTTTAGAAAATATAAATCTGTCTAGCAATTCATGGTATTCTGTGATTTGCAGTAAACTGCAAAAGATTCCTGTGGTCTAGGTAGTGAATTTTTTTACTTCAGTTTCCCTGAGGTGTTTCAGTGTTGCCGTAAGCTGCTGGCTAAGCAAGCATTCCTCAGCTCCACATAGATAAGAGGATTTAGGATTTTTGGTTTGGTTCATTTTTTAAAGTAATAGTTTCCTAGAGAGTGTGAGTTTTATTATCTTTAGACTAAGGTGCATGTGAGAAAAAATGGGAAATGGTGAAAAAAGAGCTATCACTTCCATTATTGTGTGTATTTTAAGGGAAACATTTTTTTCTCATGGAAATTCCGATACTAATTCTTCTGAAATTACTAGCAGCTTTGAGGTCTTAAATATAATTAATTTAGCTGCTTGATAATATGGCTGTACAAATGCCTTATTTCCAAAACATTTTTAATAAGGCTAAACAATTAAGGACTTCACAGGAATACCCAAATGTATGCCTAATACTCTTTTGTCCCAAGAGCTGCCATGCTGCCTGTCTTTAAGAAATGTTTCCAGATAGAATCATTAGCTCCTATAATGGAACCATTGCAGCCGCATCTGTGTCCTCAACCTTCACATTGAGAGAGGATTCAAAGGGCTTTGTTTTCACTGATTCTTAGTTAAAATTGCTTCTGTCATTTGTGTCTTGCTTTGCATTGCTACATTTTCAGATATTTCTACTTTGCGGTTGCCTTAGATACTCCAGTTGAGGTTGGTGCCACAATGGGAGTTGCTGTACAAACATATGGAGAGTCAATCCCCTCCTGTGATGTATTTACATTGTTGAAACAAGCATTTTACATATTAGTTAGGTTCTGTCTTATCTCAACAATCTGATAGCTTGTTAAATTAGTTTATCTATTGCATATCTTTTTTAAGCCCTTTCTAAACAGCTGCATTTGGAGATAGTAGGCTGGTTTTGGAAATTCTAATAAATTTTAATGTTCTATTAGTATCATTAATAAGCTTTAAAATAAAAATATCTTTGATAGAGAGAGCAAAAAACAACAGCCTTTCTTTTTCAAGGAACAAAGAAGCTGTGAGATCTCTATTTCTGAAATTCAAATCAACCTTGAGAGTCTTTTTTAGTGTTATAGAAGCAAGGACAATGTTTCTTTAATGCAGTTTTTAAAATCTCATGAGAAACAGCAGTTTTAATATTAAAATACTTGGAAAAAATATGTTATTGCCATCATGGAAGCCCACAGTATTAGGTGAGGTGTGGAATTTATAAGTTGCAGTTTTCTGTTTCCTATTTTGTGATTAGCTGAAAATCCTACCTCTCTCTTTTGAGGGCTAAGGATTTCTTGCATTTGTACGGCTCAAGTCTTATATTGCTTCTCAGCACTATGTAAGGTAAAGTAGATTTCAGAATTTGTTCTAAAATTTAAAGAAATCAGTATGACAATTTATGTACAGTAATATAAATTTTATGGTAATATGTTTCTTCTTTCAAAATTATTTTGCTACTCATTTGATGTTAAGAGCGAGTGGAATCAGTGCAGATAGTGTTGGAGCTGTTATTTGTTCATAGCTTTGAGAAGGCAAAATATTCACAAATGGGAATAGGTACATTATTTATAAGTAGCCATATGTTTGAATATTGGAAGCTATATTTGGATGAATGCTCATAATTGTATTCATTTTACTTTATTTTATTATTTAATTTTATTTACACTCTGTGTGCGTCTGTATATACATAATATAACACTATATTATGAAATCCTGGATTTTGTTGTTGTTAGACCCACACAGCACTTTTTAATATGGAGATTATCTAGCTGTTTTGTATCATCTCCCCTTTCAATTTCTGAAAAGTTCTTCTTTCCACGAGAACTGCCTGTATTTGCAGAGACTTGCTTGTTGATAGAACATAAGGTGGCAAGTACAAAAAACTTGTGAAATACAAGGCATATAAAAATCGGCTGGTGGATGACTTTTAGAAGGGTTTTACTTTTACTTTTTGAAATTTATTTTTATTTTCATTTTTTGGCCCTGCATCCAGTTTCAGAACATTCCAAATTTATTGTAGTCACCAATCCTGAACAAACAACCAAACCAAAGTAAATTGTGTAGACTTGTCATTTTGTTCACTGGAAAATGAACAAAATTTACGAATAAAACTCAAACCTTAGTGAACTTTTATAGGACAATTTTCTTTCTGAATAAAACCTGTAATATCCTGTTTGCAGGCAGCAGCACCAATACAAGGGTTGCAGTTTATTTTACCGTTTAACGTTTTGTGGTGAAACCAGATTCTTCCTTCTCCTTTGGGATCGTAAGCCGAGTAGCTGCAACTCCTTATGAACAAAATATCCTAGTACATGAAAATTCACGTTGACATTCTAGCACTCTTGGTGTCTTCTTATTATCAGACACGTTTTGCAGCCTGTATCTTGGAAGCAGCAAGTGTTCTGTTTGATTTCTCTTTACTATCCCAGTTAGAGTGTCTAACCAAAGCTATGGTTGGAGTGGCGGAGAAGGAGGAGGACAGGGAGGATGGTCACTGGAGACCTCAGCTGGACCAGCTAGTCTCCAAAGCTCTCCAAATAGTCAGAGAGTGAGAATATTTCTTCAGGGAGAACACGTAAAGTCAGGGTCTTACTCTGCACCCTGCAGAGTAGTTTCTTTTCTTTTACTATACATGATTCTAAAGGAAACAATCCTTCTAAAGGAAGGATAAGTGAGCCCATGGATAACAAGACATACCAAAAACTAGTTCTCTGAACAGTATGCTTCATGTGATATGTCTCAGTTTGAGTACCAAAAAAATCACTGTCTTCTTTTCAAGAATATTAATCTGCCAGCATAAAGTCTTCAAGAGCAGTAGATTCCTCTCTATAATAACTGGAAAATTCTTGCTGGAATTTTTTCCAATACTTTCTTGTAACGGTCTTGTTACAGAGCTCTCCAAAGCCTCAAGAGTCGTAGAATTTGTTTTCTACCAGTTACTTACTTCTTTGATTTTAATAATATGATTTGTCCTAAGGTTATAACACTTCCCATTTTAAACTTGTTTGACTTGTAGTCTAATTAGTTTCTATTTTAATTTATTTTTTTAAATCCTGTACTGGCTAGTTGCTGTCAAGGAAATAGGTGGAACTGTTGAGAAAATGTTGCTTCTGAATTTAGTTTGGAGAAGGCATCTTGTTTTTGAAAAAGGTTCCTGAATACTTGCTTATTTGTCTGTTTCCTTTTTCTCTCTAAAACTGTATCCAGTAATGGCATAGTCTACATATGTTGATTTAATTTTCTTAAGTATATCTATCTTCTGTATTTTCAGAGGTTGGGGGATTCGATTCTAGAAGGTATAGGTTAGCATGACAGAATTTGCCCCGGACTGAGAGCAGACACATATTTCCAAGGAATTGCTAAATTTGCTTGCAACAAAGTGCTTAAATTCAAATTTATTCTCTAGCTACCTGGTAGGACTTCAAATATCCATCAGTCTAACAGTTGGCAAAGAGAATATATTAGAATAGGAGTCAAAGAGAAAAAAAAATGAAAGCAAAGGTATAGTACAGGATAACAGAACTCTTTCCTGATAATTCAAAAGCCTGCAAAAAAGAGTTTTCAAACACAGATTGAAATTCTAGGCTTTGTAACAATGGTTGCTTAGCTCTTTGATGTAATTAAAAAATTGTATCTTTTCCTATTTGGCAATGAATTCTGATAGCTGCGTATATATTTTTTATTTGTCAGATAGAATGGGTAAACAATTTTCAGCATGTATATTGTTCGCAAGCTATTTGCTTTATTTATTGTAAGAGGTATTTGTGTAGACAAATGCTAAGATATTTACTTAATTATCAGAATACTTTTAAAAGGAAAATAATGAACAACAACTGGAAAAATCATAGCTGGCATTAATGCCTGTTCTGTTTCAGTGTATACCCTTGTCTTTATAATGGCATGGATATTCTTGTGAGCATAAATTCCTACTAGATACCAAGGAGAACAAAATACTCTTTGTTAAAATATGAATGAAAAGATAAGGAGAAGGTGCTAGCAAAATGTTTCCAGGACTGAAATAATACTGCAGAAGTGGAGAGAGGGGACGACTGTAGTGTGACTTGAGTTGGAAAAGTCATCTGTGTTCTAAAATGAGCATATTCCGTCTACTATGACTGCTGAGATAATAAATCTTGAGGCAAAAGGGGGCATTTTTTCTAGCCACTCCTAAGTAAACCCAAATCTTCAGCTCTCTTTCATAATTTATCAAACAACAGTAAGGAGGTAAATCAGAAAGCCAAACCAAAAATATTGATAGGGTATGTGGGGCGAGGTGCCTTTTCTTGGTCTCCAAATATATGTGGAGATTTTAGCATATGGTGTCTACTCTCACATATTCTACATTCTAGGAAGAGAGAATGAGATGCCACCTTGTAGCATTATTTAGTCTGCTAGAATATATGGATTGCAGTTCCTCTCTTCTGAGATACTCCCTAAGCCAGGATAGATCTATGATAGCAAAAACTCATAGCTCTTGGGTCTCTGCTAGCACTTATGTTTAAATACGTACAGGTTTAACGATAAATTTCTTATACAACAGTCTCTTTACATCTTGATTCACTGCACTGAGTGAGGTAAATTTTAATGACAAGAAACAAAAGAACTACTTGAATGAACTGCCAAATAACTTATATTTTTACAAATTGTTATTGACAATAACAAAAAATTGAATAACAAAAAATAACAAAAATTGAAATGTTCAGCCAGATCAACCATTTTTCCTTCTGGTATATCACAGCTATGTGCAAAACTTGAAATCATCTTTGTGTTCCTACAAACGAACCTGTACTTACTGCTAACGTCCAAGTAGAGCACTTAATGGGCATTTTTTTCAATAGAATTGTTCTACTGTCATGAAGATTAGACTATATTGAGTAAAGGAGATATGCAGCTATGTCAGAGGTTGGCTTTTATAGACATCTTGTATGAACCTATTCACTAGATAAGCCTGTAAAGGTTTTTTTCCCTGTATCATTGTCAAGTCCAGTGATTAAATGATATTAAGAGGACATGTAAGATGCAACTTGGTAAATAAGATTGTCCTTATTTTTTAACTGCAGCATTTGTACAATGCAAGAAGGTTTAACTTCTCCTATTTCTAGTCCTGCCTAATAAGGGTCACACTGTCAAATTGCATGGTATCTGCATTTCCACTAGAGAAGAAATACAGAAAAAGAAGTTCATGTTGAATGAGAAAACAATTACCCTTTTAAACTTTGGCGCTTTCTCATTGGTATGCAAATTTGGAACTGATTATAAAGCTCTAATTAGTCTCTAGAGAACTAACATGGACAATAGATTGCTCATTAGTCTATCAGCTCTCCATGCAGTTGATTGGTTATCATCTTACACACACTGTCTAATACAGAAACTGAAATTATATATGTTAATCTGCCTTCCAGACGTTGCAACTGTCTGTCCAGATAAGAAGTCCATCTTAATGTACGTGACTTCCCTCTTCCAAGTTCTGCCACAGCAAGTCACCATGGAAGCCATCAGGGAGGTGGAAACATTGCCACGACACTCAAGGGTCACTAGAGAAGAGCACATACAAGTACATCATCAACAGCATTTTTCACAAGAAGTGAGTTGTTTCACTTTTGTACTTTCATGTTGCTGCCCTAATATTTTTTTTTCCTTACCTACTCTAAAAGTGTGGTGTTAGACGGGCAATGGAAAGCAAAAAATCCACAGATATAGTTTTAACCATGGTGAGGAGACTTTGTCCAGTGTACTTGTCTGCATGAATTGTATTTGTGTACTGCTTTTTGTGTTGCACTGGCTGTTTTAAAAGTAACTATTTAGCAAATATGGGCTAACTTCTCATCTGTAGCACTGGATCTTTTGATTGTGGAAGTACACCACAAAAAAGAACACAAAAACTGGGAGGTTTTCCATTTAAACACAGACATGTGGAAACTTTTTGCCTTTTTTTTACAAAATAGCTGTTGCCATTTCTGCATATTCACTGTATATTTTTAATTTTTTTATTGTAGTATTTTATTTCCAATGGCATTTTAAGATCATCCATCTTTAGCTCACAACTGGCCTCTCAGAAAGCTCCTATGTAATCCCTGGCATTTCAATATGTTGGCTCTATCACTTATACTTTTGATTCATCCATTGGTCAGTCTCTGCTTAAGTCTTTAGTGGATTTTAGGCCTAGTGTACTTGTTCTCGGTTTAAATTGCATCTTGCGTTTGGGAAGCTTAGTCCCTTTTTGGAGTACTGAGCTGATGAATGTTGACTCTGTTAAGGACTTACTACATGATTACTTGTTTTTTAGCCTTTGCTAGTAAATTATGAAGAACCTTCCCTTTGTATTGATATTCTGCTGGAATTGAATCCTGACAGTTTGTGGCTTTCAGGATGGGATGTCAGATTAAATCAAAGCTTTCCCTGATACTCACTATTTTTGACTGCTGAATACCAACTCTGTCCTTGAAAAATACTGCTTCTGATGCCCTTTCTTTGCCTTTCCCTTCCGCTCCCCCTTCCCCTTCTTCTCCCCCTCTCCCTTTTTCCCTTTTCCTTTCCCTATCAATGCTTTACTTTTATAATCCATATTTCTATCCATAAATGCCTGTTCTTCCAGCCTCTAATTTCTTCTTCATAGATCACGGTCAGTGTACCCCAGGGCCCTTCGTCTTCTCCTAAACCTCGGTTCAAAAGTTATGCATATACACAAGCTGTGTATGTTACCTCCCCTGACCAAAAAAGGAGGCAGGTTCCTCCACAGGTCTGTCAAAATTGCTGTATGTTTTGAAAATTTTCTATTAAACTTGTGCTTGGAGTGGAAGTGTGCGTGCATTTTGCTTGTACCGGATCTTGATGATTTACTTTTTCTGGCTTTTTTAGCATCTGTCACATCGTTTCTTTTGGCTGTGTATTTCTGCATGGCTGTCAAATAGGCTTTATGCTGATTGTTAGTGACCAAAATTCAAACACTGATGCTATGTTAGAATTATAAATGGCTTCCTTTTTTAGTCATTTTTGAAAATAGAAAGTATATTGACTTGAAAGGGTATTAAAAGACAAACCAAACATGAGCTATATTTGGCAACTGTGCTTCTGTGGTTTGTTAACAGAAAAACAAGCACTATCGGTTTTCTGTTGCTTCTTCCCACTCCCATATCTGTTAAAGGAAAAACTGTGAATGATGATATTTTTATGAAGATCACTGTAGTTTGAAAAGAAACATTAAATGTAATATTCTTTATATGACCTAGAGTATTAGATGATAACAGCTGGTCATTTTATCACAAATGGTACCATGCCAACATTCAGTTTAGGGCTTTGTGGTTTCTTTTAAGACTTTAAATAGCCACAATTTAATAAAAATTGTTTCAAGCGGTCCTCGTAATGAGCGCTTTGGTAGTCAGATTTTTATAACTTTTGACAAGTATGAGAGCCAAAGGTCATATTGTCTAACATGGCATACTTTCATTATTTTTTGAAAAAGAGGTCTACATTTATTGGCACTACAGTATGAGTTCTCTTGTAGAGACTTAATTTTGTCTAGCATCTAAAAATGTACTTTAAATTTACACTTCTACTTCAACACTGTGTTTCTGAATCTACTCTTCAATTGACAAGTATTTTACTGAATAACGACTTCCTTTAAATACTCCAGGAAAGACAATCCTTTGCACATCTGCATGAGCCCTGCCATATTGGACTAACATGAAATGTGTTGTGGTGATGACTAATGCAGCTTTTGAACAAGGTGTTTAGAACTGGTGTAATTAATTTCTTCTGCTTAAGTATTAAACTGATAGTTCATAAGATTAGGAAGTCACGATTTAGCTTTGTTTTTGAGCTACTTTTATTGTAATTGATTTTATTTTTTATTAACATCCCCACTATCAGACATAGCTTATGAGCCAATATAATTAAAGCCTATTTTATGCAAAATAATTATTAAAATGTAGTAAGAAAACATCTTTTTATTCTTCAGTCCTCACCTTGCATTCTAGTTTCCAGACCTGGATTTGGAAGCTATGTTTATAATTTCTGTTACAATAAGCCAATTTGGCAGAATCCAAAGACCTAAGCGGAATTAGGTCCTATTGTGCTGGAGTCACAATGAACATTAACAAATGAAAAACACTCTCTTAAAAAATCGCAAATGAAAAACACCAGACATAGAATCCTTGTAGTCAAGATAAACCTGAATTGCAATTGGAGTGCCAATTCAATACCTGCAATTCTTAATCTGTGGTAATGATTTTTTGCTTCTGGCCTTATATTTCTTGAAGAACAGTCATCTAAGTATTAAAACAAATTTATAATTCTGGTAAAATAGTCAGTGGTTGGTAATTTTTGCTTTAGACATTTGAAGCTGATATACCTTAATAATCTCATCTATTTTTACCAAATCAAACACTCTTTCCCTAATATTAAACGATAAATACTATTTCTTTTGAATTCTCAATAGCCTTCCAATTTTCCTCCAGATATATTATGAATGTCATTATTAAAATTGCAACTATTTTGATGATTTTCAGTCAAATCTGCTCCTACAGGGGAGCCTGCATTAGACAAATCAAGGCTAAGCCAATGTTGCTTTCTCAGATTTTGTGAAGTTTAGGAAGCTATTTCTCATTTCCACCTAATTTTCCAAGGAAAAACTCAGCAAATTTACTTTACTGTGACCTGCTAGTTTCAAAGGTGTCTTAGGTGGTATCATTGAAGGGCAAGGTTTTTGTTTTCCAAGTATGTTGGTTTTCTGTGTAAATGTATAAGTCATTTATTCTTTCCAGATCTCTACAAGCTTCCATCTTACAGGACTTGAACATTCTTTCACTGACTTGTCCCTAGATTTGTCTTAAATGTCATTCTCTTTAACTGGGTGATGTCTTTGAAGTTCTGTATTGGGAACAATGGTCCAATAGGTTTTGTAATCCAGGCATGAGCCACTGGAAATCAGAACAAAAGTAAATGAAATAAGAACTCTTTCCAAAGATCTTATAGTATTATCCTCTAAATTTTACCATGTATGCCATATATTTACTGCATGTGTCAATTGTCAGAAACTGTAAAAATGAAATGAGTTATGATGCTAAAGCTCTGTACTGGCAAGAGGAATAACATTTTTCTAAAGTGAACTGTTTCTTCAGTATAAAGTAGAATCAACATTAGGATATAGAAAACTTATCAACTAGAGTACACTTTCATTATCTCTGCTTCATAAGAGCAACCTTCATGGAAATGCTTAAGGTGCTGGGGAAGAGAGTGTAAAAACCCCTTTCTCTTCTCCCTCCACCCACTGAAATCCAAAACTTCCTGGACCACAGTCATGGTAGGACACTGTACCTCTGCGGGTTTCACACTTCTATTCATTAACATTTGTTACTTAGGAGGAAGCAAGCATTCCTTGTACAAAGTTCCTGTTCCTCATTTGTAATTCAAATAGCAGCATCCAGCCTCTGGATACCAGGCATCACCTCTGGAGTATTGGATTTTTCCTTCTGAAAGCTTAAAGCCCGTTTCCTTAGCTGTGCACCTGTCTTCTCAATGCTTCCTATTACCCCATCGTCTTTCAAACTCTTTTCCTTTCTACCCTCCGCCTCATCTCTTCTTGTCTGTCATATTTCACTTCACTTTCCCCATCCCCTCATGTTTTTTACACTCCCTAATACCTTCACCCAAAATTGTGCATTTATCTTTAAATCTGTTCTTCCTTTCTGAATTCTTAATCTATTTGTCATCTAGAAATATAATTTCAAGGCCAACAATTTTAATTGCACAGTCTTGGCAGGATAAGTCTTGCTTTCCTTAACTGTGGCACATCTCAGATTCAAAGCACCAATGCACTTGATGCCATCTTATTCTTCAATCTGTTCTTGACCACATCCAGTTGAAGAAGTCAAGCCTTTTAAAATGCTGCTGCTAACCTGAACAGTAGTTCTTCTGCTGAAGCCAAGGAAAAAAAGTTTTCCTCCCCTACCTTGCTTACTTAGAAAGTGTTTATAAGTTTGTGCAGATCTTAGGATAGGAATCTGTTATCAGCTTCTCAAATCTATATCCTTGAATCTCCTGTATTAGGATTAAGAAAGGCTCAAGAGAAAGTATTTATGTTATCAGGTTTCAGATGGCTGTTACCTCTCAGCAACTGCAGAAGGCTTACCTGCTGTGCTTTGCAGCTCTGTATTTTCTTTCTTGAGTTCAGTCTCATTAATGAGACAGTCTATCTAGCTTCACTTAGGAAAAAGGGATCTTCAATTTCCTGAGATATTTCCAAATTCCCATTTGAAATTACTCTCTAGCTTGTGTTTTAAATTCATGAAAGCCTACTCTTTTTTGTTACATCACTTCATCTCATTGAAACCTGACCGTGAATGATAGTTTCTTTTTCTTCCAAAAATGTTTTCTGTCCCTGTCCGTCTTCCTCTCCCTCACCCTTCTAAAATCAATACGACATAAAAAATGCTGTCTTGGGTAGGTTAAAATACAAAGAAAAGTCTGATTTGGTAAAACACTAAAGTTCCTAGAAAAGGTGAGTCTGGCTGCCGTAAAGTATCTATTATGCAAAATCAAGACCATTACATTCTGATATCTTTGCAGATTTTTGTTCTTATGACACAAGTTACTTTTTCTTCATTCTACACTGTTATATGAAAACACAGTATTTGAAATATGAAATACGATATTTGTATGCGGGAGTAGTTTTAGCACTTACCCAGACAAGCTTCAGAAGACTTGAATTAAAAGAATTTGGGATGACTAATTTAGCAGTAGTGGCCTATGGGAACAGTATTCCCTGGCACTTAATGATTTGGTTGGGGACTTCAGAACTGGAGGCTTCACCTCAGGCCTTAACCTAACCAATCATTAATTCCTGGGCACCCAAACCCTGCAGTTATTACTGCTGTTTTACAGAAGTAGTGTAACATAATTTTTCTTCATGTTCTCTGTTTTGTGATATGGACTGTGCTCAGTTAGAGTTTTGGACTTTTCACATGAGTTCACGAGTGCAGTAATTAACTTGAAAGGCCACTAGAAATTCAGTCTAAACTTCAGTTGAACTTCCTCACAGCAAAGAGTTCTTCTGGTGACTTTGGCCTTGAGATTTCTGGTGCTCTAGGCCCTCATTTACCACCTTGTTGGCCTTCTGCCACAAAGTTAACTTCTTTAAAAGTGCTGTGAGACATCTACTCTGGGACCCTTCAGCGTTCATCTATGCAACAGGTGTTAGCATCACAATATTACAAGACTGCTCTCCTTTGAACTAAAGCAAAGTTTGCTTTTACTTAGAGACTAGATAAAAGAAGCAGTAGTTCCTGATAGCAACTTGAGTTATATTAGGAGAAAAGCATGTCCTCCAGGTTCTCAGCATAGCGCTTATTCATCTTGCTTTAAGCTTCTCCCCCACCGCTTTCAGCTGTTCATCCAACTTTTCACTGCTGTTGGCTTCTGGACAGATAAACATTCCTCATCTCTTTATTGATCACATTTAGGGGATGAGTCCTCATTATCTCAAAGCTATCTATCTGTTTACAAAGATAGCAAAGATGAAGATGTTTTCTACCAGCATCGTGTGGACACACCAATTGGAATTCTATTGCTAATACTGTATAAATACTTTGCCATTTGGTGCTAGAACAGAAAGTTCAGTTTTCATTTGGGAAGGGAATCAGTTATTTACATACTTAGCTAAACTTAAATTAACCCCCATGGTGACTATTGAAATAGAAATAAAATGGGCTGCTACAGTGCTAAAGGTGAACTATGAAGAAAAAAAGGGAGGTTATGGCCAACAATAATAAGATCCTGAATACAAACTTTAAAGAAGTGTTTTACTAGCTAAATATTGCTAAAGGGTAAGGCTATTTTCATTCATCCTTCAATGATGAATACATATTCTTTGGGATTTTTTAAGGAGATCTCCTGAATGCGATGTTTTCAAGGAACAGTTTGCAAAATGATAAAGCAATTTCAAGCATATTTATATTCTATCTTTTCAATAACAGTCCAGGTTCTACAGGACTCCAGGCCTAAAAGGGTGTCAAGGTGACACTTCAATTTCATGTCACTGTTTCATTTATAGACTCTAGGAGCAGTTCTAATTTTTGTGACTTCTTTGATTTGAGTATTGTAGACTTTTTTCAAGTATTTTTGCTGTAGAAAAATGTTAGGATACCATCATGGGTGAGACAGAGTAAACAATAACCTGTACTGGGTCTGACTACGGGGGTTTATTGAAGAACCAGCGAGGTGCAAGCTTTTCCCCTACGTGTTTATCTAATTTGCCCACTCACTCCCCCAGTGCCGTGCTCACGAGATCTGTGCTTCCCTCCTCAGCAGGGAGGTCACTGCTGGTCTGGGAGGGTTAGCCCGAGAGTTGTATGGGCTCAAGCTGTGCCACTGCTCGCGGTTACTGTCTTGGGCGTTACCAGCCAAACTGCCTGGGCATCCCTCAGCGTTCATCTCCACGTGGCTCTCTGATCGCTAGGATCTTTCCCCACTTCCAGGATCTTTCCTTCAGTCAGGATCTGCACCTCTTGTTTCCAGGCCCCCTTCTTTTCTTCAAGACCAGTGTTTCTTTTTGGGAACCCTCCCAAGTCCCCTGTTTTCCCAGTCTAAATAATCAATGTGCAGCAGTGCAGTGAGTGATCAGCCTCCTAATTAGTGCTTCTGTCTCCTGTGTCTTCCTTAATGGGAGCTCATTCAGGATGTACCATTCTTGTTTAGTCCAGGTACTAACAAAATCTGCAACCAATCCCTACTGATTGCAGCTAGCAAGTAGCAGGCTTCTGCTTAAGAGTTCAAAAATTCAGTTTTGGACATTCTCCCCCCTGCCTCTCAATTATCTACTGCCTGTTAGCTTTCACAGTTTAAGCTATTTTTTCACCTCCAACCAGTACTGATGCTTCTCTGGAGTCTGGCATGAGGAGTAACTGCTTACCAACTTCTCCATCTCCATAAAACTTTCCCTTAGTTAACTGGCCTTAAAAATCATATGCAGGAATCTTTTTTTTTTTTTTGGCAAGAATTTTTGTTTAAATATGATTTCTTCCTTAAAATAGTAATAAAGTTTTTCTAAACGTATGAACATTAGAAATGGAATGTGATGCGGCCCATGAGAATTATTAAGACTGTGCCATACTGACTCATAAAAAAGAATCATGTGTTATTCAGAGAGCAGAAAATGTTGTAGATAAAATACAACTTTATATCTTGTATATTCAGATTTAATCTAATAAAGAAAATATCACATTAGTTTACCTACAGATGGTTAGCTGTATCAAAGAACAAAAAAAAATTTGTAATATGGAAACTTGATTTGAATTACTTTAAAGCTTTATTTTGTACTGTTAGAAAAATGGAAAAGATATATATAGGTCATTCTTTGATTATAGTATCAGTGAAAATATTTATATAAAGAGAACTGTATGTACTTTCAATAGTGTACTTTGTCCTTGATTTTTTTTCTTATAGGTGATTAAGTTTAGAGGCTTTTGACTAGCTTCAGTGTTATTTTGTTTAATCTGTAGCTGTTTTGAAGAGCACGCTTACTAAGCGATTCTTAATTTCAAAGTTGAACTATGATAGAAGAACTGCTTGTTCTTTTTTTTAAGGCAAAATGTCTGTGTTATGAAAGTTCTAATCTTTTGTGAAAATCTCGGCCCATCATAAAATTAGAGACTTCATGACTGTGAGCAAAAGCGTTCACATCTAAAAATGGAAATTTTCACAGAGTTTTACCATCTTAGGCATTTTGCCTCTCTTGTTTTGAGAAGAAATCCCTTTTCTATGGGGTTTGAAATAGTTTATATTTTCAGGCATATAGTAAGATTAAAAAGATCACATAACATTAAAAAGCATCTACTTAAGCTATTTTTATGCCACTAAGTATCTTGAATGTAGGGTTATTGATACAGTTTACGTATGTGTGCATGATACACCAAAAATTAGTGCAGCTACATCAGATGAGGACATATGTACTGATTTACTGTAAACATTTGTATTTTTTTCATACTCAAAATGTCCCGTTGACACATCACCTAATAGATTTGAATCCTCCTCTTGGCCATTAAAGTTTATGCATTAGTGTAGAAGTGTTTATATCAGCAGTGGATTTGATGCAAGTGAAGAGCTAGCTGAAAAGTGTGAGACAATGCTAATGACAATCCTTACTGCTAGGTATACTGATTTTCAGTTTTTCCTGATAATCTTAAGGTTGAAATTGAAGGAATTTGAGGATTAGTGTGATTCCAGATGTCATCATGCATCGCTCTTTCAGACCCTTAAAGCTCATTCCCTTTATGCAAATATGAAAAGGGAATTTATTCTGAGACTGCGAAAGCAGGCAACTGACTGTTTATATGCAATCTTGGGCATTCATGCAATTCAGACATCGCTGTCGTGCTGTTCTCTAGCTCTTCTGATGGAGGAGGCTCAAGGCAGTGCCTAAATCAAGACATCTGCACATGAACCTTAATCACTGTAATTTTTATTTTTTTAATTTCATTACACAATGTCACAGGAGCTCTTATATGGACTAAGATGCAAGATGCCTGTTCATTGTTTGATTCTGGCTCCCAAACAATGTAATTTCAAAATTTTTAGACTGATTAGAAAAAAGTAGTAGTAATACTTTTTTCTTACACATGATTTGTCTCTTTGCTAAATATAAATTTGTCAAAGATGAGACTACTGTTTCCTCTTACATTGATATGATGAATCAATCTTATTTGGAAATGCTAGGTTCTGCTTAAATGCAAAAAGTCAAATAACCGGGAAACTATCAAACATTTAAATACTTAACTTATGCTTTCAGTGATTTTGAAAGATGTGCTGAGTGAGGCTCCATATCCAGAACTAGTAAACGTACTTGAGTATTCATTTTTGTTACTTCATCTAAAGTAAAACGTCAGTTGCTGCTGTGCACTCCTTTATTACACTTCGTTAAGCCTTTGAAATGCAGGTACATGAAGGCAAAACCTCTTGGAAAACCTCTGAAGTCAACGGGAGAGTTTAGCATGCACGAAACATTTAAAATATTTTTCTAGACCTGAAAACACCATTCTAAACAGTTTCTCATCTGATTAATATTAAATCAGAACTCATGTCTGTGTATTAGGTGAGCTTCTCCATGATACCATAAAATTTTCGTTCATAATTTTTAGGTATCTCTATTTTGCTGTCAAAAATTAGTTTGCTGACGTTTCCTTGACCCCAGGAGTTCCATCTGCGTTTCCTCTGCCTTGATTTGCTGTAAATTAATAGCAGAGGTGATTTATATTTACTTTCAGCGGGCTGCCTGAAGTGTGGGCTATTCCTATACAAATGTAATTAAAAGAATAAGGATTGCATTTTGTAGTTAGAACTGCTTTTGGTGAGTGTTAGTTCCATGACTTACATATAGTTTAACTAAGTTTCCTTTTCTGTAGAGTATCATTTTACTTTTAAGTTTGTAAGCCAATGGGTGCTTCTAATTCCCAATCGTTATCCTGTGAGAAGTGATGGGGAGTGGGGGGTGACACTTTTTTTTTTTTTTGTCCTGTATTTATATCAATAGCATTAGAGTTGTGTGTTTTTAGGGTCTGTAGGAAATGCCGTGGACTGTTTGTTAGCTCGCATTTGTAAGTCAGGCAGGTCTGTGTGTTTACAAGAAGTAATGACCTTTGGAAAGGGCAGAGTGCTTATCTCTACTGCTCATTGAAGTGCCAGGTTTCCCCCCTCCCGCCCCAGTGATCCTGATGCAATAGAGGTTGTGTCGCAATGGGCAGGCAGAAGACGTTCCCTCTAACAGTTTGCGAAATGTGTTTTGCGGTTTTTAGTGTGCATACACAGACTTCAGGTACACCGTTAAAGTTAGGTATTCATAGAATATCGATTTCCCATCTTCAGTGCAAACAGCGAAGGCATTTATGTCTCTACGTATAACAGTATTACGGAATTTTGCTTTGCCCGTTTCGACCTGAAGCACTCTGTTGAGGTTCTTGAAGTAGTCTTAGCAGTATTGTTATTGTAGATGTGTTAGTCTGAGATTATCAGTGAGGTAAGGGAAGAGGTGGGAAGAGATAATATCTTTTAAAAGAACAACTGACTTGGGGAGAAGGGAACACTTTTCCAGTGTTTCCGCCCTTCTTAAGAAATTTCAGTCCTGAAAGCAAACTAAAATATCATGGAGACTATAAAAAATGTATGGGACAATGTGCTGTTTTGAATTTATCCACGCTCTCTCTGCAGTAAGCATTTGTTTTATTAATAATTAGGTTAGTTCTAGCAAAGAAATACTCTAATATATATAATTTGATGAAGTAAAACTTTCCTAAAAATGCAAAATGAATTTGTAGTAGTCTGGTAGTAATGTCATTAGAGTGGAAAGGGAAAGAGAGGCATGATGAAACAATAGTTTTAATGATATTAAAATCCTCCTTTTCAAAACCTAGACTATAGTGGCAGGTGAAAATACAGCACTTAGTTATGCACAGATGGATAGGTATATGAAATGGACTGGAAAAGTGAAACATGCAGACAATTTAGAGAGACTTATGGAAGGTTGGATTGGAACATAATTAGCTTAAACATTGGAAAAGTGCATAATATATATAGCACATTTCCTTTTAGAACAGAAGCTATTTATTATTAGTTCTGCTGGAGTACTTTCTAGCAACAGCAGATGTTACGGCTTCTTATTTTGTGTGCTTTACGACTTCTTATGTTGTGTGCTTTCATTATTGGTTTCCAGCTTTAAGGACTAGCTTTCTGGAGGATGGTACTTAGCACTTTCAGAAGAGCAGACGTCTCAAAGAATTTGGTTAGAAATCTGTTTCTCAGCTGGTTTTATAGTAGTTTAAATTAACTGTCAGTGACGAGACAGCTAATTAAAAAGAAATACTTTTTTTAAAAGGTGGAATTTTGCTTATGGTTTTAAAAGATGAAAGTTATTAAAAACAGTACTTTCTAATAGAATGACTTCTGCAAAGTATTTTGCAAGTCACTGGGAAAATATAATAAAATAAAATATGTTTACCCCCTAAGCATGAATAAACTAGGGAATAAAAATATAAGAATATAAGAATAAAGTCATATTTTACCTGTCATTGTTCAAGAGAATGTTTTAACTTAAATGCATAGCTCGCATTAATGTAAATGGCATTGACATGCATGTTTAGATGAAGTCAAAACCAAAAAAAATATAGGCAAATGATACATGGTGTGCAAATTTCTTGTTTGGTATTTTATGTAGGCAGACTTCTAGGTTTTTTTTTTTTTTACTTTCTATATTTCTACTATGATCTTTCACATTTATTTCTCTTGTTGGCATTTAGCATTATAGCTGATGTAAGAAAGTATGCTGCTTTACCAAAGGTGCATGAAGCATTTTCATCTTCATTTAAACGAAATGACAATTTACTTCCACGCTGTTGGTCCAATAGATTATGTGTGTCAGCTTCTAGTTGAATGGCAGTTTCCTGCATATTGTGATGATATTTCTTCATGCTAGAAGAATATAAATTAGATTTTCCTCCCAATCTCTTTGAGAGAAAGTCTTCTGCTCTTTCTGTTACTTTGAAATATTTTTCTCGCACTCTCTTCAGTGGAGAACACCTCTCAATTTTGATTTTAACTTTTAGCAAAAAAAAAAAAAAAAATCCAAAAAATAATTCCATTCTCTGTCAGAAGAAAATCTATACCAGAAAAAGCAGAAGGGATGTATAGAGAGAGCAGAGACAGGAAGCTATAAAGATGTCCTGCCCTAAAAGAAAAAAACCTTCATGCATACTCTGACTCTGTCAGGGGCATCACTTTGAGATAGGGGCAGCTTCAGATACAAATCAAAAGCTATCAGTGAGGCAAGGGGGGAAAGAGATGGAAAGAGAAGTTGACCTTGTGTCATGGGATTAACAGCAGAGATGGTATGTTGCCTGTATGAGTAATATTTTCAGTGTTCATTTAAAGCAGTTTAGTTATTTTAAGACTTCTAACATTGCCTAAGGAAAAAAGCTTGCATTGTTTTCCCTTTTGTAAAATAACATTTCCATACAGAGAGTGTGTTCTGTCTCTTTGCATAAAACCTGGCTAATTTAAAACATGTGTTTGTTTTGTTTTTCTTTTTTAATCTTCATTATAACTTTTCCCTAGGAATTTCATTTAATAAAGTTAGGGCATTCAGCTAATTTAGATTATTTTTTCTTGAGGCCAGAAATGGGCCAAGGAGACAGGACTAAATGGATAGCATATTGTCAAAACTCGGAAAGGGAGTTGCAGCTGCCTTGTGGGATGTCTCCGAGAGCTGAAGATCTGAGCTGTTACCTTTCCCTTTGGGTTAGTAGTAATTGGTCAGCCCATTCTCATAGCAATGAGAGTTATCATTCAGTGGCCATCTAGTAGTCATTATTTACTAGTAGTCATTATCAGGTGATGGTTTTAGCTTTTATCTAGAGAAAAGATTTGTATCATACATACATAAACTTTCTGCTTGCCTCTTGAACAGTTTCTTTAAGTTTTCGTTTCTGCTGTTTTCATTATGCACCTGTTGTGTTGGTAAAAGTAGACTTATACTGAGAAGGCTGTCAGTGCATAGCTTATCTTGACACTTAAGAATGGATTCGTTGTTGTTCCAGGTACATGCAGTCCCTGGTTATTCACTTATTGTAAAAATATTCTTAAGTATTTAAAGTAATAGTATTGACATCTCAAATAATCCCAGGGAATTGACTGTTCAACTACTTTTTGTGATTTCTAGCAGAAAAGCACTAGAGTCAAAGAGACTACTATATATAAGGGCTACACTTTGAAGTGTTTGCAGGCTTTGCATTTTTGTTACATTTAATTTATTCTTCCTGTTTCTGTGCTTTGAATCCAAGGGTACAGTATTGCTAACCTAATTCAAATAACTTTTAAGAGTGAACTAAAATGATGCATGAGCTTCGGGCTCTTTCTTATTTGAGTAAGGGTCCATCTATATGGATTAGCCTGACAGATCAGTGCTTCTAGCTGAATTGTTACAAGATTTTTTTAGATGATGTTACTGTACGCAATTCAGGATGAAAAAGTTTCCTCAGAAGTTATACAAAGAAAATTTGGTAAAAATGCATCACATCAACAGAGATGATTTGGTTGCTGTTATCTGAAGTAACAGAGACACATGTTTTAAAATATTTTCTCATTTGACTGTCATAAAAGTTTGGATGCAGAAGTAGAACACTTTTTAATAGACAAGAACCTTGTATCTTAAAGCAAAAACGATTAAGAATGCAAGACTAAATATTCATGGGCATAAGTGTGTATGATACTTTCAGAAAGTCAGCAATTTGCACTTGATACTGCAATTTGCAAGCTTTGGTATATTTGTCTCAGTTTTAGGGTGAAGGCTTTAATCTAAGAATATGAATGCATATAAAACTGTAATATATAGTTTATATTATGTTTTTTAGAGTGACAACAAGAATTCTTCAGTTTTATATATTTTTCACTGCAAGCATTTCATCAAGAAAAGATTGATATTAATCTAACGTGCAGAAGAATAAGGTGGCAGAGATGAACAACTGACTGGAAGCTGGTGTGCTCTTTCTAGAAGCCATTAGGGGAAGTACATTGTTCTAGTACTCAGTATTAATTTACTAGGAGTTCAGTTGTTGAGTTATTGACAAATTAGACAGTGCAATTAAGGAAGAGAGATTCCACACCACTGTGTCCATTTTAAAGGACATTAGAGCATGATAACCAATTAATGACCACATGTTGTATACGGGGTGGAAATACAGTGGGGTTTTCCCCCATAATTACTTTTGCAGATACTATGAGGAATAAGAAGTGAATTCCTCTGCACGATCTATACTTTGTTTTGACAAGCTTATTTGCCTTTCTTAATGAACAAATCTTTTCTTGACCTAGTTTTTAGGTATGTTATTCCAGCCCATTTAGGTCATTATGCAATTTTCAGGTTGATTACCTCTTTAGAAACATTCTCTAGTTTACCTATAATTATCCATTCCTTTTCACAATATATTTAATTTCCTTCCTAATTTTTATGATCTTAAACATTAGCTTTGTTATTTCTCTGATTTCATTATTCCTAGTCACATCTGTTCTTAATCATATTGCTTTTATATCTTCTCTGTGGTATCAAATAAATGCTTTCTCTGTTATGCTATACCATGTTTTACTACTTCTGATCCTCTTCTGATTCTCTTACTCCTTTTAAGCTCGGTTCCAATTCTCTGCTACATTTATAACCTTTACACTAACGTTTAACAACTCATTTATGTTTGGCCTCCTAATTTTCCCAATTTTAACTCCTTTTTTCATTGTTCAGCCTTGTTTCTGGCTTTGTTACTGTCCTATGAACATGTGCAATGGCTACTGTGAAGGCTATGTGATTTAATACATAGGATTTACATTCATATGTTATGACATATGACATTTTATTAAATATGAGTACATTTTATATGATAAAGGGAAAGATAACAATGCTTGGCAAAATCTCATCTGTAAAGCATTTCTCTCTCATATGAGGGATATCAGGCAAAAGTGTCTAATAAAATATGTATGCATTCTGTCTCAACATTCTGCTACTCATTTGAAGTAAAATAGTTAATCTAGTTCTAGGAGGTCATAACTGGGGGGTGGGGGAAGAGTCCCAGAAGGTCTACAGTCTAGCAATGCAGAAATTGCTTTTTACTAGCTCTCAACTGGAAAGGGGGAAGAGGAAGATAAAAAGGAAGTTTTGAGGAAGAAGAGGAAAATGTAGAGCAGAACATAGCTGAAAACAGTATGTTTATGCAATTATGATATATTTTTATAAACTGACAATTTTTGGATTGTTAGCATGGAAGTGTGTTAAAGAATTTGGCAGCTACGCAAGCTGCACCTCACCGTTGTACGTAGTCTCTATTAATAGAATTAGAGTCCTACAATGCATTGTTGTTCCTGAAGTATGCTTTCATGCCCACCTCATTAGTATTTATATCTGAGGAGTGATTTTAATTAAGTGAATTCCTTCCTAACAGAACCTGAAGCTAAATTCAGGTCACATCACCAAAAATGACCTTACTGCAGATACATTTTTGCTTAATAAATGCGTAATATTCTAGTCAGTTAACTGAGGTATATTTTAACATGAACTATAAAAATAAATGCGTGAGAGAGTAGTGCTCTTTAGAGTATTTTTGTATGTAGCTATTTTAGGATAATTCTGTTTCATCATCTGAGATTAACAATGGCGTATGGTTTGTATCTGCAAGAGAATAAATAAGAGAGTTTTTGCTAACTCGTTGTATATACTATATGTATGTAAAATAGAAACACGTTACCCCTGAAATAGTAATCATGGGAATGGAATAATGTTTCTCTTTTGAATTTTTTGACATGAAAAATTCATGGACAAATGCATCTGACTCAAAAAATTTGCCCTACAAAATAGAGATTTTTGCAAGGTTACCTAATGTGACTCTCTTACCCTAAATGTTATTTTTCACATGTGAATTCACGATGCAACACTTCATTACACATTGACTAAGTGAAATGGCAGTAATAAATTCTTTCAACTATAAAAAGATGCGTTTATTTTTGCTGAAGACAAATTCTTCTATTCATTTTTTGATTTCATAGTTGACATTTCCACTTATTCTGAGAGGAAAATAAAGGCCAGATGACAATATAATTGTGAGATGTGGGAGGTAAAAGGAGTCAATAATAACTTAAGCACAAAATTACTCTTTGTAATCAAGATGTCATTAGTTCTTCTCTTCTCCACATCATGGCATTTTGCAGGATCTCTCACAAATAGAGAAGTTAGTTTTAAGATACAGAGCATAAAAATAGCCTACATTTCTGCTTTTGTACACCAGCTGTTAGGTTTAAGAGCCTCTTCAGTAAGTCCGTGCAATAACAGGATAATTTCAATTAGTCAGAAAAAGAGTTTTATCAAGCATTTTATACTGTTTCCACTAGTGACCAATAATGGGTACACAGGGAGAGAGGTAAGACTGATTACATATATTGAAGCTTCTGCATGTTCTCACCTATCAGCCAGTGATTTGTGGCTCAGAAATTTCCTAAGCCAGAGATAATATATTTATATTTATATTTAAGAGCTCTCAGTTGATTTTGCTGTGATTCTTCCATCCAGATGCTTTTGGGTCTCTGTAAACATTTAGCAAATATTTAATATAGTTTTAATATAGTTTTATCCAGAAATACTTTTTGATAGCCCCTGTTTTTGTTATGTATTGAAAATATGTGTAATAATTTCTATATTATTGCCTGATTTATAAGCCCTAGACTGTGCATTAAGAAGAGAATGAAAACCCTATTGCGGGATTACTGGTTGTCATCTTCTCTCATTTTCAGCTTTTGATTTAATATTCAGAACATGTAGAGGCAGGCAAGGTAGTCACACTGCAGCATTTGTAAAAAGTATTAAGTCACTTAAACCTGTTTGGCAACAGCAAACCTTGTTTGCTTTTAATTTTAGATTGAAAGTTTATTCTTTGGGGTAACTTCAGTTGAAAAAAAGAGAACCTCTTAAAATTCAGCAGTGGCTAAAATGCATATAGGAGAATTTAAGTTTAATGAGGATACAGCACACATGAGCCATAGAAAAACTGTTCATCCTATTCAAGGAAATTTAGCTATAGAACTAAATTTTCTAAGATTTTAGATGGCTTTGAAAAAACACCTTTTTTCAATAAAGCCTTCCAACTATAACAGCACATAATATTGAGCGCACTGAAATCTCCAGGCCCTCACCCTCAACTTCACAGAAGCTAATTAATGTGTTCACTAATTGGCTCTTGTCCCAAACAGAGTCTTTATAGTTCAAAAAAAGAGTATAGTTATACATATATCTCTTTATGTTTAATTGCTCTTGCTATTTATGATTTTGAAGGCATTTTAATACTGTGGTCATTTATAGTAGTAGAAAACCCTAGGAAATGCTAAAGAAGAGTTTCATTTGAAACTGACCACAATTAAACTAATAATCAACAAAATCAATTCGCGATGTTATTTTTTATTATTTTTTTCATAACTGAGTCTCTAGGAGCTGACATAAAAAAAATCTGACTGTATGATATGCGTAAATGTACTGACTTACATCAACTCCAGCAATGTTACCAATGTTACATTTTAAATTAAATATCTGCATTGCTTTATTCAACTGCCAAACCTTAAAATTAATATATAAAAAGGATTTTAGAGTTGAATATTCTTATCTGAAGACTAGATGATTTTTAATGAATATCCTGAAAAGATCCACCATGGCTTGGTAACTCACAATAATAGTAGGATCAGTAGCTGGCTTTAGTGATTAAATTAAGCTGAAAAATGATCTTCCATCCTGCCTAATCTTATGTCATCCTTTTCATACGGTAGAAAACAATATAAATTATGGCTATGATATATGTGAGGTTATGGCATAAATTATATTCAACAAAATATGCCTCTTAATTGGTTGCTTTTACTGGTCAGAAGTCAGAAAATAAATCTGAATGCAATGCAGATTACAGGACAATTCAGGTAAGATTTATATGCTTGCAGTTTTGCAAAGTCAGCATGTTTAAATATCCTGGTTTCCAGAGACTTAAAAAGAAAAAAAAAGAAAGAAAAAAAAAAACAATTGTCAAAAAAAGGAATTCCACCTCTTGGCAGTGGTAGTTACATGGTACGTGTAAGGTAGTCTGGGAGATGCTCCCTAACAGCAGAAAACAGTGAGATGTGTAAATTCTGCACTACATTGCTGCCTCCGGAGGGGAAAACAAGCGTCATCCTTTTTCAGCCACCTACTTGAAACCATCTTTGTTCCAGTGTTATCTATTCACTGCCACCAGCCCTTAATTTTAGATTCATTTTTCTCAGCAGCTGGTCCCAGATTGTACTGCTCAGGTCTCATATTGTGTCTCCATGTCCAGTTGTAGCTGTTAAAATCTAAGTATATCCTGAAAGTAAGGAAATTGATAATTCTGCAGAGGTTCGTAAGTTGGATAAATTTCAGTCCTTTCCTGAAACAATAACTAACTTAAAACATATAGAAGAACAGGAAGGCACAAGAGCTTTTGAAGAAACAGAGAGTTACATTTTATAATACAGACACAACAGTTCATTGCTCCCTTATCTGATCTTCAGCAATAGATAAATTGCTTTGACTGAAGTTGCTTTTGTGAAAGGTGTTAAGTGAAGGAGCGAGGGATGCAAAGTAATCTTTCAGAGACGTTCCTGAGTTTCTGTGTGTGTTAAGTGAGATGTTGAGATCTAAACTGATGAAGCACTGAGCAGTTGGCTGCAGCTGAATTCACTGGGAAATATGCTTTGAACTAGTAAAATACTATGTAAGAACCTGACAAATCGGGCCTTATATATCTCGAATCAGTCACCTTGCGCACTAATGTATACTTTGTCCTTTGTTCCAACAGATACAAAGTAGGAGGAATAAAAGGATGCTGATGAAGTTTTGAGACTAATGGAAAAGCCCTGTTAATTGATCTGTATAAAAATAAGACTTAAAAAGAGCTCGGTGAGACAAGGATTTAGGTTTACACACTGAACAACTGTAAAATACAATATTAAATAGAACCTGATTGAGTGCTGTGCGTTCTATCCACTGAATGAGGCTTAGGTCTATCTTAAGTACTTTTTGGCCCTTAATACCGTTGTATTTGTGTTCCTTCATAGTCTTTGATGTAACTTTTTTTCACAGTCCCTTCAGAGAAATTGAGTCCAGTGATCAAGACTGTTTCCTACATGAGGCAATATTTTTTCTGTATTTCGTTACATTTGCTAACAGGTATTCCTTTATTCCCTCAGGTAATTAAGATCAAAGTTATCAAGTTGTCTTCAGAACAGTGACAATATTTATTTTTCAAGTCATATTTTTTTCTCCATTCAGGTTCTGCATATGCAAATGTGGATGGCTGCTGTCCTCAGCACTGTCTTTTCATGAACCTTTAATTAAAGTCCTTGCATAGGTTAATGTTGACGCTATCGCATTCCATTTATTCAGGGAACTTGATGAGCAGGAAAAGTTGTGGTAGTTCTAGCAAGTACAATAGCATGGACCATATTACTTACCTAATTATGCTAAATGATATGTTGATTTGCTGATGGGTTTGCAGTGGTGATTATTGCAAGACCTCCTATTGAGACTGCTAGGAAGCTGCAGCACTTGACTTTTTTATTCTTTATTAATTAAGTTGTAATTCCCTTTTCTTAAATTCTGTATCCATTCTCCTGATGGAAAAATAAGCAAAAATCTAGCCCAGAGAGCATTTATAAGTTCCAGATAGTAGCTATTAACTGAATTACAGGCAGAAAGAAAGTGTTGGCATGTTGCAGTTGTGTATTTTGTAATAAAATTCGGAAATTAGAAGATGGCTTTATCAGATTGCAAGGCCAGTATTTAAAAAAAAAAAGAAGCAGCAAACGCTCTCCTTCACTTTACATGTAGTAATTTTAAGATATAATGAGCTATTTGGAGACTGTGCTCTACCATAATTTAGTAAACATTACTACAGCTGTTTGATTGCTGTTTGTTCTGTTCTACCCTGTAATAGAGGTTTGTGACTTCTGGCCAAAGATGATAGAATAGTCTTTATTCCACCCTTCTTCCTTTACCTACAAAATATATAGTGGAACTATAAAATGCCTATAGAACGTAATTAGAATGTGGAATTAGGTTTCCAGTAGTAGAAAACAGAGCCTGGTATCAAATCAGTTAGAGAACGTTCCTTGTTTTATGCTCAACTACTTCAGAGAGCTGGAAGAGTATAATGCGTTCTCTTTATATCATTTTGGTTGGTTTGGGTTTTCCAAGTTCATTGGGTGAGACAAAGTTTAAAAGGTTAGAATAGTTACAAAGGATGCCCAGCTGCTTAAGGCTGACATTGTCCAACTGCAGTAGGAGGGGAGGTAAGTGTGTGAGGGGAGGCTGCCCTTGGTGCCGGTTGCTGAGAGGGACGGAGTCGGTTTTGGCAAATCTGTTTTTTAAGATACTTATATAATACAAGCTGTAGAAATACAGACTGAACAGCTCATTAGTAAAGTTTTGTTCTGCAAAATTGTATAGGTATGACTGTTTTCTAGAGGATGTAGAGTCCTCAGTTTCTCATCTGAACCAGCAAGCCTCGTAATAGGTTCTGTAATTTGCCTAGATGGTGCATCGGAAATTTTTTGGTGGATTTGCCTAGCCTTTTCTTACACAGCTTGCTGCTCTAAAAAAATCAAAAGACTTTTTACTAACCCCACCTCTAGACACACACACACACACACACTCTTAATAATCATAATAACAATAATCCCCTTATTAAATAGAGGAAAAGTGATTATGTAACACAACATAGAAATTCAACAGCTGTTGCCACTGCCACTGTGTCAATGCAGGCAGGTTCTTGCTTCCGCACTTTATTTCAGTCAATTTGGTGGCTTTCTGAGTTTCAGCAAATGCAGCTGTCTTTGCTTATTCCTGAGCAGTTTCTCTCTACTCTGAGGCCAGGCCTGCCTGCTTCTTGCCTCTCTCTCATGGATCTCTTGCTGTCTGTGCTTAAACAAGAGGCTCCCAGTCCTGTGCCATTACTCTTGCACATGCCACATTTAGCTGACTGGAGAACTTTCTGTGCACAAGCAGACTCAGGGACCGATCGGACAGAAGTAGTATCCCCTTCATTCGAGGGGCGTTCCACGTAACACAGCCATGCCTAAAGCAATGTAACGTAATTGTTAGCCAAAAAAGTAAACAGTCAACTAATGTCTGTCACAGATGGCCACAAAGCTTCTAGACCAAACTTGGCTTGCAGCTCACGTGTGAGTAGTGCAGGTACACAGCTGCCTGGTCCTGAGTGCACAGGTCTTCACACAGCAGGCTGTTCTTCCTCCTTCAGTGAGGAGGTGATTATGCAGAAAGCTTGCAAAATCATCTCCTTTACACTGTAGGGTGTGAGGAAGAGTGTGATCAGCTGTTGAACTGGTTTGAGCGTTTTGTGGGGTGAGTGGATAAACGTTCTTAAAGCAGTCATTGAGAATGACTTTCAAAAAAGATAGTGAACCGGTATGGGAACAGGCAAAACAAAGGATGCCATGGGACAGCATTGATTTTGGTGACAGCAAGAGCAGAAGAGAGAGAGGATATAAAACAAAGGAACAGAAGAGGTAGCAACAACTAAATAGGATAGTGAAAAGAGAAGGCTACTTTACCCTCCAGAATGATGGCACAGTAACATTGGAAATGCCTTTTCGTAGCTGCTTGAACAGCAAAGTTGTAGAATTTCTAATGAAGTATGTCTGAAAATTAATAAGTGCTTGATTTTCTATTTGAATTTTTATTCGTGCCCTGCATTTCTGTACTCTTAGTCTTGAAATCTGCAAGCTTATTTCAGCAAAACAGCTTTTGATGTCTGTGTCTTTTAATTTGTCTGTCTATCATTGGATAGAAAAGGAGTAAAGTCTGCATTTTTCTAAATTCTTTATATCACATGTTAAAGAAATAATTCAGTACTTTTGTATTTCCTTTAGCTAAGACATAATTCGCTTGTCTCAATCCCATTTTTCTGTTTATACATTTTAATAGCTTTTCTACTTACAGAGGTTTTTAAAAATATATTTTTCTTATTAACATAGAATATTTAAAAGGTCTCCATGAGAAACATATACTTTAAAGTAGTTGTTACTTTATTGCATTTAGAATTTACACTTTTTAAATGATAAGAAGCATGATTCTTATATTGTTTTCCATCTTGAATTTTCTCGTGTGAGTACACAAAACAGTGTGCATAATAACTTACATTTTAAGGTGGAATAATCATCATCAATGGACAAAATTACGTTTTCACTGTTTAATATACAAGACTAAAACAATAGACGTTTTTCCAAGGGAGAGGCATTAGCTAATCTAAGTTTAATCCCCTAGTTGTAGCATTACTGGGAGCAGACCTGAGGTTTCTTGACGTGTGATGTAGTTGCAGGCCCCTGTTACCATTTATCAATGCTGACCACAATTACCAGAGAGTTCTGTGAAGATTCATTAGTTAATACTGAAAAAGCATTGTTAAGATGAAAATTTTAGCTTCCTTTATGTGAGGAATATTTTTATTTGTATGTTATTTAGAGGCCAGATGATCTTACAGGCTACTGCACTAAGTGACAGCTCCTGAAAAATAATGTGCATTAGAACGTGTCTTGTTCTTGGGTCAGAAGAGTGAAGTAATGAAAAATGGTGGGCCGACTAGCCAGTGTAACAACAAGAAATCATAATTCAGTGGTAGGTGTATGGTGAAAATAATGCAATTCAATCACCACCAGTTGATTTAACGCATCTACATCAAATCATATTACTGTTTGAAGCCATGATTCTTAGTTGCTTGAACGGAAAGTGCCTTCTTTAGAGAGGAAAGTGCTGTGTGTCTTATCGTCATCATTAATACTTCAAATAGCGATACGTTTTGCAGTGAGTATAAAAAAAAGATTAAAACACTTACTTAAATAAGCGTAGGCCAAAAATTTTTTCTAGAAAGTTAATAAAACAGATATGCTTTGGTAGGCTTGGTCGAAAAAAGGGTCAAGTTGCTACTATCCAAAATCAACTTTGATATGTATTTCAAGAGTAGGTGTGTAGAAGAAAACATGCTAAGTAAAAAATCCTGAGTTTATATTTTGTGAAGCACTATTTGACCATATATATAAAATGATATAGCTTTTAAATTGTTAGAAAATTCCATTATTGCAGGTGCCTAGCAGCCTCGGTTCCTATATCTCCACTCTTAATAGTATCGTACCTATCCTCAGTTCCCGGTCTCAGTCCATTCCTTAGTCATCTCACCCAATTGCTTCCAAGCTTTTCACTGGCTTTCAGTTGATCTCAGCCTCTAGCCTTTCACTCTCTAGGTGCCCAATTTTCCTTTGCAGCTATCAGTCTTTTTACCAGCTATGTCTAATATAGTGAGCAGAAGAGAGTAATTTCCCTCTCACCTTTCCTGGCAGTTGTTCAAGCATTTTCTTTGCTTCTTTTTGTAAACTACTTTCAGCCACACTGCCTGGCTCTAGATTTTTCCCTCTTGACATGCATGCAGACTCAGCTCACTTTAGCTGTCATGAACTAATAGTCTCCTGCATCTCAAAACAGCATTTGCGAGGATAGGCCAATTCATCCAGGTGGAAGCATTGCGAGTGGAAATAGACTCACCAGGAAAATCAGCTACTAAAGTCTAGGCCGACTCAACTGAGCAAGCGAAACTGCAGTTTTTTGGATTTATGTTAAGGCCAAATCTGGGCAACTTTTTCATATGAATGGCCAAAACCATCTCCCTGACACAAGACCTTTTCGTTCATGAAGGCAGTATTTGAAATCCTTGATAAAATGAAAATGCCAGCCTCATTTAGAACAAGAGAATGGTCAATATTATTCTCATAAGTGATCTAGACAGTGTATCTTCTTAGTTTTATTCCCAGAAATGCCTAACCCTTTCTGACTGAAATTGTCTGTTAAAAAATGCACAGTATTAATTCTTGAAGAGAACATTTTAGCCCATGCAGTCATAATTTGGCAATTTTAAAGAGGCATAAAATATGATTTTGTAATGAGAGACTTAGAGCAACTGAAAGAATAGTTAGTGGTATCAGTCCCACCTGCTAAGAGATATGATTAGAGGGTGATGAATGTGTGTTACTATTTAAGGCTATAATCCTGCAAAGAAAGTTTTCAAAATGAGAAAACTATACTGGACTTAAATTTGCCTTTACTAAAAAAAATTATATTTCAAAGTTGATGTTGCTGAATTTCAAGGCTATAAATGTTTAAAGCCCGATTCTACACCTTTTACAGGGAGACAGAGGCAGTTTCTGAAGGAAGAAAATATACAATATCAAAAAGAGTGCTGGAATGGACTCTAAGTGTTTACTGCTAACTAAAACTGTTAAACTGATTTCTACAACTCAGAAATAGTCTTTAGGAGCTAATACAAGCATACGTGTATAATTGACTAACACATGTGCACTGCTGCTCCTCCCTGGAGGCACATAACACACCAGCAGGAGAGGAGCCCTTCCTCCCCCTTCCCCACCCTGAAGCAGCTGCAAGCCCGTCCTCTCAGCTCTGTGAATCAGTTCCTCGTCACCAAGTGTGCCTCCTTCTTCCAAGCTTCTGAAGGTCGCAAGCCTTTTATTTTCCCTCCTTACACGTGAAATTAAAGCCATGTCCATGAGGTCTTCCACTCTTGGCAGAATGCATCCCCACCCAACAGAAAAGGTTGCAGTGCGTAAACATTCAAACTCCGATCTTTTCACCTAGATATGCTTCTTCTACATGCCACAGCAAGGAGAAGGGATATCCAAGAGGACAACCTTTCTGTCCAGAGTATTTTCTTTCCTTCTAGGTCAGCCCATATAAGAATTAAGACTATTTTCCCTGCAAAAGTGGCTGACCCGTTTTCAAAATACCTGTGAGCTGACTGAGTCCCAGCTCCCTTGAGCTCTGCTGATGGTTGTGATACAGTCTTCATCAAACATCTGTATTGTTCAGGCCTTCTTTCCCCTTAAACATTTGTGTCTCATGCATGCGTTGTGACTTAACAGATCACCATAGGCAAGTGAAGGGGAGGTTTTGCTTTGACTGCACCTATTCCAATTACTTCTGGGTAATCATTAATTCCTAATTCTTTACTTAAAATAATTTTTGACTCAAGAATACAACTGCATGCATATTTGAGCAGGTTTTTTTCCTAAATATGGTCTTCCTAGTCAAATACCACAACAGCAATTTAACTTCAACATGTACTTTTTTAATCTCTTAAAAATTATCATTAGAAACAGCAGTCACATTTCTATCTCAATTAATAGGTCTATGTTTTTGTTCTCAAAGCAGTATATGCAATATCTCAGATGTCTAATTTTGTCTCAATATTTTAGACATTGTGAAAAGATTGAATACAAATTCAGAAATAACGCTAACAGGAAGTGTTCTTTTTTTTTTTTTTTTACTCCAGTCATTATTTAAAAAAATTCAGGTTTTTCAGTGCTAGTACTACATGGATTATTTCAATGTGGATTATTCTTGGTGCTCTAGAGTCTGCATGTCTGCATACTGAAATTTGGATTATGTTATGAAATGGATAACCTGTGTGTAAGTGAAAATTTTATTGAGACACCAAACTTTTTTTTAGCTCTATAGTGTAAAGAGTCTGTTGTGGGGCACTCACTGGAGTTAGTTCAGTAGGTGTGCGCATGAGCATTTAGCTTAGTGTTTGATTTTGCATCTGGAGCTGAGCCAACAGGAATCTCTGTTTTTGATGGAGATGCAGAAAAAGCAGTAATCTGCTAGTCCTCCTTTCTTCTGTATTCAGTCTTACCTCATGGCATGTAAATTAGAGGGATGGATTTGTAATCCAGGAAGTTTTTCAGATCATATTGAAGTAATAAGTTTACCAGTGGCTCCACATAGCACCTGTCACAGAATAATGGTCAGTGACTGCATAGCAGAGTCTGAATTCCTGCTTCGAGTGGTTATTTTTCATTGCGTACACAGGACAATCGAAGATATACAGTTATCTTTGAGACAGCTAACAGCACAGACTGCAGCAGTGCAGATATGGTATAACAGTAGAGTTAAAATACATGTCTATATGTTTTTTGTCGAGTCAAAACCAATGGTTGACTCCAATACATATTTTAAAAGTCTCCGGCACTTGTAGACTTTTCACAATGTGAGTATTCGCTGCTAGTACAGATTCAGATCAGGGATGCCTGGACATTGCTTCCCTAGTTTGTCGTGTTAACAGATTAAGTGCTTAAAGATGCAGAAGGAAGTTTAGCCCAGTTTTCAAAGTGTGTAGATGTGGCTAAATTTTATTAATGAAATCAATGAGGATGATTTACTTAAATTTACTGGGTTTTCATTTAAAAAACCCAGATGGTCCCTGCATGTGTCACTGTCAAATGCAAACACAAATACTCTACAAGCTCAATGCACTCCAGAATAGCAAAATACTACTAATATTGTGGCTTCTGATGGTTATTCTCTGACTGCTACCCTTTCTTATTCCTGAAATGCATAAAGGTGGCTTCATTAGGCCTCAACATCTGGGAACTATTCAATCGTGATATCCATAGATGAATGTTTTCATTCTTTTTTTTTTTAACTGTTTCTACCTCAAGGGCAGCTTGTTTCCCTTTCTCTGCTCCATCACCTCATGACTGATCCCAGCTCTCTGCTGTCAGCAGTGCTGTAAGTTTTGAGTGAAGGCAGAAAAGTAGTTGTTGCCACACTACGCCAGATATAAGGATTACTGACACCATTCCACAGTCCTTTGGCTATACTTCCTCTAAGCCATTTCTAATTCCTTTCTGTAGGAAAACCACCCCTCTGGGAATGAAAACATAGTCTGGAATACCTGCTAAGAAAGTCTTTTGGTGTTTAGTATTTGCTTTTTTTTTTTTTTTGCTATTTTTTTCTCCCCTTTCTAGCATTTCTTCACATTTTATTACAAACTCCCCTTCCAGCCATAAGTTAATCTGCATCATTTTGCTGTTGAAGGTCATGAGTCCATGATTTTTCAATGCAGTTCCATGCTACATTTATGATAACATGGAAGAAAAAGGTACAAAGACTGGTCAAAATTATTAGGGAGACTTATGCTGAGTATTCTTTCCTCTGACGAAGACTTGTTAGCGTGTGCTTGGTTCTGCAGATGAGACAATATTCCATACTGGATTTAGAAAAAAAAGGATTTTCAGATGGAGAATTTTCAAACAAATAGCTGACAGAGATCACCACAGATCTCTGCAAACATGGTATCCCTAGTCTCACTCAGCTGCTATAGGTTTGGGGGGTGGGGGGGGGTTGTACAAAATTATGGTGTGGCGTGAAATTTTTGAGCTTTTTTGGCTTTATAGCATGGTATTAACAAAATAGAGGTCTATGGATTGTTCAAGCCTGGCATAGCTTGTAGTTTAAAGGGTTGTTTTTCCTTTCTTTGATGCATTTGCATTAGTTTCTCTGCAATGTAAACAAGGAATTTACTGCTTGTTTTGATTGTCTGATTTTACTAGCTGTTGTGGGAAATAAATATTTCTCGCTCATTTCCAAGAGAAAATGCTTGAATGAGAAATAGTAAGCTAAAAATGAAAAATTAGAGTATTTATTGAAAAACAAGTATAATAACACTCTACAGGTATAATTTAAATATTGTCCCTATTCAGATTAGTTGCGAGGAATTTTGAATTCTAATGTAAAATATCTCATTTACTCTGAGTTTTGTTATTTCCTTCAGCCTTGGCTAATTTTAATCATAGCTTTTATATTAATGAGTCCTCCCACTCGTTAGCCATCTGAGTTTTTTTTTAATACAAAACTATTTTATGATGCAAGACAATGGCATTCCATTTATTCCTCTGTAAATCTGTTGGAGTAGATGCTGTCTGCGTTACTGTAAAATTTTGATTTTGATCAGTTTTTAGAAACTGTTGAAGAAAAGACATTTAGCACCTCACTGATGGGGTCAGAAATGGACCTTGACAACTACCAAACTGCTTTGGAAGAAGTACTCACGTGGCTTCTATCTGCTGAAGATGCATTACAAGCACAAGGAGACATATCCAATGATGTAGAAGTTGTTAAAGAACAGTTTCACACCCACGAGGTACATAGTTGTACTAGTCTTTCAGCAGTTATATATCTGTTTGTGTGCCATGTTAAAGTCAGAAATATAAAACAAATAAAAATATTACTAGGTTATTTTCATTTATTTTTCTTAGTTTTTAATTTGATTTGGAGAATTCAAAGGTAGGACTGGAGACTGTACCATATGAAGCAGTGAAAATGTTTATTTCTGTTTTGTGTTGCAAGGTTTGGGGAAGGGGGGTGGAAAAATAAAAAGTAAATTTGAAAATCAGTTTTGAGAAGTGGTAGAATTGAACATATATCTCCAAAGTCTGTTCTTTTCTTCCAAGGAATTGAACTTAAAACAGAATTTTCTTATTGTCAGGGTTTTATGATGGAATTAACAGCTCACCAAGGACGTGTTGGCAATGTTTTGCAAGTTGGAAGTCAACTTCTAACACTTGGAAAGCTTTCAGATGATGAAGAAAATGAAATCCAAGAACAAATGAATCTACTTAATTCTCGATGGGAAAGTCTCAGGGTAGCCAGTATGGAAAAACAAAGCAAGTAAGTAGTATGTCAGAGAAAGTATCCTGAAACAGTCCTGAGTTTGACTAACAGCCCTGATTTTGTTTCACTTCACTCTAAACTAGACTCAATCTCTGATGTTTTTTATCCTGAAATTTAATGTATTTTGACCTCTAAACTTGCAAATGGTTTTGAGACTGAAAGCTGCACAGATCAGCAACTATCAACAACTTGGACACTAATATCACCAAATCACTGATATTGATATCTAATATCACTGATATTGATATCACTAATATCACCATCAGAAATATTACCAAAATTTATGTAACCTACCTGACTTTTTATGGTTGTTTCAGCAAGTATCACATGATATTGTGTGATACAGCTACAATGGAGATGTATCTCTTTACTGAGATACAAAGGGAAAAGGGAAGCAAATCTTTAAGACCTGCAAAATATGATCCAATAAAATGTGATCCAAATATGATCCAATAAAATTGTAGTAAGTGAGAGCTTAGCTTATCAGAAAATATTGTCATATGGGTTTATCTGATGGCAAATTACACTATTCAAAAAAAGCACAATTCCTACATTTATTCTGATCTCTCACTGGAAACGTGTAATAGCTGAAAGCATTTTAGAGCATTTGATATGATGGTGTCTGCTTTCAATTAAAATTCTAAAACTAATTCTAATTCTACTTGTGAGAAAGTGGCATTTAGAGAGGGAATATGCTATTAATCATCTGTATAGTACACTGTTTTTCTTGATATATAGTCATTTACTGTATGTAGTTATTTAAAATGCAATGCAGAATAGGCTACTTTACTGAAGCCTTTAGATTATTCTTATGATGTAAATTTAAAATAAATTGCAATAAAAAACAAAGCAAGTAAGTAGTATGTCAGAGAAAGTATCCTGAAACAGTCCTGAGTTTGACTAACAGCCCTGATAATAATATAATATAATATAATAATGTATATTCCCTGTTAGAGAAGAATTAATAGTTCCCTGTTAGAGAAGAATTAATAGTAAGTGGTATCTCATTTCTTCAAGACTTCAAGCTAGGCTTCATTAAAATCTTTCCACTGAAAAGATTTTTCTCTCAGAAAAACACAATGTACATGTTCTAAGTAAGCAACTCTTCTTGGCTCCTTCAGTGCAGCTGGAGAACAAGTCCTTTTGCAAGTGTGATTTTAATGAAAAGCTGAATTTCTTTGGTGGTCAGGCCAAAGGTCTAGCCCATTGTCTTAACTGTAACAGAAGAGGACAAGCCTTAAGGGAGGTGCATGATCTGCTGAACCAGCATCTCCATTTCCTGTCGCTCTTGCTGGGGACTGAATATTGGGCTGTGTGGACCCTTGCTCTGATCTAAAAGAGCAAGTCTTTGTTTCAAAGTTCTCTGTAGTACTCTTACAACCTTCAGCTGTTTTCAGCTGAGGGGACTTCTTGAGGTGGAAGTAGCTTTGTGTGTTTGGTAACCTGTCATTGATTTTTCTTCTATTTATTCAGTTTCTCCTTGAACCTGTGTAAACTTTTCAGCATCTTTTGACATCCTTTAGCAATGAATTGCACAGGCTTATTCCCCAGCATGAACTATTAATTTTTTTGAAGAATGGCCTATTTTTGTTTTTTTTAACCTGGTTTCTGCTAGCTTAATTGATTCCCTGTAATTACTATGTTGGAAGTGACGGTGAGCAGGGTATTCTTCCTCATTTTCTCAATATATGTCACCAGTTTTCCAGACTGAAGATTATGAGTCTGATTAATTATTCCTCATATGGAAGTTTTTCCATTTCTTTGATTATCTATGTTGCCTTTTTCTCTGATCTTTTTCCAGTTCTACCTTGTAAGGGGTCCAGAATGCCACCCAATATTAAAGGGCAAACCAGGACTTTGTATAATTACATAACAATGCCCCCTTTTTTGTTATGTGTTCTTCGTAATTCCAAATGTTTGATTTTCTTTTCTGATTGCTACTGTAGTATTGAGATGTTATTTTTGTACTTTTATCTATTATAATCTTACATGTCTTTGAGAGTCTGTAAAACTATTGATGGACTTCAGATGTCTCTCAGGCTAACTTCCTCCAGCTGTACCATTTTATTTGAGAAGAAAAATCCACAATACTTTACTGTAGGCTTTTTTTATTTAATGTATTTATTTTCATTTAAATCAGCACATGCAAGGAACAACCTCATCTCTGTGAGTTGTACTGTGTCTACCAAAATATGACTCTGATTGTTAAATTTACCTCCCAGCTGCAGCTATAGATCATTCCCCAGGAAGTCCAGTATCTTCTGAAGTACATTATGTTTGAGTAATATGAAATCAGGGAGAAATAACATACAAAGTGATAGGAGCTTCGCAGATAATGTTGTGCTACTATTTAATTGCTTATACAAGAAATTATGATTAATTCAATGAAATTTGGGTTAGGGCAAAAGAAAACTTCTCAGGAGTAATGTACTTAGAGATGGCTAATTTTGACCTATTGAGGCACAACCCAGTGTTTTAAACAACAGCTGGAGGATTATGAACTTAACCATCTTTCATATCACTGTATAACATATTTCTGGGTTAGTATACTCTTATTTAAACTCTGAGGAGCTGTCTTTTGCTTCAATTTAAAGTGTAATCTTTTAGCACATTGTTGTAATCCAGACTTCAAGTGACATCTTTATTCAGACACAAAGGTAGAATTTGTGAAGATGAGAACAGCAAGACTGTCTATCCTCTGTAGCAGCAGCAACAGGAAATGTAAAGAAAAGTAGCATATGCTGTAGCACAGGGGAAACAAAAGCAAGTAATCAGAAAGAGGGTAGAAAGATTTATTGATAAAGAATAGTATAAAAGTGAAAGAGACTCGAGCTGAAAAATTAGCTTAAGATGTCAGAATATCAGAGAAAGTTTGAGACACAGCAATGCTGTTGTGTAAAAGCAGTACAAATGAGATTTACCTTGTATTCACTATATGTTGAAAATAAAATTTGACTCCTGTAGCAATACGTTGATACACTGAAGGAAAACAGCAGGAGTTTTCATTTCTCTTACCCCCTAGCCCCGAAATAGGATTCTCTGTTGTAAAGCATTTCAGAGTGATAAATGAACGCCTGGAGAGGAAAACGTAATACAGTTTGCCCCTTTATGGAGGATTCCACAACTATTGGAACACATTAAGTTCAATGGGAAAGTATTTTGTATTTGAAATGCATGAGGGCCACACTATAAACAGAGATTACAATAATCTCCTGAGGTATATAAATAGGTACTTAAATCTCTATCAGATATTTATAGAAGTAATTTGAAAATCAGAACGTACCTAGAGAATGGGAAGAAAAAAGAAACATGCTTCTACTTAAGAATCATCTGTGATTATTTCATTTTCAAGTTTATGCTCCTTGCTTCAGAATAGTATCAATATTCTTTAAAAAAAGTGTTTCATCGTATCTTGTTTTTTTAACCAACTTCTCTTTAGCAGATTTTCTAGAGCACTAAGGGTATTATTTCATTTATTGCTAAAAAATTTTCTCTCTGGGATGAAGCATTGTATTTAATCTTTGTAGTACCCCAGTTTAGAACATCAAATAAGAGAATAGAATATACACCTGAAAGTGAAGGAGGACTGAGGTAGATCTGAGATAGCTAATCCCTTGCAAACCATGGGGTAGAATGAGGCAGGCTGTCAGCTTCCTGTACTTTTCCCCTTAAACAAAGAGAGAGTAATTAGGGTAGAAAAGATACTGCATATGTCTTCTGGTCATTCTGATCAATAATTAATATATGATTTCCAGAAAAGAAAGGGAAATCATAGTATACCGTGAAGATCCATGACCCTCTCTTTCTAGAAAATATCTTGAGAAAGATAATATTGAAAAGTACTACAGTTTGGTATCTACATGTAACTCATTTGGTTTAATGGAGCATTTCCTGTTTCTTTGAACGCTTTTTTTTTCACGGTCTCAAGTTCTGTGGAAGTTTCAGTTTCTAGCTATAGCAATTTATTTTCCTTGGTCCTTTTCTTCCAAGAACTACTAACTGGAGTCTTTACAAATTAAAACTGAGCTTCAGGAAAGTAGCATAGCTTCACAGAGTTGCAGGCATAACAAGTGATACTATAGTGGTATCATCTGGGACTAGCCAGGAATGATTCAGGAAATAGTCATAACTAAAACATTATTTGAAAACAAACTTTTATTTCTTTTAATTTGTTTGCAAGCCAGCATTTCCATAAAGTTGTCTCATCTGGCTTAGTCTGCTTTTTTCCTTAAACCTTCAAAGTTTGCCTTCAGGCCCTCACATATTTTATATCCAGTGCTCTGCAGTACATCGTATGCTTCAAAGCCAGGTACTCGTCAGGATTCATTTGTCCACTGCTTACACACTTTCTCTATATCCCAGATTTTCCTTCATTTGCCACTTGTATTATCACTCCTCTGGTTTGTTGGAAACATAGGAGATAAAGTAAACAAAAAATATCCAACAATCCAAGTGCTGAAGTTTCAGACATGTGCCTTAACTTAGGAGTAGGCCACAAATAGGGTGTCGATTTGGCATGTTATGTCCATGTGATGTTGACAATATTAAATCATGGTGATGATTCAGATGAATTTGATAAGTCTCCCAAAAAGTAGCTATCTACATGTTCAGTGCTGTCGTCTGTGATGATTATTTTCTTTTGAAAACCAATAGATATATTGGGCAAAATACAGAAGTGGTGCTTCCTTTGGACATAGATTGACGTGAATTTTCAAAATTATAAATTTCTGATTTTGCTCAAACTGTCAGGAAAATCCAAAATTGTTTAGACAGACCCAGAAGTAATTGCTTTACTTGACCGTACCTTGAAATTGTGACAGAACGTTTGGATTTGTCCAAGCATTTCTTAAGTTGCCGACCTCCCAGCGTGCACACATTGTACTTCTCCCAGTATGCATTTCTGCAGGGCTTGTGGGAGAAAACATACTTATGTTTTGGTCATTTAAAAAGTACTTCTGAGGAGAATTATTAAAGTGTGTTGCAAATTTAGCATGTAATCTGTGAAAACAGTGTGGCTGGAGTAATATTAAATGCGTAGAATTGAAATTAAACTAACATATTGAGTAAAATATTGTAAACATTTATACTCTTTCCATTTTTATATATATAATATTCATTCTATTTTGTATTCTATCTCTCTGTTTGAGTCTTGAAAGCATCTATTTTCATTCCAGTAAGGTATTTTCCTTTTTCTCTCAAATAACAACTAGATTTTTCATTACTATTTTTAGGAAGAATGGCTTTTAAGAGGCTCTTTTATACAATTTTGACTATAGATAAAGCTGATAAATGCTATATTTTATTAACGGAATTGAAGATGAAGTAAAATTGGCATCTAATATGCATTGACTCTACTGACAGCATTTCAAATTCTTTATTTCTTTTTAGATATATATTTTGAAGTGCTTTGACTCTAGCGTATTTGATAGAAAAGAGCACTTTAAAAGTACGATTTCCTCAGTCATTTTTTCCACTGCTCTTTTTTTCAGATATGTCATTACAGTGATGGTACCATACTGAGTAAAGATGAGAATGAGTAGAGAAGAAACACTGAATAATACTTGGTATAGGTAGAGACTATCTACTTTTAGTCACAGTAGACAAAAAACCACCTGAGAAACAAGTGAAATTAAAGGAATATGGGTTAGTGTCTTACTTACAGGACAGTTTTTTTCCAATGTGAAAGTTCAATTTAAATTTTCAAATATCCAAGCTGAGTTCTAATTTTTTGCTTCAAGAGCTCTGCCTGAGACATAAGTAACTTATTACAACATACAATGCTTTCACCAAGTTTGATATCCGTGAGAAAAATGGCTTTGCCTGTTTAATATAATCTATAAATTACATGTTAAATTGGAGACGGGTCATACAAATAGTTTAATTCCATTCTTCGACCATAGTTTATATATTATTTTTAAAATGCTTCTGATGAGCTTAGTAGGAGAAAAATTACTCATTTGAAAGGAATAATGGCATTATTATTGCTACATGATCTCAGTAGATAATTTGATTAGATTACTGAGAAACAAAAGATTAATATTGTAGGATTTTTAAAGATGGCAAGATGGTTTTCTTGACAGATGGTTTTGAATCAGTCAAAATACTTTGTTTAGGCAAAATTGCTGTACTTCCCTTCCTAATTCTCTAGAGCATTCTCCGCTGAATAGCTGAAAATTTAATAATCTCTCCTGTACCTATAACTTGGGGAAGCTGGTAAGCAGAGCTAGCTGAGGGTTTTTCAAAGTGATTGCAGTGGAGGATACAGGTTTTGAGAAACCAGAGAGTACAAATTTCATATTTTCAAACACCACTAATAGAAAGGCAATCAGAGGCCAAAAGTTTAACAACAGATAAATTACACGGAGTACTTCTGCTTCTAATAAAAAATTTCCGATGACTAATTAAAAACAACTTAAACCAATTTTCAGTTATCTATTTGATAACAGAATTTATTATCCTGGCCCGAGTTGTAGCCTTATGAACATCCATTTAACAATAGAAATGCGCAAAGTGTTCTTTTTTCTATCTCAGCAGAAATAATGGGTTTCAGTGCTGAAAGCAAAACCTCCGCTGAAGAGATTGTCTTTCTAAGTATCAATTAAGTGAGCTGGAAGAAACAATTTGAGTAAGCCTTGTAAAACTGTTGCCTAGTCTCTGTTCTGTGTTCTTCTAAGTTAATTTGAAAGCACCGTGAGGATAATTGTGAGTATACAAGGCAGCCATTTCTGCCTGTTGTTTTCTTTCATGTATAAATGTATATAATTATTTCTTTTTTTGCAGTTTACATAAAATTCTAATGGACCTTCAAAATCAGCAGCTAGCCCAATTGGCTGATTGGCTAACAAAAACAGAGCAAAGGACAAAGAAAATTGATTCAGAGCCCTTAGGTCCAGATCTAGAGGACCTAAAGCGTCAAGTAGAAGAACATAAGGTACGTTCTGGCATTTGGGTACTCTACTGCTGAATTCATATTAGGTACCGTATTGCTGAATTCATGTACAGTTTCCAAAAACAAACTTTAAAAAAATGAATTTTGGACAATTTAAAAGGTCTACCCTTGACATTAGAACAGAGCACAGTAATATGAAAATTTGATTTACCAATGATTGTTTTGTACAATTAACAGGGTTATGTATAGCAATTGTATCACAATTCTGGCTTTTTTCCTGATATAAAAAATAAATTTTCTTTGCTTCCTTTTTACATATTAACATTTTACTAGAATAAAGGTTGTCTGAGTATTAGGAATATAGGATACTATATTTTTTACACAGTACAGATGGGAATATATCAGATATTATAATTCCAACGTTTTCTTCCTTTTGCATATTGCCTTTTTTTCCTTGTGTGTTGTAATAGCAGTGATTCCCTCGCTGTTATTATTGAGCTACCTAATCTTGTTAGGACTCCTGGAACTCCAAATATGTAACGCTACAGCACTGTAGCATAGTCAGACTCAAGTCTTTATCTTTAGAACATATTTTTAGTACTGCATTTAATTAATGAAAAATAACAAACCGATAATAGCAGAGTGAGAGATATTTTGCCCAAAATTTTCCTCATTCTAGGAGGGCAAGTGTTCCTTAAATTGGAAGAATTAAGTTTTTTTTTTTAAAGATAGTCTGTGTAATTCTGACTTGTTTCATCTACTAGATTAAATTATCTGTCTTCATATTAATTTCAGTTAATTTCAATTTTAAAACGAGCCTTTTTCCCTAATTATATCTGCATATGCATGTTTATCTATGTGCAGCATTTGATATATAAATTATATAAACTTGTATATCTATCCATGACACACATGATGATGATGTTAGCAAGACATAGGCAAGTATAGAAAGCACAGAAAATTTGTGAGGTTGTGGAGATCTCCAGTCATAATCTATTAATGTTTCTACATCAGTGGTTCAAAGTAGTTCAGTTCTGTATTGTCTGAGAGATCTTAACATTTGATGCTTCATGGCCTGTGTCAGTGCTAGTCCCGGTTCTAGAGGGCAGATCTTCCCTGAAAACCATTTCAAACTGATACCAGCTTTTGCAGTCCTGTCAAAAGAGAGGTCATAAACTGCGAGAGACTGCATGATCCACGTCTATCTTAAATGTGATTTTTCTGCATTCTTATTAAGGAGTGCTGCAGAAGAAGAATAGAAATTTTATGCCTGTTGCTGCCTAGAATTCTAGGCTGTTTTTCTGTGAGGAGCCAATGGATTTCACTATGTGGATTTGCTAATTAAGCATATAGCCTGACATTAAATTTTCTTTAAAAAGAACACAAGTAATTATCAAATGGTTATTAGAGAAGGAAACGAGAGATTTTGAATACATCACTACTAAGACTTCAATAGTTTTCTTCCTCTTTCCACGCATTTTGTATTTGAATACCAACATAAAATGTACTATTTTCATTTCTTTTTGAAAATAATATAGAAACATATAGAAAATATTAGAAAGCTCTCTCTTCTACATACTAGTTCCACATTTCTAGTGTGATAGGTTAGTCAATATTATTTATTTATGCATACTACTTTTCAAGTCTGTCTATCTGCTCTACCAAGAGATGTTTTAGTTTTGTGAAAAAAATAAAATAAAATTCTGTCTATGTGTAGCCTGTCTTATTCGTAAGTGAAGACCAACATGTTTGCAAATATTTCAAATACGGCATGAAAGTTTTAGATAATGTTATTACATATTATATGCCTGCAAAGCTACCTACTGTGAAGACAAAAATCCTGGAATGTTAATAACACAATTTTTGCTTCATGTCAGCGTGAAGTAAATAAGCAAACAAAAAAAGCAAAAAACACCACCACCCTCAGCCTTTCTTAAAGTCTCACATAGCTCTGAACATCTCAATGTTAATATTGTAGCAGTTGCTGGGAGCAACCACAAGTTAAAAGATAGGAAGGCAGTGATTATTTCAAATTAAATAGACCAGCAAAGATAGAAATTTTGTCATTAAGCAAAAATGTGCTTCTAATGCAACTGATAGTTGTATACACTGTATACAATAGTTGTTAGTACACATTTTATTATTACACATTATTTTACAATTTATAGTTATTATAATTTATAGCTTTCATTAACTTTAAACTGTTTAAAAGTATCTAAGCTGTGTAGGTATTTGTACTTTTTCTGAAAAGCTTTTTTTTTTTAAGATACCGTTGGAAAATTTGGCAAGTTTTCATTGTGATGTTTTGGTGGTACTTCAAATAAACTGAGGAGATAGATAAAATGAGAAACTTCTTACCTGTTCAAATATCGTAGATGGATTTTTCTTTGGTTACTTGGATACCTTAGGAATTTTTTTTTTTCACTTTCAACTAGATTATCTGGGAATCACATAATTTGCATTCTCGTTACTAAAACAGAAATCCTCGTTCAGCTGTGATCTAAGAGCTGCTAGGTAGAAGAGAATTGCTGCTCTTTGAAGAATGTCTCTATGATATCCTTTAAATTCAAGTTGATTTTAAATGTTTAGGATATTAATAGGTATGATCATAGCAGTGGCAAAACTATTACTGGCAGTGACTATCTGAGAAATGGAATAGTCCTTCCTGAGAAAGATCACACATCAATAGGACTTCAGGACTTTTTATTGTATATGGTACTCTTTGTATCCTTGGAAGCTCAATTACTAGCTATATTTTGTTTGTTAGGTGTTGTTACTTTTCTTCGTTAAATAAAGTCTTATCTCATGCTGAAGAGAGACCATTCTGTGATAAGTTTTTTGTGTCTGTGGTACATGATTGGCACCTGACATATGGCTCTAAAATCAAAATAATGTAATATCTGCTGCTATCTCTTAATCCACAGAGCCCCTAAAATAGGAAAAATCAGCAGTTTGTATTTCGGTATGTTTGGCTGATTCACTCCTAAATGTAGGATACTCTCCCTTTCAGTCTATGTGGACTGTGTAATTAACAATATTTTAAAGCTCTTCTAATTAACTATCTCAAATGTAGATATTTGTAAATATTGGTGCCTGTATAGCATTTTGAGCTTCTGGGCCCCATACTAATTTTCATATGTTTGAACATCAGTTGCATGGAGCAGCACATTCACAAAAGATATCTGTAATGGTCCTTTTGGGGTGGGGGGGGAGGTCCTCTCTCCAGTCTGTGACATTAAATCCCAGTAGTCTCTAAAATGTCTGTAGCATCTCCAGTCTGTGACATTAAATCCCAGTAGTCTCTAAAATGTCTGTAGCAACCAGCTGTGGGAAAGGGAAGTCAGTCTCCTTCTGGCAGAGCTTATACACAGACAACTACATTTAAGTATTTATAAGCATGTGTATATTTCTGTAAATTTCTTGTTTTGCGTTCTTTATTTCGGTATAAGGGATTGATAGGTTCTTAGGCAAAAAAATTTTGTCAAAAAAGGTAGAAACTCTACTGCTGCCGGATGACTCTTCTTTATGTTAACATGCATATTCAAACGAATGTTTGCTCTGGTTATTAGCAGTGTTGTGGTCACTTTCTGATTTGGAATTAGAGGAACTATGGGGTTTGTTGTTGTTGACGCTGTCCCATCCCTCAGCATCTACCCACATTTTAAGTCTCTGAAAAATTGCTCTCTCTACGGGCAGGCTCAGGAGAGCTTGTTAGAAACTTGAATTTAAATGGTACGAATGCAGCATGCTCCAGTCTTAAGACTACCCTCAGTAAATTCCTGTTTCAACAACCTCCCATATACAAATGATTGTCTCTAGTGAGTTTCATGGTAGAAACAAATTCCCAGCTTTGAGTTTAAAGAACAGCCACTTTAGCTCAGGGAGAATTGTATCTGTCTGGGGATCAGAAAATGGCTAGATTTTCTGCTTTCCTGAGTTTCTTGGCTCTTCAAGTCTTCCACACTGTGGGCGAGACTCACACTTCCAAAGTGCCCTCTACTGCTGCATTTGCAGAGCATCACTCATCCTCTGGTTTTGCTGCAGTATACCATCTGTTAGATACCCACTAATCAGGAAATAAGTCACCTTCTCCTTAGCTATAGACTTATGAAGCAATCTACTTATTGTCATAAGGCTGAAATAAGGGATTTGACCTAGGGGGAACGCAAATTGTGTTACGTGATCTGGTTCAGGAGTACTCTACCCCCTCTTCCTTGATCAAGTGTTGGGTCATAAAAAGCTGAGAAATCTGAATTCCAGGGATTGTTGTCATAATCTGCCACGCTTCACAGTCCTTCAGTCTTAACTCTCTGAAGCAGACAGCAATCCCAGGTATGAAAGTCAGAAAAAGGAGGACTCTTATGAGCATATGGGCTCAAAGGCTATGCCTGCAAAGGAATTAAAACTCTGAAACGTGTTAGGGTAAGGAATTTATGACTAAAAAACATACTAGAGTCAATGAGTTCCTTTTCTGTGGCCCGTAGCCACATTCTACTTTGTTTTGTTATACATTATTTTAGATAAAAGTAAGATGCCTTACTAAACAAATTTAACATGCCTGTCTAATCCTCAGGGAAGATACCTTCTTTCTACCTAAGTGAATTCTTCTGCTTGAAGAACCTGCAGAAAAATTGCAAAATTGGTGAAATTAACATAGTTTGTAATACAGTCAAGATTTCCGCTGTGACAAGGCGTATGCAGTTAGACATGTTATTTTTCAGACTGTGCCTGTCGTACTCTATTTGCACTAATCACTAGAGCACGCTCTACTGAAGTTTTGAGGATACAATCCAGGACTTTGGTTCCACACATTCTACCGCTGTCTAGCAGTGTCAGGCAGGATATGACCCTGGATATATTGTTTTGTGTGTATAGTTTTGGAGAGGGGGAGGGGAGCATTTCAAGAATTTTTTTAAGAAACAGAACAAGACAGTAAATTTTCACAAAACAGCAGATAAATATTAGAAGTTTAACATGTTAATACACTAAAATAAAGCTGGAGATAGGTAACGAAAAGGTGATGGGGCTGGTCTGGTTTTGTTTTGGTTAGCGAACTCTAGCAACGTAGGTTTTCACTCTTTCACGTCAAGTGAAGGGGGAAAAAGTAAAGAGGAGGTACTGAAAACCACCAAGGAGATGTCTCTAAGGTGTTACGGTACCTTAATTCTTTTTTTTTTTCTTTTTTTGTTTTGTGATGTAGGTGAAGTGTAGAGGAAAAATGCTGTCAGTTGTAACCTGAAGAGAGTGGATGGGTATCAGGCTGCCCGCAGCCCTTCTCTCTGTGCTGTGATGAAGGAGGGCAACAATTGATTAGATCAAGTTTGGAGAAGTGTGGGAGGGTCAGAGAGGTGCATTCTTGCAATTTCTGTGAAGACTCGCATACATTTGGTAAAGTTAGGAACTGTTCAAATATCAATTTGTGCAGGTTTGAAAAAAGTGTTTTCACTTCTAGCAGGTTATTATTTCTCAACAAAAGTTTGTCCTCAGTTTCATTGCAGCTTCCAGCTGGAACTGGCTACCAAAGCTTAAAGGGGAAGGAGGTTCTTTCTTAGACATTCAGAAATCATAAAATGCCTCTCAGTTTGTTTCCTAGTTTCTGCAATAAATGAGACAAGGGTGCTGCAGGTATTTCCTTACCTCGAGTCGTCTTCTGAGCAGTTTCATCCTATGTTACCAGAGAGAAGATAATGTGTGGCTGTTTAATGAGAGTATGTCATTTTTAACATTTTTTAACCTTTGCAATATTAAAATATTTTAATATGGTAATACGAAGTATAAAAACTAAGCCAGTTCTATTTTAGAAGTACAGGCTAGAGTACACATGCTATACTGATATCTGTAAATTATCAGCTGCTTCAACTCCACAAATGTTTTCTCAACCCAGATTTTTAGTATGAAATTTGTATGAAGAATTAGGAGTTGTAAGTGAGTAATAGTGGATAATTTTCTTGAAAGTAATGGAAGTCTGCGAAATATACTTATGTTCACATATATATGCGAATGCAACAAAATATGCTTACATTGCTTATCATTCACATCAGTAGGGATTATAACGCTCTCATAGGTGGTTAGTTTTTCCCATTGATCAGTCACTGAGACTTCAAACAAACAGTGTTTTTGTAGTTTGGAATACATTTTCTAATATGTGTATTTTTTAATTGTAGGCATTTCAAGAAGATTTGGAACAGGAACAAGTCCAGGTGAATTCTCTTACCCACATGGTAGTGGTGGTGGATGAAAACAGTGGAGACAAAGCTACCGCTGCACTGGAAGAACAGCTTCAGGTAACATTTGAACTTCTGTCTTTCAGAGAATAAGCAGTTGCATTAAGTGTTAATAAGGTTGAATAAGAATTATTAGCAATATTGGGTATATTTCAGGAGATATTTCAGAGTATGAGCTGAAACATTTTTGTAGGACATGACTTTTATGTAGCTGGATAAATGCACATACTTTGGCAGAAAAAAAAATCATTTATTTAAAATAGTGCTTGTCTTTAGGAAACAAGCGAGCAAGAGTTACATTTCCTTACTAAACTGCTGTGAGAATAAGTGCTTTCTGACAGTACAGAAAATCTTACTCTGCTCTCTCTTACAACATGTTTGAAATTTTTGGAGACTTTGGAGTTACTCTACTTATAGCTATACTGAAATACCTGTACAGGAAATTATTTCAAACTCTTTATCTGTTTCCTCACATTCATAATTTTGTATGAATTTATAGATGTGATATCTGATGTATGTCAAAATGTGACCACAGTATATATTCCTGAGCAAAGGAGATACTTTACAATGTTTTTGCTTGTTTGACCAATAAACTGCTGGTCTGGACTGATGCAATATTACATTTCCTTTGTTTCTATCAGTAAAAATTGTCAAAAGTGGTCTGGGAATAAATCACATTTGAAAATCTTACCCCTTTCACTCCTCAGTCAATTTTGTTTGCAGTCATTTTGTAGCAGCTTTATGCTAACTCTTCCTTCTCTTTGTCCACAATTCTCATTTCTACAATAGAATTTTGAGAAATGAATTCTACCTACTACATATTCACAGAGTTTCAACCATGTTCATCACAGGTTGGAGGATATCAGCCATCCAATTAGGTGTGAAGTAGTACCAAAACAAGCCTCTGAATTTGGCCAGTCTTGGTCAATCTGACCTTTCAAGGCAAATTTTCTCCTGTTTTCTGCTAATGTTGGCCAATAAATGTGTGATGTGTTCCTTATATATCATCCTGTAATTGATGGGTGGATGCAACAGCAGCTTGCCCAAAGGCTGCCTGATGTTATGAAACAAGGGGGTTGTACTGCAGGTTCTGCATGGCTCTGAAAGCCAATGAATGTAAGGAATGTGCTCAAGATTAGCAATCAAAAAATGAAAAAGTAAAAAGTTGGTTGTTTTTCACAGTGGTAAGTTTCCAGCTTAATATATTAGTGACTTCTAAACAACTACCTTCTGGAATGTTTTTGAGACTAGGTAGTATAGGAGGGATCAAAAGCAGAAGCAATCCAACAAGAATGACAGAAATCTAGTTTTAAACCATATGATACAATTAAAATCTTTCCATGAATATAAAAAATACCATCCCAAAACGAATGGCTCATCCACAAAACTCTTTCTGCTGGCTCTACTTAGAAGGGTCTTACTGCGTTTAGACAGGGCCAGTCACAACCTGATGCTAAGGCTACATGACACTTTTCAGCTGGTTATCAAGTAGTATATTCAGCTTCCTTAATGTTTAACTAGGATTTTAAGATTCCATCTATGGTTTGATGAACCCAGCAGTCTTAGTCTTGCAGTCATCCAGACAAAGGATCTGATCAGATCATCTGTGAATGGACAAGGGGAAATCCATTACTGAGTTTCCTTTCAACATGTAGTTAGGAAACTGGTTTTAAACACACACAAACCCTGAAGCTGGAAAACTTGTCCCTACTATTCTAGCCGTATCTTGGATGCCTAAATATTTCCGATTTAGAGACATAAGCCAATAGAAAAACTAAGTGCAGGAATTGTGGCAGGGGTTAAGCCTTCTGCAACTGCGTTACAATGAGAAACTGGTTAACTTATTTTGTTGTGCAAAATATTCATAATTTTAGTAGAGGGAAAAAAAGAGCAGCCTTATTGCCAAAAACACAATGAAAAAACTGTTTATGTTTATTAAATTTCTGAATATAGGAGAAAATAAGTTGTATCTTTCCTTATTACTGCAGGAAGGCATGAGACAGTTTAAGGCATGTTGAACAACCTTTATATTGGTAGGAAACAATTTTTATAGAAATATATAAAGGAAATACATTTTCATAATTGGAAATTAAAAGCTATAATATCGTCAGTTTGGCCTGGGTTATTTGCAGCATCTTCCCTGCAGCAAATACAAGGATGCTGATTATTGCAGCCAAAGTAGTATGCGTTCTAATTTAAAGAGAAATATGGTTGTATTCCTTAATATCATTGGACATTCTAAATGAAATTTAGTGGTCATTTTCACCTTTTCCTTGGTTATTTTTATTCCCTGAAATTAAATATTCTGTAAAATTTTAATTTTTTTTCCCCAAGTCTTCTATAGATGTTGTTCTACCTCCTGGAGGAGTAGGATAATCTGAATTCATATTGTGCTAAATATAGCTAGCATGAAATTGATGATTTTTACAGATGGATCAATATTATCATTGCCTGATTTGCTTGATTTAAAAAAAAAAAAAACTTAAGGACTACTTTAATTCCTGTTAAAGCTGTACTCACCTGCTGTCCACTTTCTGATGATGGAAGGAAGTATATAACAAATTTAAGGAAACATGGTCATATACAGTTTTTAGGGATACACGGAAGTAGTTAACATCTGCTTTATGTAATGCACACTAAAGATAGGCAAGCATTAAAAGCTTTGAGAGTAAAATTAAACATAAATAAGAAGGAAGTAGTTTTAAAATATCTGAGAGGCCCTTCCTTCATTGTTATGACTCTTTTTATATTAACCTATTTTATCTGTATTCAAGACAACAAAAAGAGTTTGTCTATTATTTCATGACTTTTATTTCATTACTCCTGACAGAAGTAATGTGATTCCCTGTTGTAGTCAAGGAGAAGGATATTGCATGCAAGAACCTACATTTTTATGCAGAGTGCAAGTTTATTTAAGAGCAAGAAATTTTTTCTTCTGATGAGAAACTCTTGCATGTGGTACATTTTGGTGTTACAGTAACAAAATGTCATCATCCACTCGCAAGTATTTAAAGGCATGTTCATTTTAAATTATGCTTTTGATATGTGTGGGACATATTTGTATTGGGACATATTGGCTGAAATCAGGACAAAGGATAATCCTGCACTGACAGTCAGTTCTCCAGGATCACGGTTCAAGAAGTACATTAGTATTAGAACTACGATTCCTTCTGCTCTTCTCCTTCAGAAAGGAGAAAGTAGTTTCCTTCATTTTAGTTTTACTGACCAAGAAAGTGATAATATTTCTGGTTTTTTTAATCATTAAAGCCCAAGATTTCTGTAGAGAAGCTATCAATACATTCAACTGGGAGGTATAATTGTAGCACAGACAGACATCTGTGTGCTATCTTTAATCTGGCTAATTTAGGTACCAATAGCAGCAAATTAGTAATGAGTCTGAGATTTAGAATAGGTAGCGCACGTTTGCTAAGATGCTGAGAACTGACACTTCAAAAATACTTTACTGAATGCTTTGCTGAAAATGCTTAATAATTTGAGGAGCACAGCTCAGGCAGGGAAACAAAGCAGCATTCTTTGATCCATGAATTATTACTTCTCGTTTAAATTCATCTTCAGTATCTAGTTATGTGAATCTTGGTATGCCTAGTCACAATGATATTCCAGACTTTCTTGCCAAGTGCTTGTATTGTATTCAGTAGTATAAAGCAGATCCCTTGCAAACAGATAGTTCCAGAAGTTAAACTAGGAAAATACCTGACTGGAAGAGTAAACAACGGAAACAAAATATGAAAATGAATGGGAGGAGGTTTAACCGGGATGTTATTCTATGATGGCAAACAGTAGGTTCCAGAAGGGAGGACTATGATAAAGTATGACAAAAAAAATTAAAGATATTAGATGTTTACTGCACTACACAAATTAGAATATGTAAACTGAGACTTTTTTTAACAGTGTGGGAAAAAAAAGTCGAAAGGACTGTGAATTATTGGACATGTTTAATCTAATTTCACAGTTTGACAAAATCATATGTTCTCCAGTAAGATAACAGATCACGACTAAGATCGAAAATAAATAACACATTCTCTACCACAAGAGGCAGAACCGACGATTTTTAAATTAGCTATGAAAAGAAAGCCAGGCAATCCAAATGGATGGGCAGTGGGAAACATTCTAGCGTTACAGTTATAAGATAGAATCCAAAGTCCTACAGAAAAAGTACCTGAAGCAAAACTCAAATTTAATATCCAGCAAAAAACACACATGAAACTCAAAATGAGGTGGTCAATTTAAGCATCAATAGAATGAGTGAATCATCAAGCAAATAGGGCTTTTAATAGTTTTAATTTGGGCATATATGTCTAAGCCAGTATTTTATGAGCACCTACACTGGGCTATTAACTGAAAAGCTCAAACATTAACAATTTAATTAGATAGAATTCAGACATTGCTATGGTAAGTTTACCTCAATAAAGAAATGTATAGAAAAAGACGTGTGTAAATGGAACGCAGTGGAAGTATTTCATTTGTAGCTGTACTAGTGGAGAAGCACGTGCTACTGGGATAAAACATGCCATACTGTTAGTGTTAATAAAAGCAAAGTACATACGTAAAGCTATGGGCCTTAAGGTGTTACCGGGGGAGGTGTGCAAACTTTCGCACCTTCTGCACAGGAGGACTGTTACCACAGTGCGTTTTCTGTCCTTACCAAATGTTCTCTCTCCTTTCCTAAGTGTATGAGATGGTGATTTGGATTTGGGGCGGGAGAAGGGGGAATTTCATGTGGTATTTGCAAATTGAATATAAGTACATGAGAGGTGATATGCTGGCAGGCATGCTCATCAGAGCATTTGACAGGAAAGCACAGTGGAGCAAAGTCTGAAGCTTGATTATGCATCTGTCAGCGTGATTTTTTTTGAAGTCGAGAAAAACAAAAGAAGTGTGCATTGTTACACAAAGGCTTCTTAAGGCTGCCTAAGTGAGGTATTGATCAGAATTAAATTTTTTGTAGCAGGTGAACAGCTCTTGCTCTAGAGTTGCCAAGACTGCATTTTCCAAGCTGCTGTAGTTCAGTTATGTGGAATCTTCACGGTAACAAGAACAGATTTTTTTTTTGAGGGATTAAATAGAAGATGTTTCCTAAACTATTTTATAGACGGAAACAAATAAATGAGTATGTATGTATAAAACAATGTTAAAAGCTATATAAAGGATATTTACACATTTAACAAGCCTTAAAAGACTGACAAGAGTTTATACTGGCTTCAAATTAACATTGCCTAAGATGTTAAGATTTATTCCATATGCCGAAACAAAGGATGAGTCTTATTTAAGAGACAGTTAATAGTATAGAAAGCAAAAATGTCCCCTGAAACAAATTATCCATAGATATGTTAACATTACTTGGAAGAATAAGTAAACATAATTAAACATAATAAAAAAGTAAACATAATTAAAGTGCTTCTTATAGACAGTAGGTAGTTTGAGAGATTACAGCTAGCCTAGGTGAGTGTAAATATTCAGTCATCTACTTTATTATTTATTATATCTACTTGATATAATAGTGTGTGAAATTTTGTGAGGCTCTGTGTTTATGCTGCCGCTGTGAACTGGCTATTTAGACGTGTAACAACCAGACCCCATTAGACGCATTCCAGAGACTTATCAAAAATGCAGCTGTGGATTAAGATTTAAATCTGTATTTAGTGCTGTTAAACCAGAGGACTGAACCAGCAAAACAGCTGCTGCGTTCTGACTCTTTTCTCAGTAAAGTATGGGAAATTACATTTAGCCCGGAGAAATCCCTGAATACCATAAGGAAGCCAGGAAAGGCAGGGAATTTTTACTCTAGTTACGCCCAGCAGACAGTAAGTCCCTGAAGGACTCCTGCAGGCTCGTTCAAATTAGCGCCCTCCCCAGGCTTCAGGGATCTGGGCTGGAAACAGGTCTGTCTTAGCTGTACCAAATGCTTTTCGGTGGCCCTTCCCCCTGCTGAGGGAACGTTGCTGAGAGTGTAATTCTCACTGTTCCATGTGTATTCATATTATTCAGGGTATTATCTTTTGATTGACGGAGATGTATGGGTCGTTCTTGTAAAAATATGTCAAAATAATTGAAGAAAGTTTAAAAAAAAAACCCTGCACACTCTTCTTATTGCAGCACAGGAGAAACTCTGAGAACCTAGTGAATATTTCTTTTCTTTTTAATTGATTTTACATATAGAGAAAAACGTATTTCCACCATTCCTCATTAGTGTAAGGGGTGCTTAGCCTTACTTTAATAAAGAAGTACCTTTCAAATAATTTTTTTTATTAGTTGTAGACTTGAGGCTTGATATTTCACTTTTTATATGTTCACTCCACCGCTCCCAAAAGATGTATTGTTTTTATTCATTTTATCCTATTCCTACGCTTTCTTAATTTGACCTTTTGCAATCGAGAAACGTTTTAGTTTCAGCTTTTTGTATTCATAAAGAACATTCTTTCAGAGGCCTCTCATTTAAAACAAAAAAGGATTTTTTAACAGCAAATTTCTCTGAAAATTCCAGCTAGGACTATAAAATGCATTTCAAGGGAGCAAGAAGATATTTTGATTTTTTCAATTAATTTCTCGGGAGATTTGATTTCCCTGACATTATTAACACAGTACTTGGTGTAGTCAGAGTTCTCAGACATGGCTCAGGCTGCTTACAGGGTGAAATAACATTTGTTGTGAAGAAACTGAAGGAATTAAGCACCATATGATTTAGTAGACAATACCCACCTTCTAAGTAAAGAGCTTTTTCACGATATTTCTGATCTGAAACTGTGTCTTAAATTGATTTAACCACACAATACATCTTGTTTTCACGTTTGTTATGATCTCATGAGAAATAACAGGTTTAAGGCAGATCACAGTATCAGCCCTTTTATCAGTATAGTTGCTTAGCCATTTTACTTGTTTTGTATATATAAAAATTTCTTATTGAGACAAAAACAGAGTAGGTTTTGTACCTTTTTGGAATCATATCATCAAAAAGGAGGCTTGTATTGACTTAGCAAAACTTTTTGAGAATGCAAATCAGTGGGTTTTTTGGAGTAAAGGCAAAGGCAGATATTTGATCTTGTGCTCTTGAGTTTTTAGTGTTTTCTAGATGAGCAAAAAGTACTTTTCAAGGTAGATCATAGCAATACTGGAAATGATACTGTAGATGCTAAGAGCAAACTATTTCTTATTCTTTACAAAACTGATTACAGTTTACTGTTACAAAACATAAAAAATGTGCTGCCCATATACGAGCTCTGTAAAAATTACTCAGGTATGTGATCTTTTTTAAAAAGTCCTTTTTATAAATAAATGATTTCATGCTTTATCTATAAAACATCAAAAGAATGCAATATAATAAAAGTCTGCAATATAAAGAAACCCATACAAATAAAGAACTAAGTTTGATGTTTAGTCTGTGAAGAATTTGCTGCAGCACAGTGCATAGCTTCTATTTTAGCGCTCAAGCACAATATGCTGATATATATGAAGAGATAAAGTGAAAACATACTTGACAGAACACCTATTGGAGTGTCTGTTGCTATTGCAATCATAGCTATCAAGGAAAATGATGGTTGCATACCAGTGACCAGGACATTCATTAAATGTGATTACTTGGTCTGTGAGTGGTTAAAGATTACCTACAGATCTCTGTGGTAAGTATGTATCAATATGGGACTGTGCTGAATCACACAGTTAGTGGTATAATAGGAGCATTTTCCGGGTAGCTTTACTGTTTCTAGGACGGAGTCAATTGCTCCACACCGCACTGAACTTTGTAGACATTCTAGCTTCAAGTATCTAAAATGATGCTGCATTGTATGGAGTGGGTATATCTTAAATACCGTTCTATTTAATTCATATTCTAGCAGAGAATGTTTAAGATGTTCTTCTTAAAAAGAGTTTGGAGAAAAAAAAAACATTTATATTCTCTAACCACTATTTGGGAAGTGAATAAAAAAGAAAAGATCAAATCTGATTCCAGTTACATAAGCACTTCTGTCTATTTCAAATGTATTATCATCCTTCCCATACAGTTAGTTTATTATTTACTAATAGTGTTTTTAAAATTAATAATATGTAGTTTGTTATTTGGTCATGTAGATAACTGTACATTTCCTCCAACTCCAAATCCTCCTCTGTGTCTGTATGTGTGTGTATATATATATGTATGCTTACGTATATCTCTGTTATAAAAAATAACTCACTGCAACATTGTAAAAGAGAAAAGAATTTAGATAACTTAGTTGACAGTGCTGCTTTAGAACTGGAAGTTTTATTGCTATGATCAAATCTTTAGGTGATCTAATTACATTTCAAGTAGTTATGTTTTTGGGCATCATAAAGTTTTGGAATTGTTTTTTTCTTCAACACATATTGACAAAGACTTAATAGAATAATATTTCTATAGATTAATATTAAAATTCTCTCTCCCTTTTCAGCTCTATTGCTTTTCCTATTCTCTCCATTTCTGTCTTTTCTCAAATAGTGATGATGTCCACTTCAGTGTGACATGCAACATATTTTAAGGACTTAAGAATGTAAAAAAGGAGTTATGAAGGTGTTTTCCCAGAAATTAGTAATACCATAAGAAAATCTGATGGCCTTATTTTAAAAAACATAAACAAATGCAGATATATATTGTGAGTTTCTTTCTTGCTAGCACTTTGGAGACCGGTGGGCTGCCATCTGCAGATGGACAGAAGATCGATGGGTTCTTCTGCAAGATATTCTTCGTAAATGGCAGCATTTTGCAGAAGAGCAGGTGAGTAGTGTTAGCAGTTATAAATTGGAATGTTGTTCAAAAAATTGAACTAGGAATGGCCTGAGTGAAGCCTTTTCATTCTGTTCATTCTCTCCAATTTTCTTTCAGTGCCTTTTTGATGCATGGCTTACTGAGAAAGAGGATGCTGTGAGCAAAATTCATACAACTGGCTTTAAAGATCAAAATGAAATGCTGACCAGTCTACGTAAATTAGCTGTATGTATTTTTCGTTGTCCTCTTTTATGTTTAGATTTCCTATGCATGAGTCTGAATGCAGCTAGTTTTATCCTACTCTCAAACAGTATTGTTTAACAGAACAGATTTTCATATTTCTGGGAATGGATGTTATCTCAAAGGCATGAAATTGTTTGGTCCACGGTCTTGCTGATCAAGCAACAAAGAGGTATAGATTTTTTCTTTGCCTGTCTCTTCAGTCAAAAGTTTGTGAACTGAAGTGGCATGTATGCCTTAAGAAGACTTCTTTTATATTGAAAGTTTATTTTCTGATGTTATTGATGTACACATGTGCATGGCTGAGTAGTATGTGTATGTGCAGGGACATATACACATATGAATACACACGTATGAATAAGTACTGATCATACAGTAAAACTTGATAAACGCTCCTTAAATGTGAGAAACGTAAAGACTCAAAAGTTGTGAAATACTTTAATTAATATTAATTCACAGCAATACCTCAACTGTACCCATATACAATATGACTTTTTATGCACTTGAAGGAGAGGAAACATTTATCTCCATGCTTACACTGAAGTAGGTAAATTGTCATTACAGTAAATAGAAACTTCAGTGGTAATCTTCTGTTTAAAGAGTCATTACTATTTATTTTGTCAAATAGAAAAAAGAGCATCCTAGGCATAATTGCAAAACTTGGTTTTGCAGTTCACATGCTAGAATTTTCAGGCATGAACTATTTTAAAGTTATTACAAACTATGTGGTTATACAATAGGATCAAATTTAGATTTTAAAAAACATTTTAAAATCAACATCAATCTCATTATCTGCCTAAACTAAAAATAGAAACATTTGGGCTTTTGGTCTATGAAAATCCAATGATGTTACTGAATTCTAAGTAATTCTCTGAGGTTTTTAAGATTCGTGTATTTTACTCTCACATACACAAATGTATAAATTTTCTTTGTTTTTTAAACAAAATAAAAAATTCTTAGAGCATTTTTTTAGTTCATAAATATCTTAGAGCTAGTTCAGAATCAGTGAAAAATGTCCCTATTAATTCATACAATGACTAAGTTAATATTTTTTGAAATTTGTCAAAATTTAAGACACAAAATTGTGATTGTCAGTGTAATCTTAAGAAACTGTAATTATGCGCTCTCTCTCACCACTTTTTTTATTCTTTTCAACTCTATAACTATTACTGGGCTAATAAAACAGCATCTTTAGAAGTGCAGACGTTAGTTTTGATTAAATTGTACTTAGGATTAAGCCAGCATTTATGTAAAGCAAAGGAATTCTACATATAGCCAGTTGTCTCAGTTTATACGCTTCTTCCAAATTCTAGTAATTTAACCACTAAGCAAGTTTGAACTGAATTCTTTTATTAATGAGTAATTAACTAGAGGCAATACAGGATGTTTTAGACCCTGCATGAAGAGAAATTTTTGGAAAGAAATTCAGATTTATTCAATTATTTAATGCATTTAGAATATGGCAAGATACGAAGTGGGGATTGAAACATCGCAAACTGTGAAGTAGCAGGGTATTAAATGTTTGAAAGTATTATGGATAAGACCAGTTTGCGTCCCTTTCAGAACTAATACGATGTCAAGAAGCAGATACTCTAGTAGTATTTTCATAAATTTGGTTAATGAAATAAATACACACATTTAATGCTAGTATCTGCTTAAACTGTTAAGTGTTGCTCTAAGTAAAGCATTGCCATTCTTTCATGAAACTAAATGTCTGAACACGATAATAAATAAAGTGATTCCTCCATCCCCCTGAGCCTCGACAAGGATCATGTCATCCTGGACGGAACAGTTGGGTTTTTTTAATAGCAACTTAATCTTCTTTTTTGCAGGTGAAGAACTTCTAGTATTTTTAGAACCAGCTGATCCATAAAGTAATGGTTTAGCTATTTAAATGCTGATGGTATGCTGGAAAAAATACAGCCTGTTTAGTCTCTATGATTTGTAGCAGAAAGATATTTTCTATTGGTGCCTAAACACAGCAGCAGTTTTCTCCAAATTCTAGTGAGTACACATTTTACCTACACACAATAGCAAATAGTCAGAGTTTTGGTAGAGGAAGATTTACTATTTTGGTCTTCTCTGAGTCGCAGGAATTTTGTATTAATGCATTATCCACGTAACATTTCTTACCAGGGAACATGTTCTTCCACTATTGACCTTTTTTTTTTTTTATAATTCTTACTCTTACTAATACAAAAGAAAAGTTTACATTGTCAGCAGTACGGTAGCTCAGTCCCTCTGCTCTCTAATCATTTCCAGCAACAAATTACAGTATTAATTCCTCCTTTCAAAAAGAAGTTCAGTTAGAACAAACCTCATATTTTAGATCATGAGAATTTCAGTTTTGGTATCACTATGTGGTAGGAGACCCTGCAGCCTCTTTTTCTTATATTCACAACCCAGCAAAATTAAGGTCATGTTCTTTAGCTAGATTTGAATCTCTTAAGCCTGAGGCAATTTCTCACAATATTTAGTTAAACCATTTGGCATTATAACTGTTCATTTGAAATTCAGCAACCCTCCTGAAGGATCCTAAGCCTTCTACAGTACCTTAAATAATTTTTTGTTTGTTTTGTACTGTTTGCTAACATGGAAATACAGGAGTGTTTTCTTCTTCACAGTAATTTTATCTTGTGTTTCTCAAGTGGTAGGAAATATACTTCTAGTTAAGGCCATTGAAAGTGAGGACTATTATTCCTTAAAGTAAATTTTCGTTTACCAGCACTCCCCAAATTGATATTCAGTATGGATATGTTTGCAGACTTTAATAAAGATTTTGAGTAAGTGGAAGGAAAGGGATTGATTCTGAATCAAAATCTCTACACATGGATTCTTCTTTTAGCGGTTTTGTGATGGGAGATTTTTGCAGCCTAAATTCCGATCATGTATTTAATGGCCCAAATTCCGATCATTTATTTGACTTAGTATAAACAAGCATGTGTTTCCCCAAAATTTGATTCATGCTAATAATTCGACGACAGGCTTACCATTAGTAACAAATAATAGTTCTTTGTAGGTTTATTCTCAGACACGGTTCTGCCAAACTGGGACGAGGAGGCAAGTTAAACTTATTTTTACTAAAACTGTAAATTAAGTGTTATTCTTCAGTTTGACAGCAGAATACCCTAACATATGGAGACTGGGATACATTCTGAGTAGTGGGAGCCAGAGTCTCAAAATCCATTTAACAGAGGAAAGATTCAGGATATCCTAAACGTTATGGTGTTGTCCCTCCTCTTCCTTCACTTTTATCACTGAAGTTTCATTGTTATTTTTTCCCAGTTGAAATGAGTGGGTGATTGGAAATATATTTTTAGTTAATATAGCAATTTACTCGTTTCTAACTGTGCATTAAAACTGATATGAAGTCAGTTGATTTCTTCTTATTTTATGTACAGTACCCACAATATCTATTTGTCAGAACTGTATGTTTCTAAATAATCACAAATGGTTTCTTTCACAGGATTTGTTCAGTATTTGTATGTAAAGGTTTATTTCCTTCGTCATTAACTGTCTTCTGGGACCTAATTAATCTAAAGGGCAGAAAAACTGTTTAGGCATTGCTTCTTTGCATATGCATTACCATTGACTTCTCTTCATTTGTGATGCTGATGGGTATTTGCTTCAGGTCTAAAATAGTTCCTTAAAATAACTGGTTTACCCTCTCCCACTTATTCACTATCATCATTATCTCTGAATTCTTATATGAGGTAAAGGATGACATAAAGCATGGACTAAACTGAAGGATATGATGTACTGAGTGTATAGAACATAAGTGGACAGACTAAAGTGAAATTTTATTGCCATTTATGGCATGGTCTTGATTATTCTGATGCCCTGCACCTAAATTTTCCAACCAGTAAAATATAGGTGATGGTGTTTTTATGTTCCATAAAACAGGCTGAGATGTAACAAAAAGGTATACAAGATCTAGATATATATATTTAAATTTAATATTACCTTAGTATAGGGTTAAGTCCTCACTTGCTTCACTTAATGCAAATTTCTTCACTTACTAGAAGAAACAAACTAGATACTACATTAACACTGAGTCTTGGAATAAATCTCTGAGCAGCCGAACAATTACTTTTACATTTTACAGCAATATTGCTCATTAGACTATTACAATGAGCAAGGGATGAATTTGATGATGTTTACGGAAAAGAAAAACAATAATAATTAAAGTGCAAGCTTGAAAACAAAAAAAAAAAACTTGTGGAAGCATATTAGTAACAGAGAGAGGAAACCACTTTAAAATGTTCAAACATCAGAATATTGGTGCCTTAGTGTATGTTGCTGTTGACACATTGCACATGGATTTGGAATAAGCTTCTGAAAACATGGTTAAATATGTATAATGACTTTTCTGTGTCTGTATTACAATTCTCCAGCTCATGCTTTGTATCTTGTTTATACACATTTTACTTGCTCATACTGTGGTAGTAATATAGCACATTAATATCCTTTCTATAGCACATTGATATCCTTTCTTTGTGAAATTTAATTAAAATATTTGAAGATGTCAAACCAGAGAAGATCTAGCACCATAACTTAATGAATATAGGGTTTTAAAAACTGAATTAAGGAAGAACTACTATAAAGTAAATATTACACAAATGTATTTGATAAAAGTTATGATTGAATTACTTAATACTTAGAATGCTGTTGATTCCCTTGCAATCTGGTAAATTGCGTATTTTGTTGTTATTTCCAGAGTATTTAGATCTGTTCTTGCACAAGAAAAAAATCAGAACTAGTACACATTATTGGCTATTGTAGGACAATGACAGGTTTTCAGTAAAGAAATGTGAAAACAGAATTCTCCAGTATATTTTTGTACAGGTGAACCGTTGCTACCAAAAGAATATTGGGTAATCCTGAGCGATAGCTTTGATTGATAGGTACATAGTGTTAGCATCCTTCCCTTTCTAGTGGTTTATTTGCTAATTATGCTCTATATATCAGGGCTTGATGCTTAACTAATTTGTACACTGTAAAGCCATTGACAGCTGTGGAGACTGGAAATAAAACACTGCTGATAAGAATTCAATGATCATGTTTCATAGGGTATGATTTTATTCTCCTTTTTTGATGTTTTTAGTTACTGGCTTTCCAGCCACCTTTTTCTGTCACCGTAGGCCCCAGGGAGAAGTCAAATATAGTAATCCGTGGAAATTCAGGCGGTAAATTGCTTTCCACCTAGTCTGTTCTCTGTGTTAGATCTGTTCCTATGTCAGATTCTTAAATATGAAGGCTACAAGCTGCTATTTGCTAGGGAGATGTCGGTTTAGACTTTGATGTTCATTGTTTCTATCATCAGTACTTATGACGTTTTGAATCAGAAGTACTGGAATTAGTGGGGAAAAATACTTGTTAAAAGGGCATTAATTTTTCCTTTTACTAAACTGTATTTTAGATCACAGTTTTGGTTGATAAGGCTTCAGGAAAATGTATGTAGACTACATTCTATTTTCTATAACTGTTGTGTAATCATCCATCTTGAAAATTATAGAAAATGCTTTGAGGATTAGATTACCGTCCTCAGTTGCATAAAGATTTCAAAATTTGGCCCTGGTTAGTATAGATACGTGTATGGAGAATGAGTGCTTAAGGGACAAAAATCAATGAGGTAAAGCCAGCAGTGGTAGTAAGAAAGAATTTGTAGGTGGCAGCTGGAGCTATGGATGACTCCTGAATCTGTGAACCACCTGCTTCACAGAGAGATTCGTAAAGATTTCGGGAGTTTCACGATCCCTTGGCAGTTTACTCCAGTACAGTCATAAGGACTGAAGGTTTCTCATTTTCTGTGAACATCTCTGCCTTCTAGTGGTCTGATGACTCATAGGGTGCAGCAGCTGGAAACAGGAATTTCCAGGCCCAACTGCTCCCAAGGTTCCCCAGACTTCTCAAGGTTCTTACTAAACATCTTATTTTCTTGGTTTTCAGGAGCTTTGTTTTTTCATCCTGGTTTAGGGTGAAATATTATTTTTCTAGAAACCTATTATTTTTCCGAATCAGTTTTAATATTCGGTATATGGGCACAGTACAGCAAAACTTTAAAGAAACATTGTTTGAAATGTTGATACTGTTGTTAACATTAATGCAGCTTTAAGGTTGCTGAAGTCACACAGCCTTTAGTTTTTTGATTTATATTTCAACCTGAGGCACGCTATGATGTCTGAAATTGCTCCACCTGTCATGTTTTATTGCTTTGCGAAGTACAATGTGTCCATTCCACTATGTCAGCTTCACCAGCAGTTTTTACAATAAGAGCAGTGTGGAAGTAGAGGAGTTTGTGTGAAATATCCTTACCCATTTTCATTTCTTTATGGTGCTTTCTTTGGGGTTTTCCTTCTAGGTTTTTCTGTATGAATTACTGTTCTTGTTGCTGTGACTTTGTTTAACAGATCCTAAAAGGAGATCTCGAAATGAAAAGACAAATGATGGGTAAGCTGAATTCACTCAGCCAAGACCTTCTTGTAGCTGTGAAAAATAAAGCAGTGGCTCAAAAGCTGGAAAGTCGTCTTGAAAATTTTGCCCAGCGCTGGGATAGCCTTGTGCAGAAGGTAGAGAACAATTCTAAGCAGGTTTGTTAAAACCCATCATCTTGTCAGTTGGTGACAGTTAAATCCTTTGCCAGTCAGATGCCTGAAGTAGTTTTGGGGCTCTTTGTCATATTATTTTAAACCTTTTCCCTGCATGATTGGTTCAGACACGGTTTATTTTTAGTATAGCAGAATACAACTCTTTGTTGCATAACTTTCCAGGATGTAATTTATCTCTCTATTTTTAAGTGCTCTCCTTTATAGTGTTGATAACTTTATAGGTTTTTAACTAAGTTTTCAGAGGTTGTACAATCCATAATGAAAATATTTCCAGTTAATTTATTTTTAACCTATAATAGTTGGTCACTTTATATACACAGTTGTTATGGCTATCTCTGTGGAATAGTACTTAATCTGAAATCACTGTTAGAACCATTTAGTAGTTAAACTGAAATTATTTTTATTTCTCTTCAACAGTGAAAGTTTATGTAATTACTGTTTCACTTCTGCTTATGTTATCCTGACTTGCAGATTAAAAAATGGGTCTATAAAAAGAGAAGTGTCTTGGAAAGATAAAGGAACCCATGTCTGTGGCCAAAATATCAATGAAAAAGAAAATCACCCACTATTATTCTGTCTTACTTCTTTTTGTTACCCATAATATATTAAAAAAGAAACTAAGGATTAATGTTTCACATTTGTTAAACCAGATCAGTGCTATGGTGTAGTATTCCAAAATGTATCCACTCATTTTTTTCTAACCGTCTGTCAGCATCTCCTTTTTGATGGAGTTAAACTGAAGTCAGCTCACTTTTTTCCATTCCCTTATCTCATCAATGTTGAGTTAGTTTTGAACCAACATAATTTGAAGAGTGAAATGGAGGAGGGAGGGCATTAAAATTTGTTAATAATAGCACAGAGCCGAATGTTACTGCATGCTTCTCTGTAACATTCCTAGAGTACTTGTCATGTTTCTGTCAGTCTGATTCCGTTCCCTTTACTGTGTGGCAAGTTTTTGCGGCTATATGCTAACGTTTCTGCCGCCTTATGCTGGACACATATAGGGAAAGATAATTAAATGAAAACTGCTATATTTCCTGTAGCAATTTGGGTATCTCTCAATACCCTTTCTCTAAACTCCTATTCATTAATCTTTTATTTTGCTCTGGTCATTGCTGCTTAGCTGAAGTTGGAAAAATTAGTTTGAGACAGCAAAAGAGAGATAAATACAATGGAGAGAGGAAAAATTCCACTTAGTAACATAAGTCAAAAGGAATTTGTGCTATACAGCATTGGTAGTGATAACAGTTGAAGTTTTGATTTAACTCTTTCATATTTACACTAGGAAACCTGTTGCTTCTATGCAAAGAAAAATCCATTTTGAATTTGGGATGGCTAATATCTCATGATTTCAAGAACTCAGTATGTCAGGTCACAGGCTCATGAATTTTGGAAACTTCTCCAAAGAGTACATTCTTCAGATCTTCTACAGGACAGTACTGTCCTCCAGCTTGGATTGTTTCACTGACAAATACAAATTTAAGATGTATTTTCCTTGTGTGATTGAAGTTCCTAGCAGTGCTTGGTGCAGAGTGTATACAGTCAGAGCATCACAAAGCCTTTGGTTGTGCAGCTGTGCACAAGATTCAAGCCTATTTGGGACAGAGGAGAAACTATCTATGCAAACTTCAATGGCTAAGCAAGCTCTCAAGGCTACCTCTGCAAATTGGTTTCTAATAGTAACTGCAGAACAGGGCTTTCTATGAATGCCTTTTAAAAAAACGGTATCTTACAAGAAAAGCAAATGTTGTAGACCAATTTTCATTTATTTTGATCAGCTTACATAGTATGTACATTGTGTTTATGTGTGTAACATAAATTTAGTAGCTCAGTAGCTCCATTTTCTAGAAGAATAAACCTGTTCAAGATTCCTAACATTCTTCTTCCTAACATTCTAATTCTAAATACCAGTAAAAATTGACACCTTAACCCCTCTGACCTTAACAAATACAGAGTTATAACTTTCTTCGTTTATTTTTATTTCATAAAAAGTCTATAAATCTTACAGAAATTATAGAAAATAATATATATAACGTATGCATATATATATATATATATATATATATATATATATATATATATATATATATATGAGAAAATTATAGGAAAGCAATAGACATGTTAAACTTTAGTTAGGTAAATTGAGAGAGAAGTACCGTCATGTTAATATATAAGAAATCACCTACTAAACTGAGAAAAGTAGGAGTTACATATTACATATGCCATCTATATAGAAAAGCTACAACCATAAAAGGCTGTCTAATATATAAACTGCACAGTGAAAATCAGTGTTTTGGATACTCAATTAAAAGCTACATTTATATACTGTATTACTTTAATTCCATTGATTAATTTATTGTAATTATAATACAATTATAATTAGTTATAATTAATTAATGCCATTAACTATTCCATTCATATTTTGTTACTTAGTTTCTTCTTCCAAACTGTGCTCATACCATAGATGTCTTAAAGTATTTGTAACTTTTTACTTGCAAGACCAATTTTTCAAACCTGCATTCATAATACCATGTGTGTAGGTCCCACAGTTTTGGTGAAATAATTGTTGAATTCAATTTGAAGCTTTATTTCGGAAGACTGTGCTATTTCTTTTTTCCTGTCCTTGTCTGCACTCCCTGGCACATACACGCCTTTGTTTGTTTGGGTATATTCATGTTCATAGGTATAAAAAGCTATTTCATTTAATGTTCTAGATGCTGCTGAAGGGATAGTGGGTTTCAGTGCTACAGCCTGCTGATATTTCATGTCAGTAAAATTTCTGAAACCTGTGGTCATGAAGGGTTGGGAAAAAAATAAACTTCTCCTCCTTGGAACCAGCCAAATTATTCAGAAGTAATTGAGATTGTTGATGTCTCCTAAAAGCAGATACTACTTTTGAAAATGGAACTCATATTACAGAAAAGGTAGATTCTCACTGTGAAATGACAGTGGTACATCCATACATCACAGTGCAGCACAGGTTTTGGGTTTCCAAAGCAATGTATCCGTGGTATCATAGGACCTCACTTCAGTTGATAAGCTCTTCCTCCAAGGAGAAGCCACTTTGCTTGGCACAGAGCCAGCATGCTGATGCAGCCTTATTGCTTCAGATTCTGGAGCCATTGCATACTCGTTGCTAACCTAAGGATCTCTTCCTCGTGCACGGTTACACGGTTTAGCTATGTCCCCATGTTTACCCAAGCATTATGAAATATTGATAGCGTGTTTATTGTCATGTGCCATCTTAATAGGCAGGGCAGATAAAGTTAGTGGTGTTTATTAGTTTATTCATTATACAGCTCATTTACATATTCAGTCTGCAAGAAGGAAAATGTCTCTGAGAAAAGATCATCGACTAAAAGTTCTTATTCTGTCTAATCATGCACTAGGGTGGAGGGGAGTAGGAAGAGGGTAACAATTTTCCACTGAAACTTACCAGAAAATACACATATTATTCTTCAAACTTAGATACTGACTTCAAAACGAACTTTATTCCTTTCATTAATAATTTATTCTCATAGTACTTTTATAATAATGTTGTTTGTCATTAGTTATTTCCCCTCCCTCTCTTACTGTGATGTCTCTAAATGATTAATAATTTAACAAACTAAGAAATTATGTGGAACGGACAATCTCAGCCTTGAACAATCGCTTCACAGCTGATTTTTCCAATTAGACATTGGACACCGTTATGCAACCCAAAGGAAATGTGTTGAAAGAAGAATGTAAATGTTCCACATTTAGCTGAATTTCTTGCTGCTAAATTTAAGCATCTAATCTGAACTCATGGCCGAAACTTCTGCTATAATGAATGGATGGCAAGGATGAGAGGGAGAAACATCTCCAGAAAGCTGTTTATCCTCATCATGAAATAGTATCTGCTTTTCTTCATTGACGACACAATGGAAACAAGGACAAGGACAACGTGCTTCAACTAGATGGATAACTTTTAGACATCCAAAGCCATCTTTAGTGAGTGTATTATGCTTCACCAAACTATGCTGAAAACCTTCCCAAACTAAAGAAAACACCATTCCTCATCTGAACTTCCCCACTCACATACACACATTTTATCGAAGAACAGATGACAGCTCCAAAAGTGAATGTTAAGGAAAATTATGAGTATATCAGGACTGAGGGCATTTCCAAAGGCAGTAATAAATGATGGCATTAAAGGTAGGCTGCAGTATAAGAGAGAAATAAAATGGCATAAAACTACTGAAGTGTTATACACACATTGTACATACCTTTATCTGTAGAGGGTAAGAAGGAAGTTGAAATTTGTCTACTCTGAAAAGAGATGAGTTTTAACGCATTCCTAAAACAAGCTTGCTGATGTGAAACTGGATGCAAGCACTGTATTTTGAAAGCCTTTTAATGTGCAGCCTCATGAGTCACCTTAGCACTTTCCTTATGATTCTCCAGTGGGTTAAAGGCCGAGTCTGTAACTCCCCTTCTCAGATTCACATGTGCTTGTCAGGAACTTAGATGGTTAAAGGAACTATACTATCATTACTTGGATCATCCTTGAATCAATAATCATGAAGCAAACCACTTCCATGGTAAGATTAAAGGTGGGGTTTTTGGTTTTTTTTTTTTTTTTTTTTTTTTGGCCAGGAAAGCAAGTAGAAGTTACTTCCTCTTTTGTAAGTTTATATTTTTAAGGATTTTTCCTTTGCCAGCTGCAGAGTAGTAGTCTAAATGCATACCAGCTTCCTAAAGTTCATCGCACACAGTTACATTGCAGTGTAATATTCAGCCCCTTTTAGTCTTCCCTAATCTCAGTGATTAGAATGATTATGAACTTCAAGTTCATATCTCCATTTTCTTTTTGAAGTATATAGTATTTAACCTCCACTCTTATTGATTAAGCATGTAAAATACATTTTTACTGTTTTGACGTGTAAATCATTACACCTCCCAGCATGGCGACTTCACTGCGCTAAACATTACGTATGGTAATTACACTGCCTTCTTTGTTTGAAGCACAGTTCCCAAGCACCAGCTGAAGCTGTTACTGCTGTGTAATTGGTTGTAGGCTGCGGATTGGTTGTAGGCCTACAGTGTTCTAGCTGTGGTTTATTCTTTGTTTTGCACCTTATTCTATGTTTTGCACCTTCTTCACTCTAAGCTGTACCCTGATATTGATCGGCAAATGGAAACATGACAGGAAGTGGCCTCAGGTGTCAGACACATATCCTGCCGTTGATTTTCAGATAAAACTTTCACTGAGTACTGTAAGAATTTTGTGAGAGGAGGAAAGAGAGACTCTAGCCAAAAATCCGCCTATGGAGTAAGCAATGATTTGGAGTGTTCTTATCTGCAGAGACAACCCAGTGACAGATGACCTCAGGTGTTCATAGACCCCTAGACCTTAGAAATTTTAATTTGCTCTTTGCTTCCCCTCCAGAAATAAAAGTTAATTCAAAAGAAAATTCAAAAGAATACTGCATAAAATATTAATAAATCTGTATGGAAATGTTTCCTTATTACTTTCATGATGCCTGTAGTTGAAAACATCAAAGCAGATACATGCCAAAACAATGGTATTTATATAGAGAGAGAAGTGATTAAAAAGTAAAAGAGGTGTTTTTCTCTGCCAAAGAATTGATATAATTCATACATTTCCAAAGTCCCTACAGTTCACAGGCAGCTTACTCTAGTTAACATACCGCAGATGAAAGTTCTGCTTTGAATCTTAACTTTATAGTCTTCTAAATAGTCCAGATTCTTCTCTAAAACCTAGATAGCTGGTCATTTCTAGAAGGGGAAACGTAGCACCAGGTTGACCCCTTTAAGTAAGATTGCCAAAATTACAGTGGCAGTGGACTTCTCTAGCTATTATTTCTGTTGGCAGACTGGGCAAAGAACAGCAAGACGTTTTTTATTTAGCATACTACAGGAATTAGGCAATGTTGCCAGCATGTCAGGGTTTTTCAGATATTTGTTTGCCTTATTGGCATTGCCTGCTGACAAGAGGCTGGTTGCTTACACTAGGCTCTTTCCATGTCACTCTGTTTTTCCGCAGAAGAAAGTGCTGTGGGAAAGGAATTACTGTTAATTACCTGGTATGCCTCTTCTCCATTGTTCATCATTGTTCTCCCATTGTTCCATGAGAGAATGAGCCAGCATCTGACAGAACAAAAAGAATTAGTGATGAATTAAGGCACTTAGAGGATAGCTTCCCATATTTACATGGGAACTTCATAGTTTAATATCATATGGAAGCAAATATAAGTAGATGGTACATGCACAACTGCTTTGATGACACTAATCTATATTTTCACTTTATCTTTCAAACACGTGAGCAGAAAATATTTCTCAACATACCTTTTTCTACAACTGAACTATTCAAAAAGTTCATTTTCATATTACTGGGCAAAGTAATCACATTAGATTGGTAGTGTTACATATTTAAGCGTTAGTATCTTTTATGAACCCCTTTAATATTTTTAATTATGAAATAATATTGAGGCATATTTACCTGTCTTCTAGTGCTTATTTTCTTATTTAAGATTTCCTTACAGAAAACTACTTGCTCTTTTATACAAGTGGATTGTGATGAATTATATCCTGGCTTGAAAATTAGTATAAGCAGTAAAAATAACAATTGGTATTTTAGTGCCAAAGGTTTCCTTTATCTGTCCTCGAGGAATAAATATTTAGAATGGAGGCAGAGTGACATACAGAAACAGTAACATTTTATATATTTTCAATCATTCCATTCCCTCATGAAATTGACCTTTTCTTTACCATTTATTTCTTTTCTTCATTCAGTGTGATTTAGAGGGAGCCATAAATACATTCTGTTTAGGATTCTTTCTGATTTTGATATTGAATTCTACAGATGTTTTATTCACATAGCATGAGTCAGATAAAACAATTTGGTTTGAGTTCAATTTGGTGTTACTTTTTTCTGAAGGTCAGCCTATGATCAGACAGCAGCAGTTTCTCATTATTTTCTATTGCCACTCCAAACAGTCTTTACTAAAGTCTTTCAAGCAATGTGTGACCTCTGTTTTAATACTTCTCACAGATTTCACAGGCTGTCACTACCGCTCAGACATCACTAACGCAGACAACTGTAATGGAAACTGTAACTATGGTGACCACAAGAGAACAAATCCTGGTTAAGCATGCTAAAGAGGAACTCCCACCACCTCCACCCCACAAAAAGAGGCAGCTCCTTGTGGATTCAGAAATTAGGAAGAGGTGAGAATCATTAAGAGATAGCGATAGCATTTGGATAGGAATGCATGAATAATCATTTGACTGCGATAGTTTACTGTATTCTTTTTTGAGATTAAAATTATATTTCTATACTCTGTTAAGATACTAATTGATTATTGCCTTTCTTTTCTCAGGAGGAATTAAGGAGTTTTTTGTGCTTCTGGCCCAGCAAATAACTATTTTGCATTACAGAATGTTAAGCATTACATCAATAACATTGTGCTCCTATTTTGTTCAAAGTCCTTAGATATGGCAGTGTGGGGCCCCACTTGACTGTAGTCTTTAAACTTGAAGGACAACAAGTATTCCATCAGTTCTCAGCTTGAAAAAGAGTTTTATAATGATGAGAATGCTAGTGGTGCAGATTTTCCCTGGTTTCTAAAATTCAGGTTGTGTTCTTTCTGGCTTGTGGGTCAGCAGTAGGAATAACAGTTCTGCAGAGGCAGAGTTACTATTCAGTCAAACGTATGGTAACATTATTTTCAGAGGTTTTCCGTGTGTAACTCAAGCACAAGATAAAATGGATTGCAAGAGCAAGAAAGAGCACTCATTAGAGTCAGAAGAAAGACTTTTAATCATTTTAGGTAGAACTGGCTGAAGAGCTAAATTAATTTATGAATATGGTGCTAAGAAATTGAATTTAAAGCCCTTAGTGTAATATTTGTTTTAGAAATTTTGATACTCAGATAAACATATGAAATTCTGAGTTCTGAGGCACCAGATTCAAGGACTGAGAGGAATAAGAAACGGCGTTCAGTGTCTCATTTCTACAGAAAACATGTTTGTGTCAGTTTGTTAGTTCAGTGTGTTTTCAATGATAACAGTAAGTTATTTTCTTGTAAAATAACTTATTTTTTCTTTTAACTACATACAATGTACAACTAGCTGTGTTATTAAGAAGAATGAGATTTACCAAAAGTAGGAAAAATCTGGGGTTTCTTTTAATTGAGTAGGTATGCCATTGAAAAAGTAGCTAGTTAGGGGCAGTTTTATTTATACATAGGCATCCAAAATGGGATTCATATTACCCAACTTTGACCATTCTAAATGTTAAATTTCTAGTTCAGTCTCATTTTTGGGGAATATTGTATACATGGTGTAAATAGAATGATTCATCCCCTTTCGTGTGAGATTGGATGTCTACCCTTTTTGTGAGTTTTCTATGCCTTCATTGCCTAGAGAATGTGCCTAGACTAAATAGCTAACTTTTCAATGGCTAAATTTGGATTAATTGAATCTAAACTCCAAAGTCCTGATTAGAAAATATTTGGAATATGATTGTTTTTCATCTAATTGTTTTTAAAGGTAATGTCAGACACACATCATAAGTTACCGTTAAATAATAATACAATGAGAAATATATTTTGCTAATATATTCCCAAGAGCTCAAGAATAATGCACAGTGATGAAAAGCACCAGTCTCAAACTCTTGAATCTGTTCAATGAATTGTTAGAAGGCATTATTTTGTGGTAACAGTTATTACAAGCATTACTGCTTTTGTTAATGTTTCAGTAAAGGCCTCAAACAGGATAAAGGCCCTGTAAAACCTACATGAAGACATGGCTGAAAATTCCCTTGAAATGTTAAAGTTTTTTAATAGTTGGCATTTAAAAAGTTTTCACAAAATCTTTTTTTAAAATTGAAATTTTAGGAATTATCTTTCTTGACACTGAAACTTAACAAGATGAAATACAGAAATCTATTGTTATAAAGGAAAGCGTTGTCTTAGTTAAAATTAAATGGAGTAAGATGATTTTCTAATCCTCCATTTTGTGATTCTTCAAGAAAGTTGTTTTTTGCTATACATTATAACAAATTTGAGGACCAAACTTCAAATATAATGCATATTTAGTATTAGTCTGTGTTCTCTTCTTGTTAGTATTCTTTTGATTTTCCTTAATTCTGAAAGTTAAATTGGCAGGGGACAGGTGAATACGTACTCCTAAGTTATTGTTTAGGGAAACTGCCCGAGGGCAGGAATTTACAGGATCATAGCAATTGTTATATTCAGAAATAGCTCATATTACAGAAACTGCGAATTATCAATTCTTTCAGCTATTGTCTGTCTAAAGCATTGAAACTAATAAAGATAGATATTAAGTTAATAGAACCTTCTACAGAAAATAGGATATATTATCAAGTTGCAGACTTACAGCTATATTACCAGTTCTGCTACCAAATGTATAGAGTGTTAATGTTTTTGGACAATGCACAATAAATTTTGAGGGTTTTTTTGTTTTAATTTATGTTTTCTGCTATCTAAAAGATATTCTTTTACCATATAAGTCCTTAACTTTTGGATAATAGTCAAAATATAAACCTTGGAGCAATCTATAGTTCTTAGTCTTTGTCTAGAACTTCAGGTAATTGAATAAACTGTGGTTTCTCATGCATACTCAAAATCAGACTCCTTTTCATTGCCACACAGGTTGGATTTTTCATTTGAGCTGGTAAGACAGGAAGCTGAATTCTGGCATAGGGAAAGGAATTCCTTATTTAATATATTCTCTAACTAGCTGGAATATTGTTCTGTATGCTAGAGTTACTAGATTTGTCTTAGCAATGGAATCTCTGCATAGTACAAAGAAAGATCCCATCATATGAGTGTTCCTTCAGTATGGCTATTCACTGAATACCTGAGTGGACCTACAATGTGGTAAGGATCTGTTGCAAAGCAAATGCCGTTAGAAGTGTCCACAGCTGTGCAGCAGGATGAATGATGGTTGTATTGTCAACAAGGCATTTCCATTTAGATAATTTTTTTTGGCATTTCTAGATGAGCAGCCGAAAAGAGACTATATTTCCTTCCTCTTTATAAAATCCCAGAGGGTGTTCTGGAGTTGGAGGACCAATCAATAAATAGCTTCAGATGAACACTTGGTGAAACAACTTCAGGCAATGAGTTTCAGCTTGCAATAATAACAATTGTTATGCCTGATTTTAATAAAAAAAATGCAGCCTTAAAAACTAATGCATTTGACCTTATGCTGTTGTCTTTATCCAGCATAATGAATTTAAACTGAACGTAAGCACAATGATGAGAGAAGAAAACTAACCTTAAAGTTTGAGTGCCTAGCTAAAATATCTGCATGCGTAGGTAACTAGACAATTTTTCATCAATGATTTTTTTGTGAGGAGGACCTCATGGCTGTATTCCCATATAGTCAGTCAGTTATTTTCTGGGCCTGTTGTTGGCTGCAAGATCTTTCTTTTTTTATATACATTTAGTTGGTCCTAGACCCAAAGGAGAAGTAAAACCACAGTATTGCACAGCTTTTTTGTTTTTGAACTGAAGCAGAGAGTGGATGTTTCTGATCTACCTCTGCCTGTATTGTTCCTTACTGTGTATATGTTCGTGTTCAACATTTTCCCTAAACACTTATTGATGACGAATTGATGATTCTATAATGCTTAGTTTTTGTTTGATTCAAGAATGCACCAAGCATCAAATGCTTGCCTGAAGTTTCTGAAGAAGTATAACCATGTTGTGTGGGCCAAGTTTTGCAGTTGCAGTACGATACACTGCATGTGTGGAGGTTTTTGGAGGCGGGTAGAGGGGAGGTGGCTTGGAGTTTGTGGCTTTTTTGCAGGTGAGTATGGGGATAATGCTTCCAAGTTTTCTCAGCTTCTTTCATCTGTTCGTCTCAGGTTTTAGTTAACGTTGTTACTGTAAAAGAGCATGCCTAAAATAAATGTACCATCCTCAACTGCCACATGTTTGGAAAGTTTTATACTTCAGATTTGCTCTCCTGTGTTCTGAATGTTTTAGAAAGAGCAGAGGGTGTATTAAAAATGCACTGCACCTTCAGTGTGAATTGCTGGGTCCGCAGTCTCAAGGAGAAAGAAAGAGTACTTTGGCTGCTCCGTGAATATTCTGTTAGTGGACTGTATAACACTGTGTTCTCCTGGTGCGTAGCTGAGAGACAATGGATGACTAGGATATATTTCTCATCAAGCTTTCTTTGATGCTTTCTATTTTTATGTTTTCAGGGCTTTGGGAAGGATTAGAACTATATGAATCTCATTTATACTGATGAAATTGAGGAGAAGCAATTTGATCCAGTACGCCAGTAGACAGAGGAAATGAATTCACTTTTCCATTGTTCCAGTTCCTAACCCTCTGTACAATGGCATAAGTGCATGGGCAACAAGCTGTTGTTTTTTATCACCCCCTAAAACTGTTTGCTACCGTAAGTGGTGGACAGCAGAGATAAGAAGCAGATGACTTTTTTTTTTCCTTCCCCAAAAATCCTTCAAACTTAATGCTTTAAAACTTCAGAGTGATTCAGGGATGTGTTAAGTTTGTTATTGATCATGGGAAAGTAAGCACATTTTCCGAAAGAAATTCATTTACAACTGCAAGGGAAAAATTGTTGGAGCTGTATAACAAAAGTCATAAAAGTATATACTAAGCATTAGGAGTTGATATAAAAGTAACATAAATGAAATTTTAGAAGAAAAAATAATATAAATGGGAGAATGGGTGGTAAGACATCATTTTCATTTCTATGCCATTTATGTATTCTGGAAAAAAAACATAGGTCAGGTGTTTAGCACAGAAAAATCTGAAATTTTTTCTATTCCCAGAAGGTCTTCAAATAGCAAACAGGTTGGAGCTGTTTAACATCTAATTTATACATATTTGTATAGGAATGTTCAGGAATAATGTGCAAAGATGCTTTTCTGTGCCAATTAGTAAATACCTTTATACACAGTTCCGAAGGAAAATCTTTCCTAAGGAAAAATGTGTTTTTCCAAGAAAATTTTATTTGTCATAATGTTGTTATAGCTATAATGTTTAATTTCAGATCTGAAATAGACTTTCCCCTTTGAAGAGAAGGGCATGTTAAAACAGGATAGTTGCTCCATCTAGTGTTTTGCATTTAGTAAGTGTTAACGTGTCTACAAAGTTTTTTTAAAAAAAGTAGCTTTCATTTCATTTTAAGTTATTACATTTGGGATTCTGATGCTTCATTACTTAAAAAAGTCTGGAATTTTTTTGTTTAAAAATATATTAAAGGAAACATAATGAATTATTCAAAGGTTTTTTTAATAGCTGCTGTTTCAAGTAGGTTGCTGTACAATGAATTGTATTAGTCAGAACTAAGTGCTGATTGTTAAGCACTTTAACAGCAACTCTGTGGCTTGTTTGACCTTTACACTTTTGTTGAAATGTAGCTTTTGCTCTTTTCTTGTTATGTAACAGTACTTAGCAAATCTAAAATGAAGAGCGTCATGTTTCTAATTTTCCTAGTAATCCTTGGTTTCAAAGTAGTTTCTGTGTATCTAGCACCAGAGAAAAGGAAAAGGTAACTGAGCACATAATAAGATAATTTTATGTTATTTACAAGAGGAATAATTTATAAATGCTTTCATCTACAGTGTAAGAGTAGGTACCTATATAGTATCGAGTTCTGTAAACATGGCACTTAATAACTTTTTTGTGCCTATTTTTTTTAAACCCTTCTTCCTGTTTGTGAGAGAGGAAATGTTGTATTGACAAATACACTGAGAATGTATATTTTTCATCCCATTTAGTGTTTGAACTTATCTACTATATTATAGGGGCAATACAAGTTGGCGCTCACTGCAAGGCAAGATGGCTGGAATTAAACTGCTCTGCATCTCTAGCCACTGGGCATTGGCTGAAGGGAAGTAGTGTTAATAAATTTATTCTACAACAACTTCCAGATTTTCATTTGCCTCAGCCATAAGTGATTTTCTGAGATATGAGAAATGCAATGAACCTGAGCTATGTGAATTTCTGCAAAGCATTCTGTGTTTCTGTCTAGGAATTATTGGTTAAGCTGTGGAAGGTATGGCTTACTGCAAGAATGGCAAGATGGATAATTGGCTAAAGAAGGCAGCAGGTTGTACCAAAGGAAGAACTATGAGGCTAGAAAGATATTTCTCAAGATTTACTTTTGGGACCGATCTAATATTTTCTTTAATGCCTTAGTATGTGTTACAGAAATATACTAACTAATAATATTGTTGAGGAGGCTAAATTGAATCGCATCATGAGTGTAGAGGAGGTCCAGACTATCATTCACTAGGAACAAGGAAGAGAAAAATATTAGGACAAATAAGCTATTATATTAGGAGATAAGAACAAGAGTATTTATCAGCTAAAGATAATCAGCTGCAAATACAATAGAGGAAGAGAAACATTAATCCATCGCAGAATACTCCTGCCAATGGGTATATTGTAAAGTTGTTCTTAGGCATGTTTCTAGTCAAACTAGAGCTGTGAGCTAAAGAGCACTGCTGATCAACTGGGTGTTGCAGTCCAGCCATGAGGATGCAGGAATTCAGTAATGTCGTTCTTCGATCAGAGTTGTACCGTTCCTGCCAGCTCAGTACATAGGCAAATGATCTTATGTCTGCCCGAGGTACAAAGTATTGACACATCCCTTGTGATTTTGTTCTGGGTGAAATAGGAAAAAAAAAAAGTGTAAAGAAAATGGATAGGCAGGTTCTATCCATTGAAGAAATGTAGTTCTGAAACCACTTTCTAGTAGCAGTAAGATAGTAGCAATTTTAAGATGAAGTTTGATCAATTTAGAGGAAAGATTAACCTTGATGGTCACATGACAGCAGGGTACCTCACGACTTGTCTTCTCATGTGAACTTGCACAACATTCAAGTTACGTTATATGTATAACTGTGTGAGAGATTAATGCATACAGATGACTTCACAGAGTCATCATCTTTTCACTAGTACGTGTAAAGCTTAGATAACACCAATGAGTTTAAATTTACCGTTGTCCTCTGCTAGATGATGCTGGCTGTAAGAATCACCATAAAGCTTTATAAGATAGGTTGCATGGATTGAAGGTTTAGAGTCAATCATTCTTTTTATTACTATAAAAATTATGTTTGTTTTTGTTTTGAAATATAAGTAAAGTAGTGATTGCTATTATTTAGTAGTTTCCAAAAGACATTGAATTAGACAGGGACTTGTAGTAAGACTTGAATATCAGCTTCTTCCAGATGTTTGGGCCAGGAGTTCTGTGCACCGAAACAGGAAAATGAGACATAATGAAGTTATGAAGTGCCCTAAAGGTGAGATTTATCCTACGTTTAATTAAGAAGAGGAATGGAAAGCTAGAGCAAGGAGACATTTTTAAACAAGACTTTTGTACATTTGACGATCTCAGCAAGAGAGTATTGAGCAGGTCTATAGCGGGCCTTTGGCTTAGTATAATGAATGAAAAGAGGTGCTGCGATCAACTTGTAAGAGTCTACATGCAGATTTCAGTGGTGTGGTTTAAAAATGTGAAGATATTTTTTCAAATATGCTGTGGATTAAAAAGCGACCTTTTTGAATTTAGCTGAAATGTGTTGGCCTATACAGAGAGGACAGTGAGAGCGGTAAAAACTAGTATTTCCATTGTAGGAGAATAGCCAAAAGAAAGGCTAATTTGAAAACTAAACCATGCGTGCCACATAAAGAATTTTAGAGGCAGTAAATTCTCTGCTGCAGATTGAATTTTTAGGTAGACAGCAAGCTACGTGCATTTTAAAGTGAGGTGATTACTTAGAGAGATTGCCTCAAGTGATTTGGTTTTAGTGTCTTCCATGGATTTATTTTAACAAATTCTACACGCGCTGAACTTTATTGGGCCAGAAGGTAATATTTCATTACTTTTTTATGTCAAAAGTATTGTTGTGCTTACAAGATTTAAAGATTGTATTGATCCTTTGCTATCAATCTAGAGTTAACATATTTTGTAACTGAAACTGTGCTCAGAAGTCAAATGTCTAATAATCATTTCCTGTTTTTATACAAGGTAAATTTACGAGATATAAATCATTTTTTTCCAAAGCAATAGAAAAATGCTCTATGTCTTTTGACTATGTTAAAGATACCTATGCATTGCAAAAAGCTACCCTGAATTAATCCTCAACTCTCTGAACCCTTTCGCCCCTCCACCCTTTATAAACCTTCTTGGGGCAGGAGGCTTTGTTTGTGGTGTTATATTTATCTCCAGAAGAAACTGCAACTGGCAGAGCAATCCGTTATGTGTGACCAGCTCTGTCAAGACCCTGTCTACTGTGGCTAATACTTACCTCCACCTGATGAACCTCTGGGCTATGTGATGTGTTATTGATCATTTTGTGTGCTATCAAAACTCTCCTAAATTCCCCTATTCCTCCTCTAGATAACACTTTCAGGGGAGGAGGCTGCAGAAGTAAATGGCTTTGAACAGAGCCCTTTTGTTTGAGAAATAATCACTGGTAAACACTTTGCTCTGCCATTTTCTGTACTATAGCAGGCTAATGAAAGGCTGTTATTTAGAAAGCTTGTCTTACTGGCCCTAATTAACTACAACTATAGAATGTGGCAAATAACAGAAGTAATAAAATTTTACCTGCAGACAAGAGAGTTTAGTACTGAAGGACTGGTAAACTTTTGTTTATTGTCACCATATATCTGATGTTCTGGGTTCTCCAGCTCACAGCTGCTTCGTACCAGTGGTATAAGGCAGCCTTTTTGCCACAGTAGCTGGCAGTGGCTATAGACTCAACTTTAACTATAGGTAAGGTGAAAGAAGTGACCATTGCTTTGTACATTGCTTGCATACTTTACCTATCCAGTTGCTGACCATGGGGAAAGCAAGGAAAGGAGAGCATACTGGTGATAGGGAGTGACAACATTTTCCTTAATCTGGGCTGCTAATTTTGGGGGACTGGTTTGTACACTGCTGACTGAGTTTGAAAAAGCCATGATAGGGTGGCAGTCCCATCTAGTTGAATGCCTGGAGACCCCAGATCAAATTCTGTCTTGGCCCTTAAAACAGGTTCTACTGTTGTTCATTTTGCCTGTGTTGTTGACAAGCCTTGAACCAGATACTTGAGTAAAACAGAAGACAGGGCATTACTACTACTGTTTTTTTGCAAAAATTGTACACTGGATGTTTGGGGCTTCCTTGTATCTCAGCAGTCCTCAAGTTACATAACAGCCTTTAGGTAGTTGCTCTAACTTAACTGATCTAATATATTCCTAACTCTGGACTTCGGGAAATCTGCTCTGTCTTACATACTACTTCTGTGAAACTGCACATCGCTGATCTTTCATACATTAGGCAGAGATGTTGGCATCTACTGTTGGCAGTAGATATTGAACGCAGGGAATTTATATACAGATACATGTTAGGAAGAACTGTGAAATTGTTAGCTTTTGTGATGTAAACTAGTCCATTAGTTTTAAAATTGAGTGTTTCCCATTTTAAGCTATGTTGAACAGTCCTGAGTCATAGTTGCAAAAACATGCTTTCATCATTTCCCCTGCTGAAATTGGTGGGATTAGATATGCAGAGAGTGCTTGCCAATTTGTTGAACAAACAGTATTCCAGTTTTATGTGGGAATACTGGCTTTCATAGTTTTGCTGTCTTCTAGTCTTAAAATTTCATGAGAGCATTTATTAAATATTCAACTATTATATGCTGAACAAATGATAAAATTCTGTTTCAAGAATAACAATTGATGGAATGTCATGTAGGTCAAGAGGTAATGCTCAGATAGGAAACTCTTGACCGGCAGGGCAGTTCAGTTTGCTGGATTAGCATCTGATACCAGGACAGAGATTCTCTGAGCAGTGTGAAAATTTCCTTTTTGTTTCATTTTCTACCTCTGAATTCATCGTTCTTTATAAAATCAAGATTTATGCACCTTCTATTCCATCTTAATCATATCCTTTTCCTCCTCTAATAAATAAGCTGATAGTGTTATTAGGGTTGTTTTTATTCACATTGCTCCTAAGAGCTTATGATTTAAATGTAGGCTATCGGGCTGAGATTAAGGGCTAAGATACGTGATTGTTCTTTCTTCTGCTTCCGTTATTTACTACTCAGTCTTTCACACTTTGTTGTTAAATGGAATCGCAAATTGAGATCAATTTTAAGGGAGTTGATTGGAAAATCCAGGCTGTATTAAAAATGACTGTATATTGAAAGCTGATTAAAATGTGTATGCACATAATTGAAGATCTAAATTTACAATTTCTAAACTTTTAGCTGTAATAAAAATATAATCTACTTTTCATTATTAATTAATTACAGCAAATTGGAGTCAATGGAAAAGACTCTTGTTTCATGGGCAAATTTCCTATGTGAATATCCTTCGTGATATCCTCACTAGAAGCTAGCACAGAAACCTTACAGGTAGGAAGGCTGAATTTAGCGAGCCAGATAGGCCTGATATCCTCAGCTGAACCAGCGGGACTTGTGTTACACTTTCTTTAGCTGTAAGAGCCACTTGTATGTCTTCCAAAAACATCAACTTTTAAAAGTAGAGTTGTGATTGTGAAAATTGCTGTATCTGTTCAGCTGTCAATCAGTGTCTCAAAAATGAAAAAATATTTATGGGTTCTCAGATTTTACAGTGAATAGTTTCATGTGGTATCTAATGAAAGATGGGGCATTTAAAATCTTTTTTTGAGAGAAAGTGCTGCTTATGCACTCATTTAAACAACTGGTTCAATATTCGTACGGTCAATGTTACTTTAAGAAATGCTTTGTGGAAATGAAATAACTTACTGCACTTCTCTATATCTTAGGTTTGACTCGGATACAACAGAGCTCCATAGCTGGATGACCCGCTCAGAAGCTGTACTTCAGAGTCCTGAGTTTGCAATATATCGAAAAGAAGGCAATCTCTCAGATCTCAGAGAAAGAGTCAATGTAGGAAAATGTACTCATATATATGTTTGTCAGTTTGTTTTAGCTTGTCAAAGTGCTTTCAAAGTCCAAGTTTAGAAGAGTTCAAATGTAGACTGACAAGCATTGATTGACCATATACAAGAGAAATTTATGAGTGTTTACTATTTTTGTGTCAGATTTTAATGCCACACTTTCTTCATATTGTGTCTGAATATAGATATCATATTTATTCATACGTACATTTAGCTAAGGTATTCTAGATTCATGAAAATGGTTGGTAAAGCTGAATCAAATTCTATAAATTACTTCTCATATATGCACCACACTTCTATCCTAATGGCTTAATTTGACAATATGTTTGCATAAATAGAAGGATGTGAAAAGTGTCATCTTTTAGAGTTAAAGAAAATCTGTGTAAATTCTTTTTACAGTGCTGTAAAACATATCTGAAAATCCCCAGTCTCCACATCATTTTTTTTAAAACATTGCTGTTATACAATGCCCGGGCCAAAAATGGTTCTTTCCACATTTTGTGAAATAAGTGATTCTGCACTGTAAAAGAAGTAGCTCAGTGTGTTTATGTATATGTTTCACACACTCTGAATTTAGACTTTAAAACCAGACTATTACAAATTTTATTCTATATTTAATATTACAAATTTTATTCTATATTTAATTTTTGTAGATAGTCGCAAAATGCTTACCTTTTCTGAGTAAGAGAAGCAGGAGTTCTTTGTATAGCTAGCTATTATACTTTTAGTATGTCATGGGAATTGAAGATGTTTCACTAAAAAGTGAGGTGATACTTGCTCCTAGAACACAAACAGATGGAAAAAAGTTAATTTAGGGAAGTTAGCTTTGCCTTTTTTTTCTCACTCGCTCCTTGTTCATCACAATCAGTAATAAGACTGAGGAATGCTGAATTTCATTACAGTAAATAAGTATTTTAAAATTTCTTGTTAAATTATAGTTGTCTTGCAATAGTTTTAATTGTTAATAATGTCATAACATTGCTTACAGTATCTGTCTATTAGAGTGATATACTGAATATAGCTCATGACATTTCATGTTATGTGAAATATATGTATATATGCAAAACTGATCATATATACAGAGAAGATTTGGTGGGTTCAAATGTTTACATACTAGGGTAATGGGAATCATTTCATACCTAGATATGGTTAGTTTTCTGAGTACTTCACTCTTCATGGTAGGTAAAATTAAAAAAAAAAAATTACTCTTATCTCCCTCTCATATATTTCCATTTTGAGTAACATACCAATTTCAAGGATGGCAAATCAGCTCCTGCCTTGACCTAAGTGCAAGGTATCTGCACTGTCAGATATCCTTAACCAGTAAGTTAAGTTAAGTTATCCTTAACCTCTGCCTCATATCGTCAGTTTGTAAGACTCTTTAAAACCATTAAAGGACTCAGGAGCCATGGTTCACCTGCCCCCTTCTTCCCTTTCTTTGCTGCCAAGGAGGTGGTGATGTGTGTCCCTGCAAGTGAGGGATGGAGGTAGGTGAACCACAGAGCTCTTCTTGTCCCAACTGGAGTTCCCTACAACTCTTATCTTGCCTGTGTTGATGCTGAGGCAAAACATTGAGGATGGGGGGCTACTAGCTACCACATTTGTTCGGATCTTATTTATGTTGCTGAAAACATACATAATATTGGCAGAGGAGGAAAGGAGAAATGGCGCTGGATTTGATCTCTGCATGGAAACTGGAAGTTCGAATTCAGGAAACTGGAGGTAGCAGGAGATATTTTAGATATTCCTTTGACCTCCTTAGAAATTGCGCATAGAAACCAATTTTCAATTTCTTACTGAAAAGTAGCGCAGAAAAAGAATCTGCTTTTATGTTAAGAGGGGTCATTAGAAAGAGTCTGAGACAAATCAATGACTGTAAATAGAAATAGGAGAAAGAAACTTACATCCTTCATTAACACTGAAAATGTTTTAAAGACCAAAACTGATTTTGATTTTGTAGCGATCCCTACTTTTAAAATGTACATCTAATTGAAAAGATCCAGTTACATCTAGAAGTTTTAGATCTTTTAAGGGATAAAATGTTCTGATGACATATATTAATTCGATATAGAGAGAACTCTGAAAGATTATACTTGACAAGTAATATATAGAGTCTGTGTTGAATAGTTCTCAGTTAATGGAAGTCTTTCCACATACTTTAAAAAATGTAAAAAGCAAGTTTTAAAAAAGCCAGATTTTAAAACTTGTCTTGACTTGATTTTTTCCTTATGTGATCTCTCTTTCCCACTAAAACTAGTAGCCAAAGCAGGAAATACTGTTCTGTTCATTGATTCAAATAGTTCATTGATTTGAACAGTTTCATCATTGCTAGTTATCTCTTTTCCTTTCTATTTCCCTCAAAATGAGATGCAAATCAATGAAAAATAGGATAGTGGGGGCTTTTTAGGCTATGATCGCTAGTAAAGCTGTAGAAAACGTAGAAAGAACAACATCAACATGTCAAAAAAGAAAACATGTCAATGATCATTAAAAAAGATTGTATTATACTGACATATGTAATCATGTTCTGCATTGTATCCACACATGCATAAGATCAGGCACACAGAAGTTGTTAGTAATCCCTAACTTGTAGTTATTGGCTATCATTTAGTTTTCTTCCTAAAGCACTAAACATATTAGAGTAGCACAGAACACCTGTGCTTGACTGATGTCAGACCTACCATTTGTTGCCCGCTAGGATGGTTGCTCAGTCCCATACCCTGTTCCTAATTACTTACTTTTCTGCCATTTTTTTGAGGAGGAGTTACTAGCCGGATGAATGTTTCCTCTAGTGGCAGCTTGTTCCTTCTCATCATTTTTCTTGAGTGAGGATCACTTCCATATGATGTGATGGAAATATATCTCTTACATGATGGGGGGACAGAGACTTCCAAAAAGGCAGCCGCAAAGAAAGCTCTTTTGCCATCATTGATGATTCATCAAGTTCAAAAGCCTGCTCCCATCCCAGCTCAGAGGAGGCCTGGGGGAGATAGATAGAGCCAAGAGCAGGCTGTATGCACTGACTGTGTCTGCTAAACCAGCTGCTCTTCAGATACTGGCAGGGAAATAGCTTTTGGCAAATACACTGTACAGATTGGATATACTGGACATGCACAGAAAAATCCATTTCTTTGTCTGGGGAGAGGCAACCATATTTATAGCCCTCCCCAGCCAGAAGAGGAAGATCTTGCCTGGCCAGAGAGATTGGACACCGTAGGTATAGAAGTTCCGTTGTGGGACCACTGTATTACTCCTAAATAATGAAGGCATCCAAACAATAATGCCGTAAACATCTTTACACTGCATTACACTGTTAACCTTTTTCTCTTTGTATGTATATTTTACTTAAAACAGGCCCACCAATGACTTGGGCTGTTTTTGTTTCCTTTAAGTGGTAATGTCAGGGGCCTTCGTTATTGCAAGTCCAAATATATGAAGGCTCAGATGGAGAAAATTACAACTGACTAGGCAGAAAACCCTGTTTAATAAGAAGTCAGACTTGGGACTACACATTGGTAAACTAAAACACCTTTAAAGGAGTTATGGGAAGCCAAGAAGCATCTGGAAATTCAAAATCAAAGGGAAACATATAAGAACCTGATGTAAGGAAAAATGTTAAATATCCTAGACAATTCAATGTGTTCTCTTGGCATTCTCAAATGTCCAGTTCTCATTTGTTCATTTTCTTTTAGTGACCTTTTCCAGACATGCTTTGTTGGGCCAGAATATTTGAAAGCTAAATCACTGGTAGAGCCAGTGATAATAATGTTGCCACCTCCTGCCCACAGGGCTAATTGATCAGACTCGCAAGAGATTAGGGAATACTGCTGCTCTACATCATTTCACAGAGCTCACAAAGTAAGATTTTGATTTAATATGAATAGTAGCCGAATGCCTTGGAACATCAGTGTGTCTAAGTCATTAAGTCATTTAATGCCAAATAAAATCTGAGGGTCAAATAAAACTCTCAGAATGTGGTGAAATTAGCCCCTTAATGTTCAGTTGACATTTGGCAAGAGAATAATTTTTAGTATCATTGAATTAAATATGATATTATACAGTTAAAACTAGGTCATTATATATTTATATTGCTAGTTACAAAATAGTCCTCAAAGAGAAGTAATCCCCAATTGAAAGAAACTCTGTAAATATAACTTTTTTCTTATTTTGTTGTATTTTTTCTTTAAAAAAATCTTTTACCAAAAAGAAGTATAAAAGAGGAAAATTATGGTTTTGAAAATATTTTGCAGTTTCAACAACTTTTCATCAGAAAAAGTGTTGTGATTGCAATGTACATAATCTAAAAGTTTCCAGATGTCACAGACCTCCTCTTCAAACTTATCCCAGCCTGTTCGTATCATGAATGAACTTGAATCTAGAGTATTATCCCTTTCAGTAAAGGAAGTGAACGAAGCAGAGCCGAGGAGATAAATGCGAGGTGCTTACAGGACTTGTACGCCATTCATTTCTAGGCACTTTACATTTGCTTATGGAAGTCCTTGCTCTGAGGAGCTTAGAAATCTAAGATAAAATTTGGGGGTTCAGGAAGCAATTGAAGTGAGTGCAGTGAAAAAATGGAAGTAAGCGGGGTGAATTTTCTCCTTTCTCCTCAAATCAGGCAATTTGTTCCCAAATTTCTCTCTGTATGAGGACCAAGAGGACAGTCTTCTCTCCTTTGGCTAGCAGTATGTTTTGTATATGTAATCGTATGTCTTTCTGTAGTCATTGCCTGAATATTAATCCTTCATTTTTACAATATATTCTAATTGCACAAAAATGAATTGAGAAAAATAATGGACAGAAAGCTTGGTATATTTCCTAGATGTGCCAAAGTTTTTATATTTAAGTGCTTCACATATAGTGCTCTTACTTCCATCAGGACTTAGAAATATTAAACTTTTACCAAAGGTACAGAAATTTCTCCACTTTTTTGTGGAGGCATGGTATATTACTGGACATGGAAGGCTTCACTGCCACAGGGGTCATATGATTTTTTTATTTCAAAAACTTATTTTTGTATATTTCAGGGTTTTTTATGATTCCTTTGTGTTCACTACTGTCACACTCATGATAATTACACATCTGGTGTTACAGACGGTGTAAGATTATTTTCAGTATATTTTAGTATTTTTATGATTCCTTTGAGTTTTCTATAGTTAGATTCATACTAATTACACCTGGCAGTATAGACAGAGCAGGATTAATTAAGATTCCATAACTAATTTTGAAACTCTACAGAGAACCAATAGAAGAGATTTTTTTTGGAATTTGGAAAAACTTTAATTGTGCAGTGGAATGTTGGAAGATTTTGACCTACGACAGCTGCAGATGAATAATGCAGTCATCTTTAACTTATTAGGATTAAACTTTCCAAAGTTTCCATGAGAATTTCAGAATATAATAAATTATATGCTTATAAAATGCAAAATATCCAATCCTTAATTCTTCTCTATATACCCTTTATTGGTGTGTGTTATTTATTCAAATTTATATCATCACGTGTTTGGGGAACCTTTGACTTATTGTTAGAAGGACTGGCATTTAACCCCTTTTTGTATGTGCACAAAAGGACGGCAGCTATAAGTAGGCTGTGGACATGTGCAAAGTTAACTGGAAATGCCTCTTTAAACTTGCAGGCTTCTCCTTGCCACCCGTGAAAACTAGGAGCATCGGTCATATTTTTATTTCACGTGAGCTTTTTGAACAAATTTCTTTCTTCTTCCCCAGTTTTATTGTCCTATGGATGTTTCAAAATTTTCATTCTTAGGCAAAGTAAGGAAAGTTCTCCATTTTTTTCCCCTATTAAAACACTGGAATTATTTCCATTGGAGATTATAATTTTGCCTGTTCACTGAACAGAAATGAGTCCAATTTAGAATAAGTAAAGGTTTACAGTTTCAAACATTTTGGCATTACTGATATTTCACAAACTTTTTTATTGTATAAATGATATATCATCCTAAATGCAAAGTATAGAAATTTATTACACTGAAGACATTTTAAGCATTGCACTTTAAAATGTTAATTTAAGTGAATTTTTATAGGTGTTTATATTTTCTTCCTCCCAAGTACACCAATCTATCTAAAAAGTAACATTTTCAAATTTTAGTGTATAAGATTGTTCTACTAAATGCATTCTTAGACACCTGCTTGAGTTTATCTATTGTTTGGCTTCTTTTCCAGTTAAAAGGAACCTTTTCACCTTAAGACTCAGGTCACACAGAGTATGCCTTTGCTATGGAAATAAATAAGGCAATCAGCAAGCCTGGGCTGGTCAGCCAGACTAAGAAGCCCTAGCCAGGATGTGCGTTATCCTCCCATACATGTTATGTAGGGTTTGTGGTGGCGTATCTTTTTGCACGTGTGTAAGTGCTGCGATAAACTGAGGTACTCTGAGTTGTGGGAGTACCTGTTGGTCAGGATCTCTGGGAGGGATATAGTCTGTTTTATTTTTGGTATCAAATTGGGTATGGCCCTATGCTACTTCTCCTGAACTGAACAAGGAATTGTAGAGCTTCTAAACTACACCCAAATTAAACAACTAAATTAGGCTAAAATCAGTGGTGTGACTTGAGAGTGTGAATTACAAGACAACATAAAAGGGCTGTTAGGTCTAAAATGGTTTTTCTTTCCATCTGTGTTGTTACTAACACAAAATAAATTAGAAACTTAAACTCCTACCATGTCCTGTAGCTTTCTTTACCAGCTAGCCTGGGTTGACAGCATGCCTGAATGCAGGTGGGAGATTTTCATTATGGAAAGGTAAATGAGAGCATTAGGTTCAAGGCGTAACTGGAAGCCTGGGTTAATTCTGGAGCTTTCACCCTTATTTGTTGCCTTATATATGGGTGTCTACTTTATATGTTAATACATATGTTAGATATTTTATACTTTAATATATGTTTTACAGTTTTTTTTGCCAAAAAAGAGTAAAATAACCAGTCCAATGGTATATGGGCTCAATACTACAGTGTACCATGAAACCCTGTGATTTGCTTAGCATGCTCAAGACTTACTGATATCAATAGGAATAGAGGGTGCACTGCATAAGAAATGAGCAAATCTATTCCTCCACAACGAACTTCTATTGAACATATATATGTATTTTGAAATTATTGGGCTTTGAATAGCTCTTAATCTGTATGCTTTATTTGTTTGTAAAATACCTACGTGTATTATTTGTCACATCTATTGTATTCTTATTTTCGATTTATGTATTTGACTTTTATGACTGACTTCTTTCCTAATGTTGTGTCCAATGTTGTGTGATACTTGGTGCTCTCATTGTCAAATCAGGAGGCTAGCAGGGCAAAGTGACAGGTTAAATGATCTCAAGAAATCTGAAGACATCCCTGAGATTAATTACTTTCTTCTTCAAAATCACTCTATTGATAAATACTCACCTTTCCTGTCATGCTGCAGGCCATCCAGCGAGAAAAGCCTGAGAAGTACAGGAAACTGCAAGATGCCAGCAGATCAGCTGAGGCCCTGGTGGAACAGATGGTGAATGGTAATTACATGGGAGTTGATTTAGATAATCTTCTTAGGGATTTTATAAACACATAGGTTCATATTTATCACAAGAATTATATTAGCAAATACTGTCTAATTGGAACAGTAAGGTAACATTACCTTATATTCTTTATTATTTCTGAATGTTAAAGCTGTTAATTAAAAAAGAGAAAAAATCTTACAACTTTAGTACCAGGAAAAGAAAAGTGTGTAAAACGTGCTCACAGTAATGAACTGTATATTAGCAATCTGTTCTGCATAGAGACTTAAGTTATAATCTTATTTTCTTACTGTGCCAAGCTTTTGAAGGTACATTAGCTCATCTGGGTTATTTCAGAGAATGCTTTGAAAGCTTCACTCTGAACAGTATTTAAAAAGTGTTTTCTGACCTTTATTATAATATACAATGTGTATTTTGTAATATACATATTGCTGTAATGTTTTGTATTATAGAAATGATAAAATTTTACTGGATTCTGGAAGAGATTTTTGGAATTTGGCTTTTCAAAGATAATAAATGTCAAATCTTATACAAATTTTAAAAAAGAAAATTAGTTGTAAGTTTTCATTTTTATCATTGATTTTTCCAAAATTTTAATATTTTGTCATGTCAATTTTTTGAACTTCTAGATATTTTTAAAGAAAAAAGAAAACTCAGAGACAGATGGTAGTAAAATTATAGGTTGTGTCATTGTTCTTTACATTAAAGAATGTCTAGCTTTGCAATAAAATACTAAACATAGGCCAAGACTTATCATACTGAGATGCATACCAAAAAAAAAGGATGTTGAATGCACTGATCTTCAGAATACATATTTTTAAGTTGTTGTAATAAAGAACCAAGAATGTAATGTGCTAAGAGTGAAATGCTTAAGCTTTCAGATACTAACTAGCCAAGCTAAACAAATGTGATGGAATCCATAGAATATCTTGCTTATGTAGAAAACGGTTACATTCTAAAGGTGGCCACCTTGGCATTTCGGGAATATTTAGTTACCATCACATTCCTTTAACAACTGTGGCAAGGATTCCCTTACCAGGCTTGGTGAATAGTCTGAAAGGTGTCTGGTAAAATTTACACTTTCTTTGAAATCATTTGGGCAGCATTTTCCATGACTGATCATATACAAAATATCTGTAACTTTTTGATACGCTTTCTGTCTGGGAGAAGTGGTTGTGCAGAAGTATTTAAGGCAGTATTTATTTCACAGTTGTGTGCTGACATATCAAAGTTGTTAGGACAGGTTTAACAATGCCCCCGCTCTTCCTTCGGCCAGATGCAGGCCTGCACCTTAAGAATTCCAGCTTCAATTTCATTAGATTTAATTTGTACTTTCAGGTGACCAATTTCTGTTTTAGTTGCAGATCGCACCAATACAATATATTACTTTTCCAGCACCTCACTACCTACCATGTCCAGTATCAAGTAGATTAATGTTTCCATCTTAAATATTCTTATGTGGTTTTAGCTCAGGATTCTCTTTTTTATTCTCCTTCAATCCATGGATCCACGCTTATAGATGTTGTGATCTTGATTGTGGCTAGAAGGTGTATCTATAAATTTTTCTAGAATTTCCCAAATTATATGTTTTTTTAGAAAGCACATGTTTTCCAGTGGGATATGGGCACAGGGTAGGCTAAATCAGCATAACTAAGTTCATTTCCTGTGAACTGCTGTGAACTCTATATATCATGTCATGTATTATGGCAACCTTGGTCACAAGAGTATTCAAGCAGGAATGACAGGTTGAGGACAAGTTAGATACCTATAAAAATTAAGTTTCCTTTTTTGTGATGGTTTTAGGGAAGAAACAATTCCTTTGAAAAGGGAAACAGCTCCTCCAGCCTTTAATCCTAAAATGCTTATTGGATTTTTCAGATCCTCCACAGCTGCAAAGGCCATTTCAAGAACAGTGTATGAAATGTTTAAAAGATGCAATAATCAGCATGAGGTGAAAGTGGTAGCAAGTAGAGTTAAATAGTTAACATTAGTTGAGGAGAACTGTAAGATGATTTTAACAAAGATGTTGCCGATGCAATATCTTGCTAGATGTTTATCTCATTACACTTTGAATCTAGAGGAAGTTAACTGCAGTGTTCAGGTTTTGTACTTTTAAGTACAAGGAATTTTCTGTTTATCTTCCAGTTCATTATGATTTTATGCAATAGAAAAAAAATGAGATTATGTCTAAATTGTTACTGAACTAAAAGAAATGTAAAGAACATTAAATCTACATCTCAAACTATAATGAACTTAAGCAGCTTTATGTTTTATACAGTAATTCAGATAATTTTCTTTAGTCTCCATATGGCTTGCTAAAATGTGTTTGGGACATGCAGGCTTAGTCTCTTTGTTACTTTTTCTTGATATCTGTTGATTTTCTGATCTCACTAAGAATGAAAGGAAAGAGTACAGCATAGGAAAGTTTGCTTACTGAAACTCCAAAATAAAGTTCAACAGAGCAAACTGACTATACCTATACACGTTCCTGTTCTACTGCTGGAACTATTCTTCATGGAGTGGGAAGGGACTGGAATGAAAGTGCATTCTTCCATCTGAGCGAGACACACATAGTTTAACATGTAGTGGAGGGAAAATATATTAAGTTATCTTGAATGAAAAATCTTTTTAACTTTTCACAGTCAGAATTTACAAACCACAAATGATGTGCTTCCATCATTATTCTGTGTAGTATTTTCTTAGGGAAACGATTCAGTGAAATAACTGATGATTGTCATGCATGTACAGTGTAATCTGTACATGTACAGTCTAAAAGACTGCTGTGGGCAAGCAGATTTAAGGTGTAGATCAGTTGTGATGTCCAAGGTCAAGTGATAACAATTTTAACTGCGATATCATTCTTTTTTTTTTCATAGTGATTAGATCTGAGCTAATAATTATTAGACTCTTAAGATTTAAATTATGCTATCAATAAATCCTCGGCTTTATATGTAGGATATGCTTCCTCTTTGCCCATAAAAAGATTTTGAGTGTAACTTCCTTTTGAGTGGAGCTTTCTCCTTGCCCATGCTTTTAAAGACGCATACCATGTCTGATTATCACAATTAATAAAAGCTTACATCTCCTCTTTTCCATTGTTTTTAGCTAAAATAGAATAACAAATCTGCTTATGAAACAGTGAAAAAGTTTAGGGGTTTGAGTGGGCACGACTATTATAGTAGTAATTTAGAATAAAATAGATAGGGCATCAAAATGACTACTCAGAGAAATTTGGTAGGCAGCACTAAAGTGAATACAAATGCGTTTGTTATGATAAAACACTTATTATTAAGTGCCTCTTTTCTAAGAAGGAAATTGATTATCTTGTTTCATTGTGAGTTACCATTTCACATATGATTATGAGTCAAAAGCTATAAAAACACAGATAATATTACTTTATGCTATCACAGATCCATAGCAAATGATAAATGCACTTAATAAGGTATACTTCATATTAAGTGGCAATTCCAAAGTACTTGCCTGTAAGGTGCTGCACAATTAAAAATATTCAAACACAATTTGTTATGTGTAGTACACAAGGTAATAAAATTAATGGATGCACTTTGGGTAATGATCTGTTTCCTCTGGGTACAATATATTTATTCACTGATTATATCAGCAGCTTTTAGAATATTAAACATGAAAAGATTGTAAGCCATTATTCCTAAAATAATAATGTTTTACCAGACAATAGGTTTTATAGTGTTCCTTCACCTGATTGTCAACTTTCGGTATATCTTGCTGCCATGAGTGAAACAGAATAAGAGGGCTGATGTTAATGTCATGAACGAAAAATGTTGTTTGACAAAGCTGCTAAAGATAATAAAAAAATCAATGCTTGTCATGGAAATGAGTTTCAGATTCTTGATTTTCACCAATTTAGTTATACTCTCATTGCATCAACTATCCAAATAGGTATTAATTTGTCATTTTAAATGAGAAAGAGGACTAACTCCTCAAAATAAGTCAAATGTGACCAAGTTCCAGTTCTGGATTAGAGTCTGGATCAATTGGTATACCAATTTGAATGGTACTGTGTAGAAACATTTAAGTGAAAGCCAGAGAAATAAGACAGGTTAATACATATGGCATATATATATTTTGTGCTGGGGCAAGAATTGTCTTTCTGTTACCTCTTTGATCGTTCGGCTTAGACTTTTATAGAAAATATTTATGAAGCGCAGGTAATTCATTATCTTACATTCCTCTGAAAAAATGACATAGAAACATCAAATAGGCAAATTTAAAGTTACCTGAGCTGTCTGTGAATTAAGAGAGGCTTAAGGGTGCATCCCATAGATATTTTCAGATGAGTTTTGCCAGGGTATTGTGTTGCCTAGTGGAGGTGCACTTCTGCATTATCTTACTAGCCACAGCTCCGCACCATTCCACCTTGTGCTTCCTACTTCAGTTACGCGAGCAGCAAAAGCATTTCTTTGTTGGTCTGTGCACTTGTGGAATCACATTTAGACACAACATTTGGATACAAATTAAAGATGTGTTCACGTATTTAAACATTATATTAAGAGGGAAAGAGGAGTGAAAGGAAGGAAAGAGGATCTGCTGAATCCAGATTTTGACCTGAAACGTAGTCCTGTCTCGATCCTTGAAAAAAATGTTACAGGGAAAAATATTTCTATCTAAGGAGAATCCATGGCTGCATCCTGCCCCTGGTAATCATAATCTTGTCTAAAGGTACTTTGGAGACTGTGACACCTGAAAAGGGAGGAAGCGAGGAATAAAGAAAAATAATCTTTTAATTTCTTCTCTACCAAACTCTTAGGTAGTGTCTCCTGGAGTTCAGAGGTAATCATGAACACAGCATCAAGGATATTTGCTCTCTGTTATGAGTATGCAGCATTTTTATAACCAGAGTCACAACCAGAAAGAAGCAATTGTTGAAATATAGCATAATTAAAAGCTTGTCTCCTAAATATGCTTTTTTTCTTGCTGTTCCTGTTATTCAGTATCTATATGGGTGATCATCTTTGATTGTTTTTTTTTCAGACATACTATGCCTTTCAGGTTCATGCTGCCTCTGCACATGTTGCTATATTTTAATTAGGTATTAATCATTAAAAAATGAAATTTTTATGCATACCACATCTACTGTTGGAAAAATAAAAAGGAAGAAAAAAAGGCTAGACCGCTGATGGATTTTACTCTTGAAGATGTGCCAAAACACTGTTTACCTCCTTATGCTTTATAAACTTCATTTTGTGCCCTTGCTCAGCCATTAAACTGTGCCATCCAGTTTACAAAGTATAGTATGTATATGTAGCTTCTGCAACCACAGCAATTGCCATTATATCTTGGTAGTGTGGGGACTCCTATCTTTCTACATTTTTGCTTCTACTTTGTGAAATCATGTACAATTTGCTTGGCTATGGCAATATCCTAGAAACAGAACATGTCCAGAGAACAGCTATCAGGTGCACAGTCTGTTTCCAAGTGACGCTGAATGGAATAGCCCTAAGCTGAATTCAGAATAGTATTTGCCAGGGAACTGTGGAGCTCCACCGCAGACAGTATGATCCCAGACTATGGTTTAGTATGATTTACCATATAACGTGCATTATACTAATTCCCTAGAAATTTTATCACAATCTAAGATCACCTTAATATTTTGTTTAAAAGGCATTTAGCTATAGCTAGGACACCGTTTTCCAAGTTTTACTCTCAACAATTGCAGATGAACTTTCCTATTTCGCATGCCTGATAAAGAAAATTTGTAGCTTATTGGGAGTATGGAATGCAAGTATAATATAAACCATATCATAGGTATGCCAAAAATCACATATATAGGGATGAAGTCTTTTGTTTTATTTGCATCTAAACTTAGTTTTAAAAAATACCAAAAAACCCCACATGAATTTGATTATTTTGATGAGAACATGCCTCTTGTTATACTGTTATATGACTCAGTGATTACGTTATTAAAAATGTATTTAAACATTCAGTACTACTCACTTGATTGAGAACTTTATTAATTTTGAAATCAGTATCAGTCTTATTGCTATATGTAGCATTACAAGTCATGCCAGTAAAAAGAGGTTAGGGGTTATATTTAAACCCTGCCTGACAGATAAATTAAATGCTAAGTTAATATTATTTTGAACTTGACCTGAGTGCCAAATTTCTGAAAAATTATAAATGATGTTATTGTAAGCCCTCTTGGTTCACCCTTGGTATATATTGTCTTCCTCTCTTCATATAATATAGAGAACTCTTTTACCTCTGGTTAATTCTAAATAATTCTCTTGTCTGTAATAACCAAGATTACTTTTCCTTTTTGAACCTTAATTTAATAATGATTATTGAACAGTAAACAGAAACAGGCAAACTACATCAGACAAACCAACCCTTGGCTGAAAATAAACAAATTGTCATGTGGTTTCTTAACTCTCAGGCTTGGTAGGATGTCTTCTGATGGCCACTGTCAGAGACAGGGGACTAGCCTAGGTGGAAATCTGATCTGAGCAACATGGTCATTCTTCAGTGCTTATGATTATATTCTAAAATACCATGTAACCCTAAAATACCATGTAACCCTAAACTTAAGAGTTGGATTGTCAAAAATATCAAAATAACTGAGGAACCTAGTTCCCGTTCATTTGAAATTAGTATTTTTTTTATCTAGATCATTTGTACACTTAAACTGTACCCAACATTCCTAAGCATTAATATCTAGTCACAATCCAAAATGTTTTCATCATCCAATTGTCATGCATTTTCTTATTTCTTAGAGCAGTTTTAACTATCTTTATATAGTATATCTCCAGCTTCATTCCCATTCTGTTACCTTAATGCACTTTATAATTCATTCCCATAGTAACAAAAGTTCCCTGACAGCAACTGAAAGTAGTTTTGAAATGCTTTCTCCACTGATATGTAAGGTCTGTATGTTCAGAGCTATTTGATAATAAATTGTTATCTGGATTTCTGAGCTTTGATACAGAAATTGAATTATGAAATTATTTTTTTCTTTGTGACTTAGTTATCTTTAAGTATCAAACTTCCCTTCTTTTCTTTCTAGAGGGCCTTAATGCTGATAATATCAGACAAGCCTCAGAGCAGCTGAAGAGTCGCTGGATTGAGTTCTGTCAGTTACTGAGTGAAAGACTGGCATGGCTGGAGTACCAGAAGAACATCATTGACTTCTACTCCCAGCTGCGACAACTGGAGCAGACAGCAATTACTGCAGAAAACTGGCTGAAAGCACAACCCGCACCAGCAACAGATTCTGCTACAGTAAAAACACAATTGGAAAGGTGCAAGGTTAGAGATCTTTTTAAAGTTTTTTGTTACATTGCGCTTCATATGTGTTCCAACAGTTGGCTAGATCATGGCATACACTATTTCAATAGAAAAGTGGAAAATTAACTTCTTATCTTTCCAAGATAAGTATTGATGATATATGTTCCAGGAATGGAAACTCATCAAAGTAAAGAGGCAACAGAACATAAGAACATAGTATATGGATATTTAAAATGGCCTTAAATGTTTAGTTACTTCAAGATATATAGGTGCCTAACGTTAGGGAACTAAGCACCTAAACAATTACTTATTTTATTCTGCATGGCTCTATTTCTTTGGTTCTTCATTAAGAAACTGTTGCTTATCACATTTATTGTAATGATCACGATCTGCAAATTGTTTTCATGGTCAAGTCCAAAATCCTACTATGCAGCCCATCTTACGTGTTATATATTCTGCATTTTAATACAGGGTGGACTGTGCAGTCAATGGAGAAATATTCTCCTATCATCATATGACAGATTCACAATAGTTGTACAAAACCAGTCGTACCAATTCACTCATTCTTCCTGAAAGTTTTCAGTGTTGTGTGCTGCACAGCTGTAGAAATTTGTTTGTCTTCCTTACTGCAGACAACTCTGTGGGAATTGTGTCATGACAGTCACTCTTTCCCCTGTATCTTGCTTTTGAACTAGCACAAGAAGATTTTTGAAGGGAGCATAAATACAATACCAGTTTTAGAAATCTGGTCAACCTGTGAGGAAAGGCATAAAAGTTGAGAGCTTTGCCTGCCTACAAGCTAATATTATTTGACATCAATCTGATCTGTAATTTCAGATGTTGTAATGAACTATAAACTGCCTGAAATACTTATAGAAGTTTGACTTCACGAAGTCCCTGGTTCCAGAAACTCTCAAACTGAAGTTTTTTGTTTTTAGTCTTTCAAGCTCCACATGGAAGGAAAGCTCCTCAGGCATGCAGTTTGAGTAAACAACCTATCCCACTTTCTTTGAGTATTACAGTACTGAAATGATAATGGCATACAAAAGTTACTTTCAAAATAGTAAGAGCATCATGTTGGGAGAAGAAATATTGATTTGTGAGAAAAGATTAAAATGCTGATGTGATTTGCTTTTAGTTTTACTGGTGCTGTTGGAAGCAAAACAACTTTTATGTGCATCAAAACACTAGTGATTTCATGGCAAAAAGATCATTTATTGCATGGCTTTATCTTGATTTTTTTTTTATTTTAACATACAGGATGAAATCATCCGCTTATCAACCCTTCAGCCTCAAATTGAACAGCTAAAGGCTCAAAGTCAAGCACTGAAAGAAAGAGAACAAGGGCCAGTGTTTGTGGATGCTGACCTTGCTGCTTTTATCAACCATTTCAAACAAATACTTGCTGACATGCATGCCAGAGAAAAGCAGCTACAGACCAGTAAGTGTTCATGGCAAGAAATCAATTTACTTTACTAACATGCAAAGAATAGGTGTATATATTTTTCAAAAGGAAGAAAATGCTATGCCAAAACTGAAAGTTGACTTTATTTCTGATTAAAGATATAATCATGCTAGTGACTATTTTATACTTTCTTTATTTGATTATGAAATTAAAAATAAAATGTCAGATTACAGCATAAATTAGAGCTATCTCAACAATAAGGGAATTACTTTTCCCTTTCAAGCAGTGATATCTGTAAATGACTGTACTGTTCTGAAATTGCACATAGTTCTAGCTCCTTCTAGTGGATCTTTGTAGTATTCCTACTGAATTATTTCCTGGGGACGTTTGGAATGATTTCATTTTAAAAGATATTTTTTTCAGTTATGCTGCATCTTTTTTGTGCTGCTGTAGTTATTTTACATACGCATGCACAAACTGAACTGTAGAAAATGAGTGAAGAGAAGTAAAAAGTTTATTCATGACTCTAAAGTTAAGCCATACAATGGATAATATTTAAAAATTCTTAATGCCACATTATTTTATCTGTTTAAAATCATTTGCCTTTCTACCAGCAGGAAAATATTGTAAATTTTAGCTTCTTAATGATTTCTTCTATATCTGATTTTATGTAAGTGCTCTTTTTACCTCACCTTATTTGGCTATAGCAAAATTTATGAACTGAACTGTTGGTTAGTCTGGTAAAACACGTAGTGTTCATTGCCTGCATTGTAACTTCATAAACTTTGATTAAGGAGTTCCCAGCTGCTGCTGTTCATTCCCACTCCTGTGCTGCAATATGCACCTCCAGTCTGTTGTCCAGCCAGATAAGTAAGTGTCCTGAGGAGGCACCACTGAACAGGTGGGGATGAGTGTCCTCAACTCGTACAGAATAGAAGGCAGTATTTTATGTAGCCTCCATACCATTTCCCTGTAGTTGCTCTTCCTTCATTTGCTCCTGGGAGATGGCTAGCCCATGAGTGCTCCCCAGCACCACATGGTCTAGAAAAGTGAGTCTGGTCTGTTAATCTTATTTTATGCAGCTGTTTTGCATCTCAAGAGCTTCCACTCAAGTGGTTCAGCTGTCAGGATGAGATTGTTTTATTCCATACAGTACATACCTGTTGTGATATATTATGTGAGGTGGTTATGTCAATTATGTTTTATTTATCTTCAGAATATTACACAGAATTTTATCCAGAGTGCTAATTTCCTGTTATAACTCTGCCTTACATAGGAACAGTCATGCTTGGGATATTGCTTTAGGTATAATCCTCTTTCAGGAAGGTTTTGAGAATCAAGAAATATAAAAAAGCAGAAGCTGAAGCTGAGAAAATTTAGTTATGTTTTAATTTCTTCTGTCTTTGGTGACTACTTTTCTTTTGTTTAAACTAGATAGAAAAAAAGGCCATACCCCTTGTCTTTATTCTAGCTGTAGTTTAACAGACATGGCTGAGCATTTTAGAGATTTCTACCTCATTTGCATAATTTCTTTGTAGTTAATTTCTTCTATATATAGGAGAATTTTTTAAAAGACTGAATAGTTTTGTAGATTAGTGGTAGTATTTGTTCCTTTTTTCTTCCCTGTGCTATATATCCTAAATGTGCTAACAAGATTTCCCGAGTCATCATAATTTTTTTATTATGTTCCATTACTTCAGTATTTTTTTAATGGATAGGAATATTTAAATATTGTGATTCTGTTTGTCTCAAAGGGAATTTTATCCCCTCTCATAATTTCCCCTAGTTCGAGGAGACTGCCTTCCTCATATTTTCACTGATTTTTTTAGGTTCATGACTGCTTAGTAGCTTCTTTATGCTATACAGTAGATTTCTTAATAAAATATTAGAGATGATTTCATTTTTTCTCAAAAGTTTTTCCTAATCATTTGATTAGCATTTCTTGTTATGAAACCTTTAAAATCTGTTGTATTTGGATTTTTCACAATTTGCAGTGTTGTTTATGGAAGAAATACAACTCATAAAATATGAGGAAATAGAAGCTTTTTTTCTTACTTCATAGACTGTCAATATATCCATAACTAACTGATCCTTTTGAAGACGATGTAGCTGTCATTCGGCTTCCCCCTAACCATACTTAGAGTAGTTTCTTGAGTACTGGTATATAGAAAAAATAGAGGACAGACAATGCTTCAGTGGTATACACAAGAGAGCAGAGTGGGCGATCCTGGGAATCATTTGAATATGAATAATGTGATTTCCCAAGGTAATTCTTAGTTCTGTAATTGCCTTGGTGAAGACTGAGAAGTTGGGCTTTGTATCTACTTGCCTGGAAATGAACTGCTGCCGTGCCAGAGAGATATCTCGGGAGCAGTCTGGTCAGCCTCCCCCTTCCATTCCCTCTCATCAGAGGGAGAGCTGACCGTGTCAGGTACGTACTCCCGGGCTCAGACCATGTCCCAGGTAGTTGCCGATTCGTTCCAAAGTGTATGCTGTTCCCTGACGGCACTGAGCTCTATTAAAGCTTTTCTGTTTTTCAGTCTGGCTGCAGTGAGCTGCTGTCCGGCTATAGTCTTGAATGCAAAGCTTTCATATGTGCTCAGTTTGACAAAACTGTTCTCAAGCGAGTTTGTGAGGGCAGGGAGATCATTAGCTCTTTAGAAAATAACTGAAAAAAGTAAAAACTAGCTTTTGTGGCAGGTGAAATTAAGAACACAAGGTGGAGCTAGGAAAGGTGAAGTTATGTTTATGGATATTTTTCTCTGCTTAACAAATTCAGTATTCATGCTTTGTGCTTTCCTTTCAAATTTTGATTCTACATTGGCAGGATCAGTAATTCCCAAAGGAGAAGTTGTTATTGTTGTTGTTATTATTAATGATGAACCATTCACCTGCATTCAAATGATGTTTCTCCTGTTTATTTCAGAAAGGCCTGTGCAAGGTTTTTACCTTCTGTGTCATGTCAAGATTTTTTAGACATTTTGTTTATACACCCCATCTTTATTGCTATTTTGCAGATACACCACTTTTCTCCCTAGTCAGCTAGTACGGTGTCTTAAACTAGGCTGCATTTCATAGAGTTCATGCAACTCAGTCTCAGGATAACTTGGTAACAAACGGCAGTAACCATAATAGTTTGATGATCATTTGGAGTTTTAATTTGTCATTTTTCTTAATCTTTGTTTAAAGTTTGAACTACTAACTTACTTTGATGCTCTAAGTATCTTAGAGATGGGATATGAATGACAGTGAAATTGTTATGGTATGTACAATAATTTTACTCTAATCATTGTGTACTTGGGAAATAAAAATTTAAAGCATATGTACTGTAAATGTCATAACTGCAAGTTAGTCTTAAGACTTATCAGAGTTGAACTATGGTTTAATAATAATAATAATAATTATTATTATTATTATTATTTCCATTTGGTTTTGAGGGATAAAGTTGTTTGCTTAGATTTCTTTTAATCTGTCTTTTGTGATGAATTCTGAGCTATCTGTGAGAAAACAGTATTTTAGTAAGTGGCATCCAGGTAATTGCATGCATTTCCTCAGGTAATTGTTTTTCTTAAATAAAAACAGAAAATAAAAAGAACTATGAAATGAACCAGTATTAGATAATTCCTCTACTCTGCAGGCCATTTAGCCTTTTTCCTCTGTGCCAAGCTAATAAGTATAGAAAATAAAACACCTACAAAATTTTGCATATTTAGAGAAATATATATTGTTACATTAAATCTTATGGAAGTGCAGAAGCTCTTTCTTTATGATTTCTTTTAAGAGGTGAATGAATGGAAAATTAGAAGTGTTAAAACACTTGCAGAAAATTGATAATATATTATGTAAGACCCTTAAAGATTCGACTTTGATGATGGGAAAAGAGATGGGAGAGAAGGCAATCACAGCTTTTATGAAGCCATCAATACAGGAGAAGAAGCAAAAGAGCTTCCCAAGAGCTAGACTTTGATGAATACCTTCAAAGATATGTATTATGAAATAAGCCACACAAAGGTTTTGGGAAAAACTACGTATGGTTTTAAACAGTTACAGCTGCTATTGAAAATATTTTTATTGGAAATATACGCAATTCAATGTAGACTCTCTACTGAAATGATCCCACAGATTGTATTTGTTGCCTTTCTTCTCCTTTCGCAATGTTGTGATGAATAGTGAGATTTGTCCTGACTATAGAAGAAGCACAGGGTAGAGTATCCAGTGTGATTTGATATCTGTTGAGATAATTATATTCTCTTTTCATTCCTGGTTTGGAAAAGAGTTTTGACTGGAAGTCTAGTGTCAAAAAGGGAAGCTGGGAAGAGAAATGAAGAAATATATTCTGCTTATGTGCAGAACTAGTCTCAAATGTTTAAGTATTTTTGCTTACTAAAAATATATGATAACCAAATAACTATCTGCACATTTAATTTCCAAATTTAAGTACCCTCTCTCTTAAATAAATAAGCAATTGTAAATATATTTGCCTGGCAGCTTCCAAGGGTTGCATTTGTCCCACCAGAATGCTTTCCCTAAGAGTGGAATAGAATTATGCAGCAACATTTTCTATTATAATATGGAATGTGAACTGTATTTTGGCTTTTCACAGTAACATATTTGTTTGTTTCCCTCAGTAATGTGTTGTTACAATCCTGTCATGAGCATACTGAAGCTATAGCTTGGGTGGTGGACATGCTATAGCTTTATATCAATTCAGTTCTTCATATAATATAGCAGAATCCATATTAATACACTGTGCTTCTCATGTCGACTCCTATCCATAAACATCAGTATCACCTAGCAAAATCTAATATAAAAATAAACATGGCTGTATTTGTTTCTATGTTATGAGTATGGGGACTTTAGAGATTCATACTGACTACAGAGAGATCCCAAATGTGTATTTTAGCCAGCTAAAACTAAGTGACGTGATTCCCGCTGTAGGAGTTTGACTGAGTTCTAGTCACTGGTATCATGAGTAGGAAAAATAATATAGGCACTTATTAAATTTAATCTGAAAATGTGTTCATATGTTTGATTGTGAACGAAAATGCTGATATATTGTCAATCATAGAAAAATCTAGCTCAGCAAAAGGCATTGTGAATTAGTATTTCATGATTAGTAGTCTGGAAAAATGAAGTGGAAAAAGTATTGTTTCACTGAATTTAAAAGTGTTTTTTGAATGGAATATTTAATAATCAAATTGGAAAGCCACTAACTAGTTTAAATCAATATCTCTGATCCAACTTCAGTTCTTATTTAGTCCTGCGAATAGTGGAGAACATATTAGTTAAAACTGGAGAAAATGCTAGCTATGTTTGTTTGGCTCTTAAACTATTCTTACTGGCAAACTTTTGGGCTAAGAGTTTTAGGCAGTTTTGTGGAGCTTATTGTTAACAGCAAATCTCATGTGTTTTTCATCTGTTCTGAGATACTCTTCAGTAATACTGAGAATATCTATTCTTTTATGTAGCTGCTTGAAGTCGTATGCTAGTCCTAAGATTTGTTTTTCATTTAAAAGAAAAATTATTACTTATGGAAGTCAAAGGTTACATCAAAATACTGAACCCCATTTCATATTTTTAAGCAAAAATTCAGATTGAGTATTATGTTCCTTTATCTATCTAAGCTATTAAAAATAATATATCCATTCACTTGGAGTGATATGTTTAAATGAATGTTCTATTCTAAAGTTGCAATTGTTTGGACTAAATGAGTCACAGACAATACAAATTAACTAAGGAAATAAAAAGATTTAAAATGGCATTTTGATAGACTTGCTGATAAGAATGGTGATAAGATGGAAAATGCCTGTTTTCTGTGTTTCCAAGAATTTATCTTATTATTGCTTACACCACAAAGGAAGAAATTCTTGTCTTTCACGGTAGCAAATCCTGTCTCTTGTAACTCCCCAGAGCTCTGTCGCAGGTCAGATTAGCCAAGATTTTGAAAAGGAGAAAGTACACCTGAGAGTGTGCATACTTCACAGTGGAGAACTTAAATGGACCTGAGTTTGTGTATATTGGGCCTGCGGAAAATATAACTTTTTCAAGTAGCTTTCAGTTGGTCAACCAAAAAATCAAGTTAAAATCAGAAGTACGTTCTACCAAGCATTGTTTTATGACTATGTAAGCAAGCTTGCACTTAAAAATTTTGCTAACTGTGTTTGGTAAAATTGCTTTTTGGACAGCTATATCATTTTTTTCAGTACAGTTACTTCTGAATCACCAGAGACTTATATGGGAGATACAGATAGGTGTTCTATATTTTTTGAGTTTTTACATACTTCCTTATTATGTTGGAAAATGATTCATTTCCAGCCAGCTATGTTATTTGTATGTACGTTTCTCAATGACTATACAGGAAACTACTCTTGAGCGCAGAGGGAGCAACTCCACTAATGAGCTGCTCATGTCTGGGCCAGATGTTGTCTATTTAAGGCAGCTGTAATGTTGGTCTAATGAGCACAGTTCAATCAAATTCAGCTTTAATGTAGAAGAGAGATTCATCTTCTAAGCTTTTAACAGATGTCTTAACCAGAACATTTTCCTTGAACAGAAACATTAAACACACAAACATGGGCCATAAAAGGGAACACTGTTTCCTACTGCAGTTCTGAAATTAGATTTTAGATTAAATGCAATGGTTTGTCTGTTGATCTCTACATGTATATGTTTAAACTGATTGTCTTGGCCACAGAGGTTGTGATGTGATCATAGGTCTAGAAAGCAAAATGATACAAAGCTGATAAAATGACAGAGATGTCATAAATGTTTTGAAAGTATTCTGCTTCTATAAATCTTTGAAAAATCTGGTCCTAAAGTACTGGGCCTATTGCAATCTGTGGCAAAATAGCCATTGACTTCAAAAAAGCTAGGTCTTTTATCAGAAGTCTTCCAGTATTATTGACAGCAAAACAAATTATGAAGTGAAAAATGATTTAATTTCTTTCCCTTTTCTTCCCCATTGAATGCAGTTTTTGACAGTTTGCCTCCTGTACACTATAAAGAGACAATGAGTACTCTACTTCTGTGGATTCAGCAGTCAGAAACTAAGCTCTCCATGCCTCAGGTTACAGTTGCTGAATATGACATCATGGAGCAGAGACTCAGGGAGCTCAAGGTGAGTGTTCAAACTCTGCAAAATAACCTCCCAAATAAAATGTATTGAGGAATAGCACCCTGGCTGCTCTACGTCATGAGTGTGTTGAAGCCTATGTATCTTGGATGATTTATATCCATTAGGGATTTAGCCAAGGGCTTCAGGAGACAATAAATACTTATTTATATTGATTCTTAAAAGTTAAAGCATTGAAAATGTCCTTCAGCATTGAAACCAATCTTGTGAGATATTAAACATGTTAAGGAAAAGCCTTTGTTTGTCCCCATGATATATGAATTATTCCTTTGAAGATAGTTCTAGTCTAGTTAAGTATAGATTTAGCTCATTTTATTTTCTAACGTTCACATGAAAGTATTTATGCTTTGGAAAAAGCAACATGTGCTTTATCAGATTTCCTGTCAGATTTCTAAGCAGACACATATGTGGGACAAGTTTTACCAGTGGGTAAAAAGCTTCTCTGCATTTTGATGGTTTTACTGTCTGATGGGTAATGACCATGTTGTTTGATGCAATTAGCAGTGAACATGTAGATATAAACGTTAGAATATAAGAAAGAAAAAGATAGACATAGCAAATTTCAGGTAAGAATCAAACAAGTTTTGAAAATAAGTTGTCAAATAATTTGAATAACGAAAGCAGTTCTAAGTTTATTATTTATTTTTCTCCCTCTATAGTCTGTTTCTGTTGAAAGTGTAATCAGTAGGACCATAGTAAGTTTCTATCTTAAATAATGAAGTATGGTGGATCATCTATATTAACAAATATATATATTGGTTTTATTCTCACTTAAGCTAAAAATCCTACTTGTATGAGAAAAGGAATTCTAAATTGCTCTGTAGAATATGTCATTGGATACTTTAGTAAAGGTGGCATGTACAGTATTCAGACCTTTCCTCTGCAATCTCACCTGTATTTGTGAAGTTTGCTCAGAATAGCACAGTGCATGATTTAGAATACTATACTGTTCTTATGTCATAGGCTCTGCAAAGTTCTCTCCAAGAACAGCAAAAAGGCCTGAACTATCTCAGCACAACTGTGGAAGAGATGTCCAGGAAAGCCCCTGCAGAAGTCAGCAAGAAATATCAGTCAGAGATTGAGGGAGTCCTTGGCCGCTGGAAGAAATTGTCAGCGCAGCTGGTGGAACATTGCCAGAAACTTGAGGAGCTTATGACTAAGCTTCAGCGATTCCAGGTTAACAAAGCTTTTTTACCACAAACTACTGTCTGGTTGCTTGTAGCCATGGTAATGGGCACAACATGCATTTATACACAGCAAGAAAATAGCTGTAGACTGAAATCTCAAAGCAGCACATAAATACAAGATTTCTATTTGCAAGGCACACTTAAATCAGGAAAAAAGTGTGTTAAGATCACAGAATCACAGAATGGTTGAGGTTGAAAGGGACCTCTGTGGATCATCTAGTTCACCCTCCTGCTCAAGCAGGGTCCTCTAGAGCATATTTCCCAGGATTGCTTCCAGGAGAGTTTTGAATATCTCCAGTGAAGGAGACTCCCCAGCCTCTCTGGGTAACCTGTTCCAATTCTTTGTCACCCTCACAGTAAAGAAGGTTTCCCTCACATTCAGATGGAACTGCCGGTGTTTTGGTTTGTGCCCATTGCCTCTCATCCTATTGCTGGGCACCACAGAGAAGAGTCTGGCCTCATCCTCTTGACACCCTCTCTTCAGATACTTGCACACACTGATCAGATCCCTCATGAGCCTTCTCTTCTCCAGGCTGAACAATCCCAGCTTTCACAGAATCACAGAATCACAGAATCGTTTAGGTTGGATGGGACCTCTGGAGATCATCTAGTCCAAGCTCCCTGTTCAAGCAGGGTCACCTAGAGCATATTGCCCAGGATCACATCCAGACGGGTTTTGAATATCTCCAGGGAAGGAGACTCCACTACCTCTCTGGGCAACCTGTTCCAATGCTCAGTCACCCTCACAGCCTCTCCTCATAGGAGAGATGTTCCGGTCCCTTCATCATCTTAGTAGCCCTTTGCTGGACTTGCTCCAGGAGCTCCATGTCTCTCTTGTATGGGGGGAGTCCAGATCTGGACACAGTTCTCCAGATGAGGGCTCACCAGGGTGGAGTAGAGGGGGAGGATCACCTCCTTCGACCTCCTGGCTACACTCTGCCTAGTGCACCCCAGGAGACCATTAGCCTTCTTGGCCACAAGGGCACACTGCTGCCTCATGCTTAACTTGTTGTCCACCACCACTCCCAGGTCCTTCTCTGCAGAGCTACTTTCCAGCAGGTCAACCCCCAGCCTGTACTGGTGCAGGGGGTTAGTCCTCCCCAGGGGCAGGACCCTGCACTTGCCTTTGTTGAACTTCAGGAGGCTCCCCTCTGCCCAGCTCTCCAGCCTGTCCAGGTCCCTGTGACTGGCAGTACAGCCTTCTGGTGTATCAGCCACTCCTCCCAGCTTTGTATCATCAGCAAACTTGCTGAGGGTGCACTCTGTCCCTTCATCCTGGTCACTGATGAATGAGCTAAACAATATTAGACCCAGTATTGACCCTTGGGGGACACTGCTAGATACAAACCTCTAATTAGACTCTGCACCACTGATCACAACCCTCTAAGCTCTGCCATCCAGCCAGTTCTCAATCCACCTCACTGTCCACTCATCCAGCCCGCGTTTCCTGAGCCTGCCTATGAGGATGTGATGGGAGACAGTGCCAAAAGCCTTGCTGAAGTCCAGGGAGACAACATCCACTGCTCTCCCCTCATCTACCCAGCCAGTCATTCCATCAGAGAAGGCCATCAGATTGGTTAAATATGATTTCCCTTTAGTGAATTTTTCCCCATGCTGACTACTCCTGATCACCTTCTTGTCCTCCACATGCTTAGAGTTGGCCTCCAGGATGAGCTGTTCCATCACCTTTCCAGGGGTGGAGGGGAGGCTGACAGGCCTGTAGTTCCCTGGGTCCTCCTTCTTGCCCTTTTTGAAGAGTGGAGTGACATTGGCTCAGCCACCTTTCCTGTTCTCCAGGACCTTTCCAAGAGGATGGAGAGCGGCCTAGCGATAACATCCGCCAGCTCCCTCAGCACTCATGGTTGCATCCCATCAGGGCCCATGGATTTATGGATGTCAAGTTTGGACAAATGATCTCTAACCTGATCCTCCTCCACCAAGGGAGAGTCTTCCTTTCTCCAGACTTTCTCCCTGGTCTCCTGGGTCAGGGATTCCTGAGGCCTGGCCTTAGCAGTGAAGACTGAAGCAAAGAAGAAATTCAGTCTCTCTGCCTTCTCTGTGTCCTCTGTTGCCAGGGTTCCCTGCCCCATTCAGCAGCAGGCCCACATTTTCCCTAGTTTTCCTTAAGTTAATGATGTATTTGAAGAAGCCCTTCTTGCTGTCCTTGACATCCTTTGCTAGATTTAATTTCAAATAGGCCTGAGCCTTCCTCGTCGCATCCCTCCATACTCTGACAATGTCCCTATATTCCTCCCAAGTGGCCTATCCCTGCTTCCACCTCCTGTACACTTCCTGCTTCTGTTGGAGTTTTGCCAGGAGTTCCTTGCTCATCCATGCAGCTCTCCTGCCCGCTTTGCTTGACTTCTTACTCAAGGGATGCACCGTTCTTGAGCCTGGAGGAGGTAAGGCTTGAATATTAACGAGCTCTCTTGGACTTCTCTTCCTTCTAGGGCTTGATCCCATGGGATTCTTCCAAGAAGGTCTCTGAAGAGGCCAGAGTTAGCTCTCCTGAAGTCCAGGGTTGCAACCCTACTCATTGCCCTGCTCCCTCCTCGTAGGATCCTGAACTCCACCACCTCATGGTCACTGCAGCCAAGGCTGCTCCCAGCCTTCACACCTCCAACCAGTCCTTCCTTGTTTGTTAGTATAAGGTCCAGCAGCACACCTCTCCTTGTTGGCTCCTCCATCACCTGTGTCAGAAAGTTATCATCAATGCTTTCCAGGAACCTCCTGGATTGTTTGTACCTCGCTGTGTTGTTCTTCCAGCAGATGCCAGGGTGGTTGAAGTCCCCCATGAGGACCAGGGCCTCTGATCAAGAGGCTACTTCCAGCTGTCTGTAGAAGGCCTCATCTACTTCCTCCTCTTGGTTAGGTGGCCTGTAGCAAACACCCACAACAGTGTCACCCATGTTAGTCAGCCCTTCAATCCTTGCCCTTATTTGCAAGGATTTAATGTTCGACTCTTTTTTTTAATTGAAAGGGTTAATTAAAGAATATGGAAAGCAAATTACTGATTACAAAGACTGTCATGCTAGAGACAATAACTGAGAATCAGTCTCTCAAAATCTATTTTCAGCTCTCTCACTGAGTCATTATATGATTTGAGTTCCTCAAGTGAAACTCTTCCAATTGCTGTAGCACTACTTTTTTATTTTGAGTGGTAACAGAGCTTTTCTGTGTTGTGTTCTGGCAGAGATATAGGCAATAAAACATGCAACTTCCAAAATGAGCCTGAAAATTAGATTGAAGTCATGAGGATTTATTAGGTGAGGCTGAATTAATTGCTAAGCAGAAGTAGTCTGAAGCCATAAAAGAAAATGGTAAACACACATGCATGCACACAGCATCTAAACACAAACACTATCTGAAAGGTATAAAGTTGCCCGCTCCTAGACACATAGAACTTGGGCAAGAATGATCAGAGTGCAGGCTAAAGAGTTAATGACAGTCGCAGATAAAATTAGTTTTGCCTGTTTGCTGTGTTTGCATTTTTTAGAGTATTTTGGAATTAAATTGGAATGAATTTAAGTCATGGTGCCAAAATGAATTATACTATCACCAGTCAGTTTCTGTGTGATGCAATAAAATGTCTTTTTAATAATCAGAATGACATTAAAACGCTAAAGAAGTGGATGGCTGAAGTGGATGTTTTTCTGAAAGAAGAGTGGCCTGCCCTTGGTGATTCAGAAGCACTGGAAAAACAGCTTGAACAGTGTACAGTGAGTATTACCTGCCTGTTTGATGATTATTTTTTCTTCTGTGAATTGTTAGTTTATATAGCAGTGACACAAATGATCACAGTTCCTAAAAATAGACTTATGTTATGAGGAGATTTCCTTCTGCAATGTGCTTGAGCCTCTTACATTTCCTGGGCTTGAAGGAAAATTCTATAAAAAGTGGTAAACTTGAAAACGGAGAGAAGGCATACTGTGACTGTATCATTATGTATTTATAGCAGAAGGAAAACAATAACAAGAGAGTACTTGCAGCAAATAATAAGTTAAATCTCTGGAAACTTAGGATATGTGTTTATTTAGTTTATTAAGTTTACAAACACTCCATGTGTATTTATTATACGCTATGTAATCTGTGCCAGAAGATCTTTTTCTGCATCTATAATTCACACATGATTTACAGGCTCTTCTGACTCTACCAAAAGAACTTGCAGGTATTGTGAATTATGCCCATTTTCCTCACTAAAGTTACAAGTTCCAGGATTTTCTCCCTGTAGAGTTTTAAAGCATCACGAAGTATTGATATTTCTATCACAAAGTTTGCAAATTCTTCTGCCTGTCCCAACAGAGTGTGTAAGTGTAATGAATCTTGTAAACCATAGCAGTCCATGGCTATATCTTTAAAGGGATTTACAAGTTCTATAAATGTTCTGGCAGGAGCTGTAATTATTATGAACCATATATATTTGCCTTACAGGACTACAAGCTTCCCAGAATTTCTCTGTGTTTATGTTAGCCCTTACTTAAATAAAAATGAACATTAAATATATAAGAGAAGTCTTATCTTTTACACAGTAGTAAGTTACATGCAACTCTTTTGGAATCTGTCTTGTAAATTTGTAAACAATTCATACAAATATTACCCACTGTTGTCAGATACATAATAAAGTTACCAAAGTCATCATTGTCTCCTATGTGTTTACATTTCTAGCATGTTCTACCGTGTAAGAAGCTCAGGTAACATCAGGATCAATACAGAAGGCCTTAGAAAATAAGATTAGAGGTGCCTTAAGTCCTAATGCAAGTTGGAACTACCTCAGAGCTTAAATAATATTCAAACACCTGCCTATATTTCTTATAGTCTAATTCTAATAACTGGAAATAACTTAAGAATATCACCATTCAGATCATTTTAAGGCAGTTATCAGGTCAATTACCGACCAAAGGGTAATGTCAGCATATCTAAGTAAGATGGCTTCACAAATAATTTTGCACTATCACGGTAAGATGTTATTTCACAAATATGAGAAAAACATTTATGCAATACTGTAATACTATTTAAAACATTATATGATACATTTTGCAAAGAAACTTTATCTGATATAGAATAGCTTATCATAGTACAATTGCTCATTCCTTTCTTGTGTTCATCTTCGTAGTAATGTGTGTTAGTTGTGCTTATATTATCGAGAGCTCTGGACCAAGCGCATAGCAGAATCTCATGTAGACACGTTTTTATAGGAATGTTGAGTCTGAAATACTTTATATGAATACTACTTTCCTAATCTTCTGCTATTCCTTTAGGCTTTAGTAAATGATATCCAGACAATCCAGCCCAGTTTGAACAGTGTTAATGAGGCTGGGAAGAAAATGAAGAGTGAAGCAGAGCCAGAATTTGCTTCCAGAATAGAGACAGAACTAAAGGAACTCAATGCTCAATGGGAACACATTTGCCAACAGGTATCGAGTCTCCTGCTGTGACTAGTTCTTTTTAAATTAATATTCAGATTTCTCATTGGCAGAATTTCTCCTCCTGTGCATATCCAGTAGATATGAAACAGAATCTGGACCTACTCGGTTCACACTAATTAAACTTCCATCTTCAAAATTTTGTCTAGCATGTAGCAATACATGCGAAGTAGGTACCTTTGTGATACTATATCTTATTATTGCATAAGAAAATTAATACCTTATATCTTAACAGCTATGCAATTTATTGCTCCTGCAGAATTATTTTTCTGATAGTGGTATGTAGGTACTTGCCAAAAAGTCAAGTTCTATATTTAGCCAATGTGTTGCATTTTCTTCTGTATCTTACGCACATGTCATTACACTAGATAAAAATTTGCAAGACATTAAAACAGTGAAGAATTCAGAGTTCAATAACCTATAATTACAAATATGCGCACATATGCATCTCTCTAAATTTCAGTCTCCAGTGACCACACAAATTTGCAGGAATGGGGCATAATTAGAAAGGATAGTTGTTTTATTTTAATTAGGGCCATTTTTAATAGATTATTTTTGCAGCTAAAGGAAGCTGAAAATTGCTAATATTATATTGATGGCATTAGGATTCTCATTCTTTACACTTCATAGTCACTGACAAAAGGAAATTTCTTTCAGGTTGTAGTACTTTCGCTTTTATCTATGTGATCATTTTGTTATCTACTTTTTTTTACATATATTTGCATAATACTATACCCATTACCTTTCAATATGGTGTACTGTTTTCTAAAATTATTATGCTTTACTAATAAACAACTAGCAATCTTTGAAAACATATTTATATATACTTTGAGACTGACCAGTCAGGATCAGCTTCCCTGAATCAAGTAAAGCTTTTCCTTGGAAAAACTTGGAACATTTTTAATAGAGAAAACCATAGAAAAACCAAGATGATGGTTAATGATTTACTCTAGATGTATGAAGTGTCTCAAGTTTCAAAACAATTTTCTGGCCTGCCATTGCTTATTACTGCTCATCACCATATTTCTTCCCATTCCCTGTGTCCCACATCTCTGTTTAAACAAAAGAACAATATTTTCTGATAACTTTGGCATTTTTTCTGTGAAATAACTAACCTCACCTCAGCTGGAAAACCAAATACAGAAAGGAAAAGTCTATTTATTGTATTTAAACCAAGAAAACAAAGAAATACCTCCAAGGTGATGATTTTAGATTTAGTAGCTCTTTGTAGGTTTTTCTTCCATTAATTTGTCAAATGTCTTTTTGGGCCCACAGGGTCCAGTATTTACCTTTGTGAAATACAGCTCAACTATGATATATGTTATACATTTTCAAATAGTATTATGTAATGGTTTCTCCAGTGATATCATGTTTGATGATCTTTCGCTACGAAGTGCCATGTTCTTCAGAAATATAGGGTATGTTACAAAGGCGTCCCACCCTCAGAAATAGTGTCCGCTCCAGACTCAATAGCTGGAAATAGTACTGTACTTGAGCTAAGGAGACATACTGAGAAATGTAAGGTCTTCAGTTATTTCGAAATAAGAGGTGAAACCTTCTAGAAGTCAGAATTCAGAAGAGATGCAGTACCCATTTTATAGACAGAGAAATTGGACCTGGTATTGTATGCATGATTTTGCATGTGCAGAATAGCTTCCTTACATTTTTCTTGTAGGCATAGTTATAGAAAAAAATTATCTTTGAAATGTGTTAGCCATTTTATTAACCCCATTTTATTAACCCCATAGTCTTTCCCCTTTGACTAATGTGAAGTTTTTAATTGCCTATTTTTGTAGTATTTTTTATTAACCCCATTTTATTAACCCCATAGTCTTTCCCCTTTGACTAATGTGAAGTTTTTAATTGCCTATTTTTGTAGTATTAATACCACAGTTATCTTTGCACAGAAGTTTCAAATAAAGTCTTGCAAATTTCTTGAAAAGTGAAGTTCAAGTAAAGTTCATGTCTTTTACACTTTTCTTCTGTCTTTTACGGCTGTCTTCTGACTTCTCTGATAATCTTCCTGTAATAGTTCTATCCAGTATACTGTTGAAATTGTTGCTTCTCAGTAGCCATTTCTAACACAGATTCTTTAGTAAACTATTAAAACACACAAGAGTAAATATAAAAATCAATTTGGTCTGTAGGGATTTCTTGAAAGGATTTGGAAGAGTCAATATGGGTTAATATTTATGCAGTTAATATGATTATGAGCCTTATGAGCGCTAGCAATGAGTGTTCAGGTACTCTTTCCAGGGGATGGAAGATTATCCTCTCTTCTGGTACTGAGACTGAGGAAGAGGCAATTTTGCAGGGCCATGTGGGATTCTGCTATTGCACTTGTTGGACATCAACTTTTTGTTATTACTGTGTTTTGTTGTGTAGAACAACATCTATGTAAGGTTTGTAGTTTCTTCTTTACAGTGCTGATGATCTTTGCTACATTTGTATTTAACAGGCAGTCCTGAAGGATGGGTAACCAAACTAAAAACAGTCAAAAACTAAGACCAAGTACTAAGACACAATTTCTCCTAATGATACTAAAAATAACATTTACGTAAGTAGCAGTGCAGTAGAGGATATTAGAGTGATCGGTTCTTCATACCCAATTCAGCAATGTGGCACCAGTACAAGTACTTGTTTTTGTTGCAAACTTCTATGTATCGTCTAAAGACAACTCTGCCAATGCTATCAGTTATGGACAATTCTGGTAGATTGATACAGAATTCTGTATACAGTGATCAGCAAAGGATTTAACGAAAGGTTTTTTCACTTCAGGACATATAGTTTCCTTCAGTAGAAGGTTCCCTCTTCTGTATACCTCTCTTTAGGGTATACATCTTTCTGAGAGCTTAAACTGTAGCTTCATCAGCAAAACTAAGCTATGCCTGTTGTCTGTTTTATTCTCTAACAGGTTGCACTCAAACTGATTAATAAGTCTCCCATGTTTATAGCCCAAAGGTCTGTGGTTTCATTACTGGGTGTACTTGCAAAGGTTCCTGCTACTATTCTTTTTACATCTTTCAGAAGATTTTCCCTGGATGATGTTTTCTCAGCTGTGTTTTCTAACGACCTCAACACGTGATGTAGAATCTTGTTCTAGAGTCTTTAAAAACTCATTCTGCACAGCAGTGACTCACTAAAAGAATATAGCTTTATATATGTATGCAATACTTTCTCCACTACTTATCACTAATATCGATCTAATTACTTGTTATTAGTATCTGTCTAATTCCAGCAATGTTATTGGCAGAGGTTTCATTTTGTTTCATTTCGGGTAAAACACCTACAAGTTTATGTAGCAGGCTGTTGCTTCAGATACTTTTTTTTTTTCCTTTCTGAAAGGCCTATGCTAAGAAGGCAGCATTAAAAGGTGGTTTGGATAAGACTGTAAGTCTCAGAAAGGATTTGTCAGAGATGCATGAATGGATAACACAAGCTGAGGAAGAATATCTGGAAAGAGATTTTGAATATAAAACACCTGAAGAATTGCAGAAAGCTGTTGAGGAACTGAAGGTAAAAGACAAATCAACTCCTTGGACTATGTTTAAAGCTCTTTTTGAAGCTTTCATTGTAAATAAAGAGTTTCCTTTTTCATTTAAAAAACATGCCTTTTGGCATCTTCTTGGTAAATCTGAAATTTAAAGCAATAGGCAGCGTCAAGTAATTTCGAATCTGGAGTACATTGGAACATATTTAAACCTTCACAGTACTTCATTGCTAGCTTTTTTTTCCTCTTTGTTTTGTTAGACACCTGATTTTGTTGCAGCTTTGACATCCATTTATGTAAGGAATAATTCCCAAGAATCAGTCGTTAGCAGCAGTTAACTGATAGATAATTACTTGATGATAACCTAGAGTGAAAGCAGTTGATATTTTGTCTTATATTAAAGAGAAAGAGAGACAGAGAGAGAATGATCTAGGACATCAGGAAGTGTGGTAGTGTGTACTAACTATGTATTGCTTCTTATTATAGTGCTTGAATATAGCAATAGCATTTTTTCTCTCAAGTAAATAATGTTTCTTGCATGTTGGAGGTATATGACCTTTGGACCAAAGAGCTATTATATGATACGTGCTCAAGTACACTCGTGCTCAGCCACTCGATATGGGCTTGATCTTTATTTTATAGGTGAATTCTTTGGCCTGTACTCTTCAGGAAGGCAGGTTATATAGCCTTAACTATCTATCCAACCCTTTGTTTGCAAACTCTTCATTATCCAGAGGGTTTTGTCAGTTTGGGAGAGTAGCTGATCCTGCAACTGATGACCTCTTTATTTACTTATAGAAATGTCTTAATGCCGGTTCTATGCAATATATGGCAAAAAATAGAACAAGTTTGGTTCATAAATGAGACAAAAATGAATATTTGCTGTAGAGATACAATTCTTGTTTAGAAATCAAGTAACAAACTCAAATGTATACCTTACACTGCATAAAAAGGTAGATGAAGTGTATAGTTTTAGACACAATCCCCATTAAGGATTTCCTAGTGAAATTTCTGTACTCCCTGCTTAAGTACAGGATGTTCAAACCATGCCACCTGGTCTTCTGCAGATAATCAAGACCGTTTGTCATGCATCCCTAGGCCTGCTGCTCATGATCGTTTTCTCTGAAGGCTTGCAGCCTCCTCTCCTGTCACATGATAGGCAAAAACTGGACCAGAAATTTTGTTCATTCTGTGGCCTATTTCTTCCCACAGCCAGGAAAGAGGACAGCCATGAACAAGCTAGCAAGCTGTCTCTGGCAATGATAGCCTTATCCCATGTATTTTGGTTCATAGGACTTTCTCAGACCCACACATGAAGGAGGTGGCAGGGAGCAAGGTTTTGTTTTAGTGCATTTGGACCAGGGAGTTCTCATCTCAAATTTCTGTCAAATCCACTACACACTGAGGACGCGCTGTATTTTCAGTAGTGATATGACTCCAGATATACTCCAACTGTCCCCTTGTAAGCAGCCAAAGGAAACGATACTAGATATGAAAATCTTGTATCTTATTAATGACATACCATAATGAAGGAGAGTAGCGAAGGTGGAAGAAAGAAGGTGGGAACTGGATTTGGATGGGAACTCAAAAGTAGATTTCTCCGTTTGTAGATCTCTGCTTTTTTTCTCTTTTATACTAGGAAAAGTTCTAATAAAAGACCTTCCTGAGGACAAGCATATAAAGACTTTATTCTTCTCTGACTCCCACTAAGATTAAGTGACACGATTGTAAAAGTAGTTGAATCTTGGATGCAATGTGGTTTTTTTGTTTCTAACCCTAGCGAGTCTGCATTGGTCATGAATAATGACACTGTTTTTGCTGCCTCTGTAAAAAGAAAGAATGAAATCAACTTTAATGCTGTTTTAAGTGTATAAAATATACACTAGAGGAATATGATTTTCTGTTTCTCTTTAAATGCAGGTTAATGACAGTAGCAATTGGAGGAAAATCAGTCAGAAGTATTTTGCTTATTTTCAATCTTGCTGCTTATGACTGTATCTTTAGCCCTGGCTAACTAAATTTGTAACACAAAAGTTTTTTTTTTTAATCAGCAGTGAGTAAGGTATTATAGAGAAGGCATTAGGAGCACTTTCTTGATGAAAATGACTGAAATATTTTAGTTTTCTGAGAGCTTCAGAAAACTAAACAGTTGTGGAAATTATATTAAACTATATTTAGTATCATATATTACCTCCAAAATGAAAAGGAAAAAAAAAGTTTTATTGATGCATTCAAGATTACATTAGAAGGGATGGGAATTAATTGGCTCCTCCTTTTTCCTTCTGAGGTAGAATTTTGACACAGTGGTTTGAAATCTGCTTCCTTCTCAAACCAAAGCAACTTCTTTTTTGCAGAGAGCAAAGGAGGAGGCTGTGCAGAAAGAGGTGAAAGTGAAGCTTATTACTGATTCTGTGAATAATTTTATAGCAAAGGCTCCACCTGCGGCTCATGAAGCTTTGAAAAAGGAGCTTGATGTTCTCATTACCAACTACCAGCGACTCTGCAGCAGACTGAATGGAAAGTGCAAAACTTTGGAGGTTGGTTGTCTTGTCAGTCATTATATTTATAGCCACTCTAACTACAGAAATAAGTTAGAAAAACAGGCAAATTATCATATAAGATCATGAGTAGCCCAAGGCTATCCTCACTTTATGAGCCATATGCCTAAATCTTACTGAGAATCATGTATATTGGAGAGTCAAATTAAAGAGAAGCCTCAGGCATGGTTCTTAGATGGGAGGCAGCAACGGCTGCCCAGGACTCTTATTGCTGCTGAGATTAAATGTAGCATCTGGCTCCTATAGAAACCCCATGATGTTGCGTTCAACAGCTCTTCTAGGCTTCCTTCTTCCATGGCTGAGGATTCTGAGTAAATGGCCCTGAAGCAGGACAGGTGATGTAATCTAAGGCTGGGAACAGCACTAGGTCTGCTGGCAAGCCAAATACATCTGTCTCATGCATTTTGAACTGGCCATGCCATTTTGACCAACTCTGTAACAGGTTCTTGCCCTAGGGCTATTTTCATATTGCACAGTGATCACATTGAATTAGATTTGACTTTATAATGTGAACTAATCTGCAGTAGTTAACTTTACAGAGCACAATTAGATACTTGGGAAATAATTTATCTATCTCCTCCAAATGTAGCTGTAGCAAGTAAAGTCTCTAGTCTAAGCTGGTAATCTAGGTTTCCTCTAGTCACTGGAGTAGGAAATTTGTGTATAGAAGGCAAGTCGTCCCATTTGATGGTTGTTGTTATTGTATGGCAATATCCCTCTATTACTTCCCCGTAGACTCGACACCTACATTTTATATGACCAAAGTTAGGTGAGATAAATTGTACTGTGAGAAACTAGAGCTACCCAGAGTCTAATAGCTCTTAATAAAATTATTTAAACTTCAATTAAAAAAAAAAAGAAAAAACAAAAAGACTGTTTAGGGACAGTTTGAACATTTTGCTTGTGTGTAGAATGCCATTTTTGTCTGCTTATTTAAGTATCTTCAGAAATTGTGAAGTAGCAGACAATTTATGTAATTCCTAGCAAATAAGAACTGAATTTACAGCATTATGTTTTATACTCTAGCATTTTAGTTGTCCACAAATTGTACTAAATGGAATTTAGAATTAATTTTCCTATGGAGTTCAGTAAAAATTCTTAAAAGCTGCATTTTCAGACATTTATGATTCTATATGTTAAGTAATTTGCATATGGACTATAAAAGCAACTTAACTAAATTTTATAATAAAAACATAGATGTCTAACATGAATCTTTAAAAATCTGATACTTTGTATATGTATATCTTACAAGAAAATTTTACACAAAAGCATATATAAAGAAAACATGGATACATCATGAATCAGTAAAGATTCAAGTTGTGTTTTGGAGAAGAAGTCACCTTTTTATGTCGAAAGATTGTGGTTGTGCATTGTACTCATATGGAACCCATAAATACTAATGAATTCTGGGAAAAATCAACAGTATGACAATGTTACCATGTGAGATCAAGGTGTTTTGTGGATGAGGCATGTCAAATTTCCCGTGTTTTAATAAGGGAAAGTTCTCTATGAGATTTTCAATCTCAATGTATATTTATATTTTTATATATATATATATATGGGTTTTTTTTTCCATCAGGAGGTATGGGCGTGTTGGCGTGAATTATTGTCTTATTTGGATGTGGAAAATAAATGGTTGAATGAGATGGAGTTGAAACTCAAGGCAACTGAAAATATCCAGGGAGGTGCAGAAGAGATTTCTGAATCATTGGATGTAAGTGCTGACTTAAATAATATTAAATCAGATGCACTGAGAAGTTGTAATTGCATTACACTCAAAACAAACTACAAATCAGCATTGCACATTAGCAAGATGCAGAATGTTTGGAAAGTGTAATGTTCTCATTTGATTCAACAAATCAGGTTGTTTATTTAGATTCGCTTTAGTGAAATAGACTAGTTAAGTGATGAAATACTCCTTATGATATGTTATCATGTGACATGTTATGCCTGATATCATACACAGTCTTCAGTGATGATGACCATGTACTCTTAAAAAATCTGGCCCCACTAGCCCAAGTCAAAAATCCTTTAAGACTTCAGAGAGAGTGAGATTTCATCCTAGCATCACAACTTTTGTGGTTTTTTATTACTTTATTTTTATTAATGGAATCTTTTGAATTTGTAGAAATTAATTTAATACTTTTAGTTGCTCAAAATGCAAAATGTTACACTGATAATGCATTTCTGCTCTTGGACTTCATCCATTAAGATGATACTTTAGTAAATTTTTCATTTTTTAGTACACAGTTTCTCCAAATGAACTTATTGGACGTAGTCCACATGTTTAAGATCAAGCACCTAATTTATTGTTTTGTGAAATATCATTCTATGTTTTTTGTTAGTGCTTAATGCAGAAAATTTGTTGATCAAAATAGGACGTTGATATATGTTTTTTTTTCTCTCTACTTTTACTGTGTCTGAAATGTGAACTTTCATACTTACGTTTTGAAGAAAATTAGAATTGCTCTCTAGAATTTTCTTTTGAGTCAGAGAAAGCAGAACAAACTACTTTTTTGGCCTTGTTTCAGTCTTTGGAAAGTTTAATGAGGCATCCAGAAGATAATCGCAATCAGATTCGGGAATTGGCCCAGACTTTAACTGATGGTGGAATATTGGATGAATTGATAAATGAGAAGCTGGAGAGATTCAATACTCGATGGGAAGAACTGCAGCAGGAGGTATTTGTAATAATAGAGCTTTCTTCCCATTCAACAGCTGACAGTTTAGCACCTTAAGATTATTTGGTTGGTATAGTTCCTAAGCAGTGCACAAACACTGACTTATTTTAGAAGTGGAGCAGTTGCCCTGACATTTCAAAATTCAAGTGACCTTCTTTGAAAAACACATTTGGTAGATTTAATATTTAGTTGTCATATTTAGAACCTCTTACTCTGCCAAAACTCTTTTTGAGAAGCAAACTGTAGTTTAAAAATTAAATGTCAAAAATAATGTTCTCTTGCAGGTATATTCTTTGCTGAATAATTAATAAAGGATTTTTATGTTAATAAAAGGTTTTATACAGAGACTTCAACACAGAAACATATCTAACACAAGAAAAGTGAAATCTAGCAATATGTGAATATCATGTTTCCTCCTGAGACTGGAAAAGCTTTTTGCATCTTTGATACTGACTCCATGAAGAAAATTTTACATCTTTGACAGATCCTGCTAATGAGACAGTGTACTTTTTACTGCTAAATCAGTTCGAAACTGGAATATTTGTAACTTTACTTAATATATCTTTATGTGTGTGCTAATATAAATGTATATGTCTGTGTGTAATGGCAGGACCAAATAAAACTCACCAAAACCATCCAGAAGACCAAAGGGTGAAATAAGATGAACTACTAGTAGTTTACTACAAATCAGTAGAGTAGTAGTAAGGGTGAGGACAAATGCAAAAAGAAATACGTAACAATCTTACAGGACAAAATAACTAAGCAGTTAAATTGCAGATAAAATTCAGTGTAAAAACGTGAAAGGTGATACTCATGGAGGACAATCAGCCCTGACTTCATATGTGAAAACAGAACTTTTAAGTTGACTGTTAGTACGCAGAAGGAAGCTCTTAGTGTTAGGAAGAGAAATATCAGAAAGATGTCAGTTTATTATGTGAAAAAAGGTCAGAAAGGCAAATTGAGTATCAGTATTAGAGAAAGAATCAGAGAAGAAAAGAGAGACCGTCATAATGACACTGATTTGCCCACATTTCAAATATTGTGTGCAGTTCAGGAGTCCCGTTTGAAAAAATAATTAATTAGAAATAAAACAGTTTTAGAGGTGAGCTTCAAAGAAGATAAAGTTATGCAGATTCCTTGGCAAAGCAATACATAAGGAAAGATTTTGGAAAGCAGTTGTGAAGAAATAATAACAATCTACTACAACAATGACCCTTCTTTTTTTGTTTGTTTCATGATGATTGAGGAGTAGCTGTAAGAACAGGGGGAGTAAAGCACTACACTAAAAATTAAGACAGAGGCCTCAACTGTTCTAAACTTAAACTTGAAGGGTAGTGAGGAGAAGAGTGTGGGCATTTATATAGTCCCATATTGCTAGACAGTGTCCTAAGGGAAAAATAAATAAATTTAAAAAATAAATAAACTTTTTGTAGATTTGCCTTTTTTTTTTTTTAATTGACTTGCAACTTCTGTTTGAATGCAGATAAGTTCCCTGGGATTCTGTTGCTTATTAACAGATTTTTCATGACTTGGTACAGAAAACTGGCAAGATTCAGAGGGTTTCTGTGTGTGAGAACAGGACTTTCAAATTCTCTTGCTGTGTAAAGGAAAAATGTGTTCTTTCTTCACAGTAACAGGCACTAAATCACTTTTCCTGTCCAAAGATTCCAAGTATTTCCCATATTCTCAAGCTAGAATTAACTCTTCTGCAAGTTCTAGTAATCCATCTGAGTGGTAACGTTTTATACAAGTTTACATAAGAGTATTTTCAAGAATAAATATCTGGTTAATTTCTCTGAAATTTGTTGGCGAAGATGTAAATCACTTTCAGCATTACAGGGAATAACAGCCACTTGCAATATTAGCTTGCACTTCTTCAGGCAACAGTGTTTTGTAGATGCAATATAAACGGTTGTAAGTGAATCAGTCCTTGAAAAGTAAAGACAGGGTGTATGTTGCTTATCAATGAGCCCCAGATGTTGAAAGGCAGAACTAAACACACTCTGTCCTTGTTAACTAACGGAGATAAGGCATACAAACATAAAACCGTTATCTGTCTTTAAAAATGAATCTCTATCACAGTAGCAATTCTGTATTGCCTTGCAGAATCATTCATATGGTGATGGTTTGGTTTGGTTGCTCTATTAGTAGTGAATAAATATTTCACATTCATATTTTTGCCCACATGAGCTTATTGTCTTGGTAATTACCTGCACAATTATTCAAATAAAAATAAATAACTTAATCACGTTAGGATAGTCTATTAGCCAGCCTGAAGAAGTGACCTTGAACACAAGCTGCATTGTGTTATTTTGTACTTGCAATGCATTTTTATGAAAGGAGAATGCATACTATTTGGATTTCAATAGGGCTAAACAAACAGCACAGAAAATTCAATGTCAGGAATCTATGAAACAAAGTATGCAAGAGTTAGTGGAACAGTTAATAAAACATTTTGTTGTGGAAAGAGGTAGCCATAAGGTTGAGAAGTAGTGTAACTGAGTCGCTTGTGATTCAAACAGTTTCTTTACACCTCTTATATTCAGACAGAGATCTCACAGTTAATATTCTACTACTAAATTTCAGATCTTCTAGCTTTCCAGGAAGGGGGGAGCTTTTTTTTTCCAATTTTATTCTCCTCATTTAAATTAAATTGGAAAACCGTGAATGCATTTCTAATATATTTTGTCGACATACTCATCAAAACCTTCTACAGAAATCTTGTTGGTATTTCACACTGTATCTTTATGTGATGTTTCCCAGTCACAGCTATTATGAAGCCCAGACTTCAGTTAAATTTTAAAGTAATTTAAACACATTAAGAATGAAATTCAAAGTTTAAGTTTTCTAGCTTTTAACTTTACCTTGTGGTAATGTCTCTCAATAATTAGAGGATATAACTGTGCCCCAAAAGTGCTCTGTCTAGTTCTGTGTTTCTTCACTGACCTCATTCCATAAGCTGTAACTCCTAGGCTAATTAGCGGATTCACTCCTGCGTTATAAATAAATATACCCTGTAGTCAAAATATTATAATTTAGGAAAAGATACACCCTGTTTTTCTCCCACAGTACCAATACTGAGTACTGCTTCAACAACAGAGCTCTGCCAGTATTTAACCATGAAACATTAACTAGCATCTCAGTAATATGTAAGAAATGTGACTAATGTCTTTAAATATAGCTTTACAATAGTCAGCATCAGAGAATGAACTAATGTAAATAAGTACTTGAAAACCTCCGATTTCCTAGTATTTGGTTGCCCCTCAGTGTATCCTTCCTCTTAATGTGCCATTTTATATGGATAATATACAGCCTTGCTGTTGTTTACCCAAGTTTACCAAACATTGATCTTTATTGAATCGTAAATAGATTTTTGCAATTCTTCATACCATAAAATAAATATTTATGCTTAATCATGAAAAACAACTTCAAAAAATCTATAAAACAATTGTGGAGACTTTCGTAAAAAATTCAGATCATGTATTTATTTTCTTTCCTCCTTCACTCTAATATTTCCTAACAGCAGATTTCTATGTTTGTTTTTACTTTCCTTGACAGCTGTCAACATTTCACTGGCTCAGAAATAACTAAACAGTTGGTTATTTCCCCGAGATTTCCCATTTAGCGATTAACTGTGAGACAATTCCCTTTGGAGATTGGAGCCTTCAGCTTTATTAACTATGATCTGATAGCAGAGCTGGAGCTTGTTACAAGCTCAGAGCCATTTATATATTGCAGTATTAACCTATCTATTTCTTCCGCAGAGGAAATATAAAAATATGTTTTTCTTTCACAGAAATAAACAAAATAGATCACCATAAAATAAAATGTATTTATATTATGTATATATAAGCCATTTTAACTTTCAAAGGTCTTTTAAAACAGACATATACATCTGTGCATGCACACACACACACATGCTCATTTCAAGGACAAATTTGATACTCAGGTTCACAGTCATGAGGGGAAAGTATGTCTGCTGTTTGTTTTAAAGCCCTCTGATACCTCCATCATTAACCCTCTTTTCTTCTGAAAGAGGAGGAAGAAGCATCCTCCATATTCTTGCATTCTTCTTGATTGAATAGATAAGTATTCTGCAATGCCAGTAATAATGACAGGGATGTACTCAGTGAGCAGGATTAATTTGGGGAAGTCAGCTGATATATACTGGAGAAATATGATGATAGCTGTGAAGGTTTCATGTGCTAGTATTAAGGTTCCGTGGTTGCGTTCCCACTGCCAGAATAATTCCTCACTTGTAACAATGAATTCACACCTTGGGTCCGGTATTATCCATCCATTCAAGCTGTGTCATGTTTCATGGAAAAGGTATACTTTCAACTGATAGATACAAAATGCCACACAGGTCCTTGGACTATAATCAACTGAGTATGGAGGAGAATGAAATTTCTTTCCCGTAGTGTTGGTTGTTTTCTGGAAGGGAAAGGGGAGTGCTTTGTGGTTGTTTGTGTATATGCGTGTATGTTTACTTTGTGTGGACATAAAATTCATATGTGCATGCATATTCATAACATACACATATTTATATTTATCTGACTTCATATTAATTTGAAATCCAGCCATAACAAATCAGTCAAATTTGGCCAAGGATTTACTGTGATTATTTTGTGGCTTTATCTACTTTAGTATTAGATCAATGAGTTTAGGAATATTTTCATTTTCAAATTCTATTTGAAAAATATAATTTTGATGTGCATATTTTCTGCATAGAGATGACAACTTTTTAGTCACCTCATATTGTCATATATTTTTAAGATTTTTGTGAATTTGCATGCACTGATAACTACTGTAAAATCCAGATCCCTGGTCTGGCAGCACATTTCACTGCATACATGCTGGCTGTTCCAGAGGCTGGCAACAAATTTATGTACGTTTAAGCAAGCGTCTAGCTGCAAATAGTAGTTAGCATGGGTCAACATAAACGTCATTTTTCAAAAGGCCTTAGCACCAGTATACTGAATTCTCCAGAAAGTGTCAGCACATATGTTAATGACAAATAATAATGGAACTTTTTCAGTGTCTTATTTTAAATAATGAGCTCTTCTGAACATCGGAACACTACAGCCCTCAGTACAAAAGAACTAAAAACATAGTTTGGTCTTAGCAGTTAGCCAGAGATCAGTAAAGGCAGGCTGGAAATGTGAGAGATTTTCTTCTCGGAGACAGATCTCCATGCTTCCAGGTAGATGCCCTTATCAGGAGCTATAGAAACCTACTTACATTCTCGCTGGCCTAGTGTATTTTTCACTGTTTTATATAGTGATGCAAATGGAAAGAGAAAGAGTGACAGTGTCTTAGCCAGGCTTGCAATTAAGTACTAGGGACTGCCAAGGTAAATGGAAGTTGGGGTTTTTAACCCTGCTGCTCTGAGCAGGCTGAGAACATTTTAATATAAAATCTCAAATCAGATGAAAATAAAAGCCATTTAAGTAGCAAGCCATAGTACTGTGCTGGGAAGTAACACTGTTTTAATGGTTCATTTGGTTGAGTAATATTACCTTAGTGGCTCAGGTGTTGCCATTAACACTGACAACATGGGTCCAATAAGCAAAGCTGCTCAGTTCCACAGAAGATTCCTGGAACTGGCAGTGATACAAGATTATCTGATCAGCTGTTTTGAAATAGCACAAAGCAGCTTACAAACACAGATATAGTAAATACTGATTGGGTCCTATACCTTAATAATTCCAAAAGTAGCAAGAGTGATTGCAATAAATAATCTTTTTCATTCATTAAGTGTGAAGCTCTAAAAGAGGCTGAGCTCCATGAAGAACTTAAAGGAATGTCAAGAATTCTTACTGCATTGCTGAGATATATTTTTGTTCCAGTCAAGAATTTCCTAGGAGCTGTGAGATCGAATATATCGATATTTCAATGTGAAATCAAAATATGGTTGGTTCACCAAAGAGAAAAAAAAAAGTGATTTGGCTTGAAAAATGGCAGGCCACCTAGCAATGTTATTTAAAGAGTGCTTGCTTTCTTTCTCCTCCTTTGATTCATATAATCGAAGAGAGTTAGTCACTTTATTCTGTGGTCAGCAGTATGGCTGGATTTGTACAGAGAAAAATGTGTGTTGTATTTGAGACTGTTGTTAGTTGTTATGTCCTGCGTACAGAGCAGGCATGCTGCTCAGCAGAGGCTGTACTCTAAGTACGACAAGAAAATACCAGGTTATTACCTGGTAATTACCATATTAACTTGTTACAAATAATAGTAAAAGCATACTAAATCATTTATGTCAAGTGTTTAAATGTGGGTGGGTTTTCAGGACAAATTTGAAGGAGAATAATGTTATGACTCAATAAACCTTAAAGGGAACTCCTTTGAAAGGGAAGCATCTTTCTGGAGAAAAGAACTGTATAATGACAGTAAGCAATCCAGTGCAGTACTTATAGTCAAAAAGAAGCAAGAGTCAACACCTGAGACTACAAGAGACTATGGTCAGAATAAAGACAGGCTGGGAAAGTCCACAGACAAGACAAGGCTCCGTCTTTTTTTTTCAGAGTAGGCAATGTCTCTGTTCCGGGAAGCTATTTATACTTCACATGTGAGAGCTCTTTCTTGAGAGAGTCTTTATCCCTCTCTCTTACTGAAGTGGATTGTCTCGGATGGGATTGTGATGACAGTAACCCTGTTCTCAGTAAATGAAATCTCTTGAACTATATAATGAGATCGGGAGGACCACTATGCCTCAGAGTGAAAGACTGCACTATCAGGATGGTTTTATCATGCAGCTTTGCTGGCTTCCACTCTCTGTAGAAATCCTCAGTGCATGCACTGGTTTCCCAGGGCCCTGCAATCTTTAGAACTTGTCTGTGCAGTCTGGGGCTTCTTATTTATTTCTTTCTTGCTAAAAAAAATTGAATGGGAGGCAAAAAGATGCGCAGTTTATCATACAAAAAGGTTGATGTGTGCAATTCAGGAGTACTCTTTTTGATTCTTAGCCTACTTTTTTTGAAAAAAAAAGCAATATGTGAGAAATAATTGTATAATAAGTGTTAGTAGTAGTAGCATTAATAATTAATAATTGCAATTGTCATTGCTTTTAGGCCGTGAGAAGACAGAAGAGTCTTGAACAGAGTATTCAGTCTGCCCAGGAGATTGACAAAACCCTCCGATTAATCCAAGAGTCTCTTGCTATTATTGACAAGCAGTTAACAGCCTACATTGCAGACAGAGTTGATGCAGCCCAGGTCCCTCAGGAAGCACAGGTAAGTTATATACAGGTTGAGCTGGTGTGATTACTGGTTTTCGTAATCAACCAAGGAGTATTTGGTGTCTCTCAGGCTCATATTAATAAGGGGCATATGTAACATGATCAGTACTAAGGTGCAAGTGACTTTAAGGTAGGATTACTCTGAGAAGTTCAAGTTAATTTGGGGGTAAATTCTTATTTTCCTTTTGTTTTATCTATACCTGTCCAGAAGATAGAGAGAACTAATAATGATATAGAAGACTATGCAGCAGCTTTAAAATGACAGTAATAAACAATGTGACTCTGAAATCCATTCTTATCCTAGAAAGAAGAAACTCCTCTTCTTCACTACTCTTAGATGACTCTTTTGCAAAGCTGATTACATGACCTAGGGATTGCTCCTAAACTATTGAAGCACAGACAACGTTATTAATTATTACATAATGTGCACATAAATATGCCTATATTATAATTTCTACATCTCATATAAGTTTGATAGAAACTAAACACTTCTTTTTCCCTTCCTTACAAATGCTTTATTTAGCCTTTGAATTTGAAATAAAATTATACATTTAATTCTCATTTGTACTCTTTCAGTGTTTCCTCTTTAACATCAGCTTTACAGCATCATTAAAATGGGGAAAATGCAAGATAAAATAAAGTCAAATAACTGGTATAAAGTGATTAGTAACAACTTTTCTGTAAGTTTAACCTAAATTTAGGAAGACTGATTACAAAAACAAAACAAAAAAGGCTATGGGAAAATTGAAAATGAAAGCTTTATAATGATTTTTAGAATATGCATTCAGTTGTGGTTTTTTTCTGTCTTGCCTGTATAGTTTTAAAACATACTAAAATACGGTTGTCTTACAAGACATCTCTGTATTCAGAGATGTTGTAAGAGTCTGAAGACCTGCTCGCATAGCAGCTGATCGTCTATACAACCTGCTGAAATGTAAAGGAAATGTGGCAGTAATACAGCCCTGAAAATCATATTTTATGTCCTTTAAAACTAAAAGTTTCCATGTCTTTTGAATTAAAATGTAGATAGTTGCACCTTTCCATTTCTTTTCTGGTGTGTTTATTTGTAGGTATATGCAGATATTTATGTGTGTGTGAGTATGAATAAAAAAACTGTATTTAGAAAATAAGATCGTATTTGCATTCAGTCTTATTTTGAAATTAATTCTGATTTAGTTGCTTCTAACTTACCGCAGTGTGAGAATGGGATCAGAGTCAGATGACTTACTGTTCCAGTTTGAATCCTAAACTATATTAATGGTCGTTTAACCCTCTTAAATTACTTTTTTTCTTCCTTGAAATGTGATTAATGTAGAGAATTATTAGATGAAATAGAATATAAACCAGCATTTATTAACGATATATCAGTTTAACTTTTTATCTTGTTATATAACTCTAACACATAAGAAAACTTGATATGTAAACATGCTTTTTTCTGCTGCATTTGGACCCTATACATTGTAGCATTTTTCAGTGGTGCTTCATATCTCCCATGGAAGCATCCGGTTTAAATATAATACTGACAATGATCACAGACTTTGTATAAGAGTCTATTCAGAACTTCAGCTACTGAAGCAGCATAAAATTCAGCCACATTTAACTGGCACACTTTTTCAGAGGAAAAACCAAGTTCAGTAGTTTTGCAGGATTTGTTTTTGTTCTTGTGCTTTTTTGTCTGACATTGAATTCACCTGCTTATAATATATCCACAGTGGGAAAACCAGCATAGAGGCTACTGAGTTTTTCCCTTTTGTGTTTCTATTTTAAGATGCAAGTTGGATCAATTGAACAAAACTAAATTAACAGCCTAGCAGATTTAATGCAAACATTGAAGTTCTCTGAAGTTCTTTGAAGTTCTTTAAAATCCTTGGGGGGAAAGGAAATGTACAATGAATTCGAAACAGGTAAATAGACAGATTCGTTCCGTTAGTGAGCAGCCAGGCTGAAACAATAGCAGAATAGGTACATACCGAATGATCACAACTCCTAACGGAGCCTGTGCTGGCACAGCTCTTTCATAGAGTTCAAAGCAATTCATTTATATAAGATGCCTACAACGGTGTCTGCACAGCTGGAATGAGACTCATTCGGTCAATGATGGTAGCTTCTGGGTGGGAGTCGGTTTTTCCATGCTGAGAGATTTAGCAAACTGTTCAGCAACATGTTGCATTTCTAAAAGAATATATGGAAGAATTTATCATCGGAAAAACGTTGAGAGTTTGTGGGTTCTATGTATCTGTGTGTTTGCTTCAAAAATTCAAATCCATTTGTAGCTTTGATAGGAGCAATCGTCTTTTGTTGTTTCAGCTGATCAGAAATGAATCTCAGCAAATGATGATATTTTGGTAGTCTTTTTAAATCAAATGATCTGTTTGATTTATTCAGAAAGCTGACAGAAAGAAACAGAAATCCTCAGGATTAAGTATGTCTCCTTTGGATCATTTTTCTGAAAGCAAATTTCATGTGCTTCTTACTCCCCCATGTGGCACTGAGAATTTAATGCTAGAGAGCCACAGCCACCTAATAAACTTTCAACTAATCGATTCATTTTGAGGACGACTGAAAAAGATGCTATATTCAGACAAAACAGTCTAACAGGAACCACATAGATAAATCAGTTCAGATTCCTCAGGGCATACTAATGAAGAAAGGCTAGAACAGAGAAAGCCTAAAAAAATATTCTAGAAGAAAGATTATTTGTTTGCATCCTTGATCTCATTGCCTAACTGAACTCTTTTTCATTTCTATAAATATGCCAAGATAATACAAGGAATGAAGTCATCATCACAGGAACTTGCCAGTTGCTGACTTTCCTCAAGTGCCCTTTAACTAATAGGAAGACAAGAATTCCATACTGAAAACGTTACATTTATATGACAAAATATTTTTCAGATAATTATTTTTAGCTTTATTATTAAATAACAACTTTTGGTGGGGGAGAGTCTCAGCTCTGTGCTTCTATTTAGTCTGAGACGTGGCCTGTTTTCTTGATATTATGGGACAAATAACTGAATGTGTCAAAAAACTTGTCTGTTGTTCTCCTTGTAGACTTACGTAAAACGCAGTGTGCAGAATAAATGAACAACTTTGTGTTTCTCAGAAAAGCAATAAATACCATACCCTGTTTTTCCAATAAACTCCTTAATTACACTTGTGCAGTGACATGCACTACATGTCTGACTATTTCCTAAGTGAAAATGGCTTTTAATCTGTTGTTAAAATACTAGTGTGGTATGTTTGAAAGCAAAGTTAATGTGATGCTATAATAGCTGAGTTGTTCAGTTATGTGATGTCTTACTTAATGGGAAAAATGCCATGCATCATTGCCTTCAAACTAATACTTTGGGACAAAGAAATCACGATTGTCTACTTAGTAAACTGTAATGTTAAAGATGCTTACACCTATTTTTCCTGTGTTGGAAATTTAGGGAATTATCTTGCTCAGCAATGTGTAGAATATCAGTGGTCAAAAAGGGAATAGCTGGTAAACTTTATTTAGAAATGTAAGCTCATATTTTGTTATGTAATTAAATTTGAATATCTATTCAGAATACTGTTCTTACTCTCTGCTCATCTCCATAGCATCTGAACACCTTGTACTGCATTAAGAAGCTAATATCTGTCATGTCCAATGTTTTCAGTCTTTCCTCATCAGTAATGTTTCTATCCTCTGATGATTTGCTGTTCTCCTTTGCACTCTCTTCAGTTAGTGTTTCTTGGAAGGTGGTGCCCAAAACTTATTTCTTGTTGAGACTTTTACCAGAGTAGAGGTACTTGTTTGACTTTCAGGCTGTATCATCGTCTTGTATATATAAGATTATTTGATCTCCATTTTTTTGGTAAAAGCGTAACATCATTGGCTTTTGATAACATCATTCAGCTTTTGAAATGCTAAAATTCCCAGTTTCTCTTTCTTTCTTTTTATACTTTTAAACATGGGTATTTTAACTTCATTTTTCTGGTCTTCTGCTACCTTCCTCATCTTTTCAGGGTTCTCAAAGGTAACCACTAACAGTTCTGAAATTGCCTCAGATATGTTTTTTAATGTTTCCTAGAATCAGGATCTTCCAATTTATAAAATCTGATTTATCAGAATGCTCTCTAAATGTATGTTTTTCTCTGTACATCGGGTTCAGATTTAACTCCTTAAGCACTGATGGGAATTGGCTAGTAATGGCTAGCAATTTAATTGTAAATAATCAGTACTGTTAGGCTCAGTATTTTATAATGATTCTATACCTAAACCATTACTGAAATAAGCAAAAGTGAGATTAAACTGAGCACCATTCTTGAAAGCTCAGCTATGCTGCCTGAATGCTATTTACAGGACTATAAATCAGAAAAACTAATACACCAAGAGGAATTGGCAAGCTGTTCTCTGCAATTCAAGAAAAGGCATGTAATTGCAATTATAAGGCATATTCTATGCAATTACATGAAAAATAAATATTTGATTTTTTTCTATATCTTCACATTGCGGACTACATGAGCAAATCACCGCCAAAACTGCAACTTTATGTCTAGATAATTTTGGTATAAGAGTTCATAATGAATTAGTTTATATAAAAGCAGAGAACAATTAGAGGTTCACTATTATGCCTGAATCATGTCACATTATCACCTTATTGTGGTGCCACTGCAAAAACTCTGCAAAGCAGAATTGCTGGCAATTCCAAGCCTTTTTAGGTGGTAGGTCTTAATGAAATCCATGGTAGAAAAGTGATGTATCATGCTAAAATTAGAACTTCTTTTCCTAGAACAACCAGTGGAAGAGATTGAAATTAATGTGATTGTCCTTGGCTCCAGAGCCACCACTCAGTGCTGAAAGACTTACTGGTCTGGCAGTGTAATCTTCAGTTATTGAGAAATAAACACTATTTTATTGCCCAGTGTTTGTGTTGCCTGATTTATTTTGCTGGAGGATGTGGAATATGGCGAGGTTAGCATGGGTATAGTAAAAGATGGTATAACTGCTTAGTTTGTTCCTAGTTTATTTTGTGAGCCTGCTTTGCATACTGCGTTCTCAAAAGACTATGTGCAAAGGGACTGGACAGGAAAGTTGCTAGACAGGAAAAATATCTTGTGAGGAAAGGACCAACCCTGCAAGGTCAGAGAGAGGTATATAAAAAAAGTCTTTCTGTTTACTATGTATCTTGAGTGACCTCTCTTTAAGGGGCTACCTGGCTCTAGGGTATCACCTGGCGTTTCAATAAACCTTTGCTTTAGAATTGAAAGCCTTTTGGTATCTTTCATCAAGTTTCCTGTGGAGAAAACAGGACATACTTCTCTCTGAGGATCTGGCCAGTTTATGGTCTTGTCGAAGAATGGAAATTGCCCTTTTGTGTGGGAACAGATTTTAGAAATCATGTTTTTACTTAGTTAAGAGAATTTCAATGAATTACTGTTCTCCTGCAGTAGACTTTAAAGGGAAAAAGAGATCAAAAAGAAGAGAGAAGTTTGGTTAATTCTAACAGCTTTTCTTTAACCTAATCCTTTTGCTGCAAGTGTTTCATGACTAATAATCCATAATGTTTGCTATTTTTTACTGTGCAAGTTTATATATCAAATTCAGACTAAGAAATTGACCGTTCTCATTTCAGTGTTATGTCATGGGAAGTGTTATACCTACTAGTTGCTTATTCTAAGTTCAAATTATATCTTCCCTGTTCCAACTGGGAACATGTTAGTACACGTATCATTTCAATCTTTTTTCTTCTGGGTTTGTCCAGCTTTCGAGAAGTTATTAATTTGCTGACCTTGTCAGTAGAATAATGTAAGCCTTGCCTGTGTTATGAATTTCTGGCAACCAGTACAAGAAAGTACAGTGAGGTCAGGCAACTTGAAATTAAGGCAATTTGGAGCATAATGTGCAGTATCAGATAGATACACAGATAAACAAGGTGAACTCTCGTTCTGGGAAAGAAGATGGTATCCTTGGCCTGCCCTAAGAGAGCAGTTTCACGGATGTTTTAATACTGGGTTTTTTTTCAGAATATCTTCCAAACTTTTTGGCAATTTGCTAATACTGCATTGATTGGGACTGTTATTGTAGTGCAGTCTTTTCAGTGTTAATCGTACTAAAATCTATATCTGCATATTAGTTGTAGACTACAGCTACCTTGTCTTTTCCATTATTCCACAATATTAGTTTAATGTATGCTCTTATGTTTTGGTGTTTTTATTCTTTGATTGTAAGTAAATCATTTACTTTTAATTAAATACCTGAGGGGTTTTTCTCCAGATTAATTTCAGTTGTTCTAATTTTTCTGATCATTGCTAACTGGCATTTCTCTATTTTATTAAATACTGATTCTCTAATTATATTATCAGGTATTGATGTGTAGTGACATTTAGTTAAGCCTTATAGTTCAAGATTCTGTTGCAAAACATGTTGCAGGATTTGTCTTTATGCTCTATTAGCTTTTTTAAAAAAAAAAGTTACAGATGCATTAGATTGCAGGTACGTTTGTAGCACATTATCTCAGGTTTTAAATGACAGAACTGTAATGCTAGTTCTTTTGGCTTTCCTTTCTCTGATTCAAGGTATGAAAGGCTCTTCACAGACTAGCTACACTGCCAGTTCTCTGCTTTTTGATGTCAATGTAGCAAGGCTGTCTTCATTTCACTGTTCACCTTTTTAAAATCAAGATGAGTAATTGAGAGAAGTAATGGATTGAATGCCCCTGTGACTGGAATCCTTTTGCTCTAGAAGTAACCCTGATTACAATATTAAAGCAATCCCTTTAATAGTGTATATATCATTTAGTTTATATATATATATATGATATATAGATATACACACACACACACATCTGTGTTTGTGTATAAATTTTCTAGATTAATAAACTGCCTTGAAAAATGCCTAACAAAGAGTGGTGGAAAATGAAAATCCATAACCTATAGTACAGAATAATTTAAGCACAGTGGTATTTATCAGTTACATACCCTACATTATACTGCAGTGTGCAAGAAATGAAAGGAAAACAGTTCTTGCTGCAAGGTTTTACTCTCTATTGAAAGACAATATAGGCAGGAAGCACTGAGGAGAACAGAGGCAACAATAGCAGAAATGAAGAAAATTGGTGTTTTCTTATGGAAATTTAGAAGAAGTCTGTGTAATAAATCCATGAGTCAAAAGGCGTGATATGTAATATAAAATATCAAATTGGTCATGTCACAATTGAATGAAAAGGAGCACAGACAGGTATCATAAATTATCTTGTGTCTGTTCAGAACCAGTTTAATCTTTCTACTGAGACTGTGAGCAGCGGTGGCAATTACAGAAAATCTTTTCTTGCTATAATCTTTTCTACTGTTCTTTCATGCTTTCCTCTAATGTGCTTGTTCCCTCTAATTCCGTATCTGATGTCAGGGAAGGTGATGCTTCATCTCTGTCCTGCAGAGCAATTTTTAAAAGGGTAGATAGAACAATCTCCATGGAATGTCCCGTAACACCTAATTATTAAAACCCTACTCTTATCTCTGCTGTGCTGTCCTGACCTGTTCAGATAAGAATGTTTCAATTATATGCTTTCCAGAACAACTCTGAGGTTGAGCAAAGTAAACTGGAAAACAGAGCACAAAATCAGTTAATTGACGAGGTGCTCTAAAGGCAGAAGCAAACAGTTGAAACACTGAGTGTGATATAGTATGTTCTTATGACATTCAGACTCCTATCTTCTTTGCATATACAGTTCTGACTTCCAAAACATCAAGAAATTAGTTGACTAACTCTGAGTCACTGTCAACAATTTGGTCCATTTGCTGTACAAATGGTAAATCATCCTTTTACGCTCCTTGTACACTTCAAGAGGGAAATTATAAACAAACGGAAAAGAAATATTCTAAACTATTAAATAAGCCCTATCTCCTTGTATTGCATTGTCCTTGCAATTGACCTTCCTTGTTTTCTCAAAAGTAAAATATCGCATTTAGAAAATGCTATTACTTGCTCCAAATGTAACTAACCATTCAATAAATGGCTTTGACAATGAGAAGTCAAAATACTCTCTGAAAAGTAGAAAAAGTACAATTATGATAAATTTTAATGAAAATTTTCATGTAAATGAAACTTACATTTACATTTATTTTTCTGTCAAAGATTTTACTTTACAAATGCTTTCCTGCAGAAAAATATTTTATTTCTCTGTAGAATACTAGATAGATGAGACTCATAAATATATTTTCTTAATTAATTACTGTGTTTTTTTGTAAGTCTTTGTCTCCTAAAATGTATTTCTACATTATTATTCTATTTCAAATTATATTTATATTATAATTTGTGAGAAACTGCTTTAAATCTAGTATTATTACATACATGATACATTTATATGCAAGTCATAACCTTGTAATATCCCTAGAGGGTAGAGTGTACAATATACACAGCTTTATAATTAAAAACCTATGAAGATGTTGTTAGCAAATACTTTTATATTTTTTTTTTACTTAAAATCAAACTTCAAAAAATCGAGGTACAACTGAAAACAGTTTTTCCTTATTTGCATAATTCTTTAACATTATAGTCTTCTTTTTTGAACTTTATAAATTTCATATTTTATAAGTAACTGTAGTATGAAGATAAATGCATGTGCATATATTTAAATTCACAGCTAGTTTTGCGTATATTTGAGAAATGCTTGTAAAACATAGGGGAAAAAGTTAAATCTAAAATCAATTTTTCTTGCAGGAGTATAGGCCTTAAGTATCTTTCCCAGTAGGGAAATATCCTGTATTTCTTTCATACAGCAGTTGTGCTTAGCAGTATTTCTCTAGCAATTTCACTTATACCAAATTCTCATTTTCTAACAATTTCAATGTAAAATTACGTGAATACTCTGAATTATGTTGTAGCAATATATATTATTTTTTTTTCCATTGCATTGCACTGTCCAGCATTGCTTAAGTTAATTATTTCTTCTTGTAAGGTTGGTTTATGTTGAGCCAACAAAGCTGATATTTTTATTGTAGTGATTTGGTCACATGCTGGTTCTTGCAAAAAGTGAAAGCCAGAAACGTTAGAAAATGAATAAAATCAGTGCAGTAGTGTACTACATGTCATTATGCATTTACCATATTTACACACACTGAAGATAGATTCTGGTTAGTAACATGCCACAAATTGAATAATGTCCTAGATAAAGCACAACATCTGTGACATGAAAATGTTGTTATACATAGAAGATACTTTGATCAGATTTCTCTCAACTCTTCTGATGATACTGTGAAAATAATAAACAAGATACAGGAATAGCAAAGCAAATCTCTTTTCTATTTGTGTTTTCCTTTTCTATTTCTATTCTATTCTACTTTTCAATTTTCTTCCCCATGAAAATAGTTGCTTTTCTTCAGAAGAAAGAAATCTATATTTTTATCTGCAGTTTGGTCATGATTTCCTTAGGAAGATTATGTCATTGTGGTCACAATGTCAGACATTGTCAAAAAAAACTAAACTGAATAATTTACAGGGCAGCAAGTACGTAATTCTTTGTATAAGTTTCTGCAGTGATCCAATATATACTGTATAACTTTTATTTTAATATGCTTCAAAATTAACTATTCTAAATAATCATAAGAAGACAAACATTTTCTTCAAACACTTCTTATTATTGTCTTTGTTTTTCAACAGAAAATACAATCTGAATTAACAAGCCATGAGATTAGTTTGGAAGAAATGAAGAAACGAAACCGGGGTAAGGATGCCGCAAAAAGAGTTTTTTCCCAAATTGATGTGGCACAGGTATGCAAATTTTACTCCCTGCATCTTTCCTTTGCTCATACAAACAAACAGCATTAGTATTGCTATTACTATAGTATGACATATTCTTAAGGTATCTCTTATATTTTAGCTACTTCTTTATATCCAGGAATTTAGCATGGATAAAGCATAACATCTATGTTTTCTTACTGCCATTTTTTCTTATAGTCTGCCTAATTAGTTGGCAACAGTTCTAGCGTATATAGAGCTGACGTAATCGACTGTGTAGGAGCACTATATAAGGGATGTTTTGAATGTATTACAGTTATAAGAAGTGATACCACAGTGAAGCTTTTTAGTATACCATAAAAATAGACATAAAAATATTTAGAGTTAAAAATATTTGGAAATCTGGGTAGAACTACATTTAAGAGAAAAAAACTACAATTTAAGTGTTTTCTTTGTACTATAAGTTATTTCTTACATCTTCATTTATATTTCACAGTGTAAACAACGGGTGCAAGGAGAGTACTAAAATCCAAGCTGAGCAGCACATTGCAGTCATTGATTTAAAATGCTAGCTACTATGTTATTTCATCCAGCTTAATAAACATGAAAAGAGCTGTTTGAAATTGAAGAAGATTTAATTAACACTCAAGAACCATGTTCTGTTTTTAACCCATTAATCTGTAGAAGGTTCTTGACTGTTTTGCTTATTTTATTTTTGCCATGAGTGCCAAAGTTCACCAGGTTGCAGAGCAAATTATTGTTATTATTGTTGTTAGCTATGTCATAATTTGTTGGCAGAGAAAGATGAAGAATTTGGTTATAGAATTAAACAAGGCCATCTCTTTGTTGCTGTCAGGTATTTCCAGGTATCTGAGCTTTAGTTTTTTGTCTTATTGAGGATAACATTACTTTACCAAGGTTTTTATGAAGACACTTTTACTTGCAAGTATTTTGGTGATGAGATATAGAAGAATGTACAAGTTGTAAAGATAGCTTTTAAAAAGTTATTTAATTTGAAATGAACTAGTTAATTTTTTAATATTTCCTCTCATCTACAGGACTAGCTAGCCTTTCATTGATGAGAATATGTATGTGCATTTCCCTCTTTTTTCCTGTCTTCCGTCAACCTCTGATGGTTTCTATAGGAGCTGAGAAGTTGTCCATGTTTCATCAGTGAAGTGCAGGCAGCATATGATTTTGGAACATTTTGTTCCAAAGACTTATGACTGTATTTGATTTTAGGCCGGTGAACTCTCTTGAATTATTGTGCATTGCTGTGGAGTACCTTCAGTGGCAGATCACGTTCCACAAGATCTGTCTTTACTTACTTTTTTCCTGAAGAGCATCACTTACAGATAAATACTTCATGCATTTCTTTTTTGCGTTAAGCATAAAATAAAAAGAAATAAAACTAAAAAAAAATAAAATATTTCTTATTTGACTTATATACTAATTGTAATATTAATTCAACTATCTAGACAGAAAATAAACAGCAATTTAGGAAACAAAGTAGTTGCCATGTAATTGTGAAACCGCTGCTCATTGACCAAACTTATCCTGGCTTTTTGGATTACTATAGATTGAGAGTTATGTTCTGGTCTTCAAAGCTAGAGGTGGAAAAGAAGTTTAGCAAAACAAGAATCTATTTCTACCATGGTGATTAAAGAACTAGGTTAAAAGTTTTATAAGAAAGTGAAATCTTGCCTGATGATCTGTTTTTATGAAGCAGACGAATGACATTCTTTTTTCCTTATTATTTTCATCTATCTTTTAAGGTAAACACATTATATCATAGTAAAAAAAATCCTCAGTTGACTCCCTTTTCTTACCATCATTACTAATTCCTGCTGATATTTAACATTATTTAATTTAATAACATGAAAAGAATGTAAAGCGCATGACATTATCCTAAATTATTGACAGAAATTAATTTTATCTGTGTTGTTTCCTGAGACAGCTTGACTATAAATTCTGAAAAACTCTTATTTTCAGTGTTAGTTGTATTTTAGTGCTACTTCTTATTTCTTGGAGTGTTTACTTGTCTGTACTTCTGTTTTGAATAAAATATGGTTCTTGTGCTTCTAAAGAAGCCATTTTTCTTCAAAGGAAGGAATGGATGACAGTGACTTAGTAGAGGACTTTCCTTGTCTACTTGTTTACCCTCAGTTGCTGTATTCTTTTTCTGGGCCAGGCAGGTTTATCTGCTGATCGGAAAGTGTAAGCAGCGTGGGTGCCATCAGTTCAGCTGTCAGTGTGAAGCAGTGAATGCAGCCAGCTACACATTTTAAGTCTCTAAGAATGTCCATGTACCTCTGATCCATTCAGCCCAATTCCCGGTCTTCCGGGGTAGCCAGAAAATAGAAACAAAGTAGAATAAGGTGAACATTTAGTGACGTTTCCCCAGTTCATGCTTCCACATTCCAGTGATTTGCGACTCAGCAACTTCTGGGTCAGAAGTTTTAAAAACTCATAATGTCTAATTACTCTGTGAACTTATATAAATTGCTGGCTGGTTACATAATTTAACTACATTATGTGAAGAAATGCTTCCTTTTGTTCATTTTGGACTTCCTATCTAAGAGTTTCATTTGATGTCACCTTCTTTGTGAATCTTGAGAAAGTTAGTTATTATTTGCTCTTTAACCTTTCGCATGCCACTAATTTCACTCCCCTTCAGTTGTCTCTTTTCCAGACTTACTAGTATGTTGTCATACCAAAGTCTTTGACGATACCTTTAGTAGTCCTATCATCCTTCTTTACATATTTTTTACACATTTTCTATTTTTACAACACATATTTTGAGATGAGGGGATCAAAACTGCACACAGTATTCAGGCTCTATACAGCTTTATGCAATGGTTTTTATACAGTGACAGGTATTTTATTTTTTGTTCTTCATTAGTTTCCTAATTTTTAACTAATTTTAATTTCTAAGTCCTTTTTTACTCCATTGGATCTCAATGCCATGAAGTGCTTAGTAGGGGAACATTGCTGGAAGAGAGTGTTGGTTATCTAAGTACTCTGTGTTGCACAGAATTGTCATCTTCACATGATTACTGGCCCCTTCAGAGAAATCTAATAGACATGGGATGCATGATTTCCCTTTTCAAAGGCCAAGCTGATTCTTACAATACCATATATTTTTGTATATATTGCCTAATTATGTTCCCTATTATAGTTTTCTCAGTTTGTGTAGTGCAGACAACAGAATTAATGTTATGAAGTGTCCAGGATTTGAAGAAAAGAAATCAGAAGTGTAGTTGCAAATGCTGAGTTCTTATATAATTATTTGTCCGTTTCTTGGTGATACTCTACTTTTCAAACTGTAGGAAGGAAACTTCCTGCTGGAAGTTTGCTGTACAATCCTGGAAGGACATGGGTTCTTAGTCCTGTAAATAATTAAAATGACTTTTCTATGCATTAATTTTAATTATTTCCCCTCCCCTGGGGTAGAGATCATATAAATGAGCAATATGATTAATTGACTAAGATAATGAATTGTGAAAATTGTGAAATTAGAAGCCATGCTTGTCACAGATTTTACTGCCTTCAAATTACTACTTTTTTATCTAGGTTATGGCTTTTGAAATGAAAACAGAGATCAATTTTATACTTTAAATCTCAGCTTTTGTTCCAGACCTACATACTGCCAATAAATTTTAGTTGTGTTTCACTGAGGGGCTAAAAGATTTACTCCTTATACCACAAAACATCATGGTAGAGTGTGATGCATTCACTCTTGAACTCTTCTTTGTACCAAGCCATTAAACCTTTCTCCCTACCTCCACCCCCACTTTTTATATATTGGAAAATATGTAAATTCTTCCTTTCTTTAGTTCAGTTTACGTGTCCTTTGGTCATTGGCTCTACTACATCCCGTGTCCTTGATGAGGCAAGAATTTCCCTCCTCCTGTGGAAACTCAGATTCTCTGCAAATGATGTTTTCCCAAAAGATTTTGATTCTTTAAATATAGAATGAGAAACTGTACAGATTGATAGTGGATTCTCAGCATTCTGAAACTGATCTATCTTCAGTATTAACTTAATTTCATTTTTACTACTCACCCCTGTTTGCTTTGCAGAAAAAGCTGCAGGATGTGTCCATGAAGTTTCGCTTGTTCCAGAAGCCAGCCAATTTCGAACAGCGTCTGCAAGAATGTAGAAGAATTTTAGATGAAGTGAAATTGCAGGTGCCCAAGTTGGAGATGAAGAGTGTTGAGCAGGAAGTGGTGCAATCACAGTTGGATCATTGCATGGTGAATATATAAAGATACTGATTTTCTATTAGTTTCCTCCCTATTCTGTCCTTCAACCTTAAAGTATTTTTAATGATGTTTTCAGTATTTCTTTGGGAGTTATTACAAGAAGTTCTGAGAGAGATTTAAGAGCAAAGTTATGCAATGAAAGTTACAGGAACCTTTTTAGGGAATCCTTTTAAAATTGGACTTGTTTATGAAGAGGGATTAGAGAGAAAGGGTTGATCCTTATTGTCCCAGTTCTTTCCTTGCTTGGAAATGAGATTAGAAGGACATTATCCACTTAAGGTTATATTCAATTTTAAAGTTTGCAAAAGCTACAATAAGATGGTGAAATAGCTCTAACATCTTTTCTGGTCTTATTGTAACTTTTCCTTTCTGTATGGTCTTCTCTGTTCTCCTGTCATGGCAAAGCCCCTCTCAGAAGCATGGAATACTAATTATATGAGTGAAAATGTTTGAAAATGTGGAGTTATGTGGAGAAAGCTAAATATTGCAGAATGTTGCCCAGAATTCAGGATGAGAAGCAAAATATCAATTATTCATGAAACTGAAAAAATTCAAATATCAAAACATTTTGCATTTCAGTTGAGTTTTAAATAGTGATCATGCACTTTCAATATATGAGAGCTTAAGTTAGAATCCCTTTTCTAATTCCCCCCTCCATCTTGCATTTGAATTTATCTCCCAAGATGGACTATATTTTCCACAATACAATACAGTCACAGAACTCCATGATATAGCCAGAAGAGACGTTGCAATGCATGAAATCTATTTTAGGCAGGAAACCCAAGACATAAAGGAGAAACATAGAGTACCTACATTACAGCTTTCATGAGTTGCCATGCTGTTAGTTTTTTAAGCCACAAGAGCAAAAGAAAGCCTGAATATGTCCTAAAGAACATGAGGAAATTCTATGTATACTACTGCAATTATCCTGTAATTCTATACCCCTTTAACGTTGAAGAGAAGTAGACATAAAGATAAATACTGTGTGCTTTGACAACAGGAAAATGGAGATTTTAACATGGACAATCAGAACAATCAGATTGTTAGGAACAATCTCCTTCAGCTTCTTTTTGTGGAGCTTTGGCATGCCTGAGGACGGTTTTTTTTCCTCCCCGCCCCCGAGCCTCTGTCAGATCTAAATGTAAGAATTTAAATAAAAAATACGCATAGAACAAGTTGATGCTGTTTCTTTACATTATATTTTTTCTTAACTGCAGTTACCCTTAAATTCACATTCTTATCAGAATGATATGGTATTTAGATACCATCTACTGAATTAAAGTAGTTCTGCTCAGCAGTTAGTTGTTGCAGCCCTGTAGCTGTGATACTTCTGGGAAGCCTCATAGGGGTTTTTAGAGCATCTTTCTCTACTTAAAGATTCTCATAATGTTTCTATTTTTAAAAACCCAGTCATATTATCCCATCAGTTGTGGGCCAATCTGTATCATACAAGCTTCCTAATTTGCTGATGACTGCTTATCAGCGTTGAATGTATTTATCATATAAGGCACCTAAGATCCCTTGGACTGCAAGGTAGTATGTAAATAGATAATAAATAATAATCATATTGAGAATCATCTTCTTAATAAACCTTAGATTACAGAGAAGATGTGCTTTTTTTTTCTTGTCAGATCTACTGGGAGAAAAGTCTTTTACTGTCTAGACGTGCTAGACAGATTTTACATTGTGGTGAGATACCATGACTAAGAGAAAAGCTCAAAAAATTAGGAATGAAAAAAGTACAGTATAGTTTACTTTGCAGTTCTGTCAAAGGGTACGGGGCAGTAAGTTTAATTTCCAGCATGTCACAGCAAAATGCCTGAACACAGAATTAAGCTAGACAGCTCAATAATAAAACTTCTCAACAGCTTCACATTTGCCATTCTTTACCCACCTGTGTGATAATGGATACTCTGTATCTCTGTGGAGTCTTCTTCCAATGTGGAGTTCACTGGAATTTCTATGTCACAGCATAATTCAATTTTAAATTAAATAGAAATATAAGTTCAACTTCTGCAGTACTTATATCGATGTTAATTAGGGCATTTATGTGGCTATTAAATGGCTTGGGATACCAAGTTATACGTTTAAATTCAGTTGTCATGTCCAAACTTCCTGCATATGGAAAGAAAGGACAATGCTTACCATTTTCGTAGTATCACTCTTTAGAAGCGTTAAGCCATATGTATTGTGGCTTGCTTGCCAGTGCTTACTAAACAACTGTTTTGCCCTGACTTTCTGGTTAGTTATTGAAATGATGCAGTAACATGTAGTAAGTTATGTAATATATTTTGACTTAACCTTGTTTTTTACTTTTCATGTAGATTTTTAGTTACTTAATTTTATAAACAATGTTAAACTCAGTAGGGGAAAACCTCTATCCTACCAGTCTCCAATGAGGAGTAAGAAAAACTGTCAGATTTCTTATTAAAGTGATGTTAGTGGTTATGTATAGTTGAAATACATCCAAGAAGCTGTATGAGTTGACAGAAGCCATGTGTTGTTTTAAATACTGCATTATCTAAATCACTTTCAAAACAACCTTTATCATATGTTATTACAATTAGCGATGGCCTGTATTTTCTTGTCTGTAAAAACACTTCTGCCATTGCTTCCACTGACATGTCTTTGAAACCATTAGTAGTAGTGGTAAGCTGTTCTAAATCTATTAATTTGAGTTCTGATTTAGAAGCTGTGATTAATTTTTGTCTTCTAAACATTTAATTATATAAGTTTGGTGCAGGCTTTTTTCTATCCTTAGGTTACACACCTGGCATGTGATGAGCAATCTAAACTCCACGAGCTTTCTAAGGGGAGTTGAAGGTGCTCAGTCTTGCATGATGGTGCTTTTATATAGCAAACAATGCAAAGAATTCTAGTGCATCTGTATAATAGCTTCAAGAGTATTTCCATTTTACTTATTTTAATTGTGATGCTTGTGTTTCGTATTCTGATTTGATTAGAAATTATATAAAAGCCTGAGTGAGGTGAAGTCTGAAGTGGAAACAGTGATAAAAACTGGAAGGCAGATTGTTCAAAAGCAGCAGACAGAGAATCCGAAAGAACTGGATGAAAGACTTACAGCTTTGAAGTTGCAGTATAATGAATTGGGTGCAAAGGTAAGCTCTGTGGTTTTATAATGCAAAAGTATGCTTTCATTTTAACTTGCAAAGTGAAAACTTATCCCAGTATGGTAAGTTAACATTCATTTTTTATTGGTTACTTCCAAGGCCCTCACATTTTCTAAACAGGGGGACACAAGGAATAGTGCAAAAGGCAATCAGCAAGATGGATAATCAATAGTTCTGGTAAAAAAAGAAGAAAAAAAAAACTCTATCAAATTATAAAATTACATTATCAGAGTTTAAAACTAAACTTCCTTAACGTTTTCATTTATTTTTGTCTTCTAGTTTGTTGGGCTTTTAGAGGGAGGGGGTGTTGTTTTTTTTTTTAATGGCTCATTAGCAGTTACTGGTTTTGAACACTTCAGGTCTTTTTGACATTTGTCTGCCACTCCAACTTGCTTCGTCTGCACTCTTGAGTTTAACTACCCATATACTCAATTCCTTTCACAGTAGTTCCCCATGTAACTATTACCCATATATCCCATGTAAAACCCTGACTCACCTGTTCACGTTTCCATGTGCAGTCTTTGGTAATGACGTTTATCTTAATATATAAACCACATATAATATTGTCTAGTCATCACAATATAGAATAACTTTCCCATTGTTTTGTATCTCAGATATCAGCAAGCACTTATGTAGAATTTTGTCATTTAGTCATCATCCTCTCTTTCACAGAAATTACCAAATTTCTTCAAGTTGGGCAAAAGTGAATCATCCTTAGTGCTCAGCAGTGAAAAATGTATTACTCTGCAATAGAGCTGTTCAGGAAATTTTTATTTTTTTAAACTATCTGGCATTCATACAGTATTCAGTATGATCACTAAATATATATTTGCATATAATTAAGACGACTATATGAGTACTTTCCCAATAGTCTCTTCTCTCATTTCTGCTTAACCTATAGCAAAAACAAATTGTTCTCCAAATGTGACGATCTATTTTGCCCTATGATGCCAGTAATAAATTATTATATGCAAGTAACCGTGTTGAACCAAATCTATTAATTTCCAGAGAATTGTCATTCCTTGTGCAAAATTTCCATCTATACATCATCTATCTCTATATCTGTTCATATATAGTTAAATGCAATTACAGCATGATTACTAACAGGACAATGTTTTTCTTTACTCAGAATTTTCCCTAGAAGTCAACTGAACAGACAATAGGAAAAACAGATTATTAACCAATATTAACAAGGCTGCATCTGAACGAAAAATGTGCATCAATCCCTAAAGGCTTTTTTTTCTGGCTCTGCATTATCTATGGAAATATTACCTGCTACTGAAGTACAATGCTCTGCAAGGACCTCTGAGCTCTAAAGAGAAGCTGCGGCATTGTCATAGAGGAAGCTTCATACAAATACTGTCATAAACAACTATCCTTAGTTACTTTGTTTTTCTCCTCCTGCCCTCATGAGATTTATTCACAGAACTTGTAAAAACTTTAGGATTAGACTAAATTTGGTGCAGTATGTGGCTGAATGCCCATTGTGAATAAGAGATATGAATTTCTATTCATTGCTGAAGTTTATGCAGTTCTAATATACGGAACAGCAGAATATACAATTTTTTAGTTTCCCAGATTATAAACTTTTAAAACAAATGAATACCTAATCATTAATAGCTAGTAAAATGAGCCTCTGGTAATGCTGTGTGTCAGTATGTGGTTTAAGCACGTAATGATCATCAAGCCCCACTTGCTATAGTACAATAAAACAATCAGAGTTCCACTAATAATATTCATTTGGGAACCTGAATTAAAAGTTCTCTGTCTTTCTAGAAAATAAAGGTATTAAGAGATGTCAATTTCTTGAGTGTTAACAAAACTGAAGAGTCTGCTTCATTAAGTTGTAGTTAGCTATCATGAGAGATAATATGTTTGGGTTCCCTTTTATTTTACAGAGAGCTGTGGCATTTATTACTGCATTATATGTAACATAACAATAGAAAGATGCCTATCTAATGAAAGGATTAAAATGTGTCATTAGGGAATCATTAGTGATTTGAAGTGGGCAGAAACTGAACCACAGGAAGTTCCATCTGAACCTGAGAAAAAACTTCTTTACTGTGAGGGTGACAGAGCATTGGAACAGGTTGCCCAGAGAGGTGGTGGAGTCTCCTTCCCTGGAGATATTCAAAAGCCGTCTGGATGTGATCCTGGGCAATATGCTCTAGGTGACCCTGCTTGAGCAGGGAGGTTGGACTAGATGATCTCCAGAGGTCCCTTCCAACCTAAACGATTCTGTGATTCTGTGATTCTGTGAAGTGAGCAAAATTGAAAATTAACGTGGGTCAAAAGCCTGAAATGCTGTGTTCAGCTTTGTTGTCCTAGATTTCGTTTTTTCATATTGACTTTTACATAGTGCAGTAGTTAACAGTTTTAGAGTCATGAATGCCCAGACATAGAGAACTAAAATAATCACTTAAGCTTTGTTAGCCCCAATTGATTTTATTAAGTTTGGAGAATTAAATATTTTTTTTTCCCCCAAGAAATAACTGATAATACTTATAAGTATAAATAAGTCTCAGGACTGAAATGTATAGCTTGAGGGCAAACACATACCCATGTGTAGACTCGTTTGCATGATTTCATATACATTCACATGTTGTGCTTCAGGAGGGCGCTTCTATTTAAAACAGTCCCTAATAAGCACATTCTTAAGCATGTAGAATGGATTTTATTAAATGTGTTGAGGTGTTGTGTAATGCATCGCTCTCAAACAGCAAAATTGTGACCAACAAAATTTTAACCATTTCCAACAATTTCTGATAATACCTACTATATGGTATTTAGAAAAATGATTTTGGGGTACAAGAATTTGAGACTCTGAATCTAAAAATTCTTCTTCCCCTTGAAACAGAGGGGAGTTGAACGTTACTTTGTTCTGTTTGTTTGTTTGTTTTTAGCATATACACATATAGATATAAATTCCTATCATAGACTTAGTTCATTAAGTAGTATGATATCTTAAACCTACTAGTGGTCCAGGAATGAGTTTTGTATCTCCAAAATATCAAAGTTTGCCCGTAATTTTTAGCCAGATATGCTTTCTAACCACAATAAATGATTTGAAAATAAGTAGTCGTCTTAATGCAAATAGGTTTGAGATGAAATTGCAAGAGGTCAAAATGTCATTTGCATATCATGGTGTGGTTGCATTTATGATAAATATTTCATGCCTGTGCTTGCTTTTGCATTCATTTTTTTCAGAAGGCTTTTGCATTCATTTGCATACATACATATAAACATTTAGGTACAAACAACTGTTTTACAGCTTAGATAAGTTTCTTAGTCATGAGTGGCTATGAGGTAGGAAGTCTATAGCACCCTTATGCCAAATCTCTCTGTGGTAATTCAGCATAAAAGTTAGCTAGACTCTGTAAAAGAAAGTGGCAGTAAGTAATGATCTTGCTGCCCTCCTAAAGGCACTGCATGCTGTGTAGTCTATCAGCTACACGGTCAGGTCATTCCTCACAAGCCCACTGCTGCACAGGAATTTGGCTATTAGACTTTGTCTGTAAAATTAAAAGGCTATAAAATACCTTACTTTTTGCTTTAAATATCTGTGTTTGCCATTTTATTGACAGCAAGTTTTATTTATTATTTCCAAAGATTCCTGCAAGCAAACTATCTAACATAGCTAAAATAGCTGTAAAATACAGAAAAATTTTATGGCAGTAACACTTATTTGCTGCTGTTGTAGAAAACAGAAGGCCTTAAGAGGGCACTGTTTCCTATTTTTCTTTAGAAATATATTTTGAGATATAAAGTACAAAGAGAAACTGATAAAACAGTAACCCGTATAACATGGAATAGTAAAATATTATCGATACTCGATACAGAATATATATCTATATATATCAACATAATTTTTTCTGTGTCTTGAGCATGTATCAGCAGGTTTTTTTAATAGTATGCCAATGTTTTATGATTCGGCCACACTTAGGATAGTGCATTTTGCATAGTATTGCTGCTAAGTACCTGCAAGGAGTTATTTACCATGGCTTGTATTTTTAACTGGAATACTTTCATTGTTTATAATGATCAGAATCACTAATACTGGTCAGAAGAACATGCAAAAAACCTGTGGATTCCTGGCTCCGTGTGTGTGAATCTGTATTTAGCTAAAAAGATGGGTTGTATGGTCTTTCTTAGGGATTTACCTCTAGTTCTTCCTCTTGGCATGACTTGTTAATTCTGAGGGCATATTTAATGAATTTGGCATATGAAAAAGCACATAAACTACTTCAGTAAAGAAGAAGCATAGTGATAACGTGATAGAGGACACTTGGTTACTTATTCTCTGAGAAAATCTGATCCGTTTGCTCGGGGATAGCAAAACTCTCCTTGCAGGAGAACTAGGCATCACAAACGTCGATCAGTGTGCTGCTAGCTGTATTCAAACAGCTTCAAAGCCCAGACCTTGGGGCTTGTATGGGGAATGGGTTCCAGGGGAATATAAGACATGATTGGCTATCCAAGGGAACTAGACATGAGAAAACGCCCTGGCAATAAGGAAGAAGAATGTGAAAGGAGGCTATGATGGAGGATGGGGAGGACCATGGAAAAGAAGCTTGGGATGACAGTCTACAAGCTGCATTTCCTTTTAAAGTCTGTAATATAGCCTGAGGTTATCATTGTTTTGCCTACTGTTAGTAAACAGCTGTGAACTCTCTAGGAAAATGTATCTTTCTTTATGCTCATTTATTTAGAAGAGTTGGCTAACCTTTCAGTCGGTGCCAAAAAGAACCTGATGAAGGCACCTGAGCTCAGTACACCTCGGTTTTCCCCCTCTGTATGAAAGAAAGTAAAATCATTACATGACCAAAGTACAAGTGTTCCTGTTGCAGGATGGGTGTGATTCTGACTTTGTACTGGAGACAACTTTCATCCTGCTAAAGTGACAGATTTGATAGGAGGGTGGCAAGACACCTTGGTAAAGAGTGCCTCAGAGTGTAATGCAAACTGTATGACTTGTTCCACAATGACCCAAGTAAATATTATTAAACCATGGAAAGGATTTACAAATGATGTACATTTCTGCTGATCTTTTTTCCAGTATACTTTGAAAAAATAAAAAAAAAATTACAAACTTCTATTCAAAAACTCTACATTTAAAGAGTAGAGTCAGGCAGCAAAATCATACGCTAAGAAATTCCAAACTTAAGGTTAACTGTACAGACTTGATTTAACATCATTCAATGGCTTTTGTGCTTCAAGGTTTTCAGATTTTTTTGGCAGAGAATTTTTTTTTCTTCCGTGTAGTGTAGCTACATAGAGAAAATCTGAGGATTCAATATCACTGTGAAGTTATATATTTTCATATATATCACTTTATGAAAATACACTAGTGGAAGGGTTTTGACATCTATTCTATGTCTCAAGGAAAGCCTACTAATTCATCTGTTCCAATTTAGTGTGCTATGCATGACTTCAGAAGGGAGGAGGAGGTTTTCTGGGGTCTCCTGCTAGCTCAAACTCAGTGAATCTTTATGCACAGATTGTTTTAGTAGGTTTTTTAATACTAACAGCAAAATTACAGGTGTTGAGAGAACTAAGCGAAGATTTAAAACTATGTTAAAAGTGCAGCTTGCCTTGTAAAATTACAAATTCAACTGTCATAGAAAAATGGTGTATGAAAAATGGTATAAAAAAGGCATTAAAACAGTAAGACTGAAGAGTTAAGAAAAACATATTTTCTTTCTGCAGGTGACAGAAAAAAAGCAAGAGTTGGAGAAATGCTTGAAATTGTCCCGAAAGCTACGGAAAGAAATTAATGCTCTGACAGAATGGCTTGCAGCAACAGATGCAGAATTGACAAAGAGATCAGCAGTGCACGGGATGCCTAGCAATTTGGATGCTGAAATTGCCTGGGGAAAGGTAACAATGTAACTCTGTACATTTAGATATCTCAGCTTATGCATATTAAAAAAGCTTGAAAATTAAAGTGAATAAAAATTCTATCATATAAATTGGTGGAACTTCATAACTGTTATGGTATTATCCCACCATAACATTACTGCTTAGAAAAGTAACCATCTTATCTCTGCATATATCCGTAGCACACTTCACCTTTCATGTTGCTGTAATATACATCGAGATAAATTAAGAATTAGGATTTCTTTTTTTTGTAGACTACTTGAAATTATCCATACAGGATCTGTGCAAATCCAAGTTGGCACAGTTGGAGAGAGACGCTCATAGATGCCCTGTTACTAAACTGGAAAACCCTTCCTCTCTTTCATTCTGTTCTTCTCGTGGTTAGAAAAGTGCTTATTTAACAGTAGACCAGCTCCAGTAGATGTAGCATTAAGGTTGGTAGAACACTATATATTCCACATGTTCAGGTAGCAGCCAAGAGGTGGGCTATTTGATTTCTTACTCCTTTTACTTTGGAGATCATTCATTTTCATCTAGGGGTTTCTTAGTTTTTATGACTTGACTTTGAACTCTTATGCTAGGTTAAAACTCAAAGCCTAAAATGAAACTTACCTCAAAATTACTGTGTGCACCAAAGATGAAATGAAAATTATACAGAATCACTGAGGAATGCAAGAGTTGTTCATCAAATTATATAGCTACGTGTGATCGTAATACTTAGCACGGTGTCAGTCACCACTAGCTAATCTAGTTTATATTCTGCATATGTAATGAAAATGCGTTTTGACTCAGAACATCAGCAAATCAGGCTGATGCACACATACCAAAGTCTGTGCTTTTAAGTAAACTATGTTCAACAGTATCCGAAGCTTCAAAAATTCGAATAACGATATGCAGCCAGCAGCATTTTGAATAAGAGTTCCTGTATCAATTCTAAACAAAACAAAGCAAAAACTTAAGCAGGGCTGTTTCTTTGTGCAAAGATATACCAGTTCAGCTTTGCTTAGTGGGAAGAATCCTTTAAAAACCTTACCAGTTTCCAAATGTATTATAGAAATAATATGCATGAATAATATGCAGGCAACCTGACTGCTTCTTTACAAGGCTGTAGTGGTTTCAAGCTTGTTCAGGAAAGTTAATGCAGAGGTGTATAGCTGCAAAGCAGTTTAAGTTGAAAGATTTTTCTTGAATATCATTTAATTGTTAGACAAGAACCTTAAAGCTTTGTAAATTGCATAATGAGAACTTAAAGCAAGTCTGATGATTAGTGCAGTTACACCTTGGGAAGTCCTTGCTACGCCTCACTCTTGCTACCACAAGTACTACATATTTCTATCTTATGACAATCAAAAGGGCAACAAAATTTAGTTAAAATGAGATATACTAACATGTGATATATGTTAAACAGGTGAGCCGCTCTACCTAATAATCTTCAGGAGTGCCATAGAGAATTGTGAACTCTCATGAGGAACTGATACAAAAAGAGTTGCTGGAAAAATTGGTAACAAGTAAAATTTGGCTTCAGCTCCAGCCTGAAGCCATCCGTTACGTCTAACGTCTCACTGTAACTCAGCTATTCTGCTTCAATCGGTTCAGCAGAAAAATAAGAATAAATGAACAACCTTGGATGAAAACAGCTGCCTCTTACCAAAATATATATTTACTAATTCGTTGGCTTTTGTAATTCCTTTGTCAGGATTCTTTTTATGAAATAGAAGCCAATATGCGTGTAAATATAAGTGGATTTTTAATTTTGAACCTTCCAACAGGAAGCATAGGTCACAGATGCTAGCTTTCCTGCGAAGAGACAGGAAATGTTGTATGCTATCATGCAGACTTTAAAACTCTTCTGAGGGCTTCCTAAATAAGTGTTATAATGATATTCTATATGGATTCAGTGAGGCATTATACAAAATAATGCAGCAATAATTCAGTCCCCAGAACGAGAGCCTCACAATATCTGAATAATGTCACAGCTTTGTGCTTTGGGCCTCCGAGGAAAGTTAACTGCTGAGGACAGTAACCAATCTAATGAAATGCGCTGGGAGTAGAGTCAGACCCAGCAGACGGCTGCCATTGCAAGGAAAGTATTCAGAAGAAACAAGCATGGAAAAAGGAGGAGGAGAGAGGAGAACGCAGCAGTGCGAATGGATTGAAAATTGAATGTGTGCTGCTGTGGATATAACTAGCCAGAGAGCTCATAATCTCTTTTCTGTATGGCACCAGGAAGCAGTTATATTTATTACTGCACTTTTTTCTCATTCATTTTCAGTACTGAAGATTTTCTTTAAAAGTCAAAGGAACTCAGAGGATTTCAAAGATAATTATAGAGGTTAGAATAAAAGAATAACACGTTTATAAATGTTGTCTTCAAGGTGTAAACACTCAGAAATAAATAGGAATGTCCACCTGGAGTAGGAAGTGACATTAATTTAAAAAAGATTAATCAGAACATGAAGCTAAGTCTAGAATTTTTAAGGATACCATGAAAACGTTATTGGCTGAGTTATATGAAATGAGATGGGCCATATCCTGACTACTGTAAATCGTGTTTTGTTACAAACACTTCCATTTGCATTCTGTTCCGTTACAGCAGATAAAGAAAAGGGTATGTGGGTGGAAAAATAATCATTAAATATTTTATATTAGAAATTCTTTTATAGCTAGAAGACTTAGTGAACACTGTTATCACTGAAGCCATTAACTGTTCTGGGATTCATTTGTCTTTTAATCAGGAACTGGCCTGATAAAAAGTAGATTGCCATGGAGCCATGGTCTCAAAAAGGAAAAGTCGGATCATATTAGCAGGAAAATTTCTATACTAGTCCCTACTGTCAGCAGTATGATTCTGCCAGTGCTTTAATATTATATTTTATTTGTAGTATATAATATCAATGAGTATAAAGTTGACTTGAAGTACACAGACTTACATTAGCTAACACATTATGGCAACATATTTTCTGTCAGTAAAATTACTAAAATAAAATTATCTGAAAATTGTGTCAACTGATTCGTAGTCAGTAGCCAGAACACAATGAAAATAAAAGATGTTATGAATAAATAAAAAATGCATTCATCAGCCACTAAAATGGCCATAATCTCAGTTTCTGAATAATTCTGTAATCCCACCCATGAGAGATGAGCCTCCTAACTTGATTGTTTTAGAGGGATTTGAATTGCTAAGATTACTTTTTAGTAATACACAATATAGAGACAATCTGGAGTCTCACAGAACTTTTCATCTATCTCTTGCTGTTTGTGAAGTTCTTAAATCTACCGATGTTAATGAACAGCACAGTTAAAGTATTATCTTCGGTACTTGTTCACAATCTAGTGTACTTGAAAAATAATCCCACACAGTTCAATTTGATACGCAGTAATATTATCATATCATTATAAAGTATAGCTCAGAAACCCTCTGCACCACATTTTCAGAAAAAGCCATTCTTATGTGCTTATGTTTTCAAGCATCAGTTTTCTACTTAGAATCTGATAATGTGGAAGAGGTTATGATTTTCACTTCCTTATGAAAAAATTATCAACTAAAAATATTAGTGATATTTGTTAATAAACCAAAAGGTAGGGTATGCCACAGTACAGCAAAATCAGAGAGAGACTTGTGAACTTGACTCAAAATGTGAATTGCTACATACAGAACTGCATTTATTTGTGCTAACATGATTAATTCTGTCATCCTGTGCATCTGTATGTAAAATAGGTACGATAAAAGTACTGTTGTATGCAACTATAAACATGTTCTTATGAATTGTGAGCAAGGCTTATCCCCGTACCTTTAAACACTGCGGAACAATCTGGCTTCTGCCCAATTTTCAAGCCATCTGAATTTGTTTTTCTTAAGTTAAGCTTTAATTTTACATTATAACATCTATCCTGAGGCTTCAATGGCAGGGACTGGTATAGGGAAGTTTAGCTATTCTTCTCACTATCTCACCACCTCCTTCTTCTGTTACCAGGATGGAGATTAGAAACTCCTTGCTCTGCATGCAGGGTTTTAGAAAGGAAGACAGATCTGTCTGATTGCTCTCATTTCCTGGGTGCCAGGAACGTAGGTGTCATTTCCCTTGGCAATGTTGAGATCCTGGACTTTCAGTGGTGATGTAGTTGCCCAGGTATGATCAAGGCACACTACCAGCATTCCTCCGAAAAACATAAGGGAGGGAAAGCAATGGTTCCTTTAAAAATTCAGTACCTCAGTGAAATCTGGTATGAATTCTTTGGGTCAAAGAATTTCCACAGTGGTATTTCTGCAATGATATGCTGTACCAAATATCCATAGCTAGTGCTTCAAAAAAAGTGGAGGTACAAGAGTTTCTTCCTAGGAAGGCCTCAAAAAAATCTGGCAGAAAATGCCAAGCAACTTAAATGGAGAGACTGTTGTCATCTTTAACTCCATTGTATCTCTTGTCAGGTGTGGTCCTACCACACGTGAGACGTATGTACAGAAGAGATAAGCAATATGTACATAACCTTAATATAATCTGTATGATTTGTATACATTTTAACATAATTGTCTTTCTTGTGAGTATTTATGGTAGCTTTGTCTTCCAGCAGATGCTAGACACTTGGATAAACTTCCATTTAATTTTAGAATAAAATACTAGTTATAAGGGGAAAAAATGGAGTTTAATAACTTCATTGTAGTGAAAAATAGGAGAGTATGTGTAATCTGTTTAAAAGCACTATTGAAAACTCGTGTCAAATTTTCATAGCTGTAGTAGAATTCTGAAACTGTTAATGAGGCTGGCTCAACCTTTTACTCCCACGGTTTTCTTCCCTGAAAATGCCGTATTAGAGATTGTTTCAGAACATGAACTTTTTCCTAACTTCTAACATGTTTATATTTTTTTATTTATTTCTATTACCTAGTTTCATCCTGGTGAACACACATAATCCAAATATGTAAATTGCCTAATACCTCTTGGAAGAATTTCACCACTGTTTGTTCATGTTTTATATTATGTGCCCATTGTGGTGGAGCTTGGGTTTTTTTGTTTTATTTTGTTTTTAAAGCTTCTAGTCTTTGAAATGTCTTTATTATTACTTAAATTGCAAAGCTAATACTCTTGATTCTGCAGTTAAAGTTACGATTCTACCTCTTTCTTACATATTTTCAAATGACATGCATAGCCAAATTCCAATCTGAAGTTAGGATAGCTGCACAGGGGTTTACATCCAGCTAATTTTTTTTTCCTTCGTTTAGAAGTATGCCCTTCTATTTCCCAGGGAACATACAAGGAAAATGATGAGTGAAATCCAGTTTGATGAATATTGGAAATTACTCTTCAAAAACTAGCATATTTTGCAAGTCACTTGCTAAATTTTATTGAAATAATTCTAGTGTTGTCCCAGGGTCATTACATGTTTTTATTTGTCTTATATAGGATTGTTAAATTAATATCACTTTCTTTGTCTTAGTACAGAAAATTTACTGATGCTATCTGTTACATTGCAATGATGAAGTATGTGTACACTGTTAGTGCCTAGTAATACTGGAAAGAAAGAGAATTCTAAAGAATATAATGAAGAAAAGTCAAATTAAAAGAAAATGTTATCAATATTATGGAAGAACTAAAGCTAACTTAGTTGTTATTTTTCTTAGTAGGCAATGTATTATATTATGCAGAGACCTGTTTAAGGTCCTTGCAGATAGTGTAATGTGGAGTCCTGCCATCTTCACAACGGGTACTAGTTTTTCAGTTGAATTCAGTGGGTCCAGGAATTCATATATAAGAACTTTGAATAATTGAGATTTGAAATATTGAGGAAGATTATATTTTTCACTCTGATACTGTGTTTTTTAAGAAGGTGGGGGTAAGTGTGATTGATTATTTATTATACTGGTTATACATGATCCCTTGCTAATACACAAGAGTGTTAACTTTCCCATTTTCTTTGCTTTACACTATTTCTTTACATTGAAAGGAACAACTCCTGGCATATGGTAAAGTGCTTCAGCCCTCTTTGATAAATATCTGGAAGGATATGTCTGGCTTTTGGATTGCACTTTTAATTAATAGATATTTAATTATCTGATTGGACTGCTTGCATTTCGTAGTTGAGCCCAGGACTCATCTGAGTTTTCATATATATAAAATATGAAGAAAGTCACAACCCCTAGTAGATGTGCTTTAGAAATTCTTTTCTAAATGGAAGTAAACCATTCAGAAAAGGCAATAAAACGGATCAGAACATTTCATCGTGAGTTCAAGCTAAACTCTATTCTTTGTTTCTTTTTTTTAAGATCATATTTTGTGTCCGCTGTGAAAGGAGATAAAACTGGAAAAGGGCATGTTGTAGTTGCTTTTAGTTTGACAAGAACCACTTGAAATTGGAACTCTGCTTCAGATTCTATAGTTCTGTAGTTTATGGTTTGTTAATATCTCCATTAATCACATCTAGATTCTGTTATTACAATTCCTCAGTGTCTGAGCAAAGTGGTAGAATATTGACAATTTCTCCTACTTACTTGAAATGCAAGTTTAAAATCTTTTATGTGAAGTAACATTATGAAATGAGATCATTAATTCTGCGAAGTATAGGAATCAAGCACCGCATTAAATGTAACATATGGTAAGTAAGTTGGAGGTGCTATTAAGATGGTATTATATCAAAGACAATAATTACTATGCTGTCTTCACTGCAATTTGAAATTTTTACTTTCCTAACAACACATTATTAACAAAATCATACTGATATGTGGCTGCAATTAGTGTTATAGCATGGAGGTGATAAAAATGTAGTTCTACTGCAGTATCAGTGTTGATCCTAAAGTGAAAGAATTATGTGGTTTTCATTAAGTGTATTCAGGTTATCTAAGAGAAATCTAAGTCTCTGGAGACTAGTGATTCTTTCCTTTCTTCAGCTTACTTTGGTTTGTATTCAGGTTTGGATCACTTCATTTCTACCCTGATCTTTATTTTGTAAGCAGAGGTCATATATGGCTGCATCATTTGAGAGCAAATTGAGGTCATCAGGAGTTCAGGGAAATTTTTCTTCTAAAATTTTTCTCCTGGTGAGATGTTTTATTACATACAAGGAATTTGTGCTTCTCCTTAAGTATTCAGCAAGATGCTTATACTCTGAATTGTGTCATAAGTACTTAGTATTAAATTTCTACTTTTTAATGTAAGGTCTAAATATGTGGGAATATGCTCCTTTTGCTAGATCTCTTGCACATTGCAAATGTACACAAGTAGACATGAGTAATGAGTAAAATATGTGAGACATCATTGAAGTCTATTCACAAAAAGTTGGGATGGAATTTCCAGTTTCATGGAAATGCTGGAAATCTGGGCTTGTAGTATTGCATATGTATTTTAGTCACTCCAACTTAGAAATACTGTGGATATAGCCTATTTTAGTATTCTAGTCTGCAGAGTGAAATCCCAGGTGAGTGGAATGGAAAGATATATTTCTACAGGTAGGTTTAACAGGACAGGGAGAGCATGGTTTCTGCTGAAAAAGACTGCACTGAAAGTGACAGGAATATTAAAATACCTCATATGGGTATTTTCTGTACAGTTCACTAAGAATTGGGATGTTCTCATGATGCTTTATCGTTGTCTCATTTATTTTGTAAGCTTTATGTGCTATTTGATAGCTATGCCATTCTGTTATATGCAAACTAACTTAAAACACCTCGATATAAATGTCATAAAACGTGGAATCTTTTTTTAAAAAATAGCTATTAAAATTGCATGTTGAACCCTGGCATGAGATAATGCACACTTTTTTAAATTAACCTATTAGGAAAAATGATCATTAGAATATGAAGAACATTTAAAATTTTATCAGAGCTAGAAAAGAACAATTTATTTTTTACTTATTCTTCACAATTTTTTGCCTGCCTATAGGAAGCAAGTGATTGTGTTCCAATATGAACTTACTGGCTGTTTTAATATTTGATGTTCTCACTGTGGAGATTTTTTTAATTTCATGATTTTTTATTTTTTATTCTGCTTTCTATAGACAACACGGAAGGAGATTGAGAAACGCCAGATTCATCTTAAGAGCATCAGTGATTTAGGAGAGAATTTGAAGACAGTGCTGAAAGGAAAAGAAAGTCTAGTGGAGGATAAACTCAGCCTCCTGAACAGTAATTGGATAGCAGTAACCTCACGAGCTGAGGAATGGTTCAATTTATTACTGGTAAGAGTAGTGTATTTGTGCATCTAGTTTATTAAACAAGATTTAGTATAAAAATGCATAGGAAATGTTGGTGCCCAGTTTTAGGTGCACAGCCTCGGAGAATTGCTTTCTCTGGTCCCCTAGAATATGTTTATCTAATACATAGATATACAGACAATCAAATTGATTGTTGTTTTCTACACTCTGTTTATTTTAACAATCTGGCTAAGTTTTTACAGAGTGACGGCTCTTTGGAGTCTTGTTTGTTAGCTCTTCCCCTTCCTGTCTGCCTCAGTAGAGCTTTCCGGGATTACTCTTTTGCCTGGTGGATGGAAAACAATTTCTTCTCAAAGGCCTTAATTACTTGAGTGTGAAGCAAGTGAAGGAAACAGTCAAATGAGTTGAATAAGTCTTGGTATTGAAACATGCAACTTCAGCTGCTTTTGCCCACGTTAACATTTCTGTCTGGGTAACTTTCATGTTGGTTTGGTTCACATATTTGATTTGGTGTATGTAAACTAGATTCATTGCAGAGGCAACTAAATCAAAGCTCTGCTCAGGGTGCACACCTAATGTGCTCCGAACAATGATCTGGTCCTTCAGCCCTGTGTGAGCCTCCTTTGGACAGTTTTGTGGTGCGTGTTTGGTGGAGATGTTTAGTTAAGGGGACCGGAATAAGCCTAGTCCAAAACAAAACCGTAACCACATATAATACAGATTTCGGAGCTCCAGTCCCCACTGTTTCAAACTACCGGCAGGCACTTAGCCATGTTCTCCCCTAATATTCATTCCACCGTGAAGGGATGACAACTTGAATGCTTAAATGCAGAAAGGTCTTAACCATTTGGCTACCAGAATCCTTTAGAAAATCTCCTATGTTGTTTCTATTGCTGTGATAATAGAAATGCAATTTCAACCCAGGGAAACTGAGGTGGTTCTTTGGGGTTTATTAACCTTTATCATGACTTCAGCATTTCAGAACTTAAGAGCTCCACCAGAGTCCGTGTGGCTGCCTTAAGAATGCGTCTGTGACTGGCATACAGCATCACCTTGGGTCTTCTTCTGCTGTATGCAGGATACAAGTGCAGGCATCTGGTTGGGTGTATTCTATCTGGAAAACTTAACCATTTCCTTCAGTATGACATTGGTGCTCAGCTTCAACATAGACCCATTTATAGGAAACATATAATGGAGTTTATGGACTGGTATACTTACGTATTCGTTACCTTCGCTCTCTCTCCGCTTTGGATTCTTGTGTCAGTATTTACTAGAACCCATGATAAAGAAGTTATAAGAGAGGAGGTTGGTTCTTTGTTATGTTTAGTAATTTTAGAATAATGTATAGGTATGTACATGTGGTGGCCGAAAAAACAGTGCTATTAACATCTTTGATCTCATGTATATGGTACACATAGGTACCATGCAGGGATTATAAACTATTGCAGTTTCTAAACTAGTAAGTAATATTCTTTATAAGCAAAAAGAACAGCTCAGTGACATATTACAGTGGCTGTCACTGTTGTTATGCTACTAAAATATCCATGTTCTTGTAGTCTATGTTTAGAAGTACACATAGTGCCTCTGGAATTTTGAGGTGGATGTGCATAGACCTTATTGTAGTGAGATCACCAAGAAAAGACCACAGATTTTTAAATTAAAAAAAAAAATCAAAAACCTTTTATCAGAATATCATCTAGAATAGCTTTTTAAAAGCAAACTTTCAAAGAAGAGGAGTTATACAAAACATAAATGAAAGTTTTATATACAAAGCTCCCTTTCCAGATTGTGACTTTGCAAGGGTGTCCTTGTTTCCATCTTGGTTTCGTATAATTTAGGGGCTTTCCAAAATGAGTTCTATACCTGGTTCTTAGGAATCTTTACTTCTTATCATCACCCATAAGCCTGGCTATCAGCTTCCTGCTCCTCTCAGCAGTCTCTCTGAGCTGCAGGCACCCGCTTCTTGCTGTGACCAGATCACCCTCCTCTTTCTCTGCCTGTCACTTTGGAAGCTTCTGCCTCTACCACAACGTCTTTTCAAACAAACATAACATATAAAGTGAGAACAAACAAATAAAAGATGCTCTCCTCCACACAAACAAGCACTTATTGCACCAAATAAACAAATTTAATTTCATAATACATGCATGCTTGCCACAGTTCGCATAATTATAGCTATTATTTCAGTTCTGATTACTTTTTGTATGCGGTATGTACCTTTTTCATATACAGGAATATCAAAAGCACATGGAAGCTTTTGATCAGAAAGTAGCTAATGTCACAACTTGGATCTATCGTGCTGAAATACTGTTGGATGAATCTGATAAACAAAAACCCCAGCAAAAAGAGGAAATTCTTAAGGTAAAAAAAATGTAATTTTCTGAAAAGTCTTAATTTTATTCTAAAAAGGAATATGTCAAAACTAGTAGGTTTAGAAAGGTATCACAAATTGATAAGAGTAACATTCTTTTTTCTGTGATAAAGCTACCCTCTGGTAGCTTGTAGATTACTTAATAAATTTACACTGCATAGCAAAAGTTAAATCCCTGCAGAAGAAAAAAATGATATAAGGCTTGGGGACTTCATGGTGAGTAGAACAGCATCTTTTTTAAGCCTATGTTTGCTGGAAATTATTTCTTAAACACATCTAGTTTTTTTAAAAAAGGCCTTTTTTCTCTATGATTTTCATTTTTAATTACTTTTCTATTTTTCTGTGGTGCCTTTCTGATGTCTATGATATCTGCTTTAGTTATCTCTGTCATATGGCTGTTTTAATTCTATAAGCACTGTTTATGGTAATGCTAGTCCACCACCACCACAGACAAGAATATTCTATGCCGCACTAGCTGTATTACAACAGGTCAGTGTACTGATCATAAGCTTTATTTGGCTTGTTGCATCATTTGACCAGCTGATTAAAAATTGACTTCTGAGTAGACATGAATTTTAAAGTATCTCATCTAAAATAACTTCTTTATTTAACACTGAACAACTCTGAATTATCATTTCTATGGATTTTGTTTTGCTACAGAAATCACTGTAAAGTTTGACTTTGTATTCAGCTACATGGTCAGTACACACTACCTGAGGAGTGGTTTGCAAATCAAAAGGAGGACTATATTGCTAACACTAACATAATGATACCATTTCCTAAAGCAAAACTTTACAAATTCCAGCAGCGTCATAATTTCCAGCTAGCACTTAACAGAGAGCATAAATCAATGCCTTACTGATCTCGAAAGAATTACAGTACAGACTTTTGTAGTAGGATGAACAATTTTACTACCATAACATATTAAATACAATTATTTTTTCCATCAATACAGACATATATATGTGTTGTACAAAGACATTTCATATAGACAGTGAAATGTAATTCCTGAAGACTAACTTTATTCGTGATTCTGTAATGTCTAGCTATCTCTTTGGGCCTCTGCCCATGTTATAATCTACCATTAAGATTACTATTGCAGAGGAAGATGGTATTTTTTACCCTCTGCTTTTTGGAATTCATGATAGATGTATTAAAAAATCACATTGCTGTTTATCTAATTGTTTTTCCATACCTCCACTATGACTATAAATGATAATGAAAGCAACAGCTATACATCCAGTTCTGTTTTAATATGTGAAGTAGCAGCACCTCTTAGCTTTAGGACCAGTAGAATAATCTAGTGTGCTCTGAAATAAAGTGCATATTGTATTATTGCAGAAGGGAATCTGTCTAGAAATAATATGTTCACCATTATTTTCCACTGGAAGATTTTTAAACAGTTGTGTTTAGTAGATAACATTTTTCTATAAATTTGAGAGAGGTGAGTAGGAGTGTTATCTAATGTATTTCTACGGTATTTTCACGCTTACTCATAATTGTCTGAATTTGCTTTGTGGTTTTGCTCCCTATTCCTTTGCACACTCTCTCTCTCTCTCTTTCTCTCTCTTTGCATTTATTACTAACTTCAAGCCCTGTCTCTTGCTCACGGACTGTAGCGCTTAAAGGCTGAGCTGAGTGATATGCATCCAAAGGTGGACTCTGTGCGTGACCAGGCAGTAGACTTGATGACAAACCATGGAGATCACTGCAGGAAAGTAATAGAGCCTAAACTATCAGAGCTCAACCAGCGATTTGCAGCTATATCACAAAGAATTAAGAGTGGAAAGGTAGGAGGAACTGCTTGCGTGGGGAAATACATGCAAAATGGTATTTATATAGGGTGCACAATTACAAATACCGGAGGCTGGGGGGGCTGCAGCTTCCCTAAAAACTAAGTGTTCAAAGAAAAAAAAAATGTAGATCCTAAAAATATTAAGGAAAAAAAGTATAATATTTTGGAGGTTTTGGCATCAAAGGTCATACTCTTTTCACCATGTCACCATTAAAAGTATTTGGTGACATTATGTGAATGTAACAATAATTACTTCATGAACTTATAAAGAATGAATATCATCTTGTGATTAGTAAGATTCTTAGTCTTCTCAAAGCATGAGTAGCCTTTTTTGATATAGAATAGTTTTTGGGAAGTAGTTTTTCATTAGATACACCTACTCCTTTCCTATGAGGCTGTGACTCACCAAGGTTTGATGCATATAGAAATTATATCAACTATACTTCAGCTATTCATCTCTACTACTAGTCTGAGTACTTTACTGAATCTAAATGTAATATGGATTAGGTCGTTTTTAGCCAAGTTGTGATTCCTGAAGTGGGATGAAGGAGGACATAAGACACCTCCTTACTCCATTGCGTTTGCTACCTTTATCACAGAGAGCAATTTGGAAGGGGTGGAAGATTGAAGCAGGCAGCCATGCAGGTTGGTATATAGGATCCTGATCTTAACTTCTAACTGTGGTGTCTAATGTGCACTGGAAATGAACATGCAGAGGACCGGTGGCAGAGCAGGAAATAAACCATGAGTCTCCTGAGCTCCAGTTCTGTGCGCTTTTTATTTAAGTGCTCTCCTTCCTTGTCTCGCTGGGTTGCATGACTTTATCAAAATGTAGCATGCATACAGCAGTGTGATGGTAGAATGGATTTTATGATCTGTTACATGAAAAAAATCTTTTCAAGTGTAATTATCTCATTACTGTTTCCTGAATTCTGCCTTAGGGCTTGCGGGTTTTTTCCTCAGTAATATAATTTCCCTTTAGAACATACTACCCTCATATAAACACTAACCAGTGATATCAAAAGCAACTAAGCCTTGTAAAAGCATAAGCAAAGGCACATGGTTTTCATCCATTGTCTGAGGTACTCAATACCCTCTAAAATCAGCATATTCTTTGTGGTATACTTGGGTTTATTTAAATTTCATTTCTGGAATAGAAAAGAATATGCCCTTTGAAAAACACTTCATGGAAGAAAATACGAAGTAATGGGAGATGATGTCTATGATTTCTTGAAAATGTTAGAGATGCACAGGGGTATGGTTTGGGGTTTCTTTTCTACAAATGTAATTGATGAATTGTACACTAACAAACCATAAGAATGAAAGGTGGCATATGGTTGGCATCATTAGAATTAACAGCAGTATAATTCACATTAATCTTAAATACAAGGAGTGTTCAAAAGAGGATATCTGTGAATTCATCAAAATGCTATTTACATAACTTCTCGTTTTAAGCATATGTCTTATTTTAATATTAGAAGAGAAAATTTAGTCAGTAAATGCTCATCGTTCTTGAAAATTATTTATTTTCTGTCACATGAGTATTACTGGAGAGTGAACTGCTGGGTTGTTTAAATCTGATGTATTATTTGGCTAAAGGGGAAAGTTGAAAATATTCCTTGTTTCATAAATGCTAATAATGTCCTACTGCAGTATTTCATCCTTGCTAGCTAACTGCTACTGGATGGTTTCTAATCGTTTTGATATTCAATCAGGTGCAAGTTATTTAGCTTCCTTGACCAAGAAAAGAGTTACTGTCAGTGTGCTAGTTTGTCCCACCAATCTAGTGTTTCTTTTAATATATATTTCTACATGGCAACAACCAAGCCACCTTTTTCAAAAAGTTCGTCAACTTTTCCTAGGTAGTTTTAATAAGAATTTTAAGGAAAAAATAGTATTACATTATTGCATTAAAAATGTATTATGTAGTTATTTTTATAATTGTTACACCTTTATGCAGTACAAATGCTTACTGTACTTTCTCCATGGAGAAAGTAAGATTCCTTTGTATTCATAAAGCAGTGCTAAGTCATAACTGCTTTTATTTACCATATTACTTTGAAATTTGGAGGTCACCATTAACGGGCTTATATAAAAATGCCTAAGTTGTATTAACTTCTTCCTGTCTTTTTTGGTAGAAAACTATGTTTGGAATTATGTGGATCATTAATGCTTCAAAAAGTTGGAGATGCACAGAGTCTTAAGCAGAAAAATGAATATCTTTCTCCAAATATAGATTTGTTCTATTAGTACATTTTCAATGGTTTATTTCACTACTACCAAGCTACTGCAGCAAAGGGGATTCTAGATATTTGTTAAAGCTATTGCTAAATCAGTTTCTCTGACTTCACAGTTTTTATATAGCGTAGTTTCCTCTGTTCAATTTCCTTGTAGCTGTCCTACTGAACCATTCCCCTTTCACTTTGATGTTTACAGCATTCAAGTACTTTTCAGACATTATCTGCTGTCTGACTAACATTGTCGGACTAATAAGTATAATCAAACACATATTTTTAGTTACCTTTTATTCGTAAACATAATTGTGATTTGCATGTCTACCTCATCTTCAGTCTCCCCCAAAACTTTTCCTTTCATAAACTCTCAAGCAGTTTGTATAGATCTAAAGAAACCTTTTACCTTTTGCTGCTGTAAATTTTATTTCATCTTCAGAGTGTGTATCAGGGGTTTTTGTTTTTTCAGAGAGTCATGGACATAAAAATTCCTATTGCTGCTGCTTTTTCAGTGATTGAACTGAATGAGGACAGAGCTTGAGCTTCAGCTTATTGCTGAAACACATCATGAAGACTGAGTTTAGACCACTCCGCTTGACCTCAGAGCCCTGAAAGCTTCCATGTAGTTCTGATGCAGTTAATGTGGCCTCTCCGTTTTGTCACCTTGACTGATCATTTGAGCCATATTACAGAGAAGACGACTGCAGGTCTCTTTCTCTTGTGATCTGTAGATGACAATTTAACTTTCCTTCAAGAAAATCTTTCATTTTGGTTCAGGAATTAGTGAAGGGTTCCTAGACTGCGCTATGGTACCTTTTTCCTGTTAGGCTATCAGCAGGATTTCAGCAGTTCCAGCATTCCTCGCCTCGTTTACCTTTTACAAAAGTACAAAGCGTAGACAGAGAACATTTTGGCACAAAGCCCAAACAACTGTGCTGTGTAATGTTTCTATTCTGAACGTTTGTTTTATGGCAGTCTGGAATTCCTTCTCAGTTTTACCGTGCATTACAAAATTCTCTAAGCATCCAGCGCTGATGCAGCCTTTAGGGCGGTGAGAAATTATTGTTTGTCTTGGTGAACAGTGGGACTATCTGTAGATGGTTTATCATGGGTTTTAACTAACTGTTTGTGTTGTACACTGTTAGAATATATATGTGGGCTCACTCAAAGAAGAAGAAAAAGATGCTCATCAGGAACAAGTTTATTCTGAATGTGCAGCCTGCAAGCATATTAGTTTTCCTCCTGGTGTTCTCTTTCCAGTTTTCTTCCAAGAAGGATCATAAGAGTCTACATTCAAGATGAAGTGGAATGGCAGTGTGCTCACTGAGCTTTGTATACTATGCACCTAGCAAGATGGGGGGAAGAACTAGAGCACAGAATTTTAACTGTAGTTTGGTATTTAGAGGACATGACAGTGGGGAATAGACAGCCAGGATTTGATTGACAAAGGTACTGTATAGTAATAGGTGTTGCGTAAGACAGAGACAAAAACTCGTCTATGTTCTTGGCTGTACTGCTGACTTACTGTATTAATTCAGATAAATGACTAAATTGCTAGGTTCCATATTTTGTCCACTTGTAGAATGGAAGAGACTCTTATTTCCTTTTGTCACGATTTCAGCTCAATGTCAATGGGCTGAAGTGTTGTTATTCTTCTTATATGTCTTCTAGTGAGATTTAAGTACTTTTGAAGACATCCTTCAGAGCGTTTGAGAAGAAATTACTGAGTAGTTTGCTATTATTTCTACCATAGTTGAAGTGTTCTCTGAGCATAATTCTGAACTTCTTGATGAAAATTTGAGAACCCTATAAATATTGTATATATTATATTTCTACTAATGTCCTGAAGTGTGCAAAATCCTTGACATTAAAATGATCAACCAGATACAGTTAAGGTGTTTTTACCCAAAGTCTTCCAGCTCATCTGTAGACAGCTGAGCATAGATTACAGATCTTCTGACTTCAGCTGATGTCCAGTCTATCTTCTTTCCTCTAATTAATTTTATTTGTTATAATCTTCATTGCCAACTTTTGTTTTTTAATAAATAAGAAAATAAAAGAGAATTTATGGCTTTAACTAGCAAGAGTTTTATGTCTTGTATCCAAAAGTTCCTAGAACATTATAAAGCAAAAATTGCCTTTTAAAACTAAATTTTATGCAAGAATCATCAAGAATTTGTTTCTTAATTTTGCATTTACACCTGTGGAGGAAGAAAGCTTTTACTGTTAATGTTTCATAATACACCTAATAAATTGTATATTAAACTATACACATGCCACTCAAATATCGGGTAGATAAAGGAAAGTAAAGGAAAAGATGGTATATTGTTGTTAATAAGTAGCCCTTGTTTTAGAGCTTAAAACTGAAGGCAATGTAACAAGATGAAGCACTGTAATTAATATTGTACATAATATTGTCTATTTGTGTAGGTTGAGATTTTTTTTTGGTCATTCCTCTTTTTCTTGAAACTTTTGTGAATCACAGCTCTTTTAGTGAGGTTGTTTTGGTTTGATTATAATGTGTTACAAAATATTGTTAGGGGAATATCTTATACAAAGATTATCTGTCTTTTGTTTTGAGCTAGAGATTATATAATTCACTTGGCACTTTTGTTATTCTTTGTGACAAAGCAATGATTTCAAAACACTGAAAAAATTATCATGGCATTGTTCTCAATAAGTAGTAGTAGGTGGTTATTCATCTGAATGGAGTGCTTGTTGCTATGTGAGTAATTTCTGACAAACTAGATTTAGCCAAGTAGTGTCAACATCTAACTTCTTAGACAAACTATTAAGTAGCATCATTTATCTGAACCTCTTTTAACACACAAATGTAAGAATATCAGATTTTTTTAAAATCTTCACTCATTATGGAATTGTAATATCTTCTGATATGAAAATTCGGCAGGATTCTTAAATACCTATATTTATTTGTATCTTTGTATACTTTGCGTTGTATGGTGTAGGTATTTTTCTATATCACAGAAGTCTACCATAATTTTTGCAGTAGGAGGTAGCATAGATGTCTCTTTTGGTTTATGTTTCTAATACAACTATTAAGTATGTGATTTAAATAAGTGATCTCTGTCTGTCTCCCATTTTAGCCCTTCATTCCTTTGAAGGAATTGGAGCAATTTGACTTCGATATGCAAAAATTGCTTGAACCATTGGAGGCTGAAATTCAGCAGGGAGTGAATCTGAAAGAGGAAGACTTCAATAAAGATATGGTAAATTAGTTGAAATGGAAATCTGAGTGAAGTAGGCAGGGAGATGAATAAAACCTGGGTGAAAATTAGAAGCTTCAACATCTGCATTTGGATCTTTAGAGATGAATTGCACAAATTTTTAGAGTGCTAATATATTATCAATTCAAAGGTCCCAGGTTTGGATCAGCTAAATATTTTAGTGATATGTTTGCAGTTGGTTTTATAAGAAAAATATTTTTTGACCTATATAAAATTAACACTGGGCAAAGCAGGAATGTTATCCCCAGGTAGCAGCAGTTTTACAGAATAGGGAATGGATATTAAAATTTCTGTAGCAGTAGAAAGACCAAAAAAACCCAGAATGATGCATCTATTTGGGTAATAAGGCAAGAAAAGACCTTCACTATAGACAAATGCTAGCTAATGATCACTGATATAAAATGCCACACGTGACAATTAGTTCTTAACAGATCTGACCGTACTATTTATTGGGAATAGTTTGGGGCAATTGTAGGTTTTATTACTTACATATTGATCATGAATCAACGGCAAATGTTTACTCTTTGTAAGTAGTAAAACATATTTGTGCAAATTTTAAGAGAGAGGAGCAAAATATTGCTGTGCTTTGCTACTGTTGCCATTGTGGTATATTTTCTCCCAAAGTGATTTTCAGAGTACTTCCATTTCTTGATTGCCCGATAACAGTGATCTGTGATCTATCTCTTTAGATCTGTGTCTTTGTGAGTTATCAGCAAGATCAAATACATATTTCTTTACAAGCAATATAAAGAATCTGTATGCTTTTCCATTTAAAGAATTCCTCAAAGATACCTATTTTATGTCATTGATGAAAGGAATCTGCATGACATTTTTTTCTTCCCTGTTTTTCTCCACAGAAAAAATGCTAGCTATTTAGGGCAGTATTTATTGCAGTTGTAAGTTCCCAGTGAATCGAGTTTGTCCAGATAGTTTCCATTAGAGGAGCATATTTTGTTCCCTTTCTTTATGTAAAATGTTTAGGATCGTTCAAGGGATATGCTCTGAAATGTGACGGCGTAGATTCACTGGCTATATAAAAAATGCTAAGTGTTATTTTTTCCCTTACCAGCATAGCTCTTTGACATTGGGGTGATACTATTACATGACATGTTTAGGAATCACATGGCCTTCTAGCATAGCAGTAATTTCGGTGACTACTGACAATTATTTAGAGTATTTTGGATGTATATCATTTGTTGTTGTTGTAACGTAAAATGTATTTTAACTTTTTGCCTTTGTTGTTTTTGTCCTGTTATCCTGGATGCTGCATAAAATCTAATCTCAAGCATCTGTAGGTTTTCAAGTGCTATTTTACTTGTACAATTCAAATCTCTGCATGTGTTGCAGGGAGTAAGTAAAAGCTATTGTGCCTTCAATACAGAACTGTAAGTGGATGTTAGGTGATTCCCTTCGCAGGGAAAATGTAGGCTTTTTATTTCTATATTTCTTAGTATTTAGGTAATAAATAGATTTAAATGCACATTATACATGTTATTTTTTTAAATCAGAGTGAAGACGATGAGAGCACAGTAAAAGAGTTGCTGCAAAGGGGAGACACTCTTCAAAAGAGAATCGCAGATGAGAGAAAACGGGAGGAAATAAAGATAAAACAGCAGCTGTTGCAGACTAAACATAATGCTCTCAAGGTATAGGAGCTAAAGTTATAAGCCAATGCTACTAAACCTTTTTCTTTTTTATTCAGGGCAATGTTCTATTAAGTTAAGTGAAGCCTCATTACTATTTAGTGCCTAGTCATTTTAAACGATTCAGCTCTAAGCATATATTTTCTTATACATGTCTCTTGATGCCTTGGGAAAGATATGTTAAATTTTCGGGTTAACAAATACTGTTTTGGCCCTAGTTTTACAACCAGGTGACTGCCAGTTGGACTACGGAGATCTCTCTGTTAATAATTACTTTTTTTAACCCAGTGTGCATGTTTCTCCAACACTGAAGACCTTACTTACAATCATTTCTCACAAATTTATATCTTCAGTTGTAGAACATACTCATTATACTGGACATGTTAATGTTTATCCTTTAATGAATTAAAAGATTTATGTGCCATGCTATTTTAGTGGGAATGTTGATTCCAGGCTCTTTAAAACTGTGATAGGGTACCAATAGACGTAGCAGCTAAGAGACTGAAAATCAAGGCATATATCAAAATTCAGTGTTATCACACTGCTGGAGGTATAGCTGCCTGGTACGGTACATGTAAACATCCACAGTGAGGTGCATTTGGATAAACTGGTAGACTTAACTGAGCGTGTCTTCTTCCCAGGAAAAATAATATAAGTGAGGAAAGAAAGAATCATAGTTGGACTGTCACCTTGGTTACCTACCTGGAGCTGGCTAGTATAGGAAATTATCTCACTGAATCACAATTGTTAGTATTTTGGAGGGGAAGAATTTTCTTTCTCTTGAAAAATGTCATTCATTTTTTTATGCCTCTGGAAATATGGCATGGTTACATTTTATTATTACTGATTTTCAAGTAACAATATTTCCTTTCTGTGTGAATTTCATTCTAATTTTTACTGACCTTTGTGAATTCAGTAAAAGAATAGATAGAAGATACCATTTAAAAGAAACTGGACATTTATTAGATTTTTCTTTAACTGCTCCAAATTAAATGCAAGTAATCTATAATTTTTACTTAGGTGAAACAGGAGACTTGTTTTCAGAACTCTGCTTTTGACCAGATCCCTTACTGGCTGTGTTTATGGAATGGAGTCATTTATTTTCTTTTGAGTGACTCAGTTAAGGCATTCAATCTTGTCAAATAAAATTCAAGACCAGTCTAATGAAGTTCATCTGAATATTTTTACATAATATGTATCAGCAATGTTTTAAGTTACTTGTTAATAAGTTATAATAGTGAAAATATTTTCTGAATTCTGCATAAGTAAAGTTAGGTGGTTAAAGCAAATTCACATAGAATATTTTTTATAACGCTCGTAGGAAATAAAATAACATTATTGAATTCCCTGTTAAAGAGAAGTTTTAACACTTTCATAAAGCAGCTGAGTCATAAACACAAGACATTTACTATGTACGTTTTCTTTAATTTAAAAAAAAATCTTATCCTTACATGTATTTCTGAATTGAAATGATTTTCCTTTGGATAGCTACAGAGTTTGCATGCAGGCTAGAATTCCACAGGAGACAACAAAGCACAGGAAGCCCGCTTATTGCTAGATATAAGTAGGCTGTGTTTCCATCTGTCCAGTAAGTATTTCTGAGCAGAAGTGTTTTATATAAAATGTTGACGTGTGTGTAATAGTCTTCGTTTCTCTGAATATTGGTGACTACCTCAGTGGTTTATTCAGCATGTGAATAAAACTGAATTAGAGAATCTCCTTCAATAGAAAAAATAGTCTATGTTAAATTGAAGACAATATGCTGTATTACATACTTATATATATGATTTGAATATCAACATTTAATTTTTAAAAAGTTATGCATTTTTCATTTTTTCCATTCAGTGTGCACGCATGCCAATCCATATTTTATAAGTCTTTAATTCATATTCTAATAATGTCTGCACTGTGAACAGGACTTGAGGTCTCAAAGAAGAAAAAAGGCTTTAGAGATTTCTCATCAGTGGTATCAGTACAAGAGACAGGCTGATGATCTCATGACATGGCTGGATGACATTGAGAAAAAGTTAGCCAGTCTACCAGACCCCAAAGATGAGCAGAAGCTAAAGGTAATGTTGTTTGGGGATGGCAATGGCAGATTTTTTTTTTGAGCGTTATTTTATTAATTTAAAAGACAACAACTGCAACAAAAATATTCTGCTACATATAAAAAAAACCCACAAACAAACAAACAACCCCCCTGACAATGCTTGTTCAAATGGACATTTCTTTGTTGTGCTATATCTTGTATTCATGTGCTATACAGAATGCTATATACATGATTTGAAACACACTAAATACAATTTTATGTTAATAATATGGAAAGTGTGCAATGTATTAAAAAGCATCAAATGTTTTCTAGTAAACATTGTAATTGATTTTGTGTATCTTTGTTCCAGATGAACAAATGACTTACCGATATATGGATGACCTCTTTCTCATGTTAGCACATTCATTTTCATCAGAACATGCTCATATGTCACTGTCAAAATCTGTAGATTTATTTACATACTGTCAAAGGTTTTCCTACTTTATTTTGCATCGTCTTTCTTTGCTTCATTCTCTGTTGAGTTTCCCACAGAGTAAAAAAGGAGTTAAGTTATATATTTAGTCAAGTAATATTTTTGTAAACTATCCAAACACTATTTATTCTGAATATACTGGCCCTTACAGATAAAAGAATTTCTCCAATTGCCCATCAAAGTGCACTAGCAAGGATCAGGAAGTGGAAACTGTTGGCCTTTGCTAACTGGTTTTCAATGTATACTGGTTGTTAACACCTCTGCAGTCAATCTACAAGACGGTTCTTCAGTTTAACTTATGTTTGTTTTGTCTAACTGTAAAATAAGACATGAAATAACTGTACATTTTAATTGTAACAATAAAATGGAAATGGAAGTTCTGACAGAAGTATTTTGCTAGTTCTAAGTTGATGGATCTAGTTAGCTAACTGTCCTGGGCCCTGTATTGGTTTTGCTCACTAGGAGATTGATGGAGAATTGGAGAAGAAGAAGGAAGATGTGAATGCGGTGCACAGGCAAGCTGAACGCTTGTCTAAGGATGGGGCTGCAAAAGCAGTGGAGCCAACCCTGATACAACTCAGCAGGCGCTGGCGAGATTTTGAGAGCAAATTTGCTCAGTTTCGAAGACTCAACTATGCACAAATTGTGAGTTGTTACCAGCAAACCCATATGTTTGCAACTGCTACTACTAACAGCATCCTACTAACAATGAGAGCTTCAGGGGCAGTGTCAACTCTTCAGCTATTAATAAGAAAAAGCCTGTTGTCTGCCAGTGGGGGAATAGCTATGTTCTAATACAATAGTTCTCTGCTTTTCCATTTGGTCTTAAAATTGCCCTTAAATCAGCTAACTGCAGAAAACTCAGCAATGAAAAACTCTTGGTTTTTTTCTGTTGCCTCATTATTTTTCCATGACGTTTTCCAGTTTAATCATGTCGGTTTGCCATGCATATATTTATTTTGTTAAATAAACATGTGTGAATCAGCAAAAAGTATTATTTTCAAACTACCCATCCCATGCCAATTTTAATTGTTTTTTATTTACCCATAACACATATAATACTGACTTTAGGAAGAGATTACAAAATTTCTTCTTACACTATGTGTACATGGCCTGTTCTTCAAAGCTTCAAACCTCAAAGGAGTTTTTGCAAGAAACTATAGTTTTTTATTTGACAGGATGGAAACATCATTTTATAAACCAACTTTTTATTTTGATGATTTTGAAGGGTTTAATTATGCATAAAATAATTACTCTTGCTTGTTTATTCATGCTACAATAACTGGATAAATGAAAGGGAAAACAAACGGTCCCTGTTCCAGGTTTGAGATCAAAACGGGTATTGGGCAAATTACCCATTTGGAAGATTACCAAAGTTGCTTTTGCACTCACACAGCAGTTTTTCCTTACCATTCCATTTTCTGCGTTCATTGTCTTCTGGCCGTTTGGTTTTTTTAACGAGAAGGTTGACTCCTGTTTACTATCAAAGAAGTTGTTGCATTATGTGGTCTTCTGGAATCTTAAAAATGCTAGTGTTAAAGAGAGTTTCAACATTTTTTTTTTTTTAATGTACCTAGGTTACAGAGCAGCCATACTGACAGGACAATGAAAATTTAAATGTAGAAAGTGTGCTTTCTCCTCAATACATGGTGGACCATGTTTTAAACAAGAAAAATAATGCTCAAATAATAAGCAATACCCTTTTAGTCAATGCAGTCCTTTTTAAATGTACTGAATGTATTAACCTGTTTTTATTTTGAACTTTTCTACTATTGAATTATGTAATATCTATATAAATATAATACTTGGGATAGCTTTGCAGTTAATGGAAACAATCAGAGAAACATTAACTGTGGTTGGTATGTTATTAAATCTTGTTCCATATGATTAGTCTTCTCAGATTACTATGGTTTGTATTAACTTTGATGGATGTAATCTGTTGCAAATCATTTATGTTGGCAAGGAGCTAGAGCAGGCTTCATTTTGTCTTATATAGGAGTCTTTTTTTTATAATGAATTTATTTGTTCCTGAGGTAATCAAGTAAGAAATAAGAACAAACATGTTATTTATATACAAATATTCTACTGTCATTGTGTCCTTTATGCCCTCCCATCTTCTAAGACACAGAACCAGTATCTCCATTATAAAATTTTACGAGCAAATCAATAAAAATATGTGTTAGTGTATTTTACTTTAAAATATGTAGAAGTAAATATATCAGCAGATGTACTTTTGAAATGGTCAATGAAATATATATGGTCATTGACTTTTTTGTTATGTAACCATTACTTGTATTATTATTGTTAAAATTTGTTTTTATATTTTTATTCTTATAATATTTGAATTTTAAAATCTCCTTAGCGTATGCAGGAGGGCTACATGTTGCAATTTATCTGTGGAATGAGGACGTTATTCAATTAAATTTACATGTGTACAGTGTAGTTACAGAATAATTTACATTAAAGTTCTCATTTCTCATGAAAATATATTTTTCTGTTGATAATGAGTGTGGTGGTTCAGGAGCTGTTGAAACTGGTAAGAGACAGTATATTTTCATGGCTCAAATCAGAGTGAGGAGAAGTACATTTGCTTTGTTACTGTCCTAGTTCTGGCTTTGCCGAGGCACTGAAACAAAATGTATTTGTCTTGACACCTTTCTTTTTTTTTTAATGCAGCATAAATACCTACCTCACAGGGATGTTGTGAGGATTTATTAATTGTTTGTACAAGACTTACAGATACAAAAGAAAAATGAAAATCTAAAGTATTCACTTAAATACATGCATACACCAGCAACAGTAACATTCACAGAGATTTTTCATGTTAACAACCAGCTGAATAAAACCATGATGCAATAAAAATTCCCAAAGGAATCTCTTTTTAAAGCAAAGAAATAGGAAATTTCTACATTTTCCATTGATAATTGATGATGTGTACAACAACAGACTTAACAATTGAAAGTTGTAATTATAAAGTCCTAAGGATTTGGTTGTACTATATACCTTGCAATTCCTTATGATTCATTGAATAAACATAGTAAAATGCTGCGTTGAAGAAGACCTTTAAATATGTGGCTCGATGACAGAAGTGCATTTGCCACCTTTGGCAGAGCTACTGTAATTCTGATATCAAAGTGCGAAATTAGAATGATGATGCCCCCCATATTTTACTTTTCCCCAGTTTTTCTTAGGCAGACCTGTCAAAAGGGTAAAGCAACCATAAAAACATAAGAATTGATTCTCTCTGGCATGGTAGATTTTAATAAAAACATGATTATTTCTCAGAAACACAGCAGTCAATATCCAACAATCATTTGACAAATGTGTATGTGCGTATATATATGTATGCAAAAGGGAATATTCTGTCACTGATTTTGGTAATATGGTATGTAGCTGAAAGCAGAAACTTAAAAAGATGAAGTATAACTACTCTTCACTAAACATAATCAGCTTAAAAAATTTGTTATATCACCTCACCCACTGCATGTTCTGTTTAATGCCAATTTGAGACATTATTTTCAAGCAGGAAAGTGTGGCACCCTTAGAGAAAAAGGTAATTTATTCAAATAACAGAATAAACACAATGCAATAACAAATAAAGGTGCACAAAGCTGCCTGAACTGACACTGAATGGGAAAAAACAGCAAAACTGTAAAAAGTTTTTGGAGTTCATGGTGTCCTCTCTGTCTCCCTTCCCATGCAGTGTCTTCACATATATGTGGCAAAATAATTCGGTGGGGGAAATTTCAGTTTCCTAGGCTCAAGTACCGCTAAGGTGATTTAGCTTCTTATTTCCCTGTTAAGAAAGGCTTAGCTTCTGCTTCATCTCTGCTAAGAATTTCAGTTTGAAACCTGTCAGTAGTAACTTTAGTTGTGAAGTGAGTAACATAACGAAGAGTTAGAGATTTTACGACCTCATTTTAAAACGATGATTAACCACCAAATCCCACTGCTCTCCTCAGGAGCTAAAGATACTCTCCAAAAAACAAGCCCTTAATGTTTAATCCTAGAGACTATATATAATTTTTGCATATTAAAATAAATTGCATTTGTTTTTCAGGAAAATTTGTTTCACTTAAATGATAACAGTAGGGAGGTCTGGGGACATTTGTTTCTAGATTACCTCTGCAGAACCTAAAGTCATTAGGTTGCACAGTATTTTTAGGAAAAAACCCTAAAGCTTCCAGTTACCATTTTACAACACAGTTTACTGTCTACAACAGTTTATACAAAAGTTCCAGTGTGATAAAATGGTTTCCCTATAAAGAGAAAAAACTTGACTCATACTGTTTAGTTCAAATCAGGATGCAAAAAAAAAAAAAAACAGGCTTACCTAAGTCATTTCAGTAATTTCATTAGTGACACACACAAAAATTATGTTGAAATTCATGGTCATTTTACTATTGAATTGATTGGGCCTGGACTTTACCCGTACTGGGAAAAAGATAAAATGATCAAATGATAAACAGCAAGAGAGACAACAGCAAGATCTTTTTGTACCAATAAGACTACGTGGTGAACAAGAGAGAATAATGAAAATAACTATACAAAATATGTATTTATTTCTATAAGGTAAGTGATTTAGGCAGAGCACTTCAATACAGTTGCTATCTGCAACATGGATAAAATGCCAATACTCTTAGTTTTTAGTATGAAATTAATATAGTAAGGTTTGTTTTTCCAGTAGGAGAGATTATCTTGTTATAGATTATATAAAGCATTCAGAAATTCAGAATATCTGTCTCCTAACGGAAAGATCATTTCAGGTGAGAGAGCATGTGATCAGTTTCTGGAACCAAATTAATAACTTACAAGTTTACATCTGAATTTCACGTGTTGTATGAGTTCAGTCTTTTAAGGGCATCTTTCAATTTTCAGTTAATATTTCCTTGTGGAGTTCTCTTTATTTTATTTAATGAAGCCTAAGGTTGTTTTACTGTTAGGTCACCTATAAAAATGTTTTCTAAAATCTAATCAAAAGTCAGTTGGAACCAATCTCTTCTGTCATAGCAAGATAAACAGGAGATTACTATCCTAATTCTTTCTGCAGATAAGTAATATGAAAGTTTCAGTTCTTAAACCGGTGCTGTCATTGCTTTAGAACCTTGTTTTCCACAGTTTTCACAACCAGCAGCATTTGAATGAAGTGGTTTTCTTGTTTCTCACCTTGCTTAAATATCTCTTTGAGTAAATGAACCAGTGACAGTTGCGAAAAAGAAGAGGCTAGCTAATTCTTCTTTGTTGCTACAAGGAGTGAGAGAGAGAGGAGGCATAAAAGCAAGAAGAGACATTGGAAAAGCAAAATAGAAGAAGCCCAAACGATAAGAAATAAACAGTGACAGATCAGAACGCAGTGTCTCTTTCCCCTGTGCTCTCGTAGGGCTCCCAAGGACAGGGCAGAGGTGCTGCTGTGACACCATTTCACTTCTCTCACCTTTGCAGTGACAGCTCTTCCAATAACTTTACATAGTGCAACTAAACGCCGGGCTTTCTTTGACTGTGGTCTGAGAGAAGGGTGACGAATGAGCCTCTTTCTTTGGAAAGAAAATCACAGCTGAATGCTAACACCAATTTTCTAGCATCCATCAACCTGGAAATTCTCAGAGAAATAGTCATTTTGTAAAGACTGCTATTAGAAAATTTATTCCAAATCCTTTAATTCTATTTCAAGTATTTTAATTCTAGTTTCATGTCTAACTTAGGTTTCCGATAAGGAAGCAATGGGAAGTACACTGAATATGAGTATTATTTTGAGATATTTGAAGAAAAGCTTGTTTTAAAAATGCACTGTAAAATGTGTCCCAACTTCTCTGTGTCTGAAATGAATGCAGAGTGTTGCGGTAATTTAAGTCGACACCATCGACAGCCTTCTGTTGTTAGAAGTGGAATTGACTGAGTTCTTTCTTGCAAAGAACATTTGTCTTCTCTCATATTTGCTTATTAATTCTGTACAGTATTCACGATCATCACTGCAAAACTACAATTTTTTAGTAGAATGAATTAAAAAAAAACACTTATCCTGTCTTGTAGAAGACAGAACTTTACTGGAAAGATTTTTCTCTACCCCTTTTAATTGTCTATCATAACCTTTAATGGAGTGATCTGAATCATGTTCTGTAATTTAAAAGTGAAACTCAGTATCTTTAACTCTTTGTATTGGAATGAGATCTCTTGCTGCAGCTTGGACTAAATGCCAGCTTAGGATAGTACTTTTAAATTATATAATGTGGTTGTAATAATGTGCTCTCAGGGATGCTGAGAATTATCCCACAATCTTTTTATATTGTTCAATCTATGGTAGAGAGTGAAATCAGAGCTGCAACCTCTGGTTAAAGAGTCAAGTGAGACATAGCACCCAGGTGTCTCTTGTTTCAATTTTCTGTGGCAAAGCTGAGCATTATACTAGTACGGTATTTTCTCCCACATAATTATCTAGCTTAGTGGGAAACAAGACAGCTATTTACTGTCTTCTTTTCTCTAATGCAGTGTATCATAATTTGCTATCATAATAAGTTATATAGTGAGGAACTTGGTGTCAAAATTACTTAGTTATAATATTGAATTAAATAATGAGAAGAAAGACCTCCTGCAGAGCGATATGGTCCTACGTGATAGTATCTTTTTAAGAGATGGTATTCAACTTGTCCGCAATTAAGGATTGTGCCACTTACTCATTCTTTGCATGGATGCAACTGAGTGTGTGGATAAAGGTGCAAATGGAAGTGAATTTGTATATGTACAGTGTGACTGCTGAGTATCTATGTATGTCTACTTAGTTTAGTTTTCAAAATTGGTAGATTGACAGCAATTTCATTTGCATTATTTTAAAAAAGCCTATGTCTTGGAGTAACAAAATCAGCCTAAGTGGCAAACCCTGTTATTATTCTGTATGCTTGCATCTCTATAAATGTAGATTAACATTATTTTAAGAACCAGAGAGGGAAGATATAATTAGATAATGCCTGTTAATGTTTCTGGAAAGCAGCAATGTTTAAGGTTTAGGACACTGCTCTCTGAAGCAGTTGGAGTTCAACACTAATGTGGTACTTTAATTTTTACATTATTTTCTAAATTATCTCACCAAAGGGCTAGCAGATGCAGATGGTATAAATATCTGCAAAGTTAGTATCATAAATCAACAATAGGAATAGATCAGTCATTTTAGACATCCAGTGGATTGTATTCTAACACAGTAGTGCTTAACTGAACATTAATTGCTTCCCTGGTGGTCAGGCAGTAAAGTTACACATATTATTATTCAAGACAGCCCTAAAGCTTCCTGCATAAACACTGTCTAGGATTAGGGCGCTTCTGGAATCCATGTCCTGTTTGCAATCTTAGTCAATCAGCCACTAAATAAATTGGCATTGACCAAAGTCTGATCCTAGGATTGCTATCATCCGACATAACATGTAGAAGCTTGCTTTGTCACTGCATACACAGTTTCTTCTATAGTTAACCACTGTCCTAGAAGCACAGTTTTGAAATTCTATTTTAACAAATTTTGAAATTCCTTCCATTCTCTGGGGAGTTTCTGACTGTGCAGGGGAATTTGACTGTACGATTCTGATCTGATGGAATCCAAAGCCACTGTCACAGTTGAACATTATGAATTACAGATATAGGACTGTGTAGAAGAATTTAATCCTTTATTTATCAACAAGATATTTGGTTAAATATGGCCCTTGCTTTAGACTATCTGTACCTATTTTTGCAGCTGCAAAAAATATCATAAGATTAATACAAGAAATTATTAACAATACTATGGCTTTAATTTTTCTGTACTTAACATATAAATGTTTTCAAATACTTATTGCCTATCGGAGAGTGACACATAAATCAATTCAGCAGTAAGTGTTTTCCAGGTAAACCCATTAAAAATTCTAAATAATTTTTAAAATACTTGTTTAAAGTCAGCTTACAACGTGGATTTTGCAATATCTTCTGTTTTTTCTCATTCCAAAATGTAGCATGAATACATGCTCATTTATGTACTGATTTGTAATTCTTCCGTGGGCAGAGCCATGCATGAAAAGGGGTAAGGTTTGTAAAATGTGTGCAACCAGTTATTTTCAAAATGCAGTGTAATTAAGTCACCTTCATTTTAGTGCATCATTAAGCAAGAGAAGGATTAGATTAAATGTTTCCTACCTGATAAATGCTTAGTCATTTAGATAAAGATATCTTTAATTTGGGTACAAAGTTAATCAACTGAGTTACATCTAAAATTGATTTAGTATTGCTCTTTTATGGGTTCCTATGTTCAATTGTAATGTAATTGTAATAGATTTGACATCAAAGTGTGAGTGAGCTTCAGGGAGCTGCTAATTTGTGAAGTATTGTTTTGGCACTGGTTATCTTTTTTGACTCATTGGTATTTAAAAGCTTAATTTCCCTCCAAAATGCTAAAGATTGTACATTACCTGGCCAGTGGTTGTTGAGTTATGAGGTGAAGTCTTTATCTTTTTAAATAATTCCTTTAACAATGTTACAAAGATTTATTTAAAGTCACATGACACACAGGCATACTGACTTCCTTTTACTTGTTTTGAATTACTGCAGTTACAGACCAGATCTGGGGGCAAAAATCTAAACTGAAATTAAACAAAAGCACTGTTAAGCAACTGGAAGAGGAAAAGGGACTGGCAAAGCTGTTCGTCTCTTCATCCAGGGTATTTGACATCTCTGAGGGCTGCAAAGGCATGAGGATATGATAAATGCCCACAGTACCAAAAGCCTTTTCATAGTTTTTAGGTTGTACATTTATCTCATGAAAATACAAAACAAGAAATCATAAAACTTACAACAGTGAAAACCGCTCAGTAAAATGACAAATTACTCAGGGTTTTAATGTTTAAATGAATTGAACAGCTTTTGTGTGTAGCTTTTGTATTTGTCATATCAATGCGAGAATAATATAATCAAAGGAAAAAAATATATTTTTTGAGTGGAATAAGTATTCACCCAAGCCTTTGAGTCAAGCATCCACAGGTATCTATCAAAACCACCTTACAGCGCTCACCCGAATGTAGCATGGCTATCAGAGTTTTTTGAAATACGTTCCAAAACTTGAGCCTGAAAGCACAGAGAATAGACCTTTTCCTGTGGAGAAAAGCTTTGCATTTCAATGAAGTTATGAAGGTCAGATGTAAGACAGTGGAAGGAAGTTCGCACTGGCCTATGCCTGTTGATTGGTGGTTTTCAAAATCAAACCATGTAATTTTCTATTACTATTCCTTGCATGTAGAATTCACTGCAATGTTTTCAAAAGAGTGGTGTTATAAATGATAGTTTCATTTTAACTAGCTGTTATTTCATATCGATAGATCATAGTATAAAAATGACTGTTAATGCAGTGTTTCTCAAGCAGCAAGGTATGCCTTGGCTATGAAGTACAGTGAAGAGGTAAAACACTCTTTGTCCAAGAATGACTTTCCTGACATAATACAGACTTCTCAGTTGATTGAAGTGAGGGCAAAATGACTCCTGGTTGCTGCATCAGTGTATTTGTGATATCAGTTCAAAGGGTTGGGTTTGGGGTTGGGGGGACTTTTTACTTTATTTTGTTTTGTTATCCGCGGTATAAGTATCATGTACTATACAGACAGAAAATTCCAAGGAAGAATTTCTGTGGCCTAATCGTGGTGACTTTTATTTTTCCAAGGTTAAATTCTTTAACATGTTTCGAAGTTGGAGTGGCAATAAAGAGTTGATTTGCCCTTGTGTTGGAATCTTTTCCTCTGTGATTAGATCACTAAGGAATGTCGTTCTAAAGTCATGGAAGAAATATCTTTCATAGACATGCATTTTTAGTTTTGCAAATCTACACTAGTGAATATAATCTAACTGAAAATAGTCATGCAAGGATCTTTGGTCCTGCAAAGATTTTCACTTAATTTACCTATTTAACTTTCAGTACATGTATATTAGCATAGATTTTGCTCTTGGATTGGGGTAACAGTACTGAAAATAATTACTTTTTTTTTAAAGTTTCGCTTTCTATAGAAATCACTGATGAAGTTGGATACAATTATTAAAATACATATTTTCAGTATTGCAGCACACAAGGTTTTGTACACTATAATCATGCGTGAGTAGAAAAAAACATAAAATAATATGTACACTCTTATTTGAAAATATGAAATATATTTTTTATTATTTTATGGGTTTTTTAATACTGTCAAATGCTTTTTAAGGCCTTGCCTCTATGGAATTATATAAACATTTTCTAAATTTGTAATCTTATAGTGAGAATTTAACGTCTCTTTGTACTTGAGAGAGATGCTTATTTCTGTTCTGACACGTTACTGGCTTGTGTTTGACTAAGGCCATCCAATCTCGTAATGAAAAATTCCATATTCTCTGTATCATCCTAATGTACCTGTTAAATATGTACATACTTAAGGGCAAGATATCCTAGCAAAACTGAAGATACAGAATTTGTCTTTCTGAAGGTGAGATGACGTCATCACTCACAACTGGCATAGGAATGAGTGTGTAATAAGAAAACTTCTTTTCATATAAATATATACTTGAAAATGATTTTATTGACCACATTTTTAATTTTTTGTTTATCTGATATATTGCTGCTAACAACTGGTTAGCAAGTCTTACGTCATTTAGAGTTTATTTTAAAAAGCAATAAACAGTTCAGAAGTTTATTGGAGATTTCGAGGCATGTCCGCCTTTGTCCAGAAAGGTGGCTGGTGGCTGGTTCATTTTTTTTGTAGAAGCGCACCTACATTACTCCTCAGAGATGACTCATTTTTCAGTCTCATACATCTTACAGCTGTTTGGAAAGAGTACTTTCTCAAGCGTTAGTTCCCTTCCAGATGAAGAACATGTTTTTTTCCTAAACTGTTCCTCAGGATGCTGCTAGGAGCAGTGTCAGGGTCTAATAGTGCAGATGGGTGGTGTACTTTGCCACTTCACTATTCCTGTGTATTCTATTTTTATGAAGTATTAATTTAAAAGCACAGTGCACTAAGGCTGCTACTAGGTTAGGGGCCTACAGTGAGACTGGATCTAGAATAAAATAATTGTCAAGGCCTAACACGAGAAGGTTGGAGGCTGTTGCGTACCAAAAAGGATGTTGGGGCTGTTTCCTTTGCAGAAAGAGGAAAGGAAATGGATATACTGAGCTGGGTGGAGTGGATATACGGAAGTGGATGGTGATTTAAACTAAATACTTAGGGCATTTTTAAAAATCCATACATTTGATAACAAAGCTAGTTCATCTATCAGTCACATAAGTATCTTTGGTTGCATTTTGGCTTTCCAGTGTTAAAAGGAAAATTAAAAGGATTCTCCAGGTGGCACTTCCATGTAATACTGTTCTAGATGTATGAATAATAATCAGAACACAATGCATTATTCCTGCAGTTTTTATTTCTTTCCTTTTGTTTATTATTGGTCTGCTCAGCTATGGGATTGTTTGTGGATGTTTCTAATGTCTTTACGTTGTACCTGATAGGACTTAATTATCAATAAAATCAGTTTATTTGTCACATATGGGTAGGATCACATTTATGGAAAAATTCTTCCCTTTAATTAAAAATGCTTAGTGATGGGAAAGAAAATTCAATTTGTTAGTCCAGTGATAATGACACATGGTGAAAAGCAATGCATGAAATGATAAGCCTTACCCAAAGGATATTGATTTTTCAGGGATTAGAAATGATTTGTGCATCAGTATAATATTGACATTAGAGTAAAACTACTAAAATAAATTAATATCAATAAAAACTATTTTACAGAAATAAGGATAATGCAAGTGGCCGTTTACACCACCATTTTCCCATCATTCTGAATGGTTCATTGTATTATGTATTTTTTTTAATATTATGTATTTTTGAGCTAGAAAACTTTCAATTAACTATCACCTAATGTATTTTGCCACTTTGTCAAATTCGGTTTATTCAAAATTGCTCTTAAAAGATTAGCTAAAGCTTTCATTTCCACTTACTTATTTCAAATCCCTAGAAAATGTTATGAATACCTTGGTTCTGATGAACCATTTTGGCATTAGCCAATGATATATATCTTTACTCAATTAATAGGATTTTTAAAATTGGTGGTTCCTAGCTGCCACCATCTGCTAGTCACCCTGCACTGCAGAAGCCCTCAGACTCCTTTTCTTCAGTTCCCCTTATCAGCGTATTAGCAAATGATCCAGTTTCAATTAGGCGTTTCTGGTAAATGTGCCGATCTAGAATATAGGCATGCGCTCTTTGCCCCTCTTGTATCTTCTCCAGTGCTGTAATTCCAGCAAACAAACGGGGAGGCCAAAAACTTTTTCCATTCTGATTAGAATTGTCAGTTCTCAATACGCCTCGCCTGCGTTCTTTAGGGCAAGATGCCAGCTTCTTCCTTGCACTCTCTTATGGTACTCCCAACGAAAGGAAGAGCAAAATAAAGATACCAATGACATCTTGCAAGCCCACTAAAGGCAAAGAAATTTAATCTTCAGTTCCTTCAATTTTGTCAAAATTTCCAAGTCGTTTCTTTAAATAGTATTCAGAAGCTAATTAGTTTGGATTGTTACTTTTCTTTAGTATAAAGTGTGAAATAATGTTGCCAAATAGGAGGGCAGGATCTGGCAAACTTATGCTTTCAAATATCTATCCATCTATTTGCTGAACCGGTTTTAGCACTTTTCAGTTGAACTAGTAATAGAAATATCAATGCTTTGTTTGCACTAGAATCATGTTGCCTATAGAACCATACCAGTAGCTGACCGATTGAGAGGAGTATCAATATAAGAAGTTTTCTATAAAGATAAGTGTGAATATATGGCTGCATACTTCTCATTAACATTGATAGGAGTTAAATATTACATATACTTTGAGGGATGAGTAAGCCGTATAGGTCATACAAGATTCAATCCTGTCTTCAGACTTTAATTAATTTGGCCTTGGAGAGTGCTTTTCTATGACTTATTTCTAGCAGTGATTGAAAGAAACCGATTTTGGTACTTCTATAGGTATGCATGATATCCCTGAAGTGCTCACACATCAGATTTCTGCTTGACTGTAACTGATTTCAGAAATTATTGAAGGCATGAAGGCACAGATTCTATTTCATAGATACATGTATTTACATGTGTACATAGTTATAAGCCCAAACTTGGGTTGAAAAAAATAGTTTAAATAATAAAACTATAAAAACTAATTATATTTTATGTATCCTTTATAAATTCATGCAACCTCATTTTGAGTGAATAACCTTGCAAACTTAGCATGCCTTTTTAATCGCTGTGAATATATTCTATCTTCTCAATCAAAAAATAAAATATAATTATAGTTAAATATTCTTCATGTGGAGCTACAGGTAGAAGTGTTACAGTGTAACGTCTTGAGGAATGAAAATATGTTGCTGCATGCCTTAGCGGTTCTGCTAAGGCCCTCCCATTTTCTAATCAACTAGGAAAGCTTCTCTTTGGAGAGGGTCAAGTGTTATTTTTGCTGAGAATGTGATTCGTGAAACATGCAGAAGGTCAAACAAAAATTTTGTTAGCTATTTATTTTAAATAAAAGTTAGAGGTGATAGCATTGTAATGGTTTCAGTGTTAGCAGATGTCTTGAGAAGGTCATTTAGTGAGAGGACTGTAAGCAGAGCTATTAAATTTGCATAAGAAATGCAGCAAAGTAAGCAAAGTCTACAGATAACTTCATGGACTTTATACGTGAAATGGAGGCATCTTCATGAGTGCATATATGCATATACCAAGACTCTAAGAAGGAAACTGAAGAACCAAGTGACTCAGATTGCTAACTGAGGAGAAAGGCATGTAATGAAAGGATGGGCAGGGCAAATGGATAAATTAAAATGAGACACCTTGCTGAGGTACTGTGTGCAAAATAGCGTTTATGTTTGTTTTCTTTTACACGCCATGTGGCTAATGAATGATACTATATCCTCCAGGACTGTTGATCCTGTATCTTTCACATTCACAGCTCCAAAATCCATGAGTATCTATATTAAGACTAGAGCATCTAAATAGTGTGACTTTTCAAAGAATGTTTGCCAGAAATTACTTGTGAAATTTCTGAGGTCCTCAAGAAATAAACTTTTTATTTTTGAGAAGATGATAGGCATCAGGGATCTTGGTCCCACACTAGGGACTCCTAGGTGCTATGATGAAACAAATAACAGTCCATGAATCGCAAAGAATTCATATCTTTAATTTTGACCTTTTCTAAAGGAGTTGCAGGTAATCATGTAATTGGAGTTTAATTAAATAAAGTAGACACAGTTCCCTGTGCTCCAAGGCACACTTTTTTCGATATTACTTTTCTTCTGTGAAACACATCTAATTAGAAAGGCAGAGAATTTATAAAACTTTTGGGACACTATAGACCAACTATCTATTTTCTTGGAACAAAAATATTCTTTACACTTGGTGTACACAAGGTGCTGTCAGAGTAGGTATCTAGATAATATTTGTCCAGATGAAAATGCTTAATTTCCTGAAGAGCTGTGTTGCTGAGATTTCTTTCAGGACTATGAAAGCATTAAAGAACTTTCCAATCATGAAATTCCAAATTGTGCTTTCTAATTGAAATAGAAAGATGTTAGTGCAGTATTTAAAGTGATGAGCCGATCTAGGTGTTTTGTGTCATATGTTATTTAAGAAATTGTGCCTATTACAGTACTCACTCTTTTACTGGAAATTGAAATTATTTAGTATTTTAAGCCTCGCTTGTGTAGAATTTCTGTAATGGATGACATGTTCTTAAAGAGTTGTGAGAACTTAAAATGAAAAGTTTAGCAATAAAGTCTCAGTAGTGCTGGAATCACAGAGTAGTCTTGCATTTCCTATCTTCATTTCCCAGGAAAGAGAGTAGGAGAAAAAACTTTGTACACTTTTCATGGATCAGTTTTAGTACTTGTTATTTCAAACAGACTGGTGAAGTGTGCGTGATTTATGTCAGAAACCTCAAAGATTTCTGACTTTTGACCTTAGACATTATTTTTAATTGTTTTAGGTTCTAAACTGGAAATTGCATTAGGTTATAAGTTTGTGTGGTGTTGAGTAACTAAAGGAAGCATTCTGTTGTATATCTATACTAGCAAACAGTTCGTGAAGATACAACTTTTGTGGTGACTGAAGGTATGACTGTGGAAACTACTTATGTGCCTTCTGCATACCTGGCAGAGATCCTCCAGCTTCTGCAAGCCTTGTCTGAAGTAGAAGAGCGCCTTAATTCTCCTGTTCTTCAGGTTAAGGATTGCGAGGATCTCTTCAAACAAGAAGAGTGTCTCAAGGTAAGATGCAAATCTTTCTACGCAGTGATATGGTTCTGTTACTTTGGGGCTAATGTATATTGGCAGGCTGCGCTATCTCTCATACATATCTATTTTGAGAGTGCTTGGCCCCTCTCTGTGGTGTGTGCACATATGGGTGTTTATATATGAAGACACATAGGCACAGTTTCACCTGGATTTGGAAGAAAAGGAAGAGCACTAAGATGCCTGCAAAGTAGGCATCCCTATGTGGGAGAAGAAGGATGGAAAGGGACAGTTACATATTTAAAGTTGTTGGTTTGAGGTTAAAGTTTTGTTTGTAATTTGAAATAATTAGTAAATGCTTGAACTCTATCAGCACCCAGTCTCAGGAGCTTTATTTTGATGTGTGATTGATTTCAGAAATACTTTTCATTAAAAAAAGTAAAATTTAGCTATTCCTTTCCATGCTACACTACAAAAGTTTGCACTCTAATTGAGGACCTACTCTGTGCAATTATAATAGTTTCATTAATTGGAGAGAAAATATTGTCCAGCAGGTAGTGGAATGTAGCCAATGAAAAAATAATCCAATATTATTGATAAAACTTTAAGTATTACGATATGGTTTCTTGGTCACTTATGTCAGTGAAAGCCCTTGAAATTGGTGGAGTTTTTCCAACATAGAACTGACGTAAGAAGAGAATAAGGTTAAAGTCGTAAGCCTAAGTAGATGAATGAGTTATCAACTTGTGCAGAATAGTGTTTGTGTGAGGAAAGCCTTGTAAAAAAATCTTGCTTGAGTGTTGTATATTAGAACAATTTCAAATAGTCATCAGCATGGAGACCACATTTCCATTTTTTTGTGCTCATCTGGGTGAATGAAAGGTTTTAACCAAAGGAAAGCTTAGCCTAAGGAGGCTAGAATCTGCCTACAGTCAGCTGTGAGAAAGACTCTCTGAAGGAGAATCAGAATAGGAGCTGTGGCTAGGGGCTCTAGTAGTAGTGTGGTCCTCTGTAGGAGCCCATTTATCTCTTTCCCCAGTAGAGGAAATGTAAGAAAGCCCATACCTATGCTAGTGTCAGCTTGTACAAAATGAAATCTATTTTAATCGCATAGATCTTAAGCATGTGTTCCTTCCATCTTGCCGGTAGATAGATACAGATATATACTGTATAGATATTATTAGCTCCAGCAAATAAGGATATTTTCAGTTTCCTAGCAAGACAGTATAGTATGTCCAGTGAAGCATAATAGTGAAGTATTGGAGCAAGAGAAGCATGTAACATAATAGGACTGCGTAAAATAACAGTAGACCATTCCTTTCACCACTTGTGGCTTAGTTCCAATTGATTAAAGTGCTTCTGAGTACTGAATGTCCCAAATCAATTTTTATATCACACAACATGCCAATGTTATTGCCATTCCTCATTTTAAATAATCAGTCTTGATAGAATGACTCTTAAGCACAAAAAAAGTGATAAAACATGTAAATCATGGCTAATGAACCACCATTTGGCCCTTGTCTATAAACTTCACGAGTTCATGATGAGATTGCTTGGAAGAACAGTGACCTACATCAAGCAATTTATTGGCAGTTGACTCCATATAAGTGCTTTTTAGTGCTTTAGAATTGTGCTATCTTTATCTGATTTACATCCGTAACTAATCAGCGGTTCACCCGTGTATATTTGGTATTATTAGAGTTGACACCAACTTTAATAATATCGATTACTGAGGTTACAAGTAAGCATTGCCATAGGTTTAATTTAACTGAACTGTTAAATTGTTATGAGATGCATTTGTGGGCACGGTTCCATATTCATCCCAAATAAATCTCTCACAACAGGCAAATGGATCTTGCACATTCATGGGCTTTGATCTGAGCCTGCTTAATGAATATTTATTTCCTAGTAAAAGCATTCATCATTGTCATTATCCTGCAGTAAAAATAGAAAAGTAGTGCATAAATTGTTCAGCAGCTGTTTGGGAAAGGTTTGAAATTAAACTGTGGTTGATTTTTATCCCTGACAGATTTGCATGAGTCAAATTACAGAACTGTCATGAATAGCTCTGTGTTTTAATACTGAGTTTGTGATTTTTTTCTCACTCCCATTCAAAAAGAAGATATTCTAATTAATCCTTAAAAGGAAAAAATATATATTTACAAGAATCTTTCAGTGGCAACTCCTTTGAACATTTTTGCCAAAATTAAATATGCCTATTGAGACTTAAACCTGATTGCTCATTATCCAATAGGATAAATATCAAGTACAAATTAAGAATTGCTTTTAATAATTGGCAAAGATGATAATTCTACCACTGTCTTTTATCAAAGGAATGTAAAATAGCGAAATATGAATCTTTGCAGCAAAAATAGGATAATTTGTAACTTTTATTAAGTTACAATGGCTTTATGGGCATATTTGGTAAATCTGCTAAAAGCAACTGATAGGAATGTTAGTGTTCTCTCCCCTTCAAGTTTTAGTGAGTAGAAGAATCAAATGGAGAAAGTAGGTTATACCTTTAAATCTTTATCTCATAAAGTCAGCAATTGCAGTGTTTACATTATCCTATCTGTATTACCAGCTCTTTTAAATATTAGGCCATATACTAACTCTGTTTCATTTGTCACCATACCTAATCACATTATTTAACAAACAATTTAAATATTACAGTTCTTTCAAGTATGAAACTTCCATTGACTGTATTGCAAATTATTGTTCATATATGGAGAGATTAGCAAATGAGGTTTAATGAGGTACTCATAATAATAATAGGGCAAATTTTGTTAAAAGCACAAATAGTGTTGTACTTCTCTCTGCTGTTGATGATGATTTGTTTAATTTCAATTTGCATGTAGGATTTTTCTTTCACAATATGACTTTCTGCAATTTCGTCCTAATTCTGTGTTTATAAACTTTGCGTTCTCCGTATAGAATTGACTGTAATTACAATGGATTTTTTTGTTATATGATCAAGTGTAGAGAGAAAATGCCTTCATAGGGAAGATAGCTCAAAAAATGTAACTATTATCCTTACTAGCGATGGATTTTCCAAAAGTTTCCTGAAAGTTAAATGAATGTACAAATTTGCATCTATTCAACTAAATCTAGCTGAATTTTAGGAAATCAAATTATATTACTTCTTCTATGCCACAATTTTCCTGTGTGGTGTGCATTTTATGCTGCTTGTCCTATTCAAGGTCCAGGTTATCATAGTGTGAGATGGATACAGTGATATAAAAAATATTTAATCTGAGAATTAAAACTAACACTAATTCAGTTTGCTAGTGCATAGCAAAAATGAATGCACTAGAATGAAAGTCTGGAATTTAGAAAGTCTACTTTGCATTTATTGCTATATGTCAGAAAGTGTTTTGCAGAATTTCATGTTAAGAATAATTTCTTTCATAGTATGCCTATTTATTACTTGATTATATGAACTCTGAATTCAAAACTCTTTATTTTCTGAGACTACTCTCTTTATGTAATTAATGCTGCAAAGCTATAGTAGTACCCATTCTTTTATCAGGCCTTTCCTTTTTTCAGTCTGTCTATCCTTCATTTTAGCAGGATCATTATATTCTAGAATATTATTCTACACTTAGCTATAGTATTTTTCAGTGATGTAATATTTTCAATTGTATTGAAAGCCATCTGGTTCTTTGAAAAAGATGTTTTTTATGTATATAAGTTTTGAGTAATCATTCTAATTGTTCCTTTTCTAGCTTATTTTTTTGTATATTTCCAGTGGGGTCTTTATTTAGTTAAAAACTGAATTGTTTGCTGCTGTTATTTTTTAAAGACAAATATTTTCCTACTCTGATATTTTGGGGTTTTTTTCCTCTTTTTCTTCCTCTCATGTATGGTAATTTTTATGCTTTATCTAATTATAGCTAGTGCAATTCTTTGCATAGGTTTCTTCTGTGACTTATTTCAGGTTATAGGGAATTTACTGTAAACATTCAACATCTATGATTCTAACAGCTAGAATACCTTCATAATCTCCTTTCAGTATGGTTTACTAAAGCAATAGTACCCATATCAAATACTGCCTCATATCTCTGTACAAATTTTAAAATTGCAAGTAATTTGTAGATTTTTTGCAGCCTTTCATGAATAGTAAAAACTATGCTGTTGCCAGTTATCATGTCAGTGCAAAAGACATGAAATATTGTAACAAATCTGCTATTCATGTAAGGATAAAGCAAGATTCTGTGCTTTGCCAAAAGCATATTCTGAATATTGTACATTAAGTATCCATATCTGGAGTGTATTAAGTGTTTCTTACCAAGAAACAGCACCTAACATGATATTCAGAGCGCTTTTCTGCTGTAGCTCAGTAAAATCTAATTAAGCTTAACTTAGAACTGAGTGTAATTAACTACATTCTCCAATGAGATCTGTCAGTAATGCAGTGCTTGGTGGCTGCTTGCTACACAAATAGCTAAGAAATTGAATTTTTACAGTGTTGTCTTTAGCTGTCAGATAAAGACGAATTCCAGATAGTGAAAATGAACTTGAGTTTGAGTCTCTAGCACCCTGATTTCTCTTTTTCAAGAGCAGTGAGATGGATCACTCCCCAAAGGCTTCTGTCACTTCAGCTGCTAATGGTTTTCTATAATTCTTTTTTCTTAGAAATGAAAGTTTTGTGCACCTTTGTTAACCAGGTTACAAAATCTCCCAAGGCATTTTTGATAACTAACTGTTTATAGCTATTCTCTTCAAAATGAAAAATGGAAGGCATATGTGTGTGAGATAGGGGGGTTTGTGCATACACATATGTATATGCTCTCTTTTTTTTCCATAGACAATCTTAAGCCATCCAGTTATGAATTTCATTTTTGGAAGGACAGCTGTATTATCTTTCTTTGTGTATAGCAGCTGTGTTCTAAACAAAAGTAAAAATCTGATGTTTATATCAGGAATATCAGGAATAATGTCTCTCCATAGACTAGTTCTAAACATTTAGGGATATGCCACTTATCCATTCAAAAGTATATGAATGTATTTAATATATTTTTAATATTTAAAAAATTGATCTATTTGGTTAGAAAAAGATATGATTTCAGATGTAAGTGTGGGCACGTATGTTACTTTTCCATGTTTAAAGAAATTATTTGATTACTTCAGAGATGTGAAACTCATTAAGTGGGCCAATGAGATTAGCTGATATTCAGACCTACTGAAAAGAAGACTACTTAACTTGGGTGCTGAAGTGTTGGAGCCAGGCAGTTTTCAACATTTCAATTACATTTTCCCTTGTTTTTTAGATACGCAAAATATTAGTTATAGGTCAGCTTTTGTGAGGATGCTGCTTCCCTGATATTCAAGGGATATAATCTTTGCTGATTTGGAGGTGTTTTATGGATTTATCCCTTCATGATATTTCTTATTTTTAAGTTTAATAATACTGAGTACCATAATCACCTATGGCCTGAGCATATAAACTCAAGATTTAGGCAGAACTCAATAAGAAACATTGAGTGTGTTGCAGGTTCTTGTGCTGGGAAAGTTAAATGTCGTTTGCTGAGTGATACCATAGAGCCAGGCAGCTTTAGCAGTAGATGATGAACTGTTGACAAGCGAGGAATATGTTCCTGATCGTGAACCAACCCAGAGACAAAGCTTCTGCCATTCTTTTTTTATTTCTTAAATACTTCTTGCAGTCTGCTAAATGTCTTATTCCTCAGGACCTGTGGATTCAAATCACTAGTCGTAAGGCAGCCTTTATGAAGCAAACCCCTGCCTTTTTTAAAGCTTCAGTGGAGTCTCTGTCTCCCCATGCAGAGTGAGTGCTCTAGCTACATCTTTTTATGAGTGCTACAATAGAACCACAAAAATCCCTCTCTACCCATTATCCTAACAGCTGAGGACAACATATTTGTATTTTTAAAAGTACCCACAACAAGTTTCTCCCAGAAGGTAGCACTCTGAATGCACTTTTGCTAACATAAAAAATGTCAGTAAATCAAATATCTTTAATACTTCTCCATGAAATGATGTAAATGCCTGTGGGAAGTGGGAGGTTTTGTTATTTGTTGTCTTGTTTTGTTAATTAAATGTTTGAAAAGAAAAGAATGAGCAGTAAATTCGAAAGTATTGAAAATGCCAATTTAGTTTGACTCAAACCAGGTAAAAGGGATGCACTTTCAGAAAAGTCCAGCAATGCTAAGCAATGGAGCACAGCAACATTACAAGAAATGGTGGTAGACTGGTAAAGTATAAGGCATAGCGAAAGGAATAATTTAAATCACACCTGAATTTAAAGGAGAGTCCTAGATATCATAGTGGACTGAATTATAGGTTCCATGTTCAAAAATATTTTCTCAGTGTTCAGTTGTATCCAGAAAGCAACTGTAACTCTGTAGTAAAAGTTAGAAATTGGTATTCAACATGGAACAGTTTCTCGGTAAGGACTACAGCTTTGCTGTGTATGTTGTTTTTAATTCTAAAAGTATAACAAATAATTAGAAAGTATGTAAAATAATTTTAAAAGATTCAGAGAAGGACAAAATAAAGGTCAGAGCCAGGTAAACAAAGCCTATATGAGAAGAAACTAAACTGATGAGATATTTAAAGAGGTAAGAATAATTGGTGTTATGACAAAAGGCTATAGAAAAATGAAAGATGAGAGCTCATTTATGAGGCTGCTTTTTTTTTAAATAATGCTAGCACAAGCAGACATTTGGTTAAATTAAGAGAGATTCATTGGTTATGAAAGGAATTAGATTTTAGATTAGTTGCTCTCTAGAATTCACACTGTATTGTTACTGAAGTTGTGTGACATTCCCTACATAAAACCCCAGATATTTAAAACTACAGTAGATTTTAATCAACAGCACTGGCATTTCCTTTGCTGAATGTCTGTCTTACATCTCTTGTGTTTCATTTTTGTACAAATGTCGAGCAATATATTTATTCCATTCCATTCTAGGAAACATGAATAGTGAAAAAAAAAGTTTGCCAAGTTTAACTGAAACTATCAAAAGACATACTTTTCATAATTGTCATTTCCGAGGGACAGGACACTTGACACATTGTTTGTTTTTGTTTTTGTTTTTTTTTGTGTGTGTGTGTGTTAGGTTTATGCTTTTTACCATCCCAACGAAATTAATGCCTAATTTTGACTTGGCCTCTGCCAAAGCATCATTTTGATATTCTCTATATAGATTTGCTCCTTGCAGGCTACTCAGGTCTCTGACAGCTCTAAGTAATGACCAGATTGTTCATACCCAATATAGTCTCAGAACCTTTGCATGCTCCACTCTGGATTATGGGTCTCAGGTTTTTTTCCCCTGGTGATTGCTCCAGGGTGAATAGGTTTGTGAGTTGAGGAGTAAAGAGAAATGGAAGGACAGGAAATGTGAAAAAATGTGAAAGCTGTCATCCAAAACTTTTAATTTTTTTAGCTTTTCTGCTGTAAAGTGGGACTTAAAGCTTTTTATTTTTTCAAGTATATGTTTAGAGCACTAGTTTTTGATTAGCTGGATAATATGCACAAATATGCACAGAAAACAGATTTCTTGGTCCATGACTTAAATTCCTGTGGCACAGAAATTATATTTCTAGATACTTACCTTAATAGTAAAATTCTTACTGCCTGAATATCATTTTGTAACAGCCTCTATCAGAGATAGAACACATGGCAGAAGATATTGAATCCAAACAGAATTAGCATAGTATTTGATAATTCCAATTTTCTCGTATTTTATTGCTTTAGGAATAGCAATAATGTGGGAAAATCTGCTTTCATTATAAACCTTTAACTTTTGAATTGTTAACAATTATGTCTTAATGTGCTATTTACAAAAAAAAAAAAATGAGCTATTTCTTACCTCTCTTTAATTGTAACTGTTGAAATTGTTTCTGTATCTTTCTTTGCCCATTAGGGTTAAAATTAACATTTTCTAGCCTTTCTAAAGTTGTCATAGTCATTTTCAGGTGTAAAATATCAGGTACAATACTGTTTCTTATATTATTTACTTTGTACAAAAAGCATGCAAGTTAACAGACTTAGGGCGGGAAAGTCCTCCTAAATATCATGTATTGGAATAATGAATAGAAATGGAAGGTAACAGAATGTGCAAGCCACTGTCTCTTTTTAACAATTTCCTTTGTGCAGCTGGCTTACTTCTTGTTTGCTTTCACTCTGCTTGCTAAACTCCAAGCATAACACTATTCATTTCATGACTGAGTTAATTCAAGAATTGTCCAGCGCAGAATATATAAAAAGCAAATTCTATTTAAAAGATCAAGCACAAAAACAAGCATAAAACCAAAATATGTATATTTTTAACAATGTGATTCAGGGGTGTGATCTTTAGTCTTTAGTAAGTGAGTATTATCTACAGGATCTAAAGTTCAGGTGTCATTATTTCCGACTATCAGCCATTGAAACCACAAGCATCAGAAAAGAGAAAGGAATACAGCCTCTGATCGTCTATTCACTAATAGTAGTAAACACTAGATGAAAGGCAAAATCTTGAGTAAAATCAGGTTTTCCTAAGTAAAAATACCATTTAAATGCCTTTTAAAAATTGTGATTACTAGACTCATCACATAGTTTCCCTTTCTGATATGATGGCATAAATATCTTTTTTAAATGTATTATTGGAAATTTTTAGCCTTTAAAAAGGTTACAAAGGGAGACAACTCAAACTATTACAAAAGAACTTTTCTCTTTTTAGCTGTTAAAGATGTTAGTACAAGAATGTTTTCTGCACTTCGGCTTGTATAAGTGAGATTTTAACAATGAGCAGAAGTTTGCAGGATCAGAACTTCATTTCATCCTTTTGGTACTGAGTTGATGCATATCCTTCATATTAGGTGAGCTGAAGGACACTGAACAAGCAAAGTTATCCTTTTTTGTATAGTTGTGGCTGAAACAGATGAAAACATGTTTTATCATTCTTTTGTTTCAAAATTGAGTTGTGCAGCTAGCTGTGTTTCTGTCTCTGGGAGAAACTAATAAAAGACAATTGTACTTTTCATCTGTGTTACCAAACACAAACTATATATCTGAGACTCACTTAAAATTGTTAGCAGAGATGTGGGAAAGTCATATCAACATGATGGAATATTGTGCTTGTCAATGCTTAGTACAGCTTTTATTTTATTTTAATGATACCTTCACTGGATGCTGTGTATAATGATTGAATTGTGTTGCACCTAAACAACTACAGCATTCTTATAACTTACAACCCATGGGAAAAAAATACATGAATATGCAGTGCACACTCTCCATATCATGCAAATCATGTGAAAGAGTGGCTAGCGCACTCTGGATAGATGCATTTGCAATAACAAGGATAGCAATAGATCAAGGAAGAGTCCACTTATGCTAATGCTCTTTCAGCTATTTCTGGTACATTATAACCCCCAAAATCTCTCCAATATTACTTCAAATCTGACACCCGCTCTTCCTGAATAAGGGAAAGACAAACCTGGTTTGTTTGTTTGTTTTTTTTGTGCATGGTGAAAGAGAATTATCAGATTCTAGCCATGGAGTTGAACCACACTGACAGCGTGTTACAGCGCATTTTTAATTTTCTTTTTTTGTTTTCCTTTCTACCACTCATTATTTTTCTGCTTACTGCAAAATAACCAAACATCCTTTGATCCCTGCCTCCTTTCAAAAAAGCTGGTAATATGAAAGAGTTGTTCACATACAAACCAACAATTTATACCTCTCATAACTCTGTCAAATCAGCATTCTCCCTTATGTCTCTGACCAAGCTACTGCAGATGTGCATGCAGCAACTGAAGAATATGTTTGTGTTTAACAAGACTAAGAATCTTTGGTCAGTTGTTCTTGCGAGTTCTCAACTTGTAGTTGGTCTCAGGCTTACATACTTCAGAAGAAATGAGGAACAGAATGGCATTGGAAATATAGGGAGTTTAAAAAGGTTGCTGGAGAACAGCTGAATATGTAGAAATTTATCCCAAGAGCATCCCTTACTCTGTACAACACTTTCAATGAGACATATGCAGGACTGAATGACTATTTCATTAAAAGGTGGAAATGCTAAGAAATCACTAAATACTGTGACTCTGAATGGAGTAAAGAGATACTTGTTTTTCACCTGCTATTTGAATCTATCTTAAGAATTATCTGAGACTTTTAGTGATTTGCTGGCTTATTGGTTTCTTCGTATAATTTGATCCAAGCTTTTCTCAGCTTTCTTTTCACCATCCAAATCAGTGTTTAACACGCACAAACTGTCCTTTTTGTTAACCTTTCATTAGAGCGAAGGAGAGAGTCCAATGTAACCGTCTTTAGAAAAAGAAAGTATAGCTTTAGACTAGAAATAGTTTGGTGCAGTAATCAATCCAAAACATTTTACAATTCTTTCATGCTTTTTTTTCATTTTATTCAGGCAATAAGAAGTATAAGGGAAATTTCACCATTGTAAGAAATAATGGCCAAGGCTTTTCAAAAGAAGGGACTTTCATTTCAGTTTTTTGATTTAGCTGAAGAAAATCAGTAAATGTGACACACTTTTGTTTAATTGGATGTCTTAACTGGTCTGCAAGAGATTATTTTCCTTCTTTAAAGAATTAATAATAAAAGTGCATTTCAGAAACATTCATTTTGCTTGTGTTTCTTCTCTGGTAATGTTACATATGATGTATATTACCAGGACTTTAACATTGTGAAGAAACAACAGCTATATAAATTGGTTGCACAAAAGGCATGTTTTTTCCTCCAAAATCTGTATTAATTGCTATTTCTAATATTCCTAATGTGAGGCTGAAAGGTAAGCTTATGTAACTCATGTTTTTTGCTTGATACAAAAAAATATTTGTGTCTTCTTTCTGATAAAGGACAAGGAAATCACAGAAAGTACCAAGTTATGGCTGTTTGGATGATAGACTGAACTGCAACAGGCAGGCCTCTGATTGAGGCTTTCATTTCATCAATATAGATTCACAGGGAGGAAGTCTCTGCTAATGACTTTTTATTACTTTTAATGCTTTTATCCTTAAGTCAACACACCGCTTATGATGATATCTTTGCTCAGTGTTGGATTTTCTAAACAACTCAGTTATTCAGATTATTCTGAAAGATTAAGTAGGGAGTTTGTACCCCCGCCAAGTTCACCAAACAGAAATACACAGCATATTTACATCGTGCTTTATAGAGCTTAAAGAGAATCTGTATAATTCAGTCATGGAACTGAATGGAGTGGTAGGTGGCTATTTAATGGCCATTGACAATATGTAGTGTTCTAAATGCTTTCAGATTTTTTACAGATGTTGAGGACCTAGAGTAAATTCAGTTTTTCTTCCTCTTGGTTACCCAACACGCAGCCTTGTGCAACTAGTCGGTGTACTGTGAAGTATTTTATCTTTTTCTGAAACATAAAGAACTGAACATTACTAAGAATAAAGTACTACAGGTAGGATGGTAAGTACTGGGTTGTGAATATCCAGCCAAACACAAACCCAGTGATACCCGATAAGATATTTTTTCACGCTGTTACTTTGATAGCTGTGTAACATGTGCTGAAACAAGTATTAAAGAGGAGCACAAACAACAAAATAATTGAAGAAGACTCTTAAAAATGAGTCTGTAAAATGGGATTTTGTTTAGTTTCTTATGAAGAAATGAGGTTAAAACAGTCGTAAACTTGGCATAGGTTATTTCCTGGGGAATTAATGAGTGACTTAAGTTAATGGCTCTTTGATTTTCCTCCAGCTATCAATCACCTTTTCCTATAGTTTATTGAATATCCAAGGAAGGATGGACATTCAGTCATTATTACGTGGTTATGGTAAAACTGTTATTATTGTCAAGGCTATTGTTTATTTTGCATTTTTTCCCTCTTTCTTTTGCTCATAAACAACAGCTGATGTTTTGTTTTTCTCTTCTGAAATCTTGATATTACAGAGCATTAAAGATAGCCTGGGGAGATTGTCGGGTCATATAGAGGTTATTCACAGCAAGAAGTTACCAGCTTTGCAAAGTGCTACACCGGGAGAGGCGGCAAAGATACAGGAAAAGCTGACTCAGCTTAATTTGCAATGGGAGAAAGTTAACAAGATGTACAAAGACCGACAGGCGTAAGTAATTTTTAAAAATTTTTATTTCTGATGACACTTCTGTAGTGTTTGGCTTACTATTCATGATTGTTTCCTCATCTCCTTGTGGAAATACTTTTTGCAATCCCAAACCATACTGTCTTTTAACTAAGCACTACAGTGTTGATAGAGAATTGTAATTTAATTTGTGAGCATTTTTGTAAAATTGAAAATATTTTAACTGTCACTTGCATTGTACCCAAAACATGGCATGGTATTCCTATGTATTCCTATGTTATTAAAAATGACATACCTTTACCCTGAGATAGTGTTAGTCACTTATTCTTTTACACCTGTACACAGCACTGTTAATTTAAAAATCTGAACCTATGATGGCTGCATCCAGGTAAAATCCTGTGTAATGGTAGAGGATTTACCTTCAGAGAGGTTCCAGGAGCAGTTCTCACTTCATGTCTAACGCACAGCCACAATTCTTAGTAACTCTATCTCTAGAGTGGTCTTTTTGTGAGTCTCCTTTGTGTTTTAGATATCATAAGGTAAGACAATAAAGAAGTATGAAAAGGCATTAAAAGGATAATAAATACAGCAATGATCTCTTCCAATAGAATATGGTATTTTTATTGACTATATATTATTATTTTTCTCTTAGTGTATTATTTGTATTACTTGTAATCTGGGGATTATATTATGATGCAGAAAGTAGCCAAACCTATTTTATTGATTCAAGCATGGCTCATGCTAGTAGCCTAATAGAGACTAGCAATCCAGTGATTTATTTATACACAAAAGATAATGTTTAGAACTTTTGTCATCCTGCAAAAAATGCCTAGGTTTATATCCTGGAATTACTCTTTTAAAAATTTTTAATTACGATATGTCAGATGTTACTATCAGTGACAGAGAAATTTCTCTTATTTAGGGGATATACTATGGTTTTTCTGTGGTATGTGTAATTTAAGAGTTATCAAATACTTTTAACTTAAAAACAGTCTTGATTTTGGAGTTCAAGCATTTATTGAGTTACCACAGAAAATTCTTCGACAATTCTTTTGAGAATGTAAACTCTTAATCTGAAAATGAGAATACTTACATATATGACCAATCCCATTGATGAAAATTGTCCATTCATAGAAGTTTTACAAGATTGGCTCTTACAGACTGTGCTGAAAACTTGGCATTAACAGTTCCCTTTGATACGCTACCGTCGTTCGCCACCAAAGAGAGTGGATTGAAACTTGCTAGAATATCACTTTTTACATTGCCTATATGTTTAAAAATAACCCATATCTCAAAAACTATTCTTAAAACTGTTACAACTGTACTGAAAACAATAAAATCCAAATAATTATTGTTCTGTATACTAGGAAGAGAGATGAATCTAAGCACAAAAGCAGTAACCGGAAGAAAAAAAATTTCCTATGGACCTAGGCTGTACTGATTTTGTCCTACAGTCCAAGTCTACGTATGTTCTTTGTTTAAAAAGATTGGACAACAGCTAGCACTTTGCAGATTTGTAGACATATTCTTTCTGCAGGCAGCCAGCCACCAGTTTTGATTTGAGTTTGCTGGAGAGAGGGAGAGGAAAAAAGAGAATTACAGTAAAAAATATAATTCAATAATTCTCATGTCATCTCTGTTTTGCCACAGCCTCTAAAGTGTAAAAAGAGAAATTTAAAATCTGGGAAGGATTCCAGATTCTCCACACACATACTACTATTGGGTTTTTTTTGTTTTTTGTTTAATAAAAAGCCTGGCCCTGGTTGCAGTAAGAAAGATTCTTCTCTTTGTCAGGATGCTGTGTGCAAACATGGGCAAGGAGTTGGAAATAGAGACTGGAGCAGAATAGCTCACAAAGATAATAACAATTGGGGACTTTTGGTATTATGTTTTTCCCAGAGTTTAGGCTTGCCCACACACTTATCATGCTATAATAAATCAAGCTCTCAGAAACTTTTAGAATCTTCCCCTTAGGTATTTTCTTCCACTGGTTCATAGTAAGGAGAGCGTCTTTACTGTTAGCTGCAATACTGGACTACCAACACTAGCACTCAGTTATCTCATATGTAGACTGTAGTGATATTTAGCCAGCATCACAAAGTATTCTGAGGTGAAATGAGTTAATGTTTGTTGAGTATTTTTGCAGTCATCAGATAAAGGCACTAGAAAAGAAAAATTATGATTATTTTGCCACTGGAGTTTGCTGGGGGGAGTCATCCTCTTTTAGCATGACTGACAGTAACACAAGGTGATGATAAGCATCACTGCTCTCTAGAATCATAGGGCTTTCTCTTTAATTTTTTGCCTGTGGTGTGAGTTTTACTGTGCCGCTGTTTCAGTGGTTTCTCTTAAACACTGAGATAGAGCCTAAAGTTTCTTGAGCTTTGTGAGGTGCGCAAGAATGGTAGGAAGGAGATGAAGGAGGACAACATGGCCTTTAGCATTTTACTTCTAGCAGTTTATGTTTGTAAGGGGTGAAAGTATCAGTGTAAGTCTGCCCTTGAGACATGGATGAAGCAGTGTTTATGATGGTGATGTTTTAGGAGAGCTTTGGAAATATTGTTGGAGCACTGTCTTCCTTTTGCTTTCAAGGGAGTGTGTCTAAACGAAAGCATGAAGTCCATGTTTTGAAGGTTACAGAAACAAACACTATTATAATTTTTTCATTTCTGACTATTGGTTTTAGGCAGTCAAAGGGCTGTAATAAAGTGGACATTATTATTTAAGTAAATGCGAAGTCAAATATCACTATGACAGATGGAAGAACAAAACAATTTTTCTTACTCTCATAGTTCCTACCAGGGAGCTTGCTCTAAATCCCATGGGAAAAAATGGAAACATTCTTATTGAATTCCTACTTTAAGTTCATATTTTAGAAATGAAATTACTGTGATTCAAGTGTCAATTTAGTAATATTTTAGGCTTCAATGAATTGAGACTGCAATATGCAATTTTGGACAATATTTTGTCATTTTGGACTATTACCTGAGGTAAATGAGGAAAACTCCCACAAAATCTGCTCTTAAGATATTATTAGTATAGTTTAGTCCTACGGAAAACAACTTTGAACTAACTTTCAGTAATATATCTTTACTGTATGGACTACATTAACAGTAGTTATGGTGGTGTGTGAGTTCACTATGCTGTTATTTCAATGCCTAAAGGAGTCTGACACCCAGTAGATTTATAGGAAAAGATTTGAGTGACAGTGTTTTGTGTTTCCCAGAAAGTTCTTGTTTGGGAGGTGACACTGGGCAATCTAACAGACTGGAAGATTGCCTACTGTGATCTGTTAGATAGTTACTCAACTATTTGACTTTCTCTTAATCCGAATATCAGGTTTTGGTTCTGTGGGTTTTTTGAGGTGGTGGGTTTCTCACAGCTTTGTAAGAAACTTACCAAAAAGGAGAAAAAAAAATGGAAAAGAAATCTTTCCCAAAATACACATATCACACATATCTCATCAGCTCCTGACTGAAAGCTATACAAAATCACTTAAAAAAATCCACCATGTCAATAAACAAGCCAGACAGTCAGTAAAATAAATGAGAGGAGTTAAAACACCTGCTCTTGGTGAGACGTGTAAGGAGAATGTCCAGTTCCAAAGTTCAGCGCAACTGAGGCTTCTGCTGGCCGCTGGGAACATGCTGCTGTCAGAACCAGAAGGACAAATACAGTAAGGTTCATACTGTTGTGTTAACATTGCTGCATCATTTAAAAAAAAATGCTTTCCTTTTTTTGCTTTAAAATCTATATATTTGAGTATGTGTTGTTTGCCAGTAAGGCTTAATAGGTGAATCAAAGGGAAAACACTATTATGGAGCTTTGTTTTCTTTAGTTTTGGTTTTGGAAAATTTTGTACATATTTTCTTACTTTAAGTACAAATTAACCCAACTCTGATGAAAAACAAATCTGTTAAATATCTCCTAACTGGACAGGCAGCTCAAGATCTAAGAGAGCCTTAAGTTGCTATCAGGTGCTTTAAATTTGTACATGGTGATTTAAATTTGTTCATGTCTTGCCATGCTGCAGTCTTACTGCAGTGCTACTGTTTACTTTGGAAATTACACAGCACTTCTTTTTCTTTGAGATTATATGTTTGCTCTTTTCCTCAGTTTTCTACTCTGAGAAAGGACTAAGCCACTTTTCAGTGTTTCAGCTGAACACAATAGACAGACGGTTCATCATATCCTTCAATTCAAAGTATAAATAAATGTGAAAGTTGATTTTGCAAATGTATGTAAGTTACCTAGGAATCGTGGATACTCCATGCGAAGAGCTAAAAAATTCTAAGAGCAATTCTGGCTGCATTACAGCCATTACTCTGACTGAGGTATTTGGAGACATGTCCTAAATCAGGTATTCATTAGGGTTTAGCGGAAGGGAAAGACAGATTTGTACACTGTCGTCTTCTATACTACCAACAGCTTCAGAATTTTATATTAGAGGACAGATTGTTTGTTTTGGCAGGGAGAAAGGGAAGGAGCAAGTGGCTGATTATGCTCTTTGCATTATTTTTATTTACCTTCTCCAGAGAGCATACCTAGCTTTAATGCAGAAAAATAACTCTGTCTTCTTCTATGGATATTAATCCTACTCTTCTCATTCAGCAGCTTTTTCAGTAGTTAATTGTAAATATCATTAAGATGTTTACAGTTTAGCTACCAACTGCATTACTGTATTCTGGAAATCTTTTGCCTTTTATGTGAAATAGATTTCCTGGTACTCCTCATTTGTATCTAGATTCTTTGCAGTTAATTTTATAGTGAGTTGTTTTTCATAAGAAATCAAGATATAATATATTTTCGGTTAGTTTCACAGAAGAGCGCAGGCCACAGCCTTAGAGAAATTCATTGTGATCATAAATACTCTAATAGCTTTGCAAATCCAATTCTTCTACAGTATTTGAAAATCTTTTCATCTCACATTGTCACTTTAGTGTATTTTCTATACTTGAATAAGAGTTCCTACTGTATTTACTGTAACAAGCATTATTGACTTGAAAAAAGTATAAGCAAAAATGCTGTAAGCATCCTACTGTACTGTGTTAGTTGTGTGAGACACCTGAGAAGAATGCAAATTTTCACTTTTTTCACAAACTCATCAAGACACTAGTCTCCGATAGACTTTTTTTTTTTTAAAGAAAAGCATGATTTAGCATGGTTTTTAATAGCAGATTAGGGTTTTTTTTCCCTGTACATTACTTCAGAACATGATAAATGGCTGCATTTCCTACAGATATAAGGGGTCATACCATCTTGTGTCAAGCTGAATTTGTTTTTAGCTTTCCTGAATGCACACCAAAGCCCAGAAAACAGCAGGAGCAGCATGATTTGTCTTTTGTGAGCTGAAGAGTAATTTATGATTTCATTTAAAACTTCCATCTTTACTCTCATGATACTAAATTTCTACATTATCTTTTTCAATAGTCATATTAAGATAATGCAATATGAATTTTGTAAGAAGGTAGATGTATGTTATAATGGCAATAAGAATAACTATTTAGATATCAAACCTTACGATTTTTCCTGTCCCTGAACTGGAATTTAACAATAGTCTCCCTTTGTTACAGTAGCCTACAGTTTCTTGGTATTAATCATGAAAATTTACATAATGCCACTAAGACCAGGTACTATAGATCTTCAGTGAAGATATATGAAGAATATAGAATATAATATATGAAGAAAACAGATTTTAAAATGACTGCTTCCATAACTATTTGTGATATCTTGCCAACTTTACAGTAATGGAAGACCTTGTTTCTGTAGCAGCAGGATATTTATGCTTCAGTCTTGTTTCTGTGAACAACTACAGCTACTCTTGAAAAGTATTTCTTTCTAACAGTACCAGAAGTCATTGAATCAGTAAAGTGCAATAAACTTTTCCAGGACAGACCAACAAAATATTAATTTTAAATTATTCTGTAGGGGTTGCAAATCCCTAACACAGAATGCAAAAGCATTACTTTAAGCACCAGGCTTGAGGTGCTAGAGGAATACTCAAAAGGATTTGATTTAAAAACAAAATATTTAAATTTTACAGGATATTCTGGGCCTCAGACGTTGGAAACTGTTTTCTTGACTGTGAGTTACAATGCAAATAGATCCCTCTTATTAATTTTCAAACAACAAATTTTATTTTATATCTTATTAAACAATTATCTTCCAGGGCATATTTTATAGATTAGACTAATGTTTACCTAATTAAACTGAAATCTAATAAAAATGAAATTTTGTGAGAATGTGTGGGAAAGTTTATAGCAGATATCTTTATAAAGTGTTTCTTACTAATTCTGAAAAAAATGAAAATACTAATATGCGGATCTTAGTTATATCAGTTATAGTTTAGTAGCTTTGGAATACTGACAAGGGAAAGATCATCAATCCAGAATAACCATGCCAAAGCAGATTGAAGGGTTTATAAAAATGACAAATGACCAACAATGTTTATAATAACAAGAATAAACCATAAGGAACTAGCTATTCATACAAAGTCTTCTACCAAGCATGATTTTCATTTCTGCACAACAGAACAACTCCCAGCTATTTGTGGGTAGAATTAAATTGGCTTCTAATACTCATAAATCTTGATAATGTGTAATGAAAACGCGTATTATACATAAGAGTCCTTTAACTGACAAAAGAGTAACTTGTTTTGTTGTCACATATCTGACACTGCATTGTAGCAGTTATTGTAATCCTGTACTGATATATCTTGTTGAGCTGAGAAGTTTTTTGATGCTTCAATCAAAATAGTGGGGAAAAAAAACACAGAGGGCATTTCTTTTTCAAATGTAAGTAGCTTGTGTGTCCTGTATAGCTGTAGGACCACCCACCAGTAAGCCTTGGGGACTTGCCCATGGTGTCTGTGAATCAGATCCAGCCTCCTTGCTCTGTTTGGTAAGATGAAAATGTATAGATATAATATTAAAACATCTGGATAAGCCCACATGACACATTCACCGTATATCTCTCTTTTTAGAACATGGGACATCATTAATGAATGAAAACATGAATGAAAGATTTCATGAATGAAAACAGCTACAAACAGTTGCAAAAACAATGCAGAGCAAGACAGTATTAAAATACTAAGGAAATTTGCTTGCTTAAATGAAAGTGTCTAGAAACATTTATATGCCTGAAGATATCCTGTGTAGCATTTTCTTTTTACTCCAGAAGGTCACAACCATCTCATTGGTCCTGTGCCAGCCTTGCGTGGATTTCTCAGTAAAATGTCTCTATAAAATTACATTCAGGCACCTGAATACCTCTCTGACTGTCCATGCCACAACTATGTAATCTTGCAAAACATCCATCTACCCAAATCAATAATAAAAGATAAAAGTCACGTTTAGAAGGAAATGGTGTTGGTGCTTTGACTGTAGGATCTAGTTTAAGGAACATAAAAATGGAACTACCAAAGTTGCTGCTTTCCTTATTTGTTAGACATCCTTAGAGGGTTATTTAGACCGTTTGTGTTTCCTCCTCCAAGGCTCTTGAGTTTGGATTCCCACAGATTCCATCTGTGTCACCAATAACGCTCTGCAAAAGTCAAGCCATTAAGGATATGGATCATCTAAACTATCTTCAGCTGTCCAAGTGTTAGCTGCCTATTTTACAGTAATTGTATGGATTCCTTCTCAATTAAATACCCCCAGGAAGCAGTTCATTCACAGGTAACCGTCTGTCACACTATATAGTGTGACTATTCAGGGAGGCTGGATGATAAGCTTAGATTATACACATTACTTTTAGATAGCTAAAATTAGGAGAGATTAATCCCAACCTAGGTTGTTTCATGAAACCATATAATTTCATTTACCTGTAAACATGTTGTTACATATCTCTTTCACCAAGACCAGTCAGCATTACTTTCATCCGTGCCTTAACTCTGACAAAATGAATGACAATTATGAATGCTAATTGGCTCTATTTTCACCCAACTGGTGCAGGGAAGATAGCAACTTGTGGAAGGATTAAGCATTTTGAGGAAAAGACAAAGATAATGGCTGCTCCCTCATCTAAGAGCATCTACTCACAGATTTCTGATGAAGTGTTAAATCTTGTGATGTTATTAGACTTGCCCATAGTCCTGGATTCAAGATGACAGTAAAAACCAAAACAGATTATTTCATCTTCAAAGAGGGAAGGAAATTTTTTCGTTTCAAATGCAAACTCAAAATATTTACCATGTTTTAGTTATATGCAGCATAAGCTACTGTTACCCATTTTGACTTTCATAGCAATTCAAACAGTTCATTTAGGTTTTGGGAAGGGTGGAATGGAGACAGCTCATGATACTTATTTCTCACAGCCAGCATGAGTCTTAATTTATTTCTGTATATTCTTACTATATAGAAGTGCCCTACATTACAGTTGTCTTAGAATCTAATTCTTACAACAAAAAACACACCATTTGATTTGCCCCATCACCATCAAGTTAACATATGGGTAGATTTCATTGGTTCCTTAAAAAGTTAGTGTTCACAGTCAGGTATAATGTAATGTATAAATGCTTTTATTATGAGAAGTCTAGATATGGCTTTCTGTCAATATTTACACTGTGAAGAAATCCAAAGCATATGGGAATATTTTGTTGTCTAGATTATAACTAGAAAGATTTAATTTCCAACATAAGCTAGAAAATAATTTCTCCTTGTGTATACCCATTAAAATGGCTATTTCCATATGGCAATGTATATAAGACCATTTTCTAAGTGGAATAGCAATAGGTAAAATTTAAAATGATGTGTTAAAGCTTAGATACAACATAGGAGACAGGACAAGAAATAAAGCTATAGCTTTTGGGTAGAGAAATGTGTTTACTAAATCACTGTCATACAAGGATACTTAATATAGACAATTCTTGATATGGAAATTGAAGGAGTTTGAAGGGTAGAATGAAGTGAAAATAACTAATTCAGAATTTCTTTTATTAAGCAGGTCTGAGGGTCTAATATGAAATAACATGCATTTGTGCTGACTGTGAAAGTGTTTCAGCTGAAAAATAATCTTGAATACTTTTAAGTCACCAACCTCCAAACCTGGCAATTAGCATAAGTTAGCATAACTTTACTGTAAAATGCTCAGTGACAAAAATGCATCACACTAATACAAAAAATGATTGTAGTGACTTTTTCTGCCATACAAACTAAAACAAAGAATTTCCCTGGGAAAAATTACAGCTTAGTCATGAATAAGTGGGCTGTAGAACTGAGGAAATGTCTATGAAGACAGATATGGGCCAAAGGTAATTGGCTTTGAACTGTCTGCACATGAACCATCTCCAGCCTTCAAGTCAGATATCAGAGATAATATGACACTGTGGTCAGTGTCATAAGCTTAGAGACCCAGCTGAAATGCAGGTTCTACTTGCTTGAGGGGTGACGCTACGCCAATGCAGCTATGTAATTTCACAGCTGGACATGAATTATGTCTAGCCATGTCAAAACGCTGGCAGAGCTCATTCATGCTTAGCTACCTCGATCTACGTAGACATAGCCTAGGAGAGCTGCAATATCACCTCAGGTCTGATGACTCATTTGCAATGGCTTTTATTACTTTCCATAAGCGTTGACAATGAAGGCGTTCTTTCACTGTTGGTATTGAATCATTAGGTTGTGTTACGTGAGTATTTTTTAGCTAGTTGAATATTTGGTCAACTGTGCACAGAATGAGGGATGATGTTGCAGGAACTGCTTTTAGGTCCAACGCAACAGACATACTAAGGTGAGCTCCTTTCCAGAATTCCCTTAATGCTTCTAAAGGCACTGCTGAACTCTGATTGCCCTGGTGCAGAGTACCCTTAGCATAAGTTCTTCCTGGGAGAGCATTTTTTGCCAGTAGGAGGAGCCTCATCTTCTAACATCTATAGCAAAAGTCAGAAGTTATAACTTTCTCTATTACACAGTTTTCATTACTGTCATTTCTCAGCCATTAGTGATCTGTCTGTTACCTAGTAAATATAATTCTCTCTATCTTTCTCCAAGAGAGTTTGTGTGCAATTTTTTCTTTTGTTAAATGTTTTATTTATACCCCTGTGTGTTAAAGAGTGAAAGGACTTGCATATTATGTTTGGAGTAGAAAGCAGCAAGTTTTGTGGTAGTTATAGACCTTTGCTGTAATAGTTTAGAGACTTAGAAAGTTCTGTCTTCTGCCCTGGTGAACTTCAGTAATTCAGTAGAGTTCATGAGTTGTCAAATTTCCTTTTCTTGAACAGCAAGTCAGCTTTTTGAGGTATTTTTGGCAAAATTCACTGACTGCTTCTGGTTTGGTCTGGAAAATTGTGGGAGTCCAGTGTAGAAATCTCAGTTAGATTTCAGTTCTGGATTTCCTAACAAATTATTATTTTGGTTGACGTAAAGTTGTTGGCAAGCAGTTCTAGTTTATCCACACAGAATATAATGAACATGGACATCTTCCATATCTCATGACACCCTTTGTTATTCTGGGAAGAGGAAAAGATAACCTTACTTCTGGAAGGTGAGGGTATTGAAGAGAAAAACAGTATATTCCTTCAGTATTACAGCTTTCTGTTTGAATAGTCCATTTCACTTTCCATGCTTTCTCCAAGTAGGAGTTGTACTGTGGATAGAGCTTTCCATTGATAAGATTTTTAGTACCAGGAGCCCAGCACACTTTTGGTTATTCTCAGCCTGGAGTTCTTGGTAAGGTGTATGCTGACAGCACCTGAAAAACCTGCCTGCATTGACTCTTATAGTACTAGGTATAGTGCACATTTTGAGGGTAGTCTCTATTCCAAAACATTTGCAATGTGTATACTTTAGATTAATTTAGCCTTGTATTTATTTATCTGGGAACCACAGACATTGTTTTATTCAACACAGAAAATAAATTATCTTCTTAAATTGAAGCAGAGCATTCCAGAAATTTTCTGTAAAAAAGTAAGCAAAATATCTATTTTCTGTTTGCTGTTATTTTGAGAGAACTTTATTATTGCTCCATTAAAAGTAGCTCTTTCTAATATGCTATATTATGCGATATATATATGTGCTTATTTATGTATATATTTATATATATGCTATATATTGCTTCCTGGAATATATCATTTTCTTTTAAATTAGACTTTAATTTTAAGATATTTCATTTGATCTGTAATTATCTTAAGAGTTCAGTTCCTTTTCATTTAAAGAATGGTTAATTCATAGCATGCAGTTGAAAATACTCTTTCGAAAGTTACACTAGTTAACATGAAATAAGACAGACAGTAATTTTACTCTTCTCCTTTATCATTATGCATGATATCACTCAGGAAAATTGGGTTTAGTAATAACTTCATTAAGACCTTGGGGCAGTTCTCTTTGTATTAGAGCAACATGAGAATACTAAAAGATTGTATAGCCCTGGTTTCAGGCTGATGATCTGATTTACTATTTCTGTCCGTAAGTATTTTATGACAACAGCAGAATCTAAAAAGCTGTGGTGCCATCATTTAAAAACTGTAACAAAAATTCACATATGCTTCTCACAGTAGGTATAGTGCATACACAAATGAATACATGTATTAACTTGAGGGCCAGAATACAGCTGCCAAACAAAATGGACTGCAGGCACTCTCTGATTTTGATCAAAAAGATTTTGATTCATAGAGTCATAGAATCACAGAATAATTCAGGTTGGAAGAGGCCTCAGGAGGTCACCTAGTCTAACATCCTACATAAAGCAGGATCAGCACTTGGTTGGCCAGGTTGCTCAGGGCTTTGACCCATCAGGTCCTGAAAACCTCCAAGGACAGAGACTGCACAGCCTCTCAGGAGTATATTCCACTGTTTCACTATCCTCATAAAAAAAAAAAACATCTTTATATCTAGTCTGAACCTCTCATGTTTCAACTTACACCTGTTGTCTCATCCTCCCACCATGCACCCCTGTGAAGAGCCTGGCTGCTTCATCTTGATGACCTCCTTACAGGTGTTGAAAGGCTTCTACTGGATTCCTTAAAGCCATCTCTTTGCCCAGTTCCCTCAGTCTCTCCTCACAGGGCCCTTGGTTCTCCCACCCCCTTGGTGACCCTATTCTGAACGTGCTCCAGTTTGTTGATGTCTTGTATAGGGGGCCCAAAACTGGATGCAGTATTTTAGACGCGGTCTAACGAGTGCTCAGTGAAGATGGGTAATAGTTTCCCTTGATCTGCTGGCTGTACTGCTGTTAATACAGCCCAGGATGCTGGTGGCTGCCTTTGTTGCCCGGGGACACTGCTAGCTCACATCCAACTTGCAGCCCTCCAGAACCCCCAGGTCCTTTTCCACAGAGCTGGTATCCAGAGAGTCAGTGTCCAGCCTGTATAATTGCAGGGGGTTCTTCCTGCCCAGGTGGAGGACTTTGCATTTGTTGTTGTCGAATTTCATGAAATTCCTGTTGGCCCAGTCTTCCAGCCTGTCTAGGTCCCTCTGAAAGGTATCTCTACATTTGAGCATATGGACTTTTTCCACCCCCCAGTTTGGTAATACCGGCAAACTCCACTGCCTCTTCCAGTCACTAGTGAGGATGTTAAACAGGACAGGCCTCAGGATAAACCTCTGTGGTTCTCTGCTTGTTAACAGCTATCAAGTAGAGTACAACCCATTTAACTACTACTCTCTGACCCTGACAACCCAATCAATTTTTTACCCATTTAGTTGTCCACCTATATAAACCATAACATCCCAACTTGGATATAAAACTCCTCTGAGTAGTAGTATTGAAAGGCTTGCTACAGTCGAGGTTAATGACATCTTCTGCCCTGCATTGTCCACAAACCACATCGTTTTATCATAGAAGACAGTCAGGTTGGTCAGGCAAGATTTACATGTGGTAAACCTGTGCTGACTGCTCCCAGTCACCTTCTTCTTCCCATGCCCAGAAATGCACTCCGTGATTTTCCTAGGGCCTGAAATGAGGCTGGCTGGCCTGTAGTTACCTGGACCATGTTTTTGGCCTTTTTGGAAGATGGATGCAATGTTTGCCTTTTTCCAGTCATCAGGACCTCTTCCCAGTCTCTATGACTGTTCACAGATGTTAGCAAGCGGCCTTACTGTGTCAACAGCCAGTTGTCTTGGGTGCTGCCTGTCTGCTCCCATAGACTAGTGAGGGCTGAGCTCTCTAAAGTAGTTCTTGACTTGACCATCATCCACTGCTGGTAATACTCCTCTTCATAGAACCCTGCCTCTAATAGAGTACACAGGCTTAGGAGACACTGTCAGTAGTTATTCTTTCTTCATAGGCCCAATATCTTTTTCACAGTTTTAGGAAGTTTATATTTATGGAACTCTTTGGCTTTTTCCAAATTTTTCAAATTTTCTACAAGAAATTTTGCGAATGTTCAGGTGTTTTCTATGTTTCTCCTTGAAAACTTAGTGAAAAACATTGACAAAAATGTTTGGGTTTTGCACCACTTATTTTCTTTAGAAAATAATTGCGTAGAGTTAATTGTCTTTTGAATGTTAAGTATTTCCTAATACAGAGCAAGACAGGGTACATGTGCATGCACATAGCTGTGTACACTCTGATGTTATGTGAATATGTTTTTAATAGCGAAGCGATAAATTGAATTTGCGAGGCTCCTTCACCTCCACTCTTCTCAGTAATTCATTTTCTTTGGGACAACTTCTGGTCACTAACTGGCACTTACAAAATGAACAGCAGCAAAAAGAGCAGTCACAAGAAACGTTCCTTTATTCACAAAAGATGTAGATTTCTTTTTTTTAAGAACTGAATTGCATGTGGGTTTTGGATACATGGTAACCAATGCTAGCTTTCTGGCAACAGGCGGTAGGTTTTTGGGTGTTAGTACTCCAGTAAGAAAGATTAGAATCATTCTAGCCTGTCATATGCTTCTTACTTTCCAAAGTCCTGTGAAATTGTGTCTTAGTAGGGAAAGAGTTTTATTTGCTGCTTGTTGTTATGTAAGTTACAAAATTTCTAAATTATATTATTAATCATTTTTCAGTTTGAGATATAAATGAATATTCAAGGTATAATAAGATCCCTCATTTCATATTTTACAAATATTAAAATAACAAATATTGAAAATAAAAAAGAAAATAACCAACTTAAAACCATTTCTAATACTGAATTCCTGTGAAGTATTATTGTTTTTCTGATATTTGGTTTTAAGTTCTTTTAGCCTATTTAGTTTTGAATAAATGCATAAAACTTGAAAATGATATGAATATATAATGTCCAAGCAATCACTAATTTTACTTTATCCATCAAGGAATTTTTAGTGTTTGTCACAACAAAAGAGGAGGGTTTTTCTTTTTCTGCTTGGAGTTACTCTTTAACAATAAGTCAGTCTGCCTGCTAACTTGAATTCTTGTATATGCATAAAAAGATTATTAATAATCTCACTACTATTCAGTATACTCCTCCTTGTGGAAGCATTAAGTAATTGCTGTTCTGCAGTTTTCAAAGTCTAGTGCTGAAAACACTGTGTGCATAAAAAGCAGTATAAACTCATCTGTTGATTCACATTGCTCACTGTGATAAATATATGCTTAAGCAGCAAATCAGGGAACCCAAATAGCCTAGCTGTGTGATGTCTTCAACTGTTATACTCATGAAAAAAAAAAAAAAACACATAATACTCATTTGACATGGTAAGAAATAGTGCATCCGGTGAGAATTTCTGTAAAGAGATCAAGACACAGGTATACTTCTGTTAGGGTGGCTAAAGGCTCTTTCATTCATTAGTTAGATTTCCTGAAGTCTCTGCGAAGAACTTTCTCGTTACAGACCTCTAGAATGCATTAATAATCAGAGGGGAAGCGTTTGTGGTCGAGATACCTGTCCATCTTATTTAACAAAGAAAAGTCGTGGGTTTCTTGAATTTTAAAATATTTAGAAAGTGCTTCAAAAGAAACAAACCAAAAACTGTGGGAACGTCAGTTCTAAATATACACATTTTCAGAAATGTCTCTGTAGAGCTGGCTGCATCACTGGGGGATCTCAGTTCTTATCGTGACAGAATATCTTCATGTCTAGAACTTCCACGTGCTAGTTTAGGTTCCCTGGGCCATGGGCCAAGTTTAGCTTTGTAACGAAAGCTATTACCACACTATGAATGATGAGGATGACTGCAGATGTGACCATTTTCTTATGAACTAAGATATGAAAATGCTGGTCCCCGTACATTGAAGCACGTTACTTATTATTTTCCTGTCATTACCATGTTACTCTTTTGTAACAGGTCTATTTCTATGTAGCAATCTAAAGCACTTCCACAGCTGGAACTCCATAAGAAAATATGTTTAAAAGTGCTTGTTTCCATCCATTTGCCATTTTTTCTTATGGCATAGGAGTTTCTAAAGTTATTTTTCTAAACAGATTAGGGAAGAATATAGTACCATTTTCAATTTTTCTAAAATGTCTTACCTTTCATCATCTTCATATTAATATATATCACCTGGAGACCCACCTAAATGCTTCAGAATAACAGAGCAGAAATATTTCTTGTGTATTTTAGTACAATCAGAATTAAATAAAAGCTATCCATTTACTTTTACTGTTTGCAACATGCTAGGTATTTATCAGCAGTTCTAGTTAATAATATTCTAAAAGGAATGCTGTTTCCTTCATACTGCTTAACAAAAGGCCCCCTTCTACCATTTTTATTAGTTATTACTGTAAGGTGTTATGTCTGGCTGCAGAACTGGACTGGTTTTTCATGCATGAATTTTCTTTGCTAACTATATTTGTTTTCCATTTGTATAGTTACAAATTGAATCCTTTGTACACATATCTGTATGTCCGTGTATGAATGAAATTGCTTCCATTCACTCAGTTTTAGAAGTTTTATCATCTCAGATTGAGTAGCATACCTGGAACCATTTTGAGAATGAAAGGTAAATAAACTGTTCATCTTTATAAAGCTCATGGTCCACATTCTGTGGATAGAGGCAGCACCTTCTTCTGCAGTGTGGAAGCATGATGGTTTCAGGGGAAAACATATATATGCATAGCACTTGGGTGCCATAAAGCTTAGGTCTATGGGTCCTTTTTCAAGGTTAGGCTTGGGCTGACAAGCTTTTGCTGCTAGGGAGGTCTTCCCGGGTCATAGGAAGCCTTCAGAGGCTGCATCTGAAGCCTCTAAAACATTACCGCTTTAGTTTGGATCGGAAGAGAACTTTTGAAATAGATCTTCTGCTTGTCCCCACTGTGCTTTGATTCATGCTGAGGAGGGGTCTTGGAGCATCTGAACTAGATTCCTGTTTGATTAAACAAATCTGGAGGATACGGTCCCGGACCACACCAGATGTAATTCTGTTGCAACTCAACATTTAGTCTACTGGACCATACTGAAGATAGCTTGAAGTAAAACATTCAAATATATCACAAGTTGGCCTTATTGGTTTAAAATTAAGCATATGTTTAGGAAGTTGACAGCAGCCTAAAAAATGGTGGCTTCTGCTATTTCCTGACCAAGAAAAGGAGATCTTTCTCTCTGCTCCCTATTCCCTCTTTGTCTTTTACAGTGACCCCAACTAGTTGACCTGAATTTCTGCCTTATGCCCCAATAATATTATTCTCAGTGGGAACATTTTTTCACAGTACTACAAATAAGAGGAGCGTCAGATTCTGTGCGTCCTTCAGTAGGAATTTCACAATAATGCCTTACCTTTTGAGAAAGCATTTCTATTGGCTGTAAAGTGATTTGATAATATGAAACTGAATTTTTAACTAACTGAATGAGAGAACACACTAAAGAAAAAAACTGTAGTCTATCAATAGCTGTATGTTTTGTCTGCTAGCATAGTTACTGAAAAGCAAAATGTAAGAAAATATGTAGCTGAACAAAGTCCTTAATATTTGAACAGCCAAAAAATCAACAATTAATAGCATATATTCCCAAAAGTGGAAGAAAATGCCTGCTTTTCTGCACTCAAAGAAAGAAAAAACATTCTCTCCTATTTTGAATAGTTATTTGGAATAAATCAGCATAATTTATCAATTCAGATAACAAGCCTTTGTGTATTCAGAATTTATTAAGCAGTTGTTGTAGTTACAGATTTCATCCCTTAGATCATAGTTGTACCCCAAAATATAGATGTTTTTAAAGAATTCAATATGATAAAATCATAGCCCTGATTTTAAAAGTGTGTCTGAAAATAGGATGCTGACAAAAATAGTAGATCTCAATTTCCAGAATCATCGTTGCATCCTGAAACAGTAAAAAGTTCGAACCCATTAACTTAGGAGATTAATAGTTTCAGGATGTCAATTGGAAAAAAAAAACTGTTTAATTATTAATCATTTTACTGGAACATCAGTCCACATGCTTCATTGTTTAACATAGGCTTTATATATATACATAAGTATGTATGTAATTATAGCATGTAAAATACAGTAATTGCAGTTTTTTTCTGCGCAGTACTAATAAATAAAGAAAATCAGAATGATTTGCAGGTTTTGCCAAATAACAGAGCTTTCTAAAAGCCATCAAGATTGAAAACAATTGTTGAATATTTTGATATTTCAAGGCCAAATTCTATCCTCTTCTAAAGTTATGTGCTATTATTTTTTCCTAAATGGTACACATTCTGTGGTTCAAATTTTAAGTTTTGGTGTTGTGTGGCCACTCAAGACGCAGCACCCTGTCGCGACTCATGAAACTCGCTCCTGACTATTGCACTCTGATAAAACCTTCAGCCTTGTTTTCCGCTTGTGTAGCAGAGGACCTTTCTACTCAGTGAGGTGTGATTGGTTTCTGATAATGTGTGAAGATATTATAAAACAATAGTGAAAGTTGTCTTACATATTAAATAGTTAATTCCAGATGTGGCCTATTACCCTCTTATTGAGTGTCCCTCCCAAGTCTTGGTTAAATACGCTCATAACATGCTACAAAATAAGCAAGAATTATATTATTCCCATTTTATAAATAAGAAGGGGAAAGTTGTGAATTTCAAAGTCTTACTCCAGATCACATACAAATATTCTGGTTTGCCAAGAAGAGAACCCGAAATTCAAATCCAGCCTTGTACCCACAGGAGCACTGTTTCTCTCAGGTACAGCATGAACAGAGGGTCAGAGATACTGTGAGGACAGGTGTTAGAGATGCCAAAGCGTTTGGGAACGAGTTTTCTTTTTAATGAGCAGAGAAAGTATTGCCTGAGCAAAATACGTAATATGAATTGTTTCCTGCTTTAGGAAGAACTGCAGTCTTCAGCCATGGGTTTTTCTTTGTTGTGTTTTCTGCACGTTGTATCTGAGAAGTGGCAGCCTGCAAGGCAGGAGTAGGCACAGCGAAGGAGTGCACTGTAGGGATGTTTCCTGGACCGCGTAAAACCCTGAAAGACCATTATGGAAACCCCACTAGGGGGCAGTTTTGCAGTGAAAGTGGCTCTCGGTGGAGCACAAAACGAAAACTTGTTTTTCTGTTTTCCAGTGTGTTTTGTCTTTCTGTCAGAGTACAAGACACCATCTGACTAGGTGGAAACAGAGATAAAAGCTAGTGCTTCCTCTCAGATTCATGGGCCTTCACCTGCCTGCTACAGAAGTAGGAAGAACACCTACTGCTCCAGGAATCTTCTCCTCCTGATTCTTTTAGGCACTTCCTTCCTTCATGCATTATTTCTATTTTCCCCCGATTTCTGTGTAGAAATTTTAGAATTAAGAATCTACATTTAGTTTTTATGTCATGGAACAAAGAATTACTAGTTTTACTAAACTGCTGAAAGACTGGCTAGCATCTTATGATGAATATTATTTTTAGAAACAGTTATTCTAATATAATCAAGCAAGAAAATGAAGTTAGAAAACCTAAAGCTCCCATATAGATACCCCAAATTCAAACACATTTAATTACGATTCCTTTCTTTTTTCCATTTCCACTTCAAATAATTTTCTGTGTTTACAGTATTTGACAATATGGCACATGAGTGAACAAATAAAAGGCATAGGAATAATTAGGAAAATAATATCGTATCTTCATATTGTCAGGGTGGTTAATGGCAAGCACTGTAGTTTGCCATTAATGTGAAGTGGCAAATGTCTGCATTTCTGAACTGATGCTCTTTACCAAACACTGTGACAGTTTGCAAGCCCAGAAATCAATTGCTCTTATAACCATGAGAGGGTCTTGGTCCCTGCAGTACTCTGAATGGACTAGCAATCCTCTTTACTATCTTTAAATCCTCTGACACAACAATAATCCCCGTTCAACTGCATTTCTTCTCCTTCTTCCTAGTCTTGAGGCACAGTCATTTGGTCAGTTCCCACAGTCTTCATGCATTCTATGAACTGATGTCATCTACTGTGATCTGCTGCAGCCGGTAGCAGGGAAAAGCCTGCCTGGGGCATACTGCATGCAGGGATCATCCTAAAAATAACCTTCAACTATAGACTGGAAGAAATTTGAGCACAAGGGGCCACTCTGCTCCTTTCATATACCTTAAAGTAGGAGTTTGCAGACAGAGTTGAATTCTCTCACAGAGGAATGTATAAATATATGACATTCTGTTTTCTTCCAGACAAGAACAACTTGTCAAATGTCAGAATTTCCTGTGAAAGGGAATTTTCCAGTTCAGGAACACAGTGATGTTGCTATCGTTTTTCCTAGATTTTCCTGGCTAAAAGCCTCCAGTATTATAACGTTGGGAAACAAAACCCTTAGCACTGGTGGCAAGGCAAATCCTAAAGGCAGAGGATGAAGTTATAGAGGGGAGCACAGACTGGGAATGGAGACATTTTCTACTTCTTTCTCTGGAAGCCTAACAACCCACCTTGTAAGTTCTCTCCCAAGTGGGCTGCTAAAGAGCCAAGAATATGGATTGTCAGATAGCCGGGCAAGATCTCCTGATTTCTTTGAAATCTGTGACACTACTAGTACACACCATAGATGCAAACCCTTTGTTTTGCTTCCTAATGCAAAGGGACTTTTAAAATTCTGCCAGGTGTAGGATGGACTTCCAGCAAACGTAGGGTTAGGAGGAGCTGGGATGGAAAAACATGACAATAATTTTGAGCAAGAGAATTTAGATACCACTAAGAAAGGAAAATAGCTAGACATGAGTTTATTAGGAAATTTGTTTCTGTTAACCACCCTGAACATCCACTAATAACGTGCATAATGCACTACTGTAGTCACTGTTTCTGGGCTCTGGTCCTCTCTTGTTCCTTACTCTTTCATTCAAACTAAAAATAAAGTAAGTATTTTTGAAGTATAACAAGAGTATGTTAATGGCATAGAAAATGATGTGCATGGCATTTCCCCTTTCTCCTTTTTTGCTTCTTATTTAGCATTCAAACAAAAATGGGGTAGAAGCGAATTGGTGCCATTCTCAAGCATCTCCTTTTCAAAACTGTAAAACTTTCAAGAAATACACATGCATCGAGGACACCTCTCTCCTAGAGTAATCTCATACTGTAATAACATCAGCGTGGAGTCTCAATAGCAAACACTGAGCTGTTCCTCATGTTGTTTTGACATCAGATCTCCTGGAAATGCAGTCAGATTTGTAAACAATACCTGAGCTGTTGAGTAGTTTGTCTGTGTTCCCTTGTAACAGTGGGAAAGCAGTTGCGCATACACAGTTTAAGAGGAATAGATCTATATTCCAGGGCAAGAAAATTCAAGGGCTTTGTAACCATTTGCCTTCCTTGATTCTAATGCTCATTTTCCTTTTTCTGACACCACTCTAAGTCAGAAGTAAGTCCAGTGCTTCAGTGGAATTGCACTACTATAAAAGCAGTAGGACATGAAAAGAGGATTAGAAATCACTAATCTTGGAAGAGTTAGGAATTATTTTGTAAGAATTTTTTTATTTCAATTGTGGTCTGAAGTAGTGTGCAGCATTTACAATCATACATGAAAATATTTTGAGAGAGAGACTTGTCAGTTAACTTGAGTCTTCAAGTCAGTTCCCACCTGGATTCGCTCTTTTTTTCGGGCCTGATTTTCAGAAGTCATTTTCTACTGCTGTAGTAGAAACCAGAAGTTACAGATGCTTAGCTTTTGAAATCAGGTTCACAATATTCATTTTCTCTAAAGACAACAATCTGACAAAGAGATAATATCTTACTCCGGTGGAAGACTGTTGTGAATGGATAGGGGCTAATGACAGTTCTCCTTGCCAGCTCAGGTTACCTCAGTAACGAGTTAGTGTTTACTCTCTAGTCTAGTTATCTGTTTCCAAAGGAGCTAAAGCAAGGAACAGACTGGCATAACATAGAAAAGTGTAGCATATACCACTGAGAGTGGCTACTAGAAATGCTGAAAGAGTGCTGTAGATTATTCTTACCATCATCTGAGCATTGTATATCATGTTTAGCCAGACCAGGAATGAAAGATACTTCAATATTTACAGTAATTTGAGACCCTTCAGAGAACTGCGTTTGATCTCTCCCCTTACTTAAGTGGAAGACAGGTGAGTGTGAAGCTGAGCACAGGATCCTTGATTCACTTTGCCCTTCACTCTGACATAATGGGTGACTATGACAGAATGCTAAACAGCCTGGCCATTATTTCCAAGATGCTGCTGGGGAATTGAGGGTGTATATGTTTTTGGTGAAGGTTATCACGCAGCTAACTTCTGAGATGTGGGTGCTTCTGCAATCTTTAGTATGTTTTGTCTATGAGTAGACTAGGAAAAGATCATTTTGGAAAAAATAGAAGTAGTTCTCTAATACTTTCTCTAATAGCTTTCTAATACATTTCATTATCTGAGATTGCTGTATTGTATAAACTTGCTTTTTTGGACAAAATGCATGCAATGATGGTTCTGTACTTTACCTTCAAATTGTCTGGTCATTGAACCAGAGAAAGAGAAGATAAAACCAGTTGAAAGCGAAGTTACAAAAAATAGTTTTTGCTCCACTAAAATTTTCCCTTTCTTTTATTTGAACAACGCTGTTATCTCACACAAGATAGCAAGGCATCTAATCTCATTTACTTCCTTTTTTTTTGATACTGTTCTTTCATTATTATAACCTGTGTAAATCCTGGGAAGCAATCAAGTTTCCTCACCAGTTAGGCTAAATGACAGCAGGCTGTTTGCTTGCACTTGTGAATAGCGCCAAGCTGATAAGATACAGCAGATTCCTTACCTGTTTACAGAGAAGAAACAGCCGTAGCTAACAGGATATCTTTGTTAGACTCTGCTTTGATCCTAAGTAATGTGACAGGACTGGAAATAAGGGTCCAAAGTTCATCCTGGAGGCAGAGCCAACAACAGGACTGGAGGCAAGCTATAATGCACATACAAAGGGTCCTTCCAAGAGGCCAGCTGCCTGCAGCATAGGTCCAAGGATCCGTGCAGAAGACCGGGCTGGAGACAGGCACACCTATGCCATAGCCAGGGCAGGGACTGACTGCCCTGGGCAGAGAGCTGAAATGGGGCTCCTAGACCATGGGTGGGTGAATGAGGAGAACGGAGGCCGCGCTAGGCTGGACAGGGACAGAGAGGCTGATTGTTGCCCTTGGGCCTTGCCACTTTCTTGTTTTCAGTGATTCCTGCTCACATGCAGACTTGGGAGATTTGTTTTACTGTTCGCTTGAGAGGGTTTGAAGTGTTTGACTGTGAACGTTTGTGCTACTTCTCCCTGTGCCTGTTGACTAATGAAGAGGGAAGGAGGAAGCCTGCCTTCATCTTAAAACATTAAAAGGGTGAAGAGCATTACGGGACAAGTGCATTTGGAAAGCTTTACTAAGTTTAGTGTAATTTTTATAGCTTTCCCAAATCTTTGTACATTAGCCAGTTATATAACCCGTGATATAGCTGACTGCCTAACTTATACCAGAGAGATGCAATATGGCTAGTGCTCAAAGGAGCTATTGCAGATAGGTTATTTTTATTTGACTAACAAAGGTGGAGGACTGTGCAACATATGTCCACCCTGGACTGGACCCAGTATCCAGGCACCTCAGCCTTGACAGTGGTAAACAGATTTAATTTTGCACACCATCTGTGCAAATGCTTTACAGTTAGATTTTATGCTAGTACAGTTTCACTCAGAAAGGGCAGGTGACTAATGCAGAGTGATACACAATTTCTGTGTAGGAGTGAGAAACTATCCAGGTCTCTGAATTTCAGTGCTGTGCTTAGACTGCATCATTGGTTTTACCACTTAGTGGTAAAAAATACAAGGAATCTTGGCTACAATATTGTGATGATTCTCAAATTTAAACACTTCCCCTAGTCAGCATTTTTGTAGTTGAGTTATGTTTTGAAAGGCAAATTGAGCACTGAAGTCACCAGTATATATTTTAATAAGCAGGACTGTATATTTGATATTAGACATAAATCATCAAATCCAGGCAGATTGTTTATCTGCCGTGCAAAGACTAAGGAATTCCAGTAAAGCCTTTGTGTGTGTGTTTGTAAAAATAAGTGTATGTATGTAGGTATGTGTCTATATTACTTGAACACACCCTCCCCACCTCCCCACCCACCCCTAACCTATTCTATAGAAGCAGATGTCCTATTAAAATGCTATTTAAAAAAAAATCATAACAAAAGAAAATATTCAAAGCTACGTAGGTGATGTTAAGGAGGTTTTACTTGTGAAAATAAAGACTCTTAACACTTAGGATTAAATATGATTTTAGGAATTCTCATTTTAATACTCTGTTAATATTGTAAGTAATATAAATGGTGTGTTATGTATGGTGTCTACTAATATGCAGCTTCTTCTGCCATGCGGTTTTCTACTGAGACATATTTATAGTAAGTAGGATAAATTAATTACAGAACCGTGTAATACAAGGATGTAATTCCATCTAGTAAAACCCCCTGAAGTGGAGCCTTGAGTTGTTTGCCATGTAAGGGAAGCAAAGCATAGGTAAGTAGACTTTGCTGCTGTGTCAAAGCTTTTCCCTAGAGGTAATGTCCAAAACTAAGAAAGATTTGTTTTATTCTTGTACAGCTTGTTTTATTGAGCCTTTTCCTAGCTAGCACCGAAAGCAGTAGGATTCCTTCTACCTTTTACTTCCCTCCCTCTCTCATGTGTGTATGTAGGTTTAGCTACAAATGACGTGCACTTCTCTTCCTGGCTAATTTGAAGTAAGTTAAACATCTGCTCTGTTTTTTTAAGCAGCTATATATGTTTCATAATTTTGGAATTTTAAATACGATTTTCTTAAAATCTCAGCTTGCTTATTTGATCTCCTTTTGTTAAAGTAACAATAATAGTATTGAGTAAAAATTGCTCTAAGTAAGGCAAAGCTGGGGATGACTGCAATATTTTTATCTTAGTTTACTTAGCATGTTGTGCATAGTCAGCAATTTCTTTCTTCTGCAGTTATGCAACACTTTCATAACAATTTCTGTCCACTCTGTGTAGATGCATTGCTGTTATTCTGCAGAATCCCCATTAATATCAGTATGGTTTCTTGCTGATGCTGGAATATACTTATGACAGTCACTATATTTACCTGGAACTGAACCAGGAATAATCACGGCCTACAGAACTAAAAATACAGCTTACCACAGCTTCAGCAAAAAGAGCTATCCATCCCTAATGAAAAAACTTAATGCAACTTTTCCCATAGCAATTTGGGAGAGATTGCTTGAATAGGAGAAAGCTATGTTGATCCCCAGGAATTGACAGGAGCCAGGGAAACTGTATTTGTTTTGCTTTGTTTTAACTACTTTATGGATTTTATTTTTGGAAAAATCAAGCTATCTTGTAAATGGAGCTGTACATCCCTCCCACCCTGAATGGGGAAGTTGCTGTAGCTTAAAGAGCTATTCTCATGTCATGATTGTATCCTCAAGGGACTATAGCCTTCTGTTTCCTAGATACAGCAGAAAGGGAAATAAAGTATCTGTGGAGAACCCGTTGCAGGAGCTTCCGCTGCAGTTAGTTGGTCACTCTAGCAAGCAAGAAGGGATTTTTGAGACCTTCTTTTTAGCCCTATAAGCAAAGCAGGGAAAATCTGAAGATATCTTTGTGAAAATCTATTTCAGTGCCATTTTCTAGGGGTAATGGAAAAAGACTGTACTACAGAACTGCATTTCGGTAAACTCTACGCAAAACATAATGCTATTTTAAATTCTTAGTTGTTTATCCAAACAGTTTTGGTTGCGTAAGTCCGCTGTGGACAGGGGCAGACAGCCCAAAGCACACCCTGTGACACGGTAGCGTTGCCTAGGTCATCAGCAGTCACAATCGCGCTGCCAGCGGGGCTGTGACATGGGGCTGTCTGCCACGAGATGCTGCCAGTTCGCTCTGGCTGCCGCCTAAGCTGCCATCTCTTCCTAACTTTGTGCATCTGTCAAGTGGACTGAAGAGCTTGAGGAAAAACTGTGTTGCTAGGGTGGAAATCCCTGAGTTGCCAGCAGCAGCATAAGGTGGGACATGATTAATAAGGGCAGGGGAACTGGAGCCTCCTTAGTCCCTCTTGTAAATTCACACTTTCTAATCATACCTTCTTGCTCTAAGAGTATCTCTTCTTTTTCTTTTCTTTTTCTTGTTTTAATTAAAGCTGAGTTGTTCATTGTGCTAAATGTCAATAATCACAGAAGAGCCACTTCCTTCTAACAAAGAAGGAGAATCAGTATTGAAATAGAGAAATTAGTATTATTCCAGCAGTAACATAAGGTCTTCCGCCCATATGTGTTGCTTAGAGCTGTCCTCAGTATTTTTCCTGCTTGGATATTTTTTTCTGTAAGTGTAACGAAACAGTGAATGTTGGTGCAGTCCAAGCTATCTAATTGTTGTGTCTTGAGGAAAAGGGCAGACATTCTTGGAAGATTTATTTCCAAATTCCAAACTCCTTTGTTTCCTGGGTAAATTACAAGATACATGTTTTAAAGTAAGCCTCATGGAACCAATGATCAGTCACAATGGGTGATAAAGTTCATTTTTCTATATGGTATATACCCAGAAAAAGAATTTGGCCTGTTCCTCTCTGCTGCAGATGGCCCTGGAGACTATAGCTTTTTTTGTGTCATAAAACAAAGCTGAAAACTCTGCCTAAGAAAAATATCCATAATCCAACACAAGAATGTTAAATATTGTCGAACGCACAGGTGTCTCGAATTTGGTCCTGAGCTTTACCTCCCATTGTGACTGATTGTTGGTTCTGTGAGCTGTACCTTTCAAACGTATACCACAGAAGGGCAGTAAAGCCCCTAATACTCCTATTGCTGCAGACGTACTGCCAAACTCAGTATCTGCTAAGCAACATGATTATATTTGAATGTTTCAAAGATGGGCATCTCTATCATGCTGCCCAACATTTTATGCTAATAGCACGTGAAAAGCTTTCTGCTGTGATATAATACTTAAAGGATTCACAGCTGTGAATTTTCACACCAAAGTAGATGCCTCTAAAGCGGCAGAATATGAGTTATGAAAACTTTACATAATGAAATATGCACTACAAATGTTCTATATAGCTTCATGCACTACTTGCCTTTAATTTTTCTACAGAGAAGTGAAATAAGCTCTATTAAATGCTTAGATCACATTAGCAGTGGCAAAGTATGGGCATTTCTTTCAAGTCTGTTTTAATACACCTGACAGTTCAATTAACAATTATTAACCAAAAATATCCTCAGCTAGAAAGCTTAATAGTTGGAAATTAACTGTAACTGCCTAGAAATCCCATCTTTTCCTGCTCTCCATAATTTCTTATGTCTAGAATCTTACTACAGTTCTTTAGGACTGTTATTACGTGCTATTATACAGGAAGGTAAAGGTTATTTTATTTAAATGAGATGAAAATAGTATATTTATAATATTATTCTATAGAGCTCTAACATCTCAATACAAAGTGTAAATGAACCATAAACAAATTTAGAATATTGTTATGACTAATTTAAACACTGCAAATCCAAATTAGCAAACCTTTTACCAATTACTTTCTTTACCATATGTGAATAAATATTGTTAAATTGAACAAATGAGGTTAAAATGAAGCTTCTTTTTAAACTGTGTTTCAGGTATTTTATTTTGTTACTAATTCTCACAATCCAGGAGGACTAGTATCTAGACTATATGAAAGATCAAAGTCTTGTAGTATTTGAGCTTCTTTTCCCTTATAAATGGGCTATGTCTGCTCAATTTTTATTGCTTCTTGCTGTACTGCTGTGTTCCCGGAAGACTAGATTTCTGTTTAGCTTTTATGTTCTTAAGGAAAAAAAAAGAAAAATGTAGTTTCAGGTAGGAGATAACTAAAGCCAGACACTATTAAACTTGCCAGTTACAGTCTCAATCTGCATGATCTTAGACTCTGTTTCAACACAAGTCTTCTTTCTTTCCCTGATGATTCCAGAGGAGGATGTGAAAGCTCTTGTTCAACTTACTACTGGCAGATCTTTTATTCATAAAGCAGATGAAAAGTTTTGCCGTTCCTTTAATGACTGCGTATATGCAAAACTGCTATGACATCTTGCCTTTAGACTTTCCATTGCCCAGAAAGATTCATGAAGGCCTTTGCAGCAGTAGCTAACCATCTTAGGTGGTACAAAGCTGCAGCAGTAGCTAACCATCTTAGGCGGTACAAAGCTGGCCTCTAGCTTCACCTTAACAACCACGTTTTAAAGGATGACTTGCTTGTATAATTTGAGCTCTCTTCATAGCTATTTTATGCCTTGAGATTAGTGATGAACAAACAGCACTGTGCAGATGAGATTCTTTAGCAGACCTATACTGACTTACAGTCACAGTTTCTGCCTCTGAGGCTCACCTGCAGCATTTACAGTGTTTTCTGGAAACTATTCCATCCAGTCTTTTTGAACTCGCCTGACTCAGATCAGGTGGTGGCATATACCTGCCTTGCTGATTCCTCCTTCATTTGCACCCTAGCATGGCTTCAGACAGTCTAGGCAGCATAAGAAACCATTCCACTATCCATCATTGTTTCTGCTCAGTGGTAACAGGTTGAGCCTTTTGGCTGCCCCTTTGTCTTCAGCAACCGACCAGATTCAGACACCTCTTTCCTTGCCTGGGTATACTTGCTGAGCTCATCTGCGGGCAAATGATCTTTGATCTCTAAAGTTCACATCAGTATACTGGAATTTCAGTTCATGCTTTGCATTGCTCTTTAACTTCCAAAGGCAGCACGCTAAGGTATTTATAAACAATATTCCTAAATTGTACTATATAAGCAAGTATGGTGACTGGAGTCCCCTCATCTGCCCTGAAGGACAGCTGATTTCTGAAATTAGTACATCCAATATCACAGTGACTTCTTAGCAACCTTTTTATCAGGAACCCTCAGGAACCCTAATATGATAGAAGATGTGAATCATTTTGCCAGATTAAGAGGGAGGTTGAAAACTATATTCCCCAAAGCACTCTGGAGTTGTCAGGGCTGGGCAGTGATCTTGCCAGTCATCACTTGCCAGTGATCTTTACAGTCATCCACAGGGTGACTGTAAACACACAGGCAAGCATTTGAAGGGAAAACAGCAGTGACTGATCAATACTTAGCAATATTTATGTGTCTGTTGAACATAAGCAAGCATGTCAGACTTCACAGCTCCCAGCTTTCATATAGCTTCAGACTCCTTTTGACTAAAAAGATGCTGGGCTAGAAAAAGAACTAGAGGCAAAGAATTCTTTCGCGCTTTCTATGTCGCATTCAAAGATCAGGAAGAAATGTGAGCGTTTGCCTTGGGACTGCTAAGATTGAAAGTGTCTCCACTGTTAAGTGCTTGGGAAAATGCATATCTGCCATGTCTATATATATATAAGTTTGGCACATCTATTTTCTACACTGACTAGAAAAGAAGATTACAGTGACCAGATGGCTTTCTGAGATCCATTGAGACCCATTTGGCCAAATGGAGCTCAATCTCATTTGCTATGAAAGTCATCTTCCTTTTGTGCAATTTTTAAGTTAAAAGTTTGTACAGCTTGTGACCTGAAAGGTCTTGGCAACTTTATTTTCCTAATTTGGGGTTATTCATAACTCATCCTTCTTACGACAAAGCTTTGCAATCTGGTGGATGGATGATTAGAAATCAGATAATGTAACTCCTTTTTCTGGATCTTTTAATGTAAACACGGCATGTTGTGCCTCTTTTTTAAGTACCCTGTTCTGATTACAGTTATTTTAAGTCATTAATAGTGTGAATTGTGCTATTTCCACGGAAGAATGCTGCTAGTACCTTGATCCGTATACACCTATGTCATGTCTTAGCTTTCGTTAATCTGACAAGTCTCGTGTTCTGTTTTAGGGGGATGACTGGGAAGGTAAGAGAGGGGGTGAAACTAAGATTGAATTACTTCATTTACTGAATCATAATTTACCAAATGTAATAAATTATACATTTATATATTTTAATCCTATAAGCCAAGTTGGCTGAGCAAGTACAAGTAGCTATTCCTCACCTCTCAATTTGACCCTGTGTGTCTGCACAGCTGGTTTTTAGTTAGAAGATCTAAGACCTAGAGTCCAGGTGCCATTGGAGCATTGTCCAAATGTCCATGTCCTAATGCCGCACAACTGGTTTGCGCAGGCACTGTGGCCATTCATCTGGGATTCCTGGACATCTAAGCTACCCTGGCTGCCAGAGTGTGAAAAACTAGTAAATTACCGCTGACAATAGTACAACAATAATTATGTCTAAAAGCAGGAGTCTAATGCCAGAATGGTAGGGCTGGCAGGCTGGACTGACAATGTATTTGCTATTCTTAACTGTCTTGCATGTACCATATACAATAACAGTCCATCTTCCAGAAATAAGAAACAATCAATATTTGAAAAAAAGGAAAGGCAAGGCTTTTGCATTTAAATTACTCTTAACTTACACGCGTGGAAATCTTAAAATATAGAATATATTGAATATATAGAATCGTAGAATATAGATGCAAACTTCCAGATAGTGACCATTTTAGGCAGCTGCACATTTTTCAAATTCTCTGTATCACCAGTAGTACAGTCATACCCATTGGTCGAAAGGGCTTTTGCTATTCATGACGTAAGAATTTCTAGCTTGATAAGTTATAGTTAAGGGTGTCTTAGGTCTTTCATCATGCACAAGATTAATGTGCATAATGCTGTGAACATTTATATTTGTAAATGAATATATAATTTTACTATATAAATATATTATATATGTATATGTGTATATATGTGTGTGTGTGTGTATATATTTAAAATTCCTCTTAACTACTCCATTTAATTTTTGAGTTGTTAAATGGTAAAACTTGCCAATGTTTTTGTAACCATTACTGTTCAGTTACTGTTCAACAAAAGGTATTGCGTTTTTCCTGTTTATCCTAAATATTGAATATACTTTATTTAACTGCAGTAAATCTGCAGCAGTCAAAGGTAAAAAAGAAGTTTTCAAATACCACCACTCTAAAAATACTTACCAAGGTTTAATGGCACTGGAAAATATGCTTTATGTAGGTTATAGGTTTTTTTGTTTGTTTTTCTGTTGTAGTAATTGGTATCACAAATACTTAAGATATTTTTGTAAAAGATCGAAAAGATATTATGCTTTACCCAAAGAGGCTCAGGATATTTTCTTGTTAGCAGCAGGTTAGCAGGATAATGCATATTTTCTTGCATTAATATAGTTTTCTTCATTTTTCCCCACTCTATTTCTGAAAGATTCATCAGCATTTTAGTCACAGAAAAATAAGTGTTTACTATATGTTACTGTTACAGTGACCTTCTTATAGTTACTCAAATTTCTCACCTGAAGTAAGTTCAATAAATGAAAAGGGAAAAGTATTTTAAATGAAATTCTATTGCAGACTTTTAAGACAATCTACATCACCAATGAAAAAGACTTTCAAATGACTAAAAAATTCTGAAAGGTAAAAAATGCCTAACACAAATATAGGTACCAGTATTTTAAGAAAACAATAAATTAAATAACTCCACTGTTATTATTTTCAGTGAAGTTAGGGAGACTAATTTCCTTATGCCATTACATAGATACTGAACGTATTTGCCACACCTTAAATGGGGTAGATAAATTTGTGTATGGCTGTAACATTTTTCAGGCTTAGGGAGTCAACAGCCAGTAAAAACTGATATCATTAGTTGTATGCTATTCCTCCTGCTCTAAAGCCACCGCTGTAGGGGGGATTTTGAGGCAGGCAGTGGATACAAGGAACTGGACAAGGTCTAGCACCTCTTTCTGTGTCCAGGCTGTAGAAATTAGCGTTTCTTTTTATTCTGTTCACCTTACGATTTTTGTCACATTAAATTATTATCAGGTGACGCTTTTTTATTATTTTAGTCTTACAATTAATAACAAATTAAATTATTGTGAGGTGACGCTAGATTTAAAAAGGTATGTATCTCCCCCCCTTCCCAAACAGGAAGGAAAGCACCTGGGAGCACAGTTCAGCGGGGACCACGGTTCTCTGATCTACCAGTCAGGCGCACCAAGCTGGTGCCCACCCGGGGGTCCGCCTGGGGCCCGCACACGTAGTTTTTCTGGCATGGAAATCAGGGTGCAGGAGCGTGAAGAGAGTATGTACCGGTTTGGGTATTGCCCCAGAAGGGACCTGACACCTGCAGCAAAGCCTGGGAGCCCCGACACGCACCCAGGATTCACAGCATTGACTCAGGACGCGTCTACTGGTATTTTAGTCTGGGATGCTAGACGACAGCTGACGTCTAGCATCCTTAGTTACCCCAGCGAACTCTGGCTCACGCTGTAAAATAGGCACGCCAGACTGGGGTCAGAGGAACTGGACCCGTGCCCCTTGCCAGAAGGCGCACGGCAGAGGCCGGGCACCCGGTGCTGCCTGTGTCACGATGCAGCTCTGCTCTCGATACCCGCGCTGCTCCCCGCGGCCGAGGTAGCCAGGGATGCTGAGAAAGGGCAGCCGTCAAGGTGAGGAAGGAGGTGCAGCCGCTGGGAAGGCAAGCAGGAATATCTGTTGCGTGTGTCGAACGCGCCGGCTATTTCAGGTGCAGGTTTTGGTACTGGGATAGGCCCGCTGCAGATGTCCAATACTGTCAGGGCGCAGCAGGGCTGCGGGGGCAGCGCCTGCCCCCCGCGCCCGTCCCGCAGCGCCCAGGGGCAGCGAGCAGAGCCGGCGGCCGGGACCCACCGCGAGGCTGATGCAAGCGTACCTGCGGGGCAGCTCCGGCCAGGCCTGAGCTTTACTGCGGCTCCTGCGGGCCCCCGATGAGGTTTCTGCCGGGTCGTTCTCAGAGAGCAGCTGCGTTTGCTGAGGCCGAGCCGGGGCCACGCGGCTGTGCCCGGGCAGCGGCAGCCCGAGCCCGAGAGCTGGGGAAGGAGGTTGCAGAAGCCGCTGGTGCGCCGGGGGTCTCGGGGCAGGCGAAAGGGAGCGGCGCTTTTCCACACGTGTTCTCCTTGTATCAGCAGGTCATCGCTGTAAGGTTGGTAGCAAAAGCAGGCTGACGCTTTCTGACTGGCACTGCAGCGCGCCACAGGAACCAGCCTAAGAATAAAATATACGTATGCCCTTTACACGTAGGGAGAATACTCATTTGCTTTTCCATAAAATTGAGCCACTCTTCATCTAAAATGTATGGTTTGGGGTTTATTTTTATATTTATTTTATATATATATTTTTTTTTGATATACATTTTTTTGTGTGTAAGGGAGTTGCAGCAGGCTATGGTCTTACCCAAATCACACTTAATAAATCAAGTACTTTTTATTTTCTCTCGGGAAAATGTGATGCCTGCTTTTAATCCAGGTGCCTAGGCAAAGTGCTATAAAATACATCACTTAATCCTTGCTCTGGTGGAGGAAGGTCTTTTTGGAAAGAAAGGTGGAATATTAAAGTTCAAATTCCTTTACATAGTAAATAAACTTTATTTAGTATAAGCAAAGCATGCATGCGTTGGAAATTATATGGAGTGTTTCTCTTTAAACAGTTGATGTCTAGCACCATTTAGAACCGAGGAGTTTTAGTGCAATTCTTAATTATAAACAGTCAATAAGTTTATTGGTCTGTCACACGTCATCAGAATGAATTTGTGTGTCTGAAAACCCATAATGACACACAGCTTTTTGCTTTTTCATAAGCATTTAATTGTCTTTGTCTTTGGTACAGTGAGGGACATTGACTGCTATGGTATCATTAACTGTATGACAGGAAATGGAGTTGCACTGCAGGGGCAAGGGCTTCAATACAATCCAATATGTTAAGATATTTATAATTTAATTGCAATTTATAATGTTTACAAGTTGAATGTGATACTGCAGAACCTACCTCTCAGAAGAAGAGAGAAATTACATTTGGTACTGATAAAGATAAATTGTGATGGATAGCCTTGTTGTTGTTATCATTATTTTGGCTGGGTTTTACTTTTTATTTTTGATCATTCATTACTGATTTGATGAAAATCAGGGTACAGAGATGTGAAGAGAGTATGTACAGTTGAGTCTTGTCCCAGAATGGACCTTGAATGCCAGCAAAACCTGGGATCAAGATCTAGACATAGTGATGTTGAAAACAAAATCACCTTATTTAGTCCAAATGCAGAGAGGATAGGCAAAATTAAATATAAATTAAACACTCAAAAGACATGAATTCTGTGAAGAAAAATGAAAACATCAAGTTCTGTGAAAAGAGGTTAACTGTTTCTTTAAGTGATTTAATTGTTGAATTTACATGGCAAAAACAAGTTTTCATGTTTTATTATCTGTCAGAATGGCTGTAAGTATTAAAGCTAATGCTCTAACACACTAATATATAATTATTTATCCTACTTTGAAGTTTTGTATTTTTCATGAGGTGCTAATTGTGCTGAATCAAGTTGACAAAATTGCATAATTTTTAGGTTAATATTAGCATAATCCTACAGTTCAGTGTTTAGCAGCAGCAGAGAAATAAAGATTGCTGAGTATTTCTGCAATATGAAGAATAGCACTGTAAGTCTGTAACAATTATAATTTCCATAATTTCCGCAGATGATTGTGACTTTTAGGAAGGTTTATAACTAATCATGTTCTTAATAATATGGGCCAGCTGGCTAGTAAGTATAATTTTCCTCTGAAGTTTTGCTACAGCAAAATAGATCATAGAAGTGGATTTCACTGTTTCAAAATATCAAGGAATGAGTTCCAGCATCGTTACAAAATTAAGATTATTTACTTTAACATAATGAACCTCTTGCACCCTGTCTCATGTTGTGACTACCCATTATTCAAAGGTCTTTTTCTTCATGTCTTCTACCATTGCATGGCTTCTTAAAAAGACCAGTCTTGGGACATGAGACATTCTTTAATCACATAGTACAGAGTTCCACTGAAAGCATATCTGAATTGAGATTTGTAATTTTTTTGTACACTGGCATGTAATATATTGCTAAAGAATATCAAATTCTGCTTACAGCTAATTTGATGGGGTTTTTCCCTAAGTCAAGTCCAAAGATTTAGTAGAGCAATAATCTTCAAAGGAAAGAATGCGCCAGTATTTTTGTGGCGTAATGTAAATTGTGCTACGTATTTGCTCAGCAGTTCTCTTTGGTTGCTTTTTGCCTTCCAGAGACGGGATAAATCCATTGTGGGCTACTGAGAAAAAAGGAAATCTTTCAGACTGAGTTTAACTCGCTCAAAACATTGCTGAATATGTTCCCTTTGGGGGTGTCAGTGCCTATAGAAAAGGTTAGGCAGGTGTACCGGTGCTTTTCACTTGTCAATTCTAACATATATTCCAATTAGAGGAACAGAGGATCATGTATCGGAGCTCATCTACAATGCTTAAGCACTTTACAGTTGCGTATAATAATACAGCCTAGCCTGTAGTCCATATGCAATCTTATGCTTGGCTTCAGGGTTCCCCGCTGTATCATCTCATCAAGCACAGGCTAGAGAAAATAGGACAGGATAGCACGGCAAAGAAGAAAAACTGTCCTGATATCAGGCTGTTGCCTAGTATCCAAATCATCCCAGCACATGACCATCAAGGGAAAGGGATTAAGTAGATGAGGAAACAGATGAATGGATGTACAAGGTTTTTCTAGCTCACTATTTTGTTTCTGACAGCAAGAGTGGGTACCTAGGCAAGAGTATAAGAGTTGCAAGGCATGTATTGGTACTCTACTAACCTCCTAATTGGGTGGCTGGGGATTCCTGAGGCAGAGATCGTCTCTTTGAGTTTTCATAGTCTTCAAAGGATTTCTCTTTCATGAACTCTCTTATAAATTTTTACCATCCACAGTCTGCTGTACAAGGACTTCAACATCTTAGCTGCTCTATGTGTGTAGTTAATTAGCTTTCTCCTTTTGTGGGTTTTGAAATTGCCACCTGTTAACAAATTTGCAAATGTTAAAAAAAAAAAAGAAGAAGAGGGAAGAAAAAACTTGTCTCTTTGAAATTTTAAAAAGCTGTTCAAAGTAGTACTGCTTGTAAAATGAGAAATTACAGAGATTTAGCAGGGGCAGCTCTCACTTAGGTACGCAAAGGGTGTGTGTGGTCCCATAAAACATGGTGTGAGCATGAAGGTGTGCAGCGATGATCCTTTTCGTCACCCATTTAGAATGGAACTACATCTGCCACTGATTCCTGGATACAGCAACAGCTGCATTTTTTCTTAAAACTGTAACAGCATTTGAATACCTCTAATTACCCAAGGAGCATTGATTTTTAGTGCATTTGCCTGTCCGTAAGTTCACTCTGCTTTTTTGCTGATACTTAATATTGGTTTAACTACATCCCTTACTATAATTGAGGGTAACAACAATTTTTTCCAAGATGTGAGCAATAAGTAGTAGTAAGTTTTAACTATGCATGTCTCCCTGCTGCAACTTTTCATTTCTCCTTACAACTCTTACTAGCCAAAGCAAGGGGAAGAAGAATGGAGATTCTGTTTGCAAGTGCTGGAATGCAAATTCAGTGATACAGATATCAACTGCTACTACATTTTTGCATTTGAGCTTCTGGTAAACTTCCTCATGCTGAGAAGAGTAATTTCATTTTTGGAGAAATAGGAGGAAAGCTGTTTTAAAGTAGTGGCTGAAATGAGAAAACATTCTGGGTCAAAAGAAATAAGTAGATTTTAGCTATTATTTTCTAGGTAATTTTTAAAAATGTAAAATAAGATTTTCCATTTAATTTGAATTAAGGTAGTTTAAAACAATTATTAAAATTTATCTGTCAGTTATGGTTTGTCTCTTTTTGAAAAATAAATCATAATAGTAGGAAAAAATTGTCACAATCATTTTAATACATGAGTTAGGCAAGTGGCTGCAATTTTGAAGTAGATCAATAGTCTGGTTGCTTACAACGTTGCTAGGAAATACAGCATGGTTGACAGATTTCATACAAATCCTGCATTATTCTGTAGCAAAACAGAGCTGTCTTAAACATCAAATAGGAATCTAAATGTATTTCTTCCCAGTAATTTGAACATATATAAGATTTGTTTTTTCTGTCATTATGGCTAAGTTTCAGAACAGCAAAGAAAAGTAGACCACATTCAAACCTATGGTTTGAAGATTGCAAAATCTTCAGCTGACATTACTTGATAAAGAAGGAACAATGCAAAGGACACCATGGACACGGCAAAACCAGTAACAAATACCTGGACGTTTGAAGAGTGATGTGCTATATGAAGGGAAGAGGAGTGAGGCATAGAAGAAAACTGTAGTGATTCAAGATCTTATATTAGTATATAAGGTGTTTTATAACTATAACGCTGTTAACACTTTTTGAGCTATATTTTCAAAAGAAACTCCTCTAATGCATTCAAGAAAAATATTTTGAGTGCATGATCTCTGCTTATTGTTATGTTTTGGAGTACTCATTTTCATGCCTCAATAACCAAATCCCAACAATTACTATTGTGTAGAAGTTACTATGAATCTTTGTATGTACTTTTCTTTCTTAAATACATGCAGGTTTTGTGTACTAATTTTTTTTATTATTATTATTTATTTAATCTTTTCAGGCAATTTCTGGGTTAATTGGTAAGAGTGGGTTCCAAAATAAAATCTATGGAAATTCTATTTAAATAACAGCTTTACAGTATACCAGACACTTACTTCAGCTTTTATTATAATGAACAAAGAGACTTGTATTGACTTCAGGGGGGAAGGCAGTAAGCCCACAAAGGCGTAAGGGAGTCATTAGATAAACTACCCCACCCAGGTTTCTGGTTTTAACTAGTAAGACCATGTATTTTGAATATTACGAAGGATTATTTCGTCCCAGGCTGCATCTCTCTCTATCTTTACTTGCCACCATTACTAATGGCATGGATGATTATTTGGCCTGCCTGAGCACTAGCATAGTCTTTATTGTGGCTTCTTTGGACATCCAGCCATATTGAAATAAACCAAGATACTCTGATCTATTCTGATACTTTGTCTGTGACCACTTCCAGTAAAGTTTAACGGACACATTGTCATTTATTAGAATGGTTTAGAAAGTATCTTTAGACTGGGTAGGACTAAGCAATAGCTATTGTAAACTATTAACCTCAGGACCCATGAATCAAATTCTGCTCGAGGAGCAAAATGAAGTGATTCACAGGTGGTTAGGGGTCTACTCTTCTGTGCAGGATTTAAACTGAACAGTCTGCTCTGTCCTTTTAAAAAGTGTTTTAAAAAGTTGTAATAAAATAATTACTATTATTCTTTCTCCTTCATCATCTAATATAAGGAACATTTTTATCTCAACTACTGTCTTGAGCAGTGATCAGCTTCTTTTAAAAAAAAATCATTGACAGAGATATTTAATTGTGTGTGTGCTTTTTTTCTTTGCTTTCTATTTTCTCTAGATTATAGTTAGTATAGCAGAATAAGTACAAAAGTCACAGTTTAACTGTTTTCTGGTCCAACTTTATTTTGTATATTATTTATCAAATGTGATTATTATGTGCAGTATCTTCAGAGTAAGACAACAGCATGTTTATAGTGGTGTGTTCATCAAAATAAATCTTTTTGGTCTACCGGAAAAGGAGGTCTAGAGAAAAATATATGTCCCTATGCAGATGGTTATGAAGGGATATACTACTATTCATACTATATGGCATTAAAAGATTTTAAAACATGAAAAGTGATTTGGGAATGTGTAACAAGTAAGAGAGAAGAAAACACTTACATTTTCTTCTAAAAAATAAAAATCATTAGTATACGAGAAGAAATGGCCTGTATTCCCTATCAGTAAACTGATTCGATTTGGTGAATTAAACTCTTTAACATTCAAACATTCATATAGGTTGTCCATACAGAGCCAGATTACTTCCTGGAAAAATAATTGAGCATCTTTCTTGTTATCCTTTAAGTACACCCTAAAACCTATTATAAGCCCACAAAGGAGGATTATTAAACTGAACAACAGTAGCATGTTTAATGATGATCTGCTAACAAACCATCCTAGTTAATCTCTTATTAGTGATCAAATTTCAACAGCAATCCAAAACATGGAATAACTGAATTCCTTAAGATGTTGGCCACCTGCAAAATAAACAAATTCTGGCTTCATGAATACTTGACAGTGGCTAAGGCAAACAGATCTTGACTGAGCAAATTAGTAAGTTACTCTGGGCGAAGACAGTTTAGATCTTCCCAGAGCCCTAGAAATACTTACAGTCTTGTTTGAAGTAAACTGCAGATATGGTAGCAATTTTTTTCATCCTTGCTTATTGTATGAAACCCCATTTTAAATATTTTATTTTTGTTTCAATCATCTTTGTATTTCAGACGTTTCTATTTTTGAATAACTATCTTCATCAAATGTTCAAATTTAAGTGAAACATAGATATAAAAAAGAATAAAATAAAAGAGAATAGTAGAATAAGTGGAAATTTTGTTAAGGGGAGTTTCATTTTCATTGCAATTGGTAGATCTTTGTATCCATTGTGAGGGAGAAAAGTGGGCAGGAAAAAACAAATTTTCTTTAGTAAAATTGGAGCAGGTTTCTTTGGGATAGTTTCTCATCATAGCAGTTTGCATTAAAAAAATGTAGTCTTTTGCATCTGTATCATATATAATATTACAATTCATATTTCTATAGAAGAAAAGTCCTTTAATTACAATAGGATTATGGGGCTGGGTCTAGGAACTAACCACTTCAAGAAGATATCTATTGTTTTTTCATCCTTTGTCTTTTGATACGTTAGGTCAGATGTATCCTGATACATCTGGGTATGTATCCCAAAGAGATGTGTTCCCTTTGAAAAGGGGACTGAAAGTAATTTACGTTCACAACACACAACCAGTATGCTCGTTTGCAGTGGCTGGCTGCAGTGTTGGTAGCTACAGCAAATGCCTGAAATGTGATAGAAGCATTTCATCAATAGTGGTGCTTTCTTCAAGCTAGGATCTAAGCATATTGGCAGAGAAGTATACCCAGTTGCACTGAGGCCTCTAAATATTAAACCTATGAGGTAAATTAAAGTGGTTTAGCAAGGCTGTTAATTTGAAACACGTTTTGAGCCATGGAATTCATGTAAAACATAAGAAAGGATTAAAAACTGGAGCAGACACTGATTAGTTTCACATATGCTTAATAATATTTTCAGTGTTCAGCAGTACTACCATGTTTCCATTTGATGAAACTGTTAGAAATGTGAATAGATAATGCCATCCAATCACACCTATTGTAAACTGAAACATTCAATATTTTTCTTTTTTCTTTTCTATAGTCAAATAAGGTATGAATAGTTATTTCATCTCCTTTTATCCTTGTAGGCGGTTTGACAAGTCTTTGGAAAAGTGGCGGCTTTTTCATTCTGACATGAAGAGCTTCAATGACTGGCTAACTGAAACAGAACAGAAGCTGTCAAGAGCACAGATAGAGGCTGGAGACGTGGGCCATGCCAAAACCAACCAATTTCTCCAGGTATGATTTAATTAATCTATTTCCTGCTTGTCTGCAATACCTAGAAGTTTGCAGGTGTGGATTCTCTCTCTATACAGCTTTGCAGTTCATTTGAGGTGCATTTCTAGTGTTGACTACCCAGTGGCAATTTTGTTAAGATATTGTTCTTATTAAGTAAGAATTTTCAGCAGTTTGCTTTCAAATGCATTTTTAAAGGAAATAAAATACATGTTAAGATGGTATATTGCAGTACTTCCATAGATGGATGTTTGCTCAGCTTTATTTAGAGTGCCCACTAATTTCCATGTGATGTTTATGACCAGCGGAATAGAAGTATCAGGCTTTATTTCTAAATCTTGTGGAAGAAATGTGATTACCTATTGAGCTCTACAAGAGAGATTCTATAAATGGTCCTGCAGGTATCTTGCTTATTTTGCCTGTTTCATGTTTTAATCAAAGAACCTTGCGGATGCTTTTTTTGTCAAATGTGTGACATTTGTGTGTGACAGAATAATAGCCACTTAGTTCTCATGTGTCCTCTTCTATTTTATCTGCCTTTCATCTTGCAAGTTTTTTAAGTATCATAAGGAAAATAATAATTCTAGTTCTTAGTAGTTTATTTCATTTCCCTTTCTGTTTGATTGCAATGGTAATGGGTATCAAAAATTAATTCTAAAATGATGTTTTGCAAGTTGATAGATTCAGTTGAATAAAATGGCTTTACTACACTCAAGATTCATGTGGTAAATTACTACCTGTGCATAAGAAAAAGTTCCTGTTAAACTAATCAGCATTTATGCGTTTGAATTATTGGATTGAATTACTGGATTTTAGGTTAAAAGAAGCTAGGTCTATGTAATGTCGTAGATACAGTTTTGTTTGGAATGCAGGAAAGAACTGATCTAAAATACAGGTATAAGGAGGGAAAAGCTGTACATGTTAGGAGTTATTCAATAACAATTTTGGAAAATCTATTTCTGTATTCTCAAAACGGCCAAGTATTTTATATACCTGTGAGCTAAAGCTCTTGGCTTTTTATCTACCTTTTAGCCTTAGCCTACAGTGAAGAAAAAAATCATGCCTTTTTGTTTTGAATATTTGAAGTTACCCTTTTAAGATTTACGCTGTCATTTCTTGATTGTAAAACTGCAGAACCAAAAAGGGCACCACATCATTCTGTGTGAGTGTAAAAAATATTAACCGTGAAGCAATATATTGACCTGAAAGAGTTAAAATAATAGAAAAATATTTTTCTGTAAATGACTACCATCATTTTGAACATTGAATAAGTCAAAGATCTGGCTGACAATCAGAGGTGTTAAAAATCCATTGGGTGTTAGGACATTCCACAGTCCCAGCTGATTAGAAATATAATTTTCTTGTCATCATTAAGAAAAAAGTGCATGTTCAATTGAACATCATACTGAAAGACCCTGAGATAATGTCGTGTCGTACAGAAGTTCAAATTTCATTATAGAACAAGACTGCTTCTGTTTTACCTTTCCTTTTGACCTAGCCTCCTTCTCATCTGTTATCCATTTGCTGTTTTCTTATGGAATGTATGAGGATCTATGCACATTTCTCTGAATTATGTGTTTCCAAGTTAAAGGTAAAAACATGGGAGAAAGTAAACTATACATTACAGAAACCTTAAAAATGCAAAATGAAGTTGGTTGTGTGAAAAGTACAGCTTCTGTGAGGCTGACAGAAGAGATCATGAAAATCTCCATTAAGTTAAGCAGTTAAAACAGCTTAGCATTTTGACTTAGTAGATTAGCAACTTGTTTTATTAATGAGATCATGCTGCCTAGTGAACCAGATTCAAATTTAACAGGATTTGTGTGAAAATGCTTTTACAAGCAAGTGAGTAGTCTTGTATTCAACAAGAAATTGTTTTAGAAAAAAACTACATTAAATGTTCTAATGTGTAATACTATTTCTAGGTAGAACTACTTTGGAAAAGTAAAGATTAATGTGTTCATTAACATTCAGTAAATACATAGAGTCAAATGTTAATGTAAAATGAAACAATCAACAGTGCAATTAGGTGGTTATGTTAATATAGGTTAAGAGGTAATTACGTTCTTCTAGGTGGATTTTCTGGGGGTTTTGTTCCTTTTTGCTACACAATGTAGTAGGATGACATTAAGTAACATTTATGCATTATATATAATGCGAACAAAAGCTAATGATAGAATTCTTTCATTTCAGGTCAGTTGTGAATTTTTTGCTAAGACTTTTTGAAAGTAGAACTTTGGCTGTTGAAAAGGATCACATTTCAGTTTTTAAGACATTGTAATTTACTTCTTTTATAATTAGGAGACGTAGGCTTTAAAAGGATGTATTATAGATAGCACATCATATAGTCCTGTTGAAACATACTGAACTTTGCCTTTAAAGTAGTTAAAGTTTTTTTGTTGTTGTTTGTGTTTTTTCCTCTTTTTTTTGGCTCTCATTATTCTAACGAAAGGCTTTTCTGACTGTTCACTGCTTAAAGCCTGAGCACTTTCTTCAACTTCTTCCATAGACACATTTGCACTTAGTTTATACGTATTTGCTCTTGTGCCAGGACTGTGCGTTAGTTCAGTTTTCTCTGCTCCCCAATGTTTATCCCCTTCTGTTCTTATAGGTAGCAATTCTGTCCCCTATTGGATCTCATTTTGATAAACCAAAACTGCAGTTTTCTAACCTGTTCTCATATGCTAAGATGTCAGGTTGCCTAGCTATTTCCTGTGCCTGTTCCAACTGAGACATCATCAATACCTTCATGGAGATAATTGAGATGATACATTTTATGACTGAATTTCCATTTTACCACAGCTAAATATTAGAATATCATTTGCAATCATTTATCCAACATTTGACACGACAGGGTTTTCCTGTGGACTGCCTTACGGTCCCATTCTATATTCCATTTCACATGCAAAAAAATGTACAGGTTAAATTGGAAATTAATGTGAGATTAATAGGAAGTGAGGAAGAGAATGAAAAGGTACGCTGTTTGTTCATGTGCCATAGATAAATGTTACAATGACAGTTACAAAAACAAAAATTCTTCAAAACTGTCAGAACTGGACTGTCGAGTTAAGTTCCCAAGTCATTACTTGGGAATTTAAAATGAGTGTCCCTATTTCAGAAATACTGAACATTTAATGTGTTTGTTCTTTACATTGATACTAAGAATTGGCCAGCGATCTGTCTCTAATTAGTATCCAGTTTTGGGCTGCAAATTTAACTTTGTCTTATAATTGGTGGGAGTTTTTTAAATAATAACAAAACTGCTTTTGATTCTGAATTTTGAAATCATTTTTTTGTGTTCATGATGTTCATCCATTATAATTGGTCAGTGATGGGTACTTCCCACTAAACAGGCAAGGGCAGAACTTTACACTTTCTTTTCTATAATTTCATTGTTTCAAAAATATTACTGTTGTGTAATCATGGCTTAATTTCCCAACTATTTACTTTCATCTACACAAATAACAAGGATATTCTCTTTATTTTTAAGGTTACGTAAGACCTTAGAAATCAGTAAGGCTGAAATTATCAGGAGGTGGTTTTATTAATTATACTCAGCCTTCTGAGCATACTGTAGATACAGTATCTGCTGGTAAGTTACGGAAGGTCTCTCTTAAACTGTTCATAAATTGTTCAGCATTCACAGTTTAGAGCGCCTATCCAAGCCTGCAAAAGGCTTGCGAATGACTCATCCCTTCTCTCCACCTTCCTTCTACTGCACTGTCCTGTCAGGAACTTCACATTTTTGCCTTGTAGATGTTGAAGAAAAAAGAGATACAGAACACTGGAGCTTTAATGTTGAAAATCATGGTCATGCTAATAATTTCTCTCTTTTATATCTAAACTGGATTATATGGCTGTTGATGATTTAATAACCAAAACATTTAAAAAGTTCTTTCTGGTGTACAGCATAAATGTAATCAGGGGATGTAGAAGCAGATAAACGTTTCAGTGCTCAAGGCCACATATTCTCATAGCACAAAAACACAGTGGTATGTAGGTGGATTGTTTATTCTGTGTTTTCCCATAAATAACTAACTTGTAAAAATACTATATGTTATATAATGGTAGTGGATTTCATCCTGTAGATTTCATATTTTAGATTTATCTCCTGTTTTGCTGAGTGATTAAAGTTATACTACTAATTCATAATTTTGCTTATTGCAGTATCGCCATTTAGGTTAAGATCAACTGATGTTTTTCGTATTATAAAATATTTTCATATAAATAGTAGAAATATGGTAAAATATCCTTTATGGTCAAAGAGATGTCTGCAATTTCTTAATGATTCTACAACCAATAGAAGAGTATAGAGTATGGAATCAACAAAAAATAAATTTAGCAATTTTTAGAAGGAATCTTTAGTTAGAATGATCATAGCACATTTTACAATGTCCCTCATATTACAAGGGTATGTCTAGCATTATCCTCGAATATGTGGCTTATATTTTATTAATAGCAAATGCACTCAGTTCTCTTGTTATCATGTTGAAAACAGATTCCACGTTCCTGACTTTTTTTTAATAAGGGTCTCCTTACAATGTTACGTATCCTTAGTACTGTTAACAACAAAATACGTAATGTTGGTAGTGAAAGTATTTTCTTAAGTTCAGATGTGCATTACGGAGTTTTCAGAGTGGGGAAAAATAAGACTGCACGCTCTTCTGGAAGCAGAGAGAAGCTTAAGAAATCATCTTTAATAGTCATTAAAGCAGCTCTGAATGTGTCAAAAAAAGTACTTAATTCCAATTAACAGCCCACTATCAAATGATAGAGGTAAGATTGGATATAATTTTAGGAAATCTTGCATACACAGGCTCAGAATATTATGTTATAGACTTGAGTAATGCTTTAATATAAGTGGCAGGAAGCTCAGATCAATTGACCATGTACCTGTTTTATTTTGGAAATAGAATTAATTGTAGCATTTTTCATGTAGAACTAAGAGAAAATCTACTGTAATCTTAGGAACTTTTTCATTTATGAAATGAACATCAGAAGGCTAAGTCATAAAATCAAGCCTTTAATGAACAACCAAAGTGATTCACATTTCTGACCAGAGATCATAGATGCATAGTCTGAAGTTTTCAATTGATATAATTTTTATACATGCCATGAATGAATGAACATGTTCTTTCTCTTTCCTGGAGAAAACAAGTTCTTGGACTGGAATAGTCAGACTTCCTGGTACCTGATTCTGACTGCCTCACTTTTTGAGTATTTATCCTCACCAATTCAAGTGGGTTATAAAGTACTAGCAGATGGAGACCCTGGGAGAACAGGGGAAGGCGACTGGGTTTTATGTCCGCTTCAGAAACGTTTTGTATATATTTATAAAAAATAAAGGAATGGAGAATAAAGTCTTTCATGTGAATGAATTTGGCTCTGTTTCTGGGCTATCTGGGACATTTATAGTCAGCGTACATGTAAGGATAATACGCTTCAGGTTCAGCAAACTGATTTAGGCTTTTGCCGTGGTATAGATATAGTTCATCTGATGTGTCCTCAGAGTACTGGGCAATGAGTGACTGAATGAATTACTGCTTTGAAGGAGGATGAAACTGGTTCTTTTACCTAAGAAAATATTAATCCGGTTTGCTTCCATGAGTCTATCAAAAGTGATTCTCAGATTGCATCACTGATCACTGTGGCATGGGATTAAATCTGCAGTTATTGATGCATAGATCTGAAGATAAGACTCTGCAGTACAAATTTTTGAGACTTGAATCATTTCACTTAATGACTGCTCAGTCTAGAAGTTTTTCTAGGTCTTCTGTCATGAATGATCACGTATGCCATTAAAAATTGCTTACCTGAAACAGCTGGGGGAATGTAACACTCCTAGGGTGTAAGTTTTTGTACAAGTTAGTTTTATAAATTCACGTAAAGAGGTTTTGCTGTGGCCCTTATCACAGATCACTTTATTGATCTTATTTGGAACCTTTCGTCCCAAGAGATTTTGCAGACTCTATCCATCACATACACCTTCTCAATGCCATCTTATTTTAGACAAAAGCCATAAAGACATTACGATGGAGCACATTGGATAAGAGCACCAGTTAGGGTTATATTGGTTCAGAACTGCGTCAAGAAATCCTTTGTGTTTAGGAAGAGCAAACAACAAAGTGTTAACATTTGCCATCAACAAACATACGTTAGTTGTATTTACCCATTGTAATTGTGGTGGTCAATTTTTGTGATTCATGATGGGCTGCCCTTAGTCTTTCACACTTAGGAGTTTTTAGTTTTAGAGTGAGTTCCTTTTCACTGAAAACCTGTACATGCACTTTTATGATTTTATGTATATATATGTAAAATGAGAAGGGTCAAGGGAGTTGGGAATGAGTTTGACAAATGATGGGTGCCTTTGGAAAAGGCACTTTTTGGCTGGACTATTTTACTATTTATTGCTCATTTCAGATACATTTGTCGATTCATTTATTTTCTGTAAGGTACTGTTACATACAGAGGTGGAATGTATCAGGCACAGAAATAGGGGTAACATGCTTGAGCTGTTTAAATAAAATAAGTACTTTGGTACCTTGCACAGCAAATATCCAACATACTTTACTCCTACTTAATATCTGGGAGTGAGATTCGTCTCACCAGAACAGACCCAGTGTAGGCATCTGTATCTGAGCTTGTAAGCCTAAACTCCCTTTACAGCCAAAGGAGAGAAATAGGTAGCTCTAGGGTGAGTCACCTGACCTTCTGAGGTAGCAACCAGAACGTTGGAAAGTGTAATATGACAACATCCAGTGTGTTAACTTCCTCAGAAAAAAAAGTGTAATTCACATTTTATTGGTTAATTTTATGTGTATCTTTAAAAAAAAGAAAAAAGAAAAGAGAAGAAGTCGTGACAAAATAAACTGAAATTTTTTAAGAAAGAATTTGCTTCAAGTGTACCCCTTCCTCGCTGGGTATTTCACCAGCTTTGGGGTATTAAAAGTTTACTAGTGCTGGTGAAGTAGTAGTGATTCTGCTAGAATGCATTACAAACTAAGTAATGCATTCATACTGGAATAAATATATGTTCATAGTTGGGAAAGATGTTTTGCCACAGTACAAAGATGAAATTCACTGAATGTTTCACTGCATGTAGGAGGAAAAGTGAATGAAGTGTAAATGGATTGCATTTGCAGTTTGTTCGGTGAACACCAGAAGCAGTGAAGCCAGAATTCCTAGAAATTGTGTCTTTTAAGTATTTAATGTTCCAGCAGAAATGACCACCATCACAGGGGCCTTTATAAGGTGTTCTTTTTTTGTGTGAGTTCTCAGGTGTCTGGTAAGGTGTACATGCTGCAGCTGTTTCCCTCTCAGGGCCCAATAGCACCTGGTTTTCTTTATCCAGTTGTCTTTTTTCAAAACATTTATATAATGCCATTATTTTTTAGAACTCTAATCTTCTGTCAAATTTGTTTGAAATTGGCAAGTGTATTTAAAACTAAGGGAGAAGTTTAGGGTGGAAGACAAACCAGTGAATAAACAGAGAGCTCAGTCATAAACTTAAGAAATCATATTAAAAAGTGCGTTAATCCTTTCAAAAAAGTAGTAACTTTGGAACTATTTTTGACCTGTTTTGTGAAAGCATTATCAAATACTTCTTTTCCAAAAATTACCTGTCAGAAACCATTTAAATGGAGACTATTTATTTCTTTTGTCCTGTTCAGAGCTCCCTGAGGAAGTTTGTTTTCATTTTTGTTGCATGCGTCATGCTGCCTTGCAATGGTATATGCAATTAATTTCCTTTCCAAAATTAAAAACTTAGGGGAAAAAAAGGTATATTACATTAGGAAAATTTATGATAGAATTTTGGGGCAAACATTATATATTTATTATATGTAGTGTTTGATCTCAATCCTTTTCTCTGTTATACTTCTACAAGCAGTAAAAGTGATATTAGCTAGTTAATCTTATAAAAAGTGAACACAGTGAACAAGTGAACAAAATTAAGCTTGTGCTGGTTAAAAAAAACTCTGTGTGTGTGTGTGTGTGTGTATAATTTTTTAAAGTATATATATATGAATGTATATTTACACATACACATAAACAATCATTATACAATTTTTTTAATATGTTTGACTTTTCACAATGAAAGTGAGTGTAGGAAAAATTCTTTTATTTTAATAGATGTAAATATTTCACATTTGCTGAATATCTTCTATTCTTACTTCAAATAATGATTCTGTTTTTCATCTAATTAAAAAGAAAAATAAATATATTATTGATTCCCCCACGTATTCAGACCACTTAGGAGCTTCCATTTTTATTGAATGTTTTAATAAAGTGTAAAAATGATGAATTATGGCAAATTCTAATTTATATGTCAGTTATGAGAGACTGTTGTACTAATTATCAAACTATATTAAATTTGGGATATTCAAACCTCAAAATTTTGCAAATTTAAAAATCAATTCTTTGTTTATTTTTTAATGAAGGCAACAAACCCTTACACAATGTTAATCTATGCTAGACTATAGGAATACTAATTATAGAAATATATTAGGGTGGCAAATATCTGCCAATTTCACAACATTATTTGAAGTATCTCCCTGTATCCCCTCGAAAGAGGACAGTCAACATCAGTTATTATTTGTGATTTTCATGGAAATGAAGAGTGAGAGAGTATTCGTACAGGAGATGAACTGAAACTGGGCACGGTTCTGATATTAAGGTGCTATTAGAAGGGAAGTTGAAATAGTCAAAAAATAATTTGGTTAGGTAGTAAGAATCTTTTTGAAATGTACAGTCCTGTGATGAGCAGAGGATTCAATGTAATTTCCCATTAGAGGCAGAAATGGGAACTATTATTCAACTGTGTTATATAAGATAGCTGATATAAGATTTATTTTAATGAAGGCTGTAAATAGATGCCAATTCTTTAATATAGGTTAAGTGGTCAGTTTTATTTATTTTTCACGATTTGTTGACATTGGATGAACTATGTCCTTTTGCCATCCAGAGTAAAATGGTGTGGTTCTCTGCTTCTTTTTAGTAGCTAGACTCTAAAAATATATTAATGCCTGCTACTGCTTTTTTGCCAAAATATCTGACTATTTATCTTCGTGATGAAGCTCATCCAATGTCCCATGGTTCAGTCCCTACAGACGTCTCAAATGAAAACCAAATATTATTCCACTTGTCCAGCCTGTGTGGAGACATGAGATCACAGTTTATTTCTGGAGCATGCGAGACAAACTGAAAGTTCAGATAAACAAAATTCTTCTTCTGTACTTTCGCAATAAGCATGACACCTGAAGTAATTTACACAGGACGTTTTCCTTTCAGTAGTTGTTTTTTTGAAGCTGAAGTAGAAGAGATCTGTTCCATATATTGTAAATCCTTGTGTTTAATGTAAGGGCTTGCTGCTAAGTGCTTATATGTTTTTATTACTGTTATTTTAGTAAATTGAAGTTCATGCCTTTAAGAAAAAAAACACAGCTGAGGGCACTTTGTTATAATATGTCTGTCTGAGGCTAAAAACAGCATGGGAGACTTTTGCTTGTGCCTTCACAGGCAAAATCCTTTTTTGAGTAAACTTCAGAAAAGGTAACAATCTGATTTAGTAGACTTAACTTGCCAGAAACCCAGATTCTTTCTAACACGTAGCACAGACCGAATTCCTCAGAGCACTACTAAACCGTTCAGGAGCTTTTCGTCTTTAAGTAATCTGCCAGAATCCTAAACACACATTAAAATCTGTTCCGAATGAATGAGTGTTTGGTAGCTCGTGTCTAAGGGCAGTTGAGCAGATCTCAAGAACAGCTCCCACAGCACAGAGTACGGCTGTGTTTTCTATTAGATTGTAAATGCTTCAGGACAGGGAGTGTTACTCTGTACTTGTACGCTGTCTGGTGCAGTGGAGCCTTAGCTGGAAAAGCGGGGCCCTCTGTCAGGTGCTCAGAGCCAGGATCATACTGATTGTAATCGTTACGTTTGTGATGAATACAGAACAGAGAATTTAGAGTAGGCAAAAGAAGAAAAAAAGGAAAAAAAGAAAAAAGAAAGTATTCTGACTAGTTTTAATGATGTTGTGATTTATGCGGATGATTTTATAACATTTTCAAAACTATACATGCTTCAGTTAAAGTGGAACACGCTAGTGTATTGGACCTATTGAATGTATCATTGACATACTGTTTTCATTTTTGCAAGACACACCATTCCCATTCTGATGACTGCTAACAGGAAGGTATGTTTTCTTGCAATGCCTTTTGTTAGCCCTTACATTACCACTGAGTATCATAAGGTTTAGAGATGAAGAGCAGCTCACCCACCTGCAAGGTACCTTGTGATATTTCTGCAACCCTTAGCTGCCTCAGATAAAGCCTCCTCTGATACTTTCTACGTTTTCTATCACTACCCTATTTCCTTACCTCTTTTTTAACCATAATGCCTTCAGTCATGCTTCCTGTGGCAGAAGACTGATGAAACCCTTTTCCAACCCTGCCTCAAGCAAGGGAAGCTATATGAGGGTGCTTTTATGTCTGAATCCTCTGCAAGATGACAGGAGTGATTTCATTGCTTTGAATAATACAATGACTTTGACAAATATCCAGTCAATGAAATTAGGCTAATAAAGATGGTATCTCTGTTTAAAAAAAAAAAAAAAAAGGAAAGAACTCTAATGACTCAAACATTACACATTTTGTTTAAAAAATGATTTAAAAAGGAATCCAAGAGTTAATTCTGATCATTTGATGTTTTTGCTAGAGAAAATAATACTCTTTAGAGCATGACAACTTTGACAATTTGAAAATCCGCTATTTTTAATCATTAATCAACACAGATTGAATACAGATAGTGTTTAATATATAGCCAAGAGTTTATTGTTTTATTGAGGTTTTTTAATGTCAAAACACTATGGATCTGGTAAAATTAGTACTACAGTGTCTTTTATGATGGACTAGACTAATAAAAAAGGGACTCTATGGTAGTCAACTGTAAGCATTAGAGGAGTAAATGTATTGCCCTGATCATCATTTTAGTATATAAGTGAATAAAATAAAAAGGAGTACATCTATTGAATCTTGTTTTTTTCCCCAAAATCCTAAAAATCTATGCAAGAAGAAGTTTTGCAGAGTATGGTGGATATTTTATACTAAAAAATACTCTGTTATTAAACTGAAAGGTAAAGTTTTTTTAATGTATATTTTAATTCATTTATATTTGAAATGCTGCTGACACTACGTCTAGGTCACCATGTTTCTTCATGATAGAATTCCAGTCTATTTTGAACAGTGACAGGGAATTGTAAAACTTCAGTTTTCCATAGGTTTTTCATATATTCATAGTCACTATTTAACTATATTCATTATGAAATAAACAGATTTTTCAGTACTGTTTAGCATATATCACCAATATAAACCTAATGATTTTCCAGGTAACTTAGCTTTCCTCACAGTCTGTCTTTTCCATCATCTTTCCTGTACTTTAGATACAGAATTTTAGTGACAGTTATATCTGAACAAAATATAGAGGAAGTGTGAACTCCCTATTTCTTTATATGTCATCAAAGGATTTTGCTAACTCATTTGAGTGTCACAATGAAAACTCCATGCGTAACTGATTATTTCCATCATCCTCTGTCTGCTATTCTCTTGCTTGCAGGTCTCTTTTGGAATCATTGTTTTCCATTATAAAAGTCCTCAAGGCTGAGAGCAAGGTTTGTTCTTTGCGCCTAGATGTAGACTGAACTTTGAATTGTACTGATGCGTGCGTTATTTGGTTTCCACTTTGCTTGCCAACTGATCTGTATTTCTTTATAAGAGATGTGCCTCTACATTATTCATCTGTCCCCTAATCTTCACATATCTTTATTCTGCTTTGCAGGTTTTACTGTTTTTTTTTTAATATAAAGTAAAATAGGAATAGATAGCATGCTGATTTTGAGTTCTTTCAAATCTCTCATGATACAAATGCATCCATAAGCTCTAACAGATTCCCTGAAACCCTTGGAGACCAGTCAACGTAAATGCAAGTTTTACTGTGTTAGTGATCTTATGAAAACGTTTCTGTCAATGTAGGCTTTGAGCAATAAAGAAGTTACATTTGAAACATTAAGAATTCAGAATTAGCAAAGTTAGAATTATTTACTGAATAGTAATATTATTTTGATGCTGGAGTATGAGTCTGGACTGAGGTGAAACTATAAGCTTGCTTTAGTGTAAAGGAGCAGGTAGGAACCTTGCTGTACCCTCATCTCCCAAATTATTTTTAAGGGCAAATAGCCTCTTAGACGTAATTTCATTTGATAAGTCTAGAAAAATAAGTGGAATGAATAAAAAAAGCAGGAAAGAGGGGGGATAGCACTGACAACAACAGAGATTTTGTTTGGTGGAAGTTGTAGTCCTGTTTGTCCTGTGAAAGAATTAATCTAGTGATAATGCTGAATGCTTTTTACTAGGTGCATGTTTGCTTCTTTTGGGTTGATTGGTTTCTATTGAGCTCTCAGTAGACTTTATGCACTTTGAAAACATAGTGTTTCAAGGTTACCACACTTAGGGTAAACTTCTCAGTGCATTTTCAGTATTTAGGAATAATAGTTTGAATGTATTGCTTGTCTTGAGATTGTGCTGCAGAGGAGCGCATTAGCTTATGTGAAGACCTCAAAGAATGATAACTATGGAATGATGGAAGAGAAAGGAACGAAGATGAGATCGTGAAAAAAACAATCTTAGAACAAGACTTTGTTTTAATCCAATCTCTCTACTAAGAAAAAAATACATCTTATATTTTGACAGATAGGCATTATGACTTATGGTATATTTGGTCGTGTTTCTACAGTCTGATAATTTGCAGTAATACTGTTAGAGGTTGGGGGGAAGAATAGCACATTTAGGCACAAACATCATAACACAAAGGCATTTTAATGAAATGTAATCATCTCATGGGTTTTTGGCTTATTTGCATATTTTTGAAAGCTTCCTAGTCTACTTGACTCTCATATTGGTATCTCTGAAAAAACCATGCGCTTCCTGGCAGTAGGATTGATTATTCTGAGTGCATGGCAGCAGGAGAAAAGCAAAAGATAAGCTTAGTGAAGTTATTGTGACTATAAAAACAGAGGCTAAATTTTACAACTTTTGTTATTGAATAAATGGCAAGAGAGTGAGTAAAGTTACGTACAATATGATTTCATTTAAGATAATGTTTTTGAGTTGTGATAGACTAAGATGTGATTTCTCACATTCTTGAGTTCATTGCTGAATTAGGCTTTTTATTGATTATGGTGAGAATATTTGGAAAAGGCATTTATGCATATACTATCTCATTTCTTACATGTCTGTTCTGAAATAGTTCACACTGCTCTAAAAATAAAATAACTATGCAAACACAAAATGATCTTTTAGAGAAAAGTTAAGAATATAAGCTGAAACTCGTTACATTTATTGCTGTATTTGAAGTAGTATTTGAGTAATATCTGATGCACAAAACAGAGCATCACTTAAAATGTAACAAGTCTAGAAGTTTCAGTTTCTGCTTTAGCAGAGAAGTTTTTCTAAGTTACATTTTAAAATTAAAATGAGCATGATGCAAAATCTTACTGTGTCATGTTTTCTTATGTATTTCTAGATCTAATGGAATTGTTCACAACAGCAAATACATAGTCTATTTTAAAGTTTTATTTTTGCACTAGTTCCTGTGAGAGAGAGATTCAAACTTGTTTGTGGTAATTTTAGGATCCTAATTAAGCTTTTCATTTCATTGTGAGTGCTCACATTATCTTTGTATTATTCGTTACGCTATCAAGAGTACTTCAATTAGTATGCAATTATTTTTTTAATTAATATGAGCAGCTATTGTGTAATGTTGATTTGAAATCTTTTTTTCAAGACCCTTGACCTCAGAGAAAATTTGTCATGCTGACAGAATTTAAACATGTGGGTAATGCTTGATCTCAACAAGACAGTCCAGACTTAGAATCTGTACTAATGGGATAGTTAATGATTTTTAATATTATTAGATTGTCATTTCATAATGCTTTCAAAATAATTAGACACATTAAGCAGGTGATGAAGTAATACAGAAGTAGGTGAAGCAATTATCTTTCCAGAATTCTTTTACACGATTGCTAACAAAATCTAAAAATCAAAAAGCCCCATTCTTAAAAACATAAAAATACATATTGAAGTGTAATTGCAAAATTCCAAATTTTGACCATTTTTACTAAAGACATAAGAGACAACCTTAAAAGGAATCTAAGAGTCAAGTAGCAAAATAGAGCAATCATAAGATTAGAAATTGAAATTTAAGTCCTTCACTTGTCAATGATTGATATGATTCAGATTTGAGTTTCTGGAAACAAACTATGACAAAAGCAGTGCCCTATGCATTCGAACAAATTCAGTCTCAAAAAGTTGTGATTACATCAGTGAGATCTTCACATCTCAGTTGTCTGAAATGAGAGCATGCATTGGTGGTTTGCACATATATCTGTGCATACTTTCTCTAACATACCATTTTTCGAACAATGGCACATTAGGACAGCTGCTCATCAAGAGTGTAGCAAATAGTAACTAACATGCATATTTCAGCATAAAATGTGACATATGGAAGAGTATGCAGTCTTAACATGAGTTGGGAACATTCCCTTTCATTATTTCCTGATACCTCTTCAGCTATCATGTAGGCATGATAAAAAAAAAATTATCATTGCTGTTGAAGTAATTCAGAATGATGACCTATTCTAACTATAGCCTAGTTCCAGAATTTTTACTCAAGTCTCACCTAAAGTTCCCAGAAGTATACAGAGAGGTTAGCTTAATCTTTTTTTGCTGTACTTCATGCCATATCATTTTTTTTTCCATTGGAAAAAATCTCAGTAGCCTTTCTCTGGTTAAACTGTGTGACATGGTAAATGGTGTTTTGTCAGTTGTTTTTTTTTTTTTTAGCTAATCTGTTTAAATAAAACCTGTGATGAGGAATTAAGTGATCTATACTGGCTTCATTGCCTTTCTGATCCAATTAAATGAACCAGTGTAGCTCTGAGGCTGAAGCTACTGGTAGAAAAGTGGAAGTGCATGGGAGTTTTGTTTATACTTCTCTCTAAGTCCACAGAAGACTGTACAGAATAAAAAGTATTCCCAGTTCTGTAAGGGTGTTTCCTAATACTCTTGGAAAACAGAAAATATCTTAATATTTAGTAGTAACTATGGTTTTGAACGATCAATTTGCACACATAGCACAACAATGTTCTTTGAATTTTCTCTGGAACACGTCTGAGCTTAATTGAAAGCCGGGCAACATCTGCTTCAGCATCCTTTTTTCCTGCTAGAAGTTTTAAATTAACTTCTGTAAACAAGCAGATTTTTGTTAGTCCATGAGACTTGATACAAAATGGATCTTTAATTCAGGGCGGCATATTATGATTAAAAGTCCCAGTGAGGTTCATATTTCTTTTTTCAGAGCACAAACTGGACTCTGATCTGTTTATGGCTCCTGAGAGAACAATACTGTGGTATAATTTTCACATACAAATGTAACACTTTTTATACCTTGCATAAATCATTCTCTGCAGAAAGTTTACAAGGCTAGTTTTGAAGCAAGAGCTGTGCAAGATGTACAAGATACATATTCAGATATGACTCATAATCACGCAACTGTGCAGAAAAATATGGTGGAAAAGGCCAGAAACGAAGGCTAAGATCATTGCTAGCTCAGAAAGAAGAGGATGAAGTGGAATTAATTATTTTCTTAATTTATAACAATATGCTATGGTCAAATGTTTAACTTCCCTAGAATTTGTGTGTGTGTGCTTCAACGTGCACATTAATGCCCTGTAAGTTAGAAAAATGCACCTTGGAGGGAGGGCCTAAGTGTATACATTTTTTTCCATGTAGCAGAACAGTAGCATCCTTGAAACTTGTTTTTGGTCCAGATCAAGAGATAAGCAAAATCTCCCACTGGGAAATTCTAGGAAAAGCAATTTTTATTTTAAATGAAAAATACTCCTTTGCACCACCCAAAGTCATTGAAGTTGACAAGAATGTTAATTTAACTGAGATATTATAGGCAGAAAAATCTCCTGCCAAGTGTAAAAGCTAAGAAAACTATTGGGCTGTCATTTCCAGCTGCTGCAATCTGTCAGCATGCCTAATTATTGTTTCCAGCTTCAGTTGCTGGTTGCTGTATATTGCTACCCTTTCTACCTCATTCTTCCAGAAGATGGTTATAACAGAGTGCTGAGTGAATATAATCATATGTGCAGGCAGTATATATGGGCTCTTAGCACTCTTAATTTAATTATCTTTCCTTCAGCGTAGGCCTTCTTTTTATAAGGTTTCTGGGTATCGCATGCAGATATAAATGAGTAGTCAAGACACACCATTTTTAATTGGTGGAAAGTTGTCCAGGAATCTGACCTCCTCAATCCATCCTTAACAGGATGACAAGATTTTTGAGAGGCTTAGGCCTGTTCCCTACCACTGGGCATGAAACTATTTAAATGATGTCAAGCCAGCAAAAGTAAAGGAAATATGAACTGTCATCTCTCCCTGTAATTCATCCATGTACTCTCATAAATTAGTATTATGGTCAGAAGTGCAAATGTAGTCCCTCTCAATTTAAGAATCACATAGCCTATCAAGAAAATTTCATAAGGAAAAGGTAGGACTCAGATTTGTTTCATACAGGAATAAGGGGCGTTATTTATGGAAGTTAGATTTTTTTTATTTTTTGGAAAATGAGTTGCTAGTTAAATAGGAATTTTGAGATTATGCTGAGGCATAAGAAAAATTATTTTAAACCTTAGCACCTGACCAATATAAGATTTGATAAAAAGGCAAGTAACTTATGTTGCAATGTGCGAGTGGCATGAGTTAAGAAAACACACCTCTTTGGAAGTGGCCATTAGAGTAAGTCCATTATCAGTTTTGCCTTTTTATCTTAACTTTCTGTGTGCTCCTAGAAAAGATCTCTTTGTACTATGACTGCTCTCTTGCAGCCTTGGAATAATGGAATTACCTAAAGATTTGAAGAAATTAAGTCTTGGGTTTTTTGGAATGGGTACCATTAGGGATCGTAGCAAAAGTTTCTTAAATTCTTTTGCCCTAGCAGCCACAGTGTAAATTCATGATTAATTTTAGGTCAGACTTTCTCTCTTATATTTAAGCCTCATATAATCAGGGCCAAATGAAACAGGACTTTTGAAACAGTACAGAAACTTGTCTTCAGGTATTTCCATTCTATCATCCTCAGTCGATTCTCAAGAATGACAGATGGATGTTTATGTTTTTCTTTTTCCCTTTATTTTTCCCCCAGCCTTGATTATTATCATTTGGTCTTGCAGACTCCTAGGATAGCTTTCTAGTGGCAGAGGAAGTAATACTATTGGCCTTAAGAAAGAGAGAAGGAAATTGCTTTATTCCCTGTAGACACTGTTTATGATTAAACATCTATTTACAGAGTTAAAATAAATGCCAGAATTGATACAGGTCCTGAAGCACCTTGGATTTAATGCAAACACAGATATCCCAGGAAAGATGATAGTGAGAATGAAGGCTACCAGTTAGAAGGTCTCATTCTGAAGAGTATTTATGGGTATTTAAGAGTATTTTTGGAGAGTATTTTTATTCCAGAGGGAGAGAGATTTTCCTGTTATGTGCAAGATGACATTCTTCAATTTACATTACCTACAGAAAGGGTGTGGAATACTGGGACTTGAATGACAAGGAAGAAATCAGAAGTGGTTTTGTTTCCAGGAATTCTTCATTCTTAGATTCATTCTGTCAGCTGAAAATTGCTCCTTTTCTATCTGAAGATCTGAAAAAGATCCTCCTATAGTTTTCCTGTGTATCAGTCCTATGATATGAAATGAAAAATGTTTTGTGAAATGCAGAAGCGCACTAGTCAAATGGGTAGGTGCAATTAATTGAGCTTTCGATCTTCAGATATCCGTAGTTCACACAGATCTATGCTTATTAGGTGAATCTTCCATAGCATTTAAAATGAATGGATACAGCTGGACGATTTTTTTTTTTCTTGTAGGTCCTAAATACAAAGTCAGTAAATACATTTTATTTTTCTGGTTGGTAGGAGCTGTCCATTTTAAACAAATGAATCAAGTTTTCTGCAGGAGGTCTTTACTGTAGGTGGAATAGATGATCAAAGCACAGTGTTGAAGACTATGCTATAAAGTTATGAGCATGCTTAAGTAAGGGGTATGCAAGAAGCAAAAAAGCATGCAAGTATTTGGGGGCTTTTTTTGCAAATCCCAGTACGGAATACTTTCCTAAACCATTTGGCTTTCAAGTTTGCAGCAGATGACACAGAAACCAAATTTAGCTTTTCATATATTATTATTCTTTTTTAACCCATACGAGAGAAGTTGTAATACTTTGTTTTCAGTAAAATAGACCTCCCAGTAACGAAGACTGGGTCAGTCCTAGTGAGTATTTCATCCAAATTAAGCTTGAGGACAGAAACAAGCTAGTTCTTTCTTTTTTTATGGAATAAATACTCTTTATTTCCTGTAGCAGAAAAAAGTGAAAAAGAGATTTGTATTTTATATTTCTTATTTTACATATCCAAATGAAAAAGATGATTCTGCATTCTAGCTTTTGAGTTTCACTGTGCAAATCACTAATAAAGATCACCTGTACTTATAGAATTTGCTTTCCTTAAGTAGTACCTAACCATTTTACAAGTTAATGAATTATCTGAAATACAACTGGAAATTAACAGTTGGGTTTGCTTTAATTAGATGAAATTATGTCCTCTTACAAAATACTTTTTGCATGAAAATTATTTCCACAGTTTAAGAAGTTTAAATACGTTGAATTAATTTAAAAGGTTATTGGAATAACCTTGACTAGAAGTAGCTTGAGAAGGTCACTGCTACCAATGACTAGAAAGACTGTTTCTGGCTCAAGTTTAATTTGGATGAAGTACACACTAAGACTGACCTTTGGACCTTATTTTCAGGGAAACCTGGTTATATTTCTCTAATCTGAATTGCGCTCACAAGGAAGAAAAAGAAGAAAAACAATCTGTTAAAGAGATACAGCTTTTAATTACATAATTAAATTTAAACGGCTACTTCGCTCCAGATTAGAGAGCTGTAATATTTATTGGTTGAAACCCTCTTCATGTTTCAGATGTCAAATACATCTGCTAACTGGGGGGAATAAGGTTGTTTGGTCAGAGAGCGCTTTATGCTTATCAGTCAGGGCAATATGACTTTTATATTTATACTACAGAAAGAAGTTTGGCTCTGCACATGATACCTACTAGACATGGACTCTGAATTAGTCGCACTCTTCCTTCTAAAATGGTGTTGAATGATACAGCTGAATGCTAGTTATAGTGTAGTGCATCTGTCATAGAAGTATCTCACAGATATATTGAAAGTATTAATCTGCTAAGGTTTAAAATATGTTGCAATTACAGAAAAGACTACTGAATATAGACAATATGTACAAAATTACCGCTTAGTAGTTTTGGCTGTTTCTTGAACCATGTTTGTGGCACCTTTTCTGGGTTGGGTTTGAAAGGGCAGCCCATGCATCAAGTCTGGTCTGTGGCAGATGTCATGAGTTAAACAGCTTCGATCTGTGCTAGATGGTTGGTCCTCAATGGGTGGAGCCTAGCGCATACAATATTACACAGGAATGTCCAGTCTTCAGTTCTGTCCCACTGAATCCCTCCAGCCCACCACCCAGGTGTTAGGTCCCAGATGATAGAGATGCAATGGGTCTAGCACACTCGCGCTGTCTATATGAAGATTTTTCCTGTTTTACTGGACTAATGGGTACTGCGGCATGCTCACCACTGCAGAAACATTGGTTGATGGAGAGATAACAGATGGGTTAGAAATCTCAGGCATCTTGTGCAAAATTTGCTTGAGGGACCTCACAGGGCCTGTGCAGAGGGTGGCAACTGCCACATAGAGAAGCAGGCCGAGGAAGACTGCTGAAAAGGTCTCCCCCAACCCTCACACACCATGACAGCACTTCAGGCTCCTATCAAATCAAAGCCCAGACCACTCATGTGGCAGCTGCACCAGTAAGGGGACAGTAACCATGGCAAAAGTCACTGGTGCCACATCACATCTGGGAGGGTGTGGGAGAAACTGCTTTCATGGATCTCAATCACTAACTTGTCATGGGAGTAAAGTCAAATTCTGGGTAGTTCCTGGTACTTAACAAGGGTGGAGCTGATTCTGATCTGTTTGGGCGAGAACTGAAGGTGGTTTTTTTTGTCAAAGGAGTTTTTCATTTGTTGTGTAATATTAACTGTCTGAGTATTCTAGTTATCCTGCTTAACTAGCTTCATTATTAATATTATTTTTGCAACAGTAGAAACCAAGCAGAATGAAGTAGGTTTTATGCTGTTAGATAATTTGTATGAGATATTCATTTCTGCTGTATATAATGTGTATTTGTAAATAGTAGTGCTTGGGAAAGACAGAGAGAGAAAATTTAAATAAATATGTTTATGAATGAGTCTTTGCTAAAAGTGAAAATTCATATTTTGAATCTATAAGCCTCCTGTCTTATGTTTCTTCTAGTTAAGGTATAGTTAGTTACTGTCCTTGCAACTCTTGCTTCTACAGATTCAGAAAGTAAAATGATAAATGTCTCATTATTTTATAACTAAATTTAAATATCAATCCGTAGGGCAGTGTTTCAGCTAAAGAACCCATATCCACGCTATTAGAAGGGAATAATATATCAACAAGAATTAGGAAGGGGACCAGCTTTAGCATTAGGTGTAAGAAGTTACTTAGTTTGAAATTTTTAGTATATTTGCTATAAAGATATGATCTTGTTTTAAAAATCTACTAGATTACTTGATGAATGAAGGTAGGAAAAGCTTTTATTTCCAATGTAGTTTTTAGAACAAGTTGCTTATGACTTTCCTCAATGAACAACGGTTCTCATCTTGTTCTTAAACAACATTTTATTCTTAATTGTAAGTGAATTTGAAGTGGTAAAATAAAGCCTCTACTTTCATGTTTATCTTAAATGATCTACAGAGTGAGCAGCTTAACCTCTCTCCCATCCTCTCCCCACCCCCAGAAAAGTAAGACCCATTTCAATAAGAAAGAAGTTATAGCTATTTTTTCGGAGCAGATTTGCACTTTAATTTTGTGGGAGTAGCAGGAGCAGAGCGGAATATTTTACAGACTTTATCTTCTTGACTTTTATACCTGTATAGAGTACCAAGACGAGTACTTTGAAAAGAAATGTATCAAAGTTTTTAAAAAGTTTTAATTAAAGTTTTAAAACTTTTTTTCTGTATTCTGTAATTTCAAACACAGTTAGGTGATTTTTCTGATTTTATAGGGTCTTCATTTTACTTGAAAGTATTCACCATGATAATTGTTGCTTTAGTGGATACCATTGATTACTATTGCATGATAATATATCTCACATTGGTATAGGTCAGATTTCCTTCATCTACTATTTGGCTTGCTGTTTACATTAATTTATTTTTCTAAGCAATTTTATTACAGCATAAATTATAAAAGACATTTCCTTTGTTCACTGTATATGCATAGATCCACTGTTTTATTCTGTAAATAAAAAATATAGAACTTCATGACACCTGTTGTAATTAGGCTAGATTTGACATCAAAGACCACTGAGGATGGCCATTTTTCTTGGAATTAGACTTCGGAGATGTACAGCAGAGCAGTTGCTACAATGATGTTCCAAATTACTGTGGCATTCACTGATTTTAAGAGGACAAAAACTCCGTTAATATTTTTAGATCTGATCAGTGCATGTGGAAATTCTAGGAGTGGATGCTGGTGTGCAACGTCTGGAAGCTAAAGCTCTCCTATAGGTCTTATGCAAACAAATTTGGTTATATCTGGGGAAAAGATTGGATTGTGTTCTAAATTCAAGGAACCCAATCACTAGAGTAGAACATAAAAAGCTATCCCTAAAATTCTCTAAGCCAAAACTATATAAACTTTAAAACTGCAGAAAGCCATTGCAGTGTATGGAAGACACAGTACTTCCATTCTTTTTGATGTAGACACATAGGGTGTCCTGGCTTTAAATGTTTACAGTATAGATAAGGAATCATTCTGAACTTCCTTTATAGCTGATGGAAAGTAATAGGCATGTCTAAGATATAATTCATCTGATGTATTTTAAATGTCCACATTAATAGGAGATATATTGTACCCTAGAAGTGTCTATTTACTTCCATTGACTATGGAGTTTAGAATCTCAGAAGTAGAGATCTGTACTGTAAACATCAGCAGTGAGATAAATCCCATTCCTACATTTTCTGTAAACTATGACTTTTGAATTATTTTCAAAATTTATCTTGAAATCTAAAGTGTGCTAGTGCAACAGAGGCATAAGTAACTGTTGTTAAGGTCTGTGATTACAGAGACCTGGCCAAAAGTAGATTGGAGGTGGATGGGGGAAAATGAGTACCTGTCAGGAGTGAAGTCTTGAATAATAAAAAATAATGTAAAATAAGATCCTCGGGTGAGATTACCAAGGTATTTATTTGTTGGTGTTAATTTTTCCTAATACATAAGGAGAATGGGAGACATCCCATGTCCAGGGCACAGGAAATTTCTGGGTAAAATGGGTCTAGAATACCGTATGACAAGTCCTCCCCTACTGTTGAGCCTCAAGCGGAATTAAGAAAATAGCTGCATCTTTTAAATTAGGGGACAAGATACTATTTTTAGTATATCTTCTAGAATGTCTTTTGTCTTTTATAGGATAGACTTCCTATCTAACTCTCATTAAATTGTCCATTTGGCCAAGGTATTAGAAAAGTAGGCAACAGCAATGTCCGAGTCTGACAAAAGAGAGATACTCAGCTGAATCATTGGTGTATTTTATATTTAATTTTATGGTTTCACAGGTGGCTTTACTTTAATATGTAAAAGAGTTTGAAATTGTTTTCAATTATAGTAGATCCTAACATAGCTGGAGTCCATATGCCATCCAGTTTCTCCTTTTGCTGTTTTGAGCTCATGAAAATTTTCAGTGTATCTTTATGAATTGCATAAGGAATGTGGAAATGGTTTAATCTAATTCAGTTTCTATATAGGCTTGTTCTATAACTGTGAATTTAAACTTTCTCTTTTTTTCACTTCCATGATTGGCTCCACTGTGTTATATTTAGCAATCTTCCAGGCTATTTTGAGGATTAAAGAGTTAAGGTTCTAATGTTTCTTTTGAAATGCAAATACCATAGATGGCTTTATTATCATTAATAAATTATGTTGTGGATCATTTTCTGACAGTGCAGTATAAGTGATATTATGTCAAGTTTACACGTGACCTTGAAGATACTCACTCTTCTGCAGCTTTTCTAACATGGATAAAACTGCCTGTTATCTGCAACTGTATTATGTAGCCAAACTGTGGCAGTATTCTATCCCTGTTATGATTTCTGTTCAATTCTATAACAATGAATTTATTCAGTTGAGATGCTATCTATTTTTATTCACCTTCCTCATACGCAATGGTGGTATATCTAATATATATATATATAGAGAGAGAGATAGATTATATATCTTCTCAAGAGTGATTTGAAGCTATTACAAATAATAGAGACATACAATAATAAAACGTTTAGCTCACTTTGCTAATAAAAATGCTAGGCAGAGAGGAATATTTTATTTTATTTTATTTTATTTAAAAAAACAGCTGATGTTTGTGAAATTAGAAGGAGATAGTAAAGATTACAAAACAGAGAAACTGGAAAAATATTCACGGCATTGGAAAAATATTCATGGCACTATAAGAAATCTGTATTGAATAAACGTAGACCCTTTAGCAGAAGTTTTGTTTTTTTTTAATTAATAGATTAAACTGTTGTCGATGGTAGGTACTTTCAAGTAATTAAAAAATAGCTTGCGTTAGCCATGCCTGGAATTATCTGTTATCAATTGGATGAGAACACATATGGGAGTTACTAGATATGGTCTTTCTTGTAACAACTTTTTTTTTAAGATACGAAGTATCACTTTTCACTGATGACCTGATTGTAATATTCCAACTTGTCACACTGGCCACAGATATGACACAAATAGAACGTGATAGTACTTTCTGCTCCTGAAAATGTGGGGTTTCTGTAGCTGTTTTTACCATCCTATAGTTGTTGTCAGCTGACCGAGTCAGAAAAGAAACAGGAGGAAGAAAGTAGATTGAAAACAGGAAGAATTTGCTTTCAGTGACTTAACTGACCATAATTTCAAAAGAATTGCATTTGCTGTAAGATGAAGCGATATAGTCTCCTCCATTTTTTGCCAGTGAAAAAAGCAGATGTGTTTTTTTTAAAGAACCTTACTATCTGCTAGAAAGAGATGGTTTAAATTATCACTCCTTTATTCCTGATTCTAACCCCTTGTTTCCATATCAGTATACTCACCTCATCACCATCTTTCAGCAATCTGTATTCACATTTTTCATGTTAGATACTCCTGATAAGTAAATTTTATGTTCTCTTCAATTGATGGACAAGTTGGGGAAAAGAACTAGGATTTTCAAAGTCATCTAAGAAAGCAAGGTGCTGAAAGACCATCAGTCCCACTGAGATTTGAGTACCTAACTCCTTTAGGTCCTCCAAAAATCATGAGCAAATAGATTAAATGATTCTGCCCTAAGGATCAGAAAAAAAATGTATTGAGAAGGAGTAAAAACTCAGAGGTCCTGAGTTCTTTCGCACTGCACTGTCCTTGCAACTGAGACACCAAAATGAATACAAAGAATGACCAGAATTTACAAACCATCAAGCAGCAAAACTGATATATCTCATTTTATCTTCTTATCTAGGCTCATTAGGGTATTATACATCTCTCAGATGATATGACGAGTGAGTGCTCTAGACACTCTCTTGCTTCACTTTTGATGTATTAAATCAAACATGAATACTGTGTCGACTTTTCATTTGCTATGCTCGTTTCTAATATTATCTGCATGTCTTCATATAATTCATGGATTCATTTTCATAATTAAGTTGTATTTTTTTCAAGGAAAAATTTATCCTTTAGTGTGAGATTAAGAGAAATTTGATTTTCTTTCTTAATTAACTATTTTGATGGAGGAATTTGGTGCAGCACAAAGAGATAAGATGTATGTAACAGCTTAAATATATCCATTGAAGTTGCTCACATTACTATAGAAGTGAATTAATGAGGGAATAAATCAGCAAAATAATACATAATCAAAATGAATATTTAAGATCCAAGCCCAGTGTGATAAAATACGGGTCTAAATAGAACATGCATTTCTTTGAAGCAGAATAATTTCATCTTTCTAACTGGCAAGCACACTTTGAGTGATGCTCTATTTCATCACAGAACAATTTCTCATGCTAAATTTCATCTTGGATGGAACCACAAGATTTGCAGAAGGAGAAAAATCAAATGTTAGTTTCAAAATGTGCTTTTCAGTGGTGAGATTATATATATAAATTTATATATTAGAGCTACTGGAACTATTCATGGTGTTTAATGTAGTTGACAACTTGTGGCATCTTTTCTAGAATGCACTTCATAATTTTCTTCATCAACAGTTGAATTAAAATACTAAGCAGCAAAACAATTATTGACATTTTTCTCTTAACTGTAACCATGAAAATTGCCTTTTGAAGATAAAAATAACTTTACTGAGCTTTTCTTATATTTGTTGGGCGATAGGAAGAAGCAATTACTGTCATGGTAAGTTATCATGTTTTAATAAATCTTTCCCTAAAAATATAACCATACATACAATCTTGTGTACGATACCCTTGTGTGGCCAAGCACTGTCCAATTGAGATATGATCAGGTGTAAAGGATTCCAGTTCTGTGTTAACTCCTTCTCTAATAAATAGCTCTCAGTGTCTGACGGTCTGGTGAATAGTCACCTCTGGTGGTAGGGTTGGTTGATTAGTACCAGTGATGCCACCAGAGAAACATGAGTGGAGCACCACTGTACCCTTTGCAATTTTTGGTATGGCATAGGCAGGCTTTTGGCAGGTGGCTTATTAATTTGCCTAGACAGATAAGAGTATTTGCTGAGGAGAGTGTCTTGAGTCTTTGGCTTTGTTTTTGCTTCATAGGCACACGTAGAATACTTTGTCCCTTTTGCAAGTATTTCAAACCTAGGGACAGACAGCATAGTGAAACCACACAATGGTGCTTGGCAGATGATACAAAGGAGAAGGGTCCATGTACTTCAAGCATACATTTTCTGTATTATGACATCTAATAACCAAGAGTGTAACCTCAGCTGGATGAATGCTTCTTCATAGGCTAAACACCTACATTTCTGGTACCGCTAGTAGAAATAGACATGTAGCCCTGAAGGGTGACGTGCAAAGCCTAGGGCTGAAAGTCTCCGCTGATGGTCCCCCACACCAAGCTGGAGGTCACCTGGAACCAACAAGAAGAAAACTCTAGGTGGAGGTGGAAGTGCCTCAATTAGGACTTCACCATCAGTGCCTCCTCCTGCTGGAGATTCAGAACGGCCACGCTCTCAGGGAAGCCTGTAGCAGATAATTACTAGACCTGTTCTTGCCTGGTAGTAGCTGGAAGGTGGAAAATCTGCTTCCCAAGAGAGAACACTAATGGCCAATCTGTAAAACAGCAAATAAAAGCCAGCCTGACTCCTTAATTTGCTCGACAGATATGGGAGGGAGAACCACTACATCCTATGGATGTTTGTTTTATAAATTGACAAACAGGGACCAGAACTCTTGTGTAGGGGTCTTCACCTTTCACAGGGCCAACTGATGTTTATTCTTTTTATTCTCTTGATCTTTAATTTAATTTTTCATTTGTGCTTGTGTACTTGCTGAATTTCAGCAGAAAGGAGAGAAATTGGCCTTTGTGCCTAAGCTATCACCTGACGTTCTGTCACGCTTATAGTAAGTAGAAGACATGGATTTAAATTCCCAAAGACTGAAGAATACCATACCATTTATTCTTTCAAAATAAATGTTGCAATTTTCTCCATGCCATGTGCCACAGTATCCCGTAAACTGTGCCAACTTCAGGTGTGACTGCATCCTTTAGTGTGTGATTTATTTCTTCAAAAAATATTTGGCCAAGTTAAATAATGACAGGAGCTCCTTAAAACCAAAATGTTAGTATTTTGAGCAGTACAAATGAAGAATCAGGAACAGAAAGGAGCCTTTTTTAGAACATCTACCATATATATCTCACCTACAAAATCTTACTATATCTCCTGCAAGCGATCTAGACAAAAGTAGTATCTACAAAATGTCCCTTCTGGCTCCCTTAGGCTTCTGTGCTTCCCACAAAGAATGAATGCTGTTTTTGAAATACAGTCCCTGTAATGCTGCTCAATTTTTTTTTTTCCTGCGTTCCTAGTATTATACCTATTTGACCAATACCTACCAGGCTCAGCAGGACAGTGAATCAAAATTCCCCAAGCTGGAAAGGACTGGTAGTCTCTCTTAGCATCACCCACTGTCTCTAACCTCAGCCATTCTTTCTGTTAAGGTTTTCCTGAACACTCCTCCCTTTGGCTACCCATTCCACCAAAGACTTGTGTTGTCGTATAAAATATAGTCTCCAATATAGTCATAAACAAAAGTGTCAGTAATCAGGGTAACATCAACTGTGCATGCATTATAGAGGTTTTCTAAATGATTAACCAAGAGCAGTCAGGAAATTCTTATGAGGTTTGACTGGCCAAAGAGCTCTCTGATGGGACCTTCTTCATCGATTCGTGCTTTTTTTACATTTAAATTTGGTGATTTCTACATCATCTAGAATTTGCTATGAAGTCTCTATGGCTGTTTACACTTGCAGCCACCTGTCTGTGGTATGAGAGGTCACTGCAAGCACATGACATCAGCTCTTTGCTCTTTGGTGAATCCCTATTCACTTGATAAGTCAAAGTATTTGCTCTCCATACACTTAAACTCAGATAACATGGAAACCATTTTATTCTGTGTAACTCCCTGAGAGCTGCAATCAGTAGGGTCATTTTAGTGAATTTTTCAGGGTGTAGTTCTGTGGCTTTAAAAAAGAAATGTGCTTGATTGTGGAATTGGGGATGCAGTTGCTTTTATCCTCTGCTGAAAGGCTGCACAATGACAGAGATGAAAGTAAAACTATTTTAGGATATGGCATAAAACAAAGTTTGGATAGGGTGTGTGAATCTTTTTGGAAAGAAGTTGTTTTGCATTTGGTCCTTGTACATTGCAGGTTAAAGGACCTGTGAACGCATGGTATGTACTTGTATGCAACATTTCTTATGTTGCAGCTTAGGACACAAAAGGGACAGCTAAGGGCATATGACCAGTCAAGAAATGCATGTGCCCTATGATTCTTGAAATGGTACTATGGTACTATTTCAACAACTACATAATGAATTCGTTACTGAGAAGTAATGTGGATTCCTGCTTACTTAAAGAGTGATGAAACATTAATATTTCCACCATTTAAAGGGTTAGTTAGGGCTTTTTACTTTCCGTGAGTATTATGCACAGCAGAGGTGATGGACTGACAGCCCTTAAATGCTAAGTATTTTAGTCACTGAACTTGCGGCTGAGTATTATCTTCCTTTCAAAGACTCTATCCTAGTTAGTTCTATACTAGTCGTTAATAGTATTTAACACAGTAACATTTTTTGAAGGTGTATGATGACCAAATACAGACTGACAAATTCTTTATTTTAGTACTTTAATTAACAACTGATCACAGAAGTCTACTACTTTAAGACAAATATTCTAGAGATACTGTAAGCCTTAAAGATACCTATTTATGATGGTTGTATAACAATTTTTCTCCTGCAATTAATAACTATTTAATGTATTTCAGCTATTTCTCTGAGATGTTCTTCTCATTTGGTGCACAGACTCTACCTGTTTTCTAAATTTTCAATATAGTTTTCAGTACATTACAGATGTTTGCAGCATAATACAATAAAAGGGGACAAGACTGAAAGACAACTGAAGTATTTGAGCATTCTAGCTAGTTTTCCAGAGCTGCTCACAGGAGTGTGTTTGAGTGCTGATAAGGCAGTGACTGTATTAAATGGACAGCGACAGAGCATAAGTATTGTTTTTCCTTTTCAGTCACTAGAGGATGATTCCTCCATGCATTAGCCAAAGAAAAAAAAAACACCTAAAAACATTTTGAACATATAAAACTTAAAATTTTGAAGATGCGCATCTTAAAGAGTGTTCTTTTTTAAAAAGATAAAATGAAATACATCTGGCACTTTAACTTCTGTTATTGTTTCTAAGCTCATTAGAGACTGATTGCTTAGAAATCACAGCTGTTTGATGAGGTCAAGTAGAAGCCAAAAAAATATATGGGGCAATTTAACGCCTTACAATTGGCAGTGGAATTTGGAATTTAAACTCCTTATCATTTACACGATACAGTGCTTGTGAAGAAAAGAAATACATTGAATAGGTAGATAGTTGTGAAAGCTGCCATTCCTTTTATCTTGGTGGCTCTTTTTCCTTTCTGTCCTTCATTTTATTTCCTTCTTGTTTTAATGAGGCTTTGGAGGTGATGGAGACATCCCTTCTCACTCAACCTCACTAAAAATAGGTACTGTTTGAAAGAGAGGGTGCTATTTTAACTATACATCCAAAGCACATTTCTTGCCAAATGAGGTCATCACCTCTATGGTACATCTGGCCTCTTATCTCCCTGGCACTTTTCTGCTTCTAACCTCAAATTGCTGTCCCAGTGCCAACAATAGAGCCACCAGAACAAGGTGGCTTCCTTGTCAGCAAGAGGAAATAAATTGGTATACTGCTATGGTTTGAAAGACAATATATGACAAAGCATATATTTTTCAGAATTATTCTTAAAATGGCATGTGCCAAACTGGTGGAAAAAAGCTGATCTTAATAGATAATGTAAATCAAACCTGATACTCCGTGCAGGTGTAATGGACAAAAATCTTCATTGTTAGAGAGATTCAATGCAATAGGGAAAACAGTGATCTACTGAAGGATATTTAGAGCCTTATCATGGTGAAAGCAAGCAGCTAGTAATTTTTCAGCACGCTGTGGTTCACTGTAGGCTGGGTTTGCCATGACACCCGGGAAGCCAAGAGTTGCTGCCCTAGGCAGATGCTCCCGAAGAACCTGCGGCGTTCTGAAGGGGCAACGCTCTGCGCGGTTACAGGGGGGCGCCAGCCGAAAAACGCGGCAAGATTATTTTTTATAGCCAGCTGCATCTAAAGCGGTGTAAAAATAATCCTTGGCAGAGAAGGAAGAAATACGTCCTGGCTAAAAATGTGATTATATGAAGGTGACGGAAACCTGATGGAATAGGACGACATCTGAGGGACTGGGCAATGATTTTGGTTGGCCTACTCTGTCTCGGGTGGCCCCGCGAGGCCCACAACGGCTCATGCTACTCCATAACATGTTAACAACACAAACCGTTGTCAACCGTCCTATAGCCAAATATTAGCCCTCACACCCACCGACAGCCTGCTGCGGTGCCCAGCGCCATCCCAACATCTGCGACCAGCAGAGTTTTGCAAAGGTTTTTGTTTTGTTTTCTTTTGCTTTTCTTGAGCCAGAAGGCCGGCTTCCCTTTCGCGGGCAAGCTTTGCCCAAAACCGCGCAGGTTTTCGCCCCAGCCCCGGGCCGCGCAACGCTGCCGATGCTGAATCCCGTCCGCGGCGGCGCGGGCTCCAGGCCGGGTTTGCCGGCGCGCCCGGCACACACACAAAGTTGGCGGCGGCGGCGCCATGCAGCCTCCCCTCCCGGCAGCTCCGCTCTCCCCACACCGGCGATGGCAACGCCGCGTGCGGATGCGCCGCCCGAGCCGCTGAGCTGAAACCCTTGCGCGGGACCTCGGCCGGCTCGGCGCTGCCTGGGAACGGTAAGGGGCGGGGGGAGGGGGCCGCGCGTGCTGCCGGCGACCGTTAACGGCAGGTGGGGAGGGGGCGCCCGGCGAGGCGCTCCCGCCGTGAGGGGGGTTGAGCGCTGGTGACAAGCGCCGCGGTGGGCAAAGCCTTGGGGAAAAATCCCCGTCGGCTATGTAGCCGCTCCCAAGTGAAGCCTAAACTGTGTTTAAAGACACCGGTCCAGGCCAGCAGCCGGAAGCCGCGAGGTGCTTTGGGCACCTCTTGCCTCGCTGCTTTTGGAAGTCCCCCTTACTGCAGCCGGTTTGGCTGAATACTCCGGAGGGAGCGTTTCAGGCACAGTTACCTCTACTGGAGTCTTCTTCTATAATCCGCCAAGGAACGCTGTGCTCTGACAATAACAGGCCATTTTTAGTGCTCAAATCTTGTACTGCGCTGAAAAGCGCTTTAAAAGACTACTTTTAGAGCCGTATAGATGCCCGTGCATTAAGGTTGTAATCTACTTTCCACTTTAATTTTTGTAATGGCTTAAGTGCTTCACTAAAGATGTATTTTGAAATTTTGTTTCACCTATAAAGCAATTAAGGCTTTTCTTTTCTTTCTTTTTTTTCCTCTTACAATAGCCTGTATTAGTAATGCTGTTTTTACTTTTAGGTGATCTGCTTCATCTATTTATGTATCTCTCTGCTTCAGGTTAATGGGATGTCAAATGTCAGAGTAGCGTATGAGGAATTCAGGCATCAGCGTTCATACGTTGTTTGAATGTTTTGTACTCTGATGATAAAGTGAGTTTTATGTATCTCGGTATTTTCCAACTTATTTTTAATCTCGAAATCCAGTATGAAGCATGCAGTATCTTGTCATTATTTTATGATACTTACGAAAAGATTATATTTCCAGTTCATCTGGGTGATATGTAGCAAAAAACCCTACTCCTGTCGACTTCTAGTAGTACGCATATTACAAAATGCTCGTATAGGGCTATGATAGCATGCATACTTCTCAAAGTTTCTAGTTAAGTGGTTGTAGATACCATTCAGATATGGTGTATCTGAAAATCTGTTTAAAGAAAAAAAAAGTACAGGATGTTTTTCCTAACTCTTTAAACGTTTGGTGTTTTTTTTTTTTTTTTGGTAAACCTTTCTTTTGAAAGGTACTGTGGAATCTATGTCGTCTTAGAATTGCACGTTTTACCATAGGCTGATATTTCTTCCTACTGCTACTTAAGATACTTGACAGTCATTCCCATAGATTTTCTAATGTGAACCTAGAGCAGGTTTAAGCCTGGATTCTTATCATATGAGTTTTACATTTTAAATGAGGCATGCCAGGTGATAATATGAAGCAGGAAAATATCTATGTATGATTTTTTTGCATACCACTGTTAGCGTAGTTCGTAGGAAGTAAGAAACGAAATTATACATTTTAACGTTTAAATGACTTGTGGACTTGCAGATTGATATTTTCAATGGCTTTTCATTACACTTTCTGCCACTGAGGCAGTGTGAGGGCTTTGAGAAAGATGGAGTGCTGTAATTACCAGGTGCACATGTTCATTAATCCTTCCTGGCTAGAAAAAGCTTCAAGTTCTTCTCCAGTGGCCTATTCGTAAAGCTATAAATATCTAAATTGTGTCAGCCAAGAAGTCACACAGAATGGAGGCTCTTTTTGAGTTCAATTTCATGCACTGTTGCTTTGGTCTTGTGAGGGAGTGCTTTGCGTTCCTCATGATAGATATTTGTCCTCTTCCTTATAAAAGTTCAGAAAACAAATTGTTAGGTCATAGATTATGTAGTTTAATTATATACAGTTGGATTATAATAAGTATTCTGCAGGACGAACATATGCAACTTAAAAGGGAAAATAATCTTTGTAAGCAGTGACACAAAACTAAAGAGAAGAGTTGCCAAGGTAATTTTAAAGCTTAAACATAACATTCTAGTAAACAAATTGAGGAAATCCATAGTCTAGATTTGAGAAGAAGGATGTTAGAGGAATGTCTATATTAATCTGCTTGCACTAATTTTCTTTTAACTATATACTGGCAGGTTAAATAGTATGGTGCTGAATACGGCGTTCTTTATTGTCTTATGTTCTTTTAAATTTTCCCATATCAGTGGCTGTCTCTAACTTTATATGGACAGAGAAATGGGTAGGTCAGTCTGTATCTGTATCTATCTAAGGATATCTACGCATAAGTATATACATAACAAATAATGGTTATTGTGTTTATTTACAGAACATCTAAATGTAGTCTTCAGATGGTAGAAGATATATAGGAATTTAAAAGATATTCAATATGTTTTCTGTATGAATTTATAAATAGTTGTGTGTGTGCTGCTTTCTGAAAATATTCTTGCTAGCCCTTATTGGAACTGCACAGAAATGCTGCTTTTACAATAAATTTCATGGCTCAAATCTGTCATTAACCATATAGGGTTGTTTCAGAACTGCCCATCAAGTTTGAAAAGTACTAACATATATATTTAATTCAATCACAAGTATTTGTATTTTAGAGTGTCTTGGAAGTTCAGAAATTAAAATCTTTGCTTTTTGTCTGTCTGAGGCATTCTGTAGCAATTTTTGTTTGCTTGCAGTGAGCTCAGAGGACTATCCTAATATAACAAAGATAAAGAAGAGGTCATACCAGGCTTGCACATGAACATAGTAATTTTCACCAAAAATAAACATGAAAGGAGATAACAGGAAATAACAGACATTGCCTTTAGGTAGTGCACTTTATTCACTTTGCCGTTCTTTAAAAATCTCTGAGGAGATTCAGTGCTTCCTTCCTGTCCTACAAGAGTATCAAGTGCCATTCTTACAAACATTTATATTCTTTCCTATTTATGTATATATTATTTGGAATAGGGTGCATGCAAAAGGTGAAACAGCAAAAAGGCTCCTTACTGCCTCCGGCTCCACAAGTTATCTGACATCAAATTACTTCTCATCACTGGAGCAAAGGTAGGGAACTGTCCAGCAGCAGCTCAGCTTGCAAAGACTGTCGTCATTCCCAAGCCATTGACCCTTTTGCCTAATAGTCTCGGAGCTTTTGACAGACCTATAATTAAGTCTCATGATGTTCCTTTCTGGGGAGCTAAGGGTTTTGTGGGAAATATTTTATCCGGTGTGGCTTATAGGTGACTTTTTAATGGCATGTATTTGGAGCATGAGTTAAGATCACTCCGTCTGGTAATGTCACAGTGCAGCTCCTAGGCAGGTAGAATTTAGGCAGAGTACAATGACATGAATTTAGCCTCACATTCTTATCTTTTTGTTAAATAGCCTAATTTTAAATAAGCTAAGCTGCTAGCTTTGTATCTTTATATCTTGTATTGCAGCACTTTTTCCATTGTTGCTTTAATTACACAAAGAATATTTCTTTTTCTTAGCAACAGGCTCCCTATCTGTCTGCTTTTGGATTTTTCTGTATTTTTAATTTGAGAACTATATGATTTTTTTTTTTCCTGGGAATAACAGGTTATGGAAAGACTAGAAACACTTTTGGGCAGAACTTCTTTCAGGTTCATCAGTTCTGAATTCAAGGAGAAAAAAAAAACAAAGCTCTTAGGTCACTGAAGTCTTCTTCCTTCTTTCCCTTTTGGAGAATTGCTGAAACTTTGATTAAGAAAGACCAAAAAAACAGATACCATTAATGAATCCATACTATGTGGCTGTTTTAAACGTGGTGTTCTACTCATCCAATTTATAGGCAGCAAACCTCAACGTTGAGGGCCATAATCCAGCCTGAATTATTTTTCTGCTTGTATTTGCAATTGTTGATATGTTGTTCATATGTGACAAAAATCTAGGTCATTAATACCAGCTGGGCATCATTTCACACGTAGATGCCATCATCGATATTTCTTACATAAAACTTGCTGCTATTAAATATTTCACTATTGACAGTTTATTGTCTGTCAATAGAAAACCGTAAAGGTGGTGTTTGACGAAATCGATCAATAAATATTTCTTCCCTTAACTAAACTGTTATGAAAGAACACATATAATATCTGTATTAGATCAAACCAAAGATCTTCTTGCCTAACATTCTGTCACTGATATAGCAGTATGTTTATGAAAAGAAGAAACGAATCCAAGATGGAGTGGTGCTTGCTGTGGCATATCCCCTCATCATCCAGCAATCAATATTTTAGGGACTTTGTAAGGCACTGTTTTATTTTTTTTCAATGGGGTTTGAAATTACATTGGATTAAACTTTTTTTTTTTCTTTTGATAGCAAAAGGGCAAAAATGAGTCTTATGGCCACTTCATTTTATTCTCCTACTTCATGTTGCTTCTTTATTTTCTTCCCTTTTTTCCTGTGGCTGTGGCCACTGGCAATGATTGGCTAGATGTCGTCTTAGTCGTGGTTCATCAGAAGAAACCAGCTAAGATGTTTCTGCTAGCTCCAGCGTACATTTAATGAAGATTAATGATGTGTTACTGCAAATGTAGTAAGCCTTAGATACCCTTTGCTGTTTTTTTTCTTTCTTTTCTTCTTTTTTAAGAAGCTTCCTGAAACAGAAGAGTGCACACTTTTTTTACATTGTTAGACTTAATTTCACAGCCATTATACTGGCTATAAGTATGCAAAATTATTTATGGTTAAATAGAGTTTTCCTGGAATAGCTTTCTGTAGGTTCTTGTTTTTCAGCCTACTCTGCTGAAATGCTGAGTATTTGCTCAAAACTCTGTGAGGACAGAATGAGAAATTATATCATACAGAAGCAGTAAAACACATTCATATTATATTAAGTACACTGGTAAGCATGTAGTTGCAATTCCGTTGATGAATGTTGCGTCTGTGATGAATTTGATCAAGTTACAGTGGTTTAAGAAATGACCATCTCTTTTGCAAAGTAACATTTCTGTTTAGCCTAACTTCTCTGTAGTCAGAAATGTAAATTTGCATTGCCTCTGGCAAAAGAGAGTTAAAAGCTCAGTCTCTCACTTCTTGGACGAATATATCTTAATCTCTAGGCTGTAAGATAATAAGGGAGGCCCCTGTATTTTAAGGGAAAATGGCAGCCATAACTTTTTTTGCAAGAAACCCCATTCTATCAGTGTGCGTTAGGCATACTCTGAGAAAATTTATGGGTTAAGCCCCCATTTTTGGCACTGCTTAGCACAGCAAGCAGTTTTTGCCACAGTAACTGTCTGCCTGTGCAGTATTTACCCTATCTCTACATCTACATGGCAGCTGTGTATATCTCTGGGTAAAATCTGAGGTCTGGACTCTAGTTGGGCACTGGCATAAGGTAGTCCTCAAACTTCTCAGCTGTGTCAGAATGGGAATATATGCTGTTGTGATTATAATTCTTTTCAAATGTGTATTTCCCTTGTAAAGGAAGAAAAGAACAGAACTGGCATACATTTTGGATGCCTGAAGGGCTTTGTAGGTAGTAATATCACATAGGTTGTATTAGCTCTAATTCTTTGCCTCAGATTTTGCTTCTATTTTGAATGACTTATTAAAAGTTTGATCTTGCATGTTTATGCCTTTCTCAGCTTTTGGTTTAATTTCATTACTTTGTGTTTCTCCTTTATCCTTTGACCAACCTTTGACATTTTCTATACAGCAGAAACCACGTGAGTCCGTCTTCTGTCTTAACAAAAACTGTGATTCAGCTAAAGGACCAAGGCTATATTAGAATACACTTGAGGTTAATGGGATTTAGCTGACACTGTGAAGTTATAGCTGTATTGCTTTACCTGTTGTGGCTGCAGTGCAGCATACCTTAAGCTCTAGGTCTGGTTAATAGTAGCAACGTAACCATCCTAACCCACATCCTAGTGGGGACTGTGAAAGCAATCCATAAAGCTTATACTGCTGATTCTTGTTAAGTGTACTGTAGACATTGTAGACTTGAAATTAGCTGTTAATGTTGTGGGCTCTCGTTTGCTTTATGGATGTCCGTGACCAACTGGAGGCAGATTTGGATCACCTAACTTCTGTGCCTGCCTTAACTTCACCAAAGCAGTTTCTGTTGCTTACTCTCTGACAATCACTCACTTAAAGGAGCCACAGAGGAAACCTCTGCTATGCCAAGTCACAGTGGAACCTGAAAGCTCTTATTTTGCTCTTCTTTCTTCATCTTAGAAAGCATTGTTTAGAAAATGTACTCTTTTCCCCATCTTGCCCTGTACTTTTTCATCACCTGCTTTAGATGCATCTGGAATACAAGGTAGGAGAAACTACCATCTCAAAGCATCATGCCCTTCTGCATATCGTATATTATCTTTTGCATTGCTTCTGGAAATGAAGATGGACAAAAATCCCGAGGAGGCTGAACCACCCTTAAATCTCTTCAGTTTTAGTAGGTTAAAGATTTCTGAGCTTTTGGGATCCTTGGCACTGCCTACCGAAGTATTTATGGTGTTTTTTCTCTCTCTCCAGTGGAACTGAAAAAGTCTATATGCCATAAAGTCTATATTCAAAGTAATTTTACTTTACCTTTTACTTTACCCTTTCCTTTTACCTTACTTTTAGGTTTTTGTATCATATGATATCTTCTTTTATGGAAGGAAGATGCTCTCCAAGCCTTAATATTAATAGGAACAGACTACATTTCTTAGAACTTCCTCCACACTAATAGCGAAGCAACCAAGATGAGTGATGTATTAATGCCTTATTACAATTCTGATCACTGTCAGCCTACAGATAAAACATTTATGATTATTTAAATTATGTCAGAATTCTAGGTCACAGACAGGTTGCACTGGATGTTAGCACTGTGATGAAAGAAATAAGTTGAGAAAAGATAGGAAGCAGATCTGAGATCCGGAGGTAAAATAATGAGACAGTCTGAGGAGATAAGTTTTATTCCACAGGCGTTATATTAAATGCATGTAACTTAAGCTTATAATTCCACCAGGAGGCTTCTCTTGACCTAAACGGACTCTTGGAGCATCATTCCTGACTTACAGAACAGATGCACAGCTAAAGTAGCGAATACATGTTTTTCCTTGCATTGTCTCCTTCCAAAGTATGTTATCTGGTAAAACTGCAATTTTGCTCTTTGAGTTCACTTCGTGTGGATTAAAAGGGAATTTGGCTCTATCTTCTTTTGTCCATTCATAAAACCCCCAAATTTTGAGCACTAAACATTCAGGATGAATTGAAGACATATAAAGTCTGCCTGATTTACCAGACATCCTTAGGCCTAATGATGGATATTTCTAAATAGAACTTGCAGGTGTGTAATAGGTAATCACTAGTCTTTTTGGAAGATTGTGACTATGTTTTTGTCATGAAAGTAATCATAAGTGAGAATGTTTGAGCGTCAGTGTTGGCATTCTGTTGATATTTTTTGCTAGGTTTACATGCCAAATGTTCAAACTGCAAGAACAGTGGAGAAACAGATGTTAAGGTGGGGCAATCTCTTCACCGTATTTTGACATTGTTTGTTCCCTATAGAACCTTACAGGGAACCAGCGGAGCAGCTGAATTGTACCAGTAGTATGCTCTGTTGAACTTAAAGCACCTCTGCTTTCTAGTTCCATGAGAACCAATGGGTTTGATGCCAAAGAAGTTCAACTAGTGCTAAATATAGCATCAGTTGAGAGCATATCTAGTAACATTACAGTAAGCTTCAAATATTACCATCATTCATAGCATTTTCTGTGTGTCTAGTCTATTATGACTTGTAAATTCTGGCAGTGGTGCTCTTATTATTCATGACAACAAATCATAACATCAGCTTTTTTTTTTAAAACACTGACCCAGTTTTAATAAAGAGCATACTGGTATTGGTCTTAAATGTGCATACTGTCTAACTTTTATTATTGCAATGTTTCATACAGTGCTGCCTTAACACGTTTTCTCCTGCCTCCTTTTCCCTGTGTATATTGTATTGTATAGCATTATGTTTTAATAGTGAGTGAGTGGTAAAAGGTGAAAGTAGGTTCTTCCGAACATATATCTTTATGGTTTGACCGGTATAGAAATGTCATTGGATGTGTCTTCATAGTGTGTAATGGGTAGTTTACCAGCCATTTCAGTTTTTCCTTTTGGAAAGATGATGCTCAGTTTACTCACCTGTCTTCTTGCTGAAGTGTAGAAATAAACTGTTGCAGATGGTATATGTGACTTTTTAATTAGTCTTTCTAGAAACACCAAATTAAATCTTTTCTTTAATAGGAATTCATTTCTAGATGATAGTTTCTGATCTATCAGCAGCAGATTCTTTAAGATTTTAATGAGGCTTTTCATTCAAGACTTCAAATGAAACATGTCTACCCGTCTTGTTCATATGCTGTATGAATATATACTTTGCCAAAAAGATGTTACATATCAAAATTTTCTAGGCATCTAATTGATTTTATTTTGTTAGGAAAAAGGCCTGAAATACTAGCTTCATGCCTTGGTTGATTAAGTAGTTACTTTGATTTTTTGTTTTTTAAGCATCTTCAAAGTTAGGAAATTGTAATTAATCGTTATGTGCTTTGCTTTACTGTTTTATTCCATTTGATGTTGCAAAAGAGAAAAAAATACCTTAATCAGCAAAAATGAATAATTGTACGAAGTCTGTAATTTCTTCATGTATTTAGACCATAGGAGGAATCAAATCCCTTGCTGCTTGATCTTGTGTTCAGTGGGTCTTTTCCACTGAATATCATCACACGGTTACTCAGAGCTATTGGTCGTCTTGTCAGAGAGTGTATTGAGCGACTGTTTGCAGAGACCTTTCTTTTCAACTGCAAAACAAAATTTTAGCTTCCTAACTTATTTTTACACATGTGATGAATATTAATTGTTAATGTAACTTAGATGCAGTAGTTCTTGATTGCTTTTTATTATGCTGCCTTAGTATATGATGATGAGATCTCTAAATGAAATGTGTTATTCCATGCTCATAAAGCATGTTAAGCATTCTCCTGGCTATTTTAAATCACTTAAGTTGAATTTAAGTAAGTATATGAAGAAACAGGGTGAGTGGGGTGAATCAAGAAGAAACAAAGAAAAATCCTTCCTAAAAATACGATTTTTGGAGAAGCGGGCTGCAGTGAGGTCAGTTTTAAGGAAGCCTGTGGATGGCAGAGTGGGACTAGGATGAAATACAGAATTGACTATGACCTCTAGGGAAGATCTGTGGTGAGAAAGAAATTTAAAAGAGCTATCTGAAATTCCAGGAGGCTGAGGCTGCAGTGGCCTTCACACTGGAGGGAATGATGGGGAGGGCTGTATAATACTTTAGCCCTCTAGGTAGTTGGTCAGAGGGGAGATGAGGATGTTGGTTTTCTGAAAATACTGTTCCTGAGGATGACTTGGAGGAAGAGAACCCATTGTTCATCCTGGAAAGTTAAATGTTTTATCACTGTGGAGCTAAGTAGGTATTTAACAGATCACCAGGGCAACACCTCTTTGTTCCCAGGGAACCTGTGGCATCTCAGTCCTTCCAAGAGAGAAGAGGGCACTCTTCTCTCGAGGACCCTCGTTGTTACCGATTTTGCAGTCTGGAAACTACATGCGGAAAGGAACAGCTTTCTTTTCTCCTTCTTCCCGTCCTATCTGAGACCATTTGATTGTTGTTTAAGCTATATTTGTGAATAGCTGCTAAATAAAGAATGGTTAGTTTGGTATTGACTCAGAACACACTGATATGTGAAACAGAATATTTGTATTTCATTTAAAATAGCTTTCTTGTGTGGAAACAGTAAACAACGTAGGCTGTAAAGGGATTGTTGATGAGGACATAGTGAGGCCCATGTTACATTTTGAGAGCACTGCTGAACTTCTTGACTGTAAACTCTACCCATCAAGAATATAAACAGGATTGTGCTGCAGCTGCAGATTGCATCTGGCCTGCATAAGCATATTTAGACAAACTGTGCATGATTTGCATGTTTTTATTTGAAGCCTCTATCACCCATTATACAGCATTTTCCTGTAATTCTGGGCTGTAGCCAGGCAAAGAAAATGAGGAGGCTGTGGAGAGGCAACTGGATATTTAAAGGGTGGGGGCATAGGGATCCCCCTCGAGAAAATTTTGATAAGCTGGATACAATTTTTTACAATTGGGTGATTTAGAACAGGATTAGTAAAGAATTGGTTTGTGTGGAAAGGGTAGCATGAAAGACTAAGTGATTTTTAAGTGTGCGCTCTTCTTCCCTCGGAGGTGCTTATATGCTCGCTTGCTCTTTTCTGCTCTGAAGGAAGAAACATTTGCAAGAGTCACTGATAGTACAGGCCCTAGGAGGGAAAACAAGGGGAAGGAAGAGCAGGTGAAAGAATGTGCAAGCTGCAGTAAGAAGTAGGATGAAGTCCTAAATTATCTGTGTAACATGAAGAGGAAGGATGGTAGTGGTTTAGAAGGGGGACGAAAGGGACAGAAATACAGATGAGCTAAATAGGCCAAAAAAGAAGAGGAAGATGCTTTATTTCTAGACATCCCCTGTCTTGGAAGGGGGAAAAAGAAAGGTGGCAATATGCAGCGAATCAAGGGGAGGTAGAATACCCTCTGAGGGCAGGGAAAAGTTAACATGTGTATGGGGAAGGTGGTGTTCTGAAACTGAAATGCTAGCACTAAGGAATTGTTAATTCAAAACTCCTTAATTCATGGGAATGCTAAGGGTTTGAGAAGATGAAATTTCTCAAGTCCTCCTGTATCCATTGATGTAGAGAAAGTCAACTGCTATGCAGCTTACATGTCTTGCATATTAATACAAATTATGCAATGTTTTGCTTATGCATCTCTTACCTAGAAGTTGTTTTTTCACTGTTATTTAAATGACTCCTCATCAGTTGCTGCTTACTGCACTCATCTGCAAGTTACAAACAAATGAATGAACAGGAAAGAAATCCTGCCTTTAATAGCTTGAATAAAGCTGTTTCACCATTAGTGTTAATCAGTGTCTCAAGTCCTTTTTATTCATGCAACTGCAGTACTTGTGATCCAGCTTACAAGAGATGGGATTAACTTTTCTTTTTACTTATCCTTTTTGCTTTTCTCCAGCTGGAGAACTGAGCCCGTTAGCTGTGGCACATCAGAAATCCATCCAGTACTAACATCTGCCGAGCTTCTTCCTTTCCTCCTGTGATAGGACCCTGAGTTGCCCAGAGCCTTGAGGAGGAACTACCCCCACCTTTTCCTTTGAAGTGAGCACAACAAAAGACATCAAAAGGCTCCCAGTTTTTAAAGCTAAGTATATTAGAGCACAAACTAATAAGCTAGAATAAAGTGGCTGTTAAGAGGAAATTCAGATCTGCTGAGGCAGATGAAGTAAGAATATCTAAAACAAAAATTACTCTTTGGTTACTATGTGATTGTTTGGTGGTCCTTTTCTCCAGCCCTGCTTACCAGTCCCGTGACTTTTGGTGGCTTCTTGGTTGAATTTACTCTAAAATGTCCCCCTAGTTTTTAGGAGACTTTCCTTCCCTCCATCATCTTTGGGCTGAAGAGAAATCTGCTCCCTGCTGAGAGCAAGTCCCCTGCACCATGCGCAAGGCTTCCGGTTTGCTCTCCTGGCTCAGAGTTGGTTGTGGTTGCCTCCCTGCCCACTGTGTTGGAGCTCCCTCTGCAGAGCGCGCTGAGACCTGCTGGGGAAGGGAGCAATCTGCTTTTGCTCAGAAGGGCTCCATTTGGTGCAAAGCGCTGCAGCCAACACCATATGGGCAGGCTCCTTCCCTACTGCCCAGCTTATCTTACATTTTAAAGTGTAACACATCGTGCATTCAGTCAACATTACACTAATAAACAATCACTGCTACCATCTGTTATGTACACCCCCATACAAGATAATACTGCTTTTTATTAACTTTATCTTATCAACCTCTATATTCCATCATTATATAAAGGTTTCAGGTTGTGTTTAATGGTAACTTGGACGTTTTTCACAAGATTGAGGCAGATCAGCAGGGAGTTTAGAGGCACAGAGATGGATAAAGGGTAAAATGTCTAAAATCTTGGCAAATATTGTAATACATGCACATAACATGCACTGAGTACAACACATGAAAGAGTGATCCATGGAAAAAGAAGAAATGGCAGTAGCTGAGACAGTTGATGAATGTGTGAATGAGAATTTGGAGGGGGGGGTTCGGAAGTAAGAGGATGAAGAGGTGGGATAAAATCAACCAGTGTACAATGAAATATTGCAAAAGATTTGAGAGAAGTATTCTAGCTCCAGAGTAATGCTGAGGTTATGGACAAGAGGGAAAAGCTTAAAGGCAGATAAGAATTCCTGTCTAGCTGAGATATTAAGAGAAGTAATTTAGGAAAACATTCAGTATTTACCTATTTGAAGGAAAGATGATGCACTGATAAGATTAAACAAAAGCATCGAAACATGCAGTTGTCCCTTCAAAGTAAAAGTGAGGTTTGAAGGAAAGACATAATCTAAGATAACTGTAGAAAAGAGCAGAGGGATTTAAGATGCCATATATAATTTTTTTAACAGATCATATGGATATTGAAGGTAACTAGCATTTCCGCACAGCCATGTGTTAATTATGCAAGATTTTAACTATGAGTTAAACAAGTAGATAAATTATACTGCACACTTTTTGTGATAATTTATTTATAGTACTTACAGTTTTTGAAGCTGTAGTGACGCTGGCAACTTTTCAGCTCAGCTCATGCTTGAGAAGAGACTTTAACTCTGCTGATACTACTTCTTCAAATGTGAAACAAACAATAAATCCTAGTGTTTTTTGAAGGTAGCCTGTACTCTGCCTACAGGAGCAGAAACTTAAGAGAATACCTTTTCCTAGCTTCCCCCAGGAAGCATTCTAGAATACTTAGCTTACAAGAAGTAAGAAAGTGTATCACTTTAGTTCTGTTTTGATGCTATACCCTCTCAGCAAGTTAACTCCAATTTAAAGATACCTGCATGAATCTCATTGTGGATGCTGCTGGTTCCTTACTTTCCTATTGAAAAAACTCCACACGGTAGAAATCAACTTCATAGGAAGTAATAATCACAGAATATGCTTCAATGCCTGTATTTGAAGTTGGGTATCCTCTTTATATCCTTTAGATTCTTCCAGATCACAGTTAAATCTCAACTAATAGCACAAATTCAGTCAAAACTGTATAGTTTTAATGAGTAGTATGAATGTCGTTCAACACGACAGTGAGAGGAAAATCATATTTGGCAGTGAGAGGTTAACCTCCAGAGAATCCATACATGGAATAGCAACAATCCATCTCCTTTTCAGAAATCTATTTCTTACGCTATGGTTGAGGGAGGAGAAAGGCCCCCAGAGAACTAGTCATCTGCTCACTTCCTCACATGTGCTCCAGGTGCCAGCCCACAGCCTTGGTTTGGCGATCTTCCTCTTCCCATGCCCTGGCACGCATCTTACCCGCAAGGTGACAAGCACTTGGCTCTCTGCTCCTTGCCTCCTCTTGGCTGAGGTCTGTGCCAGTCAGTGCCCTCCTCTTCCTGGCCAGTGTGAAGGCAAAACCATCAGTGTAAACCTGCCATCCATTGCAAAGCAAATGGGCAGTCTTGCACAGGAGAGGAGCATTCATTTAATCAGGTACCAGTCTTAGTGGGGTGACAGCCGTTTATTATCCCTCTTGAATGCAGAAGTGCTTTTAATCTACTTTGAGAGACGTGGACGGCAGAGCCACAGTCATGTTACACAGACAGAAGTGCTATTGCAAGTGATTGTCCCACTGCAGTGTTCATGTCGGAAGTAGTATCCCGAGTTGGATTAGGAAACTGAAATCAAGTTTCCGGCTGAAAATGACTCGTTTATTAAATCTCTCTGAAAACTAACCAGGAGAAGAAGGTTTTTGATCCACAGCTCCATGTCATTATATGAAAACTAGTACAGGTCCAAGGGAAAGAATAGAATCGCCTCAGAGCAGCAGCCCCCACTTGTGCTCGCCTTGCCCTTGACGCTGAATTCCCTGGGAGGGTTGTGTATTTCCCAGAGTCTGGAGGAGGAGCTGCGTATGCCAGTTCTACTAGTCTTTGTTCAGTTTTGGTAGCTGCTGTCTCAAACAGATTATTCCATAGCAGCAGTTTGCTGGTGAGACTTACTGAGCAGGAGTATTGTATATGAAAGGAACAATCGACTAGTTTAAGGTATCATCATTCTAAAGTTCCCTCGCCTTACTGTTGTTTTATTAGTAACGTTCATCACTATATTCTCTGCATAAATACAGTAATTTAATAAATTTAATGAGTTTTACGTAAGTTTAATAAAAATTAAATAAATTTTTAATAAAGAGGAATAGAATGTTATATTAAGTAATAAATAAGAAAAATATCCTCGTCGTGTTTAAAACAAAAATGCCATGTTTTCTTGAGGTAATGCTCAACAATATAATAGTTAATAACAATACACATATGTAATAACGTAACCCTTCACGCAGCAGGTTACCTTTAAAAAAAATCTGGTTGTTATTGCTCCGACTTCTCCAATTTCCCTTTGGATAGCATAGCAGAAAAATCCCAAGAGATGATGAAAGTGGGAAGAATAGCATACATAATCAGTATTTTAATTTGAGAGCACAAGAGTATATTCATGGTGGAATGATAAAGCATTAAATAGACTTTATATTTTTAAAAACAAGAAAACAAGAGATTCATACAGGAGTGAAACAACAGATTATATTAATTAGCAGTTCACAAGGGAAGGAGCATTAATAATAGATTAATGCTAATAGTAGAATAATAGAATGCTAATAATAGAATAATGCTAATAATAGATTTTAACTTAAGGCATTTGATGGTTGAAATTTGTTCTCACTGTTTTCCTCTGGTTTTTTTCTGGTATGTCCTATCTCAAGAGTGGAGATCTGGTATTTGTATAGTAGACTAGTGGAAACTCCAGTGAATTTATCTCATAGCAAACAATTCTATGTTTAAAGAGTGAGTTCTGAATTCTGTAGAGATTTGTACAATAAGAACTAAGCAACTTGTCTAATCTGTTGTTCAGGTCGATGAAGTCAGTTCTGTTGTAAAGTAGAAATGAACCCCTGTTTTCAGAGATATGTTTTCAGACTATAATTTCCATTTGGGATTTATTAGCCTGAGAAACAGTGGCTTGTGCTGTTCATAAAAACGAACGCTGGAAGTTTGGCCCCAGGCTCCTTTTATGTATCTATCAGACTGGCTCGGTTGTTAGAAGGATCTTCTCTGTCATGTTTTAGCTATATAACTTATCTTGTTAATGTCATTTATTTCTAGCTTCATGATATTTGTCGGATGTTATTCTGTAAGGAAAAATGAAGAGGTACTAGCTATAAAGGCAAGGTAAAGCAAGGATTTGTCCTGCAAGATGTTCAGGTTGGAGACAATTTAAATAATACTGTGTACTTTCTTCTCCTTGGTAATCGTATTCCACAGTGAAAAATACCCTCTTGTGAGACATATTTTTGTATTTGTCAGTAAATCTTGATTCAGACTAGGAATAGAAGTATTAAACAGAATTGTTTGGGGATTTTACTTTGGGATGTAACATGAAGAGGAAGGTTTGCCCGTAACTTTTAACCAGTGAGTTGTAACAGTACTGATAACTACGTATGAATAATTGTATTGCTCCTGAAGCAGTAAGACTTGCTATTAATTATCTTCCAAAAACCTGAAACTTAACTTCAGTAAAATGGTGAAAAAGTGTCTCTCGTATTGAAGACGACTGGACTTACTCTATCAAGTTAATATGGTGTTGTTAAAAGTTTTTGCAAAGATCAAAGGCTTAGCCTATGGCGTTACAAGACGATGTCAAAAGCTCTTAAGAAAAATTAGAAAAGATCAGCAAACAGTTGTATGTCACTGCTGGCAACAGTGAATGAATGGTGACATTACTCTGTGTAGTACTGTGAAATGCATTTCACATTTCATAATTTGTTTTACTATGATACACATCTTTTCTGGTTCAGACTTATTTTTGTTGTGTATCTTCCAAGTTTAAAGGAAATACTGAGTGATGAAGTATATGTTAAAACTGTGTGAAGGCTGCCTGTATCACGTTAATCTTGTTGGTTTTGTTTACCGTTTCACATAATTAAAATGGATCCTTCCAAGTTAGTATAGCCTATTTCTTTTTTTAGTCAGCATGTTTGGTCTGAGTAAAGCATAAAACATTCAACCATTTTGGATAGCATTTTTTTTTCCCTCTATACACCTTCACAATATAGCAGAAGTTTGTCTTGTGTGAACCAGGTGCAACTCATATTTTTAAGTTCTTTTGTTTACTGTAACTACAGGCTCCTGTTCTGTTAAACTTGTGAATCTGGAAAGCTGCAGTAATCTGAATACCGGCACCTGTCTACCTTACTGCCAAATTCTGGCAGAATTTACTACCCTGTTGTGCACCTTACTGTACTGGAGTCTTATTGCTGTCTGCTTTCTTCCTTTCTGACCTGATGTGCTGTGCAGCTGGTCCCAGGGAAGAGATACGTGTGTTTGTTCTGGTTCCTGAGCTGCTTTCAAGAAATTTGGCTTTTAGAGGGAATGATTTGTAATGGCTTTAATATGCTTGTTAACCTTGAAGGGCCCCTTTCCGTTCTTCCTCAAGTCATATGCTTTTGCAGGTTAGAGTGGTAGAATGGCAGGTTCGGTGTTTTGTCTTATCAGTTATATTTTCAGCTTAAAAAAGGACTAGAGTCCTAAAATATTTATTCTACTATGATAAAGCTATGATAAAACTAATTCCTATACCAATTGATCTACTGTGCTTTGTGAAGGAAACATAGATCCAAATTTGCAGTTTGTTAGCTCTGGTAATGTCTGTATTAAGGAAAGAGATTAGGAATGAAGAAAACTTTAAACAGACAAGTTTTTGCACTCTTTCTGCTATGCCTGTTCAGATAGCTTGCTCTCGAAGGTACTTTAATACTTTTTTTTCTAATATCTATCTGAATGGTACCTAGCAAATTGTAAATTTGTCCTCCTTTTCTGCTGTTTTTTGTACACAGTCTTAGTTTTTGGAAAGATAATTTGTCGTAACAGTACCTTACCACCTTTGAGGGAAAAGGATTAGAACTTGTGAGGAGGTTCTAGCATTTTTTCCTCCTTTTTAAAGCAAGAAGAAAAGATAAAACTTGAAATATATTTCCCTCTAATTAATATTCTGAAAAATTCAAATTGAGACTTACTGAGTCATTTTGGTTTGGAAAATGGTAAAATATAATGAAATATTAAGCCTATTATGACAGTTAATATTTGATATATTTCAGTATTGGAATTAATATTTTACTGTATGCCAAAGTAAGTGTATCCTCATATTTTATTTTTTAAATTGAATATTCCTACCATAAAGGAATGAATATTACAGCTTTTTTCTTGTAAAAGTAATGACATGTTGTAAAAATGATGACATGCTCCTGAAATTGATGTGTTTCAGGCATATTTCTGAAAAATATTTTTGAATTTTCCAGCAGGAAATTATTCTATTGTCCTGTCATCATAGTGCTGTATTTTAAATTCCACTGATTTTGTTGAATTAGGCTTTACTTAATCATATGATTTTTAAAAAAAATTTATTTGCTGTACCATTTTAAGATATGTTAGCTTTTTCTCTTTTGTTGTTACAATATTTACTATATCTCTTTCAGAGTACAAAGAGAAGTTGTAGATCAATAACCTGTGCCATGCAGGAAGGAAAAGAGCATTTCTTTTCAGGCTTTCACGACTTGATATTTTGAATCAAAAATAAAATTAAATGCCAGTCACACTGGAAGTCAGTGTGAACTCATGTATTTACATAATAGCTATAAATTCCTCTCACTCTCAGCAGTGCATCTGTAGTACAACTGAGATCGGTTTCTTCAAAATGTCATAATTATTGCCATGAACAAACTTATTACTGAAAGTTTTATGTTTTCAGGACACCTTTGTGATCAGTGTAGCTAGAAACTTTGAAAAACCTATTTTACTTTCATTAAAAGGAAAATTGCTGAAACCCCAAGTGCAGGTTTTTTTATTTTTCTCATAATTTATATCTCAGAGACTCTTCTGCTGTCATAATTCTGTGATGAGAATTATGAACAACAGGAGTAGCTGTACCTGTTCTTGTCTACAGGTTGAAATTAGTGTTACCAGTTAGATGAAAACTAATTACAGTAGATAGTTTTGGGTTCTTTTCCTTTTTCCTTTCTTCTGTCTTTGTAATGAAATCTTATCTTTCAAATGTGGTCACAAGATACAGTATATTATCTAAAGGAAATACAAAGCATACTCTCTAAATACAATAAAAAGCAGTAGCACCGTTTTTAATTTGCACAGTGCATTTTTATAATTTGCTCTTTTAAAATATATGGAAAAAAACAAACAACCCAAAATACAAAAAAAGTTCAAGCAACAGATTCACATCAACAGATAACGCAAAAGAAGTGATGTGTAGCCTTTTAGGCACCTCTGTCAAAACACTCAGAGCGGTACAAAAATGAAAGCTTATTATCACTGAAGGCAGTCAATCCTTTCTCTGTAACTCTACTTTATCCCCTCTAATGATGGATTATGATTATCAAGATATCCAGCAGAAAATAAATGGGAAATATATTCATTTCCACACTATGGAATCATCTGTTAAAATTGATGATTCTGCCTTTGCCAATATTATTACCTAGTCCTTTATGAGAAGAACAAGGCAATCTTTGTTAATAGTGGGTATTTCTTGTCATTATAGTTGGATTATTCAATAAATTAAACATTGTCTTCACCCCACCCGATACACTTTGAGAAACCAGGTCCCAGTCCTAAAGGGTGCTGAAAGCAGCAATCTGCAAAAAAAAAAAAAAAAAAAAAAAAAAAAGGAGGTAAATTAGGAGAAAGAAATTCAGTGAAACAAAAATATGTATATGAAGAAGGGATTGTTGTTTTTCTTACAATTTTTAGAATTTCAAAGAATTTTGGGTCACTTTAGGTTTACAAACAGAAAAAGCAAAAAATGAATGCTAGAAATCAGAGTTGTGCTCTTTTGTTTTGTTGTTGTTAATTAAGTGCTAAACATGCTGCAACAATGTGACCAGACAACAGTGAAGGCTATAGCAGCATACTGAGCCGCATCTACAGAAGCGGAGCCCATAGAACATGGATTTGTCACTCATAGTACCATATCTGGAATAAGGTGCCCAGTTTTGGGCCACCCTGTCCAAGAATGATGTTGATAAACTCAAGTGTTTTCATGGGAGGGCCACCAAGGTTGAGGGGGCTGGAGCACTTGTCCCGTAAGGAGAGGCACAGGGGCTGGGGCTTGTTCAGTCTGGAGAGGGGACAGCTGTGGGGGCACCTAGCAGCCACCTGCCCCCACCTGTGGGGAGGTTGTGAAGAAGACAGAGCAAGGCAGCAGGACAGGAAATCATGATCATGAATTGAAAAGGGGAGGGTCTGACTGGGTATAAAGAAAAAAAAAAAATCCCCCTAAAGTTAGCTAAGCAGTGGATCAGGCTGCCCAGAGAAGCTGCGAAATTTTCATTCTTGGAGGTTTTCGGGACCTGACTGGACAAAGCCCTGAGAAACCTGGACTGAATTCAGTGTTGACCCTACTTGGAGCAGGAGGTGGACTGGAGACCTTCTGAGATACCTTCAGGCCTGAATGATTCTATGATTTAAGGGCTATATGTTGCATTAGGTATTTACTGATCACACTGAAGTTAGTCCTTCGGGCCAAGTTTACAGCTGGCCTGAAACCAGTTTCAGCATTTTGCATATCATTTTTTGCATATAGCAAGCAGCTATTTCATGTAAAAATGACCAGAATTAATTGACCTGCTAACTAAAAAAATCACCTCACCTGAAAAGCATATGAAGTGCAACTCTGGATAGAGATAGCTAGCTCCTGTGTTCCTGGAAAGAAAGGAGAGCTCACTCGATTGCTTTCAGTCCTTTCCCACCTTGAGTCCAAAATGCCTGGAAGATTAGGCTCAAGCAGAGCTTGTCTTGTCTATTGGCCAGCTTGTGAGAGGAGAGGCACGATTTTCTCTGGACCACTCAGTGCTCTGTATAAAACCGTTCTTATCTTAAAATAGTCTGGACTGTGTTTCTGATAATGCAGTTGTTCAGTCCAGCTGCCAGTTTTGGCATCTAGAGGAAATTTTGTTCTCTGTCAAAGACTGGTACATTGCCTGGTGTGACTTTTTGGGGAAGTTAGCTTGTTTTCTGGAAGGGTGAACAAAATTTGTTTTCCTGCAGCACTACAGGCAGCTGGTTTAGGTTAATGGAGATGGCAATCTAAAAACTTGGTATTGGAAGTGGAGTTTTGAATTTTGCTAATATGCAGTCAAATTAGACAAGTAGCTCACATGTCTCTCTGTTTAAGGTGACGTGTGAATATCTAGGAGAAAATTTATGAATTGCACTTGCTTAGAGGCAGAAATGGAAAATAAGGCTTTGCAAACCTTGTTGTTCTTTATGTAGATTCTCATTTCCTTTACTGTGAGGAAGGAGGGAAGATGGGCTGAAAGGACAGTCCTGAATTCTGACAATTAACTAAGTAAATTATAGTTAAGCTATAATCATGATATCTGTGTATTTTACTAAGAACTTCATAATCTTCTTCTGTAATGCCTCCATACTTAGCAGAGAGATATTGTTATTATTAATCTCAGTGTCTGAAGTAGTTTGGAGTTAGTTGTGTTTTATATTTCTAAATTCTAAGTGACGCTTGCAGGTAAATAGGTAAGATATAATTGATATTTATTTTTCCCCAAGAACGTTTTTGACGAAAAATGACTGACCGTCATAATATATAATATATGAAATTTCCTTTTGCTGCTAAAGGAGAAAAAAACCCAGTAAAAACAGCTAAGCTCTATGACTGCATACTATCATTGTATATTCTGCTCAGGTTTCAATTAATTCCCGGGAAGCTTAGCGTCAGGTCCAGTGCAAAGAGCAAGAACTGGTTCTCTGTTCTAAACTGTGCTTCTTTTCACTTGTGAAGAGTGAAATTTCCATGGCATCATGCATCAATGGACTAAAGGAGACAGAAGGCATTTTTACTTGTTTCAGTTATTCTTAGCAAACATACCTGAGCTATAGCCTCAGTGAAGTAAACTAGGTTTCGTAGAAAAGCAGCAAATTAAGTTTGAAACTTTAATATTATTGTCTTATGCAGCCTTTATTGCAATAATCTTAGTTTTCATATGACAGTCACAACAACCTTCAATTCAAGCTTAAAAAAAAACCCTCTGTCACCCCAAAAGGTCACACCCTACACAACCTAAATTGTTCTTTTCTCAGTATCATTTTTCTTGTGAGATTGATCTTTTATTTCCTATTTCTTTTGGTATTGGGTCAGTTCTTATTCAGCTTTGGAATTTGAGCCAGCTATAAACAGTCTAGTTCTTATAATATCAGAATTCTGAATCATTGTAGCGATAAAAAAGGAAATAAAATGAAAACTTGATACTTAGACGACTTGTCGCACTGCAGCTCACTAGTCATATTTGTTGTACTGTAGATAGCAAAAGCATCTCTTTATGACATTGATTGACAGTCCAGATTATTATCTTTTGGAAGCTGACCTGGACAGAGATGTTCTTTTATAGGTTCAGTATTCCAAGAATTACAAACAATAATGGTAGATTTGAGCATTGTAATTTTAGTTGTCCTAAATTAATTTCTTCTGCAGCAGGGGCAGTTATTTCATGTTGTCCATTACTGGAGTTCCCCGAGTTGTTTTTTTTTTTTTTTTCTGCCTCAAATGCTGGAGACTATCTGATAGATGCTCTTCCTTTGGTCTGTATGCTTATGGATTGTATTGTGAAACAGTCATTTTCCAGACTTCCAAGAGAAAAGTGGATGATGTTTTCCTTCTCTCTGGTTTAAAAAAAAAAAAAAAATAGGAGTTACCAAACCAACAATCTCTTATAATATACCTGCCCTCCTCCATGGATGTTAATGAGCTCCCTTAAGTAATACACAGCGGCTTCCAATGTTGAAAGAACGGGTGAGATGAAGCCCTCTCTATTCCCTCTGATAGCGCAGACTAGGAAACCCAAGTTGGTGCTCTGAGCTGCAGTGTCTTGCTTAGCAGTTACAGCGTGGGGGATTTCAAATCCAGTCGCATGAATTATTAGAATAGAACATGTGATGACTCCCTGCGTGAAAATAAATGCCAGTGTTTCAGATATATGTGAGAGCTCCAATACAATTTAGCTAAACTTTTAATAGAAATTGACTATATCAAGTAGGTATAGAGCATGGGGTAATCGTAATCTAGTGTCACAAATTATAGCTTAACCTACATTTAACCAAAGTAGAACCACAGATCAAAGGTCAAAACTGTGGTAAATGGTATCTGAGGTACATGTACAACGCTCAGACACACACACATTGGCAGACGACGGTATAAAAAAACCTGATTTGAATAAGGTATCTCTGTTGCGTATTTGAGAAAGAGTTCAGAACATGGAGAATTTGCCAGGCATCTTAACTTCTGACAAAGATAACTGTGACTGCATCGTTTATCTTTGATGGTTATCTGAAGAAAGATTTCGTATCTTAGTCATCTTTTCTAATGTTTATATTTATCTTGAAGAACCAACATTTTTGGAATATTTATGTTTTAGTAAAGTGAGAAAAGCCTTCTGTATATGCTTATTTTTATAAAGCTGTTTACTTTACTCCACATTAATAGTTGGTCAGAAACTGATCCAACACGTTTAATGAGTCGGTTAATAGTGAGAAACAATCAGCAGCGTATCTGATTTGGAGCGTGTCAACATTGCTATTAGCAAGTACACCACTATGAATATCAGTGTGCATTCTTCCCATTGACACGATCAGAGGTATTAAATAGAGAATCAGACCCAGTTATTTGGATGCAAATGGAATGCTTCAGATTATACACAGTCATATGTTTCAGAATATCTTTGTGGGGGAAGTTATTTTGAGATGATATATTCAGAACTGTTCAGACCAAAAATTGGGACAATATATACCCTTGTTTCTTCCTTAAATATAGTTAACAAAGAATGATAGCGTAGCACATGAGACTATATTGATATAGAATTGAAATGTATTTGATAATTCAGGATGTGCCAAAAACATATAATTTGGGTTAAGTTCCAAATTATCAAAATGCTTATACACATTTAAAATTATTCACCCTCTAGAGCTCAAATTCTCCATCTTCCTTATATGATAAATGTATGTGCAGGGATAATACATCTTCCTTGCAGACATGAGTATCCTGGATGGTCAGAATTTTCACTGACATTCAACTGACCTTGCTGCAAGTTAGTATTGTTCTCGTACAAAGGTTTGATTTTTGAATAGCAGATCATAACTATGATGTTTTAACTGCACCAGAGGGACCTTTCAAAAACCTTGTCTGACAGTTTAATTAAAATATTCTGGGTGGTCTATGAAGCTTTCCCATTCTCTCCTGATTACTGCTGAAAATGATCATATGTACTCACATGGCTTTAAAAATTTGTTTTACAAGTAGAAAATATGAAGAACAGGAGCTGTGAGGACATGATAAAAATACAAAATATTCAGATCTTTAGGATAAAAATTAGTCTCTCTGAACCTCAAGAGTTAGACTGGCTCACCTGGATAAATTCTTGGTTTTGAATATTAGAGTCCTATGAGAAATACAGATGTTTAAAATTTGTCTGCTATTGTTATAAATAACATGTTTTAGAATCCTAGTCCCCTCTTGTGGGAAGGTAAATATCTTTATAGAATGTATTCATGCATATAAATAGATTTTATTTTAGAAAACTATGGACCACAGTCTAAAAATATTAAATAATCAAAGAAATAATAAAATGAAGTGTGCATACTATTTTAACTGTGAGCAGCTTGACTCACCTGATGTGACTTACATTGGTGATTTTAGTTGCAACTCCTTAGCAGAATGACCGTCAGTGACCTACGCTATTAGTTTTGACTGAAGGCGCATGTGGTTATTAGATCAATAATTATTCTGCAACTGTTAACTCCTATAATTTGTTTTCAAAATTCTGTCTTAGCTAAAAGGAGCTACAATGAAGCAGCTCCTCAAATGCAGCTGTATTTGTCATTAGCTTAGTACAGCTAAAGAGATCCAGTTTTTAGTATAACATTGAAGCACTGGGACATGTGACGAACTGATAGGGGAAAATAAATCATTATTCATGATTTAAATGTTTGGTGCGCTTGACTTCTTCCTGTTATCTGAAGTGCTTGTGTGACAGAACAGTAATACATAAACTACTGGAAATGCTTTTCTAATGTGTTCTGAAAAGTGTATCATATTTTTCCCAATATAACAGTTGGTCTTAGAGGGTACATTTTTTGTTTAAACCTTATCTAGCCAATATTCTTAGGCCATTACAACAGCGAGATCACTGAATGTGGCAGTCGTACGCGTAACCAAACAGCCTGACAACTTTGAAAGGGAACCTCAAAAGAGTCTTGCTAGATTTCTGTTCCTTTTTAACCAAAAAGTATGGATTCATGTTCTGGTGTCTAAAAGTAAGCAGCCCTAAAGCTGCATCCCCTATTGGCTACAACTGTTCAGCAAAGCATTTTCCTTTCTTGTGAGAATTTGCAATTTAGAATTTTTGTTTTTGCTGAATTAGGATGAAACAAATAAGAAAAATTAGCAATCCCCTAAATTTGGGGGGGGGGGGGGGGAGAGGAGGTATAGGAAGTCAACTGAAACTCTTTCATTTTGAAAAGCTGAATAGTTATGTCATTTCTGATCTTTTTATATTTCTCACAATTTAAATAAATTTTTAGCTTATTTTAAAAAGTAGACTTTGAATGGACAAAACCCATGATTTTTTTGCTTTAAAAAATGATGAAACGGGACATAGGATAATTTTAAAATACCAGGCTACTCCAAACAGAAAATTCATTGAAATTAATCCTCACCCAAGGGAAATGCTTTTGATGATTTATTTTTCCCAATAACTCTTATTGGGTTGAGTAAGAGTAAATGAGCCACCTGGGTTGGGCTTTAGCCCCAGCTCTACGGCTCCCTCTGTAATCTAAAGCTAGTCCGTTTCTCGTGCTTACTTTTCCTTATGTTTAAAATAGAAACAGCACCTAAACCCCGTTCTGGTTTGCTATGAAAACTTGAAGGTACTTGAAGGTATGCTTGATACAAAGCATAGATGATAACGCATAGGGATGCTGGTATTGTCTTTTCATTTTAAAAAGGACTTCTTTTTCTTTAGTATCTTCATGTTTTCTATTGTAAATGTGCCTTGTACTTCAAAAGCAGGTTAATCACGATTCAGACTTTGTACAGTAAAGTGAAAATTTTCTTGGAAACCATATTTTGTAATGCTGCTTTAAAAGGTAGAAGCAAGAGCAGCAATAAAACAGGCCTATAAGAGAGAAGAGTATTTAACTTATTTTGAATAAATACGTTAAAAAAAAAAAAAAAAGGAGGGGGGGATTTTAATGTGATTTAGGTCAGTGGTTTTTTTGTAATGGAAAGAGCCTTATCCTGCGAAGGGATATATGAATGTGTAAGGAATTGCTATATACATTCCCTTGGGGAAATGGACTTTAATAAGGATTTAGTAGTTCATAGCATGAAGGAGGGTTTTATACAGCTTTTAAATGAAACAAATTTTTAATTAAAAACTGACATTGTAACTGAGATCTGTAAATAATCTGTGAATATTCCTGATTTTCCTATGTTGGTACATATGCATATATATTGTGCCAGTTAGTGGCTACTATATCTGTATTTTGGAATAGGTGCACTTCATAGTGAATCCCTTAAATCCTGATCCCATGATGGCCCAACTTAGGGGATCTACTACAGCGTGTTTCCATTCTGGCGAGTGTTACGTGGCATATTTTGCATGGAAACCAGGATGTCAGGAACAAAATGCGCGCCCAGGTTTTATTTCAACATTGTGCTTCATCATGGCAGAGACAAGCAGTTAGACCTGAGGACAAGGATGTGCTGCTCCTAGTCCCATGGTACCCATATAGACTTAAAGAAGCAGTATCTGTTGTTTTTTATTGTGGGAGAACTGAACAGTAAAATGTATTATCTTTGAAAACACAGTTCTAAAAATGTAATCAGTCATGACCCTGGCGAAGTAAATAAATTGCTTTTTAGTGTTGAAAGAGACAGTGTTGGATTTAGGAGCTCTTTGATAAAATGTGGACCTGAACCCCATGACTTAGATATGACTTAGAAATGTTGACAAATGTCTGCTGAAGCCTTCTGATAGTTAACTGAAATGTTGGAATCACATACATAGTAATGAGTCTAGATTTATTGGGCAAATAGTATTTTTTAGAAAAATGTGTAATTTGCTATTATAAAAACAATGTTTTCTCTCCAACTTTAAATTGGAACTTTAAGTAAGTGGATATAGTACGCAAGGGATAGTTGAGCTGACGTGATACCGTTCAGGAGCTTTTATTGAAGAATTTATAGCTAATGTCAGTAATTCCTAAAGCACTGAGTGACACAGAAAACATCGTAGTCTGTCATGTCAAAGATGAAAATACTGAGAAATATCAAAATAGGTTGTAACAGATATGACAGTTGTACTGGGACTATTAAAGCCTTTTGTGTTAAGCAAACTACAAAGAAAAATTAAATACATCCTGATTTAGTTTAGTGCAAAGCTATACTTTTATACACATTAATATAAAAAATGGATCACTCTTTTTCACTGCTGAAAGAGATTGGTTTTACTTTAACACATGTGTGAAAGTGGATTAAAGTGACTAATTGTATTTTGAAAGTCTTTATGCACTCAAGTTTTTCAGTTGGAGTAAACCTTTCTTATTTGTAGGTAACACAAGATTAACTGTTTTCGGTGTTTCCGAATATGCCTAAAAGTCAAAAAAATATGGAGCTGGAGGAGATCTTGAAGGGTAATTTGATTCCTTTACTGTTTACCGCAGCATCAACTAAGCTGTGTCATTCCTGACAGATTTTTTTTTCTGTTCTATAGCTTCGTTATCTCTGCTGTTAGAAAGTCTTTTCTAAGGCCTAAAATGACTCCTCCTTGCTACTTTTAAAGTCTATTAGTTACTGTTGTATATAGATTATTCCTATATTCTTTGCAACAACCCTTTATATACTTGAACCTAGTTCTTTCACTCTTTGTTGTAGGTCATGTTTTCTAGCTCTCTGATGTTCTTTTTTTCCTGCATCTTCTTCACTTGGGTCGCAGCACTTCATCTTTCTTGAGGCACAGTGTCTGAACCTGGTTCATCTATCTTTCATTTATCTTTCCAGCTCTTAATACATCCCAGCAGAGCATTTGATTTCTTTTTGTTGCAGCATGACAATATTGTTCGTACATGTTCCTCTTTTGACCACTGTGATCATAGAGCCTCTGCTAAAATACTGCTGAAGTACCCAGCCACCCATATACCAGTTTACAGTTGTGCGGTTTATTATTCCTGACTATGAATTCAATTTTACAATATCTTTTCAGACCACTTCTTCAATTGGTCAAGACCATTTTGAATTCAGATGTTGTTCTCCAGCATACTCCTGACTTTGTCTCAAATGCAGATTTACTTAGATGATCGTTAATGTAAATATTAAACTACACTAGAATCAGGACAGATTGTGGAACCGTATTCAATATATTCTTCCATTTTGATACTTCACTGTAGATAAATATTCTCTGGGTCCAGTTATCTAATGATTGTTGCTATAACCAATAAACAGTTTTTTTGTGCCCTCTTTCCTCTATTGCTTATGAGAATGTCATCTGAAAAAATGTTACAAACATTGCTAAAGTCAAAATATGACGTCCGCTTCTTCTTCCCTATCTATAAGTCCTGCTGTTCTCTTACAGAAGAAAATTAGCTTGGCATGATTTATTTTCCTGCTCATCTTGATGCTGACTTCCAGACAGTATATTTCACTCTTTTTTTCCATTACTTTTTTCCAGCGAGTGAAGTTAAAAGTGTCTGACCTATAGATCACCAGCTTGTCTTCCTTCCCGTATTTAGGATGGATTCACTGTAGTGGCCCATCTGCATGAATTCTCAAAGAAGGTTCTGAGATTTCTTCAAGCACTTTCATTATCTTAGGATAAAATTAGTCAAGCCTGAAGAATCTATAAACTTCTAGCTTAACTTTTCTAAGTGCTCTATAACCTGTTCTTTTGCCATAATAGACTGAGATTTTATCGTTTTATTCCTGAAATCATGTTAGCTAGCCAGTTGCAGCTGGCATTCATAGTGTGAACTGCTCAAAAAAAAAAAAGGGGTGGGCAAAAAATAGGTGGAAAGATTAGGAATACCCGTTATTTTTCTGCAGAATTTTCATATCTACAAGGAGAAAATTAAATTCTTTGAGTTGTATATACAGTTAGACTAGAGATTTACAGTCAGTTCTCTGGGAAATGTGGAGACTGGACAAATTAATCTAAAGCTTAGCTGAAGACTGGAATTACATGTAGAAGACATGGTTACATGCAGAAGCTAGAATAAAATAAATGGTTAAGAATTAAATGGTATGGCAAAGCATTTTTTTCTGTAACAATTGAAAAAAACTTAAAAAGGAAAAAAAAAAAAAAGCATTGAAATTACTGCCTGTAAAAATTTCCCATGGGAAAATGGTTAAAGAGATTAGAGCCGTTTTCCCGCCCTCCACATTAATGGTATTGGATTTAACCACGTGTTTCTAGTCAAGTGAGAAGGGAATGACTGCCCAGTTGCCCATCCATATCAGTTCTGGTTAAATATCATCACCCCAAGTTAAAAATTCCCAATGACACATTGAGTTACTTTCTGAATGAAAACAAAAAGGAGCTGTTGGTCATGTAGAAATAACAAGGTATACTCATCCAAAACCCAAAGAGTACAAGACGCTGAAGAGTCTTAAGCAGTAGTGAAGGGTAAAGAGCTTCAGGGTAGAGGTTAGTCGAGACGAAAAGGAAAACAGCCTTCATTTCATGTCTCCTCTTCCTGTTATTTTCACTGTTCTCCTTCTCTCTGTTTTTTCCCTCTCTATCTTTTGGTCAGATAATAGGGAGAGTGTAGAACTGTGAATTTAAACTATTTCCCGATAGAGAGTATGTTAACACTTTTTAAAATAGTGCATGTGATGTAGTAGTATTCAGCTTGAACAGCATTTTTACTATGGACAAAGAAATAATGAAAAGCAGCAAGATAACATAGTCAAGAAATTACTTGTTCCTTCATTAGCTATTTTTAAGCAATATCGTGGACTAAGAATCCTCAAAAGTCACTGCTTGTTTCGTCTTATTTTTCAACCATATCCTGCTGGCAATTTGACTTAAAATACCCACTTTCTACAAAATTTTGTTTAGTGAGACAACCTGCACTCCATCATCCGAACACGTACTTTTGTCATCCTCCCTATTCTGACATTAAGATTTTCATCTTCCTTTCAGTGTGTGCTTTGCCTCATTAATTCTTTGGCAGCCTACAGAAATGCTGATATTGGTTAGAAGTCAGTAATTTGGACGTTATAAAGTAGTAACGATGAGTGGCTATATTTTAGTTTTGCTGCCATGTGGTTACCATTCTGACATATTGGGAGAATAACCCCACTAATTTATTATCCCTGTTGGTTGTTCTATGCTTAATCCTGATTAATCATTACCAAGGATTTCTCTATCAATATCGCACAATTATACATGTTTAAATTGAGAGGTTTATACTAAAAAGCAGGTATGATATTTTGTGTCATTATTTCAGGAGATTCCACATTCATCTTGAAGGCCAGGGAGGTAGGACCCCCCTTGTGGCTCTCTTTTAGTGTTGGGTTGTGACGGTTATTTAGCTGATGGGCTGCTGGAGTCTTCCAGAAAACATGTGAGTGCGGTCTCTGTCCTCAATGTGTCCTTCTTCTTTTTATTATCTACACACATTTTCTATGTCACATCTTTCACTGGGCTTTAAGGGCATATTTGTATTACTGCCTTTTATGATACTTGCAACAGAAGAACTGTTTCTTTGGCACAAATATAGTTTTTTTTAGGCCTATATGTGTTGCTTTTCTCCAAAATAAAATTAAGACGACTAAAATCTTTCATTTCTGAGAGATACACGTAGCTTTTAAATGTAGCCAGTCCTGAACATTTTACATTGATGGACGTTTCTCAACTGTATTTAAAAAAACAAAAACAAAAACAAAAAACTTAGCAAATAGCAACTTTAATATTCTGTTAGCGCCTTCTGCAAGGAGCACCAATAAAGGAATGCCTTGCTGCTAGAAGAAGAAAAAAGTCAGTGATAAATCATATATTATTAAAAATGAGAGTACAAGCCAGTTTTCCAAGACATTTGTTTAAGCCACACTTAAATCTTAGAGCAAAACAGGAAGGCAGTGGCTTTTCATAAAACTGATTGTATCTGTTTATTCATTTAGAATAAGCTATTGCTTTAGTTCAAAACATAAGCAGTAGCAATATAAGTTGCATTCAATTTTGCCTCAATGAATATATTATCAGCACTATTATTAACTTTTCCTCCCTGAGAGCAAGAAAGTGCTTTGCTGGATTGAATTATTTTCCAGTATCCATAGGGCTGAAAATGCTTCACAGTGTATATGCAGGTATGTTTTGTTCTTATTTTGATTTGACTTTGTAATTATAGCAGACCTTTTGGTACAATCATGTTTTGCTATGAATCCTGTTTCTGTTGTTGTAGTGCTCAGTATTGTCCATTTCTCTCAGAATGACGTTCTTCTTTCTGTTTCTAGCAACTTAGTGTCAAATATATTTCATCAACACACTCTTTATTATTCAGGTGGTCATTAAGGAAAATATCTATTCAGATCAGTTCCAATTTGGATCTTGAAAAAAAACCTTCATGCCTGATACATTTTTAATATTGTGTCAGTTCCACTGACTTAATCCCAGTTTCTCAAACGTGTATAATAATTGTTTGCAGTGGCACGGTATCATATGCTTTATTGAACTCCAGATAAATGAAATGTACCACCTTTCTTTTGTCTAGAAAAGTATTATCTAATTACACAAGTTATATATCAGTCTAATCTGCTATAAGCGGCCATTAGTGGCCCCATGTTGATTCTTGCTTCATTTTCTACTTACCTTCATATTCTTTAGCATTGATTTAATATTTTTCTGAAATCTTCTATACTGCTAGCATCAGAAACATCTCTCTTTTCTTTCTGCAAATGGATACTACAAAAACTGGAAATACAAATTTTTCTGTGTACCTAGAATTACTCACTATGGCACACTTTATGTAACATTAGCGTTTTGCATGCTTGTTATTCGAGTACTCTTAACAATATATCCTGCTGGGAAAAGCCATTATCATCTCTGTTACACTTGCATCCCAAAAGTAAAAAGAAGGTGATGGCACTGGTGCAAACCTGGCCTTTATCAATTGTTTGCAATTTGAAAATTGTATTTTTGCCTGCAATACAAAAAATACAGAAAGAATTCTGATAGGAATCGTGAATTATTCAGTTCCAGGGGCTTTGTAAATCCCCACTATACAGAACATGAATAATTATATAAATAAGAGGTACTGGAAGCAAGTTCACTGTTACAAGTTCATTGTTGTTTTGTGTTCGTTCTGTATCCTATGCTGAATGCTATAGATTTCACATATGAAGTGATTTTTCTTAACAAGAGTAAGAGTAATTCTATTCCAAATGTAAATTACTGTGTAGATATGGATGTAAAACACATGCATATACAAAGATATACTTATAAATGTGATGGAGAAAAAAAGCTAGAAAAGAGAATCCAGTTAATACAATGGTGGAAGACGACGTTTAAAAAAATGTTTTTATTATTTGTAGTTAACTAAATAAGTAAAATTTCATTATCAGGACATTTCTCTCAACAAGGCTGTCACAGTTTTAGAAAATGCATGTATTGATATTTGGTATCATTTGGTTCTGAGGGGGGCCTTCTTACATTTTTGGAAGTAAGTAGACTCTGTGGTAACACTAAACACAATAGTAACTGTGACAATTAGTGACTAGTCTGGTGACTCAGAAAAGTCCTATTTCTCTTCTGTATGCAAACATCTCTGAAGAGAAGGGAAATCTGGAATTTGAGGAGAGCCAGAAGGTATTTGGGAAACAGCTATTACTTAAGGCAATAGAAAGTGTTACAAAAAGAGGTCAACCTTTGACACCAAAACTTTGCCTGGAATGGTGTCGAGTGGAATAAGTTTTCTCTCTGTTGACTTGCTGGTTGACTTGTCAAAGTTTATTCTTATGCGTTTATCACTAAACCTCCTCAGAGCTAGGCATAAATAGTCAGTCAAAACTTATATCATTAGCCATTCTGTTAAAATAATTTTTTCTTTGCAGGAACTCCTGAGCTGGTAGTAAACTCAAACTAGAAATTCAGAATGACACTCCTTGCCATGAATACTGTACTCAAACTGCCAGGTTTTTGAGTAGCTGTGCAGCTTCTATGCTGATGTCTGTCTCAAGGGCACACAAATTGAAGACCTTTCAGAGTATAACTCCTTCATTTCTTATTATTGCAATAATTTCAGAAAAAATATGAGTAAGATGGGAACTTCACTCTTAGCATTTTCTAAATCATGTATGTATGTCATTAAAAATTTGAAACTTGACAGCACATACTTCATTTGAGCCACAGAAATTTCCAACTAAAATATGTAGGAAAAATATCACACAATCAATACTTCTCTGCTAACTTAGCTGATACCAACTTTTTGATAACAAACAGGCAAAATCTCTAGTGTAATTTTTTTTTAAAGTAACAGGTCTATAAGAAATAAAATATATTGACAGATTATTTAACTTTAAATTTATTGTTATTCCATCTAATAAAGACAGATGTACATGGATGATATGATACACTTGTATTCAAGGTGATTTTAACTTACACACTTCAGGGTTCTGCATAGTGAGTTTTGTTTTTATCTATGAAAAGTAAATAATAATAAGCCTATTATTATATAATAATGTATTTGGGCCATAGATTTCATAAATGAAGATGTTCTCCTTGAGATTTTTAATGTATACAAAATGTACAGCATGCTACATTAATGTGTTATACATTTTTCTTGGTATAGTTTTTAAAATTGCTGTCACAAATGCTTTTTCTGTGCACTTTTAAGAATTTCTTTTATACTTTTTTTTCCTTTACAATATTAATCTTAGGTAATCTTTCTTTGTGACATTAATCTAATTGTGAAAATGGACATGTTTACATTGTAATACCTTCTTGACTGCAGACTTCATTTATATAGCACAGTAGTATGCTGTGATGTGATGATTATTGATCTGTCATGTATATTATGTTCTAGTCTATAATTATAGTCTGTAATACTTTTCAACAGATTTTAATAGATTATCTTGTATTATTGTATGAGCAGTTTTTCATCATAGACTAAGGGGAGAGATTGTTCAACCTATCTTGATAACTATAATCAATTTGATTTGATTTTATTTTTTTTTTAAACTTAACACTACTCTGAAATATAACCTACACAAGCCTTCTGGGATAGTTAACTCCCTTTTAATTTTTTTTTCTCAGATTGCCATTTCAGGAACTGTGCAAGTATATACAAAAATAACAAAATAAGTTCCTTATAGGGACTGTAGAGACCAGAAAGTAATAGTGAGATAATTGCTGCTACATGTGGTTTGGTTTTCTAAATTCATTTCCTTATTTAAATAGCCTTAGACTTCCCTAAGCTTAAGTAGTATGAAGAACAGATCTTTACGTATTTTTCTTCTCTGTCACTTAGTTTGCATTTTTAAATCCCGTTTCTGGTGATCAGTGACTTTATACAGAAAAAAACAGGTGATCCTCAGGCTTTCACCACAGAGCTTCTATTCTTCTTACACCCTAATGTATGATTATTGTTTTTTCAGAGAGTGGCTCAAATATTAGGTGGACAAATTTCTTGAACTTCTGTTGTTAAGTGCATCATATGCAACAATATCCATGATTGAAATAGTCCTGTATTCCTTGTTAAGATGACTGATGTTAACTTGCAACATTTTACAAAACAACCTTTGACGTAGGTGCCAGGACATTTCACAAAATAATTCTGTCTAAATTTATAAACAAAATGACTTTTTACTTTGAGGGCTAATTTGTTTGGTTACTCTGTACAGAAGAAAAAAAAATTGTGCCCAGTGAGCATGCAGTATTATTTCAGTACAACTAATAGATGCACACAAATGGGATACTGAGTTTTTATGTGAACTTCAAGAATTTTGCTATGAATGCCCTTAACAGATATACTTCTTTATTTTTTAGACTAATTTTAGGGCATCTGGTTCTCATGCCTGTCTAGGGCACTGCGTCTTGTGGCATGAGGAAGTGCAAAGCTTGTCATTTAAGCAGTTTTGCCTAGCTGCTTCTTCCAGATTTTTTCCTCTAAATAATTATATTTTATAGCCGTGTTGATTGCTCATAATTTTACTTGAGAGTTACTTATTTGGGAAGGCAGCTTTAGAAAGAGACATTCCTCTATGAATATTTATATCTAGGTATAATTTAATACAAGAACACAGTCACATATATATAGCAGATGACTGAATGATTTTTGTTGAGAATTTTTTGCTCAGCTTTCATTAGTGGCTAGTAAGGACATGCTACAGTAGTAAAATCCATTGTTCTGAAATTTTCATGGGAAGTGCTGAGCGTTTTACTTGTAATGATAACAATGATACAGGGTAACTCCGTTCGATTGAACTCCTTGCATGTTATTCCATCAGTACAGGCTCTTGACTTGTTCAAGTTCAAGAGGCAAGGATGTTCATTATGCTGCATGTTTTCACAATACAGATGTTCTGAAAATAACAGTTCTGCAAATAACAGTTCTGCAGTCCATCTTCCCAAAGGACCTGCAATCCAATTGGAAACTTATTTAAAATATCAAAGAACATAAACAGTCATATTTTGGAATGAGTTATATTCAGATTAACTCTCTGAAACCCCCCCCCCCCCCCCCCAAATATCCAGAGTAGGATTTTTATCTCAGAAAATGCAAAACTCAGCTCAAATGCATAAGATTTTAAAGCAATAACCGAGAGAACAGGATAAAACATGAATATCTGTTGTTCAAAGATAATGTTGCACTTGAAAAAGGATTTAGCATTGTATGATGAAACTAATTAGTAACATCTTTATAAATTGTTGTGACTAATTTTTTATACTTGTCCTATTGAGAGAGCTGATACCATGATAAGTTTCTATTACAGAGGCGTTTTCTGAAAAAAAAAATCAAATTAAAATAAAACGTGTAATTGTAGAAATTTAAGTTTCCTTTTATGTTTACTTGTTTTCCTAAAACAACAATATAATATTTTGTTTGAGAACTAGAGACCTAATCCATGATAAGGTAGCATAAGCATACTTGGACAGGTAAAGGTAAGCTTTAAAGGACAAATTCAGATAAGCTTAGAAATGTCCAGCATTTCTTCAATTTGTGTATAAAACCTTAAGACTATTTCTTGCCCATCTGCCCATGGTGTGTCTTACATCACATTAGGAGGGGGAACTAGTTTTCTCTTTCAGAGGAATAACTAATACTTTTTTTCCTGCACCTTTAGTTTTGTAGTGTTTTTTCATAAGGTGTTTGATCTGTGGATCTCTAAAGTCTTTCTGAGACAGGAACAGCTAAATAACCCATTGCTCTTCAGGATACTGAGGCTTTAGTCTTTTATTGTATAACCAAAGGATCTAGCTAACTACCCTTTGTCTAAGAGCATAGATTTTTATAACGTTGGACCTTTTGTAATAAAAATTTGGGTTGTGGTTTTTCCAATAAATGTCTAATGGTAAATTTCAGTAGAAATTCTTACTTAGAAGCTTGATATTGTTGCTGCCCAGACCTTCAAGGGACAAATAATTATTCATTGATTTGAACAACACACTCCATTCAGCTAAGTCAGGTAATGCCTTAATATTAATTGAGTTGCCAAGCATTTTTCTGAAAAGCCTGTGGCACAGAGCAGTAAAGGAGAACAGTTTATTACTGCAAAAGCTCCAAATAAGAATGTCTTTCCTAAGTGCACTGTATTGTCTATTAACCCAATTTATTATGCAGAGTAACTTCTACATTCCTGTTCACCGTGAACTCGGAGTTTAGCTTGTATCTTTTTTAAACAGGAAAAGAAAAGAAAACTTTGTAGAAAAAGCAGTATTTCTACAGCTAGAATTATTAAGGAGACCACATCTGGTCATTTACAAGGTACTCAATTGCACAATCCGAAGAAGTTTTTTCCATTCTCATGCTTTATGTTGGTTTGTTTCTTCTTCTTTTAAATTTGTTCATCTTTATTGATTCTTTGATGCAGAGCAGTCTCAATGGCCAGCCAAAGGATCTATTGTTCAAAGAAATACTTGGGTAGAATCACTTATGGAGTAATCCTTCCTCTTCCCTTTTCCTGACGCAGATATTCCACCAAAGGTCAGCTGGACTTGACAGAATGTGTTCTGTATATGGAGGATTTATAAAATCTGCATAAACACTCTGGAAAAGAAGGTGGCCTTGTCAGGAAATCAAGGGAAGCCAAGAAGTCTGGGCTCTGTGCCCTCTTCTACCAGCCACCATACCTACCTGGGATGCAGCACTTCCTCTTTGTTAAATGGAACGCTCTGTTTGGGTGTATGAGACAGAAGGAAGTATGCAGCATTACTCATCTGGCATAAATGGAGGTCAAATGTTTTGATAAAATAGTAGTGAGGGTACTGTAAAATTCTTGCATTTAGGATTCTTTAGAATAATTCATTATTTCAATGCATACATGGTAATTATCACTGCTTTCCATGAATCTTTTCCAGTTGAAAACAAGACTCCTCATCTTGGTCTCCCCAAGCCTTCACTTAATTAATCTTTTAGTAGGCTCTCTATTAAATAATAACTTCAGCGGTCCAAAAATGGGCACCTAGTGCCATTTGACATACCGTTTGAGTGTCTGAGGTGGCCACACAGGGCTGGTGGATGTCATAGGTTGTGTGAAAGAGATTTGTCCCTTTTGGAGCAGCATCTGGAGGCTGAGTGAGTGAGTGTGTCTGAAAAATGAAATTCAATACATATATTTAGACAAGTGAATCTTATGCTTTGTGTTTCTATCCAGAATCTTATGTGGAAAACAGTGTGAGGGAGGATAGTTTTCATACAAGTTGTGACCGAGTTTAAGAGCAGGAAAAAACTGTTCACAAAAAAACCCGAACAGCTTATATTGCTAGTCCAGAATATTAAAACTACTGATAATTTATGCAAATATTTAAGTTTCCTTTAAGATCTTCAAGCAATGTTTAGAGGCCTGCTTTCCATATATTCCTGTAGTAATAAGAATTATGCAAACATGTTAATAGAAACGTATGCCAGGTACAGCTAATGTTCACATTAGCGAAGATATGGTTTGGACATCCCAGAAAGGGATGAGTATAGAAAATGCATAGCGTGTGAGACACTTCATATGTGAAACACTTCTGTGTGGCAGGCTTTTGTATCTCTTTTGCTGAAATTGTCAAACTGATTTAAATGATTTGCACAAAGTAAAACAAGTGGAACTGTAGGACTGTATGTTTGGGGGAAAAGGCTGGGGAATGAATGAGAAAGCAGATTTCGGCTTGCAGTAAATGATAGCAATGACCTTTTAAGTATTCTCTGTTACATCTGGCTAAGGAGTGCTTTCTACAGGCCACTAGTACTCAATTGTCCAGGCCATGAAAATGCAAAAGTTAAGTGCGATATCTGTTTCAGCCCTGTAGTAATTCTTATTTAACTCCAGAAGTCTGTGTTCCAGAATCGTTTTAAATTCATTGCTGGACTAAAATTAAAACCTACTTCTGTTAAAAGAATATCACTAGCAAAGAGTTCACTTTACATCCCTTCAGTAGTTACTTAATGCAGGTTTCCTTGTAGAATTATATTTGTATGCATGCTTGCATTATGTATATGATGTGGAGTGACTCAGACATAACTGAGATTATAAATAATGCATGCTGAATAATATAGAAAAAGATTCCATTAAAAAAAAAGTTACTTGAAAGTTCACATGAAGTGACCTATTCCTCACACATGGTGCTATCTTTTCTTTTTGATTTGGGAAACTGGGAAGATTTATTGCTATTATTTCTTTAGCCGAAGGTGGAATCCACAGTGAGCTAAATGTTGCCGAAGTGTTCTGGAGCCTCAGAATGCTTCCTGCTTGCCAGTAGGCTAGGGGCAACGTCACAGCATATGTAAAACAGATATAAAATGCGTCAAGAAAATAAAAAGAAAAGGAGAGCTTTTGGAAGACTTTACATGATAACAGAAAGGGAGCTTTGCAAATTTTGAATTTGTGAAAGTGGTATCATGCAACAAAGTTTGGGTTTTTTTGTTTTTGTTTTTATTTTGTAACAGCAGTTTTGTGGGAAGCAGCCACTGTTTGACCAGTTATAGGAAAATATTGGCAGAGGCTATGTGCCAACAGGTATCACAAACAAGGTGAGTGATGATGAGCAGAGTCTGATGCTTAACTTTGGAAGAGCTAGTGGCAAGCTGAATTTGCCAGTTGGTAGGGTGCCAAGGAAAAATGACTATAGGGGCTGTATTTTATATGGAGGTGTGGCAGTATGTACTGGAAAGCAGAGAAAATAAATGGGGGAGAAGGTGAAGGCAAGCGTTAGTTCATCTTAGAATATGGTGTCATGCAAAGAGAAGTATTCACAGTGTCTGAAATAGGAAACACTGTTGCAAATGTTTATAAAAGACAAATGCAGAGAAATGAGAGGAAGGAACAGGTTTGTTCTGCTAATGCTGAAGGTGAAGTTTTGTAATACATTTCAGGCTGCTGTAACTCAGGATGTTGCCATAAGGGACAGTCCTCCTCTCCTCAAGCGTATTCCTAAGCTCTGCTTTACACCAGCTCTGTTTCTTGTACTTGCCTGTTTTAAGGAATTATAATTATTCGTTTTCAAAGGTTAATTTCAATGGGGAGAGTCAGCAGTTGCATCAGGGCAAGATTAAACTTGTAGTAGTGAGAACATAGTGCCAGGACATAGGGGATGAGCAGGACCATCCTTTTTTGTGGCAGACTGCAGTTTGGTTCACTTAAATCTGTACTGTGGAACCACTCCCTAAGCTAATCAAAAACCTTTTCCTCTCCCTTTCTCAGGTAGAGCAGAGATCATACGTTTCTGCATACCTTATGCTTCGGGTTGCATCGTTACAGAGAGCCTCGTCTTGGTTTTCTAGCATGATAAATGATTTTATAGCTTATCTATTTTTTATTTATATATTTTTAAAGACTTCCAAATGGTCTAGGCTGGTTTAATCTTTCCCCTGAAATTTTAGTTTTCTTGTTCAGAAGATCAGGGGAGTTGCAAGACTAAGAAAACCACACCTATAAACACAGTAAAACTTGTTTCCCTTTGTGGCTCTGGGCTGAGACTATACATAACAGTAATTGATTATTTGGGGTGGCAATGAACTGGGGATAATAGATTTCCAAGCATGCTGCCTCTAAAATAGCATACAATGTCAAAGTGAGCAGCACGATAGATTTATCTTTTTTCCTGCTAGTTTTCTAAAATGTATATTCACCTTTTCCTGACATATACTGTCTTCTGGTGGCAGCTGCAATGATTGTAAGCATTCTGATTGCTGAACAAAACGTTTCATTTGGAAGTGTTGCTGACTACACAACAGGGTTAGTTCTGTGAAGGGGAAGCAAAATAAATGAAGGGCATGAACAACAATGTTTATTAATAAAAACTTAATAAATTAAAAGGGTCTGTAAATTCTCATTGTCCTATCTACTCAAATGGCCAACCTCACCTCATGAAGCTATTCTTAAGTACAGGCTGATCTCACTGGAATGCTTACATGCCCTGTATCCGTGGATTTAATATAGCAGCACTGCATAAATTCCTACTGAGAGGTTACTGCTGTGACTGTTTAAATTAGCAGACTCCAAGTCCAATCACTGAGTAGAATGGCCAAATTGCATCCATTAAACTCTTATGATCAAAAAAGAGAGAAGTTGCAATGTTCTACATGAGGTAATGTAGCCTTTACATCTGTGAACTGAGAACAACAAGCAAAAATCCTAATGAATTAAGCTTTTCCCTTCCACAGAGAAGAAACCATTCTCTCTGTCCATTTCAGCTGGACTCCAGCTTCAGTTTACAAGGCTGTTACACAAGTAGCCTGATAAATAAAGAAATTACAAAGAAAATAACAAATGGTTTCTTTCCTGTTCTCAAGAAATGTTGGAAAGAAACAATTTTGTCGTGACTGAAGAAACTATGTGGAGAGACAGTGCAATTAGTTGCACTCTACTTTTTTTCACTGCTTGCAGGATCAGAAGGAAATGCTTTTATTAAGAACACGGAAGGTATAAATGAGAATGGTCTGTAATAATTAGCGAAAAAGATTTCGGAGCAAATCACTTAAAGCTTGTGATCCCACATCCTCTCCTTGCCTTCTTCCTTGTAGAAATTGAAAAGGTGGCAGGAAACTTCAGTGGTTTTTTTATGGAATATCTTTATGGGGCCTGTTTAGATCAATATAAAAAGAAATTATTTAAGAAAGGAAATCTGTCATGTATGCACTTACATAAGCAGAGTAATGTTTTTCTCATACATTTAAAAGTAAATAGCAATTAGATAAGTAGTCTAATTTTATTTCAGATCAAACTAGAAACAACTTGATCTCTCATTAGAGGAAATACTAACTCCCTGATATTGAAGCTACACATCTAATAAATATCTTAGGCAATTAGACGTTCCTGTATTAAAAAAGATGTACTTAAGAAAATAAACATCTGAGGAGTGTATTTGGAACCAGCTTCCAGGCTTCCTAAAGTTTAACTTACATGTATTTGTATACCATGTTTTGTTTTATCTTAACGTAAAAGCTAATTCTTCAGCTTGGTCTGAATTTACCAGTTTCAAACCACAGGTTCAAACACAGTGGTAACACTGTTTTGTAACTTAAGAACAATCATACGGACTGCAGTATGAAACTCTTAAGCTTACTCCATTGCCAAGTTAAATCATTCTTTTTCCTTGTCTTGGATGTCTTGGTGTCTTATGTTTACAAATAGAAAGCCAATCCTGAAGCCTGTTTTCATTCCAGAACTGTTTTCTGTTTCTGTTTCTTGTGTCCTTGCTCCTTCACAACCACTTCACAGGCATCCAGTGTTTTTTATTGTAGTGCTTACTTGCTCATGGCCAACGTTCAAGTCATGTTTCTTCTTCTTCCTTAGTGTATCTTATTAAATATTTTGAGAGCAAAATCTCTCATTTTCCCCAAGCTTATAAAGGGATCTACCAAAGGTCCAACAATGTGAGCTTGAAGGAAACGAGGCAGATTTTCACCAGAATCTGTTGCAGTTCAGTCAGAGCACTGTCAAAAACAAGCAGTCTCTCTGGAACATTTCTATTATCATGCATTACAAATTCTAGTGAAAAAATACTTCATTGCTTTTTGTCTGCCCATGTCTAAATATAGGTAGACATATGGGATCTGTGATGACATTTTGCAATAGAAGGCAAAATGAAAGATGATAGAAAATTTATTTGGTAAGCAGGGGAAAAATGAAATGAAAATGAAAAATCACTCCATACGGATATATGAATTTTGCTAAGTGGGGATATGGGAGTAGTGCTTCCATCAGTGCACACGAAGTGGTCTGAAACAAGCAAATAAAAATAAAACTGTAGTCCCCTGTAGTAAATAGGGACGAACCCATACTGAATGCTCGAAAGAACAGATATCCTGTTTCTGTTATGTGTGGATCTAAGCCCATAACCTGTCTGGCCCTTTCAGCAATTCAAAAAAATGTAGCTCATGTGTCACATGAAGTATTTCATCTAATTTCTGAATAAGCCTCTGATGAATTATCACCATTTGTAATTAAAATTTAAATGTATAATCCTGACAGTCACTGAGCATGAACACATTCTTGTCATGTGCCTGCCAGGGAGGCCTCTAGTCTGAAGATTCTAGGAACAAGTTTGGATATATCCCTGCCAGGTACAGATTTTTAGATCCTTGTCTTTGCTGTTGATAGAATCAGTCAGATATCAAGTTTGTAGTCCAAAACTGTATGCACAAGTAAGTAGAAACATTTTTGTGTGTACCTATTTATCATTTTAGGGATGTAGAATTTGTGGGTTCCCCCTGCCCTCCCAACTTGTGCATGACTACTGATCATCAAATAATTACTACTGATCATCAAATAAGAGAAAGAGTGTCTGACTCGATGCTCAGGACCACTGGCACTTACAGCAGGCCCTCAAAAATTCTGTGAGCCAGGCTGGTATTTAAACTATATTGTCATTATTGCTGTTGATGTAGGAATTTATTCTTTACAGTGCACCCTTCCATTTACCCTTCCATTGACATCATCAGTATTTGTTTCTAAAACTATAGCAATCTTTTCTCCTTGCCACCAAAGACTCTCAAGATGTCTCTCTCCATCTCTGTGATAATAATAATAGTGTATCATGATGTTTCAGTGGAACATTCCCTTATTTTCAGTATACTTCCAGTTGTTTTGCATATACCCTAGCTTCTTCAGAACCTACCGTCTTGCTCACATCTTCTCATTGCACAGGACTATGCAAGACATTATGCACAGAAATTAGTAAAACTGAAAGAGTAAAGAAATATGTTCTACTATCTGAGAACACCTGCACCAGCTGCTTGTATTTACCATTATATAAAATGTGCTGAAGTAGCCAAATTCATTTGTTAGAACAGCAATAATTATTTTCACTCATGTAGTGCAATTCATCTGTAGTCATGAGACACTCCTTTCATTGATGCATTTACATTACAAAACATAATAGCTTTGGAAAATGAGAACTCCCACTTCATAACATGGTATTAAGCATGCTTAGTGGACAACAAACTGATGTTTCCCTTTTGCCAATGAATGACATGTCTATTTGCATGTGAAGTATTAGAGTATGCTTACTGAAATATGTAATGTGTTGCTTTTATTGGGTTTTGTTTGTTTTAGAGTCATGGAGGTGAATATGTGCAAATCTTTGTTAAAAATTGAATGGCTTGAGTTTGCTGGATTTACAGCATTTGTCCCAATTAAAGCAAAAATATTGTTTTGGGTAATTAAAAATAAAAGTTAGATTTTTAAAATGTGCAAAACTAAACCTAAATATAGGATCCTGAAATGCTTAGCCTGATTTTTTAATAGTGCTGAATACAGAGTTCCTATTGGAAATTGTGCATTTAAGACTATTTCTTTATTTAAATGTTAAAAAATATTTTTAGAGGTGGAAAATATAGTGTATTTGCTAATGTTCTTTTCTACATATATTATTATTGAAAATCTCTAGCATAGAAGGAGAAACTTAATTGTGCCAGTAAATGAGGTGTCTGCTTATAGAATGCAGATGTGAGGAAGGGGAGAAATAAAGCAGAAATTTTAGCAGTTCTGTTTAAACAGTCTTTAGTGATTGAAGCTTATTATGCCACACTTACTTACCCACACAATTAATTACTGTACTATAATTATTATAAGGTATGATTTTATTTAATGCAAAATATATTCTTTCTAAGGTATATGCCCCTATTAAAGTCACAGATAGGAGAATACGAGTAAAGGTTGGATGAGACAAAGACTATTTTTGTCAAAAGCGATGATCACCTTCAGTTGGTTCACAGGAGTATTTAATTCTAAGGACAACAGGGTAAACATATCTGCCCTTACTCATTCCAGTAGACATTTACACTATTGTAAATAAGATCAGAATTTGACCCTTAGTTTTAATAGACGCTCATTTTTCTTTAGCATTTTTGAATACTATTGAATACATCTCACCTATGGAGAGATGAAAGCCAGGCCATTCAGCAGTGTTGTGAAAGGACTTCAGAGAATTGCTGCAGTACCAGGCATTTCTGATTGTGTGTTTCTTTCTATTGCTTGCTTCCTTTCTTTCTTTCATTCTTTTTGTTGACCATCTGAAGACAGGTTTGGCGCTCAGCCAACTACCTAATGCCAAAACTGTGTGATACGCACTTGCCTCTTGGTATGGGAATGTGAAGGGAGGGATGAGGACAGGCTTTTCTGATTTAGACTGATTTAAGACTACATTGCTTAGGTGGTAGAACTCTGGTAAGTCATTAATAAGCCTTCAGAAAAAGCTTCAAGCTATTCCTTAGAGACAGGAAGAGACTTCTGGTGGTTTCCTACTCTACACTTCCCAGAGATAAAATTTAATTTGTTATATTTTTTGTGTAATGGTTGCATTATTGTTATGGCCGAATACAGAAAGCAGATTTAGCATAGATTAGGAGTTTGTCTTCATAAAGATAAAAGAAGCATTGTACAGGGAGTCTGGCAGAGCACTGAGGTTATGCCTACAATATTGCAGTAAGGCCAGCACAAAGTATGAAATGCCAGTCTTTGTAACCCCTTATGGTTTTGATCCCGTGGTCTAAATTAAAGGAAATATTTTTCAAAGTCTTATTGATTCCTAAGATTCATGCCTAAGAAACAATAAACGTAAACGTTTTAGGTATTATACAATGCTAGGTTTGAATTACTGGCCAATGGCCTTGCTTTGGGGAATGCCTCTGATGAGGGTCTCCCTTCTTATGGTGAGAATAGCTTGTGGAATTTTGCTGCTGACTGCTGACTTAAACTTTATCAGTCTCTTCTAATTTAACTTAATTTCTAAGTGTTTGCCTCTGGGACTGTTTGCAATAGTCTTGATTTCCACTAATACGATGGTAATAAAACTGTGGGGTTTAACATATGCATCTGAGTGCATGTGTCCTCATTTTCTGTCAGGAGTGCAGGGCAGAGCTGGCCATTTCTTACTTAAATAAATCTGTAAGGAAATGCAGCTCTGCAGGCTTTATAGTTAATCTTGATGTAAGATTTTGTCTAATACTTGATTATATTGTTGTAACACACAGTTTGTATTTAGCTATGAGAGTATTTGCTTTGAAAGTATGCTTATTTTTTTTTATTACTGTTCTGGCCAGCCAGGAATGCATAATTTCTCATTGCCTCAATACATTAATATTTGCACATTTATATAACTTATCATAAAACCTATAAAGGATGTTACAAATATTGATGATGCTTTTATAGAAATACTTTCTCTTGACTCTCAGTTTCCCAGTGAAGATATCAGTCTAGGTCCCCAGATGTCTGTGTGATCTCTTTAGCACATATCCCAAGTGATCGTTTCTTTGAGCTTGATCCTGAAGAAGAGAGTCATTGTCAGTTCTCTCCTGTTATACTTAACATGTTTCATGATACAATCTATTGCTTATGAAAAAGAAGTGAAAACTTCATTATTAATATACATATTTAAAGACAGATTAGGGTAAAGGATGAGAAGGTAGGACCAATTCCTTTAGGGAGCAGAAGCGTGAGTCTACTAAGGACCTGAGATGCAAGGAAAAGAACTGGGCTAGTTTTGGTGACAGGAGGTTAGGGAAGAGGAAAAGGGATTACATTGGATGCTAACAGGTAGATTTTGTTAATTTAGAAGTCCATTACTGACAGGCATGAGGGAACAAGTGGGAGAAGGGGCTGGAAGGAGTGTATTTGGGAAATAGAGCAAGTGTAGCTCATGAGGGGAGATAGTGACAGCTGGGCAGAGAAGTCTTAGCAATCTGAGCTGGTAAGAGTAGCTTAAGTTAAGTAAGAGAATGGGGACAGAGCTAAGCTTTGTGGCCTCCCATCCCTGAGCCCTTTAAGTTTAACTAAATGTATTAATGAGAACTCTGATTTGGGAATACAATGTGGTATACAGTAGTAAGTAATTGGATCCCATTTGTCTCAAATTAGGTATCCAGAATTAGCAGATACTTTGACCTTACACTCCATTTGTGTCAACTCCCTTTCTGTATAATGGAGATAATAATAGATCCTCATCTTGATGAAGGCCTGTGGAAAATAATTAGGGTTGGGAAGCACTCTGATGCTAGTGTAATGCATGCCACAGACCAGCTCATGAGGGTAATTAATAATTCTTTATCAACTCACAGTTGAATAGTATGCAGCAAATAAGGCATGAGGTCACCTATTAAATGATGTGGGTAAAAGTTAAATAGTTTCATATTAAGTGATGTGATTATGTAATTAAAACCTGTGTGAAAATTGCATCTGCTCAAGAGGCACAGTTAAGTTGGCAGAAGCGATCTTAATTCTGTTATTTCTTACCTTTGGGGTGCCTTTGTTTGCAATTGTAACATTATTTTAACCTACGTTTTGGGGGAAACGTGGCATGTGTATCAGAGAATGTGCTTGGTGACAGGTAACCTGAGGGGTAACTTGGTAAGTCTGACATACGTTTTTCCTGTATTTGATATAACTTTAGAATTATGTAACCTTGTGCTTAAATAGAATGTCTTTCTCTGTGTTAGTCATGCGTGAAACATGTTTTAAAGGAAATACTAAGTATCCAAAATACATTCTAAATCTTGAAATATATACATGTGAATGTATAGCTGAAGTTTTAGGGTAAAGCAAACTGTGTCTCACTGTTAGTGTCTCACCTTGTATTTTTGGTCCACATATAGTGCCAACTGCAGTATCATTTTCTGGTAGTACCATCAGTGCAGTTTCACTGGGAAACATGAGATAAGAATAGACATCTTGTTTGCAGTCAGAGTATATAGGCTCCTGAGGCTAACAGGAGACTCTTGCCTCTGCTCCAAACAAAATACAGTAGTGGGTGGATAAGTCATAGCAAGGAAAATAAACTTCTATAAGGCTATCTTTAATTGCACATATAACTTCGAGAGCTAATGTGTATTCAAAACATTTGGCCTTCAAAAACTTACTGTAGATGTACTGCATTCTTTGTTTTGTTTCTTGTTTTTGGAGAATGTGAAGCTTCCGACTTGGAGGATCCTGTTTATTCTCAGTAGTCTGAAAATAGAAGCAGGTAAGAAGATAAATGAGGAGTTTGAGCTGCAGAGGGGAATATTGTGTACTTTATCTGTATGTAAAGCAGAAAAAGATCACTTCCTCTTGAAACTGCTAAGATTTAAACTCTGTTAGGAAATACACTTACTTCTGTGTTTTGAGTTTTTTTATGACAGACCTCTCAAACTTTTAATGATCTGTTGTGAATTTTTCCTCTGGAAAGTCATTTATTTCTTATAGAACACTTCCATTTTCTTGATATTTTAGTTTAGTTTATCACCTCCCACCTTCCACCCAAGTTGGATGTGTGTAGGTGGGGCACTTATTCTCTGCTGGGAATGGTATTTTTGTTTTATGGTGTTTTTTTTTTTTAATTAGCTTTTTCTTGTTAGCATCCCATGAAATGTAATTTGTTCAAACAAGAATAGAGGTAAGAGAAATCCAATATGAAGCTCCCATGAGGAATCATGGCACTCTAAGAAAATACCACTCAATCCCCAAGTGTCTTGATATAAAACACATTAATTTAACAAGAGGTAGTAACAAGATTTTCTGATGTGAGAGTGTCAGAATGTTTCATTTAGCTTAATTGAATATATCAAAATTAAAAAATTCAGTGTTTCTGAATTTCAGCGTTTCATACTAGATAAAAACAAATATTGAAGAGCAACATTTTCTAAGGACAGCTATTCCTATTTTTGCACATTTTTGTTTAATTTTGTAAAAAAAAAATTTAACTTTAATTCAGTTTGTTCAGTGGCAAATATCAGACACTAATCTCTTTAGTCCTACTAGAGTTACAGTTAATATACAGATATTACAGTGTCCTCATTATATCTCCTCCTGTTCTGCTCCCTTTCCATCAAAAGCAGAACTAGATTTGAGAGCTAGACAGTGAGCTCTGAGGCTGCATCTCTGCTTACCTGCTGGGACACATCTTATGGTCCCACAAGATGCTCTTCTCTCATCCTGATTTGGAGCTATTGAGACCTCATTGCAGACCTCTCTAGACTAGTGGCTCAGGCAAAATCAGGAGGATTTGAGAGAGGATCCTTTAATGACAGCCTGAAAGGCTGATTGCAAAGAGCCTGAATTCTCTGTTTAGGGGAGATCTACCGAAAGGAGTAGTTATCAACGCACGGGATTCTCTCTTCTTGCTTGTACCTGTGAAAAATAAAAGGCAATATTAATTTGGTCCAAGCTGTAATCTTTACGACCTAATCAATGTGTACAGAAGGTGTAGAACGTTTTAAGCGTGCCAGAATCATTCGGATTATTCTGAATTAATCTATGCCAAATTCAAAAGCAATTCCTAAATTTGCATCCACTTATTTCCAGTGCCGTGTCAATAAAATAGCTGTAATGACTTTTACAAATTATGAACTCAGCTCTCAATTTCAAATATTTTCTGTAGTTGATATCAGGGTCCATTTTATACTTCCTGCTGACTGCTCTGCTTGCAGCTATTGAATTCACGTATAATGACTGACTGAGTTCAGAAAGAAATTGTACTGATTTTTAATATTATAAATCCTTGTAGTTGCAAATTTACTTTACTTTGTTTTCTTTGGGAACTGTACTGTTTATCTCAGTGATCAAAGAAAGAAGAAAAAATCAGTATACATCAACAATATACAGCAATGGTACCCTAATTTTCCTTTGAGTCTTAATACAATTACTAACAAAAGGTTTGACTGGGTTGTGCTGAGGAAATGGAAAGATGAAGGTTATCTGTAGTATCTTTGGCTCGTAGGAATTCAATGCAAGCAAAATACTGAATGTGCAGTGCATAGAGTAATGATGTGAAGGGGCAAAAGAGGAAGGCTGTAGACAATGGTGAGCCAAGAGTTCATTTAGATTCCATCTGGATACTGAATGCTTATCTATTTCATAAGCTTTATTTTCCTTTTATTCCCAATAACAGGCATATAAGTTATTTCTTTTTTTCCTTTCTCTGTCTCTCCCTCTCTTTTTTAATCTACTAGTTGTTCTTACTTTCACAGGATTTTATTTAAATGGATTTCTTGGTCAAATCTAAACGTAACAATCTTTAGAAATAATATTGAATACTTCCAAAAACTTATAAGCTATAGTATTATTATTTAATTAGCTGTGTGTCTTTGCTGCTATGACTTAAACCAAATTTCAGTCTATGAGTTGATGTCATTAATATTATCATATTTTCTGTGCTCTGCTGATCTAACACAAGGAGCTCTGCTTGTGCCCCAGGTTGCTACTGGTGTGAGTGCTATACAAATACTAAACACAAGACAGAGTTTGCAATCTAAGTATTGAAACCTAAGTAGGAGAAGCAAGAGGTAGATACAATCAAAACAAAACAAAATCAAACCCATGGCAAAATAAATGAGACCTTGAGACCTTACTGTACCTCTTACTACATTCAGCCTGCTACTAAATGCTAAGCAGAGAACATTGTGTCCTATAGCCTTACAATGAATTTTTAAAAAGAGCAGTACTTGAGTAATATGTACTTATTGGTCACCATGGCACCTTTAACATAGTACCGCTGCAGTCTTGAAAGTCTTTGAGACTCGTAGGTGTTGGCCGCTGAGTTAGTCAACCTATCCCTTTGGCATAAAGAATGTAAATAAATAAGTAAATATAAATAATATAATATAATAATATAAATAATATAATATAAACATAATAAGCAAATAAATAAATAAAGCAGAATCGCTTTAACAGATGAGATTGCAAGACAGACATTACAGGTCAGGTGGAAGAGCACTCGCATAAGCTACAAAAAAACAGGAGAGAGAGGATCTAATGATAGTCTTCTATAATAGTCGTGGGGCTAAATTATACAATCTCTCACAGGGATGTGAATGGGAGTATGCATGTGTGTACATACATGTACCCCCCCCCCCCCACACCTGTATATGTCTGAGCCTGTGCTTCATTTTATTTCTTCCTTCTGTGTTTAGGACCCCCTCATAATTTTGCTAGGTTCAGTTGGAGGGATTTATTTGTGAAAAGTAAGGATTTATTTGTATAAAACTTATTTGTCTGTTTATTTTGGCCCTGCACTAGGACCTCAGACTCAATGGTAGATGCAATCCTTCCTTCCTTCTCAGAAGCATACGGATATTTTGAGACAAGTTCTTTCACATTAGTAAAGGGCCTTTAATTTCAATGATTTCTGTAACAGTCAAACTAATTTGTAACTAAAGAAAAGGATCAACTATGCAGCTCATGTTGTTGTTGGAGATTTGAAATTCATAGGCAGTTAAATTTAGGTTTAGATGGCATTAAACTTAAAAATTGCTTTATCCTCTAATGGCACAATTTAAAATCTTATGTTAAATTCAATGCAATTATAGGCAAGAAGCTCATCATTACCCTCATTAAGATGAAGAGTTGTTTCTCCTGCAGAGGAAATGGGGGAAAATGCCAAGCTTGATAATTAGCCTTGGGGAGGGGGGCACTTTTTTGTTTTCCTTTGATTCCATTTACAAATCTGTCCAGAAGCCTGACCATGCATAACAGTTCACTAGTGGGGCCTTGTACTTTTCTTCTAAGAGGACTGCCACAGAAAGGGCCTTTTATTAATATGCATGAAAAGCTAATGGCTTTATTTGCTCAGAATAATAATAAATTCATGTCTATGGCCATCTGTCTATGTTTTTCCTCTTGCTTAAAAACAAATGTTGAAGTGACCACGTCAAGTTCTGAAACTGTATTTCATTAGAACTTATCGCCTGCACTGTATTATAAAACTTGATTCCCTTTCTGAGTTTCAGGCTGTGGTATTTTAAGTATTAGTTACTAAGAAGTGACAATCCTTGCATATATGAACACTTTTTAGTGTTCTAAAATATTTCAGGAGTTTTATTTAGATGTAATAATTTAGAAAAAGGCTGTGGAAGTCTCTAAGTCTCACTTAAGAATGTGGTGCCCTAATGAATGGTTGTGGTAGGATTCATTACGGTAAGAAAATTCGGTAAGTTGTGTCTTATGTATGGTGCATTTTCTATGGCAGGAGAACTTGTTCGTGACAATAGGGTTTAATATATCATTTGTCACTTATATCGCTGTGTTGCAGCAAGTAATGCATAGGAAGGAAAACCCTGGAGGCTACTTTCCCTGATACTTTTCTTCTCCACCATCCCTTCCAGTATTGAGTACTTATGCTATATGGAGCTAGGTGATTGTTTATTTAAAGCCATTCTAAATAACTGAAAAAAAGGAGCAGTCTGAAGAAGAATTTCCGGTGGATGTCAGAATATATAAGAATGCTAAATTAAATTCTTCATGAAGGTTATTAAGAAGTAGAGATGTCAGATCTGTAAAAGGTACATCAGTACAAAAAATAAAATGCCTCTTCCAATAAAAATTTTAAGGCAATCGACAGAGAAGCATGAAGCAGAAATAAGGTATACTTTGTAGAAATTCCAGTATGTTCCAGGGATTTAAAAAAAAAAAAAAAGGTCCCACAGCTGTAAGAATGGTTAAAAAATGTTAAATAAGGAGGTGAGTTGCTTTATAATACCTATATCCTTTTATATTTTAACATGTACTCTTTAATAAGGTAAAAATGAGATTTTGTTGCAACTCCATGAGCCTTGGCTGTATGGCAGGAAAACCTCAGATGCCATAAATTACAAGATACATGATGTAAACTTCAAAGGCTCAACACCAGCTTTTAGCCAAAAGGTATTATGCAGTAGATGGAGCTTTAAAAGAGAATTAGGCACAAACTGAATATTTTTAATTCCAAGTATGTAGAGTAAAAGTATCTCTGGTGCTTAGGCCGTGTTATATGTTGCCGTAACTGAAAAATAATAAGTCGCTCAAAAGTCTTCTCTACCGTTTGCTTTTCATTTGTACCTGACTGTGGAGCGCAGAGCTAGGCCAACTCTTCAGTCCCCCTTCCCACCCCAGCCGAGCCCGGGCCTGAGGGCGCGGGGCCTGGACGCTGCTCGCTGGCCCGGGGCGGAGCGGAGGCACCCGACGAGGCTCCTGCGGCCCCTGGTCCCCGCGGTGCTGTGTCGGAGCCAGCCACGGCGCGGGCAGCTGCTACCCCGGAGAGGGGCTGCAGAGCAACTCAGGGCTGGGGGTGCTGGCGCAGCAGCAGCCACAGGAAGGAGACGTTCAGGTGCTGCTTTCATAAATGACTTTGACAGGATTTTGTCATATTCAGGTAGCCTCACCTGCAAGTGGTGGTGGTTAGCTCGCTCTCTCTCCTTTTTGTTCTCTGGGATTTTCATGGAAAATACTGCTTTCTTCTGTCTTCAGAACAGAGCAAACACAAATGCTTAGAACAGCCCCAAGCAAACCTGGAGCTAAAAGCAGCCCAGGAGACTAGTAATGGTGTGCAGAGTATTCCCTGTCTAAATGGATGATTACAATGTGTTTTATTTCAAGAGGAAACGGAGATTACCAATGGAGTGTTTGGTAGCTATGCAAAGGCAACGCAGATTATTTACCCTTGTCTCCGGGCTGCAGTTTACTAGAGTAACTGAGAAATATGGATAATGCCAAGTGAACCTGTCCACCGAGCTATATTCAAGGTGGATTTGTGGCTTTTCATGTGTTAAATGTTTAGAATATTAAAAATTGTGCATGACATGCTCCATGCTATTCTGCCTTGTTTTTGTACAATTGTTGTTGTGAAAATAGTAATTTGTAATTTTTTTTGAGATAAATGTGTTTGTGAAACTTGATATTGTTCAAAATCTGTACCACAAAATTTTCAGAACCAGGCAAACTCCAAACTAGTCTTAGAACTGTTGTAAAAGGTCTCATACTACACTTGAGAAGTTCTTTTGCATTTTAAACTCCAGTGGATATTTTAAACAACCAAGGGAGTCGCATAGTATTTTGAAATTAAATGTTTGCAAGGCATTCAAGTCAGCTTCAGCTCTTTAATAATTTTAGGCATGTTTCTCTAGAGTCGTCATTACCCTTTCTACCAAAAGCAGCACACTCTAATTTTATTTAGAAAACAAAGCTACATATAAAAGTAATTCTACAGGAAACTTTGGTAAAGTTCTGATTAGAGAAAGCTGTAAAATCTGTGAGGCATAAATGGCAATGTTCTTGTTATTTTCCTTATAATGACATTATAATCAGTAACTCAGTAGTTAGCAAGATTCAGATTTAACACTTCCTGATTGTAAGACAATATGAAATGTTTTCTAGCTTGTTCAAGAAATGACATTGATTTCTATCTCATTCCTCTGCCTTTTGATTTTTTTCCCCCCTGAGTCTGCAGTACAGTCTTCTGACATGCTTGTATAAAAGATGCTGTATAAAATAAGGGAGATCAGTCCTTGAGATACCTCTCCGTAGGGTTCAAGACAGATTTCTCAATTTTCATGAGAACTGAGCCAGAGCTCCAAATTTACCTTCAAATACGTAAGCGTTGTGGTACTGTCAGTGGAATACATACTACTTTGTACCATAATGCACACAGTTGTGTGTGCATATATATGTATATGCCCATAAATATGCCTTTTCCTAAATATTTCAAGTTTCCCTTTCTTATGAGAAGCCTTGACAATGTAAATTATCAGTTAAGACTAAATGGAATATGCAGGTAGCCTTCACCGGAATTTTAAAAAATCTTTTGCAGTAGAACACATATCTTGGCTTTACTCATAATGTAATTGCATAGAAATCAGTGGAATTATAACATAATACAGCGAGTTTAACTGAGTGGAAAGTAAGATTTTAAGGTTAGTTCTATTTATTAAAAATTTATACTGTTTATGAATACACTCACTGTTGCAACTCACTGGTTATCATAGACCACAGACTCGGCATTTACACTGTTCTGTATTATCCTTTCAGAATGCTTCTGCTTCTGTAAAATGTTAAAGCATATCAAATAAAGATTCATATGGACAAATAATGTCAGTTCATGCTAGTCTGAGTTATGAAAAGCATAGCAATGCTTTTGCAAACATACCAGTGCAAAGAAAAAAGCAATACGGAGATTTGTTAATAATGTAGATGATGCATTCATTGATTCTCCAATAATTCTCCACCTTTGTTTTTACTGACTTCTTAAACAGGCTACAGACAGGAGCTATTGAAAGCCCTAGCTATATACATTATTTATCTAATGAATATTAAACCATGCTAATTGTCAGAGCACCAGCTCTTAAACTCTGACACACGATCCAGTGGATCTGATTATATGAGGAATCAAAAAAAAAACAGGACTGATCTTGTAACTTTAACCCTAAATCTCTTTTTAGCGCTTTCTTTCAATAGTAACTTCTTCACCTCAGTGCCTAAGGTAAAGCTGACCTTGTGGATCACAGTCATTTCCATACTTTGTTCTGTCAAGTTCTGTGGTTAGACAAAGTTTTGCAGGAATTATAAAACAGTGACTGATTTGGAAAAATAGGGAAGAATTGCAGAAGAACAGTACACTTCTGGGATCTGCTCGTAAAATGAGGGCTGGTCTTGGGGAGTAGCATTAAAAAAAAAAAAAGTTACCATCAGACATACATATCTGATGTACAAAAACCAAGACCCTTAAAAAGATCTTTAGAATGAAGGGATATGTATGGAGATCATGTATGTATAAGTGTTTTGGAAGACTAGTGTGATTTCCACTAGGCAGTTGATTTCAGGAAATAATTAAAGGCATTTTGATTAAGAAATACACAGCTTTTAAAATTATCATTAGTTTTGTAACCTAAATTTTTGTATCTTTCTTTTTCAAAAGTCAGCTTCCTCATTTTAATATATTGAGTACATTTCCTGTTTAGTCTCTTTGCAGTGCAGATTGTTTGTGATCAGTTATTTCACCTATTTAATTCCATGAGATTATGATATGATAATCTACTTGCAGTGCTCGTCCTCTTGCACTATAAGGTCAGGAAATTAAAAAGCAATTTGCATTCTTGATGAGTGAGAATTTCTTTAATTTAATGCCTTGTTTTTGTTGTTGTTGCTAGAATATCTGGTTCAATTACTGCGTAGATAATAGCTGATCTAAACAGACATATTTCATTAGTTCATTACTTGTACATTTCAGGATCATTGTCACTTTCTTACTACATAGTGTACTTTTGGTCTTTTTATTAATAACATTTTTATGGAAATCCTGGCAGTTTTGAAAAGATTAAGTTTTGGAACATATTTATCACTAACACAGTTGCATGTGCAAGAAGTTTGTTTGCTTTTTGAGGGTGGTCAGATACTGAAACAGGTTGCCCAGAGAGGTTGTGGAGGTGCCATCCTTGGAGATATTCAAAACCTGCCTGGGTAGAGTCTTGGGCAACGTGCTCTGGGTGACCCTGCTTGAGCAAGGGTGTAGACTAGATGATCTCCAGAAGTACCTCAAATATCCTGTGATTCTGTGCCACAGGAGTGCTGTGGAGTGACACAAACTGAAAAGTAAGTGTACATGCTACTTTCAGCTCTCACCACACTTATTCATTTGTATGATGATAGTGCAAGAAATGAGAGAAGGAATGACTGTAGCAGAGAACAAAAGAATGCCATTTTGAACATGTCCCCTTTTCAATATTTTTGATTGTATTAACTACAGAACCAGCACTAATAAGTAGAAGCCAACATCCCTGCTTAGTGATGCAGCCAGAAAAAAAAACAACAGCAACAAGCCATTGAGAAAATTTAACTATCAGAACCACTGCGCGCATCATGACCCTTTCAGATGTGCTGAAAGCACGAGTAGAAAAAACAGAAAAAGCTTACTTCACAGAACATATACATACGCAAGAAAGTACAAAATTGAGAAAAAGTTTATAATGAAAGATTAAGAACATGAAACCAAAGCAGAAAATAAATGATGAGAAAGGAAGCTGAATGGAACTTGGAAATGTAGGCCCTGGGATACTAAAGTGTTCTTTCTCCAAAATATGAAAGGGAAAAATTGGGCCAACTGTTGGTAGCCAGCTAAAATGTACAGCTCCCTGCCACCAACAAAAGCAAACAAAAAATCTGTGCTTCAGAGCATGGGGTATGTTTAACAAAATGTTCTCATCATGCCATCTAAAGCTGTACTCCTAATTGTAACAGATTATACCCTCAGTAAATTGGCATCTAAGCTGAAATCTAAACATGAATAGAGCAGCAAACAACGGCAGATAACCCCCTCAAAGGCTGTCCTTTTGCAAATTAACTACAGTTGTGCAGCTTTACCCTTTGTGGCAAGCTATATTCCTACCTAATTAAAATAGAAAATAAATGTAATAAAATTATCAGTGATAGTTGTTTAGGAATTGCTCCCCCGATCAAACTATTGTGCCTTAAGAACTGTGTAAGAACAAATTGAGTCAAAGAAAATATAAAGAAATGTGTACATTCCAACACATATTGTTATTCACTTGTAAACCATATAGTAATACCCATCACAGAACAATGCTTATTTTCAGAATTGAGATGCTTAATATCAAGTTGTCACACTTTTTTTTTTAAAACGTATACACCTGTAGTTTCTGCATTTCTTTGTGCCGTTACACAATAATTTTACAAAATCCTGATCTCCATTAGTAGTTCACTGGATAATGAGCTCGTATGATCATACAGTTTTTTTTCTATATTAATAAGAATTTCTGGGACATAAAGCAGACTGTTTCCTGGAGGTTTTTTCAGAGAGGAGTTTTCTGTTTCGTAGCTACTATATGATGATCACTACCTATGATAACATGCAGGATATTGCACATTCCAGTAGCTGAAGTTTAGTCCGTACTTCAAAGTTCCCTCCTCCCCCCGCAAATGTGGACAAAGGGACTTGAAACACATGGATTAAGATTAGGAATGATAGGAGAGAGATGAAAATGTTCAAAAGAAAATGTGAATGTTCTGAACAAGTCAGATGCTGGAAAAGGTGTATATTTAAGCAGAGTAATCTTGTGCATGTGGATGATAAACAATTTTGATCAGAAAAATGGCTATCAAAATGCAAGGTCATGATGGTAATCAATTTTTACTGATTCCAGCAGGAAATAAAGGCCGATGTTTATCTTTCAGATTTATGTAGTTTTGGACTTTGTTTGTATAAATGGTCAGAGTTTAGTAGTAATACTTTAATGTATGTCATGAGCAATGTCTCCCTCTCCCAGTACCAGGAAATCAATGTAATGGCCCTGCTTTAAATAGAAATAAGCAATCTAACATACCGGCTTTCTTGCATTATACAAGGTAGAGTACTGTTATGCCATAAACTATGGTCAGATCTTATTAGCTTCTCAACAACATCAATTTGCTGCATGTGCATACAGATGAAATGTTAAGTGATGAGATGCTCTCATGAAGAGAGATTTATATGTTTCAGATACCTGTTAGTTATATGCATTAAAGGAGGATATAGTATAGCTGAAGGCTTGGCACTGCCTCAGTCTCTAATAGCAGGACCACCCTTAAAATAAAGTCTAGCTAATTGATCCTATGGAGACACTAATGTTTCTGAGCGACTGGCTGTAACTTGCTATGTCAGGTAGTAGGTTTAAATGTCATTTTGACTCCAGTGATGTATTTTGAAGAAGGTTATGATATTTTGAATCAACTGCTAGGTGTTTTTTTCTTAGTTAGATAGGAGAACAGTGCATAAGTCCAAAATATTTTGTTCTCAAACAAAATAGCTAATTATGTAATGGCAGAATGATCAGTAAAATAGCTTTTTATTTATAAATGTAAACCACAGTTGCATTGATCTCCTATATCAGAAATAATAAAGATGAAATTACAACTGGAACACTGCTTATGAACGTGGGAAAACAAGTGTCTGTTTAATTTGTTTATTCTATCTGGCATGTTCTCTTCTCTTAAAAAAGCTGCTGTTTGTCTTGTCCTGACTTGTACACTCTGGACGAGCACAGCCCTTGAGAGGGCAGGGGAGGGAGCTGGTGACAGCTGAGCATGTTAAGGGAGATGAAGCCTCCAAAGGGCAGGTGGATGAAGGAGAGGAGAGTGAGAGAGTTTGAAAGGAAAGCCTATGGCATAGCAGAGTCTAGGAGACAACCAAAATGGCTGAGAAGACGACACAAGCGGGCCTCGAAGCAGAGGTGGTGTCTACGTTGCCGAGGAGGGCAGACAAACAGATGATCCGGAGAGTGAAAAGTGAAACGGGGGCTGTTGAGGGCCTGACTATGCACTAGGCACTTATCAGGTTTGCAGGTAGGGGGGTTTGTGGGTTTTTTTGTTTTTTTGTTCCCCCCCCCTCCCCGCCCCCTTTGGAGCTGTGGTCTGGTGTCACGGACTGAATGCCTGTGTGTGGTAGGAGCTGAAGAGGGGCACCGCTGGAGCATGCTTCCAAGGTTAACTTTCATCCCACAAGAATGTGATTCAGGTGTTCCCAAACTGCTCTGTGATGCCATCCAAGGCACAGTAAACAGGTATAATCGGGATACTGGCTTCAAAAGTGCCTTCCTGAGCAGAACTCAAATGCTTATGGAGGCGATCCAGAGACAGGAAAGCTTCTAGAGATGTAAGGAGGTCTGTGCAGCATTAATGGCAATACAGAAGCCCACTTAATTGCTTGGCTGAAATTTTATCAGTAGGAAAAGACCTAATGTAGACAGGGGGAGATAGTTTTAAAATGGCTTATTTCTTTATTTGTTTATGTATTTCTGTCTCATTCAACAGACTGAGTTTTCTCTGTTTTGGGAAGTTCATGGTCACAATTAACGTATAAATAAAATACAGCTTTAGAATTAGAAACCTTACTGATGTTTCTGATTAAGCAAAAAGGTGCAAATGAATGCAATTCAAAATTCTAACCTGGAGCTCTGTCACAGTTACATAATCATATAAGTAGCCAAATATATATTTTTTTTCATAAAATTAGTGCCTTTAAGTTAAGACTTTGAGGAGAAATAAATGTTATTTAAAATTTAACCAAAATCTTCCTATTACAGAGAAAATTTCAGAAAAATAATTAGCCCTGGGTAGCATTTACAGCAACATTGCTTACTGGACATCAACTGCATGCTGAAAAATAGATGGTATTTTAACAAATGATATGACTGATGACTCTTGTCATATTTGAGGTATGATTTTTCTGGAATGGTTGCCTTATTTTTATCCTGTTGCTATTCATAGAAAAATCACCAATTCTTTGTTTTAGAACATGGTTTGGGGAAATATGATTCTATCTACCATGAATTTCATTGGATGGTATGAAGAGAGTTTATTCTGTGAAAGTTAGCAAGGATTATAACTTCCATTATGTGAAATAAAACAGACTGGCCGAGAAGTTGAAATGAGTCTTGACAGCCTTTTCCGCAGCCAGGAAGAGGAGTAAAACATGGCACTAGGTGAGGCATTTAATGAATCTTTGACATGTTCCTATTTAGAGGTAACGAACAGACAATGCAAATGAAAGCTGAGGAAGAGGAAAATTTTGAGGCTCATTTTTAAAAGTGCGTACTTACTACATGAGAAGCACTGAGCCACAGTCATGACTCATAAAGGAAGAATGGAAATTGGGTTTTCTAGGCTATCTTGTCCAAAATCCCCCTAAATTTAAGGATTTTGTTTTCCCAAGGACCTGTATCTTCGTACGTGCTTTCCAAGGAAAAAAGTGAATGTGTGTTTGTGTGCATTTCAAAAGTCCCTTGGGAAATCTTGTATTACTGCCCGTCAACTAGTCTCCAGAGATTTTAACTGTAGTCCAACATTATCATAGCAATCATTTGAAATGTGTAAGTCTAGGGGAGATCAGATGCTTCTCTGAGTGTGAAATGTGGAGGGAGGTCCTGGAAAAGACCTTTGGGGAAGAGCAGTTTGTCCGCGATGTCCTTTGTCACCTGGTGACGTGTCGGACCAGGGGCCTGCATCTCTTGAATATGCTTGATAGTCCAGAATGTGAGACTGTCTCTTGCTGTTAGCAATGCTAAAGGCATTCATCCGAGGTAGTAGTACATGGGTATGATTTGACCTGGCTTCAGGGGCACTCTGTGCTTTGACCCACTCAAGTCAAATCATGCAGACTGCTGAAATCAGTTAAGAGCAAACTAAACCAGGTCTGTAACATATTATCCGTACCAAGTATTTTCCTCTGCTAGCAATTTGACCCTTAACTTGCCCTTTATGGGTAGATTAATATCACTCTTTCAGTGGTAATTGGATGAATCATCATACCGTAGATTACTGTGCCACAGAACTGTTAAGCTGCAGCCTGGTGACTGCAAAGCAGAAATGTTCATATATAACATCCATTACCTTTGGGAGGGTAGCTTTGCAATGTCATCTGTCCCAATTAGCTAATATCACTCTTGGTAATATTATTAGGAAGGGACTATTAAGTAAGACACTTGAGCAGAAAGTTTCTTCCGAATAAAGTACTACGCATTTAGATATTGTCATATAGTTACAGGTAATAATTTATGTTGATATATAGTAATTTCATATTAATATCACATCCATGCTAAATGATTGTGAATAAGAATTGTGTTTATGCACTAGAAATTTCTGTGCTAGGATAAAAGTTACTACATTATTGGAAGAAATAAATGCCATTTGTTTAAGAGTAAGTGCACTATAGTAATGAGGCTAGTGAGCTGGCATTGAAAAGGAAGGCTGAAATACAACATATGGTGCTTGTAAAATGAGAAACGTTCCCACTAAATATTGCAAAATGTTCTTGCAAAGTTTTAGAGAATATTTGTGGAACTGGAAGGTATAATCCTAGCTTTTCAATTTAGATCATATTCCTGTTATGACTGGAAAGTAATGTTAGTGCATGACTCCTGACCTGTTTTTGGATAGTTCCTACAAGATCAGTCGGGAGGCGGGGCACGGAAATGTCTCCCTTGCTTGTGTCAGGAAGGATCACGACAGCAATTCGTATAAATCCAGGGCCTGCGGATTGGTCTTGGGCTCTCCAGCTCTCTGTGCCACCCTGATTTCTCAATTTTTGCTTGCATATACAAGGAAGACCCCCCCAGGAGAAAGCATATTTTATGAAGGGTGGTTATTACTAGGATCATGCAACAAGACGTCTTCTCCCTTCCTATTCAGGAATGTGTATATAAAGTAAAACACAAACGTGTTTGTTATATTTTAGAGCTTGGACTCTGTCTTGTTATGAGACTTGGTGAATCCTGGATAATACCCTAACTGGAATGCAGTCATAGCAACTGAGGGTATTATCTACATTCTGTTATTTCTCAAATTAGGTGAGTCAGGCCATTGGTGCTTGTATCCTGCAGTAGTGGACAAGAGTTGTGTCACTGTAGCTGGATGACTGAAAATAAATCTAATGAGCAGTGACATTCATACAGTCATTGGTTTGACAATTGGTGCAGATGTCAGCAGTGATATGTCTGACTACTGACAGACTTAAGCAGTCCTCATTCTCCTGAGCATATGGTTTTATACAATTGCACCACTGAGTCACGCTAAGAACGTCCTCAGATAGAACTGAAAGGGATTAGAGGGATAACTGTTCAACATTTTCAGCAACTCCAAGCTTAAGTGATGGAAAAAGCAAGTAGCTTGAGCCTATGCTTTTATCTGTATAACAGAACAGACGCATTTTCTGTTCTTTGTAGATATTTGTGGTTTTACAGTAGATAATTGTTTTAGCTATTCGTCCAGTTTCCTCAGTCTTTATGAAAAGAATCCTATCTGAAAGATGGGGCTAAACAGGGAAAGTTAAAGTCTAATTGCTTAATATCTAGTGCGCCGAGACTAGTGGAAGACTATGATAAAATATATCAGTATCATGTGTGGTTTCAGCTTTCTCTTCAGTGCGTGTCTTCTCTTTTACGTAATTTTTTTTTTTTCTAGCATTGTTGCACAGATTGACATTATTGTTCAGGAAATATTCATATATTCAGGAAAACAAAAATTCACAAATGTTTTCTGTCCATTACATTTTTCATTACTTCTTTTCCAATTGCTCTTCTCATTTACTGCAAGCACCAACCCCTTTCTCTATTGGTCTCCTTTCTCTATGATTGAGCTTTGTGTATTTCACACCGTTATATTGTTGCGCTTAATGATTTGGCATGTTTTATTAGATAGGCTAATCCTGTTACTTGCTGTTATAAGCACAAAATACATTGATGTGTATCAGAAAGAGGGATAAAAGCAATTACTCAAGAAATCAACTTACTTCCTCTCTCCTATCCTAATTTAATAGATTTAAACTTAAACGAGCTATTGTGAAATGCACATTATATTCACACATAGGGCAGCTCTCCCAAGTATGCCAGGGCTGGTTTCAGTGGGGTCCCATGCAATTACTTTTTGGCAAATTCTTACCAATCACAGAGAAATATTCCAGTAACAATGGATCTTTAATTATCAATGCTGTTAGGAAAATGTCTGATTTGATCAAACTGCTAACAGTGAGATACGACCTAGGATGTAAGTAACTTCTCCAGCTCTTTGTGGTTTCTGTCTTCACTAGACATCTAGGATTTACTCTTCCTAGATCACTCAGCGTCTCAATTTTTATATCCTTGCGGGCATTTGAAATTTAAACTTTAGTGGAAATTCATTGAATCCAAGGCAAAAAAAGTAATGTCTTCTGAGAATCAAGTTGTGAAATAATTCATCTGTTGTCCTGTACCTTTTCTTGTTTGCCATTGATTGCATTGTAGGTACTTAATTGAAGGTCAACAGACTATCAGCATGGGTTGATATCACTGCACTCCAGGAATTTTAAACAATGGGCCAGATGTTTTAAGAATCAGCAGAGGCATTGATAGTATACTAGCATGAATTTAAAAAAAAATTATCTACAAAGAGCAAATAAAAAACAAAGGCTTATTTCTCTCTATTTTTAGAAGAAAAATTAATGCTAAGGCACATAATGTGTTTAATGTGTTGGTAGATAGCAAGACACTTCTTGTTAGCTTGTTCACTTTTTACTTGGCTCATCAAGTGGTAGGATGTATGAACTTTAGCACTGTCCATAAGAAAGGAATTAAAGGTCCTTCAGAAAATATTTGAATTCAATATACAGGTTGTTATTCTGCCAAGACTTGTCTTTGTTGCCGAAATGGATGGATAGTTCTATTTATAAACCTTAACTGTGACACTGGCATACATTCTGGTCATGGGTAGGCAAGGGAAGAAAGGGAAAGAATCAGACTTACAAAAGAGAGCGGCCTTTTTTTTTTAAACCAGTCAGAAAATAATTTCAAAAGATCAGTTCCTTATATGAGAAGGGATTAACATTTTAACTGAGGATGTTAAAAATACTCCTCATGTAAAGGTGCTTAATATGAGGCAGAGTTACATAAATCTTTAAAATTAGATAGAATAAAGGAAGGGGACTGAAGCAGGTCACTTTATGATAGCTTTTTAATTGTTCTCATAGTCAAATGACAAAAGAATGCTAATATAACTGAAGTGTTCTACCAGAATTATAGTTGGGGAGGTAAAACTGTTTATTAGTATGGGTTCTCATAACTTCTCTTTACAATATCTGCTTTACAACCTCCATTTACGTGTGGTTACCTTTTGGACTGACATTTTCTACATCAGAGGTCTAACCAAACCTGAATAATTCTGAGGAGTTTTTCAACTGAATTGGTACGAGAGTTTCTGAGGATGAGAAAAGATATTTATCTGCCCACGTTTAAACTCTCCCATCCCCGCCAACCCTCCTCCACCCTGAACAGTGAATTTTTCTTTATAAATGCTATCATCGTATTTCAGGGGAGCACGGATATGTGCATGTTTGAAAGCACGACTTGCACAGGTGTCTTTTCCTAGTGAAACACTTGCTCCAATTTGGCCAAGGCATAAGCTTTTAAAAAGCACATTTTACAGGTTCTTAGTAAAGACTTGGTTTGGTGGAGCTTTGTGACTACATGCCCTGAAGAATGCAACCAAATAAGCTTATTCCAGTTTAAGGCTGAACAGGATTTTCCCTGTATTTACAGCTCTAGGTTGCTGCAGACTATGCTGGGTCCAGTTCTGTGCTTCTGCTGTGTCTCACATGCAGTGTTCAACTTGAGAGGTTGTGGCAAAGCACAACTATCCCCCACTCCGATCTGAAGCCCAAAGTGTGCCAAAGCGCAACTACCCCCCCACCCCACCCCACCCCACCCCACCCCAATCTCAAGCTCAAGGCATGGCGGAGTGCAACTGCCTTATCTCAGACTCCAGCTGACTGCTAATAGCTGACAGCGCCCAGGGCTGACCAGGAGGAACTAGGTGATACTGGTTACAAGTGCCCATAAATAGCACTGCACCCTAGAGCCCATTGAACTCTCCTGCATGGTGGTGAGTCTCCCCTTGAGTTGGGGTGCCTCTCAAGGTTACTTCTGAAGGTCGAGAGACTCTGTACCTGGGACAATCTTCGGTAAGTGACTAATAGCATGCTGAGACTTTGTAAGTTTTGCTGAGTGTATTTAGGATAGATTGTGAACCGTTGCCTAAGTCTGAGACTGGGTGGGAGTTCAGAAAGGAAGGGATCCCACCCAGAACCGCACGACTCAACGGGAGGGTCTCCTTAACAGTTTCGTCTGACCCTGTCCTCCGTGTGATAAATAACCAAGTGAACCTTGCCATCGAATCTAAATAAACCACTGTCTTATTTACCTTTGATTTTTGTTAAACCATTATCTTATATCAATAAACATATTACTGCTTCCCTCTTATGAGTGAAGTGCATCACCCTCACTTATCCGTGACAGAGATGAAGATGACTATGACAAAACAAAAATATTTACCTTATCAGTTGCAGAGGGTAAGTCAGACCTAGTATAAGTAGAAGAAATTGGGCTTAGCAATTTTTGATGGAGACCGGCAACTATGCCCGGCAAGGAGATGAAGACTCTCAGTCATGGAGAGCCCCTTAACAATGACAGGCAGGGTGTAGGGCCTGGGAGCTGGATAAGAATGTAAAGTGACAGCTGGGAGCTGGTCGGAAATACTAGAACTGGTTGATACTGTGATCTTAGAGAGAAGAAAGTTGGGATTGAGATTTGATGGGACAGATCAGCTAAAGGGAGAAAACTTGTACTTGCTAGATGAGGAAGGGATAAGAAACTGAGATTACAGAATTTGACATGGCTTTGAAAGGAAAAGGATTTTGAATAGAGAGTTCAAGACAATTAGAACTATGGGCTGTAATAGAAACCACTGGAAGCTTGACTGGGGAGGAAAGGTGGAAGGAGTTGGAAAGGGGCCCACGATGGGTCAAGGAGACTGTAATGGTGAATCTAGAGGAGTGAGAGGAGAGCATACTGGATAGTGGGGTGGGATGGAAATCCTGAAGTATGAGACAATGGCTCCAGTCCATGAAGTGACTGGAGCTAGGATGGGGAATTAGATAGGTTCTCACCAGGGTTAGAATGAATGCTGCTGGAATGAACACTGAGAAGAATGGGTATAGAAGAGTCTGTCCCCTCTGAAGTCCATGCCCTTTCATAGTCTGGATTACAATGGAAACTTCCTGAGTCTCACTCTTACTTTCTGGCATCAGCAAGTAACTGAAAATATGACTCATCTATCTGTACTGCTAATAAAAGTCTACTGTGATTATCTACCAGGCAAAAAGTCCACATCTAGTCCACCTGTGTCTGCAAAAACAGGTTTTTCTGAGTTGAAACAGCATAGGAAATATGCTTTCCAGAAAGATTAGGTCTAATTATACAGTCCAGTGACCACACAGTAGGTTATTCATCCCTGTCTTGAACAAAGTAGTCACTTAGGGTTTGCTTGTTTTTAAGAGACTTCTACGAAAGTAAATTAAGATTGTACAGTAAGGGAGATTTTTCATGTTTAAGCAGGAGGTTGCAGAAGGAGAAAGGACAAGGGAAAGGTAATTGAATGATGTCCTGGAGAAACATCTATACCAAAGAGATTCTCTGCAAATCCCCTGTGATACTCTGCAAATTTGTCGTAAGGGCCTGACATGATTCTTCCGAATCTGACTGGCAGAAGTCCCAAATCTTCACAACTGTACTTGCATCCAATGGATTTTGACCTTATTAACTGCTCTTTCATTACTGGATACTCTGGCAAGCATTTCAAACTCCCATAAGAAAGAAGAGATTTCTGACTCAAATTTCACTGTCTCAATTCCGTTTTGAGTCAGTGAGCTCTTGTCTCCCTTGTACTTAAAGGGTGGTTTGGGAAGCACAAGGTACATGAGGAATGCATCACTGAGAAGGCCATCCTCTGAATGGTTTAGAAATTCTGACAACCTGAACGCTTTCCATTCTTTCTGTTTGTTGAAACAAAGGTCTTGGGGGGGGGGGAAATTGTGATCACATAATAAAAGACTTTGCCATAATGCATATGCATAAGATGAGTGAATTCAGGTTGTGCCGGCAGTGTGAATTTTGTCATTTCCCAATATTAGAGTTCTCAGTTTTGCAGTCTTAGCCATGTTCTTTCAACACGGATTTTCATGTATGTGTGTGTAATAAAGGTCAGAGCTTAATTTGCAACTGAGTTACTCAAGCGTTGCACAATTACAAATTCATCAGTATGTTAATTAAGTCACACCATGTGAATGTGTGAAGTAGTATAGTGGTGAAACAGGTTTTCATTAGGGATATTGGAGTGTTTAGAGTCTCTGAAGAGTGTTCATGGAAAGCTGAGGGCAGTATTTTTCTGTTCTCCTGCAAGTGTTTTCCTTGTGATAAATTGTTCCACTCTCTAGCCCCAGAGGTGAAACACACAGAGAGATTTTTGCTATGGACATCATATTTTTGAAGTTATCATTCAATGGAGTACTCCTAAATTGGTTAATGAATTTTTTTTCTGCAGATTTTGGTCAAATTTAAAAGCAAAAGCTAACAGATTTTATAGCTGTATGGTGTGAATGAAGCAAAACAGTTTTCCCCACACAAAGAAAAGTGTGTCACAGGTCTTTTTAGAGACTTGTTAAATCCAGTGTCATTAAGTGCTCGTGGTAAAATAGGGTGGACAAAGTTATGCAGTAATCAGCTTGTGTAATTATTATTTTGACAAACTGAGGAAAAGGTTTGGGCAGGCAATGTAAAAAAAAAAAAAAAAAAAATTGAGGCTCCTACCAACTTCCAGGTTGTAACAACACCCAAAATCTCTTAAAACAATTAGATTGGATGTGATTAATACACTTTCTGCTTCACATTTACTTTACTGAAGAATCTATTAATCACACCTGGCTCTCCTCTGTCAGAAAAGAGGGTAGAGTTATCTAATAGGCAATATAATTCTTTTTTCCTTAAAAGTACTTGGATGATGTTTCTTTTACAATTACTTCACATCTATGCAATTTAGTCTCTAAAGAGATGAGGTAGCAAAGAGAATAGACCCAGTAATGGTTAAGAAGTTTTTTTTTTTTTAATAGCTGTTAGATGAATATATGTCAAGAGTATGGAATACATGACAGTCAGGGGAAAGGATGAGTTGATAATAGTATACTTTTTCAACTTTTATTTAAGGGACAAATGTCATCCTTTTCCTATTGGCAAGTTCTCACTCTAGCTGTTTGAGAGGATAGAGGAACTTGCTATGCTTTTGTATTGCTTATAATATGCTATCTCAGTCTAGAATGTGTAGTATCCCTAATATATTTATCTTACATCCAAAACATTTTCTTTCACTGCTCTTCGCTTTGATTGCTGCGTCTAGCATAAGAACTTATCTATGTAGACCATATGATACTATATTGTATAGATATGAACAAGTTAAACCTATTTTATCCCTTTTTCAAAACACAGAGAAGACATAAGTCAAGTCATAGTCCAACCTCTTGGCCTGCTCTCAGTTTCAGCCTCCTTGTCCTTCACTACTGCAAGACCTATTTGCGTGAGACAGTTTCTTAGCATGAAAATGTAGTTGATTTTGGAGTACGTGTATATGTATTATTCCAATATAAGTGCATGCTTTCTTCTAGGTTAACGATGTCTTTACATGTTGCATCACATCTGATGGCATTTGTGTTACGATGTAATAACTGAGTAAGAGCTGTCATCGGTTGCATACAACAAGCGTCATCTAATAGTTCACAAATAATATTTGAATGTGTCTCCATCGAGGTATTTTATCACTGATGAAACTGAGAACAGACAAAAAAGTAGCACCAAAGAAGAATATATTGTTATTATCTACAGTTGTATGATCTAATAATGTTTTTTCCAGTGCCCTAGTAGGCAATAAGGGATACATATGTGCATTTTCTAATTACATCTTCAGAAGTGGTCGATTCTGATAATGTTGGCAGTTAATTTCTTATAAGCTTCTTATAAATTAGTACAAATGCTTTTCACTGAACAAACAGTCTTCACTGTTGGAGTAGTCCTGAAAGCTGGAAGCAAGTGAATCAAAGATGAATTCTCATTCTGCAAGGCACGATAAACAGACAGTTTTGATATATGAATGAAAACTAGCTTTTGTAAGAATTCCCCACTTCAAAATTGTTTTCAGCAGGAAGAATAGAATAAATATATTGTTATGCCAGCTAGAGCCAGAACATTCTTTACATTTCTGTGCCTACATGAAGTCCTTGCTTCTCCAAGGGAAAATAAAATGTAATGTTATGACTGCACTAAATACTTTTTTTTTTTTTTTTTGCAAAGAAGAGATTCTTAGAAATGGGAGAAATATATTATAAAGCTAATATACTCTGAAGTTAGAAGTTTCCTTGTTTTTAAAATTAATTGTGAAACAGTGTTCAGAAGGTTATAATATTATCAATACCTGCTGTAGTCATTGAAGAACTGACAGAGAGAAACCACAGAGTAGTTCTTGTTAATAACTAAAGCTAGGTGTTAAGATATGATGGCTTAAATCCTGTTTAATGTAGCTAATGAACTTCTGTGACTTAGAAATTAAAATGATTTCTGAAAGTCTGTTATTAATCATTTCACACAATATGAGCAGGTGATTATGGTGCTTTGTTGTTTATTTGGTTGATGTTGAAGTAGTTCATATTTTTGCCATTTGAGATGAGAAACATTAGCTCAGTATATTGATGCCAATGATAAGTGAGAACCAATATAATTTGGAAAGTACACTAGTATCTGTCAGATAGACACAGGAGAAAAAGAAACAGTGAACACGTAAGTTTGAGCTATCATGAAGATCCTTGGAAATACAATTCTTGTTGAAACATTTAGAAGCGCATAGCAAGTTTTTGATTATTTAGGCATAGGCTAATACAAGTCACATCTGAGTACACAAAACTGCGCTGCATCACAAGAATCAAGTGTGACTTTTTAACTCTCTCCTTATACTTGTGTTAGGTTTGTGCTGGAATGTGGTGTTAGCTTAGAAAATCTAGTGAATGTGTAATTGCTGAGTAGACAAAGGCAAACTGATTAGAAATTTCTAGGATATATGTTTTTATCAGAGAAAGGATAGATTTTTATTAAAAAAAACATTTCTGGTGGAAAACAATGTCTGTGATCATTTCATACCTAGCCACAGGTACTAGTTTGTTCTGAAATTTGAATCTATTAAAATATCGCTGGTATACACAGTTTTACAGTTACTGTTTGCAGTTTCTTTTCCCAGTTATCATGTTTTGTGAAGATAAACAGAATTTGATGAGTAAGAGTAAGATGAGATACTATTTACAAATGAATTCAAGTCAAAGATAAGAGATATATTTGGGAAGTTATCTTCAGTAGTTCTGAGGTGTTATAAGTTATGAATAGCAATAAGTACATATCTAAAATATTTATAGTCTACAAAATATATAATATAATCAGTTTGTCCAAATTTTCTTCAGATAATGCTTTTCCTTAATAGTCAATGCATTTGTTCAACTTTGAATGGAGCAGTAAGATACCTTCAAAGACTATTTCTAAAATTGTTTCCCTCTGGAGATTCATCTGCCAGTGCAAGACGATGAGATGTACATAGGTGATATCCTACGTTAATTATTTTGTCTAGTAGTTGCATTTATACGTAAATTGTGATGGGAAGATAATATGAAGAATAAAATCAGTCAGCAATGATGCACAGAGATTGTGAGGAAAAACAAAGGAGTATTAACTTTATTCTATGCACGGAATATTGTCGGGAAATGTGGAGTAGACAAATGGCAAAAGCTTATACACAGTTGGTGATACTGTGTATACATATTTTGATTCAAATCAAAATATGACAGCAATGAAAAGGATGTAGAAGAACAGGAACAAAGGAAAGAAATGGGTTGGTCTGTAAGAACTCTTTAGGTGATAGCAACTATCAGATATAGTAGTTCCATTTCACATATTACTTAGGCAGAGTTGTTCCTCTCGGCTACTCCAGTGAGAAACGTGCTTAAATCAGTCAGCTGTAAAAAGGGAGACACCGGGCTTGATAGACTGTAATTTTATAGCTGTTATCACTGATATTACAAGGTCTTGATTTGCTCATTTGCTTTAAGATTACATATAGGATAAAATTGCTGTTGATGGGCTAGCCTTCCTTGTTAATTATTCCTTCATTTGGTTTTGTTTTTTCAGATTTTCCTTATTACTCTTGCTTTCTAATTTGCACTGGTATATTCTGAGGGAGAGAACGCTTACATCTTCTTAGAGTTATCTGCTAAGCCACAGAAACGGTTACTTAATTTAGCTATGAATGTTTGTTTCTTATCATGTCAACTATGCCTTCAGTAACATAAGAATTTATATAAAAAGAAAAGTGTATATGTGAGCCTTTATTCAAAGGCTAGGGAAAGATTCTGAAGAGGAAATCATATCGTAGTGGAACCAAAAAAACCCAAAGTGTACTTTGTTTAAAAAAATTGTAATGGAAAATTATTTATCTTGCACAATTTCTTATTATTAAAATTGCAGATGGCATAATTCCAATTCTTTGTAAACAGTTTTCTATTTGATTTCATTTTTTCAAAATGCTAGCAGCTTTGGGCCAGCAAAAAAAGTAGAAAAAAAGACTGCTTAAGGTTTAAACACAGAAAAGAGCTCCCCAGTTTCTTAATCGTATGTATGCCTTCTTAAATCAGAGGAATAATTTGTGATAATGGAAAGAGAGTTCTTTTTCTGACTCTGGCATAGCTTGCCTACTTTGGGTAAATAGTTTCATCTCTCTATTCTATTTATGTTCCCCTTGGTGAAATGGGTGTAAGACGAGCACGCTTGCCAGCATTGCTATGCCATCTGTAAGCTGTATGGCAATAAACATAAAACAAAGCAGAACTATAATTCAGAGTATTTGAAAGCAAATGTAACTTTAAGACCTAGCCAAAGAAAATGCAGTTTCAAACAGAAAATTTAAGGCATTAGCCATTTGAGTTAGACTAGATGACTGAGTATACTACAGGTTGATACCTAGAGAGGTTTTCTAGATTTAGTTCTTTGGTTCTAGCCTAAATGAAAATAACTATCTGAGTTCCTGCTCACAGTCAGTATTGTGCATAAACTAGCACTGTCCTTCCTAGGTTTTGAATGGATAAAAGAATTCTGATAAAATTGTCAACTAAAGAATACAAAGGACTTTCCACTGCGTGTAAACTGAGAGAGTTGATAATGTTGACAAAACTCCATTTCTAGAAATTATTCTTTTTCCTACTGAGATTGAGCATATTAATCTGAAACCCTGAAATACACGAGAGTCTTACTCCAAGTCTGCTTCCTTCTCCCAAACCAAGGCTCAAGTAACATTAACTCTTGGATATCCATTTGTGTTGGCAGCAGTTTGTTTACTGTTCTCTCCGTTCTGGCTTGTATTTCAAATTTCAGTGGAGACCTTTCCATTGCTGAATTATACATGAGGCATATTTTACTAATTCAGGAGAAGTCTTTTGAATCTTAATCTCTGGAACAAAGAATTCAACACACGATAAGCCAGAAATTAGCATTTTACTGCTTTTCAAAATAGTAATGAACACAATGCAAATAAATGATGAAAATTCTTGTCCATCAGTTTTGAATACTAATTAATGATCTCTAACAGTAAAAATTAGCCATCTCAGTACTACTTTATCCCAACAAATCCACTTTTGGCTGCTTTTGTGTGTGTGTTTATTTCCCCCCCCCCCCCCCCCCCTTTTGCTTCTCTCAATATGCTGCCAGAAAACTTAAAAAATAAATGTCTGTTTTGACTTGTACTCAGGAAAAAATGAGTAGAAAAACACATTACTGGTGCCTCTCTAAATTGCCACTTCAGATGCAAGTTCATGTGGGCTGAAGAGGAGACCAGACAAATACTTGGAGGAGAGATGCGTTTGGGATCACTAAGTATGAAAAGCGCATCAGGCTCAGGAAATCCCATGAGTTGAAGTAGTTGGTTGCTCTGAAAATATTAGGGACAAGTTGTTGTCTGTCTCCTAATTTTCTTCTTTACTAGGCGCCTGCTTGATGCCCCATCTAGAGGCTAGATACTGGGATATAAAAACCTTGGTATGAACCACTACGGCTGTGCTTATGGTTGTATGTTCTTATGTTAAGAGCACTTCTCGGTAAATTTCAGTAAATGGAAAGGATTCTGGTATTCATAAAGAAGTGCAGGATTAGTTGTTTTCAATTAGAGATGACTCTGAATCTACTTAGTATATGGCATACTTTGATTAAATACGATTTAAAATAGTATTTTCAAGTATTCCAAATCCTCTGCTACAAAATCAGTCATAAAAAGTTGTTTTCTTTGCATGCCATTTCTTTTTCAAATTGGTTATGGGGTTAGCGGAAAATGTCCTCAGGGAATACATTTAGTTTGCTACTGTTGATTAAATGTTCCAAATACTGTTTTCTATTTTGTAATAATAAAATAGTTTTTGCATGAACTTTTTCAATTTTAGCATTGAAATAGATGTTGCAACAGGGCATATGAGCCATTTAAAGTTCCCAAAGGACCACTGGCGCTGCTTGTTAGACTAGGGACTCCATCTGATCAAAAGGAGAGCCTAATTCCTAGCTCATAGGTTTCAGATCTTTCCAGTGGGAGAAGGAAAGTTTAGTCAGGGAGAGGAGCTTTTTACAAGATCAAGAAGGATATGTCTCTGAGACAGGACGAAAGTGTTTAGTCTGAAAGAAAGTTATTATTTATGTTGATCGGGTGAAGTTGCCCCTTTCTTTTTGTTGAGAGGGGGGAAGAAGATGACTTTTGGTTGTTATTAACTTGCATTGCGATGGCAGGAGGTGTAAGCCTACAGAATCTAGAATAAAAATCAGAGGTAAAATGGTAAAAACACTAAAGTTTTCCTGCCTCACTCAGGCTCCTTAGAAAAAGTACATTGAGCTATAACCTTGTGGTAAAGAAATATACGAATGTGACCATGGATGGCCTTTAGAAAAAAATTAGAAGGTTAAACTTTTAATTTTCTTGAAAGACATTTAATCAGAAGAATGTCTTTACATATTGGATATATAAAAGTTGATTCTGCGAACCGCTGATGTTAACCAGTATTGAGGTTGTTAAATTTTATTTCCGCATTCTTTTTTTGCTCTCCTTTTTTGGAGGTATTTAGATCCAGTGATTCGTATTTCATGTTTTCCAACACGTGACAAGGTAGGAAAGCTTAGTAGATTGGGTATATGATAAAACAGGGTCAAAATGCTGTGAACTTGGATGCAGAGAATTTAAAGTCTCTTTCTCTTCAGTTAGTAGGTGAGGGAGGAGAAGAGAGCAAACCCCGTGTGAATATCAGTTTTGGCAGAATGCCAGGAATAGACAATTACTCTACAGACCAGTAGAGCATATATATTATATATCACATAAGCAGCCAACTGTCACATCTCGAAGAAAGTGGTTTAGTGGAGCAGATTTTTCTGGAGTTTTTAAGGCTTATACTTTATTATTTTAAAGCAATGAACATGGAAGTGTTTCGCCTAAGACTTCCTAAGGACAATATTGGTGGATATTAGCCAAAATGTGGAGAATGTCATAGGTGGAGAGGTAGGACATGGGCTGGGAAGAGGGAGGAGAAAAGAAATGAAGATAAAGCAGTGAACAAAGTAAATGCACTTGAGTGTTTTCAGGTTTCTTTTTTAATTTCTGAATCCTGCAGTAACGGAGGATTTACCGATCATTAGTCTGTAACTGATGCTTGTGCCTTTGGGTAGGTGGGGAAATACTCTTTCGCTTAACAACACGGATATGATTTCTGTAGGATACCTTCTTTGTTAAGTAAGGATTTCTGTCGTACAAGCTTGAGGGTATATTATCCTCTCAGTGTGTATACAGAGCTTTCATTAATGCTAATTAACCAGTAATGATGAAGGTGCTGGGCATTGTCTGGAGATTAAAGAGCAGCTGGGAGAAGCTGATAACCTGTGGTTCTGCTCTAGGCCATTAGCCCTAGCCAGTCATTAATCTCCGAAAAGTGCCTCGTTTTGCTATCGTAAGATGACAAAAGCATTTGGGGATGCAAGGGGAGGTAGGAGTGGGCAGGCAGAGCCTAGACAAATAGAGGATTACCTAAGGACCCTGTTTCAAGTTGTATACATGTTGCCCACAGGAACTGCTGTTGCAGTCCCTGAAGCAAACAGAAGGCCTCTGGAGTCAGTGGGCATCCCAGTTACTCCATTTCTAAGTTAGGTCATTGGAAAAAAGGAAGGAGTAGTGGCATCATTTGGTGTACAACTTCAGTTCTAGTTAATAAGTTTTAAGGTACTAACTGCTATTAATATAAATAATTCTGATTAATGTCTGGTCACTATGGTGCCAAGTAGCTGTTCGTTCCAAGATAAGAGTCAAACACTTCACTATTATCTCTTAGGTTTGATTCCAGACCGTAGATAACTGCATCTCACTTGCTGTCATTGTGTGCTTGCACCTTACTGTAGGTGCTAAGGAATGAATTTTGGATAAGTATCGGCTTGGCTTTGATTCTCTCATCTTTTCTCAGTTTATATCTCAATCCTCCGTTTCTCTGTGTGTGGCTGGGAGGCTGTGCTAGCTCCATTAAATTAAAATCTTCAGGCATGCTAAATTCAACAAAAGAAATGAATGCACCTTCAGCGTGTTAGAGTAATTCAAGAAAAGCAACACTACCAGGTGTTGGGGCCTTCATTCTTTGTTGGTACAGTTCTTTTGTAGCAGTGCCGGGAGTATAAAATCTTGTCCTATTCTTTAGTAACAGGAAAGACCTCTGTTCATTACAATTTTCCCTTATGCTTTATCAAAAAAAAGTTGGCAAACTAAAATAATGGTTTAGTCACTTGAATCCCCAACCCATTATGTGCAGCAGTTGTTTAAGCAATATGTTAGATAGCACCTTAGGGAATCATAAGGCAAATGAAAAGGTAATCAGTTCATCCCAGCTCCAGTAGATATTTGCATTTTTCACAAATTGTTAAAAGATAGAAATGTTCAGAAATATTAAAACACTGCCTGCATGCACATGCACAGCTGTTCTAAAGAGGATAGTAGTTATATTTTTAAAGCTGTAGATATGTAGGTGATTTAAAGAAATGCTTTTGTGAAACAGTACTGAAGTTTAGTTTTCATTACTCATTAGCTATAATTCTTGCATAACAGAAAATCAGGAAGTTTCACAGCTTTCAGAGTAAACTTGTCCTTTGGACTTTCAGACTTTCTCTAGGACTTTCTTCTTATTTGACTCCCTTCTGAATAACCAATTCTTTAGTGTTGTTTAAGACAATTTAGCATCTACACATGTGCATACTCTAAAAGTACAGTGCAAGAGTTTTCTTTTACTTTCAGTGAACAGAAAAGCCAAGGGGCTAATAATGTCCAAGAAAGTCGCTCTCCTGTCTTCTCTTTACCATCTTGTCTTTGTCAGCCTGATTTTAGAGTTAGACATCGGTAGTTAATGCAGTAATATCACTGGTACTTGCAGCAGTATCCGTGATACTGTTAACTGGCACATACTGTTGTCTAAGGATTATTTTTTGATTCAGAGAAGGTGAATGTCTCCTTGATGATATATATGTGAGCTGTGTTTGGAGAGAAATCTTCAGATTGCTTTAATTCCTTTTATTTCCCCTTTCTATTTGTTGAAGTTTAATTTCCAGTCAGAGATCAAAAGCTGTATCATGAAACTTTTGTGACCGGGTAAACGTCAGGAATGTCAAAGAGTTTTCAAGTATGGGAATGGCCAAAACATGGTCCATTTTGTTTGTTTACATAGGAAGATGGGAGGAGGAAGCATGTAAAATAAAAAAATAAGCATTATGCAGAAAACTTGTAAGCAGAAGAAAAGCTGAAAAATCTAAATGTATTGTTTTCATCTTCTCAGTTTTAGTTTCAATTCTTGTTTACAATCAACTTGACCTAAAAACATTGCATCATGGGACGGAGAGTTTTGACTGGTCCTTGAAGATCCAGAAGGGAGGAAAGGATTCTTTGTATTGGCAGATGTAGAGTTCTGGAAAATATTATGTTTCCATATTTTTCATGACTATCTGAAGCCTTTTTTGACTACCTTTTGTCTGGAAGAGTAGCTATTGTGTGCTTAAACTGTTTATGTTGAACACGTCTTTCCCAGGGACTTTTGCACCACACAGTCTCATGTGTTTATTAGGTTAGCAGCTCATCTTCCTGGGAACGGAGAAGCTCTCAACTAACTTTGTGTCCAGGACCTCTAGAATTTTTAAGATATTTGGAACATTCAGTTGTCATCTTCTCATGAAAATATCAGTTACTTTGGCTATTAGTGTGGAGACTCCTTTTCCTTTTAGAACGCAGCTCTATGCAATTGTTGTCTTTGTTAAAGCATTATTATTTCTCATGTCAAATGATTATTTCTTCACACTCCTTGTCCAGCTCTCTGCTAATAAACCAACAGTCTCTATATCACTTTATTCAGACTAAAGATGGTACACCTTCATATACCTTCAGTTCACTTCCACCTTATCGCTTTTGTGCCAAATTAAGATTTTGATTTTTTTTTTCCATCTGTAGCATGGAAAACTTCAGATGAAATGAATGGGTCCTTTGGCTACAGATTTCATGAAAGAAATTGACCAACCTGAACTGTCATTGTCCTAGTTTGAATGAAGGAAACTTTGATTTTTTTGATTCATGTGACTTTCCTGAATATAAGTCAGAGAAATATTTTTCTGGAAAAGAAAAATGAAATATGTGGTATCTGTTAGAGTAGAATTTTGTTTTATTATACAATCCTTCATTAGCCTCTGAAGAAAATTTCCATAGCCTTTCCACAAAAAAGTTTCACTCAGTCCACTTCCATTCCCGCTAATGTATTTTTCTCAAGGCAGGAATGTGCTGTTGGCTAGTTAAAGCATTAGCTACAGAGCAATGTGTTTATGATACTGCTGCTACTAGTCCCACTTAATTGATAGGTCTAGGTAAACATAGTCTGATTTAAGAGATGTCAAGCACGGGAAAATCCTTGTTTATTTAATCCCTTCCTGATGGACTGACTTGCATTACAAACTTTCCAGACATGCCAGGAATCAACAAGGGACCTCAGAAAATTAATACAAGATTTGTAAGTAAAAATTGGTCAGTAGTTACAATTAAATTTCTTGGTATTTGTCCACTAAGGAAAGGTAGAATACTGAATTGCTTAGTATAAAGCTTTAGTTAAAACCAATATATATTAGTGTTATGCAAGCAGCTTTTTTTTTTTCTTTTTTAACCTTGAAAAATGCAGATCTCGCTTGCATGGGAATGAAATCTTTTTCTTGTATGTTTTCTGGCTCTTTGCCCAAATACAGCACTGGGAAGGTTTAAAGAGTTTGTTGTTGTTGTTGCTTTTTCCTCTGGAAAGAGCACTTAAGTATATTTGTTTTCCACCCTAATTGATCATTACTAATTAATTTAAGCATGTGTTCCACAAATGAACACAACCAATAAATTGAGTTTGTGTTGCACTGGTGCATTTGAAGACTAGTCAGAAGAGTAGTGTATTAAATTTAAATTAGTTGTTTACCTTAAATAATTAAAGAGCTCAGATACGCATTTACTTAAGAACGGCCTGTGTCAATTGAAGGTGTTACCATGCACACAAAGATGATGTTGAAAAAAGAATTTGGGAACGTTCCTCAACCTCTTCAATGTGAAGTTTAGCAAGTCAAACTGTAACTAAAGGTGCTTTAAGCTAAGCTGCCAGGCCTTGCATGGAGGTGGTGAAGAAGTGTCCCCAAATTCATGCTGACAGCAGGGGCAGTGAAACAGGTACCTGAGACGGGGGCATGCTAGCGAACACTGGGATTCTGGTAACAGCTTAAGCTGGTTCGGCTGCTTTTTAAGTAAAAGTATGTCTAAGCCTTCAGTTTCCTTCAAGTGGGTTTTGCTGTACTTTCTGGTGGAAGTCTTGACAGTCTTTCCTCTTGATGTTTGATGTGTTGCCTTTTTTTTTAAACTTCAATAAAGTTGGTAATCTATAGGCTGTTTTTGTTGAGGCTGGAGAGAGGAATTTCACGCTCTTCACTCAGTAATACATTTAAAATTTATACAAATTATATATGTGTTTGGCGACTATATAGAATCTGCTGCGGACTCTTCAGGTACTGTATTTCTCCCAGTTAGCTTTCACCCTACTGTAAAAACGCTGACATATTTTTTAGGTACACCAATGTAAGGGTAGGTCACCTTTTAAAAAGATAAGAGCCTGCCAACTTTCATTATTAAAATATATAGTAGTCTATAAAACGTTAAAATACAACAACACAGGAGTCAATTCAAGGAGAAAAAGTATAATGATCTATTATCGACATACTTAAAAATGACTTTTTGGCTTTGAGACAGAGGAAGTAGAAATGCATATAAATTCTTCTTAGAACAATGCATTTCAACTCAGTCACACTTTATATGGTTTGCTGAAGAACGTAATATGCTTTTTCAGTTCACTATATTACTTCTTTGCTCAGGAGATTCACAAACCAAAGTTAGAGAACTGTAAAAGACTGAAGAGGAGACAGGTTCTCCATATTTAAGTGGAGTGAACGATTAAGAAAGGGAAGGGGAGGGAAGCCAAAAAGTTGCACAGCATAAATAGAAGGAAAGTGCCTTATATGCCTGTCCCCAAGTCAAAAATGTATGCCTTCACATTTATTGCAATATGGTCCCGGATTCAGGATATTCCAGTTGGCTATATTATTTCATGGAAAAAGAAGTTTTCTTTGTTTATTCTCCAGCAGTTAGGAATGCAATACATTTATACACTTCATGTTATTCTGGATGCTCTTATGTTTTGTAGATGATGCTCTTTTAAAGAGCAACCAAAATCATTAGTTGCTCAGTGTTTCAACCTTATGTGCATATAAATGTCTAAAAGCTGAGATGTTTAGGGTTAGATGTTAACAATGGCAGATAAAAACACACCTCCTGTAAATTCTTCCAGTTTTGTTGTGTGAGATCTGAGAGCAGAGTAGGGACTACCTTACATAAGGCAATAAGAAAATAATAGGGAAACAGTTGAAGAAACAGGGGTATAGTTAGAGGAGAAAGTATGCATGTGAGTGACAGTATAATTTGAGTACTGAAATGTGTAGGCAGTATTTATTACAGAGCAGAAAAAATAGGATATCACTGTCTTAGGGAAAGAACTATAGTTTACTAAGGCATTGCAGCAGGCTGCTTAGAGAGGGTTATAAAGGTATATGCACAGTTTGTTGGGGTTTTTGTTGTTGTTGTTAAGGAATAATTCTGAGATAGAGCAGAGACTTTGAGAATTTTAAATGATGCTTACTATATTTTGCATGAAAAAATGACCATTTTTATTAGTATTCTTCCCCCCACACACTAGAAACAGTGACCCCTTCCCCCACTGTAGCTGGGTATCTAAGAATTAAGGGATTTGTTAACACACTGTGATTCACTTGTCACAACTGCAGTTCATGAAACAAAAGACAGCAGTTATCCTCAAGGTGCCTGCTGTTGCTTAGTCACAAAACTTGCTGCATAACTGTGCTGCAAAAATCTAATTCTCCTTACTTGGAAGAATAAATGTATTCTGTCCTTTGTTAGCAGAACTGAGCATTAAAAACATGAATCAGCTGTATACCTTTGCACTGTTACCTGCCGGGTTTGCAGCGTTGCATAAGTAAAACTAAAAAGTGGGTATATGTCATTCTTCTCAGGGAGGATTTCTGAAATACTCTGGTTCATAATTTAACATTGCCCCAAGATGTTATAGGTTTCCTTATTTCACTGGAGTCAGGCACCTAACATCGGATCTTTCTTCCTCACTTCCTTCTGGGGAAGTCTGTCTCTCCCTCTTACTGCAGATTATCTCATTCCGGAGTTTTGGTGCGAGAGCTAGTTTGTTCTTTTATGATAGCGTCAGTTCCAGATATTGACCAAATAAAATTGCCTAAAAATGAGTTGCCCAGAAAGATCATGACACCTTGTCTTGTGCTGATTTTATAACTGTTACCCAAAACGATCTTAAGCCCATTAATTCACTAGTATATCTCATGAGAACCATGTTATTTCACTGTGTTCAAAGAGGCATTTAAAGTTGATTCTGAATTTGGGTTCAGCCCATGTTAAACTCCTTAAAGATACAGATCTGTAATGCTTTTGAAGCCAGGTATCAAAAAATCTTGCGTGGAACAATGTAAGAATATTACCACAGACACAGTTTTTTTTCTATGGCAACAAGATTTTCTCCTATTTTAAGGAACCCAGACTATTGGTATAGGCTGTTCTAGCTTCATGTGATCTGGAATTCTAAAGTGAACCTTAGTCTGCTAGTATGGTTTGATTTACTTGTGGAAATTTTAAGAATGATGATTTAATGTGCTTTGAGATGTTGGATTATGTGGAGGGGAATAGATTTTGATCCATTCTGTCTCTTACGAATTAGTTTATTGCTTAAAGACAATTTAACATGGTTAATTCTAGAATAAAAGCAATGATGAGACCAGTTAAGCTTAAAGTATTGAGGATAAGGACAGATAGAGTTTCATTCAGTAAAGTTCAGGCAATGTTAAATGTAATGATAGAACAAGAAGGAACCCAAGTCCAGTACAGAACATTCAGCTACAAATGGTCCTGATTTTTAGCTAAATTTTGCATATAACTCCTTAAATGTGGAGGCAATAATTTTTGCTTCTATTTCTTACTTTCTCTTTTAGTGAAATAAAATTGTATATTAGCAGTGTCATATAAGGAAGGACCTTCCATGGTTATTCTTTCTTGAGAGTTTCTATGAATTAAAAAGCCCTAATGCTCAAATCTAAGAATGTTTAAGTATTACAAGAGATTTGGCGTACTGTCATGCTCATAGTAGAATCAGCTATGTCTGTAAGCTACTGAGTTATCTAAATGCTCACAGACATGCACTATGAACTATCATTGTTATTTTTTGTTCTTCAAACTTCAGTTGATATTAGGATCATAAGAAAAATCATATTGGAAGCAACCTCCTGAGGTCTCTAGTCCAACCTCCTGCTCAAAGCAGGGGCAGCTGAGCTCATCTCAGATGAAATTGCTTAGGTGTTTATGCAGCCTGATCATGAAAGTCATACTACAGAAATTCACAGTATGCACCAGGTGCCTATTTTCCAATCTGAAGTAACATAAATAACAAACACTGAAGCTAATGTAAGGCCAGTAACAACATACTGTACAACAAGCCTTGAGATAACACATTCTGAAGTGTCTCCTTCCTGTTGTTTGTAAATGCACAGAATCAGGCTGCCACGCTGGGTGTCAAAGATTTTCCCTCTCCTTTCTCTCCTTTGTTGCTCTCGTCCAATTCTTAATAATAGATAGTAAACGTGGATTCACATTCTCTAAAAAACATGCTATCTTTTCTTAACGAAAAATCTTTGCTGTTGTGTCCAACACTATAGCTGTCTGAAATACCGAACAAAATTATTATTGCAAGGACCTGGTAAGAACATGAAAATCTTTTCACCTCCTGATTAAATTTCAGCCCTGATCAGTAATGAATGAATAGAATGAACTACCTGATAGCAATGTGGTAGCGTGTGTAATATGTGCTAAGCTCTCGAACTGCTTTGAAGTGGCAGGTGTAAGCATTTAAGAATTCAGCAGCCCAGGTGTTACTAGCAGTTTACAGGAAGCAGGTTAGTGTCCTGAACCAAGCCTGGTATGTTACATGAGGAATTTATGATTTGTAGTCAAGTGACAGAACGTGCACCTTCAGCAAAATGTCTATTCTCTCTCCTTATTTTTATGTTTAACTACTGGAGACATTACTTAATAATAACACAATGTTTTGTGCAATATTGTTATAATTACAACTACTAACTGGCAGTGCAGTTGGCGGTGTCAATGGAGAAGTAATGGACTGCTTTGATATCAATATTGATCAAATGTCTCATCTATAAAAAGTTATATCAGATCCAAATAAAAGGGTGCCGACCAGTGGGCAGATACTGGGTTTTGGATAAAGTGTTCTCTTCCTGACATGTGCTACAGTGATTTCAGAGAGATAAAGTGAAGAAGCAGAACAGCACTATACATGGCATACACCAGATGATAATGAAACAAAAAATTGTGGTTTGAGCTAGACCTGACCTATACTGAAGCTCTAAATATGAATGCTAAAAGATAGTAGTGAAATGCAAATTTTAAAATAGTCTTTTATCAGTAATAATCATTGCTCTTTAACTTTGTAAAAGTTTATGTATTTACTGAACAAGTGGGCTTTTATTGCCTTTACATTTCTTGGCCCCAGATAAAAACAGGGCACTAGAAATGTGAGGCTCTCTATGAGTAGAAGTATGTTCCCTGTTTAACAGTTTAGCTACAAACTGCAGAGATGTATTCAGCCTTGTGGTGTTTGAATGCCATCGCATTATCATTTTCAGTGAAACTGAAAAGATCAGAATCTTGCTTCCACTTGGGCTACCGTATTTTCCTGAACCAAAAAAGTAGGTAGATATGGACAAGGGATGATTTGTACTACCTTCCTTCTTTTTCTTCCCATCCCCTTGTCTACTCTCCACATCTTCAAACAGCTCTGATGCAGGCCAGGGGGGATTATGCTGTAAGGTGTGTAACTGTATTCCCCAGGCAGCCTCTCATTGCCGCTAGTTATACTCTGGCAGTTTGAATCTTTCATCTTGGCATTATGACACAGCCTGAATGAGAAAATTAACATTAATAGCAGCAGCAAATGTGAGGAGAGCTAGTTTATGCTACTAAATTACATCCCTGTCTAGTACTCTTGAGGGAAGAAGGACCACTTAGACTGTATATGCTTTGGAAAGGAATCGAGGGTATGCGGTTGGAATTTATTTCCCCTTGTTGCTAGGAAGACGGTTGTCTTCAGTGTTGCATCTTTCTATGCTTCTTTATGTTTTGAATTTCAGACTTCCTCCTGTGATTAAATTTACTCAGTGAATAAATTCACCTGTGAGCAGATTTATTCACATGGATAAATAAGGACTTCAGCTATTTTTTAAGTTCCTCTCTACCATGAATGTCTCTAGCCAGTAGTAAAGACTCACTTTTAATAGCTCAGAATCAAGGAAGGAGAGAAGAAAACCAACAACTCAAGTTAGAAACTGTCAATTTTTAAGTCTTGTTGTTGTTCTGGCTCAGAATTTTCAATGCAATTAGCAGAAATGAGGTTCAGGTGAATTTTTGGCATGATGCTGGAAATGGCATTGCTGACATAAGCCACAGAGGGGAATTACAATTCTCATTAGTTTCAGGTGGACAGGAGTGAAATTTCATGGGACAAAGTAAAGGCACTTTATTAGTTCTTTGGCACCTTCTCTTCTGAATTTCAGAGGCTTTGTGTAAACAATGGGACACAAGAATATAGCGTTAAGGTATGTGTACAGATGATTAGGCTCTGGCCTGAGATTTAGCTGACTGAGCAAACCATGGGAAACCATTGGACACGACACGAGAAATTGCTGGACGTACTGGGTAACAGAGTGAAAAGGTTACAGCACTTGCAGACAGCACCATGAGGGAACTGCCGGATTTCACAGATGGTTAGGAGTTATTTGAGAGATGGCCAAAACTCACAGATAACTGGAGGGTTGTACTGGGGACACTTTTGGGGAGTGAAACCTCGTAAGGCCAACAGTGCCTTGGTAATCATGTCAGTGATAAACATGTAAGGCTGAGATGACCTACGTAACAATATCAGCAATCCTAAATTTGGGTAAAATTTGTGGCAGGTCTGGGACCAATGTGAAAAAGTAATTAGGCACTAGTTGTTTATTTGGGAAGAGACAAGGGTGAATAAAGGGAGGGGTCGATAAGGTTAGGGAAGAACAAGCATGAGAAAAAGGAGAAAAGCAGGGGGTTAGAAAGCACAGGTCAGCTTTAAGCAAACTGCTGGTCAGTATGCCTGTCTGACTGAACCCTGTGCCTTGTCAATGCACTCTGTCCTCTCTTCCTTTAAACTCCGTTCCTGATTTTCTGTGTGAGTGTGTGCAACCAGCAGGGAACTTCAAGCCAGCGAGTAGGACAGGAGGTCTGGGCGCCAGCAAGTGGAGAAGGAGCCATGGGCTGCAGGGGCCCATATGTCTAGGTGCCAGCAACTGGAGGGACTGGGATGGCAGGGGGTGGTGGCTATTGGATAGACCAGTCATCTGTGGCCAGCTACTGGAGGGATCCACGTGTGTGACAGCCAGCAAGCTCTTGTCCTGATCAGCTGCACGGGAAGAAGGGGTTCAGGCCCTCTGTAAGTGCTCGTTTTTCCCTGAGTGCTGGTTGGTGTTTCTGTGGCTGCCAGGAGAGGCATGGCTTGCTGACTGCACAGATCCCTGTGGTCCGACACGTTAGCGTCATGCATGTGTCTGTGGGTACCTGACCCACTGGAATAAGCACTTGGCCTCGCGCTGGGAGCAAGGAACCACAGCCACCGGCCTCTGTTGTGCTGGATCCAGAGGAGCCCCAGTCGCAGAGGCCACCAGTCCTTTACCATATTCCTGACAGCTTCCTTTAACATATTTATCATAGATTGTGAGGCAGGTGGCACCCATAAGCACATAGCAACTTTTAAATTGCAATCCCCTGGCTGTTTGGACCACAGGCAAAGTGGCATATGCCTATCCTGGTGAGGCCCAGCTGGGAGTGGGGGGGTGCAACAGGGCCACGTCGGGCAGGGCCTCCTCCTGGGCCCGTCCCACAGCGCCCAGAGGCGGCGAGCAGAGCTGGGCTGGGGATGGCGACAAGGGCCTGCCACAGCCCCAGGCCTGCCGGGCATGGCTGCAGAGCTGGGGCAGCGCTGAGGCCGAGCTGAGGCCCTGGCAGGGTGTCAGGCCAGCCTGGGCATTGCGCTGGCATGGTGGGGGCCAGGCGCTGTTCCCTGTCCCGAGGCGGAAGCCCCCAACGAGGCTCCCGCTGCTCTTTCTCACCATTTAGCTGAGTTTGCTAAAGCCTGATTCCAGCTCTTGCAGCTGCACTGTGTCAGAGGTGGCCGTAGTGCAGGCAGCCAAACCCCTAGGAGCAGAGGGGAGGATACTGCAGAGCCTGTTGGTGCACTCGGGGCCCTCCCTGACATTACCTTCAAGGCACGCCAGGGATGGGTGCTGCTCCCTAGGGCGAATGTACACCCAGGAGTAGACACCCATGAGCTGTAGTGCGAATGGGAAGGGTGTGATTCGTACCGTGTCTACCCTTGTTGTGCCGTCACATGGCTGATATTTGAAAAGCAAGCCATGGGGTATTTCTTGGACCTTAAAGCCACCTGCAGGAAGCAGGCTGATCAGGCTGCGGCCATTACACATGCGATTACTCATCTTGTCCCCCATCTGAGGAGCTGCTCCGTCCTGCATTTGTGGGGAAACCTCTTTCCTACTTTGTAATCTCTTATGCTAGCTGGGGCGTGCTGGAGCTTATTCTCTAGTTTCCAGGCAGTGAGAAGTAGGTTTGACCTTCTACCTTTCAGGCACTTTACTTTGTAAAACAGTATGTATTATAATGTGTCTGTTTCCAGGAAACTTACTGTAGAATATCTCTGTGAAGCAAATCACATAGCCTACTTTGTGTAGATCTTGAGTTAAGTGCCTTGATCCCGTTCTCATTAACACTGTTTCTTACTGTGTTGAATAGGCATTTACAGTTTATCTTCCAGCCCACCTGAGGTGACTTCATTTCACACAACTGATAAGAAGAGTAGTTCATTGCAATTAGTTAACATCTGAACACCTTTGTCACATTATTTACAGAAATCTGTTTTCAGCTCGCTACTCTAAATGTTTATTGTACAGTAATGCCAATTTTCATTGCTCCAGAATTGTTTGTAATTATAGTAATCTTTCCAAGGTGTGTAATCAGAGTTTAGCATTTTCTGGGAAAGGCCTAGCATAATGGCCAGATAATGAAGAAAAACACAGTGAACCCTGACTGTGCACATGGAGATGAGTTTGACTAACAGGCACTCAGAGTTTGCATAATCCCACATCCCGTATTACACAGTCTCCTTTTTTTTTTTTTGTTAGTAGTTCATTTTCTCATCTAGCAGGTCTTTGTAGAGCTCTGCTGATCGTGCTGTGAGAGATTTATCTATGGCAGTTACAGTAAAAGTGATTTCAGCTGTCTGTCTCATTCCTTTCCTTATCACATTGTGGCAAAAGACAACCTAATAATTAAAAATGATTAATTCAAGTGATTTGTTCAAGTAAGCGAGGCTGAACTGAGGTGACAGAGTTGGCACAAGTGTGCTCTTGCCAACTCTATCCAAAGGGCAGAGTGGAGAGCTCAGAAAAAAAAAAAAAACATGACAGTATCTTAAATGGCAGCAGCTTTTGATGTATATGAGGGTATCAACTTCTATCAGAATTCTACAGCTAATAGCATAAGAGAGAATCAAAGCCTTAGAACGATGATTTAAAACATCTTTTACTAAATAGATTGTAAATTGTGACACTGTGAAATACTTCTCTGGTATTAACTGCAGATTGGCTGTTTAAAAAACAGTCATTTAGAAAAATATATATGCATATATTGTCTATATTCCCACTCTTTCTGTGCAAAAACAGATTTATCCTAAAAATGCAGGTCACAGTTTGCTTTTATATTCTGTTCATAAACAGTTTATAACCTGATATAAATAGAGTTAATCAGGTGATATAAAATATAATGGGATGTTAACATGAATTTTACTATGGCTTTCTACTGCTTATATCTCTCCTCTGCTGTTCTAAATGGGTATATGACGTTTAAAACATCAGTGGAGTAGTTTGAAAGTCTTTATAAACAGAAACTGTAATATGAAGTATTACAAGAATCCATAATCCAGAAAAGTAAAAATACTGGAAACTAATTTTTTTGATACCCCCTAGGAATATTGTAGGTTGGATGGCATGCCACCCAAGCTTCCTGCCTTTCCTGTGCTCCTTAGGAGTTGAACTGGAGATATTGAACAGAGGCTCATCCTCTCCTCTGTTGTGTACATGAGAAATTCACCAAAAACTGGATTCTCTCAAACATGATGAAAGGGAAAGAATTAACAAATTAACAGGCAAGGTTTCAAGGGTGTATGTGGTATTTCACTTTGTACGTGTTTTCATTTGAGATGAAAGTGAGTCCCATATTCTATTCTGTTTACTATGATAGACTTATGTAAAATAGAGATAATATATTTTTAGATTGACAAGTCATGTATGATAAAAGAACAATGAATGCTTTGATTTTAAAACAATCATCTAATTTCATTAAAACTGATAAAAGAAACTTTGTAAAGGACATAGCAATTAATTGAGAAACAGACTGTTTGAACAGTTTTTTCCCATCATCTGCCATTTATATAGTGAAAATGTCATTTAATTTGAAGCTTACATAGACAGCTCCACAGTAGCGAAGTAAATTTGAAAGAATGTCATCATTAAAAGTATGTATGTTTTATGTTTCCTTTTTATTTACTGGACTTACGAGAAATTTAAAATCTGACTTTTGGTAGTTCCCTCAGTCTCATGATTTGGGAATCACGTTCAGAATCTTTAAGTACTTGTAAAACAAAAACAAAGGACATGATGAAAATTACAGTAGACAGATTCAAGGGAATTACTCCAAAGAATGTGTAAATTTAATGCAAAAACAAAACATCTGCTACAAGATATTTCTTAGGGCTAATGCAGCATAAAATATTGGATACTGAGTGAATGTGGGTGGATGGCAGTGGAAATGGAGACTATACCACAGAAGAAATGCTACCTCGAATTTCATCAACCAAATAATCTTCAAAACATTGGAGGAAGGAAAGTATTTTACTTTATCAAAATTTAATTTTTTCCCTTTTCCCATTGATTTAATACACTTTCTTTTTAAATATACTGCCAGAAAACTTTTTCATCTTGACGCATTAGCTGTGTGTGTGCGTGTGTGAAAAAGAGAGAGAAAGAGTGTATGTTTATGAGGAAAGGAGCAGAGTGTGTGCAGTTGGGAGGATACGTAGCAGGGCAGGGAACCACATTAACATAAATTCTTAGGACAGAAAAAAGGTTGGAGAAAGCTTGTTTTTGTGTTATCCTCTGATACTACAAGCAAGTACTGAGTATCACAGTAGCTAAATGTAGGAAAGAGTTAAGATCGTGACAGCCATTTCCATTTCTATGTCAACATAATTGTCATCATTTCTGATGCTAAGAACTTCAGAAACAAAGCTGGACTCAGGAATTTCTGTATTGCAAAGCCAGTGAGTGTTCTTCAGGTGCAAGGGTCGTGGCAGCAACCTTTAGGTATACGTGGAATAGGATGGAAAGTGTCTCAGGTAGTGTCCGTTGTAGGCTGTGAAGTAGTTCATAGATGACAAGCATGCTACTCCCCTACTCTGCTCTAATTTTCCTGGGGGCTGGTACTCTGTAATGGCAAATAGCCATCTCATCTCCCTTCTCCCCTGAGCCTTGTTTTGTATATGCTATTTCCTGAAAAGCAGAGTACTATATTTAGCCTGAGAGACTCATTTTCACTAATTCTACCTACGTAGCTATTGGTAGAACAGAGCCTGCAGAACAGAGCCAGGTACACTGCTGTAGCAGCTTGAGTAAATTGAAAATAAATGACACTGAGTTGTTTATATTTTTAGATTTCTTGTGTTCCGCTGTCTCAAATATCTCCACTGTCTTAAAAGTGATCTCAGTTCTAGTTAAATATAATCTAGCCTAATACGTCATTTAACTGCGTGAGGATCACACTGAGATTCTCCAGATTGCACCCTTATTATTTTTTACAGGGTTTCATGTGTATACTTGTTGTGGTTATTGGCAAATCCTTATTGTCACAACTAGTAGAAAGGAAAGGCAAACTGACCTGTACTTTTCATCACACGGTGAGAACTTGACTTATGCCTTAAAAATGACAGCAGAAACACACTTGAAGAAATGGTCATGCAATGGGGACTCTCGTGCATGCGTATTCTAAATAATAATATTCTAAGTTCTCTGAACTAAATTACTCAGAAACTTCTATCATAACATATTACCGTTAAATAGATGAAGTGTAAAAAAACAGCCCCTTCCTCTCCACCCCACCCCCATATTCTTATTTTATTGTGAATCTTGCAGTGAAGACTCGGTCCCATAGTCAAAGAGCAAAATTTTTTTGAAAAAGCAGGTAAATGTCTAGCTCTTATGCTTCAAAGACAATTTTGAAGTCATGAACCTTCAAAATTCCCTTATGGAAGTCAAATAAAAATAGGTCTATATATGTTTTTTTTCCTCCCTGTAAAACAGTAGGTTCCAGGTAAAGTTAGCCTCATGATTTTTGAAGGCAAGCTCAGTTAATGTCTGGAAATGATTGGTGCTTATGGGTATTTACTAATTCTAGAATCGTCTTTGTAAATCCAACACGAATTTCAACTGCTGAAGAACTTTCACTGGCTTTTCACATAATCTTGATATACCTAATATTCAGATGGAATAATTACACCAGCCATATTAGTATTTTTGATCAAATGGGAAGAAATGAAATTCTTTCCATTAATCACTGTATTGAATTTCAATTTCTAATGAAGAATTATAACTCTTTAAAAAGTGATATGTTCAGGAGAAAATAAAGTAAAAAATGAAGAAGACTAAAGAAATACTTCTGCGAAATAAAAAACATTATTTTGCTGATTTTGAACATAGAGAAAAGTAAAAGGCCATAGATTTTAACACTAATGTGAGTATTGTCATTTAAAAGTAAATGAATATTGGTTAGGTGTATCATGTATTCATTATAATTCCTAGCAAAGAAGATATCTAGTAATTGTGACTTAGAAGACTCTGCTCACAAAATTTACACCCTTCATGCAACAAATCAAAAGTGTTTAAATATACAAATCCTTGTTGGCCTTTGTTGGAGTTGCAGGAGTTTTGCCTCAGACTTGGACACATCCAGAACACTGTGATCTTTACTGGGATAGAGTCGAATGATTCGTTCAGAGCAGTGTTTGGTGACTTTCCAAAGTTATGCAGTGGTCATGCATAATCAAGATGCGTTGATATTGTGTGCGCTGAAAAAATGTGACAGAAAAATACTCTGAAATAATTCTGTTCATTTTCTGAAAAGCATTTTTTTATGCTGACCTTTCTAAGTACTACTTCTGACATACGACTTCGTATGATGTGCAGTAGTGCAAACACAAGGTTAATAAATAGTTTCCCCACTGAAACACTAAGCCTCTAAGTCAGTTCAGCAGTAGCTATATTGATGTTATAGTTTCATTATCTGATAGATTCAACCAAGAGTTTGGTTCTTGAATGAAATGTTGTTGAGCGCTAGCTCAGGAGCTCTGATGAGATGAAGAAGTTTTTAGCTTAAACATGGCCTGGTGGTAGTGCAGCTATACTCCTGTGGGAATTGAGCAGGTATGATGACATGACGCTGCTCTATCTCTTACAAACATATAAGCATATTAATACTAGAAGACCAAGTTATTATTCATCCTCATTTCCCATCCGAGTTATCTGATGGGCATACGAGAATAAGTAAAATCTATGGTCATGCTTATTTTGTAGCATTCCTATATTGAAGCTTAAAAAAGTGTGAAGTATTACATTAGCCAAATGGCCAAAACTTTGCAGCATAAAATGCAATGGGCATAGAATCCTGAAATAAGGCATTGGCAATCTGATAAATTATCAGAGTCCATCCAGTGGGTGTAGACAGCCTGCTTTACTGTACGTGTGTATGAGGATAATCCATTTATTGGAAGCGCTGACAAATTTAGCGTTACTTTTTCAGCATGTGTCTTTTTCTGGACCATATTACAATGATTAGCTTACAACATTACAATAGAGATTCTGGTTCACTGAATAGTATTTCATGGAGACTTTACTCTCTGTATAACTGTTCTGAAAAGAAATGTTATGTACCTATTTCTGATCAACCAGTTTAGTTGATTCATTCATCAGTGATCTGTTGGTCATCCTAGTGCTATCACTATGATAAGGGAGTATTAGAAATATAGAAATTAGAAAATTAGTACAGAAAACATTGGAGACTGAGAAGGTGTGTTTACTGGCACTCTTGTCCCTGCTTGGGAAGCTCAGGCTTATGTGAATTATTTGATTTGGTACAATTCTGAATCTTAGAGGGCCTATTTCTGTATCTTAGTGTTTTAAAACAACCTATATTACCAGAGAAGTTCAGTCTTGCAATGGCAATTTTAAGAACAGAAACAATAAGTTTTTGACTTACTAGTACAATTTATTTACAGATTGTTCAGTTTGCATTTTCCATGGTGAGATTTCTCACTGTAGAATATTATATAGTAAGCTTAATTTTAATTACTGTAGATAGTTTTTGTTTTGTTTTTTTCTGATAGTATTACTTCTTATGAAATGTTTTTTATTTCAAAATAATTACTTTTTAAAAATACTTGCTGAAAATGAGAAACTGCTTTACGTGGATTTCAAAATGCTGCTAAGGTACATAGTCTTCAGCAGTAAAACATATTTACATATGCTGTGTAGATATGTAAACACACACACACACACACACACACACACACACACACACACACACACACACACTCTCTCTCTCTCTCTCTCTCTTACATTCATATATAGGTATATATACAAACATATGGCAAAAGTGGTTTGATATTAGTTTGGAACCTATAGGTAATATTTATATCCATATTTCATTTCCTCAGTAGAGCTCACTTTTAAATAATATAAAACCCTGATTCTCTTTTGTCCAACTCCTTACGCAGTTACCTGCTAATTCTGTTTTTGAAAGTCATGCACCTCTTCTTTGTCTGATTATTGTATTGTAAGGTATATCCACTTGAAGGGTCACTGGGTCTGTTTTGCTCTATTCTTTTTTTCTCGGGAGCATCTGGAATCCACTAACTAGCACGAGTCACTGTCTACTCAGCTGTATCAAAAAGCTGACAGTTGATTCTATTGCTTGGAAAATAAGCACATGAATAAATGTACTAGGAAATGTATTAACCTGTCATTTTTATCGCTGAGGTCTCTCCTACAAAGAATAGAAGCACATTAAACTTACCTTTTCTGTTTCTCATATATGAAATGACTTTTTTCCCTTTAGAATGTAATCTGCCACAAAAAAAGTAATAATGTAGGTGATTGTACTGCCTTCCAATCTTATCTTTAAAGGGTTTTGCTGCATTCCTTTGTTTACCTAGAGAGCCAGAGGCTGCTTTTAAAATATTTAAGCTGCTTAAATTAAAATGTAATTTAAATATAAAAGTTATTAATGAATCTATGAAAATTTTCATTTTATTCCTGAAGCTTACTTAAAACAAAACAAACAAATGTTAGTGAGTGTACAGGTAGACACTAATCCTTTTCATTCAGTTGTTTGCATTTTTTAGTACATAAGATGGATGTAATTACTGAGAAGTGCTTTTGTCTGGGAATTGCATCAGTCAGTTCCTTACAAACAAATATGAGGAAAGTATGTTTGCAAGTATTATCTTATTAAAATAGAATAGCTCTATCTGATAAAGCTATTTAAATCACAGTTAATGAAAACACTGAAATAGCCGTGCTTTGCTGCCCAGATGGCAAAGTGTCTGTGGCTTTTATTCTGTGCATCAGGGTTAAGTCAAAGTTTGCATGATTCTTTCATTCTCAGCGCTTTAACTTTCTTCCTTCTACCACTGAAAGAACAGTATAATACTTTGTCAGGGAGAAGATCAAATGGAAATACACTTCAAATTACTGCATCCGCTATATTAGACATAGAGCGGGTTTTTACAGGTTTCCACTTCAGTAAAACAGAAGCCCACATTAATAGCTGGAAAAAATAGCTAGACATTTTGTTCTTTCGAGAGCTGTTCAGTAAGATTTCCTGTGCCACAGAGAACGGAGTGGGCATGCTGGACTTCCTTGTAGCCCGGGTGCAGGGCGCCATGTACCCTGCGTGGCTTGGTGCTGCCCATCGCAATGGCAAAGCCAGGAACTGTTGTTTGGGCTCCTGCTCCTCCTCTTATCTGTTGTTTACTGACAGGCAGGAAAGCAAAAGGTAGTTCTGATGGGCTCCGTTAATGCAGTCTTATGCGGTGTTACTCGGATGCCGTATCAAGAACGTGAGCTCTGTCAAACCATCAGTCTCGGTCTACACTGCCAGCTTGAACTGACCTTCTTTTCTGGTGGGGAGTGAAGCATGATCCCACGCTACAGCGCAGAGATGCAGCCGGAGGAGGAGGGAAGCACTTATTCCTGAGAAGATGAGTGGTGTGATTTTCAGTGCTTTGGAAGACAGATCATGTTCTTATGCTTTGAATTCAAGGAAGCAATAGATCTGCCTTGTAATTTCCACATTGAAATCTCACAGGTCATGCTAATAGGTAATACAGTTTCCTTGACTTTTGGAGGCTGAAGCAGGTTGTTGTGTCTTAGCTAAAAGCAGAATTACATACAATATTGAAAAACTTCAGTGTCACTCTTAATCTCACTGGTCAGAATGTTTAATTGTAGTGCAACACCGATTCTTAAATACTTAAAAATCATAACTGTAGTTAAACCGAAGCTCTCTTCCGATTACAGGCTCTCATCAAGTTTTCTTTTCCATGAAGTATACAGAAAAATGGCCAACTGATTCTTCATGCAATTTCAACTACCAGAAAAACTGCAGCACTGTAGTTTTTCTCAGTTCTCTGACTCCTTCAAGCCTTTCTTTATCCTGCGTTGCCCTTGTTAGTGGAAGCCTGTAAGCTAGTTTTCAAAAAGAGCTCTTCTCTAGTTAGAAGTAGTTAATTAACTTTTCCAAAAACCAGTAAAACTAAAAAGAACATGAGTAATTAATCACGTTTAACTCAACACATGAATACTAATCATGGCAGAAATTTGTAGTCCCCCAACAAGCTCTTTTTTTTTTATTTTTTAAGAAATTATATTCTTTCACTTGGAAGCAACTACTGTCTTCTTTTAAAAAAAAAAAAAATTTTGTTACACGCATGAATCTGACACATAACGCTTCCTAATATAATGATTCATATTATAAAACAAAAACTCTGAAAAAAAATTCACTCTTAAATTCTTTTTTAAAAAATTAAATTAAGCTATGAGGTTTTTTTTTGTTAGCAAAACACTTTTTGTCAGATTTACCTGTATGCTGCGTCATTTCCATTTGGGCTCCTCTTTCAAGTACTGTTGCATATTGCACTGATTTTTTTTTTTTTTACTGTTATTCCTTCTTTGGAGAGAAAGTTGTATGGACAAGAACAGTTTTTTTTGGGGGGGAGGAATGGGAGTGCATTAGAAATATTATTTTTAAAAATGAAGTCTTTGGAGAGTCTTAACATTAAAGTCATTATGTTATAGTTCATAAAACTTTGACCTATGTTGCCTATGTTCCATTCACTTCTAGCATAATTATAGGCCTTTTATTTTTTAGCCGCTATATAGCTATGCATTCAAGCTACAGCTAAAATGTATGCATTTATAAAAGGTAATTTAAAAGTTGACTCTAATTTTCAAAGAGCTGCACATTAATTATGACTCCCATTTGCAGTTGCTAGAAAGACACCTACTGAATTTTCTTAAGCATTTTTTCAGAACCCAAAAGTGATTCTTTCTCACAGGTAGCAGGGGGTTTTAGTCCTTGTTTAACTACCCATAGAGGAAAGATTTAGGAAAATCTAAATCTAATACTACCGAAACCACCATCTTAAGCTTAAAAACCCAATTTTCAGGTGCTTGCTTTTGTTCTTTTTAGCTTTTTTTAGCTTTTCCCAGGGGCTGATAGGCTTGGGGATAGAGGGATGAATAAGTCTAACAAAACATCCTTAGGCTGTTATTTTCCAATGATAGAATTATTTTTGCCAAGAGTATTTGCAAAGAATCCTTCTGGCCAAAAAATGCATTTAGAGTAAGGGCAGCTTAATTTCTGCCTTTCCTAGAGAAATTCCTTTTGAGAATTTGGTTGGTTTTAGCAATATCTAGGCTACGACATTAGCTAGTTTTTGAAATTCTGTCAGCTAATATATATCAAAGAAACTTTGTATTAAACAGAACGTGGTTTACAGAACAAGTTGTGTTTAACGGTTCATTAGCTTGCTATAATTTAAGCCATGAGATTGATGCAGTCTGAATGTTGTTCCCAAGAGTCCCATGAGAGCTGGAGAATGAATCTGTTCACTCCCTGCTTGTTTTCTTGGCTCAGGATTTTTCTGGTTTGCTTGCAACTGCACGGCTGCTGGCAAAGATTACCTGGCATGTTATTTGGTTCTGAATAATATACATGAAAACCTTTATTTTCAAAGTCATGATCTGTTTTTAAAAAAACATAAATTATAGGAATATACGACTCAGAAACAGTAGTCTATTAGGTCCAAACTGGGGCAAGCTAAATCTTTCTCCGTTCCTGGAAACATGAATGCAGTTCATGCACAGGCAGGGATGTAGTATGCTTGTCGTGCAGCTGGACTGAGTCCATGCTGTTTAGCCAAACGCTTTCTTGTCTTTGAACTCTGGCACCTGCGTTTTGAGATGCCAGATCACCTGCTGTAACTGAGTATCTGCATGCTTGTTGGAGGCACTATTATTATGCAGGGGTTGCTTCAATTAAGCCAAATGAGAGCCTTGATAACATTCTTGTAATTTGATAACTTACGGAATCTTACGGAAGTGTTTGTTCAGAAGGATCAATTAATAATTATACGGTACCTGACAGGTATATTTTGATCATGCTGCTGTTATAGTAAGTTTGGAGACAAAGTATTATTCTATAGTCATGCGTTACTTCCTGTAAAATACACTATTAATTTTAAACTGGCCACTTACTTAAAACAAAGTAGTTATAATTTTAGTGTCAGGACGAATACTTTAAATCTTAGAAGCTGAATGGTGTTTAGAAGTAAGCCCATCATCTCATGGAGACTGCTGAAGTTTTTCCTCTGTGATAGTCTGAAAATGAATTTGAGCCAAGCTGTTAAAGATTACTGGTGTCTCAATAGCATCTTGCGTTTACAGAAGTATGTTTGGAAAATTTGAGCAATTATGAGTGTCTATGGAACAAGTCCCAGAGAGTCCCCATTTCTAGGATGGGGGATTTCACACTGCGTAACACTGGCAGTGTTACCTGTTGCTGACGCAGTTCTGAAGGCTTACTGCTTCATGGTCTTTATGTCACTATGAGTGATCTTGAGATCTCATAAATACCAGCTCAGCTTCTAGCCATCTAAGCTGTTACATTGAGTACTTTTTTTAGTGCAAAATAAGTGTAAATATGATGTAAGTAATTTGGCCTGGTAAATTTTTTTCATGAAAAATTTTACTGGAAAGATTTTATTTTAGTATAGATACTATAGATAACAAATAATAATAGTCTCATAAAGTATCTTATTTTCTGTTTAGCCTGTCATCCTGCAGAATATCTTCCAAGAATTTAAAAACAGAACACACTTAAACTTGGATCTTTTTCCAAGGATAATAAGATCAATAGCTTGATTAACATATGTTTGTGATAATAAAAGTAAGTGTTGACATACTGAGCAAAATAGAATTTAGAGAATACCAAAACAAAAAGAGCTTTCCATTTAGTTCAAACCATGTTGATACTTTTGACCGTTGTTCTTTTTCAGAAGTGAATTGCAAGCTGTATGTCCACCCCGGTTTAAATTTCAATCTCATTAGCTTCCTTTGACACATTGGCTGTTGTAAGGTTAAAAACAGCTTGTGCCTGAGCACAGTGGATGCAATTGAATGAAGCTGAAAGATACGGTCTCTTATATAGTCAAAAGTGGGCCATGATTATCTTGGCAAAGAAATCTGTAAAACAAATGGAGTGGAAATCCATCAACCCCTTACTTTTTCATTCTGAAGTTTTATGCCCTGTCCAGCTATAACTAAGCTTTGTGATACCAAAAACAGGAAGAAGGTTTTCTCGGAGAATTTCTTGTCACTGAGACAGTAGCAGTCATCCCTCACTGACTTAAAAAAGGTTGAAAATTTCTGTGCCTGAGTCAATTTTTTGAGAAACTAGATGTTAAAATTTATTGAATATTTCAGTGTTGTAGTCAAAATAGCATGAAGACGTAATTAATGTTTGATAATGAATATATAAAGAGTAATAATAGTTGTGTTAGGGTGGTAATAGCTCCTGTATGTTAAACCTGGTATAATACTTATTAGTAAATCAAAATAGAGAAAAATGAAAATCAGATGAAAAACTAGCTGCACACATGTATTTCTTTGTTACTCGATGATAGAAATAAATCTTAAGACTTCTGCACAGCCAGGAAGAAGAAAATGAAGGCGTACGTCAGTGTTAATTCCTCTTCCTTGATCCTATACGTGCTGATGAAATTTGCAAGTTAAATGTCTCAGTCTTCAAAAGAAGAGACTTTAGCTTACTGAAGATTGAATTAGGGTAACATTGATTGTAAAGGGTAAAAATATATTCTTTGATCATCAGGAGTTTGAAATCACTGCAAACCACAAATTCAAAACTACCAAAACTATGAGTAATAGCACACTCTGTTTACTTTAATCTTCACTAGGCATTTAATCTTCACTAGGCATCACTCCCTTGATGATATTTTTCCTTTTCCCTGTCGGTCCCAGTTTGGTCACACTGTGAGTTGGAGGAACATCCTGGTATCATCAGCGAAAAAGGGATTTTAGATGTCCTGTGGCAACTGCTTCGACTGCCTCGTTTTTCTTGAAACTGGCACAAATAAATCCTATTTACTGCATCAGCTAGAGATAAATTTACCCCAAAAACATTCTTCTTGAGAGAATAGGCAAAGATTTTCCCCTGACTGCTATTACTTGTAGGGTTGAAGTAATGTCATGAGAGACTACGTTTATTGACAATTGTAAAAGGTGCGATAGCAGTGATATGTTAGCACACCAAAAGGAAGTGAATCGGTGCAATTGGTTGTTGATCCCACTAATAGACATCTACGTGTCAGTATTAATGCACAGTTTTCTGTAGAGCATGACATAGTTGTAAATGTTGTTGGGCAAAAGAATTCAGAGAAACGATACTGTATGTAATACCACAGGCATGTTACGTGCTCCCGTAATGTATGCTCATATTATCTTGTTTGTGATGGAGAGCACGCTTGCGTTGAATGCAGCCCAGTCTAATGTGGCTTATGCGTTTAAAAATTTCCTTCCAATGTGAACATTAGGATGACCACATGGGTTAGGTCGCAGGTCAGTGTAGTCTGATGTCCGACAGTGACCAATGACGGATGTTTAAGGAAGAGTAAGCATCAAGTGATGCTTCCTCAGAAGTATTTTGCTAGCCTTCAAGATTTTGCAGTACAAGGACTCGCTGAATCAGAGATAGTACTTCTCTTGAATATTGGCCTGTATAACAACATTATTTGAAACCCTCAAATATTGCTAAGAGAAGCCTTATGTATATTTCTTCTGTTGTGCCACATGATTGGGGACTGGTATCATTTTTAGGTAGGAATAATTGCACATACATTAATACTGAAAATCCCTTTGTCTTGATGAAAGCATTTACAGTTACAAAAGGTCTGATGAATTGTTCCAAACTGACAGGATTTTTACAGATGAAAGCATTGTTCCTTAGTAGTTGCAAATGTCTAGTTCATTAATCCTTAAGAGGGAGAGTACAAATGGAAATCAGTATTCATTTACACCTCTTGAGATGTTTTCAAAGGCGTTATGAAAAAGTGTGGCAGTTCCAAATAAAACTTGACTTGCTGATTAAAGGCAATACTACTAGGATATGGAGGGAAACCAATTTAAAATATAGCTTTATTGCTTTCTAATGCATGTGTATTTGTGGGGAAACTCCAGAAATTAGAAAGAATCAAATTTAATATAAAACAAAAAACCCTCAGCAGTCCTCTCCCTCACCCATTCCTCTCACAGCAGCTGGAAATGGTACTCATGCCGCTCACATGGCTGTTTGTACAAGCATAAACTCTCATTTCTCATGCTGGTTGCCAAGCAACTATTTTTGTATTTGATGTCTGGCACTGCAGGCATTAATTTTTGTCATGTTCCTTTGTTTATTATATACTAAATAAATGTGTATAGAAGAAAATGAAGACACTTTGTGTAAGGAAAACAAAAAACATGTTTGAGGATAATCCAGAGTGTTTATTGACTATCTCGGGAGAAAAAACTCTCAGTCATGTAACAGAGAACCAGGAAAAGATCTTTTCCAGCATGTGCAGAATCAAACTGAGACTCATTCAGAGTGAAGCTTTATGAAATATATCAAGTATCTGCCCTCTAGAAACTAACTAAAGGAAGAACTGGCATTGGACTAGGGTTAGGGACGTGCTTCCTTTCGCAAACTGTGCGTTAGATATTTTGTACTGATACATAACTTACAGAGTTCTTTGTAGCCTTCAGTACAGGTATGAACAATTGCCCTGATTGCCCCTAAGACTGTCCCAAATAGTGAAGAGCTTCAATTTAGAAAGGAAGAACTTTTTCAAGTGGATCAGTAATTAATTAAATAAAAATCATTCTTTTGAAACAGTCACTGTTTAACCTGGGTAGTGTTTCTTTCTTGCCTAGAATTGTTTTCTTCCTTTATAGGAGGAGGAGAAGAAAAAACTCATTAGAAAGAGAATTTGTTTTGTCAAGCTGTTATTTACTAATACCGCTTTTTCAGTTTGGGTATGCTAGCAGGTCTTAGGAACAGTCAGATTCCAGACATTAATTAGGTGTTTATGCAGTTGTGAAACAGCAAGGCAAAACAGATCAGCTGCAGTTAGAAGAAATATTTTGATCGTATTCAACAGCTGATTTTATCATTTGCATACAGGCAGTGTTGACTGGAGAGCTATACTTGCTGAGCTGTTCTCTCATCTTGGCAATTTGTAGGAGGGAGGACTGGTGAATTGGGAAATATGCGTACGTAGAGGTTGCACTTGACAATTGTGGAATTATTTTTAATATACTGTAGTGGACTGGAAAGTAAAACATCAGTACAAATGCTTACAACTTTTCATTCTCAAAGACCTTTATGACAGTACGTTTATCCTCACAATGCCGCTGCTGGGGAAAGCAGACAAGTACTAACGTTTCTGCTTTGCAAAGAAACCGAAACCGTGATACAACAGAGCAGTGAAATGTCAGAGGCAGCATCAGAATCCTTTGAGTTTACCTTTCCCGGGGATAATCTTCACTAGTGAAACAGTGAGCTTTCTTTTGCCATTGCTACAGCTGAGGAAAAATATCTGATTCTTAATATTTGTAACAAGTTTCCTGTTTTCCAGAGATGACTTCTTTATTTCAGACTGTGAGCAGAAGACATGCCTTCCATCTACTCTGATGTGTTCCTGTTGTTAAAATCTAATACGGAAATGATTGTATGCCAGTTTAATTCAACTTAGACTGTTTATATAACATACAGCAAAGAGTCTGGAGATTTTCTAAAGTATATACTTCTGTATCACTCTTTTTATATGAGAAGGTGATGTAAAGCCTTTGCATCTGTACTGGTGATAGAATATGTAAAGAAGTAGTTCATGCAAACATGAGGTGTAAGTACAGGAACTGTTTCCAGTGGTAAGTGACTGCCAGAATGAACACTGTCCCTAAGTTTACTGTGCTTGAATTCTTCTCCCAGTGGCCTAATTTAAAATTGCCCTCCAGCAATGGAGCTGACTCACAACATCAGAGAAGCAGCAGGCTAGGAAGGCTTCTGCCAGCCCTCCTCCTCTACTGCCTGAACTTCATTCCAGAGGTGGCAAAGGAGAACTGAACTCTGTATTGCCAACAAAAGGCCTAATGTCATATTGTCTTTCCACGGCTTTTAATTTTGTTATCTTTTAAAGTGCGGAAGCCAGAAAAGTTATTGAGCATGCAAGGGCCTCTGTACAATGGGAAGTGTTTTAGCGATGCTGCATGCAGAAAAGTGTAAGTCCAGTCAAGGTAACTGAACATCTGGATGATCAGTATTTCTGGAGTATTTATCATTTTACATGTCATTTTTATGGTCATGAGCTGCAAATTTCTGAAATGAATTTAGCAACACAACTTCAGAGAATCTATGATATGAAGGATACTTTTCATTGCAGTCATTGCAATACATTGCAGTTATAATCTTATATACATTTTATTTTTAAAAAAGACTAAATATGCATACTACAAAAAAGAGAAAAAGCTGTAAAAAGAAAAGATGGCAGGAAAAGTGTCACTTCAAAAAGGAATATTGTTGTTTTAAATAGTGTTTTAAATAGTGCTGTCTTGGAAGTCTGCAAGAAAGTGGTGCATTTTAAGTTTTCAATCAGCACCTACCAGGATCTGTCCCGCTGCTGCATCTGTGCATAAATCAGTACACGATAAAGACTTAATTGCCAAGATGGTTGATAAGAATACCGGGTCCCCGCTGGGGGCATATTCAAGTGGCTTTTGTTTCCAGTCCTCAGAGGTAACATGAAAATACGTAAGTGCAATTTAGTTGAAAGCAAGCTTCAGATTTTTCCTTACCTCCATTTAACTGTAATACAAAGGTTTCATCTTTCCAGGTACATACTGTTTACTTTATGCTTTGATTTCTGCAGGAGTTACAGACTGTACCAACAAATACTAGCTAGCTAATGGCTTGCTAGAAAGAAGTTCTGGGCTTTTTGCTCTGTTTGGGAAAAGAACCAACTACATTCAAATGAAAGATCAGGTGTTTTCCTGGCATCCTTTTGGTTTTAATGCTTCTGTTTGACCTGCCTTGCACTTACCTTCCCAGCATCTGCCACTTTGTGCAGCTCACTCGTAGTACTCAGAGCAGACTATATTGAGTCCAAGCAACCTCAGGGAGGAACAGCTATTGTAACTTGTTCAGTGCTATATTGTTAGGTTGACATTCCTTTTGTGCAAGTATAGCATACCCCTGCTTATAATTTCAGCAGGGTAGTGATGAAAAAACTAATAAAACCCAGAAATACCTTGTTAAATACCTAGTTGCAAAGTAGACACTTCACCCTTTTGAAGAAGGTTAAGCAACATCCTACCAGTGGATTTCCTCTCACATCCTGTAATCACTTTGAGGATAATGTGATTTCGGAAACATTAGGAGCTGAAAAATTACTTCTGTACTGCTTTACCTGTAGTAAATCTTGCAGAAAATAAGATCCTAGTAAAAATGGGTAATTAAAAAAATCTTAGCATGTAATTTGTTTACACTGTTCTAGAGAACAGTGAATAGAAGAGAGGGATCCCACAAAAGGGATTAAGGAGATTACCCCAATTCCCTAGAATTAATTGATCATACACTCATTCAGGTATTAAAATATCCTTGATTTAATAAAGCAAACAAATAAAATTGAACTACAGAGGACTTTCTCCACCATTACTACTGTTTTGGTTGCTAGCAGGTTATTGTGTTGTTGATAGTAAATACCATTTACTTGCAGTTCTGTCTGCAAATATGACAAACTTTCTTGCTTTCTTGTGTTGACTGTAAACATATCTTCCTGGTGACTAGTGTGCCCAAAAGAAACTCTGGTACAGTTTCTTTCTTCCTTATCCCTTTTTTTCTGTGGACCCATACCCCTGGGTCCGCACAGCAGAAACCATTGAAGCCAGGCCACGGCAGCAGGAGGCTATTCCCTGCACTCCCTCCCTGAACTGTTGATTCCTCTCAGGTCCAGCCCTGGGGCAAGCGCCTCCCCAGGGGATCCAGCTGCCAACACTCTTGCTTGTATGTACATGGCCTTTGTATTTAGAGCAGCATTTTAACCTGACCCATAGCTTTTAAATCAGGTCTACAGTTGTCTAAACATGAAGACCTGGTTAGAGCCATCAAGGAGAACAATATTATGCCATTTCATTGTTGAGATGACTGGTGTATAAGGTATACTCTTTTTTTTCCTTTAGCACTGCTGTTGCCTCTTTGCATTGCTAGTGATGATGGAGTCTGTTAAACCTGCGTACCCAAGAAAATTGAATGAGCTTAGATAAATTGGATCAGCCCTCTCGTGTGGACAGTTCTAGTCTGGGGAAGAGAGTTTTATAACAGTTTACAAAAAGTAAACATAAGCCAACAGTGTAAAGGACTATTATCAACAGAGGAGCTTGGACTGATTTAACTAAATCACTTTATAGAGCAGTTTTTTACAGTTGTGCAATTCCCTTGTGTAGATAAGACCTTGCCAGCTGATCTTTTTCCTCACTCAACTTTAAAACACCTTCCAGAACATCCTGATGTTATCTTGGAAGCTAGAAGAATTCAAGAACTTGAAGGTCTTTCACAGCTCATTCCTCTTTCTGTTTCACAGCATTGATGTTATGTCTAGGATGCCCATGCCCTAACTCTACAGAGATACAGGCATGTGAGAGGAACAGGCATGTCTAGAGATGATTTAGTTTGTTTTAAGATAAATAACCAAGGGAGTGGCCTACAGGTCTGTCCATCTGAGTGGATAGAATTCATATGCAACTCATCAGGCCTGTTTTAGACTTAGGTATCTAAAGCTGAATCCAGAAACTGTTGCTGTAGTCTTAATGTCCTATGCAGATCATGTAATAGGAGTTCTTTGGATCAGTTCCCATTTGCTGTAAACCTTATTTTTGGAAAGAGCAATTTTAATAGTTAAAGTGTTGAGGAGTTACCACAGTTTTTATGCCTTTTTTTTTCCTCAAGATTGCTTTGAATTACATGTATTTTTTTTTAATTGAAATCTGCTTCAAACCTACCTCAAAGCCAGTTAAGGTAACGCTGTAAAGAAAATATATTAAATGTCTGGATATTGTACGATATTGTAGCATTTTACGGTTCTACATGATATCCTCTTTTTAGGTCTTAGTTACACCGAATGTTGATCAGAAGCTGCTTATCTTCTTGTGAAGGTATGCGCAAAATGACGCAGTTTTAGCTTCCTAAAGCTATGGTGCAGAAAAGATGCTCCGAGATTACCCTGCCTCTGCATAGCTGGTAGAATTTATAGAAAAGATGAGAGTAATGATTAATTACTGTTAACACAAAGCAAACTAACTTAGAGCCACAGTGCTTAGAATTTATTGTGGAATAATCTGTTGCAACAGAATGCAGTAAGAATCTTCTTAATTCCCTTTGTGATTAGTCTAAGATGCGGCGGGGCACAGTTGCAGGTTCAGAAGATCACATTGTAATAATTTTATGGCTTTCTTTACCTATAAAGTGGAACTTTTCTGGCTTGTGGGTTCAGTGAAGCCATAGTGCATTTCTTTTACAGAGTTCAAAGATCTGATTTTGCCTCCTGGGTAGAAATAATGTCACATTATGGAATGAAATTAGATCAACGTTTTAGTCAAACAATTTTGGTTCCTTCTAACCTTAATAAAGCATTAAATTAACATGTTGCGAGATAAAGATTTTTCTAAACTTTTGATATCTACTTAAGTTTCAATTTATCATTGTCTTTAAAATTGTAGTCAATGAAAATGACAAGTATGCTAGTGATAGAAGTTCTTAGATACTTCAGATTTTAGTTGACTAAAAATAGCCTTCCCTCTGAGGATATTTTTTTTTCCTAGAAAATGATTGACTAACCCCTGTAGAATTGTGAGAATAATGTTTGAGGCCCTGTTGTAGGGTAAACCCTTGGAAGATTTATTACCCATTTTCAATTTCCTGCAAGCTAGATGGTGTTAGGTAATTAGATTCAGGTGCAAAAAATAACCACCATATGCACACAGCAGTAATCGTGGCAAAAGGTCCCTGATGTGCTGAAAACAATGTAATTGTGCTTAGGTAGACATACATGTGATGCCTGTATGGTTCTGAACTAATGCAAATAAAATATTTTATTGTGCATTTAGAAAGTGTGTCCTGAGTTTCTATGCACAACAAATAGGAAATGGTCTTAAACACTTCCATTAATTGGAAAGGTTCTCCTAGCCATGGCAGAGGTAAAGATAAGGAAGAAGGCTGACTGTAATCTGTAGGATAATTTGAAAGAAACTGAGCTTTCTTAAGAGTACTCTGTGTGTGATATTTATGTATGTAAGTCTGAGATAGAGAAATGGATGCCTAGGATGAATCAGTAGTTTTTGCCTTAGGTATTTAATCTGCAAAATGTGTTTTTCAGTTATTTTCAAATGCCTGTTTTAGCTAGGCTCCAGAAGATACAAACATGAGTGCCAGAATATGTTAAAACTGTGGTTGAATTCCTGCAGTGAACTATTTGTGAGCAGGCAGCTCCACTTAACCTAAAGACCTCTGAACTGAATGGATACCTGCTCGGCCAAAGAACTCGGCAAAGAGGAGCATAAAATTGACCTTGTGGGTAGAGAGCCTTAGTATCTCAGCCGCTGTGATACTGCACAGACACCGTTTTAAATATGTGTGTGTAGTTCTGTTCCCCAAACTGGGGATTTTTATTTCTTTGACCTAATTCTTTGACATTTGTCTCTTATCAAATAGTTTGTTACTTAAATTTTTTCAAGGTTTGATCTGGCTTGTTTGAAAATCCTACTGATGATTTAGGTCTCAAATGATATTCCTTACAGTTGGGTGTATAAACATTTGCTAACAACAGGCAGATTTCTGTTACCGTAACGCGTCATTTTCTAGTATACCTTTGCTAGTTGTAGACTTAGAGCATTTGGAAAAATTGAAAATATATGAGCTAAGCATCAAAAATTACAGAGAAAAGTTGCAATCTTTTAGTAAGGGAAAAGGTTGTATATCTTGTTTAAACATAAACATCTATTTCAAATTACGAGTTGGCATTTTGACATCGTATTCTGACCCCAGAATGCAGTCTTTCACTGCCTTGGTTGCTGCCATTACATTAAAGTAATATTTGATGTACTATACAGATGAAGTAAAAAAAAAAAAAAAATGCATAATGTATTTCCAGAACTGTTACTGGATGCATCTTTGAATTGTTTTCAAGTGCTCTAATTTTTTGTATCTAAATGAGATGAATTACTAGTTTGCCAGTTAGAGATAAGATCATTTACGGAGGGAAGGAGAACACTTAGAATCATCTGGTAGATTCAAGGTATAGTGTTAAACGTTCAAAATCACTAGTTACAAGCAATATTTTCTCCTGTTCTAACCAGCGCAGTCTTCCAAATACTTTTTGTCCCAGCCATTTGCTGGGTGTTGACGATACATCTACTATTTTTCATTATTTTCATTCTTAGATTTTGTGCTTCGTTGTTCAAAGCTTCTTCATCTCATGTCTGTCCTTGGATCTCCCTTCTGGCAGTAGAGCAGATGTGCTAGAGGCTGAGGAGGAGAAGTGGCAGAGCTAAACTCAATTATTTAGCAAGCTGAGTAGCACAGCTGCTTGCGGAAATAGTTTTAGCTTTGGATAATGGAATTTCATTAAAAGTAAAATATAAAAATATATTAAATTTGACACCGTTTTGTTTCAGAGGAGAGGAGAAGACTGGAGAGTTCTTATAAACTGACAAGGTCCCTTTTCTGGCTGGCACAAGTCCAAATTTTCAGAGCAACATTCATATTTTACTTTTTAAACCTTCTGTTGCATTATAATTCACAATTACAAGCATCATAATCAAAATAAAATATTTATATTCACTACTGTGTTTTTTCAGAACTGATTATGCTTAAGTATCAGTTCTGTTTTGGCAAGTTTTATATACATACGGAGTATATCTTACAGGGAGAAAGGTAGTTGAGCCTGGTAGTTATTCCTGTCGTTTTGCAGTAGGATGAAATTAGGAGGTTAGAGGACAACTTTATAAGAAACATTTATCATTAGTAATTGGCCTTTAACTAACCAAATTGGCCTTTTCAAGTCTGATTTAATTCGCAGTCAGAATTGAGGTCAACAGGATGTTTTAGTTCTTGATAATATTGGTAATATTGCAGTCTTGCCATAAATTGAGATTTTGCCATAACTCCTTGTTCTACTGCACAGATGTGACCCAGACTCCAGTGAAATATTTGATCTGTCATGCGATTTGATCTGTCATTAAAACTATCTTTAGCTACTGCTTTTGAAGTATACTTAGATTTAAAGTGATAGTAGTTTTTCTTTTTTTCCCCAGCACAGTAATTAAACATAAACTTAGATTTACTTTTAAATGATCTACTGAAACTCGCAGATACTTCTTGTTGATCTTGTCCATGGGACCTGCCTGTTAGATGCAGGTATATTATGTTTCTTTCCAGTCTTTTTGACGTTCTGTGGTCAGTATTGCTTATTATATAGAGATGTTGCAGCTGTATCTCTCAGAGTATGATCACTGCAAACCCTTAGCGCCCAAATAGTTTTACACTCCGTTCCAAAGGTATTGATCTGGTTAAATAGTTCAGTACTTAGTTCTCCATTCCTTTTCCTAATAGAGCCTCATGATGCCACCTTTCTTGGACACTGTGAAAACTGTATCTATAGTGCTTTTGAATAGCTTGGGTAGGAATTCATTAATTTTATTTTCAATGTGCACCTCTTAGCTAATGATTTAAATACAATTTAATGAATTAAATGAGATCCTGTTTTTATTTGCATGTTGTACCACCAAATCTGCACTTAGTTTTTCTTGAGAAAAAATTTATACTTTGCAAGTTTATAATAATTAAATTACGTGCTGCTATAAATCATTGTTAGAAAGATCTAAAGGTGTTTGTACTATTTTTGTAAATCATTGTTTATCATACGACATGAGAAGGAGCAAATGAGCTAATTTACAGGTCTTTAAAAGATTTATGAGTTTGTATTTGTAGAAGAATTTAAAAAATAAGCATTTTTACAACAGCAAAAGTGAGGACAAGTACCTTGACAAAGGTCAATTCTCTTAGATTCTGTGGCAAGACAGATGCATTAAATTCATTCCTTTGCAGGACCTACAGATTCACCCTGGTCAGCAATTTGATATGGATTGATTTATGGTTATACTTTATTAGCGCTTCACCAGCTTGTTGTGATACATGTAGGGTTTCAGTGATGATAGCTGTTTCAGGCTGTTGCAGTCTGCTGCTTGGCAAAGAATTTTGAACAAATTGTTATTGTTCAATTCTGAATTCCTTTCTGTTCAGTGGGCACTCAGTGCAGCTCCCTGCAATAAGGAGAGGGATTAAACTTCCTCATGGAACAGAAAGGAAATGGAGGGTTGCTGCGGTCAGCCCCGTAGAAATCAGTTCAGCTTCCTTTTCTGTGGACTATGAACTCTTAGGGCTTGTCTATGCTAAAGTTAAGACTCTAAGGCTATGATAGGGCATTTGCTTTTGTTTGTCCTGTGGTAAAAAGGAATTGTGATTGTTCATTGTCCGATGGCCCAAAGGGAATTATTTTATTTGTTTTCCCCCTGCTGAGAAACAGCTCTATCTATTAGGCCTTGTCAAAGTGGAACCCTGGTTTGTTTATTCTTGCCTGCTGGGAGGGGAGGAGGACAGGGAGCTGAATGGTTTATGACCTTAGCTGAAGAAGAAAAGTTTTTCATTTTTCTCCATTGCTGAAAACATTACTGGAAAAGTATACTGTCGGTTTTTCCTGTCAGCAAGAAGGGGAGTGAAGTGTTAACTCTTTCTCCCAGGAAAGGAACATAGCTGGATATCCTTCTGCTCTGAATCGAGGAACCCACACTTCCATTTACACTGTGTAGACTTGTTTTCTGAAGCTTTATCTAGCAGATGCCCTGACACAAGGATTCAGGGGAAGAGATGAAATGGACCCGTTTATTTCTAAAGTTGGATCACCAACATACAATTTCAGTAACCAACCAAAAGTAGTATGTTTAATGGTAGTGGGTCTTCTTGCTGGCTAGATTTGTTCCTTGTTAATGATCTTGAATAGTATTGCATCCCTGCATTTGGTGATAGACCACGTGCTGAATACTTTAATAACTTTTTAAGATATGAACTTTGTAGTTTTATCATTCTATTTTCTGTAAAAAGCTAAAGCCATGTTTAAATTGATGAATTTTACTGAGTTTACACCCTTGATACTCAAGATATTGTTGGAGAAGAAAGCTAAAACCTGGCAAAGTCATCTCATGGTTTCACAAAGTACATGATAAAGAGGGGACCAATTTCTTGGCCATGGGAAATAAAACAAACAGCATCTCTTCACTCGGGCCTGTTGTCCTGCCACTCCACAACACTGAGAAGAGTAGGCGCAGCTCTTCCAGTGTCTCAGTGTGGTTGCACCACTCTGAAAGAAATAGACTGAAAGACAGACCTTTTTTCCACCTAAACAGTTCCACCTAAAGGTGGAAAAGATTAAGGAAAGTAAATTGTCTTGTTTCAGAGGAACAATCACTGATGTGCAGGTCTTCTGAAATCTGATCCTTAGTTTCTGAACATCCTCAAGGAAGGGAGTTTTGTGTGGCTGAATGATTTGTGTGTCTCACATTGTGTAAAGATGGTCTCTTCAGGTGGGGGGTTGTAGGCCAAATCCAACCTACGGGGCCAGCCGAGAAGACTTCACCATAGTGCAGTCATCACTGAGTGTGAGATACTGTCCCTTTTTCTTTTTTTTTTTTTTTGATAACACGTAGAAAATGGTGCTAGCAGACGGAGCTAGAGCCAGGCTTCATTCTGGTTTTACCGGGTCGAGGATGGGAAGAATGTGGTCTGGTATGGGAGGAGCAAATAAGACCAAGGTGATACTCAGTTAATTTTTCCCTGCCTGCTCCTTTACTAGGGAAGGGAGATAAAATAGAGTCCACTGGAAGAGTACACTGATCGTCTTCCTCATGATTAAAAGTGAATTTAAGTTTTAGATCCATAGACAATCTGTGACTGCATTAAGGTGTGTTAAGTTCTTTCTACAGACGCCGGCTGATACTATCCCCTGCGTATGGCTCTATTCATTATGTATGTGTTCAGAAGGAGACTTTCTCTAATTAAATTGTGCTGGCTTTTTAAAAATCAAACTGAAATGATTGCAATGCCTTAGATATTATTAATGAGTTAGGGATGTAAGATACTAATAAAGAGCTAAATATTCATTAACACAATCAAAGAAAAAAATAAAATTGTAATTAGCTCTTAAAATAATGACACACACAGATATACATATATATATTCTTGTATACCTTGACAATTATTTTTGAAAGATGTATTTTATGCTGAATATATTAATGTGTTTGTGAAAACAAAGATAGGAAAAGCAGGGATGAGTTCTCATTCTGAGGAGATGGGTTTTCCCACCTGAACACCACAAGTAAACTATTAACTTTATTAGAATTCTACTCATGAAGATTGGGAATCACTGCAATTTTTTAGTTCAGTTGAAAATATGTCTTTATTGTCTGTTACTGCAGACTTTAAAAGAGCTGAATTCCCTCCATTTCTTCCCAAAAGCAAAACATTTCCATCTTTTTGTTATAGGAGTTCTAACAGAGGGCTAAAAAGAAGAAAACTAGTTTTAAAGAAAATAATTCCAAACAGTAATGAATAACAGAGGAAGAAAGGTTTTCTCCTAACTTTGCCAGTATGTTATTCAGCCACCCTGTCTTAATCCTCCCAAATCTCTAATATGGTCTCTAGTTTGACCAGGTTCTGTTCTTTATTACTAAAATATTTCTCCAAAGTTTTGAAATTATTTGGAGGTAGTATTAAAAATTGATCATCAAAAGTTGTTCAGGTGCCAAGGGTCTTACAAACTCAACCAGTAATTTAAAGGCAAAAAAAGCCTTCATTTTCCAGTTTGCAAGGTTTTGTTACAGTGTTATTTCTTAAAAAAAAAAAAAATGCTATATGGATGATGGGATTTCCATAAATAGTTAGATTACAGTGGAGGGATTGTACTCCTCATGCCTTTAATTACCTTTGAAAGTCTCAGCTTATTAAGCTAGAATCTTCTTTCTTCCTCTTCTTTCAAGATAGTGTAGGGAAACTGATTTTAGAGCTCACCTACAAAGGTATATTTTATAGAAGTAATATAAAAACCAATGCAAAAAAATTAGAAGAATTGTTGTCATATTACTCAATTGGGTTCTCAAACACTTTACCGTTATTTTGTACTCTCAGTGAAGTCATTCTATCTTTAGGACTAAACTAAATCTACTTTCAAGTACGTTTTCTGATGCCCCAAAAGTGTCAAGACGTATCATGTGTATTGTATGCTCATTTTTGCAGAATTTCCAATCTCCAAAGTACTATGATAGGTATTTTGGAATGAAGTTCATACCTGATGTTTAAAACTATGCGTTAAGCATGTAAATTTAATTTATTTTTTGCTTGTAACCAGGTAATAGCTGATCTGAATGCAAAACATTGATAAGCATTAGGTAGAGTGAGTTCATATATGTGCATTATGCAAATGCTTGTACAGAATACGTATATGAACCTTATGGAAGCTTTCAAAAGTTCTTGTTAAGTATAAATAAAACCCATAGGCATTTCTTGATCTGGTTGTTACAGTGGAAAGGAAGAGACCATCTTCTGACTTACAGATGTTCATTGTGAAACTGTTATGTTAGTGAATCAATGGTAAAGCTCCCATGCACTTCACTGGGCCAAGGTTTTACTTTCATACAGTATCAAATCATTTAGACTAAACTGGAAAACCTGAGTCTCTCCATGTTAGAACAAATTGTAAGGGGGGTCTGATCAGTTTGCTTTATTTTTCTTCCATAATTGTAAGCATAAGAATCCAGGGATCTTTATCTCTGATAAGTCTTGGCTCGATTAACTTTTTGCTCTGCTTGTTTAACTGTCCTTCCAAATGTTACCTCCTCTTGCAAAATCTTAGGAATGAGCCAGAGGGGAAGACAAGTTCCGCGAAGATCTCCTTGAGGGCTTTGTATGCCTCCGAACTGCGGCTCTCCGATGTGCTAAGTGGGGCACGTAACCTCAGTCACCCTGCAGGGACAGCTGCTGCACAGCAGGCCCTTTCCTAGCAGGACTCCCTTTGCTGCTGTCCCAGAGCAGATGCAGTGGGGGTTCGCAGGAGCTGGTGCAGTGTGCCGCAGCACTGCGGCTGGTTTGTGCCTCTGACATTGTTTCAGCCAACACCATTTTTCTGATTTCCCTCCTGTGAATGTGTGCCTGAAAAGCTGTTCTCTGTATAGCTCGACAACAGAACAGCCGCGGTACAGGATAAAGAAGCACGGTAAAATGGGAAGAGAGGTCTATATGCTGATTAGCATATAGACCTATAGGACTTTGAATTGTAACATGAGTGTTTTGTTAATGAGTTATTACCAAAAAAAGAAATTCATGTAGCCTTGGTGGAAAACCTGAGAGAATTCACCTACGCTGTAGTATTCCTTGTGCAGTAGCCTTAACGGAGCCTTTGTCCATCTCTAGCTCTCTCTGCCTTTCTAATGCCCCTTTAGCTGTGCTGGTGTAATAGCTTGTGTGGCCAAATGATGAATTGGATAAGAAAATTTTGAGGGGTTAAAAATAACCAAGGAAAACCTGTGCACATAAAAGGCAGCACAGCATAGGAATGAACAATTAATGTTCAATTATGCTACTAATGCAAATGCTGGTGCAGAAAAAGTAATGTTTGCATAACTTCATTTTGATAAATTGGTGAAGTTACCTGGCAAAGATACTGTAATATTTCCACAAAAAAAAAAAAAGGGGGGGGGAGGGATTGCGTGTATGGTAAAACAGATAGGATACTACAATTGGCTGTTGTATATCGTCCCTGACAAGTGATGACACTGTGCCCAGTTTTTTTTCTCTCTTTCCCCAAAAGTTCCTCTATAGCAGAATGAAGCAATCCAGTAAACAGAACAAAAAAGTTAATGGATGTGGTACAATTTCAGATTGCAAAAAGTTAATTGAGCCAAGAAACATTAGTGATAAAGATGCCTGGATTCTTATGTTTACAATAATGCAGACTGATCAGACCCTCCTCACAGCTTGTTCTAATGTGGGATAGAATAGACAAAATATCACAAAATAATACATTTATATATCTAATTTAAAATACTTCTCATCAATCTGTGATATTCCTGGTTCCAGGACATCAAATGTAATCACGTGTGTAGCTTTTAAATGGGTTAGATAATTATATTCTACTATTAGTTACTTCTGATCAAAACTCATGCTTCAGCATGTAAGCTACTTACTTCTGGGAGCTGGAGAGACATACCTTCAATTCACGTGGAGTGTTTGTTTTTGCTGTGTAGTACTTTTCACCTCTCTTTAAAGTTTTCAAGAATGGAAGCTGTGTGCAGACTGGCTAAATCAAGGGAGTGGTCTCATACAGTGAAGATTTTGGGAATATATTCTTAATTTTTGTTCTCTTGTTCCCCAGTCCATATTTAAAATAGAAAGTATAAAAATCTTGTCAGAAATGGATACAGAAAAATGGTATGATTCTTCTACAGTTGCGAGCATCCATACTTTTAAAATAGCCCCTTATTTTTAGAGTGACAGCATGTTGTATGTTGTTGTTTTATAATACAAAGTATAATCATATTAAAAGATAAAAAGATTGCAACATGTATCTTTTAACGTTTATACATTGCTGTGATTATATAGAAACTTCTAAGTTAGAAGTCGTGTTCTCATATGTCATCCATATTAATCAAGAAAAGTTGATAAACTCAAATACAGCTTAAATATGTTAAAAAGTCTATTTTCGTTGCTGACGTATCACAACCTGTGTGCAAAATAATAGATTTGTTCTCATTCAAAGGTGAAGTTGCACACAATAAATTTAGAAAAGGGGAGAAAAACTGATATCTCATATTGAACAAGCTCCATGACATGCAATCAACTAAAATAAAATCGAAGCTTAAAAAGTCTTGCAATCAGCTCGTAACTTCAATGTTCAGTTTGTTTTCACTGAGTGAAGGTGACTGTCGATGTGGATCCCACATACTTTCTGGAATGTAGTTATAGTTAAGCAGATGGCAGGTAACTGACCTAATACAGACTAAAAAGTATGTTGGGGCAAATTTGCTCTGACAGCCTGTTCACGTTTGTTTTGCCCCCTGCATGCAAGTGGAAGAGCTGGAGCGTAGTACAAGACCTTTACAAGTCCTGTACAGGCCGTTCCACGTAGGCTCGCCTAACTCAAGCTGAAAGAATCCTCCAATTCTCGCAGCACCTAATGAGCACATCTTTACTGTGCTTCTTTCTGTCTGCAATCGCATATGAAAAACCGGAGGCATGATTTACACCTTAATTCCTTTGCTTATCAAGGACTTGTTTATATAAGTTGAAAATCAATGATTTTTTTAATGTTTCATACTGAAACACGGCATTCTAAAAAGAATAATAATATGTACTCTATATACAGAAAAAAGTGAACGTTAGGGCAACAGAGTATTGAAAGCATGAAGGAGCAGGTCATGAGCAGGACAAGCAATGCAGCCTGGTTTCCTGTGAACTTGTTTCCTGTAGCCCTCTGCAGCACAACACCAGCCTCTTCCTGAACGCAAGTCCCACACAGTTTCTTCCCTGCACAATTTCTAGTCTGTTCTCAAAGAGCTCCCAGGTTTATCCCTTGTCTCCTGATTATGAACCAGCCAAGAGCAAACACGTGCTCTCAGCACTTGTAACTTAATGTAAGTTTTGACCAACTGGTTGCCAGTAACAAAGAGTATAAAACTGTTGATCTCATGCAACAGTCTTTCTGTTGGAGGGACTTTGGTTTGGGCCGTTCTCTTCTACCATGCTGTTGACTTTATGAAAAGTATATGAACCTGATTTATCTTTCAGACCTCTACTTCCCTCTGATTTGGTGGAAATTGAGCCATCACTGGAAAATTACTGGTGGCAATGTGAAGACTGATAGGTGGCTGTAAAGGCTGCAGTCGCATGTATCTCATTTCCTTAGGAAATTTGTATAAAAATGTGACCATGTTTATTTGGAATAGGTGCACACTGGCAACATGCATTTCTTAACAAGTGGCATTCTTTGAATACATTTTCAATGGTAAATTTCTGTGTAGAGAAGCTGAATTTGTTGCATAACGGTACTTCAGTGAATATAATATCTCTAGAATAAATATATCTTGGAAAAAACCATTTTGCTTCCTTGTCTGTGTAAGAGGGGTAAACTAGTACAGCATAAGATGCGGCTTTAAACAATTTTATTTAAAAGAGCACAAAAAGTACATAGACGCTCTTATTCTATAATAAGAATAATAGCAAACTGGAAAAAGGAAGCTGATTTCCTCCCTCACCCCTTTTTTGTTATTAAAAGTATAAAAGTGCTATTTTATTTAGGCTTGGTGTTGCTGCCAGCTGATTGTTTCAGCCTCAATACCGTAACTGCCAAGGACCTAACTTCTCATAGCACTAATGATGAGAAATTCATTTTACTGTTGTACTACTTTGTACCTGTGGATGAAAACCTCCCTCTTTTTGCCCTCATACCCCTTAAAAAGGCTTTCAGATGAATGTTTATCAGAGATCTGGAAAAGGTGAATTGATTTAGCACTTTAGCAATACTGTATATTACCCTCCGAACAACATATGTTTCAATTGTGTGGCTTAAGCTTTCAGCTGTAGGATTCAGCTCTAGGATTACTGGCAAATAAGGTACGCTGAACTTTATAATGAGTTACATGACTTTTTTGGGGGACAAGACATTGCCTTCTTACACAGGGAAACTGTTCTTCTCAGGTATAATCAAGCTGAATAAAAAATAGTAATGTATAATCCTAAAATAACAGAATAAAATAAATGACCGATATTACATCTTCTGAATGTGTTTGAAAGACGGTATGGCTTTTTATGCTCTTTTCATTTAGTTGCAAAGCAATGTATATACTCACTAAATTTATGCAACCAAATATCTACTCTTAAGTTTGTTAAAAATGTCTGAATTGATTTCCTTAGAGAACATAGCGTCCTTCTCCTATTGAAAATGGGCATAATGAAGGGATTTGAAGCAGAAAAAGGAGAAGAATATAATGCATTAATCTGTCAGCATACAAGTAAAGTTGCCTTTCATACTTACCCAGTGATGCCTTTTGAAATCATACTGAGAAAAAAAGTTGAAATACGCAAGAGTTTACTCTGTCCTTCATAGCAGGATGAAACCATGTATACATGCTGCACTATGTTTCCTCTGCAACCTGTATCCAAAAAAATCAAGCCCATGCTTATCCTGTTGTCGTACGGATACTGTTTGACTCATATATGCTTAGTATGCACTGCAGAAGTAGTAGGGAAAGGTGTACTTACTGAAGGAAGCCTACTGAAAATTGTAAGAGCATGTTATTTTACATGTTGCATTGTAGCAAGCAGTGCTGTGGGCACAATCCTAGTTAAATGGGATTAATTCTCTATGGATTCTGTCAATGCTTTGTTTCAATCTTTAGGGGCCTTAGGTTTCCGTACTTCCCTTAGACAGCATGTTGTCTTGGCATCACTTAGATGGAAGATTTTAAGCTTAGTGACCTTTTTCCTTCATCTCCTCTTTAAAAGTGCTGTTAAACTGTTCAATAGAAAAGATCACATACTTTGCGATCTCCCTCTTTTTATACCAGTCAATGGAAGCCTGATTTGCATTTGATCATTTATTCAACAAAAAGAACACTATCTTGGTATGTCCCACCCGCTTAATTATAGTCCAATGTAAAATCTCCTATTTTTGAAAAAGCGATAAAAAAGTTCACAAAAACCTGCTGTAAAGATCAACTTGCTACTACAAATATTCTGCATCTGATTCAGGGCAGACACAGTGATGTTGCTATCTGTTGATGTTAGTGGATGAAAGATAGACATCAGCTCTCCTATTCATAGATGTTTTTGCAGAAATCTGAGCTGTTCGTGAGTTATTGCTTGCTTAGCTAAGTGCTGCTGCAGTTATTCCTGATAGGACAAAAAATGATGAAGATAGAATATGCATCCCCTGCTGAACTTTTCATTTGAAGAGTCGTACACGAATCTTTTTTTTTTTTTTTTCCCAGTGAATTTATCCATTCATCCACTGGGAGAAACAGCACTATATTGCTGACACATAGTTTGTCCCAGGCAGCAGCGGGAATATTAATGTGTTTGCCCCATCCTGGGGCAAAAGCCTGCCAAGACAAAAAGAACAAAAGCAGCTTGTTTCTGCTGAAAAGATTGAGCTGCTATATATACAAATATATAATACAATACTATGTAATTATTCATATACACAGTCGAGTTCTTGCAAAATAGAAGAGAGAAAGAAAGAAAAACAAATGAGTGCAGCTAACTTAAAACACTTTTGAAAGGTTTTCATGTACTTTGGGAATGAGAATTACTTAAGAATCTGTCTGAAGAAGGAGGACTTAGAAACCTGAAGGGTAAATACATAGATAAGTATAAATACCCTCATGTACTTGTAATATGTTAATTTAAAATAATAATGCTTTACCCAGTAAATATGCAATGGCCGATGAGACAGATCATTGTGAAGTGAACTTAAAAAAGTTCTTTGAAGAACTAATTGCTCTCTGGTAAATTGTTGTTTAAGTAAGACTTGCTGTTGCAAGAGAATTAGTAACAATACCATAGGCAGGACCCAGTGTTTTAAGATTCTCAGTTTACTGTATGTGATAACATATTATGCAGGTAGAATTCTTCTCCGTACTGGATGGCAAAGCGTGTACTATATTGTCCTTTGAGACTAGTTCGCATGCAGTTGCTGGTATCGCACTGTTCAGCAGCCTGCTGCAGATAAGAATGAGTGATGATGCCCTAGATTTTAATGGAAATTTTAGCGCACATGCAGCAGTAGGGTGCAGTCTTCAGCAGAGAAAAACGAGCTGACTTGCAGGCAAGAGAGGTCATCAAGAGAGATAAAGAAATAGGACATACAGTCTGGGCTAGGCAAGGCTTTTTAAAGGATATTATGGAAATGAGCAAGAACCAATTTAATTTTTATAATGCCACTCCATTTAACTTTAAAGTACAAGGTCAAGGTGCTATGTTTTTCATAATGATTAAAGATTCGGAGTTTTCTTTTTGTTAGAACCATTGAATGTTTATATGGCAAAGACTAAATGTGACAGAGAATTGAATTTGGATTTGGAAGTGTCAAAGTTAGGTTGCAGCTCTTCCCAAAAGCAAATTAGAGACAAATAGAAATTTGATAATCTTCTCCATGTTTATGCTGACAAACAAATTTATTTCCTTAAGAAGCTTCTGTTTAAAGTTAGCTTGATCCCTGAACAGTAATATATCTTGGTTTTACAGAAAATCTGTAGAAACTGCATCCATCATACAGCCAGTCTGAAAACAGTTCCTTTTTCAGTATAATCTCAGCACTCCAGGTCTTAGTGAAACCTGATTTACCCATTAGATAGGAGACTTCAGTACATATGAGGTTTGCAATACTGTCAGGACTTTCTGAAATTATGATGAATAGATAGAATTTTTACTCCAAAAACCTCATGACAACGTTTTATTTTTAATGAGAAAAAATGATGCTGTATCTGTCTCCTACCTAAGTATATAAAAATAAAAATTGGATTGGAAATTCTCCAGATGGGTTCATCTTAGGAGGGAGAGGGACAGCATAGATTTGGGGAAACGCTTTAACTTTGCTGTATTTCTTTTCTCTGAAGACAAAACTTACGGTTAGTGAGTCTAATTTTCAGGTAGTGTGCAAAGCATAAACGATGAGCAGTTTAAGAGATTAATTCACTGCCTGTTGAGTTTTTAATAGATCCACTCCACCTGTACAACCAGAGTAGTGTGACAGTGGTGTTTGGGACAGCCCTGAGTAGTCTACAGTTTGTACCTAAGCCAGTTAGTTTGGAGTTGGTTGTCTGTGATCCTCCTGATCCATAGCGTTTTTCCATTTGGGCTCATTAGCCTAAATCTACTGAATGAAGGAGGGTAATACTTCTTTTTCCCTGGTCCTCAAATCAGACTGACTTTTGAAACAGCCGTAGTCCAAAACCTAATAATAACAGATATTTTATATTTTCTACTACTATCTCTTGTATGCTAATTTTAGCCAGGACTAATATCAGACTGTCAGCCAGGTTTTATGAAAATCTTCTTTGGCTCCTAGGAGCTCCAAGCCATAGCTGCCACATTATTCCATATTAAACAGTCAGTGTCTTTACACACCGATAGTAATAGATCAGTAGTGGTGCAAAATAGTGTAAAATACTGGCTGCTAAATGCAGAGAACAGGTTCTCTTATGTAGCCCCAGTTTGACAAAGGGGTCTGTTCTGATATAAATCTCATTTCAGCCAGAAATAGGAGAGCAAAGAGAAATAAGATAATTCTAACTAGATAGATGTTTTTCAGGCATCTAGAAAGTTTTGAAATTTGACTGAAACATATTCATTTTGAATCCTTTCATCCTATTTTAATCATCCATCTGAATATCAAGGTTGCGATCCAAATTCTTCAAAAAAAAAAAAAAGGGAAGAAAGAGATGGATAATGGGACGGGGAAGGAACTAGAATGTGAATAAAGCAGCTCTATCAGTTGGTTAGAGCCCCAGTGGGAGTGAATGTTATGATGACATGCCACGCAACAAGACTTAGCTTTTATTTTTGACAAGTTTCATAAGTAACAGTGGTCCTTTTTTTGGTGGTGGGGATGCTAGTGCAATTAAGGGGTAAGGGATTGCTTGTCTGTTTTAAGGACTGTCTTTAAACATCGGTGATCAGATTTTACAATTGCCTACTAAGAGTCCATGGTTCAGTGAAGGAGAACTGATGCTAGCTATTGCTATTTTTTTAATACTTATAAATTCCAGGCTATTTTTCAGAAAGCAGCATTATGCTGCGTAGCCCGTGAGTATGAGGAAAGGGAATGGGAATGGCTCAGAGGCAGGATAGCCTGAAGACAAAACTTAGTGGATGCCTCTGACAGAGGGAGGTGAAAAGGGTCTTTGGGATAAAAACAAGGCTTAAAAGCTTAAATATACACCTTATTCATTTCTTATGAAGTATGGCTAATTGAATACACATCAGAAGAGTTAAGTAATAGTACACGGTACAGAATTTTAAACATTTTAATATCAAGATTCAGAGGTTAAAACTGAAATGAATATAACTGGGCTTCAATATAGAAATAAACATAGCAATAACTTGAACCAGGCAATATTTAACAAAAAAAAAAAAGAAAGAAAAAAAACCCATGGAGCTCATGTGAATTATACTATAATTCATTTCTAAATTCTTAATGGCAAATATATGGAAAAAATATCTAGTTTAAATTTCAGAACTGTATACTATTCTATAAAACACATGAATACATTTGCTACAAAGTAGTAAAGAAATGAGAAAGCAGTGCAGATATACTTATCCTGACTGCCTTCCCTGAGAGAACACAACAGGCCTGTTTATTTGTTAACACTGAGTCATGAGTGTGAAAGAGGTTTGCTTTTCATCTGTGCCCCCCTTTTTTGTTCCTTGCTATAGCCAGAGTTTTCTCTGGGAGGAATGGCAAGAACGGCTTATCTTTAAAGCCTGAGATATTTACATGCTATTTTTAGCTGAGCACTCCAGCTGAAATATCTTTTCAAAACGAGAGGGCTCGGATCTTGGAAGGGGTAAGGACTAAGAAAGTCAGTGAAAAGGGGATGACCATGCTGTAGTGTTGTTATGACTCATCACGGTATTTTTCTTGGTTTCACTGGAAAGATCCTTCCATGTTGCCTGACAGATAAAATGAAGGGATAGCAACGGAAATGATCTATAAAAGGAACGCTAATATTTCAAGGCAGTAGAGATGATTTTATTAATTCAATGTATTTTTTCCATTTTCAGCTGAAGTAAAGATAACTTTTCTTCTTCCACTAGTGAGTCAGCTCTCTGATTCAGAATTATTCAAATGATTCAAAACTTAATGCTCGTTTAATAGGAAAAATAACTCATCTGTCTTTGTTATATTCAGAACTCTGAATTGCACTTTTATTTATTTACAAGAAGTGTAGGCTAAGAAGAATATTTTGCTTTTTTTCCTCTTTGGGCCTGTAAATGGGAGACAGAGAATAGAATGCATATATTTCTATGAGTAGAAGTTCTCTTGTCTTACGAATTGCATGTGCCATTTATATTAAGAGTATTTTAAATAAGAAAATGGCAACAACACTTTCCTTGGCCTGGTATAGTTTTCTGAACTATTGTTACGTATTTATAGATCTGTTTCTTCTCATGCTCTCCTTTTAGGGTTCAAAACCCTCCCTTTGAAACATTTTCTTTTTGCCTGACTTACGTTTCTGATGGAAATCATGTATGCTGAGGGAAACACAGTATTCCAAGCACGATTGTGTTGTCTGCTGTCTCTAGAGTATCCTGAAGAGTTTACATTATTTACAGAAGCTGTTTTCTCATTTAAAATCCCATTGCGTTGTGCATGTTATCACTGACAACCCTTCTGGGAAGTATCCTCCTGCCATCGTTTCTGTGTGCTTATTTACTCAGACAAATAGGTGTCTTCTTCGTTCACCGTTACAAGAATGAATTATGTATCTTAAGTCTTTATAGATTTCCTATAGACTAACATATTACTTTTGGCTAATATCAGGAATTGTGAAAGTTATGCAACTTTTTTTGCCGTCATTTGTATTTCACACAATCCTCCTTAATACTATTCTGAAATAGAGAGTCTAGAATGAGTAAAAGTGGGTCTCTCATCCTTCTGAAAGGTGTGCAAAAGTGTGATTTTAGTACTTTCTTGTGTATGCCTAGTTTCACATAAAATAAACTGCACAGACCTCAATGAATTTAGACTGTTCTTACCTGTTCTTACCATTTTGCAGGCAGTTGTTTCTTTCCTCACAGGAACTCACTGCAGCTTTCTTCCTATCTATGGGTTGATGTTGATTTCATAAGACATTTTCATATTAAGTAGTTTGGAGTTTGACGATCAATGGTGTCCCTCACTGGGGAAGTAATCAAGGTTTAGAGCACACCTAGTGTGCAAAGTCAAACACCTCCAGTGCCTTGACGCTGGTTATCATAGCATATCAAATATATGCTTAGGATATTCCCAAGTGCTATGATATGTAAAACAACAACAAAGAAAATCTAGTTGTAGCTTTTTGGTAATAGCGATAGATTAAGCTTTGCTCTTTAATTATACTCTGTTTTATTTTCTCTCTGGTCACTGAGATGATGCATTTTAGTTGATGTATTCATTTGTACAGAGTCATTTTATGAGATCTTTTGATGCTTGAAATGGCTGATGTTGATGCTAGTTTCCTATTAGTCTTTAAGCAAAGAAATATAACTTACATGCCTCTCGTGTTATTTGTTGTTTTCTGATAGAATAATAATTTAAAAAATGAACTCATTCAAGGGTATGTAGTGGAGAACCACAGATGTAGCAATTATGAAGGCTTAGGCATTCTCAGATGGCAGCTTTATAACCATGGCTTTGCTAAGAGTTCTATTCTCAAGATAAAAAAAAAAAAAATAGGGATTTTCTGGACAATAATCTTCCTTAATTCACCCTGAAAACAGAGAACAGAAAAGTCGGGCTGAGGTGAGCTGTGAAGCTCAGGTGAGCTCTTATTGCTACATACCTCTCAACAGCATGGACCTCATGCACAGATGAGTGAGTCCCATCCTTGTGGAGTGCAAAGCAGGGATCACAGTTGTGCTATAAAGTCTTGTCTCACTTTCCGTTTTTTTCTGGGACTGCTGAATTAGGAGGACTCAAATGGATTCTTCAGCCTGTTTTCCTGAGGGCACAGGGCTTATAAGATTTCATTGTCTATCTTCAGTTTATCTGTCTCATTGCATTGGGCTGTAATGATTTTTGAAATCACTCTTCCGTTTTAATCAAACCTGAAGGAAAGGTAGACGTTCCCAAATAAATAGGTTCCTGCAAGCCTTGTGTTCAGTAGCTGGATAGGATACAATGCTGCTAGTTGGAGAGAGAGAGACACAAAAGTAGAGGTCAAACAGTAAGCATTTCCCACAAGCTAACAAGTGAATGAATGTTGGGCAGTCGATCATTGCGTACTGTATGTTGTCTGGGAAGAGATGGAAGAGCTGGAGCTATTGGGGTATGAGAGATACAGAAAATAACCTTTTTTTTTTGGTTCTATTAAAACTTTGACTTGATCTCTAGTATACTACTATTTCTGCTGACAGTTTGATTTTAAAAAGAAAACACTTGGATTGTTTTCGAGGGCTGAACTAAATATTTCTACCAATCCCAATTGATGTAATGTGCTCATGTCATCCTATGATTATTGTCATTATGACATTATGATTATGTCATCTTATTTAACCCATCTAAAATCATTTTACCACTTTACAGCTTTATTTTTATTTTTTTTAATCTTAATTCAACTGTTTTAATTTATTTGAAATATATCTTTCTTGATATGTTAACATACGAGGAAGCCGCCTTGACAGTAGAGACAACTTTGAGTGGATCTTTATAATATGGAAATTGCACTCTTGTGATACTTATAGGATGTTTATAACTTCAAAATATTAGATATATTTACTGGAACTTGCTGCAATGAAATAAAGTGGGAAGTAAATATAGTAGAGCCACTATTTTGGGGTTTTTACAAATTCAGATTGTTTTTTCTTGGATGATATTACTGAGTTAATAGTTTTTGTATCTATGATGATGAGATACTTTTTTTTTAACCAGTGCTCTTTAGAGGCAGTATATATTTAATGCAGAATGAAATATAGTGGTTTAAACGATGAGCCAGAATAGAAGTTCAGTGTAAAATTTCAGTCTAGAAATTCCTGAATAGAAACAAGGGAACTTTGCAAATTCCTTAAATAGAAGCAATACTTTTTGCTAAAACGCAGTGGTTTTCCTGTACACAGCATCCTGCGGATAAAATTAGAAGGTAAAATGATCAATATTATCTCTATATTATAGCAACATTGTTATAAACTATATTCCTAGTATATTGGAATAACCTTATTCATATAGTATTGGCATGTTGTTTTCATTTTTAAATGATACAACAGCAAGTGTTTGAATGTCATCATAATGAGCTTTAAATGACCCTTTCTTCTTAATCCTGCACTAGTCTTTTCTAAACATGGAAAACTGCAGTCATGTCCATACTTAAATCTCAGTTTTAGGAACCTGCAATTTAGCAGACAATATAAATTGTTGTTAGAAAGTGAAAAGGAGTCTTATTTTTACTTAATTAGACATATATTTCCCCCATGCAATTTTACTTGATAGAAGTACCAGCTTTTTTCCCCTCCAAATCCCTTCATTGGAGCCTTGTCCAGAGTGTTACTTACTGCACTCAACGTCCATGATCTAAGAAAGCTGAACGTGCTAAACAATTTACACATTCAGGCTTCTGAATGCATGGGTCAGATCTCCAGTAAACCTCTGTAACCTTCTTAAATGTTTCAGTAGAGAAAAAATTGTCAACATCTTTTAGCTAGTGTTTATAACAAATCTATGAAATATTGCTTCAGAAAGACAGCTACTGTTTCCTGAGTTAGCCGGGTCTTTTGCCTCATGCCTCTTCTTCCTTAGTCAGGTAGTACTGCATTCTCAAGCAATATTTTTCTCAGCTTGGGTACCGCTATTTTAATATTACTACTAGTTGAAGAGGTGAGAAGAGCTGAATCAAAGTTAATTATTGGCCAGCAGAGAGAACTGAGTGGCTGTACAAGTTAACACAGCTGCTTTGGTTTCAGTGGACTCATTTCTTGTTGATAAAGTGCACAATATATTACTTTGTTGCAAAAAACAATTCATGTATTTTTGTTTCCAGGCCTTGATATCTAAATCAGTCTGCTTCTTTTCACCTGAGACCAGAATATCGAGATACCTTTTTTCTACTGAAAGCAAATGTCCCAATAAACATACTAATTTGTGTTTTGAAACTGTACTGAGGAAAGTATGTTACTATTAACTATGCAATGAACATAGGTTCCTGAAAATCATATTATGTTTATAATATCAACTGCTTTGAAGCAGGTTAATGAATTTAGCAATCAGAAATGAAATGATGAGAATATGTAAATGAGATATCCCTTGAGTAGTAACACATCCACGCTTAGGAAGGCATTTAAATTAAGGCTTTGAATTAATAAAAGATCAGATCCAAAATGCTATAGTTACCTTCTGAAGAACCAATAAGATGGATATACAGGCTAAGTCTATTAGATGCTGAAGAATGCAAGATGTAGCAGGAGAGGAGAATCATCTCTAGTGGCTGTTGTAGGGAATAAAGCCAGTTTCCTTAAGTTGATACGACTCAAATGAAAAAGAAAAACTCTCCTAAAAAGTACTAAATAAGCGAAAACAATAGGAAAAGAATCTAGAGAAGCAAAGATATGAAAGGTAAAGGACAAAGATAATGAACATGACAATGATTGCTTACAAAGCTATTTGTTGCGTCCCTAGCCACTGAAGCTCTCCTACCAGTTAGTACTGCTCAGAAGCTTAGGGCAAACACTAATTTAACTGTGAGAGGAGGAGGAGGGGTGCGAGGTGGACAATTAATTCTTGCCGCCAGAATCCTCAAATAAATGATATAGTAGGCAGTTCTGGGTCTATCTTAAGGTCAAGATACTACTTTTTACTGAAGACAGGGAAATAACTTTGTTGCTAGAATCATATTTTTTCCCCTTCTTTTTGAAAAGTGAATATAACTGCTGGGCTTGGCTTATGTTATTTCTCTTTTTAAATCAAATTGAAATTACAGGCCAAAATTTAGTTTTGCCTATGAAATCTCATTGAGACAGGATTTGTGGTTTCATCAGCTATTGTGCAATGCAAGGCCATAATGCAGAGGTGTTAAACATTAATTATTACAGTTAAAACAGTAATTATTAACTGAGCCTGTGCAGTGCACCTAATATTACTTTACTTTCTTTGCACTTGAAGCTTTCTGTATGTGAACAGTTGCAAGCCTAAAGTAAGTCATCGCATTGACTATCGCAGGAATTCTGCAGAACAGGGAAACGACTTTCACATGCTACAAGTTTTCCAGGGTAAATTTTTTCTTCTATTACTTGCTACAGTTCAAGGCAAATCAATACAAACAGGGTGCACTGACCACGGTTCAAATCTTTTTGCCATTCATTTTTCTTTTAAGAGGACACAATATGATTGCTTTAGTTTAGTGCTGGGTTTTTCTCTCTTATCTAGTATGGGAAGGATTTTGCATAGTTTCCATTGAATAAAAAATTATCCAGAAATATTTCTCATGCCTGTCAAAAAGCATTTTTTAGTATTAGTGATGCAGAACAAATATATCATGCACAGAGTGAGATTTTCTGGTGAAAAAATATATATACTGTTCTATTTTGCTTTAAAATGAAGCATAAAAGATGTGGACGAAAACTCAGAAAGTGAGGGTTATATAAATAGTATCCCAAATTTTTAAAAGGGGCAAAATATCTGCAGTAGTTTGTCTTAAAGGGAGGCTATAAATGGCCAGCACCACAGAGTCAATACACATAGCTTGTTCCACGTTTCTAGTCTGCTACTTACACATAATGGGTATTTCATAGCTAGAGGCACTGACAAATGACAATCTAGTAACTTCAGAAAGAAAGGGGTAATATATAACAGCTTAAATATCATAACTAAAGGGAAAACAGGATGTTGAGGCACGTGTGTTTATTCCAGTACTGCTCGGTTAAAACTAGGAGTGGTACTTGCGAGGCATAAATTCCTATAGGAAAGCAAATAGAAGATGTATTGTCTGTGAAGTACAAGAGGCGTATGCCAGGAAAGACCTGGGCTTAGGCAAGAACTCTGTTCACATTGGGTTGGAATCAAATCATTTATTTAGCTAAAAATGGCCTGTTACTAAGGTATCTCATTTCATCAGTATGACTGATGTCCTGGAAAACTTAAGAATAGGTCATGTTTGAAGAAACTAGGCCATGTTGTGATTTTTACTGTATTAATGCCTATTGTGTGAGTAGTTTGACTTCTGATAGCTGGAACAGATTGAAGACAGAGGATACAATTTTTCTTATCTTTTGCATTGCTTATTTAATTATAACTTTGCAGATCCCGTGAAATATCTCAATATTGTAAATATCAAAAAAGATTATTGAGCAACAAAAAATTGAGCATGGTATCATATCAGGTCGTAGGCCCAACTTTGTCCTGTTATGTGTGTATGTAAATGGAAGAGTTGTTTGTTAGAGGCTTGTTTTTACATTTTGCTGCTATATCACCATAGAAACTCGTATATTTGAGTGGCATGGGCATGTGCTCCAAACTCACTGAGTAGGTTTTTGGGTTTGCAGTTCAATTTTCTGTACTAAACATTATGGTTAGTATGTGTTAGCAACAGAATTTTTGCAGAAAAATCTCTCCTTTCTCCCTGCAGTATTTCTCAATCAGTTCTGAAATTAAATTGAATTAATATACCAATAAATAGCAGTTTGTAATTTGGGTTAGAAATGCAAAATAAGACCTCTAGTCATGTACTTTATAGTTTAGTACTGGAATGACTTGCATCACAATTTCTTGTCACAGTAGAGGGGAATGAGAAAAGCAAGTTTAAAGGAGTATGGCCCAGTTTTTAAATTATGTCCCAGTGAAGATAATGGGAAAGAGATGCCAATATTTTTTCAGTTCTATGCTGAATATCTTTCTAAAATCATAAGCAAGTAGTTTGATTGTAAAAGTCAACATGTGAAGACAGTACTGCTTATCTTTATCTAAATATTTTTAATAAAATGACTAAATCACTAAACTCAGCTTTAGTCTGAACTAATTAAGTTCCCCCCCCCCCCCCCCCAAGGCTTCTGAGGCTCGGAGGATGTGTTGTAACTTCTAGTCCAGGCAAGAGAAAGACAAAGACAAACAGTCAAACAGTGTGATGCAGAGATTTTCTGAATGTCTTGGGGCAGAGGTAGAAGGGAGCTTTTAGAACCTTAGTTACGGAGCTAACTTAGGTACCTAGCTGTTACATTCAGATGATTTTCAAGAGCAGATTATCACGTAATTCCAAAGTCTAAATTGGATCATTTTAAAGAACACGGAAATTAAGACAAAGTTCATTAATGTCGTTGAATTAGGTTCATTACAGTAGGTATATATGAGGGCACATTTCAGTTCACAAGCCTTGAATCCCTCTTTCTTTCTTACCCCATGTAGATTTCAAAATACAAGAAGCTTCCATTAGAGGAGGACAAATTTAGGTTAATTTGTTTTTATTACAGTGAACAGGGAATCAAACAAAACCTTTCCTGATATGTCCATAAACCAGATGGCCATGCTACTGAAATTCATAGAATCAAGTCCTCCTGGGTGATAGCTGCCTCTCTCTCACGTTATTGGTAAGAAGAAGTGGAGCTGCATTTGGAGGTACAGCTGATATCAGGACAGGCAGCAGTGACAGCAACCTGGAATTTTGTGAGCTAAAGTCTAAAGATACTAAGATACTAAAGTATGGTGGATTACCATTGCTTTGGACAGGAGCGGGCTAGACTAAAGACCTTGTATATGAAAAACAGAAGAATTGCAGCCTTTGTGCCTTGTCTTATGAAGAACGAATTTGTCATTGTTTCTAGAAGGGAGATGAGCTGTCAGGGGATAAAGACTGGAAGGCATTAAAACTTTTAAACAGATCTGGGACACTTTCTGGGAAATTGTGCATTTCCCTTTATTTTGGTTAAATGTCGTACAATTAGAGGGTTGCGTTGTACCCACATTTCTTTGTGTACAATAGCAGTCATGAGTGGTCAGCAATGCCTTGGGGCATTGTCTGTTTCTAACAGTGCAGCCTTAAAATGTAGACAAAATATGCAAAGCAGGACTGGGTAGCAGTTTCTTCAGTCTGTCCGACCAAGCAGTTTGTCTGTACCAACTCAAGCAAAAATTGATATTTTCATAATAATAATTAAAATAATACAATGTTTCTGACTCATTTTGTAACCTGTTGCTTACACTACAAATCATCCTATTAACAATTTTAGTCGAACCAAGTGACAGCGAAATTACCCTCTTCTTTTATGGTATTTATTCTTTGTTCAGCAAACAGATCTGCAGCAATTTTCTCTTCCTCCGGTTTCTCGTGAATGGTTGATGTACAAACAGTATGACTGACAAAGCTGAGCCAGTCCTGCTTTGCAAACAGAATATATCCAGCGCCAGTTGTCAATTCTTTCAAAGGCCATTCTTTCTACAGAGGTGATAATAATGTTTGAGCCATAATAGCTCTTATGAGTCCTGGTAAGAAGAAAACACTTTGCTTTAAATTATTCTCAGCTCCTTAGCAAGCGTTGTCTTCAGTTTTTCTATTTATCTTGCTTTCCATTATTATTTTCCAATTATTAAATTCCATTTAATAATTCATAATAACATAATAACAAAGATAATATTGCACACATAATAACAAAGAATGTTTACCGACTTATAACAAAATAACTAGGACAACAACACATACTTTTTGTTGTTATTTTAATCCTAAAAAAGTGCCAGTAATGTGTCTCCAGATTAAATCAATATGATTTAACTGCTTGGAAGATTAATTTCTTCCTTATTTTTAATAGACTCTTGAATAGAGGTGCATATAGTTAATGGATAAATTCATTATCCATTAACAAAACGCTGGCAAACACTGCGGTAACAAAATGCTAGCAAATTGTAGTGGGGATAGTTTTCCACCTAATGTTTGCGTTGTTCTCTGATTTATATTGCTGCATCTGTGTAGACACTTTTGCGCCAACCTTGTGCTTTTATACAATTTAACGCAGAAACGAGATTTATGTAATTAACTGAAGAACGGCACATTAATAACACATTCAAGACCGGAGATTTCTAAAACCAGTGCACAGTATGTTCATGTGGTTTTATGATCTGAAGCTTATCCTAAATTAAGGAAAGGCAATATGATATTTTTTATTAAAGCATATTGTGCCAGCAAGTGCCTCTGACAGAAATTAGAACCTTGATTATGTTATTTCATCATGTTGTTACAAGGGTTTTCCATAACGATAAATTATTGTTGAGCACATTTGTCTGCTACAATAAAAAGAGGAAAGTGTTGGTTAGGCTCCTTGTAGAAGGGTTTCTGATTAAGTTTTACAGTGAAACATCGTTTCAATCAATGACAACAGGAAATGAGGTTTCAGAAAGATTTGCATAGCAAAGTTAAGTAAGAAATAACAAAGCCAGAGAAATCATGACATTCTGCTGCCCAGTTAGGGAAATGGGTAAGGACTCTGACCAATGAACATGACTGTTTAATGTACATAATTGGGGAAATGAGTCTAAGCAATGAAATTGATTTACTCCAAATCACTCAATTCTTCTTCTTTTTTTACCATTTTAACTGGCACCAGGAATCTGTCTGGACCATTTTTTCTTTTTTTCTGTTATATTGCCTGGTAAGTTGTCACTTATGAGTGTTGTGAAAGGCTTGAGAACAAAAGATGGCACGAGGATTTGGTGGCGTAACATATTTTGTATGAAATTGGGCGGCAAATTAATTAATTAATTATTCTTTTTCCTACAAAAAGGTTAAGTGGAGTTTTTTGGCGAAAATTAATGCAAAGTATAGCTAACTTAATGATGTCAATGTCTGTAGAATAAGTAAAAGTGTAGTAGTAGTATCACAGCATAGATACCGAACTGTTTATTAAGTGGTGATTGAAAGAAGAAACTCCTAATGTTCCGAATTAAAAATTTCTATGAAACGAAGTTACCGTAACCTTTTATAATTACTTATACTTTATACATTATAAAATACTGTTTGATGTAGGATTGGATTGCACAAAATCGGTTTTTGTTAGTTTTATTGTTTATTCTTGACAAAATTAAGGTTACTGTCAGCTGTCTAAACCCAGAAGAAGGCACAGTCATGGCTTTAAAGAAAGAATGAAATTTTGTGGAGGAATCATCATGTGATGAGTGTATTGTTCAGGTCTAATGTGTTATTCTTTTGCACTCTGAGACATGCAGGTATCTCCAAGGTCCACATGTGCAGTTGTGTAGAAAGTCTGTACGGCCTAACTGTTAGATGTCATTCACCTGAGCATCTTTGTGGGTCCTTTTAAGAATCTGACTTCAAGGCATAAATTGACCATCTGTGGTCAGGAGAAAGGCTGAGCTTTTGGCTCCTTGAATGATGCAGTTTCATGCAATTAAATGCATTCTGGAAAGGAGATTAGAGAGGAAAAAGAGATAGTGGCATAACAATGAAAGCAAGCTTATAGGGACAGAAGACCGTAAGCACAAGTATGGTGACCCCAGAAAACAACTTGCTTGGCTATGGTTAGTTGACTATAGCAAGTCAGGGGGTAGGGCTAGCTCTAGGAACTCCTTAGCTTTTATTGACCTTTGGCTGGAATGAGGGGCAGGCAAACCACAGGACTGATGGGGAAAGGGTGAAGAGAAAGAAGAAGAAGTAGTAAAAAGGCAACAAGTAGTAAAAACATTGAAAAATTCAAGTGGAAATAATGAAAGGAAAAGCAGCAGGAGAAGGAAGTAAAAGAAAGGGGGGAAAAGAGACATGTATGTTAGCGGTAACTTTCTTTTTCTCTTTCCCTTTTAAGAGATTCCCATGCCATAATTATGGTACGAACCGGACGCCCTTGCCAAGATGATACTGTGCCTATAGATTTAGATTTTCTTAGACCTTTGGTTTTCTGAGGAAAGCAACGTGTGATGTAATGAGGAATTACTTTCCAAAGCATGGTAGTATTACTAACAAACAACTTTGTCAATTCTGTCACAAGCAGTTGCGATTTGTTTAATGTGTTTCACTATATTGCATATTTGTCTCATGTACAGCTTTACAAGTTGCGTATTAATTAATTAATTAATATTAATTCAGAAACCTCTGAATGTTTGGAGGTGTGATTGAGATTAACGTCCTACATACATTAAGGAGGTTGGAAGTAATGCAGAAGGTGTCATCATATGAAATTTCCTTGGGAGTTTTCTTTCACTTTTTCTTGTCTCTCATTTCCTCTCTTCTGGTTGATCCAAAAATACAGTAAAGCAGTTCCTCTTGTGTTGTCACTAGAGAGTTGCTTCTAGGATCAGAGAATACAAGTGAGAACAAGAGTGATAAATAGTAGTGGATTAAGTTAGAGTTTTCAAATAGATTATGGGCCAAGTTCCCTGCTATTGCAGGAAGAGCCCTGTTGATTTCAGTGAGGCTTTTGCCTCATGTTTACCCATTCTTCATTTTTTGCCTCTATTCCGCTTTGAAGTTTTCTGAAATAGTGTGAATAATTCCTCATTTTATGTAAATCTGTTTGCTAATCCTTGGCAAATAAGCAGAAAATTGAGCGCCTGTGACTAAAGGGAGTGTCATGTGAATGTCTTGACAGTTTTAAAGTTACCATGCTAAATTAGTTGAGGTCATTATCAAAGTGTAAAACCATCTGTATGAGAGGTAGAAGTCCTTTAATATTCTGGTTTTGCACTTTTTAGTCAGATACAGGATTTAAACCTTAATGTAATAATATATCATTTATCATGTATTTAAGCTTGGACAACACAAAAAAGAAAAATCAAAGTGATGAGTACCTATATTATCATCTTTTTTCTTAGAAGCAAATAATGCTAGGCAAATATCAGACCCTGCTGTGTAAAGTTTCAAAAACACCTGGTGCATCATGCGCTTTCTCCCGTCCACCCAAAACTGTGCTTAGCTCTGTGTGTGCATATGATGAGCTCTAGTCTTTTTCTGAGCTGATATAAACATCTCATCTTTTTTAGTTAAGTATGTTTGCTCACTATGTTCATGAAGCGATTAGAAGCAGTATAATTGCAAGTGTAAGTATTTGAGATAGATAGCTTTGTAAGTATGCTATGAATCCAAAGGGCAATGTGGCCTTTTGCTCTGCCATTTCTGTATGAGGGAGTGAAATACCAAGTGGAACTACAGGAAGCAGATTCAGTGTCAATACTCCTTCTGTAGCACCATGTCCTGTAAGGTCAAGAGAGATAATCCCTTCTATGGGTTCTCTTCTGAGCACCTTGTCCTCGTGCAGGTGTATTGGGAAGATAAAGAGGGAATAAGGAAGTGTAATCGTAGACAAGTTTTAGTCACTGAATGCAAGCTGTGAAAAGTGTGTTCGTGGTTTACAACTTGGGGATCAATGTGTAAAACTCTGAATTTTAGCAAAGCGGTTCAAATCGCTTTTGTCCACTTTATCCAAAATATGTTTTATAAAGCTAAATATCTTCATGGATTGCTGTGCCGTATGTGGTATCCACTATCAAGAATAATCTACTTTTTTCTTTAGCTATGGAATCTAAATAAACTTGATCAGCATACTTGCTTCTGCTTGATCACGTGAAAGGCGTCAAGTATGTAAAGCGCTTCAGGGAAAAAAAAAAATCTGAGTAAATCTCAGGTAAAGCTCTCTAATTCTGTTCTGTTTGGTGACCTGAAATGCAGGTGGCCAGAAGCATTTTCTCATGGCGTGATGGAATTTCACACTTCTCCTTTGTGCACATCCTGCGCGACACAAATAGTTTGGCTATTTCTGCAGGAGGGATTCTGCAGGAGGTTCATGACTGCCTTTACGGCTGAGCTATTTTCTTCTTTCTCCTTGTAAGAAAGGCCTATTGCATAATATATCACAGAATAAAGATTCCCTTGGTTAATTTTGTCTCAACTGAAATAAGTGTGGAAATGATTTAATAGCTGCCAGATACGTTTTTTTTCATGTGTGCTGGGGAGGGAGAGAAACTAGTTTAAAATACTGTGAACTCAGAAAAAGAGCTCAATGACATTATTTAAAGAGACTTTTAATTAGGTTTTTGGTTTACAATAATATGCTGAATGGTGATTATTTCTCTCATTTTAGAAAAAGATCACCTCTTGTTTCTACAGATTTTAATTCTAAAAGCTTTGTAATTCAAGAAGTAGAAGTTCCCTGCCTTGTTCTGTGTTTGCACGGTTCCAAATAAGCAGTCCTGCAATATATATGTAGAAGCTTTTTATTCTCAGTTAGCTTTTCAAGAAGTGGTACGCATCTTACGATCATACAGGTGCATGAAAAAACACAATGGTTTCGAGTGGTTCACAGGAAATAAGCCACTTAGTGTAATATATTTCTCCTCAGACTATACATCTCACTGTTATGCGTTGTTTGTGTAATGCTCTCTGCTGCAGAATGCAAAGGCTCTAGAATTAAAATCCATGTGAAATATAGTATATCCATACAAAAACTAGATACTCATTTTAAGCTGGGCTTTCCCCAACTGAGCCGGGTATTGCAAAGATCGATAACTTTTCAGCCTCACAATGGTAGAGATTATTTCCATTTAGGCAAACTATCTGACCAGTACTGCTATTCCTAATAGCAAATCACATACCTGAAAATAAGGGTTGGACCGAGGATTTGACCATCTATTGTTTCGTCAACATGCATCCTCATTACCATGGAACGACAAGAAAATCTGATACATTGAAGAAAGCAAAGTAAGCTTTTAGGAGTCCCTGGGTCTCAGAAGATCTTGCAGTTTCTGCTACAGTGCTGTCTTAAAATCTTGCATGTTCCACAAGCAAAGCAAAATTGGACACTTTAGGCCTGGAACATCTTTGAGGCTACGTGACTGGACTATAGCACAGCATTCAGCAAAAAAGAGTTTCTGTTTTAAAAGTGCTAACCTCATCCTATCAAAACATGCTAAAACAGGAAGGCATTACATAGAATGGATTGATTTGGGGCATAAGGCAATGGAAGGGAGTCATTTGAGTTTGTAAGACTGAAAGTAAATTATACGATTTCTGGTGAATGGGAAATATATTGTATTTTTCAAGATCTAATTGAACTTCCACATATGCTATGAAATCGTGAAAAAGGAGAGTTCTTTGGAGAACTATTGTATGGCTATTCATCTAACAGAGCTTTAGGCACCTTCTATAAATGCATCTGTTAACGGAAAGATCCTCCATAAGGTGTTTCAGAGAAGAACCTTAAGTTTCATGCCTTGAATTTCATCTAGAGATGTCTCCTCTTTCCGTCTCATCTAGTGTGCTTGTGACAGTTCCTGTAACCAGCTATGCTTCCTTCAAATCAATGAAAAAATTCCATGTGAGGAGAGAGCTTAATTTCTTCCCTGTCTCTTATTCACCTATAAAAATATTTATTTCAACTCCACTGGCCCTTCTACTTTAAAAGTTCAGATTGTAAGGCTACCAGTGGTCATTAGTTCATACATGTGGAGCCACTTGAAGGTAATTGTGCCGTTAGGTCTTCTGTGCTAAGGAGCTGGGCATAGGAAACAAAAATGTGCCTTTCTTTTTTCTTTTGACTTTGGAGTTGTTAATGTGTACTTGATTTAGATGAATAAAAAATGAATGAATTTCAAGTTCGCATGTTCCATGGAAACTGCTCTGAATGCATTGGTCATAATTAATATATATAGCAGTAATTTGAAGTTAGAGGAAGATCATTTAGAAAGATTTCTAGTATACAATAACTAAGTATTTGTATTTGAAGATGAAAGATCGTAACTGTTTTGGAAGAAGTTGCTATTTTTTAACGGAAGTGTGAGATAGTTCATAGTAGCAGAGGAAGACTGCTGCCAGAAACAGATAGCTTGCCTTCGTATGTTCTCACCAACAAGCAGATAACAGGTACTCTACATATGCCAGTATAGCACATGAAGCTGTCGTGCTGTGTAACATTCATTTCTACTGAGCTACTCGTCTTCAGGCAAAAAGTTTAAAATCTATTCTAAAGAAATGAACTTGGCCTTTTTTTATTTTTTCTGGAATTGTCCTTTCCTATGTAGCCATTTTGTTCTTTCTTGGTTATGAAGTCTTTTAGAAGACTTCCAAATGATAACAAGCACCAATTTCTGGTTTTTATTTTGATAAATTTATCAAATGATCTGTCTTACCATTTGCATCCTAAGTTCATGATATTTTATTTCATGTCTAATGAAGTCCTGTACTTAATTACGTAAAATGTTCTACAAAGGAAAGCGTAAACCATTCACAAGTATTGCCACATAAAACTTACAGATCTTATATTGATCCAGTTACTTATAGCTTCAGAGACGCAAAGAGAGCAGAAAAATGCATGGTTTTAGATTATGGTATCATATGGCATAAGCAAAATGAAAGATAAAAGAATAGTTTATATTCTTATATCCAAAATTTAATCCATTGGCAAAGGCCAATTCAGAAGCCTCCAGGAATATTAATTTACATTTTTTACTCACTTAACTTGATTTTTTTTTTTTAAATTCCATGGTGGAATTCTATTGTGAAGACGCAGTACTGTATCTCTGTAACAAATATGAACTTGACAACCCCCAAATTTAATTCCTATTTTTCCAGCATTGTACCACCTAGAATATAGTATGCAGACTGCTGCAGCATTATACTTGTCACTGTGCTACTCTTTTGTTCTGAAAGTATGGGACATGAAAATAGTTTGGAAAAAATAGAATAATAATTTTTACTGAGGGGTAGCATAGACCAGAGTAATTTTCACAGAGTTTTCTTTTACAGCATCATAAACGAATTACAACAAACCCAAACAGAGTGGGTGATGGGAATAAGCTTAGTCTGGACTGTGATTCCTGTGCAGGACTGTGCGTTGATGCGTCAGTAGCTGGCTGGCTACTGTGCTTCCGGTGTACTGCCGTAGGTGCTCCAGCTGTCTGTTTAAAATTTGTGCAAAAGTAGGATAAGGCATGCAGCTGAGTTGCAGCAGTTTCATGAGTTAGTAAGTAATTGTCAGCTGAGGTGTGGTCAGCTTAGAACATGTCAACTTCAAGTGTAGTTTACTTTGCAAACTTTAATCATGGGCTCCTGCCTGAAGATCTTAATAGAGAAATTATATTAAAAAAATCAAGAACCATTGTTTTATTTGTCTTCTGCATTTCTGAAAAGCTGTATTCGGCCAGTTTTAACCAATTCATAGGCAAATTTAGTTTAATGCTTATATATGGTTTTACTAACTTCTCTTGTCATTTATTTTACATATCTGGGAATGGAAAGCAAACATACAGCATCATTCCAGAGTATGATATACTAAAATATTTTTTTCCCCGAAAGAAAGATGATAAAAAGAGTCAACATTTTACTTGAAAGCTCTTGTTATGTAGATATGATTCAATACACTTCCTGAGATTGTGAAAGCTATCGCAAAGATATGAATCCCAGAGTGCAGATTGTTGAAGTTATTTCAGTTTGTGCTTATTTTAGCAGTAAACTGTTGAAAATGATTTTACACTTCCCTGCTTGTACATTTTAAGGAATACAGAAGAAAAAATTACTCATGCTCCACTGATTAGTAAGAATGGGAAATGATTGCTATCCTTATTTATGAATATGAACTTTTTTTGAACAGGTATACAATGTTCAAGTCTAAGCTACAGTTTCAGAGCTTTTTTAAAAATTAATTAAGGGAACAACATGCATGATAGTGTTTTAATGATAAATTTTATTTATGCATTTGGAATTCAGAGGAGAGCAAAAACTTTCACCTCCTTCCATCTGGCCAGTATGTGGTGAAGCATTTTGTTTCATGCTTGACATTTTTTATGAATATGTGTACGCACTGGTATTTTGCAGGAACTTCAGGATGGCATTGGGCGACAGCAAGCTGTTGTCAAAACACTGAATGTAACTGGTGAAGAGATTATTGAGCAGTCATCAACAGCAGATGCTAGTGTGCTGAAGGAACAACTGGAAAGCTTGAATACCCGGTGGCAGGAGATTTGCAGACAGCTGGTAGAGAAAAGAAAGAGGTAGGTTAAGAGAGAGCAAAAATATTCTGAAATTATTTTTGATTCTCTTGGATTTACTTTTGACTGAAAAATTAAAAGGAAATCCCTTAACTTCTGCAATTTTTCTTAAATATTCATAATGAATTATCAGTAATTAAATTTCACTTCTTCAGTCATCTGTTTAATTCTTTTCTACCTGTTTCTATCCATGACTACCACTTTCTTCCATAATCCTTATTTTTATAATTCCACTGTTTAGAAGATAAACAAGCGTACATTATTTCCTGATAAAAGTAGAAAAGATCTGAGCTCCATTTAGATAATTTACAGTTGGTTTAGCATTTCAGAGTAACTTTCTATTCGATAAGATATCGATATAATATATATCTGTGGTACTAACAATACCTTAGCTAATTGATACAGTTAATTGTAATCTAATTCACTTCTCGTATTGGTGCTGTTAACATCTGCATTTCATTCAAGTTGGATGAAAAGAATGACTTAGTTAATGTAATGTTATTTATAATCACTTTCAGATCAACTTGCTTTTCTCCTATAGTCACAGAGAACTAGAGCATTTGAGCTACAAATAATACAGTAGTGGTTTGATTCTTTCTAAAAAGAGAATTTTCAATAGGAAAAAAATCAAATATCTATGTTACTTTTTATATTACATTTTATAAAAGTCTATTTTCTAAAACTAGATGCGATGTCTAAGTTGACCTGACATTCTGCTTTAAAATATAGTCACTGGCAAAGCTTTCTTCATGCGTGGTTTTTAAAAAAAAACAGAATATCCTTTATGGAGGTATGTTAATGAGTGTGAGAGATTTGCCAGTAGTGTGCGACAGTTTTGTTACCTCAGATTTCTCAGCGGGACATTAAATGCCTGCCGTTTTTTCAGTTAAGAGCTGTAGAGGGCAAAAGCTGTGAAAATGTTTGCCGGAGTGGTGGGCAGCATCCTGAAAGGTTATCGTTGAGTTTAATCATCATTAAACTTTCACTCGGAACGTATTAAAATAAGATGTAGCAAGTAAGCTACAGCGATCAGAAGCTACAACGGTGGCTTTGAATGTTTTTCTGCTGCATTTCCAGGTGTTGATGGTAAAGTTGCTTGTTACACAAGGGAGACCTTGGCCTTTGTTTATCACACTAAAAGCTGTTTTTTTGTACAATTGAAACCCATCTGTGTTTCCAAGTCTTAGCTTCTTACATAAGTGCTAACACTTAGAAAACAATAACACATCCTTTTAATAGCCCTGTAAGTTGCTGCAGCAACACATAAGAGAAAGATTGGTGATTGAGCTTTGTCTGATAATGTGAAATCTGTGCTGGTTTTGGTCAACATCAGAGTTGTACTTGCCTTCATTTATCAACAGAAATGTGTATCTAATGCTATTTTGGCTCAATGCAGTATTAGCAGTATGTGGAATTTCTTGGCACATTCTCTAATCTAAGACAGCCTAGGAGCTGTTAAATGGGAATAGTTCAATTAGATTCCGTAGCTGAAGAGTCTTAAGTAAACACTCATACACACATTCTTCCTTTTGGCTTGTCTGATTTGTTGCCTGGTTTGTTCGTTTTCCTCTGGAATGGCAGCTTGGATAATGATTTTGAGTACAGAGTAACCTAGAGATCGAGGTTAGTGAACGCTGCATGAAAGATGCATTGCTGTAAAGTGAATGCAAATAGTGCTGTGTTAAACTGATAGGAATGCTTGTGATGTATTGTAGTGAGACCCACATGTGTGAGAACTGAGGAGTTTACATTTCTTTCATTGTCTGGTCTTCTTGGCTATGTCAGAGCTGTGGGACCCAGAAACACTTTCTCCTGCCAGATCCAGAAAATGGATCTGCTCTCATGTTAGGTGCTGCCTGGGATGAGATCCCAGTACATGTTTTTTCTTCCCTCCCTCATCTTTTCAGCCCCACAGACTGGATTTTCTAAGGAAAGCAACTTTCATCTGGAGATGAGAAGTCTGAGGAAGGGTATGACTAAGGTTTACAAAATCATGGAAGGGGTAGAATTGCTAAACGTTATTCACCAGATTTCTCAATACCAGAATTAAAGACTACTTGTTGGAGCTATAGGAGATTGTAAAACCAACTTGAAAAGTAGTTTTTTACATTGTGGTTACTGAATATTTGCGATTTTCTGACCACAAAGGGCTGTGGAGGAAGGTATTGTTAACTCAGCCCTCTAACAGCCTTAGTCTAGTGGTGGTGGTTTCTGGGGGAGTATGAGGTGAACGAACTGAAGAAAGCAGTCGATCTTCTGTGCTCTTCTCAAATACCTCTCGTATTAGCACTGCTGGAGGCAAATCACTGGGCTAGATTTTCTGATACGCTCAGGCATTTGTCGTGTTCTGATTATGTTCCTAGGGAGAAAATAATTCTACAGATTACTTTTTTCAGTTCTCCTGAGGATGCACTCTTAAACGGCTTATTCTTTATTCTGCATGAGAACATAATATTATCACTGCATTGATAAAGAACACTAAATTCAAAATATTTCCTGCAAACATCGTGAACCTTGTAGTTGATTAACTCAAAAAAGAAAGACTTGATATAATTCTGAGAGTTTCAGCATGCTCATCCATTTCCCATTAAAAATCTGAAATAAGTATTAAACAATCTGTGAAATAAAAACAGTAAACTGATTAACAACATAGAATTCTATAAATAACTGAAACTGACTGTAGATTCACTACACACTAATGTTGTTAATCTTAGTGGTAGTCTGACAGATTTAATGAATGTGAATAGTTTGGACCATGAAAGTAGGACTTAATTAAAAACAGACAAAAAAAAACCAAACAAACCAACTTTCAAAACATGAAGAACCTATGTCTCTCTTCAATAAAAAGAAGGTAGTTTTTAAGTTTTATAAGGTCAAATGCTGAGCCTAGGCAAAGCACAAACTTAAGGTTGGCTATTTGAATCTCCTCTCTTTGGTACTGAAGATCTAGAGGTTATGTTTGAGTTATGGTGGTATAAGACATTATCTTTCAGTTGCCTTCACCAGAGCTGCAAGGCTGTGGAAGTTTGAATTCAATATTTAATGTTTCAGTATCTTGTAGTCTAGTCCATCCAGCTAAGAGTGAGATGAGAATGTAATTTTAGCACATCTAATACTTTTATCTTACTGCAAACTTTGGAATAAACCAGGCTGTTGAACATGGTCAAACTTGATTGAAAGACTGATACACTGATAGTTAGCAATTCGGGAATTTAATTGAGTTTTTGGTGGCGCTTTGTTGTAAGCTACATATTTTGGAGAAGTTTGAGTTTTTACTTGGGAAAACAGTGTTACTCAGAAAAAAAGGGAGATTTGGTAGACTGGAGAAAGACACATGGGCCCTTTCAATGGACTGGTATTAACCCCAGAGAAAAGAGGGGAAAGAATTACTTTTGTTTCTCCCTCTTAAAACTCCAGAAATCATTCTGACTACAAAATCTTGTAAATTGCACCATCAGAAGATCTCTCAGCCTTTTTGTTCCCTGATGTTCAAGACCGTGTGCCACAGGCCTCGTTATGCTGTGCACGTGAGATTTTGAGTCATGCCATAGGGAAACTTGAGTTTCGAATGGTTTGAGGAGGCATCGCCATGCCATCGGGACACTTGTTGGCTCTCAGGTGTCGGCGTGGGGGCAGCCCCTGTGGCTGTGGCTGCAGCTTGGTGCTGCGCCTCTGCTCCCACGGCAGGACCACGTATGCCAGGCAGAGCTAGTCCGAGGATCCTGTGTTAGGATGAGGAGCAACATCTTACATATGAGCCTCAATAAGATGAAGGCTTGTAAATGAGTTTTTGATAGACTTGTGTAATGATGGTGTGAAGATTTGCTTGCTGGCTTTTGTTTTTTTTTTCTTTGTTGAAAATTTTGTTTTGCAATTTTGGCAACATATGCCTAGAAATTAGATTTCTTAGCTGTTTCAAATAGGTTTTTTTACTCATCACGTTCTGACTTTTTAAAAATTAGGTTCTATTGAATGGAAGATAATTTTTCATTATTTTAGTTGGAAATGTATTTGCACTTCTAATGAGCTTGAACCTGCAGACTGTCTATTCAGATGTCTATTTCAAATGAGTTTGAAGTAATTATGGAAAGAATGATAGCACAAAGGCTGTTTACCAGAATACTTTTGAATATATATATATGTAATTTTTTTTCAGAATATAAAACACAAGCCTTCCATTACAAATCTAAAATAATTGCTATAAAGTAAATATACTTTTTTATATTTTTCATACTTCACATTCGGTAAAGTATACTTTTTTGCCACAACGCACTAAGTGCCACTGATAAATTTCTTTCATCTGAAAACTCAGTATGTTGAAGGCTATTATTAATTTCTCATAGCAACTTAAAAGCTGACTTAGAGATGAAGAGGTTTCATGACAGTTAATAAATATTTTTTTCTTTCCAACATTGAATAGTAATTATATATTGAAATGACTTTTCTTTTTTTAACTATTGTGCAAACATACTGTAATGATCATGTACAGATTTCTTACAGTAATTCCTTAGAAAAGAATCACTGTAGTATAAACTTGCACTGTGATTACCTGTAGTGTTGTAGCTAAACTTATTACTGTTCAGTATTCACACTTGGCTTCTCTAATGTTTCTGTGATATTTTGCTTTTTAATTATTTTGTTTAAAGGTCATTACCCAAATGAAACACATTTGCTTATTCTTTAGAAAAAGAAAGGAAATTAATTCTCTCTTAGTAAATATTTTCTCTAAATTATCATGTTACTTTTTTGGTGGCATCTTAAATTCTTGGTAAACAGTTATTAAACGAACCAAGGGACATCAGGGAAATTAATCCCTAATCTTAGAATGCCATATATGCAAAATCAACAGCTGGCTGTAAAAGTTTAAAAAAAAAAAAAAGGCACAGAAACATTACTGAAAATGCAAAGGAGAAGATGAGTCACAAGCAAGTGCGAATCTGTCCTACTCCTGTGATTGCATGTTTTCTGTCTCTGCCTGATACCTCTCAGCTAAGTAGAAGCATCAAAGCCATGGGCCTGCTGCCTGGGCTATCATTACTGAGGCAAAAGCGATCTCACAAGCACAAACAGCAGCAATATAGAGCCTCTCAGCAACTGGGGCGGAAGTGCCCTCTCAGTACGCAGCAAAGCCATGTGCCTGCTCCTGGCCTGTCAGGTCAGAAGAGACCTCACAATAATCTGTGGGCCTACTGTTGACCTGTAAGTGGTAAAGCAGAAGTGACCTCACAAGCACAAACAGGAGCCGAGGACCTGCTAATGGCATATCTGGACCTAAGGCACGAGTGACCTCACAGGCACAAACAGGAGACATGTGCCTGCTTCTGGCCTGTCATAGCCTGAGGCAGAAGTGACCTCACAACCTGCATCAACACCTACTCCTGGCTGGTCAGGTACTGAGGCGGGAGTAACCTGACAAGCACAAACAGCAGCAGTATTGCTGCTCCTCCTGGCCTTTTAGGTACTGAGGCACAAGTGACCTCACAAGCACAAGCAGCAGACATTGATCTGCTTCTGGCCTATCAGGGCCTGAGGCACAAGTGACCTCACAAGTACAAGCAGCAGACATTGATCTGCTTCTGGCCTATCAGGGCCTGAGGCACAAGTGACCTCACAAGCACAAGCAGCAGACATTGATCTGCTTCTGGCCTATCAGGGCCTGAGGCACAAGTGACCTCACAAGCACAAGCAGCAGACATTGATCTGCTTCTGGCCTATCAGGGCCTGAGGCACAAGTGACCTCACAAGCACAAGCAGCAGACATTGATCTGCTTCTGGCCTATCAGGGCCTGAGGCACAAGTGACCTCACAAGCACAAGCAGCAGACATTGATCTGCTTCTGGCCTATCAGGGCCTGAGGCACAAGTGACCTCACAAGCACAAACAGTAGACATGTGCCTCCTACTGGCCTTTCAGGTATGAAGCCGCAAGTGACCACCCAGTAAGCATTGAAGCCCCATGCGTGCCACTGGGCTATCAGGAACTGAGGCAGAAGTCACCTCATAATTAGAATCAACGCTGTGCCCATGCTTCTGCCCTGTCAGGGCCTGAGGCACAAGTGACCTCACAGGCACAAGCAGCAGCCACATGTCTGCGTCTGGCTTTTCAGGTACTGAGGCACAAGTCCAGCATCAGTTGTGCACAGTTAAAACTGCAAGCACCTCGTGTGTTTCCCAAACAATCTACACGTTGCTATGGTACTAGTGTCATATTATTGACAATGAAGAAAATACATGAGCTGCGATGTGCACTTCATACTGTTTCTAGAAACTGTAATTGAAAATATACGCTTACTTGAAAAGGGCCAATAATATTTATATAAATAATAGCTAACCATTGTAACTAACAATTACTGATAGTCCAAAATGTATCTAGTTTATTTGATGGACTACCATAAGAATTTGGTACTCGTTCAATTTTAATACTGTTAGGAAAACTAATCCCTAACCTTAGAAATATCTTACATACAAAATTCTGTTAAGAAAACTAATTCTTTTGCTTCCTTTAATTTAACACTTAATATTGACTATCTAATAATAATACATTAGCTTCAAGGAGTATAATGTGTATAAAATTAGTATAAACATTTTTCTTAGCTGTGCAGTCAGAATAGTTGACTAAGGGACTCAAATGAACTTAGAAATACAAATAGAAAGCTGCAGTGTTTTAATCCGAAAACAAAAAATAACGTTCCTGAGAACAATAGTCACATGGAAGAAGACTAACAGGGCAAGGAATTTCAAGAACATATAACAGCAGTAAAAAACCACTGTAATTTTGTGCTATATGTACAAATATGGCCATTAGGTAAAAATGCTTTTTCTAGAGGTCCAATAAAACCATGACTAGAATAAGTCACCACGGTAACAACTTATTATGATTTAGCCATAAGAGACATAATTTAAGAAAGGATAAATTTGGATATGATACTTGGAGGTAGAGGAAGGTATAGCAGAGGAAAAGATAAAAGAGGAAACACATTTCCTAGGAATGAGTTACCTTAGCAAATATTATCCCACTTGAAGTGCTGGTAATGTCACCATTAAGAATACATTTAGATGAAGCAGTAGAAAATGTGTGGTAGAGAGCAGCTCTTCCTTGACAGAGGGGTGAATACTGAGGACACTGGATCATTATAAAAGCTGGACAGGTGATTTAGTAAGTAAAATTTTCCACTTGAGTTGTCTCTGAACTACTTTCTCAATATGATGAAAGAGGATGCTTTACATCTGCAGCTACTGTTACAGGTGAATTTTAAAACTCCAGTCCTGTGCAGTGTAGTTATGCGATCACTGCAAATGCAAAGAAGTGCTTTGTTCTTTCTTTCAGCAAAAATAGAGCTTAGGTTAACTTCTAGTTCAGGTACTAATTCTTTTTATCTAAAAATCCTTGAATTTTCTGTTACATGTGAAATTCTGTACTTCTCTGCTATTGTTTGAGAACTCTCCATCAACCGTGATGGGCTACATTTCAGAGTTAATGGAGTAAGTCGTTTGCTAATGAAGAAACAGTTTGAATCTCTTTGGGATCTTAGATGTGGCTTAAAAGTAAAAGGTAGTAATATGTAACAGCATGTAGGTCTGTACTGGAGATAGATCTGCCTGTCTCCATAGGACTGATTGCTGAAATTACATCTTATTCCTTAGTCATCTGCTTAAAAGGCACCTCCAGCAAGATGCACTCTCAGCTGCTTTCTGGGAGCTGCACTGTCCATGTCTGGCTCAATTGGTCGTTCATACAGCTCATTCCTGCTTGCTTAGGCTCAGATTTGGAAGTCCGTGCTCCATTCATAAATACTTGCTGTTAATTTATCTTTGCCACCATGAATTTAAACAGTTAGAAATTACGTGTTTCTGTTGCTCCAAATGTAATTATGGTGATAGAAATCAGCTTGTTCAAAAGGTGCAAGCATTCATCAAATTAAAATTTTTATGTGATTAACTGGTTCAGCTAATATAAAGAGTGCTTTATTTTTGTGGCTCGCATAATATGATACTTGTCATGCAGTGTGTTATTTATGATGGAAGTAATGTTCTAGCAGGCTAAGGGCAAATTGTGAAGTAAATTGTGAAGTGCACCTGCAGCTTACATTAATTACAGTGGACCTTTTAATTACTCTCCTGCATACTGTTCATGACTAGGAGAACGAAACAAAGCATTATGGAACATTTTTTTGGTCTGAATTCTGTAAACCCTCTGTGCACGTATACATAAAGTAAGCGTTTCTGAAAGAATTCCTGAAAGCTTAGGTTGAAAACATCCCAGATTGCTCAGATAATAAAACTGAATCGTACTGATCAACATTTGAATTAGTCATCAAAGTAAAAACAGTCATCTTTGCTTCATGATTAGGAAAAGTTTTAAACATTTCAAGGGTTGCAATAGAATTCATAAGGGTGATAAAACTGACAATGTACTTAAGATGAAAAAAGAGTCTTGCCAATTGCTATCTGTGCTAAGAAACATGAAATCTTTTCAATTTCTCTTTCAAGAAATACACAGCCCAATAATTTTGCTCTCAGAAGATTTGAATTGTACGTCCTGTTTTTCTGTGCCAGAATTAACATATTTAAGTTTTTATCCTGCTTGATTTTATCTCTAGGGGTATCATCGCATAGTGCCTCCACTGAGCTATGCACTTTACAAATGTGAGTAACTGTTAGAAAACCAAAAAGTAAAACTGCTGCTGACAGCTTAGATTCAGGGGAATCTGGTTTAAGAACAGTAGTTTTATTGTGAGATTTACATTGTAACTCTGGCTAACTGATTCCCAGACTTCTATGTAATCAGGGCACAGGGTAGTGACTGAGGAAGCTGGCTCAAAAAGATTTGAACTTAAGCTTATGCTTTCAAGGTTGCAAGGAGATTGTTTTTCTTCATCCATTTAGTTCCAGTTCTTTCATAGCTCAGCATAGACTAGCGTCTATCTCGGGTTCGCATAAATAAATGTTTTAGCTGGCTTTGAATAGCCTGTTTTGGCTTGAGAAGAGCATTCTGGCCTGGCTCTTGAAGGCCTTATTGAAATATTTAGTATTACCTTGATCTCCAAATACTTTTGAAATTTTAGGCTATTTACATAGTAAGATGGTATGTGAGTAGTCCATTTCTAGGTACATTATGATCCTATATTTTACTGTAAACAAACTTTCTTATAGGCAAAGTCTGAATTACTGTTTAAATTTGTGTTGCCTAGAATTGTGAGTAAACGGTAAGACTATGACATCTTCACGTGTCCAAACCTTTCAAAGCAAAGGCTTGTAGTCTGTACCTCCTGAGTGGAGCACTGGTTATCAGTTTGGGTTTAGATCTACCAGACCAAGCAGCCAAAGGATTAGTAGATAGGATAAGATAAAAACATCAGCACAGTACAAGAAAGGATTTTATCTCAAGACTTGTTTTGAGAATTACCGTATTTTACTGTTCAGAGTATAGACAGTTAGATAGACATTTCCAAGAAATACTGAACGTAAAGAGAACATGTGGAGCAAATATTTACTGAAAGCATTTGAGTTCTCAAGTGTATATACAGTTCTCTGCAATGACCACTGTAGTCAATCTGATGCTATAAAGCAAGCCTTGGATCTTCTCCTCTTCTCCTCTAAAACCATGATAAGTACGTCCACATGCATCAGGGATGTCCAGAATTTCTGGCTGGGTAACAGTACTTCATAAGAGATTCAGAGCTGTGGTACATATGTACAAGAAATGTTTGAGTCCAGCAGCATCAGGACTTTTAATCAAGAATGTGACTTGCGTATTTCCAGAAATCCTAGGCAAGCATAATGATACTTAGAACATAGCGATGCAGGTTTCCGTAAGAAAATTTAGGACATATGCAGGAAAAGTACAGCTTTTAATTGATTTCTTTTGCTATTTATGGCTTTCACTTCTTTGTGTATTTGTTTGTGTAAATGTAAGTATATGTAGATATATTTATGCCTATATTTATATATGTATAAAGATATACGTAGTTCTGGATAATTTTTCTCTTTTTTCAGTGAATATCTTACCATTTTTTCCTAAAGAACATTTTGGCACCACTGGCTTGTTTGTTTAATCTCTAAGTAGTTACTGCGGAGTAATTTGTTTACGAGATTAAAAAAGCACAGAAGTTGGCACCTATGTCTAGCAAGGATATATCAGGATATACTGTGTTAAGCAGATTAATCTGTTTCCTTATTTAGAAGTCCATTCAAGATCTACAGCAGGAACTTGATCTAGAACTTCTGTTCAGAGCAGCAGAAATTGACCAAGCATTTTAGTTAAAATATTATTTTAATTTTTACAACATTACTTCCATGCTCTTCAGCTTAGTCAGGAATATTGACCTTTGTGTATTGAATACATATGCTTCCTGTTTGATAAGATGGTGGGTCATCTTTAGAGTGAAAATTGTCCTTTACCCTCCGGAATGGCAATTGCCAGCTGTGTTTTACCTGTATGCGTTTAACCTGTGTGAAATATTCTGGGAGTCACTGTGACATTCCTGCTGGCTTTGTCATCAACAGAAAACAATTTCTTAATTATGAACTCTTTTGATAGAGGCCTCTCACACAGTATTTTCCAGCTTTAAAGCGCTTTTGAAACATACAAATTACATTACATAATAATGATTATGTAGTAGTGATTATGTAATAATGACAAGAGTTGAGTGCTGACGTCATAAGGACAAGAGTTGAGAGCTGTAAGACAGGGACAGGTAGTATATCAGAGATGTAAGGGAAGCTGGTGGCACATCTGTTGATGCTCCTGATGCCAGGGACTTTATGCAGGTTAGTTTTTCCTCTACTGTTAAACAAACACAGAAGTTTTATTTTCTCAGTTCTAGAGGTGGTCAGTATGGATACAGGCATGAGGAGATGCTGAGAGTAATTTGACATTTTTTACCTTAGGCTGTGTTGATGAATAGATTTTAATTTTCAGATGGTTTATTTCATCTTTGGCATATTTTATTACCATTTTTGTTAATTTCCAAGCTAATGTGGTCCTCTGAATAATTTTTTTATCCTAATATTGGACACTTGATCTGTTAAAATATCTGATGTGTATCCCTACAATTAGTTTTATACACCAGGGACATAGTAACAAGCCATAAAGTATGCATAGCTGTTCATATGAGGAAACCATAAAATATTTTATCATGCAATGAATGGGACATAGCTTGAACGATTTGCCTAATTATCCCCATCTGTCTTAATACAGCAAAGAGCCAATAACTGCCTATTAGCAGCACAGTCAGTGGAAGGGCAGGACTGCTGCAAGTACTGAATAGCACTAAGACGTCTGCGCACTGTTATAGAGGGTCGAAGGTGATCTGTGCAGGAGGCAGTACTGGACTGTGAGGGAGAGTGAGTCAGAATGACAGTTTGTGATAATAAACACACAACTGTTTCTTTTACGAACACCACTACACTTCTACTTGGCCCGGTTGGTGCCCCTGTACTGGCTGGCAGTGGTGTGGCCTCCTCGAGGCAGGGCAGAGCATGGGCCTGGCACACCAGGTCTGGAGGGGAAGGCAGCCAGGTTGGTGTTGGGTCTGTCCTTCCTCCTCTCTCTGGTCTTATCCTGCTTGCCGGGGTGTCCACTCGTGCCTCTGGTCCTGAGCACTGCACCCCTGCCGCTCACCAGGTGGGCTTCAACCACTTCCATCAGGTACATGTAAGTTCTTGTAATGTTCTTGTAAGTCCCTATAAGTACAGCTTATGCTGAAATCTAGAGTCCACTCATGTCAGTGGGGGTCTTGTCTTTGGCAATTTTGCAGAAGTCTAAATCTTTCAGTGAGCCAAAAGTATGGCCTGTTTCAGTTTTCAGATGTAGTGATTGCAGTAAGCATTGTATGTGTGTGTGTTTGTTAAATAACAGGGTTGAGCATAGGTTAGACAACTATTTATTTTATATAGCGTACATATATACGTAATAAATGTACAAATATATACTAAAATATATGACAAAACCGTATGGACGTAGGTAAAACGTGGTGTCACCCTGGCTCAGTCTGTTACAAAGGTACCAGTGCTGGCAAAGCTTAGAAGAGCAAACAAAAAATTTTTATTTTCAATTAGAGTCTCACCTATATTGCACGATATTGCATCGGCTTTGCTTGTGGCTCTACTGCATCCGCAGTCCCAGTTGTTCTGCTGTAGATTTCTTGACTAAAAGATACTAAAAGTATCACAATCATACCTTTCCTAAAGATCACCCTGAATATTAAGTCTATGTGAGTAGGTGTGTTTTAATATTCTAGATCAAGGAATTTCACCTTCATTCTTCCTCTTCTTTGACTTCTTGCTAGCTTAATTCCATTTCCAGTCACTAAATCTAGCTGATTACTTAACTGATGAGCAGCTCCATCCATCAGGCTTTCCTCTTCTTCTTCCTTCCTCATAGCAAATGGATGTCACTTTTGTGAAAAATTAGCTGTCATTGGCCAGAAGACTGTGGCCAAACATTAATTTAAAACAGATTATGTTCAGTTATCTAGCTCATGAAATAATTGATCTTTCTAATAAATTGTAAAATTTTAAAAAAGCATAAAATACAGTAGTAAAAAGTGAAAAATAAATACAATAATAGCTTGTTTGATGAAACTCAATTCAATAAAGGATCTTATCAATCAACATTTTTATTATAGCATTTTTTCTACAGTAGCATCACGTATTTCATTTTAAAATATATTCTATTGTTAGAGCATGTGAAATCATAGCATGGAACTATTTTTGAAGACAGCAGTATGTTTGAAATTTAATTGTGCTGGCTTCTTAAAGCCCGTGGAAATATTGGCAAGAATTTTATTCCACAGGAAAATAAGATATAGCTTATGTTGAAATCCAGAGTCCACTCCTGTCAATGTGTGTCTTGTCTTCAGCCATGTTAAGTCTAAATGTTTCCATGAGGTAAAAAATGGCCTATTTCCATTTTCAGGTGTAGCGATTGCAAAAAGCCATTGTATGTTTTTATCTATGTTTGATCAGCTTGTATTTTAATTTAGCTACTGTAAAAACCTTTCCCTCTTTCATTTATGCAATGAAACGAAAGTGGTATCTAAATAGATTAAGTTAGGAGGCAATACAGCTTGATGAAAGGATGAAAAACACAGTGGCTCTATATCTTTTTGTGAACAGCTGGAAAGAGCTGCTGACACCGCTGGTAATGATCTTGCATGGTGATGGCTGGCTGTATAGGCTGCAGAACGCATTACTTTGTGTCACCCTGCAGTTGCATCTCATGAGTGCTAATTTATTCTGTTGTAATATATCTTAACTTCTGTCCTGTGTGCATCCTGCAGACTCTCAGATATATGGTCTTAGTAGAAAGTAATAATTAAATATTTTCAATTGATACTTTCTGGAATCTTTTTAACCTCTTTGTCTTTTCCAGTGGGCTCGTTTTATTTAGTTTCTTTGTGTTTCTCTGTGGTCTAATTCTTCTTACAGACCTTGTCTCCTGATGCATTGTCTTGGAAGATTGAGCTCTAAGTCATATGTTTGAAAAGTTATATGTGTGAAAATATTATTTCTGGATTTCTTTGGGCTGTGGGGTACCATTTAACTCAATTCCACTTCCAGTATACTTGTGGAATACGGATTCCCGATTTTATTTTTGCAAAGTACAGTGTATATGAATGAGAATTCCCCCTGAAGTGTATGCAAGGTAACGACATTGCAGATAGCCAGCTTTCCTATCAAGATTCAAAGCACAGAGGGAGCAGGGGAGGAATATGTCTTCTTCCTAACTCAAAACGAAACATTTACTCTTTTTATTGGCTTGAGAATTAATGTTTTCTTCCATTGCAATGCCCACCATTTCTCCTGAGCCTTGTCTGGTAACAGCAGGAAGTCTCCATCATTTTCCTGTCAATACACACATTCAAATAACAGATGAGGATCTAGGAGAGTGCTCCTCCTTGTATCTGTAATGTTCTTTCAGTTTCTCAAAAGACATGACTGAACCCTGTATATCCATATTGTTGTAGCTTTAGAACATACCACTTCTCATTAGCTCATTCTTGGACATCAAGCAGACAGTGATTAGTCCTGTGTGAAGGTTCATTTGAGTTTATTGCCTAGCTAAGAATCTAGCTACAGTCCATCTAGAATGCTTGAGATAGTAGTGGTCTACAGATATACCAGCTGAACTAGGAAAACCATCCTCTATTTAAACTAGTAGTTGGTTTTACTAATCTTTTTTATATAAACTATGAGTATTTATTATGACTGAATGCATGATTTGTTATTGGACTTCAGTACTTAATAATACATTTTGCATTTCTTTCAGCCATAATCACTAGAATTCCACTTCTTGAAAATACATTAAGAATGCTCATAATTCACATGGTTACCCACACAATATTTTAAGCAGAAGTTAATGCTTTTTTCCTGTCCAAATGCATTGAAATGACTCAGGAAATAAAATATCTAACACTTAATTGTAGATATCCCATTCATTATTGTTACTACTACATGCTTAAATAAATTCTACAAAAACATTAAACATATAGATAAGCAAACAACACTTCATATTATGAGTGACAACACAGTATATTTAAACTGTACTGTAAAGAAACAATCTTAATGTGTGAGCTACTTATTCATAATTATTTGGAAACATCAGTACACAGTAGTGTTTTATAATAAGATTTTCTTCTACTGAAGGTATTTACTTCATATATCATTAAATTTACTACTTCCTTAGTTACTTAGGCTGTGAAAGAAAGAATGCGTTTAGTACAACAGCTGGAGACATCTTTTGGGAGAAGTGCTCAGTTTTTGTAAATTAAATGGATGCGCTTTCTTTTTCAAGAACATCTTTGTAGTGATGCAGCCTGGTCAGGGCTACTCTTGGTACGTTAGTCTGATTTTTAACCCACGATTTCAGAGAGGAGCCTTGGAAGCCTGTAGGGATTTTATGCATCTAAGTAAAGCACTTTTTGTCTTGCCAGAATGCCTGGTTAAGGAAATGCAGTAAATATCAATAAGATGGAAGGCAGCTGAATTCTGATAATTCTTGCACTTTGGAAGTTGTGTTAAGTAATAGGTGAATTGCAAGCTCCTAATTTTATTTTGTAACAATAGTGTAACAAAACAGTGTTGCAAAACAGTATTGTAACAGCAGTCCGGCAGCATTACTCTTCTGCTCCTCAAAGCTTTATCTTCATGCATAAAAATTTCTTGCCTATTCTATAAAGTCAGATGATTCTTTTGCAATGAAAGTCTGGTAAGCTTATGCCCTTCTTCACTAATGGCATTTTCACTATTGACTGAACCAGGGTTTCTCCCATTTTACTTTGAAACCAGCATCTTACCATTTAAAAGAAATTTTTAAAAAATTGCAATTTTTCTTCCTTCCTTTTCCCTCTCTCCAAATGAATTTACTTAAAATATAAGGAAGCCTCTTTCTATCCACGTGCACAGAACATAAATCAGTGCGGTATACTTGAAATCAGTTGAACACTTCCTTCTGTGGAAATTATTGAGAAAAAATACCATTTAAAATTGAATTGAATGATTTAAAATTAGACTTCTTAATAGAGGGTAAAATATTTTGGAGGTCTGGATATTAATACAATCTACTATGAATGGATACTCTTTCTAAATTTCTGTTCTGCTTGAATAGAAACTTTAATCTATTAATTCTAAGCTGTTTGCCAGATTCTGTGTGAGTGTGTGTGTGTGCACACGGATGCGTATGTGTGTGTATGTTAATCTATATCAAGCAACAATTGTTTTCAGTGCTTTTTTCCTTTTTAGACGATGTGAGGCCGACATTTTTTACTGATTCTCTGTTACCTGAAGCTTATTCACATGGCCCCTCTAAAGGAGACACTTTTGCTCAAATCAGACATCAGAAAGTGTAGTTTCTCGAAAACTCATTCTCTGAATAACCCATTCTATAAATGATGACGTAGTTTAAAATAGGTTTTGTTCCATTTGACTTCTCAGTATGTTCTATGGGCAATGACCATCATGCTGAGGAGTGGCAAGAATGGGAGAACAGAGAAAGTTAAAACTACTTTCATAATGCTTTAATACTATGGGAGAACAGAGAAAGTTAAAACTACTTTCATAATGCTTTAATACTATTTTTTTTTTTACATTTAGAAATAATGTAGTAATAATGCTGAGCTTACTTCTCCACTTTAATGTCATGTTATATTCTTAAAACACTAATGCAACCTCTTATTATTTTTATACGTAAATGGCCTAGCCTTTCCAACTCAGTTAGATCTTAAGAAGTAAAAATAACTTTTTAGCTGATTTTAAATCTGTCCTTTATCTGAAATAACCTTAACAAAATAACAGCAACAACAAAGACTGTTATTTAATCCTTCCATGTAGATAAGACTCAGTGTAACCCCAGCTGTTATATAAATAAGTCTGGAGGATAAATTATGGGTAATTTCTTCACAAAATAGTTTTTCTGCTTCAGAAGAGACCTGTGTGTAATGTTAGGCCCAGAGAGCCCACATTGTCCCGATGCTCTTCAGTGCTGCCCTTGAAATTGTTTCTCTGAATCTGATAGCTTTGGGATGCTTAGGCAGAAAGGCTCAGCTCCCCGTATGTTTACATAGCTATGATGCAAGTTATCTGATTTTAGGCATCTGTAATGTTTATGTCTTAGCTGGTCATCTAGACTTCCTTTGTAGTTAATAAAAGAAAGATAAAATTTGTAGGCACAATTCATCTCTTCCTGGTGTAATCATCTAAGATAAACACATGTATCGCACCCTAGAAGTGCCGGTGGGTATTCAGTAGAGAGAACCTGCGTGACAGGACCTACAGCTGAGTTGTAGACAGGCAAAGCACACATGTAGTCTTGTTAGGTGCGATGAGTCCTATCCTATTCCTATTTAGGAACTTTAGACCATACATACCTCTGTGGATCTGGTGAAATGATTCACACAAAATATGTTATATGGTCATCTCTGAATACTGCTGCCAGCACTTTTACTCTCCAAAATATCTGTTTGAACAATGTGTCCAAAAGGGATTAGGTGACTTTTTTCACAGATTTAATTTAGTAAAATTTCGTGCTAGAATTCTTAGTTTCCAACAGAGGGCTTCCATACTTTTGCCTTATATGAAAATCTGGTCTGACTTATCTACAGCTTTTGTTCCAGCTGACTTGTTTGTAGCTTGCAAAATGGGATCAGAAACATAATTTAGTAAGGTTGAGGAATTTGTAATGGCAAATTATGACACAAGTTATTCTTTTTGGAATTAAATACAGTTAATTGTATCAATTGTAAAAAGATCTGATAATTTTGAAATGGAAAAATCTATGGCACCCTTTTTTAAAGTTTTAATATAAATGGTAAGTAGTTGTTACTATTTTTTCTCTATTTAGTCTTTTTCTTCTTGTTCTTAAGTATGGATGATCACTTACCTTCAATGTAAAAAAATGTGTAGGCACAATAATTTTGTGTTTTAAATACAGGTTAGAGGAAGAAAAGAATATTTTATCAGAATTTGAAGACAACCTGAACAAGTTCGTTTCATGGTTAGAGGAAGCAGACAGCACTATTGGCGTTCCCCTTGAACCAGGGAATGACGACCAGTTAAGAGACTGCCTTGGCAAAGTGAAGGTATTTTTGAGTTTTATTATTATCATTTTCTTAATTTGTCAGTTCTACATTAAGGAAAACTAAATATTAGCGAAGCCTCAGTGAAGGCTTTCCCCTCAAACACAGCATTCGTGTAACTTGTTTAGATAAATCAAAGCATGGGAATTTTTCAAAACCAGTGTACAAACATACATTGATCATACTAAAATCAGAAAAGTAATTGAAACTATACCAAAAAGGAAGATTTCTGTTCTGCCACTGTAGGTGTTAATCTAAATCTTTTTTTGTCATAATTTCTTAATTCTGCAAGTTTCCAGTATTTGAACATAACAGAGTTTCATCTGTGAAGTTGTGCTCTATAGATGTCTTGGTACCTTCTCGTTTATGAAATGATATTACGTATTTCTTGAGAGTATCTAGAATCACAAATGTACTAACTATAAGTGTCAACTGATTAAAATATCACTGCAACATTTTCTAGAATAAACCTTGAGGTGGGTTCTTAAATACGCTTTCTTTAAAAAAACCACCCCACCAACCCCAGCTACATCAACATCAGAATATTACATGTTTCATTATTTTTAAGATCGGAGTAATTTTATGAAGATCTCAAAGCTTTTAGACTATGATACTATTCATCCAATATATCCAATAGAAATTGCTCTGTTTGGTTTATAAAATATACCCAACAGAATGACTGTGTTTAATAGCTTACACAATAGTAAATGAACCCCATAGTTGGGAAATTCACGATGCTTGCAGAATACCTGATTAAAATATTTTCTGTCCTTTCTTAAAGATAAGGACTGGTTGTCGCTTATGTCAATCACAGTTGAACATATTTGACAAGTGATAGAATAGATCATTAAATAATCCAAAGGAAAATGGTTCTAATGTCTCCTAAACCTCCTTCAGCAAAATCTAAAAAAAATGTAAAAATGCATTAATAAAAATCTGTCTTCAAGTTCATTTCTAAATAAAGAAAAATAGGATAAAGAGTACAGGCTAGTATTTGAGAAAATGAAGACTTAATGAAGACTTAATGATGTACTGAGTTTGTCTTACTGGCTGTTTGGCCTAAGAGGAAGTTTGGTGTTCATACGTCCAAAGCAAACACATCTTCTAACCGCCAAGTTTAGCAGGGAGAGTCAGGTTGATGAAATTTAATGTTTAATTAGGAATATTCTCCTTTCTTGATTAACGTAATGGGTAGTTGGACAAGAAAAGTTTAAAAAGGAGAATTTCAGAAATCTACAGAGTCCTCAAAGCTTTCAACTGTCACTGAACGCTTTGTTTCAAAAATAATATCTGTATGTGGAATTTACATATGATAAGGCCAGCCTGCTGATTTGAGATGCTAGGAGTGATCTCCATTTCTTCTTCTGTCTTGTTTCCAGACCCAATTTTGCTAATTAATTTCCAGCTACTTTCTATATACTCTAAAGAGATCTTTCAAGTTATTTCTGGTTTATTGTAGTTCTATAACCCTCTCAGCTGATGGTTCTGAATGAAAATATTCTCTTATTATTAGACACCCATTGCTATATTAGACTTCTGATATGACCTCAGAGATTTGTTATTACCAGAAGTGACAATCTGACTTGAAAGGATTTATTTGCAGGTAGAAATGACTGTATCTTGGGTAACTGAATGTCAGAAAGAAGGCAAAAGAAATATTTATTTATGTGGTGTTTTAAAAAGCACATTATAATTTGCAGACATGATTGCAAGTTTAATCATGATTGTTTAGCTCCATGAAGGTTCCCACTTCTCATATATACACAAATATTTCACTATAGCATTCCCAAGGGGTAGATAGTCCAAAATTAAAGGTGCCAACCTCTTTTATTTATAGCTCATTTTTACATTCCTCTTTTTCTTTTGGAGCGGCACAAAAGAATATATCCTAATGACAGGAAAGTAATAATACATCAGGTTCCACTGTGGATAATTTCATAGCTGGTTGATTATGTAAAAGAAAACATGCTGAAGCAATTTATCTTTTAGTTATGTTTTCCTTACTTGATATATCAAGTTACTGTGACAATATAAGCTTACAGTTACTGCATATGTGATGGAGAGTTCTCCTTTGGCTTTACTTGATGTTTTTATGAATATATATGAATGTTCTTAATTATGAGGTTGTACTGGTGGACTTTTCACCACGTACAATATATGTACACAGCACAGAATATGAAAGAGTCAGTGTCCCTTCTCCAAACTGCTTGCTCTTTGCCATATTAAAAGATGAGTAAAAATTCATATATGTGAACAGTTGAGTGTCCAGGAGGTTAGAATTTATCATATGACTGTAATTAATCTTTTTATCCCGTGAGACTCTTCACTTTGGCTGCCTAGGACTCTTTAGGTTTGCAGTCTCTGTTTATTAGGTTTTAGCCATCTATATTCAGAAAGCTGTGGCTATTTTGTGTCACACTGGGTTTATTCCTTCAGCTGATAGACCAATCGATAAGGGTGAAGATAAGAGGGTTGAAATTTCTACTACAGTTCATCTTAACTGTTGTATTTGTCTATTCCAGTTAAGAGTTGAAGAGCTGCCACCACACAAGGGAATACTGAAACGATTAAATGAAACTGGAGGAATAGCACTTGGAAGTGTGTCATTGAATCCAGAGAGAAAACATAAGCTTGAGAGTAAGCTGAAGGAGGCTAACCATCGCTGGCTAAAGGTTAGACATATTAATTGCATAACAGTCTTGTGTTATATATTTCCTGGTATGTACAACATGTATTTTCCCTTGGTGAACATGCGGAGACATTTGTATCTATAATGAACTTGAGAAGGAAAAAAGTTTACAGTGTAGTGCTGTAAGATGATGACAACACCTCAAGACCATGAATGCCTGAAGTGATGATGTTACATCCAAATTTATTCCCTAAATTGCAGGTCTGCTGCTCAGTAGTGGAGTGCAGAGCATCATTTTTCTAATCTGGCAGCTTTGAGGGTACAGCAGATTTTCTAACTTCTGTGACTCAAGTCTGAGAGAGGCAGTAGTGAAAGGCCGATTGCATTTTTACAACCAATGTCACTTCCCAATTCTTCCGCCCAGATCTTGAGGTGGATGCTGCTAACCACTGTCTCACATTACACAGTGCTTCTTCGAGCTGTGAGCTTTGAGTTCTCTTTCCTGTGTAGCAAAGTCCCGCTGATTCAGCGTTCTGGGTTCTCCATACCTGTGGAGAGATGAAAGCAAGATTTTCCTGTGATTTGTCATTAAAGAAGCACATTGTTGTTTTGAAAAACAGTTACTGTGATCTGGTCAAGGATGATAGGTAATTTAAGCGCTCTCCATTCAGACCACGTGTAACTGAAATTTTAGAAAGCACTGTCCATAAGGCCGCCACCTAGGGTATGGATTAGCTTGGTCAGAGCAGGTCGACAGGTCAATGTGGAATCTAAAGGGTGAAGCTGAGGGGTTTCCCTAGAGACTAATGAAAATGGGAAGTTAATCTGATGTATCTATTTATTGAAGTCATCAGGATGCAGGGGGAAAAAAAAAAGAGCGATTAGTTGTGTTTAGCTATAGGGAAAAAGTGAGAAAATAAATCTCTCTGAGAAGAGAAGCTGGAGTTTCTGACTAAGAATACTGCATCTGTCTTTTTTTTTTTTCTCCCACTGTGTTCACAGAGTTGTTATTTCAAGCACACTCCTGGTAAATGAATAGGAATTTCTTTAGTGTAAAACTCCCATCAGTTTCTTCTCCATAACAAAAAGAGTGGGGCAAAGTTCAGAATGTTAGCAAAAATGGATAATAAATATTGATTGTATTCACAAACTTGGAGATGGCATGTAAATCATTATTTAGGTGCTTAAACAGTAAGTATCTCTCTCTTTACAAGTGAGCTTTCTGAAATCAATGTACATAAAAGAACTCAGAACATTTCAAGATCAAACCACTGCTATTTACTAGCTGAAGTATATACATGATATATGTGCCTACATTTAGGCACCACTTTGAATATCTCAGCACTAGTACTAAAAAGAGATCCTTAGTTTTTAAGTTAAAAAATTTTTTTAAGTAAAATGCACAAATAGATTTTCACAGAAACTATTTTGTCTCAGAATATGAACTTTTATTGATTACTTATATTAGCTAAAAAATTTGCAAAGTGAATATTTTATGGATTTTTTTCTTTTTTTTTCCCCTCATTTGCTGCTTGCCTATACAGAAATGTTCCAGGTTGCTTCTTGTCACAGTCAGGGCAACTCAGATAACTCTGAATGCTGTTGAAAGCAGTTAGGTTCTGTTGAAATATATGGAGGAAGAAGCTACTGTTTGTTAAATCACTGTCTTAAGAAGTTGTAGGTGTCCAAATGTGAGACAGATTTAAGTAATGTTTTTGGCAAGACTTTAGGCTTTGATTTTACCACTTGAGAGTTTCCTTTAGCGCTAAAAGAAACATTTTAAATTGTTATCCAGCTGCATTAGTTGATTTTCAGTTATCTACTCCCTGAGATACAGAAAACTGAAAATTTTTACCTGGCCCAGATTTACTAGTTGCTGAACATGTAGAACCTGGAATATATAGTATACTTTTTAATGAAACAAAATGGAATTTGAAAAGTACAAGACTCAAAGCCATACATGTTAAGTGAGACTTTCAAATATTTCCCTGAAGGTATTCTGTTTCTCGTATGATCTTGAAAGATGAGATTAAACAAAAAAGAGTTAGGAGCTCTTTCGGGATTTCTGGAATTAGAATTGTCCCAAAGTTTATGAAAACATTAAACAGGGTTTTTTTCCCCCTTTTTTCTCCTTTTCTGCCTTGTTGGTAAACTGAAAGGAATTTTTTTTTTTTCTTTTACATGGCACTCACTGCTTCTTGTAGCAAAGCTCAGTTCTCTGTTTTTGTGGCATAAAATAAAATAAGCTTCCTGTTTTGCTGAAGGAATTCATTTTGTCACTTTCTCCTCTAAGACTGTAGGTCCTGTAACAAAATTAAAAATCACGGGAAGAAAGGCTGCAGGCTTGACAGAGCAACATATGTTGTCTTCCTTAGTTACCTATCTGGAAGCACTGAACACCTCACTTTCCCCATAGCCAAAGCTTACAGCCCTGGCGCTTAACACCAGGCCATGGCCTGTAGGTCACCTGGATGGTGGTGCAGTCAGTTGTTTAGATGAAGGGAGACTTTCTGTGTTCCTCAAAGGGCAGTGGGGAAGCATCATCACCCAGAGATTTCTCTGGGGTTTTTATCCCTCCATTCCTTTCTAAGAGTATTTTTTATGCTTTAATTCTTTGTTTCTAGCTACTTATTTTATTTTCTGGCATCTGTGCCAGAGCATGTAACGATCTGACGTTTCCAGTTAGCTCATCTTGCAGGATGATACTATTTTCAAAATTCAAAAAACGCGTGGTACACAAAAATAGCTCAGGTAGGTCCGCGGAGGAATTGTTTACTTCAGAGAAGCTGTGACAGTTTACTCTGGTTAAGAATGTAGCCATATGTCTTTTAAGGTTATAAAAAATTTGTATTTTTCCTTGATCTGCCAGACAGTGGAAGGGGGAACAACAACTGTGAGTCTTGACCTTCAAGGTGACATATTTGAAATAAGTCCCGTTCAAACCTTCTTTATAGTCACAGAAACTGTTGCCCTGCAGCAATGAAAATAAGCCTAGAAAAGAAATTGAGTATGAAAGGAATTGCAGTCATATAAAAGAAGCTTTTTGCTTTTGCTTCAGTATTGTTTTTGCTTTTAGGTGTTTATATCACAGGCTGATGACCTTGCAAATAGATTTATGAAGAGTTTTTCTTTGGATAGTAATAATTTTAAAATGACATTTCTTTAGACACCATTATTGAATAGTGAGTCTAATATGCTGCTACCTCAGACATAGTTTAAGCAGAGAATGAAGATTAAAGCCCACATTTAAAAGCATGACTTCTAAATTCTACTCTGATTTTACTTATTTCTTCCCCAAAGCCAATATTTCTTGCAAAAATGAAAATAACGCTATCTTTATGAAAAGTCTTAATAATACAGAGAATGAAGTGTTTTATGACCATCTTTATGCCTTCACATCAAGAATATTTTGTTTATTTTCACAGCTCAAAGTATCTTCTCCTGCTGTAGCCAAGTAAACTAGCCACCTAGTGCTTCAAAGCCTAGGAATGGGGTACTAGGGACTGGAGTTTGTGATGAATTCAGTTCTTGTCATATACCACCTGCCAGGGCATATAACAGATCTGTAATGGGTTTCTTAGCTTTTACTCTGCAGTAAATGGATTGATAGATTAGGCCTGAGATCAGTGAACCATGGAATCAGAGGTTTGCTGGAAGGAGTTTATTACCCTTTAATATTATTCTTGGTCTGGTGTCAGCCAAGAGGGATGAGCTAGATTATCTGAAAGTAAGCTGGATGCCAAAATCAGCATTCTCCTCATTTATCCACCTTAGTCTTCACAACATTTACTGTATGTATTATGAAGGTTATTATAAGTGCCTGATGGAGACATTTTGTTTTGCTACCTTTTAATTTGTCTGCTAGTATTAGAACTAATTACTAGACATTGAAGAGCCCGTTTTACTGTTTACTGCCACTGCAAATCAATTTGTTGTGCTATAGGAACAAAAAAAAAAAAAAGTGAGTGGAATGACATGGCTATAATTTGTGAACATTTTCTGTACCACTAGGAAAAGTATAGGTCTTCTTAGCTTGGTTGATCAAGTGTAGAGGAAAACAGATGGGCCTAGAAAGTAGAGAAAGACAAAGTCATAACAAGGGTAGTTCATTTATTATAACTCACCTTGAGTAGTAATTATTCACAGAATATCTGTGAACCTTGTGGCATCAAATTTCCAGTGAAAGCACAGTAAGGAAAGTTAGTTTAAGTTTACTTAGTTTAAACTATTAATTATTGTTGTTATTATTATTATTATTTGATGGATGGAAGGGAGCGGAGACTGGCAAATGAATGATGTGACTTGATTTCTGTACTTTCAATTTGAAATAAGAGTAGTATATTCAGCATTTTGGGGGCCAAAAAGTCAATTTTTCCTGAATATGCTTTCAAATAATAAAAGCATCCTGATTCACTTCCAGGTAGCAAAGTGTTATGCTGTGCTAAATTACCTATTGCACGTTGTCATAGATTGTTAATTAGCCATAGTCCACATATTTTCATCAGCAGTAGTGAAAAATGGCCTCAGATAGAGCAAAATGGAGTTGTGCCTCTTTCTATTTGATTGGGACAAACATGAAAGTGTCAGAGCCTCTAAGGATGCTGTAACGCTGGCTTGTAGATCGGTAGCAAAACGGAAAACAAGTGTATATAGGCTTCATTCCTTTATATTTGTTGCATTGCTAGCAGCTACCAATAGTTAAGTTTTAAAAGGACAAATTTAGTAGCAGCATAAAGTTGCTGTTTCCCAGCATTAGCCATGCTAAGCATAGAGGGAATAAAGATGTCATTACATAACACAAGTAAAACTAAGCTGATGACCTCCATTTAAAAAATTTATTTAAGGCCAAAATTCTATTAAAACTTGTATGCCTTTAGCTTTGCAGTGCTGCTGGGATAATGTTTGAAACTGATTGTCTTCTTGGAGATATTGTTAGTCTGAAGCTTATGTTGAACTTTGATCATTTGGGGTTGACCATTATTTTCTGTCTATCTAGAAAGTGTGGGTATGTAGAGCATAAACAGAGATGTAATGATATATTCTTACTGATTATATGATGATATATGGTGCATGAATGATATATCTAAACTTTCATTTGGCCACTAATTAATGATGCAGTGATTTTTCTAATGAAAAATACCAACAAGGTTGTTTGAGTAGACTGTAACCTTACTAAATTACAGAACTGTGAAGTTATGCATGAGTTACTCGTGCAGGACAAACCTGAATAGCGTTATACTCAGTCTTCCCCTTTGGGATTTTTGTCTTATTTTTGCTGTGATCGCTACTCCTTATGACTGAGTGTCCTGGGGAAAAGAAAGGTTGCCCCCTCACTGCAAAGCCAATTAAGGACTTCTGTTTCCCACATACACTCCAGGCTATGCTTCCAGTTCACTGAGGAGCGGAACCTTATTCTCAACGATTGCCTTCCCTAGTAATATTTGTCTGGGAGAACATGAATTTTATTTCCCACTGAATCTTTGAATTTCTGAGAGGAAAGTAAAAAGATCTTTGGTTTCCAAGCCCATGTGATTTGGTCATGTTATGGTAGAAGAACTGTCGCTCCTAAGCACAGGATAATGTAAGACAGGATATATATGTAAACACAGGATAATGTAAAACAGGATAATATAAGATCTTCCTGTTCAGTGCGTGGGAATCAAAAAGATTTTACTGTGTCTGTTTTTCCAGCTTGTTATTCAAACTGGAAAAACACGGACTTCCTTAGACCAGTGAAGAAGTTGAATATTCACGAGGAGTGTGCAGGGAAGAGTTAAAGGAGCCACTCTGAAAAAGACTAAGTATTTTTATTTTTCTTACTGGTCCATACAAACCTTGCATTTTTCTGAGGCTGAAGAGGTAGTGAATGTTTGTATATTCCAAAACACGATTTGTTTCATATGTGATATGGAAGATGAAATAGAATCTAGATTGTTATTTACTTCATCATCTTGAATCTGGATTCCATTACATTGGAAGCCAGTTGATTACCTACTCTTTTCCAAGAGTGAAGTCAGTGGAGGGAAGTAATATGATACACAATTTCATTTAGCCACTTCCAGTAAGTTGTATCATAGGACTAATAGTTTGAGTTCCATCTTAAAATTCTCATCTTTATTCTTAAAGGCAATGGTGATAAGAACTCTAAACAGCTTTGTGTATAACATACGTGGGGTTTATACTATATCTTTTGAACACAATCTGAAATGTTCAGTTGCATTGCATAGCACATTATGTAAGAAAATTACCATGCACTATTGTATTCAAAAGAAACATAGAATAAGGATGGCACAACCTTGCATTCAATTAGTAAGAAATACAAGTACTTTCACTTATTTCATACTTTTTGCAAGTTGTGAAAAGGAAAACATGGCTTGTGCATTATAGCTGAGAGTCCCATTGATAAGTAGAAGTTTCTTTTTTATTTAATGGAGTATAAGAATTGGTCTTAGAGTCTCAGGGAATATTGGTAATATCATACATTTTTTCTGTTTTTTTTTTTAATTAAAATAAAATTTTTGTACAGATTGTAAAAATAATATAAGCAAGAAGGTATAGACTAAAGCATTTGTAACTTAATAAGAATGCCTGAGCTATTTGCACTTTCCAAATAAGCAAAAAGCCTTGTCCGTGTCTTTCATATTTTTTAGGCTATGTATACTGAAAGTATTCTGACTGTATTGATTGAAAGCTATTGAGATTCTTACATATTTTGAAAACAATGGATTGCAAGTGTTAGAAGATAAACCACAATGGCAATTTGGCACTACAGCCTACTCAGTCATCAAAGGCAATTTTTAGTCATTTTAGCAGCTTCAGACATTAGTTTTAGTTCCACTTTACATGCTGACTGTAAGTCATCCTAATGATTGCCATCAGGAAGAAATGAAGACTGTCCTAAGACATAAGGAAGCATAGACGACATCTATTTTTTTCTTTCTATTGTTCAGCTGCAGTAATTTGAAAGGAGGATTATAATAGCTCCATGAATGCCTACAATCAAAGATAAATATAGGCATTCATAGTAGATAGAAGAGAATGAGTTGGTTTAACTTACACTGAAAGTTTTGGCTATTTACTCTCTGTAACATAGGAGATGGTAGTGGATCAGGTTTAGATTAAAACATCTCTTCTATGCCGATTTAAGGTTAAGATTTGGGTGCAAGAGTATTTAAATCTAGTAAATTAGTATTAAGGGACGTAAAAATCTTGTGCCATATTTCAAAAGAACCTGAGTATCTACAAAGACCGGTGCTAGTTTTAATTCCCAACCAAAATATAAATGAGATTAAACTGAGATGAATATGGGTGTGTTATGATACTCACTGTTTTTTTAAAAAGTTTATTTTACAAGAACTGCATTTCATAAATTGCAGTTATCCAGAGATTTGATAAAATTGTTCTTTTTTTTTTTCAAGTTAAAGTCAGATTTTTATAACATATCTGTTCTCTAGAATTTATGGTAAGACTAACATTAAAATCAAGCGAATGCAGTCCTTGGAAGTAGAAGGAATTGAAAAATCTGAAAGATATGTAATTAATCGCCGTCTCTAGAATATCACTGATGGAGAATATAGATGGTCAATTGCCGTTAAAGTTACATGGAAAATAATTTGGCATGCCATTTCCTTTTTTTCGGGTGGTGGACAAAAGTGTCTCACCTTGTTTAGAAAGCTTTTGTTATTGAATTCAAGGTATTTAGAGGAAGAAATATAGTTGTTGCATCTATTAAAATCTTTGAGGCAAAGGTAATTTACCAAATAAATTTTCTGAAATAGGAGTGAACGTCACAGTGAGAGAAACCTCAAAGAGAACTGAACCTCACTTGCTTTGGCTCCAGGGCTTTGTATGTGTCCCAGTCCACATACGATAAAAAATCATTTGGGTTTTGGAAAGAATATTCACTTTCATTAAAAACTTAAGTGTTCTCAGAAGGAACAAAATAATAGTCACAATTCTTTTGTATGTAAGTGTCAGTCATAATAGACTGCAGTTTTTGTTCTTGAACACTAAGAGATTAGAAATGAATCCTCAGGGGAGCCTTATTACTGTATAAACGTTTCACCTAAAAGCCACATTAAATAGAGAACCAGTTAGGGAAAAATACCAAGCAGGAAATCCTTTAAAATATCATCACAATTGTCTATGCTATTGGTCCAAAAGGTGTAGCTTATATAGCGTGTAATCTATATATATGCTATATAGTTGCTATATGCATATATGCTATATAGATTAGTGTTAATACAGTGTTGCGGGTTCCTTTATGTATAGAATATGTTAGTAGCCAATCATACTTTCTTTCAGATTGAGACAGTTTAGGAGAAGCAGGTTTGATCCTGTTTGCAAAAGGTAGATGAAGTGAATGATTGAGAATCTATTTCTAGAGTTAGTATTGTGTGGATTTTTGGAGTCTTCTTTACAGACCAGTTTGCAGAATAGTGAGGTCATGGAGATGAACTGTGTTCGTATTATATCCAAGAGATGTAAAATTGAAAGAAGAGAGGATCCTATTTATTTCGTGTTACACAAGAACTTAACAGAAGTTCCATATATCTTCTGACCACATGCATTTAGCCATCTGACAATGCCTAAAATCAGATGCCTGGAGAAGATCATATTAGTGAAGTAGGGATAGTGCGCCAGAAGTGTGCAGGAGCTCAAATGGTGTCTAGACAGATTTAGGAAAAAGAATCTTTCAAGGCTGTTAAATTTTGAAATATTATCCAGACATCCTTAAGTTAATGTAAACTTAAAGCACAAACAGCATCCTGCTTCAGGGTGTTCAGTGGGGAAGTTCTGCCGTTTTGAAGTACAGTTTCAAGGCATGCAAACTGAAGAGTGATTCACTGTATAAGGGTATTAGAAATTCACACACTTTATTGAAAGTTAAAGGGTTGTCTCGTGATATGAAAGGGCAGAAAGGAGATGTAGATAGTTTTGAAGTCCTTCAAAGGAGAAAACTTTGGCTATAATGACATGATTTAACTTAGTATTTTATTTCTAAGAATAGAGAAGATAACCGGTCTGGCTGGATGAAATCATATTTTGATATTTTAACCATAAAAAGGATGCTCGGCATCCCTACTGTGTAGGTAACATGTAGCCTACCAGACCGCTTCATCTGGCCTGTGTTCAAAGCAGTGAGTCTCACAGACAGTGAGGTGTATTAGAAAGGCACTTGGTTGCTTTGTTCTACTTTCTTCTTATCTGAAAAGCAGAAACACGACAGAACTTATTGAGAAAATAATTTGGCTTATTGGAACGAGCATTATCTGTAAAGATGGATGCAACTTGGTTTTACTTTAGTCATATTTAGTATATATCCTTCTTTAGTTGCATAATGTGGCATTTTGGTATTTCTTCAGAAATACACCACGGTTCAGTAGTGTATATATATAAATGGCTTAATTATCTCTGTTACAGTTAGCCTGGGCAAAGTGTCAAGTCCGGAGGTATACAAAAGACAGTACAAGGCATGCTGTTTCCATGATCTGCTGCCTCTCGGTTGCCCCTGGGTCATTATTCAGAAAAGATTAGGGATTTCTGAGAATGATATTTGGAAGCTGTCATGAGTATTTATTTTGTGTTCTTAAACATTTCACTTTAGGTGGCAGTTAGAAGCCTGGTCTCCTTAGGGTTTTTTGGTCGTCCATAGAGAGAGATAACCTTCTCAGAAGATGACTCAGACTTGAAGCCAGCTCTGTCGTGGAGGGTCCTCGTTCCCCCACGTCAGAGGTCTGACAGGAGCTCGCTACGGCTTCTACCTGACCCCCCTCCTAGGCTTCCTTCCCATGGCTGCTAAGGGCACAGCGTGTGCACTCTTGAGTCTGCCGCAGTAGGGTCAAGACACAGTTAGGGCATGCTTCAGGGCATGCAAACGCACTTCTGGGCCCAGCAGGTTAGACGTAGCCTTGAAACGTCTTCTGGAGGAGCCCTTTGCCCTGAAACATAAAAAGGCTATCGTTTTAACTTTGGCAACCAAAGCGAGACGTAGCTTGCATAATAGGAACATTACCGGCCCCTTCTCTTCTCTCCCACAGGTATGTGCTTTGCACAGAATATTACATTGGTCTATTTTTATTCTGTTAACATACAAAATACAGGATACATTTTTCTCATTTCCGAGCAAAAAAGTAAAAATGAAACAAAAAGGCCTTTTTCTTTAAATAAGGCAGTTTGAATAAACAGATGCAGGAGTACAGAATCATAAAACGGAAGCTTTTAGTTCGGTAATCCCCTGATAGATGGTATATCTGGGTATGATACTTTGCAGAGACCATTTAGATCTTGTCACTTCCCACGGACTGGAAATGCCAGGGAAGTCATTTTATTTTTCCTATGTGCAACTCCCTATCTCATAGGAATGTTGTAAAAATATATTACCTGGTGATATTACAACATTTTGAAGGCATAAAGCATTATAAAAGCAGTTACTAGTGTTGTTCTGCACTTCAGGAGTCCGTCAGAAAAATATATGATAGCTCTCTTTTTATTAATGACACCATCAATTTCCTTTATCTTGTTAAATATTAATATTCTCCTACTACAGTACATTGTTTACTATCATTTGAAAGGATTAGTCATTCTGAAGTCCCTTCAAGGAAAAAGTTAAGTTATTCAAAATATTTCTGCAGCAATCAGGCAATAATTATGCAATATCAAGGGCTTTTGTGACACACTACTGACTGTTTGCTCTTCTTTTCCTTTGAGACAAATTTTTGAGTGTATTTAGAACAATCAGAATTCTTTGTTCTGTATACATACTAGATTCTAGCTTTATTTGTTTTATCTGAATTTTGTTTTCCAGGTGGGCTTTAAGCCTAACAAAATATTACAGCAAACAGAATAAATTTAGCAAAAGCCAAAAATAAATAAGTTGGAAATTCACCATGGTATTATCTGTGGATTTCAGACCATGCCGCTCATCAACATGGGAAAAACCTATAGCAGGGAACTGCTTTCAAGAAAGTTGTGCAGGTTTCCTAGCAGGGTTTCTTCCAGCTTATATCAAAATCATATCTTTTGGTTACCTGTTAATTCTGTTCCTTCCTCTGTCTTTGGTCCCTCACAGTCACCCCAGCAACAACCTCTGTGACCCCAGTTGTTCCTTATTCCCTGTATTAGCTCTTCCTGTGTCTCAGAAGGTAAGAGGTGGATTTGTGTGGCTGCTCTGTTTTGGAAATCTCCCACACTTCACCTGGAAGAGGCTTAACAGGTTCTGGAAGAGTGAGGTACAGGTCCATTTCTGCATAAAAGAGGAAGAATAGAAGGGTTTTAGTACATGTGGCAAGACTCAAAATTTGCATTTTGTAGGGTGAAGTGAAAAAGAATTGTTCCGTTTTTAAAGTTTCCACAGTGTGTATTGTTAATAATATCTTTCTGAATAATGCTCTATAAGATACAGCATTTAAGCAAGGTAAATGCCTGTGCACTTAAATAGCAGTTTTCTATGTAAAGCAATACTGTGAGGAAAAACTGGATTCATTTTCTTAAGTGTAAATATACAAAGTGTTTATGAATATCAGTTGTGCTATTTGTGATGTTGTAATTGGGGGTAATAAAAGCTAATCATCTTGTACAAATCTTGTAGTTCTAGATAAGAAAATGTGTAACAGTTCTATTAGCCATGCTTTTTTTTTTTTTTTGGATATAAAGTGTGCGTGGACCCATTTTTGCCTTCATAAGAGCATCTTACTAAAAATGCCTAAATTATCTTGGGTAATTAACATTAAGCAGATGTCTTCTTTTGAAAAATCGTTTAATTATTTCATAGAAGTCTCTCCTGAATGCTATTACTCTAGATACAAAATTTAAATATCAATTTCTAAAATTCCCTTCCAGAAATCCTAATTCAGGATCAGAAATCCTAATACATTTTATTCATTTTGTCAAAAGACAAAAAGAAAGCTCTGATAAAAATGCTGGCTTAGCTTCCTCAAAAATGTGTAGTAACTGCTATAGGGTTTTGAATAAATATCATTATATTAATAGACTTGGCAATTCTTAATGCATCATTAGTATTATTATTATTTTTAAATGCTATTAAAAATGTAAGGAGTTAATAAACAGTTTTATTTCTGTCCACATTGATATTATCTATAGGTATGTAGAAAAAAAGATAAATGTATATCTCTTCTAACTTTTTCAAAGTTTTTTCTTTTCTCTGATTGTTTTGCAGCATTAAAGTCACACAGTATTAAAGTTGGAGGTCAGATATGATATTGGAAAATTCATTTTCCACTATGATATAAAATGAATTCAAATTTGCATTCAAGAAACTACATTTTGGGGTTTTGCTCTTAAAGGTCCAACATTGCTCTTAGTCTTGCTCTTCTTTTCTATTGCTACCCTTTCTAAACAGAAACTAGAAATTGTGATTTACCTGTTATTATATATCAGACTCACCTCTGCTATAGTCTCTAACTCAATTCTCCTTCATTAATTACCACTTCAGGACATAACATTTGTGTACTGTTTGTTTCTGGAAATATGCACCAATGGGAGCTGTATTGGATTTTCAGACTGTTTTTTACTTCTAATCTCAGCCAAGATTGAGGCCAGGTCACTTGAGTAAGCACTAATTCAGCTCACTCCCTAAAAGTCGTCAGTGGCAGGATAAAAGACATCTCCATTGGAGGAGTGTGTCCTGGTGAGCCAGCTGCCTGTTGAAGCTGATACGTCCTGCTCAGTTTTTTCCCTTAGGACCCCGGGGCATTTGCTCCAGCCCATAATCTTTTTCTGACGTTCTTTTCAAATTGGTAACGGCTATTAGTCATCTACATGCCAAGACTTTTCTGTGTCTGTTGCCAACTAATATCTACAGTAAGGACAACTTGGTTAATTCATGGCAACTTCAGAGGGATTTTGCACATGTTTAAACCTAGTCACTAGCTGGATATTAAGATCTAAAATGATTGTAGAATGTATAAACTTAAACTTCAAGTGAGGAATTAATGATTTCACAGATTATTTAATAGGAATGCACAGGAAATGTGGACAGAAATTATTTCTGTTTATTTTTGTATTCAATATGAAGACCTCAGGTGTGTTCATAAGGCCATATTTCTGTTGTTTGCTACCTGTTAAGCTTGAAAGCAAGGAGTTAAAAATGTTTACAAAATACAGTCATTTAAGGGGAAAATTCTATACTAACCAATGAGCTCATAAATGTTTAAATTCATGAATAATTATATATCTAGTGTCTCATATATTTATACATATCTGTATGTATGCATACATACATACATATCATGCCAACAGATTTTTATTTTATGCTATCTTTTAGTATTATGAATTTCTTTTTGTTCTGATTTGGGATATATATCTCAAATATATTAATCCCATTTAAGAAGATATACCAAGTATTTTTAATACGAGAAGTATTGATTGTAAAAACATTTGGGCTGAGCCAGAACTTTCTATTTGGATTACCTGATTTCAAATAAGGCACTTTGAGCAAAACGTTACTCATTTTTCTACATTACAAAACAACTATGTGTGTGAGAGAGATTTCATATACAGTAAATGGTTCACATGCCAATTAATGACTGACAGTTATTTTTTTTTAAAAAAACTTCGTTTCCAAGACAGACTATGTCACTGTATGTTAGGTGTTTCACTTACTACTGTCAAGGAAGACCGTAGGGAACTAAAATCAATATTTTACTATATGAAGTTTTCAAGAAAAAGATCATAATTTAATTATATGGGCCTGTGTGTATTGCAACAGACCATCTAGCACATGTAGTCAAACATTTTATCATTCCCTGCAAAGGACGGTGGAGTTACCAGGTATACATGTCAGGAGCAACGCTGTTTGACTACTAGGCACGATGATCTTGTACCTCAAAGAAATTTTACTGTATGTTCTCTCTTTGTATCGATGGCTACAGATGTTGTTCATAATCATAGCAGTAACTAAGCTTAAAAAATAAAACATCTGAGCCCTGCTAGTTAAACATGGATGTTTCTGTCCAGGAGTGATCTGGAGGACAGCAGTCAGGAAGGCAGCCTCCTGGCCTGCAGTGCAGTTGAAAAAATGTTATGCATTCTTACGCATTCTGTCACTGCACTTCTGCACCTGACAATTTGTAGCGAATACTTCTAACCACAGACTTGTGTTTTTATCTGACCGTTATTTCAAACAGGATAGGATATTCTTTTAAACAAATTGTAGTTCTTAAAAAAAAAAGTAAATAAAGTGGGAACCTGATCATATAACAATTGGCACCTTCACTGTGTGTTTTTGGTTTCATGTTTTATCTTTTTTTTTACTTAAAGTGCAAAAGAATCTGCTCCACAAACAGTGTTCTGAAATAGCCTCCAAGCAAAGCCTCCCCTTGCCTTTCCCCTTCCTTTTGCCTTGCCTTTTTTTTGCTGGCCACCTTGCTCAGTGCTTAACAAAGCCTTTTTTTCAAAAGTTCAGCATCATCATTACCACAGAAGAATTGTTACGTTATGATACTAAACTTAGTTGTGCATTGAGCACTGTTATCTAAGGTAACTGCCACACTCGCGACTTTTTTATTAACTGCATGGTTCTTACAAATGGCAAGTTGTCGCTTTCTCCTTCAAAGCCCTAAACAGGTATCTCTTAAAGAATAACCAAAGCAAATTAATTCTTAGTTGTTTTCTGTCAATCATGTCAGTGCTTGATACTCAAGATCACGCACTGGTGTTAGAATGCCAACATTTTTTTATTTTTCTATCATGTTTGATAAAATAAATTCTCTGTTGTTAGGATTTGCTATACATATACACCTGCAGACAACATTTGATCTAATTGTAATTTATCTACATTGTGCAAAGATAATGCAAGAAAATCCCTGTGTATGTGGAAATACTATAGTTTATCTATATGTTAATTATTTAAATTCTCTATGTAGGTTATAGCCAGAAACTACTTTTTTCATATTGATATTACAAATCTTGGATCCCTTTATGTACATCTTCTCTACCAAACAAAATGCTTTTTTTTTATTCCTATAGAGCGCTCTGTGAATAAAACCAGTAAGGATACTAAGTCTATAGCTTGCATTTTCAGGTGCTACGTGTTGCATAAAAGTTTGTGGGTTCTTCCATTGCAATGCCTTCTGGTTCTGTGTTGCTTCTCAGGCAGTTTTTAGAAACTCCACAGCAGTTTTGTGAATGCTTCTGGGAAGCTTCTATCAGGTGTTTGCAATAGCATGGAAAAGGTATCAATGTCTTTAGCTAGTGACTGATGGAAGCTGCCTCTGTGAACTGATTACACATGAAAGTCAAGCTTTCGGCCCTGGACATGGTCTTGAAAGTAAAGCAGGCAGATAGGGTGTGATCTTATTACAAGAAGCAAGAGCAGGGCTGCAAAAAAGGGTGATGAGACAAAGCAGTGGACTGGAAGAAGTCTGTCATATGAAAAGAACTAAAGCTGAGATAGGATCATGATGCTTGATTTGCTTAATGAATGAGAAGAGGTTGGCCTGGACCACATTAGCCAGGGTTTATGATGTAAATTAATGCTGTGGTTCTCTGAGAGCCCTGGGAGTGCTTCCACCTCTTCAGCACCTTCCAGCTCGGTGCTGAGTAGTGCTGCGGCCTGCCGTTTGCTATTCTCCTTCTCTTGTCCTGCTCTCCATGGGAAGCAAATTTTTACTGACAGGCCCAAGGTAACTGTCTTGTTCAAAATCACATTTTCTTGTCATTCTTTTCTTGTCTAAGATCCTTTGCTGAGAGTCAATGCAAGAATCTTCTCCTACTGTAAACCTTTTATGGCAGCTTTTGGCTTTCTGGAACTGAGTAAGGGACAAAGAGAAAGAAAAGAATAAAATCGTGGAGTAGATTAGTTAGCAGAGATTTAAAATGGAGGCCTTACGCTCAGAAAACGTCCTTGTCAAAGGAGGCTCTCTGAGATGGTAGACAGCAGAATGTGTATCAGTTGGTTATAAATACTAAATATAGAAAGCATATTGATATATATTGCTATATTTACCACGCAAAAAAACCCGAACAAATCAGGGTGTAAGATATGTGTGTTTTTTAAAAAAGCTAGACAGCCAGATGAAGCATAAACTTATGTTTGGTGCATTGGATTGGTGAATTGTTTTAGTCTTTTGCATCAATGGAAAAAGGGCTTTTTAATAAAAATAAAAGTTGGGAATAATAAAAACATACAGTTAAGCATGTAAAAAAAACCAACATCCAAAAAACATGTGCCAAAGTCCTGACTTTGGCAGGTCCTGAGAGGCTTGTAAGGAAACATAAAACGCTAGCTACACTGCAAATAATAATCTTCTATACAAATTTTTAGCACCCTGCTTTCATCTTCCTCTAGTAATGTGGTCTTAATTCCAACTTTGTTAGAGATACTATGGTTCATAAATATTCATCATTTAAAAGAAATTAAGTAGATTTTGTTTTAAAGTCAATATTGAGTTTGTTAATGAAAATGGCTCAGTTAATTAACTAAATGGCATCCTAAACTGAACTTACATGAAACTCTTTCTTACATTGATTGTTTTTCATGAAGAAATGATGCATAAAAATTAACTTCTCCCCCTTCCATTTTAAATCATTCTTCTGTACATGCTCCAGGGAAGGTGATTTTAAGCAGATAAAACTTTCTGAACAGTGACTGTAAGAACTGCAATTTTATACAGTCTTCTTACTAGTTTTATGGAAGTGTCGCTTGTGAGTCATTCTTAAGTCTGGATTGTATTGAATAGTTGTTATGGCTTTAGTTACTTCTTTTTTATCCAGATCTTGGCTTGGACAACATAGAAACCTGATTTCAGTCCAATTGTGCTTTGGGTGATTGCAGTATGATCATCTATCTAATTTTTTTTCATACTCTTTGCATTTTAGCAAAAATGGGATAGTAAACCAGAAGCTGCTGTTTGTTTTATATTCAGTAAGGAAAGTAGTTTATATAGAGGGCTGTATATTTTCCATTTTCCTATATGCAAGCAATGGTGAATTTTTTAAAACCTGACATTGTCAGTTATCCTACGATAGGAACCTATTCTCACAAGGTGCTTTGTATAGTCAGAGGGGCTCTGCCAAGCCAAGAGTGCAAGAAAAAACATCATAACAGTCTTCTCGGGCTCCCCACAACATACTTTTGCTTATTTTCATTTCAGTTTATCATATTTGTGTATCAAGAATGCTAGATTTTAATTCAATATCAGATTTGTCAAAATAAAATCCCTTTAGAAGTGCTGCTTTGTTATTGAGAGGCCAGTCAGAGAGCAAGCGAGAGAAAGGGAATATTTTAATCTAATATTAAAAAAAAGAAGAGAGAGAGAAAAAGTTGGATAGGAAACATTTCCACTGCTGTTAGAAGTTTTGAGATTTGAGATTTCTTTTTCTTCTATTCTTCATTAGAAAATCCTCCATATTTCTTTTTAGAAAGGAAGTATTGGAGAGATGTGTGCCCTCATCTATATTCCCAAGTAGCTAGGTAGCAACTGCATTATCTTCTCTTTGGTTATTTCACTCAAATAGAAAATGACCTTGACATTGACTTGTGAGAAAGAGGGAAAGTATTCAAAATCAGGCATCGGTCACTTGAAGTATTATGCGAGTCAGTCATTTCAGCGATTTTGCTTACTTTTATCAGGTAGTAGCTGCTGATAATTACCATGCCTTCCTACTCATATAATTTATCCTGTTCATTCACTTGCAATAACATATCTGACCTTTGTAAAACTATTCCTCACTGTTAAAATGTAACTTACTATCTCTACACAGTTAATTTCAACCTTTTCATTTTGACTATGTTTCTGACTTACAGGATCAAACTGTAACTTCATAGTTATTATTTTAATTAATACTGAAATCTCTTTTCTCTATGTTGGTAAGGAATGAAAAAGAACAGAGACCAAGGAATATGAGGTAAAACATTAGTTGATGTACCTTATGGAACTTCTTCCTACCCTTTATACTTACTATTACTGTATGAATTATTTCATTGAAATTGAATCATTTTCCACTTGTTCAGCTCTAATTCATCCCCTAGTACATGCACACACCTATATGTACAGACTGAAAAATAAGTATCTAAAGGTAAAGTAGAAAGTAGCAGTGGAAAACTGGAGCACATAAACAGGAAGAGTTAGAGATCTGTGTGCGGTCGCAGGGCCATGATCTCATTGCAGTTACAGAGACATGGTGGGATAGTTCACATGACTGGAATGCTGTCATGGATGGCTACGTGCTTTTTAGGAAAGACAGGCCAGCAAGGAGACGCCAACAAGGAGAGGTGCAATGCTAGACCTTGTACTAACAAAGAAAGAAGGTCTGGCTGGAGATGTGAAGGTTGGGAGCAGCCTTGGCTGCAGTGACCATGAGGTGGTGGAGTTCAGGATCCTACGAGGAGGGAGCAGGGCAATGAGTAGGGTTGCAACCCTGGACTTCAGGAGAGCTAACTCTGGCCTCTTCAGAGACCTTCTTGGAAGAATCCCATGGGATCAAGCCCTAGAAGGAAGAGAAGTCCAAGAGAGCTCGTTAATATTCAAGCCTTACCTCCTCCAGGCTCAAGAACGGTGCATCCCTTGAGTAAGAAGTCAAGCAAAGCGGGCAGGAGAGCTGCATGGATGAGCAAGGAACTCCTGGCAAAACTCCAACAGAAGCAGGAAGTGTACAGGAGGTGGAAGCAGGGATAGGCCACTTGGGAGGAATATAGGGACATTGTCAGAGTATGGAGGGATGCGACGAGGAAGGCTCAGGCCTATTTGAAATTAAATCTAGCAAAGGATGTCAAGGACAGCAAGAAGGGCTTCTTCAAATACATCATTAACTTAAGGAAAACTAGGGAAAATGTGGGCCTGCTGCTGAATGGGGCAGGGAACCCTGGCAACAGAGGACACAGAGAAGGCAGAGAGACTGAATTTCTTCTTTGCTTCAGTCTTCACTGCTAAGGCCAGGCCTCAGGAATCCCTGACCCAGGAGACCAGGGAGAAAGTCTGGAGAAAGGAAGACTCTCCCTTGGTGGAGGAGGATCAGGTTAGAGATCATTTGTCCAAACTTGACATCCATAAATCCATGGGCCCTGATGGGATGCAACCATGAGTGCTGAGGGAGCTGGCGGATGTTATCGCTAGGCCGTTCTCCATCCTCTTGGAAAGGTCCTGGAGAACAGGAAAGGTGGCTGAGCCAATGTCACTCCACTCTTCAAAAAGGGCAAGAAGGAGGACCCAGGGAACTACAGGCCTGTCAGCCTCCCCTCCACCCCTGGAAAGGTGATGGAACAGCTCATCCTGGAGGCCAGCTCTAAGCATGTGGAGGACAAGAAGGTGATCAGGAGTAGTCAGCATGGGGAAAAATTCACTAAAGGGAAATCATATTTAACCAATCTGATGGCCTTCTCTGATGGAATGACTGGCTGGGTAGATGAGGGCAGAGCAGTGGATGTTGTCTCCCTGGACTTCAGCAAGGCTTTTGGCACTGTCTCCCATCACATCCTCATAGGCAGGCTCAGGAAACGCGGGCTGGATGAGTGGACAGTGAGGTGGATGGAGAACTGGCTGGATGGCAGAGCTTAGAGGGTTGTGATCAGTGGTGCAGAGTCTAATTAGAGGTTTGTATCTAGCAGTGTCCCCCAGGGGTCAATACTGGGTCTAATATTGTTTAGCTCATTCATCAGTGACCAGGATGAAGGGACAGAGTGCACCCTCAGCAAGTTTGCTGATGATACAAAGCTGGGAGGAGTGGCTGATACACCAGAAGGCTGTACTGCCAGTCACAGGGACCTGGACAGGCTGGAGAGCTGGGCAGAGGGGAGCCTCCTGAAGTTCAACAAAGGCAAGTGCAGGGTCCTGCCCCTGGGGAGGACTAACCCCCTGCACCAGTACAGGCTGGGGGTTGACCTGCTGGAAAGTAGCTCTGCAGAGAAGGACCTGGGAGTGGTGGTGGACAACAAGTGAAGCATGAGGCAGCAGTGTGCCCTTGTGGCCAAGAAGGCCAATGGTCTCCTGGGGTGCACTAGGCAGAGTGTAGCCAGGAGGTCGAGGGAGGTGATCCTGCCCCTCTGCTCAGCCCTGGTGAGGCCTCGCCTGGAGTACTGTGTCCAGTTCTGGGCTCCCCAGTCCAAGAGAGACATGGTGCTACTGGAGAGAGTCCAGCGGAGGGCTACAAAGATGATGAGGGGGCTGGAGCATCTCATATGGTAGGAAAGACTTGAGAGAGCTGGGCCTGTTGAGCCTGGAGAAGAGAAGATTGAGAGGGGATCTCATCAACGTGTACAAGTATCTGAAGGGGGAGTGTCAAGAGGATGAGGCCAGCCTCTTCTCTGTGGTGCCCAGCAACAGGACAAGAGGCAATGGGCAGAAACTGAACCACAGGAATTTCCACCTAAACCTGAGGAAGAACTTCACTGTGAGGGTGACTGAGCATTGGAACAGGTTGCCCAGAGAGGTAGTGGAGTCTCCTTCACTGGAGATATTCAAAACCCGCCTGGATGTGATCCTTGGGCAATATGCTCTAGAGGACCCTGCTTGAGCAGGGAGGTTGGACTAGAGGATCTCCAGAGGTCCCTTCCAACCTAGACCATTCTATGTGATTCTGTGATTGAGGAGATGCAGGTGGTCAAACTGAGCAATTGTACGGTTTTACACCAGAGTGTCATATCGGGGTAGAAGTGGGGAGAACCTAATAGTGGATCATTCAGGCTTCTTGTGAAGGAGGGTCATCCAAGGCATGCAGTTCTAATGGAACAGAAAAAAACACTGGAAATACTTTTAGAATTTATAAGGCGAAGTAATGAAAATAAGTAGATAAAGACCTAGACTTTGAAACAAGGCAGTTATTCAAATTTCACAGGGCTTGTGTTTGCAAAGTTATTTTACCATTTTTCTGCTGTTATTTTATTTGTATTTTTAAAGTATTTTAATTAAAAAAGTAAAAATGAACAGCACATAGAACTAAATAACTGAGAAAAGGTCTAGCATTTTAAGATTAGAATAGTAAGTATTGTGAAGATCTGTGTCAGTTTGTAAAATTAAGATCTGCTGTTTCCCAATATAGAGCTTGAATCTTTTCAGTTACTAAGCTCCCAATTAGTCTAACTTAATTAACACTTGAACTAAAGTACAAAATTTTAGATGCATCACATGCTCAAAGATTAATGTTTTGACACATACCATTGAAATTATATAGTCCTTTGATACTGAACTCAGAATTTTTTCTTTGAAGGAATAATCCCTACTCTTGTTGTTATTTCTATTTTCAAATTTACTTTTTCCTTGGTTGCAAACCAAGGTATGTTTTCAGTGCTGATATGAAACAAAACAAAGTAAAAAGTGTTCAGGCACGTGCAAAGGAAAAAGCTGGATTTTAGAAAGGTATTCCAATTAGAATTGTTCTTTCTTCTAATTTTTTTCTTTTGAACCCTATCTTTCTTGTCAGTTTGTAACTCTCTTTACTTTCATCAGACTTATATTGAGACTTGGGTGGATTTGGGAGAAAGTATTTATTTGTTGCCCTGTTTTTACTCTCCAGCAGGTGTCAGCTTAGGGCTAGTGTTTACTTCAGTTTTTTCCATTAGGAAAGGGCATCAACTGTTCTCTGATAAAACCTGATAACCTTTTCTACAATGGAAAGGAAGGAGAGAAGATGCTAAAGGAGATCAAACTTGGTAAACACCAAATGATTTCCTGAGACGACAATTGCGAAAAAGCTGAATGGGGGAGAAAGGGGCCAAAAAGTCAGAAATGTGAAAAAGAGAACTGGAGTGGGACCCTAGTCTGTGCTCCCACTTCCCTGGAGGCATCTAAGGAACCAGGAGAAAGAGCCCAGAGACTGGAGAGGACAATGAATTGGCGATAGGTCCCACTGGCTTCAGGATCCCATCTGAGGGGTGGGACTCCTTCTGGAGCTGTGAATAATCTTCTCCAGGGCTTGGAGAAGCTTGTCAAGGAGTTCCCATTACTGATGGGATTTGGGATGGAAAGACTGTAAGTAAAAAAGTAGGGAAGATTCTAAAGGGGCTGGAGGGGGAACGTGGCCTGGTGCACCCCATCTCCACGTGTGCCTGTGTTCTCCTCTGCACCAGAGGGGCAGAAAGCAGGAGACCCGATGAACATGTCTTGTCCATTACTTCATGGAGGATCTCCCGTGTTATGTTTCTGATGTGCTGTAGATTTAGCACAGCAAACAAACTGTCCCACTAGAGACAGTCTGCAGCAGTACCGTGGCTTGAAAGACGATCTGTAATTCCTTTAATCTCATCAGATTGTAGTTTGATCAGCCAACTTGAAAGAATTTAAAAACAAATAAGCAAACAGAAAATATCCCTGAGATCCAGAATCTAAGAATCTGTGTTTTCTGCACAATAGCACGTAACATGTTACCTGGATCTTACAAGGTGTTTCCTTGTTAACATCTGGTCAAAATCCAGTTCTTACGTGCTTATCCGGAGCTCTAACCTTTCGACTTTGAGGAAGTGCTTTGCTTACGTGTTTGTGTAGTGTTTTTCCTCTTTTATCGCTATGGTAAAAGATGATGACATTAAATTTCTTTATGAGATAAGCTGATTTATATTAATCCAGATTTTTTTATTACTTCTGAAGTATTGTAATATGTTTCTGCTACATTTTTAGCCCAAGAGCCAACTTTCTTATGATAAGAGGCTTCATTTACTTATATCACAATTGATTTCGTACTGTAGGTAGGGTTTTTTTAACTTTCTTTTTTGTGTGATTATTTTTGAAAATAACAGGTTGAAGTACAGTCAGTCATCAAAAACTCTTCTTATCTTCTGCGTTTATGGTTTGAATATATCTTCATATGTAATCAGTTACATTTTTCTTCTTTCAAAAAAGCTTTCCAAATTTATATTTGTCTGTCTTCTGATACAACCAATATGTTTGATAAATGTTAATTTGGAACCATATTAGTATGATTTTCAAGCCTTCAGAAGGCAGCTTGGATTTTTATTATTTCTACCCTATGATTACCTATTTACTTTCAACAGTATTTGTGTGGAATTTGTTTATGTTAATATTAAAGCTACTAAACATTAGAGATTAACATTCAAAAGTTGTAAGAAAGATGAAACTGATCTTCTGTGAAATTAGGCCAAGGTCTGCACAGAGGTTCACACATAAGGGAAATAAATGCATTTTTAATTGCAGTTTTTCTTTCACATCAGGTGCCATTTTGGAAGAGCAGAGTTTTTATTTTATTTAAGAAGATTAAGAAAATACAAAAAGTGATTTGACTTACTGGTCTGTTTTTATTAGATAGGATATTAAGGAGTGGCTACGTTGAACAATGAAAATCATTTAATGTATGGCAAATCGAGATCATGAATGATCATTTAAGTATGGTCTAATAAGTCCTAAGTCCTATTTAGAATACATATATATGGGCTATTTTAATACCAACAAATCAGTATTTTCAAGCAGAATTTGTGAAGAAACTTATGTATCATGACATTTTTCCCCATTCGCTCAGCTTTTTTTTTTTTTTTTTAGAAACCTTCATTGCTTTACTTTCTCTAGTGGATTTAGATTCATTGTCTTGTGTAAATAGTGTCATTAGGGATTGGAAGTTAGTACACATCAGTAATAGTTTGTAGCCAGGCAGTATGATAGCAATACTTAATACAGTTTAACTCCACAGGGAATTTACATTTATTGTGTTTATCAGAAACATGTCATTATCATATCCATGTTTTGGTACTTTTAAAAGAGGTGTTTCAGTAAAAATACGCGCTTAGAAGCAATGAACATAGCTTTCCACACTAAGAAAACGAGGTTTCTCTAATCAGACTTCTAGGCTAATTTTGGTAATTAATTGCTGTATTTTCCTATGCCTGCCCAGCCCTTATATTTGCTGTTGTGTTTTTTTTTTTTTAAGTAAAATATGTTTTTTCCCCTAATATAGGTTTATTGTGTTGCCTGTAGTGCAGTGTAGTGACATCTCACCTCTCTAGCTGTAGCAAACAGTGTAGCGAGGACATGGAACTCTGGGCTGGCTTATTCATTTCCAGACTGTTCTTGTGTTTACTCCAGATGCTTCAGTGCTGCTGGACTTGTACTGTGTCATTCACTGAGTCTTAATTCCTAATACTGTTGACACAGAAGAATGTGTTTGCTTAAAATCTGAGTGCTTTGAATGCAAATGAGAGAACCAAGTGCACCGATCACTATTGAAGATACATTTCTTCGTTGTTTTTTCTTGACTGTATGCATCTGCTCATCCACTCAACTGGCAACTCTAAACACCCTATAAGAAACCACATGTTTATGAGTTTTCAGATTCACGAGGTCAAGAGAGTTTAGATATCATTCAAATGATTAATTTCACATTTTCATATTTGCTATTGCTCTCCCTGATTAAAAATTGAACGTTAATGCTGTTTCACATACTGAGGAAACAAACTTTTTATGTACCACCAGTAAAACAGCAGAATAATCAAAAAATGAGAAGTCTGATACCGTTTTTGAGGAAAGAGAGTATTGTGACAGATTTGGAAGAAACTTGTCATCATCATTTGATTGGCGTTTCTACTCTCCCTCTATCCCTTCTTCCTATCAGTGTCTAATATTTATTTATGTTTTCTTAATGTTTTATGTATATGTTTATGTATGCGGTGTGAAATTGCTTTATGTTGCCCTTTTATCCCTCACAAAACCACCTTCTGGTATTTTTTCAGGTGTCCAAAGATCTTCCAGAGAAACAAAAAGAAATAGAGATTCTGCTAAAGGATTTCATCCAACTTGAGCATCAGTTAAATCAGCTGATACTGTGGGTAACACCTGTCAAGAACCAGCTGGAACTTTATAATCAAGTGGGTCAACCAGGAGCTTTTGATATTAAGGTAAATTTGCCTCCATTTTAAAAAAGCAATCTGTATTTTCAATGGTCAAAAAATCAGTTGCAGCATTAGCTATATAGCTTGTGTTAACTATACAACTTTGCAAGATAAGTCAGCAGTAGCCCCCCCAAAGTTCTGTTGTATCATTCAACTTTAATTTTGGTATTTTAAGGAAAATTCATTTATTCTTTTCCATTAGATGGTTTCTAGTGATAGGGCAGTTTAGAACCAATCGCAAGATGAAATATAAAAGGTTCTATTATTTTTGCCTACTATTTTAAATGAAGAAAAAGCCCTAAAAATTGATACCTTAAGGACTGATACCTTTGGCTTAAGGAAGCCAAAATGTTTATACAATACTGATTAGAATTCAAGATATCAATAGACATTTAAGCTGTTTTCATTCAGGTTAATATGGTTAACGGAGAATCAGAATAGCTAGAGCCACGTCCTAATTCCCATATTTGCAGGAAAATGTATCTAACTGTACAGGTAATGTCCCAGAAATCAGTCAATCAACCTGATTGTCCAATATGTGTGAGCAAAGGATTTGTAATCTAGTTCTTGATATGCATTTACATATTAAAAAAATACACATGTATGGGTGAGTGGGACCGGAGATATTCCGAATGAAAAGCAGTGATTAGAGTCAGGTAGCCAGCTAGGAGCTTAGACTTTTGGCTTTGTAGTTTATGTCTGTGTATGTATTAGATTATTCTCTTATAAACTAGAAAAATCTTTAGTATACAACTGCTTACTGAAATCCATGAAATTTTTTGGTTTATATTAGCTGAGCATCTTGGTCACCCAGATAAAGGTTAAACAGAAGACATTAAGTTTTGCTGTGGTCCTGATGATGCTACTCTCAGTGAAAAAGAATAACCTGAAAATATTTAAAACTTTTTTTTACCGTACATTAAATGGAATAATAGCTATTTCTGGAGACACCTACTTTTACTGAGAATGTTTATTAAATTCACTTTAATTCAGTTTCTTTTATGGAACTGTTTTAATGCCAAAACACTTTTTATGTCATACAATCATATTATACAAAACAGTGGATCTCAAATCCTGCTACGGTCCTGTAATTGACAGAATGAGTTCAACAATGACATTTATTCTCATTTTAAAAGATAAAATTAGTATAGCTCTCTGCAAATGCCTGTACATGTAGTGAATGAGTGATGGAATTTTACTTTCAAAGAAAATTATTTATGCCTATTTATTTCCTGTATTTTGACCCAACTGTTTAGATGTAATTCTTCCATTTGTTCTCATTTTTCTTTTCCATTCTGTTTCTTTTATTTCTAGAAGAATTCCACCATTAAAGTTTATATGAAATAAAAGCGGGGCTAATTTGTAATTGTAACATTGTTGCTTTCCTTATTGCTTGTGAAAGATAGGTCCTGCTTAGCTGTTTTGATCCTCTTGTGGTGATAGCACAGGAAAATTTTTGAGAAACTGTTGAAAGAATAAAAAAAAAATAGTACCTATGGTCCTGAAAGGAGTAGGTGAAATCATGTATCTATGGAAAGGCTGGGAATGAAGAGGTGCGAAGGGAGGCAAATTAACTTTCCCTCTGAAAACCCCCTACCATATATCTTTCATAGATGGAGTTTAGATAACTTGGATTGAAGTTTTGACCAGTTATATTGTAGATCAGTATCTGGTTGTTTATCCTAGTTTAAGTGCTATAAGCAAATGAAACACTCTAGTTTTTATCTGCTCAGTTTGTATTACTGGATTATATTATAGAGAGGTAGGCTTAACATCTTAAAATGTTTTTGGCTCATATTTTACCCATACTGTTGTTTTCTTAAAAGGAGAGAATCTCTTACATTAAAGAATCTGTATTCAATATATCTAAAGCCAAATGGGATTATAATATTTTTTAAGGTTAAGAATAAACATAGTAAGAGTTCTGAGACAGTTTATCATGACAAAGCATGCACAAAAAAAGGGATAGATATAAATCAGAAAAGGAGCCTATTCATGACAACGTTGAGTTTATACTTAACTGCAAACCCATATTTCAGTCCCAGGCTAACATGCTGCTCTGCGTTTGGTCTAGCACGTGTATACATACTCTCTTGAAGTATTGTTGAAATGATCGGTTTTTCACCTACATATTTTTAAATCACTATCCTGTGCAGCTACCGTTAACCTTTTTAAAAAAAGTAATGACATTCGCATGCTTACTTATCAAAGGGATATATTCAACGGAATCATCTGTTCTATTGTTCCCAAGCAGTATATACATATATAGCATTTGTTCTGCCTCTGTTTTAATTCTTTTGACAACATCCCAGAACTGTGAAGTATCTTATATAGGATTTTTCTTTTTTTCAGAAAAAAAGCATGACTGATGCTTACCTAGTAGAATGAAATTTCTTATAAATTCTTAGAATTCTAGGAAAGAATTTTTAGAATCCTCAAAAAAGAGGTAAGGTGAGAAATTTTACAAAGTAAGGCACTTATTTGATATTCTAAAAACCTGTAAGATACCTGTAAGAAGAGATTTAAAATTGCCAATAAGACTTAAAAATATAGCACCTGAGTCCAAAAGTCCATGCCCATTTAAATCATAGGGAAAACCTGCCTATTCTTGTTACAGAGTTTGGCATAATCTCTTAAAAATTTTAATTTCAGTTTGAACACGAGCATTGTCTTTTACGAAAATTCTATTCATGTTCTTCATACTATTCCTTAGCCTGCAAGGCAATTTTCTTCACCTTCTTCCTCTTTCATTACGTTCTCTCTTACATCTTTTATTTTCTATGATATGTATTTGGGGTAGGTAGCGGGGAAAAGAAGACATGAACATTTGACAATTTCAGATGAATATGTAAGGTAGCTTTAACCAGTTACCAATCTTGTATTAAAATAATATGCCTGTTTTACAGTGTATCTTGCATTTCTGCCTATTTGTAGCAAATTTGGATTACAGAAATGTGTGAGAGCTGAAGTTAAAACTTGATACCCTAACCAAAGTGTCTCCAAAGCACTAATTAAAACTATTCTGGCAGAGTTCTCTAAAGTAGTGATTTATTTCTCAGAAATCTGTGGTAACCTTTACTTTAAGTATGCAACTATAATCAGATAACCAACTTTACACTTTTCTCCATAAATCAAGGGATATAATGAATGCATGCTCCGTCAGATAATCTGATTTAATCTGTTAATATACAGTCATCAATATAGTACATGCATAATAAATATGTAAGGTACAACGTGTGTGAATTGTACTGGAACAACACTTTTTACTTGCTGATACTTACATTTTCTGTGAAGTAATACAAATTTAAAAGCTTGTAGATTTTTCCCACTTGAGTGAATGTGAACTGAATAAAGCCACAGGTGTGTAGTTTAACATTGTTTTAGCAAAGCAGTTAAAAATAGATAAGAAGCCCCTTAAATTTGCAGTTCATTAGAAGAAAGATGAAGAAAGAGCACCAGCAGCGTGAACTTCTTACACTTCTTAGCAGTCGAAGTGATTCCAAGTGAGTTGTGAAGGGACAACCAAAGGAAATATTAATCCATGTTGTTACAGAAACCTTCACAAAACAGTAAGAGCTTTGAGACCCAAATACATAATTCAGCTTGTAGGCAGCTAGAGAGATATTAGAATTCCTCCTACAGCTCCTAAGACTACATCTATTTTAGTAACTAAAGTGTGGTCAGGACCATGTTTTGGCCTAGAGGTCAACTGGTGCAGTAAAAGCTCATGTCCTTTTAGCAATACTGTTACCCCCCAAAAAAGGATAACTGCATCCAGGCTACCCTTCTGCTGCATCCATGGCACATGTTAATCCCTTACCAGGGCTGGGCATCGTCTCAAACAGTGCAGTTTGGCTTAAGCCAAAGTCATGCCAGAAGCAGTGCTCTGTGTTTAATGGTGTGGGCAGTCATGCTGCAGAGCTTGGACGCATGCCCTCTCCTTGTTTAGTTCATTACTACAGGCATCACATAAGAATTCGGGGAAAGATGCCAACTGGTTATATGACAAGGAGAGATTTAGCACTGTTGGCATGGTTCATTCTCTGCACCACTTGACTTAGTTATGCAGTGCCCTTCTGCTTTTAGATGAGGATTGTGTCATCAACTGTATGATCTTGACCCAGGGTGTTGACTGTGTGCTTCCGTGTAAGATAGGTTATGGACATGACAGCACTCAATCTTGGGGGACTAGGACCACTGATAATGCTGCAATCTTGGATTTAGTTTTTTGGGTTTTTTTTTCCCCCTTTGCTGAAGGGAAATCTTTCATGCCTGTGCCCTCTTACATACCCTGCTGAATCTCGTACCACCATTGGTACGATAGTGGTGGATAGTGTCCAACCAATGCTCTGCAGCCTACCTATGCCATGTATTTCAAAATCTCAAGTGGTATATAGCCCTTCGTTAGCACAGCATGACATAATGCATGTTCTTGCCCAATATGATATAAACACTACTTAAGGAAAGAGTCTCTTCCTCTTCCCTCACATTAGGCAGTTGGGCACTACAGAGGCCATTGATAAACTCTTTCTTAGAGAGGCATTTGCAGATGAATAATTATATAGCATTATACCCCCCTGCTCCAGCTCTACAAAAGCTGTATAAGGATATGTTGAATGGTGATGGCTTTGAAGATGTTGCTCTATCCTGAGGTAAAACACAGAATTGAGGAGGAGTAGTTAGCTATTTTCTCTTACATGTCCTGCTCTCACTTCTCACCCCCATCCTCTTTGAACTTTTTATACTTTGTGTGGGAGAGACTTTCTTCAGAATGTTTTCAAATGCTTAATACCAACTGTTTCCTAGATTTTTTTTTACTCAGTCTAGCATGGAAGTAGACTGTGTAACAGGCGGAGCTCCTTTCTTCTATGCTGTGATGCAGTTAGGAAACAGGAGATGAGAAACTGGAAGTAAAAGAGGTAGGACATGATCAGCATGTTGCTTAGTCACGGTAGGGGTTCTTCTTGGGGTACATTGGAGTACTACCCTCTTCCTGGCTGGAACGCTCCATCTCAACTGAGATTTTGGCCAACAGCTTGTTTCCTAAAATACATATAGATTTCAGTTTGTAAAGAACAAAAAATGGTGGGAAAATGTAAACATTATGAGATTGTTTGACCAAAACCTAAAAACAAATTTTTTTCAGAGCCAAGAAACATATTGTAACTTTTTACAGCATTTATTAAAAAATGCATTTTATGCTGAATCTTAAATCTGATTTTCTTTCACCCCCTTCTGCTTTCATAGCTCTATACTTTCTTTTAAGAATTGCAATATGGCTCAGAAAACCCTATTATATTTTATGCCAATATAATTTTTCTTCATAACTCTCTTGACTGCATATTAGAGCGCGCAATGCCACAATTAGACCCCAGGCCCCCTTTAGGGCACCATAATCTTAAGTGGTGGTTTCTAAAATCCCAGGTGGGTTTTCATAACTCAAGCATTTCTCAATAAAAACCAGTAGAGGAAGAAGTCCTTACTTCCAGGAATTAGAAAACGTCTCTACCAGTATATGCTTTTCTTTTGTTGTTAATCCTTAATAATTTTCTTCTACAATCAAAGATTAAAAAAAAAAAAAGCTTAAATATATCAACATTGAGATGCATATTTGCAAACTTCCATTTAAAGTCTTAGGATAGATCTTAGTTCTTTACAAGTGAATTTGCAGTGTTGCATAATTTTATTACCACACTGATATAATCTTCCTTCCTAATAATGGCAAAATACAGACTGTTTTCTATGAAACATGTATATGCATAGTGAAGGCATGAAATCTGCCTCATTAAGAATTTCTTGACTTTACTGATTTTTGTGAACACTGGAACACTGTCAGGTTTGCAGTGTATCTGCAGTGTATCTTCACGTGCTGCTAGAACATATTTCATATTGTGCCTTTTACAACTCTTCGGACTTCTCTAGCTTTCCAAGCGAACAGTCTGACCTCTCCTTGTATTCTACCTTTGACCTGGAGTTACTTTCATACTTACAGCTATTTTCCATGATTTCGTATCCATACTTCACAAATTTAGTCAGCTGAACTCATTATGAATTTCTAATTTAAAATTAACAAAATGGTGCAAAGAAAATGCTGCAAAAATGTCTACATTATAATATAGAAATGACTGAAATACTTAACAGTACAAAATGACTGAAATACTTAACAGTACAGCTATGTTTACAGTATGACTTCTGCCAGCACCGGTGTCTAGATTACTGGTGTGATAACAAGCCTGCTCCCTGATGGATATAACCATGGCAGTAGACACCTTCAGTGTAGACATGTTTAAGTTAAGCTGTTACTATATGGCTGCGTTTTACATGCTGGTACTTTTTCACCAGTATTTTGCCAGTACTGCTGAAGCGCTGCTAGAGCGAAGCCCATTTTGCTAGACTTGCTTTCAGTTTTTGCTGAATAACTTTATTTTTCTTAGCAGTTTATTCTTTCTTTGTTAATAAAAATGCAGTACTAAAGGTGTGCACTTTGTAACTCCAGAATGTTCAAATTTAATGTCTTTGCTTGTTGTATCAGAATATTGCCACAGTCCTTGAAGTCTTACGAGTAAACCTGAATCCTAGGAAGTGGTAGCTGCCCTTCAACAGTTAATGCAAACATAATTGCTTAGTGCAAAGCAGGGTTCCTGCAGGGTAACATGAATAGTATCAGTGAGAGAATTTTGGAGCAGGGAATTGTATTTAGCCTTTTCAGATCTGCCTTGACCCAGATTGAAACAGCACTAGCTCCACTTGTGCCTTGCTTCTTGGACTCCCTGATAGTAGCCTTGCTTCTTTCAAATCTGTGGCAGGGATACAGCCTTACAGTGCTTTGAGATACATTTCCCATAGTACTGCAGCAGTTCTTTGGACTAGAAATGTGTGGGGAGAGGATATCAGACTAAAAGCGGAAGATACTAGACTAACAGCAGAGCAAGCCACGTGGCAGTGATTGAGGCTTGGGCATGCACAAACTTCTCATGGTTTGGTCTTCACTTTAACCCAGACATTCTTGACAAACATTCTGCCAGGTATTATTTAGTCATAAATATGGATATAAACAAAAGTCTAAAGCCTGAACAAACTATATAAACTGCTAGAATGTCAAAAATCTGTATTGAAGACCTGTTACAGCCAGAAGAGTTATAGCTATCTCATGGTATGTGGCAACCTTGCAGCTGAATTTGAACAGATAACTATTTTTCATCTATCAGAGATATGCTTAGAATTGTTATAGTTGGCTTGATATAAGGCCAGCAGGTACTGCTCTGATCACCCAGTCTGACCTGCTGTGTAAAATAAATGCTTTTGGCTTTCTGAATTATTTCCTATGTGAACTGCAGCATATGTTCTAGGAAAGCAACCAAAAATGAGAGTGATTTCGAACTATGAGGTTCGAACAGTTATCCACTTCTCATGGTATATTGCTTCCACAGTTAAATCACAGTTGATTTAAAAACCTTCACATTGATCCTAGGCTGGGTTTGTTCAGCTTCATCTTTCTTTCACTGCTTTGTTTGCCAAATCAAAGAGAGGTCCAGGAGTGCATTCATAGCCATAATCAAGTTTTCTCTTCAACTTTCTTTGTTAAACATCAGTATTATAGTCCTAATTCAGACAAGAAGGCAAATGTAGAGTATCTAATTAGTATTAGTTCAGATTATTTTTGCAGTCCTGATAACAATGTGATTATCTTTAATCATAAGCGTATTTTAGCTGAAGTCAGCTAATCAGAGTCTAAGGTGGCAAATGTTAATATATTGGAAAGTATAGTCACATCTGGTTTGACTTCTTAATGAAATATTTAAGGACATACATGAGCACCTTTGAAATTACTTATTCAGATTCACCCATACAAATTTCATATACTTAATCTTTTTAGGGATACTTTATTCTGAACATATGGATATAGACCTATACTTTGCACTTTGAAACAGCTTTGCCTGTGGAGCAGCAGCAGTCTGTGGAGCTCTAGAATTATGGCTAAAGAAACTTGTGCAACCACTGATCTTTATTTCCTCCTACTGACTCTTATGCTGAGATTTGTTGGCTTCACCTGCAGCAAAAAGAATAATGAGATCCTGGAAGTGAAAGTAACTTTTGGTGTTTCACTAACTCAAAAGAGAGTAGTTTGACAGCTTAAGAAAATACCTTCAGAAAGTCTAACCAGCTCTTCCTCTCGATTACTGTTTTTTTTTTTCCCCCCTAAATATTTATGTCCTCTTAATCCTGTTTAATTCCACTATATTTGTTGTTATTTTTTTATTTTGCTATTTTTTTTAAAATTATGAAGTGCTATCATAGGACCCCAAGTCATCAGGAAGTTTGAGTGGAATATTTCTAGACCTTTTGCTTACAGGGAGTATCCCAGAAAGTCCAAAAGAAGCCAGGTTTTAGCTGAACAGAACTAGATTAGTGGGGCTTCTTCAATGTATAAAAATCATAATAACTGAATAAGACAGAAGAGAAATAAAAGTCTTCCTCTCACAACCTTCCACAACTGCGTATAAGATAAAAATAACATTCTGCAATCTGCTACACTCGGATTGTAGTTTTTTGATGTAGTCCATATAATATTTGTGGAGTGCTAAGGCTTTAGAAAAATACCTTAAGGCATGAGATAAATGGATTTTACAGTCAAAAAAGAGAACCAGCTCTGTGTACATGTGTGCATGCACACGTATAAGTTGTATTGTGATTAGACTGGGAGAACAAGGAAACACTAACTAAAACATTTTTTAAACACTCAATATATAAACTGTAGTAAAGTGTATTGAGTAGTAAACTAAAGGTAAGAAAAGCTTACAAATAGGCTAATGCTAATATTTTTTAGTTGCTGCTATTTTTAGCTGTTATTATGGATTACTTGCTTTGATATTTAGTGTTTGAGATCTGTGGGACAGTATTTCTCTCTTCAAAGTCAAAAGTTCTGAGCCTTCTGGAAAATTGATTGAAGTTTACAGATTTCATTAATCTTGCTCGATTAGCATAATAAAACATGCTAGGTTTTTTCTCTGCTGCCCAGAAGAACAGTCCATAGAAAACCACCTTAATAAACCAAGAAAACAAGTATCTAATTCTTTTGATACATATTACCAGTGATAGCAATCTTCAGTTAATTTCATTTTCAAGTAAATGTTTATCCATTAGGAAACACTGTAAGTTTCTGATACACAATTAAACTTTAAAATTCTGAAAACAGGAGAAATGCTGCAGAATGAATTGAACAGTAACTTTTTAGTGGATAAAATATTCACCAGAAAGCATTCTAATCTTGCCAGTAACTGATATCCTTTAATTATGATTTTGAATTCCAGTTGTCCAGAAAATAAAGAGAATATAAGGAGAAAATAGAGTCAACTTCTGAATTTAATTGAAATCGTATTACTTTTGTATTTTAATCAGGTAGCAGTGCTCAGATTAAGTGAAGTTAATATGCCATGTTTACAGAATTTAGATCGGTAAAAAATAATTGTCTTATATTTACACTGTGATGGGTAAGGCAGACTGCAAACCAAGCAGACTGCTAATGAACGAGAGTTGGAAGCTGTAGCTTTTCTTGAAATGCAATTGCATATACTGGCAGTGTTCCTTGCCTAGAAGGGTAGGAAGCATCCTGCCCTTCTGAGTCAGAAGCACTCAGCTGTTAGAATTTGGCTTGACCTCATTCTTATTTCCTCACAATTATGCAAGCAGATACAAAAAAAAAGTCATTAATGCTGAATACATTGATGAAATAGTGTAATGTGTAAAAAAGGAAATACTGCCTTTGTGATATCTATCATTTATGATATGAGGGGAATCATATCATAAATTTATCTGACTTTTTTTCTTTTGGCCCTGGTGTAGTTCTGATAGAATTATCTGTGCGAGCTAGACTAATACCCTAAACTGTCAGCTCAGCCGCCTCTCAGCTTGTTCTCTGTCTCTTCACTCACATCTTTTGCTGATTTTGTGTCCAGCAGTTTCTCTCATGCATGCTTTTCTTTCTGCCAGGTGTGCCATCCTGTGAGAAGAATGGTAATGAGTTTTAAACCTTGTCAGTAAAGCAGAAAAATGTTAAAACCTTACTCGTGCCATGTATGTTGCAGCATATATCTTGAGCGTGGGTGCTGTGATTTGTATTCCAGTAGATTCAATGTGAGGCCAGAGAGGAATACTTCTGAATATAAGTCCCTGAAGCATAAGCCTGAGTTGGAATCAAGTCACCTGGTGTAGCCTCATCCCTTCCCAGGAGGTACGGCAGAGCGGCCACGCAGAAGTGCGGGTGCTTCTCCACAGCACATGCACTCTATGGGAGTCTGTAACATAAAATCTCCAAGGACAAGGCTGGGAACAGGCTGCCGTAGTAGAGCTCCTCAGTCTCACTTTGGCCTGTTTTAAAAAAGGGAGTGTGGGAAGTGATCTGTGTTTTAAGTGAATTGCCTCATTTTTTCATCTTCTGCATGCACCAATCCATTGTAATTCCATGAATCTACAGTAATAAGTGGAAAGCTCTTCCATTGCCATTTACTAGCAGATACTGGATCTTTCGGCATAGTGGCCATACTTTTTGATCGAACTCTCATGCTGGTTTCCTGAGCTAGTGCTGTGACTGCAAAAACGTACGTCTCCAGCAGTAGCGTTTGCAGTGAAGCTTTATGATCTTATTGGACCTGGATGTTTCAGCCTGATACATAAAGAGCTAAGTAAGGAAAGCACAGTAAAGGCTGCTTTTTAGGTACAGCTGAGCCTAGACTGGCCTTCAGTGTCAAATGTTTTTCTGCTAAGAAGCACCTTCTTAGCAACTCTACAAGAAAATATCCGGTTATTTCCTCAGTCTTTAAAAAATATATGTCTCAAGGTGCTTAAACAAGATATTTGTTAGGTCGCTAAGAATTTGTAAATGAAAGGTACTAGAATGAGCAAGTTCTGGTTAGGCTTAGCTGAGATATATTAAAGCTAGTTTATCCTCAAAGCAAAAATGAGAAAGGAATAAAAGCCCCCAAACTAAACTGTGCTTCCTTGATGGTTCTCTAAGTTAGCTTTATAGAACTAATACGTTTAATTTTAAATAATCAAAAACGTCACAAACAGTTGTCTCAGACATGAGATTTAATTTAGGAAAGAATGTTCTTCCTTCATTTTTCTCGAATACACTAGATAAATAACAAACCTAAGCTATCAATCTCTTAAGTATTAGTACGTACTGAAATGAAATATTATTCCATAATTCTATGGAAATAACTGAATTTTCCACTTCAGGATTAATCCTGTCTCCTTTTTAAGAGAAATTGTTATCTTTTCTTCTATATTGCAACAAAGTCATTAATAAACTTGAAACCTTGTATGTGGCCACTAAATACCAGACTGAGTCATGGTGGTTTGAGTTTTCCGTGTGTTAGTTTAGGTGCAGTACAACTGGTTTTCACTCAGTCCTAGATTAATTTATTATTGTCTTATATAATAATATATAAGAATGATAACAACAATAATAAATCAGTAAATTCTTGATTCTAGTGAAGTGATTTACAGTTTTATTTTGCTGCAGATGCTGTGCAAAGTGGTGAAAACTACATTCTAGACAATTCTAACTGGAAGCCTTAATGCTTTTGAATTTACAAACAACACAAAACTGACAAATTATGGACAAAAGATTTTTTCCTTAAGCAATAAAATAGGAACCTTTAACTTCCCGTAAGACTCTTAGAACTTTTAAAATGTCAGATATTTTCTTCTTTTTGCCTTTTTCCCTGCCTCCATATAAATAAAGCCTATCCAGACATCTCTGCGGATTAGCTATGACTGTGATTCAAACAGAAAAACCTAGGTTACCTTTGTTTTGATATTTTTGATTTTTTGGAATGCCATTTGTTTATTATATGACATTTGTCTCTTATGTAGCATTTGTCTTTTTGTAGCCTGCAGTAAAAGGCAACGAGGGAAATACTGGTTTGGAAAAGAATAAACAAACCTAGCCATTGTTTTTCTCTTTCATGATGATGTATTTGCAGGTTTTTTTGCAAGAATATGCAGGCTAAGTCTTTTTAAAAATCTAATTTTTCAAAGTAACAAAGCAATATGTATTTCTCTTTCTTGCATATAATCAAAGATCACTTTAACTAGGGTATTTTTTTTTAGTTCTCTTCATAGAAAATAAGTAGTCTCTAGATGGTTTTACACTGTTTATACTTCATGTAGGATGAGCTACTCTTTATTCATAAGATAGGCGCCAAGTAAACAGGTAATTAGCACTACATATAATAGATATCAGTCTATTGAAATGCTTTTCAGATGTTCTAATTTAACTCAATAGCCTAGATCATAACCGAAAATGCCACTAACTCATAGCAGATTATAATCCACAAATTGGTACCAATTTTAGTGCAGCCTGAATAGCGCCACACAGATGTCAGAAAGACAGACTTGGAGAAGAAGAAAGCAAAAAACCCCAACTTACATGGATCTGTAAAATTTTTTTAATGCCTGTATGTTTCATCACAGGAACTTTTCTTTTTTAATGCTAATTTCTTTTTCTTACACAGTTATTCCTCATCAGCTGTCTATTTTCTGAAAATTCACTTGTAGTCCTTGCTTACAATAGAAAAATTGTGGTGAATAACAGAAGATCTAACTAATACTGATGGGAATGTTTTGCATCTATTGTCAAAAGCAGCAGCCTGTTATGTTGTGACTGCTGGGCTGTGCCTGTTGAACTGCCATCAAGGTATCTGTAGGTATGTAATTGGAGAGTTTTTGCAAGATGTGACTACAGAGCGAAAACTGTAGCTGTGGTATGACAGATCATTACCACTAGTAGATACTACTTTAAGCCATGGTTCGGAAACCCATATAGATGTAGAAGCAAATTGCATAAAGGAAAAATGGGCTGGAAAGGTTGCTTATGAATGGAACCGGAAATATGAAAACGTGTTTACAGCCTTATAACCGGAAGATACATGTTAGCACTTCCTAGGAGGATGGCGAGTAAATGGTTATGTGTAACTTCCGTCCTTAAAAACCTAATAAAATAATATTGGAAATAATTGAATAAAGTGCATGTTTACTCTGCTTCCAGAATAGTAACTTTAGTAGTAACAAAAAGCCCTTTGGTGGGAGAATACTAAAAGTTACCAGCTCGTATTTCACAAAAACAATAAGGAAATCGTTGTGTAGCCCTTCTTTATTTTGTCAGTCTCTTATGAAAACTGCCTGGAAAGTGGAATTTTTTAAAAAATTCCCAGGCTATCTCCTCCCAGGTGAAATTTAGGTTGAAAATATTTCTCTTCAGTTTCATAATGTGAACTGAAGTTAAGGAAATACTTAAAAGGAAATACTGAAAAGCATAAGTTGCAGTATTTTGAAAAGCAAACAAAAAAAAGTGCCAAGCTTTTTTAACCTTTAATTAACAGTATTTTACCAAAGAGCAAATAGAAATAGATACGAATTAGTTAGCTATTTATCCATGGCATTAGTGTAAGGTTACAACCAGCATCTATATAACTAGAACTGAATGTTGGGCAGAGAGTTGAAGTTTCATTTTCAGTCATTGTCTACTAGAAATTGCCTAATTTTTCACTCAGTGCATATATGTATTATTCTGGGATTTATTATCTTTTCTGCATAACCCTATGACAACTAAGTCGCCTTACCAGAGATAAGGAGCTGGAAACAGTACAGAACTGCAGGACAAATGCCTTTGGCTTAGTCTTGGCCTTTGGAAGGTTCTGCATTCCCTGGAGTTCCAGGGCTGTATGTGCAGGACCTGGGTGGTGGTAGTCCATATTGGCAGTGAGTATCGGAAAAAATCCTTTCTGATGGCGCATCTTTGCCTGAATTTCATTCCCTGCGTTTTTCTACAGGGAAACATGATCTGGGCTGTGGCAAAGACTATTTGTGTGTTAGTGACAGAGGTCTTGTGATTGTAGTTCCACAGCTAAGCTTTAATTGAATTTTGCATTAAAAGTCCTGTTTCGCTTTGAGTTATGTACTATATTTCTTCTCATGTTCCACACGTAGTATCTGTTTGCTGAATTAGTCTTCTTCAATAATTAATCAGAGACTCTTTTAACTAGTTTGGGTCAAAGTGCATGTACACAGCACATACACTTCTGTGTGTGTCGAGTGCACAGCATCTTTTCTTGTCTGTGTTGTTGATTTTTTTTTTTTCCAAACAAGGAAAGCTAATGTAAAAGGTACAGAGAAAAATGCTTATTTGTGGATGAAAAATACAAATATTCTCCCAGCTTCATTCCATTTCCCTTTATATTTTTATGTTTGAATGGGCTGCATAATGTAATAAATAGATCATTTAGCTTAATTTTTTCTTTTGCCTTTCTGGATTTTATTTTAATAATGTGCATATTATCATTGTATGAATTTATATTGTTTTTGCTTTTAATACTTTAGATCCAAAACTTTTTGGTCTTGGTAATGATTTACTCTTTGGGATTTAATGGCCTGGCTTTCATATGTGCTGAGTTTCTCATATTCTCAGTGACTTGGATTTTTGGCTTCCCAGTGTTTCTGAAGTTGTGGCTGAATATTTCATATCACCATTAGGCATATGACCAAGTCACAATTGACTTGGTCAATTTATAGCATATTAAAAAAAATGCTGTGTCTGTGAAGATTTTACTCTCCTTTTGAGAACTTATGTGCAGGCAGAACCAGATCAAGGCAGTAGATAAAACAGCCTGGGCAGTATACTATGGAGCAGTACCTAACTCGTTCCTTTGCCGTTGAAGGAAAAACTAGAGATACTCTACTCCAACCTGAAAAGACTACCCCAACCGACTGTTTGCACAGACCTCTGCTGATGGTGCTCCTTGCCTCTTTAGTAGTGGTAGTGCCTGCTTCTCTGCCTCCTCCCTCCTAAAAAGCATTGTAAGTCAAGATATCTCCTGTGGACCATCAGAGGAGGAGAAAGCTGTCCTTTCTGGGAATTCTTCCAGGTCTTTTCCTCAGCCTTACCACCTCCATACTACACTGGGATAAAGATACTTTTGCAGGGGGGTTGTGATGGAGGTAGGTGACTATAGATAAAAGAGGAGGATCTCTGGGTCATGGAGTGGGTAAAGAGAAGTTTGAAGCCCTACGATTTAAGGAATGGATGAAGAAAGGACACTCAGGATAGGGAATGAGTTGGTGCAGAAATTCCTATTCCCACTTTTAGCTCACTAAAACCTTGCTGACCCCTGCAAATCTTTTCCTCCAGACGATGTTCAAAACCACTCTGTACATTCCAGTCATCTCGCCTCAAAATCCTTTTGTAATCTCACTTGTCCTTCCTCCCTCCACACTCAGTTCCCCATCGTGTTCCCTCCACATCCTCCTTACTTTCTGAACCGCCACTCATCCCTCCCCGTACTCTTCCCTACTTTAGCTGCCTTTTCCAAAGTTTCTATAACCTTGATTGTTGCCTGCTCTGACAAAGAAGCTTTGAATAGGCTCTGGGTATAGGATCTATACTTTTTTTTTTATTGCCTGTAGTAGTCTCTTGCCATATATTTAAAACAGTGCATTGTGCTCATTTTTGGCAGATAAAATATGCCATCTTCCAAAAATTAAATAACTCTTTATTCTTCAGAAGAGCTTGTATTTGGGTTTTGTCCTTGATAAGGTTTGAATAACAGTAGGAAAGCTGTCAGCCCTTGTCAATCGCTTCATTATATCCTTGACAACAGGCAGTCAGACTGACGGAAGAGCATGGCTGTGATCTAGCAAACCTAATTGTAGATAAATAAAAGAACATTCACCCACATGAGAGAATGAAACTGCCAACTGGACAATGCTGTGTTTTTCCTTCCATCAGCCTTCATTTGTCAGTGGCTGCTTGACAAGTTAGGCCAGAGAAGTTAGATTTTAACTCATTTTTGATTCTTCTACATTTTCATTTTGCTAGCATCCATTTAAATAAGTAGATTTTTGTACGCAATAAGAAACGGTATAGCTTGTCTGCATCAGCCCATAAGAAATACCTACCCAGGAGGTCTGTCTCACTGTGTTACCTGACATCTAAGTCTGATTTGGCAAAAGGTTGAAATGTGAAAACTTCTGATGATGGAGATTGTTTGATTACTTAAATTACTCCTGCTTTCAATGCATTATTAAGATCTGCAGTAAATGCCAATTTAATCAATTCATAGAACCAGAGCCTAATATTGTACACATCAGTATATTATCACTCTTTCCTGCAGTCTTTTTATGGGAGAAGAGGCCTGCTCAATGTTTTCTTCATGAGTTTTGATCCTTTAAATTTTCAACCGTAGGTATCCAAACCTCTTATATCTCCCTTTATGGAGCTTTGCAGCTGTTAGAGATGCTAGAGACTAAATATCTATTACAGGTAGAAAAATATTAGCTGCAAATGGATGAGGGAAGGTGGCAAAATATTCCCAATGAGTGATGCTTGGTAAGCTGTTTCATATGTCACGTGATAGACTCTGCAACTGTCAGGATGCATTGGAAAATGTATTTGTGTTCTAGCACGTTGGGAGAGGAAAGATTTTTAAAGATGTGGTCAGATATTTGATGTGAGAGAGAGTATTTTTCTAAGAAGTAATAGATGACTGGTATGTGAAGATGGTGATTTCCTTCTTGAAAGCATAACCTTTTCAGAAATCTGGGTGGATTGCTTAGAATTTAGTGAAGCTGTATCTCAGCTTTGTCTTTTGTCTTCCTCCTTGTACAGCTCAGTAATTTTCAGGGTCCTAGGCAAAGGTCTAGTTAATATGAATGGGCGTATAAATGTAGGAGAGGCTTACAGAAATGACAGGGCAGTTTATCATGGCCCTAGTGTAGTCAGTGCCAAAATTGTTCTTTTTCCTCTCCCATCTAGAGTTCACAGGTTTTTTTTTCACGTTCTTTGAGTTTATTCATGTTCTTTTTCGTGTGCTGTTTTCTTAAAAAGAAAACTTTTCTCTTCAAAATCTAATTTTTGAAAGCTCTTGGACATTCTTCTTCTTGATAATATCAAGTTATTTATCAAATAGCTACTCTTACTCTGCAAGAGTATGTATTTTGCTATACTTATCATCTACAGTTTAAAGTACTGGAATCTTAAGAAGAGCCCATACAAATAGCTTTTTGTATCAGCACAAGTTTCTTTCAGCATTGCCCTGAGTTGTTCTGGCTTGATTGCTAAATAGTAAATATTAGAGGTAGGGAATATACATCTTCTCCATTTTGTACATTGGTAATGAACTCAAGGATTTACCTGATATTTTAGTAAAAATAAAAATATATTGGCTTGCCTAAAGAATCTTAGTTGCTTCCCGCACTAAAGTTGGTAATAACATGGAGACTACTCAATCCTGTTGCAGATGATGTGCTCAGCTTCCAAGCAGGTGTGGCTTTGAGATATGAGCCATAGCGCTGTGAAGTTCAACTCTGGTAAGAAAAAGTAGGAGACAGAAGAGGATCAACCTGTTATATATGGCAGATTTTGCAGTGAAAAGATGATTATTAGGGAGGGGTGGAAGGTCTTTCTAAGCCGTGTAAGTCTGTGCTGTGACTGTACTTTAACACTTGACACTATTGAGCAGCATTTGCTTACAACTTCTTATTCCTTATTTTGCAATTAGCTTTTTCTTCGTTCAGAGTGGGATGAATGAATGAGTGGGATTTTAAAAAAAACAAACTTCTTATAAAATGGATACTTTTGTGGATATTAAAAATAGAAAAAAGTACCCAGTTTTTGGAACATAGTTTTACAGCTGTGACATATTAATTATCTTTCATAGGAAAGTCACATACTGGTGTATTTCCTTTCTTTCATTCTTTACTTTCTTTTTGTACAGCCTAGTGTACTTTATTTAATTTAAGACTTCCTTACTATATGAACGTATTGATGGCATAGAAGATTTCTGGAATTGGGACTTCCATAACATTTCCAGAGCCTTACCATTTGTTTTTGTTTTGTTTTATTGTTCAGTGTGGAAACACTAACGTTTAAAAATCAGAACCATCACTCCACATCATGAAAAACTGAATGAACTGAATGGTGGTTAATGCTATTGCATTTTCTTAAAATTTCCAGCAATTTTTACCATTGCTTCCAGTAATACATGCCACTGTAATTACTGGAAGACAAGTTGCAGAAACGTATCCTTAGGAAGATCCCTTTAATGATATACAAAGTTAAGTAACTTATATCAAGAGAGGCATATCTGAAAACATACTAAAATCAACAGTGACATGTTAGAACAGCAATATATTTTGATTTTTTTTTTTTCATATTTCATTCTGTAGTCAGGAACTGCTGAAGGAGGAGGAGGGTCTGCCTGTGAGCCCTGACATAAGAAAGAAAAGAATAAGCAGCCAAGGATTAGACAGTAATTAAAAACATATATATACTTTCCTCACAGATTAAATGATTTTTAATTCATTTTTGTTGTCTAGAACTATACCATTATGTGTGCAATGAGAGAGTAGAAATTTTAGTTTTTCTTTCCTGTTTACCAAAATCAATAAGCCATGCTTAGAAGTCTCAGGGTGACTCAGTTATCACCAAATTTCACTTGCCAGTCAAGATACCTTACAAGCCATTCACTCTGTGGCTTGTATTCTGATGGTAGCAATAAGTGTTGCTGTAAGCACTGTTTGAATTAATTGTAAATGCCATATCATGGAAGCAAACTTACTTCAGTCGTGAATACTTAGCAGAAACGTTATTTTGAAGTAGTATGATATCCTTTTCACTAATTTAGGCTGATATAGCTGTAACTTGTTTGATACAGATGCATAGATAGTGGCATTTCCAACAGTGAGTGCTGTTCACAGAGGTAAACATTTCTGCATCCTTATAATTTTTTTAATTTAGACTTTTGTCAAATGTCTTTTTTTTTTCCTTTTAGACTGTGCATCCAGTGGATTCTCTGACAAGTTTGATAGTAAGGTATTATGGCATAGTGTATCCTGTTCGGCTTTGAACTGTGGGTTATCAGATCTTTCCTCAGATTCCAACAAAATACTGGTGTTACATGCTGGTTTTTCTACTGCTGAAATATTCTCCACATAAGAATAATTGGAAGGCAACTAGTGTCAAGAGTGGGGAATCTTCAATCCTTTGAAATGCTTTCTTGACTAATTGGTATTTCATGATGGTATCCTTATTTTAAAACATATGATATTTACCTATTTTAATTTCTACTATTCCAGTCCAAATTTACTTTTGAGTCACAGTATTTTTCTGTTAATTATTTTACAGTAAATATACATAGGGAATTCATTTTCCAAAGCAGTTCTCCCAAAGTGTGAGTTTCTTCTGTATTTACATTCTATCTTTGCTTCTCTGTTTGTTTATTTGTAATATACTCAGGAGTACCTTCTGTTGGCTAATTAAGTCAGGCAGAAAGCATTTTTCAGTCTTCATGAAGTAAGTAAAATTTAGTTTGAATAAAGACAATTCAGATTTTCCCAGCTTTGTTTTGAAGATATGGAAAGAAGAAAAGTAGAGATAAATTACTTTTTATTGAATGCATTTGAATGCATCTCCAACCATAAACTCAACCTATACTTGCGGTAGTAGTCCAGATCTGCTACTGTATCAATCATTTTTTTGCTCTTAGATGCTGAAGGATAGCAGCTTAAGAGAACACATAATTAAGAGAGATCTTACGGAAGTATTGGGACTTCTCTTATTTTCTCCCAAGACATCTCTCATTATGTTTTTCTGCTGAATTTCTTTCTTCTATGTAAGTTCTTCTGGGTTCCTTCTTATTTTTTTTGTAGTATGGACTGGAACTGAGACAGGATCTGCAGTCTAGGTGAAGCAGGTACATCTGTCTCATCCTGCCTCCTGTCCAACCTCAAAATAAAATATTCTAAATCATACTCAGTCTTAAACAATTCTTCTTACTGGACCTTTTTACAGTCCAACTTGGTGGTTATTTTTACCTCATTGGCATGTGGCCACCATAGCCAAATTCTTTTTGTATTGCGTGTATGCAGTTTATGTATTTAGAGCTAATAATTTCATTTTTCTTCAGCACTTCCAGGAAATTTCATTTTCACGACAGATAGTGGCAAGGGCTAGACACCAGTTTCGCTCTGTGTGTGTGGGAAAAACTCCTATATTTCTCCCTCCAGCTGTGCAGAGGAAGCTCACAAATTTCTGTTAGCCAACAGGAAAATATGCTTTTAAAAACCCATCCTTTGATTCTGCAAGGTGATGGGCATTGCCATTTTAGTCAGGTTGTTGGCGTGGCTTCAATTTTGGGACCTTAGTTCCATTTCATTGTGGAGGATTTCCTCTTTCTTCTCCCCGCCCCCCTTCCCTTTTTTCAGTACCAGGAGTGAGAGGTATGGCCAGGAGTGGAATGATGAGAAACACCACCAGGTCTTAGCAGATACTGTGTATGCTTATTTCACCAGCTGCCCAAAGGCTGCAATACCTAGGTTCAGAAGGTAGCCATGAACTCTAAAAAAAATGTTCCGCTTTTAGGAAGAGGTCCTTTGGTTGCTGCTTATTTTAAGGAAGTTAGTGCTTCTCCTCTAAAGTATCTTGATTATTCTCTTACGTCACGATCTGTAACAAATATATCAACTTTCTAGTCTCTCTTTTATGTACGTTCTTTTAAAAAGCTGGATGAAACTTGCTACATTATTCCCCCCTCTAAGATTGATTCTAACAGCATCTTAGGATCTTAATTTGGATTTTACACATTTAAAGAAACAGCAATTTAAGTTAATGGAAAAAAGAGTGGTTATTTACTGATTAAAGTGGCAGTTTTGGAGGCAAGCGCATGAAATATTTTGTCTGCCAGTTAGAATTTTTTAGTGATAAGGAAGCTTTACACCAAGCTGCTACATAGGCAACTAATAGCATGTTTTGTTAATTGAATTACCTGTATTTTTTCATAAACGCCTAACGCGAGAGGGTGAAGTTAAATTCCGTAACTTGTTGTTATGATGTTCACGGATCATTAGCCTTCTATGTAGAAGTACGTAAAATATTCAGGAATTTGTCAAACCATTTCCTCTGAGAAGGACAGCGCTAACAGATTGTATCTCCCAGAATTTTATCAAAATTGGTTAAAGTCTTTATTCAGGAAGTTTAAATACTGGCAGCTGCCTTTTTTCCCCAGTGGATTAGGCCTCACTTCACTATGGCCACAGAACTGTTAACAGCGTGTCGCGAGTGTGTTCTAATAATACCATATAAATGTCTAAACTAGACCCCCTAGAATGCCATTGACTGTATGTCTGACCTGCCATCAAGGTCTGATGCTCACTGTGTCATAGCTGAACTTTGATGTGTTTTAATTAAGACTCCCCTGACCATTCTTCTTTGTGTTGCTTTCGCTTTTTAGTCCGCTCCATGGGTGGGAATGTGCAGAGCCAACTTAAAAGAAAAAATGAGGTCACTTATTTAGAACTAGAATTCCTAAAGACTGCAACATATTCACTTTTTCCGTCTACCTTCCTTTCTTTTTCAGGACCTCAGCTTTGCACTGAGGGAATTATGGGGGAAAAAAAAATGAGGCACTGGAACCTCACTGCTTATTTGTGGCTTTTTCCCTAAAATATGTGGAAATGGTGATCTGAAAAATAGAGAAGAAGAATACTTCAGTGAACCTTACTGGAGTTTGTTTTGTGCATGAATAAGGAAATCTACCTCAAAGAATTCCGGTTACAAGTTACATTCTCCCTCATCTAAAAGACAACAAAAATATTGTACAATTAAATATAGTTTTCTGTTGCCAAGTCAAAAATATTTTGGATTTATATCTGATTATTTTGGAAAGTTTTTTTGAAAATGAAAGCCTCCATATCATTTTAGAGTTCAGATTTAGTGTATTTGCTTGTTAAACATCACTACTTTGTCTCAGTAAAGTGAAGGGAAATTGCTTACTGCTTTTTTTCCAATAAATGGATTTTCTTCTGTAATCTTCATTTAATCTACAATCTTGAAAAAAAGAGACTGTATCTTTTAAAAACACATACCATATTAATTTCAAAATTATATTTTTATTTGAAGATTGTAATTTAGTTTTCATTTTTGCCCTGCACTTTGTGAAGATGCAGGTTTAATCACTCAGAGCTTCTCCTGCAATCCCTGCAGAAAACAGACATCATCTCACTGGGAAATCTGATCCCAAAGGTTTTACCAGTGTTACCAGAGAAGGTGAATCAGTGTTTGTAATTCTTCATGTAGACCAATAACAGGCTGAGATGCGACCAGCGTGTTATATATAGTTGTCTGGGTCTCTTAGTATAGGTGCAGCATATGTTAAACAGCATGAGTGTGTCTGCTAGGATGGTTACCATCTCCTGAAATAACATATGCCAAGCCAATAAACTTTCTCTTGCATTGGCCTACACAGCAGCGGTTTTGCCAGAAAACTGGTGTCAGCTAGGGAGTATGCGTTTTCCAAGTTCTGAGCTGTAGCAGCAGACTCTCATAGTCCAGACGGGGCTGTAGACAAGTCTCTGTCATTTTTTCCAGCCTGTCAATTTATTCAGTGGTTTGAACTGACATATTGTTGGAAATGGCAGAAGCCAATGTGGCGTGTTTTGCAATAGGCTTTCATCAGTTCTGACACACCATTTTAACACCAATGGAAATTTTTAGGTGGTATCTTGTGGAGTAAAGGTGGCCTCTGTTTAATTCTTGCTGTTTATACATGTTTGAGAAACAGCAGTTTCCAGTGAAGATGTATTTTAATTTACCATATGTGTGAAAAGTTTAATTAGCATATTCATTGACCAGCCTAGAAGTAGCGTTGTAACTGTTTTTACAGACAGTTTATAAATTGTTAAATCCCAGCAGAATCAGCTGTATTTTACAGAGAAAGTGCTACATCTGTCCTATGGGCATTCGGACATAGAAAGTGAACGTAGTAGAGGAGTGAATGATCTTTTGTATTCTCTAAAAACTGATCTCTATTTCTGAACGTGAGCATGGACAGCTCCTGTTAGCTTCGGTAGTCGCTTGGCCTGTGCGGTGAAGAGCAGACTTTAAGCCTTGGTTTTAGAGTACATTATTCATTTGAATATATGCATGTGCTAGATAATAGCTACAGTCGTTTTGTTGTGAGCAAATTATTGGAGTCCAAGTGATGGTTGTTACCTTTTTCTCCTCTTTGGGAATTGAACGATGGACCAGTATTCTCAAAGTACTCTTTAGTCAGTCTACCTGTGTTAATACAGTGTCTCCATAGCAAATAGATCTGAAATTGCTGGTAACTTGCTCAATGGACAGAATTTGTCAAGGGGCTAGGTCATCAGGAACGGAACACTTCAAAGTTACTGCAATAATTTAATGTGCCAAGTGTATACTTATTTAAAACCATTTTGTGAAGTTTTTAGATTATGTTGGAATTAATGTGCAGCAATCAAAAAGTAATTGTAGCTTGAAGAAATAGCCTATCTGTTAATCGCACCAGTGTCCAACAGAATGATAAGATATTGAGAACTTGTTCCCTCCGGCGTCTTATTCTTATTTCCACATAAATCTGAAATTAAGCATCAGGCAGTATTTGATAGATTTACACAATGCATTTTGGTTTAGGTTAAGGCCATTGATTTTGAAAGATCATACTTCACAAGATTGGTTTGTGTAACTCCAGAAACGGTAGAGCAGAGGGAACTGGTGATTTGACAGCTAACAACGTTATGTTTTAGTTACCCTGCTGTGAAAAATTTTAGCTGCATTCTATCCATAAAGAACAATACCTTTTGAAATGTTTAGATGATATGTAGAGAGTGGATATCTTAGTTTTTATACATGTGCTATATATATATATACACACTACCAGCATAAAATAATGACAATAAAAAGGATTATTAAACCTTCTTTGCTGTAAAATGCAGAGTTGCACCGTACCATTAGTCTTTCATTTTGCTTTTCCTTTTTCTCTTGATTTTAAAAGGAAAATTAGCTTATTTAAATGAATGTCTATGGTAAATCATGATACAAATTTCAATATGAAAGATAGGGTAGAAATAAATACTGAACAGTGAATTTCATTGCGACTATAGGTCTCAGGTAGTAAGTTCTCTTATGAATAGTCCTTTCATTGGGAGTTCCTCCTCTAGGAAGGTTTTTTAGAGTATGAATTTTCAATTCTTGATCATAGAACTTGACTATTAATGGCTATTACTATAAACTTAGTCAAGTCAGGTACGTGACAAAGCTTAAGAGAGCCTTAAGAGAGGCTGCCTAGGTCTGGGTCCGGGCAGGGGCAGGGCTATGGCGGGACTGGAGCTGGCACCGCTGCGGTGCTGCAGGGCAGCCCTGGGCTGAGATGCGGCTGGGGCCAGGTGGGGAGGAGGCCCAGGGTGGAAGGGGCAGGGACAACGAGGGCTGCTGGGCCCCCAGGGCCAGACCGAGGCATTCAAGGCTGAGGGAGCCTTCTCCTCACAGGCTGCAAAAACGGCTGGGTCTTTCTAAATGGGCAGTGTCCACATCAGCAATAATACAGGCTAACAGCCGCAGATCTGTACCAAGAGAAGCAGTTGGTGCTGGGGACCTGATCCCTGCTGTGTGCACCCCTGTGTACAGCTCTCCTCTGATGCAATGGACTGAATGCTCGTCTGTGGCTGGAGTGTGCTGGGTGGGCTCAGAGCACACCTTCTGCTCCAGTTACCTCTTAAAAGAATCTAGTTTACGTGCCCCATGACCAGTCCATGGTGGAAACTAAAGCACAGGGAATGGGGAAGACTGCGAGGTTCACTTCAAAGGCACGTCCATCATGCAAATGAAACCACCAGGGTAGGTGCATCCATAGCGATCTGACTTAGTAGTCTCAGATTCTGTAGGAGTCTGTAATGCATTTTTTTCTATTGACTTTCTTATGAGGCCTGGTGCCCTTATAAAATACACAAGAATTTATGAAGCACGTAGAATAACACAAAGCAACACACACATGGCAAAATATTGGGAGCGGTTTACTTGATGGAAAAAAAAAAAACTTAACATGTTAAAATACCTGTTTTTCATCAAGACAGGCCAAAATTGCATTCTTCATTGACATTCCTTGATGCTTACCTTTTCTGTATATAGTGAATAAGGAAGTACAAAGCTAAGCTAATATAGAAAGAGAAAGAAAACAGGACTTCAGTGATGATTTGATCAACAAGTTAACTCTCCCCTCAAAGATCTGATTTTACTGTACGGTGCTTGTCGGTGCTCATTCTAGATGAATCCTTACAGTTATATCTCATTAATAATGAAAAGTGTAATAAAAAGGAATTAAATACAAATATGTTTAAAATATCATTACAAGAAATCAGATGAGCTTTAATTCATTTTATTTACTGTTAATAAACAGAGTTTGGAGAGTCAACTGAGGGATGATAACATACTGGACTTTTCAACACTGATTATTTTTACTCATTGTCCATAATATTTTCCAAGTAAATTTTCAAGCAGCACTGTAGACAGATTTTATATGCAGAGTTAAAAACAGAGCAGTAAGATGGCCCCTTGCTGAGATTTAAAATGGCATAAACTTCAACAAGTTTATTGCAGAGCAGAGCAAAGAATAGCAGATTTCCACCAGTGAAATGATGTGATTGAATCAGATCATGACAAGCCTGGCATACAATCTTGTCTGCTCTCAAACGAATGATAACTGTGGTTGTGGACAGAAAATAAAGTTGGAGAGTCAGTGGATAGTCTGCAGTGTGACATGAGAGAAGCTACAGAATCAAACTGTAAAATAGATGGGAGAGGAGTGGAAGGGAGAGAAGAAAACAAAACAAAACAAAAACCCAATTTGCATATCTCAGATAACTCTAGGATTTTTTTTTTATCTGCTTTGGCTTATGTTACCATCTATTACTTCAGTATGAAAACAGTATGTATCTCAGGACTACATACATTGTTAATCTCTTTATTAGTTTTTACAACTTTACAGTTTTACACTTTCGATTTTTGCTTTTAATTACCTACATGCCGTGCTCTACCCATTATTTTTTTTTTTCTTGTGACTATTTTACAGAGCCATAGATATGTTGAAAGAATTTCTCAGAGCTAGCTTAGATTAGTACATGGATGAGACCTTTCCAAATTAAAAAATAAACTTGCTAGAGAATATGCAGTTGCTAATTCAGTAGTACCTTCAGGAGCTGCCACTGTTACTGTGCTTTTGTTTTGAATTCATTTGTATGAATACTTTACTATAAAGCATTAATAATCTTGCTAAATTCAGCATCATTGTTGGATCCGATCATACAATAATAATGCCATGTACTAGAGAACAAAATGTGTACTGGCGCGCTTTTTGCTAGTGGAAAGCAGGCAACAGGGCAGACCTGTTTGAATGAGATTTCAGATGCCTGTTCTTTCTAGAATGAATTTGTGCCAGTTTTATAATTGTTTTGTTGAAAACCTCCGGATGAAGGGACCTGTCGCTTTATTTTATTCACATTACTCTTTCATCCTTCTTGCTTTTGTTTTCTCTTGTGACCCTCTTTGTCCTTAGCTGCTGTTATCCTTAAGTTTTCCCAGAAACCAGTCCTGAGAAGAAAATCTGCTGGTTGTTTACAGCCTCCCATGTTGCTCTAGGACTTTTCAGTTTTTTTGCATATGCTATGGTTAATCTACATTGCATGTGTTTTTATTTTTTCAGGAAACTGAAGCAGCAGTTCAGGCTAAGCAGCCGAATGTGGAAGAGGTTTTGTCTAAAGGGTGTCATTTATATAAGGAAAAACCAGCCACTCATCCAGTAAAGGTAATGAAGCAAACTGTAGCAATATCCATTACTGTGTAATGAGTTGTGCTTCCCCTGTTGTACACTTGTCCTTGACGTGCTCTGTTTAAAATCAATGAAAGAACTTGGCAAATAGTATTTGTTCTGTTCTGTGACAGCATAGCCAGGAATAATGTAATGTTCCCAGCTAGAAAATTTTTTCATACTGTGGTGGAAGAATTGTATTTGACATTAATGTTCTTCCATCTATTCAAGAGTAATCCATGTTGAAAACAAATGTTAAGTGTTTTTTACCTTATTAATTAAATCAGGTAACATGTTTTTGAGTTTCCCTATTTTAAATTATAAATTATACTTTCAGAAGTACTCTCAATCAAAAAAAGTGAATGTATTTTTTAGAAAAGGTAAGAGTCAAGTTACAGGAGAGTCCTTTGCTTTGAAGTTTTCTCATTATGAATGCAAAAGCAGTGCAATATGGAACATTCCCACTCTCTTTTCTCTCTCCCAATATTCGTACAGAATGACTTGATTCTGCTTAGGAGCAAAGGAATACATTGTTAAGAAGGCTGTTCCCTCTCAACTTTTCTCTTTTAGACAAATGTACTGTAGAATCCTTTCCTCCAACATGGAAATCAGTTTGAAGGGGATATTTTTCACTTAGTTTCACAGAGACTTTTTAGACCTTCATAGAGGCTGGAGTGTCATTTACTATCCTATAGAATCTTGAAGGAGAAAATAATAGCAGAAAATAAACAGAGGAAGGTTTCCTCACAAAGTTAGGATGTCTGCAGGTGACCGCTACAGTGAATTTATAGTTTTGCTATCTATATTTAGTCACTATATTTGGAGTATTTTTTTCCTTCTTTTGCAAAATCTCCCCTCGCTAAGTCATTTATAAATCCCACCATCAGGTCTCCATTCACAGGAGAACATGTATGCGCTTATCTCCACCTAAGAAACTACTGCATATTTAATCATATTTTCGTTTCTTTTCTATTTTCCAGAACAGAAATCTTTGAAAATAGCTTTCCCCTTTATTATCTGTTTTTTTAATGCTCTTAAACAGTGAGAAAGACTAAAAGAGTTGAAGTCAGGCTGACTTAGAATTAGTGTGCTAATGAGAGTGTGCAGAACAAAGCTTTTGACTCTCTGTTATGCAATTTTGCTTGGCTATGTGATAGCTATTATTGTTGGGAAAAAACTCTCTGCAGTAAATGCATTTACTCATTTGGTATGACTACAGTTGCAGTCTTAGGGGACCTTACTCAACATTTTAACAGGCAAAACACTTGAAGCAAGAAAAGACTGGAGGTTTTGGCTTTTCCAGATTTTTGTAATGTGCATATGATGAATTGTGGAATAAATACAGGCAAGTTCAAGGAGAAGAATTAAAACTGTTGTGTACCGTTGGCCAAAATCTAAATGATATGAAATGATTCTGTGCAGACCAAACTTCTGACATAGACTTGTACTCCATATCCGTTTCTTTTAAAAGTGATCACACCAAGGACACTGAAAACTGCCAATTTCTAGACATTTCTAAACTTCTAAAACTAGATTTACTCAAACACAATAAACTGGAACAAGATAACTCTTTAAAAAGAGCTTATGACATTTCTTGAGTTGCAATTTTGACAGTGATATTATAAAATATGTCTGTGAGAAAATTAATAACTATTTGTGGAGTAGAGGGTATTTCATTCCTAGTCCCTCTTTAATTGCGTTTTACTTCTTTCATTACATTCTGTAGTTCAGTTAATTGACCAACCTGTGAAGTTAATTCCTGCTTCACTGACTGTCTTGTACAGTAAGTAATAGAACAGTGCATATATACTGTCAGAGCTGTTGAAGTGCTTTCTTGATGTTGCAGTTTTCTTTAAGCTTCCATCCATTTATACTGAGCTGATCTTCTCTGATGGTTCCTAGTGAGTAACTTCCAGTACTGTTTGCTATTTGCATGTTTCAATGCAGACTTTACAATAAAAGCCAAAATCATTTTCTAGACAAAAGGGATTTTGTGGAATCAGAAATCATTTGTACTCAAATTATGCTATTTTAAAAGGATATTAGTGAGGTTATGAAGTCAAACACTCAGTGATTGGGCAAAATTCTTTGATTAAGGTTGACTGGGCAGCTTTGTTTTTTCCCACAAGAGCCCTGACAGGTTCAGTAGAGGGTGTGGACAGTAGTCCCACTGTGAGCAGCAATTCAGTATTTTAATTCATATTTTAATTCTTTAATTTGTGGCTGCGATCTGCACTTTTGCGGTAAAGTATTTAAGTTCTGCTCTGAAGAACAATGGAAGAGGGTAATTCCCTCTGGGACTTTTTCAGAGCACTGATCACAGTGGTGTCTAAGTGGTTCATAAACATTACTTGATTTTAGATTTATTTCTGTAGCTGTTTTTTTTGTTTTGCACAAAAATTAAAGAGAAAAAAGCAACAGTAGGGTCAAATTAAATATGTCACTTGACACAAATTTGAAAAAAAAAGTTCCTGTTTTCTCAACTTTTAAAATTAATTAAGACATACCAGAAAATTCAGTATATTTTCCTCAGCAATTATGAAACAAATTTGGAGGTTTAATTGAGACTAGGTGGTATTCCAAACAAATGAAATATTTGATCTGAAAATACTCTCCCAGATTGAATTAACTTCTGTGTAACAAGATGGTATTTTCATCTTTATTTATACATGGGGGCTCAGACAGAGAGAGATTAAAGCTGAATATCGCAGATACTTCTGGATATCAAATTTGAAACACCAACCATCATATTCTTCAGTATCGTATTATGTAATATTTTACATGATAGAAGCACAATTTTCACAATTTCAGTTGCAGCTGGGATTACTCAACACTTCTTCAGATAAGATACCGATGTCTCAAGTTGGATGCACAGAAAAAAAATGACTTAGCCTCTTTAAAAGCATTCATTACTTTGCTCAGCATTGCTTGAGAATTCTGTAGAGAATTTAGTTCTCTGAGGCAGCCTTGTCTTAACTTTCCTTTTTTCCCCTCTAATTTCCATCTTATTTCACCAGTCTTTCCATTCTTTTCAGTAAATGAAGTAGAGATCCTACAGAGTTCAGCCTTCTTTGTCCCTGTCTGACTCATTCATACTGCAGGCCTCCCCTCTTGTGGAAAATAATGTGTATCAAGATACTAGTGTAATCATATGCATTGGAAGTGAATTAATATTCATAGTTGACTTTATTCTGGCATTCCCTAATCTTTAGCTGTTTGTCTTTACAATCTTTATAATATACTCTCATTATGATATTTTAAATAGAAATTCAATCGCATAGCTTTATATTGGCACTTACGTCACCTAAGGGTTGAAACACTGAGCTCCACGCTGCGTCTCCAACCCATGAGGTAGCTGATGACCAATCAGTTGTTATTTCATGACTTCTCCAGTCTGCGCTTTCCCTGTTCGGTCCCTGTGTCCCGTTCCTACCCCTCTGTGGTTTCCCCCACTTACAAGTTGTCAGAATCACATCGCAGGCGCTGACTCCTTATTGTCTCCTGCTCCCGCAGCCCCACTTAGAATAAATTAAGCCTAACTGTGCATTTTCAGGTATAACTGTCTTTGATCAATGTCAATACGTCATGTGTTAATTGTATAGAGTGTTGATCTGTTTGTTGTAGGATGGTGTTAAAGGATGTGTTGCACTGTGAAGTTTAGGTAGATTCACATGTCTTTAGCTAAAGATCTAGAGCATTTCTGGCAGAAAAAAATACTTACTTGACGTGAATATCTGTGTTAAATTGTTCTATGAGAATGAAAAATAGTAGTGTGTGTGAAATACCCAGAATAGAGATTTCCTTGTTTAACTAACATGTGCAAACAAAACAAGTGCAACTAATTATTCCTGCTACAAAAATGATTCCAAAAATATAGTAACTTCACAAAGATCTACTTGACACTTTCTATAATTGTTTTTTGTCAATTGCAAGAGGTGTGACCTAGAGGATTGATAAATCTTTTAGGAAAAGCTTTTTTTACTCACTGTTTTGAAGAACATAAAAAGAACAATAATTTATACTGGTTATTGGTTTAGGTCACCCCCTTCCTTCCACGTCCTTACACTAAAGAGTTGCTAAGTAGAAGAAGTGAAGATGATAGTTGCTGTCTGTCAGTCATTATTTCAGGAGGCAAGACCTGAAAAGCGACAATAGCATTAGTCTGTTTGTGATACCTTAGTCATAGCCATGGACTTTTTAATTTTTGTACCAATTTTTTGTACCAATTTGTATCTAATTTTTCAAATGGTAATTCTCATAACAAAATTTGTCTTTATGTCATCAAAGCATATTGCTCAAGTCCTTAAAGTAAGTAATAAGCCAATAAGTAAGTAATAGGCTGATAAATACTCATATATTGACCATGTTCTCCATTTGAAACCTGTCCAGCAGCCCCAAATGAAATATTCTTGATAAGGTAGATGATTGCAAACTATTTGTATTACAACTTTTCCTGTGTGAGAAATTACAATGGCAAAGCCAGGAATTGTTTCCCGGGGTAAAATTTATCTATCTTCAAATGAGGATTGATTTTGAATTTGTAAGTTAATAGTTAACTAAATATTTGATCAGTCGCCATACCGAATGCCCAGAATGTATAATCATTGTTGACTGTACAGGTATACTATATTATACTAATGTACGGTTTTACTGTGGTTAGAATGTATGTTAGTAAGCCCTTGGTAATGGATTAAGTGTTGTTTGATTAGGGTGAGTTATACCTCTTATCTCACAGTTACGTTATTGAAATATACATATTTTCACACCCTCTCAAAGCATGTGATGGTATCAGAATTTTGTGATGTGGGAGTGTAAAAATACTTTTCTTGGTAAATTAAATCCTAGGCTGTGATCATTCTGTATGGCAACTGATTCAAGAATCAGGAATGTAAAAGAAAATGTGATCATTTAAGCACTAGCCCATTAATGATCTAACCTATTCAAGTTTAGGAAATGGACTTCATGCTTGTGAAATGTATTTCTGTAAAGTAACTTTTTTGGCTTTTGAGGGTGGGAGAGGGAGAGGTTACTGCTGGTGACAGCGGCAAATGTAAGCCCCAGTCTGACGGTTATCAGCACTTAAACTGAACAGTTTATTGAAGAAGGGATTTCAGCAGCAGTTAAAGAGCTGTAGTTCCCCTGCCACATCGGTTTGTGCTTTCCGGAAATGTTGCGGAGGGAGAGCAAGTAGCAGGAGGGAAAGAAGACTTCAGGAATACCTTTAGAGCTCAGTTTCCTTGTCCTCAGTCTTGCATTTAAAAAAACTACATTATTTCTCTCTGTAAATGCCCTTATCTAGTTTTAGTGCTGTCACTGAGATGAGTTCATGTATGAATGTTAACCTCACTTAAGCTGTACTTGTGCCAACATTTAAAGGAAATCAATAAATCAATAAAAATAATCCTCAATTCAATACATTCTGAAACTAATGCTTGTCACCAAAGCTCAAGAACTGCAATTACAGCAAAATTGTTCCACTTAAAGTGAACATTTTAGTGTGGACAGGCTAATTAATGGTAGATGCAAGACTGGATCAAACTGTAATTCTGAAGAGCTGGGAACTAAATACGCTTTCACTAGTTGTGTAGGGCCTTAGACAACCCTTTCTGTCGTCTGTGGGGAGCAGGTTCTGTATTTTGTTGTTGCTGGAAACAAATCCCTGGCTCACATCCATGACTAAGTAAAGCAACTACTCCCGGTGAGGACTGATATTGTATTTACAGGAACCATGTATCTTTCCTGAGTTACTAGGAATATACTGCAGTCAAAACTAAGCCAAACTTAGTGTGTATTTTCTCCAGCTTCTGTTTTCAAGGGCTCTCTGCTTTCATTGCTGCTATTGAAATAATGGATATTGGAACAATCCTTTCCATTCTAAGCTCTGGAATAAAATTCTTGAGCTAGAGCAGCAGGAAAAAAAAATGGAACTTGTAGATGCATCAAAAAATGTGTTCCACAGACTGTGTTTCTGTGTATTCATACTGCACACAGAAATAAAGCGTGTGTATAACAGTGAATTGTCATATGATAGGTGGCTTTTATCACGCACGTTTGATTGATTGCTTCTTCTGCATTCTTTTCATAGTCTATACTCAAAGAGAATCTCGGATATTCCAGACTTTTGCTTTTTTTTTTTTTTTAAGGCAGTTTTTAAGCTACTCTAACAGCTAAAAACATATTTTATTCCCTGATGCAGAGTTATCTCCCTTCTTTCCTACGCTATCAAAAAGCTGTCCAGAATTTATACCAGGTAATATTCTGGCCTCTGTTGGCAACAGATGTAAAAGAACTTTTTTGCAGGGTTACAGTTTTTACTGGTGAGACTTGAGGCAAATTCTAGAAGCCCCTAAGAGATCGCAGTGTAAAATCATGCTATTTCAGTTTGTGCATGCATGTTTTAGTCAAGTGAGTATTGTTCTCTACCCCTGCTTTATTGAGCCCTGTCTTTTTAGACACAAGGTAATGAAGTTATCTTTCGTAATAGCCATCATACTTCCATCAAGCCTGGATTATGTTTTGGACTATATATCTAATCAGAAATAGAATAAGAATATTAAAAGCAGCTGTGAAGGGCATGGGTACGCTGTGCTGCTTTCTTCAGCAGGCAGTCAGGGAGCAGTTTAAAGGAAAGCTGAAGTCTTCATTTTAAGTGTTTAGAGATGCCAGCATATAATTAGTATGCTTCATCCTTTCCTCCAGTTTTTGAGCAAGGAAGAAAGAGGGGTAGAAATGTCATGTCCAAGCCTGAATGCCTCCCAGGGTTATTGAGGATTGATACAAATCATATTCCAGACTTTTACTTAGGCTTTTTTTTTGAAGTAACAGTTTAGCTATTAGTGCTCAGGGCTGCGTGCCCACACACTGAAATTTAAGATTTTCTGGAGTCTCTTATGATTTTTTTTCTCATTTTTGTAGGGGGAGGAATGTGTTCTGCATTTGAGATTACAAATTGCAGAGGTTTTATTAGCATGTTTTCCTAATATGTAATTAAATTCTGCATTTTCATTAGCAAAATGAATATAGCAGGTTCTTGATGATAAAAAACTCTGCTGTATGTAAAAAAGGGAGTCATCCTGTGTTCCCTAAAAAGGTGTAAAGGTCTGTCCATCCGGGAATAGCAAGAACGGCAGCTCCCTGTGGCAGGAGGCGAGTGGCGGCAGGGCCAGGCCTGACCTGACCGCCGGGGCCCATGCCATCGCCCTGCTCGGGAGCACGGCCGCGGCGGCAGCTGGGGCAGCTCCAGCCCTGGGGCGGGGGTGTCGGGCACTACCACGGGGGCGAGGGTGGGCTGAGGCCAGGCCGGGCGCTCGGGTTCGGGTGTTGGCAGTTGCGCTATCTTCAAGTTGGCCCTGAGCCCTAGCAGCTCCTAGGAGGAAAGATGCTTTCAGGATCCTGACGTTATTAAGCCATTTTGGTCCATTGGGGCATGTGTTGTCTATCCTATGTGTTGTCTATGTGTTGTGAGATTAGTGTTTCAGTGTGGTTTTTTTTTAACTCAGGCTGTCCAATACATGGAAAAATTGGAAAAAGAATTATTATAAATTTTATACTTATATATATATATATATATTTTATATTCTAGAGAAAATTAGAAGACTTGAATGCTGACTGGAAGACAATAAACCACTTAATTCAACAACTAAAGGAAAAGCCAGCATTAGGAGCGCCTGGCCTTTTCTCCTCGGGTGTCTGTAAGTGCTTCAGTATATGCATCTTTTAAAATGAATTTACAAATTACGCGTTTGTAAATGAGAGGGCTGGTGCTGAAATCAGTTTGGTTTTTGTTCTTTCCTTTCTATTTGGTATAATGTGTCCCAGCAGACAAATTAGTTTATAGGTGTGATGAAATGACTGCAGCATGCTTCTCTAATTATTACTGTTTCAAAACTTTGTTTCTTTATCCTGTGAAGAACTGACATTATGACTTTCTACAGGTATTCATGGAGGAAATACTATGGAGGGAGACAAATTATTTAAATTAGAAGAATAGTAATGCTACAGGTGAAGTGGATATGAATTGTTCACAGTATGAAATTCTGAAATTGCTTTTTAAATATGATAAGGAACTGGCACTGTTTCAAGACACTGTTTGATGTATTCATAGAAAAGGTTGTATGACAACATGGTAGGAGTAATTCTGGAGTTACGCATTAAGTCTGTGATACATATCTGTGGGTGTCTGAGCTGATGAATCCACGAGAGACTTGATCTCCATTTAGTTTTAAATTATTTGGACAATATTTATATTGTATTAATGTCGTATCTCTTGGTACCTGCTGCTTCCCTGCAAGGACTACAGAATCATTTTTGTCTCTTTGATGCATGCATTTTTTTTTTCTGCTGCTTTCCTCAGCAATGTAGTGATTAAGCATGGTTGTAAAAAAAAAAAAAAGGAATAGGTGCACTGGAATTTCCAAGTCTGTGTTTCTGAAGACTCTGAGATTCTTCCCTTGATATTAAAGTCTCTCCCCTGCTTGGATGAAGAATTTTGCTTGTCCATACGAGCTTCAAAGCTGATCATCAGATCTGGGAGCAGAAAGAAAGTTTTTCCCCATCAGATAGTCTGTAACTCAGTGTATAATGTAGCCCCAGCAGTCAGCTAGGATTTAATTATTTGTAGGATGTTGATCCCTCTTGCCTTTTAGCATATTCTAGTGGGCAGCATGCAAAAAAGCTGATCCTGGAGAGTTCTCTGCTTTCTCTAGTGACTCTATAACACCCCAAAACAGAAAAATCCTTGTACAGGGAAGTAATTGCGCTACCTAGACCGAATTCAGAATATTGAGTACTAGAAGCCAGTTCAACTTCTGTCAAACTTGGGTACATCAGTCCAAGCAAAGCAGGCGTCTTGCTCGTGACATGTTAAATATTAGTAAATAGGAACTGTCATTTAGTTTTAGCTATTTGGTTCCAGTGGTGATCATATCAATTTTATGAAAAGGGCTAAATATTGCTAACATTTTTTAGAATTCTTAGTAAAGCCGTATCCTTGCTTTACAGAATTTTTCCCCAAGGTATACTATAGGAATTCATCTAATGACATGGTAGAACTGAAGGAGAAATGTAACCATTTTTGCTGCGCTGGGTCACTAAAGTTGCTATGTCAGTTTTGCATGTCAGCAGGTTCTGTCAGCTTCCGGGAGAAGAGAGTGTTTGAGAGCTGTGAATTTGTTGTTACAAAGAAAATGATAATAACTAAAAAAGAGAGAGAGCACAGTGTGCAACAGATCTCTATATTAACTCATTTTTAACAAAATGCAAAATTATTCATTTACCTTAATTCTAAAAGTAGACTCTGAATGACTACTAACATTTCCAAGATTCAGCAGATTGAATTACACATAAATAAAATGAAAGCACATGTGTTCTATAAAGAATTAGGCAGGAACTGAGACTGGTTTTCTTTCTAGTACCGAGAACACCTAAAATCTGAACCTGTGCTTGTAGCATTAATTTATAGTTTTTATTTATTTTAAGTCACTTCGCTGCAATCACATCATTATAGGTTTATCATCACAGAAACACAGCTTCATTGAGGCTGGAAGGCGCATTAAAGAGATCCAGAGATCATCTAGTCCAACTCCCCTGCTCAAAGCAGGGTCACCTAGAGCATGTTGCCCAGGATTGTGTCCAGATGGCTTTTGAATATCTCCAGGGAAGGATCCTCCACAACCTCCCTGGGCAACCTGTTCCAGCGCTCAGCCACCCTCACAGTAAAGAAGTTTTTCCTTATATTTGAATGCAGTTTCCAACTGATGCCTGGGGTTGTTCCCCCCCAGGTGCAGGACTTGACATTTCCCTTTTGAACTTACATTAAGTTCCTTTCTGGCCATTTCTCCCTATGAGGATGTTATGGGAGACAGTACTGAAAGCCTTGCTAAGGTCAAGACAAACAACACCTGTTACTATCCCCTCTTCCAATGAGCTACTCTAACTCTTTTTGTCTATTCCTAGTGAAACTTTAGTAAATAGGTGTTGAACATGTAATGTGCATGTTTTTTTAACTACACGCAGTGTAGGCACAGTGAGCTCAAATCATCCTAAAAAGCATAGGTTTCTGCAAAGTGGGAAAATGATTATGTATTCCAAAAGTTAGTATTATTGTACTTATTAAAAAAGAGAGATTTAATGTCATAAGTTTTGCTTATGCTGTAACTAATGATAAGTTTTGTAATTGTTTTAACCATTTATACTTTGTTATAGCCATTTTTATGGACTTGTTCTATGCTGCTGATTCTAATGATACATACATTAGCATGCATAGATACTCGACCTAGATATGGGAGAGCTGGTAGATCCAACCAGCACAGGGACAGTACAATGAACAAGAAGTACCTCTGGTCACAGAAGCGATGTAACTATATCAGTTCCCCAGTAACTCAGCTCAGCTTTTCTAGTTCCCTCTCACAGAGTGTCTGCTTTTTAAACTTTTCTTTCTTGGAGGTTTGTCTCTGAAGTAGGTCCATGGAGGTTTTTCTTGGCAGCTTTTTTATTATGTTATTTGTAAATCAGATTAGTTCCTTCATCTGTTTTGCCTCATGGCCACATAAGCCGTTGCACTGCAGAACTGAGGGAGTGGAAGGATTTAGGAACGGATGGCCAGAAGCAGGGTGGAGTGGGAAATGCCTGAGCTGGCAGTGCTGTCATGAGAAATATGTGTAGAAATGTGACCTTAGGTGGACACAGAGAGGGAAAGGAAAATGTATTTTGTGTTCCTAGTCACAAAGGTTCCAAACTGAGATCAGTTAAATGATCAATGTGAACTGCCTGAAACACTGCAACTGGGGATGCTCACCTTTTGTATGCAGGTAACACTGCGAGAAACCTATATGTTAACAGTAATCTTCAAAAAGAGGCCTTGCCCCCCCCCGCTTCAAACTAATGACTATATGGAGTCACTGATGTCCTTGAACTAGGATCTCAAGAGATATATGTTGTCCCTAAAATAAGCCTGAAGTCTCCCACAACATTTTCTTTAAAGGTCATTTTAAAAGAAAGATGTACAAAATGATTTTGGAAGGGCTCTGTAAAGCAGCGATAGTATCTCCTGTAGATAATTATTCATTTACTGATTCTACAGAGACTTTTGTGGCCGTCAGAATTTAATAATGTTCACGTCTGTGTCTAAGACTAAGGAATGGAGATATAACTGGCTCACCTCTACTGCACTGTCAGGTGTCATTTGCTCCAGTCTGGTTACAAGAACCCAGCCAGAGGGCCTTAGTAAATATACCATCTGGTGGCTATAATAAAGGTGAAGAACAGAACTGCAGTGTGTTTATGATTATTTCTAGGTTTTTGTATATTATAGTTTCTTCAGCACAAGAAGTACTAAAAAATGTCCTTAATATCCCACCGGTCCAGTATGCCCTCAGGCATAATGAACAAAAATTATTTTTGCAGCTAGGAAAATGTGCTTAGCTGAAGAGTACCTCTCAAACCTTAGCACAGATTGACTTCCAAGACAAGATGATTCAGGAAGCAAATCACACTTGCTACCTGATGCTATAACATGAAATTGTGCAAATGTCTCTAATGAAACACCTTAATGCCTTGCTTAGCCAGCAGTTTGAAAACCTTTTAAGCCGAGAGAAATGCAATTTTGAAATGTACTTTTACAGGAGGGAAAAATTTTAGTACTGTCTTTGTATGCATTGATATAACTTCTTTTGTATGAAAGTGCTGTCTCTGCATTTGCTTATTAAGTTAGGTAAAGTTATACAGTGCTTTGTAAAACCATTTGAATACCTTGCGGGGTAGGGAGACATTCCTGACTTTGTTCCTGAGGATGACATTTTCCATTTTTTGTCTTCATTCAAATGTAGATTTAACTTAATAAGTTGTTGAAAAATTTTGGTCTTTTTTTTTAGTGCTATACTTGAAAATACAAATTCTTTAAAAAGTATGAATATATTCTAAATCGTACTGTGAGGTTAGCGAAACCTTAAAAATAACTGTTAATATAACTGAAAATACTTTGTGTGCTAATTTTGCATGTTGCATGTATAGCTAATATAACTAGTTGTAGTACATTAAATTATTATTCTTGCAGTTAAATTCATTCAGTAAATAATACTTTGTGTACAGTCAGTTTCAGTTTTTCCCTGAAATTTTAGACGGGTTTCTGTCTTTTTCTCCTAATCAAGTGAAACAGAAAAATGTGTGTTTGTGAAGAGAATAAAAAAGTAAAAGGAGAATTAGTGTAAATTACAGTGTTGAAATTACTTTTAAAATTAAATAGAATTTGAGTTGGTTGTCCCTTAAAATTTACATGTTAGTAATCTTTAATTTGAAGCCTTATTTGGGATAGATCTATGACAAAAATTGTTTTTGTTTTGCAAACTAAGGCATGTCTGAAAACTGCAACAGACTTGGAAGGAAGTTAGGGATACCTGTGGCAGAAATGCCGTGCATGCAGCGCTCCTTATTGTATGTTTAATACAGAGAATTTAAAGAAAGCTATTACGGCTTCAGCCATAATCACTCTACTAGCGATGAGATTTAGGTGTCTGTCTTTTGAACAACGAAAGTTGTTTTGTGCTTTTAGTATAATTTGCTTTGAGGGCAGGAATCGGAGACTGCAGAGTTGGAGCCAAAGCTCTGGCTTCCATGTATAGCTGGGAAAGTCTTTCAGAGTTTAGAATGAATAAGGGAGGATGGGAGAGGAGCGATATATCAAGCGAGGTCCATTAGAAGCAAGTTATAACATGCTGTTTGTGAAATATTGTAACTTCACCAGCTGATCTAATCAAAACAAAACGAATTGCTTATTAGCCCAAGTATATATTCAGCTAAGACGTTAAAAAAAAAAAAAATACAGCAGTCACCTCCAGAGTTTGTAATACATCCTGTTTTGAGTTCTAGAAAGCAACAGTATTTGTGAATTTTGGGAAATTGGTGACAGCAGACTTTTAATGTTTGCTTATCCTTTCATGTCTCTAGCGGGGAGGATTGTATCCTAAGGTATATCTCCTTGTTTAGAAAAGCTTAGTTTGCCTCTCGTTTCTCTATGAAACGTTTCCCCACCTGGACAAGGTGTACAGCTTTTGTTCTAGGCTTTTTTCTAAGACCTTATAAAACGGTTCTTGAAAAAGTTACTAGTGTTACTCCCTAAGGATATATGTAAATACCATTGTGACTTGATATATCTGGAATTCTTGTGCACTGTTTGGGATGTAACATAACGAAAGAAATATGTACTGATACTGCTAAAAATATAGAATTTCTGAGACTGTATGTTTTAAGGAAAATTAGGAACAACCAAAAACATGTATGTGAAAATACATACATTGATGCAATGTCATAAGGTTTAAAACTAAAAGCTAATGACTTAAGAATTTGAAATTCTTGTAGAACGCTAGGGTCTAAATTTTCTACATCTGGAATTTTCTTTATATTTTCATGTTCAATCCACAGTTCAGTGATCTGTTGTTCTGTATTGACTAGTCCTAAGACAGAGAGATGTACAGATTGCCCATGGCAGCACAGAGCATTACAAAGGCTGCCCTATAAATCTCTGATATTATATTTAGTTTAAGCTTTTCACCTGGGATGCAGGACTCTCAATTTCTCAAGCTATGACTATTGAAACATATTCATTCTTTGGGCTTCAAAGCTGGATCATGTAATGTCCCACTGGCTCTTTAATAAGAACAAGAGCAACAGCAAGAACAACAACAACAACTCGTCTTTGTTTTCAAGGGACGATGACAAAAATACAAGAAACAAAATGACAACAACTCAGCTTTAGGCAAAAATGCACAACAATAGGAACTGGTTTTTTTGGTAGTATTTTGTAGCCAATGCTCTCTGGAGCAATCATTGTTTATGTATTACACACAGTGCTTGAATGAACACACATGCTGTCATTCAGAATGCTGTTTCTCAGAATTTTCAAATAGTAGTATTAAAATCCTTGTGTGTTTCAATCTGTGCACCTGATGAGATAACAATAGCGGTATTTAGAGTGCAAATTAAAAACAAACGTGCAAATCAGATATTAGAGCGTCTGTATTGTTTATAGCAGCTGGCATAGCATAATTGAAACTAGCCATACTCAGAATAATTCCTTGGGGAAGACTGACAAATGAAAACATGTTGATATTTTAAAAATAAGTTGCATATAACATTCGTCTTTTAAAATAACTTTATCATCAGCTATTAAAATGCTTGTATACAGGACATGGCAGATACTTTACAGAGCTGAACAGCTTAAAATCTACAGTAGTTCGTTTTACTTAACATTAGCTTTAGGACACCAGAAAAAGAAATCACTGATGTGAACTGCAAAAGAGAGAGAGAGACATGGAGGTGTTTGGTATGGTATAGTTTGTGCTTTTTGTGCACACAGAATCTAAAGGCAATATCTGTTTTTAATATCAGATATAACTCAGTTTAACTCTACAAAAAGTTTAACTGAAACAAACTGCAAGAGAGGAAAAGAACAGGAAACAATACAACAAGGAAGATAAGGAAATCTCACAGAGGGTCTCTAGAGTTCTTGAATCAGTGATGAGAGGTGATAAGAGTTAGCTGTTTCTTAGCTGAGCTGGCCTGACAAAGGTTATTCACTCGAGTATGAAATGGAGTAGTAAAGGAATAGATTATTGTCCCTACCTTTTGCTTTGCCTGCTCTGTACCTTTGAATAAAGGAATAAATAATGGTGTACATTAATCTTCTAAATTTAGTTTTGAGTCGTATTACCTTGAAGGCTTCTGGATTAAAAAGGCTCACAGATGCCAACCTGAATTGGCCCTTTTATGTGCACCTCACTGTAGATCTAGTTTCCCCATTGTGAAAGGGAAGGAAAGCAAAGAAGTTGCCCAATTATTCCATCTGATTTTCATCAAGAAGCTTTTTCCCTTTTTACACACGTGCCACATCTTACAATGTGGCACAAGCAATATGGCACAAAACTGAATCTGTTACCATTTGATTGGAGATTTTTCAAGGTCAGGACCCAGTTTCACAAGCAGTTCTATTTTTCAATACAGCTGACATCAGACACAAGCTGAAAGACAAACTTGTCTAGTAAAGCTTTCAGATTCAATTTTCTCTCTGCATATAGCTTCAGGAATCTCTAGAGGTCATTCACAGCATGTACTGCAACACCAGCAGGGAGAAGTAATGAAAAGAGTCTGGATAAAAAGCTGACACTGTCCCTTCAAAGCTGCATGAGTAAAAACATAATAAGGGGGTTTATAAACGCAAATCTCTCTGATTCTCAGAATTCCTATCTTGATCTTTATAGAATATTTTGATGTGAGCATCTGTTTTTGGATTATCTGACAGGTGGAAAAATATATACAAAGTATGCATAAACCACAAAAGCCTAATTTAAATCAAAGGAAAGAAGGTTACCACTTTATATTTAACATCCTATTTCAAGGGTCTCTGAGTAGGTTAGTCTTTGAAAGTGTCTGTAATAAACAGGTGTGACAGTGCAGTTTGCAAAATGGAATTGGACTTTGACTTTGATTTTTCAGAGTTTAGCTGCTTAAATCAAACAGTATGTGGGTTACTACCTAGAATTTTTTATTGTACAGATATTTGTTATGAAAAGTAAATCAGAGAGTGAAAAGAAGAGTTGACTGCTACACTATTATTAAAAACACTATAGAATCTATGTCTGCTTTTTCTGTTCTATAACAGTTGTTGCAAATACAGCTGTCAAGGTTTATCTCGTAAGTGAGAAAAATGCTATCATCAGTCTTTCAAAGGACCACATTCACCTCCATGTTTGAAAAATGGCCTGGTATTTTCTTCTCTGAACAAGCTTCACAGCTTGTTTTTTTCCTTTAATTTCTCCATCGGTAGTGAATAGCAGCAGGATATACAGGATTCATTGTGATTAAACCCCATGAAATGTAAGTGATTCCTACAACAAAATTCATCAGATATTACTGACAACTTACGTGGCGTTCCCTGTACCAGATAAGAGCAGAGAAGTAAGCTATAGTTAGGATATTTTTTTTTTCACTTGGCTCATGCAAAATGAAATGGCTCAGGAAAAAGTTAAATGTAATATTTATTCTTCTCTAGAACGATGTTCAGCATACATTGCAGAATCCCGAGTTAGCCATTTTCAAGAAATATGGCAAAACAGAATTGTAGCATTTTTAGAAAATGGAATCAAGATATGAAATAGTTCATCCTGGAAGGTATGCAGAAAGGATTCTTGTTAGAGTACCTATTTAAAGTAGTATTCTTAATAAAATTGTAGTTTATAATCTTTTCTGGTTTAAATCTAACTCAGATTATAGCTTTAGATCTGTCTCATACTTTTTCATGCTTTAAACCCATTCTATCTGTCTCCTTTCTTTTTTACTGCAACTTCAGTTATTGTAATACTGACTATCCAGATAGCTTGGACTTGCGAATAGCAGTAATCCCTCCTTGCTGTTTTCTTGTATAGTAATTATGTCTATTGACAATTGCATTCTGTGCAAATCTCTCTAATTTGCTAGAATAACAGAAAGTGTGAGTTCATTCTGCACACAGTCCTTTTGACTTCCGTCTGCTGTTCCTTGTTGACTTTTCTTTTCAAAAGGGCAAAGCAAGCTGGCTTTTCCTCCCAAAAGGAGTAGTGCTTATTGCCTTGCGGTATGTATCCTACTGAAAAATGCAATGGCTCTTTAACATCCTTTAACATCCTTCCTTAAGTTTCTGTTGTGACTGGAGCTGCCGCAGAGCTAGGTCTCCTCTACAGAGAAACAGCCAACCGAAGCGTGGAAGAAAGCAGAGTCGCAGCATATGAGCAGACTGGAGGCCACAAACAATGAACAAAGCTCATAATTGCTTGTAACATTTCTGCTCTAGTCAGAGGGCATGATACGCTGAAAGAAAGAATTGTTCCGTAAACTGCTAGGCTGAGGGCTAAAAAGAGGAAAGGGTGACTAAAGAGTAAGGAAAATTCTCTGCTACTTCGGCTAGAAAATCCTTTAATCTTGCTTGTCTTAAATGTTTATACGAAGCTTGTTGCTGAAACACCAGCCCTACTTTCTCCACTTAAGTCGTCAGTGTGTAGTAGAGGGAAATGGACTCATGGAGATAGGCAGGTAGAGATTTGAGTTACTGATGTTTCCTTTAACAACAGGTCAGTGATCAGATGATGCTTAAGTTCCTAAATTTTTCCTAAGGTCAAACCAAAATAGCTGTAAAAGCAGTAGGGGTTAGTTTGACCTGAATAGTAAGTATTATATGTATCTTTATAAAAAGCTTGACAGGTGTTCCACAAACAGTACAAGGCAGGGTATTTTAACATTTCTGATGAAGAAGAAAGAACAGAAGATGCAATGCTTGCAATGATTTAAGGAAAATGACACCAAGAAAGTGTCAGTAAAGATGCTGCCTTCTATAACTTTGAATAACTATTTTTGAATTATGCAGAATTTTTCTTAAGCTATTTCTATGATGAAGGGTAGATGGAGAACTTCTTACCGTGAATACTGTAAGGCTGTTAAATTACCTGATACCTGAACTATTCAGCACTGATGATTATTTCAAAGTTTCTTCAGAACTCTTCTGATCATTTTCTTAATTTATACAGTACCTAAAATTCTGCTGGCTCTTTAGTATTCTTAAGAGTTCACCCTGTATCTATGTACAATTTTTCTACGCTTTTTTTTTCTTCAGTACTCCCTTTGGGTAAGGTAGCAATTTATGCCAGTTAAGTCAATTTGTAGCTCTCACAGAATTGGAAGAGGTGATTTTCTTAGGACTGCAGCTGTTGGAGCCACTGGCAATACGTGGCTTTCATGATATCAAAGAACTAGCTGCTCAAAGTTCAGTTACATGCCAATAGCAGTACACTGGAAATGTAAATCGTTGTCATATAGATTGACATCCAATTGAAAGCTGCATACTAAGTCATGGAAATTCTTACTTTTACTGACAAAAGGAATATTGAGAGTTGCTTGCATTATTTGTGACAGATGCTGTCACCACATTTTTTATAAGGCAGCTATATATTATGTGACAGTGTTTGATGGAACTCCACTACTGCCTTAGTACAAAGCATTCATTTTCATGTAATCTTTCTGTAACAACTGCAACAATTGCTTACTGAAAGAGTCATATCATTTGGAAAAAAACCTAAATGCTTTCTGTATAGGTGTAAATAATGCTGCATAAAAAAAAAATAGGCTGTTTAAAAAAGGTAGTTTGAGTCTTTGAACTGAAATGCCCAGAAATGACTGAGAGTATTGCTCAATCTTGGGAAACTTAATTAGGGATCCAAAAATCAATTACTGAAAACTTTTAAGGAAAAAAACTAAATACAAAAACAAAATTTTTGTGCATCATTTAAAAACTATGAATTTTAAGCGGCAACAGAAATAAGCAGTAATATTTAATAGATCACTTCCAAAAATAGAATTACTTATTGACACTGTTTTAATATTACTGAAGAGGTTCCTTGGGTCGATTCCGTTGACTACTTTAGAAGATTCCAAAACAGGCTGCAGCATTTTCCTCAATGCTTCCCTTAAATCAAAATTTTAAAAAAACAAACCAGGTAATTTTTTCCTTCAAAGCCCAAACACATAAGTAGCTCTCATAAGGCAGATAGCAGTGCCATTAATGTATTTTGGCATAGGCAAATTATTACTATGTTTCACAGTTAAATTAGTTTTGAATAATATAAACTGCATCACAAATCTCTTTGAGATGCAAAGTGTTACTGCAATATAAAGTTCTTAGTGTTTCTGTCCCCCAAAAGACCAACTCCCTTGACATCATGACTGCTTAATGTTTATTTTCAAAGGTCTTGTGAAGAGGGCTAAAATATTTATTTCTATATAAAAGAGAAATCTCTTTTCTGTGATTGCTTAAGGAAGAAGTCCAAGCAATGAAAATTAATATGCATTGAATGCCTCTTAACTGCTGTCTTCACTGTCATAAAACTCTTTATCTGAAACTAAAGTATTTGTAGCAAGCCACCATGAATGTATGCATATAACAATTTAGTCACATTTTGTACCTACCTTATGAGGAAAATACAACTTTTGTCCGAATTTTTAATGTGATAATCTACTCACAATGTTTCAGTTGTTAAATATGTGAATCATATAGAGATACAGTCAAACCATATCTTAATTTGCACAAACCAGTATATGCAATCTATAACCTCTCTGGCTAGACCTGTGAGATCTTCTCCAAGGAATACACCATCCAAATAAAAAAATAAACCTAGCAAAAAAGAATTTGGGTCACAACCATAATAATAGATAATATTTTTAGATATTACCTATTCATTTTAGTTGAGAGAGTCTGTATGGAAACATTTTTTCTTGTTTTCCTTGTAAGGGCAAGACTAAAACCAATAATGGTAATAGAGGTTCCAAGACCAAGCCACACGAGCCAGAGTGGGATTGTTTCTCTCAGCTCGGGATTTCCTGGCACTGCATATCACAATTAAGAAATAACAATGTTTGAGGGAAAAAAATGGCAAAGTTTTCTAATTATTTTTGTCTGTTGCAATAAACATGAGATATTAGCATTAACGTACTTTGAGTGTATAGTGTACGAGTATCTCAACATTTGAAGCAACTTCTGTGTTCATTAAAAAAAAGCAAAAAAAACTCACAAGACCAGTGGTGTCAATAAATTATTATTTTTACTATAATAGAAATATTGATTGTAATATTGTAGATACTTCTTCAGATGATCTTTATGCAAACCACATATTGAACACAGTTATATTTGTTACTTCTTTCTGTTCAGTAGCTTAAACAAGAAAGGATACCTATAGAGGAGGGAGATTTTCAGTCTTGACTGAGAAATTCAAGGTATTGTTTTTCTTCGGATAGGGTATTTTTAAAGCATTATCTGAGCGTTTTAATGAAGACCAGAATATTGCTTTCATCTAACTTGTTAAATAAGGATTAATAATTGTTAGCCTTGATAATGTACTTAGTGATACCTCTTTAAATTGAATTTTGAACCATTTAGTTACTATGTGAAAGATTTTTCTGATACCTTTTTTAGTATCAGTGTCCACTTATTTTTTATGCTCACTGCAACTGATCCGTTCATTCCCTAGCTGTATTCACTTTTCAATTTTTAATAGGCCCGTGAATCATTTTGATCATGTCCTAAGGAAAGGTTCACAGGGAGTACCATAATAACAGTATATTACTAAAAGGACACTGAACTTTGAAGGAGTTTATCTTTCAGAATGGTTTTGAATAAAACGGTAGCTCCAAGTAGAGGAAGAGTTATTAATCATGCCTCAGATTTCAGATATATATTGCACTCCTCAATCAGGTTTACACCTACTTGAGTCACAGTCCAACTAGGGCAGGATAGTGCAGAGGTAAAGCTTTTGCTCCCAGAAGTAGAGCAAGTCGGTTGGATGTCTGTAGAGGCTACGTTTGGATTATTTCCATGAATTATCTTCTTCATTCCCAAAGCATTCTGTATCCTCATACAATTTCTCCCTTTGTCTGTTATTGAGACTGTTTGGAATTGAGATTATAGCTTTAAAGCTCTAATACATATGTACGTGGAATTTATCTTGAAGTGCCTCCTGTGCTGACGACTTTTTTACCAAATAAACAGCTGATGTTGCACTTGTAGGTATCTTGAACACAGAGAAAGTATTGGCAGAAGCTGCTTGCAACAACATTAGGTCATAATCTTAACTCTTTTGCTCTGTAGCACTTGAGTTTCTTCACCTTAGTGTTGTTTACGTTATAATGCTTACAAGACTACTTTTATGATCTACCTCACTGAAATTCTCAGTGTTTGGTAGATTCTACCTGTTTTCTTGACAGGCAGTGACATATGTTCCTACTCTCATTGCAATCCAGTTTTGGGGAAAGCAAGAGCTTTTCTTTACACCGAGTGGAAGACCTATCTGAACATCTTCCTGTTGTGTTTGGAGAAATTTGGAGAAATACAGTGTACGATAGTCAGCTTAGTCATGCTTCTACATATGAAAAGGAGGACAGCAAGAAAATTCTAACAGATTTCTTGAGCGACTGAGAGAGATAAGCCTGAGAAAGCTATCTGACACCTAACTTTCTAGGATAAGTTGAGAGTTATGGTGACTTTAATCAATCTAATAATAGTACATGATAATAGATATCATAACCTTCTATAAGGAGTTTTCTTTTTCAAACATAGCAGTACACATTCATTTATATATATTTTCCCTTTCTTGTAACACTTTTTAACTTTTACTTTCTTTTGAATCTCTAAGGGATTATGTAATCTTTAGCTTTGATCCTTCTTTTCATCCCATTGCATAAAATATTTTACATCTAAACTTAAATGAATATCCTTATAAACTGTGAGCTTTTTAACAGATCTAAACTAAATTGTAATTTTGTTATAATATTTATATACACATAGCTATATATGTAAATACTATGTAAAGTATGTAATATATTGTAATATAATCAGTAATGACTTTTTATGAATCTACGAAAGATACTTTACTCTAAAGGAAGTCTAGGCACTTAACTCATGTATTTGAATGTATTTGACAATAATAGATAGTGTGAATGCTCCCTAAGTGTTTATGAAATCAAGTACTAAGTGTTACCCATTTATGATCTTAAAAATTATAATCTGTGAAGTATCCTTACTTATACAGTTAGTAAGTTGTTTTTTCCTATGATTTTTTTACCAAAATATTCAAGGCTAAGACAATCAGGCATTGGTGTTTTATTCATATAGCAAAACACTCACATTGTTGAAATATGTTTTCTGTTTTTAAAAGCTGATTCAAAATTTTAAGAAAAAAATTAGCTTGGACATCTAATGTTATAGGGGTACGTATTCCCCTCATTTAGAGCCATGAATGGAAGTTTGTTGGCAATGATTTTTTGATCAGCATAGAGGCTTTATTTTGAGTTCAGGCCACCAGAAAAGCCCTGTCCTTACTCTCAGATTTCAAAGCTAGATTTTTTGTAATATAGTAATGTTAGTCAATTTAGTAAATCTTAGCTGTGTTACCCACAGTTATTCTGTTAGTTTTCCTTCAGATCTCCTTTGTGACCTAGAATATCTGGTAAATACCTGTAGCCCTGTCTGCAAGAGGTGTTCTTGTCAATGAACACCTTGCATGCAAGGGGTCCACTGCATGGGCGTACTTTATGTACTCTGTTTCCTTAATTTTGAAGAGCAGAGGTATCAGACTATTAATTTATCACTGGGACAAATCTAAGCAATAAATCAATCCCAGAACCATCTTTCCAGTTCTCCCTCAGAGAAGCCTGCTTGGAGTTAAAGAATATGAATGTGGGTGCTTGTAGCCTGCAGAAAATCTGCCACAATGAAACACGGTAAAAAAGAAAAAAAAAAACAAAGAATAAAAAAACAAGAAAAAAAAAATACATCCTGTAGAAGGAGATAGGTCTTCACCCATGTGCTGTTGTAGCCTAATGTTGTTCCCAATCACGTTCACAAGTATGAAGTGCTAGTAAGACAGTACTGAGCCTTCCTATATAATAAGCAAAACCTTTTCAAGCCTGGCGTGCTGCCTCCAAATCAGTGAGCCACTGTTTTGCTCACAGGGGAATGCTCATTTGGGCTCTCACTAGAGAAGGTGTTGTTGCTTGTGTTAAAGTAACTGATTCTTTGAAATAAGTTATCTGTGCATATGCCACAGGATACAGGTATTCATCGTCCGGTTTCTTCAGAGTCCTGTGCAGCTGGGTTTCCTTGACTAAACAGAAATGGGGTATAGTAGGTGTATGTTGCTATTATTGTATAAAGGATTCAAGGCTTGCTTATGCCTTACTTAGCGCCGCTAACCACAGAAATAAATCTCAGGCTACAGATGCAAATTATATGAAAATTTGCATCCATTTACTGTTTGTTTTCTTTCTTTGTCAAAAGACTTTGACCTGGTAGGTATAGTTATACTCTTTAATTAAATTTTTTACATTACTAAAAACATTCAGAAGGATGGCTAGGAACTCTCCTTTGAACTGAGTCGGTCCTCAAAGACTTTGCCCTTGAAGAGACAAATTGGAAGAAGTTTGAAGCTTTTGGGAGTGCTGCCATTCTTACTGTCCTTTCTGTTCCTGTTCAATAGCTAAATAAAAGGTTTGATTTTTCAGAGATTTTAGTCTGGCACTCTTTTGAAACGCACCATTGAAATAAGCAGAATAAAAGAGAAAAAATGTTTTCTTGCAGTTAACTTTATTCAGCTTTTCTTATTTCTACATTTAATATATGAATTTGAATTTTGTGACATGTTCGTATTACTTCCACTCTTGAAATTTAACACTACAGATTATTTTCAAGATGCACAAAACACCAATATTCTCTTGATTTTCTTCTATTGTGTTTCAAGGTTCAGGAACAAGTTAAAACCAAACCTAGTTCAGAATATTGTTAGAGTTTTTTTAAGTTTTTTTTGGTAGACTTCTTTTTCATGGTACGCAGAAGTTTGTTTTTGTATTTTATTTTTCTCCTATTATTACTGTATGTTTTTTTCTTTCTCTAGCACATAGTAGAAAGTGCTAATGATAAGTTATATTAAAAATTACAGGTTAGTGTATTTTAATGTCTTAAACCACAAACCATAAGGCAATTAAAACTTATCATACCACAGGAGTGAACTGACTTAGACTTTAAATGAAGTTAAAGGTCCTTAATTTTCTTCCTAATGTGTTAGAGTAATGAGTCATGTAGAATTTGTTGCTCAGATATTTGAAAAAAGGGTTTGAGTCTGGTTTTGCATTTATGAACTAATTATCCTGAGGAAAAAAAGTCCTTCTCCTTTGAGTCATGGAAACTGTCAGTGCAGTTCCAAATAAATTATTTCAGAATATCTGTTTCTGCATATTGTGTAACTAGTGTTAGTTTATATTACTCTATTAATTTTAATCAATTATTTATGCTTTTCTATTGAAAGAACCATGTTGTATCTGTGCAAGCATAAAAGAAAGAAATAAGGGGCAGATGTGCTATTTCTAGTGATATTTTTGTTTTGAGGGGAGATATATATATATATCAGAAGAGAAACATACTTTGCATTCACTTTCTAAAGGTAGTTTCTGTAAATAATTTGATAACTCAAATGTTTTAACTGCTCAATGAAACTGGAATGGATTATTACCATCCTCAGTAGCAGCAGATTTGTAGTAACGGATCTTGAAGCTTTTAAAGAAGATTTCACACTGGACAATGCACTTCTGTTAGTGCTTTACAGTCCTTAGAGAAGTATTTCAGTTTCTTAATGCAAAAAAAAAAATGTGTCAAAGGGATAATAAAAACTAAGTGAAAGTCCAGACCAGCAAAATTATGTGCATTAGAAGATGGGGAATACTTGTTCTGGAATAGCTGCTATTTGTGAGAAAACATTGTTAGTAATAGACATAATATAAAAGTCAAGCTTTATGCTTTACATAATGAAAAAGCACCTGGTCCAGCCCCCGCAGTCAATCCCAGTGCCTGTTTCTTACTACTTATTTTAGTATTCATAAATCTTTTCTTTCAGCAATCTTTGCTCTGTTTATATGCTTCCTTATGATGTAATTATACTTTTAGCTGAAAATCTCTTCATCTCAGTCAACATAGTTTGTATATTTGGAGCCAACCTTTCCTTCAGTGGTTGAGGTTGTTGTGTTATTTCTTCCACAACTGGCAGTCTGCTAGTAGAAAGAGAACTTCAGAATGCTTCTTTTTCCTCCCTCTAGAGAGGATTGTATGAATTGGTCAAACTCATTTGTATGTCTTTCTCAAAGCATCTTTTTTACGCTTTTTAACAAACTGAAGTACAGATTACTTTTAAAAATACTTCTCACTAACTTACGGTTATACTTAAAGAGTTGTCCCAGTTACAGATATTGTCTCAAGAAAGTTTCCTATTCTAATGCTGCTGTAGAATGAGGACATTCCTGATCAACATGTTTAATTATGTGCATATCCAATGAGAAGGTCCTGTTAGCTCTTTCCTGTATTATTCCCAAGCTCTTTTATAGAGTGAAGTGTTGTTATCTTACTGAGCGTATTCTATTATTTTCTTTACTAAAAGTTATATATTTAGATTCCATACAAATCACGTATGTATTTATGTATTTACTTTTTTTTGTTTATTTGTTTCTAAGCAGTGATTTTGCAAAGGAGATGCTACGTAATAATCTGCCTTTTGGAACCTCTTACTATACAAAAAAAGTTACTCTAAATTGGAAAACAGAAAGCATATTAGTATTTTTTTTTAGGGCATTAGCTATTAGATCTGACACATGAAAGTAGCTGAAATATTTTGAATATCACTAATTTAACCCAGCTTATAAATTCATATGTTTTTTGGGAGGTTATCACTCCAAAATTTTTAAGACATTTCAGATGTGCCATCTTGGCAGATGTCTTAGAAGCATTTAGGAAATCTCAGATTGAATTGATTCCCCTAAAGCAGATCTTCATAGCTGTTCCAAGCAATCTTCCTGATTTGTCTAATACATTTCCTCATCTAGACATGAGATAATGGAAAGATTATACTTCCAAGTGACTTTTCAAGTCTGTACAACAAAATTTTACTTTTGTTATTTGTAAAAGTTGAATTGAATGTTGGAGTTTTTGAGTGATTGCTATTGTTTTTTTATGGAGAAGTTACTAATCTCCTCTGTAGATTAAATCAGCGGAGACAGCAGAAGGCAGTTCCCCAAACAAAGGCTATATTAAAGGCCACTGCGAGGCTGAACTAACTGTAGGGGTAGAGGCTTCACTGAGGGCTGAATTCTGATTCTTCTAGTTTTATGGAAGTAAGAAGAGACAGCAAAGAGAAACACTTGACATTAAAGAAAGTCAAGAGAGCAATTTTTTTTTTCAGGCTACTGTCTGAAAAAGGCTTGTAATAATGAGCCAAGAAATCGCTCTGGTTTTGTTTCCTGTTTTGTTCAAGGATGCAGGACTTGGTGCACATTTATTCCTAGGTAGACAGTGTAGCATTAAATTAAGTCTTAATTTTGTCATTAATTTTTCATTGTAGTTAAACCACCTCACAATACTCTGAGTGTACACTCAGACCGAAATATGCAGGATGCTAGCAGATGCCAGGCAGTCTTATCCCCATCTATTCATGGAGGCTCTGTGGAGCCCTAGGGAGGTTTGTTTTTTTTCAGTTCACCTGAAATAGTAATGAGAACATGAATTTCCTCTGAATTAAGACAATAACTGTTTAACCTGTTTGAGTGCCAGACTAAACCGAGTTGTTTTCCCATTGTCTAAGACTCTCTGAAGTCACAGAGGAAATACGAGGCCTTTAGATGAACTTTCGGGCCAGGTGAAAGTGGACCTAAGCATCCATCCCTTGGTAAAGACTGGAAGTCAACGCTTGTGCATACTTTTTTCAGTCAACTGCCTTGCTAAACTTTTGGAATTGAAACTGTGCAATGTTGTTTTTCAGTTGTTGCATGTCTTGGCCATGGTGTGAATACCTCGTTACAAATAATGAGACTTGCTCTGAATCACTGTGACCTATAGCATTATGGAGTTCATGTGAGGGGAGGATGAAATGAGATGATATTTTGGAATTGTTGCAGGAAATTGTGACTGATGTGTAGAGTTGAAATCCCATGCAGTGGTAAGAGAATATAGACAATTTTGTGAATTTATGTCCTTGGTATATAATTTTTCTGGGGTGGCAGACAGATTTTTAATTTCCAGCTCAGAGAGGAGTAGGCAGAAAAGCATATAATACACAGTTACGTATATTGTCCTCTAACAGACAACATTAAAACTTTTGAAAGCAAACAAAATATTTTAAAAAATCTGTAGAAAGCTAAGGTATATTTTGTTTGCATTATTGATTTTTAGTTGGTGTTGCTTGTTATATGTTTTTTTCTTCTTCAGGCAATTAAGTTCATCGTAGAGAGAGATGCGCACAAAGATTTCTCTCATTTTCTCCCCATGCTGAACAAAGATGAAAAATACAATAAGCTCCTGATTGTAAATATTAAACGACTGTAACCAAGGCATTGCCAGTAAGCTACAAGTGGCATATTATATGGCAGAAGAACACTGAGTGAAATTGTGAAGATATTTATGCTTATTGTGTGACCCTTTTTGAATTCATGTTACTTTCTGGGTAGAACAATGAAGGGAGAGAAAGAGATGACTAATATTTTGTGGTTTTGCTGTAATACTGTTAGGAATTATTTCAGAGCGTTGAAGTTTGCAAGTTACAGTTACCAACTGACTCAAACAGAGTAACTAATAACAACACTTTTTGACATTCTTCTCTGGCTTCAATGTATATTAACCACAGCAAGTGGTTCCAAGTGAAGCCACAAAAAGAATAGTTCCCATTTATATGGAATATGATGAGTAACTCCGTTGTAAGTTCTTTTTGCCTTAAAATAACACTATGTAGTTTTCCTTCCTTCATCATTGTTCTGCAGATCTTAACACACTGTTCTCTTCTTCATTACCTTTTCTCCTTGATTTGGCTTTGCTTTATATGTTACCTTCAAAAATGACCCAAGGTTGGCAGCCATGTAGGCAAGATCCACATTTTGGAGCTGTATGTGGTCTGCTTCTCTGTAGCAGCTGTTCTTTCCCCCACTTTTCTCCTCCCCAAGGCAATAGTTGCCAAACTCACTCCTCCTTCAGCTGCTGACAGGCCAACGGGGAGCAATGGGGTACTGCTATTTGGAGGAGTGGGAAGGGAGATGTGATGACTACTGCTGCCAAAGTGTGTAAGCTCGGAAGCTAAAAGTGCTACACAGCTCTTCAGCTAGCCCGGGAGGAAACTTTAGGGTGCTAAATGCCATTTGCTCTGCAGACACCTCTTTCCCATCTCCTCCAAAACAGGGAGTGAAGTCTGGGTGGGGAGGGGTCCTGTAGCTACGTGCAGTCTTTGAACCATTGGTTAGAATGTGCTGGTTGACATGATGAGCCAAGTTCCCTGCTAAAGGACATACATAAATTCAGCCAATTATGGCTGTTAGTGAAGGACAGGTTCGGTACGTTACCTTCTGGTCACCAAGCGCTCTCCCTGTAACCCTATGCTAAAAGCTGTGGCGAAAGTGGCATATAAGACCTAAAGGAACTGTTAACAACTCCCCTACACCAAGAGTCCTTTTCTGGGAGTGACTAATCTCTGTTTTATTTCCATAGAGAAGTAAGGAGAAATAGAGCAGGGCAGAAAATACTTGGAGTAATTGCAACAGAGATGAAAGAAAACCTGATGAGTATAGATTACTACTTATTCACACGTGTATGTTAATTTTTTAAAAAAATGAAATAAAGAGGGGAAAGGAAGGGGTGCCTTAGGTTATCTGTTTTGCCTTTGACATTAAAAAGTGCCAGTCTTTGATTGTACAAAGTGCTTTATCATAGCAGACAGTGTGGTGTTACCAGAAAAACCTTACAAAACCTCCTTCAGAGTCAGAAAAAGATGAATCCATTTTCTCATCTGTTTGTATGATTTTTGATCAAAAGCTTGCTTTGTTAGAACAACCTTTTCCAAGAATTATATTATTTCGTAGTTTTTCACAGATATGTGATTTTAAAGCCCAGAAAGGAAATGTATAAGGACTGCACTTCAGCACTGTGATAATTACATGGGTTGATGTATAGATACATTTAATTGTAGTGTATGTAATTAAAAATCAGCACTTGCAGCTGTCACTTTTGGTCAGGCTAGATAAATAATGTAGATATTAGTTGATTTGGTAAATTGTAATCATTCAATATTTTTAATGCTGGCAGCAAGTTACAGTGCTTTTACAGTGACAGTTATTCAGATGTTTGTGCACAGTTTTTTCCTTTGCTGCAGTGCTGAAGAGGGTCACTGATTCCCCAGTGAAATAACTCAAAGCCTTTCTAATCAGTGAAGAATAATTGCTAGATTTCTTGGCAAGATCAGTTAATGTTTTAAGTGGTTTTATTGCCAAACTGTTGAACCTTTACCTAATAGCTGAGTATTCAGACCTACTTTGCTGAATGGCATGAATCCCAATGGAGAATGCTGTCAGGGTCTCTTTCTGAAGTACTCGAAAGCAAAAAAATTTACTGTATAGAGTGACGCTGCTTCTGTTAAAGACGGTCTAACCCACCGAAAGAGCACTGTAAACTGCAGTGTAACCTGTGCAAACTGTACTGCAGATTTTCTGTACTTTGTAAACAGCCTGGAAAAAATCAGCTTTGTCCTTTTATTAAATTTGTATTTAGTTTTCAAAAACCATATTTTTCAGTCCAATGTTAGAAAATTCATAGTCTGTTTATATAGATGGCACTCCACACAGCTTAATTTCAGCTCTTCTGGTTTTTCGGCTGTGTGAGTTAGGCAGCTGGTTCAGGTAAGGATTCTGCACGTACCCTAAAAAGTAGCATTTAGACTTTCTCTTTTCTTTCTAATGATTTAGCACTCTTCTAATGATTTTGCAGTGAAGCAGCTTCATGTGTCCTGTTATTTTTCTGGTTTTAGTATTTTTCTTCTGAGACTGTTGTTAAGGAATGGGAAAAAATCACCAAAACTCATTCATTGTAGCCTCTTGTGCTGTATTGTGCATGCTGCATCTTCAAAAATATGAGTGCAAATGGAAATTTTCAAATCTATAGTCCTGCAATAGGGTTTTTGGCTCTTTTTGACTTTTTAAGCTGCTGTTATGTTAGCCACTTGAGCCATTAATTGCCTCTATCTGATTAACTGGAGGAAAAAAAAGCCTAACTATTTATGGCCATCTGTTTGTAAATGACAAAATCAAGAAGTAAAAATCGGTCTTGAAATTTTGAATGATCTCGCATTATATGGCTCTTCCTGCAACAGTAGCTATATGTGGCATCGTTATGAAAGTCAGAGAAAGATGTGCTGTTTTCTGGTATTGTCGTCTCCCCCACTACTAACAGCGAATAGTGAACTGATTTCTTTAGACCTCACTAATAGATCAAGAAAGAGCAAAAAGGAGAGGCTATGTCATTTTATCCAAAGAGAAAGAAAAATTTCACTAGTAACCTGTAAGCTAAGGTCCTAAAGTGGGCTGCTCTTATTTTTCTATTATGACTCTTCCAAGGAATGTCAGTCCTACGGGTGAATTTTATTTTTTGTTTGGAGGTAAGGAAGGAAAATAAGCTTTTGTGAGGAGAACCATTTCTTGCAGATCAACAATCTTTATTTTATTTTTTGAATAATTGAAAGCTTTGTATTTGGTAGTAACTCACAAAGGGTTATCTGTAAGCTTTAATATTGGTACTTGTGCACTATTTAAATACCAGGAAGGTAATTAGGCTTTCATAGTTTCCCAGGGAAGGCTTTTTGTATTCACTTGTCTTTTGATGAGAAGAATCTGGTGCAGCATTTCTTTTATCAGTACAACTGCTGTCCTAAACCCCGTCCCTTTGTTCCCTAAATCCTGTTTGTTTATTCTTTGTGTATGTATGTGCCACCCATGAGGCAACTCAGTTCAGATACTGACTATTTTTCTATTGTATTTTCGTGTAAAACAGATAACTAACTGCCACAGAAATTGCTATACTCATCAACTATTCCTAGCTCTGTTAGCCTATATGGTTAGGTCTGATCCTGAGCTTGCTCAAGCAAGAAAATATTTACTCTGGTAAATTATCCCTCTGAAAGGAGATAAAGAACATAATATTAAATTATGAAGAAGAACAAGCAAGAATCTGCCAAGGATGAATTTCTTGCTGTGCCAGCACCCATACCATCCACAAAGCTAAGGGGGAAATATATGGTGGTAAGTGAGAAGATTATTGGCAGTGAGGCAAATTCACAGAAGCAAAATGACTGAAGACTGGAAGAAATGCATTTCCAGGCACATGGGCATACTGTGATACAGTAGGTGTTAGAGCCCCATTATTTGAATCTGCCTCTAAGCCTCAAGACGCATCTAACCGCACTACTAGGTTTCGGGAGATGACTAATGTATAGCAAAACTTCAGTGACCTTGAGAAAGAGGTTCTTGTTATCCTGAGATATCTTTCCTAGTGTTACTAGGGCCCAGTGATCTTTTGAAGATGGAATCTGAATATACTGAGAGTGCTGAATGATAAGTATGTACTACGATAGAAATACTGTGGAAAAAGGAATTCATATGTTATTTTAGTTTTAATTTATATATTTCAAATAGATATAACATCAAAACAAGAAGCTTATTTCTGTATTGTCCTTTCTGCTGCATAAATTCTATCACTGAAATAAACATTTATCATAGTCCATTTATTGAGTAATTTTAGCATTTTTTTCTTTCAGTAACTTCTGGTCAAACTGTTGCTGTGGATACACAAACCAGTGTAACCAAGGAAACTACCACCTTCAAACCAGAAATGCCATCTTCTGTGCTTTTGGAGGTTCCAGCCTTGGCTGACTTCAATAAGGCATGGGCAGAGCTCACAGACTGGCTTTCTCGACTGGATCGAGAGATAAAATCTCAGAGAGTGACGGTGGGCGATCTTGATGATATCAACGACATGATCATCAAACAAAAGGTATGAGAAACATTGATTTTTCACCTTACAAGCCTTATAATCTTCATTCTGAATTGAATCATTTCAACAAGGAACACAGGAGAGATGATAGGTTGCAATGCATATAGTGGTTACTTAAGCTATTTTATCTTATAAATAGAATTATTAGATTAAATGTTAAGATAACTAATGGAAGAAAAGGGTATTCCATAATTTCTCTGATACCAAGCTAAATCTCTTCATCTTTCCATTGCTTATGCTGCTGTTTTCACAACTGTATGCAAGCTAATGGTTGAAATACAAAGCTCAGGAGAAAGAAGGAATTGAATAGGAAGCTCCAGGTTGCAAAGAGAGAAGATGCACTGTTTCATACCTTTCTTATATTGTTTCTATAATAACTTTCTGTGAGGCTTGTTTCCTGATGCTATTGGGGTATGAAAAGCCTCTCAGTCCTCTTAAAGAAAAGAATAGCTCATTAATCCAGGTATTTTGTCAGCAAAACCGCATTAGCGTTGCTTGTCATTGAAAACACACAAAAACTTGGATATATATGTGAAAGGACAAAAAAGTCTAAACTTTAACTTCAGCAACTCAGTAGCAATAAAAGTAATTTGTTATTATACAGCTTGAAAGTAATTACCTGCCTTCTAGATTTAACACTGCTCAATGTAGAAGATTTGGCTTGCCTGGGCAAAACTTTTCAGTGTTAAATTTCCATTCATTGCAGCTCTAAACTAAATTTAGGACTCTCTATTATAAAATATTCTGCTTCCTCCTTCAATATAAAGTGTGATTTATTTTAAGGAAGATACCAACATTCTTTCACTTTACTTAAAGTAAAAACTAAGGTAGGGACAATGGACAAATTTTGTGTAGTATTGGTATGAAATGATTTTATAGGAAGGTGTCATTAAAATAAGCAAACGTCTAGTAAAACTTATTCTGCTCATTTTCTTATATTTATTTTTTCTTTTTTTTGATTTGCTTTACCTTTTAGATTAATAAAAGGTATGTTTCATCTTGATTAGGGATGACAGTGGCTGTCATGAAAAAACCTTAGCTCTCTTCTTCCCATAGATCTCTTTTACCTATAAATGAAATTTAATTATTAACTCTTGAGAACCACAATTTCAATTAATGTTTCAATTAATGTTATGCATCTTTTAAAATGAACAGTTTTATATCTGCATTTCATCTTAAAGCTAAAATATTTTGGCCAGTCTAAGTCAGTACTATTGCAGTCCTCCTCTCGCTTCTGTTCCTGGCTGAGTAGCCCTGTCTCTGTTCTTAATCCCATGCTGAGCTGGTAGCTAAGGCAGCAGGAAAGCGCTTTCTTCTTGTGTTTACCTCCCTAATAGGCTGCGCAACAGAATGTGACATTTAATATATTCTCTGATGAAACAGAAGAATCAGAACACCTAAATATAGACTGCAGTTCTGTTAACTGGCTCTCAGTCCTATAGTGATCATTGAGATAAGGCACCACATAATACGTGAAAATGAATGCCACGAAAGTTTGATTCTGCTCTTAGATCTATCATTGGATTATTAGATGAGATTAGCAAACAGTTGGGCCAGGATTTTCAAAGATGACAACAAATTTAGATTTCTCCAAAAAATGCTTGCTTTCTAATATACAGAGTATCTGCAACACTGTGTTAAATGGCGAAGTTGGAGCTGTGGCTGAGCGACCTTGTTAGACCTTGGCTATTCTGAAGAATCAGGCCAGAGATGATCTAAATTGAAAAATCAAAATTAGTGCTTAGCTCCCCAAATCTGTATATTCTGTAAAACATTATAGTCGTACCTTTCTTGTGGTTGTGGTTAAAAAGTCAGTGAAAACCTCAACACTGCATTGTGGTCTTTGTCAATAGATTTTTGCAACTCCACAGGAAGTTATGTAAGCTTTAGTAGCAGTTCCATCATCGTAGACTCTTTTTCTATGCACCAGTTTTTGTAAGGTATCATCTTATCATCTTAACGCTGCTGGCTACCTCCCTTAGAAAAATGTCATTATGAAGATACATACTGTCATTGAAACTATGTTATCATAAAGCATCTCAAGTTGCTCATCCAGATTTAGAGCACTGCAGATCGTTAGTCCCCCTGAAAACGTTGACCTCCTATCAAGCTATTAATGTTTATTTTAATACTGTCTTTGTTTTTTGTTTCCGTTTCATATTTCTTTCCAAAGAGAGCTATGCTTTTAATAGCAAATAGAAATGTTAAAGCAAACATTTTAAAGGTAAAGAAAACCCATATCCTAGTGATGTACGTAACAGAACATTTTCCGAGCCAGCCAGGTAAAAACGAGTGATGTTAAATTTTCCTTTCTTTCAGAGCAGCACGTAATGTTATTGAAGCTAACTCTCTGAGGGCATTTTGGTTAGGTTCATTGCATTCTGATTGTGTCAGAAGATCACAGTCGCTAACTCTGCCATATTTTTCCTCCATAAAAGTTTAAGACATCATTAGCCCCTACTTGAACTTTGCTTAAAAGTGATCACAGGCAGTTGGAACTCTTGTGTGAGTGCTAGGACAATAAAGTAGCATGTACAAAGGTTAACTGTGGAACAAAACAAAACAAAAAAGATAACTGTTTTAAAAAATCTTGTTTAGTGTCAGCTTCTCTGTAATGAACGAAACAGTGCAATTTAAATTCTGCTAAGCAGTGCGCATACTGTTTAGTGAAAGCGTGCTAAAAGAGTAAGATAATGGCCATTCATTTCAGTCTCTCTATAGTTAACCTTTCTGTCAAGTATGAGTGGAGTGTAAGTATATTTCTCTCGTGCAAATGTGTTACATATTTTTAGCCATCTATGAATGTCTCTATGAATGGACATATTCTGTATTATTAAACTAAATGACCCAAAAGAGTGTGTAGTAAATAATATTTAGCATTAATGTCCTCCATGTTTTCATTAGAGGAAGATTACTGTACTGTACTCATCTGCTTGGAAGACTGATATTTTGCAGCGTTTGATCCTCAGAGAAACTGATGTAAGATAGGCTTACAAAAGAGTTGTATGTAATTTTCCTTACATAACCTTCATCTATAAGTAAAGCTGAGGGGAAATAATGAGAATATATAACAAGCCGAGATGTAGATAGTTGAGGAACGTGGCAGAATAAAGTTTACACTGTCTTCGTTTCTCTGTCCTGACTTCAAAGCAATCAAGATATTTTATATTTGAAGGTCAGGAGCAGGTTCTACATGAAAGAGAAAATTATAGACACAGGGACAGGACAATAAAATACATTTTACTATGTTAAAAAAAAAAAGGCAATCTCTCCTTACTTAAGATACTAGCAAGCCTCTACTCAGAAACTCTGCTTTGGCATCAGTATATTTTGAGGGAAAAGTGTGATGGGAATAGTCAGATTTCAGCAGTGAACAAAGGAGGCTGTGCAAAGCTTGAAGACAACTGACTGTGCTATTAAAAGAAAACAAATACTGTGATCTCCTTAAATTTTGAATTCTGTCCATGATTTTTTGCCTTTGCTGAGGCACACTGTCCATGCAAACTTTTTGCAACATATATAACTGAAAGCATGGCTATCAGCTGTACTTGAAGAAAATAGATTTTACTTATGAAAAGTTACTATAATAATAAGCATTATTACTAATGGTTTTAACCACAGTTTTATGTCCCTACCTTTACTCATTGGTTCTAAGATTTGATGTTGACTCAGCACTATTAGGGGCAGTGGAGGGAATTTGTCTGAAGAAATTAATAAGTATGTGGAACAGAGATAGACAAGCTAGTCACTGAGGCTTTTAAGCAAAGAAGGGAAAAAGATATTTTTAGATAATGATTCATGTCATCCTGAAATAGTGCTCCAAAAAGATTCAGATAATTTATTCTACTCAATTAATTTGTCACTATGCAAAAAGTAGGCTTGATCTTCTGTCAATTAGAGAAGTAAGCAAAACAGGAATGAAGAGATGATTTTCACTATTAATTACTGAATTGATTTTTCAATAACTGAGGATCTTGGGCAGCTAATGATAGTGAAAAAACTGTTAAAGAAAAATATTGATTTATAAGCTATGTAATTAGTAGACATTAAATGAAAGAGTGAGCTTAATTGATGTTCCCTTTTTAACTTTTTAGCCTATCCATTCCCGTAGTTACATAGTATGTATTTTAGTACACACCTTTACAACTATACATGCATTTTAGTGTGCAGCCTTACAATTAATATTTTGATTGATTAGCAGACTAGGAAGCTTTCTGTCTAAACTATTTTCCAGAATAAATTTTTGTGCATTTTTTTTCATGAAGTTAGTTGCTCTAGGCAGATGATTATATTTTTACCTTAAAAACAGTGATCTTACAATTTAGAAGTACTGTGTATCTTTTGTGAATTAGAGTTGCTTTTTCGTATTTTTGTCCCATTTGGAGACTTTCCTGGGAGTGACGGATTTTATCCAAAGCTTTGAGTGTTGCAGTGCACGTTCTTTGTCTGTTTATAGTACAGGGTATGGTAGGTAGACCAACCAAGAAAATTACACGTGGAAAGAAAACTTGATACTAATTCTAGGGGCAAATGCACATATTTGCAATTCTAACAACATGATTTCATATAAAATGAGATAATTAAGACTGAATACAACTGCAAGGCAGCTAAGGCACAATGATAACATTTCTGAATTCTTTTAGCTTTCAGCCAACAAAATTTGACTTCAGAATTTCTGCTGCATATTGAGATTTCCTGTGAAAATTCGGCTGAAAATTAATTCTCTTCATTTTCTTCTTTTACTTTAGTATAAAAATAATGATTCTGGGTTACGTATGATATATTTATATGTATGTTAATAAAAAATTTTCCAAGGTTACATTCTGTTTTTACTGGAGCACCTATAATTGCCAAATTACAATCGATAGTTCTGTATTGTGGGGTATGAGTCAGTGTAGTCTAAGTAAACTCATGTTGGGTCAAAATTTGTAGTTACCACCACTGATACTTCATATCAAAAGTATAAGCTATAAATAAGGTGAGGTCCTCAATCTTTTGGGTAGGGTACTACTTCTTGTAGTGTTCTAAAAAGGAATGAAGAAGATTCATAATAGCAATATATGAATGAGAAGACAAATGTAGTACATCTTCAGATAATGTACTGTTGAAGAGTATCAAACATTTGGAGCTGAATATTTTCTCGTTTAGTATTCTGATGTTTTAAAGGGAAGAATTTGCTAAGGAGTCCAGGATCCAAGTATGGTGCAAGTAAATTTGGAGCTGAAATTTACACTTACAAAAGCGAACGTAAGGAGGACATTGACCCACCCCTCCCTCTGTGCTGTAATGCTTTTGGGGGGATTGTCTTAGAAACTATGCATTCTGTAAGATCTTTTATATTTATATAAACACAAACCTGGGGCCTTTCCCTGGGTTGCTGTGGGATCATGATGGATGTGTTCCCCAGGCAGGGCAGGAACTGGTAGTGATTCTGCAGTATGTGGGCAGGTTCACTGGAGTTCTTGTGTACTTCCTCTGCTAGCAGAGCCCTATGGATGCCTTTATCCACAGCTTAAATGGTGTGGAAAACCACCCTTACAAGGATGAATTTCACCACAGAATTTTTTCACTCAACAGACTGTTGTCATCGTTTTCTGCATATTTCGGATGCTATTGTTATTCTTTTTAATATGGAGCATTTAGCAAAATTCTTATTTTAGATTGTATCATACTGTAAGACTTTTTAAATTAAGAATTCTAATTTATGAGAAATACTAGGAGGCTGGTTTCAGTATTTGAAGTGAATAAAATGCTAACAACCAAATAAAGTTCTAAATAAAATGAAAATAGTTAAAAAAAAAATACTAAAAGCTACAGGGTTTGTAGCCTGAAATATTTTAGCTTTTTTATAGAACAGAGAAAAATAAAAAGTGTCTGCCAGTCTTAAGCTTATTCTTAAAGGATAGAGAATGCAGCAAGGGTGCTCTAGGGGGACTAGAAATCTGAGTCTTTAAAGGGGAAAAAAAGAAAAAAAACTTTTTATGAATCTGAAAATTGGACCTCAAGGGATACAGAGTACAGGTATATATATATATTTTTTTAGTATTTTATAGCCCGTGAAGACAGATGATATTTTAAAATAGCTTGGCCAGCTCATTATGGTGTGTTAGAGAGTATATTTGTTTTCTGAAACAGTAAAAAAGCTGTCTAAACATTGTCTTTTGCAGTTTGATTAACAGCCACTTATTTATTTCTCTATAATGTTAATCACTAGGATGTGCGTAAAAAAATTTGCCTCTCAGGGTCTGATTCTAAACTTATTGAAGTAAAGGAGATACTTTCATCACTTTTCAATTGTTTTTTAGTCAGGCTGTAAATCATCAATGTGGAACAGAAAAAATACTTAATACTGCGGTTGTGCCTAAAGATAACTTTCCTCTGATTGCTTTTATTGGCCTATTATGAAATAAATTGATTTTTTTTTTCCATTTCCTGCCGAATAAGCTTGCAGGAGAAGATTAATTACCATAGTTGGTGCAACTGGCATCCTGTTAGGTTCAGCAGGGAAAGGACAGAGTGTAGGAACTCATTTTGAATTGCATTTCTGTGTTGATTACTGGAAGTATGCACTTTTCACTAGGGTTGCGTGTTTCAACAGCAATTACATTTTTCTGTATTTCCTAAATTTGACCAATCCTCTGAGTATGAATAACCTAGTCCATCAAAACCGGACCTTACTGGACCTAGTCTTTTTTTTTCAAATCAATCTATTATTGTGTATGTTGTCTCCATTCCAGTAGTACATGTAACTCCAAGACCCACTGTGTTGGACCCCTTTACAAACATGCCACAGGTATGAAAAGACTTTTAAAGTTACATGCTGTCTGCAGGGTGGAATGTGGGCAAATCCTTTTCCGCAGAAAGTGTAAGAACTGCCTAAACCTTCATGAGTTTTGAGTGTACCCTGGCAGTGAGAAAGTCTAACCATGTGCTGGGCTGCATTAATAGGGATGTAGCCAGTAGGTCGAGGAAAGTAATGTTCCCCTCTAATCAGCCCCTGTGAGACCACATCTGGAGTGCTGTGTCCGGTTTTGGGCTCCCCAGCGTACAGGAGATTGACGCAGTGGACTGGGTCCTGCGCAGGGCCACCAAGGTGGTCAGGGGGCTGGAGTGCTTCATGTACGAGGAGGTGCTGAGAGAACTGGGCTTGCTCAGCCTGGAGAAGAGAGGGCTCAGGGGAGATCTTTATTGCTGTCTCCAGCTCTCTGATGGGAGGAGGTGCAGAAGGAGGAGCCAGACCCTTCCCAAAGGTGCACAGCTAAAGGATGAGAGGCAACAGATACAAGTTGCAGCAAGGGGAGTTCTGAGTAGATATTAGGAGAAAAAATATTGATGATGAGTATAACAAAACACTGGAACAGGGTGTCCAGAGCAAGTTGTGGAGTCTACATCCTTGGAAATAACACGACACCCAGCTGGACAGGGCCTGACTTGGAATTTGGCCCCATTTGAGGGCCCTTGCAACCTAAATTATTCTGTAACTATTTCATTTGAGGGCCCTTGCAACCTAAATTATTCTGTAACTATTTAGGAACGCTGTTTACAAAGAACAAGATTCTATGCCGTATACCTTGTAAATGAAGCAGACCTTAAAGGAAGGGAAACATAGCTTTATGCCACCTTTGCACCCGCTGTGCCCTTCCCGCACCTCAATTCTGATTTATTCCAAGAGCTGGAGCAGATACAATTTCGACAAATTGATTAATTCTAAATAATAGTGAGGATCTGTTAGGACACTTGCACAAGTTCCAAGGGACTGTTTTGTTGTTTTTTTTTTTTATCTTTATTAAAGTACAGTATTAGCAATAGCAACAAGAAAAGCTAAAAGTAATTTTGTTTTTATTCAGAAATTATGGGAAATATAAAAGCAGCTTGTTTCTTAATAGTGATGCATTGTATAAAATTCTAATCCAGTTGTAATCGTGGATTACAAATTAAAACTAGAGAGACCAACTGTATATTTGCTCTGTTTATGTGTGAGGAGATGGAGCTGTTCTTACAGAAGGAAGTTTTCCTCAGTAGGAAAATAAAAACATCAGGTCCCAGCAGAGCTTCCTAATGAAGCTGATCTTGAAACACAGTTCTTTTATGTGGGAAAAGAAAATGATATCAGAATTTTAAGTGAAAAATTCACTGTCTGAACAGGTACCCTATTGGCTTCTTGGTATTCCAAGGATATTCTGACAATTTCTATAAACAGAGCTAAGTAATAGTAAAGATTCACAGTTTTGCTGGCAGGTGGACAGTTTGATCTTGAGGCTGAGCAGCCATTAGTGTCATTACCGTTCTTTTTCATGAAGGACTATTTTTAAAAAATTCACTGGCTTTTTAAAGTTTTGGGCTATGTTAACTAACTATTTTTTGGTGACTTAGCTTCTATTGCAGTAACCCAAACTCCTGGAATTCCTCTCTCTCTTTTCTCATTAGAATACTATATCAATGTTTTGCACTTAGAGGCATTCTCATCAAGGGTTATCATTTGATTTATATGGATATATTGTTTTATAACAATATGATTTATGAGGCTTCTATTGATTTAATTAATTTACATTTCATGCTAAGTAGAGCAGCTTAAAAGTTAAAGCACCATAAGACCGTAATACCATAAGAGATATAAAGGCATATTTGTTTTCAGTGAGCAAACGGGTCTTGAATATTAGTCTTCATTCCCCAAGCCTATATTTCTTCCTTCCTTCCTTCCTTCCTTCCTTCCTTTCTTTCTTTCTTAGTGATTTGGTCAGTCATTAAGTATATGTTGCCAATACGTGTAAGATGCATAAAAAATAAGTTCTTGTGGTTGCTGAGAGGGAGAGAAGGAATGGGACATTGAATGTCCTGGGAAGTGGGGTTTTGGGGGATTGAGGAGAGGGACACTGTGCTTTGAATTTGCCTGATCTTCACTCACTCACCCCACGTTCTTCCTCACCTCTTTGGAGCGCTGTTCTTAGCTGTTTGAAATTCCCTTTGGCCTGTCCCTTCTTCAATGTATTCTGCTTTTGTTTCTACTGAATAGAATTTTGCCATCCAGAAGATAAGGACAAAATGTCTGGTTTTCTTCCACCCACCTCCAAGAAGTTTTGAGCTAGCTGTAGGAGAGAACATAGATGTCTAGTTGGTCTAGATCTGGTTTTCCATGTTTTTCTCACTGAAGCGCAGCTGGCCACTGCATGCTACACACTTTCTATGTTTTTTCAACATGTAATTGTAATCTCTGAAGTATGATACAACTGTCTTGAGAGTATGTGTACATTTCTATGCGAGTCTGTGATTAAGATTTAACTTAAAACTGTTCAGGTAAAAACAGAATTCATGGAAAGTAAGTGTGCCATATTACAAACTGGAGTAAATATGGCAAGTATGACTAATTGTCTGAACAGAAATTTGCATATTAGGTGTTGATACACATAGGGTTTAGATGCATTACTGTGTAAAAAACAGGTAAATTCTAAAAGGTTATTAGTTGCATTTAGGAGAGTTGCTAATTTGTGTTACTCCGGTAGATCAGAAGCGTGTTTTAGCCAACCAGCTAGCCCTTCTCCCTGGGTAGCCTATTTTTAGTATTTGATTAGTGTGACTGAAGTACTTCTGACGTCAGTAGCGTAGTTTGGAGCTGTTGGTGGTATGTCGCTGTGTTTCTAGAATCTTCAGATCATTTAAGATGCGCTTTGTAGCCACTGCAAGATATTTTAAGTCAGAACAGTTGTGAAGCCGTCTCTCACAATATTTTCACATGCCTTCGTATACTGTACAGCTCATAATGGTATGATTTTGTCTGTGTTTATAAGTGATGTTTTTCATGCTTTTTTCAGCTATTGAAATTGCAAAGATGGGAAAAAAGGAGCATCAGAAGTAGAAAGGAAAATGCAAATTTAATATGAAGGAAAATGTTCTGTAACCCTTTTTTCATCAGCTATTTCATTTATGTCAGACAATAGCTAATTTCCTTTGTTAATGATGAACAGTATGTTGCAGAAACCCCAGAGTATTTTTTCTTTCTTTTGCTGAAATGCCGTCAGTGTATGTGGGGTTGTATGTTTTTGTTTTGTTTGCTATAAAACAATCCCTCATTCACTACTGCAAAAATAAACTCTCCGACATTCAGATCTGCAGACAACAAATATACAGCGTAAATAGAAAGAATATTAATTTTACAGGTTATTACGCACTGCAGTGAAATCAGTGGATAAGTACACATTGAACTTGAAATATGAAAGTAATTCCATTAAAAGCTATAAGACTATATTTTTTCCTCTAGCAAAACAGTAAAGCATTTTTCTGAATTGAACCAGAGAATTCAACACTTCACAAACAAGTTCTAAAGGACGACTTAATTAAAAAAAAAAAAAAGCAACTTTTTTGGAGTAAATGTGGGCCATTTCACATTACTCAGACCTGTCATCAGTCTCTGTTGCTAGATGATACAATAAGCAAAGTAACAGATCAATTCCCAGAAGTGTATTCTGTTGCTTTTGTGGTCGGTTGCTCTTATTGAGCTAAGGTATCAATTTAACGTATCACCATGGCACCCATAATGTTCATGCGCTTTCTACTTATATGAAAGATTTTGTGCAGCCAAATGTGAGTTTCATACATAGAGGCTTAGTCACCTCAGCCCGCTCCCAACTTTTTCACACTTCTGAACCTGTCAAATGTTCCAGCTGAATTGTTAAACCTGAAAATCACAGTTCATATATTGCAGCTGTCTACTCTATTTGCTTAAGAACAAGTGATCTTGCTAATATCTGTCACTAATACGCAAATAGACTCCGTTGCTGCGGTTATGTGCTGCTCACGGAAGTACAACTGAAGAAAAGAAAAGGCTTATCCATTTTTTTTCTTGCAGGGTTATAATAAAGCCTCCAACTAGAAATAGAAAATAAGGATAGGACGACCATTTTGGGTGACAGAATATGAGTTGAACTTGATCCAGTGAACAACAATGTATTAGTGATTACTGGTCATTTTTGTGTGCTTAAATCACTAGGCAAGAGAAGGGTACAACTGTCTTTGTTAATAGCTATTGATATTAAGATTTGTACTGATGTCAAATCTTAGAAGTAGATTGTAAGTTTGTAATAAATGCCTTTGATCCTTAATACTACTTGGGTGGGTATCTTGGGTGGATTTCCTTTTAAAAAAAGGAAATATCTACTGAAGTAGAAATTAGGTATTAGAATTCGAACTGGAAAGTTGCTGGAAACCAAGAGGAATGAGGCTTGTAATTGTTCAGCGTCTCACAGATGGGGCCTTATTTGCTGGGAGCAGGAATGTGAACGTTGCTTAAAAAGAGGAAATAAAAAGCACATCCTTAAAAAAACAAAAAAAAAACAAAAAAAAAAAAACAAAGGAACACCAAAACCCTACACGTAGCAAAATATTAAGGTACAGCAGTCAAAATTATTTAAGTAATTATAACCTACATGTCTAAGCATAATGCATAAAGAAAATATAGATCGTATTTGAGGTTTTTGTAGCTATGCTTATGTAATTCTCTGATTTATTTTTGAGTACGTCTTAACTGGCTAGAACTCCAGTATTCTGAGTAAAGTTGGTTAAAAACTTGGCCAAGACCCATATAGCTCATCTCTGTATTCAGCAGAAAGAAACAGATGTGTGTGTGGTTTCATTCATCTGGTTCTGAAGTGGACATCCAAAGCAGCTGAGGTGAATTCTCACTGCAGTGGCTTATTTCTCTCAACTGACTATAGAGGGGGGCTGCTAGCTCAGACATGGATTGCCTACATTGGGTCTGATTGGTCCCAGCCTTTCTAAGAAAGTAGGGCAGTTTTCTACTAGAAAATGTCTGTATGAAGGAGGCAGAGCCTCCGTGGGAAATGCATCAGCTCCATTAATATTCTGAAGCAGATACTTGACATAGACCTGCAAACCAAGCAGGTTTCCAGTAATGTGTAGCAGCTGGTTCCCATCACTCATTAACGCAAGTAAGCCCTCAGACATCCAGACCAAAGAAAATGATGTTACTCCTTTGGGACTTGGAAAAACTTCCTGATTTCTTGCTGTCTCATCTATCTGCCTCCTTTGTCACTCCATAGCCCCAGGTTTTAGTTTAATTTGATTTTTGTATTTGAAAAGGAAACAGCAGAAAAGTCATGTTCTGTTAGTAGTAGCAGTAGTAAAGTGAAAAATCATATTTTCATGTTCGAAGTGTCTCCTTTTTGATGTTTTAACTGAACGATTTGACACTCTGAAAAAAAAATAAGATCAGCCCTTATTTCTTATTAGAGTAAAAGCTTTTCTTAGTATCCTGGAAAAAAAAAAAAAACAGTTCTGCAGTAACACGAACAAGGAAGAAACAGGGAAGGTAAAAAAAAAAAAAGAACAGAAGGTGAAATTAAGCATTTCTCTGTTTTTAGGGAGGCATGATGCCTTTGGGGGTTAATGTGAGTTACCAGAGATGTCTTACTGCATATGTCACAGAATCGTTTATTCAGACAGACAGTTTTGAAGGTGGCATGGTGTGGGACTAGATTTCAGTGTAAATGTCCAACCTTTTGACATATGTTTGACCATCTGAATGAGACTGTTTTCCTTTGTGATATTTTATGAGTGTATCTTAAACTCCTGCTGTGCATTGTGATCAGCACTGATACCATTTTTAACTGTTCTTTTAAGTCTTTCCACCTCTTCATATGTGGCCCATATGGCATAATATTTCTGTGATGAAAACTAGGCATATTCATATAACATTCAGATATATATATTTGGCAAATTCATGTAACATTCAGATGTGGGATTCAGCTCTGAAAAAGTAATTGTGTTCTGTAAAGAAATGACAGTGCATCAGAACCCATAAAAATTATTAGCTTATTTGCCTGTATTTGTGAATGGGGCTATTTTTGCCAGACCTACCATTAAAGCATGTGATAAAAAAGACAACATATATGCCAGAGAATCAAAAGATAGCTGTCGGTACTGCATGCTAACTTTGAGAGGTTAACAGCATCACAGTGGTCTAAGTTAATAAAATCAACTCTCTCAGCCGTTTGTATTTTCTAAACGATTCCTTTACTAATTTAGAAGAAAGCAGATCTCTCATGCAGATTGGTGCTTGTCAGGGGTGAGCGCTCTGAACTGAAAGCAAGCTGAAGGGAGGATGAGCACAGCCAGCTAGCTCTCCTGAGAAGTGACTATTGCACTAGTATCATATCACATTGGGCCTGATGTTAATGAACTCAAAAACGGCTCTCCTGCTTCCCCATACTGAACTGCTTGTTCCAGCACTATGCACATCCGTAATAACACTTCACAATAGATACCGTTGCTAGTATCAATTTATGGAGAGAAGGGTTTACAGGAAAAGAGTTAGGATTTTTTTAATACTTGGTAATTATAATGGTCATAAGGCATGTGTCCATGGATGGGAAAGAAATTAAATATTTATAAGTGGTTTCAGTCAGGACTTAGATTACTGTTCTGAGCTGGGGAGAAAAGGTGCAATTGTGTCACAGGTCTTAAGCTTAAGAGAAGACAGGAAAGGTGAAATGTGGGTGGAGGGTGGGGGGGGGGGAAGAACAGTGAAACTGTTAAATACGAAAAGCTTGCAAGGCTGTTAGTGATAGTTTGTCACCTCTCAGATATAGTTATGTTGAGGTCCGTACTGCTGCAGTGCTAAAATTCAGTGGAGAAGAAAGGATTTGTAAGACAGAAATGCTCTAGTTTTTTTTTTATCTAGATGAATTTATAAGAATTTAATATCAGTGTCTCCCTTCTCCCTGCTAAATTGCAAAATTTTTTAGGTGATAAGAGGTTTTCACTAGTCTTGAAGAGGTTAAAAATTACTTGCCCTCTAGAAGCGATGTCTAACAAGGATCTTTTCTTTAAACTTTTTAGCTAAATAAATATGATGAGATTAAAGAAAATCTTACATGTTCAAACTTGAGTCATTTTGATTAATTTTTTATTAGTTGCTACTTTTCATGAAATTATTTTCCAGTAATTCTTGTCATGATAAGAATTTCTGTATTTTGTTTAATGACCACTATTTCATATGTAATTACACTGTCTGCAGTCATTAAAATGATTTATATATAAGCTAGAGTTATCAGCGGAACATAAGGAAGTTGTGCACCTGACTTAATTTCCTTGGGCACTCATTACCTAATTCCTTTGAAATGCTTTCATTAGACAGTCTTGAAATCACAAATCTTAATTAAAATAACAGGACAACCTTTGGAGGCTTCTTAGTGTAGAATGCAAAGTGTATATTCTTTCTTCCTAGAAAGTTGTTTTTTTCACAGTAGGATTCAGAGAAAAGGTATGTTCTCTTGAACGCATGTGCCAACGTGCCTGTTTCTGAAGTGCATGGACTGTATGATCGTTAATAGGCCTTGCTGTAGGACTTGTGTTCAGAGATGCTATTTAGCAATATATATGTGATTATTCAGCCTTTTTTTTAAATGATTGGTAAACACCCATTTAGGGTATCATGATTCATAATCAATTGAATTTTAACTTCCTTTATTTCCACAGCCATTGCATAACTAGACCTTTTCACTGTAATTAATTAGGGGTTTCAAGCACAAAATTATATAAATAGATACTTTTTTCAATGTTATCTCAGAAAGAAAAAGAATGAACATCAAGACTCAGTTTTAGTTCCCTGAACATCAAAAGAACTGAAATGGATTGTTTAAAATAAGATGAAAACAAACATTTTTTCGTAATGCTCAACAGAAAATGACGACCTTTTTGTTTTAATGTTTTGCTACTGAATCTACTCCTTGGAGATGTTCTAACTTCATTTCAGTCCGTCCCTGTATTTTTTCCTTTCTTCTTCCAGACCACTTTCAGTTTCCCCTTTGAGGGATGCATTAGGAAGGGAGTGGAGGGTAGCGGAGTCCAGTTCCTGTAAGACTTCTGCATGGCATGTTGCTGCTCCGACAGCACCCTGTTGTCTGGCTGTGTGCTAGTGTACCGTTTGCAAAGAATATGAGAATTGGAAATAGATTTCTTGAAACCATTCAGAAATAATGACTGAGAAGCAGGAAAGTTAAATGTTGCAGCTAGCTTTTATTTCTTATTTTGTTTTATGGTTTTCAGTGAAGTAAAGTAAGCGTAAAAAGATAGGAATAACTACACAGCAGTTTCTCAGAGCAATTGCCTGTGTTATATTTGATAAGAACTTTTTTTCCTCAGACTTAATTTATAAAGCCATGTGTCCACCTCACAGTGAAAACCTACTTTTAGCTCTTTTAAGGAGAAACCTAATGAGGAATGAATTGTGGCACAGTCACAATTATGTCCCCTCTAATGCAAACACCTTCCAGGAAAGTTCCCTGTTACAATAGGCAGTTTCTAAAATACCACATTGTACTTTTAAATGTTTAGTAGAATATAGTTCCCTCAATCAAAGCATTTCATTTATGTTTGTCTGTATTTTGGTGAGGAAAAACTACGATATCTATGGAGAGTGATCCAGGTTAGAAATTGCAAGTTTTACAATATAGTAGTTCTTAATTTTTAAAGTTCTCTTTCTTGGTATGGTTTAATGTAAGTAACTCTGTCATTTAAAAATAATGACAAAGCTAATAGACAACACTATTTAAGAATAAAGCTTTCTATGATAAGAGAATTGTTAAATTTGAATTCATATATTTGCAGTGTTGGGGGAGAAGGCAATGGCATTTTGAAGCACATCATTAACTGAATTTCATTTTATGATTTTGAGAAAACTAAGTACTTTGGAATTGTTTGTGAAGCCTTAGAATTTTTATTTTATTTTAGTAAGGGAATGAAAGAGGCAAGACAGAGAAATAAATGTGATATATCTCAAGACACTTGCATAGCATATTACAGACAAGGGAAAAAAACAATATTCCCACATATTTTTGGTCTTCTTTTAAAGATCATATGTCAGTGAGCATAGTACGAATCAAATTCAAAAAAAAAAACAAACCTCCCTCCTTCCTTTTGTAGTGCATTATGTTTAGTTATATTAAATTAACAAAAAGGAGGCAAAAATGTATTCACTGAGAATATTACTTTTATTCTTGGCCTTTTACACACCTACCTTCTCTGAAAAGAGGGGGATTATAAAATGCAACAAATCATATTTTTAATTTTATCCCTCAGCTGTAGAGATTTTTATTATTCTCTTAATCCTTTCTGGTGTAGCCTCTATTTTATCAGTGATGTCTGTCAATTTTTATCACCCAGATAAAAACATGAGCACATGAACACCTAAAAAAGCTATCTTTTTCAGGGCGGGAATCCTCTCTTCATATCTCTTTAGAGATTATTTAGACACTGTTGATTCTATTACAAATACCGTATTTTACTTGTTTTGATCTTATTTCAGTGGCAATACAAATTCTGGGCATATATCAGTGAGCAGTGATAAAATCCTTTGTAATTCTTATTCTTAAATGCACAAGTGATACAGATTGTAACAAAACTGATTGTGCGTTTCTTGCTACTGAAATGTTAGACGTATTATCGAAGGTTTGCAAACCATTTAACCATTTGGTCATCAAAGAGAATTCTGTTATCTGTTATGGAATTAATCTACCTGCAACTGACACGAGTACAGTTTCAAAAGGACAACAAGCTTGCATTATGTATTATATGTATATCCCTTTCAGGAATAAGAACTGCAGAAAGATTTCTTATACCTAAAGGCCTTGTGTCTTTGCATCTATATAGACGAAAAAGATCCCTTTTTAAACGCAGTTGTAAAGCATGCGTCCCAAGGTATTATGTGGGGTTCAGAAGATTTTTTGAGTGGTGATAAAATGTGAATGAATATATATGCGTAATAGAAGGGGAACACTCAGTGTAAATTCGGTGAAGAGTGGAAGGCTATTATGTGCAGATATTTCCTGGGCTTGTGCGGAAGTAATGGAGCATAGGAAATAGATAAAGCAACAGCCATGAGAGAAGGAAGATCTGTGACTTTCCTTGCAACTTTGTTTAATAAAGCTCCCCACATATATTGTGCATATAATGTATTGTTTTGTCTCTATCCAAATCATCTCAGTTTTTATTCTGTGTATTTTGTAGACTGTAATTTTGGTAATGGCTTCTCTGTGATGAGAAGGAATAAAGTCAGTTGATAAGATGAGCATGTCTTTTCGAGTTCAGGGCTCTTTATTTGAGTTGGTCAGGAAGAAAGTCATATTTTGTTTCTAAGAAACATCACTAAGGATATACTGTTTAATATCTAGAGAGAACAAATATGAAAGGGCTGATTTTAAAGCAGCCTGTGTAAGAGCTGGGTGAAAAGACCTACCTATTTTTCTATTTTTCCTTAATTGTTGTGAATCCATTTTTATTTTGGAACATGCTTTATGAAATTTTTAGTTCTTGAAGTTTGTTTTTCATGACCTAACTAACTGCTTGCAAAATGGACATGATAAAATAGATCAAATTGACAGCTACTGTGAATTTTCAAACAATAGATCCTTTTTGTAACATGAAATACAGGGACATAAGAGTGTTCTTCTACTCTGAGAAAGAAATACATTAAAAATACGTTTTCCTATTTATCATATCGACTCCCTGTGTCATTTTAGGGTTACATTTGTCTAATTCAGAGCAATGCAAGGTACAGGGATCATCTGCAGCCACATGGGTATATGTGCTGATTTTTGTGCTGATTTGTACCAGCAGGCTTGTTTAGATTCACTGATTTTAGTCTGTGTAATCTTCCAAGATGTACTGACTGACTGAGGAGCAGGTTTGTATTGTGTGGCCTGAGAAGGACTGCAGCTGTAATTTTATGATGTGATCTCTTTCACCCTTGCTCCGTTTGGGAGCAACCTGTCCCAAAGGCACACAGAAGTTATGCCCTTTTATTCTCTAGAGGGTGATGCAGTTGGATGCTCTGCTGAACCGTCTGCGTTGCCTCAACCTTGTCAACTTTTTCAGACTTTCTCGTTTCAGCGGAAAAGTTTGCCAACTAAATAATTGGAGTGTGTTACAGACATGGAAGGCATTTTAATATGTGTCATGATTACTAATCTTTTTATTCCTTGATTTTGATAAAAAATCAAGTATTTGAAGAGTCTTCTTAGCAACAGCTGGAAGAGATATTATATATTAGTAACATAAATAATATATATTATGCCAACATAGTAACAAATCAACTCCCTTTCCTGTTTACTACTGAAAGAGGATCTATTTATAACACTATAGAGTTCCCTATAATTTAGAAAAAGAATAATACATCTTACGTAGGATTTGGCATAAATTTTGATGAGGAAAATATTGCTCTTAAATACTCGCGATCTTCTATAGCTCTGTATCTGCAGGAGATCTTCCACAGTTTTAGACTGTAGAATCCATATTTCATAAACCTACAACGATATAAAAAAAAAAAACTCGGTTTATAAATAGGACTGAAATTGGGTCTCACCATACTTAAGAGCATAAGAAATGTCCCACTAGGTCAAACCAGCAGTCTGTCTAGTCCAGCAATCTGTCTTCGGTAGTGGCATTAGGACATGTAAGGCAGGGAGAGCATAGGGCTGCTTTCTGCAGAACATTCCCTTTATACTCCCCTGCATCCACAGCTGGTGGATCAGGGATTGTGGAAGATGCATCACTGCCAATTCCTTTTAGCATCTGTTTATCAGCCTGTTGTCCATGAACTTGTGTAATCCCTTTCTGAACCTGCTGATTCTGCTGGCCTTCACAGCCTCCTGTGGCAGCAAGCTCCAGATACTCTCTACCTGCTATATAAAAAAGTATGTTCTTTTATCTATTTTAAACTTGTTCCCATAGCAAGAATGGAGCATACTCCTACCCTTTACTGTCTTTTAACTATTTATTTATTCAGAAAGAACCTTTACTCTTGTCTGATGTTGTTAAGTTTCTTTAAAAATTTTTTTAGGGCGACTTTATCAAAAGTTTTTTGGATATTTATGCAGCCTACCTGAACCAAATCATCCTTATGTGCATGCTTGTTGACTTCTTTAAAGAAGCCTAGGACTTCCTTTAACAAAAAGCTGTGTCAGCCCTTTCCAAATACATGACAGATGATGTTACGTCTGTTCTTCAGAGTGCTTTTTACTGACTTACGTGATAGGGAAGGGAGGCTTATAGGCCTGCAGTTCCCAGGCTTTGGGAAACCAATTTCAGGATCACAATATCTTAGCAGTACAGCTGAAGTCACCCAATGTTATCTCCTTTCCTGCCATCCCAGCCTCTCTGATGTTCCTCCTCTTGTGGCAGTTGGTGTTACTATCCTGGTCACAGACTCATTATATTCTTTAGACCTGGAATATCAGTTCTGTCTTAATTACTGAGATTAGCTGATTAGTATGATTTTAAGTACTTTTTAATATATAATAGTAGCCTAGCACTAGAACAGCCTATCTATTCCATGTACTCTTGCAGCCTTTCGTTACAGTGCACACCTGGTTGTTGTTCTGCCACCAAGCATCTGAGAAACCTGGTATGTCAGTTAAAAATAAAATAAAACAAGCCTCTCTTATCTTAGCTAAGAAATTGAGGCTGGCAGTTTCCAGCAGAAGAAAAAGAAGAGAAAAGAATTGCTCTCCTGTCATTTTGTACTGTTATTCTATAAAAAATATCATACTATGAGAAACTACAGTGCCAAAGAGGCCAAATTTCAGTAGCAGTAACCTGACTCAGGGAAATTGGCCTGATTTTGTGAACTGTAACAATTCATTTAATAAGTGTTGTTCTTCTAGTACAGTCAGTCAGTCTGCAGGTACTCTCTCCTTCTCCCCTTTTTCATTTTTTCCCATTGCTATCAAGTAGCAAAAATAAAAGATGAAAATTTATTAGCTGTAGGAACTGCACATACAGTTTTAAAGGCTAGGCAACATATAGTTTTAAAACTCTGAAAAATGACTCTGTAAAATGTCATTGGTCTGTTATTCTCTTAAGTTAACTCCATGCTGGTTTTTTTATAGAGGGTTTTTTTTCTTTTTTCCTTTTTTTTTTTTTGCAAAGGAATGGTACGTATGATAAATAGAGCTTGAAGGAAATTTGAAAGGCTATGTAGTCCATGTTTTTGCCTCAGGCAGGATCAATGAGACTTAAATCATTTCTGACCATTTTTTGTCTAAGCTGCTCTTTAAATTGAGATTTTTTTTTTGGTAGCTCTGCAGAAATTTTGTTTCACTGCTTAGCTGTCCTTAGAGTTGAAATGATGTCTCTCTCCAACCTAAATGTCCCTTGCTGTAATTTAAGCTAATGATGTTTCCACAATGAAAATGGAAAAGTTTATTCTTTCTCTCAGTAAAAACCTTATATATTTGAAGACTGAGTTCAGCCCAAAGTTCTCTTGATGAAACAAGTCCCTTCTTTTTAGACTTTTGACCATCTGTCTTGTTGTTTGCACCCTGATCCTATGTTTATCCAGTTTATTCAGCCAGTTATTTTTAATGCTTTGCACTTACTGGATTGAACTCTCAGGTTTTTTTGAGACCACTTGGAATTGTGTTTCTGTGTTGTCAAGTACTCTTTGGGCTTGGTATCATTGCAAATATAGTAAATCTACCTTGTATTCCATCAACCAAGCCATTAATGAAAGTATTGCATAATATTAGACATAGAATAAGTCCATAGGTAACCTCACTCAATATTGCCTTCCCTTATAGTACCTTCCTTTAAGCTATGGTTTTCAGTCAGTCAGTTACATTTTCCATTTAAGTGAAAATTTCTTAGCTTGCTTGTGGTAACGTCACATGGGACAGTAGCAGAGGCCTTGCTAACGGCATAAGACAGAACTACTAATTCTTGTCCACCATTGGTAAAGCTTACAGCTCCAGGTAAAAGGAAAATTAGCTGATTGGTTTTTGCTTACCCTTGAGAAGCTGTTGGCTGATAGCTATTATATCTCTGCTTACAAATCGTTTGATTTTATGTTCAAGAATTGAGCTCAGAATAATTTATCCAAATTTTCCTGGCTCGTTCTCCATTTCTCCTTTAAAAGGGAACTACATTTGTCCCTTATAGGTTCTCAAAGATCGCTACTAATGACTATGAGATTACTTAAGCATGTTCCCAAGTATTACAGCTGAAAATCATGAATTGTAACATCTCAATTCATGTGGAACTAGAGAAGAACTGTATCATCTCAATAACGAAAATAGCATTATTTGTTTTCTCTTTTTCACACAAGGAAACGCTTTCTACATTGAAGGTGCTAGTGTAAGGATTAGTGCTAGAACAAACTATTTTTCAGGCTATTAATGCAAACGTTGGAGTGACAGTTTTGTTCTATTTGTGTAAAATGTTAAGAGACAAAACAAGTTTACAGACTTTACAGTATCTGCAGAAGAATATTGCAGAGGTATATTGCAGAAGAGAACTGGGCAATAGATTTGAAACTCTTTTTACCGAGGGGAGGATGGCAGGTAATCACACTGGATAATAGTAGACAAAGTTAATTACACTCTCTGTCCTCTCTCTGTCCCTCTCTGTCTCTTAGGATGGGTTTTATTCCTTATCTGAATATTGTCTACTGTTTCATATTTTATAAATAGATACAGATTGGGGATTTTGGGTACAGGATTTAGTGACAAACAACAAAAGAACATCAGGTAGCTGGAAGGATTGATGACAGCAAGTTCAAAGCAATAGCTTGGCTAACCGGTGACTTAGAGGTTGAAATAGTTAACAAATATTTGAAAATATCTTTTCAATAGGGTAGTTTGAAATAGGTCTAAGATTGAATTATGAAGAAGTTAGTACGGATATCTTCAAAGTACTCCATGATGTTGTTCCACAATCGTCATGACTTAAAACATAAATAAATAAATGCGATATGCAACAATGAAGATTTTCCTCTGACATTTGTTTCCTCCAACTCTTACACGTGTGCACGCACACATGCACACACACACACAGTAGCAGTACTGCAATATTGAGGAGGTGCCTTGATTTCAGGTAGGCTCATTGCAGCTGTTTGAAATGACCAGGAGCTGGGGAGCAGATGCAGGGGCAGCTAAGTGGTTCTGCATTCAGTCCGTTGAAACTCATCATGTCTTATTAACTCAGGCGATTCCTGAAAGAAGCCATACTGCTGAGCTGGCCTCCTGAAAGAAGCCATACTGCTGAGCTGGCCTCCGAAATTACGTAACTGTCTATGTTCACAGGGTGCTGTACGTGCAGTAGTACATCTGTCTGGTCTAAGCTAGCTCTTCATTGAATTAGCTTTAGTGTCCCTGCCCCATGGCATATTTAATCTAGGATTCAGGTTAAATCATCCGTAAGTAATTGAGAATTGACTGCCTTTCTGGCGTGCACAGCTCAAATATCAGTTAACTGCTCACTTGCATATCATTGCTGTTCCTGTACCTCCACCCCCTCACTCTCATTCCCCTACCCTGCTGTTCACTCACTCCTCATTCCATCCTTAGCTGGCATTACTTTTTCTGTACCCCTAACTTGCCCATGATTTCTGTGCTTCCTTCCCAAAATATTTGCAGCCATAAAGCTGCATTCCCTGATTGTTGGTGTCGTGCCCAAAACACTTGTATGATTGTTGGTGTCATGCCCCAAATGCTTGCATGCATTTGTGTTGTGCCTGAACTGGCAAGCCTTCTTGCATAGGGGCGCTGCTCAGCATGGTACAGATGCATCAAAGTGGTTCTGTAGGAAGCCGTGTGGATCCAGCTGGTCAGGAATTGTTATGTCCAAGATGACTCCATGTGGCTGGTGCTTGCTTTGCGCTCCTCTCCCGACCTTGTAGTTCCTCCATTGTTGGAGTACCATGTGTAGCAAATACGTTGTATTGGTCTAGCTCTTAAACCACCAAACTTTGGGGGCACCAAGTCCCATCGGCAAGGCAGCATTTGGAAATTAAGTCTCATGTTTCATGCTCTTCTTTCCAAAACGTGAGCCCGAATTCCCTGGCAAGGTATGACAAGGACACTTGTGTGGGAATGTGACAGGTGAATGAGACTGGTAATGACACTGTCCATAGATTTAGGGGCATTAAGCATATTTGATAGTTATGGAGTTTGCCTCAGAAATTTTCTTGCAGGACTGCCTTTCAGCTTATTTTACTTATTTTTCTTATTGGTTAAATCCCTTGTTCATGTAACCCGTCATCACTTCTGTTATCACTGGTGGGTTCTAGGCTAAAATTCTTAGGCAGCCTTAGATAAACTGGATGTAAACTGGTGTTATAAAATGCAACAATTTGTAGTCTACTTGAAGAAATGCCTCAGAGCTGCTGATTTGCTTCCTTAGAGGTTTGTATCTTCGAGATTTGTTATCTCAGATAATAAAAGCACAGATTTCCATGTTTAGCTAAGAATAGAAATTTTAAGAACAGCATCAGCTAAATAACACAGACATTCACAGACTGCATTCTTCAGTTTGAGACTGCTTATAAATATTTGTTTACAAAGAACTATATCTGAAACCTCTCCAGATTTTTCTCCAAGTTCCAGGGATTTTATGTCCAACTTGCAGTGGAACACTGGAGTCTGGGCACTTACAAGAGGCTCTTAGGTTAATGCTGTTGTGGCGGCAGCTGATACTTTTTTTGTGTCCAGTATGAGTAATGAATATGAACCTGCTTTGTTGCTATTTAGGGTCTGAGTGATTGCTAATTTGTGGCTAGAGCTTCAGTTTGGAGTTAATTCAATAAGTGTTCCCTTCAGCCAGAAGTTCTGTGCAGTTGTGCGCATGTATTGAAATCTCCCTTAATGTATCTCTTAATGTGACTTCAGTTGTGTATGGTAGGGAACGGTCCTCCATGGGCAAGAGAGTAACTTAAATGATCTGATTTCCATATCTAAAGTCTGTTATGCTGTGAAAGACAACATTTGAAACATTTTCCTTTGATCTACAGTGACGTTAGAGAACAATAAACCATCATCCCTCAAGAGAACTACTTTGGCATACGCTGTGAATCAGTTCTAATTATTTGTTATCTCTTAAAGCCTGCACATCTGCAGCAGTGAATAATTAAAGTTTGAAAAGAATCTAAAATTTTACAGACTATGATTAAGGTCTTTCCAGTTTTCAGAACTATGTTTGTTTCTTTTCTTCTCTCTCCTTTTTTCTTTTTTTTTCTTTAACATGAGGTTGGACTCAAAGATGCTAGAACAGCCTGATGTGGACACTACTCTACACCTGGAATACAAACTAGAAAAACAAACTAACACCTTAAAACCAGAGCAGTTATCCCACTGTCAGGAATCTATTGAAAAAAAAAATCTTATCATGCATCTTCTCTAATTACCACAGCCTTAATATATGCCCTGCACTGATCTTGGCATTGCGTTTGTTTGGGCTACTGTCAAATTTCCAAATGGCAAACGTGTAACTTTAGGTACCTGTATGCCTACCCCCGCCTTCTTCCATTCCTCAAGTACACACCTCAGAAAAGCAGCCCAGCCATTTTATATTGCCTTTAGCAGCTTCCGTTGCTTTTTGTTAGAGCAGGGGCCCTGTCTCTTTTGTCCTGTGAACGTCCCAGCATCAGGCACACACTGAAAGCAAAATGAGGGTCAGGGAATTACGTTGGCATGGTGGCATCAGAGATGCCTCACAGACTAGAAATGATCAGCCAGTGGCACCTCCACAGCCCTTGCTATGCTTTTGGAGAAAGTAGCTGATCCAGAGTATTTGGAGTGAGATGCCACGGCATTGTCTTAAACTTGTCAATACTGCAGACTGTTTTTTTTTTTTTTAAACTAGAATATATTATGCTGTCTTAGATAAATAAAATGATGTTGCTTTTAGCTGGTTCATCAGGACTGAGATAGTGGCATCTGTTCTGTCTTATGTGTAATATTTCTCTTTTATTTCTTAGCACTGTCATTTATTCCCATTTTTATGATCCTTAGGCCACATTTCTAGAGAGTTCTTCCAATCCCTTGGACAATGGCTACAATTTACATCTTTCCATTTTCTAATGCTGGAAATGAAGGCAGTTAGAAGGGTACTCTGGAGGGATAAAGTAGAAACAACAGAAATGCTAGCTTCTTAAACTCTGTTTTCTTTTGTTAATAATTAATAACTGACAAAAGCATTGTTTACCTTCACACATCTAGATCTCAAGAACAATAAACCTTATTTTTTGTGGCTGGTAAAAAAAAAAAAAAAGCCACGGGAAGGCAGTGTATGTGCATATGTGTATGTGATAATTTTCAAGAGAGGAGAAGGAGAAAGTTTGGAAAGTTGAATAAGAAGAAATTGCCCAGATAGATAGGTATATTTTTCAGCAGCGTAGGCTGAGAAATACCTCCTGCTTTTGCAGGTTGCTATTTGCAAATAGGCAGTGACCTCAGTCTGGAGTCCTTCCAGGATTTGGCTCTTGAAGAACTGCTTGTCACAATCTAGCGATACTGGCATTTCTGTAGGGAGATAGAAATCATTAATTTTAAAAACGTAACACAGTTGGAAGCTGTTGTTTCCACCTCCCAATATGGCCTTTGGGTTGAACTGACTTTGTTATGGTAACATGGAGAGGGAAAGAGGGAGGGAGAGAGCCAGAGTCCAGATGCATCTTAACAGCCTCCTGGTTGAGTTTTCCACCCCTGGAGAATTGACTGCATCAGGCCTCAGCCTATATTCTGTATGTTAGGACATTTTCTTGCATCTTAGTAAAGTTTTATAAGTAAAGTGCAAAAGTATCGCGAATCAGGTAAGGCAAAATTTTCCGATGTGTTAAACTTGAGAATCATTGTTCCAGAGGTTTAAAAACCTCTCTGTGTGGTGCTTCATGAGAAATCTTGTGTCAACACTCGTAAGCTATAGAAACACCTTATCAGCATGAAAAAGTTATCAGTGAAAAGCTCACAGTTAAGCTGGATTAAACAGTAAAGACAATTTTTTTTGGATTAATGAATTATTAGCAGCCAATGCTATAAGCCCTTAGGTTTAGGAGCTAGGATCTACGAGCTCAAAAGAATTACCTCTTACATTGAAAAACAGCATTATAGAAGTGGATGATATACATTCATGCTGTCTTCACAGGTATTTTTCAGCCCTGAGTGACACTGTTATGGAATTGAATGTAGTGGTTTCTGAATATGGTCAGGATTTTTAACGCAAAACAATGTATACTGTACTTTAGTATATAGCTAAAACCCATATTTTTTAGTACTGGGAGGAGCGTATATGTGAAAACAATGCAGCTGAAACTTAGAGACAACAAAGACTCATTTCTTGCTGGAACTGTGAAAGTACTTTGTCTATAAAATGTTCATGTTTGACAGAACGTAACAGGAACTGAGTGTAAATAAAAACATACTGGAAGAGACAGTCTTAAACCTATTCTCATTCTTGTGTCTTAGCAAAAAGTTGACCATATCTAAAAATCAAATTCTGTTTCTCTAAAGCAAGGGGAAGTATTGCAACAAAATAATCTTTTGCAATTCTTGGAAAATATTTTCTGTGGAAAAATGTCAGTATTTCAAAATCAGTATGCAAAGATAATACAGAGGAGCATATTTTCATTTTTACTTTTAAGAATGAAGTTTATTTTAAGCTTATTTTCATTTTGATGTTTTGTAGGGGTTTTTTTTGATGTTTTGTTTATTACATTCATAACTGGGCTGTAATTGTATCACAGGAAATCCTTCTTTTCTTTTGTTTTGACCGGACTGGGATGCTCCAGCCCATTTCCCCTCAGGCTTCAGTTGCTCTTCGGTTACAGAGCAGAATTCAGGGGAATGCTACTGATTTTGAATTTTTTTTTCCTTGGGCTCCATCTTAGATTATTATGATGCATTGCATCATACTTATGTGTATGATATTGCATCATACTTATATGCATACATATATAAGTATGTATGCATACTTATATATACCCATACACATATGTGTGTATATGGAGGTGTGTGTATATATATGTGTGTGTGTGTGTGTGTGTGTGTGTGTATACATATGTATATATAAAAAAATTATTAGCCCCTACTTTTGTTACAGTACTGTCTTTCCACACTCTACCAGTGATTTTTTTTGTTTTCTGTTTGTATCATCAGATGTATTTCTGAAGCTGTCATCCAGATAATAAAACTGTTGTTTCTGAAAAAGAAAAATGCTAATTTTTTTCCACTAAGTAGAAGTGTGTGGCTCCTCTACAAGCTACTAATCAATGCCTGCACCTTCTGCCTCAAGCAATGGTAACAGATGAAATATATTAACTGTTTATAGTAAGAATTCCCCTTGTCTGAACAAAAGATGGCTTCAGTTTTATGCCTAAGTTTATGCTTAAATACTGCTTTCAATCAGAGACTGATTAAATATATTTAAATTGCATTATATCTGTATGAGGGAAAGGAAAGTGAGTGGGACTGATACTCGTTAGAGGAAACAGCTGATGAAAATCTGTCTCAGACAAATTGATATTACAGATCTGAGTTGAAACTGAGTCCAAAATGTATTTTTAACTTCTCATAGATTTGTAGATTTCAAGGTCAGAAGGGACTGATATCACAGAATCACATAGAATAGTTGAGGTTGGAAGGGACTTCTGGAGATCATCTACTCCAACCCCCCTGCACAACCAGGGTCTTCTAGAGCATATTTCCCAGGATCGCGTCCAGACATGTTTTGAATATCTCCAGGGAAGAAATCTCCACAACCTCTCTGGGCAACCTGTGCTCAGTCACCCTCACAGGAAAGAAGTTTTGCCTCACGTTCAGACAGAACTGCCTGTGGTTCAGCTTCTGCCCGTTGCCTCTCATCCTATCGCTGGGTACCACGGAGAAGAGTCTGGCCCCATCCTCTTGACACCTTCCCTTCAATACTTATATGCACTGATCAGACCCTCACCTCAGCCTTCTCTTCTCCAGGCTCAACAGGCCCAGCTCTCTCAAGTCTTTCCTACCATATGAGATGCTCCAGCCCCCTCATCATCTTTGTAGCCCTCCGCTGGACTCTCTCCAGCAGCGCCATGTCTCTCTTGTCCTGGGGAGCCCAGAACTGGGCACAGTACTCCAGGCGAGGCCTCACCAGGGCTGAGCAGAGGGGCAGGATCACCTCCCTCGACCTCCTGCCAACACTCTGCCTAATGCACCCCAGCATACCATTGGCCTTCTTGGCCACAAGGGCACACTGCTGCCTCATGCTTCACTTGTTGTCCACCAGCACTCCCAGGTCCTTCTCTGCAGAGCTACTTTCCAGCAGGTCAACCCCCAGCCTGTCCTGGTGCATGGGATTATTCCTGCCTAGGTGCAGGACCCTGCACTTGCCTTTGTTGAACTTCAGGAGGTTCCTCTCCGCCCACCTCTCCAGCCTGTCCAGGTCCCTCTGAACGGCAGCACAGTCTTCTGGTGTGTCAGCCACTCCCCCCAGTTTAGTATCAGCAGCAAACTTGCTGAGGGAGCACTCTGTCCCTTCATCCTGGTCACTGATGAATAAGCTAAACAGTACTGGACCCAGGACTGACCCCTGGGGGACACCGCTAGCTACAGGCCTCCAACTAAACTTTGCGCCACTGACCACAACCCTCTGAGCTCTGCTATCCAGTCAGTTCTCCATCCACCTCACTGTCCACTCAGCCAACCCACACTCCCTGAGTTTACCTACGAGGATGTGATGGGAGACAGTGCCAAAAGCCTTGCTGAAGTCCAGGCAGACAACATCCACTGCTCTCCCCTCATCTACCCAGCCAGTCATTCCATCAGAGAAGGCTATCAGATTGGTCAAGCATGATTTCCCTTTGGTGAATCCATGCTGACTACTCCTGATCACCTTCTTGTCCTCCACATGCTTGGAGATGGCCTCCAGGATGAGCTGTTCCATCACCTTTCCAGGGGTGGAGGGGAGGCTGACAGGCCTGTAGTTCCCTGGCTCCTCATGTACCATCTATGAAACTATAATCAGTGGACTTTCAAATAGGAGTTCTTATTCCTGCTTTTCAGAACTGTGGCTGACTATCTCCTTTTAAAATGGCAAGTGACCTTGATTTACACAATGCAATTGATTACGAATCCCTTACATTCTTTAATGATCTACTCTGATTTTTAAATAGACCCACTACTTAGAATTTACATCTTTTCTGTTCAAAACTTGCTGTCTGTATTATTGGAAAACTCTTCTCTTTGGTGACGCTTAACATGAGCAGATTCACCCTCTGCAGTAAGCAGTATTGACCAAGGGGTGGCACCATAAATGCCAGAAAAGTCTAAAATTAGACGTAATTGCATACGATAGGCACCTTGAATTCCAGCCTTGACACCCCTGCCCCACTCTGCTGGCACTCTGCTTTTCATCAGGGCAGTTTGCTGTGCTCCTTTGATTTGGCTTTTACCTGCTACTAGCAATTTCTTCAAAGTGTAAAAGCTCCTTTTTCACCCTAAAATCTGTATTTTTGTCCTCACAGGATGCCTTCCTTCACCTGCCTCCCATGAATGCATGCTTTTCTCCATCAGCCTATTCAGGATATTCACTGAGAATGGAGGAAGAGGAGCTGCTCTCTTTCTCTTTCTCTTTCCATTTCCACGTTTGCTCCGTTGGTAAGGCATCCATCCAGGCAGTGAGTCACCTGCTTTCAGAGTCTTTCTCTTCTCCCACCTTTCCGAAGTATCCCTTATATCAGGCTGTCTAATCAGTCTTAAGTCTGCACCTCTTCGGCTGAATCTCCACCGTTGCTCAGGGAAGATTTGGGAATCTCAGGGCAGGAGAAAGAAAGCAAGGGCCTGGGCATTGCGGTCAAGACAACCCATCCCTTGAAATGAGATGAGAGAACTGTGATCTAACAAGTGGTTCTGTTTTGTTTTAGTCCGTCAGTGTCTAGGCATCTTTCCAAACAGCCTTCTGATGGCTGTGTTTCCACCTGGGGCATCCACTCTCCACCAACTTTTCATAGAATAAAGTAACTTGGGGACCTAACTCAGCCACAGTTCCTACTTCAGTCACAAGTGGTAATGCTCGGTTGGCAGCACCTAAATTCATTTCTTGAATTATTCCTGAGTTCCCTACACCACAAAGTGCAAATTGTAGCTTTTGAGTGTTAAATATGATATTTTTAAGAGACCAGGGTCTCTGCGACACTACCAAGACAATTTCATTATTAATAATTTAATAACTCCTGTTGGCAATTGAAACTTGAGATCTTACCTTTGAAATTATTTATAAAGGCAAGACTTGCCCAACTCAGGCTTTTAATAAATCATTTTTACAGTATTCCAGTGTTTTGTCTTCATAGTCTCATAAATTAAATATTTTTGTTGGACTGATATTTTGTCCACGTGATATATGTTTCCATCATTCCTGCACTTGTAATGAAATATCAACAGCATCAGAATTTTTCTTTTCTCAGTTTCTACCTTTTTTTTGTATTGTTGTTGGCCTTAATTAAGTACATAGCTACTGAAATATCACTTAAAATAATATACAACATAAAGGGAGAATAAATGGTAGAGGTAGAAAAAAAGAATGAAAAACAGAAGCATGAATCTAGGAGTAACATACTGAGGGAGGATTTGCATACTAAAACAGGGCTTCGTACTTCCTGTGGTTCTCGTCTTTTAGAGTGACAGTGCGACATGAATAAAGATAAGGATCTAGAAGTTATTAGATCTCAGATAAAATTATTCCAGAGTTATTCCAAAGTTTCTTACCAGACATTGATAAAAAAGGAAAGAAAAACATAGCTAAATAATAAGTTCATTGTAGGAAAAAATTGATGTAGCAGCTTTTGTTTTCTGTTTCAAAAGCAAAACCTAAACCAAACAAAAAAAATTCCCTTTCTTTATTTTAACTTATTCTTGAAAAAAATAGTATTGTAAGGGACTAAAGAAAAACTTCACTGGCAAATGAAGCTGTGTCAAACCATTTTATTCATCTTAGTTGTTAATCGTTCACTACTATTGGAGTAAACTTCCAGTAAAACTAATCAAAGATATCCAGAGGCTTTAGCAGAAACTGAAGAAGACAGTCTGTGTTTTTCCAGAGCATTGAATTGATTCTGGCTAATCTTTTCCTCATAAAATTGGATAATTTGGGGAGTGTCTTTAGACAAGCTTTTAAGTTTCCTTCCCCACAAAAATATCTTTGTTATTTTCTTAATTTGAAATAAAAATACCTGTTTATTTTGCATCTGTTCAGAGGTTCCTGATAGAATTTTAGTTCTAGTCATGACTATTTCATGCAAGATAAACACATTTTATATTTAAATATGTGACAAGATAATGAACCTTTAACTTTGTTATTGGAATACATTGACAAGTACAATTTTCATTGGCTCAGTCACAAACAGGAAGGCGTTCACACTACCATTACCAGAAAAAAAAAGAAAAGAAAAGAAAAGAAAAGAAAACAGGAGAAAACACTAAAGCTGCAGCTTTAAGAAAAAGGACAGCTGACGTCAGTTTTCTTGGTTATACATATTGGTAGGCCCAGTGATAAAATCCTTGCTCTGGAAAACATAGGTCGTAGATGAGGAATAAAATAATAAATGTTGCAAGTCATGTTTTACAAATGGTAACTATGCACTGAGAGACTTCTGTTCTGCTGACTAATGTAGGAATGGAGGCAGCTTTGTAGCCCCTAAAACTGAGTCCCATCCATTAAGTAAGTAAGTTTTTTATTCTGGTTGCCTGAAAGGCCATAAAGTATCATGTAGTAGTTTTGTCTGACTGCTTATGTAATCAGATGATAGAGAAATAAAGCCTTTATATTTTATTGCAAACTAATGCAGTATCAGACAGCTGCATTGTATAGGGGGAAGGGCTGTAATTTCACACACAATTCACTTTTCTTCATGTTTACTTCTAGAGCTGTAGTCGTATTTCAGTCTTGAGTCCTTATACATTGCAATCTATCACCATATTATTTTAGTTGAAGTGATTTTCCTGTAGCCAAACATCAGAAATTTTAAGTTTTGTTCTACTAGTTACAAGTACATCTTTAAGTTTTATTCCTTTTTTTCTGATGATGGTTATTTTATCTGAGACTGACTCATTTGCAAACCGTGCTGAGCCATCATCTTTTCAATTTCTCCTCTCCATGTTTTCTCCATCCAGTCCACTGGATGGACTCCAGTGGAAACTATCAAGACAGCAAAGTTGGAATGAGTAAGCTACTGATGGTTTGACCCCCTTACTGCGTATGCACCATATGTGCAAAACAGCATAGTCAGTGTGCTTCCTGTGTGGTGTCCCCCTCTTCAGTGCTTGCTTTCCCATAGATGGTATCTGAGATAGCTGCCAGTGGTCATCAGTTTGGAAGATTTTACTATGTGTTATTGTGGGAATGACACAATCTGTCAAAAAATATCTTATCTGAGGATCTCATTTAGCCCATAATAGCTAAAATTCCCAAACTGCGTAGTGTTCCTGAAGACTCTGGACTGATTTTGGCTCACCAATAATCCAGGAAACCTGGTAACCAGTCCTCTCTTACCCCATATATTGCAGTGTGAAGTACCATGACAATTGTTAAGATCAAGCTGAATTCATTTTTTAGACACATAGTTTTAGCTTAGCATTCTAGCAACTCTTAGTCTAATTGCTGGTTCCAAGGAAACCTGTAGAAAACCTGTATCCTTTCTGTAGCTTGAATAGATCCTTTCTGGAACACTAGCATAAAAGGGAAGCACTGAGTTACAGGTTAGCTCAGCAAGAACGTGCCATTGTAAACACCATACATAGACAAGCGCTGCAAAGATTTTGGAAATCTTTGTCTCTGTTTAAGTATTATTCTCTTGAAAAGAAGTGTATTCAGAGAGTCTGAGTTTAGAAAGGTAAAGGTTCTTTGTTTCAATTGAGCTTCTTTGGTTACTTCCTTTATCTTGCATTGGTATGTTTAAATGGACCTCCTTGTATCAGATTATTCTTTCTTTTTACCTTTGACCACAGGTAAAGGATGATAGAAATGCTTTAAGTGGGCAAAACAGCTACAGTGGGGTTAGTTCTTATCAGGTATCCAAAATTAGGCTTATGTAAATTTCACATATGGGTAGCTGCCTCTAACATGTTCTGACTGGAGATCCCTGTCTAAGAGATCCACTGCACTGTATCCTGATGTCTCTGCAGCCAATTTTCCAAGTCTGAAAATCTTTTCAGCTTTGAGTGAATTTCAGTTTGCTTCCACCTTTTTAGCTCTGAGGCTGGAGCATGTTCTGCTTTGCTGGACGTGCTTTCAATCATCCTGTCTTTCTCATGCAAACAATGCATATGCCACCTTTTTCCCAAGATCAGTACCTAAACTGGTCCTCTATGAAGACTGTAAAAAATCTTGAAGGGTCTTAGCTGATTTTGAGCCTCCCAGGAAGACTACTCCTTGTACCTTAAAAAAACTTGTGCTCCTGACCCAGGTTGCATGCGATTTTCCCTGCCTGTATCCACATATGTGCGTGGATACTCACCCTGTATGTGGATGAGTAGAAGGGTATCTGCCTCCTGCAGTTCTGAAGCAGGAAAGCTGATTTTCCTGTGAGCTCAGATTTCTAACCCTTTTTTTTTTCCCTTCTACTGTTGTTGAATCCCCTTTCCTTACGGATCTTGCTTTGGTGTGGTTCAGGAGAGCCTTTGGTTGGTCTCAGCCAAAGTCCTATCTGTTGATTAGCTAATGCTGCTGGTTTTCCCAGGTGGTGTCTGCTCCCAAAGTCCTTTTCTATAGACAAATGGGGAGCAGGTTGGAAAGAGAAAAAGGGAGACTTCTCCCAACTTCAGACATCACCTCACATTATTGGTCAAAGCCCGGAGATCCAAATTAATTACTCTCGATTCTCCTTGGTTTGGTTGGTGTACAGTAACAGCATGTTGTAATACAGCATTTTTCACAGTCCTAACTTCCTGGTACTAACCAGAATTTCTAAGTTGTACGGAACATCAGACCTTTATAATACCATCAATATAATTTGTAGATGGACTGTCACAAAAAGCATACAAGAAGTTCCGTGATTCATTTTCATGAGTTTAGTGAGGCACCTAATAAGCTGTCACTTGTGTCTTTCCCAAAGCATCACTGAAGCAGTTGATTTATTCACTAAGCCAGTGGTGAAGGCTACTTAGGCAATTTTGGAGTGGACCCTAAGTGCATATAAAAATATTTCCTTTTGAAAACTTAAACTACATAAATTACTCTGGCCACAGTGTTGCTTCTGTTAACGTTCTGATTTTCCTGGCAGGTGCCAATCAGCTAGCAATGCTGCCAAATAGTAATTCTGTTTCTTCCTATTTTCTTAAAATTATATACACTTTGGAGGGAAGACACAAAACCGTTAAATAGCCAAAACGAAATTTATCTTAAAAAGGACACTCTGCCAAACCAGATTACGTACTTCCATTATTTCATAATTTTATCTTTAAACATAGAGAGTGCGTAAGGGATTGTTTTCTCTCATATTCTGTTTCTGCTTACTGACAAGAAAAAAATTTCAAATCGTGCTTGGGTGGAATAGCTTAACAAAACCAATTTTATTATGCAGATGAATTGTAGGTGTTACATATTTACGTTTTCTGAGCTTGTATGCTTTTGTATGGATTTGTGGTCCACTGGGACAGTTGTGGTCCACTTGATCATGTCATTAAACAAGGTTGGTCGTGGGCCAAAACAAAACATCAGAAACAGTTGGGAAGATTCAGTCTTTGGCCATGTGTTGATTATGGCAAAATGATGCTTCCAGTTTGCTCTTAATGCAGAAAGTCTGTTCTAAATTTCCTTTTTGCTCAAACATAATCTTTGGCTCAATCACTGTTAGCTTTCTTACCTGGAAAAAAAGCAAAAAAAACAGACAGCAAGCTATATGTGACTGGTGGCATGTAAATACTTCAGAAATCTGCAAAGACATGATACTCATTACCACTGCAGAGGACCATTTAGATGAACACTGAAAAGAAATTGTGGGACCTGCTTTACCCAATAATCTTTCATTTTTTATGGCATTTTGATTCCATTGTTTTCAGAGACATTTTTTCAACTTACACTTATGTAAAAGAGGTATGAAGCAGGCCCAGAATCTCTCTAAAGAAACATGTAGACCCAAGCACAGCCATGTAGATTGTTACAGAACACCAACTTTAGCTTTTGTTTACATTTGACGTGGAGCAAAATCCTGTTTGTGCTGTGAGAAAAGTTACTTCTGATACTAAATAGCCAACACCCATAATCAGCTCCAGCAAGTGATTAGCTGAACACTTAAGATTTGACATCGTCATGTAATTCAGATATTCCAGTTTAATAAAGTTTGCCATCAAATCAAGATAGAACTATAAAAAAAAGGGATAGATTATAGAGGTCATGTGATTATTTTATATAAGCTACAGCACACATGGCTCGAGTGACAAGTATGCCGTTTGTAGCATGCTATACATTATAAAGCTAATGAATGCTTTAATTCCCTGTCTTAATCCCTCCAGTTCCACCAAGAATTTGTCACGTTTCACCTATTTCAGTTTTTTCACTTTCTTCTTTAGCAATTTTTATGCAAGCTATTTCAGTTTCTGACTTAAAGAATTTGTTCCTTATCTCAACCCTCCTTTTGTGTAAATAAACCATAAAAGTTAGGAACCTGAAAATTAGATTTTTCTTTTGAGCACCTGCTGTCCACAGGTGTGGAAAGATTGTTGAAAGTGAATTACACCACTTTCTAACAAAATATAGGCAGGTTTGACGACTGTATCTCACCTTTCCATTATTACAGTGTCACCAAGTACTATTATGTTGGCATTCATAGGTATATGGAAGAAAAAAATTACTCTTTAGGGGTGTAAAGACGTATATTTCTGCGACCTTGGATTACAGTGATCCTTGTTCATTGTTGACCTACTCAGGTTATACTACATTTATTATTTAACAGGAAATCTATTGATTAAAATGTAGCCTATAATGTTTTGCAATATGCATTCTTGTGCTTTTACAGAATATTAGGTAAGTGAAAATAAAAGCATATTGTATGGACAGGAACACAAGTGCTTATAACATAAGAATTCTTTCAGTGTCTATGACTCTCTTACTCTTTGTACCAGTGTTTTCTGTGGGCTGATATGGACTAAATAGATTTCTGTTTAACTTATTTTGAAAATCCTTTCATAAGACGTTTTATTTTTGTATTATCCATTATTAAATAACACAGAAGATTTTTTTTGGTGTGCGGGCATTCTGAATCAGAGGCATCTGGTTTGTTGCATCTGCTGTGCCTCTACCAGAGTGTCACTATTAATGAGTTTTTCTTCCCTTGACCATTGGAAAAATGTCTTCTAATAGTTTCCACTGAGTTTCCACTTAAAGATCCAGTTTTCTAACACTGAATATTTGGCTAGATTTGTAGCAGTTTTTATGAGTATCTCGATATATGTATTGCCTCTGATTTCATTTTCTGAAATCCAGATAATTTCAGCTAATACTCTAAAATTGTCTAAATATTTTTTCTCAAACTAATATTTTGTCGGTTTTTTAGTCTATATTTATTAAAACATATCTCTTTTTAATATAACTATTGGTGTTTTCATTATACACAAAGTCAGTTTGCATGGTTATTCTATTCAATCATAGAATATTTTTCTGAACATGATAATACCTCAAGATAAGTAGAGCTTAAGCGCGTGCTGTTTACTTTTATGCTACAGGATCACAGAAGACTCAGGAACGATATATTTTAGCAGCTGTTTCTGCTGTGGTTTCCGTCAGGGTTTTTTATATGGAACTCAGATTCCACATGGAGTGTGCATTTACTGAGACCTTAAAATTGTACCAGGAATTGACTGAGTACGGTTCTAGATAGACTGTACTGAATCAGGGAAAGGAATATATTAATTTGAAGAACAATGTTTTTCTCATTATTTTGAGAGATCATTTTTCTAAGACTCAGGAAAAAAAGCATCTGTTCTATATTTATATATTACTGTCTCCTGACAGGTCCAAGAATCTTGAGACCTGTTCATAGTGCTGTAAGGACTCCAAGAGGTCCTTTTAGAGCTTTCAAAAGTATCCTTCGTTACAACCAACAGCAAGTAATTTTACTCATGATAAATGGCAGAGGGAAAGATGCCTTCAAAGTCCATTTTGTACAAGATTGTCATCTCCCTGAGAAAACAGTAGAGCTAGCAAATGTCACTTTAAAGAGGTGTTGCCATTTTTCTTTTTCCTGAGTTTCCAGTTCAAGAAATATAGGTGGGCCTTGTGCTTAAATCGTTCTATACAGTGTTTTAGTACATATCGTTTCCAGTCACTCGTTTTTCTACTCACTGAGTCCTTACTGAGCAGTCCTTGCCAATTACTTTGTTTCTTTCTCAATTTCATGTAGCAGAAGCTTTTTTCCATAGTGCGAACATAGTATTTACTCTCTGCTTGGGGATTCAAGCTGAAGCCAATAGATCATTTTGCTTTCAGTGTACAATGTATGAAAGATGTACTCAGGGAACATTAGGGAACAGTTTGGGAGTCACTACTGGCATAAGACCTTAAGATAATTGCATTTACTTTTCCTCTTCCAGACAGTTTCTAGGTAGAGGAAGGGGGGAGAAAGAGAGAGAGAGAGAGAAAGGGAAGCAGAGAGAGGAAGTATTACTTTGGAGGCCACACAATTACCAAGCATATTTGTGTTTTTATGTTCCTTCTGCACAGTCCATTTTAGTAGTGTGTATAATGCAGGTGTAGTTAGGCAGAAATGGGACTGACTCTTGTATCGTAAAAGTCATGTCACTAGTAACTTGTCTTTCCAGAAAATGGAGTCCCATTGAATCACACAGATATCTAGAAGCAGTAACTGCATCAGTATATTTATGCCTTTTGCTTGAGTGCTTTCACTAAACAGAGACTTCTAATGAGACATTTGTTCTTCCTTTAATCATGAAAGCTGGTGATTTAACTGCATGTGTTTGCATGCAATGCAATTAGTGCATAAGTGAAAGTACCACCCAAACTTATTTGGGCATGAGTTTAGAAAGCTAATTATAAAAGATTTGCAGAGAACTAACGATACAGAAGTTAAAGGCAAGAATTTCACATGATACAGCTATGGTTGTGTCTTGAGAATTGCCTTCCTTTCTGAAGAGTTCTAAACGAATAGAAATGAAACTGATTATATGTGCTGTAGTTACTGGAAGTGATATTCACATGTTCTTTTTTTACTTCTTACCTTCAATTTGGTGAAATTATGTAACTCTTTAATCCCAGGTTAGATGGCCAGATTTAAGATCAGATTCTACAGGTCTTTTTGATGCAGAGCAGTCAGTGAGCAACAGCTTTTTAAAATAAAGTACGATTATTAAGGATAAAAGTGTTCTAAGGGAAAAAAGATTTTTAGACCAATAAAACAATTCATATACATAATCTATAAACAGGTGAGCATGCTTACAGGTTTTCTAACCATTGTCCACATGAGGATCCTGAAAAGAAATATTCTCCACTGATCTTTCTTGTCAGCTTGTGTAGCTACTATACCATTGCTACTAGCTATCTGACAACATACTGTTCTGTCCTGGTGACTCAAAATGGTGGACAGGACAAAGTCACTTTTTAATAGTTTAATAATCAATATTGCTATATCCACCTTCGAGGTCAGGAAAAACTACCTACCATATTTTCTGGAAAATGAAGGACAGGAACTTGAAGTTGGTAGATTTGGTCCATGTCTTTCAAATAGATGCTTAGATGCATCTTTTCTGGGAAAGCATTGAACTGATTTCCTGTTTGGTCTTCCCTAATCCTTTCATATAAGTTAAACTGACAGATTTAGATGCATACATCTTATATACCGTACTTTTGTTGACTTCTCATTTGTTATATCTAGTCTATCTAGTCTTACATTGGCTTTAAACCAATAAAGAGTAATTAGACAGTTGTAAAACATTAAGAAATTATTAGTTAGCTATCATGAGCTACTAGAAAAATCCTGTGTAATATGATAAGAATGTAAACTCCTGTATCTTTAAAAAGATACACTGTAAAACCTAAGAGAATATGAAAGAGTAATGTCCCTTCTGTAGCTTTATAGAGGGAAATAGCTTACTCTTGCATAATTTGGTTTGTTAAAAAAATGAGAAATGATTGTTATTCTATATTTAGCTTTATAGGTTATTTTTTAGTGATCATTTCAAATTATGCTTGATTTTTATATAAAGAGTAGTGACCATACTTTGAAGGTTTAGACCAAATTCTTCATATTATTTGAGGCAGCAAAAAATCTTTCTCTTTAAATCAAACTGGCAAAAATAAAATTCCCTATATACGGTCTTCTCAACAGCTCTACATGTTTTGTTTGTTTGTTTTGTTTTTGTATTTGTGTGTAACCAGGCAATACTACAGGATCTGGAGCAAAGACGTCCCCAGCTGGATGAACTCATAACTGCAGCACAAAATTTAAAAAACAAGACCAGCAATCAAGAGGCCAGAACAATAATTACTGACCGCAGTGAGTGGTGATTCTACTCTCATATGATGCTCGGGAAATTCACAAGCTATTGTGATACTTGATAAGCATAGCATTTTTCAGACACTCCATGTATTTACCATGAGAAGGAGAGTTCTATCAGGAGGCAGTTCTCATACAGGTTTCCTAAATTACATATAGAGTAAATGCAAGTGAAAGTGATTATCTGTTTCTCTTTTTTTGTCTTAATTTCATATTGCTTGTCTTCACTGTTAAAAACGCAGTGCATAAAATACAGAATGTGCTCACTGTAGGTAATAAAATACATTTATTCTTAAAGGAAAAAAAAATGAATTAGTAGAGTGTAGCCATGAGGTAAGGAGCTTTCAGTTCCATCCCCAGTGGTGACAGTCACAACCTCTTGTTATATCCCCCTGAGTTCACTCACAAGTCCTAGTATTCTGATAATGTTTATGTCTGCATTAGTTCTTCCCTCCTGGCATCCCTTTTAGGAATAAACCAGTTGTCTGTGCCTGAGATGTAAAGATGAGTAGACCAAGTCTTGTTCTCTCTGTCTTACAAAATCCTCCAGTGCTAGAGAAGTGGGAGTGTCACCCTTGGATGCTTTCATGTCCTTGCGCCCTTCACCGTAGCGTAAAACACAAACTCTCAAGATCATGTTATTAAAACAGCTCTCTGTGATGGACTGTTACAACTCTTTGGTTATTATTTTGAGTGCTCAGGACTAAGGAACACACAAAATTAATATCTTAGGATCCTGGAGGTGCCATGTGGCGTCTAGAGGCCAAATGCTATGCGTGTGAACGCAGCCAGTCCACTTCAGGTAGAGTTAGCTATGACCAGTGTGGATGCAGACAGTTCTGTGCATCTTGACCTGGAGGCCAGGGATTATTTTCTGGAATGGATGACTTTCTGGGTGTAGATATAGGCTAAACTTCTCTTATCCCATAATTCTGAAAAAATATTCATGACCTCTTTCATTTTTTTTTGCCATCAGATGAATACTTTCCATGATGTTGCAAAATTATATAACAAGTTTGGGCTCCACTGTTGGTAGTAGCTACTGTGCTATAGACTCGATGCTATATAAAATAACAACATTGCTTAACTGTTATTCTCTTTGTGACCTTGAAACATAATGTTATTGAGAGAGGAAAGCTATATTTATTTTATTTGAAGTTTGAGAAGAAATGGATATCACTTGCATGTTACATAAGAACCAGTTCCTGTCTGACATGCAGATTAATTTTAGAAGTAAATGTCTGACATGCAGATTAATTTTAGAAGTAAATGTTCAGTTGAATTGAGATAGGGTCTGTACATAAACCTTAACTTTAGAGCTCTGTTCAAAGCGAATAGATGTATTTCTCCTATCAGTGTTTTCTAGTATAAATTTTTAATTTTTATTCCATGAGACAAGTCTTCTGAAAATAAGAATTGTAGACTTCACATGAAATGCAAGCGTATTTCCCATAAACCCTAATATGAATTGTATGCATGAGTAAATTTCCTTCTGTTGGAAAACTGCACTTCACCTCAAGTGAAATTGCCTTATAGTTTAAATGCTTCTTTCTTATATAGCAAAAAAGGAAAGCGAACTACCAGACTCTAAAACGTGAAAGAATATAGGGCAAACAAACTACATTAGAGCTTTGCATCTGTGGCTAGTAGTGTGGTGAATGTATTTTACAGTATGATTTCTTTAGATTTCATTTATAAGAACTGCCAAACTCATTGATTTATTCTGAATTTACTGTACACAAGATTCGTTTTTGCCCTAATAGAGCAATTATTTTTCTATGTGGAAAGTGTCAATGTCCTTGGCTGTAAAGCTTCTGCTTACAATGCAGTAGACAGAGATCATTAGCAGGTCTGTGTTCTTTCAAGTACATGTCTGGCTGTTGAATAGCGCCTCCCAAAGTTTGTCTTATTGTTAATGAAATAATTTTAGACTAAGCAAAGTATTTATTGTTGGGACTATACAAGGTCTCATAGTTTCATAGGGAAGCTCATAGCAGCTGTGACAGGACTAGTGCCTCTGCAGTGTAGGAGACTATAGAAGACATATAATAAGGCAGTAACAAGTCAATATACAAATATACCGAGAGTTAGCAAAAACAAATTTACAGTGTTAGAAAACCAGAAATACCAAAGTAATTATGAAATATACTTCTGATCTTGCTAGATACTGGAGATGTTAGAAACTTTAAATAGCAGACCTTCCGACGGCTGTGTTCATACACATGCAAAAGATAATTGTGAAGAACCTTTCTGAGGTTTAACTTTGCAAGTAATTTACATCCCAATTTTATAACGTGGTGTTGCTGGCTGTACAAGTGATAGAGAGGAGGTATGAAAATGAATATTTATATATCGTATGAAGACATAATCTCTTACTCACTAAAGACTCCCTTTTCAAGATTATAAGAGAACACAGTAACACACATCTTCAGCAATGAACTCTCAAAATATCATTTAAGAGGTTAGTTAAGTTCTGTTACATTAAGCACATACGTAATAGCAATAAATATAAGCATTTCAGGGAAGAATATTTTGATCAATAATTACACTATTGGGACTAAATAATTCCTTTTGAAATTTATTTTGGTAGTTTTCTAAAACACATCCACAACTGTATGAATAATTTATAGAGGAAGTATTGCCGAAGTTCTGTTATTTTTTTAAAAGAGAAAAGCTATATCCTTTAATTGGTTGTTAAGAGAGCTGTGCTTGAAGTACTGTGAAAAGAGTCTGAGTGTCTCTGTGCAACTCCATAGAAAGGCCTTTATTGAATGGTTTGCTGTATTTGACAGCTTTATGGCAAAATCATCAATTCATCAACACTTTCACAACAAAGTGTACAGAAACTCCATAATGAATTACAGCCATGCTGTTGTTCTCGACGTCTTAATGAAATAGCAGTATTGTACTGCCATCCATGTGATTTTCTCTCAGAGCTATTGAAAACAAATAAAGAATTTACCACTTGAAAAACCGAACTCACACATTCATAATCTGAAATTTGTCACTCAGTAGTCACACTCCTAGTTATGAAGATGGTAAGAGAAAAGTGAAAGAGGGAACTGTATTTGTATACAGTTTCTTTGCCGACTTATCTCGTCGATCTTTGATAGCTAAACTATTGAATAAACCCCAATATTCTCTGGATTACGTGTATTTCAAGACCTTCTCAGAACCTGATAATAGTTTTCCTGTGTCATAAAGTTACAATGTTTATTAATCATGCTGATGATCATCTTCATAGCTGAAGCTTTAAGAGTTTAATTGTTCTTCCTATGAGACTTCTATGCCAGGGAAATGGAGAAAGAGGGAAACTGTTTATTGTTAAACATAAATGTCAAGAAGAACTGTGGCTTTGAAAGGGGTAGTGCGTTACTGTAAAGACTGCCTTATTTGAAAGCACTTTCTTGGCACAACTTGGCAGTTACAGGATTTGTAGGAAAGTTATGGGACATTTTAAGAAGGAGTAAGAAGTTATTTTAGAACATGACAGAGAGTTTTCCTTTAAGAGCAGAAAACAATGTGCCCCAGAAATGTCTGAATGGTTGGAGAATTAAAGTTATATACCATTTCTCAGGCTATGTATACTGGAAGCATATGGCTCAGTCAGTGATCTGAAGTCAAAGGTCTAAACTGCCTACTTTAAGTGTTGTAGTGCTCCCCTAAAATATGCCACGCTACAGGACGATGATCTTCTAGTTATGTTCTTGAGTGAAAGTGGCCCAACTTATTTAGTACACCCAGTGCTGCTGAAGACTGATGTGTTAATCAGTGCTAAGCGTGAAAGATTTGGGGTATGCCATCACCTGATAAAAGGAGATCATACCTCGGGGATCATAGCCTGGGGAAGGATTTGGTATAGCGTGGTAGGAGAGCTGGTATTTGACTCTCTGTTTTGTATCCGTTTTTTTACCCTCTGTCGGTTGTCATTTAGGGACTGAGCAGTAGAGGTAGTCAGTCAGGACAGAGAGGAAAGAATTTTTCCAGTGTATAGTGCCAAGGAAAAACCGAGCTTTAAGTATTTTGTGATTTATTCTGTTGTTGCCTAAACAGTTTGGGGTCTGAGGTGATGGGGGTGATTTTAGCCAAAGGGCTAAAGCTTATATAAGTTTAGCCTCTCTAACCTTCAACCTATGCAGTCAGCAATTAGAGGAAGGTAACTGTTGCCCAGAGCTGTGAGCAGACACAAAAGAACAGAAAGTCTTATTTACAAGCTGTCAGCAGGTAATTCCTTTCCTCCAGTGCTGTTGCCTGCACCCCTACTAAGATAAGTCCTATTAATAGTGGTGTTAGGGGCGTCTTTCCTTCGTTTATGCTCAAGAGGAGGCATAATTTAGCAGACTGGTTTTATGTAACTGCCTGCCTTTGTTCTCAATGTCTTTGTGAAAATCTTTGACTCTCATGGAAATTTGCATGCATTTATCAGTTAGAAGGAGTCGTCTTTTCTAGGTTAAGGAGAGCAGTGTATTCAGGAAAAGCAGGTTTACTTGCAAAAGTGTGATGACTGAAACGTGGAGGGAAGGAAGTGCCACACAGGATGAGATTCCAGGTCCAACTGACCTAATAGGTAGTCACTGAAACTGGTGATAGTACCACATCCTTCTGAAGAATATTTAAGAACACAGTACTGGGTGAATGTGAAGTAATCTCACAGCTCCTCTTTCCTGTCTTGTATTTCTTTCATATCTTCAACAATTAGAGAAGTATTAACATAATTTTATTGAGATATTTAACTGACTAAATCTCTGACAAGAATTTGCACTTCTTCAGGAAAGCAAGCATAGGGTTATTTTGGTGTTTTCCATGTACTTAATAGTGTCCAATGTGAGACTTCCTATTTACACTGTTGCAGTAAAACAACCTGTTTTTATTGCATTTGATTTAAAAATTGAATTGTCTCATTTTGAGAATATTAATTAAAAGATTTGTATGAAATACTTTCAAATCTGAAAATAGTAACTGCTGAAGAGACTTAACTGAAAGTGTATATTTTTCAGTGATAGAAGAATCTTCCAGTAACTTGTATAGTGGCCAGATAATCTGGGAACAACTGTTTTTCTTTTTGAATGAGATTGAAAGGCTCAAAAGTCAGGTTTTCTTTGTTAAAAAGAGTATGTTTACTGTTAAAAATTATACTTATGACATCTAGTCCATACTTTTGGCCTATCTCTATTGCAAGTAAATATCTGAAAGGATCAAGTTCAAGGAATGAAGAAGAAAGGGAGGGAAACACCTCTCCACTATGTATAACTGTATTAGTATTCTACATTTTAGGTGCCAAAGGAATTTTTTTTCAAAGTTAAAGACCCTCTCTATAAGGAATTTAAATTCTATATCTACTGATGAAATTCATGGCTGTGTTTCTACAAGATCCATTTGGCCAATCTGTAAGTTATTGTTTAACCTTAAATTCTGTGAGGTGCTCAAGATCATAGTGCCTTTTAAATAGAGGATTTATTTTTCCTGCTGAAAGCTAGGATTATTTCTTATGTTTGAAGTCTGACAGTCTCAAAACATTGCATCATATAATTTAGGTGTATTCCCTTTTTACTTTAGGGGCGTTAGTAAGCTCTGTTTTAAATGATAGTATCTCATTCACAAAAAAAAAGCCTTTATCTTCCTTCTTTCCACTCTTCTGAAATAGATTTTTGACATTTTTTTCTTGAACTTTTAAATGTTGACGTTCAAACAGTTTATACAAGCACCAAGAAAATTGCTTGTATTTTAATATTAAATTTCCTAGATTTTTGTGATCTTTTTTCTTTTTAGTGTTTACTTATATATCTTGATTTAGGATTACTTTTTGCAGGAGTTCTCTTTGCCAGACACGTGATATTTTCAGGTAAAGTAATACGTAATGTCAGCATTTTGATGTCAACATTCATAATTTCCTTTGTCAGAACAGAAATCCTCAGAAGATTATAAAGTCATCTTATATTTTGCATTTGTTTTTGGATTTGGACAAGATGATAGAATTTAATGAGCATTTAGACCTTTGGGAAATCGTGCGATGTTCATAGATGGTTTTCTGATGGAAAACCCCTGAAGTACAGTTGTCAGGAACTGCTGTTGCTCTTCTGCTTCCATCTATATCAAACTGATTTCATCAGTTCCTCACAGTTACACATACACGTTGTACCTTCATGCCTGTATTTAGTTTTATATATTTTACAGGTGATTGTAATAATCTAGAAAAACTCTGAAAACCTAATCTGTCTTTCATGTCGGTTCATGTGGAACTGTTTAGAAAGTGCAATGCAGCGTTGTGAAAAGACTCTGAGACTAAAAGCTGGCTAGGCTGCTTTGCTCAGGGTTATGAAGGTAGAACATTTCACTGACGCATAGTGATTTTAGGACAGAAAAGAGGAAACACATGAGCATTTTGATGTGGAGATAAACCAGAGCAAGGCTGTAAATCTTTACATAACTGTATTATGGAGGTAAAATCTGGTAAGAACAAGGAGGGTATTCTCTAGTAGAAATCTCTGTATGTCTCAGTGATCAAGATCAGGTGTTTGTTAGGTGACATTACATGTCATTCAAATGTATATAACAGAGCTGGTATGCGCCTGGATTTCTCCCCAGCATGGACTCTAAATAGGGCTAGGGTGGATGCAGCAGATGCTACGCACACCTTTGTCCTTGGCAACCCATGATATTCTGGTCTCCTGCCTTTCAAAATCAGATCTCTAGTCAGGTCTAGAGAATTATGAAAAGAAAGTAAACATGAAATGGAGATTTGCAGGTAACTTGAGAGGTAAGTTGACTTTAAGGACAAAATGCTGTTACCTTGAAATTTGTAAGAGTTCTGCTAGAGCAGAATTTCTCAGACTGTTCCATAGTCCTTTTCCATCCTTCCCAAATTACAAGCAGTGAATTGTGCCATTCTCTTCTCTCTCTTTCGTTCAGATATATTTAGCAGTAAGACCTGTCTCAGGTGTGGCCCATCATATTTTCCGATGAATATTTGTAAGTGGCTTTTTGTAGGCAGACATGGGTGTGCTCTGCCAGTGCTCCTAACTATGAAGTATGTGACTGCAATTAATATAGCACTGAGTCCAATCTGAGAAGTGTATTACTATATTTTCAGGAGTGGCTGCGCTATTCAGGCAGCTGTAGGACTTCCAGATTGTTTGCTAATACAAGCAGACTCACAGGCCGTTTTCTGCACTTGTACAGTGTTTGTGTGCCTTCTTGTTCTTTCTCTGTTTTCTCTCCTCTTCTTTCTGTCTCCCATGTGGTAAATGTTGTTTTACATAATCAGTTTAACTTAATTCCTGTATTACTTCTTCCCTTTCTGTTCTATTTGTACCGTTTTGTTACACTTTCACTCTGGCTCTGCCCTCCTCTGCTTACCTCATCTTTCTAGTACTTTTTGGTGAAAACTGCTATAGTTAGCTCAGACCAGAGCTCTGTTTATAGTTTCACTATGTGAGAGTAGACAGGAAAATTTTATCAGGTTTAGAGATGGGTGTGTAGATTTACTCAAAAGCGTAATAGCCTCATTCATCAGTTAACTTCCTGGTGTTTTTCTTATTTTGTACAGGAAGTGATTTTTTGTTTTTCAGATTACACACATTAAAAAATTAGCTGCATAATAACATTTAATTTTAGACATTAACATAATTTCCTTAGATTTGATCTTTCCTGCTTTTCAGACATCATTCGAGACATCTCTGAATTCTTAAGTTTAATAAACCTCTAACAGTTTGCAGAAGCGAAAAGAATAACGTATCTGTGCTTCTCTGGTGGCTTTTTGGTTGAAAATTCTGTGCATTGTTCTAGCTGAGTATGTTGGAAGTAAGTTATAAAGGACAAAGAAATGTGCTACCATAGTGACAGAGATACTGTTCTGTGAATTGGTAGCTACCTTCAGGATGGCTTTTATCAGTGAGAAATCACAGACTGCTTTGAAAATGATGGAAGTGCTGACCGCCTTCCTAGGAGATTAAATATGGGAACAAGTGATTTTGTTTTCGTTTAGCTGGAGCACTACCTGGCACCCAAATGCTAATATAAACACTTGAACTAGTGATTCATTTAATTGTGTCTACAATTTTAATGGGTAAAAGAAGAAGCAGAACAAGGATACTAAAAAATTCCAGGATATCAGGAGAAATCCTAATATGCCTAATGGAGATTGGGAGAGAGCGCTTTTACTTGAGAGAGTATGCCAAAAAGGTGAGCTTCCGAAACAAAGAAAGAAGAATTTGTGTCTCTGCCTTGTAAATTTATAATTGTGTCAGAGTACTATTTTCTGTCATTCTCAGTTTTCTCAGACTTCTCTGGAGAAGTCTCTTAATTTCATTATGTTCAATTCTTTACATTAGAAGGTGGGATAATAGTTGTTATGCCCCAGCTTCTATCTGTCATATGTACTCAGAAGACAAGCTTTTTTGGACTACTTTGCTTGAATAGTGACAAATACAAGTTCTTGCTATTTTGGCCAGTTTGTTTTGGTGTCGTACTGCAATAGAAATGTACAGAATATTGCACAGAATATTGTAAATTTGACTAGAAGCAGAAATGTACACACTATAAGTATCCATTTTATTTTATTTTTATCCATGCTGATATAAACAGAACAGCTATGCTAGCTATATTGAACAAATCAGTTAAAATAAAAATAAACGGAAATAAATGCAAAACAAAAAAATTGTTCAGTAAAGGAGTTTTCAGAATATGATCAAAGAACTCCTCCATTTGCAAGTCTTCCAGAGTTTGATGGGAAACATTCAATCTCCACAAAGTTATTTTAAAAGCTGTTTCAAAATGATATATATTTCATTTATGCCAGGCCATAATTTTCTGTAGTAATTACAGAACAAATAGCAGGCAAAGCTCAGTAGAGATTACAAGGTAATTTCAGATGCCACATAATCAGAGATATCAGGCAAATGCAGATTTTGGGTGTACATTGTATCCAATTTCTTCTTCTAAAATGGGTGCAATCCACAAAGAATGTATATTGGAACCTGCAGTTGTTCTCAGATGATGCAGTTAAGCACTCTGGAGTACATTTGGTCTACAGATTGTCCTTTTGGCTGTCCTTGATACAATTGTGTCATGGTTTTAGTTTGGCTGAGTTGGGAGTAAACCAATGACAAAAAGATAGTGTTTTGAAAAGCTCCTTTGAAAGTCCAACCTGAGTAAATACTGGATTAGTCTGTGTGGGAGATTTTCTGAGAAGTTGGTGCGTGGTTCCACTAGTAATGATTTCATTTTGTTGTGTAGTTTACAAAATCATCGTTATGGTAACTTATAATGAAATAGTGTATATAATTTACAGAATTTCATTCTATTACTATTTTCAATAGCACAGACAAAGTAAAAATGGTGGCTCTCTGAGACTTTTGGCTCTGTGCAGATAGCAGCTGTCATAGGGTCATGTCAACCCCTATCAGGCTAAAAAGGGAAGAAGGGGAAATTTAACTTAAAAATTCTGGAGATTAGCCACTCATATTTCCCCTTTCTTGTCAGCAGGCCCATTATATAGTAGGTGAGACAATGACCTGAAGAGAGTGATCTTGAGGATCCCTATCTATGTAATGGCAAAGGAGTGTAGACTGAACAGGCGAATGTTCAGGAGATACTGTTTTACAGAATGGTGATTATATTTTCAGTATTATTATTCTTTCTGATATTTTGGCACTTTATTTTCTTCATATTAGGATGGCAACAGTAATGGTTGAATCTAACCTTCAGATATTTTTTTCTCTGCTCCGTTTTACATGTTTTCTTGCAAGCAGAATGTTGAGCTCTGCGGTAAACTATGATGTGTTTTAGTTTCAGAATTTGCTGAGTTTCAGCCAAATCAAAATACTAACTTTGAATTGTGTTGGTTTGGCTATAATTCAGTTTAGGTCGCTACTTTATGCTTTTATCTCACATAGTGTATCATGAGTCTCACGAATGTTAGGCTCTGTGTTGAAGCAACAAGGAGAACGTGAATAAAGAAATGCAGACGTGTGACTAAAACAATGAACAAACAAACAAAAAACCCAAAAACAAAGCAAAAGGCAAGTAGTTATATCTTTCCTTTTCTCAAGATTGGTGTAATCAACACATGAGATATATTTCTTTGCTTTTATTTTTCAGTTTAAACGTGACGGATATGGTATATTTTTCTAATTTACATGTCTCTTTAATTGTTAAGATATAAGTAAATGTATATGCCATGCCAGGCCCCACACTTGGGACCTAGTTCATGTAGCCTTGAGAACCGGTCCTTTAACTTAAAAATGGGGGAAAAAATATTACTTTTTTTTCTTACTTTGCTTTCTTGCTCTTTTTTCTTACACTTGTGGTGCTGTACTTCTTCAATAGTTCACAGTACCAGCATTTTTAGGGTGGTCCCTTTATTTTCTACGTAAGTGCTTCTTTAAACAAAATCCCCCAAAAGCGCAGAGCAGTTTAGCTACACAGTCAACGTTCAAAATGTCTGAATGACTTGGAAATTCAGAATAAACATTTCTTCCGCAATGTCCAATCCTATCCTAGTTGTCTCTATTGGCTATTAATTTTCAAATTTGCAAGGATGTTTTAAGCGTCAAATTGAACTAATTTTCCTTATTATTTCAACAAAAAGTCCTAGTACTACTTGGCCACATATGTGGAGAGTACTCATTCAAACAGAAAAAAATCCTAACAACCTGCCATCAAAAGAATTTCAGGCTCATTTTCTAGCATGCTTTTAAACTAACTCTGGACTCTTGCATTTCAGGCCATTAAAAATTTCAAGTGCTGTGAAGCTAAGACTGTCATTCTCTGCAGAAAGCAGTATGGATTAACTGGCATCAGAGTGACAGCATCCTCTGGTGTGTGTGGAGAATAAGTGCAATTGTGAGCGGGAAGACAGATTGGGGCGTAAGAAACACGGAAATGTCAATCTAAAGCAGAAACAAAAGCCCTGAGGAGTTAACTTGCCTTTAGGAAATACTTAGTTCAGTATGAATGCAATTTTTCTAAAGGCCTGTAGTTGTAACTGTAAAAAATAATTTTGTTTTTTTCTTGGTCAGAAGTACCGTCTTTAAAAGGATTGTGGTATGTGAAGCTTTTCTCTTCTCTATAGTCTGATTTGTGTAACTTTATTTTGTGTCTCTAGTCTTTAGTCTGAGATGGAATTGCTAATCAGCCATCACTGAAAATATGGAGGAAGATGTATAGCTGATATTTCACTAAATTATGAAACTGGTAATTTATTGTTTAAATAAGACAAATACATAGTTTTATATTTGTGTTATGACATAACAGAAATTTTTACGTTTACTTTGTTAAGATCTTTCTACAGAATGCTCAAAATTTTCTCTTAAAGCTGAATATATAAATATTTCAAAATTATATATGTTTACTTCTTTACTTTAAAATAGCTTATTCATACAAAAACTGAAAATACAGTTTTCTGTATTTTCCAAAGCAAAAATAAGAATCAAAACTATTTACTGTTGTTCATAGTGCTCAATTTTCTATAAATATTAATTAGATGAGTGAACTGAGCTTTAGAATCTTTTCCTAAATATCCTCAAAGAAGCACCATACTGCTGTGGAGATACAGCAGTAGAATAATTGTGCAGATTTGACATAGCTGAAAGAGGCACAACAAAAGAGTTATGGCAGACTATGGTCATAATTCCCAGTCATGGAATATTATATAGAACATCTGAAGTGCAGCAGACCGTTTCAGAGGGAAGACTAAGAAACGCATGGCCTGTGAGCCGCTGTGTCGCTTAATGACCATGGCACAGAGAGTGTGTCCATCTAATGCTGCTTAATTAGTGAGTATTGTAGTAGTAAGTATTTTCTTTAAGGCCTACATTCTGGAGCCAAATGGTAGAAATCCTTGCTTTGATATTTTTTTCGCTAATTTTTAAACATTTTGCAATCATTAGAGAAATGAGAATATGTGAATGCTAAAATCTCAGAAAACAACTGAAAGCATTCTTTTTAAATGTATTTTCAAGTTACAGATGTTTAAGTTTGGATATGTAATTTTTGAGTATTTGGGTCTGGTAGTAACTTGAGTCAATCCATGCTTTCTTGTTCCCCAGTGCAAAAGTGAAATGGATAGTGCTCGTACAGACCTACGTAATAAAACTGGAAGTTAACATCCAAGTGCAGTGCATTGAGTGGAACAGTGTTGCTTAATTAAGAATTAGATTTTTTCACTTTTATAATGCTAGGGAAACTATTTTTACATGAATTGCTACTGCAGCTAAACAGGGTAAAATCTTGTGAGTGAGATGCTTAGTGACTTTTCCTTCAGTTTATCAAAGTGATTGGTGTAAAATTTTCACAAATAGAAATAATTACCTTGATGTATTTAAATGTAGCTCTTCAAGTTTTCCATTTACACACATATTTATTTTGAAATTTTCTTAATTTTTCTTAAGCAAAACAATTTCAGAATGCCCTAAATTAAAATGTTTTTCTACATGCTTGAACTTAACATCAGTTGTTGGCTAAAGTGTAGTTGTGGCATCATAAAGCATAACATTTTTGCATGTGTTTTAGAAAGAGAGAGATTTCCAAGGTAATTGTAGCATAAGATGAGATCTTGTGTTTGGTAAATTTTTTGAAAACAAAGGAATGTTATTGCAGATAGATCCCAGTTTTTCATGTTTACTTTGTATTTCAAGTAAGTTATAGATAACAAAGGGGCATTAAAAGGTGAAAGAAAGATTCTTCCAGAAGGGTTTTTTTCTGCTTACATAGATATTTCAGTTGAATCGTTGATGAGTGGTTCTAGGGGCAATAAGTGCATCTCTCTTGATTGTTTCATTTCACAAATATGAAGAGTACTAACTGTGCAAATACTTGCCCATGATGCAGTTACAGAATTACCTTCCTAAAGAGCATATTTTGAACCTAATTCTACTGTTGCTATGTTTTGAAAAACAGCACTGGTAAATTGCGGCCATATTTTTTGAAAACATTATTTTTAAATACTAGAGAAAAGATGCAAAACATTTATTTGAATATTACTGTGTGCTAAAGCTTTAGGAAAAACTTAAGGTATGTCAAAAAGGAGTTGTATCTTGAGAGTTACAGTAAAAAAAGAAAAAAGAGGGGCATAGTTATCCTGAAAACTCAAATAATATTTAATACTGAATAACACAATGAAAGTATGGTTTATGCATTGTAAAATGAACCAAAGCCAATGGCAAACTTTCAGTTGTGAGCTGTGGATTTAGGGCTTCTGTGGGGAGTGGATGTTTTTCTAAAGAAGTTACTTAGCCTCTTGAATAAGAAAAACAGAAATATAAATATCCAAAACTTAACTTCAGTGACCTGGGGCCTGGTTTTCAGACATTTCGAGATTTTCTAAGTCCATTTTAAGTTCTTAGGCATTTTTGGTACTCACAGTCTCCCGCAGTCTTACCCATACAGTTAGAGCTGGATCTGTTAAATCTAAAGACAAAGCAAATGAGCATGCAGATTAACAGATGCAGATATATTTGAAAAGCAAGTCTTGGGCTAAACAGCAGGAGTTAGTAGGCTGCTGCCATTAAGAAAATACAATGTAAATATGAATGTATGATGGCAGCACAGAGTGCTGTGGTAGTAAGAATTCTTAATTCATTGCCTGCCTGCTTCATTAGGTAGGTAATGAATTTCACACGTTTCTAGACTTAAACTGCAAAATCGACCATAGCGATTTTGCATCAGTAAGTACGAAAGTATATGAAAGGCTCAGCCAAGCTGATGTACTTTAATAATGCTAATAGCATTCTTGTTTGTGTTCAGAGAAAGTAGAATACTTTTTTGTTAATTGTATTCCCTTCATAGATAAGTCATATTTATTCTGAAGAAGGTTTTCTTGAATATTTTTGTAGGTAGGGTGATTATTACAAATGCTGTCATCCATGAACAGAAATTAGATTCGTAACTATAAATTGTGTTCTCTCCAATTGCTTAAGTAACTAAAGTTCTAGAAAAAAGCAGTAACAGACATCTGGGCAAAGATAAATACAAAAGTACCTAGTCACTTCTAATTAATAGTTACATTTTTTTAAAAAGACAGAAATTAATGATTTTCTTCCTATTTAGTGAAAACTATTTATTTGAAAACTTTTCTGTAAATTTAAAATGGAAATGATTGAATTATTTGTATATTGACTCATCTGGGTAAGCAGATTAGTCATAATCCTGCAGCTTCAGTTTTTGGGTGCTTTCGATCTGTCTAAATATCATTTTAAAAATAATGTAAACCTTCATAATAATGTAATGAGTATTTAAGAAGGGAGCTAAAGCATCAAACATTATTATGTGGGAGTTCAGGAATACAGTTGCTATTTTCTACATACAACAAAGGACAACTGAACAGAACAGACACTGTGAAAGACGATTAAATCATTCTGGTGAGGGAACCCTTTCGTTTTTCCATTAGTTTTATCTTACTGAAAAGGTATCCTTCAAATATGTGGGTCCCTGCAGAAAAGTATGTTTTATTATTTGCTGGTGGCTATGCTGCTAGGGCAGCCAAAGGATGGCTGCTGACACTGTATACTGCCTGTGCAGTTGGAGTGAACTGACCGGGGGGACTGAACGGTGCAGCTGGAACCACTCCGTTCTCCACAAATGTCCTCCTCCTCCTCCTCTTAAAGCTCTGATTGTAATAGAGAGGTATCAGAAGTTCATTCCCCAGTCTGTCTATCCTTTTCCCAAATAAATACGTGTATATATATGCATGCACCTATGTTTATTAGTTTCTGTAATTTCAGCCCAACTTATGCTTCAGTTTATTGCCTGTTTTGTACTAAATCCTGAAGCATTTTATTTTTTCTTAGGTAAATATTTAGTTCTGTAGGTCAGAATTTTACAGATGATGAAATATTTTAAAATGAGAAGCAGATGCTCCTTCACTTCATGGGTACCATGATTTGTTCCTTTTTTATTTAGTAAAAAATGATCATGAAAACTTACATTTGAAATGTGATAAATGTCATTTACATAAATACTTTTGTGCAAATACATAACTTGATAATCTAATGAATGCATTCTGGAGGATCTGTTTTCCCAATAATAAGCTCTTGCACACCCTTCTCACTGCTCGGTCATGGAAATTGCTTATTGCTTGTTACAAGAAGCTGATTTCTTTAGACGTGCTACCAGTTTAGTCTGATCTTTAACTCCCATTTCGTATAGCAAGGTATAAAGCATATAAGAATTAATCACTTTGTGCTCAGTGGAAAACACTTGACAGTATTCTGTTCATTCCGCTTGTTTTGACACTTCCAAAGGAATGAAATGATCTTCATTAGTTTGATCATAAGGAAACAGCTTTGTTACCAGGAGTGGTTTTAAGATAAAAGAAAAATAGGCTTACTTTAGCGAAAAGAAGCAAAATTAAATCATGGAGTTGGAATAATTGAAAATAATTACCCCCAAAATGGTATCAAACAAAGGAAATTATAAGTGTGTTTGTGTGTGTGTGTGTGTGTGTGTGTGTGTGTATTTTCTAAAAAGCATGTAAAACCGTAAAAGTCTTCGTTACTACCTTTCTTAGCCTCTGAGAAGCCAAGGAAGTTCACATTCTTTTTCTGGGCTTCTTTGCCCTGGCAGGTCTTTCAGGTGCATATTCATTGCTCCTTATCCTCAGAATGATGACTGAATGCTGTGAATGCTGCTTCTTCCTTGTTTTTGTTGTAAGAGCTTGTTATCTATGATTGGAAACTAGAATATTGCACAATAGCAAAAAGGATTAGATTGCTTCCTTCTTCCCACATCATCTTCATTCACTTATTTATTATGCAGCTTAATTTGTACTTTCCTTCTATTTTCCCTGACTTTTTTATAAGCCATAGGTGGTATTAAACCTGGCATTCCATTTTATTATACATGTATGTTAAGAACTACTCTTTGTATAAATACCCTAATAGATCAGTACATTCCAGCTTGGTGCATAAAAGCCACATTTGACATATAGCTGGTGTCATTAGTTTTGTGTTTATTGGCTAAATCCTCTCATCATATTACTGACCAGCTAAGGTAAATCCTCTCATCATATTACTGACCAGCTAAGGGATGCATAAAACATCTCAGATGACATGTTTTTAGTGCTTTTTGTATTTACTTACAGAAAAGTGTTGCTGAAATTTTCAAAAAGACCATCATTTAAGAAGTATGACTTTTATAAGCCTCTGAAAAAGTTAGAAAAGAAAAATTAGTTATTAAAAAAAACAGCTTAACAAGAAAAGATAAAGAAGAACAGATGAAGTATAAATTACTATTTGAGTAGGCTGGCTCCAGCTGTTTTCTACTATGTACTCTTTCCTGTCCAGTTCCACTTGATAACGATGCCCACAGGCAGACACGTAGATGTTAGAACTATTCCTGTAACTCTTTAAACCGCTTCAACCTTTAAAAAATTCGTCCTAGTTTGACTCTGTATCTGCCATCCAAATGTCCTCACTAGACCAGTCTCTCACAGATTCATGATTGTTCATAAGAACAGAGCCAACATCTTTTTGTTGAGGGATGTTGTATGATAGAGCTTATTAAACCCCTAGCCAAAAAGTGATTCCTCCTTGAAGAAAAAGACTCAGTTTTCCAAAGTGCTTCAGATTCAGATTTGTCCTTTCCAAACCTCCTGTTCTGGAATGTAGCAGGAGAAAAGACAGAGTGCTTTCAACAAGAAGCATTTGGCAAATGGAAAACTGAATTAACTGAATCCTCTTTCTAGAAAAAAAAGAAATGTTCATTTAGATTTTTTTGCTTAGAACAACAAAAGGAAAAGCAAGGTAACCACAAGTTAAGACAACTCTTAAATTCAATTTTAACTATCATTCTACTTATGTGGTTTTGCGGAAAAGTGAGCCAAAATAGGAAAGCATCAGAAATTAGTGCATGGCTGATGTGCCTTCGAATTCTCTTGTTGCCATCTTAAAAGCATCTATTTTTTCCATCGTTATTATCTGGGAAGTAGAAGTGTTCAGTGAAAAAAAAATAAGGGAAGCCTGTAAAGCGGGTGTGGATAACCTGGTATGTATCTATTCCAGGAAAGAAAGGAATCCAACCTAATGGACTATTCCAGGTACAAAGATGAAGCTTAGAATGTATACTTGATATTTTTGAAGACAGCTTTGAGGACTGAAACTCTAGGGAGCTGTAAAAGTAATTTTCGGGATAGCATAAAATGTAAATATTATTTATGTTGACAGCTTTGAAGCTGATGTAGTATGCTTCTTGGGCAACCAATGAAAATGTGATACCTTTTATAGCCTCTCCCTCCCTTCCCCCAAATGTACAATTTTTATATTTGCAGCATTTTCTAATATTAGAGTCATTGTCAATGTACTCAGGGAGCTAACAGTTTAGCTCTGCATGCTACCATGTTTTGCTGCCTTCTAGTTGCGGTGCTGACTGGTACGTGCAGTCATAGGATGTGATGTGGTTGCAGTCATATAAGTATGCAGCCCACGTTTAGATCAGGGCAGCGTTCAGTTCTGTAGCAAGAGTTTGTGAAGGCAGTAAAAGGACCTTACCCACCAGTCATATAATTACTATTTCAAGCGCACACATATGCAATTTTTTAACCTGTCATAATTAACATTAACATCTAAAGCTCTCACAATTGGCAGAGGTTAAAAAAAAAGGTTTTCTTTCCCATATTTTCATTTTATTTACCAGTGACAGAGCCCTTCTGTAAGGTCATGAGCAGGTCTAAGAGCAGCTGTGTTTGAAGGCTACTCAGTACCCCAAACAAGTGAGATCTCAGTTACTCATTTTTCTTTCTGTTTGTGGGATTTTTCCTATTGCTGCAAAGGAGAGGGAAAAAAAATCTTAAAATTCAGGGAGCTGTGGTACAAATATGAAACTATTCATAAATCCTTTTTCAGAATTGACTGGATTTCAAGCTGAGTGTGTCTTTTCATCGTGATCATTGTTGCAAGGTTTAAGTAAACTGAAACACTCCAAGATGCATGTAAACCTGTTTTCATTTTTCAGCTAAGGAACTTCAGTGCATCAGTAGCTTCGTTTGGCAACATGATATATAACTGTCCATAGTTCTACTGTTCTGTGGTTATATTCTGCAGGAGGTCAAATTGTATAATTGTGTTAGTCCCTCTGGTCTCCAAATCTATGAACCTACAGTGAAAAGATTGCTTTTGTAGGAAAATGTCAATATATTGACAATAATACTTTTGAAAAGCACTCTCCTACAGAGCAACATGAGTGCAGTTTAGGATGATTTGGTGGACAAGAAAAGTAGTGGTTTTCTATTTTGCAAATTCCTTTACTATTCAACTAGTTTAGCTGTGCCAGGTGTAACTGGGATTCCTAACTGTACTGACAAGTAGGCTACAGTACCCTTGAAGAAGTTAGGTGATTGTAATTTTTAATTCGGTCATGTGACGCGATAGTACCAAAATTACTCCTTCTCCTGTTAAAAGCTGTGTCCACTTTTTTGGAGTATATTCTAGATTCAATGTACTTATTGAACTGGCACAGAATGATTGCTTTATTTCATTGTTGCATAGGCTAAATGTAATTTATACTAATATGAACGTCCTTTCTTTTGTGACTGACAGCTTCTTCTCAGACTCCTTTTCTATCGTTTCCACTGCTGTTATGTTATAAAAAGAAGAGAGTAAAGTCTCTCGGGAAAAAGACTTACATTTCTCTTATCAGTAAAAAGAGCTCTAGCAGAGAAAATGAAATTTATTTTTGTTTGCTGTTTCTCTGCTATACCTAGTTTATGGAAAAACAGTATAGCCTTCATTACTGATGAAAAAGAGTAAACAAAGATTTTTAATAAACAGAAATGAATCTTACGCCAGCAGTCTCCTTCACCGAGATTGTTCTTTCCTCAGTATACTAAATCAATGATAACCAGACTGTAAAATAGTTACCCTCTATTTGATTCTTTTAAATGCAGTTTTCTTCTTTGTTATAACTTCTAATAACTTAGTAAAACTACAGTGAGTTCGACGGAATTTCTTTTGTCCATCTTGGTGATATAATCACTATTGAACAACTAGTGAGCTGTAGTGATGAAAAAAGAAATTGAATAGCAACCTTGAAATTACATGCTGGTAGATATACCTGAATTATTCCTCTGAGGGAGTTTGTTAACGGGGGGCAGTTGGAGCCCTGTTGGGACGCTTTCCTATAAGCAGGCACAGTACGTGCATAAGCAGTGTAAAATAAGGACTCCCATCTAGAGCACTGTGATTAGGAAATGGATGATTTGGAAATAATCTGAAGTGAAAAAAGTCCCACCGGATAAATCCATGTAGTATGTACGTTGGACATGTTACTAGTGAATAGTTTGTCTGGTTTGTAGTAATCCCAAACGTATTGGAACTACTTCTGTGTATTTATTCTGTGGGGCTTGTCCTTGTTGGTTGCTATAAAAATAGCTGTAATTTATAACTGTAATGCACTAAGAGTAATTTTAAATATTATATATAAATATTATATATAAATATTTTGTAATTTTTGCGATAGTCTTTTGTCAGAGGGGCATGATTTTGCCTCATTTAATTTGTTTTTTATTTACTTACTGAATATTACTTTACTGAAGGACTCTAATTAAAGGCAAGAAGTAGATGATAATTTTTTTTCTTATTTCTCTGAAGCTCAGACAAATGCTTTTCTGGAAATATGGCTTCACATGCCGTTGATTCTTTTAGTTTTCTTGTGTTTAGAATTCTATTTCTTATTTCTAGGGTTGTCTCCACGGTCCCAGATATGGGTCACTGGACTTGGGAACAAACTCATTTTTCCCTCTACTGAATCCCATATGTTCATTGCAACCTTCAGAATTTGATAAAGTCTTGACGGCCGAAATGACCCTTCCAAGGCTATAAGCACAGTGTTAGCTGCCTGACAGACCTTTTTATTGAGGTTCATCATTGCTTTCATACAAAACACTCTAAGGATTTTCTTTTCTGTAGACTCATTCCAGTCAGAGGAAGCCTTTTATATATTCTGATGCCCTTACCTTAAAACCAATATGATACATGATATTCAGAATACTTTAAAAATAGTCCATCAGAGTTTTTTTTTTTTTTTTTAACTGCGATTCTCTCATCCTTTCCGTCTGGAGTCACTAATTCATTAACTGCAAGTGAGTGGTTCGTGGGTTGTTAGGACCAGTTCTAACACAAAATGCACACAAATCAGATTTTCTGAACTTTATTGTTTGGCCTGTGTCTCTTAAGTGATGTTCACCTTTGCTTCAGTGTGAAACGTCGCACTAGAGAGCATCCACAGAATCAAAGTATATTGCAAAGAGACACTGTTTTACACTCATGTTTTTCATTATGTTTTAGAAGTGAATTCTTATATTTTCGTTATGATTTTACTATTCAGAAACCTGTGCACAGTCCACATTCAAATGTGAGCATCATTTAATAAGATGTAATGAGTGGATTTTTATGTTATCTTAGGCTAAATAAGTATTCTCATGATTACAGAGGCCTGTCTAATTATCTCTACATATTTTGGCATGTACAGTACTTTGCTGATAGGTATAATCCAGCTCAGAAGGGCCAGATGAATTCTATAGATGCCGTAGTGCGTTTGTCCCAAACTGAAGTATTTTGTTTCCTTGAATCAGAAAGTTACCCAGCCTATTTAACGAAGTTTTAATTTGTTTGTTCAGATTGCCTAGTAACTTCCTGAACTCTCTTTATTTCAAATCTATAATAAAGCAAAACTATTAAATATCTCTTATCTCTATCAGATACTTTCTTTTTCTTTCTGAGGAAGGTAACCCAAGTATTTTGGCCGAATACCTATGCATTTTCATGAGTAAATGCTGTTAATAGCTTTTCATAGATTTGCAGCTTTTATATTTGTAGTCACCTGTGTAAATGGGCTCCTGGGATGTCCTGAGTACATCTTTCATGATGCAGCCCAATTCCCCTCCTGAGCGTGGAGAATGGATCGTCTTGGAATTCTAGGACCGTGGTATATGATGAAAAGCTCAGTCTTGGTGAATACAGCACCTCAATACAACCCTTTAGCCATATGATCTAGATGTGGCACAGAGATTTTACTCAAGCACTTCAAGGACACTTCTGTTGTTTGCCCTTCCTGTAGACCACAATCTCATCATTGTTGCAGGTCACAAACTAACAGCAGAAATCCTCATCCAGATATGCATAGAAATGAGTTGTTGTTATCTGACCTTCAAATACATCTTTCTAAAGTGAAGGTTAGATTTGCTTCAGATTAAATTTAGGTATTTGGGCCTTAAGCTATCCTTGTTTTGTTCTGATTGCTTTTTGTTTTTCCAGTCTACCTCTTCAGTTCATCTTGTATCTCCTGCATCTTGGACATGCTGCCAGGCATGTTCATTCTCAGTTTTCTCCATAGGCTTGAGCAGGGGATGCTGAAAATTTTTCTTCTCTTTCTCTAAAACTCAACTGACTCTATGGATCTTTATCTCTTCTTCCAGAAGATGGACGAACACTCATAGATAGAAGTCTCCTTCCCATGCGGAAGCATTTCCGATCCCATTAGTCTTTAGCCCGCACCGTTCTGGAATCAGCCATGCAATGAGAAATGCCGTGCTGCAGCTACCTCTCTCACTGATAATTCCACTTGCTTTCTGAGTAATCTAGGAGTCTTTATTCCTTCCCTCCCCCCCCCCCTCCCGATAAGGCCTGTGAATTTTTAATATAGTGGGGCAGTCTTCAAGAAAAGTATTAGGAATGTAGTTTGGGCTGACTAAACTTAGGGAATAAAAAAAAAAAAAGCTTATTTCTTAGTGCACTGGAAAGCTTTTATTATTGTTTATTTTTCTTTTTTTTTTAATCAAATGGCTCGTTGGAAGACTAGGTCTCCTGATACTTTACCTAGCAGATTTATGCTATTATGGACCAGTCTCATCCTGGAGGCTAGCCAGCGCTCGTTATTAGTGATTCTAATGGTTATTAGGTTGCCCAGAACGGCAATTGGTTCAAATGGTGGCAAATCTAATCTTTATTTTATAATTAACATGAACATATGAGTAGGGTTTTTAGACAGCCTTTACAGTCTGCTAATATTTGCCTTAACAAATTAAGAAAGCATAACCATTAATTATGTCTTGCAGTAAATCTTAAAATAAAATTACAGAAGTCCCTGAAGGACTTGTTCTTCTAAAACATTAAACCTGGAGTTGATTTGGTAGGAATGAAAAATGATTACTGCTGCTTTTTGTAAAATGTGATTCTGTTTCATGATGCTTTTTGAGGCACGAACCTGACACAAGCTGCATATGCATCAAAATACATGCTGTGTACTGTAGCGTCATACTGTGTGCCCCAGAACAGTTTATCTGTTGTACTTTATTAAACCAAACTTAGTTGCAATTGCAGCTGGAAAGTACAAGAGGTCTCCAGTGTGGTCAGTTCTAGAAGTATTTAAACATAATAACTACACCTTAAAAAAAAAAGTACTGTTTAAGTGACTCTTTTTTTTTTTTCTTTTGCCTTTGCGTTTCACCAGTTGAAAAAATACAGAGCCAGTGGGATGAAGTGCATGGATACCTCCAAAGCCGAAGACAGCAGCTCCATGAGATGTTAAAGGATTCAACGCAGTGGCTGGATGCTAAACAAGAAGCTGAGCGGGTTCTTGAACAAGCAAAAGCTAAGCTTGAATCGTGGAAAGAAATTTCCTACACCGTGGAAGCTCTGAAAAAGCAGAACACTGAGCTTAAGGTCACTACTGAAAACTAGTAATTTAACATTAAGATAAATAATCAAAATGCTGGTACATGATTGAAGGTATTTCTGCTTGAGTTGACTAGATGTTTAATGAAACTGTCCTCAAAGTATTGGACAGTGCATATCAGAGACGGGCACTTTATTCTCTCTCATCTCCCACTAATAATTAGAAAAGAATTACTGAAGTCTAAAATGTGTGTCATGTAATCCTTCAGTGAATTTGGTCCTAACATTGGTCAGTTATAACAAATAGCTGGCTGATCTTGCAGGAAAAAAACCTACCTTTTCAGCACAGGTATTTGTCATCTCTTCCATTCACCAGCCTTCGTTGAGGCAGTGGTACTGCAGACTGGTAAACCCTGCAAAGTTGCCATGGGTCTGTCAGCACTTGTTACAAAGCTGTAGGTTGCCTTAAAGTGGATAAAAACAGAAAAAAAAAATGTAGTGAGTTGTCTGGAGGTATTATGACAGTCAAGCATTTTAGATTTGCCACAAGATAATCTCACTGGGTTCAACTTTGGCAGGGTTATTAACTGCAAAAAAATCTAAAATGCCTGGTCTCCTGTTTTTACCATATGCTAACTGTCACATTTTAGGTGCTAAAATGTACACCTCAGTTAACTTAGCAGCGCTGTACCTCAAGTAGCAAAGTTGCATCAATTTTTAAGTTTTTAAGTTTCATGTTATGGAAATAGACATACTTTGGTGACATTCCTCATGAATAAATTTTGAGAATAGCTGTTTCAGTTTAATAGTATCTCATTTCCTGATTGGGAAAACAAGACTGAAACCAATCAATTGATCAGCCTGTTAAAGTGGGTCCTGCATCCATGTTAGTGGAATGTTATATTTTAATCACTTGAGAGAAAGTTAACAGAAATATCACAAATGTCTTCTCCTTTCCTCCCCTCCCAAATTTTTTTTTTTAATCTTATCTCTCAGTTTATTTGGCTACCGTTTGCAAACAGTTATATTTGCAAAGCTGAATGGTAATCAACCACTTTGAAGAACAGTGAATAGTGAGATCAGGTCCCCATCAACTGATTTTTGTTACCAGAGAAAGTATGTGTGTAACTGTATTATTGGTTGTTAGCTAAGTCTATTATCCTTTAGTCGTTGCCATTCTGATATTTAGAAGTGTATGCAAAAGCTATTGGGTTTTTTTGTTTGCCTACAGGAGGTGTAGAAACACCACGATCTTTTATTATCTTCTTACTTTAGGGCTGGGAAGCAGTTAAGTTTTCTTATTTAAGATTATACCTTAAGGGTCATTGCCCGGGACGGATAGATTATGGTAAACAAGGGCAATCACTCACTAATGTATTGGAAAGAGTTAGAGATTATGTATACTACTGTCATTCAGCAGAGGGGACTCACATTTGTCACTGTCTTTCTGCAGAGATAGAGTTCTGGCTTCTGCCCAGTGTTTGTTTAAAAAAAAAAAGCATCGACAAAGTCAGTGTCCTAGCTCTGCAAGACACAATTAACACGCACACACACACAAAAACAGTTCTATGCAAACAGTGTCGCATCATTGTGTCCGAGTGTTTTATGTCTCGAACACAGACTACATAACTGAGAAAATAATTGCAATTATTGTTTCTGAAATGGATCTTGTGTTCATTTTTACAAGTATATGTGAAGTTTAGATGAGGTTCATCTAAGAATGTATGTTTCTTTGAAAAATAATGATTTTAGTGGATTGACCTTCTCCAAAGAAAGAAATAAAAATATGCACTTCCTCTCCTTCATCATCCAAATTACAGAGAAAGTATAGAAAGTATGCTAGTATACTTATTCATAGAGGATATCTGTTTGAATAAATGAGCAGAGTTTTGAAAGGATATCTGCAATTTTTTTCACTCTTTATGCGACAGAGAAGGAGAAGCATTGGAGATACGAGTACCTTGGAGCATTCCTATCTCAGTCTGGTTTTAATGCTACATGTTTTGTCCTGTTAAAGAGATTAGACCATGTTTATAATTTTAATTGTGAAAGCAGTTGAACCCATAGCTAGCCTTCAGCCAACTTTACCCTGCCTTCATGGTGATGTGAATATCCACAGGCTCTACTGTTTCAAAGAGGCCCCAGTCACTTTCATTACTTTCATTTGCTTGGTTTTGCCATCCTTTATCCCACAAGTCCGAAAGAAATTCACCTGTCTCAGAAAATCTTTTCTTTACTTTCTTTTGATCAGCCTTCATAGAGGAAATCTATCTGCCATTAATTCCCATTGTGCCAAATCCTGCATGAAAGCTTCTCAGATGTGACAGCATCAGCTGTTTTATTCTTGCTTGAGCTAATTGTTCATGCATTTTAAGGAAAACTGAAATCCTAATTGAGTTTAGCTGCTTTGTATTTCTTTTATGTATTAGTATCCGAAGTGAAGGACCTAGAAATACATCATATCCTCAAAGTAAATGCTTCCCAGGCTTCTGTACCACAACACGTATCTTTCTGTGCTGTCCCTTTGAATATTTAGAGTAAAAGTGCAGTGTCTTTTGGGTTGCTGTTACACTGATGAAAATAAAGCTGTTAATTCTATTCGTTTGGGCAGAGGAAAAGAGCCAGGTAAGCATGACACTTACTTAAACAAATTCTTCAAACATATTATTTTTGTCAGCTTTGCATCCCAACACAGTTTGGTGTGAGAAAGTATAGAAAGAGAGAAAAGAGAGGTGTCTTCTCCTGGTGTCGTTGTTAAACATCGTAGGTCTGCCTGGAGACAGCTGAGTCAATGCAAAAGTTCCCCTCTGCTCTAAGTGAACTTTGAATCAGAGCTTATCTTCAAGCTTTTGTGTTAAGGCATCCTTCCACATCAGTGAATGGGCAGGCACTCAGTAGTACTGATCTTTTGATTATTTATATTTTTATAATGCCAGCATAAAAGAAGAATCTATAACTGATTTGTATTTACCCAAGGGTTTTGGGGTTTTTTGAAGGATTTGACACATTTGCTACTGACATTTAAAAGAAAGGTTACTGAGTACCATGTGGCTGCTAATTAAAAATATGATTTGCTTGAACTAGAAGTTAATTCAGAGCTAATTTATTGAGGATTCATTTTTTTTTCCATCTTTCTTTTTAGTTTGATACTTAAGAACAGTATTCTAAGGACTGGGGTTAGGTAGGGAGGCTTAGAATAATGACCGTCTTTACCTGTTCGAGTCTGGCTTGTTATTAAGTGTTGACTGCAGATTGGTAACTCGGCAGGTTGAAAGTTATGTGTATATAAATAGTACAGATGATAGTCACATTTCGACTCCTTTCAGTCTCGAGTCATCTGAACATAAGCTAGTCTAAAGCTCGTCTCTTTAATATGATACAGAGTGCGAGTTAAAAAGCGCTCGGAGTGCCAGTTCTCGCCTCGGCCCCTTGTTGTTTTGGGAAGAGCTACTGAGACATCTTGTCTTCCCCCGCACCAGTTTAGCTGAGATGGCCAAGGCGAGGAGGAGGAGGGCTGGACACAGCGTTTTGCCCCTTTCCTGCACTGGCCACCTCCTTCACATTCACCGAAATAGAAAGCGGAAGAGCAGCCTGGCCAGGGTCCCTGCTGTGTGGGGCGCAGAAGCCAAGCAGCCTTCCCCCGAGGAGCCGGGGGCGGACTTTCTGCCTTGCGCTTGTGGATAAGGCTGAGGCAATCTTTCTTGCCTTTGTCTTCTTTCTTCTTTGGCTTCAGTGTTACCCTTAGGTAATTTAACATTTGCTTGAAATGTTGCTGCCAGCTCTTTTGCCGCTCCCTATGTACCTGCAGAGGACGGAGCACAGTCGCAGCATTCTGGGGTTTGTTACTATTCCAGGGCTGACAGCATGCTGTTTTTATTTCAGTGGAAAAGCTAACCGTTAAAGTGATGTTATCTACTGTGGTGCAGACACTGAAATAGAAGTCCCTGATGAAAAATTAAACCTCTTTAGGTGTATAAATAAAAGATACGCTGTAGATATCCAGAGAAAGGACAGGAGGACAGCCAGATTTTCCAGATTTGTGATATATACCTGTTCACTGTAGGAATTTACATGCTCTGAATTGGATGATGCTTCGTGTTCATATGGCTGTATTTGAGCTTCTGTGGATAGTTTATTTTATTCCACTGGGAAAGTGTAGCATAGAACAAAAAGCTCAGCTTTAATTTTCTTACTTGTTTTTAATTAAGCATCCTTAATTACACAGACTTTCTTCCTCATAACAGCAACTAGTGTCTTCTAATTAAAAATTAAAAATAAATTTATACCTAAGTAACATCATGAAATCACAGCACTAATTCTTTAAGCCTTTTAATAAAGTCAGCAAGTTCCACTGAAGACAGACAAAACAAAGAGAGCGCTTTAAAAAATGTCAAAATGAAATTAGGTAATAAAGCATTTTCCTTTAAAAAAAATCAAACATGTTCCAAACTGGTTAAAAGATAAATGGGACCTAAAAATAAAAAAGGGAGGAAGGAAAAATTTTATGCCATTAATTTTATTATAAAAAAAGTCATTTTATTAGGTCATATAAGATAGGATTGAATGGGCCTCTGGTAGAATGGACAGTAAAACATTTACCGCAACACTTTGTTCTCAGTGTCTGTGCAAAGGGCAGAGTTGAAGCAAGGCATGCACTCTTCAAAGTTGTTGAAAAATTACATATCAATTCTCAATGAAGTAGAAAATACAAATTGTTTCTGTTGACAGAGCTTTCTATATTCTTCATTTCTTTCCTGAGTGATGATCTAGTGTTGTAATGTCAGGAATTTAATGGATTAATATTGAAGTTAATGGTGAGAATCAACACTTTTGGAAATAGCCTTGTAATGGATCTTTCTGCATTTTCATTACAGAGACTGGTTTGGAAGGTTTTATAAGGTCATTTATATTCACCTGGGACTGGGCAAAAGGAAGTTATTTTCAGAGTGAAGTTTACAGGCCATTAATTTACCAAGTGGACAAAATGTTATGGTAACTTTTCTGTGTAAGGCAGCGAATGGCCTACTGTAATTCTGTGGCTGGAAAAGAGTAGCTGTATGTGTGCATGAATTGGAACATGTTAGTATTTTAAACAGAGAGAAAGGTAGAGCATAATCAAGATGGAAACTCCTTAAAACAGTATAGATACTTAATAGAAAAGATCTATAAAGCAGAAATGGTAATTACAGTATATTTTATTTATTATATTTATACAATATAAATATTTATGTGTTTAATATATATAATTCTGCCAGAGAATAGGGCTCATTTATGGGAGTATTTCCAAAACAACCACCTGCCTGTATCTTTTCCCTAAGGAATGCTACTGATTTTGCTATAAAATTATGAACTACCCTGACTCTGTCTCCGTAGCTACCTTGAGGGAGTAACTTTAAAAATTATATCTAGGCAGCTTCAGTTTAACTGAACTTAATCGTAGATGGTTCATATGGTTCACAGAATCAGTAGGCTCCTGCTAGTGTTTAATTGGTAGAAGGAGGAACTGTTGTTCACAGGAGATCAGGATGCCACATAGTATTTAAGGGTATCATCTGCTGCACAGTCACTGGGTGATTATTCTGCTCTTATCATGAGGGAATCCTGCAGAATAACACAGGGAAGACAGGAAATACATGTTTTCAGTTTTAAATTTTAGAGGAGGCCCATGAGGACCTAGAGATGCTGTAACAGCTATGTAACAGATGAGGCTTTGTGGGGATCCCAAAAACTCCAGCAGGGACTCTTTTCAAAAGATGAATAAATTTCAGATCCAGTCTTACCAAAATCAATTTGCAGACTTTCTGAGGTGGAAATCTAATTGTACAAAACATTCAAAGTGTATTTATATTTACTGAGTATTTAGACTCTTCAGTCAGGGTTTGCATCTTTAAATTGTTTTTGATTCACTCTCTGAATCAAAACGAGATTTCAATAGGACTACCACTTTGGGAGAAGGAGGGGCAAAGCTCAATTTTCCTTCATATAGATTTCCTAATTTTAGTATTAAATTACACTTCTTTACTGTAAGCAGTCAAGGCTTAGTGTTTGCTTTTTGTAGATAGCTTCTGATATTTACATTCAACTTAGTGTTTCTATTTGCAAATATAACCTTTTTTCCATTTGCATTGTCCCATTTGGTTAGTTACTTGTAGTCTTGCGTAGTACAGAAGCAAAAATAGACCATCTGTTGTCTTTGCTCTTCCATTTTTGTTGTTACACACTATAGATTGAATATGCAGCTTCAGTGCATTTATATGGAAATACAAATTTTCTCTGAAAATAGACTAACAAGAAAATGCATGGGATTTGTTTTCTGGCTGCAGGGAGTATTCCCTATTTTTGGGAGGGGAGAGGAAGAGGAGAAGGGAGAGGAGAGGAAAGGAAAAGGTTGCTTTAAGTTTTAAAAAGCTTTCTTAAAACTTAACAGCATAAATCAGCATTATAAAAATAGTCAGGTTTACCAGCAGCATCATATTTTGATGTATTGCAGATTTAGTGCTGTTCCAGCAGATGGCACTAATTACATAAACAATTCACTAAGATAATAAAGTCGGAGAAAAAAAATGTGAAAGCACAGGCATTATTTGTCCAAACCTTAGTGTTATTTCACATTATAAAAAAGAAAATTAGATATAATGGGATATTATTTCATGAAATTTTCTATCTCTCAGTGTAATTTGACATCACAAATAGAAGTTTTACTAATGTATCCTCCCATTTCTGTCTCAGAAAAGAACGATCAAAATTCTAGTCACTGTTTATCATTTTCATCTGCCGTATTTTGTCTGGCATGAAGGATTTTGTTGCTCAGTTGCCTCAGACGCTTAGCAGTAATCTTACAGTCTCATAACTGAAAAATAAACATTTAATAAGACTCTGACCTTAGTTGCCAGTAGACCTGAGGAAGTTCTTATTCTTTATTGTGTATTGATGGTATAAGTTGTCCCTGTACTTTTCTACTAAACATAGAATGTGTGTAAACGTTTTATGGCGATCTGAGATTTATTCCTTGTTTATTATTTTTATTTCAGCAATTCTCAAAAGAATTACGACAATGGCAAATAAGTGTGGATGTGGCGAATGACATGGCGCTTAAGCTGCTCCGCGATTATTCAGCAGATGACACCACAAAAGTAGAACTGATGACAGATAACATTAATGCAACATGGGCTACCATTAATAAGAGGTAGGATAAAAATTCTACTAATAGATTCATTGTTAAGCTTTATTAACATTCACTATCTAGCTTTGGTTAGAGATCTTAGAGGGTGTCATTTGTGAAAATGATATGGTTACTGTGCAAAAGGTAAAGAATGGTGATGTCTCTTCTGTCATATTTTGTGGAAATGTGACTTTGGATACCATTTAATTCCCTAAAACTACAATTTTGCCTCCTGTCAATTTTAAACTGCCATGACCAGTTACCAACTAACTTCAATTGATAGGTTATATATTTTAAATATTTTTAATGAAGCATACTGCATTTCTATGTACTATCTCTGCATCACAATCACTATGTGATTTTGTTAGAGTCATAGACTGAACCTAACAATGACAAACAAATCCTACTGCAGCAGGCTGGAAGTAGAAATGTTTTCTTGTAACTTTGAAGAAAATCTGTAGTCAAGAAAATTGTGGTTAGATGCTTAATCACATTCTTCATAGTCTTCATAATTTGTTATAGATAGCAATCATTACTAGAAGCCACCAAAGTGTGAATCATCCAGTATTCAATCTGTAAAATCAGAACATTCTGCAGAATAAAAAAGTCTTTCTTTAAAGCAATAAAATAGTTTTATATTGTTGTACGTGAAATGAGATACATAAAAAATTAAATTAAAGTTATTTTAATCAGTTTAGTGTCCTGGATTAAGTTTTATAGCCTATAGCTGAAGCTGGAATTGAATTCATTTTTAAAATGTTTTTAATTAAAAGCCTATGAACAAGGTCAGAAAAGTTAGTTTACTTAAATATATAACAAATTCAGGAGACCTTCTTATATTATGGAAGTTACTCAAATCACTGGTGACTACAGAAATTTATTCCCATTCTTTTTTTAAAAAAAAAGTAAATGAATTTGGTATTCATATGCCTACAGAATGAGTCACTTTAAAAGCATATTTTCTGAAGCAGGCTTGCCACTTAAGATCTTGCAGTAGCAGGAGATGCCATTGATGTCCTCTAAAAGAAAGCTGCCTTATAATTTGAAAGCTTTTTCTAACAAGAACAATATCTAAACTGAGAAATTATTATAAACATTCAAGGACTATCTGCATTTCTCCTCTTATTGTAGTAGCCATTTTAGTCTTATTAGTAGTAGCCATTTTTTATGAAAAACAAAACATTCTGCTGCCTGTGCTCTGAGACACAGGCTGGAGGGGACATCCCATCCTGCATAAGAAGGGCTAGATGCCTAATACTCACAAAACTACTCCAAATATGTAGTTGAAGTTAATGGGTCAAAAGGGTTAGATGGAAGAACTGAGGGAAATTGCTGCTTTTCTCAACAACTGCTTTTCTCCATATGTAGAGCTGCAACCCTCTACTGGTGAGCTAGCTTTCTAATCCTGAAGTCGAGCTATGTCTGTAGCTGGTAAGAAGTCAGGTAGCAATTATAGCTAAGAGGGAGTCTTTAATTGTGTATTTGTTAATGTTTTAGGCATGAGCCCAGGTGTTTGTAAGGTTGCCTAAGTGTAAGAATTGACACTATTGTATGCAGTCAGCCAAGTAGTAGTTTCATAGAGACTATAAATTCTTCAAGCCACAGTCCTTGTAGGCTACATAACCCACAGAATTGCTCATAGCTCATGCGTTAAAGGAATTACTGCAGTAAACGTTCTTGTCTTAAAAGAGAGTTGTTTAGGTAACTGAGCTGACATTTCCTGTTAAGAATTATAAGAGGATAGGCTTAAGGTTGTATAGGAAACTGTAAATCTAGAATTTCCTAGTTGTGGACTGCCTGCATTTACAAGCTTTATACTACTTTGTATATAATTTTTTCCCCATGGATTTGGGAACTTGAAAAAGAAGCATACTGCAAATGCTAGTTGATAAGCTTCTCTGAGGGCCATATCACATTTTTGTCTTTTGTAAGTAGCTGTTAAATGAGGACTTAAATATAGTATCAAATTAGCAAAAGGCCTGTAGTTGGAAGGCCCTCTCCACCTGTAGTGCTCTCAGGTTGTTCCAAGCAGTGGTCAGCCTTCCCATTGCCAACGAGCTGCTGAGTGACCTCCCGGGAGAACCTCCTTGAGATTTCTTTTGCTCATCAGCTTTGAGGAAAGAGAGGATAGAGTCAGTGGACCTTTGAATGACTTACATGCCAATTTAACAATTATGTTTTGTGCTATTTTTTTTCCTCCATTTACACTTCAGCTTTCAGGTTGTTGCACGAAGCAAAACATATTATTTGTTTAGGTGTTCAGAGGTCTTTTTAAGTGGAAGAGGTTTTTTTTTTTTTTTCTGGGTTTATCGCTGGCTCCTAGAAGGGCTAGTTCTCCACTGAGGTAGGTGTGCATTGGTTTCAGATATAGCCATGAGTGTGACTTTCTTCTGGCGCATGAGCAAGTAAGGCAGTGGTGATTCCGTGACCTGATAATGGTATAGAACTGCATTTCAAATGAGAGTCTTGGCTTTTGCTGCATTTGTATTTTAGTAATAGTTTTATCAGTGTTTATACATTCAAACTTCTCATTCATGCCTTGAGTGACAGGAGGAAATACATGCGCTGAAGATTTGTCTTTGTTCTCCCTAGAGCTTTAATTTAAATGACTTTATTTTTTTGTGGATACTTTCTTTTAAAAAGAATTTTCACAGAAAAATTAAGAGTGACTTAAGTTGTTCTGAATTATTTTTCCTCTAAACTGCCATTAGCATCAACACCGTGTGTTATGGAAAAAATGTGAGCCCTCCTATCCATGAACCAGATTACTAAAACAACAGACAGGCAAGCAGCAGTAAAATTACGGTTTGTCTGTTGGTAATAGTTCAGCCAAAGCAAGTACTTTAGTCATTAAGGCAACATCTGCCAGCTTGTGTTTTGTTTTGCTTAAATAGATTTGCAGCTGATTGCTGTGTGTTTACCCTTTGCCATACTATTTTGTTTATAAGATCAAACTATAATGAAAATGACATTCTAACTTCTTTAGTAGCCAAGTTCCTGAGTGTTTGATGGATGCTCCCCTTTTTTTCACTCACTACTTCTTATTTTTATTTTTGTTGTTGATGCTGAAAAGATACACTAGAGGAACATGAACTGGTTAGCTGGTCAAAAGCCAAAATGACTTGTAAACATATCTCTTCCTATTCCCTTTAGAAACATTAACTGTCCTAGAAATAAGTATATTATTTGTTAAGCTGATGCAATTACAGAGAAAGTGATCTGTATCTCGTGTGTTAACAAAAATAAGTAAGTCGCACAAATGAACTAAAATATGCTCAAGAGAAAAAGATACAGTAGAGGAAGTGACCATTAGAAATTTACTGTATATAAAAGTGTTCTTTAGGGTTCTATATGGGCAAATATTTTTAGAGTTGAGAAATCAGGCGAATCAGACAAGGATTATGGTACTCCTTGCTTTTATAGGTACTCACATTGTGTGTGAATTATCAAATAAAGCATCTAAATGCAAATTTAACTTTGTTCTTTTCCTGGGAATCCACTCAGCAGGTGTTTAAATTTCACTAACTGAAATTTCAAGCTAGACAGGCATTTAGATCTTTCTTAAGTGGAGCATATATTATGACAATAATTACATACCTATTCTGAGAATTAGTTAGGCCTCAAACCCATCGCCGTGCAACAGACACCTTCAAATATTTGCATCTCTCACCAGTTCCCATGCTCAAGTTCAGTGAAACTCAGACTGCACTGCAAGTGTTACAGCTTGCACCATTCAAGATGCATTTTTTGGCTTCTGAGAGAGGATGCAACATTCATGTATCAGCCAAAATGTAAACAGTAACTTTTTTCCTATTGCAGGGCATGGGCAGTGAATAATCAATAAATACGTAGATTTCTGTTGTTCTTAGTTTAAGCTGCAGGGAGGTGGAGAAGTGTGGCAAGGACCTGAGTTTCTCGGCAGCTTATTTCAAGGGTCTGAGTTACTAACTCCCATATTTATTTAAGAACTTTGTTAATTCTCACTATGTTACCTGTGTTAATGCAGCCAATTGTACCAACACCTTGATTTTGTATCTCAGATGGATCATACCAAAGGCAAATGGACAAACAAGCTAAGGGCATACACAGTACAAAAGTATGGTACATATCTATTTCCTATGTAATATGCAGAATATAACAATAATTAGAAGTACTGAAAAGTCCATAGTCTAATTTTGGTCTTTCAGCAAACCTCACCCTTTATCAGTGAGTGGCTTGCTGTAAGAACACAGTCCTAACAGTGTAAACTTTATCTGTACATAACATTTGTAAGTATTGTTTTATTGCCTGCACAAAAAGAGCTTGATCACTCCACTGCAGACAAGTTTTCTTAATATAACATGCCTGCCTTAAGATTATGTTGCTTTATGGCTCTTGTGGATCATATTAACGCTACAATCCTATTCCATTCTCTAGGTGAGAAAGACTACCCTAACGTAGCAGCAGCAGCCAGGTTTATATATGTGTGTTTAGTTATACTGAAGATCATTGCTTGGTTTCAGTAGCCAGACCTTTTCGGGAGTGATCTTTGAAGAGCTTATTGTTTGACTCATTTAGGCTTGGATTGCTGAACTCGAGAAGGAAGGAATTACACAGCAAGTCTTATTTGAAAGAACTAACATTCCCATCTTCTAAGTTCTCCAAGCAATTCCTTTTCCTTTACATTCTTTTGTTGTTTTGAAGGTTGTACTACTTTCCTAAAATTAGTATAACTGCGTAAGTATGAACAGCTATTGCAGTTCTTTGTGCAGAGACACTGTATTTGAGCACAATGAAACAACTAAATTAAAAATGTAAGTGGGCATAGGAACCTTGTTTATGCTTCTGTACCCACTGTTATCACGGATATAGAGATGTGTTAGCGTACGCACGACCAAGATATTATTGCAAATGTAAGACTACAGATGAAGATGATATTGGTCAAGTGTCAATTTCCCATGTAAATAATTTTTTTTTTAACAAAAAAACCCCAATATGATCATTTTTATCATTATCTTCATATTGGTGATTTATCAGTTGTTTTTGAAACAATTTTGCCAATATCAGGAAAGTAGATATGTAGAGTGACTGCTTTTTACAGCCTATATGTCATGCCAAAGTTTGATATTTGCAGCAGCCTAACAATAGATGTTAGTTTAAAATTACCAAGTTGCAGGAAAGCATTGCAATTATAGAGCAATTGTTTTGTTTTGCGAGAGATATTGATAATACATGCTTGTATTGATTCTCTGTATTTATTCACAACTTTATTTTAGAAAGTAAATCTTCTGTCTAGATGTTCTTGACATACCGTCCTTCAGATCTTTGCTTCTTTTAATTCTATAAGGACTTATGTACTTTCAGTCACTCAGTAGAAATGTTCATGCTGAATAAAAGTGATTCTTTGCAGTCTCAGATATCACATCCAAGATTATGTTAAGGAGCAAATAATTTTATACATCAGCATGCCTGAAGACTACTATCGCCCCTTTTACTGTTCATTTGACTAGGAGGAGGAATCATGTTTTACAAAAAAAATTAGTTTAGAACTTCTCTGGAAAGTCTGGGTTTGATATGAGGTCCTGAGCTCTTTCTCATTAGACAAAAAGGTACAAAAATGTTTTCATTTTCATAGAAGTAATTTGCCTCACTTCTTCAGTAGAGTGCTCTGTACTTCTCGGAAGTTACCAGCAGAGTCAATAACACTGGCAAACTGAAGAAAAACTCTTTACCAGCTACTTATGACGTAAGAATGTTAAGGCTGTGTTGTTTAAAATATGGATATTTTTGAAGCTTCCTGTGTGTTATATTTCTAGATAAAGGATTAAAGTATTCTTTGCTTTCTTTCCTCCATTCTGTTATTATTATTTTAAACAAATTGAGGGTGTCAGTACTAGACCCTCAAAAAAGACTATTGACAGGATGTGAACACTAAGTTGGCAAGGTTTTAGGTGCTCTGAGTTTCATTTGAGGTATTTGTTGTTTCCTGTTTTACTTGGTTGTATGTTAAATCATCCTGTTATTAAAAAGGACAAAGTCAAATATAAACATTTCAAAGAAATACTTTTTGTGAGAGCGTTGTCATCTTTTACCTCTCGTTCTTCTGCACCTGCAGGAGGGGCAGAAGCCAAGACAGTAAGGGAGATAAGAGTGAGCCTGATTTTGTGAGACTTTTGTTCTTAGTCCTTTAGAAAATTAAGACAAATATGTTCTTTTTCTTAAAGGTGAGATTTTCAGAACTGACTAGAGAATTTTACTGTCTTATTTCAGCAGGAGCTTCTGCTAATGCTTTGGTGCCCTGAAAGTCAAACCTTAAATCTTGTTCCTCTCAGTCTTCAGATAAATTAACAAACTGTAGCAAACTGATTACTGCTGTCATCCAAAGCTTACTGCAACTCCTTTCCCCTCAATAGACTTATCAGGCTTCATGTCCTCTGTAGCAAACAACTGAATAGAAATTAATCAGCAACAGGCTAGCAGAGTGCCAGCACAAAAGAATTTGACCTTAGCTCTCAGTTTTTGTTTAGATTGTTATTCACATGATAGCCTTTTTTTGATTTCCCCTGGTGTTTTCTATGGAATATTTTTTACAGAACATTAGTACTCTTGCAAGCCTTGGCTCTTAGTTATTGTGTACCTTCTGATCAGCTACTGTACAGGCGGTGTAAGCTTTCCACTTACTTGAAACTGAGAGGCTAATTCAGTCTGCCTATTAAATTATTAGACTCTTTGGAAATTAGCACCAATGTGCCAATTTGGCAGTGGTGGTGTTTGCCTTTTTTCTGTGGCTTTGTTTCAACTATGAACAGAGTTTGGATCACACCTTGTTTTATACAGACTGATAAAATGCCAAACGAAAACAACTATATATCATTATCACTCTGGATGAGAATCAGTGACATGAGAGGCTAATGGTCATGACTTTTATTGACACCACCAACCAAGGCAGAGACCTGTGGAGCTGTTGAGACGGAGGACAGACAGGGAAAAAACAGTGTCAGAAGTGACCTATCCCAGAACAGGGATGGGGAGGAATCTCTGGGAAAGGAAAGATTAAACTGGTAACGCATGAAGACAGAGCTTATAAGACATATTTGATACAAGTGCATAGGAGGGGAAGCAGTAAGAAAGCAAGGAATTTTTGAAAAGGAAAAGATCAATATGTTTATGTTGTTTAGCATCCAATATCAATCATGACCAGTACTCCAAATGCAAATGTAGTACTCTACATCCCCTGACAAATATAAAAAAAGAAGCATTCTTTCCTGACTACTAAACCTTATATGTCCTGTGTAATACTAAAAATAATACCATTATTGCTCTAGCTGACCTATCTGCAGATTCTTTCTTTGTAAAAGATACATAACCAGTTATTTTTCTGATGTGTATCTAGTTAAGTACAATAGTGCCTCGTGGTAATCAATTATACAGGTTCACTGTTTATGATAAATGACATCATTTTAATCTATTTAAAATGTGCTGCATCTTTTTGAGACTCGATTTGTTCACTTAACCCCAAGTATGGGAAAAATAAACTTCTTGAAATTACCCAAAGGGACACGCTCCCAACATCCTTTACGTGCTTTCTGCATTTTATCTTATTACTATCTTATGCTTTCATGTTTTCTTCTTTTGTTTTTTTATTGTACTTTACTTTATTATTATTTATATACTCTACTATTTTTGACTCATGTCAAATTAGACTTGAATCTAATTTTGCATTGTTCTTTTAATCCAACTTGGATGCATTTTCTGTACTTTAAAGCACAGCTTATGTGCTTATTTTTGTTATTTTCTGTTTAAAACTTTGAAGGATATGCTGCTATTTGTTTTCAATAATAGTAAGCAATTCAGAACTTTGCATGAGTTCTGCGTTCTTAGACCATATCTGAGGTTGATATTTCCACTACATTAATTATTAATAATGGCAGTTGCAGTTGCTCTGTTTTGAACCTATATGTTTACTGGATTCGAGAAGGTAGGGGTTTTTTGTGGTAGCTGACCTCTAAGTGTCACAGTGGAAGTCAATTCTGCTAGGGCTGCCCTCTTTCTTCTTTCGTATGGAAACCCCAGGCACTGAGCAAGCATAGTTCAAAGCTGCCTTTGGTGACACCCCTCCTTCTTACACAGTGCCGACCTCTTGGAGCTGTGAACGCTTGTCACCATTACTTCTTTCTCTTTTGGGGAAAATAAAAGTAGAAGCATGGAATATTTTTATTAAAATCTACTTTTACTGAGTTGTTTTTCCCATTATGTCACTGCTTTAGCCATTCAAATACTATTATTTTTATATCTGTTATTACTGTTCTCTATGCTGGTTGAAATGAGATATCCAGGCCAGAACAAGGACAGTGATGAGGATATATGGCTGAGTTGAAGATTGGCATAATATTTATTGCTATTCTTGTTACTAATAATCTTTCAGGTGCTAGTGTATATTGACATCCTCATGAAGCTGTTGGTCTTGATTTTAACTACTTATTCCTGCAAGGCTGCAGCAAGCTCAGAACCCAGCAATGTGTACAAAAGAGTTTAAATCTACCATGTAGTTGTTTGACATTTTGGACTCATCGATATTGAATCTAATCTATCTTTCTGCTATCAAATTCCTGATGATTTGGTCCATCTGGATTTATTCACAGTCCTTCCTGAATTTGACTAACCTAAATAAACTTACCTTACTGGGCAAATTTGGCATCTTGCTGTTCACATCCTTTTCCAGATAGTTAATTAATACACTGAAGAACACCTAGTGCTGCCCCCTGGGACAGGCTTCTCGTGGTCAGGATTAAACATCACATGCACTGAATGCGTTATATGTTCTTTGCCTTACTTTTGTTTAATTCATTTCGCCTTGTTTAAGAGGTTTCTGTAATAAAATTTTACATCCCTGCCACTGTTCTTAAATAGCTCCTTATATAGTGGATTAACCTGTGGATAATAAATACTGCTTTACGGTCAGTTTTCAGCTTTTGTTTCAATTATTTCAAATAGAAAGTTGGAAAATATATTTTTTCCAAGTATATAGATTTTCACTGTCCCTCAAATACACATATTAAACAAATTTAGAATGGTATTTACAAATGAAAGCAGAAATATTCCTGAGAATCTATTCCCCATAGGGCTTCATTTCTGTTTCTGTCTCAAAACGACAAAAACGCAGCACTTTTGTACTTGTATATTTATAGGCAGTTTGTCCCTCTAAATAAATATTTCTTTGGGGAGGATATGTGTGATTGGGGAGGATAACATTATTCTAGTCATAAATAATAAAGATTATTGAACATAATTATATGTTTGTGTGGTGTCATCAGCAGCTACTACGAGTATATCATGCTGAACTTGGACTGGATAAAATGGTCAGATTAATTTTATTAGTATATTGTCACTGCTTGGTATTGGGGACTACTAAAATAATGTAAGTAACGTAAATAAGCCACTCTCATTTAACTTGGCATACTGAATGATCTGTGGCACATTAAATAATCTTACGGCGATATGTTATGATCATATAGTTGTCATTAAAATTATTTAACCATTTCAAGTAGTTGAGACACCGTGGTGTAGATGTTGGAAAGCAGATGACAGCACTCTTTTGATTATCTATACCTCTGATACAAAATAAAAAATTACTGAAATTAATACAATAAATCAAAAGAGCACATAAATGTGCTGAAGATCTACAAGCACAACATGTCATGGTAATGCTATGTGGCTTTAAAAATACACTGTTTCCTCAACTGTTCAGTGTTTTTATCCTTTAGATAACATAAACTTGTGCAGTATATGTAAATCACTCATTTAGAGGCCCATGACTACTGCAAAACATGGAATTTGTGAGAAAGTCCATTCTAATCCTGCATTCCTCCATAACATTTTTATGGATAATTTATGTGCAGTTTTGTGCACGTACCTCACTGCAAGAACTGAATGAAGTAAAGCAGATCAAGAAGGCTACTGTTTTCTTTTTTCCACATAGGCACTTACAGATTTACTTGTTAGCATTTCTAATAGAAAGTTAGTGAGTCATTTGTAGTCCGCCCGTGCATATCTAATAAATGCATTAATATGAGTTGCACTTTATTTTTGTTAACTGCAATACAAGACAGCCATATAAAGTGTTTGCTTGAGGTTAAGCTTGTTAAAAATTTTTATGCTTTGTTTTCTTATGATTCTCCTGAAAGAATAACCTGTCTCTGTTTTTTAATGTTTTACATTATTCCTTCTCCAACTGAACTATTGACTCAATGCCACCCCTTGCTACTCGGGAAGCTTCTTTGGATTGCCACTTTCGATGCAAATTGAGTTTCACATCTGTGGTCAACTTGCAGTATGTAGATCTCTGATAAAACCGAAGCTTTACCCTCTCGGTCTTGGTACACCATTCTTATGTACCATGTTAAGAAAGCTGAGCCATAACTTTTATGAACAAAGCAAAAAAACATGAAACTGGGAATCATATAGCCATGCAGCTATTCTTGTAGGGAATAATGTTGCGCTGTTCCAGCAACAGTATGACAAAACTCTATACCGAGCCTTATGGGAGGAGCAGGTGATTTTATTTTAAAGCAAAGCCAATTTCATGTACCTGTGTGCTCTTGGATGTGTTGTCCAAGCTGTCTGTCCAGCACTGAGGCAGCAAGACGTTTTCATTTAAGTGCTCTGTCCAGGGAAATTCCTTGGGATCACAGAGGACAAGGGATATCAGCTAATGCTTTGCCATGACATCTCCAGTGTTCTTTTTTGGTGGTCAGCAGTGTGCTTGTTGGTGCCTTTTGGTACCCTTCAGGAGCTCACCGTGAATAGATTCATTTGTCCCTCCCTCATGTCCCTACTCTGTGGGTCATTAGGTTTTGTTCACTGTCATTTGTCTCTCTGGGTTATTTCCAGATCTCTGGGTTATTTCCAGAGCTATTCTTTATCATCCCACCATTCTCTCTTAACAGTTTGAGTCTTGTTTTAATATAGATATAGGTTGACCCTTTTTTTAAAGGCTCTCCTTTATTTTTCTGATTTGGTTGTCCTGAGATCTTGATGGCCTGCTAGTCAAAGTGCCATCCGCACATGCCATTCGTATATCCATACTTCCACCTTTCCTCTTGAAGCTTTCATACTCAGACATTCTCATTCAGTCTCCATTCAGACGAATGTTAACGTTTCCATTACAGTTCTCTGCATTTTCTAACCGTGTCTTTCGCACCTGACTCTGGTATGTCAGTGGTAGAGTCTTCTTGATTGGGTTGATCTTTCCTGGCCTAGGTAAGTGAGTGACACACAGCTGACCATGAAATATGATCCATTTTGTTTGCTGACTTTTGTATTCTTGAAGTAAAGGGATAGACAAAATCTATGGAAATCATTGACAGTTTTCCTGTTGACTTCTTTTGGTACCTTCTGCTGATTTCTCTCAGGACCAAAAGTTCCTATCTTCTTTTTTAATCCTACTATAACCAAATCTTACTGTTTTTTTCTTGCTAATGAATAGATAGTAAAAGTAGAGGCTGGCATTCTTTCAAAATTTTCTTTTCAAAGGTATTCACATGGAAGAGTAGCCATAGTTATGTCTTTACATTTCTGGAGGCTTTTTCCACAGCTTGTGTTAGATAAAAGTTATTTATTGCAATGTGATATGGGTATGTATGCCAGTTTTGTTTTTTTTCCTCAAATCATAGTTACCAGAGATAGATAACATTTAAAAGAAAATGGTCATCAAATTATTATGTTAAACTACTGAATGTCTCCATACCTTTCACCTCCAAAAACTACAAATGTAGATGTATTTCCTGGAAGATGAGCTGGGCTGTAGTTTTTCCGGCTAATTGGAAGAAGCAGAACTGAGTCAAGGACTGCCAGGCAGATTTCAGACCTAAGATATGAAGATGATTATTGTGTCAGATGCAATCAAGAGTGTGGGTCTTGAACTAATAAGAGACCTACTTGTTTTTAATCAGGCTTTCATAGAGAGATAGACCTTCTATTCAGAAATAACAGCAGCCAGATACAAAAGAATGATTTTAAAATGTGAGTTTAACTCCTTCTACAAAGAAAATAGGATTGAAGAACCCTGATATTTTGAAATCTCATTGTATTGCCACATTCCCGCCAATTTGGTGCTTATTAACACATGTGCTTATACAAGACTATCTTAAGCATATCTTTTGATTAAATAACAGAAAATGTATATATTCGTTTCCTTAAAATCCTTACATTGTACTTTATGAATTTCTTTGCATGAAACAAAGTTAAAATTATGCATTCATTTCCGGAAGTGAAATTTGAAAAGTGATTTGAGAATAGATATATGTAAGAAGGTAAAATCTCCCCAAACCTTGGGTAAATTATCTAGAATACATAGAGGATACTTGTATAATGTATCCAAAAAGGTAAGCCACAAACTACATCCGTTTTCTTCTAAAATATAAACACCTGATAATGATTTCAGTGTTTACAAGGGAGGATTTAAAAATTGCAAATTATGCGCTATGTCGGAGTCACATTGGGTTGATTTGGTGAGACTTGCATGGGAATACACACAGTTTCATTTTTACCCCCTTTGTTATGGCTTTTCAGAGTAGGATAGTAGGACTTCCACACTCCCAGTGTTCTGTACATTTATGCTTGTCTCCGCTCCTTTAAAAAGGCCAGAATAGTTCTTTGATGAGTTACATTTATCTGCTAATAATGTTTTTCTTTGAAATTTGTAAAAAAAAAAAAAAGATTCAGGGTAAAACTATCACAGAATATCCTGATCCCTTTGAAGTCAAAGGAAAGTTTGACGTTCATCTCAGTGGAGTTAGGATTTTCTCTATAAAGCTTTCATATCAAACGTATTTTTGAGTTCTGTTGAACTCGGTGTGAGTTTCTGAATTTTGCTGATTCAGGATCTAGAATTCCATCATTTTTATTTTTTATTTCATTTAATTTCAGTTATCCCATGTAACAATCCAGTTTTGTACCTTACCAATCTTGTAGAAACTCCATAATAACTATTTATAAGTATTACTTGGTGTTCTCATAGTACCTTCAATTATATTTCCTAGTATGTTACAGTCTTTCTGTAGTAAGACTATTTTAATCACGCTATCCTGTTACTGTAGGAAAGTAAAAAAAAAAAAAAAAACTGTGCTTCAGTTTTCTTTAGCAGTCTGAAACCTCCTGAATTGTAAACAATAATTACATATGTGGGATATAGATCGGTTCTTAGCAATTATTATTACTGTATTAGATTATCAGTATAGGAAGCAGTATGCATCCTGCCTTCTCTGCTTCTTATCCAGATGCTGACTGATTTTGGTTTCCAGTTGCTTCTAGTCTGAATATTGCTGAGCTGGACCTCAACTGCCGCCTTTTTTTCTTTCTTGGTTATTGTATGTTTCTTAAAATATATTGACATATCAGCATAGTTGTTTAAAAATGTCTGGAGTCAATCTAATCTGTCAACATCTTTGTATAATGTGTATATTAATTAAGGTCCGTGTGTTAGAGGAGGAAAAATAATGTTTGCGTTTATCTGTGTGTTTATTTTATAATATTGCCACTTAACGTTAAATGATGCATGCTACAATAAGAAGTGTAAATGCTGTGAGATAAGTTCCCTGTCTGGAAACTGAGGCTTGTTTCTCTTGCACAGTAGCAAATAGCTGTTCTGCTAGACCACTGCACTCAACCCTTGGAGGCTGCGGCTTTAAATGGAGACTGCACTAACAGTTTAATAGTGTCCTTTGTGAATCCTAATTGATTTCATGTAATGCCATAAGTGCATTTCACAGTCTTATTAAATTTAGTTGTTTCTTCAGCAATTAAGAGTAAGAAAACAAGTGTCTTTAGAACCTAATTATTTTCATAATCAGTTTTAATTACACTTCACTGTCTTTGTAAGCCAAGATTTTATCTTATTAAATTGTATCTCGGTAATTAATGGGCTGTTTATTAGATGCCACAGTTGACTACTGTGAAATCTAAAACGAATGATATGTTTTGGGAATGCAAGGAAAAACTTGATTCTGTGTATTATAAACTGTGAAGTATGAAGACTTAAACAGAACAAGGACCTTTTTGCTTCTTTTGGAACTATAAGAGACCAGTTTATTTTTGTTTGCTTAGGTTTTAGGATTTTAAGATTTCTTCCTTCTCTGGCTTCTCTCTTTTATGGGGATTCTAGAATCAGTAAATCCCACCTTCCCACATTTTGTTGTAGTATTACTTGGATTATGTGAAGGTTAGATTAGAATCTGTGCCACGTGTTGACAGAATTTTGTAAAAAAGGTGCTTCCTTCTAAATTTCAACTCAGGTCTGTTTACAAAAGCGTATTGAGCAAGTCCATCAGAAGATTGTTCTGTATCTACAAATCAACTGTAATGATACTTCTTATGTCTGCTGTTATTATCTGTTTAGGTTCTTATATTGTAACCTACTATTTCTTAAGATTTTCTCTCTGGAAAATGATCAGTTTTATTGAAAGCTTATTAATGCATTAGAAATCTAAAGTAAATTTACACTATTTTCAATAATGGGAACCATAACCTGTAATTAATTTTTAAAGGAATTCAGATGATTCCCTTAATTTCATTGATGATTTTTCTGTAGTTCGCAATATCAGTCTGATATAACCTATAGTTATCATGTTTAAAGGGAAAATGTGCACTCATATTATCTTTTTATATATTTAGTTATAGAGCCATGCCAAGGCAAGAAGGGAAAAGGAGTCAGAATCAATATAGGCAAGAAAAGTCTGTTCAGGACAATTCCCTCTAACTCTTGCTATGCCTGCTGTGCCATTAAAAGGCATTCTGGGAATCTAGGCTCTCATAAGTCAATAGAGCATAAGGAGACAGAAATTATTTTTATAAGGTCAGTGAAGAGTTTTCCTCTTTGATAACATAGATCCTCTGTGCTGATACTGGCAGGTGGTTATTTGAAAAGAGGTTATTTAAAAGTCCTATACAGAAATCTAGATATGTAATTTTGTGCTCCAGAGTCTGGTATTTGTTTTGCTTTAGCAACCCTTCTCAGTCTGACAGATAATGGTGTAGAAGAGATTAATATCTGAGGATGATCTGAAACTTCATGGCTGCACACAACTTTTCCTCTTGTTTTCATTAAATGCCCGTAGATGCTTTAATAAAGAAAAGAATCTAAATTTAAGGTCTAAATTCAAAAGTATTTTTTTCAATTGCTTTAGTGTCTTCATTAACAAAGAGAGCAGTTCAAGGGAAAATGCTGCTTTTTAAATGATTTTTGTTACTTTCAAACAGGGTCTTGACTATTTCGGGATAGTTACAAGAATAGAAACAAGCCGGCCAATGTATAATATCAGAAGAAATAGTTCATCTCTCTTGCCGCATTCTTTTTCCTAAGTATATAAACACTAGAAACATTTTTAATTCAACATATTTTCAGATTTTGCAAAGCTTTAAAACAGAAAAGCCTGTCAAGAAAAGGCAATTGCAAGTTGCTGATCAGAGTGACTATATATTCTTTCAGGCATCCTCCCCTTTGCGCCAATGATTTTTAAGAAAAGACAGATTATACAGGCTTATTACTATCATCAGGAGGTTATTTAGGATGTTCTGGTTTTGGTACCTGAAGAGATTGTTGTCATTTAGGGAACTCTGCATGATTGCCATGGAAAGAACAGCAGTGCGCTCATATCAAGGGAAAGAGTCTGAGCTAATTTCCTCATCTGCAGTTTCTGATGTTAGAGTTCTGTCTTCTGTGTCTTATACTTTCTCTCCTTTCCAGATAAATAATTAAAAAAATAATTTAAGCTTTCTGGTTTGCTTTCTTTCTTTCTGTTCTTTCCTTTCCCTTTTTTTTTTTTTTTTGGTCATTCCATCCTATTTCTCTCTTCAAGGTTTCTGTCTTGTTTTATATACTTTAGCAGCATATTTTAGGGACTGTATCTCTCCATTGCAATGTGCTAGAGATATTAGCTTATAGACTCTGTCCCCAAAATTAGGGGATTTTGCCTTCAACTTAAATGTTACTTGCTTGGGCATGGTTCTGTTGTGTCACCAGGTTTTAGCGTCATCACACTAGAGATGATGACTTTCACAGTGTTTTCTGGCCATTTTCTTAGTCTTTTGTTTTTGAGGGCCTGGTTTTCTTAATTTACTTTATACTCTTTGCATCTCTTCTTCTTTCCCCAAGATCAGTTTTCACTTACACTTTCTAGAATATAACTCATTTTATTTAAGACTATGTATTCTATCTGTATTTGGTTTTGGGATTATCACTGTATACCATATTGACATATAACGGTATTGACTGACAGATAGATTGACATGTTATTGATGTATGTCTCCTCCTTTCATTCTTTCCTGCTTCTTTCTTGATGCAAATATTCAAATACTTCGAGGGAAAATAAGAACCAAAAGAAAGTAATTTTTCTGTTTCCTTATACATCAGTAGGATGACTTTCAGTAGCACCAAACTGTAAGGACTTGGATTGTTTATATCATTAAAACATTTAAAGCAGAGCTGCTGCTTTCTTGATTTTTTGCCCTAATATCTTGTGACAGCCAGTGTCTTCTTATACATTGAAACTTTTCCAAAAAACTAAAATAATAAAAATACTCAAACTGTTTTCATCTCCTATCCTCATTTCCTACTGTTTCAATGTTATGTATAATCTGATTTGTTTGGTTTTGTTGGAGGTCACAATTGATACTTAGCTGAATATAGTTAAATATTAATCTTGCTGATGAAAGAGGATGTTTTTGAATGTGAAGTAATTATATTTCTTTGACCCTATCAAATGCTATAGCCATTATTCCATCTGGTTTTGTTATACTAGCTGGATGAATGAAAAAGAAGTACAGGTTAAAATATGCTTTTATTTGCACATTATGCAAATTCTTGAATTTACATAGGCCAAGAACTGATATCTTCTAATGCAGAATGGAACAAGTAATTGGAAAAAGAAATGGGACAGCTCCAAAAGCCACATTAAAGCAGAGTTTATCCTGTAAATTCAAGTTCACTTATCCTTAATTTTGAGCTGGTTGTATTTTGTAATTCTTTTGAAAATTGCACTAAAATATTCTTACAATTTTTGCTGAATTGGATTCACATCTGAGGTCACGGGAATTCCAGACAGAGGTTGTCTGTTCCTTTAAGACAGATTAAATAGATTGTTTTCAGTGCTTGGATGTCATTTTAGTTGTGCATTAGTAATGAAGATTCAATGAACTAACCATCAGTACTTCAAGGATATTTATTTTTGTTTCTGTTAAGCTTCTTCAAACCTGAGTAAATTACAGTGAAATATATGATACAGAATGTAACTGCTAGGAGGAAAAAAATTTTGCAAAAACTGTTGTGAACCTCCTCAGTGTATCCGTCACCGTTTTCTAACTGGAATAACGATTTTAATGCGTTAAATTATGTAGATGTTGAAGAGATGCTAGACTGATTTATAAGGAAATATTAGAAGACAAAAATGTATAACTTCACTAAGAGTTGGCAAAGAAGGAATGACAGAAGAACAGTATGCTTAGTAATTTTATCTTTCATGCTTAGAGCTTGGCTACAGTAGGAAGTTACTGGGACTAACGTATGGTTTGTACTCCAAGTGTGGTAGCTGATACAGACTCACTCTGATAAAATGTTGTTTCCTAGGTTATTTCAGGCTCCCTCAAAGCAGATTAAGCCAACCCAAATTGAGGATTTTGGAGGGATTTTGTGCTTTTTTCCTCCAGAAATAAAGAGAATCAACAAAAAGAACTGGCTGACTGAGTTTACTTTGCAGCAGCTGTTGCAGTAAATCTCTCTGTATGGACAATTAGACCTAGAATTTAAAATTAGTCCCCTGGTTATGCTTACCTCATAGATATGGTAGTATAGCCAAGGCAGAGATGCCCTTTGACTTATTTAAAGACAGAGAGAGAGACAATTTTCAGCCAGTAGACCATATTGCCAAGGAAGAAATATGAAGGGAAGAAGAAATACTGCATATAGAGGTGTAAGATATGCTGTCGCTGGTTCGTATGTCTGAATCAGCAGGACAGTGCCTGCATGTGCTCATCGGACCCCCAACAAAGGCATTTTTTCTTGTTCGTACCCAGCCCTTTCCACCATGGAAACAAAATCTTTCTGCCTCTTCAGTTCTCCACATCAGCTGTTTTCAGGCAGGAATTTGTGGTGATAAAGATCAGGCAGAGAATTTTAGAAAGTTACTTTTGCCTTTTTAGAAGAACTCTTTTCATGAGGCTTATCTGTTAGCCTTTACAGAGAGCAACTACGGCACAAAATGACTAAAGCTCAGCTTTCCAGTGCAAAGTCGTGTACCAGTGTGGTAAAGCTTTCCCGGTTCCTCATTCAGAATAGTAGGAACCAAGAGTCTGTGGTTAAGGATCAGCTATGTCTGAACGCTGATCGCCAGAGTGGCTCAGATCCTGATGTGTAGGTCTGTATTTAGTTGCACTCTGAGGCTTTCTAATCTTTTTCTGTGTAGAGGTTCATTCCAGAGCTGCGCACAGGTGATTTAAAACAATGTCACCCTGCCAACTTGCAGGGCATAGATTAGGGAAAGGTTTTCTGCATGATCTAATTTTTCCTTGAAAGAATGGAGGTTAGCAGAAGTAGAAGGCCATATTGTATTTGTGATCCGTATACTGAAAGTCTGATGCGACCAATGTGTGATACTACAGTGGTGAAATGATGGTAACTAGTCTCCCATTACTCTAGGATTAACTAAGGAAAGACCGCTTTCTCATCAAGCCACAAGAAAAAATAGAGATAGTAGGTACAGAGGTATAGTGGTATATAAATATGAGAGTCACTCCAAAAACTCAAATCCACATGCACATGCTAATCCTCTACAGGAAAGGAAAGCCAGTAGCCTCTGTCTGGATGGTCGAACTAAAAGGCACATTAAAGCAAAACTGTGGGTTGTAAAAATGCTGCAAGCTAGTTGAGATCCGAAAGCTGCACACCAAGTAGTTCTTACAATGCCCTGTCAACATAGTTTTCCAGAATTAATGTGCATCAGCTGTTCCAAAGTTAATGTGCAAATTAAACATCCCCTAACAGCTATTAATAGCTTTAAATAGCCCTATGGAATATAAATCCCAAATTTGGGGAGAAAGTTCCTCTAAGCTGTAATCTCAAAATAAATTAGTATGATTTATTTTGAATTTGCTTTTTAAAATTCAATAGTATTTAAAATAAATCAATAGTATTTATTTTAAGAATGTCATGTTAAATTTCTGAATGGAAAATTTGTGGTCATTTTCCCTTCATGTCCGTGACATATCCTCTTACCCTCTTACTCTACTTGAGGTTAAATTGTTCTGCTCTTTCTAAGAGCTTTTTTGTCAGGCCGAGTTTAAGCAGTTGAATAAGAGTTACTAGTAAGAGCTTAAATTTATTTACTAATAAAAAGCAGATACTCCAGTAAAGGTTTGCAATTGCTCTTCTGTCATACCAGTAGAAGGGATGTGTTCCTCATGAAAAAGCATGATCTGTGTCCAGCATTAGCAGGAAGACACATACAGCACAAATTGTCTTGTTGGCCCCAGAAAAGGAAAATTCAGATAGCACATTTTTTCTTTAGTTATATGGAATAGTCATGTCAGAAGGGAGAAAATGATGTTGTAGAGAGAGAGAAGCACGTGAAGTGCAAAAGTAAAACCTGTTGCTGATGCTTTTCCAGCCAGTAGTTCAGGATATTTTATTTTACAGCTCAGTGTGATAGTATTAGATCTGCACAGCCTGCGGATAGAAGTGTGACTTAGTGGTTTATTGAATATGCTGAAGTCCTCCACTGTATCGCCTTTAAAAAACACCTTGGGTACATAAATTCCTGCTAGACCACTATGAAGTATTTCAGTGCTCACTCTCCTTCAAGACACTTCCGTATGTGTTAATACCGAGTAAAGCATACATTGGCATAATGCTTTGCACTTATTATGCTTTCGGTTATCTGAGCGTCACAAGGCACTATTTAAACACTGAACCTGACAACCTGTCTTGTAATCTAAATAAGCGTTACACATTCAAATACACAAATGGAAATGGAACCAAATTCAAAAAATGTAACAGATTCATTCCATGTTATGTAGCGAGTACCACAGCTGAAGAAATCTCAATTATCCTCATTCATGGAGCCTCTCCCAAACATTGTCTTCCTTGTGTTGTATGGCATTTGGGTCTGTTGAATGAAGAACTCTTGCAATCCTTCTAATGACAACATCATTCCCATACCACAACCCTTTCTCATCTTGCTAGATTCCGCAGCAAGAGGTTCAGCTGTAAATATTTTGTATTTTGTTGTATTTGTTTATTTTGCATATGTATCACTGTATGGTCTCTGACTTTTGGTTAATAATACAGTAGCTTACTTATGTATTTAAAGATTACCTAGATTTCAGATAACTGCGCTTTTTCACCCATTTATCTTCCCAAACAGTTATGTTTAAAAAAGCTTTAGAAGTTCTCAGAATCATAGCAGTGTATTGCAGCAGAGGCTGGTATTTTTTATTTTGTGGAGTTTTTTAAACCTTTACAGAGCTCTCTTCCACATGTAAATGTTCACATTTATGCCCTGTGTAGGAGACTCACTTCTCCTGACTTGCCTTCATTTTCCCTCAACATGAAACCTTCACTAAACACGTTCCTAAGAGGGTACCATGATTTCTATCCGATAAGTGTATTGCTCAGTCCACCACCACTGGTGTCATTGGTTTCCAGAAATCAGTCCCCAGACTATGAGGACTGATCCAGCTACTTTTAATTGTGTAAAATGTAGGCTTCTTAAGTTAGTTATGTAATTTATAACTGTAGTCAAGAGAAAAAAATTGACTCTGACTTTGAAGCTAATTCATCAGATTACAGACAGAGGAAGAATTATATTGTAGAAATTCTTGCCTGACATGTTTTGCAAAGGGAGTGTAGTTACCTAACTTTAGAGGGGTCTAAATGTAAATGAGATGAATCCTACCTTTAGTATTTCTCCCGTGAATAAGAAGCTTCTGGTAGTAAGTGTGTGTGTATATTATTTTTATATCACAGTCAAACAGGGAAAAAGAGGTTCGTTCATTCCATTAAAAATCATTTTTATTATGATTATTTTTAATATTTCAGCAATACTTTGTAGTATTTTGGGCAGTATTCCATACACAGTAAAAAATATTTCGGCTTACTTCATATTCTTTTCTTACAACTTATACTCACTATAAAATTAAACATATTTGGATAATAAAGGCTAGAAAGAAAAACTCTTTATTTTGTTTTTGTGCAAGAATTTCTTATTCAATATATATATTTTCATCTCCTCTATAATTTTGTGTGATTTGTTTTATCATATGCTGGATGTGATACTAAGAGAGCTTTATTCCTCATTTGTAGACCTTCTTTTCTGTATTGTAGCCTGATATTTTGAACTAATTAGAGAACCAAGTAGAGTGAGGGTTATTAATACGCTGCAGAGTTGTCAATGTAGTTGGATGTTTATTGCATATTACATAGAGCAACATTTAAAATGCAAAGGTAGCAGGGTTTTTGCTGGAGGGTGTATTAGTATAGATAAGCAACATGTTTCTGTAGGGTGAAAGAATTATGCACCATAAGATTTCTGTGCATCCCAGAATAGATGTGTTAGAAAAGTCTTCATAACAAAAAACTCATTTTTTGTCCAGATCAGTAAAACACTATATTTTTTATTGTAGTCTAGAAGTTTCTGAAAAACATAAATTCTGAGTTAATACTTCTCCTAGCTCTCCCTTCAAAAGTATTTTTCATATCTGGACTTATTTTCTTTTTTTTTTTTAAGTTAAAAATGTCCTTGGTATTTATTCAGGTGGATGAAAGTACTTTGGGTCCTATCTCTCAGGATACCACAGGAAAAATAATATACACCCATAAAACCACAACCCTCACTCGCAGGTTTTACATTACACAGTGTATTTCCAAAACACTGTTATTAGAGCATTGCTATGTATTTGTAAGAATTTAGGTTGATTGTAGTTAAAAATATGCCTTTGAGATTTTGAAGAAAGGTCTGCATATGAAGAGAGCGGTAGGCCTGATTCTGCAAAGACTTTTGGGCACTAATGTTATCCATCATGTGGCACATTGAAAATTGAAGTAGAATAACACTATAAAGAGTATCTTAAAAAGGAATTGTGCTCTGAAGAAGTGGATAAACTGTTTTTGGTTTATGTACGTTTATTCCATTTCCAAGTTCTGTCAAATAAATGAGATATTTTTGAGCTAAAAAAAAGAAACATATAGGTCAATAAAGTGTTTATCAGGTAGAAGAGTTTGTATTTCTTACTTTTTTCTGCAAGTTTGTACTGATTTTATGTATATTGCCAATATATGTAGGTATCTCTGATATCTATGAAGTTTTTTTTTTTAGTTTAATAAAAGAAAAACAGATATTTTTGTTGCAATTGTTTAAATTCGAACAGTAGCTTAACCATAAGCCTGCTGTACCTCCGTGTAGGGTAAAGTTGGAAAGGAGACTGTTTTTCCTATTCTGAACCTAATTGTGAACCTAATCTCATCCTAAAGGCTCCTGGGCACATATTCTAATATAGACTAAATCAGTACTGAACTGGAATAACTCTTTTGATGTAGAGAATTCTTTTAGATGGCTACAGGTGAATCTGAGATGAGAATCCAGACCTTTTTTAAGTTTTAAAGAATCAGTGAATGGCTTTGTAGCTTCAAGTAAGGCATTCAATAGCTTTCTCACTTTGTGAGAAAAGATCCAAGAGTAAACTATGTTTCCAACAAAACGGTTAGGAAAAGCAAGTAAGATGTGAAAGGATGAAAAATATTACAGAAATACAGCTATTGTGAGATTTGACTCTTAGGGAGGTTTATTGTCACTGAAAGGAAGTGGCTGTCCTCTCCTGTATTCTGAATGGCTGAATGCTTTGTTCTTACAGTCCTCTGTTGCAAATTCCATACATGCTTGTTGAAAAACATGTTAAGTTAGTGACACATGGCAAATCTTATGTCAATTTCCCCCCCCCCCCCCCAGTTCAACTGATGCGTTAGGTTTTAGGATGATGCTTTTACTTCTTGAGGAGTACAACTTCATGATAGTAAATATGATTTGACGTAGCAGTTAGCACATAGGAATTTCGTGACCTTACCCAGCAAAGTTATGATAAAATACAATTTGAGAAAATATTTCTGATAAAATCTAGTATATTAGTCTCTGTCATAATATCCACAAAATTAGACATTATATCGATCCAGAAATATTCAGATCACTGTGGTTATGCAGACCAGGCAGACATGTGCATCGAATTGCATTCATTCCACTTGAAGTACTGTAAACTATCAGGTCATTTTACTGTGTATTTTCTGAGCTTAAAAATTGCTCAGTCATCATGCTTGTGTTAAACAAACATGCATGTAATACAATAGCTAAGTAGCCTTGACAAACTCATATTCATGAACAGGATTTCATTCTTAGGTGTTCGGATTTCTAAATCTGTATTTAGCTCAAGTTTGATGTTATAAATCGATGAGGACACGTAGGACACCTACAATGCACAAAAATATGGACAGAATACAAATAGACTTAAAGGCTTTTCAGCATCAGAATTGCTGGAGACTTCAGTGTTCTTACCCAGCCTATTATTTGGACTTTCACCAAGGATGAGAATTATTAAAAAATGGACTTTTATCAAATAATTCTGTAGAGAAATTTCTTATAGTTTATATTACATTCGTATTTAAAAAAACCCAAATCTTCAGTATTAGTAGGGCATAAGATGTTGAATGTAGTCTCCAAAGGTTTGAATTTACAAAAACTAATAATTAAATTAGTCACGCTGTTCAGTGGCCAGGAACTATTTGTGGTTTCTGAAAATTAAACAAGCTTTCATTAATAGTGGTGTTAATGACCAGTAAGAAAGCAATCTCTGATTAAAACAGTAGGGAATTAATTTTGCTTTCTTTCGGTTGTGCATGTTTCAGGTATGATACTTTCAAACAAAGAGGTAGTAATATCCTTGATTTTTTTAGCAGATGAACTCCAATTGTTTCTTCTCACAAGAAAAGATAAAAAGGGACTCTACCTGCAAAACATGCAGTGCATGCTCTTTCGTTATAGCTAGTGTATCTGCAATCCCTTACCTTGATTGGTACCTGAAAAATTTAGGGACTGTATTTGTTATATTTTGTTTTAATGATTAAGATGTCTTTTCCTCCTGTGAGTGCTGTATTTGGCTATTTGTACTTGCACAGGGTTAGTGAGCGTGAAGCTGCACTGGAAGGAGCTCTACGAATGTTGCAACAATTCTACCTGGATCTGGAAAAGTTCCTTGCTTGGCTTACAGAAGCTGAAACAACTGCTAATGTCCTGCAGGATGCTACACACAAAGAAAAGATACTAGAGGATGCCAAAGTGGTTCGAGAACTCATGAAACAGTGGCAGGTAAGTGTTTCAGTTTAGAGCCCTGGCAGATTTATGAAAGAATGATTTTTTTCAGTATGCAGCTACTCAGCTTAACAAAGCTGAAATTATTTTGAAAATGAGAACCGATTATACTAACTAACCTTTAAGTGTTGCTTTGGAAATTGTTGCAAAATCTAAGGTGAGACACAATGTGATTCTGTCTGACATCTTTCCGCATGTATTACATTTGAAACGTTATCTTGAAGCATAACGTTAAAAAGGTACAAAAATAAAATGTTGCTGAAATGGGCATTTAGATTTTTATTACCTCTTGAAAATGAATTATTCTACTAAGCTACATTCCTGAATTGTGCACTTGACACACATGAGCGTTTAGTAGGCATTTCTGATATTTATAGAAGTTATGTAAATGGTGTCTAGTTTATTCTCTGTAGCTTAACTGAATTAATTTTCCTCCATTTCCTCCTTTCAAATATTTTAGTTAATCTGGTGTTTGGCTGATTTTTGTCAGCATCCTCTGTTGCAATAATAAAAAGGGATAATGACTACACTTTTCACTGTTAATAACCAAATAGCTTTCAGACACTTATTTTCCTGTAGAAACCGAAAACGTTAAATAGAGGATGTTTTATATTTGTGTCCTAGAAAATCTTAAGGAAAAAAAAATCATTAGTTGAGATGGTACTGTTGAAACAGTTTTATTTTCATTGTGCTGTCTTTATTACAGTTGCTAGGAGAGGAATGAGCACATGCCTATGTGAGTTCTTAGGTTTCTTAAATATGAGACAGGTTGACTGTCTGTAAGGCAGAGCCCTTTCATCCAAAATTCCTTGACAGTACTTGACTTTCATGTTGAGTAAATTCAAAGCTGGAAATTCAAGGTGCTGAACACTCTATTCCTTAATTTATCATAATGTGAAAAATCATAATTATAACTCATTATGCTGAGGAAATTAAGCTGGATGGAAATACTGCCTTCTTTTTGCACTGTTATACTAATCCATTTTGTAACTATTTGACTGCACTGCTGCTAAATTCCATTACAGTATACCTTAAAATCCAGAGTTGTTGTACTCTGTAAAAGTGAAATTTGAATCACATTTTTAATGACAAATAGGTTCAATTATCTTTTTTATACTAATTTGATTTTATACTAAAATGCCTTAAGTCCCCATACGTTTCTGACTTTAGTTGGCATGATCGTGGAGAACAGTTTTGAATGGAAGATGCTTCTCTGTAGAGCAGTTAATTTCCGATATAAGCCTACTTTTTCTATTCTCAAGATTAGATTTTTAGGAGTAATGGCATTAAAACCGTTGAATTATCTGGTATTTGTAGCAGCTTTTTTTTTTGCTGCCACCATTGAAAAATGGTTCATTTGGCAAAACAGAGATTCATAAAAAATTGGATCCAGTGCTTCATTCTTGCGTGTAATTGAACTTTGTAGATCTTTTCAACTGGTATCTATAAAAAAAAAAATTCTATGTAAGAACCATCCACAGCTGTAGACAAAAGGAAAAATAAAACTGTAAAAATAAGTCTTCCCTGCACCCCCATAAATACAGAAGAATCTGCCATGTAACCAATTGTTTTGTACAATGAATTTTCTTTTAAAGATTTTGTGAACTTGTATTGAGCCATGAGATTAAATTTTCAATTCTTCCTTCCAGATTTTTGATATTTAAATATCAAGCCTTCCAAGGTACAAAAGGCAAAAAATGTGGTAGTGTCTTTATTTGTTTCACTTTCAAAAAGCAAGCATCGTTCTGTTCAGTGATCTGGGCTGTAGAAGAGCACTGACTCTGACATATTAGCAGAAGAAATATTAGTATGTAGATGCAAAACAGCAGCAATTCTATTGTCTTTTGCTCCCAAAGCGTTCCTACAGACCTGCCCGCCAGTAGCACAGTGATTTTAGACTTGATGAGTAAAGGGGGAAATGTTTTGATACTGTTTGTGGGTTTTTTCATTCACATCTGCCTGCTGATCTGCCCCTATTGAGATAGACCAGAGTTTCTTCCTAGGCCATCTGCATACCACTGCTTGTGTCAGCCTCTTTATAGCATTTTCAAGCCTTTAGAAGAAATCTCGTAATTCACAAGCACAAGTGGATTATGAAATACCCTTCTCCTGAATGGAGTCTGATTGATGCCTTTCTGACAGCTATTAGAATTGCTATTTTTCTTCTTGCTCAAGGCGAGGGAAGGTTCCTTTTTTCTACTGGAATGAGGAGAATTCTGTTTAAGTAAACAGAATGCTGTTTTGTTTAAAAATCATAGTCAGGAAAGCCCTTTTTAAAAATATTTTAAGAACTAAAGTGGCTATTCAAGATTTGTATCTTCTTCCCTTTCATTAAATTGTCACTGACTTGAAACATAGTAATTAACTGCAATTAATTTAAAAGGATGTAGGTTTTTACTCGCATGTGTTCCTTGTAATTTGGAGCAGTCGTTTTAGTCAGGTCACTTATTAGAATAGGGGCTTCAGTAATAGCAAATGTTTTAAGTTCAGGAAAGTCAATTGTAATGATTTGAACCAAGCAGTGCATTCGTTTACTCCGTAATACAGTGTGTTAATGTGGGAAGAAGTTGTAGTGACTGCAGCTTTTTCTAACAACTTGGCATCAATCTCAAGTGATAAATGCTGTTTTTCTAGCAATTCACCGTTGTTGGAGGAATGTATATGTGGAGGAGAAAACAAACTTCCTTATGCTTCTGTTTCTGCACTAAGTACCTGATATTTTTTCTGATGATGAGTGAGTTTTAAACAAAGTGAATAGACAATACCAGTAAAAGTCAGTTGGAAGCAAGGCATGGAAGTAAATTAGTTGAGACTGACTGTGAATATGCTAGCAAGTCAAACATGTCCATGAGCCTTTTCTCGCAGTGAGACCAGCTGTCACAGAAAAGCCACATCTATTTGATTAAGCTCTCTTATTAGAGTTACTGCATCCAACCTGTCTTGTGGGAATGATCCTTTCAAAAACATGCCTGGTGTTTTTCTGGAAGAGTGCTTGTTGGTCAGGCCAAAGCCATGCCATCCTACCACTTAACCATCCTACCACTTTATTGGTATAGACATCCACATTCCAGGACCTGGATATGATCCCTGATTTTATTTAATTTACTATGTGTACTGCTTGAAAGCAAAAAAGTAAGCTTTTGCATGGTTAGTCTTCCTAGTAACTGTTTTACAGATCGCCAATCGGATATGCTATGGTTCTTCTTACATGAAGTTTTTCATTAAAAAAATTTAAAAAAAAAGTTGAATGACATAAGGAAATGATTTAAAAGCCCCCCCCCCAGTAAATTTAGTAAGTAAGTACTCAGCTAAGAAATTGAAGAAAATTAATTTGATTAATTAAGTAAGGTGGGCAATATTTGCATCAATCATAACACAGTGTTCTATATCAAGAGTGTTTATTTTAAAAACTCTTCCTCCCACAAACAGATATATTCTCCTGGTAGTGGTGCAAATGTTGCTAATTTGTGTTGCTGCAAACCTGGATAATGGAGGAAATATTAAGGACTTTATTTTCTTAAAGTAAAATTGTATCGTTAAAACAATTTTATTGATGTCAGCTGACTGGTCAGAAAAGAGCGTAAGGCTTTTCATTCATTCCTCACTTATTATTACTGCATTGATTCTTCCAGTCTTTATTCGCAGCTTGTAAGAGTTCACTTTCACACTTCACTTCAATGCATTAGTAAGGAAGGAAATTAAGAAGACCAAAAAAGGGCTGTTTTTGCACAGTTTGTACATACAAAAGAGATTCAAATTCACTGAAACCTCAGGAATATACATGTATGTTCTTAGTCTGTGGAAAGGAGGTCATGCTCACTGATCCATACCACCACCCCAACACACCATGAATGATAATAAACCTTTCTTCTTCTGTACTGCGGGCCAGAAATGCACTTACCCTGGAAAACACACCAGACAGTGACTAGTATTCCAAGAAACATTATGTGTAAATTGCGAATGTATACAGACACATTTAAATGCAGTCTCTATCTTTAATATATTTTTAACATCCTCTCTATGTAGTGTAACCCCATGTCCTAAGCCAAAATCCCTGGGAGGGCTTTTCAGCCACATGCCAGTCCAGCTGCTTAATAAGTACTGAGGACTAAGGTAGGTACGCTAAGAAGTCAGATTTCAGAAAAACCTACCCTGTTTTTTATCAGACGTTCCTACAGAAGCTAAGTTGAGCATTGTAATTTTAAAGAATTATATTCTCATGTAGGAGGAAAAAACTCAGAAAATTTGCAACCGCATTTAGTTGTAAGCTACATTAAACTGAACCCACAAATTTTCCATTAAAATTTCATGCACAGATTTCCTGCCATAGGCAAACAAGTAGTTCACTGCAAGCAAGATGAAACTAACCAATAGGAGTGAATATATAGACCTAGTATCCTGAGACAGCTTTCGTATTTATTACATGTCAAAGCACTAGGACAGTAAATTTGATGTAGTCACTGTGTGCAGACAAGCGCACCAAGTACTTGCACAGCGGACTAATTCATAAGCGGCTTTGAACAGCAAATGCTTTGGTTGCCAACAGATCATTCAAAGAGGCAACAAGCTCAAGTGGTCGTGAAAAGATGTTAAAGGGTCAGGGACTGATAGAATTTTGGATAATGCCCGTTTACATTTTTCATTCAGAAGATGATTAACATGAAGAGTTAATGAGCAGAGTGAAAGGGAAAGGAAAGAAACTGCAACCACTTACTTTATTAATAATAAAGAAGCCATATGTGCAAACACAAGTGGGCATAAAAGGAGACCAGAAAAGGCCAGGCCAGGATTTTAAGAATGAGGACTTTTGGTTTTATGTGCAGATAACTCCTTGAATATGAAAGAGAACCAGGAAACCTGAAATCTCATTTATATTAAAGGAGAGTTAAATAATTAGAAAGAAGGATGTGCTTCAAAACAGCAGGGTCACTATTATCATGAGGATCACTGCAGAAGGAGTTGTAAGGAAGAACATTTTGCAGCTTCATTAATGGTCGTGCCGTTGGAGATGTATCTGTAGACATATATCCATATCTGTGTCTATCTCGGCCAGGAGAGCTTCCCAGCAAGTGACCTTCTGAAGCCGTGCCCCAGCACAGGAAAGATTCTAAGTGCTTTCTACTGGAATTACTATTTTCAGATTGATTTTTTTGTTTTCTACTTTGAGACAGTTTTTTTCCTCTCATCAGCCAGGCTGAAGGCAGACCGTAGTAAGTAAAACAAAGCGTTAGTTTCTGAGTACAGATCACTGCCTCACAAGTCCTTTGAAAGAAACTTTAGCTACTTAGGTTTATAGAGTTCACTGGTTAAATATGACATATAGGCTTAGATGTGCAGTCCCTGTCTTGTTCTTTAGGAAGGTGCAGGGACATGGGTAATGTAAAAAAAGTCATTCAGGATACTGAATTGTTCCTGTTATAATTCTATTTTAATTCCCTATTTTTAGGCTGTCAGTAGAAAACAGTGTTTTGATAAAATAGTTCTTTCTACCGATATTGGAAGCCTAAATCCCTGAGTTCAATAGTAGTTTTTTCTCTGGCACACTAAAAAAGTTTATCTCTACCTTATTGATCCAGCAGTTTTCTGCTTTACACTCTCAAACTCTCAGTATTTTTTAAACAACTAGCAAAATAATCTGTTATTGTACAGATAGTGTTTAATAAACAGAAGCAGTTTGGGGAAATCTCACATTTTTCGATTTTTTTTTTTGTTTTTTATGTTCAGAAACCATTAGATCAAATGTCACTAAAAGAAAATAAGATTAATATTTCCCTAGTATTTAGCAGAAGCAGAAGGAGAAGGGTGAGACTGACATAATTACACATTCTAATTACCTGATGAGGTAATTATATTAAGTTGTTGCATTATAAATACACTGTTTGTTTATATAAGCATGTATTTGCATGCATCATTTGTCTGAACTGACAGCAATGTAATAGTTGAGGTGATTCACTCATTTAGAATACTTTCTGGAGAATTTTCAGTGATAAAAACCAGTTACTCCAAGGAGTTGTGTAATTATGTGTTGCTTTTTATTGTCTCATTTAAATACATCCTATGTCCCCAGGAGTTCTGGTTTGTTGCGTAACTAGATGAGGGACATGAAAATAAAGAATTTTACTTTCTGATTTCAAATTTCTGGTGATATGAACTCTCTACTGTGCTAATTACTCTTCTGATTTGTCTTTTTAGCAGTAATTGTATTTGACATTTTATGCAGCTTATATAATATTAGATATAATATTGAAATTAGTATGGATTTATCCTGTTATTATGCAAATGCAGTCATTTTATATTAGGCATTTATTAAGCTGTATTTAGTTACATATTTTATCACTGAAATTTGACAAAGAATATTGTGTGTCCATCTAGTTAAACAATAACCTGAGAGTGCTTCCCATCTATATACACAGGTTACCAAAGGTATCTGAAATAATCTTTGATGCTGACTGATGTAGCACCTGTAGCATATACAGACTAGAAGTCTGATAGTGTATGATAAATGAAGCAATGTTGATGTTGTCCGCATGAAATGCATACCAAATTTTTTTTACCGCCTTCATGTTTGCTTAGCCTAGGACCTAAGTAGCTTTTCATTAGATTCGAGAGTTTTGCTGTTAATAATAGGACAAATATGCTGTACCTTAAATTATATTTAAGAATGAATTGTATGAGTGGTACCTTTATTTTTTCATAGCATTATTTTTATATAAAACAAAGGAAATGAACTGCAGGCAAGGCATTCTTTGCTGTTTGCTTTGCTGTTCCTATCAATATTTTGAAGGTGCTTGTTGTCTCAGGTGTCTATTTTTAAGGTATCCAAGCAGCTGTTTTCTCAATAGCAGAAATTTGAGGTAGGCACATGCTCTGTCTCATCTCTACAGCAGCACAGATCCTCTGAGACAATGAAATTCTTTGAAACTCTATTTCAAACATAATTTTGCAAATATACTTGCCCAGCACACTTAATTTTGTGAGCTGTTGCAAGTACGAGAGAGACATGAATATACTAGAGTGAGTCCAGCGAAGGCTCACGAAGATAATTAAGGAATTGGAGACTGACATGTGAGGGGACGCTGAGAGACCTGGGCCTGCTCAGCCTGGAGAAGCAAGGGCTCGGGGGGATCTTATCGATGTGTATAAATGTGCCCAGTACACGTAATTTTGTGACCTAGTGTATGGATTAGATGATGATCGTAGCTAACGGGGAAGAGAGAGAGCATCTGTAACATTCTTGCTCCGTTCAATTTATTTCAATCATAAGTATGTAAGTAATTCATTAGCTGGTACTTCCTGTCTGTGTTCTGAAGCGGGAATTCTCCTGATCTTCTTTTGCTTGAAATGATTCTCTGGAAGCTTTAAAATTCAAACGTAATGCTCATCCTCCACCTAGATTTTTTATGCTTAATCCTGCAGATTTACCTTTTACAGGAACATGTTGCCAATTCGGAAATAGAATCTCTCCCATAGTGCCGGAAATGGAATAACAATTGTCAGGTCCATCTTACTGCATGAACAATAAAATAGAATTTTCCAAATTTAATTTTGAACCCAAATAGTATTGCAGCCTAATCTGAGATAGGGCAAAATACTATGTCAGTGTGAATAATTACTATGCAGAGTTTATGAAGCAGATACTATTTTGAAAACACCTGGACAAGAATTTTTCAATACATTGCTTGGTGGTCGTGGGGGAGAATTTTTCTTTTTTTTAATAGTAAATACAAGCTGATCAAATGAAATCTCTATGAACCTGCTCTTTTAGTTTTGACAGGAGTGGAACTCCTGGCCAGAGTGAGAAAACTCCCTCATGGCCAACGAATGCATAGTGGTTATGGCACTCGTTTGCAATATAGAAGACGTGCAGGACCATTCAAACTGAGACCAAAGACATAAACCTGAATCTTTGCTATCTCAACTAAATCCATGATCACCCAGATTATATTGAGAAAAGTCTTCATCTTCCTTGGGCTTACTTCATTTTATAGAAGTAATAAATATGGGTTTAAACTCTGATCTGACACACTCGTGGCAAAGAAGCTCAGCAGCCCCGTGGGCGGCATTAGGTGAGCGTTGTCTGCAGGTGGATGAAGGTGATCCTTCTCCCCTACTCCGCAATGATGAGGCCATATCTGGAGTGCTGGGTCCAGTTTGGGGCTCCCCAGTGCAAGAGAGACATGGACATACTAGAGTGAGTCCAGCCAAGGGTCGAAAGGATAATTAAGGATTTGGAGACTGACATATGAGGAGAAGCAGCAAGAGCTGGACCTGCTCAGCCTGGGGAAGAGAGAAGGCGCAGGGGGATCTTATAAATCTTTCTAAATACCTGATGGGAGGGGGGGTAAAGAAGACAGAGCCAGACTCTTCTCAGAGGTGCCCCGTGAAAGGAAAAGTGGCGATGAGCACAAACTGAAACGCAGGGAATTCCATTTAAGCAGGAAAAAAACGTTTACTGTGAGGGTGGTTGAGCACTGGACTGGGTTGCACAGAGAGGCGGTGAAGTCTTCATCCTTGGAGATTTTCAAAACCTGATTGGGCATGGCCCTGATCAGCCTGCCCTAGGTGACCCTGCGCTGTGCAAGGGGTTGGACTAGACGAGCTCCAGAGGTGCCTGCCAGCCTCGACCATTCTGTGCTTCTGTGATCTCTGATCTGATCACATAATCACTGGCCATATAGTTAGTCATTCTGGAGACTAATAAATTTTTACTTGCATATCCAAAATGGAAAACTTTTAATATGAGAGACTGAAAAATGGAAACCCTTCTTGCTATTTCTTTAGAAAACTTCCTAAGGCTCTCCCAGGAGTTCGCAAATGGTATGTTTAAGTGATTGAGGAGGAATAGTAAAAGAAAGAGCTGAAGTGAGAGAGAAAGGACTAGAAATAACAAAAATAATTACAACTTTTTCCATGACTCTTACTAGTAGAAACTGACGGGGAGATTGAAAGGTGAATGCTGGAGGTAAATGGTGCAAGTAGTACAAGCATTTTTCAGAGCACTAGAAATTAAAACAGCTTTTGTTCCTTATGCTCAGAATCAAATTCTGTGACATTTGGCCTCCGTGTGTATTTCCCTTGGTCTGTTACTCTTATGCCTGAAAAGAGTTTTTTTTTTTTTTTAGTTTTATGAACCATAAATAGGCACAATAATCTGGTGATACAAAGGGCCAAAGACACTTCTTAACACACTTTAATGTCATACCTTTCAACTACATTATGATTAGTGTGCTATACAAGGCACAAAAATAAGGACATTATTGGCTTAAAGAGTGTATAATCTGCCATCCTAGTGTATAATCTGCCAACACAAGTAAAATTGGTGAAATCAGTGAGATTTATTACATAAATATAAGAGTATATTTATGTGTTTAAAGGTTTAAGCCCTAAAACACATGCAAATTTGCGGCACTTTGAAATGCATAGTAAGGATCAGTTCTGAGAATAATTGTATTTATATTAGTTTTATATTACTACAGTTTGTCATCTGAATTGGACTTGGTTGCTTCTTTTGTTATTTCTTTTTCCCTCTCAGAACAGCAACAGTTTCATTAACACTGCTTAACAGCCCAGTATGTGGTCAAGCAGTTTTTTGTAATACTAACACACTACTATTCCTGCTGTCTTCTGAGACTGTGATTTTGCTTGATTCAACCAACAATGGCAATTTCAGTGTTGTTTCCGTATCATGAAGTGCTTTGATGTAGGAAAGGATGTGAAAAAGGGGAACAGGAGGCTTTCAGTGCTCTGGAGAATAACACTGAAAGGAGAGAAGGAAATGCAGGAAATGGTGCAGCTGTGTAGAGTCAAGTTACTGCATGGTGCTACGTTTCTGGAAAGCTGAATACCTTCACAGGAAAGTTTAGATGCGGATTCTCAATGGAGAAGGCAATGCCACAGCTGTTCTTCTTAGCTGAATATCAAAGATAAGAGGTCAGGAAATCAACAATAAAACAAACAGATTATCTGAATACATAGAGGTTGCTACTTTTATCAATCATTCTGTTTTAATTAGTTTGGTCTGGATAATCTTTATCATAAAAACAGTAAATATATTCATGCTGCAGCTTATCTAGGAGTGGATGCATTTATGTTTCTGGCATTGTTTCTGAACTTAAAACCCTAATCAATGTTATTTTTCTTTTATATGGTAAGATGCTTATTTTATTGATTGATCTAGTACTTAGTCGCTAGAGTGAGATGTAAGTATTCTTAAAACTTATTCCCAGGAAACTAATCAACTCTTAATTGTCAGAAATCTCACATATAAAGTGGGCGTTTGCAGACAAGAAGAAAGAGAATTTTTTTCCTTTAGTTTCTCATTTACATAACTCCTCGTAGTCAAATGAAAAAACAACCGCATTTGTCAAAAGAGTTGAATAACGTAATATATGCTAACTTAGTTAGAGACTTATGTTTTTCTCTTGAAAAAGTTTATTGAGCACATCAGACGGATGGCTCTGAGACGTCACTCGTATACCACTTGTGTAACTTGTGGTGAGTTAATTAAAAGTAGAAGGAGGCATATTCTTGATTCTTCTCCTATAAGCATGTAAATATGAAGCACAACTTAGATGCCCCTTTTTTTGTCCATTCTAAAAAAAAAATAAAAATTAAATATTGCTGTCCTGAAGCACGTTTAGAGCTCTGGGAGTAAAATCAGGCTTAGGCAGCAGTAGTTTATTACTGTCGGTGAAAGAGATCCTGATTATATCAAAGATAAGGAGGTCACTTTACATGTATCTTGTTTTGATAGTAGAACTTGAAGAAGAGTTTTTAAAGGTCTGATGATCGTCCTTGAAACTCATTGCATTTCTCATATGAAACAGTTACTCTTCAAAATTTTATATGGGAAGGCTCTGTCAGAAAGAGTAAAGTCTTGAATGCAAAGCAGTATTATAATAGAACTACTTAGGGTGTGGCTTAGATAAGCCTTAGAGCATATGAAGTGGACTTTTCTTGCGTGAAATTTCAAATATACTCCTTGGTGGTATAGACACAGCCTTAAAGAGTTACACCGAGTTAAAATTTTGTAGTAGAAATAATGGAAGGTACACATTTTACCATTGTTCCAATTCAATAATTTTTCTCCTGCAAGCAGCACAGAAGATTAGCATTCAGACCCTCCCAGCTTTAAATGCAAATTTTTCACAAGCACATTAGAAGGAAACAGCTGTTGTAGCATGGAGTGTGAGTCTGTGTTGTATTAAGTAAGATATTAGGGGAGAGCATGGACAATTACAAACACAAGTAAGATAGAATGGAAAAGACGGTTTGCACTCATTACTGAAAAGCACCAAAATAGATCACACTTCCCATATTTGCTCCTGACCCTATCACTACTTCAGTATGCCCCATCCTTGCTTGTTTAGCCTCTTTTAAAACAGACTCCCTACATCCAAAGGAGTGGATGGATGGGCTAAAGCTAAATGAGAGATTTTTATTAGAGTGATTAATAGGACAGAAGTATTAACCCAGTGTGCTTTATGATGATTCCAGTGGGGTCATCATCTGCTTTCACTGGAAACAATTAGCAACCTTCAGGAGGAGGATCCTAACTGTGGCAATGTTGTAATTGAGTTAGGAGATTCTGAACTGATGTTTGGAGTTTCTCTCTTGGGTAAAATGTCTGTTGTCTGGAAACTCTGGAATGATCGCCTTAACACTGTAGGGTTATTTGTCATAGTTTTGCTGTATTTTATCTCAGTGAACTTAACTAGAGTTGAGCTTATCGTCACTGTAATTGTTAGTATAGTAAACAACACAATTGTATATTTTTGTTTAAGTTTTTAAAACTGCATTTGCAGAGGTTAAATATAGCGACAAAAATACATTGCTACTTAAATTTGCATTAGTATTCTTTTTTAGATTAATAATTTCTGGCTTAATGTTCTCAATTCTCTGATTTTTTGTATACTTTTCTGTTTAGGGGAACTATCTGATGTTATGTTATCTATCAAGTATCTTAAAATAGCGTATTGAGCTGCTTTGCATGAGGTTTAATGTAAGTAGTTAGAGCCAATGACACTTGACATTCGACTTGAGATTGTTTGAATTCTTCTATTATATATTTTTCCATTGTAAGTATTATATATGTTCCTCTATTCATATATATTCCCATCTATTTTTAGGATTAAATGATCTCAGAAAACCTATTCATCTTGTGGAGTATATATTTTCTTAAATAACCTTGTCATCTGCAGATTTTCTTCAGATGCAGTGATGAGGTTATGTCCTCAAACACTGGCACAAGCAGCCGTAAGTTGTGCTATGTATATCCAAGTATCAGCTGTTATATAACCAGTAACCAAATTATAGAAATCTTGTAATGTTATATCTTCAGTGTCTGACTTTTACATTTTTAGAGGCCATATAACCAATCTGTTGCGTATCTGCCATCTGTCCTTATGGGAATACAGTAGATAAGAGGGTGAGTCAGCTTCTGACAGCTATATTTAGGTGTCAGTGATGCAAGTGCGAGCTAGATGTTTAAGCTAAGATCAGTAGAGTCAGTGGAATCTAGAAAGCGACTCAGCTGCTCAAATACAAGTATTCCATCACATTTATCTCACTTACAATGCCACAACGATTCATGGTTTTACCTCCTTAGTCTGTGGAGAAAAGCCTAAGAGATATCTTTGAACTTATGTCACTGCAGGCATTTGTGCCACCTGACTCAGCTGCGTTGAGACACTCGTCCTTTGTAGCTCTCTATAGGCAATGGTCAGGGAGGAGCCCTTCCAGAGGGCAGCCTAGCTCTGTTGAGCTGGGGCCATTTGTCTTCTGGAGAAGCCTGTATCTGCTCTGACTTTGAAAGAACCTAAGATGAGGAGCTAATTAATTACTTGGCTGCAAGTAGGTGCCTAAACTTGGTGTGATTATCTGCCATTGCTTTAATTAACCTGTAAATATCCAGGTAGTTTGAAGGATTTTGGAAAGCTGATGCAGCTATTTCATATGGCTCCACTGCACGTTCTCTGAAGTGGTAGTTATGGTTTACTTTCAAAATTCACCCCCCCCCCCCATTTTTTTTGCAGTACCACCCCAATCAAGTTTGTTTAACCTATTAAATGGATTTTTTAAAAATGTTTTGGTTTAGTTTTGACCTCTTCTCTTCAACTGAACTCACTTCAAGTGTTTTGAATTTATGAGAAAGCAGGTCATTTGTCTCTTTTGTATCTCTTCATTTAAAGATAAGGATTTCTTTGTGTACTGCACGTTTTAAGACTGTATCCCCAAGAGATACAGTTACTCCAGAGGAATCATTGTAACTCTATAAATTGTTTGTGAAGTCTTGTGATAAAATCCCTATTCTGCAAGGATTCCAAGCACAGCCGTTTTCGATTGTAGTACCATTTCTGTCAAACTCTGTTTTCAAAGTCTGGTTTAGTAGTTTACCTGGAGTTTGGGGTGATTTGTGGTTTAGATCTGCTAATTTTTGAGATTTAAAATTATATTGAAGTGGCTGCTGTAATACAATAGGTTTCTGCATCATTTCTTTTGTGTAGAATAACTTTGCTGAATCAGAATAGCAATGAGAGAGACTGAAGGAATGACAGAATGGTAGAAGAGATCTGAAACTTAATTCTCCATTTTTGCCTCAGTAAATTAGCAGAAGCTTTCAGCTGACCAGATTACTGTATCTAAGACAGAATGGCAATATTTATGAACAAATATAACAGAAAGCAATATATTGCTTATAAAATCAGCTGGTTATTTAGAGTGCTTTTAGTCTGATACACTAGCAGTCACCAGAGGTTTTGATGTGTGAGTGAAAACATCTGGAGTCTTGATTTAAAATAAATTACTTCAATTCTATATTGCCTGTATGCTTGAAAGGATAAGGCAAAAACAAAAGAACCCATGAGTAGCGAGAAGCTATTATAATAATCAGCTCAGAAGATGATTTATTTTCTGGTACCTTTCTTAATTTGCATACTTTTTGCATGTTATAAGTCCATACGTTGTTACAAAACTTTGAATGACAGGTTGATATCAGTCAAAAAGATCATCTTTGAGATTACACTGATAATTACTTATATAATTTTGAAAACTTAATTTACCCTCAAAAGAGACTAGTTCTTTTCTCATGTCAGAAATTTAATTTCTAATATCTGAATCAGATATTAGAGCTTTTAGGGTAATATTGCCAATGGAGCAAATGTGTAAGTTAACTAGTACAAGCGGATTAAGTATATAGGTTTTATCCTCTCCAGAAATGTCATACATTGTCTACAGTTTTGAACCTATTTAAATTTCATTTCTACCTCTTGTTAGTAGTTAGGACACAAATTTAAGGACTGCTTTACTGGTATACAGGAACTACTTCACAGTTCAGCAGAAAAGCAGGTAGAATAGCAGGACACACATCTTCAAGGACTAAGCGCAAAACCAGAAGACTGAGTCACTAATTTCATTGCTGAACTTCAAAGATCATTTGCTGGGGAAAGCTTACTGTTGTCCTGCTATTTATTGTGCTGTTTCTATCAGAGTGTATTTCACCAATCTGTAAATGAAATGGCACATCGTCTTTCAGCAAGGTAAAACCTGTTGGAAGTTGCCAGATCAAAACTATGAAATGCACCTGTTCTCACTTATGTTACACCAATTACAGACACAACAGTATGTTAACCTCAGCAGCTCATCTCTTCCTTTTAGCTGTGCTACTGTAATTCCGTGTCTCATAAGTAAAGAGTTTAAATCCCTTGTTGACTGGTTTAATAAACTAAAATTAGCCTTTTTGTTTTAGGCTTGAGTTAGAGTAATAAGGAAACTTGTGAAAGCTTAACACCATCGGAAAAAAAATTGCCAAGAAATATTATTTCTGCAGTGTGAGCCATAATATGACAACTTGTTATTTCATTATCTTATGTTTCCTATTGGATACCTAACCTACGGTTTTTTTCACCTAAGTGCTGTCAGGTGCATGCTGCCCTAGGTAGAAACAGCGTTGTTACCCAGGTTTAATCCAGCTCTGTGATCAGGGCATGAAAGAAGTAAAGTAGTATGTTGTTCTTAGAAGTTACAGCAAACTTGCATCTGTAGTTACATTTCCACAACTATGAATTCCTTAAACTAAGCGTAATCCTGAGAGGTGCAAGTCCTCTTGATATTAGAAGGAACTGCAGATCCTCGGCACCTCTCAGATCTGGCTCAGCACGGAGACTGAACAAGATGTTGGGGTGAAATGGAGGAAAGGGAGAGGAAGCTGTAAATTTTGACTCTTTTTTACTTTAATTTCATTTTTGAGGCATCTTTAATTTGATTACTGATATTTTTCCAAAATCTGTATAACACCAGGCTGGAGGGTGCCATTTTCCATGACACATACAGGCAGGTATTTGGAATAAAATGTCATAATACGTATCAGATTTGTTTAAAAGAGTTTTTTTTGTAGTCGCAATTTCTTTTCCCCAGTGTAGTTTCTGCTTTTTCATTGTAATGTAATTTTCACTATAAATAATTGAGAATGAAAGGAGAAAGGCTGGACCTAGCAGAAATAAAAAAAAATATTTTATGAGTTTGGTTAAAAAGCACTTGAAACTTTGAAGAAATCTATCTTTATTAACATGCTTTTTTGCTGATGATTTCTCTGTCTTCATTGTGGCTTATAGCATTGTAAATTAATTTAACATGAAAGGATAAAAATGTTGCTTTTGAAATGTTTCTCATTAAATTATGAAAAAATATTGTAATAAATAATAGAAAAGAATGCCTCTGGTAGCAGCTTCTGTTTGCTCCATTATGGCTGTTCCAAGAGTGAATTATTGCAGAGTTAACTCAGAGGCAATATTATTGCAGTTATATTGCATAAAACAGATGAGCTCAGAACTTCAAAAAACAGCACAAAAATGAAAGTGCAGGCTGGATCCTTTGAAAATGAAATCTGTTTACATTTCTGAGAGAGGCAGATGCATGACAGTCGGCTAGAATTAAAGCCACTCATATGTCAAGTTTTACGTTAATTAAATGAAAAGCAAATTTGGTTAACTTCATTTATACAGTGTATGCGTGTGACAGAGGTGCCTATACTTTGAAGTCAGAATATACTACATATATTAGACAGGATGGTTATAAGCATGTTTATATATTTTTAATTGAAGGTATAAGCTGTGTGGGAAGACAGAAAAAAATCTTCCAAGTTACCAAAGGGATATTGGTATTATTGTCAGTCTTACTAAAATATCTGTCATTTTGCATTACCTGATGAGAACATCTTAGTTTTTTGTTGTATTTTTGTTGTCTTGGCTTTATATTTTGGTCTTCACATGAAAGGTAAAAGGTGTTTTCTTAGTAGTTTTGGGGATGCTAACGCCATTCCTTTAGTTTTAGGCGGTATCTTGGGTCCAGGCCTTGGCAACCATCTGATTTAGGTTCAAGACTGGATTCTGCCAACATTACTCTCTCTAAGTAAACTTAATGTAAAGAGATGTTGCACCACACAGGGTAACTATTACAGATGGGCTCTGGCTTTGAAATTACTGATGTGATGTCTTCTCTTCCCTATCAGGAACAAAGTGATAGAATGGGAATTATTTAAAACCATTGACAGTCAGGTATCTTGGAAATTAACAAATATTTTACTTATTTTAACTACCGTAATGCCAAAAATCCCTTTGATACTTAATTTTATGTAGGAGATCATCTGTGAAAGTAAAAAATAAAAAAGTAGAAATAAAATGCATAAGCCAATAGAATAGGATAGCGTAGAAAAGAAATACAATAAAATACAATACAGAATAGCTTTAGTGATACTATTATGCATATATATCTTTGTCTTGGAGTTATTATCAGAGCTTTCTGATCATTGTTTTGAAACAGGCAGTAAGCCTCAGAAATGTTGATTTACAGGTGAAAAGTAGCAAAAGGCCCAAACAATTGGTATTTTCCAGGTAACTTCAGGCCATTTCTGGGTGCTTCAGTAGTCTTCTGATTTCTTAATTGTTTTCAACAAGCCAGATAGAAATGTTACCTTTTTTCTGCTGTCAGACCTGTTAAACAGGTATCATTCATGAAGCATTTATGAAAGTCATCTAGAAAATATAGATATAGCATGCAGTTATGTTAAGTTAAAAAAGGTTCTCAGTGCTGTGAACTGATGAAGTTAGGAAGTTCTTTTAAAATTTGTTGCGCAGTCAGTGTATACAAAAGTATATATGCCAATAAAGCTGAGTTTATGATACATACTATCATGAACCCTAGATACCTTCAGTGTTTGTGTGTGGGAATACATGTATATATGTAATTTCTTGTACATTTAATTTTTGAGTAGAGTATTTACATTTGGCTCTCGATCTTCAGAATTTATTTTTGAATACACTTTAGGATAGTATTTGTAATGCAGTGCTAATAAGTAACTAGACCTCAAGAATAGAGCTGTTTGTTAGAAGATAAAACACCATTTCTTCTAGAATATTATTTATGATATTTACTATCTTGAAGATAAAATGTTTACAGGTTTTTTTAAATGTTAGGTTCAGTTTTGCTCTCCTGCAAGGCTGTAGAAATTCCTCATTCACAGTGGAGGATAGTGAGAAAATATGTTGTGCCACAAAGGATGTTGGGAGACCTTCATGCAGGCTTTTTAGAATTTGCCAGCACAGTGCTCCTGTGCCTCTTCTTTCCCACTGTCTTGTTAAAAGGTGTTACACGTAGAGGTTTATGATTTGGATTATTCCCAGTCCTTTCAGCTTTGAGCCTTTGGGGAAATGAGGGAAGTAGAAAAATCTGTGTTTTCGTGAAAGATTGCTACCTTCTCTGGCTTACATCTGGAAAATTGAACAAATAATGTGGTTATGCTTGCCCATCTTCAATACTATATTTTCTTGAAGTAAATGTTTGAAATTCTAAATATCGTGTACACTTTTGAAATCTTATTTTAAGAGCTGTACGAATCCATTTGGCCAAAATGAAGCAAAGTTAAATGACCTCTGTATTAAACTGAATGATGGTGCTACTGTTAGGGATAATAAATACTATTAGTAAATTGTTTAGGCACATTCTACAGAGCAAAATTATTTGCTGAAATTATTTAATAATTTAAAGAAATTATTTTGAGGCTATCATAATTGCCTCATGGAATATTAATGAACAGAGACAGGCTACATTTAGACATTTGCATTTTCATCACTCTTTTCAAACACAGGAATACAGGGCTATTTTGAGTTATTTTGCAGTACACATACGATACCTCTTTTGAACTAAAACAACTGCAAAAGTCATTTTCTCTTCTGAATTTTTGTCTTTGTTTATTAATTTTTGCCTTAGTGGTTGAACTACTCAGAGAACAAATTCTGAGAACAAATTTTCCAAGACTTGTTTGGTATATTTTGCTGAAGAATATGTAGATATTGTGATAGCACATTAGTACTGTAAAAACAAACCAATGCATGCATAGGGATATGTACCTGTGTTATACGTTTGTGATACGAGTAGCAGATATCGCTCTATTTTTTACATAGTTGTTTTGCTGTTGTTGCTATTGTATAAGCATTGGAGGAGAAATGCCTGTGGTATTCATATATTGGATTAGCTAATATATGCAACACCGTTACAGAAAGAAATTAAAATGTTTAGGCATGTATTAGCTCTGAGGTCATAAAAATAACAATGTCCTTTCCAGTGAAAAATTTCTTAAATTTTTAAAGGTTAGGCTACACGCTCCATTCATCAAGTTCAGCAGTCATTCTAGGCGAGATTCCGCTTAGCTGCTGTGGGTATAATCACAAATGTGATTGTTTGTAATGGAGTTGGTTTGCAAGTCCAGTATTCTGGCAGTTTTATCCTAAGCTGTATTATTTAAAATTGTGTTGTTCTGAAATGCTAGTCACTTAATGTTCTGTAAAGAAGCCATACTTTTGTTTTGTTCTAAGTGTGCCCTAGTAGTTTTGAAGAAAGTTGTTATTGACCCTTTCAGGACTGGTGTTCTCTGAGTTTAAGCTAGATTGTTAGTTGTGCTAAGTGATTTTGGCAGTTCTGAAATTGGATTTTTGTGTTCATTTTACATTAAATTCCCAAGCCACCATACTGATTAATTGTATTACCACTTTAAAGAATATCCTTAGGCTGCCAGGTGAGGAAGGGAAACAGAACGAATTAATGTTTTATAACCTCTGCAACAGTCTTTATATATTAGCAAAAATCTTACTGAGATGAAGTGGAGCATTCCACAGAACTGGTGCCCAGCTTGTACCAGATGTCAGCAGTTATTTTAACATGAATGGACTGGCAAAACTGACAGAGCAAGGAAAAGAGAAGTTACAAACTCCTCCTGCTGTCCAGGTAGTACTTGCTACCATATTAACATGTTACCATCTCAGGATATTAACATGTTACTATCTCAGGATCTGTGAATCACAGAGATAGTGATAATCTGAATTGTTCCCTTGTCCTTACTGGTTTTGCAGTCAAAAAAGTCTATTTTCCTAGGAATTTAAAGATGCAGTTAGGTTAAGAGCTGTTCTGAAGATGAAGGTAATTATAATATATTTTCCATTAATATGGAAGGGAAATTGTTTGATAAAAGAATGAAGGGCCAGCATATTAGCAGTATCATAGCTTTCTTCAACAGAAATCTTTTCTAATAAAGATCAGATTTGCATGATGTGGCTCCATACAGTCTGTATGAGCTGTTCAACATGATTCTAGAGTTTTTTAGTTAGGCTTTCCTGGCTAACTCAGAATTAATTGTTTAGAAAAATATGATGAACATTTTAGCATTTAATGATGGAAGCCAATGAGGTAAAACATCAGAAGATTAACTGCTACAGCATGTAGCAAAATTAGGCAATAGAGAATTACCGTTGTCTTAGGAAATTGTTTCCAAGTGCAAATGAAGGACATCGACTCTAATACTAGGGTTAGATGAATATAAAGATTCTGATTTGGACTTCTCTAGACTTTTAATAAACTTTCATTAGGCCCCAAAATGTAGCCATTTGGGCTAGTGTTAGAGCTGGTCTGTTTTGGCTTTCTTGTTTCATTTCAGTGATTTGTTTTTAGGACATAAAATACTACTTTTTGATTTGCCTATTGTAGTAAAATATGTTTTTATTGTTACATGTATACAGTATATTAATATTCTGTTTTACAGTTTTGTGATGTTATCAAAATAAAAGACGGGATAGTTCTGAATCATAACTGTCTCTCTCAGTACTGTACATCCAAGGTTTTCATAATTCAGCTAACAGAGGTAGCGAACAGATGCAGCAGTTTGCGCAGCAGTGTCTGAGATCTGCTTAGAACTTCTGAGAACCTTCTTGGAAGTGGTGGGGGCTTTCTGGGGACCCTCTGAGGAACTAGAGGGTGCTTGCCACTGACAGGAGAGGAGAGGTAGGCAAGAACAACTACAGGAGGCCTTAGCTTCTCTAGCTAGGTTTAGCTGCTGCTAAGGACCTCTGTTGGTTGCCCCTGATCAGAGGGAGTTGGGGCCTTTGTTCCAGCTGACCCTTGATTAGGGGGGATCAAGCACCCTATGAGTCGGTGCTTGGCTAAGAGCCAGGCCTAGAGTGCATTGAACAGAGGCAGCAGTTTGTGCAGAAGGGTGCAGGAAGGCCTCTTTGTCTCCAGTCATGGTAGTGTACGGTTCCTCAGATATGGTTTTTACACACCGCGGAGCTCATTCCTCGATAGCTGTTGGAGTTGCTGTGTCAGAGGCTTGCACTCAGACAGACCTTCTCAGGTTGCAGGGAGTGCCTGGGACCTCTATGTCAAGCTGGGAATGACAGTCATCTTTTCTGCAGAAGGTATGTTGTTGTTAATGAGTTATGTCACCAGGTCAAGGAGTTATGGGAGGAAGTAACCAGGCTGCATAGCATCTGTGAAGATGAGCAGGAGATAGATAGGATATTCTCAGAGACCATACAGCTTCAGGAGTTTCAACCCCCCGCAGCAGTGGAGATGCAGGTGGGCTCTGTACCATGTGAAACAGTGAGTCATAAGTCTGTAGAAGATGAAGGCTGGACACTGGGTCACTTCTCATATGAGGAGAAAGGCTCTTGTTCCTCCTGAAGAGGAGCTTATGGGCAAGGATTAAAGGGCTGACTAAGATGGGTGACACTGTTGTGGGTGTTTGCTACAGGCCACCTAACCAGGAGGAGGAAGTAGATGAGGCCTTCTACAGACAGCTGGAAGTAGCCTCTTGATCAGAGGCCCTGGTCCTCATGGGGGACTTCAACCACCCTGGCATCTGCTGGAAGAACAATACAGCGAGGTACAAACAATCCAGGAGGTTCCTGGAAAGCATTGATGATAACTTTCTGACACAGGTGATGGAGGAGCCAACAAGGAGAGGTGTGCTGCTGGACCTTGTACTAACAAACAAGGAAGGACTGGTTGGAGGTGTGAAGGCTGGGAGCAGCCTTGGCTGCAGTGACCATGAGGTGGTGGAGTTCAGGATCCTACGAGGAGGGAGCAGGGCAATGAGTAGGGTTGCAACCCTGGACTTCAGGAGAGCTAACTCTGGCCTCTTCAGAGACCTTCTTGGAAGAATCCCATGGGATCAAACCCTAGAAGGAAGAGAAGTCCAAGAGAGCTCGTTAATATTCAAGCCTTACCTCCTCCAGGCTCAAGAACGGTGCATCTCTATGAGCAAGAAGTCAAGCAAAGCGGGCAGGAGAGCTGCATGGATGAGCAAGGAACTCCTGGCAAAACTCCAACAGAAGCAGGAAGTGTACAGGAGGTGGAAGCAGGGATAGGCCACTTGGGAGGAATGTAGGGACATTGTCAGAGTATGGAGGGATGCGACGAGGAAGGCCCAGGCCTATTTGAAATTAAATCTAGCAAAGGATGTCAAGGACAGCAAGAAGGGCTTCTTCAAATACATCATTAACTTAAGGAAAACTAGGGAAAATGTGGGCCTGCTGCTGAATGGGGCAGGGAACCCTGGCAAGACTGAATTTCTTCTTTGCTTCAGTCTTCACGGCTAAGGCCAGGCCTCAGGAATCCCTGACCCAGGAGACCAGGGAGAAAGTCTGGAGAAAGGAAGACTCTCCCTTGGTGGAGTAAGATCGAGTTAGAGACCATTTAGGCAAACTTGATATCCACAAATCCATGGGCCCTGATGGGATGCAACCATGAGTGCTGAGGGAGCTGGTGGACATCATTGCTAGGCCGCTCTCCATCCTCTTGGAAAGGTCCTGGAGAACAGGAAAGGTGGCTGAGGACTGGAAGAAAGCCAATGTCACTCCACTCTTCAAAAAGGGCAAGAAGGAGGACCCAGGGAACTACAGGCCTGTCAGCCTCCCCTCCACCCCTGGAAAGGTGATGGAACAGCTCATCCTGGAGGTCATCACCAAGCATGTGGAGGACAAGAAGGTGATCAGGAGTAGTCAGCATGGATTCACCAAAGGGAAATCATGCTTGACCAATCTGATAGCCTTCTCTGATGGAATGACTGGCTGGGTAGATGAGGGCAGAGCAGTGGATGTTGTCTCTCTGGACTTCAGCAAGGCTTTTGGCACTGTCTCCCATCACATCCTCATAGGCAAGCTCAGGGAGTGTGGGTTGGCTGAGTGGACAGTGAGGTGGATGGAGAACTGACTGGATAGCAGAGCTCAGAGGGTTGTGAGAGAGGTGGTGCAGTGTCCCCCAGAGGTCAATACTGGGTCCAGTACTGTTCAACTTATTCATCAGTGACCTGGATGAAGGGAAAGAGTGCACCCTCAGCAAGTTTGCTGATAATCCAAAACTGGGGGGAGTGGCTGATACACCAGAAGGCTGTGCTGCCATTCAGAGGGACCTGGACAGGCTGGAGAGCTGGGCGGAGAGGAACCTCCTGAAGTTCAACAAAGGCAAGGGCAGGGTCCTGCACCTGGGGAGGACTAACCCCCTGCACCAGGACAGGCTGGGGGCTGACTTGCTGGAAAGCAGTTCTGCAGAGAAGGACCTGGGAGTGCTGGTGGACAACAAGTTGACCATGAGCCAGCACTGTGGCCTTGTGGCCAAGAAGGCCAATGGTCTCCTGGGGTGCATTAGGCAGAGTGTTGGCAGGAGGTCGAGGGAAGTGATCCTTCCACTCTACTCAGCCCTGGTGAGGCCTCGCCTGCAGTACTGTGTCCAGTTCTGGGCTCCCCAGTCCAAGAGAGACATGGCGCTACTGGAGAGAGTCCAGCGGAGGGCTACAAAGATGATGAGGGGGCTGGAACATCTCATATGGTAGGAAAGACTTGAGAGAGCTGGGCCTGTTGAGCCTGGAGAAGGGAAGACTGAGAGACGATCTGTTCAGCATGTATCTGAAGGGAAGGTGTCAAGAGGATGGGGCCAGACTCTTCTCCGTGGTACCCAGCGATAGGATGAGAGGCAACGGGCACAAACTGAACCACAGGCAGTTCTGTCTGAACGTGAGGTAAAACTTCTTTGCTGTGAGGGTGACTGAGCAGTGGCACAGGTTGCCCAGAGAGGTAGTGGAGTCTCCTTTGCTGGAGATACTCAAAAGCTGTCTAGACACAATCCTGGGAAATATGCTCTAGAGGACCCTGGTTGTGCAGGGGGGTTGGACTAGATGATCTCCAGAGGTCCCTTCCAACCTCAACCATTCTGTGATCTGTGATTTTAACACTCAGAAATATTATTCGGAGAGCAGGAGTCTTCCTGAAAGTCACAGAATGTGCTTTAAATGAAAGGAGGAGGTCACAAAGGAGCAAGAAGAGTGTTTAATGTCTTTACTGTATATGTTCTTCCAAGATCTACAGAGAACTGAGGACCAAAACAAATGCATGAATATGGAATAGTTAAAAATTAACAGAGTCTAGATGAAAGAAAGGAGTGGGACTATGGTTTGAGATGGCAAAAAATAGAACAAATTTTCCCCATCTGTCTCTAGAACTTAATCTGTGTGTGATAAACGGGAAGGCAAACTCTTTTGTGGAGAACATTCAGCAATTTTTTATCTTTTTGAAAAATGGAAGGGGGAAAAATAACCTTAGCTATGCTTTTCTGAATTAAAATGGGATTGTGCATGTACATGACGAAATAGGCATGAGTTTTTAAGTGAAATTACTAACACATTTGTCTTTAACATAGCAATAATAAAACAGCTACTATTGCAGTCACATTTCAGTGAAAATCACATTTTACATATCAAAATACTGTGCATAAGTAAAATTAACATGATCACCAATGTGCAACTTTATCTGTAAGCACTGTCTCTCTAGAATTTCCAGTATGAGTCGTCTTTAATAGACATGCAATTGTTTTTACATCGTAAAAACATCACTCAGCTGATGCTCAGTCTATAATACAAATGCTAGTTTTTATGTGCAGTGTAGTACAGTATATAACTAGATGATTCAAAACTATACACTTGAGTGTGAAAAAAGGAATTGCCTGCTTTTGTTGTCTTTCATTTTTTCTGGGTTACCAGTATATTGCCTCATGTTGATAGCTGGGAGCGAAGTTCCCATATGGTTCTTTTGCTCATTTCTGGATTGAAAGGCAGGGACAATGAAAAGCAGAGCTCTTAACAGTGTATTGTGGCAGTCCTTTATCTGTATAACAGCCATGGGTGCACTATACCTATCACACTGCTTTCTGAAATTCCTGCTTTATAAACCCTTGGGAAATGTGGTGTTTTTGGTAGTAATTCCATCAGACCTAATAGAAAAAGCACCATGCAATTTAAACGTGAGAAGTAGTATTTTTTCTGCCTGAACTTAATCTAAAGAAGAGCTTAAAGAGCTTGATCCTACTCTGAGTTGTTCTAATACGTATTTTACCCTTTATGACTTGTCATTCAATCATAGTTTACTTAATTTCAGTTAGACTCTTCCTGAGTGTCCAGGTCTACCCTAGCATATTTGAAATAGGTGCTACAAGTTATACTTGATGCGTTTGTTGGGTCAACTTTCCTTTGAATTGCCTGCTTGCTTGCTTGCTTGCTCTACTTCTGCAGGAAAGAAAGGATTGAGGCATTTGCATTTTTCTTCCCAACAAGACATTGCATATTTTCAGCACTTGGCAAAATGATACAAGGTGTTACGTGTGACATCCACCAAAGCCATTCTGAATCATCATGCTCCAGCACTAGCAGATTTTCCTGTGATGTGATTATTTGCTGAATGGACATTAATCAGTACTGATTTGGTATTACAAAATGTATCCGTAATAGAAACAAATATTTTGCAATGAATGCCATCAAAATTAATAATGATTTGGCACTTTCTGTAAAGTATAACTATCACACAGGCTTTCAAAAACCTAGTAACTCTTTACAGCAAGTAGATATTAATTAAAGCTGAATCACAATGGTTTTCTATTGAATTGTTTGTTCACTCTATATATATAGAGTGAAATGGAGCTGTTAGGATTAATGTAGTTACTGTGAATTATCAAAGAGTTAATTGTGATTAACCATCTTTTAGAATATCTCTATGATGAGATGCTTGCTTGGGTTTATTAAATTGGTTTATTTAATTTGGTTTATTAATGAGATCACCGTGGAAGAGATTTAATGTGTACATTATTTGCTGTTTTGAATTAACATACGTGGAAGCTGCAGCTTTTTCTCCAGCCAAAATAATTTCAATGTGTTAATAATTCCATTTAGATGTTTTTTATTTGATAATACAAATCTGTTTGCTTCATTTGTACTTATTTCCATGTGGAAGAGTTGATAGAACCTTCTGAAAGTTGTCCAGACGATATGAACTGATTTCCAGGGGAAGAAAAAGTCTGAACTTGATTTGATACTGATATGCTTAGAATATGGAACTAGATATTAAGAAACATCTACTTAGAGAAGGGACTTAAAAGTTATAAAAGCAGAACTAAACCCTTCATATACTGCTTCTAAAGTGTAATTGAGCATACAAATACGAGGGTGCATAAAAATTGAGGCTCTTTCAATAAAGAGAGCTTTCTCATGAAAGTACTAGATTTGAAAATTACCATAGCAACAGTGCTTTTGCAGACAGGAAGTAACACTGTATATTTTTGCTATTATATTTCCATTTCCATGCATTTTTTTTAAAGACATACATTTCCTGGGTTTTGAAATGTCAGGAGGGTGTCATGCACATATGCTGGTGCTTGGGTGTCTCTGAAGAAAAATATTTAGCTGAAAGCAATTGATGTGCAAAGCCATAAAATGGCAACTGTAAGCTTTTCATCAGAAACTGCGTGTGTCTGAACAAAAACAGTGTTAATGTGGCAGAGAAGGAACAGGGTCAGATATTAGTGCAAGTATCCTAATTACCAGATTTTAGGTTATTTAATATAGTTAACCTGCGGGGGTACACCTTTTCTGAGATGTTGGAGAAAAAACAAAAGAAATCACGTTTTGGCAGTCAGTGATCATTTTGAGTTTAAAGAGCCAAAAAGGGAAAAAAGGGCTTCACAATTTAGAGTCTGGTTTTTTTTCTTTTTTTTTTTTTTTTGAAACAAAGAATCACTGACCTTGGTTAGTATTTTGAAGATACTGTTTACATAAGGACAAACTATTTTGGCTTCTAAGTCTTATATACTGTATACAAATAAGTTTTCTTTCAGCAGTAGGAGGATATGCCTTTTACCTTTGTTTTCAAGAAATGTTTTCCCAACACATTCTCTCGAAGTTTTGCCCCTAGTCATGTGTTTCCATTCCTTCCCGTTGGACCAGCAAGGCTGCTGTTGTGGCTGTGCTGTCAGGAAGCTAATCAAGTTGAAAACATACCAAAGGCTATATACAATTAATGTCCAGAGCATCCAGAGTGCTAATACAGGAGTCTTCGAGCGGAGTGTAGCCAGGGTAAACAGGGAGGCCAAGACCTTCCCTTTGAGAGCACATAGACTAGTTCAAATGGTCATGAAGTGAGAGAGATGTGTGATTTTTAATCACCTATGTGTTCAGTTTTTTTGTCATACCTATCTGGAATCTGAATTAGCATCTGTTCTCCTATTAAGTAAATATTTGTTTAATTTTTAGTCTGTCTTGTAGGATGTTGTTCTAGTGGTTCTTCTCCACCTCTCCTGTGGTCCTGGTTATGGAAAAAGCATATTATAGCCTTACTGCTATGGAGTCTGCAGTGCTGGTAAAAGTGATTTGCTGTTACAAAAAAAGCAAACTTCAGTGAGACCTAAATGCTTTCTGATCCACAGCAAGGAAGGTTTAATTAAAGTGAAAGAATTACAGAATTTCCAAATTACAAAATAACAACTCAAAAAGTTGTTGAAAAATAGAAAATGTGACAAGTTAGCACTGGCATTCTCTGTAGCTGACTTTTTTCTTTTCTGAGTACCTGCGAAGGAAGATTCCACAGTGCAAAACAGTTTTATGTTTGTCCTAAACAGCAACCAGAACCTTAGTTTTGTGCACTAAGAATTCTGGTTTCCTAGTTTAAAAAAAAAAAAGTTCCTCGTTTGGAAACCTCTTTTCTATTCTGAGATCTGCTAGACCTTAGCTGTTTGCCAGTGTGTGGGCTCATCACTATTAGATATTCTTTTTGCTAAGGGCTATGGCATTCAGAGTCATGATTTTCTGAGCTTCTGTTGCACATAGACTTGACGTACTGCTTTACTGAAAATATGCCTTCACTTCCTTAATCTGAACAAAAGCTAGCTTGTGAGGTCAAAAGTCAACTCTTTTGGGGGTTGAAAATAAGACATGTATAAACTGCCTTTTTCCCACAATTTGTACAATTATGTTAAGGCAAACAGAGGAGCGTGGAAGGAAAATATTTCATTTATATGATTATGTATTTATATTTTCAAAGAGGGGAGAACAACTCATGAGTTCCGAGTAAAAGGGACACAGACAGGGAGACAAATGCCTTCTCAAACCAGAAATTGCTTAGGTGTCTCAGCAGAACTGAACTTAATTAAATCCTAATTCCTGCAAAGAATCCTTTTCCTTTTTAAAAGAAAGCTCACAGGCTGCTTTGAAAACACTTTTCCAAACTGCGCACAAGTGCTTGAATGCATATATATACATGCATGTGCTCATACCAAGAACATAATAAAAGGCTATGAAAAGAGGTGAAAGAGAATTGAGAAATCCTTCAGAAATGTGCTATCCCAAAACATGTTCATTCCTGTTGTGTCAGACATGACAGTGAAGGTAAGGCTCTTATTGCTCGTTTGCTGTACTCCTAATTTCATTATTATCCTCTCACTCTGTGTGGCGCTGAGCACCACTGCAGCTGTTGTGGAGTTACAGATATGTCTAATTAATAAGGAAACATAGTGCCAGCCTAATAGCAGACTTTTACTGTGCTGTCGGTTATAGGATCCTGCCACTTTTTGTGCTCTGGGCGGTGATTATAGCTGTTGCCAAGTGTCAGGACGTTGACGTGCCTCTGTGACTCGGCGTATTTGGAAAGGGCCAGCCGGTTTCAATTTATGGGCATGAATCAGTGCCACTTGGAAGTGTCTTGCCAGTTGCTGCTCTTCTGTGGTACAGGGCTGGCTGCTGCTGAGTTGTATATTTGCTCAATTAATTAAGGCTACTTGGGTCACTCCTACTTTTTGAGGGACATTAGAAGTTTTATTTGCTTGTATTGGTAAGTGATGTGCCGTATGCTTTGCCATCTGCTGTGTTTTTATGCCAGGTGCTTATTTTACAGAAATCCATACAGTCTTTTAAATAAAGGCACTTCTATTAAAAGCAGCATTATACTCCTGTTTTTCAAGCATACCTTAGTAGGTAGAGCTAGGCTAAAGGTTAGTGCTCTTTTACTTCCATTTGAAACTGCTGTAATTACAGAAATCTCAGTGGTGGTCAGAAGAGAAGGAAACATTAGCAGATGGATTAGAAATCAGACTTCAGCTTCCATGAATGTGGCTCCTTACTATCTGTCTTTGTCGGGAATCAAAGTAGGTATTTGAAAGAATTCTTTGCAAATGGCTCTGAAACATCTAAAATGCTTTCCATTCAGCTGTTTTTTCCCTTTCAGTCAGGAAAGAAACCTTCTTTAATGAACTAATAGAGTGTGTTTTCTTGGCCTCAGTTGGAAGCTGCATATTGTCAAGGATAATGGCATTGACTTTTTTAAAGCATTTTAGAGGTGTGACTTTCAGTATAAAGGTAATTTTGTGAGTTTCTGAAGAATGAGCAGCCAGTATAGAATCTTCTACTAGATGATGAAAAAAATTATTGCCTGTGTTTTTTGTTTTCCTAAGTCTCAGAATACACTACCTGGGAAATATTTTCTTAGGAAGAAAAAGAAAAACCACCCAGCTTCCTCTCCCCCCGAACTCTGGAAGGACATACCTTCCACATGGCATGGAAGCCTCAAGCTTTGGCCAAAAAGCAGAATTTCCGATTCACAAAAAAAGTTCAAGAAGTACTATATTTTGTATCAGTCCAAGTGAGATCGGAATGAAAAATAATCCAAATTTCCCAGAACCGAACATCTCCTGGATCTTATCAATCTCACTGCATGCTTACAAAAACATTTCATAGTCACCAAGAATATCCCTAAAGTTGCCAGCCAGAATTGCCAGAACTTTTAATTCTAAAAGAAACCCACCGACCTTCACTTGTGCTATCGTGTCATTTGTCCCCATTATATTGCATTGGCCTGGATCTTCCAGACGCTCTTGGAGGGACATCCTTGTGAAGCTGCAGTTTCTAAAAGGACGAGGTTTGTGTTCCTGTGCAATTTGCTAGAAATCTGGGCTCCATTGAAACCATGTCTTGAAACTGGCAAAAGTCCACTAAGTCTGAGACATTTCTTGAAAGATATTTCTGGCAACGTGAGTGGATGACTTCCAATGAAAAAGAAAATCTATAGAAGAATTTGTGATGAGAAAGCATACTCTTTGCTCTGCCAAGTAGGCTATTCTGTCTTCTCTTTCATTTGAATGTGACAAGTAAAATAGTCTCCATTAATCAAGTAACATTTCTTAATCAGAGAAGTATATATATTGGCATTTTGGTTCGATAAGAGTGATGGAATGGTTGCAGACTGATGCCAACTAAAATAGATTTGAGCATTACATTACTGCCACACTCACAGATTCAAAGCTGAATGGGCTGGACGTGACTTGGGATTTCAAACACGTTTGAAGAAGTATTCCTACTGCCATCCATTCTTAGACTGCCAGATGCCCGAGTTTGACATTTTTTTACACTGAACTCTGAGAGATTTCTTAATGTAAAACCAGTGAATCTATATCACAATATATTGCTGTTGTTCACTGTGAGTTTTTTCTTGGTCTTCAGTATGAGTACATCTAAGCTAGATTCATTTTTTGTTGCCCTTGAGGTTTTCAATGCTTCCTATGTAGCAGCAACAGCTGCTCTACTATAAGCTTTTCACAGAATAAGGTAGTAAGTATTAATTATTAATCAGTTTATTATTCACTGTTTTCTAATGTATTTCAGTAGCAGAAGCTTCCTTTCTAAGTAGTGTAGAAAGGGATTTTTCCCCCTTCCCCTAGTTTCATTTTTGGAGAAAAGGCTTAAGAATTTTACTCTTATTTTATCAAATATGGAATATTGGAAAGGAAAAAAATGTTAAGGAATATACATAGCTGATGATTTAATTCATTTTCACCTGTTTGTAAAAAACAGATCACCTTTAGATGACCACCTCTAAAAACATATCTAGATGAACTTGTAATAAACATTTCTAAATGCAGTCAGTGGAAGTGTGACTTGAGTACATGAAATTTCTGATTTTTAGTTTTATTTTTTAGATGTATGTTAAATATTTGTGTTAAGCTTACCTCAAAGGTTTCTCGTTACATACTACATCATCAGAAGAAAGCTCTTAAAATGTATACTCTTGTGATTTGAAGTTGCCTTGCTTCCCCAAAATATGCCATCGTGTGCAAGATATGCTTTGAAATTAATAATATTGAAAAACAACTCAGCAGTTGTATTTACCTTATTTAATTCCTGCTGAGATGATTATGCTTCTATTAACTCTGCAATTATATTGCACAGCTCACTTGAAGTATCTCAAGCTGTAGCTTTTTTGATTCTGACTATTTTAACGCTTCACAGAAAACTTCAAAGGTTGAACAACGGTGAATAGATCTAACCAAACAATTTATATTTCTGACTTTGAATTACTTTGGCTAAGTTCTGTCTTACTTACTTGTAATAAGCATCATATTTAAAGCTGGTATTTCTGCATGTGAAGAACTAATTGCATGCAAGCAAATCCTTAGCACTGTAGGGTTTAAATGCATGGAAACAGGTACATGATACTAAGATTTCTCTATGTTTCTATATGAAGCCATGTTTTTAACAAATAACCTGGTTTATGTATGTTTTAGGTTTGCATGTACGAATAATTGTATGTAGAAGTAAGAGTCTAACAAATGTTGATGTTTGAGAAATGCATACACAGAAGAGGAGGTTGGAATAGGTTTTATATAAGTCTCTCATTCAAAGTAGGGTTAATTCGTGGGGAGTCTGTTTTGATTGGTTGTCGTTTCCTGCCATTGTAAAGTAATGATTCCACTGATTCATCTTCAAAGTAGTAAATTACTTAGATACTGTTTTTGATTTTCTGTTGATTTTAGTTCCTCTGCAAGGAGGAATAGTGGTTTGAAGGATGGCACCCACTTTGCAATATAGTGAAGACTGACCGTACCATAGAAATGTTACGATGTCCTGGCAGAAATACCGTTGCACTTTTGAGGGAATTTTTTTTCCTGCCCTCTGCCCTGTTGAAATCCCTCAGAGACAGAATCTGCAGAAATTAATACTTTAGGATATCTTTCACAAAGTACTGTGGATACGAAACACGATCTATAAAAAAGTAGTCAGCATAGCTTTTAAAAAGCCAGTCTAGGAAGATTTTTTTGCTGCTTGACACAGTTGGCTAAAATTCTGGTTTCTGAACGTTTTACACTGAGGAAAGTATTTTGATGACGGTATTTGTTTGTTGCTATTTCCATATTATCTATGCATGTGATCGTAGTAGAATTCCTACCCAGATAGAATCACTTGATAGATAAGATATCTAAAGGCATATCTGCTGTTAAAAATGATCTGTGTGTCAGTTGGATTAAACAACTTGAGACATATTCCTACCTTCGTTTAGGAATTTCATGTAGTTTTGCAAACACATGTTATATTTCAGCTCACATTTTGAATGAGTGTCTAAATTTTGTGTGGTAAACTGTGAGTTGTCAGAACAAGAGACTCTAAGAAAACAGTGCCACAGGAATAAGAATATTACACATAACTGAGAATTTCTACTTGTCCGCAATGCATATGCGTTTTGAGAAATTCTTAGACCTTTCACCCATGACCTGAGTAATTCTGTAGCTTTTGCAGAGTGAGTGCTAACTGTCCTAACTTCGTCAGACTTATTGTGTGTATACTTTGTGATTATACAACTAATGAGCTGTGGTTATTCAGGATTTCCAGTTATGCCACCCTTGATGAAAGCACTAGACCAGCATACTAACATATATACTGTGATATTGCACGTTTAGTCAAGATTAGGGTGATTTACCACTCTGAATCTTGAACAAAAAATTTGGGCTTCCCATATTTTCAGGGATAGATTTCACAGTGGAAATGGAGAACGCATTTAAGAGAAAAAAAAAAAAAGAGCATGAGCTAGAATAAACTAATATTGCCACTGACTTTAAACAATGTTTTCTGGAAACCAGCAAACTGTCTGGAGGCTTCAGACTTGAAATTTGCGGTAGAATTTGAGGGCACAGAAAAGATCAGAGGCTTATTCAAGGAAACACTATTTCACATTCAAAGGTCACTATAATACCCTCAAAAGTAAAACTAAAAATTTCTGCTCGGACTGACACCTTTGGTGAGGACATAAAGTCAGCTGCATAGATTTTATTCTTCACAGACCTGTAAAACACACGTTCATGCATTTTATATCTTCTTCTGTTGGGTGATGTTGTTGTTTTTTGGGACGTGTTTGTATTATTTCAAACTTAAGGAAAACTGGGAACTGGATTTTGCTATGACTTTAGGATATAACAGACCTTCTGCTAAAAGGACTCCTGGAGGGAATATTTAGGAGCCCTGTTGAACCACCCCAGGGTATATGCATCTGAATAACAAAAGCCCTGGTGCAGGCTGTGGGACACCTCAATGAGGATGTCAAAGGGGAAATCTGCATGTGAGAGTGTGGGTGAGAGACCTGCGGTTCTGAACAACATCTGTCTCCCTCTGTGTTGCCAGTTCAGGGACATATGGAAGTTAGTCAGTGAATCTAATCAAACTCGGCCCTATTCTGAGAGTAAGGCTACAGTGCATTGAAACTGTCGCATTATTTCCAGGTGCAAAGGAGTAAAGATATAGAAGTTGACATTTGAATACAATGTTTATATATAGGGCTTTTGAACCTGTAAGAAAAGAATGTCAAAAAACTCAGATCTAACAGGTGTCTGTTGAAACTAACAGAAGGAAACAGGCGGACAGCACAGCCTAAGCAGACATGAGTAGTTGTTGGGGCTGAGTCTTGATGTGGTAAAGGGAAGACAAGTGATCTGTGACTGGTAGATCTGAATAACGATCAGAATTATGAGTCATGTCAGAGTACGTTGTCACTTGTTGCAAGTGAAAAGAGTCAAGTAACATATACCAAGCACAGCTTTTGCACTGTGTGTCATACTTTTAAATGAGCCAAATTACGGAGTAGATGCTAGAGCATGCAAAGCCAAGAAAATATATGTGAAAGTCTATTAATGAATGTTACGGTAGTGTATACCTACTTCCTTGCAATGTGCAGTTTTAAAGTTGCCAAAGTATGACTTATTACTGATGGGAAAAAGAAACTCTATTAATTCATTTGTGAGCTGTTTCCTAATATTATTTAAGCTAATTTTAAACATTTCTGAAGTAGGTAATTTTAAGCTCAGGATTAGGTCCAGGATAGATGATAGAGCTTCAGCTGAAAACAGTGTACATATTTCAGAAAAAGCTGTACCTTATGAAAACAATAAATGTAGGGACGCACACAGCCCCAATTTGAGAAGGAGGCTGAACAAGCTACCACTCTGTCATGTAATGCAGCAACACATCACACCAGCTAGTTCTGAAGCAGAAAAGCTTTCTACTGACAGCTGTACACAGCTTTCTTAACTTTATTTCTGCACATCTATATTTTAAAAAATGTGCTTGCTAAAGAGTAATGTTCTGGTTACTGTTTCTTCTGTCCTGTCTGACATGGTGTATGAAACTATGCGGATATTTCTGTTTTATATAATAAATAAATATTCCAAATGGTCTTCAAGAAAGATTCTGCTGAGATTCAACATCAACATTAAAATGTTTAATATTCTTTTGAACCTTTTAATCAAGCTTACTTGCATTTCAAATAAGTTGCCACATAGCACAGGGGAAGAAAAGTCCAAAAGCAAATCTAAGGATGAAAATTGATGCTAAAGTTAGAACATGTCAATAATTAAATTCTGAACCTGAAATATAACTGTTTTTTTAAGCTTAAAAAACTAGACATCCTGTATAGAGTTTGCAGTCAGTCATACTACTTTTGCTACAATCAGTTCTTTTCCCTCTTTTCTTTACACCACTATTCAACAAAATTTGTATGTAAGTATATATACATATGTGTACAGACACAGATATAACTCTCTGAGAATATAGCAAGAGTATATAAAGCTACAGGGCCGAAGTTCCACAAGGCTGAACTTCCATCTTGTAAGCAGTAATATCATTATTTCAGTAGTCTTATAAAACTAAGCTTACCGTAGACATCCAAGTAAGCAAAGAGATTCCTACAGTGACCTGCATTTTTTACAATCATCTGTAACCTCTACTGCTCTGTGGTGATATCTATAATAATAACTTCTGCTCTGTGGTGATATCTATAATAATAACTTAATAGGACCGTATTATATGTAATGATCTGGGATTCACACATCAGTTATTGTAGCTTTAGATACCTTTAGTCTTTTTTTCACAAGCGTCAATGCTCCTGTCCATAAATGACAAACCTCAAAGATTACTAACAAATGCAATTTCTTCTTGCTTCTTTCTCTTGAAATATACTGAATTAAAATATATTGGATTAATTTCTGTTTTCCTAGTTCTTTGTTCCATTCCATCCCCAATAATGGAAAAAATACTAAGAAAAAAAATTTAGCTTCTGCTACGTTACTTAAGTAAGTGAGTATGCAGCTGCCGTTGACTTAGAATGCAGCTGGGCACTTGCAAGCAAACTAGCCTGAACAGGTGGATATGGCAAAGTAGACTGAATTGTGGTAGGTTTTGAAAAGAGCAAATCTTGGCCAGGTGAACTTCATTGATTGGCAGTTACAGAATTGATAATTAAAAGGAACACAATAGGTGTCATATTTCTGAAGTTAGGAACATGTATTGCTTTTTGATTAAAACCTGTTAACAGACTGTTTGATCTAAGCCATTTCATATAGTGAGGTCCAAAGAGAAATAACTGTCTATTAAAGTTTAATGGGTGAAGCAAGAAGAAGGAAGGCAGTTTGTTTACAGTGAAACAAAAAAGATGAATAGGAGCTGTGTGATCATATCAAGAAAAAAAGAATATCAAGATAAATATCAAGAAAAAAATACTAATTAGCATCCTACCAATCTGTAAATAAATCCTTTTATTTAAAGGTGACAATTATTTGTCTATGATAAAGAATTAATTTGCCAGTTTTATGCTGTGATATTGCATTGAAAGCTTTATCTAATTGGTTCCTTGTTATTTGGTCTCTCTGTCTTTCTCTCTTGTCCTTACTGATTTCCTGGGGTTTTAATTATATTGTCCAAAGGAGTCCCTTTGGATTTTTCAAAGTTTTGTTCCATTTCTTTCTCCTTTGAGCTTTAAAATATATTTCTTCTTCAGTCTTGAACATATAATTTATCTTCTGAATCCTTTTAAACTTATTTTTCTGCCTTCCTATGTGGTTAGTAGGCGGCTTAATTTAGTAGCATCTGTGACATTCATCAGCATGTTGTTTCCTTTGTCTTTTAGACTGCTTACATCAGCCCAGATGTCTGTGATATACTCTCAGACGTTATGGCTCAAAACTTTGTTACTCACTGTTGCACATCATTTATATTTCTTTAACTAGTTTTCTCATGGCAGTGTTCATGTCTAATTGATTTGGAAAAATAGAAATTCATAAGATGTGCAGCTAATGTTTTTCTAAAACCTTTATGTTGCATTAATTTTAGCTTTTTCTTGTTGAATACAATTTTTTACAAGGAAGCAGACATTCTGCCCTGCCAAATAGGATTTTTTTCATTGTGTGGTAATCAGAGAAGGGAAGAACAGAAGCCAGTAGTTCGGAGGATACTGTGATGATTATAGTAAATAATTACATCATCTTCTTCGTTAGTACGGCGTAGGCCCGTATCCTGACCACATTTTGAAGCCTAAAGGTGAAAGGCTTATGACTAGTGTAAATTCCACAGCTGTAATATAGAATTATGACAATCTACAGCAGCTTCATTATCTGTTCAAAGTGTGTCTCAAACCAAGAAGCATACTAGTGCCCTACTGCTATCCAGTCTTGAGTTACTTGTTACAGTCCTGTTTCCTGTTTTGTAAAGCGTTTTACTTTAAAAGTATTTTAGGATGTTTGTGCTGGAACGCTCTAGGTTTATTTTGCCATTATGGAAAATGTATTACAGTGAAAGTGTAAATTGATGGATATATATACACAAACAATGTGTGCGTGCATATGTATTAGAGAGAGAGAGAAGGAAATGAGGGATGATCAAGAGGAGATGAGCTTGTCTGGTCTTCAAGAAACACAAATCAGTTTCCTCTCCTGCCACATCTTTTCCAAGTATTTTAGGTAAAGTCTCATGGAAAGATTACCTGAAATGTAAATATCATCACTAGAAGGAAGTCACGAATGCTTCCTTTATATATAAAAGAGAAGTAGCCAGTTGTAGAGCACGTGTCAAGTAGGTTAGATAAATGGTGCCATGGAAGTGCCTGTTCCTAATCTGGAGCCTAGATGACTAACTTGGGTGTAAATGTCTGAAGTTTGGTGAAATAAATCCCTCCTTTAATGTCTTTAAGCACCTGTAACTTAGGATTAATAGTAGTTTGGTATCAAATGACATAAAGACAGCCTCTAATTTTGGGATGTTTACATACTAGCTGTGGTTCTCAGAAGTGTGTAGGCAAGGTAGAAAGATTCAAACATTGGGAAAAATATTAGAAGATAACAGCATTTTGACATAGCAACTGTTTTTGCTTGATCTTTAAAACAAAACCCCACAAAAACTGAATTTTATAGCATAAAAGCATCCAATGCTGTGTTTGTAGCAGGGAGTGAGTCAAAGAAGCTCAGAAGTCCTGGTGGACAACAAGTTAAGCATGAAGCAGCAGTGTGCCCTTGTGGCCAAGAAGGCCAATGGTATCGTGGGGTGCATTAGGCAGAGTGTTGGCAGGAGGTCGAGGGAGGTGATCCTGCCCCTCCGCTCAGCCCTGGGGAGGCCTCGCCTGCAGTACTGTGTCCAGTTCTGGACTCCCCAGTCCAAGAGAGACATGGAGTTTCTGGAGCGAGTCCAGCGGAGGGCTACAAAGATGATGAGGGGTCTGGAACATCTCTCCTCTGAAGAAAGGCTGAGAGAGCTGGGCCTGTTGAGCCTGGAGAAGAGAAGACTGAGAGGGGATCTCATCAACGTGTACAAGTATCTGAAGGGAGGGTGTCAAGAGGATGAGGCCAGTCTCTTCTCCATGGTGCCAAGTGACAGGACAAGAGGTAATGGGTACAAGCTGAACCACAGGCAGTTCCATCTGAACCTGAGGAAAAACTGCTTCACTGTGAGGGTGACAGAGCATTGGAACAGGTTGCCCAGAGAGGTCGTGGAGTCTCCTTCGCTGGAGATATTCAAAACCCGTCTGGATGCGATCCTGGGCAATATGCTCTAGAGGTCCCTGCTTTGAGCAGGGAGGTTGGACTAGATGATCTCCAGAGGTCCCTTCCAACCTAAACGATTCTGTGATTCTGTGAGAAGGGAACAGGCAGAAGACTTTCATGTTGTAGGGATCAGCAATTTAAAAATATTACTGTTTCTTCTTTAATCTTCTCTCTTGCTTCTTTTCACATCCCACTCTTCCATGTTAGAAAGAATGACATGACGTTTTTTCTTTGTCCACTCTAATATTCCCTCCACCTATTCATTTACATTTTTCCTGGTTTATTGTTGAAGCTTGAGGTGTGGAGGTGACTGTGGCATCTTCAAAATGTTCTGACTATGACTCTGAGCAAAGTCATCTCCATAATTCTGTTCACTAGTACTTTTTTGGCAGAGCAGTGGAATGGGAGATTTTTCTTCTTGATACCTGGTTTATATCTTAACAAAAGAGAATGAACTCTTGAATGTTATGCAAGCTTGAGAAATGTGCTTAATAATTTTTCCACCCTATACTGCGGTATTCATCAGGAGCCATCTGCTGAAGCAACTATGTTAGAATTGTTTTGTAAAAGGAAGAAAATTTCAGCAGGTACAAAAGCAGAGAAAGGTACACCAGGAAGTGTTACATTTGAAAGATGGAAGACGTAATCAAGAAATCAACAGAACTGGTTAGAAAATCATAGGGACTCTTTCCTTTTCAGAATTGCAAATTCAAAATATAGAAAGTATATTCAGGGTATGCTAGGTGGGAGAAAGTACAGAGTGATAGTACTGAGAAACAATGAGTTCTGCCTATCTCAGAAGCCAGGCATGAAAACTGGTCAAGGTAGAAATTATTTTCTATCTTAGCTATATTTCACTGGAAAATCACTGGGCCAAAAAGCTTAAGGGCATCTTATCAGGAGAGAACCACTCCTGTCAGTGCTTTCGTCATTCTGAAATGAATTACCCTTTTTAGTGAAACAGAGATGGTCAGAAGAGGATATCAGCCACGTTTCTCTTTATGAGCAGTTGCCTGAAGGCGTAATGGTGAAGTGGAAAGATTGCTTGTCTAATATTTCTTCGGTAATGTTCATTGTCTATTTCTACAAATTCCAGAAAAAATTATTAATAAATAGTGGACGCTGTGAGCCCAGCCTAACTGACTGCTGCTGATCTTGATCATTATAGAGTATTTCAGGTTCAGATGTCCGTTATGGGGAGCTGTAACTTCAGTGACAACTTGCATATAATGAGTCATTATAATTATTTTTCAGATATAGGTGAAAGAAAAGTCTTGCTTATGAAACAAATCAATCTGTCTCTTGGTGTTCATTGGGTTGGTATATGATGAAAAGTTGTAAAGATTGAGCAGTTCTAAAACATTGATTAACTGTGATCTTTGATTAGATAACATAGAGTTATTTTGTCCCACATCATTCTGGAGGGAAGCTTGAACTGTGTTGCCTCTCCAAGCCGTAAAACATTTCTGTTTCATTCTGGATGGCATCTCCAAGGGTAACTTCATCTATGAGAAACTTGAGAGGAAAAGTATTTTACAGATCTCAAGTCCCCCCAAGCAACTCAGTGAAAAGTAAGTAAAGATTACACATTCTAGAAATTTCTCTTTTTTTACTGTGTCATAGCAATCAGTAAGGGAAATGGAGATAGCTTCATGTAAACATCAGTTTGTAAGAAAGGAAATAGTAACTTTAATTCTTCCTCATTTAAAGAAGGCAGTGTGAACCTGATTTTTATATGTAGCATATGATTGTGTTGATCATAAGCTTGCTGGCTATCAGGGGTTTCTCTCTCCTTTTTACGGGGGGAGGAACCCCCCCACACACATACACACACCTTTGAGTTATTTCAGTTCAAAAGCAAATTCCGAAAGTCCAGCTTTTTCATGAAACAAAATTTCTGTTGCTGACCAATAATTGCCAGAAACTGTCCTATACCATAACTGTAGTATTGTAATTACTGTATATATTTGCATATGGCTTGTACAGAATGCCATCACATGAAAATGTTGATGTTAACTTTAAATCCCTGAAAAAATGGGATTTAGACCATGTGTGCTTGTTATCTATTTGAAAAATAGCTATGCTTTTTAAACAAAGATGAAATGCAAAAACTGGTTAAGTAGAGCAATCAAAAATATGGGTAGCGTAGGTGAAAGCTTTTATTGTCCCTGTTTTGAGAGGACCTGTAATAGGATTTATAAAAGTTTACTTTCCACTTCAAATGAATTGGATCTAAATTTTTTCTAGGTTATCTAGGGATGAGGGAGATCTTGTTTTTCGAAGATGTTGCCTCGCCGGCCACCTAAAGGATGACTTGGGCATGTCCTGACTATCCGCTTCTCTTCCCCTGCCACAGGAGGCAGCCTGCAGCTATCACGTTAAGGGAGAGCTAAAGCGTTGCCATCCCTGGAAAGGCAGAATAAGACTTACTGTTGCAAGAGGCAGGTGAAGCCCTGTTCTCTTCCAAAGCAAGCCTTTTATGAAGGGGCTTTGAGAGTTTATGAAACCGGCTTAACCTATAAGATTAGCATGAACTCTCTGTGCATTTTTTCTCACATAGCAGGGGAAAGTTGCTGTGTCCAGTGCAAACCATGTAATTTCACTGTACTTTGGAGAAACTCTTTTTGTGCTGTAGAAGCGCAGCTTGACTGTTTGGTACCCACCAAACATTTTCCTTCTTGCCCCTTTATCCTTTTGAGCAGGCCCTTAATCCTTCTGATTGGATAGTTTTGGCCACAGGGTTTAAAGCATCTCTGTCTGATAGAAAGTAAATCCAGGCCAGCGGTTACTTTTCTGTCCCTGAAGTAATTTGGTGTTGTGCTCTCTTTAGGGCTTAGCTTTGGGCTGCTATTGTTGATAGTCAGTGAAGGCGAGGATTCAGAGCTCATGTTCTGTGTGCAGGGAGTTTGGTGTTGTACTGAATAGACTCTGTATATATGATTCTTGGAATTAGCTGTGACAGCAAGATCATTCTGGCAGATGGTTCCTGTGGCATGCATGTCATTACATATGAAGGAAGACGGTGACATTTTATTTCCTGTTTGTTGTACCTTTCGTTATGGAAGAGACCCTCCCTCCCTCAGCTGCTGTTTTGTTTTGCAACCAAATATGCAACCGTATACATTGTGGAGTCACTTGTTTGTGCTTTTCATTTCCTTTAACCTAAGCTAAATTCTATATGCCAAGCATGTCCTTTGGTAAGTAAATGAATGTAAAAAGAGGAAATGCGAAAGGTTTGCCATCATTTCCTTTCTCATCAGTCTCTCCAATTCCCTCCTGCAGACTACTTTATTTCATTTTGTTTCTTATAAGGCTGCGTCGTCTTGAGACATCCTTTAAGCAGCCACTCATGTCTGTCCTCACTTGTGCATGCCCTCGGCAAACAGAGGCACTTGCTGCGTAACAGGCATCAGAGCTTTGAATGTCATTGTTTGGTTTTAGGCTTTCAGCAAGATTGCAAAGGGAACACGGCGCTCCGCTGGGAAGCTGAGCGTCAGTATTTCATCTAGCAGTCCAGTTAGATTATGAGTCTCTGTATGTGCAAGGGTATTTATTTCAAATAACTCTGTGGTGTGGAAAGAGACTTGTGTATTTTCTGCATTAGCAAGTCAAATGTATAGAAGCTGCTTGAGGAATGCAGGCAAATTGTCAGATTTAAATTTCAGATCAACAGGGATTTTTTAATTGAAAAAATATTTTGGTAAACAAGATGACAGCAAAATAGCAAAGCTGTCTTTTCCAGAAAGTTTTAGAGATGTTGTGTATTAGCTAGCTCATTCTCTTTTTTTGAGCTAGTCAGTAGTAAAGTTTTCTCAGGTTTTAGAGAGGAAAGAAAACTTTTCGGTGTAGAGCCTGAGTTCTAGCTTTCTTCAGCTAGTGTTAATCAGGTGGATTTTGGTTTAACTCAGACTGCTTTTTTTCAAATGCCTGCTATATGAAAACAGAGCCAGGAAGTTTTAATCCTGATAAGACCTAGCTCTGGATGAGTGCACAGTGTAGGTTCAGTGAGTGCTTATTGAATAGTGAGATTACTCGGGCAGAGATGCGAGTGAATCCATGTCATTAGGGTTGTTTTTACCCAAGATGCATTAGATGTCAGATGTATGTAGATAGATCATAATAGGGGAAAGTGGCATTATATTAAGTAGCGTGAAGAGCCTATTGCTATGAGTGCTCTGAGAGATGCTGCACTCATCCCGCTTCAGTTTGGCTGCTTTAATCATTTAAATCTCTGGGAGTTTTTAAGCTCATTCCACTAGGTTAAGATAAGGCCCCAAAACTTTAAGAATTACTTCTGGAGTATAGCCACGTTTTTACCCTGTCTTTCTTTCTACCTCTTCCCTCACCCCAAGTCTGGAATTCCTATTATCAGGGTTTCGTGTGCAGGTGGTAGCATGTAGTCATTTTGGAAGGGATTTTTTTTTTTTTTGCATAATTTTTAACAAGGTAGAGGCTTTTTTTCAAAGATAAAACTTGTCATGAGACTCTTTTGCTTCTCCTTTGTTTTTGGATGGCAAACAGTCTTCTCAGATTAAAAACCGTACAAAGATCTTTTTAATTCTGTGATGAAAACAATGGCAACACTTCAAAGAAGATTCTAGAAAAAATATATAATTTCCAGGATGTACCTTTTGTTTTTGTTTGTTTCTATGAGGAAGCTGTAGTCCCTGGGCAAAGGTGAAAACTCTCTTTTCACGAGGACTCTCATATTGCACAGTACCTCTGATTCATGCTGTTATCTTCATCTTCTTATCCATTTCTTATAGGAAACCCTCATTCACTGCTTGTTTATTTACACAAGCCTTTGGAATCTGTAAGCGTTGAAATGTACTTAGTTTTCTACATATCAGGATGTAACATATTTGATTTTGACCTAACTTCCTAAAAGCATTCATCATCATGGATGTTACAGAACACACAAATTATTCGGTAATAAGATGGTTTCAGTATGTGTGTCAAAAATGTTTTTGTATCATGAAAGTCATGATACATTTCTAAATTGCAAAATACTGCAAAATATTTTTCCACAGCATTTTCTCCGTAGAGTCAGAGTGGTGCTGTCCTTTCTCATGATTATAATTTGAAGGGGGACCAAGGGGGGGAAACAACCTCAAACCAGTGCTTCTGGTCTGGTTTTATTAAATAATACTTGTAATGCAATCATTATTTTCAAACTCACGATCTCATCTGTATATAGCAAGCATATATTCAGATATATCTGTTGCGATGCTTTCCAGGCTGCTGCTTCGTGGCTTTCCTTCAAGGAACGACCTCTTCAGGGATCATTTTCTGGGGATGTCTGGTGACTGGGGGGGTGCAGGTTAGCTTGTGCAGTCAATTTTGGGCTTTTGCTTTGTCATCTCTAACAGTCTGCCTCTGTTGGCTGACTTTTTCACCAAGGAGTGCCTAAACTTCTTTTTGACAACTGAGTGTTCTTCTGGGAGCACCAAGCACCCATTCTGCTGCTCCTTGGGAAGGGTCTATGTAACCAGTAGGCAAGAGCACAACAGAGGCAACTAACAAATACAGAGCAGTGATTGCAGCAGGGTCACAAAGAGGCCCGGAACCTCTGCTGAACACTGATGGTGATGATGTGCCACAGTGTTCGGTCTCTGACGCTAGGTGAAGCAACTGTCCTCAGTATGTCAGAGGCTTCGACCCAGAGAGAATTCCTGAGGGAAGTGTCACCATGCAGGTCTGTGACCATGAGGCTTCTTCTGGGGCTGGAGATGATGCCGTCATTACCTTTGGGAGCTATGCTCTTGTTGAGATGGTGAGCAGCCAGAAGAGCTGTGGCAGGAGGTGAGCAGACTGTGCACCATCCAGGGAAGACAAACAGGAGATCGACAGGGACTACATGGATGTGAAGGGCAACACGAGGGGCTTCTATAAGTGCATTGGCAGCAAAAGGAATACTAAGGAAAATGTGGGCCCGCTGCTTAGTGGAGCAGGAGACTCCAGTGCCCAAGAACATGCTAACAGCTGAGGTACTGAGCGCCTCTCTTATTTTGGTTTTCACTCACGAAGTCTGCCTTTTGGGTCTGCAAGCCTTCTAGCAGAGTCTATGGGTGAAGCATGACCCACTGTAGAGGAAGTTCGAGTTAAGGAACATTACCCCATGCTGACTGGTTAGAAAACAGCTCTGTGGGAAAAGACCTGAAGCTCCTGGTCAACCAGAAGTTGAACACAAGCCGGCAGTGTGCCCTTGCAGCAAAAAAGGCCGACTGCATCATAGGCTGTATTAGCAGGAAAGTAGCCAGCAGCTCCAGAGAAGTGATACTTCCTCTCTGTTCAGCACCTGAGAGTCTGCAGATGGGGTGCTGTGTCCAGTTTTGGGCTCCCCAATACAAGAAAGACATGGACATGCTGAAGGGTGTTCAGCAAGTGGCCACGGAAGTGATCAGAGGGTGAAGGGGTCAGGGAGCTTGACGTGCAAGAAGAGGTTGTGAGACCTGAGCTTGCTCAGGAGAAGAGAGGGCTCAGGGGTGATCTTACTGCTGTCTACAACTACCTGATGGGAGAGTGAAGAGATGGCAGAGTCGAACTCTTCTCAAGGATAGACAGTGGCAGGATAGCAATGGGATGGGGGCAAGTTGGAACACAGGAAATTCTGACTTGGTATAAAGAAAATGTTTTTCCCTGTTTCAGTCCCTGAGCAGCCTGGTCTCATTGGGCCTGCTTTGAGCAGGAGTTTGGACTAGATGGCCTCCAGAGGTGCCTCCCTTCCTAGATGATCCTATTTTGTAGTGGGTGCGACTCGTCTGAAGAGAGGAATTTCTGGACTTGTTTGGTATAGTAGGTTTTCACTCGGCAGTTTTTGAATTGAACGGTTGAATGAAGAATCTCTGCACTCTCATATTCTTTAATATTTATTGCACCCAACGTGTATTAATTACCTTTTGTTGCAGAAGATTAGGAAGATGTATTTTTCATTATAACTCCAACTGTTGTGTCGTGCGTTTCTTAATGAAGGAGATTTTTGTTATGGGTTTAATCAACGAATCACTGTATTTTTAGGCCTCTAATAATTTTAGTATAAAAGCAGCATTTGATTTTGATCAGGTTTTTTCCATAATCATTTCATGAATATTTTTAGTTTTAAACATAGCTACCTATCACACAGTACTTTTACAAACTGTTAAAGATACTAAACCTTCGATACTTGGTTTTGGTAACCAGCTTGTGTATTCTATAACTCCATTTTACTCTGTGCTGAAAATACCTTTTCTGTATGACTTAGCTACAATTTTTCCATTTTGAGAGTACATTTATTCTACTTATGAAATAGACAAAGTTCCACAGTTAGGTAATTTTAACTAAGAAGCTTTTAGTCAGGCCATCCGGGAAGATTGGAAAGTTTTTATCCAAGTGGAGTGTTTGAATGAGTCATCAAAATTGTAAGACTTGAAAAAAAGTAAGTAAAAATCACAGGTTACAAAGCCCTTCTGAGCACTTTCTAAGTGACTGACGATGTTCATAGGTTCAGGATACCTGAATGCAGGCCTTGTCAAAAACCACATGTTCCTATTTTTCATGCTGTTCAATACAATCTGCAGTTTTTCGTCTCTTTTTAGTTCCATCTGTGAAAAAAACCTCCTAAATATGAGAGAGATGCTGTTCATCTTCTGGCTGTACTACTTTCATGAAAAACGTCAAAGCACATTGCCAAAACATTAATGGCAAGATAAAATGCATCAATCTAATTCTGTAGAGAGAGAAAGATAAACCAAAGTGTACAGTTGGAGGGAAATCTTCATACGGAAAGAGGCTGAGATTGTAAGAATTCCTTCGGGACAGCAAGGTGTTAAATCAGCCTTTTTGAAACAGCAGTCAGTAAGGTTCACAGAAAGTATTAAAGGGGACGTTTTGTGGAAAAGAGTGGAAACAGATAAAGGAAGCTACAAAGTTGTTTTTTACGGAGTAAGACTAGTGGGTGTTAACCCCCCAGAATGCAAAGAAAAATAGATATAGAATAAGAACATTTCTGTGGAGTCCAAAGTAATGTTTTTGTAATAAGGAGGCTCCTTCTTTCTCTGAACTTGGCACAGATAGATGTATGAACTAATAGGTGTGTATCAACAAATTGTATTTTTTCAGAAATGGAATTTTTTTTGTTGTTGTCTGTGTTCTAATTGAGCCCTAAGAGTGTCTTGGAGGATCGATTTTGGAGAGCTCCAGCCCACTCCCTTCCTTGGCTGAGAGTTCCCATGTTTTAACTCTGCTTATACTGCTTCTCTTACCTCCCATAAACAGAGTCCATACAAAACCAGATACTGTCAGTATCTTTGAGAATATGAATGCATATTGGTATAGTATATACAGTTGCTAAAAAAGAAGGTGGGAGTATGACACAAATATGACAAGCCAGGCTTCCTTAGTAATTCTTCTTTTATGTTTAAATTTTTTTCTTTTAAATTATTATTCTTTTCCCACTTGTTTAGTAGTTAACATTTATTCTGAATAATAAACTCATACCAGATTCTTTTTTTTGTTGCAATCGAAGATGCTGGTTTTGACAAGGACTCTTCCAAGTTTGCCTGTGGTGCCATGCAGTGCTCCTCAGAACCTGACTTTGGGTAGTATTATAAATGTAGCTGGAAGCTGGACTGTGTGTTTGGGCAAAGTCTTTAGTTTTCTGGGATATTTGGGTCCCAATTCTGGATGTTCTCCTAAATTTCATGAGTACGTAGTACATTGAATAATACTCTTTCAGAAACTGGAGTGAGCTCACGAGTTTGTAAGCCATCTGCCCCATGTTTGTGTTATACTTTATGTACTATAAAACCTAACAAGAGCAATCCATTAAAAAATTTCTGGGTATAAGTTTGTGCCAAAAAAGCATCTTTGTTGTCACTAGTATTCAAAGCCACTAGTTGCAGAGTCCCAGTGCAGCAATTTATAAGGCATTTTGAAAAGCAGTCTTGACTGAAGAGCTTTAAAAGCAATTCTGTGGTCTAAACTTGGGCCTGGATTGCATACTTTGGAGTGACAGTAGAAGAAGATGGCATTTTTTATTTTGACAGGAGCTTGTGTATGAGCGTATGACTTTCTTACAGTGTTTAACATCTGCCTAATATATTGACTTTACTGGCAAGGGTGTCTTCTGCCTTTTGAGAGCATGTCCAAATCCCAAGTTCTTTTTCATGTTTAAAGAGAAGGAGCCTGTTTCTAGAAAGGAAATTTGTTTTTTAAATTCCATATATATTTGCTTTGTGATTTCTATTACAGTGCACTGATTAAATCCACCTCAATTCCTCCTTTAGTACTAATGCTATACTTTAATTTTAAAAGAGTGAATTTTACTCTTCCTTGCATTCACTGTCTTTGAGACAAAAAACTGAATGGAGTAGTATGTAGCTGCTGTTACCTTATTTCTCTAGTGGTATCTATATTTCTCTCTCGTGCTGTTATCTTTCTGTTGCTACTTTTAGAAGTCTTTATTTTAGGCAAAATTCAGTCCTTCATTTTCCACCCAACAACATTTACAGAAATGTTGAAAAAGCATTAATAATGCTTCTGGCTGGCTGTATTTCCGTGTGCAGATCTCAGTGCTGATTGTCCCTGCTCACAGCAGGATTCATTAAAAACCAAAGATCAGCAGGGTTTACAGCCAGGTAAGATCTCCTCTGTGGCTCTAGATAAAACACTACAGTACTTCACAATACAGCCACTAAATGAAAATTATTTAATTTTTAGTATGCTAATGAAATGATTTCTCTTTTACCAGACTTGCAGAGAAGGTAGAAGGAAAAAGCATTTTTTTTTTCAATTGTGAACATGAGATTTGATCTGAGTTCAGTGACTTGATTTTGAATTATTGATTTTTAATGAAAAACTGAGAAGCATGAACAAAAGTTGATTTTTTTCCCCAAAATAGCATTTCTCAAAAAAATAAAGAAAAGCTTAAGATGAAAAACCAAATTATCTACATGTCAGAATTTGCTGATCATATCATTATGTTTCCAGTGGTATTTTTCATTTTAACCTGAACTATATTTGCTGTGAAAGTGAATGCATCTTGCTAGGAAATCCTAGGTTATCGCAAATAATTATTTTTCAGGATGTAAATCTTCAGAAATCCCCTGATTCTTGCATCCTGTTTGTTCAACTTTGCTTTTGATTTTTGGATGCAACAAAAGATGATTTGACTTTGTCAGAGTTATACCATTCAACATTATAGACAAAGTTGTTATTTAAAATTATGTTGTTCAAAACGGATTCTTTTTCTTAATTTATGAACTCATTCAGCCACTAATGCTATGAAGAGTTTTGCCAGCTATTTGCATGTTACAGGACACTTGACGTTTACTGTATCATCGAAAGTAATTCACAGCAACACATACTTCTGGGTGTAGCTCTACCTCTTTGGTTCAGATTGTTCTGCAAGAACTGAAAGTCCTGGAAATTTTTGTGAGCTGAAGATTGAAGAATTTGAAACTTTTCCTCTTATGTCACGTGCCTCATAAATGCAGTTCTCCAATACAATAGTATATTGAATGGCTCAACATCCTGGTGTTTAGGCGACAGCAGAATAAGTTAGCAGACTAGAGGTAGTGCTGTGGCTATGCATTTTAGTTTGATTTTTGGTTTGTTTGTATGTATTAATGGAAGTACAATACTGGTTTAAAACTGAAAATGTAAGTACTGTGGCAGATGTTTGGGTATGAGTGGGCACCTGAGGATTTTGAGTTGGAAGGTCAGAAGAAAGAGCGCACAGAGGGAGGCTGTAGCACTGCATCCCCCAAACCTGCAGCGTGCACAGCTGAGGGCAGCCCACTTCGGCCTCTGCCCTACTCAGCAGCCCGATGGCTTTCTGCACCACATCTGCCCTTTCAGCAACAGCTGTTCGAGGCTACCTCAGCTTCTGCAACTCAGCCTGTCACTGCATTTCAAGGGGGTCCATTCTCCGTCTGCCCTTAGAGGTGCCATTGTCCCATGGTTGGTAGCTTTGGCCCATTGGCTCCTTGTCAAGTGTGTGAGCCTACGGGTCCTCTGCTACTGAGCAGAGTCACTGTTTGAACAGGCCCATGATCAGGAGGATAAAACTGACTGTCCTATGGCAGCCTGAACCCAACTCGTGTTCACTGTTAGTGGGTGAGCAGTCCAGCATCTGTTGAATTCTGCTTTAGAGCGATAGGCAACAACAACAGCAAAGGTAGTGAAACAACTTTATTCTGCTCTGGGCTGCCGCAGGGCAGTTTTCTCTATGGTAACTTTTCTGCCATCTTTTGCTTACAACCCGGAAAGTCAGAAGACCTTGAGGCTGCACTAGTGTGGTCTGTATTCCCACTGAGAATGAAGACCAAGCGCAGGGCTTTTGACACTGTCTCCCATCACATGCTTATAGGTAAACTCAGGAAGTGTGGGCTAGATGAGTGGACAGTGAGGTGGATTGAGAACTGGCTGGATGACAGAGCTCAGAGGGTTGTGGTCAGTGGCGCGGAGTCTAGTTGGAGGCCTGTAGCTAGTGGTGTCCCCCAGGGGTCAGTCCTGGGTCCAGTCTTGTTCAATGTACCTGGATGAAGGTACATTGAGTACCTTCACTGAGTACAGAGTGCACCTTCAGCAAGTCTGCTGCTGATACTAAAGTGGGAGGAATGGCTGACACACCCAAGGGCTGCACTGTCCTTCAGAGGGACCTGGACAGGCTGGAGAGATAGACAGAGAGGACCCTCCTGAAGTTCAGCAAAGGCAAGGGCAGGGTCCTGCACCTAGGCAGGACTAACCCCCTGCACCAGGACAGGCTGGGGGCTGACTTGCTGGAAAGCAGTTCTGCAGAGAAGGACCTGGGAGTGCTGGTGGACAACAAGTTGACCATGAGGCAGCAGTGTGCCCTTGTGGCCAAGAAGGCCAATGGTCTCCTGGGGTGCATTAGGCAGAGTGTTGGCAGGAGGTCGAGGGAAGTGATCCTTCCACTCTACTCAGCCCTGGTGAGGCCTCGCCTGCAGTACTGTGTCCAATTCTGGACTCCCCAGTCCAAGAGAGACATGGAGTTTCTGGAGCAAGTCCAGCAGAGGGCTACAAAGATGATGAGGGGTCTGGAACATCTCTCCTCTGAAGAAAGGCTGAGAGAGCTGGGCCTGTTGAGCCTGGAGAAGAGAAGACTGAGAGGGGATCTCATCAACGTGTACAAGTATCTGAAGGGAGGGTGTCAAGAGGATGAGGCCAGTCTCTTCTCCATGGTGCCAAGTGACAGGACAAGAGGTAATGGGTACAAGCTGAACCACAGGCAGTTCCATCTGAACCTGAGGAAAAACTGCTTCACTGTGAGGGTGACAGAGCATTGGAACAGGTTGCCCAGAGAGGTCGTGGAGTCTCCTTCGCTGGAGATATTCAAAACCCGTCTGGATGCGATCCTGGGCAATATGCTCTAGAGGTCCCTGCTTTGAGCAGGGAGGTTGGACTAGATGATCTCCAGAGGTCCCTTCCAACCTCAACCATTTTGTGATTCTGTGATACTTTTGCCCTTTTGCTTCTGAGGAGGCTTCTGTCCTCCCTGAGCTGGCCTCAGGACACCTCGGGTGGAGAGACTTTGATGTGTTGCTGCGTGTTGGCTGGCAACCCTCTGTGAGGCGAGGGGCGTGGGATGCGGCGTGTCACAGTGGCTGGGTGCCCTGTGTTGAGGACTGGTGGTGGCCCTCGTGTCTTAGGGCTCCACGCAGGAGCAGGTGGCTGGAGAGAGTAGTGCTGTGCATGGGAAGTCCTGCTGGGATGGGGAGACGGGGAGCACCCCAAGGTGAGGATCTGCCTTGGCTCCTAGGGCAGAGGCTGCCCTTGTGGCATGAGCCAGGGGTGCTGGCAGTCGGCTGGGCTCTGTCCACTGAGGTTCAGACCTTGAGTTACCAAAGCTCTTGCCAGGATCTCCAGGCGGAGTCCTAATGTATATCCAGGAGGGCTGGAGTATTTCTCAGCATTCCCTCTAATTCCTACTGGGTGTCACTTAACCTGGTTTTGATTTAGAACAGTTAACTGTAGCAGATAGATAGTAACACTTGAAATAGTAGAAATTCTTAATTGAAATCTCATGATCTTTGGAACAATGCACACTTCTTAACGGAGAGCCATAAAACCAACCAACAATACAACTTTTGTTCTGTGTGTATCAGTTTTCATAGTGCGTGATGTGTGAGGCCTCTAGTTTCTGCTTACGTTCTGTGTTGTTTTCTTTAGAGTTTTAATAACAGTTTATGCTGTTTTAATTATTAGAACATCATATTATGAAACTGATGTGCCAATTATATTTCTTCAGACGTCAAAGATGTGGGCAACAGAAGAGTGAAACTTGAGAATATATTTTAAAAAGAAAATAGACTGCAAAAAGGATTTGTGATAGAAGAAATGTGGATGATGTGTAGAACAAAAATAGGTTCTTTTAGTTATAAAATGCTGATAATTGTCATTTTAAAAGGAGTAGCATTACCTATGTTTGTGTATCTGAGGAAAAGTGAAAGACTGTATTTAAATTCTGTACATGTTAAATTACGAAATTTATTGTTACATGTTGGTGTATGGAAACCTTGGACCCTTTTCCACAATACGAACATTTGCTCTTATATGTACAAATAATTCTTTTCCTAGAAATGAGTCTTTTTAATTAACAAAACTAAGGTATAAATCACTGTGGATTGGTGACAGAGAGGAAAACTTTTTCATTCTTTCTGAAGATTTCTTCTCCAGCCTTTGAGACAGTTGTGGAGTTCAATCTTTCTGGCTGCTTCCTGTTAGGAGAAAATCAGTAGTATGGTAGAGAATGGTAGTAGTGCGAGAGGGGAACTAAGAGGTAGATGCTCTCCAAATTATCCAGCAGGACTTTGAGACCTTGGCTCAGTAACTGAGCAGAAGTAAATGTTCCTGCAGAGGATGGCGCTGCCTTTGTGCTGCTACTATTTCATCTCTGGCAAACGGGGAGGGGACAAAATTAGACATGTTGAAAGTAGCAGCATAGCTATTTTGCTGCAGAAAAATTGCTGAAAGATTAACAGAGGTCAGTTTACTGAGAGAATGTAAAGTTGTTAGACTCTAACTGAAATACTAGGACAGGAGCAGCATATCTGTTGTGAGCTGGGGTGCCTTCTGAAATGTAGAAAACTATGCTCCTCTGTAATGGACCTAATAGATTACTTTCAGAAAATTGTGTATGTGAATACATGCACTTTTAAGGCATTCCTCTGCTAAACACCTGAGTGTAGAGATGGTTGATTTTTTGACAGGCAGAACACTTGCTGCTCCCAGTTTAAAACATGTGCTTTGCTTGCTTTGTTGCATTCTTTTACCTGGAAGGTCATTAACTACAGGTTAGGTCAGTAAAATAAATATTATATAGTCACATCAGTAAGTACAAGTAATTATTTGCTGGGGATGGATTTTTTGTAACTAGGGTTTTCTGATGGAAAAATTTGTCCACTGGGATTTTTTCTATCTTACTGTAACCTCAAGCTAACATGATGCTTCTTTCTGATCAGAATAAGTAGAAAAACAGTAAAATAATGTTTTCTGCTGCTACCAAGATAAGTTATACTCACCTAAGCTGATGACAGGGATTTGGTTGTATCAAATCCTAGGTGAAGAACTATCTCTAGATACAGAAAGCTATGTATATTTAAAGATTAATTTATGCATTTTCTCTATTTATTTGTGTGTTTATTAAATGTAAAAGAAAGTACTGATTCAAGGTTTTTTCAGGCTTTTAGAAACACACTAAGACATCCATTCATACCCCAAAACATATGGAATTGTGTAATAATTTATAGATAAGTATAAATTACTGATTGCCAATTAATGCAAATTAATTGCCAGACTCCTCAGGAAAACATTTATTTGATTATTTCCCTGTGAACAAAGGAGAAATTTAATGCTCTATGCTATGTCTGGAAAGCCAGTGCTGTGAATGAGGACCTGCATGATAAAGACTTTAGAATATGTTCAAAAGATTGACTTGGTGACCTTGAAAAGTTATCACCCCATAGCTGAGGCAGATCACTGTTAATGAAACGAAGAAGCCCGCCCCAGGTTCTCACAGTTACTTCCGTCAGCAAGAGATGGGCACATCCTTGGATGTGCTGTCTGATCTCTTGCAATGGTCTGAACGTAACCTAAAGTGAAGATTATTTTGGGTGTTTACAAAGGTAATCTTGAAGACAGGGCCCAGTTTGCTAAAGATGATAGCTTTTATTTCTTCTTTTAGATGAAAGAAGCTTCCAAATATGAATTTTGGTCCCTTTTTTCTTCTGGAACTTGTAGAATTCAGAGTTTTTCAGCAAGTGCATTTAAAACCGTAGCAATGGTTGCTGGAGCTTAGGCAGGTTATTTTCTGCAGGGCAAAGTGATACTTTTAGCTTTCACTCATCAACATCTCTTTATCCGTTGTTATCTTGAAAACTGTGTTGGGCATCTAGAAATGCCTTAACAATATTCATAAGCTTATCTTCCCAATAGAGAAAGACCTTTTTATCTTTCTTTTTAATCAAGTCATTAGCATGAAACTCAAAGATGTAATCATACCAGACTGGAATTGGGGTCATGCCATAGGCTAGCTGAATAGGAGGCTTCATGGCATGATGATGTATAACTATTTCACAGCGATGCCTTTAACTCAATATGTCTGCCCTTTAATTACATTTTAAATCTCATTAGAGAAGTTTTTATCAGTATGTAAATTGTTCTGTAAATGCTCCCCTTCTAAGACCCAATAAAAGTTCTTCTGCACTGCTAGAACAAATTATTTAAAAGCTTGACGGAGGGGCAGAGAGCTTCTTTCCACTTCTTTTTCATTGTAACTGAGCTTGGTTATGTTAGCTAGGGTGATCTGTATAATAAAAAAAATACATTCACTCAAAGTTAGACTTATAGTATTAGTGGTTCCTCAGAATATATATTTATTTTCCAGCTACACTTGTCTTTCTTCCAGACCACAGAACTATATTTAAAATGAATTTCTGTACGTAAAGGTATATATTTTATTGCACAAAATAGTTCCTAAAATCTTATCTGAATTGATTGTATGTTGAACTGAAAATAAATCTGGTTCTTAGAAGAGCTGTTACAAATTAAAAGGGGAACTCCAGTGCATCCAGTAGTGCCTCTCAACCCAGAAGAAATATTTTTCAGTGTGTTGTTCCATCACTGGTCTAAAACATTATATTTGCAACCTAGAATAGAGATGTCTCTCTTTTATTTTAAAAAATAGATATGTTTTCAGTTTAAATACTGTGAAGGTAATGACTAGCTCATAAGGGTGGACTGTTATAAACAACGCTATGCAAACCGGCCTATTCTTGCCAGAAACAAAAGAAATAGATCAAGTGCATCTTGCACTAAGTCTTACCAGTCATGTACTTAAAATGCATTGAACGAGCTGAGCTGTAGCCATTAATTCAAGATCTCCAGAAATGTTTCACCCCAAACTGTTACAGCTAGCAGACAGAAGAATAAGCCGTGATCCTGAAAGAGGTGCATATGCACAGACCTTTGTGTCTTCTAAGGATCCTAGAGACTTCAGGGACACTTAAAAAAAACCTCTCGGACTCTCTGAACACTCACACTGAGTTTAGTGCTCCAGGCAAAATTAGAGATTCACAGGAATTTAGGCATGTGACTGAGTTTAAGTTTGTTTAGTTTGACATCAGATCCATAAAGTACCTAAGTTGTGCTGGACAGAGTTGCAAAATGGTCGTACAGCCTAGTAGCTCCAGTTCCTACATCTGTAAAAGCCATCAAGAGGTAAAAAGACATTGAAGAGGGAACTTTTTCTGGTTATACCAACTCGGCTTCCCTGTCGGTAGAACTTTGCAGGCTGTGTCAGAGCCTTAGTGTTTTCTTTCTTTCCATCCCCCTTATAAGTCTAGGAAACAGAAGCATATTCCTTATAGTTATCCTTTGCTCAGTAGTATTGTTGCAAGCGAAATGAACAAAATAATTCTAATTTGAAACAATAAGTTTATATGTTGTTTCTTCTCCAGACACCTGAAATGATGTTTAGTAAATCAGAATGTGAAATAAAAATGGAAGGAAGCATGCATTCTTAGTTTATTGTTTTTGAGATCACCACAAAAGAGCATTAAAAACCAAGTTGTGACTCACAGAAGGTTCTATGTTAAAGAGAGAAAGGGAGGAAGAAAGAAAGGCAGGAAAGGGAAAGAGAGAAAGGAGGGAAGGGAGGAAAAGAAGGGAAGGAAGACAAAGAAAGGAAGAAAGGGGAAGGAAGGAAAGCGGAGAAAGGAAGGGAAAAAGAAAAGAGGATGAAAGGAAAAAGAAGGAAGGGAAAGAAAAGGAAGAAAAAGAAAAGGAAGAAAAAGGAAGGACTGGAGGCAAGAAATGCGAAGAAAAGAAGGAACAAAAAGGTAAGAGGAAGGAAAAGGAATGAAGAGAGGAAAGGAGGAAAGAAGGAGAAAAGGGAAGGGAAATAAAGGGAGAACGAAGACACTAAAGACAGCAAGAGAAGATACAGAATAACTGAAAAAGGTGTAATTGTATAATTCACACCTATTCACGCAGCATAAGAAGTTTATGTATAGAAGACATTAATTTAAGCTCTTTACAGTGTTTAGCTGTTTTTCATAAGTTATTTAGAAAAAAAAGTTCTAGTAGTACAAATATTAAGAGGCCAGTTAATTCAGCTGACTGCAGTGACAGGGAGTACAAGAGGTCTGGGATCTTAGTTTTGTTTTGAGAAATTCTGTAATAGTTTTTCAAGCTATTTCAGTACTGACATTATAGAACTTCAGTACTCTACAGCATGGTTCTTCTGAGATATGCATCCATATAGGTATGATTTTCAGATGCTTTGAGTACGTGTATGTAATTATGCAGGCTGACTTTACTTTTTTAATTACTACCAGGAAAGATCTTTTTTTTTTCTTTCATGTTGATCTTCTTTAATCAGGTAGTACTGTCTTAATTTTCAGAGCCATCTTGTCCTAATTAATTCCATTTATTTCATTAATATGTTAACTTTGTGCGTTACCTAGAAAATGTAAAATACTTAATTGGAAACGAAAAGCACAATTCCAGGGATAGGACTGAGTTTGCAGAGGTGAATTTAAGTGATTTAATTTCTTAAATTATTACATAATTAATTTTGTTTCTACCTTGCATACAAGATAAATGTTTTGTCAGCTGTGCTGTGTTAATTTTCATGTCCACGTCTGACTCATGTAGTCCAACTAGTGTAACTAATTACTTCTTTCAAGGACTTTATTATATTTCCAGTCTCTTATTGAGGAAAATGAAGTAGAATAAGCCAGACACACTACCAATCCCTTTGTGATGAATTGCCAAAAATAATGGCAGATTTTGCCATGTGTCATGGCAAAATGACACAAATAAAATACCCTTTGTACATCATGCCTATATATATTGCTTGTGGGATGAGGAGATATTGACATTCATTAGTTAATTATTTCTGATAAAGTATCCCAGACCGTGTTGAATTGTTATTGTAATAGCTCTGCTATATGAATGCTGACCAGACTTTCAATACACTGGGTTTCACAGAGATGGCTCAGCTGTGTTTTACAGGGTTCTGCATGAGATAAAACATGTGGTGCCGCAGGTGAATTTCTTTTACCTACCAAAAAGATGAGGGAGAGGAGTTAAGGCAGCGAGACTGTGTGCTTTTGTGGAGAATGCTAAACAGTTCCAAGGGAGAGAGCTGGGTTTGACAGGGCAGAAATACATTCATCCCCTAGCTTTAGGGCAATATTAGGGGTACTGTCTTGCAGCCATCCTATACCTCTGCCCTGAAATCATGCATTGAGCTTTCAAAGGCACGGGACAAAAGGACAAATTTTCTCCTCCTATTCTGCCCGAGAAGATTCATTGTTCCTCTCGAGACAAGTTTATTTCATCTCTTTATCATTTTAATCAATCTGTGTTACTGAAACCCTAATGACTTTACAATTTCAAATCTGTTTCAACATTAAGGAAGAGTACACAATTTAAGCTAGTCATTGTATCATTTATGAAAAAAATCGTCTAACCTTTGATACAAAACTGAGTTCTGTATAGATTGGACAGAATTATTCCATGGTGTAAATACTATACAAATCTATTCTGTAGAGTAAATGCATGATTCTAAGTGTGTAGGAACTTGTAGTTACTCTTCAGCAAGGTGCCTATGATCAAACATTATATTACATTTCATGATTTAAGTCTATACTTCATCTTAATAAAGGAGGATTTTGCTGTACAATTCTTAGGCAAATCTGCCACTGGTTGGGGTGACGGTTCTTTGTAAATAGTTCAGCTCACTCTAGGGAGTAAACTATGCTCAAACAAAGTGGGGACTTGAATACTAACTTAGGCTAATAATCCATACTCATTGATGAGTTACTATAGCCAGTGTATTTTTTCGTGATTCATGTTTTATTTTGCTGTCTGCTCTTTTTAAGAGAATATATTTCTTCACAGCGTGAGTAATAACTGCTACAGCAGAAATGCAGTATACAGAGCTGAAATCTAATTGTAGCTCAAATAATTTCAGTAGAATTATACTGGGATTGATTTTCATCCTCTGCAGTTCCCACCTAAGTTTGAAAACATTGGAAAAGATGAAAATGCTACAAATACTCTGTATTTAGTGTATATTCTGTCTCTTGGTATGATGTGTAATGCCAGTATAATTTAGCAAACATCTTAGCCATTTATAAGATGAAATGGGTTCTCCCCCTTTATTCTTGTCGGGAAAAAGAATCTGGTTCACATTGATCTTTCACTTGTATTTTGAAACATGGGAATTACTTATTTCAGAAGATAAATACAGGTGTATAGATCTTTGTTTTGTCTGCACTCTGCTTCTCTTGGGATTTGAAGGAGTCACAAAGAAGAGGTGTGAAATGCACCCGACCAAAATGACGTAAATGCCTTGTTGTTGTCGTGCTGCTTTGTCCGTCAGCATCAGTTTGCTGCGTAGCTGGAGTAAATTACTTTTAGGAGCATTAGAGAATATGCAGTTTACGCAGGTAGTTTGGAGTAAGGAAAATCAGGACTTGAATAATAAGCTTTGGATAAGAGTACTTCACTTTTCATGTGCTTGTTGCCCGTTTGACTAACAGCCCAGTTTGATTGTGATACTATATAGCAATCTAAATAAAAAGAATATGGCTTAATTCTATCTGCAGAAATGTGTATATGTGAGGAGAAAAGCATGGGATGTGTAGACTGTGAGACAGTTTTGTAAAGGCAATAAAAATGTGAAAGTGAATTTTTGTAAAATTCTGTGTCATAAAGTGCCAAAAAGGCATTGATTTTACAGTCTCCTGTTACAAACAGGTATTTGACGTATGTATTTCATGGCACATGTTATTCTTGCCAGGGAAGAGGCAGTTGTTTCCAAGGCCACCCTAAAAATTAAGAATTTTGTGCCCTACAAACTGCATATGATGACTTTTTCTGAGCGATGGATTTATCTGTTTTAAAGGTGCAAGGACTGTAAAGGTATACAGACACTAAAAGTGAACTTTTTATGGTGACCTTTATCCTTTCTTGAATATTAATTTGGCTACTTACATCACTTTTGTTTTACTTACCCTAAGGACTGACTTTATTAACATCTTCAAATACGTACACGAAGAGAAAGAAATTGGGTAATAAGAGTATTCAGGAAAACGAAAATGAAATACTGCATCTGGAAGGTGAAGCTTGAGAAGTTTGGACTTGAAATCAAGTACAAAATTTTCAAGCAAACGCATTCCCACCTAGAATATCTAATCCATGGTTAAGTAAGTAAGTGCCTTATTAATGGCATTTTAAAAATCAAAATAGGCTATTTCTCTGAAACGTACATTTAAATTCAAAGCAGAGTAATTCTGGAAAACTCTGTTTACCTTTATAATCTAGGACTTTTCATAAAAGTGGTTTTGTATACTCTTTGAGGATGGGAACGTATATGTCTGTGTGTATAAATATACAAATTTATCACCCCTGTATTACTCAGACAGCTTTCTCTAAAGTCCCTAGCACATACAAGTACCTCCTGATTGTCAATCGCAACATTATTTTTTGCCTGCTTTGAAGAACTGTACGAGTTTCGTGTCTTTCTGTTGAGGGCTGAATCTTATTTTTACCGGGTTTATGTCTATATTAGAGACAAGTCTTCTACAAAAAAAAGAAGAAAAACCTTCCTTTCCTTTCTTCTCACTTAACATAGGTACAAATTTACTATGGGACCTAAGTGCCTGTTAGTTCTCATTCCCTAAAATAGCCCAGCCTGTGTCAGGTCATGTGATGAAATCTCTATTCTCCACTCTTAGATTGGGACTGCACTTGACACGTTAGTGTCTGTGCTAACAAAACTGCTTCATTTTAATGACTATTTAACATACACAAATAAACGTAGTTCTTACAGTACAGTTGCATTTTGCAGAATGAGTACTGGTACATTCCAAACCTATTTCGAACTATTTTAGTGCTAGCATGAACACAGCTAAAGATAGATAGTTGGATAAGAACTCCCGCTACTGCCCTGTCCTACCGTGTACATTCCTAACCTCTTCAAAGTTTTTCCAAATACAGTGTTAGCAGTTACTACATGAGGAGCAGGTATCCGGCAAAGTACTGCAAATAACATTTGGAACAGCAGTATGGTGGACAGGGAAAATCTATACATGATGCAGTGCAGCTAACGTTGCTCTTAAAACATCAAATAAAACGAATTCAATTAGGAACACACGAAATAGGCAAGATGTGCAATTCCCTCCTGCAAAGTCATCCTTCTTCTAAAGAAAATTAGAACCAATTCCCATTGGGGCCTGTCCGTGATGCTCAAGTTAGCCCTGGGTCTTGCTCTCGAACGCCATAAATCACTTCCCCTTTCACACTTCATCGCCAGCGCTTCCATTTCAGTAAGCAAGAGACCACAGCCGGAAATGTTAGTGCCCGAGCTTCCCGTACGAAAATGCAGAGCTTTATTCCCGAGATCAGTGCACATCTTTGTTTGAAAGTAACAGTATTTTGGGGCGTTTGTGCCTACATATAGAGTATGTGTGTGCTCATGTACGTATGTGCTTAAATTATTATTATTACTTTTTTTAACCTTGTTTAAAGAGCTGGATTCAGCCACTGTTCTTTGCAGAATGAGTCCATAACGCTGGAGCATACGAACGTCTCGAAGAAGGGCAGCCGCTGCACAAAGGCCCCATTGAGTGTGTAGGCAGATAGGAATGCCGGTACCCGGCAGCTCTCGAAAGAATGTTCTTTTGGCAGAAACAGCCTTGCTAAAAATGAGGGGGAAAGATGAATTCAGAATGTAGCTGGCCTGCAATTGCAAAGTGATAAGAAAAGTTGGCTGTTCAACACGAGCTGCCAATTGCATATTCTGGGTCTTTGCTATTCCCAGTCCCTCCTACAGCCATGGCCCTGACCAGTGTTTTGATATAGCACAAAGTGGTTGTTTATTGCTATTGATGGTTGAGGCCCATGGTCTGAAATGCAGTCTGTCAACAGAATGTAAGTGAACTTGGCATTTTAAAGCTCTGCTGCTGCAGAAGCTTAGTTTTCTTGGATTTACCATGCAGCAGGATCGGTGTTGCAGTCCCCAGTTCAAACTGAAAATGTTGCACAGGAAGACGTATCATGTGAAGGTCAGCTTTACCTGAGATCCAGAGGGTTGTTTTTTTCTTGTTAGCCCAGCAAATATGTCTTGTCCTTGCATATTTGTCGACTGTCAAAGGCTAGAGTTTTAACTTTTTGAATTTTGTTCAGTATACTCTGTACAGAAAAAAAAATTAATTCTTTCATGCAAATGGCCTTCATGTTAAAGTGAAATATGGCTATGTGTACGGTATACGCTATTGTCATCAAAAGAGTAATCAAAATCTATGTTAACTCTGTGTTGCACTGTGGATCTTTCTACTCTTTGGAGAAATGGTAGTTTCTATGATTTCATAACAAATCACATATATTCTTTTCTATTGCTTCCATAGGATCTTCAGGCAGAAATTGATGCTCATACTGACATCTTCCACAGCCTGGATGAAAATGGGCAGAAAATCCTAAGGTCCTTGGAAGGCTCTGATGATGCAGCCCTGTTGCAGAGACGCCTGGATAACATGAACTTCAGATGGAGTGAGCTTAGGAAAAAATCTCTAAACATTAGGTAGGACCCGAATGCAAGCAGAAGTCCAAAATTGGTGTGTAAGATGAAATGGTACCTATTGCCAGTGTAAAGGTTTAATTTGTTTCTGATAGCACTATTTTTATCCATTTTGAAATGATTTGTGCTATTTTGCATGTTGGCTTAATTTTATGAGAAAGATTAGCTTTTTTTTTGGTGTGGAAATGATAGTAGGGGATTAGGATTTGAGGGATATGATGAGGTTTTATAATTATAGAAGGAGAGATTAGCATGTTTAAACAGTAACTATGCCCCCTCTAAATGTAGGCTTTTTCTGGAGCTGGTATGACTTATCAATGAGTCATAAAAGAAAGCGATTAAACAACCTATATTTATGATAAGCTTTATTTCTAAGGCTGCTATTTCCAGTGCAAAACTAAGAATAGCCTTGCAAATGAGAAGATGTGTTATTTAAGATTTTGGCTTTTGTCTGGAGAGTGGACAGAATTCCCCACTAAAATCCAGGGGTGAAAAGAAATCCATAGGTGTCACGAGAGAAAAACTTCTCCTTGCAAGGAAAAATGTAATAAATGATAGTGTTACAAAAGATGCAGGGAAGTATAGGCTTCAATGGGCTGAAGATTTCTTTTCAGAAGAAACTGTACAGGAAGCTTTTCTTAAAAATATTTCTTTACAGTAGGCAGCCCAGCTCCATTGCATTCGATCTCAGGCATGTTTTCATTTGCTCACTTGCTGTATGTTGGTGGTAGTTCAGAGGGCAGCAAACGGCTGGAGCGTTTTTCAAAGTAATGTGTGAAATATTAGCTTTTTTAGCTCAGGCCCTGAGGGAGGTCAGTCTGTGTAATGATAAAAGCCACCTTCATAACATCAATCATTAAAAATAAATGAAGAATATGAGGCTGAAAAGATATTAGGGGCTAAAGAAAAAAAGAACACAGATTCCTCCTTTTTTTGTAAGGAGCAAAGGAAAAGGGATATAACCCTTCAAAATCTCTGAGATATTTTTTCTTCAGATGCCTTTTACTCATGAACTTACCAAAATAAAAAGATGTTTGAGAAAAGAAAAACAGCAAGTTAGCCAAATATCTATAACTTAATATATGAGTTTTTCTGTATTTCAGTTTTTGCAGTTCATTGTATTGCTGTCATTAATCAAGTCAAAGATAATAACCCTAGTTTTATCACAGTGACTTCTTGCGTTAAACATTCAAAGCAACAGACATCCTCTCTAAAATATCTGCTTTCTATAAAAGGTTCAAGATGTCCAACAACATATTGATCAGGAAAAGACACAGTTCATATCTTTTAAAACATTCAATTTAAATAATATTGGCCACCTGACTGAGTGAACAAGCTATCGTCAGTCTGATTGCTCGGAGATATTCTTTTCATCACACAATATGGCATAAATTTCATCATGAGCAATGCAGAAGAGGTATAAGAGCAAAAATATGAAATATCCCACCTGTCACACCAATATTTTATCTTTATCTTCACTAAAACAAGCCACCTTATTTTTCTTAAGTTTTAGACTCCTGGAGGAAGAAACCCATGTTCTCACTCAGTTTAGGTGAGGCATTCTTTTCGAAATCCAGTGCACTTCAGTTGGGTAAAACAGAAAGTAGCTACCAAGACAAGCCAAGTTCACTTCCACTGTCACCCCTTTTTTCCATCTGATTAGTCAATGCAGTTTACCCTAACAAATGCTTTCTTTGTTTTAAAGAATTCATTTTTAAAACTGACTTCATATTATCTGTTTGGCCTATTGATGCTTGAACAAAATTACACATACATGAGAATTTGTCTCTAATGTGCACTACTGTACGCACATATATATACATATATTCCCAAATCTGAAGGAAGGGCAGAATAAGATGGGTTCTGGGGGAACCATTTGCCAAGCTGGGGAAGGTCAGAGCAGAGCAATGGTAATGAAATCTCTTGCCATCTCTATGTGCTAAGCTTTCCCCTTCTAACAGCACAGCTGTGGAAGAAAACGATGACCCTGATGTTCGCTCCTAGTTGCTGCCTGTGTTTGGAGGAGGTGGAAGTTTGCATTTGGGCGGGGGTCAGTGTGGGAGATGGGAGTTAACCTGATACAAAGACCTGGCCCCTTGACTATATCCCCTCCAAAACGCATGTGCCCTTAGCTCTTGCTGTTGTGTCCTGCGACCACCCCACAACCTCCCTGCTCCCCCCACGACTTTCCAGGGCAGCCCGAGACTTGGATGACCTGCAGCCTTGGTGTAAGAAATGGGATAAGGCTGAGCTCAAAGAATATTTCAAAGGAAGAGAGCTGGCCGTGCCCTCCACGGTTCCTTTTTTCCATATCTAAACCTAATATTGAGGTCCACAAAATTTTGGGTCAATGTTTATCACATTTCTTTATAGCCTATTTTATATGAGGTGTAGAAGTAGGATTTTCACTATCAGAAAATATATGACTTTATATGCAGTCTCTGAAAGTGCTGAGTGACGGTATATAAATAAAGCTGGCAGTTTAGACAGAAAAGCATTTGTTAAAATCTCTTTTTATTTGCTGCAACATTTTGATGTTTGCTGTTATACAATAATGCTTTTCATTTGAATTACTAAGAGAAGTTCTTAAGATACTTGAAAATGAATTAGGAATTTCTTTCCAACCGGCAATTAAACAAAAGCAGCCTTTTTTTGTATGTATTCTTAAGTCTCAGAAGACAAAATTTTAATGTGCTTCACTTGAGACAAGCAAAGCTGAAGCTTTGATCAATCCAGAGATGTTTCAGTCACGTGTTTTCTCTGCATATAAAGCAGTTGCTCAACACTTCATCTGAAGTATTAAAAAAACACGTATTTGCACACACACATGTGCACACCTGCGTATGCGGGCACGCGCGCGTGCGCACACACACACACACACACACACACAGAGGAAACATTTAGAAGATCGTTATGGCAGAGATATTGTTTGCATAAATTAGTATTCCATCTTTTAATTTTTGCAATGATTTGATTAATTTCATCCAAACCTCTCCTCAAATGGCACAAATTTGTGTGGTATAAGAGGATTCTGTTAGGTTTAACAATTTCCTCATGACTTTTGGGGCAAAGGGAGGCATTGGGCCTCTTATCTTACAGGTGAGCAACCGCATGAATCCTGTGTGAAGCAGAATGTTTTGGGTAATGGTTTAGAGAAGTACCTGCTCTTCTGTGAGAGGAAAACTGATCTCTACATTTCAAACAGTTAGTCTCTCATTAATCCTGAGAGGTGGGAGGAGAGACTAGTGACAGCCTACTAGTCCTGTATATATATCTGAGATTTAGTCTCATACTAGTCCTGTATATAAAGAAGTGAAAAGATGTGAAAAGCAGGGATGTTTCAGGCCAGGACCGTGGAACTAAATTTAAGTTAGTGTTGCCAGAATCTGATTCAAAGCTACTGAAGCCATTTGAAAATCATTAAATTGATGAAACAGTAGGATCTTTATGACAAGATTAAGTTTTTACAATTTTTTATTTTCACTGTGCCTGAAAACATCTGATATTTAACATGTGCTTTCAGGTCCCATTTGGAAGCCAGTACAGACCAGTGGAAGCGTTTACATCTCTCTCTCCAGGAACTTTTGGCATGGCTGCAACTAAAGGAGGATGAATTAAAACAGCAAGCACCCATTGGTGGAGATCTTCCCACTGTGCAGAAACAGAATGATATTCACAGGGTATGATTTTTTTTGAATAATCTTTTAGCAGTTGTGTGTTGTTTTGCAGGTTAGTTTTGGATTAAATGCTCCTTTTTGAAAAAAGTAAGATACCATTTAAAAAACATGTTAGAGGTAACAAAAAATGACCTTTTTGTGTCAGAATACTAGATGAAAATTTTCAAGCACAGCTTTCAAACACAGCAAACACAGCGCACACAGTCTGCTGGAGAATGGCATATTTGCTATCAGCTGCTTGGCCTTTTTGAAGAGCCACACAGCATTTTCACAGATTAATCTTAGACAGCTAATTTTGCTGACTAGAACAAATAGAAATTTAATATTATTTCAGGAATAAATAAGTAGTTCTGAAAATTCAGTATTTTTCTAACTCGTGCATTTAAATTTCGTGTGTACTTTTTGAAACCCCATTTTGCCATGATCTGATGTTTTTTTGGAAACATTTGTGAAAACAGTAGCTGATATCAATCCTAGTGAAGAACTATCTATATTATGAAACTGTTACGATAATTGACTGTAATTATCTGCCTCGTACTAGTTTCATCAGGGAATCCTTATGGAATGAGAGTAGCAGAACATTATATGGGGACTGGTCTTCTGGAGTTCACACTAAGCTTTGTGGTAAAAAGGGACCTGAATCCAACCCTTGTAATGGCATTTTTTAAAAAACCAACCAGATAGATAAACAACAAATTAGCGTAATGCTGCTGAGTAAGTGTTCATAAAAAGATTGGCACATTTTTTGCAGGAAAGACATGCTTGTAGCATTTATTTCTATGTTAAATATTAAGTTCACATCTGTCTTATGCTAAAACAATGTCTAGCTTCGAGTAAACCACTTTTAATTTACTGTGCCTTTCCTTTGCAGTCTATTCAAGTCAGAATGTAAAATCAAGATTCTGGTACCTGAGTGGTGCTTTTTTAACAGTGCTGTAAAGTGTTACCCATTAGGAAACAGTGTTCTGGTAAAATAAAGCTGAAGAATGGCTAAATGAAGCAATAAATAGGGGAAACACTTGTTCTGGGCAGACAGAGCCATGGGAAATGGGACTAGGATAGTACGCCCAACTTGAGCAACTCCTATTCTGTCTCTTACTAACCTGCTTAAATCCTATCATCTAACCCTCATGACAAGGTTTTGGTTCCTTCAGTGGTAGCTTCTGATGTAAACTTTAATTCAGGAAGCGCTAGTGGATAAAAAATATGTATAACAGAAACCAGACATCAACCCTCTAGGACAGATCCTGATTCAGCAGGAAGTTAGAAATTCAGCATCGGAGGTTATTTTTCAGAGAAATATATAAAATTAAGTGCAAGGAACCTCACTAATAGAAAGAGTTTGTCCTCTCAAGTTTAAAAGGTAGATCTATCTAGTGATAGGAATGAAACATATAGGTATTTATATCATGTCATTTCTACACTATATACTATTCAGTTTCTTAGAATTGACATGGATGTACCATTTTATCTCTCCTCTCCTTCTTCCACATGTCTTTCGGTAAAATAATCACATAGTGAGACTTTTTTTCTTCCCATTTGGTGATGAAATGTGCTTCACTGTAACACCTAAAAAGTCAATTTGAGCAAATGGATTTTCTGCTGAATAATTTAAATTGTCAAAGTCAAACAACTTTGGACTGGGAGAAGAACATATCCCAAAGCCAGCAATCATCCTTTCAAAATGTTCTGCTGCATATATGTAACTTTCAGTTTCTGAAGCTTGCCATAAAAGGCGTTTTTCCTGAAGTTCCCAAATCTCTCATTTCAGAGTTGCATGGAGAAATCTGAAGTCTGGAATTGTACGAGAGAAGGAAATTGAATCTTAAATATGTGTGTTTTCCCCATTCTTTGATAGCTGTATCATAGATATGGCTGTAGTAGATTGTCCTACCTCATCCCGAAGGAGACATTTAAGAGCAAATAGTGAGAAAATCGAGTTTAGAGAGAGAACTTGGCATATCTTGCTGCTTTAAGTTACTGGGACCCCGTGGGTTGTGCAAAGTCCAGAAATACTGTGTGCAAACAGACCTGGCTTTTGGCATAGGCCAATGGGCATTTGTTCACAGTAGCAGACTGATGGAGGTGGTAGCAACATGGTTCCTCAAGGGACCATCTTCACCTAATGGCCAAGAGTGCCTAAGTGAATGTTTTCTTTTCTAAGAAAATATAGTGCTTTGTTGCAAGGGCCGGATTGTCCCATTTTCTAGCTCTTCCCTCTACCTACTGCTCAAGCAATTTAGAAATAAGTCACGTATACGGTGCATATTTTTCAAAACTTTACTTGAGACTTTCAGTATTATCACAGAAACAGTGAGGCGAAAACATCCAAGATTTTAGGGAACACCACTCTCTTTCCTTGCCTTTTCACCCCAGAAGCTAAGATACATGAAGTGCTTGAGTTCTGTTTTAGCCAGCTGGCTGTAGCAAGTGGCATAAAGCCGTTGTAAAATTGTGAAGCTCGTCCAGGCCATCAGGATTCAGGAAACAATGTAGATGTTGCCTTAACTCAGCATGCCATCATTTCAAACCCTTTATCCAATGACAACGGTGGAGATAAGGCAAAGATTCTTTAAGTGATTGCAATACAACTCTTGCCTTGGAACCATATTTGAATATTTGAAAACATTGCATTTCTTCCTAGAGCAAATAAATAATTTTTTCATCTGTATAAGTTAACTTGTAAAAATTTAATGTTGTATATTGTCCTATAAGCTATTCAGAAAGTTCCCAGAATTCATCATTAAGGTAGCAAGGCATCAGTGATGAACTAAGTGATCTCTCTGTCACTCACCTATACATTGAAGTATTTAAAACTGTTGGGGACAAAAAGTGTTAGGTGAAAGGAAGGCACCATAAATAGATGCAAAGCAACTTTACAAAATAGGTCTGCATCTCCCTTTTCCATTTTGTTCATCTTCTCTCCCACATGCAGATATATACAGGTGGAAATCTTTGGTCACCACATGTAATCGTTTCTTTGTATCAAAGCTAGAACATTTTATTTCTTTCTAAAAATACAGCTTCTTTCCTTTTCCCATGCTGCAGCACTTTTGTAGTTTAATGTGAGGTCTTTCTAGTTGTAGGTGTTCTGATTCCCTGTGGAAAAAAGAACAAACTGTAACCCTTGAAATTAGGTCACCCTGTCTACCCTTCAAAGATACCTTACAGAGAAGGAGGGAAGGATGATCAGTACAGAACTCTACAAACTTCAGGTTGTCTTTGACAAAAGCTCTATCTGCAGCTTAGGATTTTTCTACTACATTTTTTCCTAGACACTGTGGACTTTCTGTTACTCTAAAAGTTTCTTTTTAGAGAGGCAGACGTACAAAGGCTGTGTCCAGATGAATAGCTTAGCTCGTTCCTGAACTTCAAAAAAATGCTTTTAAAGCAGGTTGTACCTTAAATGTAAAAGTCTCTAGCTTACTTAAAACTGGAGCCTATTACTGAAAATATGGTCTTTCCAGAGTGTTGGGCAACTGCTCAAGACTAAAGTTTAGCCCTCGGTGTGTTTGCTGTGAAAGTAAAGAGTAGCTGAAGTTTAAGTCTTGAGAAAGAGAACCTGCTGACTGTTCATTTTGTTCTCCTGAATCTCATTTCTGGAAATCAGTCTCCAATAAACAAGCTAAATCTCTACCTGCTCTGCCCAAGCTTTTAAATGGTCCAAAATTCCAGCTTTGTACAATGCCCATCTCTCTGTGAAGGTGTTTTGGTGTTTTTTTTGGCCAGGAAAAGTTAGAAATTAACCCAGGTAAGTTCCTGGTTGGGGAAGAGAAAAACTTTCAGCAGGGGAACCTTATGTGTAAGCAGTGTAATTCATTGCCTTTGATAAATGGAATGATGAATGCAAACAAAATTTTGTACTTTTTTCTCAAGCAATATTACGAGCTGATTTTTTTTTTTCCTTAAAGGATATAATTTAAAAATATTTTCTACCAATTTTTAACCTCTCTTTATTTTAGAAGACCATTTAGAATATCTCAGAAATTCACAGCAAAGATAAAAAGAAGTAGGTTCTTAACTTTAGAATGCTACCGGTTGCCAAGATTGGCTTTAAAAATTGCAAATACTTGAATTTATGCCAGAAGAAAGCTTGCACTCAGCCGAGAAAAAGATATCCATGTAGTCAGAGCAGACATTTCATTATAGATGTGATGTGCTATTTAGAGAAGGCACTTTGGAATTTGTCCCCACCACACCCATATAATCACTATTTGTTTTAACTTAATATACGTATTGGATTTTTTGATTGATTTTTGGCATCTGAAAAAACTGTCATTTCCGTGCCAAAAATCTTAGAATGTAGTGGTGGTTTTTTTAATCAGTAATCAAAAATACTCCTGTTCGTCAAAATGTTATTTCTTTTTCTTCCAGTTTTCTTTGCTTTATTAAGACTCATAATGCATTTTACTGAAATTATATTAATAACTGTGTATATGTTATTGCTGCTGCTCAGTTTCCTGGATTGTAACTTAGGCATCACGTAGGTAGTCTACTTTTAACTTTGTTCTTCTGAGAATTGCCATACCTTTTGTGCAGTGATTGTATTAACAGCATAAAATAACATCTATGAATACACAAGTTAATTGTGAGCAAATCCGTGGAAAACCTTCCACATGAAAACTATAGAAACAGTGTCTAAGAAGGAGTACAGCTCCTGTTTGAAAACAGTTACCTGTTCTGGTGGCACAGCTGATATCTGCTTTTTAAAGTTAAGGTCAAAACCCATTTTCAGAAAGCCTTCTGTTTGGGAAACATCCTGAATTCATTTGACTGCACTCTTTCTCTGTAAAATCTGTTAAAATAAAAACATCTGATTCTATAATAGCAGATATTAATGTTAGTTTTACTAATGCAACTCTTATTTTCTCATTATATTTTCATTTTTCAGTTTAAACAATCTTTGTTTCTCCATCTGAAGAGATTTAAGGACACCCATGAGTGGCTAATGGAGGTCTGAGATAAGCTGATCAATATATGCATTATTAAAATGGTGGACAGAATGCCATTATTGCTGTAGTGTTGATGACAAATAGAGATGCATAAATAAAGCAGGTTACTTGTTTTTCTGTCAGCTCATATATTACACATGTTCGATTTCCTCTACAATCACCACAAAGTGTGAAAGAAGTTCAGGAATTCAATAAAATTAGCCTGAAATCATTACCTGTAAATTAGAATTTGTTTAAGCTAATTCTGTTATCAGTGATGATCTGCTTATTGTAGAGACGTATTTGTCAGGGCTTTAGATAGGTAAATTCATTTTTTTCCAAAAGAAGAAAAAATGTCATTTATTGCAACTTGTGCTCTTTTGTGGTAGCATGTACATATTTCACCTAAAAAACCAACAAAACAAAACAAAACAAAAAACCCCAGTAAAGCTAGCTTTACCTTAAAACAGTGAGAATGCCTTTTGGAATGGGATAGTGTGAAAGGAACATTCATTAATTTTAGTGCTGTTCTGTGCTACCTAAGACTGTATCAGATCCGTATATATATATTTTTAATTCTCTCCTTTTTTATTCCTTATGCTGAAATATATTTAACTCAGTTGGTAGAAGTCTACAGATCAAAACTACATATAGGGAAGACAACGAGAATAGCAGGTAACTCTTACACTGTTATTCTAAGACTCAGGATTTGTGGACTATCGCTATAAGCCCACCCACCAGCTCCGACATCAAGAATGGAAAAGTTGGAAAAGAAATATTTAACGCATTACCTCATTCTTTTCCTGTAGTGACTTCCCAAAAGAGACTCTATTTGTGACTAAATACAAAATATATAAGGTCAGAAAGTTCCTGTTAGAATTTCTCCATCATTTTGAGGGGATAGATAGGTACAGTGATTCCTGATCACACACATTATGGGATGCATTATGCAGACCTGCTTATGTTGTCCTTGATCTGTTGGACAAGAGATGATAAGAGATGTGTGGCTTTAACACTCTCTTGGAAATACAATGCTGCAAGCTATATTTGGTTGGTATAGTCTTTATGCAGAAACAGTACAAGCTGAAAGGAGAAGATTCTTTGTGTCCTTCCCACTGACTGTGCATCCGCATAGCTAGGGTCTACTGTTGACTACAGCAGTAGCACTCCATGCACCAGTACCACTTCTTCCCAAATATCTATCTCAAAGGCGTTCCTGACTTTTAAATATCCTAGGAGATGTCACAGTTATATGTTCCCTTTCTTTGTTAGAATATCAGTGCCTCTCTCTGGCTCTCTGTGTGTGCTGGTGGAAACACACCTTTGCGCGTGTGCTTCCTATTTTGACTGTTTTTTAGGACTTAAACATTTTTGAGAAATAATTTGCTTTCTGAGTTTTTTATAAAGCATATTATTTTCTTTAGTTGGTGTATAATTGTAATGCTTAAAAAGTAGTATGACTATTGATGCCACTTGTAATTCTGTCAGATGAGAGCAAAACTCACAATTCATAAGGGAGCATTCTGAGTTAGGCTACTTGAGCTGCAGACTTGCTGTACTCTAGCAGGACCGAGTGTGTAATGTGAAATGGACACAAAAGCTAATTAAAAGAATAGATTTTCCTTGTTTAGAGACATGAAAAAGCCTTGATATATTTCTTCTTTCCATTGTACTTTATGCAAGAGTCAAGTATGAATGATAAAAATTTCTGAGTCTAAAAATATCTAAGTTAAGCTATCTTACTTGTAGAGTAACCTCATTCCGTTTTTACGCAGTGTCCAGTGGGAGTTTTGCTGTAATATACACTACTATTCTTTCTTTGTGCAAATCAAAATGTTGACTCCTGTGGGTGAACATCTTTTTTTAAAACATTTGTCACAGATACTCATCAAGCAATAGATTCCTTTGTGATAGCAGATATACTCTGTGAAAGGATCCCGGTCCCGTTGATGTCCATGACACAAAATTCACATTTTTGGCTATGTTGTTTCCTTCAAGAGAGCGCACTTTGCTAAATGTTTTTCCTGATTTCATAATTAAGAACCTGATGGCCAGTTCTTGACCACTTAATAAATAGTTTGTTTAAATATTTGTAATAGAAGAATGTAGTTATTTGCTTCAGTTTACTTACCTGAAATGTATTAAGAATTTTTACCTATGAATGTTCTCATTATAAACGTCAGGTGTTATCATTAGTCCTGTTAGGTATTTTCTGCACCTAGCAGTTAATATCAAATTTAATTCAAAGTGTAATGAACTTTTTAATACTGAATTTATGATCTTTCATTAGTTTGCATAGTAACCCAAGTTTTGTTTAATAATTAATTTAACTAAATTGGTGAATTTATTATGTAAGAAGTCTACATAATTCTTGTGTTGGAAAAAGAGTTTTCTAATCCTTAAAGTAAAAGATCCTCATGAAATATGGTTCTCCTTTTTGCAGTGTTTTTTTTTGTGTATTACACTGAGCTATTACTTTCTCATGTTTTACTACTCTGCTGCTTGAAAACAGTATACCTTCAGTTTTGTTTTGTAAACAGAGAAGTAAATTCTGGAATAAAACAGTGTTACAGAAGATAAAGATAAATTCAACACAGTATGCCAAAAATTGTGCGACTCTTAGGCCAGCTCTTATCTGCACAATAGTGTAGCCAACATTTTGGATTCAGAATTATAAAATCATATATCATTTATGATATTCATATATCAAATGTAGAGTCATATTTTCTTTTAAAGAGAAGTGTAGTGAAATTTTTCCAAAGAAACCTCGATGAGAGAGAGTGCAGAAATGTCTCCACCTAGCAGTTCACATTTTGAATAAAACAGAGATTCATATGGTCTCTCATTCTCCATGTCATTGTGTATAATTTCTGAAGCCTGCTGAAACTTTTAAGTGCCAACCTTGACAATGTCACGATGGACATTTTGCAAACAGAGAATAGAACAGAGACAGTAGTAGAAGTTGTTACTGGAGAAAGAAAAATGCAAATAGGAAACACAAAAACAGATAAGAAGGAGGACAGGTGCCAAAAAGCATGATAGGAAACAGAATTTACTACTGAGCAATGTTAATCACAAAGTTATGGAAATTATTAAAAGATACTGATTAAAGGAATTAGGAATTAACTACTTCAGAAGGACTACTGTCTGCCGTTTGATTCTGATGCATGTTTCGCACTGAAATTACAGTCAGCTCTACAGTAGAAGTAGGCTAGACTTCACTTCTAAATTTTCACCTTGGCCTTGATTCTTCATTTCAGAAGTCTCCTCAGTTCATTTAACTTTGGAAAAGCTGCAGCTATATCAGTAATAGCAGGGAGAGCATATGCTACTTTTTTCCCTCTTTTTTTGCTACTCGTTGTTAAAGGTTAGCGTGGCGGTATCCACAAATCCCTTTTTTCCCCGCTTATGATCTAGGAGTTGCCAGCAGCAGTAGCAAAGTGCTGGCTGTGAGACACATTGGATTTTCCATCACATTCTGGGAAATCTCTCTCTCAAGAAGCATTAGCTCTGCCAGTGCTGTTCAATACAGAGCCAGCTGAAGCCTTGTCCCTTCCAGCGAGGTTTTGGAGTTTGACTCTGACGTTAATCAGCAAAGGGGTCCTTCTCACAGTGAACGATTTAATCAGCAGCCTTGGCTACTCTGCAATACGCTGCCAATGTATTCGCCCCTTTGAAAACATTTCAGGTCAATCAAAAGCTGAGGATTATCTCCTTTACTTTTTTTTTTTTTTTTTTAGCAGCTACTCATAGTAACACACAGGGAAGCTGTGGCTGGAAATTTTGTTCTTAAAGTGACAAAAACAAAGGCTAGCACTCAGTATTTCATTATGGATGATGCATTTATGATATTTGTGTTTCATCTCACAGACTTTCAAGAGGGAGCTGAAAACGAAAGAGCCTGTTATCATGAGCGCGCTTGAGACAGTGCGAATGCTTCCAGCAGAGCAGCCTGTGGAGGGACTGGAGAAGCTCTATCAAGAACCGAGAGGTGATTGAAGAAAGCTCTAATAACGTGCTGCTAGAAAGTTCAGTGATGACCAACAAGGACTGAACAAATTCTGCTTGTCCTTGTGAGAGCAGTCCTTATGCACTCCTTATGCTGAATCTCAGTATTCAGAAACTGAGCTAAAAATATAGATGAAAGAAATCCTTAGTGATCCTTCTGAGCACTGCAGAACTAAATAGAAAGGCATATTTATAAGTAGATGTTGAAACTGGCTTTAAACCTTCTGGGCCCCTTCTGGGCCTGTATGTAACTGTAGATCTATCTGAGGCCTAAAAGCTGACTGAGGAAAGCAGCAGTTTAACCTAAAATTCAGAGAGTAGTTTAAGTGCTGCGGAAGCAAACAGTTTGTTTAGAAAGTGTATATCAGGTGTCAAGCAGATCAAAAGTCTCTGTTGAGTCTTGAAGGACCAATTCAGCAAAGCTTCCGGATCCACTTAGCTCAAATAAAAGATTCACAGTGGTTAATGTTCAGGTGTGGGCAGAACTATTTTGCTGAATGAAGATAGAGTTGGCAAACATGCAAGGTGTGGTGGAAAGTTTAAAAATGCATTGCACCACCATACTTGGGTGGTCTGAATTACAGAAAGACTTAAATTTGTTGAGGAATTTTACAGTTAGTGTATGTTAGTGAAGTAAGCTGTCTTTGGTTATGAATAGTTTCTTGCTGAGCTTTGAACTTCTTTGGCCTACCAAGATGGCAGTTATTTATCTTTTAAGACAGAGTATGCCCTAAAAGCCTGTTGAATTTCACATTTAGAGCTATCACCTGAGGAGAGGGCCCAGAATGTTGCTAAACTTCTCCGGAGGCAAGCAGATGATCTCAAAACGGAATGGGATAAGCTGAATCTAAATTCTGCTGATTGGCAAAAGAAGATAGATGATGCCCTTGGAAGACTGCAGGGGCTTCAAGAGGCGATGGATGAACTGGACCTGAAACTACGCCAGGCTGAAGTGTTCAAGGCATCCTGGCAGCCAGTGGGCGATCTGCTAATTGACTCTCTGCAGGATCACTTAGAAAAAGTCAAGGTATGTTTCAGTACAACAGTATTTTGGAGCATGAAATAGAATTGGCTGGTTTGTGGCATGACCCAAAATCGGGATTTAACCTTTAAAATCAAAAAAAGATACCTTTGTAATTACACAGATTTACATTAAAAAAAGAAAGTAAATGTAAGGAGTTTTATAATTTCTGCAGTTAAAATGGAATGGAATTAAAATTGAGACTATATTTTAATAATATAGGTAGAAAAACACTACAGGAATGTGTAAATATCCTCAGCACACTCACTATAAACTCAGGAAATACAGAGTTAAAACTAAAGAATCAAAATAGAGTAGATAGGAGAATACAAGGTAAAAGCATGCAAAATTAATTCCTTCCTTTATTATACTTTGGAAGCATAATGAGTACATAGTTGTGTCTGTACTTGTAGAGTAGATTTTAAATAAAGTATATGATTTTGTTGCCATTCTGGCACACTGAGGGTACTTTCTGTCTGTCCTATTAGACAAATGGACCTCATACTCAAGAAAGTTTCAAAAAACGAAATACTTGGGAAACGTGTCATTATTTTCTGTAACATAACGCTTATCTGTTTTCAAGGATCGTTTCATAAAATCGTTGCATATTGAGAAACTTGTGAGGACTTGTCCTCTTTCAGCATGGCTGCCATGGCCAGAGTTTGTAAATACCACAGAAATTCCTTCAGCTAAAGTACAGTAGAGGTGGTTGCCGTATTGATAAGAACATAGCAGCTCCGTTCCGTTCACATAAATGGGAAGCATCCGTCATTTTGAAAGAGACCTGCACTGCTTGGTTTTTTTCTCTACTGGAACATTGGGATATAAGGAAGAGGAAATAGAATGACTAATGGCAAAAAAAAAAAAAAAACCCTTTTAAAAATCAAATGTAGTTTCTACAAAAAAAAGTCCTTGAGCTTCATATAGAAAGTTTAAGGTGTGCTGTACAAATCAACAGTTAACTGCAAAATCTGTTTTTCTTCATTTAAGCTCATAAATTAACAGAACAGATCTGTTTATAAATTCTCAGAAAATGCCTTCTGTTATACCCACGGAATTTTTGTTTGTAGTTTTGAAAAAAGGTGTTCTCAATTCTTCTTAGGCAACAGAAGAATTGAATCCCTGATATTACTAGAAAACACACCATGTTATTTAGTTCTAAAGCTACGACCATAACGATTGACTCCATAATTACAGGGCTGAATCCTGCTACAGTTCAGAAGAAAACAATATCTATCATAATAACAGAATAAAATTCTAATGATGGCAATGATAAAAAGGAGACTTAAAGCTTATGAAATCCTGAGGTAATATCTAATGGTAGATTTCTGTTTAGTCCTTCTGACATCTTAATATTAGGGACAGAAATCTTAATATTAGGGCAGAAACCAAAAATTTTGTTTCAGGATTTAAAATTAGACCGTACCACCCAACCCCTGATTTTGGTCTCATTTGGACCATATTTATTTAAAATATATATGTATGTAGGCCCCGACAAGAGATTTTATTCCGTAAGATCATCAGTTAAATGGTAAATGAAAAAAGCATACAGCATATATTCTAGTCCTTAGAAGCTGTATCTTTTCATATCATATTTGACAATTACAGTGTACTTCGATACTGTACTTCCATCAGCTTCTAAGTAATGATGACTGGTACAGCTTGGGTAACGGGAGAATGCAGTACGCCAAGGGCTGAATAATATTAAGTGTCTGAAAAGTACAGTAACTGTCTCAAAATGTGTTGCTTAGAGGCTATTTACTGCTCTAAAGAATTGCAATTCCAGCATAGGTACTAAAGACAGATGCATATACCAGGTGGGCAGTGTAATCATATTTTTGGAATAAATTACCAACAAGAAAGCTACAGTTGTGTCTGCAGTTTGAAACCTATCCTCATGAATTAATAAATGTAAATTCAGGTTTTACCTCACTCATTTGTTCATATTTATGACATCTGTATTTTTTCTTAGAGGGAAATATGTTTTTAGAAAGTTACAAATCATGAACCATAATTTCTGTAACTCTAAAATACAGTATGTGTTTCCCTTAAAAGTTTTCATGCTTGCATTTAAATTTGAATAAGTACAAAATAGCTAGGGTGTAGGAACTTCCATCTTGATTCTTTACATTCTTAGCATATTGTCCTAAAGTGTACAAAGATTTAAAATATACCAACAACATAGTCTTACTTGTTAGTTTTAAATTTTTAAAAACCTGAGGAAGAGGGCTTAATGGGCAGAATGTTTATCTGTGGCAGGAGAAATAAAACATGATTCTAGCCTATTGTTTATGTTGGACATAATTGCTGGATAGTTAGTTCATTTCTGGTTTATTCATTGTCATGATAAGTTATTACTATCTCAGTAATGATCAAATTTAGTCAGATTGTCATTTTTCCCCTTATTTTGTTAAAATGAAACCCAGACAGCTGGGAATTTATTTTTTATGTGTCACTTCCACAGCTATCAAGATATAGGAGAGAGATTTTATTTTGGCTGCTACCCACACAAGAACTGATCCGTGATTTATATTAGTTGTATTATACAAGATGGAAGTTCCTGTAGCCTAGCTATTTGGTGCCTGTTAATTGAAATGCAAACATGAAATTTTTTAAGGGAAGCGCATGCTTTAGTATACAGCTGGTATTCATCTCAGATGGCGAGGCCAAGAGAGAATTAATTTCACAAACCTTCCCACAAAAAATGCTACCTAGACCACAGATCACCTATAGTAAGTGTATTCTTCAGAGGTTTCTGCTTCTCTGTCCTTTTTTCTCTGTCATTGTCCTTCTTTCCTTCTCCCATATGGATAATTTTATCTGCAAACTGAAGCACAACTTCCTTTCTTAATGACACACACCTCTCTCTCTTTTGCTCTCTCTATTCCAAGCATATCTTTCTGTCCATTTAAATCCAGGCATTGTCACATAACTATCTTAAAGTCATCTCTAGCCCAAATGAATCTATTAATTGTCCCCGCATATCCTTTGACTGATCAATTTGATTGTAGCTCAGATCATATTTTACACATGACCTTGAATTTCTACTTCTCTCTGCAGTGATGTTTGTCGGTCAATGCCACAAAATTCTCTCCTCAGACTGACTAGCGCGCTTAGGCTGACGTCACACCACTCCTCAGTCGTTACATGAAGCTTTCCCTGGTCTTCCTATACGTAGTAATACCTCCCTCACCCATTCAGTCGGCCCTTATTTGAAGAACTACCTTTCCGCTCTTCCTCCAGAAAAACACTCTTTTGCTCTGATACCAGCCAAAACCTTGATTTTGGTTATGCTGCTATTGTGCAGCAATCATTGGATGTCGTGCTAACTGATGCAGTCTCGCTGTTTTGTTGTCTACCTATAGCCGTCTACTCAGAAATACTGATAGGAAATGATGCTGTTGAGTATTCACAGGAGTCACCTGAAAAAGTTTTTGGTTTTGACACTTTCCGCGTGTCAAAGAGACACTCTAGGTTTCAGAGAAATCCTTTAAAAACTAGAAGCTACTATTTTGGAGTGCTATACCAAGAATTTTGGGACTGAGAAGGCAATGTAATTTTAATGGTACAGCTTACCTATTAGTAAAGGTAGTTTAGCTACTCCAACATGCTAATGAGAACACAGTGCAAAGCAATTCCTTATGCTAGTGATAGGCTACCATATCACTCCTGGCATATAACTTCTTCGGTAATATTAGCAGTTCACTTTTCAGACATACACCGCACTGTAAGTGACCAGCAGAGCCTTTAGACTCCATGGAGGAACAGAGCTCCTTTCTGAAATTTTTTCGGCCACTGTAAAATAAATAAAGTCAAGAACAGGAGGGGCTGTCCTCTAGTTTCTCTAGTTTAAAATAGAAGTATCTATCTCAAGAACAGGTGTCAAATGAAAACTGAGTTGTGTAGCCCTATTTTCAAGCAAGTCCATTATGTTATAGAATGATTTGTTCTCCTTTATTGTCACATAAAGAGGGCACCTTGACTCAATGTGATGATTGTTAACTGTGAAGAGCAGAGCAGAATTTAGAGAGATAAGTCTTGTATAAGTCCTGTGAGCAGGTTTCACAGAAGTCTTAATCTTGCCTCTTTAGACCTGGTGGGTGTTGTCGCAGATTCGCTTTTAAATTTATGAATAAAGCAGCTTCACGGAATGACTATGAACTTTGCATATAGAATACAGTTTTTAATATACTTAATTTAAGAATTATTTCCATGGAGGCTGTAAGTTTTCTTTTAAATTCTCTTGTAACAGCCTATTACACAATTTTTGCTATATTTTTCTACAGAAATATGAAGCAAAGGGCAATGAGAAATTCACGTGAGCACTGTATAAGTAATCAGTTTCTACTGGGCTATCAGGCCTGAATTATATGCTATTTATTCCCGGCTTTCTTCAGCATAATTGACAGTTGTGGCCAGCTTCATGTTGCTGACAAATGTTTACTGGAAAGTGTCCACCTGAAACGTCTTTCTAATTTGTGAACTGAACAGAATTTGCGCTTATGCACAGATGAGAAATGGACTGACTTGCTTGTCATTTACTCCAAAATGATTTTCTGTGTGCACTCAGTCCTTTTGTCCCTAGGCATCCCTTCTCTAAATGAGACAAAAAGTAAGATAAGCTTGTAAAATAATTGGCTAGATTTCACTTGTGTTCTTCTGTGGTCATAGAAAGAAAAGAAATAGATTTATCAAGGTTAAAATACTGTATTCTTACAAACACTTTAATACTAAATCAGCAACCTGTACTAATGGACACTGAGTGAGCATAGGCATCTCGTAAGGAAAAATAATAATAATAAAAATCCTTCTTTATTCTTCTGTACTGCATTTTGGTACAATTCAGCTACTGCTGTGCTGAAAAGAGGTGTTTCAGACTCTTACAGTGCTATTGTGAAGGAACTATGCTGGAGCTGCCTTCAGTGGAGATTTTGAGAGCAGAGTTGTTGAATTTCTAATTTGTGTTCTTGTTCACAATAAAATAAGACATTAAAATCCCCCCCAAAATTATTTGAGATGCTTAGGTAATGCTTAGGATAATTTTCTGTCCTTCCTGAAGAAAGAATGATGTTTGGTAGGAATTAGTAGGGGTCACAGATGGAAGAGTTAACGCATGACACCTGAAAACAAGACAATAATCCACATTCATCCACTGCTAGCAAACAAGATGTGTACTGGATGTGAGGAGATCAATTTTAAATAGCTCTGTTGGAACTATGCAAGATATAATTACCTGGAAGGTATATTGAATAAGCCGAACTTCCAGCCAGCTAAATATCAGCAGTACAAGAACCAAGTTAGAGCAGATTGTAGTGTGACATGCATGATCCTATTAATTTAATGCTAATATGAAAGTAGAGTGAGCCTTTGTCTGTATAAGGCAGCAAAGCTCATGCAGTCCTGTCTGTAAGCTTAAATGACATTGCACATACAGTGCCTTTTGAGATCTTTCTGCGTTCCCCGTCTTTGCTGCTGGACTCTATAGTCTTTTAAAAAATCCATTTTTCCTATAGTTTCCATATGAAATATGGATTTCATATGTCTAAATCCACTGGAACAGTTTGACAACCTGAAGATGTCCTTATTTATATTGACTTTTAAGTATATTTTTGTGAATTTAAACATTTGTAGTGTCACAGTTCATGGAATCTGTTAATGAATCAGCTTTCAGGATGCTGTAAAACATCAAAGACTGTTCAACTAGCCCCATCACCTAGTTGATTGTACAGCCTCGCATGCCATTTTATTTCTAAAAAATGTAATTTTGTACAATAGAAAGTTCAATAACATTGCTCCATTGTCACTGTTGGAGGCAAGTTTCGTTTTCTAATGTTTCTTTTAAATATTAAATTGAGTTAAAAACCATGGAGTGCTTCATCATGTAGTTGTACCTGCTTAAGTTAGTTCTGCTATGGTTCTTATTTTGTTGAAGATGAAAGTTATTCGGTTTTATTTTGTGGTCTTTTAATCTCATCTTAACAGCTTATTATTTTCTCCCGTGAAAAGACATATAATCATCAGTGGTTATTTAATATATAATCACCACACATTTGCGAGTGCTACAAATTCGATCTGAAGTCTCATCTGCCTTAGTTGCTGCCATGTAATCACTCACAAAAGACTGGAGAGTTTGTTATGGCAGCAACCCATAACTAAGCTCATTTTAAATACCTAAAGCAAAGCATCTCTCTTCCCATTCATTTTTGCAATAACAAAGCTATGCATTTCTGATCTGGTACTTAGGTGCTACCACTTTAATTACAGTGAATTTGTTATGTTTTATTTTATCCATGTTTATGTTTAATTTTTATCCATAACGTGCTACCTATTTTAGGCAAAAAGTGTCAGCTTCTTTTCTTTCTTCCTTAGGAATAAGGCAAATCTTCCTTAGGAATAAGGCAAATCTTCCTTAGGCAAATCTTAGCATAGTCTTTAAAGTTAAGAATACCCTTGATTGTACAACTTGTTAGGGCACAATAGCATCACTGTGGTACAGAAACGTTAATGTTGCTCTCCTAACAAAAAACAAACAGAAAGTGAGGGTTTTTTTTTTAATTAGCTGTCTTGAGAATCACAAGTGTTGTGTGCTACAAGGTCTCCTGTAAGCCCCTAGAAATACGGGAGCATTTCGCAAAGTGACCAGGACATGGACTCCAGCTGCTTCAGATTTCAGTAAATTGGTGGTATTCCTCACATGTGCACATTTGCCCATGGCAGCCTACCTGATCTGACTTGAGCTGAAGTAAGAGACTACTCTGAATAAAGATTTTATAAAACAAATCTGCTGGTATTCATGAAAGATAAAAGCTATAGACTAAAGTTCAGTTGAAAGGAGAATGAGAACAAGCAGCTTTACAGAATACCTTCATGGTAGCAGTACAACATATTTGAAATGAAGTATTTCACATATTTTTTCACATTTTTGTTTCATTTATCATAGCTTTGTGACTAGTGTTTGTGTGAAATGCTTATATTTGTTGGTTGATAAAAGCTGAGCTGTGGTCTGCCCTATACTGTGGATACCAGTGTGTAATTTAAGAAAGATTTATTAACATTTATATAGATTTTGTCATATCGTCCTCACATCATGTCATACATGTGTTTGTGAGTGTGCATGTATGCGTATATATGCGTCTATGTGTTTATGTATATGTAATAGTTAAAATAGTTTTCCAAACAAAGTTCTCAGGACACTGATAATCTAAACTTACTTTGTTTAATTTATTACGTAGTTAGTTTCATTCTTATTCTTAATGATATTTCCATGTGTTGCATTCTATTGTAAAATGTCTTATTTTTTTAGATGACTTATTCTTACCTGATATTATATTAGGTATCTTCATAGCTTGCTTTCTATTTTACAGATATTAACATTCCTATATGAGAGAAAAGTATTGCAAGACCAAAACAGATAATACTTTGGATATAAATTTTTACCCGAGAATTGTTGTGCATAATTATATTTACACAAATATTGATAGAACAGCGTAACTGTTTTCCCTTCGGTAATAGGCCCTTAGGCTAAATAATACAACAAACTTTTTTCTTAACACCAAAAAGGGTTGAAAAACTACTGAACTCTGAAGAAGAAAAAAGTGACCAGTGAAAATGGAAATCTTTTCTAGGTTCAACTCACTCTGGAAGAACATACTATTATTAGATCAGCAGATGTCATTTAGAGCCAAATTTTACCTTGTATGGACTCATCCTGCCGATTTCAATGGGAGCTCAACATGCACATCTGCAGGACCAGTTTGACTTTTTAAGTATTGGTAATCTCTGATCTTGGTTTCTGATAGCCTGCAGAGAGACCTGACTAATACGTGTATAAAGGCTTGTCTGTCCTTCTGCGTTTCTGAAGTTCAGAATTGAGGTCAGATTAGAACATTTTTAAGAGATTGCTCCTAGTTTATTTGAAATAAGGATGGGATTTCAGCTTTTGGAAGTGGCATTAAACATTGATGTTTAAGTACCTAAGTGGCATAGCCATTGCATGCTGGGACTCTAGCATTTAACATGGCTTTATTGTCTTTAAACAGCATTGTTTATTGAGTTTGCTGTATAAGCACAGGACTAGAGATACTGATGATCAAGTGTTAACATCTATGGATACTACATTAAATCAAGGATGCTCTTGAACTGTTGTGATTCAATTCAAAAGGTTTCCTTCTCTACTAGCCTGGAAATGTAAATATTCACCCAAGAAGAAAAATATTAAAATTTTAGTCACATTTTCCCTTTTATTGTAGGACTATTTTATTCAGCGTTTCTTAAGCAAGTGTGGCTTAGGAAGAGGGGTGGTTAAAGGGAGAAAAATATCTCCAAGGACTAGTTATAACAGATCAATATGACACAGAATTTCTGTTATGTGATGTGCTATTGAAACATTCTTAAGTAAAGTGAAAGGACATACCAGAGATGAATATAAAACCAGAGACCTGTATGTTAAGTGAGGCGCAGGAGAGGAGGGAACAGGGAAAAGGAAAGCTAGAAACGGGTTTTAATACTCTCCGGTTTCTGTGATGAGGCAATTTTCTTTCCCTAAAAAGAAATCTGCTAGTATTATTTTTTTAATGAAATCTTTTTTTTACAGCACTTACTCTCCTGTTCTTATCACTATTATGGACTCAGGGGATGTATTCAGGTGTTGTGTCTATGAAGTATGCAGATTCTGTAATGATAATTTTAGTACTGCATAGGCAAGTCAGTGAGCAAAACCAAATCAATTTGTCAAGCTCAAATGCTGGTACACAGTGATTATTTAGGGGCTGCTTGAAGTAGGGAATACAATGAACATTAGGTTACCTGGGATTGTTTATCAATGACACATTGTGCCGTACTTTTCTCATGTTAATGTTTATATATTTGAAGCCTAATAGAGTTTTATTTCCTTTTTTTGTCCCAGGTTAACCCGTAATAGAGCCTTATAACTGCTACTTAGCACTTCCATAGTGCTTCTCATGTTCAAAATAGTATGAGTTAAATCTTCTCAGTTTCTTTCTGAGACTGCAATAAAAGTAGTGTTATCCCCAATTTACAAATAGGGCAGTTGAATCAGTGAGGACTAACTTGTCCAGACAGCAGTGCCATTCAAATAATTTTTATTCTCTTTAGCTTTTACCTACAAATTGTTTTATTTCAGTTGGGTTGGATTATCCAGAGGATTAAGAATGACAGAGCTGCAGCCTGCTCCCCCTCCAGATGCGGCAGGGCAGCCTCCCCGGAGGGAGGTTTCAACCTGAGTGCCCTGGGGGGTGGGCACTGCATTGGACATGGGCCCAGCCTATGGGCAGCGCTACTGTGAAACCCTAGACCCATTTCCTTTTCTTCGTTTTATTTATCTCATTTTTAGTATTTTATTTTAGCATTCTTTCTTTCTGAGTGAGCTTAAACGAAGTTGTTCTAGCTTAAGCTCTCCTGATATCTACATTTAGAACTGAATACCCTGTTTTGATATTATAGAGGGTGCTCTTATTAGAAGGAAGAAGGCAAGGAAGTTCTGCCTCAAGACCTGGGGTTTCACTCCCCCTCCTCCAGCTTCATAAAGGGGTGGTGAGAAGATGGAGGCTGAAGATGCAATAGTAATTCAGGAGTTGCAAAATACAGCTTTCAGCGAAACTCTTAAGAGTTTCACCTGAATTCTTCAGCAGGTTACAGACTGATGGATTGCCATAACCCCTTTTGGCCTTAAGCTCTAAATTTTGTGCCCCTTGCTGAAAATCTTAATTATCAGCGTTATGATGCTGAACACTGTGAAATATTTATGTGGTAAAATGAAAGAGGTGTTGGCATATTCCAGGTAAACTGCGTTCCATGTTATGGAGAGGAGAAAACAAAAATATTTTATCTGTATATGCTTTTCATTATGAAGGTTATGAAGAGGTTTTCAAGCTTCTTATCTGAATTGTTTTAATGTTAGCTGAGTGTCAGAATATGACTGTGTCTTAAGAGAGTCTAAGTTGGCTTTTCTGTGGCCACGCAAGGACTCCTTACCTTTCCTTTGAGCTCTGAAATATGGTGTCTGCCTGCTGAGGTCAGGAAGCTTCAGCTGTTTTGTAGTATCAGGATACTGCTATTGCAATCTTCTTGTTTTAAATTGCTTTCTTTTTTTGGTCTGTGTAGCACTGCATGTTTGCAGGATACCTTTAGACTGCCATGCTGCCTTACAACACAATAGGGATTTACTCTGTAGTAACTGTTTTCTCAGGGCAATGAGAAGTCCTGTGAGTCTCTATTACCTGAAAGAGCTTTTTATAAGGAACATAGATTATTTATCCTTTTATGTTTGTATTTATTTAATATACATTGTTTAACAGTTGATTATTAAAGAGAGATAATTTGTTTTTGAAGGTTTAAAATAGGTTTGAATGAAACTCAGGGACCAGAGCTTGTTCCTTTTCAAGCACTGTTAGCTTTAGTGATGCTGGATGTAACCATACTGTAGGGAAGTTTTCATTTGTAAAGATTCCTCTATATATTTTCTGTGTGCTTCCTGTAGTGTGTGTTGGACTTTCAGATTACACTTCCAAAAGCCTCAAGTTACTTACAGTGCTTGGGCACTTTGTCTCTTCATTGCCAGATTGGCTTCTTGGTCACAAAGTAACTGAGGTGGGACTTTGATTACATGGAAACATCAGCACAGAACTATTTACAAGCACTTTAATAGTGATAGGCTTTGCCATTTCACGGTTGTAGTTGACCTAACAGAATGAATTACAGGCTGAATTTGATGAGTTCTTTTTTCCCCTCCGTGGAGAAGAACAAATTTTTCAGAATAATGACATGGCAGTAGCATAAACTGTCTCTATTTAAGGAAATAAGGGATTACAAAACTGCATAGCAGCTGTTGATGGAAAAAATGTCAAGAATTCATAACAATCCTGATAGCTTGAAACACATACCGCTTTGTTACTGTCTCCCCTATTAGTGGGCATCTGTTTGTTAAATTAGACATCCCTATCATTAAATCCTGTCTTCCTTTTAAGTATAGCATTGCTCCAAATGATAGCTTTTACTGTTGAAAGATGAGAAAAGATGAAAATTAATACATAGTATTTTTTTATGTTATTCAAATTTTATTATTCTTACTTTTAAGGAAATAGTTAATTTTCCAAATCTTAGGAAGAAAATTTGTGAAGAACTTCATGTTTTATCAGATTCAAAAGTAGAGAATTCAGAATGGTATAGGACATACTAAAGGGCATTTGATTTTCTTTCTCCCTTGATATCTTCTATTGCTCACTATTGTTATCCCAGAAGAGGTTTTATATTCTACTCCAGTGCATTTTTTCCTTGGTCATTTCTGAGTTTATAACAATATATAGGATGGAAAATCAAATCAGCTAAAATCCATTTTGTTTCAACAGTGCCTGTCCCCAGGAGCACTAGAATCAAATAAAAATACAGTGTGAGTTTAAAAGGAAGCTAAGTGCAGCATATTGAACTAGCAGCTGAGAAACCCAGGTTTCACTGAATGTTGAGTCAGTATACATTAAAGCTATCAGAGAAGAAGTAGACCCCGTTTTAATGAAAAAAATGGAGGCTGTTAAACTGTCATGGTTAGAGTGTGACGGTTTGTTCAGCCTTGTCCTGTTTTACATATAAAACCGAAAGCTGTTGTGTCCTGGCCTGTGCCTATTTCCCTGTTTCGACACGAAGGCTCTGCAGTGCTGGGAACGTGCTGTGGCCCAGAGATAGGAAAGCCTCACCTTATTGTGCAAATGGATCCTGTTCCAAATTAGCTGCAGCTGGTATAAAATACCTGTATACCACCAGTTCATCAGGCACAAGAGAGCTTATTTCCCTAAATAATCTTTTATTTTTTCTAAACTGCCAGATGTCCATTGCTGTCTCTTTCACTGCCTAGGAGAAATTATGATTAATACAAGACTGTGCTGATGGAGACTCTTCTATACGAGGGAATTCTTTAAGAAATAGCCAGGCTGGCATGAGGCCGCTTTGCTCTCCGTGATGCCGCTCACAGACCGAGGAAAACAGTCTCTCTTGTGAAGGCACTGTTGGCCTTTTTCTGAGATCCTCTTCATGCTGATAAGCATCAGAAACAGTCATGGTGGAACATGTAAGAGGATTGATTCTTCGTGTTAGTGTAGGCAACATTAGCTCTTGTTTAGAAGTTCTGGATCTGGTGCTTAATTTATCATTTCCTCTTTTAGAATTAATTAAAATAAGTACTATGTTCAAATTAAATGACATGTTATAATAATTGAATAAGTCTTCTTAATTTATAACCCGTCTACAAAATCATCAATACAATAAAGCCATATTACCCACCTACAAAAATGAGATTGATGACAGACCTGTTTGCTAATTACTTGTTAGTCTTTTCTACTTTAATTAGCATTCAATTGTGGTTTTTTTTTTCATTTTCATTGCAAATTCTTCAGGAAAAACTTTTAGAGTTTTGTGAAAATGAAAACATGATTCCTTTAGTGCGTGTGGCTTTCAGTGATTTTCACGAGTGGTCATGTCTACAAAAAATTATGTAGAATCTCTTGTACATGTGATCACGAATAAAAGTAAGAATTTTATGTTCTAGCCTTCAGTTTTCATAGATGTCCAAACCTGTGTCCTCTTGAAAGGTTTATTAGTAAGTGCAAATAATTTTATTTCTAAGTATGGCAGCTATAACATTTAGCTCAACTCTACATTAATGTTTTAATGCCGTTACATAAAGTCTCAATATGAACTGCTTAAATATGCAATACCATTGCTGGAAAGCTAGAGATGACACATCATGGTTTTCAAATTATTATTATTATTATTATGGATGTTTTCTTTCTCCCCCTTTAAAAGGATAATAATTAAGAAACGTTTCAAATTCTTCAGCTTCAGTATTGTATAAATGAACATCAGTGAATGGGGATACTGTCTCCTAAAATCTTGCATATAGTAGCTCTATGAGAAATTAGCTTTGGAATCAATTACGATTTCCCATATAGTGTTCAAAGCGAACCTGTATAGAGTTCAAAGCAAACTTTTAATAACTGCAATAATTGCCACTCAGTAAAATCCGAGAAGAAAAGGTAGAGATTAAATCAAATTGCCTTTAACATCTTTGACTGGCCTCTGTTCTATCTGCAGCCAAAAGGAAAAGATAGAGACTCATTTCCAGAAGCTGGTGTTGAAAATTTTAGCTATTTGGTGCGTTAGTAGAATGAACTTTCTTTCCTTCAAATTCCCTTGCCAGTGAGAGAAGGGGATTACTGCACATCTGCTGAGGTTCATGGCTTCTCCTTACGCGTCTATGGGAACATGTTAATGAGACTTGATCCTTACCAGTGGGTTCAGGATCAGGACAAGATAGTGGAAAATGGAAGTTACATGATAGTTAAAGCAGAATTGTTTATGCATGGCCTGACAGAGATTTTCCTAAATTTGTAAACGTAATTCACAGTGTTGTTAAGAAGGACAAAAGTAGCACAAAACATAAATCTGATCCCAAGCTATTTTTCATTGCAAAGATATTTCAGATGAGAAGGAGACAATAAGCAGAGTAGTTAATGCATTTGAAAATCGTAAATGAAAAGCTCAATTACTTGTTTGAACTTCGTGATTAAACAATTGCATAGCAATTGCAAATAAATGTTTATTGTATGGTATCTGTTTATTTAATATATTCAGGCAAACATATTCAAATATATTTCAGGCAAATGCAGCTAAACTCATTCTCAGTACTGCTGAGATGTACACGAGAATATACAACTTTAGCATGTGCATGCTGTTATCATCCTTTTGTTTATGTGAATGTTAAGCATTTCCTGCTCTCAGCTGCATAACTGCTGTCTGTTCTGTCAAGGCACTGAGGTTCTCTATTCTGGACTGCATTAGACATGTATGGTAGATTTGGGGATCAGTAGGAATGAAGGTAGTAAGTGAAAAAGCAATTTTAATGTTCCCCTGACAATTTGCAGGAGCAAAAAATAAATAAAAACCAGCCTGCATTTTACTTCTTTTTTTTTTTTTTGTGCGTAAGGAACAAGCACTCTTCTGAAACTACGCTTCCTCTACAGGGTGTATTTTCCTAGTGGGGTAGTGGGATTTAGTCACACAATTCCATTAAGCCCAGTGGACCAGAAGTTACAGGCACTCGATTATTTAATTTAGGTTGGATTCCTGCATTCTGTGTTTGACTTGTTATCGAGCTATTGCACATGTGGCTGAGGGAGAGTGGGGTTAAGAAGTTGAAGATGTGAAGTGTATAGTCAGTATTAGTGAATTTTCAGTTACAAATTTTGTGATGGAAGCTCCCTGAAGCTAGCAAAGTATCTGATGTCTCTATTCCTATTGAAATAAGCTCCTTTACTGTTTACTTACTCTCCTACTCAAATGATTCATGAATTTCCTTTCAGATTTCAAGGAACTGATTTATGGATCCTAAAGAAAAACATGTCCTTTTCATGGCATTGACAAACACCGTCTCTCTAGGTGACTTCTAGGTCTTTATATTTAATTTTCTTCTGAATGTTGGGCAGCTGTCCAAAGAGGTATTCAGTGCTCTTCTATATATTAGAGACCACTGGAAAAAAAAAAAAAAGAAAAGATAAAGAATATGGCACGTGAAATATGGAAGGAAAGACATTTTAAAAAAAGCAAACCCTCCATGCTTAAACAACCATGAAATTTTGATTAATAGGGTTGGTATTCCGAAAAGGGGTGAGGGATAGGTGGTCGTTATTTGCTAACTTTCAACAGGATACCCAAAATGCAAGCATTGACAAGTGTGGAAAGACTATGATTCAAGGGAATCTATCACGTGGAGTTAAAGAATACCAGAGAAATACTAGAATACTAGGAAATAATATAGGAGCCTGAGAATATTTGGTTTTAAACAGAAATGTAGTATGCATATCAGAACATAGATGGAAACAAGTAAGTAGTGGGACACCATAATATCCAAGTTACAAACTCTACAGAAAAGGGAGAGTAGCTTTGTGCCAGTGCAGGGTTAACGCTATATTTAAGGAAATCAAGTCATAGAGATGAATTAACTGTATCAGCAACTAACCTAAAATTCCTTTGGATTTGACATTCCAGTCCTAAATGGAATATACATTAGGAACCACTAAGATGCAATTTGGTAAGTAAGAGGTTGCAAGAACATAAATTACTATAAAAATCATTTTAGGCCATGCTTTTCTGACTGCATTTTTGGACACCAAAATTTACTGCTTCATGCAATAACTTCTCAGGGAAGCCGCAAACAGGATGGGCAACACTTGGTTTGGTACTGAGCAGTGCAAGTTCGAAACATTGCTATTATAAGAGGGATCATAGTGTACTAAGAATCAGCATCTCTGCTGAGACAAAAAAGAAAACAAATCAACCAAGGTCATGTTCATTTTTCAGAAAGGAAGCTATACACAAGTGAGGAGACCTGCTTAAAAGGAATGAAAAGGGTGACAAGTTTGAAGACAGCATGGAGACACTGCACTGCAAACGGAAAATAAATTCATACCCTCAAAGAGGACTTTCATAGGACTCAGTAGGGTGGAGTGGCTAAAAGTAGGAAGTATAAGGAAAGCTATTTGAAGTAAGGATCTGTAGGACAAAGTGGCAAAATTTAGGGTGACTAAACATCAGAACCAGGTCGTTATTCACTCAAGTGTTTTAATGGAATAAAAGTATGAGACAGCAATACCCATTAACAGTATTATTTGCTTAAGTCTAGTGTTTTAATGAGGAATGGCACGTGGCAAATGTAGTTTCAGTTTTTAAAAAGGGCACCAGGGCAGACCTCTGGACCTACAAGACCAGGAAATCTGGGGAAGAATATACTGGGAAAGACAAAACAACAGCTTTTGTAAAAGGAGGTGTGCTTTACATCTCATAGTGTGCCTTGAAGGGAAACTGTGAGCACGTGGATAAGGAGTATAAGTCATTTGGATTTCCAAAAGGTTTTCAAGGTTCTTAACCAAAGAGACTAGGTTCCTGTGGGATAAGAGAGAAGGTCTTCATGTGAGTAAATAACCAATTATCTGGTTAGTTATTTCCTATAAAGGGTGCAAAATACAGGGCAGGGGTAAATGCTCAGTTTTCCCAGTGAGGGAGATCGTTTCTGCTCCAGGTGGTCTGCTCTGTTTTGCGTGTACGTCAGTGAGCTGGGAAAGAGAATGAATAGTGCAGTGACACATCTTGATGATTACAAATCTATTCAGAGTTCCTAAGATAAGGATAGCTTGCACACAGCTACAGAAAGGCCTCACAGTACTGACTGGCAGGAAAGTGCTGGCAGATGAAATAGAGTGTGATAAATGTAAAGTAGTGCATGTGGTTTTTTTTTTTTTTTTTTTAAAAAAGTCAGTCCTAACTTTAAATGAACAGTGATGAGCTCTCATTTAGTCCTTTTAATCATTCCTCTAGTTCTCAACAAAAGAGATGATGGAATTATAATAGATGGTTCTATGGAAACATCACTTCAGTACTCAACAGTGTTCAGAAAACTGAATCAAATGTTAGGAAATACTGGAAAAAGAATAGAGAACAAAGCAGAAAATATCATTATGCCATGATATAAGATCCTGGTGTATCCACATCTTGTATATCGTATGCAGTGTTTTGGTCCCCCAGTCTAAAAAAGAGTATAGCAGATTTCATCCAAGGTGTGGAAAGCTCCTACACAAGGATAATAAATGGAGTAGGGGTGGGATTTGTCTTGCCTAATTTCACCTCTGCCAGGCAGATATGTACATGTGAGCTCCTTGTCTAGGCTTCCAAAGCTTCCTAGGCTCAAGAAAAATCTGCTTAATTTAGTTGCTGGAGTTCAGAATGTGATTCATTTCATCCTGTTGTAAAAACTTGTTTTGTTCAGTTCCTGTCTTGATTAGCTTCTTATTGACTATAGAGGGAACATAGAGTGACTTGCTCAGATGTAAATGTCTACCTTATATATATACAAATCTAGTCAAATGTATCCCAGTCGGGGAATCTTCAGGCTGGAAAAAGTGGAAGATATGATGGAGGCTTATAAAACCATGAATGGCACAGAGAAGGTCAACAAAGAATGACTGATTACTGAGCTAAAAATTAGGGATCTTCTAGGGGAGGTCTCAAGTAATAGATTCAAACAAAGCAAAAAAGAGGTGACTCTTCAGCCTAAATATTGAACTCATCATAGGATATTTTCAATGATGTCAAGTGCCTATGTTAGTTCAAAAATCTAGTGGGCAATTTCATGGAAGGAGAATCCATCAAGAGCCAATTAACATAAAAATACAGCTTCTGGGTCCAGAATCTCCAAGCCACAAATTAGTGAGCTGGAAGAGTATAGCAAGGAGCACGGAAGCTCATGCTTTCCTGAGCTTTACGTACTTCCCTAGGCAATTGCGTTGACTGCAGTCAGAGGAGAGACTGAGCAAGAGTGCCTTTTGGTCTGACCGATTATAGTCGCTGTTACGTTCGAGACTTTTAGTATTTGGCTGGTTAGGGTTTGTGCGGTGTATGTCTCCTAGAGTTCTTGCTAATTTTCCGTGGAGTTTTAAAACACTTTCTGACAGGACTATATGGATCATTTAAAATCCAATCTACCACCTACAGTATCACATACTATTGAAATTCTTTCTTGCGTAAGGACAGTCATAATGAAAATAATTTGGGGCTGTTTCTCCTATTGCTGTTCACACTGAGAAGTCATTTAAATCCCAAGCAATTTAATTGGTTTAAATTGGTCTCCTTGTGGCAGTGGAACTCTACTCACCATGTATATTTGTTTTTAAATTAGAAACGTTACAGTTCTCCACATTTTTCTGCTATAAAACTGGGATAGGTGTAGTATCTTTTATTTAGAAGGAAAAATAATGGAAATATGAAGCAGACATAAAATACAAAAACTGGTTATTAAAAATATAAGTACTACTATAAAACATTTCAGTCATGCTAATGAAAATCACACTCTGGTAGAAATTCTTAATTTCTTTTTCTACGGATGAAAAGTATTGTGTAAGAAAGATATGGAAATAATTACTATTTCCTAAATTTGTTTGAACGTTTGTTGAAAGAAAAAAGAATTCACATTGTCTTTCTATTACTCTACAGCTACCTCGGGAATGATGTGTGTTGATTGGTGGACCTGTTGTCCCTGATAAATTGTGTTACTTGACTTAGCCTTTGAGTGGCTGAGCTTTTTAATAATACAGTATCATATTATCAGATCTTAATACGGATACATTTTTCTTTCTCTTGAGTTTTTAATTGTAAGATTACTGACATTTATTACATAGCTCTGTATTAACTAGCGTTCTTTTGTTGTTACTCTACTGTGTTTTGATTCAAATAACTAATAAAAGTGCTAATAAAAGTTCAGGCTTTGTAACAATAGAATACAGAGGAACAAATTCAAATGTGGTGAAAATAATATTATATTTTCTATGTTGCAAAATTAGTGTAACGCTAGAAAAATCAATATTGTTGCAGCAGAAAAAGCAATTAATAGGAAAGTCAATTGCAAAATGAGGGGCAGGAAAGAGATACATTTTATTTTATACTTTCATATGTATTCCTATGGTTTGTTTTCTTTGCTTGCTCTGTCCTCTGTGTCGTAGCTTTCCCACTCCGTAAAATAACTTACGGTCACTACAACAGGTTGACTAATCGTGAAGGTTCTTCTATTTCACCGTAGTTTGGATATAATGATAATGTGATTTACTTAATCATTTGGGTCAATCTTCAAGACCAGTACTTCCAAGTCAACATTTCTGGTGCCAATAATAGCCCTGAAATCAGCCAGGTACTTAATTATATGCTTAAAAACAAGTGGCTTATAAGCTTAGGTCTGTGTGCTTTGCCTGAGCAATGAAGTTTTCAATTAAAGCCTGATTCTATTACTATACAACTTAATAACAAATTAATTTGCTTTAATGCAGACTCTGCATCAAAGTGTATTGTAGTGCAGGAACTGGTCTTTGCACCAGGTGATCCCCGTTTATTCCAGCAGTGAGATAGATAGATAGATAGATAGATATAAAAACAATGAGGGTGCTGCTGACACTGGCTAAGAGACGTTCTGTGATCTTGGAAACTAAGTAGCAGCGGAGGTACCTATTTGACCATCCCCAGTATAAGCCACACTGTCATGGCCAAGAACCTTGGGCCGCTTAAACTGGCAGACAGTAAAATAGCTATTTGCAAGTTGCATGTTCAGACAATAATATATGTATCTTCAGTCACTGAGGCCTTTGTCTTCCAGGCAAAAACGCCTGTTTTTAAAACAGGTTATTCTTCTGAGCTGCAGTATTGATTTAAATGAATAGGTTAAGCACGTGTATAACACTGTGGGATAAAACCAAGCATGCTAGATCTTTTCCTTTTGTTTTCGTCACAGGCCTTACTTTCCTCACAACGCTATAAATCAGTATTCTTTCCAGTAATATCGGTTGTGTTTCAGTGGTGTAAAACTGGTGAAATGGAGAACTGTGTATTGTGAATTTGATCTATGCCACTGCTCTCGCATCATGGCATATGGGCCATTCTCTACACTTACTTCTACAAAATGCACATCACTTCTGATCTGTGCGTTTTATAGATTTATCGTTATAGCCATTCATTGCATATGAATTCCGTTTAAGTTAGTCTAACTCCTTATGTTATGGGGTTTTATTTAGCCTAGTGAAAGCCAAATCTGACCTTTAATGAAGTTTGAGGGACAATTTTTTCTGTGATATTTGCCTTTAAGCCAAATCATGACATTCTAATATCTACGAATGTCTTAATGCTACTTACGGTGTCAAGACTGTTATGGTTCACTCAGATATTTTTTTTTTTTTGGGGGGGGGGCGGAGAGGGAGTGTTGTTTGCATCATATATTGGTGAAATGATTAGTAGCCAAACACTTCAGGTTTTTTGATGATCCAAAATGAGATGCAGACCACATATGGTCTATATTAAAAATGCTGAGAGAAAGGAGCTGGAAAGCCAGACTAATATCACAAGTGAATTATCCTACCTTTGTGTGCAGAAATCACATTACCTAATGTGCTCCTGAAAATGACAGAATTTATCCCTTAGAAATGGCTCATTGGTACATTTTGACACAATTTGTCATCTTAAAGATTCATAAATATCTCCTTAGGAAAGATAGATATGGAACAGTGGAAGATCGGCGTAGAGATCCTCTCTCCGTTAGAGTCACGATGTGCTGTGTCTGGGGTCCATGCTGCAGGGCCCTGGGGATGTTTCTGCATGCATCATGGAAACATCAGGTCGTTGCTATTAAAATCAAGACACTTGAAACTAGCAGGTTTTGGTTTTCACATACATTATTGAAATTATTAAATTAGATTGCTATTGCATATAATTTTAGAGATTATCTTACAAGATGCATTCTTTTGTTTTTCTGAAATATGGAGGCATGTAGGCTAGTTTGGGATTCATAGCAAAAGGTTTTTTGTTTTCTTATTGTTATTCCCCTTCCTAACCATTGATTTGTAATGCACAAGACACCTGAGGTAAGAGCATGACCTCAGTGAGATCTGTCTGTTTTACCATTGATTACTCTTATTTATTCACTGTTTGGAGAATTGTGGTCTGCCTCTGTTTTCATATATTAGACAGCATTTTTCATATATTAAACAGCATTTATCCGCCCTGAGGAACACATACTATGTATATGTAAACAATGAGAGAAGAGAGAAGCATCCCTTATAGCAATCATACCAGCAGATGTTCTGGTTAGAGATTTGGTTTAACTTGCCAAGAATTGCTGTGAAGGCTCCTACTTTATATCATCACCTTCTGAAATGCTAGGCTGAGACTTAAAGCCTGTATTAAGTTATATAAAAAGACTGTTGCCTGTATCATAATCAGTAAATGCCCTTCTCTCAGCTCCATATGGGATACCTCTGCTATACAAATCAGCTGGTAGTAGAGTCAGTAGTTTCTAAAGTTGTTGCTTATGTTTGTTTATGTTTAATTCACACAGGTTTATCGAGCAGAAATTGTGCCCCTTAAAGAGAAAGTGCATCACGTCAATGATCTCGCTCACCGGTTCACCCCCTCTGATATTCAGCTCTCCCAGTATAATCTCAGCTGTGTGGAAGACCTGAACACGAGGTGGAAGGTGCTACAGGTAGACTTCGCGTAACCATTTTCTTTATGCTACTTTTAAGTAAACATTTTTTCTGTCTATGTGGTTGTTTTCTCCCCATGGAAGAGCATTAAGGGCATATTAAAGGAATGAAAGAGGAAGCAGATAGTATTGAAAAACACTTTCAGAAATGGTGTTCCTATGAGAAAACAAGAGGTAAAGCTGGCTCTGCTTTCATGTACTTCTGAATCAAGAGCTAGAATACAGTTAACCCAGTTTGTCATACAGTTAAAGCTCACATACAGTTAAAACACTTAGTAGATTATTCACCTTTTAATAGCAATATGTTCTATTTAGCAATTCCTGTTGCCAAATGTATCACGTGATGGTTTCTTTCCGCTAGCTTATCCATATTTTACTGAGATTTTATGGTGTACATGGAGGATTGATTTCAGAGCGTTTACTTTTGCTGCTTTTTTCCTTTTACTTTTGTTTAAATAATTTACAGGGGCAGTAGTTTTAAATATCTTCTTCCACAGCCAGACTAATGATGCTGTGCAATGGAACATTTAATGTCACACCTGTACAATCAAATACACAATTACAAGGCATTATATGCATTCAGTTGGCAGGATTTGTTACTGCTATTAAAGCTGTTAAGAAAAGGATTTTAGAAGTTCATTTTTCAAACAGAAAAAATATTAAGATATATTATGAAATCAAGGTGTACATAAAATGCAAGTTAAAAATAAATGTTGAAAAGTTTATAACTTTGGATTGGTTTTGTTCACATATATATCACTTAAGTTTTAGATTACTCTGTGCTATCTTGTGATTAAAGCCCTCCAAAATATATATTTTTTTTCCAAAATGCACTATATTTCAGCTTGGAATTTTAGGAAGAATGAGTTGGGGGGGAGGTGTAAGCATGCATGAACAGATTGTAATGTAGGTGCCACAGCAGTAGAGTAGTCTCATGATTACAGGGAGGTGAATACAGTTAAGTGCACTTCTTTAAGCACTGGCATTTACTCACTTTTTTATTTATTTCTACAACATTGCCCCACGTTGTGAAGTCATGTCATTGTGTTTACCTTAATAAAGATATTGCAAAAATGTGGAAGTATGAGATGGAGGTTAACACAGAGTTTTGTCTGCATTGTAAAATCCAAGTATTAACAATATTCAAAAACGAACCCATTCCATGTTGTCATATATGACAACATATGAGACATGAGATCCTGGTGCTGTCAACTCTAATAGTCAGCAAGAGGTTATTGCCTTTCTATTACTTCTCCAAAAGAAATCTCACAATTCTGTGACATCTCCAGTTTATCAACAGTTCATGCAAATATTAACAGAATAAATATTTTTGCTTTTTCTTAATCAGCAGTTGGCAGTGACAGTGCTAGTTTAAGTAAAAGATAATTAGTCCTAGAACTTTGGCCATTAGCCTCCATTTTTCCCCAGATCCTCAGGATAGGCTATAGGAAAATTTATTAAAGCAGATGAGCAGCTATCTGGAAGATAAAACGAGTAGTCCCAAAATGACTTATCCCACGTACGAGAAAAATCACAGTTGTTTTATGTATTTAAAAACAACAGCTAATTCAAGCAGCAACAGAATCAGTTAACAAATTTACTGTGTTTTATTGAAAGTTAACCTATTTGGTTAACAAAACAGTTAACTAAGTTCCAGTGATTTGCTGAAATGTACTTCACTACTTCATCAAGACATAAAGGAAAGAGGAAGATTTTTCGTAGCAAAGGCATATAGGATGTGAAAAAGTAACCAAGTCTGAGGGAAAGCCAGAGATAAGCGTGTTGTTGTTACTGTTCATGAAAGTACCAGACAGAGGGCAAAAATGACATTGTAGGCCATGTGGACTTTGTTTTAAAATATACAGTAAATCTCTCTCGCTCTCTGTTTCGCTCTCTGTCTCGCTCTGGCTCTCTGTTTCCGTATCCTAAGGGCGGAAATATTTCTCACCCGTGTATCCCGTTTCCTACAAAACAGCATTGCAGGAAAATTATAAAACAGATGCTTTTGTGCTGCTGCTTGCCAGGAGTATATTCATTCCTTGCTGTATGTGGGAGAGGCGCATAAGGCTTATCACATCTGAAATAATAGAGAACCCTAATGTTATAAGCAAGTTGCAGAGCATTTTTTAGAGGGTGAAATGGTGTATTGTTTCTCATTTTATTAACACTGGAACTTTTATAAGATCAGAAGAGGAAACGTATCATTTTAAATCAAATCTTACAGAGAGTTAATGTTATATTAATTTTACAAGCCAGACTTTATTCATTCACTTACAGTATTGTAAAGTGGTTGTACAATGAGATAATTAGTGAATAGTATCACATATTGTTGCCGAATCTTCCTGGAACTTCATTTATGTTTCTGCGTTAATGTATATTTGCCTTTTATGTGTGTGTGTGGGGGGGTGCATGTGATCACTTGTGGTCAAGGTACATTGAAGTATTACTGGAAAGAAAAATATGGAAAATATTGTAATGATGAATGAGTATCAACAAGACAATTTTAGATTTAGTGATACATTTTTGTACTGGAAATTCTTACAGACTTAAGGTATTGTATAAAGGCATATTTCATTAATTAAGCTCAGTCACTGAAAACTAAGCATATATCATCAGCTTGTGGAGTTTACACAATGTGAGCATAATTAGCTTCATACCTTTAAAAGAGTTCTTTTGAGGAAATAACAGTTTACTTTCCCATATCTCTTGACCATAAAAGGAGATTAAACCCCTCCAGGGAACGATTTGTTATGGACTTCACAAGCAGCTCTCATGTTCAGATTCTGTGCGCTTCAAACAGTATGTGTAATGAGATCATCCTGAGGGAAAGCATGTCTTGAAAACTCTTACTTGCAGTCAAAATTTGAGGAGCTGGGCTGACCAGATTGGATTATGTCTGCTACTGTTTGGTCAGACATCCAGCTGGTGTAATGCTGGCCAAAAGGTGAATCCTCTGACATTTAAAAGAATTTCCAAGTATCCCATCGGGAACGTAGCCTTCAGTGATCTATACAGATTATTTTTGTTGAAATCAAATTGTGTCCACTGCAGTGCCTATAATAAGCTGAGAAATACAAAAAGAACATGCTGGACACTGTCTTACATCCACAAAATAGATCTTTAAAGAGATTTAGTCATGAGATTTATATTCCAGTGTTCTATTTTAGAGAGTTGTAATGAACTTCAGTCATCTGCGAGTAGATGTCTCTGTCCGCACTGTTGGGCCCAGCCTGTCTAGTTTGTGAAACTGAGCAACCTGGAGGAAGCACGTACAATTCCTAGAGCTACAGTAGCTCTAGGCAGAGCTATTGCAGAGGGCTGCATAGATTAATATGAAGTGTAAGTGTAAGAAGCAGTAGCCCTAATTTTGATATTGTTCTTAACTTGTGGGCTCGTCTTGCACCAATAGCAACAGTTCTCCAACATCTGGGAAGGCTGATGTGGTGCGAGAGTGTCTTGTTAAAGGGTCCAGCTGTAGCTATTATTCTGTTCCCTCAAAGAGCGCTCTCTACTTACAGCTGCTGAAGCAGCTACTGGGCTTTTACTACTACTGCAGGCAGTTACCTCAAGTTATATCATAGTCTTATTTGTATTCCACTGAGGATGGGTTCTTTACTGCGCTGTGTAGTATACACGATTGTAGTAAGTAGTGCTGCAGTGAATTATTTAAGAAAACAGCATCTTCCAGGTGCTTCACAAATATTAGCTGATTCTGTGAACCCCTGGTGAGAAATACGAATGAATGTTACTCTCTCGATTTGCAGAGGAACTAACATTGAGAATATGAGGGCTAGAAGGCAAAGCCCTTCTATACTGAAATCAATGTGGAATTGTGGCTTTTTGTCAGAGTCTTGCTCACCTCCAAATGTGTATATCCCACCAGATATTAACTGAAGGTATTGTCCAGTATTTATTCAGATGCAGTGAGTCTCTGAAAAACTGAGCCACTGGCATGGTGGGCAATAGTCCTCAGCTCATACCCTGCATTCTGTAGGGGGGCTGGCAGCAGGGCGAATAACTTACATCAAAATATAAGTTGAAAACAGCACTGATCTATTAATTTAGGGTTTAGGTTTGGAGTTTTTTTCATTTTTCATTCACCTTCTGTCCTCCATGACTCCCCCAGGAAAAAATCCTCAAAAAATAAGCAAAATAACAACAAAAATACTCATGTAAAGGAAATGTTTTTTTCGGGTCTCATAGCTGAGCTGAAACAAGTTCAGCAGATTCTCAGGTCCTTTCTCTGTTTCTATGTGAGTGGCATGGTAATGCTTTCAGGAAGTATTTTCCAAGGTCTCAACCACATCATTAAGATTTGCATGTGGTTAAGGATATTCCCTTATGTCATTTTTCCCAAAGCAGAAGGAAAACCTCTTCTAGTTCTTTGGATTTGAGTTGTCCGAATTCTTAGAAACTGCATATGAATCTCATACAGAAAAGCTCTATTCATAAACTTAAACACACAGTCTACCTTAACATTTTGTATATCTTGTATTACAGGAGAAGTTCCTTATTCTACATCAAACAGTGAGTGTAAATTGAAGGATTGGATAGAAGAAGGCAATGCAATACTGAACAAAAAATGTGTTTCTTCCTCTGTAGGAGGTAGAAAATGTCACATATATATGAATGAAATGGGCAATTAGTTTTTTGTGTTTCATCGTTATTGTCTTTGGATTGCCTTAGCAGCTTCTCTTTTCATTGTGCCATTTTATTCATTTTAGTATATTCCCATTCCTTTGGGTTTCTTCTGTTTTTAAAAAATACATATATTTTGACTTATGTCTTCTCACAGTAACTGACAAAAGCAGGAGACAATTATTTTAAATATCTGGGGGCAAAATTCTGGCCCATCTGAAATATACTAATTAAGGAATTTCTAAAATCATAGTTCTTTTCAAGCCTGAATTTTAAAACTGTTTTAGCGGTTGCAGATTTCATCTTCCCAGCAGAGGGAGATTTTGATCCTTTTTGGAAGATGAGTTTCCCTGTTAGACTCTTCAGTAAAAATGTTGTTTCGTATATTCCATGGGAATTGGAACTTCTGCCAAAGTCACAGTTGTCATGGTTTTTTAATGGCCTCCTACTGATTTAATTGGTTATGCCACTGGGCCTCAGAAGTCGTACGTCCATGTATTTTTCTTCATTTATGTTCGCTTGTGTCTCGATTGTGCTGGATATTCCTCTCACAAATATGCATGTAGGTTCACACTACACTTCATTCATTCATTAGAGATCTTCTTTATTTATTTATGTAAGGTAGTGGAGGAAGGCCAGCTATCTGGACATGGAATTCAATTCTTTTAACGACGTGTGTGATAGAAATTGGAAATATTCCCTAATAAATTAGAAGGACGTGTTCGTTGTTCTTTGTGGCGTGTTTAGGGTCGTAAGTGAAAGAATGCATGCATGTAAGTAAAAAACAGGCATGGTTATCAGTCAGCCATGCCAACAGAAGAACGAATAAAAGCTTGTTAAAGTTATGTTCTGTTTGATGAATTTCAGCTTCTTGAAACTTTAAATGCTTTAGTTCTTTTTTTTTATTTGTGAAAATACATTCATTTTAGAATTCTGTTATTCTTTTTGGCTTCTTTTAATTTGGAATTTTTCCATCTTTAAAGAGTTGTTTTAAAGAACCATACAGAAGAGCAGTGATTTACTGTATTTTATGTTCTCATTTCAGTGTGTATATATAGATTTTTTTGATGCGTTTCATATGTCTCATATATATTCTTCTCAAAAACATTAATTGAAATTATTTGCATAGAAGATTCTTTGAAAAGGAAAGTGGAAGTTACGACCGGAGAATTAAAGCACTTGAGTTTCGGTTCTGCAAAGGTACGTACGTAGGCAATGGGAGTTAGGAGTTTTTACCTTAAACAAGAAAATTGCACAGGTAGCTTCATTTTTTTCTTGCCAACATTGACGGAACATGATCTAGTTTTTTCGACATCTTTTTAAGGGTGTGACCTGATTCCAAACAGCTATGTTTAGACTATTCATTATGAGAAATAGGGTTTTTTGCAGGTAGAACGTGTGACCTTGTTCAATGTGAAAAGCTGGCACGTGCACAAAGTTAGCAGCAGCCAGTAATGATGAAAGCAAACAGGAACAAAACCGAAATGAACCTTACAGTTCCAAGTCATTCCCCAGTCCTGACTTCCATATCACAGCTCCTTTTCCTTGCCAAGGTGTTATCAACTTTAAGGGCTCATAATTCATGGTTAGAGTTGAAAATGAAAAAGAGCAGGTCAGGACCAGGTAGGGTAGGATACCTTGTTGTCAGCTATCTGCTGACACCACAAGGATGAGGAGTCTTAGTAGCCTCTGGTTCTGCTCCATACCCAGGAGGGGATTTATTCTGCCAACACAGAGGGTTGGTCTGTTCACCCCTGCTTCACTGGGAGGAGGGTTAGGGCAGACATGCCGAGCTTGCCTTGAATGTGGAATACATTGGTTGCAGGTAAAGTGTTCTCTGACTTTAACATCCATCCTATAAAGGCTTTGTCTAAATGTGATTTTCAGAGGCTTGTATCAGTGAAACCTTAATGAATATTCCTGGAAGCAGTGTAAGACCTCTCAACTACTAAGGCCTGGTGCCAAAATATTGTTAAAGGCTTTAGAAAGTGAGAATGTAGTACTGGCAAAAAAGCTTCCTCTTTCTCCCTGTTTTTTTTCTTGATTCTTATCTCTGAAATGCTATGATTTTTAGTTTAAACTTCATTTAGAGCAATGAAAAGCCTAAGGAAGGGAAAAAAAATGGCAAAATTCCAGGACAGAAGGTTAATATTGGCAAAAATTTATTTTGCTTATTGGTCATTTTGTGTCTTTTTGACAAATCCTTTTGTGTTTTTGGTGTATTATAACTGCAGATATTTTGCTGTCAGTCTATCTACCATTAGGTAACAGAAGTAGCCTTTTTAGGCTATGCAGTGTTATGTGCTATATTTTCAAAATCTTTTTGGTTCATTAAGACTTTAAGTGAGATATTTTCGCCATTTTAGAAAGTACTGTTAGCAGTAGTGTTTTAAGTACTGAAAATGTCTGTCATGTTGCATTGTGACACAGTTTTAAAACCAGCCTTCGTAGATAAGTGTTTGCCTGCCATATTCAGAGTATTTTTATAAAGTACTCTTTAATATTGCCGTTGTAATTTTCATCACACCTTGAGTAAAGCTGAATGTTGTGTTCTTATATAGAAAACCCTGGACAGTCTCGAAGAAATGTTTTCTATAAAGTGCATCCTGACCTGGATCCATCTGGGGCAATACAGGCAAAAGGAGTTATTTAATCATTTTGATCACTTACCTGATCATTTGATCCAGTGATCATTATTGATCAGTTACTACTGCTCAGAGATTCAAAAAGTTCTCAAAAGGAAATAAAGGTAACCTAAAGCCAGTCAGACCCTGAAGGGTCTGATGTAATCGAGGCCAGTGTTTCTGCATTTCAATTCACAAATGGAGAAACCACAAGATTTTCACCTGAGACTGGCAATTAGTCTTACTCTGATGGATCCTGAATTTAGGAATATCTACCTGTACATCTGGCCCCTTGGTTCTTGCAGTGCTAGTCAGACTAAGAATTATGGGGCAGTGAAGCTTTGTTAGACTCAGCGTGTCAGAAATAGGGAATGAGAGCATAGAAGATGGTTGCTGGCCCCTTTTCATTTAAGTACTGCCTATCTATTAAGATTCATTTGTTCTTACATTGCTTTCAGTGGCTCATCTGACCCATTTAAATCTTGTGCTTACTGTTACATTTTTAACGATGGTATTGCCATAACCCGTAGGAAGCTCGCACAAGTAGGGGCACCAGTGTACAGGTGCAGCATAAACAAAATATTACTTAAGACTCTTAACTCAGAGCTTACAATGTCAATTTTTATTCATGTTGTTTTGCTATTTCTTTTGTACCTGGAGAATATCTAATTCACAGGTTATGGAAATGAATTCTTTAGTATGTGCCGTTTTGTTTGAGAGTGAGGTGTGTGGGTTAAAGACACAATTAGTCTTTTTCTTCCCTTTTCTTAGGTGTTCAAAGTTGCCGTAAGGTTAATTTATTTTAAAACAAAATTAATGGCATGATGAATAAGTGTGAATCAAGTTAGGAAAACAAGCCTAACTCTACATTTACAGATAATATATCCATTGTGTTGGATGTTGTCACTTCCTTCCCTATGATTCCTTATACTGGTCTCAAGTGTTTTGTGTCCTTTTCCCCCAAAACCCTCATTTGTGACTCCTTTCCATATGCAAAGGCAGTTCTACTTATCCTTATAGCCTACATATAGCTGATATTACAGCACTGTTTCAGCAGTTCTGTGATTTTGGGGGGTATTCAATCAGGAGAAAGAGAAGACTATGTCTTCCATAAAATAGCTCTGTATTTCTTGTATATCCTAGCATATCAGTTGCTTATCTCAAAACATCACATTTCAAATCCTGAATTGACTTTGTCTGTACTTTTGCCAGCCAAAGAGCTAAGATAACCAAATTTGGTTTGCACGTTAGTTGTCACAGCTGGCTGCAGTATAGCCCTGAATTTGGCTGGGTTTACCTTTAAAGGGAAAGGGTTAACATTTTTCTCATGAAGCCTTCATAACTTTGTTCAGCTGTGAATGACATGCGAATTACTGTCAAAGCAGTATGGTCTGTTGTAGAAGTGATGCAGGCTCCCTCTTTGAAATAGTCAAGATCTAATCCTTTTTCTTCATCAGTGAGTAGGGGGTCAGCTTTTGTCAATTAAAGTTTTTGAACGGCAGAGAGAAACCCAGTCCTAGCATGACCACTCTTCTCCCTCCACACTGTGCCGCCACCTCCTGAGACTGTGCTTGGTAATTCCCACAAGTGAGAGGTTAAGCCCATGACGTCTCATGGTGCCAGGACTTACTGATTATTTGAGCTTTGTCAGTGACACTGTATACAATTTTTCAAATTATCTTAACTACCTTGTGCCTGATTTTACACATTTTTAGATGAGTATCCATCTACAGATCAGAAAGGGACATTATGAAACTTAATTAAATTAGAATGAAATTGTGTCCGTTTGGCGTAAGTCATAATAGCCTCTTTATTTTATGAAAGTCTGATGGTTTTTTTTTTAGTCTGAGGGTCTGTCCCACTCTCCGAGAACAGAGGGCCATAAAAAGAAACTCCATTTCATGTAAGTTTGTTTGTAATTATTTACTGTTATACAGGCCCAGGCCCCTGAATCAAAACTAAGAATGGATTTGTGATGTGAATTGTACTACTGTACATGGAAAGGGCTTTGGATTCGAGCTACGATCTTAACTTATTCTGTACGTTTATTGAAAACATGGATATATTAAGAAAAACAAGGATGTTGCAAAATCTGCTACTGATAGTCCATGAACCCATTCCAGAAAACAAATCATAGACTGCTTAATGTGCCATTTACCTGGGATTATGTAGCATTCTGGTATTGAGTGGTAACATCGCTATGTGAAGGAAGAGGTGTGAGGCAGTTGGCTTTGTGTCTGTCGTTCACAACTGTACTGAATGTTATTCCTGTTGAGTTTGCATAGCCGAATCTCCTTGTATGCCCCAAGAGCAATACTTAAGCCTTCTTTTTGCCAGAAGAAAAACCCTTTATTGTACAGTCTAGCAAAGAGCGTACTAGGAAAGATGTGAACGCTGACGGAATAAAAATCCCATTTTGCTGTTGTTAGAAAGCTGATGAATTCTTAAAGGCTTCAGACAGGAAACTTTATTTGTTCCTCATCCTTGTAGCTCTTCAGAGAAATAGTCCAGAAAAGGTGTATTCACAGTTGTGCACAAAGCAGATTTCATGAGCCCCTGGGCTATATTATTTTCATGTTCAGTATATTCACACAGCAGTGTTACTGTTTAGGGATACTGTATTTCACTGTCTTTCTCATATTCAGACAGGCTCTAGCTTGCCAGAGACTTTTTTTTTTTCAATGAGCATATAACTAACAGATGTTTGTTTTTGGCTCCATGTCTACATTCTTTGAAAGCTGGAGAATTAAATTGCTGACATTCAGACAACACTAATTCACATATCCAGGGAGCCTAATTTGCTATCCCTAAGATCCTGATTCCTGGTGTTCATGGGTTTAAAAACCATTTCAGTGACACAATGTAAGAATAGGCTGGGGAGTTTCAATAGTATGCTCCTGCTAAACATAATCACATTTTATAAACATCTGCGTCATTACTGGTATGATTCATCTCTAAGCTGTATACAGCTGTGTTTCCAGTTTCAATTAACAGTCCCTTAATTGCATATCCATCTCATGTTACTAATTTAGTTAATTTATTCATAATTAAGAGTATTCTATTTTCTACGAAGGTTTGTTGAGCTTAGAACATGATAAAAAGAAATATTTTACGGCTCATTGCTGAGGGATTTTGATTCTTACAATAATCACCTCAGAAGAAAAGTGTCATTCACACAGCTAGAGGAGGAGAACAAGTTATAAGGGACGTTTCCTCTTTTATCAGAATGAAATGAGAAAATTTTGGAAAGGTTTTGCTCTGTGTTTGAAAGCAAATGACAGTATGAATGTGCTCTTTTCTCCTCATTTTTACCCTACTCCCTTCTGCACAAAATCTAATGTAATTCTCTATAGTTTAGACTGATACAACAGATTTTAATATATAAGAAGAAATGACAGCATTAAAAAGGGTATTACAAGAACAGAGTTTCATACAAGACTTGAATCATCCTATCTCAGGCATTTTTGTCTTCCAACAGCTACATTTTAGAGTACAATGTATTTGAAAGGACTAGGAACTGTGAGATAACTTTAAAAGAAGTCTGAGACACACTCAGGTGGAAAATAAGGACTGGCTTAGCAATGTTTCCTCTCAAAAGAAGTGTTTGAATACAATATTCTTGTACTGATACACAAAAGATATTTTCTGAAAAACAAAGAGGTTTAGAAATCCTAGAAACGAGCCTTCTTGCAGTTCTCTATAATCTAATGAAGTCCTTAACTTGCTGTTTTAGCAGGGTTGGTTATAACTGTCCAGCATTTTGTAAATATGCACCTTCTGTCCTCTCTTATTATCTTAACAAATCCTGCTGGAATATTCATCCCAGGAAATGTCTATGGTATTCAGGAGATGCATGTATAAACAGTCCTCTTAGGAAAACAAAAAACAAACAAGCAGAAAACCCTCAGCATTGTCTAAACTCCTTTAGCATGAAGAGTATTTTGATACTGGTATATTATTAGTGAGTAGGTGAGTCATTCAAAGGGCAGAACCCTTTTTAGAAACAAAAGCAGGAGAAATATGGGGCAATCTTCCCTCTTTAAAAGCAAAAACACTTGTTAGATGCTTAAGATAAATATTGTTACCTAAGTACACTATCACATTACTGTAATTTGAAGTAAACACAGGGAACTGTAAGCCATACTGAAAGCACTGGAATAGTCTGATCGATACATCTCAAGCAGAGCTGCAGGTTTTTTATGACAGCTGCTGAATCCCTTCTTGCTCAAAATCACAGTTGTCTGCTTCTTTTTCCTTTAATCTTCCCCTTCCTCCAATCTCCCTCCTTGATGTTCTTTTCAATTCCTCTCATTGCTCTTCTTCTCCTTGAAGCTTCCTTTCTTCCTCTTCATGTAGGCTTCTCCTCGTCTATCATACCCACTACAATCATACCAGTACTTTTTAAAAAAAGGGGGGGGGGGAGGGGGGCTAGGGAGAAAATCATTAAACAAACAAATGGAGAACAAAAGCAGAGAACAGTAATCTAACCTAAGAAAGGAAAGAGATAGAGAAAGGAAAAAGTGGAATATAAGGTGTAGGTGCAATAGGCTTTTAGTCATGGCAGTTTTACGAATCACAACTTTTTGTTTTCCCCAGTGATCTCTTAAAATCAGAGTTAGTGAAAAATACAGCCATAATCTAAGTAGGCTTCTGAAGCGCGTCAAAGCAGACAGTCGCATGATTTTCTTTTCTTTTACTTGTCAAATATTAATGTTGGAATGTAATCTTGTGAAGATAATAAAAGTTTGAACCATTTCAACCTTTTAGCTGCATACTGTGTGTATTTAGCAAATCGAATGACAGTTGCAGAGCTAACCCTGCTGTATGAATTCCAGGCTGCCCCACCTTTTTTGATTAAAATGGTGATTAGGGTTATAGGAGATTATAGCAATTTGCCAGGGTCCTGTTGGGCTGCAAGCTCAAGGTAAGACAGGCTGGTAAAAGTGCCTGCAGAAAGACAGACCACCAAACTTCAAGCTTTTATATGTTTTACTGCCTCTGTTATTTGAATACCCTCTCCAGATTTTGCTCTGCAAGAAGGGAAATGCATTCTATTTTTATGTATCAAAAAGAAAGCTGATAATTTGCTGCATCCAAAGGGAGATAGGTCTTCAAAAGAGAGCACATAGACTTCTTAATTTTTGTCATGCTAATGCCTTACTCTGGAGGTTTGTTGTTGTTTTTTCTTTTACCTTTTGCTTGTTCTAAATAAAATGGTAAGATGGTTCTGCCCTGTACTTCAGATGGCAGGTTTCAACCCTATGGAAGTTTATATGCATGTAGATCTACAAGAATTTGTCTGTTAGAGAGATGCACTTCGTTTGCTTATTGGTCTAGAGAGAGACCCACGTCACAAGTTCAGAGTAACCAAATCCAAATCTCAGTTCTGAATGCCCCATCAGCATTTGTTCTACTGTGGTATATGTATGTTCTTGTAGAAAATTTGTGATCTTTTGCAATAAATACCAATCTAAAACTATATTTCAATTAATGGTCCCTTTTGATTCCACAAAGAGTAATTCTTAGAAGGGTGCTCTTGGATCTTAAATAGTGCATTAGACTTCTCAGCTGTCTTGGCATGTTTTTCTCTCGATCAGCCAATATCTAAAATGAGTGTATGTTTATTTGTTAGGTTAAAGAAGTGTGATCATTTTGAGTCGCACGCATGTGGGAAATAAATATGTATTTAACTGATCACTAAAGCAGCCTAACTTCAGTCTAATCAAGGAAGAAATAAGTCAGTAAAAGAAGAAGAGAGAGGGATCTTTTAGGTCACCTGTAGATCAGAGGTATTCCAGTTATGGAAAAGCAAATTGTCCCACAGGTAGAATGCCCGTATTTACTCCTGAATGTAAGTGCAAGTACTGCTTGCCTTACCTATGCTAGTCCTGCTTACTTCAATGTAAGGCTCATATAAAGTTAGCAGGATTTATCTCCCTGTTTCTTAGTCATGTCAATCTGTTATCCTTCACTTGTGGAAAATCTTCAAAGGTTCTTGGCCCGTAACACTGAATGAATAAGTCTGTGCAAATTTGAAAAGCTAGATTTGTTTCTGAGGTTTTTTGTGTGTGCTGTCCTCCCACGCTGAGGATTGTAGAAATCCCATTAAAGCAGCAGCCTCTCAAGCTACCTCAGTGGGTTTTTTTATTTTCTTTTGCAGTATTTGGATGCATAGGTGAACTTCTAGAATTTTAATTATTTCCCTATCAGATGAGCAGCAGAAATGTAAAAGGGTTTGGGGAGAGATTTAATTTTAGATAGCAGCTTAATTAGCAGCATTTGGAAAAACTAGTGCAACTTTAATTAAATGTCTCTACATTAATTTAGGCATTTAATTGAAAATGTATTGGGATAGTCCTTACAATTTATAACTCTTCCTGTTGTAGGATTTTAAATAACAAGCCATAATGAAAAAAAAAAAACCTTGTATTTTAAGCTTTTGCTAGATTTCTATGGGGTTTTTTTCCAAATAATAGAAAGCTTTTTTCTCCTAAATATTTATTATGCTTTATAGATTTTATACCAGCTGTACAGCTGAAAGCTCCACTTGCAGGCGATGACTGAAAAAGTATTTTTCTCTTTCCACAGGTGCTGGGCTTTGTTTGTTTGTTTTTACGCCATGTGAACTTTTGTCACATGTCTTTGTCCCTTTCTCAATATCTTATCAACAGTGAATTGTATTACCACAAAACTGCCGTACTACCACTCCCAAGATTTTTCAGGGCACACGTGTTGGGGTTACTTGTGGTGCTTAGGGAAAGCTGACTGAGTCTGGATCTGTGAGATTCTGTGTTATAGCAGGGATAAGAAGAATAGAAGCTGGTGTAGCGAGGAAAGCAGAGGCCCAAGACACTTGAATTCTTTCAGTGTCTTTCTTAGGAGCTAGCACATTTTCAGCACAGCATGGGGCTTCTCGACAGTCCCGCGATCTGCTCTGAGAGATGCAGAAAGGCAGAGAGGGGCTGCAGTGCTATGCAGAATTTGAGCAGTGCATGCAGCTATCTAAATGCAACCTTGTTTTGTGTGTCCACCCTCTCCCATGACCCAACAACATGAGAAAAGCTCCACTATCCCTTTTCACAGTGGGGCTGCATCCGCCTGATGTAGGTATATGTATTATGTGTGTTGTATTAAATGTTTATATCTAATTGATTCCTTATAGTATCTGATTAATTCTAGCTTACCTTTCGTTTCTGAAGCTGTATCTATGATTCACAATCTTCCAGTGATAGCACTCAGAATGTCCAGTAGTATATACTTTCCTCTAATTGAAATTATTTCCACTGTCCTACATTTGCCTTATGATTGAACAGTGAATTCCATTGATACTTTGCCAAAGAGACTGCTCATTTCACAATAATTTTCTTTTCTTTCCCAACACCTATTGCATGCATCAGTTGCATAAATGATAATTTGAAGCCTTTTTAGCACAGCTGGATATTTTTCATTGACTCTTTTCGTCTGAACATCATTCATTAGAGTTCCTTCATCTTTTTGTCTGCAGTGCACTTTATCCGCAGAATGCGGGATCTGTACAACAAAACAGAACAAAATGTACAAGGACTTCAAGTCCTTCCAGTGTCACATTAGTTAGGTTATAGATTTGAGACAGAGCAAACAACCTCATTTGCCTGCCTTCCTCAGCATACCTATTTATCTTAATTTATTCTGTACCGCCAAAGGAACTGTGAGAAGTTGCATCATGTTCCAGTGCTTATGTGTTCTTGTGACTTGTATCAGTAGTACCATTCCAAATAGTCTTTAAAATATGTACCTGTAAAAATGTATGCTGACATTTGGAAATGCTCAGGTTTGATCTTCAGTATATATATGCCTACTATGGTCTTTTTCCCACAGCTTCACCCTTTCCATCAGGATAACTATATGGCTCATCAGCCGCATTGACTTTTTTCAGCCAGTTTTCTGTTAGTTCTGCTGCCATGCAGCCAGGCATTTTCAGAAAAGTCTTACATGTTTCTTCATGTGGTATACACCTTTATTTCAGTTCTCTCCAGCTTTAGGAAAAAGCAAGCTTGCCATAACAACCAGTGCTCCATAGCAAAAAATTCTGTAGCTTTGCAAAAACTGAAAATGTTCTTGGGAGAGGACAACTTAATATTTTTTATAATTATAAAATGTTACCCTGTAAAGACTTTTGAAATTATCTAAATTAAACTACCAAACAGTTGTTTTTTAAGTAATGTTGCTTTCTATTTATTTTTTTTTTTCTAGATTTCAATTTTGTGTCCCAGAAAATGTAACCACATTTTCTGCCCAGCTTCACTACTAAAATTTCAAGAGTGGTGTGAAAGTATTGAATATGCATAATATAAATAGTTAAGATAATCAAAATAAGATGATAAGTACTCAATGTTTACATTTAAAAAGTGACCTTTCTTGGAAGTATTGGAATGAAATTTCAACTATTAGTCAAACTCTCAGTTTTCTTCTTTTCCAAAAATGAAAAGACTATTTTAGCAGATTTCAACAAGAACACTTCTAAGATCTGCTTCTCAGATCCACTTGTTATTTGGGGAGCATTGCCCAATCTCCTTCACTTAATTAACTGATGGGAACACTTGGCTAAATGATGGGTTTGGGGTAAATGATGGACAGTCTTTCAGTACATTTTCATTTGCTGCCAAGTAAATGCTTTATTTGTGGTACAGCAGTTTGATTGAAGTGAAGTTTGATTGCTATGTATTTTCAAATTGTTCAGTGAAATAAACAGCAAGAGGGTAATTTTCTGTGGAGATATAGGTAAAACAGAAAGTTGGGCAGGATGTTAGGATTATGAACTTGAAAGCCATTTTTCTCAAAAGTAGAAAGTGCTACCAAACGAACCAAAATAACTTGCTAAAAAGAAAGTCTGAAGTAGTCAGCAACATCATTATGATCTCAGCCTTCTTGGACAAATTTTTAGATGGGTGGTGCTGCTGGTAATAGAGTTGCTGTAGTTTCAGTGTCTCTGATAGCTGATGTAATGTCTGCAGACTGGTAGAGCCATAAAACTACAAATCCAGAAATTGATGTTGATCATGCGCCTTCTGAAAATAATATGCACTTATTTTAAAGACCGTTTTCTCCTATAAAGAGTTCACATTCATTTTTTTTGTATTAATCCATCGGTATAGAACACGTCCAGTTAAAAATAATGTGATTATGTCTCCTACAGTAATATTCCAAAGGGCTGTATTTCACAGAATCATGGAATGGTTGAGGTTGGAAGCGACCTTTGGAGACCATCTAGTCTCAACCCCCTTGCTCAAGCAGAGTCACCTAGAGCACATTGCCCAGGACTCTGTCCAGAAGTGTTCTGATTATCTCCAGGGAAGGAGACTCCACAACTTCTCTGGGCAACCTGTGCCAGTGCTCAACCACCCTCACAGTAAAAACATTTTTCCTTAGATTCAGATGGGATTTCCTGTATTTCAGTTTGTGCCCATTGTGTCTTATCCTCTCACTGGGCACCACGGAAAAGAGTCTGGCCCCATCCTCTTTACACCCTCCCTTCAGATATGTATAAAATGTTTGATAAGATCCCCCTTCAGTCTTCTCTTGTTCAGGCTAAACAGTCCCAGTTATCAGCCTTCCTGATATGAGTGGCCGTTTGCTGGACTCGCTCCCGGGAGCTCCATACCTCTCTTGTTTTGGGGCGCTCAGAACTGGACACAGGCCTGTCTCGTGGTCAACTTGTGCACTAGGACCCCCAGGTGCTTCTCTGCAGAACTGCTTTCCAGCAGGTCAGCCCCCAGCCTGCACTGGTGCCTGGGGCTGCTCCACCCCAGGTGCAGGACCCTGCACTTGCCTTTGTTGAACTTCATGAGGCTCCCCTCTGCCCAGCTCTCCAGCCTGTCCAGGTCCCTGTGACTGGCAGCACAGCCCTCTGGTGTATCAGCCTCTCCCCCCAGTTTAGTATCATCCGCAAACTTGCTGAGGGAGCACTCTGTCCCTTCCTCCAGGTCATTGATGAATAAGTTAAACAGTGCTGGACCCAGGACTGACCCCTGGGGGACACCGCTAGCTACAGGCCTCCAACTAGACTCTGCACTGCTGATCGCAGCCCTCTGAGCTCTGCTGTTCAGCCAGTTCTCAATCCACCTCATTGTTCATTCATCCAGCCTGCACTTCCTGAGCTTGCCTATGAGGATGTAATGGGCGATAGTGTCAAAAGCCTTGCTAAAGTCAAGGTAGAGAACATCCACTGCTCCTCACTCGTCTACCCAGCCAATCACTCCATCATAGAAGGCTATTAGGTTAGTTAAGCGTGATTTTCCCTTTAGTGAATCCACGCTGACTGCTCATGATCACTGTCATGTCCAGAAGGTCTTATTTCATCTATGCTATCATTGTCTTATTTCATCTATAACATCATATCAAGTATGTTTATTCTCAGCCGTTTCATAGTCACTTATTATCGTAATAAAGTCCATCTTTCAGCTCAACAAAGCAAAGGGATTTGCTTTGTTCACTTCATAGCCCCCATGTCCAGGTATGTTTAAGCCATGCCACCTATTCATGAACATAGAGTCAGATACCCACACATAAACTAAAAAGAAAAGTCAGAAAAGTCAGGATTCAAAAGGGGCCTCAAATCTGCAACTTATTCCATAGCTATAAAGCACTGTTGAAGTCAAAGAACCTTGCATTTCCACCAAGTATAAGGCATATGCTCAGTTATAATTAATAGCAATTTCTATTGTGCTTTCACTTTAAAATAATAATCCAGTCAGATTAGTTTAGTAATGAGTCTCGAATGTATAGTTACAAGACTACATTCTGAGTTACAGAATGTACAAGACTGAGTACATTCAAGACTGAATACAAGGCTGAGTTACATTCTCATTCTGGTTTACAAAAGGTTGTCTGATCAACAGGCTTTCCTTTTCCTGATACCTACTGCTACTCCATCTTTCATCTTGTTAATTATCACTGTTTAATGATAAGCATTTAACTGAATATTTTTTCCTCATTCATTACTTCTAAGACCACATTATTGCCAACAGCCTGACTTAATAAGAGGGACTCACTGAGGGAGTGAGTTCATAGTGTATGAAGTACAATTTTTAGAACATGATTTATTCCAAGATCCTAACCTTCTCTAGTTAAGTACATCTTGATAATGCAAAGAAACCTTAAAACTGATCATTCAGTCTGCATTTATAGATATAGATAGTAGAATTTGGGAAGAATCAAATCATAACATTTTGAATATAGATACTATAGCTAGTATGAGTCTATTAGGGAAGAAATGTTAGCTACCTGTATAGCAGTTGGTGAATGGTTTCCCAGTTAATACGAAAATCCCACTTCTGTTGTTAAACACCTTCAAGTACTCATAAGAGTGACAGAGAATTGGCAAGTAAAATGGTATTGCTAGTGTAGGAGTCAAGATTAGTAATGCATTTCCTCGAGGGAACAATGTTTAACAAGTCCAACATTTCATTTTAAAACTTTTAAAATGGAAAAAATTGTGGCTATCTTAAACTGTAATGCAGACACAAATAAATGCTTTTAACTCTGGATATACCTTACTTTTGTAGCTTTAGGGGATACAGGCATGACTATGTACTGTAACAATGCATGGCTAATGTTGCTGAACCAATAGTGGATTTAATATGGGAGAAAATGTTGGCGCTGGGTGAATTCATTCTTTAGAAGAGAATTTGCTTGTGCCTCCTTGATGCAGTGTGTTAAACCTTGTGCAACTGCATATAAAAAAAAAAAAACCAAAAAACAAAGAAAAAATTTACTGTTTTAAAAATGTGTTCTTCCATCAATTATTTTCTAACAGGCCTTCAGAGACCTTCAGGTAGTTCAGAACTGTGCTATTTAGAAAATGGCACAAGATTAATTTGGAGTTTCTTGTAGTCTTATTGAAGCAAATATACTTAAAGGTGCATTTTTCTCTTGCTCAGAAATGGTCTTTGCTTTTTAGATACTATTCTGTATTTAGCCAGGCCATATTTTTTGTGCAACTTCCTAACCATAACCAGAATAATTAAGTTCTGGGATGATTATAAAAAGGAAAGAAAGTTGTTGTAAACTCGCACATACATGCACACACACAAACATACTTACGTGTATGTTTATGCACACATAACAAAGCAGATTTTCTGAGAGTGTGGGAAATAGAAAAAACACTTTGAGATCTGACAAGCAGGTGTAATTTATTCTTGTAGTACTAGACTATCATGGCGGACACAGAGATGGATGACTAGGAAAAAATTATCACAAATTATTTGAAATCCAACAGGCCCCTCTATATAGACATTTTAAAAATTTACTAGCTTCAATGGAAAGTATTTTAGATTGCCATAAAAGATTGCAATTTGCCATGGTTTTTATTTCTAAGCAGCACAGAAACCAGGCCAATTGTTCTGTAGTATAAATTGATTAGTAGGAACTGCAGTCATAATATGGAATCATGGGGTTGTCATGAAATGGCAACAAGAAGATGTCCCATGTTGTTGAGCCACCATTAAAGTTCATATTCACACTATTCAGAAATGAAACACTGTAAAAACAGTGAGCTGGAGTGGGCTGAAAGGTAAAATTTGTAAGAAGCCTAACCTGTAGGTTGCGTTCATAACAGGGATTCTAGTAATTTCAGTAATTTTAGTTTTGGGCACACTTTAAAGACAGTAGGACATGACGTGGCTTGAGCGCATTTTGAAATCTGGAGGACACAGGGGTGACTGCTAAGGAGGAAAGAAGGGAAATACAGAATGCAAGCAGGACAAGAAACACTTAAATTTTGAAGAAGAGCTTAAGATAGGCAGAATGGGGAAATATGAAGCAGAAGAGAGGATCCAAGACATAATCTAATAGAAGGAGAATCATGGCAGTGAGAAAAGGGAGTAGAATGAGAGAATCCGATGAGGGATCTTGTCTTTGACTTTACAGGTGGGATTCCCAGCAGAAAGGATTTGTCTCTTTCTTAGGTATCACGTGCATCTGCTTTGCAAAAGCATTATGAAACTCTATGAAATCAGCACATTTTAATCACATGAGCCTATGAAGTTTTCTTTTTCCTTTACCAAATTTTACACCCGTCAGATGTATGATCCTGCCAGTTGCATAATCAGCTGCTTCCTCCCATAACTATCAGTTGTGTTGAGCGTTAATAGTAGAAGATCTATATGCCTGGTACCTCAGTAGTTTTCTTTTCTGTTTCCTCCCCAATCATCATGATTGTTTTGCCTCATACAAGACAAATGCTAAGTAATAAGACAATGTAGCAGTATGAGTAGATGAAGTAGAAAAGCGCTGATAGAGTGGATGTCCTTAGGTGAATGCCATGGGACACTTTTCAAGGACAATATTCAAAATCAAATGCAACCGCTCTTTCATTGTGGAAGGTTTTTCTAAAATACATGGAGGCTTGGAAATTTTGCCCATGTGGGTTTCTTAAATTTTTTTCAACCTCACTGTACCCTGGCCAGGTCACCAACTTTTCTGTTGTTGTCTCAAACAATAGCTTTGAAAGTTCCCATTGGGATTTATAGCTGCCTTATGGCTTCATGTCTGCCACTGCTGGCAGCCCAAACTGATGAAAATTAGCCAATCAAAAGCAATTACAGATCATCAGTGCAGAATCTGGCTTCTGCAGCCAGAAAGCACTTACTGACATATAACTGTAGGCCAGCATTACTATTCCAACAGTATGTAATCAAAGCGCTTGTTTGTTCAGAGGAATCTTAGTGCATGGTGGTTATTGACTGAATAGACTGTCTAAATAATGGCTTCTATCCTAGTTTGGTTGGCTAGGAGTAGGACGATCTTTTTTCCATATTTTCATAATGCTGTGGGAAGACTGTGGAGGCTGCGAAAAGACCTACCAGAGCAGAAAAGAAAGACAAAATAAGGTCTGCATAAAGCAGATGATAGCGTGAGATCTAATGACAGAAAGTAATTTTTTTACGATATAAACTTTAAAAGGCATAAGGAAAATTAAATTCCGTGACCGAAAGATAGTAAAACGAGGACAGAAAGGGTAAAAAATGAACAGAGCTGGACCACAAACATGTTAGTCCTATAGTCATTCTGTGTTTATTTAATATTTTTAACCAGCGTATCACTGTTTTGGATAATGAAATCAAAATTTCATTTACGCAGTACCGAAAAGGACTGGCATTACTGATTCAAAAATATATGAAGCAAAGCTAACACACTTGAACAGAAAGGTTTCAGAGCTAAATGACTCTACCCTCAAATTTTTGCTCTTTAAGATTTTCTTTAAGTTAAAGAAGCAAAGTAAAAGTAAAGTAAAAGTATAGGCACATAAGACCAGTTAAATCTTTGTAGCATTCATTTGCAAACTTCTGCCTGTAAGTTATTCATTTCGAAATAAATACCAGACTCAGTGCTGCATGAATTTCCTTTGCATGTCTCATTCAAAGGTATAAGGTAATGGCAGCAAATAAGATATTGAACAAACACAATTTGATTTGCTTTTTACAGAGGAAGTCCTGTTTTTTTAATCTGAAATAATTTGACAAAAATCTTGCATAATCGCATTCCTGCCTCAAGATTTCTTTTGAAATTCTTGCTATCCTGAAATATTAACCAGGTTTACTGTTTGGACAGTTGCTCATTGGTTTGATTTTGTTAGCTGAGCCTACAAAAACCTTCCAGAATGGTCAAATGACTATTTCTATTGTCACATATAGGTGGTTTTTCCATCTTTCAATCCCTGAGAACAACTTTTAATCTCAGAAGTGTTAATGACATTTCATATAAAAATATGGCATCCGATCTTGTAGAATTAAAGCCAATAGCAACTCAGTTGTTGAAAGTAGAAGCAAGTCCATCTTTCTTTCTAAAAATTGTGTGCACGGTTTTAAAATGCTTTCACCTTATTTTAAAATGATTCTGTAGAATTAGCGAGGACTTCTCATAGAGATCGCTGTTAAGTTATATGAGTTGCAAGAATTATTTTACTCTTTCTTTCTCCTGTCAAGTCTTTTCTTGACCAAGTCCTTCATAATTCTTTCATCAACAGATTTTTAAGAGAATGCTCACTTGTTTCCTTTATTTGCCTAACTCCAAGGCCAAGTGTCAACTTGTCACTGTGATAGCAATGGCTTGAATGTTAAATACTTAGAAAGGGTTTCTTTCTGACAGTAAATGAAAGTTTTGTAGTGACCAATTAAGCTACTATCCACCTGTCAGTGTGTTGAATGGTGCTACTATGCAGATACTGCAAGTTCAGGTTTTGAGGCTGGCTTTAGACAAGTTGGAAATTTGTCTTTACTTTGTCCCTTTTATTACTCCTTGTTGCACAAACAGTTTGCTTACATGGCACTCCCCTTCAGCTGCACTTCACCTCAGGATCTCCATGTTTCCCACTGCCTGAACTATCCAAGATCTTTTCTAATTTTAGATTTCTCATTTAATTCTCTGCTCTTAGAAACCAATGAGAAATAAATCTAAATAGAATTAAATAATTTCCTTGTGGAAAAAAATAAGTGATAAAATACAAAGAGCTGTGGAAGTAGGGTGATAAATTTTAGACTGCTGTTCATGGCATTTGATAATAAATGACCAAAACAAATTTCAAAATGTGGGTTGTTATCGAATCTTTTTGCATTTTAACAACTCTACCATCACATTTATTTCCTAGAGCTAAGTCCCTGAGGATGCTTGTGCATTCATTTTTGAACGAATATGCAAAAAGATATGTTTCATTTCCAATATTTGCACTAATCCGAAGCCTGTGGCAATAGTCAGCCCAGACCACTTACAGTTTTCTTGGAAACACAAAATATATTAGCTTTAAATCCCCCTGCTCCTGCGGGGCTGTGCGTTGGAGCTTTACTCTACTGGAAAGGAAGAATCATCCCCCTAGGCACGGGAGGGGCTGAATCTCTGAAGCGGATAGATCTGGGGATCAAATAAAGCCATTTTAGCAGTTTTCAGGTTCATGTGAGACCTTCACAGGTTTACCATGGAAAACAAGGCATTTGGTTTTGCAAAGAGAAGGGTAATAAAAAGAGAGTAAAGAAGAAAACTGTATGCAAGGTTATTGGAATTTCTTGAAATAAAAATATATGGCACTCAGTGAGTGCACTCAGTGATAATGGGTTTTTTTGAAACACGTGTAGTGATGACTTTGTTGAATGCATACATATGGTGTCATCCTTCATGGCAGTAAATCTTTTATCCTTCACCTGTGCTATCCTATATTCTACTAAATGTACATTAAGTATAATTTTTATTAATTATGAGCACCTTTGTTCTATCAAATAGCTGAAAAAGTGTGGAAACAAGACTACATCTTCCAATTTAAACTGGAGAGAGTTTTGTATCATTGTGGCTTAGTGTAGTGTGGGCAATAAATAACTAAGGTTTTGCTTTCATGTCACATGAATTTAACTCACAGCTTGGAAAACATTAATGTACAGACTTTGACCAGCTCCAAGAGGCAGAGAGCTCTTCTCGCAAGTCATATTACACTGTTATAGTCAGTAGGAGTTTTACCATTACGTTCAATCAGTGTAGTACCAATGCTACCAGCAATTGTTTCAATTATTTGAACTGTTGTTTGCCTGGAGTCCTTTTATTATCTTTCACTGTGCTATATGTCCTAGGGAGAAAAAAGAGGCTTTTGTGCAAAATCATGAGCGGTTGTTGTATACAGAAAAGTGTCAGATAACAGGGAGCATTAAGCCCTGATGGTCTGGATGCTCCCAAGCTTGAGCAGTTGCTGTGATAGTAGAACATTCTGCAGAAGTCACTGAGGCTGAGAGGCCATCTTCGAAAGGTTCATTGGACTAGAGCAATAAATAAAAGTTTGTTTAATCCACCCAGTCAGTAATCTCATGAAATGAAGCTTTTCTTTTCATGTTCTGTCAGCACTTGGTTGAGCAAATAGTTTTGAAACAGCTTGAAAGAGAAGACTACCTTCTTGAAACTGCTAGCTGAATGTGATTAAAACACAGTGTAATTAAACTGTCCCTACTGACGTGATCTTGCTAGTTCCACCCTGTGCAGCTTAAAAAGGAAATCAAAAAGGTGATCCATTTGGGAAGGTTTTGGGACTAAGTATCATTTAGAGTGAGTGCATTCATCAGTACTGATGTACTGTAGCTCACAAAGGGAAAGGACAGGCAAGCAGAAAATGTTTTGCTACACAGACATGAAAATATGTATTTTCACTGCTTTTGCAGTAGTGACATGACCTTTGAGGTGTGAAGTGAAACAAAAATAGAAGAGAATAAAGAGAATCAAAAACAAATAAGTAGACAAGAGACAACAGTGAAAAAGACAGTGAAAATTAAAGCCTCGAGTACTGATGGGGTGATGATTCCGGAGAAGTTAGAGGGCAATACTAGTGAAATGGAGTAGAAGATGGTCAAAGAAAAAGCTTTGAAATTAAAATAATATAAAAGTAGTGCTGAGTAAAGACAATGCTGAGTGAAATGTATGTTTCTTTCAGAACTGTAGGAATATGAAATATAGGTCTAGGCTATGAACTTACAGTGATGAACAGTTATTTCCACACCTAATCTAATAGAGGGACTGTCATAGTAAAGGAACTGGAGATTCACAAATATAGGCAAAAAGAGCAATAAAACTAATACGAGAAAAGAACAGTGAAACTCAGAGAAAATAACTAGAATTACTCAAGAATAATCTTTGCTGGTGATGCTCAATTGATAAAGGAAATTACAGGCATATCCTCTAGAGCTGCTATAAAATAAAACGTTGCTTGCATGGCATTCTGCTTACAGTTCCCTAAATCACCAAAGATACATTCCATTGGCACAAAAGTTGTGTGTATTAGCTGACCTTTCATAAAGAAATGATATTTTCAATGTGACATGAAGTTTTTTTTTTTATTTTAGTCTAATGAGAAAAAGATTAGAAACAGGGGAAAAAGAAAAGCAAAAAAGCACATTAAAATCTTGTTAAGAAAGAGTAGGGTTTTACCTCAGGGATGGATTATGAGGCATTAATAAGAGCATTTACAAAATGAAGTATAAAAAGAATGACTTTTAAATTGTTTACAAATACTTTTAAACAAAATAGAAAGGAGCTAATTCCATTCCAAAAACTTTAAAAGAATAATGAAGAGAAATAACAGTGCTTTAGCAAAGAGGCACAGGGGAAAAAAAGGCCATAGCAAAGTATTATTTTTTTTATTTCTCTACAGCTGTATATTAAGGAGACCTAATTTTAGTAAACCTTATGTTACTTTGCATGCCTGCCCCAAAACTGAAGAGAAGATGACTAAAAGAAGCACCGCTATAGACTGACCCTGTTAGAGTAGGAATGGTAGCAGTTAGAGCCTAACAGGATTCATGTTTCAGCAACAGCAGTATTGTAATTGTGTTTCAGGTTTTTTCTATAAATCTATAAAGTTACGCCTATGCAGAAGAAATGTGTCAGATAACAGAAGCAGTGCAGGAAAAATGCAGGGAAAGGGGGTTGTCAATATAGCACTGCAAAACTTTTCTCTCCCTCTGAGACTTCTGTAAACTATTTTAAGGACCATCATAAGAATGTAAATGTGTTAAAATGTGATGGCCCTGAAATCTGAATGTACCACTTTTTTTCTTAAGTGATAGAAGATATTAAGGCCTCAAGACAGGTTTTGGAGATAAACACCCTGCAGTGCCATGCTGCGAATTGCTTTTTTATAAGCATTTGACAGAGAAAATCTAATCCTCAGCACATCTTTTGTGATGATCTCTCACTGGAGCTGATCTTTATTCTATTGTTTCCGATCCCAGTCCAGATGCCTTTACTCATGTGAAACAGTAACTTTCTCCATGAATAGTGTCACTGAAATCAGTGAGACTTCCTGTGAAGTAAGATACTACATAATACGAATGCAAGTGAAGAGATAAGAACGCAGCCCATGAAACTTGCTCGAAGTAGAAACGGGAGAGAAAAAGGTATCAAACTTTGTGCTCTCAGTCATGAAAAGCACAGAAGCAAATTATTTTGCATTTTTATTTTAAAGTCGTATCTCACCACTTTTTGCTCCTTTTTTTAAAGTTGAAACCTTTTTGACTTAAAATGATTTAGGAGTTATCTGTAGAACCGATGAGACTAACTGGGTTTTTACAGGAAGGGAGAGTGAAAAAGTGCAGAACTGTGCCTCTATCAAATCACCTGCATTTCCATTGCCTTCAGTGGAGGAGATCATTTTAGATGTGTAGAAAATACGGGAGATGCTTAGGAGTGTAAAATGATAATGATATTTTAAAATTCTGGAATCTATGAACTTGTGTGAAGTATTACGTATCTTTAGTTTTAGGAATAATCTGTTTTAGACTGCATGTCCCAAAAAAATTAGAACTTCTATTTTGGGGAGCTAAGATTTCCCCTAACTCCCTATCTTTGTTACAGGAAAAGGATACATAAGAGATGGAAAATCTTAGTTTATACTTAGAGGGATCTCCCCTCTATTCCCCACAAGATTCGAAAAAAATGTTTCTCCCAATTCCCTCCATTTCCCAACAGAGTACAAATAGTATATATCTTTACCTATATGCTGCTTGCGATCTTTAGCACAAATAACATGGAAGAACAAATGGCAGAAATTTTTTCCTATAAACAGCACTCATCATATCTAATAATCCAGCATGTGCAAAATAGTCTGTATTGTGGATTTTAACATAATTAGATTTATAACCAATGACACAGCAGAAATTAATTTATTCATAGTGGAAGAAATGCATAGTAAGAAAATAGAGGACTGTAACTATCCTATGAGATTCAAGCAACTCCTCTGAATAATGTAAAACTTAATACCACAAAATTATGCTTAAAGCAGATGTAACCAAGTCATTCGTAGCAGATGTTGTCTGACCGGATCCAAACAGAGAGACATTCATGAGGCCTACAGTTCTTCTTTATTCTTACTGCTAGATTTTTTTTTCGTGATAAATCATTTGAATCGTTATTGATGAAATTTAAGGTCATGAATTCTTGTCCTATCCACCATAGACATTGAGAACAGATTATTCTGGAGAAGCCTTTGATGTGCTGGAAGACTTAGCCTTGTTTCCTGATTTCCTGAGGCTTCTGTTGTTCAGTTTTAACTGCAGTTACTCCCTCAATCCTTCCTTGTAGGTCATGATCATTCTTGTTCTTTTCTCTGGGCTCTCTCCAAACTGATCCACATCACTCTTGGTTACTGTGCAGTATACCAGAAAAAAAATCTGAGGAATGCTGAGGAAGGGTGAAGGAAAGCTATACTGTTAAAAAAAATAAGAATAATTTCCTGTGGAAGCATTTCAAAGCATGTAGTGCTCAGGTGCCTTGATCTCAGAAGTAAGATGTGATCTCAGAAAGATTATGTACCATACTGCATTCCACATTAGATGCTTTTACTTACCACAGAACACAATTCTGTCCCTAGTTGCAGGTACCTAGTTCCCATTGATTTCATATTAAAATGTCAAACTGCATCAAAGGTAGATTCATTTTAAGATCAATAATCCTCCAGAGGTTCAGGGTAGCATAGACATTTGTCTTTCTCTTTTCCCCAGCATACAATATACAGTTTCAGCTTTGCGCTGAAGGTAGGACAGAAATCCTCAAATCTTCTAGGTCTGCACTGTCAGAGTTTTGAGGAGTGTGTTTTATGGGTCTGTATCCTTTTCTAAAAGTAAATGGCCACTTACCTTCAGCATCACTCTTCTGTGATTGCGTACCTTGTGATCAACAAACTACAGCCAAATTAGCAAGAGGTGCCTATTGTCCAGTTCTAAAAGTCCAGGATTCATTTGTGTGGCATTCATTTTTGCAACACTGACCTCGATAGCTCAAGGGCTTGAGATTTTGTGTTTTGTTATGATTAGAAAGTGTATGAAAGTCTTAGGGATCTAAGCAGAAATCATGAAGGGCAATGGAAACTTCAGAAATTATTTATCCCAGAGATATCGAGCATCCTCTAACGATGTATCTGTGTATCAGTATTTCCTTGAACAATCTTTTTCTTTCATTAGTGGGTATTGGTATGTCTGAAGCTAATGTAAACTGTGAATTGAGAACTGTGTATGTGGTGCAATGCTATGTTTTGTGGAAAACTCGGTCCTAGATATCATCATCTGTAAAATGACTTTCTTCATATACTGTAAAATTCTGCAAAGAATTTAGCAGAAAATAGTTTGGACTGGTTAGATTACATACAAAAGGTGAAACATTCAAGGAGAGTTAATGTGGCTGGAAAGCCAAGAATTTGAAAGTTGCCTGTGCAGCCTCAGTTTGGTCGTTTTGTACTAATACAAACTGATACATTTAGTTTTATGTTCATATCTTGTATTTTAAGAAGGAGTTCTGCTTTGTATGAAAAGGAGCAAAGAAAAGACAGTGTTCAGTCCCTAAACAATCAATAGTCAGTATTTCGCCTTCTGTTTAGTTTCTCATGCCTGATTTATTGTGTATGACTTACTTAAACACTGCACTGAAGATACAACATTAATTGATTTATCTTTTTAACATTACTATAAGGGTAGAGGATTATAGCTCCTTTTTTACAGATGAGGATCTGAGATACAAAAATTTAAAGGATAAAGAGGCGACTGATCATTTTAGGTGCCCATTTTTAGATGCCTACAACATCCTTTTTCACAAAACATAGCAATGTACGACATTTTGTGTGTTCAATTCACAATATTTATTAGTTTCTGTTGCACTTACAGTTGTTCAGTGTTCTGCAGATCAGGCAAATTGGTCTTAAGACAGGCGCCTAAGAAGCACAATTAGTGACCGTAGATTTTCAGGACTACATAGGAACTTGAATTTTCTAGAAATAGGTGCAGCCAGCACAACCATAGACTGTTCATTCTATTTATGTGTATCTACGTTTTTAAAAGATTAAAACATTCATTTCTTCACATTATAAAGATTCTTCCTCCTGAGGTTTTAGATGCGGCTCTTACTACCCTGATCGGAACCAGCCTCAGAAATAATAGCTTATACCCAACCTTATCAGTTAAGTCTGCTATTTTGGCCACAGTTACGTTTGTCAACAAGTAAGCAAGACTTAAACTTTAATGACAGGTTTTTCATAAAGACCATATGTTTTTTCATAAGCACAGACTGTGTCTTATACCCCACTCACAATCTCTGCTTGCTTTCAGAGGCAGCGTAGCTTGACTCGCTCAGGTTTCCAAACCTTGGGGTATCTCAATCTCTTCCCCATCATGAGTTGGAGATATTCCTTAAGTGTGTTAATGAAGTGCTCAAGATTGGAGTACTGCACAGAAATGTTATGTATTTTAAAAGGCTGAGTCTATGCTTAGCTCCTATCGGTTTCATAAAATATTTTACATATTATTCATGAGAAGCGCATGAATAGAAAAGAGAAAGATGAGAATATAGTAATGAGAAAGCCAATGCCCGTGTAGAGCCCCCGCTACCGGCATGTATAATGTTAAAGCGTCAGTGGAGATTTGAAACATTAGTTGTCTCTAACCGAATGTCTTTTATCCAAAACAAGAAAGTAATATTTTTTAAGAGAACTATTCCCTAAAGATGTTTGCTCATAAGATTTCACAAGGTTTACAAGTCTTTTATTTCCTCTAAATTTAAATGTTTCTGTTATTTAAACCGCAAGAGCTGACTTTTTTCCTTATGTATAGATAAGCACAAAGCCTGAAGTTCACTGATTTAGGATTATAAAACAAAAGCCTAAGAAGCAATGGCTGATTATTCACAGTAGACATATTATAAGTCAAGGAGCTTATTTTCTTCTACTGTTTTCTAAGGCTGTATGCCCAGGGCTTTAAGATGTTTCCTGAATTTTTATTACATTTTACTCCCTTGTTTGATTTGAGGATTAAAAAAGCAGTCAAGGTACAATACATGTATCCTAGCAGATTTTAGAATTTCTTTTCTTTAGTGAAAGAGGAATTGCATAAAGTCACTGAGACTTATCTGCTACCATGACCCAGAAATCTTAGAAGTTGAATTTAGTCTTCGTAACAACTGTAAATGCATGTGAATAACATTTATCTTTTTTTTCCTTTCACGTGGAAAAAAAGGACACATAATGTTTTCAAGATAATTTCTACATATCTCGAAATGTTTCAGATTACAGAACTTTTCACCAGGAAACTGGTTGTTCATTCCTTTGCTTTAGACTGAGTAACTGTCAAGACTTCAGCCTGAACTTCAGCAGTGCGGAACAGTGGATATCAATTCCCTTTTCCGGTGACTGTCCTTCATTAACAGCACAAAGTGTGCTTATTTAAATCCATCCTTATCTCCTAATCCACAAGGAACAGCGAGTGACTGAATTCAGTAGCTATTGGAAGTACAGTAGGTCTGATCTTCCTGTTTATTGATTTGTAAAGAACAGCCTTGTACTAGTTTGGCAGCTCTGAGTCAGGGAGAGAAAAGAAAGAAGCTTTTCAGCGATGGGGAGGAGAATTGCTGGGTAACATTAAAGCGGGTCTTGTAGAAGCCGGTTTCCTTTGATATGCACTCAGATTGGATGTGATTGGAGTCAAGGTCAGGGTGCTGTGGAAATGCTGTGAATATGGTGGGAAATTAAAGGACTGTTACTAACTATTGTATGTATGAGTGCTTATTAAATACGGAAAATTGCCCTTCTCTTTTCATGAAAACAGTCTTTGGTGAAGCAAATTGTTGAAGCAGAGATTGTATCATTTCGGTGCTGCACTAAAAATAGCTGTTTAGATGAGAATCTCCTGTTCTTTTGCCTCCTTCCCTGCCATTTTTCCTCAGAATCCCAGACCTACTCAGCCATCTTTCTTCTACAGTTGTCTTAGCTCTTTATGTGATGGGTTTTTTTTCAATTTTACTTCTATTATTTTACTATATGTTCTTACTCATGTTAATAAGTGGTAAAAATTGCTATTTACATGCCTTCATATAACTTGCCTACATTTGAATACTGGGCAGCCTAATTGTATAGTGTCTATATATTGTGCTGCCTGTGCCCTTAGATGGCCTTACATCGAGGATATTATTCTGACCGCACAACACTTTATGCTGTGCTGTGTGTTAAATGAAAAATAATTTAAAGAAGTTAAGCTCAAAGGTAAACGTTTCACCTCACCGAGTGGGATAGGTGAAATGTACCTGACCGCCTCATTCTTCTGTCACTGGTTGCAGAATAGAAGGTGATTTGACACAATAGAACGTAATGAAATCCACTCCGCCTCCCTGTCTTTGGTTGTGCTTTTGGAGAATTGGAAGGTGTTCTAATCTTTTTCTATGTTCAGTAGATATTTTATGCCATAGTGAGAATGTTCAGGGAAATCTGGTGAGGAAACGTTTGATTTTCTTTCAAGAACGAAAGACAAGATTTTTTTCTCTGCATTTTATGTCAGGATTCTAGCACTTGGCTAGCATATCAGATCTAGAAATGATGAATCAGGAAGAGGGAGAATTGAAAATCGTTTTTTTTTTTCCACTATGGTATTAATAATTCCCTAGCAAAATACTACAAGATACTGTGAAGTCCTTTTAATGACAGTGTGATTTGACTTAATAATAGTGGTAGTAGAAGCTACTGTTCATTTCCATGAGCCTCAGATACAAAAGGAGACTTTTTTTCCCTAGAAAGAATAAAAGTCATATTAGATTTCAGAGGCATGTAACTAAGTGTGCAAAGGAAACGTAGAAAGAAGAAAATGCCATTTATTGTCTTGATTTGCTTTGCAAATTGATGTAAGACATTTCTAAAGAAATCCATCTGGAAATAAATCAGAATGGGCCCCAAGCATACTGTAGAGACTTCTCACTTGATACTTTCATGCTTTCAACAATGTTCACTTTCCAAATAATGTTGTCAGTGGTATCCTGCGTAGGTTTTTTATTTTTTTAATGAATGCAAACAAATAATCACTCCATCAACTCAGTGGGCCTTGATTCATTGTCTTGCACATTGTTTCTTCTTACAATACAGAATTGTCTCTTCCTAATTTTTCTAACCACTTCCTTCTGTCACAGGGACTTGATCAAACTATAAGAGGCGAAAGGATTCTAATTTAACCCCTATTTCTGACAAGCCTCTTCATATCCCTGCTCATTAAATATTCTGAAAAAAAACATATGTGGTAACAGTTTAGAAATTAGAACATGCGAAAAGTAATTACATCTTCTTTTTACAAGAAACAGTCTTTGCAAGATAGTAATACCCTCAAGCAGAGAGAGATGAATGTGTAATGCATCTTTTATAGCTGGTTCATATACTGTGCTATAGTATAGCAGAGGTGCTTTTGCTACAGTGCCATTTAAGTAGGGGCTTGCCTATGTCTTTTTGTGCAAGCATGTGCGTTCACACATACATAATTCACAGAGTGAGGGCCAGAAAAGCGAGCTGAAGCGGCTTAGTAGATATCTTAAGAACCACTGTGGGAAACATTATGTTAGTGTATGAGAGAGGGAGGTATGTAAGTACTGTTTAACATAATCTAATATTTTAGTATTTTTTGTATACTTTTTTCTTTAACTGTATAAAAGGATGTTCTAAGTAGCAGGTCCAAATAGAGACTGTGATAGAGAGGGGCAGTTTGCTTGTGATTCAGGTGTCGGACTTGCAGTTAGGAATCCACAGAAGTCTCTTTCTGAACTGCCTCAATGCTCATGAGGATGGAGGCACCCATGTCTTCAGCGGTAATGTTCCCTGTGTGCCTGAAGTTTCCTTGCTAGGCATGATCACCCAATTGGTTGAATATTTGACTATGACCCTTTCACATTCTCAGATAAGGTGTTTTTTGAAGAAATCCCATGTGAAGTCCAATTGAATAGGAATTCTGTAGGTGCGCTGAGCACAAGAAGACTTTTGGCTAGCAGCTGGAGTCACCTTCACGTACATACAGCATTAGAGCCACCCCTTTTACAGAGCATGTTTTAGCCTACTGCTCAGAAAGCATGTGTGCAGGAAAGAGCCCAGATGTAGTTTCCTCTGCTGAAGTTGTTCAACTGAACATCATAGCAGTGCGGAATAGGGCTGGGGTAGGGCTAGGACATAGCGCTAGACTTTGACTGAGCGTTATGTAGTACTCTGTTTGAATCTGTGCAGCCAAGAATATAATATTCCTGGATCGAGAGATAGAGAGCATTTATATAGCTCTTTGTTGAGGGCACTCATTATTTGCAGACGCAACTTTAACAGTGTGACAGAATAGCTCAATAACTCCAACACACTTTAATAGCTAGTGTGAAGTACTTTTTGAGAACATGGAAAATTCTGAGAATCAAAAACTTTATTTTCTTTCTTGATCTAGGTCTATTTCTAGCCTGGACATAAGCACAAAATAACCCTTTACATGAAAGAAAAATGTTCAGCAAACAGGCAAAACTAACAGAAGTGAGTTTAGTAGTCAGCCCAAGTCAAATGCAGAAAATCTTTATTCTGATTTCAGTAGAGCTGTTATAGCAAGTGTGTTCAAGGTTGAAACCTGAAATGTTCATAAAAACTATTCTTAACAACTACATGACATAGCTTTCTTTTTTTATTGTCGTAATCTGTTTATCTGATCCTGATTATATATTCATTTCACATGGCTGTGCTCAAATGATGGAAAACAGAACTTTTCTTATTAAATGTTTTCAAATTCTCTTTTTTAAAGAAGGAGATGTACTTTAAATGCCATTATTCTCTTTAATTTGTTTGCATAAGATATTTATGTTCTATGTTATTATCACTTAAAATCAATATAGGATTTTTTTTTAGTACAACCCTCAGATTCACGTATAATGATTACTGCACTACTATATCTTTTTCATTTATTTTGATTGTAAATCAAAACAAAATGGAAATGTAAAAGAAAACAGTAGATTAAATAAATAATAGAAATGCATGTCTCTTCAAGCAAGCATTCTCAGAGAAGAAAAGCAATAGTTCAAGCATCCTGATCACAGAAAATCCTGATGTTTATTTTTAAGTTAAAATCAGATATAGAAAGATGATTTTGGTTAGTTAAAACCAAATTCTTATGATGCAGATAAAGCAGTAGCTGACTGTTTGGAAATACATCTATTGTTTTTTTAGTAACATTACTTGTGGAGAAATACTGTAGAGAGTTTTATCTTTTAAAAATATCCAAATCTGATCCAAAGTCCTGTCTTGCACATTATATACTAGTGACAGTGCCTTTAAAATGATTTACTTTTTACATAGTAGACTGACTATGCTGATTCTAGTATGGAGAGACTATTGAAGTCAGAAGAGATCATTTTCCCTTTACCTATTGAAATTTGTGGGGGTTTTTTTTGCAAAACTTCATTAACACTACACATGGGTTCTTGCATACGCAGCAAGGAATATGAATGCTTCAATCGGATTGAAATTTTTGCTGTTTTCTTCGCACACAGCTATGGTTTTCCACAGCAACATTCTGCTTAAGGAAAACAGTGCATTTGGTTCAGAGGATAGCATGAAAAATACATAGGATACTGTATTTATGTGTTTATGTATGAAAGAACCTACTTCACTTGCCTGTGAAGAAACTAAGAAAAAAATTTAAATTCATGAATTTCCTGTGGCTTGTTTTTGAAAAACAAAACAATTTCATTTTGACAAGCTAGTGAAATGTTTTCCAAGAAACAAACCAGTTATGCTTCTTCAGTTAGTCACGGTGCAATCCACAAAGGTAAATCCAAGTTTGACTTGATTGGACAAAGAACATAGTCTTCTATAATTATAATGAAACATTATTTGTTCACTTTTGCCAATTATTGTGGAATCAATTTCTATTATTTTATCATTTATATCTTAGAAGAATTCATAGATGTACTGTAATAATCTTCCTTACTCTACCATCAACAGTGAGTCCATCTTTTGGCACATAAAAGGTAGTGTGCAATATGCAGGTACACCCATAGCTGGTACTTCCTTGTTAGCTCAATGGGATAAGTTTTCACGTTCTCAAGAGATTGTTCTGGGAGAATAGTCAGGGCGGCCCAGTGTTTCATTCATGTCTGTACTGACAAAATCTCCCTCTAGACAAAGATATTTCCAGGCTCACATCCAAATTTGTTCAGTTTGCAAGTTTACCCTGAAGTGTTTAGGATATTCTGTTTTGCTGGGTCTGTGTATAAGGCTAAAAATCTCAGTTTAATAATGTTGTATGACTCGAAGCTCACCTGGATCTTTTGGAATGAGTGACATTCTCAGTTGTACCACACTTGAAGGTTGTATGGACTGTGAGCTGATGGCGGTCACAAACAGTGAATTGTTCCAGTATTTATCCTAACTGCAAACTGGATGTTATCGTTCTCATACAAGAAACATTGCTCCCACTGCATAGCTGTACAGATCTGATTCTCTTTAGAGACTCAGACTCCAGACAGTCCTTTTTTACATCAAAGTTGTCCTATGGAATACGAGCTACTAATAGAAAAGAGGAGCCTTATATTTCTTTAATGACCTACAGTGACCTAATGACAAAATAAATATGCTATGAGCTTTCTTTAGAGAAGTCCAAAGAGTATATGTAAATGTTACTTATATTTTTCTTGGATTTTTTTACTGGCATGTATGTGCATATTTAATTTGTATATTTGAGATTATCTTCCTAATGTTCACTGAAAGGTGAATTTGTAGATTAAAACTCACAATAATTTATTAGTTTATGCTTCTATAGCTAATGATACTGATGACCAGAAGCAGCCCTATCCTTGATGTCTAGGCACTTGCTTACATTGTCATAGCTTATATTTATGATGTGAATGAAGTGCGACTCAAGCCCAAAGTCAGCTACCAACCACAGTGCTGCCAGTCAGAGCTAAGTTGTGGAGCACTACGTAACAGAACATCTATCCATGTAAAGGCGATTGAGTTTAGGCCTAAACTATCCTTTACCCAGCTACCTTCTGCCCACAATTTCCAAAGATATCCAGAATTCCCCTCTTCTTAGGCTTAGCTTTGTCTAGCTAAGCAGTCACCAGTATTAGGCACAAAAAGCACAGGTCATAGGGCTCAGCCTGCCTGTGCCCGCTCAAAAACTAGTGGTATAAATGTTGTTGTGTGAGCAATTCTGCCTTCAAGAAGGCGTGAGAAATAAGAACAGAGGCCACCCTGTGATGTGCTAGTAGCTGAGCTCTGTGGGGACTGACAGAGAATCAGGAGGATTGATTGGGTCTGTGTATAGGAAGCCAGAGGAGGAAAGAAGGGATAGAAACAGAGGAAATGGCAGGAAAAGCGTTTGAAATATGGCTTGAGGAAAAGGCAAGAAAGGGGGAGTTTTTGGACATAGTGTTATTTTTGAAACCATGAGCAAAGAAGCTATGTCCGGTTGTTAAATTTCATTGCATTTAGTGAAACAAGATTCTGCGGGCTTTGTGGTTTTTTGGTGAACAAATAAAATCGTATCAAAGAATTGGTCAATTCTATCATCATTTTTTCCTCCTAACTGAATCATCCATCCCTAGTTATTATCGAAATGTTCCTTTCTACTACCAGCCAAAAAAACCTGAACGTTATAGAACGTGGATTGCTTTTTACTCATGCATACTGTTTATTTCCTTGTAACATATCACACAGGCCACACACACTGTTTCACTGTCTGTTTTACTAGAGTTGACACAACCCTTGTTCTTACAGGCAATATTTGAATTAAGTGAAGCTGCTTCCTATCAATTATTTTATTTAAAACATTTCTGAAATAGTCTATCCTTAGTTTTAAGTACTTTCCCTGCTTTACCCAATCCTATATTTAGGCCTAACTTAAGTGATGGTGTCCTTTTAGAATATAGGACATAAAGCTGCTGGTAAACGTCATTCATATACTTTGGAAGCTCGGACATAATTATCCGTAGCACCTACCTGCTCTCAGCTGCCTGCTTTGTACTAAGCTGTACTGAGATTTTCAAGGTGTAAAGATAAAACTGATCTTACAATTGGCATCTGTGTTTTCTTGCAGTGTATCCACCCAACAAAACACTAAGAATAACAGGTTCTCCAAAAGACATCTTCCAGGGAAGAAAGGGTCGAGGGGATGGGATTTGGCTGAAATAAAAGAACAAAGAAATGCTTGTAGTAAAATAAAAGAGCAAAGAAATGCTATTTGATTACCTTATTCTCGCATTCTTCTAAAATATGGTTATGATGTCCACATTAAAAGAAATTACTTTTCATATGCTGATTTATAACAGTTTACTCTCAAAAAGTTCTTTCATGGTGGTTCCAATAAAAGTATTTAACAGAGAGGAAGGTTTCTGACTTCAGTATTGGCAAGCAAGAAATCAGAGTCATATTCTTTAGGTGCATATAGTCAAGCCAGTTTGTTGCACGTTTATTTATCAGCCTGTTCATTCTGAGCTTTCTCTGGCATCAGTTAAAGTTAGGAGAAAAAAAAAAACCAAACCTTTTTGACCTCCTTGCCTTTGGATCAAACACATTAAAACTCAGTTAAAGCCCTGAGCATTAGAGATTGTTGCAGGAGCCTTCTTAGTTTTAAACAGAATGTTCCTTAATGAAACAAGTATCTGACTTTAACTGCTGCTTGTTGCTTGTTTAGAACAGAGTCATGTTTTTCACCTCTCTTTGCAGGTGGCCATTGATGAGCGCATCAGGCAACTGCATGAAGCTCACAGGGATTTTGGCCCTACTTCCCAGCACTTCCTTACCAGTGAGTAATTTCCCATTTTTCCTGCTCAGCTTGCACAAACAGTGAATTGATATGTTTTATAGCCACGTGTCAGCTATGGTTGCTATCAGTTTTTGTTTTAAACCACATACATTACAATGTTTTTCTTTCCTTAAATTGCTTGGAGCAGAAAATTGCTAAAGAAGTTCGTATAGTCCAGAGCAGAAGGACTGTATCTACCTGTATTAAGTTTGTTTGCCTATGCATCCATCAATGCAAGGTTGTTTAAAATTTTAAGTAAATACTATTTGGTACTTAGTATTTTACTAATCCTAATAAATTAGGTAATTAATTTTCTATATATCTCATTTTGATAGAATCAGATGAGCTTGTGATATGCAGTATATAAAGACGATCATAGGAGCAGTATGTGTGTCTCTATGTCGTATCAGACAATTAGGTGAATTAACAAAACAAAATCTTCATGCTAAGGATTGACATTCATCTATTAGCACAGTTTCATGACTATATTAAGGATTAAATCTAACCCACAAAAGCCTCTGTTTTGAACACGCAATTCTTTTGCCTTGAGGGAAAAATATACACACATACACCATGAAAAATTGAAGCATATTGCTTGCAATAGCTGCTTTAATACTCCACAGAAATAAAAAATTCATAATCCTCACTACCTACTGTACTTGTGGAAATTAATAATAAATTAATAAAAAAACAGCTGGATAGTCTAGCCAGGTTTTTGTGGTGACAATTTATGTTTTTATTATTGTAGAAAGGAAGCAATACTACTTATTTATTGTTGGACCATTTTACTTAGGAAGGAAGCCTGGCAAGGTGAAGCCCAGTTAAAATATATAATGTTTGATTGTCTGTTATTTGACTTTTGCTTAATCCACTGAAGATACTTCTGAACCAGCCACCAAACAGCTCTTCATCTACTTTGCTTAACTTTAGCTTAGTTATTGTCTGCAAATCAATATTAATAAACTGATGGTATGACTTTTGCTAGGCAGAGATAGAATCTCTTCATGAACAGAGATTTTTAAAACAACATAAGATATAGGTTCTTAGATATTCTCTGATTCAAACAGAAGCTATTTCGGAGTAGTCCTAAAGGACTTTTAGGTAGGAAGTTAGCTTAAACTGTTGTTGCGGTTCTGTATGCTATTAAGTACGTATTTATTATTCCTCTTTACTTCTAGTTATCTAGATATAATGGCTAGATCAATTTATTTCTGTAATTATTGTATTTAATTCTCATTGCTCTGTTGCATTGTATTAAGATTTGGGATATAAAAGGTGGGGGTTTCAGACTACTTTTTTTCTCTAAAGGAGACAGAAAACTTTCTCTAGTTTACTTAAAGTTAAACTCACATTATTAAGAGATTTCTTCTATACTAACTAAAACATGTAAGCCATGAGAGACAAGAGGCATAAATTGAAACAAGGGAGGTGCAGGCTGGAGGTAAGGCGAAACCTCCTCTCCGAGGCCAGCAGGCGCTGGTGCCGGCTGCCCCACATGGCCGCGCAAGCTCCATTCCCGGCGGTTTCGGCCCCGGCTGGTCAATGGCCCATACCAGCCTGGGCCGCTGAGGCCGCCCGCGATTCCTGGCAGGAGCCAGGCTGGAGACTTCCTGAGGTCCCCTCTAACCTGAATTATCCTGTAATCCTATGTGATAAGCACACTTTGTTTATTGAGGGGCTGGTGAAAGAAAAACAGATGCAAAACTCCATTCCCACCCGAGTGCAATGTGCATCTTGCAGAATTTGTCTCTGTCAGACTTTTTCCACAAATTTTGATTTATACTGTTTACAACTCAATTTCGGTTGATCTTCATGCTGGGAACTTCGACAAATGTGCTTTATTTTATTAACTGGAATCCAGTTTAAATTTAATGGACTAAGTCTTGCAGTTTTCTTCAAATTGCAGGACTCATTTTTAATAGAAAAAAAAAAAGTAGACATTACTTACAAACTCTTAAAAGGAGATTATTGGAGCTGTAGCATCCATGACTCCTTACACACTTGGTTTACCTGTTCCAAATCAGAAATACTCAGCCCCGAGAAGAAATAAAGCCTGGCAAGAAAAAATACTTTTGGTTTTGCAGGATTTGACCACTAAGCAGAGCAGCAAAGGGATCAAAAGCATAGTGGAAAAGTTGGCATAAGGACCGCAATTAAATAAACTTTTATACAGCTCTGCATAAAATGTAATTGCCTGTAACATTCCTACCCGACCTCCCCCACACCACAGTTTCATCAAGGATATTTTGAAGTACACTGAAAGACAACTTGAAACACCTTCAAAGCTCCAAGGCAGTGGCTAAAATGAAGCTTCCTAAATGCCGTGTCTTTTCTATTGTACTTCAATTAGATAAAGTAAACATTAGAACTATTTAAGAGATTATATCAGCAGAAGAGAACAGGCACAGGATAATGGTCTCCTACGTGCAGAGAGGCAACCTATCCAGGCATTTATCAGAAATAGATGTTACTGTTATCTTATAGCTGCATTCACAGTGGAGGAGAGATCAAACTCTTTTTCAACTGATACTGCATTGTAATTTTGGATAGAAATTGTTTTTAATTAGTAAACCATTTTTTCACTGATAAAAGCGTCCTGCCCACAGAGTGAGAAAAGCAAAGGGGAAAAATCAGAAGAGTGGAAACCTCGATGGGGTGAATTGTAAATTCAAAACAGAGTCTGCGTTTGCTGTATCAGCACAGTGCAGGCTAGCAATAGTTCAACTCTGCATGTTCTTTTATCAAAAAATGAGTCTTTGGAAAAATAGCCTTATTTTTGTAATTTCTGCTAAGTTTTAGAAATCTCTTTCAGTTAACTCTTAGTTCCTGGGAATAATTCATCAGTGCAGTATACTTGACTGCAAGTCAGATCTGCGAGGATGGAGCATGAGAGAAGTGTAGGTATATGACATGCATGCAATACGTAAGCAGATGCCTGTTTTTCTTATGTGATATACAATTGATTTTAGGGAAAAATCCTCAGAGAAAGAAAAACAATGAATTGTAGTGTATGTAGTAAGCAAAATTATATGATAATCTTCAAGAGAACCTGGAGTTCCAGGTCACCAGAGTGACCTGGACTGTATTATTACGCTGAACACAGTGTTGTTCTCTGTGCTTCTGCTGCAACAGCCAGGCATCTTGTGTGACCTTTATGTCCTAGACCCATTCTGCCTTATTACTGATAAAGCAGATCAATTTAAAAGTTGCTCAGTTTTAAGATAGCCACCTCTTTCAGCCCGCCAACAATTAGTGGGACACGGAGATGATATGTTCTTCTGTGTTCTAGCCAGAGCCAGCAAAGAGTGGAAAACATTCTGGTTGCTTTTCACCACTGGAGGATTACTTTAGGAAAAGGAGCTAGGTCAAAACACATTGGGTCTGAAAACAGCCAAAATATTGAGGAAGAATGGACATATGTGTAGTGTATTTGTTTGCTTGTTCTCTTTCTCTTACATCTAAAGAGAAGTTAAGTAACTAAAGCACTGAAAATATCTATAGAATCTGTCCCAAACGTAATTGTTCAGTCGCTGAAAATTGCCAGTGCATCTTTAAGTCCCATGTTTTGTAAGCATCAGGTTCCAAAAGCATCGTACTCCTCAGTATCATATACTATTTTACATGCTTTCCAAGTAGCACCTCTGCTGCAACCCTGAACTGATGGAAGCATATCTGTTGGAGAGGTAGCTCTTCAGCAGAGATACTGCCAGCGCCTTTGCCATCCAGCATTAGTGTTATTTTTAATATCTGTACTTTTGGGGATGAACAGATCAAACATAAGGATTGCCAACAGGAACAGGGCAGGTCAAATGAAAATGGATTAATGGCTTGTAAATGATCTTTCAGTGCAGCAACGGCAAATGGAATCCATGTTGGATCAGTCTAGCAGTGACAACAGCTCGGAAAATAAAATGAATCCTGATAATTCCGCTCTCTGGACTTATTTTGTAAGTTCAGCTCACAAAGTGTTTTGAGCTAAGGAGCTAAGATGAACATTAAATCAATGCAAACTGCTTTAAGTAAGGAAAATTCCTTGGATATTTCATACCCTTTCTTATTTATTCTCCAGCCACAATCAATTCATCCCTCAAATTCGATATCAACTTTTCCCCTACCATCCATATTTGTTCTTCTTGAGGTACTAGTGATGATCAGCTCCAACTGTGTTTGTATACTTACTTAAATTAAATTTTGGTTTTTTTTAGAGGTGTTCTGCCTTCTTACGTAGTTCTACAAAAGGGTTGGTATTGTAGTTCAAGTTTTCATAAGAAGCAGCAACTGAATTATATTTCTCTCCTACTTGGAAGAAATAAACGTATCAGCTGCCAATCGGTGGTAATGGCTTTTATAAGATTGTTATTAATTTGTACATAGAAATTACAGCATCATCTGTCTGCTTGTACATGGCTGGAACTAAAGCTGCATAGGGCTGTTGGAAACCTGGCACAGAAGTAATGGGGGGGGTGAAGTCAGGACGTCAGATTTACCATGTTCTGTGCAAGCCGGGTATCAAGTGTTAGTTGCCATCTCTAAAAAGCAATGATAAAGGAGCCAGCATCCACTTGGGTTCCACTTGGTTATCCATCAAGGCTTTGGGCTCCCACCAGCTATAAAGAACTCTCAGTAAAACTGGCCCTTACTTATCTGCTAGTACATGAGCTCTCCTCCCCCCAGGCCTCCTATACCTCTTTGCTGGGCTCTTTCACCTCAGCCCTTGATTTTCTGATCAGTCCTTCATGCTTCCTTAAGCTTTTTTCACTCTGCCAGTCTCCACAGAATCACAGCTTTTCCTCAGTTTATCCCTTGCCACCTTACCAAGGACTGAGGCTCTCAGCATTATCAGAAATAGTTGTGAAGATATAGCTTAATAAATGGTATTATGCATGCAAGACATTGTATCATGAACATACGGAAGGAGCTTATAGTTGTTGAAAGTTTTGCTGTTCAATTGCAAGGATCTAAATCAGTGTGTGAAAAAGCTGTGAAATTTCTCCTTTCTGTTAAAGAGAAATTGGTAAATATTTAGCAAAGTCATCTAAAAGGTCTGTGATCCTTTCATGGATGGTGGTGCTTAATTTGGAAATGAAATACAGTAACTGAAGTGTGAAAAAGAGGACCTGCAATCCCAATTTAAGTGCAAATTTCAGCATAATGCCAAATTTGGAGTTTTTAGTGACTCCTCTGGAATAGTGATACTTCTTTGACCTCTTTACTTAGATCTCTGATGCTGCCTCTTACAAAGAATGGGATTCATTGTCTCTTGACAGTGTGTATTTTTCAAAATAGTTATTACTTCTTTTTGAGATGCAATAATGAGAGGTAGGATTGGTGACAGATCTTTCAGTCATTTCCTGTGTTAACCAGCCTGCCATCCATCCAATTTTTAATGTTGTAGCTCATTCACATGCAGCATATGTGATCACTAAAAAACAGATAGTACTACAACTTTTAAAAACATAAGCAAGCCTTGAAATTTACTGTCCAGTGCCTGCAGGAGACTCTAAGGAGCGTGTACAGTGTGTCAGTGAGTGACTCCATGAAATAGTGCTCAGATGTAGCTGACAGTGTCCTACAAGCTTGTCTGAGAAATCACAGGTGCCTGATGCAGCCTGTGATTCCCAGGCTCTGACTGCTCAGAGAACTCGGATATTTATCGAGGTAAAGAACCTAGAAACACGAGGAACAGAAAGAACACCTGGGTTTGCAAGTCTAAAAGGCCTGCTTTACATCTAGCTAACATTTTGTGACGTGTATTTCAGAAGCTATAAGCGTCTGCTCCCTGCAGGCTGCAAGACACTGGATATGTCAACACCAGACTTCTAAATCTGCGGCGTCCCTAAATAGCCCATGCTAGGAACTATATTTTAACTGGGGATCCCTAAAGATGCTTTTCCATTTCAGGCGTCTTAGCAATAACAGTACTATCTTCAAAATGAAATGAAGCAGGCATAGCAGTTTCCGTTCAGAAACAGAAAGGATGGGAAAGCTGGAGCCAGCAGTTTCTGTTACAGGCGCTGGTGCATTTTGTGTTAGACAATTGTTGGTTCATAACGAAAACCATGATCATAGGAGCAGGTTATATAACCTAGCAGCTCTGAGCTTTGTCCTGAGAAGGGGACCTAGGCTATATAACCTACTCCTACAATCATGTTTTTCTGCTAGGGTTCAGAACTGTTTATTTTCTTCTTTCTGGACCTTTGTGTTTTCCTTTCCTTAGTTTTTTGTTGTTCAGGCCACTCTCCTGAGAAATTCGAGAGGTGGCTCTGAATTTCTTCAAGCTGGGAGAGAAGTGAAGTACTAATGTCTCCCGCTTTCTGTGTGAGCGCTTAGATTATCATGCAAGACACAAAGATTACTGAAGCTCTTTCTTGCACGTGCAGACATGTCTTTAAAAGGGCAAGTCCTTCTAATTAAGATATATATCTCTAAAAATGACCGGCTTTCGGACTCTAAGGATACGTTACCCATCCACCTGGTAGATGATTTTCCAGTACTAACAGCAACATCTTTCTCTCCCTTATTTCTCATTGCATACATTAGATTATTTTATATTGTCTTCCAGCTGTCACTTTTGACATGCAAACATCAAAGACCATCTCCATTCATCCCTCTCATTGGAGATACATGATGTAATATTTTTAGATACCACATCAAATACCTTGAACTGAAAATAGTTACCAGGAAGTAATATAAAGATACAGGATAGGTAGTCCAAAAAGAATCAGCCTATCTCTGAGAACTCTTTGGAAGCAAAGAAGTAATTTTGTAGCACTTAAATTTGGTCAGGATAGCTGGAGGGGACTGATTACTAGAAAACTTTTCTTTTTTCTGCTTTCATATAGAGGCGAAATGGCTGCATATGCCTCGGCTCAGATCTTGAGTGCTGGCCATTTCTTAGCTCCACGGGGTATATCTTACATGACCCCAAGGTTTCTGGAGAGGCAGAGCTCAAGCTCTAGAACTCAGATTGTAAGAAAAATCTGGGACTTCTGTGAATGTAACAGAATGCATTAAAGCACTATCTGGTGTTGGAAAGCAAGACCGTGCTATCATATATGGAAGACACCAATGTACAGCATTAAGTAATACAGCTTCTCGCTAAACAGGGAAGGAGGTCACCTGTGTGCTCAACCTGTAAACAGCCCACTCCTGGAGTGAGTAACTTCCTTATTTGATTGGCCCTGTGGAGGATCCTTTAGTGCTTAAGGGGCATACACTCCCATCTCCACATTCTGGAAAACCCTGCTGAGGAAATCAGCCAAGTTTGCAGGGGCCTAGTAACCAGGCTGGATTTCCCCTGTAGCTAACTGTGCTGAGTGCTGAAAGGTGAGGAGCAACCTTCGTTCCTACTCTGTCATGGGATTGGTTGCCTAGTTTCGTTGCTTTTACTCTAAACTTTTGATCTTAATGCTGTAACCCTTTCAAAAATCTAGATGCGAATACTCATTTCTGTAGGGAGAGCAACTTTCAATTTATCCGCCAGGAACTGAGAACTGCTTTAGATTGCAGTTCAACTACAAACCCACTTTTAGTAAGTGGAAGACTTTATTCTCTTACAGTTCTGAAACTTTTTAAAGAGTACAAAATAAATGCTCTTAAAGAAGGAAAAAAAGCATTGTTAAAGCACCAAGAGTGCAAACCTTCACTTCAGAGGTCTTGCCATTATTACTATCATGGTGAATTTGTAATTGTGCTTGGCAACAATTTAAGCTGAAGACTTGTATAATGGGTACATCGTGTTTAAAATTAAAGTGTCTTGAATCTGTTTCTTCCTTGTTTAGAATATCATCCTTCTTTAAAATTCCTACCATTGTTCTACCTTGACCAGAGCAACGCTTTTGGTAGCAATAGGTTTGCCTGACTGGTAGAATTTTTTAAGAGAAATACAAAATTGGCCTATTGTGAGAATCTTTTTATTCTTATTTTTGGGATAAACTTAATAGAACTTAATTTTCAGTATATCAAAAAGTATGTCATCAGCCCTTCTCATCACCAGCCCTTCTCTTGTGGACTTTATATTTTCTATTGTATTTCTTTGTCAGAAAGACTACAGAGAGCCTCTCCATAAACTGATTGATATATTAGATTCACTATGAAATAGAATTTATGCAACTGTAGTTTTATAACTGTTTTTTCCTCCTCCCTGTAATTTTGTGCTAAGTGACTCTTTCCACTATAACACGTTGGAATTCAAATTTCTAAACAAAATGGTAAAGCTAGTTTTCAAAGAATGAAGGATGTTCTCCCCGTGCTTTCAGCTGCAAACACACATCTCTTCCATGAAATCAGTAGCTGGTGTTTGTGAAAAATGGTTTCCATTAAAAAATACTTTAAGATGGTAATTAAAGATAATTCATTCTAAAATATCTGTCTCTTGCTTTGTTGCTTTTCATTTGTCACGACTTCAAAAATATTATGTAATATTTATTTTAAAGCAGGGTTTAAGGGTTTTTTGTTTTTTGTTTTAGGAAAACTTTTTTTGACAGCATCCTAATTAATTTCTGTATTTTATTTTGGCATAGTAAATAATCTTATATTCAGCAATAATTTGCATGCAATCATATGCTATTTTTTACTCTTAAAATTAAGAGTGTAAGAGCCATAGTATGGGTTATTGCTTAGTGTATGTGTCTTGTCTACAGTACTATGCTGCTAAGAAAAAATCTGCTTTGTATTTTTGTTAATCTTTTTGAAGTAATATTTGACTGGTGATACCTATAAGAAAACACCTAATTTTTTACACTGCCAAGGTTGGCTGTGAAGTATTTAATCGTATGTCCATGTTGTAACCAGATGTAATTTACGTTCAGTTTAAAACATTCCTCCTTTTGTTCTCAAATTCCAGGATTGTGGTGCAATAAGGATATTCTATATATATTAGAATTTATCCTGTTATGCTTGGCTATGTAAGACATGAAGTGCTTATCACAGATTTAATCTAATCTTTAATCTTAATTTGATCTAATTCTTTTTGCAAAAAACTTACATCCAATTTGATGAGGTGAAAGTCAGTTTTAAAGATTTTATTTTAAGAGCTTGAGAGTACAACAGATGCTATTAACAATATGAAGTACCTGTAACTTGGGATATGAGGATCAGTACAGGCTGTATCATTTTGCTGTATTTCATGCAGTATTTCTTTTTTTGAACCAATAGATGCTTGTATTTTTTACCATTTTACAATATTGTGACATTTAAGAAAATAAGCATTAGGTGAATTTTACATTTTGTGTTATAAGTGGCATTTGGAAACCTCTGAAAACGCTCATGATTTATAATGATGTAAAGAGTGCATTATTTAGATTGTATCATATAATGTTGACCTTAGGTTATGGATAAGAAATACTAAGCTGACCATAAAGATTCCAGCAGAAAATGCAGAATGGAAGGGTCTGCTTCATAGTTCTTTTAGAGTTCCTTTAGTTCTTTATGGTTCTTTTAGAGTTTTTCGTTTGTATTGTCCCTCATCACATGCTGATAATCCCATATTCAAAGTGATTAGAAATGTTCTTAAAATGTTATATTCAGTATTTGTCTGCATGTGTGTTATAATGACAAACAGTGCTGCTAGCTTGAAATAGTGGCAGAGAAACAGGCAGAGAATAGTGGGTGTAAGAAAAGTATAAGAGAAGGAGTGGATATGAGAGTTGTGGAGTCCGAGCTGAAAAGTAGCTGTCCATGTCTGAAGTGACTGGGAACCCATCCATATATTCAGCCCTGCAAGCCAGAATTTGGAGCAGAATAGATCCCGTCCTGTGCAGTTCTTAAGAAAGACAGGTTTTGACTGATGCTTCTGCCTTTGAACTTTTAAATTGCACAGTTACAATTTTCTGACATCAGTTGCTCAGCTACACGGTGCAGCATTAGACCTTAGTGCTACCCAACACAGTCTAACAGTCTTCAGTCTCACTTAGTACAATACTAAATGTACATAATTTAGAAATCGTCTCTCTATAAATCTGAAAATTTTCATATATTACAGGTGCATACTGCCATTTATTGCAAAGGATCTCAAAGAACTTCATAGATTATGCATATCCTTCTATTGTGCCACTGTCATGCAGGCATTCCTGTTGGAGATGGCATCCTGCCAGCATGTAACATGAACTGATTATGGAGGGAAAATATAGATTTTGTGTATTCTCTCGGGAGGAGAAGCATAAGCTCTTTAAAGTCTATAAAGAACAACAGTTTCTCATTTATGATGGTCTCATTTGAAAATAACTGGGCTAGTATTCAATATATCTTTTTTGAAAGGATAAGGTACCCTATACGCATGTGAGCTTCTGAGTTTAGGGAGTCAAAGTCTTTCCACGCCCAAAGAGTAGCTCATCGTTTTGTCATCGCCACCTGCTTTTGTCAGAAGTCATCCATTCCATACTTTGCTGCAGAGAAAATAACTGATTAGAAAACAAATTAAAGAAAAATGAAGAAATAAACAATGAAGATGAAGAAATTCTAGCTATATGTTTGCATAGAGATACTAATGAGAAATTAGCAGAGAAATAAGGTAGAGAAATAGGAAGCCAGACAGGGAGAGTTCCTAGGCTGAATCAGTGAAATGCCAGCATTATTAAAATACGAAAATAAGTGAGTACCTTACTGAGTTACGGCTACAGAGGCCAACAAGAAGGTAGTACAGGTCTTGAGTGTGAACATATAAATGAGCTTAGCTCCAGCTCTCACAAGGATGGAACACACGTATAGTAAATGTAAAAACTATCTAAGAAAAAAGAGTTGATAGGATATACGTAACAGTATACAGAGTGTGGGTACTATGTAGTGATACTATGTGATTTTTATCCTAAAACCATTTCCCAGTACTTTAGCCCAAGTGATAAATAAGACTCAAGAGTTTTTCTTTGTATTTGGAACTGAAAATGTACACTAGTGCCATTGTATGGTGACTGGAGGTGTGTTCTGGCTTTTTAAATAGGTACCACTGAGAGTAATTTTGAACTGTGGACATAGTAGGTTAACTCTTTGAATAGTTGGAGGAGAAATAGTTTACTGTTGAGTAAACATCCATGTATTTGTTATTATGTTTGTAATACTAAAGTAAAATATTTATCAGATTATTTGTCAATATCAGCATAGATAAAATTATACCACCATCCTATTTAATATTCTGTTCAGATCCCTGCATCGACTGAAATACTGCTGAAGTTCAGAAAGCCAGCATGCTACTGTTTCATTATGCTCTGCGAAAGCGAATAAGGCTGTAGGCTCACCATCATGAACCATGTTCACTTAAGTTGAACAATAGGCAAAGCAAGTTTTAGATGTTAGCACAGCAACAGAAAAAAATAAAACTCCAAAATTAAGTAACTGTTAAAATTTGTAGCAATGCAAACAGAGTGTAGGGAAATTTAAATTCACTCTTAAAATGCCCCATACTTTGTTGTAGTATTTAATTTCAGTAGACAGCATTGCAAATAGCCGGGTGTATGATAATGGATTCTTACCCTGTGCAAGCTAGAGCAATAAAGCACTTTTGAATTACACTTTGCAAATAGGAAAACGTCTGCTTCTTGAGTGCTGTAGCGCACAGGGATACTATAGTATCATATAAAAAAGTCTTTGCCAAAAAGACTGCTTTGATGGACTACTCAAATGGTCTTACCAGGAATTAAAGATATATGTCCATTACCTGCACGAGCTTTGTTAATGGGTAGTAAACCTCTGGTAAACAGAGATAAGAAACAGCTGTTCTCAGTTTTTGAACTTTGGCCAGAAATAAAATGATTATTATCTTAGCATAGCTGTAAAAAGTGCTGCATATTTCGTCAACTCAAATTTATGCACAGCTAGAAGCATCCAGGAGAGCAAAAAGTGTATTATAGACAGCTTCACAACAATCTCATGAAGGAACACTAAATCCAGTTATGCAGAACATCACAGAACTGTGTATTATTTCTAAGGCACTTAGTTCTCATGAAAGCAAGGTATTTCTTCCCCTTTTAATATATCAAGAACACTATCGTATGTAAGATTCCTGCGATAATAAGTTATGACGGCAGAGCTCTTACCGAGATTAATTCAGGAGCAAGGGAAAAAAATACACCTTCCAAAAAATATGCAACAACCTATTCTATCCTTTAGGTTTTTAATTAAAAACTAATCTTAAAGTGTAAGAACTGTAGCTCGCTGGTATTCTCATTAGGAATATTAATGATTATTTGGGAGAGAGATGTGGAAGAAGGTCCTTTTCTATTTAATACTGAGGGATATTTTATTTTAGAAAATTTTAACTTAGTATAATCCTATTCAAATGAGTCCTCAGATAATACCTAGTCCTAGGGGCAAGGAACCTTATCATTGCCACTGAGTAGGTCTTTTAAAAATATTTGATGGACCACATATTAGCACACAGCTTAGTATCATTTAATAACAGCATATAAAGAAATCACTGAGGCACTGATAATGTAAAATGAAATTGTAACCTTTATCTAACTCTTTGACTTTAATTTCCTGTCCCCTTTTAGACTATGGAGAGTATTGGATCAGTCATCAAAATTACATTTGCACCAGTTTATGTTCTCACCAGTAGGCAGAATAATTAAGCATCATGGATAAGAACTTTATATGAAACATCACCTAAACTGCAGCAAAGAGAAGGACGTGCTTCCTTGTTTTATTGTAGTTAAAATCAAAACATTACATGATATGCTATTTTAATACTTTTGCATTTGTATAAATTATATAACAGATTACATCTTGACATATTTTGAGGATATATGTAGTACTCGCAAACTAAGAAGTTGTGCATCTTACACTTACAGCTAGCACTACCAAAAAGAACATCTTAATGAATGGCATCCTTAGTCTTTATAGTTGTTCAGCTATACAATGTACAAACACAGCACAAAATGGCAATCCCTGTCCCAAGAAGAGATATTTTATCGTATATAATTTATGTGTGTATTTGAATATTTATATTTGAAAATATATACAGTTCTGTGCTTTTGTACATTTGGGTTATGATATAGTCTTCAGTGGCATTACAGTGTACTGTTTTTCCATGGGAGATAACATTGTAATGCAAATTCTGTATTTCTTGCTCAATATATTGAGATTAGCTATTTTCATGATTGAACCATTCAAATATTATTTCTCTTTTCTCTAATAAAGACTGCAGACATGTAAGCAGCAGAAAAGCAATACAGTCAGCTTACCCGCAGATGGGTAGCAGGGAGCTGAGGACACTACTGGCAGGTCCTACAAAGATGCTGCGGTAGGCTCTCCAGGACTCCTAGGCCACCAGTGACATGAAACATTATTATCAAAATCATATTACTTCCAGACATGTCACTTCCCTTGCCTAGTTTCTCAGCATTGTCTAGAATCCATCGGAAACGCATTGTCTCATTCTCCAGTTGGCACCTTGTTTCTGGTTGCCTTCATGGACCATCTAGAATGGCTCCAACTTACTCCACTGCTGCTATTTGATTTCTCTTCTCTGTGGGGTTCCTAGCCTCCTTCTGGCCTTTCTTCAGGGTCCATGTGTATGCAAGTCTACCAAAATAAAGAGAGCTGATATGGCTGTTTTTATCAGCATTTCATATCTTTCCTTCAGCTCTTGTTGTCTGCACTCCTGGATGGGAGCAATAGAGGAACAGGAGATTTCATTCTGCAGATTGTTGACTTCTGTGAGGCTGGTACAAATTGTACCAGTTCTGGCATAAATTGTAAGAAATGCAGATATTGGTTAATTTTATTTCTATATAATGTGATTTGTTGACTTTCTTAAACACCTGCAGTTTGGGACTGGCATTTTTAAAGCATGTAGTTTTTATGAGAGAGAGAAAGAAAATACTCTGCACCAGAAGAGCCAAACAGCTAACCACTCCTTGAGTCTAGGTAGAAATTGTTTTCTGTTTTGAACAGCAGGGGTCATTAAAAAGAAGGGTTACACTGGAAGAAGCAAACAGTCATTTTTTTTCCAGCTTCCTCTTCTAATATAAAGAAATGACTATGTTAAGAAAAAGAAAATTCTTGAGCCTATTGTCCTTGAAAGATAACAAACTGTAAATAAAAAATTCTGATTACGGCCTGGAATATAAGATAGCTCTACCTCTGATAAATTCACAGTATTTGAAATTGATTTGCCCACAAGAGTTTTATATAAGACATTATTCCAAAAGATTTTTGATATATTGTAAGTTGATGTTGACATTTAACACTGTGATAGTCCAGAGTAAGTAATGTCATGCCTTCTCTATTTTACTGCTTTTTTGTGATCGCACTGATATTGCTGTTACTGGAAGTCAATAAAACAATTCATATTTGTGGACCTAAACATTAAAAATTTCTCTTTTTGGAACAAATAAGCAAGAGGATAAACAACAGACTGGGCTGGCATCTCATTTTATAGCTTCACTCAAAATGTAAACAAAAGTGTAACTTCGTTCTTAGAAGGATGAAAAAAGCTGATCAAACAAGAAAAGGAACTGAAGAAAGCCCGGTCAAACAGATTAGCAGGAGGCACCCTATAAAAGAACACAGCAGAAAGATAGGCTGCTTGTTATCTGTCCTTTAAGTTTAGTAGTCGAGGAGTTTTTTGCATTTATCTTTGCAGCTGAATGAGTTCAATTTCACTCAGATTAGGACAGAAATTTTAGAACAGCAGATTAATCCTTCCTGCCTTCACGGGCAACTGAGCAAACAGGCCTGTATCACCGTGGCCGAGTGTAAAATTGTAATTCCAGAGATTAATGTTGTCTCTCCTGTTTGCTTTGAACTTGACCTCCATGTTTCTCTTCTAGGTATGCTTGTATGTATGAATGTATGTGTGCAGTTATTTATTTATTTGTTTATTTATTGTTAACAGCTTCTGTCCAAGGCCCCTGGGAGAGGGCGATCTCACCAAACAAAGTGCCGTACTATATCAAGTGAGTATCAATACTTATTCATTCTAGTTATTTACAGTTGTGATTAAAGTGGATGGTTGGTAATTTTCTTAGATTGTCTGGACCTATTCCTATGTTGTCTAAATGGGAAGAACAAAAGGAGTGAACACATCTGCAATAAATGCCGCAGAAAAAGTATGCTAGGTTATTTAAAAACACAGCAGGACGCACTGATTTGCGAGAAAGTTGATTGCTCTTATGCCACTGAAACAGTCACCTGCAAACTGAAGTAAAGCTTTGGGGTATCTGGATTATATCTGAATCTGTTCCACTGTCCACTGAAGAGTATGTATGGCAGGACTTGCAAAGCTGAAAAATGTTCAGAATTTTGGTAAACTCCGTCATGTTTAAAAATAGTTGCAGTTGTGAATGTGTTGCACCGTTGTTTTGGCCTCACAAGGCACATCCTTTGTACAATGAGTTCCTATAGGGAGTGTACACAGCAAAATCTGTTGCTGAGGAACAACAAGGGACTAATTAATCCCTATAGGCCATAAGTTCCTTTAGACCTTAGGTCACAAAGTAAACTGTTTTGTTTTAAGAGACATGTATGCTTAACAAATGAGAGGAAATTAAAAAAAAAAAAAAAAAAAAGTTAGACACACCTGCTTCTAGTGTCCCAAACAGACCTACCACATAGTAATGGAGAATTAAGTTTTAATACATTTTTCCCCTTTGCTGTAGGTCTTTATTTGCAACATGTGCCATGAACTATTTATACAAAACTTCCTGGAGAAATAGGTGATGCAATACCTGGGATAAAGACGGTAGTGCAAATAACTGAAACTCTAGAGTTCTTTAGTAGACGTATTCACATGATTGCTCTTTTTATGTTCCCAATACGCTTTGCAGACTCCACCGGTGATGCTCAAGCCATGTGTTTGCAGTGGCAATTCAGTTGCAATTTTCACAGCTAAGTGGAACTGCTACAGCAGCTTCAGAATGGATAATTTATTGAGTTAAACATGAGGAAAACTAGCAGTCTGTAGTACAGTTCAGTGCTAAAGTTTCATCTGGTTTAAGTTGCTTTACTGGTACCTTAAATTTGTGATTTTTCCAATGTTTGTATTTGGCTATAAATAATGAAACTGCCATAAGGAAGCTGGAAGGCTCATTCAAGAAGGAGAAGAGGGGGAAATCTATAGAGGAGGAAATGACAGAGAGCAGTTTGAAGCTCTGGTACGTGAGAAGCAGTTTATGGTACTACGACTGAGGGAAAGACAGCTCCTTTTCTCTTTCTCATGACATGGCTCCCCTTTATGGCGGGAGAAACTTTCACAGTTCTCAATATGGGCACAAGCTTTATTACATGCCGTGCTTCCCGCTTCATTCTGTGCTGTTTGCATCCAGCAGCACTGGGTAAATTGACTTGTCATTCTAAAATGATGCGGGGTGCTCTTCCTTCTTCCTTATTAGGTTTTGGTCTCAACTTTGCATTTCATCTTTTGTTCCAGGCCATTTGCAAATTCCAAGGAATGCATTTGTTTTATTCTGTTCACTTAGAAAATATCTTTATAGGCATGAGGAATTGTAACAGTACTATTTTAATTAAAGATTAAATTCAGTTACATATTTATGCAAAAACTTGCTGGTTTTGAGATGTAAAGCAAATATTTAAAGTTCTTATGAATCTTGTAAGTTTTTACAAGATTCGGCTCTCTTCAGTCATTTTCTTTTCCTTCACTCTAATCACTCTTATTTCATATTAACACACAACTGAATTGCTTGTTTTCTGTACCATTTCAGTTTTTAAACATGCCGTATTTTCATTATTCTTTGAACTGTTACTCTTCTATAAATCGTTAATTCTCTAAAAGAGCTGCCATGAAGACTGAACAGCTACAGATAGCATTCTCCTACTGTGTGTATAATTTTCCTTTCTATCATCACTGTAGAATATTGGTGCTAGCCTCCTTTGTTAACCAGATTTGCTACACGGTTTATTGTTTCTCATTTTATCTGGTTTTCTTTTGATGTTTAAGTGTTTTATCTCATCACTTTCACATTTGCAATGACATAGCATTTCATAAGCCCACAAATCAGGCGGTACTTAATACTAAATCCTCAACAGCAGTATTTACTTACTGCTAGGTAACTTTCAAGCCTTTCTATTTTCCTGGTTAATATTTCATTTTTGTACATGATTGATCTGTAGTGACTAGTTGCCTCTAAAGCTTATATTTCAATAATTCCTTCTTGAAGTTATTCATGCCAGTATTTTTTTCCGATTATATTGGTGCAGGCGTCCTTGCCACTGAAAAAATAATTATCAGCAATGTACAACCTGTTTCAACTGCTATTCCGCGTCTCTGCCATTTTGTAGTTTCTTGGCCTACTGTCAACCTCATGAAAACTGCAGCCTAATGGCCTTGCACCAGCTGCTGCATTCTGGTAGGATTTCGCCTACCTTTTTATGTGGTTTGTTCCTTATGGAAATGACAAGCTAGCCCAACAGTTCAGGCTCACCTACTCACTTCCTTGCTGAATTGGGAAATCATATTTTTATGTTTCAGGATATCAGAAGTGGCTTGGCTTCCAGAGTAGCAAGTGGACATTCCTGTCTGCCTACTGAACACTTGCCCAGTGTACGAGGTGCTATTGAGGGGGAAAAAAACACCCTCTCTTTTGCCTCTGGATTAAAACATGTAAAATTGTTCAAAAACACATTCTCTCTGACCCTTTTCTTTTTGATCTTTCTTTTCTTCTCAGTATATTCCTTCTGCCTAACAAAGGATTAAAAGGTTTCTTCAGATTAAAAAGGGAGGAGGAAAACGAAAAATAGTTTTCAGTTTAATCGATCCTTTTCTTTGAGGCCCCGATCTTTGAGGCCTTATTGCAGCGTGGCCTGGAAAATGGGAACACCGAAGCAAGCAGAGATATGTCTATACTTTTTACTACTGTTTTAAATATGCATTTAAATTTGTCAGTTTTTTAGGAAGCAAGAAATAAGAAATCTGAAAGCAAATGAAAAAAATGCAACGCACAAAGGCTACTGAGTGTATCGAAAGAACACAGATAAAAGTGTCTTTAAAAGATGGATTATGAAGTAGAGGGCCACAGATTTCAACATTGTAATTTTGGGCTAAATCACATCTTTGCAGAGCTCCAGTAAAGAGCTTGTATGCAAGCGAAATACAGACCTTGTGAGAAAAGTAAATCTCATGCATATGCGTGCACATACACGTGCATGCGCACACCGAAACGCACACAGACACATTCTGTTCCTTAAGTCAGACAGATAGGGAAGTTGCTCCAAAGCAATTACAGCAAAATCAAATTCTCTGAGCATCCTCCTGAGGCACAAGGGGACATTAAGTGGCTCTACTCTGAGTCAGGTTTGCATATGGCTTGTGCATGGGCTTATCCTGTGCTCAGCAAAGAGCGTGCCTTTTACGCAGTGCTAAGAGATCCCTCTTGCCTTGGAGTAAGGAGGAGGAGGAGTTGGACTGAAGCCTGCAACATACTTTCTCTTAAAAAAAAGAAAAAAGAAAAAAGAAAAAAAAATCAGTAGTCATGATCTGGCATACATTGTTGAAATTTAGTTGTTATGAGTTCTATTTTTGTACTAGTCTTTGACGTTATCCTTCCTCTGTATAACTGACTTGCCAGTTAATAGTGTCTGTCTTCTTGCCCTCTTGCCGTGCCCATTCTTTCGAAGGACATAAAACACTTCTACAAGAATACAGTAGTCTTTCATCTCAGTACTTCTCACAGAGGAAGCCTTCCAAGTTATTCCCCAGCCAAGCTTATTTTCTTATCCAGATTATAGCAGTTCAGTGAACTTGGTCCTGCGGAGGACACAGCTGAATTCTCAGGAGTGTAGATTTGACTCCTTGAGAAGATCCATATGAGACTATCCGTATAAATTAGCTATGTGATGAGCTAACACTGAGGAATACCCATCTCTGCTTTTTAACTCTCTTCCGTGTTATAGTTTCCTATAACAGTATTTCTCTTACATTGAATCTGTCAGCTTCTGACACACATTTTTGTTAGTGTCAGATTCTGCAGTCTTTCCATACTTCTCACTGGAGGAAGAGCAGGCCAGTTTCTATAAACAGACTTTGTTGTTTTAATTTTTAATCTCACTTTTAATTGTTGTTTAGCCGTGCAGAATTTCAGCTCAGAAAAAGCTAAGAGTCTAGAGTTTTCATTGCAAAAGCAAACAGATTAAAGCCATGATTCTTTTACTGTTTTTCAGCTTAGAGGAAGAGTAAATGAATCCATCTGAATTAAATTCTACTAAGATAAAATAAAGCAAAGAGTCACTGTTCTGGTAAAATCACTTGGGTTAATTGTTTCTTCTGCAGAATGTAGATAAGTAAGAGACTCAAAAGCAAGTAGGAAATATCTGTCAGAGCAGTGAGAGACATGGAGAACCATAAATAAATAAGGTATGATTATGTATATGTAGTGAGTGAAGCTGTGAGCAAGCTATGCAAACCATGTATATGGCTGATAGTTAACCTATCTACCAAGTACCAAAAATGTAATATTTTGACTTTTAAAAAACATCGCTATCATGATGTTTTCTGCTCTTTCAGTTTTGAACTCTCCACACCATAACTATTCTTGTGGAAAGAAATGCTGCCTTTAAAAGATGCAGACTTTCATGCTGTCTAGCTTAAAAAGCTAAATTAAATACCTGATATTTTCTAGAGGTTTTTCTTTATCGTTTGTACAGCTGTAAAGGATACCAAAACTTGTTCCAAACATTTGAACTCCCCGCGTAAATAAATGAGAACTCTTGAGCCTTTAACCACCTTTCAAACAAGAAATGGAGGTTAAAACCCAATGTGTTCTGGCTGACTGAGCAGGAGCACTCCGGGAAGATATCGGGGTCGGTGAGCAGGCGGTAACTGTCCTCACTTGGGAAGTAACGGGGAGATTTAATTTATTTTGAAAGGAATTATACGTACTCCACAGTAATTTTATCGTATCCAAGTTGGTGCAGAGGTTGGGGGGCAAGGGCTGTAGCCTCTAGCCAGGGGGCAATAACTGGCTGAAACCACTTGCCTTCATCCTCGATGCTTTTTCTGTAATGGTATGTAAGGTAGTGCTTATTTTGCAAGACAGGCAGCAAGCTTCCTCACGCACTTGTGGAACACTTCGCCTTGGTCCTGGTCTCAATGGCCTTGCTATATATGTAAGTGGATGCTATATTTTTTAAGATTGGCCATGAAACTCATTCAGTATAAATTTTCATGGAGAGTATGCAGTGTTCAGCAATACGGGGAGGTTAGAAATAACGCAGGGATAATTTTTGTACAGTTTAAATCCTGAAATGTGTTACGCAAGTGATGGTGTTACTATTTAGGCAAACGTTTGCCTTTCCTGGCTTGTTTGCTCTGCGTAGTTACAAGCTGCGTAAGAGATTTTAGATGGAATCTAGTTTTCCTATTTTCTTAATTACAAGGAAAGCACCAACATTTTAAATGCATTAAATCCAGCTACTCCTTGTTTTCCATATCTAGGGTTAAGAAAGTAATTTTTTGTAGGCAGTAATATAAAAAGTAAACTGTTGATACTGTACAAGGAGCTCATTTATTTATAGATTACTAGAACATAATTACATAATCTTAAATATTTTACTTTTTACTGTAGCTGAAATTGTTATATTTATTGTGAACGGAATGTGATTTTTACCTGAATTTAACTTCATTTTTCTTTTTTCAGTTTTACTTTAGTTGTTAAATATAGTTTGTGTTACATATCATCAAGAATAAAAAAATCAACATAGCTAATATATTCTCAATGAAGTGGACTGACATATATACAATATGGTCTGGTCCTCTTTTGTATAGTATATGCCAGATCTTCCATAAAACAGTAGATGTTAAGCTGCTCCTGACAGTATTATTATATACTTTGAGCCCATGTTTTAAACATTTTGTGCTTAACGAGCAGGATTCAAAAATAGGAATTAAGTTTGATTTCCACTGGATTGCTTTGAGCTTGAAAAGATTAGACAAATTAAGGGGAAAAATGGATAGCTTTGCATGTTGGACTTTTCTTTTTTCAAGGATCAACTACGTAGTTAATTTAGATGACAGACAAAGAGAAGATAGCTTCTGACAACTTTCCAGTGCGATCTTCATGGAAATGGGAAACAATATCTCATATTTTTGCATGTTCTTGTTATATCAAGAAGTCTCATAATTCCTATGCTGCCTCAGAAGAGTGACAGTTTCTCCAAAACAGCAGTGTATGTCACTTGCCAAACGCTATTGTCTGTATTGGTTCAGTCTCTGTTCTGATGCAACTAGCTCCACAGACAAGAAAACCAACTAGTTATCCATCCACATGATAGAAATTTCATCCAAAAAGAGAGTCAGCATTAAATTTATTCTTCTTTACCTACTGTGCCTTATGTGTCATCTTCCTGATAAGGCAGGACTATAATTAACATTGGTACATTTTAAGGTATGTTTCATATCAATGAAAAAAGTAGTGAATATAAATATATACAATTTGAATCACTAGCTGTATTTGCTGCAGATGTACAATCTTTGGTAGACTTTAATATTCTAGTATTGGCATCTAGCACATTGCAATACTGAGAGAAGACCTAGAATATAATTTGTTCAGATGTATCCACTGGGCTGGTTCTGTTTCTCTAGGTGGCGTAGAGGTGTCAGGAAGAGGTCAGATTTTTTTCCCGATTCGACTTTTTTTTTTTCCTAAATGAACTGACTAAAGCTGCTAAATCTCTCCTGTGTTTGTTCTTTCTCTGACCTTTGGGATGCCAGTTCTCCTGTAGACTGCAACAAGTTCTTATTTTCCAGGATATTCTCTGCCTGTCTTGTCACATATCTTGTCCTGGGTGACCTGTTTGGTCTTTACTTACTGAATCACAACTACAGATTTTATCCCTTTTCCTTCGTATTGAATCACTTCCAATGATTTCTTTTGACTTTTTTATCAGATAAGTGTTGACATCAATTCTGAGTTGCATGTCAATTCTGTGATATCCTTATCTTGAGCTTTTCAATTATGAGAACTAATTTATGTATATATTATGCTTAGGGGTTACAGGTCCTAAGGGGAAGAGAACACACAAGATGAATTAACTGTGAACTGTATAAATGTCAGAAAGACTGCATTTAGACTTAAGTAAAGGTTCTAAACAATAGGTTATGAATGATCGAATCATGTATATTCATTTTGCTTACTTCTCATTTTCTGATTAAAAAGTTGAACTTTAGGAGATAAATTACAATTTCAAATATGACGTATAGGCTTGGCAATCTTTTCATGCTCTCTATTTCCTTTGAATTTCAAGTATTCATCAGACACTTTTATATTAGGAAATGTGTGGCTAAATAATTTAAGAAAAACTAACCATAAAAAAAAAAAAATCACCACATGTCTGAATAAATTGTTTTTCTTCCAGGTAGTTTTGATGAGACTAGCATTCATATTTTTTCCATGGCAGTTGAGCTCAGTAAATGAGATCTGGTACAACACAGTAGAGACTCATTATAAAGTAGCACTCTTTATATAACCAGCCTAGTAAAATCTCTAAATGGTATCTACAGCCTGCCGAGTATATTATAGTAGAAGAGCTAAAACTTTGCTAACTAATGTGTCTGCGTCTAGGTCTCCCCTCCTCTTTTCCAGCAAAGCCAAGACTTCTTTGCATAAATGCCACATGTAAGTGTTAGGTTGAGCCTGGGGGCGAGAGGCAGGAGGAGGGTTCAAACTCAAGTAATACAGCAAGAAATTATTAAGAATGAAGGTTGCTGTAAATCTGTGGAGAAGTTACTGGTGTGAGTTTTATACTTCATTTATATGCTTCACACTTTATAATGTACACCATTATGTTAATGAAATTGTATAGTAAATTGATATGGGGGAATTAACATTCATAGTGGTGGTTTCATGTAGTAGATTACAGTTGTAAAAAATCTTAATATCTAAAACCATGATAACTTAGTCTCATTCACGTATTTTGTGTTCATTCAGACCTCTGCTAGAAAACCTATTATTTTAGTGTTCAGGTAGAAAAAATGGCTTTAGACAGTTGTCCAGTAAATAGATTATAGATTGCTTTCTGAATTTCAATACATACCCAATTCTTCTATCTTTCTTTTCTGAAACTCTTTTTTCTTTTCATTACTGCAGAGCTAATACAGGAGTAGAGGGGCAAAGATATATTTTGCTATGTTTCATTTTTAACAAACTGAACTGCATTTTTTGTTGGAAAACTGTATTGTTGGAGAAAAAATACTTAATTAAAGTAAGTAAAGTAAAGTGAGTAAGTAACACTTAATTCCTAAGGATTATGGGATGCATACTGAAAAAATGCTTGAGAGAGTTTACAGGCAGGGAGTTAAAACTTACAGGGCTAGCTAGAAAGCTGCTGTGCTTGCCTTGGGAACTGATCTCTTCACATAAACATCGTGACTGTAGCATAAACATGAAACACCATGTTTTTTTTAAGATTTTTAGTCACACAGCAATGCAGGTTTACATGGGGCACATGTAATACTTCCTTCATAATTACGAGACACCTTTACAGCAGGAAAAATCAAAATAAACATCAATGAGACCTGAGCCAAAGAGTACAGCATAATAAAAATTTACTATTTTTGTTCTATCTGTATTTACTGCTGTGACTCGAAAACATGGAATTAATAAATATCAGGTGGGCAAACAAAAAGTAAGATATTTCAGTTGAAAAAAAATATTGAAATGCTAAAGAAAGTTTTACTTCTTGGAGTGATCATGGATTTCAGTTCACCAGTGTTTTCCAATCTGGCATCCATCATCCGAGAGTTTCCATAAGCAAACTGATATATATTTCAACATAGTAAAAAAGTGAGAAAGAGCTAATGGATGCCACCGCATACTGAAACATAGAAAAACTGCACCTTCATTAGAAAATCACATGTTGTGTATGTCCTCCCAGATCAGTGATTTTATCTGTTATTTCATCTTCAGTTTAACTCAGCTTAATTGCGTTTAGCTTTAGGACTTCATCAGCTGAAATTTTATTGGTTGACCTCACCTACACTTACTTTATAAAACATAGAAAAGAAAAAGTTAAAGCCACTGCAAATACCAGTAGATACTAGCAGCCACAGCAATAAACAGATTACAGCCATAGAGAAGATTGTAAACGTCCCCAAAGAAATTTATGTATGATTTAGCTTCAAATATAACCATAGACATAATAGCAGCATGAAGCAAACTCATAGGCAAACGTTCCCTCAACTAAAACTTCACTTCTGAAGGTTTAAAAATGCAAATTTGATAGGAATCTTAAGGTTAAAATAATGTATTATATGCATATAAACACATTCTTTTACTCCTGGGACTACCTCTACCTCTACCCAAACAGTTAAGGAAAAATTTGAAAAGCGTTTGAAGCAATTTCCTATGACTGAGGTGTCCATTAACCATGTTTGCTGAGAATCCCAGGAATCTATAAATTGTATACTGATTTTGATAAATGTGATTAAAGGCTAAAGTTAGAGAAGTTCTGAAGTAAACAAGTCTACATTTATAATAGGTTTTCTTACATTTTGTTTACTCTTTTGCATGTCATTAATTTGCATTTCATTTAGTTTTGTGTTTAGAATCGTCTACTTTCATTTTATGACCAGCTTCAAATACTGCAGTTTTCAGCTTTACTGAACAAATATCTTTAGTATATGAGAAGTTTGAGTTGTAATATGAAATTTTTTTTTGTATGTTCATCTGCTTTCAGCCTTAGCTGTGATGCTGAATTATTTTTCTTCCTGTGTTTTTCTGAATCTTGACTATAGGAAGACAGTAGTCATTGAGAATTAGAAGTTTGCTTTCACAATGCAATATTGATGTCCGGTTTATTTTCTTTAATACAATACTAGCTCAAATTCGTTAAAAATGCATTCTGCAATTAAAAACTTCAAAAAGTAAAGCTGAAATCTGTAGCTGAACTATAGAGAGATGTTTTAGTCTCTAAACCCCCAGTGATAGTTTCTGTAGGTATAGAGAACTTGCATTTGTAGTTGAAAAATTATTACATATTTGGTTTTAAAAAAAAAAAGCCATTTTCATAATTTTCCTCAGTGTGAAGCACAAAAGCTGTCCCTAAGTGATAAGCATATTCACTACTTTCAGAGATGACAGAAAAGTTAGACAGCTCTGAATGTTATTGTTTCCAGATGATATCTTTATCTTGAAGAATTCCTGAATTAAACTTTTACCAACCTACCCCAGTGAAATGAACTTAAATTTCTATTGATTTTTTGTGAAAAAGAACGATCAGCCAATGACAGGCCATATTCTCTAGCCACAACGAAGGAAAACGTGTACCTCAAACTCATGCTGTACTAATTTGCAGCAGTAACAACTCAAAGCAAAGGACTTGTCACAATGAGGGAAGCAGAGTTTAAAAGCATTGTTTGTTTGAAGGAGGAAATTCTTGTTTTGCAATTTGTTTCCTCTGAGACCATTGCAGACAGTAATGACAATATATTTCAAAAACAAAAATTGGAAGAATGATGCTTAGAACGTCAAAGATCAGCTATATATTAGAGAACAAGTGTATTTGCTTAACTTCTTTGGTTCCTTAGATATCACTGTCACACAGAAATGACTTAAATGTTTCGATTTTTAATGATGAATTTTCTGTGAAGCTTGTCCACTGCTTCTTTCCCCACATGGGAATCTTTTTCTTCAGGACGGCCCTTGATAGAACAAAATGAATCCCTCTTTTATCCCTGTTCAATATCCAGAGTATCGTCCTCCTTTTTTCTTTGAATTTGCATCCATTCCGTGTTTTACTTCCTATCCAGTCTTTTCTAACTTCTGTACCTTTTTCTCCACTTCAACAGCTCTTAATAAGGTCATTAACAATTTCCTGTCATCTAACTCCAAGAATCTTTTGAATATTCACATTCTTCTAGGTCATTCTACCACTTTCAACAAACCATCTTCCCGCTATCCTTTCCTGTCTCCTCTTGGCTTGTTTTCAGGTTTGCCTTGTAATAATCTACAATTCGCTTTTTCTGTATCATTCACTTACCTTGTTCTAATGATCTCTTTGGAGAGTCAGTCATGTCGCTGGCAAAGTTCTGCCTTCAGCCTATCACAGTCTTCGTCAAGCCTTCTCTTAGCACAGTCTGTAGTCTTCTACCTCGGGCATATCGTGATAGCAACCCCAGCACCTCTCCTTTCAGTTTCATTTGACTTAGTTGTGCTGATGACCTCTAAATGCAACTCATTAATTACTGATTTTTTTTTCCTATTATTTTCTTTATAGCATTCCCCATAGATGATTGTTAAGTCTCAAGCTCAAAAAGACAAAAATAGATCTGTTTCCTTTCAAATCTGTAGATTTCTTTGTTGACACTTCCACTATTTTACTCAATTTTTTCTACCTCCATTAGCTATCCTAGCACTTTGGTCTCCTGTGTGCACTTTATGACTACTTACACATTTGGTGTTGCTTATCCTTAAAATACTTTACCTCCTTTTGCTTCACCAAACAAATAAATTTTTTTATTTCCGATTTCTATTTAAAATCGGAACCATCTTCCAAGAGATCTTTACTTAGTACTGTCCCTCAGATTAACAGTAATCTGCCTCAGCCTCAGCCATTACTTATTAAAAATGCTATGTTCACTGTATTACTAGTACTCATAAAATAAATCATAGTAGCCCAGAGTTTTTTGTTCCATGAATGACAAAACACATGACATGGAAGTGCGTAATTTTTTGTGACACTGTTTTGTTTAGGTAGCTCTTTCCGTCACCTAATTTCAGAGTACGTTCTAGAGCATCATTGCTGCTGGGCAATGCTCTGTATCAGTTTTACCGTACCTCTTCACAAAAAGTGGATACTTTTCACATTCTAGCTGTCCATCTGAATTAGCAGAGAATTTTAAAGAATAAAAATCCCCTTTCCTACCCAGGGGTCTGTCTTGTCTTGCTGTGACTGAGGTGATCTGGATCCTCCAGAAATCCCCACTCCAGCAAGCAAGCCTATTCCTTGTCTGGGGAGTCTGGAGCCCAAACCAGTTAGAGAAAGCTAACTGTCTTGGTCATGACCTTTAGTGACATCACTTTTCTGGGAGACAGTTATCTCAAATTCTTTTTTCTGCCTCTATTTCAGATAGGGCTCCATTTGTAGCCTCACAATATTGGGAAGTTGCCTAAGTTAATTTACAGTATAGGTATGTTAGTACACATGAGGTCTGTATTTGCTAAATTCTGTTTGCTTCTCGCTCTCTCCAAATTGCAGCTAGCCACCAAAGTTTTTACTGCTGAGTAGAGGAGGTTCCCTGTATCCCTTCTTGTACTGAGATGATGAACCATTTTGTGTCATTTGGACACAATCCTGGGCAACATGCTCTAGGTGACCCTGCTTAAGCAGGGGGGCTGGACTAGATGATCTCCAGAGGTGCCTTCCAACCTCAACCTTTCAGTGATTCTGTGGTTCTGTGATTTGACAGTCACAGGCCTCGTAGAGATATAAGTTACTCCTTGAGCGCATCAACTTCCAAGAGTAACAATTCATCTTGTGGCTCTTCATCACTGTATGTACAGCTGCCTTCAGTGGTGGTGCACAAGCATATTGGTGTACTCTGTTTGCAAAAATTTTAATCCATTGTTGACATGTACATTTTCAACCTAAGGCCCTGCTGTTAACACTCCATTGAGATGAGCAGTGGGTGCTCACAGAAGAAAGTCGTTGATTAGAGTGCTATTCAGTGGTCATCAAGTTGCTCCTGCTTGTAACGCACAGCAAGAGGAAAAAAATCATCACATGCAACACTAGCAAAAAAGGCTCACACATCAAATCAAACTCTGTAGCCACATTCATTCTCAGCCAAATCTGTACTTTTTTCTGTACTTCTCTTTTTTGGAGTGCAAAGAAATGCCAGTCATCTTGAACATATAGCTGTATGCAAGTATACTACAATATTTATGTTGTTTTTACGACAAATTTGATAATAGCAAACAAGTCAACAGCAAAATGGGCCAGTCCATTTTAGACCAGCACTAAAGCATACCAGTAGACTGAGAATAATTTTCTTACTAATGCTGCTGGAATAGTCTGACTACATACTACTCATTAACATATAGTCTATCATGAATGGGATTTTAGAAGAATGTTTTAGCAGTTATTCCTCATCACACCAGTCACATTTCCAGTCCTCTAGCACTGAAATGGGGCCTTAGCAGAAAGCCAAATCAGATTCTTCACGAGCTCAGCTCTTTACAAGAGGAAGCAAGTTTCCTTTCTGTTAATACAGCATCCAGTACAATGGATCTCAACCCTAAATTAGGTTCTCTAGGCGATACTCCAATGGAGATATTTAATAATAACAATTAGTCTGAACAGTGTACTCTCAGCAGCTGCCTGCGATGCCTTGCATTGCAGCACGCTTTCTTCATTGCAGTCAGCACTGAAATGGCTGTATCCACATAGTACCTACTTTATGTGATCAGACATCTCCCCAGAAATAGAAAGGGTAGTTGCAAATTTTTTCCCTCCTATAAGGAATGCGTGCTCACGATTTGCAAGGGCCTGGTCCATGACAAAAGAGAATACTGGAGCCTTATCTGCTGTTTTTTCTAAATATCCTCTGCTTAGCCCAAATCTTTGCAGACAATTAACAACTTAGAGGAGTATCCCACCAACCGAAACCAGAATCATATCCTAGCACCCACTCATTTCCTTGTCCTTGTATTTTTTAATTCATCAAAAACACAAATACTACTTGCCCAATCCTAACTGGTTATCTGACCAGTTATTTCTCTGAAAAATATTTTATTTTTCCTAGCAGTATTGTAATTTACATTCGGCCGTTACTGAAATCAGTACTCGTTTAGCGTGGCTCAATCACAATTTTAAACTCTGTCATACCTTTTACTATACTGTCAGACTTGAAATCTTTTTTATTCCACCTTGATGTCAAAAGGAGAGTCTGCTTTCAATTCCAAGTCAAGCTATGGTTGTATTATTGAAAAGCTTCCTCTGGAAGAAAAAAAAAAAAAAAAAGAACAAAATCCTCGTCAGTGGTAATTAATTTTGACAGTGTGGGCTTTGTAGCAATTCACAAACCTGTACTTTCTGCATCAGCATTCCTTATTATTCTAATTAAAGTGGAACATTGTGCCCTCGCCAGTCATTAATGGGTTTTCATTTTGTAAATGACATTTGCAAAAGTTAAAACGGGCAGTTCATATAAAGTCCACAGGCAAGAGCGTTAAAATTAGCATCACCATAGCAACAGTCTTCCATCATTAGCATTCAGGGCAACAGGAAATGTTTTGTTGTGCTTTTGTTTCCAAAAAAAGATTTTTCTTTGTCATTCATGAATGAATGGAAAGGCACAAAACCCATACATTTCAGGTAAAATTATTATATTCATGCAGATGTTACTGTTCCAGAATTTCCCAGTTTTATGAGGTATTCATTTTCCAGGACCAAGGTTGAATTCATGATCTCTACAGCTGTGTACATCTAACCTCCTGAGCAACATTTGTTCGTTGCCAGCCTGCTGCTCAACAGTACGGTTTTATATGAAGTCTGTCACTTGTGCTCAAGAATCTGTACTAAGTAATGGATTCTGTTGAGACTTTCTGAAAAATGCATGCACCATGAAACATGGTCAATGCCCCGTCAAGTGGAGTGTGCATCTATTCAGCGCTGTTTTCTTGTTTAAATGACACTATTTATGTACTCTTCTTTTTTTCCTCTCTCAAGAATTGAAATGTAAGTACATATATCATCACTAGTGAAACAACATTCAGATATCATCTGGTTTAGAACGAGGGGAGAAGAAAAGCTTGCTCCCCATGAGTGAAATCAAGGTAGATTATTCCTAAATGTCCCTGACTGGAAGAGGTGATGCTGGCTATTTTGGTGGGGAAGTTTAGAGAGGACATAGTCATCTGGGAGCAAGTCTGGTAGCATGTTATAGCAGTATTTTGTACTTTTAGAAACTGTTAGCATCACATCTCTTAAATGCTCCCTGCGGCCTATGTTTGTTCAAGCAAAGGCATGGAATCGTTACAGCTGAAGCAGTATTTGGCCTATAAAAACTAACATTTTGTGTGTAGACAGAGAGAAAGGGATAAGGAAAGTAAGGAGGAGGAAGTTAGGGAAAGCGAACGATGAGCAGGGTGAGGTTAGCAGAAGGTCTGCTGTTTCAATGTGATGTATCCTGCCCTGTTGGTAACAGCGACAGATTAAAATTAACTGAATGTTCTCTAGCATTATATCTCTGCGTTTTAATTTGGCAGAGGAAACCTCTTTCTTTCCTCAGCATCTTAATATATTTCATTTTACAAATTTTTGTAGAGAGGATTCTTCAATGAGTAAACACACTTTCGTGCATTGCAGAAGCGAGGGTTCAATCCGTTCCATGAAAGATTTTCCTGCATTTTAATTAACATAGGCTACATTTTCACACTGCGGTTGTCTTGCTAGTACCTGCCCTTGTAGTATTGATTAATTTTTTGACTCGTCAAACCTGTAGAACTGGAAAACCCTTAAAAATGGTGAATACATATGTGCATGAGGAAAAATTGCTCTCAGGTAAACGAGAAGCTATCCATCATGGGTTGACTGATGGCTTTTGACTCGTTATTGCCATAATGCTGTGGTCCTGTGGCATTTATGTATCCTTCTGTTTGTTCAGTTGCTTATTTTCTTCCTTTTACACAAGTACCTTTTTGCAAAACGAGGTTAATTTTTCACCTTTGCAAACTCACTCTACTTGTTTCCTTTTTGCTCCTGGTCAGATGTTTTCTAGGAGATGCAGCATTGTAAAACAGTTTGCTTTCTTTCTTTTAACTTCCACTCCTTACTGCAATGAAGATACTTACTAAAATGTAATATTTTGCAGAATGTTACCATTTCTTCTTACATAAATTCAGTGCTGAAATGGAGCATCTTAAAAACAGAATAATTTTCACTGAATCTCTAATTCAGTCTTCACTGAAGTAAAAGGTTTAGCGCTTAGCTTTCTATCCGGGCAAGCTTCTTTGTAAATCTGAGTGACTGCAGTAATAGTTTCTTGAAATACTAAATCTTAAAACCATCAAATAAGTCCTTAACATTTTTTAAATCGACTTTGAAGGTCTTTTTCAATTATTAGCTATTTACAGACATTGAACTATAACATCATCACGTTTACTAAAATTGCAAGGATTTCCTAGCCTTATTTATTGTAACGATTTCAGGCTGAGAGGCCATTTCTGGGAAGGATCAGTGAGGGGTTACTATTTTCCATTACAGGCTTTGTTTATTCAGAGGCAGGCCATTGAGTGGTGTAGTGGCAAATAAAATATGTAAAAATTGCCAGTTTCTTGCATATACAAAGTGGGTAAAGTTTGTTTTCGCAACATAAGTGTTTCAACACGCTTGTGTGTGTCAAAAATGCTACTGAAGCTCTTCTTTTTTCATTAAAGATTTTTCTGCGTTTACCCTAGAAGTACAGAAGACAGATGCAGTTCTGCCAGTATGGATTTCAGATATGCTATACATGTTGCAGATTTCCCTTCTCATGAGTGTACTCTGGAAGCAGAATTAAGCAAATGAAATGTCCTCAACTTTCTGTTTCCTGTATTAACCTTCCTAAAAATCATATTCAGCTTCATCTATTAGAAACCCTGGAGAATGGAAACAAGTGGCTTGCAGCTGGCACTCAGTTTTCCTGAGTGTAACTGACGATGAATTTTGTAGTGGAAGCTGGAAATTTCAACAATTACAGGAATTTTAAAAAAGAGTTAAGAAGAGTAAACTCACAATACATTTTGTCTTCCTACCTATAAACTTACAGAACAAGCGATTTGCAATAAAGGCATTTTGAAATTTTGCTTCAGTTTTTAGAAGAAAATTTCTTCCAGTTTGTTGTCACTAAGAGCATTTTGGCCAATAGGATCCTGTTGCTGAAGATGAAATTTTTCCCTGTACTTCAGTTTACTTGAAGTATCACCTTAAAATTAGAGGTTAAAATCTGAATCCTAAAGCTCTCTTACTGATGAGCTCACCACAATTTTCAAATACTCGTTTGAACTTCTGACTTCTGAACTGAGCTGTTTTGACGTAAACCATCACTAGAGGCATAAATGAAAAACACCACGAGGTTATCTTTCTGACCATAGCTGCACTCAGCTTTATTTGTTCTTTTAATTACTGCCTGCTAATGATAGTGTTTATTCTTTTCCTTTTAATGCTGCCGCAATATTGCCAAACAATTTAAAATACTTTGCAGACTGTCTGAATGCAGGCGCTGTTCTGTATCTTCGTATTTCACCAGTGATTTTCTCCTGCACGTTGCTGATTCGTTTGTTTTCCCACTATTTTAACTCTGCTTTGGCACAAAAGAAGCAAAAAATGTACTGATACAGGTTAACATTTGCTTTCATATGCTATTGTTTCTTCTCCTGTTTCCAGTTTGAGGGCAAATAAGCGTTTCACCACATTCTAACAGCCTGAAACAAGCCGAGGGATCTATAGACGGCTCTGAGTTATGGGGGGGGGCCAGTTTAGGCCCTAGTCAGACTCTATGTCAGAAGTTGGGAAATCAAATTTAAGTTCTGTGCCAACAGCAACTTGCATGGATTGAAAGATGTGCTCATTGATTTCAGCAAAATTACTTCTAATTCTTAGCGCTGTAAAAGGGATCAGAATCTGACTCTCAGCATTCTCTCTCGTGTATCCTGGTTTTTCACATCAGTGCCCAAAGTATTGTGGAATAAACATTTGCTGCTGGCAAGTAAATGGGTCTATATCTGTAAAGTTTTCTCTTGAGAAAACCAAGCGCAAAACCCTTAGCACAGCTTTCCTCTGGGGGAGTTTGTTCAAAATCCTGGAAAAAAGGAGTGGAAAAGACTGTCAGTTTGTATCCTTTATGCAGCTTGCCAGTGGCGCGCCCCACATGGTGCAGCCGTGCGATAGTCTTCTTTCGTTCTGAGAGATTCAGACAACGGAAGGCCTTTCTGCTGTATCTGCCCCTACGTTATTTTTGCTCAATTGCTTATATTTGTTATGCTCAGAGACCTCCCAAACTGTTCTTCTTTGGTACATGCAGTCTTCAAGTATTTGTCAACTTTTATCCCAGTTTCTTAAAGCCAATTAAATTTCCTCTAACTTCAAACAGATTTTTGGTATGTTTACTCACTCCTCCCTTTTCTTTCAGTTATGTGTAAATTTGTCTCCTGCAAAGCTTCATTTAAGAAGAGAGCCTACTGTTGCTCTAGCATCTGCAGACTGCAAGTTTTGCTCCTCTCTGCTGCCAGTTCTGCAGCAAGTTTCAGCGACACTGATAAAAATCTTCACTGCCTTGCCTTGTCTTGTTGCAGCCTGCAGTTTTTCAGCTTTCCTCAATTCTCTCTTTACCAGGTCTTCCCAGTAATACATTTGTACCCACACACTCTCCTCAAGCCACAGCTTTCCTTTTTTTTTTTTTCCCATGGAGAAGCTAGACAAAAGAGACAAAACCAAAACAAAGAAAGAAAAGGAAAAAAAAAAGAAAATGCCTTCTGCCCCATTTTCCTGATAATATTTCCTTGGATAATTTGTTTCCCACAGTGTTTCCTCTCTGAGCTCAACCTGTTGCAAGGCTGAACAATTTATCCATAAACACAGCTCAAATATATTCTAATTTATTCGCTTCAGGTCTTTTGGCCACCATCTTAACAACATGTATGATGTGTCTCAGTGAGGGCATTTACCTTCAACCTTTTTGTTTCAGAACCTTACCTGAATTACACAGAATTTCCTTTTCACGTTTACTAAGAGAGTAACATATCTGTTGATGGATAATGAGAGAAACTCTTCAGGAAAATAAGGATAATTTTGGTACTTTAATGTAAGCTGCTCATAAGTATAATATGCAGTGACGACCTTCTATGCAGCTTCACCTAGCAGATTTGTGTTGCAAGTGAAACCCAACAGGTGGTAACATCCAATCCGTACCTTGTTGTCACTGAGAAGCTTTGATCTAGCTCATGTATAAGAAATAAGATTCTGCATTTTAATCACCTTCCTGCTTTCATATCGCTTGTGTTCCTCAGACTTACTTTACTTCCAAAAACCCATACTGATCCTGCTGATCTTTTTTTTAATTAGATTATTTTTGATCATTTATTTATTTCAATATATCTACCAATAGACAGATGATATACCAGCTGTACTGTATACCCACCACTTTCCTATCCAGCTTTATCCTATTCCTATTCCTTTGCCTGTGAGAGGTGTAGCTATTCTTAATTTTTTTTCTCTCTTAGACCACATAAGAGACTGACGAGAAAATCCCTTTGGGATAAGATAGCAGTTGATGGAAAATGCAGGTAGGGTCTAAGTCCCCTGGTTTCTACCTGTACTCCCCACGCTACAGTTGCATCATGCCTAAATCCAATAAGGACTGAAAAATTATTTTACCAATAAAATAAACATGAAGGGTTTCTTAAAAAATAACAACCCCAATTCTACTCTTACATATCTATGCTGGTCTAAGATTGGTGCTGCAGTATTTTTAATACTTTTGTGCTCGTATTAATACTCAAATTCCATGTAGTTACATGCGGTCAGTCTGGTTGTGTCAAGGCAAGGAGATTCGGATTAAACCGTATTTATACAAGAAGGCATTACTGAAACCAAGAATATTTATACAGTAAAGGAATATATCAGAATAATAGCACTCAGCATTGCTGTATCACTTATGTACAGGTGGTTTGGGTTTTTTTTCAGATAGTGTGCTTTATCGTGTATCCACTGAAATCCGGTGGTAAATTTCTCACCAAATTACATAATGTCAAAACTTAGCACTTTATTAAATGTTGAGTTAGAAGGAGGACAAGTATAGACTAGACACTTCAATTAGTCTGTATCACATATTTTAAATTATCTTCTTAATTGCAAATTACACAAAACGACCAAGTAGAGAAAAACATAATTCCAATATAATGACATAAATTAAGAAAATAAGAACTGTCCTTTTTAATGTTGAAGTTGGTGGCTGGAATTGATTTGTATAAACTGTGCCCATCTAGGAACAAACAAATCCATGAAATTAGAAATCCGTCAAATCATTTAAGTGAAAGAATGGAATAGTCTGCCAATGTCAGAACAACCTGAACTTGCTAAGAAATGCAGCCAAAATTGTGTTTGGAAGTAAATTTCAGCTCTGTATGAAGTATGTGATGCATTAAAAGGGTTGGAGCATTGTTATTGCACGCTATGGTTTTGCAGCTTAGAAACTTGGTGGGATGCTGTCATCCCTGTGAATGCAGTAGAGTCTAAGCGAACAGATGAGCATTCCTCTTTCTGAGTTTGACTTTGTTATCAGTGTCTTTCAGACAAGCACTACCAAGGCCATTCCTTTGTATAAAATGAAACTTTTAAATAGAAATACCATGAGAGGTTAGATTTTCTGCTGGTATATGTTGGAGGTGCTTCTTGAATTCAGTAAACTCTGTCAAAAAATCTGCTTGTTTCCGAAGGTTTTGAATGGAAAAAAATATTTTTTTTTCCCGTGGAGAATTTGATTGCTGAGCACTTTGGGAATTGCATGTGGAGCATTCAGCATGCTTTAAAATGAATTACAATATGGCTGCTGTTCATTGACCATGAATCAGGTGTCTCAGATCAGTTGCTTTCTGGATAGAAAAGCACTATGCACTTAAAAATAGTTACTTTCATTAATAGCTGATTGCTTTGGTAGACTCATCAAGAAAGAACCTGATGATCTAGCACAGCAAAGCACTTCTGATATATTCTACTGCATGGCGTTTAAATCAAGGCAATTTGAGCTGATCCAGAACTCTTCTGGTCCATCCCCATCCCCATTTCTTCCCCCTTGCAGAATTTGGGTCTAAGGTACTTTCGAGTCAGTTACATCTTTGGGTGGCAATTCTTGCAACAATGTAAGGATATGTTTTGGCCATTTACTGTGATATATCCCTTCTACAGAAAAAAGCCTAACCAGTTTCGTAAAGATACCACTCTGCTGGACTGCAATGGCTCCCAAGCTAGATCGAAAAGTTTGAAACGAATAGAAAATTAATACAGCAGTAATGCTTTAGATCCATAGGAGTGCTACCTTGGAAGCGGAGGAGTCCCTTGGCCAATCTGCTTTAGAGGGCTCCAGTTCTCAGCAGTAAGAACTAGAGCCGCTGTGCAGAACTTGGCCCAAAACCAACGATTATGCTTAGGGCAGATATACATAGCAGTGTAGATATAAGGTGAAGTGCCACTAGAAAGTCCAGAGAACTAAAATATTGTCAAATTTGGAGAGTAGGTCTCTCTTGGCTATTCGATAGGTTAGCTCATTTGTCTAAATGTCAGCATGGATGTAGTCCAGCTGGCCTTGTTTGTTTTCTCCAAATTACTCTCAAGCTTCCTTTTAATTCTTGATGTACAATGTTAACATGGAAATGGCTGTCAAAAACAATTCCTTTCTTCATCTGTGACCCAACAAAGTGCACCACCATCACCAAATGATGATTTTTATTGCATATAATTCCTTTTAAACATTACAATAAATGTTAGGCACAATGAAGAATAATGTTTACTTAGCAAATTATCAGAAAAGTAAAAAAATAATATGGCAGCGAGTCTAAAAAATTACAATACTTAATTGTTTGGGAGAGGTGTGGAAGACTATTTTTAATTGTGATACCATACTCACAAACAAGAAATGTGTTTCTTCTCTTTTGATTCCCAAATTGTAATTCTTCTAGTAAAGCCAGATGAATAATCAGAATGGCAAGCTACTCAAAATAAAATTATCAGAAGATTGTAGTTTGGTATTAAATATACTGGTTTGATACAACTAGTGGATTAGATAGGGTGTAATCCTTTATTCCCTGCTTGGGCTTTACTTGGGCAAAACTTCTAGGCTGTCAGCTTCTGCAAATCTTTGCAAAATTATTTTTATCCTTAATAAATTATTTGCTCCATTAGTCACCTTAAAAACAGAACAAATTGAAGGACGTGGGTGGAGGGATAGTAATCTGAGAAATAATGACTGCCGATTTTTAAGAGTGAGAAACAACTTCAGAAACAAAACTATGCAAAAGCAACGAGAGATTCATTTTTGAATATTGACAAAAAGTGTAATGACCGTAAGCAAAAATAAATATCATTACTACAGTACAAGAGTGCTTATACACCACATATATTAACCCCGTTTTTATTTAACAGGTGAGGTGATTTTCCCTGGACTGATGCAGATTCGTGTAAATATATTAACTGAAGTGGCGATAACGGTTTGCAAAATGAAGTTTGCTTCCACAGCTGGCAACCATGAGCCAGAGCTGTTGATAGTAATTAATTGGAGGAAAACGATTTACTTTTAAAGAGAAGAATGATGATTTAAAACACAGTCTGATGTTCGTATTTTAGGATTAAGGATGAATACTCAAACAGTTGTAATGTTTTCTAAGACAGGAGGTGTGAGCATAAATGATCCTTCTTTCTAACTTTAGGGACACTCAGAAAAATCATCTTCTAAACAGTGGGTAATATGTTACTATCCATGCCCATTAAATTCATGCCAACATAAAAAAGATATTAATATTCCACATTGTGGACTCTGAAATAAACAAATGGCTTGGATCCTGTGCATTCCTCACATCTGCAGCATATGTAGAGAGAAACAGAGAAATCTTGGTTGAATTTAATTTAAATTATTTTCTTGAGAGGAAGGTAACAAAAACTGTGTTGTGATACTTCTTATGGTTGATAAATACGGAGTTAGGCACTCTGACTTTTTAAAATAATCTGGCGTTGTGTCTCGTGTGGTAAGGAAGCTGACAAAGATGGGTAACTCTGCTTAGCCCTAGCAGTAAGAATTTTCTGTCTGGACTGTTATAGAAAAAGCTGAAGAAGATGCTATTTATTTGCTAGTAGTAGGCTGGCATTTGTTATGCGTTCAAGCGAGATAGATAGACTGAAGCAACAGGGGTCTAAGAATGTTAATTTGGACTGTAACCAAGGTTCAGATCCTTAATATTTTAGGGCTGTGTCAATTGTTCAGGATTTAGAAGGCGCTTTTGAAAGCAGTTTCTTAAAAAATGAAGAAAATAGTTCCATATCCAAATTTGCAATTTGTTTGATTAGTTCAGTGTGGATAAACGCGCAGTATGGAAAGAAAGAATATATTTTGGCTCATTCTGAGATCCATACAGCCAACGTTGTCCTTGAATTAATAATGGCCTATGGTAGGTCTTAAAGTCATCTGTGTAGCTTGGGTCCCAAGGCTCTTCGACTCGTGTAAACAAGACATCTCTGATTTTCATTGCATACCATGGCTAATTTGGCTGGGTTGCTGGAAAGAGAATCTTTTATTTTTCATGTTTGTTTTTTCACTAAGAGACTCCATTTTATATCTAATAACTGAGATCAGAGAACTGAGTGAAGATATGCTGGTAAAATTGCAAGTTATGTGAAGCCTTATTAGACATACTGTGAGTGGTTTGTCTGAATTCAGCTTATGAAATACTGAAAGTACACCTAGACATTTCAGTTCTATTAAATGCATTCCCATGACTTGACTTAGTTAAGCATTAAGTTTAAGCTGTGAAATGTAGTTTAGCAACATGTTTTTTCCATCAGTTAGCACCCACATGATCCTTTCCTTAATTAATTGCCAACTACTGTGTTAGATACAGAAAGAGCAACACAAAAGATGACCAAGTAAAAAAGCTGGGAGGACTACTTGGTTAGAAAGAACCAAATCATACTGAAGTAAATGGAAGGAGCAGAGGTCATCTGGAATTGTATGAAGCATGTGCCAAAATATAAATGCTTGAACATGCCACAGGAGGCTTGAATGAAATCCTTTCCTTACACTTACCTAAGAAATAGCTTTTATCTTACGTGAAAATTCTAAAACGATACATCTTTACTGAAGTATTTAAGTGTTAACATACATTTAGATTGAATTAGAATAAATGGCTGATACTGATTCATCTGTTTCAGGAAACACTAGTTACTGTAGGTATCTCTATTTCTATACTTATTTTGAACAAAGGTAAATATTAATTTTCAGTCTCTGGCATGGACAACATGAGACTAGTGCTACTTGCCTTTAAAGGGCACTGTGAGAGCTGTGTGAGAAATTGCCTCATTTTGGAGTCAAATTAAATTACATAAATACATATATAATATTATGTATATTATATTATAATCATTGAGGAAACAATATGGCAGTTATCAAGCAGCACAAACTACAAGTTATGTGAGATCACAGCAAAGCATCCGTTGCTAAAATACAGACATGAAAACTGTATGCGTTAATTCAAAGGTGAAAAATTTGCCTGGTTAGTGGTCTGATTGCCTACATGTAACTGTCATAATATGCCATATATTTCATTGTCCTCTTCTTTTAATACATACGGGTAGTCTTATCATTGGAACAGCCCAGCATGTAAACTCCTAGCTTGATCTAAGAGTCTTTTTTCCAAGATGAATATTTTCTCTTCAGTATAATATTTGCATGGAGCCGTTTTTGGAAAAATGTCCTCAATAAAAGAGAAAGGATTTTAGTTATGAAAACAGACTTGATAATGTCGAAAATATATATTTAATGGAATGCGAACAAAAAGTAGATTAGTAAAAAAGGAAGACATGCTTCTCCTTTAACTTATGTGGAAGGCTTTTGAACAGGGGGCTGCTTGTTAGCGGCCTGCATTTCCCGTTTACACGTTGATCGGTAGCTAGCATCAAATTTGCTGGGCTCTGAGTGACGTAGGAATGCAAGATGCAGAGTTTCTTGCTTTCAAAATCTATGCATTGATAGGAAACAGTAGAAAAGTTGGTGATCTGGGAAGCCAGCTTTTATGTTTGCAACACAATTTTATGCACGGAAAGAAGCATTTTGAAGAGAAAAGAGAGGCAGTTGAGCAAGAGTTTATGAAATCCTGCTTATTTTAATCCCCCAGGAGGCAAAACAGTCATTTATTACTAACTGGGCTTGCAAACAAAAGAAAGAAAGAGAGTTTGTTGTTTTGTTTAATTTATCCTTATTAACCTGCATTTTTTACAACCTTACTAAAATGATAACCATTCATTTTGCCAATATGGATTCCTCCAACTAAGAATTTACTATAATTATTGTTTCTCAAGTCTTATATGTAGATTGTAAAAATTAGCATGCAGTTTTACTTGGCGTTAAGTTTTCTGCTACTGGTGGATTTCAAGCCTTTTTATAGGTTTTTTTTTTTTTCAGTTAGCTTTACAAGAGGCTTACTTCAGAGGGTTTTTTAATGCTTTTTCTTATCTAGGGTTTTGCCAACATTTTGCTTCTTGACCTTCCCATTTTTGTGAGTATTCACACTCTAGTTCATCTCCATCCCAGAAGAACAGAGGTTATTCTTTTCTTAATTTACTTTATTTTTTTGTGGTTTGGCATGGAAGGGGAGAAAAGAGCTTTTGATATTTACAGGGGTTTGCCTGAAGAGCCCATAACATTAGTAGAAGCTGGATGTGGTATCCAGGGCAGCCAGTGATGCTTGAAATCTTACTTAATCCCAGGACTGCCAGTCTTAAACTCTGCTCTTCTTCTCAGGGTCTGACGGCCCGCAGCAGACTGAACAACCCTCTGCTACTGCAGTTTGTCTGAATTCTCAGTTTCAGCTAAAAAACAATTTGGTCCTCTCCAAATTAGCCTTTCCAAGACTTCAACAGGACAAAATTCATCTTACATTTTTAAAATGAGAGGATCCCTATCATTCCTCTTTATCAACAGTGTGCAATGCAGTGTGACAGAAGACACACAAACGGCACCCAAGGCTCTGTGATACTCATCTTGTAGGGTGACTAAGATTTCCATTTTAATCAAGTGTCTTTACTATAGTAAAAGTAAGTTCAGCTCAAAGAAATTTGGTGAAGGGATACAGACATTGTGCCATTGTGTATTCAGCAGGAATACATGTTCTACTGCTCTCCTGTGCTCTCCGTACTGTGCATTAAACTGTTGCAGTCTTGGTAATCTTTACTGCAAAATTAGTTTTATTTAAAAAAAAAAGAGAGAGAGAGAGAGAGAGATTGCTCTTCATACTGTCTCTGTTCTAAGAACGTCTCAGTGAAACGCATCAGGTAAATTCTTTCGGGCACCGCTTGCCAATTACGTGGCTGCCTTGCAGCGTGAAGCTCTGTCCACCTATGAAAGAAGCATCTGCTAATCTCACTACATGCAGGACACAAATTGGGTTTCCCGCTGAAGGTGGGAAGTGGTATATGCTCCTTCCCCAGCTCTCCCATAATGTAGATAACTGGTTGTGACTTTGTGTAGCTATGAATGTTTTAGTAAGTCTTCAATTTACAGTACAATGTTGGGAAAAATGAATGAGAATTTCAAAACTATTTTCTTCACTGCATTTACTGTATTTTACTGTGCTTCCAGGGGTGATGTATGAACAGCCAAAAAATGCGTCATCCAAAACAATGTTCTCTTCCTGGCTCTTTTGAGAGGGCTATCAACAAATGCAGAAAAAATCCTGGAGGTGTCAGGCCTTGGAGCATATTTAAGATAGATGATCCAGGAAAGTGTCATCGTGTCATCCCAAGTGATTCTTAGCATTTATTTATACTAAGGAAAAGAAAATAGGCTCAAACAGCATAACGGATTAGCCAGCCTGACACAGGGCACCACAATGCCTTCTTATATGCAACGCAAGTGCTTGCTAATCCGCTGCCTCAGATAACTGAGAAACGGTAAAGCTACACTTACAAGCAAGGCTACACGCTTCACGGAACGATGGAAACAAGACCTAGTTAACAGGAAAATATTGTATCTGTACTTTCAATGGCAGTAAAAATGAAGAAACGTGGCTGTAGTTTTCTAACTCATCAGATCAAGTGCTAAACTTACAGGCGACCCTGTGCACTTATGTCTGCGCCACTAAGGCGATTTGAGGCAAGTCCCTATGCTTTTATGCATCCAGGTTTCTGAATCTGTAAGGTGGCGGTAGTGATGTTGATCTCCTTCATAAAACCTGTGAAGATTTATACCCAAAAAGTACTATTTAAGAACTAGTTATTTTATGTTTGTAGTATCATTTTTTACTATTTGTATAGGTCTATGGCTCTGTCCCCATAGAAGCGTGACCAGATTCTGAGGAGAGATATTAGAGTTAAAAAATCAGACTTCTCAAATGCATAGATTTCAGTAACTGTTTGGACAGCAGGCAAGGCAATTGTGTCACCTGAAAATCTGTTTCTTCCTTCTTTTCAAGAAGGAGTTTTAGGACACTAAACCAGTCTCTAATTATCAAGAACCTTTAATGAATTCAGGTTATCCTTCCTTTATTGTGCGGCTGTGATTTCCCCTTAAGCACCTGGTGCTGGTAAACATTGAAGAGAAAGATGCCTTGATTAGACACAATCCAGTACATAACTACAGTGTGGGAATTCCTAAGTTCTTAAAATAAACACTGCCCTCTTTCTGATTAGGGTCTCTGTGTAGATGCACAAACTGACTGAATAGCCGTTGAATAAGAAAAACACCACAGGGAATTAAAATTATGCTTATCCTGTAATCCTGTTCTGTTTTCTACAGGAAGAAGGCTGTCTTTTATAAAATAAATGGCTTTAAATTAAGTATGGTGTAAAGATTTGCTTCAGTTAAAAATGCCAAAGACAGTAACCATTTAAACTGCAAACAAAATATATGTTTATAATAAATTATGAGTAGTTTAAAAATAATTTACAATCAGATTGGCATTACTTATTTACATTATAAAACAAAAGTATAATCTTGAGGTCAATCAGAATAGCTAAAAGCTTTTGTGAATTTGCAGAGAACAATCAGAACTACATTAAATAGATTTTTTTATCAAATCAAATTAAAAAGTCAATAGGCTTTAATCCCTAAATCCTTCAACATTCATGTTTTCCCCTGGATGTTCTTGAGTGGGTAGTAGTTTGATTTGGGAGATCAAAGGGTTAATTTGCTTTTCAATTGAGGAATGACTCAGAGATCCCCTTTATTGTTTAAAAAAAAAAAAAAAAAAAAGAGTGGTGTGTGGGTGTAAGTTAGCGGGGGGGGGGGGAAGCCAAGAAAATGGTTTCACTAATTGGGGTTTTCACCTGCTGTGAGTCTAATTGAATACAATGCTTTATTTGTAACTCAAGGAGAAAGGAGATTATGCAAAGTATGAGAATTTCAGACTGTTTTTTAAATTCTTATTACTTGGCACTGTTGTATGGGAAAGAAGACGAATGTGATAATGGTACCATCAAGCTTCTGTTAAGGTGGACCAGGAAACTCCAGAGAGTAAAAACTCAAGGAATGTGTACTGTGAGTATCAGGGCTAGATAATTCTTGAAGGAAAACAAACGCTTTTTCTGTGAAACTGTAGACTTCAGGCTAAAGCTACAATGAGTCCTTTTGTATTAAACAGGCAGCTTGTTCTGTCATTTCAATAATCATGAAGTTCATCCCAATGAATATGTTAAACATATTTTAAAGACACTATGTTGCAATAGGTGGAAAAAAAGAGCTCTCTCACTTCTTAGATGCTAGGTAAATGTGGGAAAAGATGAGATTGTTGTTTTAGCACAATTGACAACTTTCAGCCAGTTCATTCACCTCCAAACTAATATATCCAATAATAATCTATATCTAAGCCAAGATCCGCTGAAGTAAATGAAAAAGCTCTCATAGACGCTGAGCATTAAGGTAGCTATTCATCTGCCTACACAGAACTGAATCCTCTTTTTCTTTACATTTGGGGTAGTGTTGTAGAGCCTATATACATGAAAAATGTGAATTAGACCTTTTCAAACTAATTAGAATAGCTAGAAACTATGAGGATTTAAGATTTAATTCCCTTAGGTTTTTCATTGGCTTTTGGGGGAGGGTATTGAACATTGATCATCTTATTTTTAATGTTTCTAGGGAGGAAAAAATGACTTTTCTTAAACTACTTGTAGGGCTTTTTATAAAACTGGCCAATCCAGATACCTTAAGCCTTAAGGGGAGCTCTGAATATCCTAACACTTATGATAAAAGCCGAGTTCTGTGCTTACTGACATCCGTGTAATTGGAAAGCAGTCAATGGGGTATAGCTGTGGTGCAGGAATTATGGATGAGATGAATTTTCCCTGCTTCTAGACATAACGTTTTCCCAGGGTAAAATACGGACTTTTTTGCAGGCTTGAAAGGCACCCTTCCAGGCGGCTCTACCCAGAAAGCATAATTTGGAAGGCTTGAAGAGCTGCTTAGTTGCATGAAGGGTCCCTGGGCTCGGTTCTCGGCCCAGAGTTACTTTAATGAATAAAGGATGTAGACGTAAGGCGCCCATGAGAAGAGACGAGCTGCGGTGATTTGCAATGCTCGTGACACCAAGAGGGGGGTCGTTGGCTTGTATTTTTCTAGCGAGTACAAAGCAGGAATTAACACAAAGGAGTCCTATGACAGTTATTCGGAGCGAACGTGGCTTCTTCCTTCTTTGTAAATCGCAGGGGAGAAAAGTGCCCTTTCCTGCTAGGACAAGACAAACCTCAGAGAGGTCGAATTACCCGATTTCCCTCACAAATAAAACTCGAAGGGCCGAAATTAACAGCGCGAAGCGAAAGCCGCGCCGAGAGCCCCTTTTCCCGCCCATCTCGGTTTCGGCGCGTTATTTTTTAATTAAAGCCTCTCCCCCAGCCCCATGAAAAGCGAACTGCTGCGCCACAACGAGCAGGGGCATCGGCGTGGCGGGGGGACGCCGCGAACCGCCCGGCCCGGCGAGGCGCCAACCGCCCGCAGCCCCCGGGCGACCTGCCGCAGCCCCGCGGCGCGGCGGTTGGCCGTACCGCTGCCGCGGACCCTCTCGGTTGGGGAGGGGGCGGGGCGCGGAGGCAGCGCGGGGGCGGAGCGCCGCCCCGCCCCGCCCCGCGCCGGCGGGGCCGGCCGCAGTGCTGCCGGGCGGCTGGCGCTGAGCGGCCGCACTGCCAGCGCCGCCTGCTCCGCGCCGCGGAGCGCCGCAGCCATGAGGGAGCAGCTGAAAGGGTGAGCGGGCTGCGGCAGGTGCGGGCGGGCGGGCGCGCGCGCTGCCGCCGCCGCCGCCAGCGGCGGCTGGGTGACCGTTGGCGGGGAGGCGGTTGAGCGTCTCGAGCGCTCCGACTTCAACGGCCGCGCCCGCGCTTGCCCTGCCGCCTGCGGGGCGGGGGGGAGTTGAGCATCTTCTCTGAAGAGGGTGGGGAGAGGCTGTCGTACCTTGCCTTTATGATACCAAAAAGGTCAACTTTCTGCCCGCTTTCTTCTGGGAATTTGAAGCGGCTTTAAATTCAGTGCCTTTTTCATGAGGCCTCAGTTTCAGGGTAAATGCGGCTGATTGGAATGCGTGGGATACGGAGATGGGAATTTACACACGCAGGTGTATTTGTGCGTGGGTGCATGTAGGCTAATACAGTTAAGTCCTGAAGACGAGCCAGGAAATCACACGTGTGCCGGTGATAATAACTACTTTTGGGGAGGCTTGGAAGAATGAGAATTTGTTCTTTTTATGGCTCTTCAGGTCTCACAGAATAGTGGGATGCTGTAAAATGTTGCCTATATGGCATGTGGTGCGTCTTGTAACTGTGGGCATGAATGAACTTTCATTGAATTCTTTTGAATGTATAAATGCTTAGAGAAGTGTTACTTTTCCTGGTAATTCCATGTTTAGGAATCACATTTCAAGTCAGTAAGCAGAAGGAGCTGGGTGAGGGTTCCCTCCCAAGTTCTTTTATGTGTGTATTTTGTGTGCCCGTATCTTGAGGTCATGTGATGATGGTGTTCTGCAGCAGGTATGTTAAAGGACACATCTCCTGGCTAGGGCCGTAATCGGAGTCCCAAGCCCTCTTCCTCTGCCACGGTTGGGCTGAGAAGTGTTTTTTGAGGGCATGTGCCTAGGAGCTGGGGAAACAAGAAGCATGGGTGTGTGTAGGGTCTTTGACCTTTTAGCACTAAGGAGCTGGTTGAAGTCGTCGTTGTTTGAGCTTGGATTCGACAAGACCCTGCAGTGAAATTACTTTGGCAGAAGTGGAGAGGATAAGCTTTGCAAAGCAAATAGATCAGTGGACAAGTAACAGCTGGAGGGGCAGGCTCACCAAGCCTTAACAACTGAGCAGTAATCTTTGCCCGTGACAAAGTGTACAAAATAAATGTTTAACATCACTGAGAAGAAAAAAAGAGTTACTCTACAGTACTTGGCAGTTGGTATTTACCCTCCTGCTACCATTCATTTCCAATAGCAGCACAAACTTTTCATGTGTATTGGTGCTTCCCTTCAGCATTCTGATAAATCTCGCAAAAGCCAGTAAAACATGCCAAAGTCACATTCTTGCTGAAAAGACACTGATCCTTGGCTTAAACAGAAGTAATCTCTGTGCATAGATCACTGACCTCTAGATTTATAGATGAAAACAGTAGCCCTTTGTGAAGCACAAGGGAGTGCCACCTTTTTACATCACTGTCTAATGCTTTCCACAGCAGTAACTTGTTTTGCCCAAAGAATTAATGAAACAATGTAAAAAGACAACTGTTAAGTCTTTCTTGTGATCGATGTGGTCTGTTGCTGAAAACATTTTTATTTTAGATGACTGGTAGTATCTATTCATAGAAACAATTTAAGTTGTACCCAAACCTATTTATTTTGGCTTTTTGACAACAGTCATAAGGCAGCTGTGATAACCTTTTACTCATCTTAAGGCCAAAAGGTGAGGCATTGTAAATTGGTGTTGTTTGAAATTAAATCAGTTCAATGCACTGTGAAATTTTTAATTTCAGGTTTTTTTATAAGTGTATGCAACTATCTATTTATTGCCACCTAATAGAATTTCTTATTCCATGCACATATATACACACACTCATCTGGTTCATGCTGCCTTTTCAAATAAAGGGTAAGGAGAGAAGTGCAGCAGAATATTTGCTCTAATATCTCAGATGAAGAGAATGTAGTAGTTTGAAGCGGAGTGTGCGGTTGCAGTCTCTAACTGTGGACCCTGAAGCTCAGCAATGGATAAACATGAGAGACTGATTCTTAGATACAAAAAAACAGGGAGAATGAATAAAATCAAGAACAGTTTAAAAGGTTTGTGAATTTTTCAGTATGATATGTGCAGGAATGTTTTAATTTTGGGGGTGGGGGTCATTTTTTTTCTGCTGTTCCTGCTGCCGGCGTTGCTCAGAGGCAGTATGAAATGAAGGAAGAAGAAAGTAAGTCTATTTTATCCAAACAGTTCAAGTTATAACAAGGGAACTGTAATTCAGTTAGTGTGTCATTAGAGTATCATCTCCTGATTTCAGGTTTTCAATCCTGTATGGTATTAGCTCTAATGGTAAGGATGAGAGACAAATCTCTGTGCTTTTGGCAAGAACAGAGGAATTTGCACAGGCATAGTGTGACAGAATTCCCCACATACTACATTAGCAAGGATAATTTCTATGATCATCCTTTAATGAGGTGGTCCTGCAGTTCCCAAAGGGTATATTAAGTGAAGACCATGTTTTCATCCCACTGTATTATTAGTGAATTCAGTGTGCCAGTCACACCAGCACCTAGGTGTCACCATTATCCATTGCCGCTGTTCTCCTTTTCAGATCTGGTTTAAATTTCCTTTCCACCTTCACGTCTTAAGTTGGGTGAGAAAGAGGAAAACAAGCCACACTTTTTGCTGTTGTTATTGCAAAATCTTAATGGTTTAAAAGCTAATAATTAATTAGTTGACCTAAATGAAGAGACAAATTGAAAAATGTACCCTGTGAGCATGTGCAGTATTACAAAACTACTGCCTGTGTGTATTAATGTCTTAATATGTCCACAGTTCTTTGGAAAAGCATCTTGAGTACCTTTTTCTGCACATATTCGTACCCTACTTTAACTGCTGCCAGCCAGGAAGACTTGCACGACATTTCTCGTGTGTTTCTGACTTGCAAGCTATAAAGGGCCTTGTTCACCGGAGTTTGAAACTCTGGCAAACATTTTGCTGCAGATCTATTAAGGATGCTACAGCATTCCCAAGTGTGGTTGAGACTGCTTGGAACTGCTGAGCTGGCATTTTATTTTAGATGGTGTTCACAATAAGGGCTTACACACAAATCCTCCCCCACCAGTGCAACCCCAAAGCTCACAATTAAATGGCCTTTGAAAATGGCAAAGAGGCTTATGAAGAGTAGTCTCAATGGAATCTAACCTTTCCTTGAGCTGCACTTGTGTGCAGAATTGTTGATAACTTTCCGAGCAGAAAACGTTCAGTTAAGAGGCAGACGCTTTTTAGCTGGAGTGAAATAGCTGCAGCCTTCTTGTGTTCTGCATGTAAACTACCAGCAAAATCTGCCCTTACTCTTCACAGGCACACAACTTTTACAGAATTCTCAGTGACCAAAGTTCAGTTTTCTCTAAAACACTTGCTTTCTTGCAAGCGCTGAGAAGTGTACGGATGGCCGTCGAGTCCGTCTCTTGCTCTCACAGGACGTGAGGTTCAGTGATCTCTACTGAATTGCCAAGAATCATAATACAGACCTGATAGAAACCTGCCTCATCACCGAATCATTGCTTAGAAGGTGGCAAAGGCAAGAGTTAGGGTGAATGCTGACTTTACGGTTTTACTCTAAACAAAGACATACTTCCTTTAACTTGCAACTAAGTTTAGAAACAAAGCAAAGCGCGGGAGAATAGAAGGGGAAATTTCCCTACCCTGCAAATTCCATCTTTGTGACCTGTTGATGAAGTGAGGAAAGCATGTCCTGATGAAAGGTACACTTCTGAGGGAATTAATTTTATACATATCAAAGAAGAGCACACATCTAGCTGGCATTATTTACGTTAAACTATATGAAAACAGTTGAAATCCAGTATTTCTCTGGCAATGGGAATTTTATTTACAAGATTTTAGGAAAATCAATTTATATATTTTCAGGATGGTTAATAAATGCCATAAGCTTAATCCATGCACACTGAAAGTCACTGCTACGTGGTTAAGCCTTACCATTTAAAAAACAAATGCCAAACATACAAATATGATCACCCATGTAATGTTGAAGAGTGATTAAGCGTAAGTTTTCTACATCTGAAATGATCCCTTTTGTTCTTTTCTTCCACTCAAGCATCTGATTCTAGAATCCTCTATGAATGCTTGCTTACAACCCCTTTACCAGATATCTAATGCCTTTAAAATATTTTAATGGGGAATCAGTGCCTTTGGAAGCTACCAGATTGATTGTTACGGCGTCTAAAGTGATATAGCTTATCCATAGAGCAATCTGAGACTGCCAAACTAATTTCACAGGGAAAATTAAGCAGAATATTTTCAGAGCCTTCCTATAACTCTGTGCATGAGTTTCTTCTGTGTTTTGTTTTTTTTTTCCCCTCATCTTTACTTTATGTTTTGGCATACGAATCAATGGTACAGTTGCTATTCAAGTATCTGACAGGTACTTCACACATAGTATTTTAGATAACAGATGTGGAAAAATGATCAGCAAAATGCCTAAGTTTGTTTCACCTCCTTCAACCTCAGCCTTCAGTTTGACAAACACATTTATTTGCAATTCTGAATTTTTTTTCCTGTAGTAGCCCCCTTCAGGGGCTACCTGCCCGTAGGAGGTAAGCCAGGAATGTCAGGCTCGTGCCTCATGAGCTATTGCTGTAGAACTAATGTTGGGTGCTAACAAACTGCAAGCACTGATTTATGGATTTGAATGTTTGTTTGGTTCTGCAGTCCATTTACCTAAATCACAGAATCTCTCACTACAAAGTTCTTCTGCAATAAATATACTCTCTTCTGCTTTTCCTTCAGGCTGCTACGGTACAAGCAGAGGCTTATGGCAGCCAAATTTTTATGGTGTCGATGTATAAATTGAAACTGCTTCTGTTTTCCCTCAAAAATGCACTTTAACTGAGTGTGCTAAGAGCTTCAGAACCTCCCCTATATACCAAACATGGTAAGAAATTCAGAAACTCAGATGCAGTTGAGTCAGATAAACAGGTTTTCACTTTAAGCTACCAAGTTTCTGCATTTGAAAAACAGACCAATGTCAGATTACCTAATGTGATTGCAGCCACCTCCCGTTGCACTTCTCATTTTTTACCAATGCAAATAACGAGACTACTTTAGGTGTTCTAATGTCCTTCTCCCTGTTTCACTATCTTTAGCCACCATAATTAGGAAGAGAAGATGCTGAGGTTGAGAAGAGATTTTTCTTTTTTAATCTTTTGTCCAGCTAAAGCAACACTGTGCCTGCATTTTTCCTTAAGCTTATTGCTTGTCATCCCCTCAATTTTATTCTTTCTTGCAGTTATAGAGTAATATCTGGAAATCATTTATACATAGTAGGCTCCTGAATATATAGATGGGGCAATAAAGTGTTCACTGGGATCATGTAAATAGCCAGTCTTTTAGAAGAAAATTTAATCACAGTAAGAAACATGTCATGATTTTTCCTTTAGTAGTAGTGATGTTGAAGTGTTTTGTTGAAAACATTACCCCTTTTTAGCCTAGATTATACCTGTAAGGGTGTACTTTGGAAGATCACTGCCTCAAGAAGAACTCAAGGACAATTTGTTCTCTAAAATCTTATCATTGTATTGGTTTTCTAGTGCACAGTTCGTTACACAAGGGCATTCAGTTTGCCCCTTGGGTTGTGATTCACAGTCTCCTGGAGCTGCAAGGAGTGTGCTGTAGTGACTTTAGGCACTGTTCTGTTTCATATTTTCTTCCAGACGATGTGTGTGTGTTGGAACCAGGATATCTGCTTTTTAAGTACAGGGACTGCAAATGGGATTTCTAGCAACCGTATACTGCGCATGCATTTCAGAGTATTTTTTTCTGAATTCATATAGTCTTCTTTTAATATAGCTGAATACTGTGTGACCAGGACTTTAGTGAATATTGAATAGATAAAGAGATTTTTCTTTTAAAATTTTTCCCATTAATGGAAGCAGGATTACATTATTATTGTCATTAAAAAAAATGATAAAATGTGTAAACTTTGGAGACATGAGTTGTTATTACACTAACATTTTATTTCATTGCCTTTCTCACGCTCTGCATGTCTTGGCAACATGTTTTGTTGCAAAACTAAAGACTGCTAGCTTCAATGCAGAGATTGTCCAATTTACATTCTAGTCATACTGCAGAGTTTCATAACCCTGTTTTAGTTTTTTCCTGGCTTCCCAACAGCTCTGCTTCCTGAAACTTAACAGGGACCTCTAGGGCAAGAGAAAGGGCCTGGGAGTCCCAGGAACCAATAAGAGCAACAAATAGTCTTAAATAAGAAGAGACCATCAGTATGTGGGGTACAACACATTGGCTGAAAAAGCAGTATAAGACAGTGGCGATTCAGTGGACTGTTACATGAGAATTCAGTACAGATGTTTGGAATGAAATGAATGATTGCAGTTGTTGCATGTGGTAGCTTTTATACAACATACCTAAAAGAATAGAAAGCATTCAGAGTAAAACAGGTCAAAAAGACAATGGATGTCAATATCTGGTCAGAACTTCTGTAAATGTTGCTGAGAACAACAAAGAAATTTTTAAACGTTTGTCTTCCAATTGAATCGATGATCCATATGAAACAAAGACTTTTTTAAAATTAATTGATGTGATTGCAGATTCCCTAACACATTATGGCATAGCTAAATACTTAGAGTATTTTTAATGTTAGCAGTACTTTTAATCTTAATTTTTCTTTTAGAGTCCATACCTAAATATAACGCTTGAAAGAAGGCAATAGCGTTGAAAGAAGGCATATCTACCACTGATGAGACTCTCTCCTTTAACAGCCCAGGCTGCTGGTGGTATTCTAGGACCGTATTGTGATATGGACCTTGGACTGCTCTTTGTGCATTGGAAAGAGAAAATGTGGCATTTTATTCTACTAACTTTTATGTTTTGTATTGTAGCCATGAGACGCAAACCACCTGCTGGGATCATCCCAAAATGACTGAGCTTTACCAGTCTTTAGGTAAGACACATCTACCAGTTTTGTTTTTTAGGGGTTTTTTTTGAACCGAATGAATTGTTAAGACAAAGATTTCCAGGAGCAGTAAAATAAAATTAAATAAAAGTGAGAGGCTGGTGCTTGGATCAAGATTAAATTTTCTGTCAAAGAAATATATAGGGCATAATAACACATTTCAAACACGTTGTAGGTAAACTGATCTACATTAGCCTGTTTGGAATGTGCACTAGTTTTACTAAATAATTCAGGTGCATTTGCTGCAAATTCTTACTGAGAAAGACTGGGGCAGAAATTAAAAAAAAGTATAATCTTGAATCTTTTTACTCTCTAATCTGTTTTACAAAAGGCAGATGAAAAATCAAACCAGGCTTCTGTTAATGTTGACTTTTGGATGGTAGGAAGCCTGTTTAAACAATTTGCCAAACTGTTACCACTACTTTATTTTTGAAACACTTTCAGTACTTGAACGCGTGGCAGCTGTCGTGATGTCATTTTGAATACCTAAATTGCATGCTGATTATGACTTCAGATGTGCCTCTCTGATGGAGTTTTTTCAGCAGCTTTTGATTTTATTAACAGAAGGACATCTATAAGATATAGTACGTCAATCCATACTCTACTATAGGCTGTTTTGCAGACCATTTAATAGCTAACTGTTTCCTTTTAATGGTCCTGCTGATAAATAAGAGAGGGTATAAAAATAAGCTATTTCTCTTTAAAAGAAATATCAATGAATATGCTGCCCTCATAAAGGAGTCTACATCTCTACAGCAGAGGTACATAAACCACCTTTAAAAAAGTTAGCTCCAGTACCAGAGCGGTCCAGTCTAGCATTCAGTGCAGGCTTATTTACCTTGGTGAAAAATAGCTTAAATTATCTCCTGCTAAACTCTATACTGGCGTAATTAGACTGTTTGCAAGTATTGCTCAACTAATCTATTTCAAGCTAGCTCAGGTATCTCTGCACTGCACTGCGGTAAAGACGGACCCAAAATTTTTTAGAAAAACGATATGATAAAATGAAATGAAATAGTGTGAAGTCAATTTTTGCTTATAATGTTAGTAATGTGGCAGCAATTTTTGTTTTATAAATAATCCAGAATACTGCTCTGTATATCAGCAAGGGACGACAGAATGTATAAATTCAGGCTAACTGAATGCAAAAGCAGACGAGTGTTGACTTGCCACTTAATTATAATGTATTGCTGTGTTTGTCTCCTTTATATTTCTTCACTTAAAAGTGAGCGATTTAGAGGATCAGGACAAAAAGTGATTGTGCATGCAGACATCTCTTTAGTATGGTAGGTCTTCAAACAATTCCCTGTTAATTGAACCGCAATTCTGACTCTGCAGACTACTCTGATCTGGAGATTACGTAATATTTCTGACACTGTTACTGGTCAGACCTAAAGCTCTGTTGAAGCTGCTTTTCTTCTGGTGTTTCCCTGTTTCAGCTAGATTACTCTTGAAGATCAAGAAGTGAAGAGGGAGAGAATGCCCCGATGGGTTTAGGTCAACAGTTCAAAAGGTGGTTGAAGTCAGTTTGTATTTAGTTTAACTGAGTATTTTATCACTGTGAATGTCACCTGGATGTCAAGAGTTTAAGCCATCCTTACTGCTTAGAGAAGGAACATGTTTAAGCAGATTTTTTTTTAATCTTTTTCTTTTTTTTTTCCCCTATAAAATTCTGCTGTTTTCCTGTTCAGGAGCATGGAATGTCCAAAAGGGCAGTCCTCTCTGGCTAGAGTTTTCTTTTTGGGCTGGCACCAAGTGCTCAGTCATATGGAAGCAACTCTGGTTTTAGCAAAGGATGTATAACATACATTTTTTATTAATAAACTTTGATGTTCATATATGTGTACAGAACTGATTAAATGAAATGATTCTTTATGCATTGCCGCATAGGGTGAAGCTTTGATAAAAGTGCTACTGCATAACATATCAAATTATTTTATTTTTGAATTGGGTATATTCAATATTGCCTAACTCTCCTATAAATTTCATAATACAAGCATAACCCGTTTAGTCTTGAATAGAACCCTTAAAGTGTTTTCAGTGCTTTGCTTTGCCTCGGGTCAAAACGGTAATAACGGGATGTTTGAAGTCTTTTCAGACTGTTCAGTAATATTTTATCTGAAAAGATATTATTAAAGTTGATTTTGTATTGCATACTCATTAGATCCTATTATTTTTCTCCACATAAGGATCTAAATTTTGCTTCTCATTCACATAAGAAGCTATAAAGAGCTTAGCTATCTTTTTGCAGTATATATGCATTCTAAAAATACAGTAGAATACATGAATTTTACAGTCCAGGCAAATGCAAAAAAGTGCCTTTGCTGTCTAGTTTTCATTTCGATTTTTCCAACTCCTGCCCTCAGCCTATGGGGAATAATTCAGTTATGGGATGTAGCTCTCTGTACCTGCCAGATGTTTACTGATGTCTGTCTTTTCTGTAAATTTTAATTGATGCTAATATATCATAATTTGCTAGGGATCCTTATGTCTGACTTACATTTTTAAAAATTACTGAAAACTTAATTTTTTTTTTTAAAGTGAATGAGGAAAGTTGCAATCTGGGACAAGGTAACATTCCTCATCAGCCTCTATCTTTGAGCCACAAAAGGCTTTTCTGTAAAAAGAGGAGTAGTATTGGTTTTACTCTTCATGCATTTAGTTCACTTGCCTACTAATGACTGCATTATATTTTGCTAAAACAGAGGAATTCTACATTTTAAATTTATCATCCTTGACTCTTTTTCTGGTATGGCCAATATACTTCTGTTTTTGTGGGTTTGGAGGTAAATTAACTGGGAGGATTATTTGGTACTGATAAAAGAACACAGAAAGATGCTATGACTGGTTCCGTAACTGGTCAAGATTGTTGGTCCAAGAAGTCCTATATCCTGCCTCCAATAGTGACTGCATGAGGGAAAGCAGAAAGAAAGCTTAGGAATAAATTATAAAGTAGCCTGCCCATGAAGAATGTTTTCAAAGTCTTTTTGAGCTCATTTGCTGAAACATGGCCATTTATAAAGATGGTAGTAATAACTAAAATATTTGATATGAAATTTAATGTGTGTACCATAAATTTTTAACTGATTGATCTTATAAAAGAAGCTTTTGTTTTTAAGCTGTTTAAAATGCTTGTTCTAGACAGCTCTTTATTACTAAAATAGCCTACCAATTTTGTGAGTTTTGGTTAACCATCTGTTCCTGACCAAGTTGGGCAGTTTTTCACTCTTCCTTTAAGGTTACATAAAGTTATGTGAGAAGCTGCCAACAATAAATGACATGATTGTTGTTTCATAATCAAATCAGAGTGGCAAAAGGTAGTTGGAGTAATGGCCCTAGCTACATCATTTAATTCATCTACTAGATTTTGATTGACTAGTTATGTAAAATAAGAGCATAGTAAAAAAGCAAATGCTGAAATGGGAGAGGCAGCAAATATCAGTGATGTGTGAATCTGAGAGTCAAAGACTGACTGGGGCAAACATCCCCCAGTTTGGTTTTACACCATTATGAACCACTCCCCTTTTCTTCTGACTTCCCTCTGTCTTTAAACTATCAAGAACTGCTCCAGCTGCTTTTCTTTCCAAAAGCAGTTCCCCTGCAGCAGATCTACTTTTTTACTATGTTTCATTTATTTAACAGCTCCTTGCAAATTATTTTTTCCTCATTTTTCATGATGATCCCAGGGCAACACTGAAATAAAATTTGTGGTATTTCACTGTGTCCTGGAAAATTCAAGGACCTTTGAGTGAGGGGAGAGACAGGAGGAGCAGAAACCAAATAAGTCTGGGATTGCTTAATTTTTTTCAGATCATCTTCCAAGTGTGAACATTGAATTGCAGACTGCTTAGCTCAAAATGATAACATTTTGTCTGTAACTGAAAATGAATCTAACCTTTGTAATGATGGCCCAGCAAAACTTGGTCTGTTGTGTCATAATGTTATGCTGACTGGTGTCTCCCTCCGCCAGCCTTCCCATGTAATGACAGTATGTGTTTCCTCAAGATGCATTAGTGTCACTGTAAACAATAATTCCAACAGCAGGATGCAGTCAGAAATGTTGACATATGCATCTGTTAATCTCTCCTAATTCACCAAGGTAAGACAAGAGGATAAAAAACACCCACACCCTAGGAGACTGCAGTGTGCTGCAGCTGGTGGCAGTTTTCTGTTTAGTTTGGGCGGTAGGGGAGGGGAGTTTCTCTGCAGAATATATGGAAGAAATGTCTAAATTGCTTAATGTAAGACGAGAGAAGGCTGAAAGGTACCTCCACCAGGCTGTTGCCAGCAGCCACCGTGTTGATCCTGTGGGTGGCTATTCTGTACAGTAATGTGAGGTTTTAACTCTGACTGGAAGACCAAGGTAAATAAGCATTATTTTTTTAGTTTGTGTAGTTTAATTTGTCCTTGTGAAATGCTTCCTGAAGAGGCTGAACTGCCTCTCTCTGCCATAAAAAATACACATTTGTGTTACAAAACTATTGCACTGTGTATTGTTTTTCCCTGAGATTTTATTCATGTCCAGCTCATTAATTCCCATGTTTGCATTAATAAGACATGTGCCTATCACACGCATCAAACATCTGTTTTTATACTGAAATCCGGTGAGATGATGCATATAGGCTTAAAAAAATTGCTTATCTTTTGATGTAATTTTCAAGCAAATCATAATCTGCATATCAAATTTTAATTTTCATTCCAGGAAATAGAATTGTTTGGGTTCTAACAACCTTGAATAATAGTCAGACCTAGAGCATTCTGTCTTTCTATCGGAGCATGATTGTCTCCTATATAGACATACTCCTAACAATCAGTGCAGATAACTATGGTAGAGACACCTTAATTTCCTGCTGGGCTACCAGTTAGCAGTATTTAACCTTGTGTCCCCAGAAATCTATAGCATAGGTATATTAGCAGTGAAAATTACAGAGAGAGCAAAGTAATGTTCTTGGAATACGTACATGTGTAGGAATGTTTGACTCAAGAGTATTACGCTTTTGGTTTGCAAACAGGCACCATTCATTAATATTTTTGAAGCTGCTTGTTTGCTGTTTGTTTATTTTATGATATTTCATGAGGGCTGCATCTAAACTAGCATGCATGGGAGTGCTGGTGAGCTTCTGACTGCAAAATCTAGCCACATTCCCAGCCTATAATGGGGTAAAACTCAGGTCTGCATCATACCCCCTCTCTTACAGTTCTGAGCTTGCAGGCTGAAGAAAAGCTGTGAGATGCTGAAACTAAGTTCCCAAAAGCCATGTCAATTGATCAGATCATCAGGATGCTGGCACATGCTGTGTCGTTCATCCACTTCTTGGTCTAGATGCAATCAGTAGCAGTTTGGTGCCCTGTGTATCTTCTACTTACTAATTCATTTGCAGAGACACTATCAGCCGTTTTACCCTGTGGGACAGTTTTAGTACAATGTACTAGCATCGCTTCATTGAGAGTGGCTAAGCTATATGTCTGTATATATAAAAACAATGTTTAGCGTTATTTATTCTCAAAGCAATGCAGACGATAGCATTAATAATTATTGTCCTAATAAAAGAGTCAATGGCTAAGACTCAACTGATATTAAGCAGTGTTGCTTGATTAATTTCTTTCCTTTGTGCGTTTGTCTCATTTGCATTTTTAAATTACAGTTCCTAAAGAGGTAATATATGCCACTGTAGGGTGTCATTAGAAGATTTATGTAAAGGTTTCGTGCAGCAGGAAGAAACTGAATATTCTCATCAACTGGTCAGGGAATCTCAGCTACATTGAATCTATGTGAGAAGAGACTTCTTGAAAAGACAAAGTGCTATAAACCTCTGATGAAATATGAAGACTTAGTGGTAGTGGTGAAATTATGGCCTATTCGGGATTGTACAGTAAACAGTTTTTAAACTGTGTTAGGTAGGCACTGTCAGCGACAACACTGACTTGTTATTCCCAGAATAGTTTATCCACTGCAGGCAATATATTTATGAACAGCTATTTGAGCATGTCACAAGCTACAGTTCAGTAAGACTTTCAGATTTGGGGGTGTGTCAGTGTAGGTTCCCATTCTTCCTTGCAAATAAGAGCAAAAAAAACCTCCGATAATTTTACCAGATGAGGATGAGGATTTGATGAGGGTGACCAAATGAGGGTTTGACCTGGTGAGATCCAGTTTCTTCCTTGAAAGAAGTTAAGGTGTTGTAATATTTTACTCTTGAGATACAGTTAGTGTCTGAAGCATGTAAACTGCTCTTTTCAGTTTAATGGTAGCCAGGCAATGAGAAGATTACTGTCCATAAAATCAGGTAAAATGATTGTGTTTTGTCCTCATTGATTAAAAAATAATTACAGTAATATTCAGAATAATATAAACAAGTAGTTCTCTTTCAACTAAAAAACAAAGTGGTTTCCAGGTTAAAAGGACTCTCTGAGATGCCTTCTAATTACTTTGCATGTGCAAGACAAATTATTTCCTGCCAAAGGTTGTTCAAATAGTCTGTCTCATCCCAGAGTGTTTAAACACTCAGTCAGATTAGTCTGTGTTAGAGGACAGTATGTTATCAAATGAAACATCCTAGTCGTTCAGCGCTCTTAGCAGCTGGAGCAACTGTAGAGTGATTAGTCTTTTCAAGAATGACCATGGAAAGCAGTTCAGTGATAATACATTACTCAAAATCTATTGTCTGGATCATAGATGTGTGCTACTTCAGAATAAAAACAAATATTCCTCAAACAAATATTGCTGGACACTAAATCTGTTGTTGAATATGTTCTTAAAAGTTTACTGTCCTTTAAAATTTTAATTGCTTTTAATGTTTTAATTGCTTTTTAATTGTTTTTTGATACTTTCCACCTCATTTTGATCAATAAAGGTACAGGAACATGTTTTAAATATTTTAAAAAAAAAAATTCCTATGTAAAATCTGAAAACTGAAAGTTAGCTTTTTTTTTAATAGTAATTTCAACATTTTATTTGTTGATGTTGTGTCAGCAGTCAGTGAGACACTCCAGCAGGTCATTTGGATTTTTGATGAAAACTGCTGAATACTTCTCAAATAAGAGTGATTTTTACCTGGTTATTCACTGTTAGAAGGATCTGCTCTATGTAGTTACTGCTATCCCTGCAATACCATGGAAATGCAACATTGAAAAGTGCATTGATGATGCTGTCTCAATTCTTTTGAGGATGAGTGTAACCCCTGTGTTCTGGGTCTCCTCTCATGCATGCAGAATTACGCAGAAGAGGTTATGATTTAATTGTCTAATTGTCTTTCAGTAATATTTCTGATTTTAATTCTTGCTGTTAACAGTGTGGAGTCCTTTTCATTAAGTCATATGCGTAATAAGGGCATTAGTTCCTGATGAATAGTTTGCAGGCAACTGATAGACATGGAGGAAATCAGTTTTCTAGAAAACCTTCTCACTTCTGCCTTAGTTGCCATGAAGATGCTTGTGATGTTTATAACAAAAAGAAGAAAGTAGTCAAAAGCACTTTCCCTAGTTTCTGGGAGTTGTTTATGCTTAAGCACCTTGAATTCCTTCCATGAAGACATTTGAATGACTGCTGCAAAGGACGTATCTGAGGTGGAGCCTCCAAAGATCATAGGGAGATCTCACTGCTGTGCTCACTGCAGCAGGAATTGTTTATTGAATCTGCTGCTCTGTAGAGATGAGCTGTAGGTATCTGCCCTGTCTTACCGTGCTTTTGTAACATAATCTTAGAACTTCTTCCCTAGAAGCATTTATACCCCTTTGAACAGAGAGTTCATCTTGGCTGAGTGACTAAAGAACCATGATTTCTTTTTACTCCTGCATGTAAATATTAGTATCGTCAGCTATTCCAGTGTGTTCTCTTCCTCGATCTGTTCCTGTCCAGGGACCAGGTAACCTTTTCCATTCTATGGTTATTCAGAACCTAAGCAGTTTGTGCTCTCAAGCATTTACATTTTTTTGATTTACATTTGAAAGTTACTTTGAGCAATGAGGAATAGGGATGGGGTGTGATATCATTAAAATGATCTGCAGAAGTCTTATACCTCAAGGGCTTCTCAGACTTTGAATCACCTCCTTCAAGTGATGAGACTGTGCATTCCTCCTCTTAGGAGAGGGAGGGAAAGGCTAGAGAAAGGTATGCTTTGTATACATAATTTTCCTACCTGCTCAGAGATTATAAAAGCTCTGCAGGTAACGTTTAGTGGGTCCTGACTGTTTAGTGGGTATTTGGGAGTGAAGAAAGCATCAGATTTTTCTCTCAGGATCCGGGAAAGAAAAACCACAGGAAAGGAGAAACTACCGGTGTTTTTATAGGCTCTCGAAAGATTGCTGCTGTTTGTGCTTCTTCCTCCCTCCTTCACCTCCACATGTACTCAGTAGTAATGTTTGATTTCCAGCCAAGCAGAGCATTGCCTTACTGTAAACTTCCTCCATTGCTGTTAGCGGTGACGCTACCACTAATGCTACCAAGTTACCAAGCTGCGTTACCAAATCTGATTCCCTGTCAATCTTTTCCCTAATCTTACTGAAGCTTAGGGGAAGTCATAGGCCAGCAAGAGAAACACTTTGAGCTCAGTAAGAACAGAGGTTTCCTGTTGTTCCTCCACAGAGCAATGCATTATTTCCAGCAGTAGTTCAGGATGAAGAACAAGAACTCTAGTTGTTGGAGCTTCATAGGAGTAGGAAGAAAAAGCTAAATTATTAAGATTGGTGGGGGGGAGGGGGAAGTTATTGAAACAGGGGAATTCTGAGCTACGTGACTAACTCTGACAAGGTAAGGTGGAAAGGGAGAGTTGCTAGTTAAGCAAATCCTTAGGTGCTGGTCTCTCCTAACTGATGGTTGTAGCTACCTTTGTTTTGTAGGGGATTTGCTGCTCTACCCTCTCCAAGAAACAATTTTCTTTTCTTTGTAGTCCAGCTCAGAATTTGACTTCCTGTCTTCTAGTTGTAAAATGCTAACACAGTAATCTTTCAAGAGCCATAAAATCTTTTATTAGTTGGAGATACTTTTTTGAATTTAAAATAACTAGACTGTGCCATTTTTGTTACACGGTAGAAATGGAAAAATAGGCAGCAAATAGATGAAAGAGATAGACACAAACTGATTGAGAGTGAGGTCAGGCAAAAGGCTTAAAATAATCCCAAATATAGAAGAAAAGAATGAAATTAAAAGGTAAAACTGCTGAGTCTAAAATCTGAAGGAAAGATGCTGCATGGAATGGCAGCAACGTAGAAAATAACTGTCTTCACCAGATAAATCTTTCATTAGGAGCATGAAGGTGATGGCATAACAAACACAGATGGTGAACAGTTGACATCAGAACAGTAACTGAGCATGAACTAACATTGAGAGTGGGAAAGGAGATGGAGGAGGGTAGAGGCATGCTTTCCCTATATTGGGCCTCCGCATTTAAAGCCGGAAGCTAGCATTGCTACTACTTCTGCAAAAACTGAGATGAGGGCTATGAAACTAGCCCTTGACATTGCTGCTAAGAAGTGTCTGCACGATCTTGGTGTAGATGATCAAGAAGCAGTGTCCTTAAGTGTGATAAGAAATTCGGTATGTACTAAATATATGGTAACATACACTATAGCACTTTCAAGACTAAGTGACTTCATGAATTGTACTGTCTGCCCTGATCAAGGACTGAAATGTGTGTAATGTTTCTTAAAATGTAAATTATAAGTAGAAAAACTTTTTCAGAATACTCAGTTAAAACGTAGGGAATGCTTATTCATTTTTATCAGATTCTAGCCATAATCTAGTCTGTATTAACCTCCAACACAGTTAATTTTGCCGAGTCTTACTTTTAACCAATACAATTGTTACTTCTGGGGTTTTTTTTTTCTTTTCTTTTCCAGAATACAAGCGCAGAGTAACAAGGGTACAAAATGAAAATGAAATCACAGTGCACTGGCAAGGGACTGCTTTATTAATTTGCCTTCAAGACAGATTAAGTTACTTTATTGAAATTACACAGTTTATTCTACCCCCTATTAAGGTTTCTGGACCTGTCAGGGTTACTGTGAGAGAGAGTGCTGGCACGAACAATACACTAGAGAACTGCTTATTAGAAAGGTGTATGGAACTGTGCAAAGAAAATAAAAATTGTATACAAAGCTGAAAGTTTTCCTCTTCTTTTGTAAGACGTGCTGTTTTAGAGACACTTTTCAGGTTTTATTTAGGTATGCAAGACTATTGAATTATTGAACCTCAAGTAATTCATTCAGAACAGCTTAATTAAAATATATTTATGTAATTGAACCTATATTCCCTCTGCTACTCAAACTTGTACAGCATTGTAAATGATACTAGGTTGCCTAAAATTCCACTACAGACAGCTTTAAAGAAGCTCAATGCATATACCAGCAAATAGTTGTTCTGTGTTTGTCTTATTTTTCATATTATTTTCATTATTCTTTCTCTACTCGTGGAGACAGCTTACTGGGCTAAAGAGACCTTTATTCTGAGCTAGAATCACCTGTTTATGTTCTTTCTGTATTTACATAGTAGTTCACATGTTCAGAGCATTTTACAGAATCGTTTAGGTTGGAAGGGACCTCTGGAGATCCTCTAGTCCAACCTCCCTGCTCCAGCAGGGCCCTCTAGAGCATATTGCCCAGCATCACATCCAGACGGGTTTTGAGTATCTCCAGCGAAGGAGACTCCACGACCTCTGTGGGCCACCTGTTCCAATGCTCTGTCACCCTCACAGTGAAGAAGTTTTTTCTCAGGTTTAGGTGGAATTGCCTGTGGTTCAGTTTGTGCCCGTTGCCTCTTGTCCTGTTGCTGGGCACCACGGAGAAGAGATTGGCCTCATCCTCTTGACACTCCCCCATTAAACATTAATGATTTTCTCATCATTAATGCTGTAGGCCCCACAGGTTTCATCAGTATTAGTAAATTAAATGCATTCAGGAATGTTCCTGGGCACTGAAACCAGCTGGCACATAACATCCTATTTTTATACTAGTAAACTGTTAAATTACAAGAGGCCGACCTGTCTGTTGGGATGGCACATTCTAGTACCCAAGAATATCTGTGCCCAGGAATTATTTGGATAGTTGATTAAAGAACCATTGAGGCCTGCAGGCACCTCTGGAGATCACCTGGTCCAAACCCCTGATCAAACAGGGTCACCTGGAGCAGGCTACCCAGACCCTGTCCAGGCAGCTTTTGAACATCTCTAAGTATGGAGACTCCACAACCTCTCTAGGCAACGTGATCCAGTGTTCAATCACTCTCACAGTAAAGAAGTGTTTTCTTGTGTTCAAGTGGAATTCGCTGCGTTTCGGTTTGTGCCCATTGCCTCCTGTCCTGTCACTGGGCTCCACTGAGAAGAGTCTGGCACTCTTGACACCCTCCCCTCAGATATTTATGCAGATTAGATTTCCCCTACTGAGCCTTTTCTTCTCCAGGCCGAACAGTGCCAGCACTCTCAGCTTCTCCTTGTGTGGAAGATGCTCCGTTCCCTTCGTTATCTTTGTGCCTAAAAGCATGCTGGGGGCATTCTCTTTTTTTAGCGGTATGGATGGGGCTCGATGTAGCACACAGGAGTGCCTCCAGGCACTGCTCACATTTCTGGTGCAGGTGTCCTGTAATGTCCCTGCAAGGCGCCACCAATTTCATTTGGGAACAGTACCAGTTCATTTACTTGCTCTCAAAACAGTAACATTGAGAGTTTGTGTTCTCTTCAGTGAAGTTACAGCATTGCAGCTGTATGTGATTAGTTTAGGTAGTTACTGATCTACTCACACATACACAAGCCATTTGCCAAAATTACGCACTCACTTTTGCCTCTGAAGTTTGAGTCTGGACAATGCAAGCAGTGGTATATCTGAATTGCGGTGTAGAGAGGCGAAATCTCATTGGAAGTGAATTAGCTGAGGTACTGGCAGGAATTTGTCCATAGTAGCTTTGACCTCGCTTTCAGTAAATTTATCTTCGTTCTTAGTGTAAATGGGTTTGTCCAAGTCTGCTCTCATCAGAGCTAGAGCAAACATATTAGAACAAACACGTCTTCTTCAGTCTTTCACAGATGCATATGGAACAGAAAGATACAAATACAGTTTCCTGGACATACTTGGTCCAAAACACATTTTGACAAAAATCTCATCTTTCTTTTTTCAGTTCTGTCTAGTGTTTGCTTTTTGGACTATTGAACAGTTGCTGTGCCTTGCTCTGGAGATAACCATTATTCAGTGCTGAATAATGTTTACGTAGCTCTTACTTAGCCTCACAAATGTAGAGGTGTGTGCAACTGGCTTGATTTGACTGGTTTGGTCTGTGGCCTGCCTTTTTGTTCTATAATGTCCTGATTTTGGAAACAGTGGGTAAGCTCTTTTCTGTTTAGTGGGGAGTCTTGCAGGCGTTTGATAACCACATTAGAATGTTATAATAAAAATCTTGTTATATCATTTATTTCTTGTCAGTTCTCATTCCTTTCCTTGCTCCTCTAGCTTATCAGCGCTATGCAATTTCAAAAGTGCACCTGAAAACTTACCTAGATGAGTAAACTGAATTATTGCCAGGAATATTTTGGATCTCAGAGCGTGGCATGGCCTATATCGATCTAGGTAAAAAGTACAACAGTTTGGTTGTTTTTTAGATTTTTACTAGTAGCTTATAGGTGCCTACTTTTTTTTCCTCTGCTGTGTAGAGCTCTCTTTTTCAGCTGCCTAGCAAGCAACCTTACTTAATACATCAGACAAAAAGGGAGGAGTTTCAGATTCTTATCTCTGTTAAAGTAGCCACAATGGGAAAGACTGTGGTATTCTCAAACAACACTCTTCTCATCACTGCTGTTGTCATTTCAAGTACTCTTTAATTTCAGTGCCTTTGACAGAAAGGGAAGTAACACTTTAAGACTTATACTGTTTTTCCTTGGAAGGATTGACAAGGTTGGAGGGTATTTTCTCAGTGCAGTATAGTTTCTAACATACCCTTTTTTCTCTGTTTTGGAACCATGATTATATGTTATAGTTCCACTTAGTAGCCTCTTCTTGAGTCTGGTTATTTTTCAGATGTAAACCTAATTTAAATTTGAATATTTTCCCCTTTTAGCTGACCTGAACAATGTCAGATTTTCGGCTTATAGAACTGCCATGAAACTCCGAAGGCTGCAGAAAGCCCTCTGCTGTAAGTATTTGCCTGTGTATCATAGATTGTAATGAATACTTTATTACCAAAACATAAGCTTATTTCCAGCTTTCAGAAGTAGAAAAGTACCCCCGGAATGTTTACTTATTGTATGAAACCTTTCACCTGCTCCCATCATTTTGCACATTCCTTACAAAATAAAGGCATTAGGCAATCCCAGATCTGTCAGATATAAGATGGAGACAACAGATCAGAAACAAAGTTAACATTCCCTACATATTTCCTATCTTTACATTCTTTAGCCATATATTTTCACTATACTCATTACTAAAGCTGTGTCCTGTGTCAGCCACAGCTTTGCAGCTCAGCCACAAATGGGATTGTACTCTATTGATTGGTGAGAGTTCTGATTAAATAATAGTTGAATCAAGTTGAATCTTGAACCCTAAAGGGTTATTGCCTTTAAATGAGATCATTAAAAAAAAATTACCTTCATTTTTCCACAACGAAAATATTATGCTCAAAAATTCTCTTGTCGGTCATACGTTAGTGATGTACCTGTTTTAACATTTTAATTCTCTCAGCTGTGTTATAGTATTCTACCTGTCACTTTAGTTACATTTGCTTTTTTAGCTTATTGAAATTTGATTTGCTCATAGTTTCTTGGTGGGCCAGTCAGCTACGAAAGCAAACAGTTCATTAGGTGGTACCATTTGAAGGGTAATTGAAATATTTTAACATTCACTATTTGGAGTTTAATTGCAGGGTTAAGATTCTGAGACAGTTGCAAATGCCTAAACTGTTGCTTTATTTCAAGTTGAGATTTGTACTCACATGCTTTCTGGAACTGTGTCAAACCTCAGTATTTTTAAGCATGTTTGCTCATGGGCTTATAAGGATAGGTGAATTCCACTAATGAACAGACTTAATCTCTGGCAGTCCCACATTTATAAAAAAAAAAAAAAATTAAGCAGTAATTGAAAATTCTTTTAACATAATGAAAGATCTCAGTGAGAATTGGAAATTCCTGTATCCAGTGTTTTCAAGCTTGCATAATTTTGTCTATCTGTCAACGTTAATGCAATGATAATGAATGAATTTGGATAGCTGACGATCAGAAATAAGCATCTTTTCATGACACAGCACTCCCCACACAATCATTGTGGAATGGCAGCAAAGAGAAATTGGAGTGCTATGCAGTGCAGAAATGTTCATAATCAGTGCAGCACAGAAGTAATGAACTAAAATTTTTACGTGATAGGTTTCTGTAGCTGGCAGTGCACAAGTGTAACTAGTAGGCTTTTATGACTAAAGGTGCGGACCCTAAAGTGCTTTGCATCCCAGTTTATCCCTGATCGTACCGCTGTATAATTCTGCAATTGTCGTGGACTATACAGTGTAGAATTGTAATTATCCACTGAAGTATATTGTCTTTGCACTTGCGTTAAAGATTGCATTTCGGCGGATTTTCTGAGAACAAATGTTTTCAGAAACACGCTGTGGCGTTTACACTGAACACTCTAGTACATTCTTCATACTTGTATCTAAGGTGAAGTATTTAAGGAATTTGGTTAACAGTCTGCTCTTACAAAGATTTTCCCTTGGAGATATCATCATTGTACTTGTGTATTCTGTGATTTCAATGTCATTTGTGAACTCAGTTTAATTAGGTTAAAAAAAGTCATTACTGAATTCTTATTCTTCAGTTTGGCACTAAGAGAAATAGAGCACAGTTGGGTCTCAAGGGTCCTACAGATAACCAAAAAGACCCTGAATTCTGGTTGAAATAGTTGCTGCTACCAGCTCAGCTTAGTTTTTATTTCAGCTTTAAAATTGCAGGAGTGAAAAAAAAAAAAGAGGAGAGTATTCTTCTCTGCAAACTTTATGAAAAGCAGAATAATATTGTCTTCCAAGGAGTTTTTTCAAGCTCTAAAGGTCACAAAGGTCTAAAGGTCTTAGACCTTTCAAGGTCTAAAGCTCGCAACAGAAGGCCTTTACTTCAACTGTAGTACAAGAATGATTTTTTTAAGTTCATAAATCAGCCTGATGAACAGTAAGACATTAGGACATTAAACATAATGAAGACTACGGAAAATGGTAATCCTTAACAAACAAGTGATCAAGTGATTGTGCGTATTGTGTTACCATAGGAAAATCTACTGTGTCTCTCTATCATCCCAGCCTTCCAACTTATTATGGGCATATCAGGTATAACTACTGCCCTGTTGGTTTAAATGTATGGTTTCCTTTGATAATCACATCAAAGCATGCTGACTTTCTTGTTTTACTGTCTTTAAAAAATCTGATCTCTAAGTGCAAACCACATCTGAACATTATGATATCAGTAAATGTGATGTATTCACAAACTTTTATTGGAGATGCAGCAAAAGAAAATGTTCAACAATTTCTCTGTTAGGTTTTTTGTTATTTTATACAGACTAGATTAAATAGTTTTTAATGTATCGGCTAACAGCATCAAGTTATGGAAGGGATGAGCTTATATTCTGGGAGCACCATTCCGTTTTGCTTAAGTTCAGTATGCGACCCTCCATAGCATATATTCTCTTGCCTGATAATTTTCACTTTTGTCCTTCAAATGGATAGCAATTCAGAGTCATCTTTTATAATTTTCCTGCGTTCTAGACACAGGTTGGCCTAGATACAGGCATTATAACTTTTTTTCTCTTCCCTTAGAGGCCAAAGAAATATTTACATAACTGACTTGCATTTCAAAATAGCCTCGAAGTTTCTGCTTACACACATTTTAAAGTCAGTTTCAGAATTCTCAATAGAAAAAGAACACAAGTGTGACAAAGAATCTGCAGAAAGTACAAAGCGTAAAATGGTATGATTTATTTTAATTAAAGCTTTACAAATCACTGGGTGGCTATGAATTTACAATTCTTTAATATATATCTGACTGACTGGGTTTTTCTTTCAAAAGGCTGTCATTCATGGAACCTCCGTATGTGCTTCCAGGAAATAAATACACTATTCCTGGTTCTGGGAGAGGCCCTCAATATTTTCCTTTTAACTTTATGGTGAAGATCCCAGAGGAACTTAAGTTGGTGAAGGCCAAAGCCACTCTCCTTCCCATAAAAAGAAGTTCCCTGGGGCAGAACTTGGTGGCAAACACCTTGTGCTTGTTGTTAGATGAACATGTATCAATAATTTCAAGATAGGACAGCAGGTTGATTAAGAGCAGGGTTAAAGATTTTTCAGATGCTGCTGCTTATTAGTGTGAAAAGCTTTCAGAAAATGGAATGACCTATGTTTAGCTGTAGTTGCATGTATAATTAAGCTGCCATCCAGATGCCTGAGGGGTTCATTTAATTACCGTTGTTTCATTGTCTCAAAGGAACTGAGAGTACAGCCTAAAGCTCTGAGTTAAAGGTGTTGTGAAGGCAGTGCTGTATTTCACATTTTACTAATAAATTCTTATTAGAAGAAGAGCATCATTCTATGACACTTTGGAATGACGCTGATAAATATGCTCTTGTTGGATGTAACTAGTAAATTAAACACAATATACAAAAAGAATTTTTTTTAAATAAATACCTATATGCTGATGTGGAAGAATAACATTCTAATCAAGCCTTCCACTAAACAACACATACTGAGTTAAATCTCCTGGTATAATAATAGGAATAGCATTCCAAGCTTTCCTTATTTGCTCTAGCAGTGGGTTTTTTAGGCACATAGGATGAGATTTTTCAGAAGTGCTTAAGGGATTTAGTGGCAGAAGTCCCTACTGATTTTCCAGGAAATTTGTATTCCTGAAATTCCCTTGGAACTTGTGAAATCCCAACATAGTGTCACACAGTATTATCCAGCAGCTAAGTGTGCAGCTGAAGTATTTTTTCTCTCTGTTAGGACACAAAAGGGCCGATTTAATTCTTGGTAGTGATCTAGGGTACTCAAGTATGGATTTGGCACGTCCTTTAGCTGGTCATAGCTCTGAAAACTTCCTGTATGGGGTTCTGCATTTAGCCTCTGCAAATTTTTGTGACACTACCAAGAGATGTGGCTTACCAGGGCTCAAAAAACCACGTTTTTATTCCAAAGTTACTCCAACAGCATCTGCACTTTAATCTCTCCATTGCTCACCTCCTGGAAATTCCATGCAGGGAATTGTGAAGGGTTTACATATGGCAGCAGGAAGATCTGCATGGATAGTCTTATTTTTCTGTTTTCTTTTGTTTTGATTCCAGTTTTACTTTATAAACCAATATCTCGTAACTCTCTGATTTGATCGCTTCAAAAGTGTGGCACTGCTATTAGGTATATCATAGCAAAGTTCTTTGATCGTAGTAGGATTTGTATGCACAGATTAAGAATAATTACAGACTTGATAAAGGGAAGTTCTATTTTGCCATGGACATCCAAATTACAAATATGTCTGAACTTGAATTGGAATGAAAATCAAAATTTTAAATATCCATGACAGAAAACTCTGTTGTATGTTGACTGAAAGGCTTTAAATTTGTCTTACTCCATAATGCCACACAGATATTCCTAAGCGTAAATGCTCTCCAAAATTAAAACTAGAGCATAGATCATTTAGCGTTTCTGGAATCTTCTTTTCACTGTTCTTACCAGAGAAAAAATAACAGAGGGGTTAATCCCAGTTCAGCTGTGATTTGTTTGCTGTGATATTCCTTGTGGAATTTGGTTCAGTTAAGATTGCTTGACTTCTATAAGAAATGAATGGCACTTCTCAAGAGAGTTGATGGCATGTACTATGCTTAGGGAACATCCAGTGAATGCAGTAGTCAAATACTAGCCTATCCGCAGGCATATAAAACATGACATATATTATTTTTACTTATGTAGTAACTTAAGTAATATTTCCATAGAACCTAATAGCTTAATGGGTGCTTCACAGCTAAAAATGAAACAGTTCTCTGATTTATAAACATTGCTGACTGAGACCACAGCTGAATAAACAGTGCAACTGTAGGAATCTTGGAGCCACTCTTGCAGATGACTTTCAGAGGGCATGTAATGGTATTGGCCAGGTATGCAAGCCAAGCAATTTGTATAACTATATTTACTTTTTAGGTACAGGTAATAGAACTACTGTTGCTCTTCAACCTTTATTGTTTTCTTTTTTATTTTTATTTTAACAGTGGATCTCCTGAGTCTGTCTGCTGCATGTGATGCCTTGGACCAGCACAACCTCAAACAAAATGACCAGCCGATGGATATTCTACAGATCATTAACTGCTTGACCACTATTTATGATCGACTAGAACAAGAGCACAATAACCTGGTCAATGTTCCTCTCTGTGTGGACATGTGCCTCAACTGGCTGCTGAATGTCTACGACACGTATGTATGGGTACTCTAAACATACCGCTCTGAAAAGCTTTCCCAGTATTACAAGGGGAAGGGGTAAAAGGTAATGAGCTGTCTTACTTTATTACAGCATTAATGGCTTGAAGCTGAAAAGCCAGTAGTTGAAGAGAAAATTTAATAAATCTAACGGCTTAATTATTGCATTTACCTAAATCAGTACAGCCCTTGATTAGGCTTACAATCCCAGATTTATTATGCTAAGCAAGGAGAGAACTGGAAAACAGAACTTATATAAATAAGAGTTTTGCATTCAGAGCAGTTCCAGGGCTGCATCTCGTCATTGCATCACGTCTCTGCAGAGCTCTTTTGAATGTATGTGCTAGAATACCTTCCTCTGAATAAAGGAAGAGAATTATCAAGAAGCAACAATATAAACAGACTCTCTATGTGTCTGTACTTCTGGCTGCTCAACCTGTTCAGAGCCATCCCTTTTCTATAGCTTTCAATCTATAATCTTTGCTTAAAGTTGAAAGAGGCTCATCTGTAATATGTTTACAAGCCTTAGCGGTCAGTAGATCTGAGAAATTTTTCTTCTAAAATTTAATTTCAAAAATGTTACCTGTAGGTAGGAAAACAATGGAGTAAATTCACCTTACGAAAATTTATGAGCTTCCCTATTTAGTGGGTTAATGATTCTGCTCATAATGCATAGACAATTTCTAGCACATACCTTATATGGTAATTTTGGAATAAGCTATTTTTTTATTCAGTGAGTTTAGTGGAAAAAAAAGTTGTCAGTGGAAGTCTTTATGTGGTTGTTTAAGGCTCTTACCAGCTACCTTCAGCCAGACGTGCCCATTATCATGGCAGAATAATCATTTACGTTATAGAAATGGAAGGGCACTGGGCAATTGCTGTATTTGCATTGGCACTTTGAACTGCATTGAAGTAAAGTTCGTAACGTGGTTTTCCCATCCGCCATTTATCACAGTACTGAAGTGTGGATGATTACTTGCAGAAAACCTGCAGATTTTTGCACAGTCTCTTCCTGCGGGATCATTCTCTGAGAAGACAATTGTTTCTAATATCATTTGCAGCAGCTGTAGAATCCTGTAAAGCAGATTGCCCAGATCACGCTACGTTTTTATGTAGTGTACTGGTAGTAGAGAATGGAGCTATATCTGTTTAACGACTTGGTTATATTTCGTTAATTTGGTTTGCCTTTCACAGAGCTCAGATCCAGTTTTAATTTATCATCAAATATAAATAAGATATAAATGAAGATATCCACTTAGTAGACAAACATGCTGGAGATGTTATTCCAGATCAGTCACATCAGTGGCAGAGAGGGAAATAAAAGTAATTCCACACGCTGCTCTTAAGCTGGAGCATCCAGTTCAGATTTTCTGTGTCCAGTCTAGTTTTCTTTATGTTGCTCTGTGCTGAGAAGTACAGCATTAGAAATTACAATTGGCAGCCTCCAGGCAATTCCCTGGGTATGCTAGGGAACTGTGTGTTGCCGGACTCAATGAAAGACGGTGTTTTATGTGTGAGGGAAGCTCATAGCTATTTTGCTGAAATTGAAGTTTGAATTCGGATGGTAAGACAGAAGACCTTGTATTTACATGTGTTTAGTTTTTGTTGTAAACTTAATAGACAAAGATCAACCTAAGTGCTTAGTAGTATTGGAGGCATTTTTAATTAAAAGTACTGAATTTTTGGTTTTCTGATAATTGAAAACTGTCATTTGTTAAGATATTAATCAAATTCACAGTCAGTGGCTGATCTAATTATGGGCGCAGCTCTGCAAATCCAGCATGTTTCAGAGTTGTTTTAATTGATCAGTCACTCATGCTCTTTTGCAATAGCATGCTAAGTTATTGGTTTGACATGGGAGGAGAGCATACGGAACTGAACAACTCAGGATTCGTGCAGGTTCCAATTAAATATGCCTTACAGGGAAATAATCATTCTACATTCATCTCCTGTATAATTTGCATGAGTTGAGTATTCATCAGCAGGAATTTCTCAGGGCACAGATGATAATTAATTTGGAAAAGATTTGAGGGAGAGGAGTAAGGATAAAAGAATAAAGGAGCAGAGGGCGGAAAGCATAGGTAAGCAACAAATGCTTATTCATGATTAAAAACACAAGATTCTTTAACAAAAGGGTGTAAATTCTAAATTCTGCTTTGTCCACTGGTTTCCATCTGTACCAGGGTTCATAGGAGTTGCAGAGGATATATGTGAGCAACTGAACACAGTTGACTCTTTCGTAGATGCTTTCATAGGATGATGCTTTCATAGAATTAAAAAGAAGACGTACCTCTTGGCTTAATGATGCAGCCTAATGCATGAATCTGGCATGCCTGTACATGATTTATCTTATTTCCTAAGGAGTTCTTACTGGTGACATTGCAAAATGGTTGATAAGGCTCTGCTTTAAAAAGGCATTTGTTAGACATTAACTTCCTATGCCGTATACGTCTCATTTGCGGTAGACGTCATACATTTGGAATGCTATCAGAAATAAAAGGGTTAGGGGAAGTCAGCAACAGAAAGTAAATTGAACCAAACCTGAGTGCTGAGAGAAGATCTGAAGGTTTGTTGTTGCATTGCCTTCAGTGTCCAGGATGATAAATTCTTGTCACAGTCACGTTTCAAATCAATGGTAATATCATAGTCACATTACAAAGCAATAGTAATTGTGAAAGGAAGGCTAAATAGAGATAGTACGTGAACAGATGTGGAGTTACCTAAGGAGGCCCTTTAAACTGCTTTGAAAGAGTTTTGAGTATTATGAGGAGGAGATCAGAAACCGCAATGTACTATTAATGACATAATAAATTCTATAGTCTGCCACCATTCTCCTGATTTTTGGGCAAGCTTAATTATTGAACTGCACATCTGCTTGCTCAGGCCACTGTTTTGTGCCTTGCTACGCGTTGCCATCTCATATGAGTCAGGGTAAGGTTGACAGACAGTAAGCAAAGACTTTCTAAAACTGACCACCACATCTCGTTTCTCATTAAAGTGAAGTTAAATTGTCTTTGGCAAAAGGGATGATTTCCTGTCTTATCAGGGCCCTCATCTGCTCTGTGAATAGTTCAGCAGCAATAAAGAGAGTAGACATTTTCAGATAAGTTTAGGGCAAAGATTCTTTATGCTTACTTTCATCATAAAGAAGGACAAGAGTAATTATTTCTGAATGAGATCATTTCTAGTTGAATTGATACAACTACAGGATTCAGTTAAACTATGTCTGTGGAAGCACAACCATATTTTATATTTGGATTCTAACTTACATAATAACAGTCAATATGTACTATGCAAAATGATTTTTAGTGAGACTTTATTTAATAAGGCTATAGTACTATGTTAAATTTTGTTATAGTGAGCAAATTATGACACACAAGTATTATATTATTAGCGATTTTTTTTTTTTTTTCATTAGGGGCCGAACAGGAAGGATCCGTGTCTTGTCTTTCAAAACTGGTGTTATATCCCTGTGTAAAGCACATCTGGAAGATAAGTACAGATGTAAGTTGTGTCATTTTCTTGATTTTTTTTTTTCATTTTAATCTGTGTTTCTTTTCTGTTTTCATTTCTCCTATTTACTACGTAAACATTTAAATAGCACACACATATTCTCTTGAATGGTCTAGATTCACAGTGTGTTAATTTGTTCTACATTGTATTTTTAAACTGTTTTTTGCTGTAGTTTCAGGCAGTTTAGTACACCTACATAGACAAAAACACATGCCCACATACTTGATTGGACAAATTGAAACACTGACATTTAACATATTTCATAGAAAGGTGTTAACACCCTTTTACTGAACAAAGGAGAAGAGAAAACGTATAAACAATGAGATGAAGAGTCAATAAGAAAACCATGTTGATCTACAGGACATCTTGCATTACACCACTTTAAAATATATTATCTTTTTTAAATGATTTCTACGCTGGGGTTAGAGCCTTATTATGTACATTATGCTTAAACAGAATTCTTATCTTTAAATAAATAGTAAAGGTATGCAGCACACTGAGTTTTTGGTTTACTTTTTTTTAATCTCATAACTACAGCTTCCTATATTTGTGTGTGTGCATACATTAATATAATATTCTGCATATTTTAATGGACCAAAATCTTAAATTTTCAAAAACATTCCACTTGAAGTTAGTATATGTTTCAGTTGACTAAGGAATGAATGAGTTCAAAGTGAGGCTGGAATCTGGAAAAGATCTGCAGATAAGAGTAATTTTCAAGAGTAACTTTGTGGTTAAATTAAATGGTATCGCTTATATGTATGTCTAACAACAACAACCACAAACCTTCAAGATTTGACCCAATACCAGTTCTTCATCAATTATTATTATTTTATTGTTTTACTACAGAAAGTTGATGAAAGCTAAAGAAGAAAACAAACAGTTCCAATAATAGAGTTTGTGCATAAGAGTATAAAATTGGATGAGATTTTAGAAAACACTATGAATGTCACAGTTTAGGTCTTTTAATGTTTCATGTGTTTTTTGTAGAAAAGTATTTTGGAAATTTTTTTAAACTTACCAAAATTTATCCAATACAACTATATAGGTATTCTTAAAGTTTTTCATAAAAATGATACTTCACTGAGGATTATAAAAGTTATCATGAAAAACATTTGTTCATATTCTTATAATCTCCTGTAGTGCATATGCATCATAATGTAAAATCCCTTTTTAACATTGTAAAACATTCTTTGTAGCTTAATGATGGGAAAATTAAAAGCTGAATGGTTTGTGGTAGAGGAAGGGATTGTTTCTGCCATGCTGTGGTCTGGCTCCACCATCAGTACCAAAATCCTACAGCTCTTGCACTGGTACTATTGCTGCATGTATCTGATGCGATCCCACCCTTTAAATTCTCTCCCCTCTCATCTGTCCAGTGGAGCAGAGTTGGTTCTGATACAGCAAAATTCATCAGGATTGCAGAGGCAATGGAAGGATTTTTCCCAAAATTACACATTCTAAGCCTAGACTTGGCAAGAGTGAAACTCTTGTAATTTAAAAGTAATCCTTTCTCTATCCATTCCTGTGTTCGTTCCACGGACACACAGAAAACAGATGTCAAACTACACTAGGAGAGTTATCTCAAACAGTGCTGGAGCAACCAAAGAATTGTATCCCTGGTATAGGGTGAAATATTAAGAAGACTCCAAAAAAAAAAAAGCATATTATTCTTATGCTGGCAATCTCTTTTCTCTTTCTTTCTCTCTCACATTTTCTTTTTTTAACTCTTTGAAAAGTAAGCAGAATTTATTCACGTCATGTATCATCAGTGGGGATATTACCAAATAAATATTTCGGTTAATACTAACCTGATTTTTCTTATTATTACAAACTCTAAAACCTCCTCAATGCATATGTAGCATAACTAATTCCCACCAAATTAAATTGAACTTATGGAAGGATGATGATTTAGTCCTGTAAGGATTCTTTTCTAGAATGCTGTAATAATAGAACAGGACTTAAAATGATGTTTCATTTCAAAATGAAAACTTAATTACTAGCATTCCCAACGGATGGCAGGTTCGGTAATATTGTAATGTTTTTCTTTCATTTTAGAAATATTCTTGGATTAAAAGACTATGTTATATCGAAGTTAGGGAATTCTTGTTTTCCAGATCAACTCATCACCTGAAGAGAATTGGTTCTCTGAGTTGTATGTTTATAGTGAAGAGTTGAAAAAGTACCATATGTTGTATGAGATTATTTTACTGTTAAGCAATATTTTTGAAACATTTATATTGCTGTGGAACAAAGATCCTGCTGTTTAGGTAATCCTATTACAGCATCATAACTTTTATCATCAGTAATGCCAAAGGCGTTATATTAGAATGGTCTTTCTTCACAGGTGCAAGCCCGTAACGTAATTAAAATTACCAAACTGAGCCAAACTGAAGAGGAATTTATGTTCTTGTCCATCAAGGCTGTTTACTGCACTTTGCAAGCCTTTGAAATGGAAGTGAATTTCTGCAGTGTTGGCTATATCCCACTTGTCATGCTTTAGCACCGGTGGGTGTCCTTTTGTTTCCCCAGACCTGTTCAAGCAAGTGGCAAGCTCCACGGGCTTCTGTGATCAGCGCCGGCTGGGGCTCCTCCTGCACGACTCCATTCAGATCCCCCGGCAGCTGGGGGAGGTAGCCTCCTTTGGTGGCAGTAATATTGAACCGAGTGTCCGAAGCTGCTTCCAGTTTGTAAGTTTGTGTTTGCTCACTTTTAACTGTTTGCTTTGCATTCCCTTTTTGTCCAGCCTTTCCATTTCTGAGAGGACTGAAAATATGGAGGAAGGATTGGGGTTCTGAGGGTTGCTTAGCAGATTTTTTCTCTGATGTATGAACTGTTTTCTTCGCAAGATGTATTTGAATTAGTCTGTTTATTTGTAGGCCCCATCTTCACTAGAAATGTAGCAGTGATGGAAGAAGCCTAGATGATGTGGTTATCCAGGCAGCATATAGTTGCCGTGAAGGCCTATATTGTAACTGAACCCTACAAGTGGGTTGTCTTTTGTTATGGCAATATCAGGTTTTATATTTTTCTACTGCCAGCAGCAGATTACTGTTTATTTGCTGCTATGTAGATGGACAGCAGTGGTTAATCTAAACATTATGCATGTACATACCAATGAAAGCCAGGTGCCCAACAGAGTGATAGGCCTGACTGACTAAACTGAAGCGTCAGCATTAGTATTGCTTTCAAGGGGTGACAGCACCCGATGAGTGTCATTGTTTGAAGGAGTAAGGCCGTTTTTCTTTAAACAGCGCTAAAAGAATTTCTGTCCTGCCTGATGAGGAATATGCAATGAAGTCTAGGCTCTTTTTCAAATTGTTAAGTTATTTCATTTGGGGAGGAAGAGAGTTAAGGGAATTATTCATCTTTCTCCTAGCCAAGAGCAAAATGCAAAAGATAACTGCATAATGAAGAGGTAGCCAGCTGCTCATTGTGTGAGTAGAAGGGGAAGCTGATGGTGGTAACTCTCAGTGCATCTTCTACATGACAATAGGAGAGTGGGTGGTCTTAACTCCATTTCTTGGTCTCCTAACTGTCCCCCCCTTCCTTTTTTTTTGCCTGCTGCTCAAATTTCATTATGTAGCAGTTTTGGTTCTCTAATAAGTAAAACATTGCAAGTGTTTTCAACAAATACTAATGGCTGGAAGTCATCTTCAATGATAGTGTATAAAGAGAATGGAATTCTAAAATGACTACAAATGTTGAGTTGTGATTAGGCATTTCTCTTGTTCTTTTCTGTATTTTTTAACTCCTTTTGTCAAATTAATTCTACAGGGCCTATATTTTTCCAGTTCCTACGTTCTTGTCTTGACCTTTCATAGTTCTGGTCTGCCTTTGATGCCTTTTCCAAATGAATGCTTTATAGGGCCATATCCAATGGGTACAACGCTGATAAACTGCACAGTAACTTTGATAGCTAGGCTAGGCCCTTCTGTGGCTTTCAGAGACTTGTAAAGGAATTCCATGCTAAACTTTTAAATGAGACCAACGCAAAATGGTGCCACAGCAACTCCGCAGTCTGAGCTTATAGGTCAAAAGGTTGTTTGTGCAAGTGACCTTATGAATTTAGGAATCTGTGGATGCCATAATGTCCCTTTTCCCAAGTGAATGGCAGCAGCATTTACAAAACTGTACTGAAAAATGATGATGACTGTTGACCTTGGAATCTTAAAAAAAAAAAAAAATGTTTCTGAAAAGATGACAGGCATTCTGTGTGCTTATATTAAGAAAAAATCGTAGAGGTGAAAAACTCTAAAACAATTTTTATAAAATAGAAGACTTGGAATAAATGGTTATTTGAATTACATGAGTTAGCAAAATTGTCTTGTTACAAATAAAGAAATGCCAACAAGCTGAATGCTATACTGCATCCATCATTTCTGGATTCAGCCTAAACACAACTAGGCACAACCTTTGACACGTTCATAAATGAGAACACTGCAAAACCTGGGGTTTTCTTCTCTTCCCTGCAGTAAAAAATAGGTGTACTTCTCATTACCTGCCATAAGAGGAATTTTATCCTCTATTTTTCCTCCAGGTGAAGCCACAGTTTTATCTTGTGGAGTGGGAGGATTGTTTCTGACCTAGGTCCTAACAGAAGAGAAGGAAGGCTAGAAAGGGGGAAGGGAGGCTCAGGTGAGGAGGGAAAATACTTGGCAGTGAGGGAATGTAGCAGTGATGGATGAAGTCCTAGGGAGAGGAGCAGAAATTCAAATTTAGGACAGACATGTTGGAGCAGGGGGAGAGAAGGAATGAAGAAGTGGGAAAGTAAGGGCCTGCATGGAGAGCCTGCCATCAGGGAGTGAGAACAATAGTAAGAATAATGGCAGGAATAATAGTGATGAAGGAAACAAAGAGCTGGGTGGGAGGAGATAGGAAGGAAATAAGCAGTCGAAGATGGAGACAGAGAGAGAAATAAGGAATTTCCAGGAGGAAGGGAGAGGGGAAGCATAAAGATCCTTTCCGTGTGAGAGGCACTACAAGGCCCTGGTGTTGGGAGGACACGGAGAGGCCTCAGAGACTGCCAGGGAAGGGGCAAAGCTGGCCCGGGAGGGAGGCATGGAGAAGAGCGAGTGAAGTGTAGGAGTGTGAGGAGCAGTGTGCAGGGGTCGCGTGGGCTCCCCTGGGGCCACCCTGAGCTCAGCCTGCGGAGGTGCAGGGTGCTGCCTCGCTTGGGTTTTTTTCTCATTTCTTCTTTTGCTGAGATATGCTTCAGCACTGTAAAGGGAGAAACAACACAGTGAAAAAATAGGCAGCACTTGCTTTCTTGACCATGACTTTTCATACCTTTCCCCTTTTTCATTTCCAACCTGATCATAGGCCTGCTAAAACTGTAAAAGTTCTCAGAGGTGCTCTTGGTGTTTAACTCCGTATCTGCAGTACTTCTTTGTACCTGTCTCCACAGTGCTTTCTCATACTCTTACGTTACCATCTTTTCCTTTTATTGAAGTGAAATAATTTAATTTTTAAAAATAGTGGGAAAATTACAGTTTATATTATTATGTCTGAACTCAATGTTAAGTCTTTCTTTGTGCACCCACAGCGAGGAATGGGGTTTTTTTCAGATTTTTTTTTTCTTCTCGTGTTGATAAGCTAGTAATAACTTGCAGTCACGTCAGAGTCTGCAACAAACGTGTGCTTCAGAAGTCACTCCCCCACCCCCCTCAGGCTAGGTGCCCTGGCAACAGCCTTGTCTGTCATGCAGAGCAGCACAAAAAAGGGGTATTTACTGTTCTCGGAGATAACAGGGGAAATCTCTCCTGGTTTTTGTTTGAAGTACAAGTCCTTGGGAAGGGTGGGGGAGGGCAGCCTCGTTCTGTCAATATACCTGTGTTCTCGGCGCTGCTCTGTGTAACAGCCTGTGCAAAGGGCAGTAAAACGCTTACTGCTCCTACAAGTGCATTCTTTGTCCTGAGGAATGAGTCTTTTTTTTTACTTCAGGCCGCTGCTTTCGTTTAACTTTGCTTCCACTAGCATTGACGCTTGTCTTTTACGGGTGCCTTTGTGTAAAGAAAGGTACTAACGTTAACTGTGGGGAGAAAAAGGGTAGTATGGGACTCGTGATGTCTTTCCCACAAGGGGGAAAACGTAATTTATGTTTTGAGCTTTTAAAGAAAAAATATCTCATGTGAGAGCAAAGTGTTTGATCTAATGACCATGTGAAGAACGTATAGTTTTGCTTGGACTCAGACTGCATTATTTTCATATGCAATCTATAGATCTGTGAAAAAGCCAGTGAATTCAGTACACTATTATTGTGGTAGGCAAGTAATTCCTTTAAGATATGTAACGGTTACATTTTATTTTAAGTAAAGAGGATAGCAAAGTGTTGTGAACTAAGGGGCATGTATTTAATCAGAGTGGAAAATTGTTAACGTGCTTTCCTTGCATGATACAGACAGGACGTAAGTACAATATTTACATCACTGCCTTTTATGATTGTCTGTGACACTGGAACTTCAAGAGGTGAGAGCAAGAGACAGTTCAGCTCAGATTAAAATGTTTGTTGCTATGTCCCAATAAAATTTTGGTTATTTGATTCCTTGTTATAAACTGTTTTATTTATGTTTTTTTCTGAAAGTGTACCTGAGAAGCGTACTTTATATGAAAAATAGTACAGATGAAACTAAGGATGAGTAAGATATGTAGTTATTTCATATCTACATTTAAGACCTTATTTCATTGCATTTTCACAGAAGAAGATATTTTAATTTTGTGTTGTACAGTCTTCAGTTCTACATTTGTACTGATGAGTGAACAAGAAAGATTGGCAGTAGAGAGCAGTGCTTTTTCCAGTCACTTAAATATGTATCCAAATTCAATGTATTCACTCAGACAAACAAAAGCCAAATTAGGGGTCTGCAAGTCTTTTTTAGGTGGAATTTGGTTATTGCAAATCCTGGGCTAGGACCTGATACTGACTTTGGCCATAAATGTAGTATTTTTATTTGGATGGGCAGTTAATTCGAGGGAGAGGGCTGAGAGGCTTTGCTGTGTTGGTTTTTAAACAGGTAGGGAATAGTAATACTTTCTATAATAACTATAGTTCTTGATAGATGTAGAACTTATATCAATATGAACGTAATGTGCACATACAATGTTACTGTTGAGAGACTCGCTCTCTTTGTGCTTTTGAGAGATCCAGCTCGCCCTTGTTTCTACTCGTTGGGTATTTCTTCTGCTCCTGGCTCTGACACAGGAGAGCTGGCCTAGGGGAAACTAGCAAATCCTTCCTCAAGCTGTTCCGCTGTAAATGTCGTAGAACAGCACTTCTCTGGTTTTACCTCAGCAGGATTTTGTGAACCTGTACCTGACTTTGGGAGGCACTCATGAAGAGTTCCTCAAAGTGAACTGGTTTAAAGAGCTACTTTGATGTGATTCGGGGAATGGGGAGGGACTGTGTTTTGCAAGTGGTGATAACATAGTACTGTGCAATAACTCAGTCCTGAGTTCACTTTTTTTATTTTATTAGTCCTTGCCAGAACGCTAAAACCTTTGATTGGAATAGTGCAAGTGTAATGCAAGGGATCAAAGTAATGATCTTAAGCATTTGCTCCGAGAGTCAAGGCAGATTTGAGTGGTTTGTATCACCTAAAGTTACCTTTATAGTAATGCTCTCTTTGTCGACCATGAAACAGCATTTGCCTTGGAAACTGTAAATTACTGACTGTTGTCTTCTTATGGGGAGAGCATAAACGTATTAGGGAAACCATTCAAGAATGGAAGACAAGGTACACCAGGGTTTGGCCTAACGTTGGGGAGGCAAGGCTTCTACTCAAGGCATGCTTTGTGCTTTTAAACTTTAGTAAGTCACAAAAATCCTGTTCCTCAGTTTCTTTGTCCAAAATAGTATTTACTTAAACTAACGTGACGCTTTCCATTCTGCATGGAAAACACCACTAAATTAATAATGTTACTTTGTTTACAAATTATGTCTTACACTGCAACTCCAGAGAACATAGCTCATCAAAAATTTTAGCAGAAATTGCTGTATTGTCTGACTTTATCCAAAAACATATCGCATTGTTCATAAAACTTCCAAGAGTGTATTTTGCAGCATATTTCGTGTTCTGGCTAGATATAGTTGATATAGCACAGAATATTTTTAAGAATACTAGCTGGAAGAAGAGGAAAAAAAACAGGAAAATTAAACTCCTCACTACTGCATAAAGATGCAAGCACCACCCAACTTCCCCGTTTCCTCATTCTTTCTAGAAAATAAATACTGAAAAGCAGATGTGTGGAGTATAATGAATTTGAATATTTCCCCACCACCACCAGTAACAAATTGCTATTTGTAAGCTGGAAAAGGCTTTATGAATTTTACTTTATGATTCACTCTATTATTACCATAAAAATGGGAGTTCCACAGAAATGTGTTCAAGAAAAGAACCATTAAGATTCTTTACAGCTTGCTCTTGTTGCTTCAGATATGTTCTGTATGAATTCAGACTTCTTCCCTTATGTAGAATCTTCAGCTGCTGCCTTGACTGGATTTAGAGATTATTAAAAAAATTGCAGGAGCAGCTCAGTGAATAGTTGAGAACTGTCTGTCCTATACTGTCTGACCCTGATCAGTTTTTTTCCACCTGGCTTTAAACCTTCATGTAATATAATTCAGAACCAGTTTTGATACATTTTAATGCACCTAATCTCCCTGAGCACAAGTTTTGTACAGCCAGGATGCAGCGCTCTGGATAGGCAGCTATGGGGACTTGTAATCAACAGTGAATGCAAAATTAAAAAAGGTCTTTGAATGTTACAGAAGGTCTTTCATCACAGCAAAGTTTTCCCTGCAAATTGAAAGCAACTACAGACGTACAGAGTAGTGCTTTAAGTGGCTCATTTTTATTCTGTCGACAGCTTTCACTGCAGCGTTTCAATACATTTCACGTTTTCATAGCATATTTAAGAGATCCTCGTAGAATATCGGAAATTTAGAGGAGGACCCTTGCATGCAAAATGTAGTCCGCTAGTTAAAGTAACGCTTTTCCAGTTTAGTTTCTGGCTGATGCTGGCTCACTGAGTGATTCAGGGAAAAGTCAGCTCCTCACCCCCGCCTTGCCTGCTGTAGTTGCTCGCTGAAAAATAGACATCGAAATGATTGCATTTTGTAAATATGTCTTCCTCTTAAGAGAGTTCTAGAATTAATTTAATTTTATTGAATTCATTGATGTCCTTCAGTGGAAGGTAGTATCCATTATTCTGTTGCCAGTGCTGGACTTTCTGTACTTTTGGTTTTCGCTCTGTGGTTTTCCCCGGAGGAGGAGGGTAGGGGACATGTGCTACCCTAAATATTACAACTAATTGAAAGGCCAGAGGAGTAGGATTTGATGCAGAAGCTTTCAGACATATTTCAGTATATTAAAAAAGATTATTCTCATTTTGTACAAGACGTGTAGTGAATATTAAATTGCAAGACATTTTTATCTCAATGTATGATTTAATGATTTTTACCCCAAACATCCAAAAAGGATGTGTACGACAGTACCAGAAATCCGTTTATGTGGATCTTAAACATAGTCATAGGAATCTGTGGATGGTTTCCCAAATTAGCATAAATATCCCAAGAAGAAGACCTTGATCAAAAAAAACCTTATTTCTATTCAATCAAAGTATTGCAGCAGCATTTTAAGTCAATTTTAATGATGCAACGCATTCATCAGAAGGTATTCTAGATTTTTTCATTTCTATTGCCAGGGGTTCTATCTCAAAGAAACTTTGTTTTTCTCAGTTTGAAGTTACTGATCCAGGTAATTGGTTTATCAAAGTTTATAAGTAGCGTTCATTTAAAAAAAAAAAAAAGCCTATTTATTTTTCCATATAGCTCTTTCCTTTAGATCAGTTATGAAAATTTTTCTCAAAATTGGTTGCTAATGTTCTGCCAATATGGTATCGCCATTACCTCATTGGTCACTGACTCCTATTGCTGTGTGCTTCTTGTCTGTTTACTCTTTCTTGTTTTGTATTGTAAGTTTTGTGAGGTAGAAATTATATTTTGGTTTTGATGTTTGAACAGTGCCTGATGTAGTAATACTGTTTTATGACTAAGATTCCTGGTAGTTACTGTAGAACAGATATATACGCTAATTACAATGTATAGATATGAGGGGAAGAAAGCAAAGAAAGAGGACTGCCAGCAAGCTGTAATAGGCTCTTTTGCTGTTGGCAGAAGAGCAAAAGTGGGAGGTAGTGGAATATGAGACTAAATTGTATCACATTCTGTGGGACAAAACTGTATTGTGTTTTCAGGCAATGACAAGAAATTGAAAGGTGAGTGAAAAGAGGGATTTTGAGGCACTTGAGAAGGCAGAGAGAGTTTTCATGTTCAACGGCAGGCTTGAAAAGTGATTTTAATGATTTCGTTAGATGGATGCAATTTGAAGGAAGGTCAATATGATGATGAAGGATGTTAAAGAGAAAAGAATTTTGATCAAAAAACATGGAATTTTGGGGGGCTTCAGAACACAGATGGTGTTTTTAAAATGAGAAGTGAGAAACAGTACTATGCAAGTGCAGATAAGAGAAAGGAAAAACCACAAAATCAGGCATGAGAGATGATCCTGTAAGTGAAGATTCTCTCTGTGACAGCATACATGGTAGTGCTGTCTATTGTAATAGAAAATAGAGAAACAGATTTGAAATGCTAATTATAGAGTTCAGTTCCTACTCTAAAGCCAGGAATCTGGAAGTTTTTCTTTTTCTTTTTCTTTTTCTTTTTCTTTTTCTTTTTCTTTTTCTTTTTCTTTTTCTTTTTCTTTTTCTTTTTCTTTTTCTTTTTTTTTTCCAGGATGGGTGTACTAGGGGAAAGCTGGAAGAGGTTCAGAGAGAAGGTGTGCAGTATGTAGGAAATTAATGGGTGGAACTGCTAATTAGCTGGTAATACACAGATGAATTGCGCTCAGCCCTTGAGATGAATTGTACTCAGCCCTTGTCTTTCTCTCCCCTCTATTACAGGCCAATAATAAGCCTGAGATTGAAGCAGCGCTGTTCCTGGACTGGATGAGGCTGGAACCACAGTCCATGGTGTGGCTGCCGGTGTTGCACAGGGTGGCTGCTGCTGAAACTGCCAAACACCAAGCTAAATGCAACATCTGTAAGGAGTGTCCAATTATTGGATTCAGGTACAAATGAATTCCCCTTCTACTATCCGTACTACTGTTTAGTAAATTGAGAGCTGTGTTTGTTTCCAGGCAAATCATGTTCCTTGATTTTATACATGTTGTTCAGAAAAAAATAATTGTGACAGGGCAAGAAGAGGAGAGTGACACTTAAGATTGGATGAAATGGTACAAGAGTTGAAGATCAGATAACCAAATCAATTTATCAGTTAAAATTTCACTTCCTCTCAGTCCTGCTCGTGCTTCGACCGAAGCATTGGTAGATGACACAATTAATACGATTTGCCTTATGTTCTACCTGTCCTGTAAATGCAATTGTATTTTCTGGATTGGATCCTAATGAATTTCTTTCTAGTATGGTATAAAGCAGGGAGATGATCTGAAAATTTGCAGACACGTAAAGATACGGTGCGTTTTTCAGAGAAAGAGAATTTAGTTGGTGGAATATTAACCTGGTATGCTAGAGATACCATTATATTAAAATCATGTCTTTGTTCTGATTGTATTCGAGTTATCTTCTGTAAGCACCACTTACTTAGCAATAATATGAAATCCTTGATTTTGAAATGTTGCTGATATATTTACATATTTGAATAAAAACCGTGGTTATGTACAGCAGTGAATAAGGCGGTGTGTTGTAAAATGGCTGTATGTCGGTATGCTTGTTGAGAATCCACTTAACAGCTAAGGAAATACTCACTTTCAATTATGGTTAGACTTGTTTTATCACTTTGTTTCTTAATAGCTTCTTTGTATGGTTCGTGTCCTTTTTATTTATGATCTTCCACTATTGGCGTTTATCCTTCTGTGGTATCATGTTGTTTTCAAAGAGCTTTTTGTAATTTTGTTTCTAAAAACCAGCTAGACAACAGCAGCAGGCAGTACCACAAGCCATCCTTTTGCTCTACATGGGAGAGTATGAATGTTCCTTTTATATGTACATATAGTGGGAGAGTGCTTTTCACGTCCAACTTTCTCCTCTCTAACTCCACAGGTAGCGAGATACATGGGAAATAAAGAACATGTTTTGTTTTGAATCTGAGTTTTAATTCTGCAGGACTGTTCTCTGATCATCTAAACTCATCTCTTTCTTCTTTTATTCCCCTTGAATATCTCAGCTAGGAAATGATAAGTATTACTGAAGAGCTAAGGGCGTGATGTAACTAGTTTAACACATCCACAAAGTCTAACTTTCCTGCTCCCAGATACAGTCTATGAAACTACTGAATTACTTACAAGGTTTTCATAAACAGTCAAAGACAAGTAGATAGAATTGAAAAATGCAGCACTTGGAAAATCAAAGGATGGCAAGTGAATGAATAGTCTCAGTAAAGAACTAAGAAATGGGAAACTGAACATGGGAGCTGCGTGCTTGCGTCTAATTTTACTTGTCTGATCTCATCTTTCTCTTAAATCTATATAACAAATCTGTTATCATGATAGTTGAATCTATCTGTCACAGATTTTTTTCTCTGACTTTGCAAGTCATTGAGCTTCTGTTTACATACTTGACAAAAAGATACTGTATTGGGAGGCTTTTAGAAAGTTAATACTGTAAGCCTCAGTACATGTAAAACAATGCTCTTTTGAGGTTATTGTGACTGAACTGCTTAGCGTATCTGGAACAAGACAACCCTTATGCCTCTGGCTCTTTCAAGCACTTCAGTATAGCAGATGCAATAGTTAGCTGTCTCATAGAGTTGATGAGACTAAATAATGGCCTGAAAGTGCACTGAGATTTTTGCATGGGTGGAATTCTGTACATGCAAATTATTTCGATAGAGATGCTAGCTAGCAACTACACCAACCAATTCTTAGCTTGCATGCAGAACATAAGAATTTGCTGGAGTTACTTGTTGAGAAAGGCATGACTGACTTGAATTTTATTTGCTCAATAATTTCTGTGTCAGGAATCATGATGGAGACGAAAAGGAATGAAGTTAGGATCGCAGAAACAAAAAGCCTAGCAGTATCTTTTGTATGAGAGAGGATGATTCCGCATAATTCCTTATTGTTGCTCGTTGTTAGAAATTTTGTAGTATGTATTATTTTTTTTCTAAGATACAAATCTTTGATAAATATCTGTGCTTCATTGCTCTCTGATGGCAGCAATACCTGACCCTCTGTAGCTAATGAACACTGTACTGCATTGTGCATTGTGTGACGTCTCTTACTAACAAACAAAATTCCTTTGCAAGTTGACATGTAGCATGCACATGCAAAGCCCTGAAGCTATGGTTTTTTCCTCCTATCTTAGGTACAGAAGTTTAAAGCACTTTAACTATGACATCTGCCAAAGTTGCTTCTTCTCTGGTCGTGTTGCAAAAGGTCATAAAATGCACTATCCAATGGTGGAATATTGCACACCAGTAAGTAGCTGTTTTACTGACCATTCCTGCCTGTTATTATGTAGAAAGGAAAAACTTCATTTGCTAAGAGCAAGCTAATGGAGTATTTGGGTAGGCTTTTTTTCCCCCTGTAGTTAAATCACCTTTCATGTAATGTACTCTCCAGCAACTTGTAATGCATAGTAGGAAGTTACTGCAATAGTTTGAAGTAAATGCAAGTTAAATTTCCTTGTTTGTACAATGCTGTATCAAAATACTGTATTGTGTGCTAATGATTTATTCCATGTTCAGTGTTACACAGTTCATTTTATGTTTTCTGCAATAAGCCTATGATTTGTGCAAATATATATATTTGCATCTTAGGTCACAATATTTTCTCTGTATCAGTGTAAGGTTTTTCTTCTGTTCCCTGGCAAGTTGCCATTTCACTCCTCCCCCCGCAGTACATTTTGGTTGCATTTTAAATGCTTTACTATTTAATAATATCTTTTTCTTATATGATGACTTAATGATACAAAAAAATCAGGGAAGTGCTCAGGAGCCAGAACCAGACTGGAAACAGATTGTTCAATGCAGCCGATTTGTACTGTGCTGCACTGGTCAGGGTCCTCACCCTTATTTCACAGCTTTCAAGAGGATCAGTTGTGCATAGACATTTCTTTTATATCAGACAGCTGACAAAGAAAATTCCATATTACTCTCTTGATGTGTTCCTTAGTCTTTTTGACCTCTTATGGCTATGGCAGATGTGGTCAGACCGTGGTAGAAATTAGAGGATATCTCAGGTTGTCCTTCCACAATGCAGAATGACTGAGCTTTCAGCCGTCTTTGCTATTGTTTGTGGTGGTATTGAAACAGTACACTCTCTGGCTATCGTTTCCTCATGTGACAGGATGGTCACTAGTCTTATACTTTTGTCTGCTAGTCATATAGAAAAGTTGAAAATAAAGCATCAAAATTATACATGGGCTAGCCTAATAAAAATATGAGAATGTTTTCTAAATCTTCATCCAAACTTAAAAGGCATGGCACAAAGGAAGCTGACTATCAGCTTTTCTTAGAAACTTCAGGAAGCAGGGAAAAATTTACCCTTCTAAAATATAGTACAGCAAAGTATTTTTTCAGTTTCATTTCATTCATTTTTATATTATCTATCAACTTCTACTGTAGCATTTATGGCACTATTTAATCAGAATCTCTGCAAGAGCAACTGATTTGTTTTTGATAGCTTTTTGTCATTTTTTAGCATCTTTCCATATTGGTTAAGGTTATCGGAGAAGGGGGATTTGCCTAAGCTTCTGCACAAATCAGAAGGAAATTCTGTAACTACCTAGACAAGTCTGAACAGACTTTTCTATCGGAGGCATTCCTAGAGCAAACTGTAATGATCTGAGTCAGTCAAAGACCACATTAGAGCATTCCTTTCAACTGTAGCTGAAAAAATTCATGCTGAATTGGCTAGTTTTGTTTCCTTGTTTGCTACTTTTCTTTTGCTAATAAGTGATGAGAGGAATTTGTGAACGACACACAGAGCGTGCAAAACAGCATATTGCTACCATTTTCTTACCTGTATAGTAAGATGTGTGCTGAGGAAAATGTGAAGGGAGGGAAAAGAAACAAGACTGTGAGACACTCCCATACCCTGAAGCAACTCATTGCAATACATGTCCAACAGATTTCGGTTCTTCCCGAGAATACAAATTACTAATGGGCTAATATAGCGAGAAACAAAACTCACGATTGCATCCAGATTGCTAAAATCGGAATAAAGAACTGTTTACAGACAGTAAATTTTCTTGTGATTTCTGAACTCCAGCAGTCCATGCTAATGTGCCGTGCCTTGCTGTACCAGCAGTAAGCTGAATTAGAGAAGGCTTAACTGAAAAAAATGTGAATGCGGTGCACAGCAAGCTCTGACCTTTTTTGTGTTGCTGCTATTGAAAAAATAAACCTAAGTACTGTGTGACTGGACAAGACATCCACTGAAGATACCATGTCGAGTATGTGATTTTTTCTAACTGAATGAAGAGCGTTTTGCAGGTAACAAAGCATTCTTTCCTCTTAGTCCAGGCAAAACTCGCACCTTACAATGCATTTCAGCATACAGAAGGTGCATGATGCCTTCTTTGATGTATCTTTGAAGTAGCTAGCAGTGTACAATCAACAATCAAGTGTTTGATATTATTCCCCCTCCCCCTTGCTTCCAAGGAGCTTTGGAGCACTGTAGTCTTTCGTTTTGCTCAAGGGGAATTTGAGAAGTCATGCTACGTGTCCAAGGAATGTGATAACTTTTCCTTTCCTGCAAGAGGTTGAGACAGAATAAGGGCAAGCCAGTTTCCTAATTTTCAGTTAGACAGAAAAACTACAATTATTCCTGCAAGCAACACAGCTCAGTTTACTGTTCAAAGAGGGGTGAGTTTTAAAGCAGTTTCAAAAGAAGCATAGAAGAAGTAACTGACTTCTAGACTGGGATCTAAAAGCAGGATCATTTTTGTGTTTAGGATTAACAGTGGCACACTGGCATGAAAAAAATACGTTGATTGGGGCAAGCATGTCAATTGAGATTTCTTTATACAGCAAGCGTTTACAATTGGAGCTGAGATCTCAGGTGCTGGGCTGGCAAGGTGCTTATATAAACCAAACTGCATTAAGTCAGATACTAGTAAAGCTCACCCGATGTCAAGAAATAGGTTTGGTGGGGCCCAGCTGCCTATGTATTGCTTTGATTTAAGAGGGCTAGGTTGCTAAAGGTGAAGACCTTTAAATCCACTGTTTCTTCCTCATATACCTGTTCTGGTGTGTGGATATGTTGTGGATGATTTTACTCTGAAATGGAAAATGTTACATCTGTGGAATAAATTGGAAAATTTAGTTGAAAATGGCCTTAATCTACCAGCTTGTCCACATAATAATCACGTTTTCTTTGCCTTTATTGAGCTCATTGAACATTTTTGAAATTGAAATTGGAGTGTATGAGAAGCAGCTGGTGCTTCTGGTTGTCTTTGGAAGACATTTCTTCTTCTTGGGACTCTTGTGATAACCAGCTTTCAAACTAGATTGTGATGTTTCTGTGGGAACACACAATTTTACCATTAGGATTCTATGTAGATAGTTCTGGGGAGCAAGCAACATCTCTAGTTTATAAGATGGAAGGGGAAGAATGTTTCACAGTTAGTCATGCTTGGAAACACTTAATCTTAGTTACAGTAAAATGCAATTAAAAGTGTGTACAACAAAATAGTAATAAATGTTCATAACTGACAAAGGTGAACAAAAACAAACAGAAAAATATGCTTATTCTATTTATACCGAGATTAAATATTAAAAATCTCTCTCCGTTCCCAGCTGACTTGCTATATTTGCTTTCGTGACACTGACCTTGTTAGGAATGCTCTTAACAGATGCTGCAGACTACAGTCGTTAGAGAGGATTCCCTCCTGGTGGAAAATGCTAGGTCTTATCAGTGCATCCCCTTTCCGGAATCCTCTAGGGGATCTGGGCATATTTAATCTCTTCCTTCCCCAAGATGTCTTTACTTCTAATGTACGGAGGAAGTAATGATTAATATTATTGAGATTATCTCAGTTTCTTGAAAATACAAATGTTGTTTTGTTAAGACCATGTGCCATCTTCATCTGCTTTACATGACTGTGAAAAATCAAATGTAAAACTCCTGTCACCCTCATGTTTGAACCTGTTGTACCCTTTCAGTTTGAAATGTCTCTATAAACTGAACTGATTTACATCAGTGTATACATTGAAAAACATGCACCATATAAAAGACGGAAGTACATATTATTCATTGTTGGCTTTTGATGAAACCAAATATGAGAATAGTGAATTGTTTGAGACAACAGCAAATTTGAGATGTTTGACCCCAAATCTTTTCTTCTTCTGTAACAAAGAAAAATGGTATAATTTTGAGAGAAAAAAATTGGTGCCTGGACCATGAGAATCTTTAACTGCAAAAACTGGACTTGGAGCTGTCTTTGGAAAATTGGCTGGTGGTCATCAACAAAAATAGTTCAGCTGCAAAAATTTGTTGGTTCTGATATATTAATTCTCTGCCAATCACGGAACGCACTGAATTTTCACGCAAGATAGACTGACCTGAGAGGCAAATTCCTTTCTGCTTTATGCAGAAGATGGTAGGCATCCTGAGTAGAGGCATAACATCTGTCCTTTCTCTTAAAGAAGTTCAGTCCTTTTGCATGTTATTTTTCATGGCATCCTAAATGTTTGTATCTTAACAATCATTAAATGTATACCTATAAAATTGAATATATATGTGTGTGTGTGTAGGTATGTATCAGCAGCTCTGGGAAAGTTGGCTTGATGGACAGATCCCAGCACCTCCTTCTCTAAATGGAAGTCATAGAACTTGCTAAAAAAAATATCAGCTAGATTAACTTTCCCTCATTTCTTTCCTTCAAATTAGATACACTAGAGAAGCGATATCCTTATGTGGGTTAGGAAAAACTTAACTTACTGTAGAAGAGCAGTATTTCAGGGTCAAGTTTCTCTGTGAGGTGTAAAGCATTGGGTATAAACTGAATAAAGCAGCTGGAAGTCTTCCATTAAAATTCTTCAGAAAAGGATCATCTAATTCTTAATCATACTCACAGGAAGTTGTACATCTTTCCAGAAGACATTCTTTGAACTCTTTCTGGCTCATTCTGGTTTTTAGGAAACAAATTCTGCCTTTTGCTCCTGTACTGGTCTCTAGAGGAGGAAGGGAGCTGAGTGCAAGCAACGAGGTGGAAAGTTTTGCGTAAATAGCACTCTTTTCAGGTTGTTGATCTAAATGCCTGCTAGCTTTAGATTGAACAGACGCAAGAAAAAACAACTAATCTAAGAAGTTTCAGCAGCTCTTACCAGTTTTCAGTTCTTCTTTGATCAAAGTGTTAAAGGCTGAGAAGGGAAACTTAAGAGAGTCGTGAAGTATTAGACTGACTTTCATGGACTGACAAATCTATGAGCTTCTTGTAATAAAGAATGTGTAGAAAGACAGGAGTCAGTCAGTAGTCTGTTGCTCACACAGACAGACTATGTATCTTCCTTTGCAGCCATTTCAGTGCTGTAGAAAGAGCAGGCAAAGAATCCCAAGCCAAGTCAGAAAATGACAGATTCTTACCTAATTATTGTTTGCAATCTTCAGATCACCCAAGAAGAGACATGAGCCTGTTACTACTGGTTTTGGAGCTTCCCATTTTTCCTTTTCCCACACACTAGCTGTGTCCTTTTGAAATACATTTTAGGACTACAATGATAAATGCATAAAATTTGAGGTTCCAGAGGTCAAGTCACTGGCAGCTCCGCTTGGTGAGGCCACAGCTCTTTCAAATGCCCCAGCAAAGGAAGAGGCGACTGAAGATAGTAACAACCTCATGAAAAGGTGATTTCATTGTGATTTGTGGCTTTCAGACGACTTCAGGAGAAGATGTCCGTGACTTTGCCAAGGTACTAAAAAACAAATTTCGAACAAAAAGATATTTTGCAAAGCACCCACGAATGGGCTACCTGCCTGTGCAAACTGTCTTGGAGGGAGACAACATGGAAACGTGAGTAGCTCTAAAATATATAAGTAGTAATTCCTTTGGTATGCTCTTTGAGCTCCCCAGCTGGTGCCAACTCCCTTCACTTCCTAAATGCATAAAGCCTCCTTATGTCTTTCATTTTTGTTAACTTTGGCTGACAGGAAAACACAAGCTGGGATCCCAATTGCCATTCCCTTTATTTTCATCTATCCTTAGAGGAACTTAAACTTTAGTTAGTAAAAGAAAAATACCATCTTACTGACAGCCTTATAAGCTTTTAAATTTGATAGAACAATTTGGAAACTAGTGTTTTCTTTGTTTTTATTTTTTTATTTTTTTTTTTTTTATTATAAAATTTTTATTTTCTTCCAAGTGGATATCTTTGTGTTTGTATTTTTTTTTTAATTAGATTACTATGTTTGCCAGCTTCCTGGCTGATTTCTTCTTTTCTCACCCGATAAATTTAGTCTTATTAAATGGCTTTGAAGTATTTATGGGGGGAGGAAAAAAGGAATAATGGTACACATGGAGAAATCAATGAGTAACCCAGTTCCCTTTGGTTTTCTTACAAGTTTAATCAGTTGTTTAATGGCAATTGCACACAGCTTGTTCTCTCTCTCTCTCTCTCTCTCTCTCTCTCTTTCTCTTTCTCTCTCTCTCTCCTTTTTAATTTTAGATTTTAATTTTTTCTCACTTTTTGGTTGGTTGCTCTTCATGGCCATTCATGTTGGTCTGTTGGATTTTCTGTTTTCAGTTGTTGTGTTTTTTTTTAGTCTTTCTGTAATTATTTTGCTGCTGAGTTTCTTCTGCCTCTCTCTTCACCTCCTCATTTTTTGTCTTGCAGTCCTGTTACTCTGATCAACTTCTGGCCAGTAGATTCTGCGTGAGTACTTTTGCTGAAGTGTGCTGCTGCTGCTACTGCTGCTGCGTTCCCCTCACTTTTTTGTTTGTTTCCTTGTTTAGTTTTACATATGTTCATTTCCTTCTTTCTTTGTGATTATTTTCTCTGGTAGACTTTCTTATAGAATGGGATAAATCCAGGAATTCCCAGCAATCATGAAATATGTACTGCATACTCTCTCTGGAGTATATATTTTAATTTAATTAAGTGGGATTTTGGTGCACCGTCCTACTAACGCTTATGAGAACTTACCACTTAAAAATCTGTGTTTCTGGATAAGTATGGATCCCTTCAAATGTAAACTAAATGCTTCTTGAAAGATATGCATTGAACTTTATGGATTTAATTCCGTTTCGGAAGTGACATTGTTTTGTACGTAAGACCATTGTTTAGGTTTTATGCACATCCATGTGCACCCACACAGTCACGTGCCCTGATAATCCAAAGCTCATTAGATATTTTATTACAGGTTTTAGTAGGATTTGTGAAGGCAGATCAAAATAGGGAAGTATGTTTTCTATTTTTTCAGAAGTTATAAAAGCAGGATTTTTCAACTATGAACTGGATTTTCATTCTTGCACCATTCCTGCACATGCATTGTGTTATTGTTGTAGTAATACCCTTAGCATAAACTAAAGATATATGCCTTGTGGCATTTGCTACTACTTGTGTTATATCGATAGTTTTAGAATAATGTTAAATAAAGATTATTTTTAATTTACTTATTGATAATATTGAGATACTAATGAATAGAATTTTATATATTTCTAGTAACATGGTGAAATGTATATGGCTTGCACTTACATTGAGTTTTTGGTAGAATAAACAGTAGTGAAATGTATACATTGGAATATTGATTTAGAATTTTCATTTGAAGCACAAGCCTTTGTGGAGGCAGTTGAAGTGGTCTTCCTCCGGGAAGCCGGCTTTAAGCAACCAAGAAATCCACGTGCTGCTGCAAACCACATGTGGCTGAGGATCCACCCACAGAAAATGCAAAAGGCTAGAGCCAGACTGAAATAGAGGGGCTTTGAACTTCTGGATGCATTTGTGTTTGTAAATGCCTCTGGGAGTAATTGCAGGGCACCATACAAAATTGTGGATCTAGGTTTCTTATCTTTAAAGCAGATTGAAAAGTTGAAAGTAACTTTCTAAATAAAGCTTGGATGATATGGAATGTCGCTACTGTTTCTGGCATAACATGAAATTAGGCTGATACAGCATACTTAACTGTAAGGCAGAGTGCTACTTCACTTACAGAAATAACTTCGTAGCATGCCTAAGATAATAGCTTCACACCAAAGGTTAAGGGGTCATATACTACAGGGAGTTTAACTTGCTTGTAATACTTCAGCGAGCTCGAGAAATACTGCGAAGCGGGATTTGTAGGGAAAGGTAACGAGTCTTAGGCGACCAACTCGGATGTCTTCATGAACGCGATCCTTTCATCTGATCTGACAAGAAAGCAGAAAATGAAAAAATGGAAACAATTTTTCTTTGTTCTACTAGCTTTATTTCTTTCCTTAGTGCTAGGCCAGCAGGCTTACAATACAAGTTACTGAGCTAACGAGGTGGAGGTGTAAAGCTATTTCTTGGTTACAAGGCTAATTCCAGATTTGGCAGTCAAACCTCTTACTCTGATTATTAGAAAACTTTCCTATGTCTTCTGAGATCTTTTCTTATTCTGGTGCTTTCATACCAGTTTTCTGGTAGTCTCCAAAGACCTCCAGAAGAGCATAACCTGACAGCATTCAATAGTGCTAGCACTATCCTAACATCAGCAGTATGTTATAATGTCTGGGGTTGCTTATAAGTATATATACATACATTTTTTTCGTTAGAAGTTAGTGATTCCGATTGCTTATTAGCTGATGCTTTACCTATATTCTGGTTGCCATGAAGTAAAGGGGCAGCTCATGCATTTTACAAGGAGAATTTCTCTCTTTATGCTTGGACTGGGGACTGTCACGGGGACAAAAACAGTAACATGATTCCATACTTTCAAGCATCAACTGAAATGTTGACTAGCAAGCAAAATGTCTTCATATTTTCACCCAAGTTTCTGTGAGCGTAGGGAACTGCAGGATATGGTATTTGCCACTCAAGCGCCACTTGACTTCAGTGGAATTCTTATGGCTATTACTGCAGACACCATCTTGAAATATGTAACTATGGTGCCTTAGTAAAAGGAATTTATATCTGGGTTAAATATTAGCTGTGTTTCTAAGCCTTCTTACTGACTACTGAAAGTGGTTATGTGAGCTGATTACATGTCCTCAAAAAGTAAGGATAGTGAGCTCTTTTACGGATGGTCATCTACGAATGTGTCTACACAGCAGACTGCACTGCAGCGGAGTCATTCTCAGGCTAGTTCAGATACTGGCAGAAGTCTGCCTTTAAACAACTAAATACAACGCTGAAACTTTGCAGTGCTCTTCAACATGTTTGCTTTCATAAGCAAATTTTTAAAAAACTCAGTGAGATAGATCGCTACTGCAGTATATTTTGAAGTGCAGACAAACCTGAAAACGTAGCCTCATCACATGCCTGTAGTTGGCAGAGAGACACAGTCAGTTTGAACAAGTTACACGCACTGTGCTATCTTTTAGGGGAAAAAAAAAATTTACAATTTACTCTTTGGTTATAGGAGTTAAAAAACATCAAGATAGAGCTGAGGGTGTTCTGGCATTATTACAAAATAAAACCCTTAACCTTCCTACTTTCATTTCCACCTCAGAAATCCTGTCTCATTTTCAGAAGTATGTGGAAGGAAAAAGCTATTGCCAGTTTTCTGTGTAAAGTATTTGGGTTATATATGTGTCCCTACAGAAGTCCTTGAAATATTTTAAATATACGGGGTAGGGGGAACACCCCAGTGGAGTGTACTGGGTCAAATATAAGGTGCACCAAACCTGGTGTCCTATGTCTAATTCAAAGCAAAGTCAGGTACTCCTGAAAGCATATGAGGACATGACAAGGATGTATGAAGAATTAGCTGAAAAAGGAAGTCTATTAATAGTATTTTTGTAACCTACTGAATTATTTTACATTTTAATTTTGGAAGTGCCTAAAATGAGAGAATAGGATTTGGGATTAAATCAGGTTTTATTTTGTTTTTTGGCTTTGGATCAGTTTTTTACAAAAGTGTCTTAATATTTTATTTTTCACTAGTAAGATATATATGCTAGATTCATGTTCATATTTTTTTAAGTCTGTTTCTCAATTTCTGTTAGTTTAACTTTTTTTGGTGTGCTGGAATCATACTTTGTTCACTTCTAAAGGTAAAACTTAGTTTCAAGGCAGCAGGTATGCAAGCATGCAAATAGTCTGCAGTTTGAATCTTTTAGCTTGCACTGCTGCCAAAGGGAGCATCACATCTCTTCCTCCTTTGGCCAGTTGGTCTCAGACAAGTGTTATCCTTTCCTTTGTACTGGTACAAAGGTGTAGTACCATCATTAAGACAGATTAGGAGAATGATTCCGTTCAAAACTAAAGCTATTTTTAGCGCAGATTTCCTAATCTAGAGGTAGTGGTAGGAGCAGAAACACAATTGCGTGTGCATTGAGAGCAAGACCTCTTCTTTCACTGATAGTTACCATCTTAGACCAGCTTAACACGTACTGTATGTCAAACAAACAAACTAATGCTACTTGCATTTTTTTTAATCAGAAAAGTGTTATTATCTTGCTCCATAATGCACTGCTCTGGATAAATTGCACTATTTTCCCACTCCTTTCCCTTCAGTGTTGATTTTCTTAGGCAAAATGCGATATCAGATTGCAGAGAATCAATTGCCCATCTTCATGCATCTCTGTTGTACTGAGGAACTCTGTGAACTGAGTATTTGTCTACTGGTTTGCTCTGGTAATGCTTGACTATATGGTGGATAAACTTAGAGATGGAGGCCAAAGCTCACTTCAGACAAAATGAGATTCTTGATACTTGACCAATAATATCTTACAGAGAAAAGCTTTCTCATTCCCTGAGAAGAAGCATTGATAATAATGACTTTTACATATGCAGCATATCGTTCTATGAATTCTGAAAGATCCTAGTTTTCTAAAGCACTTTGCAGGCTGATATGAAAACTAGAAGATGAACAGTAATGTGTAATGATTCTGTAGTAGATTGCTACAGGATTATCAAACTCCTAACAGCAGCATTATCCACCACATGACTGTTAAAATTTTGAGTTATAACCAGTAAATACAGAAGTTATTTTATCCACTCTTGAAATGTAATGCAATCCACACTGAACAGAACCAGCTTGAACTACAATATATAACAATTTAAAATGAGAGGAAGATATTTCATAACTCAGCAGTTCTGAAAGGAGCCCTTATAGACAGAATAAAGAGACAGAAGGGGAAATTTCGCTGAAATTTGAAGTTGTACAATCTGGAAAGCTGCATCATTTTTTATTTTTCTAGCATGTCCTAATAGACTGGCCAAATTCCACATCACATTACAGTACTTTCTACCAGTACAGCGATCTCTGAACTGCATATCTAGCTAAAATAATGATATCAGTGCAATTTTCAAGACTGAAGCCAGAACAATATTCTAATTCTTGAGAAAAGTCCCATTAATTGTTTTGACTGACAGAAAAAAGTGAAGAGGATCTTCTGCCAACTCATTTGTCAGGCAGAAAATCCAAAATAGAACAGGTAACAGTACAACACACTGATTTATTGGTTCAAATTGCAACATTGGAAAGAAGCCAGACCAAATCATCAGTTTCTGCAGTGTGTTATTAAAGGCTTATTTCAGACATTTTATCTTTCATGTATTTATTCCTAGTTGATCGTGGAGTAAGTACTGACAGGCACATTTAAATGGAAAGTGCTTCTGCTGGGCTAGAAACATATATTGGACCAGGGAAGGAGGCAGAGAAAAGGTTTTCAGTGACACATGAAAGCAGGGCTTCAGAGCATACATGGAATTGTGAGTAAAACAGAACTATGAATGTAGGAGGCTGGTGTGAAGGAGAATCGGGGAGAAAGCTCATCTGTAAATCCTTTGGGAAAAAGGTTCTTCAGGTATTTGTATAGAGAAAAGTCATTGTCACAGACAAATTGCAGAATTGTCACGATCCTGTCTGGTATCACAAAACACTCTGCTGGTGACTTGAGGAAGCACACACATCACAAAGGATCAGAAGTATAACTTGCTGTTTTATCAAACAGTAAAAGCATAAGGCATAGAAATGCGAGGGCATAGACATACCTGAGTGTCTTTTTTACTTTTAAAGGGGTATTGTTTGTGATTAATCAGTGTTTTCTGCCTTATAGGCCTGCCTCGTCCCCTCAGCTTTCACACGATGATACTCATTCACGCATTGAACATTATGCTAGCAGGTATGAGACCAGCTGGACATTAGGCAAATCTTTCTTTAAACAATCTTTTAAAAAATCCCAAAAGCTAGCTGCAACCTGAATAGTTCTTAAAGAAAAATAGGATTTGGGGATTTGTTTTCCCAGATCTGGGATGCAGAGTATAACCCGTAACTACCACTAATCATTCTATCAACTAACTTGCATGCCAGAGCGTGTACTTGATTAAAATGGCCTTTAGTTTCTGTGGGGGTCTTTGTTAAGGCGTGCATTCAGGTTAAGAGTGTTTTATTTTTCATATAGACCGTGGTAATCATATAAATCAGAGGAGCTGAAACCTCCAAACTGTACATGAATCTCAAATGCCATAATTAATTCACATTTCAGTGTTAAGTAATTCACCGTAACAAATATTGCAGACAGGACCTTGGTTTGGAGGGTAAAAATAGTAATATGTCACTGCTTTACTACACTTGTCCACTTCCATATTGCTCTTAACAGTCAAAAAGTGGGTTAACTGAGCAACTACAAAAAATAAGCTGGTTTTCTACCAAGCAGGTTAATTTGCAAGGGCTGAGATGGTGAAAAATAATTATTCCAGCTTCCTCTTTTCCTCCCAAAAAACCCCATGATCAACAGAGGTATTTTCTAAATTATGCAGTACACGTAGGAGAGACTAAATGTTGAAAACCAATGAGAAGTGACTGGTCATTTCAGTTCTGTGATGGCATTGACAGCTACAGAACAATTTGTGGAATCCCCTGGCATCTCCAGGCCTTTCTTTGATTGTGAAATTAATTAATCAGGAGGAATTGAATATAATCTCAGAGGAAGAGTTGAAAACTTAGAAATGAGTTTAAACAGGTCACTGTAATTTATAAACAATTACTTGTGATAGCTTATTGCAAAGCCTTTTGGTAACCAACAGTGAATGTAAAGTCGTCTGTGTTTCAAATACTCTTAAGTCATCAAAAATACGGCATTCTTTAATTCTTTCAGGAATGTTAGAGCAAGCAAAATTTCTGAAAAACGCTGTTGATTTTAATGAGTTTGTTTATTTTTCCGTAGGCTAGCAGAAATGGAGAACAGCAATGGTTCTTATCTAAATGACAGTATTTCACCTAATGAAAGCATGTAAGTGGATTGTTCTAATATTTTTCGTATATATTTTCTTGTGTAGGTCTACAACTGGTAATGAATTCTATAAAACCAGAATTTGCATGGCCATGTCCTACACCTGGTTCAGTTTCATGGTGAACTTCTCATGTTCGCTCAGTTTATATAGTGGTGTCTGAATTTATGGTTTATAGCTTAATACCTAATTTATGCAACAGATGGTTAATATCATCAAAATTAAACTTATTAATTTCTCAACAAAAATTACTAATTTATTCAGCAAACACTTCCCATATTATTTGGAAAATACGCTTATCATCTGATGTGTTTCAAGGACAAAGAAAAGGCATCCCGTCTATCTGAACTGCAAGCTTTAACATGATGAAATTATTGTAAGCTAGAAAATGTTGTGGGGAAAATGTTATACAGAAGGCTAGTGAGGCTATACAGAAATTTTTTGTCTTCAAATAACTGAAATACATCACCAGTAATACCCAGAAGTGACTCATCCTCACTGTGAAATATCAAAAGTCGTAAACCTTAAGCTGGACAGATCACTGACAAGCATTCATTTTACTACTTTATATTTAAAATCATATATAGTATAGAAGTTAATGTCAATTTGGAATGTTTTCAAAAAAGTAGTTCAATTTCATGTCACACTGAGACATTTTTACAGTTTTGTGACATGATCGTACATTTCTCCTTTTCCAAAGCTTTCTTTATCTTGTTTATCTCTGAGCGCACAGAACCAGAAAGCTAACTGTGGGTAGTGCTTTCAGGAACAGTGTATAAGTACATAAATCACTGGAGTGCTTGAAAATTTGTTCTTAGTTAACGTTATAACAGTGTAGAAGAAGCCATAACATAGATTCCAAATGAATCAAACAGGAAAAAAAAAATAACACCCAACATTCTGAAGTGTTTTCTCTATTGTCTGTAGTGGGATCCTTACCACAGTGTAAGTAATTTTTTTTTTTTAAATCAGATAGTATATGGTTTTTACTAAGTTTATGGTGTTCCTTTAGAGCACAGAACTCCAGTACTTGATTCCAAGGCATCAGTATTTTATAAGGATGTTTGTGAGCCTGTGATACGTTCTTGGATATTAATAAAGCAATTTATTTCTTTGTTTTGAAATCATTTCTCTTTTGACTTGATAGGATTGTTACCCACCAAGTTTGAAAGAAAGTTATGTGTACAGCCCAGTACTTTACCATTGTTTTAATCTATTGGTTCAAAAAGGAAAAAATGAAAATGTCATGTCAAAGCTAATACATACATAATGTCAGCGTAGTTTCACACAATTAATGAAACCCTGTTTCCAGATTTAATGCTAATCTTGGATTGTTGTGGTTAGTAGTAGTTTTATTATATATGATTTTTCCTCTTGTCCTCAGTGAAGTATTTGAGTGCCCTTATGCACAAAATCATACGTAAGCTATATTTTTCTTATTGTGCTTTGATCTTACTATTCAACTCGTTCTTTGGTTAATTAAAAATTGTATTCGTATGCTTAAGTTAATAAGCTAGCCACTGACTTTCCACTCAGTTTATCACTCAGTTTGCAGTATTAAAATTAGAATATAGTTGTATCTTCTGAATTTTGGAAGAACTGAGATCCAGATACAAATGGCAGTAAAATCAAAGCTCCAAAAATTCTTCGTGCTTTAAGTGAGTTTGGAGCTGTAACTTTGAGTTTTTTATGTCAGGTGTTCTTCGAGTATTGTTTAGTGACATTCTCATGGGCTTTGGATTACCTGGTTTATAATTGCAGGTAGAATGATAGCTACATTGATGCATGGAGGGGAGGAGGACATCTCTGTATATACGGACACAAAACATTTGGATCTGCAGCATCATTGTAATTATATCTACAAATATGTGCGGGCTGAAAATGACGCAAGGAGTATGTCTTGGAAAATGACAATCTAGTTAGTGCAGCAGTCATTATGTCACTTTTTCCCCATTAATTCACTTAGGATGTATAAGGATGTATATATATGCAGAGTAGTTGTTTGAGTGAATTCAAAGCTGAAGTGCTTCATGGAAAGTATAAATTTAGGAACTAGTGAGCCTTGAAAATTTTGTTTAAAATAAGTAAAGAATACCCTTTGTGAAAAATTGATAGTTCTCTGTTATGAACCAATGTTAATGTGCTCTAAATTGCTTTGGCTCTCCTGCAGTCTATAAAATGGCGTCATTTTCAGGAACAAAATGGAAACAGAGAATGTTTTAATTTTTGAATAATAACAAGAATTCAAGATGTCCTTTAAATTCTGGATTGCAAAAGTAACAGAAAAAAAGTATACTAAGTGATTTTGTGTTATACCTCAATGTTACCGGAAGAACAAGATTCTCAACAGCAGTGGTGTTTCTTTCCTGTCATTGACTTGTACTGATGCCACCTTTCATGGTTTCTTAAAATTATTGCTGATGTTAATTGCCCGTCTTAGCGCCAGAATGCATTTCCTTAGCACCCAGAACTTTAATTTCATTCTGTGAGGTTTGTTAAGGTCTTCAGAACTGGATTTGGGTTTTTTTTCCAGATATGCTTGTGCTTGAAACCTGATAGTTTCAGGGGAAATAGAAATTAAGAAATGGATCGTATGTATAAAATAGAATATATTTATATTCTGGTGGTGTACGTCATCTGTACTTTCAAAATATTTCCGTAGTCAAAAATAGCCTAATTTCATGAAATTATGAATAAGTCAAGATTTCTTTCATTTCACTAAATTTACAGTTTTAAGGACTAAAATACGTAAATATGGGATGCCTTTACTAAATGAGGAGAGTTTGTAGTGTAAAAATAAATATTTCGCCTGTGCTTGGATAAACCTTGCTCAATACAGTTAGGTAGCATAAGGTGGCTTTTTCTCTCAAGCAAATCTCTAATTTAAGTTGAGTGAAAAAGGAAGGCTGAGATTTCAGCTGTGACAATACTGGACTTTAAATATCTGAGAAGCAGAGGGGAAGAGAGATGGAGTCTGTGGAGGAGGAAAATTACCACAGACTAAGTGAAACAATTCAGCAGATTTCATTTCACATACACTGCTCTGCTGTTCATTACAGTGAGTTCAGTGAATTTCCTTGTAAGAAATGAGAGCCTTACAATGAGTCATTTCCTCATATTCATTGCAAAGGTAAAAATGAAAAAGGTAGCAGCCTGTTTTATCCTCCTCTATTTTCCAGCGATGATGAACACTTGCTAATCCAGCACTACTGCCAAAGTCTGAACCAGGAGTCCCCCCTGAGCCAGCCCCGAAGCCCTGCCCAGATTTTGATTTCTCTGGAGAGTGAAGAAAGAGGTGAACTAGAGAGGATTCTTGCAGATCTGGAAGAGGAAAACAGGTGAGTTACACTCTAAGCTACAGCAGGGATCAGGTATGTACCAAAGGCACAAATAAAAGTGAAGAATGGAAACTAATAAAGCCCTGCCGTTAGGCTGTCTTTTTAAATAAGTTGATTCTATTAAACCTCCCTAATCCGTTCAGTTTCCTCTCAGAAAGAGAGAGATGATGAAACTGAAATTGTATAGTTAGTTATTAACTCATTCCCACTTTCAGTGCAGTGATGAGTCAGCACTGTTGCCATTAGTTTGTTCCGTAGAACTCTCAAAATGATAAACATCAAAGAGCTTTATTCCAGTGTTTCCTTATTTTGCCGTTTATGAGGAAAGTGTGCAGATTTTCTACAACTCTACTGAGAAAAGATGTTTTTTTTTTCTTGGTAATAACCGTTGGAAGACATACTTCTCTCTAAAAGGTGGGTCACTGGGACATGTGAAGCTTTTAAACAACCTCAATACAATATTAATTTTGAATAAAAAGTATATGGAATAATTGTGCTGAGCTGGATAGAATCAACATTGGTGGCATTCTTAGGAATAAAATGAGTTCTCAACTTGCATCTTCCTCTGACAAATGAATACTTATGTTCATGTTAGTTAAAACTTGCGTCCTCTTTTATTTCGTTTTATTTCTTTGATAGTAACTTATTTGTTGCCATTTCTTTAGCCCTTCAGTATCACATATCATTTATCACTTCTTTTAATTTCAAGTTTAACTTCAAAGTATCTTCATTAATCACAAAATATCCGGACTAGACCCTTGCACCATCACATCACTGTAGTCCTGTTTCTGCAATGCTCTGCACTCATGCCATCAGCATAAAAACTGGTAGATCTTGACACTGGCAGATTCACAATCACAACCATCAACTATCAAAATAAGAATGTAAACTTAAAAATCATTAAATCTACAAAAGCACGTTTTTATTTACCTTCTCCTGTCTTCAGCCTTTACAGTACAGTCTATTAGCATTTTCTTGCTCTTTTTTCTTGATGCTGTAAGAGCTAGATACTTTGTCTTGTTTACAATTAAGGTGTAATGCAGGAACCATTAGCCTTAGGAACATCAAGAAAATAGTTGCAAGAGTTGGCAGCATCATCAAGTTACACTGAAGATATAACTGCTAAAATCTAACCATTTCCTATGGGGAATTAGTTGCAGGTAGAATACATGGATATTACATTCAAACCTACCTGAAGAACACGGGCATAAAGTGTAACAGATGCCTATGTATCCCTCTCCCATCTCTTAAGGAAAATACTGACTGACATTTTCCTTACTCCAAGGACGGTGAATTAGCATCTGCAAAGTAACAAAACTCTGTATTGTCACATGTAATTAAAATCAAGGATAACATTATTTCTCAGAGCTTGCACATATCAATTAAATACTCCAAAGAATAAACATGAGAGTGAGAAATAAAGAGGAATGGTCAAGATTACGTTTTTTTCAGTGGGGTTTCAAATAATACGGAGAACTGATGAGGCATAAAGGATGAGGAAAGTGTTTCAGACAGAAAGCTGTGGAAAACAAAACTCTTGCTCGCCAAAAAGCGGTAAGATCTTGCTTGAAACAAGTCGCAAATTTTTGATACATAGTACATAAAGCCAGAATGCTTTCCCAAGTGGAGGAAAATCAGTATTTTAAAAAAGCTATCATATTTTGCATTTTTAGGACTTTGTGGTTAAGAAATGTCATGTAACTAGTATTAGTTATTAGTACTAGTAACTGTAGGTTTGGAGAAGGTTATTTTTTAAACAGCAGAAAGAAAAATTGGAATGTTTTCTACCTATACACAAACTAAACTGCCCACCAAAAAGGAGTACACCTTTTAAAGCAGCATATTACAGATTAAAAAGATGGTAAGTGAACAGAAGCATAGCCTTGAGTTTAGATAGCTAAATAATCTGAGAAATTCCTTTTTGAGATTATGCCTTAAATATCAGTATGAGCTTTGTTTAGTATAATAATCAGGAATAGCAAGTTAAAAAAAAATCTCTGACAAGAATTATACCTTAAAAATACCTGTTTTTAAAGTTTGCCAATCCTGGATTAAATGAGCTATAGGCTTGGTTACCTGTGCTTGTACCCTGTGTTGTCTTCTCATTTCTGCTATTAGAGCGACTAAAACTCATTAGGGTTTGGGGGTTGGTTGGTTGGTTTGTTTGTTTTACTAAACTACTTCTGCTTGCTTAAGAAATAGATTATCTGAAAGCAGACTTAGTTACTAGATGCCACCCACAAGTAACCTGTCCTTTTATGGCTGAATCAAGTCTTAATGCAGCAGGGACTGATAGATCTATTTCTGTATGACAGTGTGGAGGTCACACTGCTGTGATTTTCATTGATGATGACAAAATCATGACTTTTATCTCTCTGCATCTGTCTCTGCAAGCTTCTATAAATAGCTTGTACTTAAAATGTGAGGCAGAAGCTCTAAAAAGAACAAGTTCTTGCTTATTGTCCTGAAAGACCGTCACAGCCAGATCACTGTGCTTTTATGGAAGAATCACTGATTCACGTCACAAAAATAAGCCGTTCAAACAGGATTGATCAGGAGACACACATACACTTTTCTGCCTTACAAAAACAGTTTTATCCCTTTAGACCTCTCTCTGTATTTTCTAGTCTTTCACCTACCTTGAGTTTGTTCAAACCTTTTTTGACTGATATCAGAGGTAATTAACAAACCGAGCTCTAATTCCTAGTGTGATCCTGGTTCCAGTGGGTAAACTCATGTTCCTTCACATTTTATTGCGAAAGTACTCGCTGAGTAAACATTGTTTATTGTTGCAGCATTTGAATGTAATGAATCTGTAGTTTGGAAATGGGATAAACGGCGATGTCATTCATACTGTGCTCTCCTTTCCTCAGCGCAGGCTTAAAGCACCTGGGTTGTTTCATTCAGTTGTGAATATCTCGTCTTGAAAGCCACATGCACACATTTGCTGGAGTGCATCTCCTTTCTGCTGCTGGGCTGGATGTGATGTTTATTCTTGGAAAGGCAAGGAGCTAGAGAGCTAGCTATGTCAGATAAATACTGTCACCTTTCATGCCTATATTGACAAAACTTTTATTACATACACTTTGTTGATTTTTGACAATGAAGATTTAACACACTCTGCTGATGTGTTGGTATTTCACGATTTTATTCAGCACACCCACTAATTTCCTAGCAGTTGGTGGAAAAGTTGCATTAACTATCAGCAAGAAGTAATACTGAGATATTCAAAATACTCTATTGTCATTTCCCTGTCAGCTTCTGTTCTCCCCAGTTTCCTACTTTTAAAACAGCCCTTCTGTCTTCTTCTCATTTTCAGTTTTCCTCATCTCTTTTTAGCTGTGTATAGCATTCTGACCTCCATTTGGTTTTCAGCTGCGTTTTCTGGTCTCCAAATATTTCAGTCTTGACTTGTTGAGATGAAAGAGACTCTTTGAAGTTGAAATTTTGAGTCTTTGCTTTTGGACAGTTTAAAAAGATCTGTTGCCTGTTTTGAATTCTTCTGAAACGTATAATCCAAATTATAAACTAACCTAGCTGTAACATAGTTCTGGCTGTTTCTTTTTGGTTCCAAAGAGCTCTTGTGAGGTATTAATTATTTATCTACTAGAGTTTTCAGAGCTTGGTGCTTTTGTAGCTAGCAAACATGACTTCCTTAAATAATTTATGCCTAAAATTTGACGGTTAAAAATTTATATTTGCTAAAATACAACATTTTAGAGAATATCTTCCATTGGTGAAACTGTTTTATTTGAGTATTAGGCCTTCAGATTCATGCTCAGTTTTAAATCACATGAAATATTATAAGACCGTTTCTTCATGTACTCAATAGGCATTAGAATGCTTTAGAGCACATTATCATTTTCTTGCAATATAAAAGAAAAACTTAAAACAGTTATAGAACTGACCCAAAACATTTTTGAATTTTCTTGAGAGTGCAACAGGTGAGATAGATAGATTTTTAGTGTCCGTGTAAAGCAGCGTATTACATAGGTTATAGATTAGCATGTACCATACTAGCATTAAAAAAGAAATTTTGTGATGAAATTTTGTGTTTTTGTGGTGAGACAGAACACACTCAGGCTGCGTGCTACTGGAGAAGCACTAACATCTCAAATCTCAAAGCTGCCCTGTTTTCACCTAGGTGTAGTGTTCCTTCAAATGTGAAGACTGGTGAAAGGCCTACTCAAATAAGTTCCTTCTATATCGTTGCCAAAAGCTGGAATGTAATGCATTGCTAAATGTGCTGTGGTTCCTTTTGATATTTATTTTGGAAGTGAAGAAGTGGAACTAAATCTTCTGAGTGTGAAGCATCATAAGTAAACAGTGGCACTCTAATGAAGGACAGGGTAAGGTGGTTCAGTTACCAGCTTTGTCCATTTCTTCAAACCACTGATTTTTGTAGGGAGATGAAAAGCAACACAAATTCACAAATTCTCAGTTGCCTATGGGAGGAATTTTCAGCAGATGGGGTCCGCTAGGATTTCCCTCACCAGGCAATTAATCCTGCCAATGATGGATGTTATTAATAACTCATGAGATCTTTACTACCCAGCTCTTTATGGCTGCATAAATCAAGATTACATTGCATGCTTCCTGTTATTTTTCTTCATGAATGTTTAAAAGAGGTGCAAGTATAGTTAATTTTTCTTGGAATATTTGTCTTCTGGAAATAGAATATATTTTCCCAGCGAGGAGAAAATGTGTCAGCTTTATTTGTCTGTGACATCCAGGTGTAAAGTCGCCCAACCTGAACTGTACTTGCTCAGTCACATTCATTGGGAGAGAATTATGCTTTTATCTCCCCTTTCTTTTACTTCCTATTTTGTACTGAAAATGTAAGAAATACTCTTTCTTCAGAATGTCAATGCTTCATTCTGAGGGATGCGGACAGTTCCTTAGGCGCCTGTCTTGCAACAACATTCCTTTTTCACCACATAGCTTAAAACTATTCCAGAGCTAGGAGAAAGAACAGACTGTTTTCTCCTCCAGGAGATTCTTACAGCAGTTTTGAAATGATTTCTTTCTGAATTTCAACTTTTTTCTCCTATGTAAGTACAAATCTTTATTGCTATATATTCGGTCCCAATTATTATTGATATTATTGATCATCTGCACTCTGCATCACTCTTACAGCTCTGAAGTCAATTGATATGATGAGTGTTTTGATTCCCTGGACCAAGAACTCCGTAACTGGAGTGAGAAGGTGCAGCAACAAAACTCACCTCGATGCTCAGGAGTAACTCATATGTTTCCTTTACAGTGACATGTAAACGTTCCTTTCTTCTAACAATATTACTGTGTTTAACTATAGAAGTCATAAATTCAGCCATACCTCTGCTTGGATAATACTCAGTATCCTTGACAACATTTTTTTTTCCTTAAGAGAGAATTTTTAACATTTATCATTATGGATATTTTAATTAAAAGAAATATAACCAGAAGGAGCAGGAGGGTGGCTCACAAACCGTGTCTGATGCGGGGTTGGTTTTGGCTGGCTGAGTCCTTAAATGTGTAGCTACAGCCTTGAGTTTGGTTACATGCCTACCCAAGTTACTTTGTGATTAGTTTATGCTCATTTCATATCACTGATCTTACGAAGCTAATACGACCTACAACATTCTACAGTGGTACGGCCCACACATGAGCTAGACACCTCCCATCCTAGCCTCCTTTTCTAGTTAATAGAGAGAATTAAGAACTTTTTAAAACTGAATCATACGACTGTTTGTAGGTGTCTACTTGGGAATAAGAGCAGCTCACTCTGTAAACCTCATTGACTCATAGGGAGACCTTAAAATAGCCAGCTCAGTTATAGCACCTACAGTGTAGACCTCTACATTTAAATAAGTGTCAACTTCTGTGCCTGATGCCATACTTTTAGCACCATGCCTAATATGCCACCCACCTGTTCAGTACTGGTTTTAAGTAGTTACAACCCTTCGCATCCAAGTCGACAGAATTTCATGTTAAAGACTGGGTGCACTTGAGTGCAGTTGAGATCTGCTCAAGCTGTGTTGATGTACAGTGCATGTACATGATGCTAAAGATACCTTATAAGTCAGTCGAGAACCACCAGATTTATGTTAGTTCATCATAACTCATCATAGTTCAGTACCTAAGATCCGTTATTGTTAACACAGATAAATAAACTATTAAAGTTGTTTAGCATCAAATATTGGCGATGCCCCATCTTCTGATTTCTCTGGGCAAGGTCAGTGTTGGTTTCCTGTAAGTGCTGTTTAACAGAAAGATATTCGGAATAGTGCCCCCATCAAAAGACTTTTTGATTTATCACAGTTGGTAGATGGAGGCAATGTTCCTAGTCACACCATCTACTATAACTGGAGAAAGCAGAGACATCTGTACACACACAAGTCTTTCTGCAGATTCCAAAATAAAAATGGAAAATTTTAATGCTAAGTACAAGTTGAGAACGGTTATTGAGAGTTTGACTAAATATGCATCAGTTACACTGTCAAAGGGAAATAGGTAATTGGTATCTGTGGAATAAAGGTCACGTTAGTGGTGGGGAGAGGTGATAGTATGGTTATCGAACAGGGCAAAGTGAGGGCAGGTATTTCCTTCATGCTGAAGATCCAGTATTCTTGATCTCAAGTGAAACACCTGTGTGCCTGTACAGCATTCTGTATCTCCAGTAGCGTGGCGCCCTCAAGCTACACGACCCCAAGTTACTAGAGCCTGGTAATAAACAAAATTACATTGCTGACTGCTTTTATAATCGGCATACAGAGGCTTCTGGTTTTGGGGGGTCTGTAGTCATTACCCCTAAATCTTGATCACTTGTACTGACGCTGAAAACGTTAAACACATAGGCTCGTGTTCAGAGGTCTTAGACTTTGTAAGTGGTGTGTTTTTAAGTTGTTTTGGAGGACACTAAGCCCTTGGAAGCACTCAGTAAATGGAAAAGTCTGGGTTCAAGAACTTATGTGAAATTTAGGCTGTCTGAACATGGTTCTTAGTCTCATGTAAACATGGCTCGGGGGTGATGTGTGTCATTAGCATATTCCTATGGAGCGTCACCTGAGAACAGTCATTTATGGGCTCCTCCAAAATCAACACAATTACAAACATTTCCAAACCAGGGTTCTAAATATTACCAAAAGCGGTCCTTGTTGGTTCCAGCACCCTTGAGCTATGATCACAGATGCAAGTGACCTTCCATGCTGAGAGCAACTTTAACGTTAAAACCTTGGAAAATACAGCTGATTAAAACAACTTCCGTGCATGTCAGAACAGTTGTTAGTTCTGAAAAAGTTTAAGACTTGTAATCCAAAGGTGATGCCCTTTCTTTAGAATTGTGCAAGACAGCTGCTATGCAATGCCCGTATCAGCATTTTATTGATGGAGATAGGTCATAAAGTTCCAGGTGATTCTCTTGTCATCTGCTACTGGTTAATCATTGCATCTGTAATCATTGCCCCATTTTATGCAATCCCCTGCAGTTTGAAACCCTCTCAATTTCCAGAAAACGACAATTAATTTTAAATTAGAATTAGAGAAAGAGAGAAAAAAAGCTAGCAGCTACTCTTCCAACTTTGCTGCCTTTTTTTCTTAGGGATCTCTTTGTACCCGCTAGAGCTACATCTCCTTTGGCTTTTAATCTCTTCCCCTGTAGTGCCAGGCAGATGGCAGACAGAATGACAGAACGTAAGAGAAAGCAACCTGATGGTAAAGTCAGGGTTCTCAGCTGAGAATAATACTTGGAAACTGCTACTTAAAAGATGGGACTGGATTAACACCATCTCTTCAAATAAAGGTGGAGTTTGGCCAGTGAAATGAATCAAATTAGCCACAGGTATTTTATTTCTAATTATAAAGCAAGAACACCATCTTCTTCTAAACTATTTTATATTAGACATGAAGGCATTTATATCTGCATTACTCTCTGGTCCTCACTCGATTTTCAGTACCCTAGTTACTGGAAGGACTTCTCTATGTATCTTGATAGTTGAGTCAGCAATTATATATTTCTTTATAACATAGTAACTGATTATGTTGTAACTATGACCAGGTACATTTACTTAGTTTCCCTTAATCTTTTGCTTTGAAAGTGGAATTTTGCTTTCCAACACTTTGAGACCTTCAAACTTCGAGTCTGCTATTTGTAAAATATTGCCTGTGTCATACATCTGGGAAATTCCTTACAGTGTAGTGATAATCACTGCCTACAGACTTAGTGACAAACGCTTGGCTTAATCAATCCTATATGTAGTCTACCATAAGATCATGTGTGATACTGTTGACATTCTCATTCCTATTTCTAATCTTTTTTATATTTAGAAGTATTCACCTGTTCATTCACCTAGAAGTATCAGAAGACATTAAGTCATTTGGAAAGCAACATTCAGTATAACCCTTTTTTCTTTCTTTCAGATAATTTTCATAGACTAGAAACTCTTTATCTACTTAAAGCAAAATCATCCTTTGAAAAAGCTGTCTGATGTAGAAGAAAATACCTGTGATATTTATAGCACCTTCTTGATTTGTCATCCAAAGATGTTTATCATTTGGCAGCTCTGTAGTTTTTATTCTTTGAGAGCTTGTCAGCCCTCATGTTTAGAGTTGTATTTTTAGCTAATCCCTTAAATATAGAGTGTCAAAAAATGAAAGAATATAGATTACGTATAACAGTTGCTCTCGAGCAATCTCCACGTTTATTCTCTCTGTTGTCTCCTCTTTCTATGCGTTTTAGAGAAGCTCAGAATTATGGAAGAACCTGAAGCTAAGAAGGATCAGCCCCTTTTTGTTTCTTTTACCTTTTACATTTGCTGCAGAGGGAGGGATCACATAGGGCAGGTATCCCTTAGGGGTAATAGCCTGTCTTTTTCCTTAGTATTGCTTTCTTATCCGTGTGAAATGATGCATAACCTTTTCATTGTAGTTCTGGTGACAGTTACGTATCTTTAGAAGTGTTTCACAGCTTAATTGGAATGTTTCTGAGGTGCTGTGAGTCTCCAGACCAAAATATCCGTGTGAATTGTGGTTTGCAGGCAAAACTAGCAAAAAATGCCCGTTCTACCAACCTCTAATAAGAAGTTGTTTGAAAAAAAGAAATCTGGGTCACTATCTGAGTAAGCAGTTTCAGGCTGTCGTCTGTGGAACCAGTTTTCCCCGCTGGAAAGCAGTAGCAAAATCCCAGTGCAGTTTGTTATGCCTCCCTTGTGTACAACGTTTTCTGCTACAAGAGTCTATTTTTACATTGTCAGGCTGCTATCTCTAACGAGGTTTCAGTTTTTTACCTCAGTATTCTTACTACTTGGTAGATTTTTTTTTCATGTGGTCCTTATAGGTTATATTAATCACATAGATGTTTTACTGGAGGAAATGAATAAAAGAACAAGTTTTAAAAAGTCATAAAGTTACAGTAGACTATCACTCTAGATAGTGCTGTACAAAGGTGGAAGTTATAGCCCAAAAGTTAGTTAGCCCAAAAATTACAAGTGCAGTTTTAACATATTAGCTCATTGATCATCTTTTCCTTATCTCAGGCTGGTAATTTTAGAGCTAGACTGGAAATAGAATTGCAGATATAAAGGAAGCAGAGTGATGTGACCTGAGTAATGACAGCAGAGTGGCAAATGAACTCTTGAATTCTGTGTTTTGTTCTAAATTGTTATGTGGCCTTCTTTGTGTCTTCATTTTCCCATCTGTAAAATAGGTAGGTAGGCCAGCTGGTGTAAGCTTTATTTAGTGTTTGTAAAGTGCTTTGATCATACAAAGTACTCTGTTAGCACTAAGTATTACTAGGGTGTTTTCATGCCAGGCAATCTGACTTCTAAAAATGAGAACATATACATATATACATATATATATATAAAAATATATATATATATAAAGCTTTTACCTTCTTGTCACTATTCAACAGAAACTTGCAAGCAGAATATGACCGACTGAAGCAACAGCATGATCACAAAGGTTTGTCTCCACTGCCGTCCCCCCCTGAGATGATGCCAGTCTCTCCACAAAGTCCCCGGGATGCTGAACTCATTGCAGAAGCCAAGCTGCTTCGCCAGCACAAGGGCCGCCTGGAGGCTAGGATGCAGATTCTGGAGGATCACAACAAGCAGCTGGAGTCACAGCTGCACAGGCTAAGGCAGCTGCTGGAACAGGTGAATCCTCAGGCCTGGCTTTTAGTTCTCTATAGAGCTTATTTTCCAAACAGGGTATGAAGCATTGCCAACAACTATAACATACTAGGAAATCATATCGGTAAAGACTGGTCGGAGAGAGATTGTTCTGCAGGCTGAAAGTGATCAGGTGAAATCTAACTGCAATATGGTTGTTTAGTATTCTTCCCTTTTTTTTAATTGAGAATTTCGATTGATTGTTTGCCTGGATATTTTTACTCTGAAACAAACAAAATTGTGTTTTTATGGGATAAATGCAAAATTCAGAGATAAAAAATTTGTGCAGCTGTACTGAACTGGTTTTAATAATCGCTTCTTTTTCTCTTCAATTTTTAGCCACAGGCAGATGCCAAGGTAAATGGTACAACACTGTCCTCTCCTTCTACCTCTTTGCAGAGGTCAGATAGCAGTCAGCCAATGCTTCTTCGTGTAGTTGGCAGCCAGACGTCGGAAACCATGGGTAAGACAACAAAGTCTAGACTCACCAAAAATAGTTACCCTCCCATTTCTCAACAAAAATTTCGTGAAGATAGAAAATATTCTGCTCTCTTCTTTAATTCAAATGAGCCTACATTCAATGTAGATTCAAATGAAGTAGGCATTTGCAATGGTCTTTGATATTATCTGCCTGTTTACGATTTGCATCTTCCTTATCGTGCAGGCTATTGTGTTTGATCATGATGCATGCAGTAGCATGGATATTTTGATATTAGATGCAAAGCTGAGCCAGGACTTGAATTCTGAAAACAGATAACACGAAAAATTAACTATTTCATTCAGATTGTCTTACAGTTAAGAAGCATAACATGACTGATATAAATGTACAGAGTATTAATTATGGCTAAGAGAGTAAATGTAGGATTAATCATTCTTGTATTAACTGATGTGATCTTATTTTTAATTTGTCATTGCTCAAGTAAATAGCATTGAGCCATCACTCATAGGCAATGCTCCTCTGGTTGTTTTTCTAAATATCACATCAGTTGTGATAATAAATGTCATGTGAGTTGTGGAGTAAGGTTAAGTAATAATATTCTGTAGATAGAGGTTAGAATTGTTATTTGGTGCTTTTAGAGCTGCTCTGTAGCAGTTTCCTAATTTCCTATCTGTTATTTAATTAGTAAGCATTTAGTACTAAGTAGTAAAGATTTACTGTTAAATCCATTGCTGCATCTTTAAGCTAATGTAATTGAATTACTTCAATAAGAAAACGTTTGACATCTGATGATAATACTCAGCTTCTCACACAAAAATTTATTGAGTCTATTTTAGAGATTTTTTTGAGAAAGGAGGAGGCTTAATTGCAAGCTTTTCATTATATTTAGTGAAATAGTCTATCACAGCAAGAAATGAAATGGGAAGGGGTATTCCTGTCAGTCTGAAGTGCCATGGTAGTGGGAGAAGCAGCTTATTCAGGACCACTTTCTTCCGTCATGGGTTTGGACAGAGTAACGTCAATCTATGCTGGTAAAGAACAAGATGGATTCTGTAGATCCTACTACAAAAAAGCGTGAAATGAATGCTTAAGTTAAAATATTTGCGGTGAGAGGGACCGTACGATCACAGGTAATAGCAATTTCATTTGGATCTTTCTGGAATCATATTACTAGTAAGTAAGTACGTTGTTATGTATAGCATATACAAACTAGACAATATGTCTGAGTGGGATAATTTGCATCAGCTCTCTGAAGAAATATAATTACTTTCTTCATATATATTCATATACTGCTTAAAAATATGCAAGAAGCATAGGAAGACAGTGGTTCCCAACCATCTTATTAAAAGATGTGTGGTTTCATGTTTTGTCCTTTGAGAGGCCAGAAATACAATAATGTACCTCTTTTCATTTGCCCTGCTAAACAAATACTCTCATTTAATTTATGAGACTGGAATTAACTAATTAACACACTTATGTAGCCTGCTAAAACTTTCGTATTTAAAATAAAGTTTAAACATGATTTTTTATCCTATTTGATTTTCTGAGACAATATTTGGAAGGATGGTGAGATGTTTCATTGTTATCAATATGATCACGTTGAGACTCAGTAGTGCAGCAGTGTTGACAGTATAGAACAGAACTTATAAAATGAATTACTAACTGTGCTAAAAAAAACCACAGCTAGCATGGTTTGTTAAGTCTCCTCTCACACCAGAGAATATTTGTTTGCTAATCTGAGAGTTTTTCTTGAAGTGCAACTAAAAATACTCTAGAATTTTGAATCGCTCCATAACCAGAACAGTATCATAAATAATGCTTTCCTACAAGAAGTATGTTCCCAGTAATAAAGGAGTAATAATTTTTCAAGAAAATACCAAGGTTCTGTAGATGCTTCTAGGCAATGAGATAACGTAGTGGTAGCTTTTCTATTCTCTGCCTTTTGAAAAGAGACCTCCTTTTTTTTTATGTGACTGTAGGCCCACTACACTTCTCTGTCTCCCTGCTGTTTCACGGACAGATTACTGTAATATGCTTTCCACTAGTGGTGGTGTTAAACCTTTAGTAATCTCACTAAACCTTTGCTGAGATTACACTCAGAGTGTAATCTGCAGGCAGAGATTATGCCTCCATAACCAGAGACATGCAGGTAGGTTGAAAGCTCCTTTTTCCTGTCCCTGTCCTGTCCTATGCAAAGGCCGAATCTTTGACCTTTCTCCCCCAGTTGTGTAGGTTCTGTGAGGCAGATGAACCAAGAAGTTGTTGCTGGTCTTGAAATTCATTCAGGTACCCCAGGAGCATTTGAGATCCACCTGGTCCTCCAAGCCTTTTATAGAAACATGAATGGGGAAGATTTTCTTGGGTTAAGACCAGTAATTGAGGTCTAAAGGAATCTTTTATTTTGTTGGGTTGCTTGTCTGACGTCTTCTTTTATTATGTTATTTACAAGAAAGCGCTCAGAAAAATCCTCAAATGAGAAAGAATAAAAATAACATATTTTAAATAAAGGTACAGTTCTACACAGTTCAGTTTGCGTCTGTGCTTACCGGGACATTTGGAAATCAATACCATCTTCAGTTTGCCCAAGGGAGTTCTTGCTGGCCAGGCCAGCAGAATCATTGACCTGTTCTTTTCATCTGTAGAGACGGGTCCTGTTTTCTGTAGGCATGCTGATTTGGTACACAACCTGGGTGGAAGCAGCGAGGTCTTGCTCTGAATTTTTACTTCGACATCCATCTGACTCTGGAAGAAGGACATTTGTTTTGTTAAAGCACCTCTGTTGGTGCAGCACTAGATGTCAAAATAGCCCATGGTGTGAACTGTTTTTTTGTAGTTTGTAAACCTAGCACCATTAGAAAGCTGATCAAACAGTAGCATTCACAACAGCTCTTTCTTTTACCGTTAATATAGTAAAGAAAGCTGATACAAGGACCGTCATTTATACGAATTAACTACTCCTTGCAGACACTTTACCCCATTTCTTTTACTGGAGTAGGTAAAATAACTCTTGGCCCTAAGGTGAGGAAGATGCTAAGCCTGATAACAGGGAATAAACGCCGTCCTGAAGCGTTCCTTTAGCATCTCTTTTAGTAGAGATTCCACTAGCATGGCGAGCCAGAAATGTTTAAAGAATGTTAATGGTAACAGAAAATTAGGTAATTTATTATTCAAATTGAGTATAAGGTCATTAGTCACTTTCAAAAAAATGATGTGTTTCTCTGTGGTCATTAGAGCAGGCAAAACTGCTTTAGTGTTTCAATAGGGATAAAATAAATCTAGTGAAAAAGGAGAATCTCACTCAAAGTATCCTTTAGATGTATTCCCTTTTCAGATGCTTTATTGCTATTAGAAGCTAGGGTCTGCAGTAAAATCAGCAGATGGATTTTGGTTATCTGAAACCATGCCAAAAAAAAAGTAAAAATAAAATATATTGAATTTCCCATTAAGCTACTGCCCTATAATCAGGTTATAGAAATTATTCAGTGGGAGAAATGTATTTCGCTTTATTAAACTGCTGCTAAACCCTTTTACAGTACAATTGAATGTTCTTGGAGCACCAATCTGGTGCAATTAAACTGTCAGAAATATTAATACTGATGCAGATGAGAATCTTGGTTTCTAGTGATTTACACAGCTAGGCCAAGCAGCGCTAACATGAATCCAGCACTATTAGAAAGCTACTCGGTAGCAGCACTCACAACAGCAAGCTCTTGTACCGTTAATGGAATAAGAGAAGCTGAAACGAGACTGTCATTTGTATGTACTAAGTGCTCCTAAGCAGACATTTTACCCCACTTGTTTTACCAGAGTAGGTTATTTCTTAAATTCTTCTTAATGAATTAAAATCAGTTTTAATTGCTTAAAATTCATTGCTTAATTTTATTCAGCTTCTTAAAGAAAAACAAAAGAGCGAGAAACATTACAGGAAGTAAAATTCACCTTTATAATTTTGGTTGTATATTAATCAAAAAGCGTATGTTAAGTGAACAGCCTTAGCTTCATGAAGGACATGTGCAAGAGTAAGATGTTAACAAATGGTTTTATGGTGGCTTAAATGCAGTGTTTGGGGTTTGCTTTCCAGGTGAGGATGATCTGCTCAGCCCTCCCCAGGACACAAGCACAGGTTTGGAGGAAGTGATGGAGCAGCTTAACAACTCCTTCCCAAGTACCAGAGGTATGTACTGGTGCCCAGGAGCGTATGCCAGCAGATGAGAGGGACGCTTTTTTGAATACATAAATTGGTCCTGGATATTTTGGGGAGAGCAGGAGAGAAAGATGCTTTTTTACCTCATGTTTTCAGGGACCTGTTTTTTTGGTTTTGTTTTATTGTTGCTCTTTATTTTCATTTTAGCAGCAGCCATAGAAAAGCTGTCTTACTTAGAGTGCAGCAATAAGCTTCACCTCGTTTACCTTAAGCTACCTCCACAGGTAGAGGTTGCCACATGTATGGATGAAGGAGTGTCCTCTCTTGAGACTTTTTTCCTTCACTTTTTCTTTTCTTCCCTTTCTCTGTATTCCTTTTCTCACACCCACTCTCCTTTGAAGTCTGTCTACTTGCTGATTTAGTTTTAATACATGTCCCAGTACATCTTTCTAATTTCCTTGCCTTTCTTCAAATAGAATGCAATTCTGGATAATATTGAAGTTCTGAGTGAAAACTCTCCAAACTTTTAGCATTTAGGTTCAGAGTGATTGAGGGAAAACAAGTGGACTGCTTGTTTGTGCAGTGCAAACATGCACTTGGGTGTACAGCCACAGCATTTCTTTGTGTTTCGATTTTTTTAAAGTTCCTGCCTGTTGTTTGCTAAAGATAGGCACTTGTGCTGTTGGAGTTTGTTTTTTCAGCCTTTTTTTTTTTTTTCATTTAAGGTAGGTATTTTCCGAGCCCAGAGAAAAAGCTCTGCTACCAAAAAAAATTGCTTAAATTCCTAACAGGAGATGGGATGTTTGGAATGCTACCTGTAGCAGTGAAAGAAGGCTCAGACATAAACCTCTGTGCAGAAGAAAAGTCCCAGATTCTGTTGACACCCCACTAAGTGGGTGTCAGAATATGCAGTAGAGTTCTGCAGGCCTTCTTCGGGTGGCGCATGTCATCCAAAGGATCTTCTTTACTAGAGAAGTGTCTTCAACTATGATGCTAGACTTTCAATGACATGAAGTTGTTCTCCATCCTTTGACTTAAAAGGCAAGTTCAGTTCTCACCAAGCATCATGTGTAAACATTGGAGAAGGCAGTAGTGGGTACGTGATAGGAAAGCCATATAACTGCTATAGAGGAAAAGATAGAACAGTATAGAAAAATTCTATTCAAAAAAATCTAATATAAAATACTGTTCTGCTCAACGTTATATGAGAAAACATCATGTGTGCAGGCCTCATTTTACCTAGGAATTAATCCTCTGAGACAACAGAGAAAATATTTTTGAAATACTGAAATGTATAAAAAAGTGGGCTTATTTTTAAAGTTGCTGTGTACACAAGGTTCCAACAGATAGTACTTTCTTATCAGTGATCATCCTTCATATAAATATATTATATTTAGGAGATCTTGGCTAATCATATGAGTCTAGTTGCAGATACCCGTGTGTTAAAATGCTCACTCTTCTCCATGATATCTAATTTGTAATCATAGCGAAGGACATTGACAAAACTTTTTTTTTTTTTAAGCTTGATTTAAAGTACAATAGGAGCAATTTAAGAAACAACAGTTAATTAATGATTTATCTGTAATACAATGGTTAATTTCCGTGTATAAATAGGTAGTGATCAGTCTCTTAGATACTACACCCTGCTAACTAAGAATAAAAAAGTTTTTTTTATTTTATTAATGAAAAATGCAATGCTTTGTGAATAAAATTGACAGCACATATAGTGTCTAGCGCAAAAAAGATTTGATTTTTAACATTAGTTAATCTATTAATTCAGAAAGTTGTTATAACTATTTGTATTTGCGTTCCAGTGGTGCCAAATAATCTACGTGTGTAGAATGAATATACTCCTTTATTTTGTTCCTCTATTCAGTAACTATGTTTAAGTGTATTATGTGATCACAAACATCATTAAAAAAGATTGCAAGAGATACTTTCCGCATGAAGAAATAATGAAAATGAAAGTGGAAAAGTATTGGCTGGGACAATCTCTTATTGCCACAGTTAGGCAAAACTATGCCTAACTTATTGCCACAGTTAGGCATAAAATATGATACCTTTATTTTTCTGTCATTGGTCTATACAGCAGAAAAACTCCTCCGCTGTTCTTGGCCTCTGTTGATTCTGTAAACTTCTCTGTCCATGAAATTAGACGTCATCAGTTTCAAGTTTTCTGAAACACAGCTGCTGTTTGTTCCTATGTTGCTGCCTCACTAGCAGCCATAGAGGACAAAAATATTCTTTAGCTTCATGTGGAGCTGCAAGCAAAGAGGAGGCACTGTTTTACATACAGGACGTTCTTCATCATCTGTCATCTCCAGCAAAGCAGGCTATACTTAGAGTTAGAAGAGCTTCTGATGCAACAGTCAGGAGCAGGCATAGACGGTTAGACAGAATCAGGCTTCGTACAGAGCTTTTCTTTTTGGCCCGGCTAAATCACTATTGGGCTGGGCAGAAATCTGTCCCTTCCATTCTCTTGGACTACACAATATAAGATTAGTCCATCTCAGAGAAAAAGTCATTCACTCTTTTGTGAAGTTTATCTTATGTTTTTAGTTGAAGAGATTAGGGCCTCATTTCCTTAGGTTTCTCTGTTCTTCATGATACAATCTTATGCATTTGCATGAATGCTAAGTTTGTCTAATTGCTTTTGACTGAAGAATAGGAAGGGTCAGGCCTTCTCTGGAAAAAACTAATTTGTCATACAGCCAATTCAAATGGCTTTTCAGTCACTGGATAATACAGAAGGCTCCTGACGTCCATTTTACTGAGATTTTATGCAAATTTCAGTTATTGGAGTTTTCTTCTACTCCCATTTTAATGATTAAACGATATTCAACTGGCATTGCATAAACGGAGCTTACATCCACAGAAAATTTGGCACAGCATCACTTAGACCTTTCATTGCTCTGCTCAGTCAGATTCCGTATGCATCACGGTTTCTGCTTATGGTTTATAAAACTGCAGAAAGGAGAAAAGGAAGCAAGGTTGACTGATTGCAACAAAACACTGAAGCAGGAACTGTTTTGCTTTTAAGATGTGCAAATCTATATCTCAAATTTCCAGTCTATAATAAAAGATTAAAGTGTAATTGCAGAAGAGTTAAAGCAGTCTGAAAAGAGAGCTACTTCAGGAGGATTCAGGAGTGGTGGAAGTAATATTTTATTTCTTTCCATTACAGGTTACATCAAATCTCAAGCCATTAGTACATGTTGAGGAAACAGAACAATGAGCCCAAAAAAGCAATAAGCACAGATCTGTAAAGAATAATTTTGCCTGCATTATTTCTTATGAAGTAGAATTACAAAACTGCCAGAGGCAAGAAACAGAGTCATCCCAGTTTGGCATTTACAAGTGTATTTTGATACAGGAGCTCATGAAATATTATTTGAAAGATGCATCAAAACTCCTTGTGCTAGGTGGTACCACATGTAATGCTTACTGTCTTTGAGAATTAAAACTAAAAGGAAGATAGATTAGATGCTCAGCATTGTCTAGTATTAGAAATAGCTTTGTTTACTTCTCCTTCTACAGCATTAGTGTAGAAGTCTGCTTAGATTTTCATAGACCATGCAGTTTGGGAGAAGCTGCAAAGGACATAGGGTGCGTAGAAACCAACCTAGATTGAAAATTAGAAAACAATAACAAAATGAGATCCAGGTAAAGGAAAGCATCCATACAAATAACCTGAAACGTACATACGGCATCAACTGAAGAAATCTGGGAATGTAGTAAAAGGCTTGGGAAGGTACTGGCAATCTGTTAAGCATGGTTTTGCCTTTTGTCCTGTAAAAATAGGCATAGTTTTAAGCTAAATGTCCAACCCAAGCATATCACAGAGTAGGGAGTGATATCCCTTCTGAATCAGGAATATAATTGTGGATATCTCATTACCATCAAGATAACAACAAGTTGGAGGATTGTAGAACAATGTAACAAGAGCAAACTCAACTCTGGAGGCTTTGATTTATAAGAAAAGTTCAAAGAGCTGAATAAGTAATGAACAGAGAAAAGGAGTGACTTTCTGCGCTCGGGTGCACAGAGGTATAACTAAGCGTCACAGGATTACAAATTAAAATTGAAATGTTTAGTCTAAATATCATCAAAAACATGTGGAGAGTAAGATTTTGTAAGGTTGTGAAATACTTTCCTAAGGCAGATAATAACTCTTACTTTGGACTTCTGAAACAAAGCAATAAAATGTAGTAGTAATTAATCTTCACTCACCTGGAGACAGATTCATTTTGATTAAGAATTTTTCTAAGCCTTTGCTACATATAGTTGTACTTAAAAGGGCATGAGGGCTTGATAACATTTATTTTGAATTGATCTCAGAGAAGCTTGTATTAATCTAACCATGTCATAGGCCTCTCTAAGCAGATCTCAGATGAAGTAACTTGTGTTCCTGTATGACTTTTACCTCTTTGTTGTTTCTTCATTTCAACCCTTCAGCAGTTCTTAGCATTTCCTAAGCAGCACGGGACCTCCATGTTCCTTGCACGTCTGATTGTTGATGCTGAAAGCTGTTTAATTTCTGTAGAGGGAAATTCTGCTGAATACCTGATGATTGCTGTGCTTAAGGATTTTTTTCTTTTCTTTAAATCTACAAGGCTTCCCAACCATCCCCACTTTACTTTGCTGCTCTCAGCAAATTCATAGCTGCAGCAGCTGCTAGAAGCAGCTGCTGTGCTAACTCAAAACAGATGTTAAAGCCAGAGGTCTGACGTTTAGTGGAAATCTACTATTAAATACCACCTCAGTCGTTTATTTAACCCTGCTAGATAATGGGCCACAGAGGAAAATATTTTCACACTTTACTTGTTTCCAAACTATTAAGTCTTCAGGGAGTTAGTTCACAAAAAGTGAGACTTGCTTTGCCAAGGAGCAGCAGGATAGCATTCTTAAAGCTAAACCCAGCTCATTTGGAGGGCTAGGGGCAAACAAAGTTGCACCCACTTCAGGTGGATCTCGTGGTGGATCAGGCTATTTTGTGGCTATGGTTTTGTGACAAATGCTTTTTATGAATGAAACTCAAAGGAGAATTTAGGGGACAGAAGACCCTGAGCTAACTGAGCTCTGTGACAAAGCTTCCCATGCTTTCAGTGCGAAGAAATTCCTCGGAGATAGTGAGGAAGGGGAAGCGACAAAGTGGTCATTGGCTTAAAAGAGCTAAGAGGCCATGACAACATGTGGAAAACTCAGGGGAGGGGTCAGCGCTCCCAATTAACATTTAACATGGTACTGTTTAATACAGATGTTGCTTTAAGTAGTTAAATTACAACATCCCACAACAATAAATAGATGACAGTAAGAACAGCCCCATCTCTTAAAAGTTGTCTTTCTGTTTTTATCTCATCCACATAAAAAAAATACCACACACACCTCTCACCCATGCATCTGCCAGGTGCTGCCATGAGTCTTCACAAGTTGGGCTAATAACGTTCATCAGTGAAAATACTGCAGTTTCTTTTATTCGGAAAGCAAAACAACTTACTGTTCAAACTTTTCTTTCCATAATTTACTGAATCAGTGGAAGAATACTCTCAAATTACTGCACTGTAGGGAATGCTTGAAATCCTCCGTAGGGAATGCTTGAAATCCTCCCCCAACTGAGCCAGCCTGGCCACTTCTGGAGTGTATCCCTCTGTTTATGCTGTGCTACTACATACTATGTCAATCAGCCGGATTGACCGAGATTCCTTATGACCCTCCTTTGGCACAACAGTACTGTAGTGACTGAGCTTCTCTGCACATACTTCTTCTGGGATAATGATGGGGAGGACTAAATCTTTTCCAGCTGATAATACTCAGTCCTGATGTAATTTGAGAACACATTGATGAATTCTGCAAAACTTCAAACAACTTTTTTTTTTTTAAAGAAAACAATACTGTTTGTTGATCTCCCCCTCGCCCCCGCTGTCCTCTTTCTCACAACAGAATTGTGTATGATGAGAGCAATGCAGTAGATGCTGTATGCTTTGTGCTCTGTGCTTTGGCCTGAAACTGCATAGATGGATGACGTTGTCATTGGTACCTGTGTTTTCAGGATTGATTAGGACCTTTGCCTGTGATATAATGTAATAGATTTAAAAAAAAAAAAAATTCTACAAAGAGGAATCTTGATTTGAGCAGGAATAATACATTAATACATATCCAGGCATCCGTGAGTTGTGCATCAGTATTTTTGTGTCTTATAGAATACAAAGCTTCCAAACTGCTGTGATGCAGATAATCGCCTTCCTCAGCACTTTATGCCCAGCCATACTCCTTACCTTAAAACTTAGAGACATCCATTCATTCATATGCAAAGAGGAAAATAAAGTAAATTTGCTAAACCCTTTTTAATCTTCTTCCAAAAGAAATTAGCTATTACTATAGTAGTGCTACTGTTTGTTGCTTGTAACAAATTCTAGGGCTGGTTACTCACCACAGACTTTTCCTTCACAGCTATTTTGTGTGGAGTAGTGCTATCCCAGCTGGCTTTGAATACATTCATTTGAAATGGGATACAGTCTGTCTCATGTAGGTATTTAAATTAGGCACTGCCTAGGTGAAACTTTAGATGCCTGTGCAGACAAGTAGTGACCTCCAATGACTTGCAAAAGGATCTAGTATTTTGAATGTAGGTAATTCCTCCTCTCCTGTAGACAAGCTCAGCTGTATTTTACCAGATTTCCTTCCTGCCCCAGGACTCACACATCCAAATGCACCATGCTGCAGTTTCTGGAGGTATTGGGTAGACTCTGCCTACTCCTTGAAACCCTGGAGCTCTTCCTCGGAAGGCCAAAGAGTGCAATGGATTTTACTTTTATATTTTCGTTTTCAAGGATTTTCTGTTATGTGGTTTTATATCAATAAGAAGTTCTCATCTTCCCTGAGAGGCATTTTTTGAGCATGCATAGCTCCTGAGATAAGCACCAAAGGAAGTTGCAGGCTGAGTAGGGAATCTTTAAGTCTTAGAGAGAAAGGCAGGCCTGCAGGGCGGGCCGAATGGACTGTGCCTGAGTCTTTGATAGATTTTAGCAGCCTTAGTCCCAAAGTAGTCAGGCTCTGAGTGGATATGAACAGACCGTTCATTAATAAAAGCAGTCTAGCCAGAGCAGCCCGGAAGCCCAAAACTCTGCATGGAGACGATGTAGCCTGTCAAGATACGGGCCAACTAAAGCTATGGTGAAGTCCTTAAAAGTGAAGCTACTTAGTCAAGCGAGTAGTCAAGCTCATGCTAATACTTCTGCAACACCATCACGTGCAGTATAGACAGTCAAAGCTCCTCCTAGAATCAGAATAAAAACCCACATACAGAACAGGATTTAGAACCTACTATTATTATCACTTCTAGTAGTAGATAAGCTAATAGGAAGAGGGACGGGGAAAGAAGGGATTAAAACTTCCTGAGTTTGGCAAATCATAATATTCACAGCCAAGGCCCTTCACAGGTTGCCCTAGTCTTTTCTGTTACCTTTATTTTGTACTTGGAACAGTGGCTCTAACCTGTGACCTATTCGCTTCCTCTGTGCTTCCCCCCTTTCCATTATCTGCTTTACTATGTTTTCAGTCCAGTACCTCCACTGTCTCGGTTGCTGACCCTCGTTTTGCTCCCTGTAAAAAAATGTGCAAAGTAATTTATAGTCTTCCCTCCCTGCCTTCTACAGCAGGCCATGATGCCTGCAAAAAACCTTGACAGCTATTAGGATGCTGTTGTGCTGACCTGTGCATATTTTCATTTATATTTCTCTCTCTCCATTGTCTTACATATTGCTTACAGTTACTGTGTTTGCAACAACTCTGGGGCAAAAATCATCCTCTTTATTGAGCAGCATCTACCTCAGGGCCTAATTATCTGATAGTACTAGGGTTAACGTTCAGTGACAGAATAGAATGCTTCTTCTGAAGACAACAACAGACGTTTCATTGACATTGGTTGTGTGATGGGAAAGAAGGGGGGTGTTTCTGCTCTTGATTGGCAGCTGACTTTCTTTTTTAAAACCAACTACAATAAATATTTGGCAAAAATCTGTCTAATCAAAGTATGACTCCTGTGAAGGCTTGTAAGGAACATCATTTCACCTTAAAGCCATTACTAACTCCTCAGTTTTGTCAGTACATCTTAAAAGTGGTGAGAAACTTTCCCTTTTTTCCCCTTTACTTGATTCTCTTCCTCTCTTTGTCCATCCTCCCCAAGCTTTACAATGCTTGCAGATCAACTTCTTGGGAAGATCTTCAGTGATTTATTTATCTTGAATATGAGGACAAGATTTCATTGTGTTAATATTCCAGTTTAATAGCTTTAGTGCAAAATATGCATGGGGGTGTGTGTGTATATACATATATGTATGTATTAATATATACATGTATATATGCATGTAGGCCATAATAAACTCTAAAGTGTTCAGATGAATTAATTTTGAAGTCAGAGAAACATGATTTTATCAGTAATGTTGATTAGTAGAATTACTCAAATTGACAAAATCTGCATGCTCAGAACATGAATTCAGGTTTTTGTTTGCCACCCTTATCCTCAACTGAAAGGGTTATAAGTTGGTATTAGTAGTTTCCCGAAATGTATTTGTTAGGCTGAAACCAAGCAGCAGTTTGCAGAACTATTCTTCAGGAAATCAGGTCAGAGTCATCAGAGGATTTCAGTGTGCTTTCAGTCTTTGTTTAAAGCAGAAATATGTTTATTTTATATTAAATTCCTAACTGGAAATGTGAGTGTCTGTTACAGCATGAAATATATATTCATATGTGGTGATTTTGTTTCTTTTCTGATATTTTTACCACTTCCTCTCTCTGTTTCTAAAGGAAGAAACGCCCCTGGAAAGCCAGTAAGAGAGGTTAGTGAGATGCAGGCTCACTGCCGTGGCTTCTGCGTGTCACATCTTGCTTTCTGCGCCCAGCATGTGTGTGACGGCAACATGAGTTTGCTTGGTTTTGCTGAAGGGTGGGGGTTGTTTTATTTTTGTTTTTAGTTCTGTTTGGTTTTGCTGAGTGCATTTCACATGTGTGCTCTAACAATACTGTACCTCTCAACTTTCAACAGAGACAGTGTAATCTCAAGGATGTGCCTTTTCTTGTATCCTCCCAAAGATGGAAACTCAGGAATGGGAAGGATAAAATAACAGATTGAAACTAAGCCTTTGTGTGCCATATGTGGTCAACAAATGTCTTACTGTCGCTGACTTCTGTTGTTCTCATGTTGTTGTATGTAAACAAAACAGAGAGGCCCATGGCCCTCACCATTCTGCTTATATACATGCGATGTTTTACCAATGTACTAACCATGATCTCCAGTAGTTAAGGTTAATATTTTTTTCTTTTGCTTTAGAACAGTGAGAGTTGAGAGGTATAAGAGATTCAGGTGTTTTAATTTACTGATATACTATTGGCACAATGAAGAACGCTACTAACAATCACCGACTCCACAGTGTTATATGAATAGCAATGTAAATGGCTATGGTGTTCGCTCTGTGCTTTAGACATGATCAGTTTGATGGTAAAATAGATTCTAGAGTGTGTACTTTGCTGCTTATTAATGGAGGAAAATGTTTTGTGCAGTGCTGTCACAGCACCTTTTAAAGTATTTCCAGAGAGCCTTTATTTTTCCTCTGTGAAGCTGCTCTTCACTCTGCAGCCCAATATAATGTTTGAAAGATGATTTGCTAGAGAAAATTATTATTAAAGATAAAATATTCAGAGACTGCCTGAGTGCAATTGCAGCTAGCTGTGAAATGACCTTTCCCGCACAGATGATGTTTAGTGTGGATGAAGCAGGAACTGAAGGGTAGCCGGCTCACAAATGTACATCGGGTTGGAGCAGAGAGGGGGGCTCGTGAAAACACACAAAGGGGTTTTTAGCTGCACTATTGCGAATCCCTAATCACTGATCTGCTATACTGTATAAGATAAGATTTCTTCTGGTATGTTGCCCTGAAATGCAAGCCTTTGCATCTGCTGTAGGAGCTTGCGCAGATTCAGCTGTTCTGAGGAATAAGATCCTCAAGTGTCAGGTCCTTTCATACCAATCAAAAAGAGTGCTTGATATGTCATCAAAGAGATTACACCAGTTCAGAAATTCTGTGGAATTGTTTTCGTATTCAGTCCATCGTACTACTGGCCTGAAAGGTCTGAGAATTGCTCTCCAATTCAGGAAAGCAGGGTGGTGATTTTCATGATCCTCGTTCATATTTATATCTGTTGTTACGAAAAAGATTCTGCTGCTTAGGGTGCGTTTGACACAATTAAAAAAAAAAAAAAAAGGTTAAAAAAGTGTGCAAGTTCTTAATCGGGTTCCAGCAGCTTAACCCCCAAAATGTTACTGCTTCAGTAAAATACTTAGTGTTCTCCAGTTCTGTTTGTGCTCACTGACAGTTGCAGAGGGTGCTTTGTAACTTGCAGAGCTCAATACAAACCCAGTTCTCTGCATGCTTATGAAGTGTATGAGCTAATTTATAGAATAGCTTTTGCTTTATATGTGAATCCGTTTGTGCAAAGTCAGATCATGCAGTTTTAAACCCACCAGACCAGGTTTTGATCCCATTACTCCCATTAGGTATTGTCTTCATGAGTAATCCCATGGATTTCATGGCATTACTCAATATGAATAAGGGTATCAAAATCCGAGCCACCAACAGGAAGGGTTTTTCTTTTGTGGGGGAAGGGTTAGAAATCTGTGCTGCTGAAATGGAGACTGCATTGTGTTGGGGTTTCTTAATTTACTTTCTGTCCACTCTTTAGAGTCCAAATACTCCACATTTATTTCTGTGACAAGTTGTAATGTGAGATTGATAGTCAATTACTGTGTCTTCACCCAAGGGCCTTAATTCCAGTATAGCCTCTAAAGCACATTCAGCAGATATGAAACACATCCTTCTGTATGTGACCAGAAATGATGTAGTTAGTGTCTGCAGAACTGGATATCCCCTGCTTTCAAAACAAATACACTGCGTTAATATTTCTTCCATTTTATAAGACTAAGTTAAAACAGTCCATGTTCATTTCGAGCTTTATTGCTGCATTTCAAAGTGTGCTTGTTTTTTTCTTAAACAGTATCAGCTCTCAACCTCTCAGTGCCTCAAGCATGGAGAAAACTTCTTCGACTTTAATGTTTAAAAAAAAAATTGAATCCCTGACTTATTTGACTGAGTTATATTAAAAATATTGATAATAATGAGTGGAAAGCTATGGTCTATATTTTATAAGTGCTTTGGAGCCACTATTTTTCTCATTTGCCTCTTAATTAAAAAATGTCAGTACCTTATATTTGAGTCTCATAGAGGCCAAACAAGCAAGTATTCAACAGAAGAAGCACAGCGATGTAGAAACAGGCAATGTATTTGAGCTAAAATTTAGGTAAAGAAAAGGATGTATTCATTACACATATAGTGTCCGGAAGTTCCTGTGTATGTTGTTCCCAAACTGTACAGTCTTGATTGCCCTGGTGGTTATTCCCATGTGCGAGAGGTAAAATCCTGACCTCAGTCACTCAACCACTGGTATTTTTCCCCTGTATCATTAAAAAAAGAGTGTTCAGGTCATCACTGCCTTTGAAAAGGAACTCAGAAGCTAAGGAAGACACAGCGCAGGGGAAGCCAGCTCCCCAGTACCTGGACAGATGTCAGAAAAGAGTTCATAGGAAATCCATGAAATACGTTACTCTTCTGTGTAGGTCATTTGAGAGTAGCTGAAGAATTATGAATCTAAGTCAGACTCCTTTTCTAATCTGTGTCTGGTGTGGTGAAAAGGAAGCCTCAGGTAAAAGGACTTCTGTCTTTTACTGTGGGTTACAAGACTCCACTCAGGCTGGCGACCTCAGTAACGCTAATGTTGTTCCAGTTCTAAACACATTTCTTCTGAAAAAGTGAGGGAAAGCAGTGGGAAGTAGTAAAAAGAACAAACCTGAAACATGGCAGATGTCATTAAATAAATACAGAAACACTCAATGATACTGTGTGATGGAAGGCTTCGCTGTAATGTGGTGAAAAATCAATGTAATGTGGTGGCCCACTGAGTTCTGAACCAATATGGGAGCTTGCTGGACCCAGCAATGCACCTTGCTCCTCTAATGGAGGGACAGCCATGGGTGCAGAGCTGGCAGAGGCAAATGTGGACCAGCTCCGGAGCCACCACTGTTCAGACCTCTGCTGCTTAACTTAAACCAAAACTGCTGGTGGAACACCCGGCATATTCACCAGCTGAATGGCTGAAGTCCAGTTACATTGCCTACTGTCCTGGCACATCCGCCCATCTCATGACTGTGTTGGAGGCTGCAGTCCCCAAGCTGTTGCAGTTTACAGTCCAGCTGTTAACATAAACACAAATCAGCAGTGGTTTATGATTGTGCCCTCAGTTGTGAACTCACATGGCTCGGGGACAGGCACGTGATTGTTCAGCTTTTCTGCAGAGGAGATTATAACCGAAGCTGGGGAGGTAGCATGGATGGTTTGTGTGTTGGGGGTGGGGTGGGGAGGGTGTCATAACTTTGTAATTACCCTAACACTGCTCTCTGCAGCTTTTCTGGAGGCAGATCAGATTCAAAGCACAGCTATTTCAAAAACACAGCAGCAATTTAAAAAAAAAGAGGGGGGAAGGAAAAAGCACTAGCACACATTCCTGTGATTTTTGTGCATGAAGAGTATGCCTAAGGATCTCTGGATTCGTAGGGTTTTTTTGGCCCATGCTTTGGTTACCTGGACAATTTAGTAGTTCTAAGACTAAAGTTCTAAGAAAAGCTTTTTAAAATAATTTTATTTTTTAGGATTGCAGCTATTCTTTCTAGACGTAGATTCTTTTGTAAAATAGGCTTGCCTTTGTTAACTTCATAGCTCTGTGACTGATAGAAAAAAATATAGTATTAAGAAGCACTAAATCTTTCTGAAGATGGGGTTTTGTGGTTCAGGTTAATATAAATCTGTGGAATGGTGATCAGTCTTCCTGAGCTGGAAATGAATAGGTTTTGGAGTCCCTGAAAAGTCTGGGCATCCCATCGTTGTTTCTAGACATAGCAGATCACAAGGTAGCTGAATGAGAGATTCTGATCCCACAATCAGTATTGCCTCTCATTGCTGTTTACCCAGCATCTTGGCACCTCCCTGTCTCATATCTGTAAATTGCTGCAGGTGAGGAAGAAGAAGAAGTACTTTTAAAGCTTAGAGATTGCTTGAAAGTAGCTTGCAGGGTCAGAATATTTATGAGAACACTGTAGATTATGCAGGTTATACCAAGGTTATTCCAATAAAGCCTTGATACCACATGCTGCAAATACACCTAAGCATGTCAGAGTTTCAGATAAGTAGACCAAACCAGTGGCAGTTGCTTTTCTGTTTACATAAGCATCTCCCATCTAAAATATGTTGCTGCTTTCGTATGATTTTGTCAATTTTTGCTTTTCATGGTGCAGTTTGCTGGACTGATCTCAGCCAGAGGGACTGCGGTATGATAGAGTTATGTTAAGATTAAGGGGTGTTACTAGAATTGCATGTGAAAGATTATACTAGCATTTAATTACAGTCTGCATGGTGCAGGCAAGAGGTATTATTCCTTGCGTCTAAAATAAATGCAGTAGCATACACTTACTTTAAAGTAAGCTAAATTTTGAACAAAACTTGTCAGGAATTTTTCGTATATAGTTACTATACATGGTAATGAGTCAATTACAAATTTTTGTTCAGAATGAGTAGGGTAGCTATCCATTAATGATTTATATATGAAATCACTGTTTGATGCATCAATTTGTATGTGTATTAGTGTTAGTACCAAGAAGTCACCAAACTAGAACCGAGTATTTCTTTGTATTGATATGTGACAAACTGTGTCACGTTACAGCACAGCAGACAATCAAATGGGCAACTTACCAAGTTGTTAATATTTAGATATGGAACAGTTCTGAAAATGTTATGAATACTATACTCAGAAAAGTGCCTCCAAAAATCAGGATTTGAATGTTAAAAGTGGTAACAGTTCTGAAATAAATGGCTCTGGATATTTTTTCAGGTCATTTTTTTTCTATTCCATAAATGATGGTGAATATTAACTAACATCACTCCAAGCTCCTTGGTACTGTAGAAATGTCAACAATGCATGATTACCATAATTTTTGAATATTTGTAAGAGTATGGTCTTTTCTTTCACCTTGTTTTTAGGTGTTTGATTTACCCCACAGGAAAGGTTCATTCCTGTTGTTAGAAAAACAGCTCTGTCAGGAGGGAAAATGACCCTGTAGATAGGGCAGCGTTAACAATCAGGCTCATGCACTTCGCAGGTAGGGACTGCATGAAATCTGAATCCTGGATACCTTGCTCATATCCTGTCTTCGTTCGGGTACTCCTTCCTCATGGATCATGGCAAGGACTCAGGGTCTAGACTGTTGCAATAGACTACTACTCCAAACAAATACTCTATCACAAGTACTCCCACAGAGTAAATCAGCCCCCTCAGGCAACTTACAGTAATACTTCCCCAGTTGCACCCTTCCAGTTCTGGCACCTGGCAGCTTCAGGACTTCTTGAGTTGGAGGTCAGATGCGCGTCTTTCATTTAAATAACTCCTGTGAGACATTTCTTCTGTGATTTTTTTCTGACTTCTTTTTTTTAGCTCACTTATATGTTTGGCTTTAACATCAGCCTGTGGCAATGAGTACCGAAATGTAATTATGCACTGTGTGGAATATAATTTCCTTCTGCTTTTTTTAAAACCTTCTATCTGGTTATTCCTCCTTGTCCTGGAAAGAAATGTTGAATGCTCAGTCCTTAGTTTGGATGTCCATGTTTTATGGTTTTCCAGCTGTGCTAACGCCACGGTGAGAAGAACTTACTGATTTTGTCTCCAGCATTCTAGTCTGCCTATATTTAATGCTTTTGTGTAGGACGTTTACGTGTTACAGTTACATTGTCTTAGGACTTTACAGTAGTTACTTGTGAGGAGAAATGCACAAGTAAACAACAGGATGATAGTTAAACTTGATAATTGTGGGACCTTTGTTTTTACTAAACTGCTGTCTGAAAGGCAATGGATTTTATTAAAAAGATAGAACGAACTGAATTTTGTAACCATTTAGTTTGGTCATAATTTAGATATCCATGCGGATACCCAGTTGGGAGCTCTTTGCTTTTTAATGATTTAGTTGATTACTGCTGATCTGTTTGTTTCTATTTTTTTTTCCTTGATAGAATATTGAATGGTCAAACATTTGTAGCACCAGTTGGAAACCTTTCTGTGATATCAGTGGATTTAAGAGTTGCTTGTGGTGAACATTCATAATAATACAGCTTGATCGCCGTGGGGTTTTTGAAGATTTCAGTAGTTTCCTAAGTCTGTCACTGTTTTGTTAACAATGGCAGGTTTTATACATCTATGCAGTTGTACAAAAATTGTAAGAAAACTACATGTAAGATCTTGATAGCTAAATAACTTGCCATTTCTTTACATGTAAGGCTTTTTGGGTTCTTTTAAAAGTTTATAACAGTTATAAAGAAAGATTGTACACTAAAGTGTGCTGTATAAAAATAATTGTTTATAGTCATGACTGTATGTCAGTATAGTTTACATTAACCCTTCAAACTGGTATTAGGGTTAGTTTTATCCAAAATTGGCAACTTTTGTTCATTAAGACATTATACTCATCCAGGAGTCTTCTGAAAACGGTACTCTGTAGTGTACTCAACTAGGGATATGTGGAGAGCTTAACATGAACAGTTATATGTATGTACTTAGCCTTTTCTGTAAAACGTTCCTAACAACATGCTGCCTTGTCTTTTTCATTTCATGTCCTCTTCTTCGACTTTGTTTTTCAGGCAACAATGTAGGGAGCCTTTTCCACATGGCAGATGACTTGGGAAGAGCAATGGAAACCTTAGTTACAGTGATGACTGATGACAAGGTGTTAGAATAGCAAGATGTGTTTTACAACTTCAGGCGTCCCGCATGGTTTTTATAATATTCATACTACAAAGAGGATTAGACTGTAAGAGTTTACAAGAAAACAAATCTATATTTTTGTGAAGGGTAGTGGTACTATACTGTAGATTTCAGTAGTTTCCTAAGTCTGTTACTGTTTTGTTAACAATGGCAGGTTTTACACGTCTATGCAATTGTACAAAAATTATAAGAAACCTACATGTAAAATCTTGATAGCTAAATAACTTGCCATTTCTTTATATGGAACGCATTTCGGGTTGTTTAAAAAATTTATAACAGTTATAAAGAAAGATTGTAAACTAAAGTGTGCTTTATAAAAATAATTGTTTATAGAAACCCCCTTAAAAACAAAAAAAAATACTGAGGCAGTGCATTTGTTTAGCATCATTTCAGCTCTATAACTGCATCAGAGAGAGATTCATGTTCTGTGTTCTTTTCCTTGCCTATCAAAAAGAAAAAATAGTATTTCCTGCAGCAGCACCAAAACGGCCAGCTTACTTATATTTCTCGTTGCTTTTGTCTGACTAGGGCTGGCTTAAAAAAAATCTCCTGGACTTCCAATGAAGGTAGTTATTTCACCTCTTTCCAATAAAATTGAGAATTACATCAATCACAGAGCTAGTTTGCAATAATTAAGTGAAAGAGCACATTACATGACAGCCTGCAAAAAACTAATTAAAAAAAAAGAGGGAAGAAAGGGAAAGGGAAGCATTTAATGACTATCCTATGCGCCAGCTGTTTCCTCTGCTGACTAAATTCCTGAAAGTTATTAGTATTGAAACGTAGAAATTGCCTTACCAGATTAAACCTTTGGACCTTACTGTCCGGTCCCTTGCCTCTGGCAGCGGCCAGCAGCCAGTGCTTCAGCAGAAGTTTGCCCCAGCTCTCCCCACCCACTGCCACCCTCAGCGACACCTTTGCTGTACCTGAGAGAAGAACGGGAGCGGTTCCTTACTTACTCCCCACGTGGGATCAACTTCTGACGTGAAGCACAAGGAGATTACTCACAGGGCATCTTAGCTTGTGTAGCTACCTGTGTTGTTCATGAACATAAAGCTACTTGATTCTCTGGATAATACAAACAGATTTCCACGCGACATGTCTCAGCCTGCTACAGCAGCTGGTCCCAAGGAGCTGCAACATGGCAAGCGACCTTCGGGAAAGGCTGTGGAAGAATTACTGCTGTTCTTATATGTATGTGTATGGTGTGTATGGTGATCAGGTGAAGGTAGCCACACTGCTCCATGAGGTATTTATCATCAAAACAATATACTGATACTTTGTCCCTCCCCATTTCTCTCTACAAGTGATACCGCACAATTAACAGTAAAGTGAGAAAGAGAGAAACTGATGGAAAAACGGACTAGCCAGTTTAACTGCAGCTCATGAGAGGTAGGCTTAGGCATGTATGAGGTGCTGTCAGCAAAAGCTTTACCACTTCATTTTCTTTACCAGCTTTTAATTTTATCTTAGAATACATAGAAACACACCATCTGACTTTATATTGCAAGAGTAAAAATCTGTTACCTCTTCTTGTATGAAGTGTAATTAAACTTGGGAAAGATTTTATTTTGAATGCTAGTTAACATTGAACGTGGCTAGTCATGCTATTTCTACCTCACTTTGGTTTTGTGGTGTTCCTGACAATTACATACAGATAATGTTACATCATCACCACTTGTCCATTGTGTGAACAGGTCTCATCATTTAAAAATAATAATAATGATAATATACAGAAAATAAGTACAATCCCCCCAAATGTCTGCTTTCACAATGAAGAGCTTTTTCAACACTTTATTACCGTAGGAACCCTGTCTATTTCTCATGGTCTTGGTTTAAATTGAGATTTGAGAAAGGGATGGGTTTCTCCTTTTTTTTTCCTTTTATGTTAAACCTTCTCTTCAGAAAATTGGAGGAAAATGGAGTGCACGATTGTTTTCATCAGGGTTTTGTTTTGTTTGTTTTACTTTCTAGATCTTAGTTTTGGAGTGAGTCTGTCAAAAATATTTAAAAAGTTGAAAGCTTTATCGCTGCTTTTTTAAGCATAATTTGGGAATTATTTCATATTCCTTATAACGACAAAGTATTAAACTGTAAAACATAATCAGTGTAACTGAATACATAAATACCGTATGGCATGTTATTTCATTGTTAGTACTGGTTTATTACTTGGATATCATAATATATTGTGTTTTAACACCAACACTGTAACATTTACTAATTATTTTTATAAACTTCTGTTCTACTGCATTTTTCACAACATATCAAATTTCACCAAATATATGCCTTACTATTGTATTATATACTGCTTTACTGTGTATATCAATAAAGCACGCAATTATGTTCTAAAAAGTGTAGTAGTATTATATTTATTGAGGTTCAGCATTCATCTAGTGCATCTCTCTTCTAGTACAGATTGCATCTCTCTTCTAGTACAGATAGTGTTAGATGTCGATGGTACGTGCAGCACAGCATACTGCCGATTTGTGAATCTACTGATTGACGAACGCTCCATTCCTCAGATACATATGCAGCATATTGAGTGCCAATGGCAGCACTCAAGATTTGGCTGGAGGATAAAAGAGCCTTTTCCCGTTTTTGCTTTTTATCCCCATTAACACTTAGGGCAATGCCGAAGTGACTTCAAGCATACAGGCTTTTTTATGGAAACTGTGTTCTGCTTCAGCGGTGGGCAAAATTCAGTTCCATCCTTGAATAGTTTTGTTCTGTGAAACACCTCTAGTATTTGCATTGCTAGAGATTGCAAGATTGCCCCCACCCTCACTGCCTCGCTCTCGAAATCTCTCTATGCACCTCAGTTTTTATCTACAGACATCACCATTGTGACATACTGATAGCAACATTAAACTGTGATGTTGGGCTGCTGCTGCTTGTTCTGTCTTGGTAATGTACCGTGGCAGGGCACCCTGTGCTTTTCAGAGATTGTCAGTCCCATGCTTTGTGTTTCATCTCAGAAGCAAGTCTTAAATTTGGTCATTCGCTGAGCCATCCAGCACTCAACTGCCTCACTGCCGCCAAGCATAATACTAACAAACCCCTCTTCTTCCGGGCTCTTCTGAAGTGTATGTTCCCATCAAAGAGAGGTTGATCATATACACAGCATCTCATATCTAAGGATACAGAAACATCCATAGATTTTAATCACCAAACTCCACTCAGTTCTATCATGATCCTGTCCTTGGGTTACCATTCAGTGGTAAAAGTAATGTAACTGAAAATAAAAAATATAAGGGCAAAAATCACTTTGTCTTTGTATGTGATTTCGATGATAATGTGAGGAGATGGGACTCTCCATTTCATTAATTTGAAAAAGCAGATATGCATCCCACCATGCTCCTTTTTCAGGAGGAGTTACTCAGGATGCACTCCTACATTCCTAAATCACTATGTGCTTTGCTGCACTGAAGTCTCGCCTGAACGTTACAATCCACAAAGCGCAGCAGCCTTCAGTGACAAAAAGTCACCTATTTAATTTAATTAGGAGGGAGGATAGTGTTCTCCCTGTTACTAGTGGTGAAGTTGGTTGCACATGAGGAGGTACTGTTGGTTTTTAAGCCTGGCCCTGTGTGCCACAAGGGTGAGTTTTATGGAAGCTCTTATTAAATACCTAAATGAATTGGAACCTTAAAGGGTGCATGAGCAAGGAGTACGAGAAAATGAATGCTGCCTTATGCCTTTACTGCACTCGAAGGAGCAGGAAAGGCAAAACCACAAATCCATGTTGTGATTTTCCTTTACCGGGCTAGGGCTGTTACAGGCAACTTCCAACTCTAGACCTAAAGATGCCACGTTATGTGCTGGCAGTCGCGTCATGCAAGGTTCGTACGCATCGGTGCTAATGTGTGCATAACGTATGTGAATTGATGCTACAGTAGGTACTGGAGCTCTTAAAGGAAATGTATAAAGACTACCCGTCATCTTCATTGATTTCCCCACTCCCGTAGCCCAGTTATTTACAAGCCCTTGCATCTCAGCAATAAAAGTTAAGTATTTCCCAATGGCTCTTAAGAACATTTTTCTTAGGTGTTTTAGGCTAGATTAACTCCTTATTTTAAGAACAAGCCTATCAGCTAGTCAATGTGTTTCCTTTGTTCTGCAGGGAGAGAAGATTGTATTTCTTTAATTTTGGCTACGATGGTTAATATGCTGCAGTTTACAGACAAAGTTCTGCCTGTACGGTCCCCGCTGAGGCCACGCACCTCCTTTCACTCTTCCCACGGCACGTCGAGGGGGGGCAAAAGCCCAAGGCTGGGGGCACTGTCTGCTGGTAATCTCCTGCTGACCTACCTAAGTGTGTGTTGCCTGTGCCCACAGCCTAGTTCAGCGGGACACCCTTACACAAAACAAGCTTTGCAGAGTACCCTATTAAATATACTCATTTTTAGTCTACCTACACTCAACCAAGAATAGTTGCTGGTAATTCTTTCCCAATAGCTGCTTTTAAGCTAGCTGCGCGGTTACATCCCCTATTAGTTTTATATTGGAGAACCCTACAACTACAAGTGAATTTACCAACTTTGTGAGAGTGGGGAAGGTGGAATTAACACCACCACAAGGGCTTTACTTGCCCATCATCACAAAGGCAGCAGCAGCCCCGTCCCTGGTCCCGCACCAGTGACGAAACAACACAGCACCAGCCCCTGGCGCTTTCCACCGACCGCAGGATCCTTCAGTAGTTTGCACAGGCACCCTGAAACCCAGCACCTCACCCCCCTTTGTGGCTCCAGCTCCACTCCAAGATTACCCTGACAATTTGTTTCACCTCACTTCTGTTCATTAGAAGGTGCCGTTTCTCTGCGCAAGAAAAATGGGGCTGCTTACACCTGCTGAGACATAATACTACTATACAAAATTCCTTTTAAGCTGATAATGCTGCTTACCAGCTAAGGAAAATGATTACAGCAAATATTTAGTAGCTTACAGTTCTGAAAATTTGGTTAAAAGCAATTGTGGTTAAGGGAGGAATGAGAGTTAAGGAAATCTTGTAGCTATAAGAAGTGAACGGGTGGGATTTACAACTATACCAAGTTGCTGTTTCAGCCTATTGCTTAAACCCTTACTACTTGCAAACCTGAGCCACATATTTGTCAGAAGACAAGTCGGTAATTGTTTGTCAGGTGTAAGGACTTCCCATATTTTTTTAATAATCTGAGTCTTACAATGGATATATCATTTATTTAATAGTGGCACATGCTTTTTGCTAGCCATGTCCGAACAAGTTCTCCCCAGCTGCTGACCTAAGCAATCCATTACTTGTAAGAGTCATACAGAGCCACCCACCCACCCACACACACAGAGCCATGTACAGGAAAGAAAAATCTTCTATTTTCTTTCTTGCTGAACGGAGGAGGTTTGTTTTTCTCCACATGAGCATCATTGGCAATACTTCTATTAATATGTCCAAAATTGCAACAGATTTTAAAAAATTATATTCACATGCTTCTATAACAGAGAAGCAGAAAATGATGTTAATTCATTCAGCATCCCTATGAGATGTGTTTCCTTCACGCATGCTCTACTTTTATCTGAAGATGATCCAAACCAGCAACATAAAGTACAATTTTGCCAGCATAATATCTTTCAAAGTATTAATGGCTATATCAAATAAGATGAGGGGCTTTGAGAACACGTTGTTATAAAGGCAAACACAAGAAGAACTAAATCAATCAATCAGACCTCCGTAAAGCTGTGGAAAGATGGTTTGGCCCTGACAGCCCCAGACCTCAATCTTAGCATGCCTTCCTACCATCAGGCCACCATGAGCACCTCTGCTTCCTCCAGCCGCTGTTGCTCCCTTCTTACCACCCAGTCACAGATCTGTCACAGCAACCACATGAGGGAGGACTGAGCTGCTTGCTCATCTCCAAATTGGTGCTCTCATCTCAGCAGGGTGAAAGCTCTTTTCTCTTCAGATGTGGAAGCAGACACACCGCATTGATGAAAAGATGAAGGGTCAAAGGGTGCGATCCAGCTGGTGAGTGCTACAGGAGCAAAGGCCCGTCTCAAGTTAGGGACCGCTGCAGGGCAGCCCCTGGGGGGTATTCAGGAGACACCAGATGAGCACTGAAACCTCAAAGCGTTTTATGGGACTACAAGGCCAGTTGATATAGGGAACTTTACATAGGTGTATGTTTACACACTGACAGTGTTAAGAGACAACATGAGGTTAGAGCACTTTCAGACTAGCGACAGAACGTCCTGAAATAAGATAAACTGTTTGACATCTGAAGCGCTTGCAAAGTTTGCACTGCTAAAGATGGCTTTGTTTATGATCTGTGGTAGGACTAATACATGACCAAAAAATATCACGAGAGGATTTTTTTTACTTCTACAGCAGGATAATTTTTAGTTGTACCTCAGTCACCAGACAAATGGATTGATTCTAACGCTGGTATATTAGGTACTTCTTTTGCACAGCAGATTAACGGTAGTTGCCAATATAATTCCCCACTGCATCCAGCAGCGACTGTTTAGAGAAAGACTGCAACCGGAGGTAGGTGATAAGACATGAAACTACTTTTCTTCCCTCCAACAATAAATATGAGCCTAGAAATTCATCGCCCTGGGAAAAATTATGTATGTTAGAATAGATGCTGAATACATACATATACGCAAGCACACACACAGACATCAAACACATTGTTCCTCCTCTGTGTGTGTGTGTGTGTCTACAGTCATATCTGCACATGCAACACACGTGTGCACATGCAGGTCCTGTGGCCTGCTGAGCCTATTAACTGTTCAGTAAAGAAAGAACTCGAACCGTTATGGATAAGTAGGTAAAGCCTGCCAACATGTGTGAATTCAGCTTTAGTGTAAATTTTAACAGCCTGCAAGTTTTACAACCACTGGAACAATAGTTTATTCAGCAGTTGTTGAAGTTCCTTCAAGAACGTTGATTCCTGAGGAAAGTGGCCCGTAAGCACTTTGGCTCAGATGTAATGTCTGCTTTTGTTGCTCTTCTGAAACGCTTGGCAGTGCTGGCATGGCCTTGCAGGGTTGTCAGAAGGTAATAAAGATATGACTTCTGTAACTTATCTTCTTTCATCCTTTTTTTTCTAATCCCACTGGCAAGATCTTGCAGGAAGACAAACGATACTAAAACTTTCAATGACTTACTGCGTGTATATTTTATGACTCATTTTTTCCTGGCTTCCTCTTCCACATTAAGCAAACATATAAGGGATGGAAAAGGACCACTTGCATTTTTATGTCCGGTCCCCTCAAATTGCTGGTACCCAGCACAGGCATAGGAGTTCTCCATTTTCTTACTGCAAAGGCTCAGTATTGATTAGGTCTGTTTGCTTTCACCAGCTGGTCCCACAGTCCCTGCCCTCCCCCTTTTTCAAGATATAAGAATTGCTTTAATGTTACCTGATACCTAGAAAGTTTTCATTCCCAGATGAAAATATTTAAATGTCTACTTTAGAGTCACCCATTTTGCCCCGTATGTTCTCTTTTGTCCCTAGCAGCTACTCCCCGGCATATGGACAGTGTGCAATCATTTCTGGGCCAACCCTTCCCTTTATCAGCTTCTCCTTCATGCAAGTCCCTCTTCCAAGCAGCCCGGCAGCCCTTCTCCGCGATCACCTTCAGTTCATTTTTCTGAAACACGAACAGCCAGAATTAAACCCAGCAGCCGGGGCGGAGGGGCTCCCCAGGCTGTGCGCGTGTCCCTCAGCTACGGGAGTTTATTGCCACTTGCTGTGGCTGCTCAGATATCCACGACCAGGGGATGCCCAAGACCGGCTCCTCCTGGGCTGCTGTCGCCCGATGAGCTGCTCACAGGCAGGGGAGGTTTCTGCTATTTGGCCCCAAGGGTATGAACCTGCACTGTGTATCCCCGCGTTTCCTGCTACTGCTGTAACACCATCCCTGTAACGCCACCCCCCCCCCACCCCCAATCACACCACACGTCCCCACAAGTCCTTACTCCTTGGTCGCAACCTTGGCCGGTTTCTACCCTGCTCCCGCTTAGGCAGCTGCCAAAATTGCCTCCTCCTAAACCCAACCTGAGCTTCCCTGCGAGGTGGCCGAGACGGCAGGAGCCTGCGTGTGCTGCAGTTTCATCGCCCTCTTTTCCCCCCGTCAGCCACTTACCAATATCTTTAGTGAAAAATATGAACCGTAACGGGGTCCCGGACCGATCTGGGTAGCAATGACTTTCAGCACAACGTATTTGCTTAGCCCTGTGTGTTGCCTTTTCTTCAGTGTGTGTTTTTCCCCCCCTCTACCAGTTTCCCCGCTGAGTCTCATCTTTCCTTGCTTCATTACTGTTTTCCCATGTGCCACCTCTAATATATAGCTTTACTTAAAAAGCAGGCTCTCCCCCCTGCTTCTTTGTCATTCCCGCCAGGCTCTTCGCTTCCTCTTAATAAACTTACAAACTTGGCCATTTAGGCACGATTCGTATTTAGAATCTCACATATTTTCCTCTTTATTCCTTAACATGCTGGACTGAGCCTCCGACCTTGTCGTAGTTTGCTTGACGTCGCTAACCCTGAGTTAATCAAAGTTTTTCCCCTTTTGCCACTGAGCCCTTCAATGAGGGACCCACTCGTTTCTTTTAAGCCACTGCCGCAGAAGGTGATTAAAATCCTTGGAGGAAACTATGCCAGTTATTCTTCGCCTTTTTCTTCCCCCCCGCCCCAAAGAAGAGGGTCGCCAGCTTACCTGTGGCTGGACTTTGTGCCGAGGGCTGAGGTCGGCCCACATGGCTCCCACGGCCAGGTAATCCCCATCAAAGGCAGCCCCGTGGACGCGGCTCTCCAAGGGGGCTGCAAACCCTACTGTGCAGCTCACGTCCTGTACGGGCCGTTCGGTAAAAAGCAACCGCATCGTGGTTTTTTTCTTTTTTTTTCCTGGAAGAGATAAATACTCAAAGCTCATATCCAGTGTGCTTAGGGATATTTGTACCTCGCAAAATCAGGCCAGCGATGTTTAAATGGCCTACCGGGGAGAGAGCAGCCAAACTTCGAGCATATCCCTTAGGAAATCAGGCACAAAACGTATCTCGTTTTGCTTCTCTCTTACGCCCACCCCTCAGCACTGAGCACGTTAGGAAACTTGTGATCTTTGGACAGATAAACCCCATCGCGAGGAGCACAGCTGGCTAAATGTCAGGCATTAGCAGTACTCGCCCGCGCTGGGAAAGCGGCTAACGCCGCGGCTGTTGCTATGGGTACCAGAGCAGCAGATGATCATAATATAGCAGATAGACTAAGGGGAAAAGGGTAAAATGGGATATCTCAATTTCAGTGCCAGGGTGGCTTCAAATTAACTGCGTTGAGCAAGTACCTGTGAAAAAGGCAACGCTGATGAGTCTGCAATTTAGAAGGAAAACCTTTTAACAGGAGGCTGCAGGAGACACTTGGTGTTTGGTCCGCAGTAAAAGGGTAAGGTGTTTTTTTCTTGCGTACAAGAAGAGGAATCATGTCCGTGAAGTAACTCACATTAGTGAGTGCTAAGGCAGCCTGTTTCATTATAACGTGCACTACTTCGCGTTATTTTTTCCAGACAGCTAGCTTTTCTGCTTTGTATACCTTCCTACCCATTCCCCCTGACCCAAATAAATAGAAATTTTTTGTTTTTGTGGATAAAGGGATGTTTACTAGGCTCTAGTGCACAGATTCTCGCCAGCTGGACTCTGTGAATGATCCTAACGCTTTGTTCCCTGCCGAGCGTCTGCAGGATAAATTTCCTGGCTTGGATCAGCCACCTGATTTACACAAAGTATTTAACCTTTTCTTCCTTTTCCTTCTCCTTTTCCTTTTCCCTTTCCCTTTCCCTTTTTCCTTTTTAATTTTCCATTTCCTTTTCCCTTTCCCTTTGCTTTCCTCCTTTCCTTTTCCCTTGTTCCTCCTCCAGTACCCCAAAAAGCAAAAAACTGTGACAAAGCGCTGGCGGAGCGCAGCACAGCCTGCCGCCAGGAAAGGAGCCGTAAGGTGCCTGTTCAGTCAGTCCTTGGGGTTACCCGCTGCCCTATTGCCGCCCCATGTGCAAACGTATTATGATAGTGGTGTTAGCTGCCGTCTTATCTTAATTCACTTTCCTTCAGCGTCTTTTCTGCCAGCGAGTTACAGCTGTGCAGGGGGGGCTGCGCAAGCGCTTCGCCTCTCAGGAGCCTGTTTACCAGCACAGCCTCCCTTTCTGCCGGGGAGCCACCTTCTTCTTCCTCACCACCTTCTTCTTCCTCACCACCTTCTTCACTCCTTTGAGTTGTGCCCCTTAGCAAAGGGAATAGCACCGACGTGAACCATCGCGAGAGGCATGGAGGAGAAGGAGGCGAGGAGCAGTGAACCGCCCGGGCCCCTCCTCGCGCCCCACGCACCTGCGCCCGCCGCCTCCCTTCTGCCCTGCGCGGCTCTGCTGGGGACACCGGCGGCGCTGACAGCGTCTGTTGCCTAGTATATAATACGGGGCTCCCGGCATTAAGAAAGTTCGCCCCTTCTTTTTTAGGGGATGAATTTTAAGCTAAGCTAATGATGCTACCTAAATTTGGCATTTCCGAAGTCTCTGCGTCTAACAGAAACATTGACGAAAGAAAGGCTGCTGAAATGAGGGCTTCTGGTTTTACCTCATCCTCTCCTCTCCTCCCTCCTCTCGTGCTGCCCTGAGGGACAGACGGACACCCACCACTTGCCTGCCATGACGTTTGTGCTTTGACCCCGTGGCCAGAAAGCCACGTGCTTCGCGCCACGACCAATAACACCGTGCTTCCCGGCAAGCCCAAGTCTTTGCAACGTGCAGCTATTGGCAGCGAATACTTTGTACCTTCCTCATGTATGCAAGCCATTGCAACCCGGAGAAATAGCACACAGCGCTGGAAAAAACAGCACACGCGGAGCAGACCCGCATCATGCAGCGTGTCCTTGGCAGCTCTCACCCGTTGCCCCTTTCGCTTCAGTCTGGGAAAAGTGGGAAAAGCGGGTCTTCGCTCGGCAGCAGCGTCGCACGCGCCTCTGCCCAGGAGGCTGAGTTTTCTTGGTGTTGCCAGAACAGCTGTGCGATAGGGAATTAGACCGGCTTCAAAAAATTTGTTTTGTGCGCACAAAGTGCCACTCTGAACGCTTTGTGCCTCAGCCAGACTGCAAAGCGATGGCACCAGCGCACGCAGGGAGTCACAGGCTGAAATACAGCGCAGGGGAGCTGGGTCTGTGCATGTGTCCTGATTTTCTGCGGATCCAAATCGTGATTCAGCATGGCTCAGCTGCGCACTATAAAGGGCTGTCTGGGTGGAGTAAATACTTAGGGACGTATTGGATGCCATGAGCTAGACGGGCACTTAAAAAATCCTAAAGTCCTGAGAGGCACTGTTGCGTGTGTTTTGTGCTTAAGAAACTTCTTCTGCAGAAGAAACTAAGAAATCCTAGGAGTGGGATTCATTACCGCTAGTACAGTATCCTGTGACATGGAGAAGAGACATGGGACCATTCCCAAACTACCCTTGCCCGCTGATAAATTGCCGCGTGCAGGTTTGAAGCGGCCCAGCGTGAAGGATAACCTACTTAGAGTGAGCACGTGCATGATGCTATCAGCAGTCCTGATGCAGTTACCAGACCTCGGGAGGGTCTCAGGAAAAGGGTTATAGCAAAGCAGGGTTTAGAGAAGCGCAAGGAGGCTGGTAGCCTCGGACAAAGCCTTCTCGCAATGCGCCCCAAGCCGGGCTTTTCCCTCGCGCCCAGGATATTTGCTCGCTGTAGCCTTCCTCCTCCTACGCAGTGGGACTGTAAGTGCAGGAAACAGACCCGCGGCCGGGAGCGAGGGCTGCACGCCTGGGGGCCAGAGGGGCAAGGAGGCAGCTCGTCAGGCTGGGTGCGAGGGGGCGGTAGAGGCAACCGCGTTTACCCATGACCCCAGGCATTTTAGGGTAATTTCAAGGTCCCGCAGGCCGTGGAGTACTTTGTTTAGCAGCCTGCTTCGCAGCAAAGGCTTCTTTAGGGCAGAAAGGGTTTAATTTATGAAAGAGGCTCGTGCGGGCTTTTCCTGGGCTGAGGCGGGCACGCAAACCGGCCGATTTCCAAGGCGCTCACCCGTTTTTGGGTAGTTTCCTGCTGCTTCTGGAAACTCCCGTAGCCCTCTGCTAAGCCCCGATGTACATCGTTTCTGTAAGCACAAGCCGGCATTTTAATTTCAGTCGTTTGACTGTATCATGGTTTTCCCTTCAGTTGCTCCTACAGGGGGGCAAGACTCCACGTTGTGCGCTGTGCTCCAACAAAGGCAAGAAACAGCAAACCTGCTGGCACTTCAAATTCCTGTGTGAGCCAAAGGGAAGCAAAAAAAAAAAAAAAAAGCCTATACAACTGCAGGGACTAACAAAATAGCCCTAAAACAAATATCGGCTCCCACCCCCCACCCCCAAGGGAAATTTTCCTGTGACCTACAGGTATGACGCCACACCGGCCCAGCACGCGACGCCATGAACCAGCGCACTAAATGCAGCCTTGTCGGAAATTCAGGCAGGCACCCCTGCCAACAGGGAATATTTGCTACTCGCTTAGTCACAGCCAAGCAAGCAGCAGGTATTTCTCTCTGTTACAGTGCAAAGTTTCTGAGTTCAGCAGGCAACGTAATGTCCCCACTACCCGTGGGTGGTTTTACACCGCAGTCCGCAAAAGCAGCTGGGGGTGTAGAGAAATACCTGCAGCTGATCAAAGCTGTATTAACCTGCCACCTTCCAGCTCAAAAGGACATGGTCGAACGAGGGGTGATTTGCAACAGCGAGAGCCTCCTGACGGAGCGGCAAATCACTTGCAAACCATTTCTGGTTGTCGGCTGGCGTGTCCATAGAGGCCCTGCGCCCGGGGCTGCGCCGCCCGCCCCGGGGTCAAGCCGAGGAGAGCGGCTACCCCTGGCCCGGGGCCGGCTGCTCGCCTGGTGCTTTGCCAAAGCCAAGCCTCAAAATTAAGGAGCGGGGCGGGGGGTGGATTTCCAAAGGCCCAGGAGGATTGTGTGGCCGCTCCTCCCGGGAAAAAACCCAGAAGTTGCTCGAGAGGGAAGCTGGACCGGAGGAAAGGACCTGTCACGTGCAGACACAGCCCGACTTGGTTTTTTTTCCCACCGCCTCCTCCAGCAAATCCAAGCCTTCCCAAGGCTCAGTCATGCTTTCCCACGCGTCATGCTCCTCTTCTGCAGCACCCTTTTCCCCGAGGGCCGGCAGCCGCGGGCGCCCGAGCCCCGACTTTCAAGGGGATAAAACTGCCAGGGTGCAGAGAGGGGTCCAAGGAGACTTTCCTCGCCGTCCCACTCTTAACAGCAATAAAGCATGCTGTCGGCGAGGTAGCAAAAGCCAGCCTGCCGCTCGCTCACCGGCCCCGGCGCGGTCGCGCCGCCCAGATTTCACAGCAAGGAGCTCTTGCTGCCGCGCACGGGGTTGGACGAACGAATTGCAACATCCGCATTTAAAAAATAAAAAATAATAATTTTCGCTAACAGCGCGCCGGCAGAAACATCCACCCGGCTCTGCCACCTCTGGGAGCGCAGAGCGGAGGCTGTTGGTGCGCGTCAGATGGAGGCACCGAACGCAAATGGCTTTTTTATTACTGCTGGACGAAGGTAAGTGCAGACAACCCAAAGTCCTTTCCTCTTTCCTGCGTCTCCCTCTGCGCGGCTGATAGAGGAAATCCGAATGTTTCCACGTGGGCTGTGCCTATCTGCGGCAGGCAGACGATCTGCGAACGCGTGAGCAGCACAGAGTCAATAGAGAAGCAACAGCCCAGCGCATCATCCAATTTTCAAATGTAAATAACTAGACCACTATTAATTCGAAGGACCGCAGCAGGGAATAAAATGAACTCCGGAAAATACACGCAGCAGTGACCGCCGGTCACGACACCGTTACTTCCAGGTGCGCCGCCTCCCTCGCCCAGACGGGAGGCTCTCCGGCCCCGTCGGGAAAACGGAGGGGACACCGAGCACATGGGCGGCAAAACCCAGTCTGTGCAGAGGAGGAGCGGGGCCGGCCACGTTTCTTCCCGTGTAAATCCGCCCGTCTCCGTCGAGCTCGGTGCAGCACACGACCTTCTGGAGGTGGATGTGGTGGGGACTCGCCGTTGGGAAAGCACCAGGCTGGTGGCTGACAGTCCGGGCTAGCTGAGACCCGCCGCACAAGGCAAATCGACAAGCGTGCGGTGGGAAATACGTCGGTTTGCGTTTCCCCAAAGGATTTTCGGTTCTACTGATTTTAGCGAGGAAGGGTGCAGAGCGCCTAGGGAGCCGCGGGCGCCAGTAGCAGTAACGGCAGCTGCAGGGCAGTGATAGCGGTGGTGCAGCCACGATGAGCCAGGCACGTGAGCAAGGCAAGAGCTGCGATATCTTTTATTAGATCAACTGATCTAGTAGGAAAACAAAAAAAACAGGCAAGGTTTCAGGCACAGGAGACTAAAGATGGGCTTGCGTGCCTAAAAACTTGTCTGTGTTTTTTTGTTTTTTCCTGGAATCATGAAAAATACACTGGGGGCAAAAAGTGAAACGTCGGACAGGAATGACAGATGACCTAGGATTTCTCATCCCGCCAGTGTCGGTGTGAAAGGGAGGGCCCTTTCGCTTATGCAGGAGCTGATGCTGAGCCCTCAGACACCACCTTAAATGTGACCGAGCTCCTCGGCGAAGCCGGAGCGATGCAGGATCCTGCGCGAGGTGGGAGACAGCGCAGCTGCGCCCCGGACCTCAGGAAACGCAGGAAAGCCTGGGTCTGATGCTGAGGCTTGGACTCACTTCTGGGACAAATTTTTCTTAGGGATTTAAAAAAAAAGAGAGAGAGGGAGAACAGTACCAGATTTGGAAACTGTTTAATGCCTTTCTTTTTCAGGTTTTCTCTCTTGTCTAGATCAGCCGGTGTTGGGCCCTGCGTGGCTGACGTGAGCCACGGGGCTACGCGCTGAGGTCCCGCCGAGCTTCGCTGCTCTGTACGGTGTTACGCTGCCTCGCAACTACTGATTCACTGCAGTAGAAATGATGATAGATTTTTTTTTCCATCCGGGGGAAGAGAAGGGGAAAAGCAAACAAAGCCCACCGGTATTTAAAACAGTAGATGCACTCCACCTACTGGCTGGTAACGACAAAGTGAGCCGTTTTCATAGAAAAGAGCCTCTTTAGAGAGATCCACACCTGTGCTGGATGTCCCCATCCTCTTGGCTTCTCTACATGCAGAAGTGAGCCAGGGGAAAAAGAAAGGAGGGAAGGATGTGAAGAAGTGAGAGAGAAGGTGAGGGCTGCATGGCAGGAGTTAAAAAAAGAAGGAAAAAAAAGAAGACGCAGCTGCTTTGATTGTAAAAAAGAGACACTTCAAGCACGTGTAAGCCTGCAGCCGCCTTGGCAGTGTCGTGTGATTCTCATTTATTTTAAAATCCCCAAAGGACAGTGCTCTGAACGCTGTGTCCCATTTTTGATGGATGTCAATGGGGTTTACACCTAAGAGAGCTGACGACACATCCCAGCCTGCCCCCTGCTTCGCCGGGCTCCCGTGGTCTTCCTCCCCGTGGGCCTGGGGTTGGGCAGGGAAGAGGGTCGGGTCTCCCAGGGCTGGTGCCTCAGCGCTCCCCCACCCTGCGCCTTGTCTCCTAGTGAGCTGAGCTGCTCCTAATGCCCTAAAAACGTGGGGTGGTCACACCTCTGTGGACCTCTCCCGGTCCTTGACCCACCATAAGCTGCAGCAGGCGTGACTGCCGCTGGGTTCCCCAGCTTTCTCTCTGAAGCTTCTTCTTTTCTGTCACTGCAAATAACAAAACAAACCTCACTTTTATTTGCCTCCTTCCCCACTCCAGGTCTCTTTTTCCTTTCAGGTCGAGAGAGCTTGCAAGCAGTCCTTAACTATACAGGATTTATCTAATCTCATTTGATCCTTGACCCTCGCAACTCTTCCTGTGAAAGACAGAATTACTTTTTCCCATTTCCCAAATGGGAGGCAGAGACACAAAGCAAACTGAAGGTAACATTTTCAAAAGAACATAGTACCTTAGGCATCTTTGTACTGGCTTAAAAATATATATGATTTAGGCATTTAAGGTCTGTCAGGCTGATTGAAATGCGAATTCTCAGTAAGATCACCTGGGAATTTCTTGGACTAAGCAGTGAGAGCAAAAGGTCTGATGGTTTATCAAGCTTGCAGTCAATCTGCTGCTCAGACCTGGAGATGAAGGTGGGCATTCACTTGTCCCTCCATCAGCCGGAAGGTTTGTGCACAGGACACAATATTCAAGGGCAAGAGAGGTGGGTTGCAATCTTTGCTCCAAAACCAAAAGAAAAAAAAATTTGCGAAATAGCACTTCTGCAGTGCTCTGAGTATGAAAGGGTATCTCACTCACTGTCAGGTTTTTCTAAAAAAAAGTCCTCGAAAGGTCTGTCCTAGTGCAGAACATTTACATATACATATATACATATATGCAGATATACAGATATACAGATATACAGATACACAGATACACAGATACACAGATATATGCATGCACTCGCATTTTTTATACACACACACATGCTCACACAGAGGCCAGGGAGCTCATTTCTGCCCAGGATTACTTTTAAATGTGTGAGTGCAGGTTTCCCTGCATTTGCTCTGTCCAGTTGCACATTCCCTCTCCTATAGTGTCATCCTACTGAAGATATATTGCCCTGGGGTTATTTTTGAGCATGGCCAGAGCGAGCACAGGTCCATCCATACCCAACAAGGTAGACTTGTCTGAAATTATTCAGATTCCTACCACTCTTGAAAGCCTTGTGCAAAGCAATTGCCCAAGACAGTGCAGCAGATTTTTGACAGGACAGTAACTAGCCATAGGATAATGCCAGAACAGTATCATTTAATATCTCATGGGGCAGTCAGCACTTTCAGGACCAAGTGCATCTAAACAATGTCAGAGCTGTCCTGAATATAGATATTTACCAGTGGGTTGTAATATGTCTATTATGCATTTACTTGCAGCTGCTCCTTTCTATTATTCTAGCAAACATTGTAGAAATGCATAAAAGCTACACAAGACCTGTAAGCGTAAGAAGTGCACTTATACCACAATTTCCTTGTTCTTGTTATTAATCTCATCTCATTTTTTATCCTTCTGTAATCATGTCTGTGTTCCACTCCAAAAAAGTCTTCCTTTTTCACTTTGAGAAAAACTGTGAGGCATTGATATGAGCCTTTAATTCAGCCTTGTCTGCTGGCTTTGATAGACCCACGCTGATTTGTAATCAGGTGAAGATCTGGCTATGACACTGTTGAAGTATACACAAAATATGAAGGTTATGGGGGAAAGAAGGAGGAGGGGAGGGAGAGAGAGAGACAGACACAAAGGACATATGATGTTGCACTCACCTTCATGCACTGGTGCATGAAGAGACACGAAGGGGTGCAGGGAGAGCTATTTGCTTGGGGAGACACTACTTCCAGTCAAAAAACCCTTTTCTGCTGTACGTCAGCGTATTACCACAACAGGACAGGCAGAGAGGAGAAAGGGATGACAATGCATGGAGAGCTGGGACTGAGGGTTCAGCTGCGAGCAGAGGGACGATGGGGGTGTGGAAGGAGAGGACAATGAAGCAAGGAAAGGAAGTAAAAGAAAAAACAGGGAAAAAGAACAAAAGTATGGAGAGATAGAAAAAAATAAGGGAAGAAAAAGGGAGAAAGAGCACAAAGAGAAGAAAAGAAGAAAAGGTATTCTGATACCATACAACACACCTTCAGCCAGCCCTGATGCAGCTGTCACTGGGGTAGCCAGGAGCAGAGATGCCAGGAAGGTCCAGCACCCCTGACCGAGCATCCACAGGGCTGGAGCTTGTGTGATCCCTCTAGTTAGGAAGCCTTATAGGTCTCCAACACAGCTCTTTCCAACATGTCCTTTACTACAGAGGAATTATTCTGAGTGGATTTATTTTTATATTCTCCTCACTTTATCCAAGGTGCAAACTCCAGTGGCCTTTTTGCATGACAAATTCCCAGGCAATGTCTATTTTCTTTGAACTCCCTTGAGGGCGAATACCTCCCTATCCCACTGTATATGTGAAACAGTTGATTACACTTGAGTCAGTACACCGAACACTAAGGAATATTGTATTAAACTTGTAATCCAGGGGCACCGAGGTTGAGTGTTACAAACTAATAATGATTTTTTCTCCTGGTCTTGGTCCAAAAACATGTTCATTTGTCATTTAAAGGGACTATAGGACTTAGACAAAAAAAGTAACTACAAAGCTATTCATTAGAAACATTTTCTTTCTTCAAAGAAAGCAATATGCAACACAGAGCAGTAACAGGCCTAGTTCACTTTCTGCTTTTTTTTTTTTTTGGTTTCTTCCCTGTGTAGAGGTGGCAACAGGGCTTGCATCTTCCTTGTAAGGCACTGTGTTCTCCAGGTGAGTTGAAGCAGGATTTTTTTGAAGTTCGCCAGTCTAAATCAAAGTCTTCCTCCATTTTTGATAGACTGTGTGGAGCTTTCAAAGCTCTCAGCATCAGCCCAGCTCTGCTCTCATTAGACCAACAGACATGAAAAGGGAACAAAGTTACGAGTCTCCAACACCTTTGCAGCCAGCTGCAGGCTGCAGCAGCCCCGTGCCCCCAGGTCCTGTCCGCGCTGAGGCTGAGCACGTGTTCCCGACAGGCACGCACACACATGTCCAACACGTGCGTCTGCGTGCATCTGGCCGGCCACATGGATCAGCACAGAAACACTCACGCAGACACAAACAGCACCAACGGCATCATCCTGGTCCCCTCTCTGGCTCATTAGGATGAAGGTCCATTAGTAGGAAATATATACACATAAATATACGATATGGGTCCCTCTCGTAGGTGGCCTTAAAAGCCCAGTCCATCCGGTAGCTGGCTCTGCACCGTCACTTTCCCCAGCTGCTGGCACCTGCATGCATGAGCTCCCATGGCCTCCAGCCCCACTCCAGCTGCCGTTACAGGCCACCTTGCACACAGACACACACTCTCTCACACTCACGCTCACACACACACACACACACACACACACACACACACACACACACACACACACACACACACACACACACACACTAGGTCCTCCAGTAACTAGCCTGAGACACTCAGTCTACCCAGTAGTTGGCCCTTGGGTCCTCTCCTCTCCAGTTACCTGCTGCACAATCACGCGTACACACACACACACACACACACACACACACACACACACACGCTCACATACACTCTCTTAGGCAACCCCCCCGAGACCCCCCCCACAGTCTCTCCTGTACCTGTCTTGGACCTCCGCTTCCTCTATTTTCCCACACTTGTTCCTCCTCAAACCACTTTCATCCCTCCCTCTCCCCACCTGTGGTCCCTCCCCTAAACATCCCATAATAAGTGTTGTGCAGTCCCAAATTGCTCTTCCCCACACCCCCTCACATGCCCCATCTCCCCATAGGCGGTGCCCCCTCGCTCTGTGCAGTGCACCAGCGGCCTTTCGGGGACCTGTGGTGATGGATGTCCCCCCAGCCCAGGGGCTGGTGACCCTGCTGGGACAGCCCGGGCAGGGGCAGGGGCTAGGGCTGGGTCTGACCAGGTGATTGGGGTCCCCCACCTGCCTGTGCACCTCGGTGCTCCTTCGTGTGCATGGAGCCTTGTATCGCATAACCTGACACCACCCAGCTGCCGTAAAGTTCATGAGAAATTTTGGGAATGCTGTAAACAGCAGATGAAACAGCGCTGTAACGAAAGCTGTCGCAATACGCTAAGTCAGAGTGCCACCACCTTCACCAGTTACCACCACCTGCCCTCAGTTTGCAGACATACATCTCGCAAGTGGGAAAGTAGAGATTTATAAAGTCGAAGCGGAAGGATGAAAGAAGTATAAGGAAAAAGGTAGAGGCAAGCGGAGAGAGCGTTCCCTGGGAAATAGGCTGGCCTCTTCGCAGTCCTCCAAGAAAGGAAGGAGCAAATGAAGAAAGGACAGGGAAAGGACAGCAAGAGCAAGATAAATCTCCTGATGGGGAGAATGACACAGTCTGTAGGGCTAATTTTTCATCTGCAAATACATGGAAATGGAAACACACAGTGAAGGAGAATGTGCAAAATAAGTAGGAAGCAGAGAAAAAAGCAGATCAAATGAAGAAGTGCATTCACATGTGGAAATACACGAGAGTAGAACTGAGACCAAGGTTAAACAACCTGTACACACTGAAGGAAACTTTCCCAAGAAGTCAGATACAAATACAATAGTAATTAAAAAGGTGTAATTTGTGAAAAACTAGGTATTACTGCTGGTTATGAAGTGAAAAGTATCCTTTTAAGGCAAGCTGTGGGGTTAAAAGAAAAGCTGTAATCACGTATTTGGAAGATTTTTCTGAAACAAGTATCATATATCCTCACTGCAGATTTTTTTGTAGAAATTCTGTAGAAATCAGTAGCATAGATAGGAGCTTTACCACTGCAAAACAGGGCAAATTAGCTCCTCTCAGCCTCATTGCTCAGGTACAGAGCTGGTACGGAGCAGGGAGGACCAGGAGGGAAAGTGTGTGCTCTTCCTGCTGACTCCATCACCATTTGATGGGTTTCCTTCTCCGCACAGCACAACAAGCCACCTTCAGCTCTCATTAAGGCCATGTTAAATATTAGAACGAAAGAAATTCCTGAGACTCCTATAACTATTCAGACATTCTTTTCTGAACTTCGTTCCATTATCCACTTTAATTTTTGGCAGCTATTAAAATGAAAAGCTGGTAAATAACCATTCCCTTCGGTTCTTAGTCTGGATTTCAGCATTTACAATTTTTAATAAATATGACTTTTTTAGCTCTTAGCTTTTATTTCCATTCTTCTTCCAGCTCTACTCTTGAAAATAGTTCTCTCTCATCTTCTCCTTCACATCTCACTAGAAAAAGGAGAGAGTCTCAGCTTATGACTGAACAATTTTCACAAGAAACAGATTTCAAGAGAGAAAATGGAAAGCATAATAGACTAGAAGATGATGTTCCTACTATGAGAGAATCTATAGTAGAATCGATAGTAGAAATATTAAAAGTTAGGTTATAAGAATACTAAATTTTTAGTTTAGACATTTAGAAGAGAACTAGGTGCTGAAAGATCCATATGAGATATTTAGAAGTGTAACTGCAAAGAAGTTTAAAATCTGAAAGTTATGCTATTAATTATGAGAATGATTTGTGTCAGATTCATCCCTACAGCTGCAGGAAAGTATAGGAAATTAAATACTAGGGCTTACAGTCTGCCTACTTTTTTCATGTGAAAAATTCCTGTGGCTAAGCAAAATGGTCTGAAACCACCAAGATTATGCTGAAAGCTAAGCAAATTAAAAAAAAAAAAAAGAAAGGACAGTATTGTAATTTATCCTTTAAAGACATTTTAGGAAACACTACCTCAATAGTTCTAATTCCAACATTTCATCTTTTTGACTAGCTACCTGGATCCACAATCATACTTATTATAACCTCAAGTCTCTTATTGTACCAGATGTACAGTCAAAGTTATACAGCTCCTTCTATATACGGATCTTTGCACCATGATTCCTTAATAAATCTATCCCTTTTTGAAGTAGCGCTTGTTGCTTCTGTAAGCAACGAATTTGGATGTTTTCTCTGAAGCCTTTGGAAATTTTCTAGTGTTTGCTGTTCTTTTGCTGGGTTAGTCATAAAAACTGCTTGCAATATCTGCACTGTTATTAGCCCATCAGTTTATCTGCAAAAAATTATCTGAAAGAAGCATTCTCTTTTTCTCTTTGGCAAGTGCCATTTGGAGGACTTTATGTGGCTGACTTCTTCGAGTGTTTCCAATGAGCTTTTAAGCTCCAATCACCTGCTTTTTTTGAGTCAGTAAAAGTGAGTCCAGAGCATCTAAAAATTAATGAAAACTTTAGAGAAGGATCATTGTGTGTGTATACAGATATATATATATTTGTACACACACACACACACACACACACACACACACACACACACACGTACACACACACACACGTACACACACATACAAGCAGAGAAAAGCCCTGATAATCGAGCAAAAAGAGCCTGGAAAGACATTAAAAGGTCAGGAGGGATAAAGCAGCTTAGGGAAGGAGTGGGGTTTGGAATTAAATTGAAGGGGCATTTGAAAGGAAAATTATACTTGAAGACAAGTTAGGGCTTATTGGAGAAGATGTCTGAGATGGGAATGGAACAGACTAATTAGGATTGAGTGAAGGGAAACATGATGAGATTGGATGGTGAGAAATGCCATTTCATTGCTGTGATTGAAGGAGTTGTAGGAGTTTTCTTAGTAGTGACAAGTCAGCCTGATAGGTCAAGTAACACCTCTCCCAGCATGCAATCTCTCTAACAGGAGTTTGTGGTTCTCCAGTAGTTTCAGACGGCTCTAAAGCAATCAATTACTTAAACTGACTCATAAATTAAGAAAAAGCAATTCAGAAGCACCTCTCAGCATCCTCTGAAGGCGAGCGTAACAAGAGGTTTGCAACACAGAGGGCCTGATTGTGCTCTCTCTGTCATTTTGGACTGGATGTCCACAGGCAGCTCCAGCAGCCATCATCCAGACTCCTCAAAATCAGTCAGTCCTGCTGCTGTTGAAGGGCTTTTCTACATCTATTTCCCCCACGCAACCTCTTTTTCTAGCCAGAATTTTTATCCCAGTGGGAAAAAAATGAGGCTTGGGCAGTTTTCCAGGGTTTCAGGACATCTGAGAGCTCACTTGGATCCATAGGTCTGATCTGAGGCCTGACACATCTGGCCGGAGCACGTGTGCTGGTGCAGTGAAAGTGCAGTGATTCCTGTGTGTCTAGTGTCAGAAGTGCTGTGTAGCACTTCTAGGTAAGCTCAGCAAAGCCCTCTGCATATACAGTGTATACAAAGCTTAAGAATGCATTGACTCCTCCAGGATTTCCTCGTGGAAAATATGGAAATCCTCCCACAGGAAGTCATTTTTCTTATTGATATGGGGTAGTGCCTTTTGCCTTTACTTCTTACTCACTGCCTTGAAAACGCATTTTCTACTTTCCCTGCGTGGTTATGGGATCCCCTGCTGGGATCTCTCTCCCCTGTCACCTGGGAGCAGCTCATTTACCCCCACTGTTGTCACCAGAGCGGCAGTGACACGAAGGCTGTGGCCCAGGACATGTTGTGGCCTGCCACCCGGTCTGTGAGCTCTGGCTAACACACAGCAGCAAGAAGAAGACACTGCCAAAAAAGGACAGAACTGAAAACCAGCTGACGGTATGGGAACTCCCTCTGAGAGGAATCATGTCAGCTTAAGAAATTTATACCGAAAAGGAGAGGAGCCACCTTGCTGGGACAAGTCGAGGTAAAGACTAATCACGGGTAACTGCATTTTCTAGTACTTTCCTGACATCCGACTGTTGCCTTCATCGCGCGCGGAGATAGAGGTTGCTATCACACGTTTACTTGGAGGAAAAATGTGACATGACACTAAACCAAATGGGCTGTAATTTACATTTTTTTTGCATGCCTTTCCAGCTCACCATGTTTTTTTCTCCCATCAGACTGTAAGGGACCTGCGCTGTCTACAGCACTGGTTCTCTGCGCGCCCCTTTTAGAGGGCACAGGACACAGCTGGCGTTTCCGTATTCCTCAGCATGCCGGTCTGAGATGCAATAAGCGTCTGCTCATAGAATCTGAACTCAGAAAGAAAAAATACTGTTCACTCTGCCACGCATTTTTACATGTAATTGCATCACGTTACCCATCCACGTTCAGATTTTGGTGATGTTTTGTAGCATCCGGTGTTTCCCAAGCAAGACCAGGCAGTGCCTTTTTGCTACACTGGGAGCAGGGCTTCCCTGTAGACTGCTCAGTCAAAACTTTTACTCAGGTGAGGAATTAAATAACACTGGTGTAGATGCACAAGAGGTAGAAAAGCTGAATTTTGAGAAAAACCTATCCCTGGAAGACGCTTATTTTTTTCTTGTATCTCCTTTAGCCTTTGCTTTCTGCTGGCATCTCAGATTGGGACCAAATACAAGTTATCCAGACTGGCAGCATGTGACTCTGCTGACCTGTTCCATACATCGTAATGTCACAGCTCATCAGTTTGCATGGCCCTAGTTAGACTTCTAAAATGGTAATTTAATAAAGGAAGGTGATATGAATCATCAAGGAACCGTTTGAATTATAATCTGTAGATAATTCATTATGCACATATTTCTTGTGAGATCCTTAAATCGGAGGGTCTTCTTACTCAGAAACTTAAAAATTTTGTCTGTAATAACAAGAGGCTTGACCCATAAATCAGCAGATAGGCCAGCAGGTCCAATTCATGCTTCATATATTCCCCTGTGAGAATGAGACATTTGATTAGCAGCAAGGTCACAAAAAAAAGGGGAAAAACCCTGTAACAGAAGGCTGTTTTCAACAGTATCAATTCTGTCAGCACTTTCTTAAAGCAGAGAAACAAACAAGCAGAAGACAAACCCACATACAGTAGGTGCAATATCACCTTCCTAGTAAGATGATCTAAACGAATGTTAGTGCAAGAGAACAATTTTTCTATCTCTGTCAATGGTAGATAATATCTATCCAAAAGAAAGTCATACTCTTTGTCACATTTTATTAATAAAAATTATTAATTGTTCAGATCTAGCGTTCTTTTCTTCTTCTATTCTTCCAATAAGAACACCTGTTTGCTTGTTTTCCCTTTGGGGGCATCAAGTGTATTTTTTGCAATTTGAGTCATAGCTCTACCAAAGAAGTGATGACTTTACACCTCATTTCTGATCTAATTCTGGCTGTCTCCCAGCTGCAGTTCCCAGCTGCATCTATGTTGAGGCTCAGAGGGTGAGTTTGGGGTGAAAAGACAGCCTTTGACATTAAAAGGTGACTACCAGGTCTGATACCGTAGCAACTATTGATAGTGCAGAAGGGCAAAGCTCAGCTGCACTCAAGACCATTCTGGAAAATGCATTTACCTGCTATGCAGATAGGCCATAATACCTTATGCAATTGCAAGGTATGTTGTCTGCTCTTGTGACATTATAAAGCCAGCAAAACAAGGTTGTTTCTCTCTTTTAATGTTGCCTCAACTCTCAGGGTCAAGTAGGTACAACTGGGCTTCTCCAAGGAGCGGTGCAAAGGAGAGCTGGTGCACACCTCTGGGGTCATGCAATGCGGGGCGCTCTGGGACCTTCCCTCCCAGCTACAGGATAGACAACAGCTGTTGGGTCTTGCTAGCCTCCACTTTTGTCAGCATAGATTTCCCTCCCTCTCCCCTCCTCTCCCCTCCTCGTCTCGTTTCGTCTCGTCTCGTCTCGTCTCGTCTCGTCTCGTCTCGTCTCGTCTCGTCTCGTCTCGTCTCGTCTCGTCTCGTCTCGTCTCTTCTCTTCTCTTTTCTTCTCTTCTCTTCTCTTCTCTTTTGTGGAATTTTGACAGATTGGGCTTGCTTGTAAAGGGGACCACAGGGAAAGTCAGATTAGAAGAGCAACACAAAAAATGTGTTCAGCACCACTCTAAAGTGTACTAGCCTACTTTACGATTTCAATCTTTTATTGTCATGAAATGTCATGAAATTAGACATATTTAGCATATAAAGCCCTACAATTTTAAAGTAAAGTATAGACTTATAAATCTACTCTTAGCAAGCTAAGGAAATGGCTTCAATTTCAGAAATGCTAAGCAACTACCAGATTGCCCTGAGGATAATGACGCTGTACATTTGATTCCTCTGAATGCCAGGTGACGAATTCTACAGTGTTGCAAACTCTGGGCCTGGGTTTTGCTAATCAATAGGAGTAATTTAGATGTAATGTGCTTACTAATAGCACCTTGTTCTGAAGATGGATCCTCATCTCATCCCGAAGTAAATGTATTAACCAATTTGAGAAGTTTATTGGATTAAAGTCAGCAAATCGGAAATAACTAGTTCATTTTGTTATTACTCATTTGAAATACAGTTAGTTTTTGGGCAGGATTGTTTTTATTTTATTTTATTTATTTTATTTTGGCCTTTCTAGCAGTGCAGGCGATACTGATCGCTAGGTTCAAGGAGTCCCTGAATTCTGATCTAGCTTTAGTAACATATGGCCGAGCAAAGCAGATCCCCTAGAGAAGGTGGAATTAGTTCTCCTCTCTAGGAAAAAGAGATTCCTGTAAAAAGTGACCCCACTAAAACATGTGAGAGAATGCTGCATGCACCAGGCATCTCTTCCTCCAAAATTTGTAAGGGTTGGACAGTTTTGGGTCCTCCTGAACTTAGCAGTGGAGGAGACAGTGTCTCCTTTTATGTTTTCAATGAAGAACATACCTTTGTTTCTCCACAAGTAATCATAATTTTTATTTATATTAATAAGAATCGTAAACTAAACACGTCATGAAAACAAGTCGGGCTTTCAGGCATGATTAGCTAAATATATTTAGGCGTATTTTTGGGTGGCAAAGCCATCCCGCAAAACATTAGAGGTGTAACAGAAGTAAAGGTGATCTTCCACAAAACTAACTCCAGTCGTAACTACAATTTGGGAATCTGTTGCGGGTAGTTTCTAAATCTGAGTTGTTCCAGCTTAAGTAGCTATGCTTTATTAGTGAAGATGCATTTCTTAAAAAGATAGTGTAGTGTTTACTTTTATTAACTGTTGGGAAACCAAGTCAAATGAGCTATGCAGTGACTTGCATTACTTAAAGCAGAAAAGCATTTTTTCACCTTGAATACTAAGTTGATTAATGCAATTGTTCTTAGATGTGTTTGAATAGCAAAACCAGATTAGTTTTGCTTGTTTCATTGCTGCCAATACCTTTTTCTCTTCACGAGAGATGCTGGCATTAATGAACGCAACACTCCTTTATCAGGAAGTTTACTGTACCAAAAACAAGTGGTAAAACAGCACAAAGCCCATATGTGAGGACGGGGGCTTGCCTGAAGTGATGGAGCGTCTCTTGCTAGTTGTCTTCCTGGAGGATGGATGCTGGTCTTTGTCTGCTGGTTCTTTGCAGCAAGTCTGGACATTTTCCAGTCTTGGACTCCCCTAACAGTTCCCTAAACCCTTCAGGGGCATCCACATGCTGTGGATACCTGGACACAAAATACTGCTTGGGCTTGCTGCCTCTGGAGAGACAAACCGTATTGGGTTTGCTAATTTAACTTGATTCACATTGTCTTCAATTCCAGAGAGGCTCAGTGGTAAAATGAAGCAGAACGTAAAGTCAGGTTTTCAGATATGGGTTTGGAAACGAATGTTTGAAGGAAAGCAACGCAAAATACAATGTTAACTGTAGCAATCAGGTACTTTTCTGACTGCTTAACTTATCTGAGCCAGAGGCCTGTGAAATCTCAGCCTCTGGCTGATCTGACCTAGCGGGCTGCAGAGCTGGCCTGTGGCTGTGAGACTAAGTCCAGGAGAGAGGAATTCCCTCTCCCCTGCTGCCTTGTGTAAGCCTCTGAAATTATTCCTCTTTCTCTCCAAAAAACTGTCTTTCTGGGATAAGTAGCATTTGTCATTATCAGGAGGGTCTGCTGACACTCCTTTTTCTTATGGTTGACATCACTCATATATATGCGATGGGACTATCAGACCAAGCAGATGGGCTAGCTGACAGAAGTAATATTAGCATGTTTGACTCAATAACATTTTTCTTATCATTATTAAGTAAGTCACCCTAAAAAATCCTGCCTCAGCCATCAGCGAAATACCTTACCTGCTAACTACCAATACCACATTGCAGCTGTGCAACATTCATAAATTATAAGTCAGGCTTTAGTATTCATTAAGTTGTCTTAAAAATCACTATAGGCATATTATCCTGCCCCCCACCACACACACACATACATATTGTTTGTTCTCTACCTGAGGGGTATTCAAGTCACCTATCTCTGCAATCACACATGCTAGCAGTGTCTTTGATTTTAATGAACTCACGATTTTCCACAACTACTCGTGCCCAGGGCATTGAGAAAACAAATGCTCGGGAATGAGGCTCATTTGGCTCTTTTGTTGCAGTCTATATCGCCTATTACAATCTCGTTCCTACAATATGCACTTAATAGTATTGGAGAGCCTTGCTCTTATGTCATGCATTGAACAAATGAGGTTCAAAAGCCTTCTACAAAATTTAAGGCCCGGTCCGGCCAGTAATAACACCAGTGATGAAATTACAGTTGCATTCGATGGAAACAACAGCGGGTGCCTTGGGTGTCATCCTGAGAAGTGCTGAGCTGCAGCAGCCCCCTGTAATTCCAAGGAGAGCTGTTCAGCACCGCTCGAGAGTACGTCCTTATTTATCAATGATAGATTTAACAGGTAGCCCAATTAAACTTGACAGTCTGTTTATAGAGGCTTTCTGCCAGTAGCAGCTATTCGAGTGCTAGCCAACAAAGTGTAATGCAGCAACAAATCGAGCTGGGGCATAAGATGCTGGTGCTGGGCTCTTCATCACCTGAGCTGTATATCGTTCACAAATGCTGCTAGGAGTCCAGTAAAGGTCGTACTGCACTTACATCTAGCTTTAGGTAAAAGAACACCAAGCCTGTTTTTGCTGATAATGCTTTACCAAAATTATTGTGACCTTCAAGAACGCAAAAATATTCTGCACCATCATCATCTCAGGGTCAGTGTGCAGTCAATATTCATTAAAATAAGAAAATGCAGGGGTAGCAGAAATCTGATACTATAGATTAGCTGCTGTGATTCCTGAATTCCCAAATCATCTGACATGGAAGCAGCTGGCAAGAAAAGGAGGGGAGCAGAGAGTTTGAGTAATTATATTGTCTGAGTTAGTTATGCCTCCAGTTCTAGTGTACGTGTTGCCATAGGTACATCAATACCGGCTAGCTCCCATTTTATCTATTACCTTCTCCCCAGTGCAAGGTCTTTTAGAACATGACCAGACCAGACAACCTTCTGGCCTTCAAGAGCATTACGCTTCTTATACTTAACTGGTGCCATCTTTTTGGTATCTGAAAGCCTTCACAGGGTTTGATCTTGTGAGATGCTGAGTGACTTCTGTGAGGTCCTGAGGATTCCCTGTGTGGGAGCCGCTCCCCACCTGCCAGGATGGGACCAGAAGCGCCTTCATTTCAAACTTCATTCCTTTCTAATCCTTATTATCCAACGCATAATACCCTGTTCTGGTTTTCATTATTTTATTCCAGTCAATTCTCCAGTTTATTATTTAGCTATTTGATTTTTACGTTCAATAACTCACCAATTACAGTGTCTGCTTGCTATGATTTAGATCTTATTTAATTATTTTGCCGAAATTGGGACTCCTGTCTGTGAATGCTAATTATATCAAAGGTAGTTGGCCATATTAATGTATAATGTTCTGAGTTGTTTGATTGAGTGGGGAGGTGGTTCATGCTGTAGAATCAGAAATTATGTTTATTTTAAATCTCTTTAAATCAAGGAAAGCCTGATGTGAGAAAACCCTAGATGTTCCTGGGCATAGCCAGAATAAAATGGTCAGGCCTTCCACTCTTTCTGGAGTGGCACAAAAGCAAATCCAGATTTGCTAAAGTGCCCACGCTGGGCCTGGGTTCCCCGACTACCAGCAGGGCCAGTATTGCTAACGTAATGCTAGTACTGATCAAGGATACGAGTGGCCCCTGAGAGAGGCAGGCCCTGGGACAAGTGGCCGAGATGACTTGCCTTCGGTAAGACTGCCTTTGATCTACTCAGAAGTTCAGCTCAAACAGACTTAGGCCAATAATGTATGCTTTTGCCAAAGTTTTATTCATTCAAAACAAAAAGCAAAGCAGTTGATGAAGATCGTAGACTGGCCTTTGACTTTATCTGCAGTATTTCCTAACCCAACATATTTCCAAGTAATATTACATTAAGGATGTTTAGCATTATGTTCATCATAGTATCTTTGGTTGGAATTTTTCTCTTGGGTATGAAGAGATAATTCACAAGCATATGTGATTTTTTTCCCATTATGGGCCACATTATTAAGCCCATTATTGTATTTTAATCGGTGTTATTATAGCACACTGAGTACTTTGGTATGGGTTAGAGACAGTTTGTTAATAACACTATTACTGAAATGCTAAAAGCTGCATTTCTATTCTGGTTGATGTTGAAGCTTTCAAAATTGTTCTCATTCTGTCACATAGCTGGGGTTCACAAATCTGGCATTATCCTACCAGCTTTTGTAGTGCTTCTAACTTCTCTAATAATCTGCTGTTTCAACAATGACCCTATATATGGCTGAACTGGAGGTAACATAACAATAGATCATGTCTGGTTACAGCCACTGCCTGCATCAAACAAAATTTTATCCTACCCAAAAAGTCTGAATGAGCGCAACTTTGCTATTGAAATGAATATTGACAGAACTCTCAAGATATTTATAAAATTTACTCTTGGCAAACTATGGGGCTTATTTACAGTCTGTTGTCATTTTTTTTAGTATTTGTTTCAGACGCTCTTGTGGCTCCCACATTCTTAGCAGAGCTGTTAAATCCAGTATCATGGCCAGATCCTTTCCTGTGATACCCTGCGTGAATTAACAGATTGCATTTGTCAGCCACTGTATTTCTACTTCAGTTCATCGTGCACGAAACAGTAGGTTTTCACCCTGTGTCATGTTCCAGGTTGAACTAAAGAAGGGCAAACAGCAAAGGCACCTTCTTTACTTTTAAACCAAGCAAACTTGTTTACAGTGAAACACAGTTAAGCGTGGGCTGAGATTTCTTTCAGGACAGGACCTCACTTTAAAAAGGCTAAGGTGAAGCATCTAGTAAGAACTTCCATCAGTGGAAAGTCGAAAGGGTGATCAGGTAGGTCTGTGTTCAGTACTTAAGCTTGGGTCCACCTTTAGGCACACAGTGGTCATATCCATACTAGTTGGTGCCATGAAACATCCCCAGGCATCACAACTTGACCACTGTACTTTTACATTTTCACAACAGTCCTGGGGACAGTTTTGGCCTGGAGTAACATGTACTCTCCAAAACAGTCCTGGGACACAGGTGAGGAGTTAGCACAGCTCAGGGACCACCCCATAGCTCAGTGCCTGTGTGACTACCCTGCTAGGGAGGCCCGGGGAAACCAACAGCGCCGACGCAGGCTGCTCTGCCTGAACTGACTTCATCAACAGAGGAAGGTTGCGGGCACGTTTAGTTCACCAACAGAGATGTAGGCAGCTAGTCTGGTTGAAACAGTTGCCACTTTCATAGGCCACTTGTACGTATTCTTTTGTTTTCCCTGACGCCCAAGTCCCAGAAATCTTGGAGACAGCCTGTTTTCTGGCCAGGATGTGGAAAAATCATTCCCTTCAGCTTCAGTAGGAGAGGAATCAGAAAGCTCTAGAAACATAAAACACTGAGGAAAAAATGTTCTTTTTTTAATGAGACTGCCAAAGCGTGTTTCTCATGGAGCTAAAATGGCTCGCATAAATTTCTAGAAGTTTTAGAGGGAGTTATCTGAATCGAACTATTTGACACATATACCCCTCACCCAAAATATTACAGACTGCCCTGGCGTAGCCCATTCATCCTTCCTGACTCATGGCCTGTTTGAATGCAGCTTCTGTCCAGGGGCTATGTTTTGTGACCAGTGGTGAGGCAGTGCTGACACCGGGATCGCTTGTGCCTCAGGATAAAGCAGGCCTATGGCTGACGTTCCTATTGCCAGGTTTTTCCGGGATCCACCCGAAAGCTCAACCCTTCCCCAGCCTTGATGGGAATCTAACTCTCATGGGAGTTTTCCTTCTCTCACTTCTCCAAGGCACGTGGTGTATTTTTATAGCTCTCTGTCTTCTGGAAATTTCGGTATGCAGTGTGTCAGATATTGCCTGGACTCAGTCATTAGCTGATGTAGACAGTGTAACTGTGCCAAAAATCTACTGCATCCTGCATTGTTTGTGCGTATAATCCTTAAAGAGGTGATACATTAAATTGGATAGACATCTCTAAACACATTCCTCTTCTTGTCTTTAATTTCCATTACTTCATATGGTCCCCACAAAAAATACAATAACCTTTTTATTTCGTATTGGCGAAGGAAGCGAAGACTACAGGACCGTTCATCACAATTAAACGTGGTTCAAGGGCCGTTGCTTGGAGAAGCTTTCTTACAGATTTCTGTCCAACTGAATACAACCAGTATAATTTGTGCCATCAGCATGGTCTTGCATTGACTATCACTCTTACTTCTTTCAAGGGGACAAGTGCCACTCTACTACATATTCCCATCTAATACCTCCAGAAAGTCAGGGGAGGGGTTGGGTATAAATTGCTGTTTGTCCTAGGACCTACATATATATAGATTGCAATATATGTTAGCCATGAACTACTTGAATTAAAATAATTAAACCTGATGTTTACAGATAAAACAAGTCAAGAGCTAGCTGGATGTATGTTTTTATGGACTCTCTGTCACATATTTTCTTGGCATAGGTATTTCATCTCACTCCCTGAGGTAAGTCTTGCTCTCTCAGGCTTTTATTTCTGCAGAGAGTTGAGTGTTTCTCCGATTCTCCTAGATGATAAATTTTACTCTTTCTCAGCTACTTTACTTCTTCTAAGGAAGAAAAACTGAATGGTTTCACAGCGGTAGTCCCTGCACCTGGTGATGGCAGCACTAGAGGAATGCCACCGTCTATGAACTCCCAGAAGAATTAGCATGTTCTCTGGGCTTCTGCCTGCTGGCTTATTTCTTTGTGTGTTTGTTTTTAACATAAAGTCGACTGAAAGCAGCTTTCAGCTTTTTCAGTAATATGACATACGGTAGGTCACAGACTGCAGCTGCATTAAGGGCACATAGAGGCATTTACGGATAGCAAGAAGCAGACCCTTTTCCTTTATCGAGGTTTTATGTATATTTTTGGTGCTGCAGGACAACTCATTTTGACTTCTGGATAAACTCAGTACTGAGAATGAGGACATTTCTTTAATTCAGCTGCTTTCACTCCCCTGCAGAAGAAGGCTTTTTGGATATCCTGATGACCTTTTGATAACCTTCAGAGCTTTTTTTCATATTGTAGCATTGTAATCCAAGAACTTCTAGGTTTTAATCCTTATTCTGCTATGGGGGCCCTCATTAATATTAGGCAGTCAGTTAATACTCTGGTGCTCGATTTCCCTGTAAACATCAAGGGATAGTGCGGTAATAATTGCAAGTTTTTGACAGAGCTCTCATTAGTAGCAGCTTCATTAAAATTTTATTTAAAAAAAAAGATTTTCCATTTGATATTAGCAAAGAGTATTTTATGCAGAGGAGACAACAGTTCTGAGAGAAAAGAAAAATTCAGATACCTTCAGCGTGGCTTCTCCTCTCTGTTAGACATAAAAGGCTCCTCTCTTTGCTTCAGCGCCGTGCTCACTCCCAAGGCCCCTTTGGCCTGACCGGAGGGTGCGTGTGCAAGCTTGGTGCAACGAAGGCATTGCATCTAGGACTTCTGCTGTGAAATGTACTTACAGTCCACAGGTCACCAGGATATTATATATCTCCTGTCCCCCCACCCCTTTATCCATACAGGATAAGAAGCTATTATATTCCCGTGGCCCCCCATGTGATGACAGACACACTGGGAGCCTCCTGAGTGCCACACAAGCTCTCGGCAGAGCCGAGGCCGCCAAGCACCCCATGGATCAAGCCCAGGGCAGAAGGGAGCTGGAGGGGCAGCTCGCTCACACTAGGTCCCACGGGTCACATACTGGCCATTAACCAAATAAACTGATTCTAAAAGGCTGCTAGGAAGGCGTTCACATCAGGGGAATTGTGTTCTTTCTAGTCTTTCCTATCTACCTGAATAGTGTTGCCCGTAGCAATGGTACGTAGGAAGTCCCTGGGCAGAAATTAAATAGGCTGACGGAGTCCCTGTAATGTCTATGAGGTTCTTTGATATAGGTATTGTAACAGTTAGGAAGAATACCTTGTTAAGTAGATATTTAAAAGCTGTCCTTCCTCAAACAGGCATCTTGCCTTCTGTATATACTATATTCCTGCTAACAGATTTTGGCAAATGGGCCTTTATTCAGGCCCCAAAAGGGCACTTTCACAGTCCTTTTAAAGACCCTGCAACTCAGTGCTGTTTGTATACATTAACTTGCATTCCTCATTTTGAGGACGGGGTCCTCAGATACATAATGTGAAAAACGAATGACTTACTTACTTAAAGGCAGATGGGCCAATGAATGTGTTATAACAAACTGCTGATTGCTTTTTTTTTAATTTGTATTTTTTCATGAGGGTCATGCATATTACTTTTTTATTTTTTAATGACCCTCACTGATTGCATTACTCTAGCTTATTTCTATAGAGAACCTTCTTCTCCAAAAAGTGGGACTTGGGGGGTTTCCTTGCCTTTAGCACACCTGCAGCCACTGTGCTTCAAGATCCTCTCTTTTTAACCATGTAAGTACTGTAATATTGTTTTATGTTCTGATTAGCCTCAGGGTCATGATCCCCTTGCTAACAGCTAAAGGCGATTTTAGTGCAAAGTAAACACTGTAAAAAGAATAATGGAAACAAGACAGCCACCATGTGGAGCTGCTTAATGGCTGGGGCCGACTTCATCCTGCGAAGTACGTCAGCTCTGTGATAATGATTTTCAAAAGATGACTGGGGACCTGTCTCTGACCCTTCTCTATAATGCACGGTCTGTTAGTTTACTGCTGAGTACTCTGGGACTTGTAGCACAAAGGCTTTTTCTTTGTGCCTTGAAACGCGGCTCTGTATTCGCCGCTCTCGCTGGATGTCCCCATTGTCAGCGCTGTCACAGCTGAGACGTTGATTTCCAGCTGCGTGGCAGAGGTGGGCTATCCAGAACAATGTTAAGACTGCTGGGAGCCTATTTTTTTGCGGGTTGTAAAAGGGCTGTAAATATGCCAAATTTTGAAAAACAATTCCCAGTGCAACACGAAGGCTTTTCTTTTTCCTCTCCCCTTCCACTTTTTTTTTCTTTTTTTTTTTTCCTGGAGAAGTCAGTGAGACAACCCTAACAAACCAAGGTAAGCTGCTCTGCAGAGTATTATTGAATTGAGAAGGAACAACGAGCAGCAGTTACATCAAAAACAGTCACCTCAACCGCCAGCAGCAGCTTTGCATGCTCTCAGTGGGTTGCTGTCTCAGCTGAAAAAGGAGGCCTTAACGGGCCCAGGGAACCACTTACAGCCTGATTTTAAAAGGCGCTGAGCCCTGGTTCAAGGGGACTTGTTTATTTTCTCATTCCCTGGGTTTGTTTGAGGCAGCTCTGTGCGTCTCAGGGATTACTTGGATTTTACAGGATCCAGCTCTCTGGTATCGTGTCATGACTGAAGTGTGCCAGCCAAGTACAAAGAGGCCTCAAATAATATTGTTATGTTTTGCAATCAGCTACTGGATTTTGTTTCTAACAGTCAGCAGGGGTCTTGTTATGAGTATTTTAAAGTGTTACCCACAGCCATTGCTGAACAGCATGCTCTCGTTCAACGCTGCATGCACATTTTGGCATCTACAAAGAAAATCTGTGATTTTTCTGTACAGCACAAGAGTCAGATTCAAGTAAAATGAGGAAAGTGCCTTAAAGTCGTATAATTTAATGCCTTTAAAAATATCGTTGATCTGAGGACACTGCACTGTCCTCAGGAGAAGCAGGAAAGGAACCTCAGTATTTCTGATTTCAGTGCAGGTCAGTTTTGATGTGCAGCAACAGATAAGCTTCCCTGCCGTTTGATTAGGATGGCTGTTTATTCTCCCTTCTGTTCCTGAAGAAATGATGCCTCCTTTCTCCTCCTCCTCCTCTCGAGCGGAGGAGGTTCGTCCAGAAGGCATGATGACCGGAACGCCCTTTTGCTATAACTGTATGCAGCCTTCTTTCAAAACTTCCTTTGTAGCTCATAGTTAATTATGTTCTCCTCTGATTCTGAGGAACCAATCTCATGATTTCTGAGGTCATGTTGCCCTGACTTGCTGGCAGATATTTAGCAGTACTGCATATACCCAGCTCAAGAGAGGATAAAGTAAACTCCAGTTCAACAGAGGCACCTGTAGCAAGACCGTCAGAAGGGCAAAAAAAATTATTGTACAATATGTATGCCACTCTAGGTTATTGCTATGTCCAGATACTTAATGACAGTTCAAAAATATATTCTGTGGCTATAGCTTCCGAGGAACATTGCAGTAAATCGTGGTTACCTGCGTTGTTGCTGTTCTCTGCAGTATTGTTTTCTACAGTGAGGAAGTAATCATTCCTAAAAGGAATTTTTCATAATTCATAATCAAAAGAAAAATAAGGTGTTACTGTACAGTCATGTCATGTTTGTGGTTTTACCCAGGCAATCCTGGCCTGATCCACATTTTGGAGGGGCCTGTGCTGTAAACTATCCATGGGAGATATTCAGCATTGCTGGGTCTGCCCAGTGAGAGACAACGTTGTGTGCTTGCACTGTCCTCCCTACGGCAGCCTTACCTCCCCTATACTCTTCATGGCCTCAAGTCTGGGCACATCATATGTCCGCTGGCAAGGCCTTTCAAGGCTTCCAACAAAAGCTGGCCTTTGTAGAGCATACATCGCATACATCGCTCTGTGTGGAGTTTGCATCTGTCAGCCTCTATTACAGCTCTGCTATGCCTCCCTTTTATTCAGGGGTGTGAAGCATCGGTAAGGATTTCATTCAGTATCCTATCACATGCATCACTTTAATGCAGTACTGAAACGCAGAAACTCTGATCAGCTGGATTGGTATGTCTAGACAGCATTTTGAGGGATGCTGGAGGCCGTGTGATCAGATTCAATATCTGTATGTTGGCTCTGGAAGCACAACGTGGCTGAGGGTCACCCCGTAGAGCAGTCAGGGCTCTGAGTGCGTGGCGTTCGGCAGCTGCCAATGTGCTATCAGGCAGCTAAGCACGCCACTGTGGCCAGCCAGGCGGGCTGCCTGCATGTCCTCCTCCAGCCACGAGGCAGAGAGATTTGGGAGCCTGCTGTTCCTGCCACTGCCCTGCAAGAATAGGCAGAGACACAGACACAAAGTCTAACAAGGAAAACAGATGCATGTCCTTCAAGACCTTTACCTTTGGCATCTTGGCTTTGGTCATTCATTAAAAATATCCACTAAAGTAGGGAGTGCATGTTGTCAGAAGAAGCTGAACCACGTGTATATTTTTTGACAATAATACAGACTCTAAAGACATTGCTTTCGGACATCAATACGAATGAATCTGGAGGTAAGTAGGGAAACGCATTAAAATGTTTTGGGACTTTCTTTTTCTGGAGATCTGTAGCAGACTGCATGGCTGAGTAATCACTTCTCAAAATCAACTTGTAATAGCAATTTTTACATTTTGCTTTTGTTTCGTTTGAACTTTATTCTAGGAAACAAGGACGGAATTTGGATTAAAAGCCTAAAACCAATTAATCCCTTGGATTTTTATGTTTATTTTACTTGATTTTATTTTTTAGTGTTTTTACATGTAAAATTATTTTTTCTAGGGAATATAATACTACATTATTTTTCTATCCCAGTTACCTTTGCAAGGATGAGGTAGTCCGTAAATCTCTGATGCCATTCATGATCTCGGCTCTATGATGTTCACCCTGAAGCAGAAGTTGTTGAAGACATTTTACTTCTTCAAGTGATTATATTTGTTATTTACCCAGCTATTAATGGCATGGACATAGTCCAGAAAACAGAGATAATTTTCAGCTTAGAAAAGAGCTGTATAATTATCCTCTCTATTCGGCCTGTTTGCTGAATGGGCTCTTTACTTACGTACCTAACACAATGGTCAGAGGTTGGAATCAATAACTCATTATGCAGCGTCGTTTGGAAATATGTATAATAAATGCTGAAGTGAAGAAACTCCCAGGTAAGGAATTCACTTTTTCTGAAACACTTGGCTTCACAGAGGCATCAATACTTTCACAAAACATAAAAACAAAGCAGCCCGGATACAATACGAAGGCAGCAAAACTGCAGCACAGTAATTATATAGTAACAACAGACAGGCTCTGTCAACACGGCTATTCAGTTGTGCTCCCAGTACTGTGCTCAAGGCTGGTGTGCCAATTAACACGCCGTTGTTTCACCTGCGGTACTTTCATTAACATATGCATATTCACACATCTTGTAAATTTTTAGCACATTTAGCAAAGTTGTCCTTCTGTTCCCTTTTACCCTTCCGTGAATAGATGCATTACCACAAAGCAGAACTAGATCAACGAGCAGAGAGAGGCAGTTTAAAAGGCTATGCCTCGCCGTCTCTTCACTGTTAGCAGCTGCCTCCCAGACGAGACGAGGTGACTGCTGGAGCACTTTGTGCGTTTTAGTGCAAAGTCAGACAAGGCAGGATAATCCACCTCTGGAGAAAGCCTAGAAAAATCATACGCTGAAAGAAATAAAAATTAGTACAAGCTCCATCAAATTTACTAGGTGGAAGCAACCCAGAGTTTTCAAATTCCCATTCTAGCTGCTCACAGCAAACGCAGTATCACGTGCTCCCTTTTATTCCCCCCTGCCCCTGCTGCTGTATGAAATCATGGGATCCTTCAGGTGCTCAGCAGCCCTCTGCACACGTCTTGATTAAAAGGCAGCTCTCTCCTTGGAGAGCCTCACCCAGCCCCCAAATACCACAAACTCACTGTCCAAGATATCATTCTATTTTAGTCTCTCCTCTCCTGTGATTCTTGGTTTAAAAGATTGCCTTTCCATTCCTGAGGTGGTGAATACTTTCAAAACTATTGCTTACAAAAAAAAAGGGGGGGGGGGGGAAGAAAAAGAAAGAAAAGAAAACACATCGCTTGGAAATGATTTTGTTGTATTTATTGAAAATAATGCAGAAATGTTTTAATCCTGCTAAACGAGACTGTCAAGGCTGCTATCATCTGCTACAGAGAGAGTTCTGTGGGAGTTAGCTAGCTGTGCATACATACAGTAGCTGACAGCCCTGCCACATGATATACCTGCAATCAGCTACTGCTGTTGTTATTAAGAAGTTTAAAAAGTTGCAGTTACTTCCCTCTCCATCAAAGTGGACTTGAAAGAACTGAAGCTAAGCAGTAAATCTCAAAAGGGGGCTTTGTCTAAAATATCATAGTAACACACACAAACGCACACACACACAACCCCTCTCCCCCGGTGCTAACAGTGAATAGATAATGGAGATCCTTAATTCACGGATAAACCCAGATCAATAAGCCCAGGATGAAGCTCGTGAATGCTGACAAAGAGGCGTCTTTCATCTAGTGGCGGCGGCATGGGCACGAACGGGAGATCAGGATTGTCCGGGACTGGATTGGGAAGCGCTTCATAACTGTCCGCTTTATTGATATGTCCCGCTACAGCAGCAACACTGGTAACACTACCTAGCAAAATTAGAAAGTACAGAGGAAAACACAATGCTTCTCCAAGTAGTGCATTCACAGCCCTTCTCCCTACCACACATGGGGAGAAAACAGAGCGTCCATAAAACCCGACTTGCTGATGAAAAATTTCAGGCTCCGATAAGGCTGTGATAGGGTTTAGTATAAAGCCATGAATGACAGACAGTAGTTTGAGGAACAAAAAAACCCATTTTTTAAGAAGCCAGTCGCCTGCGTCTCAGGATAAAGCTGCCTAGAGTAAGGACCTTTAAATTAAAGAGGCAAGGAAGTCACCCTGGGAGATAACAAGCATCTCTTAGTCACCTGCCTTACAAGCAAGCAAGAGGAAAAGAAGATCCACCTTTGAAAGGAATAAGGCTGGGGAGATACAGGTCATGTGCAGAAAACCCCTGTCTCACAGCCAGGATGCACAGAAGAGGATAAAATAAAGCAAGCTGTGGCTGTGGAGGTGGTGGGACTACGTCAATTTTTCAGAAGCAGCCCACTTTCCATAACTACAGGCATTATTTAATGAGTCCATCCTATGGAGCCAGCATTGAAACTATGCATGCAATACTCAGTCTTCCACAAAACCACCATTGATTGCTGAAGCCTCAATTCAACAAAACGCTTATGCACGCTCTTAAGTCTGTCCTATTTTTTACCTTAATAAAACAAATGGGCCCTTTGTTTCAGGAAATATTTATGTTCCTCCAAAGGCAAATGTTTCCTTACTGTTGCAGCAGAGACCAGACCCAGTCTTGTTCTGTAGAAGTTTGTGGATAGTTTGATTATGCAGAGCTTGAATGTGGAGGAAATCTATAGCACTCGGAGCTGAAAGAGCAAACTACAGCAAATAACTGAGCAACATGGGGGCAGATGGTGGAGTGCTGAAAAATGTATGCTGAAAGAAAAGGAATGCAAGCACATTATTAGATGCTCAGCATTTATTAAACAAAAAAATTCTAAAACCTCAGACAAAGAATTTCGAAACAACTTAGAGAAAAAAGGCGTTCACAGGTTTGTCTGCCTCCCTAGCAACATTTCTCAAGACTATTTTTAATGACGTTTAGGACTAAAAATACTTGACATTATTTCAAAGAAGTAGGTAGACTAGTCAGACAACAGAAGCTATAGCAGCAGTCTGGTAGGAAAAAATAATCGTTATAGGTCTTTGTACGAACACAGTCTGGTTATACTAACTTAACAGAAGGAGAAAATCTTTATCCAGAAAGAAATCATTTTAACTTGAAAGGCAATCATGTGTCAAATACTTCCCACTTGCAAATGACTGCAAGTGCTCTTCTGTGCAGGTTTTATCATTTTCAAAGGTTTTAGTACCATTTGATTTGTTCTGCATCAAGTCGAGTGCTCCCCTTCATGAGAGAGCACTAGCAGAAATCACCCAAAGAGCTTATTGCTTGCGAATGACAGCAGTTTTGATAACAACATTCAGTAAAATTTCACTTGACACTAGTTTTCTGATAGGGGTTCTGCATATGACCACCGTAAACAGAAGAACTAGTGATTCAGTATTAAGCAATTAAATGTTGCTATCTAGCTCAGGTTCATACATATCAACCTGAATAGTACTTTGCTGATTCCTTTTTTACATATATGTGATTAAATGCTGATGAGGGAAGATATTACATAAAAATACGTGAATGGCATATCAAATCTGGATGCTTAAAGCACCTAAACGGTGGCTTATTTTTCAAGTATAGACACCAAAGTATACCACTGAACAGCTGGAACAGCTGCATTATTAAAGGAGGAAAGTGTAGAAGAGGCATCCACCTTTTTCAGCATGGCAACTCTGCAATTTCTCTACTCACAGAACTAGTGTTTTAACGTTAAGAATTTGAGGAAGGAACACTAAAGATGGACTACAGTTACTTAGCTTTCATCAGAAACATTTTGTTATAAGGTAGCAGTAGAATATTAAGGCAAAATATTTTACTTTTTTTTTGGGGGGGGGGGAAAGCTGCCTCCGTTACCCATTCTTCTCCTACCAGTCCCTTCACTATGAGGTAAGACGTTGACTTGACTTTTTACTGTGAATCAAAATACTAAAGTTTCTCTGTCTGTGTATGTATGCATGTCATCCATCTCAAAACTGGGTATTATCTGAAGAATCCTGTTGCAGCGTGTCAACCTTTGATTTAGAAAGCACTGCAGAAATGACACTACTTTTCTCATAAAGACAAGGAGATACAGCATTGAACTTGCAACTGACTCATATGTGACAGGCATTGCTTTCAAAGCACAGGAACTATTGAAATCAGTGGGGTTACATCAGAATAAAATTACTTTGCAATTATGAATTTTGCAGATTTAGGCTCTGTTTATGGGACTTGTCATTGGTTGCTGTGACCAATCAAATCTGAATCAAGTTTCAGATCAAAAACCCTGCCAAATGCTGTCATTTTTGTCATTTAATATATTGTGACTTTACAATGTTGAAAAATCCCTGAGGCAGATGTTGTGCCAATTAGTTTGCTTTCAATAACTCAATACATCTGAACAATAAACTCAGTTGCAGCCTTTGTCTATGTTACAGGAGTTTGATGACATAAGACCATAGTGATGTTTATTTAGCTATTTGAGGACAACACACTTATACAAGAAAAACTTTCAGGAAGGATTATAATTTTCATTGTTAAAATAAGAGTAAAGCTAAGTACTGCCTTTAACTCATCCGACTATGCTGGTGGTAGAAGCCAATGAGGCCAGCTAGAAGGTTGCCATGAGTTTCAGCGGATAATAGTTCAGGTCCTTGTCCTATAGCCAGATAACGATAACACCCTTATGCGTGCAGAGGAAATATTGGCCAACAAGACAGTTGTTGTCAGTCAACAGAATATAAACCCTGAAAGACCGATCTGATGGTTGATTCAAGAGAAAGGAACAAAGCATCAGTCTCTAAACCTCCCTTTTACATTATCTTAAGGTTTCACACTGAGAGCTTCCCCCTGTGAGGCCAAGTAATACCCACTTCTTGCCCAGGCCTGCAAGAAGTGAAAGGCTTTTAGAGCTCAGTCGGTGACAAAACCTTGTTCAAAACTTTGAGATAGAAAAGAGCTCATATATGCATTGTGAATTATTTATATGGGTAAATTTAGTGGAAATCAGCACATCACACACTTCAGACAGACAACATACACTTTAGTGCTGGTGAAATGTCCCCAGAATACCATGTGATCCTTGAGCCATAGCTGCCAACAAAACAGCAACAGTGATGTGAAGCTAAGCACCTCTGCCTTTATGCATGCTGCAAAATGTCTCAAAACCATGGTAGATTAAGCTTTGTACTTTCCTAGAATTTCCATTACATACCTTGTCTTTAAACATTTTTACCAAGTCCTCACGTACCCTAGCATAAAAATCCTCAAAGCCTTTAAAATGTGCTTAAAAATGCATTAAAAAATCTCAGTCCAAGATGTATGCCATCTTTTAAATTTGACTTAATCTATATTCCTAAATTTTTGGGAGGTTTCTACTTTTCTCATTTTAATAGAAAAGCCAAGGGAAAATCTGGGTACTAGTCTTAAATATAGCATGTGATATACTCTTCGCCATTTATATGACATGAGCATATTCATGTTTGTTGAAATCTCTTTCTCTGCAAATAAATGTGTAGAACAACTGTATTCTCAGCTCAGGAAAGAAAAAAAAAATTGATTTCAATTTTCTGCACTGTGGAGATATAAAAATATGCCTATTTTGTTTCACTAATGCTTGAATATTTTGAGAGCATGAAAATACGAGTTTCAGTTTTAGCTGTGAGGACTGAATAAACTGAGATATAAGAAAAATCTTGGATCTCTTACAATTTTTCTGTAATAGCCACTCCTGAGTGACTTGATCACTCTTTAACATGACCCTGTGTTTAATTATGAACCAAATAACTATTTTGCATTTCAAATAGCATAAACCAATGTTAATCAGTTTAGGTCACGGGAAGCAATTCCTTTCGAATCACTGTTTATCAAAGTTACCATAAAAAAAAAAGAAGACAATTTAAAATATTGACTGAAATTAAGCCCCAAGGCAATAAAAGAATGCTGAATTTAAAGCGCTTAAAATACTGTTAAAGCAACGTTGCTTTTCAGCTGTACTTGCAGCCCTGCTGTTTTATACAAGCTCTGAGGTGTCCCCTGGTGGTTATAAAATAACCAACCACTAATTTTGACCAGAGTTTTCCTGAGGGATTAAATGCACCAAAATGTGGAGAGGTGTAGGTTAAGTAGAAGAGGCTTTTTACAGCACAAATTTTCTGAAAAAGCTTCCATATTACACAGATTTTCTTGTCTTTTCTTGTAGCATAAGCAGTAGTCTGCTTCCTTGGATTTCCAGTATCGTCTAACTGATCTCTTGCTATGGCAGGGACCTGTGGTTTGATATCCTGCTTTTTCTCTGAGACTGCTCTGCTTATATTTTTGCTCTAAGTCTACTTGAAGTGCTAGCCAATATACTGTGGCCTGCAATGCCTAGCTGTTCTCAGCATACTGCAAAAATCTATTCACGTTGTTCAATTTGCGGTGTGTTGAACAGTTTGCAGGGGCAATGGTGATCCCTTCCACAGCCGTATTCCCAAAAGCATTTCATAAGGAAAGCTAAACTGCACTATCTTGCCTTTTGACACATCCTGTGCAAAACTATGATTATTCAAACATATGCTTTTTCGTTGCATTTTTGTTGCTCAAAGCCATAAAAACAAACGCAGTATAATTTGCTGTGCAGTGGAGGTATTGCAGGTCAGAAAGGTGAAGCCCACACTCTCGCTGATGCTTTATTAGAGAGAAAATCTCTGTGGAATAAACACTGTTCAGGCTAAAAGCAGAGAGGGAATATGGGCAGAGGCAGAGAATAAATCAGCACCTTAGAAATAATATGAAAACCACAGGAAAGGAGAAGAGGACATACGACATATCTCTTACCAGTGTGACCCTTGCTCCTTTTCTACTACTGATATATATTTCCTCAAATTTAATGGAAAATATGTACCCAATGCTTGAGGGGATGGTAGGGTATCAAGATGTTATTGGCGCTCACACCAAGAGAAATATAGCATGCAGGACATCTCAAATTAGTGTCAATAAAACGTTTATGTACTCTCTCCAAGCATTTATATGATGCGTTCATCTCAGTGCTAGCTAAGCCCTGTGTAGCATCAAAGTGCCTTGCCCCTACCACACCACCATGGTTCTGTATCTATTTATTTCAGATATTTTCAATATATAGCCCTGGAAGCCACAAAAAGTATGCAGCAAATCCAAATGCATGGAGCTAAGAATGTTTTAAAATCATTATTAAAGCAATTTTTTCCTCTCTCTGTCTAGAGAATAAATTATCTGATTTACCATGGGCCATGCTGTCCCCTTCTCTGGGAGATCCCAAAGAAAACAGAACAGATCTCCAACAGAAAGAGAAAGTGGGGGAAAAGAAAGAGAAAGTGCTTTCTCAGTGAGGGAAAGCAAAAGTGTTAATTGATACTTTCTTATACTTTTGTGAGTGGTGCTGGGCCAGACTGATGAGGAGGTGCAATCTTACTTTAGCCCACTTGCAAAGCCAAGGTGCCAGCTCTGCCTTGCCATTGACAGATCCCCAGTCAGCAGCAATGACTGTGCGAGGAAGGGGAAGCAAGTGTGCAGGGGCAGCAAGAGTCCTGTGACACTGTACACTTGGGGCACAATCCTAACCATGCTTCGCTTTCTGAATCTTTTGGGCTGTTGGGAACGAAAAGGGAACAGAAACAGCTTTTTTGTGCATGAGGCTGTGCTGACCGTAAGACCTACGCTGACATTTGTAGAGCTAGAAATAAATGCTATATAATATGATGAGAAGCTGGGACCATCTCTATTTTGAGGGTATTGAACTGTATTTCAAACTCTGTGTATTGCAAAGCACTGAACTTGAAACATATGAACAGTCACAAACTGAATATTGCATTTTCTAAGCATGGGGAGAGGGGTTGCAGGGGTTGATAGAAGAGAATGACAAAAAAAAAGAAGGAAAAAATAGTAATAGAGACTGTTTTAGTGTGCTGAGGTCCTTGGAAATGAGATTCCTAGAGAAAAGGACTAACAGATAAAGGGCAGGTGCATAAATTATTAGTGTATTAATCTATGCATACATTCATACTTAGTCTGTCTGAGGAAGCTTAATTTTTTTCTCCTTGTGCCCAGATGACAACAACGATTTTGACCAGAGATCTTTCAAACTGTTTATCCACATCTGGTTTAATTTTCATGTCCAGTAGAATATTCACTGATACAAAATGGCTAACTCTGCTTCTCACTCATTTTTAATATATTTTTCAAAGGAAATTCCTCTCTATGAAAAGACTGCTCTCACTGAGGATCCAAAAAATGAGAAATAGTACTTAGCTATCAGGTTGAATATCCTTCTTTGGATCTGCCCCTTTCATTCATCTGTTTTCTGAAGTGCTGTAATGAATAGGTCAACTGGTTTCTTTTTTTAATAAAGGGTCATGTGAATTTCCATTTTAAAGTATGAATTGGACACTGAAATCCAATGTCACAGCCGTGCCTGCTAGTCCCTCCTATAGCTGATGCTGCCAGACTCTTAAATATCTTGTTTTTTGGATGCTTTTGGATGCTTACAATATAATAAACTTTAACTTCTGCACCAAAATTTTCCAGGCTGCAGGCTTGCTTTGAGTTGTTTCTTGTTTTTGATTTTAAGCTTAAGCCACCGCGATCTAGCAGTTTCAGGAAATTAAGGGAAAGTGTTCGTAGTGAAGAAATGAAGTATGACAGAGGGTCACTCTAGTGTCAGCAACGTGTCCTGTTCACTGCCAGGAGAATCTGCTCAAGTGTTAGAAGTGATGAGCACCAAAAAGTTGAGCTTGTTTACAGACTACAGTCAACTCTTATCAGAGGTTAATAGCGCTTTTTTCAAACTTCATAAATGAACTTCATCACTTCACAGCTCTTCTGTTCACATATTCCCCATTGTCAGAGTGTAACTGAACATGCTTTACCACAAACCCATAGGGACTAAGCAGGTCTTAACTATTCAGTTGCTTCTCTTGGCTACCAGAGGTCAGAAATGCACAAGAAATACTCCAATGCTCTTTCTCTACCCAGCAGCTCAGTGGTGCCACAGGTGACACTGCAATGGTGCCTCTGTTGCCACTAGGCAATTAAGGAGAAAGCAAATGTCACTCATTTGAAATACAAGTGATGAAGACCCAGACCTACAGCTGATCAGGTAAAAGACAAGAACAAGGAGCCTATAGAGAAGGGGCAGCTGAAAGAAGGGTGTTTGAAACTGCTGAGCGATTTTACTTATTGTCATCACTATCATCTCTACCTCTGACATCTTACTGATCTCTGCCAATAGGGTACCTGTGCCAGTTAAGGCAAGCTGCCCTATCGAGTCACTTCTGGATGAGCAATTCCTTTTTAAATCAGACTTGCTGGCAAATGCCGCAACCTAGATTCTCAGCAAAAAAAAGGTGAGTTGAAGACTGTTAAGTACATTTTTTAGGCTAATATTTTGAAAGCATTTTCTGGGGAAACTGGAAACTGACTACTTCATGATTCCAGTTCAGGCTGAACAGACAGGCACCAGGAGATTAAGTATTAGCCCTTGGCAGAGGGGCCACCGTTTTTCTGAGAAGGGGAATCAAAGATATTTGATTTGACTTGATTATCACAGAGAAATGTTTGAGGATTTTCATTTTTCTCTACATACGAGGAAGATTCCTGTGCTAGTAAAGAATGAAGTTTGCTTACGCAGAATTAAGTCTTTGTATATCTGAACCAACAACCTGCCTCAGCAGAACCTGTAATCTGCCTCGTAATTAACTATGAGCTCCAGAGAGCCTGGATCAGCCATTTACACTGCCAGCTGCAAATTCGGGCACAATGAGGCTTAAGAGCTTGGTATGTCAAGGTAAAATGCTTTCTTGCTTATATTAATAATGTCTCATTCTTTTATAGCGTTTAACATTGCTAGAGCACTTTATAACTGAGGCCAGTATCATTATCGCTATTTCCAAAAAAGGAGAAATGGCTGCATAGGGAGGTGAAGTAGCTTGTCTGAGATCATCCAGGAAATCAAATGGAACTGTCAGAGGGAGAACTGAGGACCCCTGAGTCTCCATCGGGTGCTGTGACTACCAGATTTTTTTTTACTAGATAGAAACTACTTGTCACATAGAGTCAGAAATACCATTTAAGCCTGACAGGAAAATTAAAAACAGAAAATAAGCTGGGGCACACACAGAATGTATAAAGGCTTGCAGAGGGACTAAGCCTCGTCCTCTGTGCTGGTTTAGCTGTTGGGAGTCTCTGTTGCGGCAAGGACCTGCAAATCTAGCCTCAAGATGTCGGGGAAAATTGAATGAAGTCTGCAGCTTTTTATATGACTCCTGATAAAAGCAAATGTTCTTGGTCCAGAGCCAGCCCAGCATACTGAAGTGGGCAAGCAGAACAAGCCAGCTGGACAGCACCAACTTACGTAGCTTTTCAGACTCCTGCTTTCTGACTTCTGTCAAGAGATGGCTTAAATTATAGTGAGCCAATGGAAAGCTTTTCAGAGGCACCTATCAGAGTTTGTGTAGCACAAAAGGCATTGCCAGTGTCTTTTCATAGAAAAATATACACAATTTACTGGGAGTCGATCGTGATTCTCTTTCTTGACTTAGGAAGCCTAGACTGTATTCTCACTGGCCCATTGCTGCCCTAGGAGGTTTCAGTGATCCTGTTTTCCCATCTGTAAAATTGTGATTTGCTTTTTGCAAAGCACTTTCCTAGTGAAACTGCTGTGAGAATTAATATTTCTTGTTACTCACAGCACATCTATTTAAACAGGGGGACGTGATAAACGAACACTTGGATGCACACTCACAAAGAGAATTACCATGTACTCCAAATGGACCACCACCCACAGTAAGGGGCTCAGCAAACATGGCAAATTACACTTATTCTACAGCTTAGACAGAGCCTCTGAGCAGCAACCTGCTTCAGCCTTAATCTCCGTTAATTTAGAACCTCCATTTTTCAGAACTGAATTTCCAAAAAATGAGATCATAAACTGGTCCAAAAACACTATTCAGTCCTCAAGTGCTCAGGTTTGGATATATACTAGAAAGATAAGCTGTGTCCACTTTCAACAGATAATGTAAGCAAACCAGACACTTGTGGGGAAAAAAAATCCTACCCTGTTTTGGCCGGGGCTTTTTTCTTAATCTTCTTCTTATGAAAGAAAATATACATAAACTGCTTTGCATATCTTTATTGAAAGCGTCTGAAAAATGTCATTGTGTGCCACCAGTTTTGAAAACGTTATGTCAGAAACACTTCATGTGGCAGAAAGAATAACAAGGATGATGTACGCGCCACTGTGTCGCTCTGTCAACACATACTGTGAAATAAGTAGCGCAAGCAGCAGTCTAACAAAGGAAAGTAAAACAACTTTGGAATACGGCTCTCAGGTGAGACTGTGTGAGAAAGCCCAACGAGAAGGAAGAGAACAGAAGAAAGGGTGAAACGTTAAGTAATATAGGCCAAATTCTTTTCTGCTTAATTTCTTGAGTTTTAATGATTCAAGATCTACACTGTTTTTAAAATATAGTATAGAAGCTATAAAGAGTTAAAGTAGTCCTCTGGACTCTATTTTCACATCTGCAGTGTACATCCAGAACAACCTGGTCGGTGCTGAGTCACCCCAGATTTATACCACTACAACCGAGAGCAGAATTTAGTGAATAAGACTTCAGACCATCGGACTATCCACTGATTTCAATGCCTTTTAGCTTGTGAATCCTTCTACTTGAATGAACTTTCTGAAGATAGGGCTAGAATATTCTTACCTAAGATCTGACATTTACTTTTCTCCTTCTTCCAACACGCTGGAGAAATCTCTCAGTGGGGATCAGAACAACACACGACTGGATAACCCTACGCTTCCTGCCTTGTTCTTCATTTCCTAGTTTGTTTTTGCGCACACCTGAACTCAAAAAGGTCAGCTCATGAACACTGCACATCATTTCTTCTCATCTGAGCTGCATAGGCTTAAAGTGATGAGCACAGATTAAAAATGGAAATGTGCGAGGAGTTATAAACCTAGCTTCCACCATGCTCTTGAGGTTACAGCTGTGTTTGCTTCTCAGCCGTGAGTGCTGCTATGAGGCTGGGTACCCTCAGAGCGTTTTTTTGACATAGGATCACATCTAAGGGACTGCTCTATTTTTACTTTCCCTTGTTTGCAACAGAACTACATCCACATAAACCAGACTAACACTATGTCATTATTCTGTTTTCAGTCTGTATGCTTTTAAGGGCTACCTACATACTAATTCTATATTAGGTCAAGCCCCAAATGGGTATAAACAGCATTCTTTCCACTAACTTCCCATTAACTGGATACATACATAGCAACTACCATGGAGCACATTATAGAGCAAACAAGCCTTTACCTTGAGATTTCCAAGGTCTAAACTTAGCCGTTACGTAGAGAGTGCTCTCTAGTGTCCTTGAAGCAAATCAAACACCAAGTCTATCATCATCAAAGATGTGCTCTGCTTTCTGTGTCCACTTGTCTTAACCACCAGCGCACTCATTTAGCTTACAGAAGGAAAGTGATTAGATACAGCCATTTGTTTATCCTGAACTGTTCAGTTCACACTGAAATACATTGGTATAGTTATCTTTTATTGCATCAAATCTGCTATTGGTTACAAAATACAAATATAAGTATGTGCCTCACTTGTAAAAAAAAAGTCCTGATTATCACAGACTTCATGATTGTTTCTGATGTGTCAATATGCTGATGTATCTATTCTAATTCAGGCTTTTAGTTTGATCACAATATAAATAGTAACAGATGCGCAACCCTTGAAAATGTCATGTTAAAACTCTCTAGAGGGAGACAATGCAATTTCATATAACAGCAGCGCAGAAAACTTTTTAGCTGGAGAACTTATAAAAAGCTGCATAATATTTGCCTGAGAGTCTCAAATGTTAACTCACTGGTATTATGTTGCCTAATTCATTTATATTCTCAGCCACTTGAAAATACATGAAAAAAGTATTGCTTATTTATGAACTCAGAACTACAGAAACAGGAATATTTGCCAAAGTAGGAAGCAGAGAATAGATATTACAGAAAAAAAATCCTGCCTACCTTTTTGCCATGTATTATATTCTCTTTCTGCATGCTTTGTCTAAAAGCCTGAGATAAGAGACTGTCATAGCATTTGCGCCTGAGTGTCTATCGCATGACTAAAAATCCTTCCACTTGAAGTGAAGTTTCAAACTTCAAGCCTCTGAATGACCTGAAGTGTCCTAAAATTACTGTTCATTTCATTATAAAGAAGTCAAAGGCCACGGTACACATTTTCCTAACCCCTCTTGACTTTGTCCCAAAAGTGTATAGAGTTGTACAAACTTATCGTTAAAAATGACTGACAAATTTCCTCAGAAACAAAGCTTTGAGATCTACAAGGAAATATAGAAACATTATGAGGCACTGACAGGAATACATTTACTATAGATTAAATTCAAGATATATTCCATTTTAAATTTCAAGGGGCTAGGCAGGAAAGTTAACGAATTCACAAGCTCTGATGTATGATACAGGTCGTTTTTTTAGTAAAAGTACTCATCTTAATTCACCAAAATGAACTCACCTTAGCAGTGCTTCCTCTTCTTCATTCTCTCTTCTTTCCTTTACTTCTCTGTTTCATCCCTTCCCCCATTTTTTTTTGCCTTATGCTGCTTCTTTGTCTTACGCTGCTTAGGTTAGTGTCACGAATGACCTGAGGTCTAGCTCTCAGCTTGTGTCTGACCACTGACAGATCAGATCATTTTGATGAAAAACGTTTACAGAGGGGGAGTAAAAACATTTCCCACTTCATGACCAGCCTTTCTATGATTAGGACGTGGATAAAGCAAACTATAAATTGGAATCTTTGCAGGAAGTACATGGGTCAGTGAAGATAGTCTTGGTGGTTAAACGAGGAATGTGAGCAAAACACTGAGTGAGGAATCAGAGTAAAATACTGCTCCCTGACAGGGCCTGTAAAGGGAATGAAGATGCTGCTATCTTGAGGATCTTCTACTTTCTCAAAGACTTTTTTCAATACAGGAAGCTCTCATCAGTTTGTCTATGTTGGGTTAGCTACATTCTTCCATGAAAGAATGGTTTATGCTAACTTAATCACGACTACTCATTTTTAACTGTATTCAGACCAGAAACTACCTAGTATAGCTACTTTGATTTTAAAAATAGCTATGATGAAGCAAAAACTTACTCATGCTAGACCTAGAAGTGTGTAATATCAGCATTTCATCCAAAAGATGCCAGTCCAATATAAAACATTATAGATGTTTTACCCATGTCCACCACCAGTGAAGACTCTAGTACATAATATATAGCTGTAATTATGGAGTAAATGCTTCTTTCCAAAGGCTGCTTTCTATTTATCTTCCAGAGCCCTCTTTGAGAAAAACTGAATTGTAATAGGCTTAGAACCAATTGTTGTTCTCTGTCTTCACAGAACAAAATTTCTATGCTCTCCCATTTCTGGCACTTAGTGACAAAATTGAAAACGTCTAGCTTTCTCGGCCTGCTTACAGGCATCCACTAACAAACAACATAGCAGCTGCCCTCAAGTGTGATAAAGAATGTTTATTGTTTTCCTTCATCAAAATCACAGTTTTACTTTTGTTGTTAAAAATTTATGAAGAAAGCCTCTCCTCTCTTTAATCCTTTTATCTGCTTAAATCTTATGCAAATTACAAAGGTAATTACAGAAATTACAAAGAATGAAAACTGATGCATTCATTTACTCAGTTCTTGAAAAATGAAGGGAATGAATATTCAAAGCAGTGTGATGCACTACTGAGGGGAAAAGACTTCAGCCAATCATCTGAATTAACTGGTTACCGGCAGTATCTTCTAGCTAGCCGTTACCTTTATGAGTAACAAGGTCAACGATCTATTAGTTCTCGCTGAACTTGGCAATCAGAAGAAACAGTGAATCAGCAGCTCCTTTTACCAGAAGCAAAATATTGCCTGTGACGGAGACAGCAATCCCCTTCCTTCTACACTGCGAGGATCTGGACAGCTTCTGTAGGAATAAATGGCATTTCTTGGAGAAAGCCAGGTTCTGCCAAATTGGATTTAGAAGAACTTCACTTCTGCCTCCCCTTACGGTATTATATGATCATATTAAAAAAAAAAAAAATCCAAAGAAAAAGCACAATTCAGAAATCCTACAGCTGGAATGCCATAGTGGATATTCACCTTATCTTTGCCACTTGTCACATATTTAGTATTTTTCTTACCTTGGGAGAACTATGTGGAACTGCCTGTGATGGAAGGATAAATTTACCTGTCTGATCCTACACAAAAAGCATTCAGGATTAACGATGACTGATGTAGTATTCAAAAGAGAAACCAAAAGTAAGCTTTATACTCCTGAAACAGTACAGATTGGAAGCCTCCTACAAACCCATCTTTTTTTTCCCCCTTTTTTTCTTCCCCCCCCTCCCTTAATTTCTGAGGAAGGGCCTGCTGCTTCTTTCTCCTTGTGCTATGATCCATGATTTTGCCTGAGGGAATAAGCAGAGGCTAAGTGAAGAGTAGGTTGGTTGAATGATTTCACTTGACTAGTTTCCATGTTTTTGGAGTTTCTTGAACAGGATAGGATTCTACATCATTACCAGGACTTTGCCTGTATCTATTATAAACTGTGGACTCTTTTGGATGGCAAAGTAAATGAGATTTGGGTGAGAATTTGCATGAACTTCCTACTACCTCTGGATAGACTATCTGTTCAAATTACTATGAAAGTCCATAGTTGTATAGCAGATGGATTTTATATATTTTGTATCCCTTTAAAACCCATATCTGCGAGGATTCTTCTTTGGCACGGTAACAAAAATTCATTCACAGAAATACATTTAATATCTGTTTTATTTTCTCTTAGAGAGAGGAAATAACCATTAAGCTAAACTGCCTTTTAAACCTAACTTGTGGCAGCTTAGTCACAAAATGAATTTATTTAAAATTACTGAAAGACCACCTAAAAACTACAATTGCTAGTGAAAAATACCAAGCTCCATCTGAATCTCAGAGGAATTCTGATAGATTCATTTATATTCTCAGCCACTTGAAAATACATGAAAAAAGTATTGCTCATTTATACTTACTTCTTACTCCTAACTTAATTCAAGCTAGTATCTACAGGTGAAAACTGTTGTCACTAATTTCAATATCCTTATATAAGACACAGCAAATATTTACAGAGATCTTTAAGTTGAAAATCTTCTCTGCATCCCATGTTAATTCTACCTTTCTTTGTTTCTGAATATCATTCACTTATTATTGAGGATGCAATCTCTGAATATGGATTAGTGTTGGATATTCCTACTGTAAATTAGAGAATAATCCTTGCATTTTCAATGAGATGTTATGTGAATAAAGTATCACTAAAAATCCCTATTCTCCTGTTGCAAACTGCAAAATATTTCTTTTCTCACTGTAACTTGAAAACAAATATTTACCCTTACATTTTGTTCACTGTCATTATAATGAATATTTAGGTTCTTGCAGTAATTGGTATTATATTAACGCAGCCTCATATCCTCATGGCAATTGCTATGACTGCTGTATTCAGTATATACCTATTCCCACCAACAGATAATTTGTGTTACACTGCTTTGCCGAAAATGATCAATATTGTGCTAAACCATTTCAAGATTATTAAAACTGGACATTAACCTACAACCATTCTGCCTACAGGGGTTTGTAAAGTCCTCATACTTTTTCCTTTTGTATGTTTTTCTTAGTATAAATTCAAAAGTAACAAACCAGTGTGTGCAATCTGTTCTGCAGTTTCTTCTGCCCTCTACTGGATGTGATGTTAAAACAATTCCAGGAGTTTGTTGCTATCTGTTATTTTGTGCTTGGTAAACGTGAAGAATTTAATCCCTTCTTTCTGCTTCTCAAATGAATACTACTGTTTGTGTCTCCTTCCTTACGCAGTCATTTATATTTATGAAAAGAAAAAGTAGCTACTTCCTTTTTTAATAGGAAAAATAAAATAGAGCTTTTAGACTTCAGCTTTGGCGTACTTACTGCTCATACCTCAGCTCAAGTGAGTGTGCAATCTCTCTGAAATGAGTTTAAGCATAGGATTAACATGAAGTTAAACACTGTCCACTTAATCATAGAATCATAGAATAATTTATGCTGGATGAGATCTCTGGTATTCCTCTGGTCTAAAATATGTGGCCGGTCATGGCTGTGTCCAGAGGAATTTTGAGTACCTCCTGGCATGGAGATCTCATAGCCTCTAAGGTGGCGTGTTCCAGTGTTTTACTACCCTCACAAAGGAAACAGTTTTCCTAACGTCTAACTGGAATTTTCCATGTCCCAATTTGTCCCCATTGCCTCTCATCCTTCCATTGTGCATCCTTTCACTGGCTCCATATTCTTTATACCCTCTCCTTAGGTAGCTGAAGACGGCAACGGGATCTCCCCCAAACCTTCTCTGCTTAAAGCTGAACAAATCGAGCTCTTGCAGGCTCCCCTTGTCTAGCAGGGACTCCACCGGACTCATTCCAGTATGTCCATGTCTCTCTCTTTGCCTTTTTTGAAGATGGGTGGGATGTTTGCAATTTTCCAGTTGTCACAAACCTCTCCTGATCACCATGACCTTTCGAATGATAGAAAAAAGCCTTGCGGTGACATTGGCTAGCTTCCTCAACAGCCTGCTTGCTCCCATGGACTTGTATATATTCAGTTGGTTTAAGTACTCCCTAACTTCATTTTCCTCTACAGTTGGTAATGTTTCACTCCCACAAGCAGCTAGTAGGCTTGAGAAAGCTGGAGGCTTGAGGGCCTCCCACTGGACTACCAGTGAAAACTGATACAATAAAGCCATTGAATACGTTAGCCTTTTCCATGTCTCTTGTCACTATGTCTCCTGCCCCAAGGAGCAGTGGGCCCACACTGAACCTTCCTTTTTCTGTCGGTGCACTTACAGAAGCTCTTCCTGTTGCTCTTGACATCCCTTGCAATCTTCAACACCAGCTGAGCATTAGCTTTTCTGTCTCCCTCCCTGCATAACCGAGCACCACTTCTAGATGCTTCCCTCAAGATTTTAAAGTCCACAATCTCTTGGTCACTGCAGCCAAGGCTGCCCTTGGCCTCCACATCTTCAACCAGTTCTTAGTAGTTTTGTGATCAACAGGTCTGGCAGAGTCTCTCTCCTACTCAACTCCTTGATCACTTGCATCAAGAAGTTGCCTTTGGGATGCTTCAGAAATTACCTGTATTGCTTGCATCTCCCATGAATACCAGGACCTGCAATTGTGAGGCTTCCACCAGCTGCCTAAAGAAGGCTTCATTTACATCCCTACCACAAAGTTAATCGTGTTGGTCTATCCTCTGATCATTACCCACAAGCTTGACTGGCTCATCACCCAGATCCCCCTTTGCACAGAGCACAAGCCCTCCTTGTTGCCTCGTTGCCTTCTTGGCTTGTCTTTCCTGCCTACATCTGCCGGGCTTTCCTGCCCAGTGCTGCAGCATTCCAGTCATGTAAGCTATCACACTGTTTATGTCCTAATGAGGTCATAGCTTTGCAACTACTTCTAATTCTCCCATTTGCACAGAGTTAATTTCTCCCATTTGTTTCCCTTACTGCATATGTTTGTGTACAGGCACTTGAAATGGATGTCCACTCATGCTGCTCTTTTCATGTTGAAGTGCCAGAGCCTCCTCCATCATGCTGTCACTTCCTCATTGTTCTCTGTGCCTGCACTTCTCTTTAGGTTGTGATAAACCTTCCGCCCAGTTTCAAGTCCTCTTCAATAGGTTTGAAAGCCTGTAGGCAAAGATGCTTCACTTGCTCCACTTTGTGAAATGGATTCTGTTCCTGCTCTGCAGTCCTTGTTCTTCCAAAATGATCCCATGGGTATAGAAGCCAAATCCCTGCCTGTGACACCAGGTGTTGACCCACTGGAAGTACCCACTCCTGCTCAAGCCTTTCCCCTTCACTGGAAGGACTGAAAACACCACATGGCCCCCGACACCATATTGCTAATTATGCCTGCACAAAGAATTAAGATTTTTCAAAAACTCATTCTGCTGTACCTTTGACCACATTATGTATGTATATTCTGTCATGAAGATGCTGGGCTGTAAAAGAGAAGAAAAGTTGTAATATTAATGGCAAATTTCATAAGCTTCAGTAAAGACAAAAGTATATTTAAGGTGTTCTTAATTTGTGACATGCCTCTGAAGCTATGCTACATACTGAGAATGCTGACCCCATGTAAGTGGCATGTTCGGTGCCCTTATCCGCACTGCTTTGCGTGCAAAATGAATCTGTAATCTCTCTCAGATTTATTTTTCAAATTAAAAAGAAGTAACAATGTATCTAGTCTTATCAGTGACATAATACCAAGGTAGGAAAGTTTTAAAAAAAGCAAGAGGATTGCCTTTGAACTGAAAAAAAACAGATTCGCATACTTTATTTTTAATGTATTTCCTGCTCTCTTGAAGGATTCCAGACTAGAATTTCCAGCGAAATCTCATGTTTACTCTCATGTCACACACAGACTTAACAATATCAAGTCAAAATTTCTTACAATGTCTCATTATTGTAGTCAAGCCTAACCAAAACCATCAGTTCTAGTACTATCATCTTTTTGCCAATTTGTATTTCTGCTGGAGCTGCTGGCAAGGATGCTATTTGTTTAATTAACTTTCTCTACAGTTCATTTTCATCCATGCAAATGTGATTACTTTAATCTGGACTAAGTATATACCTATAGAATTTACTAAGACAGTATTTCTATCTGATGACTGTTCATCATGATCAGCTTCAGCCTGTAATCTATAAATGGTTCTTTACTGTGCTGTTGTAACTATCTAATTTTGTTTATTAAATTCTGTTACTAGGCTTGGAGGTGTACAAGTTAACAAAATAAAATAGTCTTTCTGCTAAATAACTTCTAATCTGATAGGTGTACAGAGAGAAGATAGGATACAATGAGGAGCAGACTCAGGTATGACTCTGTTGTCAGTAAACCAGTAGAAATATTTACTGATTTCTTTGGGATTATTTTGGATTTGCACCTGTAAAACGTGTAGTAAGTAGAATCTGATCAAGAATATTTGTATATCCAAGCAATCCTGCATGCTGCCCACAACTTGATGGCAAAAGTTTCATTATATTCACAAAAGTGCAAAAGATGATGAAGGTTTTGATTAAATATTAGATGGATCTTTTCAGAAACCTTACACTGTAAGGACGTAAATGAAAAATGAAGTGAGTTACTTTGTGTGTAGGAAGAAGAGTTGAGATGACACCAGATATGGAAAACTAGCAGTGAGGGGTCCAGATGTATACTCTAATGGCTCTGGGATAAATTAGAACACTGAAGACAGATAACATTTTCAGGATTTCTAGAAATCTTCAGAATTCAAAAGCATATGAAACAGGTGAAAGATTCTTCACAGACTTCTGGAAAGAAGGCAGTTACCAAAGGATCACAGTTACACAAACATAACCCTCTGTAAAAAGGCCTGGGGTGGAGCTAGGAAATGACAGACCAGTTTGACCTTGGTGGTAGGCAAGACCCGAAAGATATTAATAAGATATGAGATCACAAGGAACACAGACTGGGCAAAGTGATTAAAGGATATAATCTACTTGGATTTCAAAAAGGTATTTGCCATAAAACTGCAAAGTAGATTAATGTACAATGTCAGCAAGCATAACATAGAAGGTGTCATGCTTACATGAAGAATAAGAATCACAATATATCGATACTATCTGCAACTGCACTCTTACAGGTAGGATATGAAAAAGTCAGATGGCTTTGACATATTGGTTGCAGAGTTATTACTAATTCAAATTAGGGCCAATTTGCTGTCCTAAGACTGCTAGCCTCTTTTAAAGATATACAAAACATATTTTGCTCTTATTTACACTGTGAAATCAAGAGAGTTGCTTCACACATATAGTAACAGGATAGGCTGGCATCTACCCTAGGTCATTTGCCTCTGCTTAGCAGGCACATTTCCCCTATTGCTTTATTAGTACTGTTTTGCTCTTTTTTTTCCCCAGTGTATCGCATCAGTTTTTTACCTTAGTGTCTCATCAGTACAGGTGTGCTGTCTGATAGCACAGATTTATCATTCGCTGCGCTGAACGCCATCTACATTCTGTATTAGGCATCGAATTTTCTTCTCTGTCAAACTGAATGATTCTGATTTTGTTAGTGTTGCTTTGGATTTACAAGAGTGTAGTTAAGAGAACTATTTAGACTTTCTTCTGCAGTACTAAGTACTTTGGTAGTTATGTTAGAAATCTGATTCTGTATTCCTTACATATTTATATCAGTATAAATCCTGAGCAAACCTGACAAAGCTTAATGCTATTTCACTAATATAAATAAAAAACTAACTTTGAAGGGAGTAAATGTGTACTTTGGGCCAGATCCTCTGAAAAGTCAATTGCATCAATTACAGCAAGAGAGAATTTGGCTTATGTAGCTTCTTTACTCTTAATCCATTATAACGCCAAAAGGAAGTTCCAACCACTTACAAGCGGATGTTTATAACACGTGAATCCACTGCCATGCTACAAGCCTCCTTGGTAAACCTTGTCCATATAAACAGTTTAGGCTAATATCAGCAACTGCTGATAGTTGTTCAGAACTGTCATTCTTTTTCCCAAGTGTAAAGTTGAAATGGCAAGATAAAGTTGCTGCTTATACTCGTGTTGTTGCTTCAGTTGGTTATATTTATCCCATTACTACTAGTGAGCTTGGCAGTTCACTGAAACATCGTGATGAAAGAAAGTTAATGCTAGCAGGGAAGGCAGTTCTGTTCCAGATTTGTCATGTGATTGTGATTTCATGTGCAGTGCGCTGTAGTATCAATGAAAGAACCAGAAAGGAGGCAGCTGATCACTGCGGATTCTGTGATTCTGTGATTCAGTCACTAAAAACTACCCATATGTCCACAACCCAAAATCCCACAAAAGCAAAAGCTATCATGTTTTCATACTTCTGGCACCAGGAAAAGTTGGTGGAAGGAAAAGGTCCAGAATTACATATATCAAAGTGAGGATGAACCTCTAAGTTTTCCTGGGTAATTGGGAACAAAATTGGACTCAAATCTGTTAACAGACATGCACGCCCAAGTTACAAAGACATTTAGATGTGTTCATAGAATCACAGAATGGTTAAGGTTGGAAGGGACCTCTGGAGATCATCCAGTCCAATCCCCCTGCTCAAGCAGGGTCCTCTAGAGCATATTTCCCAGGATCGCGTGGTATAGCTATAGTATAGTGGAAGAGAGGAAAAAATTAAATTCATAGACTACCTAAATCAGAGAGAAATGGACTACAAGATAAACAAAGAAACAGCACAGCACAAGATTCATCTACTAAGCTCTGCCTTAAAAAAGAAAAATTGAGTGAAGGCAGGAAAAAATAAGGTTTACTAAAATCATTAGTGAGCATCAAAGGCATGAGGAACTGTCTCATAGGCCCCTTCACCTCACAGTTCACCTCAATGTGTTATCAAAACTACAACCTATAGCCAAAGGTGATTTTGGCCCCATCACGAAAATATTTCATACTAATGCCAAGCTCTATTGAGTTTTATTTCTTTTTCCATGGGCCCTGAAATTTTACAGTTATGACTTCAAACCCTTGGGCTCTTTGGCCTGGAGCAAGCAGACCCAGTCAAGCCCAGAATTCAGAGAGCACAGACACAGCAGGAAATTATTTTTTCCCCACCTTATTTTCCGCTGGAGCCTCATGGGAGGCTAAACACAGAATATGGCCCATTATTCTGCATGACTGGAATTAAAAGTGTTAGCAAAGTTGATGTTCACTTAAGAAATAAGTTCGTACTAACAATATTTCTGTTAAAAAGAAAACATTCAGATGGCATCAATGTAGAAGTGTTAACTTATGAACTACTTTTTGTCTGTTGTAATTCACCTTACCTAATATTCAGATAATGAGTGCTAAGCTCTAAATAGCTTGCTCATGAAACAGATTTGTTTTGATGAAAATTACCAAATGCAACTTCTTTGTGTAACACTTACTTGCTTGCTTACATACTTTCAGCATATACAGCCTGCTCTTTACTTCAAAGCTAATACTGCAGAGCAAAATCCTGCACCCTGTTTTAGAAACACGCAGACCCCAAGAAATAAAGGTACCACAGCTTAGCAGTGGGAATAGGAAGTAAGTTTTGGCCGAGAACGTGTAGAACCCCAGGACGTGGAAAGCCTAACGGTGAATGTGCTATGTTTTCTGTAAAGTTGTAGGAAAAAATACAAAGGGGTAGCAGATACCTCCGTCTTCCGAAAATGCTTCCTTTTGATATGAAGCAACGGCTATGGAATTGCTCCCCTTAGGCGTGTTATCTATAAACTGAAGGCTGTGCTGCTGCGCAGGAGGTTAAGCCCTAAGGATAATGTATTTTCTAAATCCTATATAAGGATTTCAGTGAGCAAAGGGTCCTCAAATAAAGCTGTGAGTCTGCCTGTTTAGCCCTATGTGACTAAATGAGCATTTCATAAACGAAGGCAACTGACTGTAGAGCAATGCGTGCAAATTAAAATGTTACAAAGATATGTGTTGAACAATTTTAGATAAAAATGAATCAAATTACTATGAAAAATCATAGACTGTATAATTACACAGAATAAAGATGCTTCTAATTATACAGTGTTAATTATCTACTTAAAATACTTTGAGGAGGATGAACAAATAGGGTATCAGGTAGGAAACCTGTTTCTGCTGTTTATTGTTTAAGAAGTAGTTGCAGTATATGAGCTAATGTTCTGTTTTAAATGAACACTTGGACAGCAGAACAGAGAGATGTTTTGCATCTTGGTGATAAAACGTCTCAAAATAGCTATATTACTGGCAAAATAATGTGTACGAGAAAAATTAGCTGCCTCACAGTTTCTAGGCTTTCCTTTCTCAGCACTGAAGTTACACACATTATGAATGCTCTGGTGGCACTCAAGTTGCAGAGGTGTAACTGAGTCAGGCACTTGTTATACTGTTCAAAGAAAAAGCCTCCTGTGTAGTTATTTATGCCAGCGAAAAATGGGTATAAAATACTACTGTTCCAGTTCAGAGTGTTCTACATACACTTTGATCCTGCTCTTCATGGTTATAAATTATTAGACATGCAAGACAATGAAAAATAAATGCCTACATGCAAAGACATTTATTAATGTAGGGACACTTCTACAGCTAGTAGACATCAACATTATTAAGTGTTTATATTTATCTTAGAAATAGTTGCAGAAAAAATAGAATTGGGACCTAATAAAATTTAGCGAGATGCTGGACCCTCAGAGAAACCAGCAAGAACTGTGCAGGAACAAGAGTTTGTGCCCCCTTGTGGATTTCTACATCACGGTAACAGGGTACCATAGAAAATACTAATGGTCAAAGATGAAACAGATGAAGATATCATTCAGGCAAAAAAGAAGAATTTGGAGAAAGTTATACCTATGAAAAGAAGATATTAGACTGGAACTACTATTTCAGTTTTAACTGCAAAGTTCATCAGGTAAACACATACCTAAACTGAGCTGACGAAAGCCTTTGTTTCAGTTAGGATTCCTGGTTATCATACTGCAGGCATGATGGTAAAAGGACAGTGATCTAAACAGACGTAATTGCGGACACCTTTGCTGTTCTTAGGCTACTAGATACATGGCATCAGACATCAAATAATTTAGCCTCTGGTAACCTTGACCTGGAAAGCAACTGTTGTTTTGGTGTATTAACAATCTTTAATGAGCGTATTGCTCTTGTAAGGGGTTCTGGGCAGTTACTTGATTTCACGGGTATTAGCCCGCCATAGCAAAATCTAGATAAAAGTCTCCACTTACAATGACAACTGTTCCTGACAGGATTGAACCGGAAAAATAAGTTGACAGTACAGGTTCCTCTGATATCTGTGGATCTTGTCATAAACAACTAAAAATGACACAGCAATGAAAATTTGCATGTTGTCATAATGCATGGAAGAGAAAGCCTAGAAAAAAAAAAAGGATTTAGCTATAGGAGGAAAGATAGGCATCTTTAATTCTCTTTCAATGGAGTATCTCTTGATTTTCTTCTCAGAGTCTAAGCCTATGCCCACGGATGTAATGGGAAACCTTCCAGCTATTTTGAGCTTAAATGTGCTCCTCAAAAATCCAAAAATAAAACCAGAGGTGATAATTTCAATGTTAATCTCTCTAAACAAGACACCTTTTCCACCTTTCTAGCTTAAAAAAAAGAATGGCAAGTGCTGGATTCATTTGATTATTGTCCTAAAATTTGCTTAATTTTTTTTAAACACAACCAACAACACATCAGTCCGCTTCTGCAAGTCCTTGCATGCTTATTGACTTCAGTAACATTTTTTTTCCTGAGTGAAGCTGCAGGGCTGACAGAATTCAATAGTACAAATTCATTTCTGAAACTATGCCAGCTCCCTCTATGTATACCCTGGCCAACACATCTTCTGGATGAAAGACTTCAATAGGATAGGAAACAGAAGAGATAAAAGCTAGCCTCAATCTCCCTTCTGCTGATGGGTCCCAGAAGATTTATGGCACTGCTAAGAAAGGCAGAGGGCCAGGAGTCCTGCAACCTCTCCATGGAGGGGATTCTAGTGGAGTTTTGTCTACACTTACAAGCTGGCTGCCTTCCCATGCAAATGATGCAGGAGGATTAGCTTCTGTGCCAAAGTAAGCACAAACACTTTTGCCTTGACTTGAACATTAGAAAATATCAGACCATCCCTAAGTGAGCTTTGAAAGGTAAGGTAATTTTTAAAAAGCAGCTATTTATGAATGTTTGTACTCAATCTCACAAACACAGCAAGTTTTCAGAGTTCCATATTTTAAATATGTTTAAATATGTTTCAGCTTAGAACTTCTGTCTCCAAATTTTTTAATTTAAATCTTCTTTGCCAGTTTATCCTGTTTAGAATGGTCATATCTTTCGAAGCTGTTCCTTTAAACTTCGCTGTACCTTCTAATTACTATAAAATTGAATGGATCTCACTTGAAACAAGATGCAACACAGCCTGATTACTTTGAGTGGTAGTGTTGGAGTGGAGATCTTGTTTCCAAGGATAAGTAACATAATTTCCACTATTATAGAGCTGAAGGTATATTTTCAGAGGCATAAACAGACATCCTAACAAACAAAAAATTTTCCTGGGGACAAGGTAGACAAAAGTCCATACCTGAACACCTGAAGCCCAATTTTCAGTGGCAATGCCATCAGTCACTGTGTAATGTGAAAAATGTAACCCATGTCAAAAACATTCTTCTGTGTTTTATGGCAATGAAGAATCATTTGACACCTATGTGGAAATGCATATGAACAACATACTGGTATCTGTGTTTGGAAATGAGTAACTGCCTCACTTTACATGTAATTGTTTGCTTCACACATGCTTTCAATTCTAGGGATGGGTGTAAAAATACAGTTCTTTACAGCAACAGTGCCATTAATGACAAGTGAAATATTCACTTTAAATTTTTTATTGTTTCACTTAGTTTCCTAATACTACTTCTCTGAAATAAGGAGTATTCACATCCTCTTCCCCATTAATTCCAGTGCAATAATAAACATTCTCGCTCTTTTTAGTTTGTGTTCACTGTGTTTACTATGAAGTTGGCACAAACTCTGACACAAGGGAGAAGAGACTGCTTGGAAAGGACATCCCATTTCTCCAGTGGAAAACTGCATGTCAGATTAAGAGATTATTTAAAAGATATCACTGAGTTATGTCTCTGATGCCCAGTATTCACTTTCTTTTCTCCATTAGTTTTGCTTAGCTTTTCAAACCACTAGCCTGAAGGAAACTATTCACTATAATTTTGTTTGGTAACAACTCAAGAGAATTGCTACAATCCTCTTGCCTTTCTTTTGGGTGCTCTTATTCCTGGAGTACCTGGCAGTGGGTTAATGAGAACCTACTTCTGCACTCTGCAAACCTGTCTAGAGAAAAACATGTGAGGATGAACTGACTTGAATAGAACATAGATATCTAAGCTATGAATTTTAGAATAGTTGTCCAGTTCTATAAGATTTGAGTCTTCCATACAACACTAACAGCAATTATAAAGCTCCTTCTCAATTTCACTGTTTACTTCTTTTTATTAGGAAGAAAAATGAACACTAGGTTTGAGGAGCATTTTGTTTTAAAGAGAGAGGAAGGGGTTGAATATTTTTATTTTGAGTGTCTCAGTAAAAAGACTTTTCCATAGAAGATTTGGTATTTCCTAAAAATGGTCTCATTCAATATTCACCTAATCGCTTTTGGTAACAGTAGTGTATTTTTCCAGCTTTCATATACTTTATATTAGGTCCTGTAACCAGCTTTTTCTGAATGCCAGTGGTCCATGTGTCAAAACTGAATCACAGATGCTTGCTGAAAGTGGAGCTTGATTCATCAATTGCTTTAAAGTTACGACCAAGGAATGTCCAGCAGCTAGCAAAGAGACCTCAGCAGAGAGATAAATCTATGGAAAAGCAAAGATGATTTCTGCATCACTTTTCTTTACACTTCACTTCAGCTATTATAAAGCAAATTGGAGGTGGTGGCAGCATCAGCTAACCTTGACCACACCATCAAGTAGAAAGAAGGGACACTGCTTTTCAACCGGCTAGAAATGAAAGTCGTCCTATTTGGAAACTAATGCAACTCAGTATCCAAATTTGACTTGTTAATACAAGTCAAATATAATACAACCTGGTATAACTTTGGCAAATACAAGCTATGTGCCTTCAGCTCTACATGAGGAGTTTGTAAGTGACTCTTCAAAGCAGTACCACTCCTGCTGTTGCATATTAGTATGCAATGCCAAAGGCTGCAGAAAGACACAGTAACAAGCACGGAGGTCATATTGTGTGCACTGACCTTGGCAACCACCAACACTCTCTTTTGTCATTCTCTGGTCTAAACCTAGATTATAAATAGACATTTGCAATATTGACAGATGTCACAGGCTACTGGGAGTTTGATGCTTAACTGAATACTTCCTTGAAGTGGAATACTGGAACTAGGAACACCGTTGCAGATGTCTTCAGAGTTAAGTGTTAGCTTCTCAAGAACTGATAGAACTATTCCAATAAACTGTTGGCAGCACAAGCTGGGACTTCAAAAAAAAAAAAAAAAAAAAATTTTTGCCTCAACTCTCCCTCAACTCCCAGTGTTCTTCAAGAATCCCATCTTTACTCTCCAGGTGGTAGTACTGACTTATAGAACTACTCTGCCTGTAAGGTGTTATTCAGTACTAGAAAGCTAATCATAAAATGAAATCAATGAACTTTTTAACTAGTTAATTATGAATGAATGACTGAATGCTGACAGTGTTTTCTGCAGATCTAATGCCCTACTAATGCATTCTTATTGCTGCCCTAAAATATCTTAGTGGGGATGAAACTAGTATGTTCCATAGCAGACTGTAAAACACAATAAAATTTCTCACTCTGATCATTTGATCTTTTCACTAATGAATAAAAAATGCTCCAAATCTCATGTATGTGGTTCTATTTTTATTCATATTCTGCAGCATGGTTGCAATTTTCTATAGTATTATAGAATATGTTTGGAAAATCATTTTCTAGTATACTTTGTGCATCTTTCGAGGAATATAACACCAGATGCCAAGAAGAAACATTTGTATCACAGCCTGTTCTGCTCCTCCCCTCTCAAACACACCATCAAATTGTAACATTGTTTTTAGGTTTCCCTTGCCTGACAGATATGAGTAGAAAAGCAAGAGAAAAAGAAGGTAAGAAACATTTCATCCTGAGGCAGTAACTCATTCTATATATTGCAGAGAACTCTTACACATTGCTACAAGGATTTGAATTTCATTTCTACAGATTGGGTTTTTCTGACCCAATCATTCCGACCCCTCTTACCAGCAACCATACCTGATGCGATAATCTGTTATCTGCTGGTATTCTTGTTTGCAGGATACATTGACGTTGAGCAATGAGTGGGCAATTGACAGTATTTGATTATGAGTTTAGTCAAACAGTCAGTACAATTCAAAAGTACCATCTCCCTTCTGAATGTCACATCTCAGTGAAAAATCTGGATGGAAATATCGATGTGATGCAACTAGATCTGCTTATAGAAAAAAAGGCAAAAATGTTACTCAAACCTTGAATGGACGGCAATCCATGAAAGCATCTTAATAAAGTTAAGAAAAGCACATACATTCTTTTGTGACAATTCACAAATGTAAGCTCTTTTATCCATAAGACTTTCAAAATCTTTTACCTACAATTTAACAAATCACATGTTCACTAGTCTAGATATAGCTGTATAACACAAATATTCGTCCACTGCACAAGCATAGCCTCATCTAAGATAAAAAAGGACAGCAACTTTATAGAACAGAGTAGTACCACACAACAGCACTGGCACAGAAGAAGCAAAAGACATCATTAATTTAAATTCCTGCTACTGTGGGGGAAACCGTAGATATTTAGAAATTGGAATTGACCAGTGCACCAAAGTTAGTTGTAATGAAAAATACTCCCAAAGGAATCAATTATACATACAAACATATATATAATTCAAAAGACATATACAGACTTCATGGAGTTTAGAAAAGAAAAGAAAAGAAAAATCACTAATTCTCTTTGAATCGTAGTGTTAAATCCTCTGAGCTCTAGTAATAAAAATGCATGCATATATATATGTACACAAGCATGTTTTTAAGTCTTAATTCTAGTTCATTCATTCCATATATCCCATTCAAACATTCAGAAAATAATTATGCTACTACATTTATTTTATATTTGTTATTGCTGGCTTGATTCATTACTGTTTCAACACCAAGGAGCCCTAGTGACAATTATTCCACTAAAACTGTGGCAATTGCAGAAGACTCTACAAAGGAACACTTCCAGTTTTTTCATATGTTTCTAAGCGTGCTTGTGGAGAAGCTGTACTTCTGCAGAATCTAGTTCCTCCAAATCACAGGCTAGTAATTCGTAAAAGAGCACAAACCTAGTTACAAAGATTGTAAAGATAAAAATAGGGACTGCTCTACAGCTTTTTTCCAAACAAGAATCAAAGCCAAAAAAGGTGCATGCTGGCATAAGTTCTACAGCTCTTTGCAGTATCTCTGTGTACTCCGCATCAAAAGATAATTTTCAAAACAACAGTAGAATCCTGCTGCTGCTTCCTAGCTGTCCTGGGAATGAGTCACAATGCCAGAGAACACAAAGGTAGACCTTGAAAGCTTTCCAGTATATATGCAATTGTCATTGCAGTGTTTTAGCTCAAAGCTCGAGCACAACAGAGACACAAAAAAGATAATAATAAAGGTTATTCTCTTCTCCCTTATTGTACATATACATACATTCATACGTACACCAACAGTTTCACCAAATTTTGTCAGCTAGCCCTCCACAGGGTATATCAAATGACAGTTGCTTGGATTTGCACTACTTGCAACTTAAGGTAGAGAAGAGTCTCTACCTTAATATAAAGTAACAAACTTTGAGTGCTCATATGACCCTTTTCCATTTTCTCACAGATTCATTTTGACCTTTCAACATTAGTATTGCTGTTACTCTTAAATTTCAAGATATCGTCATTTTGAAATCACAGACCATTGATCCACGATGACTGCTACATTTTCTACTGTCCTCTCAGAGTCACATGATTGATACAAATTCGAAAACTAATCAAGGCATGTAGTAGAGTCAGAATAGCCTTACTCCAAAAAGAAAAGGGCAAAGGATGATGCCTATGTTCAGGTTAATAGAGATTAAACTAAATTTGGAACATAGTAAAATCATTTAGCTCTATGTTTTGTTTTTAAGGGAATGGAATTCAATGGCCTTAAGACCAGAAAATGTCAAGGATACATTCCTTAAAATGTAATGCAAGACTGAAATGGTCTTACAAATCAATGACATGAGATTTCTAAAAGAATTGCTAGATGATTTGAGAATTTTAAACTGGCTTGTACAAGGACTATAACTTTCTACTTAATGGTTGAGGTGGAATGAAAAATGTTGTAAAAAGGATATCCTTTACTCTGAGCTCTGCTTCTGCAGGCTTATAGCTAAATAATTCTGTTTAGACACTTAAGTCTCCAACTTCTTGTATGTAAGTGAACTATCACAGCAAGCAGGATTTGACACTAGCACAAGATCTTGTAACAGGCCTACAGATTACTTTCTTTAGATTTCATTCCAGGAAAATTTCCTTCCATATGGATATGAAAAATGATACCTCCTTACTCTATACATTCGTAGCTTTTTTCATAGTGATGTCTACTTCAATTACAAAAGGACAGGAAAATTTACTTCTTCTTGTGTAGCGTAACTAAAACTATGACAAATGGATTCACCTCCTTTATGCATCATCAAATAAAACCACTAGGCATATCTCCATGAGAAACTACACACTACTGACCATGATGTAACAGGGAGAAAAAAAACTCAGTTTGACTTGTTGGATTCCAAATGCAGTTTACAGTGCTTACATTTAAAAAAAAACACTCTTTAGACTTGTAAACTGAACTAACTCTGTATAGAAACTATTCAGACACAATAAATATGGAATATTAGAGTGCCATTTTATCAAGATACTTTTCTAGATGCAATTCGTAGGCACAAGCATGCAGAAAATTGCTTTTTTTCTCCAAAATGGGAAAATGAGTTTCTTGGATGGCTATTCATAAAGAGAAAGGTGGGGCAGAACTAACCACATTTTTGTTCTGCTCAGAAATGAATGTACTGCAGAATTTAAATCCCAACTGAAGGGCTTTCAAATATGGGTAGGAATAACTGACATAAGGAGGGCATTTTCATCTAGAAGTTATTACAGAGCTGAGTTTAACAATGAATCCCATTCTACTTGGAGTTACTTTTTTAATAGGTCTATTTCTCTAATTTGTAATCATATATATTGCATCTTTTAAAAATACAGAAAAAAATGGTGCTCATAGCGCTCTGATACTCTGGTTCTTAAACAGCTGTCTAAGAACTGTCCTGATTATGCAGTGCCAGCTCTCCTTGTTTCCAGCTGCTAAATCCTATTAGAAGCAGCTAAAAATACATTAAACACTTTCCTAATATTACTTTTCTGTATAATCAATTGTTGTAGTTGTCATATGGATAAGAGGAGACAGAACTAGATGAGCAACAAAACAAACTCCTTTTAGAGATGTATTCAGCAAAGTTAAAACATCTACAACAAAACATACATGATTTCTGGGGTAATCAGGCACCTAATACCCTTTAGGATTTTTTCTGAAATTCCTGAGCAAATCACTGACTCTGCTATGACTACTCATTAACTTTCAGGACTGATTAATTTGCCCATAGCACAATCCTGCTCTCAAAATCTATGAGTGGCTAAAGGCAGATGACAAACACGATACTAAGCCTCTTCGATTTCTATTGGAACACTCCTGCACCGAGCAGGACAAGTACAGACAAATCAAGCAATTGTCACATGACAGTCTTCCATCACAGTTCATTGCAGAAGAAAGGCATAATTTCCAAACAAAAATAAAGCATTGGCTGCTGCTGAGCTTGGCTGCTGAAGCAGCCAAAGAGAAGCAGCCTGGAACTGTATGGAGTTTACAGAGGAACAGGGAGAAATACTGGTGAGAAGGTTTGACTCGGATGCTAATTTGAAAGATCTGGAAGCAACAGATGACAGGATGAACTAAGACAGTGGCTGGGCCACATGAAAAAATACAGAAGCCAATGACAGTATGTATAATCCAGGGAACAGAGTCTTTTTTCCTTGGATTATGGACACTGCCACCGGCTGTGATCTGATAAGGATCAACAGCTATGGCAAAGGGCTGCTTCTTACATTTTAAAAAAGTGAGAGATAAAACAAAGCTACTGGAATTATTTATTGGGTCAGAAAGCACTCATTTATATTTGCAAACTATGTATTTACCTGAAGAATGTGTGCTTTAGGATCCTGATATTAATTCCAAATATAGGATAAGAACTGGTCTTAATGGCTAACAGCATTGCTGCACTAAGATAATGCCTACTGGCTTTACATCTTCTCTAAAAATACTAGTCAGGCTTGGCTTGTTTCAGATGTAGGGACTAGAATCCCAGAATTCCTTAACTTTCTTTAAGGAATCTCTGACACAGGAGCCAAGGCTTCAGCATAAGGAAGATGACATGAAGAGCCAAAAAGGGCAATACAAGATACACACCCCCGTTTACCCCTTTCCCTTGCACTTCCTAGACCTCTGCCAGAGAGAGAAAGAAGGTGGTTACAGGAATTCTATGTCTGCTCTGGAGAAGTTCAATGCAAAACTGCAGCTTTGGTGTTTCTGCGGCTTTCACAGGTAAGATAAAAAATAATTTATGTAAGACAGATGCTATTAAACATACAATAATATTTGAAGAAAAAAAAAAAGAGAAAAACCCACAGCATTTTTGTCACTCTAAAGGAGACACTTCAGACCAGTTTACACAGGCACACAAACAGAGGAACTTAATCCTAAACAAAGGCCTAGTGTGTGGATGAAAAATTAAACATGCACTCACTAAACCATCTGCAATGCTCTGCCTCAACAGGAACGTTTCAGTTTCCACTGGTGTCAAAGAAAAGTCCAAGTTGGATCCATCTATGTAAGTCTGCACTGAAAGTGGAGCTACAACATTATTCAGAATGGCACAGGATGATGACAGTTTACGGTAGGAACACAAACTATGAGTATTTTCATGCTGGTATTTATCCCCTGCTATGTCAATAAGAACTGTACTGTAGACTTCAAGTCCATATACTTTATTGTTACTTTCAATATTTGCAAAATGATGCCCAAAATTTTGATAATTGCAAGAAGCAAAACCCCACAGAAACCTTAACCATGTTCAGAAAAAAGTTTGTTAAAATTCAGAATGCCCATTGTGACAAGAATGTCCCCCTTAAACGAGGATGTTAGCTTCCACTATGCTGCCTCTGTGTCTGAAATCCTTGGATGTGCGTTTGGCACACTAATACTTTCTCTTCCCTAGTGAGGCTATAAACACTTCAGACTGCCACACTGTGTGCCTGTCTGCACCACACAAAGGGGGGCCAGGCTTAGTTATTACTCGATTCAAAAGCTGCCAAGTACATCTCTCCTTTCTTTTGTTGCACTTGTTTAGGCATAACATAAAGGTCGCAGCATGGTCAGCAAGCCCCCTTGGAAGTCATGCCAGGCAGGCCTGCAAGAACAGAAAATCTGGTTCTAAAACTCCTTTTAAACGAAGATTAAAAAAGGAAAAAACCCTCAGAAGATTAAAAAAGGGAAAAAAAAGAAAAAGGAGGGGGGGGAGGATAAGAGCGGGTCCCGCGGCCAAGTACCTCTTCCACACTGACGCTCGCTGAAGCAGCAGAGGGCCGGCAGTGAGGGCCGGCCAACAACCGCCAACGGCGGCTCGCGCAGGGCACAGCCCCGCCCCCTCACCCGTCTCCTGCGGTTCCCCCTTTACTGCCCAGCGCTCGTTTTTTTTTTACCGCGCACGTTCAAACCCCCCCCATTCCCCCCCCCTCCCTCTCCGCCGCCAAGTCTCGCGAGAGCCGGGGCAGCCGGCGCGGGCTGCGCCATGTCGGTGCCTGGACGACGTAGGCCGGGCCTCTCCCCCCGCCGCGCGGCTGGCGGCCTCAGCCGTCGACACTGAGCGTGCGGCGCAGCCCGCAGCCCGGAAGCGCTTGACGGCCGCGCTCGAGGCCCCCCTCCCCCTTCCTTCCCCCCCTCCCCCCTTCACCGAGACCCGGCGTCGCTCGGAGACGCCCCCGCCCCTCCCCCCGCTCCGCGCACCCTCCCCCGGGGGGGGCCCGCCGCTCCCCGCCCTCCCCCCTCCCCCCCCTACCCCCCACCGCCGGCTCGCGCCCAGGAGGAGCGGGGGGGCCCCGCCCGGGCGCCTCGCGTGCCGCCCCCTTCCCAACGGTCGCCCCCCCGCCCCCCTCCCCTCCCAGGCCCCGGACCCCCCCCCCCCCCGCCCTGCCCGGAGAGCCGGGGCTCAGCCGAGGGGCCGGGCAGGCAGGCGGGCGGGCGGGCATGCAGCCACCGCCGGAGCCGAGCCCCCAGCGCAGCACGGTGAGGGGGGCGGGTGGGCGGCGAGGGGGAGGTGTGGGGTGGGAAGGGAGCGGGGGGAGGGAGCCCCGCCGGGCACTGCGCACTGCCGGGGCGGCGGGTAACCCCCCCCCCCCCCCCGCGCCAGGGGAGCGGTGGGGCGGGCGGGGGCTGGCGCTGGTGGTTGCCTGGTCTCGGGGGAGACGGGCCGCGATGGGGGCAGGGGAAGGAGGGGGGACCTCTGCGGGGGTAGGGGTGTGGTGACGGGAGGGTATCCTGGCTGGTGTTTCGCTGCCCGAGCAGGGAAAACTTTGGTCTTTGTTTTTTGGGGCCTTTCTGAGAGGGTGGCGGGGTGCCTGCCAGGGGGTCCCGTACTGCTGCCCGCTTAACAGGGGCTGCGGTGCGTGCTAGGCCACCGATACCGCTTTTGTTGTTTCCAGTGTGGTAATTGCAGGTAAAAGAGTTGCCACTGCCTCTTCGACATGTTAACTGCAATATGATGCTGATGCTGTTGTGGTTTGGCTCTGGGCGTAGAAGGGCCCCAAAGGTAGCAAGGCCTTAGTTATGCTCCGTCCAGGGTCTTGTCTTGAGATGAGATTTGAGATCTGGTTGTTTACATCAGCCCTTCAGAGGAAAAAATATATATATTTTTTTAATTATTTATTTTGTTTCATTTTTAAATAGCTGGCTGTGGTAGAAGGATGCTATTCTATTTATGGCTTGATGCTGTTTCAGTGTTAGCGTTTGACCGTGCAGTTGGTGCATTTTTTCCTTCATTCAGACATGATTTGTGATCTAATATTGGCTGTTCTTTCCTTTGCTTAGCAAGGAGAAAACAAAGAGAGGAAAGGCAGTTGCTTAAATGGCTTGAGAGTAACTATGCTTTAGAGAATCCCTGTCACCAAAAAAATGGTATGGCCCAGATTTGCCACACTGCAAGGTAGTGCAAAAAGTAAAGCAAGACACTGTCTTCAAATAGGTATGAATATGCATAAAACTACCTTTGAAGGTTTAAGTGTTAACTGGTTTCAGGATGCTATTAATAAGCTATTAATATAGACTATATTCCTTTTCACTTTAGAAATCAGCTAAAAAGACAACTATTTGTAATGCTTTTATAGTGACTGCATTTTAACCTTTGTCAACTTGATGTTCTACAGTAACTTTTTCTTTTCTTCTCTTCCTCCATTCTGAATAAATATTAAGAGCGAATAGGCTGACCTTTCCTGCTGTTTTATTGATAGACTCCATTATTTTTAGTGCTGATGTTCATGACTAGAAAACTGAGTAGGAAGTTTACAGGCCTGTGTTCTGTAACAGGTCTACTTGATCTGTTTTGCTTTGAGAGGGCTTAGTGCAAAAGAACTATAGGTAAAGCTTATATGATCAAAGGTCAGTATCTGTTCTGGTAGCTTTAATTTTGTTTTTCATATCTATGAGAATAGCACTCCTTCCCCCACCCCCTGGTATATTTTCAGTTAACATAGTTCATATAAAAAGAAGAAATGTTAAATTCATTTCCTCTTACTAGGGAGAGAGGAACAGGATTCTTAAAAATAAAGTATTTCACAACATTTATTAACGTCTGCCCGTTGTCCTGTCCTGTGAATGGTGTCAGTTGATAGCAGCAGTCTGAAGAATGGTACAACAGTCTATATCAATGTGTATATTGACTGTCTGAGTTTGTCCATAAAATTATTAACATAGCTTTTACACACATTGGTAAAAGGCAGTAAAATCGGAATTTCTGTCTGCCTTTAAATCTTTGTTTTAGGTACAACGAGATGGATAAGAGTGATGGATGCATATTATGAAGCTTAACTTTTTAAATCCGGTTTGGGTCATAAACTTTACTGTAAGTGCTTGCTGCTAACCGTACAGATGGTACTGTGAGGTCTGCGTCCCTTCTTTCCTGTTTTTTTCTGGATTCCATCGAGGGTCCTTTTTGCTTCCATGAATTGTCATGTAGAGGAAGACAAGATAGGTTGAATCTACACTGCAACTTTGCTGTGCTCTATTCATTGAGTTGCAGAGGAGTAACAGTTTCTAGTTGTAAATGATTCCTTTGAATTTGTCCAAGAGAATACGTGAATATGACTTTTAATGTTATCCATTAATAGCTTGCCTATTCATGCCCCCTCTCGAAAAACAGGTAGTGCTTGAATGAAATTAAGTTTTTGGTTATATTGGCCTGTAGACACTTTCTGCTAGTTTTAATCCTGTGATTTTTTTTCATTTTATAGTTAGTTTGAAATTTAGTGAGTAGCCGTAAAGCATGACCTGCGAAAGTATTCTTGGTCGATTGCACCGAGAGTGATGTGATGTATGTGGGTTTTACATACCAGATTTGGGGTCAAGGTTATATATTTATTTATGTACTGTACTGCATAAGTCAAAACTTGAGAAGGTATTTTATTGAGTTATTTTTCAGAAAAGAGTTATAGCATTCAGTGGGATAACAGCTTAAATCTTTATTTCTACAACTGCCATATTTTAACAAAATCACTGACTAACAATAAAAGCAAAAGTCTTTGATTCTCTTCTTTGACATCGAAAATATTTTAATGGTGATCCAGAATTGATCATATCTAGTAAATTTTGAATAGCATGAAATCTGTCATGTATGCTTAGTCATCTGACTCAATTACAGTAGGACACGTTTTACTCGAGAAGAATATCATATAGACGTTCTTAATCACTACAGTGAGTTGAAGTAAGTGCGATGTCTGATGTGTATGTATATGGGTGCACACAAATATAAGTAAAGGTATTTATAATGAAAGTGTTTTTTTTTTGTTATATGAGGCATTTAAAAGGCAAGTAACAAATGGAGAGTGAAACTGATGGAGTTTGTATAAGGCCTCAGACTTTTTCATAAGCACCTTTTTGACAACTTTGGAATGCAGGTGTTTTGAAGTTTATAAAGTAGAAATATTCATGCCTTAGGTTTTTTGATATTTTTTCCTTTCCTTGTTATTGTCTTTACACAAACAGAAAAATAAAATTAAACTGGGAATTGGTAGTATTGGTTAGCACAGTAAATTGCTCTATTGAGGTGTTACTTTCAAATCACTACAGAACTTTCCTGATATTTGTCTTTTTTTCTTTTTTTTTTTTTCTCAGTCCTACAGCAGTCTGTCTGATGTACGTTTTCCATAGACTTATTTCTCTATGGAGGTAACAGACTAAACTTTATTTAAAGGGCGATGCTAGCCATGTTGTTCTTGTGAGAGACCAAGGATCGTTTTGTTGAGGCTGAGCGTACAGTGATGTCATAGTCCTCGTTCACGAGTTTGAAGCATTCTTTCTAAATGGAAAGATAAGAGTTTAGAAATTCTTTTTTAAAGTTTAGACTCACTTACGCAAGTGTTGAAGGTGTTGGTTCATAACATTTCCAGAACAGGTTCTTGTATTCTGCCAAAGCTTAATATATCAAAGCTGTCCTTTGAAAGGTTTCCAAATTATGCTAGTAAAGTTATGCAAATATGTCTCTCTAACTAAAGACATAAGTCAGACCAGATACTGTTCTGGTAGCAGGCTCTGTGGTACTGATTAGCTTTTCTGAGTTCTTATTCTGTATGAGATGGATAGTTTGTCATAGCTATGCTATGTCAGTCAGTACTTAAAAGATGGCACTTTGGTATTAGTAGATGTGCATATGAGTCTGTTGAATTCCGGAAGAGAATCACCGAGACCTTTTTATTAGCATGAGAAACTGAAATACATCTGGGAAAATTCAGTATGTAATATGATGATGAGGCAGAGTTAGAATGCTACTAATAAACCGTGTAGTTCATGATGGGCAGTGAGTTAATACTTGTCTTTTCTTGCTCTTTCTCTCTTTTTGAAAATATATTTTCAAACTATGTGCGCTTCTGTTTCGTATCCAGATTGAACTAACTTTTCAATATTCATATATCTGGTTGATTATTACTTTGAATGTTTTTTCCCCCTTGAGGTCCTGTTTCATAATAGCCAACATAACAGTACAGTATAAAAGTGAAAAATTCTGTCTCTATTAAGATTATATATAGCTTTGTGTTCTTAAGTAGCATTACTTCTTGGATTGCAGGTGAGCTTTATTTTATTCAGGAACTGAATTGAAAATAGTGATATTTTAAAATCTTCTTCAGTATATTACCAGGTTTTGTCTTAATTTTGTCTTAACTCTATAGTAGGAAAAATTACTTCTCCTTTTCTTCTTTTCTGAGATTGTATAAAGTAGACTGTGTTTATAAGCAAACGGTGAAGCTGCAGGCTACGGTTAAAGGTTATTTTGTTATAGTAGTGTTAAATAACCTAACTAACATAGCTTAAGAATAGATGTTTTCCTACCTGTCTGTGGGCTTACTGATGGATAGTTAGGAACAGTTTTTTAAAAACACTTTTCAGCAGGTTGCATGCAATCAATCATATTCAACACTCAGTACCTTTTAGTGAAATACTGACTTTCAAATTAAACTGTATATCCACTTAAATGTGTATTAATTTGAAAAATAGCACAGTTTCTGTGAAATCATGGTCAATTTATGGTTACTTTTGGAAAAAAAAAATTAATGCTGCCGGCATTTGCCTCAGTTGTTGTGGCACCAAAAAAAATATGGATACTTTTCTAAAATGTTTTCTGTGTTTACTGTTCAAATTTGATAACAAGATCCCAGCAGGGCTATTATTTGAATCTAGTTGCAGCTTTAAGCTTTCATTTTTCCTTTGGTTATGTTCTAATGTATTTTTCCTGAAGTCTCATCTGTTTGAAAAATTTGTACTGGTTTGCATCATCTTTAGCTTTCTGAAAGTAGCTCGCAAATGGCTGGCAAAAGGCTTGTTTTATTCTGTTTGTGGCATTGTATAAATCCTGAAGTATAAATCTTACTGTTCTGTAGGGAGCTTGTATACTTTGGCTTAACTCAAGCTGTGAATGTTTTCTTCTAATGCTTGGAAAGCGTTAGGGATTTGTTTTCCTCCTTGATTTTCAGCAGTGGGTGGGGGATCAATAGGAGTTCAGAGCAAGCAGGAGGGGTTGTTCTTTGCTTACCTGGATTCTGTGCAAGTTTTGAAATTAATTTAAAATTTATCCTTCATGTTATATGCTTGAAGATCAGCTTGCAGAAATAGCATGCCGGGCACTAGATCTTTTCTGGAGCTTTGCTGTTGAAACGTACCTACCTTTCTTTCCTGGAACTCTTAAGATTATACCTCGATCGTACGATCGAGTAATTCTAACTTTAATGCTGCTAATGCTAGACTGCCTTATTTGGACCTGTCATTTTTAAAGTGTTAATTTTGTGCAGTTTCTCTGTGTTGCTTCATATTTGTTCAAAAACATTAATGGGTTCATTTTCTGCTAGCAAGCTTTGCTAGGTGAAGTATCACCTTTTTCTCAGCTGCTGACTTGAAAGTGTTAAAAACTGTCTATTGTTTTGTGGCTGATTGTACAGCGTTATGTCCTTTCCTGGTACAGATCAGGTTTTTTGTTGCTAGATGAACCAGCAATGTACGGATATTGTTTTAATAATTGTGGAATTGCTAAGTGAGTGTTGGTAACAACTCAGAACATATATATGAAATTTAGTTTTTGAAACAAGACATTTTTGTCTGTGCTTTTTTAGAGTAGCATGAGTGTTGCAACTCATTAGAGAGCTTCGAATGGACAGCCTCGGATAACGGTGATTTTACTCTGAATCTCCGCTTTGTTTTGTGCTTTTAGAACAACGTTCTGAAAGTGCAGTTGTAGAAGTTTGCTCACTGTTCCTTTTCATGTGTGTCAGTGATCTACACAGCTATTTCAGAATGAATCTCACTGTAGGTCTGCAAATGTTTCATGTTTTGTGAGTTTATGAGCTTTTGAGTAACTGTTCAGGATGACGTATACGCTTTGCACTTTCTCTTGCTTCCATATGAAAGCCATTGGGACAGTTCTGCTAGCAGACAATGAGGTGAAGTCCGCGTAAGGTCCTGCCTTCTTTCATGTTTATTAACATTTTTTGACAAACTTTTTTTTTTTTTTAAAGTTTCTTGGAATATCCAGGTTAAAAGAAAGAGAGACAATTGGAGATAACTGTCTCTACCATACCTGTTGCAGTAGAATGGAGTTGTTTAAAATGGCAGAATATAGATCCTCTTAAGTTAAATCTACCTCTTTGCAAATGTTTTTGAAGCTCTTGCTAGACAGAATCAATAATTCTTTTATTTTAAGGAAAGTTCCAAGTCAAGTAAGGGTCCTACCTGCCAATCCTTTTCCAGATTTGGGAGTTGAGGTGAATGAGGGCGAAGGTAGCCTTAGGCCTAAAGGAGACCTAAGAAAGAACAGCCTTCTTGATCTGTCTTTAGAACTGACCTTCTACTATATATAAGTGTATAAAAGAAAAGGGAGGGATCAAAGAAGTCAACCAAGTAAGTGTTGAAACAGAGCGTTTCCTCATCTATGAGGAAAGGGTCTGCGAGTGGGGATAAATTAGCAGCCTCTATGGAGGACAACTTTAAGTTATCTAAAGGCAAGAAAGAAACTTAGCAACTCTGGAGCAAGCCTTGGTGCTTTTATTACCATTAGCTGGATGACGTATCCCTATACTAATGCTGATACTGAGTGATCTCCACTGATCTTTTCTGTTGTTACTCAGTGGGGCGCTAGTACCAACAACAGCAGACATTGCTAGTCCTGTGACAAACGGTACTGCTCTTTCTGGAGGAACCTTCAGTTGCTTGAAAGCTGCTTTTCCCTAACTGATACCACTTTTTGTACAAGTTGTAACAAAACTAAGTCACAGGCCTCCTGAGAGCATATGTTACCCAAGATGTGATCAGGGCAGGGAGACAACAAGTTGCATTCTTTGGTTCCTATCTGTACAATTAATTTCTGAGGCCTTTCCTCTTTAGTAGTCCTGGTGCAGTTTGCTGTCATGTTTGTCTGTTAGCAGGAGGACAAACCTAGCATTAATGACCAGGTATCTTCTGTTTGATGGACGATTCTCTTTTTGGAAAGAGCTCCTACTTCTCTCACCTTTTTTAGGAATTCATGTCTTCTCAAAGGGAATATTCAGTGTACTTTGTTTAAAAAAAAAAAAAAAAAAGCCAAACAAAATCCACCTTTTGTTTTAATTGTCCTTGGTGATCTCACTGAAGAGAACATTGTGGGGATTGCTGTTCACAGTCTTGGAATCCATAGGGACTGGATGGGAGGGGTCATGAAAGAGCTGACAGGAGAGAATCAGAAGAAATTGCAGCTCCAATCTTACATGAAATGCAGTTCAAGAAAAAAAGTCAGCCCTTTTCTCTTTCCATGTTTTTCCACTGATTCCTGTTAAACTACATGTGAAGGCTTCGTTTAGTCCATCCTGTTCTTTCAGTAAACCACTCTAAAGAATTGTCTTTTGTCTTGTTTTTTCCCACAATGCTTTTTGAAAGATTGTATAGTTAAGGCCTTTTTAAAGTACTTACAGAGCTCTAGGAAAAAAAAAACTTAAAAAAAAAAAAAACCTTAAACATAAGCGTTTATCATAGTCTTTGATTCAGGAGAGGGAAAGAAAGTACTTAACATTTTACAAAATCACAGAGGTTGAGATTGGAAGGCCAAAGGTTGGATACCTTTGGATATCATCTAATCCAAACCCTTAAGCTTAAGCAGGGTTGGCTAGAAAAGGCTGCCCAAGACCATGTCCAGTTGTGTTTTGAGTGTCTCTAACGATGGAGATTCTACAACCTCTCTGGGCAGCCTGGTCCAGTGCTTAACCACCCTCACAGGAAATAAATATTTTATTGTGTGAAAGTGGTATTTCCTGTGTTTCAGTTTGTGCCTGTTGCCCGTTGTCCTGTCACTGGGCTCTGCTAGAAAAGTCTGGCCTTTTGACACCCTCCCATCAGATATTTATAAACATAGATAAAATACCCCCTGAGCCTTCTGTTCTGCAGGCTGAGCTATCCCAACTTTCTCAGCCTGTCTCCATAAAAGAGGTGCTCCAGTCCTTTAATCATTTTCATGGCCCTTTGCTAGACTCGCTCCAGTAAATCCGTGTGTCTCTTGTATTGAGGAGCCCAGTACTGGACCCAGCACTCCAGATGTGGCCTTACAAGTGCTGAGTAGAGGGAAAGAATCACATCCCTTGCCCTATTGGTAGCACTCTGCCTAATACAGCTCAGGATGCCGTTTGCCTCTTTGCCACAAGCGCACATTGCTGGCTTATGTTCAGCTTGTCCATGAGGACCCTGAGGCCCTTCTCTGCAAAGTCGCTTTCCAGCTGGTTGGCCCCCAGCCTGTATTGGTGCCTGGGGTTATTCCTCCCCAGGTGCAGGACTTTGTACTTCCCTTATTTGAACTTTGTGAGGTTTCTCTGTGCCCATTTCTCCAACCTGTTGAGGTCCCTCTGAATGGCAGCACAGCCCTCTTGTATATCAGCCACTCTGTTCATCATCTGCAAACTTGCTGAGGGTGTATTTCGTACCATCTTCTGTGTCCTTAATGAAAATATTAAACAGTATTGGCCCCAGTACAGACCTCTTGGGGACACTGCTAGTGACTGGCCTCCAGCTGGACTTCATGCTGCTGATCACAACCCTCTCAGCCCAGCAGTTCTCAGTCCACCTCACTGTTTGATCATCTAGCCCATACTTCACCAGCTTGTCTATGAGGATGTTATGGGAGACAATGTCAAAAGCCTTACTGAAGTCAAGATAAACAACAGCCACTGCCCTCCCCTCATCCATCAAGCCAATCATCTCATCATGGAGATTCTAAATAGCAGAGACGTGTCTTACAGAAAACACTGCTTTCGTGACAGTGGCAAATTTCTCTTTTTTGGGCTACTCTGAAAAGTGTGCTTGAGCGTAATCATTGGTGTACTGTAGTTCTTGTATCTGATTGTCCTTTGCTGAATATTTAAGTTTTTTCAGTAGCAGTTTGTAGTAAGCCCAGTATTTGGACTTAGCTTCTAAATGCTACCTTCTGAACTGAGCATGCTCCCTCACCCCCTTTTTTTTGCTGCTGTTGGTTGTATTGCCATCAGTAAAAATGTTTGTGATGACTGCCACGTGCTTATATAAGCTGCACTCATTTTTAAGTGAAGCTGTTCGTGGCATAGGCTATATAGTTTTTCAGAAAATGAAAAATCCATATGCTTAGGGGGAATGCATTTAGACTTGTGAGACCCTTTTTGTTTGCTTTCCTGAGTGTTTTTTGCTGAAGGGTTTTTTTTTATTATTTTTTTTGGTTTTCATTTGGGTTTTTTTGAGCAAGTGTGTGGCACTTGTTTAAACTTGTGTGGCAAGTCCTTTCTGTGTCTATTAGAATTTGTCAATTATGTAGCTATGTTACATAATCATAAATAGTCTTATCTTAATTTTTAGCAAATTATAAAAACTGCAAATGAGCAGAAGAATGTGATGAATTTTGAATTATTTGTTCGTGAGTAGTAATAAATATAAGACTATCTAGTAGACAGGTACTCTACAAAAGATTTTTTTTTTTTTGCAGTATCCAGAACATGTTTTTGTATTCATTTCAGCAATATGTTCTTAAAAACTAGTAAAGTAATTGTGGAAACAGATTTTAACTAGGGTTCTTTTAACAGTTAATTAAGTTGGTAGCTGTGAAAAGACTAGTGCTTAAACATTAAATGAGTTTAGTAAGGTATAAACCTCAAAACTGAATTGAAATAGTTTATTATTGAACATATATTTGACTTATGTCAGTTTTATGAATCAACTTTAGAGGTAGTCAAACATAATGAAGCATTGGTGAATATAATATTAGCACAATTTAAAAAATTTCTGCTGAGCAGCTGTTCAAGGGGATTCTTTTTAATCTGTGGGGATCTTAAACCTGTTTCTAGGTGATTCATTAAATTCTTTTATGACACTGGATTAAACTCATATCATTTCTATTTACCTCATATGAGAACACTGATACTTTTCTATATAATGTTGGCATTCTGCATAGCTTGCCATGTTATTTCAGTTATTCTGTCTGTTTCATGATTCTTGTTTGCTGACCTCTGAAATTTCTGCACAACCATCTGGACTCATAGCTTTTGGTTTTTAGGGGGTGTTAAGGCTAAGAAGTGTTGTTTTTCCTGATTCTTCCAAGAAAAAGGAAAACATTGACTCAGAAAGGAAGTTTTTCAGGGAAGCTGGAAACCATGTACCTCTCCCTGTTGCTTAGGTTGCTGACTTGCTTGAGTGCAAGTTCTTTGAATGTCACAGGGTTATCGATTGCTATATCCCTTAAATTTGAAAACAAGACTTCCAAAAACGTTATCTAAATTTTTCAGTTTCTAAGACACTAAGTAAAATATGATCTGGTCAAATATATGGGTGTCTGCAAAGCCTGCTTCAACTATGAGGTACCTGTGTATCCCAGACAGAAGAAAAGCTGCTAAATGGGAGTCTTAAATGTGTGATTTTGACTGGTCTAATAATGGAGTAGCCTTTTCTGCCTTACCTAAAAGGAGAGTCTGCTTGTGAGATCCTCCTAGTGAGGTATTAGCATTTTGACTGGCGTGTCTCACTCTCCCACTGCTGCCTGTTTCTGTCCTTATGTTTTGTTTCTGATCCAGGCACAAGGTTTCATATGGTTTTGGGGTGAATCAGGGAACTATTCCAAGTTAAGCTAGTATTTGGGGTTTGTAAATAAAACTTAAGCTTTAATAAGGTTCAGGTCACCATTTGGTCCCTAAACATTTGTGCTAGCGCATCAGGAGGAGTAAGCGGACAAGAAAAAGCAGAAACAAATTGTCTTTTCAGTAGTATTATATATTTTTACTCATTTAAAGTGATTGTGAAACACCCAGACCAGACCTCAGAAATCGGGATTGTCTCTTGGAGAAACAGCCAATACAGTTGATGGTGCTGCAGCTAAGCAATTTATTCTGATAAATATTTACCCAGACAAAGGGTGTGGTGTGTTTTTTTTTTTTTTTTTTAAATCCTCCAGAACTCTTTATTTCCTGAAGTTAAAGGTTGTTTTGTGCCTCATGCTCACGTCTTGTTTCAATTCTTAATGTTTTCTGAGTTCAATAACAGTAGCAAAAAAAAAAAAGCCTTTCTTTTTCTGGGCTTTTTTTGTTTGTTTGGTATTCTCTGGTATGACACCCTATACTGGAGGAAAAAGCATAAGCATTTGGATGTTCAGTATTCTTTTTCCCTTATCACTCCCTATTTCGCTCTCTCCGCAGAGGAGAGGGAAGTAGACTACAGCCCTCATGCAAGTAGGGACAATCTTCTGCTCACTGTTAAAGAACATTTGTTACAAGCTTGATATTTGAGTGTAATTTTTCTTTTTTATTATTCCTACTGTTAATTGTTCTGCGCTTCTCATGTTAAAGAAATTACTTTTTTTCTCCCCCTCATTCTGGAAATGTTTTTAGATAGCGCTTGTTAATGAGATGTTCTAATACTGTAGAACTTGCTAATAGGTTACATCTTTCTAGTGCTTCCCAAATTGGCCCATGTTGTGTCTATTCTGTTATATAAGCTACCCTAAAGAGACGTATTTGTTAACATTAGTAATTTTAAAACTAACTTAAGATGTAAAATAGCTAAATAAAATTGATTATTCAAATGTAAATGCAGTTCAGCTCTTAACTGAAAGTAATAGATAATCATTTGAATTAAAAAAAGTTGCTTATTGTAATAACTTATAAATTATTAAAACTTCTCGGACTGCATATGATTTAAACATGCTTTTTCAATTCTTTCATGGTGGTGTTTAATTATTGACAAGTTTGGTCTACATAGTAAATATTTTAACCTAAATAGGTAGTAACTAGTCAATACTACATTTCAGTGTTTGAACTTATAATGTAAATGTATGCTTACTTTTCTTTATGCACAGTTACTTTTTCTCCTGGGATCATTTGAGCATGTATGACCACATAAAGAATGTCGTCTTAGGTATACTTATAAATTTGTTGATAAGGCAGCGACTCAATTGAAGAATATTTTATCTGAGTCCAGTTAATTTACTTTTCTAGTATATAAAAGTTGCTGTTCTGACCAACTGTGTGGTTAGACGTGGAAACCTGACAAATTATCAGACAAAGGAGTAGAGAGCAAGCATTTGTGGCAAGTTGAGTGTATGATCTCTTTTGCAACTGCTCTTTTCAAACTTTTTTGAAATGTCTTTCTAATTAACTTGAAAATCAGACAAAATATGTAATGAAAGGTTATTTGACTTAAGATTAGCTTCCTAAGCAAGGCTGTTTACACAGTAATGGAGAATTGGTGGGCCCTAGCGTGTCCAAGGTCTTTTGTGTACCCAGAATGGAGTCTGGTCATCCTCCTTGGCAGAGAAGTTAACTCAAATACTATACTGAAATTTAAATTGGTTAACAGATTCTGCAGGTAAATTTTACTTTAAAAAGATTTCACTCTTTTTTAGCAAAGAAAACAAACTTTAAACAGTACTAACTTCTAGGTACTGTAACAGAAAACTGATAAGATGGAATTACTTTCAACTACTCTTTTGGTTTTGTCAGTTCATGCTGCTTGCGTCTAGGGCAGACGTCAGTTATTAGCTGCAGAAGAATACTCTAGTTGCAGAGTCATTGGGGGGATGACTGCAAATGTAGTTTAAACTTAAGATTTTTATGCAGTCTAATCTGTTGTACACAGGACTGTATTTGATCTGTGGGAAGATGCATGATTGTAGTTTTTTTTTCTCCCCTCTCTGTTCTTGGGAAATGATGCTCTTTAAGACTCTAGGGAGATAGACCAAAAAGACCTGCGTTTCAGATTCAAATTCTTAGTGTCTAAGTGAAGAGCTGGACTTGCTCCATGTTGCTCCTCTCTCTACAAAATGTGTGCACAGTGCCACTTCGGAACAGTAAAGAAATTGAGAGATTGACTAGAGAACTAGTTTAGCACCATATTTCCTCCTTTACTGCAGCATTTGAGCAAAGGTGGTGCTGCTCCATACCAGGTGAAAGATGACTTTTAAGATTTTGTAGCTTACATCAGGAGCCGCTCACAACTATTGGTTATCCGTTGCTCTCTTCCGTTCCTCTGAAGGTTAATAGCGCTGAGCACAGCACAAATACTAGAGCAATTTTAGAGTAATGTAAAGAACGTTTCCAGCAGTTCTTTTGCTACTGCTTTACCAAGTCATCCCAAAGACCCCTGCTTATCTCGGAATAATGGAGGAATCTGTTAGAACAAAAAAGGACAGAGCTTCTGGGGGATGGGCACGCCTTGAGTTGCTGGACAGCACCTTTTTGTTTTAGAGAAGTAAAATAATCCAAACGTCTTTAAGAGTAGAATGAGTTAGTAACTATTTTAAGTTGGAGCAGTCTCTGCTCCCTATTTTCTTCTTCCTCTAAAGCAGGATTATGAGGATAGCTTCCTAAAAGGCAAATGAAATCAGAGCTGTTTATCCTACCAAGCTTAATGGAGTAGGACAGATCAGATCAGTATGGAAATGTCAGCACCTCTCTAAAGGCACAACTGCTGTAAGTACTTAACGTACATATTTGACTCAGATTTGGGAGAATGTTCGTCATATAGAATAAAGGTAGTATATTTTAAAACTGAGATTGCCAATAGAGACTATTTTGGGTGAAACCCTTTGAGAAGCCAGAGTCATCTTCAGAAAATGTGCTTGATTCATTTTGCCTCGTCGTATTCAGGTCTATTCCTAGTTTGTTTCCTATAGCCATACCTGATGGAAGTGAAATTTACTCATAACTTTCTCTATCAGCAGATAGAGTTTAGCACTGAAGTTTAGCACAGACTGTTTAGCACTAAAGGGCCTGTTTCCTTACAACTTTTCTATTGTAAGCCCCATTTTATGGAGCCAGAGTTGTTTAATGTGTTCCTGCTAAAACCCATGATCGCATATACTAGCTTATTTACTCTACATCATCATAGGATTGGTCTTTTTATGCTCAGGTATACATAAAATGTCATGCATTCTCCAGGCAGGAATTACCTTGGTCTCATCGTTTGGACCTGGAATTTCGTGGCCTAGTACCAAACGAAGAAAACTAAACAAACGTGACTCATGGCTGGACAGCTAAGTGCCTTTGTAGGCAATGTCAGTGAGCAACCAAGGTGTCAGGGTTGCAAGTACAGTTTTTGTTAACCTACCAAATTCAGGACTTGAAGCTTCATAGAGAGAGGGAAAGAAAGTGTGGTTCTTAGAATCAGTTCATACTAGCTTATAGCTATAAGTTCTTATAAGCTATAAGAAATTCATAAAACTTCTAATTTAAAGATTGTTAAATTATCAGAAAAATCTATTTCCTGAGGACACAGAAAAGTGCAAGTTATTTTGGCAATGTGAAGTGGAAGTGAATATAGTTTGTAGAAAAGTTCAATGTTGGTAGCTGCCCTTTTACCTCTGCTATCTGTAGTCACTCAGCCTGCCCTTGTTGGCATTAAAAGGCCTGATTTTGTGCCATGTTCTCTGTAAGGAAGAGAACACTCTAATGCTTTTATCCAATTAAGTCATTGGATACCGTTCAAGTCCTTTGAAGCTGTACAAGAATTCTGACGGGAATGCATCAGTGCATCTTAGGATGAACAATTTTATTTATATTCCAGTCTTTCCATATCTGTTTTGGCTTGTCTTATTTCTGGCCTAAGATTATGGAACAAGTGGCTCTGAAATATCTACGCTTTTTCATGGAGATTTGCCACTGAAACAATTCCACAGGCAGATGGCAGCTACTGCTTTATCCGAGTGTTGATTTTTTTTTTAAAACGTTACCCTATACTACCAAGGTTTCTCTGCACGGTAGTTGTAACACAGTACTAGCTTATGGGAAGAGGGAAACTCACAGTTTTCCTTCCAGCAGACTTTTTTTAGTATTGTATTGATATTATGTATACAGAAGGCTGAAGCCGGTACAGAATGAAAATATTAAAGAACGTTTGTCTAGTATCCAAGTCATCTCTCCACAGAAAGTCTTGGGACTAAGCTGAGGTAAAAATTTGTGTCTTAAAATAATGTTGACAGAAGCCGAATGTGACCTTAAAAGAAAAGAAACAGAATGGCAGAAACAAAAATCAAATTTTTAAGGCACTCTTCCTAAATAAACTTCACTCTAGAGATTGTATGACATCTGAACATGTACATGTAAGTGTCTGTGTATTTTAGTTGGCAGGTAGTGTTTTTATTTTAACATCTCTTTTCTCTTTCACTAGGAAATTGGTTACAGAATTCCTCATGTGTGACTGATTCATAGAGATATCAGCATTGTACTCTGTGATTTTTATATATGTGTATAAAAATACGCATGTGTATATTTTTATATATATATATATATGTGCATAAATACACAAGCATGTATGTTCCTATATACATACATACATACATATTCAGAAACATGAAAAGACCTGTTGTTGTGACAGCCTTATGTGTATTCCTGCAAATCTGTCAGGATATATCACAAAACAGACAGAGTCTGTGATGTGGTTTCTTATCACCAAATTCTCCTGGGACAATACAGAAGACAGGCATGCTGTATAACTTTCCGTAGTATTTTACAGCATTTAGTGGTGTCAGAGAATTGTAGTCAGTCAGGCAACCAGAGATTAGTTTTCAGAAAGAGAAATTCATGTTTTCCGGTGATGAGAGAGGGTTTGGTTCATATTTCTCTCTATTGTTCATTATCTTTTTTCACTGCTTTGTGCTAACTCCTGTCTGTTCCTTGTTTTGTGTGTCTGCTCCCTCCCTATTTCTGTCTTATTTTTTGTTCCCCTTTATATGCTCCTCTCCACTTCCCCCCTCTGTTTCCTCTGTGTAGAGTCATATGCTGCATTAGTCTTTTTGCACCACGGATCCTGAAAGGAGGTTTTCTTGTCCCCTCACTCAACTTAATTTCTTTCCAATCTAGGGTTTTTCTTCTAGTTATAAAAGGGCCGTGAGGAGAGGCCAGCAACAGTGTTGCACTAGTGTTAATGCTTCCCAGTACTATTTTCTTGTCTTACTGCTTTATATTCTGTCTCTCAACTGGTCTTCTCAGGCATAAGAGCTCTCCTCAGACTAGTGAATACAGGCAAATCTTTACTTTTACTTTTGGCACTATTGCCAGATGGGCCTCTGATAAACTTATAGAGGCATTTAAATTGAAGCTAATGTTATTTAGTAGCTCCTTTCATCTCTGCAGGTAGTTGAATGCTACTTTACAGGTATAAACATGTTTTCTGATCATTTGCTTATTGCTGCAGCAAAATTTTAGTGTTTAAGAGAATAGATGTGCTACAGCTGTTGTCTGCATCCTGTCCTATAGTACTCTTCCGAACATGTCTTTTTCAACAAAATAGAAATCTTGGGTACAGTCACTATATTTTAATATAGGCTATTTTGAAGGTTTGTCATATGAAAATTCTAGATGCTTATCAGAGAAATTCTATTAGTCTGGTTATTTATAACTTTTGTTTGTTACTATTGCATTGCTACTCTTAGACATCATAAACATCTTTCAGTGAGATTTCAGAAACAGGAAATGATGTTTGGCAATAATTTTGCATAGGTTTTCTGATTACTGCTCTCACCTTTTCTTCCTGTGTTGAGTTGTACAACTTAGGGATTAAATTTTCCATGTGATTCAGCACTTTTTTTTTTTTTGCTCTCTTTGGAAAAAGCACAAATAGAACCTTCCTAAATCTGTAAGAGTGTGTGAGGGGAAAATTAGTGTATTTTAAGGGAAAACTGTGCAATTGCAGGAAAGCTGTCTTTACATTCCGTATCTGAGTTTAATAGTGCTTGAATAGCACAAAATTTTTTTGCATTAGAACTGATACTAATGTGTAAGATATTTTCTTTTTGGAAAAGCAAAGGAACTGACTGTGTTGTCTGATAGTATTGTGATGAATTTAATGTCCCTTTAAATGTTTTTTGTTGCTTCTTCAAGTTACAGGGTATTTTTAAGCAGTTGTTATAGAACCTTTTTCTTCTCTTTCTGCTTTAAGAATGACTTAATTCAAATTAAGTGGAGCTTTTTTGGTAGCATAAACAAACTTTATTTTGGAAAGATTCTGTTACCGTTAATCACTGACCCAGTTACTAACTAATGGCGTGGTTGACCATAATGAGTCAATTTCAGTCTTGTAGTTCTCCCAGCTTAAGCTGACTCTGATAAGAACCATCAAACTTTTACTTCGTTGTGAAATAGTTTATTCTGAACTGCCCAGGTAAACTGAGTAACGAGCTAAAAATTCAAATGTTATACCCCTGAATGTGTGAAGTACAGCTGTGTGCCTTCTAGGAAGTGTGTGCAGTCTCAGAGGATTGACTTGATTACATTGCTTTTACTCAGCAAATGGACCATGATGTCTTTCGGATTTATTGATAGCAACTTGGTTGTCTGTTTAGAGGAAACGTTTTTATTAGGGAGAAGCCTGAATCAAAGGGAGGTGGTAAACAGAAGTGAGGATGTAGGCTGATTACATGAATAGCAATTTGAATGTGTAGCAGCGGATTTTGGGTGAGGTTCACTCTAAAATTGTATCAGTTTTATGTGGGAAGCCAGAAGCCAAATGACAGTTTCGTATTTTTTAAATCATGACTGTTGTCTTCAGTCTTTTTGAAACCTCTAGCTTCAGTGAATATTTAATACTGTGAACTCTTGCAAAAGTAATGACAGTGTCTCATGCTGCAGAAATCTGTTGCTGAAGGACTCACTGTGCTTTGCCCTGTGTAAATACATCTTGAAACAAACCCTGTTCTGAACATCTTACAAGCAAATTCAAAGTGTAGCAATGAATTGGTGATGTAGGAGCAAGAACTAATGCTGAAAATCACTTGTCTTGTGTAGGAGCTGTCAAACATCTTAGTTTGAAATGGTGTTTAATTCCTGTTAAGCTGATCAAGAGTGAAACTGGTGACCTACAAATAACACTCTCTCTGCAGCGATGCACTGAGGCATCTACTCTCCAAGAAATGTTAATGTTACACTTCTTAGATGGAAGCTTGCTTTATGGAACAGTTTGTGTATTGATAGTCCAGCGTTTTTGCAGTTTGTTAGCTAAGTTTTCTACAGAAGACAAGCCGTTTATAACAGACTGTTCTACAGAGAACTGTGTAGTCAAATCTAAGTAAGGCATATTAGTAAGACATATCAGTGACGAAACAGACTTCTAAACACTGACATTGCAATTTAAAATTCCAGCTTACTTCACACTTCCTACTCTTGTTGTGAGCAAGATGGATGTAAAAATAAGCCTCTGATACTTGTTCTGAGGAAGAGAGTATCCTGAAAGGGAAACAAAAGCAGAGCCAAACTGTTGTTTGGTAACGCTGTGGATGACGGAAGCACTGCATTATCATCTTGATAGTGAGAAAATAGAAAAGCTCTGCCTTCCTGTATACAGACTTTCAGCTAGGAATAGGTTATATCAAAAATAGCTGTGCCTGAGTCTCTTTTACCTGTGGAACTGTTGAATGAGAGTTGCTGGTTCTTCTCCAGCTATCTTTCTAGTATAAACCTTGGCTATTTGTAATTGTTAAACCTGGAAATATGAATAGGAGACTATATTTAAAAAAAAAAAAAAAAAAAGGAATGCTGAAGCTCATAATCTGTGGATTTGGAGATTATTCAAACGTACACCGTACAGTACGGGAAAAGGTCTACTATAGTATGGTACGTTCTTGGAAGGGGAAATGTATCGTTTCTGGCTCATTCTGCTTACCCCAAAATAATGCAACAGCTAAAAAGTCTTGCACCACTAAAATTGCCTTCAGCAGGGCCAATATTTGGAGTTTGTGAATTAGGAAATCTGTCAGTACACTGGTTCACTGCAGTGTTTTTCCTAGCTACAGCCTATATTTGCACTCAATCAGTATTTGTAGGTCATACATCCTGGCAAGAAAGCTAGTTCATAGTCCTCATAGCTTTGAGTACTGACATTTTAGTCTCTGTATTCTAACCCGATACTTGTGATAATCTCATGATTGTCTCCTTAGTATACAAATTCGTTTGAGCTTAGAACTTTTAATTTTAGTGGGTATTCTCCACCTGGAAGTTAGTCCTTGCTGCATAGTAGCATCATACCTGAACTGTCTCACTGTATTGAAAACTTCCTTCTGTAGTAACTCTGTTACATAGCTGCCTGTAATTGTTTTCTAGTTGCTTGGGGGATTGAGAGTTCCTTTTGAATAAATTCTTATTGAAGTATTTACTAGTCAAAAAAAGTAGAGGAATTACTGGCCAAGGACAACTTAGTCACTTGCCACAGAGAGTATCATTTTTCCAGAGCATCAATCTCATTATCATTCAGTTTTTAACATCTCCTGGTTTAATAACTTTAATTAAGTTATTAAAAGTAAACTTCAATTTCTGGAGATTTGACTTGCTTATAGGGTAGAGATGGTTTTCACTCCTTTTTTTTTTTTTTTTTTTTTTGCTTCCAAGCAATGGAATAAGAAAGTTCTTTTACTTTAAAATAATTGTCCTATCTTAAAGGACAGAAATTTAACCATGACCAGGCCATAGACTAGTGTGTGACTTGTTCTGAAGATGTTACGCTTTTGTGGAGAAATGCTTCTAACTCTTTTCCATCTGAGACTGGCAATCTGATGTCTCTGTCCCTGATGTTTCTGTTTAATCTGTGTAAATGCTAAACTGTTTATAGTGATCATGTGACTTCTTTTGATGGCTTCTATCTCTGATAGAAGAAGAAGAAGAACAATAAATAGATAACACTAGTCTGTTTAGATCTTGATGGCTCACAAAGATGGCAGACTGTAAGTGAAAGGGAGAAAAGCAAAGCAAATGCCAAAGCACAAGCGAGAAAAAATACATGCCTAAGAGGGAATAGTGACTTTTGAACGTTAACATGCTTCTGCTCAGACCACAAAAGAAGCCTTGTTATGCTTTAGTCCTATTTCTAGCCAGTGTCACTGTTGTGCCAAAAATGGATTTCCTCCATCCAGGTTTCTCTTGCTTCAGAATTGCCTGTTGGTTTTGTGTGATGAGTTCACTACATTGCATCATAATATTCCTCTTTTGTAGAATCTGTGAAAACAGTTTTCAAACATGGATAAAGTTGATCATTGCTTAAGTTTTTAAGCCAACAAATCAAAACAAGATAAGCAATTTCTTCATTGCTTTACACTCTCATTTTGTCAATGTGAGCGAGATCATAGTATTCTCTCCATCCTGGCTTTCCCAGCATGACTAACAACTGAAGATTTACAACTGAAAGAATAGACAGATACCTGTTTTTATCATCATTGTAGATGACTAATCATATGGTGCTCAAAGCAAAAAGCAGTATGTATGTTTTATGGGTTCAGTCTTGCTTTGCTTAAGTGGAAGTTTCCTTTGATTCTTTAAACTGTCAGAGACACTGAAATATCTTCTGTCACGATAATTGTAAAGTTGACGCTTCTTAGGAGTATGTTTTGGCAGTAACTGAGAGGGTTTAAAAGCCTTTTTTTAAAAGCTATTTTTTATCATTGTCTTAAAGAATAGATAAAAATGAGTTACGTTCTATTTCAATACTCTGAGCTGTTCTAGCCCATCAAATGATGTATCTATGTAACTCTGTTTTATGGTTAAATGACCATGGAAATTAAGCCAAGAATTGGCATGTGAGCTTTTAACTTCACTGTTAAAAGAGACCAACTGGTCAGCAGTGATAGCTTGTCAGCTTTATTTTTATAGTTTTATTTTGCTGTATAGCTCTTTACCATCTTTTCCATTGTCTTCCTACCCTCCAGGAGCTTTATGAATCTGCTGATGTTCTTATACAAGTTAATGAATGTTCGTTATAAGACAGTTTACCAAGCCATACAGTTGCGTTTTTAGTGATGTAGTCATTCCTTTCATAAAAGCGACAGCAGCAAGCTGAGCTCAACTTCAAACATTGACTGCTTTCCTTGTGCTTCGTTGCACTTAGTGTGTCTGTTGAACTGAAAAAAAAATCTCTACGTTCTGTTTTATATTTCTTTCCTACTCTGCTTCCAGGCTGTGAGGCGGCACACTCCAAAAGCTGTGGGATGTAGCAGCCTGTAAATAAAAAAGCTTCTGTAACAAATGGTCACTGTGATCTGTGAGGTGGGAGAGAAGTTCTTAGCTATATGTAATCCAAAAAATTATGGTAGCTGTACTGTGCGGGGGAAAGTAATTCTTGTTTTTTGTCATACATCATGTTTCAACAGTGTGACTATGTAACTGAAGACAGCTGTGAGGAAAAAAATGCTGTCCTGGCACTGTTGTAACAATTTAGTTTGCATTTCTGAGGTTTCAGATCTTCCAGTTAGCAAACCTTTTTAAAGGTGTCGTATTACCGCAGAAATGTTTGCCTTTCTCTGCAGCAGGAGCAATCCAGAGTTTAGCGGGATTGGTGTGAGTGTTCTAGCATTTATGATATGGATTGCTTTGTGGTTTTGTTTGTTTGAATGGTTAAATGAATGGAAACCTAATGTACAAAACTATTCTCTTTATTATTCCTGGTATTAGTGTGGTGTGATGAGTTTAAATCATTTACAGTGCAGTTTAGTAGTCCTACTGCATGCGTCTTTAGAACCACTACTGGCTTAAATTCAGAGGCTGCTCAAGGATTAGAGGTGAGATTACATGATTGCATCTGCAGCCAGGTCATATGTCAGGAATGTTTACAAGGCTATAATTGGGTGCAGATACTTAGTAAATAGTAGACTGGAGTGGGATGAGTGTTAATGACCATCTTTTTGCTTGCTTAGCTAATTCTTGATGTGAAAGAACTGTTGGAATCATCTTCAAATTTCATGATAGAAAGTGCTGCTCTTTAGCACTTTTTCTGTCATGTTTTTGCAGTCATGTTGAATGCAGACAAGTAATTATCCACCTCCCTTCAAGTACAGGAAGGGAATTGGGATGTGATCACCTAGCAATGTAGATTTCATTGGCCAAAATCATATTTATTTAGGTAAGAAATGAAAAATAGTAATACATTTTTCAATTCAGTGCTTTCTAAATCTGTCATCTGGGCTAATTCCTTTCCAGTCGTCTTGTGTATTAAAATTGGCATGCAGTGTATGGAGGGTATTCTAGTCTTCAGAGGCACGTAACCAATGTGACAAGGGAGATGAAGAAAATATGAGTAAAACCATACTAGTTGTATAGAACTGGCTGCCTTCACTACTTACAATCAGTGGGTCCTTCATAATTTTCAGAAGGAACTTATCGTAGAGAACGTTATTGTGTATGGGCCATGAGGAAGTGACCTGGAGTTTGGAGTACGGTTTCCTCAGTTCTGACCTTCTGCTGGTTGTGTATCTTCTGAGCTCAGCTGCCAGTCCGCTTTTTTGCGGTGCCACAACCGTGTTTTCTGTAATTTCAATATTGACCGCATTTGGCAAAATACCCTTTCTGATTTAGTGTGTTCATGCAACACCAGCTTAGGTTCTTTTGTTCTGAGTCTGCTTCAGAAGATGTGTGTGGTGGTGGGTGGTTAGGTTGTTTTTTGTTTCTTTCTTTTTATTAATGACTTTAACTGATCTATTGACAGACCTATGTTAAAAAAAGAAGGAAGCGTTGTTCCTGGTCCTGTATTCCTTTCCTCTCTTCACGCTTTTGCCTCCCCTTCCCCAGCACTCTGATAGTTGGCTGTGCACTGTCCAGGATATGCTTACTAAACTGGCAAAAGACTAGCCTGGCAAAAAAAGTGAAAACAAATTATTTTATTAATTTAGCAAGCTGAGTTAGCTTAGCTGAGTAGATTCGCGTGGGAAGAGGGTGGAGAGAGCGCTGTTCTGTCGTGGGCGAGTTGTAACTTACTACACCTGAAACTATGCTTTTTCATGCTGCTTCGTGTGCAGCAAGTTCTTGGAATCCTTGGAGGACTGTAGCCAAAGTTCTAGGCTGCTCTGGAGGCAGTGGAAGTTTACCAACATCTATTCTAGAAGTTAAATTGACAGCAGCCTCCCAAGCACTCTTTGCATATAGGTTAACTTCTTTCAAAAGACCACAGTGAATGCGTAGACTATTGAATAGTTTTCAATTCACGTGTGCGTGAATGTAAATAAAAACTTTGAAATTCTTTCCCTATAGGGCATTTTTTAGGGACTTACATCACAGTTTTTTGATTTCCAAATAATAATAAATGCTTCAGAATCATTGCTGAATTTGAGTGCTGAAGCTGAAAGAGGTGATGGTATTTTACCTTTATGAGTGGTGGAAAGCTTTTACCAGAAAATATTAACAGAAAATATTTCTTGTGCCCTAGGTTCTTAAGAAACGTACTTTTAGTACAAAGGCTGATCTTAACATCTTGAATATTTTTGTTTATGCTAAAGTAGTACAATAAAATCAATTTCAATATTGGAAAAATAACAGATTGCTGGGAAAATCTTTTATGTGCTCTGCCTGGTAAAGAAGAATACCATGGCTGAGTAGCTGTATTACTTTTTGGTTGGATTATTTCCAGAAATTTTGCACTTAGGAATCTTAAAAGGAAACAGTCATGAAAGATGAATGTACTAGTAGATGTTGTTAATAAGCAACTAATTTTTTCAATTATGAAAGATGTTTTAATCTATGTAAGAACATTTTTTACTTCTTAAGCGCTGTACGTACTGCTGTATACTTTAGAAATACTGCTTTTGTATAGAGCAAATCTAATAATGTTAGCTTTCTTGTGCTTGGAGTAAGAACACTCTGTGGCCTATAAGCTTTTCAGATTGGACCACCTTCCCCTCCCCTTCCCCCCCCCCCCCCCCCCCAAAGATGAAGGGAGTAACTTATTCTGTAGACCAACTTCAAGAAAAAAAGAGGAAAAAATGCAGTGACAGAATTGAAAACGTAATTTCGGGAATGTCATGACCATGGTTATGACTTGTCATCGTGACCAAACTGAGAGAAACAAATCATGGATAGAAATCATTTTGAGAAGATTGAATATGATTCATAATATGCGCTCACAGCCTTTTTCCATTTAATACACGTTTAAAAAAAAAGATTTTAAATGTCATTCAGATTCTTACAATTCAAAGTAAGAACTCTGGCTGTGTAGCCAGCTTAATGTTAGTTTAGCATGACTTTGAAAACAAAATATTTATTTCAGTAAAGTGATTACAAATGAGTCTTAAATGTTGATAATTCTTATTTCACTTAATACCATGTTTTTCTTTTGGACAAGATCTCATTTTTATTCGTACTGTAATTTTGGTGAAAATAAGTTCCCTGCACTTGTCCAGATTAATGAAACTGAGTTTCAGAATTCCATGTCTTTTGAATGTTATGTTTATTCGTTTCTGCACTCTTCAGTTCTGGTCTTCACTCGTTATTTAACATCACGATTTTCCCTCTATTCACTACCTGAAAAACAAGGAAAATTCTTGTTCGATAACAGTGTTCCAACTGTGTTCTTCCGTACAGTTCAGAACCAAGAATAAGGATCTTGGAATACTGGCATAAGTGCCACTGAAAAGTTTTATATCTGAATGCCAGTAGCAAATGATAAACAGGTACGAATTGTAAATTGCCAGATGATATTTAAACAGATAATAGATAGAGGTTACTGTTATGTGTTTGGATTATATAGCTGTTTATTGGATTTGCTACTTTATATTTATTGCAAATGAGTTTAGATGTCACTAAAATCAAAGTCACTTTTGCTCATCATTTTATCTGTTTACTGAATTGTATCTAATACTAATGTTATTTTGCATTCTGAAGATTCTATAATTAAGAAGCTGATGTTATTTTACTCTTTTATCCTCCTAAATTTCATGGTATTGGAAAGCTTGATGCTCAAGTTCCAGTGATGTTTAGGTAGAGGAGGGCATGCAGCTTTGCCAGGTTCCCCTGAACCCTTTTCTGCCCCTTCACTAAAAACTTGTCAGTTCAGCGCAGGTGTGTGTGGGAAGTGTCCTGTGAGTACTTAAGCAAAAATATTTCTATTGCATTTATGAATCTGAAGGCCATAAGTTGTCCTCAACGCTTTCATCAACAGTGTTGAACGAGGAGGAAATAACTAGATTGATTTAGAAATATTAGGTTGAGTTCATATGAATGCTATACAGTAAAGCTTCTTTTTATCTGTAAGTGGCAGCATGCATTTGACTGGAAGGCAGGACAATGCAATTTAAAAATGACATTTCTGTAGTACTCAGAGGAAAATTTGAGGTACTTCTCCTGATTCTACTTAAATCCATCCATATTTTCTCTTCCTGCTAATCACAAGCTTATTTAACTCTTTTAAGATGAAAGAATTTGTGTAAAAAGTTATAGAAGGAGGATACTTTTGAAGCGTTGACTTTTATAAACTGTTTTGTGCACTATTACCTATTTTTTTCCCTGTTGTTCCCTGACTACTTTCACTACTGTTATAAAACTCTGAACACTTTATGTTAAATTGATGTGACCTGAAAAGCTGTCTTCCAACTAACCTGTTTTTTGGAAATTTGTTCAGGAATCATTTTGGTTGTTGCATATGTTGTAATTGTGTAAACGCACACTAGTGCATAAGTCATAAAATTTCACGTAATACATATTTACCTAGTTTATTTTTCAATTGGTTATCATTACTGATGATTCCTGTATCTTTACTTTGGTGATTTATTTTTAAAAAAATCACTTTTCTACTGTCATTTTTCCTTCTGAATATATTTAAACACATTCTGTGGAGAGTGTCAAGACTATAGTATTTCCATTGTATTCATTCTTTCAGAAAAAGCTTATCAGTTGATCGAGGGGACTCCTGGCTCTGATTTGCTTTCTTAACTTACAAGGTATACAGATGACTTAAGGGAAAACTAAGTGTGAGATGCTCTTGCCGTGTACATACAACCTGTGCATAAAAAGGTTTGAAAAACTGTTTAGTGTAATTGTTTAGGACTCGAGTGATGCTTTGTGTAATCCTTAAGATTTACTGCTGACTCCCGAGATCATCTCTGTGTGTTAGTACAGCGGGACCAGTTCTCCAACAATATCCTGTAATGTTTTTGCCATTAGATCTCCTGTATACATGGCAATGTTAATTTATTATGTGCTTGTGAAATAGCTTTCAAAGTAGGATATTAGTATCTTCAGCTTGCTGTTGAAAATTACAGTTGAAGTGACTTGCTTTCGCTGTGCCTTTGGGTTGCTTTTTGATGTGTTCCGCTCTGTGACCTTGGTGTGATTGTAAGGCCTGTTGTGTAGTGCTCCTCACCCTGACCCCTTCGCCTGCACACGCCATGAGAGAAAAAAGCGTCAGAGGATTGCTTTCTTAGCTCTTGTGGCTCAGCAGGAACTCTGTCATCTAAGCATCTTAGCTGTGTGTCTGCACCGTGAAGTGAAGTTTTCTTGGCTTTCTGAACTCCTATAGCTTGTCCACCTTGTGCTGTGGAGCGATAAGGGAAGCAGGTGGTTGTATCCCAGCCAGTTGGGATCTGCTTTCGTGAAATATGTGGAGTCAGTTGTAGGCAGGTCAAGCAGAACAGGTAGATAAAACGTTGAAGAGCAGGTAGAGCAAAATGCTGGGGGTGGGGGGAGAGGGCTCCTGGATATGGCAGTAGTGAATTTTGTGCTATTGGGAGAAAAACATCAAACTTCCACAGCAAGGCAGCCGTGGAATCCAGGAATTCTGTGTTCCTGCTTCTCCTGATGATTATTTCATGTTTCTCCCAGACTTTTGAAGGTTATCTCTGTAACTGTAAAGGCTAGAAGCTTTAAATCTTTAAAATGAGAAATGAAATTTTTGGTCAGTTACCCATAATTCATGTCTAGAAGAGAATTCCGTGATAAAACTGATAGTTGATTATTTTGGTTCCTGCCAATAACTTCAGCAATGAGCATTACACCTATACTTACTTGCCACAAATATTCAAGATGTGTTGGAAAAACATTGAAGGAATGCTTAATTAGATTATAATAAAAGCTTTACAGAAATTTGTTGTATGGAGATCCATAATCTGTACAGTCTAGTCATTCATATTGCATTTGAACTTGCATTTGAACAGAGAAGCGATGAAAAAGCTTTTGCATATGCAAATACAATTATTAAAATTATTATCTTTTATTTCAGATACTGTCCTTATTATTCCATAGGGATTTTAAATTCAATTTCTTCAGGTGGGGAACTCTTCCATTATTGCACTTCATCCTCTGCCTCTTGGGAAAAGAAGAGAAACACGTAGAGCTTGATCGTAGTCAGTTTTGCTTTGAGAATTCTTGCCTTGTTCTGCCTTTTAGTAGAATGTTCGACCTGTGAGAAATCAGCCTAAACAAAGATGCCCTACTGGTAGTGTAGATACAAAGTTTCACGTAGCTAATACAGCCAGTGTATCCATTAAAAATGAATGGGGATCTGCAACATTATTGCAATAGGCAGAACTGCACAATGATTATACAGTGTAAATTTATTGCAGTATTTGTTAAATCACAGCAGGATACTATTTCACTGTTTCTTTAAACTTGTCTCATTTATTTGGGAAGGAGAGCAATGTGTCAGTTTTTAATACTGGAATGTATCAAATGTGACAGAGAGCAAACCCTTCCTGTGAGCATGCGTGTTATTTAATGAATGCAAATTTTAGTTAAGATATGTCCACGTATGAAGTAGCCGGGTCATAGAGTGAACTGCTATTTTACATTCTTTTTTTCCCTCTTTTCAAAGAAAGTAAGTAATATTTAGAGAGAGGTGACAAAAGGAAGGCCTGGGTATTGAATGTTCAACATAATTACAATAATTAAAAAACAAAACCCCACAAAACTGTACTTACCCTAAAGCTGACATTTTATAGTTCTTTGAAGGTGTATATTCTGCTTTCTTACCTGTGGAAACTAAGACAATTTCTTAAGAAGGATATTGTTGCATAAAGGTATGCATGTTTGTGATGATCTGTAGTATTGCTCTGGACTGCTGTTAGAAATTGCTGTAACAAGTTAAACCACTGACCCTTTTCACTGAGGATGAGGAAACATGACTTAAATGATATGAACAGGGGATTTGAGGTGGCTAATATGTTACTTGAATACCAATTCTGCTGGTTTATCTCTCATTTCCATTTTTGAAAGTAATGCTACATTTTCCTGAATTATGAATTCAATTGAGTATTAATGTTGGAACGGTCTCTGAAGCTTAGGCACGATAGATGTGTTGCAGGGACTGTGTTTTGCTGCTCACCTTCATGCAAAGTCTTTGTGAATCTCTACTTGGACTTTAGCTGTCTGTTGATTACTGCTGTGATGGTGTCACAGTGCGCAAAGTGTTTGCTTACTCGTACAGCATTTGTCTTATAGTGCTCCTTGGCATTAAATTTTGGATAATATCTTCATGCGATTGAGTACAAGAATCCTGAAATGGAAAGAGTTTAGGGTTTTTTTGTTTTATTTTTTTTCTCATTAATCCTCTTAGTAGGAATATAGTAGATGCCTTACAAAAATTCTAAATAGATGCTTATCATAATCCTAATAATGACTTTTTGAAGTTTGTTGAGCACTTTTTCCTGTTGTGTTTCACAGAAATTGCTTCCAACTTTTGAAATTTGTAATGATACAAAGAGCAAAGGGTTTAAGCTCCACTACTAGAAGAATATTCTTGAATATTTGTGCTGCCTAGCTTTCTAGCCTGTTATTTGGGGCATACTGTAAATAACAAAGGTCTGTGTGTTTCATGGTAACTCCAGACTTTTCTACCGACTGTTTGGAATTTCCCTGTGGGTAAATTTTTGACAGTTCCTTTTATGCAGGTCAGATTAATTTAAGTCATGCCTGCATGGTACCGCAATGGGACTGTGTAAAGATGTTAGCTAGCATGTTCCAGTGAAATGCCATGTAGGCATACCTGTGGTAGGTTAAGTCTTTAGGGATTATAATTTGAGACTCGATGATTTCCACTCATGCATTTAAGCCATTGTCTCTCTTGATAAGTGGATCTAGAAATGTAATGCGATCATCCGTTCACACGTGCCGTTTTTGAGTGAAGAAAAATGTTTGTGTTTGCGTAAAAATAACTGATTTTGTTTTCTCACTTACAGAAAATGCCAGAAGCATCAGAAGATCATAATCATTGGAAGGCCTATTGACTTCCGTTTTTTGATAATCTGGAACATCATCAATCTGGCATGGCGCAGGGCAGTCAACAACTTGATGTGCAGGTACTCCATGATCTCCGGCAACGTTTCCCTGAGATTCCTGAAGGGGTGGTGTCTCAGTGCATGCTTCAGGTATGTTGAAGAGTTTAAAAAAGTCTTAAGAATCTATGTAGTTTTATGTTTGTAGTATGAAGACTCTTTAGTAGTCTATTTGGAGGACAGATTGTTTTCATTTTTCTAGCTTTGTTTTTGATGTGGTTATTCTTTGTATTTTATTTCTAAAGGGGGAAATGCTCCACCGCTTACATTTTAGGTCCTATCTTATGTACAAGAACTTTATCATTCCTCACTACTTCTTTCTTACTTCTCTGAATTTGTTTGTTTGTTTATTTTTTCTCTTTTGATTGTTCATCCTTGGCTATGTGACCTTAAACTGCACGCATGCAGGGAATAAGGAGAGTGGCTAATGGAGTAGTTATTGCTGATGGCTAGGTAAAGAACGTATGTGTACTCGAAGAAATTTTAGCAGACAGTGACGACTTCTTCCCAGATGAGGAACTGGCTTTACCTAGAAATTTAAAAATATTTTGTCTTCATGGCCATCTTCAATACCACAGCTGCCCAAATGATTATTTTACTTCTGTGTTTTCAAGTCAGGTGGCAGTTTTTTTTGTTTTTTTTTTTTTTCCATTTCTCACTTCCACCTTCATTTAAAACCATAAATCAGAGGGGATAATAGTGTGGTCACACATAATTGTTTTTCAAGGTAGCGATGATCTGGTAACGTCTTCTGTAAATGGAAAAATTCAGGAGTGCAGTACAGGCATGTAAGATCTGGCTTGGTCTTGTTTGACAGTGGATCTGGTGGAAATTAATGTGATCAACTCTACTTTGTGCGAAAGCAGCTAAGTTGTATTTTATCTTACCTGTTCCTGGCAAAGAATAGACGTACTTGCAACTTGCAGTGCTGCCCGTGTGAAACTGAGAACTGACTTTTAAGTGCTTCGCTACGTAGTTACAGCAATAGTTATGCATGTGTTATCTTCTAAACCATATGAAAGAGCTATGAATTACTTTCAGACAAGAATGTAAAGGTGGAAAGCCCTGTAATGCAAAGCTTTTCTTATCCTCACGTAGTCATTTCTTCTGTACTGTAAAGCCGATGATCCTTTCAATTAACTATGTTGAAGTCAGATATCTTTAAATTGCTAAAATTAAAAAAGCTCTGGTGCTGCAGAGGCTTGTGGTATTCAGATTGTATATGATATTCTGGATAGCTAGTTAACATTGCATTGCAAAATTTTGTCTTTTCTGAAGTATAAAAGAAGTTTCCAAGACCATTTGATATATATGTTAAGGTAGCTGAGCCAGTTTCCATTGCTTAACCTATAGATGTAACCTACTTGCTGTAGATTTACACCAATATGAATTTTGGATCCATCAAAAGTGGAGGGTCCTTCGATACAGAAAACATGTTCCGTATCCTTTGAGAAAATTAGGTTGGCACTTCTCCTGACTACATTCTGACTTCCTCCACCTGATGAAGTGACCTAAGGACACTGAGGGTTCTTTATGAAGTCCTGTTTAGGTGGCAAGTGGCTGGTGGCAACAATTAGTTAGCTTTTTCATGACTGCTGATGGCAACAATTAGTTAGCTTTTTCATGACAGCTGTTCTTGACACTGTGATGCTGGTTATTATTACAAGGTCTGATTCCCAAAAGTTCTGTTTTTGAATCTTTACATGGTACTTCCAGACATTCCCATTGACCATTGGGGTCTAGAAGGGGAGTTTGACATGAGGAGGAGGTAGGCAGGGTGAAGTATCCACAGAATGAGAGCTGTATTTAAGTCCTGGACTCTTTTCTCCTCTGTCGTATTTGCTAGTAAGTCTTCATCTGAGAAGATGCTGAATATCTATGTTAGTTTGATGCTGAAACCATGAGAAGTTTTGACGGTCATCTTCACTTTAATATTGAAGACTCACTAGATATAACTCCTTAAGAAAAGAAAGTTAACTGTGACTTTTCAACCGACAGGATATGATGCTGAAAATTATATTACAAGGCCGCATGAGTGTGAAAGCATATACATTCTTTGTACAGTGTTTTCACTTATATTTTAAAAGTTGTCATTATTAATACATATTTTAGACCCTAAGAGGGATGTGTGTGTCATTCATTGTGTGTGTGTGTGTGTGTACACACACACACGTTTGTTCTGGTAGGATGCTGCGGTATGTCACAGACTGGCGTCTTAGATTAAATGTAACCAAGTTCAGGAGTTGAGGGCCGGAAGTATTTGAATTTGACTTAAACTGACTTTGAAAGTTTTACTTTAATTACTATTTGAATTCAAGGCTGAACCACAGCTGGTGGTTGAATTCGATCAGTTATATAAAAACTTATTAAAAAAAATAAAATTCACAATCTGGAATGCTTTCCAGTGATTTTAATTTTTTTTTTGGGGGGGGGGGGCGGGGCAAAGCTATCATTACAGTAGCTGTACCTAGTCTTGTTAAAAGAACTAATGTAGGTAGAGAGGGGAAGGAAGGAAAGGGAGTTTTCCCTTTATATTTGGTTTGATTGATAGTATAATGTCTGTATCGTTTCAGCTGCTGGCACCACAGAACAAATCAAATCCTTATGGGGTTATTTGGTTTGCTCACTGATGTAAGAATATACCTTTTTTTTTAGCCTTGAGTCTGAAATTCTTTAAGTTGAAATGACATCATAGTTGTAAAGGGCTTTAGGAATTACCAGTACGTATTCAAGCAACTGCTTATTCTCACATCATGTACTTGATTTAAAGGCACTAAATTCTGTACTAACAAGAGAAGCTGATTTTAAATGTTTGGGTTTTTAAACTTTCAGGTAAAGAGTAAATACTCAGGTAAATGGTAAAATACAAGTAAAAACAGTAAACAAACAGCAAAATGAATTGGTTCTAAATTCTGTAAATGATACTAAAGAAGAAAGGAAGAAATCATGTAAAATTAGATTAAAAAACCAAATTGAGTTACTTCTTTCAAACAAAAATCAAAGCAGAAGTTGTTGAATTAATTCCTGCTATTTGTTAAATCAGTTTATAATTTTGTTTGCAGACTCTGGAGAGTCCAATTTTGATCTAATTTAATTTGATTTGTGTTGTTATTAGAAATAGCTAACTATACATACCTCCTCTTTGCAGAAGATGTCAAGAGTTCTAACTATTAGTAAAGCTGCTTTCTCCTAACATATACTTTACAGATGTGTGTGTCATACTGTAGCTAGTGTTGCCATAGCATTTCACTGCAGGCAACAGGCACTGTGTACTACTTGCGTACTAGTAGGTGTTATCTTTAATGTATTTCAGAATTCATGGTTGTCACCTACAGAGAAGTGTTATCTCGAGTTGTGTTGAAGCTAGGCTTGAAAGCAGCTTCAGTTGAATGTTTGTTGAATACTGTGACCAGTGGATGTTTCTCCTATAATTTGATGATAATAGATGTCCGTTCTTACTCCTAGAACAACAACAACCTAGATGCCTGTTGTCGAGCCCTTGCGCAGGAGAGCAACAAATACTTATATATGGAGTACCATAGCCCTGATGACACCAGAATGAATAGAAATAGCCTTTTGCACATTAATCTGGGTATTCATCCTCATACGAGCTATCATGCAGGGGATGGAGCTCAACTTAATGGTGGTCGTACACTGGTACATAGTTCAAGTGATGGACATATTGATCCGCAACGCACAGCAGGTAAACAGCTGATATGCTTAGTTCAAGAACCACATTCTGCTCCCGCCGTTGTGGCAGCTTCTCCTAATTACAATCCATTTTTCATGAATGACCAGAATAGAAATGCAGCTACTCCTCTTCCACAGCCACCTCCACAGCCATCTTCCATACAACCAGGAATGAACACGTCTGCTATGCAAGGCCCTCCTCCTACGTATATGCACATACCTCGATACAGTACAAATCCCATTACTGTTACAGTATCACAAAACCTCCCCTCTGGACAAAGTGTACCCAGAGCTCTACAAATTCTTCCACAGATTCCAAGCAATCTTTATGGGACTCCCGGCTCTATTTATATAAGACAAACATCTCAAAGTTCTTCAGGACGACAGACTCCTCAGAATACACAGTGGCATTCATCGCCACAGGGCCCAGTTCCGCATTATACTCCACGTCCTCTACCTGTGTATCCACATCAACAGAATTATCAACCTTCTCAGTATTCTCCTAAACAACCCCAGATCCCTCAGTCAGCTTTTCGATCACCACCGGCATCCCAGTGTCCCTCTCCTTTTGGCTCTCCTCAGCACCAAGTTCAACCCCCTCAGTTGGGTCCTCAGAGTTCACATGTTTTCATGCCGCCTAGTCCTTCAACTGTCCCACCCCACCCATATCAGCAAGCATCCCAGACTTATCAAAAACAAGGTGGTCACTCTGTGTCGTATCTTCCTTATGCTGGGCCTAGTTTATCCAAAGGTTCCATGAATAAAATAGAAATTACAGTTGAGCCACCACAAAGACCTGGGACTGCAATGAATAGAAGTCCTTCACCAATAAGTAATCAACCATCTCAGCGAAACCAGCACCCGCTGTATGCAGCCACTACTCCTCCTTCAAGCTCTCCATCAAGAGGTATGTCGGGTCAACCTAAACCTCCATTTAGTGTTAATCCAGTATATATTACCTACACTCAACCAACTGGACCTACAGGTGCACCAACACAGTCTCCTCGGGTAATGGTATCTCAGCCAAATCCAACCATTTTTAAAATCACAGTAGGTCGAGCACCAACTGAGAATCTTTTAAATTTAGTGGACCAAGAAGAGCGTTCTGCAGCACCAGAGCCTATTCAGCCTATTTCTGTAATCCCAGGATCTGGAGGAGAAAAAGGAAGCCATAAATATCAGAGAAGTTCTAGTTCTGGATCAGATGACTATGCTTACACTCAAGGTAAATATTTTACCATGCCAATTGTATTACTATAAAATGCATTTTCAGCTTGATTTTGCTACTTAATGAGTGGGAAATATTGAACTTGTACAGAGAAGAATACAAATCACTTGCACTAAAAATCATCTAATGACAGATCATTCTATTTTTATATTATTCTATTAAATTATAATATTCTATTTTTGTATATTATCGTACTGAATCTCGGTCTAGTACATACAGAATTTCTGAGGTTCTTAAAGTTGTCATGCTTTTGACATATGGTGAATTTCTTAAAAGAGAATACTGCAACTAACAAAATAGGTGCTTTGTTTATATATCAAATGTTCAGTTTGTTAATTCTGCATTTAAGATGTAAATGTAAGTGTGGATTTTATTATTTCTAGTTCGAATAACCTTGACTGCAGTACATTTATTTGCATGGTGCTTGGGTGTTATATAAAACCTGAAGCAGTGTAAATTTTGAAAGGAACTGGAACTTGATTTATTTGGCTTAGACTGAAGAGCATTAAGTGAAAAAGGACAGAGAGGCAGACTGCAGTTAAAATTACACTGCATGTCAATACAAATCATATGTTTGTTTTGAAAGGAATTAAAATAATTATTTTGAAGAATTTGATTAAAAAAAAAAAAAAACAAAAGTTTCTTCTTCCCCTTACAGTTTTCAAAGAGGATGGGGAGCTTGCCAGACAGATCTTAGGAAGTGTGTTCTGTTGCATACGGACGGAAAATAGTTTTAATGCCACCTATAAATTAAATAATATAGTCAAAAAGAAAAACAAGGAGTGATGAGATGTAACCTTTAGGTGAAAACTGCTTTTCTCAAAGTAATCTATTTTATAACTTTGAAATGTTTAAAACGGAGTGAATTAGTCAGTCTGCAAGCATTCAAACAAATCAGCTGGGGTAATGACAGGACGCTAATCAGCAGCAGTTACCTAAAGAATGTGCTTTGTTTCTAGATTTGTGTTAGGAAAGGAGAGTGTATTCTTCCTCCACTGCTCCTTCTATTCTTCCTTTCACCTTAGAGTTGAAATCATAGTTATTCTGCCCCGTACTTCTTGATTTCTCATTTCACCTTGTGTCTTTGGGGCTATTTTAACTCATCAACAGAAGAGCTACTCTGTACCTGATAGACCAAATTAGAAGAAATGGTGTTTAGAGAGAGCGCTAATAGGTCTGTACCTCCTTGGCCATATATTTTCTTTGATAATGTTCCTATTACAACTTCATTAAAGATTTTATTTAAGAAAATCGTAAGTAGCTTCACATAATTGAGAAAAATATATTATGATTGTAGAATTGTGATTTTGTTTTTGTGTCTCTGTCTAGATTTTTGTGTTTGGGAAAAAAAAAAAAAAGAAAGTCAGCATGTGCTTTTGGGGACATGATGTTGTGGTAATACCACAACTGGAGCTCTGTTAGCCTTTGCTATTGCTGCACTGTAAGCTTCTAATAGAAATAAACCGTAGAAGAATAAATGTTATATTTTCTGCTACCACAAAAGAGGTCTAAAAAAAAAGAGAATTTTTTAAGAGTTTAATATAGGAAAAAAGTGCATTTATCTTTCTTCTAAAAACGAACCATTGTGAACGTATTACCAATAATCAGTTCTGGTTTCTGAGCTTAGAGTGTTTCTTTGTAGCATGGTTCACCTTTGAGTTGTGCTACGATACAATGCCAAGCTGTAATAAAGTCATATCAGGTGTTAAATTGGAGGACCCATGCTAAGACAGGGTTTGATAGTAATAATGAAAATTTATACAGCCGGATATCTGAACTTTTTTTCTTTTAATTCTGTGATCTCTCAAACTCCACTTGAACGATTTAGACAATTTTAAAAGGCAGAGGTTTTGTTCAGTAATACTGAAACCTGTGTTATAACAACATCTGATGTTATTCGTTGGTAAGATTGTCAGTAGTTATTCTTTGGCCATGAATTGGTGGTTGCATACAAAATCCAAAGTATAGTGTTATTGTTTTACAAAGAATAGTGATATCTGATGAAAACATTGTCATTTTCATGCCCCTGACTGTTTTTCATCCTCCCCCAGTAAGCTGTGTCAGGTAGTTGTTTATTTCTCTAGCTTTTCTTTTTTTCATGCTAGTATACAAGTATCCTTGCAATATTTTGTGGTTTTACTTTGCCTGTGTTGGATGGAGGTGAAGAAAACGAGAGGTGCTTGCAGGTGGTTTGTATGAAATAGCAGTTTGCAGGTTCTACTGTGTCTTCGTTTATTTAATATTCTCCCTTGTCAGCGTGAACTTGAGAACAGTTTGCTGGCAAGATCATCATATGGGCAGTCTGCTTATCTGAATACCTATGGAAGTCCCTATTCTTTTTCTCTGTCCCAGTAGACTTTCATCAGGAAAAACAGGTAGATCAGAAAGTGCTAAGCGTTAACTAAATAACTTGGACAATTTTGGCATAGTTATGAAATAGTGAGAAATACACTTCCTGCAAAGACTGAGTATTATTTGCTAGCTAATCGGAATTCTTTCTTTGGCTGTTTGGCTGCCCTGGGAGCCCAACATGAGCTTGTAACTGAGAGTTTTGAATTTCCATACCATGACAAAAATATCAGAAAATTATTCATTGACAGCAGGGAGAGGTTAGAGGACAGTGAGTCAACATTACTGTAGAATTAAAGATCCTGAAAGACCTGAGCTCCTCCCACTTTTTTCCCCCTGTTTTTCTGGAAATCTCGTCACTGAAATGTTTTATGGAAGTTCTGTGGTTTTGCCTTTGAGTGCTGGTGAGTTGATAGTATTGAATATTCAAGTACTTTCTGCAAAGCTACGAGTACTTAAAGACGTTATTGCATAATCTCTAATAGCAGTGAAAAAGCCAACTCAGGACTGGCTTTCTGGCCGACATCTTACAGCTAGTTTGTCAGATGCTGTTAAACAGCAACTCTGAAGTGTGTGTTATCTTTTGATCTTACCTCTGGTATTTGTTTTTCACAGTACGGTGTTGGTATAATTAGATTGCTATTTCATCCTGAGCAGCTCTCTCCTCATGCAGGTGCCTTTGTATTTTTGAAACGAGAAAGACCAAATACAAAAAAGGAAGCATTGACTGAAATGGCAATATCAAGTTCAAGTTACTGGAACATGTGTTTTTTATTCTGGAATAACTTTCTTCTAAAATTACAGTTCATCTAGCATGAAATCATCTTCACACTGATATTTGAATGCATGTTCATGATCACTTTTTTTCCCCCCAGAAAGGTCACTCATGAATCTTAGACATAAGCTAACAGTTCAGTTTTCCAGGTTTTTATGTTTTAGTAACTATTTCTTCCATATAAAACATGTTAGCCTTGCTGTTACATCAGCGAGCAAGGATGGAGAGATTAGCAAAAGAACTGAAGCTTGAGAAAGAAGAGCTTGAACGTCTGAAAGCTGAAGTCAATGGTATGGAGCATGATCTAATGCAGAGGCGACTTCGAAGAGTTAGCTGTACAACTGCAATTCCAACAGTAAGCAATTTGTTAGTATTTTAATTCAAGATGCAAATTTATTTCTTATGCTTTCATGAACTAGAGTATATTAGGCAAAATATTTTGGGGTTTAAAATCTTCAGTATTTGGGAATGATTTTTCTGTGAGTTCTTTGCTTGTAATAAGCCAGTTATAATTTAAGAAACATAATTTAAGATAAGTGTTCAGCTTTTTTAATGTTCACAACAGAATTTCTGAGACGTGTATGCATTTGCTCTTCTGGGCCACAGAACTGAATTATAGTTACTTTCCTCACAACATATAAAAGTGTACATATGAAAAAAAAGTCTAGTAAAAGAGCCTGAGCCATATAGAGCTTGGGTGTTCATGCAGCAGACATTCACATTTTTTGAAAAAATATTGCATTGTGTCAAGGTAATTTGCTGTGTGAGTAGTTCTGCGTCTCTTAGACGTTCCTCTTTCCTTGTGATATATGTTTAATGTGACAAGTAACTTCTCCATGGCAACATTGGCTCAAAAAGTTGTCATCTCTCTCTCTCCTTTTTTCCCCTGTTACATCTCCCTATCTCTGTAACGTCCCCCTACAAGGGACTCTAGCAAGGGCATCTATATGGCTCTGCAGCGATCCTGAAAAGACAGCTTATTTGACCAAAAACTAACTTCCACTGTGCAGTTTTTAGCCAGATCCATTCAGTCTTGTTCACTGTGTTGACATAAGCAGTGGGGACAGATGTGGGATGGAAAGGATGGTAAGGGTTGTTGGCTGCTTAAGTAGAGTTACTGCTGTATGTCTCACCCATCCCAGGTATTTAGGGCAGCATTTGTCAGGTATGTTCTATGATGTTGGGGTGCATCCTAAGATAGGATGTTAAGAGTTATTTCTCTATCTACGTTAATATTTGCTGCTGCTAGCAATAAGATCATTTTGTATCCCAGTAACCTAGACTTTCTTAATGATAAGTAAATATTTAGACTTACGTAGCTGATCCTTCTTGTAAGCATAATTATTGTCACGCAGCATTAAATGATTTACAGATACTGGGCTAGAAGTTCTGGTATACAGGAGCTCCTTGAAGTGATGGGAAGAAATTGGCTGCTAACTTTATTCAGTTATAATCAAATGATGCATTTAATGAGAACTGTAGTTCATTTTTTGTTTCCTGATAATCTTAAAGCAAACTTCTGGAGCAGCAGTCATCAATTCATACAGATTCTTATATTTCTGCACTTTGTCTGTAGTGGTAGTGCTAGGTGTGTAATAAACGTAGACACAACTGTGTCTTTTTACTAATGAATTTTACTATTACCTGATTTGTGCTTTGTTGTTGTTGTTTCCCCCTCACTTTCTCAAATGCCCGTGGAAGATGCTCTTTTTTTTGAAGGGAAGAAATTGGGACAGGGGATATAGCGTAATTGTGGATATTTTATTTGGCAGTTTGGCCTAATAAAGGAATTAACATAGACACAGCATTGCTATATCTGTGTTGCATATGATGCTGACTTTCCTACAATTGCTATTTTGGGTCGTTTCTTCCTAGCCTGAGGAAATGACCAGATTGAGAAGCCTCAACAGACAGCTCCAGATAAATGTTGACTGTACGCTGAAAGAAGTTGACCTCCTTCAATCTAGAGGTATAGACTTCATTGTTTTTGCAAAGCACAGTTTAAACACAGTACATGATTTAAAAAGAATAGTCCAAGAACAGTATCCATATTTAAGCAAAATTGAATTTTATCAATATCAACTTATTACTAAAAGATTTCTTTTTCAGTTACAACCTGATAACCTTGACTTGCTAACATTTTTGTTGGCAAAGTTAAAATATTTGTAAATGGTGGCTTAAAAGTAACTTTGTCAAGACTGTTGAGTCTAAAATACTACTTAGTAAAGATTCTTTTACTAGAGTCTTTAATCTGTCACGGACAAAAGCAACTGACAGAGCAACGCAGCCCAGAGGTATAGGTTGCAACCAAGAAGTTGGCAGATGAAAATCTACTTAAATCCTCTATTCTTGTGACAGAAAATGACACACACAATCAAGATAGAATACAAATGTATAATCCCCCTTTTTTACCAAGAATGTGTCTTACAAAAGGATTTGCATTCTCACATGTTTCTAAAGCAATACAGAGCGTTGAATTATCTTTTGAATTATGCTTCCTTACTTTTCTTCTGTTACTTTTCTGACAGGGAACTTTGACCCAAAAGCTGCATGCAACTTCTACGATAACATAGAGCCTGGTCCTGTTGTGCCACCAAAGCCATGTAAAAAAGGTAGGTCAGCAAACAAGCATCAAGTTGCCAAGTCTGCATTCAGAAAGTTTGTTTTAATATGAATAATAAGAATTAAAACTCTGTGGTGACAGGAAACATTTCATTTTGATTATTATATCTGTATATAAATGAAAACAGATAATTTTGATATAACAACAGTAATCCTATCTGCAGCTTATTTTCTGTCAGGATGTTTGAAATGAATTTTCTGATAATATGTTCTTTGAAATAATGTTGTTCATTATTAGAAATAGAGTTGAAAGTATACAAACCTCTTACACTTTATCTTGAGCTTTCTAATTGCATTTTTTTTGTTAAATACTTTGATTAAAAGTTCTACGTTAGGAGTTTTTCAGCTGCCTTCTAATATATTTTGTTGCGATTTTATAATTTAAAATTTGGGATGAATTGGTAACAGAAGCTTTAATTATATCTTAATTTGCCCGGTCGTGTTTTAGCTATTTTGTATGCAAAATGTGAATTTCGCAGTACCCCTGAAGTTTTTTAGTGTAGGAAGAACCTCAGACATTTTAGACCTAAGACAGTACATTTCCACACTGACGATGTGGGCCATTCAGAAATAGTGGAAGATGCATCTAAAGTGATATCAGTGTCCCACCTTTACAAGCTTTTTTTTTTTTTTTTCTTTTGATTTTCTGTGCTACTTGTAAAGTCTCTAGGATTCATATCCAGCTTAAGACACTTAAGCTATATGTGTGCTCAGGAGCTAAGTACTTTTGTTCAGTGAACGCTTAGTCAGTACAGCCTACAGTGATTCAATTCACCCTAACGTGGACACCTGGTGGCTGCACAGCTCAATAGCTCTCTGGACTCTGCTACATTTAGGGGTCATTTTGGAGCAGTCCTACTTTTTGTTTCAGGTATTTTGGACCCAGTTCTTTTTTCCTTTTAGTTTCTAAAGTCTGTTGAAAGAATTACTTTCAAATGCTAGTAAATATTTTTAAATAGTTTATATCTTTTTACTGAAATAGCCACTGTTGGATCCTGTGCTTCTAATGCAGAGAAGACAGTGGTCTCTTCTTTGTAAAATTTTGTGTGATAAGATTTATAGTATAGTGTCTTCTCTTACTGTAACTATCTAGTACTAAAGTTGTTAGTGGAAAAACTGCTCTGATAACAGTAGTCATGTACTCTGTTCGAAAAATCCAAATATTGTAAATAAATTCTGGTAAGTACTTCTCAAAGGTTTTGGAAACTGAATTTTGATTACATTTAAATAAATATTTTTCCCCTCTCATCTGAAGCCAGTGTTTCTCTGTTTGATTTTTCTGAAATAATATATGGAAATTGATAAGAAAAAAGAAGGCCCAGAACTGCTGTTCTTTCTACTTAGTATTAAAAAAAAAAAATTAGATGCGTTTCCTGCACAAGTGATAGTGTCCAGGAAAGGCAGTAGCATCAGGTGAGCAGGAGCAGTGGCATGAAGGCAGATGCATCCTGGATTCATGTTAAATTGCAGTGGTCATGTGGTAGGTTTAAGGCACTGCTACTTAATGATGTTTGAAGAGATTCTCCTAGTTACATTAGTCTATTAAATTTATTATTTCAGAGCAAGAAATAGTTGCAAGACTTACATGAAACAAGTGGGTTTATTGTCAATTAGAAAGACAGTGCCTTGTGAGCTTTTAAGAGTAGCTTCCAGGTTTTGTCTGTCAGCTTACTAGCGGTCAGTTTTAGGGCTGGTAGTATACTGTATCTTGTTTTGGTCTTTTAACAGGGAATCTTCAAATTCATTTTTTCTTAGAAAATTCAATTTCCTTAATATTCAACTATTGAAAGCAGGTGTGGGCAAACAAAGGTTTGTTCTGTGCTGCACGGTGGGGTAGTCAAGGTGAATGCAAACCTGTGCCTCCACTTTTTGCTCACTTAGGAATCTGTTTAGTCTAGGTCAAGAGCTACGCTAATGTGACTGCACAGCTTCTAGACTACAGGTGGCTTACATCTAAGCAAGGAGGTTCCATTTTTGTTGTGTATGTCTGTGAAGACAAACCTCACTGTTATTTGTGCTAACTTTGTCATCAGCCATCTGTTAGATGTCCGAGGAGATGATACTTAATAAAATAATGTGTGCACTTTGAATTACAAATTGCAATCCTTTTTTACAATGCAAATTCTCTTTAAGTAAGCTATATTTTACAGATGTTTGTTTAGCAGATGCGTATCTTTACCTTACCTTCTAGGTATGTGTTCTAATATTGTTTGGAATCTTAAAGTTTTTTAAAATGTCATAACTACTTTCACATCTTAGGAGTATTTCCACTTTTAGTAGACAGACTGAGGTCTGGAAGTGGTGGTAGCAGACATCAAAAAAACAGGTTTTCCCATAGGTTAATACCTAACGTATGATTACACACATACTGATTTTATGAATGAAAACAAGCTTAAGAGTACTGCTCCATCCCTCCTTCCCCCTGCCAAAGCCCCGAGGAAGTAAAAACAATCTTCTTGTTTTGAAACAAGCCTACCATTTTATTTTTATATTGTATTCTCTTCCACCTGGATAAATGCTAGAAAAGGATGTGGAGAACTGTTGTCTGTCAAACTGTTTGAAGGAACTAATTTAGAAAAAGCCTTTCACTTTGGATAGTGTGGAGTTTAAGATTTGATAAGAGAAACTGCTGTACTTAAACCTATGAACAGTCATCCCTTACCAGGGTGGTGCTGGAGTGCTAGTGACAAACTTTTCATTATATTTTAAACTTATTAAACCTTTAGCAGTATTAGTGACCTTGTAGTAATGACTGCTCTTAATTTCTGTTTTTAATCTAGCGTGATTATGTGACTTCTGTAGAAGTGAAATACTTCAAAGTTTTCTCCTAAAGAATTTCTAATCTAGTTTGTAAAATCTGAATATTTCGTTACCTACATAGAAAGGTTTCCAGATTCATTTTATCACTGAATGTTTAATGAGGCTGACAGTCCAGTCATACCTTACATATGATCCTTCTCTGTAAAATAAGAACAAGTATTTTTCTTTTTCTTTTTTTTTTTTTTTCCTTTAGAGCATCAGAACAGCTCCAAACAGACTCCACGGACTCAGCCAAGAGATGAAGACTTTGAAGGGGCTCCATGGAATTGTGATAGTTGCACCTTTCTAAATCATCCAGCACTAAATCGCTGTGAGCAGTGTGAAATGCCACGGTACACCTGAAAACGAATAAGGGGATGCATTGGGTTTAAAATAGGCTTTCAAGCCAACAGGTGTGAGAGAAGGAAATATGGGGAACCTTTCAGTCCATCTGCCCAGCCCTTGCCAATCAACAATCTTCATATTGCAAGGGATGGGGGAAATGTGTTAAGATGTTTCTGCTTGTGCCACACTAAAAACAAATAAATTAAGGATGAAATATTTTCTTATCCCATTGCAGTGAGCAAAGCAGAAAAGGATACCTGAAAATGTAAAAGGATTAATTTCTGGAAGAATGTATACAGGAAGGCAGATAAGTACTGGTATCTAGTCCTGTGGTTATAGATACTGCTTAGTGGCTCTAAAAAAAAAATTTTTTTTTTTGAATTATAGAACTCCTAGTAATGGTGTGAAATATTACAATTATCCAGAAAAAACCTGAAGAGCCAGAGTTGACTTACCTGGCCACAGCTAGCTGGAAAACAAAGGCTCCCTGTGCTTCTAGATTGTAAGCTACTGAAAAAGAAGACAGGTAAATGCAACCGTAAATTTTGTAACGTATAGAAAACAGGAGAAGGGTATTTGTAATTGCTGCTTTTTTTCAGGGTAAATTATGTCTACAAAAAAGTTGCTGTTTGAAATAGTGACCTAAGGTGACTAAATGAGATACTGTATGAGTGTCAGAGAGTATAACCAGAGGCGATTTTTACAATCCCTTTTGCTTGTACAGTGCTCACCTGACTGTATCAACACTGGTAATAAACTAAGAATGAATTCTACCATATTGTGGATGAAAATGCTGCTGCATGCTTTCATTAGGCCATTGTGTTTTAAAGCTAAAAGTATACAGCTTTTATATACAACAATCTTCTAAGACTGTGCTCTGTAGCAGTACAGTGAACATATGCCAAACGCAGACTACTCCAAATTCAGTTTGAAAGACTTGAACTCAGCCATGGTTATGTATGAGAAGTGTTTGAACTCTGTTCCTTAGGCCTTTTCAGCTTCCAATTTGTGAAGAATTCATGATGTTTACAGCACAGAAGGTACTTTGTGCCCCAGTCCCAAGTTAGCTGAAAAATAATTAATCAATTAGCTCTTCAGTAAAGATTTATTTGCACACTGTTAAAAAATGAGCCTGTATAAAAGAGCAGAGGGCAGATCTTGAAAAATTACACACTGCATTCTTTTTATTTTGGTCAGGAAATATTTGCTGTAGATTGAAGAACACAAAAGACTTGTGTCAACTGAAAATCATACTGGTACTTTTACGTCTATGATATACTGTATTATAAAGGTGATATTCAGTTTGTTTGAATGCTTCAGGTTGCTGTAATAAAGCACTCATTATTTGTGAAATCAAATTTGGGTTTGGGCAGCTGAATGATTATGTTATAAAACTGTGTGACTGAGTAGGATGTTCTTGCGTACTAGTCTGCAGTACAGTGCATTTGAATTTTTATGCTATGACTTTGTCCAGGTCCAGAGACACAACCAAGCCGATCCACTGAGTTATGGTAATTGACTTTGCAATTGTGAGGCAAAACGTGCTAGCTAAACCTCACCAGACAAGATTTAAACGTTGTAAATTGCTCTCAGCTCATGGCAGCCGCATCCATATGGTCAATTACCACAATTCACTTGACGTGTGATGACATATGAAGCTGTGGTAGGACAATCATGTTTCTAAATCCTTATTTAAAATCAAGCAGCGTTTGTAAGGGGTGGGTGGAGGAAAACTTATCTTGACTGTATTGCCAGTCTGGTGTCTTCTGTTCCTGCAGTTTATAAAGGTAGAAGTTTAGAGGAGAGAGGGGGGGGGGGGGAAAGAAGTGATCTTAGATGAGGAACTGATATTGTATCTGGCATTTTTTTCAATATGTTCTTGCACTAAGTGAAATTTCACCATAATTTGAAATAACCTAATTGATCTCCAGGAGTCAGTGAGCATCACTGATGAGCAAAACAAAGTCAAAGGCATCAGAGCCAATTTTCCTTGCTTCCTAATGATTTATGGTATTATAAAAGGAGCTCATCGTATGTGCAAGGGGGAAAAAAAACACCGTCCAAGTGAAGTTAGAAGACAAAAATTAATTTTGCTCGTGTAAGTGGACAATCTAACAAATCTGCACCAACTAGAAAACAGATGAGCAGAAACGCTGTATTTAGGATGAGCAGTACCGTTGCTGTTATCACCTGTATCATGAATACTTGATGCAATACCAGTAACTTCATGTCTTTTCTGTGGTGATGCCTTTGCCTTTGTATTATTTCAGTTTTCTATTCATTTGTACTTCTGTTGAATTTTTAGCAGCTTTAATTTTTGCTGGAATTACAAAAAAATAGCAAGTAAAATGACAGTCAGCAAATGGGAGTAGGTGATTCCTGTCAATAGAGTTGTCATATTCAGACAGGATAGATGCTGCTTTGGAAAACAAATTCATGCAGTCCAACAATTCTGTGAACTGTAATAATCATAAATGCATGGTTTCAGGTTTTATGGAGACCTATTAGTCTTAGTCATAGCTTTCACCAGTCAGAGGAAGACCAAAATGGCTGCCTGAGAGCAAGATACTTTTGGAAGACTAAGTGAGTGCCATTAGATTGCAGATGGTTTCCATCGTACCAATAATTTTAATTAAGCTTTTTGATTACTCTCATTTGTTGCTTGTATAGAAAAAAAAAACCCTTCTGTTGTATTCCTTTACTTGTAAATGCCCATATTCAGACATTAATAGTAAAAACTTTACATGGTGCTTGAATATGTTTGTTTGTTAGAATGTAAATTGTATTTTGAATATTGGATGATCCATTTCCTTTTGAAAGCAAGTGATGCCTTTCACACCCCAACTGAATTTTAGGTTATGCCAAAAAGGTTGGTTTGTGTAATGTTTATTGAACGCATATAAAACCCTAATGCCAACTGGCCTTTAAAATGCACTGTATTGTATAAAACGTGTGTGTGTGTGTGATCGTTGGGATGCTGATGCCATTGTGTTGAGTTAATGCACTACTTGTGTTTTCTTTTTCTCCCTAATGACTGAGCTTTCCCTCAACCATGCTACTAGGTTGGTAGAGTTCACAATTGACTTGGACATTCAGATATTCAAAATGATTTCACTGTTAACTGAAATTAATTTTATAAAGCTTATTTTATATTTACTGTGCTATTAAGATGAATTCCCTTTAATTATAGATTACTACTGTAGTTCTTTAAAAGTTTAGAGTGGGGCTTGTGGAAAATGATTCAGAGTATAGTAAACCAAAACAAATCTTGAACTTTGGATCTACTTTTAATTTGATGTAACTATTAGTCTTGTCTGGGTGAGGAGGAAAGGGGTGGGAAGTCAAGCAAAAGGAAATACTTTGTAAAATGTAGTCTTAGATCAGATTGAATTGTGTATCTGTGCGTCTGTGGTATGTGTGTGTTTTCCCTTGAAAAATGGGAGGTGTGGTGAAAAGGTGTAATAATTCTTAAAAGAGCTGGTCTCGGTAGTTTCTGATTATGATATGCTACTAAGTCACGTTTTTTTTTTTTTTTTTAAAAAAACTTTCAGTTATTTATCTGTCCCGGTGATACATCTCTCATTTAAATTTCTACAACATTTTTAATATTGATTGTAACCCTCCCCCGCCTTGAAACTGAAATAAAAATACTTTGAGTTAAAATGGGGACAAACCAAAATGAAAACAATAAAGAATGTTTTTTAAAAGAATGTGAGAATATTAAGTATGTTAAAAACAAGCTTGTCATCAGGGTGATATTTTATATTTTAAAATTCAGTGGTATACCCTAGAATGTGAAAATGACTTTCCTGACAAAAAGTGGACAGTTGGACATAGACAATTCATCAGCTCCTTTGGTACCACAACTTATGTGCTCTATGCTGCAGTGACTCTCCATCCCAGCAAGAAAGAAGACATGCACAAATAACACATCTCATAGTCAGTACTTTCTCTATGTGCTGCTGCATCTGTTTTGTTACAAAATGTCAACATTATTTGAAGTTGACCATGACCGAGTTTTGCCATATTTCTTCAGTTGGGGCTTTTTGTTGCTGTTTATGTCCATAAATATTAATGCCAATATTTTTCTTGTTTCTGAATAATCAGAAGTCAATGGAGTTAATGCAATATTATAATCTTGGATTTTCAGTACTTTTGAAACAGATTTTTTAAAAAACTGTGTTCTTGAGATTTATTTATTTATGGTGGCACCAGTGTATCTAATCCATATTTCCTGCTGTGTGAAACCCTGTTAATTTTTTTCATTAAAACAACAAGACACAATCTTGTTTAATCCTGTATATATGGTGTCTACATTCTAGATTTGTGTATGCTGTGAATGAACTTATCACTAAAAATGAAATTGTACAAAGGCATTCAGAGGCTGTGCATGCATGGTACCTCCAGAAAGTGCATACTCCGAGTTGCAGATTCCTGCAAAAATAAATTAATAAACTAAGCAAACATCACATCCTGCATTTGTTCTTGTATGTAGTAGGAGACCTTTTTTTAAAATAGTAGCCTTTTTTCTTTGATAATCAGATTGTTTCTAGTCTTTCACTTGGATCTGTAACTATAGCAAACGTGTGTCAGGCTTTTTGGGAGTTTTCTTTATGCTAGTCAATACAATTGTCATTAGCCAATCAATGAATATTGAACTGGGGTCCAAATCCTGTTTTTGTCAATGTGAACTGCTTGGAGGAGCAGGAGTCCTATTTAGATCGTGGATATTCTGTGTAGCATCTGGTGTAGAAACAGGACATAGGATGTCTATTGTGTGAAGCAGAGTTCATCACTTTTTCCCCCTATTTTTGAATGGAAAGCTCTTATTAAATGAATGTCTTTATACCTTAGAGCAGATGATCACCTTTTTGTTCTCACTTGCAAGCCTGCAGGCTTTCCTGCTTATCCTAGATAGTACTGAGCATCTGGATTTTGAAAGTAACATCCTATGCTATTACTCCTAACAAAAAGGCACTGCTTTGGGAAAGGATGGAGAATTTGAAATGCATAAATCAGTATGCAGACTGTATTCCATTATCCCATTTGTATCAGTTTACCGTACAGCTACAGAGGTTTCAAGTTTGTAGCTTGTAACAGCTGTATTTTGTTCACATGCTATTTCAGTCACTAAACAGATTCTGCTCTAACAAACCAATGCAATTTTGTTTTCAAACTTTTTGTCAGCAAGCATATAGGATTTAATTTTGCATGCCTTTTGCTAAATTGAATCAATTTCTATAAAAATTTCAGGGTATGTTTGCATTCTAATCAAACTTTGTTTTTTTTTTTTACTTTGGAAAATACTGCAATTCAAATATTTAAAATTGTTCTGTTTAAACATTTTTAAATATTTCAAAATGTTAAGCATCTTTGAATATACTAATGGAGAACATGCAATGCCAAAAGATACTAAATACAACATCTGACAGTAGCCACTGCTTTCCCCCTCTCCCCTCTCCTTTTTTTTCCCCTCTCTGAAGCTCTGAGGAAGTCTTTTCATAAGAGTTGCTTGGTTTTGATAGGACTGTGCCATGTCTCAAAGCTGAGAAGTTTGGAGAGGTGATTTGTCTTGATCTGGTAAGTATTCTAGAAATTAAGTTTCTGTTCTTCTAGTTTTTCCAGATGATGTACAGGGTTAGGTAAGTATTGCATTTTCTTTAATTGCACTCTCTCTGAGTATAAATACACATTTAGGAAGGAGTTGATTTGGATAATTAATTTCATCTAATAGTTGAAAATCATTGCATGTTAAATAAGTTAGCTAAACTTCTGTAGAGACTATGCAAAGTTGTTGGAGAAGGGGCAATGTTAATTTTTAGATTGCAGGCTTATGATTGTGCCATGTTCTAGTTTTGACAGCAAAAATTGGGTCAGACCAGCCAAAGCCTCCCATAGGAGTGACAGTGCTTTATTTTACCAAATATTCCATCTTTCAAGAAAGCAGTAGTCTTTTATTAAAATTACCTGCAGAGTGGAATTTTGAGGATGTATTTCCTCTCATTTTCTTTCCAGTTAGTCAAGGCCTTACAACATTCTAGGTATTTGCTGATTTCACAAATTTGGTTCTGCAGATTTTGATAGGTTAATTTTTTCTTCTTTATTCCCATGCCGTTAAGACCTTTTTGAAGTTGAGCCAAACCTAACAAGGGAGTATTTAAAAACAAAAACAAATTACTACTTTAAAAACAATCCCCCCATGAATGAAACACATGCAACACAGGTACTATCTGACTGATGGGAAGCTTCATTATTTTGGAAATGTTTTAGGAAAAAAGTTCTTCTGGAAGAGATGCAGTAGTCTAGAAAAAAAGATTTTGCTAGCTAAGCGAGGTTATCGTAAGTCTAAAAGGCATATTCTGTTTCCAAACTTAAATTGCTTATCAATATTTTGCATAACAATTGGTACCAAGTTCTGGCATTAGTTACCAGAAGACCGGAAGTAGCACTGTGCCTGAAACTGCTAGTGGCTGACTTCTCAGCTGAAACGAGGTGCGTGGCATCTTTGGAAATATATGTGTATGAGTGCCAAACAGCTATATGCTGTTGGCATATATATGATGCCAACATATATATGATATGTTGACAGCTATATGATAGGATCTATCCTGAAAAATAATCCTCATTGCTGAAATGTTATTTTGAGAAGTTATTCCCTCAGGAATAACGGCTGATGGAATTTCTATCCCAGTGCAACAGCAGCTTTTCACATAAATCTGTGGTGCAGTGTTGCATCTCCTGTCCCCTCTGCTCCTCCCCACCTCCTGCCTCCTAAAGCCTTTCGGAAAGGGGAGAATGGGTTAGCTGTACCAATGGGGGGTTTTTTTGTTTGTTTTTTGCTAGTTAATTCCCAGGTTTGGAACAAAAAAATTTCTTTTACTTTCTTTATTTTTTTCTTCTTTCTCTAGTGGGACTGAGGTATAAAACCCTATCACTTGAGGTTCTTTACAGTGAGTTTTGGGTTTGTTTGTTTGTTTTTTTTTTTCTTTGGTGGTTCTTTTTTAAAATCGTAGTAAGGAATACTCCTATTCTAGTTAGAGGTTCATTGACCATTCAAATCTGAACTAAGTATTTTCAATATTTAGAATGGTGAAGCAATAGTTACTTTTCCTTCTCTTTCTTTTTGATCCACCTGGAGTAGTAACAATGCTGAGGATTCCTGTGGTACTGCAGATCACCACCCTCAGCAGACTTTGTGTCCTGGTGTGTTCTTGAAATACACCCTCCCCTCCTAGGAATCCTATGGAATTGACCTATTATATTGGTACTGTCTCCGCCATTACATGGGATGTGATCCAGCTGGGATGAGGGATAGAAAAAAAGAGAAAGCTATCTTTCAAGGGTTGTTTTCCTGTAGTGTTTTGTTTTTTGTTTTGTTTTGTTTTTCTGATGCAATTTCCCAGTAACAGAATCATTCCCATCACAAACTAATAACTATGCCTTGTCCATTGGCAGCAGAGACTTTGCAAGATGCTGTATGCAAGAGGGTTGAAGCTAAGCACATCTTGATGGATGTGCTAGAGTACACGTGTATTTTGTTCCTCACTTCAGCATAACTCTCTTAAATCTGAGCCCAGTGCCTCAGCTCTCTCTTTAAAAACCTGCTACCATAGGATTTTTCTTACATGCTTAGCAGAAACCCTTGGGTGTTGTATGTTATAACTGGCTTTACAGGGAAACTACAGCAAAAGAGATGTGGGTCAAAGAAAAGGGTTGAGAGATTCCTTCATCCTTTGACAAGACTTAATTGTCAGAGAGGCTAGGTCTCACTATTGGGTTATGGAAAATTAGTTTATATTAGGACCAAAACCTTATATCTTCAATACTTGTAGAAGATTAGTGTGGAAGGAATACCATGTCTCCAGCAAGGAGACTAAGAAGTCTCTGCATGAAGCTGTAAAATGTAAGTGTATAAAAGTTCTTCAGCCTTGAGAAAATAAGGAGTTTTGTCCTGTGTATTTAAAGTATGAATTTCATTGGCTATGTTGATTTCTGCCGTTCATGGAAAGCACTTGTTTAGCCAGGAGCAAAAAAATGAGTCTGAATAAAGCTGCATCTACAAAATCTTAAATAAATTGTTCTTGCTTCATATTTGTAAATGTGCTTAGAGCTCAGAGCAGGCTCCTAGCCAATAAGGTCATTTATACTGTTACTGAAACCTTGCAACTGATCCCACAGTAATGTGAAAAGTACTTAACTAGAAGCTTAGAGAAACGGGGAAGGAAAGCCACCAAATCAGATAAGTGGAACTTTATTTATTAAAGTCTAAGCTTAGAAAACCCTTTAGTTTACAAAAATAGATGAATTCCAAGGACTTTTTTTTTTTTTTTTTTTTGAACCAGGTTAGGGCTGGATATTTCCAGGAAATTCAACTGTCTCCTTTATCACGTATGATTTTTTCAGGGAAAAGTTGGGCTTTTTGGGCTGGTTTAAGAACATATTGCCGTCTCTTTTACCCCAGGATAGATATAGGTAGTGTTATCTGGTAGACTAAACAGGGACTTGAAGCATGTAAATCAAATTTTTTTTTTTTCTTTCTTTCAAATTCTCTACTTTTCCAGTGTTTTGAGAACTCATGATTTGAATATTGTGTCACTGAAGCTGATGGAAACCACTATCCACCATGGCGGCAAGATCAAACCTGTGATGAATGTCTCTAAAGCTTGTGGAGAGATACAGCAAGTTACTCTGATAAGTTGCTCTCAAGGATGTGACAAGAGAAAAAAAGGAAAGAGCAGGGAAAACCAATGCCTCTTTCACCTTGCTAACTAGTCAGACTGCATTCCTCAATAGTAGTAAGGGCTACCAATAAATCTGATTTTCTACCCAGTGGAGGTACTCTACCAGCCGTCCAAGTTGGACCAACCTAAAATTACCTGCCTAGAGATAAACAGGATAAATAGTTGTGTTCACAATTTCTCAATGATTTTGTAGCGCCTATGGCATACCCTTGACACTGTAATCTTCCTTCCTAGCCTCAGGACTATCTTAAGTGGGAAATGGAAAGGAAAATGGCCCGTTTGAGCCTTTCCTTGTTGTAGGCCTGGCTGGGCTTGTTTTCTTTGCAAGAGGCAATGCATTTAGAGCATGAATGAATCCTGCTTTTGTCATTATCAGTTATTTGGGATAGTTGGTATTCAGCACAAAATACCCTAGAGAGGATCTGTTTGGGTTGGAGGCAAAATCAAACAGACCTTGCAGGGGGCACCTAAGGAAGGCAGGAAGTGGAAGGGCCAACATTTGACTGCTGTAGAAGGCCGATTTTAAACTGTACAAAGGTTTGTTACGAGGCTATATTTTTCCCTCGTGTAAGTGCTAAAGGAGCATTTTTTATAAAGCTTTGATGGTGGTGCCTGATTGGAAATTTGTCATATATATTTAGTAAATCTATAAAGTTGAAAGAAAATTGGGGGGGGGGGGGGAGGGATGCCAAGGGTATTAAGTAGAAGGATCAATTCTGGAGAAAGTTACTCATGAAGTTCCTCAAGGAATGATCAGGAGCATGTTCTTGTCTTAAAGTATTTTTGTGCTTGACCTTGCCTGAAGAAGTAAGTGTATGCTAATGACAGGACATTCTGTCAATGCAGTGGAGTAAGATATCGTTTGGGAGGAAGCAGATACCCATGAAGACATACAATGTTTGTATTATTCAGTGTTATCCTATTTCCAAGTATATGATCTGTACCGAAGGGCAGAAATGCACATTATTTTTTAAGTGGGATGTTTATCAAATGGAGATGACTGAGGAGAAGGATCTAAGATGGTTATTGATCTGCCTGACTGGAAGCCCATTCATCTAGAAATGCGATGCTGCCATGAAAAAGATCACCTAGGGTAGGTTTCAGTCATAGTTTTTTTCAGGAGAGACAGAGCCTGTCATTATGATAAAGCAACGCTGAGTTATTTAGAATGCTTGTGCAGTTATCTGTTAAACAGAAAAGAGAAAAATCAAACTGAAAGCAGTGCAACGGTGATAAATGAATGGGCTAAAAGAAAGACACCAGGGAGGAAGGACAAAAGGGTAAAAAATGGCCTCTCTGTACCTTTCATATAGCATTGTTTTCTGCACAGAAGGTGCTCTCAGTTGTGGTGCGGTGTGGACACACGCCTAAGCAGGCTTGCATTCAGCCTGGAGCTTTTTGCATTGGTTTCTGAATTACCTTGCAGATCTAATTTATAAGGTGCCAGTATTGCTCTGGAGGTGCACTTTCTAGCTTCACACACTGCCACTCTCCTCAGTTGATAATTAAAATTAATTTCTGGGTAAGAGCCGCCTTGACTTGCCTTGTGCAATCCTGACAGCAGGGTGTGGTAAACTCTTCACATAAACTATTGGTTTAACAAAGCCAGGATACATGGGCCACAGAAAAATCCTGGAAAATGTGTTTATGCAGTCCAGTGTCTGCATATAATGGTTTATTTCTGATGCTTCGTGAATCCCTGCACTGGGAAGCCAAGCACATATGGCACAAGTAGAATGCTTTTGACATGTACAGCTGCAGACTCATAACTGACAGAAGGTAAGAGATCTCTGCCTTGTGATTATTTCTAAGTTAACTGCTACAGGAGTGTTTTGTGCAGCTGTCTGTTGCAAAGTGACTGCCTGCTGTCACATCTCAGCCATGATATACAGCATATTGACTGGCAGAAGAGAAATCATCCTCACTCCGCTCTAGCATCGTTTCGTGTGCACCAGCTTGTAAAACACAGCATAGTGGCAAGAACTGTAGCTACTAAGTGTGCAAAACCAGCATTTAACTCCCCCCCCCCCAAAAAAAAAACAAAAAAAACTGCAGGGCAAAACTCCTTGTAAACTAAATCTTTGTGAGCAATGACTGCCTAGATGTAGTGACTGATGCAGCAGAAGGCAAGACAAGCACAGTTCAGTCTGCTCCAGGGTCCCCCATGAGCGTTCAGCTGACCTGGGTAGAATCAACTCATGGTTCCATCAATTTTAATGAAGGCTTGCCTGGTTTATTCACACAAGTGCAACAGAAAGCTGCAACTTCTAGTGACAATGTTATGGGCAGTGATTAAGCCTACAAGCTAAAGCACTGTGATCTGAAACTAAAGGCCACTTAAGGTCATCGCTTAAGGTAGCGTGAAGCATTTGTTTGGCTGCTCTCTGTTAATTTGAAAAGTTAACTACAGCAGCTTCTGTCTGCCAGATCTACAGCTGCGCATCTCAAGCATTAGCACGAAAAAAGGTGGTGAAACTAAGTTTTAGATGACGCTTCAAAGATGAGTAAGACATAGCAGGCACAGCAGCTGTTCTTATTGCATTTGCATCTTTTGTTATCTGCCACACTGTTACCCTGAATTAAGGCACAGAGGATCTCCCTGTTCCACAGTGGCCCTTTTCTGGGGCCGTGCACAGGGCTGGGGGTAACCTCAAAACCAAAAAAAATCAGAAGTAAAGATACAAACTGTTCTTACAAGAAGACTGTAAGCCAGAGTTGGCACTGGATTGCAAAACTCACACAGTTGGCCCTTGGCTCCCATGGAAGCACTAAGAATTTCTGCGCTCTTGTGTATGTCTGTGGCCAGATGTGTATATAGGACTTTTTCTAGGGATAGGTTTCCTCTTGTGAGTTTTCCGTAGCTTTCTGTTGCAAGTTTTCAGCTTTTCAGAAATAATAATATAATGCAATTTTGGAAATGCCATCATCCAGATATAAACACTGTCTAAAATGTAAAAGTCTATTGCGTGAGTATTTGTGTACTGTATTTTTGAATACAATCATTTTAAAAGCTGAGCTTTCTTCAGAAGGATGAGCATATCTTGGTAAGATGCAGAACAGTAACATTCTCTCCAAAGCACTAAAATTAAATATTGTGCAAAGGGGTCCGTTAAAAGCTGTACCCATGGCATGTCTCTCCTGATCCTTTAGTAGGTCTCTGTCCTAGTACCCAGCAATGAGAGTCCCTGTAGATGTGCTTGCCCCAGACCCAGGGAAGGAATTGCCTTAGAGTGGTCTTGGTGCTGCTTTCGGGGAAGGGAAAAAGCATTTGCTGGTGCACAGGTTTGTGCCACTGGATACTGAAGCAAACATGCAGCTACTGTAGCAGACAGCAAAATATTTGATAAGATGCTCTTTGTTTAGGTGAAACACAGATGTCCACTTATTTATGGTAAATCAGATTTTAATTTTTAATGAAAAGAAAAATAGAATACTGTACAAAATGTGAACGTCAGCTGAGCGCTAAATTAACAGCAGGGGAAATATTCAAATCCGTGGTAGTTTCAGAACATTAACTACCAAGAAAAAAAACAACAACAAATATTGCTAATGCTACTTCTAGAATAAGATGCTTTTCATAAAGATGATAACTTGTAATAGCCGCAACTGCATCCTCCGACTTGGTTCTTATTTGATTCTCTCCGTATCCTGAAGCTACAAGGAAACTTGTGCTTTCAGCCTTCACAGGGCCCAGTACAGAATTATAGCCCGGTTTAGGTACTTTAACTCGGTAAGATTCTGTGAGGAATCATTTCTAAAGGTACATACCAATTCCAGTATTACTTCTACATTATGTTTGACATAGCTTGTCTGTGTTTCTGTAAAATTCAGCTAAAGACAGCTGGTTCTAGTCTACAGGCATTTTGTTTTTGTTTTTAACCAAACTCTTACAAAGTAATTTCTAAACTCCCTGTCACTTACCATCATAAAAATGAGGGCTGAAAACTTTACTCAGCACAGTCACTGTTTTACTGCTTGTGGTTTTGGTTATTGCTTCTGATTTCTTTATGCCTTCTCTCCCACTCGCGAACAAAAATCGGGAAATATCAGAGGCTATTCACAGAGCTTTACTCAGAAAAACACGACTGATTTGATACTAGTTAACACTAATCATATAAACGAAGACTTCGAAATCTGGTGGCCAGGGTAGATACAGAGAGGTAGGTAATCATGCCCATCTTCTGTGAATTGCTCAAATGTTAGTAAATTTGCATGTTATATTATTGACATGCTTTTTTTTTTTTTTTTAGCAGATAGTGGAAATTTTGGGGGGATAACTGAATAAAATGCATCTATTCTGAAGCTTTTTCCATAATGCTTGAAACTTCAAAATGGATAAAAATGTGTAGCTTATATATTATGCTTACAAAAATGGGCAGGGAGGAAAGACTACAAAAAACAAGAAGGAAATTTTCCATCATTTTCAGCAAAAGTACAGCAATGCTTGTGGTGATGACCTTTTTCATTCTTCACTCTTTCTTTGCCATGACAGTCATTTGTTTACAGCCATATTCTCTGCTAATATGTTAAAATAAGTTGAGAAAGTTCCATATGTGTTTCTCCCATGACTTATCCCCACTTTTCTGATGCCGGGGTCATAGTGTTACTCTAGTAAAGCATGGTCCGTGGAACTAATGCAGTCATCTGGATTTTAAAATTGAAAAAAAAAATGTAGAAATTTTATTTTATTTTTATTTATTTTATTTTATTATATATATTTTATTTGCCTTTTATTTTACTTTATTTTTCCACTGGAGTCACCTATTGTAAAAATAATTACACTTCTCAGCTTTCTCTGGGCAGCTTTTTCAGACCAGGAACAAAGCGTGAGTAATTCTTAAGTTACAAAATATCAGAAAACTATCTTATCAGTTTTACTTATAAGACAAATGACTGATTCAAACCCAGATTTCAGGAAGGATGGTTTGTTAAGAATTCTAAGATAATTAAAGCAAATCTATTCACTGTTCCTGTGTAAATTTATCTACTTTTATGCAATTTCAATCATGCCACTCCAACAGCAGAGGTGTACTAAGCCAAGCAGCTCACTCCAGCAACAAGGAGTGATCTCTCATGAAAGCCTGGGCAGCAAGCTGCGTGACATTCACCTGCCACAGCCTCCGCTGGTCTCTTCTCAGGCTTTGTGGATCCTAATGGTTTGATCTTTACACATTTTTACTCTGACTGCTTTAACAATGTAATTGCTTTTATCTAACATCAGCCTTGCTCTCGCTGCTCCTTTCTAATCTTTCTTTTCCTCCTTCCATTCCTTACTCTCTGCTGATCCATGGGATGTGCATGTGTGCTGAAAGGCTCTGCAGAACAATAGTGACCTTAAACGCTACCAAGTGCTTTGCTGAGCTAAGACTTTGAGTTATGCGAGTAGCAATATTTTGAAAGGTGAGAACATTTAATGGAATATTTCCATTCTATGAAGGCACCATCCTGGGAGTGTTTGCGCATCCTGGGGAGTGTGTCAACTGAGTAACTCATGGGCTCTATCCTTCTACTCTCTTGAGCAGTCCCCCCTCCCTGGGACTCTGTGCCAGCGACTGCGAGCCGTGGAGCTCTCACGCTGCCTTGTCTTTTCATTCTTTGGAGCTTAAGGTAGTATGTCTGCACTCTCCCATTGTGCACCTACAAAGCTATAACAAGAGGTGGTCCTTGCTTCGTCCTTATTCACATATATGTGTCCAGCTGATGTCATTTTTTCTTTCGTTTGAGTTGATAAAGCAGTGAGCTAGATCTATACATTGTGTAGAAGCATTCACAGTGTCAAAATTAATCAGTATATTATAGATGCAATCATAAACAGCTGTTTAGGTGCACAGTCTTTGTAAAATCTGTGTGTTCACATGCTGTGCCTCTTTACTACAGGTTACTTATAGGAGAGGGAGAGAGGGAAAGACAAGGAAAGAATCATGACAAACTGAGTAGCCCACCTGATAAAAGCTACGATATTTTTCAACAATTTGCCTTTCACCTTGTCCAAATGCTATTGATAGCTTTGTTCTTGCTGGTGCTCATAGGAGCAGTTAAATGCAATTACATGGTAAACTGAAAGCAGCATGGATTTCAGTATCTCCCTTTGCCTTCTGCTAAACCTCATGAGAGTCTGAGATAATAAATGAAAAATAGTACAACCTTGCAGTTGTTGCTTTACCATTCTGCTCAGCAGCTGCTGGCTGTGCTAGCCATTCATTTCCCTCTAAACATCCCACAACTCTTCTTTCAGCCTGTGATTCTCCTCATTCAGCTGCTGAGTAACTTCTCTTAGTCTCCTGGATTCACCTCTTGAAAAAATCTCTTTGTGCAGGGCTGGTTCATAAGTCTCTAGTGGAAGGTATCTCTCGATCAACCTGTTGATCTTTATTTGAAGGGGGGGGGGGGAAAGCCATATTAGTTTGTGCACCTAAGGCAGATATGCTTAGCATGGGATACTATATTTAAAAAGGGGGTGTAATATGTGTAAGGAAGGATAAATGATGAAGTAATACATAAAAAAAAAAAAAAAAAGAGAGAAAGAGAGAGAAAGAGAGAGAGACAAAGATAGGGGAAGGAAGAGCTATCTTTTAACTTTGTTCTAAAGTAGGATCCATCTCTTTTTTGGGTGTTACTTTTAACAGAGGGCCAATTTAACCACATTTCAGTGTAATTCTTGGTACAAGATTGTGGCTCAGGTTATATGGTAAGAGGCTTGTCTCCACGTACAGGAAGGAGCACCGAGATGCACAGGCAGTTAGGGGGACCCCAATCACCCGGTCAGACCCAGCCCCTGCCCGTGCTGTCCCAGGAGGGTGATCAGCCCCTGGACTGGAGGAACATCTGTCACCACAGGTCCCTGGAAAGGTTCCCGGGGCTCCGCACAGATCGAGGGGGCACCACCTACAGGGAGATGGGGCACGTGAGGGGGCGTAGGGGAGAGCGATTTGGGACTGCACAAGACTTATTATGGGATGTTTAGGGGAGGTGGGGAAAGTGAAGGATCAAGGTGGTTTGGGGAGGAGCAAGCGTGGGAGAACAGAGGGATAAAAGGAGCTGGCTGTGTGTAAACAGGGGCTGGTCAATGCACTTGTCTGGCCATGCCTTGTGCCTGATGAGCACAACCTGTCCTGTCGTCTTAGTTACCATTTCTAGCTATCTTCCTGGGTGACGGACTTCCTAGTCTGTGAGTGTGTGTCTGTGTAGGTCTAAGTGCCAGCAACTGGAATTGGACCATGGGTCTTAGGGGCCTGTGAGTCTGAGGTGGAGCAGCTGCAGCAAGTGAGGGTGCATGTGCCAGTGTCTGATTCCTGCTCACCACCTATATATTTGCTAGCAAAGATGGCTTAAAAGGGCAAATAGATGCCAGAAGGTCTGTGAGTTGGCTACTAGAGGGACAGGTGAATGTGATGTGTGTGTGTGTGTGTGTGTGTGTGTGTGTGTCCTTCCCCAAGCCCACTACTGGAGAAACTGCGAGGTCTGGGAGTTCCCTGAGAGGTGTGTGTGAGCATGTGCACGTGTCTGTCTCTCTGTCTATGGGAGGCAACAGCATATGAGAGGACCAAGGGCCAGCTACTGTGTAGACTGAATGTCTAAACCCAGCTGCTGGAGGGAGGTATAGTGTGTGTCTATGTGTGCACATGCATGTGCGCCATGTGTTCATGTGTGTGAGGGGTCTGTACAGGCAGCCGGAGTGGGGCTGGGGGCAGTGGGGGCTTGTATGTCCAGATGGCAGCAATTGGGGAGAGAGAGGGTCCGGGGCCAGCTGCTAGACAGACCAACTGTCTAAGCCTGGCAACTGGAAGTATCCGCTTTGTATAAGTACATATACATTTTCCACTCACTCTCAACCAAAGAGGGGAATGGGATGAGGCTGCTGGTGCTGTTTGTGCGAGTGCTGTGTTTTCGGTCTGTCTCGATCTGTGTGGCCAGCTGTATATACCTATGTGTTGCATATATGTTTGTGTATGTGCCGCTTGGGCATACATGCTCAGCATCGCTACTGGTTGGATGTGGGGGCATGGGGCTGCAGCTCGCCTCTGTCAAGGCAGCTCCTAGCAGCTGGCATTTCGAAGCAAGAGAAATATGTCTTGGAAGTTACTGTAGCTGAGGAGAGCACAGCATATAAAAACAGGAAATAGGCATAATAATAAGAGTGACAACCGAGTAATAGCAGGACATTACGCTAAATATGGCTAAACTGTTTAAATGTACTCTGGCTGTGACACAAATCATCTATTCAGCAAGGAGGGAAATATTTATATTTTCATGACCTATAAAAATTCCCACATGGTGTTGCCTGGCTTTAAAAATGAAAGCAATTTTATTAAAGCAATAAATGAGGAGTTTGTAGACGTTTCCTAAAAGCTTTCAGAGCTGTTCCTTAAAACTGGAAGTGAAAGATAACCACTGTGCGTGAATCTACGCAAGCTGATCCTCTAGTCCCAACAGCCTTAGAAGTAGTATGTGCATTGCTTCTGGGAGAGGCAGGAAAGATGGAAAGACAAGTGAGTTATCTGCCATAGCTCAAGGCTGCAATGAATGACATGTCAAAGGCATGCAAAAGCTGGCATATTTTGGCCTCTATATCCTGTGTGGTTCCTAGATGCCAATTATACAAGGGGTACATCCAACCCAAGAACATACGAACTACTCCAGAGTTGCATTTCCTTCCCTCTGATGTTCTCCACAAAAGTCCACAGCAAGAGTAGGGGGAAAAAAAATCAAAGATAGAAATAGCAATTAGATTTTGTGCTAACGTGCTATTCAGCAAAGTCTCTTGGGTTTCTTCTCTCCCTCCCTCCCTCTCTCCCTCCCTCCCTCTCTCTCTCTCTCTTTTTTTTACTAGGTTGTCTCAATTATATGTATTTCAATAAAATGAACAAAGTTGTGGATGTATGCCACTGCAGAAAAGAAAGAGGAAATGCCTACCAGCAGCATTGCTTCCTACCAATTTGCTGCTGGAGTATTAAAGGTGAACTGTGATCAATAAGGACATGGACTGGATGAATCTCTCATCTTCTCCTTGACACTCATTGCTGCCTAACAATGAAAGCATTCAATTGGCATTATAGCATTTACTACCAAGGAAATGTTACTAATTTCCAGAAATATTTTGTTAACCTTAGTTATATTTTCATTCTTCGTATTACACTTTGATTCAAGTTTAATCCCTTTCCTTTTTTTTTTTTTGTTTGCTTATATCCTCCTTATTTTCTCATGCTATCTGGTAGACAAAACTCTGTGGCTGTTCCAAGTGTTCGTACTGTAGATCAACTTCAGTGCTAACCCTGAGCCTGCAGCAGCTTGACAGTTAAAGACTATTTTTATCTCATGATTTCCTAACATTGCCATCTGTTGAATGAGAGTTTAGATTACCTGCTTCCAAAACATTTCTCTTTTTCATCCCAGGTTTGCCAGTCCTCTTTTGCACAAGGATCTTAGCTGTATAGCTGTTCACTACCTCAGCACTAATTCCATTTCTCATCGAAGTTTGTTCATTACTTACTAAAGAAAAGTGCAAGAAAACATCATCTGAAAGAATGAATAAGTTAACCAATGTTGCATATAACAACAGACTTTTTTGCATCTGCTTTCAATATTTTTTTGCAATAAATTGTATTAAACAGACTTTGCTTTTGCCTCTCTCCATTATATCACCTTGATTTATTTTCTTCCCAATCGGATTGGGTGCAAACTGTCATTGAGTTTATGTTATTATAGTTTAGAGGTTATATTTTTCAGACATAAGCCAAATTAAATGTTCTACCAATAAGTAAAACTGATTTTGGACATATTCTCATACAAAACGGTGGTGAAGATGTAATAAATATCTTCCAGACTCCACAGGATCTATGTTCTAGATCATGTTAACTCATGTATAAGGGCACATTTACATGAAAAAGAGAGGTAAGAGGAGGACCACAGCTATGGACTACTGTAAAAAGTAAATAGTCCATGCACAGGTGCTGCAGAATGACTGTACCAGTTGCAGCTGTTACACGTCTGAGGTTACAGGCCCCATAACTGATCTGGACGTCAGCTAAAGACTGACTGCACTGCTGCTGAAGAAACAAACAGAGCATTAGGATGTGGTAACATCTTCATCTGCTACTGCTACTTTATCTGTCACTTCTGGAACGATCATCTGAGTATACCTTAAACCACAAATGTATGTGATCAGGAAACGAGACATGCCCCAGATCAATGAGAGTCAGGAGACCACAGTTTTGTAGAGGAACATCTATGCTCTTTCTCACAGAGGCAGTAATTGGAAGATTGAGATAAATGACAGAGACGGGTAATATGCGAGGGTTGTTTTGTTTTTCTATAGATTAAACAAACCTAGTGACATTAAAGGTGATTGATATTCATCTCACCTAAGTTTAGACAGTCATATGGCTGAAGACTGTATCTGAACTACTCGCTTTGGGTACCTTTTAAAATCGACAGAAGTACGCACTTCTAGAGTGGGATACATCTAGCCTGTTTTGGTGGTGTCCTGTAGAATAAAATACATTGCATCCTAAAAAAATCTATTTCCCTTTGCAAATAGAAAAAAAAGACACCTAACTTTAATCAGTTGAATCCTATCTTAATACTAAATTATATTCCTATTATCCTAGGCTATCTCTTTAAGGCATATAACATTATTTATTGACGAACACTTACAGTGAATGTATAAACAGAGAAAACAGTGAGGCAGATGAAAAGGGGTCCATTCTTAGAATTTCTGGATGTTGTTTTTGTATTTTCAGTTGCCAAAATTCTAAGTGCAACTGCTTGCTTATTAAGATAATCATAATAGTAAATTATTTTTCCACTTAATCTGTGAGATCAAAGAAATAATGGCAACATGGTGATACCAAACCTTTTCTTGTAGCCGTCCTTGTGTATAACCACTCCCCTGCAGATGATATTTTTTTCCTGTGCTCAGTTCAGTCATTGATCTATTGTGAGATAGAAAAGAGGGGAGAATAAGATTAGGGACAACTGTATTTTTGGTTTTGATATGTCTTCAAGAAAAAAAAGGCACTCTACATCCTAGCTGTCTTCCTTCCTCTCATGTTTAAATGCCGTTCGTTTAAAAGAAACCTTGCAGAAAGGCCATTTTTCATGTTTACCCCAGACACATTGTACAACTGAGACCAGAAAAGAGGCTGTCAAAATACAATCAATTTTACCTTCTTTTTCAGTCACTCGCATTCTATGGAAATGAGAAACTGCTTTTCCAGGTGCTGCTGATTTTCAAGTGATGCCTGTGTTCAGAGCTGATTAGAAAGCTCCAAGCTCCTGGCCGACAGTGTTAGCAGCGGTGTGGATGGACCCTTATGTGATTCTGTCTATTTTTTGGAGAAATGGAATAAGAAACACCTGATTTCATTAGAATTCTTTAAAGATCATGTAATATAAACTCATTATTCTACAAATAAACTAAGGCTTTGTAAACATGAAAAACTGAGTTTGGCTAATGTTAAAGAACAGAAGCAGATAATATGCTGAAACTTTCCAGCTACGCAACGCAAAGCAAACTGCCACTCAGTGGAAGAAATATTTAGTGAGCCGTCCCCAGCAGATAGAAAAAAAGCTTTCAAGCCATATGCATTTTACAGCTAAGACTAGAAGTGGCAGGCAAGCTCAGCTCACAGTAGGAATAGAGTAACCTTGTTTTCTTAGTCTAGCACATTGAGTATAGGATCTTTGGTTTTCCGCTATTTGAAAAATCAGAAATGAAACGTCTATATCAGATTAAGATATCACATGCATATGACACTGTAGGAAGAGCCAGAACCTAAATTAAGGCTTTCAATTTCATCCTCTCACTGAAAACCCTATTACTTCCCCCCGCCTCCTTTTTTTGTTTAAATGTTTAAAAAAATGGTAAAGAGGCCTGGTGTGCTGCTGATGTCCGTAACACTGCAGAGCCTAAGTCTTAGGGTGCACCAAGAGCACCATCAAAAATTTGATGTCATAAATGACAGTTTTATCTATCAACTTTTAATGGGATGGCAAGCTGATAAAACACCATGCATCCCTTTAAAGTGTACTTCTTGGTGGTCAGGTTACAGTTATTCCTATGCTGCAATGGTACAGAACTTCTACCAGGTTAATTGCAAAGCCATTTTCAAAGATTTCAGCCATTCCCTATACAGGACAAGGAATTGTATTAATAAAGTGTTAATATACTGACTCTTGTCTTCCAGGAAGAGGAGGAGGAGGAGAAAAGGGAACTGTTAGCATAAACTCTATTCATACTGCAGCAATTATAATCTAACATACATTGGCCTTTTATCACCACGACAGATTCTGCAAGCAACAACAATATAAAATAAGCCGAATCTATATTGGTGTGAAGCAGTGTATGGTCTTACTTTCCAATTTAAGGACTTTTTGTAATTGCTATGTTGATATTAAACTGGACTTAAATGATTGCATTTAGTAAAGAAGTACCTATGAGATGAAGTATTTATGATATGGACCACAAGATGGATAATTGTATTAGTTTAATTTTCATTTTTCTTTAGTATTAGTAATTTTACCTGGTGTTTACCTGCCTTGTAGCAGGATGTTTCGCATGGCAGATGGGTATTTGTGTGTGTGTGTGTGTGTGTGTGTGTGTACAAATAAAACAGAGATATTCCAATTTACTGATAGTTTGTAGGTGGTACCAGCTGACATACACTCACACACACTAAATTCATGTGTTAAAATAATAAGAAATACATCTTGGTGTTGAAAATACAAGAAACATGTACCAACAGTTCTAGTTAAATATGGTATTCTAGACAGATAATTCTTACTCTAGCTTGTTATGTCTGACTAAATTTAGTATCATCCTCTGCAGTCTTCTCTACTTTTGAATAAAACAAGTAATAAGTATGTGTAAGGATTATTTATATTTGATTTTCCTGCTAAATTACGGGGCCTGCCTGCACACTAATATTCTTATGATGAAGCCCTTGGCTGGTCAAAAAGAGTTCATGTACCAGTCTGAAGCAGCCTACATACTTCTAATGGTACGGGAACTATAGGCAGGGAGACCCCAATGTGGAAGAATAAGTCTGTCTTTCATGTTTACCTGAAATAGTTTATTTTGAATTAAACAGAAATGTACTGCCTGCGAGGTAGCAAGTACAGGTGGTGAAGCACTCTGGTGAGCATCAGTCCATCAAAAGAAAAACATTCCAAACGCATAATGTGATTGAGGTAGAAGTCTGACAAAAAGTAGGCTTGTTTCTTTCGGAAAGGCCAGACTTCCCATTACTTGCCCGCTTGGTAACCACTTGTCAGATTTTGGGGAGAGAAACTTAAAAGTCTGAATATCGCATTTCCAAGTTGCCGCACACAGTCTGGAAGCCCTGGGAATGTGATCTCAGCACCTCTCTACCCTTAATGGGTTTCCAGGTACGGCTTTAGGGGATCCAGCCAGATCTTGAGCACTTTATTCTTGTTAATAAAGATTCAATTGATTTTTACTTTTACTCCGAGCAACACAGTCAAATTTTGAAATGTTGAAGCTCTCTAAGGAACTGCAATTTACTTTCTTCTGGTCAGCTGTACTGCTGAGTTTCTCAGTAATGCTCATACAACCATATACCAAAGAAATACTAGCAAAAATTTTCTAACAAAAAAAAGAGAAGAAAAATATTTTAAGAGGTTATACAGCTAGGCTCCAACAGAACACAGCTGAAGCTAATACGGTCTCACAATATTTTCAACCAGCAGCAAAATATTACTATCCTCTCAACTTCAAGGGGAGAACCGCACAAACAAACATCAAATGACTTGTTGACAGTCACGAAGCATGCATGTGGCAGATCTGGGAAATGAATCCATATTTCTTAACCTCGACCCCAGCTGGACAGTTGTGATGTATCCCTGGCTCTGATATCACAGACACCATGAAAGAAAATGTCATTATTTTCTTAATCAGTCACATAAAGCAAAATTAAACTGATGACACTGCACAATCTTTGTGGTTAGTACAAGTTATTAGACACATGCTGATAGGAGAAATAGCAGTAAACAAGTCATATTAGTGGTAAAAAAAGTCTCTATCAACCTTCTAAGTACTGTTAGGAGAAGCTATTTTACTGAAAGCCAATATAATATGAATTTACTAATGTACAATTTACATATGTCGACTTACTGAAGAAAGAATTCAACGAAGGCAATAAAGGCCTCAGAAAACAAGGAAATCATCCTTTGTTACATCAAAATTAGCAACAGGCAAAACATAGCCATTTTAATGTTGTAGCAAGGCAGAAGAAAATAAAACTCTCCCCATAGAGAGATACAATGGGGTAGCCGGTCCTTACCAGTTTTAACAAAATAGATGAATAGAAAATCTTAAAAATACAGAAGAGGAGTGTGAAAGGATGTTCACCATCAGTCCATTCAAGACAAGTTATCCCTGCTATTGGATATACATGAATTCAACCAAAAGTAACTGTGAAATTGCTTGGACTGAGCCTGTGTAAAGCAAGTTCAGCTAACCTGCTATTTCATTACAGGTTATTGCGCGATTTCTTGCTCACAAGATCACCTAGCTTTAGTAAAAACAAACAACTGTGCACATTATAACTTGCTTTAGGACTAACTAAAGAAAGTTTTCGCAGGAATTACGGGCTTTGGTCCCCTGCATTCACCATTATAGCTCAAATCCAGCAAAATCCTTTTCCCTCCTGCTCTCGCTAAAGCAGCACACTGCTGTCTTTGACTGCCACATTCTAGACATAAGGTCCCTCGGTTCCTGGACTGCTGCAGGGGCTGTACCTCAAGTATCAAGTCTGTAATGGCAGTTTTCACGCTGAAAAACTGCTTCTTACACAAAATTGATTTCAGTAAAAAGATTCAGAATACAGTACAGGGAGAATGTTTCAAAACTCATCCAGAAAGGAAAAAGAGCTGCCCTCCTTCCAAACCCCATTTGCCACAGGCATGGGCAAATTTCTAGGAAAATAAGCAGCAATCTAATTTCGACTGCTTATGAAGCTATGAGTTCTACATCATGGTTTTACAACTGAAATGAGCTTCACATATTATAGCCTATAATTTCCCTACACCCATTTAAAAGCAAAATAATATCTGCAATAAGTTCTATACTGAAAAAATACTAAACTCAATTCCAAAATTAAGACTTGTGCTCAACATACCATGAGAGAAGACAGCTTCAGAGCATGTCATTGTACTTGGACCATTCTTAGTGCAACGGCATAAGTAAACATCAGCCTTGATTCAGCGAGGTACCTAAGCCTGTACCTAAAAGAGTTAAAAGAGTACGTCCACTGCAGTAGAAGGTACAACTGCCACTTGTGCAAACACACCCAAATAGCTTTAAACCAACTAGCTGGAATACTACTAGTCACTGCTTTTCAGTAAATACTGAATTGCTTACAGCAATAAGGAATTAATCTTGGGTTGTTTAATATGCTCAAGAAGCTGGATATATACTTTGGCAGGTATCTTCTGCTGAGCTTTGTGCTCCCTTTCTCGCTCAGCTCCTAAGCTAGCTCGAGTAAGCCTGCATGTGCAGCAAACACGTTCAGACAATAGGGAAAAATATACCCTAAGAGTCCAGGATATGATATTCCCTTCAGTCATTTTAGTAACCCTCTGAAAATTACAGTTAGGCAAGACATCCTTGAATTAGTATAGGGGAAACCTGGCACTCATCTACATTTGAAATTATACTTTTTTGGTTCACAGAATACAATTATCCAATTATAGTCCTCAGAGAAAATACTTCTCTTCCTTTTTATCTGTCTATTCAATCCTGAAAGGTGCAAGAGTCTTCCACCTTCCCTATGATTCTAGTGGCAGCTAGGAAACTCAGCACCTGGTAGAGCTTGGCTGCCTGATAGAAGATGATCCACCAAAAAAAGCTGCGCTGGGCAGCATCTTTTAAAAGGGCAATTGAGTTGATTTCAAAATCATTCTTTTTTTGTGACTGTTTTCTCACCCTATTTTTAACATGATCTGATGATGTCTGTTATATTAAGGAAACTCTTTAACTTAGCAAAATAGTGTAGATTAGCATAATATAATTAAAACATTTACTGTGAACTGCCTGTTACTGAAGTGGGTGTATGTCAATTCTTAATATACTTTAGAGCAGTATTTATGAGAATGCAATAACTGTTGTTCAGTATAGGTTCACCGTGCATTTTTTGAAACACATGTAAACTATAGTAGGTAAAGAGATTTCAGTATAGAGCAAGATCTGGAACATACAGTTTTTTGTTGAGAACCTAATTTTCATTTTGCGGTAACATATGCAATAAATGAACTCTAACATTAGTGCAACTTATTAATTCCAGCACTAAAACATCTTTGCAATAATGGAAGCTCAGTGAAGAGTATTCAAGAAAAAAATCTCTCTAGTGTCCATGTACAACACTCTTCTTTCACAAGAAAAAAGCATTTTCAGGCCCAGACCTTCCACAGATTTAAAAACAAACTATTCTTTATCTATTTCACCAGTTCAGGTTATAAACTTTTGAGAAAGGTACTGTGCATACAATTCTAACACAACAGAGTAAGGAATTTTTCCTCAGAGCGAAATTCTGTTCTAAAACTTGGAAATTACTTTATCTAGTAAACATAACAGCGTATTCAGAACAAGGCTGGATCTCATCAAAGCAAATACTTAACAGTCCATTTATTTTTCCCTTCTTCACATCAGAAACAATTACCTTTTAAAGATTCCTACCTCAAGACCTATCATCTCTAGAAAAGATAAGCAGAAGTAATCATATCCTTCAACATTATATTAAATCAAATCATACAAATTATTTTTCTACATTTTCTCTTTGGAAAGATGTCAATTACATAAGTTACAGTAAGCAATTCTCTGATTACAATAGGAGAAAATGCGCTTTTTTTTTTTTCCTAAAGAAGAAGTAGAAAAAGATAACTCCATAGCAGATTCTATGTAAAATCCAGAAATTAGAGAAAAAAAGAAAATGAAAGATACCGTGGTTGATTTTCAAGTTCACTGTAAGTATGTCTCTTTTACTGCAGTTTATAGAATTCTTAAATCAGACACTCAGCATGAAACACTTGATAATTCCATATCTACAGGAAAAGTTTCAAATTATTTTATTTTTCCTCAAAGAAAGACCCTAAAACCTATTATATTTCTATTAACTGGAGCATCACAGACTGAAATAAAAACAACTAAATAAATTAGAATTACCACACTATTTTTAACATTCAGTCATCATTCACCTGGTAAAAAGAAGACAAAACACAGAGTAAACCACAGATGGCATGTTTCTGGGAGGCGAGGGTTTAATCTTCACAGTCCCCAAAATGAATGGATTATAAGTTAATTGCGGAATTAATTTAACAGCTCGCCTTACTTTAGTCACAGGATCTGGTCGGAAGTATTTAATGGTACCTCACCAAGTACACACAAGCAAATGTTATGTGTTGGGCCCGTACAGTCCACCTCACTCTGCATAGCCTTTCCTAGCATGTTCCAATTTATCTCATTGACTTTATCAGACTTTCTAGTAAATATAACATGAAATGTGGAGGCTTGCATTTAAAATTCCCTGAACAATTATTTTCCCCACAACACAAACATTTAATCTCTATCAAGAAAAAGGGTAAGCTGGAGCAAGTTATCGCAATGCTTGTAGGGCTATTGAAGGAAATTGAAGAAGAAGAATTGAGGTTGCAAATCAGAACTGCAAGGAAGGATTAATTTGGGGAATTCCTCAATCTTTGTGTCCTACTGCATATTTAATATTCAGAGAAGACACCTTCTTCCTCATGAAGCAATGGAAAGTATAAGACAAAAATAATGAACGTCACTACAGAAGAGAAAGTGTAGTCGTGAGGCAGCAGGGAAATGAAAAAACTGACACTGAAATAACATGAGCCATTTAAAGAGAGGGAAAATAACCTCTGTATTCTGAAGAGAAAGTACTGTAAAAACCATGCATTTAAAGTGTAATGAAATAGAAGGCTGGCTGGCAATCTAATACAGATAAAACACAAATAAACACCGCACAGTGGTGAAATGTTTTGGCTTAACCAAGCTGCTGGATAAGATATGGATAGTAAGTCCTAAACTCCATTCTCACACTTAGCATCACAAGAAATGAAGATGCATCTGACCTGGAAATACCACTGGAAATTACAGTTACAACTTAGACTGTTGTCTGTCTATAGTCTAGCCTAAGCACCTACTGCCCTTATTTCCTACCTATAAATTTGATAATACATTACAGGACTGCCTGTGTCGACCAAAACTTCTAAATTAATGCTCTTAAATATTCCCGTGCCCTGAAGCAATAAAGAAACTGAAGTGCATGAAAAAAGCTAAAACGTGAAAAAAGAAAAGTTCAAGCATATGTATATTTATTTATTCCACCTCACTTTAGACACTTTGGTGTCCAGCTAAGTAAACAACAGCCCATCTCCCTCCCCAACCTCCATCTCCCTCTGTTAACTGCAGGGGGACCTAGGGCATCTCCAGCCAGTCATTCAGCATGGCTAAAATCCAAATTGCTCTCCAGATGTAACTGTCTTGCTCTGTTGACTATAGAGGGAGCATTGGGCAATGGGGGTCACAGCTATGGCACGTCGGAGAAGTAATTGCATTGGAGGCATGGATCCAAACCAGAAATACCTACAACATATAATTTAAACTTTTTTCAATGTAATTTGAGGCATCCTAATGTGTTTTAGTCAGACAATATGATGCAAACACACAAGAACTTCCTAATTTTGAGGGGAAAATTAACAGCATTTAATACTCAATGCCAAATCATCAGTCTCACAATGGTTAACTACTTAACCACTGCTACAGTATCTCTATATATTCAGCTTACAGGTGTCCATGAGAAGCCAACACACATATAGGTGTACTATTCAAGTCCTGGAAGAATACACACATACACATAGGTCATGAAGTCTCTTCAGGGAAGGAGGAAATTTTTAGCCATCAAGCCTACATTTGATCAGCCTGTTATTTTATTATTATTATTATTATTTAAGGTGTCTCAGGTTAGTCTAGAATTTGTTTATACCGGAGTCCAACATGTAAATACCATTGAATTAATACAGAATAGTAGTAAGGATGGTCAAAAATCAGCTATTAGTTGGATGTCGGTTAATAATTAACTGAAAAGCTGACAGAATAGAACTTATTAAATGGTCGGCAAACAGATCACTGTTAGGGTAGAAAACCTTTGTTTTCAAAAGGAAAGAACTATGTACGAGTCCTTGCAGGCAGTAATAGAAACTTCAATTTTGTTGTCTGGGAGCTGGAACTGTTCTTCCTTACATACTACGTGGAACTAGTGGTTTCCCAAAAATAAGCAGAAAGGGTCAGTGCGACTTTGAGTAACAAACATGTAGCTTTTGAGGATGCCTTTTTTATGGTAGAAGTTCTTAACTTTTCAGGGACCTTCTAACACTGTAATGACCTGCAAATACCTTTCAGAGGCGATGAAAAAAAATCAATACTGAGTTACAGAATTCCTTTAGTGCCTTTCCCATTATTGACTAAACTCCTTTTAGAATTTAAATCTGTGAAAAATGCATTACTTTTTCAAACAGTTTTCTCTGACAAATTCTTTCCCCAGTTTTGCAGTTCTTTCCCTACTTTTATTAATTGCACTTTGCTTCAGACACTCTATTTTTCAAAGAGTCTATGATGTGAGGTACATACCAAGATTTTCTCTACTTAAGTTTGCTCTATATATTTTACTAACTCTTCTAAAAAGACAATTTTTTAAAAGTCTACCATACTGGATATTTGTTGTCCTCATTCATCAAGGAACCCTGACCTTCTGCCCCTATTGAGAAGCATTAAACATGCAAATAGTTCAAAATTGGTTTATTATTCTGGAAACACACACCTACTTCTTTCTCACTGAAGGTGATCAAAGTTAATATACAGAAAAACACCTTTTTGAATGGAGACACTCTGGCAATATGGAGGCAATAATTTTCCTTTCTCATCAAGGCATAGTCAGACATTACACATTGTTTTTGTGTTAAAATCCTTCCTCATCCCATTAACTAAATACATCAGCAAGCACTGAAACAAAAGCTGCTCCAAGATGAGGAGTTCGAAAAAGTTAAAAGTTTTCCCAGCGTGAGTTAATATAAGGGCCAAAGCTATTGCCTGATATGAGCAGAATTTGTTAACAACTGTTACTTGTAGAAGGAGCTTGTGCTTGGGGAGAGACATGCTAAATCACACATGCACCACTGCTGTGAGAGGCACGGCAGGCATCAAGGGTGACTGGAGCAAGGGACTGACTGCCTGTTCCTAATTTCATATCCATCAAACCATCTCCTTCCTCTGCTACCAGCAATCCTCAGCTCCTTTCCGCCAGCACTAGTAGAGCAAGTGATGAAACAGGACACTCACTAACCACATCCCCACTGCTCACGCTCCTTATCCTAACGAAGGCTTTAAGACAACTGGTAAAATTTTTCAGAGGCAGCAAGGTGTGCTGCTAGAGTTAGTTACGGGTCAGCAGCTCTCCAAGTCTCCAGAGACCCAGAACTGGCCACTGTGCTGGATTTTCTACCAGTAGGTCTTCTCAGAGCTACCGAAAAATCAAATGAACAATGAAAACTTCCCCCCCCACCCCACCACCACCTACAAGCTCTTAAATGTTTATTTATTGGCAAAAAAAAGATCTCCATGGACACAGGCACGCTGTTCCTTCTGCTGAAGGAAACTAGGAGAAAGCTTCATATCTGTTTTCTCTTTATCCCAGTTCATACTCTTGGTAACTGCTAGAGTAAATCATCTCTTCAGATGTACTCACGGCCCAGTCAACATTTAGGCATGTGCCCATGTCCCTTAAACTTCTCCACTTATTTCTGCTTGCTTTGACACAGATTAAGTGTCCAAAAGTGTTGGAAATCTCCTATTAATTTGCTAGCAGGATTTGACCCAAGCAACGTAGATATTTAGAGACCTGATCAACTGCTCACTGCAAATATTTATACATCAAGAGCTACATAAACATCATTTGGCTTATTTTAAATGACTAGTCATGGCTTAGAATAGCAATATTTTCATCAAAACATGTTTCTTACCAGCAGTTAATTACTATGCTCTGAACTCTACTCTGCTTTGGGGCATTTTACATATGTACTGCTCATTATTTCCATCAGGAACAGCAGAAACAGAATGAAGCTTATTTTGAAACTAAAATAAACGTGCAAGAAAATGAACACTGGCTCAAAACTTCACCTGAAGCTGATGGGTCATCACGGTTAATATGTAATATATCTCTGATACAGCATAAATAAAACAAGTGCCACCATGCAGTCTGCAGAGCACAATAATTAGAAGCATTTAACTTATTTATCCACTTACTCACATTCTGATTTTAGAGTGGACTGTGAACTTCTTGCATTCTAAAAGTAAACCTCGTTATTCAATCCATGTAAAAAAATTGCATTAAAAGACCACAGTTAAGCGAATTATTCATCATGTCACAGATTAAATCCCTCAAAAGCAGAGAATACCATTTAATCAAAGATAGGGAGTGAGGGAAATATAGATCAGCTATTTGACATATTACAACTGTATGAGGTACTACAGTGTAAGTTTCTCTTCCAACATTTCAGGTAATGGCAAAGAAATTAACTTCAAGTACAATAATCCTGAAGTATTCACACTAGTCTGTTTAAAGAAAAATAGAACTTACGTAAAATCAAGAGACGATAACCTTCAGTAGACCCAACAGACCTCCTAAGAGCCATCTTCCAAAGTCCTATTAGAGAGAAATAAATACGTTGCCATCCCCAAACTCTCAAACGTTGTATGATTTGAAAAAATGCAATTATTTTTATCTTCTTGTTCTCAAGCCTGAGAGAGGGAAAAGGTTGAAAAGGTGAAAACCAGAAGCTTAAAAAAAAAAGCAGCAGCATATAACCACACCTGCACATAATAATTTTAAGCCAGAACTCTAAGTACTGTGAAACTCGCACTAAAATCATCAGAGCCGGCAACAGTGGCTGTTCTGTTAGGTGGAGGAGTAATCCCGAAAATCAAGATACCGCTGGCCAGAATGCAAGCTATAGCCCTGTGGGAAGCCCCCTCACCTGGAAGAGGGGGCTAAATCCCATGTGCTATCTATCTCTGTGCCTTGGAATATGTACCTCCATCTGGTAAATATGTAGTCCTTGGAACAGTGGTGAGACTCCACGACTTCCCTCCACAGGTAAGGGTTAAGAGTAACAGGGAGGCTGGTGGTGATGCATAACCCATGCCCTCGGCTGTGATGGCTAGTTTCCTGATAAAGAGCTTGACCTTTGGCTTCACAGGCTAGGACCCCTTGCACCATCATTGTGTTATTTAAGCCCTTCCTGGATAGAGCTGCCAACAATCAAATTTCATTTACTGTGACTCATTTATTGAGTCACAGGGTGCCACCAGGGCTCTTCCTGACTCACGAACAAGGAGCTGTGGGGTCCTTGTGACCCCCAAAGCAAGGCAGCTTTGAAGAAAGCATGGCTGCTAGGTGAAAGCATGCAGCAAAACAATGAGATGCATCTCTAAGAAGGTAACACTGGATCTGAACAGCGTGGGAGAATGAAAAGCAGGCCTGACAGCTCGCATGTGCCTGCGCAATAGCCCTTTGGGCCCACAGAAGTTACCGCTTAGGGCTGTGCTTCAGCATTGCTTAAGGTCTTTTGTGTTTTTTATCTCGTTTTTTTAGCAGCTGAGAGAAAGTGGGACAGCTAGATCTGCATGCCATGCTACGTAACTGGCGTTTCAACCAAATGAAATCCCCAAATCTGCATCGCCAGATGAGTAGGCTTGGAGTTTCATGGATAGCCTTATTCTCAGTAGCCCATCTAAGTGTCCAGGTGAATAGTCACTGGTATACCTGGCAGTCTAGGTGATTGCAAGATAGGACTTTCAGCTTCTTAAGGAAGAAGATAGATTGATTTTTCACAAAAGTGAAGATATTTCATGAATATTTTAGGAATGGAGGAAATATCTTGTTTATAAAGGTAGACTATTCTGTATCAGAGGTATCTGCATTAAGTTCGGCTCTGTGCCTAGAAATAGATGGTGCCAATCTTGTGCATTAAATGGAGTATTAAAGAGGGATTATTAAACTAAATATATTAGAGGGGGAGCCTATTCTTCCTTTCCCCTGGTGTGTATGTAGAGGAGCCAGGTGCAGGACTATTGCTGTGATCCCGTAAGCATTAGAGGAGCAGTCTTTTGGCCGAGACACCCTTATTCCCTGCCTGTCTGCTGTAGCAGTGACATGCCTACAGGCTAATCAGGTTCTCAGCCTAACGACTATAGGGCAACTCCTTGGTTAGGTGACGGAGTGCATGCTTCACGCAACAGTATCAGCTGACCAGTATTACATTATATAAAGGGGTGCAGACAGTGCTTAAACTTCTCAAGAGTTATCATTAATATTTAAACTAGAAAAAAATTGCCAAAGTCTGAGAGCCCTTGCAGAAAAGCAAGCCTTTTGTGAGATTTTAGTATGCTTGGACAGTACCACTTCTCTTAATGTTTCATACTCCTAGTCTACTCTAACAATCCTACAATTCTTTTTTTTTTTTTTTTTTTTTGGCAAATGATACAGTTCTGACAACCTCAATACCACAGAACCAGGTCAACATATACCCCATCTTTTGCTGCAGCTGTAATCTTTATGGCATAATGAGGAGAGAATAGAGAATCCCCAGAGCTGAATGCGTAAAGGTCTACAACTTCTTTTGCAGAGCCAATTTTTGTGTATGGGAAAAGAAAGGAATGCTATAAAAGATGTAACTCTCTTTTGATATAAAAGGTACAGCTCCATTTGTAGAGCAGTCATGGAGAAGAGAGTGTTCCTAATTTTAGGTGAACTTTTCTCTCTCTTCTTTTTGGACAAGTGTCATACAATGGAAGGAGACATACTCTGAAGGAGAACAGTTGCTGAATGTTAGCCAGCAATGTCCTGCCTGGTAAAACGTAGAAGGAGATCTTCTTAGGAAATCCAGTTTTATTTTGCCAGAAAGCTATCATTTGGAGTCTGTTACATTAGAACAAGGAAAATGAAGCTGTGGCTCTGAAAACGATACAGAAAGAAGGGAAGAGAATATGATCCTGGAAAGTGGAAGTGACGAAAGCACTACCACTGCTTTTAAGCTATTAATGATATCCAGCTGCTTTTCACCACTGAGAATATTACTTTCCTACCCCCTGAAAGGTAAGTGAATGCATTTGATTAATCAGGGAAGAGTCTGAAGTGACTAATATCCACTCTTGTACAGAGTAGTTTCTGCATGGTGTTTTTATTCGTGTCATTCCTGCTCCATCACTAAAGCAGCAGAGAAAGCCACATCATTGAATAGCATTACATAGTTAATGCAATTTAAGCACCAGCATTTTCCGCTAAAATCCTTTCACCAAGGTTTATTTGTAAGACTTATTGGACTCCTTTTCCATACTGAAATAAATTGAAATTAAAACTTTCATAGTGTTTTAAGTCAACTTGTTTTACACATTTACTTGCTAAATTTATACATAAATATATGCAATACAGTACTCTGGACTTTGAAATGTTTTTTATTTTTATCAAGAATCTCAACAGCTTATTAAATGTCATATAGGAAAAGATGACATGATGTGAATGGCTGAATGAGACTTGTCCTTTACTGTCATGCTGATTAAAGGCTTATTCTTTGGCCAACCTACTGACACCTATCTATATTGTCTTGCTTGAGAGTGAAAGCCTTGGACAAAAGCATCACAGGCTTCTTGTGTGACCCTGAACGAATTACTTAGGCCTATTATGAGCATGGTGCCTTACTGTCTTTGAAAGTCCAAATTTAATCCTTTTTGCACATCATTCGTTATTCAAGTAAAGGGCTTGCAAACTTTGCCAGCCCACAGGGATACTGTGAAGACAGATGTCTGACATATCTGAAAGGTAGCGAGGCTGAGCAGCGTGGGGCATAAAAGTAACGTAAGTAGTTGGATCTTTTTATGCTGCATGTTTCCCGAGCAATGTGTTCTAGATGACTCTACTTGAGCAGGGGGGGTTGGACTAGATGATCTCCAGAGGTCCTTTCCAGCCTCGGCCAGTCTGTGATTCTGTGATGTTGAGCCTAAGCTTAGGGCCCTGGTTAGGTGAGCTGCCTGTCCCATGATTTGGGTTGTCATTCTCAGATGAGAGAAAGGTCAGAAGTGGAGCAGCTGAGAATGAAGAGGTGGCAGGAAACAGTTTATTACACTGCCTCCCAGCTATTGCTGATGTTATCAGTGTACTTCCATCCTTCTAGGCAAAGTAAAATTTTTGCTGATGCAAAAAGGTAGAGTCAGTCCTATGCTAGCTGTCATCTCTGCTGGTGCACTAAAACCACCTGATTTCAGTTAATGTTTTTGATTTTTAGGGTCAGAAAGGAAAATTCGCACCGTTAGATGTAACTAACAGGCAAGGTGAGGATCTTTTTACTGCCCTGCAGTTGGAGGCAGTTACTGGAGTTGGCAGGTGCTTTGCTGTGCTATTGCACTGGGGGAGCACAATTTTGCCACCCGGGGCGGGTTCAGTTTTGGTGCTCTGCTCCTAGAGGGCTTCTAGGCACAGTCACAGAGGTGATAGATAGAGTGAATCCTAGGAGGCTTAACAGTTTTAATGTGTTAAGAGCTAGGCTTAAATTTACATGCTACTGCAGACAGAGCTAACAGAATGAATCAGCGATGGTTAAGAGACCCAGCCTTTTTCATCTCTAATAGGATCCCTGACATGATACTTTTTTAAAAAAGAAATACAACAGAATAATGAATGCTGGCATGACATTTACCACACTATAATAGTCTAGCACAAGTATTAAAAAAACGTGTAGTTGCATTTAAGCCTTATTTTGAGACTGATGAAGTGATTTAAGCACATAGGAGGGGCACACAACAAAACAGCCAATGAATAAGAAGAGAAGAAAAACAAAGAAAAGAAGATTCAATGGGATCTAGAAAGTCTGATCGTTAGATGACTGATTCAACTACAGATTACCGATGGAGGACAAGTGTCCTTGCTGGTTGTCTGCCCACCTACAGACAACGAGGTTAGAAACTCTTTCGGTATTTAGCAGACAAGTAGCTACACTAGGACAAAGTGTAATCACAGCGGATACCTTAGCATCAAAAGAGATGGTCCAGATTGTTGCATCAATCCAGAAATTGGTGCAATAAGAATGCACTTGCTTATGTAGTGCATACGGGTAAGGGAGTAAGACTTAATCTGCCGCCTACGCACAACTTGTTCAATTTGTCATATTGTAAAATGTGCACCTTTAATTATAAATGAATTTAGCTTTCATGAAAAATTATATGGCCAACAAGTGTCTTGTTTTTAATTATAAACAGTTGGTGCTTTTCAGTAAAAGCAAAATATGATTAAGAAAGCTAAAACTATTCTCTGCTCCTTTGTTCATAAAATATTATTTATGCTTTAAACTTTTAATCAATCAAAGGCTCCAAATTAAAAGCAGAACTTACCATAATCGTATAGAAGTATTTTATATTGCAGTGGTTTATAAACTACACAATCATTTACAATTTTCTCTCAAGTCACTTGTGACATTTACTTAATGCTAATTTAGGCAGCCCTAACAAACGATGAAAACGTCAAAAAAGCAAACTAAATGTATGTTTGTTGAAAATGAGCATAATAAATATCACATCTGTTCAAATGGCTTTTGAGTACAAAACATGCCTTCCTTAAATAAAGGAGTGCCGTGTGTTGGACCAGTGGTGTACAGTTACTCAGCTGATCAAATAGGAGCTTTATTTTTGCAACTAGAACTGCACGTCCTTAACATCTGCTCTGGTAGCAAAGTGACAGTGGTGATGAGTATGTTTTGTTATTCTTTGGAAAATTTCAATTATATGTGATGCTAGTAAAGATCATTTGCTAAGGAACAAAGGGGACTGGAAAACTCAAGAAGGGAGTTGGAAAAAGTCAATAGATCATACCAGTGCACATGCTGAAATAACGTGAAACTGTCACCTGAGGGTTTTTTTTTAACTGTTACAATTAACTCCGTTATCATAGTCTTTAAAAGTTTGTCTTCACTCAAGAAAAATTACTTTTGCATAGACTATATTTATTCTGCTCTGTTAAATTAGAAGCATTATGTGACTTGGCCTGAACAGTGATCCATTAAACTTGTTGGGAAAACAGCTGAGCTCAGTTCAAGCCCAAGATGCCAAGGCTATTTTTGCAAAAGAGTTCCTTAATGAACAGAAATGAGATAGCAATAAAGCAATCCTGCCATGATAATACAGAGATTTTTAGATCATTTCCCATCTAAAATGCTAGCAATACCAGTAAAAGTGCAGCATCGCCACGATGTCTATATGAAGACCGAAATATTTGAGTGCTAAGGTATTAACCAGAAAAAGTATCCTTATACCTATACTCTGCCCCATCATCCAGGTCCTTAATGAAGATGTTAAAGATTATCAACCCCTGGAGTACACCACTAGTGACTGGAGGCTCAGGCATTCTTTTGTTTGTATGCGATAGGGATTAACTTGTCACAAATAGCTTTGGTAAACTTGAGCTATCATTCTATATTCCCAGAGGACTGACCTATATCTAGCAATTTAATTTATTTTCCTGAAATTGTAGAGAAAAAAAGAAACATTTCAATATCTTCTGCAAATATACACAGAGTACTGGGGGAAGATATTAACTTACTCAGGTTTGCTATCAACTTTGATCACCACTGATCCATTGATCAGCAGGGAAAGCATAGGAGAATAATTCTAGCACTGTTCTGGTATTATTTCTATGCTTTAAAGTGCTGCTAGTCATCTGCTTGTCCTCATCTCCAGGATTTATGTGTACTGCTTCCATAAATGCCAGCCGAGTATAATAATAAGAAAAAAAAATCACTCTGAGCTTGTGCTACATCTGTTAATGGGGTGGCATTCCAATCAGAGCAGATTCAAGCTTCTTTAGATGGGAGGATTATTGGACGCAGACATGGATATTAAGAAGTTTGTTTGCACATGGTTACAACAGCAGACTAGACAGTATATTAGCTTTTGTTGAAAAGCACTTGTTATACATGTAAATAAAACTTCATATTAAAGTAAGTGTAATTATTTGTACTAATTAGAAGAATATTCTTCTGTTCTCATAATTCTCCTCTCTGATGAACCATGAAGTTTCAGTATGCTTTTGTAAATACAGCTAAAGGCAAGGCTCAAGGAAAGCTTTAAAACCTCATGAGCAGATGTAGAAGTCTGTTATTGAGTAATAATGTGTTAGTCAAAATCTGTGATGATAATTTACATGATATTCACGTGATTTGTTTCTGGCTCACACAATCACTTTTGATATATGAGACCAGTGACTTCATAAAGACTATGGCTGAAGGCTACATCCTTGGTATAACTATGTGGCAGTAGACGTGCAAAATACAATTTTGATTTACGTACAGATAAAAGAAAAAGAATGTGGCAAGCACACGGCAAGCACACTGCATAAATGTATCCTCCCCATGATGGTTTTGAAGGGAGTTGCTGTATATACATACCCTCTATTCTATTTTTTAAAAAACAGATATTTCATTTACTTCTAGATATTGCCCTCAGCAATGTTTTCTATTTCATTGATGTTTCTCTTTCGCCCAACTCATAATAGCTTTTTAATCTTCAGCAGTATCACCAAACAATATTGTTTGCAGCCTTCAAACCAAATATATTAGGACTGTATCCCTCTTTGTCTTCTTATAATTCTTTGCTTTTTCCTGAATGGTGGGGGTTGAAGAAGTCAGAGTTGTTTCTAATCCAATCCATGAAATTGAATATATCATGAAAAAAACCCAACCCAGTAGCACATATTTTAGATCCATGTGTCTCAGCAAGTTAAAGTATGTGTGTGCAAGACTTAAAGCGGAGGCGCTATTGCTTAATAGGTCTCAGTGCATGTTAATGGTCCTTATAAAAAATATTAATGAAAACGTATCTGCAAGATGACATGCAAGAATAAAATGACAAAATACACCAGTTTGTTTACGGTATTTTAATACCAAGTGAATGCATTTCACAAGTAAGACTTTATAAATCTGGTAATTTATAGAAAAAAAAAAAATTCATAGCTTTCTAGTCACAAAAGCTACTTTTCAGCAGTTCTGCCCCTGCACAGTTTACAACTGAATTCAACTATGTTGGTAGAAAGTTTACAGTGGTATGAGATTCTTAAAAAATACTTGCAACAGCAATTGAAAATAAAATTATGATATTTACTCAGTGAAAAAGTAATAGGAATTATGTTACTCAGTAAAAGATATATCAGAAAAAGCAGCAAAAAAATCCCCCTCCTGAATAATACACGCTACTTTTTTTCCCTCTGCCTCATACACCACTCGCAAAGGCAACATTTCAACATTAACCATTCCCAGTTTCACTACTTCAGTATTTTTGGCAAGAAGTCATACTCAGAAGTCGGTTTTTGAGGTCTGTGCTGCCCTTGACCTGTACGCTCCAAAAGCTGCTGTTAACTCCTGTTCCGCGGTGTAAGAACATCAACAGCTTGGAGAAAAGGTAAGGAATATAAAGATTTTTCTACAGATTCATGTTCATTTTTCACTCTTTATTCACCTCTCCATATAAACTGGAAAACCCAGAAGTTTTAGTTGTTGCACCTCACATTCAGGTATTTACAGGAGTTGTGGGATTAGAATGTTGGTGTTATATTTTCACCTGTGCATAAAAATCCCCTCAGCTGAATTTATACATGCAATCAGAGGAGGAAAATACTCCTTCTCTAACTTCTGAATTAAAAGTCACATTTTCAAAGGTCATTGCACTTTATAATAAAAAGGCAATGAATATGCATTTGATATTAAATATATTGTACAGATCTAAATTTCTATGCAATCCATTGCTTCAGACACACATATATTTAACATTTCTTTTAAAAACTAAACCTCTATTTACAGTTTAATGAAGAAAAAATAAACTTTGTTAAAGAATAACTTCTTTTGATAAAAACCTTTAAGAACAAACACACACAAAAAGCCACTCCCTTTAACTCCTCATGCATTTAAATACATCTTTGTAATTTGTTTTGAAAGTTATTGTTCCCACATTTCACCTCAATATCATTCTATAGAGATCTAGTGACACTATACAAGAACACATTTTCTTTGACCTGTCCAATAAGGCCAGCATTTCTCATGCTGCTGATACCAACAGGAAAGCTGAAGTTTATTGCCTCACTCCTTTACCTACGGAGGATCTAAAGTTTCAAAGTGGATGCAACTCAGTTTTCAACCATGTTGCCTCTGAATTCCAACGGCCAGTTTCAGGTGCCAGGTGCTTACAATTCTAGGCCAGGATCTTGGGTTGACCAAGCATATTTTGGGAAAACTTGCTGTTAAAACTATGGACACGGAAATTGAAAGGGAGATTTTGGTCCCTGAGATATACTAAATGAGATCAAGAACTAGAGCACTGATATGTAATTGGGAGTGGACCCTCTTTAAAGGAAAACTAATTCATCTTCAACTTTCAAAAATTTAACATGTAATCACCAAAATATCCTTAAGCAGGATGACAGAACATATGCAGTATTGGTCAAGAAAAGTATATTGTTAAGAGTAATTTTAAGAGTTACCAGCTACAGAGGACTAAGAAGTTCTCTTTTGAATTGCACCCTCTATCAAATTTGTCTTTCAAAACAAACTCAAACAGATAAGAACATGAAACATAGCCTTAACTGAAATGTCTATTTACTCCTACCTCTTTAAAGGTAAAGTTATAGGACTTAGTGTCTTAAATACTTATTAATAGGCAGACTGGCTACATATACCAGAAGCCTAATCCAACCTCTATTTAACTTCGGGATCAATCATTTTGATCGTACTCTGGTGACCATATCTGCAACCTCTTCATTGCCAAACCAGTGGCAATGTGTGCTACTGAAGATACATTTTGAGCTAGTATTTAAAAGGTTTGTACCATTAAAGGTGTTTCAGATCAATGGCCACAAAAACAACACATCTTTGGCAACCATAGAAATATGATAGGTAATTCACAGCAGCTGGAAAAAACATTACAAGATGCTTACAAACATCTATAGTGCATCATTATAATTTTCTGCAGTGCATTTTATAAAGTACCAAAACCCTGAAAAGGATAGGAAAACATCTGAAATTACCCCAGAAGTTTTGTAAATGGCAACTTTCCAAAGTTCAAAGCTAGAGCTTCTGAAATTTTAAAATTTCATGATGTGAGACAGTCAACCCAAAGGCTTCCAGTGTAATGGAGTCGGTGGGGAAGGAAGCAGAGAAGTCACAGGACGATGACTAAGTTTCAGTTCAGTGTACCACAGGGAGGTTGCTCAAGGCCTGGCAACAGATGGGTTTATAAATAGATTCAGTCACTCAAACAGTATTATCACATCGGTGGTGGAATCTCTTCATACGTAAAACAAACAAACAAAAAAAAGAATCAGCTGCATCCAGGTAATCCATTAAGTAGTCTCATTTATCAGTACCTTAAATAGGAAAGAATATGCATTAGTAGCATAGAATTTACCCTAAAACATTTTTAGCACTCTATAATACAGCTGAGCTATAGAAGGAGTTCTGTATAATCATCCTTCGTTTTCAAGTAATGGTAAAAAGGCAATTAGATGTATCTTGTGCCACAACTGCACGTATGTAAGCCAGCACTCTTAAGTGTGTGGGATGTGCATATAGCAAGAGAGAAGAGACCACACTAATCAAGATGGGTAAACTTTTAACAAGTAGAAGGATTGAAGAAGGGTACTCTAAGCCTAATATTTTCTGAATATCAGCTCAGATTTCAGAGTACAGGAAATATTACTGCAGCTAACTTGCAGAACTGCATAGTGATCCCTATATATAAAACAGTTTGCAGTTTGGCACAAACTATCACAACACAAAAGACTAAACAGGAAAAATAGAATCTTAGAAAAAATAAAGCACTAAGACTATTTAGGTAGGAGGAATATGACATCACTACCAGTCCTGACATCCTGTTCTGTGAGGATAAAGTCAAAGGACTTTAGATCCCATATGTAGCATAAGATCCCATAAGTAACTAGTTCTCTGTTTTTATATCTCACTTGAGCCAATTTAAGCATACAAAGGCACTTCGCCCTTCCCCCTCAAAAAGAGTATAGCTGCACAGTAGGTTGAAATCTCTCAGGTGTCCAGTTCCAAAATTAGTTTGAAAGACTTGCAAAATCTTTGCATAAGGACTCCAATTGCTACATACAACCTGTTTTAAGCATGAAATAAAATAAAATATTGGTCCTTTCTTCACTGGACAGAAAAAGAATGCAGATCATAAAATAAAGTGCAAATAATTGACCTGATTTTGATGAAATCATGAAACAATATCATGAAATGCAGCATTGTTCTTCATATTCAGTCTTGAGGTACTGCATGAAAAAGCAGTTAGTTTAGCAGTACCCTATATTGGTTTTTGCAACATTAGTGCTCTGTACTCTGCCACAGCAGATTTTTCTCTTACGTTTCAGCAACTGTAAAATCATAGCCCTGCCCTAGAGATACATGTTTAACAATAACACTGTTGCTATGTAAGACTTACTGCTGTTTCAGCACATGAAGTATGGATTCAATCCTCAGTAGATTCAATCCTCAAACTTACTATACTGATGACTGCGTTGGAGTTCCATTGTTTCATTAAAAGATAAAATGTAACAAATTAATTAATGGAGTTCCAGTACTGAAGTTAGAAGGAAAGTCTGGTCAGTTAGCTCTGTCTTTTTAAAGCAAAAGGAGATTTATCAGAGTAAACGTCTAACAGGGAAGCAGTTGTGCTCCCATCAGCAATACAAGTTCTATATTACATTCTATCCTAACACACAGTTGAGCAAAACTACAACCTGTACATATCATCACTGATGCTAGTCCTATTTAGAAGTTATGTTTAAAAAAAGAAAAAAATGGAAATTTCTTGCAACTTCTCCTGTCCATGTAAATTATCATGTAAATTACATACTAAAACTCCCTAAGTTATTATTACTTGAAAACAAGAGCAAAGATAGGTTTTGAAGGCCAGAGTGAATTGAGATGAATATATTTTCCATTTATGGGAAAGAAAAGCACAGACAACTTCAAGGAAGGGAAAGAAAGTCGGTTTTTATGGGTTTCAACAGTATGAGTTTAGATATATATATACAGGTTACTGATTAGTTGTTTTTAAAAAGCAATACACCCAAAATTTAAGTTGTTCACCCAGATTTTAAGTTGCTTATCTGCCCACTTACTGCTGCTTTTCATATTATGGTAGGTATCCCCCATGTGGTCAAAAATTTGACCTGCAATTCACAATCAAGTTGCTTAGTTCAGCTTGTTAAAAATTTACCCACTTACTCACAGCTGGTTTTATTATGCTTTTCATAAACAAGCTTGTTCTCATCTACAGAAACATTCCAGAGTTAGTAAATCAATGCCAATCCATTTGTTCAGTTTGATTTTTACTGAGCATCTGATTAGTTTGATTTTAGTTCTCCTATAAGCTCAGACAGTCTCTTCATGCAAGGAAAAATACAATTGAATGGTAAATTCAGGCTGAATGACTAAAAGCAAAATACAAACACATCACCATAGGAGCATGATAGAGTCTTTAACAGTTTGTTTAATTAAAAAAGAAGCCTCCTCCCAAAAAAACAACCACTCCTAAGAAGCTCACTGAGAAGTAATAATAGCTATACTGTAAAACATTTTATTTGGGATGAAATTATGAAACACAAAAACTACAAACAAATGACTGCCATATAGACTTGTTTTTCTTACCATACAAATATGTTAATAAAATGTCTTATTTCTGGCACAAGTAACTAACACTGTTCTCTTCAGTATCAACTTTCTTTTAAAATAAGATATTTATGAACGGGTTAAAGATGCATCTTCATTGCATATGCACACAATCCCTTAAAACTGTTTTTGTGGAGAGGCTTATCAGGGTTTCTTCTCTTTACAAAAAATGAAATTCACTTATCCAATGAAGAGCAAAGTACAAAAAGAATACTCTATAGATTTAATGGAAGAAGTTTTCTATCCATATAATAGTTCCCAGGGGACCAGAAAAAGGGGTCCCTGAAGCCTTTCAGGGACAGAAGAGAAGCCTTCCTTCTCAATCCTCAAAATGATTTTTAATTTTAATGAGAAGAACTACAAGACAAAGGATGGAAACTTACTCTAATTGTAACGCAGGCAATGCAAAACTCTGCCTGGCTGCTCCAACCTATTTCCTTTTTATAACCTGTATACGGTCTGCAGTAGCTAGATGAAGGGAAGGGATAGCTCAAGGTTTCACGAACATCTAACATGAATTTCATGGCATGTGACAATGAATTCAAGATGATCTTTGCTTGGTTTCCTTAAGTATTGTATGTCTAATTCATAACCTTATAAACATTCGTGTGCATGAGCAACAAAAATCATCATCATTTTTGCTGAAAATAAACAGATAGAAGATAAAAAACTCAACATTTAAACTAGCGTAGATAGCTTTTAAAATGATCTAGTTCAAGTAATAACTAACCTGAGACGTACTTTGCTCCGATTAACATTATCATGCTACTCATAATAAAAAAACCCAAAGGCAGACTACAGAAGATACTAGTGTCACCTGATGTCATCCAGGGGAAGGTGTTTCCAGTCAAGCAAATCAAAAGAGAAATATATATATAAATTGCAGCATATGTGTTAAAAATCATATGAACAGCAAAAAGTAACAAAGGTAGTGACATTAGCAGAAAAGCCAAAAAAGTTTGTGCATAACCCCCCACAATAATTTGAAATAGGCTTTCATCATAAGAGTTTAAATCCAAATTCCCCTGCTAGAACTATTTAGGTTGAGCCCATTTCTAGTATTCTTCAATCTTAAATGCTTCTAACAGGCAGAAAGCAAAGTGTCAAAGAAAGAACAAAGAAAAACATCTATTTTTTTCCCCCAGTGGTAAAACAGGTAATCGCTGAAGGTAGATTTTGATGAACATCCCTTTTTCACAATAGTTGAAGAGCAAGATTTTATTTTCCGCAAGATAGAATTGTTTATGCTTCAAAAGAAAACAAAGATAAATAGGTAAGATACGCATCCCTGTGGAATTTTAGGTTACATAATACAGAGCTGAGATGTAAGCCTACTAAATCATAATGGACAATACTGAAATGAATCCTGATACTCCTGCTAACATACTTATTTGCCTTCTATACAGGATTGAGAGAATTGTTTGCACAACCACAGTGTTAAATAAGATACCTAAATGTATATATAGTATTGTAAAAGGAAAATTTTAGCTTTATCTTTCAGTAATAAAGTTAACCACAGTTGCCACTGCATGAAGTGTCTATCGGGAGAGTTTACATTTTGAATATACTTTAAAATTGTATACTTCTCATTCTAGCACTTATCCAGCTTAAGTGAAACAAAATTAAATGAAGATAAGACCTACAAATGACATGCAGTTTGATTCAGGCCTGAAAACTTATCCCGAAACGGTGCAGAAATATAAACTCAAGTTACAGATGATAGAAAACTGCAGCTTTTATTTAATTCAAACTTGCCAGATGCAAAAGCCCTCTATTTCAAAAGAAATACCCTGTTTAATCCCTCACAAGCATTTGTATATTCTCTGTATGCATGCAATAGGTCTGTGCAATTCTTTACTTTATGATATGTTCTTGCTCTTAGTTCTTGTGGGTCAAACAGATTTCAGGACGGTTATCCATCCCTCCTTCCTATACAGCATAGGATAAAGCAAGATATTGCAAGAAAAATAATCACAGGATGAAGCTTTTCTCTTTTGCAACATGAAGGCGTAGTATAGGAAAGTTTAAGAAATCACTGCACTGTCTCAGCATTGTGCTGAATTTATTATTTTAGGGAGGATTTTTTTAAAACAATGCTATACTGCAAAGCCTGTAGTTTAGTCCTGATTTAATCACCTCTGTTTTTAGAGGTCTACAAGATGCTGCCTGTGTTCTTCTTTCAAGAAGAAAGCCTATCTACTTCCTGCTTTGTTTCCACAGCTCTTTTAAATAATCGTTTTAAACCAATTGAATAGACCAGTGATGGTATGAACAGAAAAGGTCATTAATCTCAAGATTAATTAACTATGCTAACTGGCTAATTAACAATACTCAACCTGCATTAATCACTGGTTTACCATTTGAAGGAGCTTCAGATGTTTCCCAGCCCATAGATTTCATCACAGCTTTTTTCCATCTGGCATAACGATACTCACTTTCTGAAATTGAGAAATCAGCAAACAGAAAAGTCTTTAAATTTATATGAATACAGTTACAAACATTTAAGAAGCAGAGTCTACAGTCTTGGCTTTCCACAGCTTGGCATACTATAGTTTGTCTGTACACACACACACACACACACACACAAAATGCAAAATATTGTTTTGAATAGATTAAAAAAGTAATCATGCCCAGTAAGGAGAAATAAATCTTAAAAACAACTTTGTGCGTGTTCACCAATAAGCAGATTTATAAGTAGGATGAAATGAAACAATTATTATTCATGTAGAAATCCTCCAGTGTTGAAAATACTGACTTGAAGTATGGATTATAGCAGTAATTATAATCAAACTGGAATGTAAAACAAAAACCTATACAAAAAGTTAAAAAAACAATTAAAGAGACAAAAATGCATTTGTTTGTTAGGCACATGGGATAACTATTAGGTCAAGCATATGCTTTCCTGTCTCTAGGAGCACTTAAGAACTGATGAAAGAGTTACCTAAAAAACAATGATTGCTGTAGGTTTTTTAAAGCCTAAAGAGTCTCCTAAAACTTAGTTTGACCTCTCTACATCTGTGAAAACTCATAAACGTACAGGAGCTTTCGGAGACATCACCTTTCTCAGTGAAAAGCTTTAAAGACTGAGAAATGAAAAGCCAACACAGGTTTCTTTGTTTTCTCTTGATATAAATCAAAAGCCATTAATTGCAATGCCAGTTGCCAAGCTTTAAAGACAAAAACAAGAAAACACACATACAAACAAAAACCCATCACCCAAAGAAAAGAGCACACACGCCGTTTTCTACTTTCCACTTCCTCTGTATTATAACATCTAAACATTTTTTCCAATCTTACTAGTCAACAAATGACCAAAACAGCAAGCAGAATGCACTATTTCCTAAACCAAACACTGCAAACACTGCTGATCTTCATCATTTTTGAGGATAATTACATATAGCTTAATGCAATAAAGGAAAAATCCTGTTCTATTATTGGACATCAAATTTTAAGTTTGCAAGTTCTTAGATGTTTTTACCCTCTGGGTTGATCTGTGGTTCAAATCGTTCACATGTCACTGCTGTCAAATCTCCAGGGCTTAGACTCCAAATTCCAACTCCTTCTGCAGCTCCTGCTGCCATAGCAGCTCCTAGAGCTGTTGTTTCAGGCATTGATGGCTTTACTGAAGGAAACCAGAGAGAAGGCATGACAGTTTTTCATGGAAGTCAATTTGATGGCATCAGAACTATATCCTTGTGTATATAGTTAGAGTGACATATATTTTATACAACTGTTATGTATTAGGTAGGCTTCCCTTAGGTTTACCATCTGCAAATCTCAATTTATTACCAATCACATGGTTATGACACTAACTTCACCTCTGAGTCGTCTAAGTCTCTGGAATACCTTGAATCAGCACTTCCTCCAAGAGAGAATCACGTTAATTGCCCCTTTTTCATACCATGTGTATGGCTGCTGACTTCAGCCACCAATTTCCTTGGTATGTTCTTGTTAATAATGAGATATTTTATCGTTCTCTCTCTCCCTTCCCAAAGCAGTGATCCCCTGGCTTATCCATCTTGTTCCCCTGCTCTAGATACTTTATTTTATTAAAAGCACTTATATTTAGAAAAGAAGTCTTAAAGGAGGTTATACACCTCTACTTACTAGTTTGTTCACTTTCCATAGACACTGCAGAAGATCATCCTGTCCAAGATGTTAGTGGTAAATCTGTTCCATTAACTCTTGAACTATCTCCTCCTCTGCTTCAAGCAGAGGATCCTTTAAAAGCTGATTTTACTGATCATGTCCTTTCATCTGGTAACTATTAAGCACTGGATAATTTGAGACTTGTGTACCGTATATCATTAAAGGTAAGCTATAATCTCTCTAGAGTTAATAACTTTTCACTGGCTTGCTATTACTGAAGTGTTTCATATGTTTGTGGTTAAGAGACATCATGATGTTTTTCTGAATAATTTTCTAGCAGCTGCATATTAGGTGAGATTAGATAAGATTAGTACTTTCATACAACAAATTATCATTCATCATTATAGCTGAGAATGTATAATATTATCCTGATATTGCTCAGTGATATACGGCATCCTTAAGAACACTAACGTATAACTTACATTATTCAACAATTCTAAATCAGCCAGACTTATTAAAACATGTCTTGAGAAAGATGTTTGCTTTTCACTGATGCTGAAATGCTCCACTCACACTTTTCAAGTGAAGTCTTTAAAAAGCCATGCACTCAGTGCATTGAAACACATCCTTCAAAAGCCTTTTTATCATTCCAGGGACTTTCTATGAAAGAGGTGTTGTATGATCATTTGCAAAATGCTTGCATTGTGGTTGGATCAAAATAATGGCTTTGTAAAACATTATTTGCCTCAGAGAGGCAAGCAGAGAGGAACAACTCTGTTTGGGTTTGTATTTCATATTATTATTGCTGTTCTGGGAAAAACAGAGTGGTCAAGGTATTTTGTGGGTCTCCTATTTACCTGTAAATGAGATCAAAGGTTTGTGAAGGCAAAGGGAACAAAAAAAGTGTATTTGCTGTTTGCTGAAATGCTTACTTAAACATGAGCAGTGGAGGTGCAAAGTTCTGGTTTAACTCTGCGTAAGATTCTCAGGGCCAACATGCTGCAGTAGAGCATTAATTTCACTGATTGTAGAAGACGCTAGATGTTTAGAAATTGATATGACAACTTCAAAGTTCAATGCACTCATAATGCTATAATATTCCAACAAGAGAAACAAGTGCCAACAATTCCCTAGAAAAATGATTCTCAACATTTGATGTAAGATCCAATAACTTTTTATGCAAAAATATTCACAAGTAGTAGTAAAAGATTAGCAAGAAAAAAAGCCAACCAACTGATCCTCATTAGCTATTACAAGTCAATACTTTTTTCAGCTTTACAAAGAAAACAATAGTGGTACTTTCATCTTACCTACTGGAATACAGAGAATATCTGATTGGAGTTGCATGAGAACTTTGTTATTGGTCATTCCTCCATCTACTTGTAGCTGGCTTAGTGGTATCCCACAGTCCTTGTTCATAGCATCTAAAATCTTAAGTAAGATTAATACATGTTATGACTGAATTATAGAGAAATTCAAGTATAAAACAGTGATAAGTCAGTGTTTGCTAAAGAGTGTAAGACAGATAATTTTCTCCCCGCCTAATGTACAACTTCAAGGTCTACTCATCAAAAGGGCAAAATGGAGCTAGTGACATTACAGATTTGTTTAATATAGAGCAAGTGCATTCAGTTTACTTCAGAAATCTCAACACAGGAAATGTTTTCCTCTGATGCTACAAACCCAGCCCTGTAAGTTTCTGAGAAACATTTGAAGAAAAGCTGGTGGCAACCTTCCAAGTAGAAGACGACAACCACAACCTTCATCAAAGCTGACCTAGGAAGAAGAACTACTCAATGGAGTCCTTTAGCTGACTACAAGTTGTCTAGTTGTCTACTTTCTCTAATTTAATACATTAAAGAATGGTGACATTATACATTGTTTGAACTGGCAATCTGGAAGATAGTTCAGTAGGAACTGCTGAGCACTGAACAGTTTTGAAAGAGTGTTCTCTTCAGATATTTTTGATTTTCAGTGAAAACTAAGAATTTTATATTTTATTAGACTGTAAGAATACGCTGTGAGTGTAATTGTTAGTAAAATTCCGATTCCTTTTTTTGAGCATGGTGGATAGCTGAAAATACGTGAAAAATGTTAAACTGTTTGCAAGGGATAACTAAGAGCGGAGTATTTAATTCACTGATACGTATGTGCTTTTTAATAGATCTGTAACACACGAAATTGCTTCTGAAAAGATAAAACTAACAATATACCTTTGAAAAATGTACATATGTTTTATCTGTGTCACTAGAAGTTAATTTACTAATTTAGATGTGTCTAGCACACCTGTTCAGGCACTCCTACCATTATGAGAAAAAGCACATTGACTAAAGTATGAGAAAGTATTAGACTGATTCAAACAGTTGACTTCACCCTTACTTTGAAAGCTTTTTTTCCCTCCCTCCTACTCCCAACCCATGCGACCTGCCTCTTTTTCTGACATACGCTACACTACTCTGTGAGCCAGCTGAGGTCATTATTCCAGCAGAAAAATAGCCCAGAGAACAGAGGGATAATTTTCTGCTGGAAAGTTCATTGGGCTGTCACATGATAGGGAATGCATAGGAGGCGGAACAAGGAAAGAGAGGAACAGACCCCAAACTGGGCTATCAGGTCAGTCCCCTGTAACTTCACCCTACCTTCTGGTATCAAAGATATAGGCTACTTGCAAGCTTCTTCGTGGCTTTCTGAGGACTCAGAGCTCCCTAGCACAGCTTCAAAAGTAGATGCCTGGGTGAAGTTTCTGGCTGTCCGTTCCATGGAAGTACTCTTTATCATCACAGAATTACTAAGCTGCTTTCCTCCTCTCACATAGATTTAGCTGGGTATTGTTTTAAACCTCCATGTTAATAATAACATCAGTTTAAAAACATGCAATCAAATCAAGGTTTGACTGTTACACTTTTGGGTGTAGGAGTGCCATTTTTTTTCCTCTACTTGTACAGAACACAAGAAGGAGCATAAATTAATAGGAGGTGATGATACAAACATTTCTTAATGCTCAGAACATAGAGCTCCCTTTTGATTTGTTGGAGGGATTCATTTCTTCACTGAGAACTTTGGTTTGCTTTTGCAGAATGCTGGCAAAGGCAATAAGAAACCCATTTTTGTTCTTGGGTACCAACACAAGCCATTTCTGTCACAGCAGAGAGTATAAACGGTAGTTTTCCATGTTGTAGAACAAATGCAACTTTTTAGTTATGGCATTGGCATTGGAATATTTTGCTCTCATGATATTCACTAAACATGCTCACCTTATTTTCAAGGGTGATAAAAAGCAACATTGCCCAAAGTAAATAAAGTAACAGCCAGCCAGATCATTGTAGCAAAGTCTACAGGAACAATTCTTCAACATTAGCACCATATAAAGACAAGAATAGTATCCAGGCAGAATATAAAGTGTATCATTAATCTTCATTAAGTCTTTTCAATCCTCCATTCCTGAAGAGTTACAGTTCCTGGTATCATACTCATTTACAATGGATTTATTAAGATCTAATTTGCTTTTACCTCTCGTGTTTGAAAGCAGACAGCTTCTAGTGCAGCAAAGGCAATGTGATTTTTATTCGTAAACTGAGTAAGGCCACAGATAATACTGTTGAAGAGAAAGAAAAGAAAAATGCAACAGTTAGAGCACACATCTTTATCAGAAAATATTTCAGACCTAGGCTGGGAAGTTAAAAACTCTTTCAGTTCCATTGTTATGAGGAATGATTTTTAACATTAAAAAGCTTATTTCTTTTTAATCTAAACTCTTTTGCCTCTGTAATAAGCTATCTGTCTGATAAATATATTTTCAGTGCCCACTCAATACAATGACAATTCATTGTCATAAATTAAAATTTTATTGCCAATTTGCATGCAAATGGGTGCATAGGCACACATGGATGTGCGCATGCACACACACACATTCTAGTTGTTCTTCCTTTAAAAAGGGAAACTATATTAACTAGGCTGATATTTCTTTAAAGAAAGTAATTTCACCTATCACATCTTACCAAATTCTCTCGTACATTCAGTTCCTAAGGAAAAGCCCTACTGGGTCAGTGCTGTGCTCTAAATGCTTAAATTTGTTATCAGATCCATTCTGAATATTAGCTGCTGCAGCACCTTCAGAGAGAATTTTGGATATAGAAATTATGCTGCATCTACCCATGAGTAAACTGGACTCAGTTAATGTTTTCTGAACTGCAGATCAAATGATCATCCTTTTAATACCTTTCAGATGTGGAAATATAAATTAACATAGTACAAAGAAATGCAGCTTTATTTGGTGCTGGATATATGCAATATGAAAGGCCTTTTTTGTTTTTGCCATTCCAAAGATCAGTTTTTAAAAGCTAAAGAGTTAAGCGCTGTGCTCTGAAAAAAATCATAAGAACAGGTAAGTCAAAGATTTTTTTTCCCCTAACTACAAAAAGCACCTAAATTCTAAAGATGAGACTACTCAAAATCTTGGGAACTGGATATCCTTTTACAATTTTTTTTTTTTCATTTTAGGAAAGTTATATTTAAACATATCATGCTTCTCTAACTCTTACGGTATGGTCTGATTCCAGCAATAGTAGGCAAGCTCACAATAGCAGAAAACACAAGTAGAAGGTTATTGTTCAAAACAGCAGTTTTAACTAATACCAGTTAGTTAAGTCTTAATCAACAGGAAAGGTGTTGGAAGGGATTGTCATAAAGAGTGTTTAATAGATCGGAAAGTGAAGAAGAGGCTGGACATACGGGTGAGACGGGGAGAGAAGGTGGGAGGGAGAAGAAGAGAGGAAGGAATTAAGTGGACTGTATCTGAGATAGTGAGGGCAGCAACAAGAGGGAACTGAGCTCACAAAAATTAATCAGCATTAAATTCTTCACTTTCTACTTTTGTTACCTGACAATTCACAGGTATGCACACCTTCTTTGTCTCTTTCATGAGATTAAAATCCCTTCAGAATCACAAACCCATGAAAAAAAAAAAAAGCAGGACCCTTAGCATTGAGAACGATAGAACCATCCTGTAATCGTCCTCCAAAACCCACAGCTCAGTTCAAATGGTATCCCTTCCGACTCCCCATCTCCTTTTTTGATTGGGGGAAGTAGCCGAGCTAGCTAATTCTAGTCCTGTCTATCACAGCAAAAATCTTTCTTGGGAAAAGATACTGTGTATAGTCATTCATCTTTTTGAAGATTGGTGGTTTTCCATAATTTCATATTAAGATTTAATTTTAGTTAGGGATGGGTGTATACAGCCTCTGTTAGTGGTGTTACACCTTCTTTATACTAAAACTTTCTTCCTGTGAAGGCTGAGTTTCCACTGTTCCTTCTTCTTCTCCCAACAGCAGTTACTGTTCTGAATACAATCAGAATTCTGTTTCTCTGTTGAAGATATCAAAGAAAATGAGGTATCCTGACACACAAAAGGAGCAAAAAAGTCTGTGCTCAGATAACTGGAGAGACACTGTTAGTGTCTTCAAATAATTAAATCTTCCTGCAAACACAGTGTTTAATCAGATCCTTACCCCCTTGCACTGGGTTCCCAGTATGGCGCATACAGTCCTGAAAATGCTGGCACAAAGTAGCAGCCATAAGAAGTTCCAGCTTCTGCAGCCAGTTTTTCTAGTGCGCACACACACACACACACACACACAGAAAAACAGTCTTTATTTAGCTTTTCACAAGTGTACCAGCACATAAATATGACACTTAAAGATGTCATTGTTTAAACGAGGAATATTTCAGAATATACAAGGTAGCCACAAAAATAACCAAGCCATTTACAACTAGAAAATACAGCTAACTCTGTCATTCTGCTCATTAACCATTTATCCATTTGTAGCATTATAAGTGAAAGAGAGGGAATAAGGGACTGTGCAATATATAAAATGAAAAATCAAAATCAAAAACCAAAACTGTGTGTTCAATATACTGACTTAGATTCTGTGAGGTTTTCAAAGGGTATCCTTCAAAGCTGTCCAAAAGGTCACACTTTACTTGCATTTAAGTTAATGCAAGCAAGGAAAACTGGATCAAGACCAAAGGGAGTTAGGAACTAAACTCCCACTAATTTCAAATGGATTTAGAGCTTTAAATTCACAGCTTAAGCATGCAATTACAAGGCCAGCTGCAAGGAAATCTCAAGTTTCTTAATGCCCGAGTAATAACTTTGGATATCTGAGTTCTCCAATATTAAAATATTTATAATTATAAAGAGTTATATTAAAATATCCAGAACTGCAAAAGAAGTAAGGTATGTGGCTCCTTCCTATATTCTATAACAAAAAAAAGAACATATGTTTTATCTGCTTTTATAAAGTTATTCTGTTTGCATGGATGGAAGCATAGCAATAAAGAGAGGTAGGACAACTTTTCCAAAAAGTCTACAAGTTAACATTTTGCTTCAATTCATACAGACTCCACTTTAAAAAAGCAATGAAGAGAGAAGGAAGACATGTTCAGAGAAATAGGAAATGGTGACAAATTCCTGCCTGATTTTAATAATACCAACAAGATTAAAGTTCTTGAATCCTAAACCTTTTAAAGGTTTAGTCAAACTTATGAAGTCAATAGGTACCATCATGTTTGAAAAACTGGATAATTCTAGTGACAACGGTATATATGCCTCCGTATGGGTCTGTGAAACTTCAAACTAGAAAAAACAGCTTGATAGTCTCAGTTTTTGCCTAGTCTTTGAAGTCTTAAGTCAAATGTGAGTTCCAAATATTTCCACTTTTGAATAAGACATTCAGAATATTTAAAAATGTAGTGAATTACTTTTTAATCCTATTAATCATTAAAACCCGTCACTTTGAAACTCAGACTTGCATGCTTCCAAAAGTTTTCTCCTTTTTCAAACTTTTTTGTGTTCCCATTTCCATAATACTACACATCAGCTGGTTTCAGTTCAGCTCAAGCAGAAAACATCAGCTACCCAAATTCCAAAAGATTACAATATTCTTAGCCCAAATGGATTATATCATCACCTACAATTCAATTAAAGAGATAGCTTTGCCAACTGAGGTCTTCAACTGCCTCAATGCATATGACTCCTTCTACATAGATGACTGCATGTTTAGGGTCTCAGGTTCTCCTGGTTATGACAGGAATGCGTATGTTGGTTTAGGATACAATTTTACTGGGTTCCATAGATGAGACTTACATACTCTTGGCTTTGGACAATTCAATATTTTATGAAAGCAGGAAATACATTATAAGCGTAATACCTTTCTGGACGTCTCTTTGGTAGGGAAACTACCAAAAAATATGAACTGCAATAGAATGCAGCTGACAAAGGGTTTCAAAGACCTTAGTGATATGCTGTATGAAACACACATGTCAATAAACAGTGATTTCATAGATGCGAAATGAATTATCTTAATGCAGCAAAATATATGTACCTTCCAGTTTCTCCTTACTTGAGTATTTTGAGCTTTTGCTCAACATTAGAGACATCAAGGCAGGTGAAAAGAAAACCTAAAAAATTAACAGCTCCAAACTGTGAACACTCACCAACTTCCTGTGAAGTCTTAACGATACCTAGATTGTCTCTCAGCCAACGAACAACAGCACCTGCTATTGCAACAGATCCCTAGAGGAAACAAAATCACTACAAGATTAGGAGACCACAACTGGCAGCATCATGTTTGTTTTTACAGGACTGGAGAGGAAAGGCAGCTGTGGCCTCCAAGTCCAAGATTATAGTAAGAACTTAGAGCACTCTCAAGAACGCTCACAACCAGCTAGAGGCTGCCACGTAAGAACAGCAGCCAGTTATTCAGGTTCCCTCTAAAAAAAAAAAAGGTGCCTACTGCACGATTTTTCCATTAGAGGGGAGTTACCATGACATTTGCTAAGCAGTCTTCTTGATCCCTCTCATTTAGGTCTTCTCCTGAATATACAATGATGAGGTCCAGTAGCCTCAGTCTTCTTTTTCAGACAAATTAAGATTTTTATGCTTTGATTTAAAAAAAATGAGACTCATTATGTGGTTGAGTTCTTCAAGTGCTGCAGTCTAGCTACAAATGCCTGGAGAGACAAAGAAAATTTAGGCACTGGCATTTGCCAGCAAAATTCCACTGCTGCCTCAGCAAACGGCTCTGAATGCCCCCATCATATCACAAAGGAATGGCATGGCTCCCATCTCACACCAAAGTCCAAATGGATTCCTCAGCAAGACCATCTCAAGTCTCCTAAGCTAACTTCAATGCAAACAGAAGCAGCACCGTATTTTTGTTCAAAGCCATCGCTAGGAGGAGGCAAGGCTCCTTCTTCAAGCTGCTAACCAGCTAGTTATTACAGTTACAAGATATGGGTTTGATTGAAAGAAAAAGCTGAATCCATATTTCTTGCCTTTGTCGGGAGTGTCTCAACTACCAGATTGTAGACCATTGTAGCCTGGATGCAGGAGAAGGGAGTACTCAATACTTTCTGCTGAAGCTATTTCATCAAACAGCAAAATTAAGGACTTGGAGATGAGGAAGAAAGACAGTGTGCATGTGCATGCCTGAGCATGTGGACCTATGAATCATTCTCAGTAGTTCTAGTTCTTGCTTTAAGAACTTGGATTAAACAACAACAACAAAAAACAACAACAACAAATCCAAAGTTTGCCGGAAGGTGGCAAATGCAAGCTTAACTTTCCTTAGGGAAGGAAAGGGAAACGAACACAGCCTCTCATATTGCATGAGAGTATTGTAACCCACCAGTTGTCTGGTTGACATGGAAAAAATGGGCTCACTACAAAAGCTCAAGGGCAGCAGACAATTCAATAACTGTGTTTTGTCCACTAAGCGAGATAGATGGAAAAATAATTATTATACCGATCCCAATGAAGTTTTGGTGCAAAATAGCTGCTGAGCTGCTCTGTGCTTCAGAATCAGAGCTTTAAACCCCAAAACCTGAAGTTAAAGGAGTAAAAACCTAATTATCTACAGCACTTGGATGTCCTCCGAGTTGTGTGGAGAACTGAGGAACTAGATTCTGGAAGTAGGCATCTATAATTTAGTAGATCAAAAGAGCTCAGTTTTTAGATGTTTCGTGTCTCAGAAATTTGATTCAGTTTAAAAAGTTAGAAATAAAATCCGTTAGATCTAAGCAAAAACCAAAGACATCTAATCACATCTTTTATTATGGGAGAGGATAACATAATCTTAATACAAAATTATTATCTATCAGTCAGATTTGAAATACTGCGTAACAGAAAAAATATTTTAGCTATAATGATCTGAAAATATAAGTGATGCAGTGTAGAAATATTTGATCAAGTTATTTTGACTGGAGGTAGAGATAGGATAATCAAAAACACACATAAGCCTTGAGGCACTTAAGCTATAATAAAAATCTATTTAAATTTCTGTGCACCTGAACAGTTTCTCTAAAAATAACCGAAGGATACAAGAAAACAGTAGTAAAGAAGAATATCTATCACTAATGGTACATTTTATCTTATTACATACATATTACTATAAAAAGGAAGAAAATATTGTACTCACTTCTAGTGCGTAACAAACAGGTTTATCTCTGCCCAGTTTGTAAGCTATTGTGGTCAGAAGACCATGCTCAGAAAACACAGACTAAAAGGGGAAAGGAAAAGTAAAGGTAAAGCATGAACAGAGGCAGAAAATATTTAAATGAATATATTCAAATGACAATAAGCAAGAGACAAAACCTTTACTGACACAAATTTGAAATACAGAGAGTTTAAACCAAATAAATGATCTAGCACTCCAAATAAGCACCTAAGATACAATCCTCAGATCACTTGCATTAATTCTTGTTTCCACAAGATCCACAAATCTTTCCAGACTCTTAATAGCAGAGAATTGGGGTTCTTCAGAAGGAGATGTGAATAAGACGCAAGCCAAAGCTTCCCATTATTTATTCAACTACTACTACTACTACTACAACATGGGACAAATGGGGAAAAAAACAAAGGGAAGAAAAGAATTAACCAAGTCAAGGGGAAAAGCATGCGGTTAAGTAACACAACATTCAGCACTTCTTGGGTAAGATTAAGAAACACGTATAAGGAAAGACTGAGAAACTTGCTATGGAGAGTTTATTTTGGAAACTATGAAACTGAGTCTTAAATATATTGAAAAAGTTACTATTTTCCATTCTTTTGGATTACAATATGCATTTTTCCTTTATAGCAATATACTTGCTGCTAGTAAGTCTGAGAAAGTCTAATTTATAGTTGTATTCAAGTACTTATAAGAAAATTGTTGAAAGCAAGTGAACAACTGAAAAACATGCAACTGACCTTATGACCTGTATTGCACAGTAAGAAACATCCTGTTCCATACCTAGAGTGAAAGAAAAGGAAAGTTAAAAACAGTATGTTTAAAGGGTAACCGATTACCGCTGTTCATGCAACCATGACTCCACTGCAGAGGATCAAAACATCACTTTTTTCCCCCTTGGAGGCTATGCTTCCACTAACTGATCATAAAACCTTCCTCTAAAGGTTGATCCAAATGCAAGCTGTAGCTGAAAGATCTAATTCCACTGTTCTTTCCCTGGCTCACTATTTCTTGTCTAGTCACTGGATCAAGGAACATCAGGGCTGAAAACTAAGACAGAGCTCCTCTTTGGTGGCAGTGTTTACTCACTTCAATCTAAGCTGATTATGAAAGCTACTTTATAAAATAAAAACTGTACAAAATTAAATTCAAACTTTTAAAGGAGAAAATTTAAGAAACTTCATTCCTGTCACAAAGAAATTAGCTTTTTATAAACATAGTCTGTTCAAATATTTCTAAAAATGGCATTTTTCTCATTTGAAGACCATATCACACGTATGTGCGCACATACACATACAAGAACACAATTTAATGAGTATAGCAAAACTCATAATTCACTCTAACTTATTCTAAATAATTGTTTCTCAGTATTTTTAATACCCTGAAAGCAGTAGCTTAAAATAGTACTGAGAAAATCTTCAGGTGTATTTGGAGAAAATAAAAGATATCATTGTATAACAAATAGGTTTAAAAAACCCATCTGACATTTAACTTTTACCTTTTGGTTCAACTGGATTTTTTTCTAAAGATCTCGTGTTATAAAAATGCTTTCTGACAATATTCATGTTTGTTTTATTAAAATGCAAGGCCACTAACTATTAAACTATTAAAATGGTATATAAACATAGAAGGTAAAGTGAAAGGTAATTATCAACAACTACAGATTAATGTGTAATTAAATCTGTGAAAGTCCAATACTGTGTATGTACCTAAACACTCAGTTAAGCACACAATTGTAAATGGAACAATAAGTCATTTAAACAGAGAGCTCTTCCTCAAACGAATGTTTGAGTATACCAGTTCCCCAATTTAACTGATCAGATATTTTAAACAAGGGATGTTAAGAGGTTGAGATCTAGAAAAAAAAAAAAAAACAGATTTACAAGTCTCCATGTTAAGCTAAACATAGAACCAAAGCTAAGCACTGAAACCTAAATGAATCCTTCCAATCTAGCAACGCTGCACATTTCTTGCCATTCAAATCTATGCAATCTAACTTACATGGCCTCCTGTATACGGTTAGCTTTAAATCACTGAAGTTAAATATTGACAACTGCTTTAGTCTGTGTTTTAGAGAATTTTAAAATGAAAAACCTCCCGTCACATAGAGATGATTCCTCATAATTACTCGGTTACAAAATTTACCTCACAATTTAATATCGTTAGTATTTTATGTAAAAGTCAGGACACTCTTTACTTGTAAGCTAACACAGTCAAAAGGCAGAGTTGTAGGTATGTGATAATTACAAAAGCATTTTGCACTTAGATTGAAAGAGAACACAGAATTTAATTAAAAATAGACCTGCTGTTTATCTCAAAACTTTCATAATCACTTACGTATTTTTTGCCTGTCCATCTTGAAAACACATTTGTCCAACAAGAGCAGCAGACTGGTCACCCAAGCACTGAAAAGAGAGGGATTCTTTAATAAATGTCTTTGCATGAATCACAAGCACGAACAAGTAACATGAGCAGATATATTTAACTCTAACTGTAACCTGTTAGGAGAACATATGTAATTGAAAATGAGGAAGACATCTATAGAGACAACACATGCTTACTACTACTGTCCCTTGTGTAAGAACTGTAGGAACTGCAAATGAAAACGCAACATACTACATGGTGACAAATTTTTTTAAATCTCAAAATTAAATTTACTATCTGGATGTATATGATACTAGAAACAGCTGTGACTCTATCCAACATTTCTGGATAATTTATATACGCAACTCATTTTATATATAAAACGTAGCTTGCTTCCGCTTTGTGATGACACTAATTTACTTGGAGATCCTAAATTGCCAACAGAACATTAAAGTTGTCAAGTGTATGAACACATCCAGGCCTTAATTTAGTAATTGAACAGGTTCGTCATTGTCAGTTTATCTTCAAAAATATATACTTTTAACATGAAGTTAAAAAAAAAAAAAAAAAAGGGGAAACCATGAAACCATCAACTTAATTTGTAGCTAGATTCACCCATGTTAAAGCTTTTCTCCAATGAAGACATGGTCATGCAGTATCAGGTTCTCATTCCAGAATTTGAGTTGAAGAACTCACCCCAGAAATTGGTACACCTGTCAAGGCTCCTGATTTCTGATTTCACAAAAAGAGAAAGAAAAGCTGAGAATTAGCTTTCCATGGTTACAATTTGTAATGAGAAATAAGCTAAACTCATATTTAAGTAGGGAGATATAGATCTCAGATGTAGACACAAACAGATGAAACAAGGCCCAAAGTCATGCAAGAAGGGACAGTCACGTAAAAGCAGTGTCACTAATGTTTGAAAAGTTGCCTTGCCTTTAAAGTATGCATTCAATAGAAATGCTTGCATATTTCAAGTTAAAGATTTCAGTATCAGAGCCAAAGAATTCAAAACCTATATCAAAAAGGTTTTACTAAGTAAAAATAGACATAGTGACAATAGAAACATTTACAAGCTATGCAACACCATCAATATCATCCTGGTGCGATGTGTATGAAAATGGCAGAGACAAATGAACGTAACCTGCTTACCTCTTCTGATATCCACAATCTCCAGAACCCCTGGAACATTCCCAGGAGGTCCATTCTTTAATCCTGTTCCCACCAACACAGGAACTAAATCACATTCTTTAATCACAATATAAATGTACAAGTGAAAACACTTGTGCATTGGCTATCCTACTGAAATGCAGAAGCATGATTTATCTTATAATCACAGCTAAAACAGTTAAATGGCCTCAGAATGGGGGTATTTTCCACTTTTCTTCTAAGCAGCAGACCACAAAAGATTTTCACTGGAAGTGCAGATCCTCTATGTAAGCCTAACTAGGTCTAGCTACCTTTTGGTCTCCATCCCCCAGATCCCAAGTTCGCAGACTAGCATACTTTTGATTCACCTTCCAATAAAAAAAAAAAAGATTATGACCAAACACAAGCAGAATAGAAAACTATAAACCCATATTATCTAATTATAGTCAAATACAGAGGCTAACTCAACCCAAAAATAAAAATAGGGGAAAAGTTTAGATGGGGCGGGGGGAAGCAAGTTTGGTATCACTGCAGTTTATATGGTATAACTGCAAAATAAAATGTACGCACTTAACATTTTTTTCCATCACCACTTTTGAGGTGGCAGAATCACGATGCAGTCTGGCAAAAGGCAGGACCCAGAACGTGATTCTTCCAGACTATAGATCAATCTCTAAAAAGCTGATTTTTACTATTATGACACTTCTTTCACTTGTGATAAAAATTTCTAGGGAAAAATAACCATAGCAAATATCTATAAAGAGATAATGTTACAGGGAGAAACGCTTCTGGCTGCAGCATTTGTTTTTCTAGGAATTCAGAGCAAACAAGGCAAAAAAACAAAAACAACAAAGAAAGAAACAAACAAAACCCTCAGATATCTCACACAGAAATAAGTGACCAGGAGAAGTCAGAAGGGGAATCTTTAGGTCAATCCCTCTAAATTAAGCTTACGAAAAACATTGATTCCTATGTGAACACAGCACAGACTCACTATTTTATGTTAACTAAGACGTAGTTATTGCTTATGGTAGGTAAATAAAAGATAGAGCTGTCTCCCTTTTATATCATTTTAAAGAGAAATGTATTGAAGGCAGGTAGTGTAAAAAGAAAATAGCTCCTTTAAAATTAAAAAAAAAAAAACAAAAAGCAAAAAACCCGTGAAAGTAGGCTTTAATGCCTAAAAGGAAACAAACAACAGTCACTTCAGCAACATGGTTCAGTTCAGACGTACATCAGACTTAAGCTTAACGCAGCTCATGCCTAACACACTAAAAAAAGAGAGAGCAGGAAATTTACAGGTATACTTGATGCCACTTTACAGTTCCTAAAATAGATTTCGTTGAAATTATAATGTACAGAAAATGAGGCTTAGAATAACATGCAGTCTGTGACAAGTTTAAAACGCAAAAGTGTAAAATAGTAAAGTGACTAGAAAAAGAGTGATTATGGTAACCGTCTAAGCAAAGACAGATCCCTCATTTTAAGATACAGCATTTTAAGTCTCATGGGGAATTTATTCGAAATACTAGCACATGCTTTTTCAGCTGCATTCTTGCAGTAGGTATCATAAGAAATCTGTGTCCCACCAATCTTAACCTCTTTCTTTTATTTTTCTCTATGGAACGGTGACAACACATTTTCAGTGAAGCCATGCACGTGCATTTCCAATATGAATTTCGATTATTTTTTTAATTCTCATTTTAATTAACTGGATTTAACGCGATTGAATTTATAAATGTGCTTAAAAAAAACCCATGAATCTAAAGTTTCACTATAATAGAATGAATATTTGTAGACAAAATAGCCCACATTCCTCATTCATAAAATCATATAGCCAACATTTATTAGCTAGTAGCTGTATTTTTTGACTTCACTATGAGAAGAAATATTCAATAGCCTGCACATCAAAATAAAGGCAAGAGTAAAGATTACAATTAATAAATGGCTTTGAGATGAACACCAATTGTGATGTCTCAGATTTGGATATACTTGCCAAATTTATTGATCTAGAAAGTGTGGTTTTACTTATCCTTACATCAGTGGAAATGCACAGTATCTAAACAGAATGAATGAGATATGGGTAGTCAGCCTAATGAAAGCCTCTACTCACCAGGCTAGGACAGATTTTCTACAGTCAACAAAAAGAAAAAGATGAGTGGAAAAAACAAAGAGAAATAAAAGGTCAAATTTAGAGTGATAAGCTATTATATTTCAATTGCCGTGTAGTGCCTGTTAGCATTTGCCTCATTTGTTCAGCTTAATATAATTCTTCCTAATCTGACTTTCTACATTACTAAAAGTCAACTGTGATTCCTACTGGCATCTTCATTAACAGACTAGTAAAATTACTTCAGTTTCATGCAAGATAGAATTACATTCCACATAAAAGCCTCATAATCTATCTTAATTATAAAATGCTTGTATGTACTTTTCAAGTAAGAGGACAAAATACCAGGAAAAAGAATTTCTACTACACAAAAATCTCAGTATCCAGCGCATCCTATTCTGACGCCTCTACCTAATCAAAGAATATATTAGATATCACAGTATCAGAAGAGCTGGTGCTGTAACAAAGTAAATGTGAGACCTCAGCCTCATGACAACAATTCACTCTTAAGTAATATTTATAGCTGCAAGGGAAACAGTGTGATTAAGAAAACATCACAAAGCTGCAAAAAAATTTTAACTGAATTGCTATATATTATACACTGCAAAGGGAATTTATTTTTCAAAAAGAAGGCAAACTGCGGTGTCGCTTGTGATTTTACAGTTCATATAAACTAAATCTTGCCTTCAGTTATGTGGAAATGATACATTACACATCTTGTCCAGCTTTCTGAGGTTGTGAAGACTTCCACAGCAATTTTTGTCACCTCTATTCAAATTTCAGTTGTACAAGAAGTATAAAGACTGTGCCCTACTCACAGCAATCTCATTACTTTTAATCTACTGATTATAACGGCATTCTGCTGTGTAGTTTCAAAATTAGCAAGTACTTGACAATAAAAATCAATTTTGTATCCTTATCAAAATCTCTCCCAACTTGTTTTGCCTATTTGATGCTTAAAATAGAAAACAGCAAGTTTTCTGCTTCCGTAATATTACACAAGAGATAATGACATAGTAATTATGAATCAAACAATACTGGTCTAAAAAAAGTCAGTAGTTTTTCTCTATGGAAATTCTGCTAATCTATATTAATATAGTTTTATCTTTACAAGATTAACTTCACAAACACACACACAGAAAACATACCATCAGGCCATAAATCTCTGAAGAGCTTCGTACTTTTGGAAGAATTTCCATAGGAATATCAAAGAACCTGAACACAATACAAAATAAGTTATGTATACTATTACTGCTAAATCAGAAAGCAGTTTGCATTTATTTCCTTAAATAAATTTAAGCTAAAAGATAAAAGCTACCTACAACGGGAACCTTGATTTCTAGGGCTCAAACTAAGACTGTGTGCTTCTCCGCTTCTTACAGTACATGATACTGAATTATCAAGTAAAACAGTGTATTAGAGTATTTTGAAGACATATCCAACTCTTCCATGTAGGAAGTCACTCCTCTTCCAACAAATAGCCAATGTATCTTTATAATATTTTTTTAGCAAATCTAAACTTAAAACACTAGAAACACTATCATAGTAACTGTCTTACAAATTTGACTGTAAAATAAGGAATAAAGAAGCTATTAAGTGTTATCATTTCCATGAACCAGCCTTCCAACTACAGAAAAATTCAAGGCTCTGCTCTCTTTAATTAACCCAGATAGTGGTAATCTGAACATTTGGAGAGAACAATGAACCTTAATTATTAATGGTAACAGTAAATACAACTATAACAATTGCTGATCTTGGTCTAGATAACATTCTTACTATTATTGTTCCTTTAAAAAACGTCATTTATTAGGTCTATTAAATAGCAGCATTAATGAAAAACTGAGCTTACTGGCAGAGTTCAGGATCCCAGTCCAAGGAATGAATATTGAACAGCATTGTTCTACTGGCATTGGTTACATCTGTACAGTGAACACCTCCATTCTTCCCACCTGTCAAACTCTGAATAAGCATATCAACAATATTAGCCAAGAAAAGTTACAAGTTAGGATCAAAAAAGTACAAAAAAGTTCTAAATTAATAAAGCTCTAAATTCCATTCCAAACTCGGCTGGTTTTGCAACAACTAAAGAGACAGACCTAATATAAAGGAACAAAGGCATGAGAGAAGTAATAAGGATACAGGACTAGGTCCTGGATTCTTATATTGCAAAGGTGGCTAATATACTTTTTCTAAAGGCTAAGATTTTCCAAAATCATGAGCAGAATTTTGCTGCAACCTATAAATGGAAGTTACACACAAACACCTACCAAAAAAAAAAAAAGATACTGAGAAGACAAAAGTTTATCCTGGTTCATCCTGTAAAGAACTTTAACAGAATTTCTTTAATGGCTTGCACTAGTGACTAGTGAACACCACGCATTACAGTACTTTTGCTAGAACTGTATTGCTCTGCCTGTAAGTTCTGCTAAAAATAGGATATATTTAGTAAGTGCTATTTCGTAAGAACTATTAAATTGTTCAAAAGATTATGATTAAATATTATTCCAAGCAGCAGGTCAATGCTCAAAATTTGGTTTTGCCTATGTCTGCACCAGAAAAATGCTTTTACTAGGAATTTTGCCTATGTCTGCACCAGAAAATGCTTTTGCTAGGAATTTGCATGACGTGGCCGAAACAAATCCATTAAAAAAAAAGTGAGAATAAACTCATAAATACATACCCATATAAGCCATGAATCAATAGTCCCAAACATAGCTCTCCCATCATCAACTGCTTGCCTAATCTCTTCCACATTGTCCAAAAGCCATCGAAGTTTCACTGCACTAAAATAAGTGCTAAGTGGAAGACCAGTCCTAAACTGTAAATTTAAAAAATAAAAAAGTAAAGACCATGCAAGCATCCTTTCCATGATTATTACAATTATATGTGAAAATAATGGGAAAAAAACTAAGTGAAAAACCCAAGACCAAAACTCAGAGAAATTACAGAAGCTTTTTTTCTAAGTAAGTATAAAGCACACAATATGCAAGTCTGAAAATATCAAAGCCAAAAGACTAGCACATTAACAGACAAAGATCAAAGCTGATCTAAACACAGTTCAAAGACCATTTATGTGGAAATAGTTGTTTGCAGAAGTTATCTAAGATAACTCCATATAACTAGACAGCAAGCAATGATGATAAAAAAAGAAAAAGAGCAACACAACACAGGAAAGATGGAGTTTGTATTCTACTTCTGCTTAAAAGTCAAATTTATATGCTTTTTGATATCCACTTCCTGGCTACAGTAATAAAACAAAGAACTATGATACCATTTTGCAAGCATTTATCTTCCATATATATAAATACATAAATTTACTTTTTATAAAATATTTCCCTATTTCAAACTGAGTGCAATTAATTTCAACAATACAGATATAAAATAGAAAAGAAATGATATATTTACATCAATAAATAGATTTTTAGAACAGAGTTTTTGTACTTGCTCCTAATTGTTTTGAGCGATGTTATCACTGAACAGGAACCACATAATTAAGTCTCACTAACAAATACCCTTTTAACTTTTCTAGTGAGCTACGTGGGAAAAGTGATCAATTTATTTCAAGAAAAACAAACATTTCTACAGTCTCAAATTCATGTATAGTACTATGCACATTTATTATTACATGACAAACTAAGAAGGGATTGGAAGTTACAGCCAAGTTACTTTGGTACATGGAATTTTAAGCACGTCTCTCATAAAGCCATTATATACTGTAGCAATAAGTGTTCAGCTACTAATTAAATATTCTGCAATATGTATTACCTTAAAAAAGGATTTATTTTTTCCTGGGATTCTTTTAAGAAGGCGTTCAACTGTTGACTGCGTTCTCAGGTCAAGCCACACTAAAAGCCCAAATAAAATTAGTTCATCAAATCCTTTAATACATGAATAGCGACATTTATGAGCTTCTCCTACAAAACTGGAGTTCTTATCAGTAAACTGCTGCTTTTGTTATTGAATTTTAAATAGCTGAAAGAATTTTACAATTCTATATTTAATACATTGTGGTAAAAATTAAAAATGGTGAGAAACTCATTCTATTTAGAAGAAAAAATGATTACAGAAATCATAGCAGGATTTCCACATAATAGGATATATGTTTTTTCTACCAGAGCGCAAACAAACGACTAACCATATTTCTTAGTTTTCAGCAGATGAACGTCAGAATTAGAAGGTTAAAATAAACAGTAGGTTGATTATTTACTATTACTACGAAAACTTTGAACTAGAGCACTGTGACAGAGCTATCAAAGTACAGCTTGGCTTAAGATAAAATTGTAAACAATATATACTTGAACATAGAATAGCCCTGCTCTTTTGATGATATTACACTAAACTAAACTATCTGACGCTTGCCATGGGCTAAGAGAGCAAACCCAGACAATTACCGTTTCTCTGATGACATAATCTGAAAAAGTCACAGTAAATAAATTAAAAATGCAAATCCAAGCCAATAAGTATTCATTAAATCTACTTAAAATGTTTTTCCGTTTAAGTTAAATCAAAAGACTCCTGAGAATTTGGTAAGCTCCTTCATTTAAAAGGAAGTGATTTGGCATGAGTCAGAGCTTCACTACATGCTAAGGATGCACAAAAACTCTCAAGGCCTTGCTTTTTTGTTAAAAGCCCATAAATTGATTTATTAAGCCATTAAGTAATAATTGTAACAGAATAGACCTTAACTGCACTTGTTTATACAAACTCACAACTTATGAGAGAGATCACCAAAATCAAAGTAGTTAGTAGGCCACAATGAAACCTGCACAGAATTAGGAAAGTATTTTTCTACTACGCACTCATTTTAACAATCTTACATATTCAGAAAGTACAGTAGTTACCAATAGCATTATAAAGAGGTTCTCCAGTTGTCTTGTCCCAAACCACTGTTGTTTCTCTCTGATTGCTGACTCCAATAGCTTCAGGACAAAATAGAAAGAAGTATCCTTTTCAGAAGGTTTGTTTTCCCCTTTTTGGGGGTGAGGGAGGGGAGGGTGGGGTAGAAAGGAGGGAGGAGTAGGTAAGGAGAAGAGGAAAGTAAACAGGAAATAAAATGCTTCCAACTTTTTGATATTATAACCTAGAAATTGCTTCTAAAAACTGATCTTTCCTCTTCTGCTGCTTAATCCATGTGCTTTACATCTCCTCTTACTTTGCCACAAAGTGACATGGCAACAACACAGAGAGAGAAATTAGTTTTTGCCAATAGGTCCTGAACATTTTAAATGGCAGCATTTTTTCATTTATCATTTGTCTCCGATTTTGCAGGATTAGGCAAGTCTACTTTGTAGATTTTCCATTGCTAATATGCATGAACAACTTCTTCTCTAGTTAGTCCTCCCAAATTATAAGAACTAACTTTTTTTTCTGAAGCCAGAGTATGCTGCCATCTTTCTGTGTATTGACTTAAAAAGTAGAGAATCTGACTTGTTCAACCGTAAGTATGTTAAGGCACTCCATTACCCTTAAGCATGAGGAATACCTTTTATGTTAGTGATGTCTATGTTCAGTTGTTGCAGTTTCTCACAGGTCCTTTCCACACATTCATGGACTGATTTTAAGATTTCCTTTGGATCTTGTTCCACCCACCTTTAACAAACAGTAAACATCGGTTAATAAAAACAAAATTAACGCAAAAGTTACATTTATGGCAAATAAGGAAGGTTTCTAAGTCTGGACTAGAACCAGCTGAACATTTTGACACAATCATAATTACAAAGCAAGTTTTATACATCTAGAAAAAGTTTAATGAACTGCAAAGTCTTTTTAAACAGTAAGCCATTAAGCTGCATTGTCACAGTAGAAGTATCTGCAGAAAATAAAGAATTTTGGTTTGTTTTGTTTCCATATATAGGGCTTCAGAGGCAAATTAAGAGGTCAATTAAGTACAAAAAATTAAAAAAGAAAATCAGAGGGCAAACTAAGCAACTTGCATGGACTAAGCTATAGAATATGATTAAACTGCAAGAATAACCACTGTACCACTTTAAATGAGACTGGCAGAGGACAGGTTAATGATCGGTCACAGAGTAATTTTAGTTTGTCTGACTTAGAGCACATATTGCATATGTACTTTTGAATGTGCTTTTGAATGTCATTTTTCCTATCATATGATCTTTTTTAGTAATATCATGTTCTTAATAATTATTCAGCAACTTCAGTTTTAGTCATTCATACATGAAATTAAGAAAGTTCTACTGAAATGTACAAAACAAAATAAGCAGAGAATTCATACCCTTCTTTAGGGAATTTCTGCTGAATCTCTACTTGATGGTGACTCAAGAGCTCTGCTGTCTTTGCATTAAAAACCTGTAAATAAATCACACTACTGAAATTACTATGAACATAAAAGTTTAAACAGCAATAAATTTATATTATTTCTATTCAAAATACACAGTGAAGTGATAATTGATAGCTTTCTTGTCTATCATCAATAAAAAAAACAAGCATACATTTAATCTTGGTTTAGATAAATGCAGTTTTGTATTTAGATGAGCAAAGAATACTTTGTAAGCTTTGTTGTCTACGATAACCATTATTTATTCTTAGTGGATCAGAAAAGAACCATATTTTTTCTTTTGGAGGTTAGCGAAATTAGCTTGATGTAATATTTTAGAACATACCTCTCTGTTAGTAACGTACCAACTGCTGGTTACAATACCATTTCTCTAGTTCCTGCTCTGACACTGTTGCCACAGGTATGCCTTTTCCTGGGTTATCTCACTTTTAGGGCAACTGATTTTAAGAGGCGGACCATCACATCTGGTTTGGAAACTACAGAAGGGACCAAACTGCGAAGAAAGAAGAGTCACCTAGACAGAACTCAGTTTCCTTTGAATCTACAAATACCGAGCTCACGAACAGCCTGGCAAGAAAAAACCTCTCTGAAGCAATACAATGGATTAAAAGGAAAAAGAGAAGAACCTGCAAAAAAATTACTTAATTTGGATATATTACAATAGAAAAAGCAAAGAAGAGAATCTTGAGGACTACTACTAATGGCCATTCTTAAGGAATCACAAGTGAGAGGCTGTCTTGCAGTAGAAGACCAGCCAGAAGAAACAACGATTTTCATCAACGGCCTGCTGAATAGAAAGTAATCTATTGTGGCCAAGCTATGAGCTCCCTTAAGACAAGGTCAAATATAGCATCCAACTTAATTACAAAGTCTAACAGCAGTCTCAGGCCAACTGCAGAACATGCCAGTAGGACACCATCCTAACTTTTATGGTAATTAAGCAGAGAGGGGACAAATTCATGAACTATTCTCATTCTCAGGGTACAAAATTCAGGTGTTACCATCCGTTATCTGAGATATGACTGAGGTACAAGTGGTACCATCCTTTCTGGACTGTCTTGACAATGCTCTCTTTTCACTCCACAAGTTGCAGGAACTTCTCTCAAAGCTTTAAAACCATAAATCCTTGATTACATTTAGATAGTCAAGTTTACTTTGAAACTGTTAGAACAACTGTGGCAAAGAGCAGATAATAAAGTTATGATTCTTTAATTTCTTTGAAGCCTTAAAGTGCATCTTTAAAGTAAAACTTTAAGGTTTATGACTATTTTAGCTATATATCAAAATGATAGAACCATAGAATAATTCAGGCTAGAACAGACCTTGAGAGATCTCTAATTTAACCACTTCCTCAAACCAGGGTCAGCTATGAGATCAGAGCAGGTTGCTCAGGACTTTATCCAGATGGATCTTGAAAATCTCCAAGGATGGAGACAGCACAACCTCTCTGGAAAATACTAAATGCTAATCCACCTGCCCCACACAGATACACAAAAAAGACTTCTTAAAAGGCACAGATTCTCCTGCCTTTTCTGTTATCAGTTGGAAAGATTACACAGGAAAAACACCACTGTATTCTTTTCACCGTATCTACTTATCTGTGTTTCAACTACCGGTTGAGACCTGACATGAAACTCTACGAAAAGAAGGCTAAGGTCTGTCAAGTACTAAATGCTTATAAAGAACTAGTATAATGGGATAAGGGGCTTAAAATGTTACTCCGTATAGTTAAAGAGATTTAATTCTTGCATGTATATAGCAAGAAGAAAAATCCTGAAATTCCCTCTATGTCTTAACCTAATGAAGTTTACTAAGGTTTTTAAAAAAAGGTAGAAAAATGGAAGACTTTCTCTTTAAACCTTTATGTATTTGGCCTATTAGCAATGTTAAGACTCATTCAGCATTCCTTGATATAGAAAGCGGTGCATGAGGATTAATACTACTAAGTATTAAGTAATTTAGCAGGAAATAAACACAATTAGACAAGGTCATTCATGGAACCTGGAGTGCATGACCTGCAGATAATAAAGGCTGAAGCTCTAGCACAACAAGGTTTTTGCCTTCTTCTAAGCAAGCCATTCTAACAGGGATAAATTCTCAAGAGAAAAAAACAATACAAATGCATAGATTTTTCATGCCCATAGAAAATTACCAGGTAAACATGACATCACATACCAACCACAAGCTTTTCACATCCTTAATAAAAGCAGCAGACAATCCCAGTACCTCAGGGCAAGGGGTTAAAAAGTTTCACTAAGAATATTACCTTGTGTTCTACATCAATATTAGAATTCTTATACACAGAAGGAAGCCACAGGTAACTGAGACATTACACTGAAACCTAAAGGAAGACTGTAAAAGAAGTAGGGAATAAATAAAACAAATTAGGACCCCCTCCCAAGAGCCTGTTATCAAAAATAGATTTTTAAAATATCTATCTTTTTTTCTCTCTGATAGTGGTGAAAGAGTAAGAGAAATAGGTGACAGTAAGTATGAGCAATTCAGATAAGGTCAACACATTCTTTCTGAAACAGGTTTGAGGTGTATGTCTGTCATTGCTTTCCTTCCTTTCATATTCATTATGAAATAGTTCCACATTATGACCTTGATCTCTCACTTTTTATAGGAAAAAAAACATCAAAGTCAGTATTGACCTAGTTGTATCAGCAGTTGTCACACAAGGATTGCCTCTGCCATTTGGACAGGTAGAGCTGCTGTGCAAAATAAAGTTTTTTATAAAAAAACTAAAAGCATTTTTTGTTCATTGAAAATAATTGTTACGGTGTGGCATAATTTCATTTGGAGTGTTTATTCTGCAAAGAAAGTAAAAGCAGAAAGAAATATTCCACTGCATTGGAAAAAAATCCTCTGTGGCAGACTGACAGACCTAGAACCTGGACTACTGTATATGTACTTCACCACTGGCACAAACAGGTCATTTTGTGCTCTTCCAAGGTAAAATGCCAGAAGAACTTTACCCAACAAATACCTTTCAAGAGACCAGGCAGTGGTTTAGCTAGCCTTTAGCTCCTGACCACAATACTTTTAGCAAGAGAAGCAGAAGTTACAATGGATTTTTATGATGTGGTTCTTGAATAATATAAAATGGAACATGAGAGATACACTGCAAGTATTTGGCAAAAGTAGTTAAACATCTAGGCCAGAATTCAGTTATCTAGGAGCAATTGTTCAGCCTACTCAATTTTTGTTCTAGCTTGATATCTTAAGAAAAATAAACTTTAGCAACTGCACTAGTGCTCAAAGCACAGTGCTCTCCCCAATAAGTCTGAATATATTATCCAACTTCATTACAACTTAACAGAACAGTTGAGATCTCAAAAATAATTAGGATTTCTTTTTCAAAAGTAAGTAGTGTAGTAAAGAAGAGATCCAAATTAACGCCCCTGAGGGCAACACGACAGCATAGGCTAAAAGTCTGTGTTGTGTGTGAAAGAGACAGACAAAGGATATGCAAGGAGCGAAAGTAACAGAAATATAGTTTAACAAGTTCTGGTGCTTTCAAAACTACTTGTCACCTATGCTTATACAGTCTCACTCACATAAGCTGGAGAATTTCACAAAGCTTCATTTATGTCCAGACACAGAATCACAGAAAAATTTATGCTAGAAGGAATCTCTGGAGGTCATCTGATCCACTGCTTAAAGAGGGCTAAATTCTAAGTTAGACCAGGTTGCTCAGAGCCTTCTCCAGTCAAGTGTTGAGTATCTGGAAGGATGGAAATTTCACAGGCTCTCTGAGCCCCTGTTTCAGTGTTTGAGCTCCCCATGGTAAAAACTTCCTTATATCTATTCAGAATTTCCCTTGCTGTACCCTGTGTTCATAGCCTGTTGTCTTTTTGCTGTGCACCTCTGAGAAGAGCCAGGCTCTGTCCTCTCTACAAACCACCATTAGGTAGTTGAAGATACCAGTTATAGCCCCCCTGAGCCTTTCCTTCCCCAGGCTGAACAACCCCCAGTTTCCCAGCCTCTCCTTGTATGTCATGAGCTGCTGCCTGCTGACCATGTTAGTGACCCTCCTCGACTAATTCCAGTTTTTCGGTCCCTCTCTTGCTCTGGGGAGACCAAAACAGCACACAGTGCTCTAGATGCTGCTTCGTAAGTGCCACATAAATGGGAATAGTTACTTCCTGTGATCTGCAAGCTACAATCTTGTCCGCAAGGACACATTGCTGACTAACGTTCAACTTGCTGTCCACCAGGATTCCAGGTCCTTTCCCATAAAGTTGCTTCCTAGTCAGCTAGTCCCCTCTCTGTACTGTCGCAGGGGGCTTTTCTGTCCCAAGTCCTAGATTTTGTTGAAATTCATGAAGCTTCTGCCAGGCCGTTCCTCCACCTGGAATTCCAATTAACTGCTCGCTGCCAGTTGTAGTCATCTGCAAACTTGATGAGAGTGCATCCAGGATGTTGATAAAGACATTCAGCCCTCACTGAATAAACCCTGAGGAATACCACTTCTAAACTGGCTACTATTTAGACTTTGACACTACCCTTGGGCCCCAGTGGGCCAGCCAATTTTTCACCTGCACATCTTTAATCCTAATCAAAACCATATGTTTCCTGTCTTAAAACTAGCTAAGGTTTGCATAGTATTACTGTACTGATACATACAAAGTAAACAATAATTTGATTAGGTTTTTGACACAGACACAAAGATGAAAATGATTGGAAACTATAAAGAAAAAAAATGCACGGAGAGAACAATGGGAAAATATAAAGAGGTAATAAGAGAGCCAAGGAAATAAGCCAGACCAAAGGAACATCACATTACATTTCAGCATCAAGTATTTCAAAGGAAAATCTCTTTTCTAACTGTGGTAATCTCTTTTCAGCAGACTACTTCAGTTATATAAGTTAGTTATTATCTGAATGACTGACATGGTTGGTAGCAGATCACTGCACACTTTACCCTCTTCTCCCTCCAGGTTCTCATTTTAATTCAGTGATGAAATATCTTTTTGCTCACATTCACATAGCTTTACTATCATAGTAGTTTGGTCACAGTGCCAGGTTTAGGAGAATGCCATATTTTGAAATGAATTGAGAAGAACTGAAATTAATACAAAACAAATTGAGGATAGTGTCAGATACTACACCCTATTAAAATAATTACAGAAAAAAAGTATGGTCTCTTACTCATTTGTGTGAGTCTCTGAAAACTCCAAAAGAGGAAACATACCTTGCCTAAAGAGAAGATAAAACCACATATATATGAACTATGGATGAATGCATCTACTGTAAGAAATTCCTTGGTAGGAGAACTTGTAAAAAGAATTTGAGCATACATTTAAAGCTTGCAGTGTCTCTTTAAGTTGTACCAGTGTTATCCTTTTAGTATGAGAGAAAAGGTAACTCAGCTCTACATGTAAAGCAGATACAACTTATCTTAAGATGTTTCAGAGAACATTTCAGAATTTTTTTTCCTGTAACTGGCATTCAAAATAGCTGGCTGCTGTCATTTGTCAGCTTGGAGTTTCTCTCCACCCCCAGATCTGTGCTTTGTCATTTGACAATCCTATGAAGGTCGTGATATTGAGTAATAATGGTAACACAGGTCAAGAAGATATTCTAGTCCCCTGCTTCATGAAAGAAAAGTCCATATGGGAGAAGCAGTTAAAAAATAGCAAGAGCAGGTCAAGGCACTCTTGAATAATCAACTCAGAATAACATCGTGCACATTTGACAACATTTTCTATTTAGTGATTTTCTCAATTTAATTTCCACTTTGTTTGTGTAACCAAGTAACAACAGAAATTATCACTAGGATCTAAGTCAAACTCCCATGGCTTACTGACTGGGAGTTAGGACAATATGTGTAGATAATAATAATACTAGCTATTGTCTATTGCATAATATGGAAATAAATAGATCCTTCAACTAAAAGCCTATTAACCATCCCATTCTCAAACAAACTATCTCCCTCCAGTGCTTAAACAGGCCCATCTCTCATAAGATACACAAGTTCAGCCACCTGAATACAAACAGTTCGTGAGATGCATAACTCTTGACATTAAAGTTTTGGCCTAAGGAACTGCACGAGTCAGTCCCATAGGCCGAAGCAGGCTTTAGAGCGCAACACAGCAGAGTCACTGCATTATCACAGCCGCTTAAAAGACAGTTCATGAGGAAGTCTCTCTCCAGCGCTTGAGCGCCTTGCCCACTTGATTTTATTCAAGGCAAGATACCCCACAGATTTAAGACACAGCTAGCGGGAAGCAGCGAGATTTTGCTGCACCCTCAAGCAGCAGCCTGGAGCGCGATGCAGCAGGAGCAGCAGGCAGAAACCTCCGCCGCCGGCTCGCCGTGGTGCCGGGCGGCCGCGGCAGGCACGGCCGCTCCCCTCGTTCTCGCCGTGACGGGCAGCGCCGCCCGCCCCCGAGCACAGCGGGAAGGCGAAGGCGGGGGGGGAGGGGGGGGCGCTGAGCGCCAGGGGACACCACCGACCGGCGGCTCCGCCGCTCGCCGTGCGCCCCGGCGCCCGTTACTCGTCGCGGGGCGGCCGCCGCCGGCCAGCCGGGGGGCAGAGGGAAGGCGGCGCAGGGCAGGAGATGGGAGCTAAGGCGGCGACACCGCCCTGCGCCGCCCTTCCCCAAGGGCAAAGCAGAGCCCGGCGGACCCCAGGCGCTCGGCGAGGATGCGGGAGGGCCAAGGAGCGGAAGCGGCGGCTCCCTCAGGCCGCGGAGCCGCCGCCGCCTCCGCGCAGCCCCGCGGCGCCCGGGGCCGCCCCAACCCCCGTGATTTGCTCACCAGGAAGCGAGTGGAGCTGGTGCCCTGGTCGATGGAGCCCACCAGTGGCCCCAGCACCATCCGGTCCGACGCGGCCATGAGCCTCGCTGGGCGGGTCGGCTGGTGGGTTCGCTCGGTCCCTCACGCACCGTCCCCTCAGCGAGCCGCGCGGGTAACGGCCACGGGGCGGGTAACGGCCACGGGCGAACGAAGGATCGATCAACCGGCCGGCCGGCCGCGCTCGCGCTGCCGTGACGGCTGCCTGCCGCCGGCGCGTGGCTCGCGGAGTGAAGCCGGGCAGGCGGACGGGGGCGGAGCGGGGGGCGCTGCCCAGCGCTTGGCCAGGCCGCAGCCAACCAGCGCTCGGGGCGCGGCGGGGGCGGGGCCGGGGCCGGGGAGGTGCAGGCGGCGGGGCCCAGAGCAGGAAACGGCGGCAGGAGGAGGAGTAGGGGGGAGGGGCGGGGCGAGGCGAGGCGGGGTCACGTGGCGGCCCGCGCCCTGCCCCTCCCGCCCGTGGCGGCGGTTGAGGGGTGTCGCGGGCGGGCGGAGCCGTTGGCGTGGCGGGAGGCGCGGGAAACCTGAGGCGCTCCCTGAGGGGAAGCCGCGGCGCCGTGGCCAGGGTCTTCAGCCGGACCCGGGCCGTCCGCTGGCTGGGCCCCAGGCCACCGCCGGGTGCCGTCCTGTGGCGGCGTTCCCCGGAGCCACCCCGTTTCCCTAAGGACGAGGGAGAGCCCCTGTGGGCTTGGCCGGCCTCCCCTGAGGCGGCCGCCCGCCCGGCTGCACAGGGCGAGGCGCAGCTGTGGAGGATGGACGCCCTGCACGCGCCGAGCCAGGGCCATGCGCTGCTCTGGGCGGGGGGACATGTCTGGTCGCGTTGAATATTGCCGAGGAGACGTTCACAGCTTCTGAGCCACCCAGCTCACAGCCGTGACGTCGGCTGAAAAGTGTTAGCAGGCACGACAGGGTTCGTTTCGTCTTTCAAAGCTTTGCTCTGCAGCAGGCAGAAATGTTTACTGAGTTAAAAAAGTCTGGATTCTCCTTAAGTTACTGCATGTTGGTAACTACTGCTGCAAGAAAAACTGCTACTTTTGCAAGACCCATGCCAGAACTGCAAAAGCTGCTAATGCTGACTAAAGCAAATGATAAGTTAACTAGTGAAACGTTGCAGTACAGCAGCCGCCTCCGTCTCCAGTGAATAGATTTTTCTTTGTTCTAACTCCCTATTAGTGGTAGCTGTCCAAACTCACAGTATTTTGCCAACACTACCGTCTGATAAGCAGAATCTCGCGGCTGCTGCTTAGTAGTGTTTTGTGTGATATCTGATTCAACTCTCTGACAGACCTTTTTTTTCTTTGTTAATACTTCAGCAAGTGTCTAGGAGCCTTGATACAGATGCTAGCAACACCATCTGCTAATGCATAATAGATGGCAAGTGACTCAGTTGCAGCCTGTAATTAACTACACGGGAACTCAAATTTGGTAGCAGAACACCCTTGAGCCTAGCTGACAGAGAAATAACGAGACACAAAATCTGAAACTAGACAAATACAGTTTAGAAATAAGAGCCATAGTTTGAAGAGTGAGGGCAATTAAATGCTGCGATCGCTTACCAAATGTTATGAAGGGTTCTTTATTCTCTAAAATTTTATAACGAAGACTGCTATTTTTCCCCTAAAAGTTAAGCTTTAGTTCAGAGATTAATTTTCTCAGGGACCTTCTATAACCCATAGAGAATGATCCAAAGTAGGTCATACTAGAAGATCATAGTGATTCTTTCTGGCTTTGTAAGGGAACCCTCCACCTCTGCCTGCTTAAATAGTCACAAAGTATGCTGCAGGTAACTTTTACTTTTCAACAGTTTTTCTAAAGCCACAGGAAATAACCACATTTGGCTTTAAAAATTTGTGTAGGACCAGGGCACCTCCACACAGATGAAGAATTAGGAATTAGGAATTAATCTCATGGGACCTTAGATAAGTCTAAGGTCGTTAGTATAATTGCCAGAAAAAGTATGTTTTCTGTTACTTTGTTTCTGTTAAACACTGCCATACAGTGTTTTGAACTTATTTTAACTCCAGATAGACATGGCTCTGTCTTGAGCAGAGGCTGAGGTCTTTGGGGATCCAGAAAGGGAGGCAGCAATACCGTAACTGATAATCATACACCTGTGTAAAATGTATAAAGTTCATGGAACTGCGGAAGTTATTAGGTTCAAATCTGTCATTTGCTTGGGTTTCTTTTTAGCAATGTCTGTGTGTTTTCACAGACGTGGAAAAGCAGAAGTGGCAGTGATATTCCACTGCCTATTCCATTTCCTTAATCTGAACCAGTCACTCAAGCAGGCAAAATAGAAAGGAAGGTTTTTAGCAGAAATTGTACAACAAAATGTAGAGAGTCGGAGAGTAGTTTATCACACAAGAGTGTATTCTTTATTCTTTAACATTTCTTATTCACTGTTTGAAGAGAACATTTTTACTATTATGTTTGGTTTTTAATACATGAACGTCACTATTTGCACAGTTATTAGCATAGATAGTTGGCACTGTTCCAAGGAAGTTTTTTGCAGAGGAAGGAAGAGTGGAGCTGAGGCCACAGCTTTATCTTAAGATGGTGTGAAGCAGTACGCTGCTGAGATGGTAATAGAAAAATATCTTTGTGGACTGATTTTATCTACTTACTCAGATCTAGCTGAGGTGAGCCTACACAACACAAGTCTACGCAAAGAAGCGACATATCTTAAATAATTAGCTATTTTGTTCCCTTGCAGAAGAACATACAAACTGAAGACAATAATAAAGCTAAATAATTTCTAGCACGTGTTGGTTAGGAGCCTTGTATAAATTAGCTTTGACACAGAGAGAGGTTTTGGAGGTTAAATGTATTTACAATAAATACCTCAAGCCTGGCAGAAATAGCAGAGACTTTCATTGACTTTGGAGAGTCTAATTACAACAAAGCTGAATTTCATTCCCAAAAATATTACATTAATGAAGATGACACTTGTTTTGAGCTCCGCAGAGAATGTGAATAACTGAAAATTATACTCCTGTTCCACAGGCAGCTCCTTGACCTCTTGTTCTGCCGAGTGAATTCGAATGGAATTTTCCCACATCTGAGTAGTATCCCCCTGTTGTTTTTTTTTTTTTGATATTTTTAGGTAAACAACATGCTTAGTATACATTCATGAAACACCTAAATATTTACAAGGAGTATTTCAGAGATAGTATAATACGGTGCCTGAAGAACTACTTTCAAAAGGAAATAAACTTTTTTTTTCTTTTTATCTCAGCAAAATGGGTGGATGCTGGTAATTAGATTCTGCTCTTTCTAGCTGATTTTTTTTTACTGACCTCAAGTAAAGGACAAAACATGACTGTGTCAGGCTACTATAAGCATGTGATACAGTGTGAATTAAAGACTAGATGCCAGACATCCACATGTCTTTCCATTCTGCCCCTTGGTGACAGAGAGTGCTCAGCAGCCTGAATCCTGCTATTCCTTACTGATGTCTGTCCTGTAGGAAGATTTGAAGGGAAATATTTTGAATTAGCCTAGAACAGGTGTACATATAAATTGTTAAAACACGCCAGGATGGTGAGTCATGCTGTCATATATCCCCTTTTACCTACTGGGAACATGACTAGTATGTGTGACAGCGCATACGCTTGCACACGTGAATAAATGCAGTCTCTCTTACCAGCTTAGGGAATAAACACAAATAGATCATGACCTTGACAGCCAATGCCCTTACCTTTATATAAATCGTCCGTAGCCCCTTATGCAGGGAACCTTTTTGTAGGCCTAGCGGAAGTAGATTAGAATGAACAATTCCTCTTTCTCTGTCCGAGGTTTATTTTGGAAGGTGTCCACATGCAGTACTCTGTCAGCATTTGGCAAGAATAATTTTACTGTGAAGCTATAGCTGTAGTGATGCAATGATGCAATATATGCCTTGCAGGATGTGATTTATTTCTGACCTGATATTAAACACTAGCTTTCCCTGAATGTCATTTTATATTTAGGATCATTCTTGTACTGTTCAAAGCCTGAGCAATCACTGCTGCATTGTTATTGGCTTTCTGGTAGGCAAAAGTAAAGCTTAGATTAAATAAATTCACATTAAAAAAAAAACCTTTTAATGCTGAAACATTCTGAAACATAGTTCTTAAGTCAATGAATCTTTATATGCATATATAAAGGGGAAAATCAGAAAATGAAAAGGGGAAAATCAGAGAAAAACAATAATTTTTATAGCTAAAAATCAGTATTCTTGGGACTGAAAATGAATAATTCGGAGAAATATAAATATTTATTAGTCATATGGTAGATACTCTATATGTCAAAATTCTTAGCTCTGAGGGGTTTGGTCTTCTGACTTCCATATAAAAATGATGGCAACTTACTGCAGAATTTAATCCTGAAAGAAAAAGTACACTGTGTAAAAGATAGCATTAAAATTTAGTTAGTTTTCTACTGGTTTCCTAGAAACTGTATTTTGCAGGGCTTTCTTTTTTGTCATTTTTATCAAATGAATAATCTAGTTCATGTTCCATAAACGGATGATATGAAGAGCAGTTCTCATAGGCTCATTCTATTCTTTACTTTCTGTTTAAATTCATTTTAGCAGAGGCAATGCAACTAGAGTTCATATAGTCAAAGTTTTCACATGTATGATTTTTTGCACCGGACCAGTGGACATTTCCAAGAACAAGTTTAAGAGAAATTGCTGTGTAAAATGGTAAGACTAGAAAAAAGCTAAATTGTTCTAAATGCTGATATTTGACGCTTTTCTCTCTGAACCCTGGCTCAGAATTGAAAATTCAGTGACATTCACCCTAGACTCTGGTTTTCATGTGTGGGTATCAAAAATTCCAGGACAGCTGTAGTGAAAAGATTAAGAACAAGAAGAAATAGTGAAGTTATATGAGAATCCTGAGGCTATTACTCAGATTTAAACAAATTCTATTAGTTCTACAGTAACCTGAGCTCTTAAATCATGCAAAAGAGCTGAAAGAAAACAGAAAAAAGTACTGTTTCACATGAGAGCCATCATATATCCAGAGATGGTCCTGAAGAAAGTTAGAATTCAGAATGATAGTGCTGGTCAAAACATAGCACCAAATAGATGCTCGTTTGTAGAAATATATTTTGTATTTAAGGAAATGTATTCCATAATATATTTCCTTTGGTTCTCTCTTTCAGTTTGGTTGTTGCGCGCAGAACTTGCAGTGCAACATCCTCAGAAAGGGTACTGAGAATTTAGTACTAATCATTATGTGGTGATCTAGCTATTTACTCTAGTTAATTAGATAGCCTGAGGATCCACATATTTCTTCATCTGTGAACTTCAAAAGCTTTGATATATTATCCCTACAAAACCTCTTGCAGTAGAGTAATGCTTCTAGCATTTTTTGCAGATATGGAGAAAGGCTCAGAGCAGCTGAATTACTGACTGGGGTCACATAGTAAGTCTTTAGCACAGCAGGAGTAAAGGACAGCTCTTCCTCAAGTCCAAAGACACTCCAGTCCTTAGCCACTGTGCTTCTTAGGAATCAGTGTCTGCATTCCTGTTGACCTCAGAAGGAGCGAGACCGAAATATATAATAGTAACCTCCAGGGGTGGAGGCATGATTCCACGGGATAAGTTGATCTAACAGTACATATGTCCTAAAGGACCTATACTTTTACCACTTCCTTCCCCAGTCCTGGCTGTCCTCAGTTTCTACTTTTTGTGCAATGAGTCTGGTGTCTGTTGGATTCTTTCTTGAGTTGTCTGAACTCATTAATATGGCAGAAAACAAAGCCAGACAAAATAAAAGTGGATTGTTTTCTGCCAAGAAGCTGAATTGACTCACTTACTGTAATGAGTGCCAGAGCTGGTGCAAGAGCAGAGTTTTCCACAGCTAGGAGCATGGGAAAGGTTAAGAATAAGTAGGAGGTGTTGTGGAGGAGACTAAGGACAGGATGAAATATTCAGCAGCAGCAAGCTCTTAGATTGTCTCAGCTGCTCATGGACCTTCAGCCTGCATATCATTAAATCAAATGTTAGCTATGTGACAGGAAATTCTGGAGATATTAATGAATATACTATTGTCAACAAAGACCAAACTACATGCAAACCAAAAACTGGTTTTGCAAATAATTTTGGTATGTTGCTATTTTCAATTTTGCATACCTTTATATTGGGCATCACAAAAATAATGTATCTCTCTGTCATAGAGCTGAGGGGAGACCTCAGGTCTTCTGGAGATTCTTTACACTCTAGTTACATCCAAAGACAAAGTTATGTTAGTTACCAGTAGCTGGAGTTCTTTTGGACTGGTAGATAATGTATGAGGAGAGAACTTTGTTTGTTCAGCCCTAAGAAAAGAAGGCTCAGGGGACATCTTACTACCGTCTACAACTAGAAATCAGGAAGAATTTTTTCACAGTGAGAACGGCCAAACTGTGGAACAGGTAGCCCAAAGAGGTTGTGGAATATCTATCCTTCCAGATACTTGAAACTTAACTGGAAGTGGCCTGACCAACCTGGTCTGACTGGACCTGCTTTGAACAGGAGGTTGGACCGGATGGCTCCAGGAGGTCCCTTACAACGTACATGATTCTGTGATTCTATGATACTCTGTTGAACTTCATAAAGTTCCTCTCTGCCCATCTCTCCAGTCTGTCCAGGTCCCTCTGCATGGCAGCACAGCCTTCTGGTGTATCAGCCACTCCTCCCAGTTTAGTATCATCAGCAAACTTGCTGAGGGTGCACTCTGTGCCTTCATCCAGGTCACTGATGGATAAGTTAAACAGAACTGGACCTGGTACTGACCCCAGAGGTGCACTGCAAATTACTGGCCTCCAACTAGACTTTGCACCACTGATCACAAATCTCTGAGCTCTGCCCATTTTCAGTCTACCTTATTGTCGGCTCATCTAGCCAGTACTTTATGAACTTGCCTGTGGGGATGCTACGGGTGACAGTGTCAAAGGTCTAGTGAAGTCAAGGGAGACGACATCTACTGCTCTCCCCTCCTGCCTAGCCAGCCCTTCCTGTTGTCCCACAGAAAGCTATTGCATGGTTTAAGCATGATTTACGCTATGTGACTACATGCTGACTACTCTTGATCACTTTCTTGTCCTTCATACACTTGGAGATGATGTCCAGGACTAGCTGCTCCATAACCTTCCCAGGGACTGAGGTGAGACTGACTGGCCTACACTTCCCCGGGTCCTTCTTTTTGCCCTTTTTGAAGATTGGAGTGACATTAGCTTTCCTCCAGTCCTCAAACACCTTCCCAATTGCCATGACCTTTCAAAGATGATTTGAGAGTGGCCTTGCAATGACACTGGTCAGCTCCCTCAGGGCTCATGAGGGTATTCCATCAGGGCCTGTGGACTCATGTGTGTCCAGTTTGCTTAAGTGATCTCCAACCTGATCCTCCTCCACCAAGGGAGAGTCTTCCTTTCTCCAGACTTTCCTCCTGGTCTCCAGGACAAGGGATTTCTGAAGACCAGTCTTACTAGTAAAGACTGAGGTGAAGAAGGCAATGAGCACCTCAATCTTTTCTGTGTCCTTTGTCACCAGGGCTCTTGCCCCATTCAGCAGCGTGGCCACATTTCCACTAGTCCTCCTTTTGCTACTGACGTACTTACAGAAGCCCTTCTTTTTGTCCCTGTCATCCTTCACCAGATTAAACTCCAAATGGTCTTTAACTTTCCCTCTCTGCATGCTCAGCAACAGTCCCTATATTCCTCCCAGGTTATCTGTCCCTGCTTCCACTTCTTCCACTTTTATGTTTGAGACTTGCCAGGAGCTCCTTGTTCATCCACGCAGGGCTCCTGCCCCCTTTGCTCGACTTCCTGCTCATTGGGATGGACTGTTCTTGAGCTTGGAGGAGGTGATCCTTGAAGATCAACCAGCTTTCTTGGACCCTTCTTCCTTCTAGGGCCCTATCCCATGGGATTCTTCCAAGCAGGTCCCCGAAGAGGTCAAAGACTGCTCTCCTGAAGTACAGGATTGCGATCCTGCTTTTTGCCCTGCTCCCTCCTCTCAAGATCCTGAATGCCACCCTCTTGTGATCACTGCAGCCAAAGCTGCCCCGATGTTAACATCCGCGACCAACCTTTCCTTGTTAGTATGAGATTCAGCAGAGTGCCTGTCCTTGTTGGCTTCTCTGTCACCTGTATCAGGCAGCTCTCATCAATGGAACCTCCTAGAACCAGGAACCTCCTGGATTCCTTGTGCCCTGCTGTATTGTCCCTCCAGCAGATACTGGGTGGTTAAAGTTCCCCATGGGGACCAGGACCTGTGAGCATGAAGCTGCTTCTACCTGTCTGGAGAAGGCTAATGGCCTTCTTCCTGACCAGGTAGCCTACAGCAAAAATCCACAACAATGTCACCCCTACTAGTCTGTTCCCTAAATCCTTACTCATGAGTTCTCGGTCAGCCCATCATCCGTCCCTAGGCAGAGCTCCGTGCATTCCTGCTTTTATGATTTTTATCTCTCTATGTATTTTTGAGTTTTCTATTTGTTTCCCTAAGTAAGGGGGTGGGTTTTTACACAAAAACTGTGTAGTCTCAGCAAGTTTTTGATATTTACAGTCCACTCCTTTTACACAAGAAGATTTCCAGCTAGGTAACAAGAGTCTATCAGACCTAGTTTTATGAATAAGGACACTCTGAAGAGATTGGATGATGCATATTGTCCTATTAACCTTGTTCAGTGCTACTGACTCCTCCAGCAGTACCATAACATTTGAGACTACCCTCCACAAGAGATCTTGAAAAATCCTGAATGTATTTTATGAACTTTCTGGAAGACTAGGGGCTCCCTATGTAGAGTGAGAGATCATTTCTGATTAATGTTGGAGATAAACAAGTCATTTTCCTGGAAGAGTAATGTTTAAAAATGCAGAGAGAGGCTGGGCTTCACAGAATCCAGGATGGATCAGCACCGCTATCAGGATTGAAAAGTGTCTGAGCACCCTGTGTGAGAAGCATCCTCGCACTGATGGATTTTGGGGTCTGAAACCTAGAGCTCTAGGAAATTGGGAACCTCAGTATTCTTAGCCTTGATGTCAGAAACAGCCCTGGCACTGAGCAGGCTTTTCTTTCTAAAGCAAGCAGTGATAATGTTTTTTCTGAAAGGGTGGACTGAGAGATATAAAGTTTCAAGTGTGATCATAAAGGACTCCCAGAGAGCAGATCCTGTAGAGTTGTTTAAGGACACACAGTGCAAGTTGAGGAAAAGTTTTGCAACACTCGCACAGCAGCACCAGATGATGTGACAGAAATTTGGTACTAATCGTGCTGGCAGAGCTGTAAATGGTTCTTGGGGCTGAACCAAGTGAAGCACTCAGACTTTCTTTTCTTCTCTTACGTTTTCCTCAAGCCTTTGCTGTTACTGGTGGAAGGCTCTGAATCCTACCCTAGAACCTCCTGAACTGGCAACTGCGTATTATAGAAACCAAAATCCCTTAAACATCTTCAGTCAACAGTCAGAGTGAGAAGTTATGGTGTGAGATATCAGATGCGAAAGTCTTAGTTTGACTGATACTTTCTGGAACCAAGATATAAAATGATTGACCTAGAGTAACAGATCCTTTCTGGTGCCAAGATCTGACACTGATCTGATGGCCTGCACCACTAGGTATTCCTGAAGCTTGTGCTCTCTATTTTGGAGTGGTCTAGGTTTGAAGAAATAGAGACAAGCATATTTAAACACGAGCTTCTTCCAGAAGCAGAAAACTCACTTGCTGTGTGAACTGGCAAATATACCCCACTAGGGGTACCAAAATGAACATCAACATTTTAGACCTCTGAAAAACCCTGAGTATGGAAGATATTGCATAGGTTTCTGTCTGGGGTTCTCAAAGCAGAACCTCAAAGGTATGTTTATGGGAAAAAAAACAACTTGAGAAAGAGAAGAATATCTCAGAAATGGTGTTAATTTTTAAAATGACAAGAAATGACAAGAAAAAGACAAGGCAGGATTCCTACCAATATAACTGACCAAGAGAAAGGTGCTCTTTGGCACCTGAGAGGAACTGAGGTTGTGAGATAAACAAACTACAGAATATGCTGAGGAAAGGGGGAAGAGCAGTGGGAGAGAGCTGAAACCTATCTATTATTAGGGAAAACCTATATATTATTAGGGGAAAAAGCCCAGTCACACAAAGAGAAAGTGGATATGTGGACTGTTCCTCAAGGACTGAACTTGATATTTTGATGATTTATTGTATATTTTCTGAACATCTGCAGAGACTACGTGTCTTAAATGTTAACTCAAAACAGCTAATCCAAAGAATGCACTTTCCTGCTGTAATGGTGGAGATGCGTGATGCAAAAAGAGGAAAATCATTTTTCTGAAACAGCGATCAGTTTAGCTATGCTCGCTCCTCTCCTGACGGCTGCCACCTCTGTGGAAGGCAAGGATGAACAGCTCACCACACAGTCCTGATCAAGCCACAGGAACCAGTCTGCCACAGCCAAGGAAACCCAGAGTAACGTTAGCATTAATATCCCCTGCTATAAGATGCAGCTGAATTACAACCAAGCCTCAGGTTCAGGATACTACCAAAACCAAACATTCTTTTTCTTTTTCTCCTTTAGTGACAGTAATATAATACATATGAAGCATTACAGGATATCAGAGAGATCAGTTCTGCATACTTGGTTCTGAAGCAGGTGGGCTTGTGCAACTAGAGGTATTTGCTGCCCTTTTATATATGCAATATAAAGATGGGTCCATCTATGCTGTCAGTTATGGGCTGTACCAATCAGTTATTACATGATTCTATGCATGGTCAAATTACGTGGCTTCTATATGCTGGCTCAATGTTTTTCCATGAGCAGGTTACTGTTTTTCTTTAATATACTTCAAGACATAGTTTGCTGATAATGTCTCCCAGGATGGCCTCCCGAAAAATTCAGCATATTGTAGTCACGCATGGGATACACCCTTGTTTCCCAAGGGCTCTTGACAATCCATTCTACTCAGCAGTGGTTCATTAAAAGAATGTATTTATGTATTTGTGTTGCAGCTATTCACTATTAACTTCTGTCTAATTCCAGCAATGTCATTAGCACATTATCAGGACTGTCTGCTTATATTTGCTTGGTTCTGTTCATGTTACAACACTTTTCTTAGAGGCTGAGCTGAGAGTTAGGGTGGAGCTGCTTAAGCTCTCTGGTTTGGTCTGCCTGTGTTTGTTTGTGAGTCATCACTGTACGAACATTAACTTCTAGAAGTTGAGCTGATTCTTCAGTGGTAACATTCTAGTGACTGTAAAAGAGTAATCTGTTTGTATATGCCTTTTATTGAGACAATTAGCACCAGAAGATATTAAGGGCATAGATGAAATCATAAGGCTAGACACTCAGATGATGAACATCAGCATAGCAGTGGTAAAATTCATCTAAATGTATTGGAGAAGTAGAAAAGTTACTTTTCTAATGACATTATATGGTTCCTAATATTCTGAGATAAATTCACAGTTGACTGTTCATTCTGAATGAGATTATATTTATGGTATAATAACAATATAAAGAAATTTAATTGCTACCCTCAGCCTCTTGTACCTGTTCATTCCTACCATATTATTTGAGACAGGAAGTCAGCCCTAGGCAACACACTGTGCTCAGTGTGATTCCACGTGCTCTATATGTAGTTCTTTCTTTCTTTCTGGTCTATGTAAAGATAGTTATCCTGTTAATGACCAAGACCGTACTGCACTGTGACTGTGAGTGCCCCACTGCTGAGGGTTTCAAAAATACTGCTAGGAAAATTCTTGCCCCGCTTGCACTCAAAGGAAGCTTTTGCAGTGAATTTAGGCAGAAAAGGAGATGTGCGTTTTTCCTATAGGTGCCCTAAAAGGTGCTTGCTATTTATGTCAGTGGAGGACTGTGTGTGTGCATTTGTTTTCTTTGTCTTGCTTTGTCATTGTTTACCTAAGAAGGAAACTGGATTAAGGTTTTAACAAAAACATATATTATGCTTGAATATCTTTGCTTACTATCTTTGTTTATTTGCTGTAGTTTTGTAAATAAAATAAATAGTGAATAAATAGAAAAGCTTATTTCCATGACTAATCACCATGGAGTGTTTCATACAAAGTTCTCAGATGATGAATGGGGAAGAACATGATTCTGCTAAAACAAAAAAGGACTGAGGACACCAGAAATCTCAGAGGTATCTGAAATATAGGAAAGTACGGTTCTAATTAATGAGCATTCAGAACAATATTTTAAAGCATGACCTAAACTTTGAAAATAAACAATGCTAATACTAAATAATTATAAATATTTAGTATATATAATATATATGATTTAGTATATATATTTTTATTATGTACATATCATTTACAGAAACACGTATATGATTTAGAATAATAATATAATATTTCCAGATGTTATGTTAATAGAATACCACAATGCACATGAAAGAGCACAAAGTACTAAGGAGATTTCTAAGAGTTTAATATAATTAATGTTCATAGCATAATTAAGTTTATGAGGGACCTCTGGAGGTCATCACAGTACCTTCATCTTACTAGATTTTACATTCAAGGACTAAACCCTAAATCTATAGATAGGGTGCTGCTCTGAAAAATGCTAAGCCTTCTCAGCTCCTAACAAAGTTGATAGGAGATTAGAAAATGCTTCCTCTTGAATCAGTTCCTTAGTCCATATACAGACAAAATTACATGCATGGGAAATGTAGCTAAGGAAGGGACTGATTAAACTGTCTGAAGAGATCAGGATTTTACATTTCTGTTTAAAAATATTATTGACTCTAAGATCTACAAAAAAAATAAAGCCCGTGTAGTCTTACAGATAAAAATTTTCAGTTTTGCATAACAGTAGAAAGACTATAAATTAAATAAATGAAACTAATTATTATAAGAAAATAACTTCAGGTATCTCAAATTAAAATTAAGATTATTTGAGCAAATAGAGCTTGTATGCAACTCCCATTCATACTAATAGGAATGCTTAAAGCAATGGAAGAATAGAAATGTTCCATTTGGAAATGTTTGAAGACACTGGGAGAAATTACGCAGATACCACATGGGATCATTTATGTAGTAGAAAGCCACACTTTATGGCAGACCATTTTTGACAAATAGCAGAATTAAAACATGATTGTATTTATTCAAAGCAAAATAGTATTATTCAAGCGTTTGTAACTATTCATTTCTGATTTGAATTCTTTGGATATGGTTTTTCAATTGTACTGTGTAATTTCTTTGTTATTATCAAACCCTTGTTACCACATCCAATTGATAAAAAACCGCAATATTTCAGATCACTTGAGAGCATTTTTTCTAAGATTTAAGAAAAAAAATTGCAAAGATTTAGATTTAGTTTACATAGCTCACCTAGGACACAATATCGAGACAAGAGGATTTTTTTCCGTATTTACTTTTGGAAGAACTCTTTTTTTTTTTTGGCCTTGTTCTTTTTTAAAATTTTATGGTAATTAGACACCTGACATAAAACAAGGAGCTCTGCTATGTCTCATATGCGATGCTGTCCTTGTATACCTCAGCAGGAGGATTTGCTTTTCATCATTTTGACAACTGAGGCAGCCTATATGAAACAGCTGATCCCAGCTAACACAGTGTGTTTTACATGACAGCCTGCAGGGCGGGAGAGGAAGGATTTAAGAATTATATAACAGAATTAAGCTTTGGACATTTCACATGCTTTAAAGTCAGTTTAGAGCTGTATATTTTGGCAAGTAATGGAGATATTTTTTTCTTCAAAACAGATTAACTCGGAGAAGATATTTTTAGCTTGGAATACTAGCTTTTCTCCACGCCTGATTTAAACCTGATTAAACCTGATTTAAACCTGATTTAAAGATCAGGTTTATACCATGATACAGAAAATTTCTCCTGAAAGAAACAACCTCTGCACTATCTTTTGCCTGTGCAAATAACCCTCATCAGGAACCTTTAAATGGCAAACCTCACAAAGAAAACTGATATGCAATTGCTCATTAAAGAAGAGGCTGTAGTGGAAGAGAGGTGAGAAGCTCTTTTCCCTGAATATGTTGTGTCCTGCTTCGGCTAGAGGGGCTGGTGTGTGTACACCAGCATTTGTCACCCAGTCACTCTGTTTTGTCAACTCAATCTTATTTATAACAAATTTCACAGGTCATGGGAAAGGTCGTTCTTCAATTTTATGTGCAATTTTCAGTCCATGTACCTAACGAGGCAAAGGGCCAGGATGTGGAACATGCACTGCAAAAGGGAGTTCCAAGGTTGAGTGTCTATGTCTTATCAAATCTCATCAAATATGACCTATCTTACTAATGTAAATCTCAAGAGGCCCAGACTCTTCCCCTCGTTCCCCTGTGCCACTGAACATGCGCCCTGCCACCAGCAGCACATGATCCCGATCATCTTCTCTGCGTGCCAGCCTGAGGATGTCGAAATGAGAAAATGTAGAAGGATGATAAGATAAATGCTTGCAGATAAAAGAGCTTCTGAATTCCCAAACGACTTCATAACAGACATTTTTTAGAGGACTGGACAAAGTTCCCTTCCCCCTGCGCTGCAACACACCCGCTGTTCTCATTTCAGGCTGACTGTGGTTAACAAACATTTCACCACTTGAGAGGTATGTCCAACCTCTTAATCCTAAGGAATGTAACCTGCCACTTCAAACAGCAAAGGGGATAAATTAGACGCTTTGAGGCAAACTATGCACCCTTAGCCTGTCTCTTGCGCTAGCTCATGGGGACCATAGCCTGCCAGTATAGACTAGGTCAGTCCATAGCTGCTGGGGCTGTGAATGAGGATGCTGTGATGTGCTGATAGTTCTTCTTCTTCCCTCGGCTGCTTGGTCGTCAGGTGTCCCTCAGCGGCTCTGCAGAGCCGGTCGAACCTGCTGAGTTCATCCCAGAGGTCAAATTGCCTGGCAGGCAGGCAAGCAAGAGAGCTGCCAAAGTTGTTTCTCCTCCCTCCTCTCTTTAGCTGGAGCGGAAAGGCAGCCTGGGAGTCACTGAGCAGCTTCTGCACTTCAAGGGAAGGGGCTGGTTACTCCGAGAGCTCCTGCTCCATGCTGGACATGCACCTGGGATGGTGGAGGACCTGTGGGAAGTAACTGCAGACATGTATCACCCCCACTCTCTGAGGCTTTTCTCCAGGATGAGTTACCTGATCAAACACTTTAGTTACAAAGGAAAAAAAAAATGGCTCAACCCTTCAGGGCAGTCAGTGGAGTGCAGGTCTTCAGCTGACCTTTAGAGTCAGCCTACAGAGCCCTCAGCGTCTCTGGAGAACACTGCCTATGAAATGACTGCTTTTCTCTGCAGTCCAGAGGTTGTGAGTGGTAAGCAAACAAGCTCCTTTAAGGGTAGCAAGAAGTCTTGACTGACCGAAAGGAGTGAGTTCTGTCCAGACATAATAATTTGGAGTTCACAGTGCTGTGTCCTGATCCAAGGCTAGATGCAAACTGCTGAGATCATTGCATCAGGTGTGCATGGCAGATCCCACATGGGTGAGTCTGGGGTATTGTGAAATGTTTCCTAGTTACCTGTAACAATAAATCCACAGCAGAATGTGAATTGCTGCTCTGATACTAGATGCTCCTTATCTTTTCATGGTATCTGGGTGTAGATAGTTATACACAAACTTTTTCTATATACTTTGGCTGACTCAGCATGAATGGCTGCTAAGCTGGATGAGGATACCAGTGTCCATAGGACCACTGTAATTTTAAGTTACAATTTCTGTTGTAAGTAATGATGTTTGTAAAGTTAGGTGTGATACAATGAGACAATAAAAAAAAAAAAGAGGTGACACAAATGCTAAACAACTCTCATATCTGATACTGTATCCAGTTCCTTCTTAAAGGAAATATTTACCAAGTCATTCAAAGTGTGAACTAACGAGCACAAAGCAAAAGATAAACAGCAGTTTAAAGAAAACAATGCTGAGAAGAACCAGTTTCTCCTAACACACAGGCCTACATCGTACTACACCTCAAGAAAAATACAAACATTCCTTAATACTGACTATGGAGTTAAACCTTTCAGTTTAGTGGGTACTAGTCCCACTCTTCCTAACTTCATATATATTTTTTAACTCATTATTGAAAATAAGAACGAGATCTTTTACATTGTCCTAAACCGGCTGTTTGCTGACTTCTGTTGATCTACAGAAATCTCTCTCCTCTTTTTGCAGTGTTGAAGCCAGCAGTTAAACTTGTTCCAAGAATATCTTTTACTAAGGAAATGAAATTATTTGGCCTGTGGCCTCCTTTAGTTAGTTTTGTCTTACTTTCCAGTTTTGTTCAGTGATAACTGAAATCACTGGAATTTGTTTCCCTTTTGTGTAACCAAATCCACAGAGATTGTCTTTTCTTTTCCAAAAGTGTTATGTGCACTAGTACTTGCTATTTACTGGTTTTATGGGTTGAGAAAATGAATGATGTAATATTTAAAGGTCTCACCCAGAGATATAAAGGATCTCTGGAACAATGTTGGCAGTACAGCCTGAATTAACAAGCACCAAAAATTGCGTTGAGCATAAATAAAATCTTCCTCTGTCTTTAGTCTCCATGTTCATCCTTTGTCATTATTCTGTTATCTCTTTGTCCAGTTTCGTATCTAGCTTTTATTTGTTTTATTGTTGTGCTCACAGTGAACTTTTCACACTTTGGTGTTATTTTATGTTGTATGAGCAACAAGCATTCACAGAGAAGTATTTGCTGTCTTTTGTACAAAACATTATCTCTGTTCTCCAATCCTTTCATACTTAGAATCACAGAATCACTGAGGCAGGAAGGAACCTCTCTAGTCAAAGCCCCCAGCTCAGAGCAAAGTCAAATAGGGCAGATTGCTAAGGGCTATGTCCAGGTCAGTCTTGAATATCTCCACAGATGGAGACTCCACAGCCTCTCTGGGCAGCTTGTTCCTGTGTTTTACCCTCAGTAAAGATATTTGTTCTTATGTTTAAATGTGATTTCTATACTTCAGTCTGTGCCCATTGCCTGTTGTCCATCACTGGGCACCACTGAGAAGAGTCTGGCTCTGTGTTCTTTACTCCCCTCATCAGATATTTATACAGATCGATCAAATCCGCCTCAGTCTTCTGTTCTCCAGGCTGAACAGTCCCAGCTCTCTCAGCTTCGCTTCATATGAGACAGACTTCAATATCTTAATCACCTTTGTGGCCCTTTGCTGGACTCGCTCCAGTAGCTCCATGTCTCTCCTCTACAGGGGAGCCCAGGACTGGACCCAGCACTCCGGATGTATCCCACCAGCGATAAAAAGAGAGAAGAATCACCTCCCTTGACCCGCTGGCAACGCTCTTCCTAACGCAGCCCAGAATGCTGTTAACTTACTTTGACATAAGGGCACATTGGTGGCTAATTTCTTTTCTTTTTTTTTCTGTTCCTCAGCAGCAAAAAAAATGGACTCAATGACCCTTGACTTTCAATCAGTTTTTCAGAAACTTGTCCATGATACCATTCCTTTCTCTCAATCCTTCTGCCAGGTCCACATCCTTGGATATCACTTCAACACCAAACTGCAATAAGTGTAGTTTCTATGTTAGCAGATGGAACCGACAGTTTTCCAGCCCCTAATATTTGCTGCTTTTCCTTTTAGACTGAAAGTAGGAAGGGAGTTTGTTCATGCCACTGTTGCCCAAGAATACCCAACTCTGACAAAACTACAGGCAGCGGTTTTCTGGGATCCAGATTATGTGGACCAAGGTGCAGGAGGCTTTTCTATTATTGTCTTATTAAAAATACTCAGTGGGATCAAGTGCTTTTCCTTTTGCTGCTTCCAAATTTCCCTTATCATCCATGCTGCCAACTTCCTGACAGTGGCTGAATTCAGCCACCATTTTCAGTTTAATTTATTAATGGAGAATTTAGGCTAGCTGAAAAATTGTCTTTCTTGGGAAGATGCAACAATAGGAAGGGAAGGACATGGAAATCAGAGTCAAAGGAAGAGCCAGTACTTGGGAAAAAAATGCACAAAGGTTGGCTAGCTACCACTGGGTGGCTCCACCTCGGTAGCGCACATATTTGCCCACTACAGCTAGCATAACTAGACCTCTGTAATACCTCTTTCATTTCTGCAATTTTTTTGTGGTATTTTGGTACACTATCAGCAAATCCCTTGTGAGAAACCTGCGTTGCTTCGAGTTTATTATGTTGCACTGAGGTATTGTAAAAAAAAATAAAAAAGTGGAAAAATATCTATCTATTTTACAATCCTATTTTCCAGTAAAAAGCTCTCTGCTTGACATCTTAAAGCCTCACTACTAGTGGCTAGTTGTCACTGAACCAAGAAGTACATTAGCAGCATGAGGTATGATTTATTAAAAAAAAATCAATAAAAGCATCAGGATTAGATTATGTATTTTATGGGAACATTTTTGTACAGGTGAGAGGTGTTCCAGCTGTTCTATTGCCTTTGGGAATATCGACTGAAAGTTTTACATTATGATTAACTAGTTCCCATTTGAGAATGGCACAGAAAGTCAGGGCTTATCCCTGAGAGTCTATCTAGCCACAGTGGAAGACTAACCAGCGGAAAGCCAGGAAGAAAAATACCTGTATCCTAATTGAGCCAGTCTTGCAGAGAGGAATAGTCTTTTTTTTTTTTTTATCCTCAAGATACAAGCAGGTAAACAATAAGCTCCTCCTCTTAATAGCTAGGATTTGCTGAGGCTTAGAGCTTACTAAATCTGGAGACCTGCTGAGAAGGGAATGCAGAGCAAATGCCTCCCCTAAAGGCAAAAAGTCAGAAAATGGGTCTCGGGGGAAGGAAGCCAAGGGGAGGAGAGAAGGGCAGGCTGCAGCTGCTCTGGCAACTTTGGTAAAACAACTCCACACTCCTGCAGCCTCCGTGCTAGGCACTGCTCTGTATGAAAGGCTCCTTAAATGAAAAGTGGGACTACATTGCATGCGACATTAATATTTCCTCCCAGACCTACGGGCTAGTCTTATTACTGGTCTAATGATGATGCCTTTCTATCTGATGCAAAAGATGTAATTAGCTGCTACCTAGTTGTGCAGGCAAATGTGAATAATCATGTCAGACTTGTGAAGCAAAGATTGAATTATAACATGCTGTGTTCCAAGCAGCTGCGGTTCCAGCAGCAGGAATTGACCCGGCACTATAGAATTGAGATTTAGGCTCAAGCAACTTCTTATCCTGCAGGAATCACTTTGAAATGCAGTGATCCAGGGTGGCTGCTTTATTTTTTTACCATCTGAAATACTCATTTTGATCACTCACATTTGCTACATATAGTGGGATTTACAAATAAAAGAAAGTCAATTGAGGATAATTTTTCACAGTGCTTGCTGTGATGATTCCTGTGAGTCCCAAGCATTCAAATAACCTGGCTGTGTATGATAAGCCTTAAGCAAAACTAAAAATAGAGAGAAACCACCAAACCTTCGCATTCTATATGCATATTTTAAAAATTTAGTTACTTACAAAGGAAAGACCCACCTTGGAGGTGACGAGGACAGGGGATAGAAAAAAGTCATTGTTAAATTTCCCCTTTGAAAATGGACTTTTAAAAAATGGACTAGGCCTACCATAACACAGAAATCCCATGAAAGGAGAAGGACTAATGTCTTTGCATTCTAGGAAGCTTAGATATTGACCCCAAAAGATCTAAAAAAAATCTGGAAGGTGCAAAGATAAGCAGGGTTATGGTTGCTGACAAACTGTTTAGCAAAGCTGGCTGGTGAGATGGGGAGAAATATGCTTCTTCACTTAAAGAATAGTTGCAGTTTGCACTCTACCCAGCATACTGCAGAGATTTAAGGTGCTCTCTGCTTTCCTAGGCATCAGTATTTCAGTAGTTAAACATGTATCTGTATAGCCAATGTATCCATACATTGCGGATCACCTTTTATCCTCATTATTATTAAGGCTAGAGGGCTGTAAAAAGGTAGGTGGTATTTAGGTACTTCTTCTCCTTTACCAAATCATCATTTTGTAAGTTACGCTATTGATTAAAAAGAAAAGAAAGAAAAAAGAAAAAGAAAGAAAAGGCTTTGGATTTTTGCCAAACGTTGACAACAGAACAGACAAACAAATCAAGCAGCCCAGCTTCTGATGTTTTACAGGCCACTTGTGATTCATGCACTGTAGGCTAAATAATAATGCTTATATACTTGTACGCCCATATATGGTTATGTGGAGAAACCACAATATACCCTCTGATATCGCTTGTAGAGTAAGGTACTTTACTCCAAATACATTGCAGTAGCATTATTTATGACCTTTATAAATACAGATGAAACAATCTGACCACTAAAGGTTTTTTTTTTTTTAAAAAAAGAATTATGAATGAGGGTAGGTTGAGACTAAAGGGAAAGACTTCTGAACTGTGGCTAGACCACTCTCTTAGTTCACGTAAATCAGTGAGAGGAGAACAGAACATGAACTAAAAAGGCTTCATCAACTGATTATTCATTACTATTAAATGCTTGTACGGAGAACATAATGCAGAATGTCTTTGATATGTGAGGTTCAATACTGCCATCTTTTCTCAATGAAAACTCCCACTGGCCCTGGAGATTTTATCAGAGCATATAACAGTCTTGCTTATGATTTTCTAAGAACAAAGGCGTTGTTTTTCTTCTTGACTGTGCACATAGTTTGAAGCTATAGAAATAATTGGCTATAACTAAAAGATTTATGTGAACCACAAGAGAGAGAAATAAAATATAACACGAGAATAAATTGTATACCTATGTTTATTGACCAGAAATAGCGTGTAAGGCAGTGAATAGCTTGCTATTACATTGTCACAAAAATGATACATTGTACAAGAACCATATTAAAATATAACAAGAAGTCAGGAAATGCGTGACATTTGCTTCTGTAGATAACCAAAAGATTTAGTGATCATTTGTATGATGAAAGGGCGATTACATTTTGGAACACCAAAAGCTGGGTGCCTAACTTGATCTAATAAGCTGCTCTGATGGTGCTGCACTCCCTTACATTGAGGTTCCCAGAGTTAAGGCTCTGGGACCTGAATGCAACTCTACTGCTGCTGCAAGACCCCTCGTGCTGTGGGGGGAGCCTCTGACTGTGGCAGCTGGAAACAGCAAATAGAGGTGTCACCACCACTACCTGCCACTTTTCTAGAGCTACAGGCCAGCCTCTGTGCCCTTTCAAGCCCTTTTTTCCTCCTCAGGAATGCATGTCCACAACCGTTCTCGGGTGAGTAGAGCACACCAAAGAGGAGAACGATGCCACAACCACGTTTCTTTTTCGTAGCAGGGTGAGGATTTTGTGTGAGGGTCCCTTCAGCCTGAGATGATTTAGAACTGCACGTGACAGGAGGATGCTCTGTAACGTGTGAGCGAGTGAAAAGGAAGAGGGACAAAGATACTGAGCTTCTACTCTCTCTGTGCAGCAAAGAAAACAAAATTCATGGAACAGAGAAGAGGGATGGAGGTGTGAACATAAGACTAGTAGTTAGAGGACTCATTTGCAAGATGGGAATCCTCACATGCTATCTAGAGAAACATATCAGCAGTGAAGGAGAAAGAAAACTGTACAACAGAGAAGCTTCCCTGTTTAAAGACTAATGTTTTACTCAAATAATTGATTATACTGTTGTAATTATCACATCAGGGACTGCGTTTCAGACTCTAATCAAGAGTTTGACATACTGGGCAACCTGAAATATGACTGATTTTGCTATTGTAAGGAACATAAATTATTCATGATCATTCGTTATGATGAAGGACTGAACAATGTGCATCTCTCCTTCCCATACACACTTCCCTTCCAAAGACTGAAAGGAATCAAAATATCTCCTTTGTCATATTGACTGAAGTAAATATAAATTATGTGATAATCTTAAGGTGTTGTCTTTAACCTTTTAATTCCAAAATTTTTAGTTGATGATATAGACTTACCAAATGGGGATAGAACTAAAATCTTTGGTAGACTCATAGAGCTTTCTGTGTAGATGTCTGCTTGCGTATATGCACAAGAAGACATCTATTTTCTGCCGTTATTAACAATTTTAACAGAGAGCTATACAATATTAGTCACCTCAAAGATTCCCAGCTTACAATTTTCCAAATACAAACAACTTTTTCCCTATAACTGACAGACAGCTGCCTTTGCACCATTTGACAAAATAGGCCCACGTTAAGCATGTCATGAGGTTCTGTAGTACAGCCTGTAACTACAGAGAAGGAACTTCAGCCTTATCTCCATGGTTATAGTGGTGCAACATTATCATTCACAACACACTGAGCAATACTAGCTGAATAGCATCATCACCAATGCCAAGGTGTATTTGGTGAATAAGCAATTAACTCTCTAGTACTGTTCTATAGAAGAGTGCGTCAATAGCGCTCTGCAGTTTTGTTTACATCCGTAAATAGCATATCACATTTGGAGAAGATCTGGACAGCAAAACAGTTGGTGGTGAAACCCCACCTCCACGCTACACATGTTCTGGTGAGGTTATTTTGGACTGCCTCTAGCGTGATCCCGTGAACACCCATGAGCAGGTAGCAAATTTTAAGTGTGGTCTCGGCCTGTATCCTCCTTTTAGTTTCATCCAAAAGGAACCCTTTTCACTTGCTCGAAGACTAGGCAGTGAGGCAAACCAAAACAGAGTATGTGGATACAACTAGGAGATATATTTTGAAAGTTCACTCCTGAAGTGAACTAAAAAGCTAGTATAGATGTGCTTCAGGTCAAAATCAAAGTGGTCTCCCAGAGGAAGCTCTCTGCTGAGACTAGAAGGGATATGGGGCTATGGGAAAGAAGGAAAGATTTTTTTTTTAAGGGAGGGAAAGCACAGCAACACATTCTTGATATGTTGGACTTGCCATGGCAAAGTACATTGACAAAAATAAGTAAGCATGGCCTTAAATGTTTAGCTGCATTTGCAGATGAATTGCATGATGCCCTAGGCTGCTAAACTTGCCCTTCCTTCTTGGAGCCATTGCTCCTGGTGAGGGAGTCACAGCAGCTCTTGGGATCTTTGCAAAAGGGGGCAGGTGCCATCAGATTGGATCATCTCCCAGTTCGTTTGGTTCTGAATCTGGCCCTTAGAGTGTTGTGCTCAGATGATAAATCTCAGTGTAACAATTTATATAGGACAATACTTCTTAGCTGGGGATAATCCTTCCAAGGTCAGGAGCCAAGGTGAACAAGGTCACTGGAATAAATGTGTATGCTCAAAGTGATGCACTTTGCCTAGATTATCAAGGCATTAAAATGCAGTTTGTTTGACAAGAAATGATAGTTCTACATCTCTCTTCCATGGGAACGTATAGCTACTGTGCAAGAATATGAACAGTGTTTTGCTTCCTCTACAGCACTGAAAACATTACATGTACATTAAGTGGAAAAAAAAAAAAAAAAACCCAAAGGCCACCTATTTTTTCCAAATCTAGGTGCCTAAAGCTGTCTTAAGTCCATAGTCAGCTATCTGTATAAAGTACATTGATTTTTCAGTGGTTCTGGATAGCTGTACTTTTATAACTGTGGAAGCACTTTTTACTTTTGAAAATCTATCTGTTTATATCTTGCTGCTTTTACACAGATTTAAAGGATTTAAAGTATATTCTAACCACTCTCTGAGAGCTTTTGTAGAAATACCTTTGTACATGACTAAAATTATTTCCTAATAGTATAACTAGAAATATTGAGCTCTTGTATATGCAGAGCTCTGTGGGTCCACAGAAAAGGAAAAACTTCCTAGTGATTTCTTGCTCACTTCAATACTCATTCAATCAGATAATGGAAACATCGAGAAAAGTGTCAGCACACTAACTGAGTAACTGTCTCATTAAGAGAAGAAATTCTGCATGGCTTATGGACTGAAATTCATTATATTTCAACTCCTTACAGAGAGTAGTTGTCAGAGAAAAAGATAGTTTGAGGAGTTTGCCTGTAATCTTTGGAAAAAAAAAAACCCCAAACCTCTCAGTGTTGCTCTCTATTTGAACACATGTACAAAAATATTTTGGAGATGCCTTATTTAGATATAGAGTCAAAATAAGACTGGTGACGCTTGGATCGACTTCAGTAGGATAAATTTGACAAGGTCCATAGCATTGATAAAGGATCAGAGAAAAAGAATGCAGCAATAACACGCCCACACATGCACACAGAGTCATCTATTACCACAACAGCATTGTTCCCACAGGGAGTACGTTTTGCAGCAAAGAGGTCTAGAGATTTGCATTAGATTGTCAATTTTGTCCAGCTTCTGTGCTTTACAGACACTGCCAATACTGGCATTACATCTGAATGTGTCCAGTATCATTTAACTATTGTATAACTTACAATGTACAGATTGGGCCTAGATCCAGAATGACACATGTGCCTTTGGATTTTTGTTCCAATCACATTTAAATCTAGACTATGTGGAAAAACAGGGTCAAATTAGTTTGGAGACAGGATAAGATGAGGTCTAAGACATTAGAGCTTCAAAGGTTTAATGTGTGAGATATGAAAGACTGCACTATGCACTCTGCATTTTTTTTTTGGTAGCAATCTTTGCTTCACTGTCTTAGCATTGGGCTCTGTGAAAAATTCATAACATGAAGTCAAAATCATCTGATAGCACTGTCCAGTTACTATTGAATAGATGAGGTATCAGGAAGGTTTTCATTCTCTCAGCAGTGCTCCAGACTAACATACATACATGTCTTGATTGCTCTCAATTTTTGCAAACGGTTTTAGTAGAATTATTGTGCTACAACATGGTTTTTGCCTGACAGAGTTCTACACTTCTGAGAGAAACAAAAAAACCCCCAGCCAATAGCTCCTTAACGATAAAGTTCAAAAACGGAGAATGAAAGTCAATTGCTTTTATGTCTGTGATGTATGGATGCCTGATGATGCCTTTTCAAGCAACTTCTGTGATCCTATTAGGAGTAATTCAAACAGTCCAACTGCATCCATCAAACAGGACATGTCCTCTGTCCTTTGAGGAGTACTCCAGCACCTGTCTCAAAGCCTTTTTCCACTGTCTATTCACCCCAAGCCTGGAGGGTGAAGTCCCACTTGTCTAAGCTACTTTGATGTACTGCCATACTAAGGCAAGCTGTCCGACTGGATGTGGCAGTCATTGAGGCTACTGAGAGCACGGCAAGTCTGATTCTCCTTATGAACGCCTGTTAAAAGTTTCGTAGATATCCCAGAAATCAAATCAGATGAACCAACTGAGCTGTGATGGTTTTTTGGAAACTGAGATGCAACAGGGTGTAACACAGACTCTTCGGAGAGGTAAGACAACAAAGCTGATCTTCTATGAAGGGCATTTCTGCTTTGGCATGTCAGTGTTTGTATCTCTCTGCCATTACAATCTTGACATATCTATTTAATAGATGTGTTATTGTTTCAATTAAAGAGAAAATGACAGAAAATGGATGAAATGGGGTACACCATAAATTGGTAAAATGTTAACAATTTATTAGCAGTCTCTAAAAGTGTTCTAGTTGTTTAATTTGCTAGCTTTTCTTCTTGTATAAGAGTTAACAAAGAGAAGTCTGGCTGCATGAGCTGAATATGTTGCAATCAGCTATTTTAACAATACACAGTTTCACAACAAAGTTTCATTTAGACATAAAAGAGGAAGTCCGTCAAGCATGTTGTGGTAGAGTCAGTTATAAAAACCTTCATCTCTTAAGAGACTTTCTTTCTATACTTCTACGCTATGGAGGATTAGAAATCAAACATATCTTAGAAGTATACTTAAAAATAGCAATAAAAACAGAACATCGCATTTTAGGGTCGGACAGACCTACAGGAAGCTCTAAATTAGTTGGAAGACAGATTTTTTTGTACATGATCTGCTGCTGTGTCCTTGGAGGTAAGAACTTAAAATATACCATGTATTGTATAAATATATGAAAATATTGCTCTTCGTTATCAATGTGGCTTGGCCTGTTGCTGTGGATCCACAGCTTGTAGTTGGTAAAAGGAAGATATACTTTCTCTGACTACCTTGAACATAATGTTTTTTTGCAGAGACTCGGACTCTGTCCATATGCAATTTCTGCTGCCTTAAGAATTAATAATAATAATAATAGTCAAAGGCACCATCTTCAGAAGTACAATTTGCTATGTTTCGTCTGAAATAGGTCTCAAAAATTTAAACAAGAAAGGTCTAACTGTTCCTCTGATCTTTCTGAACATTGTCACAAAATCATGCTAAATAGTATCTATTCTGGAATACTTTAAGGGGACTCTTGCCAGGTGTATTGCTTTTATCACGATTATGGCACTTTTATTCACCTTTGTATGTTAGCATACTGTCCAAACCATGTCTTAGAAGTGGAATACTCTACAAGTAGACTAAAAACAAAAATAGGCATCATATATAGAAATGTAGGAATCACATATTAAAAAACACTTCACACAAAAAAGTTAAGACTTTCCTGAATGAAACCTGTTAGGAAGTAGAAACAAAGAAATTTTATCATTGTATTTTCATGATTCACAGCAAATTTCCTGGTTTGCTGCAAATTCACCGCAAAATGCGTGTATACACACACACATGCACCCCCAGCTTCCCCTCCTTTTCTTTAAAAACTCTACAGCAGATGTGGCTTTAACATTTTAATGGTGCCTGTGCAGCTGTCTGTGCTGTCTGTGTTTCCCTTACTCCTCCTGGGAAACCCCTTCAGCCTTTTCTGTTTCTTGCTTTACCATTTATTCTTTCCACTTCTAGAAAGTGTACTCTTCTGTAACAGCACATATGAACTTCCCCTTTACTTCAGCTGTGTAGATGCAACATATTTCAGTAGAAATAGTTCGGTCATAACAACTAACAACTCAAAATATACACAGAAGTCTAGAAACAGGACATGATTTCCACCCCAGAAAGACATAAAACTTCAGTGTAGAAGTATCATATAATCAAGTCATCCTTACCAACATGCAGCCTGATGCTTTCCTGCCTCACGTTTCATGTTGTTTCTTACAGCCATGCATATTAGATGTAAAATGCTATCAGATGGGAACGATGGCGTCCCAAAACAACCCAGCATGGGTATAGATGATTAAGGAAAGTGTGGAAAATGACAAATGGGCTACAAATCTGATTTGCTCAGGTACTCTGTACAAGTCTTCAAGGGACTCAAACTGATAAGACAGAACTGAGTAGGAAATGATTTAAGAGGTCAAGGAGTTATATTTATACAGATACAGTTTTCATTTTATTGTTATGGAAGCTTGTCCCCAGAAACTCTACTTATTTAAAGATACAACGTATTAAGAAGGTATGTTTTTAGATGAAAATAATCAGCTGCTCCTAAAGCTCACTACTGTCAATTTAGCAGGATTAAAAATGGGTAGACACTTATCTAACAAAAATATTCAATATTACAGTACACAAATAAACTGTATTGTATTCTTGGTGGGGAAGGCCCTCTATTGCTTCCTTCAGCCAATTCTTCCAGGCAATTCCTCCCTTCTCTTGAAGCATGGGATTCTCATCCTCTCAGTCTTTTCTCTTTGCTCCCCCTCAAAACCACCTTTGCTTCCCTCGTGGGAAAGCCACTCCAAACTACCCTGCGTTTCTTGAACTGTTGCCACGTGAGCCAAGAGGAGGAGTGGGGCTCACATATTCCTCTGCGGGCAGACAGCAGGGTCTGACTTCAAGGCAAGTGGTGGGGAGGGGGCAAGTCAGTCAGGTGGGTAAGGCTCACGACTGCTGCCGCTGTAAGAGACCACGGCACAGTCCCACAGATCCAAGATTTTCCAGAGCAGCAGCAGAGGAGGAAGCTACCCAGGCAGCAGGTAGAGCTGGGATGCTTATGCAGAAGCCCTGCTTAGCCAGGGCAGCTAGCTATAGCAGCCTATATTACATTTACTCCTTGTCTAATGGGGTCCATACTCCAAAATGAGTAGATTTTAGGTATTAAGGAAAGACTAGACTCATCCATTTACATAGCTCATTATACTATCTTCTTCACTCCTGATTTCCACGCATGGAGGCTTCATGGGGGCTGTTTTGCTTCAGCCCTGGTGGAAAGCATTGCATGGGCTTGCCGCTTCAGCTATGCTACTTGCCAGGGTAACTCTCACACCTATGTCCTGAAACCTAAGGTGGATCCCAAAACTAACTGAAGTGTGTTAAAATGGGAAGAAAATACTGAAGGTGGAGCCACCTTCAAGACAGGGAAACTTTACCATCTGGGCTCCGTGTAGTAAGTCAGCTAGAACTTCCCTGAGCTACAACCTGCACTGTCACTTGAACTCCCACTACCAACAGCACAACTTTAGTGCAACTGAGAGCATCACTCAGGGAGCTGAGAGCCATGTATACTGTGTCCAAGGGACCTCTTGGTGCGCTTTTCATTCCCCTCCCCCTGCTTTTGCAGCATAGAAGGATGTCCCTTTTCTCACCGAGCTGTGATCCCAGAGGGCACCACATTCTTTCTGCTCTCCCTAGCAGCTTTTCATGTTGTTCAAGTTTTTGTGCAAAAAGCACATTTATCATGTCTCTTTGTGTACATTTCTCAGGCTTTCCTCAAGCTTTTTGCTTATCCTGACCCAAGTACTTCCATTCTATTTACTTGCTCCCATATTCTGATCTTAGACCTTTATGCAAAGATTTGCCCCAGCTCCAAGCTTTATATCCTAGCAAATTTGCTACCACTTGGCAAATACTTGGCAACACTGTTGGCTTTATACATTCATTCTGCCTTTGAGCTTTTCTTCCACTGAAGGACTCAAATACCCCACAGAAGTCAAGGGCATTTTTAAAGTCACATCAAAGTGCTAAAGACTGTGTAAAATAGTAAAGACTGCGCAACAAAACCCGTATTATCCCTTCATTATGTTCATATATGATGTAGTTTATTCCTATTACCAAGGCAGTAACCATCCAAAGAAAAATCCCCTTCTACATCTTGTGTGCAAGGTGAATCATAAAAACTGTAAATTAGACTGTCTGTCCCTGTGCAATGGAAGTCATACAATTATTTTCAGGAAAAGGGAAGTTAATGTGGTTGAAAGGACACCACGAGACCCAAAATATTGAAAGGCATTGTATATAATCTATGTGCACTTGGAATCTTGTTGTGTATATATACATATATGTATACACACATGGCATGGAAGGGGGATTAAGAAGAGGTGGGACATGGGAAAGTAGAATTAAGGAAATCAGTAACCCTTATCCCATGTAAAATGCAAGAATTAAAGCTGGGACAATTGTGTGAACAGCCATTGGTAGTGAGGCAACAACTCCATTCTGTATGGATATATATTATAGTAAGTATGAGGACCAGAGAAGAAACACATATGCACCTCACTTCTGCATTCAGGCTCTCAACAGAACTTTGATTATATTTCCTTGCAGAGTTGGGAATGTTGTCAGATTAGAACAATAGCCAGTTTCTGAGGGGAAGCTGATAACTTATCCAGCCAAAGAGAGAGTTTTTGAGCATGATGTGAGCCTGAACTTTTGAATTTCCCAGTTCTTTTGTTTTCACTCCCACCTCAAACTGCATGCTCTAAGACTCTTAAATAAGTACTGCAGAATGTAGTGCAGAGAAATGAAACTAACAGTTTCATTTCCCTAATGTATCACCTTATGATAGAAACAAGATACATCTGGCTAGCAGAAAAGATAAGTGTCACATGCTACCTGAATGCAAATGGCTTTATGTAATGTTAGTTGAAACATGAATAGACAATATGTCGTTCTCACTCATTTCTCAGAATCAATATTAAAAATAAACCTAGGAATAAATGTATAACCGTTCCAGAGTCACGCCAGTGTAAGGTAGTGAAAACGTCACAATAAAGCCATCTGGGCTACAGACCCAGGGGAAGAGCCTTTTGCACTGCAAAAGGAGAAAAAGGGAGGAGAAAAGTGAGATCAGTTTCTAACTAGAGCAAGATTTCTGTGGTAAAAGCTTAATCATGCCTAAGACCTAAGCAAGCATCCTTGAATGAATGCCAAGCCCCAAATATGTTTTTTGGGGGTGGGGATGGCCTCTCATGTAAGTAGATTATACATCATTAATATTGACTTCATGGAAAACCAATTTCCACTCTTTTATACCTCCATGGGTCTCAGTTCATCCCTCTCCCCATATCCTATTTGCCAGGGTTATTGCAGTCCACAGAAAATCCCACACTACTTGCAACAGCAGAAAGGACCCAGCTTCTCTAAAGCAAGTGTTTGGAGACATTTAACTTTCATGAATATTTCCTTCTGAAGTTGATTTTCTCATGCCTCCTCCCTCGTAGTTCAGAAGTGATTTTTCATCTGAGAAAAGTCTTCTCTCATGTTGTCTTGTTTCCAACTCCAAATAAAGACTATATCCATAGTAAGACAGGATTTAGCCAACATTAATTATTAGTGCAGCATTTTGCACTGGTAACTAACACACGAAATGCCTTACAGAGAACTGAAAGTCTTTTTGCTCTTGTAAAAGAGCAAAAAAGCAGCATGGGTGGTATGGTATTTGCCAGAGATGCTACCTCCTCTCTGGCAGCTTGTGCAAATACGTTCTAGTTCTGGTGCTCCTTTGTAGCGGGTGTTTTGAAATGTTCAAGCAAACTGACAAGTAACTGGGACATGCTCATATCTGCACAGACAGTATTCATAAGGATTAAGAAGATATAGTTAGATTAATAGATAAATGAAGAAGTCTTTGTTTTAATTGTGAATAATCTATTTCTTCATTTATCACACAAAGTATTTCATACCATAGAAAGAGAAGTCCAAATCATTTTTAAAGATTTGCTTACTCTTTGCTGAACCACATGAAACATCTTTATGACATCTTTCCCAGAGGTTATCACCTTGCCATTTGCTTAAAAAACAAAACAAAACGCTCAGGTGGAGTTAAGAGCAATTATACAGTAGTGGAACTCCTAGCAGCTGGGTAGAACATTTGCTAATATGTAGACGCATGCACGTCCTTACTTTAAGTCCTGTCTTTTGGTGCGAACACATCTGAACACCTTTTGACGCTGTGCTGCCTGCTCAGAGACCAGAGAGAGTTAGTGATTGCCAGAGCCCACTTGTGCCTTTGCTGGACTGCGATGGAAACTGATTACAGAGCTGGCAATACTCATGCCTAAATCAAGAGTTAAGGAGCTGAAGTACTTCTTAGGCACATGTATCTTCCTATGGGAACTCACTGCGTTGGAACGTGTCTTATCAAAAGTACACTGCAGATTTCTGCATCTAGGGTAGTCAGTTTAAGATCCCTTTATAGTAACTGGAGAGAGATAAGTGTATCTAGGGCACGATTTGTTTCATTCTGATAAAGGTATCTAAAACAGGTCAGATGAATCATGCCTCCAAAACACCTTGCTTTCTCCTCCGGCTTTAAGGGGAGATGGGCAATATCCTTAATTGTGGACATCTACACTCATTAAGCTTCAAAGTTAGAGACAATTTTATCCTGCTCAGCATGTAGAAACATGTAATAATTTAATAATTTGAGAATTTTAACTGAAAAAGCACTCACAGCTACAATCACAGATCAGGCTTGAAAAGAAGGGGTTATACCCCTTCTTAATAAGCATTTCATATAAAAATAATTCAGAGGCAGGTGACAAACCACACAGTGAAAGTCACTTCAAAGCATAAGAAGAAAGGGAGGAAAAAAAACAAAACACTTGGCTTCTCACTAAAGAGAAGGGAAGGGAAAAACCATAAGTATTTAAATGTAAACCATTATGCCAGGTATTACTGAAAAAAACACTTTTATTCCTCTCTTCCCAACCCACTAGCTATTGGCTATGTTGTGCATAGCATAAATATGTAATGCTTAAAACATTTCAATGTGATTAACAGCATAAGAAGGAGACTAGCTGATCACTTCACTCATTCACTCAAGTCATCTAGCGTAGAGGCACTCTTGTTACTGTCTGAATCAGAAACCCCTCTCTGCAGCTAGCAATGGATTTGCAAGTGTAATCGCTACTCAGTGATTTTGAAATGAACTAATGGTTCTTGTTAATTTTCTGTCTGTTGATTGATTCTCAGTAGTAACAACCCGATTTGGTCCTTTACGATTCCTTTCCTCTCTTCCCAAGGATGTTGTCAGAAGGTTACCTTTACAGAATCACCTACCTTTGTGAAGATCACTTCAACTCTGAGCTCTACAGAGAGAGAGCAGCAGAGGAAGTGACATGTGAGATGAGGTCCATGTGCGGCTTCAAGCACTCTTCCACGGACGAAGCACAAGGAAAAAGTATCTTTCAGAGATGCAGATCTGCTGGCAAATTTATTTCCTCAGTCCACTCTAAAGGCAGCAAGCACATCAGTAAGCAGAAAGATAACCTCCCACAGCCTACTTCACACCCAGCATCTGAGGGGCAGACACCTCCAGCTATGGACGTCTGTGAAGGGCTGACGAGAAAAGATGCCTACCTGGTTCCATCTTCCTGTAAAAGCATTTGCAAGAACTACAATGATTTGCACATAGCTGGGGACTATGTGATGCCTATTAGCTCAGTAGCAACAGATTTTACCTGCGACAGCGGGATAGGTCCCTTCTTGGAGTCCTCAGAGATCCCATCGCCCATGGAGTCAATGAGAGTTCCCCCCAGCGACATCAGTCGCAAAGCAGCCCAAGGCTACTCATCGTGCTGGCGAGCAGCAAGTTTAGTGCCACACCACCAGCCCCTCTCCGACTCGGCCCTGAACGACTACCTAGAACAGAAGCTGGTGGAGCTGTATAAACAGTATATCATGGATAGCACAGTAAACAGGGCATCCCCCACTCAGATCCTGGCCTCTGAGCTTATCATGACTAACGTAGATCAAATAAGCATGCAGATATCACGAGAGAGGAATATGGAGACCACCAAGGCCAAAGACATTGTCATTAGCCGCTTCTTACAAATAGCCAGTGAAAAAATATCCTCAGAAATTAGCACACCTAGCTTGCATATTTCCCAATATAGCAACACTAATGCATAGTATTAGAAAGCTTTTATATTCTGCAAACATGCTAACTGCAAAGTCAAGTATTAGATTTTTCTCTGAAGACATCTTGCTGCTTTGTAAAAATGTTTTCAGGCTACCACTCAATTTAAGCCTTCCAGTAAATATCATTACTTATTTAATATCTGTATGGCGCAGCCTATACCATGGATCAGAAGATTTACAGTTAAAAAGAAAAAAAAAATTTTTTTTGAAAGAGCTTCCAAAGGCTTTTTTCAGTGAGCCCCAAACATTAAAAAGTTTTGGTAGAAGAATAACTAAAAGCATATGATACTCTAAGTGTTCAGGTATTTTCTTTCTTCCCCAAGTGCTAGACAATTCATTTTTACTTTCCTCCTCTCTTTGGAATCTGTCATGTTGTCTGTGGGTCTGTGTGAACCAAAGACTTATGCCTATGCAAACACAGTCACAGCGATTATAGAGCCACAAAAATGGTCCATTTTCCTGCCCCCAAAGCGAACTCTGCTTATGACATCCCTGACAGATGCTTTTATAATCTGTTCTTAGACATAAGAAATGAAAAACACTTTACAGCTTCCTCTGTATTAACTACTTGTTCTATTCAGAACAAGTCTTTCTATTCAGAAACTACCATCCCTTTTTGTGATCTGAGTAACATTTCTGTTTCCCAATAGACTCCATTAGCAACCGTGTGCATGGATTTATGTGCATCTGTGCATTTTGCACTGAGCAGAATTTCAACCAAGGATGCTGGTGGCCTGCAATCACATACAGGCACCATGTTTGCCAGCTTTTTGCAGACCTGCAGTTTTGGAACACAAGTCAAAAAGCAGGGCAAACTTAATGAAAACTTACTCTTTGGGTTAAAAATTGAATATTGAATAACTAGCACATACAATAGCCTATTTTAGGGCTTCTAATAGATTAGATCATGTAGGGAGAGAGATAACAAAGGGGGAAGAATTCAATTCTGTTAAGAAAATTCCAAATTGAAAACCCCAAACCCTGTTAAATTGATGTGAGCCACTCCTGACCACTCAAACAGACCACTCAAAAATGGTCTGCAGAGGTACAGGCACATAATTAGCAACAAATTCCTGGTTGGACCTGTTATCGCTTTCTAATTTTACTGTCTGTAGCTAATGCCTTCTCCTGTTACAAGCATTGGTGTACCATAGGTCAAAATCATTCAAACGTGATGTATTTTAGTAAGAAGGTCCTTTTCATGCAAAATTTTGCAAAAAAAGGCCACCAAAAATCCTGCCTTGTGGGCAAGGATGACCATCTACTTTGAATCTGCACAGCATATAACACATTGTTAGTGCCAATTCGATATCAGTTGAGTTTCTAAGAATCAGTATAATGCAAATAGTAATTTATAATCATTATCCATCACATGTTTTCACCTTGATGTTTCAGAACTATTTTGGCCTTTGTGCTTTTCAAAATTTTTATTGTATTTTTAGTTTTATAGATGTAAGGCATGTGTGTGTGTGTGTGTGTGTGTGTGTGTGTGTATATATATATATATATATTTAAAATAAGTATAAAAATACAGTAAATATATTAGTTTATTTTATTGCTGCTCTCTTTCCAAAAATTACTGAGATAGCTCACTATACTTTTCTGCTTGTATATTGAAAAGGTATCCAAAAACCAAAAAACCCTTGATGTGCGAATCCAGAGACTACACATCTGTTGCCATAGCAACCTACTCCAATACTATTATTCAGCACTTCAGGAAAGAGTTTCTGGCTTATAATATTTCTAGACTTTGATGAAATGCAATTTAGAAATACAAAAGTTATTTATAAGAAAAAGTGTTAGTGGTGATATATAGAAAGTTATGCAAAGCACATCCTTTTCCAATAGATATCTCAAAGTCTTTTATAATCTTTCAAAATTACCCTAGAAGAAAAGGATATACTAGAGTCCTTCTAGAAGTGGCTTGCAAAGCAAAAGTGAGTAAACATTGCATTTTTCCCTCCTACAAATATTTATTCAACTTTTTAAAAGGATTTTTTTGTTCATTCCCTGCTGACAGTGTGTACTACTGGAAGTTAGCCATATAAGTTAGTGGTACGCAAGAATAAATACCCCTGCTGAAAGATTTTGCATCTTTATCAAATAACATGATTGTTTCTTGCAAAAACCTCAACTCTACCTACTGCACCATGTACTTCATGGATGAAATTGGCTTTACAATCTGGTGCTCAAAAATCCAGGTCTTGATTTTCTTCTTAGCTAGCAGGGCTGCAATCAATGATTACAGGAAATATCAGTTTGCCACAGCCTTAATTTTGAAAACAGCTTTAATAAGTAGTAAGAGCACCTGGAGAATAAGAATCAAGAGGTTTGCCTAGACTAATGTGAAAACATTGCCTCATCTACACAGCACAACCCAGAGCTGAGATGTTGAAGTGCTGTGTTGAGAACTTGGGGCTTGGTATGCAGAGGAAAACACTATTATAGTGCTGCAGTGCAGAACAGTAGACAGGAAAAGCAGATCTTAAGTTTAAGAAAGCATGGCTAGCACATCTAGAGGGTATGTCCAATACTTACAGTAGCTCAGTCAATCAACTACAAGTCATTCCATTCTTACACAGCTTTCTCAAGTAAAGCATCTAACATAACCATACATACTTTCAAGCAAACATCTTATTTTATGTTACCAGACTGGCATTCATAAATCTTACTCACGGAAGTACCATAATCACTGCAGAAGCTGGCTTATCCTGAAAAGAGAGCACCCAGCCACTTCATCCTAAACATGCTAGGTTTCTTTCGCCTGTCTGAATATAAATCCCCACTTCATTTTAAGCCCTACCGCCTCCATCCAGCTCCCTAAAGTAACACCAACTAACTTTCAGATTTAAGGAAGTTTCTGTATAAGTAGGCAAATATTTCTTACTGTCTACTGTGCTTGGCTGAAAGTTTGTTTATATCTCTGTCCTTCCTCCATTTAAATCTAATCTTCCTCTGCTCAGGTGTTTCTCCAGGTGTGGCTGTTTCCTGGCTAAAAGCACTTGAATAGCAATTAGGCTGCTAATAACATGAGTCAGGCTGTTATCTAAAGCGATTATCATCTCCTCTCTCCACCCCTCCCCTCCTCTTCTGCCTCAGGGTCAAACATTTAAAGAGAGAGACCTCCTGTTTTTAGGAGCTCCACTTAACGATCAATTTTTAGCCTGGATGATAAGATTTTTTGACATAAACTTCTTAAAATGCCAATGGAGCCCCGGGTGCTGGGGCAGTGTGTTTTAGAAAGAAGAGTCTGAATTCTAATCTCACAATGCTTCCTAATAATAAGACTTTTAATATGACTAAGATAATTTATGAAGGTAAATAAAGTTGTAATCAATCAGTCAAGAGACTGTAATAACTGGTTATTTGGTTGTTATTTTGGCCAACTGTCAAGAAACTCAGCAGTATAGTTTATGAACATCTTCAGCACGTTCTACCACCTTCCTTAGATATTTTTTATGGAACATATTATTCATTGCTGGTAACCTGATTATAGCATCTAGGAGTTTTATTTTTTATATACAGTGTAACTGTGCTCTTAAGAGTCCAAGGACATGAGCATGGCAGTGAAATTGTGAACTTCCAGAAAGGTGGAGGCGCAGCATGAAGAGCATAATCCTTGGGGAGCAGAAAAGTGAGGGAAAGGTGGTTTGTCACAGATTCGTTGCAATCAGAGCAACCTATAACTCCTGCATTTGTATTGAAGGTCTTTGCACAGCTCTGATTTCTTGTCCTTACCAAGAACTGGTGAGAAGGGAAGGAGAAGGGATATAAAGTGCATGCCGAGTTCTCCCTGGTGGACCTGCTGCAGGGCTGCAGCAGGCTGGACCCTCTTCATGTGGGCAGTTGGGTGGGAGCACCCCGAGATTTAGCTCGTTCCTGTGGCCATGGTCCTTAAAGCATTGAAGCGATGGAGAATTATCGAGGACTGTCCCTTCCCTGAGCCTCCTCCTCCTACTGCAGCTTTCACTCAGACTTAGGACCCTCGGAGGATGTAACCTGCTGCTAGTACAAGTGGCTTGGGGAGAAAGGGGTGAAGGGACTACCTGTTTTTTACCGTGTTCACTGGAAGTGAGTAAAATGGCTCCATTACTAGGGTGGATGGGTGATGTGTGCATTGCTCTTATAGATTCAGGAGGATTGATTACTGACTCAGGGAGGCAACTCAATTCTAGTTATGAATTGACTGAAGGTTTTAATCCAGTGTCTAGATATAGAAAGGCCAGTTGCAGTCACGCTAATTGATTAAGTTAGTAACTTGCCACAAACCTAATTAAATGCAGCCTGTTATATTCGGTAAGGAAACTGTACCTATGACAGCTGGTACATACCCACTTGCCATCCCTAAAATCACAGAAGTAAACCGTCTCTGACAGACTGATATGACAGTTACAGACAGCGTTCAGAAGAGGTAGGAGTTTCTTTAGCTGTGTTAATTATGCACAGCGCTGGCCCAAGGGAATGGGCAGCTCCTCAGCTAAAGTAAATAGGCATGGTTGGAGTCTGGTCAGTGGAGCCATGGCAACTAATGCTAGCTGGGACCCCGCTACGGAGCTGTACTATGCTGGATAAAAACATCACTGTCTGAGAAGACCATTTACAGCATAGAATGGGTACCTAAAAATAAATAACATGTAAAGAAAAAGCATTTCAAGTCAAAACAGAATTACTTCGTGTGTGGTAATGTTACTTCTGCTTTTGTGCTGCTTTATCAGGAAGGGCTGCTTGCCATCTCCCTGGCATTAATGCCAGCGGGGTGAGGGAGACTTTTCAGGATATTGAGCAGCTTTCTAAGGGCTGAAAGGAGCAATGTTTGCGAAGCTCTTCCTCAGGGCTGCTTTCACCCTTCAGGAGCTCTCTGGCAAGCTTAGTGTTAGGTGAACTACCTTGTCCGAAATGGAAATCGCCTCAAGGAAAATTAGCAGTGCCCAATTTTGAATCAATGCCTGGTTATTACCGAATTGTAGGCTCTCTTTCCCCCAACATTAGTTTTTGTCTTTCCAAAAGGCTTACCCTTTCATGCTCCGGCACTTTTGCCATGTCAAAACTCCCCAGCGTCCCCCGAGGTTTCCCTCTCTCCTTTCGCCATCCCACCTCGCGTTTGGGGTTTTACACCACGCCGCGCTTGGCCTGCTTCCATAAAATCTCCCTACCTCTCTTCTTCCTGTTAATCTCACCTGCAGAATCAGACCTTAGCATCACTGAAAGCTGGGAGGAGGGTGGATAAGGTGGGACAGGAGGACACTAAGCATCTGGGGGATCCCTTAGTGATTAATGTGTGACTGCAGTGCCATGACAGCATCCCATCAGTGCCGGAGAGACATCTCTGCAGAGGCGGAGGGGAGCCTAGCAGAGCCGGGTTTGTGAAACTTCCCCAGATCCTGTGGGCAGCTGAGGAAATAGGTTTCACAATTTTCCGGTGAAGAAAACTCTAGGGGGAGACAGACGTTTCCAGCTCCTCCGTGCCGAAGGGAACACGTCGGTGGTTAAAATACAACGAGATTTCGCTAGCTCACCCTGAAACGTTCATAAAGTTTAAAGAGTTTTTGACTTTCAGCATGGTTTTTCCTTCACTCCCTCTGCAGCTGCAGCTGAACAGGAGAGCTCAGGGACCTGCTGCCAAAGCCGTCTGTTACTGGCTGAGCCAAAAATCTGCGTAGCAGCACAGGCTCATGCTCTCTAGCGGTGACAGTGCAGACCTCAGGCTCCTGGGGGGCTGCGGGATGGCGGGAGCCCCGGTGCCACTGTGTCACCCTCTGGGGACAGCCAGAGTCAGCACCAGCCACCAAGCTGGTCCTTTGCTGAAACTGTGAAACTGCCTCACTAAACATGAAGTGGAATAGGAGAGTTTTCTCAGAAAACGAAAAATAGGAACAGAAAAGGCGTTAGTCACATAGCGATGCCAGGCAGCAGCCTTTTCTGAATCATTTTTGTGTAACAAGAGCTAGAACTATGACTGAGAGCAAAATTAGACCAGGCAGAGCTGACAAAAGTGTTTTCATTGATGCACATCTCCAGTTTTCATTTTTATATGCAAACTCCCTTATCTAAAAGTGTATTCTGTTTGGAGGATAGGTGTATAACAATAAAAAAAAACCAGTAATCATTTAAACAATGCCTACAGTCATTCTAACAGAGGTGGCAAATCCAATGCTTTTCTAAATGAACATTATTTATCAAAAGAAAGAAACATATTAAACATGCCAGAGATAGGCTCAGCAACAGCTGGATCACCTGTTTTAAGAAACAGAGGTTATAGGTTGTCAGTGCCAGCATTTCGGACCAATTAATGTCAAGGTGTTGTTGACCTATTTAGCTAAAGCTGGCTGAAGTGTCACTTCAGAAGTACAATGCTTGACTAAAGAGGTACAGTTGAGAACTTAAAAAACCCACCTACTGAAAGGTCATTGCTTCCATTAATAAGGTCACATTAAAAATGCACAGTTCGGTTCCTCAAAGTCTAGATAATTCAAGCAGAATTTTATTATATGATTATATGCAGCCAGTATCTATTAAAAAAAAAAGTCGAAGCTAAAAAGTAGGAAGAGGATAGTCTATCAAAAAACATTTACCAAAAATCAACCCGAAAAATGCTGATAACTGACCCTGAGAGGGGCTAGGCAATCACAAATCGGAGTTAAGTGTTTAGCATCAGACTGTTACACAGCATAGTTTCAAAAGTGTCTCCCACTTTTGCATCCGTCTCTGGGAGAGCAAAGTGAATGAGGAGCTGGTGAAGGGCATGCTAGTTCTCACTTTGCCTCAGGAAGACAGGTTTTTACTGATTCACGGACAAGAAACATTTAAACTGTGCATCTAGAAACATGCATCCCTAACATCTAACTACTTTAAAAAATTAACCAAAGGTTCTTTATTCAGACAGTGTGTAGCAGCTAACATCCCCTTAGTATTCATGGGTCACAGCCAGTTTTTGGTACTGTGCTACTGAATCGCCCAAGCGCACAGAGCAAAGAGACCTCCTGGGGTCTTGTGTCGTCCCGTGTCTGTGCATGTCACTGGAAGCCCTCACCCATGCCCCTCGTGGGCTCTGCACAGCTCTCCTCATACAGCTGTCCTTTGTCCTAACTACCAGCCTCTGGCAGTCTCTGGCATTGCAAAACACTGGTGGCTGTGGTCCTTAGTCCCAGCAATCCAGAGCTCTTTAAAAAAAACCCTGGAAATTACCCCAAGATATATGATATACTCCAAAGAACTAGCACCACTCTTGTGCTGTCTATTGCTCCTAGACTAAGATATGGGTTTAATGATAGAGAAGGAAGGAACAGGTGGCAGCTGCAGCCAAGGGATAGGATGCACTGGCAGATGCAAGCAGCTGGTGAGACAAAAAGGTCATGTGGACTTAATCAGCATTACTTTTATGTTCTCTCAAACATACCCTGACTCTCTTATTCTCCTGTTTTTCAGATAAACATCCAGTTTCCCCAAATACTCTTCTTTATAACTAGATACATGATCCTAGGGAAATTCCAGCTTCCTGCTTCCCTCATCTCTTCCCAGATAGCAGTTATTCATCTTTTAGGCATCCCAACATCCTCCCACAAGAAGAAACTTTCATACTTGACATAACCGTGGTTCAGGACAACTGCCAGACACTACCAATATCACTACTACATCCCCTTGTCCTTGCTACACCATGCATGTATCAGATGTGAGTCACCTTCATTCTGCAGGGAATTTGGACCTCCCCAGCCTCAGTCTCACAGCAGCCAAATATTACGCAGACTTATTCAGCTTATGCCACTACACAGGATGGGTCACAGTAACTGTACATTCAAGGCCGTATGCAAACTATTTGGAAATATGCAAATCAAACCTAGATGATCTCCAGAGGTCCCTTCCAACCTAAACCATTCTGTGATTCTGTGATTCTTTATTCTGCTTACAAAACAACTAGCAGCATATTGGAAAAGTCTATGATGTTTATTCTTTTTTCTAATGAAGTCTTGCAGCCTCTGATCCTTGTCTATTAGTTATAACTGGCATATTTTAAACTCAAGTGGAGTAAAGGAAGAGGAAGAAGAATGAATGATCTATTAAATATAAATTAAAAAATACTTAAAAGATAAGTTTTGTAATAGGTAAGTTATACCATCTTTATTTCGGTTAAACAGCACTTTTCTTTGCAAATCCTTAACCCGATAGACTGAGTCAAAAAATAAAGTATTACTCAGTGTAAGGAAGGGCATCAACAAGCTCTCAGTTAAACTGCAAGCCCTTGCAGGCCTTAGAAAAGTAAAGAAAGCAAATTTGCCCCAGATGTATGAACAGTAACTTCAGTGATTGCTTGTAACTTGGAGAGAAGCTATGTGCTCTGGATTTCCTATTGGGATTAAAGTTCCCCACAAGAGACATCCAAGTCTGATAATTTTGGAGGGGGCCTATTTCCATGTAACTTTTTTCACAGAATGGTTGAGGTTGGAAGGGACCTCTGGAGATCATCTAGTCCAACCCCCTTGCTCAGCCAGGGTCCTCTAGAGCATACTGCCCAGCATCGCATCCAGACGGGTTTTGAATATCTCCAGGGAAAGAGACACCACAACCCCTCTTGGAAACCTGTTGCAGTGCTCTGTCACCCTCACAGGAAAGAAGTTTTTCCTCAGGTTCAGATGGAACTGCCTGTGTTTCCATTTATGCCCATTGCCTCTTGTCCTATCAGTGAGGACCATAGAGAAGAGACTGGCCCCATCCTCTCAACACCCCCCCTTCACATACTTGTACACATTGATCAGATGCCCCCTCAGTCTTCTCTTCTCCAGGCTAAACAGGCCCAGCTCTCGCAGCCTTTCTTCAGAGGAGAGATGCTCCAGTCCCTTCATCATCTTTGTAGCCCTCCGCTGGACTCTCTCCAGCAGTGCCATGTCTCTCTTGTACTGGGGAGCCCAGAACTGGACACAGTACTCCGGGTGAGGCCTCACCAGGGCTGAGGAGAGGGGCAGGATCCCCTCCCTTGACCTCCTGGCAACACTCTGCCTAATGCACCCCAGGAGACCATTGGCCTTCTTGGCCACAAGGGCACACTGCTGCCTCATGTTTAACTTGTTGTCCACCAGCACTCCCAGGTCCTTCTCTCACAGGGCTGCTTTCCAGCAGGTCAACCCCCAGCCTGTCCTGCTGCCTGGGGTTATTCCTCCCTAGGTGCAGGACCTTGCACTTGCCTTTGTTGAACTTCAGGAGATTCCTCTCCACCCAGCTCTCCAGCCTGTCCAGGTCCCTCTGAATGACAGCACAGCCCTCTGGTGTATCCACCACTCCTCCCAGTTTAGTATCATCAGCAAACTTGCTGAGGGTGCACTGTGTCCCTTCATCCAGGTCACTGATGAATAAGTTGAAGAAGACTGGACCCAGGACTGACACCACTGGGGGGACACTGCTAGCTACAGGCCTCCAGCTAGACTCTGCACCACGGAGCACAACCCTCTGAGCTCTGTCATCCAGCCAGTTCTCAGTCCACCTCACTGTCCACTCATCCAACCCACACTTCCTGAGGTTAAATCATTTTTTATTTTTTGTTTTACTTACGATACGTTGGATAGAGATAGGCTGTAAAGGGATGCACCCTATTTATTTTTATTCACATTTGATGTGATAGAGACTGGATAGCCATGGAGGAATGAAGACACAAGAACAATGTGGTCGAAACAATAAATTAGCAAAAGAACCTTTGTAAAAGGGTGAGGAAGGCAGGACTGAATATGTGGAGGAAGTTGTAGTGATTGAGAATGCAGAAGCTGAGAGTTTGGATAAGAGGCATCTGTATCTGTTGATGGAAAGCAACTGGAAATGCTGCAAGTGGTACGAGTGGAATCAAGACCTTTTTTTTTTAGGATAGAAGAGAATGAGACATTTTTCTACTGTGAAGGTAAAGACTCAGAGGCATTAAGAAGAAATGTAAAGGAAACAATACTGGGGACATGAAGTCATGGAGACAAATAAAAGAGATTAATTAAATAGGACGGGAAATTGTAGGAGAATGGTAGGAGCAAGAAAAGGTAAAGTGTCCCAGAACTGAAAGGCTGGCATGCAATTTTAGTTTAGGGATGATCAATAGTTCTTCTGAGGAGAAAAAAAATGAAGGCATCATAGGAAAATGTATGATGGCAAGTAAAAGATATGGAAAAGTGTCTGGAGCTGCAGTCAGTGAGTTGCAAAAGTAGAGTCTTTACCTAGGAAAACTGAAAAGTTATGACTGAAGCACAGGGAAAATCAATCACCATATTAATGTGAGAAAGGAAAGAGAGGGTAGGAAGGAGGTACCTAAAGATAAAAAAAAGTCATTGAACCTGATGAATTGGAGGGCTATGGGAAAGGCAATGGTCATGGTACTATTGAGTAGGGACAAGTGAGAAAGGAGCCTAGGCAGTGACAGGGCTGGATAGACACCAACTGTGAGAAGTCAGCTAATGATCAGTATTTTGTGAAAGCAGGCCTAGAGAGCTGACTAGGGCTGCACGATGGTGTGGTGAAGTGCACAGTGAGGTGGCTGCAAGAATCACTAGCAAAGGAGGTGTAGACGTTGAAGAGATTATGGAGGAGAGAAGAATGTGAAACTAGAATGAAATTACAGAGAAAAGCTGATGAGGTCAGATCACGGGAATTGGGAGGCATGAGGAAAGAAGAGCTTATAAACTTGCAATCAGATGAGGAGAAAGCGTGCAAATAGAGATGTACTGGAAGTGTCAAGTAAAAAAGAGAAGCTCAAAAATCTCGTTGATCCAGGATGTGCGGTGTAAATCTGCAACAAAATGCAGCTATATGAGCAGTATCAGTTGAAAGAACTAACTTCTTGAGACAGTGAAGAGCTGAAAGAAATTTGTAGAGGCTGCAGATGTATTCTAACTTTTAGAAAGGGAGTGCTCATTCCAGAGATGGTAAGAGAAAGGGAGGAAATAGAAATGAAGAAGTGTAATTGTTTCAACGTAACTTTTCATTCCTCACATACAGCTTCCTCTTTCTAGTTAAACTGCACATTGCCATATTTCATTGTTTTCTCTAGAGATTTCTACTCTAGAGATCTCTAGAGATTTTCTACTGTGGAGTGCAAACAGCAGAGAGGCTTACAGCAACAGAATAAAGAGATCCTGAAAACTTTCCATAGGCGTCCCTTGCTACTTAGGGCATGAAGTAACAAAGTAATAAAGTAATAATGAGAAAGGAATGCAATTGGGAAGTATATTAATATTGCACAGAAAAAAACACGGTATTCTGGAATGGGGGATTTTGCCTACTGCTGCGGAAAAAATTTAAATAGATTTTTGGATCAAAACAATGGCCTGACAATGGAAGCATGCCAAGCCCAGCAGCTGATGCTCCCAACTCCCAGCTTCAGACTGGGAGAGCTAAACACTTTCCTTCCAGCCTCCTTTTCCTGGGTATCTCCTCTCCTTCTTCTTAAGAATGAAGATGAAGAAGAGAAGAGAAATAGCTGGTCACTTCTCGTTCCTTACCCATATTTGCAAAAGAAAAGGCATACTGATGGGAAAGCTTTTCCCAGACAGAAAGCTCTGAAGACTATTTTTAAGAACTGGGATTTATTTAAATTTCTTTTATGTGTACCACACCCTCATGTCTGACTTCTCTGCTTCTCAGTCATCTCACCCTGGCCTGGGTGACCTGACTCATCCTACAAGAACACAGCTGTAGTATTGCTTCTATCTACTGTAGCGGGAGCCAGAAATCTGAATGCCTTTGAAAATGAAGACTCTAGAGTTTAGCTCAGCATGGGAGTGGAATACTGAAAAACAAGAAAAAATGCTTTAGAGCAGCTGGTTCTGATTAAAGGCATGCCACCACAGAGGCCTTGGTATCCAGTTTCATGGTTCCTAACCCAGCATGTACATGGTCCTTCAAGCCTACTGTGATAGCATGCTGTTTTGCAGCCTTTGAAGGAACAGATTTAAACAAAACATATACTTTGGATCTGTCTTCAGTTCCACATTATAGCCACCTGCAGTAATGCAGTCTGGAGGCAACAAAATTAAAGGCGCTATGTCCAGACCCATTTTACAAAAGGAGGAATTGAATTTGCTTGTAAGGTTGAGAAAAATGAACACTCTTTGACAATATATTCTCTGATTGCTCAGACTGAGTGAAGAACTAACCACATTCTGAGATTTCATAGCATTCTGGTAAACAGGGATTAATATCTTTGACAGAAAGATGAAAATTTTGGTGTTCTTTGTTCTTTGGCATTTTTCTTCAGATGTTATGGTAAAATTTGTAATAGGAGAACAGATATTTGACTGAGTACTTCTGAATTTGAATAACCCCAGAAACCATGGTCACTCTCTATTGTAACAAATATCTCATATAGATATTGAAGAAGGAAAACAAGATGGGTCATTCCTTTTGAGCTATGAATTCTAAGGAAAAAGAATAGGTATGCAGCACCATAGGGAGAGAGCAAGCATAAGACATTGAATCTTGCCCTTTTTTTCTCCTGGATCTGTATTTGTTGCTAGACGAGGTGTTTTGATTTTTTTTTAGAAGCCCCAGAGAAGCTGCATAGTATAAATAACATTTTAAATAAAATTTGAAGCCATTTTTCCTACTGTTTCTTCTCCGCACCTTGACCTCAAGGTTAATTTTGAAGTCTCCCTGATGCACAGCCTTAGAGCTCACCTGAGACTTTTTCTTATATCCTTGTTCAGTTTGTCTCTAAATTAACAGAAGAACTGCTGACTACATCTACCATGACATATTTTGATGAATGTGAAGTGTTGGCTGGAAAGCCTCTCATTTCTTCAAGGTGGGGTAAACTCTTAAAAAATACTTACTAGCAATAAAAGATGTATTATAGCCTGTATAGAGGCAGGGAGGAACTGGTACCTACCTACATAGCACCTCAGGGTATAAAAAGATTTTTGATCACTAATCTGAGTCTTCCTGACTCAGTTCTGCTCCTGATCATGCCCATGAAAAAGAGAACAGATAATTTCTCATTAAAAGTTAAACTATTTTAGATTTGTCCGTTAATTTCTTCTAGCAAAATGAGTTACAAAATAGTATGAGAGTGGAAAGGTGCTTTGACATTCTTTCATTCTGTTAAGCAATTCTTCTTCAAATATATATTGCAGTATGAAAAAGCAGATCATTTAAATTGAGTAGCTTCCACATTTTTTTTGCTTCTCATTAAATTCAATTGTGAATGCAGTTTCATTTTACAAGAAATGAGGAGAGACAACAATCTAAAAAAAGGCTACTACAGTGAAGATTGTGGGTTGGCAAGAACCGCTAAGCATCTTTTATGCCTTTTCACAGAAAGCCAAAACAGACTGAAATCCTCAGATGAAACTAGAAGTGTGTGATATTTAAGTTACATAAAGGAAACACAGCTGATAGAAAACTAGTGATTTGCCGTTAGAACCCCTCCACATCCAGATTAAGCAAAAAATCTCTTTTTGAACTTTTCAGTCTTAAATGCTGAATTTATACCCCATTCTAAAGAGGGAAAATACAGAGTTCACTATTATTTCCAAATAGTTAGACTAATTGCTAAGCTTATGTGCAAAGGATGCCTGAAAGCATGAGAAGTCTTTCATTTAATGATGAGTATTTATTTATGAAGGAATCAGTACAATCCATTGCTCATACACCTTACACATCTTTTGTTCAGATCCAGGTGAATTTTGAAACAAACATTGCAAATGAAATGAGAGACACCGAAACTGAATTTAATATACTGCAAGTATACAGGCAAGGAGTAAAATAACCTATCTTTGAAGATTAGGCCTTTAAATTATGGTCATATGGGTAATCACTTTTTAAGAAATACACACACATTTTCTTTGTCAGTATTCAGCAACTGAACAAATAATAATAAATCCCATAATCACCATAAATAACTACTTTGATGATTTCTGTTTCTGTTTATGGTTGCAAAAAATTTGGAGAGGATAAGGTGATTTCCGTGCATTTATTCATTTAAAAACATCTTTTAATGAATTTCTACTCACCTTTTATTCCTCTATGAATTAACCCTGAACAGCTCACTGAGTACTCAGCTCAAATTCAAGCTGTGTATGCTGATTGCCCATAGAAGTGGAGTCAGACAGCATTGATTTCCTGCCCTGATTGGAGGGATTTCCATAAGCTACTAGGACATCAAATCACTCAGAAAGAGGTAGCAGATAGATTGGATTAGGCAAGTCTAGAAATTTTTAAACTGTTTGCTCTCAGGGCCACACAAACCTTGCACGAGGCATCTTTCCTAAAAAGAAACAAATTAGACTCAAGATTTATTGACTCTACTGGGTGCAGAGTTTAGATTTAATTTTTTTCTGTCACTTCCACACAAAGTAATAGGATTCCTGGATCAGTGGCTGGGCTGCTGCGGGAGCAGCTGCTTCCCAGCCTGGACGCTCGTCTAACAGGCTTCTGCAACACCTTAAACTCAGTGAGTCTACTCAAGTTTTAGTGATACAGGCATATGAGGTTGGGCTAAATGGAGTGTGATTTAATTATCTCTGTGCCAGGGTTCTGGATGTTTTGAAAGTGTCTTAAGCAGTGTCCCATATTATACCAATTGTGTTCTTTCTTACGGGAAAAGTTGAGCATGGGAGCACACAATTAGCTTTCCATAAATATTAGTGTGGCAAAACTTTGATGTCTGCAGAAGATGAAAATAAAAAGGGATAAGCACAGCCAGTGTAAGATAATTTTAAAGCTGAGCAAAGAGGAGCTGTCCAAGTCACTGTTTTTCTTCTAGTAGCTCAATATTAACTCTGGAAAAAGTAAAATCTATATAAAAGCTTTAATTTCATGAAGGGTTTTTTTACTAATGCATGACTATGTGCTAAGAAATCTATGCATGGAAAATGTGGTACTGCCTCTGAAATCGTGGCACAGGAGCTGAAATGTTTATGAGTGAACCTCGAAAGATTGTTGAGTCTCATGGACACATCTGATTTACTCGGCCTCTTCTGCTGCCTTTTCGTTGCGTCTGGTATCTCAAGGTTCTAGAGCAAGTCTTGACCTGCTATAGAAACAGGCAAGCAAAAAAACCCATGTTTTGAATCAAAAGAGCTAATTTGCAATTACGTTTCAATTCGGTATACGCACTTTACTCCTGTTGCATTGGTAGAAGTAGGAATGTATCATTGCAGGCAAGACATTGTGTTCATCTATGTGCATGCCCATATTTATATATATTAATATATATATATATTTATATATATTCAATATATATTAAAAAGATACAGGAAATACTATATTTTGCTGCGACTTTACCCTTTGAATGTTTCAATATACATATTTGTCTGGATTAATTCCAAATCACATACTAGCTGCTAGAAATTCTAAGCCAAATCAGTATACTCAGAAAACCAAACTGTGCTCCTATCTCAATATTAAACACAGGGAAACTATCTAAACAAGAGATAAGATGAATAAGTGCCTGGCTTTTGTGTAAAAAGCTGCATAATAATTGTTAAAAGAAATATGGAATAAAAACAGCTAAGCTTTTATATCTTTTCTGTTTTATAAAATATGAAGAACACAGGGCACTGTCATTTCTTTCTTCTAATCTAATTTTTTTCCATTATAAATTAATGCCTTTCCTTCCTTGCAAGACTCAACAGTGACTGGAAAACTAGTGATTTCATCTGTGAGAGACTGAAGGCTGAACAAAGAAAGAGGGATTGGCTTTTCATCAGAGTATTTAAAACAGTCCATTTTTACACAGGTTTGGGGTATTTCTTATTTTGATCTACTAAATTTTTGTGCCTGGTGAACGGATTGAACAAAGGACATTAAAATTGAACACGCAACATCTGTCAAGGAATTTGAGAGCCAAATGACTTCCATTTTGTGGAAATATGTAAAGTAGTCTTGCATTAGTGGTCTGACTGAATGTTGTGGTTATATTTAGAGTAGTAAAACGGTATATAAATGTATATCTGAAATGTGTTGGTTTTCATGTTTCAACTAATTTGTTTTTAAGGACTTGTATATAAGGCTTAGGCTAGGATGCGTTTAAGAACGTGTTAGCTAAATTGGCCTGTGCAGTGCTCAGGTTAGTCCACAGCTGCTGTAATTGAGACACATTAAATAACACATTTTTAAAGACGGCACATTTCTTGGTGTAGGCATGACCTGATTGTGTGACCAGACCCAAAGTAATTTCCTTTGGGAGCTTTAGTCTCGGATCACAGTTTTAAAACAAACCTCTTGTCCTCCAAAAAAGCCATATGAACTTGATGTATCTTTTCGTTATCTGTAAGTTTGTAAAGTAAAGAAATGAGCTTGCTGCTATAATTTATTTATCGATTAACGTGCAAGTTTGACTGAGACTAAAATAAATGGTTGAAGAGGGCACTGATTTTAAATATTTTGTACTCCTATCAGTAACCAAGAAAAGAAAAAAGGGTGAGACCACAAGTGACGTATGTGCACGTGAAGGAAGAGGAAGAAGATCTCTGGAAGGCTGCTTGGTGCTATGGAGCCGTCACAGGAGCCCACCACTGGCTGCAGTGGGAGGGCAGCCAACCGCTGCTGCAAATCCAGCAGCGTGCATTGCCAAACAGCTTTTAACCCTCCTCTTCTTTCCTCTCTCCCTCCGGTATGTGTGTGGCTCCTCTCCTCCTGGCTTTCCTCAGCTTGGTTGGAAAGCAGACTTCCTTTTTTTGACACTGGAGGTTTACCGTGCCTGGCTGCAAATGCCTAGAGATCATTATGTGGACAAACACGAATGGAGAATTACAGGCAGTTTCAGACACTTGCTCCTTTCGTATCTTTGGCGGTGAGCAGGGAAAGGTTGAAGTGAACGCAGAACGACAGACATCGGAACCTACCTTAGCTCCCGGTGCGATCATGCAAGAGTTACGGCTTATTAATTCAAAAAAGGAATTGTACAAAATGGTTGTGAAGGGAAGTTTGAACCTGGCTGTGATCCTAGCCAGTATTTGCTTACCTATCAGAGTCCACAGAGTCTGAAGCAACAGCTCTGCAGGGAGAGGCCTCTGTTACGCATGCCAAGTGCGAGCTGTTCTCAAAACGTTGTTTTGACATGTGCAGTAGGAGAGAGAAGGGAGCAGGCCTGGCCTGCATGGCATACAAAATGCAATCGCGGTTGCTGCCGTTCCTTTGTCTTCAGGGCACGGTGATGCTCATCCCACATCTGCAGCGTAGCTGCCACACAGCCCCAAGGAAGGCAAAGAGGACGGCAGTCGGTGGTGTGGGGGCCAGCCGTGCAGGGCTGGAGGAATGGCACGGGGCAGGGCTGCCTGTCCACGCTGGGCCGCACCATCGTGCTGTATCAGGGGCACCCCGGGTAGTCATTCTTAAGGTAATAACCGACAATTAGCTTTTAGAGGTCCTCAAGCTGTCACAGATACGTTTTGTTGCTTCAAAGCCAGCAAAGCTTCAGTGCCTCGTCCAGAGAGCTGATTTCTTCAGCGGTGCACCAGTCTTCGTCCCATGCTGTTTTTAGCCCAATGAGGGCAGAGGTAGACACTCACAAAATCCCTTATTTCACCAGCTGCAGAAGAGGATTTTCTCTTCCTCCTTGCTCTACCTAGGCAGGCAAGGAAAGTGTGCGAATAGGATGGACACGGGGATGGAGCACTGCGTGGGGCAGGGAGATGGAGGAGAAAAACGTGGTAACCACATTTTGAACAATTTCTGTGTCCCACTTCAAGCAGGAAAACTTGAGACTGTGCTCTCTAGTTGCCTGCCAGATTCTAATTTCACCCAAGATAATTTCCCTGAGCTTTCCTGTGGCTGTATTTTGATGTGAGGATTCCTGAGCTCTAGCAGCTCTTAATTCTAGTTCAAATATTAGTCCCAGACAGCCCATGGAGAGGAAAGTTCTCATTATTTTTCTTTAGGATTCCACATTTGGCAGTAGCTGTAGCAAATGAATTGTAAAAGGCTGGCAAAAGGGCACATCATCCTTCTGACATGCAGTTCACACATTCCTTATGTGCAAATGCCATTACTTCTCAAAGAGATTTTACGAGGCAGACAGATTTTGGAAGCTTTCTGAGTGAACGACACACAGCCTCACTGATGCCTGAAGCTTGCAGCATCTAGATATTTCCAAAACACGCCTCCCCAAACCCCCATTTTATGCAATGAAACCCATACCTACGGAAGTTTGTGTAAAGCAAAAGACAGGGAACCAAAGCAAATGGTGAGGAAATAGAAGGTCAGAAGAGTCAGCGGGATCTGAGTACTTCTCAGAAATGGATAAGAATATAATTAAGAGATTTTAGCGGATTCAGGATTTCTTTATCTACTCTCGCTTTCAATGCAGTAAAACATTAAAAATGCCACAGAAGCAGTTCACAGCACTGCAGTGCAAAATTAATCTTCTCCAAACTCGCAACAGGGGTAGTTAATTCTGATTTGTGCGCTCCAGAAGTGTCAGGTTTATTCTTTCCCAAGACCTTACAAACAGAAGAGAACAAAGGAAGAAAGGAAGACTCATTGGTTTTTTCTGATGTAGAAATTAATGTTCATCAGCTCCCTTTCTCTAATGACTCATTGAGGCAGCAAGAAAGCAAAAGCATCCCCTTTATTCTGCAACTCAAGACATAAATGATCTCATTTCCTTGCCAGTACAAGAAACACGCATTGCACATCACTTTTTTTGGCATTCCTGGCTATTTTACTGTGCATAATCATACTGACTGTTATTTGCTGTTATTTTCCAGTGTTGCGGTGTTCTCCTAAACACAGGTCTACGGGCAGTTCAGTTCCGGTGTTTCTACTTCAAGTGCAGATCCGGAAATCTCCACTGAAATCAGCAAACTGCTATAAGCCAAGATGAATTTGAACAAAGAGGTGTTGGGATGTCAGACCCCTGTTCCAATGAATAGTCAGAGTGCTGCTTCTCTTAACGGACGTAACATGGCCCCTGATTTCACAGAGCGTGCATAATGTAAAGAGCCAAGATAAAGACTGTTACAAAATGGCCATAACGCAGGTGTACCATGAGCGTGGAAAAACCCATGATCACTCCCGCCTGTGAGCTCTGTAGCGCTGCTGGATGCAAGAAATATTCTCACAGCTGAGTGAGCCAGGGCGCAGGTGGGGTAAGAGTGGACAGAAATAAGTGGGATGTGAGAAGAGGCTTAGCTATGAGGAGCCTGTCCCTTGGCTCTTTTGCAAAAAGGGACATAATGGAGGGCTGGTTTAGTCTCTGTCTGGGGAACAAATTTACAGCTATAGCAAAAAGGAGTTGCAAATGCTCACATCCTTACCTCACTGACCAGCAATATTGCTCCTACCAGATAAGAAATTTCCCAGCCTTGCTCCACCTAATTGAGCCGCGTTGATGCATGCAATATAGGATGTCTGATGACATGCTCTGAAGTGTGAGAGGCGGGAGATGTGGTTGAACATGTGCCAGGTCCTGTACCGGAGTCCCGAGTGCTGAGCAGGGGAGATATCTTTTCTTTAACGTCTGTCAGACAAGCTCTGCGGTTTTTTGGATATGCAGCAGCAACCACTTAATACACCATGAGATTTTGCAATAATTGGCTTGTATGGGCTCCTTTACAAGAGGAGAAGTGATTTTCCTGGCATCACATTTTAAATAAAAGCGCTATTAGTCATATGCCATTGCTGGTATATTTGACTTGTTTGTTGTCTAATGTTTCAGGTGAATACCATTTAAGATTTATTTTGTAATTTTCAGCATGCCAATGTAAAATATATAGTTTGTGCATACTTTTTGCCACCAGGTTGGAAAAAATTGCTTATTGATGCAAAAATGGTGTCAAGCGCTGAAACTTTGCCATGATAGATGACAGAGGCACCAAATATACCTTGTTCCTGTATATCACTTCTTTGACTATGATGTGCTTTTTATATAACATCGTGGGCTTCATTTCCCAGCTCTTCTCCAGAATACCCTTGGAACTGAGGAGTACTGTCTCAGCAATGTTATTATGCTGACAAAAAAATTTAATTTTTAGACAGTTATAAAATATATGAATATAGGCATAATGTTTTAGTTGCATAATGTGATACCAGGAGTAGCTCACCAGTCATGTTAATCAGATCATCATTCACTCAAAATCCCAATAATTTGCAGTACAGCTTGTCTAAATGGAGGACAGAAAAGACACTGGTAAGGTCAGTAATTAGCGCCGATGTTGAAAGCTGGCACTCTGTTAGATGGGACAGTAGACTGTATAAAACTTGAAATATTTGTATATGAGAGGGCCCTACAGTCTTGCCTTTATTTTGTTTTAAGGTCTGGTGAATTCTCATCGCCTTGCACTTGTTAACACTTTAGGGTTTGGACAGATCCATCAATTCAAAGAAGGGCTAACTTCAAACCACAAGCTCTTCTGTCTTTTTGAGTTAAAACAGTTGATATAAGGTCAGTGCTTTCAAATCCTATAAAGTCCAGTCAGAGCTCTAAGACTGGACGACACACCTGTTCCATTTAGTAATGCCCCTTTAAAATAATTACAACAGAAATGTCCCTTTAAAACAATTACAACAGAAATTCCTCCTTGCTGAGTACACTCCAGACAGCCACAGTCTTCCCTTTAACCTGCATCACACCTAATATGCATCACACCTTTCCTGCTAGCAGCTCTGCATAATATTTCTCCTGCCAGTGCATGTTCAAAAACCTGGATTGCTGGAAGTAAAGTCAGGAAGACTGAGGAGGTGAACAAGGAAGCTGTCTATTTTTTTTTTTTTTACTTTAGATGTTAGATAAGTGAAAATATTTATTTCTTCATTGCAAGAATTATGTCAGTGTTAAATAGCAGGCTAGCTATGTTCTTGGATAACAATTATTTAAATAATTATTCCTATCGTTGGTAAGATTCTTACAAATGTTGTCTATACCGAGAACAATTTTAGGTCAACGATCTAAGAAAAGAGTGGCAGCTGAAACCTTAGCTCATCAATCGTTCAAAATTGTTCTGGGGAATATAATCTGCTTATTGGAAACGCCTTATCTAAAAATGTTTGGCGGTGCAGATTTGATTGCTCTTCTATGCCACAAGGTGTCATTGTTTTACCAATATCAGCTTTTAAAATCCACACTACAGAAAAATGTGCAAAAATTCCTTTACCTGATGTTTTAAGAACTTGGAAACATACACAGATAATTATCTAGTTTTTGGTTGCCAGAGGAATGTAGAAAATGGCAACCTGTCAAAATCTAAATCAGAAAGATTTCCTTGACACCTATTAATGTACTAGTGAGCTTTCAAGGACTTGAGGCTGGTTTGTTTTCTGCTTCCTTGTGTAAAGGCACGGAATGTGGCTCTTTGAGATTCCCTTACCTTAACATATGGTAAGCCTTTTCTTAATTCTATCTGTTTTGATTTCTTTGAAGATTATATATGGCATTTGAAAAATCCAGGTTCGGTTCCTCCCCAGTGAATGGCAGATTCATAGCGGCTCTGACTACCACCTCACTGCTTTGTCCGGGAGGGCTGCTCGACGTCACAACCTGTGTAGTTGCGCCGGTGTCAGTAACACAGCACTTCACACGAGACTGAGTTTGCTACACGGACAATAACACCATTAGGATATAGCAAAGTAGAAATTCTGATATTTAGCATTTCTAGGAAACAATGTGAGCTCAAGCATTAACACTGCAACTTCTTCTGTGAGTGCATCAGCCAAATAAGACCCCAAGAACATTTATCCATTTAGGAAATTTTCAATAGATGCCTAGTTGGTAAAACATGGCAAAATTTCTTAGAGAAATCCTGTGGTGGTGTTTATCATTTCCCCAGGACTCGTTGAAGACAGTGTTGGGAGCATTCCCCGCTGCTCTGCATACGAAGTACATGGGGAGCTGCTTTGCCGTTACATCAGTTGCTCTATGCTCGAGGCAGCCAGAAACTCTATTTCTAAATGAGTTTACTATGCAAAAGCCTTCAGAAAAGCTAGGGAGTGAAAAAGTGAGAGAAAGGGAGGGAGCGAGATGAGTTAGCTCATGGAGCCAGCAGGAGGCGCCTAGCATTTGCTTGTAGGGCTGGAAGAAGCACTGGGAAAGGGGATCTAGCAGGGGAGTTATGGGGCATCACACAGGTGATACAGCATAGCTGGTGAGTAGGTTTTTCCTGGAGTTTTTCACCCAAACCTTTATGAGGTGTCTTGAGGAAGACATTTGAGTGTCTTAACATGAGAAATATATCTGAACCTCCGGTGTGTTAATGGGAATCTGTAGATGTGTTGCCCAGGCTTTAGCTGTTGAGACCAAAGATGATGAGTTTTGAGTTAAGAAGGCCAAATATAGCCAACCGATGTGCAGCCATAGATCATAAAGCTAGGAACCATTGCCATAATAAACCAGCTCTTGCCATAATAAAATAAAATAAAATAATAAAAGTCTCCTATGCACTAAATCATACCACTCTCAGCTGAAAAAGGATGTTAAAAATGGTGATTAGGTCCTTGATTTCTTAATCTATCTATCCTGGAAATCTGAGTAGACGTCCCAAAACTTGAAAAACACTGGAAATGTTTCCTAAGCTTGGAATGAGGATTACCAGCAGACCAGCATGTGAAAAGCTTTGTGGAAGTAGCTATCTTAATCATTACCTTCTCTGTGGATAAACAGAGACACCCTCTGAAGAGCATTCAAGTATAGAAAAGAGGGAATTTCTCCACAGGATTCTGCTAGATTATAGATAGACATTAGCCTATGTACTCAATATCAGCCAGACTGCTTTAGGGAGAGGAAAATATGGCTCAGTTGCCTCACCTTTTCTAGTAAATTTTAGCACTGCTTACTTAGAGAAATGTTTTTTGAGCCTACAGAGAACTAAGGTCTAAATGAGGATCCTTTCTGTAATGCAGTGTTTGTATTTGAAAAGTCACAAGTTAAAAAGCAAACAGATCCTTTTCTCTGGGTTTCCTGTTTTTTTTTTTCTTACCAGTGCATGCACCAAACATATTTTTTGGTCTTTGAGTTAATACACAAAAGACATCACAGTCCTTTATGCAATATTTCCTCTCGGGAGCTTCTGTGAGTGTCATCACACCGCGTTTGTTGACAACGACAGTGAACAGCACAGCATCCATTGCACTGCATATCAGTATCACGTCTCTTCCTGCTTTTTGCTTATGTTTATATGCGTGCCGATCTTATCAGGCAGGTTTCAGTATGCTTAGCTGTTTTACCCTGCTTTTATTTCTACCATCACTAAGTTTCATTAGCCAGCCTATGTACAGTATTTAATATTTAACTGACTATCAATCTTCACAAAACCAATATTTCTACTAGTAATAGTAAAATATAATACTGACAGAGCATGACTCATGTTCCTGGGACTGGAAGTGATGTAAGATCTTTCTGAGCTGTATAAAATCCTTCCTTAAGGCTATCAAGGGTGCCTAACACCTTTGTTAATGATTCCCCAAATTATCACTAGGTTAATGACCGCTTTTCAACTCAAATCATAAACCAGGGCCATCTGTTCCCAAGAGTTAGTTAGCTTTTCTTTGTGTATACATTACACTTCAAACCAAATGGAAGATAATAAATAGTAACAATGGTAATAATAATTCTGTTTGGAATCTGCCTTCCAAAAGAGGGCTCAAAATGTTGCACAACGGTTACAAAGATCTCATCAGTTTAAAAAAGCTTCAAAACCAGGATCTTCTATCAGGCACTTCACTTATTCAGCCTAGGAAGAAATGAAACCTCATCCTCCTCTTTCTCCTTCTCGTGTGTCAGTGAGGGTGTTTTAGCTGTGGCCCTGGCCACCGTTTGCAGCTCTGCAGCTGATGGGGTGCGGGATTAGTGGGGTGTCACCTCAGAGAACCGCACAACTGCACCCCATGGGGTTGCACAACCTGCTGACAGCCGGAGCTTGCAGAGTGGCCTTTGCGTTGTCCCGCAGTGAGAACAACCCAGCAACCGGGCAGTTACTTCAGTCTTGCAAGTTACTTCTAGACTGCAAGCCAAAGCTTCAGCTTTTTGCATTCACCAGGTTTACAGGCACTGATCAGGAGCTCCTTATGCAGGTGCGGTTTGGTCCCTGAGCACCTCCCAGGCAGCGTGTTATCATGTACTCAGTTTGTACAGCCTGCTTTTTACGCAGGAGGTGTTCAGTAGTTTCGCTGAGTACAGTCAAGCTGTCACGCATCAAAGAAAGGGAAGAATTTCAAAACGTGATTCATCTTTTCAGAGTCCTTCCAGGCCAAACAGGCTGCTCCAAGCAGCACACAATAGCAACAATCAATTCTCAGTCAGCTCTTTCTCTTAAAATATGTTTCACTATATAATTACCATGGACCGCAGTAAGGGTGGAATGAGTCAAGATGACACGCTGATAGAAATAGCAGTGTCAGCAAATGTGCTCAGTTTTGCTACTGTCTTTATTAAGTAGAGTAAAATATTAGAAAAAGAGCTCTGTGGACATTGAGCACAGTAATAGGTATGATGCATATTAACCTCAACATGTGAAAGAGAAATTCAGTAAGATTAGAGAGGACTGCCTTAACAGTCAAGTTTTACACTCTCTAAATTTAACCTGCTTTCTCAGCTCCACCCGGACTCTACCGCTTAGATGGATAGATGAGTCAAGTGGATGGTTTTTAGTTGTGGCAAGAAGAACCAAAAGACAAAGAGAAAATGATGTGACCCCTTAGACTAACTCATCTCAGGACAAAGAGGTTGCTTCTGAAGACTGCTTAAAAAAACAGGTGACTAGTGACTAAATTATTTTTTGTTCTTTCCCACTGTGTCATTACGTTAATCAAAAGAGATACAGATGCTCATCTATCAGCATCTCACTAATGTTCAAAGGCATTTAACTCCTATTTTTGCCTTTGAAAAACTCCCCGCGTGGTAGCTAATATGTTTCCAGCACTCGTTCACGGTCAGCATTTATCCCGTTCCACAGCAGCTCCTCTCTTCTGCAGATCCTGTGCTGACAAAAGCAAGCCCTCTATTTCAAAAAATTAATAACCACAGGGACACATTTCAACTTAACAGAAGCTCAGAATTGTCTTGGTTTCCCACAGCAACCATCAAGGAACCTGGAGAAAAATGGGTCAAATGAAAACATTATGTAGCAAAATAGTAGGCAGAAGTATCGTAGTCTTACTCTGGAAGATGATTATACAGATGTTAAGACTTACTGTGTTCTAGACACCAGTTATCTTTAAATAATTTTAATTTATATTAAAAAAAAAACATGGAGGAGGAATGCTTGACCAGTTTTCGACAGAAAATAAAATTAAAGCAAGCAGTGCTTGCTTTCACTTCTGCAAGACACTTTAATGATGACTTTTTCTAGAATCTTACTCTCAAGACTAATTCAGATTTTCCTGGATTGGGGTGCTGTAATAAAGATTATAAGTGTGATAGATACTTAAAATGCATTTGTGATGCAGATAACAGCAAAATATTGATCTCAGAACAACAGGAGTTTCGTTTTAGGTCAGCTTTCTCTAACACTACCCTTGGCTAGTAACATGTGCACACCTTACAGTTTTCTATTGCCTTTCTTACTGCTGTTTGTCATTTGCATTGCAGAAGCATTTAGGACAATCTGTGATGCTCTGGAGAACTGCAGTATAGAGTACAGAGAGGAGAGAAGTTTTTTTTAAAAAGATCTTTATCCAAAGACAATCTGTTCTTTGCAAATGGTAACATAAATGTGTTAGTGAAGGATGCTGACTTTTGAGGAAGTGTGAAATGAAACAAACAGGGTTTAAATAGAAGAGGTATTTGGAGAGAAGATAAAGTAGGATTAAATTTATAAATACTTTGGTTAATAAATCAAGGGGGAATCCCAAATTTTTAATGAACTAAATTAAGCTTGAGAAAATTCGCAGATTTAATGCTATCATCTTATTTTGAGTAGTGATTGATTACAATCTATTGAATTCAATGAGGAGGGTAAATGATCCTCCTGACAACCTGACAGGTTGAATTTCAGAACATAGCAGCTGTCTTTATAAGACCAGGATTGCAAAACTGTTTCCTCTGTACAGTATATTTTATCGGTTTTCCTCTAAACATCCATTTCCCTTGGGAGAACACAAGCCAATATCCTCCGTCGAGTTTCTTATTTCTGATGCATGTTATCTAGTTCTGCATTCATTGAGTTTAAGTGGTGTGAACTATTATGGAAGAATTTTTGTTTGGTTTGGTTTGTTTCTTTCTGGGGGCTGGAAGGCATCGTAATACACAAGTCTTGTTCCAGTCACATGCATTATGAATCAAAATCAAAGACAACCCTTTCTTCTGCTGACAGTGTTAAAATAGTTGCAGGAATAATGTGACATTGAAATTTTACTTTGTTTTTCTTTTTTTTGTTAAATGCTTCCTCCTTCCTTTCTACCCTTTTTCTGTCCTCTGATTCCCAACACTAGTTACTGTCTACAGAGTTTTTCTTCTTCCTCTTTGGCCCAGGCCTCTATTAAAACCAGTTTCCCAGTCTGGACTGAGCAGCCAGCCCTCTCTTGGGACACTGAGTAACCTATGCGACAAGGCACAGCCCCTCCATCGCTGGGCTCTGCTTGGCCACTGTCCTGACTCCACCAAAATGCTCCCATAGATTTGAGTGGAAACGAGTGAAACCTTTCGCTTGTTACAGCCTTTCATCTGGACTCTTCTCATATCCTATATCACACACAGGGATCTTTGATCTGGTCCATGTGTTACAGATACACAAGCTCAACATATTTCTTATACATAATTTAATACAAAGCGTGTGGTATTTTGGTCTTACAAATAAACAATAAAGAAATCAAGCATTAGATACCAGCTGTTGAGCTCACCATTAGCTATTTTTGGAACAAACTGTGACTAAAACGATGTACATGGGGATCTACATAATATAATTTATTTTGTTTTGCATTATAATGTAAATCTCCATGTCCTATGACTCCAGCTACAGTTCTTTATATCAAAATAGCTGATGATACAAACCAGATTTCACTACTGCTGAGACCTTGCTCTCTGGCCCCCTCTTCCACTCATTTGAAAAATAAAACACAATTTCCTTCCAAGTGTCTACCCCAAAAGCTTTTAAGAGATAAACATTTTCCCCCTTCCTTTATTGTAATGTAAACTTGAACCCATAAAGTTCTGTTAAAAGAGTGTAAATCTTTCCCCTCCAGAAGTTATCTGCCATGTTTCTTCTTATCCTTTGGATGACTGCAGTAATTTTTATACTATGCTGTCGGGAGTGTAATGTTAAGTGCTTCATTAATGATGATTTGTGTTATTGAAAAGTTTGAAATGGGCAGATCCTGGCAAGGGTCTGACATTATTTATTTTCCTTCTTTGTATTAAACTCTGCAAAGAACATTTTAGGAGCAGTTTTGCTTCTACTTGGAGATGCTATAAGCAATATTTCACATGCCAATGCCTCAGAGACAGCATTAATCAGGAGAGCAATAATAATGGGTGCACACATTGGTAATAAATATTTGCATTTATTTGTAATAAAAGGGATACATTTCACTGTGTGAAAAGAAGGAAATAAGTAGAGAGATGCTTGTCTGCATTCGGAAATAATGATGATTCCCAAGATTTGCTGCTAGAAGGGCTAAGAGAAAATAATTGGCCCTCAAGGACCCTGCAGAGCGCAGTACAGCACTGCAGCAGAAAGAAAACATCATTGCAAGCTGGGAATTGCCTGAGGGAGTAGGCTGGGCTCTGTGGAGTGCCTTACTTCAAAGAGGGGCAGGGAATCAAGGTGTACTTTGGAGGTGGGGAGGGTTGGAGAAGAGGGAGAGTTAGGGATGTTCTGCCATGCTGGTGGATGCAGCTCCTAACCTGATTCCAGGCTTTGGACCTGCTCCTGGACTTGTAGATGTTCAGCTTGTTACTTGCCTGGGGAGTGAACTAGGGGGCAGAGCTCACGCTAAAATACAGGTGGGATAAGATACACACAGCACAACTCAGCGTCCCAATGCTTCAGGTTTTTTTGCATTTCCTTGTTACTTTGAATATTAATGTTTTCTATTTTGTCTTGTTCTTTTTTCCCAGTACATTATACTATAAGAGAAAGCAGAGACCCATTTACTAAGCAAAATTATTTGTACAAAAAATAATATAGGGCAGTATAAAATGTATAGGACCATATAATAAATGGGGGAAATTTAATTTTTTGAGTATTTGATATACAGACAGAATTTTTACTCCATCTTAAATTTTACATGGCCTCATTTAAACACAAATGTCGGGAAGGTCAAATGGTGGGCAAAATTTCATTTCTGTCTTTTAGTTCACTGACTGTTCTTGAGGCATGCTGGTGCTCAGGGATGTACAGCGGCAATTAGGCGAGGATTAATTCTGCAGCTTTGAGGGTCTTGCATGCGAATTCCAAGATGGTTTCTGGAAACACAGAATGAGAATAAATTACCTTTCACACTTAGAAAAAAGGCTAGAAGTGCAGTGCACCAAAAGTCAGGCTTAGGAGCATTAGAGAAGGGGAGGGAAGGCAAGTCAAGGCAAAGCAAGGTAAGGTCAAACACAGTATTAAAAGGCCCTGAATTAAATATTACAGAAAAATTGAATTCTTAATGAAGTATCCTACACTTCTTTTACTATTAGTATTCCTATTATTAGTGGAGTTTGAGAGACCAAAATTTTGCCTGGTCTCAACTCAGCTGCCATAATTTTGCACCATGCATCAGCAGCCATCAGATACCAGCGTAGCTGGTCATTCACTGGTTCCCCCGTAGTAAAGAAATGCAGTAGTTTATTTTATAGAGTGAAATTCAACACAAATTATAGTTCCCACAATAGAAATGATAACACGGACCTAGATGTGTGGGATCCTCATTTATTTCAATGGCAAAACTGCTATTTATTTCAGTATGATTGTAAAAAAAACACAAAAAGGCTAATGACAGTGGAAATGTTTAATAAATATTCTCCTTAATTTTGCAGCTAATCGGAGAACATAATTTAATTTAGCCACAGAGAAACAGAGTAGACAAGGAGATACTGCAGGAGAAGACAGCAACCCTGGAAAAAAAAAGAGTCCGCAGAGGGGAAGAGGAATAGCGAAAGCCCAGCCTGGAGAGGATAGCAGTGGTACTGCCTGCAAAAGGGATAAAAGCTGGGATATCTCAAAACTATGACAGCTCTTTTGACAAGAAACTTCTCACTCTCTTTACAGAATGCAGCAGCCTTGACACACTGCTAGTCCAAGGAATGAAATTAAAGACAATTTAAAAAAGGAATGCGTTTGCTCTGATTGGCAGGAAAAAAGGGAAATAGAAGCAGGGCAATTTTTCTGAGCTAAGGCACATCAGGAGACAGGCCCACCTTAAGTTCTCCAGATGGCCGCATTTGCAACAAATCTAATTAACCTGAAACACTAACATTCGTACCCAGGAGTCTGATGACCTCACATGTGCGACAATTTGCAGGCAGCGTTAGCAGTGGTGGAGCCAACACTCAGAAAACTGCAAAACACTTGAAGCAACACAGACGTCCTATGTGTACTCCAGTTAACCGGGCAAGACATTGACAAGCTCAATGATTGATGTAAAAAGTCCTGTAAATTCTATATGTATCTATTTGCCTTCTAGCTAGTGAAACTGCCTCGTGGGTTTACTCTCCCCATTCTCTCCCCTTAAAAGTAGCAGTCGAGGATTCTCTTTTCCATTAGAGCTGCTGTTGGTGCGTAAAAAGAAAATGTCTGCACAGGAAGCTCTGGAATTAGACATGCTCCCTGTGGAGTGCTCAAAAGCCATTTCTGATAAAATATGTTAAGCTGTTTTTCCCTGGTAAATAATTTTATGCAAAATCGTGCTTCATTTTGGACACAACATACACAGGTTGCAGTTTCAAACACGTAACGTATTAGGGGAAATTAAACCAGTGAAGGAGGCAGGTTCTAGTACAGAGTTCATTCATGAAATTACAAAATCACGAATAGATATATATGGAATTTTTCAAAATAATAAATTATTCTTTTGAACTGTATCTATAGGTCAGTCAAAATAATTTGTGAATATGTGCTGAACTTCATTAGTAGTTTGGCCTTCAAACCTTCCCACCTCCCCAGTCAGTATACCAAAAGGCTATTTTTTCAACCTATTTTACCCCATTCTTCTCTCAGCACAACTTGAAATCCATTTGTAAATTTTTGATTGGCCATGCTATAGAGATCTCAAATATTATCGTTTAACACGTTAGGCAAGCTGGATAGACAAGAAAAACCCTGTGCAGGCCCATCCTGTAAAAAGGCTGAAGTAAATGTTCAGTTCTTATCAAGTACCTGAGGCTCCATACAGAGAAAACAGTATGCATTTGCCAAACCTGGGAAATGTTTCAGTGGGAGCTAATACCTTATTAATCTTAAGACTCAACTATAAGAAGTTAATCCTTTGGAAGCCAAATTTCATTAGTTCCACTCCTTATGGTACTACCTGAATATAAATAAATCATCCTGATGTTTGTGTGTCAAATGATGTTTTGAGATTAAATGGATCCCTCCTCCTTTCTCTCTCTCCCTCTCTCTCCGTCACACACACGCACACACACACACACACTCCACACGCATATACCTGAAAACGAAGGAAAACGTTCAATCTGAAATGACATTTTTTCAGGTTCTTACTTTGGGAAAAAACCCTGAAAAATATTTCTTTAGGTTTGTCCAAAACTAGTTTTTATTCCTTTCTTTATTTATTCACCATGATCCAAAGTATTTTATTTTCACAGCACCGACCATAAACTGGAGTCCCATCTGCATTGTTGTGGTTAGTGGAGAACAGCATGAGGGCCATGAAACAAGTCTCAAGACTGCTCCTAAACTCCTAATACTATGAACCAGATGTTGACAGCACAGCATTGCTTCACATGCAATCTTCAAACGTGGGGCTGGACTGGGATTTATTAAAGCTGTTTTGCCTGATCTGCCTCCTATCATCTGGCAGAGAAGGTCACGTCCTTCAAAACCATGCTATGTTACAAGAGAAGTAGAAAGGGACCTAGCGAAATCAGAGGACTCAGCCTTTAACGTTGCTGTGAAAAAGAAGAAGGAAAGAAGGAAAGTTATTCAAAATGTGCTGTTTTAACACCCTTTGAAGACTAGAAACACAGAATTAAGGGGAGGTTTTGACTCCTACGCTTTCGCAGGTGATATGACATGGCTGGCATGGTCTCCTCCAGGTAGATTTAAGGCTGCTTTGAAAGTCCTCTCTGCTGTCTGGGAAGCGGTATCCTCAAGCTGAGAAGCCTGCCTGCTGGGAGGGTCAGTACCACACTGATGCTAGGACAAAAATGGACAAAGAAAAGTCACAGCTGTCCATAGACTATGTCCTTTGTCCTCTTCATGCAGGTGTCACGCATTTGCCTTAGAAGAGGCGTTTTTGTCCTTATTATTCTGACTGGAACATATTCCAATGGAGAAGCGAGAGGAAAGCAAAGAGCAAACAGGTAAAGTAAAAAGCGTCAGGAAGCAATAATGAGGGCAAAGGGGGAAAAAGCTGTCTTTGTGTGAGAGGAAGAACCTGGAGAAATCAAGAAACACACTAGATTGTAGCAGCGTTAAACAATACTGAATGGTGGGCAAACGCAGAATACTGTACAAGGAGAAACTTAGGGTAGTGACCCCTATCTCAAAGAGTTCTTTTGAGAGGATAGTGGAACAAAGAAAAGAAAAGGAAACTTGTAAGGTGGCCAAATGAGGTAGTAAAAAATGCATTTCAGAATTTGTATTTCCTGATTAGGGAATGTCAAGATACAAAAAATTGATTTGCCAAAATTAGTGGTGATTTTGATAGGTGGACTCAGATCTTGTCATTTCTACGTTAAAGATGAGGTGGAAGTTTAGTAAAGGAATTTGTCTTCCAATTTTTAATTTAGTAACGCTAATTTGATGTTTTTGTGGCAGCTTGACTAAGAAAGCCATTTACTGTATGAATCAAACTCACTTGTTCTTTCAAAGGCTGGATGTTTTTCTAGTGAAAAATATCTACATTTGCAAATTCTGAATACTTTGCTGGTTTGACTCAGAAAATGTAGAAAGGCGTTCAGACACGGTATACCAACATGCCACACCCATGAAACGACCACGTGTCTACATTAGTATTTTAGTTTGAATCAGGACGCTTTTTCCCCTGCTTTCTGTGCTTCGCATCAGAGAATGGTCAAGGAATCAAGACTAGATTCCTCGGTGAAAGTGAACCGGCAGATGCTCTCCTGGTGTGTGCCAGCTGCTAATGGGTGTTTATTCTGTAAAACCAGATTAGTCTGGCATGAGTCCCTCTGAAATGCTTATGGTATGTCCTCAGCATCAACTGTTTCATTCAACAGATCTGCTTCTATTTTTTTTACATTACTTGCTAATGTAGACATAGCTTAAAAGTGCCAGTACCCTGGCGCTCAAGGAAACATCTACCCATGGCGTTAGAGTGCATTTCCGAGTTCCTGGGTCCGGAAGCCTCCTCAGCCCCTTTTTGTCCTTGCATCAGAAAAAGGCCTCAGGGCACAACATGGGAAAGAAATGTGGATGCACGGTTAGGGGATGACCTGTGGTGCATTTCAGCAGATGCTGAGGCTGGAAAACCGAGGAGTCAAGACAATACGGGATAGTAAGGAGACTGCGTGCCCACAAGTTTAGGCTTATCTGATGACAAATAACTGCTCCTACATAGAGTGGGAGGGGATGAGGATGAGGGACAGAAGGTTTGTCTTTATATGGAAATATTTCTCCTAACTGGGATTCCCACGTGTCATTCTGTATGACAAATACAGAATGTATTTGTGCATGCTGCCTTTCAGAAGTCACAGGCGGCTTAGACGAATAGGATATCTATCCTAAATATATATTTTCCATTCCTATAAACTTTGCTTTAGTTTCAAATTATAAAGATAATATATGAGAAGACGTAAGTTACTGGTCATGCGTACAAGAATGCTGTATCTTTTTCTTCAAGGCAATCATAAAATTAAGGTAAAACTCAACAGGGAACCTTTCCTCCATTTACTAAAATAATCTTTTCCACTGAAAAAGTGTCTGTCTTCTCAGGTGTAAGGCTTCATCCTAAGGGCTTTATTATTAATGAAAAGAAACAACCTCAAGGATAGCCTTGGAAAAACACATAGTAGTTTATAATCATACTAGACAGAGAGCTTTGTTAAATGATTTTTCCCTTCATAGATTTCTCTGGCTTCTTAGACTATATGTGTGAGCAATACAGCACATACAGAGAATAAATTCATTCTGGACGCAGAAAAAGAGGTACAAATGCATATTACCATATAGATATTTGTACTCACTCATATCCTTATGTAAACATATATGTATACTCAGACACACTGCCCAATAATCTTATGCATCTGTCTTTTGACATTCTGGTGCACATGCAGCTATAGAAGTATCTCTATCTATATCATTTTGCCCATCTATATTTCTCTCTATGAATGATAAATAATTAGTGGTGTAGCTATAAAGCTTATGTATTTCTAGCCAATGACACCTTCAAGGTCTCTGTGCTGCCTACTGCTTGACCTTGGTTTAAAAGCACACAGAATGGAAACCTTGAAATCAAGATCACCAAGATTCATTCTGACAGAATCCAGATGCAGCTCAATAGAGAAAAATACACATTTAATTTTAATCTTTTTTAAACAACCTCACTATTACCAGTTCTTGAACAATTCTAAGGTACAGACTGTCCTTCACCACAAGTAGCATACCTTTTAATACTCCAGTTATATTTGGGTTGTATAGCATTGTAACTACAACAACCATAGCAATGTCTACATTATTCCTTCCTTCAGACCTGACTGTAGAACACATGCGTACCTGTGGAAGTAATATAAAAAATGGCTGTTGCCTTAGGATGAGCCTTCTTTATTGAAAGATTCCTGACTTCATAAAAATACAATAAGACACATTTTATTTCATGATATTTGAACAGGGAGGTTATGAAACTGCAGATGATACAGATAGTGCAGACAGTTGGATGATACAGATAATGGAGAGACTTGACCTTAAAGATATACTTTTTGTGTTATGTTACTTTTCAATTTCATGTTGTTTCAAGCCAGCTAATCTTAGGTAGGGCTTAATACACTCCTTGTTTATTTTCTGAAAGAGAATGAAAACAGTATCTCTACAAGACGGGGAACAGAGTTTAAGAACATGTCACATAACACAGGTATATATTTCCATATTGCATAGACAAAACCACACCTAGCTCTTCAGCTGTACTTGTGTATTGGAAACGATTACTAAGTAGAAGTCTATCTCAATGCTTTCCACTGGGGTGACTGCTTGCCCCTGCACTACTCGATGTTTTCATCAGGAAGAGAATATAAACCCTTGCTGATATTGGTTGTCAGTGTGACAGATGAAAGTGGTGCTAAAATAATAAAAAGAGACAGAACACTTACAGAAAGCTGCCTGGATTACTGAAGTTGCTCATCACCAAAGAAGGTATGTTTTAATACCCCGATAGCATAGGAATGAAGAATTTAGGACCATGTTTACGAGGGTGTTCTGGAAAGCAGCAATACATGAAGGATCAAGCTAGCCTAATGGCAAAAAGGTCCAGTATAATATTTGGATGAAAAAATCCAAATATATAGGTATATCTATATCCCTAATATGTCCGGTATATGAGGGATATACTAAAAAGAGTAGAAAAGGATACTTATAATGGCATCTGTGACAACAATCCTGGAAGACAGTCTATAAACCCAAAGTCTATACTTCATATAGGAGGAAACAGTTTATAGAGACAGGAAGGTCCCGAAACTATTTCTAGTGATTTGAGCTCTTCAAAGAATCTTACTGTGAGCATGTGATTTTGAGGTGCATGAAAATTAAGTACATTCCCCAAATGGTTGAAGACTCTATATAATAACAATGTTGATACTACTTCTACAAAATGAAAGATAGCTAATAAATTTAAAAACTTTGTAGCATGGATCACTGTGACAATTGATTCTTACTTTCTCTCATAGAGTTCACTCAGCTGATTGTTGCAACAGAAGAAACAATTCCTCCCAGTTCAGCACAGAACAGACTTTCTCCTCTTTTTGCCTTTTTATGGGAAGACAGCTAGTAACTTTCTTTCTCTGTTTCCTCAGGGATCACTGTCTTCAGGTAGAGCCACAGAGAATCCTTCTCATACCTGTTTTTAATATGCTATTTTCCATCTTCTTTTCCATTCCCCTAAAAACACTTACACAACATACATTCATACTCATATCTGGATATTTCTTAAGCTCAGAAAAGTTTGACGGTGAAGATAAATAAAAATTTAGGGAAGAAAGTGGTTAATTTACTTGAGAAATATGGTTAAATATTTGCAGTTGGACAGGGGGCTTGTCTGCTATGTTACTATATATAGCCAGCTTCATTTTCTTCTTGATAAATTGGACATTTACACGGAAAAAATAATACAGAAAATAATGAGAGTTTTAAGCATAAAGTGTCTGATATTGGCAAGAGCAGTGAGAGGAGAAGCACAATGAATAAGAGAAAGAAAGGTGGAAAATCTGGAAATCAGCAGGTAGGCCTGGAAGCATCTCATTGAATCTGAAGCATAAGCTGTCTTTAAGGTAACCTTCCCCATTACACCCAACTACCAGGGTAAAAGCAGGCAGAGGGAGGAGATATTTCTATGAACTGTTATGCCTATTATTTCTCTCTGATGTTTCTTTTGACTGTTAACCACTAAACTAGCACTCAGCTATGACCATTTTGTCTGCAAAACTGTAAAAGTCCTGTAGCATATTCTTGAAGGTAAAATAAGCTCCCAACCAGAGGGGTGGGTAAGAGGAGCCTGAAGCCTTTTCCTCAGAGCAGCCTAACAAGGAGCATATTGCAGACTCGAGCTGTGATTGTGCAGTTAAAGGGAAAATCAGCTAATCAGAGGAACTGAAGAGCAAAGATCATCAAACTATAAATTAGATTTCTGTATTACTGTGCAGGATTAGATATTCACATTGTGGGGGAGCAGACATTTGTGTTTTGGGAAAAGGCTGAAGGCATCAGGTCTGCGTTTCCTATGCAAGAGCTAATATCTGTAAGGGAAATTCGTTACCGTTTAAAAGATGCTTTGACCAATTTGCCAACATTAGATTGCTGGAACAAGGCCTGGGAAGCAGATTTCCTCACAGGTGGCTATTGCAGTGCTGGTTAGGATGTATCATTACTTCTGCCTGTACCACGCACAACAACTAGCTGGCACATCATTTATCTTCACCCTTTAAAAACAATGAAAATCAGGTAGAGATGATTTTTTTTTCCTGAACTGGCCTTCATTGGCTTACACTGGGCAAACCCTGCTTTATGTTTTAGTTTTTAGAGTGCTTCTTTAAGTTGTTTAATAAGTAGAATGCTACTCTTGTTATTTTTAAAGGACTATCCATGAATGGGGCAGGTGTCAACTTCTTATCTTTTGAAGTGGTGTGTGTCTCAGCTTTGAATTAACCTACACCTTTGTAGGCAAACACAACACTGATAGTTCTAAAAATAAAGACAACTCTATACACATAGAGAGAATAACTGTTCATTTACTCCAATATGTATAGCAGTCACAGAGAAATTAAAAATGAATTTCAGAATATTGAGGTAAATATAACACTATATCTTAATTAGAATCCTGTACCAGTTTAGAACTTACAGGAATATTTTCAAAAGGTATGAGTCAATAGAAAAAAACCCAGTCCCTGTGAATTGCTAGGTTATAGTTGGATGTTTCATTTGCTGACAAGTTCTTGATTATAATTCAGTGATAGGTTGATGCTTGTTTTTTTTTTTTTTTTTCCTTTTTCCTCCCTAAGATGAGGAAATATAATAAATGCCACATTATAGTGAAATAAAATAAGACTTTAGCTTTGGTGGTGTTCCAGATCTTAAGCCAGAAATTGAACTTGCTCTAACATTTATGATTTCTCTTGTAAATTATATATTCAAAATACATTTAAACATTAATTAGTACTAACTTGCTTCCAATAGAATATGATTTAATTTGATACCTGAAAATATGGCGCAGAGTATGAGGCTTCCACTTACCAGCAGATTAAACAATGAATAGATGTCTACCCATTAAGTTAGATTTCAAACACTTAGAAATTTTTCAGAAGTTAATGACTAGAATCTACGACTCCCAGTAAATACATAGGTCAAGACTGTGTTGGATGTCTTTACTGCAACTTTATATTGAAACTTCAACAGTAGTATGAGCTGGAAACTGTGTGAAAGCCACTGCAGAGACCACGAGTCATCTTGGCCCTTTCTTCCTGCTGGGTGCTCGGTGGCAGCATGCGGGCACAGGCACTTACTACCCCGCTGCGTGACCCACTTGAAGCTACCAGGGAGCTTTATTGGCTGTGTTTCCACTAAGCTTTGCCTAGCTTTCTCATGGAGCTTTATTGTGGTGTAAGGCACAGCTGTGGAAATCTTTAGCTATAAAATGCTCCCAATTCAGTTACCAAAGCAAACGTTTGTCGTAAAAGTGTGAGACTGGGCCAGAGCTTCAGAGACATAAGGCAACTGCCTCCCTTGTCCACGCTTACCTCTGACCAGGTAACAGAGACTTGAGAAATGCAGAATCGTAGCTAATAGTAGCATTACATTTGCTCTATATTTATACAATAATCATAAGTCGCTTCAGGCAGTCCATTATCAGGAGTTGTCTACCTTGCTCCACAGACTAAAATCTCTATCCGTCAGCCTTGTGACTCATACTGCACATTTAGTCGTATTTTAACCTTCAGAACTGTATTCTGTGTCACATCTTATTGCTTAATACATGCTGTTGAGCACAGCAGCATCACACACTAGATAAACCTCAGTGACTTTTGTATGAAAAGCCAGTTCACTTGCCTGATTTTTAAAAAGAATTCCCTTTTAGTATGAAAGTTCATTGCAAGCATGTCCTTGGCATACTTGCTAGATAATAATAACAACAAAATCTGTATATACAAGGGTAAAACAAGATATTTTTTACCATATTATAAAAAAACACTTGTTTACTGGGTTTCATCCAATTAGATTTACTTTTTTTGCAAGGTCACTTGAACAATAAAATAAAACAGAGTTTGGAATTTTCAGGTATGGCTTTAGTCTCTTTATGTTCAATGGCCCCTTAACCACCTTCTATATGTTTTATATGGAATCTATTGAGAAAAGGGTAACTGTGAGGAGGGAACCCTGATTTGCAGCTGTGTTTCAGCAGTATGAATAGTAATTCTATGGCTTTACAAACTGTAACAAACTTTTCTATACTATTTCAAGGAAGAGAGACTACTGAGGAATATGATATAGGGTTGCCAATCATCAACAGTCAAACATTACATTAATAAAAACATAATCAGAATTTGCCTTAAAATAGTTTTTAAATGTACATTTTATTTGTGTTTTGGTTCTTTTCACCCTTAGGAAGAAGCGTACTTGTTCCCAGATGCCACTACTACACCCACAAAATAAAGACCTTGCCACTTGTTGCTCAGAGATCTCTCTTTTCTTTCTCTGTTCAGTGGGGTGAGAGGAATTGTCATTCTTATTACCTGCTGTCCTGACAGGATGCAGAGATGACCTGTTCACAGCTTTTCCTTGGAGATTTTGTTCTCCCACACATTGCAGTTTTGCATTCACTTGCCTATCATCCTGGCTCCTCTAGTGAGCATCCAGCTCCTACCGACACCTGCATCACTGGCTGCTGTTCCTGACCCACCTAGCAGCCACTACCTGCAGTGGCTCCTTCTTCTCCCTGTCCTCCCTCTGTTATTGACACCCCAAACTTCTCTCATGCTGATTTGTCTCTCAGTGATGACTATGAGGGTTTTTCACATCAGCCAATTGTAGGCATCCAATGCAGCTGGCTAAATTAGCAAGCTCATCTCCTGAGGCTCCTCCAAGAGTGACTCCACACCTGTGCTCCAGATGACTTTCTGCCCCATCTACAGATGGAGATGAGGGAGCTCTGCCTCCAATGATGTTGGCTGTGATAGCTGCCTAAAGTGGGTTATAAGGAATACTTATTTGTTTCTGAGATATTAGGCAACATTATTGCAGCTGCTTCAAGGTATGAGCATTGTTCTTCTTGTTTTTATGGCTGCAGTTGTATTGTATCATAATAACTGTGTAACTGAAATAACTGCAGCAGTAAGATAGTATATTAGCAATAACAATAGTAGTAATTTTTTATCAGTTTAAGTAAAAGATTCGATACTCCAGATAAGATCACTTTTACTTCTCCACCACAGAGAATGGATTGCTTTAACTATAGGCCAAGTTTTTTTTACTAAAGGCCCTTCTAAGTAGACCTCTCAATCCATTTGTTGGAAGCTGATTATAGGTTCTTACTACTTTTAACTTTTGAAGCACTTGGATTTCTAAATATATCTTGGAAGCATTTGTATTTCTAAATATATATTTCAGATCCTGAACATAGGAAATTCTTTTTCTAAATCTTGCTTTTCCTTTTTAATCGATGGCATAAATATCCAGGATTCATTATAAACATTTTAAAAATAATTGTTTGTTTAGAAAGCACAAGCCACGCATTTTCCCAAATGAAAACTAAACGTATCACATTTTTCTTTTAATTGAAAAGTGAGAGAATGTAATTCTACATTAAAGTTTATCCGTTTGAATAAATACCAAACAGCACTGGATGGGGGAAGAAAACAGCAACAAACCCCAGCTGGTGCATTGAGGAGACTTTGCTTTTACCTCTACAGAAGAATTTCTTCTACTTCAAACTGATAATTTTTATACTTAATATTTCACTAATGCAAAGACAAAGAGATCAGAAACTGTCTTTCAACCTGCCTTAACCTCCTTTCATTACACAGGAAAAATGTATATTATATTCAAAAAAGCAGAGGATACTGCTGGGCAAAGATAGAAGATATTTTTGGGCAAAGAAAACTTCAGCTATTTAATAGAAGAGAGGTGCAGATTCGATAACAGGTTGAAAGTTAATAGTCTTTACTGTGCTCCGTTTTCAATACTTAATTGTAGGTATTTCCTACAATTTCTGTTGCATTTGTTTAATGTTAGACCATGCTGGAGAGGCTGTGGCAAACCTGGTAAGTCTGGAGGAATACTCAGTGGCAAACACAGTTCTAGTACATGGCCAGCACAGTTCAGCCTTTTGGAGGATGTAAAAGGCACCTAGTCCTATTTAGTGTAGCATCAATTTCTCTACACTCCCTATACTCCTCCATGTTACTCTGGGGAAGGTAATGCTTTGTTCATTATTCACCTCAAATTTAATTTCACTCAGATCTGTGAGTCTGGTTATAAGGATTTAGGGAAATTCACTGAAAGACCCTCTCCTTCAGAGTTTATGTCAGTGAAGCCCCCACTGAAGCTATAAGCTTTATTGTGTACGTTACTTGTCCCTTCTAGTGAGAGATAATGACAGAGTGAGTGGGATACCAGTGAGCACAGATGTCTCTGTGCATCTACAAGCCAAGCTGTTTCTCAGGTTACCTGGTAGACCCTGCTACTTCACCAGTGTTCTGTTTCCGTGGTGTCTACTGCAAGTCCAAATGAGGGGATCCTGAGGAAAGGGGTGATAGAGGCAAAGAACTGATTTTCTGCTAACGCTCAAACAAGTTGTATCTTGGCTTGAACCCCAGTCCCCAGCCGTTAGAATGAAGATAAGGTGGCCAGCAGACACTACTGATTCCCTTTTAGCATAGGCTATGGCACCATTGCACATGCCCAAGACCAGTTCTGATAATCAAAATAATATTAATATTATATAACACTAATAATAGTAATACTTCAACAACATCATTATTATATATTATTATTAATATTTGTTAATAATGTAATAAGTAATCAGAAGATTTATAAATACCTGTCTTAGCTTTAATCTTTTCGCTTTTATCCTTTTCCTGTTGGATGGACCACCCTGAAACAACAAGCAAGTGACAAGTCAAGTATTTTCAAAAGTAGGAAAGTTAAGTAGCAAGTTTACAGTGCGGAAAATGCATGTCCTCTAGTCTAAATTTTAATTTAGGAACTCATGTTGCTAGGAGAGAGTAAAAGGATGTCCTCTTTCATCATATCTATTGGATGTGTCTCAATTAGCATTTTAATTTGGATCCAGAGTAAACTTTTTAAGGGACTCTCTCAACGAGTCTCACTCACAGAATCACAGAATCGTTTAGGTTGGAAGGGACCTCTGGAGATCATCTAGTCCAACCTCCCTGTTCAAGCAGGGTCACCTACAGCATATTGCCCAGGATCACATCCAGACGGCTTTTGAATATCTCCAGCGAAGGAGACTCCACCACCTCTCTGGGCAACCTGTTCCAATGCTCTGTCACCCTCACAGTGAAGAAGTTTTTTCTCAGGTTCAGATGGAACTGCCTGTGGTTCAGTTTCTGCCCATTGCCTCTTGTCCTGTGGCTGGGCACCACGGAGAAGAGGCTGGCCTCATCCTCTTGACACCCCCCCTTCACATACTTGTACACGTTGATGAGATCACCTCTCAATCTTCTCTTCTCCAGGCTGAACAGGCCCACCTCTTGCAGTCTTTCTTCATAGGAGAGATGCTCCAGTCCCCTCATCATCTTTGTAGCCCTCCGCTGGACTCTCTCCAGCAGTGCCATGTCTCTCTTGTACTGGGGAGCCCAGAACTGGACACAGTACTCCGGGTGAGGCCTCACCAGGGCTGAGGAGAGGGGCAGGATCACCTCCCTCCACCTCCTGGCAACACTCTGCCTCATGCACCCCAGGAGACCATTGGCCTTCTTGGCCACAAGGGCACACTGCTGCCTCATGTTTAACTTGTTGTCCACCAGCACTCCCAGGTCCTTCTCAGCAGAGCTACTTTCCAACAGGTCAACCCCCAGCCTGTCCCGCTGCCTGGGGTTATTCCTCCCTAGGTGCAGGACCTTGCACTTGCCTTTGTTGAACTTCAGGAGGTTCCTCTCCACCCAGCTCTCCAGCCTGTCCAGGTCCCTCTGAATGACAGCACAGCCCTCTGGTGTATCCACCACTCCTCCCAGTTTAGTATCATCAGCAAACTTGCTGAGGGTGCACTGTGTCCCTTCCTCCAGGTCATTGATGAATATATTCATCAAGACTGGACCCAGGACTGACCCCTGGGGGACACCACTAGCCACAGGCCTCCAACTAGACTCTGCGCCATTCACCACAACCCTCTGCGCTCGGCCATCCAGCCAGTTCTCAAGCCACCTCACCGTCCACTCATCTAGCCCACACTTCCTGAGCTTACCTAGGAGGATGTCATGGGAGACAGTGTCAAAAGCCTTGCTGAAGTCCAGGTAGACAACATCCACTGCTCTGCCCTCATCTACCCAGCCAGTCATTCTGTCATAGAAGGCTATCAGATTGGTCAAGCATGATTTCCCTTTGGTGAATCCATGCTGACTACTCCTGATCACCTTCTTGTCCTCCACATGCTTAGTGATGACCTTCAGGAGGAGCTGTTCCATCACCTTTCCAGGGATGGAGGTGAGGCTGACAGGCCTGTAGTTTCCTGGCTCCTCCTTCTGGCCCTTTTTGAAGACTGGCGTGACACTGGCTTTCTTCCAGTCCTCAGGCACCTCTCCTGATCTCCAGGACCTTTCCAAGATGATGGAGAGTGGCCTAGCAATAACATCCGCCAACTCCCTCAGCACTCGTGGGTGCATCCCATCGGGGCTCATGGATTTATGGATGTCAAGTTTAGACAAGAGATCTCTAACCTGATCCTCCTCAACCAAGGGAGAGTCTTCCTTTCTCCAGCCTTCCTCTCTTGTCTCCAAGGTCTGGAATTCCTCAGGACTGGCCTTAGCAGTGAAGACTGAAACAAAGGCAGCATTCAATAACTCTGCCTTCTCTGTATCTTTTGTCACCAGGGCACCTGCCCCATTCAGCAGCGGGCCCACGTTTTCCCTAGTCTTCCTTTTGCTATTGATGTATTTGAAGAAGCCCTTCTTGTTGTCCTTGACATCCCTTGCCAGATTTAATTCCAGCTGGGCCTCAGCCTTTCTTGTCGCATCCCTGCACACTCTGACAACGTCCCTGTATTCCTCCCCAGTGGCCTGTCCCCTTTTCCACATTCTGTACACTTTCTTCTTCTGTTGGAGTTTTGCCAGGAGTTCCTTGCTCATCCATGCAGGTCTCCTGCCCGCTTTGCTGGACTTCTTCCTCAGAGGGATGCACTGATCCTGAGCCTGGAGGAAGTGATGCTTGAATATTAACCAGCTCTCTTGGACCCCTCTTCCTTCTAAGGCCCTACCCCAGGAGATTCCCCTAAGTAGGTCCCTCAAGAGGCCAAAGTCAGCTCTCCTCAAGTCCAGCGTTGCAATCCTACTCATTGCCCTGCTCCCTCCTCGTAGGATCCTGAACTCCACCATCTCATGGTCACTGCAGCCAAGGCTGCCTCCAACCTTCACATCTCCAACTAGACCTTCTTTGTTTGTTAGTACAAGGTCTAGCATTGCACCTCTCCTCGTTGGCGTCTCCACCACCTGAGTCAAGAAATTATCATCAATGCTTTGCAGGAACCTCTTTGACTGTTTGTGCCTAGCTGTGCTGTCTTCCCAACAGATGTCAGGGTGGTTGAAGTCTCCCATGAGAACCAGGGCCTGTGATCGTGAGGCTTCTTCCAGCTGTCTGTAGAAGGCCTCATCTATGGCTTCCTCCTGATCAGGTGGCCTGTAGTAGACCCCCACAACAGTGTCACCCATGTTACCCTGCCCTTTAAGCCTTACCCATAGGCTCTCAACTCGCTCTTCATCCACCCCGAGGCAGAGCTCCATACATTCTAGTTGCTCCCTCACATAAAGAGCAACTCCACCACCTCGCCTTCCTGGCCTGTCTTTCCTAAAAAGCACATAGCCATCCATGACCGCATCCCAGTCATGTGAACTATCCCACCGTGTCTCTGCAACCGCAATGAGATCATGGCCCTGTGACCGCACACAGATCTCTAACTCTTCCTGCTTATTCCCCATGCTGCGTGCATTGGTATACAGGCATTTCAGAGAGCCAGTCAAGCACGCAGGCTTCCCAGAAGAGGTGCAAGAGGATCCTCCATAGCCACGTTGCATGCTGTCTCCCCTGGTTGTATGCACCCGCTGGAGGCATCCTGACTTGAGCGGTGTTTTACTGACTCCCCTGCCACTATACCACTCCCCTTCCCCCATCTTGCCTAGTTTAAAGCCCTCCGTACCAGGCTGGCCAATCTGTTGGCAAAGACACGCGTGCCCCGCTTGGTAAGGTGGATCCCATCACTCCCTATCAGCTGTTGATCTTCAAACAGGGTCCCATGGTCATAGAAACCAAAGCCCTGTTGCCAACACCAGCGGCACAGCCAGCTGTTAACTTGGAAAATTCATCTACTCCTCCTCCTGTCCTTTCCCCTCACAGGCAAGATTGAGGAGAAAACAACCTGGGCTCCCAGACCCTTGACCACCATTCCCAGAGCTCTGAAGTCCCGTTTGATGGTTTCCAGTTTGCCTTTCGTGTCATTAGCACCCACATGGAAGATCAGCAGAGGGTAGTAGTCCGACGCGTGGACAAGCCTTGGCAGTCTTTCCAGGACATCTCTTATTCGAGCCCCTGGCAGGCAGCAAACCTCTCTGGACAAGAGGTCAGGTCGGCAGATAGGTGCCTCTGTCCCCTGCAGTAGGGAGTCACCCACAACAATCACTCGCCGCTTCTTCTGGGGGTTCCTGCACGGCACAGGGTCTGCCAGGCCAGTTGCCTCCCTTGGAGCCATGCCCAGCTCCTCCTCGGCTTGGAGGGCGCTAAACTTGTTCTTCAAGGGTAAGTCTTGAGGAGGAGCAAGAGCCTTTCTCTTTCTATGAGAGGTCACCAGCTTCCAGCCCTCTTCAACAGCGTTATGATGCACCTTTACACACGGTGCTGAGCCCCCTGACACCTCCGCTGCAGTGGGGGCAGGGGACTCCCAGAGCTGAACAGTCTCCGAGAACACCCTGTCAATCTCCCGCTCATCCTCTCGGATGCTACGCAGCCTACTAACCTCCTCCCGTAACTCCTTTATCTGGTGACGCAACTGGTCAACCACAGCACACCTCACACAGGAGAGCTGTCTGTCAGCCCAGGCCTCACGGAGAGGCCCCAGACACTCCCCGCAGCCTGACACCTGCAGAGCTGCATCTGCTGTCTGAGGGTCTGTCTGGGTTGAGGCCTCAGACACAGCCGATGCAGCACCTCCCGCAGCCACTGGGGAACGTGCTCTGCGGCGTGTCATGACCATGCCCTGGGGAAGGGCACACCACTGTGCAAAGTGGGCAAAATGGAGAGGTGCCTTCTTTGCCTTCTGGCACCCTGCTGCACAAACTGCTGCACAAACTGCTGCACCTGTTCACTGCCTCTGTTGGCTGCACTCTGAGAGCTGTGCTCTAGGCCTGGCTCTTATATAGGCCTCTGCCTAGCAGTGACTCACAAGGGTGCTTGACCCACCCAATCAGGAGCCACCTGAAACAAAAGCCCCAACTCCCTCTGACCAGGGCAGCCCAGAGAGCTCGTTAGCAGCAGCCCCACCTAGCTAGAACTTCCCAGGAGAAGTTAAGTCAAGGCCCCCTGCAGGAGTCCTTGCCCAGCTCTCCCTTCCTGCTAGCAGCAGGCACCGTCTAGTTCCTCGGGGGTCCCCAGAAAGTCTCCACAACTTCCAACAAGGCCCACAAAAGGCCCAGGCAGAACCCAGACACTGCTGCGCAAACTGCTGCGTCTGTTCGCTGCCTCTGCCTCTGTCCAGTGGGGATCAGACACCCAGCAGTGGACATCTGTCGATTAAATACGAATATGTGAAGCAACTCTAAAATGCTCTCCAAAATTTGCTTTTACAGCCTTAACAACTCTATTCAAGGCTGAAAAGGAACTTTTATTATTTCACCTGAAATTCATTGGGATGCTAATTAACAAATCAAGCATAGCTCATTAAACAAGGACACAGCAAATGTTTTTTTATTCCAAGTTTCACCTTGAACAAGTAGTGATCTCTTCAAATCACACAGGACTTGCAAGTATTGTAGACTACAGTAAGAGATAACTCATGAAAATCACACAGGTACACTGTTTCAGTACACATCTCCCTTACCCTCTTTTTTTCAGTTAGAAATGAAGAATCTTGTTTTCTCTGCTAGTATTAAACAAAGAATGATGTCAAATACTATTGAACTGGATAATAAATAATAAGCTCTGTAGGTTTAAAATATTTACTACGGCACCACAGAACACTGTAGCTCTATTAAAGAATTCTTTGAAAAAAATGCTCATTTTCTTTTTAATTCTATAGGATTTTTTAAAAGGTGACACTATTTTGAGTATACTTTAGTGAAAAAAGATACTTTTTCAATATAAATTTTTAATGATTTAAAAGCTGTCCAAACATTAATCTTATATACCGTGCATCATTAGCAGAACTAAAAACTCTCATATTTTACAAGGTTTTGGAGCACAGTTGTACAATACCCAGTGCATATCTTCGAGCAGCAAAAACTAAGTAGGCAATTGCATGGTTTCAGATAGATCTCTAGCTCTGTTATTCAAAAGGTTACTTAGCAGGACGGAAATTACATCCTTTCTGTTCTAGACACCAGCAAATCAGGTAAGCAGTTAACACTCACTTTAAAAACATGCTTACATGGTTTGGTGGACTGCAATAGGGGGTTCTTGATCTGTAGAAGAGGAGGATTGTTTTGCAAAAGCATTTAGGATGAGCGACTTGGTGTGCTAGGAAAGCCTGCCCCAGTCAGGCCAGGCTGCAGGGGAAATTGCTTTGCGAACGGGGCAGAGGGAGAATCAACAGGGTGGAGTGCATTCAGGCTCCAACTCAACTAATTGTGGTTTGGTGTTGAGAAAGAGGAGAGCTGCACCAAGGTTGCAAACCTAGGTTACTATAGATTAGGAAAAAGCAAGAAAAAGCAAGTGGCTATGTACATGACATTGAAAAACTCTCTTAATTGAATTTAAAACCTTAACAAAAAACCACAAATGATAAAAACACGCATTTTTTCCCCTGCTTAGCAGTAGAGAACAACATTATCCTTCCCTAATAAAGAGTTACTTCTAAAATTACCCTAGTTGGAAAGATGATAAATTTCTTAATGAAAAAAATATTTTAATAAAGGACATGCAGCCCAGCATCAGCGAAGACAAGAGAATAGCAATGACAAATTTTAAATGATAGTTTGATAAGGTGTGATAAGATATTGCTCACTGTTTTAAAGACAGAAAGTCTGTTTCAGCATGAGGTTGTTTTATTCATAGAAATCTCCTCTTTTGTAATTAATGCTCTTTCTGAAGGAATAATGTGTTTCTGTCATTACTAATGAGAACAGTGCGCCTAACACTTTACACATTGGGCATGGCACTGTCAGAAAAGTGCTGTAGCTGTGATGATGGCTTGAAAAAGGAGCATGATGCTATGTATTTCAAATATAAAGCCTAGCATTTCCAGTGAGGTGTATATTTAGATATTTTATAAGATTGTTTACTGTAGTGCAAGAGGCTCTGATGAGTTCAGTCGCTAGGAAAGGTGTTGTTCCAAGATGCCTACAGTGAAACCCTGCTAAGCCGTGTGATTCCCCCCAGTCCCATTAAACTACAGTGTATCACTTAAGGGTAAGTCACACTTTCACATTGCTGTGGAAAAGCACAGAAAATAGGAATTAACGCTAATTCCTATTTGTGTCATGCTCTCCCTAATATCTCACCCACTGCAGCATAACTGGATGCCTCTCAGGACCACAGCCGTACTACTACATAGAAAAAAAGTAGTGCAAAGTAAAATGGGCAACCTTTTGAAGCCATGAATAGCAACAAAACTACTCGTAGGCCTGAGATGAGGTAGGTGTCAGTGAAGTAATATTGAATTTTTAGACCGTACATTTCTTAAAAAAGCAGGTAAAATGTTTTGTAATCTTAGAAAAAATAATCAAGAAACTCTAGGAAAATTTCTCTTTTTCTTAGCAGTCCCAACTGCTATCATTTGAAATATGGCTTGAGCAATGGACTTTCCATACAAAATTCTGAGTATCCCACTGGACATAAATAAGATGACTGAAAGATTCCTGTTAAATAATGAGATTTTTAAAGATGTGAAGAGTATTCAGGCACCTAAGTCATAGCATTTTTTATGAGGCCGAGGAAGGAAATATGGGAAGGAAAATACCTGTTATGTCATTGCCTTTTTAATAGGTCAGAATAATCTCCTGAGCCTGAAATATTTGCCTGCACATCATTGTTACCAGCTTAAGATGGGGCAGAAAGGAAGGAGGAGGGAACTAACTGTTTCACTCCCTCCTTTCTCCAGAAGCCATCTCACTGTGCAATCCCAGACTAAATTACGTGGAAAGCGGCTTCTGGAGGCCATTGGTTCTGACCTCCTGCTTAGAGCAGACTCATTTTGCTGGCAGATCAGGTCACCCAGGCTTCATCCAGCCCTGGATGAAGATTTCACAGCATCTCTGGGCACCTGGCAAGAGCAGCTACCAGAGATGGGGATGATCACTTGCCCTCTCTTGAGCACAGGCCAGAGCTGCTTCTGAAAGAGTCTCCCAGGAAGTGTATATCCCCTTTCCTCAAGGGATCAGAGGAGTTTATGGAAGAGATGAGTGCTTCTGTTCCTTTCCTCAGGTATTCTCACTAGCTCTCCCTCCAATTTTCCAGCTGTGTACAGGGTTTTCCCCTGCCCCTGCTGGCCACGTAATCAGCCCAATCTATGGCTCCTGGGTGCCTTGACAGATCCTCATCTCTTTTTTGTTCAATGCTGCAGAGGAGCCTGTCCCACTGCTCCTGTGCAGACATGCTCTTGCTAGCACAGCTAATGCGATCTGAGGTAGGAAGAAGTGTGATCTCCAATGTACTCATGATCACTAAGTATTTCCAGTGAGTTACACTTTTTGCCAAAACTGCATTTTACAAATGTAGCTTCTTTTACTCAAAATTCATGGTTTTACTGTGCTAGTTGTTCTAATAGAAATAACGCACAGCCCTACCGGTGTAACTGCAGCTGTGTTCTGCTGGAGAAATCAGCTCCAAAGGTGCTCCCTCCCCCAAGATAAACATAACATCTTGTCCTAGGAAAAGGCCTTCTACCCTCAAAATTACACTAATGTAACCATACAGATCTAGCAGTTTCTTCGAGACTGATTCTTCACCATACTTGCAAGACTGGTTGCCTGAAGTTAGGTCCCTAAATCTATTTTCTGGCACCTAGACAAGTGACCTGATTTTCGCAAGTGCCCACCACTCAGCAGATTCCCCTGAAAACAGTTTATTCTTTAGTCACTACCGACACTTTAAAAAATACTGCAAGTCAAACAAATCTGGGTTGCAAGTTTTTTTCCAACTATTTACATATGGTAAATTTTTGTCTGCTTATCTTGCCTAAAAACAAGGCAAGATAAGGTATGCTACCAGTTTAATTTGTCATTCTCTTAATTAAAGAAAAAAATTGCTTTAATAAACAGCATCTCATGTTACGACTCTTCTCTGGCATCTGGAAAACGGTACTACCAAAATAGCATTCCTATCCCATGTAATATACTAGCTCTCCAGGGAAAGAAAGTTGAGACCCCAGGTAATAAATTCTCCATTTCTAACTATTACAAACATTATTTAGTATTGCATGCAGCTTTTTGCTCAAATATCTGCAAGATGTTTTTAATGAACTTTAACCCAGAATGCTTTAAAATGAAAGATGCAATCATTTGCTTAGGTGATAAAGGGAGAGAAAATTAACTTACAGACAAGGAGAAACATAATGATTTTCAGGTTACCAGTTACTGCAAAAAAAGATTTTTAAGAGTGGCACATTGAATGAAACAAGTGTTTGTCAGATTTATAAGTTGCTGCTTGTTAACTTACAGTTTTCAAATAGAAAACAAAAAAAAAATATTGGATCAGGAAATACAAAGGGCAAGACTGCAATTTACTCTATTAGTACATGCAGCTTAAAAAAGGGTATGTGGGGCACAAGGAAGGTATGCTCCGGGTAGCTGCAGCTCTGTTCTTTCCTAAACTTCTGACTTCTCCACCGCTATGGGGTACTAATATTGGCAGTGCCGCTGCCAGGGGAAGGGAGGTATTTGGGAAGTTTAAATTGCTTTCCCAGAGGAGCAGGGGGTGATGCTGTGCCTGGTTTGAGTTGACTGGGGTCACAAATTTGTTCTAAATTTGCTAATGTGACAGTGCTAATACGTGTTGCACTTCATTTATAATTTTTGGCATTGTCACAGCTTAGACCTAAGAACATATGGAACAGCATGCTGTAGATGATTGTTACTGTGCAGAGATTTTTGGAATGGTAAATTCATACCTTTCACACACCTTTACTTGCTACTTTTTGAACACCATGAAGAAGTCTGTCTGCCTGTTCTAGTTAGCATTTGTTGGAGGTTTATTTTTTTTAAAGTCATGTCTGACCTTGTTCATGTTGTTTTGTTTAGCGTCCTTGAGCTTAGCTTTAATCTTAAATAAAAGCACAAGAAATGCTACGTTTTCAAAGATAGAGCTGAAAGACCATTGACAACAAATATTGTAATATTTTTATTCCACTTCACTTAACTCTTCTACTTGTTAGGAGCTCTGATTCAACCCAGCTAACAAGGTTATCAGATTATATGTCTATTGTCTTGTTATGACTTCCTTGGCTGAGTTCCTGCAGTAAACAATGCTGATGTGATGTTTTGTTCAAGCAGCAGAACTGGAGGGAGCTGGAGGGAGGGGATGGAGCAGGGACGAGGGTCATGGAGCTGTCAAGGCCTCTGCAGCGGTGGTGCAGCGGGGAGCACTACCTGCAGTCAATATTAATCAGTCTCTTGCTACATGTGCTCTCAGCAGTGACTGCCAGTCTGTGACAGCAGAGGAGCTGGGTCTGGGAATCTGTAAAACATCCTCATAGGATACCAGAGAAGGGGAAGAAAAGCAAGCAGGACTTCGGAAACATGATTTGTCCAAGCTGAAGCATGCCAAAGACCCTTAAAGGAAGGCAATTAAGGCCACTTAAAGGCATTAAACTTATTTATTACCTTAAAAATGCATGTCCATGTGCTGCACCACACATCAGAGTGCTCAAGGTACAGGAGTAACTCTTCAAATAACCAGTAAAAAGGAAACATCATTGCATGCTACCTTTTATCCTCTTCTGTGTAAATGCCAGGGGCATTCAGGTTTCCTCCAGGCACTGTCATAAACTTGCTGTCTTCCTGCTGGCATAATTAAGATAAGCAACTGTTGCTATCTAAATAACAGAGGATGTCAGGGCAGCAGCTGCACAGCTGGAGAACTCACATTAGCATCACACGCATTGGCTAGTAATTCTGGCCACTTTTTGAACAGTCTTAATACTTTGAGAGGCAGAAAAAAATATCATCTCTTTCTATGGTATCCGTTGTTAATTTGGAGGAAACAGGATTACCTCATGGGCCTGTGGCATGATTTACAGTAAAATTCAGCACTGTATTTTTCCGGAATGGTATACATGGAAATACATGAGACATCATGGAAACCCTTGATCCCTTTCTCCTTCCTGCTCCAAGTAATTACCAAGCAGCGAGTGTTAGTTTTAGCATTCTCCTCGATAACTGTGTAATTAAGTGGAGGGCTCATGGGGTCCCTTTGCAGGTATGAAATGGAGATAGGAGGTCTCTAAACATTTCAGAGGTTTATTCCACATCGATAGACAGGTAAAACTTTGGATGCTTTGCTGAACCTTCTACGACTGAAACGTAAGAAAGTTGGTTCAGCTCTGCGCTGACTGCTGAGTTGTGGTCAGCATCCTACCTCTACACAGGTTTGTTCAAAAAGTACATTCGGTCAGGATCAGCTTCAACACATTCAAACTATTGCTGCTACAACACCTGCCTCTAGGGAAAAATGTACGCTGACTTGGACCAACACCACCGTTGTTCGACTTCAGACTGTACAAAGTGATTTTCTTCAGCGGGATTGTAGGTGTGAGGACAACGCCCGGCCCGCTGCCTTGGTCCTGAACAGCGTGGGTGTAGCTTGTCTCTCCTGGAAGCGTTCAGTAAGGCAGTTAACCGACTTCTATAGCGGATATTTTGAAAGAAATCTCTGAGACTTTGCTCTTTAGTATAAGAACCAAGAAGTAAAAGACTGGATACCATAAAGACAGCATCTCCTCTCCATTATGAATAGTTTCTGATAAAGAGTGACGTGGAAATCTACCGTGCTAACATGGGCGCAGTCTCAACTCAGGGAATGTCACTTAATTTAACTTATTGCCAACAAACACAAACTTCTGACTTCTGATCCGGGAACTGAGCAAAAAGACGGCACACGCAGCTAAAGCAGCACCTGGGGACACCTCTGCCCCCGCTCCAGCCGGCCCCTCTCCTGCCCTTCCCCGTCCCCGCTCCCCTCACTGCGCTGTCGGTGACGCTCGGGCCCCCCGCGGCCTTCGCCGAGGCGACGGGCGGCGCCTAACGGCCTCCCGCTGCCACCCCGCGCCCCTTCCCCGGTGCTGCCGCCGGCTCCCCCCCCCCCGGCGCCCCCGAGCCGCCTCCAGCCGCCACCACCTCCTCCCGGCCCCCGCGGCTGCCGCCCTCTCGGCCCGGCGCTCGAGCAGCGGCCCCGGGCGGCCTCGGGGCGGCCGAGGCTCGGCGCCCCCGCGCTCTCCCCGGCGGCCTCGCACCGGCTGGAACCGGCTGGCACCGGCCCGGGGCGGCTCGCGGCCTCCGCCCCCAGCGGCGCCCCACCGCCGATGCCCGATACATACATAAACTGCATTATATGGCTTATCGTTTTAAATTCTTTTTCCACTTTCTTATTATATCCATGCTGATTCTTCATAAGTTGTCAGTATCTGTTTCTTCATTAGCCTCATCTATTAAATGATTTCTATCCCCTTTGTAATTTTTTTTTCTCCAGGGGACACCGCCTCACTGTGTGAATTTGTGACAGTTGAAGTCTTTAAGTCTGCCGTATAAACTCTTCCTCACTCTTTTAACTTAATCAGGGCTTGGATCCTACTCCTCTTTCCACATCACCATAGCGGTGGCCTTCATTTTAAAAACCATTGTTACTTTATTTTCATTCAGCGACTTGAAAGGGAATTTAAAGTGGGTAACAAGGAGGAGGTTGGGAGCGCTGAACAGAATTGCCACCAGCTGTCCACAAACGCCAGCGCGAGCAAAGATGTTTCAGTGCCATTGTTGCAGTGCTGGAATTCAAAGAAGGCAGAGATTAAAAAAAAAAAAATCACTCGAGCACCTTCAGAAACCGACACAGACTAGTGTACTTCAGGGCATCTAGTAACAGCTTCTCTGCTTTTCTGTTAGGCGGCAACATTAAGAGGCCAAAGATGGAGGGAAGCCAAGGGAGAGGACAGGTCATTCGTGTAACCCGTAAACCTGAAGAGACCTTTGCTGGTTTGTCATCCTCCTGTCCTTTCTGCCTTTCCCGTTCAAGTGCCGTCTCCCTCGCCTCGTGCCTGTACGCGTCTCTCTCCGTCTGAAAAAGAGCTGGTCGTGTTTTAATGGTCTCTGCGCTCATTCAGACATTCCTGTTGTTAAGACAACTGCTTCTGCAGTTAGTATTAAAAGCAATTCCACTGCAGAATGCAAATAAGGGGGCTTACAGACCGCTTTTTTGGAAAGCGAGGCTCTCAAGCTGTATGGATGTCATGGACAAGAGTAGCTTTGTAATAGCAGAAGCATGAGGGTCCTGACAAAGCCTCACTGGGTCACATTCATTTCAGTAAAGTAGCATTGCAGTAAAGTATTTAATTCTGACACTGTTTAATGCTACTTTCTTCCTAACACTCCAAATTCTATTGTACTTTCAGGTCAAATACAAATAGGGTGCTTACTATTGGTTATAACTAGGCATGTTTTACTAACATTCATAGCAAGTCAAATGTGAGTCTTTCAAAGGGGAATGTCAGCGGATCCTGATCCTTTTGTGTATGTATTTTTCTTTTAAATGCTGCTTTTCATCTGACCTTCCTCTTTGGCAAATCTCTTTGTGCCAGTAAAGTTTCAGTGAATACAGCTGAAAACATCTCACAGGGGACCTCACTAGAATGTATTCTCCCTATAGGAGGAGATAATAGAGTCCAGTTATTGTGGTTCAGACAATAGTGATCTGTTAAAAGGGCACCAAATACTTCAGAAGCTTTTTTGAGTGCCCAGGCCCTTTGAAGATTTTATTTTCAAAACACTGGAAAGCTGTGCTGTGAGAGAGACGTTATAGCTGCAGAAGCCTAGGTGAGCTATTCATACCTGCAAAGCAAGGAGGCATCTTCATCATTTGGGATCCACAGCCTGAAACCCCTGTTGAAGAACTACACCTCTAACCTTTCAAATCAACCACTGCAGCATCCCATGCATGCCCTCTCACCCCAAAAAAGAAGAGAGAACACGAGAGAAAAGATCAGGATTCTCTCTCTCTTTCTCATGGGGAACATCTGGCTGGTAACAGTCCTTTGGAAAAGGATCTGGGGAACATAGTGGATCACAAACTGAATATGAGTCAGCAGTGTCATGCTGTGAAAAAAGCTAATCACACATTAGGATGCATAAATAAGGTTACTGTGTTTAAGGCACATCAAATAATCCTTCCTCTTTGCTCAGCACTGGTGAGGACTTAGCCATTCCCAGCTCTGGACACTGTACTTACAGAGACTGTGCAGAGAAGAGTAAGGAGGATGATCAAAGTGGTTCTTACATTGAGATTGAGGTAAAACTGAGCAGTGAGCGCATTACTCTCCATGTCTGTTCTGGAAAGGATAAAAAGTAACACGCTTAAATTGTAACAAGAAAGGTGAAAAGAAAATATTTAGAACTGTGAAGCAGTAAAGCGAATTGCCTTGGAAAGTAAGGGGAACTCTGCCCTCGCAGGGTTTTAATAGGCCAGACAAACCTCTGGCAGGAGTGACATATGCAGCTTTGGTTCCCTCAGGCAAAAGAGGAAAAGCAGTCATCTGTCTAATTCTCATTTTGCATGAGAGTTTTAATCACCAAACTTCTGGGTAACAGGGAACGAGCTGTGTTTTGTGAAGTGTGCTTCACATCCTGAATGGGGTCTGGAAATAGAGACAACTGGGACATGCCTTTTTGTTGAAGTAAATTTTCAGTTTTCTGCTTGGCACTGTCCCTCTTAGGATTTTTTTCAGCACTCCTAGAAGTGGCTTGTATGTGCCTATGATTATACGCTCATGAGGACTAGTGGTTTTAGAAAGTGGAAAGTGAGCAGAAATTTTGGAGATCTGAACTTTGGACATGCATACTTAGCAGGTCTTGATCCTCCTCCATCCTTTTGCATCCCCCTGCAACTTTTGCTTAACACGTGCTTAAGGACACATGGCAACCTATTGAAAGATCCTAAAATAAAATAAGATGCCAGTGCTCTGCAGAAGCTGTGATGAACCAAAATAGGTATAGGTGAGGCAAAATGAATTAGGATCTAAATTTTGAATTGCAGCTAATTGGGCACAAGCTGTATGGGTATGGAATGACATGTCGTATCATTATGCTTCTCAACAAGAAGTCAAGGCAATGCATAAAGCTACTGATTATCCACTTATGCCTACAGAGTGAATTCTGGAGAGTTACTAAAATTCTGCCTTATTATGAGAATGAAGAATGTCCCATTTGGATGACAGGAATAACAGAATGGTCCATTGAACCAGATGAGATGCATTCACAGGTGCTGAAGGAGCTGTCTGATGTCATTGGCATGGCTTTGAGAAGTCATGGTGATGGGCAAGAAGGAAGATCCAGCAAACTACAAACTGGTCAGCCTGACTCAGTCCTTGGAAAGTTATGGAGCAGATCTGCCTGAAAGTCATTTCCATTGACATGAAGGACAAACAGGTGAGTGGGAAGAGCATGGATTTACTGAGGGCAGATAGTGTCTAACCAACCTGATTGCCTTCTCTGATGAGATGACTGGCAGTGTGGATGAGGAGTGGATGTTCTTTATCTTGACTTTAACAAGGGCTTTGACATGGTCTTTTATAGTATCCTTAATGGTAAATTGGTGAGTTATGGACTGGAACAGTGGATGACAAGGTGTGTGGGAAATTGGCTGGACCGTTGGGCTCAAAAGGTTGTGATCAGCAGTACAAAGTCCAACTGATAGCAGTTTAATAGTTGTGACCCTCAGGAGCTATAATGGGGACAATACTGTTCAACGTCTTTATTAGCCACCTGGAGAGTGGCACAGAGTGCACTCAGCAATTCACTGACATTTGACTGGAGGAAGTAATCTGCAGGAGGGAGGGAGGGCAAGTTCGTTCAGATGAACTTAGATAGACTGCGAAAGTGTGCTAGGCACCTCATGAAGTTCAACAAAGGCAAAAATAAAGTCCTGCACCTGGGGTGGAATAGCCCAGTGCAGCAGTACAGGCTGGGGGCTGACTGGCTAGGTGTCCAGGTGGACAGTAAGTTGAACCTGAGCTAGAAGTGAACCCTGCGATAAAGGCGGCCAAGGGCATCCTGGGGTGCAGCCAGCAGGTTGAGTGAGGTGGTCCTTCCCTATTCTGGCACTGGTGAGAAAACATCTGCAGTACTGTGGCCCATTTTGGGTTCCTCAGTACAAGAAAGAAACTGGAGCAAGTCCAGCACAAGGTTATCAATGTAGACAAGGGGTTGGAGCATATGAAGTATGAAGACAGGCTGAGAGACTTGGGTTTGTTCAGTCTGGAGACAAGATGGCTCAGGAGAGCTCTAATTGCTACCTACCATTACCTGAGCAGAGGGCATAAAAAAGATGGTGCCAGTCTCTTCTCAGAGGAGCACAGTGGAAGGATGAAAGGCAAAGGGGACAAGGGAAATTCTGACTTGATATATGGAAAATCTTTTTCACCGTGAGAGTGGTCAGACAGTGGAATAGGTGCCCAGAGACACTGTGAAATCTCCCTCTCTGGAGATGTTCAAAACTCAACAGAACAAGGCCCTGAGCTGCCTGCTCTAACTGGACCTCCTCTGAAGAGGAGCTTGGACCAGATAGCCTCCAGAAGTCCCTGCCAGCCTACATGATCCTGTGATTCTATAAAAAAATACTGAACCAGAGTTTCCTTAAACAGTCCACTAAACATAAGGTTTGGGTTTGCAGATTAGGATGAGTAAAGGACATTACATATCCATGTTATTTTTCTGCTTGAAACTAAGATTTAAATGAAAACTAAATGGTCAAGCAATTGGGGATTAGGATGCCTTTGCACTGTTTAGGCTGCAATCATGGCATCAGTTAGCAGAGAATCTACCAGCAAAACCCAGAAACTCCGTGATGGTGTGTTTATCTTAGCGATGTTTACTTCACCCTCAAGATCCTCTGCTGCTGTTCACCTGAGAGATAGTGAGGATGGAGAAAATAACTCTTTGATATTAGATATTTTCCCTTTGATGTTCAATTAGGCCTGCTTGAATTTTTTAGCCTTTTCTATGCTGGGTCCATGTTGGTGTGCATCCCATATTGCAGGAGGCAATGTATGCTTGCTAAACGTACATCTGTTCCCCTGCCTCCCCTTTCTCCCTCACACCTGCTGTGGAACCAGGACTACATAGCATGATTTAATAATTTCTTTAAGATCTGTTGCTTGCGTTTCACAACACAATCATCTGGCTTGCTTGTCGTAGCTAAACTACTAATCTTCAAATTTCAGTAACAATAAAGCGTGTCTTTTATTTGAAACAAGTTTTCATTTGAATTACAAATTCTTCCATGTCTGATTTGTCAGCAATGTGTTGTACAGTAAGAGCATCCAGGAGTGAATCACTTTCCAATTCAAGCTCGACAATATTACCAGCTTATTGAAAATATGTATAGCATCCCCTTTAGCTTTTCCAAGCATATTGCTAAAATTCCAGTAGACAATTCCTCAGCATGTGATATCATTAAGATGAGCTGGGCTTTATTTGAAGTTCATGCCTTTCGGTCTTAAAGTTGCGCCTGGCACACGGCTCTGAATATAAACAATTTCTAAAACAGTGTTTTTTCCTGCTAAAATTTTTGGAAGACAACTATCAGCCTGTTTGCAGCAGGACCTATATGACAGGACATGACGTGATCAGTGACGATCACTTCTTCATACACACACTATGAAGCCTAACATAATTTCAACTGGAATAACCAAACCTTTAGGAGCCTTCACTTGCATAATTTATAAGTTGGTTAAGAACAGACGTAGGTAAGGTCTGAACTCCAGTCGTATCTTAATTCAAAACCCAAATCAAAGAAAAGCAAACATCTTTCATGACACTGGAGTTTGATATATTTTAAAAATACTTTAGTATAGTTTCTAACAAAATGAAGCTTTTATGAGTTTGTCATCTGTCTGTCAGTACCCTTTAATCATTTTTAAATGTTGGACAATTTCAGCAACTGTGATAGAGATCTAATGGTGTCAGAGATGTTGTGTTTCTATGTCTTACCCACATATTTTATCGTTTCAAACTGCTCTTTCTGAATGGCCTTATAGCAGCCGAGAGAGGTAGCATGTTTTATTTGGCTCTCTCAGATCCAAGATGTAGTGGATACTTGGCCAAAGTCTATATGCACTCTAGGGTATGGCAAAAGCCAGCAAGGCTTTTGACACTGTCTCCCATCACATCCTCGTAGGTAAACTCAGGAAGTGTGGGCTAGATGAGTGGACAGTGAGGTGGACTGAGAACTGGCTGGATGACAGAGCTCAGAGGGTTGTGCTCCGTGGTGCAGAGTCTAGCTGGAGGCCTGTAGCTAGCAGTGTCCCCCCAGTGGTGTCAGTCCTGGGTCCAGTCTTCTTCAACTTATTCATCAGTGACCTGGATGAAGGGACACAGTGCACCCTCAGCAAGTTTGCTGATGATACTAAACTGGGAGGAGTGGTGGATACACCAGAGGGCTGTGCTGTCATTCAGAGGGACCTGGACAGGCTGGAGAGCTGGGTGGAGAGGAACCTCCTGAAGTTCCACAAAGGCAAGTGCAAGGTCCTGCACCTAGGGAGGAATAACCCCAGGCACCAGGACAGGCTGGGGGCTGACCTGCTGGAAAGCAGCTCTGCAAGAGAAGGCCCCGGGCGTCCTGGTGGACAACAAGTTAAGCAGGAGACAGCAGTGTGCCCTTGTGGCCAAGAAGGCCAATGGTCTCCTGGGGTGCATTAGGCAGAGTGTTGCCAGGAGGTCAAGGGAGGGGATCCTGCCCCTCCACTCAGCCCTGGTGAGGCCTCACCTGGAGTACTGTGTCCAGTTCTGGGCTCCCCAGTACAAGAGAGACATGGCACTGCTGGAGAGAGTCCAGCGGAGGGCTACCAAGATGATGAGGGGACTGGAGCATCTCTCCTCTGAAGAAAGGCTGCAAGAGCTGGTCCTGTTTAGCCTGGAGAAGAGAAGACGGAGAGGTGATCTCATCAATGTGTACAAGTATGTGAAGGGGGGGTGTCAGGAGGATGGGGCCAGTCTCTTCTCCGTGGTGCCCAGTGATAGGACAAGAGGCAACGGGCACGAACTGAACCACAGGCAGTTCCATCTGAACCTGAGGAAAAACTTCTTTATTGTGAGGGTGACAGAGCACTGGGACAGGTTGCCCGGAGAGGTAGTGGAGTCTCTTTCCCTGGAGATATTCAAAACCCGTCTGGATGCGATGCTGGGCAATATGCTCCAGAGGTCCCTGGATGAGGAGGGGGGCTGGACTAGATGATCTCCAGAGGTCCCTTCCAACCTCAACCATTCTGTGATTCTGTGATTCTGTATCAGTCTTTGCGCAGCTCTGGCATAGCTCTTTTTTACTCCCACAAACCACCTCTCTCGGCTCTGTGCTCATGGAACTGTCTGTTATGGGCAGAAACCCTGTAACAAATGACATTTCTGTAACAAGCCTTCCCAGAACGAGAGAGAAAAAGTGAAGTCCTGTGTGCACGCAATTCTGCAAGACTTTCTGCACAGTTCTGCAGATTTTAGACCTTCAAACACATGTACATACACACACACACACACGCATGCATGCACGCATGACACATGCACACTTTAATTATTTTCTCTGTTCATTGAAATGTTAAGTAAAAGCTTTAATTGTTAGTGTTCCTATCTTTAGGTCAAAGCTACTGTTGGGATTAGACACTAAGGAATATGGTAATTTAACACTATGTAAAATTCTGCATACCTCTAGGCAGATAAGTCTGCCTAACTCCCTTACCCGTTTGTCTATCTTGCATTCTTAAATTGTAAGCTGTGTAAGTACAGGACTGTTTCAGAATACATATTTCAAAAACATTTAGCATCCTGAGCTGGGTCCTCTAGGCATGAAAAATAGTAAAAAGAAACCAGCAATAATATTTTTTCAGACTCTATTATGTGGGAAACGAAGACAAATTACTAATACAGGTAGGATTAAGCTTCAATTAGGAGGGTAGAATCATATCTCTGCCTTGTCTGTGGTTGGCTCTTTCTCTTGAGTAGTGTATTTTCTCCTCTAAACATAATAGCCTTTTATGGACTTTTTTGTTAAGGCCATCAAGTGCTGAGGTAAGACAATTTTAGGACTTTGTAAAACAAACAAAACAGAAACCTTAATTTAAGCCTTGGAAAAAAACCGTATTTCATCCATTTATTCTTGCGTCTCCCATTCTCCCTAAAGATCCAAATTTTTAGGAAAGCCAAAATATTTCTAGCTAATCCAGACTATTTTATTTGGTGCTATTACCAACAATTAAAATGTAGAAACAAGAAAAAGGAGGAAGAAAATAATTTAATGAGGATTATCACTAAGAAATCATTTTTTTAATGAACATATTTCAACCCTTTAAATCATTATCACGAAGAGAGACATGCCTTTTGCTAGGACTATTAATTCTAATGGCAGGGACTTGACATGTATGGGTTTGACCCAATCACCTTGTTGTGGTTCTTTTTTATAAATGACTTGCTCTTAGGCTGCAAATTCTATGGGACAAGAACTGTTTGAGAGTCTTCACTGTTTGCAGAGCCTAGCAATAAGCAATACAAATAATCACAATTTCGCCTAAATCTGTGTGGTTATAAATAAAGGTGGTAGTTGGGTCATTCTGTCCCAGCAACCATTATTCTTCTTATCAGTGCTGATTTGAAACATTTTTGGCATTTCACTATTACTTCTTCTGTTTTCATTGGGAGTCATTTGTCTGGGAAAGATTTCTTGAGTGGATTTGGCAGCAGGCTTGACTACTGGGAAGTGGGAATGACTTTTTTTCCTATCAGGGAGATAAAGTGACAGAACAGTTTGATTTTGCATCATCTCAATTTTGTGGGACCATGGCTTGGAAGTGCAGCATTCAGGCAACCTTTCACGGCAAGTCAGGAAACTGGAAGGTACTCTATCTCTCTCTCAAGGTGCCCTTTCACTTTCTCAGGTGCCTGAGAAATGAAATAGGTCTTCTAACTTTGTGTCAGGTATTAAGGTATCCTTGGCAGCTGGGATGATTAAAATTCAGTGTCCATGCCTGCCTTCTGACTTTGGCCTTTTTTCTTTATAACTTGACATGCTGGACCATGACTCAGATTGAGTCTGAAGTATAACTTTAGATTGTTTTACTTCAACCCTTTTGCCCCACTGCAGAAACATTTAACATGATTCAATGCAATGACTATTTTAGTTCCGAATTTGAAGGTCTGTCCTGCAGCACTCTGGAAAAGAAGTCTCTGTAGTGCTTTCCTGACTTCAAAGTGTATCCAACAGCAACAGCAAAAAGTACCCAAGGAAGAAGGACATTTTTATATTTGTCTGTCTGTCGAGACAAATCTCCTTCCTCGAAGCACACAGAGTCAAAGGTCAGAGGATCTGTGTACATTTTAAAAGGTGTTGAAAATGCCTATGATGTCACTGCATGAGTGGGATGCATTTTTCTGTGATAACATGCTGTGGGTCATGCTGCACTGTTACACTCTCGTAGACGTGTGTTCTTTTCTTTGTGATATAAACTGTTATTTCCTATCTTGTCCTTTGTCACTCTGATTACCATGTAGGCCAGCAGAGGCAGGTGGGAGGCTAAGTGTATAGTTAGATAATAACAAAATGTTCTTTCTAATTTTATAGTGCGTTCAGACTTTCTCTGGTGACGGAAACATGGCGATGAATCAATTATTTTGTTCCCTTCCTGTTTTGCACTGTTACTCATGTCTGTTTCTAAACAGACATGGCCAGAGATGGACTTGGAGCTCTTCTCCTTTTTCCTGGACCTAACATTCCTGAATTTTGGGCATATTAAAAATCAAAGCTGCATTTAAGTATGATCAACAAACCCTATCTTTACAAAAGGTCAAATAAAGCCAAACCTTAAACTGGAACTGTGCAAACCACTGATATTGGCAAGGATGGAGGAAGATGAGAAAAGCTGCCTGAGGTCCTCTAGCTGAGGACGTGGATCCCATAGTGGACACAGGCAGATTGCATCTTGAAATCCAGATTCATATTCTACGGTGCTTATCTTATGCTTCCCATAAGTGGAAGTTTTAAAGAGCAAAAAGATACTACTTGGCTATTTAGACCACACGTTTCTTTAGTTTCTTGGCTATTATTAAACTAAATGCTAACAGTGATTTTATTAGCTGCAAAGAACCCTCACATCTTCCGAGTCAATCCAGAGAAAAGCTAGACTTCTGCACACATAGGCTGTTGGTTTTTGTGCTGTCAATAGCTCTGTAAATTCGCTTAGCTCCGCTCACCTCTGTGACAGGTTTAACAGCAGCTTCATAGTGACTCAGTACTGGAAGTAAAATAACAGTGATGTCAGACTGTCTGTCTTCTTTTGTTTTTGTTTTTGTTTATTTTTTTAATTTCGTGACCTTAAAGTTCTCTCAGAATAACATTTGCTTTGATTTAAACTGTGAGTAAAAAGTAAAAGGTTAATGCATTATCAGCTTGGTCTACTGCTTATGCTAAGTTTTTCAGGTTTCCTGCTTCTTACAAGATTAACCAGAAAGGAATGAATGGAAACACCACAGCTAAATAGATGACAGTGTTAATCATTTTGCTTTTTTCTTTGTTATGTTTCACAATTTCTATTCATTTTAAGAGATGACCGAAAAACCATACACATATACATGCTTAAGGCATGAGGCTGGCCTGTGATTTGGAAACTCATTCAATTGCTTGCTCTGAAACACACTTCTTGTATGACCTTCGGCTCTTGTAAAATGAAGATAATAGCACTCTGTAGCTCACAGTATAAGTACATCAAATATTTTGAGGTGCTTTAATGGATGGGGACTAGATGGGTAATGAGGGTAAACAGGCAGGTGAATCTTTTTCTAAGGAAAAAGTAACTCTTTAAAAGCATTGAGGTGATCACCTGATAAATCAGTAAACAGGTTCAGATTTTCAAATTCATGTAAAGAAATTAGGAGCACAATTCCATCAAAAGACAATAGGATTTAAGTTCTCAAACCCTGTAGGAAATATCTGTTCCTTTCTTCTTTTATCCCTACAAAATGTGAAAGATGGTTTTTTTACACTGTAAAAATGATTGTCAAGATTTAGAAAGAGTTTAATACAATTCCAGTTTCCTCAAGCAAAATTTTCTTTACAGTAAAATTCTTCATTGGATGAATGTGCAGCATGGAATATATAAGTCAGTTTATTCTTTTCTCCAAGTACTAAACAGCAAAGTTTGGAGTACCACAAGAGACTAATGAAAAGCAGATTGCATAAAAATGAGATCGCAAATGCAGAAGCGTAAAACAAATGATACAATATACTGCAGAAATATGATTTGTTTTAGAGACAATTTTATTTGAAGCAGTTCTGTTAGTACTTTTAATTGACTAAGTATGGCCTTAGCATATTTGTCAGTAGGAAAGAAAAAAAAAAAAGCTTGTTTTCATGGTATCTAGGTGAACAAGGTCAAACCAAAGCATGAAATAAGATAACACCAAACCTAGTGTAAATATGAGAACACTTTAGAGTCTAGTTGAAATATTATAATGACTTTTCCAACACTATCCACTCTCATAAAAAGCCTAAATATTTGTTTGCTGTCTTTAAGGATATAAATTGTTTAGAATAAAACCAAGAAATTGTCCATAATAAAGCCAAGAAATTGCAGTTTTAAGAATCACTAATATTTATTTTTAAAAAAAACAATCCAGCTTCTCTTTCTTGGAAAGAAAAAGTGTTGTTTATTTCACATCCTTCTAATTTTTTACTAAACAGTGCTGTTGCTGATACAATTGCACGATTTGCATATTGTTATTAACAAATAGAATAAAATAGGAGATGATGTTTCTTAAAATTTATTATTGAGTCCTGTTGTCTATTAGGATGGCAGCTGAATTGCAAAGCATGACAACATGCAGTACTGTCCTTCATTACCAGTGTGCTGGCTCTGATGATGCTAACTCCAAGAGATGCTTCAGAGAAAGGACTAACTCCTTCTTTGTAACATGGCTAACGTTACTATATAATATATCATAGTGAGAAGAAAGTCTTTTGGATCCGGGCAATTAGTTTATTCTCTGAAGTATTAAGATGGATAGTTACTATAATTGCTATCTATCTCAGCTATGGCAGTTGCAGATGATGTTCTTTATATGTTGGAGCCTTTTAAAAACCTTCCTAAGCTATTTGCCTCAAGTATTTTCTATTTTCTATCCGTTACCTTGTGTTTTCATAAAGTACCTCTTGTCCTTCAAAATAGGAAGGCTCAGTTGGCCCTCTCTGTTCTCCTCATTATGTTATATAACTTCCCCATATCTTTTTAGGCTTTCTTTCCCCAAACTCAATAATTAGTCTTTTAAATCTTGTTTTAAATGAAAAACATGCCTCCTTCTTCTCTGCTCATCATCACACAGTCACATTTTGCTTTTCTTATTTTCAGCTTGGTTTCCTAAGGCTTGCATTTGGGCTTTCTTTCTCTGAAGTTGTATATATACCTTATTTGTCAATGGCATTCAATTCACTGACCAGTTTTATCCAGATTTCACAGCAGGGCAGAGGTCTTGAAGACAATTAGCTTCCTACAAAAATATCATTTAAACAAATGTCTGAGAAAATCTAGCAATGTGACCTCCCTTAGCAGATATCAGCGAACTACACCTGACTGATAGGGCTTGAGAGGGCCCTCGTCATGTGGAAATCTTCTTTCAAAGGAGCTTGGATCTTTGGTATTGGAGACTGTTATCAGGAGCTCATGAAAGTAGCTGTTTTTAATGAGGGGACTAATTCAGAAAGAATGTAGAACTGTAAATGTGTACTGGAAAAATACTTGTATTTTCCCTCTTCTTCACCTTAAATATCTTGCAGAGTTTTGTCTTTTACCTCTCCGCTGGGCAGTAAGGGGCCAAATCCACTTATTGAGTGGTTCCTTGTGAATTTCCTTCATCTGCCACAATGGAGCGAACTGTAGCAGCTCTACCTGGCTCGACATGGCCTTCTTGCCTCTAAACAGAGGGCAGGTCTTGGGGGCAGAGGAGACCCCTGCAGTGCAATGCAGCAACAGTGGCAGCCGCAAGGAATTCACAGCAGTGCAGGCACCAATCGACATTGTGCTGGCTACTGAATTTGCTTTGGGTTAGTGCCAGAATCAGAATCCTGCTAACAGTCATATAAAACCTCACGGTTGCAACAGGACAGTACTGGAGCTGCAGAGGCACTGTACTATGAAATGAGTGTATGCTTAACGTGTAAGTGGCAGGAGGTGTTCCTACAACAACACAAAGAGAAAGAACGGGAAAAAAACCCTCTTGAACAAATGAGTGCTACCTCATTAGCATAGATTCATTTTAGATTAAATCAGATCATGTTTTTTATTTTTACACTTGACATATTCTATTCTATTAATTCTATAACAATAATAATTTTGTTCTATGAGTGGAGAAGAGTAAGAAGGGGTCAGAGTCATCTATGTTCAATGACAGTAACAAGAGAAATACTAGAGAAAGTCAAAGAGAGTAATAATGGTCTGTGTATTGCCTAGACACATGCTTATGGAATATTTTGCACTTCTTATTTATTCTTTTCACCTTCTGTCTATTATTCTTAGTACTGTGAAATTTCAGCTTATGGAACTATCCTTGATTATTCAGGGTAACGGCTACACCTTTCAATTTTGTTAACCTTCTACAAGAGATGATTCTAGTACTAATGATGCAAGGTCAGATTCTGTGAAACTGGATAATCCTTACTCATGTGAGCAGTCTCGTTGAAAGGAATTTTTCTAATAACTGCCTATTCGAGTACTTTTCGCTTTGTATAAAAATAAATTACTTTGCTTGCTTAGTCTTGTTTTCATACAAATTCCTTCTAACTGCATGTACTGTTTGATCCGTAATTTGAGGTGTATCTAGAGATACTAAACCCCACCAAACAAGCTGTTCACAGGAAAGAAGATGCTATTTTCATACAATTGTAAAAAAGTGCTTATTTCCACTTGAAACATGCAAACTGCTTTCACCTTTCCAGTCACCAATACTTATTAGGTGACACGTTATCAGTTACTAAGGTAACATGGATCAGGAAGCATATTTACATATCTTTCACGGCCAAAAGGTTTTAGTATAGTTAGTAGATGTTAGTAGATGTTATATTAACCTAAAACTTTTACAGTGCATAATAGAAAACAATCAGAATTATGTTTTTGAATATTTACTATTAATTATACATAACAATACACCTTTGATTCCAATGACATCAGCTGCAATGAGGACTTGCAGTATAGAATATATTTTAAACTGCTCCACTCATTCTTATACATTTATCATTAATTTTTCTGTAACATTAAATGCCTATTGGAAGACACATAATTCTTACCTGCAAAACTGATATAGGTGAGCATTCAGTTCCTACTGTGCAAAGTTTGCCTGATGGGGCATTCAGTTCATAAGGTGGTGACCCTCCCCAAATGTCGAGGACTTTAAGATTGGCCTGGCTGCCTGAGCAATGGGCACAGCAGAGCTGCCAGCCATGGTGCCAAGTCACCATTGTGCAGGTGATGTATTAGTGGCAAGGCCTCTACTGAATTCCTCGAGGAACTCAATCCTACCAGCCTGCTTGAGCAGATGAGAATGGCCCAGCTAGGAAAGAGAAGACCTGTCGACTTCTCTAGCAGGGAACTGAATCAATTTTCAGCATTTTTTTTTAATTTTAAGGCCTCCAGTAAATATCATACCTTACTTATGCAGATGATTGAAGTAGCATTCAGATGAGGAACCATTAGAAGGACTATAACCAAGAGTACAATTTAGATATTCCTAACGGGAAGTAATATTCACAGGGATAAATATAGTTATCATGTCAACATCTTAACAGGACTGGAAGAATCAGAGATATTTCTCTTTGGAAAAAAATTTCAGGGACATACATGCAAATAAAACAGTGTTTCCACAACTGGAGGAAATTGAACGTAGGCTTTTTTTCCATAAACCAAACAACTTAGGGGATAAAGCCATCATTGAGCAGCAAATTTCTTTGGATCTATTTCCATGACTTTGTCCTCATTTACTGTAATTTTGTAGAGACAAATGCCCTGCTGCTAAATTGCCATTGCTGTTGTATAATTAGTGCAACTGCGAATGACTCTGTCAAGGAAGTGCTTCATAGCATAAGATTCTGAGCATCTTCTGCACACATATAGCTATCTATATGGAGTTCAAGAGACACACATTCTTGAAGCTTTCCTATAAACAAGAAAATCCTTTGTTTGAAACCAGTACTAAATCAATTAGAAACATTCAGATCTATTAGGATGTTCTATTTCAAAATGTGCTTTTGTTCTTTTTTGAAATGCATGAAATCATTGTAAGAATTGCATAGAATTCTATTTTACAATGTTTTAAATATTTTTATTCCAGATATTTTGCCTCAGAAATAAATATATTCTAAAAGAGGATGTGAACTAAGCAGTTTGAAGTTTTTGGACATTAACATTTACTTTCACCAGATACCTTGTGTGAAAACTCCAGACTGCCTTGTTCATAATCAAGATTTTTCAGTGTAAAATCATTATTGGCTGCCTAACGTAGTAAAAACATACTTTTCCCTCTCCTGAAGGAAAAGATAGCTTTTCTTCTAGCAAATATACAGCCTCAGCCTTTATGGCTGGGACCTTCTGTGCACGTGGAAAATATCTTGCACAATGGGATACAATTTCAGTCGAGGCTTTTGGTGCTTCTGAAATATTCAGTACTTTTAAGTAAAAATATGACCAATTCAGGGTAGTCAAGACATGGAGTAATGTGATGAACAAAAAGACCTACAGACCCAGGCATTATGTTGCATTTGCCAATACCATTGCAAATCTCTCACTCTCTTTTTCTCATATACATTGGTAAGTATAACTTCACAGCAACTAGGAAGGTTCCTATTGCAAGGTCTTACTCTAAACAAATGATTTAAAAAGTATAACATTAGAGACTGTTAAGAAGAGATTAAACAGAGATTAAACATCATTAGAAAATCATTTGGCAAGTAACCCTTCCATTTCATAATCTCTCATAATGCTTTGTTTCATATTATGGATATTGTATCAGCAGAAAAAGGATTTCCCTCCTCTCTCTAGTGCTCCCTTCACCTTTTCTACTCATGCCTACAAAAAGGGAGGTTTTAAGAGTTTTGAAACATCTGAGTCGAAAAAAATTATTGCTCTACCAGACAACTGATCTAATCCTGATCAAGTAATTTAATCCAGCTAATTCTCAAACTATCTACAAAATTTAGTTGATATGCCTTTTAAATCTTTTTTCTCATATATTTTTTCTTGTCTCTCTGCAAGCGCTTTAGAAAAATTCTTCACATGTATTGTTTAAGACTTTGTAGTAAATTAAAATAATTGTGAAAATTGCTGATGTTAGCAGAACAGAATCTGCTCCCCAAAATATGTGTACAGATAGTAACAAAAATTTCAACTTTGCAGTAAAAAATGAATTAGTAAAGGCTTAAATTGTAGATTCAGTTGATTGTGGGATTTTCAATATTTATATTGTTTTATTATGATAGCTGAAAAGATGCCCAGTTAGTTAATTAAAAAATACTGTTTTTTATGATCAGTACTAGAACTAGTCAGAAACGAGAGTAGCTTTCTTTCAGAATATTCTGAAATGTACTTGAATCTCAAACTCTGCTAGAAGTGAAATTATTAAATATTTTGTTTTAGAAATATACAATTACAGTGTATGGTAGCTTGTTACTGAGGAGGCTTAAACTGAAAATATGTGAACTTTTTTTTTGCATTAATGGCAGAAAATAAATACCTTAAAAATAAAACAAGACATCTAGGTGCCATCAATGAAACTAAACAAATACACCTCATTCTGAACTGAATCCAACCTGTGGCTGCACAGAAAATGTGTTGCAGTGCAGTTTGGCCTGTCGGTAGCCCTGTGGACAACTACTGCAACCAATGGACTTTTATGTTTTGTGAGAGGAGGCAAAGTCTGGGACCCTCTGTGGAGCAAAGCTCAGATGTTGTGCTTAGTAACACCTGAGCGCCACTGCTGATGGTGGGTATAGCTGTCTAATAGCATATGGGATTTTTCCCTCTAAAGTTCATACTCTGACACTGGTGGGAACGTTAGGGGATGGAGTATGTGGTGAATCACACTCAGCTGGGAGGCTGTAAATGCAGAAGCTGAATACATGCATCCTGCAGAGGTGATAGGTATTCCTTATTTGGTTCCCCTGTGAACTGTGTTTTGATAAAAAGAAACACCTGTGATTCACACAGCCACACACTGTTTCCTTTCAATATTTTGGGGCTTTCAGTGGGCAGTGACAGGAGCCTGAATCATGGAGTAGTTTTTGGGACAAGCCTGACAGTCCTTGATTATGCGTGACTGGTGAGCAGTGGTCAGGCCCACTCATGCCCTGCCTGCTCCCAGCCAAGCTGTGAGTGGATCCTGAGCTGGAAGGGTGCACCGGGGCCTGCCGGTACCTCATCCTTTCTGCTTCTTGTTGTGGAGCTGGCTATGTATCACTGTGTACGCTGGGTTGTATAGCACACACCCAAGTTCAGATACCTGTTCTCTAGGGGACTGAAGCGTTCTCTCTCCGTTAACAAAAAAAAAAAAAAAACAAAACAGCTAGAGTGCTCGGGCGCATGGTTTCGCTAATGAAGTGTAATAGTATATTTTAATACTCTTGGTTCTGTAGCAGTAGCTAGTGTCAGACAAACAGCTCTAGTGTCCTACATGCCAGTGAACGTCCTTCTGGCTTATCCTCAGGAATCATTTTTGGAGATGGGTGTATTGTTACATAAGGTACTGAGCACAAAACTCACGTCTGAAATTTGCTCTCCAAGCAATGTTCTCATGAATTAAGAAAACATATCTTCTCTGGAGAATCTGAGCACATCCAGAAATGACTTCCACTCTTACTACTTCTGTGAGTGCAGTTATATCTATGTTTTGACTTTTAACTCTTGTATAATTATATTAAATATAGAATCTGTTGAAATTCAGCTGTGGTTACAGCAGAAAGGATACTACTTTTTCCTGTCTACCTATATACTGTTTCACACATGTTGCCAAACAGAAATTATGAGTGTTCAGCGTAGGAATCGCTGAGAGAAATTGTATGGCACATGTTATGTAAGAGCTTACTCTAGAAGATCATAATAGTTCATTTTAGCTTCCATGGATAAATGAAGCTATTACTTACAGGTGTAGCTGTTGATAAGGCTGCCTTATACCTTCCGTTATTAGCTGTTTTTCAATAAATGTCAACAGTTTCATGTTGGATATCTTCTCCCTGAAGAATTTACTATTAGATTTTTCAGTGTCATTATAAAAGTCACTAGCACTTTCCAAGGAGTAAGGAAGAGAAAAAAACTTACTGTTTTGCCATATTAAAATAATTTTGCAACAGTTCACTTAAGAATTATTGCTTGTGTCTCGGAACACACACTTGAAAGAGCTGGAGGGCAGCTCTGCTGTCAAAGATCTGTCTGCCATGGATAATGTGCCCTAATTTGGCCAAATCTTAAAAAAAAAAAAAAGTATGGGTGTTTCAAAGACCTAAGTTAGCCAAATTGACTTCATTAGAAATGTTTCTGGAAATGAAGTTTTTTTTGAGGTTCCCTTTGCGCATGGCATACTCCAGTGTTCTGCAGCTGCTATACACTGGCTAATCTATGCACAAGTGGTTGAACTGCCTGGAGATTTGGTTCAGCCTTTTCTGATAGTGCTTGCCTCTGGATTTAAACACCCCTCTGGCCTAGATAACAAAACTGAAAAGAGGAAGCATATCTGTCTCCATTATGCAGTGATCCTTCTCCCTACCAGGACTAAAAATATAAGAAGGAAAAGAAAGAGGAAGCCTTCCAGCAGTTTCTAATTCTGCAAAAAGACTTTGACTTTTACAAATAGCAAAAGAAAGCACTTAAGGTAAGGAACACTGGAAAGGCTGAAAGGTATGAAAAGGTAAACTAATATTCTTTCTTTTTCTTCTTGTCTTTTACCAGAAATATCACCAACCAAGAAGCGAAGTGCTTCTTGGTTGGTGATATTTCTCATCAGTCGCTATTGAAAGTGTATCAGGTAGTGAAGATACCCTTCAGCCTGCAAGAAGGATTGCAGTGACAATGACTGCTTTTGGGACACAAAGTAAAATTAACTTCTAGGTTATCCCCGTCAAGGACCATTAAGTCCTGAACTACGAGGGACACTGTGAACAAATCATATTTTAACCTCCCATGAGCACAAAAGCAGGCAGGTTCTTCTCCTTCCCCCAACAAATCTGACCTTCGCTGAAATTTATGTGAAAATGAAATAAGAAAAGAAGGCTGTAGCCCTGCCAAACTCTGATGATGTGACTCATTTTAATTACTGGTATTTGGAAATTAAATGGCCTGAATTTCATTTGGCAATTTGTTTCAGGAAGAATGATTTAGGTAAGCTCCAGAGTTGCAGCACCTTTTACAGCAGGTATGAAGCAAGGCATTCATTTTTCTTTTAACAGAATGTCCTTGCAAGCATAATAACAATTAGGAAACTAGGTCTTTACATCAGAATCTCCTGCTCACTCTGACATTACCTTCTTGGGCTACTTCATCACTTCTCATTTTCTCAACAAGTTTCTCAAATACTAGTTTCAGTAAATTGACTTTGAATAACAGTAGAGGTGCATTATTTCTTTAAAAGCAGAACATGTAAGAGGCACAGACAGCTAGAATAGAGATATTGTTAATGTAGGCTTCTTAATTAATTGAACTTCTCGCCCTTTGAATGCTTTCCCCTTAGTAGCTGTGTTAAGTCAGAATATCCACTACACCAAAACAGTAATTCTTCATCCAACGTATAGAAGAGTTGAGGAAACAAGAGCTGTCTTCTCAGAGCAGTGATAGGTTTTCTAGCTATTGCTTTTTTGCATAGTTCTTCGAACAGATACAAAAGGAGGGAGAAAGAAGCAGAGCAACGAATACTAGCAACAGGAACACTACCAAAACCTCCTTATAGAAATCACTATATATGTATCCATATTTCAGCTATACTGGCTGTACTTTGAGAGAGTGACTATTTTCATACATTTAGGCTGTCTTTAAATGAGCATCATCCTCAGTTCCATAAAGCTTAAAATGCCTTTTTTTTTAAATGTTCTTCAATACTCTTAAACCATTTCAGGTTAAATTCTAAAGTAGGCTCTATCAGAGTTGCACCCGTTCAAGTAGAAACAGTGGAAGAGTATGCATCGCACATTGTTCCAGCAGGTTGCAGGAACCTGAAGCATCTCCCTTTAAGATGGTTTTTGTCTATACATTTTAAAGATATTTTACGCAGTAGTGACTGGCTCAGATATGTGCTCCTTTCACTGTTCTATCTTCATAGTTGGGTTTGAGAAATTGGAGTTGTACTTTTGAGCAACAGTAGCTCAGACTGCAGTTGAAAATGGGACAACTACGGACAACTATTGATTAGAAAAGTATTAACACACACATTCTTTTATTTTGTGTAAGCGACATTTCTGTCATTATTGTTTTGTTGGGAGATCTGCCTATGGTGTAGGGATTTGAAGGCTGACACTACGGGGCTACATTAAAAATGCTAATGCTACGGTTCCCATATTTTTGCTACAGAAGACTCCACCAGGGAAGTATACAGCGTCAGATCGCAGTTATCAAGTCGTCCAGTAATTATATATCAGAATTCTAAGAGAGTCTAGATCTATTGATGGTACAGTTACCAGAGGAATGGCTGAAAAACAAATTATACAGGAAGGATTTGCAATACATACAGATTAAGGGAAGGGGCTAACAGCTGTACTCTGAAATGAGCAAAACTTCAAAACAAGGATTCAGAAAATATATAACATGCCATATTTAACTGAATTATTCCTGTTCACTTCATTTGCCTAATATCACAAAAGTTATTGGAGAAGAAGATTGGAATGGGAAGAGGTGGGGAAGAGATAGATATTGCAACAGCGTTTGCAACTACTTCACCTGAGTGCTGAATTTAAAATAACTTTAGAAGTTACTTTCTTGTCTGTGAAATGAAAGTTAGGAAACTGAGCAGCAAAAATATCTTGCAACAGTTTCTGAGAGACAAAAGATATCTCATTTTCTCTAGAATCGTTATTTGCAGCACTATCACTATGTTCACATTCCCATTTCCTCATTTTTGGAGGGCTGACATTTTCCTGATGTACAATGAGAATTTCTGGTAGGGCTAAGAAGCATGTAGATATTCCAAGGGAATGAGGTAAGGCTGCTGTCATGGCAGATCTTACGTTGTGTTTATGGCTGTCCACCCTATGTGTGTGAGTGCTTGGTCTTCTCCCCATCAGTACTAGCCAATGCGGGGGGGGGAAAAAAAAGAGAGGAGGACATTACTTCATAGTCCCTTGGGAGGGAGACGGAGTAAGCAGGAGCTTAATTTCCTGTATACAATGGGTAGGTTAATCATTTTTCTTCATGGCTCTGCTTTGGCAACTATATGCTCCATTGGTTCATATTTTATTTGTATTCTTTGGCAGGAAGAATTTGATATCCAGTTTTAAGTTGAGCCTATAGTTTGGAAAAGGAGTACTGAGTACTAAGTCTGATGACTTCGTTCAGCTACACATTCGTTACTGTCAGTGGTCTTGTGATGCATTCACTTGTCCTCTAAAGCTGCAGCTCAGCTCTCAAAATGAATTCCCACAGAATTCACAAAAAGCCGCTAACACAGTATCAGCGGAGATTTCCCCTTTGGTGACTTATAGATTAGGGTGTCCCATTAAAATCATGCCACTCTGTATCCTATCACTGAAAATGTCAAAAGACTGATTAACTCAGCTTTTTCCCACATTTTCTGTTGACTGTTTAAGAACATCTAATTCAGCTCTTTTAATGCAAGTTGTATCAGGAAGAAAAGGCAGGGAGGGGGACTGGCCTCTGTTTATTGACACAGTGCTGTGATGAGATATAGCCTGTCAATTTTGGGTGCGTACTTATATGGCCGTTCTGATGACATGCACATGAAAAGAATGATTTTTCATATGAGGTAATCACCTTGAATTATTCAAAGTGCAGCTTCTCCCTTCCATATCTATCATATATTATTGCTGGGCCAGATAAGTGGGTGCTAGATGGTGGAGACATATTTCAGTCCAAAGTGGGCTTTTAAATATGAATTATAAACCCCTAAAAATAAAATAGGGGTTTATCACGAGACCTTCAGCCACAGAAACACTAGTAAGCATAATTAATATTGAACTCAAGAATGGCCAGTCTACTGCAATCTCCCACTGGAGAAGGAAATTACATGAATTTGAATGCCCACATAATGAAGAAAAAGAGATCTATTATAGCCTCTTTCTGGTTCCATTATCTTCACCTCAAATCTCTATCAACTACCACAGCGATATCTAGGCAAGGAATATGATAGTCATACACATGGTTGCTTCACAAATTCTGAAATAAATACATTCTGTGCTCAAGTTACGAATCTTAGTGAAATACCAGCCTGCAGTTAACAGTCAAAAAAGATACTAGCACCAGAAACTAATGAAAGGTTAACATCAAGGATGAAATAACAATATAATAATGTAATAATAGGGATTATTCCACCTATGCTGTAGCTTTATGGAGGGATAAAAATGGCCTGACCTTGCCACTCAAGCTGCAAGGACCCTGATTAGACAAGCCTGAGAGCAGGAAACAGGAGAAGTGTTCTTAAGATCAGGCTGAATCATAGCTCTTTGGAAAAAAAGCACTTTTAACAAGGAAGAGCTCTGTATAGCAGCAGGATTAATAAAAGAAGAGACTCTATTGTTTGGTAACAGTGAAACACTGAACATCAAACCTACCTTGATCCTCATCCATGGATTCCTGAACAGTGGATTTCACTCAGACTTGACCCATCAAAACACAGCTTAGAGTTTCTCACATGCCTTACACCAGTACTCATGTCTATAATTCTATGTGTACTGCCACATACATTGCTCACAAAAGACAGAGACAACATTTTGCCATATTTCTAAATAATCTAAAGCTAAGCTAAAGTTTACTGTTAGCAGTTTTTAAGCTAACTGTAAGTCTTTATTACCATTATCACATATTAGCACAGACTAATTGAAATGTCTGTCTAAAAATGTGCATAATTTTTCTTTAAAAAAACACACACACAAAATATGAAATATTTACATTTAAATGTACCTACATTTTTGCCCTCTTTCCTTCTAAACATCCTTTAAAAATGAAGCCAGACTGCTGTGCGTGCGTGCTGCTGTGTGGAGGGGAGAGTAAAACTTGCTATTTGGCTAAAGTGATAAAACACAAAATGTTTTCAGATTGTTAAAAAAAAAAAAAATCGACCTCTTCTAACTCCTGCAGTTTCCATACTACATGGTGTATTTGGTGCAGCTGTTCTTCAGTTTCACATATTTGTCTACTTTAAGCTTCCTTCATCCTTTTTTCTTTAGCTATCATTAATATTTTTTGTGGCCACCACAAACAAAGGATTGACCTCACTGTACCATATAAAACTGCATGGAAATTCTTGTGTATTTTTTTTGCTGCTGTTGCTAGCTACGAAACTTTCAGAAGTACAGATACTTTCTCCATATCCTTTTAATAGAGAAAGGGCAAGGTTTACAGGGAAATCACAGAATCACAGAATGGTTGAGGTTGGAAGGGACCTCTGGAGATCATCTAGTCCAGCCCCCCTCCTCATCCAGGGACCTCTGGAGCATATTGCCCAGCATCGCATCCAGACGGGTTTTGAATATCTCCAGGGAAAGAGACTCCACTACCTCTCCGGGCAACCTGTCCCAGTGCTCTGTCACCCTCACAATAAAGAAGTTTTTCCTCAGGTTCAGATGGAACTGCCTGTGGTTCAGTTCGTGCCCGTTGCCTCTTGTCCTATCACTGGGCACCACGGAGAAGAGACTGGCCCCATCCTCCTGACACCCCCCCTTCACATACTTGTACACATTGATGAGATCACCTCTCCGTCTTCTCTTCTCCAGGCTAAACAGGCCCAGCTCTCGCAGCCTTTCTTCATAGGCTTACATGCACTTCATGCACTTGCCTTTGTGGAACTTCAGGAGGTTCCTCTCCGCCCAGCTCTCCAGCATGTCCAGGTCCCTGTGACTGGCAGCACAGTCTTCTGGTGTGTCAGCCACTCCTCACAGTTTAGTATCATCAGCAAACTTGCTGAGAGTGCACTCTATCCATTCATCCAGGTCATTGATGAATATGTTGAACAAGACTGGAGCTGTGCTGACTACTCCTGACTATCTTCTTGTCCGCCATATGCTTAGAGATGACCTCCAGGAGGAGCTGTTCCATCACCTTTCCAGGGATGGGGGTGAGGCTGACAGGCCTGGAGTTTCTCCTTCTTGCCCTTTTTAAAGACTGGGGTGACATTGGCTTTTTTCTAGTCCTCAGGCACCTCACCTGATTTCCAGGACCTTTCCAAGATGATAGAGAGTGGCCCAGCAATAACATCCGCCAACTCCCTCAGCACTCGTGGGTGCATCCCATCGGGGCTCATGGATTTATGGATGTCAAGTTTTTGCAAATGATCTCCAACCCGATCCTCCTCCACCAAGGGAGAGTCTTCCTTTCTCCAGCCTTCCTCTCTTGTCCCCAGGGTCTGGAATTCCTCAGGACTGGCCTTAGCAGTGAAGACTGAAACAAAGGCAGCATTCAGTAACTCTGCCTTCTCTGTATCCTTTGTTACCAGGGCACCCGCCCCGTTCAGCAGCGGGCCCACATTTTCCCTAGTCTCCCTCTTGCTATTGAGGTATTTGAAGAAGGCCTTCTTGTTGTCCTTGGCATCCCTTGCCAGATTTAATTCCAGCTGGGCCTCAGCCTTCCTTGTTGCATCCCTGCACGCTCTGACAACGTCCCTATATTCCTCCCAAGTGGCCTGTCCCCTTTTCCACATTCTGTACACTTCCTTCTTCTGTCTGAGTTTTACCAGTAGTTCTTTGCTCATCCTTGCAGGTCTCCTGCCCGCTTTGCTGGACTTCTTCCTCAGAGGGATGCACTGATCCTGAGCCTGGAGGAAGTGATGCTTGAATATTAACCAGCTCTCTTGGACTCCTCTTCCTTCTAGGGCCCTACCCCAGGAGATTCCTCCAAGCAGGTCCCTGAAAAGGCCAAAGTTAGCTCTCCTGAAGTCCAGCGTTGCAATCCTACTCATTGCCCTGCTCCCTCCTCGTAGGATCCTGAACTATACCATCCCATGGTCACTGCAGCCAAGGCTGCCCCTTCACGTCTCCAACCAGACCTTCTTTGTTTGTTAGTACAAGGTCTAGCAGCACACCTCTCCTTGTTGGCGTCTCCACCACCTGGGTCAAGAAATTATCATCAATGCTCTGCAGGAACCTCTTTGACTGTTTGTGCCTAGCTGTGCTGTCTTCCCAGCTGATGTCAGGGTGGCTGAAGTCTCCCATGAGAACCAGGGCCTGTGATCGTGAGGCTACTTCCAGCTGTCTGTAGAAGGCCTCATCGACTTCCTCTTCCTGATCAGGTGGCCTGTTCATCAATGTGTCATCTTTCACTAGAACAGCTGGAAAAAGTATATGGATTTTCAGAAATAGAAGCCTTCTCAAATGTAACATAACTACAAAAAATGTGCTTAGATCATTACAGCTGCAACAACATTACAGCTACAGAATGGCAAACATTGAAATGCAAGAGTATACAGCATAAAGAACAAAGGTGTTGAATTAAACTTCTTATTACAGAAAGACATTTTCTCTATTTATATTATACTGGTTGACAGAAAAGTGTGCCTTTTTGTATGACTTTTTCTCTTTCTAAGGACTTTTCCCTGCTTTTATGCATCATGGCTATAACAGTGCTATTACTTTTTGTAGCACAGGTAGTCTTGAATACAGCCTTCACCTCGACTAAGCTTCATTTCTTTGTTCCTCCTGTTTTTCTAAATTATATACCTCTTACTATACCAGTAACTTGGTAATGTGTTACCGCTATTTCATCTTGATAAAGCATCTAATTTTTTTCCTTTTCTTTAAGCCTCCAGCACTCAAATACATAAAGGCTGAAGTTCAAATTTTAGTATAGTTTGGTACAGTGCCTTTTTATCAGACAAACATAACGGCTATAGAAATGTGCAACTATATTATTACTACAATACTTCCTATTTATCCATGAATATACTGAAATCTCTGCAGGTCCCTGCAGAAGCCTGAATGTCCGAGAGTGATTTTGAAATGTTTCAGAACTCCACTCAGCAGATTCTTCCTTGCCCCAGGGAGGGAGAGGGGCTGGGGAAAGGACTTTCATGTTGTAGATCTATTTTACTTCCTAAAATGTCTCGAAAGTTTTGTTCTTAAAAAATATTAATATGCCACTTGTGCTTTATTACGTTAGGATGCTTTACTGTGGGTCTTAGAAACACATGAAGAAGAAAAGTCAAATAGATGCTCCTGTCCATCAGCCATTTCATATCAAAGTGAAGCAACTCCATCAAAATCAGAAGCTTCCCTTACTCTGGCAGTTAACATGAACACTGAAATCTCAGCCAATGTAAAACTTCTATAGCGATCAGAAATTTCATCAGTCTTTGCAGTTGTAATAATATGGCCACCAAGTTCCCAGAACTGCCACTCTGCAATACCTTCCTTAACGTCAGTAGCAAATTGAGTTTGTACAGTTTGAGGGCTTACCATACAGAGGAAGATGCTGCTTCAGATGCTCTACCATAAGATAATTCAACAAAAAACTTTTCATAACAGTTTCTATAAATCTCCTCTGGATGAGAAAATGTCTTTTTATCCTTTTTTAAAAGCAAAGTTTAAGCCTTTGTTAGAAAATAACAGATAGCATTTGTCAAATTAGCACACCAGAAACTTAAAAACCTCTGCTCCTCGATGATGCACATGAAGCAGTCAGTCATGGTCTGGTACTGTCACAGTTTGACTAGATCTGTGTGAATGAGGTTAGCGACTGCAGCAGTAGCTTACCTACCTGCTCAGTTGCCTCTGAGAAAGATCAGGTGTCACACCTCTGACCATCATGTCCTCCCCAGAGGCAGTACAAAGATGTAGGGAACAAAAATACTTGTGGCATGAGGGAATGGACAGCAGAACAGGAAATAAGAATAGAAGTTCCTACTGTAAGAGGGAAGGTTGAGAAAACGTAGGACAAGGAAGCACATACATGGCATGGCATAGTTTAGCAAAGGGGCTTCAGTTCTGATAGTGGAGGGGATATACAGGCTTTAACCTGGACATCTCAGGGTTGTGGAGTCTCTCTCCTCAGAGATACCTTTTGTTCTTTCAAGACCTGACCAGACAAAGCCCGGAACAACTTTGTCTGAACTCAGTGTTGACCCTGTTTTGAGCAGGAGGTTGGACTGGAGATGTCTCAAGCCTCCTTCCAGCCTGAATGATTTGAGGATTCAGTGATTGCTGCACATTGCTGCACATGTGCAGATCTACAGTGGATGTGCAGGAAAGAGCTGCAATGGGCCTGATATAGGTTGGATTGACTGTTAAACCTGATGTGTTAAAGCGTATGGAGCCCTATTGTCCTGCATTTAAAAGATCTTTTGGATTCCATTATCTCACCACAGTTGTCAAGATGGCAATGAAATTGCCTACACAGTTAGAAAGGAGATTATTGTGTTAATGATTATTGTGAAAATTGAAGATTCAACAAGTCTTTTATGTATACGAGATATACGACCTATAGAAGCAACAGAATACATACTCTTTCACTTAGAAATACACTTTTAGTATTATCTGTGATCTTAAAAAGATTCTGCTCTCAACTTCCTATCTTCCTCTGTTGCCTGAGTTCTTGCAGGTGCTGGACTAACAGGCCACCCTCAATCCTCAGAATTTCTCACAGACCGCCTTCTACTCCTCTGACATACACCTTCTTACTGATAACTTTGCAAATGCTATTACTCCATGAACCCAGCTATGGACTGTTTTTCAACTATAGCCTGCTTCTCTCTATTTTTTTTGCATTGATGCTACTGGTACTCTTTTTATCCAGGCTATGTTTTTTTTTTTTTTTTCTTGACACATTTTTGAGCTCCTGGCTACTTTTCAGTTTTCTCCACCTGATCCATTCCCTTCTCCACCAACCAGTGTGTTTGTTATTTTTCAGCATTTTTCAGTTTTCTTGTGTATTTCCTCCTCCTATTACATTTTTGTGATTTTGTAAGTCTAGGTTTGTTTAGCTTTCTTTCAAGAATTTTCTCTTTTTCTTCCACCTCTTCTCAGTAATTTTTCAATCACACCACGGTGTCAGAGAATCAGTTACATATAAGTGTCACAAATGTAAGAAAGCTGTTTAACTTGTCATCCTTCTGAAAGCATATTGCCACCTGTGAGAACATATTGTATAGACCATATATAGCTGCAATACAGTTCAAATTTTATCTTATTACAGGTAAGATACTATAGGCCCCAGCCTTGACTAGACCATTCATAATGAAATGTGACGGAGGAGATGGAGAACCCTGTCATCCTTGTACTCTATATTACACATTGCCATCCTGTCAAGTCAAATCTGATATAAATGAATCGCATTAATCAGAAAATGTGAATTTCTATTTGACAGCTAAAGGAGCATAACATCTTCAATTAGATTAGCTACCTAAAATTAGCTACTGACACAAGCAAGTATACATGGTCAATTTGCCTGACTGAAACTGAAAATCAAGTAAGACATTTTAGATAATATATAGCTCCGGAATGAATGCAAGGCTGTAACTCATAAAATGGGCCATGCTGACGTCACATGAAATCAAAATGAATTCAGCTATATGCTCAGTTTGGGGTCATTTGTTGGTGTATGATTTATAATATGTATTTTGACTTCAAACGCTTTGGGCTCTGTTCATCAATAATTCTCTGGTTAGAAAAGACAGTAGGAGCTGAACTCCATCTTACAGATGTATTCTTAAATCTTGTGCTGGTCTGGGATCCCAGCTATGAATAAATGATCACAGGCATGATAGGCCTTCTATTTCTGTCAGGTTGATACACAGTGGAAACATATTTTCCACAGTTTTATTAGGATGAAGTAAATGGAGCAAAGGCAAATAGGGAAAACATACTGAGTGGGCAAGCCTTGAAGATGCATGTAGGGAAGGGCATAATAGCCTTGGCCATAGGTGGTACGGAAGGAGGGTTTCTAGACTCACTTCTACCCTGAAATTGAGTCTAGAAGTTGCTGCACACCTCACAAGGGAGCGTGCGGGCTCGTGATCAGATGACTCCTTGTGGCTGCCAAGTATTCTTCAGAACCCTGCCCCTGGCAAGCCGCAGATGCATGTTTTCTTTTCAAAGGGACAACACCAGACCAGCTCTTGGTACCCCTGTATTCCATTGTTTTCAGCGATTAGACTATCCATAGCCATCTCCTGACTTCTTAGAGATGTGTAAATATGCTTCTCAAGGCTAAGTTAACTTTTAACACCAGTGTGGCGGAAAGCTACCCACTGGACCCTTGGCAAAGATTAGCAGCTATTTCTAACCTTCTTCACAGAGAACTAGAGTTGAATTCAGATCACCTCATTAGTTTTCCAGCCTTCTGAACTTTCAGAAACTAAAATAACAAATCTAAGGCCAAAAATCTCAACTAACATTTCCAGTTTTAAAAAAAATTCTGTCTTCCTTCCATAAAGACTAGAACTAAAATAATTATAGAAATAATAAATATCAACTACAAACCAAATAACAGCCTAGTAATTGCAGCATCAACTTCCTGCAGACGTGTGCAGACACATTTGTGTCTGACAGATGCGGACTCCTCTGTGCTACGGCTCCCTTTCCCAGTTCTATCACTTGTCAGGCTTCTTTCCCCTCCCCTTCAGGTATTGCTCATGGCCCACTCTTTTCCTCATCAAGCTTCTTAAAATCTCTCAATGTAATTATGTTTTACAGAGTGAATTTTCCCTGTAGTTAGCCTTTCTAATGTCAGCACCCCTTTTCATAGTGTAAATAACTTGTCATTTATCAACATCCTTTTAAAAGTGTACATATCAGAACTTGTCCCATGACTTTTCCAGAATAGTCTCCCTAATACATTAGGAAAAAGAATGGTTTTTACTTTGAAAGTAAAGTGGGCATGCAAAAAATTAAGCATCTTCCTTATTGTAATAGGTTCACTTAAAGGCGGAGGAGAACAGATGAATCAAGAGACAGAAGTTCAATACATATATCTAGTAATCCCTAATCTTTTAGCTGTGCTGAACTTGCAGGTTTATTACAGAGGCTGTTATGATGTATGTACACTTCAAGTTCAACGTATGTAAACTTCAAGTTCATTTTTGATGTAGTGAATCTTTGCCTCATCCTCTGATGAGACAGTACATGTGTACTGGTCAGATGAACATTCCCTTTCATATGTCTCACTGCAACTACCATGTGACAGAAAATGTAAGAACTTGGTCTTGTAACAGAGGAGAGGACATAAGTGGACTTCAGATGCCAGAAATAATTCATTAAGGCCATTCTAATACAATGGGGCACCTGGGGAACAGAGTGTTAGACCAGTTGCATGGCAGATGAGTTCTTCTGGTGTACTTTATCCATCCTGCAGGCTGTAGACCAATTTGAAGAATTCCTTTAAGGGCTCTGACATGTGTATGATTTACAGCAGCCCATTCAAACATTTTCCAGAGGTGAAGTTCACCATGTTCATCTGAGGATAGGAGTCTAGGATGAGATGAACAACAGCAAGGGTGCCTCTCTCTCTCTCTCCACTGACACTCTATGAGGATCCTAATCTACTTTGATTAAGCCTGCCTTTTAGCTGGGACAAAATTCACCTCAGGCTCAGAATTACCTTATCCCAATTGTACTGCTCAACTTAAATATCAAAGAGGCTTGCTGTGAACAAAGAGAGGGCATCATGCAGTTACATTGACTCAGATGACGAAGAGTAATACAAGAGGAAGCCATAATCTGATTGTCTGATTCTTGCAAAGTGGAATCCTTACAGCCTATTGAGAAGCATCTGGACCTTTGTTGGCTATGCGATCTTTATTTTGAGAGCAGGAGCTCTTTATAGATAGTACCATCAGCCATAATTCAGTCAAACAGTGCACTGGCAAAATAGAAAATGAAGAGCTTCAAAATCATATTTGTGATCTCAAAGCAGAAAAAGACACACAGGAAAACCTCAACATCATTCATCCTCTTTTTAGCAGGGGTATGTAGTATCTTTGGGAAGCTCCAGAAAATGCCACAACCACGGGAAGAGTTTGACCTAGCTTGGATCCCACAGTTAAATCATTCAGTGGGGCTCAGGGGACACTGAAAATCTTACTAGAAAGTTTTATTTAATCATAGAGAATAAAGTTTTTTATATACATGACTGAAAAAGAAAGATGAAATGTATACATATAAAAAGAGTTTTATCATTTTCTATTCCAGTATCTTTACAGTTTCTGATCAATTGCCTCCACTATGTTTGATGTTTGTCGGTTTTGCTTATTTTTTTAAAAAAGTTAATTGAAAATGGAAACAAGCTTGAACAATCTATGACTCTTTTAGACTTCATCTTTTGCTTTCTTTCTTCTCTCTGTACCTATCTTATATCTATAAACATGGTACTATTATTATGAACTTTTTATTTCTAGTGCTTCCTTGGTGGATTGCCCCTCTCCTGGTTCCACTGAAGTTACTTGAAAACCTATGTGGCAGTGTAGAAGGAGGTACCAGATAGCTAATACAATTTATTTGAATTACTTGTGAGTAATACCATTTACTTGACAGTTATACAGTGGCTCATCAGAAGAGCAGACTGTTCAGGAGTACACTGTTCTCTGCCTATTCTACCATGAAAATCAGTCCTGGCCAAAATCTTAATTACATAAGCCATCAATAACTCAAAGAGATTTATCTCTACTTTTTTTTAATTTTAATTTCTATAACTAGCAGGAAAACTTTTTTTTAATTTTAATTTCTATAACCAGCAGGAAAACTTTGTCATGTCTCTTTTTCTGGCTGACAACGTAACAGTCAGCCATAAACAGCTATAACTGCGTGCTGTTTGCATCTGTCAAACGGTTGCATCTAATGACAGTTAGGTACCCATCTGAAAATGGGATTATATGTATGTTAATGTAAATAAGATACTTTACAAATTTTCTTGCACTCCTTACACACCCATTTTATATTTTCTCAAAAGAAAGGAGGCATAATTTGTTTTCATAATATAAGATACGCACTTTATTTTTGATTCTCATATTTCTTAGATTGCTAAAGCAATTAAGATTATGTTAAAGAATAGTTAACATGAATCAAAGCCAAATGGACTTGGGGCTTAGTTGTTTTATCGTTATAATGAATAAAAAGGAGAGGATACTGCATATATAATAATCCATGCTATTACTGTTTTTCTGACAGGTAATCTTCCCCATGACAGGAATGTCAAAGATATTTGTGAACTACTAAGTAATGAGAGAATCATAAAGACTCTTGCAATGGGGACCTTCAGAGCTTCAGAGTTTCAATAGCCTTGGCTTTGTCCATTTCTACCACCTCGCAGCTCTGCCAATAATAAGAAGGAATGATTATGTAATGCTTACTTCAAATACCTAAACTGAATATTGAAAAAAAAAAGATAAGACAATAGTATTTTCAGAATATGATTTGTCTATAGTGTAATTTCACTTAATTGCTAAGCTACTAAAGGCTGATTAATGGATCTATAGAGTATCACACCAAATGATAAGAAATTCCTCATAATTTCAGCCTCTTAGTGAGGCTTAATAATCTTAAATGATCCAATCTCAGTTGTACAAATTGTGGATGACCTATGACTTCTGCTGAAATCAACAGGGAAGGAAGGCATAAACATCTCTACAAATAAAACCTCCAAATCTATACTTTGTTTGCTTATAGGGAGAAATGGAGAGGCCTAACCAATTCCAGGCAGTTCCCTGTGGTTTTCAGATCATATCTTAGAAATCTCCCTTTCCTGGAGTTCATGTGGCAGGATTACTCTTGTATGGACTGTCCAGGCTTCAGACCACTAGGCTTATGCTGTAGTAAAGATTGATTTTTCCACTGTATTAAGACAGCTGCTAACATTCAACTTTTGTCTTCATGAATATGGGTTTTTACAACCTTGAGAATCAACTGTGTCAGACTGGAATCAATTAGACTGTTAAACATGCATTCCTTTAAAATTGGTAATGACTATACTACATTGGAAAAAAATTATAACTTCAGCTGCCTTTATGCCAATTATGGTTTTAAGAAAAATATAACTATACAAAAACTATATTCACTGGACTGATATTATTAGGCACAGAAGAAAAAGACTCATTCCTGGATAAGAGAGGGTTTGCAGAATTTGAACTACTGCTTCCATGTCCTGGTTGTTAGATTCTAAGTGCATGCTGCTGTGCTAGCCTCTGGTCTGAATAAGAGACAGTAGAGATATAAAAATATGTTAATTGGAAATGTCTGAGTGAGTCAAGGTATTTTCCTGTCTACAGAATGCTTTCACCACAATATATGAACCATCTTTAACTGTAGTGAAACACTACATCTTCCTTCTCCTTTTTTCTTCTGGAAATTCATCCCATTTGGATCTCAAAGCGCAGTGTTCAAAAAAAAGCTATAGCAGCATTTGGAGAGAACTTAGAGTACATTCTTTCCTCCAAATTTTCTGACAGGAGAGGAGAATTGATTTTTAAACAGTTATGGTCTCTGGTTCTAGTCACAAAGTTCAAAAGATTGGCTTCAATATCTTTCATGGCAAAAAAAGAAATCAAATAAGATATTAAGAAGTAAGATTTCAAGTAACTTTCATTTAAGTGCTGACAGTGCCCTAGTCTTTTTCACCTCTTTTGGATACACTTTACTAAGGAAGGAAGCAACTTAAAAGAGTGGTATGCAGCCCTCCAGATCAGGAGTCATTCCCGTTCTTTCCTGAGTGCTGTTATTCCATTAACATTCTATTAACAATCAATTTTTTACTCCCAACCGATTCAGTAACCTGAATGTATTTCAATTCCTTCAGTTCAAAGAGATTTTGCTACTTCCACCTTTATGCACCTCAGAACCTTGAGTTCTCACACAAACTCTGCAGTCCATTATGTGAGCTTAAATAAAGAAAACCATGGATAAAATAAAGAAAAACAAAGATGGACCAACTAAAAGCAAATCAGCAACAGCCATCAATATCAAAATAAACTATCAGATAAAAAAGGGTATTGCAAGCATCTGAGATGGAGTCAATAAAGATACTTTTTCACTGATGAAAAAGGAGGGAAAGTAAATTATGAGTCCCTTGTCTGCAGGGGACTGAAACCGCACAGATCATCTAGTAGATGAAGGGTATTGTTCGTGATGAGATGACAAGACAGAAAACAGGATTTGCTCTGTGGTTCCTTTCACCTAACAATAAGGTAAATTCAGTTCCTTCTTGTTAGCGGGCAGTAGCAGATCACTGCTCACTAGAACTCTTCTACTGAACAGAAGATGGAGATGGATAATTTCGTTTCAGAAATTTTACTTGGACAAGAAGTCTTGCTGAGTGTTTCAGGACCAAGTATGGGGTGACAGGCATTGTGACCATGACTTTATGACAAAAAAACACAGGAAATACAGTTTGAAGGAAAAAAAAAACCATAACAACCAGCACATAAAACTGGGAAATATTTTCCAGATACCTAGCTCTGCTATAAAAATTTCTGTCCTCTGTAACATTACTGACCATTCAGACAGTAGTAATAAGTTTCAACCTTGGCTTTAGTTCCTTGAGTGTAGAGGTAGAGCTGAGACCCATTCATTGATGACTGCCGCTTTGTGTTTACTCTTTGGCAATACTTTTGGTTATGCAAGTTTTTCCTTTTCAGGAACAACTATTGGATCCTTTTGCACCTATTTAACTAGGCTTACAACAGGGCAAGGGTTGGACGGACAAAGGCAAAAACAGACATTAAATATGTCCAAAGTCACAAGAAACCTGGAATGCTGCATTCTGGTGAAAGATTACAAAGTGAGCTTCATAAACTAGATGCATCTCAACCACTGATAATGCAGAAAAGATACTGTGCTTATTTGCTGAATAAACATCACATGGAAGTCACAGAAAATCCTGATACTGCTTATGCAAACATATTTATTTAGTTCAACTTGCCCAGGGATTTTCCACAGAAGGTTTGACAAGCAACAGATTCGTTTAATGAGCTTTCCATTCATTTACAATATGATCATTACAGATAGATGAAACCTTACATGTTCCATTTTCTCAGTCTATATACTTCAGGCAATATATCACACAATAGCTGTCAGCTACACTTAGAACATAATCTCTAATTCATAGGAGAACAAATAATGAAGGAAAGGTATAGGTAACAAGTATCATCTTATTTTTGCAACTGATAGCTGGTCTATCGTCTCAGTTGTTGGAACCTCTCCCATCCCTCCACCCAGAAAACTTATTTACTATGGTCTAGCTGTGGTTTTCTTTTGCGACCATTCAAAACAGAGGGGTGCACATTAATGGTTTTCCATAGGATGCCACTCCTTTCTGCAGCTGCCCTGCCAATCATTCAAACTGTGGTTTCACTCTTCTTCACAATTCCTAATAAAATCTCTCTCAATGCTCACAGAATCTCAGCTATAGCAGTAGCAGATGGACAGTGGCTGGTTTTGATTTTCTCTGCTTTGAGAGAATCCTTGCAAAATGCAGGATAGAACCTCAACTGCTGCTTTCACTTTAATAAAAGCACCAGGTCAATGATCTTCCCTAATGGCATGGTCCACATAAAAACGTCTTCTGTGATTTTAAAGATTAAGCAATTCTATTTCCCTACAGACTAATGGGGATTTTATTTGCAGCTCCTCCCTATCTTCTCTCCAATGGCTATGAGCGTATACAAACGTAGTTTTGAAGTTGATAGAATTGGTTCAGTCTTGCAAAAGGCAATGAAGATAAATCACCTAATAACACATATCCTTTCTTCTGACCACACCACGTGATTTGTCTCAGAAAGTGTAATAAATTACATGCAGACTTACCTGTGCTTGCTCAACCTTCTCATCATACTAGCTTCAGCAAGCTATTCTCACTATTTGCTGAGGAATCTGGCACAGCTACATTTTGAGCTGTGAGAAGATAGCATGGGAAAGGAAATGATGAAAGTTTAGTATTTCTGGTGAGAATCAGGTGAGCACTGTGACATGAATGGTAATATTAAAACCAGTAATGGTATATGAAGAAAACATGCTCTTATGAGACTTTGACTTTCCCTCTCTTGCAGGCAGGTTCTATGTCAGACATTTTGACAGCTTCAAAATAGCTTTATTCATATATATTAATTTTTAGACTTTTTAATGCTTGATAAAGACTTTGGTCCCACTGATGGAAATGGATAAAGCAGATGCTCTGAGTGGCTTGGAGAAAAAGACCAATGGCTATCTGAACATGTATGGACCAAGAACAGTTGTGTGTAAAATCTCTGTGAAGTACTTAAAAGGCTGTTCTGCTATTTTTATCCAATGCTACAATTCTGTGTGAAAATTTGCAATAAAAGTTTTTTAAGAAAAGAATTGGATTTATGCCTCATAGAAAGCCTATTCTGAAATGCAGCTTTAGCTGCATCACCCTGAGAACATCTTACATAGCTTTGTCATTCATCTTCCTCAGCATATTGAAGCACACAGAATTAATCTCTTTATTTCACACAGGATGATATAAGCTCCCACCTCTTATTTTCTTCCCTGGTAGGAAGAAGTTTGGTTTAGAGAAGGCAAAAATTACCTTCTCAGAGGAAGTAACACAATGAAATTTAAGACAAGCTTTTTCAGTTACAACTGAGTCAGTCTTTTAATTTTCACACTTGTTACTGAAATCTACCTGCTTAGTGTGAAGATAAAGTATATCTTTTAACATGGACTTCAGTGTTCAGCTTTCTTTTTGAAAGAGCAGGCATATGATATTTACCATCTATTTATGATTTTCCATCTTGTTTCCAAAATCTTTTTTTTTTTCAAACAAATCTTCAGAGATCATTAGGTTTTTATTTAAATTTTACTTTCCCCCACCATCATTAGGTCTAGTTCTGGCAGTAAGATATATAACATATTGACAATAAACAACTTTATTGTTCAGACACAGCAGTGTAAAGATCAAATCCTCATCTGACTGTAAATTGATGTACTTCCACTGAAATCAGTGAAGGTATGTTAGCTTGCTGTTGATTCTAAAGAGTTTTCAACCGTAATTGATTTAGAAAGGAATGAGATTACACAAAGGTAGGAAAAAATAATGTGGTTTTATTGTTTTCAAATAAGCAATATTAACTATCCTTCAAAAGGAAGGTAATCTGCTTTTACACCCTACCACAGCAGAAAGAGAACAATTTTAAGGTCATTAAAAACAGGCAAACCCTAATATAACATAAACTAATCAGGCTGGCAGCAGAAGGATGGTATGACCCTGACAAAATACACCATATAGTGTTTGGTGACACTATATATGTGAGTGATGGAAACAGGGATAGGTGACTCTCTAAGAGCACTGCTGCTTGAGGACAGTTTATTAATGTACATATAACCTATTGAAAGATACGAATACGCAGCATCTCATGGCAATATGGGAGCTATTTTTGATTAAGGCATGGACAAAGTAAAATTACTTCATTATTTACTCATTGAAAGAAAATCAATTTTTGCAATATAACTCTATTGACAAAACCCACACAGACACATGGCCTATCAGCAGCAAAAACAGTTACAACACTAAAATAAATACCCATTCACACCTTGAAAAAAGACATACTAGTCATTTTGCTGTTAGCATTAAAACTGTTATACTCCTCTGCCAGACAATCGCAAAGTTAACAAGCATTCATTTCAATTAATTCATAAGAATGGAAAAGATTCTAATTCATCCTTCAGAAATACTCCAGTTTATGACCACAAGGACTATCAACAGTGGTTTCTCTTAACAGGAGTACTATTTTTGGTATTACCAGAATGTAGCACAGAAAGCAGGCAAGGCTACTTTTGCCAGATGCTTGCTGAAATGCAAACTAGCACTTTCCATGTAAGTGCTGCCATGATCATTTTCCAGAGTGGATGATCCAAATCAGCTTGGCAGCACAGAAATTTTTAAAGCAACATGGGGCTTACACATTGCAAATCAGCTCCATGAGCCTACACAGTAACATACGTTTACTGTATGATAATTTTGGATATTATTCAGGGACAGAGAAGTGTGAAATATTTGATAGTCCATTATTGACTGTCACTTTGCTTGCATTTTAACCTGCTTTCCCTAGGGGAAAAAAAATTAGACAATCGCATTATGTTTGCCGGCCAGTCTGCTTGGACATTCCCCATCTCAATAGCTTTTAACTGTTTGAACAATTTCAACCAAATTTGACACAAGGAAGAAGTCACATAAACAAAAAATTCCTCGTATGTGTGAAATAAGTAAAGGGGAACAGTGTGAAGGAACTGTTAATGGTCCTGCTGCAAAAAAAAAAAAAAATTGCTATGAATTTTTCTCTTTTTAGACATCAGAAAATCTATACTAGCACTGACTCCTGAGACCTAAAGGCTGACCTGTTTGTTTTATTTTTGGCTCACACTAAGAACACTGTGTGGGATGCACACTTGTGCCACAAACATGAACTATTTAGACATTTATTATTGATTCCTTTGCCCTCTGGAAGTTTCAGAAATGCCCCACTCTCCTGTAATCCTGAAAATTCTTTTGTAGTATCTGGATGTCCTCCAAGATTCTCTCAGCCAGTCTTTGAAGAAGTCATCCAGAACTTCAATTTGCAAGACGGAATCACTATGCCACCGAACACATTTTAAAAATGTATTTATTTAGCAGCTCCCAAGAACAGCAATTTCAGAACTAGAACTTCAGTATTAGAGAAGCTAAGAAGCAACTCTGAAACTTCTTTCTCAGAAGCATAAGGTCACCGGAGCAGCACTTTAGGAACTCCAACCGGAGAGGCCCCTGGAAGGCATTCAGGCTGTACAACATCTATACAAAGATCAACGATGTATGTATTTCAAAACTGTCTTCACTATAAAACTCTTATTTGAACTCTTGACCACAATAAAGTGCACAATTCTTGGTAAGATTTTACTATATGTTCTCTTTAAAAGCTTTTGAAAGTAAATGAGATTAATTTTGGTAAAGTAAAAAATTCATTAACAATCTATAGAAGTCCATCAGCATTTGGACAAATGATGTGAAGAAATCAGTGGCTCAGTCAGCTGTGAGGGATTCTTCAAAAGCCTTGTGGGCTATTAAGCCTCAGCACTACCACAAAGGCAAATTTCTTACCAATAGACTAGATACTGAGCACAATTAGGCCAGATTACAGAACTGAGTATAAATCCAATAATCTTATTCTTTCATTTCTTTGTACTACATGCTCAATGACTACATTTAATGGGTAATTCAAGAAAGCTAAAAGTGCCTCTATGTTTTTCACACTTTGAATGACTTTTGGAATAGCATACAATCTTGCAATACTATATAACAGCTAAGAGAAAGAATAGTGTTTGATTAACTATAAATTTGAAGTTGATGTTACATACATCAGAAACCTCAACAGCATCAGTAAGAAATATAAAAAGATAGATAGGGCAGCTGAGGATGCAGAAGCACATCTGCAGTGTAGGGTAGCAGAAGTTTCAAAGAAGTGAAGGTGTGACTACAAAGTCAGTGAGGATGACTCTGAAAGTAAACCTTTTGATTAAGTTTTAAAATCAAGTTATGCTAAAGCGATCCATGGAAAAGTTCTTAATGGATGACAAGTTTAACTAAATTACTTCAACATGCTCTACTACCAATTTACTAAGTTGTGATGTATGTCACATATGAAACCTTCTTTGCTTTATAACAAAGATTTTTGGTGCCTGCTTTATGTAAAGGCAACTGCTTTATGCAATCAGAAATGTCCCACCCTGCTAGTTCCAAAACATCATAATTTTTTCATCTGTCAACAGGAGCATCACCAAAAAGAAAATAATTCTTCAAACTGATCATTCCACAGTCTTCAAAATTTACTGTACTGAAGAAATTGTAGAATCATACAAAGGGAAGTGTTAGGAGATAAAGAGAGATAAAGATCTAAAGTGATAGCACTGAGCTGATGTAACTAGCAGTACCAGTGAAGTGGCCCAATTTTCTTCGTAATAATTTTTCTCTCCATCTTTGAATACCCTACATCGCAGTCAGCTGATTATGTTGTGAAGGTCTTAGGGTCTTAGTGATGCCAGCTTTGGTCTCCTGGTGAACTGCTGCATGTGTGTCTTTCTCTTGAGGCTGTCTGTTGTAGTACAACAGCTCTGTGACAGGGCTACAGGCATTTCAGCATATGTGATATCTGTGGCTTGGCAGGTCACCGCACAGACTTACTCTGTGTCTGCAAATGGTGTTATTTTTGTCTCAGCCTTCACTTTGAAATCTTGCCAAACGTAGAAGAAAAGTTTTTTTAGCACACACTGAAGGAACATGTAAGGAAGTATATATTGATGCTGCTGAGAGGTGTGCATTCTCGCTCTGAAACGGCATGCAGCTGCTGAGTAAGTAGCACCCTTCTGTGACTGCCCCTTTCCTCTAACAACTTTATTTCTTCCAAAACCAAAACAAAACAGCAAAATATCAGAAAAAGCAAAGACATTAGCCTGCTTCTGCCTGCAACAATGCTCTTTATTCTCATTTTCTTTCTGACCCCTGCCTGGTTACCTAGAAATGCTCTTTTTCAGAAGAGTTGTCTTCTGCTGAAGCCTCTCCCCTTTCTCATAGGAATCCAGATTCCTTTCTTTTATTCCCTGGGTTCTATATCTAATGGAGTTTTAAGAGCATCTTCTACACCGAGGAACTTCAATTACGGCAATGTAGCCTTAACTTTCCCTCTTAGAATCTTTGCTTCTGATCTACCACATACTGGGATCAACTAAAACAGCTCTCAGTCAACAGCTGTGTGAGGGATGGAGCAGCAACACTACAAAAGTGGGAACACAATCAAGCCGTATCTACAGTTGCAAGCCCTGCAGTGCAGTGCTGTGAGAGCAAATGTGAGTGAGATCCTCAGCTGTTGGGGCTCAGTATTCAACATCTACAGGGGTGTTTCTTTGAGTTAGCTCCAGTCTGGTCCCTGGGACTAATAATACCATTAGCAGGTGGAGAGCATCAGGTGCACTTCTGGAGTACATCTTTCAGTTTAGCTCCATCCACAGGAATCTAGTTTGCATGATCTAAGACTCCTCTGCAATGCAAACTAAGGTAAGGTGAGTGCAGATATTGAGGAAACCCACTTTGAAAATGTCCTCCTGAACTAAACTAAAAAACTGAATGGCCTTTTGCATTAAGTTACTTCCTTAAACTTCTGTTCTTCCTTTCTTCCTTCTTGTTGTCCTTCAGAACCAGTTGAGAAGCAAGTTATCCAAGATAAAACAATACTATGTTCTCTTTAACAGTAGCACCTGTGATGGTGGAAGGAATATCTGAGGTAATATTATTTTCAGCTCTATTATATTTTCTTGATTTTCTATTCAATATGTGAAGAAGCACACAGTACAGCAGTGTCTTGCAGAACTTTTTTAAAAAAGTATCACATGCAGCCAGAAAAAAAAGATTAGAAGGAAAATCATTAGCTAAATCATTGTGAAAGAATGTATGTACAGGAAAATGAAATACATTTCAAATATGATCTTTAAATTTGACACTTATCATGTCTATATACTGGTTTGGATATCTCTGAACTGTTAGGGATGGCTTGTTCATTGTTTTCAAAGAAAATTAGCTGTTTCTTAAGATATGTGATCAATGAATTCAAGTAAACTGGCAGATCTGTCTAACTTAAAAAGAATGAGCGATACTGAACCAAAAAAGTGTCACCAAAATTAGGTTAGATTCACCGAAGTGAAGGAAAAGAATAGCATCAGCTACTAAATGAAACTAGACTTGTTTAAGAGGGAAAGCAAGCCAAAGACGGTAAATATGTGTTCACAACTGTTTGTTTTCTGGGTAAGGCAAACGAAGTAAAATCTGCACAGAAAAGTAGAATAGTGAGAATGTGACTTGAAAGTTGTCACTCAGAAGTTCTATAAACTAAGGAAGTCAATTAATATACAGGCAAACCAAGAGATTTTTAAAGTAACATTTTTGTAGACATGTTGGAAAACATGCTCCCTTTAAAACGAGACTGGTTTGTAGTCTCAGAGATTAAAGCTGGCCCCTGAAACAGGGTTTGTGCTCTCACTTGAACTACTGCTCTTAACCCTTCAGCTCACCTGCACTCAACCACTGATGAACCCATTAAAGAAAATGTCACAAGAAAATCTCAGGACACCAAATCACCTCAAATGGCAATTTTCTACCTCAAATCACTGCAATAAATTCTGAACAAACCAATCAACTAAAAATGAATATGATGACTTTTCCCCTCATAAATGTCATTGACTTTATTACAACGTTACAAAAAGTTTCAGTTTGTATTGATAATACCATTTATTTCAAAATATCCTTGCAGAAAAAAAAACCAAACAAACTGAAACAATTAGCACTCTACTTGCTAGTCAGTAAACATATAGGCTTTATAATGCCTGTAAAGAGTCTGCTGCAGAAGGAAACTAAAAAGGCAGAAGCCTTTTGCGCAAGAAGGAATAACCCTTTTCGTACATCTGGCTGCAACTATGTCAGCTGCCTGCTGCTGGCTTCTCCTTCTTCCAGAGGTTACTACCCCTGTAGCCTGGGGGCTCAGCTGCTTAACCAAGTCCTTATTCCTTTATTTTGGTTGTGCTGATAGTAAGAATCACATATTTGCAGAAACAATACATCATGAGGCTATATCACAGTAAATTGCTTTGTCCTGGCCTTCAAATTTGCAGACCCCTGACTCTATTCCCCTCTCTAAAAAAAATGCACATTCAATGCAACACCTCCTTTCGATCAAGCAAAAGTTGCATCAGGAGAGATAAATTATTAAGTGTATGCATGATATCTAGACCTACATGAAGACAGTAGAGCTTCACAGTTCAGGTGACTTGATACTTCTCGTAAGGATTTTTTTCCTTCCATTACTGTTCCTTTGTTTAAAATTCATATAAAATCTATGATTTCCAAGCAAAATTTTAGCATATAAACATTTCATGGTATCGTGGTTTAAAAGTTTAAAAGATAATTCAGATTTCAACATTCAGAAAACGTCATTAAAGCTTTTAATGCATTTTTACGGCTGCACATTTTTGTTTGCATAAATATGGGGTAAGATCAGCAGACCCCTGACAGAGTGTGCTAAGGTAAGAAAGGGATTCAGAAAACAGACACTAGAAAAAGGCAAAATCAGATTCATAATGCATCAGTGCGCACACACACTTCTCAAATGGATGGAATGTATAAATTGGCCAAAATTTTCATAAGAAAGATGAGGTCAGCTTGCCCTTGTGCACTATCGAAAGTTCCCAGTAATTTAAGGCTCAGAATACTCCAAAGAGTTGAACCTGTTGTTTGAAAAAGTTTTTCCCTTAATCGATCCAACTTAAGATTTTGCTGGCCTTGACAGAAAGAAGTAATTAACTTGGAATTTTTGCACGCTTATAGCCAAATAAAGTTGGTCAGGCATGTTATTACACTATCTTTGGGAGGGAAACAGGGCAGTAGTGAACTAACTACCTGAGGAAAAATTATTGAATAGTGGGAAACTGGTTGTGTAATTCCAAGACTTAGGCCTTTGCACAGTAAATGATTTTAATTTGTTTGTATAAAGTTACATAGTTAAAATCAAAAGAGCCCACACCTGCATTTCATGCAAATGAGGTCAAGTTCATCTGACATGTATTTGCTCTGTAAATACCGTAAATAAAGTAGGATTTCATATTTCTGATATTTCATCAAAATTACCTTTGAAATTGACAGAATTAAAATAATCACAACCAACAAAAACTTTAGAAAACATATCCCTTATCTAGGAAAGATTTGGGCTACTTCCTATATTTAATCAACTAAAAAGTTGACAGCAGTTTTTAGACATTTTTGCTAGCGCAAACCTTAATCTGCACGGCCCTATATTTTGGGAAGAAATGTAGTTAAATCCTCTAGAAACCCTAGAGTAAACCTACTTGGCAGAATGAAGTGCTATGCACGGACATACCCAAAATAGCTCTAAAAGAACTACCTTTTGCAGTTAAATCAGTTATAGTTAGGATAATGTGACTTTCCAATCTACAGCTTGGCTGAGCCACACTGACACAATTGCACTGCTTTGTGTAGTGATAGTGATTATCTGAGTGACAATCAGGTCAATGGCCAGATTAGCTTCAGTGTTTCTGCCTGTACTGAATTTTGCGAGACAGATGGTTTCACACAGAAACCTTAACTCTATTATGGGAAGCAGTGGGAACCCCAGACCCAAATTTTGTCCAATTCTGTTGAATTTCCAAAATAAATTCTGAAACCAAGGTGGATACAGGCAGACTCCATCTCAATTTTCAATAAATTCTTATTCACTCCATTCTACTGTATTGTACTGTATTTTGCTCAAAGCCCGGTACTTCCTGCTAACCCTCTTTTTTTTTTAACTGATATCTATACCTTTTTCATGAAACACAGACATTTTTGTCACTGCCACATAATTTTGCTAAGCAAATACTGCCGTCTTTTAACATGGCATTTTAACATTTTGATGAAAGTCAAAAGGTGTGAGTTATGAGACTGATGGCAAGAATTCAGGGAATACCTAGGGTTATTCAAGCAGTAGTAGATCTCATGTTCTCTGACAGGTATGCAGTTCTAAAAGCACTGTCAGGAACCAAAAGCAGTACTGAATTAAGGTCAGCACTCAGCTATGCAGCTGCGATTAAATGTACATACAGCTGTTAAGTACAGTGGTATTTTTAAGGTAGTCTTAATTTAAAGCAGACTTTCACCTTGAGCTATACTTCCTCCAGAAAGTCTACTGAACATTTTCCTCTTTATAAGCACACGGTCTGAAAGGAAAATATCCATAAGCTCCATCCAGTCACAGCACGTAAATATTAAGCAGTAGAAGTTCTTACATAACGACTTGGAAAGATTTAAGTTCAACCACTTCCCATGTCTTACTGGCAGCTCATGAGCAATACAAACCACGGAAATCTCAGTGACCCATGACATCTTTTGTCTATACTGATAAAAGAAAACTGTGGCTTACAGATGAGAGAAAATTTTACATTTATTAAAAGTAATGAAGAAAGGGATCTGGTGAGATTATCCATTATCAGCTTCATGCGGAGCCATGTCAGGTGCCTGGGAACATTACTTTATCTTTCACCTTTGTCTATTACAAGACATGAACCCTTCCTAGATTTGCCTGTAATGCTTAAATAAGCATGTTAATGAAAACCAAAGGTTTTCATTCAGTAGCTGAATTTTCTGTAATAAATGCATGTTTTTCTTCAGAAATTATAAATGCATAGTTTGGAATCAAAGTTCCAGATAGAAACCCCCTATTAAACCTGTTAATTTCAGCCTTCAGGCAAAGTCTCAGCTGCAAACAAACTCTCTATTTCTTCGTCTCAAAAATTTTAGGAAAAATTTTTTTTATGCAACTGTTCATATCTGAAGTCAAAAAAGTGGAAAACACCTTGGAAAAAAAGTGCTCCTTCCCTCCCTCCCTCCCTCCTTCCTCTGGTCCCTCATTCTACTGGGGGTCATTTCTGACCCAAATTGACAGACCAGCATGTACTTAGTCTTAGTACCAAGTCTGCTAAAAAACTAAGAGATGATTCTTTAGCACAGTTTGGAGGCAATCATTAGCCAAGGTTAAAAGATAACACTTCATAGTTCCTGCCTCGAGTGTAGTGCACAATGACTTTTTTTTTTTCTCTCACTGAACATACTTTTCTATTTTGAAGCCTGTATGTGACCCCCTTTACAATGAAGGGCCGCTTTATAATGATGAGCCCGTTTATAATGAGGGGCTGCTCATAGGTGATGGCCTTTTTCTATTCTTCATAATACAAATCATCATCCTATTTGAGAATATTTTGGTGATCAGGAGCTAGTAACACAGCTTGAAAATACATGAACTTGTGTAGTACCATTGAAGTCTGCAGCCTGATAATTACGTTTAACTTTATCTCTAATTGCTCTTTGTATGGAACACCTGTTTCAGGGCCTCTATCAATAAGATAATTTACATTTCATACTGCACCACAATTTTCTTAAGACAACAATAGCATCTTTCATTCTCTTGCAGCTCTTGTTCTCCAAGATGCTGGCTGCTCAAAACACAAGGAAAAGCAAACAAAGCAGCCCGAACGCGGACTCACCGTAGCAGCTAAAATCTTTGGGCATGCTTAGGAAATTCTTTGGAAAACAAAAAAATAAACTCTCTATGTTAAAAAAACCCAGTGTGTTCAGAAACCGAAACTGTTGACTGGTGCCTATCAAAAGGTAGAGGAATACTTAGTCCAAAGATGATTTCAAGTCACTTGCATTAGCTACCACCTTTTTTTTTTTTTACATATTTCAGCAGCTGGGTGTGAATTGGTGTAAATTTGCAGACTTAAATAATCACGAGCAGAGAACAAACACAAATACAACCAAGAAATAAGGAGCAGAAAGAACTAGAGTCAATGGATACCAAAAATAACCATTTAGTACAGCTGTAAAGATGATAAAGGGGAAATTTAGCGATGCTCTGAGGCGCTACTGTCCAGGCAGGTGGAATGCCTCCTTCCCTGTTCATAACCCGTGGCACTGCCTATCATCACAGTCTGGTGCTAGCGAAACTATCTAGTTATATATACAAACCTCACAGGGTAACTGAGTGTCTCGCTGTCATGAATAGACATTATTTTCACAACATGCTTCTCTGGTAGGAAGATATTAGTCCCCTTTCACAGACAGGAAATTGAAGTCTGAGACAGACTGTTTTATCCAAGGTCAGTCACAGTATCTGCTGTTCAAGCTGGGAAATGAATAGAGATCTCTACTGTCCTACACCAGTACTGTGCCAACATGGAATCTAATTCTATGATTAAATTTATATTGACTATGATCTTAATTTGGACTTGATAGCACCTGAAGTAAGATGTTGTTTGCAAGCGCCCTTGCAAGCTTCTAAGGAGTTAATATGTCTGAAGCTAAAACTTCCAGTAAGTGTGAGTTGAACTACAGCCTGCAACAGTATGATATTTTTTCCCCAAACAACAAGGACATATGTTTCTACACAATAACTTTTTAAAATAATTAAAGAGAAAAGTAGGTCAATGTCAAGGATTAAGTGGTACAGCAGCACAAAGTTAATATTTAATTCACTCAGAGAATCATTATTTTTTGTTGTGTTCCAGACTATCCATTTAAATGAAGTGCTGAAGACAGCAGGGAAATAGAATAGTGTTTCACTTTACTTTTTAATTCTTAATACTTCTAACACAAACTCTTTGTAACATCACATCTCCCATTGTTGTTAAAGCACCTACTGTCACAAGGATCTATGATTTCTACAGCACGACTGAATATATGATAGATCTGAAATCTGAAATATAGAATGCCAAATTTATATCACTAAGCCAACTAACTATATGGACCTTCATAATCAAGGTAAGTTATAAAATGTTCTGATGGTATAACTGTGATTTTCATTTTCTTTGCATGAAGAAAAAAGTTCAGAAATATAAATAGAGAAAACCTCTCACTTTATGCTTTAAGATGCTGATCATCTAGGAAAACCTTTAACAAATGAGAAAAAATACAATATTTACATACTCATTGCCGTTACAGCGAGTAGAAAGATGAAACAGGTGGTAAATGGAAATAAACAAAGGTGTCATTAGGAAAGCACAATAAGCAAACTTAATTCACTACTTCATTATTGTGAATTTCTTGAATCCCTTCAGCGTAGGACCAGCATTTTTGTTAAACAATGTCTTTTTTTCTCTCTGGGGAACATTAGATTTCTATTGTCCTTTGTTTCTCTTCAGACTTTGTTATTATGAAATCATTTCAGAAAAGAGTGTTTTTAGTGAAAAGAACACTTGGCTTGTCCCTGTTCTATGCTTTCTGAATAATGTACATCATGTTTTTCAAGGTCACAGATGGAACTTTTAATAATAGACTTCTCTTTAGATAAAAGCCCCTTACTTTGGTGTAAGTTGTGAAGACTTGTTTTTCACTTTAGTTCATCCTGATTTTAGCAGAGAGTCAAACCACAGATATTGAGATACAGGAAGAACCGTTCTTAGTTTTTGAGCTGACCATAACCATCTTAAATCTCACAAAAATAAACTCACAAAGCTCTCAATACAATCGCTAAGTTAAGGAAATCGAGGAAACCAAACAATAACAAAGGTGGAGACAAGGCCTTTTTTTCCCTTGCTGACTTAAAAAGATAACTCACAACATTACCAACAGAGTCGTCGTCTTTGTCATCACCATATGTTATGATGATGTAGATAATGAAAGCCATAGGAACTTAGGAACCGTTACACACAATATCCAAGCAAAGCTCCGTTAATGCTAATGACTCAGGGTAGCCTGGGACACCTGAAACACACGCTATAAACTCCTCCGGATAGTGGCCTACAGCTTTATAATTCTGCAAAGTACCATATAATTTGATAGCATCAGATTTTAAAACACAAGATGTCTCTGCTTTGAATAACTGCTTTTTCATAAAGAAAACTTGTCAGTCTCTTTTGTGTTTTAAATCTCATGACCTTTGCTCCTTTCCCTTCACAGAACATCACAGTATAATTGCACATGACAGTAAATGTCTGTGTGGGATACTTGAAACAGCTGGACTGACAACTAAGTACCATAAACTACAGTCTAAAAATATTGTTAATGTGCTGAAATGTTATCCTGTTGTGTAATTTAGAGTGTAATTCACCTTACCTGCCTCTTCTCCATGGTGCAGTTCTTAAGCACTGTACTTCTGTTGTCCAATGACCATTGCAAAAAGAGGCATACAAAAAGATGAATTTCAAACAAACAGAAAAGAGTAATTCACAAGACACATTTTATGACACAAGAACTGTGTCATAAAAACAATGGATGTGATGCAACCGACATTTGTGTGATTCACCAAGGAGCTGCGCAAGCTAATCAGAACAAATAAAAATAATGATTTTATGCATAGCTCATGCGGTACAGATGGACGTAAAATTGAAGAAGTGACTCCTAACATGCAAAAAGAGTTTATTTGCCTAGTCTATTGTTTAAATGCTGATTCCTGAGCTGGTGGATAAATTTGGTTATAATGCCATTCTACAGCGGATAAAGTTTAAGTTATCAGCTATTCTTTTCTAAAAACAAAGCAACTATAACCTTAGCAATGCAGGATTTGGCATAATTAAATGATTCTATTCTGAATCAGTATTTGTGAGTATCTGGAGGGTTTACGGACTGAGAAACAAGAAACAGCTGGGTCCCTAGTTCTTTTATTGACTTGCTTTGAGATAGCAGATAAACCACATGCACCTATGTCTCTTTCTGCAATTTGTTATACAAGTATTAATAACACAAGACAGGCATTGGTCTGTCACTAATTGACAAGTAAATAAGGGATTACAAGCCACTAGTACAAGAGATTGTAGAATTCCAGGATATGTTGGTTTGAGTAAGGAGAGACTGATTTTACTTCCTCTCTATCCAAACGCTGAACTATTTACCCTCTGTTGGCTATGCTGAATGTTTTTTTTAAGCATTACCAGCCTCATCACTAAACCTGAAAGTCGCTCATTGTATTTAGGAGGCATACTATCCTTTGATGAACCAGCTGCAGCTTTCATTGGATCATGCACACATTCTTCTCTAGAAAAGGAATTGCAACAGGCAATTTACAGACAATAGGTATAGAAGACGGGGCGCTCAGAAAAGGTGCAAAGTTACCTACAGCTGCCTATACGCAAGTGCCAGTTTGGAGGCATTGTCATCTTTGCACTTACAGGCACAGAATTTGCCCTTCATTTGCTAATGTTATGAGAAAAAGACTGACTTGGAGGAAAAGTAAGAGAAAGCTAGTACAGTTTCACAGTGTGCTACAGATAAGAATGTCTGACTACTGCAGTCGATTTGAAAACGGCCTTGGAGCTTTCACTTAAGGTTCTCTGGGGGAAAGAAAAGAAAAAACCTAATAGATCATTCTTTTAATAGCAGTGATAGCAAATACTACTGATATCATTCAGCTGTTGTATTTGAGGAAAAATTGCCTCCTGTTTATTTTAAAATGGCGTAGTCTAACCGCATCTGCAGTCTCACGTATTTTCTAGAGAAAGGGCTTGTTATTTAGTACGGGATTGAAAAAAATGGTCAGTGGAAAATAGATACCAAAAGGCTTGCTGGAATAACATGTAGATATTCACACTCTCTCAACGTATGACAATATTAACTTGTCTGAGACATTAAGTGAAAGACATACTATAGTCCTACTTTAACAGTGATATATTCTGCATTTCATTTTACTCAATAATGATAGGAACACATTGCTGACTACTGACTGAACAACGGCCAGACGTTTTAGTTTACTGTTGAAAAATGGGGTCTGAGAATGAAAAATTCCTTCGGTGAGGTAAAAAAATCCACATATTGTGATAAGGCAGAAGGCATTGCGTTAGGCTGAGTCAGGCCTAGCTGGACCAAAATAGGGAAAAGCAAGCTTCAGTAGTGAAAGAGACAGAGATTTCTGAACTAGGAATCTTAGAAGAGAAGCCTGGAGATAGGGTAACTTTCTTGTTTTGTTTTATGATTATCACTAGATCTGTAGGTCAAATCCCAGGAAGCAAATGTGCATGACTCAACAAAGAAAAAGTAGGGCTGTTCACAATACTTTCTGTGACATCTGTAAAGAACATTTGTTACACATACCATTCTTGTTGAGTTAATCTGGTAAAGGTGAAAAATGCAATAACAGGTTTTCAAACAAAACAACTACAATAACTACAATAACAATAGCAAAGAACAGATAGACTTATTATTGGTTTGTTTGTTTTTTGACAAGTGAGCGTATGTAGAGAGGAGCTGTCTTGAAAAGTAAGTGAAGGATTTAACTAATTAATTGAGAAAGAATTTGAAAGGAAAAGAAATCCTCTAGGCCTCTACTTAAATCCATAAGAAAATTGATCATCTATATCACTAACACGATCGTCCATGCTGAGATAGAGTCAAATCCCTCCTTGTGTGGAGACACAAAGGAAAATAAATTATCTTCACTATTTACATAATTATGCCTATATTTTTTGGCCAGTGACATGCAATGTTTTCATCCAGGGATTTCTACCCAATGAGAAGAAAGAAAAGTTGTTTAATTTGGTCTTTGCAGGGGCCTTTATCCTCCTCAAACCTGAACTGAGCAGCAACCTGGCTTTTACTCTTTACACATTTGACAGGGAGGTCCTGCTCATCACAGCTGATATTTTCTTTCATAGGAAAGGCTAAAATGAGAAAAAAGTTATTTGTAAGTATAAAACAAGAAGGAAAAGAAATAGTGAATTTGCCTCAAAAATTGGCTGATAGCCATAGGCTGATAGAAATTAATTATGTAAAAAGACATAAAAGTTGAACACTAATAGAGTATAGTACTGCATATATCTAAACAGATTCTGGGCTCCTTCCAGCTCCCTTAGGCTCTGTTCAGCACAAGTAGTATCACAGATTTCAGAGGAAAGATGGAGAGCGTAGGTTACTTCGTCATTATAATAGAAGTGCCAAAATCCAGCCTTAAAGAAGAGAAAGGAAAACGAGGATTCTGAAATGGGAGAACTCTGCAGAACAAAAAGTACACTTACATGGAATAGATTTTATTTATTCACATTTACAAGTGTGTGCAGATGCACATATATAAAATAATATACACAATATATTGTTTCAGAAAACTGAAAATAAAGTCCAAGTCAAAAAATGCTCTGATAAGAATGAAGTACTGTGAAGTCAGGGAATGGGACCAGGAGAAGCAAGACTGAATCTTGCAGTATGCTAGACATCCAAATAAGATGGTTACACTGCTTACTGTCAAGTAAGCTGTAACATCAAAGCGCATACAGTATATTGGCAGGGAAAGCTGTAGGCTTTGCGGTCTAAACTTTGATATTCCAAGAGTGCTTTCAAGGTCCTTAGTGTGGATACATACTTGAGCTGCATCCTGAATCCAAGACATGGTGAGGATGTATCAAGACATGTATTAATCCTCAATCATTCCCTTGTCTCTGCTGCCTTGATTTCTGAAGGAAGAAAACTGGCGCGCAGTCTCGATGCTTAGTGGTGCCATAACTCCTGGACAAAGAAGAGCTTATATTTGCTGCTCATTGTAGCTACTGAACCTATTGTCACTTTCTTCATTTCTCATCGGTCCAATCTGCAGCAGAACCAAGCCAATTTGTGTGTCAAACTCTCTGCAGCTGCAGGACTTCACCTCATACAGACAATAAACTTTTTTAAGTAGTAAAAGCATGATGTGCATGAAACCAGTCTCTGACAGCAGTACTGCAAACAGCTGTAGAAATACATCTATTAGCAGTTAAAAATCAATACTGCTAAGCACCAAGGTGGGGAGAATCCAATTAAAATAAGCGAGGATGTACAAGAACTATATTATTTATTATAGTAAATTACCCTTTCATTAAAAATGAACTTAACACTATGATCAGATTAAAGATGAACATGGATTATTCAGTATTTACTAGACACAGCCCACAGAAAAACAGAAGCATAGGCAAAAAAAGAGTACAAAACTGATTAGGTCTCTGTGTTATCTATTAGTAGTGTTTCATTTTTCATATACAAAATATTGAAGGGCTTCTACATTTCTGAATTCTAAGTGACAGATAACCAACGGTCCAGTACTGTTATGAATATGCAAGCCATGCAGAATGCTACTTTTTCAGCCTTTTGCTCTAAGATCCTCTTCGAGGCATTCCTACCTGCTCCCAGTGAATGAAGCCAGCACAGGAAAAAGCCCAGTAAGACAGTCAGAGTTTCCCTAATTCACCAGTGAAAATAGCTGACAGCAGAAGCACAGCCACGAAACTACAAATGAACCAAGTCAAATATCCAAATTTGCTTGAGTCACTTCATTTGAATTAGGTTACTACAGGACTAAGCTGTAAGCTTACGGTAAAGATCTGAAGTGTGAGAGAGAGCTTTGATTTAATTAATTAATACTCAGAAAGGCAAGTTTTCCAACACTCTAAGTGGGCAAACATACTCACACCAGATTTCTTGAATTCAAGGAAAGTAATCACATGCCCAAAGATAAGCACAGGCAAAACTTTCCACATATTTGGGCCTTAAATAATGCAGTTGATAATCATGAGAAATGTAACTGTAATAGCCACAGGATGTGAAACGGCAAACTGGAGACTAACGTTGAGCCAAGGAAGGTAGGATGCAATGCATATGAATGCCGGCCAAGCTTCTGTTCCCACTGAACACTGGCTGAGCATCTCTTAGGACTTGACTCACCTATGTCCTCTTCGTATTGTACAGATGCCGAATAAATGAATAAACTCACCACAACAAGTGGATTAAGTAGCAACTAATTCAAAGACATCAAAAATATTAGTTACAGAGGCAAATACTACTTATTGAGGAAAAGGAATGGATGGATGGATGGATGGATGGATGGATGGCACTCAGAGTCAAAATAAAATGAGCTAGACAGCAAATCAAGATACTCACAACCTCCCAGAATAGCTTTCTGATACAACTATCTGTCTGAATCACTCTGCAGGTCATGAATTCTTCTCCTTTCACTCTTTTTATCCTAATGTTTTTTCATCATTCCTTACAACAGTTTTTCTTTCCAGTCAATTTCCAAATCTGTGGATTTGATTCACAGTCATCATTTTTGAATCTAAGGATTTAGGTCATCCTCAAACAGGAAATTTGAATGTTGAGCTACAAGATCATATCACCTACCTATTCATTTTTTAAAATACTATAAATCACTGGCAAGTGGATTTGTATTACACATATTACACACCAGTACGTACTAAACAAAAACAAAAAAACAGAACTGGGAGAGAACCTTCTGTGAAAATCTGTTAACCTGACAGTGAATCAAATGAATCTGTGTTACTCTATGTTCTTCACTCTAACGTATTAAAGTATTTTAAGAAAGCATGCTATTTTCAACAGTGATCAGGTCTTGAAACTTTCAGTTCACTAATCCACTCATGACCTGCTTCAGAAATACCTGCATTTTTTCAGGAAGAATACAGTAAATCCATACAGTGATATGCAAGGATCTATTTGTGAGGCAAACTTAGTATCATCCCTGGCACATAACCCGAAAATTTATGGAAGTTGCTTCTTTTCTCTTAGCACAACTGAAAACAACAGCTGGTTTACTTCTTGAACTAGACTTTCTCCATTTCACTGAGTTAAGCACTTAATTCTCATCACCAGAAAAAGGGCCCAAGCATCTAAGACCGTCTGACCACAGAAGTAAAAAAGCTACCTAAAGTAAAGCATAACTGTACCAGTTTACTGAACACAAGTCAGCAAAAGAATTCAGTTAGAAGCTTTCATTAAAAGGTGAATTTAATGGAAATAGAAAATTGCATAGAGTTTTATGTCTATTTGATGTTTAATATAAAAAAAAATCCCTACACTTCTTGCATACAATTCAGTCCAAAATAAATCTTTCGATATTCAGTATACAGCCTTACTTATTGGGGAAAAGTAAATATGCTCTGATCATAGAAATTTCATTCTGTCTGCCTGTTCTACGTGTTTCCCATTCCCCTCTTCCGCGTGGCTCTTGGTCTGCAATCAAAAAGCTAAATACATGTACTGTTGCTACAGCAAGGATCAATGTTTTCCTCTATATGTAACTCAAGGGTTCATTATTTTTATATCTATCTATCCTACATCGGTTCACTCTGGAACTGTTAAGCTGTTCAGCTGTTTCGCTGACCAACATCATTTGTCTGAGCAGAGTTACATTGCCTTATAGCAGATATGCCATATGCGACAAGGCTATAATGCAGATAGTTTTCAATAGGCACAATAAATTCTCTCCCACTGCATTAAACCACTTTTTTTCTCACTGAGTTAAAACACCAAAATTTTCCTTCAACAGCCAAATCTATGATAAAGCAAGCAAATTGTGTGTATTAAGCTTGAATCTCCTAATGTTATCCTTTTTTTTTTTTTTTTCAGGTAGTGTCCTTGAGGATATTAAACATATGCTTAATTTTAGCATAATGCTAGGTTTCTGCCCTGGAAAACTGAAGTAATATCTATCTTTTCACTTGACCTTGATCCTGTTTGTTTCAGTTTTCAGGTAACTTGAGCACTTTTACCACAGAGAACTAGAATATCAGACTGCTGGGTTAAGATGTATATGAAAGAAGAGGCCCTCTTATTCAGCTTTATATAACCATATTTTCTTCTCCCCAGCCTCCTTCTCCTTGAAACAGAAACACTACATGTTTTAAGGAAACATTACACAGATGTGAGATAAATATCTTCTATGTTTTGGAGAAACCTACTATAAATATGATTGGATCCTTAGGGGCAGGGTCCCGTAATGGATGCACAAGAGCTTTCACAGAAGTAAATCAGGCTTTAGAGAACAAAACTCTGCATGAAAGCACCAGCACAAGGGAACAAATGAAATTAGGTGAAGTGGTCAGGAGACCTGAAGATTTTAATCCGCCCTGGAAGTTTTACTGGGTGGAAAGGGGTCTGGCACATCATTAGTGGAGGAGAAATAGACCAAACAACGCTCTTGGTGTAGGCGCTATAAATACTGACCACTCTATTGATGTTAACTTCCACCATTTCCCTGAAAGTGGCACTTTGATCCAGAACATTGCCTAAACAGCATGATTCAGGCCTTTGTGAATAGTCCTCAGGTTTCTCAGTGCTTTGTTGATGAGGAAGTTGGCTGGTACCTCTTTCAGCCAACTAGAGAAACAAGTTTCCAATTTGCTTTTGTGCATTCAGTAAAATCATCATAATCTCAGTACTGAATATGGCCTGTGATGTTAAAATTAAGGTACATATTAGGCCTGGTGTGGAATGGGGAGTGAAGTAGTTAAGTTGTAATATGTGGGATAAATCCTAGCCTCATTGAACCCAGTGGGAAATTTGCTGCTGGGTTAAACAGAGCCATAATTCCACTAGCAGTTTTCCTTCTTAGTTCTGTTTTTGATCTGCTAAATAACCTCAGGCAAGTCATTTCCCCTCTTTGCCTGCCTGTCCTCCGTGGCTTCGATTCTCTTCAGTTAATTGTGATAGCCCATGTGCCAAATTGTTGACAGTCTCTTACTATTAGCTACGGAGTTCCTAAGCACAATGGCACTTTTATCTAAGAGTCTTGAGTTATCATCATCCTGCATAAACAAAAATATAAAAGCAGACTGTATCAGGAAATCCATGAGCAGTCTGTATTTTTACGGGGGCCAGTTGTACAATTGCTAGGGCTAATGATAAGTACTTACACATGACCTCCACTGAAGAGAATCTTTTGATAGCTACAGAAAACAGCACACGTGCAGTATAGAAAACTGCAGTACTCCGAGACGCATGACATCATTGAAAACAGTGTATTGAAACAGAGTAACTATAAACCAGTCAAGGTGAGACAATTTAGAATAAGCTCTCTCATTATATTCTTTCCCTTGCGCTTACAGCACAGATTACAGATGGTATGTCTGTTTCTGTGTCAAAAAACCTACTGAAAGTCAACACCCAGAGCAGGGCAATCTAGGGTGACAAGTACTGCTTGAAATATGTCCTTCAACTTTTATTAATTGTCAAACTTTAACAGTTATCTTAAATTTAATTTTCTTGCATTTGAGGTCCAGTTTTATGATGGTATAATTTATTTTGGACATTACCCGTGACATTGTTCTGCCTGTCAAAGGAAACATGAAAGAATATCATCATAATGAATATCCACAGACTCACATAAATCACTCAGAATACTTCAGATATGCAAGGCATAGATATTGACCCTGTAATGACTTTAATAAAACTGTTTCAACATTAGCTGTGTCAGCAACAGAGACATGAAACTTAGTGTTTCAGCAACATCACCTCTGCTTTTACATGCTTTGAAAAAATACCTTTAATTTCTTTCAGTAATGTACCATTTTCCCCAAATTACAACCTCACAGTACTTCAGAGACACCATATGCCAGGAACACATGGGATTTCTTTATGTTGCTTCCTAACATCAGGGAGCTGTAGTTATCACTTGGATGAAATCATTTAACTACATATATTAGACTTATGTCTACACAGCAAAATGAAGATGTGAAACCACTGTAGCTTTAACTTAGATGTAGGAATAAAGGTGGTAACACTGACAGCCTGGAGGACTTGAACTGTGATTGTCTTTTCCATCATGTCATTGTTATCACTGCTGCTCCTGCTAGGCCTACTAAAACGACTCTTTTTTAATTTTTGGGGGTGAATAAAACCTTAGAGTTTTTTTGAACAGTCCAATGCACCACAGTTTTACAGTAGCCCTAACACTGCTCTGGTTCCGCTGCTCAGAGAAGAATTCCATGAATTGCATGAACATGGTAGAGTTCACCATCTGACATGGCAGGGACTCAAGACTTGTCATAGTCTTTGGTGAGTAAGACCTCAGAAAAAAATCCACTAACTTAGTTTCAGTTATAGTAATTTAGTTTGTTTCCTCTTTTCTCTGTTTTTAAATTGTAGCCTCACCTGCTTCAAAGAGACCAGCTCTTTGCTTACCAGGAAAGAGTGCCAAAGATTAAGGAAGGCTATGACATCAAGACTTCTGTTCAGAACTGAACTTCTATAGGAATTGGAGGTGGAAGGGAAGAAGACTGTTGAGAGGAAAAGGAGATCTCCAGGAAATTCTAGAATGTGTGTGTGTAAAGGACTAGCCCTTTCAAGACTGGTAAAGAAAAGGAGTCAGATCTGCTTCAGTAGAAAAAGAAAAAAAAGCTATGAAATATCAGATTCAGTTTTCTATGCTTTTTGTAGGAACTATTGTCATAAGGACAGAACACAGTTAAAGGTAAACAGTCATATTTCAAATCAAAAGTAAGCATGGCTGCTTTACTCCAAACTATCCTTCATGTAATTGCTAAAAGTTTTATATATTTACATCTACAAGCAGCTACATCCCCATTTCTCATTCTCAGAACATGCTCCTGAAGTTCTGAGATTAAAAGTCCAAGGTAATCATATGATTTACTGTGTTACAGGTATATAGAGAAAACTTGTCCTTGAAGAGAGTGAAAGATTTAAACCGACTAAGTTTTTGGATGCCAGAGAGAAACAATGCAGTGTCAACAGCGACAATACAGGGATTTTTTTCTTCTTCTAATGTGGACCCTCCATGTGGTGCATAAGGGACTGGCAAGCAAAAGAAATGATGAGGTGTAAAAGACAGAATTCCTAACCTTCTTCTTCTAAGGCACCCACATTTTTAAAGTCAAAATCTGGAAGGACATGTATTGAGGTAATAAAGACAGTGAAATTTCACTAGGAACAGGGTCTACATAAAGTCTGGTTTCCAGAGGTCTGAAGGAGACAAAATGGATGCTTTCCTTCTCTAAATAAAAGTACCTCTCCTATTTCCAAAAACAAACAACCCTCCCCTCCCCTACCCAAACAGGGTACACAAAGGGAAATGTATTTATCACTCTTTCCTAGTGATTGGTCTATGGACCAATTCATTTCATTCTGTCCTTAAAAGGTCTCTCTCCTACTGCAAACTCCACTGTATTTTCAATTCCTTTTCCTTTTCCGTTCTTTACTTGTCATCACTTGAAATTTTCCACTTCCAGTTTTTTAAGCTAAAGTTTTCCTCAACATGTCTATTTACTGTCCCCCATTTTCTATTTCCCATGTACACTTTATGAAAAGTCTATCACCATACAGTGGCATTGCCTTTCATCCTTCTTTGCAGTTCCCTAGCTCTTCAGTCATCCCCACACTTCTCCATCATGGGCGCTTCTCAATCAATAACAACATGCACGTGTTTCATGGCAGCTTGGCCCTCTGAACTGAAGCCACTAGTATGGACATAGGTGTTTAAAAACTTTCTACTCATTTACCTTTCTGTTCAATCCTTTACAGTTTCCTGGATATCCATACAAAAAAAAATAAATAAATAAAAAAGATTCAGTAAAGATAAGAGACTTCCTCTTAATTCAGCCCTCAGTGTCTCTAGCTTCTCCTTCGTGCTCTCAGAAGAACCCCTAAACCTTCATATTTACCAAATGCATAACATTAGCCTATAATATTAGCTTAAAGATGATTAAAACCTTCTTATTTATTCATCAAAATGAAGACAGACAAATATACAGCATCAACGTTGTAGGCTATTTTTCATCTTTTCTTTTTACATAAATCTTAAAAAGATAACATATATTATGGAATTCTCTCATGGAAACACACTGATTTCTGGTTCTAAGCTTCCTTTATTTCTTGATTAGCATTCATGGCAGAACAATCTGCCGTGAATTACTAAATCAACTGCTTCTGCCACCCTTATTCAAAAATTGACTCTGAAATAGTACATTATTCTTGCTTCTCGTGTTTCTTTTAAGTGAAATTGATGCTGCTGATTTCAGTGTTACTATCCTAATATTTCAAGGTTTGAGAATGTTGTGAGAAGTGGATCTAAAACATTCAAGCCTAACTATTTGGCGTATAGATGTACAAAATATGTCAGCAGATTTGGACTGTCACCATTTTCTTTTAGTGTTTTTTTTTTGATAATACTGTGTGTATGTTATTAACATAATGCATTACATGCAACTTTTCAAATATGTAGTGCTTAAATAAGTTTTTTTCCTCTCTCCCGCTCTTGCAAATAACTTTAAATCCTTCTGTAAATATAATAGTGTAGAGGTACAGAGAGGTTAGACCCACTTCACTGGAAAGCTTTTTTCCAGGAGATAGATGAGACGGCAGCTACAAGAACTGTAGCAAAGATTTGACAATGAACAAACTGACCTTGCTACTCAAAATAATGAAAGCAATTTATGTTTTACTGCACCGAACTCATTATCCAGAGGAACTACAGAATTAGTGCTAAGCAGCTCCGTTTTCATCTTCATCAACTCTGTTTTCTAGAAGCATAAAACAGTAGCCCTTTAGATGAGTTCATATTTACTGCTCAGCAAAGCTGATTGTGCGGGTAAAGAGAAAGAACAACATTTTGACATGAAGGAGAGCGACACTGAAGAAATTCTCACTTATGAAAGTACAATACTTCAGTCCTAACCCTTCAACAGACATTGTTTACAGAATCAAATAGCTTCAGTGAAAGCCCTACTTTAACTTGACTATGTAAGAAGTCTGAATTAATGTAAGCTACAAGGTAATAGCCAGTCACAGATTTCTCTCCTGTAGCTCTTTGACCAGTCTCAAACACTCAAAAAACATAATCCTTGTAACACAAAAAGGATCAAGAACAAGCCACAGCTTATTCCTATATCTGTCATTCTTCAATAGCATTCTGCACTGTAATTAAAAATGGTAAAACTTTTGTAAGACTAGAAATGACAAAATCAAACGATTTCAAAGTACTGGGGCTTCACTCGTAAGGTTTAATTAATACTAAACAGTAGAGGGCAGAGGGTGTAGGCAATCCCACATGTAAATAGCACTTGAACAAAGAAAGGATTCTAAGTCCTGTCATTTTCTCCTGCCTCGTTTTTGCAGCCAGTAATATTGAAAAGGGAAATTAGCCCTCCACATGGCTCTGCTGACCTAGATATTTTTTTTTCCTAAGAATTACTGCTTATCCTGATCTCTAATCAGGATGCAATGTTACAGAGTAAGCACCGTAAAGTAGTATCAGTGTAATGCTTGTGATGTACAGCTGAGATGGAAGTGCCTGGTGCAATAATGTCTACAACCACACAGTAAAAAACATACGATGTGTCTTAACAGCTTATGAGATGTGAGGGGAATTATACTAAAACTGATGTATTACTGGAAAAGTGAAAGAGGGTTTGAGAAAAAAACAGATTTAGAGCTATTGCAAAGAAGTATTATGAACGAGGTGATAACAGCTAAAAAAGGACTCAAGTCAAACAATTAAAAGATTTGAGACAGTAAAAGACATCCCCATGAACAAATTACGGGGGGAAAAAAGGATTGCTACAGAGTACATATTACAGAGGCATGCAAAACAATGACAGATATAGAGGGCATCAATTGTGCCCCCTGTTTACTCCTTCTCACAGTAAGAGCACAGACGGAGCAAATGCGAAGGAGTAAATCTGAATATTTCTTTCTGCATACTTTTGGCATAAGCAAATCAAGGGAAATTCCTGACATAAAATGTAATTGCAACCAAGAATACCATCCATATATATGTCCAAAAAGAAAATCAATATATGAATGGATGGAACTTGCTCAGGTGACCTAAGGGGCAAGGCCTCCTGGTACCCAAGTTTATTGGAGATAATTACAGAGAGTCATCTTGGGTCTAGCAAATCAGTGCTAATAAGAGCTTATGAGAGTTGATAAGCTTTGGTATACTTGGGCTAACATCATGTGATCAACTGACAGGTTAAAAAAAGGAAGCCAAAGTCCTCATACTTATCATAAAGAATATCCACCCAATAAGTCTTGCCAGTAGTAGATTTCAAGCATTCCAGAAATGAGAACTAATGAAGTAAAGAGATTTGAACAGAACAGGACAGATGCCTCCTGAGTCCCAGTCAAGGGCTCTTCCGACTGCCTCCTGAAAGCAATTTTACCACTATCATAATGGATGTTTATTCCCTAATGTGCCTTTCTGTAAAGCATATGTCACATTATTTACATTCAACTCACGCCATGATAGTGGTCACATGTGGTAATTTAAAAATTACTAAGCAATTCCACAACTGCATTGCATTTTCATAAAAGTTACTGTAAAAGAAGATATACCATACTCATTGCTGCAGTGAGTCACTATATTCTAGCTAAACCATATTTTTTAACAATAATTGGCAAGTGTGGAATCAATGTTAATAGCTCTGCAACACTACCCACAATATCTGAATACACACCTGTCTGTTTAACAGTTGACGATTACCATTTTAAGATTCTGAATTGGCTTGCATGTTTTATATGTCCACCACAAAGCTGGAGGAAGTTGGTAACTTCGCCTGCACTCTTTAACCAACTAAGGCTGATCTATAGCAGTTCAAGTGCTTCATTATAGGCTTGGGATTCTTCTTAAAGTTCCATTTCTTAGTTACAATCTATCTGTAAATCTACCTAATTGTATCTTAAGTTTAGCTGACTCTGAGAATGCCTAAATTGACTGAGCTGGGAGTACTTCTGAGCCAGCAATGCCCAGCTTGTTTGGTTAAAACCCAAGCATGCGCCATCATCCTTCACTTCATCACCCTTCTTCCCTTCTCATTCATGAACTTTGGTGTCCATGGGAAGTAGCCTTGTGTCAGGGAGCAGCAGAAGTGAGCTGCTCTGCAAGAGAAGGTGAGCTGGAAGCTGAAGGTGACAACAGGGCAAACAGGGCTGTACATGCAGCAACAAGGGGCGCAGTCCCATAGTATCTCAACAGGAAAGGCAGAGCAGGTCCGGTGATGGTGACCAGGGTCAGCCATAGCCCACTGATTAGCAGGAGAGCCTGCAGCAGGTCCAAGGTCAAGCCAGAAAGTCAAGTCTGTATCTGAAGGTCTGGATCAGCAAGACACAGAGACAGGCAAAGGCATTGTAGCTCAGGCATGGACCAAGGGCAAAGGTCTAAGCATAAAAGCAGCTCCGGAACAAAGTGGGGGAGGCCCCAAGAGGCTTCTTAAAGCTCTTTCTCATGTAGCTCTCCTCTAAGTTTACACAACTCCATGTATCAGAGCTGGCTTGAACACAAGTAGCCCAATCCCTAGGAATCAGGGGGAAAAAGGTTGCAGAACCTCTGCATCTCACTCAGTGCCTTAGCACCCTGCACGCATGGGTTAAAAGAAAACCACAGGGTGTTGTGGCTGAGTCCCTGATCTGGACAATGTCAGCAATGAGTACGACAGTACACCACTCTGTTTAGATGCAGCCAAAAGTAACCACACAGATACCAGATTCTTTAGATTTTGGTAAGGCGTTTACCTTAGTGAAATGACACGTCAATTAAAACGTCAGCACTATGCACTATCAATAAAGGCCTTAACAAATTTAAAATTAAATGGACAGATTACTCTCAAAACACACTTACCAGGAAGCATATTTCCAGATGGCTTCAGCAGGGAGGAGTATTAAGCCCAACAATATATATGTATTTCATCTGGAAGAACACATTAAGTTGCTGCATGAAACACTTATTTCTAACTTAAAGGATGCCTAGGCATTCTTTGATGATGATGATCAATGGTGCTGAGGAGAAGTAAACCTATGGCAAAAATATCCTCTTGGATTGCTGGACTCGTTTAAATGAAATGTATTATAATGCAGCCAAATGCAAAACTGAAACAAGAAAAGCATCCTGCCTCTGTAACAGGCTGTAGAGATAGCTCTACTGTGGGAAAAGAGCAGGTCAGAAAATGATTTAGGGAGTCAGAGTGGACAAGCAATTTTATGACAGTTGCTAGTGTGATAATGACCCAAAAAAGGCTAATATGGTCCTTTAATGTATAAGGCATACATTAATGAGTATGAGTTGGGGAATTACTATCTTTGCATACAGCTGATGAGCACATTGTAGTTGGAATACTCTGTGTAGTTCTGATATCTACACTTTGAAGGGTGTTGAAAATTAGCAAAAATATCACAATGGCCACAAAGGACACCGGTGGAATACATCTTAAGAGTAAGAAACTTAGAAGTGTTAGTTTTCAAGCTTAGTTTATAAGCTAAAATCTGTTCTGTTTATTTTAAAATGAGTTACTGTTGACTACGTACAAGCATAGGTTTCTTGATAGGAATTATTCCTGTGTTCTTAATTTAGCAGCAAAAGTATATTAGGAGCCAAGTGGCTAGAAGTTGAAGCTAGAAATTAGTAATAAAGCATTCATTTTATATAGCAAGAGTGACCAAGTACTAGATAAACAAATGATGTAATGCTGGGTTTTCATTCCTGGAAGAGTCAGGGAGACGAGCAGAAGTTGCACTCTGGTCAACAAACGCTCCGTGCTTGTTAACAGTGGAAATAGAGCCTTTAGGAAGTCCAGTGAGGTGAGCTAACAGTTCTAGCTGGTCTTAAATTCTCTGAATCTCAGACCAGTCATGGATGTCATTGGCTAGTGGCTAAGAGAGATTAACATGTTAGCACTACTCTCTGTACATGTGACAAAGAGTACTGTGATTGCCAGTACCTCAGACATACCAACATAACTGTACACCTGGTCACTCCCAAATGCAGTTCTGTGGAAATGATCAAGGTTAGCAGAGTCTTTTGTTTAAAGAGGTCAAGTTGATCAGATGATTTTGACAAAACTGAAGAAGTAACCTATCTCATCTGCAACCAAATAGGACACCTAATGATTCTACCCTTACCTACAGAACGCGTACAGATTTAGAAATCTTGTGGGCTGGGATTTAAGCAAAGAATGTAGCCAAAGTACTGCAGAAATTATTTTAAGATCCTGAATATTTAAGAAATGTATTTAGCTTTTAGGGTGAACCTATTCATGATTTATAAGCCTGTCAGATTCATGTACAAAGAATGGTAAAAAGCAAATGAAAGTGTTTTCTAACATCAAAACACAAACCTGATTTAATGAGAAATGATATCACTGATTCATCGGAAGGACAGTACCTTTAAATATCAATCTGAGGTGAAGCACACCTGAACTAAAAACTACGGAGAGAGATGTACGCATTTTGAAAGCCCTCATATTAATTTTCATATAAAATGCATACTAAGAAGTCTATTTGAATGTATTTTCTTTATGAGAAGCATAACCTGGAATATTAATCACAAATATAAGTGCATCTGTGAACTTGTCAGTCTCTGACGATGAGCTCCAATGGCATATGCACTGATACAGTAATTTCAGCTTTAGAATTTGTGTACTGGATATATAGTGCCCTATGCCATATTAGTGCTAGAATGCCACAACCTTGGACAGTGTATTTAAGAGCTAAATTTGGCAGCCTTTTGCCTGTTATTCATCTGTTTTTCAGTGTCAGCAACATATTCCTCAAGGCAAATAAATGTAATAAGCTCAGTAATTCAAATATTTCTATGCTAACCTTTTATAACACAATTCCCTTATCCCAGTGTCATTAGGAAGAGTATGGGCCAATTTCAGATGGTATAGAAAACAGTCATTTAAAAACAAAGATTGCTACAAGTCCTCTCTCTCCAATCCCTAACTTTTCCATGATGAAGCTTTAAGGTTTTGCCCCCTGGGGGAGGAGTTCCACATGGAGATTGACAGAGTGGCATAACGCTCTACAGTGGTGGTCCTGCTCTTTCATCTTTCTCCTCCCGCTCTAGCACTCACCTGCTCCCTAGCTGAATCAGCTCAGTTCGGTAAACTGGCAGAACATGACCCATTTTTTCTTGATGGGTTAGTTTTTTGCTGAAAACTCTGTCATATCACATGTGGGTTACAGCTAGCTAGGTTACGCAGGACCTTCAAAAGCATCTCTAAAGGAAAATAAAGTATGGGGAACACATTTCAAGCTATCTAATTTCTTTGCTACCTTTCTTGTAATGACTTTTCTAAAAATGCTGCCAGCTTAGTGAAAGGATTTGGCTCACTGAGAAGCCAGAGCTAGCACGAGAAAAGCAGCAGCAAGCAGCAAGTGCATAGCTAAGAGCTTCCTCTTTCAGCTCCGATGAGCTGTTAGATTGGCTTAGCTTGTCCTATGGGACTGCACCCTTAAGCATGCCATATTGACAGATGTTCGGGAGCTCATGGCAGAAGGAAGTCACTTTGGACACAAAAAGAAATGATTACTTAAATTTGAAAACCGAAGTGACTAAACCCCAACAGCATACTTAAATGTACAGTTTTAGATTGCTGGGATCCACAGCTCTTCTTTACAGTAGAGGTCCCAAGGACCCCCATTAACACTAACCCATTAAAGCCCAAAGCTCAGTTTTTCTTTATCTTTCTTGCTGGGGAGGAAGCGGTATGCATTTAACAGGAACAAGTTTACTGTTGCTACTCTTCCCCTAATTCCAACTTCCTCTGAAATGAAACCTAGCCGCATCAGCTAAGATGAATTAGCATGTGGGTGTGAGAAAAAATGTCTGCAGTATGTGAAGGACTCCACAAATTCGCTGTCTGCCAGAGGAAATACAACACTGAATTGCATGGTCCAGAAACAGCAAAAGCCAAGTCAGGAGTCTTACTTCTGGATCCAAAATACTGCAGTCATATGATGCAAAGTGCTGATCTGACAAAAATCCCTTTTGATGATTCAAATTTCTTTAAGAAATACGGAAAAGTTGACTTGACATCACTACAGGTTATACTAGATCAGATACCACCTGCCTTCAAGCAGCTGGCATAAAGGTTTAAAACTGGTATAAGCTCCTTATTGTATACGCTAGCTAATTCCGTAAGTGTCACCATATGCATACCCTGATCCAGAAAAAAATCATACTGCTAGGTGGGCTGGTGGTGGAATACAATAAGGGTAGTCAAATCACACTCACGATATCTGCAAAAACTCTTGTAAATTCAGGTCAGCATCCCTTGTCTGCGTACAGAGCAACTGTCCTTGGCTCACACAGAATCAGTTAGGCTCTTAATATGCTCCTCCCAAAGAATCCACTGCAAATCAAGTAAAAGAGGTAACAGTGCCATCAGAAATACATGATACAGTGTATAGGTAGAGCACTGCTACTGGTAATACCTTTTGCCTAATCCCGAGTTATTTTCAAGTAAACATCTCAGTAAAATAGGAATGCTGTGAACGGTGGTCAATCTGACAAATTGACAGTCACATGAGAGATATGGTGTGAAAAATAAAAATATACTTAAATTCCAAAACTTGGTTTTAATGGAGTACTTCTCTTTGGTCAGAAACAAAAGACATCTTGCTAATCATATCTTCATAACAATATTCTACATTAAATCCCTTTTTTTCTGAGAAAAAAATTAACTTTTACTGTGCTAATCAGTAAATTGAGCCTCATTTTTACATCTGATTTTAGGATTTTTTTCAGCACTTTTTTTTTTTACACATTTCTAAATTTATAATTTTATAAATTTTATTTTTCAGCTCTATACTCAGAGGATCAGTAGGTATTCAGCAGACACTAGTCCCTCACTGGAAAAAACATCTCTCAAACTAACGGCACACTAAAGCACTGACGGCATAAAAACAAATGCCGATTTTGTTCTGAAACTGAAGTCTCGCCCTCTGGCCAAGTATTAAATGTGCTACCAGATGAGCGATACAGAGGCACTGAAGAACAACATGAAAGAGTAAGATTGCACTGTAACACCTTCATATCCAAGGTCTTTGTGTGAGTTAAAAAAGCAAATAAACAACTAAACCTTCACCTAGAAGCATGTAAATCTATTAATAATTGCACAATGTGGAGCTTGGAAACACTCATGTAATACTCACCTTTTGCTAAAAGTATTTTCATGTATTCTTGTCAAAAAACACTTGCTTGCGAGGAATTTTGTTTTCCTCTTTTTTTTTAGAGAGGAAGCTTTCCTGGCTTTAATTTAGCTTGAATACTATAAATAGATAATGTACATAGGACATGAAAATAAAGACTGTTCAAATTGCATGTTAAATATCAATGTGAGAAACACTAGCAAATATTTCTAAGACATTCTAAGTGTTTTAGATGAGAAACAGAATATGAAGGTGTGCCCTGAATAAACTGCCATGTATTTTAGACTTAAATATTAAGAGTTAGAAAAAAAGAGATACGAGAGCTTACATGCAGTCTTGAGAGAAGGAGGTACGCTTTTAACTGCAGTAATGTAACTTCTGGCACTATATAGTATATCAGGTTTCAGTTTTGCCATGAGATGCCATCAGGGGAAGAAAGGAGTGTTAGGAAGGCAGCTTGATTCTGAACTTTTGTTAATAAAGTGTCCAAATCTTCCCAGTGAGGACATAGTTATCAAAGAAAAATCTTTTTTGTATAGGTTGGTTCAGAAAATGACGTGAACTGTGTCAGCAAAACCATTATATGACAGCAGAACTGCATCTACATTTGAGACTTGGCTAAAAGAGAAATGCCTTGAAAAATTTAACACCTGCAACCAACATTGCTACACCAGCAAAAATTTCTATTGTAGATCCGGCATAAAAGTTCCACAGGGCCTTTGTACTTCTAAAATATAGCCCTGTGTAAGCAGCACTATTCCAGAAGAAGCACAATGTTCCCACAGTTGAAGTGCAAGGCCAGAACTGTAAAAACAATGATTTGAACTTCAGCTGTACCATGCTTTCCCTGAGACACCTTCCAAGCTGCAAACCAATAAAAAGCACATTTAAGATTCCTCAGTTAGTCTACAAATACTTACTTCATAGGAGAAGCGCTACTGAAGCCAACAAAACTTTAGGGATGCCCATTTCTAAGACTTGGCAAGATTCATCTCTGAAGTTAGTGCATAAAAAAAAAGACTAAAAAGGAAAAATACTAAAAAGGACAAAGACTAAAATCATAGCATAATAATGTTGAGAAAATACTTAGAATATAACAGGGAACAGTCTGGAATGGTAAGGAGATGCCAATTAGACAAGTGTTTTCCAGTTATCAGTGATACTATCTAATGACAAAATTGGTGTCACTAAATTTATTCTGAATTCTACTTATAGCAAGCAGAAGACTTTTTTCCTTTAAACTGTGTTCAGTGAAATGTCATTGTTTTCTAGTCCAGGGAACTAACTCACCTGTCTGCAAACTGTAGTCATCAGCTCACTGGCACAAAGTAACAATTTTCGTTACTTTGCAAAGCCAAAGTACTGCGCTACTGCAAAGCCAATAGGGCTTTATCTTACTCGCTCTGTGGAAAAAATTGATAAAGTCCTCAGTCAAAGGTCTGAAATCCTTGTGTTAGAAAAGCATAAGATTGCTGAAGGAAAGGTTAATAACATAACATTTTAATACAACTAATTTAAATTATATAATACATTGCAGATGTAAAACTGAAGAGTATCATAATAAGATAAATATAATTATAAATAATTATAATCATTTTGGACAATCTGCATCTAGAAAATAAGGTGTACTACAGGCAAATAAACCACTAGTGCTTCATGTTAAACATGCCCTTTGTAAGAAATACCCTTCTGAGTCCAATTGCAAAGGACTATCTAGAGAGAAATGGCTATATAAATCTATACCCACGAAGCTAATAGTGTAGGACTGGCTTCAGTGGGAAGGAAATTGCTCAGATGTGGCCTAGAGTTATTATGTTACTACAGAGCCCAAAGCAGCCACTGATATTTCCTTTAAAACATGCATACTTTTATTGAAAGAAAAGAAGTCTTTCCAGGAGCAATTTAGACCTCCCTTGGTAGCAGATACTGATGGAACAGGTACAGCACGCTACTTGCAACCAGCTAGTTCCTCTAAATCTGTGCCAGGGTTCTTCTAGTCCACATGAAACACGTAACTAATAAAGTTTCTGTTTTAGACCACATGTGGCACACAGAGAAGTAACTCTTTACTTACTGTAGCGAGTAAGCACTATTCTGTGTTGCATACATTTTTCATTGGTCTGAACGAGAAAGTAGAAGTGCGTATTTTTCAGTCAGGAGTAAAATCACTCTTGGACAATCATTCCTCTATCTCTCCCTTGTAACTATCAAGATCTGGACTGATTATTTCCCTGCTTTGGAGTCCATATGGCATCAGCAAGAGACCAGTATCTGAAAAGGAGGGATCAAAGTTGTCAAGGGGGCAAGGCAAACCTGTAAGGAAAATAGAACTATTTTAAACTGACGGAAGGAACACAAAATACCAAGACATTGGAAAGATAAGCCATGTGTTGCAAAGTAGAAGGGAGTTATTCATGGAGGATGGACAGCCTGCACAGGTGGAAGCACCTTAGGCCAGTCTGGCTTCTGCATATTGCAGGGCTGCCAGCCCCAGGGCACCCTGACAGAGCCCTGCCAGCACCCCAATCCCACAGAACTGTCCCAGGGTGGCAGGACCGTGCCTGTACTTCTCCCTCCCCACACAACAGCACCAAGGTGTTAGGCCCCTGCGGCAGCATTTCTTAGAATATGCATAGGCAGAAGCTCTTGGTACCATTACCGATATTCCCTTCTTCTCCTTCTGGAGGAATTTTATCTTCTAGATCAAGTCCTCCTTCCCCTCCAAAGTTTTCTCGTTCCTGCTCCGGCGCCTTCGGCTGCGTGGGACAGGGCGGGGAGCGGCGGGGCCAGGGGCCACGGCGCTGTTTTACGACCAGGCCCCCTGGCGGGGTGGGGGTCTGCCGCCCCTCCAGGGAGGCCGCGGCGGGAGGTGCCCCGCGCGGTGGTGTCTGCGCTGCGGGCGCTTCTCCAGGGGAAAGCCAAAGCGTGCTTTGAGCAGTCTTCGTCAGGTCGCCCTCCACATCTCAAGGAGACCAGGTAAAGCATAAAAAGGGCCGCCGGTCTGGAAAGAGAGGGAGAAACCCGGCGTCCTGCCGCCCTGCACGGCGGGGGGGGGGGGGTGGGGCAGGGGAGGGGGGGGCGGCAGGGCGTTTTGCCTCTTATCACGGCGGAGCCTGAAGGCAAAGGCGGACAGCTCGCCGGCTCCCTCTAGGCATCGCCGTCTCGAGAAAGGAGGAGGAAGGAGGGTTTTCTTTTCTTCTTTTCTTTCCCTCCTCTCTCTCTTTTCCAGCCAGTAAAGAGTGTCTGCCCCTTTGAACTGCTGAGACAGAGCGTACGGCCCCACACACGCGCGCGCACACACACACACGCACATACAGACGCCGGCTATAAATAAGTTAAGAGCCGGGCAGAGGGCGAGCAGTGTGCGTTCCCCGGCGGGCCAGGCAGCAGGGACCGCTGTCGCCCCCGGAGCTCAGCCGCCGGCCCGCAGCAGCCCCCTCGGTGCCATGGCGTGCATGGAGCGCTGCCGGTGCTGCGCGGACAGCAGGCGGCACAGCAGCATCCTCTACAACATCCTCAAGAGCGAGGAGCAGGAGGCGTCGGAGAGGCGGCTGCCGCCGGGGCAGGGGCCGGGGCCGGGGCCGAGGCGGGGGCAGCCAGGCCGCGGCTGCTCGTGTGGCTCGCAGCGGCGGGTGGCCCTGAAGAGCCCGCAGGTGGCGTGCAAGGCGGCCTCGGCCGTGCTGGTGAAGACGCTGCGCTTCGTCCAGAACGTGCCCTGCTTCCAGGAGCTGCCCCTGGACGAGCAGCTGGTGCTGGTGCGCAGCTGCTGGGCGCCCCTGCTGGTGCTGGGGCTGGCGCAGGACCGGGTGCACTTCGAGACGGTGGAGAGCGCGGAGCCCAGCATGCTGCAGAGGATCCTCACCAACCGGCGGCACGGCGAGCAGCACCCGCCGCGGGGCCCGCCGCCGGCGCGGCAGCACCACGGCCCCGGCGGCGGCCCGCACCTGCCCTCGGCCGGCGAGATTCAGGCCATCAAGGGCTTCCTGGCCAAGTGCTGGAGCCTGGATATCAGCACCAAAGAGTACGCTTACCTCAAGGGGACGGTGCTCTTCAACCCGGGTGAGTGACGGGACGCGGAGCCTTCAGGGAAGAAGGCAGCGGCTGTCCTCCGGAGGTCCGGCAGAGCTGTCCACGGGCCCCAGGCGGAGGGAGGGGGAAAACACAGCCGTACCCCCAGCTAAACTGGCCAGCCCCCCCGCCCCCCGGAGCTTTTCGCCAGGGGCAGCGGAGAGGTCGTGGAGGAGAGGGAAGCAAAGGCTCAGCCCCTCCCGACCCCGGCCCTGGGTGGGCAGTCAAGGGGAGCGGCGGCGCCCGCTGCCTGGCCGTCACCGGCCGGCGCCGTGCCCGTTAACGGTCGCGCCGCGTGGCCGTTAGGGGCCGCGCGGGGCCGAGGCGGCAAGCAGCGCCTGGAGAGGGCGGCCGGCAGCGGCCGCGCCATCGGGGGTCCCGGCGGCTGGCGCCTTCCACAGACCTTTTCTACTAATAAAACAAATGCGCGGCAACTGCTTAGGAAAAGTTAGGAGGCAGCTGCTGTTTCCTGTTTGTGTCTGACTGGCGCGCTTGGCGCTCTCACGCTCTCAAAATTATCACCTCTGCCTCGCAAAGCATGTTGTCGATGTTGTGGCATCCTTCCTCTGGTCATGAATTACCATCTGTCTGAGGGTAACGGATCCAAACAGGGCTCCCCTGGGAGGTTTGCACACAGTGGACAGAAAGCAAGCCAAATCGCTAGGCTTTTGGGGACAATGGGAATAGATAGGGAAGTGCTGCTTTGATTCTATGTGCTTAATTGCTGGGGTTTTTTTTTTTTCTTTTTTTTTTTTTTTGGCCAACATCTCCAGGGATAGAAACTTCCACAGATGTGGCTCTACCAAGTGATTATCATGTCAATAACTTACCTGAAAGGTAGCTGGCAGGTTGGATATGGCACTGCCTGATGACTACATTCCCACTGCCAAATTGTTAGACTGCAAATGAAAGATTATGTACTCTCAGTCCTTCACTATCCATAGTTTGGTTCACTAGGAAACTTTCTATCGCACGTTAGAGTTAATACTTTTTGCCACTTGTAATCTGGAGCAACTCAAAAGCGGTTGTCAAATAGATCCTTTAAATGTGAATAAGGCATTTTGTAGAAGTCAACAAGTTAACAACTAAGTTCCTTTTGTTGTTCTCTCTGCAATTTACAGATTGCTTTTGTCATTGCAAAGGTATTTTGGACAGTGTTCTTCAGTGGAAGTTTCTATTTTATCAACTATTTTTTAAACACTTACAGGAATGTTGTAAAACATTGTATTTCAAATTTGCATAACAGAGAAGAGTATTGAATGTCCAGAACAACAACATGATAAGATTTTGGACTATAAAAACTTGGCATGATCATACTGCATACAAAAAGTCCTCTAGCCATTTTATTTGTTTCATTGCTTGTGTGATAAACATAATCTGTAAGATGTTAATTATTGTTCTTTAAGAATGTTGTTTTATAGATGAAATTTATGTAAACAATATAATTTATCTTTCCTGTTTTTTCTTTCAGATCTACCTGGACTGCAGTGTACACAGTATATCGAAGGACTGCAGAGGGAAGCACAGCAAGCTCTAAATGAACATGTCAGACTCATTCATAGAGGTGATGAAGCCAGATTTGCCAAGCTGAATGTTGTTCTATCCTTGTTAAGATCTATTAATGCTAATGTGATTGCTGAACTATTCTTTAGGCCCATCATTGGAGCAGTGAACATGGATGACATGCTTTTGGAAATGCTTTGTGCAAAATTATAAAGGCATGTAAAATAATGAAAATAAATCCAATGCAAAGGAAGCCCTAGAGCAGAATACTGTAAAGTACTGTAAATAAACTAACTTATTGTTTTTACATAGATAGTATTTTTGTATTCAATAATAAAATATTCTTTGAGTTCTGAAATTTAATTTTTATTAAACATAGTTTTCTTGGAATAAGATTGCAGTCATCAAAATAAGCTTTAAAATTGTTAAGAAAGTTCATTTCCAAAGTGGACTGAGTATTCTTTTACCATGTCTCTGAATAAAGATCGCACTTACAATATTGTAATTTTAAGGTGAGTAATCGCTCCTTTTTCAAAATAAACATTAGCCTACGTTTAAATTTTAAACGTAGTGGCATGCAGAAGGAGAAATAAGCCATTTACTTTGCATATTTCCGTAATATTGGAACAGGATACTATAATCACAGTTTGGCTCAGTTCAAATACTGGCTGTCTGCAGAAAGGCTTTCTGCAGTCAGTGAACAACTTTGACTGTGTTGTACTAACAGAACTGGCGTGTCTATATGGAATATTAAATAAAATATTCACCTTAGGGTTTGTTCTGTATAAGGAAAATGTGTTATGAACATTTTGAGATTGATGGAAACTTGAACTAGCTTTATTAGTACTTCTAATACTTGTGATAAAACATTCTGTTCAACACATTTTGGTCTTCAGAAAAGCAAAGTAACTCTGTTCCCCAAAACAAAACGAGCAGACAAAAATAACTCTAAAATTAGTTTCCAAACAGCAAATGTGAAATAGGGTCATGAAAACCTTTCTTTGCTTTTTTCTCTAGGTATTCACTTGGTGATATTTCAAGAGCCAGATTCTTCAGACTGTTTAGCCTCATAGAAATGCAAAATTATTCTGCTGAAATATGATGTAGCACAAGTACATATTTGTCAGTTAGCATGGACGTGTCTTATTTAAGCACTGAGCTTACAAATTGATTTTCTTTTTTTTTTTTCCTGTCTTAGACTTGATCTTTTCTCCTAAAGCAGTTGTGCTTTTATTGAAAAAAATCCTTCTTTAAAAATAAAAACAGAAAGGGAAAATCAATATTTTTAAAGGGGTTTGTTTCATTGGTTCCCTTCTCTGCATCCAGTTTTCTGGCCTTTTCCCCTGGTGAATATTTTTTTAAAATGGGGAGAGAAGTGCAAGTGAAGGTGTTCCCAAAGTAAAAGATAGCGATTAACTATGTATTATTTACATATATATTAACCACTAGTAATCAGAGGAGTTTTTTAAAATACGGTTAATATAGTTGAGGCAGTCATTCTCCTTAATCAAAGGTGTGCAGGGGAGTGAGGAAAGAGTTTGAAGTGTTTTCTTTTGCTGCCACCTTGCGCAAAGGATAATCACAGATCCTATGTTCAGATAAGGAGGGGGACTCTTGTTATGTACCTTCCTGTACTTGGATAAAATTAGTGGAAATACCCACAGAGGTAGCCAAACTTGTCCCAGGAGGACAAGTTCACCCGTTAAGTATTACCACTGAGATTTGTTTTGCCATAGCAACAAGGATCTCATAATAGACTAAGACACCATCACTGAACAAACAAAACAAAAAATCCACAATCCTCATCCTGAAAAGCACTGGCATAGCTTAAATATACAATCTTTTGGTGCCCACATAACTCTGGGTAGGGCTGTGTCTTCTGAGGAGCTCCTCACAAATTCCAAGACACAATAAGTCTTAAAAAGTAAAGCACTCTTCACTACTGATCCACGCTAGACAATGAAAGAGGGAGGTCTTAGTCTTTAATTTCTGCTAAATTTATGTTTTTATGTACACACACACACACATATGCATATACAGCAAATATATGTGCATATATGGAGAATATCTTGGCTGAATATATACATTTTGTGAGCTTACAATAGCTTATGAACTTACTATCCATCAATCTAACATATACAAATATTTTCTTCTTTTGGTATATATAGCCTGTGAGCTTACGATAGTTAGCTTCCAAGGATGCTGCCAAAGAAATATCTTTTCCCAAAAACATGAAATGGTTACAGGTAGGAGATGATTCTTGGGTAAGGACTAAAAAAATTCAACAGCCTCAACTTAAAAGAGCTTGATATGACACTGAGAATTTCTTAATATGCACTTGCTGTTCAGACGTAAGGGTGGAAATAATTCCATTTTCTTCTCTGCTATGAGTGGCAGAAGAGAGTTCTTGGCAGTACTCCTAACAATGAATTTTAATAGCTGAACCTTGGTCACAGGCAAGGATTTTCTGCTGAACAGTCACCTTCAGACAAACAGGAGTTTGGATCTATTATGCAGCTCAAAACACGAGTTTTCATGACTGAGGTGGACCAGCTCATATCTCCAGGTTTGATAAGCAGGAATCTCCCTCTCTGAACAAATTCTGTATTCTGCTCAATTTGCTGAAGTTGTCACGAAAAATATTACTTCTGTGCACAATGAATCCACCTTGAACACCTTGAACTTGCTGTACTCTGTTGTATTTCTCTTGGACCAGCAATACTGTTAGTGATTTAACTATTGTCTGTTCAAATGGAAGGACCAGGGAACAGTAAGCAGGAAATCTGAATGGGAAAACCAATTTATCAAGGCTTTCTGCAGAGGTGCGGCAAAAAAAGTCTCCTCATAGGTCAGAGGAAGACAAATGGCAGAGCAGGAAATTTAAATAAGACTTATGGGAGGAACCGAGATAAAGCCTTAAAGATACAAACAGAAATGGGAAAGAAGAGAGTGGGGAAGGGTCTGATTTTAGTGTGGAGACTGTGCCGAGATCTGATTGTAAGCAGATAGGGGAGAGACTGTAATTCACAAGAGAAGCCAGTGCTTTAGCAAAAGGGTACAAAAAATATTTGCAGAGTGAGGAAGATCCTACCTTCCCCACCAGCCCTCTGGGGCTGGATGGCCTGTTCTCTCCCCCACTGACTTTTCCTCTGAAGAAGGGGCTGTAACGGCAGCTGTGCAGGAGGAAGACCAAGCTGTTCAGCCTCTTAAGTGTCTGTGAGGATACAGTGCTCACAGTGATAAGCAAAATCACTCTTGTCCAAGGATTTACGCCCCCTATTTTGAGAGCACAATTTTCAACTGGGTAGGAAAAGTGTTGGGATAGATCCTTTTCTGCCTTGGCCCTCTCCTGAGCAGAATGGGTGAAACTGAACTCTGAACCGGGTGGCCTGCATGGCCCTGGCCGTTGCTGTGACGCAGGGGACTGTCTCTCCTGATGCCCCCAGCAGCAGGGTTAGGTGACCTGCTGGACCTGGCTGACCTCTCAGGCACACAGCAGAGAAGGGAAGCCTGGGCCTTGCAGAAGGAGGCTTCCATGCAACGTAGCAATGTAGCTTCATCAGAGGGAGTCTGGGTCAAGATCCTCCTGCAGCTTCAGGCAGTTGCAGCAGTGGTGGAGGAGACCTCTGTTTATCAGCTATCTGGGATTCTTGCTGAGGTAAAAGCTTGCCTCCAGCCCTGTCTGATGCAGGTCCAAGCTGCACTGCCAACTCTGTGTTCTGCTGGAAGCAACGTAACGTTGGCAAATGTGATGCCCCTTTTATCCTTCCTGCTCCCGGGGCCTGTAGCCCACAACTAGTGCCTTGCCTGGAAGCTGCCTGCAGAAACCAAGTGTGAGGGTAGATAGGCACCCTCAGTGCTGTGTACCCAGGAACCTCCAGGCCCAACACTGACGCGGCGGCTGAGTGCCACGCAGGGGCTCCTCAGAGGGATCTGTAAGGGCAGTGTAGGTCTCAGGAATGGGGTTATACCACTGCTGCCTCTCTCAGCATCAGAGTGAAGGCAGGTGATCCTCTGGCTTTTTGTGTTTGTTGGAAAGGAAAAGGAGGAGGGGGAAGGTGCTATCTCAGCTGCTATTTCAGCAGCTTGTGTTCAGAATAATTGGAAGCCCTGAAACTTGTGCTGCTCTCGTGATTGTGGGGCTGGGGCAGTCTCTGCAGCGTTACCATGCATGGCACCATGACCGTGTCCTCACGTTTAACCTGCTGTGAGAGGTGAGAGGATGGGGCTGTGGGAGAGGCCCTAGGAGGCTGTTTTATCATGACATGCCACCTAGGTGGTTCACATGGATGCTGAGACTAAGGCAGTCTGTATAGGCAGGCAATTTCTGATGTAGGTAGTTTTCTTACCCCACCGCTCATAGCTCTGGGAGAATTGGTGTGAAAGGCACAGTAGCCCTCCCAGTCAGACCAGCAATATGCCTCATTTCTTCACAGTCCTGTGCCCAGGACTCCTCAGCTATATCCCACAACCCACCCTAGTAACACTAGAAAAGCAGTATAGTAACCTAGGCCAGAGCCAGCAGCATCAGTGGAGGAGGTGTCGTCTCCACGGTGAAGAAAAGGGCCATGAGGTGTTCTTTGCCTGTGCCAGCTGCAGGGCCTAAGAGCAGGGACCCCAGAGCAGGTCCCTCTTACATCCTTTTGAACGGTCTGTTGGCAGGAAGGAGCACTGTCATATAGTGGAGAGATTTCAAGAAGAAATTAAATAAAAATATATATGGTGTTACCAGGAGAGAGACAACAAAAGAAGGCAAGGCAGGTAAAGCAGAGAAGGGATGGGGGGAAGGAGCAGCTGACAGGTGCATTGCAAGGAAGTCAGCACAAGGCTGGGAATCAGCAGCAAATGGGAAAGCACAGCTGGCATTTGGCCTTATACACGGGACATGAACGGCTGGAAGGTGTAAGAGGAGCTCTGAGGGGTTCAAGAATCTTCTCATGGTTTGTGGAGGTATTAGGCACCTGCTGGAGGACTACACAGTCATGTGGCCTGTGTGTGGATTTTGGATCTTTTATTCCTTTTAAACATCAGAGAACATTTGAGGCCAAATTTCTAATTGAGTTTTCCCTGAAAGGAATCTCATTTGACCTCACCAAAACAGATTATATACCTGAGAAAACAGGAGGCAAACACACACAGTGGAGAGATTCTCCTGAAAGTTTTTCTGCTGCCTCCCGTCAGATGGCTGATGTTTTTGCTCCTCGAGCAGGAGCATCCTCGGGCTCCCAGAAGGGCAGCTCTGCCAGATGCACTAAGGATTGTCAAAGCCCACAGGATCAGGTGAGGAAACGTCTCCTCCCACAACACTGCTGGCACTCCAGCTCTGATTTGACATTGCCACAAGACTATGGTTGATACATACAGACTATTTATGAAGTCTCTTGCAAGGTATAAAACTTGTGAGGTAAGGGCCTCTGTGTACATACAAGAACATAATCTAGGCATGTAAATTAGTAGCTTGTATTTATCAAAGACAACTGCACTTCTACCAAAAAACAGTGTGGCAAAGTACTTTGCAGGACTTTCTTTTAATTGTGGGAAGAAGCAGCTGTCCATTTACATGTGCATTTTTCCCCATACTCTGAAATGTACCAGTAAGGACGATTTTCCAGTCCAGATATTGACACAGTTCCTGAGAATTTGTAAGCTTTTTCTCTATTTGTTTCCTACCCTTAGCATTGTGGGCATGAATCTTCTCATGAGCACGTTTGTAGCATACAGGAGGGCTGAAAAAACATTTTAACTAAAAGCAGCCTCCCAGGCAATTTAATTCTCCAATGCTTCTAGTGGCTGTCTCAGCTGGATAGAACCGGTGCTGTACAAAAAAGGCAATTCCCACCTACCTCACCGTGGATGCCCCTTACTTATGCTCAGGTCTGTAATACCAGCAACAGCCAGCTTCTAATCACAAAGTACCGTTCAACAGAGGCTACGACTGTGAGATACCCTTTTCTCTGAAGAGATGTGAGAAAGGCTAAATTAGAAACAAACTTGCACTTTTAGTTAACGTGGTTAGGAGGGTTTCTTTTAGATAAGAGAAAGCATGACATCCATTTCTCATATTCCGTTTCCAAGTTTAACGTATAACCTTTGTTTACGTAATTTTTCTAATAGTTTAAAATAAACTTTCTTTGCAGCAGTTTGCTGTTGTAGACTACGAACATTGTTAATGCCTAATGAGCAATAACTTTGCTCCCAAAGATGTTGTCCTGCAACTAAAATGTTCTTATTTGAAATGGCTTTATAGACTGATTGAAATCTGTTATGCTGTCATTTTCACCTCTCCCTTTAAAAACAGAACTTTTTTCTCTAGTGGACCTTCTGGGCATTGCAGTAAACAGCAAAAACAAAACAAAAAAAAAAACCAGAAAGCCAGTCAGGAATCTCATTTTCTTCATTGACAAAAATCCTGAACAGTGTCAGTAAATATTATACCAAGATATTTTGAGATTTTGAGAGAGAATTTGAGATCTGCACACACATGTTGTCTTAGCATTCTTAACATTTATTTTAAGTTATAAAGTCTGCTGTTTTGAATGTGAAATGTACACAAGTACAATTCAATAGCTGAAACTAAAGAGATTTGCAGAGGAACTTTGATAGAAATGTCCTAAAATCAAAAAGCACTGTGAGGACACTGGGCTGTAATTTGCTAGCTGGCATCATAGGCAAATCTACAAATCCTTTGCATTGTTGATATAAATTAGTAGTCATTTCATGGCTTATGTCAGCAGTGAAATTGGCCCAGACTCTTTTAGAAATTCACACTTTGTCTAGACTTAGGTAAATAATCATACAAATGTTTATACAGGCACACATGGTATACAGACACCTTTTCTTCTGTGTATGCTTATGTTATTTGCTTATGTTATACATATGGAAAATGACACTAGTTTCAGGTTCAGAAGAAAAGAATCTGTCCTTTCCTTTTATATTATCACTCGCTATTTTGTCACACAGGGTAGATTTCATCCTGCTTAAACGGAGCGGTCTAAGAGTCAGACATCCAGTCTAACCGGGGCATCTAGGCTCCGTCTGGAGTGAACGGAGAGGCACAGACACCTCCAGATGGCGTTTTATCCCAGCATACCTACTTTAGGAGGCAGTCACAGATTCGTACTTCATACAGTAAGGCTAGATAACTAGTACATATTATACACTAAACTGCCAACCACTACACTTAGGCAAAGTGAAATTGAATTTGGAGTCATCCTCACTTCTGGATAAGCAATAACCATCTTTTGCTAGCTGAGAGCGTAGTCCCAGCTTCTCACATATACACAGGCCGCGTGCACATGTGCACACGTACATACACACAAGCACACATAACAGGATAATACATATCTTCTTCGTTTAGTGGGGCTAGGCTAAGAATAATAACAAAAAAGTTAGTAAGATTAATTTTATGATTTTTGAGGCTTGCAAGAGTAGAAATGGAGAGTTTCTTAGAAAGGAAACTTCCATACACATGACAACTTTTGTGCAAGGATCAGTCAGGCCTGCTGTTCCAGGTTTTAAATACACAACTTATATGTACTAACTTTTAAATATGAATAAGCTCACTAAACTTCAACCATTTTTAGAAGAAAGAGAGAATCTAGCTAATTTTGTCTCACCTAATGGATCTTAAAGGCTTCCTTTATTATTTTAGACACCAAAGTGAGCACGTAGGATGGACTACACCTAAGGTAAGTGGCCAAATTGATCGGTACTGGAGCAAGGATGCCTTTCCTCCTCCCCCTCCCTTTTCACCTTCTCTCTACCAGGTCAGGAAGCCAGAGGAATAGAGAGGACTCAGTGTTCAAGCAGTTGCTTCTTAGCAGGCAGCAGTCACCAGTGTAGTACTCGTTCTCCAAGGATTCTGGTGTCCCGAGGATGCAGAATTGGAAGGGTTCTTTAGGGAGGACGACTCTCCCAGGAAGCAGTGTTGTATGTCTAATGTCTGCAGCGAGTAAGTGAAAACCCTCTTTCTCACTCAGTTAACTCTCAGGTGAGGGGAAGAGAGAAAAACCTGTTGCAGGTGGGATCTGGGCATGCACATCAGCTGTTCCCAAATAATATGAAATCAACGAAGAAGCATTTATGACCTGTACTGTATGAGCTATTGCTACCTAATTTCCAGATGAGCTGAATCACTCAAAAATTAAGGGGAATTGTGGGAATGATGGCTCAGAGGGATCTGATAAGGAAGTCCTAAAGCTTATCTCGTTACCACTAGTGAGTTGATTTGCAACAGCTTTTTCCTATCGCTTCTGTGACATTTGAGCCATGAAGGGAAACCTCTTTTACTGACATTTGCTAAGGACAAACTATTGCAGCCCAGTTTACATGAAGGAGCTCTTTAAATTGACGTAACTGGATTGTATGTCTAAACTTTAAAAAACACTTTATTGGAATCATTGGGAACTAGTTACACTATATAGAAAACCTTTTCAGAAACACCTCAGACATTAGGACTGCAGCTCAGTCAGTAGAGTGGGGAATGTTTCCCAGCTCCTGTGCCTGGCTGCGCACCCTGACTACATCCCAGCTTTGCTCTGGGGTGAGGCTGGAGCATGTGCGCCAGCAGTTTCCTTCCTCATTTCTCTCTGTCCTCCTCCCTCTCTCCTGGGCTTAGGTTTTTGCAGGAAGGAAATCAGATATGTGGGCTGAAAGTGAGTTACTGATTGCAAGAAGTAGGCATTTAAAGTTTTACCTATCTCCCGAAGAATCCAGGACACCTGGACTTAATATCATCTCAGTGTTACTTCACTATAAGACCATGGGAGGGTCATTCAACAAAGAAAACCATTTTTCTGTTGGTTATTTTATTACAGAACAGTAAAGGTGACAGGGAAAAAAATGAAGAGAAGCAGTAAAGCCTAGACAGGTTATAAAGTATAGTAATTGTATATTCTGTTCTTCTAAATAGTAATATGGCTGGAAGGGATTTCAGGAGGTCATCTAATCCAACCCCTGTCCTGACAGGATGAATTATATATTATGTCATACCTGACAAGAGCTTGTCTAACCTGTTTTTAAAGGTTTCAGTGATGGGGTCTCCAAGATACCTCCATTGAGTCTATTTCTGCATGTCACTACCCTTAGGAAGTTGCCTGGATATCTAAAATGAACTTTGCTTGTTGAAATATAAACCCATATTTTCTTAACTTACTCACCAACCACATGGATAAACTTTTAGGCAATAGTGCCTTGTGTATTTGAAGGCTATTGTTCATTAACGTTGTTTTGTGGAAAGCTGTTTGCCTGGATTCTTTCGACTGCTTATGTTTCCTACACCTCTTACCCTCCTCTGGACTTCTATTTGGTCAACGTGTTTCCTGAAATACAAATCACATATTTGCTATTGGAATGGAGAAAATACTTACGGATGAAATTCCCCTATAATCCATTTATCCCATTTTGCCATAATTTTTTAAACATCACAGTGAATCTTTTATAGATAATATTTTCTTTTTTCTTAAATCTTTTATATCAGTCTACCACCTTCCCATTGTCACCAACAGGGTTAAAATATATTTTCCAATTGCAGTTCTAAACATTCTACCTAGACATTAATGACATTTTGGCAAATCAGAACACTTTTCTAATCTCATGGTTCTAGTATTTGATGTTAAAAGAAGATATATTTGAAATAACTCTTGGATTTCCTTTTTCAAGGCAGTCGTGCCACTTGTGAAATTTCAAAACTAGACTGGTCAAAACACTTGGAAATATCCTAGGGGGACTGTTCTTAAACTGTCAGTGTGGGTGGGTAAGCTGAGTGGATGGATAATTTTCAGATGGGTAATTGCCTTGAGTCTGTGAAATGTACTGTGTTACATCAGTTCATTACAATATCAGCATGTGCCATTGTCTCAATGACCGTTATTATGTTTTCCTGACAGAAATAGGTCCCACTTAGCAGTGGATATTAATTTACTTCTTTAAACTGTCTTTAAAAAACAGAAGGGAAAGAAAATGAGAAAAAGAACGAAGCACTTAATGTAACATAGCAGTTCTAGTGGAACTGTTATGCAGAGAATATGAAAAGAAAACAGCTAATCTCTTGTTTGCAACATGCCCGAAGAAGAGTGCTTTACATCAAAAGTTAAACACTATCGTTACTGCAGACCTTTTACTTCACAAATAACACAGGCTTTTATATATCAGAAATTTTGCTAGAGAAGAGGAAAAGTAAAAAGTAAGAAAGATTAAAGCAGCATATAATGGCTGTTAAAGAGCCTGGCAAATTCTGCAACACAGCAGGTCTCTCATCTCTGTGTCTGCTATGCCATGCTTTGTCAAAGGCAGCTCCCAAATGTGGTGAAGGAAACGTTAACATTTCTAATCTTGGAGACACGCGGTGGTGCCATCTCAATTTCATCAAAAACCTGTAATAAAAAGCATCCAGAACTCTTTCTCTCGTGAGAGCCCAGTGAAACACAGATGTTGCTGCTCTGTATTTTCCCAGAGGCCCCCCCGAATCCTTTCACAGAGAGTCTGGGCTTCCCGTAAACCCATCCCTGCCTCTAATAGCAGCCTGTCATTTCCATCAACATTGTGCTCTTCACTGACATCATTTAGCACCATGTGTTTCTGTACATTAAACTAGTCAAAATTAAGGCAGTAGTAAAATATCATTGCCATAGTTGGGGAAGAAAAAATGATACTGTTCATGCGTATCCTAAGAAATGAGGAAAAAATGAGTACTGAAGCCTGTTTTAGCACCTCCTTGCAGAAATGTAAAAAAGGCACAATCCAAAAGTCAGGGGAATTACACTAATCAATATTCACCTTGTGCCTGTGAAAGGGGTATTGGGAGCCCCGCTGGTATTATCAAAAGCTTTCTTTCTTGCTCATGTACTTTTCAATAACAGGCTTATTTTCCCTCTCTCTTGAGACTGGAATAGCCAATTAAGGCTTTTAAATATCTATGGATTTTTTTTCAGTAATCTGCATGGTGAATATTAATCACTTTCTATACCTAGCAGTGCTGCTTCCTGAAAATCAGAATTTCTTAGCTGTTATGTTCTGTGACATCCTTCAGTTTTTCTTGAAATCTAATTCTCTTTTGATCTCTTATTAAAATATTAGTTTTTTCCTTAAGTTAAATAGCTTTCTGCCTCAAAATGTTTTGTGTATGAATATCGGTATGGCACAATGATTCCTATTGAACAACACTTTCCAATATTTTCCAATACAATCACCCAAATTTTGTTAATGCACCTACTTTTCTGTTTAGAAGAGCAATCACTGATTGTACATGTAGTTTTGAAAGTTAGAACTACAAGGCTTATTTATTTTTCATTTTTTAACTAAATATTGTACCTTGGGAAATCTTCCGCTTCTGACCCAGTTCTGTATGATCTTTCGTAATCTGACATTTTAATGGTAAGACACTATTAAGCTGCATTCTCCTATTTGAGTAGTTTTAATGGGAAACGTATATGAATTATGGTTTCTAGGACTAATTGAGGATCTCGTGGCTGTCGTGATGACCAGTGGACTCGAGATAGGCATTACTTCTGGCAAGTGAAATAAATCTGTCCCATCAAAGGACTATGTTTGAGAAGCTAATCAGAATACCTGCTCAGACATGTTGAAAACTGAGGTTCATTCATTTTTTTTGTCTTGTAAATGTACTGACTGAAAATGGCTAGCTATGGGAGTAGCTATGGGGAAAAAAAAAAAGAAACGAATCACCCTAAGCAGCTGACTTCTGAGACACAATTTGATATCCTGTCTGATTTTGTTTTAGTTTACAAACTAAAGTCTGATTTTCGTCTGATTTTAGTCTGATTTTTGTTTAGTTTTATAATTATAGACGTTGTAACTATTATAGATATAATTTACATGTTAGGTCACTTTATCTTCTGTCTATCAAAATGCACTATCATCACTATAGAAAAGTTTTTTTTCTATACTACTTTAAAGGGTGCAGGATGACAACAGCTCTTAAAAGAATTCTGGTAGATGATAGATTACTTCATCACCTAAAATTACATCAATTATCATTCTGTCTACATTTTTAGTTTTGGGGGCGGGCTACTGAGGAGATGTGATGATGTTGTATCATAAAATTGATGTTACTCCACACAACTTCACAGGGTCTTTCTTGCCTCCTCCTTTATATTTTGTGCAACTTATTTTACCGGTAAGGAATGTGAAGTAGAAAACCTTTTAACGTGGTGGAGCTGTGGTTCACAGTGAAATTTCAAAGCTATATCAACAGGTTAGGAAATCCAGGCTGAGACGAGACCCTTAGTTAGTACACATTTGTGCAGCTCCACAGATTTTTCTACATGCAGGAGGAGAAGCGACTTCAGCAAAGCTACGCCCACAGCCTGACAGACACTTTGAGCATCACCCCCAGCAATGCTCAAGTGTGACTTCTGAGCATCAGACTCACTTCCCAGCTTCAATGTACGGTTGTGGTGTGACAGAACTCAGTAAAAATCTCTCTCGTATTTGTAGAGCTTAACACAGTTTCCTAAGTGGAATAACGAACAAGTCAATGAATAAGATAATCTGTCAGCACCGGAAAAATGATCTTTTCTACTATGCCCCGGAGCATTCCCTCTTAGTTCGCGTTCAGCGTTGTCTAGGGGGTTCTCAATAGCTTCATGGTTGTGAGTCATTTTCTATTTACCTGCGTAACATGCCAAAGATATTCACTGCTGTCGTGTAGCTCAAACTTGTGGTAGTTTAGGTCCTTTAGCACAATTTAAGTCATAGTTCCAAAAAATATTTGACTTGAATTGCAAGACTCTGGGCAATTTGCAGGGATCGTGGAGGTCATGCTAACAAACTAAAAATCAGGAAGCTAAGAGTTTCTTAACAGGTACACATAAAAATGAGTTTTTGCACTGTGTCATTACTAGTACCCAGGGGAAAACCCCCTTTCTTCTTATACAGATAGCCTCAGGTAATTCTCTCCAAAATGCAGTCACAGATGTTCTATAAAGACAATAATTCCAACTTGCTCCTTTTGAAAATGAAATGGGAAAAAGTAGACAGAATATAATGGAATTGCTTGAGTTGGAAACTAGACGTGATGTCAAGGCTACTATTGGAAAACACGTAATAGGTTTTTCAACTGATATGGAGCTTGATCTTATTTCTCATCTTCAAGGGAATACCTCTAGCAAGCGAGTGTCTGCTACAATAGTGAAACGCACAGATGTAAGGAACAGACCAGAGGAAAGTATACTGCCTAGTGGGTTACCAACACCTACACACTGCAGCATTTTGATTTTTTTGGAAGCTTCTCACCCAGATACGATCCAGCCTCATCTGCGCTCAGCCTGAGAGCTCTGCTGTAGCCAGAGCTCAAAGCTGCAGGCCAAATTGGAGATGCATGAACTGATCAAAATTTCCTCTAATCCTGCCTGACGAATAAGTGTCGGAAATGAATTCCATCAGCTCTATACATTTGCAGCAGTGCCCCTGGCGCATTCAAGCTGATTGGCTTATTGCCGTAATGGTTTCTGAAATATACTGCACTATAAATGCGTGAGTTCCTCACAGTAGCACATTACAATCAAAATTCCTACACATCTACACCCGCTATTATTTAAATCACTCACTGCAATTCCATCGAACATGGCACTTTATCACAATGGATGCTTAGCGAAAAAATCAAATAGGAGAGGACAAAGGGATAAAATCTCAAGAAAATGAGAGCACATAATTGAAGAAAAATATATAATACTTCAAGATCTCTGTTTTTATCTTCACAACATTAAATTATTCTTTTCTAGCCAGTAGAGAAGAGCCTGAGTTAATAAGAAGGTTGAATGCAAGTTTTACAATGAAAAATATTTCAACGTTTGAAATTGACACCTAAGAGGTGACCACTTAAAATCATGATCAATCACCCTGCAAATTCAGCACGGCTACGATTTCATCCCAAGTGACTAAAAAATCATAATAAGCATTCCACATAAGCTTAATGCATTTTCTTACTCGTAAGTTGGAGCGTGATGTAGATTCTACCCTGCCATTACAGAGGGAGAAGAGATTCAAAAATCTGACATAGATCTACTACATTTTTCAGGGTTACACAGAGAAAAACATCTCTATGACCTAGGTCCATTCAACAATCCAGCTGCATTAAGCCTTCTGTATCTGTAGGTAGCACAGGTCTATGACTATATTAACACAGTGGGTTTTTTTTCCAATATCTTGGCCTTTAGAGGCTACCGTGCTTAGGATGGAGCTACTCAGACGAAAGTCAGAACTACAGCCTCTGAGAATGTGCAATTCAATCAATATAACTTTTCAAGAAAATGTGTGCATTGGCAATAATGTTATTTGGAGAGAAACCCATGAATTTTTTTGACAGTTAAACATCTCTCTCAATATTTTTGAAATAAAATAGATACATTTTTGTTTTAAAATTGCTTTTCTAGTTCTGTATTATAACTTTGTATTATAAATTTGATGAACTCCCATACGAAGTAGCAAGAACTACGTTTGATTGACAGACACATTTTTCCTTTTCCCCTCTTAATGAACTGTTTTTCAGATAATGTCAAAAAAGTTGAATTTAATTCCAATATTCAAATTCCATGTGAAATAGGATTTACATATTTTGTACAGCTTTATCATTAGACTTCTCTTTCACTAATATCAGAGGAAATATTTGGACACATTTGGAATGTATTTCCCATGTGATATTCTTTTGTGATTAATGATTCTCCAGTCAGCCAATAATTTCCTTGAAAAGTAATTTAGGAAAGGGGGTGGCTGAGGAAGGGGGAACAGGCTATGGGAGATCCAGACATGAGGAAACACTGGGTAAGTTTCCTTTCAGATTGTCTGCACGTAGATCTACAAATCAATGATGATCCTATGTTCTTATTTTATACCACAGGTTACGCATGTGAAAATATGATATTTAGCAGGTTTTTGAGAATCACAGATTTGTTTTTTTGGATTTTTTTGGATTTTTTGGACCAATCATAAATTTTACAGTTCCATTTGGAAACATTTTACAGTGCTAACTTTGGGAAAAAAACTTACTTAAAATAAACCAAATTATAATTGCTTGTGAATTTTTGAGCGAAAGATTTCTTCTCCAGAAGAAACGGAAAAAGTAAAACTGAAATCCTTAATATAACCAATCATTCAATGAGATCAATTTAGATGAATTTCTTGACCCATATTTTGGCAAAGAGTTTTAATATTTGGAATTTTTTTATTTTGGGTGTAAGTTTTTATTTTGAAATCTTGAAAATTATGATCTAATAATTATAATTTTATCCTCTTGAAAGCTTTCAAAAGCCAGATAAATAATTTTCTGTCACTTTACTGAATGCAAAGATAGAAAAGGAAGTTTTCACATATATTTTTTTGCAATATAACTTTAACCTAAGTTCAGATCCTGGAAAGACAGTAATACTAACACTGAAAAATATTCTAGTTTTAAAGCTGATTACTTGAAACTTGATTATTGGAATATGAACACCTGCAAGTTAAGCCATGAAAAGCAACTTCAAATTAGACTCAGTTATTTAATGAAGAAATTTGAAAAAAATCTTTCTTCTTCTGAAAGTTCAGTGATTTGCCTGAAGTTAAATGCATACATAGCCAGTTCATCCATGTTTAAATTTGACAGTATACAGTTGATCTACTTTTGTAAATTAACAGCTGGGCTTTCTTTTTGTTTGTAAGTTTTTAGATTTGTAAATACGCCTATAGGTATGCTTAAGGTCATGTGGATTAATGTAAATGGGAGAATTACAGCCTATAATAATAATGTTTTCTCCTGATTGAGAAATGTACGCTATTTTTTCTTAAACCTGGAACTACAACCTACTACATCACTAGGCAAACAATACAGCACACACTGTTTATTTAAAAAAAAAGAAAGAGAAAACACAGGATTCTACTTTTGGGGCACACTTTCCTATGTCTAAAATATGGTTTTAAAAAACAACACATGGCCTTTATGTAAAATTGATTCAAGGACATGTCCTCCAAATTGTACTCTTGGGATTATCCTTTTCTCTCTGCTAATGCTTTTTTTTTTCTTCACAATCACAATCCTGAATTACTTTTTGAGACTGTCCAACTTGCTGCATGATACTTCACTATTGTACAGCTAAGAGTAGGGTGGTAAGTAGTATGTTTCTAGCTTCAAAATCCAGTTAGTCTCCACATTCAGAGGTGCTCATCACAACTCTGCTGCTCAGTGATTTTTGCCTTTCTGACATGTCAGTGAAGCCAGCCATAAAGAGTTATACCCGGAACAAGTTTCCAGCAAAGCTGGTTGATGATGTCAGTGGAGAATATTTAGAAGGATTTAGCAAAAATCCGGACCACGGATAAGGAATAAAGCGAATCACTTCATACATATTTTACAAAGAAAGGAGCTGCTACAGCATCACAATATCGTTTGTAAAGCACTTGTGGGCAGATCAAAAACTTGACAGCTGAATTGTTTAAACTTTGCCCTAAAAAAAGTATTATTATTACCTGAACAAATGTACTTTGTGATATGGCAATAAAAAGTGCTATGATAGTGAGATCTATGAATTGCTGAACATCATTTGAATTATGCATGTAAACTTTAGGAAACAGCCTATCAACTGATCATCTCCTTTTTGTCATTTGATGCATATTAATTTTATGCTCTACTGCTTCAGCTGCTATTTCCTTAGAACGTTTACTGCTGTTTAAGGTATATTGCTTCACAGCAGAAATAAAAGTTGTTGCGACATACACGTACCCTTTTCCCCTTCGGCATTGTAACCTGTGTGAAGTTTATTCCCCTCAAGATTAAACACAATAAGATAATGACTACAGTGTTGTAACTTTTGTGATTATGCAAGTGAGTTGTTTTTTCTCTTCCAAGTTTTCATAAATTAATTTAAAAATCAGCAATGGAAAAGATTCCCCTTCTCAGGTTACGCTGCGAACATTTTTTATTAAAGGTGGGAGGTAACGGGGAAGCTGAGAACCATTAGAAATGGCTTGAGCCAGGTAGAATGTAGACGGCATGAATATTTCATTCAGAGTCCTTAACGTTCCTAGGTCTTAGGAAGAATTAAATTAGAGATGGGGAATTAATAAATATAGATATACCATACGCAAACAAGATCTGTCTTTCCCCTAAATTCGTCCTCATACTGCTTTAAAATATCTACAGTTTTCCAAGTGATGTTGCAAGATACAAGTGATTTTGCTTTGTAGTTAAAAATCTCATATTTCTTTCAATGTGTTGCTGCATGTGTAGTCTTGTTTTCCAATGAAGTTTTCAAGTAAATGACCTCTGTGCCTTTACATAGCATGAGAGTAGTCTACATTAGCAATATCGTTTGGATCAGAAGTGTACTTCTGAAGTGGATTTCCCAGTCGTTCCCATTTACCATGTCTTGATTCGCACTGTGGACAGATCTTGAAGAACACGAACTGGATTCCTTTGAGATTAAATTAAGCTGGGAAGTGAGCTCCAGCTACTCCTGCTCATGGGATCAGGCTAGACTTAGTTTGAAGTACAATACCTTTAAGGCCAATAGCATAGATAGTAGGCTCTCAGCATAGTGTTTCACTCTACAGATCCTCTTATCTTGTGCTGCTCTATTGCTAAGGTAGACTTAATCTTAGACTGTACATCAAATGACAAAAAGGAGATGATCAGATGATAGGCTGTTCCATAAAGTTCACGTCCTAGTGAATCAAATTGCATACTTGAATTAGAAACACTTCAGTTTCAATTTTATATCAGATCGTGAATTGCCAGAATGATGAAACCCGGGATACAATAGTTTTTGTCAAGGCTGCTTCTAATAACAGGATTATACTCACCTCAGAGACAATTCATTAATTGAATTTGTTACAGGACATTGCTTTTTACAGTGTGTAGAAAACATAGTTCTGGAATATCAAGCAGTTATTTCAAGATAAGCATTTATGCTTGTGTTTTTATATTTGTTTTTATAAACATGCACATGTAATTTGTGCATTATTCATAGAAACACGGCTATATTAATATAAATTTTTATAAAGCTGTGTATTTATATATGATTACATTTATATGGTACTATTGCCATTACTTTCCACTCCTGACTGGGTTTTGGACTCTAACACCATAGAAAAGGCAACTAGCAGGAACAGCAAAATGTTTATGGAGGCTGGGATACTGTGCAGAAAAAGTAAGTAACATAGCTGAGCTTCTTGTTTTGGCCTTCAAAATCAAGACCACATGCTGCTGGACTGATGTGGATTACAGCCCCTGACAGGACAGGTCCTGCCAGCCTCTGAGTCCTTCAAGCGTAGTCCTTCAAACCTCTGAGTGCCTCTTTTAGCTGTTGGGGACATGCTGGTTCCTGTCTGCTCACTCTCTTTAAGGTTTGAAATCTCTATTTTAGTTGCAGTGTAAATTTGACGTAGATTTCTTCCTGGAGCATCACATATTTTTTTAATTCTGTGAAAGAGTGATGCCAGTGAATGCCACTGAGCACTTACTCTGCAAGAAAATGAGCACAAAAATTTACCTTCCGTTTTGGGAAATTGAAACTATGCATTTCATGCCTCCACATCTGAAACTTTTGATTCAGCTCTTTCATCCAGCTGGGTCCCACAAAAATGTAAAAGTGAACAGACTGTGTACAATTGTTTGCCATTTAAGCGTGCCTGTGCAGCAGAATAATACGACTGCGTAACAAACACGGTTTTGCGATGTAGTTCCAGTAAGGATGCGTCCAACGGCATCCTCCTCCAGACAAGCTGCGGGGAGCAGAGCACCTGAGTGTGCGTGTGGGAAGGGGTTAGAGGAGATGACTGGAGGACGCCTATGACATCTGCACCTAAACTGTCAGAGGATTCATTCTGGCCTGGAATCCATTTATTACTGTTATCAAACCCTCCCTGTTTGTGAGATACTGCACTTTCAAGGCCTAGATCTAAATTTCATTTTCTTGCCCTCTTGCCAGAATTATTTCAGGCACTAATGTGCCACTAAGACACATTTAAGGCACTCATTTTCTTGTAAGCTCTCTGTAGCCTACTGAGAAGGTACAATGATCTTTGTTGCACTAGTAGGAAGGAAAATAAAAAGGCATTTAGGAGGTAGCAGGGGAGAGAACAGATCACTGCTTTTGGGAAGCACAATTAAACAGTTTCTCTTCTCTTCTCCTGCAGTGTGGCAGATGTGAAATGTGAAACTGGTAAAAAGTAGTTTCTGTACCTTAGTCGGAGTCTTAAAAATTGAGCAGGTGAGAAAAGTCGATGGAACATCACCCACATATTGAAATGCTGGAGGCAAGAAGTGAGAGGATTTTCTGTATTAACTGCTGACCATACTTAAAAGTCCTGTATGTAAATATAGTTTTTGAAACAAACCAACAGACAAACGCACCCTGAAACATGAAGTTCACTGGGGACTGATAAGAAATGTCTGTTAACACACGCCAATCATTATTTTGCAGACACATATATGAATAACGTGTTGTAGTAGCAGTAAACAGTATGTATTTTTCAGATGGACTGTTTACTCATTGTGTCATCTCCGTTTCACCTTCCTCAACACTTTTAGATTATTTAGTACAACAAAAAAAGAGTTCCGAAGACTCAGGAGGATACTAAGCATCTCACTGACTTCCCGACTTTAAGATTTAAGGATGTTATTTGTGAAAGGTGAGTGCACAGTAGTATTCAAGTACTATTCCTTGTCAAGCATCAGTAAAATACTTGACTCCTCACGGGTAACTCTCTAGGATTTATGTTCATTGCTGGCTTTAATCTATTCTGTAGGTTATACCGGACAATTTTTGCTTTATGTGAGCTTCTTAAATCCTTAGTAATTTTTTCCATTTGATTAATCGTTCCCAACATTTTTCCAAATTTCCCAAGAAACAGTTATTGTAAATTATTAACAAGTTACTTTTTTGCCTTCATTACATTTTTGTTAGGGTAGCTGACTACTGTTATTACCTTACCTTAAAAGTCATCCTGCTTATACCTGTGAGCTCCCCCTGAGATAATATTGTTTTCATATCTACTGTCAGGACTATAATTTGTATTTTTTTAAAAGTAGAATTTGCACATACGAGGAACAATTTCACAACACAGTAAGCAAGCACTTCAGAGCAGTGAGAGAAAATGTCAAAGAGTAATAGAAACTTAAAAATAGCTTACCATGTAGAAGGAAAAAGAAGTAGCCCAACCTACAGCCATCTCACAAGGCAATCACCTTGCTGACTTCCAGATTTAAAAGGCACCAATGAGAAAAGCATGCCGGGAAAATCCCTATCAGAATACAAAGCCATATTGAAATGTTCAGTGATACCCACAGGGAAAACTAATAAAAGAGTCCTTACAGAAGCACAGGCAATCTAAGTTTGACAAATTGAAAAATTTGAGATAATTATGTCGTTGTTTTTCTAGTTGCTATTATGGTTCTGTGGTAATAAAACATAGGTTATTTTAAACATCAACCTTTTTGTATAAAGAAAATTAACATTTCTGCCATCATCTGAACTTTGAACTTCTGCTCCTGAATATGCCACGACTTGCTCTCTTTCTGGCTATTGGCATACTGTAATTATATTGCATTAATATACTGTAGTGCACAAAAGTTCTTCATTAACAATTAGTCTATATGTGTAATGAATTCACAATTTTGGCAGCAATAAAACCTCTAGTTTTTCATTTTTATAGGTCCACTACACTTTGTGAAATTACTGTGAAATACCTAATGTTCTGGAAAAAAAACAAACAGCCTTCACTCTACACATTGCTATCATAATAAGCTTTCTGCTTGCCAGTTGGCCTATTATGCAAGATCACAAGATTCATTGCTAAAATTTTTGGATATACTAGCCTGAAAAGGACAGATATCAACAATATGTATTTGCTATAGACTGAAAAAATTATAAATTGCGGCCTACTTAGCCATCCAGAAAGCCTGCTGTGTAGGAATGTGTAATTTAATTATATGCACAATTTTAATTTCGTCTTCAGTCAGTCTCTTCTTGTGTACATTCCCTTAGTACATCTAAAAGTACATCTAAATCTAAATCCTTTCCACGCTACTTTCTGATTCAGAGTGACCCTCCCTGTAGCCTGTGAACTGCAGTCAGCTTACGACACTGCTCCGTATAGCCCCTCAGTGGTTTCAGCTTTCAAGGGAAGTGTAGCTGCATGCCAGGGAATAACCACCCATTGCTCAAGTGGTGGCCCAGAAACTCCTTTCTGAGCAGCCTCCCTTCCTGAACCCTCTTCGGGCTCTTCGGGGTACCGGTTTTAGTTGCATGAGGCACTGCCACCTCCCTATAAGAAGAAAAGATCATCATCCTATGATTCTGGCAGAGTTCCTAAAAATGGCATCCAGTTCATGCTATGTGCAGGCAGTTGCTGGTGAGTCGAATCAACTCTGGTGTAATCCGGAATGTTAAGGGTGCCGTGTAGAAACCCAAAAGCTACTTGTTCAGTGCTTCACTTCTTCTTGATCTCAGTGCAAAGAGGCTGAAATCCTGATGCCATTGAAGCCAACAGAGATCTTCCTTTTGCTTCAGTAAGATCAGAATTTGCCCTGAGCTTGTGCTCCTTATTTACTTTAGGAATGCAACTACAGTCCTGCCTGGAACTGAAGTGCATAATTTTCAATTTAACAGTGAGATAAAAATGCAAAAAGAACATGTGCTTACCCACCAATGCACCCACACACACCCCCGGAAAACGGGTGTGTTTTAAGCATGATGGTGGTGTCATTTATTTCTTGGTAACACTACTTTAAAGAGGGAGGATTTCTGCTGTAAAAATGGCATTATAATAATGACAGGAGACTAGAAGTAAAAACTGATGACTAGTCAGGAACACACCTGGGTGTGGTGAAAAGATATTCAGCTATCATTTATATCAAGGTTAAACTACCAAATGTTCAAACATGACTGCAACTGACTCAACAGCACTATAGATGAATAGATACTATATGATCAGAATACATTATATTCCTACAAAGGCAGCCTATGAGGAATGATGCTGAGAAACAAGCCCAGATTAACAAAAGTAGCTGAATGACTAAAAATAAAGGCCACAAAAATGCATTTTTATAAATACGTTATTAATATTGGGTCTGTGAACATGAAAGATTTTATCAGATTTATGGATTTCAGATTCTGCGCCTTTTTCTGACAAAGCATCTGACTAAATTACAATCCCAAGCAAGTATTTCAGGACAGATTGTGCTACAGGCCTTAAAATAGCTGAAAGTTTCCTGCAGCACTCTGTGGGATTCTTCTCACATTCTTCCACCACTCTTCCACTTGCTCACAGAGAGAGCAAAGAAGAGAATCTTCTCACAAAAGAAGATTGTGTGAGGCTTTTTCAGCTGATGCTGGGCAGCGTCTAAACACTGAGGTTTTCTTTCAGTCTAGCTTCCCTGAATGACAGCTGGAGCTGCAAAGGTTCAGAAGGGGCAGAACCAACTTCTAAATTTTCATGGTTTTTTACGCAGATTCAGTAATGATATCTCTAGTCCGATAGAGAGTATGAAAAACAAATATTTATGGTAGAGTAATTTTGACTAGTGTTAGCCTGTCTGAAAAATGCAGCAGAAGGAAGGTAAGCTCTGAATGTTTTCTATGGATTTTTTCCATGCACTTTATGTGATCTCTTCTGTTATCACCTATCATCTCATGGTTCACTCATGCATATTTTACATAGATCAAAGTAGCATTACAATTCAGAGGAGTTAATTTGGCTGGGGGGAAAAAAAAAGGACCAGTCAAAGGTACTAGACAGAGGTCAAAAAGTCCAGAACAGCACTGCATTTATACATTCATCTCTGGAATCACATGCTTATTCTTCAGTGTCTTAGGGGCTGACATGACAAACACCTTCACAGAAACACAGAATGACCAAGGTTGGAAGGGACCTCTGGAGATCATCTAGTCCAACCCCCCTCCTCAACCAGGGTCACCTAGATCACGTTGCCCAGGATTGTGTCCAGATGCCTTTTGAATATCTCCAAGGATAGAGACTCCACAACCTCTCCAGGCAACCTGTGCCAGTGCTCAGTCACCCTCACAATAAAGAATTTTTTCCTCAGGTTCAGATGGAACTGCCTGTGGTTCAGTTCGTGCCCATTGCCTCTCATCCTGTCACCGAGAAGAGTCTGGCCCCATCCTCCTGACACCCTGCCTTCAGATACTTGTACACATTGATCAGATCCCTCCTCAGTGTTCTCTTCTCCTCTTCAGGCTGAACAGGCCCAGCTCTCGCAGCCTTTCCTCAGAGGAGAGATGCTCCAGTCCCTTCATCATCTTTGTAGCCCTCCGCTGGACTCTCTCCAGGAGCTCCATGTCCCTCTTGTACTGGGGAGCCCAGAACTGGACACAGTACTGCAGGTGAGGCCTCACCAGGGCTGAGTGGAGGGGCAGGATCCCCTCCCTCCACCTGCTGGCAACACTAATGCACCCCAGGAGACCATTGGCCTTCTTGGCCACAAGGGCACATTGCTGTCTCCTGCATAACTTGTCCACCAGCTCACTAGATGCAGGACCCTGCACTTGCCTTTGTGGAACTTCAGGAGGTTCCTCTCCGCCCAACTCTCCGCTCAACTCTCCAACACTGTCCAGGTCCCTCTGAATGACAGCACAGTCTTCTGGTGTGTCAGCCACTCCTCCCAGTTTAGTATCATCAGCAAACTTGCTGAGGGTGCACTCTTGTCCCTTCCTCCAGGTCATTGATGAATACATTGAACAAGGCTGGATCCAGTACTGACACTGTTGGGGGACACCTCTAGCTACAGGCCTCCAACTAGATTCTGTGCCGCTGATCTTAACCCTCTGAGCTCTGCCATCCAGCCAGTTCTCAAGCCACTCATCCAACCCACACTTCCTGAGCTTACCTAGGAGGATGTGATGGGAGACAGTGTCAAAAGCCTTGCTGAAGTCCAGGCAGACAACACCCACTGCTCTGCCCTCATCTACCCAGCCAGTCATTCCATCAGAGAAGGCTCTATCAGATTGGGCAAGCATGATTTCCCTTTGGTGAATCCATGCTGACTACTCCTGATCACCTTCTTGTCCTCCACATGCTTAGAGATGGCCTCCAGGAGGAGCTGTTCCATCACCTTTCCAGGGATGGAGGTGAGGCTGACAGGCCTGTAGTATCCTGGCTCCTCCTTCTGGCCCTTTTTGAAGACTGAAGCGACATTGGCTTTATTCCAGTCTTCAGGAACCTCTCCTGATCTCCAGGACCTTTCCAAGACGATGGAGAGTGGCCTAGCAATAACATCCACCAGCTCCCTCAGCACTCGTGGGTGCATCCCATCAGGGCCCATGGATTTGTGGATGTTGAGTTTGCCCAAATGATCTCTAACCGGATCCTCCTCAACCCAGGGAGAGTCTTCGCTTAGTTCCAGTTTGGATTTAGTTGTGCCTGCAATTTTTTCACTTTTAGTTCCAGTTCAAATTCACTAGGACTTTGAAATAGAGTTTGGATTTTGTTCTGCTTCAAGAAAAAAAAAAGTTAAATTGCTATTTTGTTCCAATTTAGCTTTAATTCTACTCCCTTTTATCCATTGCTGTTAAATTTGATTTTTCAAAACACCCATTATTCTTAGCTGAGCTAGTCGGTAGGGCATTTTATTTCCTCTGAAAACATTATTTTACAATCTGTGAATTGTGTATTTCCAAATGATTCTATGGGTGAGAGTCAATGTACCCCAGCACTGAAGAGATGACTAGATAAGTGAAAAACTCTTATATAACGTAGGTTTTATCATATTTGAAAGTGGCCGGTGTATTTGTCGACCGGAAGGTAATAAAAAATCCATTCACAGCTCAGGTTTATATTTGAGATTTTTACTTCTGTAGTACATTGAAACACATTCCCAATTATCAATAAAAAGTTGAGTTTACACTAATTATTTCCTGGAACTTCTAATATTAAAGATTTACCTTTGCATAATACCAAAATGGAGAGGGCCTATGAACCTGGAAGGGTCTAAGTAATAGTGAAGAAAAACACTGAGCGTTACTTTGGTCGGATTCAGTAGGCTATTAATCATCTACTTCTCCCATACAAAAAGTTCCTAGTTTTTGTTTTTATTTTTGTTTTTTTATTTCTGGACAGTTGATTCTCTCATATAGCTCCATGTTTTAACCATCTATAGTAAGCATTCATGTCCAGAATGGTTGGTATACCTTGTTCATAACAGCTACAGAAAATGTGAACAGTATTAGCAAAAGCTGCAGAAAAAGCAGGAATGCTCCTAAACAAAATACAGGCACAACACCTTCATCAGAAAGTAGCATTACTCTTTTAGGTAGCCATAAACAGGCATCAAGAATTATACAATAAGTTCATGCACAGCAAACAATGTGGCACATCATCTTTATTGATTACTGCTTCCAGACAATATATATATTTTCCATAATAGAAAACATGTCCTGCATTAAATTTCAATTTTATCCCAAAGTCCTTAGCAGCGAGCAAACCATTAGGGAAAAAGGGTATATATGCTCTTTGCACTAGTCAGCAATAAAAATGGTCATTCAGTACTGCTACTGTGTGATCTAATGATAATGTTGAGGCAAACATGAACATTACCAGTGATGATGATAATGAGGGGGGGGAAATAGGATGGCATCTTACAAACACTGTAAAGCTGTGAAATATTACTACCATGGAAGAATAAGCTTAGCATAGCCCTTGTCCCAAAGTAGTAATCAGTCCTGTTGATCTCAAACTGAGATAGGGCAGTTAAATTTGCTTTCTTTTGATTGGGAGAGCTGAGATTAGCATTGGAAGCCTTCTCTGATTATATCAGAGAGGAGAGAAAGTCATACGAGTACTTCAGAGGGAATGCGATAGCCTTTAAATGAACACATTTATATGGAAGCTGTCAGGTCATTTCTTTCGAAGGCAGGAACAAAAGGTAGCTTCAGATCGGCACCATAAGTATCTCATGCAGCACGTCTGACATTCCCTGTGCACTTTACGCCTGATGCCATTCTAAAATGTAAACTGCGACGGTGAGAAGCGAAAGAAAGCAGAAATCAGTGGTGGTGGACAGCATACCCACGTCTGCTTAGAACATGTAAAAATCCTGAGCTGAGTAAGAGAAAAATGTAAAGCCACGTTTATGATTAGCTATGCTAATATATTTCACAAAGAGCAATGAGAAATTGCTTTTAGGTGTAAAATGAAAAAAACCTCTGAATATATGAATTTGCCTCAACAACTTTTGATGAAAGGGTCTGCATTTCTTTCTATTTAGTGACAAAGCCAATTATGGAATCCTCATCAGCTTAAATGTTTGGGGTAAATGTAGGGAAACATTTATTTGTGTACCTGAAAAAGAGATAACAGACTCATTGATGCAAACTGTCCCTTTTTTTCCCTCTGCAGTACAAATTCTGAATGAAGAAATCTCTTCTCCCATCTTCTAGTGTATCTGGTTTGGTAATCTTGTAAGCCACTGGCCTGCACAGCTATCTTTTGGTTTTGGGAGGAAGCATCTAGCAAGAGAAACTGATTCTTTCAAGTGAAAGAAATTGTTAAAGTGGAAGAGGTTCAATGCATATGCTATTATTTAGCCTACAATTAATTCTAGTTTACTAGAACTTTTACAGTAGTTTTTCATTATTTATTATAATGAAAATAATGAAATGAGTTATTTTTGATAAAAGTATTTGCGCTGGAAATTGTAATATAGTATTAGGGATTATTCTTGTAAGCAAGCTTGGCTTTTTCTACAAATACAAGTGTAATGAGTGTACTGAGTCAGGAGAAAGTCCACTGAGCTTGATTATCCTGTCCCCATTAGCAGCAGACAGATGTCTAGAGAATGAGTACAAGAAACAAGGCACAGGAACTTGCAAAGCAACTCAGAAATCTGAAAGAAGACTGCATCCAGCCTACTCTGTTTAACTGTACCTAAGAACAAGCTGTTGCCATCCCTGAAGTGGTCTAACTCCTTTCTGAACCCATATACCCTTGGATCCAAAAATACCCTCTGTCAAGAAATTGCACAATTTAGGTGTGCTTTTTATTTGTTTAAACATGCTTCATAGTCACTGCGTTGGTGCCTGTTAGAGACGTTATTTCTCCTAGTAACAAATCATGAATAAGTGTTCCTTATTTGACATCTCACCACCACTGATTTTTTTTTTTTTGGATTTGTGTAATGCAAAGAATTATTTTCCTTGTATGCGTGAAAGCTCTTGCTCTCAAAGCACTGTGCAGCCTTCAGAGATTTTAACTCAAAAATTCAGAATAAAATACTCTCCCTTCTTTCAGAGAAACCTTCATTCATTATTTTGTTGGACCTGCTAGAAAGTGCCCATAGCCAGAAGAAATTCTGGAAAGCAAAAAAATTAATTCTAAGCGTCCCAAACAGATATTCAGATACAGACTGCATACTGCTTAGAGACACTATTTTGTTATGTTATTGCTACGGCTAAGGGAGACAAACATGAGAACTAGCTCTATTCAGGGATACAGGAACATATCCTGAAGATGGCACTGCTCCCTCACTCTTCTTCTTTTCAAGTGAGCCATGACTCATACTTTGCACTGGAGATATTATTTTTTCTCCTAGGGACATGTTTACTTTGTGCATCCTGATCCACAAACAGAAAAAATGAGCTCTCCTTCAATATGATATTAGAAATGAAAATCCTGTTAAACCTTTAAAGATAGGTCTGGGCCATATTTTGCTTACCTTTTGCATCAAATTGCTCATACTGTTTTAAATAAAATAGCTCTTCTTGGTTCGGTGGACTAAAGACCTTTCTGTCTAACGCATTTAGGGTGGAATTTCTTTCTTCTGAAAAAAAAAAACGACTTGCAGAAGCCCACTTTAAAGTTTTAAAAATCCTGCAGAGACATAGGGGGCAATGTAACCTGCATAAGAGTGTTTCTTTAAAGAAAAGAAAATAATCTTTCAGTTGGTGAGCAAATGAATGAATTAATGAAGGAATAAATTTGCAAACAAATAAACAAATATATACAAATGTGTCCTACTTCAAGCAGCAGCTCCTATTTGATCAGGCTTTCATTGGAGGTGCAAAGCTATCAAGGACCCAGTAAACTGGACAAGAAAGAGTTTTCTTCTGTGTTCTCTACAGTCTAACACCTCACTAAACAACACTGGGTAAAGTTTAACGCAGGGTTGTGGCAAGGGAAGCACTGTGCTCTAGTGAACTGGTGGTTACATGCTCGCCTTGTAGTTATCATAAGCAGAGATAGCAGGGATGCCTGCAGTTATTGTTTGGTAATGTTTTCAAGACTAAAATTAGATGAAAAGATGGTTTGCCTAAGTTACAGCATCTCCAGTGGTTTCTTTGAAGAGCTCTAGTCCCTCTGTTCTTTAGATAGTGGGTTTCAATTGTGGTAGAGGACTAATTTTGAGGACATAAAGGTGGCCATTACTTCTGCTGGATTATTTACACTGATGTGACCAGCTTATAAAGCCTCTCAAAAACCATATTCTTACATGCTTAGCAGAACTCTTTAGGGACTTGCCGAAAAGCTTGGCAGCTTTCAATTTGCACTAGGCATACACTCCGCTCTACAGCAGTCTCTGCAGGTCACTCATATTGAGCATAGTGTAAAAAACAGGCCTGAGGCTTGTCACTGCAAGTACAGTTCCTAATGTCGCACAGACAAGAATGCAAAACCCTGTCGGCCTTAAGTGAATGTGCACTGGGCTGAAGACCAGGAGGGGATTTCTATACCACACTCAGATCTTTTAGAGTCTGATAGGAGTATTTGTATTTAAGGGATCCTAATAGCTTAAGGTGGTGACAGATATCCCATTTTACAAGGAGAGAGAACTAGCCAAATGGAGATTAATGTCTCCTGTTGAACACACAAACTGAAATGGTTGCATTGCCCTAACGCTAGCTAGCCACAACTGCCACTGAAGTTAACTAGCATAATAAAGCTTAAAGCACATTGAATCTAAGAAATTGCTGAGTAGTTGCTGAATATTTCCTTCCTTTGCCTCTTCTCCTCAAACTTTTGCTGCTCTTTGTCCTCTCCCTCTTTAATTTCTCTTTTTCCTTGTGTTTGCTTAGTGAGGGCTACCTTTTTCTTTTCTCCCTACTCCTTACCATTTTCAAAAAACAAGTTTACCATTTTCCTTAGTGTTCCTATTTCAGCTCTTTTTATGTAAATTCTCTAGGAAGATAGAAGTGTTATTTTGCTATCTATCCCAACTGTGAGCCTTGATGATTTGAACTCAAATGCTCTAAAATGATTTTTAGACGAATCTTCTTTGTTCTGTTGTCTCTACAGAATTCACTGTTCTAAATGCATTACTTTTGAAAGAAAAAAAAATATTATTCTATGCATGAGGCACTCTTGGAAAAAGCCAGTGCCTTGTGCATGTAACAGAGAGCTGCTAATCCAAAAGGAAGCATTTCTGTTACACACATGAAAACATTCTCTGTAAGTTCTACTTTGAAAATCTGTCCTAGTCTCCCCCAGGGCACCTCATTTCCCTCGGGCTCATTCTAATCTGAATCCTCTGAAGTTTCCTTGACCCTCCCTTCCTGCTCTCTCTTGGCTCTTCCATTCCATATCTTCATAGAAGGTAGTTGAACAGTTTTCTTTGTACCTCTTACAGCTTTTTCTATTAGCACCCCTGTAGTCTTGAACAACCTTTATCTCTGGGCAAAATGGCTTTTAATTGGATCATTAAACAATAACAACAACAGCAACAACAACAACAAACCAGTTCTAAACTGAGCTTTTTAAGCAAAAGAAAAATATTTAGCAGGGATTCAAAGGTAAGCACTTTCAATAACCAAAGCTAATTGAGAATCACTGGGTTTTTTTTTAAGCAAATAATTGGACTCAGGTATTGGGAGCAACTATTGTATCATAGCTGACATTATAAGGAGGAGTAAAGCTTGATGTACTGATGCACTCCTAAGGTAAGTGATAATTTCTTTCTAAATGAATAAGTTTTAATGTAGAGTAAAAGAAAGGTGATAGAGCACTTCCATGTAAACTGTGGCGTGCACAGAACTACATACACAGTTTGGTCATTGGTATATCTAGGGTTGGCTTTAAGCATACAGAAGCAGGCAGTGGAGCGAGGCAACAGACTAAGAGTAGGAAAAAAGAAGGGAATGGCAAAATGGCTGTGCCCCATTGCTACTCTGCCTTGGTCAAAGTCCTGCATAGATAAGCTTACCCCTGGTGCTTTGTGAGAAGGTTTGGAGAGTGTAAGGCAGTAGGTATGACTATTAAGAAGTAAAACTCCTCTTTCAGGAGCAGAAGTGCAGAAGTATCACTTGTTTCCATCTCTCCCATCCTACTTCTGGTGACAGGAGGAGCAGCAGATCTGATTCCCCTGGACCTGTTCAAATCTGATCCCTCCAAGAGGGAAAGGGTTTTTCTTCCAGGTCTCCTGCAAAAGAGCTCTCACACCTCTGCGTCCTCCAGCTTCTCTTCCAAAGCAGCCTGGTCTTGGCTCCACCATCTTGGAGATGCCAAACATCAGTTCAGCCTGCCTCTAGGTTTGTGTCTTTATTACTAAGAGAAGATGTTTTAGAAGAAAGAGAAGGTCATGCTGTTAAGCCTGCAAAATAACTCAATTCATGTTTAGGACATGCCACAATTTAAGATGTCTTATCCAACTAGCTATCTTGGCCATGAAGCTTGATGTAATGACATCCTAGTTTTAATGCTGGGACACTGCCTCATTCAGTGAAGAGGCCGAACCAGGCTTGGCAGATGAAGAATGGAGGAATAGTAAAGGAGACTTCTATCTCTAGAAAATGAAAGGAAGGTCTAATGATCAAGGTAGCTGAAGTCAGCTTGAAAGCCAACTTTACATGGGCTTTTAGCTACTCTTTCCTCATTTTATGGGTGCTGATCACAATATCCTGGGTTTTGACACATGCAGATCCTGAGCACTTGTGCTTGCAGCTGAAGTTAAAATAACTGCTGTGAATGCATTACATACTATATAGAAACAAATTATCCAAACTAGCAAGTCAAAGGCTATCAAATGGTATAGACAAAAAGATTGGAAATTTTTGACTTGAATCTTTCTATATTTAAGCCCAGAGCTCTCTTTAGAACAGCATTTGGCACTCTCTTATCTCAGCCACTACTGAGAAGACGTGAAGACAGTATCTGTCAAGCACTATCGTGCCATAGAAAGCCCTGTGAGGAAATTATTAATGCTTTTTTCATTGCAGAGATTTAATAACATGCAACAAACAAGGCACAAGGCCACAATTAAACAATGAAAGTAAATGTGTATTATATAAATACATACCAATTTACACGTGCACACACACGCAAACACACATACATCTATAAAATCATTGGTTTAATTATAGACTGTCAGTCATCCTTTGCTGTTAGTGAGGCAGTGGGGGGAAAAAACTATGCGACATGTAAATAAAGATAACGACATCTGCAATATCCACAACCAGCAGTAGGCAAATTAAAATCACAGAAGGCACTCCAATTCTTGCACTCCCCAGTCGTAATAATGATCTTTCAGATTTTTTGGTTTTCATAATTGTAATTGCTATTAAACAAAAAAAGAAACAAAAAAGAAAAATTGTCATATGGCTACGGCAGTCTGTAGCTCTATCAAAGAGACCTAGGCCCTCTGATTTTTGGGTAGACCAGCCCTCAGGGAGGGGTAACATGCTTCGCAGGGGGTTTCACAATTACCTACTGGTAACAGAGAAAACTCAGGTCCTGTTTTCTATTCCAAGCTCTGGACATGTGTTTTATTGGGTATATATTCCTCTACTTCTCATCCTCTGGCGTAATCAGCTCTCTCCTGCCCCTTCCAAAATTCCTTCTCCCAGTCTGTCCCTCCATCATCCCTGCGATCCCCTTCTCTCTTCAGGCTTCCCATGCCCAGCTCCAGCTCTCTGCCTTGCTGGGCCACCTCCTTTCCCTTCCCTCCCTCACTGCCTCAGGTTCGATTTTCCTCGGGTTTCTTTCCCTTCCAGCTTTTTTTTTCCCGGACTGCCATTTTCTCATCTGATCTGTGTCCTTGTAACAATTAGCAAGAAGCCCGTTAGGGCTCCGCTGTCTGTTTAGCATCTTTGCCTTGCTGGGAGCCTCCTCGCCCGAGCAGTCCTCACCTTCCCTTGCCGCGCACTGCATAGTCTCGCTTACTCCCAGTCCTCGTCCCCCTGTCGGGCTCTTCTCTCATTTCTGCACAAGACAGTTCTGCATTTGACTCTGCCTCCTTACTTTTAGGGCAACAGAAGGTTTCGGGCAGGAAAGTACGGGTTTTTAAACCGCACTCATAAAAGACGAGAGAGAGACGAAAAGGTAAGTTTTCCATATTCTGTCTCATTTCAAGCTTATGCTTGCTCAAATGTAGGCGTGTTTTCAGGAGACGGTTCATACAAAAGCCGTGCTTTATACTGCCAAATATCCAATCATGGTGTAACCACAGCATCTTAAATATTTCCATAATTTTTCCATAAACATTTGCAGAATAATATGTTTTCTCTAGTTGGAAAGGGATGAAGAAATTTTGGCTCAAATTTAAAGAGAATAAATGAGAAAAGAAAAATAGATTAACCAGAGGCTCATATTTTGCACGACAAATGTCAGCTCAGATTTTTGCAAAAGTACAAGGTCCTGAAAAACGGACTTATTATTGGAAATATTGGACACCTTTAATAGCATAAGTTCCACCTTTTTTTTGTTAATTAAAAAATATTTATTTTTCCCTACCTATCCTTTAACATTTTCTTTTGATTTGAAAAAGACTCATTAAGCAGAAATCTAAAACTAGTAGTTATGCTGTCTTTTGGAAGAAAGAGGGTAGTTTTGTAGTCAAAGAACTGGAAAGGAGCACAGAAAATCAAATTTTAGAGCTTCCACACATATAAACTTAAGAATGTCCTTTAAGTATTCCAAAACTTCTGCAAAATATAAATATTCTTCTTTTTATAGCTTAGGCTGACCTTCTAAAATAAAGGCTGCCTGCCCCTCTACCCCTGAAAAACGGACAAAAATAGTTAAAGAATGAGCTTACTAACCATAGTTAGATGTAAGATGAACTAGGTTGCTTCAAGTTCCTTTTAAACTTAGATTCAACTTGCAAACTCCTAACAGGATTTACTTCTTGTATTTGTTTATATTTATTTATTTGGGTTTTTTCGTCCACTGCTTTTTCTATTCACAGTAACAGACCAAAGCTAGGCTGAGCTCAAACTGGCTCCAATCGCAAAACAGACAATAACTAACTTGCAAGTGCAAAGGAACTTTTTTACAGACAAGGTCCTTTATAGCAGAATATCCTAATCTGCTTATATAATATCCCTGTAAAAATGAAAGTGGATGTTTTTTCACAGGAATATGCATACCTTTAAAATGTTGTCATAGTTTTAGACATTCAGTTTATAGCTATGTCCTCAGTATCTTAGGTTTTTTAGTCTTAAATGCTCCAAAACATTCCTGCCTTAAATCACAATATCCAAGGTGACTGAACTATTTCAAATACCAACTAAGAGAGAAATTCTGCAAAATTATTGCTAATCAAATTACGATCTGACAAGATTATAGGATTTAGTCTACCTAATTTCCCCATTTATCTCTGTCCTTCTGTAAGCTGTACTAGCGAACATTTGAGTTCCAAGATAAGCAAAACGTTTCTACAATCCATTCAGTCAGTTATGCAATGTCTATTATTGTGATAGTGTTGTCTGTAGTTTTATTTCGTATTATCTGCAGAATCGTTTCTTTGCTGAACCTTTAATAACATCAGTACAAATGATGGCACATACTGTTTTTCTGAGATGGGCTGAGCCTGAGAAATATGCAGGGCATGATTAATTAGCCAAGTGAAAGAAACTACCCAGCTGACAAAAGTAATCATTGGCCCAAATGACCTTTGATGTCTTAGTGCTTTTAGCCAGAGGGTTTGACAACTGTCTGCGATGGAATGCTAAAATAATCTACAACCAGCAAAAGTATTAACATTCTAAAGGCAGACTATTTTCACTGCAGAACCAGCGTATTTTAGACAGCGGATGCAAGTTCTGTTGATACAAAACCCTGGTGAGTTTAGTACACTGGTAAAAGAAGGATACCTCAAGCGGTACCTCAATCTTAAAAAATATATTCTCCATTTCTACTGTAAAAAAGAAGCACCTAGACTTTTTAGTCAGTATAGGCAGGATTTGGTACAATGTTAAACCTGTGTGATGGTAAATCTGATTGTATGGTAGTCAGCTATGGCCGTGATACTTTTTAGTAATGATAGTCCGGTTTCCGTTGAACTGAAGTGCCGCATAGTTCTAGAGACAAAGAAGTTGAAAGGCAATAGCTTTGAAAATAAATCTAGTTAAAATGATATATATATGACAGTCTGTAGAGACACTACTCCTAACTTAAGAACATCCTTGAGCTTCATAATGTTCCGAGATTTCCTTTTGATGAAATTCTTTTAATAAAAATACAGACAGTCTCTAGTTAAAGAAATAAAGAGGTAAAAGCGTAACTTTTAGTAAAAATTCCAGAGCTATTTTAACAGTAAAGCTCCAGTCAATACTGCCACGATATTATTATATAAGGAGTGGATTCATTTCACCTAATTCTGGTCAGTTTGCCTGTATGGCTAATGAGAGAAAGAAGCATTTCTGGAGGGTGATTCAATCTTAGACACACATTGGAGGATGGCCTGAACAGATCTCTGGTGGTGCATCTTTTCCTCTCTGCTTTTCTAGAGAGACACTACATGGCTCACCAGGACTAGCTATCTAACGTTATGTGAGTGAAGCCTGGTGACACGAATCCACTCATAAGTGCTTTGGGACAGAGCTCTTTAATGTATAGAGATGAATATGCATGTATTACATATCATTAATGTCTTGAACTAGTGTTGTGCAAGGCCGTGTACAGTGGAGTTACGATTCTTAGCTGGATCTCTTGTTGCTCCCGTAACAAAGACAAACAGAAAGATAACCCCCTCCCCCCAAACAATGTTGCAGGGAGGGGTGTAACTTTTCTTTTACTAGAATATCTTGAAGGATTTTACTGGAATAGTACTGGGTTTTTGCTGGAATATCCACCTCTCCCCATGGCTGCTACTACCACTACAAAGATCTGAAATCACTACTGGCACTCTTTGGAGTTCAAATTTTTGAATTTGAGGAGTGTATTTTTGAGGTGAATCTTGTGATCATCTCCGCTCACTGTGCTTTTGTTTATATCACAGAGCAGTCTCTGCATGTGGACTGGGTTTCTTTTGGATAAAATTAAACCGGAAGATGTGGTCCAGGAGTGCACCTAACGTGCTCCACATATGACATGGTATTTATTCCACAGGGTTGGAGTAGAGCTAGGCCGAAATGAAACCACAAAACACTTGCAGTGTGGATGTCACCATCAGCACCAGCTGTTTTTACTCTAGAGATGTGCTCTTGCAGGACTAAGCCAGTTGATAATGTAAGCAAGCTGCTACATATCAGAGTGTATCTCATGCTTGTTCAGTCCTGCCCATCCGTTCTGCATGTGTCACTCAAGTTTGTTTTACTGGGGGAAACATGGCAACAGCAAGGTAAGCATTCTAGTGATAAAAAGGATGTAGTTTGTACAGCTGGACCGACGACTTTGAATGCAAAGATCCATCTTGCTATAGGGGCGCGCTTGATCATTTCTATTTAATCCTGATACACATTCACTGGTCAGCTACTATCTCTTCTCAAGTGTTGGTCAGGTATTTCTTAGTAACGTATTTTACTTAGCATGCAGTCAAGCTAACATCATGTGCTCAGTCATGTACGTGCCACGTAGCTCTGAATGGCACAGTTTGGATATTCCCTGGTCCCCTTTCAGCCCTGCACTTTCCATGACTGGAAAAGAACATTACAGAAATCCTTATGGGATTGGCATAGGCTCAGCAGCTTGCTTTAGTTAGTACCTCACCTACTCTATCACTCAGTGCAACTGCTGGAAGCATTTAACTGCATGTATGACTTTACTTGTTTTCCAGACAACATGTCACTCTCCAGTGGTTGCTTCCAGTTCTCTGTTAAATCACATTTGCCATAGTAAGGCATCCTGGATCACTCTGAGTCTGTGGAGCTGACCCACCATGTTAAAGGAGAGCCTTGGCCTTTATGTTGCTACTGGCCTTTGCCTTCTAGCCTACATGGTATAAATGAGTTACATCCTAATGTGCAAGTATTGGAAACATGTAAACATGACAATGTTTGTGTCAGATGAGATCAAATGTACATCTACTTTAGATTCAGATTGTGAAAAACAGGTGGCTACCATTAGCATTTCAACACCTCCTTCTGTATAAAATTAGCCTGGGAATGTATGTACATAAGCACAAATATAATGACATATAAAAATGCAATGGAGTTAACCTATTTCTTTGGAATGACTGGCTTACAAAGTGTAGCTGAGCCTCATCCTTTCCTGCACATCTTAGAAACATTTCTGCTGAAGTAAAGTTTGGTTCAAGTATCTAGATCAAACCTCGCTGAACCAAATGGCAAACTTTGAGAGGAGAGTTGGGGTGTATTTTTCCTTTAATGACTATAACAAACATCACCTTTAATCTTTGCATAACATCCTGATGGACTACATCACTGTAATGTCTCCACATGAGAGCCCACTCCCACAGCTGAACACCCCAGAGAATAGCTGCTTGAGCTTTGTAGTACCATCCTCAAGGATACGGATACAGTCTCAGGTTCCTGTAGTTCTGCAGTGCAGGAAATTGGGCCCATTAGCATGCAGCAAAGAGCAACAACCCTCTTACTTGCTTCTCTACAGAACTCACAAATCTTTAAGATTAAAAATATAAATATTGTATTGGGGATTTCCTCATAAACACAGTATAACTGGCTGCCAAGTTCCTAACTTCATCCGTAGGTATAAAAATCAGATAGCATGACTTGTGAACGTTTTCATAAATCATGGCTTGAGAAATGCTAACTTAGTTTAATATCAGTAACTGACATTTTGTCTAAGGAATAGATTTAATTGGGAAAGTAGAGAAATTAAAAACACTGTCCACCAACTATTGCTATCCAACACAGGCATCTCTGACCCTTCAGAAGCTGACCTTTATTGGGTGACTTCTGCTTCACTTCCTATCAAGCATGACATAATGGCCTCCTTGGTACTTAGATAAAGGCAAAGCAACTCAGTCTATGTGAAGATGGGCTTCTCAAAACCATAACTGTTTCATCAGTACCATTGAAACTTGTGGCATAGCTGACAGTGGTAACCTAACAAAACTATTTGCTTTCTCAGCTCTTACTGTCCTAGAACCACCGTCCTTCCATGCTGTGCAGCAGGCCCTGCTCCTTTTTTTCTTTTTTTGAAAATTCCTGAAATTCTTTAAATGCTGAGGGTCACTTACCTTAATTTTACGAATGAATGCTTATTCCTTCCTTAAACAAATCAACCCTCCCTAATCTACTGCTCAAATTCTTTTGGAAATTGTGAAAAACTTCTGCAGAACATGTGTTGTTTTGCTAATTAGCCAAAGAAATACCTGGGACATTCCTCCTAATATCCCTGCCAAGTATCTACTGACTGTTACCTTGTGGGTGACTGAAAGAGCAGAATGATAATTAGAATATAAAGAATTCCACTATGCCAGTGTTATTCCAGACCGCAGTGTCTAATGAATGAGAACAAAAAGACATGCAGCGGCTGTCACTTGAATGCATGGCACAGTGCACAGCAGCTCTATAAATGCTTCTGAAAGATTTATAGACTTCTATTTCTATTATAGACTTTCTATTTCTATCCTGGTATTCTGTAAATAACTGTGTTATTTACACTGTCCACCCCTCGGAAGGTGCCAACTGTATGTGACAATATGTGATTTCTTAATTGAAATCCAGACTATACTATTTGCAAATGCTATGCATAGCATAATGGCACACTAACCATTTCACTCCTGCTGAAGCAAGACATCAATTCAGGAGACGTGTGCCTCTTTGGCTCCTCCCTGGAGCTGGCTTGACCTGAAGCATATGTTCTGTGGACAAGTGAAAGAGGATGAGATGTGTGGGTGGGAGACCAGACTGAAATGTTATCAGATTCAGGCCCTTCAGAAAAGCAAGGAGACTATTTCATTTGATTTAATAGCAGCATACCATCCTGGCAGCTTGCAGTCATTTCAGAAAACACAGTTGTGAGAAGTGAAAAAATCAACAAATATTATTGTCCATTTGAAAGCAACTGAAATTCAGATATCACACAGCAAATGGCTTACTATTGTTTGGAATTTGGGGAGAGATGCTCGTAACTCAGGGCTGAGCTACACAGGCTGTTATTACAGAATAGCTGCTTTGTTTCATACCTGACCAGACCCAGATATACTTTCAGGAACAGATAATTCTATTTAGAGCCATCATCCTGACTCTCCTTGTGCATATACCATTAAAACAAGATTGCTTTCATTGTACTGATTGGAAGTCCTCCTGATCTGACTCAGAAACTTAGAACACAAAAATGCCCTAAGAACTTGCTATTTGCTTCATAGTCAAAGTGAATGCTCCCAATTAGTCATTCTTCTAAAGAGAAAAACTTAAAAAGAGGAATAAGAAATCCAGTATTCAGCCAGCCGCATGAGCTGAATTTTAATCTATGCTACCCTCGGGTTTCAGTAGGGCTGCTGAAATGAAAGGTGTGTTTAAAACAAAATTGCTATGTCAAGACGTTGTTCTGAATAAAATCTCTGTGTATGTGTCTACCTGTGAGTCTGAGACAGCGTGCATCATGGAAGAGTCAGAAAGAAACAGCTATAGTGGAGAGGATCTGAACACGGTGTGTTTTTCAGCTGTAGATACTGACAATACTTCATCATAACTACATCATAAACTCAATACACGAGAAAGCTTTCAATAAAGATTTTTCTTGCACAAATTTATAATTAATGAAAATAAATTTTGTTAGTATGAGAGAACAGATAACAATTTCTGTATGAAGGAAAAGAAAGGATGTAGGACTTGATGGACCATCTTTTCAAAACTCCTTGAGCCATTTTTGCTTATTTCTTCTGTTATTGTGAGCTGTGGCATGGCAACAGATCTGATAATGTGTGATTGCTTTATTTGCATTTCTATTGCGTTGACCCATGCATACTTCAAACATATCAAACTTATTTCAAAAATTTTATATTTGATGAATGAGTTTAAAATTAATTTACTATTGTTTATTATGCCACAATTTTCCCAAAATTTTCTTATTTGGAGGTACAACATGGCCTTAAATGATATTTGGATCTTCTGAAAATTTGAGAAAGTGCTGTCTTGTCAGTGCTGACAGTGAAGCCACATTGGAACTGGCGTCTTCCAAATTTTGATGCATACATTTAGGTACATCGTAGTCAACTGCTGTAGTTCTGATAAATAACTAAACGTCTTAGTAAACTAAATGGCTTTAGTAAACTACATTTCTGAGTTTAAAATAATCCTTGCTAAAGGCCTTGGGCTGGCAAATGCCTTTTATACAAATAACAAGTGCTTCAATTTATGTTTTCATTATTTCTGATGGAGAAGGACTAGTAATACACTGGAACTGTGATAATTCAAATTGAGCAGATGGAATGAAAATGGCATAAAATTCTATTTAATTATATTTATTCCTTTTCTTCTTTTACATGGAAATAGCTTAGTTGTTTGTCTTTTAAATGAAAACAGTGAAGAGGATTTTGTAGGAGATAATCAAATTTGTTATATTTATCATGAAATAAAGCATTTTGAAGTCACTTAGTTTTTGAGAACAATGTCATATGAAAGACATGCCCTGTACTCAAGAATACAGATAGGGTATAAAAGAAGCAATCTGAATGCTTGCAAAGTCTGCTGATGTTTGCACAATAAATGTTCATGCGTTCATTAGTCTCAGAATGAAGTATCTCTTGTTTTCTGTGCTGTGTTCCACAAACTTGAACATAGCGATAAACAAAATCGTATTTAGATATTAAACTCTTTCAGAATGAATAAGTCATCATTGTGCTCTCATTTGCCCCAGTATAATGGCAAATTTACAAATTGAGAGATTTCAGTTTGCATTATTCCTGGCTAACGTTACAGAATAAAAATTAAAATGATAATTTACAATTTTTTCTTTTCCTACCATGTTAAGTAGAAGCCTTAATGATCTATTCCACAGTAACATCTGGAAGCCTCAGTCAGTTAAAGCACTGTTGTGTTAGGTCTCCTGCAAACACACAATTGGAAAAAGTCCAATCCTAAAAGAGCTTTCACTCCAATAAATGTTTGAAGAAGGGAAAAAAAATCATTCACTTTTTGTAGGTGCAGAGACAAGTTATAGAAAGGTGATGTGACTTGCCCAGGGTTATACATGCAACCTCTGGCAGAGATGAGATTTACACTTTCCTTCGCTGCCCAGTGCCTTAATTAGAAAGCCTTCACTCCTCTTACAGTCTGAAAGGGACCCAGCTTTGCTGCAAAAGATTTCCCATTTTGAGGAAACAGTACTATCCAGCTCTGATGAGGCGCAGTATTCCCACTACCAATTTGCACTGGTTTCTTCACAGATACAGACTGATTTCAAAAATCTCCCCAGTTGAACTGGACTGAATTTAAATTTGATGAGCAATTGGTAGGATTTGCAATATATATTTTTAGACTATGAGAAGCTTTAGCACAACATATTGACTGTTTCTGCAGCTGTCATATAAATTAGCTATACAATTAGCTATAGGCACCATCTGAGATCTCTCAACCATTGAATTAAAAAGGCGACTGAAAGGAGATTATTTTAAGTGCATTTCTTTGTTTCTACTTACTCATATGACTCTTACCCTGACTGCCTCTGTGTTCTTGGCAGGCTATTCTATCCTTTTTTAATTAATAAATTCTTATTGTACTGAATATAACAGCTAGGTTTGGTTCTTTTTATTACAGTACTTCCACTGATTACCGTGACCATATAATGAGGTTTGATATCATATCAGAAGTGATTTCCCTGTGGTTGAAATGCTAACAACAAGTTTTGAAAGGGCAGGTTTTTAAAACAGAGAGCAAAATGATCAACATGAGGCTGAAGGGCAAAGTAATAAAACTTTAAAACCGCTAACTAAGCCTGGAGGCCATGTCAGAATGTTATAGTAAAGGCACAGATGGTGTGTGTACCAAAGAGCATGAAAACAAAAAGAGAGAGCAAAACTGTATGGCTAAATGGAGAATTATGTAACTTTTACTACAACAGACAATAAATACCTTATATTCTAAGCAAAAACGCACTGCAGACAGTAAAGAGAACAACAGATGAGAGGCTAGCATAAGTTCACTACCAAAATGAAATAAATACAGGAGTGAGGCAGTAGCAGGAAGAAATAGATACAAAGATAGAAAAAAAGACAGAAAAGATAGACAAAAAGATAGAAAAGAATGAATTTGCAAAGGGAAATTTTGAGACACAGAAAGGAGTTTTGCACTCAGTTAGGACTTCTGGGAACCTGTCTCTGAGATTTCAGAGTCTCCCTTGGTGGCTTTGGACCTTAAAGCATCTATAGTCTCCTTGTGGGGCTGTCTTGGTTGAAAGCTGAAATACTGGTGATATGAGAATATGACCTCCTTTCTTCTCACCTACTGAAGTAGTAAGTTTCTTGTCTTCTGCCTTTGGCTCTAACCTGTGTGTGCTGGTCTTACGAATGATGTATAGAATAAACACTCTGGAGGTAAAATTCTAAATCAACCCTTCATTTTCAGTCTAGCAAAGGAACAGGGTGACTCACTCCATCCACATTATGACAACAACAACATATTCTACCTTTCTACTCCTCTCTTTATCTTAAGGGGTTAGCGCTTGCTGTCTACAGAAATGCTTTAATGATGGATTATTAATAAAATATGCAAATTCTTACCATTCTTTTTGATACAGAAATCTTTCAAAATCTACCAGGAGATAAAAAGACTGCATGGTTTACTATTGAATTTGGGCCCAGTTTTCTTTCAGTATAGGGTTAGCTGCTCCTCTCTGACTCGTACCATGCCATAATGTCAATGTAAGCTTGGCCACTGGCCTCAGTGGGAACAGACTTCGGCCCTGAGAAAAGCTGATAGGCTATGCTCTGTGCCAAGCAGAGATACACCTGCACTGACTGGCTTCATCCCATGTAACAGGAAATTTTACACCTACCATCACAAAGTATGCCTGTTTGCACAATTACAAGACCGCTGCTTCTGTGCTTTTTATCTCTTCTTACAACATGTAAGCAAGGGGATGAAGCTAAGTACAGAAGATGTAAAAATTATATCATTTCCATGAAATAAATGCCATTGAACCTGGATTTTCATTCTAAAGTAATTTTTTGCATACTTGCAACATTTTCCACCGTAATTGCTCTCAGCTGGCTAATGGAGCAGGATTTATTCTGAATCCATGCTGTCAAAAAGCCCTGAGTGTAATGATGTGGCACCCTTTTCTCCCTGAAAGGCTTAGGTCTGGATGGGAATAGACTCCTGGGAGTGCTGGCTGGATGTGAGGGAGGCAGAGGAACAAGGGGGAGAGTCAAGCAGTCACAGAGGTTGCTGATTCAGCATTTTCCTTTGTTTGCCAGCAGGTCTTCTGAGGAACCTTAAAAACCTCTACTCAGAGACTGAACTCTTAACTGGTTGCTCTCTCTTGGGACCACCACCGATATATGCAAATTACAACTCTTAGTTCACTGCTTTTTAATCTAGCCTATCAAACACTGCTTCATAGTGATGGAAACCGCTTTTCCGCAGAAATTGAGAAAAGATTCCCTGTCCTTCTGTACAACTCTTTGGATGCAGTATGACTTGCTGCTTTGCAGTCTTTCTTTGAGGCATCCCGTTCTGGTCACCGGCTGTGTTCAGATCCTCAAAGTCAGTTCCTAAATTTCCTCCTCCTTTTTTCGGCTTATTGTTATTCTGCCAAAATGTAATCAGTTCTTTTATCCCCCTCTTGCCTGTTCATTTCCTATCCACGTGAACTGTTTTTGAATCTCCAGTTTAGAAAACATTAAACATTAGCAATCTCACCCCTTCTGTTCTCAAGCTGACATATTTAGTACTCCTTGACCCTGGGGTATTTTCTTAGCTACTCAGCTCTGCAGCTGAACTCCGCATGAGGAAGTGCCAGGCACAATGGGAGAAGCAAGAAAAGGTGAAATTAATTCCAGTTCACATTTCTCTAAATATTTTACTGATGGTAATTGACCTAAGTCCTTCTGGATGATGCGTGTGGGATCTACAACAGGATTATTACCTTGTGAAGATGACTCCTGTTTCATTATCTCTTATCTGTGGTTTCAAAATAAATTGTCTAAATGTATGAAAGTGATGAACAGTGCTGCTGAAATAATGCAAAAGCTTTAGAGCTGTCATTGTGGTGTGTGTTAATGCATATTTTCAGTAGAATTTTATTTTTTTGGGGTGACTTCAAATGTCACTGCATTTTAAAACAGATTAACAGTGTTAGAAATACATGTGAAACATATTAAATGATGCTATTCTATGCCAAAACCAAATCTCTGCTCTTAATTCTGAGGCTGCGGCTTCTGCATCCTTTCCATATTTTAGGCAGGACATATGAGACCCAGTGCCACGACTTGGCTAGTGGCATTTGATGTGCTTTCTGCGATTGTGAAGCCTTGTGTTGGTGTCTGTGCTATAGATCTAACCACATCCCCTGATCCATGCACTAATAATGTCCAGTTACCTGTAGACCTCAACCTTCTCCCGTATCAAGGAGACAAAATTCACCGGAGGGTGGCATTTGTACCTCCCTGGACATTGTGGAGGGCTCTCAGCAGAACCAGTTCATGCTCCCAGGAGCCTGATATTCAGCAGGATACTGTACTCAGCAGTATGAGCTAAATAGCTGAGATACATATTAAAATTAGTAAACATAACTTAATCCTTCCACGTAGTATTTCTGAATTCAATAAACTGTCTTCACTGGGTGCCTTTTAATAGAGAAGACACTTCTACTCATAAGCAATTAGTTCTAATAAGAAATACAGAAAATTTTCTTAGAAGAAAAAAACATAGTAACAGTATATCTGAATAACTGCTGAATAAACCATTCCTCCACCACAGTATTGACAGCAGTCTCTTCACAATATTTTCTACCTTGTTGTGTGAACTGGCAACAGGCTCTTTATCACAGCCTTCCTCTGCTCCATTTATTAATTGCCGTGTACAAACTTAGAAGTCTATCATCCAGTATCTAAAAAATGCATTTGGGTAATCTTGCTTTATCAGAGCTCACTTGGCTCTGCTGCTGTACAGCTTCGCACGTGAGCCACCTCCACACTGACTGCTGATAGAGGGTCTTCTCACTGGAACAAGGCTATTAACACAGTGGAACATGAAAATATCCTGGCAGGTTATTAGACAGATTTGCTTCATCTTTGTCCTCCTTTCAGATAGTTTCTTATGCTGAAGGAATGGTCTATACAGACTAGCGATCATAAATTCCACACAAAAATAAGAAAAATACTCTAGGGCATGGATGTTGGAGGATATTTACGGCAGACGAACTGCATTTTAGAGTTGATTTTGCTGCCTACCGCATCCAGCTCGTACCCTTCTTCCCTCATGTGTGTCTCTTTCCCAAGTGTTCCTCAGAAACCATCTGCAGGCTTGACAAACTGCTGTGTTGCCAATGGCATCCCATGCTTTGTCTTTAATTTTTCCCGGGGGCCTTGTGATCTCTCATGATCATATGACATGCCCAGATATGTAGCCATAAAGCAGAGGGAGGAAAGGGCCTTTAGAAAGATAAAATCTGGGAAGGAACTGCCTCTGCCGTTGCCAAAGCAGTTATTCTGGGTCTTACCCTATTTTATGGCTCTGAGTAGTTCCCAGGAAAGAGGGAGGCTTGCAGCAGATTGTGGGAATTGCTCTGCTGGCTGCAGCGCATTTTTGGTTGCTCTCGGCTCTGATGGACCTCAGATGTCGTCATGGATGAATAACAGGACGAGCGGACTTTTCACAGTAGCTCGGAAGTGCAATGGGGTCAGCGGGTGCAGAGTCACCCGCAGAAAAAGTTTTGTGGCTCATTCAACTGAAAATGGAGCACCACCTGCCCCTGGCAGTCATAAGCACTGCTCCCCACAACATCCAGTTCCAGGAACACAGCCGAAGTTCAGCATTTCCTTTACCTGCGAATTCACTTTTTTGATGTTTATCTTTAAAGTCACTTCTAATTGTTCAACCGCTTCTCAAGCACGTTTTACTTCTGTGAAAAGAATTAATAGGTCGCCACTAACCTGGAGGGTTTTACTTTCATTGTACATCGATGGCTACTTGGCTTTCACAGAACTGGCTAAATATTGACCCTCACTTGCCAATACAGTTGTTATCTAGCATACTTAAAATAAATTCAATGTAACTACAGTAAAAACTTCATCTTTTTAATGTGTATGTGTGTGTATGTTATGTATGCATTGTATTATCTTACAGCCAGCCATATAGTTTAAAATGCAAAGACTTAAAGAAATTCATAAAATCTCATATTCATATTTTTCTTTTTAAAGATGAATTAATGAGCAAAATAATAATAATTCTAAACATATAAAATAGAATTACCTAAAAAGGAAGATTTCATGACTACAGCTGATGAAGGTGCAGGACTAGTGCTTTTTAAAAAAGCAGTAAGGGTTAGAGTAAAAAAAGTTCCTGGACCAGAAAAAAGACAGAAGTAAACATGTGATTCAAAAATGAAGTGTGCTCCCTTTGCATTGTTCAAAAATCTTTATGAGTCAGAAAAGAATTATACACCTGAAAATCCTAGGTATTCAACATTATGTAATATTATTTTGCAGAATACCACTACTGTTTCCAACTGGTTTACGTCAGGACTTCCTAAATATGCAGCTCCCCAGATCCTGATTTTCCTGACAAACTTGACAGTATAGAGTACATAAAAAGAATTAATATTTCAAATATTTAAAACAAGCTAAGTAAACTAATTACCGTTGTTTAGTTAGCATCTAGATAACTGTACATAAGGTTGTAAGTATTGGAAACAGTATGAATAGTGATGCCAGGTGGTCTATTTTGGAAAGCACTTGGCTTAAATTTTATAGGCATCATTAATGACTTGCTTACAGAATGTTAAAATTATCTAAATATTCTGCAGCTGTATGGGAAGCCGAGCCTCTTCAGTTCTCATATTTCTTTGAGCAACGTATCCCTTCTTAAAGTCTTTTAAGATTTTGAAAAAGTAGAATAAAATATTCAGTGAAAAAATTTTTGAAAAATATTGGCTTATGATAACAATATTAATAATTCTGATACTAAAACAGATATTTTCATCTGTTCATTAAGAATTTATAGGAGAAAACAGCTTTTGCACATATGCAGCAGTTCTCAGTATTGCTAATGAGAATTCAGTTTGCACTTTCATGTTTTCAAGGTACATGTTGTGTACCCACATATTTGACTACACTCTCCACCTTTTATCTGCATTGATATTATTTGTATTTTTATCTTCAACTTTTCTCTGGCACTCCTTTTTTATTTTAAACACTAGGGAACTCATAAACAAGGTTAGCTTCTTCAATACATGTAAGGACATTATTATTAACTAGTGGAATTTATGAAGTTCCTAGCTTTTTGCCAAGAAGAGAATTTTTTAATTCATTCAGAAGTACAGTTTACTTATTCAAGTATTCACTGAGGAGGAATTGTTTTCCTTTGAATGCTGTTGCAGAAATTCAAGCCCCATTTGTAAAATGTTACTCTCCGTTGTCTGAAATCCTTCATTATCCCTCCTTTTAAATCCTGTAACTAGAAAAATCAAGCTTTTCTCCCACTTCACAAGCAAAATTATTATCATCATCTATTTTTCTGATTATTGTTTAAAACATCTTCAATCATCTTCAAAAACATAAAGTGAAGCCACAGCAGAATTTTTGACTCTGGACTGTGAACTACTATTCAAAATCTTGCATACCTATCCTGTGAGGAGGAAAAAAATATTGTTAGGTCAACATGTTTATTGACTCTTGTTTGTAGAGATAACCATAACTGTTGAGATTTTTCAAGGACTTGCTTGAATTAACTTCATTCAAATCAGTAATGATGTCCTCTGTTCTAATACATACTTCCTGAGGATGTGGAAATACTGGAAAATATTTCCCATTGCTGACTCTGTGTCAGAGTAGCCAGTATATTGGCCTCTCTTTGAACAGGTTTGTTGATGCATTTGCAGCCACTAAAATGCACAGCTGCGAGCCGTGGAGATCTCCTGAGGTCACAGGCTCTGGTTCCCAGCTAAGACAAGTGCACTCCTGAAGGGCTGGGCAAGCAGATGGTGACAAGTAGAAGCTGCAGCGTGGACCAAGTTTAGAGCAGGTAATGGAGTTGTGGAGTTTGGGGAAAGGGTACCTGCTGCAGTGCTTCCTTGCAGCTGCTCTGACAGGAGCAACCCGCAGTGCTGATTCAGTCCCGGCCTGTTTGCGTACACTTCTCAGCTAATGGCTAGCAACCCCACGGCACTGGTTTCAGAGGTGGCTGGTTAGAAGCACAGTCTGCAACCAAATTGTTTGCATTATAGGTTTGTCACAACAAAAGGATGGCCCTATGAGGTTATGTATTACAAGACCACAAAATTTAGACAGATTGCGTCTTTTAGACAGATTGTGTATCTCACAGAGGCTGAAAGACTTAGCCCGGTGCTGGCTGAAGATGAAAACCAGTACTGCATCCTGACCTGCAGAATTCATAGGCTTATAATTTCTGCACATGCTTCCACCTAGGCATAGGGACTGACCCAGTGGCAGAGACCCATACTGTTATTCAAAAATGCCTATTCCACTTAAGGTTTTGTCAGTGCTCGACCAGCCAGTTCCTGAGGCAGGAACAGAGCACCACAGCTAACTGGTTGGGTGAATCAGGAAGATGCATCAACGGGCAGTCTTGACAAATATGTCTAGGAAGATCCAGTCTTTGTCTCTTTAGGCAGTGTGGGCCTTCCAAAGAAAGACTGTCTCTGTAACGGTGCGATTTTGAACATGTCTCCACAGTCCAAAGTGGGCCTTTCTAGCAGAGACAATTTAATTTAACAGTGAAATCTCTGGATAATGGTGGATATTTCTGCTTCAGAATTCCAGACAGAAGCAGACACTGGTGGCCAAAAAAAAACCTTATGATGTCCTAAAGATGTGAATCCAGCTAGGTGTCTTTATTATAAAATGGACTACTGTACTACGTTCTGCTGAACCTCTAGGCCAGAGAAACTGTGGGATGCTTGTAGAAGAAAACAATGAAGGTCAGTTATCACCCATATTTCTGTTTGTTGGAAATTTGGGAAATGAAGAGATTTTACAATTGCTAGCTCCAGAGACTTTAGTAACCACGTTAACACAATATAGTATTTTGCCTGAGTCTCATCTAGACCCACAGGCAACTTTGAGACTTTTACGTGTATGTTTTCAGATTAATGACGTCAAAAAATGAGAGGGCTGTTTCATGAACTCTGCCAGAGAGATGTGTCTGTAGCATGAAACTGCAACTCTGTATTATATGCCCCGGAGCATGGAACGACGTATGAGGAGATGCAAAACCTACTGAGAGAGCGTTAGAAGTATATACAGGGAATATAAACAAGAAATAAAAACAACAGCAACAACAAACCACACACAAGACTATAAAGGGATCCAAATTTGGAACAGTTCCAGGCCAACACTGCTTGTCCTGAGCAAGTTATTTGGTACTCTGGCTTTCCTCCTTAAGGCGGTCCAAGAGTGAATGAGAGGGGGGACAAGGCTCTAAAAATGAAAATGAGCTCCTTTCTAACTAGCTTGTGAAGCTGTTCACCCAAGTAGAGCTTCCTAAGTAAATCTTGTCAAACTTTTGATCAATTTCACTGCTCTGCTCAAAGCAGGGGCTATAAAATAGTGGCTATCAAGCACTTCCTGCAGTCCAGAGACTGACAGAAAACTTAAACTCTGAAGAAATAGATAGATCATGATGTACAACACTGGATCCTGATGTAATTGGCTCTTCTGCCCATAATACCGAAATAATACGGACTTTGAAGAAGTCTTCCATGTTAAGATCCTTCCTCTTTGGAAATCAGCTTTGAAGTTCAGCCAACTCAAGAGCATATTACGTTTTGTAGCACTCATAAAATGAATCTGCATAAAAAAGCATATGATTCAAAATATCCTCAAATCTATGTCAGACCAAAAGCAAAAAGAGGTATATGTATACAGTCATACATAAAAAACTGTAAAAGCCTGAATTAGTTAATCCCCAGCATTGTCATGAGAGAAACTGCACAGCTTGAAGGATTCAGTGCTACTACTTTCAACAGTGTCAAAGACCCCTTAGGATTCCTCAGGGAGGATGTCTAACACAAAGGGGGGAAAAAAACAGATGAATTGCACTATTCAATATAAGCACAAGACTTAGTGCTTCCAGTTAGTACTCGACAGCGTTACAGGTCCATGCTGGCCAGGAAGACCAGTTATGGCCACACAAGTGGGCTTATTAATAACACAGAATGAACAAATTCTGATTCCTATGGCAACTGCTACGTAGGTTTTCTGATCTTGTCAGGCAACATTTCTCTGATCCAATGTTAAATTGAAACTATCTAAATAAATTAGTCTGTGAGGTTCCTCAGAAGGACGGTAGACTCTTAGAAGTATTTTGGAAGGGAGGTGGGAGCCATCTGCTTGACATGGTGCTGAATGAAGAGTCAGCGAGCGGACGGCAGGAATCTTATCCTGCACAACTGGTGCCCCAACAGTGCAGAACAGCTCAGCTCTGACTGAATGTCAATGCCAACAGTTCAATACTTACAGAATCACAGGATAAATTCAGTTTGGAAAAGACCTCTGGAGGTCGTTTAATCCAAAGAGCCTGTTCAAAGCATATCTAAGGATAGATCTCATATGGGCATATGACCCCTGTGAGGTCATTTTTAACATGTACTTCTCTCCGAGGAGTATAACACCTGGGTAGGTAAACTGATGTATAATATCTAGGCATGAAACATCAGCTGGGAGTAGAATGTGTTTCACAACTTGAATCCTTGCAAATTTTTTCCGTGTCATACAGAATTAGTACACTAATGATGGTACTTTCAATTTCAGCCTAAAATCTTTCATCAATCATCAGCTGCAGCCAAAAACTGTCTTTCATTTTGTATTAGGATCTTCAGTTTGCCAGAGATTTGAGGTGAGACTGCGTAGACCTTTCTCATGCAATGAACAATTGAAAGGCTTTTATGTACTAATAAAACATGATGCTTTCTCTTATGCTTAAACTGGAAGGCTTTTTTTTCGTGTTCAGAAAACTAAAAGTCTGAAAGTAACTGGCTAAGAAAAAGCAGAGTGAGAAATGACTTAAACACAACTCTACTTCTACCTATTCTGTCCTCCTTCCACGCTTATTTTCAGTCAGCTCATTGTCTTTCTCAGTTGCAGGAGATTCTACTTACCAGCTTCCTCTGGTACCTAGAGAAATTTGACCTTGAGACCTGATTTGTTTGATCCTTGCTGCAAATTTTGCTCTCCTGCTACTTTCTGCAACGTCTGGAACCCTTCCTCTCATGAGCAGCTTCACCTACCTTTCATAGTATTTCAGCTGCTGAGTATTTTTTTCTTTAAAGGACTCAAGAACAAACAAACCAGATTCTATTCATCCCAGTCACGTTTTTTCAAAGTAAAAGTAATTATATGGCAACCGTTACCTTTATTTATGTTGCATTTTGTCCAAGAGACTTCCCTATTAAAAACAAAAATACACTACTCCATATTCTATTTTATTTATGTTTAAAACCACCAAAACAAAAGTTCAACAATTAAGACTTCAGTAAATCATCATATTAAGGTTTATCTATGTTGTACTGGAAAAATCATAATAATCTGACAAACATTCAACCAGGAGTTCCAGTAAGTCCCACTTCCTCAACAACACAAAGAGCTGCAGAAGCAAGAACAAATGAAACAAAGCACAAGCTTCATTACAACACTTCCAGTCTGAATGCAAGTAAAAAACCCAATCATCCTGCTTTTTAAATCTGTAGATTTTGGTACCATGCCAAGATAATCAAGATAATTACCAGCTCCTTTTTTTCTGATATTAAAATAAAATCGCTCTGCAAGCTTCTTCATGATAATCAGAAACACCTCACATCTGCATTACAAAATGGACAATTTATAGATATTAGCAAAAAGTTGCAATGCAAGAGAAATGATATCCTGTATTTCACTCATCAAAACAACAAGACGCTTGAATGAAAAAAAGAGAGGACCCTGCCAAACTGGACACTTGTCCATCTTACTCTAACATAGAATTGCAAATACGCTCCTCAGCTTAAGTACTAATTATCAGGTAGCGACTAGGAATACATTCTCTCTCCTACCTCTGATTTTGGAAATGTGAAGGCTTTGTCTAAACTGCAGGGGAAAAATACCTCTTGGCATCCACTTGCGGGGTTGCTTTAGGACACTGTAAGCTTGTCACTGTGTGGAGGAAGAGAGTGACCGATTCAAGAGAAAAAACAAGCATAAGCCTGTAGTAGAATTTCCCACAAGTGGGAACTTCCTCCTGCTTAGCAGCCACCATCCCTTGTTGAGAAGAAATCTCTTACCTTCTTCCAGCCTGAGGGACATTGCCGGGTGCTATAAGACAACTTTAGCTCCTGCCGGGGGCATGTTCCAGCCCTGTTTCTGGGGCTGGAGAAGGATTCCTGGGATTTAGTGCTCATCCAGACACAGTGCCACCAAAGGGTGCTTTAAAGGATGAGCAGAACGGCTGCAGAGTCCTGTTTGATACTTTTCTATGCTAATTACTTTATCATTTCTTGGGTTTGAGAGGTCTTATCATTCAATCCGTGGCTTGATAAACAAAATCATCTCTGGATGTGGAAAGGCTAGCTTCAGGTCAGCATTCCAGATCAGAAGGAGAGGGGATTATTCCTAACCCTAGTCTTTTAAATTAGTAAATAAATGAGTAAATGACCAGCAAGGCATTGACCTTTCTGGAGTCGCCGATAGGGCGCCTTTCTGGGGCGGCTCCGAGGCCGAGCTGGGGGCTGGTGGACGCGAGCAGGCAAGGGATGGGGCTGGGCGTGACGTAACTCAGGCCAGGACTAGGGAAAGGCCTGAGCTTAGAGATGTAACAGATGGGGGAGCGTGAATGCAGGTCACCGGTGAGGCAGGGCAGGGCCATTAGGACCGATTAGCACAACTCAGGGCCTTGACGGTAAACTTGTGTCAGAAATTTTCACTTGTTGAAGTCAGCTCCCAGCTAAGCACCTTTTCATTTCCTGCCGAAAAGGTGATGGTAGCGGGCAAAGGCAGCATTAAGAAGAGAAAAAGACTCTTGCCACAAATGCAAATTAAAATATGTTTAAAGCAAAACATGTTCATTAATAAAACATATCTCACTGAGATAATTCATCATATCAGATTATCTATACAAGAATGCAGCTACCAAACTGTCTTCATTTTCATGCCAAATGGAATTAACTAAAATCTTTTCAGACAAGTCTGTAAATCAAAACCTAAAAAAAAGCAATTGCTGACCATCTGCTTACAGAGAACAATGTTTTTGACTGCGATAAGCTATTTAATGATGTTGTCTACACTAACGACAACTATGAATTAGACAAGTCATGTGCTTTGCTCTTATGTGTCTTTTCCTAAATACTTTCATTGTCATCTTTAGATCTTGAGAATGGAATTTATCCAAAGTAGGGTGTAATTAAAGCTAAGAGCTCAATTCTCACAGCAGAATGTTGAGCTCGATCAGATGACTGCTGTTTCAAACTCTGCCAATGACCACTGACTGATATTTCAGGAAACGGCAGCATTTAAAGTAATACAATGTACCTGGTCATATTTTGCAATGCTTTACATGGCTTATAAATTCTTACTTGATCCCAATGTCATTTACTTTATCCTATCACATGAGGTTTGATTATCCAGCTTATCATGCGTAACTGCAAACGTTGCTCATAAGATTATCCTCTTCTTGTTAAACTCAGCTGTACCACATGAAGGCTTGAGTTCCTCTGGCAGTGAAATTGTAGAGGATCTATGGAAGAATCATGAGTTATATTCATTTTAAATACACTTATCATTAAATGTATACAGTGACTTACCTGGTTGCAAGAGAAATAGTATAGGAGATTTTGTGTTTTCCTTTCAGGAGATAACATGAAAAATGGGATATTACTCTCAGCTTTGGTGAGCCCATAGCTTAGGGATATAACTCCTTAGGAAAAAAAAAGGAATGTTGATTCACTGCAGCAGGATTTCTGAACTTATGGATAGTACATAGCAAGTAATTTGCCAGGCTTATCTCTAATTTTCCCGAGATACTTGAGTCTGTACCTGCAGAAATTAGTTCAGTAGGTTTTAAGCTGGTTCAGTCATTGCCTTACTAATGAAGGGGAAACAAAAGAAAAAAGAAGGACCCAGCAAAACTCATTTCTATAGAGGTTCTGGGGCTATCTCCATCTCATAGGTGCTACAGTCAAGTCCTTGTGCTGGTAATTACTTGCTTGATTTCCAGTAGAGCTGAACAAAATGTTCCCAGTAATGCTCCAAACAATGTGAAGTGTGCTTGTTTCTTAAGTTTACTTGCAAATAAACTCATTACAGTGGTTTTGCTGAGATTCACAAAAACCTTTTGAATGAAAATGGGCCTTTATTGAACAGATAGGAATTGCCATTTAAAGCAAAAGCCTTTGACATTCTGATGTGCAAGACAGTAAAACTTGACCGAACTTTGTTTTGTAATCTCTGATACTTAAGATGAAACTCAGAAGTTACAACATAGGTGGAAAAAACGAAACATGAGACTAAATGATAACTTACCATGCTTCATCTTGCCATATTCCTACTACTTATAGCTAAATTACTAAGAGAAGAGAATTAACTCATTAAGGAAGTACAGATGATGCCTTCCAGAACTTGAAAAATCTCATTACTTGGATGCAAGATAGAGAGAGCCTAATTTGCATTTATGTAAATCCATTGGAAGAAATGCAATTATACTAGCATAACTTAATGTGAAGATGAATCAAGCCTAATGTCTTTCTTTATAGCCCTAGGGAAAAAAGTTTTACTGAAAGCTGAATCTCACAAAGCCCCTTTCAGATGAAACTTAGGGTTTCTAGTTCATGGGAAATTTCCGTATTTCTTCTTCAGAAAAATACTCTAAAAAAAACCCTACTCTTTCTTTAAAGATAAAGTGGGGCCCTGTGATTTACTTTCAGGTCACATGCAAGCTGATTATGCCTACTTTGTGTCAGAACTGGAAACTCGGGAAAGCTCAGGTTTGGTTGGCCTGCTTATAAATTCTACCTTTTGCAGCTGGTGATATCAGGCCTTTTTAGGAGGGGTTCAGAGATGTCTTGTCCCATGTGGCATCACCTTAAAGGCTGATTAGGGCTCCCACCAGCTGCTGGGACCCATTCTCATAGCAGACGAGCGTCCCTGCCATGCATGGATCATAACCAGATTTCTCCTCATCCGTGGGTATGCTGGACCAAACATGACCTCTGAGGGAAAACAACCACAACTTGAGTATGATACTTGAGTATCTTGGGTGCTGCTCCCCAGCAGAAAGAATGCAGCCTTTTGTAAGGCTGGCAGTGCCTGGAAGAGGGGGCTCTGAGGTGCCTGCGGCAGGCGGACCGGGATCCTCTGAGGCTTTCAGCTGTGGGCTGGAGGTTGTCATCTTTCCCAGGGCTACCTGGTTTTCTCCAGCACACAGTGGAGAAAAGCACAAGAATCAAGGTTTGGGGGGCTCTGGGGTAGGGACAAAGGAGGAATAGGAGAGTACCAGCCTAGTATTGGATTAGTGGAGTAGTATTATTGCTTGCTCTGAAAGGGAGTCTCTGCTTAAAAGATTCATGCAATAGGAGTAGGTAAAAGCAGTTAGATGCTGTGTGGGACCCCAAAAGCCCTTGATTCTTTCACAAGCACTCCCTCTTTCCTTACAGCCTCATTTCTCCACCCTCCTCAATAACCCTTCCCCACTGGGATCTCTAATCTTCCTGCCTGAATCCTTTGATTTTGGAGACCTCATAACTACTCAATTTATTTGATTCTGCTTGACTGGTCACAGCTTCTCCTGTCCCCCCCCCCCCCCCCCCCCCCCCAGTTCATAAGGATTGCAGATACCCTCACAAACTGATTCAGTGGCTCAACACACTTTGCATGTCACCACATAGGATAAGCTCTTTTATTCCGGGAGAGACTTTTAAAGTCAGAACATAGACGCTTATCCAAAGTTTTCCCAACTAAGGCAAGAAAAAAGATGTCTCCCTCACCACCATCAGTGATTATATCAATGCATGGGTGGACTACCGTGCCTGTATTTTTTTGCATCAATAAGAATTTCACATTTTAAAACCCTACATGTTCAAAGTTAATTTGTTAGAGAATAGGGATTTAAAAACAATAATCTAGGGCTATCCATTGTCTTCCCTAAATTGTCATTGCCAGGCTTGCCATAGAACAAAACCTAGGAAGCCTTGATCCTTGTCTCTTGGTCTGAAACTCACAGAGGACTAGTCTCTTAAGAGAGGTGGTTTTCATGATCTTCCTCAGTATTTTTACTTCCTGGAGTATTTATGCACTGCTTTTAGTTAAAGTCTGTTTTCTGGGGAATTTCAGAAATGGGAGTAAAATCAGAAGCGCTGTCACTCATGGAAATGACTCTTCTGAGAGTCAGCAATGAAGTGGTTGTCTGGAGCTATATTCTTTCCTGGATTTCAGACCAGCTTTCTAAACTATTGTTTTGCAGAACGTATCAGAAAAAAACATTTCAGTAAGTAGGCTGGGCATAGTGTATTCTAGAAACAAGGGTCAGGAAAAGGGTGCATTGTCTTCGTAATAATCTGAAACGACACTGGTTTGTATCTGGCTTCGTTTGTTTGTTTTTTGTATTAACAGAGTTACAATAATATAAATGAGAACTAAATCAGCTTCCTGGAGTCTAGAAGGAAAGGTCTTTAAATTATCTCCTGCATAACACAAGAACGTATTGAAGCCACCTGTTAAACTCAGTAAGCATGATTACATTGACCCGCTCTAAGAGATTATGTCTATGTTTCAGTGTAGTCAGCGCTAAATCAATGTAGCTCAGGCGCCAGAAACAACCTAGTCATAAGATACAGAGCACAAATTCTCGTTTCCTCAAGGTGTGCATGTTCCTGCAGATATACTATTTTTATGAGGCATACTAGTGTGTTAATAACTAGCTCAGTTGTCTCCGGGTGAGGGTGCAGTATAGATGGGTCCAATCCTTTGATATACCTGATTTAATGTGTCTTTTAACCTAAGAAAATGGAAACCTAAAGGGGTCTCCATCCCAGTTTCCATGATACTGCAACAGCATCCTGCAAGTGCTACAGAATCTGATTGAAAGTTATCTGTTTATGCTACTAATTCCGTGTGATTTTTTTAGCAAGGGAATTTTAATAGGTAGCTAATTCACAGGTGATTTGTACATGATGTTAATAGTGTATTTAAGCATAGCCAGAACAGTACTGTAATTTGTTCCACTCTGAGAACTAAGTGTCGGTTAGGTCAAGTGATAGCACAAAAATCAACAGTAAGAGAGTAAAAGACACCTGACTGTAAATTGCTTTTCTTACTACATTACCTCTCAGCAAGTAAACTATTCACGCTTTGAATATACTCCAAATGCCAGATATAAGCAGATTACACTAGTTTACAGCTCATATCCATTTTTTTGTCTCCTCCTAAACTTATTTACCACCTAAGTATAGGAAACACAATTATGAATTTGTCATAGGGACAATTGTACTACCTTACACAAGGAAGCAGTCTGGCTCATTGTTTCAACCTGTAAAATAAGAAAAAGCAATGTGGAAATCATGGAGGGAGAATAGAAGTGGTACCCTGCAATGTCATTTTTACCGCTGCTTTTCTGTTACTGTGCTCTAAAGATCCCCTGCTTTTGATCTGTGACAGAAAAATAGTTTTAAAAACAGAAAAATCCTTCCCCAATGAAATGATTGGTCTTAGGCTATTCTCCTCGGGCTTCCTTGTTGGTTTGCATGTGATTACGGTAACCTGGGAAACCAGTATTACCAGATGTAAAGGTCTATTGTTTTCCATCTTTTTCCATTTCTTATCTTACTGCATCTCAGAACTGTTGGTATAGTACATGATGTGATTCCTGCTACTGAACTAACAAATATAATGATGTTGTAATGCAGAAGCTACTAGTGCAAAAAGGCTCCTTCACCAGCTGTGAAGAGAAGATGTTAAATACAGTGGGGATTCAGAACTCACAAATCTATACAGCCGTCTCAAGAAGCTGAGACTGCCTAGGGATGACATTTTTAGGGTAGCTAAATCAATGACAGTTGCAGCTACAGCTGAAATGCTGAAAGCAGGGAACAGAAAATGATTTAATGTAGCTATGCTACAAAAGACCTGGGATAGTCTGATTAGTTTGATCATTGTGTATTAAACTTGTGCATGGGTGAAAATACCCTCCTGTTGATACAAAGACATGCCTCTGTGATGCATAAGTTAAGAATGAGTAGGACATTGATTCAAATACACCTGCTCCTTTTTTAAAAGCTCTTCCAAGTCACTCAGGTCCATCAAAGAGACAGCTTGGAAGTTGCTTGGGGGACCTTTTGCTTTCAAGGGGAGGTAGGGGGGAAGGGGAAGGAAGCTGCCAAATTTACTGTTCCCCCACCCCTCAAAGAAGGAAATGCATAGCTACCAACTCCTTGACTAGTCGTCTTCGTGAATGTGTGTGTGCAGAAGGAAGGCTCCTTGTGCCACTATAAAGCTGCTCTGAAGCCACTATGTCTCCATAGCTATATGCAGACCAATCTCTCTATGCTTCTGTTCACAGTTATAACTACTATACGATCAGGCATTGAAAACTTAAGAGTTCAATCTCTAGAGCACCCTGATCACCCATCTTTGAGAATGGATGCTCTTAGTGGAAAAAAATTTTGTCTGAAACTATTTGCTTAGTCTTCAGCTTGAACCAATGGTAAGTGTGGGATATTAGCCAGCGCACTAATAACTAGTTGTCCACTGTTAGCTTCCAAATTTAGCACAAGACTAAATTAAATATGATAAAGAAGAAAAGAAAATGGCATTTTCTAGAAGTGAATATTATTTTGTAAGAATATCTAGTATCTGTGGCACTGTTATGTTTTTTCCCCTGTGTAGTTTGTTTCAAATTTGATTCCTCTTGAGTGGGTGTGCAATAACTATATAGAATTCTATTGAATTATCCAGGCTCCATAAAATATAGCTTTTTGCTATACCTTATTTCCTAGTGATGAAGAGTACATATTGCTTCTCAAGAAGATAGGAAAAGATTCACATTACCAATGAATGGTCATGATTCTGCTGTGGATTTCATCTCTCAGGAATCCCTACAGCCTTGTCAACCTTTTAGAGTCAATCACCACAGGGGTCTATATTTATTATCAAGCCCATGCATTTCAGTAGTAGCTTTGATCTGAGATCTCTATTTTACCAAATATTGTGCAAACAAGATCTGAAACAATCCTTATCTCCAGGAGTTCACAGACAAGACCTAAAAGGGAAAAGGAAGGAAGTAAAATGAACAGTAATGATGGTGCATCAATTGCATGGTAATATGATGAAGATGAGGGTTTCCCTTCATATTTAGTGTCTCATTTGAGTATGTGCTTCTCCCACTAGTAGAAATTCCCAGGTCTCTGCTGCGAGAGTCAGTATGAGCCTTGCCTAAATTAAGCGTCAGCTGTGAATGTTTGTTTTGGTTTATACTCCTCCTTCCCTCACTCCCCCAGTGTATGGATCTTTTAAAAACCTGGTTCCCCTTTCCTAGCTTTTCCATTTCTCCTACTGCTGCCCTAATCTCCCCAGTGTCTTCTCTCTCCTACAACTTCACCCTTCCTAGGAGTATGATGCACATAGAAGTGACGAGAACAGAAAGGGAAAATGGAGACAGAAAACACTCCTATAAAAACCCACTAGTTTAGTATTACCTTTTGTTAGCTTCAGCCATTTAGCAACTCAGCAAGGGAAAGCGCACTGCTTAGGAAGAGTTCAACATCATTTTTAAACTATCCTAGCATAGCTAACCTTCATGAGCTATGCCAATATCTCCAGAACCAGAAAGGATCTAGTAAAAAAAATGGCTCACGTGGGGACTGTGGCTTGATGTTGAGCAGACTGTGGGTTGAAATGTGGAATTTTGGCCATTTTGTATCTTTCTTTCAGCTTGAAACTCGAGATGAAGGACACTCACCAGCATACTGTTTCCTCGTGGCATCCCAGGAAAGATCTGAACTGTCTTTGCATCCCACAGGGAAGCTGATCTGCTCCCAAAGTCTCCTGAATTCCCAAGGTTTTCAGCTCACCTTAGGAGACTAAACCAGTCAAATACAGGGCAAAATCATAACTGAGTTCATACAATAGTACAAACAATTAGTATCTTTAGATTGATAGGCCACAAACTTCTGGTCACTCGATATCTACAGAGGAGATCACTGAGATTTATTAGATGAATGAATTAGATAGCAAGGCAGAAAGTTACAGCACTTATGGTACTTCCCTCGCAGATAGGGAAGATGGCAAGTACTGGGCTATTTTGTTACAAAGAAAGCTAAAATCCCACTTCTGCTCCCACAGAAATCAAGTACAGCAAACTCACGGTCAGCAGATTCTCTCTCTGCTGAACCATATGTTAGCAGTAGTAAAGTGCTATTGGTGTACTTTATTTGACAAAGGAAGAAAGCCTAGGAAGCTTGAGGAAACTTGTAGTACAGGGCCAGGAGGCAAGTGGGAACTAGCTTGAGGATACCCCTCTCTCCCCAGCTCCTCCCCACCTGCCAAAATAGTGGAAAAACTCCACAACCCAATAAGAGGTGACTGCGGGAGGAAAGCAAGATCTGTCTCACAACAGAAATAAATAGTAATATATGAAGATCAGCCTCTCTGAATGTAAAGAGAGCTAGCATGTCTTTAATTAGCTCATTATAGAAGCATGGAAAGCAGATAAAGTAACCTAACATGGAACTGTTATATGGAATGGCATTAAAATGCAAAGGAGGGAGGAAAAAAACATTTATGATACACGTTGTACTGTTAGGGTGTTGTTCTAAGAAGACAGGATGAAGGAGGATGAAATGGAATTAAAAGTTTTGGACATAATCTATTTTATTAAATGTCTTCAGAGGAAGTGAATAGGGAGCTTTTGTTACTACCACCATCATTTTACATACATCTCTGCATTCCTGAGGGGTACTTGTGGTACCTATCCACTTTCAACTCTCTGAACAGCGTAATGCCCAGGCTTACAGGAAGGCAAAAAAAGGATGTGGTGCAGCACAATGCGTTAAAATGTAGATATCAAGTGTAACATTGTCCTAACATTTAAAGACAAATGGCACTAATTTTAAACCGGATCTACCCGGCCTCTGCAGTTACATGATCTGCAATTCTGTAGCAAAGGAAAGGACATGAGCACTTTAGATATCCTAAGTACCTCTAGCTGCAATATGCCATCAGCCTAAGTTACACTTTTCAGCTCTACTCTCACACAAAATGACCTGCTAGATATTTCGGAATATGCATGCTTTGTGCTTCTTTATATTCCTTTGAGGTGCCAAAACAAAGCAAAAAGGCAAAAAGGCTTTAGAGACTCTGGTGTAATGCATTTAAACAAGTTCAGCAGCTTTTAGATAAACAAACAAGCACAGAATAGTGAAATAAATGCCCAAAGCTGCCTCTGAACTTTCTTGTCTCTGCACAATGCAAATGGACTTACAGGGTATTATGATTACCTCCTCTATGCCTCTCGATGTGCTAGATAGTAGTTGTTGTAACTTGGGTCATAATGATAGGTGCTTTCTTGATGTGGTCCTTTCTTGGCCATGCAAGGGAGTATGGGGACTATACTCTTTTACTCTTTTGGCCTGCTCAGCTTCTGCACAGGGGACAAAAGCAGCTGTTTGTTCCAAGCAGGTAATGTCCAGCTCACAAGTAGATAATGGGCTTCTTCCAGTACCTCTACAACTCATTGGTCTATGCTGTCTTCACTAGCAACCAGAGTAGCTGACTTTATGAAGGATATAGAAAAAAAATAAAACAAAATCTGTACAAGAGGAAGACGTGAACTCTCAGGCTAAGGCAAGGAAGAGCAGGGGAAAAATTACAATTGCTCTGCAGAGGCAGTGTAGCCCTGGGTATACCAGTTCAAGATAGGTGATACAATGCTAGTCTAGGGCTACGGTATCTTCTATTAGTTAAATTGCCAAGTTGACATCTTCCTGGAAGGGCACAGAGGATTTGCCACTCACTTTGTGTGTGCAATTTAAGGAGATGCTGAGAATATTAATACCTCAGAGATTGACTTGCAGGGGCTTTCTCCTACCTTTCAGCATCTCTGTCCCTGTGATGCACTCCATCTCAGTGAGAAACAATTTCTGCCTAGTTATTGAGAGGGGGAGCTACATTTGAGCCAAACAGCTTCCTATGAACCGATGGCACCCTTTTCAGTAGTGCAGGGACTGGGTATGCAGTTTATGCTAAGCCATGTAGCTCTCCAAATACTCTACAGTCTAATACTTCACATTTGCTCTGCACTGACTGGTGGGAGCAGGATACTGAATAGATAGTTGCTGAGAAATAGTGAATTCCAGATTACCCATAAATAAGTAATTGCAGATATGCAAGGAAGATGGGAATAAGATCCTACAGTCTGCAGTCAGGACTAGCAAGTCTTTTGCAACTCTCTATATATTGCATACCTATGAAATTAAGAGAGACTAGAGCACCACCTAAATCTTAGTTTCAGTCCTATTTTGATGTTTCTCCTTCCACACTCATTATTCTCATTAGACAGTCTGCCCAGCTGTAGGAAGGACCAAAAAAGGCAAAGTCACCCTAACATAATCGACATAAAAACTTCAGACAGCGCATAAATCTATATTTGCATCGTAAGTGCAGAAAAATAATTTAAAATCAACTCCAGCTGTGAATTCAAAGTGTAGTAGTTAAAAATAGCATGGATACTATTCTTCAGAATTAAAATGCCATCAATTTGATTTACATTAATTTACTAAAATTTTAGATCATTATATTTTGAATATTGCAGTTCAAGGCAATTATGTCTTAAAGTTCTGACCTTTGCTTGTTCAGATTCATTTTTCTGATACTATCTGGATAGGTCTGAAATTGTTATTCAGTCCTTGCATAAGCAGTTTAAATTAGGTTTTAACTAAGCTGGTTACCCATACTTCTTGACTCTCAGTAGAGAATAAGTCTTCAAACAGGAAAACATAATCTGCGGAGTTATGAATATGTCTTTTCTCTCCCTTCTTTTTTTCCACTGGCGTATCTGCCAGAAAATGGAACCAAATTGACTCTTCCGGTTCATTCTGCTGCTGGGAACTAAAGCTTAACAAGTGTCCAACCATGGCTCAAGCATTTCTGATGGTTTCATGTCTAATTGCTAGGCAGGCCTGAGACCTCTTAATTTCCCTCCTTCGTCTTCATACCTCATCAAAACAACCAACTCACTTTACATAAAGTGTTATAAATCATCATCTCCAGTTGCTGCAGCTGTTGGAGTTGATAAACATAGACATATTTATTTATACAGTTCACTGTCAACAGTCAGGACCCTTCTTCACTGCAGCCCAAAGAAGCTGGAGGGTGAGGCAGCTCCCTGTCCAGACTCCGTGGTTTGGGTCAGAGAGCGGTCCCATACCTACGTGCCTGAACAGCGCTGACTTACATCCTCTTAGCCTGGAGTCCCTTTAGAGCTAGCTTGAAATGGCCAACACATACCTTTTGGCAAGAAGCTTGTTGTGCTCTTGCGGTTCTTACTTGGGTGCACGCCTTTTTCTTTCTCCTGGCAAATCTCATCACAGGACATAGGGCTGGAGGAGCCTGCAGGAAGGCCCCTGTTGCACTTCCCCTCTTCTCAGGTTCTGAGGCCATGTCTCATTTACCTAAAAAACAAACAAACAACCAAGCACAAAAGTAGAACTGCTAGTCTAGAAAAAGCCCAGATGTTTTTAGACATTCAGAAGAAAAAGAAAAAGCATGTTTTGGAATGTTGATTTCTAAAAGAGCTCCTCTTTAAAATATATATTTCCTGGGGAATTGCTGAAAATTTGTAGTGTCTTTTGAAAACATGGCACACAGTTATCCTATTTAACTACCTGTGACATTTAGGACAGCAATATGGAAAATGTGAGATAAATATCAAGGGCTTGATCCTGCCCTTTGGTACAGCAGTTGAGCATCACTTCTAGTTGTTTAAAATCAGCTTCTGATTGCATATGCCTTCACAGTGTGGGAGGAATAACAAGAAAAAATCCTTTAGCTGTGCATATCTCTGCACAAAAGGTGATGACATTTTATTTGGGAATTGCTGCAAGTGATTTTACCTTATTTTTCTATGTGAGAAATGTGACGGTCAGTTTTAATTTACGCTGCCATCACACAACAATAACGCCACCACAGCAAAACTGTCAGAACAAGCTTTGCAAGGAAAACAAAACCAGCCAGCCAATGAACAATGCCCACACAAGACGATACCTCTCAAACCACTGGAAATGGTTTCTCCCTAACCTTTTCTCCCTAACCTTTTTGCAGAGATGTTAGATATGCTTCAAAAATTTTCTTTTCCATCGGCTACTTATTCCTGGCAGTACTGAATTTCAGAATGGCCCGTGTTTCCAGCAAAATAATTTAAAAGCTCATTTTAAAAATAACTTGTAAACCTGGTCTACAGGCAGAACCATTTTATCCAAGTGCTTAAAGGTTCCTCCAGTTCCTGGTTCTGTTCAACCAAAACACTCCAGGAAACTATCCTTATCCTAAACATGGCCAGCAATACATAATATCTGCTGTAGTAGAAGAAATGTAGTGGGAGGGAGGAACAGGGATGAGTAAAGGGAGAATTGAGACTGGACAGATACAGATAAATAATAACAATAAAATACTTAAAGAGAATAGAAGAGAAGGGGAGAAAGAGCATAGAGCAGAACAAATAATATATTGGAACAAACTTAGCAAAGGAGTTAAAAATCTGACATGGGAATGAAGATGATAGAAATACAAAAGAAAGAGAAAAGAGTTAAGTTAAAAAAAAAAAAAGTAACCATAGAGGAAGCAGAAACATGAGTGCCTGTTCCTTCATTTGTGATACAAGCACTATTTTTTCCAATGACTTTGAAGGGAACAGGGTAAGATCCTTAATGAAAAGTAGCAAAATAGAAACTTTTCTTGAAGATAAAGGAAAAGCAAGAGGAAAATGCTCCTAGAGAAAAATAATAAGAATTAATTCAACACTTTCAAGATGAAAAGCACTCTAGACCAGATATATATTATTACTGGGAATTGCAAGACCCAGCAAATCTAGGACAAGAATTTATCACTCTGTTTTAACAATTTACAGTACATTTTCTCTTTCTCTCCCAGAAAAAGGGCTCTCAAGAAGCATTCAAGTGAAAGAGTCACAGCTTGCAATTCTGATTCTTGTAAAGCTTTTGTCTTTTATTTCTTCTTCTTCTTGCTGCTTCTTCTTCTACTTCTGCTTCTGCTTCTTGCTTCTTCTTTTCCTATAATAAATTCAACTGAAAACGGGTAAAACACCTTGGAATCTACTTGGTATGTCAGTCAGTGGGATATGTGGCATTTTAATGCTCCTAAACTGTGCTCAGAGGGTTCAGAGAAATAGCTGGCAGCTAAAGCTATTTCTCTCTAGCAAATCTGGAAAAAATGTCCTGTCCCTGATACACCTCTGGGACTAAAAATACTATTTTACAATTACCTGCTGAAGCAGTTCATTATCCTCCTGTACAGCCATATGGCATGTAAACATGATGAGGAAAAGGCATCTTGTGCCTCTGGAAAAGCCAGAGTGACTGGGTTTCAGGTACTTCTTGTTGGCTGCCAGCTGCCAGCTATTCCTATAGGAACTGCTGTCTCGTGGCAGGAGCGGAAAGCGGTGACATGTGAATGTCTCAGCGTGGCATTTGCCTTTCTTCAAGATGTGTTTGTGAGACAGACTTATTATTAGGTTTGGGTAAGTGGAGTCTCCTATGTACTGAAGAGACTTCAGATGTGACCAGTGCTTTGGGCTCTAATCTCTTCCGTATGTTTTAAATGCTAGAGAGGTATAAAAGAGACCTTATACCCTATAATCCTGCCTGGAAAAGACTCCCTAGAGCAGAAAGTGTTGTGGAGTCAGCTGCTCTGTGGAACGAGAAGATTTAACGAATCTCTGCCTCAGTTTCCCATTTGAAGCTAATTTACCCGCTTATCAGAGATACTGTGGGAGGTGAACTATTTGGAGTTTGCAAACCATTTTCCTTTACAATTTCTAAACATGGTTATTTAGCTGGAATGAGAGCACTTGTGAACAACTGCAACCATGGGTTTGAATACATAATTGTAAGACAAATTTGCTTAATAAATTCATATTGAGAGGATGGTTTTGAGCATCTTAGTGGAGGCTCCAAAGCTAATATATGCCTCCATCTTAATGAATGGCCCTTCTTACCTTCTGATTTGTTAGCCTATGATCTATACAATAGTAGTATGGTTTTGATGAATGAGAATCTTTCAACTGATTTCAACAGCTATTAGATATTACATCAAGTCATCTGAACATAACATCCTTGACTGGATCTTTGCATAAAAACTTTGAATAGAGCTGTTGATGTCACTGTTGTACCAGGAATTCATAATACATAGCTTTTCAAAGTTTAATGACCTCCAAAGACACTAAAAGCCCCCTAGAGTCAATTGAGATATTAGTTTTATGGCACACTGCAGCTTTTCCCAACCATCTCCTGATAACTCGCTGTTCCATAGGTGATAATTACTAATTTTTCTTTCCATCCCACAGGAACTGATGACCTTATCATCTCCTCCCTTTCTAACATCTCCTTTTTCCTGACTGGTGCCATTCACCTTTTTCTCTCAGATTATCTAAATGAATAGCATAATTAAACTAGACTCATGGCAGTTATTTTGAGACTAGAATAGCTTTGGCATTGATGCTTTTATTTCAAACCTAAAAAAAAATCTGTTTTCTCTTTTTTTTGACTACAAATTTAATATGGGTAGTTCAAGAACAGCCACCACCTTTCCTAAAAATCTTATCTCATTGAAATCATTGTCACTTTAACTGTATAAAGGAAGATAATAATAAACAAGCATATGGTTCCATATTTTAGGTTGTATTCTGACTTTTTAAAAAGTTTCCTATACTCCCAGTTGCAGCCCAAGCAATGTTATTCCAGATAAAGTGTGAAAGGTCCTACTTTGTTAGCATTCATTCTTTATATTATGCTGATAGAAAATGAAAAAAAATGCCTACGGAAGGTCCATCATGGCATCAAGTTTCTATTGAAGCCTTCAAAGCTGCACATCTGAATGGAGATTGTTTTTTTTCCTGTAGGCCACTGTAGTATTAAAAACAAAAAAAAAATTACAACATCTACCTGTGATCCAAAACGTAATCAAACCTGATTAAAATCCAATGAGTACTTCCGATAGAAGCCTATATGTGTAAAAGCACATGTCATGTTATTATGGTACATTACATTAGTTGTCGTGACCTGAAATAAACATTTGTTTACTCTGGCTAAGGGGCATGGCTGAAAATGAGAAAGCAGGGAAATGTAAGTTTTATAAAGCTGAACCATGTTTTCCTCTACCGATCTCTTTTTTTTTTCTTCTTTCTCGCTAAATCACATAGCATTATGTTTTTTTCTCCATTCATATTTTAAATTCTAAATTAGTAAGTGACCTGGTTTCCAAGCTATGATATTACACTTTTTGTCTTCTCTGTTATTCAGTAAATAGTTTATCATCTCCATTGTTTCCCAGGGAAGTTAAAGAACAGAAAAAAAGAAGCTACCGTTGTACTTTCCTACAGCAGAACGCGTGCCTGACAATTAATGGAAACAGCCTGGTTTGAAGGCTCGTCTGAGATGAGAATCGAGGATGAATTAACCAGACTCCATATCCACCCCTGGCTTCGTTGCAATTTACTGCAGCTCAGCAATGCTGCCAGCCTGGCAGTTTCTGCTGTCAGCAGATCTCTCAAATTGAAATGCAACCCTGTGATTACTGTCATTATATCTATTATCCTAGATCCAACCAGCTCAACACAGGAATAGAAAAAACTGATGCTAATTACTCCCTAGTTATGACTGTTGTGGGCAACAAATTCTTTCATATAAGAAGCCATATCAGGCAAGCTGATGGAAGTTTAGGAGAAAATAAATAAAAGTGCTGACTTCCTTAGCAAAAAAATGTGTTTCATTCAGCTTTGTAAAGAGTAAAAATAGCAAGACCAGAGAGTCTCTCCTGTGTGTCTGTGTGACAGCTCCATTTGTTTACTTTACTGGTGTAACTGAATAGACTCTAACACTGCTTCTGACAGACATTTTATTTTGGGATAGATTGTAGGTCATAGACCTCAAAATAATTTTTCCAGTATACCATGAGTGACAAGCATGGGCTTGATATGTTAACATTGAATTCAAATATTGGTAAGCCCATGTACAGCTGTTCCAGGAAGAGGCTAATGATTCCCTCCTCCCTTTTAATTATGTTTTATTAATAGAAGGAAGAAACTGTAGTCTAGAGGTGAGCGCACTGCAAAACCTGCCATGGTGTATGAATTTAAAGACGAGCAATTAATCTGTGGTAACTGCCCTGGGCAGACTCATTCCCTAAAATGTATTTGGGGTAGCAAATGCAGTTTTCGCTAAAAGGCAAACAATAAGAATTTGTATTTACCAGTGAATAACAGTGCAAATGAGTTGACTTTGTTAATTTACTCTCTGGCTTGTTTTGCAGTAAGTTGTTCATAATTCCATCTACTAAAACCTGTCTGCGTGTGAAGATCCACATCTTCCTGTCCCTTAGAAATGCAAGAGATGATTGCTTATATTGGGAAAGTTTATGTGAGAAACGGGACAAGTTATATCAATAGGAAACACTGATAAGCTGGTATAACTGTGCTTGCACTGGAATTGTAGCACTATATTAGTAGCCCGTTTCGTGTTGCAATCAACGTAGGCTAATGCAAAACTTGTGCATAGATTGGATCTAATATATATGCTAATGTAGACTAGAAAACTGCCCCTCCTCTGCTTAAAATGATGGAATAATATGCACACAGATCATCTCTCTGAGCAAAACTGCAGCATTTGGCTTGTGAGTGGCCTCATGATTACTAGAACAAAGATAGATTAAAGTTAATTTGCACCTTATCACCGTCCTAGAACTGACTGCTTGTATTTTTTACACGTGCCAAATTTTTTTGTAGATTGAAATACAGGCTAGTTTCCTAAAAATTGGTCTGCATTATATGACAGCAAATGAACAAAAAACAACTAATGAGCTAGTCATTTTTCCCCACCGAAAGCAAACAAATACAAAATAAATTATTTCCATTATTATTTGAAGGGTGACTAATGAACCAGTTCCTCTCACGTTATTTGAAATGCAGTTTTACTTTACATGATCTAAGTACCAGCAAGTTAATGATAGACATAGTCCTAATTTCAGTCCCGGTATTTCGTCAGTCTAGCATAGTGTTCTCAAATGGAGGGTTATGACCCTTACAGGCATAGTGACAAGATGCAAGGAGCTGCAAAAAAAAAGTTGCCTGAAGGCCACTTGTACAAAGAACAGGGGACTCTTCTGTCACTAATAGCTATATATGTTTATATAAAGGTATGTCAAGGGCACTGCTAAGTGCCTTGAATCACTGTCCAAGGTATAGTTCCCATCACGCAGAGGAAGGAGTATTTATGCCTGCCCTGAACAACTGCAGCGAGCGCTTACTTTTGTGCTCCGGGGTAGCTGAGCTCCGGCCAGCTGAGAGATCAGCCAGGAAGGGACTGCGCTTCTGAGAAGCCTGAAATACTCTGGTACATCCAATGTCTCCTGGTATTCAAAAAAGCCAGGCACCCATAGGGGCAAAAAGTCAATGGCAGTGATAGATACTTGAGCAATCAGGCCAGAAGGCATTCAGCTTCTTTTAATCTTCCTCTTAAGGTGTATCAGGGGGGGCAGAGGCCATTAGCAGTTGAAAGCTCTTAGAGGAACAGGTGTATTTCGTCACTTTTTTAGTTCTGCCCTGCCTCTCACCTCATATTTCCAACATCTTTTCTAACTAAAACAGCAAAAGAAACCACTTGTCCTGCCAGCTGGTCTTTCTGGTTTAATTAAAAGCTTTATTTCAGCTTTTCACACATTGCACATGCTTACTAGCAATGTTTTCAGCAAAGAGGAATGCTCTCCTCAGTCCACCAGTCACTTCAGGTCAACGGCAGAGGTACGGTCAGTGCATGAACAAGGTCAACTGAGATTGCTTTCTAGCTTCAGTCACTCATATATTTCTATTTCATCATCATCGTTGTTTAACTTCTTCCTTCACCTTTTCTGTAAAGGGGAAAATCTATTGCACTGCACTTTTTTAACACGTGTAGTGTTTTCTGTATCGCTAGATATTCTTTTCCTCTGTTACTGCCCAACAATACGCTCACATTAGCATGAGAATGATGCACTGTTTATGTAGGACCCCTCCTCCAACTTCTTCCAAATGGCTTGGAGTTACTATCGGATTTGATGGCTCTTTACCACTGTTTCATGCTCACCACAACTCTACATTCCAGAGGTACCCCTTGCTCTTCTGCCTCTCTGCAGGTTTAAAAATAAATTTACCAGTAGGAAAAGTTAAAAAATATATATATGTTATCACCCTAAATTCTGGTCAATCCTAGTGGTATCTAACTGGCACAGAGACAATGCCGCACATGAATTGCTCATGTTAAGAATATCTTAAATGTTTACAACAGTAAGCTCACAAATACTACTGACAAGTCCACATTTCAGCCCCTTACCTTCAAACTGGTTTCTCCCTTTTCTCCCTTGCAATTCCTTTTTTTTTTTTCTGTGCTGTTCCAAACTGTGAGCTTAAGAACTAAAAGGTGCTCCTAGAATTAGCTAGATTAAATAGGCACGGATGGATGAGACTGAGGGTTACATCCCTGCTCTGGATGAGAGATTTTAACTAGGAATTTAACTAGGAATTTCAGACTGCAGTGTCCTCTCTTGTCACTAAGCCACTGAGCGGTATAGGTGTTTGTATGGCTTGGGTGGGGGTAGAGGGGAATTCCAGAAGTTCAGATCCCAAATCAACAATATTTTCCCAGCTCTTTGAAAACTACTGGGTTGTGTTAGACACATCAGCATTTTCGGAAGAAAGCTTTATCTAATTTTTTCTGATTACTTATAAAGCTAAAGACTATGTGGACATAAGGGATAATCACATTAGGAGATTATTGCAAAGATCATCAGTTTTAATTAACAATCTTAAAATTAAGGTTATGTTTTTGTATTTCAAAACTGAGACAGATAGGGCATTTCCTACCTCTTCATACTTCTTAATTAGGACGGTAAACAAGTTACTTTTAGAAGATACATGAAAAAAAACTTCTTTCTAATAGCATATTCGACAATAATCAAGAAAAAATAAAAAAGGATTCTTTGGCAAAGAGTGGATTCTGCAAAGACACTAAAGACAGGTGTAGTCACACATTACAGAATCAACTTAAACAATCAGCAGTGATTATTTAGAATCATTTTGGAATATCTGCTTCTGATTTTTGACTCTATCTTTGTTGACTTCATTAGCACTTTTCTTCATCCGAAGAAAAAGCAAATAAGGACTGATGAATCTCAACCACTCACCAAAACTGGAGAGACACAAAAACTCAAGAACGAGCTACATCTTACCAGGCTCTGCTTTACTGCAGCTACTGTGGCTGAAATCCCTAAGTGTAGCGGATCAGCCGTCTTACGCATTTAGACTTACTGGTGAATACCCCAAGCCAGGACTTCTCTTGTGTTTTGTTGGGCTGGATTATTCAGTCTTGCCTACACCAAATAACAATTAATTATGTCAAGAGAAATCCTGCTGACCTCCTGGACTGTGCATGCACATGTAGTGGAATATGGTGGTGTCTCTCTGTAGAGCTCCTTGCACAGCAGCGGTATCGTAGCAACAGATCCTGACATAATTCAAAAATTAAAAAATGACGAGTGCAGATGCATGTGAAAAGCAGCTGTGTTGCTTAGGTAATGGAGTGAAGAGTAAAGCTAAGCTGCATAAAAATATATTCGTATCTGAGATTGTACCTACCCTCAACAAATTAGATCAACAATTTATAAATATATTTCAGACAAGTCACGAAATCAAAATTTAACATCACAGCTTGTCCTTTCTCTCAGCCAATGGTCTGTCCCTGGGCATCAGCCCTTGTTTCTGTTGAAGATGACTTGTCAGTCCCTGCTTTACCACTTGAGCTATGATACTCTATTTAAATTCTACATCCCAGACAACATCTTTCTTCAGTTTCAATACCTCCAGATTAGCACATCACTATTTCCCTTCCTACTTATTTGTCTGCTGTCCAAAACAGTAATTGAAAGCTACCTTCTTTTGATAAGCAGTTTTCATTTAGTTTTTTGAAAATAATCTTTTCTGTCTACAGGCCTAATTAGATTATTAGTGCCACGAGAAGTGAAATTGTAATGGCCTTTCACCTCTCATTGGCTTCTTCTCCCCAAGCAAGTCTGAGTAACATTTGTACATTATCTCAGTATGATGCTCACACTCTCTGAGATGGAGGGGACACCTGCCAAACTCCAATCTCCCTCTATCCCGACCTGACACTGCTGGTACAGGGACCACTGCAGGTGGTCCCTGCAGCAAGGTTAGTCTCTCCCTACCAACATCCCATCTGGTCCCAAACTCCTGCATGTTCTAGGGGAAAGGAGTAGGAAAGGGGTAAGCCCCTCCTAGGAGAGAAGAAACAGTGGAGACAGCCCTCTGCTGAACTGATAGAAGCCAGGTGAGGAATGAGGAAGGACAGTAAAAATTGTAATTGCAGTTAGTGCTATTTTTCTCAGGTGCATAAACCTGGCATAAACCTAGCAGACAAACATTCTGTCTCTTTTCTATCCTCTCCTTTCCCCCACTTGTTTTTGGTCTGAAGTGTACTCTATACCTGAATTGCATTAAGAGCTCTAGGATGGGGCAGAAAAAGTATCCTGCTGCGTGCCTGATCTCGGTGCAGAGCCCACGGACCATTTGCACTCCAAAAGGAAACTAGCTTTGGGATGGGAAATGGGTCAGTCCTGTCAAAATGGTACTACACTGGAGATATTTAACCCTACAGAAGGGCAGGACTTTTTATCTCATGGTTACACTGCTACTGTCACACTGATATCTCTGTGGGAGCACCAACAAGGCTGCCCTTACGAAGGATTTCTAATGTCATCTTCATTGTATAGAGGTGTCCTTAGTGAACATAATTGTAATTATGTCAAATATATATACATATGTATGGTATACAGATATGCTCACACATATATATACGCACATATATATGCACCCACACATTCATACATACATACACATGAACACACTTTCTCTCACATTGTAATAACACAAGCAAATGATCTATATGATCAGTGAGAGAGATCAACCATGTACAGCATGTACAGAGGGATTTGCCTGATTAAGCAAAGCCAAGGAACAAAGGTAAATTTACTGATTCAAGGAGAGCGTCTTACTGCACTTAATATAGCACTGGATAGTTCTGCCGTCCCTCCTACAATGTAGCAAAGGACCTGACTGATTTCTTCCTGGAAGTGCCATAGTTCATTTAAGTAATGATATAGAAGGGGAAAGAAAAAAGATTCCAGAGATGGGATGTAAAAGCATTTAGGCGATTCAATCAAGGGGGGATTGTTAGTGAACAGGATCTTCTGCAAGGAATAGCAATTTCAGTTCAAACAACAACTCCCATTAATTGTGAAATGAGAACACTTTACAGAGGGGAAGCACTTCTACAGCCCACAAAATGAGTTTTTATAACTGAATCTAAAAAGTTAAGTGTTTTGGTATGGGAAAGTTGCCTGGTACAGTTTGAGAGATTTCACTGACCTCTGTTTGTCTAAGGGAAAGCTTAACCAGAATGAGCACTAACTATGCATGTATGCATCGCCACACTTTAGGAAATAAAAACTCTCTTCTATCCCTTTATTTGTGTTTCTGAATTAAATATTTATGAAAAAAAACATGCTAGTAGAACTGAGATGCCATTTGTGTTTTGTTTCATGAGACATACCGCAACTCAATTCATCCTCCATAGAGTTACCAGATTTGTTAGTAAGATCAGCAAATGTACTCATAAGACAGTTGTACAGGCTGGTAGACTTTTTTTTGCAGGGGCACAGCATTTTCAATGATGAATCTGAAAGAAATCCTCTTGTGTCCTAGAGACTGAGTGGATATTACAAACAAATTCTTTAACTGTGAAGACCTCTTTCTCTCAAGAGAACTGGTTCAATCCCCTAGGCTCAAACCATTCAAAACTTGATCAGCAAAGCACTGGGAAAGCTTATAACGTAGGGAACAAGTCTACATGAGCCAGAAAATAGACTGATTGACTGAACTGTCTTTTCCAACTCTTCTTTGACACGAGTGTGTGCACAGTCTCGCCGTGTGGCTGACGTAGCAGCCCTCAAACTTGACCAACAATCACCACTGAAAGAACTATATTAGCAAGAGAGAGGGAAAAAAAGCCTCTGGGATAGAGTAGGGGATGGGAATATAAGCCTACCAGCAATGGCAAGGGAAGGAGAAGAGTGTCCTGTTGTGCTTCTGCTCCCCAAATAAGGTCCCAGCAAACATGCCAAGGTCGGAGTGCCCCAGAGCAGCCTTCTGCTACTGCCTCAAATCTCATAGCACTTCCCAAAACTCCCTAGAAGTGGCACCGTGTCCACTCGATGACTGCCTGCTTGCCCCTAGTGTGGTCCCACCCTCATAGTGCCAGATGTCCACTCATGCAGTTTTTTCCTCTTCCAAGAATCCCACAAACCTTCCTACTGCAGTGACACAGCCTCTACTCATCCTCTCCACATTTTCCTGCATCATTTCCAAATACCCTCATATTAAGCCTTCCAGCCCACTCAGAGCTCATATGTTTTTTAATATTCTTTTACACTTTTGAAAACTTTCACTCAGGAGGAATGCTAACCTACTTTCCTAGAGTCCAGTGCATTTGTAGTGTGGATAAAGATGAGGGAGAGGAGGGAAATTCTGCAGCATTTGGTAGAGTCAGTAATCACATAACGTGTGCCACAGTCTGCTGGAGAGGGAATGATAAGTTACAGCTCTGTGAGCACCTCCACATCTCATAGTAAGTTTACATCTACTCTCTGATAAACTTGCACATGTATTTTTTTGTGACAAGCTTGCCCACTCATACAATTTTTTTTCCTAATCCATAACAACCATTATATTGCTTCTACTATAAGATGAAGGCTTATATTCTTACATTAAAATGATCCTATCCTTTTCGTTTGAAATTCTTCTAGCTCACTGAAAGTGCATTAAATATTTTCTAGTAATGTTTTTCAAAATAAAAGTAAACTTTTGTTTAAACAAGTTTACTTTTCTAAAAAGTATGGTGAAACTTTTTTGATCAAAACAACCAAAAAGGCCTATTTTTTTTCTATTTTATCTTAAATCTTTGTGCTCCATTTCCTTTCATTCTTTCCCTTTTCTAACCCCTTCCCTCTACAGAAAAAAGGATGGGAAAAGGAATAAAATAAAAAAAAAGCAGGAAGGGAGTGAGTTTTGAAAAGTTTGACTCAAATAGCATCATCACCGGTGAAAAAAATAAACAATTGTAATTCCACTGAAGTTCATTCCATTTAGCTTGAACCACAACATGAATTTTACAGAATAACTGCAAATTGTCTAAAATAAACATTTCCTTTCATCAGTTTAGAAACTGATAATATGTAACTGCATAAATTGGAATAAAGTTCCCCAAATTATTACCTTTCATTACTTTGTGAATTTTTATTCTGTCCAATCTCTTTCCACAGTAAACATTCCTAATCTTTTTCATATCTTTGTAACTTTTTAATGCTTATAATAATTCTTATTGATTGTTTCTTACCACTCTCAAATTCTATAATGCTATATTGAGTTTGGATAACCAGAGCCAAATACAGTATTAAGTGAATTTTTACACCTTGCAGTACGAAGGCTTTAAAGTTTCAGGATTATTTTTATACCTCTATTTGTGCATCCTGCAAGTCTTTATGTATGTACATGTGTTTTTACTGCCACAGCCACAAACGAGCAGAGTTTTATTTTGAACAAAATGTTACTTACATTTAGCTAAGTGGTTAGTTACTTAGACCCTATCATACGTGCTGCAGAAAGTCAAATTGTTTTCTTGCATTTACCAGTATTGAACTACATCTGCCTCCACTCTCTGTATGAGACCCAGCTAAGGAGTTTGGCAGCGTTCCGAGCCTTGAGACCGGGGTTTCATGAGGCACTTGTGCTGCCTCACTATTGCGTCCTTTCCCTAAATTGTGAGCGCTGCTACTCATATGTGTGAGAACACCCCACTGCTGCCCTTCAGCTCCACTGAAAATCAAGCATTTTTTCTACTGTTTTGTGTCTCTAGCCATTTCTAATCCCTGGCAGTACTTTATCTTCCACATCATGACAACTTACATTCCTTAATGGCTTCTTGCAATGTACTTTTTCAAAAACGTATGAATAATATCTGATGAATCTCAAATTCAGACTACTCTGAACATGCAGAGGCCAGGAAATAGAAAGGGAAAGAAGATGAAAGTAATTTTGAATTATGCCAATAAATTCCAAACTGACTAGGCTTCTATAATAACTTGCTTACAGAAGTACTCTACCAGGTGCAGGAAACACATAGGTTCTGAAACATGAAATGGAGCTTGAGGATTTTATTTTGACATTAACACTAATGCTTCAAATTGTTGACCTATTTGAAAACTGCATGAAACTGGCTAAATTTTTGTGTTTGGTCACTATTTCTAAGGCTAAAATTCTGTCTCAGACGTGTGTTGCGAATGATACGAAAACAGCATGGAGAACTGAAAAAGGGAGGTTATGTGCAGTCCTCGTATTATAAAAGGCATAGTACCACAGGTATAAGTGACCAAAACCCATAGACATGAGAAGATTTTCAGAAACACAATGGGAACTATGATTACTGCCAAGGACAGGATGTACACATGACTACTGTGTGAATGGCTGAACTGTTATTATTCATATTATTGTAGAGCCTGAGGGTTCCAGTCAGAAGCTAAGTCTATATTTTACTGTGTGCCTACACAAACATAGGTCTCTTGAGGAACATTTCATTCTCCTGAGAGTTGCAGTCAAAACCTCTTAAGGCCACCATAAGGTGTTGGGAACCCACTAGAAGATGCTAGGAACCCACTGGGAGGTACTGGGAACCTACTGGGAGGTGCTGGCAGGAGGCAGATGGGGGCTTGGCAGAGCTGAGGAAGGGCAGCTCCTCATATAGCTGAGGTCAGAAGGAAGCAAAGGGGTGCCAGAAATCAGTGACAAGTCGGGCTGACAAGGAAATGGTTCTATCTTCCCTTTATTCCCTTCACCCATGTGTCACAGAAACCCTGGGGTTTTGCTAAGAAAAGGGAACAACTGAACATATCCAGGAGGAAGCAGAGTGTATTTTACTATGAGATGCTGTCACTATGTCCCTGAAAGTTGTAGTTCATGGATGCAAAAGCCTAGATGTCTCCCAAGGGAGCAGCCACTTTTTAAGCTACTAAGCTTTTCCAAAACCCACTATAGTTTCCCATGCCGTGATGCCTCACAGCCACTCTCAGCCCTGGAGCCATAGGATCAAAGTGTATGGAGAAGCCCAGAGGGTAGAAAGGAAAAAGCATGGGCACTGCTCTCATGATGCATCCAGGAACCTTCCTAATTTAAAGGATGCATGGAATTTGGCTAAACAACTGAAGGAGTTTTGCTTTTCAGTTTTCCATCAAAATGTCTAGAATGTTGATGGAAAGATGACTCCTTATTATACAGAAAAGCATTCCATTAAGCATTCAGATTTTCATGAAATCAGGTCAGATGTAATATTTTGGTGGACTGCAGTAAAATAAATTTTTCTGGTCATGCACTTGTATTTCTTCTATTTATCCCTAAGGGCAATTTAAAACATCGTTTAAGCCTTGAAAACGGTATTTACCTCCCTTCCATCTTTTAAATGCTAATTCTGTAATGAGATCTTTCAATGGTCCAGTTCTCCCCTTTGAACTTTTCCCTAATTTATCAATGCAAACTTCTAAATGGGAAAAATACAGTCTAAGCCACAAAAAGAAATGGCTGCAAAAATAAAATGTCTGGAGTGGAGGAACTATAGTAACTACAGATTACAGAGGCATTCGTACCCAAAGTAGTTCTAAAACTTGCAAGTCTGGGTGGTGATAAGAGCTGTTCCCCAGCTGCTAAGACATATTGGGTGGCTTTTCTAACCCCTATACAGCAGTTTGCTGCTGCTGCTGCAGACTCCCTCTTATTCAGCATTAAAGCCGCAATAAGTTGCTTTCTAGAAGGTGCAGCAATACCTTCAACTGCAGTATAGACATAGCCAGCAGTGGGGGTAAATGAGCATGACTAATAGTGCTGTCTGTAAGTTAAGAATACAGAATCAAACTTGCCTCACCTGCAAATTTCCATTATAGGGATGAGAGCTTTTCTAAAATATAATATTCTTGAAAGATAAAAAGCCAGTGGTTCCCATGGTGATGAGAGGGTGAATATTGGAATGAATATGTGGTGGTATCTTGAAATAGCTAGCAAACAAATGATCAGTAATGCTGATGAAATGGTGAGTAAGCACAGAGCTGTGGAGATGTATAGTGGAATCTAAAGAAAGGCACAAAGTAAGCAGTAGTCTGAGGGTCTGGAAACACTTTCCATGTTGAGATGGTTGGAAAAATATGATTTTTTTGTGTGGAAAAACTGTGCTTACTTTAAAATTAAGAGCTTTAGAAACCTCATTTTTATTACTAGATATAGATTTTTTTTTAACCTGCAAATATATTTATCATGAAGTATGTTATTCTTAAAGAAAAAAATCTTAATTTTACGTGAAAATTGTTTGTACTATGCTATTAATGGTCAATTTTAACAACCTTCCAGAGATTGCAGGTCATCTCTGAGGGTGATTATACATGTTAAATTCAAATTTACATGTCCTGAAACTCTAGAAATCATAGCAATAGATCAAAATTTAAGATCAGTTCTGAAATTTTGAATCTGCTAAAATGTATAATATAGCACATTCAGATTAGATGTCAGTAATCAGGCATGTTAACAGAACATTTCCATAATAAATTTTTTTTTTTTCCAGGAGTCAGTGCATGTTAGAGACTGTGCGTATTTGGACTTTTTAGTTGTACAGCTGCAGCATGGTAAATCATCAGCTAATCTTCAATATTTTGGACATGTTCATTCACCAAATTTGAAGCATAATGAAAATACTAATGAACTATCTGGTACAAGAAAAAATGTTTTATAAAGAAAACATGAAATCACCAGTCACCAGCGTAGATGAGAATGTGACTGAGGAAAAAAACAGGTTGCTCGGGGAGATGAGCGACCTGAGATCACATATACTAGCTGGTCAAAACCTCCATAGATTAATGTAATTTTAAACTGCATGAGTAGGAGAGGTTATAAACATGTGTCCCTTCTCTGAGTCACTGGCAAACTGGGGAGAATATCACAGGCGTTTTGGATAGCATGAATGTTACGTTAGGCCTTTTAACCTAAGATGGAGCCTCTTCAAAATACTAGCAACTTACTTTCTTGCCTTATTTTTCCCTTCCTATGAGCAGTCTACCCAACTTTGTCTCTGACTCCATGGACTGCTAACATATTTAACTAACTGGCCTTATTCACACATTCCTATTTGTCTGTTCTCCAGCTGTTCGGATCTCATATCATTCCGGAGGGAGAGCATTTAGAAATAAATCTATCAAATAACTTCACATAGGAAATATTACATTTTTTTCAATTTCCTTTGCCCTAGATTTAGCTCGCAGACTTGATATACAGAATCCTCATTTTGGTATACTAAACAAGATCAAAGGTTACTCTGACTATTCCAAATTCCTTTGAAAAGCTAATCTGAATCATTATGCTTTAAACAATTGGTCTCCTAGGAGGCTTTTCTTTAATGAATCATTATTTTACATAGCTCAAGATCCATTCAACTAAAAGAAAACTAAATACCTTAGATTTTTACAGCTGCTGCATTTAAAGAGACATTGTGAGGCCAAACTTTTCTAAAACCATGAGGCAAAGTAGGTTGTTCTAAGATGTGTATATATACATGCACATGTATATACATACATATACATACATATATTAAGCTTGGCTACTCAACTAAGAACATTTTTAGAAATGTTTCAAATCCAGATATCAATGTATGTTGCCAATATGCATAAAATAAATAGATGAACTAATCTGATGTTCATTAAGAATAAAAGCATATTTGAGTTCATTGTCCTGTTCAAGTAGAATGCAAGAAATTATAGGGCCTCATCCAGTGGAACTGAATACAATTTAGCAGTGCATTGAAGTCTTTAGGCTGCTTGTCTTTCAGCAGATGACGCTGCAGTTAGTAGCAGTATTAAAAACATCTGATTCTTTTCTTAAAATATCTCTAGGTAAGACTCTTTCTTTAGTTCTCCAAACGTGGCAGCTTTAGGTACTAAAACATTCAGAGTATTGTTATGAAAATATTCATGACTAGTGCTTGAAAAGACAAGAATCCATTTTCCATAAGATAGGTTGATTCCATTATTTGATTTCCTTTAAGAAAATATGTGGGTAAGTTTTCATGTTTATTTATAGCTGCCGCTTTCATTATATCTTGCTTTCCTATTTGTCTTTTCATGCATTATGCAGGAGCAGAAATGAAACAAGACCGAGTGCAAATTTGGCTACAGAGCTGTCCTGAATTTCACCAACTTAAATTTCCTGTCTTCAAAAAGGGTGGTACTGCTGGTGGCTGTTGAGCCAGGGGTACACTGAGCAGATCTGTCCCAGGGTTTTAAGCACAGGTGTACGCGTATCTGTGGCAATAAATAAAGACCTGTGTCTGAAGTGTACCCATTCTTGCATATACATGGGAAAAAAATGCACTGGTCTTGACTCCCATGATCCAGATCGTCTTCAAATATTACTGCATCTAATCTGAGGTATACAATTAGTATTACAATTAGGTACAGTATATAGTATATACAATTAGGTAGTATGATACTTTCTCAGATTAGCAGCAGAAGATATGACAGACTGAGACTTTCATTCCCTTTAAAAATCTGTGGATATACCAGAAAAGCACTTTGTTTTATTTTTAACATAATTAACCTGCAATCTTTATCTTTACTTCCCTTGACATCCAAGAAGCAAAAAAACCAAAAAATTGACCACACACCCCAAACAAAGACAAAATCTCATAGGTAAGCTCAGGAAGTGCAGGCTGGATGAATGAACAATGAGGTGGATTGAGAACTGGCTGGATGGCAGAGCTCAGAAGGTTGTGGTCAGTGGCACAGAGTCTAGTTGGAGGCCTGTAGCTAGCAGTGTCCCCCCAGTGGTCAACACTGGATCCAGTCTTGTTCAACTTGTTCATCAATGACCTGGACGAAGGGATAGAGTCCACCCTCAGCAAGTTTGCTGATGATACTAAACCGGGGGGAGTGGCTGATACACCAGAGGGCTGTGCTGCCATGCAGAGGGACCTGGACAGGCTGGAGAGCTGGGCGGAGAGGAACCTCCTGAAGTTCCACAAAGGCAAGTGCAGGGTCCTGCACCTAGGGAGGAATTACCCCAGGCACCAGGACAGGCTGGGGGCTGACCTGCTGGAAAGCCGCTCTGCAAGAGAAGGCCCCGGGCGTCCTGGTGGACAACAAGTTGACCAGGAGCCAGCAGTGTGCCCTTGTGGCCAAGGTCAATGATCTCCTGGGGTGCATTAGTGTTGCCAGCAGGTGGAGGGAGGGGATCCTGCCCCTCCACTCAGCCCTGGTGAGGCCTCACCTGCAGTACTGTGTCCAGTTCTGGGCTCCCCAGTACAAGAGGGACATGGAGCTCCTGGAGAGAGTCCAGCGGAGGGCTACAAAGATGATGAAGGGACTGGAGCATCTCTCCTCTGAGGAAAGGCTGCGAGAGCTGGGCCTGTTCAGCCTGAAGAGGAGAAGAGAACACTGAGGAGGGATCTGATCAATGTGTACAAGTATCTGAAGGCAGGGTGTCAGGAGGATGGGGCCAGACTCTTCTCGGTGACAGGATGAGAGGCAACGGGCATGAACTGAACCACAGGCAGTTCCATCCGAACTAGAAGCCACATTTCTTCCTGTGAGGGTGACTGAGCACTGGCACAGGTTGCCTGGAGAGGTTGTGGAGTCTCTGTCCTTGGAGATATTCAAAAGGCATCTGGACACAATCCTGGGCAACGTGATCTAGGTGACCCTGGTTGAGGAGGGGGGTTGGACTAGATGATCTCCAGAGGTCCCTTCCAATCTCAATCATTTTGTGATTCTGTGAAAACACCTAACCCTGACTTACGCGAGGATTTCTAGTCTTTTATAATCCAGTAAGAGTTCTGTGGTACAAGCACTCCCCGAGAAAGACAATCTTGTTCTTTTAACATTTAGTTTCACCAGTCTCCTGTAACTTTTCTCTTAGCTGAGAAAGCTCCACAAGGCATTTTTATTAGAGGTGTTAATATGACATCTGATTAATCCAGTCACCATTATAATTAAAAAACCCTTGTTCTAAGAAGATAATTACATTTCATTTTCTTTTGATTCAATTATATTTCTGTATTTCATTTTCATTTTCATTTTCTCTTTTTAAAAGGATAAATTGTGACATGAAATTTTGGTTTCTTTGCAGATCTGAATGTTTTTAAAGATTTTATTTGGTCTCAATAACTGGATAATCAGCAGAATGCATATAACTATAAATAGACAGTTTTACTGGTACCAACACTACTGTGTGTTTTTCTGGAATTTGTTACTTCCAGACTTTGGCCAAAATCCATATGAGTAAGTGAAGAGTCCAAAAAAATGTTTGAAATGAGTCACTTTCTGGTCTGTTGAAATTCATGCTGGGCTGGCCAAGAAAGAATATCTGAGGATATGCTAATCGATTTGCTTAAGCAAAATGACAAGGCCGCAGAGAGTGATCTAATGTCTCATCCTAAATGAATGCATATGCATGGTTACCTGTCTAGCACCAACAGTCCAGATTAATTACATTAATGTTCAAAAGGCACATGCCCCCACAAAAAATTTGGGCAGAGGCCCTAACATAAGTACCACCCAATGCAAAATATCTTATATGCCATCAGCACTTAAATCTCACTTTCAAGGCATTTCTGACTGTGCCAAAGCTTTAAAAGCCAAAGAGCTCGTAAGACCTTAACTTTTCCGGGCAGTGTTAACAATCTCAGGATTTATTTAAAGTGGCACAGTACTAAAATGATTGATGAAAGCAAGGTTGTAGGCACTATATGCAAGTTGGATTTTTTTCTTGGGGTCTTCCCCTTTTCCTTCCTGTCCACACAATTATCCTTGTTAAAATGCTTCCATAGAGTGTTCTTGAAAAATATCAAATTGACAACTTGGAGAGGTTGTGGTCTCTGCATGTGCACAAAACAAGGAACAGCATAGAAACAAAAGTACAACTATCAACGCACTGCCCCAGATATGAAGTGTCAGTCTGACTCTGAAGGGTTATAAATCAAAGTGTGCGATTACTATCCACTTGGAATTTCCCCTCAGGGTACTCGAAAGGATGCCAATTAGTGCCAATTGTGCTGACAGCTTTTCATTAAGTCTACCCGAGGACTGCTCTGAGTTGTAAGGGTTTCATTAATCCCTCTAAAAACATGACACTTGGTGCTTTATCTATGGTGGGAAATCCAAATGGTTCCTTTTAAGATAGCTCATCTATGCTTCAGTGTGGTCAATAACAATTTTAGTTAGGGTCATAAATGAGAGAATACACTGCTTGCTTTACACTTGCCAGCTGAATTAAAGTAACTCGTCCTTACTGATAACTCCGGCCCTGACGACAACTCCTTTCTTTTTCTGTACCTGGTAACAGATTCTCACCATGTACACAGCGAGTTCGAGCACGTGATGCAATCAGAGGTTTTCAGGGATAAGTTCAGATCATATAGGCAGGTAAGCAAGAAGGGAACAAAGAAGGAATAGGAAGGAACTTTCCACTCTGAAGGGATTCCCGTACTTCAGAGAAAGGAACCTGGGATTTTCAGACTCTCATATCTCCCAGGATTTCATGATATCAATAGGGGATCAGGACCACTTACATGGAGTTCCTCTTATTTCTAGTTGAACGTACACTAGAGCTTTTGCTGAGATCAAGAGTATGCTTTTGAAGTGAATCTCCTGGTTGTTGACACTTCCCACACTCCAGTTTGCAGCACAGGCCCATCTCAGATTGCTCAAACTTGATTGATTTTGAATTTTGAATGAAAGTGAATGGGAAGGTGTGCTCCAGGACTGCACCTAATACCCTGCAGCTGCCCATTGGAGCCCAATCCAGGAGATGAGGCTAGAGCTCACCCAGAGCAATCCCTCCCCCCTCTTCAGATGTGTACCAAGCGCATGCCATGTCCTTAGCACCAGCTGGTCCACTTTACACATCCTCTTCTTTCATACTGCCGTATTTATTTTGTAGACTTACATCGCTTTCTGTTCTGGGATTCTGTTGGCTTAATTCTCTATCATATATTACTTATCTCATAGTCACATTAAACAGACTTGGTCACTGCATTTCCTCATATACAAAGAATTCCGCTAAAAAAATTTTTTTTTTCTCTTCTCCTAGTCACTTCTTTTTGTGCGCTATAACTTAAAGCAGGATAACAGAACTGAAAATGCTATTCAAGGCAGGAAAGCACCAATAAATGATACAATCTAGGCAACGGAGCTCATCTCAGTTTTTCTTCTTACATCCTTTACATTTGCAGCTCTTAATGCCTAGGTCCATTGGAGTCAAGACTTGAGATACAGAGAATAGAATTTGTCTCGATGCAAATAAAGTATGTATGGATAATAATTTTTCTCCTGATTTTTTCCTTTTTTTTAAATTTAGAATGAATAAAGGCATTTAAATCTGCTTTTATTCATTCGAATCTTAGGAATGGTGCATTAACTAAAAAGGCTTCCCGACTGTAATTTTGAATCTTTATCTTTCAGATCTTTCCAAATGTGAAGGCATAGTTGCTGTTAATAATCTTAATTTCGTAACCTCCCCACTTCCATATTGCCATTTTATTATCTAGCTTTAAATGAAATCTGTGTGTGTACACAGATGGTCTATATATATGGATTATATTAAATGAAGAACTATTTAATAACGGTTTTTGTCTGAAAGCATTAACTATAAGTATCTACCTCAGTGTTATTGTGTAACTCTTCTGTCTTTGTTGTGTAACTCTTCTGTCTTTGGAATACACTCTGAAATTCCCATTCTTATTAATTGGAGAAGAATTAGCGTCATGAACTGAGCACTCCTGAAAATGCCATCAAAATTCCACATGTGTAAATACTTACAGGTACTCTGAAAGTCACCTATGGCTTTCATTTCCTCCCTTTACAATTTGTTATGGTGCTAAGCTGTATTATCTTGGAAATTTTTCCCTTTCTTGTGACCTATTTTTTGTCTCTTTTACTATGCCTCAGAAAAATAGGAGACTTGAGAAAATGGTTTACCATTCAGGCAAGTGTAATTCATAACCCTTTCATTTTCTCATTAAATAAAGCTTTGAGTTGAGCTGCTTGGCTCTTTCTCCTTCCTCCTTTTTTTAATTCATAATTTTCTCTGTCTTTATTTCTTTTAAGTGATTCAAAAGGTGACCTTCAAAACCAAGAAAATAAGGATTTTGAGAGAAATAAAAGCATTATAGAAGCGCTACTACTATTAAGCTGCGTAACTACCATGCTGTCACAGATACCACCATGGGCCCAGCCTTCTGCATGGTACTGGATCTCCTGGATGTATTCCCCTCAAAAGGCTACTATTTTACCTGTTTATTAATTTCTGAATTAGATTATCGTATAAGCTGCCAATAGCCTCCCTAATCACGTTCCCCAGTTTGTTTGATGTGGCCTGTATCGAAAGCCAGTTAGGGTTTGTTACAGGTATCTCACACCTTCTGTTCTACCACCCCAAATATGCTACCGAAGTGTAAAGCTAGCCACAGTAACACACACATTTTTCTATTCCTTTTATGTTTATCCTGGTTGGTACTGCGTTAATCTAGTCTATTACAGCTGAACAGATGTAGTCAAGGGCTCACTTACCTGAGTGATACTTTTGGGTAGGCTTTTCCCCATGGCAAAGGCCTACAAGAGTTTGGCATGGAACTGTGACCATTTCTGTCCAACCAAACGTAATTTATGTCCAGTTTTGACAGTGTTTGTTCAATTATGTCTGTGTACTACAGAATTATTGTGGTATCTACAAAAAAAATTTTAATTCTTAGAAGAAAACTGCATTCTTATGGAGAAGGGCAAAAGCAAGAACTAGCCCTGAGTTCTCTAAAACTTTGTTATAAAACTGTTCTTTTCCACTGCTGAACATAGAATTTTAGCTGATCAATTTATCTGTGAAATGATTTCCTATGCTATAAAGAACTATAGGGGAGGATGTGCTCTTTTCAAACTCTACACAGTATTCTCCTACCAAACTATCTTTTACGTAAATAAAATAAAGTCTACCTTTAATGATATAAGTGCTTATGCATTATAACAGGGCGTCTAGAGTTGCACTGCCTGATTAGCACTTCCCAGTTACAAATCAGACTAACTGAAAAGAATGAAGTGTATATAGCAGCTCCAAAATCATGGCAGAAAATAAGATTTGCAGTGTTATAAATCATCTTTCTGCTTCTCCTGAAACACATAAATATTTTGTCCAAAATACTAAACTTCGTAATTTCTTAAGTTCAGTTGATAATGGGCCCTTAAAAAAATAAACAAACAAACAAAAAACCCAAAGGAGAGTTCTCACAAGGGACTTAGGTTTTCAATCTCAAGCTCTCAGGAATCTGCAGCCCTTGTTGAGATGTTTCTGTGCTGAGGACCTCCTGCCACAAGGGGCAAAGCAATGAGCAGAGTTGCCCAAGGCAGCTGATAGATTTTGAGAAGTGGATACCTCATTCTCGTTGACATTCTGCATCTTGAAGCTGGTTTGAGGCTATAAGCTTACGTGGACCGTCTCTTATAATATATAGAGAGCTATATATACTTTGAGGTAGAGAGGGCAGAACAGCTGTCTATATGGGTCCTGAAGGGGAGGTAGGCAGAGGAATGTCAGGTCTGCGGATTCAGATTCTCATCACGGTGGTGCTGTTTGCACAGGCAGGAATCTGCTGCCCACCCGCCTTCTTTTGTGTGCCTGGTCACTGAACAATCGCTGAAGTCTTGGCCCCTTTCCAGCCTACAGGAATTTATGCACTGACTTTATTGGAAATGGATCTTCAGCCAGAACTGGGGAACTTTTTTTGACAAGTACATTTATTAGATTGCACTATAGTTTCCCAAAGGAAGTGTCAAAGGCAATAGACTTTTAATTCACTTCAAAAGCTTTTTGCATTCAGTTTCTGTGATCTTATGAATATTTTGGTATCCATTTCATTTACACTAATATATTCTTAGCTCCAAATTTAAGGCTAAGAAATTACCTGTGTTATACATCCTATTTCGTGAGCCTGTTCCTTACTAAATATCACATATTTCATCAGGTCATATGAAGCAACATTCTGTTTAGTAAACAAAAGAATTATCAGAAAATGATAGTAGTTATGTTCAAAGAAGCCAGTCTTATATTCCTATGCCTTAATGCTCACGACTTTGTCTCATCGCTAAATGATATACCACCCGGGGACATGAATGACACAAACTCTAGGTCAGAGCAGCGGTTACGAGAGTATTTTACTCAGAGGTTTAAAAGTTGTACAAGGCTGAAATAGTTAATATACTAGCACAAAACGGGAATTTGTCAGCAAAGGTCCCATTTATCTGTAGTATCACTCAGATCCCATGAACTCTGGAGCTCACTCTTGCATGGTTCCTCTGGGATTTGCCCGTGATACTTACGAGAACTATATGAAAACAGAGCATTTCATAGAAAACTGAGACTTCTCATAAAAGCTAATAAAATGCCTGATCCCCTGAAAATAAAAGATTTGAACTAAAGAAATTTTGAAGACTGACTCATAGAGGGTGTGTTTTGGGTGCTCCATGCTGTCATTTCCATAGCTGACTTATGTTCTCTCTCACATGTAGGGCCTTGGACTCCAGGAGCTCTGTGCACTGTGTAGGGGCAACTGCCGTTCATGAGAACCAGAAAGGTAGATTAAACTAACAGGAGAATATGGTAAAAAGGTATTTAAATTATAAATTTTACAGAGAATCATCCAAATAGAAGACATTAAATAAAGGATTTAGGTTTACACTTAAAAAATTAAAAGTTTCTGTAGAAGAAAGAGTAGGTCCAATTTTCCAACCAGCACTACTTCGGAAAACTTCAGTTGTGAAGACCATTATTCTGACCTCCTTTGCCAGCACAAAATTCACTTAAAATTGAGTACAGCAGCAACTTATCTGTCATGCTCTTTTTAAATACAAAGGAGAAGAAAAATCAAATCAATTTAGTAATTATCCTAAAAATATCTTAATTTTTCATAATTGTTTTTATATGTTAACAAGAAAGAACAATGTAACCAATGAACTAATTGCATATTTCTATCTGATCCTCACTTTATATAAAAAAAAACCCTGAACTAATTATTTTAAAACTCTTCTTTTATCGTGCCTTACATTTTATATCCTAGAGAGAAAAACTGATGATTTGAGTGAACCAATTAACCCAAATACTCTTCCTATCTGAATATATTTATGCAATGTATATCAAAGAGAACGCACAACAAACAAGTCAATGGATTACCGTAAAAATTGAAATCTTTCTATTCTCTCCCTCTTGGACATGTTATCCTATACCAAACAGAAATACAATTCGATGCAGTTTCCCTATGGTTTTTGACAGGGTTGCAGGCAAGCTTCTATAGCAAGGCACTTGGAGGCATTTGTGTTCCACTCCCTTCCTTCTTCTTATGAGCTAGGGCTATCTGAGCAGAGCACCATACTGCAGGGCTCACACACTGACTTGGGGGTCCGCACAGATGCTGCTCAGGATAGATGTCCTCCAGAGCTGTGCTGGCTTTATAGGCTCTAGCAGTCACTGGCTTAAATTAAGGTGAAAATCAGGGATTTGGGTTAGAACTAGATTAAGATGAGAAACTCATTTCAGGAACTTGCAGTGCTCAAGGTAGGATGAAAGATGGCATTTGCATTGACTGGTTTATTGAACTGTGTTCATTTATGCTGTGCTCAGTAGAAGTCTCTAGCTGTGGTTAAAGGGAGCATTCCACTGTGCTGCATCTACAGCTGGATAGTCACATTTATAGCTGGACACTGCAGAGCTGCAATGTTAACATCAGAGCTGAGTAACCCCCTCATTGGCCTCCAAACAGTACATAATCTGCTTGTGTCTCAGAGATGCTGTGGGCCTTTCAGAATTCAGCAATAATTCTACGTTTTGTGAACGTTACTGGCTTGGATCCTATTTCTATCCTTAATAACGTGGTCTACTTCAGAACCACTTTTTCATTCAAGAATTTCTGGGATTAAAAATACTCATTCAGCTCCTTCAGTATGGAACTGTTCCTGAAATCTAACTTAAATTCAGTCCTAACTCAAAATTGAGCTACATATACATGCATATGTACATATATGCACACACACAAGTATATAGCGGTGACCAATATTACCCTTGGAATACCCTTGGAATAGCAATGAAGTATTCACCTCACTGACAGTTGCCCTGATCCAGTCAAGACCAGCAGTGAATCAAATTCAGTCCTTTCTCTCATAAAATGAACCCCTAATGCTGAATCTAACGGCATAGCCTTGTGACCCCTATGCACCTCCAGACTACCCTTAAACTGTTTATTCCTGTTGACATTAATCCTCATTCTAGCGTTAGAATTTAGAGCACTATTCATGAAGCCATTTTTGGCTCCAAACCTAACTCTAATCCGTACTAAGCCAAATTACAACTATAACAGAAGGTCTCATCTTCCCCTAAATTAACTGCAACACTTTGCCTTTACAAACTCTCATTCTAACCTTGTGGTACTTGTGGCATTTCTTGTGGCAAGAATTCAAGCATTTCGGGTTCTGCTGAGTTTTAACTCCAAACTGAAAACCAAAATGACTATGAACCTTGCTCTCCAGAGGTACAGTAAACTCTCCCTGCTGTTAAAACTGTGCAACAACTGTTTGCACTTTGCAAGCATCAGACTTCATCCCAGCCCCCAGCTCCTTTCACTTTCCAGCAGGAGACTGGATATCTCCTAGCCTTGGGCCTTCTGACCCTCACCCAGAATGCAACTTTAAACATAATCAGCCTACGATTTTCCAAGGACTACTACCATATCCTTGTCAGAACTGATTTTAAATTATATTCCCCTGTTGATATTCCTCAGTCTTATCAGTTTCAGGGAATCTAGAAATTAATGTACCTGATCAGCTGCTGCTTTCAGCCTGAGACCTGACCATAACCTTATCCCAGAATCACAGTCCAGTTACATCAATATGAGCTGGAAGCATAAGACCCTGCTGACACACAGACTCCTATCCTTACAGATTTAGGAGGCTATAGAGACAATCCTAACTCCTGAACTCTAATCTGTCTATAAATTCCCAGTGTAATCCTTTGCTTATCTCTACCCTGGGGACCCTTTCTGGTCCAGGACTACTTGCAGCTGCCCTTCAAGTTACAAGCTACAGCTCAGCCCAAGCCTGAAAGCCTTGTTTGTACCTTGCTTTTATCAAGAAGCAAAAGCTTTTGCTTCTAATCTCCGTCGTTAATCCAGAGATGATTATACACCTTGTTACTAAATGTCAGCCTTCGTCTGACCATCCTGAATGCTAAACCTAAGTCCTAGAATGCTAAGAGTCCCATCTTCCTAGTCTAGAAATTGCTATAGATACATTAATATTATCTATAAATTGTCATAATCTTAGCCTTGAGGATATAAGATAATTCAGCTTATGAGTGGTAGCTGGATCTCTTCTGAAGCTGAAAAGCTGAAAGGACAGACTTCTGGTCCCGGTAGCCAGTTCAGTTCTCTAATACCAGAATGACAACAATAAATTTGATGCCTCCTGGTTAGCTGAGGGCTGTTTCCAACAAGAATTCTTAGGACTGACAGGGATCTGGAGATATTAGGATTAATGTTAGGATTTCATCAAGCACCGTTTGTGTTAGAGTTCATGATTAAGATTGGCACTCATGACCATGGAGGAGGAGGTTAGTTTTTCCTGCTGAAGTCTATTAGATTTAAGGGGCTACGAGAAGGGGCTGCTACTGAAAGGGTACAAACGTCACTGTATAACTTGAGATGCTTGCAAAGGGAAAGTGGCTTTAGATTATTTGGTAGATACTGACTGGAGTGAAATGCTTTCTTTGGCTATCTAATGGCATTCAAGGGATTAAGATTACTTGTGAGGCTTTAGAAATTTTAAGCCTTGTTTGATCCAGCAGTCACTCTGGCCCTTTCACTTTTTCTGTCCTGCATTCTGAGCTTGAGCCTAACTCTCACTGAACCTTAAATAATGTCCAAAAACACTTTATCAATACAGAGATAATTTAAAGAAGCTATCTTTCCGTATCCTAGACTTGGCCAGTCTTACAGGGTCCAACAATAAACCTAATACTGTATCGGTTGCTATTCTGCATGGGACCCTTAGCCCTAAAACTAACTGTAGCTTAACATCATAGGCAAAGGACTCTTACTAGTCACAAAGCTAATCAAAATGTTTTTGCCTTTGCTGTGACCACAGCTTTGTCTAGCTTTGCAGTCTTGCAGAACTGAGCAATGTATTTGACTCTTTTAACACTAACTTTAATATGAAGCCTAGCCTTAAAACTAAGCACACTAAGATTTCTTTCAAAACAGCTAATAGGCCATCACTCTTCTTTGTATAGCCACCAAACTTATCTCCAGGGCCCTGCTGTGTAGAGAAATAGAGAGACCTTCAAACCCACGGCTATTCTATTTCCCAACTCTGTCTCTAATCCTAACTGGACAGTTCTTGAAACAACTATAGCTCCTTTGCATTAATCCCTGCCCCCTCGTGTTTCAAAATCGCCAGGACAAAGCTGTATGGCTAGCCCATGCTGTCTCAAGCCTTAAAACTATTTCCAGGTCAAATCTTAATTCTGCCCCATTGCCCTTAAATGCCTAATTGCTCCAGAAGTCTATTTCAGATCAGATTCAAAATTCCTCAGGCCTGATCCTAACCCTGTGAGCAGCATCCAGCAATAAACCTACTTCCAAAGGAACTGTTTTCACAAACACAGACGCTCAGCATATGTTATAATCGTTGCTTGGGAATTAATATTAAGCCATTCAGGCTTAATCTCCAGGAAGAAGTTACATCCTGGCTCTGTGGGTCTGGCATGATATAGCAATATGTGGTTCTTTAAATCATGTTACTTCCACTCTTAACCCTAATGAAGTTGCAGTGCCACTACCCATCAATTCCTAACAGTCTCTTAAAACATTCACTTGTGAAAGGTTCCCAACCCAGCCTCACAGGACAGAGTGATAAATCTCCCAGTGCCTTCTTGCTCTCCCTCCCCTAACTCTAGTCTTAATCTATCTGTGACAGTATACAGCAGTATCTGGCACTGGCTCAAGAATGAACATTAAGCTACCAGTGTTAGTGCCGTGACTGACTCCTCTGAAAATGCTTGAGTACCTCTTGTCAGCCCAAGAGCTGGCAGGAGCTACCTGCTACTGGTGTTAAAGCTCCAGTAAGATTTAGAACGGCAGAGCCAGCTGTATTTTTTGGACCTGCTAAGATCAATGGAGGTCGTTGCTGTCATGGGCAAACAGCTTATCCTGAACTCAGGAGGAGGAAGAGTTAGTGTTTTTCATCATGGTTGGGGACAGGTTTGGAATAACCCCGTGCTACTGCCTGCAAATGATGCACATCTAAAATGATGCAACGCCAGGGCAAGGAAGGTGAATTCTGGGCAGTTTGGGAATTCCAGGATTGCTCCTGGAAGGGGAAGGAAGGGCGGCTTCTGCTGCAGGACACAGTGAGGGTTTATGAACCTAGGATTTGGACTAAGGGCTGCAGAGGCTGAAGAACTAAAGTAACTCCTGGATTATGTGTACCTGGTTCAGCAGAGAGCAAAATACAGCTCATAGCTGATTCTGAGCCTGTGAAGGATGAGTGTTTTATTGTGTTAAGGCTGCATTTTGGCTTGTAGTCAGGGTTTTGTACAGCTGAGGTATAAGAATTCATGTTCAGTATGAATTCAGCAAAGCACATAGAGCTAGTCCTTATATTGTGATTAGATATTTTGTGATTAGATCTGGGATGGATAGAGTTGATAAACTATTATATTAAATGTAGGTTTGGCATTAGGCTTTAGAACTAGGGGCACTGAAGGTTATTGTATTGTATTATCCTGCAAGGCCCACTGGACTAAGTGGGAATGAATGCCTACTGTGGCAAATGCATTATGGTGATTTCTTCCAAAAGGAGAGTTGCTGGTCTGCTTTGTCGAAGGTAGGGTTTCATTCGAGTCAGAGTTAATGCCGGACTTTAGGAATCCAGAGACTGAACTGTTAAGGTAATTGCTAGAGTGTATGAGGATAAGGTGAGGGCTCATGTCAGGTAGAAAACGTATTTTAAGATCCATACAACTGCAGCTGAAGAGTCTGACTGGAAAGTACTGAAGGCTCATGATTATTGCCGGGGTAAACTGAGGTCATTAGGATATTATGCTTTCATACTAATAGTAGAATTTAGTTTAGGTTTAGCATCAGGTCTGGCAGTGTGGTTCACTGACAGATCCTACAAAGTCTGCAGGGTCAGTGCCAGCAGCGGCATTTGGCTTTTGATTGGTATTGGAACTCAGGAAGGTCACTACACTGTTTTATTAAAGGTTATGCTAGGGCAGGCATTTGAAACAGCAGAGCTGGGTTTATTGATTGAATTTGCAAGGTTACCAGGGCTAGGATTATACCTTACATAGGTCACAGTTAGTGCAGGTACAAACAGAAGTAGCTGCTCTACTGTGTTAAGTTTTCAGTTAGAACTTGTTGCATTAAGGACTGAAGAGCTGAGTCCAGCAGGTCGGAGATGAAATAAACTAAGATCAGCTTGTTGTTCATTGTGAGATCCAGTCAGCCCTGGGCTGTGGGATACCCAACAGGATAGCTGCGTAGGCTTGTCTCTGTTTTTCAAAATAGTAAGCAGCTGGGATAGTCCAGGCAACGGAACAATTCCAAAAAGACTCTGAAACTGGTTCCATAACATAAGTTCTAGTCTATTGCAATTTATGAAGGTCAGCACTGCCTGTAATCCCTTTCACTTTAGTGCTAGAAATACTTCCTAGCTCAACTATAGTGTAGCAAAAACACATTTATCTTGCTCAGGTACGGCTCTGAATCCTTGCTAATAAGCCTTCTGAAATTCAGAGCATTGGGCAGTTCTGGCTGGGCACCAGACTGGTTCTGCACCTGAGGCATGTCAGGACTTATTCTCTCAAATGTAGCTGAGATTGCCCTGAATTGTTTTTTCTGTTGTGAAGCCTAAGCTTATGGTGAGTTCTGGAGCAGGTCTTGGGGGGAACCACCCTCTCCACCTCCCCCCCTTCCCTCCCCCCCCCCCCGCAAGTACATGATACACAAGTTGAGAACATAGTTGCAAGTTATTTAAGAACAGATTACAATGGTAATGTAACTACCCTAACCTAAATACTACATGTGTATTGCATTCAGAGTTATCTTCTCTACATATGAATTTGAAAGAGGACATGATAAATTATAGCCATAATTCCATTACTGGAACTATTAATAAAATATTATTCTCTTCCTTTCCTTCCAATAAACCTATATCTTTAAAAAATAAAGCAAATATTGCTAATATCTTAAAAATTTTCAATTTTGCTTTGGCATAAGTATTTAATACATTAGCCACATGGAGGCTGAAAGAGTCTGATTTTATTTGTAGAATCACAGAAAGGGGAAAAAAGGCTCAAAACACTTCACAAATTGGCTTTAAATACTTGTTTCAGAGAGAGATAGATTGAATTAAAATTAACTACTTGTAAATTCTTTCTCTCAAGATAAAAGAAATTACTTTACATTCGGAAATAAAGTAATGTGACTCTGGGAAGGATATGCTGCCTTTTTCATACACTGAGTAGCTGAAGCCCTACCTTAAAAGCAAAAAAAAAAAAAAAAAAAAAAAAGGTCAATTGGGTATCAATGAGGGAATCAGGGAATCATTCATTACCTTTGTTTCTGTGATGTCCGAGAACGTAACTTTGCAACTGAAGTAGCTGAGAAAACGTTCCACAATGAAATGATGGATAAGGACACTGGCTAAAGGGTAATGAAATTTAGTGTGGTGCCAAAGGCAGCTGACACCTTACTGGTGGCCCAGAAGATCTGGGTTCTTCACTGACTAATGACCTGGTCTTATTTGAGCATCAAGAGAGCTAAGTGGAAGCAAGTACGTCCAAGCAGTTCAAATTATGAAACAGCACTCATAATAGTATTTAGTTAATGAGGTTTGGGCTTGTTTTAGCAGTCAATGACAGAGACCAGGCTGGGAAGGAGGAAGAGCCAATGGTTAACGGTGAACAGCACAGAACCGAGCACAAAAACCTGATCAGATGCCTTCTCAAGTCAATGGAGTGATACCACGTAAGTGTCTCTTTAATAAACGAAAAAAGAGGAAAGAATTAGGAATTGAAAATGTAAGATAGCACTGATAGAAGAATTTTTATAGCAATTTTATAATCTGCTGCAAATATTTTAAGTAGACACTAAGAATTAGAGTTTTCTTATTAAACTTTAGTTATTTATCTGTTAAGCACAAGTTATGCTCCCTTTACAGCTAGAAGAGAGAGACGGGCATCCTCAGACAGATATTTATTCATCCTGTTTTAGCTGCTATCTTAGGTCTGGATGAATTACTATCTAGAGATGCCTTAGCTTCCTAAATTTGTTTAAAGCAATGACAAAATGGGGAACAGAGAACACAGTCTATCTGTTTTCACATGGAATTACCTGTTTGACTGCTGAATTATAATGCTTCAGCTGCAAATATTCCAATATTATTAACGATAACCAACTCAAATAGGCCTTAATCCCATCTCAGGCATTTGAATAATTTCCAACCACCTCCGCAAACAATCTGAGTAACAGGAGATATTATTCTGATCTTTAACAAGATCTTCCGCAGCATGCTTCATTCCTGTCTTCCACTATTAGTGCATTCATCAACATCTCACAAGCGCACACATGTACTTTTAAGAACTTCACATAAGGATGGATGAGGTCTGCTCTGTCCATATAGCCCTTTTATCTCACATTTTTATAAAACCCACATCAAAAGCAGCCCCATGAGGCTGTACCCCATTTAACTGAGGTCAATCGCTTCCTGTTGGTATATGGCATACCTGCTTATCTTTAGAAACATGGAATGATTTTCTAAGAGAAGCCAATTGTAAAACAGTCTTAACTGGGGTAATACGGCCTGTAGAACTGGGCAATGATGGCTGTTCTCAGAATGAATTCATGTATTATTGTATGAGTGAAAAGTAATGCATGCATATATGAGCTATAATCCTGATCTTTCAAAAATGTCAATCCAAGAGATATTAGAACCATGTCCAGTCTCACTAATTTTATGAACATACCCTTGTATTTCATTGCAATCACATTAGCATAGACAGAGAAAGATTGACACTGATGTTTTCCAGAGTCCATTTTAACAGGTTATTTCATTTCCGTTTCATAATAACTTTATTTTATAAGGACAATGGATGGAAAGATGAAGTAATATCTGTACCACCAGGTCATGTGGACCAATGTGAGCAGATGTGAAGAGCAAACCAGCTGGTGCTGAACATCCCATGTCCACAGCAGGCACCTCGCATGCAGAGGGAGAATGGTGCTTTGGGTGAGTCCCTGTCTAGTCCGATGGACTGGGCTCCCACTTGCACTTGCGCACATCAGGTGCTCTCCTGGAGAGTGCATTTCAGTTCAGTTGTACATAAGGAAATTCAGATTGAGTCCTCTGAGATGACCCAGAGATGTGAACCAAAGCGTGATAAATAAGGAGCATTGGAGGAACACTTTGAAAGTGTACTCCTGATCCCGGCAAAACACTAATGCAGAAGCTCCCTAGGAATAGACCTCAGGAAAGAACTAATCACAGTAAGACAAACATTGTTTTTACCCTCTTTCAATTTTGGAGACATGAGAGTCAATTTACTTCTCACTCTCACCAGCTGGTAAGTGAGCTGAAGCAAATAAGTTCCCTTCCTATTTATCTATAAACATTCTCTAATCTTCTTCTTCAAATTCAGCTTGCTAGGATTATCACAGGAGGTTTTGGGACTTAGAATAACTTTCTAATTGTAGGAATAACGCCAAAACATAACCAGACCTCAAAGTACAATCCCTATTAGGCGAACACCTGTAAAAATAGTCACTTTCTTATGGAAAAATTGTTGAAGTCGTCCTCCTCTTTATCAGCAGGAGAAGGCTCACTGTAACACTGCACGCTGGGGCAAAACTGCCAGGGAGCCGTAGAAAGGCTTTCTATGTGTGAACTATTGAAAAGCCAATGGCACCTTTTCTATTTGGTATCACACATCTTTGGTGAAATTGTCAAACTGGTAATGACTGAAGAAATGTGATAATATAAGAATGTCATTTGAGCTGGGTGTATAACAGCTGACCTGAGGAAAAAATAAAATTTGGGAAAATGAATTAAAAATAAGTTAAACAGAATAAATAAAATTGTTGTTTAAAATATGCTGTTTTGGTTAACGAAATTTGCAGCCCTCAAGGGCGTTTATTTTAAAGGATTTCATGCAGCTCCTAAATCATGCAGCCAGACATAGTCCAAAATGGAATTTGATGTTTTAGTATTATTACCAACTAATATTGGAGTCAGAATCATGCATTTTACCATCAAAGCCCTGTTTTTTTCCCTGCTTCTGATAGACATACTGAATATACCATGCGCTCAGACAGAGAAGCAAATGCTATTATTGTTTTTATAGCTATTAAATCATACCTTCTATTCCTCCCATGTCAACTTCCATGTTCTCTTCCGCAACCTACTGCCTTCACCTTCTGTTTGCTAAGAACTTGGTTATCTATCAAAATAAATCTAATGTGATAGCTTGCTGGCTCTACGCTGACATTGTAAAAATCAGCTATGAGTATGCTATTTTAATTTAACAAGGGTAAACCAAAAAAACCAACTTTGTATGCTACAGACTGGCAAATTGTTTCTGGAAAAAGTGCAAACCAATCAATTTTTGTCTCTAGCCAAGAAGAAAAAAGTGGGGTGCCATTGCTGTTAGTGAACTTCTGATACATGTGGTGCTTTTCCAGCAAATAATAAGCCTACATCTTTTCTGGAATAATAAATTCTGAGGAATCATAACCAAATACCAGAATTAATAGAGTTCTGCTTAGGTTTTTTTGTTGTTGTTTGCGTAACAAAGACATTAGCATCCCTTCCGAACAAGTGGACCATTGAAATCTAACAAGTCAGCTTCTTGTTGGGAAAATAAAAGATCGGTGACATGGTACCTGGTTCTGTTCTTAGGATTGCTTGTTTCATTGAGATGCTGTGTACTTCCTCCGGATAGTCACAAATGTCAAATCCTGTTTGAAGTCACCTCATAGGCACGGTCGGCTACAAGCAGATCACCGTGGGCAGCCCTGGCCACAGCAGTCTGCTTTGCTGAGAGGCACACACGGCTTTCTTACAGAGTGCTCACCTTGATTGAACACTGTACCCGAGTGCAGAAGTACTTCTGAAATTGAGTCTATCCACAAAAATTGAGGCAGGGAGCTTTACTTCTTCTCCTATCTGCCCTAAGGAATCAGCTATACAAAATCTAGAAATGAGATTTTTTTTTTCACTGCTTACATGTAAATGCTTATGTGGTTATTTCCACCACAAGTATTGTCTCCAAGAGGAAAAAATAAGTTGTGAAAATGAGTAAGCAATCAACAGGTTACATGATTACTTTCATGGTGAATAGGTTCTTCATGTTTTTAGAGACTTTGTTAGAGACTAGTTCTACAGTGAAGGCAAGCCCAATCTCAGGAGGATGGTGGAGAAGAGCAGGGGACAGCACAGAGTGGCACCATCCCCCTTGGAGAGTATCTCCTCCCAACAGATGCCCTCTTCAGGGAGCAGAGTCTTCTCAGAGATAGGTCTCTTGCCTCTCAAAAACATACCAAGGCGCATACGTACTCCTTGGCATACAGGGAGAGCATCCAGCCTGCAGGACTTTGCTCAGTGGCACAAGGCAGCCTTCAACAGCATTCAGATATTTCTACTTAAATTCATAAGGACAGAAGTAATAAGCTAAATGTGCCTCTTCTGTATCTCCACTGAAGTTGAATTCTTAGCCATTTGAACTGATCTAGATTTATACTTTATTCATAATCTGAGATTTCTCTTCCTCCAAAAATTTGGAAAGCTATTGTTTACCAAAGATTAAAGATGTTTAGTCCTGGATACAAAAATCAGGGGGAAGGGAGAGAAAGGGGTTAAACAAATGAAGAATCACATGGAGCTGGGCATTCCATTGTCTGCAGCATTTATTTGCGCCTCAGTTTACTTGTGGTTGCTTTTTCCATTACAAATGCAGATATTTCTGTTATGTCTGGCAAAAGCAGAAATATTACCTTTGCATCAGCTTTGTCCTTATCATTACGACTTCTTGAGGGATAATTCTGGTTCCATAGTATATAAATAGAACAGTACTGCCACTGAAGCTGAATGCTCTTTTATATAAAAAAGTGAGTTACGTTTAATCCAATTACATCCATAGTATATAGCATAGGCTATGTATATATACAGGCTCTATGCATACACTGGTTTACAAAGAGATTCAAAAAAAAAAAAAATAGCCATATTAGCCCACCATTGGCTGGAGCATTCCTGAACAGACCTGTCGCTTCACACCCCTCAGTCATTGCAGGCAGTCTGAATCCCACTGAGGTCCTGCTGCTGACAGACCGGACATTGCTGCAGCTGACGTCAGGGTATTTCCAGGAAAGGTCTTCTCTAGTGGATGCCTTCACTGCAAGGGCATGCAGGGGTTTCGTAGAGTGCCAGGACAATCCATCAGGTAAGTATATGGGAAAACATCCCAAAGGACACAATATTTGTGAAGTTTTCCCATGGAGGCTCTAGCACAGGTTACCTCAGAATTTGAGGCAAGAGCATTTTTGAAGGCAAATTATGTAGATATGCCACCAACCTGATAACTAGCCTGTCTGCAAGGCAATTCTCAGCTTTTTTTCCATGTTATTCCATTTCACCCATTTCTTTGGCTACCTCATGTCAGAAGCCATAGGCAAAAACTGGTAAAAAGTAATCCACATTTAGTCCATGAAATTGCTTGCATGTTTAACTTGAACCATACACTTTGTTAACTCAGGACCAGAGAATTTACCTGTCTGTTAAGCTGAACCCTGAACACCTGAATAAGAGGTAAGGCGGTTAAGAATCAGAGGCATTGTTTTTTATACTTGATGTGAATTTTTTATTATTGTTCCATATAGTACAACCGATACATGCGATCCCAGACAAACAGGGAAAGAGTTACTGTGTTAAAACAGCAATTTCCATATAGCCCTTTTTAAAATTATATGGAATTAAACCCTTAAAAACTAGAAGTTTTCGAAACTTAACAGTTGGCATAGCCTCATCCTGAGAGTGACTTTCCTTCCAAGGTCTTTGAGTGCTCCTGGCCTGTAGCCAGGCTGCTCCTAGCCCTCCTGGTATTTGTCTCAAACTGAGACCATAGTGTTTTAAACTAGATGATGAACTTTTTTTCCCATGAGATAAAAGCAGTTTGACATGGTTTATAGCAAGTCTATCATGCTGCTCTTGTGAATTTAGACTCTAATCAAAGTCATGCCAGTCTGCTCTAGTGAACGTATATCACATTTTCAGGTGCGGCTCATGTCCAGAGTATTACAGAGACTAAAAGGGATGGGGATGTCTACTGTGGCAGCTCTCTCTTGAGGCAAACCAAATACCAACTGCATGGTATAGGTCAGGTTTTTGTTGTTTTGTAAAGGAAAACATGAATTAAAAACATATTTCATCAAAAAACCTTGGCCATTTTGGGTAATGATTTTAAAGATATACTGTGTTAGTAATATTTAATACAGTCTGACTTCAGTGTCATTTTCTGCAGTGTTCAGCTGAGGTTTGGGTTCTTTTGTTGTTATTGAAAACAGATATCAGCTCGGACAGAAAGTAATTAAGCTACAGTTACTCTTTCAGGGTTTTAGAATGTCCAGATTTTAAGCAGCTATACCAGCTTCAGTTCTTCTTAAAGTTATACATTTTTAAATTTAACCTTCTACTGATGTTTAAATTTTAAATTATAAAGGTAATTAAATCATTAGGCTATAAATGATAATCTTTTGCATAAACTTGAAAAACAAAGTTCACTCTTTGGTTAAATGGGAGGAGTGACAATTACTCAGGTCACATATGTGTTACAATTTGGCAATTTCTGCAGAATTAGTTTGAGACATGGAATTAAAGATGCTCTAGAAACACAATGTACTCTCCATTCGTGTAAACACAGACAGGAACGACCACACAAAGAACTTACGACTATGTCTATACTGCTTATAATGGCACTGGGTTAGCTTATGCCTTATGGTAGCGTGAGAATTACTCTCCCTCTGCTACTGAAACGGACTTTTTCTTAGTGGCAAACAGATGACAATGGCAAATAAGGAATGGGCAGGGGAGGAACCGGTGATAGATCAGTGTTATGTGAAAAATCATACATCTTAAGAAGGAATGAACACAATTAATAGTCTCCTCTGAATCACCTTTAAAGTTCATAGTCTCTTGTGAAGTTTCACTCTGATCATCCTAACTGGCGAACTCCAACGCCAAGCGCGCTCCCAGGAGGGGCTGATGTTCATTACAGCTGGAGCAAGAACTGCTAGACAGCAGTGGGAGTGTGGATGCTGAGGCTGTGTGTGCCAAGAAGTCTAGGAAAAAAATGTATGCACACATGCATTTTTAGGTGCACTTTTGCTGCTGACTAGATCTAATAGGAAACTAGGTATCCATGCATAATGTTACTTAGAGTTAATCGAGAGCTCTGTTCACTGTTCAGCCGTTTGCCAATCAGTTATTTCACACTTAAAGTGCTGTAAGTTGACGCTACCCTTTGCTCATATGAGGGTCTGCTCTTTTATTCCCTTGAATTTTGTCTTTCTTGTTGTGACTCTTTGTGATACCTGCTACAATAAACAGCTTTTTCGGGATGCGATCTGTACCCAATAGACGCCAAGAGGCTCCAGCTGAAGGGTGCTGTGCTTGGTCTAAGCGCTGCTGAAATCCCAGTGCCTTATTTGTGCTACACAGCTGTTACACCAGAGCTTGCTTAGGCAGGCTGTGTTTACAGGGCTACGTATAAAAGATCATGAAGATATGCGTAACTCCATATTAGAAACTTAAGTCTGCACGCAAATTTTACTTGATTTTTAATTCTCTATTTATTTGTGGAACCAGTACAGTAGTCATCATTAGTGCCAGTAGAGTACTATCCAGGAAAATAAGAAGCTGAAAAAGTAAAAAACAAGGAATTTTCTAAAGTCAGAAGCAAGAATTTTTGTCCTATTCTCACTCTTCATGCTACTGTCTTTTATAGTGCCTATTCCATCTGTGTTGTGATTAGCTTTAGTAAGTTATGCTTGCTGCGTTTTTTCACAGTATCTGAACCTAACAACAATGAAAAGCCCATTAAAATATGTATCTGACTTACAATAACTTGCAAAGTATTATGCAGTTATCTTCACTGATTTCAACATATCAGTTCCTGCATTTGTTTGAATTATAATTCTTGTCATCTAGTTATAAATTCTTTGTTCCTGTTAGGCATTTTTTCCCCTTCAATTTTCAGGAAAATCAGGAAGGGGGAAAAAACAACATAAAACCAATCACCTTTAATTCTGTCTAAAGGGAAGAGCTGGCAAGAGATTCTGAGATAACAAAGGTAAAGAGGAGGCAGGGCAGGCAAGGGTGAAGCAAGAACGAGTTTTTATTAATGGATGTGAAACATCCTTAAAGGTATGTAGGCTACCTGCCTTTATATAGTTTTCATTTTAACGTCTGAACAACTAGAGCATTTTTCTCAAACTGGAAGGTCAGTAAGTTAACTAACAAACAGGTACATCCAAAAGCTTTTTATGAAGATTTTCTAAAAAACAGCTAGTAAATTCAATGGAGGAAAGCACAAAAAAGTAGTATGAGCAAAATATACGGACTCTGGGAAGACGCTAAACCTTTAATAAAGGCTGTCCGTAACAACTCCCATTTGAGCGAGGCTCTCAGAGATGCTCCTCGAGAGGCAACAGATCCCACGTATGGCATTTTCAGGAGTCTCATCTCCCACTGAAGTCTTTGCACGCATAAGTATCTCTTTTCAGGTATTAATCTTGCAACTTGCCCATTCAGACTTATGTTGCATGGGATTACAGTCAAGTCAAGAGGGATATTTTGAAACTCAGCAATATTGTGGTGTCAAATCATCATGGAACTTGTACTTAGGTTTCTTTAGCTCCAAACAGAAACAAATTGAAAAAGTCAGCAATATTTATTATCCTGTCTTAAAATAGTATAACTCACTATAAGCGTTATTAAATTACTTAAGCATTTTGGAAAAGTGCATGTTTTCTTACGAAACAGTAAGTGACCCAAACAAGGAACACTGAGCCCTACCCCTGCCGAAATCAAACACAACAAACTCAAAATTCACTGAAAAAAATTGCCAGAAGCACTGACAAAGGTGCATGACTGAATAAGGCACAGAACTGGAGGAATAGTACAACAATATCTATAGTGATTGCTAAAACTCCATCATATATGTTAATAAAATATTCTGGACCTTTTTTACTTCCTAACTGTCTCTTAAAGCTCCTTAAGCTAAAATACAGCTCCTCAAAAACCATATTTCACTGTCACCTGACTCCATAGATATTTATGAAATTTTATTAACTAAAATGAGGATAATTAAAGGTATGATTCTGGGCATGCCCATGCAAATCCAGGTCTTGACAATACTGCAGATATTGACTCTTTTCTCATATCTGAGACATCATCAAGGGAAATTCGGAATGGTTCCCTTACCTGACTGAGGGGACAGAGATTTGAACCTCAAGTTGCTATATCATAGCCTAAGGCATATTGTGGGATCCTGTCCCATTCTGCCTGTGAAAAAATCAGAGTAACTGATCTGCAGAGGGAGAACCTGCAAACTCTAAACGTAGAGGGCATGGAAGAAAGTACTGTTTGGAGAAAGGGTATGAATTTATAGACCCCCTTCTCACAAACACATTCCTTAACCTATGGGCTACAAAGTCATTTTTCCTGTGCTCTCTTTGGACTATTGAATATTTAACTACTGCATGTGAAGTGGAACAGCTTTGACGGAAGGGATTTAACATCCTGCCTCAAAAATCCTTACCTGTTAATGACACAAGCACTGACGTCACCCGAGGCAGGAGGAGGAACATGGAGCGTTCACAATCCCTGCGTCTGTCTGAGTCCACAAGGGAGCTTTCGTAGACGCATAGCTCAGTGCTCTGAATTCCTGCCAGGACAGACAACCTGTCCAGGCCTGAAGGTAAACATCTAACTCGGAGAGAAAGGTACACTTTTACTATATGTGTTTGTTCTCAGCATTTCTTACCCTCTAGCTCAGATGCTCCTTACTCTGTATGCTATTTTCTGCGATCCGCCTTTCATAAACAACAGGTTTTCTCCTTGCACTGTGTGAAGAAGGTAAAGCCTTAAGAAGGGCTGTGAACGTGACTAGATGACTGTGTACCTAAGAGGTGGATAGCGGTTGCCAGTCTGCACTCTGATGCCTCACTTCTCTTGGGCAACAAGTCTCAAATTCTTACATAACACGGTAGGTACGTCTGCATTTTCAAAAGTGGCTGTGAACGTGGCACCGAAAGATCCTATGATGGGCAGAGCATGCCGGCAAAATTATACTTTTGTTTTTCCTTCTCCACCCAACATGAGGCATCAGAATCAATCTTTTTCTAGCTCCTTCTTCATTCTTAGTAGTAAATGTTCTCCAGGCCAAATTATACCCCTGTGTACGTTTTGCAACCCCCCTGGTTTCCCCATTCCCTTGGTGACAGCTGTGTAGTCACATTACCTTAATTTTATGTGAGTTGTGGCACATGGGCCTCCAGAGGACATCAGTAAATTGGATCATTGCCTCACATCATTACCTCAGATTAGGCTGCAGTCAACATTACCTTGGTTTTTTCTGTGGAGAAGCCTCCACTTGCACTCGGCTGCAGCTGGCTCTACTGAATAATGGTAGAATCAAGAAATTCTTACAAATTCTTACACTCTTACAATAAATTCTTATATTACCAGATTGAAAAGGTTTTATTTTGAATATCTCCAGGAATGAGTCTGCCTGATTAAAAAAGAAAGGTTTTTAATTTAGGTACTTTTCAGAGCCATCTCCGTGTTCCCCACCCTGGTACCTTCACATAATAAAAGTTGATAGAAGATAAGAAGATCCAAAATAATCCCTAACACTTCATCCATAATCCTCACTGTGGTGCCATCTTCTTGCCTTCTTTTTATTTAGTTTTATACTGTGGCAGGTGGAAGGTCACGTCTTTTGCCTTCACTGTAGATTTCCTGATTCTATTAGATGACCGTGGCCATTTGCACGTCATTGGGACACTTAATAATGAAAAGCATACTTCCTCATTTGTGGGCAGTGAAGACAATAAACATAACCATAAAGAACAAATAGAAATGACTTATAAACTGTGGACATATAATTAGGCTAAGTAGGAGATTAGATAATTTAAAGGTGCCACTGAGGAGAAGCAAACCAAGACAAAGATGAATGAGCCCTGCTCAGGTTCTGCAAAGGGAGTGCTAAGTAAGGGAAGTTCAATTAAAAATACCATAACTAGTATTTCTTTGGATGTGATTATTTGGACAATATAAACCTAAATAACACAGCACATTTTGTCCTTTCTGGAGAATAACAATCATCTTTTGACACAATGCTGAATGTGTATTCCCAGAACCTCTAGGCATTACCATTTCTTTCATTGGTTAATGCATATAATGACAACTCACAGAAGGAACAGAAAAAGCATTGAAAAAACTAAGCAGATGGCTTTTTTTGCGGACCGCCCTAGTGAAAATATAACAAAGATACAAGATTCTAGAGGGATTGCACCACAGAAACAAAATTCTCCATTGCAGTGTGGATAGAGATATATGAAGTAAGAAAGTTATTCAGCAACCCAGCAAATCCAGTTATAACTGCAAGCATACATCTTCAGTGGTCTGTCTTCAAAGCTTGGCCTGAAAGCTATTAGTATCGATAATAGTTGCATGAAATGGCATCTCAAGAGCTCCACTACAGAGGAATAACTCAGGGATAAAAAAGTAAAGAGAAATTTTCATTTTTTGGAAAAATCTTTGTGTGTTCATACAGACCAGGAACTTTCTTAAGATTCTCAGACTTCACTTCAACAAAGCCAAATAGCATGACCAGGGAAATATGGTGTCTTTATATAATAGCAAGCTGGGAGGACTAAATAATGTGTCTGAAAAGCTTGTTATGCAAAAAAACAAAAAAACAAAAAAACAAAGAACCCCACTGATCATTGTTTCAAATACAAAGTGCAAGATGCAAAAACATATACCAGATTCCTGGTATACCATCTCCTTTTCTTGTCTTCCACTATTAACAATGAATCTCTGCTTCATTCTGTGACTTAGGTGAGTCTCATTTTTAGAAGGCTCTCATTAGGTCTCATGTTTTGCTTTCTGCATTTTTGCTTGCAGTTGGCTGTTCTTTCAAATCCATGAAAAGTACATTTCTAAATATCACTCATGTTGTTCTTTTGTGGCTTCAGTTAATCCGCGACCCATGTCAGTCTGATATTTCACATGAGAAGATGATGCAGACTTTGAGAGGCACACATGCTGATTCATGTCCGAGCTCAGCATTCTCTGGAAAAAGTTTAAGATTACACTTAAATTAAGTCAGTGGCTGGAGTTAAAATGCATAGGAACCTACAGAAAATTCTTTTCTTATTTCTTAGATCTTGATGAAGTCTGCTGATACGGAAATGAGGAGAAAATAACAGAGTTCAGAATACCATCTATGGAAAATTGTGTGTGTAAGCAGTGGTTGATATTTTTTTCTTCTCCGATGGTAAATAAAAAAAGCCCTATCAATTGAATTGTATTATTGAGCTGAAGTGCTGCCTACAGTCAGCTACTTTCTAAATACTGTTGAATATAACATCAAAATATGTTAAAATACTGGTACTGTACGATTTCAGTTCCTATGAACAAGGAGAGTGCCAAGGGCTCTCTAGACTGTTCCAAATTCTTTGATACCTATCTAAGGATAGAAGAAACGTCTGCCTTTGTACTTGACCCTAAATGTGTAGGTGGCCTGGCTGCCTAGGAACTCATCCAAAATCCGCATGGTTGCAAGCTAGATGCTGCTTAGTGATACTGGAATGTATATGAGAACTGTAGTCTCAAGTGACCTATGATCTCAGGCATTCAAAATTGTTAATTAGGACCTTACTGCCAAATTTATATGACTTTTAGCATTAAATAAGAAAGTATTGCAGGTTTCTAAAACTAGTATGTTGACGAGCATTTTCCAGATTTTCTCTGAAATCATGAGATCACAAGGATTGGATTTTTTTTTCCCTAAAATGAAAGTGAAATTATCCTGAAATCTTTCTTTCCAAGCTTTTGAGCTTTAAGACATACTCCAAAACGTGTGAAATTAATGAGAGGAAATGAGCGTTAGCAACTTTCTAACCTCATTTGAAGTAAATGAGATGGAACAGCTCAGCAACTCAGTGACTCATCCACACTAGTTAATTAAACCATGCCTGAGGCACTCTATTATCTGCCCTCTCACATGGTCAGAATGGCCTCTGGCAGGAGTCTTTGCTGGGACAGCAAGGACTCTCCTAGTCAGTGCCTGAGCACGCTCCAGGAGTTGGCAAGACCCCTCCTAATAGCTGATTTGGATAAGCCAACTTCTTTGGAAGCCAGAAGAGTTTAATAGCATTGATGTGTCAGTTGGCCCCAGGGCCAAAGAATAGGCCTAGACACTGTTTAATTTTCTAGTTTGAAGGTGACCAATGTGAGGGAGACTTGTGATGAAAGATACGCAAAAAGTTTAGGGAAGAGCTGTAGACCTACTGGGTAAACCTCCTTCTCAAGAAGAATAAACAAAAGTCTCCATAATGAATGAACATTAAAAAAAAGGAAAGAAAGAGACATATCCTAGCAAAATAAACTTAGAGGTCCATGTGGTCAGATAAAATAAAAATTGGCAAAAGTCAAGCTGAGTTAGAACTTGCAAATGAATTTATACCATAAAAATAGCCATGTAAATAAAAGACAACAGAAATGACAGTCTGCTCTCCTCCCCCCCAGCCTTGCTGCAAAAAGGATAGAGCAAAGATTAAAGATAGGCTTGGCATGAACCCAAATGTAAATGAAAGCTTTACCGCTTTTTTCTGGTATGATTGATGAAGGTAACTAGCTGAGTATGCCAAAAGATAGTGGGAATGAGGGTAGGCAAATGGAATTGCTACATCCAAGATTGAAGTAAAAGTCATGGGGGGGCATGCGAAAAGGAGATGGAAGTAGTATGAGTCTATCCTTACGCTGCTGGAGTTTGCACGAAATGTTATGTGGTTGACCTTGATTTGACCCCCATCAGACTGCCCAGCCCTGACCACAAATCCCGCCAGCGCTCATTTAAAATCATTGGTGATGCGAAGTCCCGGGTCGCTAGGGTCCCTGGCTGTCCATCACAGGGAACTTTCCAGAAAGAAGGCAGAAACAAGCCTCAGTGTGACCACGCCCACAATTGGGCCCTAGCTATAAAAAGGTGGCTGCTGGCGCCACCTGTGGGTGTTGTTGGCGTGGAGTCGGCGTGCTGTCAGGAGAACGAGAGGGGGAGAGAGAAGAGGTGGCGGGGCTCATAAGAGCGAAGTCACTTTCGGCCGTAATCGAGCGGCGACGTCGACCTCCTACCGAAGGCTGCCGGACAGCCAGCCGTCAGCGGGGGAAACCGCGCCCCCCCCAAGGCCCCCTTTACCACCCGCTCCCTCCTGGGACGGGACGCCAGACCAGGACGCGCCTATTCACGCAGCTGCACGAGGGTCTGTGAGTCAACTAACAGGGGCATCGCGCCCGGGGATCGGCACACCCCGTTCGGTGCGGCCAGATAACGTATAGAGGTTACGGTGTGTACCGGGGAATCAGCACCCCATCTGGTGTGGGTAGATGGTTTATGGGTTTAGTTCCCAGGCATCAGCATGCCTGCCCAGCGTGGCCAAATCAGGGCAATTCCCCCCATCCCCCCCACCCACCACCCCGGGAACCTTTTCCTTTTTTTTATATAGACGCATCGATATCATTCATAACCTTATTTACTTTGGAACCTTATTTGACTTTTTGTTGTTTTTCCTGGAAGGTTCCACTAAATACCACTGTATATAATTACTGTAAATCTGTATCGATTGTTTTAGCTGGAGACAGTAAAGTTATGTTATTTGTAAATCCATTGATCTGAATACTGCAATCCTATACCACCTAAATGAACCCATTTCTTTTTATTTGGTAAGTCCTGAGGAGAATAATCAGTCTTCCAAAATGCCCTTTAATTGATGCGGATGCTTCTCTGCTATGGACCGGGACATATGTGTTGTGCAATACTATCTGGATAAGAGCTCTGCTTTTCTAGAAAATGGGAAAAAAAAATACATCTAATCAATCCAGACGTCAGAAAAACACTTATTACAATGCCACATGGGAAATTATTAGTCAATGAAGATAAATATAATATTTTCTAAGTGGATAAAAGATTAGATAAAGGAGATTAGGTTGGATTATCTTGAAAACAAAATCTTCCAGGCAGGAGAGAGGCTAGTAATAACAGCTTTTCTTAGATGAGTTGTGTGGCCAATCTTACCATCAGTGACCTTGCTGTTACCAGGTTTTATGCTAAGGAAATATTCTGACCCACTGCTTTGGAATGTACCGTCAATAACTAAGGCTAACAATAGCATGTTGAATGACTTTTAAGAACTAAATGATGGAAATTGATGAGTGATTATAGCAACCCTTTACCAAAAAAAAAAAAAAGACAAACTACCTTAAAGCTCCACGAATAGTCTCATTACATAGTCTGTTAGTTCACAAGTTATCATAGGAAGATACTGATTCATAGTTCTAGACAGTCATAAAAAAGACAATTGTAACTGGGAAAAAGATGTCCAAAGTACAGATAGGCATATCACTGATACATTATAGAACACCTTGACAGGAGATTTCTTGCAGCAACTGACATGATACGATAGGCTGTTCTGATGAACCATATTCAAGAAAGATGGTTTCAAAACAGAACCTGCATGGGGAAAGCTTAATTACATTGGAGAGGAAGACTACTGTGGGAAGACTAGACTAGCTTGTCTTGGTAGGCTTAATAAGATAAAGGCTGAGAAGAGCATGGTTGATATCTATAAATAACTTTGGGAGGTAACCAAAAGGATGAGAGAATTATGTGGGTGTAGGAACAACATTGTCACAAACTCAGTATATATAGGCTAAAAGTTCAATGACTTCACATTGGTAGGAAAGTGATGATCTGGAACAATTTATCTAAGAAAGAAGTAATGTAAAACTTAACTTCGATTTAAGCTTAATTATTTTAAGAAAAGTACTGCATAGGATGCCTCTGATAGCAAGGATCAGAGTTGATAACCAATCAGGTTTGTGCTAGCACTATATTTATAGGTGTGTCCCCTATTTATATGCAAAAACACCTTCTCAAAGGTATCTGAGACAGGCACTAAGCCCCCACTTCCCATTTGGACTTGTCTGAACTTCTCTCCCAGAGTGTCCTTTTGATAACTAATTTACACTCCTACTCTGCACCTTCACAACCTATTTTCTACAGTGAGCACATCCTGCTGATTATTTTAAGACAACTAAGGACCTAAGAGCAAGAGTATTTGATCAGAAGTCATTTTCCAGTTGAAGGAAGGGTGGGAGAATTACTTCACACCAACTATAAATTCATCATAGCTCTGGGAAGAGGGCGAAGCCTCTCCCTCCCACAGTTAAGTCACCTACAAGTAGAAGCCAGGAGGAATAACAAGTTTTTTCTACTATTTCTGAGAGGATATTTTATTATCAAGACCAATCCAAGGAAGAACACTTGTGTAAATTTGTGATCTGTGAGCAGAAGCTTTCTAGGAACATAGCTGTCTCGTTCCACATTGAAATAAAAGCTGCACAGTGCTATCATTTGTTCTCCAGATTCAGCTGATGAATAAAGCATATTAGAAAACAAATCGTGCAAATAGCAAGTTAAAAGTTAATGCAGCTTCAGGCTAGAATAATTTTTGTGAAGTGGCTCACATAATTTTGAAGGCCAGACCTCATTTCTCAGCCCCATAGGACAAGTTCTAAAGTGAACCTCCAGCAATTATATTTTTACTTAAACAAGAAAACAGAAATCAAGGATGGAATATCTTCCTGTTTTTTAAAACTGCTGACCTTTGTCACTTTTGATTCAAATCCTTGATAGTATTTAAATATTTATTTAAAACAATTTCCACTTGTCCTATTTTGAAATAAAAGTTTTAGAACACTTTACTTACTCAGGAGATTAGATCAGAGATATTCCACCCTATTTACAAAAAGAAGAGCCTGTAATAAGTCCTTGAAACCCCTTTTAATCTATTACATAAATATTTATTTAGTCAGTTCAAAAATACTAATTATATAAAAGTGAGACCAAGGCAACTTCTAAAAAGTTACTAGGGATGAATACATAGTTTCTGAGATTTTTTTTAAGTATTCTGTACTTAAGAGATTAAAACAATTCCTTTATGAGATGCTAAAATCCTTTCGGCAAATCCTTATTTAAATTGTCTTTTTAAATTATATTTCATTTAGGTATAAGCTAAGCAGATTTTTTTGGGGGCTACCTATTGATTATACTAATTAACTATGTGCTCAGAAGTGCGTGATTTCAATCAGAAAAGAGACATCTCTTCACAGATCTCTTCACCCATTCCATTACATAGCGAGGGGGATGTGTCCCGACACTCCTTTGAGGCCTCTCAAGCGCAAAAGCAGCCCCACACCAAACCCTGAGACGCCTGTTGAGATGGACAGCCACCGATGCCAACAGACACGGAAGGATATCGTAGGCATCAAAAGGAAGAGATGCATGACTTTAACCCAGGCCAAAAAGCTGAGCTCAGCCATGGTCCGATCTATAGAAGAAAAGCCCTGTTTCCCCCCGAACCAAAAAGACCTTCTACCAGGAGTTTTGCAGCACCTTTGGAATCCCCTTTACAGCCCTACTCCAAAAGGCAATCGACCCTTTCTCTCCCTCGAAACCCTAACCCTGAGTCTGAGTCCGATTCTGAGGTGAGGCACAGCCGAAATCGGGGCGCATGAGCCCTGTTTGCGTTCTCCAGGAAAAAGAGGTGCTGGCAGGGGTGTTGAGGCATGCCCGCATTTACTTTGGGGTGTCCTTTGCAGCCGCACTGCCCGGGTTGCTCTACCCTTCCTCTCCCTCCTAACCCTAACCCTAACCCTAAGCATGAGTGTGAGGTCAGGCACGGCCTGAATCGGTGGGAAGGAGCCCTTTTCCTCTTCTCCAGGAAGAAGTGGTGGTTGCAGGGGTGTTGAGGCATGCCCGCATTTGCTTTGGGGTGTCCTTTTCAGCCGCACTGCCCGGGTTGCTCTACGCTTCCTCTCCCTCCTAACCCTAACCCTAAGCCTAACCCTAACCCTAAGCGTGAGTGTGAGGTCAGGCACAGCCTGAATCGGGGCGCACGAGCCCTGTTCATCTTCGGAATCAAGAAGAGGTGGTGGCAGGAGTGTTGAGGCATCCGCGCATTTGCTTTGGGGTGTCCTTTGCAGCCGCACTGCCCGGGTTGCTCTACCCTTCCTTTCCCTCCTAACCCTAACCCTAACCCTAACCCTAACCCTAACCCTAAACGTAAGCATGAGTGTGAGGTCAGGCACGGCCTGAATCGGTGCGAAGAAGCCCTGTTCATCTTTTGAATCAGGAAGAGGTGGTGGCAGGAGTGTTGAGGCGTCCCCGCATTTGCTTTGGGGTGTCCTTTGCAGCCGCACTGCCCGGGTTGCTCTACCCTTCCTCTCCCTCCAAACCCTAACCCTAACCCTAGCCGTGAGTGTGAGGTCAGGCACGGCCTTAATTGGTGCGAAGGAGCCCTGTTTGTGTTCTCCAGGAAGAAGAGGTGGTTGCAGGGGTGTTGAGGAATCCCTGCATTTGCTTTGGGGTGTCCTCTGCAGCCGCACTGCCCGGGTTGCTCTACCCTTCCTCTCCCTCCTAACCCTAACCGTAAGCCTAACCCTAAGCGTAACCCTAAGCGTGAGTGTGAGGTTAGGCACGGCCTGAATCGGTGCGAAGGAGCCCTGTTCATCTTTTGAATCAGGAAGAGCTGGTGGCAGGAGTGTGGAGGCATCCCCGCATTTGCTTTGGGGTGTCCTTTGCAGCCGCACTGCCCGGGTTGCTCTACCCTTCCTCTCCCTCCTAACCCTAACCCTAACCCTAGCCGTGAGTGTGAGGTCAGGCACGGCCTGAATCGGTGCGAAGGAGCCCTGTTTGTGTTCTCCAGGAAGAAGAGGTGGTATCAGGGGTGTTGAGGCATCCCCGCATTTGCTTTTGGGTGTCCTTTGCAGCCGCACTGCCCGGGTTGCTCTACCCTTCCTCTCCCTCCTAAGCCTAACCCTAACCCTAGCCGTGAGTGTGAGGTCAGGCACGGCCTTAATTGGTGCGAAGGAGCCCTGTTTGTGTTCTCCAGGAAGAAGTGGTGGTTGCAGGGGTGTTGAGGCATCCCCGCATTTGCTTTGGGGTGTCCTTTGCAGCCGCACTGCCCTGGTTGCTCTACCCTTCCTCTCCATCCTAACCCTAACCCTAAGCCTAAGCCTAAGTCTAACCCTAACCCTAAGCGTGAGTGTGAGGTTGGTCAGGGCCTTAACCGGGGCACAGGAGCCCTGTTCATCTTCTGAATCAAGAAGAGGTGGTGGCAGGGGTGTTGAGGCATCCCCGCATTTGCTTTGGGGTGTCCTTTGGAGCCGCACTGCCCGGGTTGCTCTACCCTTCCTCTCCCTCCTAACCCTAACCCTAACCATAAGCATGAGTGTGATGTGAGGCACGACATGTACAGGGTCGCACGATTGCTGTTCATCTTCTGAAATAGGAAGTCGTCCTGGCAGGAGTGTTGAGGCATCCGCGCATTTGCTTTGGGGTGTCCTTTGCAGCCGCACTGCCCGGGTTGCTCTACCCTTCCTCTCCCTCCTAACCCTAACCCTAACCCTAAGCCTAAGCGTAACCCTAAGCGTGAGTGTGAGGTCAGTCACGGCCTGAATCGGTTCGAAGTAGCCCTGTTTCTCTTCTCCAGGAAGAAGAGGTGGTGGCAGGAGTGTTGAGGCATCCCCGCATTTGCTTTGGCGTGTCCTTTGCAGCCGCACTGCCCGGGTTGCTCTACCCTTCCTCTCCCTTCTAACCCTAACCCTAACCCTAAACGTAACCCTAAGCGTGAGTGTGAGGTCAGGCACGGCCTGAATTGGGGCGGACGAGCCCTGTTCATCTTCTGGAATAGGAAGTGGTGCTGGGAGGAGTGTTGAGGCATCCCCGCATTTGCTTTGGGGTGTCCTTTGCGGCCGCACTGCCCAGGTTGCTCTACCTTTCCTCTCCCTCCTAACCCTAACCCTAAGCGTAACCCTAAGCGTGAGTGTGAGGTCAGGCACGGCCTGAATCGGTGCGAAGGAGCCCTGTTCATCGTCTGAAATAGGAAGAGGTGTTGGCAGGAGTGTTGAGGCATCCCCGCGTTTGCTTTGGGGTGTCCTTTGCAGCCGCACTGCCCGGGTTGCTCTACCCTTCCTCTCCCTCCTAACCCTAACCCTAACCCTAACCCTAACGCTATCCCTAACCCTTACCCTAAGCGTGAGTGTGAGGTCGGTCACGGCCTGAACCGGGGCACAGGAGCCCTGTTCCTCTTCTCCAGGAAGAAGTGGTGGTGGCAGTGGTTTTGAGGCATGCCCGCATTTGCTTTGGGGTGTCCTTTGCAGCCGCACTGCCCGGGTTGCTCTACCCTTCCTCTCCCTCCTAACCCTAACCCTAACCCTAATCCGCAGCCTGACACTGATCTCAGGTACGGCCCAAACCCGAGCACACGAGCCCTGTTCGTCTTGTGAATTAGGAAGTGGTGCTGGCAGGGGTGTTGAGGCAGCCCCATATTTCCCTTGGGGTGTCCTTTGCAGCCGCACTGCCTGGGTTGCTCTACCCTTCCTCTCCCTCCTAACCCTAACCCTAACCCTAAGTGTGAGTGTGAGGTCAGGCACGGCCTGAATCGGGGCGCACGAGCCCTATTCATCTTCTGAATCAAGAAGAGGTGGTGGCAGTGGTATTGAGGCATCCGCGCATTTGCTTTGGGGTGTCCTTTGCAGCCGCACTGCCCGGGTTGCTCTACCCTTCCTCTCCCTCCTAACCCTAACCCTAATTCTAAACCTAGCCGTGAGTGTGAGGTCAGGCGCAGCCTGAATCGGGGCGGACGAGCCCTGTTCATCTTCTGAAATAGGAAGTGGTGCTGGGAGGAGTGTTGAGGCATCCCCGCATTTGCTTTGAGGTGTCCTTTGCAGCCGCACTGCCCGGGTTGCTCTACCCTTCCTCTCCCTCCTAACCCTAAGCGTAACCCTAAGCGTGAGTGTGAGGTCAGGCACGGCCTGGACAGGGGTGCACGAGCCTTGTTCATCTTCTGAAATAGGAAGTGGTGCTGGGGGGAGTGTTGAGGCATCCCCGCATTTGCTTTGGGGTGTCCTTTGCAGCCGCACTGCCCGGGTTGCTCTACCCTTCCCCTCCCTCCTAACCCTTGCCCTAACCCTAACCCTAACCCTAACCCTAAGCCTAACCCTAACCCTAAGCGTGAGTGTGAGGTCAGGCACGGCCCGAATTGGGGCGGACGAGCACTATTCATCTTCTGAAATAGGAAGTGGTGCTGGGAGGAGTGTTGAGGCATCCCCGCATTTGCTTTGAGGTGACCTTTACAGCCGCACTGCCCAGGTTGCTCTACCCTTCCTCTCCCTTCTAACCCTAACCCTAACCCTAGCCGTGAGTGTGAGGTCGGTCACGGCCTGAATCGGTGCGAAGGAGCCCCATTCCTCTTCTCCAGGAAGAAGCGGTGCTTGCAGGGGTGTTGAGGCATCCCCGCATTTGCTTTGGGGTGTGCTTTGCACCCGCACTGCCCGGGTTGCTCTACCCTTCCTCTCCCTCCTAACCCTAAATCTTACCCTAACCCGCAGCCTGACACTGATCTCAGGTACGGCCCAAACCAGAGCACACGAGCCCTGTTTGTCTTGTGAATTAGGAAGTGGTGGTGGCAGTGGTGTTGAGGCATCCCCGCGTTTGCTTTGGGGTGTCCTTTGCAGCTGCACTGCCCGGGTTGCTCTACCCTTCCTCTCCCTCCTAACCCTAAGCGTAACCCTAAGCATGAGTGTGAGGTCAGGCACGGCCTGAATGGGGGCGCACGAGCCCTGTTCATCTTCTGAAATAGGAAGTGGTGCTGGGAGGAGTGTTGAGGCAACCCCGCATTTGCTTTGGGGTGTCCTTTGCAGCCGCACTGCCCGGGTTGCTCTACCCTTCCTCTCCCTCCTAACCCTAACGCTATCCCTAACCCTTGCCCTAACGCTAAGTGTGAGTATGAGGTCGGTCACGGCCTTAATCGGTGCGAAGGAGCCCCTTCATCTTCTGAATCAAGAAGAGGTGGTGGCAGGGGTGTTGAGGCATGCCCGCATTTGCTTTGGGGTGTCCTTTGGAGCCGCACTGCCCGAGTTGCTCTACCATTCCTCTCCCTCCTAACCCTAACCCTAACCGTAAGCGTGAGTGTGAGGTCAGGCACGGCCTGAATCGGTGGGAAGGAGCCCTTTTCCTCTTCTCCAGGAAGAAGTGGTGGTTGCAGGGGTGTTGAGGCATGCCCGCATTTGCTTTGGGGTGTCCTTTGCAGCCGCACTGCCCGGGTTGCTCTACCCTTCCTCTCCCTCCTAACCCTAACCCTAAGCCTAAACCTAACCCTAACCCTAGCCGTGAGTGTGAGGTCAGTCACAGCCTGAACCGGGGCACAGGAGCCCTGTTCATCTTCTGAATCAAGAAGAGGTGGTGGCAGGAGTGTTGAGGCATCCGCGCATTTGCTTTGGGGTGTCCTTTGCAGCCGCACTGCCCGGGTTGCTCTACCCTTCCTCTCCCTCCTAACCCTAACCCTAACCCTAACCCTAAACCTAAGCGTGAGTGTGAGGTCAGGCGCGGCCTGAATCGGGGCGCACGAGCCCTGTTCATCTTCTGAAATAGGAAGTGGTGCTGGGAGGAGTGTTGAGGCATCCCCGCATTTGCTTTGTGGTGTCCTTTGCAGCCGCACTGCCCGGGTTGCTCTACCCTTCCTCTCCCTCCTAACCCTAACGCTAACCCTAGCCGTGAGTGTGAGGTCAGGCACGGCCTGAATCGTGGCGCACGAGCCCTATTCATCTTCTGAAATAGGAAGTGGTGGTGGCAGGGGTGTTGAGGCATCCCCGCATTTGCTTTGGGGTGTCCTTTGCAGCCGCACTGCCCGGGTTGCTCTACCCTTCCTCTGCCTCCTAACCCTAACCCTAACCCTAGCCGTGAGTGTGAGGTCAGGCACGGCCTGGACAGGGGTGCACGAGCCTTGTTCATCTTTTGAAATAGGAAGTGGTGCTGGGAGGAGTGTTGAGGCATCCCCGCATTTGCTTTGGGCTGTCCTTTGCAGCCGCACTGCCCGGGTTGCTCTACCCTTCCCCTCCCTCCTAGCCCTAGCCCTAGCCCTAGCCCTAACCCTAGCCCTAACCCTAACCCTAGCCCTAACCCTAACCCTAACCCTAGCCCTAGCCCTAGCCCTAGCCCTAGCCCTAGCCCTAGCCCTAGCCCTAACCCTAACCCTAACCCTAACCCTAACCCTAACCCTAACCCTAACCCTAACCCTAAGCCTAAGCCTAAGCCTAAGCCTAAGCCTAACCCTAACCCTAACCCTAAGCGTGAGTGTGAGGTCGGTCACTTCCGGAATCGGTGCGAAGGAGCCCTGTTCCTCTTCTCCAGGAAGAAGTGGTGCTGGGAGGAGTTTTGAGGCATCCCCGCATTTGCTTTGGGGTGTCCTTTGCAGCCGCACTGCCCGGGTTGCTCTACCCTTCCTCTCCCTCCTAACCCTAAATCTTACCCTAACCCGCAGCCTGACACTGATCTCAGGTACGGCCCAAACCAGAGCACACGAGCCCTGTTTGTCTTGTGAATTAGGAAGTGGTGGTGGCAGTGGTGTTGAGGCATCCCCGCGTTTGCTTTGGGGTGTCCTTTGCAGCTGCACTGCCCGGGTTGCTCTACCCTTCCTCTCCCTCCTAACCCTAACCGTAACCCTAAGCATGAGTGTGAGGTCAGGCACGGCCTGAATGGGGGCGCACGAGCCCTGTTCATCTTCTGAAATAGGAAGTGGTGCTGGGAGGAGTGTTGAGGCAACCCCGCATTTGCTTTGGAGTGTCCTTTGCAGCCGCACTGCCCGGGTTGCTCTACCCTTCCTCTCCCTCCTAACCCTAACGCTATCCCTAACCCTTGCCCTAACGCTAAGTGTGAGTATGGGGTCGGTCACGGCCTGAATCGGTGCGAAGGAGCCCCTTCATCTTCTGAATCAAGAAGAGGTGGTGGCAGGGGTGTTGAGGCATGCCCGCATTTGCTTTGGGGTGTCCTTTGCAGCCGCACTGCCCGAGTTGCTCTACCATTCCTCTCCCTCCTAACCCTAAGCGTAACCCTAAGCATGAGTGTGAGGTCAGGCACGGCCTGAATCGGTGCGAAGGAGCCCTGTTTGTCTTCTCCAGGAATAAGTGGTGGTATCAGGGGTGTTGAGGCATCCGCGCATTTGCTTTGGGGTGTCCTTTGCAGCCGCACTGCCCGGGTTGCTCTACCCTTCCTCTCCCTCCTAACCCTAACCCTAACCCTAACCCTAACCCTAAGCGTGAGTGTGAGGTCAGGCACAGCCTGAATCGGGGCGCACGAGCCCTGTTCATCTTCTGAATCAAGAAGAGGTGGTGGCAGGAGTGTTGAGGCATCCGCGCATTTGCTTTGGGGTGTCCTTTGCAGCCGCACTGCCCAGGTTGCTCTACGCTTCCTCTCCCTCCTAACCCTAACCCTTAAGCCTAACCTTAACCCTAAGCGTGAGTGTGAGGTCAGGCACAGCCTGAATCGGGGCGCACGAGCCCTGTTCATCTTCTGAATCAAGAAGAGGTGGTGGCAGGAGTGTTGAGGCATCCCCGCATTTGCTTTGTGGTGTCCTTTGCAGCCGCACTGCCCGGGTTGCTCTACCCTTCCTCTCCCTCCTAACCCTAACCCTAAGGATAAGCCTAAGCGTAACCCTAAGCGTGAGTGTGAGGTCAGGCGCGGCCTGAATCGGGGTACAGGAGCCCTGTTCATCTTCTGAAATAGGAAGTGGTGCTGGGAGGAATGTTGAGGCATCCCCGCATTTGCTTTGGGGTGTCCTTTGCAGCCGCACTGCCCGGGTTGCTCTACCCTTCCTCTCCCTCCTAAGCCTAACCCTAACCCGCAGCCTGACACTGATCTCAGGTACGGCCCAAACCAGAGCACACGAGCCCTATTCGTCTTGTGAATTAGGAAGTGGTGCTGGCAGTGGTGTTGAGGTAGCCCCATATTTCCTTTGGGGTGTCCTTTGCAGCCGCACTGCCCGGGTTGCTCTACCCTTCCTCTCCCTCCTAACCCTAACCCTAACCGTAACCCTAAGCATGAGTGTGAGGTCAGGCACGGCCTGAACAGGGACGCACGAGGCCTGTTCATCTTCTGAAATAGGAAGTGGTGCTGGGAGGAGTGTTGAGGCATCCCCGCATTTGCTTTGGGGTGTCCTTTGCAGCCGCACTGCCCGGGTTGCTCTACCCTTCCTCTCCCTCCTAACCCTAACCCTAACCCTAAGCATGAGTGTGAGGTCAGGCACGGCCTGCATCGGTGCGAAGGAGCCCTGTTCATCTTCTGAATCAAGAAGAGGTGGTGGCAGGGGTGTTGAGGCATCCCCGCATTTGCTTTGGGGTGTCCTTTGGAGCCGCACTGCCCGGGTTGCTCTACCCTTCCTCTCCCTCCTAACCCTAACCCTAACCCTAGCCGTGAGTGTGAGGTCAGGCACGGCCTTAATTGGTGCGAAGGAGCCCTGTTTGTGTTCTCCAGGAAGAAGTGGTGGTTGTAGGGGTGTTGAGGCATCCCCGCATTTGCTTTGGGGTGTCCTTTGCAGCCACACTGCCCGGGTTACTTTACGCTTCCTCTCGCTCCTAACCCTAACCGTAACCCTAAGCGTAACCCTAAGCATGAGTGTGAGGTCAGGCACAGCCTGAATCGGGGCGCACGAGCCCTGTTCATCTTCTGAATCAAGAAGAGGTGGTGGCAGGAGTGTTGAGGCATCCCCGCATTTGCTTTGGGGTGTCCTTTGCAGCCGCACTGCCCGGGTTGCTCTACCCTTCCTCTCCCTCCTAACCCTAACCCTAACCCTAAGCGTGAGTGTGAGGTCGGTCACGGCCTGAACCGGGACACAGGAGCCCTTTTCCTGTTCTCCAGGAAGAAGTGGTGGTTGCAGGGGTGTTGAGGCATCCCCGCATTTGCTTTGGGGTGTCCTTTGCAGCCGCACTGCCCGGGTTGCTCTACCCTTCCTCTCCCTCCTAACCCTAACCCTAACCGTAAGCGTGAGTGTGAGGTCAGGCACGGCCAGAATCGGTGCGCACGAGCCCTGTTCATCTTCTGAATCAAGAAGAAGTGTTGGCAGGGGTGTTGAGGCATCCCCGCATTTGCTTTGGGGTGTCCTTTGCAGCCGCACTGCCCGGGTTGCTCTACCCTTCCTCTCCCTCCTAACCCTAACCCTAACCCTAAGCGTGAGTGTGAGGTCAGGCATGGCCTTAATTGGTGCGAAGGAGCCCTGTTTGTGTTCTCCAGGAAGAAGTGGTGTTTGCAGGGGTGTTGAGGCATCCCCGCATTTGCTTTGGGGTGTCCTTTGCAGCCGCACTGCCCGGGTTGCTCTACCCTTCCTCTGCCTCCTAACCCTAACCCTAACCCTAACCCTAAGCGTAACCCTAACCCTAACCCTAAGCGTGAGTGTGAGGTCGGTCACGGCCTGTACCGGGGCACAGGAGCCCTGTTCCTGTTCTCCAGGAAGAAGTAGTGGTATCAGGGGTGTTGAGGCATCCCCGCATTTGCTTTGGGGTGTCCTTTGCAGCCGCACTGCCCGGGTTGCTCTACCCTTCCTCTCCCTCCTAACCCTAACCCTAACCCGCAGCCTGACACTGATCTCAGGTACGGCTCAAACCCGAGCACTCGAGCCCTGCTCATCTTTTGAATTAGGAAGTGGTGGTGGCAGTGGTGTTGAGGTAGCCCCATATTTCCTTTGGGGTGTCCTTTGCAGCCGCACTGCCCGGGTTGCTCTACCCTTCCTCTCCCTCCTAACCCTAACCCTAACCCTAAGCGTGAGTGTGAGGTCAGGCACGGCCTGAATCGGGGCGCACGAGCCCTGTTCATCTTCTGAAATAGGAAGTGGTGCTGGGAGGAGTGTTGAGGCATCCCCGCATTTGCTTTGGGGTGTCCTTTGCAGCCGCACTGCCCGGGTTGCTCTACCCTTCCTCTCCCTCCTAACCCTAACCCTAACCCTAAGCCTAAGCCTAACCCTAAGCGTGAGTGTGAGGTCAGGCACGGCCTTAATTGGTGCGAAGGAGCCCTATTCATCTTCTGAATCAAGAAGAGGTGGTGGCAGGGGTGTTGAGGCATCCCCGCATTTGCTTTGGGGTGTCCTTTGCAGCCGCACTGCCCGGGTTGCTCTACCCTTCCTCTCCCTCCTAACCCTAACCCTAACCCTAACCCTAACCGTGAGTGTGAGGTCAGGCGCAGCCTGAATCGGGGCGCACGAGCCCTGTTCATCTTCTGAATCAAGAAGAGGTGCTGGGAGGAGTGTTGAGGCATCCCCGCATTTGCTTTGGGGTGTCCTTTGCAGCCGCACTGCCCGGGTTGCTCTACCCTTCCTCTCCCTCCTAAGCCTAACCCTAACCCTAGCCGTGAGTGTGAGGTCAGGCACGGCCTTAATTGGTGCGAAGGAGCCCTGTTTGTGTTCTCCAGGAAGAAGAGGTGCTGGCAGGAGTGTTGAGGCATCCCCGCATTTGCTTTGGGGTGTCCTTTGCAGCCGCACTGCCCGGGTTGCTCTACCCTTCCTCTCCCTCCTAACCCTAACCCTAACCCTAAGCATGAGTGTGAGGTCAGGCACGGCCTGAATCGGTGCGAAGGAGCCCTGTTCATCTTTTGAATCAGGAAGAGGTGGTGGCAGGAGTGTGGAGGCATCCCCGCATTTGCTTTGGGGTGTCCTTTGCAGCCGCACTGCCCGGGTTGCTCTACCCTTCCTCTCCCTCCTAACCCTAACCCTAACCCTAAGCGTGAGTGTGAGGTCAGGCATGGCCTTAATTGGTGCGAAGGAGCCCTGTTTGTGTTCTCCAGGAAGAAGTGGTGGTGGCAGGAGTGTTGAGGCATCCCCGCATTTGCTTTGGGGTGTCCTTTTCAGCCGCACTGCCCGGGTTGCTCTACCCTTCCCCTCCCTCCTAACCCTAACCCTAACCCTAACCCTAACCCTAAGCGTGAGTGTGAGGTCAGGCACGGCCTGAATCGGGGCGCACGAGCCCTGCTCATCTTCTGAATCAAGAAGAGGTGGTGGCAGGGGTGTTGAGGCATCCGCGCATTTGCTTTGGGGTGTCCTTTGCAGCCGCACTGCCCGGGTTGCTCTACCCTTCCTCTCCCTCCTAACCCTAACCCTAACCCTAACCCTAAGCGTGAGTGTGAGGTCAGGCACGGCCTGAATCGGTGCGAAGGAGCCCTGCTCATCTTCTGAATCAAGAAGAGGTGCTGGGAGGAGTGTTGAGGCATCCCCGCATTTGCTTTGGGGTGTCCTTTGCAGCCGCACTGCCCGGGTTGCTCTACCCTTCCTCTCCCTCCTAAGCCTAACGCTAACCCTAGCCGTGAGTGTGAGGTCAGGCACGGCCTTAATTGGTGCGAAGGAGCCCTGTTTGTGTTCTCCAGGAAGAAGTGGTGGTTGTAGGGGTGTTGAGGAATCCCCGCATTTGCTTTGGGGTGTCCTTTGCAGCCGCACTGCCCGGGTTGCTCTACCCTTCCTCTCCCTCCTAACCCTAACCCTAAGCGTAACCCTAAGCGTGAGTGTGAGGTCAGGCACGGCCTGAATCGGGGCGCACGAGCCTTGTTCATCTTCTGAATCAAGAAGAGGTGGTATCAGGGGTGTTGAGGCGTTCCCGCATTTGCTTTGGGGTGTCCTTTGCAGCCGCACTGCCCGGGTTGCTCTACCCTTCCTCTCCCTCCTAACCCTAACCCTAACCCTAACCCTAAGCATGAGTGTGAGGTCAGGCACAGCCTGAATCTGGGCGCACGAGCCCTGCTCATCTTCTGAATCAAGAAGAGGTGCTGGGAGGAGTGTTGAGGCATCCCCGCATTTGCTTTGGGGTGTCCTTTGCAGCCGCACTGCCCGGGTTGCTCTACCCTTCCTCTCCCTCCTAAGCCTAACCCTAACCCTAGCCGTGAGTGTGAGGTCAGGCACGGCCTTAATTGGTGCGAAGGAGCCCTGTTTGTGTTCTCCAGGAAGAAGTGGTGGTTGCAGGGGTGTTGAGGCATCCCCGCATTTGCTTTGGGGTGTCCTTTGCAGCCACACTGCCCGGGTTGCTCTACCCTTCCTCTCCCTCCTCACCCTAACCCTAACCCTAACCCTAACCCTAAGCGTGAGTGTGAGGTCAGGCACGGCCTGAATCGGTGTGAAGGAGCCCTGTTCATCTTTTGAATCAGGAAGAGGTGGTGGCAGGAGTGTGGAGGCGTTCCCGCATTTGCTTTGGGGTGTCCTTTGCAGCCGCACTGCCCGGGTTGCTCTACCCTTCCTCTCCCTCCTAAGCCTAACCCTAACCCTAGCCGTGAGTGTGAGGTCAGGCACGGCCTTAATTGGTGCGAAGGAGCCCTGTTTGTGTTCTCCAGGAAGAAGAGGTGGTTGCAGGGGTGTTGAGGCATCCCCGCATTTTCTTTGGGGTGTCCTCTGCAGCCGCACTGCCCGGGTTGCTCTACCCTTCCTCTCCCTCCTAACCCTAACCCTAACCCTAACCCTAACCCTAACCCTAAGCGTAACCCTAAGCGTGAGTGTGAGGTCAGGCACGGCCTGAATCGGTGCGAAGGAGCCCTGTTCATATTTTGAATCAAGAAGAGGTGGTGGCAGGAGTGTTGAGGCGTTCCCGCATTTGCTTTGGGGTGTCCTTTGCAGCCGCACTGCCCGGGTTGCTCTACCCTTCCTCTCCCTCCTAAGCCTAACCCTAACCCTAGCCGTGAGTGTGAGGTCAGGCATGGCCTTAATTGGTGCGAAGGAGCCCTGTTTGTGTTCTCCAGGAAGAAGTGGAGGTTGCAGGAGTGTGGAGGCATCCGCGCATTTGCTTTGGGGTGTCCTTTGCAGCCGCACTGCCCGGGTTGCTCTACCCTTCCTCTCCCTCCTAACCCTAACCCTAACCCTAACCCTAAGCGTGAGTGTGAGGTCAGGCACAACCTGAATCGGGGCGCACGAGCCCTGCTCATCTTCTGAATCAAGAAGAGGTGGTGGCAGGAGTGTTGAGGCGTTCCCGCATTTGCTTTGGGGTGTCCTTTGCAGCCGCACTGCCCGGGTTGCTCTACCCTTCCTCTCCCTCCTAACCCTAACCCTAACCCTAACCCTAAGCATGAGTGTGAGGTCAGGCACAGCCTGAATCTGGGCGCACGAGCCCTGCTCATCTTCTGAATCAAGAAGAGGTGCTGGGAGGAGTGTTGAGGCATCCCCGCATTTGCTTTGGGGTGTCCTTTGCAGCCGCACTGCCCGGGTTGCTCTACCCTTCCTCTCCCTCCTAACCGTAACCCTAATCCTAACCCTAACCCTAAGCGTGAGTGTGAGGTCAGGCGCAGCCTTGATCGGGGCGCACGAGCCCTGTTCATCTTCTGAATCAAGAAGAGGTGGTGGCAGGAGTGTTGAGGCGTCCCCGCATTTCCTTTGGGGTGTGCTTTGCAGCCGCACTGCCCGGGTTGCTCTACCCTTCCTCTCCCTCCTAAGCCTAACCCTAACCCTAGCCGTGAGTGTGAGGTCAGGCACAGCCTTAATTGGTGCGAAGGAGCCCTGTTTGTGTTCTCCAGGAAGAAGTGGTGGTTGTAGGGGTGTTGAGGCGTCCCCGCATTTGCTTTGGGGTGTCCTTTGCAGCCGCACTGCCCGGGTTGCTCTACCTTTCATCTCCCTCCTAACCCTAACCCTAAGAGTAACCCTAAGCATGAGTGTGAGGTCAGGCACGGCCTGAATCGGGGCGCACGAGCCCTGTTCATCTTCTGAATCAAGAAGAGGTGGTTGCTGGGGTGTTGAGGCATCCCCGCATTTGCTTTGGGGTGTCCTCTGCAGCCGCACTGCCCGGGTTGCTCTACCCTTCCTCTCCCTCCTAACCCTAACGCTAAGCGTAACCCTAAGCGTGAGTGTGAGGTCAGGCGCAGCCTTAATCGGGGCGCACGAGTCCTGTTCATCTTCTGAATCAAGAAGAGGTGGTGGCAGGAGTGTTGAGGCGTTCCCGCATTTGCTTTGGGGTGTCCTTTGCAGCCACACTGCCCGGGTTGCTCTGCCTTTCCTCTCCCTCCTAACCCTAACCCTAACCCTAAGCATGAGTGTGAGGTCAGGCACGGCCTTAATTGATGCGAAGGAGCCCTGTTTGTGTTCTCCAGGAAGAAGAGGTGGTTGCAGGAGTGTTGAGGCATCCCCGCGTTTGCTTTGGGGTGTCCTTTTCAGCCGCACTGCCCGGGTTGCTCTACCCTTCCTCTCCCTCCTAACCGTAATCCTAATCCTAACCCTAACCCTAAGCGTGAGTGTGAGGTCAGGCACAACCTGAATCGGGGCGCACGAGCCCTGTTCATCTTCTGAATCAAGAAGAGGTGGTGGCAGGAGTGTTGAGGCGTCCCCGCATTTGCTTTGGGGTGTCCTTTGGAGCCGCACTGCCCGGGTTGCTCTACCCTTCCTCTCCCTCCTAACCCTAACCCTAACCCTAAGCGTAACCCTAAGCGGGAGTGTGAGGTCTGGCACGGCCTTAATTGGAGCGAAGGAGCCCTGTTTGTGTTCTCCAGGAAGAAGTGGTGGTATCAGGGGTGTTGAGGCATCCCCGCATTTGCTTTGGGGTGTCCTGTGCAGCCGCACTGCCCGGGTTGCTCTACCCCACCTCTCCCTCCTAACCCTAACCCTAACACTAAGCGTAACCCTAAGCGTGAGTGTGAGGTCAGGCGCAGCCTTGATCGGGGCGCACGAGCCCTGTTCATCTTCTGAATCAAGAAGAGGTGGTGGCAGGAGTGTTGAGGCGTCCCCGCATTTGCTTTGGGGTGTGCTTTGCAGCCGCACTGCCCGGGTTGCTCTACCCTTCCTCTCCCTCCTAAGCCTAACCCTAACCCTAGCCGTGAGTGTGAGGTCAGGCACGGCCTTAATTGGTGCGAAGGAGCCCTGTTTGTGTTCTCCAGGAAGAAGTGGTGGTTGCAGGGGTGTTGAGGCATCCCCGCATTTGCTTTTGGGTGTCCTCTGCAGCCGCACTGCCCGGGTTGCTCTACCCTTCCTCTCCCTCCTAACCCTAACCCTAACCCTAACCCTAACCCTAAGCGTGAGTGTGAGGTCAGGCACGGCCTGAATCGGTGTGAAGGAGCCCTGTTCATCTTTTGAATCAGGAAGAGGTGGTGGCAGGAGTGTGGAGGCGTTCCCGCATTTGCTTTGGGGTGTCCTTTGCAGCCGCACTGCCCGGGTTGCTCTACCCTTCCTCTCCCTCCTAAGCCTAACCCTAACCCTAGCCGTGAGTGTGAGGTCAGGCACGGCCTTAATTGGTGCGAAGGAGCCCTGTTTGTGTTCTCCAGGAAGAAGTGGAGGTTGCAGGAGTGTGGAGGCATCCCCGCATTTGCTTTGGGGTGTCCTTTGCAGCCGCACTGCCCGGGTTGCTCTACCCTTCCTCTCCCTCCTAACCCTAACCCTAATCCTAACCCTAACCCTAAGCGTGAGTGTGAGGTCAGGCACGGCCTGCATCGGTGCGAAGGAGCCCTGTTTGTGTTCTCCAGGAAGAAGTGGTGGTTGTAGGGGTGTTGAGGCATCCCCGCATTTGCTTTGGGGTGTCCTTTGCAGCCGCACTGCCCGGGTTGCTCTACCCTTCCTCTCCCTCCTAACCGTAACCCTAACCCTAACCCTAACCCTAAGCATGAGTGTGAGGTCAGGCACAGCCTGAATCTGGGCGCACGAGCCCTGTTCATCTTCTGAATCAAGAAGAGGTGCTGGGAGGAGTGTTGAGGCATCCCTGCATTTGCTTTAGGGTGTCCTTTGCAGCCGCACTGCCCGGGTTGTTCTACCCTTCCTCTCCCTCCTAAGCCTAACCCTAACCCTAGCCGTGAGTGTGAGGTCAGGCACGGCCTTAATTGGTGCGAAGGAGCCCTGTTTGTGTTCTGCAGGAAGAAGAGGTGGTTGCAGGGGTGTTGAGGCATCCCCACATTTGCTTTGGGGTGTCCTGTGCAGCCGCACTGCCCGGGTTGCTCTACCCTTCCTCTCCCTCCAAACCCTAACCCTAACCCTAGCCGTGAGTGTGAGGTCAGGCACGGCCTTAATTGGTGCGAAGGAGCCCTGTTTGTGTTCTCCAGGAAGAAGAGGTGGTTGCAGGAATGTTGAGGCATCCCCGCATTTGCTTTGGGGTGTCCTTTGCAGCCGCACTGCCCGGGTTGCTCTACCCTTCCTCTCCCTCCTAACCCTAACCCTAACCCTAACCCTAAGCGTAACCCTAAGCGGGAGTGTGAGGTCAGGCACGGCCTTAATTGGAGCGAAGGAGCCCTGTTTGTGTTCTCCAGGAAGAAGAGGTGGTTGCAGGGGTGTTGAGGCATCCCCGCATTTGCTTTGGGGTGTCCTTTGCAGCCGCACTGCCCGGGTTGCTCTACCCTTCCTCTCCCTCCTAACCCTAACCCTAACCCTAAGCGTAACCCTAAGCGTGAGTGTGAGGTCAGGCGCAGCCTTGATCGGGGCGCACGAGCCCTGTTCATCTTCTGAATCAAGAAGAGGTGGTGGCAGGAGTGTTGAGGCGTCCCCGCATTTGCTTTGGGGTGTGCTTTGCAGCCGCACTGCCCGGGTTGCTCTACCCTTCCTCTCCCTCCTAAGCCTAACCCTAACCCTAGCCGTGAGTGTGAGGTCAGGCACGGCCTTAATTGGTGCGAAGGAGCCCTGTTTGTGTTCTCCAGGAAGAAGTGGTGTTTGCAGGGGTGTTGAGGCATCCCCGCATTTGCTTTGGGGTGTCCTTTGCAGCCGCACTGCCCGGGTTGCTCTACCCTTCCTCTGCCTCCTAACCCTAACCCTAACCCTAACCCTAAGCGTAACCCTAACCCTAACCCTAAGCGTGAGTGTGAGGTCGGTCACGGCCTGTACCGGGGCACAGGAGCCCTGTTCCTGTTCTCCAGGAAGAAGTAGTGGTATCAGGGGTGTTGAGGCATCCCCGCATTTGCTTTGGGGTGTCCTTTGCAGCCGCACTGCCCGGGTTGCTCTACCCTTCCTCTCCCTCCTAACCCTAACCCTAACCCGCAGCCTGACACTGATCTCAGGTACGGCTCAAACCCGAGCACTCGAGCCCTGCTCATCTTTTGAATTAGGAAGTGGTGGTGGCAGTGGTGTTGAGGTAGCCCCATATTTCCTTTGGGGTGTCCTTTGCAGCTGCACTGCCCGGGTTGCTCTACCCTTCCTCTCCCTCCTAACCCTAACCCTAACCCTAAGCGTGAGTGTGAGGTCAGGCACGGCCTGAATCGGGGCGCACGAGCCCTGTTCATCTTCTGAAATAGGAAGTGGTGCTGGGAGGAGTGTTGAGGCATCCCCGCATTTGCTTTGGGGTGTCCTTTGCAGCCGCACTGCCCGGGTTGCTCTACCCTTCCTCTCCCTCCTAACCCTAACCCTAACCCTAAGCCTAAGCCTAACCCTAAGCGTGAGTGTGAGGTCAGGCACGGCCTTAATTGGTGCGAAGGAGCCCTATTCATCTTCTGAATCAAGAAGAGGTGGTGGCAGGGGTGTTGAGGCATCCCCGCATTTGCTTTGGGGTGTCCTTTGCAGCCGCACTGCCCGGGTTGCTCTACCCTTCCTCTCCCTCCTAACCCTAACCCTAACCCTAACCCTAACCGTGAGTGTGAGGTCAGGCGCAGCCTGAATCGGGGCGCACGAGCCCTGTTCATCTTCTGAATCAAGAAGAGGTGCTGGGAGGAGTGTTGAGGCATCCCCGCATTTGCTTTGGGGTGTCCTTTGCAGCCGCACTGCCCGGGTTGCTCTACCCTTCCTCTCCCTCCTAAGCCTAACCCTAACCCTAGCCGTGAGTGTGAGGTCAGGCACGGCCTTAATTGGTGCGAAGGAGCCCTGTTTGTGTTCTCCAGGAAGAAGAGGTGCTGGCAGGAGTGTTGAGGCATCCCCGCATTTGCTTTGGGGTGTCCTTTGCAGCCGCACTGCCCGGGTTGCTCTACCCTTCCTCTCCCTCCTAACCCTAACCCTAACCCTAAGCATGAGTGTGAGGTCAGGCACGGCCTGAATCGGTGCGAAGGAGCCCTGTTCATCTTTTGAATCAGGAAGAGGTGGTGGCAGGAGTGTGGAGGCATCCCCGCATTTGCTTTGGGGTGTCCTTTGCAGCCGCACTGCCCGGGTTGCTCTACCCTTCCTCTCCCTCCTAACCCTAACCCTAACCCTAAGCGTGAGTGTGAGGTCAGGCATGGCCTTAATTGGTGCGAAGGAGCCCTGTTTGTGTTCTCCAGGAAGAAGTGGTGGTGGCAGGAGTGTTGAGGCATCCCCGCATTTGCTTTGGGGTGTCCTTTTCAGCCGCACTGCCCGGGTTGCTCTACCCTTCCTCTCCCTCCTAACCGTAACCCTAACCCTAACCCTAACCCTAAGCATGAGTGTGAGGTCAGGCACAGCCTGAATCTGGGCGCACGAGCCCTGTTCATCTTCTGAATCAAGAAGAGGTGCTGGGAGGAGTGTTGAGGCATCCCTGCATTTGCTTTAGGGTGTCCTTTGCAGCCGCACTGCCCGGGTTGTTCTACCCTTCCTCTCCCTCCTAAGCCTAACCCTAACCCTAGCCGTGAGTGTGAGGTCAGGCACGGCCTTAATTGGTGCGAAGGAGCCCTGTTTGTGTTCTGCAGGAAGAAGAGGTGGTTGCAGGGGTGTTGAGGCATCCCCACATTTGCTTTGGGGTGTCCTGTGCAGCCGCACTGCCCGGGTTGCTCTACCCTTCCTCTCCCTCCAAACCCTAACCCTAACCCTAGCCGTGAGTGTGAGGTCAGGCACGGCCTTAATTGGTGCGAAGGAGCCCTGTTTGTGTTCTCCAGGAAGAAGAGGTGGTTGCAGGAATGTTGAGGCATCCCCGCATTTGCTTTGGGGTGTCCTTTGCAGCCGCACTGCCCGGGTTGCTCTACCCTTCCTCTCCCTCCTAACCCTAACCCTAACCCTAACCCTAAGCGTAACCCTAAGCGGGAGTGTGAGGTCAGGCACGGCCTTAATTGGAGCGAAGGAGCCCTGTTTGTGTTCTCCAGGAAGAAGAGGTGGTTGCAGGGGTGTTGAGGCATCCCCGCATTTGCTTTGGGGTGTCCTTTGCAGCCGCACTGCCCGGGTTGCTCTACCCTTCCTCTCCCTCCTAACCCTAACCCTAACCCTAAGCGTAACCCTAAGCGTGAGTGTGAGGTCAGGCGCAGCCTTGATCGGGGCGCACGAGCCCTGTTCATCTTCTGAATCAAGAAGAGGTGGTGGCAGGAGTGTTGAGGCGTCCCCGCATTTGCTTTGGGGTGTGCTTTGCAGCCGCACTGCCCGGGTTGCTCTACCCTTCCTCTCCCTCCTAAGCCTAACCCTAACCCTAGCCGTGAGTGTGAGGTCAGGCACGGCCTTAATTGGTGCGAAGGAGCCCTGTTTGTGTTCTCCAGGAAGAAGTGGTGTTTGCAGGGGTGTTGAGGCATCCCCGCATTTGCTTTGGGGTGTCCTTTGCAGCCGCACTGCCCGGGTTGCTCTACCCTTCCTCTGCCTCCTAACCCTAACCCTAACCCTAACCCTAAGCGTAACCCTAACCCTAACCCTAAGCGTGAGTGTGAGGTCGGTCACGGCCTGTACCGGGGCACAGGAGCCCTGTTCCTGTTCTCCAGGAAGAAGTAGTGGTATCAGGGGTGTTGAGGCATCCCCGCATTTGCTTTGGGGTGTCCTTTGCAGCCGCACTGCCCGGGTTGCTCTACCCTTCCTCTCCCTCCTAACCCTAACCCTAACCCGCAGCCTGACACTGATCTCAGGTACGGCTCAAACCCGAGCACTCGAGCCCTGCTCATCTTTTGAATTAGGAAGTGGTGGTGGCAGTGGTGTTGAGGTAGCCCCATATTTCCTTTGGGGTGTCCTTTGCAGCTGCACTGCCCGGGTTGCTCTACCCTTCCTCTCCCTCCTAACCCTAACCCTAACCCTAAGCGTGAGTGTGAGGTCAGGCACGGCCTGAATCGGGGCGCACGAGCCCTGTTCATCTTCTGAAATAGGAAGTGGTGCTGGGAGGAGTGTTGAGGCATCCCCGCATTTGCTTTGGGGTGTCCTTTGCAGCCGCACTGCCCGGGTTGCTCTACCCTTCCTCTCCCTCCTAACCCTAACCCTAACCCTAAGCCTAAGCCTAACCCTAAGCGTGAGTGTGAGGTCAGGCACGGCCTTAATTGGTGCGAAGGAGCCCTATTCATCTTCTGAATCAAGAAGAGGTGGTGGCAGGGGTGTTGAGGCATCCCCGCATTTGCTTTGGGGTGTCCTTTGCAGCCGCACTGCCCGGGTTGCTCTACCCTTCCTCTCCCTCCTAACCCTAACCCTAACCCTAACCCTAACCGTGAGTGTGAGGTCAGGCGCAGCCTGAATCGGGGCGCACGAGCCCTGTTCATCTTCTGAATCAAGAAGAGGTGCTGGGAGGAGTGTTGAGGCATCCCCGCATTTGCTTTGGGGTGTCCTTTGCAGCCGCACTGCCCGGGTTGCTCTACCCTTCCTCTCCCTCCTAAGCCTAACCCTAACCCTAGCCGTGAGTGTGAGGTCAGGCACGGCCTTAATTGGTGCGAAGGAGCCCTGTTTGTGTTCTCCAGGAAGAAGAGGTGCTGGCAGGAGTGTTGAGGCATCCCCGCATTTGCTTTGGGGTGTCCTTTGCAGCCGCACTGCCCGGGTTGCTCTACCCTTCCTCTCCCTCCTAACCCTAACCCTAACCCTAAGCATGAGTGTGAGGTCAGGCACGGCCTGAATCGGTGCGAAGGAGCCCTGTTCATCTTTTGAATCAGGAAGAGGTGGTGGCAGGAGTGTGGAGGCATCCCCGCATTTGCTTTGGGGTGTCCTTTGCAGCCGCACTGCCCGGGTTGCTCTACCCTTCCTCTCCCTCCTAACCCTAACCCTAACCCTAAGCGTGAGTGTGAGGTCAGGCATGGCCTTAATTGGTGCGAAGGAGCCCTGTTTGTGTTCTCCAGGAAGAAGTGGTGGTGGCAGGAGTGTTGAGGCATCCCCGCATTTGCTTTGGGGTGTCCTTTTCAGCCGCACTGCCCGGGTTGCTCTACCCTTCCCCTCCCTCCTAACCCTAACCCTAACCCTAACCCTAACCCTAAGCGTGAGTGTGAGGTCAGGCACGGCCTGAATCGGGGCGCACGAGCCCTGCTCATCTTCTGAATCAAGAAGAGGTGGTGGCAGGAGTGTTGAGGCGTCCCCGCATTTGCTTTGGGGTGTCCTTTGCAGCCGCACTGCCCGGGTTGCTCTACCCTTCCTCTCCCTCCTAACCCTAACCCTAACCCTAACCCTAAGCGTGAGTGTGAGGTCAGGCACGGCCTGAATCGGTGCGAAGGAGCCCTGCTCATCTTCTGAATCAAGAAGAGGTGCTGGGAGGAGTGTTGAGGCATCCCCGCATTTGCTTTGGGGTGTCCTTTGCAGCCGCACTGCCCGGGTTGCTCTACCCTTCCTCTCCCTCCTAAGCCTAACGCTAACCCTAGCCGTGAGTGTGAGGTCAGGCACGGCCTTAATTGGTGCGAAGGAGCCCTGTTTGTGTTCTCCAGGAAGAAGTGGTGGTTGTAGGGGTGTTGAGGAATCCCCGCATTTGCTTTGGGGTGTCCTTTGCAGCCGCACTGCCCGGGTTGCTCTACCCTTCCTCTCCCTCCTAACCCTAACCCTAAGCGTAACCCTAAGCGTGAGTGTGAGGTCAGGCACGGCCTGAATCGGGGCGCACGAGCCTTGTTCATCTTCTGAATCAAGAAGAGGTGGTATCAGGGGTGTTGAGGCATCCCCGCATTTGCTTTGGGGTGTCCTTTGCAGCCGCACTGCCCGGGTTGCTCTACCCTTCCTCTCCCTCCTAACCCTAACCCTAACCCTAACCCTAACCCTAAGCGTGAGTGTGAGGTCAGGCGCAGCCTTGATCGGGGCGCACGAGCCCTGTTCATCTTCTGAATCAAGAAGAGGTGGTGGCAGGAGTGTTGAGGCGTCCCCGCATTTGCTTTGGGGTGTCCTTTGCAGCCGCACTGCCCGGGTTGCTCTACCCTTCCTCTCCCTCCTAAGCCTAACCCTAACCCTAACCCTAAGCATGAGTGTGAGGTCAGGCACGGCCTTAATTGGTGCGAAGGAGCCCTGTTTGTGTTCTCCAGGAAGAAGTGGTGGTTGCAGGGGTGTTGAGGCATCCCCGCATTTGCTTTGGGGTGTCCTTTGCAGCCACACTGCCCGGGTTGCTCTACCCTTCCCCTCCCTCCTCACCCTAACCCTAACCCTAACCCTAACCCTAAGCGTGAGTGTGAGGTCAGGCACAGCCTGAATCGGTGTGAAGGAGCCCTGTTCATCTTTTGAATCAGGAAGAGGTGGTGGCAGGAGTGTGGAGGCGTTCCCGCATTTGCTTTGGGGTGTCCTTTGCAGCCGCACTGCCCGGGTTGCTCTACCCTTCCTCTCCCTCCTAAGCCTAACCCTAACCCTAGCCGTGAGTGTGAGGTCAGGCACGGCCTTAATTGGTGCGAAGGAGCCCTGTTTGTGTTCTCCAGGAAGAAGAGGTGGTTGCAGGGGTGTTGAGGCATCCCCGCATTTTCTTTGGGGTGTCCTTTGCAGCCGCACTGCCCGGGTTGCTCTACCCTTCCTCTCCCTCCTAACCCTAACCCTAACCCTAACCCTAACCCTAACCCTAAGCGTAACCCTAAGCGTGAGTGTGAGGTCAGGCACGGCCTGAATCGGTGCGAAGGAGCCCTGTTCATATTTTGAATCAAGAAGAGGTGGTGGCAGGAGTGTTGAGGCGTTCCCGCATTTGCTTTGGGGTGTCCTTTGCAGCCGCACTGCCCGGGTTGCTCTACCCTTCCTCTCCCTCCTAAGCCTAACCCTAACCCTAGCCGTGAGTGTGAGGTCAGGCATGGCCTTAATTGGTGCGAAGGAGCCCTGTTTGTGTTCTCCAGGAAGAAGTGGAGGTTGCAGGAGTGTTGAGGCATCCGCGCATTTGCTTTGGGGTGTCCTTTGCAGCCGCACTGCCCGGGTTGCTCTACCCTTCCTCTCCCTCCTAACCCTAACCCTAAGCGTAACCCTAACCCTAAGCGTGAGTGTGAGGTCAGGCACAACCTGAATCGGGGCGCACGAGCCCTGCTCATCTTCTGAATCAAGAAGAGGTGGTGGCAGGAGTGTTGAGGCGTTCCCGCATTTGCTTTGGGGTGTCCTTTGCAGCCGCACTGCCCGGGTTGCTCTACCCTTCCTCTCCCTCCTAACCCTAACCCTAACCCTAACCCTAAGCATGAGTGTGAGGTCAGGCACAGCCTGAATCTGGGCGCACGAGCCCTGCTCATCTTCTGAATCAAGAAGAGGTGCTGGGAGGAGTGTTGAGGCATCCCCGCATTTGCTTTGGGGTGTCCTTTGCAGCCGCACTGCCCGGGTTGCTCTACCCTTCCTCTCCCTCCTAACCGTAACCCTAATCCTAACCCTAACCCTAAGCGTGAGTGTGAGGTCAGGCGCAGCCTTGATCGGGGCGCACGAGCCCTGTTCATCTTCTGAATCAAGAAGAGGTGGTGGCAGGAGTGTTGAGGCATCCCCGCATTTGCTTTGGGGTGTGCTTTGCAGCCGCACTGCCCGGGTTGCTCTACCCTTCCTCTCCCTCCTAAGCCTAACCCTAACCCTAGCCGTGAGTGTGAGGTCAGGCACGGCCTTAATTGGTGCGAAGGAGCCCTGTTTGTGTTCTCCAGGAAGAAGTGGTGGTTGTAGGGGTGTTGAGGCGTCCCCGCATTTGCTTTGGGGTGTCCTTTGCAGCCGCACTGCCCGGGTTGCTCTACCTTTAATCTCCCTCCTAACCCTAACCCTAAGCGTAACCCTAAGCGTGAGTGTGAGGTCAGGCACGGCCTGAATCGGGGCGCACGAGCCCTGTTCATCTTCTGAATCAAGAAGAGGTGGTTGCTGGGGTGTTGAGGCATCCCCGCATTTGCTTTGGGGTGTCCTCTGCAGCCGCACTGCCCGGGTTGCTCTACCCTTCCTCTCCCTCCTAACCCTAACGCTAAGCGTAACCCTAAGCGTGAGTGTGAGGTCAGGCGCAGCCTTAATCGGGGCGCACGAGTCCTGTTCATCTTCTGAATCAAGAAGAGGTGGTGGCAGGAGTGTTGAGGCGTTCCCGCATTTGCTTTGGGGTGTCCTTTGCAGCCACACTGCCCGGGTTGCTCTGCCTTTCCTCTCCCTCCTAACCCTAACCCTAACCCTAAGCATGAGTGTGAGGTCAGGCACGGCCTTAATTGGTGCGAAGGAGCCCTGTTTGTGTTCTCCAGGAAGAAGAGGTGGTTGCAGGAGTGTTGAGGCATCCCCGCGTTTGCTTTGGGGTGTCCTTTTCAGCCGCACTGCCCGGGTTGCTCTACCCTTCCTCTCCCTCCTAACCGTAATCCTAATCCTAACCCTAACCCTAAGCGTGAGTGTGAGGTCAGGCACAACCTGAATCGGGGCGCACGAGCCCTGTTCATCTTCTGAATCAAGAAGAGGTGGTGGCAGGAGTGTTGAGGCGTCCCCGCATTTGCTTTGGGGTGTCCTTTGGAGCCGCACTGCCCGGGTTGCTCTACCCTTCCTCTCCCTCCTAACCCTAACCCTAACCCTAAGCGTAACCCTAAGCGTGAGTGTGAGGTCTGGCACGGCCTTAATTGGAGCGAAGGAGCCCTGTTTGTGTTCTCCAGGAAGAAGTGGTGGTATCAGGGGTGTTGAGGCATCCCCGCATTTGCTTTGGGGTGTCCTGTGCAGCCGCACTGCCCGGGTTGCTCTACCCCACCTCTCCCTCCTAACCCTAACCCTAACACTAAGCGTAACCCTAAGCGTGAGTGTGAGGTCAGGCGCAGCCTTGATCGGGGCGCACGAGCCCTGTTCATCTTCTGAATCAAGAAGAGGTGGTGGCAGGAGTGTTGAGGCGTCCCCGCATTTGCTTTGGGGTGTGCTTTGCAGCCGCACTGCCCGGGTTGCTCTACCCTTCCTCTCCCTCCTAAGCCTAACCCTAACCCTAGCCGTGAGTGTGAGGTCAGGCACGGCCTTAATTGGTGCGAAGGAGCCCTGTTTGTGTTCTCCAGGAAGAAGTGGTGGTTGCAGGGGTGTTGAGGCATCCCCGCATTTGCTTTTGGGTGTCCTCTGCAGCCGCACTGCCCGGGTTGCTCTACCCTTCCTCTCCCTCCTAACCCTAACCCTAACCCTAACCCTAACCCTAAGCGTGAGTGTGAGGTCAGGCACGGCCTGAATCGGTGTGAAGGAGCCCTGTTCATCTTTTGAATCAGGAAGAGGTGGTGGCAGGAGTGTGGAGGCGTTCCCGCATTTGCTTTGGGGTGTCCTTTGCAGCCGCACTGCCCGGGTTGCTCTACCCTTCCTCTCCCTCCTAAGCCTAACCCTAACCCTAGCCGTGAGTGTGAGGTCAGGCACGGCCTTAATTGGTGCGAAGGAGCCCTGTTTGTGTTCTCCAGGAAGAAGTGGAGGTTGCAGGAGTGTGGAGGCATCCCCGCATTTGCTTTGGGGTGTCCTTTGCAGCCGCACTGCCCGGGTTGCTCTACCCTTCCTCTCCCTCCTAACCGTAACCCTAATCCTAACCCTAACCCTAAGCGTGAGTGTGAGGTCAGGCACGGCCTGCATCGGTGCGAAGGAGCCCTGTTTGTGTTCTCCAGGAAGAAGTGGTGGTTGTAGGGGTGTTGAGGCATCCCCGCATTTGCTTTGGGGTGTCCTTTGCAGCCGCACTGCCCGGGTTGCTCTACCCTTCCTCTCCCTCCTAACCGTAACCCTAACCCTAACCCTAACCCTAAGCATGAGTGTGAGGTCAGGCACAGCCTGAATCTGGGCGCACGAGCCCTGTTCATCTTCTGAATCAAGAAGAGGTGCTGGGAGGAGTGTTGAGGCATCCCTGCATTTGCTTTAGGGTGTCCTTTGCAGCCGCACTGCCCGGGTTGTTCTACCCTTCCTCTCCCTCCTAAGCCTAACGCTAACCCTAGCCGTGAGTGTGAGGTCAGGCACGGCCTTAATTGGTGCGAAGGAGCCCTGTTTGTGTTCTGCAGGAAGAAGAGGTGGTTGCAGGGGTGTTGAGGCATCCCCACATTTGCTTTGGGGTGTCCTGTGCAGCCGCACTGCCCGGGTTGCTCTACCCTTCCTCTCCCTCCTAAGCCTAACCCTAACCCTAGCCGTGAGTGTGAGGTCAGGCACGGCCTTAATTGGTGCGAAGGAGCCCTGTTTGTGTTCTCCAGGAAGAAGAGGTGGTTGCAGGAATGTTGAGGCATCCCCGCATTTGCTTTGGGGTGTCCTTTGCAGCCGCACTGCCCGGGTTGCTCTACCCTTCCTCTCCCTCCTAACCCTAACCCTAACCCTAACCCTAAGCGTAACCCTAAGCGGGAGTGTGAGGTCAGGCACGGCCTTAATTGGAGCGAAGGAGCCCTGTTTGTGTTCTCCAGGAAGAAGAGGTGGTTGCAGGGGTGTTGAGGCATCCCCGCATTTGCTTTGGGGTGTCCTTTGCAGCCGCACTGCCCGGGTTGCTCTACCCTTCCTCTCCCTCCTAACCCTAACCCTAAGCGTAACCCTAAGCGTGAGTGTGAGGTCAGGCGCAGCCTTGATCGGGGCGCACGAGCCCTGTTCATCTTCTGAATCAAGAAGAGGTGGTGGCAGGAGTGTTGAGGCGTCCCCGCATTTGCTTTGGGGTGTGCTTTGCAGCCGCACTGCCCGGGTTGCTCTACCCTTCCTCTCCCTCCTAAGCCTAACCCTAACCCTAGCCGTGAGTGTGAGGTCAGGCACGGCCTTAATTGGTGCGAAGGAGCCCTGTTTGTGTTCTCCAGGAAGAAGTGGTGGTTGCAGGGGTGTTGAGGCATCCCCGCATTTGCTTTTGGGTGTCCTCTGCAGCCGCACTGCCCGGGTTGCTCTACCCTTCCTCTCCCTCCTAACCCTAACCCTAACCCTAACCCTAACCCTAAGCGTGAGTGTGAGGTCAGGCACGGCCTGAATCGGTGTGAAGGAGCCCTGTTCATCTTTTGAATCAGGAAGAGGTGGTGGCAGGAGTGTGGAGGCGTTCCCGCATTTGCTTTGGGGTGTCCTTTGCAGCCGCACTGCCCGGGTTGCTCTACCCTTCCTCTCCCTCCTAAGCCTAACCCTAACCCTAGCCGTGAGTGTGAGGTCAGGCACGGCCTTAATTGGTGCGAAGGAGCCCTGTTTGTGTTCTCCAGGAAGAAGTGGAGGTTGCAGGAGTGTGGAGGCATCCCCGCATTTGCTTTGGGGTGTCCTTTGCAGCCGCACTGCCCGGGTTGCTCTACCCTTCCTCTCCCTCCTAACCGTAACCCTAATACTAACCCTAACCCTAAGCGTGAGTGTGAGGTCAGGCACGGCCTGCATCGGTGCGAAGGAGCCCTGTTTGTGTTCTCCAGGAAGAAGTGGTGGTTGTAGGGGTGTTGAGGCATCCCCGCATTTGCTTTGGGGTGTCCTTTGCAGCCGCACTGCCCGGGTTGCTCTACCCTTCCTCTCCCTCCTAACCGTAACCCTAACCCTAACCCTAACCCTAAGCATGAGTGTGAGGTCAGGCACAGCCTGAATCTGGGCGCACGAGCCCTGTTCATCTTCTGAATCAAGAAGAGGTGCTGGGAGGAGTGTTGAGGCATCCCCGCATTTGCTTTAGGGTGTCCTTTGCAGCCGCACTGCCCGGGTTGTTCTACCCTTCCTCTCCCTCCTAAGCCTAACCCTAACCCTAGCCGTGAGTGTGAGGTCAGGCACGGCCTTAATTGGTGCGAAGGAGCCCTGTTTGTGTTCTGCAGGAAGAAGAGGTGGTTGCAGGGGTGTTGAGGCATCCCCACATTTGCTTTGGGGTGTCCTGTGCAGCCGCACTGCCCGGGTTGCTCTACCCTTCCTCTCCCTCCAAACCCTAACCCTAACCCTAGCCGTGAGTGTGAGGTCAGGCACGGCCTTAATTGGTGCGAAGGAGCCCTGTTTGTGTTCTCCAGGAAGAAGAGGTGGTTGCAGGAATGTTGAGGCATCCCCGCATTTGCTTTGGGGTGTCCTTTGCAGCCGCACTGCCCGGGTTGCTCTACCCTTCCTCTCCCTCCTAACCCTAACCCTAACCCTAACCCTAAGCGTAACCCTAAGCGGGAGTGTGAGGTCAGGCACGGCCTTAATTGGAGCGAAGGAGCCCTGTTTGTGTTCTCCAGGAAGAAGAGGTGGTTGCAGGGGTGTTGAGGCATCCCCGCATTTGCTTTGGGGTGTCCTTTTCAGCCGCACTGCCCGGGTTGCTCTACCCTTCCTCTCCCTCCTAACCGTAATCCTAATCCTAACCCTAACCCTAAGCGTGAGTGTGAGGTCAGGCACAACCTGAATCGGGGCGCACGAGCCCTGTTCATCTTCTGAATCAAGAAGAGGTGGTGGCAGGAGTGTTGAGGCGTCCCCGCATTTGCTTTGGGGTGTCCTTTGGAGCCGCACTGCCCGGGTTGCTCTACCCTTCCTCTCCCTCCTAACCCTAACCCTAACCCTAAGCGTAACCCTAAGCGTGAGTGTGAGGTCTGGCACGGCCTTAATTGGAGCGAAGGAGCCCTGTTTGTGTTCTCCAGGAAGAAGTGGTGGTATCAGGGGTGTTGAGGCATCCCCGCATTTGCTTTGGGGTGTCCTGTGCAGCCGCACTGCCCGGGTTGCTCTACCCCACCTCTCCCTCCTAACCCTAACCCTAACACTAAGCGTAACCCTAAGCGTGAGTGTGAGGTCAGGCGCAGCCTTGATCGGGGCGCACGAGCCCTGTTCATCTTCTGAATCAAGAAGAGGTGGTGGCAGGAGTGTTGAGGCGTCCCCGCATTTGCTTTGGGGTGTGCTTTGCAGCCGCACTGCCCGGGTTGCTCTACCCTTCCTCTCCCTCCTAAGCCTAACCCTAACCCTAGCCGTGAGTGTGAGGTCAGGCACGGCCTTAATTGGTGCGAAGGAGCCCTGTTTGTGTTCTCCAGGAAGAAGTGGTGGTTGCAGGGGTGTTGAGGCATCCCCGCATTTGCTTTTGGGTGTCCTCTGCAGCCGCACTGCCCGGGTTGCTCTACCCTTCCTCTCCCTCCTAACCCTAACCCTAACCCTAACCCTAACCCTAAGCGTGAGTGTGAGGTCAGGCACGGCCTGAATCGGTGTGAAGGAGCCCTGTTCATCTTTTGAATCAGGAAGAGGTGGTGGCAGGAGTGTGGAGGCGTTCCCGCATTTGCTTTGGGGTGTCCTTTGCAGCCGCACTGCCCGGGTTGCTCTACCCTTCCTCTCCCTCCTAACCCTAACCCTAACCCTAGCCGTGAGTGTGAGGTCAGGCACGGCCTTAATTGGTGCGAAGGAGCCCTGTTTGTGTTCTCCAGGAAGAAGTGGAGGTTGCAGGAGTGTGGAGGCATCCCCGCATTTGCTTTGGGGTGTCCTTTGCAGCCGCACTGCCCGGGTTGCTCTACCCTTCCTCTCCCTCCTAACCGTAACCCTAATCCTAACCCTAACCCTAAGCGTGAGTGTGAGGTCAGGCACGGCCTGCATCGGTGCGAAGGAGCCCTGTTTGTGTTCTCCAGGAAGAAGTGGTGGTTGTAGGGGTGTTGAGGCATCCCCGCATTTGCTTTGGGGTGTCCTTTGCAGCCGCACTGCCCGGGTTGCTCTACCCTTCCTCTCCCTCCTAACCGTAACCCTAACCCTAACCCTAACCCTAAGCATGAGTGTGAGGTCAGGCACAGCCTGAATCTGGGCGCACGAGCCCTGTTCATCTTCTGAATCAAGAAGAGGTGCTGGGAGGAGTGTTGAGGCATCCCTGCATTTGCTTTAGGGTGTCCTTTGCAGCCGCACTGCCCGGGTTGTTCTACCCTTCCTCTCCCTCCTAAGCCTAACCCTAACCCTAGCCGTGAGTGTGAGGTCAGGCACGGCCTTAATTGGTGCGAAGGAGCCCTGTTTGTGTTCTGCAGGAAGAAGAGGTGGTTGCAGGGGTGTTGAGGCATCCCCACATTTGCTTTGGGGTGTCCTGTGCAGCCGCACTGCCCGGGTTGCTCTACCCTTCCTCTCCCTCCAAACCCTAACCCTAACCCTAGCCGTGAGTGTGAGGTCAGGCACGGCCTTAATTGGTGCGAAGGAGCCCTGTTTGTGTTCTCCAGGAAGAAGAGGTGGTTGCAGGAATGTTGAGGCATCCCCGCATTTGCTTTGGGGTGTCCTTTGCAGCCGCACTGCCCGGGTTGCTCTACCCTTCCTCTCCCTCCTAACCCTAACCCTAACCCTAACCCTAAGCGTAACCCTAAGCGGGAGTGTGAGGTCAGGCACGGCCTTAATTGGAGCGAAGGAGCCCTGTTTGTGTTCTCCAGGAAGAAGAGGTGGTTGCAGGGGTGTTGAGGCATCCCCGCATTTGCTTTGGGGTGTCCTTTGCAGCCGCACTGCCCGGGTTGCTCTACCCTTCCTCTCCCTCCTAACCCTAACCCTAAGCGTAACCCTAAGCGTGAGTGTGAGGTCAGGCGCAGCCTTGATCGGGGCGCACGAGCCCTGTTCATCTTCTGAATCAAGAAGAGGTGGTGGCAGGAGTGTTGAGGCGTCCCCGCATTTGCTTTGGGGTGTGCTTTGCAGCCGCACTGCCCGGGTTGCTCTACCCTTCCTCTCCCTCCTAAGCCTAACCCTAACCCTAGCCGTGAGTGTGAGGTCAGGCACGGCCTTAATTGGTGCGAAGGAGCCCTGTTTGTGTTCTCCAGGAAGAAGTGGTGGTTGCAGGGGTGTTGAGGCATCCCCGCATTTGCTTTTGGGTGTCCTCTGCAGCCGCACTGCCCGGGTTGCTCTACCCTTCCTCTCCCTCCTAACCCTAACCCTAACCCTAACCCTAACCCTAAGCGTGAGTGTGAGGTCAGGCACGGCCTGAATCGGTGTGAAGGAGCCCTGTTCATCTTTTGAATCAGGAAGAGGTGGTGGCAGGAGTGTGGAGGCGTTCCCGCATTTGCTTTGGGGTGTCCTTTGCAGCCGCACTGCCCGGGTTGCTCTACCCTTCCTCTCCCTCCTAAGCCTAACCCTAACCCTAGCCGTGAGTGTGAGGTCAGGCACGGCCTTAATTGGTGCGAAGGAGCCCTGTTTGTGTTCTCCAGGAAGAAGTGGAGGTTGCAGGAGTGTGGAGGCATCCCCGCATTTGCTTTGGGGTGTCCTTTGCAGCCGCACTGCCCGGGTTGCTCTACCCTTCCTCTCCCTCCTAACCGTAACCCTAATACTAACCCTAACCCTAAGCGTGAGTGTGAGGTCAGGCACGGCCTGCATCGGTGCGAAGGAGCCCTGTTTGTGTTCTCCAGGAAGAAGTGGTGGTTGTAGGGGTGTTGAGGCATCCCCGCATTTGCTTTGGGGTGTCCTTTGCAGCCGCACTGCCCGGGTTGCTCTACCCTTCCTCTCCCTCCTAACCGTAACCCTAACCCTAACCCTAACCCTAAGCATGAGTGTGAGGTCAGGCACAGCCTGAATCTGGGCGCACGAGCCCTGTTCATCTTCTGAATCAAGAAGAGGTGCTGGGAGGAGTGTTGAGGCATCCCCGCATTTGCTTTAGGGTGTCCTTTGCAGCCGCACTGCCCGGGTTGTTCTACCCTTCCTCTCCCTCCTAAGCCTAACGCTAACCCTAGCCGTGAGTGTGAGGTCAGGCACGGCCTTAATTGGTGCGAAGGAGCCCTGTTTGTGTTCTGCAGGAAGAAGAGGTGGTTGCAGGGGTGTTGAGGCATCCCCACATTTGCTTTGGGGTGTCCTGTGCAGCCGCACTGCCCGGGTTGCTCTACCCTTCCTCTCCCTCCAAACCCTAACCCTAACCCTAGCCGTGAGTGTGAGGTCAGGCACGGCCTTAATTGGTGCGAAGGAGCCCTGTTTGTGTTCTCCAGGAAGAAGAGGTGGTTGCAGGAATGTTGAGGCATCCCCGCATTTGCTTTGGGGTGTCCTTTGCAGCCGCACTGCCCGGGTTGCTCTACCCTTCCTCTCCCTCCTAACCCTAACCCTAACCCTAACCCTAAGCGTAACCCTAAGCGGGAGTGTGAGGTCAGGCACGGCCTTAATTGGAGCGAAGGAGCCCTGTTTGTGTTCTCCAGGAAGAAGAGGTGGTTGCAGGGGTGTTGAGGCATCCCCGCATTTGCTTTGGGGTGTCCTTTGCAGCCGCACTGCCCGGGTTGCTCTACCCTTCCTCTCCCTCCTAACCCTAACCCTAACCCTAAGCGTAACCCTAAGCGTGAGTGTGAGGTCAGGCGCAGCCTTGATCGGGGCGCACGAGCCCTGTTCATCTTCTGAATCAAGAAGAGGTGGTGGCAGGAGTGTTGAGGCGTCCCCGCATTTGCTTTGGGGTGTCCTTTGGAGCCGCACTGCCCGGGTTGCTCTACCCTTCCTCTCCCTCCTAACCCTAACCCTAACCCTAAGCATGAGTGTGAGGTCAGGCATGGCCTTAATTGGTGCGAAGGAGCCCTGTTTGTGTTCTCCAGGAAGAAGTGGTGGTTGCAGGAGTGTTGAGGCATCCCCGCATTTGCTTTGGGGTGTCCTTTGCAGCCGCACTGCCCGGGTTGCTCTACCCTTCCTCTCCCTCCTAACCGTAACCCTAATCCTAACCCTAACCCTAAGCGTGAGTGTGAGGTCAGGTGCAGCCTGAATCGGGGCGCACGAGCCCTGTTCATCTTCTGAATCAAGAAGAGGTGGTGGCAGGAGTGTTGAGGCGTCCCCGCATTTGCTTTGGGGTGTCCTTTGCAGCCGCACTGCCCGGGTTGCTCTACCCTTCCTCTCCCTCCTAAGCCTAACCCTAACCCTAGCCGTGAGTGTGAGGTCAGGCACGGCCTTAATTGGTGCGAAGGAGCCCTGTTTGTGTTCTCCAGGAAGAAGTGGTGGTTGCAGGGGTGTTGAGGCATCCCCGCATTTGCTTTGGGGTGTCCTTTGCAGCCGCACTGCCCGGGTTGCTCTACCTTTCATCTTCCTCCTAACCCTAACCCTAAGCGTAACCCTAAGCGTGAGTGTGAGGTCAGGCACGGCCTGAATCTGGGCGCACGAGCCCTACTCATCTTCTGAATAAAGAAGTGGTGGTATCAGGGGTGTTGAGGCATCCCCGCATTTGCTTTGGGGTGTCCTTTGCAGCCGCACTGCCCGGGTTGCTCTACCCTTCCTCTCCCTCCTAACCCTAACCCTAACCCTAAGCGTAACCCTAAGCGTGAGTGTGAGGTCATGCGCAGCCTTAATCGGGGCGCACGAGCCCTGTTCATCTTCTGAATCAAGAAGAGGTGGTGGCAGGAGTGTTGAGGCGTTCCCGCATTTGCTTTGGGGTGTCCTTTGCAGCCGCACTGCCCGGGTTGCTCTACCCTTCCTCTCCCTCCTAACCCTAACCCTAACCCTAAGCATGAGTGTGAGGTCAGGCACGGCCTTAATTGGTGCGAAGGAGCCCTGTTTGTGTTCTCCAGGAAGAAGAGGTGGTTGCAGGGGTGTTGAGGCATCCCCGCGTTTGCTTTGGGGTGTCCTTTGCAGCCGCACTGCCCGGGTTGCTCTACCCTTCCTCTCCCTCCTAACCCTAACCCTAATCCTAACCCTAACCCTAAGCGTGAGTGTGAGGTCAGGCACAACCTGAATCGGGGCGCACGAGCCCTGTTCATCTTCTGAATCAAGAAGAGGTGGTGGCAGGAGTGTTGAGGCATCCCCGCATTTGCTTTGGGGTGTCCTTTGGAGCCGCACTGCCCGGGTTGCTCTACCCTTCCTCTCCCTCCTAACCCTAAGCCTAACCCTAGCCGTGAGTGTGAGGTCAGGCACGGCCTTAATTGGTGCGAAGGAGCCCTGTTTGTGTTCTCCAGGAAGAAGTGGTGCTGGGAGGAGTGTTGAGGCATCCCCGCATTTGCTTTGGGGTGTCCTTTGCAGCCACACTGCCCGGGTTGCTCTACCCTTCCTCTCCCTCCTAACCCTAACCCTAACCCTAACCCTAACCCTAACCCTAACCCTAAGCCTAAGCCTAACCCTAACCCTAAGCGTGAGTGTGAGGTTGGTGAGGGCCTTAACCGGGGCACAGGAGCCCTGTTCATCTTCTGAATCAAGAAGAGGTGGTGGCAGGAGTGTTGAGGCATCCCCGCGTTTGCTTTGGGGTGTCCTTTGCAGCCGCACTGCCCGGGTTGCTCTACCCTTCCTCTCCCTCCTAACCCTAACCCTAATCCTAACCCTAACCCTAAGCGTGAGTGTGAGGTCAGGCACAGCCTGAATCGGGGCGCACAAGCCCTGTTCATCTTCTGAATCAAGAAGAGGTGGTGGCAGGGGTGTTGAGGCATCCCCGCATTTGCTTTGGGGTGTCCTTTGCAGCCGCACTGCCCGGGTTGCTCTACCCTTCCTCTCCCTCCTAACCCTAACCCTAACCCTAAGCCTAACCCTAACCCTAAGCGTGAGTGTGAGGTCTGGCACGGCCTTAATTGGTGTGAAGGAGCCCTGTTCATCTTCTGAATCAAGAAGAGGTGGTGGCAGGGGTGTTGAGGCATCCCCGCATTTGCTTTGGGGTGTCCTTTGCAGCCGCACTGCCCGGGTTGCTCTACCCTTCCTCTCCCTCCTAACCCTAACCCTAACCCTAACCCTAACCCTAACCCTAAGCGTGAGTGTGAGGTCAGGCACAGCCTGAATCGGGGCGTACGAGCCCTGCTCATCTTCTGAATCAAGAAGAGGTGGTGGCAGGGGTGTGGAGGCGTTCCCGCATTTGCTTTGGGGTGTCCTTTGCAGCCGCACTGCCCGGGTTGCTCTACCCTTCCTCTCCCTCCTAAGCCTAACCCTAACCCTAGCCGTGAGTGTGAGGTCAGGCACGGCCTTAATTGGTGCGAAGGAGCCCTGTTTGTGTTCTCCAGGAAGAAGTGGTGGTTGTAGGGGTGTTGAGGCGTCCCCGCATTTGCTTTGGGGTGTCCTTTGCAGCCGCACTGCCCGGGTTGCTCTACCTTTCATCTCCCTCCTAACCCTAACCCTAAGCGTAACCCTAAGCGTGAGTGTGAGGTCAGGCACGGCCTGAATCGGGGCGCACGAGCCCTGTTCATCTTCTGAATCAAGAAGAGGTGGTTGCTGGGGTGTTGAGGCATCCCCGCATTTGCTTTGGGGTGTCCTCTGCAGCCGCACTGCCCGGGTTGCTCTACCCTTCCTCTCCCTCCTAACCCTAACGCTAAGCGTAACCCTAAGCGTGAGTGTGAGGTCAGGCGCAGCCTTAATCGGGGCGCACGAGTCCTGTTCATCTTCTGAATCAAGAAGAGGTGGTGGCAGGAGTGTTGAGGCGTTCCCGCATTTGCTTTGGGGTGTCCTTTGCAGCCACACTGCCCGGGTTGCTCTGCCTTTCCTCTCCCTCCTAACCCTAACCCTAACCCTAAGCATGAGTGTGAGGTCAGGCACGGCCTTAATTGGTGCGAAGGAGCCCTGTTTGTGTTCTCCAGGAAGAAGAGGTGGTTGCAGGAGTGTTGAGGCATCCCCGCGTTTGCTTTGGGGTGTCCTTTTCAGCCGCACTGCCCGGGTTGCTCTACCCTTCCTCTCCCTCCTAACCGTAATCCTAATCCTAACCCTAACCCTAAGCGTGAGTGTGAGGTCAGGCACAACCTGAATCGGGGCGCACGAGCCCTGTTCATCTTCTGAATCAAGAAGAGGTGGTGGCAGGAGTGTTGAGGCGTCCCCGCATTTGCTTTGGGGTGTCCTTTGGAGCCGCACTGCCCGGGTTGCTCTACCCTTCCTCTCCCTCCTAACCCTAACCCTAACCCTAAGCGTAACCCTAAGCGTGAGTGTGAGGTCTGGCACGGCCTTAATTGGAGCGAAGGAGCCCTGTTTGTGTTCTCCAGGAAGAAGTGGTGGTATCAGGGGTGTTGAGGCATCCCCGCATTTGCTTTGGGGTGTCCTGTGCAGCCGCACTGCCCGGGTTGCTCTACCCCACCTCTCCCTCCTAACCCTAACCCTAACACTAAGCGTAACCCTAAGCGTGAGTGTGAGGTCAGGCGCAGCCTTGATCGGGGCGCACGAGCCCTGTTCATCTTCTGAATCAAGAAGAGGTGGTGGCAGGAGTGTTGAGGCGTCCCCGCATTTGCTTTGGGGTGTGCTTTGCAGCCGCACTGCCCGGGTTGCTCTACCCTTCCTCTCCCTCCTAAGCCTAACCCTAACCCTAGCCGTGAGTGTGAGGTCAGGCACGGCCTTAATTGGTGCGAAGGAGCCCTGTTTGTGTTCTCCAGGAAGAAGTGGTGGTTGCAGGGGTGTTGAGGCATCCCCGCATTTGCTTTTGGGTGTCCTCTGCAGCCGCACTGCCCGGGTTGCTCTACCCTTCCTCTCCCTCCTAACCCTAACCCTAACCCTAACCCTAACCCTAAGCGTGAGTGTGAGGTCAGGCACGGCCTGAATCGGTGTGAAGGAGCCCTGTTCATCTTTTGAATCAGGAAGAGGTGGTGGCAGGAGTGTGGAGGCGTTCCCGCATTTGCTTTGGGGTGTCCTTTGCAGCCGCACTGCCCGGGTTGCTCTACCCTTCCTCTCCCTCCTAAGCCTAACCCTAACCCTAGCCGTGAGTGTGAGGTCAGGCACGGCCTTAATTGGTGCGAAGGAGCCCTGTTTGTGTTCTCCAGGAAGAAGTGGAGGTTGCAGGAGTGTGGAGGCATCCCCGCATTTGCTTTGGGGTGTCCTTTGCAGCCGCACTGCCCGGGTTGCTCTACCCTTCCTCTCCCTCCTAACCGTAACCCTAATCCTAACCCTAACCCTAAGCGTGAGTGTGAGGTCAGGCACGGCCTGCATCGGTGCGAAGGAGCCCTGTTTGTGTTCTCCAGGAAGAAGTGGTGGTTGTAGGGGTGTTGAGGCATCCCCGCATTTGCTTTGGGGTGTCCTTTGCAGCCGCACTGCCCGGGTTGCTCTACCCTTCCTCTCCCTCCTAACCGTAACCCTAACCCTAACCCTAACCCTAAGCATGAGTGTGAGGTCAGGCACAGCCTGAATCTGGGCGCACGAGCCCTGTTCATCTTCTGAATCAAGAAGAGGTGCTGGGAGGAGTGTTGAGGCATCCCTGCATTTGCTTTAGGGTGTCCTTTTCAGCCGCACTGCCCGGGTTGTTCTACCCTTCCTCTCCCTCCTAAGCCTAACGCTAACCCTAGCCGTGAGTGTGAGGTCAGGCACGGCCTTAATTGGTGCGAAGGAGCCCTGTTTGTGTTCTGCAGGAAGAAGAGGTGGTTGCAGGGGTGTTGAGGCATCCCCACATTTGCTTTGGGGTGTCCTGTGCAGCCGCACTGCCCGGGTTGCTCTACCCTTCCTCTCCCTCCAAACCCTAACCCTAACCCTAGCCGTGAGTGTGAGGTCAGGCACGGCCTTAATTGGTGCGAAGGAGCCCTGTTTGTGTTCTCCAGGAAGAAGAGGTGGTTGCAGGAATGTTGAGGCATCCCCGCATTTGCTTTGGGGTGTCCTTTGCAGCCGCACTGCCCGGGTTGCTCTACCCTTCCTCTCCCTCCTAACCCTAACCCTAACCCTAACCCTAAGCGTAACCCTAAGCGGGAGTGTGAGGTCAGGCACGGCCTTAATTGGAGCGAAGGAGCCCTGTTTGTGTTCTCCAGGAAGAAGAGGTGGTTGCAGGGGTGTTGAGGCATCCCCGCATTTGCTTTGGGGTGTCCTTTGCAGCCGCACTGCCCGGGTTGCTCTACCCTTCCTCTCCCTCCTAACCCTAACCCTAAGCGTAACCCTAAGCGTGAGTGTGAGGTCAGGCGCAGCCTTGATCGGGGCGCACGAGCCCTGTTCATCTTCTGAATCAAGAAGAGGTGGTGGCAGGAGTGTTGAGGCGTCCCCGCATTTGCTTTGGGGTGTGCTTTGCAGCCGCACTGCCCGGGTTGCTCTACCCTTCCTCTCCCTCCTAAGCCTAACCCTAACCCTAGCCGTGAGTGTGAGGTCAGGCACGGCCTTAATTGGTGCGAAGGAGCCCTGTTTGTGTTCTCCAGGAAGAAGTGGTGGTTGCAGGGGTGTTGAGGCATCCCCGCATTTGCTTTTGGGTGTCCTCTGCAGCCGCACTGCCCGGGTTGCTCTACCCTTCCTCTCCCTCCTAACCCTAACCCTAACCCTAACCCTAACCCTAACCCTAAGCGTGAGTGTGAGGTCAGGCACGGCCTGAATCGGTGTGAAGGAGCCCTGTTCATCTTTTGAATCAGGAAGAGGTGGTGGCAGGAGTGTGGAGGCGTTCCCGCATTTGCTTTGGGGTGTCCTTTGCAGCCGCACTGCCCGGGTTGCTCTACCCTTCCTCTCCCTCCTAAGCCTAACCCTAACCCTAGCCGTGAGTGTGAGGTCAGGCACGGCCTTAATTGGTGCGAAGGAGCCCTGTTTGTGTTCTCCAGGAAGAAGTGGAGGTTGCAGGAGTGTGGAGGCATCCCCGCATTTGCTTTGGGGTGTCCTTTGCAGCCGCACTGCCCGGGTTGCTCTACCCTTCCTCTCCCTCCTAACCGTAACCCTAATACTAACCCTAACCCTAAGCGTGAGTGTGAGGTCAGGCACGGCCTGCATCGGTGCGAAGGAGCCCTGTTTGTGTTCTCCAGGAAGAAGTGGTGGTTGTAGGGGTGTTGAGGCATCCCCGCATTTGCTTTGGGGTGTCCTTTGCAGCCGCACTGCCCGGGTTGCTCTACCCTTCCTCTCCCTCCTAACCGTAACCCTAACCCTAACCCTAACCCTAAGCATGAGTGTGAGGTCAGGCACAGCCTGAATCTGGGCGCACGAGCCCTGTTCATCTTCTGAATCAAGAAGAGGTGCTGGGAGGAGTGTTGAGGCATCCCCGCATTTGCTTTAGGGTGTCCTTTGCAGCCGCACTGCCCGGGTTGTTCTACCCTTCCTCTCCCTCCTAAGCCTAACCCTAACCCTAGCCGTGAGTGTGAGGTCAGGCACGGCCTTAATTGGTGCGAAGGAGCCCTGTTTGTGTTCTGCAGGAAGAAGAGGTGGTTGCAGGGGTGTTGAGGCATCCCCACATTTGCTTTGGGGTGTCCTGTGCAGCCGCACTGCCCGGGTTGCTCTACCCTTCCTCTCCCTCCAAACCCTAACCCTAACCCTAGCCGTGAGTGTGAGGTCAGGCACGGCCTTAATTGGTGCGAAGGAGCCCTGTTTGTGTTCTCCAGGAAGAAGAGGTGGTTGCAGGAATGTTGAGGCATCCCCGCATTTGCTTTGGGGTGTCCTTTGCAGCCGCACTGCCCGGGTTGCTCTACCCTTCCTCTCCCTCCTAACCCTAACCCTAACCCTAACCCTAAGCGTAACCCTAAGCGGGAGTGTGAGGTCAGGCACGGCCTTAATTGGAGCGAAGGAGCCCTGTTTGTGTTCTCCAGGAAGAAGAGGTGGTTGCAGGGGTGTTGAGGCATCCCCGCATTTGCTTTGGGGTGTCCTTTGCAGCCGCACTGCCCGGGTTGCTCTACCCTTCCTCTCCCTCCTAACCCTAACCCTAACCCTAAGCGTAACCCTAAGCGTGAGTGTGAGGTCAGGCGCAGCCTTGATCGGGGCGCACGAGCCCTGTTCATCTTCTGAATCAAGAAGAGGTGGTGGCAGGAGTGTTGAGGCGTCCCCGCATTTGCTTTGGGGTGTCCTTTGGAGCCGCACTGCCCGGGTTGCTCTACCCTTCCTCTCCCTCCTAACCCTAACCCTAACCCTAAGCATGAGTGTGAGGTCAGGCATGGCCTTAATTGGTGCGAAGGAGCCCTGTTTGTGTTCTCCAGGAAGAAGTGGTGGTTGCAGGAGTGTTGAGGCATCCCCGCATTTGCTTTGGGGTGTCCTTTGCAGCCGCACTGCCCGGGTTGCTCTACCCTTCCTCTCCCTCCTAACCGTAACCCTAATCCTAACCCTAACCCTAAGCGTGAGTGTGAGGTCAGGTGCAGCCTGAATCGGGGCGCACGAGCCCTGTTCATCTTCTGAATCAAGAAGAGGTGGTGGCAGGAGTGTTGAGGCGTCCCCGCATTTGCTTTGGGGTGTCCTTTGCAGCCGCACTGCCCGGGTTGCTCTACCCTTCCTCTCCCTCCTAAGCCTAACCCTAACCCTAGCCGTGAGTGTGAGGTCAGGCACGGCCTTAATTGGTGCGAAGGAGCCCTGTTTGTGTTCTCCAGGAAGAAGTGGTGGTTGCAGGGGTGTTGAGGCATCCCCGCATTTGCTTTGGGGTGTCCTTTGCAGCCGCACTGCCCGGGTTGCTCTACCTTTCATCTTCCTCCTAACCCTAACCCTAAGCGTAACCCTAAGCGTGAGTGTGAGGTCAGGCACGGCCTGAATCTGGGCGCACGAGCCCTACTCATCTTCTGAATAAAGAAGTGGTGGTATCAGGGGTGTTGAGGCATCCCCGCATTTGCTTTGGGGTGTCCTTTGCAGCCGCACTGCCCGGGTTGCTCTACCCTTCCTCTCCCTCCTAACCCTAACCCTAACCCTAAGCGTAACCCTAAGCGTGAGTGTGAGGTCATGCGCAGCCTTAATCGGGGCGCACGAGCCCTGTTCATCTTCTGAATCAAGAAGAGGTGGTGGCAGGAGTGTTGAGGCGTTCCCGCATTTGCTTTGGGGTGTCCTTTGCAGCCGCACTGCCCGGGTTGCTCTACCCTTCCTCTCCCTCCTAACCCTAACCCTAACCCTAAGCATGAGTGTGAGGTCAGGCACGGCCTTAATTGGTGCGAAGGAGCCCTGTTTGTGTTCTCCAGGAAGAAGAGGTGGTTGCAGGGGTGTTGAGGCATCCCCGCGTTTGCTTTGGGGTGTCCTTTGCAGCCGCACTGCCCGGGTTGCTCTACCCTTCCTCTCCCTCCTAACCCTAACCCTAATCCTAACCCTAACCCTAAGCGTGAGTGTGAGGTCAGGCACAACCTGAATCGGGGCGCACGAGCCCTGTTCATCTTCTGAATCAAGAAGAGGTGGTGGCAGGAGTGTTGAGGCATCCCCGCATTTGCTTTGGGGTGTCCTTTGGAGCCGCACTGCCCGGGTTGCTCTACCCTTCCTCTCCCTCCTAACCCTAAGCCTAACCCTAGCCGTGAGTGTGAGGTCAGGCACGGCCTTAATTGGTGCGAAGGAGCCCTGTTTGTGTTCTCCAGGAAGAAGTGGTGCTGGGAGGAGTGTTGAGGCATCCCCGCATTTGCTTTGGGGTGTCCTTTGCAGCCACACTGCCCGGGTTGCTCTACCCTTCCTCTCCCTCCTAACCCTAACCCTAACCCTAACCCTAACCCTAACCCTAACCCTAAGCCTAAGCCTAACCCTAACCCTAAGCGTGAGTGTGAGGTTGGTGAGGGCCTTAACCGGGGCACAGGAGCCCTGTTCATCTTCTGAATCAAGAAGAGGTGGTGGCAGGAGTGTTGAGGCATCCCCGCGTTTGCTTTGGGGTGTCCTTTGCAGCCGCACTGCCCGGGTTGCTCTACCCTTCCTCTCCCTCCTAACCCTAACCCTAATCCTAACCCTAACCCTAAGCGTGAGTGTGAGGTCAGGCACAGCCTGAATCGGGGCGCACAAGCCCTGTTCATCTTCTGAATCAAGAAGAGGTGGTATCAGGGGTGTTGAGGCATCCCCGCATTTGCTTTGGGGTGTCCTTTGCAGCCGCACTGCCCGGGTTGCTCTACCCTTCCTCTCCCTCCTAACCCTAACCCTAACCCTAAGCCTAACCCTAACCCTAAGCGTGAGTGTGAGGTCTGGCACGGCCTTAATTGGTGTGAAGGAGCCCTGTTCATCTTCTGAATCAAGAAGAGGTGGTGGCAGGGGTGTTGAGGCATCCCCGCATTTGCTTTGGGGTGTCCTTTGCAGCCGCACTGCCCGGGTTGCTCTACCCTTCCTCTCCCTCCTAACCCTAACCCTAACCCTAACCCTAACCCTAACCCTAAGCGTGAGTTTGAGGTCAGGCACAGCCTGAATCGGGGCGTACGAGCCCTGCTCATCTTCTGAATCAAGAAGAGGTGGTGGCAGGGGTGTTGAGGCATCCCCGCATTTGCTTTGGGGTGTCCTTTGCAGCCGCACTGCCCGGGTTGCTCTACCCTTCCTCTCCCTCCTAACCCTAACCCTAACCCTAAGCATGAGTGTGAGGTCAGGCACGGCCTTAATTGGTGCGAAGGAGCCCTGTTTGTGTTCTCCTGGAAGAAGAGGTGGTTGCAGGGGTGTTGAGGCATCCCCGCATTTGCTTTGGGGTGTCCTTTGCAGCCGCACTGCCCGGGTTGCTCTACCCTTCCTCTCCCTCCTAACCCTAACCCTAACCCTAATTCTAGACCTAGCCGTGAGTGTGAGGTCAGGCACGGCCTGAATCGGGGCGCACGAGCCCTGTTCATCTTCTGAATCAAGAAAAGGTGGTGGCAGGAGTGTTGAGGCGTTCCCGCATTTGCTTTGGGGTGTCCTTTGCAGCCGCACTGCCCGGGTTGCTCTACCCTTCCTCTCCCTCCTAAGCCTAACCCTAACCCTAGCCGTGAGTGTGAGGTCAGGCACGGCCTTAATTGGTGCGAAGGAGCCCTGTTTGTGTTCTCCAGGAAGAAGTGGTGGTTGCAGGGGTGTTGAGGCATCCCCGCATTTGCTTTGGGGTGTCCTTTGCAGCCGCACTGCCCGGGTTGCTCTACCCTTCCTCTCCCTCCAAACCCTAACCCTAACCCTAACCCTAACCCTAAGCGTGAGTGTGAGGTGAGGCGCAGCCTTAATCGGGGCGCACGAGCCCTGTTCATCTTCTGAATCAAGAAGAGGTGGTGGCAGGAGTGTTGAGGCGTCCCCGCATTTGCTTTGGGGTGTCCTTTGCAGCCGCACTGCCCGGGTTGCTCTACCCTTCCTCTCCCTCCTAACCCTAACCCTAACCCTAAGCATGAGTGTGAGGTCAGGCACGGCCTTAATTGGTGCGAAGGAGCCCTGTTTGTGTTCTCCAGGAAGAAGTGGTGGTTGCAGGGGTGTTGAGGCATCCCCGCATTTGCTTTGGGGTGTCCTTTGCAGCCGCACTGCCCGGGTTGCTCTACCCTTCCTCTCCCTCCTAACCCTAACCCTAACCCTAACCCTAACCCTAAGCGTGAGTGTGAGGTCAGGCACGGCCTGAATCGGGGCGCACGAGCCCTGTTCATCTTCTGAATCAAGAAAAGGTGGTGGCAGGAGTGTTGAGGCGTTCCCGCATTTGCTTTGGGGTGTCCTTTGCAGCCGCACTGCCCGGGTTGCTCTACCCTTCCTCTCCCTCCTAAGCCTAACCCTAACCCTAGCCGTGAGTGTGAGGTCAGGCACGGCCTGAATCGGTGCGAAGGAGCCCTGTTCATCTTTTGAATCAGGGAGAGGTGGTGGCAGGAGTGTTGAGGCATCCCCGCATTTGCTTTGGGGTGTCCTTTGCAGCCGCACTGCCCGGGTTGCTCTACCCTTCCTCTCCCTCCAAACCCTAACCCTAACCCTAACCCTAACCCTAAGCGTGAGTGTGAGGTGAGGCGCAGCCTTAATCGGGGCGAACGAGCCCTGTTCATCTTCTGAATCAAGAAGAGGTGGTGGCAGGAGTGTTGAGGCGTCCCCGCATTTGCTTTGGGGTGTCCTTTGCAGCCGCACTGCCCGGGTTGCTCTACCCTTCCTCTCCCTCCTAAGCCTAACCCTAACCCTAGCCGTGAGTGTGAGGTCAGGCATGGCCTTAATTGGTGCGAAGGAGCCCTGTTTGTGTTCTCCAGGAAGAAGTGGTGGTATCAGGGGTGTTGAGGCATCCCCGCATTTGCTTTGGGGTGTCCTTTGCAGCCGCACTGCCCGGGTTGCTCTACCCTTCCTCTCCCTCCTAACCCTAACCCTAACCCTAACTCTAACCCTAACCCTAAGCCTAAGCCTAACCCTAACCCTAAGCGTGTGTGTGAGGTTGGTCTGGGCCTTAACCGGGGCACAGGAGCCCTGTTCATCTTCTGAATCAAGAAGAGGTGGTGGCAGGAGTGTTGAGGCATCCCCGCGTTTGCTTTGGGGTGTCCTTTGCAGCCACACTGCCCGGGTTGCTCTACCCTTCCTCTCCCTCCTAACCCTAACCCTAACCCTAACCGTAAGCGTAACCCTAAGCGTGAGTGTGAGGTCAGGCACGGGCAGAATCGGTGCGAAGGAGCCCTGTTTGTGTCCTCCAGAAAGAAGAGGTGGTGGCAGGGGTGTTGAGGCATCCCCGCATTTGCTTTGGGGTGTCCTTTGCAGCCGCACTGCCCGGGTTGCTCTACCCTTCCTCTCCCTCCTAACCCTAACCCTAACCCTAACCCTAACCCTAAGCGTAACCCTAAGCGTGAGTGTGAGGTCAGGCACGGCCTGAGTCGGGGCGCACGAGCCCTGTTCATCTTCTGAATCAAGAAGAGGTGGTGGCAGGAGTGTGGAGGCATCCCCGCATTTGCTTTGGGGTGTCCTTTGCAGCCGCACTGCCCGGGTTGCTCTACCCTTCCTCTCCCTCCTAAGCCTAACCCTAACCCTAGCCGTGAGTGTGAGGTGAGGCACGGCCTGAATCGGTGCGAAGGAGCCCTGTTTGTGTTCTCCAGGAAGAAGTGGTGGTATCAGGGGTGTTGAGGCATCCCCGCATTTGCTTTGGGGTGTCCTTTGCAGCCGCACTGCCCGGGTTGCTCTACCTTTCCTCTCCCTCCTAACCCTAACCCTAACCCTAACCCTAAGCCTAACCCTAAGCATGAGTGTGAGGTCAGGCACAGCCTGAATCTGAGCGCACGAGCCCTGCTCATCTTCTGAATAAAGAAGAGGTGCTGGGAGGAGTGTTGAGGCATGCCCGCATTTGCTTTAGGGTGTCCTTTGCAGCCGCACTGCCTGGGTTGCTCTACCCTTCCTCTCCCTCCTAACCCTAACCCTAACCCTAAGCATGAGTGTGAGGTCAGGCACGGCCTGAATCGGTGCGAAGGAGCCCTGTTCATCTTTTGAATCAGGAAGAGGTGGTGGCAGGAGTGTTGAGGCATCCCCGCATTTGCTTTGGGGTGTCCTTTGCAGCCGCACTGCCCGGGTTGCTCTACCCTTCCTCTCCCTCCTAACCCTAACCCTAACCCTAGCCGTGAGTGTGAGGTCAGGCAAGGCCTTAATTGGTGCGAAGGAGCCCTGTTTGTGTTCTCCAGGAAGAAGAGGTGGTATCAGGGGTGTTGAGGCATCCCCGCATTTGCTTTGCGGTATCCTCTGCAGCCCCACTGCCCGGGTTGCTCTACCCTTCCTCTCCCTCCTAACCCTAACCCTAACCCTAACCCTAAGCGTTAGTGTGAGGTCAGGCGCAGCCTTAATCGGTGCGAAGGAGCCCTGTTCATCTTCTGAATCAAGAAGAGGTGGTGGCAGGAGTGTTGAGGCATCCCCGCATTTGCTTTGGGGTGTCCTTTGCAGCCGCACTGCCCGGGTTGCTCTACCCTTCCTCTCCCTCCTAAGCCTAACCCTAACCCTAGCCGTGAGTGTGAGGTCAGGCATGGCCTTAATTGGTGCGAAGGAGCCCTGTTTGTGTTCTCCAGGAATAAGTGGTGGTTGTAGGGGTGTTGAGGCATGCCCGCATTTGCTTTGGGGTGTCCTGTGCAGCCGCACTGCCCGGGTTGCTCTACCCTTCCTCTCCCTCCTAACCCTAACCCTAACCCTAACCCTAACCCTAAGCGTGAGTGTGAGTTTGGTCAGGGCCTTAACCGGGGCACAGAAGCCCTGTTCATCTTCTGAATCAAGAAGAGGTGGTGGCAGGAGTGTTGAGGCATCCCCGCATTTGCTTTGGGGTGTCCTTTGCAGCCGCACTGCCCGGGTTGCTCTACCCTTCCTCTCCCTCCTAAGCCTAACCCTAACCCTAGCCGTGAGTGTGAGGTCAGGCATGGCCTTAATTGGTGCGAAGGAGCCCTGTTTGTGTTCTCCAGGAAGAAGTGGTGGTTGCAGGGGTGTTGAGGCATCCCCGCATTTGCTTTGGGGTGTCCTTTGCAGCCGCACTGCCCGGGTTGCTCTACCCTTCCTCTCCCTCCTAACCCTAACCCTAACCCTAACCCTAAGCGTAACCCTAAGTGGGAGTGTGAGGTCAGGCACGGTCTGAATCATTGCGAAGGAGCCCTGTTTGTCTTCTCCAGGAAGAAGTGGTGGTATCAGGGGTGTTGAGGCATCCCCGCATTTGCTTTGGGGTGTCCTCTGCAGCCGCACTGCCCGGGTTGCTCTACCCTTCCTCTCCCTCCTAACCCTAACCCTAACGCTAAGCGTAACCCTAAGCGTGAGTGTGAGGTCAGGCGCAGCCTTAATCGGGGCGCACGAGCCCTGTTCATCTTCTGAATCAAGAAGAGGTGGTAGCAGGAGTGTTGAGGCGTTCCCGCATTTGCTTTGGGGTGTCCTTTGCAGCCGCACTGCCCGGGTTGCTCTACCCTTCCTCTCCCTCCTAAGCCTAACCCTAACCCTAGCCGTGAGTGTGAGGTCAGGCACGGCCTGAATCGGGGCACAGGAGCCCTGTTTGTGTTCTCCAGGAAGAAGTGGTGGTATCAGGGGTGTTGAGGCATCCCCACATTTGCTTTGGGGTGTCCTTTGCAGCCGCACTGCCCGGGTTGCTCTACCTTTCATCTCCCTCCTAACCCTAACCCTAACCCTAACGCTAACCCTAACCCTAACCCTAACCCTAACCCTAACCCTAAGCATGAGTGTGAGGTCAGGCACAGCCTGAATCGGGGCGCACGAGCCCTGCTAATCTTCTGAATAAAGAAGAGGTGCTGGGAGGAGTGTTGAGGCATCCCCGCATTTGCTTTGGGGTGTCCTTTGCAGCCGCACTGCCCGGGTTGCTCTACCCTTCCTCTCCCTCCTAACCCTAACCCTAACCGTAAGCATGAGTGTGAGGTCAGGCACGGCCTGAATCGGGGCGCACGAGCCCTGGTCATCTTTTGAATCAGGAAGAGGTGGTGGCAGGAGTGTGGAGGCATCCCTGCATTTGCTTTGGGGTGTCCTTTGCAGCCGCACTGCCCGGGTTGCTCTACCCTTCCTCTCCCTCCTAAGCCTAACCCTAACCCTAGCTGTGAGTGTGAGGTCAGGCACGGCCTTAATTGGTGCGAAGGAGCCCTGTTTGTGTTCTCCAGGAAGAAGAGGTGGTTGCAGGGGTGTTGAGGCATCCCCGCATTTGCTTTGGGGTGTCCTTTGCAGCCGCACTGCCCGGGTTGCTCTACCCTTCCTCTCCCTCCTAACCCTAACCCTAACCCTAACCCTAACCCTAACCCTAACCCTAACCCTAACCCTAACCCTAAGCATGAGTGTGATGTCAGGCACAGCCTGAATCTGAGCGCACGAGCCCTGCTCATCTTCTGAATAAAGAAGAGGTGGTGGCAGGAGTGTTGAGGTATCCCTGCATTTGCTTTAGGGTGTCCTTTGCAGCCGCACTGCCCGGGTTGCTCTACCCTTCCTCTCCCTCCTAACCCTAACCCTAACCCTAGCCGTGAGTGTGAGGCCAGGCACGGCCTTAATTGGTGCGAAGGAGCCCTGTTTGTGTTCTCCAGGAAGAAGAGGTGGTTGCAGGGGTGTTGAGGCATCCCCGCATTTGCTTTGGGGTGTCCTCTGCAGCCGCACTGCCCGGGTTGCTCTACCCTTCCTCTCCCTCCTAACCCTAACCCTAACCCTAACCCTAACCCTAAGCGTGAGTGTGAGGTCAGGCGCAGCCTTAATCGGGGCGCACGAGCCCTGTTCATCTTCTGAATCAAGAAGAGGTGGTAGCAGGAGTGTTGAGGCGTCCCCGCATTTGCTTTGGGGTGTCCTTTGCAGCCGCACTGCCCGGGTTGCTCTACCCTTCCTCTCCCTCCTAACCCTAAGCCTAACCCTAAGCGTGAGTGTGAGGTCAGGCACGGCCTGAATCGGGGCGCACGAGCCCTGTTTGTGTTCCCCAGGAATAAGTGGTGGTTGTAGGGGTGTTGAGGCATCCCCGCATTTGCTTTGGGGTGTCCTTTGCAGCCACACTGCCCGGGTTGCTCTACCCTTCCTCTCCCTCCTAACCCTAACCCTAACCCTAAGCCTAACCCTAACCCTAAGCGTGAGTGTGAGGTTTGTGAGGGCCTTAACCGGGGCACAGGAGCCCTGTTCATCTTCTGAATCAAGAAGAGGTGGTGGCAGGAGTGTTGAGGCATCCCCGCGTTTGCTTTGGGGTGTCCTTTGCAGCCGCACTGCCCGGGTTGCTCTACCCTTCCTCTCCCTCCTAACCCTAACCCTAACCGTAAGCGTAACCCTAAGCGTGAGTGTGAGGTCAGGCACGGCCTGAATCGGTGCGAAGGAGCCCTGTTTGTGTCCTCCAGAAAGAAGAGGTGGTTGCAGGGGTGTTGAGGCATCCCCGCATTTGCTTTGGGGTGTCCTTTGCAGCCGCACTGCCCGGGTTGCTCTACCCTTCCTCTCCCTCCTAACCCTAAGCCTAACCCTAAGCGTGAGTGTGAGGTCAGGCACGGCCTGAATCGGGGCGCACGAGCCCTGTTTGTGTTCCCCAGGAATAAGTGGTGGTTGTAGGGGTGTTGAGGCATCCCCGCATTTGCTTTGGGGTGTCCTTTGCAGCCACACTGCCCGGGTTGCTCTACCCTTCCTCTCCCTCCTAACCCTAACCCTAACCCTAAGCCTAACCCTAACCCTAAGCGTGAGTGTGAGGTTTGTGAGGGCCTTAACCGGGGCACAGGAGCCCTGTTCATCTTCTGAATCAAGAAGAGGTGGTGGCAGGAGTGTTGAGGCATCCCCGCGTTTGCTTTGGGGTGTCCTTTGCAGCCGCACTGCCCGGGTTGCTCTACCCTTCCTCTCCCTCCTAACCCTAACCCTAACCGTAAGCGTAACCCTAAGCGTGAGTGTGAGGTCAGGCACGGCCTGAATCGGTGCGAAGGAGCCCTGTTTGTGTCCTCCAGAAAGAAGAGGTGGTTGCAGGGGTGTTGAGGCATCCCCGCATTTGCTTTGGGGTGTCCTTTGCAGCCGCACTGCCCGGGTTGCTCTACCCTTCCTCTCCCTCCTAACCCTAACCCTAACCCTAAGCCTAACCCTAACCCTAAGCGTGAGTGTGAGGTCAGGCACAACCTATATCGGGGCGCACGAGCCCTGTTCATCTTCTGAATCAAGAAGAGGTGGTGGCAGGAGTGTTGAGGCGTCCCCGCATTTGCTTTGGGGTGTCCTTTGCAGCCGCACTGCCCGGGTTGCTCTACCCTTCCTCTCCCTCCTAACCCTAACCCTAACCCTAGCCGTGAGTGTGAGGTCAGGCACGGCCTGAATCGGTGCGAAGGAGCCCTGTTTGTGTTCTCCAGGAAGAAGTGGTGGTATCAGGGGTGTTGAGGCATCCCCGCATTTGCTTTGGGGTGTCCTTTGCAGCCGCACTGCCCGCGTTGCTCTACCTTTCATCTCCCTCCTAACCCTAACCCTAACCCTAACCCTAACCCTAACGCTAAGCATGAGTGTGAGGTCAGGCACAGCCTGAATCTGGGCGTACGAGCCCTGCTCATCTTCTGAATAAAGAAGAGGTGCTGGGAGGAGTGTTGAGGCATGCCCGCATTTGCTTTAGGGTGTCCTTTGCAGCCGCACTGCCTGGGTTGCTCTACCCTTCCTCTCCCTCCTAACCCTAACCCTAACCCTAAGCATGAGTGTGAGGTCAGGCAAGGCCTGAATCGGTGCGAAGGAGCCCTGTTCATCTTTTGAATCAGGAAGAGGTGGTGGCAGGAGTGTTGAGGCGTCCCCGCATTTGCTTTGGGGTGTCCTTTGCAGCCGCACTGCCCGGGTTGCTCTACCCTTCCTCTCCCTCCTAACCCTAACCCTAACCCTAGCCGTGAGTGTGAGGTCAGGCACAGCCTTAATTGGTGCGAAGGAGCCCTGTTTGTGTTCTCCAGGAAGAAGAGGTGGTATCAGGAGTGTTGAGGCATCCCCGCATTTGCTTTGGGGTGTCCTTTGCAGCCGCACTGCCCGGGTTGCTCTACCCTTCCTCTCCCTCCTAACCCTAACCCTAACCCTAACCCTAACCCTAAGCGTGAGTGTGAGGTCAGGCGCAGCCTTGATCGGGGCGGACGAGCCCTGTTCATCTTCTGAATCAAGAAGAGGTGGTGGCAGGAGTGTTGAGGCATCCCCGCATTTGCTTTGGGGTGTCCTTTGCAGCCGCACTGCCCGGGTTGCTCTACCCTTCCTCTCCCTCCTAAGCCTAACCCTAACCCTAGCCGTGAGTGTGAGGTCAGGCATGGCCTTAATTGGTGCGAAGGAGCCCTGTTTGTGTTCTCCAGGAATAAGTGGTGGTTGTAGGGGTGTTGAGGCATCCCCGCATTTGCTTTGGGGTGTCCTTTGCAGCCACACTGCCCGGGTTGCTCTACCCTTCCTCTCCCTCCTAACCCTAACCCTAACCCTAACCCTAACCCTAACCCTAACCCTAAGCGTGAGTGTGAGGTTGGTCAGGGCCTTAACCGGGGCACAGAAGCCCTGTTCATCTTCTGAATCAAGAAGAGGTGGTGGCAGGAGTGTTGAGGCATCCCCGCGTTTGCTTTGGGGTGTCCTTTGCAGCCGCACTGCCCGGGTTGCTCTACCCTTCCTCTCCCTCCTAAGCCTAACCCTAACCCTAGCCGTGAGTGTGAGGTCAGGCATGGCCTTAATTGGTGCGAAGGAGCCCTGTTTGTGTTCTCCAGGAAGAAGTGGTGGTTGCAGGAGTGTTGAGGCATGCCCGCATTTGCTTTGGGGTGTCCTTTGCAGCCGCACTGCCCGGGTTGCTCTACCCTTCCTCTCCCTCCTAACCCTAACCCTAACCCTAACCGTAAGCGTAACCCTAAGCGTGAGTGTGAGGTCAGGCACGGTCTGAATCATTGCGAAGGAGCCCTGTTTGTCTTCTCCAGGAAGAAGTGGTGGTTGCTGGGGTGTTGAGGCATCCCCGCATTTGCTTTGGGGTGTCCTCTGCAGCCGCACTGCCCGGGTTGCTCTACCCTTCCTCTCCCTCCTAACCCTAACCCTAACGCTAAGCGTAACCCTAAGCGTGAGTGTGAGGTCAGGCGCAGCCTTAATCGGGGCGCACAAGCCCTGTTCATCTTCTGAATCAAGAAGAGGTGGTAGCAGGAGTGTTGAGGCGTCCCCGCATTTGCTTTGGGGTGTCCTTTGCAGCCTCACTGCCCGGGTTGCTCTACCCTTCCTCTCCCTCCTAAGCCTAACCCTAACCCTAGCCGTGAGTGTGAGGTCAGGCGCAGCCTGAATCGGGGCACAGGAGCCCTGTTTGTGTTCTCCAGGAAGAAGTGGTGGTATCAGGGGTGTTGAGGCATCCCCGCATTTGCTTTGGGGTGTCCTTTGCAGCCCCACTGCCCGGGTTGCTCTACCTTTCATCTCCCTCCTAACCCTAACCCTAACGCTAACCCTAACGCTAACCCTAACCCTAACCCTAAGCATGAGTGTGAGGTCAGGCACAGCCTGAATCGGGGCGCACGAGCCCTGCTCATCTTCTGAATCAAGAAGAGGTGCTGGGAGGAGTGTTGAGGCATCCCCGCATTTGCTTTGGGGTGTCCTTTGCAGCCACACTGCCCGGGTTGCTCTACCCTTCCTCTCCCTCCTAACCCTAAGCCTAAGCCTAACCCTAAGCGTAACCCTAAGCGTGAGTGTGAGGTCAGGCACAGCCTTGATCGGGGCGCACCAGCCCTGTTCATCTTCTGAATCAAGAAGAGGTGGTGGCAGGAGTGTTGAGGCGTTCCCGCATTTGCTTTGGGGTGTCCTTTGCAGCCACACTGCCCGGGTTGCTCTACCCTTCCTCTCCCTCCTAACCGTAACCCTAATCCTAACCGTAAGCGTAACCCTAAGCGTGAGTGTGAGGTCAGGCACGGCCTGAATCGGTGCGAAGGAGCCCTGTTTGTGTCCTCCAGAAAGAAGAGGTGGTGGCAGGGGTGTTGAGGCATCCCCGCATTTGCTTTGGGGTGTCCTTTGCAGCCGCACTGCCCGGGTTGCTCTACCCTTCCTCTCCCTCCTAACCCTAACCCTAACCGTAAGCGTGAGTGTGAGGTCGGTCACGGCCTGAATCGGTGCGAAGGAGCCCTGTTCATCTTTTGAATCAGGAAGAGGTGGTGGCAGGAGTGTGGAGGCATCCCTGCATTTGCTTTGGGGTGTCCTTTGCAGCCGCACTGCCCGGGTTGCTCTACCCTTCCTCTCCCTCCTAAGACTAACCCTAACCCTAGCCGTGAGTGTGAGGTCAGGCACGGCCTTAATAGGTGCAAAGGAGCCCTGTTTGTGTTCTCCAGGAAGAAGTGGTGGTTGCAGGGGTGTTGAGGCATCCGCGCATTTGCTTTGGGGTGTCCTTTGCAGCCGCACTGCCCGGGTTGCTCTACCCTTCCTCTCCCTCCTAACCTTAACCCTAAGCCTAACCCTAAGCGTAACCCTAAGCGTGAGTGTGAGGTCAGGCACAGCCTTGATCGGGGCGCACGAGCCCTGTTCATCTTCTGAATCAAGAAGAGGTGGTGGCAGGAGTGTTGAGGCGTTCCCGCATTTGCTTTGGGGTGTCCTTTGCAGCCGCACTGCCCGGGTTGCTCTACCCTTCCTCTCCCTCCTAACCCTAACCCTAACCCTAACCCTAACCCTAAGCGTGAGTGTGAGGTCAGGCGCAGCCTTAATCGGGGCGCACGAGCCCTGTTCATCTTCTGAATCAAGAAGAGGTGGTGGCAGGAGTGTTGAGGCGTCCCCGCATTTGCTTTGGGGTGTCCTTTGCAGCCGCACTGCCCGGGTTGCTCTACCCTTCCTCTCCCTCCTAAGCCTAACCCTAACCCTAGCCGTGAGTGTGAGGTCAGGCATGGCCTGAATCGGGGCGCACGAGCCCTGTTTGTGTTCTCCAGGAATAAGTGGTGGTTGTAGGGGTGTTGAGGCATCCCCGCATTTGCTTTGGGGTGTCCTTTGCAGCCGCACTGCCTGGGTTGCTCTACCCTTCCTCTCCCTCCTAACCCTAACCCTAACCCTAACCCTAACCCTAACCCTAACGCTAAGCGTGAGTGTGAGGTTGGTCAGGGCCTTAACCGGGGCCCAGGAGCCCTGTTCATCTTCTGAATCAAGAAGAGGTGGTGGCAGGAGTGTTGAGGCATCCCCGCATTTGCTTTGGGGTGTCCTTTTCAGCCGCACTGTCCGGGTTGCTCTACCCTTCCTCTCCCTCCTAAGCCTAACCCTAAGCGTAACCCTAAGCGTGAGTGTGAGGTCAGGCACAGCCTGAATCTGAGCGCACGAGCCCTGCTCATCTTCTGAATAAAGAAGAGGTGGTGGCAGGAGTGTTGAGGCATCCCCGCATTTGCTTTAGGGTGTCCTTTGCAGCCGCACTGCCCGGGTTGCTCTACCCTTCCTCTCCCTCCTAACCCTAACCCTAACCCTAAGCATGAGTGTGAGGTCAGGCACGGCCTGAATCGGTGCGAAGGAGCCCTGTTCATCTTTTGAATCAGGAAGAGGTGGTGGCAGGAGTGTTGAGGCGTCCCCGCATTTGCTTTGGGGTGTCCTTTGCAGCCGCACTGCCCGGGTTGCTCTACCCTTCCTCTCCCTCCTAACCCTAACCCTAACCCTAGCCGTGAGTGTGAGGTCAGGCACGGCCTGAATCGGTGCGAAGGAGCCCTGTTTGTGTTCTCCAGGAAGAAGTGGTGGTATCAGGGGTGTTGAGGCATCCCCGCATTTGCTTTGGGGTGTCCTTTGCAGCCGCACTGCCCGGGTTGCTCTACCCTTCCTCTCCCTCCTAACCCTAACCCTAACCCTAGCCGTGAGTGTGAGGTCAGGCATGGCCTGAATCGGGGCGCACGAGCCCTGTTTGTGTTCTCCAGGAATAAGTGGTGGTTGTAGGGGTGTTGAGGCATCCCCGCATTTGCTTTGGGGTGTCCTTTGCAGCCGCACTGCCCGGGTTGCTCTACCCTTCCTCTCCCTCCTAACCCTAACCCTAACCCTAACCCTAACCCTAACCCTAAGCGTGAGTGTGAGGTTGGTCAGGGCCTTAACCGGGGCACAGGAGCCCTGTTCATCTTCTGAATCAAGAAGAGGTGGTGGCAGGAGTGTTGAGGCATCCCCGCGTTTGCTTTGGGGTGTCCTTTGCAGCCGCACTGCCCGAGTTGCTCTACCCTTCCTCTCCCTCCTAACCCTAACCCTAACCGTAAGCGTAACCCTAAGCGTGAGTGTGAGGTCAGGCACGGCCTGAATCGGTGCGAAGGAGCCCTGTTTGTGTCCTCCAGAAAGAAGAGGTGGTGGCAGGGGTGTTGAGGCATCCCCGCATTTGCTTTGGGGTGTCCTTTGCAGCCGCACTGCCCGGGTTGCTCTACCCTTCCTCTCCCTCCTAACCCTAACCCTAACCCTAAGCCTAACCCTAACCCTAAGCGTGAGTGTGAGGTCAGGCACAACCTATATCGGGGCGCACGAGCCCTGTTCATCTTCTGAATCAAGAAGAGGTGGTGGCAGGAGTGTTGAGGCGTCCCCGCATTTGCTTTGGGGTGTCCTTTGCAGCCGCACTGCCCGGGTTGCTCTACCCTTCCTCTCCCTCCTAACCCTAACCCTAACCCTAGCCGTGAGTGTGAGGTCAGGCACGGCCTGAATCGGTGCGAAGGAGCCCTGTTTGTGTTCTCCAGGAAGAAGTGGTGGTGGCAGGGGTGTTGAGGCGTTCCCGCATTTGCTTTGGGGTGTCCTTTGCAGCCGCACTGCCCGCGTTGCTCTACCTTTCATCTCCCTCCTAACCCTAACCCTAACCCTAACCCTAACCCTAACCCTAACCCTAAGCATGAGTGTGAGGTCAGGCACAGCCTGAATCTGGGCGCACGAGCCCTGCTCATCTTCTGAATAAAGAAGAGGTGCTGGGAGGAGTGTTGAGGCATGCCCGCATTTGCTTTAGGGTGTCCTTTGCAGCCGCACTGCCTGGGTTGCTCTACCCTTCCTCTCCCTCCTAACCCTAACCCTAACCCTAAGCATGAGTGTGAGGTCAGGCAAGGCCTGAATCGGTGCGAAGGAGCCCTGTTCATCTTTTGAATCAGGAAGAGGTGGTGGCAGGAGTGTTGAGGCGTCCCCGCCTTTTCTTTGGGGTGTCCTTTGCAGCCGCACTGCCCGGGTTGCTCTACCCTTCCTCTCCCTCCTAACCCTAACCCTAACCCTAGCCGTGAGTGTGAGGTCAGGCACAGCCTTAATTGGTGCGAAGGAGCCCTGTTTGTGTTCTCCAGGAAGAAGAGGTGGTATCAGGGGTGTTGAGGCATCCCCGCATTTGCTTTGCGGTATCCTCTGCAGCCGCACTGCCCGGGTTGCTCTACCCTTCCTCTCCCTCCAAACCCTAACCCTAACCCTAACCCTAACCCTAAGCGTGAGTGTGAGGTCAGGCGCAGCCTTGATCGGGGCGGACGAGCCCTGTTCATCTTCTGAATCAAGAAGAGGTGGTGGCAGGAGTGTTGAGGCATCCCCGCATTTGCTTTGGGGTGTCCTTTGCAGCCGCACTGCCCGGGTTGCTCTACCCTTCCTCTCCCTCCTAAGCCTAACCCTAACCCTAAGTGTCAGTGTGAGGTCAGGCATGGCCTGAATCGGTGCGAAGGAGCCCTGTTTGTGTTCTCCAGGAAGAAGAGGTGGTATCAGGGGTGTTGAGGCATCCCCGCATTTGCTTTGGGGTGTCCTTTGCAGCCACACTGCCCGGGTTGCTCTACCCTTCCTCTCCCTCCTAACCCTAACCCTAACCCTAACCCTAACCCTAACCCTAACCCTAAGCGTGAGTGTGAGTTTGGTCAGGGCCTTAACCGGGGCACAGAAGCCCTGTTCATCTTCTGAATCAAGAAGAGGTGGTGGCAGGAGTGTTGAGGCATCCCCGCGTTTGCTTTGGGGTGTCCTTTGCAGCCGCACTGCCCGGGTTGCTCTACCCTTCCTCTCCCTCCTAAGCCTAACCCTAACCCTAGCCGTGAGTGTGAGGTCAGGCATGGCCTTAATTGGTGCGAAGGAGCCCTGTTTGTGTTCTCCAGGAAGAAGTGGTGGTTGCAGGAGTGTTGAGGCATCCCCGCATTTGCTTTGGGGTGTCCTTTGCAGCCGCACTGCCCGGGTTGCTCTACCCTTCCTCTCCCTCCTAACCCTAACCCTAATCCTAACCCTAACCCTAAGCGTGAGTGTGAGGTCAGGCGCAGCCTGAATCGGGGCGCACGAGCCCTGTTCATCTTCTGAATCAAGAAGAGGTGGTGGCAGGAGTGTTGAGGCGTTCCCGCATTTGCTTTGGGGTGTCCTTTGCAGCCACACTGCCCGGGTTGCTCTACCCTTCCTCTCCCTCCTAACCCTAACCCTAACCCTAACCGTAAGCGTAACCCTAAGCGTGAGTGTGAGGTCAGGCACGGTCTGAATCATTGCGAAGGAGCCCTGTTTGTCTTCTCCAGGAAGAAGTGGTGGTTGCTGGGGTGTTGAGGCATCCCCGCATTTGCTTTGGGGTGTCCTCTGCAGCCGCACTGCCCGGGTTGCTCTACCCTTCCTCTCCCTCCTAACCCTAACCCTAACGCTAAGCGTAACCCTAAGCGTGAGTGTGAGGTCAGGCGCAGCCTTAATCGGGGCGCACAAGCCCTGTTCATCTTCTGAATCAAGAAGAGGTGGTAGCAGGAGTGTTGAGGCGTTCCCGAATTTGCTTTGGGGTGTCCTTTGCAGCCGCACTGCCCGGGTTGCTCTACCCTTCCTCTCCCTCCTAAGCCTAACCCTAACCCTAGCCGTGAGTGTGAGGTCAGGCGCAGCCTGAATCGGGGCACAGGAGCCCTGTTTGTGTTCTCCAGGAAGAAGTGGTGGTATCAGGGGTGTTGAGGCATCCCCACATTTGCTTTGGGGTGTCCTTTGCAGCCCCACTGCCCGGGTTGCTCTACCTTTCATCTCCCTCCTAACCCTAACGCTAACCCTAACGCTAACCCTAACCCTAACCCTAACCCTAACCCTAAGCATGAGTGTGAGGTCAGGCACAGCCTGAATCGGGGCGCACGAGCCCTGCTCATCTTCTGAATCAAGAAGAGGTGCTGGGAGGAGTGTTGAGGCATCCCCGCATTTGCTTTGGGGTGTCCTTTGCAGCCGCACTGCCCGGGTTGCTCTACCCTTCCTCTCCCTCCTAACCCTAACCCTAACCCTAACCGTAAGCGTAACCCTAAGCGTGAGTGTGAGGTCAGGCACAGCCTTGATCGGGGCGCACCAGCCCTGTTCATCTTCTGAATCAAGAAGAGGTGGTGGCAGGAGTGTTGAGGCGTTCCCGCATTTGCTTTGGGGTGTCCTTTGCAGCCGCACTGCCCGGGTTGCTCTACCCTTCCTCTCCCTCCTAAGCCTAACCCTAACCCTAGCCGTGAGTGTGAGGTCAGGCATGGCCTTAATTGGTGCGAAGGAGCCCTGTTTGTGTTCTCCAGGAAGAAGTGGTGGTTGCAGGGGTGTTGAGGCATCCCCGCATTTGCTTTGGGGTGTCCTTTTCAGCCGCACTGCCCGGGTTGCTCTACCTTTCCTCTCCCTCCTAACCCTAACCCTAACCCTAACCCTAACCCTAAGCATGAGTGTGATGTCAGGCACAGCCTGAATCTGAGCGCACGAGCCCTGCTCATCTTCTGAATAAAGAAGAGGTGGTGGCAGGAGTGTTGAGGCATCCCCGCATTTGCTTTAGGGTGTCCTTTGCAGCCGCACTGCCCGGGTTGCTCTACCCTTCCTCTCCCTCCTAACCCTAACCCTAACCCTAAGCGTGAGTGTGAGGTCAGGCACGGCCTGAATCGGTGCGAAGGAGCCCTGTTCATCTTTTGAATCAGGAAGAGGTGGTGGCAGGAGTGTTGAGGCGTCCCCGCATTTGCTTTGGGGTGTCCTTTGCAGCCGCACTGCCCAGGTTGCTCTACCCTTCCTCTCCCTCCTAAGCCTAACCCTAACCCTAGCCGTGAGTGTGAGGTCAGGCACGGCCTTAATTGGTGCGAAGGAGCCCTGTTTGTGTTCTCCAGGAAGAAGAGGTGGTTGCAGGGGTGTTGAGGCATCCCCGCATTTGCTTTGGGGTGTCCTTTGCAGCCGCACTGCCTGGGTTGCTCTACCCTTCCTCTCCCTCCTAACCCTAACCCTAACCCTAAACGTAACCCTAAGCGTGAGTGTGAGGTCAGGCGCAGCCTTAATCGGGGCGCACGAGCCCTGTTCATCTTCTGAATCAAGAAGAGGTGGTTGTAGGGGTGTTGAGGCATCCCCACATTTGCTTTGGGGTGTCCTTTGCAGCCACACTGCCCGGGTTGCTCTACCCTTCCTCTCCCTCCTAACCCTAACCCTAACCCTAACCCTAACCCTAACCCTAAGCGTGAGTGTGAGGTTGGTCAGGGCCTTAACCGGGGCACAGGAGCCCTGTTCATCTTCTGAATCAAGAAGAGGTGGTGGCAGGAGTGTTGAGGCGTCCCCGCGTTTGCTTTGGGGTGTCCTTTGCAGCCGCACTGCCCGGGTTGCTCTACCCTTCCTCTCCCTCCTAACCCTAACCCTAACCCTAACCCTAAGCGTAACCCTAAGCGTGAGTGTGAGGTCAGGCACGGCCTGAATCGGTGCGAAGGAGCCCTGTTTGTGTTCTCCAGGAAGAAGAGGTGGTTGCAGGGGTGTTGAGGCATCCCCGCATTTGCTTTGGGGTGTCCTTTGCAGCCGCACTGCCCGGGTTGCTCTACCCTTCCTCTCCCTCCTAACCCTAACCCTAACCCTAAGCGTAACCCTAAGCGTGAGTGTGAGGTCAGGCGCATGCTTGATCGGGGCGCACGAGCCCTGTTCATCTTCTGAATCAAGAAGAGGTGGTAGCAGGAGTGTTGCGGCGTTCCCGCATTTGCTTTGGGGTGTCCTTTGCAGCCGCACTGCCCGGGTTGCTCTACCCTTCCTCTCCCTCCTAACCCTAACCCTAACCCTAGCCGTGAGTGTGAGGTCAGGCACGGCCTGAATCGGTGCGAAGGAGCCCTGTTTGTTTTCTCCAGGAAGAAGTGGTGGTTGCAGGGGTGTTGAGGCATCCCCGCATTTGCTTTGGGGTGTCCTTTGCAGCCGCACTGCCCGGGTTGCTCTACCCTTCCTCTCCCTCCTAAGCCTAACCCTAACCCTAGCCGTGAGTGTGAGGTCAGGCACGGCCTGAATCGGGGCGCACGAGCCCTGTTTGTGTTCTCCAGGAAGAAGAGGTGGTTGTAGGGGTGTTGAGGCATCCCCGCATTTGCTTTGGGGTGTCCTCTGCAGCCGCACTGCCCGGGTTGCTCTACCCTTCCTCTCCCTCCTAACCCTAACCCTAACCCTAACCCTAAGCGTAACCCTAAGCGTGAGTGTGAGGTCAGGCACAGCCTTGATCGGGGCGCACGAGCCCTGTTCATCTTCTGAATCAAGAAGAGGTGGTGGCAGGATTGTTGAGGCATCCCCGCATTTGCTTTGGGGTGTCCTTTGCAGCCGCACTGCCCGGGTTGCTCTACCCTTCCTCTCCCTCCTAACCCTAACCCTAACCCTAGCCGTGAGTGTGAGGTCAGGCACGGCCTGAATCGGTGCGAAGGAGCCCTGTTCATCTTTTGAATCAGGAAGAGGTGGTGGCAGGAGTGTTGAGGCGTCCCCGCATTTGCTTTGGGGTGTCCTTTGCAGCCGCACTGCCCGGGTTGCTCTACCCTTCCTCTCCCTCCTAAGCCTAACCCTAACCCTAGCCGTGAGTGTGAGGTCAGGCACGGCCTTAATTGGTGCGAAGGAGCCCTGTTTGTGTTCTCCAGGAAGAAGAGGTGGTTGCAGGGGTGTTGAGGCATCCCCGCATTTGCTTTGGGGTGTCCTTTGCAGCCGCACTGCCCGGGTTGCTCTACCCTTCCTCTCCCTCCTAACCCTAACCCTAACCCTAAACCTAACCCTAACCCTAACCCTAAGCGTGAGTGTGAGGTTGGTCAGGGCCTTAACCGGGGCACAGGAGCCCTGTTCATCTTCTGAATCAAGAAGAGGTGGTGGCAGGAGTGTTGAGGCATCCCCGCGTTTGCTTTGGGGTGTCCTTTGCAGCCGCACTGCCCGGGTTGCTCTACCCTTCCTCTCCCTCCTAAGCCTAACCCTAACCCTAACCATAACCCTAACCCTAAGTGTCAGTGTGAGGTCAGGCATGGCCTGAATCGGTGCGAAGGAGCCCTGTTTGTGTTCTCCAGGAAGAAGAGGTGGTATCAGGGGTGTTGAGGCATCCCCGCATTTGCTTTGGGGTGTCCTTTGCAGCCGCACTGCCCGGGTTGCTCTACCCTTCCTCTCCCTCCTAACCCTAACCCTAACCGTAAGCGTAACCCTAAGCGTGAGTGTGAGGTCAGGCACGGTCTTAATCATTGCGAAGGAGCCCTGTTTGTCTTCTCCAGGAAGAAGTGGTGGTTGCTGGGGTGTTGAGGCATCCCCGCATTTGCTTTGGGGTGTCCTCTGCAGCCGCACTGCCCAGGTTGCTCTACCCTTCCTCTACCTCCTAACCCTAACCCTAACGCTAAGCGTAACCCTAAGCGTGAGTGTGAGGTCAGGCGCAGCCTTGATCGGGGCGCACGAGCCCTGTTCATCTTCTGAATCAAGAAGAGGTGGTGGCAGGAGTGTTGAGGCGTCCCCGCATTTGCTTTGGGGTGTCCTTTGCAGCCGCACTGCCCGGGTTGCTCTACCCTTCCTCTCCCTCCTAAGCCTAACCCTAACCCTAAGAATGAGTGTGAGGTCAGGCACGGCCTGAATCGGTGCGAAGGAGCCCTGTTCATCTTTTGAATCAGGAAGAGGTGGTGGCAGGAGTGTTGAGGCGTCCCGGCATTTGCTTTGGGGTGTCCTTTGCAGCCGCACTGCCCGGGTTGCTCTACCCTTCCTCTCCCTCCTAAGCCTTACCCTAACCCTAGCCGTGAGTGTGAGGTCAGGCATGGCCTTAATTGGTGCGAAGAAGCCCTGTTTGTGTTCTCCAGGAATAAGTGGTTGTTGTAGGGGTGTTGAGGCATCCCCGCATTTGCTTTGGGGTGTCCTTTGCAGCCACACTGCCCGGGTTGCTCTACCCTTCCTCTCCCTCCTAACCCTAACCCTAACCCTAAGCCTAAGCCTAACCCTAACCCTAAGCGTGAGTGTGAGGTTGGTCAGGGCCTTAACCGGGGCCCAGGAGCCCTGTTCATCTTCTGAATCAAGAAGAGGTGGTGGCAGGAGTGTTGAGGCGTCCCCGCATTTGCTTTGGGGTGTCCTTTGCAGCCGCACTGCCCGGGTTGCTCTACCCTTCCTCTCCCTTCCTAACCCTAACCCTAACCCTAACCCTAAGCGTAACCCTAAGCGTGAGTGTGAGGTCAGGCACGGCCTGAATTGGTGCGAAGGAGCCCTGTTTGTCTTCTTCAGGAAGAAGTGGTGGTATCAGGGGTGTTGAGGCATCCCCGCATTTGCTTTGGGGTGTCCTTTGCAGCCGCACTGCCCGGGTTGCTCTACCCTTCCTCTCCCTCCTAACCCTAACCCTAACCCTAATTCTAAACCTAGCCTTGAGTGTGAGGTCAGGCGCAGCCTTAATCGGGGCGCACGAGCCCTGTTCATCTTCTGAATCAAGAAGAGGTGGTGGCAGGAGTGTTGAGGCGTCCCCACATTTGCTTTGGGGTGTCCTTTGCAGCCGCACTGCCCGGGTTGCTCTACCCTTCCTCTCCCTCCTAACCCTAACCCTAACCCTAGCCGTGAGTGTGAGGTCAGGCACGGCCTGAATCGATGCGAAGGAGCCCTGTTTGTGTTCTCCAGGAAGAAGAGGTGGTTGCAGGGGTGTTGAGGCATCCCCGCATTTGCTTTGGGGTGTCCTTTGCAGCCGCACTGCCCAGGTTGCTCTACCCTTCCTCTCCCTCCTAACCCTAACCCTAACCCTAACCCTAACCCTAAGGGTAACCCTAAGCGTGAGTGTGAGGTCAGGCACAGCCTGAATCGGTGCGAAGGAGCCCTGTTTGTCTTCTCCAGGAAGAAGTGGTGGTATCAGGGGTGTTGAGGCATCCCCGCATTTGCTTTGGGGTGTCCTTTGCAGCCGCACTGCCCGGGTTGCTCTACCCTTCCTCTCCCTCCTAACCCTAACCCTAACCCTAACCCGCAGCCTGACACTGATCTCAGGTACGGCCCAAACCAGAGCACACGAGCCCTGTTTGTCTTGTGAATTAGGAAGTGGTGGTGGCAGGGGTGTTGAGGTAGCCCCATATTTGCTTTGGGGTGTCCTTTGCAGCCGCACTGCCCGGGTTGCTCTACCCTTCCTCTCCCTCCTAACCCTAACCCTAACCCGCAGCCTGACACTGATCTCTGGTACGGACCAAACCAGAGCACACGTGCCCTGTTTGTCTTGTGAATTAGGAAGTGGTGGTGGCAGGGGTGTTGAGGTAGCCCCATATTTGCTTTGGGGTGTCCTTTGCAGCCGCACTGCCCGGGTTGCTCTACCCTTCCTCTCCCTCCTAACCCTAACCCTAACCGTAAGCATGAGTGTGAGGTCAGGCACGGCCTGAATCGGGGCGCACGAGCCCTGTTCATCTTCTGAATCAAGAAGAGGTGGTTGCAGGGGTGTTGAGGCATCCCCGCATTTGCTTTGGGGTGTCCTTTGCAGCCGCACTGCCCAGGTTGCTCTACCCTTCCTCTCCCTCCAAACCCTAACCCTAACCCTAACCCTAACCCTAACCCTAAGCGTAATCCTAAGCGTGAGCGTGAGGTCGGTCACGGCCTGAATCGGTGCGAAGGAGCCCTGTTCCTGTTCTCCAGGAAGAAGTGGTGGTATCAGGCGTGTGGAGGCATCCCCGCATTTGCTTTGGGGTGTCCTCTGCAGCCGCACTGCCCGGGTTGCTCTACCCTTCCTCTCCCTCCTAACCCTAACCCTAACCCTAATTCTAAACCTAGCCGTGAGTGTGAGGTCAGGCGCAGCCTTGATCGGGGCGCACGAGCCCTGTTCATCTTCTGAATCAAGAAGAGGTGGTGGCAGGAGTGTTGAGGCGTTCCCGCATTTGCTTTGGGGTGTCCTTTGCAGCCGCACTGCCCGGGTTGCTCTACCCTTCCTCTCCCTCCTAACCCTAACCCTAACCCTGGCCGTGAGTGTGAGGTCAGGCACGGCCTGAATCGGTGCGAAGGAGCCCTGTTTGTGTTCTCCAGGAAGAAGTGGTGGTATCAGGGGTGTTGAGGCATCCCCGCATTTGCTTTGGGGTGTCCTTTGCAGCCGCACTGCCCGGGTTGCTCTACCCTTCCTCTCCCTCCTAACCCTAACCCTAACCCTAACCCTAACCCTAACCCTAACCCTAAGCATGAGTGTGAGGTCAGGCACAGCCTGAATCGGGGCGCACGAGCCCTGTTCATCTTCTGAATCAAAAAGAGGTGGTGGCAGGAGTGTGGAGGCATCCACGCATTTGCTTTGGGGTGTCCTTTGCAGCCGCACTGCCCGGGTTGCTCTACCCTTCCTCTCCCTCCTAAGCCTAACCCTAACCCTAAGCGTGAGTGTGAGGTCAGGCACGTCCTGAATTGGGGCGCACGAGCCCTGTTCATCTTCTGAATCAAGAAGAGGTGGTATCAGGGGTGTTGAGGCATCCCCGCATTTGCTTTGGGGTGTCCTTTGCAGCCGCACTGCCCGGGTTGCTCTACCCTTCCTCTCCCTCCTAACCCTAACCCTAACCCTAACCCGCAGCCTGACACTGATCTCTGGTACGGCCCAAACCAGAGCACATGAGCCCTGTTTGTCTTGTGAATTAGGAAGTGGTGGTGGCAGGGGTGTTGAGGTAGCCCCATATTTGCTTTGGGGTGTCCTTTGCAGCCGCACTGCCCGGGTTGCTCTACCCTTCCTCTCCCTCCTAACCCTAACCCTAACCCTAACCCGCAGCCTGACACTGATCTCTGGTACGGACCAAACCAGAGCACACGAGCCCTGTTTGTCTTGTGAATTAGGAAGTGGTGGTGGCAGGGGTGTTGAGGTAGCCCCATATTTGCTTTGGGGTGTCCTTTGCAGCCGCACTGCCCGGGTTGCTCTACCCTTCCTCTCCCTCCTAACCCTAACCCTAACCGTAAGCATGAGTGTGAGGTCAGGCACGGCCTGAATCGGGGCGCACGAGCCCTGTTCATCTTCTGAATCAAGAAGAGGTGGTTGCAGGGGTGTTGAGGCATCCCCGCATTTGCTTTGGGGTGTCCTTTGCAGCCGCACTGCCCGGGTTGCTCTACCCTTCCTCTCCCTTCTAACCCTAACGCTAACCCTAACCCTAAGCGTAATCCTAAGCGTGAGCGTGAGGTCGGTCACGGCCTGAATCGGTGCGAAGGAGCCCTGTTCCTGTTCTCCAGGAAGAAGTGGTGGTATCAGGGGTGTGGAGGCATCCCCGCATTTGCTTTGGGGTGTCCTCTGCAGCCGCACTGCCCGGGTTGCTCTACCCTTCCTCTCCCTCCTAACCCTAACCCTAACCCTAATTCTAAACCTAGCCGTGAGTGTGAGGTCAGGCGCAGCCTTGATCGGGGCGCACGAGCCCTGTTCATCTTCTGAATCAAGAAGAGGTGGTTGCAGGAGTGTTGAGGCGTCCCCGCATTTGCTTTGGGGTGTCCTTTGCAGCCGCTCTGCCCGGGTTGCTCTACCCTTCCTCTCCCTCCTAACCCTAAGCCTAACCCTAGCCGTGAGTGTGAGGTCAGGCATGGCCTTAATTGGTGCGAAGGAGCCCTGTTTGTGTTCTCCAGGAAGAAGTGGTGGTATCAGGGGTGTGGAGGCATCCCCGCATTTGCTTTGGGGTGTCCTTTGCAGCCGCACTGCCCGGGTTGCTCTACCCTTCCTCTCCCTCCCAACCCTAACCCTAACCCTAGCCGTGAGTGTGAGGTCAGGCACGGCCTTAATTGGTGCGAAGGAGCCCTGTTTGTGTTCTCCAGGAAGAAGTGGTGGTATCAGGGGTGTTGAGGCATCCCCGCCTTTGCTTTGGGGTGTCCTTTGCAGCCGCACTGCCCGGGTTGCTCTACCCTTCCTCTCCCTCCTAACCCTAACCCTAACCCTAACCCTAACCCTAACCCTAAACCTAAGCATGAGTGTGAGGTCAGGCACAGCCTGAATCGGGGCGCACGAGCCCTGTTCATCTTCTGAATCAAGAAGAGGTGGTGGCAGGGGTGTTGAGGCGTTCCCGCATTTTCTTTGGGGTGTCCTTTGCAGCCGCACTGCCCGGGTTGCTCTACCCTTCCTCTCCCTCCTAACCCTAACCCTAACCTTAAGCGTGAGTGTGAGGTCAGGCACGGCCTGAATCGGTGCGAAGGAGCCCTGTTCATCTTTTGAAGCAGGAAGAGGTGGTGGCAGGAGTGTGGAGGCATCCCCGCATTTGCTTTGGGGTGTCCTTTGCAGCCGCACTGCCCGGGTTGCTCTACCCTTCCTCTCCCTCCTAAGCCTAACCCTAACCCTAGCCGTGAGTGTGAGGTCAGGCACGGCCTTAATTGGTGCGAAGGAGCCCTGTTTGTGTTCTCCAGGAAGAAGTGGTGGTTGCAGGGGTGTTGAGGCATCCCCGCATTTGCTTTGGGGTGTCCTCTGCAGCCGCACTGCCCAGGTTGCTCTACCCTTCCTCTCCCTCCTAACCCTAACCCTAACGCTAAGCGTAACGCTAAGCGTGAGTGTGAGGTCAGGCGCAGCCTTAATCGGGGCACAGGAGCCCCGTTCATCTTCTGAATCAAGAAGAGGTGGTGGCAGGAGTGTTGAGGCGTCCCCGCATTTCCTTTGGGGTGTCCTTTGCAGCCTCACTGCCCGGGTTGCTCTACCCTTCCTCTCCCTCCTAACCCTAACCCTAACCCTAGCCGTGAGTGTGAGGTCAGGCACGGCCTGAATCGGGGCACAGGAGCCCTGTTTGTGTTCTCCAGGAAGAAGTGGTGGTATCAGGGGTGTTGAGGCATCCCCGCATTTGCTTTGGGGTGTCCTTTGCAGCCGCACTGCCCGGGTTGCTCTACCCTTCCTCTCCCTCCTAACCCTAACCCTAGCCCTAACCCTAAGCCTAACCCTAACGCTAAGCGTGAGTGTGAGGTTGGTCAGGGCCTTAACCGGGGCACAGGAGCCCTGTTCATCTTCTGAATCAAGAAGAGGTGGTGGCAGGAGTGTGGAGGCATCCCTGCATTTGCTTTGGGGTCTCCTTTGCAGCCGCACTGCCCGGGTTGCTCTACCCTTCCTCTCCCTCCTAACCCTAACCCTAACCCTAAGCGTGAGTGTGAGGTCAGGCACGGCCTGAATCGGTGCGAAGGAGCCCTGTTCATCTTTTGAATCAGGAAGAGGTGGTGGCAGGAGTGTGGAGGCATCCCCGCATTTGCTTTGGGGTGTCCTTTGCAGCCGCACTGCCCGGGTTGCTCTACCCTTCCTCTCCCTCCTAAGCCTAACCCTAACCCTAGCCGTGAGTGTGAGGTCAGGCACGGCCTTAATTGGTGCGAAGGAGCCCTGTTTGTGTTCTCCAGGAAGAAGTGGTGGTTGCAGGGGTGTTGAGGCATCCCCGCATTTGCTTTGGGGTGTCCTTTGCAGCCGCACTGCCCGGGTTGCTCTACCCTTCCTCTCCCTCCTAACCCTAACCCTAACCCTAACCCTAACCCTAAGCGTGAGTGTGAGGTCAGGCGCAGTCTTAATCGGGGCACACGAGCCCCGTTCATCTTCTGAATCAAGAAGAGGTGGTGGCAGGAGTGTTGAGGCGTCCCCGCATTTGCTTTGGGGTGTCCTTTGCAGCCGCACTGCCCGGGTTGCTCTACCCTTCCTCTCCCTCCTAAGCCTAACCCTAACCCTAGCCGTGAGTGTGAGGTCAGGCACGGCCTTAATTGGTGCGAAGGAGCCCTGTTTGTGTTCCCCAGGAATAAGTGGTGGTTGTAGGGGTGTTGAGGCATCCCCGCATTTGCTTTGGGGTGTCCTTTGCAGCCACACTGCCCGGGTTGCTCTACCCTTCCTCTCCCTCCTAACCCTAACCCTAACCCTAAGCCTAAGCCTAACCCTAACCCTAAGCGTGAGTGTGAGGTTGGTGAGGGCCTTAACCGGGGCACAGGAGCCCTGTTCATCTTCTGAATCAAGAAGAGGTGGTGGCAGGAGTGTTGAGGCATCCCCGCGTTTGCTTTGGGGTGTCCTTTGCAGCCGCACTGCCCGGGTTGCTCTACCCTTCCTCTCCCTCCTAACCCTAACCCTAACCCTGGCCGTGAGTGTGAGGTCAGGCACAGCCTGAATCGGTGCGAAGGAGCCCTGTTTGTGTTCTCCAGGAAGAAGTGGTGGTATCAGGGGTGTTGAGGCATCCCCGCATTTGCTTTGGGGTGTCCTTTGCAGCCGCACTGCCCGGGTTGCTCTACCCTTCCTCTCCCTCCTAACCCTAACCCTAACCCTAACCCTAACCCTAACCCTAACCCTAAGCATGAGTGTGAGGTCAGGCACAGCCTGAATCGGGGCGCACGAGCCCTGTTCATCTTCTGAATCAAAAAGAGGTGGTGGCAGGAGTGTGGAGGCATCCACGCATTTGCTTTGGGGTGTCCTTTGCAGCCGCACTGCCCGGGTTGCTCTACCCTTCCTCTCCCTCCTAAGCCTAACCCTAACCCTAAGCGTGAGTGTGAGGTCAGGCACGTCCTGAATTGGGGCGCACGAGCCCTGTTCATCTTCTGAATCCAGAAGGGGTGGTGGCAGGGGTGTTGAGGCATCCCCGCATTTGCTTTGGGGTGTCCTTTGCAGCCGCACTGCCCGGGTTGCTCTACCCTTCCTCTCCCTCCTAACCCTAACCCTAACCCTAACCCGCAGCCTGACACTGATCTCTGGTACGGCCCAAACCAGAGCACATGAGCCCTGTTTGTCTTGTGAATTAGGAAGTGGTGGTGGCAGGGGTGTTGAGGTAGCCCCATATTTGCTTTGGGGTGTCCTTTGCAGCCGCACTGCCCGGGTTGCTCTACCCTTCCTCTCCCTCCTAACCCTAACCCTAACCCTAACCCGCAGCCTGACACTGATCTCTGGTACGGACCAAACCAGAGCACACGAGCCCTGTTTGTCTTGTGAATTAGGAAGTGGTGGTGGCAGGGGTGTTGAGGTAGCCCCATATTTGCTTTGGGGTGTCCTTTGCAGCCGCACTGCCCGGGTTGCTCTACCCTTCCTCTCCCTCCTAACCCTAACCCTAACCGTAAGCATGAGTGTGAGGTCAGGCACGGCCTGAATCGGGGCGCACGAGCCCTGTTCATCTTCTGAATCAAGAAGAGGTGGTTGCAGGGGTGTTGAGGCATCCCCGCATTTGCTTTGGGGTGTCCTTTGCAGCCGCACTGCCCGGGTTGCTCTACCCTTCCTCTCCCTTCTAACCCTAACCCTAACCCTAACCCTAAGCGTAATCCTAAGCGTGAGCGTGAGGTCGGTCACGGCCTGAATCGGTGCGAAGGAGCCCTGTTCCTGTTCTCCAGGAAGAAGTGGTGGTATCAGGGGTGTGGAGGCATCCCCGCATTTGCTTTGGGGTGTCCTCTGCAGCCGCACTGCCCGGGTTGCTCTACCCTTCCTCTCCCTCCTAACCCTAACCCTAACCCTAATTCTAAACCTAGCCGTGAGTGTGAGGTCAGGCGCAGCCTTGATCGGGGCGCACGAGCCCTGTTCATCTTCTGAATCAAGAAGAGGTGGTTGCAGGAGTGTTGAGGCGTCCCCGCATTTGCTTTGGGGTGTCCTTTGCAGCCGCTCTGCCCGGGTTGCTCTACCCTTCCTCTCCCTCCTAACCCTAAGCCTAACCCTAGCCGTGAGTGTGAGGTCAGGCATGGCCTTAATTGGTGCGAAGGAGCCCTGTTTGTGTTCTCCAGGAAGAAGTGGTGGTATCAGGGGTGTGGAGGCATCCCCGCATTTGCTTTGGGGTGTCCTTTGCAGCCGCACTGCCCGGGTTGCTCTACCCTTCCTCTCCCTCCCAACCCTAACCCTAACCCTAGCCGTGAGTGTGAGGTCAGGCACGGCCTGAATCGGTGCGAAGGAGCCCTGTTTGTGTTCTCCAGGAAGAAGTGGTGGTATCAGGGGTGTTGAGGCATCCCCGCCTTTGCTTTGGGGTGTCCTTTGCAGCCGCACTGCCCGGGTTGCTCTACCCTTCCTCTCCCTCCTAACCCTAACCCTAACCCTAACCCTAACCCTAACCCTAAACCTAAGCATGAGTGTGAGGTCAGGCACAGCCTGAATCGGGGCGCACGAGCCCTGTTCATCTTCTGAATCAAGAAGAGGTGGTGGCAGGGGTGTTGAGGCGTTCCCGCATTTGCTTTGGGGTGTCCTTTGCAGCCGCACTGCCCGGGTTGCTCTACCCTTCCTCTCCCTCCTAACCCTAACCCTAACCTTAAGCGTGAGTGTGAGGTCAGGCACGGCCTGAATCGGTGCGAAGGAGCCCTGTTCATCTTTTGAAGCAGGAAGAGGTGGTGGCAGGAGTGTGGAGGCATCCCCGCATTTGCTTTGGGGTGTCCTTTGCAGCCGCACTGCCCGGGTTGCTCTACCCTTCCTCTCCCTCCTAAGCCTAACCCTAACCCTAGCCGTGAGTGTGAGGTCAGGCACGGCCTTAATTGGTGCGAAGGAGCCCTGTTTGTGTTCTCCAGGAAGAAGTGGTGGTTGCAGGGGTGTTGAGGCATCCCCGCATTTGCTTTGGGGTGTCCTCTGCAGCCGCACTGCCCAGGTTGCTCTACCCTTCCTCTCCCTCCTAACCCTAACCCTAACGCTAAGCGTAACGCTAAGCGTGAGTGTGAGGTCAGGCGCAGCCTTAATCGGGGCACAGGAGCCCCGTTCATCTTCTGAATCAAGAAGAGGTGGTGGCAGGAGTGTTGAGGCGTCCCCGCATTTCCTTTGGGGTGTCCTTTGCAGCCTCACTGCCCGGGTTGCTCTACCCTTCCTCTCCCTCCTAAGCCTAACCCTAACCCTAGCCGTGAGTGTGAGGTCAGGCACGGCCTGAATCGGGGCACAGGAGCCCTGTTTGTGTTCTCCAGGAAGAAGTGGTGGTATCAGGGGTGTTGAGGCATCCCCGCATTTGCTTTGGGGTGTCCTTTGCAGCCGCACTGCCCGGGTTGCTCTACCCTTCCTCTCCCTCCTAACCCTAACCCTAGCCCTAACCCTAAGCCTAACCCTAACGCTAAGCGTGAGTGTGAGGTTGGTCAGGGCCTTAACCGGGGCACAGGAGCCCTGTTCATCTTCTGAATCAAGAAGAGGTGGTGGCAGGAGTGTGGAGGCATCCCTGCATTTGCTTTGGGGTCTCCTTTGCAGCCGCACTGCCCGGGTTGCTCTACCCTTCCTCTCCCTCCTAAGCCTAACCCTAACCCTAAGCGTGAGTGTGAGGTCAGGCACGGCCTGAATCGGTGCGAAGGAGCCCTGTTCATCTTTTGAATCAGGAAGAGGTGGTGGCAGGAGTGTGGAGGCATCCCCGCATTTGCTTTGGGGTGTCCTTTGCAGCCGCACTGCCCGGGTTGCTCTACCCTTCCTCTCCCTCCTAAGCCTAACCCTAACCCTAGCCGTGAGTGTGAGGTCAGGCACGGCCTTAATTGGTGCGAAGGAGCCCTGTTTGTGTTCTCCAGGAAGAAGTGGTGGTTGCAGGGGTGTTGAGGCATCCCCGCATTTGCTTTGGGGTGTCCTTTGCAGCCGCACTGCCCGGGTTGCTCTACCCTTCCTCTCCCTCCTAACCCTAACCCTAACCCTAACCCTAACCCTAAGCGTGAGTGTGAGGTCAGGCGCAGTCTTAATCGGGGCACACGAGCCCCGTTCATCTTCTGAATCAAGAAGAGGTGGTGGCAGGAGTGTTGAGGCGTCCCCGCATTTGCTTTGGGGTGTCCTTTGCAGCCGCACTGCCCGGGTTGCTCTACCCTTCCTCTCCCTCCTAAGCCTAACCCTAACCCTAGCCGTGAGTGTGAGGTCAGGCACGGCCTTAATTGGTGCGAAGGAGCCCTGTTTGTGTTCCCCAGGAATAAGTGGTGGTTGTAGGGGTGTTGAGGCATCCCCGCATTTGCTTTGGGGTGTCCTTTGCAGCCACACTGCCCGGGTTGCTCTACCCTTCCTCTCCCTCCTAACCCTAACCCTAAACCTAACCCTAACCCTAACCCTAACGCTAAGCGTGAGTGTGAGGTTGGTCAGGGCCTTAACCGGGGCACAGGAGCCCTGTTCATCTTCTGAATCAAGAAGAGGTGGTGGCAGGAGTGTTGAGGCATCCCCGCGTTTGCTTTGGGGTGTCCTTTGCAGCCGCACTGCCCGGGTTGCTCTACCCTTCCTCTCCCTCCTAACCCTAACCCTAACCCTAAGCGTAACCCTAAGCGTGAGTGTGAGGTCAGGCACAGCCTGAATCGGTGCGAAGGAGCCCTGTTTGTGTTCTCCAGGAAGAAGTGGTGGTATCAGGGGTGTTGAGGCATCCCCGCATTTGCTTTGGGGTGTCCTCTGCAGCCGCACTGCCTGGGTTGCTCTACCCTTCCTCTCCCTCCTAACCCTAACCCTAACCCTAAGCGTAACCCTAAGCGTGAGTGTGAGGTCAGGCGCAGCCTTAATCGGGGCGCACGAGCCCTGTTCATCTTCTGAATCAAGAAGAGGTGGTGGCAGGAGTGTTGAGGCGTTCCCGCATTTGCTTTGGGGTGTCCTTTGCAGCCGCACTGCCCGGGTTGCTCTACCCTTCCTCTCCCTCCTAACCCTAAGCCTAACCCTAGCCGTGAGTGTGAGGTCAGGCACGGCCTGCATCGGTGCGAAGGAGCCTTGTTTGTGTACTCCAGGAAGAAGAGGTGGTATAAGGGGTGTTGAGGCATCCCCGCATTTGCTTTGGGGTGTCCTTTGCAGCCGCACTGCCCGGGTTGCTCTACCTTTCATCTCCCTCCTAACCCTAACCCTAACCCTAACCCTAACCATAAGCATGAGTGTGAGGTCAGGCACGGCCTGAATCGGGGCGCACGAGCCCTGTTCATCTTCTGAATCAAGAAGAGGTGGTGGCAGGAGTGTTGAGGCATCCCCGCATTTGCTTTGGGGTGTCCTTTGCAGCCGCACTGCCCGGGTTGCTCTACCCTTCCTCTCCCTCCTAACCCTAACCCTAACCCTAACCCGCAGCCTGACACTGATCTCTGGTACGGACCAAACCAGTGCACACGAGCCCTGTTTGTCTTGTGAATTAGGAAGTGGTGGTGGCAGGGGTGTTGAGGTAGCCCCATATTTGCTTTGGGGTGTCCTTTGCAGCCGCACTGCCCGGGTTGCTCTACCCTTCCTCTCCCTCCTAACCCTAACCCTAACCGTAAGCATGAGTGTGAGGTCAGGCACGGCCTGAATCGGGGCGCACGAGCCCTGTTCATCTTCTGAATCAAGAAGAGGTGGTTGCAGGGGTGTTGAGGCATCCCCGCATTTGCTTTGGGGTGTCCTTTGCAGCCGCACTGCCCGGGTTGCTCTACCTTCCTCTCCCTTCTAACCCTAACCCTAACCCTAATTCTAAACCTAGCCGTGAGTGTGAGGTCAGGCGCAGCCTTGATCGGGGCGCACGAGCCCTGTTCATCTTCTGAATCAAGAAGAGGTGGTTGCAGGAGTGTTGAGGCGTCCCCGCATTTCCTTTGGGGTGTCCTTTGCAGCCGCTCTGCCCGGGTTGCTCTACCCTTCCTCTCCCTCCTAACCCTAAGCCTAACCCTAGCCGTGAGTGTGAGGTCAGGCATGGCCTTAATTGGTGCGAAGGAGCCCTGTTTGTGTTCTCCAGGAAGAAGTCGTGCTGGCAGGGGTGTTGAGGCGTCCCCGCATTTGCTTTGGGGTGTCCTTTGCAGCCGCACTGCCCGGGTTGCTCTACCCTTCCTCTCCCTCCTAACCCTAACCCTAACCCTAACCCTAACCCTAACCCTAACCCTAAGCATGAGTGTGAGGTCAGGCACAGCCTGAATCGGGGCGCACGAGCCCTGTTCATCTTCTGAATCAAGAAGAGGTGGTGGCAGGAGTGTTGAGGCGTTCCCGCATTTGCTTTGGGGTGTCCTTTGCAGCCGCACTGCCCGGGTTGCTCTACCCTTCCTCTCCCTCCTAACCCTAACCCTAACCCTAAGCGTGAGTGTGAGGTCAGGCACGGCCTGAATCGGTGCGAAGGAGCCCTGTTCATCTTTTGAATCAGGAAGAGGTGGTGGCAGGAGTGTTGAGGCATCCCCGCATTTGCTTTGGGGTGTCCTTTGCAGCCGCACTGCCCGGGTTGCTCTACCCTTCCTCTCCCTCCTAAGCCTAACCCTAACCCTAGCCGTGAGTGTGAGGTCAGGCACGGCCTTAATTGGTGCGAAGGAGCCCTGTTTGTGTTCTCCAGGAAGAAGTGGTGGTTGCAGGGGTGTTGAGGCATCCCCGCATTTGCTTTGGGGTGTCCTCTGCAGCCGCACTGCCCAGGTTGCTCTACCCTTCCTCTCCCTCCTAACCCTAACCCTAACGCTAAGCGTAACGCTAAGCGTGAGTGTGAGGTCAGGCGCAGCCTTAATCGGGGCACACGAGCCCCGTTCATCTTCTGAATCAAGAAGAGGTGGTGGCAGGAGTGTTGAGGCGTCCCCGCATTTCCTTTGGGGTGTCCTTTGCATCCTCACTGCCCGGGTTGCTCTACCCTTCCTCTCCCTCCTAACCCTAACCCTAACCCTAGCCGTGAGTGTGAGGTCAGGCACGGCCTGAATCGGTGCGAAGGAGCCCTGTTTGTGTTCTCCAGGAAGAAGTGGTGGTATCAGGGGTGTTGAGGCATCCCCGCATTTGCTTTGGGGTGTCCTTTGCAGCCGCACTGCCCGGGTTGCTCTACCCTTCCTCTCCCTCCTAACCCTAACCCTAGCCCTAACCCTAAGCCTAACCCTAACGCTAAGCGTGAGTGTGAGGTTGGTCAGGGCCTTAACCGGGGCACAGGAGCCCTGTTCATCTTCTGAATCAAGAAGAGGTGGTGGCAGGAGTGTGGAGGCATCCCTGCATTTGCTTTGGGGTCTCCTTTGCAGCCGCACTGCCCGGGTTGCTCTACCCTTCCTCTCCCTCCTAACCCTAACCCTAACCCTAAGCGTGAGTGTGAGGTCAGGCACGGCCTGAATCGGTGCGAAGGAGCCCTGTTCATCTTTTGAATCAGGAAGAGGTGGTGGCAGGAGTGTGGAGGCATCCCCGCATTTGCTTTGGGGTGTCCTTTGCAGCCGCACTGCCCGGGTTGCTCTACCCTTCCTCTCCCTCCTAAGCCTAACCCTAACCCTAGCCGTGAGTGTGAGGTCAGGCACGGCCTTAATTGGTGCGAAGGAGCCCTGTTTGTGTTCTCCAGGAAGAAGTGGTGGTTGCAGGGGTGTTGAGGCATCCTCGCATTTGCTTTGGGGTGTCCTTTGCAGCCGCACTGCCCGGGTTGCTCTACCCTTCCTCTCCCTCCTAACCCTAACCCTAACCCTAACCCTAACCCTAAGCGTGAGTGTGAGGTCAGGCGCAGTCTTAATCGGGGCACACGAGCCCCGTTCATCTTCTGAATCAAGAAGAGGTGGTGGCAGGAGTGTTGAGGCGTCCCCGCATTTGCTTTGGGGTGTCCTTTGCAGCCGCACTGCCCGGGTTGCTCTACCCTTCCTCTCCCTCCTAAGCCTAACCCTAACCCTAGCCGTGAGTGTGAGGTCAGGCACGGCCTTAATTGGTGCGAAGGAGCCCTGTTTGTGTTCCCCAGGAATAAGTGGTGGTTGTAGGGGTGTTGAGGCATCCCCGCATTTGCTTTGGGGTGTCCTTTGCAGCCACACTGCCCGGGTTGCTCTACCCTTCCTCTCCCTCCTAACCCTAACCCTAAACCTAACCCTAACCCTAACCCTAACGCTAAGCGTGAGTGTGAGGTTGGTCAGGGCCTTAACCGGGGCACAGGAGCCCTGTTCATCTTCTGAATCAAGAAGAGGTGGTGGCAGGAGTGTTGAGGCATCCCCGCGTTTGCTTTGGGGTGTCCTTTGCAGCCGCACTGCCCGGGTTGCTCTACCCTTCCTCTCCCTCCTAACCCTAACCCTAACCCTAAGCGTAACCCTAAGCGTGAGTGTGAGGTCAGGCACAGCCTGAATCGGTGCGAAGGAGCCCTGTTTGTGTTCTCCAGGAAGAAGTGGTGGTATCAGGGGTGTTGAGGCATCCCCGCATTTGCTTTGGGGTGTCCTCTGCAGCCGCACTGCCTGGGTTGCTCTACCCTTCCTCTCCCTCCTAACCCTAACCCTAACCCTAAGCGTAACCCTAAGCGTGAGTGTGAGGTCAGGCGCAGCCTTAATCGGGGCGCACGAGCCCTGTTCATCTTCTGAATCAAGAAGAGGTGGTGGCAGGAGTGTTGAGGCGTTCCCGCATTTGCTTTGGGGTGTCCTTTGCAGCCGCACTGCCCGGGTTGCTCTACCCTTCCTCTCCCTCCTAACCCTAAGCCTAACCCTAGCCGTGAGTGTGAGGTCAGGCACGGCCTGCATCGGTGCGAAGGAGCCTTGTTTGTGTACTCCAGGAAGAAGAGGTGGTATCAGGGGTGTTGAGGCATCCCCGCATTTGCTTTTGGGTGTCCTCTGCAGCCGCACTGCCCGGGTTGCTCTACCTTTCATCTCCCTCCTAACCCTAACCCTAACCCTAACCCTAACCATAAGCATGAGTGTGAGGTCAGGCACGGCCTGAATCGGGGCGCACGAGCCCTGTTCCTCTTCTGAATCAAGAAGAGGTGGTGGCAGGAGTGTTGAGGCATCCCCGCATTTGCTTTGGGGTGTCCTTTGCAGCCGCACTGCCCGGGTTGCTCTACCCTTCCTCTCCCTCCTAACCCTAACCCTAACCCTAACCCGCAGCCTGACACTGATCTCTGGTACGGACCAAACCAGTGCACACGAGCCCTGTTTGTCTTGTGAATTAGGAAGTGGTGGTGGCAGGGGTGTTGAGGTAGCCCCATATTTGCTTTGGGGTGTCCTTTGCAGCCGCACTGCCCGGGTTGCTCTACCCTTCCTCTCCCTCCTAACCCTAACCCTAACCGTAAGCATGAGTGTGAGGTCAGGCACGGCCTGAATCGGGGCGCACGAGCCCTGTTCATCTTCTGAATCAAGAAGAGGTGGTTGCAGGGGTGTTGAGGCATCCCCGCATTTGCTTTGGGGTGTCCTTTGCAGCCGCACTGCCCGGGTTGCTCTACCTTCCTCTCCCTTCTAACCCTAACCCTAACCCTAATTCTAAACCTAGCCGTGAGTGTGAGGTCAGGCGCAGCCTTGATCGGGGCGCACGAGCCCTGTTCATCTTCTGAATCAAGAAGAGGTGGTTGCAGGAGTGTTGAGGCGTCCCCGCATTTGCTTTGGGGTGTCCTTTGCAGCCGCTCTGCCCGGGTTGCTCTACCCTTCCTCTCCCTCCTAACCCTAAGCCTAACCCTAGCCGTGAGTGTGAGGTCAGGCATGGCCTTAATTGGTGCGAAGGAGCCCTGTTTGTGTTCTCCAGGAAGAAGTCGTGCTGGCAGGGGTGTTGAGGCGTCCCCGCATTTGCTTTGGGGTGTCCTTTGCAGCCGCACTGCCCAGGTTGCTCTACCCTTCCTCTCCCTCCCAACCCTAACCCTAACCCTAGCCGTGAGTGTGAGGTCAGGCACGGCCTGAATCGGTGCGAAGGAGCCCTGTTTGTGTTCTCCAGGAAGAAGTGGTGGTATCAGGGGTGTTGAGGCATCCCCACATTTGCTTTGGGGTGTCCTTTGCAGCCGCACTGCCCGGGTTGCTCTACCCTTCCTCTCCCTCCTAACCCTAACCCTAACCCTAACCCTAACCCTAACCCTAACCCTAAGCATGAGTGTGAGGTCAGGCACAGCCTGAATCGGGGCGCACGAGCCCTGTTCATCTTCTGAATCAAGAAGAGGTGGTGGCAGGAGTGTTGAGGCGTTCCCGCATTTGCTTTGGGGTGTCCTTTGCAGCCGCACTGCCCGGGTTGCTCTACCCTTCCTCTCCCTCCTAACCCTAACCCTAACCCTAAGCGTGAGTGTGAGGTCAGGCACGGCCTGAATCGGTGCGAAGGAGCCCTGTTCATCTTTTGAAGCAGGAAGAGGTGGTGGCAGGAGTGTGGAGGCGTCCCCGCCTTTGCTTTGGGGTGTCCTTTGCAGCCGCACTGCCCGGGTTGCTCTACCCTTCCTCTCCCTCCTAAGCCTAACCCTAACCCTAGCCGTGAGTGTGAGGTCAGGCACGGCCTTAATTGGTGCGAAGGAGCCCTGTTTGTGTTCTCCAGGAAGAAGTGGTGCTGGCAGGGGTGTTGAGGCATCCCCGCATTTGCTTTGGGGTGTCCTCTGCAGCCGCACTGCCCAGGTTGCTCTACCCTTCCTCTCCCTCCTAACCCTAACCCTAACCCTAACCCTAACCCTAAGCTTGAGTGTGAGGTCAGGCGCAGCCTTAATCGGGGCACACGAGCCCCGTTCATCTTCTGAATCAAGAAGAGGTGGTGGCAGGAGTGTTGAGGCGTCCCCGCATTTTCTTTGGGGTGTCCTTTGCAGCCTCACTGCCCGGGTTGCTCTACCCTTCCTCTCCCTCCTAACCCTAACCCTAACCCTAGCCGTGAGTGTGAGGTCAGGCACGGCCTGAATCGGGGCACAGGAGCCATGTTTGTGTTCTCCAGGAAGAAGTGGTGGTATCAGGGGTGATGAGGCATCCCCGCATTTGCTTTGGGGTGTCCTTTGCAGCCGCACTGCCCGGGTTGCTCTACCCTTCCTCTCCCTCCTAACCCTAACCCTAGCCCTAACCCTAAGCCTAACCCTAACGCTAAGCGTGAGTGTGAGGTTGGTCAGGGCCTTAACCGGGGCACAGGAGCCCTGTTCATCTTCTGAATCAAGAAGAGGTGGTGGCAGGAGTGTGGAGGCATCCCTGCATTTGCTTTGGGGTCTCCTTTGCAGCCGCACTGCCCGGGTTGCTCTACCCTTCCTCTCCCTCCTAACCCTAACCCTAACCCTAAGCGTGAGTGTGAGGTCAGGCACGGCCTGAATCGGTGCGAAGGAGCCCTGTTCATCTTTTGAATCAGGAAGAGGTGGTGACAGGAGTGTGGAGGCATCCCCGCATTTGCTTTGGGGTGTCCTTTGCAGCCGCACTGCCCGGGTTGCTCTACCCTTCCTCTCCCTCCTAAGCCTAACCCTAACCCTAGCCGTGAGTGTGAGGTCAGGCACGGCCTTAATTGGTGCGAAGGAGCCCTGTTTGTGTTCTCCAGGAAGAAGTGGTGGTTGCAGGGGTGTTGAGGCATCCCCGCATTTGCTTTGGGGTGTCCTTTGCAGCCGCACTGCCCGGGTTGCTCTACCCTTCCTCTCCCTCCTAACCCTAACCCTAAGCCTAACCCTAACCCTAAGCGTGAGTGTGAGGTCCGGCGCAGTCTTAATCGGGGCACACGAGCCCCGTTCATCTTCTGAATCAAGAAGAGGTGGTGGCAGGAGTGTTGAGGCGTCCCCGCATTTGCTTTGGGGTGTCCTTTGCAGCCGCACTGCCCGGGTTGCTCTACCCTTCCTCTCCCTCCTAACCCTAACCCTAACCCTAGCCGTGAGTGTGAGGTCAGGCACGGCCTTAATTGATGTGAAGGAGCCCTGTTTGTGTTCCCCAGGAATAAGTGGTGGTTGTAGGGGTGTTGAGGCATCCCCGCATTTGCTTTGGGGTGTCCTTTGCAGCCGCACTGCCCGGGTTGCTCTACCCTTCCTCTCCCTCCTAACCCTAACCCTAACCCTAACCCTAACCCTAAGCCTAACCCTAACGCTAAGCGTGAGTGTGAGGTTGGTCAGGGCCTTAACCGGGGCACAGGAGCCCTGTTCATCTTCTGAATCAAGAAGAGGTGGTGGCAGGAGTGTTGAGGCGTTCCCGCATTTGCTTTGGGGTGTCCTTTGCAGCCGCACTGCCCGGGTTGCTCTACCCTTCCTCTCCCTCCTAACCCTAACCCTAACCCTAAGCGTGAGTGTGAGGTCAGGCACGGCCTGAATCGGTGCGAAGGAGCCCTGTTCATCTTTTGAAGCAGGAAGAGGTGGTGGCAGGAGTGTGGAGGCGTCCCCGCCTTTGCTTTGGGGTGTCCTTTGCAGCCGCACTGCCCGGGTTGCTCTACCCTTCCTCTCCCTCCTAAGCCTAACCCTAACCCTAGCCGTGAGTGTGAGGTCAGGCACGGCCTTAATTGGTGCGAAGGAGCCCTGTTTGTGTTCTCCAGGAAGAAGTGGTGCTGGCAGGGGTGTTGAGGCATCCCCGCATTTGCTTTGGGGTGTCCTCTGCAGCCGCACTGCCCAGGTTGCTCTACCCTTCCTCTCCCTCCTAACCCTAACCCTAACCCTAACCCTAACCCTAAGCTTGAGTGTGAGGTCAGGCGCAGCCTTAATCGGGGCACACGAGCCCCGTTCATCTTCTGAATCAAGAAGAGGTGGTGGCAGGAGTGTTGAGGCGTCCCCGCATTTTCTTTGGGGTGTCCTTTGCAGCCTCACTGCCCGGGTTGCTCTACCCTTCCTCTCCCTCCTAAGCCTAACCCTAACCCTAGCCGTGAGTGTGAGGTCAGGCACGGCCTTAATTGGTGCGAAGGAGCCCTGTTTGTGTTCTCCAGGAAGAAGTGGTGCTGGCAGGGGTGTTGAGGCATCCCCGCATTTGCTTTTGGGTGTCCTCTGCAGCCGCACTGCCCGGGTTGCTCTACCTTTCATCTCCCTCCTAACCCTAACCCTAACCCTAACCCTAACCATAAGCATGAGTGTGAGGTCAGGCACGGCCTGAATCGGGGCGCACGAGCCCTGTTCCTCTTCTGAATCAAGAAGAGGTGGTGGCAGGAGTGTTGAGGCATCCCCGCATTTGCTTTGGGGTGTCCTTTGCAGCCGCACTGCCCGGGTTGCTCTACCCTTCCTCTCCCTCCTAACCCTAACCCTAACCCTAACCCGCAGCCTGACACTGATCTCTGGTACGGACCAAACCAGTGCACACGAGCCCTGTTTGTCTTGTGAATTAGGAAGTGGTGGTGGCAGGGGTGTTGAGGTAGCCCCATATTTGCTTTGGGGTGTCCTTTGCAGCCGCACTGCCCGGGTTGCTCTACCCTTCCTCTCCCTCCTAACCCTAACCCTAACCGTAAGCATGAGTGTGAGGTCAGGCACGGCCTGAATCGGGGCGCACGAGCCCTGTTCATCTTCTGAATCAAGAAGAGGTGGTTGCAGGGGTGTTGAGGCATCCCCGCATTTGCTTTGGGGTGTCCTTTGCAGCCGCACTGCCCGGGTTGCTCTACCTTCCTCTCCCTTCTAACCCTAACCCTAACCCTAATTCTAAACCTAGCCGTGAGTGTGAGGTCAGGCGCAGCCTTGATCGGGGCGCACGAGCCCTGTTCATCTTCTGAATCAAGAAGAGGTGGTTGCAGGAGTGTTGAGGCGTCCCCGCATTTGCTTTGGGGTGTCCTTTGCAGCCGCTCTGCCCGGGTTGCTCTACCCTTCCTCTCCCTCCTAACCCTAAGCCTAACCCTAGCCGTGAGTGTGAGGTCAGGCATGGCCTTAATTGGTGCGAAGGAGCCCTGTTTGTGTTCTCCAGGAAGAAGTCGTGCTGGCAGGGGTGTTGAGGCGTCCCCGCATTTGCTTTGGGGTGTCCTTTGCAGCCGCACTGCCCAGGTTGCTCTACCCTTCCTCTCCCTCCCAACCCTAACCCTAACCCTAGCCGTGAGTGTGAGGTCAGGCACGGCCTGAATCGGTGCGAAGGAGCCCTGTTTGTGTTCTCCAGGAAGAAGTGGTGGTATCAGGGGTGTTGAGGCATCCCCACATTTGCTTTGGGGTGTCCTTTGCAGCCGCACTGCCCGGGTTGCTCTACCCTTCCTCTCCCTCCTAACCCTAACCCTAACCCTAACCCTAACCCTAACCCTAACCCTAAGCATGAGTGTGAGGTCAGGCACAGCCTGAATCGGGGCGCACGAGCCCTGTTCATCTTCTGAATCAAGAAGAGGTGGTGGCAGGAGTGTTGAGGCGTTCCCGCATTTGCTTTGGGGTGTCCTTTGCAGCCGCACTGCCCGGGTTGCTCTACCCTTCCTCTCCCTCCTAACCCTAACCCTAACCCTAAGCGTGAGTGTGAGGTCAGGCACGGCCTGAATCGGTGCGAAGGAGCCCTGTTCATCTTTTGAAGCAGGAAGAGGTGGTGGCAGGAGTGTGGAGGCGTCCCCGCCTTTGCTTTGGGGTGTCCTTTGCAGCCGCACTGCCCGGGTTGCTCTACCCTTCCTCTCCCTCCTAAGCCTAACCCTAACCCTAGCCGTGAGTGTGAGGTCAGGCACGGCCTTAATTGGTGCGAAGGAGCCCTGTTTGTGTTCTCCAGGAAGAAGTGGTGCTGGCAGGGGTGTTGAGGCATCCCCGCATTTGCTTTGGGGTGTCCTCTGCAGCCGCACTGCCCAGGTTGCTCTACCCTTCCTCTCCCTCCTAACCCTAACCCTAACCCTAACCCTAACCCTAAGCTTGAGTGTGAGGTCAGGCGCAGCCTTAATCGGGGCACACGAGCCCCGTTCATCTTCTGAATCAAGAAGAGGTGGTGGCAGGAGTGTTGAGGCGTCCCCGCATTTTCTTTGGGGTGTCCTTTGCAGCCTCACTGCCCGGGTTGCTCTACCCTTCCTCTCCCTCCTAACCCTAACCCTAACCCTAGCCGTGAGTGTGAGGTCAGGCACGGCCTGAATCGGGGCACAGGAGCCATGTTTGTGTTCTCCAGGAAGAAGTGGTGGTATCAGGGGTGATGAGGCATCCCCGCATTTGCTTTGGGGTGTCCTTTGCAGCCGCACTGCCCGGGTTGCTCTACCCTTCCTCTCCCTCCTAACCCTAACCCTAGCCCTAACCCTAAGCCTAACCCTAACGCTAAGCGTGAGTGTGAGGTTGGTCAGGGCCTTAACCGGGGCACAGGAGCCCTGTTCATCTTCTGAATCAAGAAGAGGTGGTGGCAGGAGTGTGGAGGCATCCCTGCATTTGCTTTGGGGTCTCCTTTGCAGCCGCACTGCCCGGGTTGCTCTACCCTTCCTCTCCCTCCTAACCCTAACCCTAACCCTAAGCGTGAGTGTGAGGTCAGGCACGGCCTGAATCGGTGCGAAGGAGCCCTGTTCATCTTTTGAATCAGGAAGAGGTGGTGACAGGAGTGTGGAGGCATCCCCGCATTTGCTTTGGGGTGTCCTTTGCAGCCGCACTGCCCGGGTTGCTCTACCCTTCCTCTCCCTCCTAAGCCTAACCCTAACCCTAGCCGTGAGTGTGAGGTCAGGCACGGCCTTAATTGGTGCGAAGGAGCCCTGTTTGTGTTCTCCAGGAAGAAGTGGTGGTTGCAGGGGTGTTGAGGCATCCCCGCATTTGCTTTGGGGTGTCCTTTGCAGCCGCACTGCCCGGGTTGCTCTACCCTTCCTCTCCCTCCTAACCCTAACCCTAAGCCTAACCCTAACCCTAAGCGTGAGTGTGAGGTCCGGCGCAGTCTTAATCGGGGCACACGAGCCCCGTTCATCTTCTGAATCAAGAAGAGGTGGTGGCAGGAGTGTTGAGGCGTCCCCGCATTTGCTTTGGGGTGTCCTTTGCAGCCGCACTGCCCGGGTTGCTCTACCCTTCCTCTCCCTCCTAACCCTAACCCTAACCCTAGCCGTGAGTGTGAGGTCAGGCACGGCCTTAATTGATGTGAAGGAGCCCTGTTTGTGTTCCCCAGGAATAAGTGGTGGTTGTAGGGGTGTTGAGGCATCCCCGCATTTGCTTTGGGGTGTCCTTTGCAGCCGCACTGCCCGGGTTGCTCTACCCTTCCTCTCCCTCCTAACCCTAACCCTAACCCTAACCCTAACCCTAAGCCTAACCCTAACGCTAAGCGTGAGTGTGAGGTTGGTCAGGGCCTTAACCGGGGCACAGGAGCCCTGTTCATCTTCTGAATCAAGAAGAGGTGGTGGCAGGAGTGTTGAGGCGTTCCCGCATTTGCTTTGGGGTGTCCTTTGCAGCCGCACTGCCCGGGTTGCTCTACCCTTCCTCTCCCTCCTAACCCTAACCCTAACCCTAAGCGTGAGTGTGAGGTCAGGCACGGCCTGAATCGGTGCGAAGGAGCCCTGTTCATCTTTTGAAGCAGGAAGAGGTGGTGGCAGGAGTGTGGAGGCGTCCCCGCCTTTGCTTTGGGGTGTCCTTTGCAGCCGCACTGCCCGGGTTGCTCTACCCTTCCTCTCCCTCCTAAGCCTAACCCTAACCCTAGCCGTGAGTGTGAGGTCAGGCACGGCCTTAATTGGTGCGAAGGAGCCCTGTTTGTGTTCTCCAGGAAGAAGTGGTGCTGGCAGGGGTGTTGAGGCATCCCCGCATTTGCTTTGGGGTGTCCTCTGCAGCCGCACTGCCCAGGTTGCTCTACCCTTCCTCTCCCTCCTAACCCTAACCCTAACCCTAACCCTAACCCTAAGCTTGAGTGTGAGGTCAGGCGCAGCCTTAATCGGGGCACACGAGCCCCGTTCATCTTCTGAATCAAGAAGAGGTGGTGGCAGGAGTGTTGAGGCGTCCCCGCATTTTCTTTGGGGTGTCCTTTGCAGCCTCACTGCCCGGGTTGCTCTACCCTTCCTCTCCCTCCTAACCCTAACCCTAACCCTAGCCGTGAGTGTGAGGTCAGGCACGGCCTGAATCGGGGCACAGGAGCCATGTTTGTGTTCTCCAGGAAGAAGTGGTGGTATCAGGGGTGATGAGGCATCCCCGCATTTGCTTTGGGGTGTCCTTTGCAGCCGCACTGCCCGGGTTGCTCTACCCTTCCTCTCCCTCCTAACCCTAACCCTAGCCCTAACCCTAAGCCTAACCCTAACGCTAAGCGTGAGTGTGAGGTTGGTCAGGGCCTTAACCGGGGCACAGGAGCCCTGTTCATCTTCTGAATCAAGAAGAGGTGGTGGCAGGAGTGTGGAGGCATCCCTGCATTTGCTTTGGGGTCTCCTTTGCAGCCGCACTGCCCGGGTTGCTCTACCCTTCCTCTCCCTCCTAACCCTAACCCTAACCCTAAGCGTGAGTGTGAGGTCAGGCACGGCCTGAATCGGTGCGAAGGAGCCCTGTTCATCTTTTGAATCAGGAAGAGGTGGTGACAGGAGTGTGGAGGCATCCCCGCATTTGCTTTGGGGTGTCCTTTGCAGCCGCACTGCCCGGGTTGCTCTACCCTTCCTCTCCCTCCTAAGCCTAACCCTAACCCTAGCCGTGAGTGTGAGGTCAGGCACGGCCTTAATTGGTGCGAAGGAGCCCTGTTTGTGTTCTCCAGGAAGAAGTGGTGCTGGCAGGGGTGTTGAGGCATCCCCGCATTTGCTTTGGGGTGTCCTTTGCAGCCGCACTGCCCGGGTTGCTCTACCCTTCCTCTCCCTCCTAACCCTAACCCTAAGCCTAACCCTAACCCTAAGCGTGAGTGTGAGGTCCGGCGCAGTCTTAATCGGGGCACACGAGCCCCGTTCATCTTCTGAATCAAGAAGAGGTGGTGGCAGGAGTGATGAGGCGTCCCCGCATTTGCTTTGGGGTGTCCTTTGCAGCCGCACTGCCCGGGTTGCTCTACCCTTCCTCTCCCTCCTAAGCCTAACCCTAACCCTAGCCGTGAGTGTGAGGTCAGGCACGGCCTTAATTGATGCGAAGGAGCCCTGTTTGTGTTCCCCAGGAATAAGTGGTGGTTGTAGGGGTGTTGAGGCATCCCCGCATTTGCTTTGGGGTGTCCTTTGCAGCCGCACTGCCCGGGTTGCTCTACCCTTCCTCTCCCTCCTAACCCTAACCCTAACCCTAACCCTAACCCTAAGCCTAACCCTAACGCTAAGCGTGAGTGTGAGGTTGGTCAGGGCCTTAACCGGGGCACAGGAGCCCTGTTCATCTTCTGAATAAAGAAGAGGTGGTGGCAGGAGTGTTGAGGCATCCCCGCGTTTGCTTTGGGGTGTCCTTTGCAGCCGCACTGCCCGGGTTGCTCTACCCTTCCTCTCCCTCCTAAGCCTAACCCTAACCCTAGCCGTGAGTGTGAGGTCAGGCACGGCCTTAATTGGTGCGAAGGAGCCCTGTTTGTGTTCTCCAGGAAGAAGTGGTGGTTGCAGGGGTGTTGAGGCATCCCCGCATTTGCTTTGGGGTGTCCTTTGCAGCCGCACTGCCCGGGTTGCTCTACCCTTCCTCTCCCTCCTAACCCTAACCCTAACCCTAACCCTAACCCTAAGCGTGAGTGTGAGGTCCGGCGCAGTCTTAATCGGGGCACACGAGCCCCGTTCATCTTCTGAATCAAGAAGAGGTGGTGGCAGGAGTGTTGAGGCGTCCCCGCATTTGCTTTGGGGTGTCCTTTGCAGCCGCACTGCCCGGGTTGCTCTACCCTTCCTCTCCCTCCTAAGCCTAACCCTAACCCTAGCCGTGAGTGTGAGGTCAGGCACGGCCTTAATTGATGCGAAGGAGCCCTGTTTGTGTTCCCCAGGAATAAGTGGTGGTTGTAGGGGTGTTGAGGCATCCCCGCATTTGCTTTGGGGTGTCCTTTGCAGCCACACTGCCCGGGTTGCTCTACCCTTCCTCTCCCTCCTAACCCTAACCCTAACCCTAACCCTAACCCTAAGCCTAACCCTAACGCTAAGCGTGAGTGTGAGGTTGGTCAGGGCCTTAACCGGGGCACAGGAGCCCTGTTCATCTTCTGAATAAAGAAGAGGTGGTGGCAGGAGTGTTGAGGCATCCCCGCGTTTGCTTTGGGGTGTCCTTTGCAGCCGCACTGCCCGGGTTGCTCTACCCTTCCTCTCCCTCCTAACCCTAACCCTAACCCTAAGCGTAACCCTAAGCGTGAGTGTGAGGTCAGGCACAGCCTGAATCGGTGCGAAGGAGCCCTGTTTGTGTTCTCCAGGAAGAAGTGGTGGTTGCAGGGGTGTTGAGGCATCCCCGCATTTGCTTTGGGGTGTCCTCTGCAGCCGCACTGCCTGGGTTGCTCTACCCTTCCTCTCCCTCCTAACCCTAACCCTAACCCTAAGCGTAACCCTAAGCGTGAGTGTGAGGTCAGGCGCAGCCTTAATCGGGGCGCACGAGCCCTGTTCATCTTCTGAATCAAGAAGAGGTGGTGGCAGGAGTGTTGAGGCGTTCCCGCATTTGCTTTGGGGTGTCCTTTGCAGCCGCACTGCCCGGGTTGCTCTACCCTTCCTCTCCCTCCTAACCCTAAGCCTAACCCTAGCCGTGAGTGTGAGGTCAGGCACGGCCTGCATCGGTGCGAAGGAGCCTTGTTTGTGTACTCCAGGAAGAAGAGGTGGTTGCAGGGGTGTTGAGGCATCCCCGCATTTGCTTTGGGGTGTCCTTTGCAGCCGCACTGCCCGGGTTGCTCTACCTTTCATCTCCCTCCTAACCCTAACCCTAACCCTAACCCTAAGCATGAGTGTGAGGTCAGGCACGGCCTGAATCGGGGCGCACGAGCCCTGTTCATCTTCTGAATCAAGAAGAGGTGGTGGCAGGAGTGTTGAGGCATCCCCGCATTTGCTTTGGGGTGTCCTTTGCAGCCGCACTGCCCGGGTTGCTCTACCCTTCCTCTCCCTCCTAACCCTAACCCTAACCCTAGCCGTGAGTGTGAGGTCAGGCACGGCCTGAATCGGTGCGAAGGAGCCCTGTTTGTGTTTTCCAGGAAGAAGTGGTGGTATCAGGGGTGTTGAGGCATCCCCGCCTTTGCTTTGGGGTGTCCTTTGCAGCCGCACTGCCCGGGTTGCTCTACCCTTCCTCTCCCTCCTAACCCTAACCCTAACCCTAACCCTAACCCTAACCCGAACCCTAAGCATGAGTGTGAGGTCAGGCACAGCCTGAATCGGGGCGCACGAGCCCTGTTCATCTTCTGAATCAAGAAGAGGTGGTGGCAGGAGTGTGGAGGCATCCGCGCATTTGCTTTGGGGTGTCCTTTGCAGCCGCACTGCCCGGGTTGCTCTACCCTTCCTCTCCCTCCTAAGCCTAACCCTAACCCTAGCCGTGAGTGTGAGGTCAGGCACGGCCTGAATTGGGGCGAAGGAGCCCTGTTTGTGTTCCCCAGGAATAAGTGGTGGTATCAGGGGTGTTGAGGCATCCCCGCATTTGCTTTGGGGTGTCCTTTGCAGCCGCACTGCCCGGGTTGCTCTACCCTTCCTCTCCCTCCTAACCCTAACCCTAACCCTAAGCGTGAGTGTGAGGTCAGGCACGGCCTGAATCGGTGCGAAGGAGCCCTGTTCATCTTTTGAATCAGGAAGAGGTGGTGACAGGAGTGTGGAGGCATCCCCGCATTTGCTTTGGGGTGTCCTTTGCAGCCGCACTGCCCGGGTTGCTCTACCCTTCCTCTCCCTCCTAAGCCTAACCCTAACCCTAGCCGTGAGTGTGAGGTCAGGCACGGCCTTAATTGGTGCGAAGGAGCCCTGTTTGTGTTCTCCAGGAAGAAGTGGTGGTTGCAGGGGTGTTGAGGCATCCCCGCATTTGCTTTGGGGTGTCCTTTGCAGCCGCACTGCCCGGGTTGCTCTACCCTTCCTCTCCCTCCTAACCCTAACCCTAAGCCTAACCCTAACCCTAAGCGTGAGTGTGAGGTCAGGCGCAGTCTTAATCGGGGCACACGAGCCCCGTTCATCTTCTGAATCAAGAAGAGGTGGTGGCAGGAGTGTTGAGGCGTCCCCGCATTTGCTTTGGGGTGTCCTTTGCAGCCGCACTGCCCGGGTTGCTCTACCCTTCCTCTCCCTCCTAACCCTAACCCTAACCCTAGCCGTGAGCGTGAGGTCAGGCACGGCCTTAATTGATGCGAAGGAGCCCTGTTTGTGTTCCCCAGGAATAAGTGGTGGTTGTAGGGGTGTTGAGGCATCCCTGCATTTGCTTTGGGGTGTCCTTTGCAGCCACACTGCCCGGGTTGCTCTACCCTTCCTCTCCCTCCTAACCCTAACCCTAACCCTAACCCTAACCCTAAGCCTAACCCTAACGCTAAGCGTGAGTTTGAGGTTGGTCAGGGCCTTAACCGGGGCACAGGAGCCCTGTTCATCTTCTGAATCAAGAAGAGGTGGTGGCAGGAGTGTTGAGGCATCCCCGCGTTTGCTTTGGGGTGTCCTTTGCAGCCGCACTGCCCGGGTTGCTCTACCCTTCCTCTCCCTCCTAACCCTAACCCTAACCCTAAGCGTAACCCTAAGCGTGAGTGTGAGGTCAGGCACAGCCTGAATCGGTGCGAAGGAGCCCTGTTTGTGTTCTCCAGGAAGAAGTGGTGGTTGCAGGGGTGTTGAGGCATCCCCGCATTTGCTTTGGGGTGTCCTCTGCAGCCGCACTGCCTGGGTTGCTCTACCCTTCCTCTCCCTCCTAACCCTAACCCTAACCCTAAGCGTAACCCTAAGCGTGAGTGTGAGGTCAGGCGCAGCCTTAATCGGGGCGCACGAGCCCTGTTCATCTTCTGAATCAAGAAGAGGTGGTGGCAGGAGTGTTGAGGCGTTCCCGCATTTGCTTTGGGGTGTCCTTTGCAGCCGCACTGCCCGGGTTGCTCTACCCTTCCTCTCCCTCCTAACCCTAAGCCTAACCCTAGCCGTGAGTGTGAGGTCAGGCACGGCCTGCATCGGTGCGAAGGAGCCTTGTTTGTGTACTCCAGGAAAAAGAGGTGGTTGCAGGGGTGTTGAGGCATCCCCGCATTTGCTTTGGGGTGTCCTTTGCAGCCGCACTGCCCGGGTTGCTCTACCTTTCATCTCCCTCCTAACCCTAACCCTAACCCTAACCCTAACCCTAAGCATGAGTGTGAGGTCAGGCACGGCCTGAATCGGGGCGCACGAGCCCTGTTCATCTTCTGAATCAAGAAGAGGTGGTGGCAGGAGTGTTGAGGCATCCCCGCATTTGCTTTGGGGTGTCCTTTGCAGCCGCACTGCCCGGGTTGCTCTACCCTTCCTCTCCCTCCTAACCCTAACCCTAACCCTAGCCGTGAGTGTGAGGTCAGGCACGGCCTGAATCGGTGCGAAGGAGCCCTGTTTGTGTTTTCCAGGAAGAAGTGGTGGTATCAGGGGTGTTGAGGCATCCCCGCCTTTGCTTTGGGGTGTCCTTTGCAGCCGCACTGCCCGGGTTGCTCTACCCTTCCTCTCCCTCCTAACCCTAACCCTAACCCTAACCCTAACCCTAACCCTAACCCTAAGCATGAGTGTGAGGTCAGGCACAGCCTGAATCGGGGCGCACGAGCCCTGTTCATCTTCTGAATCAAGAAGAGGTGGTGGCAGGAGTGTGGAGGCATCCGCGCATTTGCTTTGGGGTGTCCTTTGCAGCCGCACTGCCCGGGTTGCTCTACCCTTCCTCTCCCTCCTAAGCCTAACCCTAACCCTAGCCGTGAGTGTGAGGTCAGGCACGGCCTGAATTGGGGCGAAGGAGCCCTGTTTGTGTTCCCCAGGAATAAGTGGTGGTTGTAGGGGTGTTGAGGCATCCCCGCATTTGCTTTGGGGTGTCCTTTGCAGCCGCACTGCCCGGGTTGCTCTACCCTTCCTCTCCCTCCTAACCCTAACCCTAACCCTAACCCTAAGCCTAACCCTAACGCTAAGCGTGAGTGTGAGGTTGGTCAGGGCCTTAACCGGGGCACAGGAGCCCTGTTCATCTTCTGAATCAAGAAGAGGTGGTGGCAGGAGTGTTGAGGCATCCCCGCGTTTGCTTTGGGGTGTACTTTGCAGCCGCACTGCCCGGGTTGCTCTACCCTTCCTCTCCCTCCTAACCCTAACCCTAACCCTAGCCGTGAGTGTGAGGTCAGGCACGGCCTTAATTGGTGCGAAGGAGCCCTGTTTGTGTTCCCCAGGAATAAGTGGTGGTTGTAGGGGTGTTGAGGCATCCCCGCATTTGCTTTGGGGTGTCCTTTGCAGCCGCACTGCCCGGGTTGCTCTACCCTTCCTCTCCCTCCTAACCCTAACCCTAGCCCTAACCCTAAGACTAACCCTAACGCTAAGCGTGAGTGTGAGGTTGGTCAGGGCCTTAACCGGGGCACAGGAGCCCTGTTCATCTTCTGAATCAAGAAGAGGTGGTGGCAGGAGTGTGGAGACATCCCTGCATTTGCTTTGGGGTGTCCTTTGCAGCCGCACTGCCCGGGTTGCTCTACCCTTCCTCTCCCTCCTAACCCTAACCCTAACCCTAAGCGTGAGTGTGAGGTCAGGCACGGCCTGAATCAGTGCGAAGGAGCCCTGTTCATCTTTTGAATCAGGAAGAGGTGGTGGCAGGAGTGTTGAGGCATCCCCGCATTTGCTTTGGGGTGTCCTTTGCAGCCGCACTGCCCGGGTTGCTCTACCCTTCCTCTCCCTCCTAAGCCTAACCCTAACCCTAGCCGTGAGTGTGAGGTCAGGCACGGCCTTAATTGGTGCGAAGGAGCCCTGTTTGTGTTCTCCAGGAAGAAGTGGTGGTTGCAGGGGTGTTGAGGCATCCCCGCATTTGCTTTGGGGTGTCCTCTGCAGCTGCACTGCCCGGGTTGCTCTACCCTTCCTCTCCCTCCTAACCCTAACCCTAAGCCTAACCCTAACCCTAAGCGTGAGTGTGAGGTCAGGCGCAGCCTTAATCGGGGCGAAGGAGCCCCGTTCATCTTCTGAATCAAGAAGAGGTGGTGGCAGGAGTGTTGAGGCGTCCCCGCATTTCCTTTGGGGTGTCCTTTGCAGCCGCACTGCCCGGGTTGCTCTACCCTTCCTCTCCCTCCTAAGCCTAACCCTAACCCTAGCCGTGAGTGTGAGGTCAGGCACGGCCTTAATTGATGCGAAGGAGCCCTGTTTGTGTTCCCCAGGAATAAGTGGTGGTTGTAGGGGTGTTGAGGCATCCCCGCATTTGCTTTGGGGTGTCCTTTGCAGCCGCACTGCCCGGGTTGCTCTACCCTTCCTCTCCCTCCTAACCCTAACCCTAACCCTAAGCCTAACCCTAACGCTAAGCGTGAGTGTGAGGTTGGTCAGGGCCTTAACCGGGGCACAGGAGCCCTGTTCATCTTCTGAATCAAGAAGAGGTGGTGGCAGGAGTGTTGAGGCATCCCCGCGTTTGCTTTGGGGTGTCCTTTGCAGCCGCACTGCCCGGGTTGCTCTACCCTTCCTCTCCCTCCTAAGCCTAACCCTAACCCTAACCCTAAGCGTAACCCTAAGCGTGAGTGTGAGGTCAGGCACGGCCTGAATCGGTGCCAAGGAGCCCTGTTTGTGTTCTCCAGGAAGAAGTGGTGGTATCAGGGGTGTTGAGGCATACCCGCATTTGCTTTGGGGTGTCCTTTGCAGCCGCACTGCCCGGGTTGCTCTACCCTTCCTCTCCCTCCTAACCCTAACCCTAACGCTAAGCGTAACCCTAAGCGTGAGTGTGAGGTCAGGCGCAGCCTTAATCGGGGCGCACGAGCCCTGTTCATCTTCTGAATCAAGAAGAGGTGGTGGCAGGAGTGTTGAGGCGTCCCCGCATTTGCTTTGGGGTGTCCTTTGCAGCCTCACTGCCCGGGTTGCTCTACCCTTCCTCTCCCTCCTAAGCCTAACCCTAACCCTAGCCGTGAGTGTGAGGTCAGGCACGGCCTGCATCGGTGCGAAGGAGCCTTGTTTGTGTACTCCAGGAAGAAGAGGTGGTTGCAGGGGTGTTGAGGCATCCCCGCATTTGCTTTGGGGTGTCCTTTGCAGCTGCCCTGCCCGGGTTGCTCTACCTTTCCTCTCCCTCCTAACCCTAACCCTAACCCTAACCCTAACCCTAAGCATGAGTGTGAGGTCAGGCACAGCCTGAATCGGGGCGCACGAGCCCTGCTCATCTTCTGAATAAAGAAGAGGTGGTGGCAGGAGTGTGGAGGCATCCCCGCATTTGCTTTGGGGTGTCCTTTGCAGCCGCACTGCCCGGGTTGCTCTACCCTTCCTCTCCCTCCTAACCCTAACCCTAACCGTAAGCATGAGTGTGAGGTCAGGTACGGCCTGAATCGGTGCGAAGGAGCCCTGTTCATCTTTTGAATCAGGAAGAGGTGGTATCAGGGGTGTTGAGGCGTCCCCGCATTTGCTTTGGGGTGTCCTTTGCAGCCGCACTGCCCGGGTTGCTCTACCCTTCCTCTCCCTCCTAACCCTAACCCTAACCCTAGCCGTGAGTGTGAGGTCAGGCACGGCCTTAATTGGTGCAAAGGAGCCCTGTTTGTGTTCTCCAGGAAGAAGTGGTGGTTGCAGGGGTGTTGAGGCATCCCCGCATTTGCTTTGGGGTGTCCTCTGCAGCCGCACTGCCCGGGTTGCTCTACCCTTCCTCTCCCTCCAAACCCTAACCCTAACCCTAATTCTAAACCTAGCCGTGAGTGTGAGGTCAGGCGCAGCCTGAATCGGGGCACACGAGCCCTGTTCATCTTCTGAATCAAGAAGAGGTGGTGGCAGGAGTGTTGAGGCGTCCCCGCATTTGCTTTGGGGTGTCCTTTGCAGCCGCACTGCCCGGGTTGCTCTACCCTTCCTCTCCCTCCTAACCCTAAGCCTAACCCTAGCCGTGAGTGTGAGGTCAGGCACGGCCTTAATTGGTGCGAAGGAGCCCTGTTTGTGTTCTCCAGGAATAAGTGGTGGTTGTAGGGGTGTTGAGGCATCCCCGCATTTGCTTTGGGGTGTCCTTTGCAGCCACACTGCCCGGGTTGCTCTAGCCTTCCTCTCCCTCCTAACACTAACCCTAACCCTAACCCTAAGCCTAACCCTAACCCTAACCCTAAGCGTGAGTGTGAGGTTGGTCAGGGCTTAACCGGGGCACAGGAGCCCTGTTCATCGTCTGAATCAAGAAGAGGTGGTGGCAGGAGTGTTGAGGCATCCCCGCGTTTGCTTTGGGGTGTCCTTTGCAGCCGCACTGCCCGGGTTGCTCTACCCTTCCTCTCCCTCCTAACCCTAACCCTAACCCTAAGCCTAAGCGTAACCCTAAGCGTGAGTGTGAGGTCAGGCACGGCCTGAATCGTTGCGAAGGAGCCCTGTTTGTCTTCTCCAGGAAGAAGTGGTGGTATCAGGGGTGTTGAGGCATCCCCGCATTTGCTTTGGGGTGTCCTTTGCAGCCGCACTGCCCGGGTGGCTCTACCCTTCCTCTCCCTCCTAACCCTAACCCTAACCCTAAGCCTAAGCGTAACCCTAAGCGTGAGTGTGAGGTCAGGCACGGCCTGAATCGGTGCGAAGGAGCCCTGTTTGTCTTCTCCAGGAAGAAGTGGTGGTTGCAGGGGTGTTGAGGCATCCCCGCATTTGCTTTGGGGTGTCCTCTGCAGCCGCACTGCCTGGGTTGCTCTACCCTTCCTCTCCCTCCTAACCCTAACCCTAACGCTAAGCGTAACGCTAAGCGTGAGTGTGAGGTCAGGCGCAGCCTTAATCGGGGCGCACGAGCCCTGATCATCTTCTGAATCAAGAAGAGGTGGTGGCAGGGGTGTTGAGGCGTTCCCGCATTTGCTTTGGGGTGTCCTTTGCAGCCTCACTGCCCGGGTTGCTCTACCCTTCCTCTCCCTCCTAACCCTAACCCTAACCCTAGCCGTGAGTGTGAGGTCAGGCACGGCCTGCATCGGTGCGAAGGAGCCCTGTTTGTGTTCTCCAGGAAGAAGTGGTGGTTGCAGGAGTGTTGAGGCATCCCCGCATTTGCTTTGGGGTGTCCTTTGCAGCCGCACTGCCCGGGTTGCTCTACCCTTCCTCTCCCTCCTAACCCTAACCCTAACCCTAAGCCTAAGCCTAACCCTAACGCTAAGCGTGAGTGTGAGGTTGGTCAGGGCCTTAACCGGGCCACAGGAGCCCTATTCAACTTCTGAATCAAGAAGAGGTGGTGGCAGGAGTGTTGAGGCATCCCCGCGTTTGCTTTGGGGTGTCCTTTGCAGCCGCACTGCCCGGGTTGCTCTACCCTTCCTCTCCCTCCTAACCCTAACCCTAAGCCTAACCCTAAGCGTAACCCTAAGCGTGAGTGTGAGGTCAGGCACGGCCTGAATCGTTGCGAAGGAGCCCTGTTTGTGTTCTCCAGGAAGAAGTGGTGGTATCAGGGGTGTTGAGGCATCCCCGCATTTGCTTTGGGGTGTCCTTTGCAGCCGCACTGCCCGGGTTGCTCTACCCTTCCTCTCCCTCCTAACCCTAACCCTAACCCGCAGCCTGACACTGATCTCAGGTACGGCCCAAACCAGAGCACACGAGCCCTGTTTGTCTTGTGAATTAGGAAGTGGTGGTGGCAGGGGTGTTGAGGTAGCCCCATATTTGCTTTGGGGAGTCCTTTGCAGCCGCACTGCCCGGGTTGCTCTACCCTTCCTCTCCCTCCTAACCCTAACCCTAACCCTAAGCGTGAGTGTGAGGTCAGGCACGTCCTGAATTGGGGCGCACGAGCCCTGTTCATCTTCTGAATCAAGAAGAGGTGGTGGCAGGAGTGTTGAGGCATCCCCGCATTTGCTTTGGGGTGTCCTTTGCAGCCGCACTGCCCGGGTTGCTCTACCCTTCCTCTCCCTTCTAACCCTAACCCTAAGCCTAACCATAAGCGTAATCCTAAGCGTGAGTGTGAGGTCGGTCACGGCCTGAATCGGTGCGAAGGAGCCCTGTTTGTGTTCTCCAGAAAGAAATGGTGCTGGGAGGAGTGTTGAGGCATCCCCGCATTTGCTTTGGGGTGTCCTTTGCAGCCGCACTGCCCGGGTTGCTCTACCCTTCCTCTCCCTCCTAACCCTAACCCTAAGCCTAAACCTAACCCTAACCCTAGCCGTGAGTGTGAGGTCAGGCACGGCCTTAATTGGTGCGAAGGAGCCCTGTTTGTGTTCTCCAGGAAGAAGTGGTGGTTGCAGGGGTGTTGAGGCATCCCCGCATTTGCTTTGGGGTGTCCTTTGCAGCCGCACTGCCCGGGTTGCTCTACCTTTCATCTCCCTCCTAACCCTAACCCTAACCCTAACCCTAAGCGTAACCCTAAGCGTGAGTGTGAGGTCAGGCACAGCCTTAATCGGGGCGCACGAGCCCTGTTCATCTTCTGAATCAAGAAGAGGTGGTGGCAGGAGTGTTGAGGCATCCCCGCATTTGCTTTGGGGTGTCCTTTGCAGCCGCACTGCCCGGGTTGCTCTACCCTTCCTCTCCCTCCTAACCCTAACCCTAACCCTAAGCATGAGTGTGAGGTCAGGCACGGCCTGAATCGGTGCGAAGGAGCTCTGTTCATCTTTTGAATCAGGAAGAGGTGGTGGCAGGAGTGTTGAGGCGTCCCGGCATTTGCTTTGGGGTGTCCTTTGCAGCCGCACTGCCCGGGTTGCTCTACCCTTCCTCTCCCTCCTAAGCCTAACCCTAACCCTAGCCGTGAGTGTGAGGTCAGGCACGGCCTTAATTGGTGCGAAGGAGCCCTGTTTGTGTTCTCCAGGAAGAAGAGGTGGTTGCAGGGGTGTTGAGGCATCCCCGCATTTGCTTTGGGGTGTCCTTTGCAGCCGCACTGCCCGGGTTGCTCTACCCTTCCTCTCCCTCCTAACCCTTACCCTAACCCTAATTCTAAACCTAGCCGTGAGTGTGAGGTCAGGCGCAGCCTGAATCGGGGCACACGAGCCCTGTTCATCTTCTGAATCAAGAAGAGGTGGTGGCAGGAGTGTTGAGGCGTCCCCGCATTTGCTTTGGGGTGTCCTTTGCAGCCGCACTGCCCGGGTTGCTCTACCCTTCCTCTCCCTCCTAAGCCTAACCCTAACCCTAGCCGTGAGTGTGAGGTCAGGCATGGCCTTAATTGGTGCAAAGGAGCCCTGTTTGTGTTCTCCAGGAATAAGTGGTGGTTGTAGGGGTGTTGAGGCATCCCCGCATTTGCTTTGGGGTGTCCTTTGCAGCCACACTGCCCGGGTTGCTCTACCCTTCCTCTCCCTCCTAACCCTAACCCTAACCCTAACCCTAACCCTAACCCTAACGCTAAGCGTGAGTGTGAAGTTGGTCAGGGCCTTAACCGGGGCCCAGGAGCCCTGTTCATCTTCTGAATCAAGAAGAGGTGGTGGCAGGAGTGTTGAGGCGTCCCCGCATTTGCTTTGGGGTGTCCTTTGCAGCCGCACTGCCCGGGTTGCTCTACCCTTCCTCTCCCTCCTAACCCTAACCCTAACCCTAAGCGTAACCCTAAGCGTGAGTGTGAGGTCAGGCACGGCCTGAATCGGTGCGAAGGAGCCCTGTTTGTCTTCTTCAGGAAGAAGTGGTGGTATCAGGGGTGTTGAGGCATCCCCGCATTTGCTTTGGGGTGTCCTCTGCAGCCGCACTGCCCGGGTTGCTCTACCCTTCCTCTCCCTCCTAACCCTAACCCTAACCCTAATTCTAAACCTAGCCGTGAGTGTGAGGTCAGGCGCAGCCTGAATCGGGGCGCCCGAGCCCTGTTCATCTTCTGAATCAAGAAGAGGTGGTGGCAGGAGTGTTGAGGCGTCCCCGCATTTGCTTTGGGGTGTCCTTTGCAGCCTCACTGCCCGGGTTGCTCTACCCTTCCTCTCCCTCCTAAGCCTAACCCTAACCCTAGCCGTGAGTGTGAGGTCAGGCACGGCCTGCATCGGTGCGAAGGAGCCCTGTTTGTGTTCTCCAGGAAGAAGAGGTGGTTGCAGGGGTGTTGAGGCATCCCCGCATTTGCTTTGGGGTGTCCTTTGCAGCCGCACTGCCCGGGTTGCTCTACCCTTCCTCTCCCTCCTAACCCTAACCCTAACCCTAAGCCTAACCCTAACCCTAAGCGTGAGTGTGAGGTTAGGCACGGCCTGAATCGGTGCGAAGGAGCCCTGTTTGTGTTCTCCAGGAAGAAGTGGTGGTATCAGGGGTGTTGAGGCATCCCCGCATTTGCTTTAGGGTGTCCTTTGCAGCCGCACTGCCCGGGTTGCTCTACCCTTCCTCTCCCTCCTAACCCTAACCCTAACCCTAACCCGCAGCCTGACACTGATCTCTGGTACGGCCCAAACCCGAGCACATGAGCCCTGTTTGTCTTGTGAATTAGGAAGTGGTGGTGGCAGGGGTGTTGAGGTAGCCCCATATTTGCTTTGGGGTGTCCTTTGCAGCCACACTGCCCGGGTTGCTCTACCCTTCCTCTCCCTCCTAACCCTAACCCTAACCGTAAGCGTGAGTGTGAGGTCAGGCACGGCCTGAATTGGGGCGCACGAGCCCTGTTCATGTTCTGAATCAAGAAGAGGTGGTTGTAGGGGTGTTGAGGCATCCCCGCATTTGCTTTGGGGTGTCCTTTGCAGCCGCACTGCCCGGGTTGCTCTACCCTTCCTCTCCCTTCTAACCCTAACCCTAACCCTAAGCCTAACCCTAAGCGTAATCCTAAGCGTGAGTGTGAGGTCGGTCACGGCCTGAATCGGTGCGAAGGAGCCCTGTTTGTCTTCTCCAGGAAGAAGTGGTGGTATCAGGGGTGCTGAGGCATCCCCGCATTTGCTTTGGGGTGTCCTCTGCAGCCGCACTGCCCGGGTTGCTCTACCCTTCCTCTCCCTCCTAACCCTAACCGTAATTCTAAACCTAGCCGTGAGTGTGAGGTCAAGCACAGCCTTAATCGGGGCGCACGAGTCCTGTTCATCTTCTGAATCAGGAAGAGGTGGTGGCAGGAGTGTTGAGGCGTTCCCGCATTTGCTTTGGGGTGTCCTTTGCAGCCGCACTGCCCGGGTTGCTCTACCTTTCCTCTCCCTCCTAAGCCTAACCCTAACCCTAGCCGTGAGTGTGAGGTCAGGCACGGCCTTAATTGGTGCGAAGGAGCCCTGTTTGTGTTCTCCAGGAAGAAGAGGTGGTTGCAGGGGTGTTGAGGCATCCCCGCATTTGCTTTGGGGTGTCCTTTGCAGCCGCACTGCCCGGGTTGCTCTACCCTTCCTCTCCCTCCTAACCCTAACCGTAACCGTAAGCGTGAGTGTGAGGTCAGGCACGGCCTGAATTGGGGCGCACGAGCCCTGTTCATCTTCTGAATCAAGAAGAGGTGGTTGTAGGGGTGTTGAGGCGTCCCTGCATTTGCTTTGGGGTGTCCTTTGCAGCCGCACTGCCCGGGTTGCTCTACCCTTCCTCTCCCTCCTAACCCTAACCCTAACCCTAACCCTAAGCCTAAGCCTAACCCTAACCCTAAGCGTGAGTGTGAGGTTGGTCAGGGCCTTAACCGGGGCACAGGAGCCCTGTTCATCTTCTGAATCAAGAAGAGGTGGTGGCAGGAGTGTTGAGGCGTCCCCGCATTTGCTTTGGGGTGTCCTTTGCAGCCGCACTGCCCGGGTTGCTCTACCCTTCCTCTCCCTCCTAACCCTAACCCTAACCGTAACCCTAAGCGTAACCCTAAGCGTGAGTGTGAGGTCAGGCATGGCCTGAATCGGTGCGAAGGAGCCCTGTTTGTCTTCTCCAGGAAGAAGTGGTGGTTGCAGGGGTGTTGAGGCATCCCCGCATTTGCTTTGGGGTGTCCTCTGCAGCCACACTGCCCGGGTTGCTCTACCCTTCCTCTCCCTCCTAACCCTAACCCTAACCCTAATTCTAAACCAAGCCGTGAGTGTGAGGTCAGGCGCAGCCTGAATCGGGACGCCCGAGCCTTGTTCATCTTCTGAATCAAGAAGAGGTGGTGGCAGGGGTGTTGAGGCGTCCCCGCATTTGCTTTGGGGTGTCCTTTGCAGCCGCACTGCCCGGGTTGCTCTACCCTTCCTCTCCCTCCTAACCCTAACCCTAACCCTAATTCTAAACCTAGCCGTGAGTGTGAGGTCAGGCACGGCCTGAATCGGGGCGGACGAGCCCTGTTCATCTTCTGAATAAAGAAGAGGTGCTGGGAGGAGTGTTGAGGCGTCCCCGCATTTGCTTTGGGGTGTCCTTTGCAGCCGCACTGCCCGGGTTGCTCTACCCTTCCTCTCCCTCCTAACCCTAAGCCTAACCCTAGCCGTGAGTGTGAGGTCAGGCACGGCCTTAATTGGTGCGAAGGAGCCCTGTTTGTGTTCTCCAGGAAGAAGTGGTGGTTGTAGGGGTGTTGAGGCGTCCCCGCATTTGCTTTGGGGTGTCCTTTGCAGCCGCACTGCCCGGGTTGCTCTACCCTTCCTCTCCCTCCTAACCCTAAGCCTAACCCTAGCCGTGAGTGTGAGGTCAGGCACGGCCTTAATTGGTGCGAAGGAGCCCTGTTTGTGTTCTCCAGGAATAAGTGGTGGTTGTAGGGGTGTTGAGGCATCCCCGCATTTGCTTTGGGGTGTCCTTTGCAGCCACACTGCCCGGGTTGCTCTACCCTTCCTCTCCCTCCTAATCCTAACCCTAACCCTAACCCTAAGCCTAACCCTAACCCTAAGCGTGAGTGTGAGGTTGGTCAGGGCCTTAACCGGGGCACAGGAGCCCTGTTCAACTTCTGAGTCAAGAAGAGGTGGTGGCAGGAGTGTTGAGGCATCCCCGCGTTTGCTTTGGGGTGTCCTTTGGAGCCGCACTGCCCGGGTTGCTCTACCCTTCCTCTCCCTCCAAACCCTAACCCTAACCCTAAGCGTAACCCTAAGCGTGAGTGTGAGGTCAGGCGCAGCCTTAATCGGGGCACACGAGCCCTGTTCATCTTCTGAATCAAGAAGAGGTGGTGGCAGGAGTGTGGAGGCGTCCCCGCATTTGCTTTGTGGTGTCCTTTGCAGCCGTACTGCCCGGGTTGCTCTACCCTTCCTCTCCCTCCTAAGCCTAACCCTAACCCTAGCCGTGAGTGTGAGGTCAGGCACGGCCTTAATTGGTGCGAAGGAGCCCTTTTTGTGTTCTCCAGGAATAAGGGGTGGTTGTAGGGGTGTTGAGGCATCCCCACATTTGCTTTGGTGTGTCCTTTGCAGCCACACTGCCCGGGTTGCTCTACCCTTCCTCTCCCTCCTAACCCTAACCCTAACCCTAACCCTAAGCGTAACCCTAGCCGTGAGTGTGAGGTCAGGCACGGTCTGAATCGTTGCGAAGGAGCCCTGTTTGTGTTCTCCAGGAAGAAGTGGTGGTATCAGGGGTGTTGAGGCATCCCCGCATTTGCTTTGGGGTGTCCTCTGCAGCCGCACTGCCCGGGTTGCTCTACCCTTCCTCTCCCTCCTAACCCTAACCCTAACCCTAATTCTAAACCTAGCCGTGAGTGTGAGGTCAGGCGCAGCCTTAATCGGGGCGCACGAGCCCTGTTCATCTTCTGAATCAAGAAGAGGTGGTGGCAGGAGTGTTGAGGCGTTCCCGCATTTGCTTTGGCGTGTCCTTTTCAGCCGCACTGCCCGGGTTGCTCTACCCTTCCTCTCCCTCCTAACCCTAACCCTAACCCTAGCCGTGAGTGTGAGGTCAGGCACGGCCTGAATCGGGGCACAGGAGCCCTGTTTGTGTTCTCCAGGAATAAGTGGTGGTATCAGGGGTGTTGAGGCATCCCCACATTTGCTTTGGGGTGTCCTTTGCAGCCACACTGCCCGGGTTGCTCTACCTTTCATCTCCCTCCTAACCCTAACGCTAACCCTAACCCTAACCCTAACCCTAAGCATGAGTGTGAGGTCAGGCACAGCCTGAATCGGGGCGTACGAGCCCTGCTCATCTTCGGAATCAAGAAGAGGTGGTGGCAGGAGTGTGGAGGCATCCGCGCATTTGCTTTGGGGTGTCCTTTGCAGCCGCACTGCCCGGGTTGCTCTACCCTTCCTCTCCCCCCTAACCCTAAGCATGAGTGTGAGGTCAGGCACGGCCTGAATCGGTGCGAAGGAGCCCTGTTCATCTTTTGAATCAGGAAGTGGTGCTGGGAGGAGTGTTGAGGCATCCCCGCATTTGCTTTGGGGTGTCCTTTGCAGCCGCACTGCCCGGGTTGCTCTACCCTTCCTCTCCCTCCTAAGCCTAACCCTAACCCTAGCCGTGAGTGTGAGGTCAGGCACGGCCTTAATTGGTGCGAAGGAGCCCTGTTTGTGTTCCCCAGGAATAAGTGGTGGTTGCAGGGGTGTTGAGGCATCCCCGCATTTGCTTTGGGGTGTCCTCTGCAGCCGCACTGCCCGGGTTGCTCTACCCTTCCTCTCCCTCCAAACCCTAACCCTAACCCTAAGCGTAACCCTAAGCGTGAGTGTGAGGTCAGGCGCAGCCTTAATTGGGGCACACGAGCCCTGTTCATCTTCTGAATCAAGAAGAGGTGGTGGCAGGAGTGTTGAGGCGTCCCCGCATTTGCTTTGGGGTGTCCTTTGCAGCCGCACTGCCCGGGTTGCTCTACCCTTCCTCTCCCTCCAAACCCTAACCCTAACCCTAGCCGTGAGTGTGAGGTCAGGCACGGCCTTAATTGGTGCGAAGGAGCCCTGTTTGTGTTCTCCAGGAAGAAGTGGTGGTATCAGGGGTGTTGAGGCATCCCCGCATTTGCTTTGGGGTGTCCTTTGCAGCCACACTGCCCGGGTTGCTCTACCCTTCCTCTCCCTCCTAACCCTAACCCTAACCCTAACCCTAAGCCTAACCCTAACCCTAAGCGTGAGTGTGAGGTTGGTCAGGGCCTTAACCGGGGCACAGGAGCCCTGTTCAACTTCTGAATCAAGAAGAGGTGGTGGCAGGAGTGTTGAGGCATCCCTGCGTTTGCTTTGGGGTGTCCTTTGCAGCCGCACTGCCCGGGTTGCTCTACCCTTCCTCTCCCTCCTAACCCTAACCCTAACCCTAACCCTAAGCGTAACCCTAAGCGTGAGTGTGAGGTCAGGCACGGTCTGAATCGTTGCGGAGGAGCCCTGTTTGTCTTCTCCAGGAAGAAGTGGTGGTATCAGGGGTGTTGAGGCATCCCCGCATTTGCTTTGGGGTGTCCTCTGCAGCCGCACTGCCCGGGTTGCTCTACCCTTCCTCTCCCTCCTAACCCTAACCCTAACGCTAAGCGTAACCCTAAGCGTGAGTGTGAGGTCAGGCGCAGCCTTAATCGGGGCGCACGAGCCCTGTTCATCTTCTGAATCAAGAAGAGTTGGTGGCAGGAGTGTTGAGGCGTTCCCGCATATGCTTTGGCGTGTCCTTTTCAGCCGCACTGCCCGGGTTGCTCTACCCTTCCTCTCCCTCCTAACCCTAACCCTAACCCTAGCCGTGAGTGTGAGGTCAGGCACGGCCTGAATCGGGGCACAGGAGCCCTGTTTGTGTTCTCCAGGAAGAAGTGGTGGTATCAGGGGTGTTGAGGCATCCCCACATTTGCTTTGGGGTGTCCTTTGCAGCCACACTGCCCGGGTTGCTCTACCCTTCCTCTCCCTCCTAACCCTAACCCTAACCGTAAGCGTGAGTGTGAGGTCAGGCACGGCCTGAATCGGTGCGAAGGAGCCCTGTTCATCTTTTGAATCAGGAAGAGGTGGTGGCAGGAGTGTGGAGGCGTTCCCGCATTTGCTTTGTGGTGTCCTTTGCAGCCGCACTGCCCGAGTTGCTCTACCCTTCCTCTCCCTCCTAACCCTAACCCTAACCCTAGCCGTGAGCGTGAGGTCAGGCACGGCCTTAATTGGTGCGAAGGAGCCCTGTTTGTGTTCTCCAGGAAGAAGTGGTGGTGGCAGGAGTGTTGAGGCATCCCCGCATTTGCTTTGGGGTGTCCTTTGCAGCCGCACTGCCCGGGTTGCTCTACCCTTCCTCTACGTCCTAACCCTAACCCTAACCCTAAGCGTAACCCTAAGCGTGAGTGTGAGCTCAGGCGCAGCCTTGATCGGGGCGCACGAGCCCTGTTCATCTTCTGAATCAAGAAGAGGTGGTGGCAGGAGTGTTGAGGCGTCCCCGCATTTGCTTTGGGGTGTCCTTTGCAGCCGCACTGCCCGGGTTGCTCTACCCTTCCTCTCCCTCCTAACCCTAACCCTAACCCTAGCCGTGAGTGTGAGGTCAGGCATGGCCTTAATTGGTGCGAAAGAGCCCTGTTCCTCTTCTGCAGAAAGAAGTGGTGGTTGCAGGGGTGTTGAGGCATCCCCGCATTTGCTTTGGGGTGTCCTTTGCAGCCGCACTGCCCGGGTTGCTCTACCTTTCATCTCCCTCCTAACCCTAACCCTAACCCTAACCCTAACCCTAACCCTAAGCATGAGTGTGAGTTCAGGCACAGCCTGAATCGGGGCGTACGAGCCCTGCTCATCTTCTGAATCAAGAAGAGGTGTTGGCAGGGGTTTTGAGGCATCCCCGGATTTGCTTTAGGGTGTCCTTTGCAGCCGCACTGCCCGGGTTGCTCTACCCTTCCTCTCCCTCCTAACCCTAACCCTAACCCTAAGCATGAGTGTGAGGTCAGGCACGGCCTGAATCGGTGCGAAAGAGCCCTGTTCATCTTTTGAATCAGGAAGAGGTGGTGGCAGGAGTGTTGAGGCGTCCCCGCATTTGCTTTGGGGTGTCCTTTGCAGCCGCACTGCCCGGGTTGCTCTACCCTTCCTCTCCCTCCTAAGCCTAACCCTAACCCTAGCCGTGAGTGTGAGGTCAGGCACGGCCTTAATTGGTGCGAAGGAGCCCTGTTTGTGTTCTCCAGGAAGAAGAGGTGGTATCAGGGGTGTTGAGGCATCCCCGCATTTGCTTTGGGGTGTCCTTTGCAGCCGCACTGCCCGGGTTGCTCTACCCTTCCTCTACGTCCTAACCCTAACCCTAACCCTAAGCGTAACCCTAAGCGTGAGTGTGAGCTCAGGCGCAACCTTGATCGGGGCGCACGAGCCCTGTTCATCTTCTGAATCAAGAAGAGGTGGTGGCAGGAGTGTTGAGGCGTTCCCGCATTTGCTTTGGGGTGTCCTTTGCAGCCGCACTGCCCGGGTTGCTCTACCCTTCCTCTCCCTCCTAACCCTAACCCTAACCCTAGCCGTGAGTGTGAGGTCAGGCATGGCCTTAATTGGTGCGAAGGAGCCCTGTTCCTCTTCTGCAGAAAGAAGTGGTGGTTGTAGGGGTGTTGAGGCATCCCCGCATTTGCTTTGGGGTGTCCTTTGCAGCCACACTGCCCGGGTTGCTCTACCCTTCCTCTCCCTCCTAACCCTAACCCTAACCCTAACCCTAACCCTAACCCTAACCCTAACCCTAACCCTAACCCTAACCCTAAGCATGAGTGTGAGGTCAGGCACAGCCTGAATCGGGGCGTACGAGCCCTGCTCATCTTCTGAATCAAGAAGAGGTGTTGGCAGGGGTTTTGAGGCATCCCCGGATTTGCTTTAGGGTGTCCTTTGCAGCCGCACTGCCCGGGTTGCTCTACCCTTCCTCTCTCTCCTAACCCTAACCCTAACCCTAAGCATGAGTGTGAGGTCAGGCACGGCCTGAATCGGTGCGAAGGAGCCCTGTTCATCTTTTGAATCAGGAAGAGGTGGTGGCAGGAGTGTTGAGGCGTCCCCGCATTTGCTTTGGGGTGTCCTTTGCAGCCGCACTGCCCGGGTTGCTCTACCCTTCCTCTCCCTCCTAAGCCTAACCCTAACCCTAGCCGTGAGTGTGAGGTCAGGCACGGCCTTAATTGGTGCGAAGGAGCCCTGTTTGTGTTCTCCAGGAAGAAGAGGTGGTTGCAGGGGTGTTGAGGCATCCCCGCATTTGCTTTGGGGTGTCCTCTGCAGCCGCACTGCCCGGGTTGCTCTACCCTTCCTCTCCCTCCTAACCCTAACCCTAAGCCTAACCCTAACCCTAAGAGTGAGTGTGAGGTCAGGCACAACCTGAATCGGGGCGCACGAGCCCTGTTCATCTTCTGAATCAGGAAGAGGTGGTGGCAGGAGTGATGAGGCGTCCCCGCATTTGCTTTGCGGTGTCCTTTGCAGCCGCACTGCCCGGGTTGCTCTACCCTTCCTCTCCCTCCTAACCTTAAGCCTAACCCTAGCCGTGAGTGTGAGGTCAGGCACGGCCTTAATCGGTGCGAAGGAGCCCTGTTTGTGTTCTCCAGGAAGAAGTGGTGGTATCAGGGGTGTTGAGGCATCCCCGCATTTGCTTTGGGGTGTCCTTTGCAGCCGCACTGCCCGGGTTGCTCTACCTTTCCTCTCCCTCCTAACCCTAACCCTAACCCTAACCCTAAGCCTAACCCTAAGCATGAGTGTGAGGTCAGGCACGGCCTGAATCGGGGCGCACGAGCCCTGTTCATCTTCTGAATCAAGAAGAGGTGGTTGCAGGAGTGTGGAGGCATCCGCGCATTTGCTTTGGGGTGTCCTTTGCAGCCTCACTGCCCGGGTTGCTCTACCCTTCCTCTCCCTCCTAACCCTAACCCTAACCCTAAGCATGAGTGTGAGGTCAGGCACGGCCTGAATCGGTGCGAAGGAGCCCTGTTCATCTTTTAAATCAGGAAGAGGTGGTGGCAGGAGTGTTGAGGCGTCCCCGCATTTGCTTTGGGGTGTCCTTTGCAGCCGCACTGCCCGGGTTGCTCTACCCTTCCTCTCCCTCCTAAGCCTAACCCTAACCCTAGCCGTGAGTGTGAGGTCAGGCACGGCCTTAATTGGTGCGAAGGAGCCCTGTTTGTGTTCCCCAGGAATAAGTGGTGGTTGCAGGGGTGTTGAGGCATCCCCGCATTTGCTTTGGGGTGTCCTCTGCAGCCGCACTGCCCGGGTTGCTCTACCCTTCCTCTCCCTCCTAACCCTAACCCTAACCCTAACCCTAACCCTAACCCTAACCCTAACCCTAAGCGTGAGTGTGAGGTCAGGCACGGCCTGAATCGGTGCGAAGGAGCCCTGTTCATCTTCTGAATCAAGAAGAGGTGGTGGCAGGAGTGTTGAGGCGTCCCCGCATTTGCTTTGGGGTGTCCTTTGCAGCCGCACTGCCCGGGTTGCTCTACCCTTCCTCTCCCTCCTAACCCTAACCCTAACCCTAACCCGCAGCCTGACACTGATCTCTGGTACGGACCAAACCAGTGCACACGAGCCCTGTTTGTCTTGTGAATTAGGAAGTGGTGGTGGCAGGGGTGTTGAGGTAGCCCCATATTTGCTTTGGGGTGTCCTTTGCAGCCGCACTGCCCGGGTTGCTCTACCCTTCCTCTCCCTCCTAACCCTAACCCTAACCGTAAGCATGAGTGTGAGGTCAGGCACGGCCTGAATCGGGGCGCACGAGCCCTGTTCATCTTCTGAATCAAGAAGAGGTGGTTGCAGGGGTGTTGAGGCATCCCCGCATTTGCTTTGGGGTGTCCTTTGCAGCCGCACTGCCCGGGTTGCTCTACCTTCCTCTCCCTTCTAACCCTAACCCTAACCCTAATTCTAAACCTAGCCGTGAGTGTGAGGTCAGGCGCAGCCTTGATCGGGGCGCACGAGCCCTGTTCATCTTCTGAATCAAGAAGAGGTGGTTGCAGGAGTGTTGAGGCGTCCCCGCATTTCCTTTGGGGTGTCCTTTGCAGCCGCTCTGCCCGGGTTGCTCTACCCTTCCTCTCCCTCCTAACCCTAAGCCTAACCCTAGCCGTGAGTGTGAGGTCAGGCATGGCCTTAATTGGTGCGAAGGAGCCCTGTTTGTGTTCTCCAGGAAGAAGTGGTGGTATCAGGGGTGTTGAGGCATCCCCGCATTTGCTTTGGGGTGTCCTTTGCAGCCGCACTGCCCAGGTTGCTCTACCCTTCCTCTCCCTCCCAACCCTAACCCTAACCCTAGCCGTGAGTGTGAGGTCAGGCACGGCCTGAATCGGTGCGAAGGAGCCCTGTTTGTGTTCTCCAGGAAGAAGTGGTGGTATCAGGGGTGTTGAGGCATCCCCACCTTTGCTTTGGGGTGTCCTTTGCAGCCGCACTGCCCGGGTTGCTCTACCCTTCCTCTCCCTCCTAACCCTAACCCTAACCCTAACCCTAACCCTAACCCTAACCCTAAGCATGAGTGTGAGGTCAGGCACAGCCTGAATCGGGGCGCACGAGCCCTGTTCATCTTCTGAATCAAGAAGAGGTGGTGGCAGGAGTGTTGAGGCGTTCCCGCATTTGCTTTGGGGTGTCCTTTGCAGCCGCACTGCCCGGGTTGCTCTACCCTTCCTCTCCCTCCTAACCCTAACCCTAACCCTAAGCGTGAGTGTGAGGTCAGGCACGGCCTGAATCGGTGCGAAGGAGCCCTGTTCATCTTTTGAAGCAGGAAGAGGTGGTGGCAGGAGTGTGGAGGCGTCCCCGCCTTTGCTTTGGGGTGTCCTTTGCAGCCGCACTGCCCGGGTTGCTCTACCCTTCCTCTCCCTCCTAAGCCTAACCCTAACCCTAGCCGTGAGTGTGAGGTCAGGCACGGCCTTAATTGGTGCGAAGGAGCCCTGTTTGTGTTCTCCAGGAAGAAGTGGTGCTGGCAGGGGTGTTGAGGCATCCCCGCATTTGCTTTGGGGTGTCCTCTGCAGCCGCACTGCCCAGGTTGCTCTACCCTTCCTCTCCCTCCTAACCCTAACCCTAACCCTAACCCTAACCCTAAGCTTGAGTGTGAGGTCAGGCGCAGCCTTAATCGGGGCACACGAGCCCCGTTCATCTTCTGAATCAAGAAGAGGTGGTGGCAGGAGTGTTGAGGCGTCCCCGCATTTTCTTTGGGGTGTCCTTTGCAGCCTCACTGCCCGGGTTGCTCTACCCTTCCTCTCCCTCCTAACCCTAACCCTAACCCTAGCCGTGAGTGTGAGGTCAGGCACGGCCTGAATCGGGGCACAGGAGCCATGTTTGTGTTCTCCAGGAAGAAGTGGTGGTATCAGGGGTGATGAGGCATCCCCGCATTTGCTTTGGGGTGTCCTTTGCAGCCGCACTGCCCGGGTTGCTCTACCCTTCCTCTCCCTCCTAACCCTAACCCTAGCCCTAACCCTAAGCCTAACCCTAACGCTAAGCGTGAGTGTGAGGTTGGTCAGGGCCTTAACCGGGGCACAGGAGCCCTGTTCATCTTCTGAATCAAGAAGAGGTGGTGGCAGGAGTGTGGAGGCATCCCTGCATTTGCTTTGGGGTCTCCTTTGCAGCCGCACTGCCCGGGTTGCTCTACCCTTCCTCTCCCTCCTAAGCCTAACCCTAACCCTAAGCGTGAGTGTGAGGTCAGGCACGGCCTGAATCGGTGCGAAGGAGCCCTGTTCATCTTTTGAATCAGGAAGAGGTGGTGACAGGAGTGTGGAGGCATCCCCGCATTTGCTTTGGGGTGTCCTTTGCAGCCGCACTGCCCGGGTTGCTCTACCCTTCCTCTCCCTCCTAAGCCTAACCCTAACCCTAGCCGTGAGTGTGAGGTCAGGCACGGCCTTAATTGGTGCGAAGGAGCCCTGTTTGTGTTCTCCAGGAAGAAGTGGTGGTTGCAGGGGTGTTGAGGCATCCCCGCATTTGCTTTGGGGTGTCCTTTGCAGCCGCACTGCCCGGGTTGCTCTACCCTTCCTCTCCCTCCTAACCCTAACCCTAAGCCTAACCCTAACCCTAAGCGTGAGTGTGAGGTCCGGCGCAGTCTTAATCGGGGCACACGAGCCCCGTTCATCTTCTGAATCAAGAAGAGGTGGTGGCAGGAGTGTTGAGGCGTCCCCGCATTTGCTTTGGGGTGTGCTTTGCAGCCGCACTGCCCGGGTTGCTCTACCCTTCCTCTCCCTCCTAAGCCTAACCCTAACCCTAGCCGTGAGTGTGAGGTCAGGCACGGCCTTAATTGATGCGAAGGAGCCCTGTTTGTGTTCCCCAGAAATAAGTGGTGGTTGTAGGGGTGTTGAGGCATCCCCGCATTTGCTTTGGGGTGTCCTTTGCAGCCGCACTGCCCGGGTTGCTCTACCCTTCCTCTCCCTCCTAACCCTAACCCTAACCCTAACCCTAACCCTAAGCCTAACCCTAACGCTAAGCGTGAGTGTGAGGTTGGTCAGGGCCTTAACCGGGGCACAGGAGCCCTGTTCATCTTCTGAATAAAGAAGAGGTGGTGGCAGGAGTGTTGAGGCATCCCCGCGTTTGCTTTGGGGTGTCCTTTGCAGCCGCACTGCCCGGGTTGCTCTACCCTTCCTCTCCCTCCTAAGCCTAACCCTAACCCTAGCCGTGAGTGTGAGGTCAGGCACGGCCTTAATTGGTGCGAAGGAGCCCTGTTTGTGTTCTCCAGGAAGAAGTGGTGGTTGCAGGGGTGTTGAGGCATCCCCGCATTTGCTTTGGGGTGTCCTTTGCAGCCGCACTGCCCGGGTTGCTCTACCCTTCCTCTCCCTCCTAACCCTAACCCTAAGCCTAACCCTAACCCTAAGCGTGAGTGTGAGGTCCGGCGCAGTCTTAATCGGGGCACACGAGCCCCGTTCATCTTCTGAATCAAGAAGAGGTGGTGGCAGGAGTGTTGAGGCGTCCCCGCATTTGCTTTGGGGTGTCCTTTGCAGCCGCACTGCCCGGGTTGCTCTACCCTTCCTCTCCCTCCTAAGCCTAACCCTAACCCTAGCCGTGAGTGTGAGGTCAGGCACGGCCTTAATTGATGCGAAGGAGCCCTGTTTGTGTTCCCCAGGAATAAGTGGTGGTTGTAGGGGTGTTGAGGCATCCCCGCATTTGCTTTGGGGTGTCCTTTGCAGCCGCACTGCCCGGGTTGCTCTACCCTTCCTCTCCCTCCTAACCCTAACCCTAACCCTAACCCTAACCCTAAGCCTAACCCTAACGCTAAGCGTGAGTGTGAGGTTGGTCAGGGCCTTAACCGGGGCACAGGAGCCCTGTTCATCTTCTGAATAAAGAAGAGGTGGTGGCAGGAGTGTTGAGGCATCCCCGCGTTTGCTTTGGGGTGTCCTTTGCAGCCGCACTGCCCGGGTTGCTCTACCCTTCCTCTCCCTCCTAACCCTAACCCTAACCCTAAGCGTAACCCTAAGCGTGAGTGTGAGGTCAGGCACAGCCTGAATCGGTGCGAAGGAGCCCTGTTTGTGTTCTCCAGGAAGAAGTGGTGGTTGCAGGGGTGTTGAGGCATCCCCGCATTTGCTTTGGGGTGTCCTCTGCAGCCGCACTGCCTGGGTTGCTCTACCCTTCCTCTCCCTCCTAACCCTAACCCTAACCCTAAGCGTAACCCTAAGCGTGAGTGTGAGGTCAGGCGCAGCCTTAATCGGGGCACAGGAGCCCTGTTCATCTTCTGAATCAAGAAGAGGTGGTGGCAGGAGTGTTGAGGCATCCCCGCATTTGCTTTGGGGTGTCCTTTGCAGCCGCACTGCCCGGGTTGCTCTACCCTTCCTCTCCCTCCTAACCCTAAGCCTAACCCTAGCCGTGAGTGTGAGGTCAGGCACGGCCTGCATCGGTGCGAAGGAGCCTTGTTTGTGTACTCCAGGAAGAAGAGGTGGTTGCAGGGGTGTTGAGGCATCCCCGCATTTGCTTTGGGGTGTCCTTTGCAGCCGCACTGCCCGGGTTGCTCTACCTTTCATCTCCCTCCTAACCCTAACCCTAACCCTAACCCTAACCCTAAGCATGAGTGTGAGGTCAGGCACGGCCTGAATCGGGGCGCACGAGCCCTGTTCATCTTCTGAATCAAGAAGAGGTGGTGGCAGGAGTGTTGAGGCATCCCCGCATTTGCTTTGGGGTGTCCTTTGCAGCCGCACTGCCCGGGTTGCTCTACCCTTCCTCTCCCTCCTAACCCTAACCCTAACCCTAGCCGTGAGTGTGAGGTCAGGCACGGCCTGAATCGGTGCGAAGGAGCCCTGTTTGTGTTTTCCAGGAAGAAGTGGTGGTATCAGGGGTGTTGAGGCATCCCCGCCTTTGCTTTGGGGTGTCCTTTGCAGCCGCACTGCCCGGGTTGCTCTACCCTTCCTCTCCCTCCTAACCCTAACCCTAACCCTAACCCTAACCCTAACCCTAACCCTAACCCTAAGCATGAGTGTGAGGTCAGGCACAGCCTGAATCGGGGCGCACGAGCCCTGTTCATCTTCTGAATCAAGAAGAGGTGGTGGCAGGAGTGTTGAGGCGTCCCCGCATTTGCTTTGGGGTGTCCTTTGCAGCCGCACTGCCCGGGTTGCTCTACCCTTCCTCTCCCTCCTAACCCTAACCCTAAGCCTAACCCTAACCCTAAGCGTGAGTGTGAGGTCCGGCGCAGTCTTAATCGGGGCACACGAGCCCCGTTCATCTTCTGAATCAAGAAGAGGTGGTGGCAGGAGTGTTGAGGCGTCCCCGCATTTGCTTTGGGGTGTCCTTTGCAGCCGCACTGCCCGGGTTGCTCTACCCTTCCTCTCCCTCCTAAGCCTAACCCTAACCCTAGCCGTGAGTGTGAGGTCAGGCACGGCCTTAATTGATGCGAAGGAGCCCTGTTTGTGTTCCCCAGGAATAAGTGGTGGTTGTAGGGGTGTTGAGGCATCCCCGCATTTGCTTTGGGGTGTCCTTTGCAGCCGCACTGCCCGGGTTGCTCTACCCTTCCTCTCCCTCCTAACCCTAACCCTAACCCTAACCCTAACCCTAAGCCTAACCCTAACGCTAAGCGTGAGTGTGAGGTTGGTCAGGGCCTTAACCGGGGCACAGGAGCCCTGTTCATCTTCTGAATAAAGAAGAGGTGGTGGCAGGAGTGTTGAGGCATCCCCGCGTTTGCTTTGGGGTGTCCTTTGCAGCCGCACTGCCCGGGTTGCTCTACCCTTCCTCTCCCTCCTAACCCTAACCCTAACCCTAAGCGTAACCCTAAGCGTGAGTGTGAGGTCAGGCACAGCCTGAATCGGTGCGAAGGAGCCCTGTTTGTGTTCTCCAGGAAGAAGTGGTGGTATCAGGGGTGTTGAGGCATCCCCGCATTTGCTTTGGGGTGTCCTCTGCAGCCGCACTGCCTGGGTTGCTCTACCCTTCCTCTCCCTCCTAACCCTAACCCTAACCCTAAGCGTAACCCTAAGCGTGAGTGTGAGGTCAGGCGCAGCCTTAATCGGGGCACAGGAGCCCTGTTCATCTTCTGAATCAAGAAGAGGTGGTGGCAGGAGTGTTGAGGCATCCCCGCATTTGCTTTGGGGTGTCCTTTGCAGCCGCACTGCCCGGGTTGCTCTACCCTTCCTCTCCCTCCTAACCCTAAGCCTAACCCTAGCCGTGAGTGTGAGGTCAGGCACGGCCTGCATCGGTGCGAAGGAGCCTTGTTTGTGTACTCCAGGAAGAAGAGGTGGTTGCAGGGGTGTTGAGGCATCCCCGCATTTGCTTTGGGGTGTCCTTTGCAGCCGCACTGCCCGGGTTGCTCTACCTTTCATCTCCCTCCTAACCCTAACCCTAACCCTAACCCTAACCCTAAGCATGAGTGTGAGGTCAGGCACGGCCTGAATCGGGGCGCACGAGCCCTGTTCATCTTCTGAATCAAGAAGAGGTGGTGGCAGGAGTGTTGAGGCATCCCCGCATTTGCTTTGGGGTGTCCTTTGCAGCCGCACTGCCCGGGTTGCTCTACCCTTCCTCTCCCTCCTAACCCTAACCCTAACCCTAGCCGTGAGTGTGAGGTCAGGCACGGCCTGAATCGGTGCGAAGGAGCCCTGTTTGTGTTTTCCAGGAAGAAGTGGTGGTATCAGGGGTGTTGAGGCATCCCCGCCTTTGCTTTGGGGTGTCCTTTGCAGCCGCACTGCCCGGGTTGCTCTACCCTTCCTCTCCCTCCTAACCCTAACCCTAACCCTAACCCTAACCCTAACCCTAACCCTAAGCATGAGTGTGAGGTCAGGCACAGCCTGAATCGGGGCGCACGAGCCCTGTTCATCTTCTGAATCAAGAAGAGGTGGTGGCAGGAGTGTTGAGGCGTCCCCGCATTTGCTTTGGGGTGTCCTTTGCAGCCGCACTGCCCGGGTTGCTCTACCCTTCCTCTCCCTCCTAAGCCTAACCCTAACCCTAGCCGTGAGTGTGAGGTCAGGCACGGCCTTAATTGATGCGAAGGAGCCCTGTTTGTGTTCCCCAGGAATAAGTGGTGGTTGTAGGGGTGTTGAGGCATCCCCGCATTTGCTTTGGGGTGTCCTTTGCAGCCACACTGCCTGGGTTGCTCTACCCTTCCTCTCCCTCCTAACCCTAACCCTAACCCTAACCCTAACCCTAACCCTAAGCCTAACCCTAACGCTAAGCGTGAGTGTGAGGTTGGTCAGGGCCTTAACCGGGGCACAGGAGCCCTGTTCATCTTCTGAATAAAGAAGAGGTGGTGGCAGGAGTGTTGAGGCATCCCCGCGTTTGCTTTGGGGTGTCCTTTGCAGCCGCACTGCCCGGGTTGCTCTACCCTTCCTCTCCCTCCTAACCCTAACCCTAACCCTAAGCGTAACCCTAAGCGTGAGTGTGAGGTCAGGCACAGCCTGAATCGGTGCGAAGGAGCCCTGTTTGTGTTCTCCAGGAAGAAGTGGTGGTTGCAGGGGTGTTGAGGCATCCCCGCCTTTGCTTTGGGGTGTCCTCTGCAGCCGCACTGCCTGGGTTGCTCTACCCTTCCTCTCCCTCCTAACCCTAACCCTAACCCTAAGCGTAACCCTAAGCGTGAGTGTGAGGTCAGGCGCAGCCTTAATCGGGGCGCACGAGCCCTGTTCATCTTCTGAATCAAGAAGAGGTGGTGGCAGGAGTGTTGAGGCGTTCCCGCATTTGCTTTGGGGTGTCCTTTGCAGCCGCACTGCCCGGGTTGCTCTACCCTTCCTCTCCCTCCTAACCCTAAGCCTAACCCTAGCCGTGAGTGTGAGGTCAGGCACGGCCTGCATCGGTGCGAAGGAGCCTTGTTTGTGTACTCCAGGAAGAAGAGGTGGTTGCAGGGGTGTTGAGGCATCCCCGCATTTGCTTTGGGGTGTCCTTTGCAGCCGCACTGCCCGGGTTGCTCTACCTTTCATCTCCCTCCTAACCCTAACCCTAACCCTAACCCTAACCCTAAGCATGAGTGTGAGGTCAGGCACGGCCTGAATCGGGGCGCACGAGCCCTGTTCATCTTCTGAATCAAGAAGAGGTGGTGGCAGGAGTGTTGAGGCATCCCCGCATTTGCTTTGGGGTGTCCTTTGCAGCCGCACTGCCCGGGTTGCTCTACCCTTCCTCTCCCTCCTAACCCTAACCCTAACCCTAGCCGTGAGTGTGAGGTCAGGCACGGCCTGAATCGGTGCGAAGGAGCCCTGTTTGTGTTTTCCAGGAAGAAGTGGTGGTATCAGGGGTGTTGAGGCATCCCCGCCTTTGCTTTGGGGTGTCCTTTGCAGCCGCACTGCCCGGGTTGCTCTACCCTTCCTCTCCCTCCTAACCCTAACCCTAACCCTAACCCTAACCCTAACCCTAAGCATGAGTGTGAGGTCAGGCACAGCCTGAATCGGGGCGCACGAGCCCTGTTCATCTTCTGAATCAAGAAGAGGTGGTGGCAGGAGTGTGGAGGCATCCGCGCATTTGCTTTGGGGTGTCCTTTGCAGCCGCACTGCCCGGGTTGCTCTACCCTTCCTCTCCCTCCTAAGCCTAACCCTAACCCTAGCCGTGAGTGTGAGGTCAGGCACGGCCTGAATTGGGGCGAAGGAGCCCTGTTTGTGTTCCCCAGGAATAAGTGGTGGTTGTAGGGGTGTTGAGGCATCCCCGCATTTGCTTTGGGGTGTCCTTTGCAGCCACACTGCCCGGGTTGCTCTACCCTTCCTCTCCCTCCTAACCCTAACCCTAACCCTAACCCTAAGCCTAACCCTAACGCTAAGCGTGAGTGTGAGGTTGGTCAGGGCCTTAACCGGGGCACAGGAGCCCTGTTCATCTTCTGAATCAAGAAGAGGTGGTGGCAGGAGTGTTGAGGCATCCCCGCGTTTGCTTTGGGGTGTCCTTTGCAGCCGCACTGCCCGGGTTGCTCTACCCTTCCTCTCCCTCCTAACCCTAACCCTAACCCTAGCCGTGAGTGTGAGGTCAGGCACGGCCTTAATTGGTGCGAAGGAGCCCTGTTTGTGTTCCCCAGGAATAAGTGGTGGTTGTAGGGGTGTTGAGGCATCCCCGCATTTGCTTTGGGGTGTCCTTTGCAGCCGCACTGCCCGGGTTGCTCTACCCTTCCTCTCCCTCCTAACCCTAACCCTAGCCCTAACCCTAAGCCTAACCCTAACGCTAAGCGTGAGTGTGAGGTTGGTCAGGGCCTTAACCGGGGCACAGGAGCCCTGTTCATCTTCTGAATCAAGAAGAGGTGGTGGCAGGAGTGTGGAGACATCCCTGCATTTGCTTTGGGGTGTCCTTTGCAGCCGCACTGCCCAGGTTGCTCTACCCTTCCTCTCCCTCCTAACCCTAACCCTAACCCTAAGCGTGAGTGTGAGGTCAGGCACGGCCTGAATCAGTGCGAAGGAGCCCTGTTCATCTTTTGAATCAGGAAGAGGTGGTGGCAGGAGTGTTGAGGCATCCCCGCATTTGCTTTGGGGTGTCCTTTGCAGCCGCACTGCCCGGGTTGCTCTACCCTTCCTCTCCCTCCTAAGCCTAACCCTAACCCTAGCCGTGAGTGTGAGGTCAGGCACGGCCTTAATTGGTGCGAAGGAGCCCTGTTTGTGTTCTCCAGGAAGAAGTGGTGGTTGCAGGGGTGTTGAGGCATCCCCGCATTTGCTTTGGGGTGTCCTCTGCAGCTGCACTGCCCGGGTTGCTCTACCCTTCCTCTCCCTCCTAACCCTAACCCTAAGCCTAACCCTAACCCTAAGCGTGAGTGTGAGGTCAGGCGCAGCCTTAATCGGGGCGAAGGAGCCCCGTTCATCTTCTGAATCAAGAAGAGGTGGTGGCAGGAGTGTTGAGGCGTCCCCGCATTTGCTTTGGTGTGTCCTTTGCAGCCGCACTGCCCGGGTTGCTCTACCCTTCCTCTCCCTCCTAAGCCTAACCCTAACCCTAGCCGTGAGTGTGAGGTCAGGCACGGCCTTAATTGATGCGAAGGAGCCCTGTTTGTGTTCCCCAGGAATAAGTGGTGGTTGTAGGGGTGTTGAGGCATCCCCGCATTTGCTTTGGGGTGTCCTTTGCAGCCGCACTGCCCGGGTTGCTCTACCCTTCCTCTCCCTCCTAACCCTAACCCTAACCCTAAGCCTAACCCTAACGCTAAGCGTGAGTGTGAGGTTGGTCAGGGCCTTAACCGGGGCACAGGAGCCCTGTTCATCTTCTGAATCAAGAAGAGGTGGTGGCAGGAGTGTTGAGGCATCCCCGCGTTTGCTTTGGGGTGTCCTTTGCAGCCGCACTGCCCGGGTTGCTCTACCCTTCCTCTCCCTCCTAAGCCTAACCCTAACCCTAACCCTAAGCGTAACCCTAAGCGTGAGTGTGAGGTCAGGCACGGCCTGAATCGGTGCCAAGGAGCCCTGTTTGTGTTCTCCAGGAAGAAGTGGTGGTATCAGGGGTGTTGAGGCATACCCGCATTTGCTTTGGGGTGTCCTTTGCAGCCGCACTGCCCGGGTTGCTCTACCCTTCCTCTCCCTCCTAACCCTAACCCTAACGCTAAGCGTAACCCTAAGCGTGAGTGTGAGGTCAGGCGCAGCCTTAATCGGGGCGCACGAGCCCTGTTCATCTTCTGAATCAAGAAGAGGTGGTGGCAGGAGTGTTGAGGCGTCCCCGCATTTGCTTTGGGGTGTCCTTTGCAGCCTCACTGCCCGGGTTGCTCTACCCTTCCTCTCCCTCCTAAGCCTAACCCTAACCCTAGCCGTGAGTGTGAGGTCAGGCACGGCCTGCATCGGTGCGAAGGAGCCTTGTTTGTGTACTCCAGGAAGAAGAGGTGGTTGCAGGGGTGTTGAGGCATCCCCGCATTTGCTTTGGGGTGTCCTTTGCAGCTGCCCTGCCCGGGTTGCTCTACCTTTCCTCTCCCTCCTAACCCTAACCCTAACCCTAACCCTAACCCTAAGCATGAGTGTGAGGTCAGGCACAGCCTGAATCGGGGCGCACGAGCCCTGCTCATCTTCTGAATAAAGAAGAGGTGGTGGCAGGAGTGTGGAGGCATCCCCGCATTTGCTTTGGGGTGTCCTTTGCAGCCGCACTGCCCGGGTTGCTCTACCCTTCCTCTCCCTCCTAACCCTAACCCTAACCGTAAGCATGAGTGTGAGGTCAGGTACGGCCTGAATCGGTGCGAAGGAGCCCTGTTCATCTTTTGAATCAGGAAGAGGTGGTATCAGGGGTGTTGAGGCGTCCCCGCATTTGCTTTGGGGTGTCCTTTGCAGCCGCACTGCCCGGGTTGCTCTACCCTTCCTCTCCCTCCTAACCCTAACCCTAACCCTAGCCGTGAGTGTGAGGTCAGGCACGGCCTTAATTGGTGCAAAGGAGCCCTGTTTGTGTTCTGCAGGAAGAAGTGGTGGTTGCAGGGGTGTTGAGGCATCCCCGCATTTGCTTTGGGGTGTCCTGTGCAGCCGCACTGCCCGGGTTGCTCTACCCTTCCTCTCCCTCCAAACCCTAACCCTAAGCCTAACCCTAACCCTAAGCGTGAGTGTGAGGTCAGGCGCAGCCTTAATCGGGGCACACGAGCCCTGTTCATCTTCTGAATCAAGAAGAGGTGGTGGCAGGAGTGTTGAGGCGTCCCCGCATTTGCTTTGGGGTGTCCTTTGCAGCCGCACTGCCCGGGTTGCTCTACCCTTCCTCTCCCTCCTAACCCTAAGCCTAACCCTAGCCGTGAGTGTGAGGTCAGGCACGGCCTTAATTGGTGCGAAGGAGCCCTGTTTGTGTTCTCCAGGAATAAGTGGTGGTTGTAGGGGTGTTGAGGCATCCCCGCATTTGCTTTGGGGTGTCCTTTGCAGCCACACTGCCCGGGTTGCTCTAGCCTTCCTCTCCCTCCTAACACTAACCCTAACCCTAACCCTAAGCCTAACCCTAACCCTAACCCTAAGCGTGAGTGTGAGGTTGGTCAGGGCTTAACCGGGGCACAGGAGCCCTGTTCATCGTCTGAATCAAGAAGAGGTGGTGGCAGGAGTGTTGAGGCATCCCCGCGTTTGCTTTGGGGTGTCCTTTGCAGCCGCACTGCCCGGGTTGCTCTACCCTTCCTCTCCCTCCTAACCCTAACCCTAACCCTAAGCCTAAGCGTAACCCTAAGCGTGAGTGTGAGGTCAGGCACGGCCTGAATCGTTGCGAAGGAGCCCTGTTTGTCTTCTCCAGGAAGAAGTGGTGGTATCAGGGGTGTTGAGGCATCCCCGCATTTGCTTTGGGGTGTCCTTTGCAGCCGCACTGCCCGGGTGGCTCTACCCTTCCTCTCCCTCCTAACCCTAACCCTAACCCTAAGCCTAAGCGTAACCCTAAGCGTGAGTGTGAGGTCAGGCACGGCCTGAATCGGTGCGAAGGAGCCCTGTTTGTCTTCTCCAGGAAGAAGTGGTGGTTGCAGGGGTGTTGAGGCATCCCCGCATTTGCTTTGGGGTGTCCTCTGCAGCCGCACTGCCTGGGTTGCTCTACCCTTCCTCTCCCTCCTAACCCTAACCCTAACGCTAAGCGTAACGCTAAGCGTGAGTGTGAGGTCAGGCGCAGCCTTAATCGGGGCGCACGAGCCCTGATCATCTTCTGAATCAAGAAGAGGTGGTGGCAGGGGTGTTGAGGCGTTCCCGCATTTGCTTTGGGGTGTCCTTTGCAGCCTCACTGCCCGGGTTGCTCTACCCTTCCTCTCCCTCCTAACCCTAACCCTAACCCTAGCCGTGAGTGTGAGGTCAGGCACGGCCTGCATCGGTGCGAAGGAGCCCTGTTTGTGTTCTCCAGGAAGAAGTGGTGGTTGCAGGAGTGTTGAGGCATCCCCGCATTTGCTTTGGGGTGTCCTTTGCAGCCGCACTGCCTGGGTTACTTTACGCTTCCTCTCCCTCCTAACCCTAATCCTAACCCTAAGCGTAACCCTAAGCGTGAGTGTGAGGTCAGGCACAGCCTGAATCGGGGCGCACGAGCCCTGTTCATCTTTTCAATCAGGAAGAGGTGGTGGCAGGAGTGTTGAGGCGTCCCGGCATTTGCTTTGGGGTGTCCTTTGCAGCCGCACTGGCCGGGTTGCTCTACCCTTCCTCTCCCTCCTAAGCCTAACCCTAACCCTAGCCGTGAGTGTGAGGTCAGGCACGGCCTTAATTGGTGCGAAGGAGCCCTGTTTGTGTTCTCCAGGAAGAAGAGGTGGTTGCAGGGGTGTTGAGGCATCCCCGCATTTGCTTTGGGGTGTCCTTTGCAGCCGCACTGCCCGGGTTGCTCTACCCTTCCTCTCCCTCCTAACCCTTACCCTAACCCTAATTCTAAACCTAGCCGTGAGTGTGGGGTCAGGCGCAGCCTGAATCGGGGCACACGAGCCCTGTTCATCTTCTGAATCAAGAAGAGGTGGTGGCAGGAGTGTTGAGGCGTCCCCGCATTTGCTTTGGGGTGTCCTTTGCAGCCGCACTGCCCGGGTTGCTCTACCCTTCCTCTCCCTCCTAAGCCTAACCCTAACCCTAGCCGTGAGTGTGAGGTCAGGCATGGCCTTAATTGGTGCAAAGGAGCCCTGTTTGTGTTCTCCAGGAATAAGTGGTGGTTGTAGGGGTGTTGAGGCATCCCCGCATTTGCTTTGGGGTGTCCTTTGCAGCCACACTGCCCGGGTTGCTCTACCCTTCCTCTCCCTCCTAACCCTAACCCTAACCCTAACCCTAACCCTAACGCTAAGCGTGAGTGTGAGGTTGGTCAGGGCCTTAACCGGGGCCCAGGAGCCCTGTTCATCTTCTGAATCAAGAAGAGGTGGTGGCAGGAGTGTTGAGGCGTCCCCGCATTTGCTTTGGGGTGTCCTTTGCAGCCGCACTGCCCGGGTTGCTCTACCCTTCCTCTCCCTCCTAACCCTAACCCTAACCCTAAGCGTAACCCTAAGCGTGAGTGTGAGGTCAGGCACGGCCTGAATCGGTGCGAAGGAGCCCTGTTTGTCTTCTTCAGGAAGAAGTGGTGGTATCAGGGGTGTTGAGGCATCCCCGCATTTGCTTTGGGGTGTCCTCTGCAGCCGCACTGCCCGGGTTGCTCTACCCTTCCTCTCCCTCCTAACCCTAACCCTAACCCTAATTCTAAACCTAGCCGTGAGTGTGAGGTCAGGCGCAGCCTGAATCGGGGCGCCCGAGCCCTGTTCATCTTCTGAATCAAGAAGAGGTGGTGGCAGGAGTGTTGAGGCGTCCCCGCATTTGCTTTGGGGTGTCCTTTGCAGCCTCACTGCCCGGGTTGCTCTACCCTTCCTCTCCCTCCTAAGCCTAACCCTAACCCTAGCCGTGAGTGTGAGGTCAGGCACGGCCTGCATCGGTGCGAAGGAGCCCTGTTTGTGTTCTCCAGGAAGAAGAGGTGGTATCAGGGGTGTTGAGGCATCCCCGCATTTGCTTTGGGGTGTCCTTTGCAGCCGCACTGCCCGGGTTGCTCTACCCTTCCTCTCCCTCCTAACCCTAACCCTAACCCTAAGCCTAACCCTAACCCTAAGCGTGAGTGTGAGGTTAGGCACGGCCTGAATCGGTGCGAAGGAGCCCTGTTTGTGTTCTCCAGGAAGAAGTGGTGGTATCAGGGGTGTTGAGGCGTCCCCGCATTTGCTTTGGGGTGTCCTTTGCAGCCGCACTGCCCGGGTTGCTCTACCCTTCCTCTCCCTCCTAACCCTAACCCTAACCCTAACCCGCAGCCTGACACTGATCTCTGGTACGGCCCAAACCAGAGCACATGAGCCCTGTTTGTCTTGTGAATTAGGAAGTGGTGGTGGCAGGGGTGTTGAGGTAGCCCCATATTTGCTTTGGGGTGTCCTTTGCAGCCACACTGCCCGGGTTGCTCTACCCTTCCTCTCCCTCCTAACCCTAACCCTAACCGTAAGCGTGAGTGTGAGGTCAGGCACGGCCTGAATTGGGGAGCACGAGCCCTGTTCATCTTCTGAATCAAGAAGAGGTGGTTGTAGGGGTGTTGAGGCATCCACGCATTTGCTTTGGGGTGTCCTTTGCAGCCGCACTGCCCGGGTTGCTCTACCCTTCCTCTCCCTTCTAACCCTAACCCTAACCCTAAGCCTAACCCTAAGCGTAATCCTAAGCGTGAGTGTGAGGTCGGTCACGGCCTGAATCGGTGCGAAGGAGCCCTGTTTGTGTTCTCCAGGAAGAAGTGGTGGTATCAGGGGTGCTGAGGCATCCCCGCATTTGCTTTGGGGTGTCCTCTGCAGCCGCACTGCCCGGGTTGCTCTACCCTTCCTCTCCCTCCTAACCCTAACCGTAATTCTAAACCTAGCCGTGAGTGTGAGGTCAAGCACAGCCTTAATCGGGGCGCACGAGTCCTGTTCATCTTCTGAATCAGGAAGAGGTGGTGGCAGGAGTGTTGAGGCGTTCCCGCATTTGCTTTGGGGTGTCCTTTGCAGCCGCACTGCCCGGGTTGCTCTACCCTTCCTCTCCCTCCTAAGCCTAACCCTAACCCTAGCCGTGAGTGTGAGGTCAGGCACGGCCTTAATTGGTGCGAAGGAGCCCTGTTTGTGTTCTCCAGGAAGAAGAGGTGGTTGCAGGGGTGTTGAGGCATCCCCGCATTTGCTTTGGGGTGTCCTTTGCAGCCGCACTGCCCGGGTTGCTCTACCCTTCCTCTCCCTCCTAACCCTAACCGTAACCGTAAGCGTGAGTGTGAGGTCAGGCACGGCCTGAATTGGGGCGCACGAGCCCTGTTCATCTTCTGAATCAAGAAGAGGTGGTTGTAGGGGTGTTGAGGCATCCCCGCATTTGCTTTGGGGTGTCCTTTGCAGCCGCACTGCCCGGGTTGCTCTACCCTTCCTCTCCCTCCTAACCCTAACCCTAACCCTAACCCTAAGCCTAAGCCTAACCCTAACGCTAAGCGTGAGTGTGAGGTTGGTCAGGGCCTTAACCGGGGCACAGGAGCCCTGTTCATCTTCTGAATCAAGAAGAGGTGGTGGCAGGAGTGTTGAGGCGTCCCCGCATTTGCTTTGGGGTGTCCTTTGCAGCCGCACTGCCCGGGTTGCTCTACCCTTCCTCTCCCTCCTAACCCTAACCCTAACCGTAACCCTAAGCGTAACCCTAAGCGTGAGTGTGAGGTCAGGCATGGCCTGAATCGGTGCGAAGGAGCCCTGTTTGTCTTCTCCAGGAAGAAGTGGTGGTTGCAGGGGTGTTGAGGCATCCCCGCATTTGCTTTGGGGTGTCCTCTGCAGCCGCACTGCCCGGGTTGCTCTACCCTTCCTCTCCCTCCTAACCCTAACCCTAACCCTAATTCTAAACCAAGCCGTGAGTGTGAGGTCAGGCGCAGCCTGAATCGGGACGCCCGAGCCTTGTTCATCTTCTGAATCAAGAAGAGGTGGTGGCAGGGGTGTTGAGGTAGCCCCATATTTGCTTTGGGGTGTCCTTTGCAGCCGCACTGCCCGGGTTGCTCTACCCTTCCTCTCCCTCCTAACCCTAACCCTAACCCTAATTCTAAACCTAGCCGTGAGTGTGAGGTCAGGCACGGCCTGAATCGGGGCGGACGAGCCCTGTTCATCTTCTGAATAAAGAAGAGGTGCTGGGAGGAGTGTTGAGGCGTCCCCGCATTTGCTTTGGGGTGTCCTTTGCAGCCGCACTGCCCGGGTTGCTCTACCCTTCCTCTCCCTCCTAACCCTAAGCCTAACCCTAGCCGTGAGTGTGAGGTCAGGCACGGCCTTAATTGGTGCGAAGGAGCCCTGTTTGTGTTCTCCAGGAAGAAGTGGTGGTTGTAGGGGTGTTGAGGCGTCCCCGCATTTGCTTTGGGGTGTCCTTTGCAGCCGCACTGCCCGGGTTGCTCTACCCTTCCTCTCCCTCCTAACCCTAAGCCTAACCCTAGCCGTGAGTGTGAGGTCAGGCACGGCCTTAATTGGTGCGAAGGAGCCCTGTTTGTGTTCTCCAGGAATAAGTGGTGGTTGTAGGGGTGTTGAGGCATCCCCGCATTTGCTTTGGGGTGTCCTTTGCAGCCACACTGCCCGGGTTGCTCTACCCTTCCTCTCCCTCCTAATCCTAACCCTAACCCTAACCCTAAGCCTAACCCTAACCCTAAGCGTGAGTGTGAGGTTGGTCAGGGCCTTAACCGGGGCACAGGAGCCCTGTTCAACTTCTGAGTCAAGAAGAGGTGGTGGCAGGAGTGTTGAGGCATCCCCGCGTTTGCTTTGGGGTGTCCTTTGGAGCCGCACTGCCCGGGTTGCTCTACCCTTCCTCTCCCTCCAAACCCTAACCCTAACCCTAAGCGTAACCCTAAGCGTGAGTGTGAGGTCAGGCGCAGCCTTAATCGGGGCACACGAGCCCTGTTCATCTTCTGAATCAAGAAGAGGTGGTGGCAGGAGTGTGGAGGCGTCCCCGCATTTGCTTTGTGGTGTCCTTTGCAGCCGTACTGCCCGGGTTGCTCTACCCTTCCTCTCCCTCCTAAGCCTAACCCTAACCCTAGCCGTGAGTGTGAGGTCAGGCACGGCCTTAATTGGTGCGAAGGAGCCCTTTTTGTGTTCTCCAGGAATAAGGGGTGGTTGTAGGGGTGTTGAGGCATCCCCGCATTTGCTTTGGTGTGTCCTTTGCAGCCACACTGCCCGGGTTGCTCTACCCTTCCTCTCCCTCCTAACCCTAACCCTAACCCTAACCCTAAGCGTAACCCTAGCCGTGAGTGTGAGGTCAGGCACGGCCTTAATTGGAGCAAAGGAGCCCGGTTTGTGTTCTCCAGGAAGAAGTGGTGGTTGCAGGGGTGTTGAGGCATCCCCGCATTTGCTTTGGGGTGTCCTCTGCAGCCGCACTGCCCGGGTTGCTCTACCCTTCCTCTCCCTCCTAACCCTAACCCTAACCCTAATTCTAAACCTAGCCGTGAGTGTGAGGTCAGGCGCAGCCTTAATCGGGGCGCACGAGCCCTGTTCATCTTCTGAATCAAGAAGAGGTGGTGGCAGGAGTGTTGAGGCGTTCCCGCATTTGCTTTGGGGTGTCCTTTTCAGCCGCACTGCCCGGGTTGCTCTACCCTTCCTCTCCCTCCTAACCCTAACCCTAACCCTAGCCGTGAGTGTGAGGTCAGGCACGGCCTGAATCGGGGCACAGGAGCCCTGTTTGTGTTCTCCAGGAATAAGTGGTGGTATCAGGGGTGTTGAGGCATCCCCACATTTGCTTTGGGGTGTCCTTTGCAGCCACACTGCCCGGGTTGCTCTACCTTTCATCTCCCTCCTAACCCTAACGCTAACCCTAACCCTAACCCTAACCCTAACCCTAAGCATGAGTGTGAGGTCAGGCACAGCCTGAATCGGGGCGTACGAGCCCTGCTCATCTTCGGAATCAAGAAGAGGTGGTGGCAGGAGTGTGGAGGCATCCGCGCATTTGCTTTGGGGTGTCCTTTGCAGCCGCACTGCCCGGGTTGCTCTACCCTTCCTCTCCCCCCTAACCCTAAGCATGAGTGTGAGGTCAGGCACGGCCTGAATCGGTGCGAAGGAGCCCTGTTCATCTTTTGAATCAGGAAGTGGTTCTGGGAGGAGTGTTGAGGCATCCCCGCATTTGCTTTGGGGTGTCCTTTGCAGCCGCACTGGCCGGGTTGCTCTACCCTTCCTCTCCCTCCTAAGCCTAACCCTAACCCTAGCCGTGAGTGTGAGGTCAGGCACGGCCTTAATTGGTGCGAAGGAGCCCTGTTTGTGTTCCCCAGGAATAAGTGGTGGTTGCAGGGGTGTTGAGGCATCCCCGCATTTGCTTTGGGGTGTCCTCTGCAGCCGCACTGCCCGGGTTGCTCTACCCTTCCTCTCCCTCCAAACCCTAACCCTAACCCTAAGCGTAACCCTAAGCGTGAGTGTGAGGTCAGGCGCAGCCTTAATCGGGGCACACGAGCCCTGTTCATCTTCTGAATCAAGAAGAGGTGGTGGCAGGAGTGTTGAGGCGTCCCCGCATTTGCTTTGGGGTGTCCTTTGCAGCCGCACTGCCCGGGTTGCTCTACCCTTCCTCTCCCTCCAAACCCTAACCCTAACCCTAGCCGTGAGTGTGAGGTCAGGCACGGCCTTAATTGGTGCGAAGGAGCCCTGTTTGTGTTCTCCAGGAAGAAGTGGTGGTATCAGGGGTGTTGAGGCATCCCCGCATTTGCTTTGGGGTGTCCTTTGCAGCCGCACTGCCCGGGTTGCTCTACCCTTCCTCTCCCTCCTAACCCTAACCCTAACCCTAACCCTAAGCGTAACCCTAAGCGTGAGTGTGAGGTCAGGCACGGTCTGAATCGTTGCGGAGGAGCCCTGTTTGTGTTCTCCAGGAAGAAGTGGTGGTATCAGGGGTGTTGAGGCATCCCCGCATTTGCTTTGGGGTGTCCTCTGCAGCCGCACTGCCCGGGTTGCTCTACCCTTCCTCTCCCTCCTAACCCTAACCCTAACGCTAAGCGTAACCCTAAGCGTGAGTGTGAGGTCAGGCGCAGCCTTAATCGGGGCGCACGAGCCCTGTTCATCTTCTGAATCAAGAAGAGGTGGTGGCAGGAGTGTTGAGGCGTTCCCGCATATGCTTTGGCGTGTCCTTTTCAGCCGCACTGCCCGGGTTGCTCTACCCTTCCTCTCCCTTCTAACCCTAACCCTAACCCTAGCCGTGAGTGTGAGGTCAGGCACGGCCTGAATCGGGGCACAGGAGCCCTGTTTGTGTTCTCCAGGAAGAAGTGGTGGTATCAGGGGTGTTGAGGCATCCCCACATTTGCTTTGGGGTGTCCTTTGCAGCCACACTGCCCGGGTTGCTCAACTTTCATCTCCCTCCTAACCCTAACCCTAACCCTAACACTAACCCTAACCCTAACCCTAACCCTAACCCTAAGCATGAGTGTGAGGTCAGGCACAGCCTGAATCGGGGCGTACGAGCCCTGTTCATCTTCTGAATAAAGAAGAGGTGCTGGGAGGAGTGTTGAGGCATCTCCACATTTGCTTTGGGGTGTCCTTTGCAGCCGCACTGCCCGGGTTGCTCTACCCTTCCTCTCCCTCCTAACCCTAACCCTAACCGTAAGCGTGAGTGTGAGGTCAGGCACGGCCTGAATCGGTGCGAAGGAGCCCTGTTCATCTTTTGAATCAGGAAGAGGTGGTGGCAGGAGTGTGGAGGCGTTCCCGCATTTGCTTTGTGGTGTCCTTTGCAGCCGCACTGCCCGGGTTGCTCTACCCTTCCTCTCCCTCCTAAGCCTAACCCTAACCCTAGCCGTGAGCGTGAGGTCAGGCACGGCCTTAATTGGTGCGAAGGAGCCCTGTTTGTGTTCTCCAGGAAGAAGTGGTGGTGGCAGGAGTGTTGAGGCATCCCCGCATTTGCTTTGGGGTGTCCTTTGCAGCCGCACTGCCCGGGTTGCTCTACCCTTCCTCTACGTCCTAACCCTAACCCTAACCCTAAGCGTAACCCTAAGCGTGAGTGTGAGCTCAGGCGCAGCCTTGATCGGGGCGCACGAGCCCTGTTCATCTTCTGAATCAAGAAGAGGTGGTGGCAGGAGTGTTGAGGCGTCCCCGCATTTGCTTTGGGGTGTCCTTTGCAGCCGCACTGCCCGGGTTGCTCTACCCTTCCTCTCCCTCCTAACCCTAACCCTAACCCTAGCCGTGAGTGTGAGGTCAGGCATGGCCTTAATTGGTGCGAAAGAGCCCTGTTCCTCTTCTGCAGAAAGAAGTGGTGGTTGCAGGGGTGTTGAGGCATCCCCGCATTTGCTTTGGGGTGTCCTTTGCAGCCGCACTGCCCGGGTTGCTCTACCTTTCATCTCCCTCCTAACCCTAACCCTAACCCTAACCCTAACCCTAACCCTAAGCATGAGTGTGAGTTCAGGCACAGCCTGAATCGGGGCGTACGAGCCCTGCTCATCTTCTGAATCAAGAAGAGGTGTTGGCAGGGGTTTTGAGGCATCCCCGGATTTGCTTTAGGGTGTCCTTTGCAGCCGCACTGCCCGGGTTGCTCTACCCTTCCTCTCCCTCCTAACCCTAACCCTAACCCTAAGCATGAGTGTGAGGTCAGGCACGGCCTGAATCGGTGCGAAAGAGCCCTGTTCATCTTTTGAATCAGGAAGAGGTGGTGGCAGGAGTGTTGAGGCGTCCCCGCATTTGCTTTGGGGTGTCCTTTGCAGCCGCACTGCCCGGGTTGCTCTACCCTTCCTCTCCCTCCTAAGCCTAACCCTAACCCTAGCCGTGAGTGTGAGGTCAGGCACGGCCTTAATTGGTGCGAAGGAGCCCTGTTTGTGTTCTCCAGGAAGAAGAGGTGGTATCAGGGGTGTTGAGGCATCCCCGCATTTGCTTTGGGGTGTCCTTTGCAGCCGCACTGCCCGGGTTGCTCTACCCTTCCTCTACGTCCTAACCCTAACCCTAACCCTAAGCGTAACCCTAAGCGTGAGTGTGAGCTCAGGCGCAACCTTGATCGGGGCGCACGAGCCCTGTTCATCTTCTGAATCAAGAAGAGGTGGTGGCAGGAGTGTTGAGGCGTTCCCGCATTTGCTTTGGGGTGTCCTTTGCATCCGCACTGCCCGGGTTGCTCTACCCTTCCTCTCCCTCCTAACCCTAACCCTAACCCTAGCCGTGAGTGTGAGGTCAGGCATGGCCTTAATTGGTGCGAAGGAGCCCTGTTCCTCTTCTGCAGAAAGAAGTGGTGGTTGCAGGGGTGTTGAGGCATCCCCGCATTTGCTTTGGGGTGTCCTTTGCAGCCACACTGCCCGGGTTGCTCTACCTTTCATCTCCCTCCTAACCCTAACCCTAACCCTAACCCTAACCCTAACCCTAACCCTAACCCTAACCCTAACCCTAAGCATGAGTGTGAGGTCAGGCACAGCCTGAATCGGGGCGTACGAGCCCTGCTCATCTTCTGAATCAAGAAGAGGTGTTGGCAGGGGTTTTGAGGCATCCCCGGATTTGCTTTAGGGTGTCCTTTGCAGCCGCACTGCCCGGGTTGCTCTACCCTTCCTCTCTCTCCTAACCCTAACCCTAACCCTAAGCATGAGTGTGAGGTCAGGCACGGCCTGAATCGGTGCGAAGGAGCCCTGTTCATCTTTTGAATCAGGAAGAGGTGGTGGCAGGAGTGTTGAGGCGTCCCCGCATTTGCTTTGGGGTGTCCTTTGCAGCCGCACTGGCCGGGTTGCTCTACCCTTCCTCTCCCTCCTAAGCCTAACCCTAACCCTAGCCGTGAGTGTGAGGTCAGGCACGGCCTTAATTGGTGCGAAGGAGCCCTGTTTGTGTTCTCCAGGAAGAAGAGGTGGTTGCAGGGGTGTTGAGGCATCCCCGCATTTGCTTTGGGGTGTCCTCTGCAGCCGCACTGCCCGGGTTGCTCTACCCTTCCTCTCCCTCCTAACCCTAACCCTAAGCCTAACCCTAACCCTAAGAGTGAGTGTGAGGTCAGGCACAACCTGAATCGGGGCGCACGTTCCCTGTTCATCTTCTGAATCAGGAAGAGGTGGTGGCAGGAGTGATGAGGCGTCCCCGCATTTGCTTTGGGGTGTCCTTTGCAGCCGCACTGCCCGGGTTGCTCTACCCTTCCTCTCCCTCCTAACCCTAACCCTAACCCTAGCCGTGAGTGTGAGGTCAGGCACGGCCTTAATCGGTGCGAAGGAGCCCTGTTTGTGTTCTCCAGGAAGAAGTGGTGGTATCAGGGGTGTTGAGGCATCCCCGCATTTGCTTTGGGGTGTCCTTTGCAGCCGCACTGCCCGGGTTGCTCTACCTTTCCTCTCCCTCCTAACCCTAACCCTAACCCTAACCCTAAGCCTAACCCTAAGCATGAGTGTGAGGTCAGGCACGGCCTGAATCGGGGCGCACGAGCCCTGTTCATCTTCTGAATCAAGAAGAGGTGGTTGCAGGAGTGTGGAGGCATCCGCGCATTTGCTTTGGGGTGTCCTTTGCAGCCTCACTGCCCGGGTTGCTCTACCCTTCCTCTCCCTCCTAACCCTAACCCTAACCCTAAGCATGAGTGTGAGGTCAGGCACGGCCTGAATCGGTGCGAAGGAGCCCTGTTCATCTTTTAAATCAGGAAGAGGTGGTGGCAGGAGTGTTGAGGCGTCCCCGCATTTGCTTTGGGGTGTCCTTTGCAGCCGCACTGCCCGGGTTGCTCTACCCTTCCTCTCCCTCCTAACCCTAACCCTAACCCTAGCCGTGAGTGTGAGGTCAGGCACGGCCTTAATTGGTGCGAAGGAGCCCTGTTTGTGTTCTCCAGGAAGAAGAGGTGGTGGCAGGGGTGTTGAGGCATCCCCGCATTTGCTTTGGGGTGTCCTTTGCAGCCGCACTGCCCGGGTTGCTCTACCCTTCCTCTCCCTCCTAAGCCTAACCCTAACCCTAGCCGTGAGTGTGAGGTCAGGCACGGCCTGAATCGGTGCGAAGGAGCCCTGTTCATCTTTTGAATCAGGAAGAGGTGGTGGCAGGAGTGTTGAGGCATCCCCGCATTTGCTTTGGGGTGTCCTTTGCAGCCGCACTGCCCGGGTTGCTCTACCCTTCCTCTCCCTCCTAAGCCTAACCCTAACCCTAGCCGTGAGTGTGAGGTCAGGCACGGCCTTAATTGGTGCGAAGGAGCCCTGTTTGTGTTCTCCAGGAAGAAGAGGTGGTTGCAGGGGTGTTGAGGCATCCCCGCATTTGCTTTGGGGTGTCCTTTGCAGCCTCACTGCCCGGGTTGCTCTACCCTTCCTCTCCCTCCTAACCCTAACCCTAACCCTAAGCATGAGTGTGAGGTCAGGCACGGCCTGAATCGGTGCGAAGGAGCCCTGTTCATCTTTTAAATCAGGAAGAGGTGGTGGCAGGAGTGTTGAGGCGTCCCCGCATTTGCTTTGGGGTGTCCTTTGCAGCCGCACTGCCCGGGTTGCTCTACCCTTCCTCTCCCTCCTAAGCCTAACCCTAACCCTAGCCGTGAGTGTGAGGTCAGGCACGGCCTTAATTGGTGCGAAGGAGCCCTGTTTGTGTTCCCCAGGAATAAGTGGTGGTTGCAGGGGTGTTGAGGCATCCCCGCATTTGCTTTGGGGTGTCCTCTGCAGCCGCACTGCCCGGGTTGCTCTACCCTTCCTCTCCCTCCTAACCCTAACCCTAACCCTAACCCTAACCCTAAGCGTGAGTGTGAGGTCAGGCACGGCCTGAATCGGTGCGAAGGAGCCCTGTTCATCTTCTGAATCAAGAAGAGGTGGTGGCAGGAGTGTTGAGGCGTCCCCGCATTTGCTTTGGGGTGTCCTTTGCAGCCGCACTGCCCGGGTTGCTCTACCCTTCCTCTCCCTCCTAAGCCTAACCCTAACCCTAGCCGTGAGTGTGAGGTCAGGCACAGCCTTAATTGGTGCGAAGGAGCCCTGTTTGTGTTCTCCAGGAATAAGTGGTAGTTGTAGGGGTGTTGAGGCATCCCCGCATTTGCTTTGGGGTGTCCTTTGCAGCCGCACTGCCCGGGTTGCTCTACCCTTCCTCTCCCTCCTAAGCCTAACCCTAACCCTAGCCGTGAGTGTGAGGTCAGGCACGGCCTGAATCGGGGCACAGGAGCCCTGTTTGTGTTCTCCAGGAAGAAGTGGTGGTATCAGGGGTGTTGAGGCATCCCCACATTTGCTTTGGGGTGTCCTTTGCAGCCGCACTGCCCGGGTTGCTCTACCTTTCATCTCCCTCCTAACCCTAACCCTAACCCTAACCCTAACGCTAACCCTAACCCTAACCCTAACCCTAAGCATGAGTGTGAGGTCAGACACAGCCTGAATCTGGGTGCACGAGCCCTGCTCATCTTCTGAATCAAGAAGAGGTGGTGGCAGGAGTGTTGAGGCATGCCCGCATTTGCTTTGGGGTGTCCTTTGCAGCCGCACTGCCCGGGTTGCTCTACCCTTCCTCTCCCTCCTAACCCTAACCCTAACCCTAAGCATGAGTGTGAGGTCAGGCACGGCCTGAATCGGTGCGAAGGAGCCCTGTTCATCTTCTGAATCAAGAAGAGGTGGTGGCAGGAGTGTTGAGGCGTCCCCGCCTTTTCTTTGGGGTGTCCTTTGCAGCCGCACTGCCCGGGTTGCTCTACCCTTCCTCTCCCTCCTAACCCTAACCCTAACCCTAACCCTAAGCGTAACCCTAAGCGTGAGTGTGAGGTCAGGCGCAGCCTTGATCGGGGCGCACGAGCCCTGTTCATCTTCTGAATCAAGAAGAGGTGGTGGCAGGAGTGTTGAGGCGTTCCCGCATTTGCTTTGGGGTGTCCTTTGCAGCCGCACTGCCCGGGTTGCTCTACCCTTCCTCTCCCTCCTAACCCTAACCCTAACCCTAGCCGTGAGTGTGAGGTCAGGCATGGCCTTAATTGGTGCGAAGGAGCCCTGTTTGTGTTCTCCAGGAAGAAGTGGTGGTTGCAGGGGTGTTGAGGCATCCCCGCATTTGCTTTGGGGTGTCCTTTGCAGCCGCACTGCCCGGGTTGCTCTACCTTTCCTCTCCCTCCTAACCCTAACCCTAACCCTAACCCTAACCCTAACCCTAAGCATGAGTGTGATGTCAGACACAGCCTGAATCAGAGCGCACGAGCCCTGCTCATCTTCTGAATCAAGAAGAGGTGGTGGCAGGGGTGTTGAGGCATCCCCGCATTTGCTTTGGGGTGTCCTTTGCAGCCGCACTGCCCGGGTTGCTCTACCCTTCCTCTCCCTCCTAAGCCTAACCCTAACCCTAGCCGTGAGTGTGAGGTCAGGCACGGCCTGAATCGGTGCGAAGGAGCCCTGTTCATCTTTTGAATCAGGAAGAGGTGGTGGCAGGAGTGTTGAGGCATCCCCGCATTTGCTTTGGGGTGTCCTTTGCAGCCGCACTGCCCGGGTTGCTCTACCCTTCCTCTCCCTCCTAAGCCTAACCCTAACCCTAGCCGTGAGTGTGAGGTCAGGCACGGCCTTAATTGGTGCGAAGGAGCCCTGTTTGTGTTCTCCAGGAAGAAGAGGTGGTTGCAGGGGTGTTGAGGCATCCCCGCATTTGCTTTGGGGTGTCCTTTGCAGCCGCACTGCCCGGGTTGCTCTACCCTTCCTCTCCCTCCTAACCCTAACCCTAACCCTAACCCTAACCCTAACCCTAAGCGTGAGTGTGAGGTCAGGCACAGCCTTAATCGGGGCGCACGAGCCCCGTTCATCTTCTGAATCAAGAAGAGGTGGTGGCAGGAGTGTTGAGGCGTCCCCGCATTTGCTTTGGGGTGTCCTTTGCAGCCGCACTGCCCGGGTTGCTCTACCCTTCCTCTCCCTCCTAACCCTAACCCTAACCCTAGCCGTGAGTGTGAGGTCAGGCACGGCCTGAATCGGGGCGCACGAGCCCTGTTCCTCTTCTCCAGGAAGAAGAGGTGGTTGTAGGGGTGTTGAGGCATCCCCGCATGTGTTTTGGGGTGTCCTTTGCAGCCACACTGCCCGGGTTGCTCTACCCTTCCTCTCCCTCCTAACCCTAACCCTAACCGTAAGCCTAACCCTAACCCTAAGCGTGAGTGTGAGGTCAGGCACGGCCTGAATCGGTGCGAAGGAGCCCTGTTTGTGTTCTCCAGGAAGAAGAGGTGGTTGCAGGGGTGTTGAGGCATCCCCGCATTTGCTTTGGGGTGTCCTTTGCAGCCGCACTGCCCGGGTTGCTCTACCCTTCCTCTCCCTCCTAAGCCTAACCCTAACCCTAGCCGTGAGTGTGAGGTCAGGCACGGCCTTAATTGGTGCGAAGGAGCCCTGTTTGTGTTCTCCAGGAAGAAGAGGTGGTTGCAGGGGTGTTGAGGCATCCCCGCATTTGCTTTGGGGTGTCCTCTGCAGCCGCACTGCCCGGGTTGCTCTACCCTTCCTCTCCCTCCTAACCCTAACCCTAACCCTAAGCGTGAGTGTGAGGTCAGGCACGGCCTGAATCGGTGCGAAGGAGCTCTGTTCATCTTTTGAATCAGGAAGAGGTGGTGGCAGGAGTGTTGAGGCATCCCCGCATTTGCTTTGGGGTGTCCTTTGCAGCCGCACTGCCCGGGTTGCTCTACCCTTCCTCTCCCTCCTAAGCCTAACCCTAACCCTAGCCGTGAGTGTGAGGTCAGGCACGGCCTTAATTGGTGCGAAGGAGCCCTGTTTGTGTTCTCCAGGAAGAAGAGGTGGTTGCAGGGGTGTTGAGGCATCCCCGCATTTGCTTTGGGGTGTCCTTTGCAGCCGCACTGCCCGGGTTGCTCTACCCTTCCTCTCCCTCCTAACCCTAACCCTAACCCTAACCCTAACCCTAAGCGTGAGTGTGAGGTCAGGCACAGCCTTAATCGGGGCGCACGAGCCCCGTTCATCTTCTGAATCAAGAAGAGGTGGTGGCAGGAGTGTTGAGGCGTCCCCGCATTTGCTTTGGGGTGTCCTTTGCAGCCGCACTGCCCGGGTTGCTCTACCCTTCCTCTCCCTCCTAACCCTAACCCTAACCCTAGCCGTGAGTGTGAGGTCAGGCACGGCCTGAATCGGGGCGCACGAGCCCTGTTCCTCTTCTCCAGGAAGAAGAGGTGGTTGTAGGGGTGTTGAGGCATCCCCGCATGTGTTTTGGGGTGTCATTTGCAGCCACACTGCCCGGGTTGCTCTACCCTTCCTCTCCCTCCTAACCCTAACCCTAACCGTAAGCCTAACCCTAACCCTAAGCGTGAGTGTGAGGTCAGGCACGGCCTGAATCGGTGCGAAGGAGCCCTGTTTGTGTTCTCCAGGAAGAAGAGGTGGTTGCAGGGGTGTTGAGGCATCCCCGCATTTGCTTTGGGGTGTCCTTTGCAGCCGCACTGCCCGGGTTGCTCTACCCTTCCTCTCCCTCCTAAGCCTAACCCTAACCCTAGCCGTGAGTGTGAGGTCAGGCACGGCCTTAATTGGTGCGAAGGAGCCCTGTTTGTGTTCTCCAGGAAGAAGAGGTGGTTGCAGGGGTGTTGAGGCATCCCCGCATTTGCTTTGGGGTGTCCTCTGCAGCCGCACTGCCCGGGTTGCTCTACCCTTCCTCTCCCTCCTAACCCTAACCCTAAGCCTAACCCTAACCCTAAGAGTGAGTGTGAGGTCAGGCACAACCTGAATCGGGGCGCACGAGCCCTGTTTGTCTTATGAATCAGGAAGTGGTGGTGGCAGGAGTGATGAGGCGTCCCCGCATTTGCTTTGGGGTGTCCTTTGCAGCCGCACTGCCCGGGTTGCTCTACCCTTCCTCTCCCTCCTAAGCCTAACCCTAACCCTAGCCGTGAGTGTGAGGTCAGGCACGGCCTTAATCGGTGCGAAGGAGCCCTGTTTGTGTTCTCCAGGAAGAAGTGGTGGTATCAGGGGTGTTGAGGCATCCCCGCATTTGCTTTGGGGTGTCCTTTGCAGCCGCACTGCCCGGGTTGCTCTACCCTTCCTCTCCCTCCTAAGCCTAACCCTAACCCTAGCCGTGAGTGTGAGGTCAGGCACGGCCTGAATCGGGGCACAGGAGCCCTGTTTGTGTTCTCCAGGAAGAAGTGGTGGTATCAGGGGTGTTGAGGCATCCCCACATTTGCTTTGGGGTGTCCTTTGCAGCCGCACTGCCCGGGTTGCTCTACCTTTCATCTCCCTCCTAACCCTAACCCTAACCCTAACGCTAACCCTAACCCTAACCCTAACCCTAAGCATGAGTGTGAGGTCAGACACAGCCTGAATCTGGGTGCACGAGCCCTGCTCATCTTCTGAATCAAGAAGAGGTGGTGGCAGGAGTGTTGAGGCATGCCCGCATTTGCTTTGGGGTGTCCTTTGCAGCCGCACTGCCCGGGTTGCTCTACCCTTCCTCTCCCTCCTAACCCTAACCCTAACCCTAAGCATGAGTGTGAGGTCAGGCACGGCCTGAATCGGTGCGAAGGAGCCCTGTTCATCTTCTGAATCAAGAAGAGGTGGTGGCAGGAGTGTTGAGGCGTCCCCGCCTTTTCTTTGGGGTGTCCTTTGCAGCCGCACTGCCCGGGTTGCTCTACCCTTCCTCTCCCTCCTAAGCCTAACCCTAACCCTAACCCTAAGCGTAACCCTAAGCGTGAGTGTGAGGTCAGGCGCAGCCTTGATCGGGGCGCACGAGCCCTGTTCATCTTCTGAATCAAGAAGAGGTGGTGGCAGGAGTGTTGAGGCGTTCCCGCATTTGCTTTGGGGTGTCCTTTGCAGCCGCACTGCCCGGGTTGCTCTACCCTTCCTCTCCCTCCTAACCCTAACCCTAACCCTAGCCGTGAGTGTGAGGTCAGGCATGGCCTTAATTGGTGCGAAGGAGCCCTGTTTGTGTTCTCCAGGAAGAAGTGGTGGTTGCAGGGGTGTTGAGGCATCCCCGCATTTGCTTTGGGGTGTCCTTTGCAGCCGCACTGCCCGGGTTGCTCTACCTTTCCTCTCCCTCCTAACCCTAACCCTAACCCTAACCCTAACCCTAACCCTAACCCTAACCCTAACCCTAACCCTAACCCTAAGCATGAGTGTGATGTCAGGCACAGCCTGAATCTGAGCGCACGAGCCCTGCTCATCTTCTGAATCAAGAAGAGGTGGTGGCAGGGGTGTTGAGGCATCCCCGCATTTGCTTTAGGGTGTCCTTTGCAGCCGCACTGCCCGGGTTGCTCTACCCTTCCTCTCCCTCCTAACCCTAACCCTAACCCTAGCCGTGAGTGTGAGGTCAGGCACGGCCTTAATTGGTGCGAAGGAGCCCTGTTTGTGTTCTCCAGGAAGAAGTGGTGGTATCAGGGGTGTTGAGGCATCCCCGCATTTGCTTTGGGGTGTCCTTTGCAGCCACACTGCCCGGGTTGCTCTACCTTTCCTCTCCCTCCTAACCCTAACCCTAACCCTAACCCTAAGCCTAACCCTAAGCATGAGTGTGAGGTCAGGCACGGCCTGAATCGGGGCGCACGAGCCCTGTTCATCTTCTGAATCAAGAAGAGGTGGTGGCAGGAGTGTGGAGGCATCCGCGCATTTGCTTTGGGGTGTCCTTTGCAGCCTCACTGCCCGGGTTGCTCTACCCTTCCTCTCCCTCCTAACCCTAACCCTAACCCTAAGCATGAGTGTGAGGTCAGGCACGGCCTGAATCGGTGCGAAGGAGCCCTGTTCATCTTTTAAATCAGGAAGAGGTGGTGGCAGGAGTGTTGAGGCGTCCCCGCATTTGCTTTGGGGTGTCCTTTGCAGCCGCACTGCCCGGGTTGCTCTACCCTTCCTCTCCCTCCTAACCCTAACCCTAACCCTAGCCGTGAGTGTGAGGTCAGGCACGGCCTTAATTGGTGCGAAGGAGCCCTGTTTGTGTTCCCCAGGAATAAGTGGTGGTTGCAGGGGTGTTGAGGCATCCCCGCATTTGCTTTGGGGTGTCCTCTGCAGCCGCACTGCCCGGGTTGCTCTACCCTTCCTCTCCCTCCTAACCCTAACCCTAACCCTAACCCTAACCCTAAGCGTGAGTGTGAGGTCAGGCACGGCCTGAATCGGTGCGAAGGAGCCCTGTTCATCTTCTGAATCAAGAAGAGGTGGTGGCAGGAGTGTTGAGGCGTCCCCGCATTTGCTTTGGGGTGTCCTTTGCAGCCGCACTGCCCGGGTTGCTCTACCCTTCCTCTCCCTCCTAAGCCTAACCCTAACCCTAGCCGTGAGTGTGAGGTCAGGCACAGCCTTAATTGGTGCGAAGGAGCCCTGTTTGTGTTCTCCAGGAATAAGTGGTAGTTGTAGGGGTGTTGAGGCATCCCCGCATTTGCTTTGGGGTGTCCTTTGCAGCCGCACTGCCCGGGTTGCTCTACCCTTCCTCTCCCTCCTAAGCCTAACCCTAACCCTAGCCGTGAGTGTGAGGTCAGGCACGGCCTGAATCGGGGCACAGGAGCCCTGTTTGTGTTCTCCAGGAAGAAGTGGTGGTATCAGGGGTGTTGAGGCATCCCCACATTTGCTTTGGGGTGTCCTTTGCAGCCGCACTGCCCGGGTTGCTCTACCTTTCATCTCCCTCCTAACCCTAACCCTAACCCTAACCCTAACGCTAACCCTAACCCTAACCCTAACCCTAAGCATGAGTGTGAGGTCAGACACAGCCTGAATCTGGGTGCACGAGCCCTGCTCATCTTCTGAATCAAGAAGAGGTGGTGGCAGGAGTGTTGAGGCATGCCCGCATTTGCTTTGGGGTGTCCTTTGCAGCCGCACTGCCCGGGTTGCTCTACCCTTCCTCTCCCTCCTAACCCTAACCCTAACCCTAAGCATGAGTGTGAGGTCAGGCACGGCCTGAATCGGTGCGAAGGAGCCCTGTTCATCTTCTGAATCAAGAAGAGGTGGTGGCAGGAGTGTTGAGGCGTCCCCGCCTTTTCTTTGGGGTGTCCTTTGCAGCCGCACTGCCCGGGTTGCTCTACCCTTCCTCTCCCTCCTAACCCTAACCCTAACCCTAACCCTAAGCGTAACCCTAAGCGTGAGTGTGAGGTCAGGCGCAGCCTTGATCGGGGCGCACGAGCCCTGTTCATCTTCTGAATCAAGAAGAGGTGGTGGCAGGAGTGTTGAGGCGTTCCCGCATTTGCTTTGGGGTGTCCTTTGCAGCCGCACTGCCCGGGTTGCTCTACCCTTCCTCTCCCTCCTAACCCTAACCCTAACCCTAGCCGTGAGTGTGAGGTCAGGCATGGCCTTAATTGGTGCGAAGGAGCCCTGTTTGTGTTCTCCAGGAAGAAGTGGTGGTTGCAGGGGTGTTGAGGCATCCCCGCATTTGCTTTGGGGTGTCCTTTGCAGCCGCACTGCCCGGGTTGCTCTACCTTTCCTCTCCCTCCTAACCCTAACCCTAACCCTAACCCTAACCCTAACCCTAACCCTAACCCTAAGCATGAGTGTGATGTCAGGCACAGCCTGAATCAGAGCGCACGAGCCCTGCTCATCTTCTGAATCAAGAAGAGGTGGTGGCAGGGGTGTTGAGGCATCCCCGCATTTGCTTTGGGGTGTCCTTTGCAGCCGCACTGCCCGGGTTGCTCTACCCTTCCTCTCCCTCCTAACCCTAACCCTAACCCTAAGCATGAGTGTGAGGTCAGGCACGGCCTGAATCGGTGCGAAGGAGCCCTGTTCATCTTTTGAATCAGGAAGAGGTGGTGGCAGGAGTGTTGAGGCATCCCCGCATTTGCTTTGGGGTGTCCTTTGCAGCCGCACTGCCCGGGTTGCTCTACCCTTCCTCTCCCTCCTAAGCCTAACCCTAACCCTAGCCGTGAGTGTGAGGTCAGGCACGGCCTTAATTGGTGCGAAGGAGCCCTGTTTGTGTTCTCCAGGAAGAAGAGGTGGTTGCAGGGGTGTTGAGGCATCCCCGCATTTGCTTTGGGGTGTCCTTTGCAGCCGCACTGCCCGGGTTGCTCTACCCTTCCTCTCCCTCCTAACCCTAACCCTAAGCCTAACCCTAACCCTAAGCGTGAGTGTGAGGTCAGGCACAGCCTTAATCGGGGCGCACGAGCCCCGTTCATCTTCTGAATCAAGAAGAGGTGGTGGCAGGAGTGTTGAGGCGTCCCCGCATTTGCTTTGGGGTGTCCTTTGCAGCCGCACTGCCCGGGTTGCTCTACCCTTCCTCTCCCTCCTAACCCTAACCCTAACCCTAGCCGTGAGTGTGAGGTCAGGCACGGCCTGAATCGGGGCGCACGAGCCCTGTTCCTCTTCTCCAGGAAGAAGAGGTGGTTGTAGGGGTGTTGAGGCATCCCCGCATGTGTTTTGGGGTGTCCTTTGCAGCCACACTGCCCGGGTTGCTCTACCCTTCCTCTCCCTCCTAACCCTAACCCTAACCCTAACCCTAAGCGTAACCCTAAGCGTGAGTGTGAGGTCAGGCACGGCCTGAATCGGTGCGAAGGAGCCCTGTTTGTGTTCTCCAGGAAGAAGAGGTGGTTGCAGGGGTGTTGAGGCATCCCCGCATTTGCTTTGGGGTGTCCTTTGCAGCCGCACTGCCCGGGTTGCTCTACCCTTCCTCTCCCTCCTAAGCCTAACCCTAACCCTAGCCGTGAGTGTGAGGTCAGGCACGGCCTTAATTGGTGCGAAGGAGCCCTGTTTGTGTTCTCCAGGAAGAAGAGGTGGTTGCAGGGGTGTTGAGGCATCCCCGCATTTGCTTTGGGGTGTCCTCTGCAGCCGCACTGCCCGGGTTGCTCTACCCTTCCTCTCCCTCCTAACCCTAACCCTAACCCTAAGCATGAGTGTGAGGTCAGGCACGGCCTGAATCGGTGCGAAGGAGCCCTGTTCATCTTTTGAATCAGGAAGAGGTGGTGGCAGGAGTGTGGAGGCATCCCCGCATTTGCTTTGGGGTGTCCTTTGCAGCCGCACTGCCCGGGTTGCTCTACCCTTCCTCTCCCTCCTAAGCCTAACCCTAACCCTAGCCGTGAGTGTGAGGTCAGGCACGGCCTTAATTGGTGCGAAGGAGCCCTGTTTGTGTTCTCCAGGAAGAAGAGGTGGTTGCAGGGGTGTTGAGGCATCCCCGCATTTGCTTTGGGGTGTCCTTTGCAGCCGCACTGCCCGGGTTGCTCTACCCTTCCTCTCCCTCCTAACCCTAACCCTAACCCTAAGCGTAACCCTAAGCGTGAGTGTGAGGTCAGGCACAGCCTTAATCGGGGCGCACGAGCCCCGTTCATCTTCTGAATCAAGAAGAGGTGGTGGCAGGAGTGTTGAGGCGTCCCCGCATTTGCTTTGGGGTGTCCTTTGCAGCCGCACTGCCCGGGTTGCTCTACCCTTCCTCTCCCTCCTAACCCTAACCCTAACCCTAGCCGTGAGTGTGAGGTCAGGCACGGCCTGAATCGGGGCGCACGAGCCCTGTTCCTCTTCTCCAGGAAGAAGAGGTGGTTGTAGGGGTGTTGAGGCATCCCCGCATGTGTTTTGCGGTGTCCTTTGCAGCCACACTGCCCGGGTTGCTCTACCCTTCCTCTCCCTCCTAACCCTAACCCTAACCGTAAGCCTAACCCTAACCCTAAGCGTGAGTGTGAGGTCAGGCACGGCCTGAATCGGTGCGAAGGAGCCCTGTTTGTGTTCTCCAGGAAGAAGAGGTGGTTGCAGGGGTGTTGAGGCATCCCCGCATTTGCTTTGGGGTGTCCTTTGCAGCCGCACTGCCCGGGTTGCTCTACCCTTCCTCTCCCTCCTAAGCCTAACCCTAACCCTAGCCGTGAGTGTGAGGTCAGGCACGGCCTTAATTGGTGCGAAGGAGCCCTGTTTGTGTTCTCCAGGAAGAAGAGGTGGTTGCAGGGGTGTTGAGGCATCCCCGCATTTGCTTTGGGGTGTCCTTTGCAGCCGCACTGCCCGGGTTGCTCTACCCTTCCTCTCCCTCCTAACCCTAACCCTAAGCCTAACCCTAACCCTAAGAGTGAGTGTGAGGTCAGGCACAACCTGAATCGGGGCGCACGAGCCCTGTTTGTCTTATGAATCAGGAAGTGGTGGTGGCAGGAGTGATGAGGCGTCCCCGCATTTGCTTTGGGGTGTCCTTTGCAGCCGCACTGCCCGGGTTGCTCTACCCTTCCTCTCCCTCCTAAGCCTAACCCTAACCCTAGCCGTGAGTGTGAGGTCAGGCACGGCCTTAATTGGTGCGAAGGAGCCCTGTTTGTGTTCTCCAGGAAGAAGTGGTGGTATCAGGGGTGTTGAGGCATCCCCGCATTTGCTTTGGGGTGTCCTTTGCAGCCGCACTGCCCGGGTTGCTCTACCTTTCCTCTCCCTCCTAACCCTAACCCTAACCCTAACCCTAAGCCTAACCCTAAGCATGAGTGTGAGGTCAGGCACGGCCTGAATCGGGGCGCACGAGCCCTGTTCATCTTCTGAATCAAGAAGAGGTGGTGGCAGGAGTGTGGAGGCATCCGCGCATTTGCTTTGGGGTGTCCTTTGCAGCCTCACTGCCCGGGTTGCTCTACCCTTCCTCTCCCTCCTAACCCTAACCCTAACCCTAAGCATGAGTGTGAGGTCAGGCACGGCCTGAATCGGTGCGAAGGAGCCCTGTTCATCTTTTAAATCAGGAAGAGGTGGTGGCAGGAGTGTTGAGGCGTCCCCGCATTTGCTTTGGGGTGTCCTTTGCAGCCGCACTGCCCGGGTTGCTCTACCCTTCCTCTCCCTCCTAACCCTAACCCTAACCCTAGCCGTGAGTGTGAGGTCAGGCACGGCCTGAATCGGGGCACAGGAGCCCTGTTTGTGTTCTCCAGGAAGAAGTGGTGGTATCAGGGGTGTTGAGGCATCCCCACGTTTGCTTTGGGGTGTCCTTTGCAGCCGCACTGCCCGGGTTGCTCTACCTTTCATCTCCCTCCTAACCCTAACCCTAACCCTAACCCTAACGCTAACCCTAACCCTAACCCTAACCCTAAGCATGAGTGTGAGGTCAGAGACAGCCTGAATCTGGGTGCACGAGCCCTGCTCATCTTCTGAATCAAGAAGAGGTGGTGGCAGGAGTGTTGAGGCATGCCCGCATTTGCTTTGGGGTGTCCTTTGCAGCCGCACTGCCCGGGTTGCTCTACCCTTCCTCTCCCTCCTAACCCTAACCCTAACCCTAAGCATGAGTGTGAGGTCAGGCACGGCCTGAATCGGTGCGAAGGAGCCCTGTTCATCTTCTGAATCAAGAAGAGGTGGTGGCAGGAGTGTTGAGGCGTCCCCGCCTTTTCTTTGGGGTGTCCTTTGCAGCCGCACTGCCCGGGTTGCTCTACCCTTCCTCTCCCTCCTAAGCCTAACCCTAACCCTAACCCTAAGCGTAACCCTAAGCGTGAGTGTGAGGTCAGGCGCAGCCTTGATCGGGGTGCACGAGCCCTGTTCATCTTCTGAATCAAGAAGAGGTGGTGGCAGGAGTGTTGAGGCGTTCCCGCATTTGCTTTGGGGTGTCCTTTGCAGCCGCACTGCCCGGGTTGCTCTACCCTTCCTCTCCCTCCTAACCCTAACCCTAACCCTAGCCGTGAGTGTGAGGTCAGGCATGGCCTTAATTGGTGCGAAGGAGCCCTGTTTGTGTTCTCCAGGAAGAAGTGGTGGTTGCAGGGGTGTTGAGGCATCCCCGCATTTGCTTTGGGGTGTCCTTTGCAGCCGCACTGCCCGGGTTGCTCTACCTTTCCTCTCCCTCCTAACCCTAACCCTAACCCTAACCCTAACCCTAACCCTAACCCTAACCCTAACCCTAACCCTAACCCTAAGCATGAGTGTGATGTCAGGCACAGCCTGAATCTGAGCGCACGAGCCCTGTTCATCTTCTGAATCAAGAAGAGGTGGTGGCAGGGGTGTTGAGGCATCCCCGCATTTGCTTTAGGGTGTCCTTTGCAGCCGCACTGCCCGGGTTGCTCTACCCTTCCTCTCCCTCCTAACCCTAACCCTAACCCTAAGCATGAGTGTGAGGTCAGGCACGGCCTGAATCGGTGCGAAGGAGCCCTGTTCATCTTTTGAATCAGGAAGAGGTGGTGGCAGGAGTGTTGAGGCGTCCCCGTTTTGCTTTGGGGTGTCCTTTGCAGCCGCACTGCCCGGGTTGCTCTACCCTTCCTCTCCCTCCTAAGCCTAACCGTAACCCTAGCCGTGAGTGTGAGGTCAGGCACGGCCTTAATTGGTGCGAAGGAGCCCTGTTTGTGTTCTCCAGGAAGAAGAGGTGGTTGCAGGGGTGTTGAGGCATCCCCGCATTTGCTTTGGGGTGTCCTTTGCAGCCGCACTGCCCGGGTTGCTCTACCCTTCCTCTCCCTCCTAACCCTAACCCTAACCCTAACCCTAACCCTAACCCTAAGCGTGAGTGTGAGGTCAGGCACAGCCTTAATCGGGGCGCACAAGCCCCGTTCATCTTCTGAATCAAGAAGAGGTGGTGGCAGGAGTGTTGAGGCGTCCCCGCATTTGCTTTGGGGTGTCCTTTGCAGCCGCACTGCCCGGGTTGCTCTACCCTTCCTCTCCCTCCTAACCCTAACCCTAACCCTAGCCGTGAGTGTGAGGTCAGGCACGGCCTGAATCGGGGCGCACGAGCCCTGTTCCTCTTCTCCAGGAAGAAGAGGTGGTTGTAGGGGTGTTGAGGCATCCCCGCATTTGTTTTGGGGTGTCCTTTGCAGCCACACTGCCCGGGTTGCTCTACCCTTCCTCTCCCTCCTAACCCTAACCCTAACCGTAAGCCTAACCCTAACCCTAAGCGTGAGTGTGAGGTCAGGCACGGCCTGAATCGGTGCGAAGGAGCCCTGTTTGTGTTCTCCAGGAAGAAGAGGTGGTTGCAGGGGTGTTGAGGCATCCCCGCATTTGCTTTGGGGTGTCCTTTGCAGCCGCACTGCCCGGGTTGCTCTACCCTTCCTCTCCCTCCTAACCCTAACCCTAACCCTAACCCTAACCCTAACCCTAAGCGTGAGTGTGAGGTCGGTCACGGCCTTAATCGGGGCGCACGAGCCCCGTTCATCTTCTGAATCAAGAAGAGGTGGTGGCAGGAGTGTTGAGGCGTCCCCGCATTTGCTTTGGGGTGTCCTTTGCAGCCGCACTGCCCGGGTTGCTCTACCCTTCCTCTCCCTCCTAACCCTAACCCTAACCCTAGCCGTGAGTGTGAGGTCAGGCACGGCCTGAATCGGGGCGCACGAGCCCTGTTCCTCTTCTCCAGGAAGAAGAGGTGGTTGTAGGGGTGTTGAGGCATCCCCGCATTTGCTTTGGGGTGTCCTTTGCAGCCACACTGCCCGGGTTGCTCTACCCTTCCTCTCCCTCCTAACCCTAACCCTAACCGTAAGCCTAACCCTAACCCTAAGCGTGAGTGTGAGGTCAGGCACGGCCTGAATCGGTGCGAAGGAGCCCTGTTTGTGTTCTCCAGGAAGAAGAGGTGGTTGCAGGGGTGTTGAGGCATCCCCGCATTTGCTTTGGGGTGTCCTTTGCAGCCGCACTGCCCGGGTTGCTCTACCCTTCCTCTCCCTCCTAAGCCTAACCCTAACCCTAGCCGTGAGTGTGAGGTCAGGCATGGCCTTAATTGGTGCGAAGGAGCCCTGTTTGTGTTCTCCAGGAATAAGTGGTGGTTGCAGGAGTGTTGAGGTATCCCCGCATTTGCTTTGGGGTGTCCTTTGCAGCCGCACTGCCCGGGTTGCTCTACCCTTCCTCTCCCTCCTAACCCTAACCCTAACCCTAACCCTAACCCTAACCCTAAGCGTGAGTGTGAGGTCAGGCACGGCCTGAATCGGTGCGAAGGAGCCCTGTTTGTGTTCTCCAGGAATAAGTGGTGGTTGCAGGGGTGTTGAGGCATCCCCGCATTTGCTTTGGGGTGTCCTTTGCAGCCGCACTGCCCGGGTTGCTCTACCCTTCCTCTCCCTCCTAAGCCTAACCCTAACCCTAGCCGTGAGTGTGAGGTCAGGAACGGCCTTAATTGGTGTGAAGGAGCCCTGTTTGTGTTCTCCAGGAATAAGTGGTGGTTGCAGGAGTGTTGAGGCATCCCCGCATTTGCTTTGGGGTGTCCTTTGCAGCCGCACTGCCCGGGTTGCTCTACCCTTCCTCTCCTTCCTAACCGTAACCCTAATCCTAACCCTAACCCTAAGCGTGAGTGTGAGGTCAGGCACAGCCTGAATCGGGGCGCACGAGCCCTGTTCATCTTCTGAATCAAGAAGAGGTGGTGGCAGGAGTGTTGAGGCGTCCCCGCATTTGCTTTGGGGTGTCCTTTGCAGCCGCACTGCCCGGGTTGCTCTACCCTTCCTCTCCCTCCTAACCCTAACCCTAAGCGTAACCCTAAGCGTGAGTGTGAGGTCAGGCACGGCCTGAATCGGTGCGAAGGAGCCCTGTTTGTGTTCTCCAGGAAGAAGTGGTGGTATCAGGGGTGTTGAGGCATCCCCGCATTTGCTTTGGGGTGTCCTTTGCAGCCGCACTGCCCGGGTTGCTCTACCTTTCCTCTCCCTCCTAACCCTAACCCTAACCCTAACCCTAACCCTAACCCTAAGCATGAGTGTGAGGTCAGGCACGGCCTGAATCGGTGCGAAGGAGCCCTGCTCATCTTCTGAATCAGGAAGAGGTGGTGGCAGGAGTGTGGAGGCATCCCCGCATTTGCTTTGGTGTGTCCTTTGCAGCCGCACTGCCCGGGTTGCTCTACCCTTCCTCTCCCTCCTAACCCTAACCCTAAGCATGAGTGTGAGGTCAGGCACGGCCTGAATCGGTGCGAAGGAGCCCTGTTTGTGTTCTCCAGGAAGAAGTGGTGGTTGCAGGGGTGTTGAGGCATCCCCGCATTTGCTTTGGGGTGTCCTCTGCAGCCGCACTGCCCGGGTTGCTCTACCCTTCCTCTCCCTCCTAACCCTAACCCTAAGCCTAACCCTAACCCTAAGCGTGAGTGTGAGGTCAGGCGCAGCCTTAATCGGGGCACACGAGCCCCGTTCATCTTCTGAATCAAGAAGAGGTGGTGGCAGGAGTGTTGAGGCGTCCCCGCATTTACTTTGGGGTGTCCTTTGCAGCCGCACTGCCCGGGTTGCTCTACCCTTCCTCTCCCTCCTAAGCCTAACCCTAACCCTAGCCGTGAGTGTGAGGTCAGGCACGGCCTTAATTGGTGCGAAGGAGCCCTGTTTGTGTTCTCCAGGAATAAGTGGTGGTTGTAGGGGTGTTGAGGCATCCCCCCATTTGCTTTGGGGTGTCCTTTGCAGCCACACTGCCCGGGTTGCTCTACCCTTCCTCTCCCTCCTAACCCTAACCCTAACCCTAACCCTAAGCCTAACCCTAACCCTAAGCGTGAGTGTGAGGTTGGTCAGGGCCTGAATCGGGGCGCACAAGCCCTGCTCATCTTCTGAATAAAGAAGAGGTGGTTGCAGGGGTGTTGAGGCATCCCCGCATTTGCTTTGGGGTGTCCTTTGCAGCCGCACTGCCCGGGTTGCTCTACCCTTCCTCTCCGTCCTAAGCCTAACCCTAACCCTAGCCGTGAGTGTGAGGTCAGGCACTGCCTGAATCGGGGCGCACGAGCCCTGTTCCTCTTCTCCAGGAAGAAGAGGTGGTTGTAGGAGTGTTGAGGCATCCCCGCATTTGTTTTGGGGTGTCCTTTGCAGCCACACTGCCCGGGTTGCTCTACCCTTCCTCTCCCTCCTAACCCTAACCCTAAGCCTAAGCCTAACCCTAACCCTAAGCGTGAGTGTGAGGTTGGTCAGGGCCTTAACCGGGGCACAGGAGCCCTGTTCATCTTCTGAATCAAGAAGAGGTGGTGGCAGGAGTGTTGAGGCGTCCCCGCGTTTGCTTTGGGGTGTCCTTTGCAGCCGCACTGCCCGGGTTGCTCTACCCTTCCTCTCCCTCCTAACCCTAACCCTAACCGTAAGCCTAACCCTAACCCTAAGCGTGAGTGTGAGGTCAGGCACGGCCTGAATCAGTGCGAAGGAGCCCTGTTTGTGTTCTCCAGGAAGAAGAGGTGGTTGCAGGGGTGTTGAGGCATCCCCGCATTTGCTTTGGGGTGTCCTTTGCAGCCGCACTGCCCGGGTTGCTCTACCCTTCCTCTCCCTCCTAACCCTAACCCTAACCGTAAGCCTAACCCTAACCCTAAGCGTGAGTGTGAGGTCAGGCACGGCCTGAATCGGTGCGAAGGAGCCCTGCTCATCTTCTGAATAAAGAAGAGGTGGTGGCAGGAGTGTTGAGGCAGCCCCGCATTTGCTTTGGGGTGTCCTTTGCAGCCGCACTGCCCGGGTTGCTCTACCCTTCCTCTCCCTCCTAACCCTAACCCTAACCCTAACCCTAAGCCTAACCCTAAGCATGAGTGTGAGGTCAGGCACAGCCTGAATCGGGGCGCACGAGCCCTGTTCATCTTCTGAATCAAGAAGAGGTGGTGGCAGGAGTGTGGAGGCATCCGCGCATTTGCTTTGGGGTGTCCTTTGCAGCCTCACTGCCCGGGTTGCTCTACCCTTCCTCTCCCTCCTAACCCTAACCCTAACCCTAAGCATGAGTGTGAGGTCAGGCACGGCCTGAATCGGTGCGAAGGAGCCCTGTTCATCTTTTAAATCAGGAAGAGGTGGTGGCAGGAGTGTTGAGGCGTCCCCGCATTTGCTTTGGGGTGTCCTCTGCAGCCGCACTGCCCGGGTTGCTCTACCCTTCCTCTCCCTCCTAACCCTAACCCTAACCCTAACCCTAACCCTAAGCGTGAGTGTGAGGTCAGGCACGGCCTGAATCGGTGCGAAGGAGCCCTGTTCATCTTTTAAATCAGGAAGAGGTGGTGGCAGGAGTGTTGAGGCGTCCCCGCATTTGCTTTGGGGTGTCCTTTGCAGCCGCACTGCCCGGGTTGCTCTACTCTTCCTCTCCCTCCTAACCCTAACCCTAACCCTAGCCGTGAGTGTGAGGTCAGGCACAGCCTTAATTGGTGCGAAGGAGCCCTGTTTGTGTTCTCCAGGAATAAGTGGTAGTTGTAGGGGTGTTGAGGCATCCCCGCATTTGCTTTGGGGTGTCCTTTGCAGCCGCACTGCCCGGGTTGCTCTACCCTTCCTCTCCCTCCTAAGCCTAACCCTAACCCTAGCCGTGAGTGTGAGGTCAGGCACGGCCTGAATCGGGGCACAGGAGCCCTGTTTGTGTTCTCCAGGAAGAAGTGGTGGTATCAGGGGTGTTGAGGCATCCCCACATTTGCTTTGGGGTGTCCTTTGCAGCCGCACTGCCCGGGTTGCTCTACCTTTCATCTCCCTCCTAACCCTAACGCTAACCCTAACCCTAACCCTAACCCTAAGCATGAGTGTGAGGTCAGACACAGCCTGAATCTGGGTGCACGAGCCCTGCTCATCTTCTGAGTCAAGAAGAGGTGGTGGCAGGAGTGTTGAGGCATCCCCGCATTTGCTTTGGGGTGTCCTTTGCAGCCGCACTGCCCGGGTTGCTCTACCCTTCCTCTCCCTCCTAACCCTAAGCGTAACCCTAAGCATGAGTGTGAGGTCAGGCACGGCCTGAATCGGTGCGAAGGAGCCCTGTTCATCTTCTGAATCAAGAAGAGGTGGTGGCAGGAGTGTTGAGGCGTCCCCGCCTTTTCTTTGGGGTGTCCTTTGCAGCCGCACTGCCCGGGTTGCTCTACCCTTCCTCTCCCTCCTAAGCCTAACCCTAACCCTAACCCTAACCCTAACCCTAAGCGTGAGTGTGAGGTCAGGCACGGCCTGAATCGGTGCGAAGGAGCCCTGTTCATCTTCTGAATCAAGAAGAGGTGGTGGCAGGAGTGTTGAGGCGTCCCCGCATTTGCTTTGGGGTGTCCTTTGCAGCCGCACTGCCCGGGTTGCTCTACTCTTCCTCTCCCTCCTAACCCTAACCCTAACCCTAGCCGTGAGTGTGAGGTCAGGCACAGCCTTAATTGGTGCGAAGGAGCCCTGTTTGTGTTCTCCAGGAATAAGTGGTAGTTGTAGGGGTGTTGAGGCATCCCCGCATTTGCTTTGGGGTGTCCTTTGCAGCCGCACTGCCCGGGTTGCTCTACCCTTCCTCTCCCTCCTAACCCTAACCCTAACCCTAGCCGTGAGTGTGAGGTCAGGCACGGCCTGAATCGGGGCACAGGAGCCCTGTTTGTGTTCTCCAGGAAGAAGTGGTGGTATCAGGGGTGTTGAGGCGTTCCCGCATTTGCTTTGGGGTGTCCTTTGCAGCCGCACTGCCCGGGTTGCTCTACCTTTCATCTCCCTCCTAACCCTAACGCTAACCCTAACCCTAACCCTAACCCTAAGCATGAGTGTGAGGTCAGACACAGCCTGAATCTGGGTGCACGAGCCCTGCTCATCTTCTGAGTCAAGAAGAGGTGGTGGCAGGAGTGTTGAGGCATCCCCGCATTTGCTTTGGGGTGTCCTTTGCAGCCGCACTGCCCGGGTTGCTCTACCCTTCCTCTCCCTCCTAACCCTAAGCGTAACCCTAAGCATGAGTGTGAGGTCAGGCACGGCCTGAATCGGTGCGAAGGAGCCCTGTTCATCTTCTGAATCAAGAAGAGGTGGTGGCAGGAGTGTTGAGGCGTCCCCGCCTTTTCTTTGGGGTGTCCTTTGCAGCCGCACTGCCCGGGTTGCTCTACCCTTCCTCTCCCTCCTAAGCCTAACCCTAACCCTAACCCTAAGCGTAACCCTAAGCGTGAGTGTGAGGTCAGGCGCAGCCTTGATCGGGGCGCACGAGCCCTGTTCATCTTCTGAATCAAGAAGAGGTGGTGGCAGGAGTGTTGAGGCGTTCCCGCATTTGCTTTGGGGTGTCCTTTGCAGCCGCACTGCCCGGGTTGCTCTACCCTTCCTCTCCCTCCCAACCCTAACCCTAACCCTAGCCGTGAGTGTGAGGTCAGGCATGGCCTTAATTGGTGCGAAGGAGCCCTGTTTGTGTTCTCCAGGAAGAAGTGGTGGTTGCAGGGGTGTTGAGGCATCCCCGCATTGGCTTTGGGGTGTCCTTTGCAGCCGCACTGCCCGGGTTGCTCTACCTTTCCTCTCCCTCCTAACCCTAACCCTAACCCTAACCCTAACCCTAACCCTAACCCTAACCCTAAGCATGAGTGTGATGTCAGGCACAGCCTGAATCTGAGCGCACGAGCCCTGCTCATCTTCTGAATCAAGAAGAGGTGGTGGCAGGGGTGTTGAGGCATCCCCGCATTTGCTTTAGGGTGTCCTTTGCAGCCGCACTGCCCGGGTTGCTCTACCCTTCCTCTCCCTCCTAACCCTAACCCTAACCCTAAGCATGAGTGTGAGGTCAGGCACGGCCTGAATCGGTGCGAAGGAGCCCTGTTCATCTTTTGAATCAGGAAGAGGTGGTGGCAGGAGTGTTGAGGCGTCCCCGTTTTGCTTTGGGGTGTCCTTTGCAGCCGCACTGCCCGGGTTGCTCTACCCTTCCTCTCCCTCCTAAGCCTAACCCTAACCCTAGCCGTGAGTGTGAGGTCAGGCACGGCCTTAATTGGTGCGAAGGAGCCCTGTTTGTGTTCTCCAGGAAGAAGAGGTGGTTGCAGGGGTGTTGAGGCATCCCCGCATTTGCTTTGGGGTGTCCTTTGCAGCCGCACTGCCCGGGTTGCTCTACCCTTCCTCTCCCTCCTAACCCTAACCCTAACCCTAACCCTAAGCGTGAGTGTGAGGTCAGGCACAGCCTTAATCGGGGCGCACGAGCCCTGTTCATCTTCTGAATCAAGAAGAGGTGGTGGCAGGAGTGTTGAGGCGTCCCCGCATTTGCTTTGGGGTGTCCTTTGCAGCCGCACTGCCCGGGTTGCTCTACCCTTCCTCTCCCTCCTAACCCTAACCCTAACCCTAGCCGTGAGTGTGAGGTCAGGCACGGCCTGAATCGGGGCACAGGAGCCCTGTTTGTGTTCTCCAGGAAGAAGTGGTGGTATCAGGGGTGTTGAGGCATCCCCACATTTGCTTTGGGGTGTCCTTTGCAGCCGCACTGCCCGGGTTGCTCTACCTTTCATCTCCCTCCTAACCCTAACGCTAACCCTAACCCTAACCCTAACCCTAAGCATGAGTGTGAGGTCAGACACAGCCTGAATCTGGGTGCACGAGCCCTGCTCATCTTCTGAGTCAAGAAGAGGTGGTGGCAGGAGTGTTGAGGCATCCCCGCATTTGCTTTGGGGTGTCCTTTGCAGCCGCACTGCCCGGGTTGCTCTACCCTTCCTCTCCCTCCTAACCCTAAGCGTAACCCTAAGCATGAGTGTGAGGTCAGGCACGGCCTGAATCGGTGCGAAGGAGCCCTGTTCATCTTCTGAATCAAGAAGAGGTGGTGGCAGGAGTGTTGAGGCGTCCCCGCCTTTTCTTTGGGGTGTCCTTTGCAGCCGCACTGCCCGGGTTGCTCTACCCTTCCTCTCCCTCCTAAGCCTAACCCTAACCCTAACCCTAACCCTAACCCTAAGCGTGAGTGTGAGGTCAGGCACGGCCTGAATCGGTGCGAAGGAGCCCTGTTCATCTTCTGAATCAAGAAGAGGTGGTGGCAGGAGTGTTGAGGCGTCCCCGCATTTGCTTTGGGGTGTCCTTTGCAGCCGCACTGCCCGGGTTGCTCTACTCTTCCTCTCCCTCCTAACCCTAACCCTAACCCTAGCCGTGAGTGTGAGGTCAGGCACAGCCTTAATTGGTGCGAAGGAGCCCTGTTTGTGTTCTCCAGGAATAAGTGGTAGTTGTAGGGGTGTTGAGGCATCCCCGCATTTGCTTTGGGGTGTCCTTTGCAGCCGCACTGCCCGGGTTGCTCTACCCTTCCTCTCCCTCCTAACCCTAACCCTAACCCTAGCCGTGAGTGTGAGGTCAGGCACGGCCTGAATCGGGGCACAGGAGCCCTGTTTGTGTTCTCCAGGAAGAAGTGGTGGTATCAGGGGTGTTGAGGCATCCCCGCATTTGCTTTGGGGTGTCCTTTGCAGCCGCACTGCCCGGGTTGCTCTACCTTTCATCTCCCTCCTAACCCTAACGCTAACCCTAACCCTAACCCTAACCCTAAGCATGAGTGTGAGGTCAGACACAGCCTGAATCTGGGTGCACGAGCCCTGCTCATCTTCTGAGTCAAGAAGAGGTGGTGGCAGGAGTGTTGAGGCATCCCCGCATTTGCTTTGGGGTGTCCTTTGCAGCCGCACTGCCCGGGTTGCTCTACCCTTCCTCTCCCTCCTAACCCTAAGCGTAACCCTAAGCATGAGTGTGAGGTCAGGCACGGCCTGAATCGGTGCGAAGGAGCCCTGTTCATCTTCTGAATCAAGAAGAGGTGGTGGCAGGAGTGTTGAGGCGTCCCCGCCTTTTCTTTGGGGTGTCCTTTGCAGCCGCACTGCCCGGGTTGCTCTACCCTTCCTCTCCCTCCTAAGCCTAACCCTAACCCTAACCCTAAGCGTAACCCTAAGCGTGAGTGTGAGGTCAGGCGCAGCCTTGATCGGGGCGCACGAGCCCTGTTCATCTTCTGAATCAAGAAGAGGTGGTGGCAGGAGTGTTGAGGCGTTCCCGCATTTGCTTTGGGGTGTCCTTTGCAGCCGCACTGCCCGGGTTGCTCTACCCTTCCTCTCCCTCCCAACCCTAACCCTAACCCTAGCCGTGAGTGTGAGGTCAGGCATGGCCTTAATTGGTGCGAAGGAGCCCTGTTTGTGTTCTCCAGGAAGAAGTGGTGGTTGCAGGGGTGTTGAGGCATCCCCGCATTGGCTTTGGGGTGTCCTTTGCAGCCGCACTGCCCGGGTTGCTCTACCTTTCCTCTCCCTCCTAACCCTAACCCTAACCCTAACCCTAACCCTAACCCTAACCCTAACCCTAACCCTAAGCATGAGTGTGATGTCAGGCACAGCCTGAATCTGAGCGCACGAGCCCTGCTCATCTTCTGAATCAAGAAGAGGTGGTGGCAGGGGTGTTGAGGCATCCCCGCATTTGCTTTAGGGTGTCCTTTGCAGCCGCACTGCCCGGGTTGCTCTACCCTTCCTCTCCCTCCTAACCCTAACCCTAACCCTAAGCATGAGTGTGAGGTCAGGCACGGCCTGAATCGGTGCGAAGGAGCCCTGTTCATCTTTTGAATCAGGAAGAGGTGGTGGCAGGAGTGTTGAGGCGTCCCCGTTTTGCTTTGGGGTGTCCTTTGCAGCCGCACTGCCCGGGTTGCTCTACCCTTCCTCTCCCTCCTAAGCCTAACCCTAACCCTAAGCGTGAGTGTGAGGTCAGGCACGGCCTTAATTGGTGCGAAGGAGCCCTGTTTGTGTTCTCCAGGAAGAAGAGGTGGTTGCAGGGGTGTTGAGGCATCCCCGCATTTGCTTTGGGGTGTCCTTTGCAGCCGCACTGCCCGGGTTGCTCTACCCTTCCTCTCCCTCCTAACCCTAACCCTAAGCGTAACCCTAAGCGTGAGTGTGAGGTCAGGCACAGCCTTAATCGGGGCGCACGAGCCCTGTTCATCTTCTGAATCAAGAAGAGGTGGTGGCAGGAGTGTTGAGGCGTTCCCGCATTTGCTTTGGGGTGTCCTTTGCAGCCGCACTGCCCGGGTTGCTCTACCCTTCCTCTCCCTCCTAACCCTAACCCTAACCCTAGCCGTGAGTGTGAGGTCAGGCACGGCCTGAATCGGGGCGCACGAGCCCTGTTCCTCTTCTCCAGGAAGAAGAGGTGGTTGTAGGGGTGTTGAGGCATCCCCGCATTTGTTTTGGGGTGTCCTTTGCAGCCACACTGCCCGGGTTGCTCTACCCTTCCTCTCCCTCCTAACCCTAACCCTAACCGTAAGCCTAACCCTAACCCTAAGCGTGAGTGTGAGGTCAGGCACGGCCTGAATCGGTGCGAAGGAGCCCTGTTTGTGTTCTCCAGGAAGAAGAGGTGGTTGCAGGGGTGTTGAGGCATCCCCGCATTTGCTTTGGGGTGTCCTTTGCAGCCGCACTGCCCGGGTTGCTCTACCCTTCCTCTCCCTCCTAAGCCTAACCCTAACCCTAGCCGTGAGTGTGAGGTCAGGCATGGCCTTAATCGGTGCGAAGGAGCCCTGTTTGTGTTCTCCAGGAAGAAGTGTTGCTGGCAGGAGTGTTGAGGCATCCCCGCATTTGCTTTGGGGTGTCCTTTGCAGCCGCACTGCCCGGGTTGCTCTACCCTTCCTCTCCCTCCTAACCCTAACCCTAACCCTAACCCTAACCCTAACCCTAACCCTAGCCGTGAGTGTGAGGTCAGGCACGGCCTGAATCGGTGCGAAGGAGCCCTGTTTGTGTTCTCCAGGAAGAAGTGGTGGTTGCAGGGGTGTTGAGGCATCCCCGCATTTGCTTTGGGGTGTCCTTTGCAGCCGCACTGCCCGGGTTGCTCTACCCTTCCTCTCCCTCCTAAGCCTAACCCTAACCCTAGCCGTGAGTGTGAGGTCAGGCACAGTCTTAATTGGTGCGAAGGAGCCCTGTTTGTGTTCTCCAGGAATAAGTGGTGGTTGCAGGAGTGTTGAGGCATCCCCGCATTTGCTTTGGGGTGTCCTTTGCAGCCGCACTGCCCGGGTTGCTCTACCCTTCCTCTCCTTCCTAACCGTAACCCTAATCGTAACCCTAACCCTAAGCGTGAGTGTGAGGTCAGGCACAGCCTGAATCGGGGCGCACGAGCCCTGTTCATCTTCTGAATCAAGAAGAGGTGGTGGCAGGAGTGTTGAGGCGTCCCCGCATTTGCTTTGGTGTGTCCTTTGCAGCCGCACTGCCCGGGTTGCTCTACCCTTCCTCTCCCTCCTAACCCTAACCCTAAGCATGAGTGTGAGGTCAGGCACGGCCTGAATCGGTGCGAAGGAGCCCTGTTCATCTTTTGAATCAGGAAGAGGTGGTGGCAGGAGTGTTGAGGCGTCCCCGCCTTTTCTTTGGGGTGTCCTTTGCAGCCGCACTGCCCGGGTTGCTCTACCCTTCCTCTCCCTCCTAAGCCTAACCCTAACCCTAGCCGTGAGTGTGAGGTCAGGCACGGCCTTAATTGGTGCGAAGGAGCCCTGTTTGTGTTCTCCAGGAAGAAGTGGTGGTTGCAGGGGTGTTGAGGCATCCCCGCATTTGCTTTGGGGTGTCCTCTGCAGCCGCACTGCCCGGGTTGCTCTACCCTTCCTCTCCCTCCTAACCCTAACCCTAAGCCTAACCCTAACCCTAAGCGTGAGTGTGAGGTCAGGCGCAGCCTTAATCGGGGCACACGAGCCCTGTTCATCTTCTGAATCAAGAAGAGGTGGTGGCAGGAGTGTTGAGGCGTCCCCGCATTTACTTTGGGGTGTCCTTTGCAGCCGCACTGCCCGGGTTGCTCTACCCTTCCTCTCCCTCCTAAGCCTAAGCCTAACCCTAGCCGTGAGTGTGAGGTCAGGCACGGCCTTAATTGGTGCGAAGGAGCCCTGTTTGTGTTCTCCAGGAATAAGTGGTGGTTGTAGGGGTGTTGAGGCATCCCCGCATTTGTTTTGGGGTGTCCTTTGCAGCCACACTGCCCGGGTTGCTCTACCCTTCCTCTCCCTCCTAACCCTAACCCTAACCCTAACCCTAAGCCTAACCCTAACCCTAAGCGTGAGTGTGAGGTTGGTCAGGGCCTTAACCGGGGCACAGGAGCCCTGTTCATCTTCTGAATCAAGAAGAGGTGGTGGCAGGAGTGTTGAGGCGTCCCCGCGTTTGCTTTGGGGTGTCCTTTGCAGCCGCACTGCCCGGGTTGCTCTACCCTTCCTCTCCCTCCTAACCCTAACCCTAACCGTAAGCCTAACCCTAACCCTAAGCGTGAGTGTGAGGTCAGGCACGGCCTGAATCGGTGCGAAGGAGCCCTGCTCATCTTCTGAATAAAGAAGAGGTGGTGGCAGGAGTGTTGAGGCAGCCCCGCATTTGCTTTGGGGTGTCCTTTGCAGCCGCACTGCCCGGGTTGCTCTACCCTTCCTCTCCCTCCTAACCCTAACCCTAACCCTAGCCGTGAGTGTGAGGTCAGGCACGGCCTTACTTGGTGCGAAGGAGCCCTGTTTGTGTTCTCCAGGAATAAGTGGTGGTTGCAGGAGTGTTGAGGCATCCCCGCATTTGCTTTGGGGTGTCCTTTGCAGCCGCACTGCCCGGGTTGCTCTACCCTTCCTCTCCTTCCTAACCGTAACCCTAATCCTAACCCTAACCCTAAGCGTGCGTGTGAGGTCAGGCACAGCCTGAATCGGGGCGCACGAGCCCTGTTCATCTTCTGAATCAAGAAGAGGTGGTGGCAGGAGTGTTGAGGCGTCCCCGCATTTGCTTTGGGGTGTCCTTTGCAGCCGCACTGCCCGGGTTGCTCTACCCTTCCTCTCCCTCCTAAGCCTAACCCTAACCCTAGCCGTGAGTGTGAGGTCAGGCACGGCCTTAATCGGTGCGAAGGAGCCCTGTTTGTGTTCTCCAGGAATAAGTGGTGGTTGTAGGGGTGTTGAGGTATCCCCGCATTTGCTTTGGGGTGTCCTTTGCAGCCACACTGCCCGGGTTGCTCTACCCTTCCTCTCCCTCCTAACCCTAACCCTAACCCTAACCCTAAGCGTAACCCTAAGCGTGAGTGTGTGGTCAGGCACAGCCTGAATTGGGGCGCACGAGCCCTGTTCATCTTCTGAATCAAGAAGAGGTGGTGGCAGGAGTGTTGAGGCATCCCCGCATTTGCTTTGGGGTGTCCTTTGCAGCCGCACTGCCCGGGTTGCTCTACCCTTCCTCTCCCTCCTAAGCCTAACCCTAACCCTAGCCGTGAGTGTGAGGTCAGGCACGGCCTTAATTGGTGCGAAGGAGCCCTGTTTGTGTTCTCCAGGAAGAAGAGTTGGTTGCAGGGGTGTTGAGGCATCCCCGCATTTGCTTTGGGGTGTCCTTTGCAGCCGCACTGCCTGGGTTACTTTACGCTTCCTCTCCCTCCTAACCCTAACCCTAACCCTAACCCTAACCCTAAGCGTGAGTGTGAGGTCAGGCGCAGCCTGAATCGGGGCGCACGAGCCCTGGTTCACCTTCTGAATCAAGAAGAGGTGGTGGCAGGAGTGTTGAGGCGTCCCCGCATTTGCTTTGGGGTGTCCTGTGCAGCCGCACTGCCCGGGTTGCTCTACCCTTCCTCTCCCTCCTAACCGTAAGCGTAACCCTAAGCGTGAGTGTGAGGTCAGGCACGGCCTTAATTGGTGCGAAGGGGCCCTGTTTGTGTTCTCCAGGAATAAGTGGTGGTTGTAGGGGTGTTGAGGCATCCCCGCATTTGCTTTGGGGTGTCCTTTGCAGCCACACTGCCCGGGTTGCTCTACCCTTCCTCTCCCTCCTAACCCTAACCCTAACCCTAACCCTAAGCCTAACCCTAACCCTAAGCGTGAGTGTGAGGTTGGTCAGGGCCTTAACCGGGGCACAGGAGCCCTGTTCATCTTCTGAATCAAGAAGAGGTGGTGGCAGGAGTGTTGAGGCATCCCCGCATTTGCTTTGGGGTGTCCTTTGCAGCCGCACTGCCTGGGTTACTTTACGCTTCCTCTCCCTCCTAACCCTAACCCTAACGCTAAGCGTAACGCTAAGCGTGAGTGTGTGGTCAGGCACAGCCTGAATCGGGGCGCACGAACCCTGTTCATCTTCTGAATCAAGAACAGGTGGTGGCAGGAATGTGGAGGCATCCGCGCATTTGCTTTGGGGTGTCCTTTGCAGCCGCACTGCCCGGGTTGCTCTACCCTTCCTCTCCCTCCTAACCCTAAGCCTAACCCTAAGCATGAGTGTGAGGTCAGGCACGGCCTGAATCGTTGCGAAGGAGCCCTGTTCATCTTTTGAATCAGGAAGAGGTGGTGGCAGGAGTGTTGAGGCGTCCCCGCATTTGCTTTGGGGTGTCCTTTGCAGCCACACTGCCTGGGTTGCTCTACCCTTCCTCTCCCTCCTAAGCCTAACCCTAGCCGTGAGTGTGAGGTCAGGCACGGCCTTACTTGGTGCAAAGGAGCCCTGTTTGTGTTCTCCAGGAAGGAGTGGTGGTTGCAGGGGTGTTGAGGCATCCCCGCATTTGCTTTGGGGTGTCCTGTGCAGCCGCACTGCCCGGGTTGCTCTACCCTTCCTCTCCCTCCTAACCGTAAGCGTAACCCTAAGCGTGAGTGTGAGGTCAGGCACGGCCTTAATTGGTGCGAAGGAGCCCTGTTTGTGTTCCCCAGGAATAAGTGGTGGTTGTAGGGGTGTTGAGGCATCCCCGCAGTTGCTTTGGGGTGTCCTTTGCAGCCACACTGCCCGGGTTGCTCTACCCTTCCTCTCCCTCCTAACCCTAACCCTAACCCTAACCCGCAGCCTGACACTGATCTCAGGTACGGCCCAAACCAGAGCACACGAGCCCTGTTTGCCTTTTGAATTAGGAAGTGGTGCTGGCAGGGGTGTTGAGGTAGCCCCATATTTGCTTTGGGGAGTCCTTTGCAGCCGCACAGCCCGGGTTGCTCTACCCTTCCTCTCCGTCCTAACCCTAACCCTAACCCTAACCCTAACCCTAAGCGTAATCCTAAGCGTGAGTGTGAGGTCGGTCACGGCCTGAATCGGTGCGAAGGAGCCCTGTTTGTGTTCTCCAGAAAGAAATGGTGCTGGGAGGAGTGTTGAGGCATCCCCGCATTTGCTTTGGGGTGTCCTTTGCAGCCGCACTGCCCCGGTTGCTCTACCCTTCCTCTCCCTCCTAACCCTAACCCTAAGCCTAACCCTAACCCTAACCCTAAGCGTGAGTGTGAGGTCAGGCACGGCCTGAATCGGTGCGAAGGAGCCCTGTTTGTGTTCTCCAGGAAGAAGTGGTGGTTGCAGGGGTGTTGAGGCATCCCCGCATTTGCTTTGGGGTGTCCTTTGCAGCCGCACTGCCCGGGTTGCTCTACCCTTCCTCTCCCTCCTAACCCTAACCCTAACCGTAAGCATGAGTGTGAGGTCAGGCACGGCCTGAATCGGTGCGAAGGAGCCCTGTTCATCTTTTGAATCAGGAAGAGGTGGTGGCAGGAGTGTTGAGGCATCCCCGCATTTGCTTTGGGGTGTCCTTTGCAGCCGCACTGCCCGGGTTGCTCTACCCTTCCTCTCCCTCCTAACCCTAACCCTAACCCTAGCCGTGAGTGTGAGGTCAGGCACGGCCTTAATTGGTGCGAAGGAGCCCTGTTTGTGTTCTCCAGGAAGAAGAGGTGTTGGCAGGGGTGTTGAGGCATCCCCGCATTTGCTTTGGGGTGTCCTTTGCAGCCGCACTGCCCGGGTTGCTCTACCCTTCCTCTCCCTCCTAACCCTAACCCTAACCCTAACCCTAACCCTAAGCGTGAGTGTGAGGTCAGGCACAGCCTGAATCGGGGCACACGAGCCCTGTTCATCTTCTGAATCAAGAAGAGGTGGTGGCAGGAGTGTTGAGGCGTCCCCGCATTTGCTTTGGGGTGTCCTTTGCAGCCGCACTGCCCGGGTTGCTCTACCCTTCCTCTCCCTCCTAAGCCTAACCCTAACCCTAGCCGTGAGTGTGAGGTCAGGCACGGCCTTAATTGGTGCGAAGGAGCCCTGTTTGTGTTCTCCAGGAAGAAGTGGTGCTTGCAGGAGTGTTGAGGCATCCCCGCATTTGCTTTGGGGTGTCCTTTGCAGCCGCACTGCCCGGGTTGCTCTACCTTTCATCTCCCTCCTAACCCTAACCCTAACCCTAAGCCTAACCCTAAGCGTAACCCTAAGCGTGAGTGTGAGGTCAGGCACAGCCTGAATCGAGACGCACGAGCCCTGCTCATCTTCTGAATAAAGAAGAGGTGCTGGGAGGACTGTGGAGGCATCCCCGCATTTGCTTTAGGGTGACCTTTGCAGCCGCACTGCCCGGGTTGCTCTACCCTTCCTCTCCCTCCTAACCCTAACCCTAACCCTAACCCTAACCCTAACCCGCAGCCTGACACTGATCTCAGGTACGGCCCAAAGCAGAGCACACGAGCCCTGCTCATCTTCTGAATCCAGAAGGGGTGGTGGCCGGAGTGTGGAGGCATCCCCGCATTTGCTTTGGGGTGTCCTTTGCAGCCGCACTGCCCGGGTTGCTCTACCCTTCCTCTCCCTCCTAAGCCTAACCCTAACCCTAGCCGTGAGTGTGAGGTCAGGCACGGCCTTAATTGGTGTGAAGGAGCCCTGTTTGTGTTCTCCAGGAAGAAGTGGTGCTGGCAGGAGTGTTGAGGCATCCCCGCATTTGCTTTGGGGTGTCCTTTGCAGCCACACTGCCCGGGTTGCTCTACCCTTCCTCTCCCTCCTAACCCTAACCCTAACCCTAACGCTAAGCCTAACCCTAACCCTAAGCCTGAGTGTGAGGTTGGTCAGGGCCTTAACCGGGGCACAGGAGCCCTGTTCATCTTCTGAATCAAGAAGAGGTGGTGGCAGGAGTGTTGAGGCGTCCCCGCATTTGCTTTGGGGTGTCCTGTGCAGCCGCACTGCCCGGGTTGCTCTACCCTTCCTCTCCCTCCTAACCCCAACCCTAACCCTAACCCTAACCCTAAGCGAGAGTGTGAGGTCAGGCGTAGCCTGAATCGGTGCGAAGGAGCCCTGTTCATCTTTTGAATCAGGAAGAGGTGGTGGCAGGAGTGTTGAGGCGTCCCCGCATTTGCTTTGGGGTGTCCTTTGCAGCCGCACTGCCCGGGTTGCTCTACCCTTCCTCTCCCTCCTAACCCTAACCCTAACCCTAGCCGTGAGTGTGAGGTCAGGCACGGCCTTAATTGGTGCGAAGGAGCCCTGTTTGTGTTCTCCAGGAAGAAGTGGTGGTTGCAGGGGTGTTGAGGCATCCCCGCATTTGCTTTGGGGTGTCCTTTGCAGCCGCACTGCCCGGGTTGCTCTACCCTTCCTCTCCCTCCTAACCCTAACCCTAAGCCTAACCCTAACCCTAAGCGTGAGTGTGAGGTCAGGCGCAGCCTTAATCGGGGCACACGAGCCCCGTTCATCTTCTGAATCAAGAAGAGGTGGTGGCAGGAGTGTTGAGGCGTCCCCACATTTGCTTTGGGGTGTCCTTTGCAGCCGCACTGCCCGGGTTCCTCTACCCTTCCTCTCCCTCCTGACCCTAAGCCTAACCCTAGCCGTGAGTGTGAGGTCAGGCACGGCCTTAATTGGTGCGAAGGAGCCCTGTTTGTGTTCTCCAGGAATAAGTGGTGGTTGTAGGGGTGTTGAGGCATCCCCGCATTTGCTTTGGGGTGTCCTTTGCAGCCACACTGCCCGGGTTGCTCTACCCTTCCTCTCCCTCCTCACCCTAACCCTAACCCTAAGCGTAACCCTAAGCGTGAGTGTGAGGTCAGGCACGGCCTGAATCGGTGTGAAGGAGCCCTGTTCATCTTTTAAATCAGGAAGAGGTGGTGGCAGGAGTGTGGAGGCGTTCCCGCATTTGCTTTGGGGTGTCCTTTGCAGCCGCACTGCCCGGGTTGCTCTACCCTTCCTCTCCCTCCTAACCCTAAGCCTAACCCTAAGCATGAGTGTGAGGTCAGGCACGGCCTGAATCGGTGCGAAGGAGCCCTGTTCATCTTTTGAATCAGGAAGAGGTGGTGGCAGGAGTGTTGAGGCGTCCCCGCATTTGCTTTGGGGTGTCCTTTGCAGCCGCACTGCCCGGGTTGCTCTACCCTTCCTCTCCCTCCTAACCCTAACCCTAGCCGTGAGTGTGAGGTCAGGCACGGCCTTAATTGGTGCAAAGGAGCCCTGTTTGTGTTCTCCAGGAAGAGAGGTGGTTGCAGGGGTGTTGAGGCATCCCCGCATTTGCTTTGGGGTGTCCTTTGCAGCCGCACTGCCCGGGTTGCTCTACCCTTCCTCTCCCTCCTAACCCTAACCCTAACCCTAAGCGTAACCGTAAGCGTGAGTGTGAGGTCAGGCGCAGCCTGAATCGGGGCACACGAGCCCTGTTCATCTTCTGAATCAGGAAGAGGTGGTGGCAGGAGTGTTGAGGCGTCCCCGCATTTGCTTTGGGGTGTCCTTTGCAGCCGCACTGCCCAGGTTGCTCTACCCTTCCTCTCCCTGCTAAGCCTAACCCTAACCGTAGCCGTGAGTGTGAGGTCAGGCACGGCCTTAATTGGTGCGAAGGAGCCCTGTTTGTGTTCTCCAGGAAGAAGTGGTGGTTGTAGGGGTGTTGAGGCATCCCCACATTTGCTTTGGGGTGTCCTTTGCAGCCGCACTGCGCGGGTTGCTCTACCCTTCCTCTCCCTCCTAACCCTAACCCTAACCCTAACCCTAAGCGTAACCCTAAGCGTGAGTGTGAGGTCAGGCACGGCCTGAATCGGTGCGAAGGAGCCCTGTTTGTGTTCTCCAGGAAGAAGTGGTGGTTGTAGGGGTGTTGAGGCATCCCCGCATTTGCTTTGGGGTGTCCTCTGCAGCCGCACTGCCCGGGTTGCTCTACCCTTCCTCTCCCTCCTAACCCTAACCCTAACGCTAAGCGTAACGCTAAGCGTGAGTGTGAGGTCAGGCGCAGCCTTAATCGGGGCGCACGAGCCCTGTTCATCTTCTGAATCAAGAAGAGGTGGTGGCAGGAGTGTTGAGGCGTTCCCGCATTTGCTTTGGGGTGTCCTTTGCAGCCTCACTGCCCGGGTTGCTCTACCCTTCCTCTCCCTCCTAACCCTAACCCTAACCCTAGCCGTGAGTGTGAGGTCAGGCACGGCCTGCATCGGTGCAAAGGAGCCCTGTTTGTGTTCTCCAGGAAGAAGAGTTGGTTGCAGGGGTGTTGAGGCATCCCCGCATTTGCTTTGGGGTGTCCTTTGCAGCCGCACTGCCTGGGTTACTTTACTCTTTCTCTCCCTCCTAACCCTAACCCTAACCCTAAGCGTAACCCTAAGCGTGAGTGTGTGGTCAGGCACAGCCTGAATCGGGGCGCACGAGCCCTGTTCATCTTCTGAATCAAGAAGAGGTGGTGGCAGGAATGTGGAGGCATCCCCGCATTTGCTTTGGGGTGTCCTTTGCAGCCGCACTGCCCGGGTTGCTCTACCCTTCCTCTCCCTCCTAACCCTAAGCCTAACCCTAAGCATGAGTGTGAGGTCAGGCACGGCCTGAATCGGTGCGAAGGAGCCCTGTTCATCTTTTGAATCAGGAAGAGGTGGTGGCAGGAGTGTTGAGGCGTCCCCGCATTTGCTTTGGGGTGTCCTTTGCAGCCACACTGCCCGGGTTGCTCTACCCTTCCTCTCCCTCCTAAGTGTAACCCTAGCCGTGAGTGTGAGGTCAGGCACGGCCTTAATTGGTGCAAAGGAGCCCTGTTTGTGTTCTCCAGGAAGGAGTGGTGGTTGCAGGGGTGTTGAGGCATCCCCGCCTTTGCTTTGGGGTGTCCTGTGCAGCCGCACTGCCCGGGTTGCTCTACCCTTCCTCTCCCTCCTAACCCTAACCCTAGCCCTAATCCTAACCCTAAGCGTGAGTGTGAGGTCAGGCGCAGCCTGAATCGGGGCACAGGAGCCCTGTTCATCTTCTGAATCAAGAAGAGGTGGTGGCAGGAGTGTTGAGGCGTCCCCGCATTTGCTTTGGGGTGTCCTTTGCAGCCGCACTACCCAGGTTACTCTACCCTTCCTCTCCCTCCTAAGCCTAACCCTAACCCTAGCCGTGAGTGTGAGGTCAGGCACGGCCTTAATTGGTGCGAAGGAGCGCTGTTTGTGTTCTCCAGGAAGAAGTGGTGGTTGTAGGGGTGTTGAGGCATCCCCGCAGTTGCTTTGGGGTGTCCTTTGCAGCCACACTGCCCGGGTTGCTCTACCCTTCCTCTCCCTCCTAACCCTAACCCTAACTCTAAGCCTAAGCCTAACCCTAACCCTAAGCGTGAGTGTGAGGTTGGTCAGGGCCTTAACCGGGGCACAGGAGCCCTGTTCATCTTCTGAATCAAGAAGAGGTGGTGGCAGGAGTGTTGAGGCATCCCCGCATTTGCTTTGGGGTGTCCTTTGCAGCCGCACTGCCCGGGTTGCTCTACCCTTCCTCTCCCTCCTAAGCCTAACCCTAACCCTAACCCTAAGCGTAACCCTAAGCGTGAGTGTGAGGTCAGGCACGGCCTGAATCGGTGCGAAGGAGCCCTGTTTGTGTTCTCCAGGAAGAAGTGGTGGTATCAGGGGTGTTGAGGCATCACCGCATTTGCTTTGGGGTGTCCTCTGCAGCCGCACTGCCCGGGTTGCTCTACCCTTCCTCTCCCTCCAAACCCTAACCCTAACCCTAACGCTAAGCGTAACGCTAAGCGTGAGTGTGAGGTCAGGCGCAGCCTTAATCGGGGCGCACGAGCCCTGTTCATCTTCTGAATCAAGAAGAGGTGGTGGCAGGAGTGTTGAGGCGTTCCCGCATTTGCTTTGGGGTGTCCTTTGCAGCCGCACTGCCCGGGTTGCTCTACCCTTCCTCTCCCTCCTAACCGTAAGCGTAACCCTAAGCGTGAGTGTGAGGTCAGGCACGGCCTTAATTGGTGCGAAGGAGCCCTGTTTGTGTTCCCCAGGAATAAGTGGTGGTTGTAGGGGTGTTGAGGCATCCCCGCATTTGCTTTGGGGTGTCCTTTGCAGCCGCACTGCCCGGGTTGCTCTACCCTTCCTCTCCCTCCTAACCCTAACCCTAACCCTAAGCCTAACCCTAACCCTAAGCGTGAGTGTGAGGTTGGTCAGGGCCTTAACCGGGCCACAGGAGCCCTGTTCATCTTCTGAATCAAGAAGAAGTGGTGGCAGGAGTGTTGAGGCGTCCCCGCATTTGCTTTGGGGTGTCCTTTGCAGCCGCACTGCCCGGGTTGCTCTACCCTTCCTCTCCCTCCTAACCCTAACCCTAAACCTAACCCTAAGCGTAACCCTAAAGCGTGAGTGTGAGGTCAGGCACAGCCTGAATCGGTGCGAAGGAGCCCTGTTTGTGTTCTCCAGGAAGAAGTGGTGGTATCAGGGGTGTTGAGGCATCCCCGCATTTGCTTTGGGGTGTCCTTTGCAGCCGCACTGCCCGGGTTGCTCTACCCTTCCTCTCCCTCCTAACCCTAACCCTAACCCTAACCCTAACCCGCAGCCTGACACTGATCTCAGGTACGGCCCAAACCAGAGCACACGAGCCCTGTTCATCTTTTGAATCAGGAAGAGGTGGTTGCAGGAGTGTGGAGGCATCCCCGCATTTGCTTTGGGGTGTCCTTTGCAGCCGCACTGCCCGGGTTGCTCTACCCTTCCTCTCCCTCCTAACCCTAACCCTAACCCTAAGCATGAGTGTGAGGTCAGGCACGGCCTGAATCGGTGCGAAGGAGCCCTGTTCATCTTTTGAATCAGGAAGAGGTGGTGGCAGGAGTGTTGAGGCGTCCCCGTTTTGCTTTGGGGTGTCCTTTGCAGCCGCACTGCCCGGGTTGCTCTACCCTTCCTCTCCCTCCTAACCCTAACCCGTACCCTAGCCGTGAGTGTGAGGTCAGGCACGGCCTTAATTGGTGCGAAGGAGCCCTGTTTGTGTTCTCCAGGAAGAAGAGGTGTTGGCAGGGGTGTTGAGGCATCCCCGCATTTGCTTTGGGGTGTCCTTTGCAGCCGCACTGCCCGGGTTGCTCTACCCTTCCTCTCCCTCCTAACCCTAACCCTAACCCTAACCCTAACCCTAAGCGTGAGTGTGAGGTCAGGCGCGGCCTGAATCGGGGCACACGAGCCCTGTTCATCTTCTGAATCAAGAAGAGGTGGTGGCAGGAGTGTTGAGGCGTCCCCGCATTTGCTTTGGGGTGTCCTTTGCAGCCGCACTGCCCGGGTTGCTCTACCCTTCCTCTCCCTGCTAAGCCTAACCCTAACCCTAGCCGTGAGTGTGAGGTCAGGCACGGCCTTAATTGGTGCGAAGGAGCCCTGTTTGTGTTCTCCAGGAATAAGTGGAGGTTGCAGGGGTGTTGAGGCATCCCCGCATTTGCTTTGGGGTGTCCTTTGCAGCAACACTGTCCGGGTTGCTCTACCCTTCCTCTACCTCCTAACCCTAACCCTAACCCTAAGCCTAAGCCTAACCCTAACCCTAAGCGTGAGTGTGAGGTCAGGCACAGCCTGAATCGGGGCGCACGAGCCCTGTTCATCTTCTGAATCAAGAAGAGGTGGTGGCAGGAGTGTTGAGGCGTCCCTGCATTTGCTTTGGGGTGTCCTTTGGAGCCGCACTGCCCGGGTTGCTCTACCCTTCCTCTCCCTCCTAACCCTAACCCTAACCCTAACCCTAAGCGTAACCCTAAGCGTGAGTGTGAGGTCAGGCACGGCCTGAATCGGTGCGAAGGAGCCCTGTTTGTGTTCTCCAGGAAGAAGTGGTGGTATCAGGGGTGTTGAGGCATCCCCGCATTTGCTTTGGGGTGTCCTTTGCAGCCGCACTGCCCGGGTTGCTCTACCCTTCCTCTCCCTCCTAAGCCTAACCCTAACCCTAGCCGTGAGTGTGAGGTCAGGCACGGCCTTAATTGGTGCGAAGGAGCCCTGTTTGTGTTCCCCAGGAATAAGTGGTGGTTGTAGGGGTGTTGAGGCATCCCCGCATTTGCTTTGGGGTGTCCTTTGCAGCCGCACTGCCCGGGTTGCTCTACCTTTCATCTCCCTCCTAACCCTAACCCTAAGCCTAACCCTAACCCTAACCCTAAGCGTGAGTGTGAGGTCAGGCACAGCCTGAATCGGGGCGCACGAGCCCTGCTCATCTTCTGAATAAAGAAGAGGTGGTGGCAGGAGTGTGGAGGCATCCCCGCATTTGCTTTGGGGTGTCCTTTGCAGCCACACTGCCCGGGTTGCTCTACCCTTCCTCTCCCTCCTAACCCTAACCCTAACCCTAACCCTAACCCTAAGCCTAACCCTAACCCTTCAGCGTGAGTGTGAGGTTGGTCAGGGCCTTAACCGGGCCACAGGAGCCCTGTTCATCTTCTGAATCAAGAAGAGGTGGTGGCAGTAGTGTTGAGGCATCCCCGCATTTGCTTTGGGGTGTCCTTTGCAGCCGCACTGCCCGGGTTGCTCTACCCTTCCTCTCCCTCCTAACCCTAACCCTAAGCCTAACCCTAAGCGTAACCCTAAGCGTGAGTGTGAGGTCAGGCACAGCCTGAATCGGTGCGAAGGAGCCCTGTTTGTCTTCTCCAGAAAGAAGTGGTGGTATCAGGGGTGTTGAGGCATCCCCACATTTGCTTTGGGGTGTCCTTTGCAGCCGCACTGCCCGGGTTGCTCTACCCTTCCTCTCCCTCCTAACCCTAACCCTAACCCTAACCCTAACCCTAACCCGCAGCCTGACACTGATCTCAGGTACGGCCCAAACCAGAGCACACGAGCCCTGTTCATCTTTTGAATCAGGAAGAGGTGGTGGCAGGAGTGTGGAGGCATCCCCGCATTTGCTTTGGGGTGTCCTTTGCAGCCGCACTGCCCGGGTTGCTCTACCCTTCCTCTCCCTCCTAACCCTAACCCTAACCGTAAGCATGAGTGTGAGGTTGGTCAGGGCCTTAACCGGGCCACAGGAGCCCTGTTCATCTTCTGAATCAAGAAGAGGTGGTGGCAGGAGTGTTGAGGCATCCCCGCATTTGCTTTGGGGTGTCCTTTGCAGCCGCACTGCCCGGGTTGCTCTACCCTTCCTCTCCCTCCTAACCCTAAACCTAAGCCAAACCCTAAGCGTAACCCTAAGCGTGAGTGTGAGGTCAGGCACAGCCTGAATCGGTGCGAAGGAGCCCTGTTTGTGTTCTCCAGGAAGAAGTGGTGGTATCAGGGGTGTTGAGGCATCCGCGCATTTGCTTTGGGGTGTCCTTTGCAGCCGCACTGCCCGGGTTGCTCTACCCTTCCTCTCCCTCCTAACCCTAACCCTAACCCTAACCCTAACCCGCAGCCTGACACTGATCTCAGGTACGGCCCAAACCAGAGCACACGAGCCCTGTTCATCTTTTGAATCAAGAAGAGGTGGTGGCAGGAGTGTGGAGGCATCCCCGCATTTGCTTTGGGGTGTCCTTTGCAGCCGCACTGCCCGGGTTGCTCTACCCTTCCTCTCCCTCCTAACCCTAACCCTAACCGTAAGCATGAGTGTGAGGTTGGTCAGGGCCTTAACCGGGCCACAGGAGCCCTGTTCATCTTCTGAATCAAGAAGAGGTGGTGGCAGGAGTGTTGAGGCATCCCCGCATTTGCTTTGGGGTGTCCTTTGCAGCCGCACTGCCCGGGTTGCTCTACCCTTCCTCTCCCTCCTAACCCTAACCCTAACCCTAACCCTAAGCGTGAGTGTGAGGTCAGGCGCGGCCTGAATCGGGGCACACGAGCCCTGTTCATCTTCTGAATCAAGAAGAGGTGGTGGCAGGAGTGTTGAGGCGTCCCCGCATTTGCTTTGGGGTGTCCTTTGCAGCCGCACTGCCCGGGTTGCTCTACCCTTCCTCTCCCTCCTAAGCCTAACCCTAACCCTAGCCGTGAGTGTGAGGTCAGGCACGGCCTTAATTGGTGCGAAGGAGCCCTGTTTGTGTTCTCCAGGAATAAGTGGAGGTTGTAGGGGTGTTGAGGCATCCCCGCATTTGCTTTGGGGTGTCCTTTGCAGCAACACTGTCCGGGTTGCTCTACCCTTCCTCTACCTCCTAACCCTAACCCTAACCCTAAGCCTAAGCCTAACCCTAACCGTAAGCGTGAGTGTGAGGTCAGGCACAGCCTGAATCGGGGCGCACGAGCCCTGTTCATCTTCTGAATCAAGAAGAGGTGGTGGCAGGAGTGTTGAGGCGTCCCCGCATTTGCTTTGGGGTGTCCTTTGGAGCCGCACTGCCCGGGTTGCTCTACCCTTCCTCTCCCTCCTAACCCTAACCCTAACCCTAACCCTAAGCGTAACCCTAAGCGTGAGTGTGAGGTCAGGCACGGCCTGAATCGGTGCGAAGGAGCCCTGTTTGTCTTCTTCAGGAAGAAGTGGTGGTATCAGGGGTGTTGAGGCATCCCTGCATTTGCTTTGGGGTGTCCTTTGCAGCCGCACTGCCCGGGTTGCTCTACCCTTCCTCTCCCTCCTAACCCTAAGCCTAACCCTAGCCGTGAGTGTGAGGTCAGGCACGGCCTTAATTGGTGCGAAGGAGCCCTGTTTGTGTTCTCCAGGAATAAGCGGTGGTTGTAGGGGTGTTGAGGCATCCGCGCATTTGCTTTGGGGTGTCCTTTGCAGCCACACTGCCCGGGTTGCTCTACCCTTCCTCTCCCTCCTAACCCTAACCCTAACCCTAACCCTAACCCTAAGCCTAACCCTAACCCTAAGCGTGAGTGTGAGGTTGGTCAGGGCCTTAACCGGGCCACAGGAGCCCTGTTCATCTTCTGAATCAAGAAGAGGTGGTGGCAGGAGTGTTGAGGCATCCCCGCATTTGCTTTGGGGTGTCCTTTGCAGCCGCACTGCCCGGGTTGCTCTACCCTTCCTCTCCCTCCTAACCCTAACCCTAAGCCTAACCCTAAGCGTAACCCTAAGCGTGAGTGTGAGGTCAGGCACAGCCTGAATCGGTGCGAAGGAGCCCTGTTTGTCTTCTCCAGGAAGAAGTGGTGGTATCAGGGGTGTTGAGGCATCCCCACATTTGCTTTGGGGTGTCCTTTGCAGCCGCACTGCCCGGGTTGCTCTACCCTTCCTCTCCCTCCTAACCCTAACCCTAACCCTAACCCTAACCCGCAGCCTGACACTGATCTCAGGTACGGCCCAAACCAGAGCACACGAGCCCTGTTCATCTTTTGAATCAGGAAGAGGTGGTGGCAGGAGTGTGGAGGCATCCCCGCATTTGCTTTGGGGTGTCCTTTGCAGCCGCACTGCCCGGGTTGCTCTACCCTTCCTCTCCCTCCTAACCCTAAGCCTAACCCTAGCCGTGAGTGTGAGGTCAGGCACGGCCTTAATTGGTGCGAAGGAGCCCTGTTTGTGTTCTCCAGGAAGAAGAGGTGTTGGCAGGGGTGTTGAGGCGTCCCCGCATTTGCTTTGGGGTGTCCTTTGCAGCCGCACTGCCCGGGTTGCTCTACCCTTCCTCTCCCTCCTAAGCCTAAGCCTAACCCTAGCCGTGAGTGTGAGGTCAGGCACGGCCTTAATTGGTGCGAAGGAGCCCTGTTTGTGTTCTCCAGGAATAAGTGGAGGTTGTAGGGGTTTTGAGGCATCCCCGCATTTGCTTTGGGGTGTCCTTTGCAGCCGCACTGCCCGGGTTGCTCTACCCTTCCTCTCCCTCCTAACCCTAACCCTAACCCTAACCCTAAGCGTAACCCTAAGCGTGAGTGTGAGGTCAGGCACGGCCTGAATCGGTGCGAAGGAGCCCTGTTTGTCTTCTTCAGGAAGAAGTGGTGATATCAGGGGTGTTGAGGCATCCCCGCATTTGCTTTGGGGTGTCCTTTGCAGCCGCACTGCCCGGGTTGCTCTACCCTTCCTCTCCCTCCTAACCCTAAGCCTAACCCTAGCCGTGAGTGTGAGGTCAGGCTCGGCCTTAATTGGTGCGAAGGAGCCCTGTTTGTGTTCTCCAGGAAGAAGAGGTGGTTGCAGGGGTGCTGAGGCATCCCCGCATTTGCTTTGGGGTGTCCTTTGCAGCCGCACTGCCCGGGTTACTTTACGCTTCCTCTCCCTCCTAACCCTAACCCTAACCCTAAGCGTAAACCTAAGCTTGAGTGTGTGGTCAGGCACAGCCTGAATCGGGGCGCACGAGCCCTGTTCATCTTCTGAATCAAGAAGAGGTGTTGGCAGGAGTGTTGAGGCATCCTCGCATTTGCTTTGGGGTGTCCTTTGCAGCCGCACTGCCCGGGTTGCTCTACCCTTCCTCTCCCTCCTAAGCCTAACCCTAACCCTAGCCGTGAGTGTGAGGTCAGGCACGGCCTTAATTGGTGCGAAGGAGCCCTGTTTGTGTTCTCCAGGAAGAAGTGGTGCTGGCAGGAGTGTTGAGGCATCCCCGCATTTGCTTTGGGGTGTCCTTTGCAGCCGCACTGCCCGGGTTGCTCTACCTTTCATCTCCCTCCTAACCCTAACCCTAACCCTAACCCTAACCCTAACCCTAACCCTAAGCGTCAGTGTGAGGTCAGGCACAACCTGAATCGAGACGCACGAGCCCTGCTCATCTTCTGAATAAAGAAGAGGTGCTGGGAGGAGTGTGGAGGCATCCCCGCATTTGCTTTAGGGTGACCTTTGCAGCCGCACTGCCCGGGTTGCTCTACCCTTCCTCTCCCTCCTAACCCTAACCCTAAGCATGAGTGTGAGGTCAGGCACGGCCTGAATCGGTGCGAAGGAGCCCTGTTCATCTTTTGAATCAGGAAGAGGTGGTGGCAGGAGTGTTGAGGCGTCCCCGCATTTGCTTTGGGGTGTCCTTTGCAGCCGCACTGCCCGGGTTGCTCTACCCTTCCTCTCCCTCCTAAGCCTAACCCTAACCCTAGCCGTGAGTGTGAGGTCAGGCACGGCCTTAACTGGTGTGAAGGAGCCCTGTTTGTGTTCTCCAGGAAGAAGTGGTGCTGGCAGGAGTGTTGAGGCATCCCCGCATTTGCTTTGGGGTGTCCTCTGCAGCCGCACTGCCCGGGTTGCTCTACCCTTCCTCTCCCTCCAAACCCTAACCCTAAGCCTAACCCTAACCCTAAGCGTGAGTGTGAGGTCAGGCGCAGCCTTAATCAGGGCGCAAGAGCCCTGGTTCCTCTTCTGAATCAAGAAGAGGTGGTGGCAGGAGTGTTGAGGCGTCCCCGCATTTGCTTTGGGGTGTCCTTTGCAGCCGCACTGCCCGGGTTGCTCTACCCTTCCTCTCCCTCCTAACCCTAACCGTAACCGTAAGCGTGAGTGTGAGGTCAGGCACGGTCTTAATTGGTGCGAAGGAGCCCTGTTTGTGTTCCCCAGGAATAAGTGGTGGTTGTAGGGGTGTTGAGGCATCCCCGCATTTGCTTTGGGGTGTCCTTTGCAGCCACACTGCCCAGGTTGCTCTACCCTTCCGCTCCCTCCTAACCCTAACCCTAACCCTAACCCTAAGCCTAACCCTAACCCTAAGCGTGAGTGTGAGGTTGGTCAGGGCCTTAACCGGGGCCCAGGAGCCCTGTTCATCTTCTGAATCAAGAAGAGGTGGTGGCAGGAGTGTTGAGGCATCCCCGCATTTGCTTTGGGGTGTCCTTTGCAGCCGCACTGCCCGGGTTGCTCTACCCTTCCTCTCCCTCCTAACCCTAACCCTAACCCTAACCCTAAGCGTAACCGTAAGCGTGAGTGTGAGGTCAGGCACGGCCTGAATCGGTGCGAAGAAGCGCTGTTTGTTTTCTCCAGGAAGAAGTGGTGGTATCAGGGGTGTTGAGGCATCCCCGCATTTGCTTTGGGGTGTCCTTTGCAGCCGCACTGCCCGGGTTGCTCTACCCTTCCTCTCCCTCCTAACCCTAACCCTAACCCTAACCCTAAGCGTAATCCTAAGCGTGAGTGTGAGGTCGGTCACGGCCTGAATCGGTGCGAAGGAACCCTGTTTGTGTTCTCCAGAAAGAAGTGGTGCTGGGAGGAGTGTTGAGGCATCCCCGCATTTGCTTTGGGGTGTCCTTTGCAGCCGCACTGCCCGGGTTGCTCTACCCTTCCTCTCCCTCCTAACCCTAACCCTAACCGTAAGCGTGAGTGTGAGGTCAGGCACGGCCTGAATCGGTGCGAAGGAGCCCTGTTCATCTTTTGAATCAAGAAGAGGTGGTGGCAGGAGTGTTGAGGCGTCCCCGCATTTGCTTTGGGGTGTCCTTTGCAGCCGCACTGCCCGGGTTGCTCTACCCTTCCTCTCCCTCCTAAGCCTAACCCTAACCCTAGCCGTGAGTGTGAGGTCAGGCACGGCCTGAATCGGTGCGAAGGAGCCCTGTTTGTGTTCTCCAGGAAGAAGTGGTGGTATCAGGGGTGTTGAGGCATCCCCGCATTTGCTTTGGGGTGTCCTTTGCAGCCACACTGCCCGGGTTGCTCTACCCTTCCTCTCCCTCCTAACCCTAACCCTAACCCTAACCCTAAGCCTAACCCTAACCCTAAGCGTGAGTGTGAGGTTGGTCAGGGCCTTAACCGGGGCCCAGGAGCCCTGTTCATCTTCTGAATCAGGAAGAGGTGGTGGCAGGAGTGTGGAGGCGTCCCCGCATTTGCTTTGGGGTGTCCTTTGCAGCCGCACTGCCCGGGTTACTCTACCCTTCCTCTCCCTCCTAACCCTAACCCTAACCCTAACCCTAACACTAAGCGTAACCCTAAGCGTGAGTGTGAGGTCAGGCACGGCCTTAATTGGTGCGAAGGAGCCCTGTTTGTCTTCTCCAGGAAGTAGTGGTGGTATCAGGGGTGTTGAGGCATCCCTGCATTTGGTTTGGGGTGTCCTCTGCAGCCGCACTGCCCGGGTTGCTCTACCCTTCCTCTCCCTCCTAACCCTAACCCTAACCCTAACCCTAATTCTAAACCAAGCCGTGAGTGTGAGGTCAGGCGCAGCCTTAATCGGGGCGCCCGAGCCCTGTTCATCTTCTGAATCAAGAAGAGGTGGTGGCAGGAGTGTTGAGGCGTTCCCGCATTTGCTTTGGGGTGTCCTTTGCAGCCGCACTGCCCGGGTTGCTCTACCCTTCCTCTCCCTCCTAAGCCTAACCCTAACCCTAGCCGTGAGTGTGAGGTCAGGCACGGCCTTAATTGGTGCGAAGGAGCCCTGTTTGTGTTCTCCAGGAAGAAGAGGTGGTTGCAGGGGTGTTGAGGCATCCCCGCATTTGCTTTGGGGTGTCCTTTGCAGCCGCACTGCCCGGGTTACTTTACGCTTCCTCTCCCTCCTAACCCTAACCCTAACCCTAAGCGTAACCCTAAGCGTGAGTGTGTGGTCAGGCACAGCCTGAATCGGGGCGCACGAGCCCTGTTCATCTTCTGAATCAGGAAGAGGTGGTGGCAGGAGTGTGGAGGCATCCCCGCATTTGCTTTGGGGTGTCCTTTGCAGCCGCACTGCCCGGGTTGCTCTACCCTTCCTCTCCCTCCTAAGCCTAACCCTAACCCTAGCCGTGAGTGTGAGGTCAGGCACCGCCTTAATTGGTGTGAAGGAGCCCTGTTTGTGTTCTCCAGGAAGAAGTGGTGCTGGCAGGAGTGTTGAGGCATCCCCGCATTTGCTTTGGGGTGTCCTTTGCAGCCGCATTGCCCGGGTTGCTCTACCCTTCCTCTCCCTCCTAACCCTAACCCTAACCCTAAGCATGAGTGTGAGGTCAGGCACGGCCTGAATCGGTGCGAAGGAGCCCTGTTCATCTTTTGAATCAGGAAGAGGTGGTGGCAGGAGTGTTGAGGCGTCCCCGCATTTGCTTTGGGGTGTCGTTTGCAGCCGCACTGCCCGGGTTGCTCTACCCTTCCTCTCCCTCCTAACCTTAAGCCTAACCCTAGCCGTGAGTGTGAGGTCAGGCACGGCCTTAATTGGTGCGAAGGAGCCCTGTTTGTGTTCTCCAGGAAGAAGTGGTGGTTGTAGGGGTGTTGAGGCATCCCCGCATTTGCTTTGGGGTGTCCTTTGCAGCCACACTGCCCGGGTTGCTCTACCCTTCCTCTCCCTCCTAACCCTAACCCTAAGCCTAACCCTAACCCTAAGCGTGAGTGTGAGGTTGGTCAAGGCCTTAACCGGGGCCCAGGAGCCCTGTTCATCTTCTGAATCAAGAAGAGGTGGTGGCAGGAGTGTTGAGGCGTCCCTGCGTTTGCTTTGGGGTGTCCTTTGCAGCCGCACTGCCCGGGTTGCTCTACACTTCCTCTCCCTCCTAATCCTAACCCTAACCCTAACCCTAAGCCTAACCCTAACCCTAAGCGTGAGTGTGAGGTCAGGCACAGCCTTAATCGGGGCGCACGAGCCCTGTTCATCTTCTGAATCAAGAAGAGGTGGTGGCAGAAGTGTTGAGGCCTCCCTGCATTTGCTTTGGGGTGTCCTTTGCAGCCGCACTGCCCGGGTTGCTCTACCCTTCCTCTCCCTCCTAACCCTAACCCTAACCCTAACCCTAAGCGTAACCCTAAGCGTGAGTGTGAGGTCAGGCACGGCCTGAATCGGTGCGAAGGAGCCCTGTTGGTCTTCTTCAGGAAGAAGTGGTGGTATCAGGGGTGTTGAGGCATCCCCGCATTTGCTTTGGGGTGTCCTTTGCAGCCGCACTGCCCGGGTTGCTCTACCCTTCCTCTCCCTCCTAAGCCTAACCCTAACCCTAGCCGTGAGTGTGAGGTCAGGCACGGCCTTAATTGGTGCGAAGGAGCCCTGTTTGTGTTCTCCAGGAAGAAGAGGTGGTTGCAGGGGTGCTGAGGCATCCCCGCATTTGCTTTGGGGTGTCCTTTGCAGCCGCACTGCCCGGGGTACTTTACGCTTCCTCTCCCTCCTAACCCTAACCCTAACCCTAAGCGTAACCCTAAGCGTGAGTGTGAGGTCAGGCACAGCCTGAATCGGGGCGCACGAGCCCTGTTCATCTTCTGAATCAAGAAGAGGTGTTGGCAGGAGTGTTGAGGCATCCTCGCATTTGCTTTGGGGTGTCCTTTGCAGCCACACTGCCCGGGTTGCTCTACCCTTCCTCTCCCTCCTAACCCTAACCCTAACCCTAGCCGTGAGTGTGAGGTCAGGCACGGCCTTAATTGGTGCGAAGGAGCCCTGTTTGTGTTCTCCAGGAAGAAGAGGTGCTGGCAGGAGTGTTGAGGCATCCCCGCATTTGCTTTGGGGTGTCCTTTGCAGCCGCACTGCCCGGGTTGCTCTACCTTTCATCTCCCTCCTAACCCTAACCCTAACCCTAACCCTAACCCTAACCCTAACCCTAACCCTAACCCTAAGCGTGAGTGTGAGGTCAGGCACAACCTGAATCGAGACGCACGAGCCCTGCTCATCTTCTGAATAAAGAAGAGGTGGTGGCAGGAGTGTGGAGGCATCCCCGCATTTGCTTTAGGGTGACCTTTGCAGCCGCACTGCCCGGGTTGCTCTACCCTTCCTCTCCCTCCTAACCCTAACCCTAGCCGTGAGTGTGAGGTCAGGCACGGCCTGAATCGGTGCGAAGGAGCCCTGTTCATCTTTTGAATCAGGAAGAGGTGGTGGCAGGAGTGTGGAGGCGTCCCCGCATTTGCTTTGGGGTGTCCTTTGGAGCCGCACTGCCCGGGTTGCTCTACCCTTCCTCTCCCTCCTAACCCTAACCCTAACCCTAGCCGTGAGTGTGAGGTCAGGCACGGCCTTAATTGGTGTGAAGGAGCCCTGTTTGTGTTCTCCAGGAAGAAGTGTTGCTGGCAGGAGTGTTGAGGCATCCCCGCATTTGCTTTGGGGTGTCCTCTGCAGCCGCACTGCCCGGGTTGCTCTACCCTTCCTCTCCCTCCAAACCCTAACCCTAAGCCTAACCCTAACCCTAAGCGTGAGTGTGAGGTCAGGCGCAGCCTTAATCAGGGCGCACGAGCCCTGGTTCATCTTCTGAATCAAGAAGAGGTGGTGGCAGGAGTGTTGAGGCGTCCCCGCATTTGCTTTGGGGTGTCCTTTGCAGCCGCACTGCCCGGGTTGCTCTACCCTTCCTCTCCCTCCTAACCCTAACCCTAACCGTAAGCATGAGTGTGAGGTCAGGCACGGCCTGAATCGGTGCGAAGGAGCCCTGTTCATCTTTTGAATCAGGAAGAGGTGGTGGCAGGAGTGTTGAGGCGTCCCCGCATTTGCTTTGGGGTGTCCTTTGCAGCCGCACTGCCCGGGTTGCTCTACCCTTCCTCTCCCTCCTAACCCTAACCCTAACCCTAGCCGTGAGTGTGAGGTCAGGCACGGCCTTAATTGGTGCGAAGGAGCCCTGTTTGTGTTCTCCAGGAAGAAGAGGTGTTGGCAGGGGTGTTGAGGCATCCCCGCATTTGCTTTGGGGTGTCCTTTGCAGCCGCACTGCCCGGGTTGCTCTACCCTTCCTCTCCCTCCTAACCCTAACCCTAACCCTAACCCTAAGCGTGAGTGTGAGGTCAGGCGCGGCCTGAATCGGGGCACACGAGCCCTGTTCATCTTCTGAATCAAGAAGAGGTGGTGGCAGGAGTGTTGAGGCATCCCCGCATTTGCTTTGGGGTGTCCTTTGCAGCCTCACTGCCCGGGTTGCTCTACCCTTCCTCTCCCTCCTAAGCCTAACCCTAACCCTAGCCGTGAGTGTGAGGTCAGGCACGGCCTTAATTGGTGCGAAGGAGCCCTGTTTGTGTTCTCCAGGAATAAGTGGAGGTTGTAGGGGTGTTGAGGCATCCCCGCATTTGCTTTGGGGTGTCCTTTGCAGCAACACTGTCCGGGTTGCTCTACCCTTCCTCTACCTCCTAACCCTAACCCTAACCCTAACCCTAAGCCTAACCCTAATCCTAAGCGTTAGTGTGAGGTCAGGCACAGCCTGAATCGGGGCGCACGAGCCCTGTTCATCTTCTGAATCAAGAAGAGGTGGTGGCAGGAGTGTTGAGGCGTCCCTGCATTTGCTTTGGGGTGTCCTTTGCAGCCGCACTGCCCGGGTTGCTCTACCCTTCCTCTCCCTCCTAACCCTAACCCTAACCCTAACCCTAACCCTAACCCTAACCCTAAGCGTGAGTGTGAGGTCAGGCACGGCCTGAATCGGTGCGAAGGAGCCCTGTTTGTCTTCTTCAGGAAGAAGTGGTGGTATCAGGGGTGTTGAGGCATCCCCACATTTGCTTTGGGGTGTCCTTTGCAGCCGCACTGCCCGGGTTGCTCTACCCTTCCTCTCCCTCCTAAGCCTAAGCCTAACCCTAGCCGTGAGTGTGAGGTCAGGCACGGCCTTAATTGGTGCGAAGGAGCCCTGTTTGTGTTCCCCAGGAATAAGTGGTGGTTGTAGGGGTGTTGAGGCATCCCCGCAGTTGCTTTGGGGTGTCCTTTGCAGCCACACTGCCCGGGTTGCTCTACCCTTCCTCTCCCTCCTAACCCTAACCCTAACCCTAACCCTAAGCCTAAGCCTAACCCTAACCCTAAGCGTGAGTGTGAGGTTGGTCAGGGCCTTAACCGGGCCACAGGAGCCCTGTTCATCTTCTGAATCAAGAAGAGGTGGTGGCAGGGGTGTTGAGGCATCCCCGCATTTGCTTTGGGGTGTCCTTTGCAGCCGCACTGCCCGGGTTGCTCTACCCTTCCTCTCCCTCCTAACCCTAACCCTAAGCCTAACCCTAAGCGTAACCCTAAGCGTGAGTGTGAGGTCAGGCACAGCCTGAATCGGTGCGAAGGAGCCCTGTTTGTCTTCTCCAGGAAGAAGTGGTGGTATCAGGGGTGTTGAGGCATCCCCACATTTGCTTTGGGGTGTCCTTTGCAGCCGCACTGCCCGGGTTGCTCTACCCTTCCTCTCCCTCCTAACCCTAACCCTAACCCTAACCCTAACCCGCAGCCTGACACTGATCTCAGGTACGGCCCAAACCAGAGCACACGAGCCCTGTTCATCTTTTGAATCAGGAAGAGGTGGTGGCAGGAGTGTTGAGGCATCCCCGCATTTGCTTTGGGGTGTCCTTTGCAGCCGCACTGCCCGGGTTGCTCTACCCTTCCTCTCCCTCCTAACCCTAACCCTAACCGTAAGCATGAGTGTGAGGTTGGTCAGGGCCTTAACCGGGCCACAGGAGCCCTGTTCATCTTCTGAATCAAGAAGAGGTGGTGGCAGGAGTGTTGAGGCATCCCCGCATTTGCTTTGGGGTGTCCTTTGCAGCCGCACTGCCCGGGTTGCTCTACCCTTCCTCTCCCTCCTAACCCTAACCCTAAGCCTAACCCTAAGCGTAACCCTAAGCGTGAGTGTGAGGTCAGGCACAGCCTGAATCGGTGCGAAGGAGCCCTGTTTGTCTTCTCCAGGAAGAAGTGGTGGTATCAGGGGTGTTGAGGCATCCCCGCATTTGCTTTGGGGTGTCCTTTGCAGCCGCACTGCCCGGGTTGCTCTACCCTTCCTCTCCCTCCTAACCCTAACCCTAACCCTAACCCTAACCCTAACCCGCAGCCTGACACTGATCTCAGGTACGTCCCAAACCAGAGCACACGAGCCCTGTTCATCTTTTGAATCAGGAAGAGGTGGTGGCAGGAGTGTGGAGGCATCCCCGCATTTGCTTTGGGGTGTCCTTTGCAGCCGCACTGCCCGGGTTGCTCTACCCTTCCTCTCCCTCCTAACCCTAACCCTAACCCTAGCCGTGAGTGTGAGGTCAGGCACGGCCTTAATTGGTGCGAAGGAGCCCTGTTTGTGTTCTCCAGGAAGAAGAGGTGTTGGCAGGGGTGTTGAGGCATCCCCGCATTTGCTTTGGGGTGTCCTTTGCAGCCGCACTGCCCGGGTTGCTCTACCCTTCCTCTCCCTCCTAACCCTAACCCTAACCCTAACCCTAAGCGTAACCCTAAGCGTGAGTGTGAGGTCAGGCGCGGCCTGAATCGGGGCACAGGAGCCCTGTTCATCTTCTGAATCAAGAAGAGGTGGTGGCAGGAGTGTTGAGGCGTCCCCGCATTTGCTTTGGGGTGTCCTTTGCAGCCGCACTGCCCGGGTTGCTCTACCCTTCCTCTCCCTCCTAAGCCTAAGCCTAACCCTAGCCGTGAGTGTGAGGTCAGGCACGGCCTTAATTGGTGCGAAGGAGCCCTGTTTGTGTTCTCCAGGAATAAGTGGAGGTTGTAGGGGTTTTGAGGCATCCCCGCATTTGCTTTGGGGTGTCCTTTGCAGCAACACTGTCCGGGTTGCTCTACCCTTCCTCTACCTCCTAACCCTAACCCTAACCCTAACCCTAAGCCTAACCCTAACCCTAAGCGTGAGTGTGAGGTCAGGCACAGCCTGAATCGGGGCGCACGAGCCCTGTTCATCTTCTGAATCAAGAAGAGGTGGTGGCAGGAGTGTGGAGGCATCCCCGCATTTGCTTTGGGGTGTCCTTTGCAGCCGCACTGCCCGGGTTGCTCTACCCTTCCTCTCCCTCCTAAGCCTAACCCTAACCCTAGCCGTGAGTGTGAGGTCAGGCACGGCCTTACTTGGTGTGAAGGAGCCCTGTTTGTGTTCTCCAGGAAGAAGTGGTGCTGGCAGGAGTGTTGAGGCATCCCCGCATTTGCTTTGGGGTGTCCTTTGCAGCCGCATTGCCCGGGTTGCTCTACCCTTCCTCTCCCTCCTAACCCTAACCCTAACCCTAAGCATGAGTGTGAGGTCAGGCACGGCCTGAATCGGTGCGAAGGAGCCCTGTTCATCTTTTGAATCAGGAAGAGGTGGTGGCAGGAGTGTTGAGGCGTCCCCGCATTTGCTTTGGGGTGTCCTTTGCAGCCGCACTGCCCGGGTTGCTCTACCCTTCCTCTCCCTCCTAACCTTAAGCCTAACCCTAGCCGTGAGTGTGAGGTCAGGCACGGCCTTAATTGGTGCGAAGGAGCCCTGTTTGTGTTCTCCAGGAAGAAGTGGTGGTTGTAGGGGTGTTGAGGCATCCCCGCATTTGCTTTGGGGTGTCCTTTGCAGCCACACTGCCCGGGTTGCTCTACCCTTCCTCTCCCTCCTAACCCTAACCCTAAGCCTAACCCTAACCCTAAGCGTGAGTGTGAGGTTGGTCAAGGCCTTAACCGGGGCCCAGGAGCCCTGTTCATCTTCTGAATCAAGAAGAGGTGGTGGCAGGAGTGTTGAGGCGTCCCCGCGTTTGCTTTGGGGTGTCCTTTGCAGCCGCACTGCCCGGGTTGCTCTACCCTTCCTCTCCCTCCTAATCCTAACCCTAACCCTAACCCTAAGCCTAACCCTAACCCTAAGCGTGAGTGTGAGGTCAGGCACAGCCTTAATCGGGGCGCACGAGCCCTGTTCATCTTCTGAATCAAGAAGAGGTGGTGGCAGAAGTGTTGAGGCCTCCCCGCATTTGCTTTGGGGTGTCCTTTGCAGCCGCACTGCCCGGGTTGCTCTACCCCTCCTCTCCCTCCTAACCCTAACCCTAACCCTAACCCTAAGCGTAACCCTAAGCGTGAGTGTGAGGTCAGGCACGGCCTGAATCGGTGCGAAGGAGCCCTGTTGGTCTTCTTCAGGAAGAAGTGGTGGTATCAGGGGTGTTGAGGCATCCCCGCATTTGCTTTGGGGTGTCCTTTGCAGCCGCACTGCCCGGGTTGCTCTACCCTTCCTCTCCCTCCTAAGCCTAACCCTAACCCTAGCCGTGAGTGTGAGGTCAGGCACGGCCTTAATTGGTGCGAAGGAGCCCTGTTTGTGTTCTCCAGGAAGAAGAGGTGGTTGCAGGGGTGCTGAGGCATCCCCGCATTTGCTTTGGGGTGTCCTTTGCAGCCGCACTGCCCGGGGTACTTTACGCTTCCTCTCCCTCCTAACCCTAACCCTAACCCTAAGCGTAACCCTAAGCGTGAGTGTGTGGTCAGGCACAGCCTGAATCGGGGCGCACGAGCCCTGTTCATCTTCTGAATCAAGAAGAGGTGTTGGCAGGAGTGTTGAGGCATCCTCGCATTTGCTTTGGGGTGTCCTTTGCAGCCGCACTGCCCGGGTTGCTCTACCCTTCCTCTCCCTCCTAAGCCTAACCCTAACCCTAGCCGTGAGTGTGAGGTCAGGCACGGCCTTAATTGGTGCGAAGGAGCCCTGTTTGTGTTCTCCAGGAAGAAGAGGTGCTGGCAGGAGTGTTGAGGCATCCCCGCATTTGCTTTGGGGTGTCCTTTGCAGCCGCACTGCCCGGGTTGCTCTACCTTTCATCTCCCTCCTAACCCTAACCCTAACCCTAACCCTAACCCTAACCCTAACCCTAACCCTAACCCTAACCCTAAGCGTGAGTGTGAGGTCAGGCACAACCTGAATCGAGACGCACGAGCCCTGCTCATCTTCTGAATAAAGAAGAGGTGGTGGCAGGAGTGTGGAGGCATCCCCGCATTTGCTTTAGGGTGACCTTTGCAGCCGCACTGCCCGGGTTGCTCTACCCTTCCTCTCCCTCCTAACCCTAACCCTAGCCGTGAGTGTGAGGTCAGGCACGGCCTGAATCGGTGCGAAGGAGCCCTGTTCATCTTTTGAATCAGGAAGAGGTGGTGGCAGGAGTGTGGAGGCGTCCCCGCATTTGCTTTGGGGTGTCCTTTGCAGCCGCACTGCCCGGGTTGCTCTACCCTTCCTCTCCCTCCTAAGCCTAACCCTAACCCTAGCCGTGAGTGTGAGGTCAGGCACGGCCTTAATTGGTGTGAAGGAGCCCTGTTTGTGTTCTCCAGGAAGAAGTGTTGCTGGCAGGAGTGTTGAGGCATCCCCGCATTTGCTTTGGGGTGTCCTCTGCAGCCGCACTGCCCGGGTTGCTCTACCCTTCCTCTCCCTCCTAACCCTAACCCTAAGCCTAACCCTAACCCTAAGCGTGAGTGTGAGGTCAGGCGCAGCCTTAATCAGGGCGCACGAGCCCTGGTTCATCTTCTGAATCAAGAAGAGGTGGTGGCAGGAGTGTTGAGGCGTCCCCGCATTTGCTTTGGGGTGTCCTTTGCAGCCGCACTGCCCGGGTTGCTCTACCCTTCCTCTCCCTCCTAACCCTAACCCTAACCGTAAGCATGAGTGTGAGGTCAGGCACGGCCTGAATCGGTGCGAAGGAGCCCTGTTCATCTTTTGAATCAGGAAGAGGTGGTGGCAGGAGTGTTGAGGCGTCCCCGCATTTGCTTTGGGGTGTCCTTTGCAGCCGCACTGCCCGGGTTGCTCTACCCTTCCTCTCCCTCCTAACCCTAACCCTAACCCTAGCCGTGAGTGTGAGGTCAGGCACGGCCTTAATTGGTGCGAAGGAGCCCTGTTTGTGTTCTCCAGGAAGAAGAGGTGTTGGCAGGGGTGTTGAGGCATCCCCGCATTTGCTTTGGGGTGTCCTTTGCAGCCGCACTGCCCGGGTTGCTCTACCCTTCCTCTCCCTCCTAACCCTAACCCTAACCCTAACCCTAAGCGTGAGTGTGAGGTCAGGCGCGGCCTGAATCGGGGCACACGAGCCCTGTTCATCTTCTGAATCAAGAAGAGGTGGTGGCAGGAGTGTTGAGGCATCCCCGCATTTGCTTTGGGGTGTCCTTTGCAGCCTCACTGCCCGGGTTGCTCTACCCTTCCTCTCCCTCCTAAGCCTAACCCTAACCCTAGCCGTGAGTGTGAGGTCAGGCACGGCCTTAATTGGTGCGAAGGAGCCCTGTTTGTGTTCTCCAGGAATAAGTGGAGGTTGTAGGGGTGTTGAGGCATCCCCGCATTTGCTTTGGGGTGTCCTTTGCAGCAACACTGTCCGGGTTGCTCTACCCTTCCTCTACCTCCTAACCCTAACCCTAACCCTAACCCTAAGCCTAACCCTAATCCTAAGCGTGAGTGTGAGGTCAGGCACAGCCTGAATCGGGGCGCACGAGCCCTGTTCATCTTCTGAATCAAGAAGAGGTGGTGGCAGGAGTGTTGAGGCGTCCCTGCATTTGCTTTGGGGTGTCCTTTGCAGCCGCACTGCCCGGGTTGCTCTACCCTTCCTCTCCCTCCTAACCCTAACCCTAACCCTAACCCTAACCCTAACCCTAACCCTAACCCTAAGCGTGAGTGTGAGGTCAGGCACAGCCTGAATCGGTGCGAAGGAGCCCTGTTTGTCTTCTTCAGGAAGAAGTGGTGGTATCAGGGGTGTTGAGGCATCCCCACATTTGCTTTGGGGTGTCCTTTGCAGCCGCACTGCCCGGGTTGCTCTACCCTTCCTCTCCCTCCTAACCCTAAGCCTAACCCTAGCCGTGAGTGTGAGGTCAGGCACGGCCTTAATTGGTGCGAAGGAGCCCTGTTTGTGTTCCCCAGGAATAAGTGGTGGTTGTAGGGGTGTTGAGGCATCCCCGCAGTTGCTTTGGGGTGTCCTTTGCAGCCACACTGCCCGGGTTGCTCTACCCTTCCTCTCCCTCCTAACCCTAACCCTAACCCTAACCCTAAGCCTAAGCCTAACCCTAACCCTAAGCGTGAGTGTGAGGTTGTTCAGGGCCTTAACCGGGCCACAGGAGCCCTGTTCATCTTCTGAATCAAGAAGAGGTGGTGGCAGGAGTGTTGAGGCATCCCCGCATTTGCTTTGGGGTGTCCTTTGCAGCCGCACTGCCCGGGTTGCTCTACCCTTCCTCTCCCTCCTAACCCTAATCCTAAGCCTAACCCTAAGCGTAACCCTAAGCGTGAGTGTGAGGTCAGGCACAGCCTGAATCGGTGCGAAGGAGCCCTGTTTGTCTTCTCCAGGAAGAAGTGGTGGTATCAGGGGTGTTGAGGCATCCCCACATTTGCTTTGGGGTGTCCTTTGCAGCCGCACTGCCCGGGTTGCTCTACCCTTCCTCTCCCTCCTAACCCTAACCCTAACCCTAACCCTAACCCGCAGCCTGACACTGATCTCAGGTACGGCCCAAACCAGAGCACACGAGCCCTGTTCATCTTTTGAATCAGGAAGAGGTGGTGGCAGGAGTGTTGAGGCATCCCCGCATTTGCTTTGGGGTGTCCTTTGCAGCCGCACTGCCCGGGTTGCTCTACCCTTCCTCTCCCTCCTAACCCTAACCCTAACCGTAAGCATGAGTGTGAGGTTGGTCAGGGCCTTAACCGGGCCACAGGAGCCCTGTTCATCTTCTGAATCAAGAAGAGGTGGTGGCAGGAGTGTTGAGGCATCCCCGCATTTGCTTTGGGGTGTCCTTTGCAGCAACACTGTCCGGGTTGCTCTACCCTTCCTCTACCTCCTAACCCTAACCCTAACCCTAACCCTAAGCCTAACCCTAACCCTAAGCGTGAGTGTGAGGTCAGGCACAGCCTGAATCGGGGCGCACGAGCCCTGTTCATCTTCTGAATCAAGAAGAGGTGGTGGCAGGAGTGTTGAGGCATCCCTGCATTTGCTTTGGGGTGTCCTTTGCAGCCGCACTGCCCGGGTTGCTCTACCCTTCCTCTCCCTCCTAACCCTAACCCTAACCCTAACCCTAAGCGTAACCCTAAGCGTGAGTGTGAGGTCAGGCACGGCCTGAATGGGTGCGAAGGAGCCCTGTTTGTTTTCTCCAGGAAGAAGTGGTGGTATCAGGGGTGTTGAGGCATCCCCGCATTTGCTTTGGGGTGTCCTTTGCAGCCGCACTGCCCGGGTTGCTCTACCCTTCCTCTCCCTCCTAACCCTAAGCCTAACCCTAGCCGTGAGTGTGAGGTCAGGCTCGGCCTTAAGTGGTGCGAAGGAGCCCTGTTTGTGTTCTCCAGGAAAAAGAGGTGGTTGCAGGGGTGCTGAGGCATCCCCGCATTTGCTTTGGGGTGTCCTTTGCAGCCGCACTGCCCGGGTTACTTTACGCTTCCTCTCCCTCCTAACCCTAACCCTAACCCTAAGCGTAAACCTAAGCGTGAGTGTGTGGTCAGGCACAGCCTGAATCGGGGCGCACGAGCCCTGTTCATCTTCTGAATCAAGAAGAGGTGTTGGCAGGAGTGTTGAGGCATCCTCGCATTTGCTTTGGGGTGTCCTTTGCAGCCGCACTGCCCGGGTTGCTCTACCCTTCCTCTCCCTCCTAACCCTAACCCTAACCCTAGCCGTGAGTGTGAGGTCAGGCACGGCCTTAATTGGTGCGAAGGAGCCCTGTTTGTGTTCTCCAGGAAGAAGTGGTGCTGGCAGGAGTGTTGAGGCATCCCCGCATTTGCTTTGGGGTGTCCTTTGCAGCCGCACTGCCCGGGTTGCTCTACCTTTCATCTCCCTCCTAACCCTAACCCTAACCCTAACCCTAACCCTAACCCTAAGCCTGAGTGTGAGGTCAGGCACAACCTGAATCGAGACGCACGAGCCCTGCTCATCTTCTGAATCAAGAAGAGGTGCTGGGAGGAGTGTGGAGGCATCCCCGCATTTGCTTTAGGGTGACCTTTGCAGCCGCACTGCCCGGGTTGCTCTACCCTTCCTCTCCCTCCTAACCCTAACCCTAAGCATGAGTGTGAGGTCAGGCACGGCCTGAATCGGTGCGAAGGAGCCCTGTTCATCTTTTGAATCAGGAAGAGGTGGTGGCAGGAGTGTGGAGGCGTCCCCGCATTTGCTTTGGGGTGTCCTTTGCAGCCGCACTGCCCGGGTTGCTCTACCCTTCCTCTCCCTCCTAAGCCTAACCCTAACCCTAGCCGTGAGTGTGAGGTCAGGCACGGCCTTAACTGGTGTGAAGGAGCCCTGTTTGTGTTCTCCAGGAAGAAGTGGTGCTGGCAGGAGTGTTGAGGCATCCCCGCATTTGCTTTGGGGTGTCCTCTGCAGCCGCACTGCCCGGGTTGCTCTACCCTTCCTCTCCCTCCTAACCCTAACCCTAACCCTAACCCTAACCCTAAGCGTGAGTGTGAGGTCAGGCGCAGCCTTAATCAGGGTGCACGAGCCCTGGTTCATCTTCTGAATCAAGAAGAGGTGGTGGCAGGAGTGTTGAGGCGTCCCCGCATTTGCTTTGGGGTGTCCTTTGCAGCCGCACTGCCCGGGTTGCTCTACCCTTCCTCTCCCTCCTAACCCTAACCGTAACCGTAAGCGTGAGTGTGAGGTCAGGCACGGTCTTAATTGGTGCGAAGGAGCCCTGTTTGTGTTCCCCAGGAATAAGTGGTGGGTGTAGGGGTGTTGAGGCATCCCCGCATTTGCTTTGGGGTGTCCTTTGCAGCCACACTGCCCGGGTTGCTCTACCCTTCCTCTCCCTCCTAACCCTAACCCTAACCCTAACCCTAAGCCTAACCCTAACCCTAAGCGTGAGTGTGAGGTTGGTCAGGGCCTTAACCGGGGCCCAGGAGCCCTGTTCATCTTCTGAATCAAGAAGAGGTGGTGGCAGGAGTGTTGAGGCGTCCCCGCATTTGCTTTGGGGTGTCCTTTGCAGCCGCACTGCCCGGGTTGCTCTACCCTTCCTCTCCCTCCTAACCCTAACCCTAACCCTAACCCTAAGCGTAACCCTAAGCGTGAGTGTGAGGTCAGGCACGGCCTGAATCGGTGCGAAGAAGCGCTGTTTGTTTTCTCCAGGAAGAAGTGGTGGTATCAGGGGTGTTGAGGCATCCCCGCATTTGCTTTGGGGTGTCCTTTGCAGCCGCACTGCCCGGGTTGCTCTACCCTTCCTCTCCCTCCTAACCCTAACCCTAACCCTAACCCTAACCCTAAGCGTAATCCTAAGCGTGAGTGTGAGGTCGGTCACGGCCTGAATCGGTGCGAAGGACCCCTGTTTGTGTTCTCCAGAAAGAAGTGGTGCTGGGAGGAGTGTTGAGGCATCCCCGCATTTGCTTTGGGGTGTCCTTTGCAGCCGCACTGCCCGGGTTGCTCTACCCTTCCTCTCCCTCCTAACCCTAACCCTAAGCATGAGTGTGAGGTCAGGCACGGCCTGAATCGGTGCGAAGGAGCCCTGTTCATCTTTTGAATCAGGAAGAGGTGGTGGCAGGAGTGTGGAGGCGTCCCCGCATTTGCTTTGGGGTGTCCTTTGCAGCCGCACTGCCCGGGTTGCTCTACCCTTCCTCTCCCTCCTAAGCCTAACCCTAACCCTAGCCGTGAGTGTGAGGTCAGGCACGGCCTTAACTGGTGCGAAGGAGCCCTGTTTGTGTTCTCCAGGAAGAAGTGGTGCTGGCAGGAGTGTTGAGGCATCCCCGCATTTGCTTTGGGGTGTCCTCTGCAGCCGCACTGCCCGGGTTGCTCTACCCTTCCTCTCCCTCCAAACCCTAACCCTAAGCCTAACCCTAACCCTAAGCGTGAGTGTGAGGTCAGGCGCAGCCTTAATCAGGGTGCACGAGCCCTGGTTCATCTTCTGAATCAAGAAGAGGTGGTGGCAGGAGTGTTGAGGCGTCCCCGCATTTGCTTTGGGGTGTCCTTTGCAGCCGCACTGCCCGGGTTGCTCTACCCTTCCTCTCCCTCCTAACCCTAACCGTAACCGTAAGCGTGAGTGTGAGGTCAGGCACGGTCTTAATTGGTGCGAAGGAGCCCTGTTTGTGTTCCCCAGGAATAAGTGGTGGTTGTAGGGGTGTTGAGGCATCCCCGCATTTGCTTTGGGGTGTCCTTTGCAGCCACACTGCCCGGGTTGCTCTACCCTTCCTCTCCCTCCTAACCCTAACCCTAACCCTAACCCTAAGCCTAACCCTAACCCTAAGCGTGAGTGTGAGGTTGGTCAGGGCCTTAACCGGGGCCCAGGAGCCCTGTTCATCTTCTGAATCAAGAAGAGGTGGTGGCAGGAGTGTTGAGGCGTCCCCGCATTTGCTTTGGGGTGTCCTTTGCAGCCGCACTGCCCGGGTTGCTCTACCCTTCCTCTCCCTCCTAACCCTAACCCTAACCCTAACCCTAAGCGTAACCCTAAGCGTGAGTGTGAGGTCAGGCACGGCCTGAATCGGTGCGAAGAAGCGCTGTTTGTTTTCTCCAGGAAGAAGTGGTGGTATCAGGGGTGTTGAGGCATCCCCGCATTTGCTTTGGGGTGTCCTTTGCAGCCGCACTGCCCGGGTTGCTCTACCCTTCCTCTCCCTCCTAACCCTAACCCTAACCCTAACCCTAACCCTAAGCGTAATCCTAAGCGTGAGTGTGAGGTCGGTCACGGCCTGAATCGGTGCGAAGGACCCCTGTTTGTGTTCTCCAGAAAGAAGTGGTGCTGGGAGGAGTGTTGAGGCATCCCCGCATTTGCTTTGGGGTGTCCTTTGCAGCCGCACTGCCCGGGTTGCTCTACCCTTCCTCTCCCTCCTAACCCTAACCCTAACCGTAAGCGTGAGTGTGAGGTCAGGCACGGCCTGAATCGGTGCGAAGGAGCCCTGTTCATCTTTTGAATCAGGAAGAGGTGGTGGCAGGAGTGTTGAGGCGTCCCCGCATTTGCTTTGGGGTGTCCTTTGGAGCCGCACTGCCCGGGTTGCTCTACCCTTCCTCTCCCTCCTAAGCCTAACCCTAACCCTAGCCGTGAGTGTGAGGTCAGGCACGGCCTGAATCGGTGCGAAGGAGCCCTGTTTGTGTTCTCCAGGAAGAAGTGGTGGTATCAGGGGTGTTGAGGTATCCCCGCATTTGCTTTGGGGTGTCCTTTGCAGCCACACTGCCCGGGTTGCTCTACCCTTCCTCTCCCTCCTAACCCTAACCCTAACCCTATCCCTAAGCCTAACCCTAACCCTAAGCGTGAGTGTGAGGTTGGTCAGGGCCTTAACCGGGGAACAGGAGCCCTGTTCATCTTCTGAATCAAGAAGAGGTGGTGGCAGGAGTGTGGAGGCGTCCCCGCATTTGCTTTGGGGTGTCCTTTGCAGCCGCACTGCCCGGGTTACTCTACCCTTCCTCTCCCTCCTAACCCTAACCCTAACCCTAACCCTAACACTAAGCGTAACCCTAAGCGTGAGTGTGAGGTCAGGCACGGCCTGAATCGGTGCGAAGGAGCCCTGTTTGTCTTCTCCAGGAAGTAGTGGTGGTATCAGGGGTGTTGAGGCATCCCTGCATTTGGTTTGGGGTGTCCTCTGCAGCCGCACTGCCCGGGTTGCTCTACCCTTCCTCTCCCTCCTAACCCTAACCCTAACCCTAATTCTAAACCAAGCCGTGAGTGTGAGGTCAGGCGCAGCCTTAATCGGGGCGCCCGAGCCCTGTTCATCTTCTGAATCAAGAAGAGGTGGTGGCAGGAGTGTTGAGGCGTTCCCGCATTTGCTTTGGGGTGTCCTTTGCAGCCTCACTGCCCGGGTTGCTCTACCCTTCCTCTCCCTCCTAAGCCTAACCCTAACCCTAGCCGTGAGTGTGAGGTCAGGCACGGCCTTAATCGGTGCGAAGGAGCCCTGTTTGTGTTCTCCAGGAAGAAGTGGTGGTTGTAGGGGTGTTGAGGCATCCCCGCATTTGCTTTGGGGTGTCCTTTGCAGCCACACTGCCCGGGTTGCTCTACCCTTCCTCTCCCTCCTAACCCTAACCCTAACCCTAACCCTAAGCCTAACCCTAACCCTAAGCGTGAGTGTGAGGTTGGTCAGGGCCTTAACCGGGGCCCAGGAGCCCTGTTCATCTTCTGAATCAAGAAGAGGTGGTGGCAGGAGTGTTGAGGCGTCCCCGCGTTTGCTTTGGGGTGTCCTTTGCAGCCGCACTGCCCGGGTTGCTCTACCCTTCCTCTCCCTCCTAACCCTAACCCTAACCCTAACCCTAAGCCTAACCCTAACCCTAAGCGTGAGTGTGAGGTCAGGCACAGCCTGAATCGGGGCGCACGAGCCCTGTTCATCTTCTGAATCAAGAAGAGGTGGTGGCAGGAGTGTTGAGGCGTCCCTGCATTTGCTTTGGGGTGTCCTTTGCAGCCGCACTGCCCGGGTTGCTCTACCCTTCCTCTCCCTCCTAACCCTAACACTAACCCTAACCCTAAGCGTAACCCTAAGCGTGAGTGTGAGGTCAGGCACGGCCTGAATCGGTGCGAAGGAGCCCTTTTGGTCTTCTTCAGGAAGAAGTGGTGGTATCAGGGGTGTTGAGGCATCCCCGCATTTGCTTTGGGGTGTCCTTTGCAGCCGCACTGCCCGGGTTGCTCTACCCTTCCTCTCCCTCCTAAGCCTAACCCTAACCCTAGCCGTGAGTGTGAGGTCAGGCACGGCCTTAATTGGTGTGAAGGAGCCCTGTTTGTGTTCTCCAGGAAGAAGAGGTGGTTGCAGGGGTGCTGAGGCATCCCCGCATTTGCTTTGGGGTGTCCTTTGCAGCCGCACTGCCCGGGGTACTTTACGCTTCCTCTCCCTCCTAACCCTAACCCTAACCCTAACCCTAACCCTAAGCGTGAGTGTGTGGTCAGGCACAGCCTGAATCGGGGCGCACGAGCCCTGTTCATCTTCTGAATCAAGAAGAGGTGTTGGCAGGAGTGTTGAGGCATCCTCGCATTTGCTTTGGGGTGTCCTTTGCAGCCGCACTGCCCGGGTTGCTCTACCCTTCCTCTCCCTCCTAAGCCTAACCCTAACCCTAGCCGTGAGTGTGAGGTCAGGCACGGCCTTAATTGGTGCGAAGGAGCCCTGTTTGTGTTCTCCAGGAAGAAGAGGTGGTGGCAGGAGTTTTGAGGCGTCCCCGCGTTTGCTTTGGGGTGTCCTTTGCAGCCGCACTGCCCGGGTTGCTCTACCCTTCCTCTCCCTCCTAACCCTAACCCTAACCCTAACCCTAAGCCTAACCCTAACCCTAAGCGTGAGTGTGAGGTCAGGCACAGCCTGAATCGGGGCGCACGAGCCCTGTTCATCTTCTGAATCAAGAAGAGGTGGTGGCAGGAGTGTTGAGGCGTCCCTGCATTTGCTTTGGGGTGTCCTTTGCAGCCGCACTGCCCGGGTTGCTCTACCCTTCCTCTCCCTCCTAACCCTAACCCTAACCCTAACCCTAAGCGTAACCCTAAGCGTGAGTGTGAGGTCAGGCACGGCCTGAATCGGTGCGAAGGAGCCCTTTTGGTCTTCTTCAGGAAGAAGTGGTGGTATCAGGGGTGTTGAGGCATCCCCGCATTTGCTTTGGGGTGTCCTTTGCAGCCGCACTGCCCGGGTTGCTCTACCCTTCCTCTCCCTCCTAAGCCTAACCCTAACCCTAGCCGTGAGTGTGAGGTCAGGCACGGCCTTAATTGGTGTGAAGGAGCCCTGTTTGTGTTCTCCAGGAAGAAGAGGTGGTTGCAGGGGTGCTGAGGCATCCCCGCATTTGCTTTGGGGTGTCCTTTGCAGCCGCACTGCCCGGGGTACTTTACGCTTCCTCTCCCTCCTAACCCTAACCCTAACCCTAACCCTAACCCTAAGCGTGAGTGTGTGGTCAGGCAGGGCCTGAATCGGGGCGCACGAGCCCTGTTCATCTTCTGAATCAAGAAGAGGTGTTGGCAGGAGTGTTGAGGCATCCTCGCATTTGCTTTGGGGTGTCCTTTGCAGCCGCACTGCCCGGGTTGCTCTACCCTTCCTCTCCCTCCTAAGCCTAACCCTAACCCTAGCCGTGAGTGTGAGGTCAGGCACGGCCTTAATTGGTGCGAAGGAGCCCTGTTTGTGTTCTCCAGGAAGAAGAGGTGCTGGCAGGAGTGTTGAGGCATCCCTGCATTTGCTTTGGGGTGTCCTTTGCAGCCGCACTGCCCGGGTTGCTCTACCTTTCATCTCCCTCCTAACCCTAACCCTAACCCTAACCCTAACCCTAACCCTAACCCTAAGCGTGAGTGTGAGGTCAGGCACAACCTGAATCGAGACGCACGAGCCCTGCTCATCTTCTGAATAAAGAAGAGGTGCTGGGAGGAGTGTGGAGGCATCCCCGCATTTGCTTTAGGGTGACCTTTGCAGCCGCACTGCCCGGGTTGCTCTACCCTTCCTCTCCCTCCTAACCCTAACCCTAGCCGTGAGTGTGAGGTCAGGCACGGCCTGAATCGGTGCGAAGAAGCGCTGTTTGTTTTCTCCAGGAAGAAGTGGTGGTATCAGGGGTGTTGAGGCATCCCCGCATTTGCTTTGGGGTGTCCTTTGGAGCCGCACTGCCCGGGTTGCTCTACCCTTCCTCTCCCTTCTAACCCTAACCCTAACTCTAACCCTAACCCTAAGCGTAATCCTAAGCGTGAGTGTGAGGTCGCTCACGGCCTTAATTGGTGCGAAGGAGCCCTGTTTGTGTTCTCCAGAAAGAAGTGGTGCTGGGAGGAGTGTTGAGGCATCCCCGCATTTGCTTTGGGGTGTCCTTTGCAGCCGCACTGCCCGGGTTGCTCTACCCTTCCTCTCCCTCCTAACCCTAACCCTAACCGCAAGCATGAGTGTGAGGTCAGGCACGGCCTGAATCGGTGCGAAGGAGCCCTGTTCATCTTTTGAATCAAGAAGAGGTGGTGGCAGGAGTGTTGAGGTAGCCCCATATTTCCTTTGGGGTGTCCTTTGCAGCCGCACTGCCCGGGTTGCTCTACCCTTCCTCTCCCTCCTAAGCCTAACCCTAACCCTAGCCGTGAGTGTGAGGTCAGGCACGGCCTTAATTGGTGTGAAGGAGCCCTGTTTGTGTTCTCCAGGAATAAGTGGTGGTTGTAGGGGTGTTGAGGCATCCCCGCATTTGCTTTGGGGTGTCCTTTGCAGCCACACTGCCCGGGTTGCTCTACCCTTCCTCTCCCTCCTAACCCTAACCCTAACCCTAACCCTAAGCCTAACCCTAACGCTAAGCGTGAGTGTGAGGTTGGTCAGGGCCTTAACCGGGGCACAGGAGCCCTGTTCATCTTCTGAATCAAGAAGAGGTGGTGGCAGGAGTGTTGAGGCGTCCCCGCATTTGCTTTGGGGTGTCCTTTGCAGCCGCACTGCCCGGGTTGCTCTACCCTTCCTCTCCCTCCTAAGCCTAACCCTAACCCTAGCCGTGAGTGTGAGGTCAGGCACGGCCTTAATTGGTGTGAAGGAGCCCTGTTTGTGTTCTCCAGGAAGAAGAGGTGGTTGCAGGGGTGCTGAGGCATCCCCGCATTTGCTTTGGGGTGTCCTTTGCAGCCGCACTGCCCGGGGTACTTTACGCTTCCTCTCCCTCCTAACCCTAACCCTAACCCTAACCCTAACCCTAAGCGTGAGTGTGTGGTCAGGCACAGCCTGAATCGGGGCGCACGAGCCCTGTTCATCTTCTGAATCAAGAAGAGGTGTTGGCAGGAGTGTTGAGGCATCCTCGCATTTGCTTTGGGGTGTCCTTTGCAGCCGCACTGCCCGGGTTGCTCTACCCTTCCTCTCCCTCCTAAGCCTAACCCTAACCCTAGCCGTGAGTGTGAGGTCAGGCACGGCCTTAATTGGTGCGAAGGAGCCCTGTTTGTGTTCTCCAGGAAGAAGAGGTGCTGGCAGGAGTGTTGAGGCGTCCCCGCGTTTGCTTTGGGGTGTCCTTTGCAGCCGCACTGCCCGGGTTGCTCTACCCTTCCTCTCCCTCCTAACCCTAACCCTAACCCTAACCCTAAGCCTAACCCTAACCCTAAGCGTGAGTGTGAGGTCAGGCACAGCCTGAATCGGGGCGCACGAGCCCTGTTCATCTTCTGAATCAAGAAGAGGTGGTGGCAGGAGTGTTGAGGCGTCCCTGCATTTGCTTTGGGGTGTCCTTTGCAGCCGCACTGCCCGGGTTGCTCTACCCTTCCTCTCCCTCCTAACCCTAACCCTAACCCTAACCCTAAGCGTAACCCTAAGCGTGAGTGTGAGGTCAGGCACGGCCTGAATCGGTGCGAAGGAGCCCTTTTGGTCTTCTTCAGGAAGAAGTGGTGGTATCAGGGGTGTTGAGGCATCCCCGCATTTGCTTTGGGGTGTCCTTTGCAGCCGCACTGCCCGGGTTGCTCTACCCTTCCTCTCCCTCCTAAGCCTAACCCTAACCCTAGCCGTGAGTGTGAGGTCAGGCACGGCCTTAATTGGTGTGAAGGAGCCCTGTTTGTGTTCTCCAGGAAGAAGAGGTGGTTGCAGGGGTGCTGAGGCATCCCCGCATTTGCTTTGGGGTGTCCTTTGCAGCCGCACTGCCCGGGGTACTTTACGCTTCCTCTCCCTCCTAACCCTAACCCTAACCCTAACCCTAACCCTAACCCTAAGCGTGAGTGTGTGGTCAGGCACAGCCTGAATCGGGGCGCACGAGCCCTGTTCATCTTCTGAATCAAGAAGAGGTGTTGGCAGGAGTGTTGAGGCATCCTCGCATTTGCTTTGGGGTGTCCTTTGCAGCCGCACTGCCCGGGTTGCTCTACCCTTCCTCTCCCTCCTAAGCCTAACCCTAACCCTAGCCGTGAGTGTGAGGTCAGGCACGGCCTTAATTGGTGCGAAGGAGCCCTGTTTGTGTTCTCCAGGAAGAAGAGGTGCTGGCAGGAGTGTTGAGGCATCCCTGCATTTGCTTTGGGGTGTCCTTTGCAGCCGCACTGCCCGGGTTGCTCTACCTTTCATCTCCCTCCTAACCCTAACCCTAACCCTAACCCTAACCCTAACCCTAACCCTAAGCGTGAGTGTGAGGTCAGGCACAACCTGAATCGAGACGCACGAGCCCTGCTCATCTTCTGAATAAAGAAGAGGTGCTGGGAGGAGTGTGGAGGCATCCCCGCATTTGCTTTAGGGTGACCTTTGCAGCCGCACTGCCCGGGTTGCTCTACCCTTCCTCTCCCTCCTAACCCTAACCCTAGCCGTGAGTGTGAGGTCAGGCACGGCCTGAATCGGTGCGAAGAAGCGCTGTTTGTTTTCTCCAGGAAGAAGTGGTGGTATCAGGGGTGTTGAGGCATCCCCGCATTTGCTTTGGGGTGTCCTTTGGAGCCGCACTGCCCGGGTTGCTCTACCCTTCCTCTCCCTTCTAACCCTAACCCTAACTCTAACCCTAACCCTAAGCGTAATCCTAAGCGTGAGTGTGAGGTCGCTCACGGCCTTAATTGGTGCGAAGGAGCCCTGTTTGTGTTCTCCAGAAAGAAGTGGTGCTGGGAGGAGTGTTGAGGCATCCCCGCATTTGCTTTGGGGTGTCCTTTGCAGCCGCACTGCCCGGGTTGCTCTACCCTTCCTCTCCCTCCTAACCCTAACCCTAACCGCAAGCATGAGTGTGAGGTCAGGCACGGCCTGAATCGGTGCGAAGGAGCCCTGTTCATCTTTTGAATCAAGAAGAGGTGGTGGCAGGAGTGTTGAGGTAGCCCCATATTTCCTTTGGGGTGTCCTTTGCAGCCGCACTGCCCGGGTTGCTCTACCCTTCCTCTCCCTCCTAAGCCTAACCCTAACCCTAGCCGTGAGTGTGAGGTCAGGCACGGCCTTAATTGGTGTGAAGGAGCCCTGTTTGTGTTCTCCAGGAATAAGTGGTGGTTGTAGGGGTGTTGAGGCATCCCCGCATTTGCTTTGGGGTGTCCTTTGCAGCCACACTGCCCGGGTTGCTCTACCCTTCCTCTCCCTCCTAACCCTAACCCTAACCCTAACCCTAAGCCTAACCCTAACGCTAAGCGTGAGTGTGAGGTTGGTCAGGGCCTTAACCGGGGCACAGGAGCCCTGTTCATCTTCTGAATCAAGAAGAGGTGGTGGCAGGAGTGTTGAGGCGTCCCCGCATTTGCTTTGGGGTGTCTTTTGCAGCCGCACTGCCCGGGTTGCTCTACCCTTCCTCTCCCTCCTAACCCTAACCCTAACCCTAACCCTAAGCGTAACCCTAAGCGTGAGTGTGAGGTCAGACACGGCCTGAATCGGTGCGAAGGAGCCCTGTTTGTCTTCTCCAGGAAGTAGTGGTGGTATCAGGGGTGTTGAGGCATCCCCGCATTTGCTTTGGGGTGTCCTTTGCAGCCGCACTGCCCGGGTTGCTCTACCCTTCCTCTCCCTCCTAACCCTAACCCTAACCCTAATTCTAAACCAAGCCGTGAGTGTGAGGTCAGGCGCAGCCTTAATCGGGGCCACAGGAGCCCTGTTCATCTTCTGAATCAAGAAGAGGTGGTGGCAGGAGTGTTGAGGCGTTCCCGCATTTGCTTTGGGGTGTCCTTTGCAGCCTCACTGCCCGGGTTGCTCTACCCTTCCTCTCCCTCCTAAGCCTAACCCTAACCCTAGCCGTGTGTGTGAGGTCAGGCACGGCCTGCATCGGTGCGAAGGAGCCCTGTTTGTGTTCTCCAGGAAGAAGAGGTGGTTGCAGGGGTGTTGAGGCATCCCCGCATTTGCTTTGGGGTGTCCTTTGCAGCCGCACTGCCCGGGTTACTTTACGCTTCCTCTCCCTCCTAACCCTAACCCTAACCCTAAGCGTAACCCTAAGCGTGAGTGTGTGGTCAGGCACAGCCTGAATCGGGGCGCACGAGCCCTGTTCATCTTCTGAATCAAGAAGAGGTGGTGGCAGGAGTGTGGAGGCATCCCTGCATTTGCTTTGGGGTGTCCTTTGCAGCCGCACTGCCCGGGTTGCTCTACCCTTCCTCTCCCTCCTAACCCTAACCCTAACCCTAAGCGTGAGTGTGAGGTCAGGCACGGCCTTAATTGGTGTGAAGGAGCCCTGTTTGTGTTCTCCAGAAAGAAGTGGTGCTGGCAGGAGTGTTGAGGCATCCCCGCATTTGCTTTGGGGTGTCCTTTGCAGCCGCACTGCCCGGGTTGCTCTACCATTCATCTCCCTCCTAACCCTAACCCTAACCCTAACCCTAACCCTAACCCTAACCCTAACCCTAACCCTAACCCTAACCCTAACCCTAAGCATGAGTGTGAGCTCAGGCACAGCCTGAATCGGGACGCACGAGCCCTGCTCATCTTCTGAATAAAGAAGAGGTGCTGGGAGGAGTGTGGAGGCATCCCCGCATTTGCTTTGGGGTGACCTTTGCAGCCGCACTGCCCGGGTTGCTCTACCCTTCCTCTCCCTCCTAACCCTAACCCTAACCCTAAGCATGAGTGTGAGGTCAGGCACGGCCTGAATCGGTGCGAAGGAGCCCTGTTCATCTTTTGAATCAGGAAGAGGTGGTGGCAGGAGTGTTGAGGCGTCCCCGCATTTGCTTTGGGGTGTCCTTTGCAGCCGCACTGCCCGGGTTGCTCTACCCTTCCTCTCCCTCCTAACCTTAAGCCAACCCTAGCCGTGAGTGTGAGGTCAGGCACGGCCTTAATTGGTGCGAAGGAGCCCTGTTTGTGTTCTCCAGGAAGAAGTGGTGGTATCAGGGGTGTTGAGGCATCCCCGCATTTGCTTTGGGGTGTCCTTTGCAGCCGCACTGCCCGGGTTGCTCTACCCTTCCTCTCCCTCCTAACCCTAACCCTAACCCTAACCCTAAGCCTAACCCTAACCCTAAGCGTGAGTGTGAGGTTGGTCAGGGCCTTAACCGGGGCCCAGGAGCCCTGTTCATCTTCTGAATCAAGAAGAGGTGGTGGCAGGAGTGTTGAGGCGTCCCCGCGTTTGCTTTGGGGTGTCCTTTGCAGCCGCACTGCCCGGGTTGCTCTACCCTTCCTCTCCCTCCTAACCCTAACCCTAACCCTAACCCTAAGCGTAACCCTAAGCGTGAGTGTGAGGTCAGGCACGGCCTGAATCGGTGCGAAGGAGCCCTGTTTGTCTTCTTCAGGAAGAAGTGGTGCTGGCAGGAGTGTTGAGGCATCCCCGCATTTGCTTTGGGGTGTCCTTTGCAGCCGCACTGCCCGGGTTGCTCTACCTTTCATCTCCCTCCTAACCCTAACCCTAACCCTAACCCTAACCCTAAGCGTGAGTGTGAGGTCAGGCACAGCCTGAATCGAGACGCACGAGCCCTGCTCATCTTCTGAATAAAGAAGAGGTGCTGGGAGGAGTGTGGAGGCATCCCCGCATTTGCTTTGGGGTGTCCTTTGCAGCCGCACTGCCCGGGTTGCTCTACCCTTCCTCTCCCTCCTAACCCTAACCCTAACCGTAAGCATGAGTGTGAGGTCAGGCACGGCCTGAATCGGTGCGAAGGAGCCCTGTTCATCTTTTGAATCAGGAAGAGGTGGTGGCAGGAGTGTGGAGGCGTCCCCGCATTTGCTTTGGGGTGTCCTTTGCAGCCGCACTGCCCGGGTTGCTCTACCCTTCCTCTCCCTCCTAAGCCTAACCCTAACCCTAGCCGTGAGTGTGAGGTCAGGCACGGCCTTAATTGGTGTGAAGGAGCCCTGTTTGTGTTCTCCAGGAAGAAGTGGTGGTGGCAGGAGTGTTGAGGCATCCCCGCATTTGCTTTGGGGTGTCCTCTGCAGCCGCACTGCCCGGGTTGCTCTACCCTTCCTCTCCCTCCAAACCCTAACCCTAACCCTAACCCTAACCCTAAGCGTGAGTGTGAGGTCAGGCACAGCCTGAATCGGGGCGCACGAGCCCTGGTTCATCTTCTGAATCAAGAAGAGGTGGTGGCAGGAGTGTTGAGGCGTCCCCGCATTTGCTTTGGGGTGTCCTTTGCAGCCGCACTGCCCGGGTTGCTCTACCCTTCCTCTCCCTCCTAACCCTAACCCTAACCTTAAGCGTGAGTGTGAGGTCAGGCACGGCCTTAATTGGTGCGAAGGAGCCCTGTTTGTGTTCCCCAGGAATAAGTGGTGGTTGTAGGGGTGTTGAGGCATCCCCGCATTTGCTTTGGGGTGTCCTTTGCAGCCGCACTGCCCGGGTTGCTCTACCCTTCCTCTCCCTCCTAACCCTAACCCTCACCCTAACCCTAAGCGTAATCCTAAGCGTGAGTGTGAGGTCGGTCACGGCCTTAATTGGTGCGAAGGAGCCCTGTTTGTGTTCTCCAGAAAGAAGTGGTGCTGGGAGGAGTGTTGAGGCATCCCCGCATTTGCTTTGGGGTGTCCTTTGCAGCCGCACTGCCCGGGTTGCTCTACCCTTCCTCTCCCTCCTAACCCTAACCCTAACCGTAAGCATGAGTGTGAGGTCAGGCACGGCCTGAATCGGTGCAAAGGAGCCCTGTTCATCTTTTGAATCAAGAAGAGGTGGTGGCAGGAGTGTTGAGGTAGCCCCATATTTCCTTTGGGGTGTCCTTTGCAGCCGCACTGCCCGGGTTGCTCTACCCTTCCTCTCCCTCCTAAGCCTAACCCTAACCCTAGCCGTGAGTGTGAGGTCAGGCACGGCCTTAATTGGTGTGAAGGAGCCCTGTTTGTGTTCTCCAGGAATAAGTGGTGGTTGTAGGGGTGTTGAGGCATCCCCGCATTTGCTTTGGGGTGTCCTTTGCAGCCGCACTGCCCGGGTTGCTCTACCCTTCCTCTCCCTCCTAACCCTAACCCTAACCCTAAGCCTAACCCTAACCCTATGCATGAGTGTGAGGTTGGTCAGGGCCTTAACCGGGGCCCAGGAGCCCTGTTCATCTTCTGAATCAAGAAGAGGTGGTGGCAGGAGTGTTGAGGCGTCCCCGCATTTGCTTTGGGGTGTCCTTTGCAGCCGCACTGCCCGGGTTGCTCTACCCTTCCTCTCCCTCCTAACCCTAACCCTAACCCTAACCCTAAGCGTAACCCTAAGCGTGAGTGTGAGGTCAGGCACGGCCTGAATCGGTGCGAAGAAGCGCTGTTTGTTTTCTCCAGGAAGAAGTGGTGGTTGTAGGGGTGTTGAGGCATCCCCGCATTTGCTTTGGGGTGTCCTTTGCAGCCGCACTGCCCGGGTTGCTCTACCCTTCCTCTCCCTCCTAACCCTAACCCTAACCCTAACCCTAAGCGTAACCCTAAGCGTGAGTGTGAGGTCAGACACGGCCTGAATCGGTGCGAAGGAGCCCTGTTTGTGTTCTCCAGGAAGTAGTGGTGGTATCAGGGGTGTTGAGGCATCCCCGCATTTGCTTTGGGGTGTCCTCTGCAGCCGCACTGCCCGGGTTGCTCTACCCTTCCTCTCCCTCCTAACCCTAACCCTAACCCTAATTCTAAACCAAGCCGTGAGTGTGAGGTCAGGCGCAGCCTTAATCGGGGCGCCCGAGCCCTGTTCATCTTCTGAATCAAGAAGAGGTGGTGGCAGGAGTGTTGAGGCGTTCCCGCATTTGCTTTGGGGTGTCCTTTGCAGCCTCACTGCCCGGGTTGCTCTACCCTTCCTCTCCCTCCTAAGCCTAACCCTAACCCTAGCCGTGAGTGTGAGGTCAGGCACGGCCTGCATCGGTGCGAAGGAGCCCTGTTTGTGTTCTCCAGGAAGAAGAGGTGGTTGCAGGGGTGTTGAGGCATCCCCGCATTTGCTTTGGGGTGTCCTTTGCAGCCGCACTGCCCGGGTTACTTTACGCTTCCTCTCCCTCCTAACCCTAACCCTAACCCTAAGCGTAACCCTAAGCGTGAGTGTGTTGTCAGGCACAGCCTGAATCGGGGCGCACGAGCCCTGCTCATCTTCTGAATCAAGAAGAGGTGGTGGCAGGAGTGTGGAGGCATCCCCGCATTTGCTTTGAGGTGTCCTTTGCAGCCGCACTGCCCGGGTTGCTCTACCCTTCCTCTCCCTCCTAAGCCTAACCCTAACCCTAGCCGTGAGTGTGAGGTCAGGCACGGCCTTAATTGGTGTGAAGGAGCCCTGTTTGTGTTCTCCAGGAAGAAGTGGTGGTGGCAGGAGTGTTGAGGCATCCCCGCATTTGCTTTGGGGTGTCCTTTGCAGCCGCACTGCCCGGGTTGCTCTACCTTTCATCTCCCTCCTAACCCTAACCCTAACCCTAACCCTAACCCTAACCCTAACCCTAACCCTAACCCTAACCCTAAGCATGAGTGTGAGGTCAGGCACAGCCTGAATCGGGACGCACGAGCCCTGCTCATCTTCTGAATAAAGAAGAGGTGCTGGGAGGAGTGTGGAGGCATCCCCGCATTTGCTTTGGGGTGACCTTTGCAGCCGCACTGCCCGGGTTGCTCTACCCTTCCTCTCCCTCCTAATCCTAACCCTAACCCTAAGCATGAGTGTGAGGTCAGGCACGGCCTGAATCGGTGCGAAGGAGCCCTGTTCATCTTCTGAATCAGGAAGAGGTGGTGGCAGGGGTGTTGAGGCATCCCCGCATTTGCTTTGGGGTGTCCTTTGCAGCCGCACTGCCCGGGTTGCTCTACCCTTCCTCTCCCTCCTAACCCTAACCCTAACCGCAAGCATGAGTGTGAGGTCAGGCACGGCCTGAATCAGTGCGAAGGAGCCCTGTTCATCTTTTGAATCAAGAAGAGGTGGTGGCAGGAGTGTTGAGGTAGCCCCATATTTCCTTTGGGGTGTCCTTTGCAGCCGCACTGCCCGGGTTGCTCTACCCTTCCTCTCCCTCCTAAGCCTAACCCTAACCCTAGCCGTGAGTGTGAGGTCAGGCACGGCCTTAATTGGTGTGAAGGAGCCCTGTTTGTGTTCTCCAGGAATAAGTGGTGGTTGTAGGGGTGTTGAGGCATCCCCGCATTTGCTTTGGGGTGTCCTTTGCAGCCACACTGCCCGGGTTGCTCTACCCTTCCTCTCCCTCCTAACCCTAACCCTAACCCTAACCCTAAGCCTAACCCTAACGCTAAGCGTGAGTGTGAGGTTGGTCAGGGCCTTAACCGGGGCACAGGAGCCCTGTTCATCTTCTGAATCAAGAAGAGGTGGTGGCAGGAGTGTTGAGGCGTCCCCGCATTTGCTTTGGGGTGTCTTTTGCAGCCGCACTGCCCGGGTTGCTCTACCCTTCCTCTCCCTCCTAACCCTAACCCTAACCCTAACCCTAAGCGTAACCCTAAGCGTGAGTGTGAGGTCAGACACGGCCTGAATCGGTGCGAAGGAGCCCTGTTTGTCTTCTCCAGGAAGTAGTGGTGGTATCAGGGGTGTTGAGGCATCCCCGCATTTGCTTTGGGGTGTCCTCTGCAGCCGCACTGCCCGGGTTGCTCTACCCTTCCTCTCCCTCCTAACCCTAACCCTAACCCTAATTCTAAACCAAGCCGTGAGTGTGAGGTCAGGCGCAGCCTTAATCGGGGCGCCCGAGCCCTGTTCATCTTCTGAATCAAGAAGAGGTGGTGGCAGGAGTGTTGAGGCGTTCCCGCATTTGCTTTGGGGTGTCCTTTGCAGCCTCACTGCCCGGGTTGCTCTACCCTTCCTCTCCCTCCTAAGCCTAACCCTAACCCTAGCCGTGTGTGTGAGGTCAGGCACGGCCTGCATCGGTGCGAAGGAGCCCTGTTTGTGTTCTCCAGGAAGAAGAGGTGGTTGCAGGGGTGTTGAGGCATCCCCGCATTTGCTTTGGGGTGTCCTTTGCAGCCGCACTGCCCGGGTTACTTTACGCTTCCTCTCCCTCCTAACCCTAACCCTAACCCTAAGCGTAACCCTAAGCGTGAGTGTGTGGTCAGGCACAGCCTGAATCGGGGCGCACGAGCCCTGTTCATCTTCTGAATCAAGAAGAGGTGGTGGCAGGAGTGTGGAGGCATCCCTGCATTTGCTTTGGGGTGTCCTTTGCAGCCGCACTGCCCGGGTTGCTCTACCCTTCCTCTCCCTCCTAACCCTAACCCTAACCCTAAGCGTGAGTGTGAGGTCAGGCACGGCCTTAATTGGTGTGAAGGAGCCCTGTTTGTGTTCTCCAGAAAGAAGTGGTGCTGGCAGGAGTGTTGAGGCATCCCCGCATTTGCTTTGGGGTGTCCTTTGCAGCCGCACTGCCCGGGTTGCTCTACCATTCATCTCCCTCCTAACCCTAACCCTAACCCTAACCCTAACCCTAACCCTAACCCTAACCCTAACCCTAACCCTAACCCTAACCCTAACCCTAAGCATGAGTGTGAGCTCAGGCACAGCCTGAATCGGGACGCACGAGCCCTGCTCATCTTCTGAATAAAGAAGAGGTGCTGGGAGGAGTGTGGAGGCATCCCCGCATTTGCTTTGGGGTGACCTTTGCAGCCGCACTGCCCGGGTTGCTCTACCCTTCCTCTCCCTCCTAACCCTAACCCTAACCCTAAGCATGAGTGTGAGGTCAGGCACGGCCTGAATCGGTGCGAAGGAGCCCTGTTCATCTTTTGAATCAGGAAGAGGTGGTGGCAGGAGTGTTGAGGCGTCCCCGCATTTGCTTTGGGGTGTCCTTTGCAGCCGCACTGCCCGGGTTGCTCTACCCTTCCTCTCCCTCCTAACCTTAAGCCAACCCTAGCCGTGAGTGTGAGGTCAGGCACGGCCTTAATTGGTGCGAAGGAGCCCTGTTTGTGTTCTCCAGGAAGAAGTGGTGGTATCAGGGGTGTTGAGGCATCCCCGCATTTGCTTTGGGGTGTCCTTTGCAGCCGCACTGCCCGGGTTGCTCTACCCTTCCTCTCCCTCCTAACCCTAACCCTAACCCTAACCCTAAGCCTAACCCTAACCCTAAGCGTGAGTGTGAGGTTGGTCAGGGCCTTAACCGGGGCCCAGGAGCCCTGTTCATCTTCTGAATCAAGAAGAGGTGGTGGCAGGAGTGTTGAGGCGTCCCCGCGTTTGCTTTGGGGTGTCCTTTGCAGCCGCACTGCCCGGGTTGCTCTACCCTTCCTCTCCCTCCTAACCCTAACCCTAACCCTAACCCTAAGCGTAACCCTAAGCGTGAGTGTGAGGTCAGGCACGGCCTGAATCGGTGCGAAGGAGCCCTGTTTGTCTTCTTCAGGAAGAAGTGGTGCTGGCAGGAGTGTTGAGGCATCCCCGCATTTGCTTTGGGGTGTCCTTTGCAGCCGCACTGCCCGGGTTGCTCTACCTTTCATCTCCCTCCTAACCCTAACCCTAACCCTAACCCTAACCCTAAGCGTGAGTGTGAGGTCAGGCACAGCCTGAATCGGGGCACACGAGCCCTGCTCATCTTCTGAATAAAGAAGAGGTGCTGGGAGGAGTGTGGAGGCATCCCCGCATTTGCTTTGGGGTGTCCTTTGCAGCCGCACTGCCCGGGTTGCTCTACCCTTCCTCTCCCTCCTAACCCTAACCCTAACCGTAAGCATGAGTGTGAGGTCAGGCACGGCCTGAATCGGTGCGAAGGAGCCCTGTTCATCTTTTGAATCAGGAAGAGGTGGTGGCAGGAGTGTGGAGGCGTCCCCGCATTTGCTTTGGGGTGTCCTTTGCAGCCGCACTGCCCGGGTTGCTCTACCCTTCCTCTCCCTCCTAAGCCTAACCCTAACCCTAGCCGTGAGTGTGAGGTCAGGCACGGCCTTAATTGGTGTGAAGGAGCCCTGTTTGTGTTCTCCAGGAAGAAGTGGTGGTGGCAGGAGTGTTGAGGCATCCCCGCATTTGCTTTGGGGTGTCCTCTGCAGCCGCACTGCCCGGGTTGCTCTACCCTTCCTCTCCCTCCAAACCCTAACCCTAACCCTAACCCTAACCCTAAGCGTGAGTGTGAGGTCAGGCACAGCCTGAATCGGGGCGCACGAGCCCTGGTTCATCTTCTGAATCAAGAAGAGGTGGTGGCAGGAGTGTTGAGGCGTCCCCGCATTTGCTTTGGGGTGTCCTTTGCAGCCGCACTGCCCGGGTTGCTCTACCCTTCCTCTCCCTCCTAACCCTAACCCTAACCTTAAGCGTGAGTGTGAGGTCAGGCACGGCCTTAATTGGTGCGAAGGAGCCCTGTTTGTGTTCCCCAGGAATAAGTGGTGGTTGTAGGGGTGTTGAGGCATCCCCGCATTTGCTTTGGGGTGTCCTTTGCAGCCGCACTGCCCGGGTTGCTCTACCCTTCCTCTCCCTCCTAACCCTAACCCTAACCCTAACCCTAAGCGTAATCCTAAGCGTGAGTGTGAGGTCGGTCACGGCCTTAATTGGTGCGAAGGAGCCCTGTTTGTGTTCTCCAGAAAGAAGTGGTGCTGGGAGGAGTGTTGAGGCATCCCCGCATTTGCTTTGGGGTGTCCTTTGCAGCCGCACTGCCCGGGTTGCTCTACCCTTCCTCTCCCTCCTAACCCTAACCCTAACCGTAAGCATGAGTGTGAGGTCAGGCACGGCCTGAATCGGTGCAAAGGAGCCCTGTTCATCTTTTGAATCAGGAAGAGGTGGTGGCAGGAGTGTTGAGGTAGCCCCATATTTCCTTTGGGGTGTCCTTTGCAGCCGCACTGCCCGGGTTGCTCTACCCTTCCTCTCCCTCCTAAGCCTAACCCTAACCCTAGCCGTGAGTGTGAGGTCAGGCACGGCCTTAATTGGTGTGAAGGAGCCCTGTTTGTGTTCTCCAGGAATAAGTGGTGGTTGTAGGGGTGTTGAGGCATCCCCGCATTTGCTTTGGGGTGTCCTTTGCAGCCGCACTGCCCGGGTTGCTCTACCCTTCCTCTCCCTCCTAACCCTAACCCTAACCCTAAGCCTAACCCTAACCCTATGCATGAGTGTGAGGTTGGTCAGGGCCTTAACCGGGGCCCAGGAGCCCTGTTCATCTTCTGAATCAAGAAGAGGTGGTGGCAGGAGTGTTGAGGCGTCCCCGCATTTGCTTTGGGGTGTCCTTTGCAGCCGCACTGCCCGGGTTGCTCTACCCTTCCTCTCCCTCCTAACCCTAACCCTAACCCTAACCCTAAGCGTAACCCTAAGCGTGAGTGTGAGGTCAGGCACGGCCTGAATCGGTGCGAAGAAGCGCTGTTTGTTTTCTCCAGGAAGAAGTGGTGGTATCAGGGGTGTTGAGGCATCCCCGCATTTGCTTTGGGGTGTCCTTTGCAGCCGCACTGCCCGGGTTGCTCTACCCTTCCTCTCCCTTCTAACCCTAACCCTAACCCTAACCCTAACCCTAAGCGTAATCCTAAGCGTGAGTGTGAGGTCGGTCACGGCCTTAATTGGTGCGAAGGAGCCCTGTTTGTGTTCCCCAGAAAGAAGTGGTGCTGGGAGGAGTGTTGAGGCATCCCCGCATTTGCTTTGGGGTGTCCTTTGCAGCCGCACTGCCCGGGTTGCTCTACCCTTCCTCTCCCTCCTAACCCTAACCCTAACCGTAAGCATGAGTGTGAGGTCAGGCACGGCCTGAATCGGTGCGAAGGAGCCCTGTTCATCTTTTGAATCAAGAAGAGGTGGTGGCAGGAGTGTTGAGGTAGCCCCATATTTCCTTTGGGGTGTCCTTTGCAGCCGCACTGCCCGGGTTGCTCTACCCTTCCTCTCCCTCCTAAGCCTAACCCTAACCCTAGCCGTGAGTGTGAGGTCAGGCACGGCCTTAATTGGTGTGAAGGAGCCCTGTTTGTGTTCTCCAGGAATAAGTGGTGGTTGTAGGGGTGTTGAGGCATCCCCGCATTTGCTTTGGGGTGTCCTTTGCAGCCGCACTGCCCGGGTTGCTCTACCCTTCCTCTCCCTCCTAACCCTAACCCTAACCCTAAGCCTAACCCTAACCCTAAGCGTGAGTGTGAGGTTGGTCAGGGCCTTAACCGGGGCCCAGGAGCCCTGTTCATCTTCTGAATCAAGAAGAGGTGGTGGCAGGAGTGTTGAGGCGTCCCCGCATTTGCTTTGGGGTGTCCTTTGCAGCCGCACTGCCCGGGTTGCTCTACCCTTCCTCTCCCTCCTAACCCTAACCCTAACCCTAACCCTAAGCGTAACCCTAAGCGTGAGTGTGAGGTCAGACACGGCCTGAATCGGTGCGAAGGAGCCCTGTTTGTGTTCTCCAGGAAGTAGTGGTGGTATCAGGGGTGTTGAGGCATCCCCGCATTTGCTTTGGGGTGTCCTCTGCAGCCGCACTGCCCGGGTTGCTCTACCCTTCCTCTCCCTCCTAACCCTAACCCTAACCCTAATTCTAAACCAAGCCGTGAGTGTGAGGTCAGGCGCAGCCTTAATCGGGGCGCCCGAGCCCTGTTCATCTTCTGAATCAAGAAGAGGTGGTGGCAGGAGTGTTGAGGCGTTCCCGCATTTGCTTTGGGGTGTCCTTTGCAGCCTCACTGCCCGGGTTGCTCTACCCTTCCTCTCCCTCCTAAGCCTAACCCTAACCCTAGCCGTGAGTGTGAGGTCAGGCACGGCCTGCATCGGTGCGAAGGAGCCCTGTTTGTGTTCTCCAGGAAGAAGAGGTGGTTGCAGGGGTGTTGAGGCATCCCCGCATTTGCTTTGGGGTGTCCTTTGCAGCCGCACTGCCCGGGTTACTTTACGCTTCCTCTCCCTCCTAACCCTAACCCTAACCCTAAGCGTAACCCTAAGCGTGAGTGTGTTGTCAGGCACAGCCTGAATCGGGGCGCACGAGCCCTGCTCATCTTCTGAATCAAGAAGAGGTGGTGGCAGGAGTGTGGAGGCATCCCCGCATTTGCTTTGAGGTGTCCTTTGCAGCCGCACTGCCCGGGTTGCTCTACCCTTCCTCTCCCTCCTAAGCCTAACCCTAACCCTAGCCGTGAGTGTGAGGTCAGGCACGGCCTTAATTGGTGTGAAGGAGCCCTGTTTGTGTTCTCCAGGAAGAAGTGGTGGTGGCAGGAGTGTTGAGGCATCCCCGCATTTGCTTTGGGGTGTCCTTTGCAGCCGCACTGCCCGGGTTGCTCTACCTTTCATCTCCCTCCTAACCCTAACCCTAACCCTAACCCTAACCCTAACCCTAACCCTAACCCTAACCCTAACCCTAAGCATGAGTGTGAGGTCAGGCACAGCCTGAATCGGGACGCACGAGCCCTGCTCATCTTCTGAATAAAGAAGAGGTGCTGGGAGGAGTGTGGAGGCATCCCCGCATTTGCTTTGGGGTGACCTTTGCAGCCGCACTGCCCGGGTTGCTCTACCCTTCCTCTCCCTCCTAATCCTAACCCTAACCCTAAGCATGAGTGTGAGGTCAGGCACGGCCTGAATCGGTGCGAAGGAGCCCTGTTCATATTCTGAATCAGGAAGAGGTGGTGGCAGGGGTGTTGAGGCATCCCCGCATTTGCTTTGGGGTGTCCTTTGCAGCCGCACTGCCCGGGTTGCTCTACCCTTCCTCTCCCTCCTAACCCTAACCCTAACCGCAAGCATGAGTGTGAGGTCAGGCACGGCCTGAATCGGTGCGAAGGAGCCCTGTTCATCTTTTGAATCAAGAAGAGGTGGTGGCAGGAGTGTTGAGGTAGCCCCATATTTCCTTTGGGGTGTCCTTTGCAGCCGCACTGCCCGGGTTGCTCTACCCTTCCTCTCCCTCCTAAGCCTAACCCTAACCCTAGCCGTGAGTGTGAGGTCAGGCACGGCCTTAATTGGTGTGAAGGAGCCCTGTTTGTGTTCTCCAGGAATAAGTGGTGGTTGTAGGGGTGTTGAGGCATCCCCGCATTTGCTTTGGGGTGTCCTTTGCAGCCACACTGCCCGGGTTGCTCTACCCTTCCTCTCCCTCCTAACCCTAACCCTAACCCTAACCCTAAGCCTAACCCTAACGCTAAGCGTGAGTGTGAGGTTGGTCAGGGCCTTAACCGGGGCACAGGAGCCCTGTTCATCTTCTGAATCAAGAAGAGGTGGTGGCAGGAGTGTTGAGGCGTCCCCGCATTTGCTTTGGGGTGTCTTTTGCAGCCGCACTGCCCGGGTTGCTCTACCCTTCCTCTCCCTCCTAACCCTAACCCTAACCCTAACCCTAAGCGTAACCCTAAGCGTGAGTGTGAGGTCAGACACGGCCTGAATCGGTGCGAAGGAGCCCTGTTTGTCTTCTCCAGGAAGTAGTGGTGGTATCAGGGGTGTTGAGGCATCCCCGCATTTGCTTTGGGGTGTCCTCTGCAGCCGCACTGCCCGGGTTGCTCTACCCTTCCTCTCCCTCCTAACCCTAACCCTAACCCTAATTCTAAACCAAGCCGTGAGTGTGAGGTCAGGCGCAGCCTTAATCGGGGCGCCCGAGCCCTGTTCATCTTCTGAATCAAGAAGAGGTGGTGGCAGGAGTGTTGAGGCGTTCCCGCATTTGCTTTGGGGTGTCCTTTGCAGCCTCACTGCCCGGGTTGCTCTACCCTTCCTCTCCCTCCTAAGCCTAACCCTAACCCTAGCCGTGTGTGTGAGGTCAGGCACGGCCTGCATCGGTGCGAAGGAGCCCTGTTTGTGTTCTCCAGGAAGAAGAGGTGGTTGCAGGGGTGTTGAGGCATCCCCGCATTTGCTTTGGGGTGTCCTTTGCAGCCGCACTGCCCGGGTTACTTTACGCTTCCTCTCCCTCCTAACCCTAACCCTAACCCTAAGCGTAACCCTAAGCGTGAGTGTGTGGTCAGGCACAGCCTGAATCGGGGCGCACGAGCCCTGTTCATCTTCTGAATCAAGAAGAGGTGGTGGCAGGAGTGTGGAGGCATCCCTGCATTTGCTTTGGGGTGTCCTTTGCAGCCGCACTGCCCGGGTTGCTCTACCCTTCCTCTCCCTCCTAACCCTAACCCTAACCCTAAGCGTGAGTGTGAGGTCAGGCACGGCCTTAATTGGTGTGAAGGAGCCCTGTTTGTGTTCTCCAGAAAGAAGTGGTGCTGGCAGGAGTGTTGAGGCATCCCCGCATTTGCTTTGGGGTGTCCTTTGCAGCCGCACTGCCCGGGTTGCTCTACCATTCATCTCCCTCCTAACCCTAACCCTAACCCTAACCCTAACCCTAACCCTAACCCTAAGCATGAGTGTGAGCTCAGGCACAGCCTGAATCGGGACGCACGAGCCCTGCTCATCTTCTGAATAAAGAAGAGGTGCTGGGAGGAGTGTGGAGGCATCCCCGCATTTGCTTTGGGGTGACCTTTGCAGCCGCACTGCCCGGGTTGCTCTACCCTTCCTCTCCCTCCTAACCCTAACCCTAACCCTAAGCATGAGTGTGAGGTCAGGCACGGCCTGAATCGGTGCGAAGGAGCCCTGTTCATCTTTTGAATCAGGAAGAGGTGGTGGCAGGAGTGTTGAGGCGTCCCCGCATTTGCTTTGGGGTGTCCTTTGCAGCCGCACTGCCCGGGTTGCTCTACCCTTCCTCTCCCTCCTAACCTTAAGCCAACCCTAGCCGTGAGTGTGAGGTCAGGCACGGCCTTAATTGGTGCGAAGGAGCCCTGTTTGTGTTCTCCAGGAAGAAGTGGTGGTATCAGGGGTGTTGAGGCATCCCCGCATTTGCTTTGGGGTGTCCTTTGCAGCCGCACTGCCCGGGTTGCTCTACCCTTCCTCTCCCTCCTAACCCTAACCCTAACCCTAACCCTAAGCCTAACCCTAACCCTAAGCGTGAGTGTGAGGTTGGTCAGGGCCTTAACCGGGGCCCAGGAGCCCTGTTCATCTTCTGAATCAAGAAGAGGTGGTGGCAGGAGTGTTGAGGCGTCCCCGCGTTTGCTTTGGGGTGTCCTTTGCAGCCGCACTGCCCGGGTTGCTCTACCCTTCCTCTCCCTCCTAACCCTAACCCTAACCCTAACCCTAAGCGTAACCCTAAGCGTGAGTGTGAGGTCAGGCACGGCCTGAATCGGTGCGAAGGAGCCCTGTTTGTCTTCTTCAGGAAGAAGTGGTGGTTGTAGGGGTGTTGAGGCATCCCCGCATTTGCTTTGGGGTGTCCTTTGCAGCCGCACTGCCCGGGTTGCTCTACCTTTCATCTCCCTCCTAACCCTAACCCTAACCCTAACCCTAAGCGTGAGTGTGAGGTCAGGCACAGCCTGAATCGAGACGCACGAGCCCTGCTCATCTTCTGAATAAAGAAGAGGTGCTGGGAGGAGTGTGGAGGCATCCCCGCATTTGCTTTGGGGTGTCCTTTGCAGCCGCACTGCCCGGGTTGCTCTACCCTTCCTCTCCCTCCTAACCCTAACCCTAACCGTAAGCATGAGTGTGAGGTCAGGCACGGCCTGAATCGGTGCGAAGGAGCCCTGTTCATCTTTTGAATCAGGAAGAGGTGGTGACAGGAGTGTGGAGGCGTCCCCGCATTTGCTTTGGGGTGTCCTTTGCAGCCGCACTGCCCGGGTTGCTCTACCCTTCCTCTCCCTCCTAAGCCTAACCCTAACCCTAGCCGTGAGTGTGAGGTCAGGCACGGCCTTAATTGGTGTGAAGGAGCCCTGTTTGTGTTCTCCAGGAAGAAGTGGTGGTGGCAGGAGTGTTGAGGCATCCCCGCATTTGCTTTGGGGTGTCCTCTGCAGCCGCACTGCCCGGGTTGCTCTACCCTTCCTCTCCCTCCAAACCCTAACCCTAACCCTAACCCTAACCCTAAGCGTGAGTGTGAGGTCAGGCACAGCCTGAATCGGGGCGCACGAGCCCTGTTCATCTTCTGAATCAAGAAGAGGTGGTGGCAGGAGTGTTGAGGCGTCCCCGCATTTGCTTTGGGGTGTCCTTTGCAGCCGCACTGCCCGGGTTGCTCTACCCTTCCTCTCCCTCCTAACCCTAACCCTAACCTTAAGCGTGAGTGTGAGGTCAGGCACGGCCTTAATTGGTGCGAAGGAGCCCTGTTTGTGTTCCCCAGGAATAAGTGGTGGTTGTAGGGGTGTTGAGGCATCCCCGCATTTGCTTTGGGGTGTCCTTTGCAGCCGCACTGCCCGGGTTGCTCTACCCTTCCTCTCCCTCCTAACCCTAACCCTAACCCTAACCCTAAGCGTAATCCTAAGCGTGAGTGTGAGGTCGGTCACGGCCTTAATTGGTGCGAAGGAGCCCTGTTTGTGTTCTCCAGAAAGAAGTGGTGCTGGGAGGAGTGTTGAGGCATCCCCGCATTTGCTTTGGGGTGTCCTTTGCAGCCGCACTGCCCGGGTTGCTCTACCCTTCCTCTCCCTCCTAACCCTAACCCTAACCCTAAGCATGAGTGTGAGGTCAGGCACGGCCTGAATCGGTGCAAAGGAGCCCTGTTCATCTTTTGAATCAAGAAGAGGTGGTGGCAGGAGTGTTGAGGTAGCCCCATATTTCCTTTGGGGTGTCCTTTGCAGCCGCACTGCCCGGGTTGCTCTACCCTTCCTCTCCCTCCTAAGCCTAACCCTAACCCTAGCCGTGAGTGTGAGGTCAGGCACGGCCTTAATTGGTGTGAAGGAGCCCTGTTTGTGTTCTCCAGGAATAAGTGGTGGTTGTAGGGGTGTTGAGGCATCCCCGCATTTGCTTTGGGGTGTCCTTTGCAGCCGCACTGCCCGGGTTGCTCTACCCTTCCTCTCCCTCCTAACCCTAACCCTAACCCTAAGCCTAACCCTAACCCTATGCATGAGTGTGAGGTTGGTCAGGGCCTTAACCGGGGCCCAGGAGCCCTGTTCATCTTCTGAATCAAGAAGAGGTGGTGGCAGGAGTGTTGAGGCGTCCCCGCATTTGCTTTGGGGTGTCCTTTGCAGCCGCACTGCCCGGGTTGCTCTACCCTTCCTCTCCCTCCTAACCCTAACCCTAACCCTAACCCTAAGCGTAACCCTAAGCGTGAGTGTGAGGTCAGGCACGGCCTGAATCGGTGCGAAGAAGCGCTGTTTGTTTTCTCCAGGAAGAAGTGGTGGTATCAGGGGTGTTGAGGCATCCCCGCATTTGCTTTGGGGTGTCCTTTGCAGCCGCACTGCCCGGGTTGCTCTACCCTTCCTCTCCCTTCTAACCCTAACCCTAACCCTAACCCTAACCCTAAGCGTAATCCTAAGCGTGAGTGTGAGGTCGGTCACGGCCTTAATTGGTGCGAAGGAGCCCTGTTTGTGTTCCCCAGAAAGAAGTGGTGCTGGGAGGAGTGTTGAGGCATCCCCGCATTTGCTTTGGGGTGTCCTTTGCAGCCGCACTGCCCGGGTTGCTCTACCCTTCCTCTCCCTCCTAACCCTAACCCTAACCGTAAGCATGAGTGTGAGGTCAGGCACGGCCTGAATCGGTGCGAAGGAGCCCTGTTCATCTTTTGAATCAAGAAGAGGTGGTGGCAGGAGTGTTGAGGTAGCCCCATATTTCCTTTGGGGTGTCCTTTGCAGCCGCACTGCCCGGGTTGCTCTACCCTTCCTCTCCCTCCTAAGCCTAACCCTAACCCTAGCCGTGAGTGTGAGGTCAGGCACGGCCTTAATTGGTGTGAAGGAGCCCTGTTTGTGTTCTCCAGGAATAAGTGGTGGTTGTAGGGGTGTTGAGGCATCCCCGCATTTGCTTTGGGGTGTCCTTTGCAGCCGCACTGCCCGGGTTGCTCTACCCTTCCTCTCCCTCCTAACCCTAACCCTAACCCTAAGCCTAACCCTAACCCTAAGCGTGAGTGTGAGGTTGGTCAGGGCCTTAACCGGGGCCCAGGAGCCCTGTTCATCTTCTGAATCAAGAAGAGGTGGTGGCAGGAGTGTTGAGGCGTCCCCGCATTTGCTTTGGGGTGTCCTTTGCAGCCGCACTGCCCGGGTTGCTCTACCCTTCCTCTCCCTCCTAACCCTAACCCTAACCCTAACCCTAAGCGTAACCCTAAGCGTGAGTGTGAGGTCAGACACGGCCTGAATCGGTGCGAAGGAGCCCTGTTTGTGTTCTCCAGGAAGTAGTGGTGGTATCAGGGGTGTTGAGGCATCCCCGCATTTGCTTTGGGGTGTCCTCTGCAGCCGCACTGCCCGGGTTGCTCTACCCTTCCTCTCCCTCCTAACCCTAACCCTAACCCTAATTCTAAACCAAGCCGTGAGTGTGAGGTCAGGCGCAGCCTTAATCGGGGCGCCCGAGCCCTGTTCATCTTCTGAATCAAGAAGAGGTGGTGGCAGGAGTGTTGAGGCGTTCCCGCATTTGCTTTGGGGTGTCCTTTGCAGCCTCACTGCCCGGGTTGCTCTACCCTTCCTCTCCCTCCTAACCCTAACCCTAACCCTAGCCGTGAGTGTGAGGTCAGGCACGGCCTGCATCGGTGCGAAGGAGCCCTGTTTGTGTTCTCCAGGAAGGAGAGGTGGTTGCAGGGGTGTTGAGGCATCCCCGCATTTGCTTTGGGGTGTCCTTTGCAGCCGCACTGCCCGGGGTACTTTACGCTTCCTCTCCCTCCTAACCCTAACCCTAACCCTAAGCGTAACCCTAAGCGTGAGTGTGTTGTCAGGCACAGCCTGAATCGGGGCGCACGAGCCCTGCTCATCTTCTGAATCAAGAAGAGGTGGTGGCAGGAGTGTGGAGGCATCCCCGCATTTGCTTTGAGGTGTCCTTTGCAGCCGCACTGCCCGGGTTGCTCTACCCTTCCTCTCCCTCCTAAGCCTAACCCTAACCCTAGCCGTGAGTGTGAGGTCAGGCACGGCCTTAATTGGTGTGAAGGAGCCCTGTTTGTGTTCTCCAGGAAGAAGTGGTGGTGGCAGGAGTGTTGAGGCATCCCCGCATTTGCTTTGGGGTGTCCTTTGCAGCCGCACTGCCCGGGTTGCTCTACCTTTCATCTCCCTCCTAACCCTAACCCTAACCCTAACCCTAACCCTAACCCTAACCCTAACCCTAACCCTAACCCTAAGCATGAGTGTGAGGTCAGGCACAGCCTGAATCGGGACGCACGAGCCCTGCTCATCTTCTGAATAAAGAAGAGGTGCTGGGAGGAGTGTGGAGGCATCCCCGCATTTGCTTTGGGGTGACCTTTGCAGCCGCACTGCCCGGGTTGCTCTACCCTTCCTCTCCCTCCTAACCCTAACCCTAACCCTAAGCATGAGTGTGAGGTCAGGCACAGCCTGAATCGGGGCGCACGAGCCCTGTTCATCTTTTGAATCAGGAAGAGGTGGTGGCAGGAGTGTGGAGGCATCCCTGCATTTGCTTTGGGGTGTCCTTTGCAGCCGCACTGCCCGGGTTGCTCTACCCTTCCTCTCCCTCCTAACCCTAACCCTAACCCTAAGCGTAACCCTAAGCGTGAGTGTGAGGTCAGTCACGGCCTTAATTGGTGCGAAGGAGCCCTGTTTGTGTTCTCCAGGAAGAAGTGGTGCTGGCAGGAGTGTTGAGGCATCCCTGCATTTGCTTTGGGGTGTCCTTTGCAGCCGCACTGCCCGGGTTGCTCTACCCTTCCTCTCCCTCCTAACCCTAACCCTAACCCTAACCCTAAGCCTAACCCTAAACCTGAGCGTGAGTGTGAGGTCGGTTACGGCCTGAACCGGGGCACAGGAGCCCTGTTCCTCTTCTCCAGGAAGAAGTGGTGGTGGCACGGGTGTTTAGGCAGCCCCGCATTTACTTTGGGGTGTCCTTTGCAGCCGCACTGCCCGGGTTGCTCTACCCTTCCTCTCCCTCCTAACCCTAACGCTAACGCTAACCCTAACCCTAACCCGCAGCCTGACACTGATCTCAGGTACGGCCCAAACCGGAGCACACAAGCCCTGCTCATCTTCTGAATCCAGAAGGGGTGGTGGTAGGAGTGTGGAGGCATCCCCGCATTTGCTTTGGGGTGTCCTTTGCAGCCGCACTGCCCGGGTTGCTCTACCCTTCCTCTCCCTCCTAACCCTAACCCTAACCCTAACCCTAACCCTAAGCGTAACCCTAAGCGTGAGTGTGAGGTCAGGCACGGCCTGAATCGGTGCGAAGGAGCCCTGTTTGTGTTCTCCAGAAAGAAGTGGTGGTTGCAAGGGTGTTGAGGCTTCCCCGCATTTGCTTTGGGGTGTCCTTTGCAGCCGCACTGCCCGGGTTGCTCTACCCTTCCTCTCCCTCCTAACCCTAACCCTAACCCTAACCCTAACCCTAACCCTAACCCTAACCCTAACCCTAACCCTAACCCTAAGCGTGAGTGTGAGGTCAGGCACGGCCTGAATCGGTGCAAAGGAGCCCTGTTCATCTTTTGAATCAGGAAGAGATGGTGGCAGGAGTGTGGAGGCATCCCCGCATTTGCTTTGGGGTGTCCTTTGCAGCCGCACTGCCCGGGTTGCTCTACCCTTCCTCTCCCTCCTAAGCCTAACCCTAACCCTAGCCGTGAGTGTGAGGTCAGGCACGGCCTTAATTGGTGCGAAGGAGCCCTGTTTGTGTTCTCCAGGAAGAAGTGGTGCTGGCAGGAGTGTGGAGGCATCCCCGCATTTGCTTTGGGGTGTCCTTTGCAGCCACACTGCCCGGGTTGCTCTACCCTTCCTCTCTCTCCTAACCCAACCCTAACCCTAAGCGTGAGTGTGAGGTCAGGCACGGCCTGAATCGGTGCGAAGGAGCCCTGTTCCTGTTCTCCAGGAAGAAGTGGTGGTGGCAGGGGTGTTGAGGCATCCCCGCATTTGCTTTGGGGTGTCCTTTGCAGCCGCACTGCCCGGGTTGCTCTACCCTTCCTCTCCCTCCTAACGCTAACCCTAACCCTAGCCGTGAGTGTGAGGTCAGGCACGGCCTGAATCGGTGCGAAGGAGCCCTGTTTGTGTTCTCCAGGAAGAGAGGTGGTGACAGGGGTGTTGAGGCATCCCCGCATTTGCTTTGGGGTGTCCTTTGCAGCCGCACTGCCCGGGTTACTTTACGCTTCCTCTCCCTCCTAACCCTAACCCTAACCCTAAGCGTAACCCTAAGCGTGAGTGTGAGGTCAGGCACGGCCTGAATCAGGGCGCATGAGCCCTGTTCATCTTCTGAATCAAGAAGAGGTGGTGGCAGGGGTGTTGAGGCATCCTCGCATTTGCTTTGGGGTGTCCTTTGCAGCCGCACTGCCTGGGTTGCTCTACCCTTCCTCTCCCTCCTAACCCTAACCCTAACCCTAAGCCTAACCCTAACCGTAAGCATGAGTGTGAGGTCGGTCACGGCCTGAACCAGGGCACAGGACCCCTGTTCGTCTTCTCCAGGAAGAAGTGGTGGTTGCAGGGGTGTTGAGGCATCCCCGCATTTGCTTTGGGGTGTCCTTTGCAGCCGCACTGCCCGGGTTGCTCTACCCTTCCTCTCCCTCCTAACCCTAACCCTAACTCTAGCCGTGAGTGTGAGGTCAGGCACGGCCTGAATCGGGGCACACGAGCCCTGTTCATCTTCTGAATCAAGAAGAGGTGGTGGCAGGGGTGTTGAGGCATCCCCGCATTTGCTTTGGGGTGTCCTTTGCAGCCGCACTGCCCGGGTTACTTTACGCTTCCTCTCCCTCCTAACCCTAACCCTAACCCTAAGCGTAACCCTAAGCGTGAGTGTGTTGTCAGGCACAGCCTGAATCGGGGCGCACGAGCCCTGCTCATCTTCTGAATCAAGAAGAGGTGGTGGCAGGAGTGTGGAGGCATCCCCGCATTTGCTTTGAGGTGTCCTTTGCAGCCGCACTGCCCGGGTTGCTCTACCCTTCCTCTCCCTCCTAAGCCTAACCCTAACCCTAGCCGTGAGTGTGAGGTCAGGCACGGCCTTAATTGGTGTGAAGGAGCCCTGTTTGTGTTCTCCAGGAAGAAGTGGTGGTGGCAGGAGTGTTGAGGCATCCCCGCATTTGCTTTGGGGTGTCCTTTGCAGCCGCACTGCCCGGGTTGCTCTACCTTTCATCTCCCTCCTAACCCTAACCCTAACCCTAACCCTAACCCTAACCCTAACCCTAACCCTAACCCTAACCCTAACCCTAAGCATGAGTGTGAGGTCAGGCACAGCCTGAATCGGGACGCACGAGCCCTGCTCATCTTCTGAATAAAGAAGAGGTGCTGGGAGGAGTGTGGAGGCATCCCCGCATTTGCTTTGGGGTGACCTTTGCAGCCGCACTGCCCGGGTTGCTCTACCCTTCCTCTCCCTCCTAACCCTAACCCTAACCCTAAGCATGAGTGTGAGGTCAGGCACAGCCTGAATCGGGGCGCACGAGCCCTGTTCATCTTTTGAATCAGGAAGAGGTGGTGGCAGGAGTGTGGAGGCATCCCTGCATTTGCTTTGGGGTGTCCTTTGCAGCCGCACTGCCCGGGTTGCTCTACCCTTCCTCTCCCTCCTAACCCTAACCCTAACCCTAAGCGTAACCCTAAGCGTGAGTGTGAGGTCAGTCACGGCCTTAATTGGTGCGAAGGAGCCCTGTTTGTGTTCTCCAGGAAGAAGTGGTGCTGGCAGGAGTGTTGAGGCATCCCTGCATTTGCTTTGGGGTGTCCTTTGCAGCCGCACTGCCCGGGTTGCTCTACCCTTCCTCTCCCTCCTAACCCTAACCCTAACCCTAACCCTAAGCCTAACCCTAAACCTGAGCGTGAGTGTGAGGTCGGTTACGGCCTGAACCGGGGCACAGGAGCCCTGTTCCTCTTCTCCAGGAAGAAGTGGTGGTGGCACGGGTGTTTAGGCAGCCCCGCATTTACTTTGGGGTGTCCTTTGCAGCCGCACTGCCCGGGTTGCTCTACCCTTCCTCTCCCTCCTAACCCTAACGCTAACGCTAACCCTAACCCTAACCCGCAGCCTGACACTGATCTCAGGTACGGCCCAAACCGGAGCACACAAGCCCTGCTCATCTTCTGAATCCAGAAGGGGTGGTGGTAGGAGTGTGGAGGCATCCCCGCATTTGCTTTGGGGTGTCCTTTGCAGCCGCACTGCCCGGGTTGCTCTACCCTTCCTCTCCCTCCTAACCCTAACCCTAACCCTAACCCTAACCCTAAGCGTAACCCTAAGCGTGAGTGTGAGGTCAGGCACGGCCTGAATCGGTGCGAAGGAGCCCTGTTTGTGTTCTCCAGAAAGAAGTGGTGGTTGCAAGGGTGTTGAGGCTTCCCCGCATTTGCTTTGGGGTGTCCTTTGCAGCCGCACTGCCCGGGTTGCTCTACCCTTCCTCTCCCTCCTAACCCTAACCCTAACCCTAACCCTAACCCTAACCCTAACCCTAACCCTAACCCTAACCCTAACCCTAAGCGTGAGTGTGAGGTCAGGCACGGCCTGAATCGGTGCAAAGGAGCCCTGTTCATCTTTTGAATCAGGAAGAGATGGTGGCAGGAGTGTGGAGGCATCCCCGCATTTGCTTTGGGGTGTCCTTTGCAGCCGCACTGCCCGGGTTGCTCTACCCTTCCTCTCCCTCCTAAGCCTAACCCTAACCCTAGCCGTGAGTGTGAGGTCAGGCACGGCCTTAATTGGTGCGAAGGAGCCCTGTTTGTGTTCTCCAGGAAGAAGTGGTGCTGGCAGGAGTGTGGAGGCATCCCCGCATTTGCTTTGGGGTGTCCTTTGCAGCCACACTGCCCGGGTTGCTCTACCCTTCCTCTCTCTCCTAACCCAACCCTAACCCTAAGCGTGAGTGTGAGGTCAGGCACGGCCTGAATCGGTGCGAAGGAGCCCTGTTCCTGTTCTCCAGGAAGAAGTGGTGGTGGCAGGGGTGTTGAGGCATCCCCGCATTTGCTTTGGGGTGTCCTTTGCAGCCGCACTGCCCGGGTTGCTCTACCCTTCCTCTCCCTCCTAACGCTAACCCTAACCCTAGCCGTGAGTGTGAGGTCAGGCACGGCCTGAATCGGTGCGAAGGAGCCCTGTTTGTGTTCTCCAGGAAGAGAGGTGGTGACAGGGGTGTTGAGGCATCCCCGCATTTGCTTTGGGGTGTCCTTTGCAGCCGCACTGCCCGGGTTACTTTACGCTTCCTCTCCCTCCTAACCCTAACCCTAACCCTAAGCGTAACCCTAAGCGTGAGTGTGAGGTCAGGCACGGCCTGAATCAGGGCGCATGAGCCCTGTTCATCTTCTGAATCAAGAAGAGGTGGTGGCAGGGGTGTTGAGGCATCCTCGCATTTGCTTTGGGGTGTCCTTTGCAGCCGCACTGCCTGGGTTGCTCTACCCTTCCTCTCCCTCCTAACCCTAACCCTAACCCTAAGCCTAACCCTAACCGTAAGCATGAGTGTGAGGTCGGTCACGGCCTGAACCAGGGCACAGGACCCCTGTTCGTCTTCTCCAGGAAGAAGTGGTGGTTGCAGGGGTGTTGAGGCATCCCCGCATTTGCTTTGGGGTGTCCTTTGCAGCCGCACTGCCCGGGTTGCTCTACCCTTCCTCTCCCTCCTAACCCTAACCCTAACTCTAGCCGTGAGTGTGAGGTCAGGCACGGCCTGAATCGGGGCACACGAGCCCTGTTCATCTTCTGAATCAAGAAGAGGTGGTGGCAGGGGTGTTGAGGCATCCCCGCATTTGCTTTGGGGTGTCCTTTGCAGCCGCACTGCCCGGGTTGCTCTACCCTTCCTCTCCCTCCTAACCCTAACCCTAACCCTAACCCTAACCCTAAGCCTAACCCTAAGCATGAGTGTGAGGTCAGGCACGGCCTGAATCGGTGCGAAGGAGCCCTGTTCATCTTTTGAATCAGGAAGAGGTGGTGGCAGGAGTGTGGAGGCATCCCCGCATTTGCTTTGGGGTGTCCTTTGCAGCCGCACTGCCCGGGTTGCTCTACCCTTCCTCTCCCTCCTAAGCCTAACCCTAACCGTAGCCGTGAGTGTGAGGTCAGGCACGGCCTTAATTGGTGCGAAGGAGCCCTGTTTGTGTTCTCCAGGAAGAAGTGGTGCTGGCAGGAGTGTTGAGGCATCCCCGCATTTGCTTTGGGGTGTCCTTTGCAGCCGCACTGCCCGGGTTGCTCTACCCTTCCTCTCCCTCCTAAACCTAACCCTAACCCTAGCCGTGAGTGTGAGGTCAGGCACAGTCTTAATTGGTGCGAAGGAGCCCTGTTTGTGTTCTCCAGGAAGAAGAGGTGGTTGCAGGGGTGTTGAGGCATCCCCGCATTTGCTTTGGGGTGTGCTTTGCAGCCACACTGCCCGGGTTGCTCTACCCTTCCTCTCCCTCCTAACCCTAACCCTAACCCTAACCCTAAGCCTAACCCTAAGCATGAGTGTGAGGTCAGGCACGGCCTGAATCGGTGCGAAGGAGCCCTGTTCATCTTTTGAATCAGGAAGAGGTGGTGGCAGGAGTGTTGAGGCATCCCCGCATTTGCTTTGGGGTGTCCTTTGCAGCCGCACTGCCCGGGTTGCTCTACCCTTCCTCTCCCTCCTAAGCCTAACCCTAACCCTAGCCGTGAGTGTGAGGTCAGGCACGGCCTTAATTGGTGCGAAGGAGCCCTGTTTGTGTTCTCCAGGAAGAAGTGGTGCTGGCAGGAGTGTTGAGGCATCCCCGCATTTGCTTTGGGGTGTCCTTTGCAGCCGCACTGCCCGGGTTGCTCTACCCTTCCTCTCCCTCCTAACCCTAACACTAACCCTAACCCTAAACCTAGCCGTGAGTGTGAGGTCAAGCGCAGCCTTAATGGGGGCGCACGAGCCCTGTTCATCTTCTGAATCAAGAAGAGGTAGTGGCAGGGGTGTTGAGGCATCCCCGCATTTGCTTTGGGGTGTCCTTTGCAGCCGCACTGCCCGGGTTGCTCTACCCTTCCTCTCCCTCCTAACCCTAACCCTAACCCTAACCCTAACCCTAAGCGTAACCCTAAGCGTGAGTGTGAGGTCAGGTACGGCCTGAATTGGTGCGAAGAAGTCCTGTTTGTGATCTCCAGGAAGAAGTGGTGCTGGCAGGGGTGTTTAGGCATCCCCGCATTTGCTTTGGGGTGTCCTTTGCAGCCGCACTGCCCGGGTTGCTCTACCCTTCCTCTCCCTCCTAACCCTAGCCCTAAACCTAGCCGTGAGTGTGAGGTCAGGCACGGCCTTAATTGGTGCGAAGGAGCCCTGTTTGTGTTCTCCAGGAAGAAGTGGTGGTTGCAGGGGTGTTGAGGCATCCCCGCATTTGCTTTGGGGTGTCCTTTGCAGCCGCACTGCCCGGGTTGCTCTACCCTTCCTCTCCCTCCTAACCCTAACACTAACCCTAACCCTAACCCTAGCCGTGAGTGTGAGGTCAGGCACGGCCTTAATGGGGGAGCACGAGCCCTGTTCATCTTCTGAATCAAGAAGAGGTGGTGGCAGGGGTGTTGAGGCATCCCCGCATTTGCTTTGGGGTGTCCTTTGCAGCCGCACTGCCCGGGTTGCTCTACCCTTCCTCTCCCTCCTAACCCTAACCCTAACCCTAACCCTAACCCGCAGCCTGACACTGATCTCAGGTACGGCCCAAACCCGAGCCCACGAGCCCTGCTCATCTTCTGAATCCAGAAGGGGTGGTGGCAGGAGTGTGGAGGCATCCCCGCATTTGCTTTGGGGTGTCCTTTGCAGCCGCACTGCCCGGGTTGCTCTACCCTTCCTCTCCCTCCTGACCCTAACCCTAACCGTAAGCGTGAGTGTGAGGTCAGGCGTGGCCTGAATCGGGGCACACGAGCCCTGTTCATCTTCTGAATCAAGAAGAGGTGGTGGCAGGGGTGTTGAGGCATCCCCGCATTTGCTTTGGGGTGTCCTTTGCAGCCGCACTGCCCGGGTTGTTCTACCCTTCCTCTCCCTCCTAACCCTAACCCTAACCCTAACCCTAACCCTAACCCTAGCCGTGAGTGTGAGGTCAGGCAGGGCCTTAATTGGTGCGAAGGAGCCCTGTTTGTGTTCTCTAGGAAGAAGTGTTGCTGGCAGGAGTGTTGAGGCATCCCCGCATTTGCTTTGGGGTGTCCTTTGCAGCCGCACTGCCCGGGTTGCTCTACCCTTCCTCTCCCTCCTAACCCTAACCCTAACCCTAGCCGTGAGTGTGAGGTCAGGCACGGCCTGAATCGGTGCGAAGGAGCCCTGTTTGTGTTCTCCAGGAAGAAGTGGTGGTTGCAGGGGTGTTGAGGCATCCCCGCATTTGCTTTGGGGTGTCCTTTGCAGCCGCACTGCCCGGGTTGCTCTACCCTTCCTCTCCCTCCTAACCCTAACCCTAACCCTAAGCGTAACCCTAAGCGTGAGTGTGAGGTCAGGCACAGCCTGAATCGGGGCGCACGAGCCCTGTTCATCTTCTGAATCAAGAAGAGGTGGTGGCAGGAGTGTGGAGGCATCCCCGCATTTGCTTTGGGGTGTCCTTTGCAGCCGCACTGCCCGGGTTGCTCTACCCTTCCTCTCCCTCCTAAACCTAACCCTAACCCTAGCCGTGAGTGTGAGGTCAGGCACAGTCTTAATTGGTGCGAAGGAGCCCTGTTTGTGTTCTCCAGGAAGAAGAGGTGGTTGCAGGGGTGTTGAGGCATCCCCGCATTTGCTTTGGGGTGTCCTTTGCAGCCACACTGCCCGGGTTGCTCTACCCTTCCTCTCCCTCCTAACCCTAACCCTAACCCTAACCCTAACCCTAACCCTAACCCTAAGCGTGAGTGTGAGGTCAGGCACGGCCTGAATCGGTGCGAAGGAGCCCTGTTCATCTTTTGAATCAGGAAGAGGTGGTGGCAGGGGTGTTGAGGCATCCCCGCATTTGCTTTGGGGTGTCCTTTGCAGCCGCACTGCCCGGGTTGCTCTACCCTTCCTCTCCCTCCTAAGCCTAACCCTAACCGTAGCCGTGAGTGTGAGGTCAGGCACGGCCTTAATTGGTGCGAAGGAGCCCTGTTTGTGTTCTCCAGGAAGAAGTGTTGCTGGCAGGAGTGTTGAGGCATCCCCGCATTTGCTTTGGGGTGTCCTTTGCAGCCGCACTGCCCGGGTTGCTCTACCCTTCCTCTCCCTCCTAACCCTAACACTAACCCTAACCCTAAACCTAGCCGTGAGTGTGAGGTCAAGCGCAGCCTTAATGGGGGCGCACGAGCCCTGTTCATCTTCTGAATCAAGAAGAGGTAGTGGCAGGGGTGTTGAGGCATCCCCGCATTTGCTTTGGGGTGTCCTTTGCAGCCGCACTGCCCGGGTTGCTCTACCCTTCCTCTCCCTCCTAACCCTAACCCTAACCCTAACCCTAACCCTAAGCGTAACCCTAAGCGTGAGTGTGAGGTCAGATACGGCCTGAATTGGTGCGAAGAAGTCCTGTTTGTGATCTCCAGGAAGAAGTGGTGCTGGCAGGGGTGTTTAGGCATCCCCGCATTTGCTTTGGGGTGTCCTTTGCAGCCGCACTGCCCGGGTTGCTCTACCCTTCCTCTCCCTCCTAACCCTAGCCCTAAACCTAGCCGTGAGTGTGAGGTCAGGCACGGCCTTAATTGGTGCGAAGGAGCCCTGTTTGTGTTCTCCAGGAAGAAGTGGTGCTGGCAGGAGTGTTGAGGCATCCCCGCATTTGCTTTGGGGTGTCCTTTGCAGCCGCACTGCCCGGGTTGCTCTACCCTTCCTCTCCCTCCTAACCCTAACACTAACCCTAACCCTAACCCTAGCCGTGAGTGTGAGGTTAGGCACGGCCTTAATGGGGGAGCACGAGCCCTGTTCATCTTCTGAATCAAGAAGAGGTGGTGGCAGGGGTGTTGAGGCATCCCCGCATTTGCTTTGGGGTGTCCTTTGCAGCCGCACTGCCCGGGTTGCTCTACCCTTCCTCTCCCTCCTAACCCTAACCCTAACCCTAACCCTAACCCGCAGCCTGACACTGATCTCAGGTACGGCCCAAAGCAGAGCACACGAGCCCTGCTCATCTTCTGAATCCAGAAGGGGTGGTGGCAGGAGTGTTGAGGCATCCCCGCATTTGCTTTGGGGTGTCCTTTGCAGCCGCACTGCCCGGGTTGCTCTACCCTTCCTCTCCCTCCTGACCCTAACCCTAACCCTAAGCGTAACCCTAAGCGTGAGTGTGAGGTCAGGCACGGCCTGAATCGCTGCAAAGGAGCCCTGTTCATCTTTTGAATCAGGAAGAGATGGTGGCAGGAGTGTGGAGGCATCCCCGCATTTGTTTTGGGGTGTCCTTTGCAGCCGCACTGCCCGGGTTGTTCTACCCTTCCTCTCCCTCCTAAGCCTAACCCTAACCCTAACCCTAACCCTAACCCTAGCCGTGAGTGTGAGGTCAGGCAGGGCCTTAATTGGTGCGAAGGAGCCCTGTTTGTGTTCTCTAGGAAGAAGTGTTGCTGGCAGGAGTGTTGAGGCATCCCCGCATTTGCTTTGGGGTGTCCTTTGCAGCCGCACTGCCCGGGTTGCTCTACCCTTCCTCTCCCTCCTAACCCTAACCCTAACCCTAGCCGTGAGTGTGAGGTCAGGCACGGCCTGAATCGGTGCGAAGGAGCCCTGTTTGTGTTCTCCAGGAAGAAGTGGTGGTTGCAGGGGTGTTGAGGCATCCCCGCATTTGCTTTGGGGTGTCCTTTGCAGCCGCACTGCCCGGGTTGCTCTACCCTTCCTCTCCCTCCTAACCCTAACCCTAACCCTAAGCGTAACCCTAAGCGTGAGTGTGAGGTCAGGCACAGCCTGAATCGGGGCGCACGAGCCCTGTTCATCTTCTGAATCAAGAAGAGGTGGTGGCAGGAGTGTGGAGGCATCCCCGCATTTGCTTTGGGGTGTCCTTTGCAGCCGCACTGCCCGGGTTGCTCTACCCTTCCTCTCCCTCCTAACCCTAACCCTAACCCTAACCCTAACCCTAAGCGTGAGTGTGTGGTCAGGCACAGCCTGAATCGGGGCGCACGAGCCCTGTTCATCTTCTGAATCAAGAAGAGGTGGTGGCAGGAGTGTTGAGTCATCCCCGCATTTGCTTTGGGGTGTCCTTTGCAGCCGCATTGCCCGGGTTGCTCTACCCTTCCTCTCCCTCCTAACCCTAACCCTAACCCTAGCCGTGAGTGTGAGGTCAGGCACGGCCTGAATCGGTGCGAAGGAGCCCTGTTTGTGTTCTCCAGGAAGAGAGGTGGTTGCAGGGGTGTTGAGGCATCCCCGCATTTGCTTTGGGGTGTCCTTTGCAGCCGCACTGCCCGGGTTACTTTACGCTTCCTCTCCCTCCTAACCCTAACCCTAACCCTAAGCGTAACCCGCAGCCTGACACTGATCTCAGGTACGGCCCAAACCCGAGCACACAAGCCCTGCTCATCTTCTGAATCCAGAAGGGGTGGTGGCAGGAGTGTGGAGGCATCCCCGCATTTGCTTTGGGGTGTCCTTTGCAGCCGCACTGCCCGGGTTGCTCTACCCTTCCTCTCCCTCCTAACCCTAACCCTAACCGTAAGCGTGAGTGTGAGGTCAGGCGCGGCCTGAATCGGGGCACACGAGCCCTGTTCATCTTCTGAATCAAGAAGAGGTGGTGGCAGGGGTGTTGAGGCATCCCCGGATTTGCTTTGGGGTGTCCTTTGCAGCCGCACTGCCCGGGTTGTTCTACCCTTCCTCTCCCTCCTAACCCTAACCCTAACCCTAAGCGTAACCCTAAGCGTGAGTGTGAGGTCAGGCACGGCCTGAATCGCTGCAAAGGAGCCCTGTTCATCTTTTGAATCAGGAAGAGATGGTGGCAGGAGTGTGGAGGCATCCCCGCATTTGTTTTGGGGTGTCCATTGCAGCCGCACTGCCCGGGTTGCTCTACCCTTCCTCTCCCTCCTAAGCCTAACCCTAACCGTAGCCGTGAGTGTGAGGTCAGGCACGGCCTTAATTGGTGCGAAGGAGCCCTGTTTGTGTTCTCCAGGAAGAAGTGTTGCTGGCAGGAGTGTTGAGGCATCCCCGCATTTGCTTTGGGGTGTCCTTTGCAGCCGCACTGCCCGGGTTGCTCTACCCTTCCTCTCCCTCCTAACCCTAACCCTAACCCTAAACCTAACCCTAACCCTAACCCTAACCCTAACCCTAACCCTAAGCGTGAGTGTGAGGTCGGTCACGACCTGAACCGGGGCACAGGAGACCTGTTCCTGTTCTCCAGGAAGAAGTGGTGGTATCAGGGGTGTTGAGGCATCCCCGCATTTGCTTTGGGGTGTCCTTTGCAGCCGCACTGCCCGGGTTGCTCTACCCTTCCTCTCCCTCCTAACCCTAACCCTAAGCCTAACCCTAACCCTAAGCGTGAGTGTGAGGTCAGGCACGACCTGAATCGGGGCGCACGAGCCCTGTTCATCTTCTGAATCAAGAAGAGGTGGTGGCAGGAGTGTTGAGGCATCCCTGCATTTGCTTTGGGGTGTCCTTTGCAGCCGCACTGCCCGGGTTGCTCTACCCTTCCTCTCCCTCCTAACCCTAACCCTAACCCTAAGCGTAACCCTAAGCGTGAGTGTGAGGTCAGGCACGGCCTTAATTGGTGCGAAGGAGCCCTGTTTGTGTTCTCCAGGAAGAAGTGGTGCTGGCAGGAGTGTTGAGGCATCCCTGCATTTGCTTTGGGGTGTCCTTTGCAGCCGCACTGCCCGGGTTGCTCTACCCTTCCTCTCCCTCCTAACCCTAGCCCTAACCCTAGCCGTGAGTGTGAGGTCAGGCAGGGCCTTAATTGGTGCGAAGGAGCCCTGTTTGTGTTCTCCAGGAAGAAGTGGTGGTATCAGGGGTGTTGAGGCATCCCCGCATTTGCTTTGGGGTGTCCTCTGCAGCCGCACTGCCCGGGTTGCTCTACCCTTCCTCTCCCTCCAAACCCTAACCCTAACCCTAACCCTAACCCTAAGCGTGAGTGTGAGGTCAGGCGCAGCCTTAATCAGGGCGCACGAGCCCTGGTTCATCTTCTGAATCAAGAAGAGGTGGTGGCAGGAGTGTTGAGGCGTCCCCGCATTTGCTTTGGGGTGTCCTTTGCAGCCGCACTGCCCGGGTTGCTCTACCCTTCCTCTCCCTGCTAAGCCTAACCCTAACCCTAGCCGTGAGTGTGAGGTCAGGCACGGCCTGAATCGGTGCGAAGGAGCCCTGTTTGTGTTCTCCAGAAAGAAGTGGTGCTGGGAGGAGTGTTGAGGCATCCCCGCATTTGCTTTGGGGTGTCCTTTGCAGCCGCACTGCCCGGGTTGCTCTACCCTTCCTCTCCCTCCTAACCCTAAGCTTAACCCTAAGCGTAACCCTAAGCGTGAGTGTGAGGTCAGGCACGGCCTGAATCGGTGCGAAGGAGCCCTGTTTGTGTTCTCCAGGAAGAAGAGGTGGTTGCAGGGGTGTTGAGGCATCCCCGCATTTGCTTTGGGGTGTCCTTTGCAGCCGCACTGCCCGGGTTGCTCTACCCTTCCTCTCCCTCCTAACCCTAACCCTAACCCTAAGCGTAACCCTAAGCGTGAGTGTGAGGTCAGGCACGACCTGAATCGGGGCGCACGAGCCCTGTTCATCTTCTGAATCAAGAAGAGGTGGTGGCAGGAGTGTGGAGGCATCCCTGCATTTGCTTTGGGGTGTCCTTTGCAGCCGCACTGCCCGGGTTGCTCTACCCTTCCTCTCCCTCCTAACCCTAACCCTAACCCTAAGCGTAACCCTAAGCGTGAGTGTGAGGTCAGTCACGGCCTTAATTGGTGCGAAGGAGCCCTGTTTGTGTTCTCCAGGAAGAAGTGGTGCTGGCAGGAGTGTTGAGGCATCCCTGCATTTGCTTTGGGGTGTCCTTTGCAGCCGCACTGCCCGGGTTGCTCTACCCTTCCTCTCCCTCCTAACCCTAACCCTAACCCTAACCCTAAGCCTAACCCTAAACCTGAGCGTGAGTGTGAGGTCGGTTACGGCCTGAACCGGGGCACAGGAGCCCTGTTCCTCTTCTCCAGGAAGAAGTTGTGGTGGCACGGGTGTTGAGGCATCCCCGCATTTACTTTGGGGTGTCCTTTGCAGCCGCACTGCCCGGGTTGCTCTACCCTTCCTCTCCCTCCTAACCCTAACGCTAACGCTAACCCTAACCCTAACCCGCAGCCTGACACTGATCTCAGGTACGGCCCAAACCCGAGCATACAAGCCCTGCTCATCTTCTGAATCCAGAAGGGGTGGTGGTAGGAGTGTGGAGGCATCCCCGCATTTGCTTTGGGGTGTCCTTTGCAGCCGCACTGCCCGGGTTGCTCTACCCTTCCTCTCCCTCCTAACCCTAACCCTAACCGTAAGCGTGAGTGTGAGGTCAGGCGCGGCCTGAATCGGGGCACACGAGCCCTGTTCATCTTCTGAATAAAGAAGAGGTGGTGGCAGGGGTGTTGAGGCATCCCCGCATTTGCTTTGGGGTGTCCTTTGCAGCCGCACTGCCCGGGTTGCTCTACCCTTCCTCTCCCTCCTAACCCTAACCCTAACCCTAACCCTAACCCTAACCCTAGGCGTAATCCTAAGCATGAGTGTGAGGTCAGGCACGGCCTGAATCGGTGCGAAGGAGCCCTGTTTGTGTTCTCCAGAAAGAAGTGGTGGTTGCAAGGGTGTTGAGGCTTCCCCGCATTTGCTTTGGGGTGTCCTCTGCAGCCGCACTGCCCGGGTTGCTCTACCCTTCCTCTCCCTCCTAACCCTAACCCTAACCGTAAGCGTGAGTGTGAGGTCAGGCAGGGCCTGAATCGGGGCACACGAGCCCTGTTCATCTTCTGAATCAAGAAGAGGTGGTGGCAGGGGTTTTGAGGCATCCCCGCATTTGCTTTGGGGTCTCCTTTTCAGCCGCACTGCCCGGGTTGCTCTACCCTTCCTCTCCCTCCTAACCCTAACCCTAACCCTAGCCGTGAGTGTGAGGTCAGGCACAATCTTAATTGGTGCGAAGGAGCCCTGTTTGTGTTCTCCAGGAAGAAGAGGTGGTTGCAGGGGTGTTGAGGCATCCCCGCATTTGCTTTGGGGTGTCCTTTGCAGCCGCACTGCCCGGGTTGCTCTACCCTTCCTCTCCCTCCTAACCCTAGCCCTAACCCTAGCCGTGAGTGTGAGGTCAGGCACGGCCTTAATTGGTGCGAAGGAGTCCTGTTTGTGTTCTCCAGGAAGAAGTGGTGGTTGCAGGGGTGTTGAGGCATCCCCGCATTTGCTTTGGGGTGTCCTTTGCAGCCGCACTGCCCGGGTTGCTCTACCCTTCCTCTCCCTCCTAACCCTAGCCCTAACCCTAGCCGTGAGTGTGAGGTCAGGCACGGCCTTAATTGGTGCGAAGGACCCCTGTTCGTCTTCTCCAGGAAGAAGTGGTGCTGGCAGGAGTGTTGAGGCATCCCCGCATTTGCTTTGGGGTGTCCTTTGCAGCCGCACTGCCCGGGTTGCTCTACCCTTCCTCTCCCTCCTAACCCTAACACTAACCCTAACCCTAAACCTAGCCGTGAGTGTGAGGTCAAGCGCAGCCTTAATGGGGGCGCACGAGCCCTGTTCATCTTCTGAATCAAGAAGAGGTGGTGGCAGGGGTGTTGAGGCGTCCCCGCATTTGCTTTGGGGTGTCCTTTGCAGCCGCACTGCCCGGGTTGCTCTACCCTTCCTCTCCCTCCTAACCCTAACCCTAACCCTAACCCTAACCCTAACCTGCAGCCTGACACTGATCTCAGGTACGGCCCAAACCCGAGCCCACAAGCCCTGCTCATCTTCTGAATCCAGAAGGGGTGGTGGCAGGAGTGTGGAGGCATCCCCGCATTTGCTTTGGGGTGTCCTTTGCAGCCACACTGCCCGGGTTGCTCTACCCTTCCTCTCCCTCCTAACCCTAACCCTAACCGTAAGCGTGAGTGTGAGGTCAGGCGTGGCCTGAATCGGGGCACACGAGCCCTGTTCATCTTCTGAATCAAGAAGAGGTGGTGGCAGGGGTGTTGAGGCATCCCCGCATTTGCTTTGGGGTGTCCTTTGCAGCCGCACTGCCCGGGTTGCTCTACCCTTCCTCTCCCTCCTAACCCTAACCCTAACCCTAACCCTAACCCTAACCCTAACCCTAACCCTAACCCTAAGCGTGAGTGTGAGGTCAGGCACGGCCTGAATCGGTGCAAAGGAGCCCTGTTCATCTTTTGAATCAGGAAGAGATGGTGGCAGGAGTGTGGAGGCATCCCCGCATTTGCTTTGGGGTGTCCTTTGCAGCCGCACTGCCCGGGTTGCTCTACCCTTCCTCTCCCTCCTAAGCCTAACCCTAACCCTAGCCGTGAGTGTGAGGTCAGGCACGGCCTTAATTGGTGCGAAGGAGCCCTGTTTGTGTTCTCCAGGAAGGAGTGGTGCTGGCAGGAGTGTTGAGGCATCCCCGCATTTGCTTTGGGGTGTCCTTTGCAGCCGCACTGCCCGGGTTGCTCTACCCTTCCTCTCCCTCCTAACCCTAACCCTAACCCTAAGCGTGAGTGTGAGGTCAGGCACGGCCTGAATCGGTGCGAAGGAGCCCTGTTCCTGTTCTCCAGGAAGAAGTGGTGGTGGCAGGGGTGTTGAGGCATCCCCGCATTTGCTTTGGGGTGTCCTTTGCAGCCGCACTGCCCGGGTTGCTCTACCCTTCCTCTCCCTCCTAACCCTAACCCTAACCCTAACCCTAACCCTAACCCTAACCCGCAGCCTGACACTGATCTCAGGTACGGCCCAAACCCGAGCACATGAACCCTGTTCGTCTTGTGAATTAGGAAGTGGTGGTGGCAGTGGTGTTGAGGTAGCCCCATATTTCCTTTGGGGTGTCCTTTGCAGCCGCACTGCCCTGGTTGCTCTACCCTTCCTCTCCCTCCTAACCCTAACCCTAACCGTAAGCGTGAGTGTGAGATCAGGCGCGGCCTGAATCGGCGCGCACGAGCCCTGTTCATCTTCTGAATCAAGAAGAGGTGGTGGCAGGGGTGTTGAGGCATCCCCGCATTTGCTTTGGGGTGTCCTTTGCAGCCGCACTGCCCGGGTTGCTGTACCCTTCCTCTCCCTCCTAATCCTAACCCTAACCCTAAGCATGAGTGTGAGGTCAGGCACGGCCTGAATCGGTGCGAAGGAGCCCTGTTCATATTCTGAATCAGGAAGAGGTGGTGGCAGGGGTGTTGAGGCATCCCCGCATTTGCTTTGGGGTGTCCTTTGCAGCCGCACTGCCCGGGTTGCTCTACCCTTCCTCTCCCTCCTAACCCTAACCCTAACCCTAGCCGTGAGTGTGAGGTCAGGCACGGCCTGAATCGGTGCGAAGGAGCCCTGTTTGTGTTCTCCAGGAAGAGAGGTGGTGACAGGGGTGTTGAGGCATCCCCGCATTTGCTTTGGGGTGTCCTTTGCAGCCGCACTGCCCGGGTTACTTTACGCTTCCTCTCCCTCCTAACCCTAACCCTAACCCTAAGCGTAACCCTAAGCGTGAGTGTGAGGTCAGGCACGGCCTGAATCAGGGCGCATGAGCCCTGTTCATCTTCTGAATCAAGAAGAGGTGGTGGCAGGGGTGTTGAGGCATCCCCGCATTTGCTTTGGGGTGTCCTTTGCAGCCGCACTGCCCGGGTTGCTCTACCCTTCCTCTCCCTCCTAACCCTAACCCTAACCCTAAGCCTAACCCTAACCGTAAGCATGAGTGTGAGGTCGGTCACGGCCTGAACCAGGGCACAGGACCCCTGTTCGTCTTCTCCAGGAAGAAGTGGTGGTTGCAGGGGTGTTGAGGCATCCCCGCATTTGCTTTGGGGTGTCCTTTGCAGCCGCACTGCCCGGGTTGCTCTACCCTTCCTCTCCCTCCTAACCCTAACCCTAACCGTAAGCGTGAGTGTGAGGTCAGGCGCGGCCTGAATCGGGGCACACGAGCCCTGTTCATCTTCTGAATCAAGAAGAGGTGGTGGCAGGGGTGTTGAGGCATCCCCGCATTTGCTTTGGGGTGTCCTTTGCAGCCGCACTGCCCGGGTTGCTCTACCCTTCCTCTCCCTCCTAACCCTAACCCTAACCCTAACCCTAACCCTAAGCCTAACCCTAAGCATGAGTGTGAGGTCAGGCACGGCCTGAATCGGTGCGAAGGAGCCCTGTTCATCTTTTGAATCAGGAAGAGGTGGTGGCAGGAGTGTGGAGGCATCCCCGCATTTGCTTTGGGGTGTCCTTTGCAGCCGCACTGCCCGGGTTGCTCTACCCTTCCTCTCCCTCCTAAGCCTAACCCTAACCGTAGCCGTGAGTGTGAGGTCAGGCACGGCCTTAATTGGTGCGAAGGAGCCCTGTTTGTGTTCTCCAGGAAGAAGTGGTGGTGGCAGGAGTGTTGAGGCATCCCCGCATTTGCTTTGGGGTGTCCTTTGCAGCCGCACTGCCCGGGTTGCTCTACCCTTCCTCTCCCTCCTAAACCTAACCCTAACCCTAGCCGTGAGTGTGAGGTCAGGCACAGTCTTAATTGGTGCGAAGGAGCCCTGTTTGTGTTCTCCAGGAAGAAGAGGTGGTTGCAGGGGTGTTGAGGCATCCCCGCATTTGCTTTGGGGTGTCCTTTGCAGCCACACTGCCCGGGTTGCTCTACCCTTCCTCTCCCTCCTAACCCTAACCCTAACCCTAACCCTAAGCCTAACCCTAAGCATGAGTGTGAGGTCAGGCACGGCCTGAATCGGTGCGAAGGAGCCCTGTTCATCTTTTGAATCAGGAAGAGGTGGTGGCAGGAGTGTTGAGGCATCCCCGCATTTGCTTTGGGGTGTCCTTTGCAGCCGCACTGCCCGGGTTGCTCTACCCTTCCTCTCCCTCCTAACCCTAACCCTAACCCTAGCCGTGAGTGTGAGGTCAGGCACGGCCTTAATTGGTGCGAAGGAGCCCTGTTTGTGTTCTCCAGGAAGAAGTGGTGCTGGCAGGAGTGTTGAGGCATCCCCGCATTTGCTTTGGGGTGTCCTTTGCAGCCGCACTGCCCGGGTTGCTCTACCCTTCCTCTCCCTCCTAACCCTAACACTAACCCTAACCCTAAACCTAGCCGTGAGTGTGAGGTCAAGCGCAGCCTTAATGGGGGCGCACGAGCCCTGTTCATCTTCTGAATCAAGAAGAGGTAGTGGCAGGGGTGTTGAGGCATCCCCGCATTTGCTTTGGGGTGTCCTTTGCAGCCGCACTGCCCGGGTTGCTCTACCCTTCCTCTCCCTCCTAACCCTAGCCCTAAACCTAGCCGTGAGTGTGAGGTCAGGCACGGCCTTAATTGGTGCGAAGGAGCCCTGTTTGTGTTCTCCAGGAAGAAGTGGTGCTGGCAGGAGTGTTGAGGCATCCCCGCATTTGCTTTGGGGTGTCCTTTGCAGCCGCACTGCCCGGGTTGCTCTACCCTTCCTCTCCCTCCTAACCCTAACACTAACCCTAACCCTAACCCTAGCCGTGAGTGTGAGGTCAGGCACGGCCTTAATGGGGGAGCACGAGCCCTGTTCATCTTCTGAATCAAGAAGAGGTGGTGGCAGGGGTGTTGAGGCATCCCCGCATTTGCTTTGGGGTGTCCTTTGCAGCCGCACTGCCCGGGTTGCTCTACCCTTCCTCTCCCTCCTAACCCTAACCCTAACCCTAACCCTAACCCGCAGCCTGACACTGATCTCAGGTACGGCCCAAACCCGAGCACATGAACCCTGTTCGTCTTGTGAATTAGGAAGTGGTGGTGGCAGTGGTGTTGAGGTAGCCCCATATTTCCTTTGGGGTGTCCTTTGCAGCCGCACTGCCCGGGTTGCTCTACCCTTCCTCTCCCTCCTGACCCTAACCCTAACCGTAAGCGTGAGTGTGAGGTCAGGAGTGGCCTGAATCGGGGCACACGAGCCCTGTTCATCTTCTGAATCAAGAAGAGGTGGTGGCAGGGGTGTTGAGGCATCCCCGCATTTGCTTTGGGGTGTCCTTTGCAGCCGCACTGCCCGGGTTGTTCTACCCTTCCTCTCCCTCCTAACCCTAACCCTAACCCTAACCCTAACACTAGCCGTGAGTGTGAGGTCAGGCAGGGCCTTAATTGGTGCGAAGGAGCCCTGTTTGTGTTCTCTAGGAAGAAGTGTTGCTGGCAGGAGTGTTGAGGCATCCCCGCATTTGCTTTGGGGTGTCCTTTGCAGCCGCACTGCCCGGGTTGCTCTACCCTTCCTCTCCCTCCTAACCCTAACCCTAACCCTAGCCGTGAGTGTGAGGTCAGGCACGGCCTGAATCGGTGCGAAGGAGCCCTGTTTGTGTTCTCCAGGAAGAAGAGGTGGTTGCAGGGGTGTTGAGGCATCCCCGCATTTGCTTTGGGGTGTCCTTTGCAGCCGCACTGCCCGGGTTGCTCTACCCTTCCTCTCCCTCCTAACCCTAACCCTAACCCTAAGCGTAACCCTAAGCGTGAGTGTGAGGTCAGGCACAGCCTGAATCGGGGCGCACGAGCCCTGTTCATCTTCTGAATCAAGAAGAGGTGGTGGCAGGAGTGTGGAGGCATCCCCGCATTTGCTTTGGGGTGTCCTTTGCAGCCGCACTGCCCGGGTTGCTCTACCCTTCCTCTCCCTCCTAACCCTAACCCTAACCCTAACCCTAACCCTAAGCGTGAGTGTGAGGTCAGGCACAGCCTGAATCGGGGCGCACGAGCCCTGTTCATCTTCTGAATCAAGAAGAGGTGGTGGCAGGAGTGTTGAGTCATCCCCGCATTTGCTTTGGGGTGTCCTTTGCAGCCGCATTGCCCGGGTTGCTCTACCCTTCCTCTCCCTCCTAACCCTAACCCTAACCCTAGCCGTGAGTGTGAGGTCAGGCACGGCCTGAATCGGTGCGAAGCAGCCCTGTTTGTGTTCTCCAGGAAGAGAGGTGGTTGCAGGGGTGTTGAGGCATCCCCGCATTTGCTTTGGGGTGTCCTTTGCAGCCGCACTGCCCGGGTTACTTTACGCTTCCTCTCCCTCCTAACCCTAACCCTAACCCTAAGCGTAACCCGCAGCCTGACACTGATCTCAGGTACGGCCCAAACCCGAGCACACAAGCCCTGCTCATCTTCTGAATCCAGAAGGGGTGGTGGCAGGAGTGTGGAGGCATCCCCGCATTTGCTTTGGGGTGTCCTTTGCAGCCGCACTGCCCGGGTTGCTCTACCCTTCCTCTCCCTCCTAACCCTAACCCTAACCGTAAGCGTGAGTGTGAGGTCAGGCGCGGCCTGAATCGGGGCGCACGAGCCCTGTTCATCTTCTGAATCAAGAAGAGGTGGTGGCAGGGGTGTTGAGGCATCCCCGCATTTGCTTTGGGGTGTCCTTTGCAGCCGCACTGCCCGGGTTGTTCTACCCTTCCTCTCCCTCCTAACCCTAACCCTAACCCTAAGCGTAACCCTAAGCGTGAGTGTGAGGTCAGGCACGGCCTGAATCGCTGCAAAGGAGCCCTGTTCATCTTTTGAATCAGGAAGAGATGGTGGCAGGAGTGTGGAGGCATCCCCGCATTTGTTTTGGGGTGTCCTTTGCAGCCGCACTGCCCGTGTTGCTCTACCCTTCCTCTCCCTCCTAAGCCTAACCCTAACCGTAGCCGTGAGTGTGAGGTCAGGCACGGCCTTAATTGGTGCGAAGGAGCCCTGTTTGTGTTCTCCAGGAAGAAGTGTTGCTGGCAGGAGTGTTGAGGCATCCCCGCATTTGCTTTGGGGTGTCCTTTGCAGCCGCACTGCCCGGGTTGCTCTACCCTTCCTCTCCCTCCTAACCCTAACCCTAACCCTAACCCTAAACCTAACCCTAACCCTAACCCTAACCCTAACCCTAACCCTAAGCGTGAGTGTGAGGTCGGTCACGGCCTGAACCGGGGCACAGGAGACCTGTTCCTGTTCTCCAGGAAGAAGTGGTGGTATCAGGGGTGTTGAGGCATCCCCGCATTTGCTTTGGGGTGTCCTTTGCAGCCGCACTGCCCGGGCTGCTCTACCCTTCCTCTCCCTCCTAACCCTAACCCTAACCCTAAGCGTGAGTGTGAGGTCAGGCACGGCCTTAATTGGTGCGAAGGAGCCCTGTTCCTGTTCTCCAGGAAGAAGTGGTGGTGGCAGGGGTGTTGAGGCATCCCCGCATTTGCTTTGGGGTGTCCTTTGCAGCCGCACTGCCCGGGTTGCTCTACCCTTCCTCTCCCTCCTAACGCTAACCCTAACCCTAACCCTAACCCGCAGCCTGACACTGATCTCAGGTACGGCCCAAACCCGAGCACATGAACCGTGTTCGTCTTGTGAATTAGGAAGTGGTGGTGGCAGTGGTGTTGAGGTAGCCCCATATTTCCTTTGGGGTGTCCTTTGCAGCCGCACTGCCCGGGTTGCTCTACCCTTCCTCTCCCTCCTAACCCTAACCCTAACCGTAAGCGTGAGTGTGAGATCAGGCGCGGCCTGAATCGGCGCGCACGAGCCCTGTTCAACTTCTGAATCAAGAAGAGGTCTTGGCAGGGGTGTTGAGGCATCCCCACATTTGCTTTGGGGTGTCCTTTGCAGCCGCACTGCCCAGGTTGCTGTACCCTTCCTCTCCCTCCTAATCCTAACCCTAACCTTAAGCATGAGTGTGAGGTCAGGCACGGCCTGAATCGGTGCGAAGGAGCCCTGTTCATCTTCTGAATCAGGAAGAGGTGGTGGCAGGAGTGTGGAGGCATCCCCGCATTTGCTTTGGGGTGTCCTTTGCAGCCGCACTGCCCGGGTTGCTCTACCCTTCCTCTCCCTCCTAACCCTAACCCTAACCCTAACCCTAACCCGCAGCCTGACACTGATCTCAGGTACGGCCCAAAGCAGAGCACACGAGCCCTGCTCATCTTCTGAATCCAGAAGGGGTGGTGGCAGGAGTGTGGAGGCATCCCCGCATTTGCTTTGGGGTGTCCTTTGCAGCCGCACTGCCCGGGTTGCTCTACCCTTCCTCTCCCTCCTAACCCTAACCCTAACCGTAAGCGTGAGTGTGAGGTCAGGCGCGGCCTGAATCGGGACACACGAGCCCTGTTCATCTTCTTAATCAAGAAGAGGTGGTGGCAGGGGTGTTGAGGCATCCCCGCATTTGCTTTGGGGTGTCCTTTGCAGCCGCACTGCCCGGGTTGCTCTACCCTTCCTCTCCCTCCTAACCCTAACCCTAACCCTAACCCTAACCCTAACCCTAACCCTAACCCTAAGCGTGAGTGTGAGGTCAGGCACGGCCTGAATCGGTGCGAAGGAGCCCTGTTCATCTTTTGAATCAGGAAGAGGTGGTGGCAGGAGTGTGGAGGCATCCCCGCATTTGCTTTGGGGTGTCCTTTGCAGCCGCACAGCCCGGGTTGCTCTACCCTTCCTCTCCCTCCTAAGCCTAACCCTAACCCTAGCCGTGAGTGTGAGGTCAGGCACGGCCTTAATTGGTGCGAAGGAGCCCTGTTTGTGTTCTCCAGGAAGAAGTGGTGCTGGCAGGAGTGTTGAGGCATCCCCGCATTTGCTTTGGGGTGTCCTTTGCAGCCGCACTGCCCGGGTTGCTCTACCCTTCCTCTCCCTCCTAACCCTAACCCTAACCCTAAGCGTGAGTGTGAGGTCGGTCACGGCCTGAATCGGTGCAAAGGAGCCCTGTTCCTGTTCTCCAGGAAGAAGTGGTGGTTGCAGGAGTGTTGAGGCATCCCCGCATTTGCTTTGGGGTGTCCTTTGCAGCTGCAGTGCCCGGGGTACTTTACGCTTCCTCTCCCTCCTAACCCTAACCCTAACCCTAAGCGTAACCCTAAGCGTGAGTGTGAGGTCAGGCACGGCCTGAATCGGGGCGCACGAGCCCTGTTCATCTTCTGAATCAGGAAGAGGTGGTGGCAGGGGTGTTGAGGCATCCCCGCATTTCCTTTGGGGTGTCCTTTGCAGCCGCACTGCCCGGGTTGCTCTACCCTTCCTCTCCCTCCTAACCCTAACCCTAACCCTAAGCGTAACCCTAAGCGTGAGTGTGAGGTCAGGCACGGCCTGAATTGGTGCAAAGGAGCCCTGTTCATCTTTTGAATCAGGAAGAGATGGTGGCAGGAGTGTGGAGGCATCCCCGCATTTGTTTTGGGGTGTCCTTTGCAGCCGCACTGCCCGGGTTGCTCTACCCTTCCTCTCCCTCCTAAGCCTAACCCTAACCGTAGCCGTGAGTGTGAGGTCAGGCACGGCCTTAATTGGTGCGAAGGAGCCCTGTTTGTGTTCTCCAGGAAGAAGTGGTGCTGGCAGGAGTGTTGAGGCATCCCCGCATTTGCTTTGGGGTGTCCTTTGCAGCCGCACTGCCCGGGTTGCTCTACCCTTCCTCTCCCTCCTAACCCTAACCCTAAACCTAACCCTAACCCTAACCCTAACCCTAACCCTAACCCTAACCCTAACCCTAAGCGTGAGTGTGAGGTCGGTCACGGCCTGAACCGGGGCACAGGAGACCTGTTCCTGTTCTCCAGGAAGAAGTGGTGGTATCAGGGGTGTTGAGGCATCCCCGCATTTGCTTTGGGGTGTCCTTTGCAGCCGCACTGCCCGGGCTGCTCTACCCTTCCTCTCCCTCCTAACCCTAACCCTAACCCTAAGCGTGAGTGTGAGGTCAGGCACGGCCTTAATTGGTGCAAAGGAGCCCTGTTCCTTTTCTCCAGGAAGAAGTGGTGGTGGCAGGGGTGTTGAGGCATCCCCGCATTTGCTTTGGGGTGTCCTTTGCAGCCGCACTGCCCGGGTTGCTCTACCCTTCCTCTCCCTCCTAACGCTAACCCTAACCCTAACCCTAACCCGCAGCCTGACACTGATCTCAGGTACGGCCCAAACCCGAGCACATGAACCGTGTTCGTCTTGTGAATTAGGAAGTGGTGGTGGCAGTGGTGTTGAGGTAGCCCCATATTTCCTTTGGGGTGTCCTTTGCAGCCGCACTGCCCGGGTTGCTCTACCCTTCCTCTCCCTCCTAACCCTAACCCTAACCGTAAGCGTGAGTGTGAGATCAGGCGCGGCCTGAATCGGCGCGCACGAGCCCTGTTCAACTTCTGAATCAAGAAGAGGTCTTGGCAGGGGTGTTGAGGCATCCCCACATTTGCTTTGGGGTGTCCTTTGCAGCCGCACTGCCCGGGCTGCTCTACCCTTCCTCTCCCTCCTAACCCTAACCCTAACCCTAAGCGTGAGTGTGAGGTCAGGCACGGCCTTAATTGGTGCAAAGGAGCCCTGTTCCTTTTCTCCAGGAAGAAGTGGTGGTGGCAGGGGTGTTGAGGCATCCCCGCATTTGCTTTGGGGTGTCCTTTGCAGCCGCACTGCCCGGGTTGCTCTACCCTTCCTCTCCCTCCTAACGCTAACCCTAACCCTAACCCTAACCCGCAGCCTGACACTGATCTCAGGTACGGCCCAAACCCGAGCACATGAACCGTGTTCGTCTTGTGAATTAGGAAGTGGTGGTGGCAGTGGTGTTGAGGTAGCCCCATATTTCCTTTGGGGTGTCCTTTGCAGCCGCACTGCCCGGGTTGCTCTACCCTTCCTCTCCCTCCTAACCCTAACCCTAACCGTAAGCGTGAGTGTGAGATCAGGCGCGGCCTGAATCGGCGCGCACGAGCCCTGTTCAACTTCTGAATCAAGAAGAGGTCTTGGCAGGGGTGTTGAGGCATCCCCACATTTGCTTTGGGGTGTCCTTTGCAGCCGCACTGCCCAGGTTGCTGTACCCTTCCTCTCCCTCCTAATCCTAACCCTAACCTTAAGCATGAGTGTGAGGTCAGGCACGGCCTGAATCGGTGCGAAGGAGCCCTGTTCATCTTCTGAATCAGGAAGAGGTGGTGGCAGGAGTGTGGAGGCATCCCCGCATTTGCTTTGGGGTGTCCTTTGCAGCCGCACTGCCCGGGTTGCTCTACCCTTCCTCTCCCTCCTAACACTAACCCTAACCCTAACCCTAACCCGCAGCCTGACACTGATCTCAGGTACGGCCCAAAGCAGAGCACACGAGCCCTGCTCATCTTCTGAATCCAGAAGGGGTGGTGGCAGGAGTGTGGAGGCATCCCCGCATTTGCTTTGGGGTGTCCTTTGCAGCCGCACTGCCCCGGTTGCTCTACCCTTCCTCTCCCTCCTAACCCTAAGCGTAACCCTAAGCGTGAGTGTGAGGTCAGGCGCGGCCTGAATCGGGACACACGAGCCCTGTTCATCTTCTTAATCAAGAAGAGGTGGTGGCAGGGGTGTTGAGGCATCCCCGCATTTGCTTTGGGGTGTCCTTTGCAGCCGCACTGCCCGGGTTGCTCTACCCTTCCTCTCCCTCCTAACCCTAACCCTAACCCTAACCCTAACCCTAACCCTAACCCTAACCCTAAGCGTGAGTGTGAGGTCAGGCACGGCCTGAATCGGTGCGAAGGAGCCCTGTTCATCTTTTGAATCAGGAAGAGGTGGTGGCAGGAGTGTGGAGGCATCCCCGCATTTGCTTTGGGGTGTCCTTTGCAGCCGCACTGCCCGGGTTGCTCTACCCTTCCTCTCCCTCCTAAGCCTAACCCTAACCCTAGCCGTGAGTGTGAGGTCAGGCACGGCCTTAATTGGTGCGAAGGAGCCCTGTTTGTGTTCTCCAGGAAGAAGTGGTGCTGGCAGGAGTGTTGAGGCATCCCCGCATTTGCTTTGGGGTGTCCTTTGCAGCCGCACTGCCCGGGTTGCTCTACCCTTCCTCTCCCTCCTAACCCTAACCCTAAACCTAACCCTAACCCTAACCCTAACCCTAACCCTAACCCTAACCCTAACCCTAAGCGTGAGTGTGAGGTCGGTCACGGCCTGAACCGGGGCACAGGAGACCTGTTCCTGTTCTCCAGGAAGAAGTGGTGGTATCAGGGGTGTTGAGGCATCCCCGCATTTGCTTTGGGGTGTCCTTTGCAGCCGCACTGCCCGGGCTGCTCTACCCTTCCTCTCCCTCCTAACCCTAACCCTAACCCTAAGCGTGAGTGTGAGGTCAGGCACGGCCTTAATTGGTGCAAAGGAGCCCTGTTCCTTTTCTCCAGGAAGAAGTGGTGGTGGCAGGGGTGTTGAGGCATCCCCGCATTTGCTTTGGGGTGTCCTTTGCAGCCGCACTGCCCGGGTTGCTCTACCCTTCCTCTCCCTCCTAACGCTAACCCTAAGCATGAGTGTGAGGTCAGGCACGGCCTGAATCGGTGCGAAGGAGCCCTGTTTGTGTTCTCCAGGAAGAGAGGTGGTGACAGGGGTGTTGAGGCATCCCCGCATTTGCTTTGGGGTGTCCTTTGCAGCCGCACTGCCCGGGTTGCTCTACCCTTCCTCTCCCTCCTAACGCTAACCCTAACCCTAACCCTAACCCGCAGCCTGACACTGATCTCAGGTACGGCCCAAACCCGAGCACATGAACCCTGTTCGTCTTGTGAATTAGGAAGTGGTGGTGGCAGTGGTGTTGAGGTAGCCCCATATTTCCTTTGGGGTGTCCTTTGCAGCCGCACTGCCCGGGTTGCTCTACCCTTCCTCTCCCTCCTAACCCTAACCCTAACCGTAAGCGTGAGTGTGAGATCAGGCGCGGCCTGAATCGGCGCGCACGAGCCCTGTTCAACTTCTGAATCAAGAAGAGGTCTTGGCAGGGGTGTTGAGGCATCCCCACATTTGCTTTGGGGTGTCCTTTGCAGCCGCACTGCCCAGGTTGCTGTACCCTTCCTCTCCCTCCTAATCCTAACCCTAACCTTAAGCATGAGTGTGAGGTCAGGCACGGCCTGAATCGGTGCGAAGGAGCCCTGTTCATCTTCTGAATCAGGAAGAGGTGGTGGCAGGAGTGTGGAGGCATCCCCGCATTTGCTTTGGGGTGTCCTTTGCAGCCGCACTGCCCGGGTTGCTCTACCCTTCCTCTCCCTCCTAACCCTAACCCTAACCCTAACCCTAACCCTAACCCGCAGCCTGACACTGATCTCAGGTACGGCCCAAAGCAGAGCACACGAGCCCTGCTCATCTTCTGAATCCAGAAGGGGTGGTGGCAGGAGTGTGGAGGCATCCCCGCATTTGCTTTGGGGTGTCCTTTGCAGCCGCACTGCCCGGGTTGCTCTACCCTTCCTCTCCCTCCTAACCCTAACCCTAACCGTAAGCGTGAGTGTGAGGTCAGGCGCGGCCTGAATCGGGACACACGAGCCCTGTTCATCTTCTTAATCAAGAAGAGGTGGTGGCAGGGGTGTTGAGGCATCCCCGCATTTGCTTTGGGGTGTCCTTTGCAGCCACACTGCCCGGGTTGCTCTACCCTTCCTCTCCCTCCTAACCCTAACCCTAACCCTAACCCTAACCCTAACCCTAACCCTAACCCTAAGCGTGAGTGTGAGGTCAGGCACGGCCTGAATCGGTGCGAAGGAGCCCTGTTCATCTTTTGAATCAGGAAGAGGTGGTGGCAGGAGTGTGGAGGCATCCCCGCATTTGCTTTGGGGTGTCCTTTGCAGCCGCACAGCCCGGGTTGCTCTACCCTTCCTCTCCCTCCTAAGCCTAACCCTAACCCTAGCCGTGAGTGTGAGGTCAGGCACGGCCTTAATTGGTGCGAAGGAGCCCTGTTTGTGTTCTCCAGGAAGAAGTGGTGCTGGCAGGAGTGTTGAGGCATCCCCGCATTTGCTTTGGGGTGTCCTTTGCAGCCGCACTGCCCGGGTTGCTCTACCCTTCCTCTCCCTCCTAACCCTAACCCTAACCCTAAGCGTGAGTGTGAGGTCGGTCACGGCCTGAATCGGTGCGAAGGAGCCCTGTTCCTGTTCTCCAGGAAGAAGTGGTGGTTGCAGGAGTGTTGAGGCATCCCCGCATTTGCTTTGGGGTGTCCTTTGCAGCTGCAGTGCCCGGGGTACTTTACGCTTCCTCTCCCTCCTAACCCTAACCCTAACCCTAAGCGTAACCCTAAGCGTGAGTGTGAGGTCAGGCACGGCCTGAATCGGGGCGCACGAGCCCTGTTCATCTTCTGAATCAAGAAGAGGTGGTGGCAGGGGTGTTGAGGCATCCCCGCATTTCCTTTGGGGTGTCCTTTGCAGCCGCACTGCCCGGGTTGCTCTACCCTTCCTCTCCCTCCTAACCCTAACCCTAACCCTAAGCGTAACCCTAAGCGTGAGTGTGAGGTCAGGCACGGCCTGAATCGGTGCAAAGGAGCCCTGTTCATCTTTTGAATCAGGAAGAGATGGTGGCAGGAGTGTGGAGGCATCCCCGCATTTGTTTTGGGGTGTCCTTTGCAGCCGCACTGCCCGGGTTGCTCTACCCTTCCTCTCCCTCCTAAGCCTAACCCTAACCGTAGCCGTGAGTGTGAGGTCAGGCACGGCCTTAATTGGTGCGAAGGAGCCCTGTTTGTGTTCTCCAGGAAGAAGTGGTGCTGGCAGGAGTGTTGAGGCATCCCCGCATTTGCTTTGGGGTGTCCTTTGCAGCCGCACTGCCCGGGTTGCTCTACCCTTCCTCTCCCTCCTAACCCTAACCCTAAACCTAACCCTAACCCTAACCCTAACCCTAACCCTAACCCTAACCCTAAGCGTGAGTGTGAGGTCGGTCACGGCCTGAACCGGGGCACAGGAGACCTGTTCCTGTTCTCCAGGAAGAAGTGGTGGTATCAGGGGTGTTGAGGCATCCCCGCATTTGCTTTGGGGTGTCCTTTGCAGCCGCACTGCCCGGGCTGCTCTACCCTTCCTCTCCCTCCTAACCCTAACCCTAACCCTAAGCGTGAGTGTGAGGTCAGGCACGGCCTTAATTGGTGCAAAGGAGCCCTGTTCCTTTTCTCCAGGAAGAAGTGGTGGTGGCAGGGGTGTTGAGGCATCCCCGCATTTGCTTTGGGGTGTCCTTTGCAGCCGCACTGCCCGGGTTGCTCTACCCTTCCTCTCCCTCCTAACGCTAACCCTAACCCTAACCCGCAGCCTGACACTGATCTCAGGTACGGCCCAAACCCGAGCACATGAACCCTGTTCGTCTTGTGAATTAGGAAGTGGTGGTGGCAGTGGTGTTGAGGTAGCCCCATATTTCCTTTGGGGTGTCCTTTGCAGCCGCACTGCCCGGGTTGCTCTACCCTTCCTCTCCCTCCTAACCCTAACCCTAACCGTAAGCGTGAGTGTGAGATCAGGCGCGGCCTGAATCGGGGCACACGAGCCCTGTTCATCTTCTGAATCAAGAAGAGGTGTTGGCAGGGGTGTTGAGGCATCCCCACATTTGCTTTGGGGTGTCCTTTGCAGCCGCACTGCCCGGGTTGCTGTACCCTTCCTCTCCCTCCTAATCCTAACCCTAACCGTAAGCATGAGTGTGAGGTCAGGCACGGTCTGAATCGGTGCGAAGGAGCCCTGTTCATCTTCTGAATCAGGAAGAGGTGGTGGCAGGGGTGTTGAGGCATCCCCGCATTTGCTTTGGGGTGTCCTTTGCAGCCGCACTGCCCGGGTTGCTCTACCCTTCCTCTCCCTCCTAACCCTAACCCTAACCCTAGCCGTGAGTGTGAGGTCAGGCACGGCCTGAATCGGTGCGAAGGAGCCCTGTTTGTGTTCTCCAGGAAGAGAGGTGGTGACAGGGGTGTTGAGGCATCCCCGCATTTGCTTTGGGGTGTCCTTTGCAGCCGCACTGCCCGGGTTACTTTACGCTTCCTCTCCCTCCTAACCCTAACCCTAACCCTAACCCTAACCGTAAGCGTGAGTGTGAGGTCAGGCGCGGCCTGAATCGGGACACACGAGCCCTGTTCATCTTCTTAATCAAGAAGAGGTGGTGGCAGGGGTGTTGAGGCATCCCCGCATTTGCTTTGGGGTGTCCTTTGCAGCCGCACTGCCCGGGTTGCTCTACCCTTCCTCTCCCTCCTAACCCTAACCCTAACCCTAACCCTAACCCTAACCCTAACCCTAACCCTAAGCGTGAGTGTGAGGTCAGGCACGGCCTGAATCGGTGCGAAGGAGCCCTGTTCATCTTTTGAATCAGGAAGAGGTGGTGGCAGGAGTGTGGAGGCATCCCCGCATTTGCTTTGGGGTGTCCTTTGCAGCCGCACTGCCCGGGTTGCTCTACCCTTCCTCTCCCTCCTAAGCCTAACCCTAACCCTAGCCGTGAGTGTGAGGTCAGGCACGGCCTTAATTGGTGCGAAGGAGCCCTGTTTGTGTTCTCCAGGAAGAAGTGGTGCTGGCAGGAGTGTTGAGGCATCCCCGCATTTGCTTTGGGGTGTCCTTTGCAGCCGCACTGCCCGGGTTGCTCTACCCTTCCTCTCCCTCCTAACCCTAACCCTAAACCTAACCCTAACCCTAACCCTAACCCTAACCCTAACCCTAACCCTAACCCTAAGCGTGAGTGTGAGGTCGGTCACGGCCTGAACCGGGGCACAGGAGACCTGTTCCTGTTCTCCAGGAAGAAGTGGTGGTATCAGGGGTGTTGAGGCATCCCCGCATTTGCTTTGGGGTGTCCTTTGCAGCCGCACTGCCCGGGCTGCTCTACCCTTCCTCTCCCTCCTAACCCTAACCCTAACCCTAAGCGTGAGTGTGAGGTCAGGCACGGCCTTAATTGGTGCAAAGGAGCCCTGTTCCTTTTCTCCAGGAAGAAGTGGTGGTGGCAGGGGTGTTGAGGCATCCCCGCATTTGCTTTGGGGTGTCCTTTGCAGCCGCACTGCCCGGGTTGCTCTACCCTTCCTCTCCCTCCTAACGCTAACCCTAAGCATGAGTGTGAGGTCAGGCACGGCCTGAATCGGTGCGAAGGAGCCCTGTTTGTGTTCTCCAGGAAGAGAGGTGGTGACAGGGGTGTTGAGGCATCCCCGCATTTGCTTTGGGGTGTCCTTTGCAGCCGCACTGCCCGGGTTGCTCTACCCTTCCTCTCCCTCCTAACGCTAACCCTAACCCTAACCCTAACCCGCAGCCTGACACTGATCTCAGGTACGGCCCAAACCCGAGCACATGAACCCTGTTCGTCTTGTGAATTAGGAAGTGGTGGTGGCAGTGGTGTTGAGGTAGCCCCATATTTCCTTTGGGGTGTCCTTTGCAGCCGCACTGCCCGGGTTGCTCTACCCTTCCTCTCCCTCCTAACCCTAACCCTAACCGTAAGCGTGAGTGTGAGATCAGGCGCGGCCTGAATCGGCGCGCACGAGCCCTGTTCAACTTCTGAATCAAGAAGAGGTCTTGGCAGGGGTGTTGAGGCATCCCCACATTTGCTTTGGGGTGTCCTTTGCAGCCGCACTGCCCAGGTTGCTGTACCCTTCCTCTCCCTCCTAATCCTAACCCTAACCTTAAGCATGAGTGTGAGGTCAGGCACGGCCTGAATCGGTGCGAAGGAGCCCTGTTCATCTTCTGAATCAGGAAGAGGTGGTGGCAGGAGTGTGGAGGCATCCCCGCATTTGCTTTGGGGTGTCCTTTGCAGCCGCACTGCCCGGGTTGCTCTACCCTTCCTCTCCCTCCTAACCCTAACCCTAACCCTAACCCTAACCCTAACCCGCAGCCTGACACTGATCTCAGGTACGGCCCAAAGCAGAGCACACGAGCCCTGCTCATCTTCTGAATCCAGAAGGGGTGGTGGCAGGAGTGTGGAGGCATCCCCGCATTTGCTTTGGGGTGTCCTTTGCAGCCGCACTGCCCGGGTTGCTCTACCCTTCCTCTCCCTCCTAACCCTAACCCTAACCGTAAGCGTGAGTGTGAGGTCAGGCGCGGCCTGAATCGGGACACACGAGCCCTGTTCATCTTCTTAATCAAGAAGAGGTGGTGGCAGGGGTGTTGAGGCATCCCCGCATTTGCTTTGGGGTGTCCTTTGCAGCCACACTGCCCGGGTTGCTCTACCCTTCCTCTCCCTCCTAACCCTAACCCTAACCCTAACCCTAACCCTAACCCTAACCCTAACCCTAAGCGTGAGTGTGAGGTCAGGCACGGCCTGAATCGGTGCGAAGGAGCCCTGTTCATCTTTTGAATCAGGAAGAGGTGGTGGCAGGAGTGTGGAGGCATCCCCGCATTTGCTTTGGGGTGTCCTTTGCAGCCGCACAGCCCGGGTTGCTCTACCCTTCCTCTCCCTCCTAACCCTAACCCTAACCCTAGCCGTGAGTGTGAGGTCAGGCACGGCCTTAATTGGTGCGAAGGAGCCCTGTTTGTGTTCTCCAGGAAGAAGTGGTGGTGGCAGGAGTGTTGAGGCATCCCCGCATTTGCTTTGGGGTGTCCTTTGCAGCCGCACTGCCCGGGTTGCTCTACCCTTCCTCTCCCTCCTAACCCTAACCCTAACCCTAAGCGTGAGTGTGAGGTCGGTCACGGCCTGAATCGGTGCGAAGGAGCCCTGTTCCTGTTCTCCAGGAAGAAGTGGTGGTTGCAGGAGTGTTGAGGCATCCCCGCATTTGCTTTGGGGTGTCCTTTGCAGCTGCAGTGCCCGGGGTACTTTACGCTTCCTCTCCCTCCTAACCCTAACCCTAACCCTAAGCGTAACCCTAAGCGTGAGTGTGAGGTCAGGCACGGCCTGAATCGGGGCGCACGAGCCCTGTTCATCTTCTGAATCAAGAAGAGGTGGTGGCAGGGGTGTTGAGGCATCCCCGCATTTCCTTTGGGGTGTCCTTTGCAGCCGCACTGCCCGGGTTGCTCTACCCTTCCTCTCCCTCCTAACCCTAACCCTAACCCTAAGCGTAACCCTAAGCGTGAGTGTGAGGTCAGGCACGGCCTGAATCGGTGCAAAGGAGCCCTGTTCATCTTTTGAATCAGGAAGAGATGGTGGCAGGAGTGTGGAGGCATCCCCGCATTTGTTTTGGGGTGTCCTTTGCAGCCGCACTGCCCGGGTTGCTCTACCCTTCCTCTCCCTCCTAAGCCTAACCCTAACCGTAGCCGTGAGTGTGAGGTCAGGCACGGCCTTAATTGGTGCGAAGGAGCCCTGTTTGTGTTCTCCAGGAAGAAGTGGTGCTGGCAGGAGTGTTGAGGCATCCCCGCATTTGCTTTGGGGTGTCCTTTGCAGCCGCACTGCCCGGGTTGCTCTACCCTTCCTCTCCCTCCTAACCCTAACCCTAAACCTAACCCTAACCCTAACCCTAACCCTAACCCTAACCCTAACCCTAACCCTAAGCGTGAGTGTGAGGTCGGTCACGGCCTGAACCGGGGCACAGGAGACCTGTTCCTGTTCTCCAGGAAGAAGTGGTGGTATCAGGGGTGTTGAGGCATCCCCGCATTTGCTTTGGGGTGTCCTTTGCAGCCGCACTGCCCGGGCTGCTCTACCCTTCCTCTCCCTCCTAACCCTAACCCTAACCCTAAGCGTGAGTGTGAGGTCAGGCACGGCCTTAATTGGTGCAAAGGAGCCCTGTTCCTTTTCTCCAGGAAGAAGTGGTGGTGGCAGGGGTGTTGAGGCATCCCCGCATTTGCTTTGGGGTGTCCTTTGCAGCCGCACTGCCCGGGTTGCTCTACCCTTCCTCTCCCTCCTAACGCTAACCCTAACCCTAACCCGCAGCCTGACACTGATCTCAGGTACGGCCCAAACCCGAGCACATGAACCCTGTTCGTCTTGTGAATTAGGAAGTGGTGGTGGCAGTGGTGTTGAGGTAGCCCCATATTTCCTTTGGGGTGTCCTTTGCAGCCGCACTGCCCGGGTTGCTCTACCCTTCCTCTCCCTCCTAACCCTAACCCTAACCGTAAGCGTGAGTGTGAGATCAGGCGCGGCCTGAATCGGGGCACACGAGCCCTGTTCATCTTCTGAATCAAGAAGAGGTGTTGGCAGGGGTGTTGAGGCATCCCCACATTTGCTTTGGGGTGTCCTTTGCAGCCGCACTGCCCGGGTTGCTGTACCCTTCCTCTCCCTCCTAATCCTAACCCTAACCGTAAGCATGAGTGTGAGGTCAGGCACGGTCTGAATCGGTGCGAAGGAGCCCTGTTCATCTTCTGAATCAGGAAGAGGTGGTGGCAGGGGTGTTGAGGCATCCCCGCATTTGCTTTGGGGTGTCCTTTGCAGCCGCACTGCCCGGGTTGCTCTACCCTTCCTCTCCCTCCTAACCCTAACCCTAACCCTAGCCGTGAGTGTGAGGTCAGGCACGGCCTGAATCGGTGCGAAGGAGCCCTGTTTGTGTTCTCCAGGAAGAGAGGTGGTGACAGGGGTGTTGAGGCATCCCCGCATTTGCTTTGGGGTGTCCTTTGCAGCCGCACTGCCCGGGTTACTTTACGCTTCCTCTCCCTCCTAACCCTAACCCTAACCCTAAGCGTAACCCTAAGCGTGAGTGTGAGGTCAGGCACGGCCTGAATCAGGGCGCATGAGCCCTGTTCATCTTCTGAATCAAGAAGCGGTGCTGGCAGGGGTGTTGAGGCATCCCCGCCTTTTCTTTGGGGTGTCCTTTGCAGCCGCACTGCCCGGGTTGCTCTACCCTTCCTCTCCCTCCTAACCCTAACCCTAACCCTAACCCTAACCCTAAGCGTGAGTGTGAGGTCAGGCGCAGCCTTAATCGGGGCGCACGAGCCCTGTTCATCTTCTGAATCAAGAAGAGGTGGTGGCAGGAGTGTTGAGGTGTCCCCGCATTTGCTTTGGGGTGTCCTTTGCAGCCGCACTGCCCGGGTTGCTCTACCCTTCCTCTCCCTCCTAACCCTAACCCTAACCCTAAGCCTAACCCTAACCCTAGCCGTGAGTGTGAGGTCGGTCACGGCCTGAACCAGGGCACAGGACCCCTGTTCCTCTTCTCCAGGAAGAAGTGGTGCTGGCAGGGGTGTTGAGGCATCCCCGCATTTGCTTTGGGGTGTGCTTTGCAGCCGCACTGCCCGGGTTGCTCTACCCTTCCTCTGCCTCCTAACCCTAACCCTAACCCTAGCCGTGAGTGTGAGGTCAGGCACGGCCTGAATCGGTGCGAAGGAGCCCTGTTTGTGTTCTCCAGGAAGAGAGGTGGTGACAGGGGTGTTGAGGCATCCCCGCATTTGCTTTGGGGTGTCCTTTGCAGCCGCACTGCCCGGGTTACTTTACGCTTCCTCTCCCTCCTAACCCTAACCCTAACCCTAAGCGTAACCCTAAGCGTGAGTGTGAGGTCAGGCACGGCCTGAATCAGGGCGCATGAGCCCTGTTCATCTTCTGAATCAAGAAGCGGTGCTGGCAGGGGTGTTGAGGCATCCCCGCCTTTTCTTTGGGGTGTCCTTTGCAGCCGCACTGCCCGGGTTGCTCTACCCTTCCTCTCCCTCCTAACCCTAACCCTAACCCTAACCCTAACCCTAAGCGTGAGTGTGAGGTCAGGCGCAGCCTTAATCGGGGCGCACGAGCCCTGTTCATCTTCTGAATCAAGAAGAGGTGGTGGCAGGAGTGTTGAGGTGTCCCCGCATTTGCTTTGGGGTGTCCTTTGCAGCCGCACTGCCCGGGTTGCTCTACCCTTCCTCTCCCTCCTAACCCTAACCCTAACCCTAAGCCTAACCCTAACCCTAGCCGTGAGTGTGAGGTCGGTCACGGCCTGAACCAGGGCACAGGACCCCTGTTCCTCTTCTCCAGGAAGAAGTGGTGCTGGCAGGGGTGTTGAGGCATCCCCGCATTTGCTTTGGGGTGTCCTTTGCAGCCGCACTGCCCGGGTTGCTCTACCCTTCCCGTCCCTCCTAACCCTAACCCTAAGCCTAACCCTAACCCTAGCCGTGAGTGTGAGGTCGGTCACGGCCTGAACCGGGGCACAGGAGCCCTGTTCCTCTTCTCCAGGAAGAAGTTGTGGTGGCACGGGTGTTGAGGCATCCCCGCATTTACTTTGGGGTGTCCTTTGCAGCCGCACTGCCCGGGTTGCTCTACCCTTCCTCTCCCTCCTAACCCTAACCCTAACCCTAACCCTAACCCTAACCCTAACCCTAACCCGCAGCCTGACACTGATCTCAGGTACGGCCCAAAGCAGAGCACACGAGCCCTGCTCATCTTCTGAATCCAGAAGGGGTGGTGGCAGGAGTGTGGAGGCATCCCCGCATTTGCTTTGGGGTGTCCTTTGCAGCCGCACTGCCCGGGTTGCTCTACCCTTCCTCTCCCTCCTAACCCTAACCCTAACCGTAAGCGTGAGTGTGAGGTCAGGCGCGGCCTGAATCTGGACACACGAGCCCTGTTCATCTTCTGAATCAAGAAGAGGGGGTGGCAGGGGTGTTGAGGCATCCCCGCATTTGCTTTGGGGTGTCCTTTGCAGCCGCACTGCCCGGGTTGCTCTACCCTTCCTCTCCCTCCTAACCCTAACCCTAAGCCTAACCCTAACCCTAACCCTAACCCTAAGCGTGAGTGTGAGGTCAGGCACGGCCGGAATCGGTGCGAAGGAGCCCTGTTCATCTTTTGAATCAGGAAGAGGTGGTGGCAGGAGTGTGGAGGCATCCCCGCATTTGCTTTGGGGTGTCCTTTGCAGCCGCACTGCCCGGGTTGCTCTACCCTTCCTCTCCCTCCTAAGCCTAACCCTAACCCTAGCCGTGAGTGTGAGGTCAGGCACGGCCTTAATTGGTGCGAAGGAGCCCTGTTTGTGTTCTCCAGGAAGAAGTGGTGCTGGCAGGAGTGTTGAGGCATCCCCGCATTTGCTTTGGGGTGTCCTTTGCAGCCGCACTGCCCGGGTTGCTCTACCCTTCCTCTCCCTCCTAACCCTAACCCTAACCGTAAGCATGAGTGTGAGGTCGGTCACGGCCTGAATCGGTGCGAAGGAGCCCTGTTCCTGTTCTCCAGGAAGAAGTGGTGGTTGCAGGGGTGTTGAGGCATCCCCGCATTTGCTTTGGGGTGTCCTTTGCAGCTGCACTGCCCGGGTTACTTTACGCTTCCTCTCCCTCCTAACCGTAACCCTAACACTAAGCGTAACCCTAAGCGTGAGTGTGAGGTCAGGCACGGCCTGAATCGGGGCGCACGAGCCCTGTTCATCTTCTGAATCAAGAAGAGGTGGTGGCAGGGGTGTTGAGGCATCCCCGCATTTGCTTTGGGGTGTCCTTTGCAGCCGCACTGCCCGGGTTGCTCTACCCTTCCTCTCCCTCCTAACCCTAACCCTAACCCTAACCCTAACCCTAAGCGTGAGTGTGAGGTCAGGCGCAGCCTGAATCGGGGCGGACGAGCCCTATTCATCTTCTGAAATAGGAAGTGGTGCTGGGAGGAGTGTTGAGGCATCCCCGCATTTGCTTTGGGGTGTCCTTTGCAGCCGCACTGCCCGGGTTGCTCTACCCTTCCTCTCCCTCCTAACCCTAACCCTAACACTAGCCGTGAGCGTGAGGTCGGTCACGGCCTTAATTGGTGCGAAGGAGCCCTGTTTGTGTTCTCCAGGAAGAAGTGGTGGTTGCAGGAGCGTTGAGGCATCCCCGCATTTGCTTTGGGGTGTCCTTTGCAGCCGCACTGCCCGGGTTGCTCTACCCTTCCTCTCCCTCCTAACCCTAACCCTAACCCTAAGCCTAACCCTAACCCTAGCCGTGAGTGTGAGGTCGGTCACGGCCTGAACCAGGGCACAGGACCCCTGTTCCTCTTCTCCAGGAAGAAGTGGTGCTGGCAGGGGTGTTGAGGCATCCCCGCATTTGCATTGGGGTGTCCTTTGCAGCCGCACTGCCTGGGTTGCTCTACCTTTCATCTCCCTCCTAACCCTAACCCTAACCCTAACCCGCAGCCTGACACTGATCTCAGGCACGGCCCAAACCCGAGCCCACGAGCCCTGCTCATCTTCTGAATCCAGAAGGGGTGGTGGCAGGAGTGTGGAGGCATCCCCGCATTTGCTTTGGGGTCACTGCCCGGGTTGCTCTACCCTTCCTCTCCCTCCTAACCCTAACCCTAACCGTAAGCGTGAGTGTGAGATCAGGCGCGGCCTGAATCGGCGCGCACGAGCCCTGTTCATCTTCTGAATCAAGAAGAGGTGGTGGCAGGGGTGTTGAGGCATCCCCACATTTGCTTTGGGGTGTCCTTTGCAGCCGCACTGCCCGGGTTGCTGTACCCTTCCTCTCCCTCCTAATCCTAACCCTAACCGTAAGCATGAGTGTGAGGTCAGGCACGGTCTGAATCGGTGCGAAGGAGCCCTGTTCATCTTCTGAATCAGGAAGAGGTGGTGGCAGGGGTGTTGAGGCGTCCCCGCATTTGCTTTGGGGTGTCCTTTGCAGCCGCACTGCCCGGGTTGCTCTACCCTTCCTCTCCCTCCTAACCCTAACCCTAACCCTAAGCGTGAGTGTGAGGTCGGTCACGGCCTGAATCGGTGCGAAGGAGCCCTGTTCCTGTTCTCCAGGAAGAAGTGGTGGTTGCAGGGGTGTTGAGGCATCCCCGCATTTGCTTTGGGGTGTCCTTTGCAGCCGCACTGCCCGGGTTACTTTACGCTTCCTCTCCCTCCTAACCCTAACCCTAACACTAAGCGTAACCCTAAGCGTGAGTGTGAGGTCAGGCACGGCCTGAATCGGGGCGCACGAGCCCTGTTCATCTTCTGAATCAAGAAGAGGTGGTGGCAGGGGTGTTGAGGCATCCCCGCATTTGCTTTGGGGTGTCCTTTGCAGCCGCACTGCCCGGGTTGCTCTACCCTTTCTCTCCCTCCTAACCCTAACCCTAAGCCTAACCCTAACCCTAAGCGTGAGTGTGAGGTCAGGCGCAGCCTGAATCGGGGCGGACGAGCCCTATTCATCTTCTGAAATATGAAGTGGTGCTGGGAGGAGTGTTGAGGCATCCCCGCATTTGCTTTGGGGTGTCCTTTGCAGCCGCACTGCCCGGGTTGCTCTACCCTTCCTCTCCCTCCTAACCCTAACCCTAACCCTAAGCGTGAGTGTGAGGTCGGTCACGGCCTTAATTGGTGCGAAGGAGCCCTGTTTGTGTTCTCCAGGAAGAAGTGGTGGTTGCAGGAGTGTTGAGGCATCCCCGCATTTGCTTTGGGGTGTCCTTTGCAGCCGCACTGCCCGGGTTGCTCTACCCTTCCTCTCCCTCCTAACCCTAACCCTAACCCTAAGCCTAACCCTAACCCTAGCCGTGAGTGTGAGGTCGGTCACGGCCTGAACCAGGGCACAGGACCCCTGTTCCTCTTCTCCAGGAAGAAGTGGTGCTGGCAGGGGTGTTGAGGCATCCCCGCATTTGCATTGGGGTGTCCTTTGCAGCCGCACTGCCCGGGTTGCTCTACCTTTCATCTCCCTCCTAACCCTAACCCTAACCCTAACCCGCAGCCTGACACTGATCTCAGGTACGGCCCAAACCCGAGCCCACGAGCCCTGCTCATCTTCTGAATCCAGAAGGGGTGGTGGCAGGAGTGTGGAGGCATCCCCGCATTTGCTTTGGGGTGTCCTTTGCAGCCGCACTGCCCGGGTTGCTCTACCCTTCCTCTCCCTCCTAACCCTAACCCTAACCGTAAGCGTGAGTGTGAGATCAGGCGCGGCCTGAATCGGCGCGCACGAGCCCTGTTCATCTTCTGAATCAAGAAGAGGTGGTGGCAGGGGTGTTGAGGCATCCCCACATTTGCTTTGGGGTGTCCTTTGCAGCCGCACTGCCCGGGTTGCTGTACCCTTCCTCTCCCTCCTAATCCTAACCCTAACCGTAAGCATGAGTGTGAGGTCAGGCACGGTCTGAATCGGTGCGAAGGAGCCCTGTTCATCTTCTGAATCAGGAAGAGGTGGTGGCAGGGGTGTTGAGGCGTCCCCGCATTTGCTTTGGGGTGTCCTTTGCAGCCGCACTGCCCGGGTTGCTCTACCCTTCCTCTCCCTCCTAAGCCTAACCCTAACCCTAGCCGTGAGTGTGAGGTCAGGCACGGCCTGAATCGGTGCGAAGGAGCCCTGTTTGTGTTCTCCAGGAAGAAAGGTGGTGACAGGGGTGTTGAGGCATCCCCGCATTTGCTTTGGGGTGTCCTTTGCAGCCGCACTGCCCGGGTTACTTTACGCTTCCTCTCCCTCCTAACCCTAACCCTAACCCGAAGCGTAACCCTAAGCGTGAGTGTGAGGTCAGGCACGGCCTGAATCAGGGCGCATGAGCCCTGTTCATCTTCTGAATCAAGAAGAGGTGGTGGCAGGGGTGTTGAGGCATCCCCGCATTTGCTTTGGGGTGTCCTTTGCAGCCGCACTGCCCGGGTTGCTCCACCCTTCCTCTCCCTCCTAACCCTAACCCTAACCCTAACCCTAACCCTAACCCTAACCCTAAGCGTGAGTGTGAGGTCAGGCGCAGCCTTAATCGGGGCGCACGAGCCCTGTTCATCTTCTGAATCAAGAAGAGGTGGTGGCAGGAGTGTTGAGGTGTCCCCGCATTTGCTTTGGGGTGTCCTTTGCAGCCGCACTGCCCGGGTTGCTCTACCCTTCCTCTCCCTCCTAACCCTAACCCTAACCCTAAGCCTAACCCTAACCCTAGCCGTGAGTGTGAGGTCAGGCACGGCCTGAATCAGGGCGCATGAGCCCTGTTCATCTTCTGAATCAAGAAGAGGTGGTGGCAGGGGTGTTGAGGCATCCCCGCATTTGCTTTGGGGTGTCCTTTGCAGCCGCACTGCCCGGGTTGCTCCACCCTTCCTCTCCCTCCTAACCCTAACCCTAACCCTAACCCTAACCCTAACCCTAACCCTAAGCGTGAGTGTGAGGTCAGGCGCAGCCTTAATCGGGGCGCACGAGCCCTGTTCATCTTCTGAATCAAGAAGAGGTGGTGGCAGGAGTGTTGAGGTGTCCCCGCATTTGCTTTGGGGTGTCCTTTGCAGCCGCACTGCCCGGGTTGCTCTACCCTTCCTCTCCCTCCTAACCCTAACCCTAACCCTAAGCCTAACCCTAACCCTAGCCGTGAGTGTGAGGTCGGTCAGGGCCTGAACCGGGGCACAGGAGCCCTGTTCCTCTTCTCCAGGAAGAAGTTGTGGTGGCACGGGTGTTGAGGCATCCCCGCATTTACTTTGGGGTGTCCTTTGCAGCCGCACTGCCCGGGTTGCTCTACCCTTCCTCTCCCTCCTAACCCTAACCCTAAGCCTAACCCTAACCCTAGCCGTGAGTGTGAGGTCGGTCACGGCCTGAACCGGGGCACAGGAGCCCTGTTCCTCTTCCCCAGGAAGAAGTTGTGGTGGCACGGGTGTTGAGGCATCCCCGCATTTACTTTGGGGTGTCCTTTGCAGCCGCACTGCCCGGGTTGCTCTACCCTTCCTCTCCCTCCTAACCCTAACCCTAACCCTAACCCTAAACCGCAGCCTGACACTGATCTCAGGTACGGCCCAAAGCAGAGCACACGAGCCCTGCTCATCTTCTGAATCAAGAAGAGGTGGTGGCAGGGGTGTTGAGGCATCCCCGCATTTGCTTTGGGGTGTCCTTTGCAGCCACACTGCCCGGGTTGCTCTACCCTTCCTCTCCCTCCTAACCCTAACCCTAACCCTAACCCTAACCCTAACCCTAACCCTAACCCTAACCCTAACCCTAAGCGTGAGTGTGAGGTCAGGCGCAGCCTTAATCGGGGCGCACGAGCCCTGTTCATCTTCTGAATCAAGAAGAGGTGGTGGCAGGAGTGTTGAGGTGTCCCCGCATTTGCTTTGGGGTGTCCTTTGCAGCCGCACTGCCCGGGTTGCTCTACCCTTCCTCTCCCTCCTAACCCTAACCCTAACCCTAAGCCTAACCCTAACCCTAGCCGTGAGTGTGAGGTCGGTCACGGCCTGAACCAGGGCACAGGACCCCTGTTCGTCTTCTCCAGGAAGAAGTGGTGCTGGCAGGGGTGTTGAGGCATCCCCGCATTTGCTTTGGGGTGTCCTTTGCAGCCGCACTGCCCGGGTTGCTCTACCCTTCCTCTCCCTCCTAACCCTAACCCTAAGCCTAACCCTAACCCTAGCCGTGAGTGTGAGGTCGGTCACGGCCTGAACCGGGGCACAGGAGCCCTGTTCCTCTTCTCCAGGAAAAAGTTGTGGTGGCACGGGTGTTGAGGCATCCCCGCATTTACTTTGGGGTGTCCTTTGCAGCCGCACTGCCCGGGTTGCTCTACCCTTCCTCTCCCTCCTAACCCTAACCCTAACCCTAACCCTAACCCGCAGCCTGACACTGATCTCAGGTACGGCCCAAAGCAGAGCACACGAGCCCTGCTCATCTTCTGAATCCAGAAGGGGTGCTGGCAGGAGTGTTGAGGCATCCCCGCATTTGCTTTGGGGTGTCCTTTGCAGCCGCACTGCCCGGGTTGCTCTACCCTTCCTCTCCCTCCTAACCCTAACCCTAACCCTAAGCGTGAGTGTGAGGTCGGTCACGGCCTGAATCGGTGCGAAGGAGCCCTGTTCCTGTTCTCCAGGAAGAAGAGGTGGTGGCAGGGGTGTTGAGGCATCCCCGCATTTGCTTTGGGGTGTCCTTTGCAGCTGCACTGCCCGGGTTACTTTACGCTTCCTCTCCCTCCTAACCCTAACCCTAACCCTAACCCTAACCCTAAGCGTGAGTGTGAGGTCAGGCGCAGCGTTAATCGGGGCGCACGAGCCCTGTTCATCTTCTGAATCAAGAAGAGGTGGTGGCAGGGGTGTTGAGGCATCCCCGCCTTTTCTTTGGGGTGTCCTTTGCAGCCGCACTGCCCGGGTTGCTCTACCCTTCCTCTCCCTCCTAACCCTAACCCTAACCCTAACCCTAACCCTAAGCGTGAGTGTGAGGTCAGGCGCAGCCTTAATCGGGGCGCACGAGCCCTGTTCATCTTCTGAATCAAGAAGAGGTGGTGGCAGGAGTGTTGAGGTGTCCCCGCATTTGCTTTGGGGTGTCCTTTGCAGCCGCACTGCCCGGGTTGCTCTACCCTTCCTCTCCCTCCTAACCCTAACCCTAACCCTAAGCCTAACCCTAACCCTAGCCGTGAGTGTGAGGTCGGTCACGGCCTGAATCGGTGCGAAGGAGCCCTGTTTGTCTTCTCCAGGAAGAAGTGGTGGTATCAGGGGTGTTGAGGCATCCCCGCATTTGCTTTGGGGTGTCCTTTACAGCCGCACTGCCCGGGTTGCTCTACCCTTCCCGTCCCTCCTAACCCTAACCCTAAGCCTAACCCTAACCCTAGCCGTGAGTGTGAGGTCGGTCACGGCCTGAACCGGGGCACAGGAGCCCTGTTCCTCTTCTCCAGGAAGAAGTTGTGGTGGCACGGGTGTTGAGGCATCCCCGCATTTACTTTGGGGTGTCCTTTGCAGCCGCACTGCCCGGGTTGCTCTACCCTTCCTCTCCCTCCTAACCCTAACCCTAACCCTAACCCTAACCCTAACCCGCAGCCTGACACTGATCTCAGGTACGGCCCAAAGCAGAGCACACGAGCCCTGCTCATCTTCTGAATCCAGAAGGGGTGGTGGCAGGAGTGTGGAGGCATCCCCGCATTTGCTTTGGGGTGTCCTTTGCAGCCGCACTGCCCGGGTTGCTCTACCCTTCCTCTCCCTCCTAACCCTAACCCTAACCGTAAGCGTGAGTGTGAGGTCAGGCGCGGCCTGAATCTGGACACACGAGCCCTGTTCATCTTCTGAATCAAGAAGAGGGGGTGGCAGGGGTGTTGAGGCATCCCCGCATTTGCTTTGGGGTGTCCTTTGCAGCCGCACTGCCCGGGTTGCTCTACCCTTCCTCTCCCTCCTAACCCTAACCCTAACCCTAACCCTAACCCTAACCCTAACCCTAAGCGTGAGTGTGAGGTCAGGCACGGCCTGAATCGGTGCGAAGGAGCCCTGTTCATCTTTTGAATCAGGAAGAGGTGGTGGCAGGAGTGTGGAGGCATCCCCGCATTTGCTTTGGGGTGTCCTTTGCAGCCGCACTGCCCGGGTTGCTCTACCCTTCCTCTCCCTCCTAAGCCTAACCCTAACCCTAGCCGTGAGTGTGAGGTCAGGCACGGCCTTAATTGGTGCGAAGGAGCCCTGTTTGTGTTCTCCAGGAAGAAGAGGTGGTGGCAGGAGTGTTGAGGCATCCCCGCATTTGCTTTGGGGTGTCCTTTGCAGCCGCACTGCCCGGGTTGCTCTACCCTTCCTCTCCCTCCTAACCCTAACCCTAACCGTAAGCATGAGTGTGAGGTCGGTCACGGCCTGAATCGGTGCGAAGGAGCCCTGTTCCTGTTCTCCAGGAAGAAGTGGTGGTTGCAGGGGTGTTGAGGCATCCCCGCATTTGCTTTGGGGTGTCCTTTGCAGCTGCACTGCCCGGGTTACTTTACGCTTCCTCTCCCTCCTAACCGTAACCCTAACACTAAGCGTAACCCTAAGCGTGAGTGTGAGGTCAGGCACGGCCTGAATCGGGGCGCACGAGCCCTGTTCATCTTCTGAATCAAGAAGAGGTGGTGGCAGGGGTGTTGAGGCATCCCCGCATTTGCTTTGGGGTGTCCTTTGCAGCCGCACTGCCCGGGTTGCTCTACCCTTCCTCTCCCTCCTAACCCTAACCCTAACCCTAACCCTAACCCTAAGCGTGAGTGTGAGGTCAGGCGCAGCCTGAATCGGGGCGGACGAGCCCTATTCATCTTCTGAAATAGGAAGTGGTGCTGGGAGGAGTGTTGAGGCATCCCCGCATTTGCTTTGGGGTGTCCTTTGCAGCCGCACTGCCCGGGTTGCTCTACCCTTCCTCTCCCTCCTAACCCTAACCCTAACACTAGCCGTGAGCGTGAGGTCGGTCACGGCCTTAATTGGTGCGAAGGAGCCCTGTTTGTGTTCTCCAGGAAGAAGTGGTGGTTGCAGGAGTGTTGAGGCATCCCCGCATTTGCTTTGGGGTGTCCTTTGCAGCCGCACTGCCCGGGTTGCTCTACCCTTCCTCTCCCTCCTAACCCTAACCCTAACCGTAAGCGTGAGTGTGAGATCAGGCGCGGCCTGAATCGGCGCGCACGAGCCCTGTTCATCTTCTGAATCAAGAAGAGGTGGTGGCAGGGGTGTTGAGGCATCCCCACATTTGCTTTGGGGTGTCCTTTGCAGCCGCACTGCCCGGGTTGCTGTACCCTTCCTCTCCCTCCTAATCCTAACCCTAACCGTAAGCATGAGTGTGAGGTCAGGCACGGTCTGAATCGGTGCGAAGGAGCCCTGTTCATCTTCTGAATCAGGAAGAGGTGGTGGCAGGGGTGTTGAGGCGTCCCCGCATTTGCTTTGGGGTGTCCTTTGCAGCCGCACTGCCCGGGTTGCTCTACCCTTCCTCTCCCTCCTAAGCCTAACCCTAACCCTAGCCGTGAGTGTGAGGTCAGGCACGGCCTGAATCGGTGCGAAGGAGCCCTGTTTGTGTTCTCCAGGAAGAAAGGTGGTGACAGGGGTGTTGAGGCATCCCCGCATTTGCTTTGGGGTGTCCTTTGCAGCCGCACTGCCCGGGTTACTTTACGCTTCCTCTCCCTCCTAACCCTAACCCTAACCCTAAGCGTAACCCTAAGCGTGAGTGTGAGGTCAGGCACGGCCTGAATCAGGGCGCATGAGCCCTGTTCATCTTCTGAATCAAGAAGAGGTGGTGGCAGGGGTGTTGAGGCATCCCCGCATTTGCTTTGGGGTGTCCTTTGCAGCCGCACTGCCCGGGTTGCTCTACCCTTCCTCTCCCTCCTAACCCTAACCCTAACCCTAACCCTAACCCTAACCCTAACCCTAACCCTAAGCGTGAGTGTGAGGTCAGGCGCAGCCTTAATCGGGGCGCACGAGCCCTGTTCATCTTCTGAATCAAGAAGAGGTGGTGGCAGGAGTGTTGAGGTGTCCCCGCATTTGCTTTGGGGTGTCCTTTGCAGCCGCACTGCCCGGGTTGCTCTACCCTTCCTCTCCCTCCTAACCCTAACCCTAACCCTAACCCTAAGCCTAACCCTAACCCTAGCCGTGAGTGTGAGGTCGGTCACGGCCTGAACCAGGGCACAGGACCCCTGTTCCTCTTCTCCAGGAAGAAGTGGTGCTGGCAGGGGTGTTGAGGCATCCCCGCATTTGCATTGGGGTGTCCTTTGCAGCCGCACTGCCTGGGTTGCTCTACCTTTCATCTCCCTCCTAACCCTAACCCTAACCCTAACCCTAACTCAAACCCTAAGCATGAGTGTGAGGTCAGGCACAGCCTGAATCGGGGCACACGAGCCCTGCTCATCTTCTGAATAAAGAAGAGGTGCTGGGAGGAGTGTGGAGGCATCCCCGCATTTGCTTTGGGGTGTCCTTTGCAGCCGCACTGCCCGGGTTGCTCTACCCTTCCTCTCCCTCCTAACCCTAACCCTAACCCTAAGCGTGAGTGTGAGGTCAGGCACGGCCTTAATTGGTGCGAAGGAGCCCTGTTCATCTTTTGAATCAGGGAGAGGTGGTGGCAGGAGTGTTGAGGCGTCCCCGCCTTTTCTTTGGGGTGTCCTTTGCAGCCGCACTGCCCGGGTTGCTCTACCCTTCCTCTCCCTCCTAACCCTAACCCTAACCCTAACCCTAACCCTAACCCTAAGCGTGAGTGTGAGGTCAGGCGCAGCCTCAATCGGGGCGGACGAGCCCTATTCATCTTCTGAAATAGGAAGTGGTGCTGGGAGGAGTGTTGAGGCATCCCCGCATTTGCTTTGGGGTGTCCTTTGCAGCCGCACTGCCCGGGTTGCTCTACCCTTCCTCTCCCTCCTAACCCTAACCCTAACCCTAGCCGTGAGCATGAGGTCAGGCACGGCCTTAATTGGTGCGAAGGAGCCCTGTTTGTGTTCTCCAGGAAGAAGTGGTGGTGGCAGGAGTGTTGAGGCATCCCCGCATTTGCTTTGGGGTGTCCTTTGCAGCCGCACTGCCCGGGTTGCTCTACCCTTCCTCTCCCTCCTAACCCTAACCCTAACCCTAACCCTAAGCCTAACCCTAACCCTAGCCGTGAGTGTGAGGTCGGTCACGGCCTGAACCAGGGCACAGGACCCCTGTTCCTCTTCTCCAGGAAGAAGTGGTGCTGGCAGGGGTGTTGAGGCATCCCCGCATTTGCATTGGGGTGTCCTTTGCAGCCGCACTGCCTGGGTTGCTCTACCTTTCATCTCCCTCCTAACCCTAACCCTAACCCTAACCCTAACCCTAACTCTAACCCTAAGCATGAGTGTGAAGTCAGGCACAGCCTGAATCGGGGCACACGAGCCCTGCTCATCTTCTGAATAAAGAAGAGGTGCTGGGAGGAGTGTGGAGGCATCCCCGCATTTGCTTTGGGGTGTCCTTTGCAGCCGCACTGCCCAGGTTGCTCTACCCTTCCTCTCCCTCCTAAACCTAACCCTAACCCTAAGCGTAACCCTAAGCGTGAGTGTGAGGTCAGGCACGGCCTTAATTGGTGCGAAGGAGCCCTGTTTGTGTTCTCCAGGAAGAAGAGGTGGTGGCAGGGGTGTTGAGGCATCCCCGCATTTGCTTTGGGGTGTCCTTTGCAGCCGCACTGCCCGGGTTGCTCTACCCTTCCTCTCCCTCCTAACCCTAACCCTAACCCTAAGCGTAACCCTAAGCGTGAGTGTGAGGTCAGGCACGGCCTGAATCGGGGCGCACGAGCCCTGTTCATCTTCTGAATCAAGAAGAGGTGGTGGCAGGGGTGTTGAGGCATCCCCGCCTTTTCTTTGGGGTGTCCTTTGCAGCCACACTGCCCGGGTTGCTCTACCCTTCCTCTCCCTCCCAAGCCTAACCCTACCCCTAAGCGTAACCCTAAGCGTGAGTTTGAGGTCAGGCACGGCCTGAATCGGTGCGAAGGAGCCCTGTTCATCTTTTGAATCAGGAAGAGGTGGTGGCAGGAGTGTTGAGGCGTCCCCGCATTTGCTTTGGGGTGTCCTTTGCAGCCGCACTGCCCGGGTTGCTCTACCCTTCCTCTCCCTCCTAACCCTAACCCTAACCCTAACCCTAACCCTAAGCGTGAGTGTGAGGTCAGGCGCAGCCTGAATCGGGGCGGACGAGCCCTATTCATCTTCTGAAATAGGAAGTGGTGCTGGGAGGAGTGTTGAGGCATCCCCGCATTTGCTTTGGGGTGTCCTTTGCAGCCGCACTGCCCGGGTTGCTCTACCCTTCCTCTCCCTCCTAACCCTAACCCTAACCCTAGCCGTGAGTGTGAGGTCAGGCGCGGCCTTAATTGGTGCGAAGGAGCCCTGTTTGTGTTCTCCAGGAAGAAGTGTTGCTGGCAGGAGTGTTGAGGCATCCCCGCATTTGCTTTGGGGTGTCCTTTGCAGCCGCACTGCCCGGGTTGCTCTACCCTTCCTCTCCCTCCTAACCCTAACCCTAACCCTAACCCTAAGCCTAACCCTAACCCTAGCCGTGAGTGTGAGGTCGGTCACGGCCTGAACCAGGGCACAGGACCCCTGTTCCTCTTCTCCAGGAAGAAGTGGTGCTGGCAGGGGTGTTGAGGCATCCCCGCATTTGCATTGGGGTGTCCTTTGCAGCCGCACTGCCTGGGTTGCTCTACCTTTCATCTCCCTCCTAACCCTAACCCTAACCCTAACCCTAACTCAAACCCTAAGCATGAGTGTGAGGTCAGGCACAGCCTGAATCGGGGCACACGAGCCCTGCTCATCTTCTGAATAAAGAAGAGGTGCTGGGAGGAGTGTGGAGGCATCCCCGCATTTGCTTTGGGGTGTCCTTTGCAGCCGCACTGCCCGGGTTGCTCTACCCTTCCTCTCCCTCCTAACCCTAACCCTAACGCTAAGCGTAACCCTAAGCGTGAGTGTGAGGTCAGGCACGGCCTTAATTGGTGCGAAGGAGCCCTGTTTGTGTTCTCCAGGAAGAAGAGGTGGTGGCAGGGGTGTTGAGGCATCCCCGCATTTGCTTTGGGGTGTCCTTTGCAGCCGCACTGCCCGGGTTGCTCTACCCTTCCTCTCCCTCCTAACCCTAACCCTAACCCTAACCCTAACCCTAGCCGTGAGTGTGAGGTCGGTCACGGCCTGAACCAGGGCACAGGACCCCTGTTCCTCTTCTCCAGGAAGAAGTGGTGCTGGCAGGGGTGTTGAGGTAGCCCCATATTTGCTTTGGGGTGTCCTTTGCAGCCGCACTGCCCGGGTTGCTCTACCCTTCCTCTCCCTCCTAACCCTAACCCTAACCCTAAGCCTAACCCTAACCCTAGCCGTGAGTGTGAGGTCAGTCACGGCCTGAACCAGGGCACAGGACCCCTGTTTGTGTTCTCCAGGAAGAAGTGGTGCTGGCAGGGGTGTTGAGGCATCCCCGCATTTGCATTGGGGTGTCCTTTGCAGCCGCACTGCCTGGGTTGCTCTACCTTTCATCTCCCTCCTAACCCTAACACTAACCCTAACCCTAACTCTAACCCTAAGCATGAGTGTGAGGTCAGGCACAGCCTGAATCGGGGCGCACGAGCCCTGCTCATCTTCTGAATAAAGAAGAGGTGCTGGGAGGAGTGTGGAGGCATCCCCGCATTTGCTTTGGGGTGTCCTTTGCAGCCGCACTGCCCGGGTTGCTCTACCCTTCCTCTCCCTCCTAACCCTAACCCTAACCCTAGCCGTGAGTGTGAGGTCAGGCACGGCCTTAATTGGTGCGAAGGAGCCCTGTTTGTGTTCTCCAGGAAGAAGAGGTGGTGGCAGGGGTGTTGAGGCATCCCCGCATTTGCTTTGGGGTGTCCTTTGCAGCCGCACTGCCCGGGTTGCTCTACCCTTCCTCTCCCTCCTAACCCTAACCCTAACCCTAAGCGTAACCCTAAGCGGGAGTGTGAGGTCAGGTACAACCTGAATTGGGGCGCACGAGCCCTGTTCATCTTCTGAATCAAGAAGAGGTGGTGGCAGGAGTGTTGAGGCGTCCCCGCATTTGCTTTGGGGTGTCCTTTGCAGCCGCACTGCCCGGGTTGCTCTACCCTTCCTCTCCCTCCTAACCCTAACCCTAACCCTAACCCGCAGCCTGACACTGATCTCAGGTACGGCCCAAACCAGTGCACACGAGCCCTGTTTGTCTTGTGAATTAGGAAGTGGTGGTGGCAGGAGTGTTGAGGTAGCCCCATATTTCCTTTGGGGTGTCCTTTGCAGCCGCACTGCCCGGGTTACTTTACGCTTCCTTTCCCTCCTAACCCTAACCCTAACCCTAGCCGTGAGTGTGAGGTCGGTCACGGCCTGAATCGGTGCAAAGGAGCCCTGTTCCTCTTCTCCAGGAAGAAGTGGTGGTATCAGGGGTGTTGAGGCATCCCCGCATTTGCTTTGGGGTGTCCTTTGCAGCCGCACTGCCCGGGTTGCTCTACCCTTCCTCTCCCTCCTAACCCTAACCCTAACCCTAACCCTAACCCTAACCCTAAGCGTAACCCTAAGCGTGAGTGTGAGGTCAGGCACAGCCTGAATCGGGGCACAGAAGCCCTGTTCCTCTTCTCCAGGAAGAAGTGGTGGTGGCAGGAGTGTTGAGGCATCCCCGCATTTGCTTTGGGGTGTCCTTTGCAGCCGCACTGCCCGGGCTGCTCTACCCTTCCTCTCCCTCCTAACCCTAACCCTAACCCTAAGCGAGAGTGTGAGGTCAGGCACGGCCTGAATCGGTGCGAAGGAGCCCTGTTCATCTTTTGAATCAGGGAGAGGTGGTGGCAGGAGTGTTGAGGCGTCCCCGCATTTGCTTTGGGGTGTCCTTTGCAGCCGCACTGCCCGGGTTGCTCTACCCTTCCTCTCCCTCCTAACCCTAACCCTAACCCTAACCCTAACCCTAAGCGTGAGTGTGAGGTCAGGCGCAGCCTGAATCGGGGCGGACGAGCCCTATTCATCTTCTGAAATAGGAAGTGGTGCTGGGAGGAGTGTTGAGGCATCCCCGCATTTGCTTTGGGGTGTCCTTTGCAGCCGCACTGCCCGGGTTGCTCTACCCTTCCTCTCCCTCCTAACCCTAACCCTAACCCTAGCCGTGAGCGTGAGGTCAGGCACGGCCTTAATTGGTGCGAAGGAGCCCTGTTTGTGTTCTCCAGGAAGAAGTGGTGGTGGCAGGAGTGTTGAGGCATCCCCGCATTTGCTTTGGGGTGTCCTTTGCAGCCGCACTGCCCGGGTTGCTCTACCCTTCCTCTCCCTCCTAACCCTAACCCTAACCCTAACCCTAACCCTAACCCTAACCCTAACCCTAGCCGTGAGTGTGAGGTCGGTCACGGCCTGAACCAGGGCACAGGACCCCTGTTCCTCTTCTCCAGGAAGAAGTGGTGCTGGCAGGGGTGTTGAGGCATCCCCGCATTTGCATTGGGGTGTCCTTTGCAGCCGCACTGCCTGGGTTGCTCTACCTTTCATCTCCCTCCTAACCCTAACCCTAACCCTAACCCTAACCCTAACTCTAACCCTAAGCATGAGTGTGAAGTCAGGCACAGCCTGAATCGGGGCACACGAGCCCTGCTCATCTTCTGAATAAAGAAGAGGTGCTGGGAGGAGTGTGGAGGCATCCCCGCATTTGCTTTGGGGTGTCCTTTGCAGCCGCACTGCCCAGGTTGCTCTACCCTTCCTCTCCCTCCTAAACCTAACCCTAACCCTAAGCGTAACCCTAAGCGTGAGTGTGAGGTCAGGCACGGCCTTAATTGGTGCGAAGGAGCCCTGTTTGTGTTCTCCAGGAAGAAGAGGTGGTGGCAGGGGTGTTGAGGCATCCCCGCATTTGCTTTGGGGTGTCCTTTGCAGCCGCACTGCCCGGGTTGCTCTACCCTTCCTCTCCCTCCTAACCCTAACCCTAACCCTAAGCCTAACCGTAAGCGTGAGTGTGAGGTCAGGCACGGCCTGAATCGGGGCGCACGAGCCCTGTTCATCTTCTGAATCAAGAAGAGGTGGTGGCAGGGGTGTTGAGGCATCCCCGCCTTTTCTTTGGGGTGTCCTTTGCAGCCACACTGCCCGGGTTGCTCTACCCTTCCTCTCCCTCCCAAGCCTAACCCTAACCCTAAGCGTAACCCTAAGCGTGAGTTTGAGGTCAGGCACGGCCTGAATCGGTGCGAAGGAGCCCTGTTCATCTTCTGAATCAGGGAGAGGTGGTGGCAGGAGTGTTGAGGCGTCCCCGCATTTGCTTTGGGGTGTCCTTTGCAGCCGCACTGCCCGGGTTGCTCTACCCTTCCTCTCCCTCCTAACCCTAACCCTAACCCTAACCCTAACCCTAAGCGTGAGTGTGAGGTCAGGCGCAGCCTGAATCGGGGCGGACGAGCCCTATTCATCTTCTGAAATAGGAAGTGGTGCTGGGAGGAGTGTTGAGGCATCCCCGCATTTGCTTTGGGGTGTCCTTTGCAGCCGCACTGCCCGGGTTGCTCTACCCTTCCTCTCCCTCCTAACCCTAACCCTAACCCTAGCCGTGAGCGTGAGGTCAGGCACGGCCTTAATTGGTGCGAAGGAGCCCTGTTTGTGTTCTCCAGGAAGAAGTGGTGGTGGCAGGAGTGTTGAGGCATCCCCGCATTTGCTTTGGGGTGTCCTTTGCAGCCGCACTGCCCGGGTTGCTCTACCCTTCCTCTCCCTCCTAACCCTAACCCTAACCCTAACCCTAACCCTAACCCTAACCCTAACCCTAGCCGTGAGTGTGAGGTCGGTCACGGCCTGAACCAGGGCACAGGACCCCTGTTCCTCTTCTCCAGGAAGAAGTGGTGCTGGCAGGGGTGTTGAGGCATCCCCGCATTTGCTTTGGGGTGTCCTTTGCAGCCGCACTGCCTGGGTTGCTCTACCTTTCATCTCCCTCCTAACCCTAACACTAACCCTAACCCTAACCCTAACTCTAACCCTAAGCATGAGTGTGAAGTCAGGCACAGCCTGAATCGGGGCACACGAGCCCTGCTCATCTTCTGAATAAAGAAGAGGTGCTGGGAGGAGTGTGGAGGCATCCCCGCATTTGCTTTGGGGTGTCCTTTGCAGCCGCACTGCCCAGGTTGCTCTACCCTTCCTCTCCCTCCTAAACCTAACCCTAACCCTAAGCGTAACCCTAAGCGTGAGTGTGAGGTCAGGCACGGCCTTAATTGGTGCGAAGGAGCCCTGTTTGTGTTCTCCAGGAAGAAGAGGTGGTGGCAGGGGTGTTGAGGCATCCCCGCATTTGCTTTGGGGTGTCCTTTGCAGCCGCACTGCCCGGGTTGCTCTACCCTTCCTCTCCCTCCTAACCCTAACCCTAACCCTAAGCCTAACCCTAAGCGTGAGTGTGAGGTCAGGCACGGCCTGAATCGGGGCGCACGAGCCCTGTTCATCTTCTGAATCAAGAAGAGGTGGTGGCAGGGGTGTTGAGGCATCCCCGCCTTTTCTTTGGGGTGTCCTTTGCAGCCACACTGCCCGGGTTGCTCTACCCTTCCTCTCCCTCCCAAGCCTAACCCTAACCCTAAGCGTAACCCTAAGCGTGAGTTTGAGGTCAGGCACGGCCTGAATCGGTGCGAAGGAGCCCTGTTCATCTTCTGAATCAAGAAGAGGTGGTGGCAGGAGTGTTGAGGCGTCCCCGCATTTGCTTTGGGGTGTCCTTTGCAGCCGCACTGCCCGGGTTGCTCTACCCTTCCTCTCCCTCCTAACCCTAACCCTAACCCTAACCCGCAGCCTGACACTGATCTCAGGTACGGCCCAAACCAGTGCACACGAGCCCTGTTTGTCTTGTGAATTAGGAAGTGGTGGTGGCAGGAGTGTTGAGGTGTCCCCATATTTCCTTTGGGGTGTCCTTTGCAGCCGCACTGCCCGGGTTACTTTACGCTTCCTTTCCCTCCTAACCCTAACCCTAACCCTAGCCGTGAGTGTGAGGTCGGTCACGGCCTGAATAGGTGCAAAGGAGCCCTGTTTGTCTTCTCCAGGAAGAAGTGGTGGTATCAGGGGTGTTGAGGCATCCCCGCATTTGCTTTGGGGTGTCCTTTGCAGCCGCACTGCCCGGGTTGCTCTACCCTTCCTCTCCCTCCTAACCCTAACCCTAACCCTAACTCTAACCCTAACGCTAAGCGTAACCCTAATCGTGAGTGTGAGGTCAGGCACAGCCTGAATCGGGGCACAGAAGCCCTGTTCCTCTTCTCCAGGAAGAAGTGGTGGTGGCAGGAGTGTTGAGGCATCCCCGCATTTGCTTTGGGGTGTCCTTTGCAGCCGCACTGCCCGGGCTGCTCTACCCTTCCTCTCCCTCCTAACCCTAACCCTAACCCTAGCCGTGAGTGTGAGGTCAGGCACGGCCTGAATCGGTGCGAAGGAGCCCTGTTCATCTTTTGAATCAGGGAGAGGTGGTGGCAGGAGTATTGAGGCGTCCCCGCATTTGCTTTGGGGTGTCCTTTGCAGCCGCACTGTCCGGGTTACTTTACGCTTCCTCTCCCTCCTAACCCTAACCCTAACCCTAAGCGTAACCGTAAGCGTGAGTGTGAGGTCAGGCACGGCCTGAATTGGGGCGGACGAGCCCTATTCATCTTCTGAAATTGGAAGTAGTGCTGGGAGGAGTGTTGAGGCAAACTCGCATTTGCTTTGGGGTGTCCTTTGCAGCCGCACTGCCCGGGTTGCTCTACCCTTCCTCTCCCTCCTAACCCTAACCCTAACCCTAACCCTAAGCGTGAGTGTGAGGTCAGGCGCAGCCTGAATCGGGACGCACGAGCCCTGTTCATCTTCTGAATCAAGAAGAGGTGGTGGCAGGGGTGTTGAGGCATCCCCGCATTTGCTTTGGGATGTCCTTTGCAGCCGCACTGCCCGGGTTGCTCTACCCTTCCTCTCCCTCCTAACCCTAACCCTAACCCTAACCCGCCGCCTGACACTTATCTCAGGTACGGCCCAAACCCGAGCACACGAGCCCTGTTTGTCTTATGAATTAGGAAGTGGTGGTGGCAGGGGTGTTGAGGTAGCCCCATATTTCCTTTGGGGTGTCCTTTGCAGCCGCACTGCCCGGGTTGCTCTACCCTTCCTCTCCCTCCTAACCCTAAGCGTAACCCTAAGCGTGAGTGTGAGGTCAGGCACAGCCTGAATCGGGGCGCACGAGCCCTGTTCATCTTCTGAATCAAGAAGAGGTGTTGGCAGGGGTGTTGAGGCATCCCCGCATTTGCTTTGGGGTGTGCTTTGGAGCCGCACTGCCCGGGTTGCTCTACCCTTCCTCTCCCTCCTAACCCTAAGCGTAACCCTAAGCGTGAGTGTGAGGTCAGGCACGGCCTGAATCGATGCGAAGGAGCCCTGTTTGTGTTCTCCAGGAAGAAGTGGTGGTTGCAGGAGTGTTGAGGCATCCCCGCATTTGCTTTGGGGTGTCCTTTGCAGCCGCACTGCCCGGGTTGCTCTACCCTTCCTCTCCCTCCTAACCCTAACCCTAACCCTAACCCTAACCCTAACCCTAACCCTAACCCTAAGCATGAGTGTGAGGTCAGGCACGGCCTGAATCGGGGCGCACGAGCCCTGTTCATCTTCTGAATCAAGAAGAGGTGGTTGCAGGGGTGTTGAGGCATCCCCGCATTTGCTTTGGGGTGTCCTTTGCAGCTGCATTGCCCGGGTTGCTCTACCCTTCCTCTCCCTCCTAACCCTAACCCTAACCCTAACCCTAACCCTAACCCTAACACAAAGCGTGAGTGTGAGGTCAGTCACGGCCTGAATCGGTGCGAAGGAGCCCTGTTCCTCTTCTGCAGAAAGAAGTGGTGCTGGGAGGAGTGTGGAGGCATCCCCGCATTTGCTTTGGGGTGTCCTTTGCAGCCGCACTGCCCGGGTTGCTCTACCCTTCCTCTCCCTCATAACCCTAACCCTAACCCTAACCCTAACCCGCAACCTGACACTGATCTCAGGTACGGCCCAAACCAGAGCACACGAGCCCTGTTTGTCTTGTGAATTAGGAAGTGGTGGTGGCAGGTGTGTTGAGGTAGCCCCATATTTCCTTTGGCGTGTCCTTTGCAGCCGCACTGCCCGGGTTGCTCTACCCTTCCTCTCCCTCCTAACCCTAACCCTAACCGTAAGCGTGAGTGTGAGGTCAGGCGCGGCCTGAATCGGGGCGCACGAGCCCTGTTCATCGTCTGAATCAAGAAGAGGTGTTGGCAGGGGTGTTGAGGCATCCCCGCATTTACTTTGCGGTGTCCTTTGCAGCCGCACTGCCCGGGTTGCTCTACCCTTCCTCTCCCTCCTAACCCTAACCCTAACCCTAACCCTAAGCGTAATCCTAAGCATGAGTGTGAGGTCGGTCACGGCCTGAATCGGTGCGAAGGAGCCCTGTTTGTCTTCTCCAGGAAGAAGTGGTGGTATCAGGGGTGTTGAGGCATCCCCGCATTTGCTTTGGGGTGTCCTTTGCAGCCGCACTGCCCGGGTTGCTCTACCCTTCCTCTCCCTCCTAACCCTAACCCTAACCCTAACCCTTACCCTAACCTTAACCCTAATCCTAACCCTAACCCTAAGCGTTACTGTGAGGTCGGTCACGGCCTGAACCAGGGCACAGGAGACCTGTTCCTGTTCTCCAGGAAGAAGTGGTGGTTGCTGGGGTTTTGAGGCATCCCCGCATTTGCTTTGGGGTGTCCTTTGCAGCCGCACTGCCCGGGTTGCTCTACCCTTCCTCTCCCTCCTAACCCTAACCCTAACCCTAAGCGTGAGTGTGAGGTCAGGCACGGCCTTAATTGGTGCGAAGGAGCCCTGTTCCTGTTCTCCAGGAAGAAGTGGTGGTGGCAGGGGTGTTGAGGCATCCCCGCATTTGCTTTGGGGTGTCCTTTGCATTCGCACTGCCCGGGTTGCTCTACCCTTCCTCTCCCTCCTAACCCTAACCCTAACCCTAACCCTAACCCGCAGCCTGACACTGATCTCTGGTACGGCCCAAACCCGAGCACACGAGCCCTGTTTGTCTTGTGAATTAGGAAGTGGTGCTGGCAGGGGTGTTGAGGCATCCCCGCATTTGCATTGGGGTGTCCTTTACAGCCGCACTGCCCGGGTTGCTCTACCCTTCCTCTCCCTCCTAACCCTAACCCTAACCGTAAGCGTTAGTGTGAGATCAGGCGCGGCCTGAATCGGCGCGCACGAGCCCTGTTCATCTTCTGAAGCAAGAAGAGGTGGTGGCAGGGGTGTTGAGGCATCCCCACATTTGCTTTGGGGTGTCCTTTGCAGCCGCACTGCCCGGGTTGCTCTACCATTCCTCTCCCTCCTAATCCTAACCCTAAGCATGAGTGTGAGGTCAGGCACGGTCTGAATCGGTGCGAAGGAGACCTGTTCATCTTCTGAATCAGGAAGAGGTGGTGGCAGGGGTGTTGAGGCATCCCCGCATTTGCTTTGGGGTGTCCTTTGCAGCCGCACTGCCCGGGTTGCTCTACCCTTCCTCTGCCTCCTAACCCTAACCCTAACCCTTGCCGTGAGTGTGAGGTCAGGCAGGGCCTGAATCGGTGCGAAGGAGCCCTGTTTGTGTTCTCCAGGTAGAGAGGTGGTGACAGGGGTGTTGAGGCATCCCCGCATTTGCTTTGGGGTGTCCTTTGCAGCCGCACTGCCCGGGTTACTTTACGCTTCCTCTCCCTCCTAACCCTAACCCTAACCCTAAGCGTAACCCTAAGCGTGAGTGTGAGGTCAGGCACGGCCTGAATCGGTGCGAAGGAGCCCTGTTCATCTTCTGAATCAAGAAGAGGTGGTGGCAGGGGTGTTGAGGCATCCCCGCATTTGCTTTGGGGTGTCCTTTGCAGCCGCACTGCCCGGGTTGCTCTACCCTTCCTCTCCCTCCTAACCCTAACCCTAACCCTAACCCGCAGCCTGACACTGATCTCAGGTACGGCCCAAACCAGTGCACACGAGCCCTGTTTGTCTTGTGAATTAGGAAGTGGTGGTGGCAGGAGTGTTGAGGTGTCCCCATATTTCCTTTGGGGTGTCCTTTGCAGCCGCACTGCCCGGGTTGCTCTACCCTTCCTCTCCCTCCTAACCCTAACCCTAACCCTAAGCGTAATCCTAAGCATGAGTGTGAGGTCGGTCACGGCCTGAATCGGTGCGAAGGAGCCCTGTTTGTCTTCTCCAGGAAGAAGTGGTGGTATCAGGGGTGTTGAGGCATCCCCGCATTTGCTTTGGGGTGTCCTTTGCAGCCGCACTGCCCGGGTTGCTCTACCCTTCCTCTCCCTCCTAACCCTAACCCTAACCCTAACCCTTACCCTAACCTTAACCCTAATCCTAACCCTAACCCTAAGCGTGACTGTGAGGTCGGTCACGGCCTGAACCAGGGCACAGGAGACCTGTTCCTGTTCTCCAGGAAGAAGTGGTGGTTGCTGGGGTTTTGAGGCATCCCCGCATTTGCTTTGGGGTGTCCTTTGCAGCCGCACTGCCCGGGTTGCTCTACCCTTCCTCTCCCTCCTAACCCTAACCCTAACCCTAAGCGTGAGTGTGAGGTCAGGCATGGCCTTAATTGGTGCGAAGGAGCCCTGTTTGTGTTCTCCAGGAAGAAGTGGTGGTGGCAGGGGTGTTGAGGCATCCCCGCATTTGCTTTGGGGTGTCCTTTGCATTCGCACTGCCCGGGTTGCTCTACCCTTCCTCTCCCTCCTAACCCTAACCCTAACCCTAACCCTAACCCGCAGCCTGACACTGATCTCTGGTACGGCCCAAACCCGAGCACACGAGCCCTGTTTGTCTTGTGAATTAGGAAGTGGTGCTGGCAGGGGTGTTGAGGCATCCCCGCATTTGCTTTGGGGTGTCCTTTGCAGCCGCACTGCCCGGGTTGCTCTACCCTTCCTCTCCCTCCTAACCCTAACCCTAACCGTAAGCGTTAGTGTGAGATCAGGCGCGGCCTGAATCGGCGCGCACGAGCCCTGTTCATCTTCTGAAGCAAGAAGAGGTGGTGGCAGGGGTGTTGAGGCATCCCCACATTTGCTTTGGGGTGTCCTTTGCAGCCGCACTGCCCGGGTTGCTGTACCCTTCCTCTCCCTCCTAACCCTAACCCTAAGCATGAGTGTGAGGTCAGGCACGGTCTGAATCGGTGCGAAGGAGACCTGTTCATCTTCTGAATCAGGAAGAGGTGGTGGCAGGGGTGTTGAGGCATCCCCGCATTTGCTTTGGGGTGTGCTTTGCAGCCGCACTGCCCGGGTTGCTCTACCCTTCCTCTGCCTCCTAACCCTAACCCTAACCCTTGCCGTGAGTGTGAGGTCAGGCAGGGCCTGAATCGGTGCGAAGGAGCCCTGTTTGTGTTCTCCAGGTAGAGAGGTGGTGACAGGGGTGTTGAGGCATCCCCGCATTTGCTTTGGGGTGTCCTTTGCAGCCGCACTGCCCGGGTTACTTTACGCTTCCTCTCCCTCCTAACCCTAACCCTAACCCTAAGCGTAACCCTAAGCGTGAGTGTGAGGTCAGGCACGGCCTGAATCAGGGCGCATGAGCCCTGTTCATCTTCTGAATCAAGAAGAGGTGGTGGCAGGGGTGTTGAGGCATCCCCGCATTTGCTTTGGGGTGTCCTTTGCAGCCGCACTGCCCGGGTTGCTCTACCCTTCCTCTCCCTCCTAACCCTAACCCTAACCCTAGCCGTGAGTGTGAGGTCAGGCACGGCCTTAATTGGTGCGAAGGAGCCCTGTTTGTGTTCTCCAGGAAGAAGTGGTGGTGGCAGGAGTGTTGAGGCATCCCCGCATTTGCTTTGGGGTGTCCTTTGCAGCCGCACTGCCTGGGTTGCTCTACCTTTCATCTCCCTCCTAACCCTAACACTAACCCTAACCCTAACCCTAACTCTAACCCTAAGCATGAGTGTGAAGTCAGGCACAGCCTGAATCGGGGCACACGAGCCCTGCTCATCTTCTGAATAAAGAAGAGGTGCTGGGAGGAGTGTGGAGGCATCCCCGCATTTGCTTTGGGGTGTCCTTTGCAGCCGCACTGCCCAGGTTGCTCTACCCTTCCTCTCCCTCCTAAACCTAACCCTAACCCTAAGCGTAACCCTAAGCGTGAGTGTGAGGTCAGGCACGGCCTTAATTGGTGCGAAGGAGCCCTGTTTGTGTTCTCCAGGAAGAAGAGGTGGTGGCAGGGGTGTTGAGGCATCCCCGCATTTGCTTTGGGGTGTCCTTTGCAGCCGCACTGCCCGGGTTGCTCTACCCTTCCTCTCCCTCCTAACCCTAACCCTAACCCTAAGCGTAACCCTAAGCGTGAGTGTGAGGTCAGGCACGGCCTGAATCGGGGCGCACGAGCCCTGTTCATCTTCTGAATCAAGAAGAGGTGGTGGCAGGGGTGTTGAGGCATCCCCGCCTTTTCTTTGGGGTGTCCTTTGCAGCCACACTGCCCGGGTTGCTCTACCCTTCCTCTCCCTCCCAAGCCTAACCCTAAGCCTAACCCTAACCCTAGCCGTGAGTGTGAGGTCAGGCACGGCCTGAATCGGAGCGCACGAGCCCTGTTCATCTTCTGAATCAAGAAGAGGTGGTGGCAGGGGTGTTGAGGCATCCCCGCCTTTTCTTTGGGGTGTCCTTTGCAGCCACACTGCCCGGGTTGCTCTACCCTTCCTCTCCCTCCCAAGCCTAACCCTAACCCTAAGCGTAACCCTAAGCGTGAGTTTGAGGTCAGGCACGGCCTGAATCGGTGCGAAGGAGCCCTGTTCATCTTCTGAATCAAGAAGAGGTGGTGGCAGGAGTGTGGAGGCGTCCCCGCATTTGCTTTGGGGTGTCCTTTGCAGCCGCACTGCCCGGGTTGCTCTACCCTTCCTCTCCCTCCTAACCCTAACCCTAACCCTAACCCGCAGCCTGACACTGATCTCAGGTACGGCCCAAACCAGTGCACACGAGCCCTGTTTGTCTTGTGAATTAGGAAGTGGTGGTGGCAGGAGTGTTGAGGTGTCCCCATATTTCCTTTGGGGTGTCCTTTGCAGCCGCACTGCCCGGGTTACTTTACGCTTCCTTTCCCTCCTAACCCTAACCCTAACCCTAGCCGTGAGTGTGAGGTCGGTCACGGCCTGAATCGGTGCAAAGGAGCCCTGTTCCTCTTCTCCAGGAAGAAGTGGTGGTATCAGGGGTGTTGAGGCATCCCCGCATTTGCTTTGGGGTGTCCTTTGCAGCCGCACTGCCCGGGTTGCTCTACCCTTCCTCTCCCTCCTAACCCTAACCCTAACCCTAACCCTAACCCTAACCCTAACCCTAAGCGTAACCCTAAGCGTGAGTGTGAGGTCAGGCACAGCCTGAATCGGGGCACAGAAGCCCTGTTCCTCTTCTCCAGGAAGAAGTGGTGGTGGCAGGAGTGTTGAGGCATCCCCGCATTTGCTTTGGGGTGTCCTTTGCAGCCGCACTGCCCGGGTTGCTCTACCCTTCCTCTCCCTCCTAACCCTAACCCTAACCCTAACCCTAAACCGCAGCCTGACACTGATCTCAGGTACGGCCCAAAGCAGAGCACACGAGCCCTGCTCATCTTCTGAATCAAGAAGAGGTGGTGGCAGGGGTGTTGAGGCATCCCCGCATTTGCTTTGGGGTGTCCTTTGCAGCCACACTGCCCGGGTTGCTCTACCCTTCCTCTCCCTATTAACCCTAACCCTAACCCTAACCCTAACCCTAACCCTAACCCTAACCCTAAGCGTGAGTGTGAGGTCAGGCGCAGCCTGAATCGGGGCGCACGAGCCCTGTTCATCTTCTGAATCAAGAAGAGGTGGTGGCAGGAGTGTTGAGGTGTCCCCGCATTTGCTTTGGGGTGTCCTTTGCAGCCGCACTGCCCGGGTTGCTCTACCCTTCCTCTCCCTCCTAACCCTAACCCTAACCCTAAGCCTAACCCTAACCCTAGCCGTGAGTGTGAGGTCGGTCACGGCCTGAACCGGGGCACAGGAGCCCTGTTCCTCTTCTCCAGGAAGAAGTTGTGGTGGCACGGGTGTTGAGGCATCCCCGCATTTACTTTGGGGTGTCCTTTGCAGCCGCACTGCCCGGGTTGCTCTACCCTTCCTCTCCCTCCTAACCCTAACCCTAACCCTAACCCTAACCCGCAGCCTGACACTGATCTCAGGTACGGCCCAAAGCAGAGCACACGAGCCCTGCTCATCTTCTGAATCCAGAAGCGGTGGTGGCAGGAGTGTGGAGGCATCCCCGCATTTGCTTTGGGGTGTCCTTTGCAGCCGCACTGCCCGGGTTGCTCTACCCTTCCTCTCCCTCCTAACCCTAACCCTAACCCTAGCCGTGAGTGTGAGGTCAGGTACGGCCTTAATTGGTGCGAAGGAGCCCTGTTTGTGTTCTCCAGGAAGAAGTGGTGCTGGCAGGAGTGTTGAGGCATCCCCGCATTTGCTTTGGGGTGTCCTTTGCAGCCGCACTGCCCGGGTTGCTCTACCCTTCCTCTCCCTCCTAACCCTAACCCTAACCCTAAGCGTGAGTGTGAGGTCAGGCACGGCCTGAATCGGTGCGAAGGAGCCCTGTTCCTGTTCTCCAGGAAGAAGTGGTGGTTGCAGGGGTGTTGAGGCATCCCCGCATTTGCTTTGGGGTGTCCTTTGCAGCTGCACTGCCCGGGTTACTTTACGCTTCCTCTCCCTCCTAACCCTAACCCTAACCCTAAGCGTAACCCTAAGCGTGAGTGTGAGGTCAGGCACGGCCTGAATCGGGGCGCACGAGCCCTGTTCATCTTCTGAATCAAGAAGAGGTGGTGGCAGGGGTGTTGAGGCATCCCCGCATTTGCTTTGGGGTGTCCTTTGCAGCCGCACTGCCCGGGTTGCTCTACCCTTCCTCTCCCTCCTAACCCTAACCCTAACCCTAACCCTAACCCTAAGCGTGAGTGTGAGGTCAGGCGCAGCCTGAATTGAGGCGCACGAGCCCTATTCATCTTCTGAAATAGGAAGTGGTGCTGGGAGGAGTGTTGAGGCATCCCCGCATTTGCTTTGGGGTGTCCTTTGCAGCCGCACTGCCCGGGTTGCTCTACCCTTCCTCTCCCTCCTAAGCCTAACCCTAACACTAGCCGTGAGCGTGAGGTCGGTCACGACCTTAATTGGTGCGAAGGAGCCCTGTTTGTGTTCTCCAGGAAGAATTGGTGCTGGCAGGAGTGTTGAGGCATCCCCGCATTTGCATTGGGGTGTCCTTTGCAGCCGCACTGCCTGGGTTGCTCTACCTTTCATCTCCCTCCTAACCCTAACCCTAACCCTAACCCGCAGCCTGACACTGATCTCAGGTACGGCCCAAACCCGAGCACATGAACCGTGTTCGTCTTGTAAATTAGGAAGTGGTGGTGGCAGTGGTGTTGAGGTAGCCCCATATTTCCTTTGGGGTGTCCTTTGCAGCCGCACTGCCCGGGTTGCTCTACCCTTCCTCTCCCTCCTAACCCTAACCCTAACCGTAAGCGTGAGTGTGAGATCAGGCGCGGCCTGAATCGGCGCACACGAGCCCTGTTCATCTTCTGAATCAAGAAGAGGTGGTGGCAGGGGTGTTGAGGCATCCCCACATTTGCTTTGGGGTGTCCTTTGCAGCCGCACTGCCCGGGTTGCTGTACCATTCCTCTCCCTCCTAATCCTAACCCTAACCGTAAGCATGAGTGTGAGGTCAGGCACGGTCTGAATCGGTGCGAAGGAGCCCTGTTCATCTTCTGAATCAGGAAGAGGTGGTGGCAGGGGTGTTGAGGCGTCCCCGCATTTGCTTTGGGGTGTCCTTTGCAGCCGCACTGCCCGGGTTGCTCTACCCTTCCTCTCCCTCCTAAGCCTAACCCTAACCCTAGCCGTGAGTGTGAGGTCAGGCACGGCCTGAATCGGTGCGAAGGAGCCCTGTTTGTGTTCTCCAGGAAGAAAGGTGGTGGCAGGGGTGTTGAGGCATCCCCGCATTTCCTTTGGGGTGTCCTTTGCAGCCGCACTGCCCGGGTTGCTCTACCCTTCCTCTCCCTCCTAACCCTAACCCTAACCCTAACCCTAACCCTAACCCTAACCCTAAGCGTGAGTGTGAGGTCAGGCGCAGCCTTAATCGGGGCGCACGAGCCCTGTTCCTCTTCTCCAGGAAGTAGTTGTGGTGGCACGGGTGTTGAGGCATCCCCGCATTTACTTTGGGGTGTCCTTTGCAGCCGCACTGCTCGGGTTGCTCTACCTTTCATCTCCCTCCTAACCCTAACCCTAACCCTAACCCTAACTCTAACCCTAAGCATGAGTGTGAAGTCAGGCACAGCCTGAATCGGGGCACACGAGCCCTGCTCATCTTCTGAATAAAGAAGAGGTGCTGGGAGGGGTGTGGAGGCATCCCCGCATTTGCTTTGGGGTGTCCTTTGCAGCCGCATTGCCCGGGTTGCTCTACCCTTCCTCTCCCTCCTAACCCTAACCCTAACCCTAGCCGTGAGTGTGAGGTCAGGCACGGCCTTAATTGGTGCGAAGGAGCCCTGTTTGTGTTCTCCAGGAAGAAGAGGTGTTGGCAGGGGTGTTGAGGCATCCCCGCATTTGCTTTGGGGTGTCCTTTGCAGCCGCACTGCCCGGGTTGCTCTACCCTTCCTCTCCCTCCTAACCCTAACCCTAACCCTAAGCGTAACCGTAAGCGTGAGTGTGAGGTCAGGCACGGCCTGAATCGGGGCGCACGAGCCCTGTTCATCTTCTGAATCAAGAAGAGGTGGTGGCAGGGGTGTTGAGGCGTCCCCGCCTTTTCTTTGGGGTGTCCTTTGCAGCCGCACTGCCCGGGTTGCTCTACCCTTCCTCTCCCTCCTAACCCTAACCCTAACCCTAACCCTAACCCTAAGCATGAGTGTGAGGTCAGGCACGGCCTGAATCGGGGCGCACGAGCCCTGTTCATCTTCTGAATCAAGAAGAGGTGGTGGCAGGGGTGTTGAGGCATCCCCGCCTTTTCTTTGGGGTGTCCTTTGCAGCCGCACTGCCCGGGTTGCTCTACCCTTCCTCTCCCTCCTAACCCTAACCCTAACCCTAACCCGCAGCCTGACACTGATCTCAGGTACGGCCCAAACCAGTGCACACGAGCCCTGTTTGTCTTGTGAATTAGGAAGTGGTGGTGGCAGGAGTGTTGAGGTGTCCCCATATTTCCTTTGGGGTGTCCTTTGCAGCCGCACTGCCCGGGTTACTTTACGCTTCCTTTCCCTCCTAACCCTAACCCTAACCCTAGCCGTGAGTGTGAGGTCGGTCACGGCCTGAATCGGTGCAAAGGAGCCCTGTTCCTCTTCTCCAGGAAGAAGTGGTGGTATCAGGGGTGTTGAGGCATCCCCGCATTTGCTTTGGGGTGTCCTTTGCAGCCGCACTGCCCGGGTTGCTCTACCCTTCCTCTCCCTCCTAACCGTAACCCTAACCCTAACCCTAACCCTAACCCTAACCCTAAGCGTAACCCTAAGCGTGAGTGTGAGGTCAGGCACAGCCTGAATCGGGGCACAGAAGCCCTGTTCCTCTTCTCCAGGAAGAAGTGGTGGTGGCAGGAGTGTTGAGGCATCCCCGCATTTGCTTTGGGGTGTCCTTTGCAGCCGCACTGCCCGGGCTGCTCTACCCTTCCTCTCCCTCCTAACCCTAACCCTAACCCTAAGCGAGAGTGTGAGGTCAGGCACGGCCTGAATCGGTGCGAAGGAGCCCTGTTCATCTTTTGAATCAGGAAGAGGTGGTGGCAGGAGTGTTGAGGCGTCCCCGCATTTGCTTTGGGGTGTCCTTTGCAGCCGCACTGCCCGGGTTGCTCTACCCTTCCTCTCCCTCCTAACCCTAACCCTAACCCTAACCCTAAGCGTGAGTGTGAGGTCAGGCGCAGCCTGAATCGGGGCGGACGAGCCCTATTAATCTTCTGAAATAGGAAGTGGTGCTGGGAGGAGTGTTGAGGCATCCCCGCATTTGCTTTGGGGTGTCCTTTGCAGCCGCACTGCCCGGGTTGCTCTACCCTTCCTCTCCCTCCTAACCCTAACCCTAACCCTAGCCGTGAGTGTGAGGTCAGGCACGGCCTTAATTGGTGCGAAGGAGCCCTGTTTGTGTTCTCCAGGAAGAAGTGTTGCTGGCAGGAGTGTTGAGGCATCCCCGCATTTGCTTTGGGGTGTCCTTTGCAGCCGCACTGCCCGGGTTGCTCTACCCTTCCTCTCCCTCCTAACCCTAACCCTAACGCTAAGCGTAACCCTAAGCATGAGTGTGAGGTCAGGCACGGCCTTAATTGGTGCGAAGGAGCCCTGTTTGTGTTCTCCAGGAAGAAGAGGTGGTGGCAGGGGTGTTGAGGCATCCCCGCATTTGCTTTGGGGTGTCCTTTGCAGCCGCACTGCCCGGGTTGCTCTACCCTTCCTCTCCCTCCTAACCCTAACCCTAACCCTAAGCCTAACCCTAACCCTAACCCTAGCCGTGAGTGTGAGGTCGGTCACGGCCTGAACCAGGGCACAGGACCCCTGTTCCTCTTCTCCAGGAAGAAGTGGTGCTGGCAGGGGTGTTGAGGTAGCCCCATATTTCCTTTGGGGTGTCCTTTGCAGCCGCACTGCCCGGGTTGCTCTACCCTTCCTCTCCCTCCTAACCCTAACCCTAACCCTAAGCCTAACCCTAACCCTAGCCGTGAGTGTGAGGTCAGTCACGGCCTGAACCAGGGCACAGGACCCCTGTTCCTCTTCTCCAGGAAGAAGTGGTGCTGGCAGGGGTGTTGAGGCATCCCCGCATTTGCATTGGGGTGTCCTTTGCAGCCGCACTGCCTGGGTTGCTCTACCTTTCATCTCCCTCCTAACCCTAACACTAACCCTAACCCTAACTCTAACCCTAAGCATGAGTGTGAGGTCAGGCACAGCCTGAATCGGGGCGCACGAGCCCTGCTCATCTTCTGAATAAAGAAGAGGTGCTGGGAGGAGTGTGGAGGCATCCCCGCATTTGCTTTGGGGTGTCCTTTGCAGCCGCACTGCCCGGGTTGCTCTACCCTTCCTCTCCCTCCTAAGCCTAACCCTAACCCTAGCCGTGAGTGTGAGGTCAGGCACGGCCTTAATTGGTGCGAAGGAGCCCTGTTTGTGTTCTCCAGGAAGAAGAGGTGGTGGCAGGGGTGTTGAGGCATCCCCGCATTTGCTTTGGGGTGTCCTTTGCAGCCGCACTGCCCGGGTTGCTCTACCCTTCCTCTCCCTCCTAACCCTAACCCTAACCCTAAGCCTAACCCTAACCCTAACCCTAGCCGTGAGTGTGAGGTCGGTCACGGCCTGAACCAGGGCACAGGACCCCTGTTCCTCTTCTCCAGGAAGAAGTGGTGCTGGCAGGGGTGTTGAGGTAGCCCCATATTTCCTTTGGGGTGTCCTTTGCAGCCGCACTGCCCGGGTTGCTCTACCCTTCCTCTCCCTCCTAACCCTAACCCTAACCCTAAGCCTAACCCTAACCCTAGCCGTGAGTGTGAGGTCAGTCACGGCCTGAACCAGGGCACAGGACCCCTGTTCCTCTTCTCCAGGAAGAAGTGGTGCTGGCAGGGGTGTTGAGGCATCCCCGCATTTGCATTGGGGTGTCCTTTGCAGCCGCACTGCCTGGGTTGCTCTACCTTTCATCTCCCTCCTAACCCTAACACTAACCCTAACCCTAACTCTAACCCTAAGCATGAGTGTGAGGTCAGGCACAGCCTGAATCGGGGCGCACGAGCCCTGCTCATCTTCTGAATAAAGAAGAGGTGCTGGGAGGAGTGTGGAGGCATCCCCGCATTTGCTTTGGGGTGTCCTTTGCAGCCGCACTGCCCGGGTTGCTCTACCCTTCCTCTCCCTCCTAAGCCTAACCCTAACCCTAGCCGTGAGTGTGAGGTCAGGCACGGCCTTAATTGGTGCGAAGGAGCCCTGTTTGTGTTCTCCAGGAAGAAGTGGTGCTGGCAGGAGTGTTGAGGCATCCCCGCATTTGCTTTGGGGTGTCCTTTGCAGCCGCACTGCCCGGGTTGCTCTACCCTTCCTCTCCCTCCTAACCCTAACCCTAACCCTAAGCGTAACCGTAAGCGGGAGTGTGAGGTCAGGCACAACCTGAATTGGGGCTCACGAGCCCTGTTCATCTTCTGAATCAAGAAGAGGTGGTGGCAGGAGTGTTGAGGCGTCCCCGCATTTGCTTTGGGGTGTCCTTTGCAGCCGCACTGCCCGGGTTGCTCTACCCTTCCTCTCCCTCCTAACCCTAACCCTAACCGTAACCCGCAGCCTGACACTGATCTCAGGTACGGCCCAAACCAGTGCACACGAGCCCTGTTTGTCTTGTGAATTAGGAAGTGGTGGTGGCAGGAGTGTTGAGGTGTCCCCATATTTCCTTTGGGGTGTCCTTTGCAGCCGCACTGCCCGGGTTACTTTACGCTTCCTTTCCCTCCTAACCCTAACCCTAACCCTAGCCGTGAGTGTGAGGTCGGTCACGGCCTGAATCGGTGCAAAGGAGCCCTGTTCCTCTTCTCCAGGAAGAAGTGGTGGTATCAGGGGTGTTGAGGCATCCCCGCATTTGCTTTGGGGTGTCCTTTGCAGCCGCACTGCCCGGGTTGCTCTACCCTTCCTCTCCCTCCTAACCCTAACCCTAACCCTAACCCTAACCCTAAGCGTAACCCTAAGCGTGAGTGTGAGGTCAGGCACAGCCTGAATCGGGGCACAGAAGCCCTGTTCCTCTTCTCCAGGAAGAAGTGGTGGTGGCAGGAGTGTTGAGGCATCCCCGCATTTGCTTTGGGGTGTCCTTTGCAGCCGCACTGCCCGGGCTGCTCTACCCTTCCTCTCCCTCCTAACCCTAACCCTAACCCTAAGCGAGAGTGTGAGGTCAGGCACGGCCTGAATCGGTGCGAAGGAGCCCTGTTCATCTTTTGAATCAGGGAGAGGTGGTGGCAGGAGTGTTGAGGCGTCCCCGCATTTGCTTTGGGGTGTCCTTTGCAGCCGCACTGCCCGGGTTGCTCTACCCTTCCTCTCCCTCCTAACCCTAACCCTAACCCTAACCCTAACCCTAAGCGTGAGTGTGAGGTCAGGCGCAGCCTGAATCGGGGCGGACGAGCCCTATTCATCTTCTGAAATAGGAAGTGGTGCTGGGAGGAGTGTTGAGGCATCCCCGCATTTGCTTTGGGGTGTCCTTTGCAGCCGCACTGCCCGGGTTGCTCTACCCTTCCTCTCCCTCCTAACCCTAACCCTAACCCTAGCCGTGAGCATGAGGTCAGGCACGGCCTTAATTGGTGCGAAGGAGCCCTGTTTGTGTTCTCCAGGAAGAAGTGGTGGTGGCAGGAGTGTTGAGGCATCCCCGCATTTGCTTTGGGGTGTCCTTTGCAGCCGCACTGCCCGGGTTGCTCTACCCTTCCTCTCCCTCCTAACCCTAACCCTAACCCTAACCCTAACCCTAACCCTAACCCTAGCCGTGAGTGTGAGGTCGGTCACGGCCTGAACCAGGGCACAGGACCCCTGTTCCTCTTCTCCAGGAAGAAGTGGTGCTGGCAGGGGTGTTGAGGCATCCCCGCATTTGCATTGGGGTGTCCTTTGCAGCCGCACTGCCTGGGTTGCTCTACCTTTCATCTCCCTCCTAACCCTAACCCTAACCCTAACCCTAACTCTAACCCTAAGCATGAGTGTGAAGTCAGGCACAGCCTGAATCGGGGCACACGAGCCCTGCTCATCTTCTGAATAAAGAAGAGGTGCTGGGAGGAGTGTGGAGGCATCCCCGCATTTGCTTTGGGGTGTCCTTTGCAGCCGCACTGCCCAGGTTGCTCTACCCTTCCTCTCCCTCCTAAACCTAACCCTAACCCTAAGCGTAACCCTAAGCGTGAGTGTGAGGTCAGGCACGGCCTGAATCGGTGCGAAGGAGCCCTGTTTGTGTTCTCCAGGAAGAAGAGGTGGTGGCAGGGGTGTTGAGGCATCCCCGCATTTGCTTTGGGGTGTCCTTTGCAGCCGCACTGCCCGGGTTGCTCTACCCTTCCTCTCCCTCCTAACCCTAACCCTAACCCTAAGCGTAACCCTAAGCGTGAGTGTGAGGTCAGGCACGGCCTGAATCGGGGCGCACGAGCCCTGTTCATCTTCTGAATCAAGAAGAGGTGGTGGCAGGGGTGTTGAGGCATCCCCGCCTTTTCTTTGGGGTGTCCTTTGCAGCCACACTGCCCGGGTTGCTCTACCCTTCCTCTCCCTCCCAAGCCTAACCCTAACCCTAAGCGTAACCCTAAGCGTGAGTTTGAGGTCAGGCACGGCCTGAATCGGTGCGAAGGAGCCCTGTTCATCTTCTGAATCAAGAAGAGGTGGTGGCAGGAGTGTGGAGGCGTCCCCGCATTTGCTTTGGGGTGTCCTTTGCAGCCGCACTGCCCGGGTTGCTCTACCCTTCCTCTCCCTCCTAACCCTAACCCTAACCCTAACCCGCAGCCTGACACTGATCTCAGGTACGGCCCAAACCAGTGCACACGAGCCCTGTTTGTCTTGTGAATTAGGAAGTGGTGGTGGCAGGAGTGTTGAGGTGTCCCCATATTTCCTTTGGGGTGTCCTTTGCAGCCGCACTGCCCGGGTTACTTTACGCTTCCTTTCCCTCCTAACCCTAACCCTAACCCTAGCCGTGAGTGTGAGGTCGGTCACGGCCTGAATCGGTGCAAAGGAGCCCTGTTCCTCTTCTCCAGGAAGAAGTGGTGGTATCAGGGGTGTTGAGGCATCCCCGCATTTGCTTTGGGGTGTCCTTTGCAGCCGCACTGCCCGGGTTGCTCTACCCTTCCTCTCCCTCCTAACCCTAACCCTAACCCTAACCCTAACCCTAACCCTAACCCTAACCCTAACCCTAACCCTAACGCTAAGCGTAACCCTAATCGTGAGTGTGAGGTCAGGCACAGCCTGAATCGGGGCACAGAAGCCCTGTTCCTCTTCTCCAGGAAGAAGTGGTGGTGGCAGGAGTGTTGAGGCATCCCCGCATTTGCTTTGGGGTGTCCTTTGCAGCCGCACTGCCCGGGCTGCTCTACCCTTCCTCTCCCTCCTAACCCTAACCCTAACCCTAAGCGAGAGTGTGAGGTCAGGCACGGCCTGAATCGGTGCGAAGGAGCCCTGTTCATCTTTTGAATCAGGAAGAGGTGGTGGCAGGAGTGTTGAGGCATCCGCGCATTTGCTTTGGGGTGTCCTTTGCAGCCGCACTGCCCGGGTTGCTCTACCCTTCCTCTCCCTCCTAACCCTAACCCTAACCCTAACCCTAACCCTAAGCGTGAGTGTGAGGTCAGGCGCAGCCTGAATCGGGGCGGACGAGCCCTATTCATCTTCTGAAATAGGAAGTGGTGCTGGGAGGAGTGTTGAGGCATCCCCGCATTTGCTTTGGGGTGTCCTTTGCAGCCGCACTGCCCGGGTTGCTCTACCCTTCCTCTCCCTCCTAACCCTAACCCTAACCCTAGCCGTGAGTGTGAGGTCAGGCACGGCCTTAATTGGTGCGAAGGAGCCCTGTTTGTGTTCTCCAGGAAGAAGTGTTGCTGGCAGGAGTGTTGAGGCATCCCCGCATTTGCTTTGGGGTGTCCTTTGCAGCCGCACTGCCCGGGTTGCTCTACCCTTCCTCTCCCTCCTAACCCTAACCCTAACCCTAACCCTAAGCCTAACCCTAACCCTAGCCGTGAGTGTGAGGTCGGTCACGGCCTGAACCAGGGCACAGGACCCCTGTTCGTCTTCTCCAGGAAGAAGTGGTGCTGGCAGGGGTGTTGAGGCATCCCCGCATTTGCATTGGGGTGTCCTTTGCAGCCGCACTGCCTGGGTTGCTCTACCTTTCATCTCCCTCCTAACCCTAACCCTAACCCTAACCCTAACTCAAACCCTAAGCATGAGTGTGAGGTCAGGCACAGCCTGAATCGGGGCACACGAGCCCTGCTCATCTTCTGAATAAAGAAGAGGTGCTGGGAGGAGTGTGGAGGCATCCCCGCATTTGCTTTGGGGTGTGCTTTGCAGCCGCACTGCCCGGGTTGCTCTACCCTTCCTCTCCCTCCTAACCCTAACCCTAACGCTAAGCGTAACCCTAAGCGTGAGTGTGAGGTCAGGCACGGCCTTAATTGGTGCGAAGGAGCCCTGTTTGTGTTCTCCAGGAAGAAGAGGTGGTGGCAGGGGTGTTGAGGCATCCCCGCATTTGCTTTGGGGTGTCCTTTGCAGCCGCACTGCCCGGGTTGCTCTACCCTTCCTCTCCCTCCTAACCCTAACCCTAACCCTAAGCCTAACCCTAACCCTAACCCTAGCCGTGAGTGTGAGGTCGGTCACGGCCTGAACCAGGGCACAGGACCCCTGTTCCTCTTCTCCAGGAAGAAGTGGTGCTGGCAGGGGTGTTGAGGTAGCCCCATATTTGCTTTGGGGTGTCCTTTGCAGCCGCACTGCCCGGGTTGCTCTACCCTTCCTCTCCCTCCTAACCCTAACCCTAACCCTAAGCCTAACCCTAACCCTAGCCGTGAGTGTGAGGTCAGTCACGGCCTGAACCAGGGCACAGGACCCCTGTTCCTCTTCTCCAGGAAGAAGTGGTGATGGCAGGGGTGTTGAGGCATCCCCGCATTTGCATTGGGGTGTCCTTTGCAGCCGCACTGCCTGGGTTGCTCTACCTTTCATCTCCCTCCTAACCCTAACACTAACCCTAACCCTAACTCTAACCCTAAGCATGAGTGTGAGGTCAGGCACAGCCTGAATCGGGGCGCACGAGCCCTGCTCATCTTCTGAATAAAGAAGAGGTGCTGGGAGGAGTGTGGAGGCATCCCCGCATTTGCTTTGGGGTGTCCTTTGCAGCCGCACTGCCCGGGTTGCTCTACCCTTCCTCTCCCTCCTAAGCCTAACCCTAACCCTAGCCGTGAGTGTGAGGTCAGGCACGGCCTTAATTGGTGCGAAGGAGCCCTGTTTGTGTTCTCCAGGAAGAAGAGGTGGTGGCAGGGGTGTTGAGGCATCCCCGCATTTGCTTTGGGGTGTCCTTTGCAGCCGCACTGCCCGGGTTGCTCTACCCTTCCTCTCCCTCCTAACCCTAACCCTAACCCTAAGCGTAACCGTAAGCGGGAGTGTGAGGTCAGGCACAACCTGAATTGGGGCGCACGAGCCCTGTTCATCTTCTGAATCAAGAAGAGGTGGTGGCAGGAGTGTTGAGGCGTCCCCGCATTTGCTTTGGGGTGTCCTTTGCAGCCGCACTGCCCGGGTTGCTCTACCCTTCCTCTCCCTCCTAACCCTAACCCTAACCCTAACCCGCAGCCTGACACTGATCTCAGGTACGGCCCAAACCAGTGCACACGAGCCCTGTTTGTCTTGTGAATTAGGAAGTGGTGGTGGCAGGAGTGTTGAGGTAGCCCCATATTTCCTTTGGGGTGTCCTTTGCAGCCGCACTGCCCGGGTTACTTTACGCTTCCTTTCCCTCCTAACCCTAACCCTAACCCTAGCCGTGAGTGTGAGGTCGGTCACGGCCTGAATCGGTGCAAAGGAGCCCTGTTCCTCTTCTCCAGGAAGAAGTGGTGGTATCAGGGGTGTTGAGGCATCCCCGCATTTGCTTTGGGGTGTCCTTTGCAGCCGCACTGCCCGGGTTGCTCTACCCTTCCTCTCCCTCCTAACCCTAACCCTAACCCTAACCCTAACCCTAACCCTAAGCGTAACCCTAAGCGTGAGTGTGAGGTCAGGCACAGCCTGAATCGGGGCACAGAAGCCCTGTTCCTCTTCTCCAGGAAGAAGTGGTGGTGGCAGGAGTGTTGAGGCATCCCCGCATTTGCTTTGGGGTGTCCTTTGCAGCCGCACTGCCCGGGCTGCTCTACCCTTCCTCTCCCTCCTAACCCTAACCCTAACCGTAAGCGAGAGTGTGAGGTCAGGCACGGCCTGAATCGGTGCGAAGGAGCCCTGTTCATCTTTTGAATCAGGGAGAGGTGGTGGCAGGAGTGTTGAGGCGTCCCCGCATTTGCTTTGGGGTGTCCTTTGCAGCCGCACTGCCCGGGTTGCTCTACCCTTCCTCTCCCTCCTAACCCTAACCCTAACCCTAACCCTAACCCTAAGCGTGAGTGTGAGGTCAGGCGCAGCCTGAATCGGGGCGGACGAGCCCTATTCATCTTCTGAAATAGGAAGTGGTGCTGGGAGGAGTGTTGAGGCATCCCCGCATTTGCTTTGGGGTGTCCTTTGCAGCCGCACTGCCCGGGTTGCTCTACCCTTCCTCTCCCTCCTAACCCTAACCCTAACCCTAGCCGTGAGCGTGAGGTCAGGCACGGCCTTAATTGGTGCGAAGGAGCCCTGTTTGTGTTCTCCAGGAAGAAGTGGTGGTGGCAGGAGTGTTGAGGCATCCCCGCATTTGCTTTGGGGTGTCCTTTGCAGCCGCACTGCCCGGGTTGCTCTACCCTTCCTCTCCCTCCTAACCCTAACCCTAACCCTAACCCTAACCCTAACCCTAACCCTAGCCGTGAGTGTGAGGTCGGTCACGGCCTGAACCAGGGCACAGGACCCCTGTTCCTCTTCTCCAGGAAGAAGTGGTGCTGGCAGGGGTGTTGAGGCATCCCCGCATTTGCATTGGGGTGTCCTTTGCAGCCGCACTGCCTGGGTTGCTCTACCTTTCATCTCCCTCCTAACCCTAACCCTAACCCTAACCCTAACCCTAACTCTAACCCTAAGCATGAGTGTGAAATCAGGCACGGCCTGAATCGGGGCACACGAGCCCTGCTCATCTTCTGAATAAAGAAGAGGTGCTGGGAGGAGTGTGGAGGCATCCCCGCATTTGCTTTGGGGTGTCCTTTGCAGCCGCACTGCCCAGGTTGCTCTACCCTTCCTCTCCCTCCTAAACCTAACCCTAACCCTAAGCGTAACCCTAAGCGTGAGTGTGAGGTCAGGCACGGCCTTAATTGGTGCGAAGGAGCCCTGTTTGTGTTCTCCAGGAAGAAGAGGTGGTGGCAGGGGTGTTGAGGCATCCCCGCATTTGCTTTGGGGTGTCCTTTGCAGCCGCACTGCCCGGGTTGCTCTACCCTTCCTCTCCCTCCTAACCCTAACCCTAACCCTAAGCGTAACCCTAAGCGTGAGTGTGAGGTCAGGCACGGCCTGAATCGGGGCGCACGAGCCCTGTTCATCTTCTGAATCAAGAAGAGGTGGTGGCAGGGGTGTTGAGGCATCCCCGCCTTTTCTTTGGGGTGTCCTTTGCAGCCACACTGCCCGGGTTGCTCTACCCTTCCTCTCCCTCCCAAGCCTAACCCTAACCCTAAGCGTAACCCTAAGCGTGAGTTTGAGGTCAGGCACGGCCTGAATCGGTGCGAAGGAGCCCTGTTCATCTTCTGAATCAAGAAGAGGTGGTGGCAGGAGTGTGGAGGCGTCCCCGCATTTGCTTTGGGGTGTCCTTTGCAGCCGCACTGCCCGGGTTGCTCTACCCTTCCTCTCCCTCATAACCCTAACCCTAACCCTAACCCGCAGCCTGACACTGATCTCAGGTACGGCCCAAACCAGTGCACACGAGCCCTGTTTGTCTTGTGAATTAGGAAGTGGTGGTGGCAGGAGTGTTGAGGTGTCCCCATATTTCCTTTGGGGTGTCCTTTGCAGCCGCACTGCCCGGGTTACTTTACGCTTCCTCTCCCTCCTAACCCTAACCCTAACCCTAGCCGTGAGTGTGAGGTCGGTCACGGCCTGAATAGGTGCAAAGGAGCCCTGTTTGTCTTCTCCAGGAAGAAGTGGTGGTATCAGGGGTGTTGAGGCATCCCCGCATTTGCTTTGGGGTGTCCTTTGCAGCCGCACTGCCCGGGTTGCTCTACCCTTCCTCTCCCTCCTAACCCTAACCCTAACCCTAACCCTAACCCTAACGCTAAGCGTAACCCTAATCGTGAGTGTGAGGTCAGGCACAGCCTGAATCGGGGCACAGAAGCCCTGTTCCTCTTCTCCAGGAAGAAGTGGTGGTGGCAGGAGTGTTGAGGCATCCCCGCATTTGCTTTGGGGTGTCCTTTGCAGCCGCACTGCCCGGGCTGCTCTACCCTTCCTCTCCCTCCTAACCCTAACCCTAACCCTAGCCGTGAGTGTGAGGTCAGGCACGGCCTGAATCGGTGCGAAGGAGCCCTGTTCATCTTTTGAATCAGGAAGAGGTGGTGGCAGGAGTATTGAGGCGTCCCCGCATTTGCTTTGGGGTGTCCTTTTCAGCCGCACTGTCCGGGTTACTTTACGCTTCCTCTCCCTCCTAACCCTAACCCTAACCCTAAGCGTAACCGTAAGCGTGAGTGTGAGGTCAGGCACGGCCTGAATTGGGGCGGACGAGCCCTATTCATCTTCTGAAATAGGAAGTAGTGCTGGGAGGAGTGTTGAGGCAAACTCGCATTTGCTTTGGGGTGTCCTTTGCAGCCGCACTGCCCGGGTTGCTCTACCCTTCCTCTCCCTCCTAACCCTAACCCTAACCCTAACCCTAAGCGTGAGTGTGAGGTCAGGCGCAGCCTGAATCGGGACGCACGAGCCCTGTTCATCTTCTGAATCAAGAAGAGGTGGTGGCAGGGGTGTTGAGGCATCCCCGCATTTGCTTTGGGATGTCCTTTGCAGCCGCACTGCCCGGGTTGCTCTACCCTTCCTCTCCCTCCTAACCCTAACCCTAACCCTAACCCGCCGCCTGACACTGATCTCAGGTACGGCCCAAACCCGAGCACACGAGCCCTGTTTGTCTTATGAATTAGGAAGTGGTGGTGGCAGGGGTGTTGAGGTAGCCCCATATTTCCTTTGGGGTGTCCTTTGCAGCCGCACTGCCCGGGTTGCTCTACCCTTCCTCTCCCTCCTAACCCTAAGCGTAACCCTAAGCGTGAGTGTGAGGTCAGGCACAGCCTGAATCGGGGCGCACGAGCCCTGTTCATCTTCTGAATCAAGAAGAGGTGTTGGCAGGGGTGTTGAGGCATCCCCGCATTTGCTTTGGGGTGTGCTTTGGAGCCGCACTGCCCGGGTTGCTCTACCCTTCCTCTCCCTCCTAACCCTAACCCTAACCCTAAGCGTGAGTGTGAGGTCAGGCACGGCCTGAATCGATGCGAAGGAGCCCTGTTTGTGTTCTCCAGGAAGAAGTGGTTTTTGCAGGAGTGTTGAGGCATCCCCGCATTTGCTTTGGGGTGTCCTTTGCAGCCGCACTGCCCGGGTTGCTCTACCCTTCCTCTCCCTCCTAACCCTAACCCTAACCCTAACCCTAACCCTAACCCTAAGCATGAGTGTGAGGTCAGGCACGGCCTGAATCGGGGCGCACGAGCCCTGTTCATCTTCTGAATCAAGAAGAGGTGGTTGCAGGGGTGTTGAGGCATCCCCGCATTTGCTTTGGGGTGTCCTTTGCAGCTGCATTGCCCGGGTTGCTCTACCCTTCCTCTCCCTCCTAACCCTAACCCTAACCCTAACCCTAAGCCTAACCCTAACACAAAGCGTGAGTGTGAGGTCAGTCACGGCCTGAATCGGTGCGAAGGAGCCCTGTTCCTCTTCTGCAGAAAGAAGTGGTGCTGGGAGGAGTGTGGAGGCATCCCCGCATTTGCTTTGGGGTGTCCTTTGCAGCCGCACTGCCCGGGTTGCTCTACCCTTCCTCTCCCTCATAACCCTAACCCTAACCCTAACCCTAACCCGCAACCTGACACTGATCTCAGGTACGGCCCAAACCAGAGCACACGAGCCCTGTTTGTCTTGTGAATTAGGAAGTGGTGGTGGCAGGTGTGTTGAGGTAGCCCCATATTTCCTTTGGCGTGTCCTTTGCAGCCGCACTGCCCGGGTTGCTCTACCCTTCCTCTCCCTCCTAACCCTAACCCTAACCGTAAGCGTGAGTGTGAGGTCAGGCGCGGCCTGAATCGGGGCGCACGAGCCCTGTTCATCGTCTGAATCAAGAAGAGGTGTTGGCAGGGGTGTTGAGGCATCCCCGCATTTACTTTGCGGTGTCCTTTGCAGCCGCACTGCCCGGGTTGCTCTACCCTTCCTCTCCCTCCTAACCCTAACCCTAACCCTAACCCTAACCCTAAGCGTAATCCTAAGCATGAGTGTGAGGTCGGTCACGGCCTGAATCGGTGCGAAGGAGCCCTGTTTGTCTTCTCCAGGAAGAAGTGGTGGTATCAGGGGTGTTGAGGCATCCCCGCATTTGCTTTGGGGTGTCCTTTGCAGCCGCACTGCCCGGGTTGCTCTACCCTTCCTCTCCCTCCTAACCCTAACCCTAACCCTAACCCTTACCCTAACCTTAACCCTAATCCTAACCCTAACCCTAAGCGTTACTGTGAGGTCGGTCACGGCCTGAACCAGGGCACAGGAGACCTGTTCCTGTTCTCCAGGAAGAAGTGGTGGTTGCTGGGGTTTTGAGGCATCCCCGCATTTGCTTTGGGGTGTCCTTTGCAGCCGCACTGCCCGGGTTGCTCTACCCTTCCTCTCCCTCCTAACCCTAACCCTAACCCTAAGCGTGAGTGTGAGGTCAGGCACGGCCTTAATTGGTGCGAAGGAGCCCTGTTCCTGTTCTCCAGGAAGAAGTGGTGGTGGCAGGGGTGTTGAGGCATCCCCGCATTTGCTTTGGGGTGTCCTTTGCATTCGCACTGCCCGGGTTGCTCTACCCTTCCTCTCCCTCCTAACCCTAACCCTAACCCTAACCCTAACCCGCAGCCTGACACTGATCTCTGGTACGGCCCAAACCCGAGCACACGAGCCCTGTTTGTCTTGTGAATTAGGAAGTGGTGCTGGCAGGGGTGTTGAGGCATCCCCGCATTTGCATTGGGGTGTCCTTTGCAGCCGCACTGCCCGGGTTGCTCTACCCTTCCTCTCCCTCCTAACCCTAACCCTAACCGTAAGCGTTAGTGTGAGATCAGGCGCGGCCTGAATCGGCGCGCACGAGCCCTGTTCATCTTCTGAAGCAAGAAGAGGTGGTGGCAGGGGTGTTGAGGCATCCCCACATTTGCTTTGGGGTGTCCTTTGCAGCCGCACTGCCCGGGTTGCTGTACCCTTCCTCTCCCTCCTAATCCTAACCCTAAGCATGAGTGTGAGGTCAGGCACGGTCTGAATCGGTGCGAAGGAGACCTGTTCATCTTCTGAATCAGAAAGAGTTGGTGGCAGGGGTGTTGAGGCATCCCCGCATTTGCTTTGGGGTGTGCTTTGCAGCCGCACTGCCCGGGTTGCTCTACCCTTCCTCTGCCTCCTAACCCTAACCCTAACCCTTGCCGTGAGTGTGAGGTCAGGCAGGGCCTGAATCGGTGCGAAGGAGCCCTGTTTGTGTTCTCCAGGTAGAGAGGTGGTGACAGGGGTGTTGAGGCATCCCCGCATTTGCTTTGGGGTGTCCTTTGCAGCCGCACTGCCCGGGTTACTTTACGCTTCCTCTCCCTCCTAACCCTAACCCTAACCCTAAGCGTAACCCTAAGCGTGAGTGTGAGGTCAGGCACGGCCTGAATTGGAGCGGAGAAGCCCTATTCATCTTCTGAAATAGGAAGTGGTGGTGGCAGGGGTGTTGAGGCATCCCCGCATTTGCTTTGGGGTGTCCTTTGCAGCCGCACTGCCCGGGTTGCTCTACCCTTCCTCTCCCTCCTAACCCTAACCCTAACCCTAACCCGCAGCCTGACACTGATCTCAGGTACGGCCCAAACCAGTGCACACGAGCCCTGTTTGTCTTGTGAATTAGGAAGTGGTGGTGGCAGGAGTGTTGAGGTGTCCCCATATTTCCTTTGGGGTGTCCTTTGCAGCCGCACTGCCCGGGTTGCTCTACCCTTCCTCTCCCTCCTAACCCTAACCCTAACCCTAAGCGTGAGTGTGAGGTCAGGCGCGGCCTGAATCGGGGCGCACGAGCCCTGTTCATCGTCTGAATCAAGAAGAGGTGTTGGCAGGGGTGTTGAGGCATCCCCGCATTTACTTTGCGGTGTCCTTTGCAGCCGCACTGCCCGGGTTGCTCTACCCTTCCTCTCCCTCCTAACCCTAACCCTAACCCTAACCCTAAGCGTAATCCTAAGCATGAGTGTGAGGTCGGTCACGGCCTGAATCGGTGCGAAGGAGCCCTGTTTGTCTTCTCCAGGAAGAAGTGGTGGTATCAGGGGTGTTGAGGCATCCCCGCATTTGCTTTGGGGTGTCCTTTGCAGCCGCACTGCCCGGGTTGCTCTACCCTTCCTCTCCCTCCTAACCCTAACCCTAACCCTAACCCTAAGCGTAACCCTAAGCGTGAGTGTGAGGTCAGGCACGGCCTGAATCGGTGCGAAGGAGCCCTGTTGGTCTTCTTCAGGAAGAAGTGGTGGTATCAGGGGTGTTGAGGCATCCCCGCATTTGCTTTGGGGTGTCCTTTGCAGCCGCACTGCCCGGGTTGCTCTACCCTTCCTCTCCCTCCTAACCCTAACCCTAACCCTAAGCGTGAGTGTGAGGTCAGGCACGGCCTTAATTGGTGCGAAGGAGCCCTGTCTGTGTTCTCCAGGAAGAAGTGGTGGTGGCAGGGGTGTTGAGGCATCCCCGCATTTGCTTTGGGGTGTCCTTTGCATTCGCACTGCCCGGGTTGCTCTACCCTTCCTCTCCCTCCTAACCGTAACCCTAACCCTAACCCTAACCCGCAGCCTGACACTGATCTCTGGTACGGCCCAAACCCGAGCACACGAGCCCTGTTTGTCTTGTGAATTAGGAAGTGGTGCTGGCAGGGGTGTTGAGGCATCCCCGCATTTGCTTTGGGGTGTCCTTTGCAGCCGCACTGCCCGGGTTGCTCTACCCTTCCTCTCCCTCCTAACCCTAACCCTAACCGTAAGCGTTAGTGTGAGATCAGGCGCGGCCTGAATCGGCGCGCACGAGCCCTGTTCATCTTCTGAAGCAAGAAGAGGTGGTGGCAGGGGTGTTGAGGCATCCCCACATTTGCTTTGGGGTGTCCTTTGCAGCCGCACTGCCCGGGTTGCTGTACCCTTCCTCTCCCTCCTAATCCTAACCCTAAGCATGAGTGTGAGGTCAGGCACGGTCTGAATCGGTGCGAAGGAGACCTGTTCATCTTCTGAATCAGGAAGAGGTGGTGGCAGGGGTGTTGAGGCATCCCCGCATTTGCTTTGGGGTGTGCTTTGCAGCCGCACTGCCCGGGTTGCTCTACCCTTCCTCTGCCTCCTAACCCTAACCCTAACCCTTGCCGTGAGTGTGAGGTCAGGCAGGGCCTGAATCGGTGCGAAGGAGCCCTGTTTGTGTTCTCCAGGTAGAGAGGTGGTGACAGGGGTGTTGAGGCATCCCCGCATTTGCTTTGGGGTGTCCTTTGCAGCCGCACTGCCCGGGTTACTTTACGCTTCCTCTCCCTCCTAACCCTAACCCTAACCCTAAGCGTAACCCTAAGCGTGAGTGTGAGGTCAGGCACGGCCTGAATCAGGGCGCATGAGCCCTGTTCATCTTCTGAATCAAGAAGAGGTGGTGGCAGGGGTGTTGAGGCATCCCCGCATTTGCTTTGGGGTGTCCTTTGCAGCCGCACTGCCCGGGTTGCTCTACCCTTCCTCTCCCTCCTAACCCTAACCCTAACCCTAACCCGCAGCCTGACACTGATCTCAGGTACGGCCCAAACCAGTGCACACGAGCCCTGTTTGTCTTGTGAATTAGGAAGTGGTGGTGGCAGGAGTGTTGAGGTGTCCCCATATTTCCTTTGGGGTGTCCTTTGCAGCCGCACTGCCCGGGTTGCTCTACCCTTCCTCTCCCTCCTAACCCTAACCCTAACCGTAAGCGTGAGTGTGAGGTCAGGCGCGGCCTGAATCGGGGCGCACGAGCCCTGTTCATCGTCTGAATCAAGAAGAGGTGTTGGCAGGGGTGTTGAGGCATCCCCGCATTTACTTTGCGGTGTCCTTTGCAGCCGCACTGCCCGGGTTGCTCTACCCTTCCTCTCCCTCCTAACCCTAACCCTAACCCTAACCCTAAGCGTAATCCTAAGCATGAGTGTGAGGTCGGTCACGGCCTGAATCGGTGCGAAGGAGCCCTGTTTGTCTTCTCCAGGAAGAAGTGGTGGTATCAGGGGTGTTGAGGCATCCCCGCATTTGCTTTGGGGTGTCCTTTGCAGCCGCACTGCCCGGGTTGCTCTACCCTTCCTCTCCCTCCTAACCCTAACCCTAACCCTAACCCTAAGCGTAACCCTAAGCGTGAGTGTGAGGTCAGGCACGGCCTGAATCGGTGCGAAGGAGCCCTGTTGGTCTTCTTCAGGAAGAAGTGGTGGTATCAGGGGTGTTGAGGCATCCCCGCATTTGCTTTGGGGTGTCCTTTGCAGCCGCACTGCCCGGGTTGCTCTACCCTTCCTCTCCCTCCTAACCCTAACCCTAACCCTAAGCGTGAGTGTGAGGTCAGGCACGGCCTTAATTGGTGCGAAGGAGCCCTGTTCCTGTTCTCCAGGAAGAAGTGGTGGTGGCAGGGGTGTTGAGGCATCCCCGCATTTGCTTTGGGGTGTCCTTTGCATTCGCACTGCCCGGGTTGCTCTACCCTTCCTCTCCCTCCTAACCATAACCCTAACCCTAACCCTAACCCGCAGCCTGACACTGATCTCTGGTACGGCCCAAACCCGAGCACACGAGCCCTGTTTGTCTTGTGAATTAGGAAGTGGTGCTGGCAGGGGTGTTGAGGCATCCCCGCATTTGCATTGGGGTGTCCTTTGCAGCCGCACTGCCCGGGTTGCTCTACCCTTCCTCTCCCTCCTAACCCTAACCCTAACCGTAAGCGTTAGTGTGAGATCAGGCGCGGCCTGAATCGGCGCGCACGAGCCCTGTTCATCTTCTGAAGCAAGAAGAGGTGGTGGCAGGGGTGTTGAGGCATCCCCACATTTGCTTTGGGGTGTCCTTTGCAGCCGCACTGCCCGGGTTGCTGTACCCTTCCTCTCCCTCCTAATCCTAACCCTAAGCATGAGTGTGAGGTCAGGCACGGTCTGAATCGGTGCGAAGGAGACCTGTTCATCTTCTGAATCAGAAAGAGTTGGTGGCAGGGGTGTTGAGGCATCCCCGCATTTGCTTTGGGGTGTGCTTTGCAGCCGCACTGCCCGGGTTGCTCTACCCTTCCTCTGCCTCCTAACCCTAACCCTAACCCTTGCCGTGAGTGTGAGGTCAGGCAGGGCCTGAATCGGTGCGAAGGAGCCCTGTTTGTGTTCTCCAGGTAGAGAGGTGGTGACAGGGGTGTTGAGGCATCCCCGCATTTGCTTTGGGGTGTCCTTTGCAGCCGCACTGCCCGGGTTACTTTACGCTTCCTCTCCCTCCTAACCCTAACCCTAACCCTAAGCGTAACCCTAAGCGTGAGTGTGAGGTCAGGCACGGCCTGAATCAGGGCGCATGAGCCCTGTTCATCTTCTGAATCAAGAAGAGGTGGTGGCAGGGGTGTTGAGGCATCCCCGCATTTGCTTTGGGGTGTCCTTTGCAGCCGCACTGCCCGGGTTGCTCTACCCTTCCTCTCCCTCCTAACCCTAACCCTAACCCTAACCCGCAGCCTGACACTGATCTCAGGTACGGCCCAAACCAGTGCACACGAGCCCTGTTTGTCTTGTGAATTAGGAAGTGGTGGTGGCAGGAGTGTTGAGGTGTCCCCATATTTCCTTTGGGGTGTCCTTTGCAGCCGCACTGCCCGGGTTGCTCTACCCTTCCTCTCCCTCCTAACCCTAACCCTAACCGTAAGCGTGAGTGTGAGGTCAGGCGCGGCCTGAATCGGGGCGCACGAGCCCTGTTCATCGTCTGAATCAAGAAGAGGTGTTGGCAGGGGTGTTGAGGCATCCCCGCATTTACTTTGCGGTGTCCTTTGCAGCCGCACTGCCCGGGTTGCTCTACCCTTCCTCTCCCTCCTAACCCTAACCCTAACCCTAACCCTAAGCGTAATCCTAAGCATGAGTGTGAGGTCGGTCACGGCCTGAATCGGTGCGAAGGAGCCCTGTTTGTCTTCTCCAGGAAGAAGTGGTGGTATCAGGGGTGTTGAGGCATCCCCGCATTTGCTTTGGGGTGTCCTTTGCAGCCGCACTGCCCGGGTTGCTCTACCCTTCCTCTCCCTCCTAACCCTAACCCTAACCCTAACCCTAAGCGTAACCCTAAGCGTGAGTGTGAGGTCAGGCACGGCCTGAATCGGTGCGAAGGAGCCCTGTTGGTCTTCTTCAGGAAGAAGTGGTGGTATCAGGGGTGTTGAGGCATCCCCGCATTTGCTTTGGGGTGTCCTTTGCAGCCGCACTGCCCGGGTTGCTCTACCCTTCCTCTCCCTCCTAACCCTAACCCTAACCCTAAGCGTGAGTGTGAGGTCAGGCACGGCCTTAATTGGTGCGAAGGAGCCCTGTCTGTGTTCTCCAGGAAGAAGTGGTGGTGGCAGGGGTGTTGAGGCATCCCCGCATTTGCTTTGGGGTGTCCTTTGCATTCGCACTGCCCGGGTTGCTCTACCCTTCCTCTCCCTCCTAACCCTAACCCTAACCCTAACCCTAACCCGCAGCCTGACACTGATCTCTGGTACGGCCCAAACCCGAGCACACGAGCCCTGTTTGTCTTGTGAATTAGGAAGTGGTGCTGGCAGGGGTGTTGAGGCATCCCCGCATTTGCTTTGGGGTGTCCTTTGCAGCCGCACTGCCCGGGTTGCTCTACCCTTCCTCTCCCTCCTAACCCTAACCCTAACCGTAAGCGTTAGTGTGAGATCAGGCGCGGCCTGAATCGGCGCGCACGAGCCCTGTTCATCTTCTGAAGCAAGAAGAGGTGGTGGCAGGGGTGTTGAGGCATCCCCACATTTGCTTTGGGGTGTCCTTTGCAGCCGCACTGCCCGGGTTGCTGTACCCTTCCTCTCCCTCCTAATCCTAACCCTAAGCATGAGTGTGAGGTCAGGCACGGTCTGAATCGGTGCGAAGGAGACCTGTTCATCTTCTGAATCAGGAAGAGGTGGTTGCAGGGGTGTTGAGGCATCCCCGCATTTGCTTTGGGGTGTGCTTTGCAGCCGCACTGCCCGGGTTGCTCTACCCTTCCTCTGCCTCCTAACCCTAACCCTAACCCTTGCCGTGAGTGTGAGGTCAGGCAGGGCCTGAATCGGTGCGAAGGAGCCCTGTTTGTGTTCTCCAGGTAGAGAGGTGGTGACAGGGGTGTTGAGGCATCCCCGCATTTGCTTTGGGGTGTCCTTTGCAGCCGCACTGCCCGGGTTACTTTACGCTTCCTCTCCCTCCTAACCCTAACCCTAACCCTAAGCGTAACCCTAAGCGTGAGTGTGAGGTCAGGCACGGCCTGAATTGGAGCGGAGAAGCCCTATTCATCTTCTGAAATAGGAAGTGGTGGTGGCAGGGGTGTTGAGGCATCCCCGCATTTGCTTTGGGGTGTCCTTTGCAGCCGCACTGCCCGGGTTGCTCTACCCTTCCTCTCCCTCCTAACCCTAACCCTAACCCTAACCCGCAGCCTGACACTGATCTCAGGTACGGCCCAAACCAGTGCACACGAGCCCTGTTTGTCTTGTGAATTAGGAAGTGGTGGTGGCAGGAGTGTTGAGGTGTCCCCATATTTCCTTTGGGGTGTCCTTTGCAGCCGCACTGCCCGGGTTGCTCTACCCTTCCTCTCCCTCCTAACCCTAACCCTAACCGTAAGCGTGAGTGTGAGGTCAGGCGCGGCCTGAATCGGGGCGCACGAGCCCTGTTCATCGTCTGAATCAAGAAGAGGTGTTGGCAGGGGTGTTGAGGCATCCCCGCATTTACTTTGCGGTGTCCTTTGCAGCCGCACTGCCCGGGTTGCTCTACCCTTCCTCTCCCTCCTAACCCTAACCCTAACCCTAACCCTAAGCGTAATCCTAAGCATGAGTGTGAGGTCGGTCACGGCCTGAATCGGTGCGAAGGAGCCCTGTTTGTCTTCTCCAGGAAGAAGTGGTGGTATCAGGGGTGTTGAGGCATCCCCGCATTTGCTTTGGGGTGTCCTTTGCAGCCGCACTGCCCGGGTTGCTCTACCCTTCCTCTCCCTCCTAACCCTAACCCTAACCCTAACCCTAAGCGTAACCCTAAGCGTGAGTGTGAGGTCAGGCACGGCCTGAATCGGTGCGAAGGAGCCCTGTTGGTCTTCTTCAGGAAGAAGTGGTGGTATCAGGGGTGTTGAGGCATCCCCGCATTTGCTTTGGGGTGTCCTGTGCAGCCGCACTGCCCGGGTTGCTCTACCCTTCCTCTCCCTCCTAACCCTAACCCTAACCCTAAGCGTGAGTGTGAGGTCAGGCACGGCCTTAATTGGTGCGAAGGAGCCCTGTCTGTGTTCTCCAGGAAGAAGTGGTGGTGGCAGGGGTGTTGAGGCATCCCCGCATTTGCTTTGGGGTGTCCTTTGCATTCGCACTGCCCGGGTTGCTCTACCCTTCCTCTCCCTCCTAACCCTAACCCTAACCCTAACCCTAACCCGCAGCCTGACACTGATCTCTGGTACGGCCCAAACCCGAGCACACGAGCCCTGTTTGTCTTGTGAATTAGGAAGTGGTGCTGGCAGGGGTGTTGAGGCATCCCCGCATTTGCTTTGGGGTGTCCTTTGCAGCCGCACTGCCCGGGTTGCTCTACCCTTCCTCTCCCTCCTAACCCTAACCCTAACCGTAAGCGTTAGTGTGAGATCAGGCGCGGCCTGAATCGGCGCGCACGAGCCCTGTTCATCTTCTGAAGCAAGAAGAGGTGGTGGCAGGGGTGTTGAGGCATCCCCACATTTGCTTTGGGGTGTCCTTTGCAGCCGCACTGCCCGGGTTGCTGTACCCTTCCTCTCCCTCCTAATCCTAACCCTAAGCATGAGTGTGAGGTCAGGCACGGTCTGAATCGGTGCGAAGGAGACCTGTTCATCTTCTGAATCAGGAAGAGGTGGTGGCAGGGGTGTTGAGGCATCCCCGCATTTGCTTTGGGGTGTGCTTTGCAGCCGCACTGCCCGGGTTGCTCTACCCTTCCTCTGCCTCCTAACCCTAACCCTAACCCTTGCCGTGAGTGTGAGGTCAGGCAGGGCCTGAATCGGTGCGAAGGAGCCCTGTTTGTGTTCTCCAGGTAGAGAGGTGGTGACAGGGGTGTTGAGGCATCCCCGCATTTGCTTTGGGGTGTCCTTTGCAGCCGCACTGCCCGGGTTACTTTACGCTTCCTCTCCCTCCTAACCCTAACCCTAACCCTAAGCGTAACCCTAAGCGTGAGTGTGAGGTCAGGCACGGCCTGAATCAGGGCGCATGAGCCCTGTTCATCTTCTGAATCAAGAAGAGGTGGTGGCAGGGGTGTTGAGGCATCCCCGCATTTGCTTTGGGGTGTCCTTTGCAGCCGCACTGCCCGGGTTGCTCTACCCTTCCTCTCCCTCCTAACCCTAACCCTAACCCTAAGCCTAACCCTAACCCTAACCCTAAGCATGAGTGTGAGGTCAGGCCCGGCCTGAATCGGGGCGCACGAGCCCTGTTCATCTTCTGAATCAAGAAGAGGTGGTTGCAGGGGTGTTGAGGCATCCCCGCATTTGCTTTGGGGTGTCCTTTGCAGCTGCATTGCCCGGGTTGCTCTACCCTTCCTCTCCCTCCTAACCCTAACCCTAAGCCTAACCCTAACCCTAAGCCTAACCCTAACACAAAGCGTGAGTTTCAGGTCAGTCACGGCCTGAATCGGTGCGAAGGAGCCCTGTTCCTCTTCTGCAGAAAGAAGTGGTGCTGGGAGGAGTGTGGAGGCATCCCCGCATTTGCTTTGGGGTGTCCTTTGCAGCCGCACTGCCCGGGTTGCTCTACCCTTCCTCTCCCTCCTAACCCTAACCCTAACCCTAAGCGTGAGTGTGAGGTCAGGCAGGGCCTGAATCGGTGCGAAGGAGCCCTGTTTGTGTTCTCCAGGTAGAGAGGTGGTGACAGGGGTGTTGAGGCATCCCCGCATTTGCTTTGGGGTGTCCTTTGCAGCCGCACTGCCCGGGTTACTTTACGCTTCCTCTCCCTCCTAACCCTAACCCTAAGCGTAACCCTAAGCGTGAGTGTGAGGTCAGGCACGACCTGAATCAGGGCGCATGAGCCCTGTTCATCTTCTGAATCAAGAAGAGGTGGTGGCAGGGGTGTTGAGGCATCCCCGCATTTGCTTTGGGGTGTCCTTTGCAGCCGCACTGCCCGGGTTGCTCTACCCTTCCTCTCCCTCCTAACCCTAACCCTAACCCTAACCCTAAGCCTAACCCTAAGCGTGAGTGTGAGGTCAGGCGCAGCCTTAATCGGGGCGCACGAGCCCTGTTCATCTTCTGAATCAAGAAGAGGTGGTGGCAGGAGTGTTGAGGTGTCCCCGCATTTGCTTTGGGGTGTCCTTTGCAGCCGCACTGCCCGGGTTGCTCTACCCTTCCTCTCCCTCCTAACCCTAACCCTAACCCTAAGCCTAACCCTAACCCTAGCCGTGAGTGTGAGGTCGGTCACGGTCTGAACCAGGGCACAGGACCCCTGTTCGTCTTCTCCTGGAAGAAGTGGTGCTGGCAGGGGTGTTGAGGCATCCCCGCCTTTTCTTTGGGGTGTCCTTTGCAGCCGCACTGCCCGGGTTGCTCTACCCTTCCTCTCCCTCCTAACCCTAACCCTAAGCCTAACCCTAACCCTAGCCGTGAGTGTGAGGTCGGTCACGGCGTGAACCGGGGCACAGGAGCCCTGTTCCTCTTCTCCAGGAAGAAGTTGTGGTGGCACGGGTGTTGAGGCATCCCCGCATTTGCTTTGGGGTGTCCTTTGCAGCCGCACTGCCCGGGTTGCTCTACCCTTCCTCTCCCTCCTAACCGTAACCCTAACCCTAACCCTAACCCTAACCCGCAGCCTGACACTGATCTCAGGTACGGCCCAAAGCAGAGCACACGAGCCCTGCTCATCTTCAGAATCCAGAAGGGGTGGTGGCAGGAGTGTGGAGGCATCCCCGCATTTGCTTTGGGGTGTCCTTTGCAGCCGCACTGCCCGGGTTGCTCTACCCTTCCTCTCCCTCCTAACCCTAACCCTAACCGTAAGCGTGAGTGTGAGGTCAGGCGTGGCCTGAATCGGGACACACGAGCCCTGTTCATCTTCTGAATCAAGAAGAGGTGGTGGCAGGGGTGTTGAGGCATCCCCGCATTTGCTTTGGGGTGTCCTTTGCAGCCACACTGCCCGGGTTGCTCTACCCTTCCTCTCCCTCCTAACCCTAACCCTAACCCTAACCCTAACCCTAACCCTAACCCTAACCGTAAGCATGAGTGTGAGGTCAGGCACAGCCTGAATCGGTGCGAAGGAGCCCTGTTCATCTTTTGAATCAGAAAGAGGTTGTGGCAGGAGTGTGGAGGCATCCCCGTATTTGCTTTGGGGTGTCCTTTTCAGCCGCACTGCCCGGGTTGCTCTACCCTTCCTCTCCCTCCTAACCCTAACCCTAACCCTAGCCGTGAGTGTGAGGTCAGGCACGGCCTTAATTGGAGCGAAGGAGCCCTGTTTGTGTTCTCCAGGAAGAAGTGGTGGTTGCAGGGGTGTTGAGGCATCCCCGCATTTGCATTGGGGTGTCCTTTGCAGCCGCACTGCCCGGGTTACTTTACGCTTCCTCTCCCTCCTAACCCTAACCCTAACCCTAAGCGTAACCCTAACCGTGAGTGTGAGGTCAGGCACGGCCTGAATCAGTGCGAAGGAGCCCTGTTCATCTTCTGAATCAAGAAGAGGTGATATCAGGGGTGTTGAGGCATCCCCGCATTTGCTTTGGGGTGTCCTTTGCAGCCGCACTGCCCGGGTTGCTCTACCCTTCCTCTCCGTCTTAACCCTAACCCTAACCCTAACCCTAACCCTAAGCGTGAGTGTGAGGTCAGGCAGGGCCTGAATCGGGGCGAACGAGCCCTATTCATCTTCTGAATCAAGAAGAGGTGGTGGCAGGAGTGTTGAGGCGTCCCCGCATTTGCTTTGGGGTGTCCTTTGCAGCCGCACTGCCCGGGTTGCTCTACCCTTCCTCTCCCTCCTAACCCTAACCCTAACCCTAAGCGTGAGTGTGAGGTCAGGCATGGCCTTAATTGGTGCGAAGGAGCCCTGTTTGTGTTCTCCAGGAAGAAGTGGTGTTTGCAGGAGTGTTGAGGCATCCCCGCATTTGCTTTGGGGTGTCCTTTGCAGCCGCACTGCCCGGGTTGCTCTACCCTTCCTCTCCCTCCTAACCCTAACCCTAACCCTAACCCTAAACCTAACCCTAAGCGTGAGTGTGAGGTCGGTCACGGCCTGAACCAGGGCACAGGACCCCTGTTCGTCTTCTCCAGGAAGAAGTGGTGCTGGCAGGGGTGTTGAGGCATCCCCGCATTTGCATTGGGGTGTCCTTTGCAGCCGCACTGCCCGGGTTGCTCTACCTTTCATCTCCCTCCTAACCCTACCCCTAACCCTAACCCTAACCCTAAGCATGAGTGTGAGGTCAGGCACAGCCTGAATCGGGGCGCACGAGCCCTGCTCATCTTCTGAATAAAGAAGAGGTGGTGGCAGGAGTGTGGAGGCATCCCCGCATTTGCTTTGGGGTGTGCTTTGGAGCCGCACTGCCCGGGTTGCTCTACCCTTCCTCTCCCTCCTAACCCTAACCCTAACCCTAAGCATGAGTGTGAGGTCAGGCACGGCCTGAATCGGTGCGAAGGAGCCCTGTTCATCTTTTGAATCAGGAAGAGGTGGTGGCAGGAGTGTGGAGGCATCCCCGCATTTGCTTTAGGGTGTCCTTTGCAGCCGCACTGCCCGGGTTGCTCTACCCTTCCTCTCCCTCCTAATCCTAACCCTAACCCTAGCCGTGAGTGTGAGGTCAGGCACGGCCTGAATCGATGCGATGGAGCCCTGTTCATCTTTTGAATCAGGAAGTGTTGCTGGCAGGAGTGTTGAGGCATCCCCGCATTTGCTTTGGGGTGTCCTTTGCAGCCGCACTGCCCGGGTTGCTCTACCCTTCCTCTCCCTCCTAACCCTAACCCTAACCCTAACCCTAACCCTTACCCGCAGCCTGACACTGATCTCAGGTACGGCCCAAAGCAGAGCACACGAGCCCTGCTCATCTTCTGAATCCAGAAGGGGTGGTGGCAGGAGTGTGGAGGCATCCCCGCATTTGCTTTGGGGTGTCCTTTGCAGCCGCACTGCCCGGGTTGCTCTACCCTTCCTCTCCCTCCTAACCCTAACCCTAACCCTAAGCGTGAGTGTGAGGTCAGGCGCGGCCTGAATCGGGACACACGAGCCCTGTTCATCTTCTGAATCAAGAAGAGGGGGTGGCAGGGGTGTTGAGGCATCCCCGCATTTGCTTTGGGGTGTCCTTTGCAGCCGCACTGCCCGGGTTGCTCTACCCTTCCTCTCCCTCCTAACCCTAACCCTAACCCTAACCCTAACCCTAAGCATGAGTGTGAGGTCAGGCACGGCCTGAATCGGTGCGAAGGAGCCCTGTTCATCTTTTGAATCAGGAAGAGGTGGTGGCAGGAGTGTGGAGGCATCCCCGCATTTGCTTTGGGGTGTCCTTTGCAGCCGCACTGCCCGGGTTGCTCTACCCTTCCTCTCCCTCCTAAGCCTAACCCTAACCCTAGCCGTGAGTGTGAGGTCAGGCACGGCCTTAATTGGAGCGAAGGAGCCCTGTTTGTGTTCTCCAGGAAGAAGTGGTGGTTGCAGGGGTGTTGAGGCATCCCCGCATTTGCTTTGGGGTGTCCTTTGCAGCCGCACTGCCCGGGTTACTTTACGCTTCCTCTCCCTCCTAACCCTAACCCTAACCCTAAGCGTAACCCTAACCGTGAGTGTGAGGTCAGGCACGGCCTGAATCAGGGCGCATGAGCCCTGTTCATCTTCTGAATCAAGAAGAGGTGGTGGCAGGGGTGTTGAGGCGTCCCCGCATTTGCTTTGGGGTGTCCTTTGCAGCCGCACTGCCCGGGTTGCTCTACCCTTCCTCTCCCTCCTAAACCTAACCCAAACCCTAACCCTAATTCTAAACCTAGCCGTGAGTGTGAGGTCAGGCGCAGCCTGAATCGGGGCGCACGAGCCCTGTTCATCTTTTGAATCAGGAAGAGGTGGTGGCAGGAGTGTTGAGGCGTCCCCGCATTTGCTTTGGGGTGTCCTTTGCAGCCGCACTGCCCGGGTTGCTCTACCCTTCCTCTCCCTTCTAACCCTAACCCTAACCCTAGCCGTGAGTGTGAGGTCAGGCATGGCCTTAATTGGTGCGAAGGAGCCCTGTTTGTGTTCTCCAGGAAGAAGTGTTGCTGGCAGGAGTGTTGAGGCATCCCCGCATTTGCTTTGGGGTGTCCTTTGCAGCCACACTGCCCGGGTTGCTCTACCCTTCCTCTCCCTCCTAACCCTAACCCTAACCCTAAGCGTAACCCTAAGCGTGAGTGTGAGGTCAGGCACGGCCTGAATCGGGGCGCACGAGCCCTGTTCATCTTCTGAATCAAGAAGAGGTGGTGGCAGGGGTGTTGAGGCATCCCCGCCTTTTCTTTGGGGTGTCCTTTGCAGCCACACTGCCCGGGTTGCTCTACCCTTCCTCTCCCTCCCAAGCCTAACCCTAACCCTAAGCGTAACCCTAAGCGTGAGTTTTAGGTCAGGCACGGCCTGAATCGGTGCGAAGGAGCCCTGTTCATCTTCTGAATCAAGAAGAGGTGGTGGCAGGAGTGTTGAGGCGTCCCCGCATTTGCTTTGGGGTGTCCTTTGCAGCCGCACTGCCCGGGTTGCTCTACCCTTCCTCTCCCTCCTAACCCTAACCCTAACCCTAACCCGCAGCCTGACACTGATCTCAGGTACGGCCCAAACCAGTGCACACGAGCCCTGTTTGTCTTGTGAATTAGGAAGTGGTGGTGGCAGGAGTGTTGAGGTGTCCCCATATTTCCTTTGGGGTGTCCTTTGCAGCCGCACTGCCCGGGTTACTTTACGCTTCCTTTCCCTCCTAACCCTAACCCTAACCCTAGCCGTGAGTGTGAGGTCGGTCACGGCCTGAATAGGTGCAAAGGAGCCCTGTTTGTCTTCTCCAGGAAGAAGTGGTGGTATCAGGGGTGTTGAGGCATCCCCGCATTTGCTTTGGGGTGTCCTTTGCAGCCGCACTGCCCGGGTTGCTCTACCCTTCCTCTCCCTCCTAACCCTAACCCTAACCCTAACCCTAACCCTAACCCTAAGCGTAACCCTAATCGTGAGTGTGAGGTCAGGCACAGCCTGAATCGGGGCACAGAAGCCCTGTTCCTCTTCTCCAGGAAGAAGTGGTGGTGGCAGGAGTGTTGAGGCATCCCCGCATTTGCTTTGGGGTGTCCTTTGCAGCCGCACTGCCCGGGCTGCTCTAACCTTCCTCTCCCTCCTAACCCTAACCCTAACCCTAGCCGTGAGCGTGAGGTCAGGCACGGCCTGAATCGGTGCGAAGGAGCCCTGTTCATCTTTTGAATCAGGAAGAGGTGGTGGCAGGAGTGTTGAGGCGTCCCCGCATTTGCTTTGGGGTGTCCTTTTCAGCCGCACTGTCCGGGTTACTTTACGCTTCCTCTCCCTCCTAACCCTAACCCTAACCCTAAGCGTAACCGTAAGCGTGAGTGTGAGGTCAGGCACGGCCTGAATTGGGGCGGACGAGCACTATTCATCTTCTGAAATAGGAAGTAGTGCTGGGAGGAGTGTTGAGGCAAACTCGCATTTGCTTTGGGGTGTCCTTTGCAGCCACACTGCCCGGGTTGCTCTACCCTTCCTCTCCCTCCTAACCCTAACCCTAACCCTAACCCTAAGCGTGAGTGTGAGGTCAGGCGCAGCCTGAATCGGGGCGCACGAGCCCTGTTCATCTTCTGAATCAAGAAGAGGTGGTGGCAGGGGTGTTGAGGCATCCCCGCATTACTTTGGGATGTCCTTTGCAGCCGCACTGCCCGGGTTGCTCTACCCTTCCTCTCCCTCCTAACCCTAACCCTAACCCTAACCCGCCGCCTGACACTGATCTCAGGTACGGCCCAAACCCGAGCACACGAGCCCTGTTTGTCTTATGAATTAGGAAGTGGTGGTGGCAGGGGTGTTGAGGTAGCCCCATATTTCCTTTGGGGTGTCCTTTGCAGCCGCACTGCCTGGGTTGCTCTACCCTTCCTCTCCCTCCTAACCCTAACCCTAACCCTAAGCGTGAGTGTGAGGTCAGGCACAGCCTGAATCGGGGCGCACGAGCCCTGTTCATCTTCTGAATCAAGAAGAGGTGTTGGCAGGGGTGTTGAGGCATCCCCGCATTTACTTTGCGGTGTCCTTTGCAGCTGCACTGCCCGGGTTGCTCTACCCTTCCTCTCCCTCCTAACCCTAACCCTAACCCTAACCCTAAGCATAACCCTAAGCATGAGTGTGAGGTCAGGCACGGCCTGAATCGGTGCGAAGGAGCCCTGTTCATCTTTTGAATCAGGAAGAGGTGGTGACAGGAGTGTGGAGGCATCCCCGCATTTGCTTTGGGGTGTGCTTTGGAGCCGCACTGCCCGGGTTGCTCTACCCTTCCTCTCCCTCCTAACCCTAACCCTAACCCTAAGCGTGAGTGTGAGGTCAGGCACGGCCTGAATCGATGCGAAGGAGCCCTGTTTGTGTTCTCCAGGAAGAAGTGGTGGTTGCAGGGGTGTTGAGGCATCCCCGCATTTGCTTTGGGGTGTCCTTTGCAGCCGCACTGCCCGGGTTACTTTACGCTTCCTCTCCCTCCTAACCCTAACCCTAACCCTAAGCGTAACCCTAACCGTGAGTGTGAGGTCAGGCACGGCCTGAATCAGGGCGCATGAGCCCTGTTCATCTTCTGAATCAAGAAGAGGTGGTGGCAGGGGTGTTGAGGCGTCCCCGCATTTGCTTTGGGGTGTCCTTTGCAGCCGCACTGCCCGGGTTGCTCTACCCTTCCTCTCCCTCCTAAACCTAACCCAAACCCTAACCCTAATTCTAAACCTAGCCGTGAGTGTGAGGTCAGGCGCAGCCTGAATCGGGGCGCACGAGCCCTGTTCATCTTTTGAATCAGGAAGAGGTGGTGGCAGGAGTGTTGAGGCGTCCCCGCATTTGCTTTGGGGTGTCCTTTGCAGCCGCACTGCCCGGGTTGCTCTACCCTTCCTCTCCCTTCTAACCCTAACCCTAACCCTAGCCGTGAGTGTGAGGTCAGGCATGGCCTTAATTGGTGCGAAGGAGCCCTGTTTGTGTTCTCCAGGAAGAAGTGTTGCTGGCAGGAGTGTTGAGGCATCCCCGCATTTGCTTTGGGGTGTCCTTTGCAGCCACACTGCCCGGGTTGCTCTACCCTTCCTCTCCCTCCTAACCCTAACCCTAACCCTAAGCGTAACCCTAAGCGTGAGTGTGAGGTCAGGCACGGCCTGAATCGGGGCGCACGAGCCCTGTTCATCTTCTGAATCAAGAAGAGGTGGTGGCAGGGGTGTTGAGGCATCCCCGCCTTTTCTTTGGGGTGTCCTTTGCAGCCACACTGCCCGGGTTGCTCTACCCTTCCTCTCCCTCCCAAGCCTAACCCTAACCCTAAGCGTAACCCTAAGCGTGAGTTTTAGGTCAGGCACGGCCTGAATCGGTGCGAAGGAGCCCTGTTCATCTTCTGAATCAAGAAGAGGTGGTGGCAGGAGTGTTGAGGCGTCCCCGCATTTGCTTTGGGGTGTCCTTTGCAGCCGCACTGCCCGGGTTGCTCTACCCTTCCTCTCCCTCCTAACCCTAACCCTAACCCTAACCCGCAGCCTGACACTGATCTCAGGTACGGCCCAAACCAGTGCACACGAGCCCTGTTTGTCTTGTGAATTAGGAAGTGGTGGTGGCAGGAGTGTTGAGGTGTCCCCATATTTCCTTTGGGGTGTCCTTTGCAGCCGCACTGCCCGGGTTACTTTACGCTTCCTTTCCCTCCTAACCCTAACCCTAACCCTAGCCGTGAGTGTGAGGTCGGTCACGGCCTGAATAGGTGCAAAGGAGCCCTGTTTGTCTTCTCCAGGAAGAAGTGGTGGTATCAGGGGTGTTGAGGCATCCCCGCATTTGCTTTGGGGTGTCCTTTGCAGCCGCACTGCCCGGGTTGCTCTACCCTTCCTCTCCCTCCTAACCCTAACCCTAACCCTAACCCTAACCCTAACCCTAAGCGTAACCCTAATCGTGAGTGTGAGGTCAGGCACAGCCTGAATCGGGGCACAGAAGCCCTGTTCCTCTTCTCCAGGAAGAAGTGGTGGTGGCAGGAGTGTTGAGGCATCCCCGCATTTGCTTTGGGGTGTCCTTTGCAGCCGCACTGCCCGGGCTGCTCTACCCTTCCTCTCCCTCCTAACCCTAACCCTAACCCTAGCCGTGAGCGTGAGGTCAGGCACGGCCTGAATCGGTGCGAAGGAGCCCTGTTCATCTTTTGAATCAGGAAGAGGTGGTGGCAGGAGTGTTGAGGCGTCCCCGCATTTGCTTTGGGGTGTCCTTTTCAGCCGCACTGTCCGGGTTACTTTACGCTTCCTCTCCCTCCTAACCCTAACCCTAACCCTAAGCGTAACCGTAAGCGTGAGTGTGAGGTCAGGCACGGCCTGAATTGGGGCGGACGAGCACTATTCATCTTCTGAAATAGGAAGTAGTGCTGGGAGGAGTGTTGAGGCAAACTCGCATTTGCTTTGGGGTGTCCTTTGCAGCCACACTGCCCGGGTTGCTCTACCCTTCCTCTCCCTCCTAACCCTAACCCTAACCCTAACCCTAAGCGTGAGTGTGAGGTCAGGCGCAGCCTGAATCGGGGCGCACGAGCCCTGTTCATCTTCTGAATCAAGAAGAGGTGGTGGCAGGGGTGTTGAGGCATCCCCGCATTTGCTTTGGGATGTCCTTTGCAGCCGCACTGCCCGGGTTGCTCTACCCTTCCTCTCCCTCCTAACCCTAACCCTAACCCTAACCCGCCGCCTGACACTGATCTCAGGTACGGCCCAAACCCGAGCACACGAGCCCTGTTTGTCTTATGAATTAGGAAGTGGTGGTGGCAGGGGTGTTGAGGTAGCCCCATATTTCCTTTGGGGTGTCCTTTGCAGCCGCACTGCCTGGGTTGCTCTACCCTTCCTCTCCCTCCTAACCCTAACCCTAACCGTAAGCGTGAGTGTGAGGTCAGGCGCGGCCTGAATCGGGGCGCACGAGCCCTGTTCATCTTCTGAATCAAGAAGAGGTGTTGGCAGGGGTGTTGAGGCATCCCCGCATTTACTTTGCGGTGTCCTTTGCAGCTGCACTGCCCGGGTTGCTCTACCCTTCCTCTCCCTCCTAACCCTAACCCTAACCCTAACCCTAAGCATAACCCTAAGCATGAGTGTGAGGTCAGGCACGGCCTGAATCGGTGCGAAGGAGCCCTGTTCATCTTTTGAATCAGGAAGAGGTGGTGACAGGAGTGTGGAGGCATCCCCGCATTTGCTTTGGGGTGTGCTTTGGAGCCGCACTGCCCGGGTTGCTCTACCCTTCCTCTCCCTCCTAACCCTAACCCTAACCCTAAGCGTGAGTGTGAGGTCAGGCACGGCCTTAATTGGAGCGAAGGAGCCCTGTTTGTGTTCACCAGGAAGAAGTGGTGGTTGCAGGAGTGTTGAGGCATCCCCGCATTTGCTTTGGGGTGTCCTTTGCAGCCGCACTGCCCGGGTTGCTCTACCCTTCCTCTCCCTCCTAACCCTAACCCTAACCCTAAGCCTAACCCTAACCCTAAGCATGAGTGTGAGGTCAGGCACGGCCTGAATCGGGGCGCACGAGCCCTGTTCATCTTCTGAATCAAGAAGAGGTGGTTGCAGGGGTGTTGAGGCATCCCCGCATTTGCTTTGGGGTGTCCTTTGCAGCTGCATTGCCCGGGTTGCTCTACCCTTCCTCTCCCTCCTAACCCTAACCCTAACCCTAACCCTAACCCTAAGCCTAACCCTAACACAAAGCGTGAGTGTGAGGTCAGGCACGGCCTGAATCGGTGCGAAGGAGCCCTGTTCCTCTTCTGCAGAAAGAAGTGGTGCTGGGAGGAGTGTGGAGGCATCCCCGCATTTGCTTTGGGGTGTCCTTTGCAGCCGCACTGCCCGGGTTGCTCTACCCTTCCTCTCCCTCATAACCCTAACCCTAACCCTAACCCTAACCCGCAACCTGACACTGATCTCAGGTACGGCCCAAACCAGAGTACACGAGCCCTGTTTGTCTTGTGAATTAGGAAGTGGTGGTGGCAGGTGTGTTGAGGTAGCCCCATATTTCCTTTGGGGTGTCCTTTGCAGCCGCACTGCCCGGGTTGCTCTACCCTTCCTCTCCCTCCTAACCCTAACCCTAACCGTAAGCGTGAGTGTGAGGTCAGGCGCGGCCTGAATCGGGGCGCACGAGCCCTGTTCATCGTCTGAATCAAGAAGAGGTGTTGGCAGGGGTGTTGAGGCATCCCCGCATTTACTTTGCGGTGTCCTTTGCAGCCGCACTGCCCGGGTTGCTCTACCCTTCCTCTCCCTCCTAACCCTAACCCTAACCCTAACCCTAAGCGTAATCCTAAGCATGAGTGTGAGGTCGGTCACGGCCTGAATTGGTGCGAAGAAGTCCTGTTTGTGATCTCCAGGAAGAAGTGGTGGTATCAGGGGTGTTGAGGCATCCGCGCATTTGCTTTGGGGTGTCCTTTGCAGCCGCACTGCCCGGGTTGCTCTACCCTTCCTCTCCCTCCTAACCCTAACCCTAACCCTAACCCTAACCCTAACCCTAACCCTAACCTTAACCCTAATCCTAACCCTAACCCTAAGCGTGACTGTGAGGTCGGTCACGGCCTGAACCAGGGCACAGGAGACCTGTTCCTGTTCTCCAGGAAGAAGTGGTGGTTGCTGGGGTTTTGAGGCATCCCCGCATTTGCTTTGGGGTGTCCTTTGCAGCCGCACTGCCCGGGTTGCTCTACCCTTCCTCTCCCTCCTAACCCTAACCCTAACCCTAAGCGTGAGTGTGAGGTCAGGCACGGCCTTAATTGGTGCGAAGGAGCCCTGTTCCTGTTCTCCAGGAAGAAGTGGTGGTGGCAGGGGTGTTGAGGCATCCCCGCATTTGCTTTGGGGTGTCCTTTGCATTCGCACTGCCCGGGTTGCTCTACCCTTCCTCTCCCTCCTAACCCTAACCCTAACCCTAACCCTAACCCGCAGCCTGACACTGATCTCTGGTACGGCCCAAACCCGAGCACACGAGCCCTGTTTGTCTTGTGAATTAGGAAGTGGTGGTGGCAGGGGTGTTGAGGTAGCCCCATATTTGCTTTGGGGTGTCCTTTGCAGCCGCACTGCCCGGGTTGCTCTACCCTTCCTCTCCCTCCTAACCCTAACCCTAACCGTAAGCGTTAGTGTGAGATCAGGCGCGGCCTGAATCGGCGCGCACGAGCCCTGTTCATCTTCTGAAGCAAGAAGAGGTGGTGGCAGGGGTGTTGAGGCATCCCCACATTTGCTTTGGGGTGTCCTTTGCAGCCGCACTGCCCGGGTTGCTGTACCCTTCCTCTCCCTCCTAATCCTAACCCTAAGCATGAGTGTGAGGTCAGGCACGGTCTGAATCGGTGCGAAGGAGACCTGTTCATCTTCTGAATCAGGAAGAGGTGGTGGCAGGGGTGTTGAGGCATCCCCGCATTTGCTTTGGGGTGTGCTTTGCAGCCGCACTGCCCGGGTTGCTCTACCCTTCCTCTGCCTCCTAACCCTAACCCTAACCCTTGCCGTGAGTGTGAGGTCAGGCAGGGCCTGAATCGGTGCGAAGGAGCCCTGTTTGTGTTCTCCAGGTAGAGAGGTGGTGACAGGGGTGTTGAGGCATCCCCGCATTTGCTTTGGGGTGTCCTTTGCAGCCGCACTGCCCGGGTTACTTTACGCTTCCTCTCCCTCCTAACCCTAACCCTAACCCTAAGCGTAACCCTAAGCGTGAGTGTGAGGTCAGGCACGGCCTGAATCAGGGCGCATGAGCCCTGTTCATCTTCTGAATCAAGAAGAGGTGGTGGCAGGGGTGTTGAGGCATCCCCGCATTTGCTTTGGGGTGTCCTTTGCAGCCGCACTGCCCGGGTTGCTCTACCCTTCCTCTCCCTCCTAACCCTAACCCTAACCCTAACCCTAAGCCTAACCCTAAGCGTGAGTGTGAGGTCAGGCGCAGCCTTAATCGGGCCGCACAAGCCCTGTTCATCTTCTGAATCAAGAAGAGGTGGTGGCAGGAGTGTTGAGGTGTCCCCGCATTTGCTTTGGGGTGTCCTTTGCAGCCGCACTGCCCGGGTTGCTCTACCCTTCCTCTCCCTCCTAACCCTAACCCTAACCCTAAGCCTAACCCTAACCCTAGCCGTGAGTGTGAGGTCGGTCACGGCCTGAACCAGGGCACAGGACCCCTGTTCGTCTTCTCCTGGAAGAAGTGGTGCTGGCAGGGGTGTTGAGGCATCCCCGCATTTGCTTTGGGGTGTCCTTTGCAGCCGCACTGCCCGGGTTGCTCTACCCTTCCTCTCCCTCCTAACCCTAACCCTAACCCTAACCCTAACCCTAACCCGCAGCCTGACACTGATCTCAGGTACGGCCCAAAGCAGAGCACACGAGCCCTGCTCATCTTCAGAATCCAGAAGGGGTGGTGGCAGGAGTGTGGAGGCATCCCCGCATTTGCTTTGGGGTGTCCTTTGCAGCCGCACTGCCCGGGTTGCTCTACCCTTCCTCTCCCTCCTAACCCTAACCCTAACCGTAAGCGTGAGTGTGAGGTCAGGCGTGGCCTGAATCGGGACACACGAGCCCTGTTCATCTTCTGAATCAAGAAGAGGTGGTGGCAGGGGTGTTGAGGCATACCCGCATTTGCTTTGGGGTGTCCTTTGCAGCCACACTGCCCGGGTTGCTCTACCCTTCCTCTCCATCCTAACCCTAACCCTAACCCTAACCCTAACCCTAAGCGTAATCCTAAGCATGAGTGTGAGGTCGGTCACGGCCTGAATCGGTGCGAAGGAGCCCTGTTCATCTTTTGAATCAGAAAGAGGTGGTGGCAGGAGTGTGGAGGCATCCCCGCATTTGCTTTGGGGTGTCCTTTTCAGCCGCACTGCCCGGGTTGCTCTACCCTTCCTCTCTCTCCTAACCCTAACCCTAACCCTAGCCGTGAGTGTGAGGTCAGGCACGGCCTTAATTGGAGCGAAGGAGCCCTGTTTGTGTTCTCCAGGAAGAAGTGGTGGTATCAGGGGTGTTGAGGCATCCCCGCATTTGCATTGGGGTGTCCTTTGCAGCCGCACTGCCCGGGTTACTTTACGCTTCCTCTCCCTCCTAACCCTAACCCTAACCCTAAGCGTAACCCTAACCGTGAGTGTGAGGTCAGGCATGGCCTTAATTGGTGCGAAGGAGCCCTGTTTGTGTTCTCCAGGAAGAAGTGTTGCTGGCAGGAGTGTTGAGGCATCCCCGCATTTGCTTTGGGGTGTCCTTTGCAGCCGCACTGCCCGGGTTGCTCTACCCTTCCTCTCCCTCCTAACCCTAACCCTAACCCTAACCCTAAACCTAACCCTAAGCGTGAGTGTGAGGTCGGTCACGGCCTGAACCAGGGCACAGGACCCCTGTTCGTCTTCTCCAGGAAGAAGTGGTGCTGGCAGGGGTGTTGAGGCATCCCCGCATTTGCATTGGGGTGTCCTTTGCAGCCGCACTGCCCGGGTTGCTCTAACTTTCATCTCCCTCCTAACCCTACCCCTAACCCTAACCCTAAGCATGAGTGTGAGGTCAGGCACAGCCTGAATCGGGGCGCACGAGCCCTGCTCATCTTCTGAATAAAGAAGAGGTGGTGGCAGGAGTGTGGAGGCATCCCCGCATTTGCTTTGGGGTGTGCTTTGGAGCCGCACTGCCCGGGTTGCTCTACCCTTCCTCTCCCTCCTAACCCTAACCCTAACCCCAAGCGTGAGTGTGAGGTCGGTCACGGCCTGAATCGGTGCGAAGGAGCCCTGTTCATCTTTTGAATCAGGAAGAGGTGGTGGCAGGAGTGTGGAGGCATCCCCGCATTTGCTTTAGGGTGTCCTTTGCAGCCGCACTGCCCGGGTTGCTCTACCCTTCCTCTCCCTCCTAATCCTAACCCTAACCCTAAGCGTGAGTGTGAGGTCAGGCACGGCCTGAATCGGTGCGAAGGAGCCCTGTTCATCTTTTGAATCAGGAAGAGGTGGTGGCAGGAGTGTTGAGGCATCCCCGCATTTGCTTTGGGGTGTCCTTTGCAGCCGCACTGCCCGGGTTGCTCTACCCTTCCTCTCCCTCCTAACCCTAACCCTAACCCTAACCCTAACCCTTACCCGCAGCCTGACACTGATCTCAGGTACGGCCCAAACCAGAGCACACGAGCCCTGCTCATCTTCTGAATCCAGAAGGGGTGGTGGCAGGAGTGTGGAGGCATCCCCGCATTTGCTTTGGGGTGTCCTTTGCAGCCGCACTGCCCGGGTTGCTCTACCCTTCCTCTCCCTCCTAACCCTAACCCTAACCCTAAGCGTGAGTGTGAGGTCAGGCGCGGCCTGAATCGGGACACACGAGCCCTGTTCATCTTCTGAATCAAGAAGAGGGGGTGGCAGGGGTGTTGAGGCATCCCCGCATTTGCTTTGGGGTGTCCTTTGCAGCCACACTGCCCGGGTTGCTCTACCCTTCCTCTCCCTCCTAACCCTAACCCTAAGCCTAACCCTAACCCTAAGCATGAGTGTGAGGTCAGGCACGGCCTGAATCGGTGCGAAGGAGCCCTGTTCATCTTTTGAATCAGGAAGAGGTGGTGGCAGGAGTGTGGAGGCATCCCCGCATTTGCTTTGGGGTGTCCTTTGCAGCCGCACTGCCCGGGTTGCTCTACCCTTCCTCTGCCTCCTAAGCCTAACCCTAACCCTAGCCGTGAGTGTGAGGTCAGGCACGGCATTAATTGGAGCGAAGGAGCCCTGTTTGTGTTCTCCAGGAAGAAGTGGTGGTTGCAGGGGTGTTGAGGCATCCCCGCATTTGCTTTGGGGTGTCCTTTGCAGCCGCACTGCCCGGGTTACTTTACTCTTCCTCTCCCTCCTAACCCTAACCCTAACCCTAATTCTAAACCTAGCCGTGAGTGTGAGGTCAGGCGCAGCCTGAATCGGGGCGCACGAGCCCTGTTCATCTTCTGAATAAAGAAGAGGTGGTGGCAGGAGTGTTGAGGCGTCCCCGCATTTGCTTTGGGGTGTCCTTTGCAGCCGCACTGCCCGGGTTGCTCTACCCTTCCTCTCCCTCCTAACCCTAACCCTAACCCTAGCCGTGAGTGTGAGGTCAGGCACGGCCTTAATTGGTGCGAAGGAGCCCTGTTTGTGTTCTCCAGGAAGAAGTGTTGCTGGCAGGAGTGTTGAGGCATCCCCGCATTTGCTTTGGGGTGTCCTTTGCAGCCGCACTGCCCGGGTTGCTCTACCCTTCCTCTCCCTCCTCACCCTAACCCTAACCGTAAGCGTGAGTGTGAGGTCAGGCGTGGCCTGAATCGGGACACACGAGCCCTGTTCATCTTCTGAATCAAGAAGAGGTGGTGGCAGGGGTGTTGAGGCATCCCCGCATTTGCTTTGGGGTGTCCTTTGCAGCCGCACTGCCCGGGTTGCTCTACCCTTCCTCTCCCTCCTAACCCTAACCCTAACCCTAACCCTAACCCTAACCCTAACCGTAAGCATGAGTGTGAGGTCAGGCACAGCCGGAATCGGTGCGAAGGAGCCCTGTTCATCTTTTGAATCAGAAAGAGGTGGTGGCAGGAGTGTGGAGGCATCCCCGCATTTGCTTTGGGGTGTCCTTTGCAGCCGCACTGCCCGGGTTGCTCTACCCTTCCTCTCCCTCCTAACCCTAACCCTAACCCTAACCCTAGCCGTGAGTGTGAGGTCAGGCACGGCCTTAATTGGAGCAAAGGAGCCCGGTTTGTGTTCTCCAGGAAGAAGTGGTGGTTGCAGGGGTGTTGAGGCATCCCCGCATTTGCATTGGGGTGTCCTTTGCAGCCGCACTGCCCGGGTTGCTCTACCCTTCCTCTCCCTCCTAACCCTAACCCTAACCCTAAGCGTAACCCTAACCGTGAGTGTGAGGTCAGGCACGGCCTGAATCAGGGCGCATGAGCGCTGTTCATCTTCTGAATCAAGAAGAGGTGGTATCAGGGGTGTTGAGGCATCCCCGCATTTGCTTTGGGGTGTCCTTTGCAGCCGCACTGCCCGGGTTGCTCTACCCTTCCTCTCCCTCCTAAACCTAACCCTAAGCCTAACCCTAACCCTAAGCGTGAGTGTGAGGTCAGGCGCAGCCTGAATCGGGGCGCACGAGCCCTGTTCATCTTCTGAATAAAGAAGAGGTGGTGGCAGGAGTGTTGAGGCGTCCCCGCATTTGCTTTGGGGTGTCCTTTGCAGCCGCACTGCCCGGGTTGCTCTACCCTTCCTCTCCCTCCTAACCCTAACCCTAACCCTAGCCGTGAGTGTGAGGTCAGGCATGGCCTTAATTGGTGCGAAGGAGCCCTGTTTGTGTTCTCCAGGAAGAAGTGTTGCTGGCAGGAGTGTTGAGGCATCCCCGCATTTGCTTTGGGGTGTCCTTTGCAGCCGCACTGCCCGGGTTGCTCTACCCTTCCTCTCCCTCCTAACCCTAACCCTAAGCCTAACCCTAAGCCTAACCCTAAGCGTGAGTGTGAGGTCGGTCACGGCCTTAACCAGGGCACAGGACCCCTGTTCGTCTTCTCCAGGAAGAAGTGGTGCTGGCAGGGGTGTTGAGGCATCCCCGCATTTGCTTTGGGGTGTCCTTTGCAGCCGCACTGCCCGGGTTGCTCTACCTTTCATCTCCCTCCTAACCCTACCCCTAACCCTAACCCTAACCCTAAGCATGAGTGTGAGGTCAGGCACAGCCTGAATCGGGGCGCACGAGCCCTGCTCATCTTCTGAATAAAGAAGAGGTGGTGGCAGGAGTGTGGAGGCATCCCCGCATTTGCTTTGGGGTGTGCTTTGGAGCCGCACTGCCCGGGTTGCTCTACCCTTCCTCTCCCTCCTAACCCTAACCCTAACCGTAACCATGAGTGTGAGGTCAGGCACGGCCTGAATCGGTGCGAAGGAGCCCTGTTCATCTTTTGAATCAAGAAGAGGTGGTGGCAGGAGTGTGGAGGCATCCCCGCATTTGCTTTGGGGTGTCCTTTGCAGCCACACTGCCCGGGTTGCTCTACCCTTCCTCTCCCTCCTAATCCTAACCCTAACCCTAAGCGTGAGTGTGAGGTCAGGCACGGCCTGAATCGATGCGATGGAGCCCTGTTCATCTTTTGAATCAGGAAGAGGTGGTGGCAGGAGTGTTGAGGCATCCCCGCATTTGCTTTGGGGTGTCCTTTGCAGCCGCACTGCCCGGGTTGCTCTACCCTTCCTCTCCCTCCTAACCCTAACCCTAACCCTAACCCTAACCCGCAGCCTGACACTGATCTCAGGTACGGCCCAAAGCAGAGCACACGAGCCCTGCTCATCTTCTGAATCCAGAAGGGGTGGTGGCAGGAGTGTTGAGGCATCCCCGCATTTGCTTTGGGGTGTCCTTTGCAGCCGCACTGCCCGGGTTGCTCTACCCTTCCTCTCCCTCCTAACCCTAACCCTAACCCTAAGCGTGAGTGTGAGGTCAGGCGCGGCCTGAATCGGGACACACGAGCCCTTTTCATCTTCTGAATCCAGAAGGGGTGGTGGCAGGGGTGTTGAGGCATCCCCGCATTTGCTTTGGGGTGTCCTTTGCAGCCGCACTGCCCGGGTTGCTCTACCCTTCCTCTCCCTCCTAACCCTAACCCTAACCCTAACCCTAACCCTAAGCATGAGTGTGAGGTCGGTCACGGCCTGAACCAGGGCACAGGACCCCTGTTCATCTTTTGAATCAGGAAGAGGTGGTGGCAGGAGTGTGGAGGCATCCCCGCATTTGCTTTGGGGTGTCCTTTGCAGCCGCACTGCCCGGGTTGCTCTACCCTTCCTCTCCCTCCTAAGCCTAACCCTAACCCTAACCGTGAGTGTGAGGTCAGGCACATCCTTAATTGGAGCGAAGGAGCCCTGTTTGTGTTCTCCAGGAAGAAGTGGTGGTTGCAGGGGTGTTGAGGCATCCCCGCATTTGCTTTTGGGTGTCCTTTGCAGCCACACTGCCCGGGTTACTTTACGCTTCCTCTCCCTCCTAACCCTAACCCTAACCCTAAGCGTAACCCAAAGCGTGAGTGTGAGGTCAGGCACGGCCTGAATCGGTGCGAAGGAGCCCTGTTCATCTTCTGAATCAAGAAGAGGTGGTGGCAGGGGTGTTGAGGCGTCCCCGCATTTGCTTTGGGGTGTCCTTTGCAGCCGCACTGCCCGGGTTGCTCTACCCTTCCTCTCCCTCCTAAACCTAACCCTAACCCTAACCCTAACCCTAAGCGTGAGTGTGAGGTCAGGCACGGCCTGAATCGGGGCGCACGAGCCCTGTTCATCTTCTGAATAAAGAAGAGGTGGTGGCAGGAGTGTTGAGGCGTTCCCGCATTTGCTTTGGGGTGTCCTTTGCAGCCGCACTGCCCGGGTTGCTCTACCCTTCCTCTCCCTCCTAACCCTAACCCTAACCCTAGCCGTGAGTGTGAGGTCAGGCATGGCCTTAATTGGTGCGAAGGAGCCCTGTTTGTGTTCTCCAGGAAGAAGTGTTGCTGGCAGGAGTGTTGAGGCATCCCCGCATTTGCTTTGGGGTGTCCTTTGCAGCCGCACTGCCCGGGTTGCTCTACCCTTCCTCTCCCTCCTAACCCTAACCCTAAGCCTAACCCTAAGCCTAACCCTAAGCGTGAGTGTGAGGTCGGTCACGGCCTTAACCAGGGCACAGGACCCCTGTTCGTCTTCTCCAGGAAGAAGTGGTGCTGGCAGGGGTGTTGAGGCATCCCCGCATTTGCTTTGGGGTGTCCTTTGCAGCCGCACTGCCCGGGTTGCTCTACCCTTCCTCTGCCTCCTAACCCTAACCCTAACCCTTGCCGTGAGTGTGAGGTCAGGCAGGGCCTGAATCGGTGCGAAGGAGCCCTGTTTGTGTTCTCCAGGTAGAGAGGTGGTGACAGGGGTGTTGAGGCATCCCCGCATTTGCTTTGGGGTGTCCTTTGCAGCCGCACTGCCCGGGTTACTTTACGCTTCCTCTCCCTCCTAACCCTAACCCTAACCCTAAGCGTAACCCTAAGCGTGAGTGTGAGGTCAGGCACGGCCTGAATCAGGGCGCATGAGCCCTGTTCATCTTCTGAATCAAGAAGAGGTGGTGGCAGGGGTGTTGAGGCATCCCCGCATTTGCTTTGGGGTGTCCTTTGCAGCCGCACTGCCCGGGTTGCTCTACCCTTCCTCTCCCTCCTAACCCTAACCCTAACCCTAACCCTAAGCCTAACCCTAAGCGTGAGTGTGAGGTCAGGCGCAGCCTTAATCGGGGCGCACGAGCCCTGTTCATCTTCTGAATCAAGAAGAGGTGGTGGCAGGAGTGTTGAGGTGTCCCCGCATTTGCTTTGGGGTGTCCTTTGCAGCCGCACTGCCCGGGTTGCTCTACCCTTCCTCTCCCTCCTAACCCTAACCCTAACCCTAACCCTAACCCTAACCCTAGCCGTGAGTGTGAGGTCGGTCACGGCCTGAACCAGGGCACAGGACCCCTGTTCGTCTTCTCCTGGAAGAAGTGGTGCTGGCAGGGGTGTTGAGACATCCCCGCATTTGCTTTGGGGTGTCCTTTGCAGCCGCACTGCCCGGGTTGCTCTACCCTTCCTCTCCCTCCTAACCCTAACCCTAACCCTAACCCTAACCCTAACCCGCAGCCTGACACTGATCTCAGGTACGGCCCAAAGCAGAGCACACGAGCCCTGCTCATCTTCAGAATCCAGAAGGGGTGGTGGCAGGAGTGTGGAGGCATCCCCGCATTTGCTTTGGGGTGTCCTTTGCAGCCGCACTGCCCGGGTTGCTCTACCCTTCCTCTCCCTCCTAACCCTAACCCTAACCGTAAGCGTGAGTGTGAGGTCAGGCGTGGCCTGAATCGGGACACACGAGCCCTGTTCATCTTCTGAATCAAGAAGAGGTGGTGGCAGGGGTGTTGAGGCATACCCGCATTTGCTTTGGGGTGTCCTTTGCAGCCACACTGCCCGGGTTGCTCTACCCTTCCTCTCCATCCTAACCCTAACCCTAACCCTAACCCTAACCCTAAGCGTAATCCTAAGCATGAGTGTGAGGTCGGTCACGGCCTGAATCGGTGCGAAGGAGCCCTGTTCATCTTTTGAATCAGAAAGAGGTGGTGGCAGGAGTGTGGAGGCATCCCCGCATTTGCTTTGGGGTGTCCTTTTCAGCCGCACTGCCCGGGTTGCTCTACCCTTCCTCTCTCTCCTAACCCTAACCCTAACCCTAGCCGTGAGTGTGAGGTCAGGCACGGCCTTAATTGGAGCGAAGGAGCCCTGTTTGTGTTCTCCAGGAAGAAGTGGTGGTATCAGGGGTGTTGAGGCATCCCCGCATTTGCATTGGGGTGTCCTTTGCAGCCGCACTGCCCGGGTTACTTTACGCTTCCTCTCCCTCCTAACCCTAACCCTAACCCTAAGCGTAACCCTAACCGTGAGTGTGAGGTCAGGCATGGCCTTAATTGGTGCGAAGGAGCCCTGTTTGTGTTCTCCAGGAAGAAGTGGTGGTGGCAGGAGTGTTGAGGCATCCCCGCATTTGCTTTGGGGTGTCCTTTGCAGCCGCACTGCCCGGGTTGCTCTACCCTTCCTCTCCCTCCTAACCCTAACCCTAACCCTAACCCTAAACCTAACCCTAAGCGTGAGTGTGAGGTCGGTCACGGCCTGAACCAGGGCACAGGACCCCTGTTCGTCTTCTCCAGGAAGAAGTGGTGCTGGCAGGGGTGTTGAGGCATCCCCGCATTTGCATTGGGGTGTCCTTTGCAGCCGCACTGCCCGGGTTGCTCTAACTTTCATCTCCCTCCTAACCCTACCCCTAACCCTAACCCTAAGCATGAGTGTGAGGTCAGGCACAGCCTGAATCGGGGCGCACGAGCCCTGCTCATCTTCTGAATAAAGAAGAGGTGGTGGCAGGAGTGTGGAGGCATCCCCGCATTTGCTTTGGGGTGTGCTTTGGAGCCGCACTGCCCGGGTTGCTCTACCCTTCCTCTCCCTCCTAACCCTAACCCTAACCCCAAGCGTGAGTGTGAGGTCGGTCACGGCCTGAATCGGTGCGAAGGAGCCCTGTTCATCTTTTGAATCAGGAAGAGGTGGTGGCAGGAGTGTGGAGGCATCCCCGCATTTGCTTTAGGGTGTCCTTTGCAGCCGCACTGCCCGGGTTGCTCTACCCTTCCTCTCCCTCCTAATCCTAACCCTAACCCTAAGCGTGAGTGTGAGGTCAGGCACGGCCTGAATCGGTGCGAAGGAGCCCTGTTCATCTTTTGAATCAGGAAGAGGTGGTGGCAGGAGTGTTGAGGCATCCCCGCATTTGCTTTGGGGTGTCCTTTGCAGCCGCACTGCCCGGGTTGCTCTACCCTTCCTCTCCCTCCTAACGGTAACCCTAACCCTAACCCTAACCCTTACCCGCAGCCTGACACTGATCTCAGGTACGGCCCAAACCAGAGCACACGAGCCCTGCTCATCTTCTGAATCCAGAAGGGGTGGTGGCAGGAGTGTGGAGGCATCCCCGCATTTGCTTTGGGGTGTCCTTTGCAGCCGCACTGCCCGGGTTGCTCTACCCTTCCTCTCCCTCCTAACCCTAACCCTAACCCTAAGCGTGAGTGTGAGGTCAGGCGCGGCCTGAATCGGGACACACGAGCCCTGTTCATCTTCTGAATCAAGAAGAGGGGGTGGCAGGGGTGTTGAGGCATCCCCGCATTTGCTTTGGGGTGTCCTTTGCAGCCACACTGCCCGGGTTGCTCTACCCTTCCTCTCCCTCCTAACCCTAACCCTAAGCCTAACCCTGACCCTAAGCATGAGTGTGAGGTCAGGCACGGCCTGAATCGGTGCGAAGGAGCCCTGTTCATCTTTTGAATCAGGAAGAGGTGGTGGCAGGAGTGTGGAGGCATCCCCGCATTTGCTTTGGGGTGTCCTTTGCAGCCGCACTGCCCGGGTTGCTCTACCCTTCCTCTGCCTCCTAAGCCTAACCCTAACCCTAGCCGTGAGTGTGAGGTCAGGCACGGCATTAATTGGAGCGAAGGAGCCCTGTTTGTGTTCTCCAGGAAGAAGTGGTGGTTGCAGGGGTGTTGAGGCATCCCCGCATTTGCTTTGGGGTGTCCTTTGCAGCCGCACTGCCCGGGTTACTTTACTCTTCCTCTCCCTCCTAACCCTAACCCTAACCCTAATTCTAAACCTAGCCGTGAGTGTGAGGTCAGGCGCAGCCTGAATCGGGGCGCACGAGCCCTGTTCATCTTCTGAATAAAGAAGAGGTGGTGGCAGGAGTGTTGAGGCGTCCCCGCATTTGCTTTGGGGTGTCCTTTGCAGCCGCACTGCCCGGGTTGCTCTACCCTTCCTCTCCCTCCTAACCCTAACCCTAACCCTAGCCGTGAGTGTGAGGTCAGGCACGGCCTTAATTGGTGCGAAGGAGCCCTGTTTGTGTTCTCCAGGAAGAAGTGTTGCTGGCAGGAGTGTTGAGGCATCCCCGCATTTGCTTTGGGGTGTCCTTTGCAGCCGCACTGCCCGGGTTGCTCTACCCTTCCTCTCCCTCCTCACCCTAACCCTAACCGTAAGCGTGAGTGTGAGGTCAGGCGTGGCCTGAATCGGGACACACGAGCCCTGTTCATCTTCTGAATCAAGAAGAGGTGGTGGCAGGGGTGTTGAGGCATCCCCGCATTTGCTTTGGGGTGTCCTTTGCAGCCGCACTGCCCGGGTTGCTCTACCCTTCCTCTCCCTCCTAACCCTAACCCTAACCCTAACCCTAACCCTAACCCTAACCCTAAGCATGAGTGTGAGGTCAGGCACAGCCGGAATCGGTGCGAAGGAGCCCTGTTCATCTTTTGAATCAGAAAGAGGTGGTGGCAGGAGTGTGGAGGCATCCCCGCATTTGCTTTGGGGTGTCCTTTGCAGCCGCACTGCCCGGGTTGCTCTACCCTTCCTCTCCCTCCTAACCCTAACCCTAACCCTAACCCTAGCCGTGAGTGTGAGGTCAGGCACGGCCTTAATTGGTGCGAAGGAGCCCTGTTTGTGTTCTCCAGGAAGAAGTGGTGGTGGCAGGGGTGTTGAGGCATCCCCGCATTTGCTTTGGGGTGTCCTTTTCAGCCGCACTGCCCGGGTTGCTCTACCCTTCCTCTCCCTCCTAACCCTAACCCTAACCCTAGCCGTGAGTGTGAGGTCAGGCACGGCCTTAATTGGAGCAAAGGAGCCCGGTTTGTGTTCTCCAGGAAGAAGTGGTGGTTGCAGGGGTGTTGAGGCATCCCCGCATTTGCATTGGGGTGTCCTTTGCAGCCGCACTGCCCGGGTTGCTCTACCCTTCCTCTCCCTCCTAACCCTAACCCTAACCCTAAGCGTAACCCTAACCGTGAGTGTGAGGTCAGGCACGGCCTGAATCAGGGCGCATGAGCGCTGTTCATCTTCTGAATCAAGAAGAGGTGGTATCAGGGGTGTTGAGGCATCCCCGCATTTGCTTTGGGGTGTGCTTTGCAGCCGCACTGCCCGGGTTGCTCTACCCTTCCTCTCCCTCCTAATCCTAACCCTAACCCTAAGCGTGAGTGTGAGGTCAGGCACGGCCTGAATCGATGCGATGGAGCCCTGTTCATCTTTTGAATCAGGAAGAGGTGGTGGCAGGAGTGTTGAGGCATCCCCGCATTTGCTTTGGGGTGTCCTTTGCAGCCGCACTGCCCGGGTTGCTCTACCCTTCCTCTCCCTCCTAACCCTAACCCTAACCCTAACCCTAACCCGCAGCCTGACACTGATCTCAGGTACGGCCCAAAGCAGAGCACACGAGCCCTGCTCATCTTCTGAATCCAGAAGGGGTGGTGGCAGGAGTGTTGAGGCATCCCCGCATTTGCTTTGGGGTGTCCTTTGCAGCCGCACTGCCCGGGTTGCTCTACCCTTCCTCTCCCTCCTAACCCTAACCCTAACCCTAAGCGTGAGTGTGAGGTCAGGCGCGGCCTGAATCGGGACACACGAGCCCTGTTCATCTTCTGAATCCAGAAGGGGTGGTGGCAGGGGTGTTGAGGCATCCCCGCATTTGCTTTGGGGTGTCCTTTGCAGCCGCACTGCCCGGGTTGCTCTACCCTTCCTCTCCCTCCTAACCCTAACCCTAACCCTAACCCTAACCCTAAGCATGAGTGTGAGGTCAGGCACGGCCTGAATCGGTGCGAAGGAGCCCTGTTCATCTTTTGAATCAGGAAGAGGTGGTGGCAGGGGTTTTGAGGCGTCCCCGCATTTGCTTTGGGGTGTCCTTTGCAGCCGCACTGCCCGGGTTGCTCTACCCTTCCTCTCCCTCCTAAACCTAACCCTAACCCTAACCCTAACCCTAAGCGTGAGTGTGAGGTCAGGCGCAGCCTGAATCGGGGCGCACGAGCCCTGCTCATCTTCTGAATAAAGAAGAGGTGGTGGCAGGAGTGTTGAGGCGTTCCCGCATTTGCTTTGGGGTGTCCTTTGCAGCCGCACTGCCCGGGTTGCTCTACCCTTCCTCTCCCTCCTAACCCTAACCCTAACCCTAGCCGTGAGTGTGAGGTCAGGCATGGCCTTAATTGGTGCGAAGGAGCCCTGTTTGTGTTCTCCAGGAAGAAGTGTTGCTGGCAGGAGTGTTGAGGCATCCCCGCATTTGCTTTGGGGTGTCCTTTGCAGCCGCACTGCCCGGGTTGCTCTACCCTTCCTCTCCCTCCTAACCCTAACCCTAAGCCTAACCCTAAGCCTAACCCTAAGCGTGAGTGTGAGGTCGGTCACGGCCTTAACCAGGGCACAGGACCCCTGTTCGTCTTCTCCAGGAAGAAGTGGTGCTGGCAGGGGTGTTGAGGCATCCCCGCATTTGCTTTGGGGTGTCCTTTGCAGCCGCACTGCCCGGGTTGCTCTACCCTTCCTCTGCCTCCTAACCCTAACCCTAACCCTTGCCGTGAGTGTGAGGTCAGGCAGGGCCTGAATCGGTGCGAAGGAGCCCTGTTTGTGTTCTCCAGGTAGAGAGGTGGTGACAGGGGTGTTGAGGCATCCCCGCATTTGCTTTGGGGTGTCCTTTGCAGCCGCACTGCCCGGGTTACTTTACGCTTCCTCTCCCTCCTAACCCTAACCCTAACCCTAAGCGTAACCCTAAGCGTGAGTGTGAGGTCAGGCACGGCCTGAATCAGGGCGCATGAGCCCTGTTCATCTTCTGAATCAAGAAGAGGTGGTGGCAGGGGTGTTGAGGCATCCCCGCATTTGCTTTGGGGTGTCCTTTGCAGCCGCACTGCCCGGGTTGCTCTACCCTTCCTCTCCCTCCTAACCCTAACCCTAACCCTAACCCTAAGCCTAACCCTAAGCGTGAGTGTGAGGTCAGGCGCAGCCTTAATCGGGGCGCACGAGCCCTGTTCATCTTCTGAATCAAGAAGAGGTGGTGGCAGGAGTGTTGAGGTGTCCCCGCATTTGCTTTGGGGTGTCCTTTGCAGCCGCACTGCCCGGGTTGCTCTACCCTTCCTCTCCCTCCTAACCCTAACCCTAACCCTAAGCCTAACCCTAACCCTAGCCGTGAGTGTGAGGTCGGTCACGGCCTGAACCAGGGCACAGGACCCCTGTTCGTCTTCTCCTGGAAGAAGTGGTGCTGGCAGGGGTGTTGAGGCATCCCCGCATTTGCTTTGGGGTGTCCTTTGCAGCCGCACTGCCCGGGTTGCTCTACCCTTCCTCTCCCTCCTAACCCTAACCCTAACCCTAACCCTAACCCTAACCCGCAGCCTGACACTGATCTCAGGTACGGCCCAAAGCAGAGCACACGAGCCCTGCTCATCTTCAGAATCCAGAAGGGGTGGTGGCAGGAGTGTGGAGGCATCCCCGCATTTGCTTTGGGGTGTCCTTTGCAGCCGCACTGCCCGGGTTGCTCTACCCTTCCTCTCCCTCCTAACCCTAACCCTAACCGTAAGCGTGAGTGTGAGGTCAGGCGTGGCCTGAATCGGGACACACGAGCCCTGTTCATCTTCTGAATCAAGAAGAGGTGGTGGCAGGGGTGTTGAGGCATACCCGCATTTGCTTTGGGGTGTCCTTTGCAGCCACACTGCCCGGGTTGCTCTACCCTTCCTCTCCCTCCTAACCCTAACCCTAACCCTAGCCGTGAGTGTGAGGTCAGGCACGGCCTTAATTGGAGCGAAGGAGCCCTGTTTGTGTTCTCCAGGAAGAAGTGTTGCTGGCAGGAGTGTTGAGGCATCCCCGCATTTGCTTTGGGGTGTCCTTTGCAGCCGCACTGCCCGGGTTGCTCTACCCTTCCTCTCCCTCCTAACCCTAACCCTAACCCTAACCCTAAACCTAACCCTAAGCGTGAGTGTGAGGTCGGTCACGGCCTGAACCAGGGCACAGGACCCCTGTTCCTCTTCTCCAGGAAGAAGTGGTGCTGGCAGGGGTGTTGAGGCATCCCCGCATTTGCATTGGGGTGTCCTTTGCAGCCGCACTGCCCGGGTTGCTCTAACTTTCATCTCCCTCCTAACCCTACCCCTAACCCTAACCCTAACCCTAAGCATGAGTGTGAGGTCAGGCACAGCCTGAATCGGGGCGCACGAGCCCTGCTCATCTTCTGAATAAAGAAGAGGTGGTGGCAGGAGTGTGGAGGCATCCCCGCATTTGCTTTGGGGTGTGCTTTGGAGCCGCACTGCCCGGGTTGCTCTACCCTTCCTCTCCCTCCTAACCCTAACCCTAACCCCAAGCGTGAGTGTGAGGTCGGTCACGGCCTGAATCGGTGCGAAGGAGCCCTGTTCATCTTTTGAATCAGGAAGAGGTGGTGGCAGGAGTGTGGAGGCATCCCCGCATTTGCTTTAGGGTGTCCTTTGCAGCCGCACTGCCCGGGTTGCTCTACCCTTCCTCTCCCTCCTAATCCTAACCCTAACCCTAAGCGTGAGTGTGAGGTCAGGCACGGCCTTAATTGGTGCGAAGGAGCCCTGTTCATCTTTTGAATCAGGAAGAGGTGGTGGCAGGAGTGTTGAGGCATCCCCGCATTTGCTTTGGGGTGTCCTTTGCAGCCGCACTGCCCGGGTTGCTCTACCCTTCCTCTCCCTCCTAACCCTACCCCTAACCCTAACCCTAACCCTAACCCTTACCCGCAGCCTGACACTGATCTCAGGTACGGCCCAAAGCAGAGCACACGAGCCCTGCTCATCTTCAGAATCCAGAAGGGGTGGTGGCAGGAGTGTGGAGGCATCCCCGCATTTGCTTTGGGGTGTCCTTTGCAGCCGCACTGCCCGGGTTGCTCTACCCTTCCTCTCCCTCCTAACCCTAACCCTAACCCTAAGCGTGAGTGTGAGGTCAGGCGCGGCCTGAATCGGGACACACGAGCCCTGTTCATCTTCTGAATCAGGAAGAGGGGGTGGCAGGGGTGTTGAGGCATCCCCGCATTTGCTTTGGGGTGTCCTTTGCAGCCACACTGCCCGGGTTGCTCTACCCTTCCTCTCCCTCCTAACCCTAACCCTAAGCCTAACCCTAACCGTAAGCATGAGTGTGAGGTCAGGCACGGCCTGAATCGGTGCGAAGGAGCCCTGTTCATCTTTTGAATCAGGAAGAGGTGGTGGCAGGAGTGTGGAGGCATCCCCGCATTTGCTTTGGGGTGTCCTTTGCAGCCGCACTGCCCGGGTTGCTCTACCCTTCCTCTGCCTCCTAAGCCTAACCCTAACCCTAGCCGTGAGTGTGAGGTCAGGCACGGCCTTAATTGGAGCGAAGGAGCCCTGTTTGTGTTCTCCAGGAAGAAGTGGTGGTTGCAGGGGTGTTGAGGCATCCCCGCATTTGCTTTGGGGTGTCCTTTGCAGCCGCACTGCCCGGGTTACTTTACTCTTCCTCTCCCTCCTAACCCTAACCCTAACCCTAAGCGTAACCCTAACCGTGAGTGTGAGGTCAGGCACGGCCTGAATCAGGGCGCATGAGCCCTGTTCATCTTCTGAATCAAGAAGAGGTGGTGGCAGGGGTGTTGAGGCGTCCCCGCATTTGCTTTGGGGTGTCCTTTGCAGCCGCACTGCCCGGGTTGCTCTACCCTTCCTCTCCCTCCTAAACCTAACCCTAACCCTAACCCTAATTCTAAACCTAGCCGTGAGTGTGAGGTCAGGCGCAGCCTGAATCGGGGCGCACGAGCCCTGTTCATCTTCTGAATAAAGAAGAGGTGGTGGCAGGAGTGTTGAGGCGTCCCCGCATTTGCTTTGGGGTGTCCTTTGCAGCCGCACTGCCCGGGTTGCTCTACCCTTCCTCTCCCTCCTAACCCTAACCCTAACCCTAGCCGTGAGTGTGAGGTCAGGCATGGCCTTAATTGGTGCGAAGGAGCCCTGTTTGTGTTCTCCAGGAAGAAGTGTTGCTGGCAGGAGTGTTGAGGCATCCCCGCATTTGCTTTGGGGTGTCCTTTGCAGCCGCACTGCCCGGGTTGCTCTACCCTTCCTCTCCCTCCTAACCCTAACCCTAAGCCTAACCCTAAGCCTAACCCTAAGCGTGAGTGTGAGGTCGGTCACGGCCTTAACCAGGGCACAGGACCCCTGTTCGTCTTCTCCAGGAAGAAGTGGTGCTGGCAGGGGTGTTGAGGCATCCCCGCATTTGCTTTGGGGTGTCCTTTGCAGCCGCACTGCCCGGGTTGCTCTACCTTTCATCTCCCTCCTAACCCTACCCCTAACCCTAACCCTAACCCTAAGCATGAGTGTGAGGTCAGGCACAGCCTGAATCGGGGCGCACGAGCCCTGCTCATCTTCTGAATAAAGAAGAGGTGGTGGCAGGAGTGTGGAGGCATCCCCGCATTTGCTTTGGGGTGTGCTTTGGAGCCGCACTGCCCGGGTTGCTCTACCCTTCCTCTCCCTCCTAATCCTAACCCTAACCCTAAGCGTGAGTGTGAGGTCAGGCACGGCCTGAATCGATGCGATGGAGCCCTGTTCATCTTTTGAATCAGGAAGAGGTGGTGGCAGGAGTGTTGAGGCATCCCCGCATTTGCTTTGGGGTGTCCTTTGCAGCCGCACTGCCCGGGTTGCTCTACCCTTCCTCTCCCTCCTAACCCTAACCCTAACCCTAACCCTAACCCGCAGCCTGACACTGATCTCAGGTACGGCCCAAAGCAGAGCACACGAGCCCTGCTCATCTTCTGAATCCAGAAGGGGTGGTGGCAGGAGTGTTGAGGCATCCCCGCATTTGCTTTGGGGTGTCCTTTGCAGCCGCACTGCCCGGGTTGCTCTACCCTTCCTCTCCCTCCTAACCCTAACCCTAACCCTAAGCGTGAGTGTGAGGTCAGGCGCGGCCTGAATCGGGACACACGAGCCCTGTTCATCTTCTGAATCCAGAAGGGGTGGTGGCAGGGGTGTTGAGGCATCCCCGCATTTGCTTTGGGGTGTCCTTTGCAGCCGCACTGCCCGGGTTGCTCTACCCTTCCTCTCCCTCCTAACCCTAACCCTAACCCTAACCCTAACCCTAACCCTAAGCATGAGTGTGAGGTCAGGCACGGCCTGAATCGGTGCGAAGGAGCCCTGTTCATCTTTTGAATCAGGAAGAGGTGGTGGCAGGAGTGTGGAGGCATCCCCGCATTTGCTTTGGGGTGTCCTTTGCAGCCGCACTGCCCGGGTTGCTCTACCCTTCCTCTCCCTCCTAAGCCTAACCCTAACCCTAACCGTGAGTGTGAGGTCAGGCACGGCCTTAATTGGAGCGAAGGAGCCCTGTTTGTGTTCTCCAGGAAGAAGTGGTGGTTGCAGGGGTGTTGAGGCATCCCCGCATTTGCTTTTGGGTGTCCTTTGCAGCCACACTGCCCGGGTTACTTTACGCTTCCTCTCCCTCCTAACCCTAACCCTAACCCTAAGCGTAACCCAAAGCGTGAGTGTGAGGTCAGGCACGGCCTGAATCGGTGCGAAGGAGCCCTGTTCATCTTCTGAATCAAGAAGAGGTGGTGGCAGGGGTGTTGAGGCGTCCCCGCATTTGCTTTGGGGTGTCCTTTGCAGCCGCACTGCCCGGGTTGCTCTACCCTTCCTCTCCCTCCTAAACCTAACCCTAACCCTAACCCTAACCCTAAGCGTGAGTGTGAGGTCAGGCGCAGCCTGAATCGGGGCGCACGAGCCCTGTTCATCTTCTGAATAAAGAAGAGGTGGTGGCAGGAGTGTTGAGGCGTTCCCGCATTTGCTTTGGGGTGTCCTTTGCAGCCGCACTGCCCGGGTTGCTCTACCCTTCCTCTCCCTCCTAACCCTAACCCTAACCCTAGCCGTGAGTGTGAGGTCAGGCATGGCCTTAATTGGTGCGAAGGAGCCCTGTTTGTGTTCTCCAGGAAGAAGTGTTGCTGGCAGGAGTGTGGAGGCATCCCCGCATTTGCTTTAGGGTGTCCTTTGCAGCCGCACTGCCCGGGTTGCTCTACCCTTCCTCTCCCTCCTAACCCTAACCCTAAGCCTAACCCTAAGCCTAACCCTAAGCGTGAGTGTGAGGTCGGTCACGGCCTTAACCAGGGCACAGGACCCCTGTTCGTCTTCTCCAGGAAGAAGTGGTGCTGGCAGGGGTGTTGAGGCATCCCCGCATTTGCTTTGGGGTGTCCTTTGCAGCCGCACTGCCCGGGTTGCTCTACCCTTCCTCTGCCTCCTAACCCTAACCCTAACCCTTGCCGTGAGTGTGAGGTCAGGCAGGGCCTGAATCGGTGCGAAGGAGCCCTGTTTGTGTTCTCCAGGTAGAGAGGTGGTGACAGGGGTGTTGAGGCATCCCCGCATTTGCTTTGGGGTGTCCTTTGCAGCCGCACTGCCCGGGTTACTTTACGCTTCCTCTCCCTCCTAACCCTAACCCTAACCCTAAGCGTAACCCTAAGCGTGAGTGTGAGGTCAGGCACGGCCTGAATCAGGGCGCATGAGCCCTGTTCATCTTCTGAATCAAGAAGAGGTGGTGGCAGGGGTGTTGAGGTGTCCCCGCATTTGCTTTGGGGTGTCCTTTGCAGCCGCACTGCCCGGGTTGCTCTACCCTTCCTCTCCCTCCTAACCCTAACCCTAACCCTAAGCCTAACCCTAACCCTAGCCGTGAGTGTGAGGTCGGTCACGGCCTGAACCAGGGCACAGGACCCCTGTTCGTCTTCTCCTGGAAGAAGTGGTGCTGGCAGGGGTGTTGAGGCATCCCCGCATTTGCTTTGGGGTGTCCTTTGCAGCCGCACTGCCCGGGTTGCTCTACCCTTCCTCTCCCTCCTAACCCTAACCCTAACCCTAACCCTAAGCCTAACCCTAAGCGTGAGTGTGAGGTCAGGCGTAGCCTTAATCGGGGCGCACGAGCCCTGTTCATCTTCTGAATCAAGAAGAGGTGGTGGCAGGAGTGTTGAGGTGTCCCCGCATTTGCTTTGGGGTGTCCTTTGCAGCCGCACTGCCCGGGTTGCTCTACCCTTCCTCTCCCTCCTAACCCTAACCCTAACCCTAAGCCTAACCCTAACCCTAGCCGTGAGTGTGAGGTCGGTCACGGCCTGAACCAGGGCACAGGACCCCTGTTCGTCTTCTCCTGGAAGAAGTGGTGCTGGCAGGGGTGTTGAGGCATCCCCGCATTTGCTTTGGGGTGTCCTTTGCAGCCGCACTGCCCGGGTTGCTCTACCCTTCCTCTCCCTCCTAACCCTAACCCTAACCCTAACCCTAACCCTAACCCGCAGCCTGACACTGATCTCAGGTACGGCCCAAAGCAGAGCACACGAGCCCTGCTCATCTTCAGAATCCAGAAGGGGTGGTGGCAGGAGTGTGGAGGCATCCCCGCATTTGCTTTGGGGTGTCCTTTGCAGCCGCACTGCCCGGGTTGCTCTACCCTTCCTCTCCCTCCTAACCCTAACCCTAACCGTAAGCGTGAGTGTGAGGTCAGGCGTGGCCTGAATCGGGACACACGAGCCCTGTTCATCTTCTGAATCAAGAAGAGGTGTTGGCAGGGGTGTTGAGGCATCCCCGCATTTGCTTTGGGGTGTCCTTTGCAGCCACACTGCCCGGGTTGCTCTACCCTTCCTCTCCCTCCTAACCCTAACCCTAACCCTAACCCTAACCCTAACCGTAAGCATGAGTGTGAGGTCAGGCACGGCCTGAATCGGTGCGAAGGAGCCCTGTTCATCTTTTGAATCAGAAAGAGGTGGTGGCAGGAGTGTGGAGGCATCCCCGCATTTGCTTTGGGGTGTCCTTTTCAGCCGCACTGCCCGGGTTGCTCTACCCTTCCTCTCTCTCCTAACCCTAACCCTAACCCTAGCCGTGAGTGTGAGGTCAGGCACGGCCTTAATTGGAGCGAAGGAGCCCTGTTTGTGTTCTCCAGGAAGAAGTGTTGCTGGCAGGAGTGTTGAGGCATCCCCGCATTTGCTTTGGGGTGTCCTTTGCAGCCGCACTGCCCGGGTTGCTCTACCCTTCCTCTCCCTCCTAACCCTAACCCTAACCCTAACCCTAAACCTAACCCTAAGCGTGAGTGTGAGGTCGGTCACGGCCTTAACCAGGGCACAGGACCCCTGTTCCTCTTCTCCAGGAAGAAGTGGTGCTGGCAGGGGTGTTGAGGCATCCCCGCATTTGCATTGGGGTGTCCTTTGCAGCCGCACTGCCCGGGTTGCTCTACCTTTCATCTCCCTCCTAACCCTACCCCTAACCCTAACCCTAACCCTAAGCATGAGTGTGAGGTCAGGCACAGCCTGAATCGGGGCGCACGAGCCCTGCTCATCTTCTGAATAAAGAAGAGGTGGTGGCAGGAGTGTGGAGGCATCCCCGCATTTGCTTTGGGGTGTGCTTTGGAGCCGCACTGCCCGGGTTGCTCTACCCTTCCTCTCCCTCCTAACCCTAACCCTAACCCCAAGCGTGAGTGTGAGGTCGGTCACGGCCTGAATCGGTGCGAAGGAGCCCTGTTCATCTTTTGAATCAGGAAGAGGTGGTGGCAGGAGTGTGGAGGCATCCCCGCATTTGCTTTAGGGTGTCCTTTGCAGCCGCACTGCCCGGGTTGCTCTACCCTTCCTCTCCCTCCTAATCCTAACCCTAACCCTAAGCGTGAGTGTGAGGTCAGGCACGGCCTTAATTGGTGCGAAGGAGCCCTGTTCATCTTTTGAATCAGGAAGAGGTGGTGGCAGGAGTGTTGAGGCATCCCCGCATTTGCTTTGGGGTGTCCTTTGCAGCCGCACTGCCCGGGTTGCTCTACCCTTCCTCTCCCTCCTAACCCTAACCCTAACCCTAACCCTAACCCTTACCCGCAGCCTGACACTGATCTCATGTACGGCCCAAAGCAGAGCACACGAGCCCTGCTCATCTTCAGAATCCAGAAGGGGTGGTGGCAGGAGTGTGGAGGCATCCCCGCATTTGCTTTGGGGTGTCCTTTGCAGCCGCACTGCCCGGGTTGCTCTACCCTTCCTCTCCCTCCTAACCCTAACCCTAACCCTAAGCGTGAGTGTGAGGTCAGGCGCGGCCTGTATCGGGACACACGAGCCCTGTTCATCTTCTGAATCAGGAAGAGGGGGTGGCAGGGGTGTTGAGGCATCCCCGCATTTGCTTTGGGGTGTCCTTTGCAGCCACACTGCCCGGGTTGCTCTACCCTTCCTCTCCCTCCTAACCCTAACCCTAAGCCTAACCCTAACCCTAAGCATGAGTGTGAGGTCAGGCACGGCCTGAATCGGTGCGAAGGAGCCCTGTTCATCTTTTGAATCAGGAAGAGGTGGTGGCAGGAGTGTGGAGGCATCCCCGCATTTGCTTTGGGGTGTCCTTTGCAGCCGCACTGCCCGGGTTGCTCTACCCTTCCTCTGCCTCCTAAGCCTAACCCTAACCCTAGCCGTGAGTGTGAGGTCAGGCACGGCATTAATTGGAGCGAAGGAGCCCTGTTTGTGTTCTCCAGGAAGAAGTGGTGGTTGCAGGGGTGTTGAGGCATCCCCGCATTTGCTTTGGGGTGTCCTTTGCAGCCGCACTGCCCGGGTTACTTTACTCTTCCTCTCCCTCCTAACCCTAACCCTAACCCTAAGCGTAACCCTAACCGTGAGTGTGAGGTCAGGCACGGCCTGAATCAGGGCGCATGAGCCCTGTTCATCTTCTGAATCAAGAAGAGGTGGTGGCAGGGGTGTTGAGCCGTCCCCGCATTTGCTTTGGGGTGTCCTTTGCAGCCGCACTGCCCGGGTTGCTCTACCCTTCCTCTCCCTCCTAACCCTAACCCTAACCCTAACCCTAATTCTAAACCTAGCCGTGAGTGTGAGGTCAGGCGCAGCCTGAATCGGGGCGCACGAGCCCTGTTCATCTTCTGAATAAAGAAGAGGTGGTGGCAGGAGTGTTGAGGCGTCCCCGCATTTGCTTTGGGGTGTCCTTTGCAGCCGCACTGCCCGGGTTGCTCTATCCTTCCTCTCCCTCCTAACCCTAACCCTAACCCTAGCCGTGAGTGTGAGGTCAGGCATGGCCTTAATTGGTGCGAAGGAGCCCTGTTTGTGTTCTCCAGGAAGAAGTGTTGCTGGCAGGAGTGTTGAGGCATCCCCGCATTTGCTTTGGGGTGTCCTTTGCAGCCGCACTGCCCGGGTTGCTCTACCCTTCCTCTCCCTCCTAACCCTAACCCTAACCCTAACCCTAAACCTAACCCTAGCCGTGAGTGTGAGGTCGGTCACGGCCTGAACCAGGGCACAGGACCCCTGTTTGTGTTATCCTGGAAGAAGTGGTGCTGGCAGGGGTGCTGAGGCATCCCCGCATTTGCTTTGGGGTGTCCTTTGCAGCCGCACTGCCCGGGTTGCTCTACCTTTCATCTCCCTCCTAACCCTACCCCTAACCCTAACCCTAACCCTAAGCATGAGTGTGAGGTCAGGCACAGCCTGAATCGGGGCGCACGAGCCCTGCTCATCTTCTGAATAAAGAAGAGGTGGTGGCAGGAGTGTGGAGGCATCCCCGCATTTGCTTTGGGGTGTGCTTTGGAGCCGCACTGCCCGGGTTGCTCTACCCTTCCTCTCCCTCCTAATCCTAACCCTAACCCTAAGCATGAGTGTGAGGTTAGGCACGGCCTTAATTGGTGCGATGGAGCCCTGTTCATCTTTTGAATCAGGAAGAGGTGGTGGCAGGAGTGTTGAGGCATCCCCGCATTTGCTTTGGGGTGTCCTTTGCAGCCGCACTGCCCGGGTTGCTCTACCCTTCCTCTCCCTCCTCACCCTAACCCTAACCGTAAGCGTGAGTGTGAGGTCAGGCGTGGCCTGAATCGGGACACACGAGCCCTGTTCATCTTCTGAATCAAGAAGAGGTGGTGGCAGGGGTGTTGAGGCATCCCCGCATTTGCTTTGGGGTGTCCTTTGCAGCCGCACTGCCCGGGTTGCTCTACCCTTCCTCTCCCTCCTAACCCTAACCCTAACCCTAACCCTAACCCTAACCCTAACCCTAACCGTAAGCATGAGTGTGAGGTCAGGCACAGCCTGAATCGGTGCGAAGGAGCCCTGTTCATCTTTTGAATCAGAAAGAGGTGGTGGCAGGAGTGTGGAGGCATCCCCGCATTTGCTTTGGGGTGTCCTTTGCAGCCGCACTGCCCGGGTTGCTCTACCCTTCCTCTCCCTCCTAACCCTAACCCTAACCCTAACCCTAGCCGTGAATGTGAGGTCAGGCACGGCCTTAATTGGTGCGAAGGAGCCCTGTTTGTGTTCTCCAGGAAGAAGTGGTGGTGGCAGGGGTGTTGAGGCATCCCCGCATTTGCTTTGGGGTGTCCTTTTCAGCCGCACTGCCCGGGTTGCTCTACCCTTCCTCTCCCTCCTAACCCTAACCCTAACCCTAGCCGTGAGTGTGAGGTCAGGCACGGCCTTAATTGGAGCAAAGGAGCCCGGTTTGTGTTCTCCAGGAAGAAGTGGTGGTTGCAGGGGTGTTGAGGCATCCCCGCATTTGCATTGGGGTGTCCTTTGCAGCCGCACTGCCCGGGTTGCTCTACCCTTCCTCTCCCTCCTAACCCTAACCCTAACCCTAAGCGTAACCCTAACCGTGAGTGTGAGGTCAGGCACGGCCTGAATCAGGGCGCATGAGCGCTGTTCATCTTCTGAATCAAGAAGAGGTGGTATCAGGGGTGTTGAGGCATCCCCGCATTTGCTTTGGGGTGTCCTTTGCAGCCGCACTGCCCGGGTTGCTCTACCCTTCCTCTCCCTCCTAAACCTAACCCTAAGCCTAACCCTAACCCTAAGCGTGAGTGTGAGGTCAGGCGCAGCCTGAATCGGGGCGCACGAGCCCTGTTCATCTTCTGAATAAAGAAGAGGTGGTGGCAGGAGTGTTGAGGCGTCCCCGCATTTGCTTTGGGGTGTCCTTTGCAGCCGCACTGCCCGGGTTGCTCTACCCTTCCTCTCCCTCCTAACCCTAACCCTAACCCTAGCCGTGAGTGTGAGGTCAGGCATGGCCTTAATTGGTGCGAAGGAGCCCTGTTTGTGTTCTCCAGGAAGAAGTGTTGCTGGCAGGAGTGTTGAGGCATCCCCGCATTTGCTTTGGGGTGTCCTTTGCAGCCGCACTGCCCGGGTTGCTCTACCCTTCCTCTCCCTCCTAACCCTAACCCTAAGCCTAACCCTAAGCCTAACCCTAAGCGTGAGTGTGAGGTCGGTCACGGCCTTAACCAGGGCACAGGACCCCTGTTCGTCTTCTCCAGGAAGAAGTGGTGCTGGCAGGGGTGTTGAGGCATCCCCGCATTTGCTTTGGGGTGTCCTTTGCAGCCGCACTGCCCGGGTTGCTCTACCTTTCATCTCCCTCCTAACCCTACCCCTAACCCTAACCCTAACCCTAAGCATGAGTGTGAGGTCAGGCACAGCCTGAATCGGGGCGCACGAGCCCTGCTCATCTTCTGAATAAAGAAGAGGTGGTGGCAGGAGTGTGGAGGCATCCCCGCATTAGCTTTGGGGTGTGCTTTGGAGCCGCACTGCCCGGGTTGCTCTACCCTTCCTCTCCCTCCTAACCCTAACCCTAACCGTAACCATGAGTGTGAGGTCAGGCACGGCCTGAATCGGTGCGAAGGAGCCCTGTTCATCTTTTGAATCAGGAAGAGGTGGTGGCAGGAGTGTTGAGGCATCCCCGCATTTGCTTTGGGGTGTCCTTTGCAGCCGCACTGCCCGGGTTGCTCTACCCTTCCTCTCCCTCCTAACCCTAACCCTAACCCTAACCCTAACCCGCAGCCTGACACTGATCTCAGGTACGGCCTAAAGCAGAGCACACGAGCCCTGCTCATCTTCTGAATCCAGAAGGGGTGGTGGCAGGAGTGTTGAGGCATCCCCGCATTTGCTTTGGGGTGTCCTTTGCAGCCGCACTGCCCGGGTTGCTCTACCCTTCCTCTCCCTCCTAACCCTAACCCTAACCCTAAGCGTGAGTGTGAGGTCAGGCGCGGCCTGAATCGGGACACACGAGCCCTGTTCATCTTCTGAATCCAGAAGGGGTGGTGGCAGGGGTGTTGAGGCATCCCCGCATTTGCTTTGGGGTGTCCTTTGCAGCCGCACTGCCCGGGTTGCTCTACCCTTCCTCTCCCTCCTAACCCTAACCCTAACCCTAACCCTAACCCTAACCCTAAGCATGAGTGTGAGGTCAGGCACGGCCTGAATCGGTGCGAAGGAGCCCTGTTCATCTTTTGAATCAGGAAGAGGTGGTGGCAGGAGTGTGGAGGCATCCCCGCATTTGCTTTGGGGTGTCCTTTGCAGCCGCACTGCCCGGGTTGCTCTACCCTTCCTCTCCCTCCTAAGCCTAACCCTAACCCTAGCCGTGAGTGTGAGGTCAGGCACGGCCTTAATTGGAGCGAAGGAGCCCTGTTTGTGTTCTCCAGGAAGAAGTGGTGGTTGCAGGTGTGTTGAGGCATCCCCGCATTTGCTTTTGGGTGTCCTTTGCAGCCACACTGCCCGGGTTACTTTACTCTTCCTCTCCCTCCTAACCCTAACCCTAACCCTAAGCGTAACCCAAAGCGTGAGTGTGAGGTCAGGCACGGCCTGAATCGGTGCGAAGGAGCCCTGTTCATCTTCTGAATCAAGAAGAGGTGGTGGCAGGGGTGTTGAGGCGTCCCCGCATTTGCTTTGGGGTGTCCTTTGCAGCCGCACTGCCCGGGTTGCTCTACCCTTCCTCTCCCTCCTAACCCTAACCCTAACCCTAATTCTAAACCTAGCCGTGAGTGTGAGGTCAGGCGCAGCCTGAATCGGGGCACACGAGCCCTGTTCATCTTCTGAATAAAGAAGAGGTGGTGGCAGGAGTGTTGAGGCGTCCCCGCATTTGCTTTGGGGTGTCCTTTGCAGCCGCACTGCCCGGGTTGCTCTACCCTTCCTCTCCCTCCTAACCCTAACCCTAACCCTAGCCGTGAGTGTGAGGTCAGGCATGGCCTTAATTGGTGCGAAGGAGCCCTGTTTGTGTTCTCCAGGAAGAAGTGTTGCTGGCAGGAGTGTTGAGGCATCCCCGCATTTGCTTTGGGGTGTCCTTTGCAGCCGCACTGCCCGGGTTGCTCTACCCTTCCTCTCCCTCCTAACCCTAACCCTAAGCCTAACCCTAAGCCTAACCCTAAGCGTGAGTGTGAGGTCGGTCACGGCCTTAACCAGGGCACAGGACCCCTGTTCGTCTTCTCCAGGAAGAAGTGGTGCTGGCAGGGGTGTTGAGGCATCCCCGCATTTGCTTTGGGGTGTCCTTTGCAGCCGCACTGCCCGGGTTGCTCTACCTTTCATCTCCCTCCTAACCCTACCCCTAACCCTAACCCTAACCCTAAGCATGAGTGTGAGGTCAGGCACAGCCTGAATCGGGGCGCACGAGCCCTGCTCATCTTCTGAATAAAGAAGAGGTGGTGGCAGGAGTGTGGAGGCATCCCCGCATTTGCTTTGGGGTGTGCTTTGGAGCCGCACTGCCCGGGTTGCTCTACCCTTCCTCTCCCTCCTAATCCTAACCCTAACCCTAAGCGTGAGTGTGAGGTCAGGCACGGCCTGAATCGATGCGATGGAGCCCTGTTCATCTTTTGAATCAGGAAGAGGTGGTGGCAGGAGTGTTGAGGCATCCCCGCATTTGCTTTGGGGTGTCCTTTGCAGCCGCACTGCCCAGGTTGCTCTACCCTTCCTCTCCCTCCTAACCCTAACCCTAACCCTAACCCTAACCCTAACCCTAACCCGCAGCCTGACACTGATCTCAGGTACGGCCCAAAGCAGAGCACACGAGCCCTGCTCATCTTCTGAATCCAGAAGGGGTGGTGGCAGGAGTGTTGAGGCATCCCCGCATTTGCTTTGGGGTGTCCTTTGCAGCCGCACTGCCCGGGTTGCTCTACCCTTCCTCTCCCTCCTAACCCTAACCCTAACCCTAAGCGTGAGTGTGAGGTCAGGCGCGGCCTGAATCGGGACACACGAGCCCTGTTCATCTTCTGAATCCAGAAGGGGTGGTGGCAGGGGTGTTGAGGCATCCCCGCATTTGCTTTGGGGTGTCCTTTGCAGCCGCACTGCCCGGGTTGCTCTACCCTTCCTCTCCCTCCTAACCCTAACCCTAACCCTAACCCTAACCCTAAGCATGAGTGTGAGGTCAGGCACGGCCTGAATCGGTGCGAAGGAGCCCTGTTCATCTTTTGAATCAGGAAGAGGTGGTGGCAGGAGTGTGGAGGCATCCCCGCATTTGCTTTGGGGTGTCCTTTGCAGCCGCACTGCCCGGGTTGCTCTACCCTTCCTCTCCCTCCTAAGCCTAACCCTAACCCTAGCCGTGAGTGTGAGGTCAGGCACGGCCTTAATTGGAGCGAAGGAGCCCTGTTTGTGTTCTCCAGGAAGAAGTGGTGGTTGCAGGTGTGTTGAGGCATCCCCGCATTTGCTTTTGGGTGTCCTTTGCAGCCACACTGCCCGGGTTACTTTACTCTTCCTCTCCCTCCTAACCCTAACCCTAACTCTAACCCTAACCCTAAGCCTGAGTGTGAGGTCAGGCACGGCCTGAATCGGTGCGAAGGAGCCCTGTTCATCTTCTGAATCAAGAAGAGGTGGTGGCAGGGGTGTTGAGGCGTCCCCGCATTTGCTTTGGGGTGTCCTTTGCAGCCGCACTGCCCGGGTTGCTCTACCCTTCCTCTCCCTCCTAAACCTAACCCTAACCCTAACCCTAACCCTAAGCGTGAGTGTGAGGTCAGGCGCAGCCTGAATCGGGGCGCACGAGCCCTGTTCATCTTCTGAATAAAGAAGAGGTGGTGGCAGGAGTGTTGAGGCGTTCCCGCATTTGCTTTGGGGTGTCCTTTGCAGCCGCACTGCCCGGGTTGCTCTACCCTTCCTCTCCCTCCTAACCCTAACCCTAACCCTAGCCGTGAGTGTGAGGTCAGGCATGGCCTTAATTGGTGCGAAGGAGCCCTGTTTGTGTTCTCCAGGAAGAAGTGTTGCTGGCAGGAGTGTTGAGGCATCCCCGCATTTGCTTTGGGGTGTCCTTTGCAGCCGTACTGCCCGGGTTGCTCTACCCTTCCTCTCCCTCCTAACCCTAACCCTAACCCTAACCCTAAACCTAACCCTAGCCGTGAGTGTGAGGTCGGTCACAGCCTGAACCAGGGCACAGGACCCCTGTTTGTGTTCTCCAGGAAGAAGTGGTGCTGGCAGGGGTGTTGAGGCATCCCCGCATTTGCTTTGGGGTGTCCTTTGCAGCCGCACTGCCCGGGTTGCTCTACCTTTCATCTCCCTCCTAACCCTAACCCTAACCCTAACCCTAACCCTAAGCATGAGTGTGAGGTCAGGCACAGCCTGAATCAGGGCGCACGAGCCCTGTTCATCTTTTGAATCAGGAAGAGGTGGTGGCAGGAGTGTGGAGGCATCCGCGCATTTGCTTTAGGGTGTGCTTTGCAGCCGCACTGCCCGGGTTGCTCTACCCTTCCTCTCCCTCCTAATCCTAACCCTAACCCTAAGCATGAGTGTGAGGTTAGGCACGGCCTTAATTGGTGCGATGGAGCCCTGTTCATCTTTTGAATCAGGAAGAGGTGGTGGCAGGAGTGTTGAGGCATCCCCGCATTTGCTTTGGGGTGTCCTTTGCAGCCGCACTGCCCGGGTTGCTCTACCCTTCCTCTCCCTCCTCACCCTAACCCTAACCATAACCCTAAGCCTAACCCTAACCCTAGCCGTGAGTGTGAGGTCGGTTACGGCCTGAACTGGGGCACAGGAGCCCTGTTCCTGTTCTCCAGGAAGAAGTGGTGGTGGCAGGGGTGTTGAGGCATCCCCGCATTTACTTTGGGGTGTCCTTTGCAGCCGCACTGCCCGGGTTGCTCTACCCTTCCTCTCCCTCCTAACCCTAACCCTAACCCTAACCCTAAGCCTAACCCGCAGCCTGACACTGATCTCAGGTACGGCCCAAAGCAGAGCACACGAGCCCTGCTCATCTTCTGAATCCAGAAGGCGTGGTGGCAGGAGTGTGGAGGCATCCCCGCATTTGCTTTGGGGTGTGCTTTGGAGCCGCACTGCCCGGGTTGCTCTACCCTTCCTCTCCCTCCTGACCCTAACCCTAACCGTAAGCGTGAGTGTGAGGTCAGGCGCGGCCTGAATCGGGACACACGAGCCCTGTTCATCTTCTGAATCAAGAAGAGGGGGTGGCAGGGGTGTTGAGGCATCCCCGCATTTGCTTTGGGGTGTCCTTTGCAGCCGCACTGCCCGGGTTGCTCTACCCTTCCTCTCCCTCCTAACCCTAACCCTAACCCTAAGCGTAACCCTAAGCATGAGTGTGAGGTCAGGCACGGCCTGAATCGGTGCGAAGGAGCCCTGTTCATCTTTTGAATCAGGAAGAGGTGGTGGCAGGAGTGTGGAGGCATCCCCGCATTTGCTTTGGGGTGTCCTTTGCAGCCGCACTGCCCGGGTTGCTCTACCCTTCCTCTCCCTCCTAAGCCTAACCCTAACCCTAAGTGTAACCCTAAGCGTGAGTGTGAGGTCAGGCGCAGCCTTAATTGGTGCGAAGGAGCCCTGTTTGTGTTCTCCAGGAAGAAGAGGTGGTTGCAGGGGTGTTGAGGCATCCCCGCATTTGCTTTGGGGTGTCCTTTGCAGCCGCACTGCCCGGGTTGCTCTACCCTTCCTCTCCCTCCTAACCCTAACCCTAACCCTAGCCGTGAGTGTGAGGTCAAGCACGGCCTGAATCGGTGCGAAGGAGCCCTGTTCCTGTTCTCCAGGAAGAAGAGGTGGTTGCAGGGGTGTTGAGGCATCCCCGCATTTGCTTTGGGGTGTCCTTTGCAGCCGCACTGCCTGGGTTGCTCTACCCTTCCTCTCCCTCCTAACCCTAACCCTAACCCCAAGCCTAGCCGTGAGTGTGAGGTCAGGCACGGCCTTAATTGGTGCGAAGGAGCCCTGTTTGTGTTCTCCAGGAAGAAGAGGTGGTTGCAGGGGTGTTGAGGCATCCCCGCATTTGCTTTGGGGTGTCCTTTGCAGCCGCACTGCCCGGGTTGCTCTACCCTTCCTCTCCCTCCTAACCCTAACCCTAACCCTAGCCGTGAGTGTGAGGTCAAGCACGGCCTGAATCGGTGCGAAGGAGCCCTGTTCCTGTTCTCCAGGAAGAAGAGGTGGTTGCAGGGGTGTTGAGGCATCCCCGCATTTGCTTTGGGGTGTCCTTTGCAGCCGCACTGCCCGGGTTGCTCTACCCTTCCTCTCCCTCCTAACCCTAACCCTAACCCCAAGCCTAGCCGTGAGTGTGAGGTCAGGCACGGCCTTAATTGGTGCGAAGGAGCCCTGTTTGTGTCCTCCAGGAAGAAGAGGTGTTGGCAGGGGTGTTGAGGCATCCCCGCATTTGCTTTGGGGTGTCCTTTGCAGCCGCACTGCCCGGGTTGCTCTACCCTTCCTCTCCCTCCTAACCCTAACCCTAACCCTAAGCGTAACTGTAAGCGTGAGTGTGAGGTCAGGAACGGCCTGAATCGGGGCGCACGAGCCCTGTTCATCTTCTGAATCAAGAAGAGGTAGTGGCAGGGGTGTTGAGGCATCCCCGCCTTTTCTTTGGGGTGTCCTTTGCAGCCGCACTGCCCGGGTTGCTCTACCCTTCCTCTCCCTCCTAAGCCTAACCCTAACCCTAAGCGTAACCCTAAGCGTGAGTGTGAGGTCAGGCACAACCTGAATTGGGGCGCACGAGCCCTGTTCATCTTCTGAATCAAGAAGAGGTGGTGGCAGGAGTGTTGAGGCGTCCCCGCATTTGCTTTGGGGTGTCCTTTGCAGCCGCACTGCCCGGGTTGCTCTACCCTTCCTCTCCCTCCTAACCCTAAACCTAACCCTAACCCGCAGCCTGACACTGATCTCAGGTACGTCCCAAACCAGTGCACACGAGCCCTGTTTGTCTTGTGAATTAGGAAGTGGTGGTGGCAGGAGTGTTGAGGTAGCCCCATATTTCCTTTGGGGTGTCCTTTGCAGCCGCACTGCCCGCGTTACTTTACGCGTCCTTTCCCTCCTAACCCTAACCCTAACCCTAGCCGTGAGTGTGAGGTCGATCACGGCCTGAATCGGTGCAAAGGAGCCCTGTTCCTCTTCTCCAGGACGAAGCGGTGCTGGCAGGGGTGTTGAGGCATCCCCGCATTTGCATTGGGGTGTCCTTTGCAGCCGCACTGCCCGGGTTGCTCTACCCTTCCTCTCCCTCCTAACCCTAACCCTAACCCTAACCCTAACCATAAGCGTAACCCTAAGCGTGAGTGTGAGGTCAGGCACAGCCTGAATTGGGGCACAGAAGCCCTGTTCCTCTTCTCCAGGAAGAAGTGGTGGTGGCAGGAGTGTTGAGGCATCCCCGCATTTGCTTTGGGGTGTCCTTTGCAGCCGCACTGCCCGGGTTGCTCTACCCTTCCTCTCCCTCCTAACCCTAACCCTAACCCTAAGCGAGAGTGTGAGGTCAGGCACGGCCTTAATCGGTGCGAAGGAGCCCTGTTCATCTTTTGAATCAGGAAGAGGTGGTGGCAGGAGTGTTGAGGCATCCCCGCATTTGCTTTGGGGTGTCCTTTGCAGCCGCACTGCCCGGGTTGCTCTACCCTTCCTCTCCGTCCTAACCCTAACCTAAGCCTAACCCTAACCCTAAGCGTGAGTGTGAGGTCAGGCACGGCCTGAATCGGGGCGCACGAGCCCTGTTCATCTTCTGAATCAAGAAGAGGTGGTGGCAGGGGTGTTGAGGCATCCCCGCATTTGCTTTGGGGTGTCCTTTGCAGCCACACTGCCCGGGTTGCTCTACCCTTCCTCTCCCTCCTAACCCTAACCCTAACCCTAACCCTAACCCTAAGCGTGAGTGTGAGGTCAGGCGTAGCCTGAATCGGGGCGAACGAGCCCTATTCATCTTCTGAAATAGGAAGTGATGCTGGGAGGAGTGTTGAGGCATCCCCGCATTTGCTTTGGGGTGTCCTTTGCAGCCGCACTGCCCGGGTTGCTCTACCCTTCCTCTCCCTCCTAACCCTAACCCTAACCCTAGCCGTGAGCGTGAGGTCAGGCACGGCCTTAATTGGTGCGAAGGAGCCCTGTTTGTGTTGTCCAGGAAGAAGTGTTGCTGGCAGGAGTGTTGAGGCATCCCCGCATTTGCTTTGGGGTGTCCTTTGCAGCCGCACTGCCCGGGTTGCTCTACCCTTCCTCTCCCTCCTAACCCTAACCCTAACCCTAACCCTAACCCTAACCCTAGCCGTGAGTGTGAGGTCGGTCACGGCCTGAACCAGGGCACAGGACCCCTGTTCCTCTTCCCCAGGAAGAAGTGGTGCTGGCAGGGGTGTTGAGGCATCCCCGCATTTGTTTTGGGGTGTCCTTTGCAGCCGCACTGCCCGGGTTGCTCTACCCTTCCTCTCCCTCCTAACCCTAACCCTAACCCTAACCCTAACCCTAAGCATGAGTGTGAGGTCAGTCACAGCCTGAATCGGGGCACACGAGCCCTGCTCATCTTCTGAATAAAGAAGAGGTGCTGGGAGGAGTGTGGAGGAATCCCCGCATTTGCTTTGGGGTGTCCTTTGCAGCCGCACTGCCCGGGTTGCTCTACCCTTCCTCTCCCTCCTAACCCTAACCCTAACCCTAAGCGTAACCCTAAGCGTGAGTGTGAGGTCAGGCACGGCCTTAATTGGTGCGAAGGAGCCCTGTTTGTGTTCTCCAGGAAGAAGAGGTGGTGGCAGGGGTGTTGAGGCATCCCCGCATTTGCTTTGGGGTGTCCTTTGCAGCCGCACTGCCCGGGTTGCTCTACCCTTCCTCTCCCTCCTAACCCTAACCGTAAGCGTAACCGTAAGCGTGAGTGTGAGGTCAGGCACGGCCTGAATCGGGGCGCACGAGCCCTGTTCATCTTCTGAATCAAGAAGAGGTGGTGGCAGGGGTGTTGAGGCATCCCCGCCTTTTCTTTGGGGTGTCCTTTGCAGCCACACTGCCCGGGTTGCTCTACCCTTCCTCTCCCTCCTAACCCTAACCCTAACCCTAAGCGTAACCCTAAGCGTGAGTGTGAGGTCAGGCACGGCCTGAATCGGAGAGCACGAGCCCTATTCATCTTCTGAAATAGGAAGTGGTGCTGGGAGGAGTGTTGAGGCGTCCCCGCATTTGCTTTGGGGTGTCCTTTGCAGCCGCACTGCCCGGGTTGCTCTACCCTTCCTCTCCCTCATAACCCTAACCCTAACCCTAAGCGTGAGTGTGAGGTCAGGCACGGCCTGAATCGGTGCGAAGGAGCCCTGTTCATCTTTTGAATCAGGAAGAGGTGGTGGCAGGAGTGTGGAGGCATCCCCGCATTTGCTTTGGGGTGTCCTTTGCAGCCGCACTGCCCGGGTTACTTTACGCTTCCTCTCCCTCCTAACCCTAACCCTAACCCTAAGCGTAACCGTAAGCGTGAGTGTGAGGTCAGGCACGGCCTGAATTGGGGCGGACGAGCCCTATTCATCTTCTGAAATAGGAAGTGGTGCTGGGAGGAGTGTTGAGGCAAACTCGCATTTGCTTTGGGGTGTCCTTTGCAGCCGCACTGCCCGGGTTGCTCTACCCTTCCTCTCCCTCCTAACCCTAACCCTAACCCTAAGCGTGAGTGTGAGGTCAGGCACGGCCCGAATCGATGCGAAGGAGCCCTGTTTGTGTTCTCCAGGAAGAAGTGGTTTTTGCAGGAGTGTTGAGGCATCCCCGCATTTGCTTTGGGGTGTCCTTTGCAGCCGCACTGCCCGGGTTGCTCTACCCTTCCTCTCCCTCCTAACCCTAACCCTAACCCTAACCCTAACCCTAACCCTAACCCTAAGCGTGAGTATGAGGTCAGGCACGGCCTGAATCGGGGCGCACGAGCCCTGTTCATCTTCTGAATCAAGAAGAGGTGGTGGCAGGAGTGTTGAGGCATCCCCGCGTTTGCTTTGGGGTGTCCTTTGCAGCCGCACTGCCCGGGTTGCTCTACCCTTCCTCTCCCTCCTAACCCTAACCCTAACCCTAACTCTAAACCTAGCCGTGAGTGTGAGGTCAGGCACAACCTGAATTGGGACGGACGAGCCCTATTCATCTTCTGAAATAGGAAGTGGTGGTTGCAGGGGTGTTGAGGCATCCCCGCATTTGCTTTGGGGTGTCCTTTGCAGCCGCACTGCCCGGGTTGCTCTACCCTTCCTCTCCCTCCTAACCCTAAGCCTAAGCCTAAACCTAACCCTAACCCTAAGCGTGAGTGTGAGGTCAGGCACGGCCTGAATCGGTGCGAAGGAGCCCTGTTTGTGTTTTCCAGGAAGAAGTGGTGGTATCAGGGGTGTTGAGGCATCCCCGCATTTGCTTTGGGGTGTGCTTTGCAGCCGCACTGCCCGGGTTGCTCTACCCTTCCTCTCCCTCCTAACCCTAACCCTAACCCGCAGCCTGACACTGATCTCTGGTACGGCCCAAACCCGAGCACACGAGCCCTGTTTGTCTTGTATATTAGGAAGTGGTGGTGGCAGGGGTGTTGAGGTAGCCCCATATTTGCTTTGGGGTGTCCTTTGCAGCCGCACTGCCCGGGTTGCTCTACCCTTCCTCTCCCTCCTAACCCTAACCCTAACCCTAAGCGTAACCCTAAGCGTGAGTGTGAGGTCAGGCGCGGCCTGAATTGGGGCGCACGAGCCCTGTTCATCTTCTGAATCAAGAAGAGGTGGTGGCAGGGGTGTTGAGGCATCCCCGCATTTGCTTTGGGGTGTCCTTTGCAGCCGCACTGCCCGGGTTACTTTACTCTTCCTCTCCCTCCTAACCCTAACCCTAACCCTAAGCGTAACCCTAAGCGTGAGTGTGAGGTCAGGCACGGCCTGAATCGGGGCGCACGAGCCCTGTTCATCTTCTGAATCAAGAAGAGGTGGTTGCAGGGGTGTTGAGGCATCTCCACATTTGCTTTGGGGTGTCCTTTGCAGCCGCACTGCCCGGGTTGCTCTACCCTTCCTCTCCCTCCAAACCCTAACCCTAACCCTAATTCTAATCCTAGCCGTGAGTGTGAGGTCAGGCACGGCCTGAATCGGGGCACAGGAGCCCTGTTCATCTTCTGAATCAAGAAGAGGTGGTGGCAGGAGTGTTGAGGCGTCCCCGCATTTGCTTTGGGGTGTCCTTTGCAGCCGCACTGCCCGGGTTGCTCTACCCTTCCTCTCCCTCCTAACCCTAACCCTAACCCTAGCCGTGAGTGTGAGGTCAGGCACGGCCTTAATTGGTGCGAAGGAGTCCTGTTTGTGTTCTCCAGGAAGAAGTGGTGGTGGCAGGAGTGTTGAGGCATCCCCGCATTTGCTTTGGGGTGTCCTTTGCAGCCGCACTGCCCGGGTTGCTCTACCCTTCCTCTCCCTCCTAACCCTAACCCTAACCCTAGCCGTGAGTGTGAGGTCAGGCACGGCCTGAATCGGTGCGAAGGAGCCCTGTTTGTGTTCTCCAGGAAGAAGTGTTGCTGGCAGGAGTGTTGAGGCATCCCCGCATTTGCTTTGGGGTGTCCTTTGCAGCCGCACTGCCCGGGTTGCTCTACCCTTCCTCTCCCTCATAACCCTAACCCTAACTCTAACCCTAACCCTAACCCTAACCCGCAGCCTGACACTGATCTCAGGTACGGCCCAAACTAGAGCACACGAGCCCTGTTTGTCTTGTGAATTAGGAAGTGGTGGTGGCAGGGGTGTTGAGGTAGCCCCATATTTCCTTTGGCGTGTCCTTTGCAGCCGCTCTGCCCGGGTTGCTCTACCCCTCCTCTCCCTCCTAACCCTAACCCTAACCGTAAGCATGAGTGTGAGGTCAGGCAGGGCCTGAATCGGGGCGCACGAGCCCTGTCCATCTTCTGAATCAAGAAGAGGTGGTGGCAGGGGTGTTGAGGCATCCCCGCATTTGCTTTGGGGTGTCCTTTGCAGCCGCACTGCCCGGGTTGCTCTACCCTTCCTCTCCCTCCTAACCCTAACCCTAACCCTAACCCTAAGCGTAATCCTAAGCGTGAGTGTGAGGTTGGTCACGGCCTGAATCGGTGCGAAGGTGCCCTGTTCCTCTTCTCCAGGAAGAAGTTGTGGTATCAGGGGTGTGTAGGCATCCCCGCATTTGCTTTGGGGTGTCCTTTGCAGCCGCACTGCCCGGGTTGCTCTACCCTTCCTCTGCCTCCTAACCCTAACCCTAACCCTAACCTTAACTCTAGCCGTGAGTGTGATGTCAGGCACGGCCTGAATCGGTGCGAAGGAGCCCTTTTTGTGTTCTCCAGGAAGAAGTGGTGCTTGCAGGAGTGTTGAGGCATCCCCGCATTTGCTTTGGGGTGTCCTTTGCAGCCGCACTGCCCGGGTTGCTCTACCCTTCCTCTCCCTCCTAACCCTAACCCTAACCGTAAGCATGAGTGTGAGGTCAGGCACGGCCTGAATCGGTGCGAAGGAGCCCTGTTCATCTTTTGAATCAGGAAGAGGTGGTGGCAGGAGTGTGGAGGCATCCCCGCATTTGCTTTGGGGTGTGCTTTGCAGCCGCACTGCCCGGGTTGCTCTACCCTTCCTCTCCCTCCTAACCCTAACCCTAATCCTAAGCGTGAGTGTGAGGTCAGGCACGGCCTTAATTGGTGCGAAGGAGCCCTGTTTGTGTTCTCCAGGAAGAAGTGGTGGTTGCAGGAGTGTTGAGGCATCCCCGCATTTGCTTTGGGGTGTCCTTTGCAGCCGCACTGCCCGGGTTGCTCTACCCTTCCTCTCCCTCCTAACCCTAACCCTAACCCTAAGCGTAACCCTAAGCGTGAGTGTGAGGTCAGGCACAACCTGAATTGGGAGGGACGAGCCCTATTCATCTTCTGAAATAGGAAGTGGTGGTTGCAGGGGTGTTGAGGCATCCCCGCATTTGCTTTGGGGTGTCCTTTGCAGCCGCATTGCCCGGGTTGCTCTACCCTTCCTCTCCCTCCTAACCCTAACCCTAACCCTAACCCTAAGCCTAACCCTAACCCAAAGCGTGAGTGTGAGGTCAGTCACGGCCTGAATCGGTGTGAAGGAGCCCTGTTCCTCTTCTGCAGAAAGAAGTGGTGCTGGGAGGAGTGTGGAGGCATCCCCGCATTTGCTTTGGGGTGTCCTTTGCAGCCGCACTGCCCGGGTTGCTCTACCCTTCCTCTCCCTCATAACCCTAACCCTAACCCTAACCCTAACCCGCAACCTGACACTGATCTCAGGTACGGCCCAAACCAGAGCACACGAGCCCTGTTTGTCTTGTGAATTAGGAAGTGGTGGTGGCAGGTGTGTTGAGGTAGGCCCATATTTCCTTTGGCGTGTCCTTTGCAGGCGCTCTGCCCGGGTTGCTCTACCCTTCCTCTCCCTCCTAACCCTAACCCTAACCGTAAGCGTGAGTGTGAGGTCAGGCGCGGCCTGAATCGGGGCGCACGAGCCCTGTTCATCGTCTGAATCAAGAAGAGGTGGTTGCAGGGGTGTTGAGGCATCCCCGCATTTACTTTGCGGTGTCCTTTGCAGCCGCACTGCCCGGGTTGCTCTACCCTTCCTCTCCCTCCTAACCCTAACCCTAACCCTAACCCTAAGCGTAATCCTAAGCATGAGTGTGAGGTCGGTCACGGCCTGAATCGGTGCGAAGGAGCCCTGTTTGTCTTCTCCAGGAAGAAGTGGTGGTATCAGGGGTGTTGAGGCATCCCCGCATTTGCTTTGGGGTGTCCTTTGCAGCCGCACTGCCCGGGTTGCTCAACCCTTCCTCTCATTCCTAACCCTAACCCTAACCCTAACCCTAAACCTAACCCTAACTCTAGCCGTGAGTGTGAGGTCAGGCACGGCCTGAATCGGTTCGAAGGAGCCCTGTTCCTGTTCTCCAGGAAGAAGCGGTGCTTGCAGGGGTGTGGAGGCATCCCCGCATTTGCTTTGGGGTGTCCTTTGCAGCCGCACTGCCCGGGTTGCTCTACCCTTCCTCTCCCTCATAACCCTAACCCTAACCCTAACCCTAACCCGCAACCTGACACTGATCTCAGGTACGGCCCAAACCAGAGCACACGAGCCCTGTTTGTCTTGTGAATTAGGAAGTGGTGGTGGCAGGTGTGTTGAGGTAGCCCCATATTTCCTTTGGCGTGTCCTTTGCAGGCGCTCTGCCCGGGTTGCTCTACCCTTCCTCTCCCTCCTAACCCTAACCCTAACCGTAAGCGTGAGTGTGAGGTCAGGCGCGGCCTGAATCGGGGCGCACGAGCCCTGTTCATCGTCTGAATCAAGAAGAGGTGGTTGCAGGGGTGTTGAGGCATCCCCGCATTTACTTTGCGGTGTCCTTTGCAGCCGCACTGCCCGGGTTGCTCTACCCTTCCTCTCCCTCCTAACCCTAACCCTAACCCTAACCCTAAGCGTAATCCTAAGCATGAGTGTGAGGTCGGTCACGGCCTGAATCGGTGCGAAGGAGCCCTGTTTGTCTTCTCCAGGAAGAAGTGGTGGTATCAGGGGTGTTGAGGCATCCCCGCATTTGCTTTGGGGTGTCCTTTGCAGCCGCACTGCCCAGGTTGCTCAACCCTTCCTCTCATTCCTAACCCTAATCCTAACCCTAACCCTAAAGCTAACCCTAACTCTAGCCGTGAGTGTGAGGTCAGGCACGGCCTGAATCGGTTCGAAGGAGCCCTGTTCCTGTTCTCCAGGAAGAAGCGGTCCTGGCAGGGGTGTGGAGGCATCCCCGCATTTGCTTTGGGGTGTCCTTTGCAGCCGCACTGCCCGGGTTGCTCTACCCTTCCTCTCCCTCCTAACCCTAACCCGTACCCTAGCCGTGAGTGTGAGGTCAGGCACGGCCTTAATTGGTGCGAAGGAGCCCTGTTTGTGTTCTCCAGGATGAAGAGGTGTTGGCAGGGGTGTTGAGGCATCCCCGCATTTGCTTTGGGGTGTCCTTTGCAGCCTCACTGCCCGGGTTGCTCTACCCTTCCTCTCCCTCCTAACCCTAACCCTAACCCTAGCCGTGAGCGTGAGGTCAGGCACGGCCTTAATTGGTGCGAAGGAGCCCTGTTTGTGTTGTCCAGGAAGAAGTGTTGCTGGCAGGAGTGTTGAGGCATCCCCGCATTTGCTTTGGGGTGTCCTTTGCAGCCGCACTGCCCGGGTTGCTCTACCCTTCCTCTCCCTCCTAACCCTAACCCTAACCCTAACGCTAACCCTAGCCGTGAGTGTGAGGTCGGTCACGGCCTGAACCAGGGCACAGGACCCCTGTTCCTCTTCCCCAGGAAGAAGTGGTGCTGGCAGGGGTGTTGAGGCATCCCCGCATTTGCATTGGGGTGTCCTTTGCAGCCGCACTGCCCGGGTTGCTCTACCCTTCCTCTCCCTCCTAACCCTAACCCTAACCCTAACCCTAACCCTAAGCATGAGTGTGAGGTCAGGCACAGCCTGAATCGGGGCACACGAGCCCTGCTCATCTTCTGAATAAAGAAGAGGTGCTGGGAGGAGTGTGGAGGCATCCCCGCATTTGCTTTGGGGTGTCCTTTGCAGCCGCACTGCCCGGGTTGCTCTACCCTTCCTCTCCCTCCTAACCCTAACCCTAACCCTAAGCGTAACCCTAAGCGTGAGTGTGAGGTCAGGCACGGCCTTAATTGGTGCGAAGGAGCCCTGTTTGTGTTCTCCAGGAAGAAGAGGTGGTGGCAGGGGTGTTGAGGCATCCCCGCATTTGCTTTGGGGTGTCCTTTGCAGCCGCACTGCCCGGGTTGCTCTACCCTTCCTCTCCCTCCTAACCCTAACCGTAAGCGTAACCGTAAGCGTGAGTGTGAGGTCAGGCACGGCCTGAATCGGGGCGCACGAGCCCTGTTCATCTTCTGAATCAAGAAGAGGTGGTGGCAGGAGTGTTGAGGCGTCCCCGCATTTGCTTTGGGGTGTCCTTTGCAGCCGCACTGCCCGGGTTGCTCTACCCTTCCTCTCCCTCATAACCCTAACCCTAACCCTAACCCGCAGCCTGACACTGATCTCAGGTACGGCCCAAACCAGTGCACACGAGCCCTGTTTGTCTTGTGAATTAGGAAGTGGTGGTGGCAGGAGTGTTGAGGTGTCCCCATATTTCCTTTGGCGTGTCCTTTGCAGCCGCATTGCCCGGGTTACTTTACGCTTCCTCTCCCTCCTAACCCTAACCCTAACCCTAGCCGTGAGTGTGAGGTCGGTCACGGCCTGAATAGGTGCAAAGGAGCCCTGTTCCTCTTCTCCAGGAAGAAGTGGTGGTATCAGGGGTGTTGAGGCATCCCCGTATTTGCTTTGGGGTGTCCTTTGCAGCCGCACTGCCCGGGTTGCTCTACCCTTCCTCTCCCTCCTAACCCTAACCCTAACCCTAACCCTAACCCTAACCCTAACCCTAAGCGTAACCCTAATCGTGAGTGTGAGGTCAGGCACAGCCTGAATCGGGGTACAGAAGCCCTGTTCCTCTCCTCCAGGAAGAAGTGGTGGTGGCAGGAGTGTTGAGGCGTCCCCGCATTTGCTTTGGGGTGTCCTTTGCAGCCGCACTGCCCGGGCTGCTCTACCCTTCCTCTCCCTCCTAACCCTAACCCTAACCCTAAGCGTGAGTGTGAGGTCAGGCACGGCCTGAATCGGTGCGAAGGAGCCCTGTTCATCTTTTGAATCAGGAAGAGGTGGTGGCAGGAGTGTGGAGGCATCCCCGCATTTGCTTTGGGGTGTCCTTTGCAGCCGCACTGCCCGGGTTACTTTACGCTTCCTCTCCCTCCTAACCCTAACCCTAACCCTAAGCGTAACCCTAAGCGTGAGTGTGAGGTCAGGCACGGCCTGAATTGGGGCGGACGAGCCCTATTCATCTTCTGAAATAGGAAGTGGTGCTGGGAGGAGTGTTGAGGCAAACTCGCACTTGCTTTGGGGTGTCCTTTGCAGCCGCACTGCCCGGGTTGCTCTACCCTTCCTCTCCCTCCTAACCCTAACCCTAACCCTAAGCGTGAGTGTGAGGTCAGGCACGGCCTGAATCGATGCGAAGGAGCCCTGTTTGTGTTCTCCAGGAAGAAGTGGTTTTTGCAGGAGTGTTGAGGCATCCCCGCATTTGCTTTGGGGTGTCCTCTGCAGCCGCACTGCCCGGGTTGCTCTACCCTTCCTCTCCCTCCTAACCCTAACCCTAACCCTAACCCTAACCCTAACCCTAAGCGTGAGTATGAGGTCAGGCACGGCCTGAATCGGGGCGCACGAGCCCTGTTCATCTTCTGAATCAAGAAGAGGTGGTGGCAGGAGTGTGGAGGCATCCCCGCGTTTGCTTTGGGGTGTCCTTTGCAGCCGCACTGCCCGGGTTGCTCTACCCTTCCTCTCCCTCCTAACCCTAACCCTAACCCTAATTCTAAACCTAGCCGTGAGTGTGAGTTCAGGCACAACCTGAATTGGGACGGACGAGCCCTATTCATCTTCTGAAATAGGAAGTGGTGGTTGCAGGGGTGTTGAGGCATCCCCGCATTTGCTTTGGGGTGTCCTTTGCAGCCGCACTGCCCGGGTTGCTCTACCCTTCCTCTCCCTCCTAACCCTAAGCCTAAGCCTAAACCTAACCCTAACCCTAAGCGTGAGTGTGAGGTCAGGCACGGCCTGAATCGGTGCGAAGGAGCCCTGTTTGTGTTTTCCAGGAAGAAGTGGTGGTATCAGGGGTGTTGAGGCATCCCCGCATTTGCTTTGGGGTGTCCTTTGCAGCCGCACTGCCCGGGTTGCTCTACCCTTCCTCTCCCTCCTAACCCTAACCCTAACCCGCAGCCTGACACTGATCTCTGGTACGGCCCAAACCCGAGCACACGAGCCCTGTTTGTCTTGTACATTAGGAAGTGGTGGTGGCAGGGGTGTTGAGGTAGCCCCATATTTGCTTTGGGGTGTCCTTTGCAGCCGCACTGCCCGGGTTGCTCTACCCTTCCTCTCCCTCCTAACCCTAACCCTAACCCTAAGCGTAACCCTAAGCGTGAGTGTGAGGTCAGGCGCGGCCTGAATCGGGGCGCACGAGCCCTGTTCATCTTCTGAATCAAGAAGAGGTGGTGGCAGGGGTGTTGAGGCATCCCCGCATTTGCTTTGGGGTGTCCTTTGCAGCCGCACTGCCCGGGTTGCTCTACTCTTCCTCTCCCTCCTAACCCTAACCCTAACCCTAAGCGTAACCCTAAGCGTGAGTGTGAGGTCAGGCACGGCCTGAATCGGGGCGCACGAGCCCTGTTCATCTTCTGAATCAAGAAGAGGTGGTGGCAGGGGTGTTGAGGCATCTCCACATTTGCTTTGGGGTGTCCTTTGCAGCCGCACTGCCCGGGTTGCTCTACCCTTCCTCTCCCTCCAAACCCTAACCCTAACCCTAATTCTAATCCTAGCCGTGAGTGTGAGGTCAGGCACGGCCTGAATCGGGGCACACGAGCCCTGTTCATCTTCTGAATCAAGAAGAGGTGGTGGCAGGAGTGTTGAGGCGTCCCCGCATTTGCTTTGGGGTGTCCTTTGCAGCCGCACTGCCCGGGTTGCTCTACCCTTCCTCTCCCTCCTAACCCTAACCCTAACCCTAGCCGTGAGTGTGAGGTCAGGCACGGCCTTAATTGGTGCGAAGGAGCCCTGTTTGTGTTCTCCAGGAAGAAGTGGTGGTGGCAGGAGTGTTGAGGCATCCCCGCATTTGCTTTGGGGTGTCCTTTGCAGCCGCACTGCCCGGGTTGCTCTACCCTTCCTCTCCCTCCTAACCCTAACCCTAACCCTAGCCGTGAGTGTGAGGTCAGGCACGGCCTGAATCGGTGCGAAGGAGCCCTGTTTGTGTTCTCCAGGAAGAAGTGGTGCTGGCAGGAGTGTTGAGGCATCCCCGCATTTGCTTTGGGGTGTCCTTTGCAGCCGCACTGCCCGGGTTGCTCTACCCTTCCTCTCCCTCCTAACCCTAACCCTAACCCTAACCCTAAGCGTAATCCTAAGCGTGAGTGTGAGGTCGGTCACGGCCTGAATCGGTGCGAAGGTGCCCTGTTCCTCTTCTCCAGGAAGAAGTTGTGGTATCAGGGGTGTTGAGGCATCCCCGCATTTGCTTTGGGGTGTCCTTTGCAGCCGCACTGCCCGGGTTGCTCTACCCTTCCTCTCCCTCCTAACCCTAACCCTAACCCTAACCTTAACTCTAGCCGTGAGTGTGATGTCAGGCACGGCCTGAATCGGTGCGAAGGAGCCCTTTTTGTGTTCTCCAGGAAGAAGTGGTGCTTGCAGGAGTGTTGAGGCATCCCCGCATTTGCTTTGGGGTGTCCTTTGCAGCCGCACTGCCCGGGTTGCTGTACCCTTCCTCTCCCTCCTAACCCTAACCCTAACCGTAAGCATGAGTGTGAGGTCAGGCACGGCCTGAATCGGTGCGAAGGAGCCCTGTTTGTGTTCTCCAGGAAGAAGTGGTGGTTGCAGGAGTGTTGAGGCATCCCCGCATTTGCTTTGGGGTGTCCTTTGCAGCCGCACTGCCCGGGTTGCTCTACCCTTCCTCTCCCTCCTAACCCTAACCCTAACCCTAAGCGTAACCCTAAGCGTGAGTGTGAGGTCAGGCACAACCTGAATTGGGAGGGACGAGCCCTATTCAACTTCTGAAATAGGAAGTGGTGGTTGCAGGGGTGTTGAGGCATCCCCGCATTTGCTTTGGGGTATCCTTTGCAGCCGCATTGCCCGGGTTGCTCTACCCTTCCTCTCCCTCCTAACCCTAACCCTAACCCTAGCCCTAAGCCTAACCCTAACCCAAAGCGTGAGTGTGAGGTCAGTCACGGCCTGAATCGGTGTGAAGGAGCCCTGTTCCTCTTCTGCAGAAAGAAGTGGTGCTGGGAGGAGTGTGGAGGCATCCCCGCATTTGCTTTGGGGTGTCCTTTGCAGCCGCACTGCCCGGGTTGCTCTACCCTTCCTCTCCCTCATAACCCTAACCCTAACCCTAACCCTAACCCGCAACCTGACACTGATCTCAGGTACGGCCCAAACCAGAGCACACGAGCCCTGTTTGTCTTGTGAATTAGGAAGTGGTGGTGGCAGGGGTGTTGAGGTAGCCCCATATTTCCTTTGGCGTGTCCTTTGCAGGCGCTCTGCCCGGGTTGCTCTACCCTTCCTCTCCCTCCTAACCCTAACCCTAACCGTAAGCGTGAGTGTGAGGTCAGGCGCGGCCTGAATCGGGGCGCACGAGCCCTGTTCATCGTCTGAATCAAGAAGAGGTGGTTGCAGGGGTGTTGAGGCATCCCCGCATTTACTTTGCGGTGTCCTTTGCAGCCGCACTGCCCGGGTTGCTCTACCCTTCCTCTCCCTCCTAACCCTAACCCTAACCCTAACCCTAAGCGTAATCCTAAGCATGAGTGTGAGGTCGGTCACGGCCTGAATCGGTGCGAAGGAGCCCTGTTTGACTTCTCCAGGAAGAAGTGGTGGTATCAGGGGTGTTGAGGCATCCCCGCATTTGCTTTGGGGTGTCCTTTGCAGCCGCACTGCCCGGGTTGCTCAACCCTTCCTCTCATTCCTAACCCTAACCGTAACCCTAACCCTAAACCTAACCCTAACTCTAGCCGTGAGTGTGAGGTCAGGCACGGCCTGAATCGGTTCGAAGGAGCCCTGTTCCTGTTCTCCACGAAGAAGCGGTGCTGGCAGGGGTGTGGAGGCATCCCCGCATTTGCTTTGGGGTGTCCTTTGCAGCCGCACTGCCCGGGTTGCTCTACCCTTCCTCTCCCTCCTAACCCTAACCCGAACCCTAGCCGTGAGTGTGAGGTCAGGCACGGCCTTAATTGGTGCGAAGGAGCCCTGTTTGTGTTCTCCAGGATGAAGAGGTGTTGGCAGGGGTGTTGAGGCATCCCCGCATTTGCTTTGGGGTGTCCTTTGCAGCCGCACTGCCCAGGTTGCTCTACCCTTCCTCTCCCTCCTAACCCTAACCCTAACCCTAGCCGTGAGCGTGAGGTCAGGCACGGCCTTAATTGGTGCGAAGGAGCCCTGTTTGTGTTCTCCAGGAAGAAGTGTTGCTGGCAGGAGTGTTGAGGCATCCCCGCATTTGCTTTGGGGTGTCCTTTGCAGCCGCACTGCCCGGGTTGCTCTACCCTTCCTCTCCCTCCTAACCCTAACCCTAACCCTAACCCTAACCCTAACCCTAGCCGTGAGTGTGAGGTCGGTCACGGCCTGAACCAGGGCACAGGACCCCTGTTCCTCTTCCCCAGGAAGAAGTGGTGCTGGCAGGGGTGTTGAGGCATCCCCGCATTTGCATTGGGGTGTCCTTTGCAGCCGCACTGCCCGGGTTGCTCTACCCTTCCTCTCCCTCCTAACCCTAACCCTAACCGTTACCCTAACCCTAAGCATGAGTGTGAGGTCAGGCACGGCCTGAATCGGTGCGAAGGAGCCCTGTTCATCTTTTGAATCAGGAAGAGGTGGTGGCAGGAGTGTGGAGGCATCCCCGCATTTGCTTTGGGGTGTCCTTTGCAGCCGCACTGCCCGGGTTGCTCTACCCTTCCTCTCCCTCCTAACCCTAACCCTAACCCTAAGCGTAACCCTAAGCGTGAGTGTGAGGTCAGGCACAACCTGAATTGGGAGGGACGAGCCCTATTCATCTTCTGAAATAGGAAGTGGTGGTTGCAGGGGTGTTGAGGCATCCCCGCATTTGCTTTGGGGTGTCCTTTGCAGCCGCATTGCCCGGGTTGCTCTACCCTTCCTCTCCCTCCTAACCCTAACCCTAACCCTAACCCTAAGCCTAACCCTAACCCAAAGCGTGAGTGTGAGGTCAGTCACGGCCTGAATCGGTGTGAAGGAGCCCTGTTCCTCTTCTGCAGAAAGAAGTGGTGCTGGGAGGAGTGTGGAGGCATCCCCGCATTTGCTTTGGGGTGTCCTTTGCAGCCGCACTGCCCGGGTTGCTCTACCCTTCCTCTCCCTCATAACCCTAACCCTAACCCTAACCCTAACCCGCAACCTGACACTGATCTCAGGTACGGCCCAAACCAGAGCACACGAGCCCTGTTTGTCTTGTGAATTAGGAAGTGGTGGTGGCAGGTGTGTTGAGGTAGCCCCATATTTCCTTTGGCGTGTCCTTTGCAGGCGCTCTGCCCGGGTTGCTCTACCCTTCCTCTCCCTCCTAACCCTAACCCTAACCGTAAGCGTGAGTGTGAGGTCAGGCGCGGCCTGAATCGGGGCGCACGAGCCCTGTTCATCGTCTGAATCAAGAAGAGGTGGTTGCAGGGGTGTTGAGGCATCCCCGCATTTACTTTGCGGTGTCCTTTGCAGCCGCACTGCCCGGGTTGCTCTACCCTTCCTCTCCCTCCTAACCCTAACCCTAACCCTAACCCTAAGCGTAATCCTAAGCATGAGTGTGAGGTCGGTCACGGCCTGAATCGGTGCGAAGGAGCCCTGTTTGTGTTTTCCAGGAAGAAGTGGTGGTATCAGGGGTGTTGAGGCATCCCCGCATTTGCTTTGGGGTGTCCTTTGCAGCCGCACTGCCCGGGTTGCTCTACCCTTCCTCTCCCTCCTAACCCTAACCCTAACCCTAACCCTAAACCTAACCCTAACTCTAGCCGTGAGTGTGAGGTCAGGCACGGCCTGAATCGGTTCGAAGGAGCCCTGTTCCTGTTCTCCAGGAAGAAGCGGTCCTGGCAGGGGTGTGGAGGCATCCCCGCATTTGCTTTGGGGTGTCCTTTGCAGCCGCACTGCCCGGGTTGCTCTACCCTTCCTCTCCCTGCTAAGCCTAACCCTAACCCTAGCCGTGAGTGTGAGGTCAAGCACGGCCTTAATTGGTGCGAAGGAGCCCTGTTTGTGTTCTCCAGGATGAAGAGGTGTTGGCAGGGGTGTTGAGGCATCCCCGCATTTGCTTTGGGGTGTCCTTTGCAGCCTCACTGCCCGGGTTGCTCTACCCTTCCTCTCCCTCCTAACCCTAAGCCTAACCCTAGCCGTGAGTGTGAGGTCAGGCACGGCCTTAATTGGTGCGAAGGAGCCCTGTTTGTGTTCTCCAGGAAGAAGTGTTGCTGGCAGGAGTGTTGAGGCATCCCCGCATTTGCTTTGGGGTGTCCTTTGCAGCCGCACTGCCCGGGTTGCTCTACCCTTCCTCTCCCTCCTAACCCTAACCCTAACCCTAACCCTAACGCTAACCCTAGCCGTGAGTGTGAGGTCGGTCACGGCCTGAACCAGGGCACAGGACCCCTGTTCCTCTTCCCCAGGAAGAAGTGGTGCTGGCAGGGGTGTTGAGGCATCCCCGCATTTGCATTGGGGTGTCCTTTGCAGCCGCACTGCCCGGGTTGCTCTACCCTTCCTCTCCCTCCTAACCCTAACCCTAACCCTAACCCTAACCCTAAGCATGAGTGTGAGGTCAGGCACAGCCTGAATCGGGGCACACGAGCCCTGTTCATCTTCTGAATAAAGAAGAGGTGCTGGGAGGAGTGTTGAGGCATCCCCGCATTTGCTTTGGGGTGTCCTTTGCAGCCGCACTGCCCGGGTTGCTCTACCCTTCCTCTCCCTCCTAACCCTAACCCTAACCCTAAGCGTAACCCTAAGCGTGAGTGTGAGGTCAGGCACGGCCTTAATTGGTGCGAAGGAGCCCTGTTTGTGTTCTCCAGGAAGAAGAGGTGGTGGCAGGGGTGTTGAGGCATCCCCGCATTTGCTTTGGGGTGTCCTTTGCAGCCGCACTGCCCGGGTTGCTCTACCCTTCCTCTCCCTCCTAACCCTAACCGTAAGCGTAACCGTAAGCGTGAGTGTGAGGTCAGGCACGGCCTGAATCGGGGCGCACGAGCCCTGTTCATCTTCTGAATCAAGAAGAGGTGGTGGCAGGGGTGTTGAGGCATCCCCGCCTTTTCTTTGGGGTGTCCTTTGCAGCCACACTGCCCGGGTTGCTCTACCCTTCCTCTCCCTCCTAACCCTAACCCTAACCCTAAGCGTAACCCTAAGCGTGAGTGTGAGGTCAGGCACGGCCTGAATCGGAGCGCACGAGCCCTGTTCATCTTCTGAATCAAGAAGAGGTGGTGGCAGGAGTGTTGAGGCGTCCCCGCATTTGCTTTGGGGTGTCCTTTGCAGCCGCACTGCCCGGGTTGCTCTACCCTTCCTCTCCCTCATAACCCTAACCCTAACCCTAACCCGCAGCCTGACACTGATCTCAGGTACGGCCCAAACCAGTGCACACGAGCCCTGTTTGTCTTGTGAATTAGGAAGTGGTGGTGGCAGGAGTGTTGAGGTGTCCCCATATTTCCTTTGGCGTGTCCTTTGCAGCCGCATTGCCCGGGTTACTTTACGCTTCCTCTCCCTCCTAACCCTAACCCTAACCCTAGCCGTGAGTGTGAGGTCGGTCACGGCCTGAATAGGTGCAAAGGAGCCCTGTTCCTCTTCTCCAGGAAGAAGTGGTGGTATCAGGGGTGTTGAGGCATCCCCGTATTTGCTTTGGGGTGTCCTTTGCAGCCGCACTGCCCGGGTTGCTCTACCCTTCCTCTCCCTCCTAACCCTAACCCTAACCCTAACCCTAACCCTAACCCTAACCCTAACCCTAACCCTAAGCGTAACCCTAATCGTGAGTGTGAGGTCAGGCACAGCCTGAATCGGGGTACAGAAGCCCTGTTCCTCTCCTCCAGGAAGAAGTGGTGGTGGCAGGAGTGTTGAGGCATCCCCGCATTTGCTTTGGGGTGTCCTTTGCATTCGCACTGCCCGGGCTGCTCTACCCTTCCTCTCCCTCCTAACCCTAACCCTAACCCTAAGCGTGAGTGTGAGGTCAGGCACGGCCTGAATCGGTGCGAAGGAGCCCTGTTCATCTTTTGAATCAGGAAGAGGTGGTGGCAGGAGTGTGGAGGCATCCCCGCATTTGCTTTGGGGTGTCCTTTGCAGCCGCACTGCCCGGGTTACTTTACGCTTCCTCTCCCTCCTAACCCTAACCCTAACCCTAAGCGTAACCGTAAGCGTGAGTGTGAGGTCAGGCACGGCCTGAATTGGGGCGGACGAGCCCTATTCATCTTCTGAAATAGGAAGTGGTGCTGGGAGGAGTGTTGAGGCAAACTCGCATTTGCTTTGGGGTGTCCTTTGCAGCCGCACTGCCCGGGTTGCTCTACCCTTCCTCTCCCTCCTAACCCTAACCCTAACCCTAAGCGTGAGTGTGAGGTCAGGCACGGCCTGAATCGATGCGAAGGAGCCCTGTTTGTGTTCTCCAGGAAGAAATGGTTTTTGCAGGAGTGTTGAGGCATCCCCGCATTTGCTTTGGGGTGTCCTCTGCAGCCGCACTGCCCGGGTTGCTCTACCCTTCCTCTCCCTCCTAACCCTAACCCTAACCCTAACCCTAACCCTAACCCTAAGCGTGAGTATGAGGTCAGGCACGGCCTGAATCGGGGCGCACGAGCCCTGTTCATCTTCTGAATCAGGGAGAGGTGGTGGCAGGAGTGTTGAGGCATCCCCGCGTTTGCTTTGGGGTGTCCTTTGCAGCCGCACTGCCCGGGTTGCTCTACCCTTCCTCTCCCTCCTAACCCTAACCCTAACCCTAACTCTAAACCTAGCCGTGAGTGTGAGGTCAGGCACAACCTGAATTGGGACGGACGAGCCCTATTCATCTTCTGAAATAGGAAGTGGTGGTTGCAGGGGTGTTGAGGCATCCCCGCATTTGCTTTGGGGTGTCCTTTGCAGCCGCACTGCCCGGGTTGCTCTACCCTTCCTCTCCCTCCTAACCCTAAGCCTAAGCCTAAACCTAACCCTAACCCTAAGCGTGAGTGTGAGGTCAGGCACGGCCTGAATCGGTGCGAAGGAGCCCTGTTTGTGTTTTCCAGGAAGAAGTGGTGGTATCAGGGGTGTTGAGGCATCCCCGCATTTGCTTTGGGGTGTCCTTTGCAGCCGCACTGCCCGGGTTGCTCTACCCTTCCTCTCCCTCCTAACCCTAACCCTAACCCGCAGCCTGACACTGATCTCTGGTGCGGCCCAAACCCGAGCACACGAGCCCTGTTTGTCTTGTATATTAGGAAGTGGTGGTGGCAGGGGTGTTGAGGTAGCCCCATATTTGCTTTGGGGTGTCCTTTGCAGCCGCACTGCCCGGGTTGCTCTACCCTTCCTCTCCCTCCTAACCCTAACCCTAACCCTAAGCGTAACCCTAAGCGTGAGTGTGAGGTCAGGCGCGGCCTGAATTGGGGCGCACGAGCCCTGTTCATCTTCTGAATCCAGAAGGGGTGGTGGCAGGGGTGTTGAGGCATCCCCGCATTTGCTTTGGGGTGTCCTTTGCAGCCGCACTGCCCGGGTTGCTCTACCCTTCCTCTCCCTCCTAACCCTAACCCTAACCCTAAGCGTGAGTGTGAGGTCAGGCACGGCCTGAATCGGTGCGAAGGAGCCCTGTTCATCTTTTGAATCAGGAAGAGGTGGTGGCAGGAGTGTGGAGGCATCCCCGCATTTGCTTTGGGGTGTCCTTTGCAGCCGCACTGCCCGGGTTACTTTACGCTTCCTCTCCCTCCTAACCCTAACCCTAACCCTAGCCGTGAGTGTGAGGTCGGTCACGGCCTGAATAGGTGCAAAGGAGCCCTGTTCCTCTTCTCCAGGAAGAAGTGGTGGTATCAGGGGTGTTGAGGCATCCCCGTATTTGCTTTGGGGTGTCCTTTGCAGCCGCACTGCCCGGGTTGCTCTACCCTTCCTCTCCCTCCTAACCCTAACCCTAACCCTAACCCTAACCCTAAGCGTAACCCTAACCCTAACCCTAACCCTAACCCTAACCCTAAGCGTAACCCTAATCGTGAGTGTGAGGTCAGGCACAGCCTGAATCGGGGTACAGAAGCCCTGTTCCTCTCCTCCAGGAAGAAGTGGTGGTGGCAGGAGTGTTGAGGCATCCCCGCATTTGCTTTGGGGTGTCCTTTGCATTCGCACTGCCCGGGCTGCTCTACCCTTCCTCTCCCTCCTAACCCTAACCCTAACCCTAAGCGTGAGTGTGAGGTCAGGCACGGCCTGAATCGGTGCGAAGGAGCCCTGTTCATCTTTTGAATCAGGAAGAGGTGGTGGCAGGAGTGTGGAGGCATCCCCGCATTTGCTTTGGGGTGTCCTTTGCAGCCGCACTGCCCGGGTTACTTTACGCTTCCTCTCCCTCCTAACCCTAACCCTAACCCTAAGCGTAACCGTAAGCGTGAGTGTGAGGTCAGGCACGGCCTGAATTGGGGCGGACGAGCCCTATTCATCTTCTGAAATAGGAAGTGGTGCTGGGAGGAGTGTTGAGGCAAACTCGCATTTGCTTTGGGGTGTCCTTTGCAGCCGCACTGCCCGGGTTGCTCTACCCTTCCTCTCCCTCCTAACCCTAACCCTAACCCTAAGCGTGAGTGTGAGGTCAGGCACGGCCTGAATCGATGCGAAGGAGCCCTGTTTGTGTTCTCCAGGAAGAAATGGTTTTTGCAGGAGTGTTGAGGCATCCCCGCATTTGCTTTGGGGTGTCCTCTGCAGCCGCACTGCCCGGGTTGCTCTACCCTTCCTCTCCCTCCTAACCCTAACCCTAACCCTAACCCTAACCCTAACCCTAAGCGTGAGTATGAGGTCAGGCACGGCCTGAATCGGGGCGCACGAGCCCTGTTCATCTTCTGAATCAAGAAGAGGTGGTGGCAGGAGTGTTGAGGCATCCCCGCGTTTGCTTTGGGGTGTCCTTTGCAGCCGCACTGCCCGGGTTGCTCTACCCTTCCTCTCCCTCCTAACCCTAACCCTAACCCTAACTCTAAACCTAGCCGTGAGTGTGAGGTCAGGCACAACCTGAATTGGGACGGACGAGCCCTATTCATCTTCTGAAATAGGAAGTGGTGGTTGCAGGGGTGTTGAGGCATCCCCGCATTTGCTTTGGGGTGTCCTTTGCAGCCGCACTGCCCGGGTTGCTCTACCCTTCCTCTCCCTCCTAACCCTAAGCCTAAGCCTAAACCTAACCCTAACCCTAAGCGTGAGTGTGAGGTCAGGCACGGCCTGAATCGGTGCGAAGGAGCCCTGTTTGTGTTTTCCAGGAAGAAGTGGTGGTATCAGGGGTGTTGAGGCATCCCCGCATTTGCTTTGGGGTGTCCTTTGCAGCCGCACTGCCCGGGTTGCTCTACCCTTCCTCTCCCTCCTAACCCTAACCCTAACCCGCAGCCTGACACTGATCTCTGGTACGGCCCAAACCCGAGCACACGAGCCCTGTTTGTCTTGTATATTAGGAAGTGGTGGTGGCAGGGGTGTTGAGGTAGCCCCATATTTGCTTTGGGGTGTCCTTTGCAGCCGCACTGCCCGGGTTGCTCTACCCTTCCTCTCCCTCCTAACCCTAACCCTAACCCTAAGCGTAACCCTAAGCGTGAGTGTGAGGTCAGGCGCGGCCTGAATTGGGGCGCACGAGCCCTGTTCATCTTCTGAATCAAGAAGAGGTGGTGGCAGGGGTGTTGAGGCATCCCCGCATTTGCTTTGGGGTGTCCTTTGCAGCCGCACTGCCCGGGTTACTTTACTCTTCCTCTCCCTCCTAACCCTAACCCTAACCCTAAGCGTAACCCTAAGCGTGAGTGTGAGGTCAGGCACGGCCTGAATCGGGGCGCACGAGCCCTGTTCATCTTCTGAATCAAGAAGAGGTGGTTGCAGGGGTGTTGAGGCATCTCCACATTTGCTTTGGGGTGTCCTTTGCAGCCGCACTGCCCGGGTTGCTCTACCCTTCCTCTCCCTCCTAACCCTAACCCTAACCCTAATTCTAATCCTAGCCGTGAGTGTGAGGTCAGGCACGGCCTGAATCGGGGCACACGAGCCCTGTTCATCTTCTGAATCAAGAAGAGGTGGTGGCAGGAGTGTTGAGGCGTCCCCGCATTTGCTTTGGGGTGTCCTTTGCAGCCGCACTGCCCGGGTTGCTCTACCCTTCCTCTCCCTCCTAACCCTAACCCTAACCCTAGCCGTGAGTGTGAGGTCAGGCACGGCCTTAATTGGTGCGAAGGAGCCCTGTTTGTGTTCTCCAGGAAGAAGTGGTGGTGGCAGGAGTGTTGAGGCATCCCCGCATTTGCTTTGGGGTGTCCTTTGCAGCCGCACTGCCCGGGTTGCTCTACCCTTCCTCTCCCTCCTAACCCTAACCCTAACCCTAGCCGTGAGTGTGAGGTCAGGCACGGCCTGAATCGGTGCGAAGGAGCCCTGTTTGTGTTCTCCAGGAAGAAGTGTTGCTGGCAGGAGTGTTGAGGCATCCCCGCATTTGCTTTGGGGTGTCCTTTGCAGCCGCACTGCCCGGGTTGCTCTACCCTTCCTCTCCCTCATAACCCTAACCCTAACTCTAACCCTAACCCTAACCCTAACCCGCAGCCTGACACTGATCTCAGGTACGGCCCAAACTAGAGCACACGAGCCCTGTTTGTCTTGTGAATTAGGAAGTGGTGGTGGCAGGTGTGTTGAGGTAGCCCCATATTTCCTTTGGCGTGTCCTTTGCAGCCGCTCTGCCCGGGTTGCTCTACCCCTCCTCTCCCTCCTAACCCTAACCCTAACCGTAAGCATGAGTGTGAGGTCAGGCAGGGCCTGAATCGGGGCGCACGAGCCCTGTCCATCTTCTGAATCAAGAAGAGGTGGTGGCAGGGGTGTTGAGGCATCCCCGCATTTGCTTTGGGGTGTCCTTTGCAGCCGCACTGCCCGGGTTGCTCTACCCTTCCTCTGCCTCCTAACCCTAACCCTAACCCTAACCTTAACTCTAGCCGTGAGTGTGATGTCAGGCACGGCCTGAATCGGTGCGAAGGAGCCCTTTTTGTGTTCTCCAGGAAGAAGTGGTGCTTGCAGGAGTGTTGAGGCATCCCCGCATTTGCTTTGGGGTGTCCTTTGCAGCCGCACTGCCCGGGTTGCTCTACCCTTCCTCTCCCTCCTAACCCTAACCCTAACCGTAAGCATGAGTGTGAGGTCAGGCACGGCCTGAATCGGTGCGAAGGAGCCCTGTTCATCTTTTGAATCAGGAAGAGGTGGTGGCAGGAGTGTGGAGGCATCCCCGCATTTGCTTTGGGGTGTCCTTTGCAGCCGCACTGCCCGGGTTGCTCTACCCTTCCTCTCCCTCCTAACCCTAACCCTAACCGTAGCCGTGAGTGTGAGGTCAGGCACGGCCTTACTTGGTGCGAAGGAGCCCTGTTTGTGTTCTCCAGGAAGAAGAGGTGGTTGCAGGAGTGTTGAGGCATCCCCGCATTTGCTTTGGGGTGTCCTTTGCAGCCGCACTGCCCGGGTTGCTCTACCCTTCCTCTCCCTCCTAACCCTAACCCTAACCCTAAGCGTAACCCTAAGCGTGAGTGTGAGGTCAGGCACAACCTGAATTGGGAGGGACGAGCCCTATTCATCTTCTGAAATAGGAAGTGGTGGTTGCAGGGGTGTTGAGGCATCCCCGCATTTGCTTTGGGGTGTCCTTTGCAGCCGCATTGCCCGGGTTGCTCTACCCTTCCTCTCCCTCCTAACCCTAACCCTAACTCTAACCCTAAGCCTAACCCTAACCCAAAGCGTGAGTGTGAGGTCAGTCACGGCCTGAATCGGTGTGAAGGAGCCCTGTTCCTCTTCTGCAGAAAGAAGTGGTGCTGGGAGGAGTGTGGAGGCATCCCCGCATTTGCTTTGGGGTGTCCTTTGCAGCCGCACTGCCCGGGTTGCTCTACCCTTCCTCTCCCTCATAACCCTAACCCTAACCCTAACCCTAACCCGCAGCCTGACACTGATCTCAGGTACGGCCCAAACCAGAGCACACGAGCCCTGTTTGTCTTGTGAATTAGGAAGTGGTGGTGGCAGGTGTGTTGAGGTAGCCCCATATTTCCTTTGGCGTGTCCTTTGCAGCCGCTCTGCCCGGGTTGCTCTACCCTTCCTCTCCCTCCTAACCCTAACCCTAACCGTAAGCGTGAGTGTGAGGTCAGGCGCGGCCTGAATCGGGGCGCACGAGCCCTGTTCATCGTCTGAATCAAGAAGAGGTGGTTGCAGGGGTGTTGAGGCATCCCCGCATTTACTTTGCGGTGTCCTTTGCAGCCGCACTGCCCGGGTTGCTCTACCCTTCCTCTCCCTCCTAACCCTAACCCTAACCCTAACCCTAAGCGTAATCCTAAGCATGAGTGTGAGGTCGGTCACGGCCTGAATCGGTGCGAAGGAGCCCTGTTTGTCTTCTCCAGGAAGAAGTGGTGGTATCAGGGGTGTTGAGGCATCCCCGCATTTGCTTTGGGGTGTCCTTTGCAGCCGCACTGCCCGGGTTGCTCAACCCTTCCTCTCATTCCTAACCCTAACCCTAACCCTAACCCTAAACCTAACCCTAACTCTAGCCGTGAGTGTGAGGTCAGGCACGGCCTGAATCGGTTCGAAGGAGCCCTGTTCCTGTTCTCCAGGAAGAAGCGGTCCTGGCAGGGGTGTGGAGGCATCCCCGCATTTGCTTTGGGGTGTCCTTTGCAGCCGCACTGCCCGGGTTGCTCTACCCTTCCTCTCCCTCCTAACCCTAACCCGAACCCTAGCCGTGAGTGTGAGGTCAGGTACGGCCTTAATTGGTGCGAAGGAGCCCTGTTTGTGTTCTCCAGGATGAAGAGGTGTTGGCAGGGGTGTTGAGGCATCCCCGCATTTGCTTTGGGGTGTCCTTTGCAGCCGCACTGCCCGGGTTGCTCTACCCTTCCTCTCCCTCCTAACCCTAACCCTAAGCCTAACCCTAAGCCTAACCCTAAGCGTGAGTGTGAGGTCAGGCACGGCCTGAATCGGTGCGAAGGAGCCCTTTTTGTGTTCTCCAGGAAGAAGTGGTGGTATCAGGGGTGTTGAGGCATCCGCGCATTTGCTTTGGGGTGTCCTTTGCAGCCGCACTGCCCGGGTTGCTCTACCCTTCCTCTCCCTCCTAACCCTAACCCTAACCCTAACCCGCAGCCATACACTGATCTCTGGTACGGCCCAAACCCGAGCACACGAGCCCTGTTTGTCTTGTGAATTAGGAAGTGGTGGTGGCAGGGGTGTTGAGGTAGCCCCATATTTGCTTTGGGGTGTCCTTTGCAGCCGCACTGCCCGGGTTGCTCTACCCTTCCTCTCCCTCCTAACCCTAACCCTAACCCTAACCCTAACCCTAACCCTAACCCTAACCCTAACCGTAAGCATGAGTGTGAGGTCAGGCACAGCCTGAATCGTTGCGAAGGAGCCCTGTTCATCTTTTGAATCAGAAAGAGGTGGTGGCAGGAGTGTGGAGGCATCCCCGCATTTGCTTTGGGGTGTCCTTTGCAGCCGCACTGCCCGGGTTGCTCTACCCTTCCTCTCCCTTCTAACCCTAACCCTAACCCTAACCCTAGCCGTGAGTGTGAGGTCAGGCACGGCCTTAATTGGTGCGAAGGAGCCCTGTTTGTGTTCTCCAGGAAGAAGTGGTGGTGGCAGGGGTGTTGAGGCATCCCCGCATTTGCTTTGGGGTGTCCTTTTCAGCCGCACTGCCCGGGTTGCTCTACCCTTCCTCTCCCTCCTAACCCTAACCCTAACCCTAGCCGTGAGTGTGAGGTCAGGCACGGCCTTAATTGGAGCGAAGGAGCCCTGTTTGTGTTCTCCAGGAAGAAGTGGTGGTTGCAGGGGTGTTGAGGCATCCCCGCATTTGCATTGGGGTGTCCTTTGCAGCCGCACTGCCCGGGTTACTTTACGCTTCCTCTCCCTCCTAACCCTAACCCTAACCCTAAGCGTAACCCTAACCGTGAGTGTGAGGTCAGGCACGGCCTGAATCAGGGCGCATGAGCGCTGTTGATCTTCTGAATCAAGAAGAGGTGGTATCAGGGGTGTTGAGGCATCCCCGCATTTGCTTTGGGGTGTCCTTTGCAGCCGCACTGCCCGGGTTGCTCTACCCTTCCTCTCCCTCCTAAACCTAACCCTAAGCCTAACCCTAACCCTAAGCGTGAGTGTGAGGTCAGGCGCAGCCTGAATCGGGGCGCACGAGCCCTGTTCATCTTCTGAATCAAGAAGAGGTGGTGGCAGGAGTGTTGAGGCGTCCCCGCATTTGCTTTGGGGTGTCCTTTGCAGCCGCACTGCCCGGGTTGCTCTACCCTTCCTCTCCCTCCTAAGCCTAACCCTAACCCTAGCCGTGAGTGTGAGGTCAGGCATGGCCTTAATTGGTGCGAAGGAGCCCTGTTTGTGTTCTCCAGGAAGAAGTGTTGCTGGCAGGAGTGTTGAGGCATCCCCGCATTTGCTTTGGGGTGTCCTTTGCAGCCGCACTGCCCGGGTTGCTCTACCCTTCCTCTCCCTCCTAACCCTAACCCTAACCCTAACCCTAAACCTAACCCTAAGCGTGAGTGTGAGGTCGGTCACGGCCTGAACCAGGGCACAGGACCCCTGTTCGTCTTCTCCAGGAAGAAGAGGTGGTTGCAGGGGTGTTGAGGCATCCCCGCATTTGCTTTGGGGTGTCCTTTGCAGCCGCACTGCCCGCGTTGCTCTACCTTTCATCTCCCTCCTAACCCTACCCCTAACCCTAACCCTAACCCTAAGCATGAGTGTGAGGTCAGGCACAGCCTGAATCGGGGCGCACGAGCCCTGCTCATCTTCTGAATAAAGAAGAGGTGGTGGCAGGAGTGTGGAGGCATCCCCGCATTTGCTTTGGGGTGTGCTTTGGAGCCGCACTGCCCGGGTTGCTCTACCCTTCCTCTCCCTCCTAACCCTAACCCTAACCCTCAGCATGAGTGTGAGGTCAGGCACGGCCTGAATCGGTGCGAAGGAGCCCTGTTCATCTTTTGAATCAGGAAGAGGTGGTGGCAGGAGTTTGGAGGCATCCCCGCATTTGCTTTGGGGTGTCCTTTGCAGCCGCACTGCCCGGGTTGCTCTACCCTTCCTCTCCCTCCTAACCCTAACCCTAACCCTAAGCGTGAGTGTGAGGTCAGGCACGGCCTTAATTGGAGCGAAGGAGCCCTGTTTGTGTTCTCCAGGAAGAAGTGGTGGTTGCAGGGGTGTTGAGGCATCCCCGCATTTGCTTTTGGGTGTCCTTTGCAGCCGCACTACCCGGGTTACTTTACGCTTCCTCTCCCTCCTAACCCTAACCCTAACCCTAAGCCTAACCCGCAGCCTGACACTGATCTCAGGTACGGCCCAAAGCAGAGCACACGAGCCCTGCTCATCTTCTGAATCCAGAAGGGGTGGTGGCAGGAGTGTGGAGGCATCCCCGCATTTGCTTTGGGGTGTCCTTTGCAGCCGCACTGCCCGGGTTGCTCTACCCTTCCTCTCCCTCCTAACCCTAACCCTAACCGTTACCCTAACCCTAAGCATGAGTGTGAGGTCAGGCACGGCCTGAATCGGTGCGAAGGAGCCCTGTTCATCTTTTGAATCAGGAAGAGGTGGTGGCAGGAGTGTGGAGGCATCCCCGCATTTGCTTTGGGGTGTCCTTTGCAGCCGCACTGCCCGGGTTGCTCTACCCTTCCTCTCCCTCCTAACCCTAACCCTAACCCTAGCCGTGAGTGTGAGGTCAGGCATGGCCTTAATTGGTGCGAAGGAGCCCTGTTTGTGTTCTCCAGGAAGAAGTGTTGCTGGCAGGAGTGTTGAGGCATCCCCGCATTTGCTTTGGGGTGTCCTTTGCAGCCGCACTGCCCGGGTTGCTCTACCCTTCCTCTCCCTCCTAACCCTAACCCTAACCCTAACCCTAAACCTAACCCTAGCCGTGAGTGTGAGGTCGGTCACGGCCTGAACCAGGGCACAGGACCCCTGTTTGTGTTCTCCAGGAAGAAGTGGTGCTGGCAGGGGTGTTGAGGCATCCCCGCATTTGCTTTGGGGTGTCCTTTGCAGCCGCACTGCCCGGGTTGCTCTACCTTTCATCTCCCTCCTAACCCTACCCCTAACCCTAACCCTAACCCTAAGCATGAGTGCGAGGTCAGGCACAGCCTGAATCGGGGCGCACGAGCCCTGCTCATCTTCTGAATAAAGAAGAGGTGGTGGCAGGAGTGTGGAGGCATCCGCGCATTTGCTTTAGGGTGTCCTTTGCAGCCGCACTGCCCGGGTTGCTCTACCCTTCCTCTCCCTCCTAATCCTAACCCTAACCCTAAGCATGAGTGTGAGGTCAGCCACGGCCTTAATTGGTGCGATGGAGCCCTGTTCATCTTTTGAATCAGGAAGAGGTGGTGGCAGGAATATTGAGGCATCCCCGCATTTGCTTTGGGGTGTCCTTTGCAGCCGCACTGCCCGGGTTGCTCTACCCTTCCTCTCCCTCCTCACCCTAACCCTAACCCTAACCCTAAGCGTAACCCTAAGCGTGAGTGTGAGGTCGGTTACGGCCTGAACCGGGGCACAGGAGCCCTGTTCCTGTTCTCCAGGAAGAAGTGGTGGTGGCAGGGGTGTTGAGGCATCCCCGCATTTACTTTGGGGTGTCCTTTGCAGCCGCACTGCCCGGGTTGCTCTACCCTTCCTCTCCCTCCTAACCCTAACCCTAACCCTAACCCTAAGCCTAACCCGCAGCCTGACACTGATCTCAGGTACGGCCCAAAGCAGAGCACACGAGCCCTGCTCATCTTCTGAATCCAGAAGGGGTGGTGGCAGGAGTGTGGAGGCATCCCCGCATTTGCTTTGGGGTGTCCTTTGCAGCCGCACTGCCCGGGTTGCTCTACCCTTCCTCTCCCTCCTAACCCTAACCCTAACCGTAAGCGTGAGTGTGAGGTCAGGCGCGGCCGGAATCGGGACACACGAACCCTGTTCATCTTCTGAATCAAGAAGAGGGGGTGGCAGGGGTGTTGAGGCATCCCCGCATTTGCTTTGGGGTGTCCTTTGCAGCCGCACTGCCCGGGTTGCTCTACCCTTCCTCTCCCTCCTAACCCTAACCCTAACCCTAAGCGTAACCCTAAGCATGAGTGTGAGGTCAGGCACGGCCTGAATCGGTGCGAAGGAGCCCTGTTCATCTTTTGAATCAGGAAGAGGTGGTGTCAGGAGTGTGGAGGCATCCCCGCATTTGCTTTGGGGTGTCCTTTGCAGCCGCACTGCCCGGGTTGCTCTACCCTTCCTCTCCCTCCTAAGCCTAACCCTAACCCTAACCCTAAACCTAAGCGTGAGTGTGAGGTCAGGCGCAGCCTTAATTGGTGCGAAGGAGCCCTGTTTGTGTTCTCCAGGAAGAAGAGGTGGTTGCAGGGGTGTTGAGTCATCCCCGCATTTGCTTTGGGGTGTCCTTTGCAGCCGCACTGCCCGGGTTGCTCTACCCTTCCTCTCCCTCCTAACCCTAACCCTAACCCTAGCCGTGAGTGTGAGGTCAGGCAGGGCCTGAATCGGTGCGAAGGAGCCCTGTTCCTGTTCTCCAGGAAGAAGAGGTGGTTGCAGGGGTGTTGAGGCATCCCCGCGTTTGCTTTGGGGTGTCCTTTGCAGCCGCACTGCCCGGGTTGCTCTACCCTTCCTCTCCCTCCTAACCCTAACCCTAACCCTAACCCTAACCCTAACCCTAAGCATGAGTGTGAGGTCAGGCACAGCCTGAATCGGGGCACACGAGCCCTGTTCATCTTCTGAATAAAGAAGAGGTGCTGGGAGGAGTGTGGAGGCATCCCCGCATTTGCTTTGGGGTGTCCTTTGCAGCCGCACTGCCCGGGTTGCTCTACCCTTCCTCTCCCTCCTAACCCTAACCCTAACCCTAAGCGTAACCCTAAGCGTGAGTGTGAGGTCAGGCACGGCCTTAATTGGTGCGAAGGAGCCCTGTTTGTGTTCTCCAGGAAGAAGAGGTGGTGGCAGGGGTGTTGAGGCATCCCCGCATTTGCTTTGGGGTGTCCTTTGCAGCCGCACTGCCCGGGTTGCTCTACCCTTCCTCTCCCTCCTAAGCCTAACCCTAACCCTAAGCGTAACCCTAAGCGTGAGTGTGAGGTCAGGCACAACCTGAATTGGGGCGCACGAGCCCTGTTCATCTTCTGAATCAAGAAGAGGTGGTGGCAGGAGTGTTGAGGCGTCCCCGCATTTGCTTTGGGGTGTCCTTTGCAGCCGCACTGCCCGGGTTGCTCTACCCTTCCTCTCCCTCATAACCCTAACCCTAACCCTAACCCGCAGCCTGACACTGATCTCATGTACGTCCCAAACCAGTGCAAACGAGCCCTGTTTGTCTTGTGAATTAGGAAGTGGTGGTGGCAGGAGTGTTGAGGTAGCCCCATATTTCCTTTGGGGTGTCCTTTGCAGCCGCTCTGCACGGGTTACTTTACGCTTCCTTTCCCTCCTAACCCTAACCCTAACCCTAGCCGTGAGTGTGAAGTCGGTCACAGCCTGAATCCGTGCAAAGGAGCCCTGTTCCTCTTCTCCAGGAAGAAGTGGTGGTATCAGGGGTGTTGAGGCATCCCCGCATTTGCTTTGGGGTGTCCTTTGCAGCCGCACTGCCCGGGTTGCTCTACCCTTCCTCTCCCTCCTAACCCTAACCCTAACCCTAACCCTAACCCTAAGCGTAACCCTAAGCGTGAGTGTGAGGTCAGGCACAGCCTGAATCGGGGCACAGAAGCCCTGTTCCTCTTCTCCAGGAAGAAGTGGTGGTGGCAGGAGTGTTGAGGCATCCCCGCATTTGCTTTGGGGTGTCCTTTGCAGCCGCACTGCCCGGGTTGCTCTACCCTTCCTCTCCCTCCTAACCCTAACCCTAACCCTAAGCGAGAGTGTGAGGTCAGGCACGGCCTTAATCGGTGCGAAGGAGCCCTGTTCATCTTTTGAATCAGGAAGAGGTGGTGGCAGGAGTGTTGAGGCATCCCCGCATTTGCTTTGGGGTGTCCTTTGCAGCCGCACTGCCCGGGTTGCTCTACCCTTCCTCTCCGTCCTAACCCTAACCCTAACCCTAACCCTAACCCTAAGCGTGAGTGTGAGGTCAGGCAGGGCCTGAATCGGGGCGATGGAGCCCTGTTCATCTTTTGAATCAGGAAGAGGTGGTGGCAGGAATATTGAGGCATCCCCGCATTTGCTTTGGGGTGTCCTTTGCAGCCGCACTGCCCGGGTTGCTCTACCCTTCCTCTCCCTCCTCACCCTAACCCTAACCCTAACCCTAAGCGTAACCCTAAGCGTGAGTGTGAGGTCGGTTACGGCCTGAACCGGGGCACAGGAGCCCTGTTCCTGTTCTCCAGGAAGAAGTGGTGGTGGCAGGGGTGTTGAGGCATCCCCGCATTTGCTTTGGGGTGTCCTTTGCAGCCGCACTGCCCGGGTTGCTCTACCCTTCCTCTCCCTCCTAACCCTAACCCTAACCCTAACCCTAAGCCTAACCCGCAGCCTGACACTGATCTCAGGTACGGCCCAAAGCAGAGCACACGAGCCCTGCTCATCTTCTGAATCCAGAAGGGGTGGTGGCAGGAGTGTGGAGGCATCCCCGCATTTGCTTTGGGGTGTCCTTTGCAGCCGCACTGCCCGGGTTGCTCTACCCTTCCTCTCCCTCCTAACCCTAACCCTAACCGTAAGCGTGAGTGTGAGGTCAGGCGCGGCCGGAATCGGGACACACGAACCCTGTTCATCTTCTGAATCAAGAAGAGGGGGTGGCAGGGGTGTTGAGGCATCCCCGCATTTGCTTTGGGGTGTCCTTTGCAGCCGCACTGCCCGGGTTGCTCTACCCTTCCTCTCCCTCCTAACCCTAACCCTAACCCTAAGCGTAACCCTAAGCGTGAGTGTGAGGTCAGGCACGGCCTGAATCGGTGCGAAGGAGCCCTGTTCATCTTTTGAATCAGGAAGAGGTGGTGTCAGGAGTGTGGAGGCATCCCCGCATTTGCTTTGGGGTGTCCTTTGCAGCCGCACTGCCCGGGTTGCTCTACCCTTCCTCTCCCTCCTAAGCCTAACCCTAACCCTAACCCTAAACCTAAGCGTGAGTGTGAGGTCAGGCGCAGCCTTAATTGGTGCGAAGGAGCCCTGTTTGTGTTCTCCAGGAAGAAGAGGTGGTTGCAGGGGTGTTGAGTCATCCCCGCATTTGCTTTGGGGTGTCCTTTGCAGCCGCACTGCCCGGGTTGCTCTACCCTTCCTCTCCCTCCTAACCCTAACCCTAACCCTAGCCGTGAGTGTGAGGTCAGGCAGGGCCTGAATCGGTGCGAAGGAGCCCTGTTCCTGTTCTCCAGGAAGAAGAGGTGGTTGCAGGGGTGTTGAGGCATCCCCGCGTTTGCTTTGGGGTGTCCTTTGCAGCCGCACTGCCCGGGTTGCTCTACCCTTCCTCTCCCTCCTAACCCTAACCCTAACCCTAACCCTAACCCTAACCCTAAGCATGAGTGTGAGGTCAGGCACAGCCTGAATCGGGGCACACGAGCCCTGTTCATCTTCTGAATAAAGAAGAGGTGCTGGGAGGAGTGTGGAGGCATCCCCGCATTTGCTTTGGGGTGTCCTTTGCAGCCGCACTGCCCGGGTTGCTCTACCCTTCCTCTCCCTCCTAACCCTAACCCTAACCCTAAGCGTAACCCTAAGCGTGAGTGTGAGGTCAGGCACGGCCTTAATTGGTGCGAAGGAGCCCTGTTTGTGTTCTCCAGGAAGAAGAGGTGGTGGCAGGGGTGTTGAGGCATCCCCGCATTTGCTTTGGGGTGTCCTTTGCAGCCGCACTGCCCGGGTTGCTCTACCCTTCCTCTCCCTCCTAACCCTAACCCTAACCCTAAGCGTAACCCTAAGCGTGAGTGTGAGGTCAGGCACGGCCTGAATCGGGGCGCACGAGCCCTGTTCATCTTCTGAATCAAGAAGAGGTAGTGGCAGGGGTGTTGAGGCATCCCCGCCTTTTCTTTGGGGTGTCCTTTGCAGCCACACTGCCCGGGTTGCTCTACCCTTCCTCTCCCTCCTAAGCCTAACCCTAACCCTAAGCGTAACCCTAAGCGTGAGTGTGAGGTCAGGCACAACCTGAATTGGGGCGCACGAGCCCTGTTCATCTTCTGAATCAAGAAGAGGTGGTGGCAGGAGTGTTGAGGCGTCCCCGCATTTGCTTTGGGGTGTCCTTTGCAGCCGCACTGCCCGGGTTGCTCTACCCTTCCTCTCCCTCATAACCCTAACCCTAACCGTAACCCGCAGCCTGACACTGATCTCATGTACGTCCCAAACCAGTGCAAACGAGCCCTGTTTGTCTTGTGAATTAGGAAGTGGTGGTGGCAGGAGTGTTGAGGTAGCCCCATATTTCCTTTGGGGTGTCCTTTGCAGCCGCACTGCACGGGTTACTTTACGCTTCCTTTCCCTCCTAACCCTAACCCTAACCCTAGCCGTGAGTGTGAGGTCGGTCACAGCCTGAATCCGTGCAAAGGAGCCCTGTTCCTCTTCTCCAGGAAGAAGTGGTGGTATCAGGGGTGTTGAGGCATCCCCGCATTTGCTTTGGGGTGTCCTTTGCAGCCGCACTGCCCGGGTTGCTCTACCCTTCCTCTCCCTCCTAACCCTAACCCTAACCCTAACCCTAACCCTAAGCGTAACCCTAAGCGTGAGTGTGAGGTCAGGCACAGCCTGAATCGGGGCACAGAAGCCCTGTTCCTCTTCTCCAGGAAGAAGTGGTGGTGGCAGGAGTGTTGAGGCATCCCCGCATTTGCTTTGGGGTGTCCTTTGCAGCCGCACTGCCCGGGTTGCTCTACCCTTCCTCTCCCTCCTAACCCTAACCCTAACCCTAAGCGAGAGTGTGAGGTCAGGCACGGCCTTAATCGGTGCGAAGGAGCCCTGTTCATCTTTTGAATCAGGAAGAGGTGGTGGCAGGAGTGTTGAGGCATCCCCGCATTTGCTTTGGGGTGTCCTTTGCAGCCGCACTGCCCGGGTTGCTCTACCCTTCCTCTCCGTCCTAACCCTAACCCTAACCCTAACCCTAACCCTAAGCGTGAGTGTGAGGTCAGGCAGGGCCTGAATCGGGGCGAACGAGCCCTATTCATCTTCTGAAATAGGAAGTGGTGCTGGGAGGAGTGTTGAGGCATCCCCGCATTTGCTTTGGGGTGTCCTTTGCAGCCGCACTGCCCGGGTTGCTCTACCCTTCCTCTCCCTCCTAACCCTAACCCTAACCCTAGCCGTGAGCGTGAGGTCAGGCACGGCCTTAATTGGTGCGAAGGAGCCCTGTTTGTGTTCTCCAGGAAGAAGTGGTGCTGGCAGGAGTTTTGAGGCATCCCCGCATTTGCTTTGGGGTGTCCTTTGCAGCCACACTGCCCGGGTTGCTCTACCCTTCCTCTCCCTCCTAACCGTAACCCTAACCCTAACCCTAACCCTAACCCTAGCCGTGAGTGTGAGGTCGGTCACGGCCTGAACCAGGGCACAGGACCCCTGTTCCTCTTCTCCAGGAAGAAGTGGTGCTGGCAGGGGTGTTGAGGCATCCCCGCATTTGCATTGGGGTGTCCTTTGCAGCCGCACTGCCTGGGTTGCTCTACCTTTCATCTCCCTCCTAACCCTAACCCTAACCCTAACCCTAACCCTAACCCTAAGCATGAGTGTGAGGTCAGGCACAGCCTGAATCGGGGCACACGAGCCCTGCTCATCTTCTGAATAAAGAAGAGGTGCTGGGAGGAGTGTGGAGGCATCCCCGCATTTGCTTTGGGGTGTCCTTTGCAGCCGCACTGCCCGGGTTGCTCTACCCTTCCTCTCCCTCCTAACCCTAACCCTAACCCTAAGCGTAACCCTAAGCGTGAGTGTGAGGTCAGGCACGGCCTGAATCGGGGCGCACGAGCCCTGTTCATCTTCTGAATCAAGAAGAGGTAGTGGCAGGGGTGTTGAGGCATCCCCGCCTTTTCTTTGGGGTGTCCTTTGCAGCCACACTGCCCGGGTTGCTCTACCCTTCCTCTCCCTCCTAAGCCTAACCCTAACCCTAAGCGTAACCCTAAGCGTGAGTGTGAGGTCAGGCACAACCTGAATTGGGGCGCACGAGCCCTGTTCATCTTCTGAATCAAGAAGAGGTGGTGGCAGGAGTGTTGAGGCGTCCCCGCATTTGCTTTGGGGTGTCCTTTGCAGCCGCACTGCCCGGGTTGCTCTACCCTTCCTCTCCCTCATAACCCTAACCCTAACCCTAACCCGCAGCCTGACACTGATCTCATGTACGTCCCAAACCAGTGCAAACGAGCCCTGTTTGTCTTGTGAATTAGGAAGTGGTGGTGGCAGGAGTGTTGAGGTAGCCCCATATTTCCTTTGGGGTGTCCTTTGCAGCCGCACTGCACGGGTTACTTTACGCTTCCTTTCCCTCCTAACCCTAACCCTAACCCTAGCCGTGAGTGTGAGGTCGGTCACAGCCTGAATCCGTGCAAAGGAGCCCTGTTCCTCTTCTCCAGGAAGAAGTGGTGGTATCAGGGGTGTTGAGGCATCCCCGCATTTGCTTTGGGGTGTCCTTTGCAGCCGCACTGCCCGGGTTGCTCTACCCTTCCTCTCCCTCCTAACCCTAACCCTAACCCTAACCCTAACGGTAAGCGTAACCCTAAGCGTGAGTGTGAGGTCAGGCACAGCCTGAATCGGGGCACAGAAGCCCTGTTCCTCTTCTCCAGGAAGAAGTGGTGGTGGCAGGAGTGTTGAGGCATCCCCGCATTTGCTTTGGGGTGTCCTTTGCAGCCGCACTGCCCGGGTTGCTCTACCCTTCCTCTCCCTCCTAACCCTAACCCTAACCCTAAGCGAGAGTGTGAGGTCAGGCACGGCCTTAATCGGTGCGAAGGAGCCCTGTTCATCTTTTGAATCAGGAAGAGGTGGTGGCAGGAGTGTTGAGGCATCCCCGCATTTGCTTTGGGGTGTCCTTTGCAGCCGCACTGCCCGGGTTGCTCTACCCTTCCTCTCCGTCCTAACCCTAACCCTAACCCTAACCCTAACCCTAAGCGTGAGTGTGAGGTCAGGCAGGGCCTGAATCGGGGCGATGGAGCCCTGTTCATCTTTTGAATCAGGAAGAGGTGGTGGCAGGAATATTGAGGCATCCCCGCATTTGCTTTGGGGTGTCCTTTGCAGCCGCACTGCCCGGGTTGCTCTACCCTTCCTCTCCCTCCTCACCCTAACCCTAACCCTAACCCTAAGCGTAACCCTAAGCGTGAGTGTGAGGTCGGTTACGGCCTGAACCGGGGCACAGGAGCCCTGTTCCTGTTCTCCAGGAAGAAGTGGTGGTGGCAGGGGTGTTGAGGCATCCCCGCATTTACTTTGGGGTGTCCTTTGCAGCCGCACTGCCCGGGTTGCTCTACCCTTCCTCTCCCTCCTAACCCTAACCCTAACCCTAACCCTAAGCCTAACCCGCAGCCTGACACTGATCTCAGGTACGGCCCAAAGCAGAGCACACGAGCCCTGCTCATCTTCTGAATCCAGAAGGGGTGGTGGCAGGAGTGTGGAGGCATCCCCGCATTTGCTTTGGGGTGTCCTTTGCAGCCGCACTGCCCGGGTTGCTCTACCCTTCCTCTCCCTCCTAACCCTAACCCTAACCGTAAGCGTGAGTGTGAGGTCAGGCGCGGCCGGAATCGGGACACACGAACCCTGTTCATCTTCTGAATCAAGAAGAGGGGGTGGCAGGGGTGTTGAGGCATCCCCGCATTTGCTTTGGGGTGTCCTTTGCAGCCGCACTGCCCGGGTTGCTCTACCCTTCCTCTCCCTCCTAACCCTAACCCTAACCCTAAGCCTAACCCTAAGCATGAGTGTGAGGTCAGGCACGGCCTGAATCGGTGCGAAGGAGCCCTGTTCATCTTTTGAATCAGGAAGAGGTGGTGTCAGGAGTGTGGAGGCATCCCCGCATTTGCTTTGGGGTGTCCTTTGCAGCCGCACTGCCCGGGTTGCTCTACCCTTCCTCTCCCTCCTAAGCCTAACCCTAACCCTAACCCTAAACCTAAGCGTGAGTGTGAGGTCAGGCGCAGCCTTAATTGGTGCGAAGGAGCCCTGTTTGTGTTCTCCAGGAAGAAGAGGTGGTTGCAGGGGTGTTGAGTCATCCCCGCATTTGCTTTGGGGTGTCCTTTGCAGCCGCACTGCCCGGGTTGCTCTACCCTTCCTCTCCCTCCTAACCCTAAGCCTAACCCTAGCCGTGAGTGTGAGGTCAGGCAGGGCCTGAATCGGTGCGAAGGAGCCCTGTTCCTGTTCTCCAGGAAGAAGAGGTGGTTGCAGGGGTGTTGAGGCATCCCCGCGTTTGCTTTGGGGTGTCCTTTGCAGCCGCACTGCCCGGGTTGCTCTACCCTTCCTCTCCCTCCTAACCCTAACCCTAACCCTAACCCTAACCCTAACCCTAAGCATGAGTGTGAGGTCAGGCACAGCCTGAATCGGGGCACACGAGCCCTGTTCATCTTCTGAATAAAGAAGAGGTGCTGGGAGGAGTGTGGAGGCATCCCCGCATTTGCTTTGGGGTGTCCTTTGCAGCCGCACTGCCCGGGTTGCTCTACCCTTCCTCTCCCTCCTAACCCTAACCCTAACCCTAAGCGTAACCCTAAGCGTGAGTGTGAGGTCAGGCACGGCCTTAATTGGTGCGAAGGAGCCCTGTTTGTGTTCTCCAGGAAGAAGAGGTGGTGGCAGGGGTGTTGAGGCATCCCCGCATTTGCTTTGGGGTGTCCTTTGCAGCCGCACTGCCCGGGTTGCTCTACCCTTCCTCTCCCTCCTAACCCTAACCCTAACCCTAAGCGTAACCCTAAGCGTGAGTGTGAGGTCAGGCACGGCCTGAATCGGGGCGCACGAGCCCTGTTCATCTTCTGAATCAAGAAGAGGTAGTGGCAGGGGTGTTGAGGCATCCCCGCCTTTTCTTTGGGGTGTCCTTTGCAGCCACACTGCCCGGGTTGCTCTACCCTTCCTCTCCCTCCTAAGCCTAACCCTAACCCTAAGCGTAACCCTAAGCGTGAGTGTGAGGTCAGGCACAACCTGAATTGGGGCGCACGAGCCCTGTTCATCTTCTGAATCAAGAAGAGGTGGTGGCAGGAGTGTTGAGGCGTCCCCGCATTTGCTTTGGGGTGTCCTTTGCAGCCGCACTGCCCGGGTTGCTCTACCCTTCCTCTCCCTCATAACCCTAACCCTAACCGTAACCCGCAGCCTGACACTGATCTCATGTACGTCCCAAACCAGTGCAAACGAGCCCTGTTTGTCTTGTGAATTAGGAAGTGGTGGTGGCAGGAGTGTTGAGGTAGCCCCATATTTCCTTTGGGGTGTCCTTTGCAGCCGCACTGCACGGGTTACTTTACGCTTCCTTTCCCTCCTAACCCTAACCCTAACCCTAGCCGTGAGTGTGAGGTCGGTCACAGCCTGAATCCGTGCAAAGGAGCCCTGTTCCTCTTCTCCAGGAAGAAGTGGTGGTATCAGGGGTGTTGAGGCATCCCCGCATTTGCTTTGGGGTGTCCTTTGCAGCCGCACTGCCCGGGTTGCTCTACCCTTCCTCTCCCTCCTAACCCTAACCCTAACCCTAACCCTAACCCTAAGCGTAACCCTAAGCGTGAGTGTGAGGTCAGGCACAGCCTGAATCGGGGCACAGAAGCCCTGTTCCTCTTCTCCAGGAAGAAGTGGTGGTGGCAGGAGTGTTGAGGCATCCCCGCATTTGCTTTGGGGTGTCCTTTGCAGCCGCACTGCCCGGGTTGCTCTACCCTTCCTCTCCCTCCTAACCCTAACCCTAACCCTAAGCGAGAGTGTGAGGTCAGGCACGGCCTTAATCGGTGCGAAGGAGCCCTGTTCATCTTTTGAATCAGGAAGAGGTGGTGGCAGGAGTGTTGAGGCATCCCCGCATTTGCTTTGGGGTGTCCTTTGCAGCCGCACTGCCCGGGTTGCTCTACCCTTCCTCTCCGTCCTAACCCTAACCCTAACCCTAACCCTAACCCTAAGCGTGAGTGTGAGGTCAGGCAGGGCCTGAATCGGGGCGAACGAGCCCTATTCATCTTCTGAAATAGGAAGTGGTGCTGGGAGGAGTGTTGAGGCATCCCCGCATTTGCTTTGGGGTGTCCTTTGCAGCCGCACTGCCCGGGTTGCTCTACCCTTCCTCTCCCTCCTAACCCTAACCCTAACCCTAGCCGTGAGCGTGAGGTCAGGCACGGCCTTAATTGGTGCGAAGGAGCCCTGTTTGTGTTCTCCAGGAAGAAGTGGTGCTGGCAGGAGTTTTGAGGCATCCCCGCATTTGCTTTGGGGTGTCCTTTGCAGCCGCACTGCCCGGGTTGCTCTACCCTTCCTCTCCCTCCTAACCGTAACCCTAACCCTAAGCCTAACCCTAACCCTAGCCGTGAGTGTGAGGTCGGTCACGGCCTGAACCAGGGCACAGGACCCCTGTTCCTCTTCTCCAGGAAGAAGTGGTGCTGGCAGGGGTGTTGAGGCATCCCCGCATTTGCATTGGGGTGTCCTTTGCAGCCGCACTGCCTGGGTTGCTCTACCTTTCATCTCCCTCCTAACCCTAACCCTAACCCTAACCCTAACTCTAACCCTAAGCATGAGTGTGAGGTCAGGCACAGCCTGAATCGGGGCACACGAGCCCTGCTCATCTTCTGAATAAAGAAGAGGTGCTGGGAGGAGTGTGGAGGCATCCCCGCATTTGCTTTGGGGTGTCCTTTGCAGCCGCACTGCCCGGGTTGCTCTACCCTTCCTCTCCCTCCTAACCCTAACCCTAACCCTAAGCGTAACCCTAAGCGTGAGTGTGAGGTCAGGCACGGCCTGAATCGGGGCGCACGAGCCCTGTTCATCTTCTGAATCAAGAAGAGGTAGTGGCAGGGGTGTTGAGGCATCCCCGCCTTTTCTTTGGGGTGTCCTTTGCAGCCACACTGCCCGGGTTGCTCTACCCTTCCTCTCCCTCCTAAGCCTAACCCTAACCCTAAGCGTAACCCTAAGCGTGAGTGTGAGGTCAGGCACAACCTGAATTGGGGCGCACGAGCCCTGTTCATCTTCTGAATCAAGAAGAGGTGGTGGCAGGAGTGTTGAGGCGTCCCCGCATTTGCTTTGGGGTGTCCTTTGCAGCCGCACTGCCCGGGTTGCTCTACCCTTCCTCTCCCTCCTAACCCTAACCCTAACCCTAACCCGCAGCCTGACACTGATCTCAGGTACGTCCCAAACCAGTGCACACGAGCCCTGTTTGTCTTGTGAATTAGGAAGTGGTGGTGGCAGGAGTGTTGAGGTAGCCCCATATTTCCTTTGGGGTGTCCTTTGCAGCCGCACTGCACGGGTTACTTTACGCTTCCTTTCCCTCCTAACCCTAACCCTAACCCTAGCCGTGAGTGTGAGGTCGGTCACAGCCTGAATCCGTGCAAAGGAGCCCTGTTCCTCTTCTCCAGGAAGAAGTGGTGGTATCAGGGGTGTTGAGGCATCCCCGCATTTGCTTTGGGGTGTCCTTTGCAGCCGCACTGCCCGGGTTGCTCTACCCTTCCTCTCCCTCCTAACCCTAACCCTAACCCTAACCCTAACCCTAACCCTAAGCGTAACCCTAAGCGTGAGTGTGAGGTCAGGCACAGCCTGAATCGGGGCACAGAAGCCCTGTTCCTCTTCTCCAGGAAGAAGTGGTAGTGGCAGGAGTGTTGAGGCATCCCCGCATTTGCTTTGGGGTGTCCTTTGCAGCCGCACTGCCCGGGTTGCTCTACCCTTCCTCTCCCTCCTAACCCTAACCCTAACCCTAAGCGAGAGTGTGAGGTCAGGCAGGGCCTGAATCGGTGCGAAGGAGCCCTGTTCATCTTTTGAATCAGGAAGAGGTGGAGGCAGGAGTGTTGAGGCATCCCCGCATTTGCTTTGGGGTGTCCTTTGCAGCCGCACTGCCCGGGTTGCTCTACCCTTCCTCTCCCTCCTAACCCTAACCCTAACCCTAACCCTAACCCTAAGCGTGAGTGTGAGGTCAGGCAGGGCCTGAATCGGGGCGAACGAGCCCTATTCATCTTCTGAAATAGGAAGTGGTGCTGGGAGGAGTGTTGAGGCATCCCCGCATTTGCTTTGGGGTGTCCTTTGCAGCCGCACTGCCCGGGTTGCTCTACCCTTCCTCTCCCTCCTAACCCTAACCCTAACCCTAGCCGTGAGCGTGAGGTCAGGCACGGCCTTAATTGGTGCGAAGGAGCCCTGTTTGTGTTCTCCAGGAAGAAGTGGTGCTGGCAGGAGTGTTGAGGCATCCCCGCATTTGCTTTGGGGTGTCCTTTGCAGCCACACTGCCCGGGTTGCTCTACCCTTCCTCTCCCTCCTAACCCTAACCCTAACCCTAACCCTAACCCTAACCCTAGCCGTGAGTGTGAGGTCGGTCACGGCCTGAACCAGGGCACAGGACCCCTGTTCCTCTTCTCCAGGAAGAAGTGGTGCTGGCAGGGGTGTTGAGGCATCCCCACATTTGCTTTGGGGTGTCCTTTGCAGCCGCACTGCCCGGGTTGCTCTACCTTTCATCTCCCTCCTATCCCTAACCCTAACCCTAACCCTAACTCTAACCCTAAGCATGAGTGTGAGGTCAGGCACAGCCTGAATCGGGGCACACGAGCCCTGCTCATCTTCTGAATAAAGAAGAGGTGCTGGGAGGAGTGTGGAGGCATCCCCGCATTTGCTTTGGGGTGTCCTTTGCAGCCGCACTGCCCGGGTTGCTCTACCCTTCCTCTCCCTCCTAACCCTAACCCTAACCCTAAGCGTAACCCTAAGCGTGAGTGTGAGGTCAGGCACGGCCTTAATTGGTGCGAAGGAGCCCTGTTTGTGTTCTCCAGGAAGAAGAGGTGGTGGCAGGGGTGTTGAGGCATCCCCGCATTTGCTTTGGGGTGTCCTTTGCAGCCGCACTGCCCGGGTTGCTCTACCCTTCCTCTCCCTCCTAACCCTAACCCTAAGCGTAACCGTAAGCGTGAGTGTGAGGTCAGGCACGGCCTGAATCGGGGCGCACGAGCCCTGTTCATCTTCTGAATCAAGAAGAGGGGGTGGCAGGGGTGTTGAGGCATCCCCGCATTTGCTTTGGGGTGTCCTTTGCAGCCACACTGCCCGGGTTGCTCTACCCTTCCTCTCCCTCCTAACCCTAACCCTAACCCTAAGCGTAACCCTAAGCGTGAGTGTGAGGTCAGGCACGGCCTGAATCGGAGCGCACGAGCCCTGTTCATCTTCTGAATCAAGAAGAGGTGGTGGCAGGAGTGTGGAGGCGTCCCCGCATTTGCTTTGGGGTGTCCTTTGCAGCCGCACTGCCCGGGTTGCTCTACCCTTCCTCTCCCTCCTAACCCTAACCCTAACCCTAACCCGCAGCCTGACACTGATCTCAGGTACGGCCCAAACCAGTGCACACGAGCCCTGTTTGTCTTGTGAATTAGGAAGTGGTGGTTACAGGAGTGTTGAGGTGTCCTCATATTTCCTTTGGCGTGTCCTTTGCAGCCGCATTGCCCGGGTTACTTTACGCTTCCTCTCCCTCCTAACCCTAACCCTAACCCTAATCGTGAGTGTGAGGTCAGGCACAGCCTGAACCAGGGCACAGGACCCCTGTTCCTCTTCTCCAGGAAGAAGTGGTGCTGGCAGGGGTGTTGAGGCATCCCCGCATTTGCATTGGGGTGTCCTTTGCAGCCGCACTGCCTGGGTTGCTCTACCTTTCATCTCCCTCCTAACCCTAACCCTAACCCTAACCCTAACTCTAACCCTAAGCATGAGTGTGAGGTCAGGCACAGCCTGAATCGGGGCACACGAGCCCTGCTCATCTTCTGAATAAAGAAGAGGTGCTGGGAGGAGTGTGGAGGCATCCCCGCATTTGCTTTGGGGTGTCCTTTGCAGCCGCACTGCCCGGGTTGCTCTACCCTTCCTCTCCCTCCTAACCCTAACCCTAACCCTAAGCGTAACCCTAAGCGTGAGTGTGAGGTCAGGCACGGCCTGAATCGGGGCGCACGAGCCCTGTTCATCTTCTGAATCAAGAAGAGGTAGTGGCAGGGGTGTTGAGGCATCCCCGCCTTTTCTTTGGGGTGTCCTTTGCAGCCACACTGCCCGGGTTGCTCTACCCTTCCTCTCCCTCCTAAGCCTAACCCTAACCCTAAGCGTAACCCTAAGCGTGAGTGTGAGGTCAGGCACAACCTGAATTGGGGCGCACGAGCCCTGTTCATCTTCTGAATCAAGAAGAGGTGGTGGCAGGAGTGTTGAGGCGTCCCCGCATTTGCTTTGGGGTGTCCTTTGCAGCCGCACTGCCCGGGTTGCTCTACCCTTCCTCTCCCTCCTAACCCTAACCCTAACCCTAACCCGCAGCCTGACACTGATCTCAGGTACGTCCCAAACCAGTGCACACGAGCCCTGTTTGTCTTGTGAATTAGGAAGTGGTGGTGGCAGGAGTGTTGAGGTAGCCCCATATTTCCTTTGGGGTGTCCTTTGCAGCCGCACTGCACGGGTTACTTTACGCTTCCTTTCCCTCCTAACCCTAACCCTAACCCTAGCCGTGAGTGTGAGGTCGGTCACAGCCTGAATCCGTGCAAAGGAGTCCTGTTCCTCTTCTCCAGGAAGAAGTGGTGGTATCAGGGGTGTTGAGGCATCCCCGCATTTGCTTTGGGGTGTCCTTTGCAGCCGCACTGCCCGGGTTGCTCTACCCTTCCTCTCCCTCCTAACCCTAACCCTAACCCTAACCCTAACCATAAGCGTAACCCTAAGCGTGAGTGTGAGGTCAGGCACAGCCTGAATCGGGGCACAGAAGCCCTGTTCCTCTTCTCCAGGAAGAAGTGGTAGTGGCAGGAGTGTTGAGGCATCCCCGCATTTGCTTTGGGGTGTCCTTTGCAGCCGCACTGCCCGGGTTGCTCTACCCTTCCTCTCCCTCCTAACCCTAACCCTAACCCTAAGCGAGAGTGTGAGGTCAGGCACGGCCTTAATCGGTGCGAAGGAGCCCTGTTCATCTTTTGAATCAGGAAGAGGTGGAGGCAGGAGTGTTGAGGCATCCCCGCATTTGCTTTGGGGTGTGCTTTGGAGCCGCACTGCCCGGGTTGCTCTACCCTTCCTCTCCGTCCTAACCCTAACCCTAACCCTAACCCTAACCCTAAGCGTGAGTGTGAGGTCAGGCAGGGCCTGAATCGGGGCGAACGAGCCCTATTCATCTTCTGAAATAGGAAGTGGTGCTGGGAGGAGTGTTGAGGCATCCCCGCATTTGCTTTGGGGTGTCCTTTGCAGCCGCACTGCCCGGGTTGCTCTACCCTTCCTCTCCCTCCTAACCCTAACCCTAACCCTAGCCGTGAGCGTGAGGTCAGGCACGGCCTTAATTGGTGCGAAGGAGCCCTGTTTGTGTTCTCCAGGAAGAAGTGGTGCTGGCAGGAGTTTTGAGGCATCCCCGCATTTGCTTTGGGGTGTCCTTTGCAGCCACACTGCCCGGGTTGCTCTACCCTTCCTCTCCCTCCTAACCCTAACCCTAACCCTAACCCTAACCCTAACCCTAGCCGTGAGTATGAGGTCGGTCACGGCCTGAACCAGGGCACAGGACCCCTGTTCCTCTTCTCCAGGAAGAAGTGGTGCTGGCAGGGGTGTTGAGGCATCCCCACATTTGCTTTGGGGTGTCCTTTGCAGCCGCACTGCCTGGGTTGCTCTACCTTTCATCTCCCTCCTAACCCTAACCCTAACCCTAACCCTAACTCTAACCCTAAGCATGAGTGTGAGGTCAGGCACAGCCTGAATCGGGGCACACGAGCCCTGCTCATCTTCTGAATAAAGAAGAGGTGCTGGGAGGAGTGTGGAGGCATCCCCGCATTTGCTTTGGGGTGTCCTTTGCAGCCGCACTGCCCGGGTTGCTCTACCCTTCCTCTCCCTCCTAACCCTAACCCTAACCCTAAGCGTAACCCTAAGCGTGAGTGTGAGGTCAGGCACGGCCTTAATTGGTGCGAAGGAGCCCTGTTTGTGTTCTCCAGGAAGAAGAGGTGGTGGCAGGGGTGTTGAGGCATCCCCGCATTTGCTTTGGGGTGTCCTTTGCAGCCGCACTGCCCGGGTTGCTCTACCCTTCCTCTCCCTCCTAACCCTAACCCTAAGCGTAACCGTAAGCGTGAGTGTGAGGTCAGGCACGGCCTGAATCGGGGCGCACGAGCCCTGTTCATCTTCTGAATCAAGAAGAGGGGGTTGCAGGGGTGTTGAGGCATCCCCGCATTTGCTTTGGGGTGTCCTTTGCAGCCACACTGCCCGGGTTGCTCTACCCTTCCTCTCCCTCCTAACCCTAACCCTAACCCTAAGCGTAACCCTAAGCGTGAGTGTGAGGTCAGGCACGGCCTGAATCGGAGCGCACGAGCCCTGTTCATCTTCTGAATCAAGAAGAGGTGGTGGCAGGAGTGTGGAGGCGTCCCCGCATTTGCTTTGGGGTGTCCTTTGCAGCCGCACTGCCCGGGTTGCTCTACCCTTCCTCTCCCTCCTAACCCTAACCCTAACCCTAATCGTGAGTGTGAGGTCAGGCACAGCCTGAATCGGGGCACAGAAGCCCTGTTCCTCTCCTCCAGGAAGAAGTGGTGGTGGCATGAGTGTTGAGGCATCCCCGCATTTGCTTTGGGGTGTCCTTTGCAGCCGCACTGCCCGGGTTGCTCTACCCTTCCTCTCCCTCCTAACCCTAACCCTAACCCTAAGCGTGAGTGTGAGGTCAGGCACGGCCTGAATCGGTGCGAAGGAGCCCTGTTCATCTTTTGAATCAGGAAGAGGTGGTGGCAGGAGTGTGGAGGCATCCCCGCATTTGCTTTGGGGTGTCCTTTGCAGCCGCACTGCCCGGGTTACTTTACGCTTCCTCTCCCTCCTAACCCTAACCCTAACCCTAAGCGTAACCCTAAGCGTGAGTGTGAGGTCAGGCACGGCCTGAATTGGGGCGGACGAGCCCTATTCATCTTCTGAAATAGGAAGTAGTGCTGGGAGGAGTGTTGAGGCAAACTCGCATTTGCTTTGGGGTGTCCTTTGCAGCCGCACTGCCCGGGTTGCTCTACCCTTCCTCTCCCTCCTAACCCTAACCCTAACCCTAACCCTAAGCGTGAGTGTGAGGTCAGGCGCAGCCTGAATCGGGGCGCACGAGCCCTGTTCATCTTCTGAATCAAGAAGAGGTGGTGGCAGGGGTGTTGAGGCATCCCCGCATTTGCTTTGGGATGTCCTTTGCAGCCGCACTGCCCGGGTTGCTCTACCCTTCCTCTCCCTCCTAACCCTAACCCTAACCCTAACCCGCCGCCTGACACTGATCTCAGGTACGGCCCAAACCCGAGCACACGAGCCCTGTTTGTCTTATGAATTAGGAAGTGGTGGTGGCAGGGGTGTTGAGGTAGCCCCATATTTCCTTTGGGGTGTCCTTTGCAGCCGCACTGCCCGGGTTGCTCTACCCTTCCTCTCCCTCCTAACCCTAAGCGTAACCCTAAGCGTGAGTGTGAGGTCAGGCACAGCCTGAATCGGGGCGCACGAGCCCTGTTCATCTTCTGAATCAAGAAGAGGTGTTGGCAGGGGTGTTGAGGCATCCCCGCATTTGCTTTAGGGTGTCCTTTGCAGCCGCACTGCCCGCGTTGCTCTACCCTTCCTCTCCCTCCTAACCCTAACCCTAACCCTAAGCGTAACCCTAAGCGTGAGTGTGAGGTCAGGCACGGCCTTAATTGGTGCGAAGGAGCCCTGTTTGTGTTCTCCAGGAAGAAGAGGTGGTGGCAGGGGTGTTGAGGCATCCCCGCATTTGCTTTGGGGTGTCCTTTGCAGCCGCACTGCCCGGGTTGCTCTACCCTTCCTCTCCCTCCTAACCCTAACCCTAAGCGTAACCGTAAGCGTGAGTGTGAGGTCAGGCACGGCCTGAATCGGGGCGCACGAGCCCTGTTCATCTTCTGAATCAAGAAGAGGGGGTGGCAGGGGTGTTGAGGCATCCCCGCATTTGTTTTGGGGTGTCCTTTGCAGCCACACTGCCCGGGTTGCTCTACCCTTCCTCTCCCTCCTAACCCTAACCCTAACCCTAGCCGTGAGTGTGAGGTCAGGCACGGCCTTAATTGGTGCGAAGGAGCCCTGTTTGTGTTCTCCAGGAAGAAGTGGTGGTGGCAGGAGTGTTGAGGCATCCCCGCATTTGCTTTGGGGTGTCCTTTGCAGCCGCACTGCCCGGGTTGCTCTACCCTTCCTCTCCCTCATAACCCTAACCCTAACCCTAACCCTAACCCTAACCCTAACCCGCAGCCTGACACTGATCTCAGGTACGGCCCAAACCAGAGCACACGAGCCCTGTTTGTCTTGTGAATTAGGAAGTGGTGGTGGCAGGGGTGTTGAGGTAGCCCCATATTTCCTTTGGCGTGTCCTTTGCAGCCGCTCTGCCCGGGTTGCTCTACCCCTCCTCTCCCTCCTAACCCTACCCCTAACCGTAAGCATGAGTGTGAGGTCAGGCAGGGCCTGAATCGGGGCGCACGAGCCCTGTCCATCTTCTGAATCAAGAAGAGGTGGTGGCAGGGGTGTTGAGGCATCCCCGCATTTGCTTTGGGGTGTCCTTTGCAGCCGCACTGCCCGGGTTGCTCTACCCTTCCTCTCCCTCCTAACCCTAACCCTAACCCTAACCCTAAGCGTAATCCTAAGCGTGAGTGTGAGGTCGGTCACGGCCTGAATCGGTGCGAAGGAGCCCTGTTTGTCTTCTCCAGGAAGAAGTGGTGGTATCAGGGGTGTTGAGGCATCCCCGCATTTGCTTTGGGGTGTCCTTTGCAACCGCACTGCCCGGGTTGCTCTACCCTTCCTCTGCCTCCTAACCCTAACCCTAACCCTAACCGTAACTCTATCCGTGAGTGTGATGTCAGGCACGGCCTGAATCGGTGCGAAGGAGCCCTTTTTGTGTTCTCCAGGAAGAAGTGGTGCTTGCAGGAGTGTTGAGGCATCCCCGCATTTGCTTTGGGGTGTCCTTTGCAGCCGCACTGCCCGGGTTGCTCTACCCTTCCTCTCCCTCCTAACCCTAACCCTAACCGTAAGCATGAGTGTGAGGTCAGGCACGGCCTGAATCGGTGCGAAGGAGCCCTGTTCATCTTTTGAATCAGGAAGAGGTGGTGGCAGGAGTGTGGAGGCATCCCCGCATTTGCTTTGGGGTGTCCTTTGCAGCCGCACTGCCCGGGTTGCTCTACCCTTCCTCTCCCTCCTAACCCTAACGCTAACCGTAGCCGTGAGTGTGAGGTCAGGCACGGCCTTAATTGGTGCGAAGGAGCCCTGTTTGTGTTCTCCAGGAAGAAGTGGTGGTTGCAGGAGTGTTGAGGCATCCCCGCATTTGCTTTGGGGTGTCCTTTGCAGCCGCACTGCCCGGGTTGCTCTACCCTTCCTCTCCCTCCTAACCCTAACCCTAACCCTAAGCGTAACCCTAAGCGTGAGTGTGAGGTCAGGCACAACCTGAATTGGGACGGACGAGCCCTATTCATCTTCTGAAATAGGAAGTGGTGGTTGCAGGGGTGTTGAGGCATCCCCGCATTTGCTTTGGGGTGTCCTTTGCAGCCGCATTGCCCGGGTTGCTCTACCCTTCCTCTCCCTCCTAACCCTAACCCTAACCCTAACCCTAAGCCTAACCCTAACCCAAAGCGTGAGTGTGAGGTCAGTCACGGCCTGAATCGGTGTGAAGGAGCCCTGTTCCTCTTCTGCAGAAAGAAGTGGTGCTGGGAGGAGTGTGGAGGCATCCCCGCATTTGCTTTGGGGTGTCCTTTGCAGCCGCACTGCCCGGGTTGCTCTACCCTTCCTCTCCCTCATAACCCTAACCCTAACCCTAACCCTAACCCGCAACCTGACACTGATCTCAGGTACGGCCCAAACCAGTGCACACGAGCCCTGTTTGTCTTGTGAATTAGGAAGTGGTGGTGGCAGGTGTGTTGAGGTAGCCCCATATTTCCTTTGGCGTGTCCTTTGCAGCCGCTCTGCCCGGGTTGCTCTACCCTTCCTCTCCCTCCTAACCCTAACCCTAACCGTAAGCGTGAGTGTGAGGTCAGGCGCGGCCTGAATCGGGGCGCACGAGCCCTGTTCATCGTCTGAATCAAGAAGAGGTGGTTGCAGGGGTGTTGAGGCATCCCCGCATTTACTTTGCGGTGTCCTTTGCAGCCGCACTGCCCGGGTTGCTCTACCCTTCCTCTCCCTCCTAACCCTAACCCTAACCCTAACCCTAAGCGTAATCCTAAGCATGAGTGTGAGGTCGGTCACGGCCTGAATCGGTGCGAAGGAGCCCTGTTTGTCTTCTCCAGGAAGAAGTGGTGGTATCAGGGGTGTTGAGGCATCCCCGCATTTGCTTTGGGGTGTCCTTTGCAGCCGCACTGCCCGGGTTGCTCTACCCTTCCTCTCCCTCATAACCCTAACCCTAACTCTAACCCTAACCCTAACCCTAACCCGCAGCCTGACACTGATCTCAGGTACGGCCCAAACCAGAGCACACGAGCCCTGTTTGTCTTGTGAATTAGGAAGTGGTGGTGGCAGGGGTGTTGAGGTAGCCCCATATTTCCTTTGGCGTGTCCTTTGCAGCCGCTCTGCCCGGGTTGCTCTACCCCTCCTCTCCTTCCTAACCCTAACCCTAACCGTAAGCATGAGTGTGAGGTCAGGCAGGGCCTGAATCGGGGCGCACGAGCCCTGTCCATCTTCTGAATCAAGAAGAGGTGTTGGCAGGTGTGTTGAGGCATCCCCGCATTTGCTTTGGGGTGTCCTTTGCAGCCGCACTGCCCGGGTTGCTCTACCCTTCCTCTCCCTCCTAACCCTAACCCTAACCGTAACCCTAAGCGTAATCCTAAGCGTGAGTGTGAGGTCGGTCACGGCCTGAATCGGTGCGAAGGAGCCCTGTTTGTGTTCTCCAGGAAGAAGTGGTGGTATCAGGGGTGTTGAGGCATCCCCGCATTTGCTTTGGGGTGTCCTTTGCAGCCGCACTGCCCGGGTTGCTCTACCCTTCCTCTCCCTCCTAACCCTAACCCTAACCCTAACCTTAACTCTAGCCGTGAGTGTGATGTCAGGCCCGGCCTGAATCGCTGCGAAGGAGCCCTTTTTGTGTTCTCCAGGAAGAAGTGGTGGTTGCAGGAGTGTTGAGGCATCCCCGCATTTGCTTTGGGGTGTCCTTTGCAGCCGCACTGCCCGGGTTGCTCTACCCTTCCTCTCCCTCCTAACCCTAACCCTAACCCTAACCCTAAGCGTAACCCTAAGCGTGAGTGTGAGGTCAGGCACAGCCTGAATCGGGGCGCACGAGCCCTGTCCATCTTCTGAATCAAGAAGAGGTGGTGGCAGGAGTGTGGAGGCATCCCCGCATTTGCTTTGGGGTGTCCTTTGCAGCCGCACTGCCCGGGTTGCTCTACCCTTCCTCTCCCTCCTAACCCTAACCCTAACCGTAGCCGTGAGTGTGAGGTCAGGCACGGCCTTAATTGGTGCGAAGGAGCCCTGTTTGTGTTCTCCAGGAAGAAGAGGTGGTTGCAGGAATGTTGAGGCATCCCCGCATTTGCTTTGGGGTGTGCTTTGGAGCCGCACTGCCCGGGTTGCTCTACCCTTCCTCTCCCTCCTAACCCTAACCCTAACACTAAGCGTAACCCTAACCCTAAGCATGAGTGTGAGGTCAGGCACGGCCTGAATCGGGGCGAACGAGCCCTGTTCATCTTCTGAATCAAGAAGAGGTGGTGGCAGGAGTGTTGAGGCATCCCCGCATTTGCTTTGGGGTGTCCTTTGCAGCCGCACTGCCCGGGTTGCTCTACCCTTCCTCTCCCTCCTAAGCCTTACCCTAACCCTAGCCGTGAGTGTGAGGTCAGGCACGGCCTTAATTGGTGCGAAGGAGCCCTGTTTGTGTTCTCCAGGAAGAAGAGGTGGTTGCAGGGGTGTTGAGGCATCCCCGCATTTGCTTTGGGGTGTCCTTTGCAGCCGCACTGCCCGGGTTACTTTACTCTTCCTCTCCCTCCTAACCCTAACCCTAACCCTAAGCGTAACCTTAAGCGTGAGTGTGAGGTCAGGCACAGCCTGAATCGGGGCGCACGAGCCCTGTTCATCTTCTGAATCAAGAAGAGGTGGTTGAAGGGGAGTTGAGGCATCCCCGCATTTGCTTTGGGGTGTCCTTTGCAGCCGCACTGCCCGGGTTGCTCTACCCTTCCTCTCCCTCCTAACCCTAACCCTAACCCTAATTCTAAACCTAGCCGTGAGTGTGAGGTCAGGCGCAGCCTGAATCGGGGCACACGAGCCCTGCTCGTCTTCTGAATCAAGAAGAGGTGGTGGCAGGAGTGTTGAGGCGTCACCGCATTTGCTTTGGGGTGTCCTTTGCAGCCGCACTGCCCGGGTTGCTCTACCCTTCCTCTCCCTCCTAACCCTAACCCTAAGCCTAGCCGTGAGTGTGAGGTCAGGCACGGCCTTAATTGGTGCGAAGGAGCCCTGTTTGTGTTCTCCAGGAAGAAGTGTTGCTGGCAGGAGTGTTGAGGCATCCCCGCATTTGCTTTGGGGTGTCCTTTGCAGCCGCACTGCCCGGGTTGCTCTACCCTTCCTCTCCCTCCTAACCCTAACCCTAACCCTAGCCGTGAGTGTGAGGTCAGGCACGGCCTTAATTGGTGCGAAGGAGCCATGTTTGTGTTCTCCAGGAAGAAGTGTTGCTGGCAGGAGTGTTGAGGCATCCCCGCATTTGCTTTGGGGTGTCCTTTGCAGCCGCACTGCCCGGGTTGCTCTACCCTTCCTCTCCCTCCTAACCCTAACCCTAACCCTAACCCTAACCCTAACCCTAACCCGCAGCCTGACACTGATCTCAGGTACGGCCCAAACCAGAGCACACGAGCCCTGTTTGTCTTGTGAATTAGGAAGTGGTGGTGGCAGGGGTGTTGAGGTAGCCCCATATTTCCTTTGGCGTGTCCTTTGCAGCCGCTCTGCCCGGGTTGCTCTACCCCTCCTCTCCCTCCTAACCCTAACCCTAACCGTAAGCATGAGTGTGAGGTCAGGCAGGGCCTGAATCGGAGCGCACGAGCCCTGTCTATCTTCTGAATCAAGAAGAGGTGGTATCAGGGGTGTTGAGGCATCCCCGCATTTGCTTTGGGGTGTCCTTTGCAGCCGCACTGCCCGGGTTGCTCTACCCTTCCTCTGCCTCCTAACCCTAACCCTAACCCTTACCTTAACTCTAGCCGTGAGTGTGATGTCAGGCACGGCCTGAATCGCTGCGAAGGAGCCCTTTTTGTGTTCTCCAGGAAGAAGTGGTGGTTGCAGGAGTGTTGAGGCATCCGCGCATTTGCTTTGGGGTGTCCTTTGCAGCCGCACTGCCCGGGTTGCTCTACCCTTCCTCTCCCTCCTAACCCTAACCCTAACCCTAACCGTAAGCATGAGTGTGAGGTCAGGCACGGCCTGAATCGGTGCGAAGGAGCCCTGTTCATCTTTTGAATCAGGAAGAGGTGGTGGCAGGAGTGTGGAGGCGTTCCCGCATTTGCTTTGGGGTGTCCTTTGCAGCCGCACTGCCCGGGTTGCTCTACCCTTCCTCTCCCTCCTAACCCTAACCCTAACCGTAGCCGTGAGTGTGAGATCAGGCACGGCCTTAATTGGTGTGAAGGAGCCCTGTTTGTGTTCTCCAGGAAGAAGTGGTGGTTGCAGGAGTGTTGAGGCATCCCCGCATTTGCTTTGGGGTGTCCTTTGCAGCCGCACTGCCCGGGTTGCTCTACCCTTCCTCTCCCTCCTAACCCTAACCCTAACCCTAACCCTAAACCTAACCGTAAGCGTGAGTGTGAGGTCAGGCGCAGCCTGAATCGGGGCGCACGAGCCCTGTTCATCTTCTGAATCAAGAAGAGGTGGTGGCAGGAGTGTTGAGGCATCCCCGCATTTGCTTTGGGGTGTCCTTTGCAGCCGCACTGCCCGGGTTGCTCTACCCTTCCTCTCCCTCCTAACCCTAACCCTAACCCTAGCCGTGAGTGTGAGGTCAGGCACGGCCTGAATCGGTGCGAAGGAGCCCTGTTTGTGTTCTCCAGGAAGAAGAGGTGGTTGCAGGGGTGTTGAGGCATCCCCGCATTTGCTTTGGGGTGTCCTTTGCAGCCGCACTGCCCGGGTTGCTCTACCCTTCCTCTCCCTCCTAACCCTAACCCTAACCCTAACCCTAAGCGTAATCCTAAGCGTGAGTGTGAGGTCGGTCACGGCCTGAATCGGTGCGAAGGAGCCCTGTTTGTCTTCTCCAGGAAGAAGTGGTGGTATCAGGGGTGTTGAGGCATCCCCGCATTTGCTTTGGGGTGTCCTTTGCAACCGCACTGCCCGGGTTGCTCTACCCTTCCTCTGCCTCCTAACCCTAACCCTAACCCTAACCGTAACTCTATCCGTGAGTGTGATGTCAGGCACGGCCTGAATCGGTGCGAAGGAGCCCTTTTTGTGTTCTCCAGGAAGAAGTGGTGCTTGCAGGAGTGTTGAGGCATCCCCGCATTTGCTTTGGGGTGTCCTTTGCAGCCGCACTGCCCGGGTTGCTCTACCCTTCCTCTCCCTCCTAACCCTAACCCTAACCGTAAGCATGAGTGTGAGGTCAGGCACGGCCTGAATCGGTGCGAAGGAGCCCTGTTCATCTTTTGAATCAGGAAGAGGTGGTGGCAGGAGTGTGGAGGCATCCCCGCATTTGCTTTGGGGTGTCCTTTGCAGCCGCACTGCCCGGGTTGCTCTACCCTTCCTCTCCCTCCTAAGCCTAACCCTAACCCTAGCCGTGAGTGTGAGGTCAGGCACGGCCTTAATTGGTGCGAAGGAGCCCTGTTTGTGTTCTCCAGGAAGAAGTGGTGGTTGCAGGAGTGTTGAGGCATCCCCGCATTTGCTTTGGGGTGTCCTTTGCAGCCGCACTGCCCGGGTTGCTCTACCCTTCCTCTCCCTCCTAACCCTAACCCTAACCCTAAGCGTAACCCTAAGCGTGAATGTGAGGTCAGGCACAACCTGAATTGGGACGGACGAGCCCTATTCATCTTCTGAAATAGGAAGTGGTGGTTGCAGGGGTGTTGAGGCATCCCCGCATTTGCTTTGGGGTGTCCTTTGCAGCCGCATTGCCCGGGTTGCTCTACCCTTCCTCTCCCTCCTAACCCTAACCCTAACCCTAACCCTAAGCCTAACCCTAACCCAAAGCGTGAGTGTGAGGTCAGTCACGGCCTGAATCGGTGTGAAGGAGCCCTGTTCCTCTTCTGCAGAAAGAAGTGGTGCTGGGAGGAGTGTGGAGGCATCCCCGCATTTGCTTTGGGGTGTCCTTTGCAGCCGCACTGCCCGGGTTGCTCTACCCTTCCTCTCCCTCATAACCCTAACCCTAACCCTAACCCTAACCCGCAACCTGACACTGATCTCAGGTACGGCCCAAACCAGAGCACACGAGCCCTGTTTGTCTTGTGAATTAGGAAGTGGTGGTGGCAGGGGTGTTGAGGTAGCCCCATATTTCCTTTGGCGTGTCCTTTGCAGCCGCTCTGCCCGGGTTGCTCTACCCTTCCTCTCCCTCCTAACCCTAACCCTAACCGTAAGCGTGAGTGTGAGGTCAGGCGCGGCCTGAATCGGGGCGCACGAGCCCTGTTCATCGTCTGAATCAAGAAGAGGTGGTTGCAGGGGTGTTGAGGCATCCCCGCATTTACTTTGCGGTGTCCTTTGCAGCCGCACTGCCCGGGTTGCTCTACCCTTCCTCTCCCTCCTAACCCTAACCCTAACCCTAACCCTAAGCGTAATCCTAAGCATGAGTGTGAGGTCGGTCACGGCCTGAATCGGTGCGAAGGAGCCCTGTTTGTCTTCTCCAGGAAGAAGTGGTGGTATCAGGGGTGTTGAGGCATCCCCGCATTTGCTTTGGGGTGTCCTTTGCAGCCGCACTGCCCGGGTTGCTCTACCCTTCCTCTCCCTCATAACCCTAACCCTAACTCTAACCCTAACCCTAACCCTAACCCGCAGCCTGACACTGATCTCAGGTACGGCCCAAACCAGAGCACACGAGCCCTGTTTGTCTTGTGAATTAGGAAGTGGTGGTGGCAGGGGTGTTGAGGTAGCCCCATATTTCCTTTGGCGTGTCCTTTGCAGCCGCTCTGCCCGGGTTGCTCTACCCCTCCTCTCCTTCCTAACCCTAACCCTAACCGTAAGCATGAGTGTGAGGTCAGGCAGGGCCTGAATCGGGGCGCACGAGCCCTGTCCATCTTCTGAATCAAGAAGAGGTGTTGGCAGGGGTGTTGAGGCATCCCCGCATTTGCTTTGGGGTGTCCTTTGCAGCCGCACTGCCCGGGTTGCTCTACCCTTCCTCTCCCTCCTAACCCTAACCCTAACCGTAACCCTAAGCGTAATCCTAAGCGTGAGTGTGAGGTCGGTCACGGCCTGAATCGGTGCGAAGGAGCCCTGTTTGTCTTCTCCAGGAAGAAGTGGTGGTATCAGGGGTGTGTAGGCATCCCCGCATTTGCTTTGGGGTGTCCTTTGCAGCCGCACTGCCCGGGTTGCTCTACCCTTCCTCTCCCTCCTAACCCTAACCCTAACCCTAACCTTAACTCTAGCCGTGAGTGTGATGTCAGGCCCGGCCTGAATCGCTGCGAAGGAGCCCTTTTTGTGTTCTCCAGGAAGAAGTGGTGGTTGCAGGAGTGTTGAGGCATCCCCGCATTTGCTTTGGGGTGTCCTTTGCAGCCGCACTGCCCGGGTTGCTCTACCCTTCCTCTCCCTCCTAACCCTAACCCTAACCCTAACCCTAAGCGTAACCCTAAGCGTGAGTGTGAGGTCAGGCACAGCCTGAATCGGGGCGCACGAGCCCTGTCCATCTTCTGAATCAAGAAGAGGTGGTGGCAGGAGTGTGGAGGCATCCCCGCATTTGCTTTGGGGTGTCCTTTGCAGCCGCACTGCCCGGGTTGCTCTACCCTTCCTCTCCCTCCTAACCCTAGCCCTAACCCTAACCGTAAGCATGAGTGTGAGGTCAGGCACGGCCTGAATCGGTGCGAAGGAGCCCTGTTCATCTTTTGAATCAGGAAGAGGTTGTTGCAGGGGTGTGGAGGCATCCCCACATTTGCTTTGGGGTGTCCTTTGCAGCCGCACTGCCCGGGTTGCTCTACCCTTCCTCTCCCTCCTAACCCTAACCCTAACCCTAGCCGTGAGTGTGAGGTCAGGCACGGCCTTAATTGGTGCGAAGGAGCCCTGTTTGTGTTCTCCAGGAAGAAGAGGTGGTTGCAGGAATGTTGAGGCATCCCCGCATTTGCTTTGGGGTGTGCTTTGGAGCCGCACTGCCCGGGTTGCTCTACCCTTCCTCTCCCTCCTAACCCTAACCCTAACACTAAGCGTAACCCTAACCCTAAGCATGAGTGTGAGGTCAGGCACGGCCTGAATCGGGGCGCACGAGCCCTGTTCATCTTCTGAATCAAGAAGAGGTGGTGGCAGGAGTGTTGAGGCATCCCCGCATTTGCTTTGGGGTGTCCTTTGCAGCCGCACTGCCCGGGTTGCTCTACCCTTCCTCTCCCTCCTAAGCCTTACCCTAACCCTAGCCGTGAGTGTGAGGTCAGGCACGGCCTGAATCGGTGCGAAGGAGCCCTGTTTGTGTTCTCCAGGAAGAAGAGGTGGTTGCAGGGGTGTTGAGGCATCCCCGCATTTGCTTTGGGGTGTCCTTTGCAGCCGCACTGCCCGGGTTACTTTACTCTTCCTCTCCCTCCTAACCCTAACCCTAACCCTAAGCGTAACCTTAAGCGTGAGTGTGAGGTCAGGCACAGCCTGAATCGGGGCGCACGAGCCCTGTTCATCTTCTGAATCAAGAAGAGGTGGTTGAAGGGGAGTTGAGGCATCCCCGCATTTGCTTTGGGGTGTCCTTTGCAGCCGCACTGCCCGGGTTGCTCTACCCTTCCTCTCCCTCCTAACCCTAACCCTAACCCTAATTCTAAACCTAGCCGTGAGTGTGAGGTCAGGCGCAGCCTGAATCGGGGCACACGAGCCCTGCTCGTCTTCTGAATCAAGAAGAGGTGGTGGCAGGGGTGTTGAGGCGTCACCGCATTTGCTTTGGGGTGTCCTTTGCAGCCGCACTGCCCGGGTTGCTCTACCCTTCCTCTCCCTCCTAACCCTAACCCTAAGCCTAGCCGTGAGTGAGAGGTCAGGCACGGCCTTAATTGGTGCGAAGGAGCCCTGTTTGTGTTCTCCAGGAAGAAGTGTTGCTGGCAGGAGTGTTGAGGCATCCCCGCATTTGCTTTGGGGTGTCCTTTGCAGCCGCACTGCCCGGGTTGCTCTACCCTTCCTCTCCCTCCTAAGCCTAACCCTAACCCTAGCCGTGAGTGTGAGGTCAGGGACGGCCTTAATTGGTGCGAAGGAGCCCTGTTTGTGTTCTCCAGGAAGAAGTGTTGCTGGCAGGAGTGTTGAGGCATCCCCGCATTTGCTTTGGGGTGTCCTTTGCAGCCGCACTGCCCGGGTTGCTCTACCCTTCCTCTCCCTCCTAACCCTAACCCTAACTCTAACCCTAACCCTAACCCTAACCCGCAGCCTGACACTGATCTCAGGTACGGCCCAAACCAGAGCACACGAGCCCTGTTTGTCTTGTGAATTAGGAAGTGGTGGTGGCAGGTGTGTTGAGGTAGCCCCATATTTCCTTTGGCGTGTCCTTTGCAGCCGCTCTGCCCGGGTTGCTCTACCCCTCCTCTCCCTCCTAACCCTAACCCTAACCGTAAGCATGAGTGTGAGGTCAGGCGCGGCCTGAATCGGGGCGCACGAGCCCTGTCTATCTTCTGAATCAAGAAGAGGTGGTATCAGGGGTGTTGAGGCATCCCCGCATTTGCTTTGGGGTGTCCTTTGCAGCCGCACTGCCCGGGTTGCTCTACCCTTCCTCTGCCTCCTAACCCTAACCCTAACCCTTACCTTAACTCTAGCCGTGAGTGTGATGTCAGGCACGGCCTGAATCGCTGCGAAGGAGCCCTTTTTGTGTTCTCCAGGAAGAAGTGGTGGTTGCAGGAGTGTGGAGGCATCCCCGCATTTGCTTTGGGGTGTCCTTTGCAGCCGCACTGCCCGGGTTGCTCTACCCTTCCTCTCCCTCCTAACCCTAACCCTAACCCTAACCGTAAGCATGAGTGTGAGGTCAGGCACGGCCTGAATCGGTGCGAAGGAGCCCTGTTCATCTTTTGAATCAGGAAGAGGTGGTGGCAGGAGTGTGGAGGCGTTCCCGCATTTGCTTTGGGGTGTCCTTTGCAGCCGCACTGCCCGGGTTGCTCTACCCTTCCTCTCCCTCCTAACCCTAACCCTAACCGTAGCCGTGAGTGTGAGATCAGGCACGGCCTTAATTGGTGTGAAGGAGCCCTGTTTGTGTTCTCCAGGAAGAAGTGGTGGTTGCAGGAGTGTTGAGGCATCCCCGCATTTGCTTTGGGGTGTCCTTTGCAGCCGCACTGCCCGGGTTGCTCTACCCTTCCTCTCCCTCCTAACCCTAACCCTAACCCTAACCCTAAACCTAACCGTAAGCGTGAGTGTGAGGTCAGGCGCAGCCTGAATCGGGGCGCACGAGCCCTGTTCATCTTCTGAATCAAGAAGAGGTGGTGGCAGGAGTGTTGAGGCATCCCCGCATTTGCTTTGTGGTGTCCTTTGCAGCCGCACTGCCCGGGTTGCTCTACCCTTCCTCTCCCTCCTAAGCCTAACCCTAACCGTAGCCGTGAGTGTGAGGTCAGGCACGGCCTTAATTGGTGCGAAAGAGCCCTGTTTGTGTTCTCCAGGAAGAAGAGGTGGTTGCAGGGGTGTTGAGGCATCCCCGCATTTGCTTTGGGGTGTCCTTTGCAGCCGCACTGCCCGGGTTACTTTACTCTTCCTCTCCCTCCTAACCCTAACCCTAACCCTAAGCGTAACCCTAAGCGTGAGTGTGAGGTCAGGCACGGCCTGAATCGGGGCGCACGAGCCCTGTTCATCTTCTGAATCAAGAAGAGGTGGTGGCAGGGGTGTTGAGGCATCCCCACATTTGCTTTGGGGTGTCCTTTGCAGCCGCACTGCCCGGGTTGCTCTACCCTTCCTCTCCCTCCTAACCCTAACCCTAACCCTAACCCTAAGCGTAATCCTAAGCGTGAGTGTGACGTCGGTCACGGCCTGAATCGGTGCGAAGGAGCCCTGTTTGTCTTCTCCAGGAAGAAGTGCTGGTATCAGGGGTGTTGAGGCATCCCCGCATTTGCTTTGGGGTGTCCTTTGCAGCCGCACTGCCCGGGTTGCTCTACCCTTCCTCTCCCTCCTAACCCTAACCCTAACCGTAAGCATGAGTGTGAGGTCAGGCACGGCCTGAATCGGTGCGAAGGAGCCCTGTTCATCTTTTGAATCAGGAAGAGGTGGTGGCAGGAGTGTGGAGGCATCCCCGCATTTGCTTTGGGGTGTCCTTTGCAGCCGCACTGCCCGGGTTGCTCTACCCTTCCTCTCCCCCCTAACCCTAACCCTAACCCTAGCCGTGAGTGTGAGGTCAGGCACGGCCTTAATTGGTGCGAAGGAGCCCTGTTTGTGTTCTCCAGGAAGAAGTGGTGGTTGCAGGAGTGTTGAGGCATCCCCGCATTTGCTTTGGGGTGTCCTTTGCAGCCGCACTGCCCGGGTTGCTCTACCCTTCCTCTCCCTCCTAACCCTAACCCTAACCCTAAGCGTAACCCTAAGCGTGAATGTGAGGTCAGGCACAACCTGAATTGGGACGGACGAGCCCTATTCATCTTCTGAAATAGGAAGTGGTGGTTGCAGGGGTGTTGAGGCATCCCCGCATTTGCTTTGGGGTGTCCTTTGCAGCCGCATTGCCCGGGTTGCTCTACCCTTCCTCTCCCTCCTAACCCTAACCCTAACCCTAACCCTAAGCCTAACCCTAACCCAAAGCGTGAGTGTGAGGTCAGTCACGGCCTGAATCGGTGTGAAGGAGCCCTGTTCCTCTTCTGCAGAAAGAAGTGGTGCTGGGAGGAGTGTGGAGGCATCCCCGCATTTGCTTTGGGGTGTCCTTTGCAGCCGCACTGCCCGGGTTGCTCTACCCTTCCTCTCCCTCATAACCCTAACCCTAACCCTAACCCTAACCCGCAACCTGACACTGATCTCAGGTACGGCCCAAACCAGAGCACACGAGCCCTGTTTGTCTTGTGAATTAGGAAGTGGTGGTGGCAGGGGTGTTGAGGCATCCCCATATTTCCTTTGGCGTGTCCTTTGCAGCCGCTCTGCCCGGGTTGCTCTACCCTTCCTCTCCCTCCTAACCCTAACCCTAACCGTAAGCGTGAGTGTGAGGTCAGGCGCGGCCTGAATCGGGGCGCACGAGCCCTGTTCATCGTCTGAATCAAGAAGAGGTGGTTGCAGGGGTGTTGAGGCATCCCCGCATTTACTTTGCGGTGTCCTTTGCAGCCGCACTGCCCGGGTTGCTCTACCCTTCCTCTCCCTCCTAACCCTAACCCTAACCCTAAGCGTAATCCTAAGCATGAGTGTGAGGTCGGTCACGGCCTGAATCGGTGCGAAGGAGCCCTGTTTGTCTTCTCCAGGAAGAAGTGGTGGTATCAGGGGTGTTGAGGCATCCCCGCATTTGCTTTGGGGTGTCCTTTGCAGCCGCACTGCCCGGGTTGCTCTACCCTTCCTCTCCCTCATAACCCTAACCCTAACTCTAACCCTAACCCTAACCCTAACCCTAACCCGCAGCCTGACACTGATCTCAGGTACGGCCCAAACCAGAGCACACGAGCCCTGTTTGTCTTGTGAATTAGGAAGTGGTGGTGGCAGGGGTGTTGAGGTAGCCCCATATTTCCTTTGGCGTGTCCTTTGCAGCCGCTCTGCCCGGGTTGCTCTACCCCTCCTCTCCTTCCTAACCCTAACCCTAACCGTAAGCATGAGTGTGAGGTCAGGCAGGGCCTGAATCGGGGCGCACGAGCCCTGTCCATCTTCTGAATCAAGAAGAGGTGTTGGCAGGGGTGTTGAGGCATCCCCGCATTTGCTTTGGGGTGTCCTTTGCAGCCGCACTGCCCGGGTTGCTCTACCCTTCCTCTCCCTCCTAACCCTAACCCTAACCGTAACCCTAAGCGTAATCCTAAGCGTGAGTGTGAGGTCGGTCACGGCCTGAATCGGTGCGAAGGAGCCCTGTTTGTCTTCTCCAGGAAGAAGTGGTGGTATCAGGGGTGTTGAGGCATCCCCGCATTTGCTTTGGGGTGTCCTTTGCAGCCGCACTGCCCGGGTTGCTCTACCCTTCCTCTCCCTCCTAACCCTAACCCTAACCCTAACCTTAACTCTAGCCGTGAGTGTGATGTCAGGCCCGGCCTGAATCGCTGCGAAGGAGCCCTTTTTGTGTTCTCCAGGAAGAAGTGGTGGTTGCAGGAGTGTTGAGGCATCCCCGCATTTGCTTTGGGGTGTCCTTTGCAGCCGCACTGCCCGGGTTGCTCTACCCTTCCTCTCCCTCCTAACCCTAACCCTAACCCTAACCCTAAGCGTAACCCTAAGCGTGAGTGTGAGGTCAGGCACAGCCTGAATCGGGGCGCACGAGCCCTGTCCATCTTCTGAATCAAGAAGAGGTGGTGGCAGGAGTGTGGAGGCATCCCCGCATTTGCTTTGGGGTGTCCTTTGCAGCCGCACTGCCCGGGTTGCTCTACCCTTCCTCTCCCTCCTAACCCTAGCCCTAACCCTAACCGTAAGCATGAGTGTGAGGTCAGGCACGGCCTGAATCGGTGCGAAGGAGCCCTGTTCATCTTTTGAATCAGGAAGAGGTTGTTGCAGGGGTGTGGAGGCATCCCCACATTTGCTTTGGGGTGTCCTTTGCAGCCGCACTGCCCGGGTTGCTCTACCCTTCCTCTCCCTCCTAACCCTAACCCTAACCGTAGCCGTGAGTGTGAGGTCAGGCACGGCCTTACTTGGTGCGAAGGAGCCCTGTTTGTGTTCTCCAGGAAGAAGAGGTGGTTGCAGGGGTGTTGAGGCATCCCCGCATTTGCTTTGGGGTGTGCTTTGGAGCCGCACTGCCCGGGTTGCTCTACCCTTCCTCTCCCTCCTAACCCTAACCCTAACACTAAGCGTAACCCTAACCCTAAGCATGAGTGTGAGGTCAGGCACGGCCTGAATCGGGGCGCACGAGCCCTGTTCATCTTCTGAATCAAGAAGAGGTGGTGGCAGGAGTGTTGAGGCATCCCCGCATTTGCTTTGGGGTGTGCTTTGGAGCCGCACTGCCCGGGTTGCTCTACCCTTCCTCTCCCTCCTAAGCCTTACCCTAACCCTAGCCGTGAGTGTGAGGTCAGGCACGGCCTTAATTGGTGCGAAGGAGCCCTGTTTGTGTTCTCCAGGAAGAAGAGGTGGTTGCAGGGGTGTTGAGGCATCCCCGCATTTGCTTTGGGGTGTCCTTTGCAGCCGCACTGCCCGGGTTACTTTACTCTTCCTCTCCCTCCTAACCCTAACCCTAACCCTAAGCGTAACCTTAAGCGTGAGTGTGAGGTCAGGCACAGCCTGAATCGGGGCGCACGAGCCCTGTTCATCTTCTGAATCAAGAAGAGGTGGTTAAAGGGGAGTTGAGGCATCCCCGCATTTGCTTTGGGGTGTCCTTTGCAGCCGCACTGCCCGGGTTGCTCTACCCTTCCTCTCCCTCCTAACCCTAACCCTAACCCTAATTCTAAACCTAGCCGTGAGTGTGAGGTCAGGCGCAGCCTGAATCGGGGCACACGAGCCCTGCTCGTCTTCTGAATCAAGAAGAGGTGGTGGCAGGGGTGTTGAGGCGTCACCGCATTTGCTTTGGGGTGTCCTTTGCAGCCGCAGTGCCCGGGTTGCTCTACCCTTCCTCTCCCTCCTAACCCTAACCCTAAGCCTAGCCGTGAGTGTGAGGTCAGGCACGGCCTTAATTGGTGCGAAGGAGCCCTGTTTGTGTTCTCCAGGAAGAAGTGTTGCTGGCAGGAGTGTTGAGGCATCCCCGCATTTGCTTTGGGGTGTGCTTTGGAGCCGCACTGCCCGGGTTGCTCTACCCTTCCTCTCCCTCCTAAGCCTAACCCTAACCCTAGCCGTGAGTGTGAGGTCAGGCACGGCCTTAATTGGTGCGAAGGAGCCCTGTTTGTGTTCTCCAGGAAGAAGTGTTGCTGGCAGGAGTGTTGAGGCATCCCCGCATTTGCTTTGGGGTGTCCTTTGCAGCCGCACTGCCCGGGTTGCTCTACCCTTCCTCTCCCTCCTAACCCTAACCCTAACTCTAACCCTAACCCTAACCCTAACCCGCAGCCTGACACTGATCTCAGGTACGGCCCAAACCAGAGCACACGAGCCCTGTTTGTCTTGTGAATTAGGAAGTGGTGGTGGCAGGGGTGTTGAGGTAGCCCCATATTTCCTTTGGCGTGTCCTTTGCAGCCGCTCTGCCCGGGTTGCTCTACCCCTCCTCTCCCTCCTAACCCTAACCCTAACCGTAAGCATGAGTGTGAGGTCAGGCAGGGCCTGAATCGGGGCGCACGAGCCCTGTCTATCTTCTGAATCAAGAAGAGGTGGTATCAGGGGTGTTGAGGCATCCCCGCATTTGCTTTGGGGTGTCCTTTGAAGCCGCACTGCCCGGGTTGCTCTACCCTTCCTCTGCCTCCTAACCCTAACCCTAACCCTTACCTTAACTCTAGCCGTGAGTGTGATGTCAGGCACGGCCTGAATCGCTGTGAAGGAGCCCTTTTTGTGTTCTCCAGGAAGAAGTGGTGGTTGCAGGAGTGTGGAGGCATCCCCGCATTTGCTTTGGGGTGTCCTTTGCAGCCGCACTGCCCGGGTTGCTCTACCCTTCCTCTCCCTCCTAACCCTAACCCTAACCATAACCGTAAGCATGAGTGTGAGGTCAGGCACGGCCTGAATCGGTGCGAAGGAGCCCTGTTCATCTTTTGAATCAGGAAGAGGTGGTGGCAGGAGTGTGGAGGCGTTCCCGCATTTGCTTTGGGGTGTCCTTTGCAGCCGCACTGCCCGGGTTGCTCTACCCTTCCTCTCCCTCCTAACCCTAACCCTAACCGTAGCCGTGAGTGTGAGGTCAGGCACGGCCTTAATTGGTGTGAAGGAGCCCTGTTTGTGTTCTCCAGGAAGAAGTGGTGGTTGCAGGAGTGTTGAGGCATCCCCGCATTTGCTTTGGGGTGTCCTTTGCAGCCGCACTGCCCGGGTTGCTCTACCCTTCCTCTCCCTCCTAACCCTAACCCTAACCCTAACCCTAAACCTAACCGTAAGCGTGAGTGTGAGGTCAGGCGCAGCCTGAATCGGGGCGCACGAGCCCTGTTCATCTTCTGAATCAAGAAGAGGTGGTGGCAGGAGTGTTGAGGCATCCCCGCATTTGCTTTGGGGTGTCCTTTGCAGCCGCACTGCCCGGGTTGCTCTACCCTTCCTCTCCCTCCTAAGCCTAACCCTAACCCTAGCCGTGAGTGTGAGGTCAGGCACGGCCTTAATTGGTGCGAAAGAGCCCTGTTTGTGTTCTCCAGGAAGAAGAGGTGGTTGCAGGGGTGTTGAGGCATCCCCGCATTTGCTTTGGGGTGTCCTTTGCAGCCGCACTGCCCGGGTTACTTTACTCTTCCTCTCCCTCCTAACCCTAACCCTAACCCTAAGCGTAACCCTAAGCGTGAGTGTGAGGTCAGGCACGGCCTGAATCGGGGCGCACGAGCCCTGTTCATCTTCTGAATCAAGAAGAGGTGGTGGCAGGGGTGTTGAGGCATCCACACATTTGCTTTGGGGTGTCCTTTGCAGCCGCACTGCCCGGGTTGCTCTACCCTTCCTCTCCCTCCTAACCCTAACCCTAACCCTAACCCTAAGCGTAATCCTAAGCGTGAGTGTGACGTCGGTCACGGCCTGAATCGGTGCGAAGGAGCCCTGTTTGTCTTCTCCAGGAAGAAGTGCTGGTATCAGGGGTGTTGAGGCATCCCCGCATTTGCTTTGGGGTGTCCTTTGCAGCCACACTGCCCGGGTTGCTCTACCCTTCCTCTCCCTCCTAACCCTAACCCTAACCCTAACCCTAACCCTAAGCATGAGTGTGAGGTCAGGCACGGCCTGAATCGCTGCGAAGGAGCCCTTTTTGTGTTCTCCAGGAAGAAGTGGTGGTTGCAGGAGTGTTGAGGCATCCGCGCATTTGCTTTGGGGTGTCCTTTGCAGCCGCACTGCCCGGGTTGCTCTACCCTTCCTCTCCCTCCTAACCCTAACCCTAACCCTAACCCTAACCCTAAGCGTAACCCTAACCCTAACGCTAAGCATGAGTGTGAGGTCAGGCACGGCCTGAATTGGGACGGACGAGCCCTATTCATCTTCTGAAATACGAAGTGGTGCTGGGAGGAGTGTTGAGGCATCCCCGCATTTGCTTTGGGGTGTCCTTTGCAGCTGCATTGCCTGGGTTGCTCTACCCTTCCTCTCCCTCCTAACCTAACCCTAACCCTAACCCTAAGCCTAACCCTAACCCAAAGCGTGAGTGTGAGGTCGGTCACAGCCTGAATCGGTGCGAAGGAGCCCTGTTCATCTTCTGCAGAAAGAAGTGGTGCTGGGGGGAGTGTTGAGGCATCCCCGCATTTGCTTTGGGGTGTCCTTTGCAGCCGCACTGCCCGGGTTGCTCTACCCTTCCTCTCCCTCATAACGCTAACCCTAACCCTAACCCGCAGCCTGACACTGATCTCAGGTACGGCCCAAACCAGAGCACACGAGCCCTGTTTGTCTTGTGAATTAGGAAGTGGTGGTGGCAGGGGTGTTGAGGTAGCCCCATATTTCCTTTGGCGTGTCCTTTGCAGCCGCTCTGCCCGGGTTGCTCTACCCTTCCTCTCCCTCCTAACCCTAACCCTAACCGTAAGCGTGAGTGTGAGGTCAGGCGCGGCCTGAATCGGGGCGCACGAGCCCTGTTCATCTTCTGAATCAAGAAGAGGTGGTGGCAGGGGTGTTGAGGCATCCCCGCATTTACTTTGCGGTGTCCTTTGCAGCCGCACTGCCCGGGTTGCTCTACCCTTCCTCTCCCTCCTAACCCTAACCCTAACCCTAACCCTAAGCGTAATCCTAAGCGTGAGTGTGAGGTGGGTCACGGCCTGAATCGGTGCGAAGGAGCCCTGTTTGTCTTCTCCAGGAAGAAGTGGTGGTTGCAGGGGTGTTGAGGCATCCCCGCATTTGCTTTGGGGTGTCCTTTGCAGCCGCACTGCCCGGGTTGCTCTACCCTTCCTCTCCCTCCTAACACTAACCCTAACCCTAGCCGTGAGTGTGAGGTCAGGCACGGCCTGAATTGGTGCGAAGGAGCCCTGTTTGTGTTCTCCAGGAAGAAGTGGTGGTTGCAGGGGTGTTGAGGCATCACCGCATTTGCTTTGGGGTGTCCTTTGCAGCCGCACTGCCCGGGTTACTTTACACTTCCTCTCCCTCCTAACCCTAACCCTAACCCTAACCCTAACCCTAAGCGTGAGTATGAGGTCAGGCAGGGCCTGAATCGGGGCGCACGAGCCCTGTTCATCTTCTGAATCAAGAAGAGGTGGTGGCAGGAGTGTTGAGGCATCCCCGCATTTGCTTTGTGGTGTCCTTTGCAGCCGCACTGCCCGGGTTGCTCTACCCTTCCTCTCCCTCCTAACCCTAACCCTAACCCTAATTCTAAACCTAGCCGTGAGTGTGAGGTCAGGCGCAGCCTGAATCGGGGCACACGAGCCCTGTTCATCTTCTGAATCAAGAAGAGGTGGTGGCAGGAGTGTGGAGGCATCCCCGCATTTGCTTTGGGGTGTCCTTTGCAGCCGCACTGCCCGGGTTGCTCTACCCTTCCTCTCCCTCCTAACCCTAACCCTAACCGTAGCCGTGAGTGTGAGGTCAGGCACGGCCTTAATTGGTGCGAAGGAGCCCTGTTTGTGTTCTCCAGGAAGAAGAGGTGGTTGCAGGGGTGTTGAGGCATCCCCGCATTTGCTTTGGGGTGTCCTTTGCAGCCGCACTGCCCAGGTTACTTTACGCTTCCTCTCCCTCCTAACCCTAACCCTAACCCTAAGCGTATCCCTAAGCGTGAGTGTGAGGTCAGGCACGGCCTGAATCGGGGCGCACGAGCCCTGTTCATCTTCTGAATCAAGAAGAGGTGGTGGCAGGGGTGTTGAGGCGTCCCCGCATTTGCTTTGGGGTGTCCTTTGCAGCCGCACTGCCCGGGTTGCTCTACCCTTCCTCTCCCTCCTAACCCTAACCCTAACCCTAACCCTAAGCGTAATCCTAAGCTTGAGTGTGACGTCGGTCACGGCCTGCATCGGTGCGAAGGAGCCCTGTTTGTCTTCTCCAGGAAGAAATGGTGGTATCAGGGGTGTTGAGGCATCCCCGCATTTGCTTTGGGGTGTCCTTTGCAGCCGCACTGCCCGGGTTGCTCTACCCTTCCTCTCCCTCCTAACCCTAACCCTAACCCTAACCTTAACTCTAGCCGTGAGTGTGAGGTCAGGCACGGCCTGAATCGCTGCGAAGGAGCCCTTTTTGTGTTCTCCAGGAAGAAGTGGTGGTTGCAGGAGTGTTGAGGCATCCCCGCATTTGCTTTGGGGTGTCCTTTGCAGCCGCACTGCCCGGGTTGCTCTACCCTTCCTCTCCCTCCTAACCCTAACCCTAACCCTAACCCTAACCCTAACCCTAACCCTAACCCTAAGCATGAGTGTGAGGTCAGGCACGGCCTGAATTGGGACGGACGAGCCCTATTCATCTTCTGAAATACGAAGTGGTGCTGGGAGGAGTGTTGAGGCATCCCCGCATTTGCTTTGGGGTGTCCTTTGCAGCTGCATTGCCTGGGTTGCTCTACCCTTCCTCTCCCTCCTAACCTAAACCTAACCCTAACCCTAAGCCTAACCCTAACCCAAAGCGTGAGTGTGAGGTCGGTCACGGCCTGAATCGGTGCGAAGGAGCCCTGTTCATCTTCTGCAGAAAGAAGTGGTGCTGGGGGGAGTGTTGAGGCATCCCCGCATTTGCTTTGGGGTGTCCTTTGCAGCCGCACTGCCCGGGTTACTTTACGCTTCCTCTCCCTCCTAACCCTAACCCTAACCCTAACCCTAACCCTAAGCGTGAGTATGAGGTCAGGCACGGCCTGAATCGGGGCGCACGAGCCCTGTTCATCTTCTGAATCAAGAAGAGGTGGTGGCAGGAGTGTTGAGGCATCCCCGCATTTGCTTTGGGGTGTCCTTTGCAGCCGCACTGCCCGGGTTGCTCTACCCTTCCTCTCCCTCCTAACCCTAACCCTAACCCTAATTCTAAACCTAGCCGTGAGTGTGAGGTCAGGCGCAGCCTGAATCGGGGCACACGAGCCCTGTTCATCTTCTGAATCAAGAAGAGGTGGTGGCAGGAGTGTGGAGGCATCCCCGCATTTGCTTTGGGGTGTCCTTTGCAGCCGCACTGCCCGGGTTGCTCTACCCTTCCTCTCCCTCCTAACCCTAACCCTAACCGTAGCCGTGAGTGTGAGGTCAGGCACGGCCTTAATTGGTGCGAAGGAGCCCTGTTTGTGTTCTCCAGGAAGAAGAGGTGGTTGCAGGGGTGTTGAGGCATCCCCGCATTTGCTTTGGGGTGTCCTTTGCAGCCGCACTGCCCGGGTTACTTTACGCTTCCTCTCCCTCCTAACCCTAACCCTAACCCTAACCCTAACCCTAAGCGTGAGTGTGAGGTCAGGCACGGCCTGAATCGGGGCGCACGAGCCCTGTTCATCTTCTGAATCAAGAAGAGGTGTTGGCAGGGGTGTTGAGGCATCCCCGCATTTGCTTTGGGGTGTCCTTTGCAGCCGCACTGCCCGGGTTGCTCTACCCTTCCTCTCCCTCCTAACCCTAACCCTAACCCTAACCCTAAGCGTAATCCTAAGCGTGAGTGTGACGTCGGTCACGGCCTGAATCGGTGCGAAGGAGCCCTGTTTGTCTTCTCCAGGAAGAAGTGGTGGTATCAGGGGTGTTGAGGCATCCCCGCATTTGCTTTGGGGTGTCCTTTGCAGCCGCACTGCCCGGGTTGCTCTACCCTTCCTCTCCCTCCTAACCCTAACCCTAACCCTAACCTTAACTCTAGCCGTGAGTGTGAGGTCAGGCACGGCCTGAATCGCTGCGAAGGAGCCCTTTTTGTGTTCTCCAGGAAGAAGTGGTGGTTGCAGGAGTGTTGAGGCATCCCCGCATTTGCTTTGGGGTGTCCTTTGCAGCCGCACTGCCCGGGTTGCTCTACCCTTCCTCTCCCTCCTAACCCTAACCCTAACCCTAACCCTAACCCTAACCCTAACCCTAACCCTAACCCTAAGCATGAGTGTGAGGTCAGGCACGGCCTGAATTGGGACGGACGAGCCCTATTCATCTTCTGAAATACGAAGTGGTGCTGGGAGGAGTGTTGAGGCATCCCCGCATTTGCTTTGGGGTGTCCTTTGCAGCTGCATTGCCTGGGTTGCTCTACCCTTCCTCTCCCTCCTAACCCTAACCCTAACCCTAACCCTAAGCCTAACCCTAACCCAAAGCGTGAGTGTGAGGTCGGTCACGGCCTGAATCAGTGCGAAGGAGCCCTGTTCATCTTCTGCAGAAAGAAGTGGTGCTGGGAGGAGTGTTGAGGCATCCCCGCATTTGCTTTGGGGTGTCCTTTGCAGCCGCACTGCCCGGGTTACTTTACGCTTCCTCTCCCTCCTAACCCTAACCCTAACCCTAACCCTAACCCTAAGCGTGAGTATGAGGTCAGGCACGGCCTGAATCGGGGCGCACGAGCCCTGTTCATCTTCTGAATCAAGAAGAGGTGGTGGCAGGAGTGTTGAGGCATCCCCGCATTTGCTTTGGGGTGTCCTTTGCAGCCGCACTGCCCGGGTTGCTCTACCCTTCCTCTCCCTCCTAACCCTAACCCTAACCCTAATTCTAAACCTAGCCGTGAGTGTGAGGTCAGGCGCAGCCTGAATCGGGGCACACGAGCCCTGTTCATCTTCTGAATCAAGAAGAGGTGGTGGCAGGAGTGTGGAGGCATCCCCGCATTTGCTTTGGGGTGTCCTTTGCAGCCGCACTGCCCGGGTTGCTCTACCCTTCCTCTCCCTCCTAACCCTAACCCTAACCGTAGCCGTGAGTGTGAGGTCAGGCACGGCCTTAATTGGTGCGAAGGAGCCCTGTTTGTGTTCTCCAGGAAGAAGAGGTGGTTGCAGGGGTGTTGAGGCATCCCCGCATTTGCTTTGGGGTGTCCTTTGCAGCCGCACTGCCCAGGTTACTTTACGCTTCCTCTCCCTCCTAACCCTAACCCTAACCCTAACCCTAACCCTAAGCGTGAGTGTGAGGTCAGGCACGGCCTGAATCGGGGCGCACGAGCCCTGTTCATCTTCTGAATCAAGAAGAGGTGTTGGCAGGGGTGTTGAGGCATCCCCGCATTTGCTTTGGGGTGTCCTTTGCAGCCGCACTGCCCGGGTTGCTCTACCCTTCCTCTCCCTCGTAAGCCTAACCCTAACCGTAGCCGTGAGTGTGAGGTCAGGCACGGCCTTAATTGGTGCGAAGGAGCCCTGTTTGTGTTCTCCAGGAAGAAGTGGTGCTGGCAGGAGTGTTGAGGCATCCCCGCATTTGCTTTGGGGTGTCCTTTGCAGCCGCACTGCCCGGGTTGCTCTACCCTTCCTCTCCCTCCTAACCCTAACCCTAACCCTAGCCGTGAGTGTGAGGTCAGGCAGGGCCTTAATTGGTGCGAAGGAGCCCTGTTTGTGTTCTCCAGGAAGAAGTGTTGCTGGAAGCAGTGTTGAGGCATCCCCGCATTTGCTTTGGGGTGTCCTTTGCAGCCGCACTGCCCAGGTTGCTCTACCCTTCCTCTCCCTCCTAACCCTAACCCTAACCCTAAGCCTAACCCTAACCCTAAGCGTGAGTATGAGGTCGGTCACGGCCTGAACCGGGGCACAGGACCCCTGTCCCTGTTCTCCAGGAAGAAGAGGTGCTGGCAGGGGTGTTGAGGCATCCCCGCATTTGCTTTGGGGTGTCCTTTGCAGCTGCACTGCCCGGGTTGCTCTACCCTTCCTCTCCCTCCTAACCCTAACCCTAACCCTAAGCCTAACCCTAACCCTAAGCGTGAGTATGAGGTCGGTCACGGCCTGAACGGGGGCACAGGACCCCTGTTCCTGTTCTCCAGGAAGAAGCGGTGCTGGCAGGGGTGTTGAGGCATCCCCGCATTTGCTTTGGGGTGTCCTTTGCAGCCGCACTGCCCGGGTTGCTCTACCCTTCCTCTCCCTCCTAACCCTAACCCTAACCCTAACCCTAAGCGTAATCCTAAGCGTGAGTGTGACGTCGGTCACGGCCTGAATCGGTGCGAAGGAGCCCTGTTCCTCTTCTGCAGAAAGAAGTGGTGGTATCTGGGGTGTTGAGGCATCCCCGCATTTGCTTTGGGGTGTCCTTTGCAGCCGCACAGCCCGGGTTGCTCTACCCTTCCTCTCCCTCCTAACCCTAACCCTAACCCTTACCTTAACTCTAGCCGTGAGTGTGAGGTCAGGCACGGCCTGAATCGATGCGAAGGAGCCCTGTTTGTGTTCTCCAGGAAGAAGTGGTGGTGGCAGGAGTGTGGAGGCATCCCCGCATTTGCTTTGGGGTGTCCTTTGCAGCCGCACTGCCCGGGTTGCTCTACCCTTCCTCTCCCTCCTAACCCTAACCCTAACCCTAACCCTAACCCTAAGCGTGAGTGTGAGGTCAGGCACGGCCTGAATTGGGACGGACGAGCCCTATTCATCTTCAGAAATACGAAGTGGTGCTGGGAGGAGTGTTGAGGCATCCCCGCATTTGCTTTGGGGTGTCCTTTGCAGCTGCATTGCCTGGGTTGCTCTACCCTTCCTCTCCCTCCTAACCTAACCCTAACCCTAACCCTAAGCCCAACCCTAACCCAAAGCGTGAGTGTGAGGTCGGTCACGGCCTGAATCGGTGCGAAAGAGCCCTGTTCATCTTCTGCAGAAAGAAGTGGTGCTGGGGGGAGTGTTGAGGCATGCCCGCTTTTGCTTTGTGGTGTCCTTTGCAGCCGCACTGCCCGGGTTGCTCTACCCTTCCTCTCCCTCCTAACCCTAACCCTAACCCTAACCCTAACCCACAGCCTGACACTGATCTCAGGTACGGCCCAAACCAGAGCACACGAGCCCTGTTTGTCTTGTGAATTAGGAAGTGGTGGTGGCAGGGGTGATGAGGTAGCCCCATATTTCCTTTGGCGTGTCCTTTGCAGCCGCTCTGCCCGGGTTGCTCTACCCTTCCTCTCCCTCCTAACCCTAACCCTAACCGTAAGCGTGAGTGTGAGGTCAGGCGCGGCCTGAATCGGGGCGCACGAGCCCTGTTCATCTTCTGAATCAAGAAGAGGTGGTGGCAGGGGTGTTGAGGCATCCCCGCATTTAATTTGCGGTGTCCTTTGCAGCTGCACTGCCCGGGTTGCTCTACCCTTCCTCTCCCTCCTAACCCTAACCCTAACCCTAACCCTAAGCGTAATCCTAAGCGTGAGTGTGAGGTCGGTCACGGCCTGAATCGGTGCGAAGGAGCCCTGTTTGTCTTCTCCAGGAAGAAGTGGTGGTATCAGGGGTGTTGAGGCATCCCCGCATTTGCTTTGGGGTGTCCTTTGCAGCCGCACTGCCCGGGTTGCTCTACCCTTCCTCTCCCTCCTAACCCTAACCCTAACCCTAGCCGTGAGTGTGAGGTCAGGCACGGCCTTAATTGGTGCGAAGGAGCCCTGTTTGTGTTCTCCAGGAGGAAGAGGTGTTGGCAGGGGTGTTGAGGCATCCCCACAATTGCTTTGGGGTGTCCTTTGCAGCCGCACTGCCCGGGTTACTTTACGCTTCCTCTCCCTCCTAACCCTAACCCTAACCCTAAGCGTAACCCTAAGCGTGAGTATGAGGTCAGGCACGGCCTGAATCGGGGCGCACGAGCCCTGTTCATCTTCTGAATCAAGAAGAGGTGGTGGCAGGAGTGTTGAGGCATCCCCGCATTTGCTTTGGGGTGTCCTTTGCAGCCGCACTGCCCGGGTTGCTCTACCCTTCCTCTCCCTCCTAACCCTAACCCTAACCCTAAGCGTAACCCTAAGCGTGAGTGTGAGGTCAGGCGCAGCCTGAATCGGGGCACACGAGCCCTGTTCATCTTCTGAATAAAGAAGAGGTGGTGGCAGGAGTGTTGAGGCGTCCCCGCATTTGCTTTGGGGTGTCCTTTGCAGCCGCACTGCCCGGGTTGCTCTACCCTTCCTCTCCCTCCTAACCCTAACCCTAACCGTAGCCGTGAGTGTGAGGTCAGGCACGGCCTTAATTGGTGCGAAGGAGCCCTGTTTGTGTTCTCCAGGAAGAAGAGGTGGTTGCAGGGGTGTTGAGGCATCCCCGCATTTGCTTTGGGGTGTCCTTTGCAGCCGCACTGCCCAGGTTACTTTACGCTTCCTCTCCCTCCTAACCCTAACCCTAACCCTAACCCTAACCCTAAGCGTGAGTGTGAGGTCAGGCTCGGCCTGAATCGGGGCGCACGAGCCCTGTTCATCTTCTGAATCAAGAAGAGGTGTTGGCAGGGGTGTTGAGGCATCCCCGCATTTGCTTTGGGGTGTCCTTTGCAGCCGCACTGCCCGGGTTGCTCTACCCTTCCTCTCCCTCCTAACCCTAACCCTAACCCTAGCCGTGAGTGTGAGGTCAGGCACGGCCTTAATTGGTGCGAAGGAGCCCTGTTTGTGTTCTCCAGGAAGAAGTGGTGCTGGGAGGAGTGTTGAGGCATCCCCGCATTTGCTTTGGGGTGTCCTTTGCAGCCGCACTGCCCGGGTTGCTCTACCCTTCCTCTCCCTCCTAACCCTAACCCTAACCCTAAGCCTAACCCTAACCCTAAGCGTGAGTATGAGGTCGGTCACGGCCTGAACGGGGGCACAGGACCCCTGTTCCTGTTCTCCAGGAAGAAGCGGTGCTGGCAGGGTTGTTGAGGCATCCCCGCATTTGCTTTGGGGTGTCCTTTGCAGCCGCACTGCCCGGGTTGCTCTACCCTTCCTCTCCCTCCTAACCCTAACCCTAACCCTAACCCTAAGCGTAATCCTAAGCGTGAGTGTGACGTCGGTCACGGCCTGAATCGGTGCGAAGGAGCCCTGTTCCTCTTCTGCAGAAAGAAGTGGTGGTATCAGGGGTGTTGAGGCATCCCCGCATTTGCTTTGGGGTGTCCTTTGCAGCCGCACTGCCCGGGTTGCTCTACCCTTCCTCTCCCTCCTAACCCTAACCCTAACCCTAACCTTAACTCTATCCGTGAGTGTGAGGTCAGGCACGGCCTGAATCGCTGTGAAGGAGCCCTTTTTGTGTTCTCCAGGAAGAAGTGGTGGTTGCAGGAGTGTTGAGGCATCCCCGCATTTGCTTTGGGGTGTCCTTTGCAGCCGCACTGCCCGGGTTGCTCTACCCTTCCTCTCCCTCCTAACCCTAACCCTAACCCTAACCCTAACCCTAACCCTAAGCATGAGTGTGAGGTCAGGCACGGCCTGAATCGGGGCGCACGAGCCCTGTTCATCTTCTCAATCAAGAAGAGGTGGTGGCAGGAGTGTGGAGGCATCCCCGCATTTGCTTTGGGGTGTCCTTTGCAGCCGCACTGCCCGGGTTGCTCTACCCTTCCTCTCCCTCCTAACCCTAAACCTAACCCTAAGCGTAACCCTAAGCGTGAGTGTGAGGTCAGGCACGGCCTGAATCGGGGCGGACGAGCCCTATTCATCTTCAGAAATACGAAGTGGTGCTGGGAGGAGTGTTGAGGCATCCCCGCATTTGCTTTGGGGTGTCCTTTGCAGCTGCATTGCCTGGGTTGCTCTACCCTTCCTCTCCCTCCTAACCTAACCCTAACCCTAACCCTAAGCCTAACCCTAACCCAAAGCGTGAGTGTGAGGTCGGTCACGGCCTGAATCGGTGCGAAGGAGCCCTGTTCATCTTCTGCAGAAAGAAGTGGTGCTGGGGGGAGTGTTGAGGCATCCCCGCATTTGCTTTGGGGTGTCCTTTGCAGCCGCACTGCCCGGGTTGCTCTACCCTTCCTCTCCCTCCTAACGCTAACCCTAACCCTAACCCTAACCCGCAGCCTGACACTGATCTCAGGTACGGCCCAAACCAGAGCACACGAGCCCTGTTTGTCTTGTGAATTAGGAAGTGGTGGTGGCAGGGGTGTTGAGGTAGCCCCATATTTCCTTTGGCGTGTCCTTTGCAGCCGCTCTGCCCGGGTTGCTCTACCCTTCCTCTCCCTCCTAACCCTAACCCTAACCGTAAGCGTGAGTGTGAGGTCAGGCGCGGCCTGAATCGGGGCGCACGAGCCCTGTTCATCTTCTGAATCAAGAAGAGGTGGTGGCAGGGGTGTTGAGGCATCCCCGCATTTACTTTGCGGTGTCCTTTGCAGCCGCACTGCCCGGGTTGCTCTACCCTTCCTCTCCCTCCTAACCCTAACCCTAACCCTAACCCTAAGCGTAATCCTAAGCGTGAGTGTGAGGTCGGTCACGGCCTGAATCGGTGCGAAGGAGCCCTGTTTGTCTTCTCCAGGAAGAAGTGGTGGTATCAGGGGTGTTGAGGCATCCCCGCATTTTCTTTGGGGTGTCCTTTGCAGCCGCACTGCCCGGGTTGCTCTACCCTTCCTCTCCCTCCTAAGCCTAACCCTAACCCTAGCCGTGAGTGTGAGGTCAGGCACGGCCTTAATTGGTGCGAAGGAGCCCTGTTTGTGTTCTCCAGGAAGAAGAGGTGTTGGCAGGGGTGTTGAGGCATCCCCGCATTTGCTTTGGGGTGTCCTTTGCAGCCGCACTGCCCGGGTTACTTTACGCTTCCTCTCCCTCCTAACCATAACCCTAACCCTAAGCGTAACCCTAAGCGTGAGTATGAGGTCAGGCACGGCCTGAATCGGGGCGCACGAGCCCTGTTCATCTTCTGAATCAAGAAGAGGTGGTGGCAGGAGTGTTGAGGCATCCCCGCATTTGCTTTGGGGTGTCCTTTGCAGCCGCACTGCCCGGGTTGCTCTACCCTTCCTCTCCCTCCTAACCCTAACCCTAACCCTAATTCTAAACCTAGCCGTGAGTGTGAGGTCAGGCGCAGCCTGAATCGGGGCACACGAGCCCTGTTCATCTTCTGAATCAAGAAGAGGTGGTGGCAGGAGTGTTGAGGCGTCCCCGCATTTGCTTTGGGGTGTCCTTTGCAGCCGCACTGCCCGGGTTGCTCTACCCTTCCTCTCCCTCCTAACCCTAACCCTAACCATAGCTGTGAGTGTGAGGTCAGGCACGGCCTTAATTGGTGCGAAGGAGCCCTGTTTGTGTTCTCCAGGAAGAAGAGGTGGTGGCAGGGGTGTTGAGGCATCCCCGCATTTGCTTTGGGGTGTCCTTTGCAGCCGCACTGCCCAGGTTACTTTACGCTTCCTCTCCCTCCTAACCCTAACCCTAACCCTAACCCTAACCCTAAGCGTGAGTGTGAGGTCAGGCACGGCCTGAATCGGGGCGCACGAGCCCTGTTCATCTTCTGAATCAAGAAGAGGTGGTGGCAGGGGTGTTGAGGCATCCCCGCATTTGCTTTGGGGTGTCCTTTGCAGCCGCACTGCCCGGGTTGCTCTACCCTTCCTCTCCCTCCTAACCCTAACCCTAAGCCTAGCCGTGAGTGTGAGGTCAGGCACGGCCTTAATTGGTGCGAAGGAGCCCTGTTTGTGTTCTCCAGGAAGAAGTGTTGCTGGCAGGAGTGTTGAGGCATCCCCGCATTTGCTTTGGGGTGTCCTTTGCAGCCGCACTGCCCGGGTTGCTCTACCCTTCCTCTCCCTCCTAACCCTAACCCTAACCCTAAGCCTAACCCTAACCCTAAGCGTGAGTATGAGGTCGGTCACGGCCTGAACCGGGGCAAAGGACCCCTGTTCCTGTTCTCCAGGAAGAAGCGGTGCTGGCAGGGGTGTTGAGGCATCCCCACATTTGCTTTGGGGTGTCCTTTGCAGCCGCACTGCCCGGGTTGCTCTACCTTTCATCTCCCTCCTAACCCTAACCCTAACCCTAACCCTAAGCGTAACCGTAAGCATGAGTGTGAGGTCAGGCACAGCCTGAATCGGGGCGCACGAGCCCTGTTCATCTTCTGAATAAAGAAGAGGTGGTGGCAGGAGTGTGGAGGCATCCTCGCATTTGCTTTGGGGTGTCCTTTGCAGCCGCACTGCCCGGGTTGCTCTACCCTTCCTCTCCCTCCTAACCCTAACCCTAACCCTAACCCTAAGGGTAACCCTAAGCGTGAGTGTGAGGTCAGGCACAGCCTGAATCGGGGCGCACGAGCCCTGTTCATCTTCTGAATCAAGAAGAGGTGGTGGCAGGGGTGTTGAGGCATCCCCGCATTTGCTTTGGGGTGTGCTTTGGAGCTGCACTGCCCGGGTTGCTCTACCCTTCCTCTCCCTCCTAACCCTAACCCTAACCGTAAGCATGAGTGTGAGGTCAGGCACGGCCTGAATCGGTGCCAAGGAGCCCTGTTCATCTTTTAAATCAGGAAGAGGTGGTGGCAGGAGTGTTGAGGCATCCCCGCATTTGCTTTGGGGTGTGCTTTGCAGCCGCACTGTCCAGGTTGCTCTACCCTTCCTCTCCCTCCTAACCCTAACGCTAACCGTAAGCGTGAGTGTGAGGTCAGGCACGGCCTTAATTGGTGCGAAGGAGCCCTGTTTGTGTTCTCCAGGAAGAAGAGGTGGTTGCAGGGGTGTTGAGGCATCCCCGCATTTGCTTTGGGGTGTCCTTTGCAGCCGCACTGCCCGGGTTACTTTACGCTTCCTCTCCCTCCTAACCCTAACCCTAACCCTAAGCGTAATCCTAAGCGTGAGTGTGAGCTCAGGCACGGCCTTAATTGGTGCGAAGGAGCCCTGTTCATCTTCTGAATCAAGAAGAGGTTGTTGCAGGGGTGTTGAGGCATCCCCGCCTTTGCTTTGGGGTGTCCTTTGCAGCCGCACTGCCCGGGTTGCTCTACCCTTCCTCTCCCTCCTAACCCTAACCCTAACCCTAACCCTAACCCTAAGCGTGAGTGTGAGGTCAGGCGCAGCCTTAATCGGGGCGCACGAGCCCTGTTCATCTTCTGAATCAAGAAGAGGTGGTGGCAGGAGTGTGGAGGCATCCCCGCATTTGCTTTGGGGTGTCCTTTGCAGCCGCACTGCCCGGGTTGCTCTACCCTTCCTCTCCCTCCTAACCCTAACCCTAACCCTAGCCGTGAGTGTGAGGTCAGGCACGGCCTTAATTGGTGCGAAGGAGCCCTGTTTGTGTTCTCCAGGAAGAAGTGGTGGTTGCAGGGGTGTTGAGGCATCCCCGCATTTGCTTTGGGGTGTCCTCTGCAGCCGCACTGCCCGGGTTGCTCTACCCTTCCTCTCCCTCCTAACCCTAACCCTAACCGTAAGCGTGAGTGTGAGGTCAGGCACGGCCTTAATTGGTGCGAAGGAGCCCTGTTTGTGTTCTCCAGGAAGAAGTGGTGCTGTCAGGAGTGTTGAGGCATCCCCGCATTTGCTTTGGGGTGTCCTTTGCAGCCGCACTGCCCGGGTTGCTCTACCCTTCCTCTCCCTCCTAACCCTAACCCTAACCCTAACCCTAACCCTAAGCGTGAGTATGAGGTCGGTCACGGCCTGAACCGGGGCACAGGACCCCTGCTCCTCTTCTCCAGGAAAAAGCAGTGCTGGCAGGGGTGTTGAGGCATCCCCGCATTTGCTTTGGGGTGTCCTTTGCAGCCGCACTGCCCGGGTTGCTCTACCCTTCCTCTCCCTCCTAACCCTAACCCTAACCCTAACCCTAAACCTAACCCTAACCCTAAGCATGAGTGTGAGGTCAGGCACGGCCTGAATCGGGGCGCACGAGCCCTGTTTATCTTCTGTATCAAGAAGAGGTGGTGGCAGGGGTGTTGAGGCATCCCCGCATTTGCTTTGGGGTGTCCTTTGCAGCCGCACTGCCCGGGTTGCTCTACCCTTCCTCTCCCTCCTAACCCTAACCCTAACCCTAACCCTAAGCGTAACCCTAAGCGTGAGTGTGAGGTCAGGCACAGCCTGAATCGGGGCGCACGAGCCCTGTTCATCTTCTGAATAAAGAAGAGGTGGTGGCAGGAGTGTGGAGGCATCCCCGCATTTGCTTTGGGGTGTCCTTTGCAGCCGCACTGCCCGGGTTGCTCTACCCTTCCTCTCCCTCCTAACCCTAACCCTAACTGTAAGCATGAGTGTGAGTGTGATGTCAGGCAGGGCCTGAATCGGGGCACACGAGCCCTGTTCATCTTCTGAATCAAGAAGAGGTGGTGGCAGGGGTGTTGAGGCTTTCCCGCATTTGCTTTGGGGTGTCCTTTGCAGCCGCACTGCCCGGGTTGCTCTACCCTTCCTCTCCCTCATAACACTAACCCTAATCTTAAGCGTGAGTGTGAGGTCAGGCACAGCCTTACTTGGTGCGAAGGAGCCCTGTTTGTGTTCTCCAGGAAGAAGTGGTGGTTGCAGGGGTGTTGAGGCATCCCCGCATTTGCTTTGGGGTGTCCTTTGCAACCGCACTGCACGGGTTACTTTACGCTTCCTGTCCCTCCTAACCCTAACCCTAACCCTAACCCGCCGCCTGACACTGATCTCAGGTATGGCCCAAACCCGAGGACACGAGCCCTGTTTGTCTTCTGAATCAAGAAGAGGTGGTGGCAGGGGTGTTGAGGCATCCCCGCATTTGCTTTGGGGTGTCCTTTGCAGCCGCACTGCCCGGGTTGCTCTACCCTTCCTCTCCCTCCTAACCCTAACCCTAACCCTAACCCTAAGCGTAATCCTAAGCGTGAGTGTGAGGTCGGTCACGGCCTGAATCGGTGCGAAGGAGCCCTGTTTGTCTTCTCCAGGAAGAAGTGGTGGTATCAGGGGTGTTGAGGCATCCCCGCATTTGCTTTGGGGTGTCCTTTGCAGCCGCACTGCCCGGGTTGCTCTACCCTTCCTCTCCCTCCTAACCCTAACCCTAACCCTAATTCTAAACCTAGCCGTGAGTGTGAGGTCAGGCGCAGCCTGAATCGGGGCACACGAGCCCTGTTCATCTTCTGAATCAAGAAGAGGTGGTGGCAGGAGTGTTGAGGCGTCCCCGCATTTGCTTTGGGGTGTCCTTTGCAGCCGCACTGCCCGGGTTGCTCTACCCTTCCTCTCCCTCCTAACCCTAACCCTAACCCTAAACCTAACCCTAACCCTAACCCTAACCCTAACCCTAACCCTAAGCGTGAGTGTGAGGTCGGTCACGACCTGAACCGGGGCACAGGAGACCTGTTCCTGTTCTCCAGGAAGAAGTGGTGGTATCAGGGGTGTTGAGGCATCCCCGCATTTGCTTTGGGGTGTCCTTTGCAGCCGCACTGCCCGGGTTGCTCTACCTTTCATCTCCCTCCTAACCCTAACCCTAACCCTAACCCTAACCCTAACCCTAAGCATGAGTGTGAGGTCAGGCACAGCCTGAATCGGGGCGCACGAGCCCTGTTCATCTTCTGAATCAAGAAGAGGTGGTGGTAGGAGTGTGGAGGCATCCTCGCATTTGCTTTGGGGTGTCCTTTGCAGCCGCACTGCACGGGTTACTTTACGCTTCCTGTCCCTCCTAACCCTAACCCTAACCCTAACCCGCCGCCTGACACTGATCTCAGGTATGGCCCAAACCCGAGGACACGAGCCCTGTTTGTCTTCTGAATCAAGAAGAGGTGGTTGCAGGGGTGTTGAGGCATCCCCACATTTGCTTTGGGGTGTCCTTTGCAGCCGCACTGCCCGGGTTGCTCTACCCTTCCTCTCCCTCCTAACCCTAACCCTAACCCTAATTCTAAACCTAGCCGTGAGTGTGAGGTCAGGCGCAGCCTGAATCGGGGCACACGAGCCCTGTTCATCTTCTGAATCAAGAAGAGGTGGTGGCAGAAGTGTTGAGGCGTCCCCGCATTTGCTTTTGGGTGTCCTTTGCAGCCGCACTGCCCGGGTTGCTCTACCTTTCATCTCCCTCCTAACCCTAACCCTAACCCTAACCCTAAGCGTAACCCTAAGCATGAGTGTGAGGTCAGGCACAGCCTGAATCGGGGCGCACGAGCCCTGTTCATCTTCTGAATCAAGAAGAGGTGGTGGCAGGAGTGTGGAATCATCCTCGCATTTGCTTTGGGGTGTCCTTTGCAGCCGCACTGCCCGGGTTGCTCTACCCTTCCTCTCCCTCCTAACCCTAACCCTAACCCTAACCCTAAGCGTAACCCTAAGCGTGAGTGTGAGGTCAGGCACAGCCTGAATCGGGGCGCACGAGCCCTGTTCATCTTCTGAATCAAGAAGAGGTGGTGGCAGGGGTGTTGAGGCATCCCCGCATTCGCTTTTGGGTGTGCTTTGCAGCTGCACTGCCCGGGTTGCTCTACCCTTCCTCTCCCTCCTAACCCTAACCCTAACCGTAAGCATGAGTGTGAGGTCAGGCACGGCCTGAATCGGTGCGAAGGAGCCCTGTTCATCTTTTAAATCAGGAAGAGGTGGTGGCAGGAGTGTTGAGGCATCCCCGCATTTGCTTTGGGGTGTGCTTTGCAGCCGCACTGCCCAGGTTGCTCTACCCTTCCTCTCCCTCCTAACCCTAACCCTAACCGTAGCCGTGAGTGTGAGGTCAGGCACGGCCTTAATTGGTGCGAAGGAGCCCTGTTTGTGTTCTCCAGGAAGAAGAGGTGGTTGCAGGGGTGTTGAGGCATCCCCGCATTTGCTTTGGGGTGTCCTTTGCAGCCGCACTGCCCGGGTTACTTTACGCTTCCTCTCCCTCCTAACCCTAACCCTAACCCTAAGCGTAATCCTAAGCGTGAGTGTGAGCTCAGGCACGGCCTGAATCGGGGCGCACGAGCCCTGTTCATCTTCTGAATCAAGAAGAGGTGGTTGCAGGGGTGTTCAGGCATCCCCGCCTTTGCTTTGGGGTGTCCTTTGCAGCCGCACTGCCCGGGTTGCTCTACCTTTCATCTCCCTCCTAACCCTACCCCTAACCCTAACCCTAACCCTAAGCATGAGTGTGAGGTCAGGCACAGCCTGAATCGGGGCGCACGAGCCCTGCTCATCTTCTGAATAAAGAAGAGGTGGTGGCAGGAGTGTGGAGGCATCCCCGCATTTGCTTTGGGGTGTGCTTTGGAGCCGCACTGCCCGGGTTGCTCTACCCTTCCTCTCCCTCCTAACCCTAACCCTAACCGTAACCATGAGTGTGAGGTCAGGCAGGGCCTGAATCGGGGCGCACGAGCCCTGTTCATCTTCTGAATCAAGAAGAGGTGGTGGCAGGAGTGTGGAGGCATCCCCGCATTTGCTTTGGGGTGTCTTTGCAGCCGCACTGCCCGGGTTGCTCTACCCTTCCTCTCCCTCCTAAGCCTAACCCTAACCCTAGCCGTGAGTGTGAGGTCAGGCACGGCCTTAATTGGTGCGAAGGAGCCCTGTTTGTGTTCTCCAGGAAGAAGTGGTGCTGGGAGGAGTGTTGAGGCATCCCCGCATTTGCTTTGGGGTGTCCTTTGCAGCCGCACTGCCCGGGTTGCTCTACCCTTCCTCTCCCTCCTAACCCTAACCCTAACCCTAACCCTAACCCTAAGCGTGAGTATGAGGTCGGTCACGGCCTGAACCGGGGCACAGGACCCCTGCTCCTCTTCTCCAGGAAAAAGCAGTGCTGGCAGGGGTGTTGAGGCATCCCCGCATTTGCTTTCGGGTGTCCTTTGCAGCCGCACTGCCCGGGTTGCTCGACCCTTCCTCTCCCTCCTAACCCTAACCCTAACCCTAGCCGTGAGTGTGAGGTCAGGCACGGCCTTAATTGGTGCGAAGGAGCCCTGTTTGTGTTCTCCAGGAAGAAGTGTTGCTGTCAGGAGTGTTGAGGCATCCCCGCATTTGCTTTGGGGTGTCCTTTGCAGCCGCACTGCCCGGGTTGCTCTACCCTTCCTCTCCCTCCTAACCCTAACCCTAACCCTAAGCATGAGTGTGAGGTCAGGCACGGCCTGAATCGGGGCGCACGAGCCCTGTTTATCTTCTGTATCAAGAAGAGGTGGTGGCAGGGGTGTTGAGGCATCCCCGCATTTGCTTTGGGGTGTCCTTTGCAGCCGCACTGCCCGGGTTGCTCTACCCTTCCTCTCCCTCCTAACCCTAACCCTAACCCTAAGCGTAATCCTAAGCGTGAGTGTGACGTCGGTCACGGCCTGAATCGGTGCGAAGGAGCCCTGTTCCTCTTCTGCAGAAAGAAGTGGTGGTATCAGGGGTGTTGAGGCATCCCCGCATTTGCTTTGGGGTGTCCTTTGCAGCCGCACTGCCCGGGTTGCTCTACCCTTCCTCTCCCTCCTAACCCTAACCCTAACCCTAATTCTAAACCTAGCCGTGAGTGTGAGGTCAGGCGCAGCCTGAATCGGGGCACACGAGCCCTGTTCATCTTCTGAATGAAGAAGAGGTGGTGGCAGGAGTGTTGAGGCGTCCCCGCATTTGCTTTGGGGTGTCCTTTGCAGCCGCACTGCCCGGGTTGCTCTACCCTTCCTCTCCCTCCTAACCCTAACCCTAACCCTAAGCCTAACCCTAACCCTAAGCGTGAGTATGAGGTCGGTCACGGCCTGAACCGGGGCACAGGACCCCTGTTCCTGTTCTCCAGGAAGAAGCGGTGCTGGCAGGGGTGTTGAGGCATCCCCACATTTGCTTTGGGGTGTCCTTTGCAGCCGCACTGCCCGGGTTGCTCTACCTTTCATCTCCCTCCTAACCCTAACCCTAACCCTAACCCTAACCCTAAGCGTAACCCTAAGCATGAGTGTGAGGTCAGGCACAGCCTGAATCGGGGCGCACGAGCCCTGTTCATCTTCTGAATCAAGAAGAGGTGGTGGCAGGAGTTTGGAGGCATCCCCGCATTTGCTTTGGGGTGTCCTTTGCAGCCGCACTGCCCGGGCTGCTCTACCCTTCCTCTCCCTCCTAACCCTAACCCTAACCCTAACCCTAAGCGTAACCCTAAGCGTGAGTGTGAGGTCAGGCACAGCCTGAATCGGGGCGCACGAGCCCTGTTCATCTTCTGAATCAAGAAGAGGTGGTGGCAGGGGTGTTGAGGCATCCCCGCATTCGCTTTTGGGTGTGCTTTGCAGCTGCACTGCCCGGGTTGCTCTACCCTTCCTCTCCCTCCTAACCCTAACCCTAACCGTAAGCATGAGTGTGAGGTCAGGCACGGCCTGAATCGGTGCGAAGGAGCCCTGTTCATCTTTTAAATCAGGAAGAGGTGGTGGCAGGAGTGTGGAGGCATCCCCGCATTTGCTTTGGGGTGTGCTTTGCAGCCGCACTGCCCAGGTTGCTCTACCCTTCCTCTCCCTCCTAACCCTAACCCTAACCCTAGCCGTGAGTGTGAGGTCAGGCACGGCCTTAATTGGTGCGAAGGAGCCCTGTTTGTGTTCTCCAGGAAGAAGAGGTGGTTGCAGGGGTGTTGAGGCATCCCCGCATTTGCTTTGGGGTGTCCTTTGCAGCCGCACTGCCCGGGTTACTTTACGCTTCCTCTCCCTCCTAACCCTAACCCTAACCCTAAGCGTAATCCTAAGCGTGAGTGTGAGCTCAGGCACGGCCTGAATCGGGGCGCACGAGCCCTGTTCATCTTCTGAATCAAGAAGAGGTGGTTGCAGGGGTGTTCAGGCATCCCCGCCTTTGCTTTGGGGTGTCCTTTGCAGCCGCACTGCCCGGGTTGCTCTACCCTTCCTCTCCCTCCTAACCCTAACCCTAACCCTAATTCTAAACCTAGCCGTGAGTGTGAGGTCAGGCACAGCCTGAATCGGGGCACATGACTCCTGTTCATCTTCTGAATCAAGAAGAGGTGGTGGCAGGAGTGTGGAGGCATCCCCGCATTTGCTTTGGGGTGTCTTTGCAGCCGCACTGCCCGGGTTGCTCTACCCTTCCTCTCCCTCCTAAGCCTAACCCTAACCCTAGCCGTGAGTGTGAGGTCAGGCACGGCCTTAATTGGTGCGAAGGAGCCCTGTTTGTGTTCTCCAGGAAGAAGTGGTGCTGGGAGGAGTGTTGAGGCATCCCCGCATTTGCTTTGGGGTGTCCTTTGCAGCCGCACTGCCCGGGTTGCTCTACCCTTCCTCTCCCTCCTAACCCTAACCCTAACCCTAAGCGTAACCTTAAGCGTGAGTGTGAGGTCAGGCACAGCCTGAATCGGGGCGCACGAGCCCTGTTCATCTTCTGAATAAAGAAGAGGTGGTGGCAGGAGTGTTGAGGCATCCCCGCATTTGCTTTGGGGTGTGCTTTGGAGCCGCACTGCCCGGGTTGCTCTACCCTTCCTCTCCCTCCTAAGCCTAACCCTAACCGTAGCCGTGAGTGTGAGGTCAGGCACGGCCTTAATTGGTGCGAAGGAGCCCTGTTTGTGTTCTCCAGGAAGAAGAGGTGGTTGCAGGGGTGTTGAGGCATCCCCGCATTTGCTTTGGGGTGTCCTTTGCAGCCGCACTGCCCGGGTTACTTTACGCTTCCTCTCCCTCCTAACCCTAACCCTAACCCTAAGCGTAATCCTAAGCGTGAGTGTGAGCTCAGGCACGGCCTGAATCGGGGCGCACGAGCCCTGTTCATCTTCTGAATCAAGAAGAGGTGGTGGCAGGAGTGTTGAGGCGTCCCCGCATTTGCTTTGGGGTGTCCTTTGCAGCCGCACTGCCCGGGTTGCTCTACCCTTCCTCTCCCTCCTAACCCTAACCCTAACCGTAAGCATGAGTGTGAGTGTGAGGTCAGGCACGGCCTTACTTGGTGCGAAGGAGCCCTGTTTGTCTTCTACAGGAATAAGTGGTGGTTGTAGGGGTGTTGAGGCATCCCCGCATTTGCTTTGGGGTGTCCTTTGCAGCCGCATTGCCCAGGTTACTTTACGCTTCCTCTCCCTCCTAACCCTAACCCTAACCCTAACCCTAACCCTAACCCTAAGCGTAATCCTAAGCGTGAGTGTGAGGTCAGGCACGGCCTGAATCGGTGCGAAGGAGCCCTGTTCATCTTTTGAATCAGGAAGAGGTGGTGGCAGGAGTGTGGAGGCATCCCCGCATTTGCTTTGGGGTGTGCTTTGGAGCCGCACTGCCCGGGTTGCTCTACCCTTCCTCTCCCTCCTAAGCCTAACCCTAACCCTAAGCGTGAGTGTGAGGTCAGGCACGGCCTGAATCGATGCGAAGGAGCCCTGTTTGTGTTCTCCAGGAAGAAGTGGTGGTTGCAGGAGTGTTGAGGCATCCCCGCATTTGCTTTGGGGTGTCCTTTGCAGCCGCACTGCCCGGGTTGCTCTACCCTTCCTCTCCCTCCTAACCATAACCCTAACCCTTACCCTAACCCTAAGCGTAACCCAAAGCGTGAGTGTGAGGTCGGTCACGGCCTGAATCGGTGCGAAGGAGCCCTGTTCCTCTTCTGCAGAAAGAAGTGGTGCTGGGAGGAGTGTTGAGGCATCCCCGCATTTGCTTTGGGGTGTCCTTTGCAGCCGCACTGCCCGGGTTGCTCTACCCTTCCTCTCCCTCCTAACCCTAACCCTAACCCTAACCCTAAGCGTAATCCTAAGCGTGAGTGTGACGTCGGTCACGGCCTGAATCGGTGCGAAGGAGCCCTGTTCCTCTTCTGCAGAAAGAAGTGGTGGTATCAGGGGTGTTGAGGCATCCCCGCATTTGCTTTGGGGTGTCCTTTGCAGCCGCACTGCCCGGGTTGCTCTACCCTTCCTCTCCCTCCTAACCCTAACCCTAACCCTAATTCTAAACCTAGCCGTGAGTGTGAGGTCAGGCGCAGCCTGAATCGGGGCACACGAGCCCTGTTCATCTTCTGAATCAAGAAGAGGTGGTGGCAGGAGTGTTGAGGCGTCCCCGCATTTGCTTTGGGGTGTCCTTTGCAGCCGCACTGCCCGGGTTGCTCTACCCTTCCTCTCCCTCCTAACCCTAACCCTAACCCTAAGCCTAACCCTAACCCTAAGCGTGAGTATGAGGTCGGTCACGGCCTGAACCGGGGCACAGGACCCCTGTTCCTGTTCTCCAGGAAGAAGCGGTGCTGGCAGGGGTGTTGAGGCATCCCCACATTTGCTTTGGGGTGTCCTTTGCAGCCGCACTGCCCGGGTTGCTCTACCTTTCATCTCCCTCCTAACCCTAACCCTAACCCTAACCCTAACCCTAAGCGTAACCCTAAGCATGAGTGTGAGGTCAGGCACAGCCTGAATCGGGGCGCACGAGCCCTGTTCATCTTCTGAATCAAGAAGAGGTGGTGGCAGGAGTTTGGAGGCATCCTCGCATTTGCTTTGGGGTGTCCTTTGCAGCCGCACTGCCCGGGCTGCTCTACCCTTCCTCTCCCTCCTAACCCTAACCCTAACCCTAACCCTAAGCGTAACCCTAAGCGTGAGTGTGAGGTCAGGCACAGCCTGAATCGGGGCGCACGAGCCCTGTTCATCTTCTGAATCAAGAAGAGGTGGTGGCAGGGGTGTTGAGGCATCCCCGCATTCGCTTTTGGGTGTGCTTTGCAGCTGCACTGCCCGGGTTGCTCTACCCTTCCTCTCCCTCCTAACCCTAACCCTAACCGTAAGCATGAGTGTGAGGTCAGGCACGGCCTGAATCGGTGCGAAGGAGCCCTGTTCATCTTTTAAATCAGGAAGAGGTGGTGGCAGGAGTGTTGAGGCATCCCCGCATTTGCTTTGGGGTGTCCTTTGCAGCCGCACTGCCCAGGTTGCTCTACCCTTCCTCTCCCTCCTAACCCTAACCCTAACCGTAGCCGTGAGTGTGAGGTCAGGCACGGCCTTAATTGGTGCGAAGGAGCCCTGTTTGTGTTCTCCAGGAAGAAGAGGTGGTTGCAGGGGTGTTGAGGCATCCCCGCATTTGCTTTGGGGTGTCCTTTGCAGCCGCACTGCCCGGGTTACTTTACGCTTCCTCTCCCTCCTAACCCTAACCCTAACCCTAAGCGTAATCCTAAGCGTGAGTGTGAGCTCAGGCACGGCCTGAATCGGGGCGCACGAGCCCTGTTCATCTTCTGAATCAAGAAGAGGTGGTTGCAGGGGTGTTCAGGCATCCCCGCCTTTGCTTTGGGGTGTCCTTTGCAGCCGCACTGCCCGGGTTGCTCTACCCTTCCTCTCCCTCCTAACCCTAACCCTAACCCTAAACCTAACCGTAAGCATGAGTGTGAGGTCAGGCAGGGCCTGAATTGGGGCGCACGAGCCCTGTTCATCTTCTGAATCAAGAAGAGGTGGTGGCAGGAGTGTGGAGGCATCCCCGCATTTGCTTTGGGGTGTCTTTGCAGCCGCACTGCCCGGGTTGCTCTACCCTTCCTCTCCCTCCTAAGCCTAACCCTAACCCTAGCCGTGAGTGTGAGGTCAGGCACGGCCTTAATTGGTGCGAAGGAGCCCTGTTTGTGTTCTCCAGGAAGAAGTGGTGCTGGGAGGAGTGTTGAGGCATCCCCGCATTTGCTTTGGGGTGTCCTTTGCAGCCGCACTGCCCGGGTTGCTCTACCCTTCCTCTCCCTCCTAACCCTAACCCTAACCCTAACCCTAACCCTAAGCGTGAGTATGAGGTCGGTCACGGCCTGAACCGGGGCACAGGACCCCTGCTCCTCTTCTCCAGGAAAAAGCAGTGCTGGCAGGGGTGTTGAGGCATCCCCGCATTTGCTTTGGGGTGTCCTTTGCAGCCGCACTGCCCGGGTTGCTCTACCCTTCCTCTCCCTCCTAACCCTAACCCTAACCCTAACCCTAAGCCTAACCCTAACCCTAAGCATGAGTGTGAGGTCAGGCACGGCCTGAATCGGGGCGCACGAGCCCTTCTCATTTTCTGAATAAAGAAGTGGTGGTGGCAGGAGTGCGGAGGCATCCTCGCATTTGCTTTGGGGTGTCCTTTGCAGCCGCACTGCCCGGGTTGCTCTACCCTTCCTCTCCCTCCTAACCCTAACCCTAAGCCTAACCCTAAGCGTAACCCTAAGCGTGAGTGTGAGGTCAGGCACAGCCTGAATCGGGGCACACGACTCCTGTTCATCTTCTGAATAAAGAAGAGGTGGTGGCAGGAGTGTGGAGGCATCCCCGCATTTGCTTTGGGGTGTGCTTTGGAGCCGCACTGCCCGGGTTGCTCTACCCTTCCTCTCCCTCCTAAGCCTAACCCTAACCGTAGCCGTGAGTGTGAGGTCAGGCACGGCCTTAATTGGTGCGAAGGAGCCCTGTTTGTGTTCTCCAGGAAGAAGAGGTGGTTGCAGGGGTGTTGAGGCATCCCCGCATTTGCTTTGGGGTGTCCTTTGCAGCCGCACTGCCCGGGTTACTTTACGCTTCCTCTCCCTCCTAACCCTAACCCTAACCCTAAGCGTAATCCTAAGCGTGAGTGTGAGCTCAGGCACGGCCTGAATCGGGGCGCACGAGCCCTGTTCATCTTCTGAATCAAGAAGAGGTGGTGGCAGGAGTGTTGAGGCGTCCCCGCATTTGCTTTGGGGTGTCCTTTGCAGCCGCACTGCCCGGGTTGCTCTACCCTTCCTCTCCCTCCTAACCCTAACCCTAACCGTAAGCATGAGTGTGAGTGTGAGGTCAGGCACGGCCTTACTTGGTGCGAAGGAGCCCTGTTTGTCTTCTACAGGAATAAGTGGTGGTTGTAGGGGTGTTGAGGCATCCCCGCATTTGCTTTGGGGTGTCCTTTGCAGCCGCATTGCCCAGGTTACTTTACGCTTCCTCTCCCTCCTAACCCTAACCCTAACCCTAACCCTAACCCTAAGCATGAGTGTGAGGTCAGGCACGGCCTGAATCGGTGCGAAGGAGCCCTGTTCATCTTTTGAATTAGGAAGAGGTGGTGGCAGGAGTGTGGAGGCATCCCCGCATTTGCTTTGGGGTGTCCTTTGCAGCCGCACTGCCCGGGTTGCTCTACCCTTCCTCTCCCTCCTAACCCTAACCCTAACCGTAGCCGTGAGTGTGAGGTCAGGCACGGCCTTAATTGGTGCGAAGGAGCCCTGTTTGTGTTCTCCAGGAAGAAGTGGTGGTTGCAGGAGTGTTGAGGCATCCCCGCATTTGCTTTGGGGTGTCCTTTGCAGCCGCACTGCCCGGGTTGCTCTACCCTTCCTCTCCCTCCTAACCCTAACCCTAACCCTTACCCTAACCCTAAGCGTAACCCAAAGCGTGAGTGTGAGGTCGGTCACGGCCTGAATCGGTGCGAAGGAGCCCTGTTCCTCTTCTGCAGAAAGAAGTGGTGCTGGGAGGAGTGTGGAGGCATCCCCGCATTTGCTTTGGGGTGTCCTTTGCAGCCGCACTGCCCGGGTTACTTTACGCTTCCTCTCCCTCCTAACCCTAACCGTAACCCTAAGCGTAATCCTAAGCGTGAGTGTGAGCTCAGGCACGGCCTGAATCGGGGCGCACGAGCCCTGTTCATCTTCTGAATCAAGAAGAGGTGGTTGCAGGGGTGTTCAGGCATCCCCGCCTTTGCTTTGGGGTGTCCTTTGCAGCCGCACTGCCCGGGTTGCTCTACCCTTCCTCTCCCTCCTAACCCTAACCCTAACCCTAATTCTAAACCTAGCCGTGAGTGTGAGGTCAGGCACAGCCTGAATCGGGGCACACGACTCCTGTTCATCTTCTGAATCAAGAAGAGGTGGTGGCAGGAGTGTGGAGGCATCCCCGCATTTGCTTTGGGGTGTCTTTGCAGCCGCACTGCCCGGGTTGCTCTACCCTTCCTCTCCCTCCTAAGCCTAACCCTAACCCTAGCCGTGAGTGTGAGGTCAGGCACGGCCTTAATTGGTGCGAAGGAGCCCTGTTTGTGTTCTCCAGGAAGAAGTGGTGCTGGGAGGAGTGTTGAGGCATCCCCGCATTTGCTTTGGGGTGTCCTTTGCAGCCGCACTGCCTGGGTTGCTCTACCCTTCCTCTCCCTCCTAACCCTAACCCTAACCCTAACCCTAACCCTAACCCTAACCCTAAGCGTGAGTATGAGGTCGGTCACGGCCTGAACCGGGGCACAGGACCCCTGCTCCTCTTCTCCAGGAAAAAGCAGTGCTGGCAGGGGTGTTGAGGCATCCCCGCATTTGCTTTGGGGTGTCCTTTGCAGCCGCACTGCCCGGGTTGCTCTACCCTTCCTCTCCCTCCTAACCCTAACCCTAACCCTAACCCTAAGCCTAACCCTAACCCTAAGCATGAGTGTGAGGTCAGGCACGGCCTGAATCGGGGCGCACGAGCCCTTCTCATTTTCTGAATAAAGAAGTGGTGGTGGCAGGAGTGCGGAGGCATCCTCGCATTTGCTTTGGGGTGTCCTTTGCAGCCGCACTGCCCGGGTTGCTCTACCCTTCCTCTCCCTCCTAACCCTAACCCTAAGCCTAACCCTAAGCGTAACCCTAAGCGTGAGTGTGAGGTCAGGCACAGCCTGAATCGGGGCGCACGAGCCCTGTTCATCTTCTGAATAAAGAAGAGGTGGTGGCAGGAGTGTTGAGGCATCCCCGCATTTGCTTTGGGGTGTGCTTTGGAGCCGCACTGCCCGGGTTGCTCTACCCTTCCTCTCCCTCCTAAGCCTAACCCTAACCGTAGCCGTGAGTGTGAGGTCAGGCACGGCCTTAATTGGTGCGAAGGAGCCCTGTTTGTGTTCTCCAGGAAGAAGAGGTGGTTGCAGGGGTGTTGAGGCATCCCCGCATTTGCTTTGGGGTGTCCTTTGCAGCCGCACTGCCCGGGTTACTTTACGCTTCCTCTCCCTCCTAACCCTAACCCTAACCCTAAGCGTAATCCTAAGCGTGAGTGTGAGCTCAGGCACGGCCTGAATCGGGGCGCACGAGCCCTGTTCATCTTCTGAATCAAGAAGAGGTGGTGGCAGGAGTGTTGAGGCGTCCCCGCATTTGCTTTGGGGTGTCCTTTGCAGCCGCACTGCCCGGGTTGCTCTACCCTTCCTCTCCCTCCTAACCCTAACCCTAACCGTAAGCATGAGTGTGAGTGTGAGGTCAGGCACGGCCTTACTTGGTGCGAAGGAGCCCTGTTTGTCTTCTACAGGAATAAGTGGTGGTTGTAGGGGTGTTGAGGCATCCCCGCATTTGCTTTGGGGTGTCCTTTGCAGCCGCATTGCCCAGGTTACTTTACGCTTCCTCTCCCTCCTAACCCTAACCCTAACCCTAACCCTAACCCTAAGCATGAGTGTGAGGTCAGGCACGGCCTGAATCGGTGCGAAGGAGCCCTGTTCATCTTTTGAATCAGGAAGAGGTGGTGGCAGGAGTGTGGAGGCATCCCCGCATTTGCTTTGGGGTGTGCTTTGGAGCCGCACTGCCCGGGTTGCTCTACCCTTCCTCTCCCTCCTAAGCCTAACCCTAACCCTAAGCGTGAGTGTGAGGTCAGGCACGGCCTGAATCGATGCGAAGGAGCCCTGTTTGTGTTCTCCAGGAAGAAGTGGTGGTTGCAGGAGTGTTGAGGCATCCCCGCATTTGCTTTGGGGTGTCCTTTGCAGCCGCACTGCCCGGGTTGCTCTACCCTTCCTCTCCCTCCTAACCCTAACCCTAACCCTTACCCTAACCCTAAGCGTAACCCAAAGCGTGAGTGTGAGGTCGGTCACGGCCTGAATCGGTGCGAAGGAGCCCTGTTCCTCTTCTGCAGAAAGAAGTGGTGCTGGGAGGAGTGTGGAGGCATCCCCGCATTTGCTTTGGGGTGTCCTTTGCAGCCGCACTGTCCGGGTTGCTCTACCCTTCCTCTCCCTCCTAACCCTAACCCTAACCCTAACCCTAACCCGCAGCCTGACACTGATCTCAGGTACGGCCCAAACCAGAGCACACGAGCCCTGTTTGTCTTGTGAATTAGGAAGTGGTGGTGGCAGGGGTGTTGAGGTAGCCCCATATTTCCTTTGGGGTGTCCTTTGCAGCCGCTCTGCCCGGGTTGCTCTACCCTTCCTCTCCCTCCTAACCCTAACCCTAACCGTAAGCGTGAGTGTGAGGTCAGGCGCGGCCTGAATCGGGGCGCACGAGCCCTGTTCATCTTCTGAATCAAGAAGAGGTGGTGGGAGGGGTGTTGAGGCATCCCCGCATTTGCTTTGGGGTGTCCTTTGCAGCCGCACTGCCCGGGTTGCTCTACCCTTCCTCTCCCTCCTAACCCTAACCCTAAGCCTAACCCTAAACCTAACCCTAACTCTAGCCGTGAGTGTGAGGTCAGGCACGGCCTGAATCGGGGCGCACGAGCCCTGTTCCTGTTCTCCAGGAAGAAGTGGTGGTATCAGGGGTGTTGAGGCATCCCCGCATTTTCTTTGGGGTGTCCTTTGCAGCCGCACTGCCCGGGTTGCTCTACCCTTCCTCTGCCTCCTAACCCTAACCCTAAGCCTAGCCGTGAGTGTGAGGTCAGGCACGGCCTTAATTGGTGCGAAGGAGCCCTGTTTGTGTTCTGCAGGAAGAAGAGGTGTTGGCAGGAGTGTTGAGGCATCCCCGCATTTGCTTTGGGGTGTCCTTTGCAGCCGCACTGCCCGGGTTGCTCTACCCTTCCTCTCCCTCCTAACCCTAACCCTAACCCTAACCCTAAGCGTAACCCTAAGCGTGAGTGTGATGTCAGGCACGGCCTCAATTGGTGCGAAGGAGCCCTGTTTGTGTTCTCCAGGAAGAAGTGGTGGTTGCAGGGGTGTTGAGGCATCCCCGCATTTGCTTTGGGGTGTCCTTTGCAACCGCACTGCCCGGGTTGCTCTACCCTTCCTCTCCCTCATAACCCTAACCCTAACCCTAACCCGCAGCCTGACACTGATCTCAGGTACGGCCCAAACCCGAGCACACGAGCCCTGTTTGTCTTATGAATTAGGAAGTGGTGCTGGCAGGGGTGTTGAGGTAGCCCCATATTTCCTTTGGGGTGTCCTTTGCAGCCGCACTGCCCGGGTTGCTCTACCCTTCCTCTCCCTCCTAACCCTAACCCTAACCCTAAGCGTGAGTGTGAGGTCAGGCACAGCCTGAATCGGGGCGCACGAGCCCTGTTCATCTTCTGAATGAAGAAGAGGTGTTGGCAGGAGTGTTGAGGCATCCCCGCATTTGCTTTAGGGTGTCCTTTGCAGCCGCACTGCCCGCGTTGCTCTACCCTTCCTCTCCCTCCTAACCCTAACCCTAACCCTAACCCTAACCCTAAGCATGAGTGTGAGGTCAGGCACGGCCTGAATCGGTGCGAAGGAGCCCTGTTCATCTTTTGAATCAGGAAGAGGTGTTGGCAGGGGTGTTGAGGCATCCCCGCATTTGCTTTGGGGTGTCCTTTGCAGCCGCACTGCCCGGGTTGCTCTACCCTTCCTCTCCCTCCTAACCCTAACCCTAACCCTAACCCTAACCCTAACCCTAAGCATGAGTGTGAGGTCAGGCACAGCCTGAATCGGTGCGAAGGAGCCCTGTTCATCTTTTGAATCAGGAAGAGGTGGTGGCAGGAGTGTTGAGGCATCCCCGCATTTGCTTTGGGGTGTCCTTTGCAGCCGCACTGCCCGGGTTGCTCTACCCTTCCTCTCCCTCCTAACCCTAACCCTAACACTAGCCGTGAGTGTGAGGTCAGGCACGGCCTTAATTGGTGCGATGGAGCCCTGTTTGTGTTCTCCAGGAAGAAGAGGTGCTGGCAGGGGTGTGGAGGCATCCCCGCATTTGCTTTGGGGTGTCCTTTGCAGCCGCACTGCCCGGGTTGCTCTACCCTTCCTCTCCCTCCTAACCCTAACCCTAACCCTAAGCATGAGTGTGAGGTCAGGCACGGCCTTAATTGGTGCGAAGGAGCCCTGTTTGTGTTCTCCAGGAAGAAGAGGTGTTGGCAGGGGTGTTGAGGCATCCCCGCATTTGCTTTGGGGTGTCCTTTGCAGCCGCACTGCCCGGGTTGCTCTACACTTCCTCTCCCTCATAACCCTAACCCTAACCCTAACCCGCAGCCTGACACTGATCTCAGGTACGGCCCAAACCCGAGCACACGAGCCCTGTTTGTCTTATGAATTAGGAAGTGGTGCTGGCAGGGGTGTTGAGGTAGCCCCCTATTTCCTTTGGGGTGTCCTTTGCAGCCGCACTGCCTGGGTTGCTCTACCCTTCCTCTCCCTCCTAACCCTAACCCTAACCCTAAGCGTGAGTGTGAGGTCAGGCACAGCCTGAATCGGGGCGCACGAGCCCTGTTCATCTTCTGAATCAAGAAGAGGTGTTGGCAGGGGTGTTGAGGCATCCCCGCATTTGCTTTAGGGTGTCCTTTGCAGCCGCACTGCCCGGGTTGCTCTACCCTTCCTCTCCCTCCTAACCCTAACCCTAACCCTAACCCTAACCCTAAGCATGAGTGTGAGGTCGGTCACGGCCTGAATCGGTGCGAAGGAGCCCTGTTCATCTTTTGAATCAGGAAGAGGTGTTGGCAGGGGTGTTGAGGCATCCCCGCATTTGCTTTGGGGTGTCCTTTGCAGCCGCACTGCCCGGGTTGCTCTACCCTTCCTCTCCCTCCTAACCCTAACCCTAACCCTAGCCGTGAGTGTGAGGTCAGGCACGGCCTTAATTGGTGCGATGGAGCCCTGTTTGTGTTCTCCAGGAAGAAGCGGTCCTGGCAGGGGTGTGGAGGCATCCCCGCATTTGCTTTGGGGTGTCCTTTGCAGCCGCACTGCCCGGGTTGCTCTACCCTTCCTCTCCCTCCTAACCCTAACCCTAACCCTAGCCGTGAGTGTGAGGTCAGGCACGGCCTTAATTGGTGCGAAGGAGCCCTGTTTGTGTTCTCCAGGAAGAAGAGGTGTTGGCAGGGGTGTTGAGGCATCCCCGCATTTGCTTTGGGGTGTCCTTTGCAGCCGCACTGCCCGGGTTGCTCTACCCTTCCTCTCCCTCCTAACCCTAACCCTAACCCTAATTCTAAACCTAGCCGTGAATGTGAGGTCAGGCGCAGCCTGAATCGGGGCACACGAGCCCTGTTCATCTTCTGAATCAAGAAGAGGTGGTGGCAGGAGTGTTGAGGCGTCCCCGCATTTGCTTTGGGGTGTCCTTTGCAGCCGCACTACCCGGGTTACTCTACCCTTCCTCTCCCTCCTAACCCTAACCCTAACTCTAACCCTAACCCTAACCCTAACCCGCAGCCTGACACTGATCTCAGGTACGGCCCAAACCAGAGCACACGAGCCCTGTTTGTCTTGTGAATTAGGAAGTGGTGGTGGCAGGGGTGTTGATGTAGCCCCATATTTCCTTTGGCGTTCCTTTGCAGCCGCTCTGCCCGGGTTGCTCTACCCCTCCTCTCCCTCCTAACCCTAACCCTAACCGTAAGCATGAGTGTGAGGTCAGGCACGGCCTGAATCGGGGCGCACGAACCCTGTCCATCTTCTGAATCAAGAAGAGGTGGTGGCAGGGGTGTTGAGGCATCCCCGCATTTGCTTTGGGGTGTCCTTTGCAGCCGCACTGCCCGGGTTGCTCTACCCTTCCTCTCCCTCCTAACCCTAACCCTAACCCTAACCCTAAGCGTAATCCTAAGCGTGAGTGTGAGGTCGGTCACGGCCTGAATCGGTGCGAAGGAGCCCTGTTCCTCTTCTCCAGGAAGAAGTGGTGGTATCAGGGGTGTTGAGGCATCCCCGCATTTGCTTTGGGGTGTCCTTTGCAGCTGCATTGCCTGGGTTGCTCTACCCTTCCTCTCCCTCCTAACCCTAACCCTAACCCTAAGCGTAACCCTAACCCTAAGCATGAGTGTGAGGTCAGGCACGGCCTGAATCGGGGCGCACGAGCCCTGTTCATCTTCTGAATCAAGAAGAGGTGGTGTCAGGAGTGTTGAGGCATCCCCGCATTTGCTTTGGGGTGTCCTTTGCAGCCGCACTGCCCGGGTTGCTCTACCCTTCCTCTCCCTCCTAACCCTAACCCTAACCCTAATTCTAAACCTAGCCGTGAGTGTGAGGTCAGGCGCAGCCAGAATCGGGGCACACGAGCCCTGCTCGTCTTCTGAATCAAGAAGAGGTGGTGGCAGGAGTGTTGAGGCGTCCCCGCGTTTGCTTTGGGGTGTCCTTTGCAGCCGCACTGCCCGGGTTGCTCTACCCTTCCTCTCCCTCCTAACCCTTACCCTAAGCCTAGCCGTGAGTGTGAGGTCAGGCACGGCCTTACTTGGTGCGAAGGAGCCCTGTTTGTGTTCTCCAGGAAGAAGTGTTGCTGGCAGGAGTGTTGAGGCATCCCGGCATTTGCTTTGGGGTGTCCTTTGCAGCCACACTGCCCGGGTTGCTCTACCCTTCCTCTCCCTCCTAACCCTAACCCTAACCGTAAGCATGAGTGTGAGGTCAGGCAGGGCCTGAATCGGGGCGCACGAGCCCTGTCCATCTTCTGAATCAAGAAGAGGTGGTGGCAGGCGTGTTGAGGCATCCCCGCATTTGCTTTGGGGTGTCCTTTGCAGCCGCACTGCCCGGGTTGCTCTACCCTTCCTCTCCCTCCTAACCCTAACCCTAACACTAAGCCTAACCCTAAGCGTAATCCTAAGCGTCAGTGTGAGGTCGGTCACGGCCTGAATCGGTGCGAAGGAGCCCTGTTCCTCTTCTCCAGGAATTAGTGGTGGTATCAGGGGTGTTGAGGCATCCCCGCATTTGCTTTGGGGTGTCCTTTGCAGCCGCACTGCCCGGGTTGCTCTACCCTTCCTCTCCCTCCTAACCCTAACCCTAACACTAAGCCTAACCCTAAGCGTGAGTGTGAGGTCAGGCACGGCCTGAATCGCTGCGAATGAGCCCTTTTTGTGTTCTCCAGGAAGAAGTGGTGCTTGCAGGAGTGTTGAGGCATCCCCGCATTTGCTTTGGGGTGTCCTTTGCAGCCGCACTGCCCGGGTTGCTCTACCCTTCCTCTCCCTCCTAACCCTAACCCTAACCCTAACCCTAACCCTAACCCTAAGCATGAGTGTGAGGTCAGGAACGGCCTTAATTGGTGCGAAGGAGCCCTGTTTGTGTTCTCCAGGAAGAAGAGGTGGTTGCAGGGGTGTTGAGGCATCCCCGCATTTGCTTTGGGGTGTCCTTTGCAGCCGCACTGCCCGGGTTGCTCTACCCTTCCTCTCCTTCCTAACCCTAACCCTAACCCTAAGCGTAACCCTAAGCGTGAGTGTGAGGTCAGGCACGGCCTGAATTGGGACGGACGAGCCCTATTCATCTTCTGAAATAGGAAGTGGTGCTGGGAGGATTGTTGAGGCATCCCCGCATTTGCTTTGGGGTGTCCTTTGCAGCTGCATTGCCTGGGTTGCTCTACCCTTCCTCTCCCTCCTAACCTAACCCTAACCCTAACCCTAAGCCTAACCCTAACCCAAAGCGTGAGTGTGAGCTCAGGTGCAGCCTGAATCGGGGCGCACGAGCCCTGTTCATCTTCTGAATCAAGAAGAGGTGGTGGCAGGAGTGTTGAGGTGTCCCCACATTTGCTTTGGGGTGTCCTTTGCAGCCGCACTGCCCGGGTTGCTCTACCCTTCCTCTCCCTCCTAACCCTAACCCTAACCGTAAGCGTGAGTGTGAGGTCAGGCGCGGCCTGAATCGGAGCGCACGAGCCCTGTTCATCTTCTGAATCAAGAAGAGGTGGTGGCAGGGGTGTTGAGGCGTCCCCGCATTTGCTTTGGGGTGTCCTTTGCAGCCGCACTGCCCGGGTTGCTCTACCCTTCCTCTCCCTCCTAACCCTAACCCTAACCCTAACCCTAAGCGTAATCCTAAGCATGAGTGTGAGGTCAGGCACGGCCTTAATTGGTGCGAAGGAGCCCTATTTGTGTTCTCCAGGAAGAAGTGGTGCTGGCAGGAGTGTTGAGACATCCCCGCATTTTCTTTGGGGTGTCCTTTGCAGCCGCACTGCCCGGGTTGCTCTACCCTTCCTCTCCCTCATAACCCTAACCCTAACTCTAACCCTAACCCTAACCCTAACCCGCAGCCTGACACTGATCTCAGGTACGGCCCAAACCAGAGCACACGAGCCCTGTTTGTCTTGTGAATTACGAAGTGGTGGTGGCAGGGGTGATGAGGTAGCCCCATATTTCCTTTGGCGTGTCCTTTGCAGCCGCTCTGCCCGGGTTGCTCTACCCCTCCGCTCCCTCCTAACCCTAACCCTAACCGTAAGCATGAGTGTGAGGTCAGGCACGGCCTGAATCGGGGCGCACGAGCCCTGTTCATCTTCTGAATCAAGAAGAGGTGGTGGCAGGAGTGTTGAGGCATCCCCGCATTTGCTTTGGGGTGTCCTTTGCAGCCGCACTGCCCGGGTTGCTCTACCCTTCCTCTCCCTCCTAACCCTAACCCTAACCCTAGCCGTGAGTGTGAGGTCAGGCACGGCCTTAATTGGTGCGAAGGAGCCCTGTTTGTGTTCTCCAGGAAGAAGAGGTGTTGGCAGGGGTGTTGAGGCATCCCCGCATTTGCTTTGGGGTGTCCTTTGCAGCCGCACTGCCCGGGTTACTTTACCCTTCCTCTCCCTCCTAAGCCTAACCCTAACCCTAAGCGTAACCGTAAGCGTGAGTGTGAGGTCAGGCACGGCCTGAATCGGGGCGCACGAGCCCTGTTCATCTTCTGAATCAAGAAGAGGTGGTGGCAGGGGTGTTGAGGCATCCCCGCATTTGCTTTGGGGTGTCCTTTGCAGCCGCACTGCCCGGGTTGCTCTACCCTTCCTCTCCCTCCTAACGCTAACCCTAACCCTAATTCTAATCCTAGCCGTGAGTGTGAGGTCAGGCGCAGCCTGAATCGGGGCACACGAGCCCTGCTCGTCTTCTGAATCAAGAAGAGGTGGTGGCAGGTGTGTTGAGGCGTCCCCGCGTTTGCTTTGGGGTGTCCTTTGCAGCCGCACTGCCCGGGTTGCTCTACCCTTCCTCTCCCTCCTAACCCTAACCCTAAGCCTAGCCGTGAGTGTGAGGTCAGGCACGGCCTTAATTGGTGCGAAGGAGCCCTGTTTGTGTTCTCCAGGAATAAGTGGTGGTTGTAGGGGTGTTGAGGCATCCCCGCATTTGCTTTGGGGTGTCCTTTGCAGCCACACTGCCCGGGTTGCTCTACCCTTCCTCTCCCTCCTAACCCTAACCCTAACCGTAAGCATGAGTGTGAGGTCAGGCACGGCCTGAATCGGTGCGAAGGAGCCCTGTTCATCTTTTGAATCAGGAAGAGGTGGTGGCAGGAGTGTGGAGGCATCCCCGCATTTGCTTTGGGGTGTCCTTTGCAGCCGCACTGCCCGGGTTGCTCTACCCTTCCTCTCCCTCCTAACCCTAACCCTAACCCTAACCCTAAGCGTAATCCTAAGCGTGAGTGTGAGGTCAGGCACGGCCTGAATCGGTGCGAAGGAGCCCTTTTTGTGTTCTCCAGGAAGAAGTGGTGCTTGCAGCAGTGTTGAGGCATCCCCGCATTTGCTTTGGGGTGTCCTTTGCAGCCGCACTGCCCGGGTTGCTCTACCCTTCCTCTCCCTCCTAACCCTAACCCTAACCCTAACCCTAACCCTAACACTAACCCTAAGCATGAGTGTGAGGTCAGGCACGGCCTGAATCGGGGCGCACGAGCCCTGTTCATCTTCTGAATCAAGAAGAGGTGGTGGCAGGAGTGTGGAGGCATCCCCGCATTTGCTTTGGGGTGTCCTTTGCAGCCGCACTGCCCGGGTTGCTCTACCCTTCCTCTCCCTCCTAACCCTAACCCTAACCCTAAGCGTAACCCTAAGCGTGAGTGTGAGGTCAGGAACGGCCTGAATTGGGACGGACGAGCCCTATTCATCTTCTGAAATAGGAAGTGGTGCTGGGAGGAGTGTTGAGGCGTCCCCGCATTTGCTTTTGGGTGTCCTTTGCAGCCGCACTGACCGGGTTGCTCTACCCTTCCTCTCCCTCCTAACCCTAACCCTAACCCTAACCCTAACCCTAACCCTAAGCGTGAGTGTGAGGTCAGGCACAGCCTGAATCGGGGCGCACGAGCCCTGTTCATCTTCTGAATAAAGAAGTGGTGGTGGCAGGAGTGTGGAGGCATCCCCGCATTTGCTTTGGGGTGTGCTTTGGAGCCGCACTGCCCGGGTTGCTCTACCCTTCCTCTCCCTCCTAACCCTAACCCTAACCCTAAGCATGAGTGTGAGGTCAGGCACGGCCTGAATCGGTGCGAAGGAGCCCTGTTCATCTTTTAAATCAGGAAGAGGTGGTGGCAGGAGTGTTGAGGCATCCGCGCATTTGCTTTGGGGTGTCCTTTGCAGCCGCACTGCCCGGGTTGCTCTACCCTTCCTCTCCCTCCTAACCCTAACCCTAACCCTAACCCTAACCCTAACCCTAACCCTAACCCTAACCCTAAGCATGAGTGTGAGGTCAGGCACGGCCTGAATCGGGGCCCACGAGCCCTGCTCATCTTCTGAATAAAGAAGAGGTGGTGGCAGGAGTGAGGAGGCATCCCCGCATTTGCTTTGGGGTGTCCTTTGGAGCCGCACTGCCCGGGTTGCTCTACCCTTCCTCTCCCTCCTAACCCTAACCCTAAGCCTAACCCTAAGCGTAACCCTAAGCGTGAGTGTGAGGTCAGGCACGGCCTGAATTGGGGCGGACAAGCCCTATTCATCTTCTGAAATAGGAAGTGGTGCTGGGAGGAGTGTTGAGGCATCCCCGCATTTGCTTTGTGGTGTCCTTTGCAGCCGCACTGACCGGGTTGCTCTACCCTTCCTCTCCCTCCTAACCCTAACCCTAACCCTAACCCTAACCCTAAGCGTAACCCTAAGCGTGAGTGTGAGGTCAGGCACAGCCTGAATCGGGGCGCACGAGCCCTGTTCATCTTCTGAATCAAGAAGAGGTGGTGGCAGGAGTGTGGAGGCATCCCCGCATTTGCTTTGGGGTGTGCTTTGGAGCCGCACTGCCCGGGTTGCTCTACCCTTCCTCTCCCTCCTAACCCTAACCCTAACCCTAAGCGTAACCCTAACCGTGAGTGTGAGGTCAGGCAGGGCCTGAATCGGGGCGCACGAGCCCTGTTCATCTTCTGAATCAAGAAGAGGTGGTGGCAGGGGTGTTGAGGCATCCCCGCATTTGCTTTGGGGTGTCCTTTGCAGCCGCACTGCCCGGGTTACTTTACGTTTCCTCTCCCTCCTAACCCTAACCCTAACCCTAAGCCTAACCCTAAGCGTGAGTGTGAGGTCAGGCACGGCCTGAATCGGGGCGCACGAGCCCTGTTCATCTTCTGAATCAAGAAGAGGTGGTGGCAGGAGTGTTGAGGCATCCCCGCATTTGCTTTGGGGTGTCCTTTGCAGCCGCACTGCCCGGGTTGCTCTACCCTTCCTCTCCCTCCTAACCCTAACCCTAACCCTAGGCGTGAGTGTGAGGTCAGGCACGGCCTTAATTGGTGCGAAGGAGCCCTGTTTGTGTTCTCCAGGAAGAAGAGGTGGTTGCAGGGGTGTTGAGGCATCCCCGCATTTGCTTTGGGGTGTCCTCTGCAGCCGCACTGCCCGGGTTACTTTACGCTTCCTCTCCCTCCTAACCCTAACCCTAACCCTAAGCGTAACCCTAAGTGTGAGTGTGAGGTCAGGCACGGCCTGAATCGGGGCGCACGAGCCCTGCTCATCTTCTGAATCAAGAAGAGGTGTTGGCAGGGGTGTTGAGGCATCCCCGCATTTGCTTTGGGGTGTCCTTTGCAGCCGCACTGCCCGGGTTGCTCTGCCCTTCCTCTCCCTCCTAACCCTAACCCTAAGCCTAACCCTAAGCGTAACCCTAAGCGTGAGTGTGAGGTCAGGCACGGCCTGAATCAGTGCGAAGGAGCCCTGTTTGTGTTCTCCAGGAAGAATAGGTGGTTGCAGGGGTGTTGAGGCATCCCCGCATTTGCTTTGGGGTGTCCTTTGCAGCCGCACTGCCCGGGTTGCTCTACCCTTCCTCTCCCTCCTAACCCTAACCCTAACCCTAACCTTAACTCTAGCCGTGAGTGTGAGGTCAGGCACGGCCTGAATCGCTGCGAAGGAGCCCTTTTTGTGTTCTCCAGGAAGAAGTGGTGGTTGCAGGGGTGTTGAGGCATCCCCGCATTTGCTTTGGGGTGTCCTTTGCAGCCACACTGCCCGGGTTGCTCTACCCTTCCTCTCCCTCCTAACCCTAACCCTAACCCTAAGCGTAACCCTAAGCGTGAGTGTGAGGTCAGGCACGGCCTGAATTGGGACGGACGAGCCCTATTCATCTTCTGAAATAGGAAGTGGTGCTGGGAGGAGTGTTGAGGCATCCCCACATTTGCTTTGGGGTGTCCTTTGCAGCTGCATTGCCTGGGTTGCTCTACCCTTCCTCTCCCTCCTAACCTAACCCTAACCCTAACCCTAAGCCTAACCCTAACCCAAAGCGTGAGTGTGAGGTCGGTCACAGCCTGAATCGGTGCGAAGGAGCCCTGTTCATCTTCTGCAGAAAGAAGTGGTGCTGGGAGGAGTGTGGAGGCATCCCCGCATTTGCTTTGGGGTGTCCTTTGCAGCCGCACTGCCCGGGTTGCTCTACCCTTCCTCTCCCTCCTAACCCTAACCCTAACCCTAACCCTAACCCGCAGCCTGACACTGATCTCAGGTACGGCCCAAACCAGAGCACACGAGCCCTGTTTGTCTTGTGAATTAGGAAGTGGTGGTGGCAGGGGTGTTGAGGTAGCCCCATATTTCCTTTGGGGTGTCCTTTGCAGCCGCTCTGCCCGGGTTACTCTACCCTTCCTCTCCCTCCTAACCCTAACCCTAACCGTAAGCGTGAGTGTGAGGTCAGGCGCGGCCTGAATTGGGGCACACGAGCCCTGTTCATCTTCTGAATCAAGAAGAGGTGGTGGCAGGAGTGTTGAGGCATCCCCGCATTTGCTTTGGGGTGTCCTTTGCAGCCGCACTGCCCGGGTTGCTCTACCCTTCCTCTCCCTCCTAACCCTAACCCTAACCCTAACACTAACCCTAATTCTAAACCTAGCCGTGAGTGTGAGGTCGGTCACGGCCTGAATCGGTTCGAAGGAGCCCTGTTCCTCTTCTCCAGGAGGAAGCGGTGCTTGCAGGGGTGTTGAGGCATCCCCGCATTTGCTTTGGGGTGTCCTTTGCAGCCGCACTGCCCGGGTTGCTCTACCCTTCCTCTCCCTCCTAACCCTAACCCTAACCCTAGCCGTGAGTGTGAGGTCAGGCACGGCCTTAATTGGTGCGAAGGAGCCCTGTTTGTGTTCTCCAGGAAGAAGAGGTGTTGGCAGGGGTGTTGAGGCATGCCTGCATTTGCTTTGGGGTGTCCTTTGCAGCCGCACTGCCCGGGTTACTTTACTCTTCCTCTCCCTCCTAACCCTAACCCTAACCCTAAGCGTAACCCTAAGCGTGAGTGTGAGGTCAGGCACGGCCTGAATCGGGGCGCACGAGCCCTGTTCATCTTCTGAATAAAGAAGAGGTGGTGGCAGGAGTGTGGAGGCATCCCCGCATTTGCTTTGGGGTGTCCTTTGCAGCCGCACTGCCCGGGTTGCTCTACCCTTCCTCTCCCTCCTAGTCCTAACCCTAACCCTAAGCATGAGTGTGAGGTCAGGCACGGCCTGAATCGGTGCGAAGGAGCCCTGTTCATCTTTTAAATCAGGAAGAGGTGGTGGCAGGAGTGTTGAGGCATCCCCGCATTTGCTTTGGGGTGTCCTTTGCAGCCGCACTGCCCGGGTTGCTCTACCTTTCATCTCCCTCCTAACCCTAACCCTAACCCTAACCCTAACCCTAACCCTAACCCTAACCCTAACCCTAACCCTAAGCATGAGTGTGAGGTCAGGCACAGCCTGAATCGGGGCGCATGAGCCCTGCTCATCTTCTGAATAAAGAAGAGGTGGTGGCAGGAGTGTGGAGGCATCCCCGCATTTGCTTTGGGGTGTGCTTTGGAGCCGCACTGCCCGGGTTGCTCTACCCTTCCTCTCCCTCCTAACCCTAACCCTAACCCTAGCCGTGAGTGTGAGGTCAGGCACGGCCTTAATTGGTGCGAAGGAGCCCTGTTTGTGTTCTCCAGGAAGAAGAGGTGGTTGCTGGGGTGTTGAGGCATCCCCGCATTTGCTTTGGGGTGTCCTCTGCAGCCGCACTGCCCGGGTTACTTTACGCTTCCTCTCCCTCGTAAGCCTAACCCTAATCCTAACCCTAACCGTAAGCGTGAGTGTGAGGTCAGGCTCGGCCTGAATCGGGGCGCACGAGCCCTGTTCATCTTCTGAATCAAGAAGAGGTGTTGGCAGGGGTGTTGAGGCATCCCTGCATTTGCTTTGGGGTGTCCTTTGCAGCCGCACTGCCCGGGTTACTTTACTCTTTCTCTCCCTCCTAACCCTAACCCTAACCCTAAGCGTAACCCTAAGCGTGAGTGTGAGGTCAGGCACGGCCTGAATCGGGGCGCACGAGCCCTGCTCATCTTCTGAATCAAGAATAGTTGGTGGCAGGAGTGTTGAGGCATCCCCGCATTTTCTTTGGGGTGTCCTTTGCAGCCGCACTGCCCGGGTTGCTCTACCCTTCCTCTCCCTCCTAACCCTAACCCTAACCCTAATTCTAAACCTAGCCGTGAGTGTGAGGTCAGGCGCAGCCTGAATCGGGGCGCACGAGCCCTGTTCATCTTCTGAATCAAGAAGAGGTGGTGGCAGGAGTGTTGAGGCATCCCCGCATTTGCTTTGGGGTGTCCTTTGCAGCCGCACTGCCCGGGTTGCTCTACCCTTCCTCTCCCTCCTAAGCCTAACCCTAACCCTAGCCGTGAGTGTGAGGTCAGGCACGGCCTTAATTGGTGCGAAGGAGCCCTGTTTGTGTTCTCCAGGAAGAAGAGGTGGTTGCAGGGGTGTTGAGGCATCCCCGCATTTGCTTTGGGGTGTCCTTTGCAGCCGCACTGCCCGGGTTACTTTACGCTTCCTCTCCCTCCTAACCCTAACTCTAACCCTAAGCGTAACCCTAAGCGTGAGTGTGAGGTCAGGCACGGCCTGAATCGGGGCGCACGAGCCCTGTTCATCTTCTGAATCAAGAAGAGGTGGTGGCAGGGGTGTTGAGGCATCCCCGCCTTTGCTTTGGGGTGTTCTTTGCAGCCGCACTGCCCGGGTTGCTCTACCCTTCCTCCACCACCTAACCCTAACCCTAACCCTAAGCGTGAGTGTGAGGTCAGGCAGGGCCTGAATCGGTGCGAAGGAGCCCTGTTTGTGTTCTCCAGGAAGAAGTGTTGCTGGCAGGAGTGTTGAGGCATCCCCGCATTTGCTTTGGGGTGTCCTTTGGAGCCGCACTGCCCGGGTTGCTCTACCCTTCCTCTCCCTCCTAAGCCTAACCCTAACCCTAACCCTAACCCTAACCCTAAGCATGAGTGTGAGGTCAGGCACAGCCTGAATCGGGGCGCACGAGCCCTGCTCATCTTCTGAATAAAGAAGAGGTGGTGGCAGGAGTGTGGAGGCATCCCCGCATTTGCTTTGGGGTGTGCTTTGGAGCCGCACTGCCCGGGTTGCTCTACCCTTCCTCTCCCTCCTAAGCCTAACCCTAACCGTAGCCGTGAGTGTGAGGTCAGGCACGGCCTTAATTGGTGCGAAGGAGCCCTGTTTGTGTTCTCCAGGAAGAAGAGGTGGTTGCTGGGGTGTTGAGGCATCCCCGCATTTGCTTTGGGGTGTCCTCTGCAGCCGCACTGCCCGGGTTACTTTACGCTTCCTCTCCCTCGTAAGCCTAACCCTAATCCTAACCCTAACCGTAAGCGTGAGTGTGAGGTCAGGCACGGCCTGAATCGGGGCGCACGAGCCCTGTTCATCTTCTGAATCAAGAAGAGGTGTTGGCAGGGGTGTTGAGGCATCCCTGCATTTGCTTTGGGGTGTCCTTTGCAGCCGCACTGCCCGGGTTACTTTACTCTTTCTCTCCCTCCTAACCCTAACCCTAACCCTAAGCGTAACCCTAAGCGTGAGTGTGAGGTCAGGCACGGCCTGAATCGGGGCGCACGAGCCCTGCTCATCTTCTGAATCAAAAATAGTTGGTGGCAGGAGTGTTGAGGCATCCCCGCATTTTCTTTGGGGTGTCCTTTGCAGCCGCACTGCCCGGGTTGCTCTACCCTTCCTCTCCCTCCTAACCCTAACCCTAACCCTAATTCTAAACCTAGCCGTGAGTGTGAGGTCAGGCGCAGCCTGAATCGGGGCGCACGAGCCCTGTTCATCTTCTGAATCAAGAAGAGGTGGTGGCAGGAGTGTTGAGGCATCCGCGCATTTGCTTTGGGGTGTGCTTTGGAGCCGCACTGCCCGGGTTGCTCTACCCTTCCTCTCCCTCCTAAGCCTAACCCTAACCCTAGCCGTGAGTGTGAGGTCAGGCACGGCCTTAATTGGTGCGAAGGAGCCCTGTTTGTGTTCTCCAGGAAGAAGAGGTGGTTGCAGGGGTGTTGAGGCATCCCCGCATTTGCTTTGGGGTGTCCTTTGCAGCCGCACTGCCCGGGTTACTTTACGCTTCCTCTCCCTCCTAACCCTAACCCTAACCCTAAGCGTAATCCTAAGCGTGAGTGTGAGGTCAGGCACGGCCTGAATCGGGGCGCACGAGCCCTGTTCATCTTCTGAATCAAGAAGAGGTGGTGGCAGGGGTGTTGAGGCATCCCCGCATTTGCTTTGGGGTGTCCTTTGCAGCCGCACTGCCCGGGTTGCTCTACCCTTCCTCCACCACCTAACCCTAACCCTAACCCTAAGCGTGAGTGTGAGGTCAGGCACGGCCTTAATTGGTGCGAAGGAGCCCTGTTTGTGTTCTCCAGGAAGAAGTGTTGCTGGCAGGAGTGTTGAGGCATCCCCGCATTTGCTTTGGGGTGTGCTTTGGAGCCGCACTGCCCGGGTTGCTCTACCCTTCCTCTCCCTCCTAACCCTAACCCTAACCCTAACCCTAACCCTAACCCTAAGCATGAGTGTGAGGTCAGGCACAGCCTGAATCGGGGCGCACGAGCCCTGCTCATCTTCTGAATAAAGAAGAGGTGGTGGCAGGAGTGTGGAGGCATCCCCGCATTTGCTTTGGGGTGTGCTTTGGAGCCGCACTGCCTGGGTTGCTCTACCCTTCCTCTCCCTCCTAATCCTAACCCTAACCCTAAGCATGAGTGTGAGGTGAGGCACGGCCTGAATCGGTGCGAAGGAGCCCTGTTCATCTTTTAAATCAGGAAGAGGTGGTGGCAGGAGTGTGGAGGCATCCCCGCATTTGCTTTGGGGTGTGCTTTGCAGCCGCACTGCCCGGGTTGCTCTACCCTTCCTCTCCCTCCTAACCCTAACCCTAACCCTAACCCTAAGCATGAGTGTGAGGTCAGGCACAGCCTGAATCGGGGCGCATGAGCCCTGTTCATCTTTTAAATCAGGAAGAGGTGGTGGCAGGAATGTGGAGGCATCCCCGCATTTGTTTTGGGGTGTGCTTTGCAGCCGCACTGCCCGGGTTGATCTACCCTTCCTCTCCCTCCTAACCTAACCCTATCCCTAACCCTAAGCCTAACCCTAACCCAAAGCGTGCGTGTGAGGTCGGTCACGGCCTGAATCGGTGCGAAGGAGCCCTGTTCATCTTCTGCAGAAAGAAGTGGTGCTGGGAGGAGTGTGGAGGCATCCCCGCATTTGCTTTGGGGTGTCCTTTGCAGCCGCACTGCCCGGGTTGCTCTACCCTTCCTCTCCCTCCTAACCCTAACCCTAACCCTAACCCTAACCCGCAGCCTGACACTGATCTCAGGTACGGCCCAAACCAGAGCACACGAGCCCTGTTTGTCTTGTGAATTAGGAAGTGGTGGTGGCAGGGGTGTTGAGGTAGCCCCATATTTCCTTTGGCGTGTCCTTTGCAGCCGCTCTGCCCGGGTTGCTCTACCCTTCCTCTCCCTCCTAACCCTAACCCTAACCGTAAGCGTGAGTGTGAGGTCAGGCGCGGCCTGAATCGGGGCGCACGAGCCCTGTTCATCTTCTGAATCAAGAAGAGGTGGTGGCAGGGGTGTTGAGGCATCCCCGCATTTGCTTTGGGGTGTCCTTTGCAGCCGCACTGCCCGGGTTGCTCTACCCTTCCTCTCCCTCCTAACCCTAACCCTAACACTAACCCTAACCCTAATTCTAAACCTAGCCGTGAGTGTGAGGTCAGGCACGGCCTGAACCGGTTCGAAGGAGCCCTGTTCCTATTCTCCAGGAGGAAGCGGTGCTTGCAGGGGTGTTGAGGCATCCCCGCATTTGCTTTGTGGTGTCCTTTGCAGCCGCACTGCCCGGGTTGCTCTACCCTTCCTCTCCCTCCTAAGCCTAACCCTAACCCTAGCCGTGAGTGTGAGGTCAGGCACGGCCTTACTTGGTGCGAAGGAGCCCTGTTTGTGTTCTCCAGGAAGAAGAGGTGTTGGCAGGGGTGTTGAGGCATGCCTGCATTTGCTTTGGGGTGTCCTTTGCAGCCGCACTGCCCGGGTTACTATACTCTTCCTCTCCCTCCTAACCCTAACCCTAACCCTAAGCGTAACCCTAAGCGTGAGTGTGAGGTCAGGTACGGCCTGAATCGGGGCGCACGAGCCCTGTTCATCTTCTGAATCAAGAAGAGGTGGTGGCAGGAGTGTTGAGGCATCCCCGCATTTGCTTTGGGGTGTCCTTTGCAGCCGCACTGCCCGGGTTGCTCTACCCTTCCTCTCCCTCCTAACCCTAACCCTAACCCTAAGCATGAGTGTGAGGTCAGGCACGGCCTTAATTGGTGCGAAGGAGCCCTGTTTGTGTTCTCCAGGAAGAAGTGTTGCTGGCAGGAGTGTTGAGGCATCCGCGCATTTGCTTTGGGGTGTCCTTTGCAGCCGCACTGCCCGGGTTGCTCTACCCTTCCTCTCCCTCCTAACCCTAACCCTAACCCTAACCCTAACCCTAAGCATGAGTGTGAGGTCAGGCACAGCCTGAATCGGGGCGCACGAGCCCTGCTCATCTTCTGAATAAAGAAGAGGTGGTGGCAGGAGTGTGGAGGCATCCCCGCATTTGCTTTGGGGTGTGCTTTGGAGCCGCACTGACCGGGTTGCTCTACCCTTCCTCTCCCTCCTAACCCTAAGCGTAACCCTAAGCATGAGTGTGAGGTCAGGCACGGCCTGAATCGGTGCGAAGGAGCCCTGCTCATCTTTTAAATCAGGAAGAGGTGGTGGCAGGAGTGTTGAGGCATCCCCGCATTTGCTTTGGGGTGTCCTTTGCAGCCGCACTGCCCGGGTTGCTCTACCTTTCATCTCCCTCCTAACCCTAACCCTAACCCTAACCCTAACCCTAACCCTAAGCATGAGTGTGAGGTCAGGCACAGCCTGAATCGGGGCGCACGAGCCCTGCTCATCTTCTGAATAAAGAAAAGGTGGTGGCAGGAGTGTGGAGGCATCCCCGCATTTGCTTTGGGGTGTGCTTTGGAGCCGCACTGCCCGGGTTGCTCTACCCTTCCTCTCCCTCCTAAGCCTAACCCTAACCCTAAGCGTGAGTGTGAGGTCAGGCACGGCCTGAATCGGTGCGAAGGAGCCCTGTTCATCTTTTAAATCAGGAAGAGGTGGTGGCAGGAGTGTGGAGGCATCCCCGCATTTGCTTTGGGGTGTCCTTTGCAGCCGCACTGCCCGGGTTACTTTACGCTTCCTCTCCCTCCTAACCCTAACCCTAACCCTAAGCGTAACCCTAAGCGTGAGTGTGTGGTCAGGCACAGCCTGAATCGGGGCGCACGAGCCCTGTTCATCTTCTGAATCAAGAAGAGGTGGTGGCAGGAGTGTGGAGGCATCCCCGCATTTGCTTTGGGGTGTCCTTTGCAGCCGCACTGCCCGGGTTGCTCTACCCTTCCTCTCCCTCCTAAGCCTAAGCCTAACCCTAGCCGTGAGTGTGAGGTCAGGCACGGCCTTAATTGGTGTGAAGGAGCCCTGTTTGTGTTCTCCAGGAAGAAGAGGTAGTTGCAGGGGTGTTGAGGCATCCCCGCATTTGCTTTGGGGTGTCCTTTGCAGCCGCACTGCCCGGGTTACTTTACGCTTCCTCTCCCTCCTAACCCTAACCCTAACCATAAGCGTAATCCTAAGCGTGAGTGTGAGGTCGGTCACGGCCTGAATCGGTGCGAAGGTGCCCTGTTCCTCTTCTCCAGGAAGAAGTGGTGGTATCAGGGGTGTTGAGGCATCCCCGCATTTGCTTTGGGGTGTCCTTTGCAGCCGCACTGCCCGGGTTGCTCTACCTTTCATCTCCCTCCTAACACTAACCCTAACCCTAATCCTAAACCTAACCCTAACCCTAACCCTAAGCATGAGTGTGAGGTCAGGCACAGCCTGAATGGGGGCGCACGAGCGCTGCTCATTTTCTGAATGAAGAAGTGGTGGTGGCAGGAGTGCGGAGGCATCCTCGCATTTGCTTTGGGGTGTCCTTTGCAGCCGCACTGCCCGGGTTGCTCTACCCTTCCTCTCCCTCCTAACCCTAACCCTAACCCTAACCCTAAGCGTGAGTGTGAGGTCAGGCACAGCCTGAATCGGGGCACACGAGCCCTGTTCATCTTCTGAATCAAGAAGAGGTGTTGGCAGGGGTGTTGAGGCATCCCCGCATTTGCTTTGGGGTGTCCTTTGCAGCCGCACTGCCCGGGTTGCTCTACCCTTCCTCTCCCTCCTAACCCTAACCCTAACACTAAGCGTAACCCTAAGCGTGAGTGTGAGGTCAGGCACGGCCTGAATTGGGGCGGAGAAGCCCTATTCATCTTCTGAAATAGGAAGTGGTGGTGGCAGGGGTGTTGAGGCAGCCCCATATTTCCTTTGGGGTGTCTTTGCAGCCGCACTGCCCGGGTTGCTCTACCCTTCCTCTCCCTCCTAACCCTAACCCTAACCCTAGCCGTGAGTGTGAGGTCAGGCACGGCCTTACTTGGTGCGAAGGAGCCCTGTTTGTGTTCTCCAGGAAGAAGTGTTGCTGGCAGGAGTGTTGAGGCATCCCCGCATTTGCTTTGGGGTGTCCTTTGCAGCCGCACTGCCCGGGTTGCTCTACCTTTCATCTCCCTCCTAACCCTAACCCTAACCCTAACCCTAACCCTAACCCTAACCCTAACCCTAACCCTAACCCTAGGCATGAGTGTGAGGTCAGGCACAGCCTGAATCGGGGCACACGAGCCCTGCTCATCTTCTGAATAAAGAAGAGGTGGTGGCAGGAGTGTTGAGGCATCCCCGCATTTGCTTTGGGGTGTCCTTTGCAGCCGCACTGCCCGGGTTGCTCTACCTTTCATCTCCCTCCTAACCCTAACCCTTACCCTAACCCTAACCCTAACCCTAAGCGTGAGTGTGAGGTCAGTCACGGCCTGAATCGGGGCGCACGAGCCCTGTTCATCTTCTGAATCAAGAAGAGGTGGTGGCAGGAGTGTTGAGGCGTTCCCGCATTTGCTTTGGGGTGTCCTTTGCAGCCGCACTGCCCGGGTTGCTCTACCCTTCCTCTCCCTCCTAACCCTAACCCTCACCCTAAGCATGAGTGTGAGGTCAGGCACGGCCTGAATCGGTGCGAAGGAGCCCTGTTCATCTTTTGAATCAGGAAGAGGTGGTGGCAGGAGTGTGGAGGCATCCCCGCATTTGCTTTGGGGTGTGCTTTGCAGCCGCACTGCCCGGGTTGCTCTACCCTTCCTCTCCCTCCTAAGCCTAACCCTAACCCTAGCCGTGAGTGTGAGGTCAGGCACGGCCTTAATTGGTGCGAAGGAGCCCTGTTTGTGTTCTCCAGGAAGAAGAGGTGGTTGCAGGGGTGTTGAGGCATCCCCGCATTTGCTTTGGGGTGTCCTTTGCAGCCGCACTGCCCGGGTTGCTCTACCCTTCCTCTCCCTCCTAACCCTAACCCTAACCCTAAGCGTAACCCTAACCGTAAGCGTGAGTGTGAGGTCAGGCACAGCCTGAATCGGGGCGCACGAGCCCTGCTCATCTTCTGAATCAAGAAGAGGTGGTTGCAGGGGTGTTGAGGCATCCCCGCATTTGCTTTGTGGTGTCCTTTGCAGCCGCACTGCCCGGGTTGCTCTACCCTTCCTCTCCCTCCTAACCCTAACCCTAACCCTAAGCGTAACCCTAAGCGTGAGTGTGAGGTCAGGCACGGCCTGAATTGGGGCGGAGAAGCCCTATTCATCTTCTGAAATAGGAAGTGGTGGTGGCAGGGGTGTTGAGGCAGCCCCATATTTCCTTTGGGGTGTCCTTTGCAGCCGCACTGCCCGGGTTGCTCTACCCTTCCTCTCCCTCCTAACCCTAACCCTAACCCTAGCCGTGAGTGTGAGGTCAGGCACGGCCTTAATTGGTGCGAAGGAGCCCTGTTTGTGTTCTCCAGGAAAAGTGGTGCTGGCAGGAGTGTTGAGGCATCCCCGCATTTGCTTTGGGGTGTCCTTTGCAGCCGCACTGCCCGGGTTGCTCTACCTTTCATCTCCCTCCTAACCCTAACCCTTACCCTAACCCTAACCCTAAGCATGAGTGTGAGGTAAGGCACAGCCTGAATCGGGGCGCACGAGCCCTGCTCATCTTCTGAATAAAGAAGAGGTGGTGGCAGGAGTGTTGAGGCATCCCCGCATTTGCTTTGGGGTGTCCTTTGCAGCCGCACTGCCCGGGTTGCTCTACCCTTCCTCTCCCTCCTAATCCTAACCCTAACCCTAAGCATGAGTGTGAGGTCAGGCACGGCCTGAATCGGTGCGAAGGAGCCCTGTTCATCTTTTAAATCAGGGGGAGGTGGTGCCAGGAGTGTTGAGGCATCCCCGCATTTGCTTTGGAGTGTGCTTTGCAGCCGCACTGCCCGGGTTGCTCTACCTTTCATCTCCCTCCTAACCCTAACCCTAACCCTAACCCTAACCCTAACCCTAAGCATGAGTGTGAGGTCAGGCACAGCCTGAATCGGGGCGCACGAGCCCTGCTCATCTTCTGAATCAAGAAGAGGTGGTTGCAGGGGTGTTGAGGCGTCCCCGCATTTGCTTTGGGGTGTCCTTTGCAGCCGCACTGCCCGGGTTGCTCTACCCTTCCTCTCCCTCCTAAGCCTAACCCTAACCCTAACCCTAACCGTAAGCGTGAGTGTGAGGTCAGGCGCGGCGTGAATCGGGGCGCACGAGCCCTGTTCATCTTCTGAATCAAGAAGAGGTGGTGGCAGGAGTGTTGAGGCATCCCCGCATTTGCTTTGGGGTGTCCTTTGCAGCCGCACTGCCCGGGTTGCTCTACCCTTCCTCTCCCTCCTAACCCTAACCCTAACCCTAACCCTAAGCGTGAGTGTGAGGTCAGGCACAGCCTGAATCGGGGCACACGAGCCCTGTTCATCTTCTGAATCAAGAAGAGGTGTTGGCAGGGGTGTTGAGGCATCCCCGCATTTGCTTTGGGGTGTCCTTTGCAGCCGCACTGCCCGGGTTGCTCTACCCTTCCTCTCCCTCCTAACCCTAACCCTAACCCTAACCCTAACCCTAACCCTAAGCGTGAGTGTGAGGTCAGGCACGGCCTGAATTGGGGCGGAGAAGCCCTATTCATCTTCTGAAATAGGAAGTGGTGGTGGCAGGGGTGTTGAGGCAGCCCCGCATTTGCTTTGGGGTGTCCTTTGCAGCCGCACTGCCCGGGTTGCTCTACCCTTCCTCTCCCTCCTAACCCTAACCCTAACCCTAAGCGTGAGTGTGAGGTCAGGCACGGCCTTACTTGGTGCGAAGGAGCCCTGTTTGTGTTCTCCAGGAAGAAGTGGTGCTGGGAGGAGTGTTGAGGCATCCCCGCATTTGCTTTGGGGTGTCCTTTGCAGCCGCACTGCCCGGGTTGCTCTACCCTTCCTCTCCCTCCTAACCCTAACCCTAACCCTAACCCTAACCCGCAGCCTGACACTGATCTCAGGTACGGCCCAAACCAGAGCACACGAGCCCTGTTTGTCTTGTGAATTAGGAAGTGGTGGTGGCAGGGGTGTTGAGGTAGCCCCATATTTCCTTTGGCGTGTCCTTTGCAGCCGCTCTGCCCGGGTTGCTCTACCCTTCCTCTCCCTCCTAACCCTAACCCTAACCCTAAGCGTGAGTGTGAGGTCAGGCGCGGCCTGAATCGGGGCGCACGAGCCCTGTTCATCTTCTGAATCAAGAAGAGGTGGTGGCAGGGGTGTTGAGGCATCCCCGCATTTGCTTTGGGGTGTCCTTTGCAGCCGCACTGCCCGGGTTGCTCTACCCTTCCTCTCCCTCCTAACCCTAACCCTAACACTAACCCTAACCCTAATTCTAAACCTAGCCGTGAGTGTGAGGTCAGGCACGGCCTGAATCGGTTCGAAGGAGCCCTGTTCCTGTTCTCCAGGAGGAAGCGGTGCTTGCAGGGGTGTTGAGGCATCCCCGCATTTGCTTTGTGGTGTCCTTTGCAGCCGCACTGCCCGGGTTGCTCTACCCTTCCTCTCCCTCCTAAGCCTAACCCTAACCCTAGCCGTGAGTGTGAGGTCAGGCACGGCCTTACTTGGTGCGAAGGAGCCCTGTTTGTGTTCTCCAGGAAGAAGAGGTGTTGGCAGGGGTGTTGAGGCATGCCTGCATTTGCTTTGGGGTGTCCTTTGCAGCCGCACTGCCCGGGTTGCTCTACCCTTCCTCTCCCTCCTAACCCTAACCCTAACCCTAACCCTAAGCGTGAGTGTGAGGTCAGGCACGGCCTGAATCGGGGCACACGAGCCCTGTTCATCTTCTGAATCAAGAAGAGGTGGTTGCAGGAGTGTGGAGGCATCCCCGCATTTGCTTTGGGGTGTCCTTTGCAGCCGCACTGCCCGGGTTGCTCTACCCTTCCTCTCCCTCCTAACCCTAACCCTCACCCTAAGCATGAGTGTGAGGTCAGGCACGGCCTGAATCGGTGCGAAGGAGCCCTGTTCATCTTTTGAATCAGGAAGAGGTGGTGGCAGGAGTGTGGAGGCATCCCCGCATTTGCTTTGGGGTGTGCTTTGCAGCCGCACTGCCCGGGTTGCTCTACCCTTCCTCTCCCTCCTAAGCCTAACCCTAACCCTAGCCGTGAGTGTGAGGTCAGGCACGGCCTTAATTGGTGCGAAGGAGCCCTGTTTGTGTTCTCCAGGAAGAAGTGGTGCTGGCAGGGGTGTTGAGGCATCCCCGCATTTGCTTTGGGGTGTCCTTTGCAGCCGCACTGCCCGGGTTGCTCTACCCTTCCTCTCCCTCCTAACCCTAACCCTAACCCTAACCTTAACTCTAGCCGTGAGTGTGAGGTCAGGCACGGCCTGAATCGGTGCGAAGGAGCCCTTTTTGTGTTCTCCAGGAAGAAGTGGTGGTTGCAGGGGTGTTGAGGCATCCCTGCATTTGCTTTGGGGTGTCCTTTGCAGCCACACTGCCCGGGTTGCTCTACCCTTCCTCTCCCTCCTAACCCTAACCCTAACCCTAACCCTAACCCTAACCCTAACCCTAACCCTAACCCTAAGCGTGAGTGTGAGGTCAGGCGCGGCCTGAATCGGGGCGCACGAGCCCTGTTCATCTTCTGAATCAAGAAGAGGTGGTGGCAGGAGTGTGGAGGCATCCCCGCATTTGCTTTGGGGTGTCCTTTGCAGCCGCACTGCCCGGGTTGCTCTACCCTTCCTCTCCCTCCTAACCCTAACCCTAACCCTAAGCGTAACCCTAAGCCTGAGTGTGAGGTCAGGCACGGCCTGAATTGGGACGGACGAGCCCTATTCATCTTCTGGAATAGGAAGTGGTGCTGGGAGGAGTGTTGAGGCATCCCCGCATTTGCTTTGGGGTGTCCTTTACAGCTGCATTGCCTGGGTTGCTCTACCCTTCCTCTCCCTCCTAACCCTAACCCTAACCGTAAGCGTGAGTGTGAGGTCAGGCGCGGCCTGAATCGGGGCGCACGAGCCCTGTTCATCTTCTGAATCAAGAAGAGGTGGTGGCAGGGGTGTTGAGGCATCCCCGCATTTGCTTTGGGGTGTCCTTTGCAGCCGCACTGCCCGGGTTGCTCTACCCTTCCTCTCCCTACTAACCCTAACCCTAACACTAACCCTAACCCTAATTCTAAACCTAGCCGTGAGTGTGAGGTCAGGCACGGCCTGAATCGGTTCGAAGGAGCCCTGTTCCTGTTCTCCAGGAGGAAGCGGTGCTTGCAGGGGTGTTGAGGCGTCCCCGCATTTGCTTTGTGGTGTCCTTTGCAGCCGCACTGCCCGGGTTGCTCTACCCTTCCTCTCCCTCCTAAGCCTAACCCTAACTCTAGCCGTGAGTGTGAGGTCAGGCACGGCCTTAATTGGTGTGAAGGAGCCCTGTTTGTGTTCTCCAGGAAGAAGAGGTGTTGGCAGGGGTGTTGAGGCATGCCTGCATTTGCTTTGGGGTGTCCTTTGCAGCCGCACTGCCCGGGTTACTATACTCTTCCTCTCCCTCCTAACCCTAACCCTAACCCTAAGCGTAACCCTAAGCGTGAGTGTGAGGTCAGGCACGGCCTGAATCGGGGCGCACGAGCCCTGTTCATCTTCTGAATCAAGAAGAGGTGGTGGCAGGAGTGTTGAGGCATCCCCGCATTTGCTTTGGGGTGTCCTTTGCAGCCGCACTGCCCGGGTTGCTCTACCCTTCCTCTCCCTCCTAACCCTAACCCTAACCCTAAGCATGAGTGTGAGGTCAGGCACGGCCTTAATTGGTGCGAAGGAGCCCTGTTTGTGTTCTCCAGGAAGAAGTGTTGCTGGCAGGAGTGTTGAGGCATCCCCGCATTTGCTTTGGGGTGTCCTTTGCAGCCGCACTGCCCGGGTTGCTCTACCCTTCCTCTCCCTCCTAACCCTAACCCTAACCCTAACCCTAACCCTAAGCATGAGTGTGAGGTCAGGCACAGCCTGAATCGGGGCGCACGAGCCCTGCTCATCTTCTGAATAAAGAAGAGGTGGTGGCAGGAGTGTGGAGGCATCCCCGCATTTGCTTTGGGGTGTGCTTTGGAGCCGCACTGCCCGGGTTGCTCTACCCTTCCTCTCCCTCCTAACCCTAAGCGTAACCCTAAGCATGAGTGTGAGGTCAGGCACGGCCTGAATCGGTGCGAAGGAGCCCTGTTCATCTTTTAAATCAGGAAGAGGTGGTGGCAGGAGTGTTGAGGCATCCCCGCATTTGCTTTGGGGTGTGCTTTGCAGCCGCACTGCCCGGGTTGCTCTACCTTTCATCTCCCTCCTAACCCTAACCCTAACCCTAACCCTAACCCTAAGCATGAGTGTGAGGTCAGGCACAGCCTGAATCGGGGCGCACGAGCCCTGCTCATCTTCTGAATAAAGAAGAGGTGGTGGCAGGAGTGTGGAGGCATCCCCGCATTTGCTTTGGGGTGTGCTTTGGAGCCGCACTGCCCGGGTTGCTCTACCCTTCCTCTCCCTCCTAATCCTAACCCTAACCCTAAGCGTGAGTGTGAGGTCAGGCACGGCCTGAATCGGTGCGAAGGAGCCCTGTTCATCTTTTAAATCAGGAAGAGGTGGTGGCAGGAGTGTTGAGGCATCCCCGCATTTGCTTTGGGGTGTCCTTTGCAGCCGCACTGCCCGGGTTACTTTACGCTACCTCTCCCTCCTAACCCTAACCCTAACCCTAAGCGTAACCCTAAGCGTGAGTGTGTGGTCAGGCACAGCCTGAATCGGGGCGCACGAGCCCTGCTCATCTTCTGAATCAAGAAGTGGTGCTGGCAGGAGTGTGGAGGCATCCCCGCATTTGCTTTGGGGTGTCCTTTGCAGCCGCACTGCCCGGGTTGCTCTACCCTTCCTCTCCCTCCTAAGCCTAACCCTAACCCTAGCCGTGAGTGTGAGGTCAGGCACGGCCTTAATTGGTGCGAAGGAGCCCTGTATGTGTTCTCCAGGAAGAAGTGGTGGTATCAGGGGTGTTGAGGCATCCCCGCATTTGCTTTGGGGTGTCCTTTGCAGCCGCACTGCCCGGGTTGCTCAACCCTTCCTCTCCCTCCTAACCCTAACCCTAACCCTAACCCTAACCATAAGCGTAATCCTAAGCGTGAGTGTGAGGTCGGTCACGGCCTGAATCGGTGCGAAGGTGCCCTGTTCCTCTTCTCCAGGAAGAAGTGGTGGTATCAGGGGTGTTGAGGCATCCCCGCATTTGCTTTGGGGTGTCCTTTGCAGCCGCACTGCCCGGGTTGCTCTACCTTTCATCTCCCTCCTAACACTAACCCTAACCCTAATCCTAAACCTAACCCTAACCCTAACCCTAAGCATGAGTGTGAGGTCAGGCACAGCCTGAATGGGGGCGCACGAGCGCTGCTCATTTTCTGAATGAAGAAGTGGTGGTGGCAGGAGTGCGGAGGCATCCTCGCATTTGCTTTGGGGTGTCCTTTGCAGCCGCACTGCCCGGGTTGCTCTACCCTTCCTCTCCCTCCTAACCCTAACCCTAACCCTAACCCTAAGCGTGAGTGTGAGGTCAGGCACAGCCTGAATCGGGGCACACGAGCCCTGTTCATCTTCTGAATCAAGAAGAGGTGTTGGCAGGGGTGTTGAGGCATCCCCGCATTTGCTTTGGGGTGTCCTTTGCAGCCGCACTGCCCGGGTTGCTCTACCCTTCCTCTCCCTCCTAACCCTAACCCTCACCCTAAGCATGAGTGTGAGGTCAGGCACGGCCTGAATCGGTGCGAAGGAGCCCTGTTCATCTTTTGAATCAGGAAGAGGTGGTGGCAGGAGTGTGGAGGCATCCCCGCATTTGCTTTGGGGTGTGCTTTGCAGCCGCACTGCCCGGGTTGCTCTACCCTTCCTCTCCCTCCTAAGCCTAACCCTAACCCTAGGCGTGAGTGTGAGGTCAGGCACGGCCTTAATTGGTGCGAAGGAGCCCTGTTTGTGTTCTCCAGGAAGAAGTGGTGCTGTCAGGGGTTTTGAGGCATCCCCGCATTTGCTTTGGGGTGTCCTTTGCAGCCGCACTGCCCGGGTTGCTCTACCCTTCCTCTCCCTCCTAACCTTAACCCTAACCCTAAGCGTAACCCTAACCCTAAGCGTGAGTGTGAGGTCAGGCACAGCCTGAATCGGGGCGCACGAGCCCTGCTCATCTTCTGAATCAAGAAGAGGTGGTTGCAGGGGTGTTGAGGCATCCCCGCATTTGCTTTGTGGTGTCCTTTGCAGCCGCACTGCCCGGGTTGCTCTACCCTTCCTCTCCCTCCTAACCCTAACCCTAACCCTAAGCGTAACCCTAAGCGTGAGTGTGAGGTCAGGCACGGCCTGAATTGGGGCGGAGAAGCCCTATTCATCTTCTGAAATAGGAAGTGGTGGTGGCAGGGGTATTGAGGCAGCCCCATATTTCCTTTGGGGTGTCCTTTGCAGCCGCACTGCCCGGGTTGCTCTACCCTTCCTCTCCCTCCTAACCCTAACCCTAAGCCTAGCCGTGAGTGAGAGGTCAGGCACGGCCTTAATTGGTGCGAAGGAGCCCTGTTTGTGTTCTCCAGGAAGAAGTGTTGCTGGCAGGAGTGTTGAGGCATCCCCGCATTTGCTTTGGGGTGTCCTTTGCAGCCGCACTGCCCGGGTTGCTCTACCTTTCATCTCCCTCCTAACCCTAACCCTAACCCTAACCCTAACCCTAACCCTAAGCATGAGTGTGAGGTCAGGCACAGCCTGAATCGGGGCGCACGAGCCCTGCTCATCTTCTGAATCAAGAAGAGGTGGTGGCAGGAGTGTTGAGGCATCCCCGCATTTGCTTTGGGGTGTGCTTTGGAGCCGCACTGCCCAGGTTGCTCTACCCTTCCTCTCCCTCCTAATCCTAACCCTAACCCTAAGCATGAGTGTGAGGTCAGGCACGGCCTGAATCGGTGCGAAGGAGCCCTGTTCATCTTTTAAATCAGGAAGAGGTGGTGGCAGGAGTGTTGAGGCGTCCACGCATTTGCTTTGGGGTGTGCTTTGCAGCCGCACTGCCCGGGTTGCTCTACCCTTCCTCTCCCTCCTAAGCCTAACCCTAACCGTAGCCGTGAGTGTGAGGTCAGGCACGGCCTTAATTGGAGCGAAGGAGCCCTGTTTGTGTTCTAAAGGAAGAAGAGGTGGTTGCAGGGGTGTTGAGGCATCCCCGCATTTGCTTTGGGGTGTCCTTTGCAGCCGCACTGCCCGGGTTACTTTACGCTTCCTCTCCCTCCTAACCCTAACGCTAACCCTAAGCGTAATCCTAAGCGTGAGTGTGAGGTCAGGCACGGCCTGAATCGGGGCGCACGAGCCCTGTTCATCTTCTGAATCAAGAAGAGGTGGTTGCAGGGGTGTTGAGGCATCCCCGCATTTGCTTTCGGGTGTCCTTTGCAGCCGCACTGCCCGGGTTGCTCTACCCTTCCTCTCCCTCCTAACCCTAACCCTAACCCTAACCCTAACCGTAAGCGTGAGTGTGAGGTCAGGCAGGGCCTGAATCGGGGCGCACGAGCCCTGTTCATCTTCTGAATCAAGAAGAGGTGGTGGCAGGAGTGTTGAGGCATCCCCGCATTTGCTTTGGGGTGTCCTTTGCAGCCGCACTGCCCGGGTTGCTCTACCCTTCCTCTCCCTCCTAAACCTAACCCTAACCCTAACCCTAACCCTAAGCGTAATCCTAAGCGTGAGTGTGAGGTCAGGCACAGCCTGAATCGGGGCGCACGAGCCCTGCTCATTTTCTGAATAAAGAAGTGGTGGTGGCAGGAGTGTGGAGGCATCCTCGCATTTGCTTTGGGGTGTCCTTTGCAGCCGCACTGCCCGGGTTGCTCTACCCTTCCTCTCCCTCCTAAGCCTAAGCCTAACCCTAGCCGTGAGTGTGAGGTCAGGCACGGGCTGAATCGGGGCGCACGAGCCCTGTTCATCTTCTGAATCAAGAAGAGGTGTTGGCAGGGGTGTTGAGGCATCCCCGCATTTGCTTTGGGGTGTCCTTTGCAGCCGCACTGCCCGGGTTGCTCTACCCTTCCTCTCCCTCCTAAGCCTAACCCTAACCCTAGCCGTGAGTGTGAGGTCAGGCACGGCCTTACTTGGTGCGAAGGAGCCCTGTTTGTGTTCTCCAGGAAGAAGTGGTGCTGGCAGGGGTGTTGAGGCATCCCCGCATTTGCTTTGGGGTGTCCTTTGCAGCCGCACTGCCCGGGTTGCTCTACCTTTCATCTCCCACCTAACCCTAACCCTAACCCTAACCCTAACCCTAACCCTAACCCTAAGCATGAGTGTGAGGTCAGGCACAGCCTGAATCGGGGCGCATGAGCCCTGCTCATCTTCTGAATAAAGAAGAGGTGGTGGCAGGAGTGTGGAGGCATCCCCGCATTTGCTTTGGGGTGTGCTTTGCAGCCGCACTGCCCGGGTTGCTCTACCTTTCATCTCCCTCCTAACCCTAACCCTAACCCTAACCCTAACCCTAACCCTAACCCTAAGCATGAGTGTGAGATCAGGCACAGCCTGAATCGGGGCGCACGAGCCCTGTTCATCTTCTGAATCAAGAAGAGGTGGTTGCAGGGGTGTTGAGGCATCCCCGCATTTGCTTTGGGGTGTGCTTTGCAGCCGCACTGCCCGGGTTGCTCTACCCTTCCTCTCCCTCCTAAGCCTAACCCTAACCCTAACCCTAACCCTAACCGTAAGCATGAGTGTGAGGTCAGGCGCGGCGTGAATCGGGGCGCACGAGCCCTGTTCATCTTCTGAATCAAGAAGAGGTGGTGGCAGGAGTGTTGAGGCGTTCCCGCATTTGCTTTGGGGTGTCCTTTGCAGCCGCACTGCCCGGGTTGCTCTACCCTTCCTCTCCCTCCTAACCCTAACCCTAATCCTAAGCGTGAGTGTGAGATCAGGCATGGCCTTAATTGGTGCGAAGGAGCCCTGTTTGTGTTCTCCAGGAAGAAGAGGTGGTTGCAGGGGTGTTGAGGCATCCCCGCATTTGCTTTGGGGTGTCCTTTGCAGCCGCACTGCCCGGGTTGCTCTACCCTTCCTCTCCCTCCTAACCCTAACCCTAACCCTAACCCTAAGCGTGAGTGTGAGGTCAGGCACAGCCTGAATCGGGGCGCACGAGCCCTGCTCATCTTCTGAATCAAGAAGAGGTGGTGGCAGGGGTGTTGAGGCATCCCCGCATTTGCTTTGGGGTGTCCTTTGCAGCCGCACTGCCCGGGTTGCTCTACCCTTCCTCTCCCTCCTAACCCTAACCCTAACCCTAGCCGTGAGTGTGAGGTCAGGCACGGCCTTAATTGGTGCGAAGGAGCCCTGTTTGTGTTCTCCAGGAAGAAGTGTTGCTGGCAGGAGTGTTGAGGCATCCCCGCATTTGCTTTGGGGTGTCCTTTGCAGCCGCACTGCCCGGGTTGCTCTACCCTTCCTCTCCCTCCTAACCCTAACCCTAACCCTAAGCGTATCCCTAAGCGTGAGTGTGAGGTCAGGCATGGCCTGAATCGGGGCGCATGAGCCCTGTTCATCTTCTGAATCAAGAAGAGGTGTTGGCAGAGGTGTTGAGGCATCCCCGCATTTGCTTTGGGGTGTGCTTTGCAGCCGCACTGCCCGGGTTGCTCTACCCTTCCTCTCCCTCCTAACCCTAACCCTAATCCTAAGCGTGAGTGTGAGGTCAGGCACGGCCTTAATTGGTGCGAAGGAGCCCTGTTTGTGTTCTCCAGGAAGAAGTGGTGCTGGCAGGAGTGTTGAGGCATCCCCGCATTTGCTTTGGGGTGTCCTTTGCAGCCGCACTGCCCGGGTTGCTCTACCCTTCCTCTCCCTCCTAACCCTAACCCTAACCCTAAGCGTAACCCTAAGCATGAGTGTGAGGTCAGGCACGGCCTGAATCGGGGCGGACGAGCCCTATTCATCTTCTGAAATAGGAAGTGGTTCTGGGAGGAGTGATGAGGCATCCCCGCATTTGCTTTGGGGTGTCCTTTGCAGCTGAATTGCCCGGGTTGCTCTACCCTTCCTCTCCCTCCTAACCCTAACCGTAACCGTAAGCGTGAGTGTGAGGTCAGGCACGGGCTGAATCGGGGCGCACGAGCCCTGTTCATCTTCTGAATCAAGAAGAGGTGTTGGCAGGAGTGTTGAGGCATCCCCGCATTTGCTTTGGGGTGTCCTTTGCAGCCGCACTGCCCGGGTTGCTCTACCCTTCCTCTCCCTCCTTACCCTAACCCTAACCCTAACCCTAAGCGTAATCCTAAGCGTGAGTGTGAGGTCCGTAACGGCCTGAATCGGTGCGAAGGAGCCCTGTTCCTCTTCTCCAGGAAGAAGAGGTGGTATCAGGGGTGTTGAGGCATCCCCGCATTTGCTTTGGGGTGTCCTTTGCAGCCGCACTGCCCGGGTTGCTCTACCCTTCCTCTCCCTCCTAACCCTAACCCTAACCCTAACCCTAACCCTAACCCTAAGCGTGAGTGTGAGGTCAGGCAGGGCCTGAATCGGGGCACACGAGCCCTGTTCATCTTCTGAATCAAGAAGAGGTGGTGGCAGGGGTGTTGAGGCATCCCCGCATTTGCTTTGGGGTGTCCTTTGCAGCCGCACTGCCCGGGTTGCTCTACCCTTCCTCTCCCTCCTAAGCCTAACCCTAACCCTAACCCTAAGCATGAGTGTGAGGTCAGTCACGGCCTGAATCGGGGCGCACGAGCCCTGTTCATCTTCTGAATCAAGAAGAGGTGGTGGCAGGAGTGTTGAGGCATCCGCGCATTTGCTTTGGGGTGTGCTTTGGAGCCGCACTGCCCGGGTTGCTCTACCCTTCCTCTCCCTCCTAACCCTAACCCTAATCCTAAGCGTGAGTGTGAGGTCAGGCACGGCCTTACTTGGTGCGAAGGAGCCCTGTTTGTGTTCTCCAGGAAGAAGTGGTGGTTGCAGGGGTGTTGAGGCATCCCCGCATTTGCTTTGGGGTGTCCTTTGCAGCCACACTGCCCGGGTTGCTCTACCTTTCATCTCCCTCCTAACCCTAACCCTAACCCTAACCCTAACCCTAACCCTAACCCTAAGCATGAGTGTGAGGTCAGGCACAGCCTGAATCGGGGCGCACGAGTCCTGTTCATCTTCTGAATCAAGAAGAGGTGGTGGCAGGAGTGTTGAGGCATCCCCGCATTTGCTTTGGGGTGTCCTTTGCAGCCGCACTGCCCGGGTTGCTCTACCCTTCCTCTCCCTCCTAAGCCTAACCCTAACCCTAACCCTAACCCTAACCCTAAGCATGAGTGTGAGGTCAGGCACAGCCTGAATCGGGGCGCACGAGCCCTGCTCATCTTCTGAATAAAGAAGAGGTGGTGGCAGGAGTGTGGAGGCATCCCCGCATTTGCTTTGGGGTGTGCTTTGGAGCCGCACTGCCCGGGTTGCTCTACCCTTCCTCTCCCTCCTAATCCTAACTCTAACCCTAAGCGTGAGTGTGAGGTCAGGCACGGCCTGAATCGGTGCGAAGGAGCCCTGTTCATCTTTTAAATCAGGAAGAGGTGGTGGCAGGAGTGTTGAGGCGTCCACGCATTTTCTTTGGGGTGTCCTTTGCAGCCGCACTGCCCGGGTTGCTCTACCCTTCCTCTCCCTCCTAACCCTAACCCTTACCGTAGCCGTGAGTGTGAGGTCAGGCACGGCCTTAATTGGTGCGAAGGAGCCCTGTTTGTGTTCTCCAGGAAGAAGAGGTGGTTGCAGGGGTGTTGAGGCATCCCCGCATTTGCTTTGGGGTGTCCTTTGCAGCCGCACTGCCCGGGTTACTTTACGCTTCCTCTCCCTCCTAACCCTAACCCTAACCCTAAGCGTAATCCTAAGCGTGAGTGTGAGGTCAGGCACGGCCTGAATCGGGGCGCACGAGCCCTGTTCATCTTCTGAATCAAGAAGAGGTGGTTGCAGGGGTGTTGAGGCATCCCCGCATTTGCTTTGGGGTGTCCTTTGCAGCCGCACTGCCCGGGTTGCTCTACCCTTTCTCTCCCTCCTAAGCCTAACCCTAACCCTAAACCTAACCGTAAGCGTGAGTGTGAGGTCAGGCAGGGCCTGAATCGGGGCGCACGAGCCCTGTTCATCTTCTGAATCAAGAAGAGGTGGTGGCAGGAGTGTTGAGGCATCCCCGCATTTGCTTTGGGGTGTCCTTTGCAGCCGCCCTGCCCGGGTTGCTCTACCCTTCCTCTCCCTCCTAACCCTAACCCTAACCCTAACCCTAACCCTAAGCGTAATCCTAAGCGTGAGTGTGAGGTCGGTCACGGCCTGAATCGGTGCGAAGGAGCCCTGTTCCTCTTCTCCAGGAAGAAGTGGTGGTATCAGGGGTGTTGAGGCATCCCCGCATTTGCTTTGGGGTGTCCTTTGCAGCCGCACTGCCCGGGTTGCTCTACCTTTCATCTCCCTCCTAACACTAACCCTAACCCTAATCCTAAACCTAACCCTAACCCTAACCCTAAGCATGAGTGTGAGGTCAGGCACAGCCTGAATCGGGGCGCACGAGCCCTGCTCATTTTCTGAATAAAGAAGTGGTGGTGGCAGGAGTGTGGAGGCATCCTCGCATTTGCTTTGGGGTGTCCTTTGCAGCCGCACTGCCCGGGTTGCTCTACCCTTCCTCTCCCTCCTAACCCTAACCCTAACCCTAGCCGTGAGTGTGAGGTCAGGCACGGGCTGAATCGGGGCGCACGAGCCCTGTTCATCTTCTGAATCAAGAAGAGGTGTTGGCAGGGGTGTTGAGGCATCCCCGCATTTGCTTTGGGGTGTCCTTTGCAGCCGCACTGCCCGGGTTGCTCTACCCTTCCTCTCCCTCCTAACCCTAACCCTAACCCTAACCCTAAGCGTGAGTGTGAGGTCAGGCACAGCCTGAATCGGGGCACACGAGCCCTGTTCATCTTCTGAATCAAGAAGAGGTGGTGGCAGGGGTGTTGAGGCATCCCCGCATTTGCTTTGGGGTGTCCTTTGCAGCCGCACTGCCCGGGTTGCTCTACCCTTCCTCTTTCTCCTAAGCCTAACCCTAACCCTAACCCTAACCCTAAGCATGAGTGTGAGGTCAGTCACGGCCTGAATCGGGGCGCACGAGCCCTGTTCATCTTCTGAATCAAGAAGAGGTGGTGGCAGGAGTGTGGAGGCATCCCCGCATTTGCTTTGGGGTGTCCTTTGCAGCCACACTGCCCGGGTTGCTCTACCTTTCATCTCCCTCCTAACCCTAACCCTAACCCTAACCCTAACCCTAACCCTAACCCTAACCCTAAGCATGAGTGTGAGGTCAGGCACAGCCTGAATCGGGGCACACGAGCCCTGTTCATCTTCTGAATCAAGAAGAGGTGGTGGCAGGAGTGTTGAGGCATCCCCGCATTTGCTTTGGGGTGTCCTTTGCAGCCGCACTGCCCGGGTTGCTCTACCCTTCCTCTCCCTCCTAAGCCTAACCCTAACCCTAACCCTAACCCTAACCCTAAGCATGAGTGTGAGGTCAGGCACAGCCTGAATCGGGGCGCACGAGCCCTGCTCATCTTCTGAATAAAGAAGAGGTGGTGGCAGGAGTGTGGAGGCATCCCCGCATTTGCTTTGGGGTGTGCTTTGCAGCCGCACTGCCCGGGTTGCTCTACCCTTCCTCTCCCTCCTAATCCTAACTCTAACCCTAAGCATGAGTGTGAGGTCAGGCACGGCCTGAATCGGTGCGAAGGAGCCCTGTTCATCTTTTAAATCAGGAAGAGGTGGTGGCAGGAGTGTTGAGGCGTCCACGCATTTTCTTTGGGGTGTCCTTTGCAGCCGCACTGCCCGGGTTGCTCTACCCTTCCTCTCCCTCCTAACCCTAACCCTTACCGTAGCCGTGAGTGTGAGGTCAGGCACGGCCTTAATTGGTGCGAAGGAGCCCTGTTTGTGTTCTCCAGGAAGAAGAGGTGGTTGCAGGGGTGTTGAGGCATCCCCGCATTTGCTTTGGGGTGTCCTTTGCAGCCGCACTGCCCGGGTTACTTTACGCTTCCTCTCCCTCCTAACCCTAACCCTAACCCTAAGCGTAATCCTAAGCGTGAGTGTGAGGTCAGGCACGGCCTGAATCGGGGCGCACGAGCCCTGTTCATCTTCTGAATCAAGAAGAGGTGGTTGCAGGGGTGTTGAGGCATCCCCGCATTTGCTTTGGGGTGTCCTTTGCAGCCGCACTGCCCGGGTTGCTCTACCCTTTCTCTCCCTCCTAAGCCTAACCCTAACCCTAAACCTAACCGTAAGCGTGAGTGTGAGGTCAGGCAGGGCCTGAATCGGGGCGCACGAGCCCTGTTCATCTTCTGAATCAAGAAGAGGTGGTGGCAGGAGTGTTGAGGCATCCCCGCATTTGCTTTGGGGTGTCCTTTGCAGCCGCACTGCCCGGGTTGCTCTACCCTTCCTCTCCCTCCTAACCCTAACCCTAACCCTAACCCTAACCCTAAGCGTAATCCTAAGCGTGAGTGTGAGGTCGGTCACGGCCTGAATCGGTGCGAAGGAGCCCTGTTCCTCTTCTCCAGGAAGAAGTGGTGGTATCAGGGGTGTTGAGGCATCCCCGCATTTGCTTTGGGGTATCCTTTGCAGCCGCACTGCCCGGGTTGCTCTACCTTTCATCTCCCTCCTAACACTAACCCTAACCCTAATCCTAAACCTAACCCTAACCCTAACCCTAAGCATGAGTGTGAGGTCAGGCACAGCCTGAATCGGGGCGCACGAGCCCTGCTCATTTTCTGAATAAAGAAGTGGTGGTGGCAGGAGTGTGGAGGCATCCTCGCATTTGCTTTGGGGTGTCCTTTGCAGCCGCACTGCCCGGGTTGCTCTACCCTTCCTCTCCCTCCTAACCCTAACCCTAACCCTAGCCGTGAGTGTGAGGTCAGGCACGGGCTGAATCGGGGCGCACGAGCCCTGTTCATCTTCTGAATCAAGAAGAGGTGTTGGCAGGGGTGTTGAGGCATCCCCGCATTTGCTTTGGGGTGTCCTTTGCAGCCGCACTGCCCGGGTTGCTCTACCCTTCCTCTCCCTCCTAACCCTAACCCTAACCCTAACCCTAAGCGTGAGTGTGAGGTCAGGCACAGCCTGAATCGGGGCACACGAGCCCTGTTCATCTTCTGAATCAAGAAGAGGTGTTGGCAGGGGTGTTGAGGCATCCCCGCATTTGCTTTGGGGTGTCCTTTGCAGCCGCACTGCCCGGGTTGCTCTACCCTTCCTCTCCCTCCTAACCCTAACCCTAACCCTAAGCGTAACCCTAAGCGTGAGTGTGAGGTCAGGCACGGCCTGAATTTGGACGGAGAAGCCCTATTCATCTTCTGAAATAGGAAGTGGTGGTGGCAGGAGTGTTGAGGCATCCCCGAATTTGCTTTGGGGTGTCCTTTGCAGCCGCACTGCCCAGGTTGCTCTACCCTTCCTCTCCCTCCTAACCCTAACCCTAACCCTAGCCGTGAGTGTGAGGTCAGGCACGGCCTGAATCGGTGCGAAGGAGCCCTGTTTGTGTTCTCCAGGAAGAAGTGTTCCTGGCAGGAGTGTTGAGGCATCCCCGCATTTGCTTTGGGGTGTCCTTTGCAGCCGCACTGCCCGGGTTGCTCTACCTTTCATCTCCCTCCTAACCCTAACCCTTACCCTAACCCTAACCCTAACCCTAAGCATGAGTGTGAGGTCAGTCACGGCCTGAATCGGGGCGCACGAGCCCTGTTCATCTTCTGAATCAAGAAGAGGTGGTGGCAGGGGTGTTGAGGCGTTCCCGCATTTGCTTTGGGGTGTCCTTTGCAGCCGCACTGCCCGGGTTGCTCTACCCTTCCTCTCCCTCCTAACCCTAACCCTAACCCTAAGCATGAGTGTGAGGTCAGGCGCGGCCTTACTTGGTGCGAAGGAGCCCTGTTTGTGTTCTCCAGGAAGAAGTGGTGGTTGCAGGGGTGTTGAGGCATCCCCGCATTTGCTTTGGGGTGTCCTTTGCAGCCACACTGCCCGGGTTGCTCTACCTTTCATCTCCCTCCTAACCCTAACCCTAACCCTAACCCTAACCCTAACCCTAACCCTAACCCTAAGCATGAGTGTGAGGTCAGGCACAGCCTGAATCGGGGCACACGAGCCCTGTTCATCTTCTGAATCAAGAAGAGGTGGTGGCAGGAGTGTTGAGGCATCCGCGCATTTGCTTTGGGGTGTCCTTTGCAGCCGCACTGCCCGGGTTGCTCTACCCTTCCTCTCCCTCCTAAGCCTAACCCTAACCCTAACCCTAACCCTAACCCTAAGCATGAGTGTGAGGTCAGGCACAGCCTGAATCGGGGCGCACGAGCCCTGCTCATCTTCTGAATAAAGAAGAGGTGGTGGCAGGAGTGTGGAGGCATCCCCGCATTTGCTTTGGGGTGTGCTTTGGAGCCGCACTGCCCGGGTTGCTCTACCCTTCCTCTCCCTCCTAATCCTAACTCTAACCCTAAGCATGAGTGTGAGGTCAGGCACGGCCTGAATCGGTGCGAAGGAGCCCTGTTCATCTTTTAAATCAGGAAGAGGTGGTGGCAGGAGTGTTGAGGCGTCCACGCATTTTCTTTGGGGTGTCCTTTGCAGCCGCACTGCCCGGGTTGCTCTACCCTTCCTCTCCCTCCTAACCCTAACCCTTACCGTAGCCGTGAGTGTGAGGTCAGGCACGGCCTTAATTGGTGCGAAGGAGCCCTGTTTGTGTTCTCCAGGAAGAAGAGGTGGTTGCAGGGGTGTTGAGGCATCCCCGCATTTGCTTTGGGGTGTCCTTTGCAGCCGCACTGCCCGGGTTACTTTACGCTTCCTCTCCCTCCTAACCCTAACCCTAACCCTAAGCGTAATCCTAAGCGTGAGTGTGAGGTCAGGCACGGCCTGAATCGGTGCGAAGGAGCCCTGTTCATCTTCTGAATCAAGAAGAGGTGGTTGCAGGGGTGTTGAGGCATCCCCGCATTTGCTTTGGGGTGTCCTTTGCAGCCGCACTGCCCGGGTTGCTCTACCCTTCCTCTCCCTCCTAACCCTAACCCTAACCCTAAACCTAACCGTAAGCGTGAGTGTGATGTCAGGCGCAGCCTGAATCGGGGCGCACGAGCCCTGTTCATCTTCTGAATCAAGAAGAGGTGGTGGCAGGAGTGTTGAGGCATCCCCGCATTTGCTTTGGGGTGTCCTTTGCAGCCGCACTGCCCGGGTTGCTCTACCCTTCCTCTCCCTCCTAACCCTAACCCTAACCCTAACCCTAAGCGTAATCCTAAGCGTGAGTGTGAGGTCGGTCACGGCCTGAATCGGTGCGAAGGAGCCCTGTTTGTGTTCTCCAGGAAGAAGTGGTGGTATCAGGGGTGTTGAGGCATCCCCGCATTTGCTTTGGGGTGTCCTTTGCAGCCGCACTGCCCGGGTTGCTCTACCTTTCATCTCCCTCCTAACACTAACCCTAACCCTAATACTAAACCTAACCCTAACCCTAACCCTAAGCATGAGTGTGAGGTCAGGCACAGCCTGAATCGGGGCGCACAAGCCCTGCTCATTTTCTGAATAAAGAAGTGGTGGTGGCAGGAGTGTGGAGGCATCCTCGCATTTGCTTTGGGGTGTCCTTTGCAGCCGCACTGCCCGGGTTGCTCTACCCTTCCTCTCCCTCCTAAGCCTAACCCTAACCCTAGCCCTGAGTGTGAGGTCAGGCACGGGCTGAATCGGGGCGCACGAGCCCTGTTCATCTTCTGAATCAAGAAGAGGTGGTGGCAGGGGTGTTGAGGCATCCGCGCATTTGCTTTGGGGTGTCCTTTGGAGCCGCACTGCCCGGGTTGCTCTACCCTTCCTCTCCCTCCTAACCCTAACCCTAACCCTAACCCTAAGCGTGAGTGTGAGGTCAGGCACAGCCTGAATCGGGGCACACGAGCCCTGTTCATCTTCTGAATCAAGAAGAGGTGTTGGCAGGGGTGTTGAGGCATCCCCGCATTTGCTTTGGGGTGTCCTTTGCAGCCGCACTGCCCGCGTTGCTCTACCCTTCCTCTCCCTCCTAACCCTAACCCTAACCCTAAGCGTAACCCTAAGCGTGAGTGTGAGGTCAGGCACGGCCTGAATTTGGACGGAGAAGCCCTATTCATCTTCTGAAATAGGAAGTGGTGGTGGCAGGGGTGTTGAGGCGTCCCCGCATTTCCTTTGGGGTGTCCTTTGCAGCCGCACTGCCCGGGTTGCTCTACCCTTCCTCTCCCTCCTAACCCTAACCCGAACCCTAGCCGTGAGTGTGAGGTCAGGCACGGCCTGAATCGGTGCGAAGGAGCCCTGTTTGTGTTCTCCAGGAAGAAGTGGTGCTGGGAGGAGTGTTGAGGCATCCCCGCATTTGCTTTGGGGTGTCCTTTGCAGCCGCACTGCCCGGGTTGCTCTACCTTTCATCTCCCTCCTAACCCTAACCCTTACCCTAACCCTAACCCTAACCCTAAGCATGAGTGTGAGGTCAGTCACGGCCTGAATCGGGGCGCACGAGCCCTGTTCATCTTCTGAATCAAGAAGAGGTGGTGGCAGGAGTGTTGAGGCGTTCCCGCATTTGCTTTGGGGTGTCCTTTGCAGCCGCACTGCCCGGGTTGCTCTACCCTTCCTCTCCCTCCTAACCCTAACCCTAACCCTAAGCATGAGTGTGAGGTCAGGCGCGGCCTGAATCGGTGCGAAGGAGCCCTGTTCATCTTTTAAATCAGGAAGAGGTGTTGGCAGGAGTGTGGAGGCATCCCCGCATTTGCTTTGTGGTATCCTTTGCAGCCGCACTGCCCGGGTTGCTCTACCCTTCCTCTCCCTCCTAACCCTAACCCTAACCCTAGCCGTGAGTGTGAGGTCAGGCACGGCCTTAATTGGTGCGAAGGAGCCCTGTTTGTGTTCTCCAGGAAGAAGTGGTGCTGGCAGGGGTGTTGAGGCATCCCCGCATTTGCTTTGGGGTGTCCTTTGCAGCCGCACTGCCCGGGTTGCTGTACCCTTCCTCTCCCTCCTAACCCTAACCCTAACCCTAACCCTAACCCTAAGCATGAGTGTGAGGTCAGGCACGGCCTGAATCGGTGCGAAGGAGCCCTGTTCATCTTTTAAATCAGGAAGAGGTGGTGGCAGGGGTGTTGAGGCATCCCCGCATTTGCTTTGGGGTGTCCTTTGCAGCCGCACTGCCCGGGTTGCTCTACCCTTCCTCTCCCTCCTAACCCTAACCCTAACCCTAAGCGTAACCCTAAGCGTGAGTGTGAGGTCAGGCACGGCCTGAATTGGGGCGGAGAAGCCCTATTCATCTTCTGAAATAGGAAGTGGTGGTGGCAGGAGTGTTGAGGCATCCCCGCATTTGCTTTGGGGTGTCCTTTGCAGCCGCACTGCCCGGGTTGCTCTACCCTTCCTCTCCCTCCTAACCCTAACCCTAACCCTAGCCGTGAGTGTGAGGTCAGGCACGGCCTTAATTGGTGCGAAGGAGCCCTGTTTGTGTTCTCCAGGAAGAAGTGGTGCTGGGAGGAGTGTTGAGGCATCCCCGCATTTGCTTTGGGGTGTCCTTTGCAGCCGCACTGCCCGGGTTGCTCTACCTTTCATCTCCCTCCTAACCCTAACCCTAACCCTAACCCTAACCCTAACCCTAAGCATGAGTGTGAGGTCAGGCACAGCCTGAATCGGGGCGCACGAGCCCTGCTCATCTTCTGAATAAAGAAGAGGTGGTGGCAGGAGTGTGGAGGCATCCCCGCATTTGCTTTGGGGTGTCCTTTGCAGCCGCACTGCCCGGGTTGCTCTACCCTTCCTCTCCCTCCTAATCCTAACCCTAACCCTAAGCATGAGTGTGAGGTCAGGCACGGCCTGAATCGGTGCGAAGGAGCCCTGTTCATCTTTTAAATCAGGAAGAGGTGGTGGCAGGAGTGTTGAGGCATCCCCGCATTTGCTTTGGGGTGTCCTTTGCAGCCGCACTGCCCGGCTTGCTCTACCTTTCATCTCCCTCCTAACCCTAACCCTAACCCTAACCCTAAGCATGAGTGTGAGGTCAGGCACAGCCTTAATCGGGGCGCACGAGCCCTGCTCATCTTCTGAATAAAGAAGAGGTGGTGGCAGGAGTGTGGAGGCATCCCCGCATTTGCTTTGGGGTGTGCTTTGGAGCCGCACTGCCCGGGTTGCTCTACCCTTCCTCTCCCTCCTAATCCTAACCCTAACCCTAAGCATGAGTGTGAGGTCAGGCACGGCCTGAATCGGTGCGAAGGAGCCCTGTTCATCTTTTAAATCAGGAAGAGGTGGTGGCAGGAGTGTTGAGGCATCCCCGCATTTGCTTTGGGGTGTCCTTTGCAGCCGCACTGCCCGGGTTGCTCTACCCTTCCTCTCCCTCCTAACCCTAACCCTAATCCTAAGCGTGAGTGTGAGGTCAGGCACGGCCTTAATTGGAGCGAAGGAGCCCTGTTTGTGTTCTCCAGGAAGAAGAGGTGGTTGCAGGGGTGTTGAGGCATCCCCGCATTTGCTTTGGGGTGTCCTTTGCAGCCGCACTGCCCGGGTTACTTTACGCTTCCTCTCCCTCCTAACCCTAACCCTAACCCTAAGCGTAATCCTAAGCGTGAGTGTGAGGTCAGGCACGGCCTGAATCGGGGCGCACGAGCCCTGTTCATCTTCTGAATCAAGAAGAGGTGGTGGCAGGGGTGTTGAGGCATCCCCGCATTTGCTTTGGGGTGTCCTTTGCAGCCGCACTGCCCGGGTTGCTCTACCCTTCCTCTCCCTCCTAACCCTAACCCTAACCCTAAACCTAACCGTAAGCGTGAGTGTGAGGTCAGGCGCAGCCTGAATCGGGGCGCACGAGCCCTGTTCATCTTCTGAATCAAGAAGAGGTGGTGGCAGGAGTGTTGAGGCATCCCCGCATTTGCTTTGGGGTGTCCTTTGCAGCCGCACTGCCCGGGTTGCTCTACCCTTCCTCTCCCTCCTAACCCTAACCCTAACCCTAACCCTAAGCGTAACCCTAAGCGTGAGTGTGAGGTCAGGCACGGCCTGAATTGGGGTGGACGAGCCCTATTCATCTTCTGAAATAGGAAGTGGTGGTGGCAGGGGTGTTGAGGCATCCCCGAATTTGCTTTGGGGTGTCCTTTGCAGCCGCACTGCCCGGGTTGCTCTACCCTTCCTCTCCCTCCTAACCCTAACCCTAACCCTAGCCGTGAGTGTGAGGTCAGGCACGGCCTTACTTGGTGCGAAGGAGCCCTGTTTGTGTTCTCCAGGAAGAAGTGGTGCTGGCAGGAGTGTTGAGGCATCCCCGCATTTGCTTTGGGGTGTCCTTTGCAGCCGCACTGCCCGGGTTGCTCTACCTTTCATCTCCCTCCTAACCCTAACCCTTACCCTAACCCTAACCCTAACCCTAAGCATGAGTGTGAGGTCAGTCACGGCCTGAATCGGGGCGCACGAGCCCTGTTCATCTTCTGAATCAAGAAGAGGTGGTGGCAGGAGTGTTGAGGCGTTCCCGCATTTGCTTTCGGGTGTCCTTTGCAGCCGCACTGCCCGGGTTGCTCTACCCTTCCTCTCCCTCCTAACCCTAACCATAACCCTAAGCATGAGTGTGAGGTCAGGCACGGCCTGAATCGGTGCGAAGGAGCCCTGTTCATCTTTTGAATCAGGAAGAGGTGGTGGCAGGAGTGTTGAGGCATCCCCGCATTTCCTTTGGGGTGTGCTTTGCAGCCGCACAGCCCGGGTTGCTCTACCCTTCCTCTCCCTCCTAACCCTAACCCTAACCCTAAGCGTAACCCTAAGCATGAGTGTGAGGTCAGGCACGGCCTGAATTTGGGCGGACGAGCCCTATTCATCTTCTGAAATAGGAAGTGGTGCTGGGAGGAGTGTTGAGGCATCCCCGCATTTGCTTTGGGGTGTCCTTTGCAGCCGCACTGCCCGGGTTGCTCTACCCTTCCTCTCCCTCCTAACCCTAACCCTAACCCTAACCCTAACCCTAACCCTAAGCATGAGTGTGAGGTCAGGCACGGCCTGAATCGGTGCGAAGGAGCCCTGTTTGTGTTCTCCAGGAAGAAGTGGTGCTGGCAGGGGTGTTGAGGCATCCCCGCATTTGCTTTGGGGTGTCCTTTGCAGCCGCACTGCCCGGGTTGCTCTACCTTTCATCTCCCTCCTAACACTAACCCTAACCCTAATCCTAAACCTAACCCTAACCCTAACCCTAAGCATGAGTGTGAGGTCAGGCACAGCCTGAATCGGGGCGCACGAGCCCTGCTCATTTTCTGAATAAAGAAGTGGTGGTGGCAGGAGTGTTGAGGCATCCTCGCATTTACTTTGGGGTGTCCTTTGCAGCCGCACTGCCCGGGTTGCTCTACCCTTCCTCTCCCTCCTAACCCTAACCCTAACCCTAACCCTAAGCGTAATCCTAAGCGTGAGTGTGAGGTCGGTCACGGCCTGAATCGGTGCGAAGGAGCCCTGTTTGTCTTCTCCAGGAAGAAGTGGTGGTATCAGGGGTGTTGAGGCATCCCCGCATTTGCTTTGGGGTGTCCTTTGCAGCCGCACTGCCCGGGTTGCTCTACCTTTCATCTCCCTCCTAACACTAACCCTAACCCTAATCCTAAACCTAACCCTAACCCTAACCCTAAGCATGAGTGTGAGGTCAGGCACAGCCTGAATCGGGGCGCACGAGCCCTGCTCATTTTCTGAATAAAGAAGTGGTGGTGGCAGGGGTGTTGAGGCGTCCCCGCATTTGCTTTGAGGTGTCCTTTGCAGCCGCACTGCCCGGGTTGCTCTACCCTTCCTCTCCCTCCTAAGCCTAACCCTAACCCTAACCCTAAGCGTGAGTGTGAGGTCAGGCACAGCCTGAATCGGGGCACACGAGCCCTGTTCATCTTCTGAATCAAGAAGAGGTGTTGGCAGGGGTGTTGAGGCATCCCCGCATTTGCTTTGGGGTGTCCTTTGCAGCCGCACTGCCCGGGTTGCTCTACCCTTCCTCTCCCTCCTAACCCTAACCCTAACCCTAAGCGTAACCCTAAGCGTGAGTGTGAGGTCAGGCACGGCCTGAATTTGGACGGAGAAGCCCTATTCATCTTCTGAAATAGGAAGTGGTGGTGGCAGGGGTGTTGAGGCAGCCGCATATTTCCTTTGGGGTGTCCTTTGCAGCCGCACTGCCCGGCTTGCTCTACCCTTCCTCTCCCTCCTAACCCTAACCCTAACCCTAGCCGTGAGTGTGAGGTCAGGCACGGCCTGAATCGGTGCGAAGGAGCCCTGTTTGTGTTCTCCAGGAAGAAGTGTTGCTGGCAGGAGTGTTGAGGCATCCCCGCATTTGCTTTGGGGTGTCCTTTGCAGCCGCACTGCCCGGGTTGCTCTACCTTTCATCTCCCTCCTATCCCTAACCCTTACCCTAACCCTAACCCTAACCCTAAGCATGAGTGTGAGGTCAGTCACGGCCTGAATCGGTGCGAAGGAGCCCTGTTCATCTTCTGAATCAAGAAGAGGTGGTTGCAGGGGTGTTGAGGCATCCCCGCATTTGCTTTGGGGTGTCCTTTGCAGCCGCACTGCCCGGGTTGCTCTACCCTTCCTCTCCCTCCTAACCCTAACCCTAACCCTAAACCTAACCGTAAGCGTGAGTGTGATGTCAGGCGCAGCCTGAATCGGGGCGCACGAGCCCTGTTCATCTTCTGAATCAAGAAGAGGTGGTGGCAGGAGTGTTGAGGCATCCCCGCATTTGCTTTGGGGTGTCCTTTGGAGCCGCACTGCCCGGGTTGCTCTACCCTTCCTCTCCCTCCTAACCCTAACCCTAACCCTAACCCTAAGCGTGAGTGTGAGGTCAGGCACAGCCTGAATCGGGGCACACGAGCCCTGTTCATCTTCTGAATCAAGAAGAGGTGTTGGCAGGGGTGTTGAGGCATCCCCGCATTTGCTTTGGGGTGTCCTTTGCAGCCGCACTGCCCGGGTTGCTCTACCCTTCCTCTCCCTCCTAACCCTAACCCTAACCCTAAGCGTAACCCTAAGCGTGAGTGTGAGGTCAGGCATGGCCTGAATTTGGACGGAGAAGCCCTATTCATCTTCTGAAATAGGAAGTGGTGGTGGCAGGGGTGTTGAGGCGTCCCCGCATTTCCTTTGGGGTGTCCTTTGCAGCCGCACTGCCCGGGTTGCTCTACCCTTCCTCTCCCTCCTAACCCTAACCCGAACCCTAGCCGTGAGTGTGAGGTCAGGCACGGCCTGAATCGGTGCGAAGGAGCCCTGTTTGTGTTCTCCAGGAAGAAGTGTTCCTGGCAGGAGTGTTGAGGCATCCCCGCATTTGCTTTGGGGTGTCCTTTGCAGCCGCACTGCCCGGGTTGCTCTACCTTTCATCTCCCTCCTAACCCTAACCCTTACCCTAACCCTAACCCTAACCCTAAGCATGAGTGTGAGGTCAGTCACGGCCTGAATCGGGGCGCACGAGCCCTGTTCATCTTCTGAATCAAGAAGAGGTGGTGGCAGGAGTGTTGAGGCGTTCCCGCATTTGCTTTGGGGTGTCCTTTGCAGCCGCACTGCCCGGGTTGCTCTACCCTTCCTCTCCCTCCTAACCCTAACCCTAACCCTAAGCATGAGTGTGAGGTCAGGCGCGGCCTGAATCGGTGCGAAGGAGCCCTGTTCATCTTTTAAATCAGGAAGAGGTGTTGGCAGGAGTGTGGAGGCATCCCCGCATTTGCTTTGTGGTATCCTTTGCAGCCGCACTGCCCGGGTTGCTCTACCCTTCCTCTCCCTCCTAACCCTAACCCTAACCCTAGCCGTGAGTGTGAGGTCAGGCACGGCCTTAATTGGTGCGAAGGAGCCCTGTTTGTGTTCTCCAGGAAGAAGTGGTGCTGGCAGGGGTGTTGAGGCATCCCCGCATTTGCTTTGGGGTGTCCTTTGCAGCCGCACTGCCCGGGTTGCTGTACCCTTCCTCTCCCTCCTAACCCTAACCCTAACCCTAACCCTAACCCTAAGCATGAGTGTGAGGTCAGGCACGGCCTGAATCGGTGCGAAGGAGCCCTGTTCATCTTTTAAATCAGGAAGAGGTGGTGGCAGGGGTGTTGAGGCATCCCCGCATTTGCTTTGGGGTGTCCTTTGCAGCCGCACTGCCCGGGTTGCTCTACCCTTCCTCTCCCTCCTAACCCTAACCCTAACCCTAAGCGTAACCCTAAGCGTGAGTGTGAGGTCAGGCACGGCCTGAATTGGGGCGGAGAAGCCCTATTCATCTTCTGAAATAGGAAGTGGTGGTGGCAGGAGTGTTGAGGCATCCCCGCATTTGCTTTGGGGTGTCCTTTGCAGCCGCACTGCCCGGGTTGCTCTACCCTTCCTCTCCCTCCTAACCCTAACCCTAACCCTAGCCGTGAGTGTGAGGTCAGGCACGGCCTTAATTGGTGCGAAGGAGCCCTGTTTGTGTTCTCCAGGAAGAAGTGGTGCTGGGAGGAGTGTTGAGGCATCCCCGCATTTGCTTTGGGGTGTCCTTTGCAGCCGCACTGCCCGGGTTGCTCTACCTTTCATCTCCCTCCTAACCCTAACCCTAACCCTAACCCTAACCCTAACCCTAAGCATGAGTGTGAGGTCAGGCACAGCCTGAATCGGGGCGCACGAGCCCTGCTCATCTTCTGAATAAAGAAGAGGTGGTGGCAGGAGTGTGGAGGCATCCCCGCATTTGCTTTGGGGTGTGCTTTGCAGCCGCACTGCCCGGGTTGCTCTACCCTTCCTCTCCCTCCTAATCCTAACCCTAACCCTAAGCATGAGTGTGAGGTCAGGCACGGCCTGAATCGGTGCGAAGGAGCCCTGTTCATCTTTTAAATCAGGAAGAGGTGGTGGCAGGAGTGTTGAGGCATCCCCGCATTTGCTTTGGGGTGTCCTTTGCAGCCGCACTGCCCGGCTTGCTCTACCTTTCATCTCCCTCCTAACCCTAACCCTAACCCTAACCCTAACCATGAGTGTGAGGTCAGGCACAGCCTTAATCGGGGCGCACGAGCCCTGCTCATCTTCTGAATAAAGAAGAGGTGGTGGCAGGAGTGTGGAGGCATCCCCGCATTTGCTTTGGGGTGTGCTTTGGAGCCGCACTGCCCGGGTTGCTCTACCCTTCCTCTCCCTCCTAATCCTAACCCTAACCCTAAGCATGAGTGTGAGGTCAGGCACGGCCTGAATCGGTGCGAAGGAGCCCTGTTCATCTTTTAAATCAGGAAGAGGTGGTGGCAGGAGTGTTGAGGCATCCCCGCATTTGCTTTGGGGTGTCCTTTGCAGCCGCACTGCCCGGGTTGCTCTACCCTTCCTCTCCCTCCTAACCCTAACCCTAATCCTAAGCGTGAGTGTGAGGTCAGGCACGGCCTTAATTGGAGCGAAGGAGCCCTGTTTGTGTTCTCCAGGAAGAAGAGGTGGTTGCAGGGGTGTTGAGGCATCCCCGCATTTGCTTTGGGGTGTCCTTTGCAGCCGCACTGCCCGGGTTACTTTACGCTTCCTCTCCCTCCTAACCCTAACCCTAACCCTAAGCGTAATTCTAAGCGTGAGTGTGAGGTCAGGCACGGCCTGAATCGGGGCGCACGAGCCCTGTTCATCTTCTGAATCAAGAAGAGGTGGTGGCAGGGGTGTTGAGGCATCCCCGCATTTGCTTTGGGGTGTCCTTTGCAGCCGCACTGCCCGGGTTGCTCTACCCTTCCTCTCCCTCCTAACCCTAACCCTAACCCTAAACCTAACCGTAAGCGTGAGTGTGAGGTCAGGCGCAGCCTGAATCGGGGCGCACGAGCCCTGTTCATCTTCTGAATCAAGAAGAGGTGGTGGCAGGAGTGTTGAGGCATCCCCGCATTTGCTTTGGGGTGTCCTTTGCAGCCGCACTGCCCGGGTTGCTCTACCCTTCCTCTCCCTCCTAACCCTAACCCTAACCCTAACCCTAAGCGTAACCCTAAGCGTGAGTGTGAGGTCAGGCACGGCCTGAATTGGGGTGGACGAGCCCTATTCATCTTCTGAAATAGGAAGTGGTGGTGGCAGGGGTGTTGAGGCATCCCCGAATTTGCTTTGGGGTGTCCTTTGCAGCCGCACTGCCCGGGTTGCTCTACCCTTCCTCTCCCTCCTAACCCTAACCCTAACCCTAGCCGTGAGTGTGAGGTCAGGCACGGCCTTACTTGGTGCGAAGGAGCCCTGTTTGTGTTCTCCAGGAAGAAGTGGTGCTGGCAGGAGTGTTGAGGCATCCCCGCATTTGCTTTGGGGTGTCCTTTGCAGCCGCACTGCCCGGGTTGCTCTACCTTTCATCTCCCTCCTAACCCTAACCCTTACCCTAACCCTAACCCTAACCCTAAGCATGAGTGTGAGGTCAGTCACGGCCTGAATCGGGGCGCACGAGCCCTGTTCATCTTCTGAATCAAGAAGAGGTGGTGGCAGGAGTGTTGAGGCGTTCCCGCATTTGCTTTCGGGTGTCCTTTGCAGCCGCACTGCCCGGGTTGCTCTACCCTTCCTCTCCCTCCTAACCCTAACCCTAACCCTAAGCATGAGTGTGAGGTCAGGCACGGCCTGAATCGGTGCGAAGGAGCCCTGTTCATCTTTTGAATCAGGAAGAGGTGGTGGCAGGAGTGTTGAGGCATCCCCGCATTTCCTTTGGGGTGTGCTTTGCAGCCGCACAGCCCGGGTTGCTCTACCCTTCCTCTCCCTCCTAACCCTAACCCTAACCCTAAGCGTAACCCTAAGCATGAGTGTGAGGTCAGGCACGGCCTGAATTGGGGCGGACGAGCCCTATTCATCTTCTGAAATAGGAAGTGGTGCTGGGAGGAGTGTTGAGGCATCCCCGCATTTGCTTTGGGGTGTCCTTTGCAGCCGCACTGCCCGGGTTGCTCTACCCTTCCTCTCCCTCCTAACCCTAACCCTAACCCTAACCCTAACCCTAACCCTAAGCATGAGTGTGAGGTCAGGCACGGCCTGAATCGGTGCGAAGGAGCCCTGTTTGTGTTCTCCAGGAAGAAGTGGTGCTGGCAGGGGTGTTGAGGCATCCCCGCATTTGCTTTGGGGTGTCCTTTGCAGCCGCACTGCCCGGGTTGCTCTACCTTTCATCTCCCTCCTAACACTAACCCTAACCCTAATCCTAAACCTAACCCTAACCCTAACCCTAAGCATGAGTGTGAGGTCAGGCACAGCCTGAATCGGGGCGCACGAGCCCTGCTCATTTTCTGAATAAAGAAGTGGTGGTGGCAGGAGTGTTGAGGCATCCTCGCATTTACTTTGGGGTGTCCTTTGCAGCCGCACTGCCCGGGTTGCTCTACCCTTCCTCTCCCTCCTAACCCTAACCCTAACCCTAACCCTAAGCGTAATCCTAAGCGTGAGTGTGAGGTCGGTCACGGCCTGAATCGGTGCGAAGGAGCCCTGTTCCTCTTCTCCAGGAAGAAGTGGTGGTATCAGGGGTGTTGAGGCATCCCCGCATTTGCTTTGGGGTGTCCTTTGCAGCCGCACTGCCCGGGTTGCTCTACCTTTCATCTCCCTCCTAACACTAACCCTAACCCTAATCCTAAACCTAACCCTAACCCTAACCCTAAGCATGAGTGTGAGGTCAGGCACAGCCTGAATCGGGGCGCACGAGCCCTGCTCATTTTCTGAATAAAGAAGTGGTGGTGGCAGGGGTGTTGAGGCGTCCCCGCATTTGCTTTGAGGTGTCCTTTGCAGCCGCACTGCCCGGGTTGCTCTACCCTTCCTCTCCCTCCTAAGCCTAACCCTAACCCTAACCCTAAGCGTGAGTGTGAGGTCAGGCACAGCCTGAATCGGGGCACACGAGCCCTGTTCATCTTCTGAATCAAGAAGAGGTGTTGGCAGGGGTGTTGAGGCATCCCCGCATTTGCATTGGGGTGTCCTTTGCAGCCGCACTGCCCGGGTTGCTCTACCCTTCCTCTCCCTCCTAACCCTAACCCTAACCCTAACCCTAAGCGTAATCCTAAGCGTGAGTGTGACGTCGGTCACGGCCTGAATCGGTGCGAAGGAGCCCTGTTTGTCTTCTCCAGGAAGAAGTGCTGGTATCAGGGGTGTTGAGGCATCCCCGCATTTGCTTTGGGGTGTCCTTTGCAGCCGCACTGCCCGGGTTGCTCTACCCTTCCTCTCCCTCCTAACCCTAACCCTAATCCTAAGCGTGAGTGTGAGGTCAGGCACGTCCTTAATTGGTGCGAAGGAGCCCTGTTTGTGTTCTCCAGGAAGAAGAGGTGGTTGCAGGGGTGTTGAGGCATCCCCGCATTTGCTTTGGGGTGTCCTTTGCAGCCGCACTGCCCAGGTTACTTTACGCTTCCTCTCCCTCCTAACCCTAACCCTAACCCTAAGCGTAATCCTAAGCGTGAGTGTGAGGTCAGGCACGGCCTGAATCGGGGCGCACGAGCCCTGTTCATCTTCTGAATCAAGAAGAGGTGTTGGCAGGGGTGTTGAGGCATCCCCGCATTTGCTTTGGGGTGTCCTTTGCAGCCGCACTGCCCGGGTTGCTCTACCCTTCCTCTCCCTCCTAACCCTAACCCTAACCCTAAACCTAACCGTAAGCGTGAGTGTGAGGTCAGGCGCAGCCTGAATCGGGGCGCACGAGCCCTGTTCATCTTCTGAATCAAGAAGAGGTGGTGGCAGGAGTGTTGAGGCATCCCCGCATTTGCTTTGGGGTGTCCTTTGCAGCTGCACTGCCCGGGTTGCTCTACCCTTCCTCTCCCTCCTAACCCTAACCCTAACCCTAACCCTAAGCGTAACCCTAAGCGTGAGTGTGAGGTCAGGCACGGCCTGAATTGGGGCGGAGAAGCCCTATTCATCTTCTGAAATAGGAAGTGGTGGTGGCAGGGGTGTTGAGGCAGCCCCATATTTCCTTTGGGGTGTCCTTTGCAGCCGCACTGCCCGGGTTGCTCTACCCTTCCTCTCCCTCCTAACCCTAACCCTAACCCTAGCCGTGAGTGTGAGGTCAGGCACGGCCTTAATTGGTGCGAAGGAGCCCTGTTTGTGTTCTCCAGGAAGAAGTGGTGCTGGCAGGGGTGTTGAGGCATCCCCGCATTTGCTTTGGGGTGTCCTTTGCAGCCGCACTGCCCGGGTTGCTGTACCCTTCCTCTCCCTCCTAACCCTAACCCTAACCCTAACCCTAACCCTAACCCTAACCCTAACCCTAACCCTAAGCATGACTGTGAGGTCAGGCACGGCCTGAATCGGTGCGAAGGAGCCCTGTTCATCTTTTAAATCAGGAAGAGGTGGTGGCAGGGGTGTTGAGGCATCCCCGCATTTGCTTTGGGGTGTCCTTTGCAGCCGCACTGCCCGGGTTGCTCTACCCTTCCTCTCCCTCCTAACCCTAACCCTAACCCTAAGCGTAACCCTAAGCGTGAGTGTGAGGTCAGGCACGGCCTGAATTGGAGCGGAGAAGCCCTATTCATCTTCTGAAATAGGAAGTGGTGGTGGCAGCGGTGTTGAGGCATCCCCGCATTTGCTTTGTGGTGTCCTTTGCAGCCGCACTGCCCGGGTTGCTCTACCCTTCCTCTCCCTCCTAAGCCTAACCCTAACCCTAGCCGTGAGTGTGAGGTCAGGCACGGCCTTACTTGGTGCGAAGGAGCCCTGTTTGTGTTCTCCAGGAAGAAGTGGTGCTGGGAGGAGTGTTGAGGCATCCCCGCATTTGCTTTGGGGTGTCCTTTGCAGCCGCACTGCCCGGGTTGCTCTACCTTTCATCTCCCTCCTAACCCTAACCCTAACCCTAACCCTAACCCTAACCCTAACCCTAAGCATGAGTGTGAGGTCAGGCACAGCCTGAATCGGGGCGCACGAGCCCTGCTCATCTTCTGAATAAAGAAGAGGTGGTGGCAGGAGTGTTGAGGCGTTCCCGCATTTGCTTTGGGGTGTCCTTTGGAGCCGCACTGCCCGGGTTGCTCTACCCTTCCTCTCCCTCCTAATCCTAACCCTAACCCTAAGCATGAGTGTGAGGTCAGGCACGGCCTGAATCGGTGCGAAGGAGCCCTGTTCATCTTTTAAATCAGGAAGAGGTGGTGGCAGGAGTGTTGAGGCAGCCCCATATTTCCTTTGGGGTGTCCTTTGCAGCCGCACTGCCCGGGTTGCTCTACCCTTCCTCTCCCTCCTAACCCTAACCCTAACCCTAGCCGTGAGTGTGAGGTCAGGCACGGCCTGAATCGGGGCGCACGAGCCCTGTTCATCTTCTGAATCAAGAAGAGGTGGTGGCAGGGGTGTTGAGGCATCCCCGCATTTGCTTTGGGGTGTCCTTTGCAGCCGCACTGCCCGGGTTGCTCTACCCTTCCTCTCCCTCCTAACCCTAACCCTAACCCTAAACCTAACCGTAAGCGTGAGTGTGAGGTCAGGCGCAGCCTGAATCGGGGCCCACGAGCCCTGTTCATCTTCTGAATCAAGAAGAGGTGGTGGCAGGAGTGTTGAGGCATCCCCGCATTTGCTTTGGGGTGTCCTTTGCAGCTGCACTGCCCGGGTTGCTCTACCCTTCCTCTCCCTCCTAACCCTAACCCTAACCCTAACCCTAAGCGTAACCCTAAGCGTGAGTGTGAGGTCAGGCACGGCCTGAATTGGGGCGGAGAAGCCCTATTCATCTTCTGAAATAGGAAGTGGTGGTGGCAGGGGTGTTGAGGCAGCCCCATATTTACTTTGGGGTGTCCTTTGCAGCCGCACTGCCCGGGTTGCTCTACCCTTCCTCTCCCTCCTAACCCTAACCCTAACCCTAGCTGTGAGTGTGAGGTCAGGCACGGCCTTACTTGGTGCGAAGGAGCCCTGTTTGTGTTCTCCAGGAAGAAGTGGTGCTGGGAGGAGTGTTGAGGCATCCCCGCATTTGCTTTGGGGTGTCCTTTGCAGCCGCACTGCCCGGGTTGCTGTACCCTTCCTCTCCCTCCTAACCCTAACCCTAACCCTAACCCTAACCCTAACCCTAACCCTAACCCTAAGCATGAGTGTGAGGTCAGGCACGGCCTGTATCGGTGCGAAGGAGCCCTGTTCATCTTTTAAATCAGGAAGAGGTGGTGGCAGGGGTGTTGAGGCATCCCCGCATTTGCTTTGGGGTGTCCTTTGCAGCCGCACTGCCCGGGTTGCTCTACCCTTCCTCTCCCTCCTAACCCTAACCCTAACCCTAAGCGTAACCCTAAGCGTGAGTGTGAGGTCAGGCACGGCCTGAATTGGAGCGGAGAAGCCCTATTCATCTTCTGAAATAGGAAGTGGTGGTGGCAGGGGTGTTGAGGCATCCCCGCATTTGCTTTGGGGTGTCCTTTGCAGCCGCACTGCCCGGGTTGCTCTACCCTTCCTCTCCCTCCTAAGCCTAACCCTAACCCTAGCCGTGAGTGTGAGGTCAGGCACGGCCTTAATTGGTGCGAAGGAGCCCTGTTTGTGTTCTCCAGGAAGAAGTGGTGCTGGGAGGAGTGTTGAGGCATCCCCGCATTTGCTTTGGGGTGTCCTTTGCAGCCGCACTGCCCGGGTTGCTCTACCTTTCATCTCCCTCCTAACCCTAACCCTAACCCTAACCCTAACCCTAACCCTAAGCATGAGTGTGAGGTCAGGCACAGCCTGAATCGGGGCGCACGAGCCCTGCTCATCTTCTGAATAAAGAAGAGGTGGTGGCAGGAGTGTGGAGGCATCCCCGCATTTGCTTTGGGGTGTGCTTTGCAGCCGCACTGCCCGGGTTGCTCTACCCTTCCTCTCCCTCCTAATCCTAACCCTAACCCTAAGCATGAGTGTGAGGTCAGGCACGGCCTGAATCGGTGCGAAGGAGCCCTGTTCATCTTTTAAATCAGGAAGAGGTGGTGGCAGGAGTGTTGAGGCATCCCCGCATTTGCTTTGGGGTGTCCTTTGCAGCCGCACTGCCCGGGTTGCTCTACCCTTCCTCTCCCTCCTAACCCTAACCCTAATCCTAAGCGTGAGTGTGAGGTCAGGCACGGCCTTAATTGGAGCGAAGGATCCCTGTTTGTGTTCTCCAGGAAGAAGAGGTGGTTGCAGGGGTGTTGAGGCATCCCCGCATTTGCTTTGGGGTGTCCTTTGCAGCCGCACTGCCCGGGTTACTTTACGCTTCCTCTCCCTCCTAACCCTAACCCTAACCCTAAGCGTAATCCTAAGCGTGAGTGTGAGGTCAGGCACGGCCTGAATCGGGGCGCACGAGCCCTGTTCATCTTCTGAATCAAGAAGAGGTGGTGGCAGGGGTGTTGAGGCATCCCCGCATTTGCTTTGGGGTGTCCTTTGCAGCCGCACTGCCCGGGTTGCTCTACCCTTCCTCTCCCTCCTAACCCTAACCCTAACCCTAAACCTAACCGTAAGCGTGAGTGTGAGGTCAGGCACAGCCTGAATCGGGGCGCACGAGCCCTGTTCATCTTCTGAATCAAGAAGAGGTGGTGGCAGGAGTGTTGAGGCATCCCCGCATTTGCTTTGGGGTGTCCTTTGCAGCCGCACTGCCCGGGTTGCTCTACCCTTCCTCTCCCTCCTAACCCTAACCCTAACCCTAACCCTAAGCGTAACCCTAAGCGTGAGTGTGAGGTCAGGCACGGCCTGAATTGGGGCGGAGAAGCCCTATTCATCTTCTGAAAAAGGAAGTGGTGGTGGCAGGGGTGTTGAGGCAGCCCCATATTTCCTTTGGGGTGTCCTTTGCAGCCGCACTGCCCGGGTTGCTCTACCCTTCCTCTCCCTCCTAACCCTAACCCTAACCCTAGCCGTGAGTGTGAGGTCAGGCACGGCCTTAATTGGTGCGAAGGAGCCCTGTTTGTGTTCTCCAGGAAGAAGTGGTGCTGGCAGGAGTGTTGAGGCATCCCCGCATTTGCTTTGGGGTGTCCTTTGCAGCCGCACTGCCCGGGTTGCTCTACCTTTCATCTCCCTCCTAACCCTAACCCTAACCCTAACCCTAACTCTAACCCTAAGCATGAGTGTGAGGTCAGGCACAGCCTGAATCGGGGCGCACGAGCCCTGCTCATCTTCTGAATAAAGAATAGGTGGTGGCAGGAGTGTGGAGGCATCCCCGCATTTGCTTTGGGGTGTCCTTTGCAGCCGCACTGCCCGGGTTGCTCTACCCTTCCTCTCCCTCCTAATCCTAACCCTAACCCTAAGCATGAGTGTGAGGTCAGGCACGGCCTGAATCGGTGCGAAGGAGCCCTGTTCATCTTTTAAATCAGGAAGAGGTGGTGGCAGGAGTGTTGAGGCATCCCCGCATTTGCTTTGGGGTGTGCTTTGCAGCCGCACTGCCCGGGTTGCTCTACCTTTCATCTCCCTCCTAACCCTAACCCTAACCCTAACCCTAAGCATGAGTGTGAGGTCAGGCAGGGCCTGAATCGGGGCGCACGAGCCCTGCTCATCTTCTGAATAAAGAAGAGGTGGTGGCAGGAGTGTGGAGGCATCCCCGCATTTGCTTTGGGGTGTCCTTTGCAGCCGCACTGCCCGGGTTGCTCTACCCTTCCTCTCCCTCCTAATCCTAACCCTAACCCTAAGCATGAGTGTGAGGTCAGGCACGGCCTGAATCGGTGCGAAGGAGCCCTGTTCATCTTTTAAATCAGGAAGAGGTGGTGGCAGGAGTGTTGAGGCATCCCCGCATTTGCTTTGGGGTGTCCTTTGCAGCCGCACTGCCCGGGTTGCTCTACCCTTCCTCTCCCTCCTAACCCTAACCCTAATCCTAAGCGTGAGTGTGAGGTCAGGCACGGCCTTAATTGGAGCGAAGGAGCCCTGTTTGTGTTCTCCAGGAAGAAGAGGTGGTTGCAGGGGTGTTGAGGCATCCCCGCATTTGCTTTGGGGTGTCCTTTGCAGCCGCACTGCCCGGGTTACTTTACGCTTCCTCTCCCTCCTAACCCTAACCCTAACCCTAAGCGTAATCCTAAGCGTGAGTGTGAGGTCAGGCACGGCCTGAATCGGGGCGCACGAGCCCTGTTCATCTTCTGAATCAAGAAGAGGTGGTGGCAGGGGTGTTGAGGCATCCCCGCATTTGCTTTGGGGTGTCCTTTGCAGCCGCACTGCCCGGGTTGCTCTACCCTTCCTCTCACTCCTAACCCTAACCCTAACCCTAAACCTAACCGTAAGCGTTAGTGTGAGGTCAGGCGCAGCCTGAATCGGGGCGCACGAGCCCTGTTCATCTTCTGAATCAAGAAGAGGTGGTGGCAGGAGTGTTGAGGCATCCCCGCATTTGCTTTGGGGTGTCCTTTGCAGCCGCACTGCCCGGGTTGCTCTACCCTTCCTCTCCCTCCTAACCCTAACCCTAACCCTAACCCTAAGCGTAACCCTAAGCGTGAGTGTGAGGTCAGGCACGGCCTGAATTGGGGCGGAGAAGCCCTATTCATCTTTTGAAATAGGAAGTGGTGGTGGCAGGGGTGTTGAGGCAGCCCCATATTTCCTTTGGGGTGTCCTTTGCAGCCGCACTGCCCGGGTTGCTCTACCCTTCCTCTCCCTCCTAACCCTAACCCTAACCCTAGCCGTGAGTGTGAGGTCAGGCACGGCCTTACTTGGTGCGAAGGAGCCCTGTTTGTGTTCTCCAGGAAGAAGTGGTGCTGGCAGGAGTGTTGAGGCATCCCCGCATTTGCTTTGGGGTGTCCTTTGCAGCCGCACTGCCCGGGTTGCTCTACCTTTCATCTCCCTCCTAACCCTAACCCTAACCCTAACCCTAACCCTAAGCATGAGTGTGAGGTCAGGCACGGCCTGAATCGGGGCGCACGAGCCCTGTTCATCTTCTGAATCAAGAAGAGGTGGTGGCAGGAGTGTTGAGGCGTTCCCGCATTTGCTTTGGGGTGTCCTTTGCAGCCGCACTGCCCGGGTTGCTCTACCCTTCCTCTCCCTCCTAACCCTAAGCGTAATCCTAAGCGTGAGTGTGAGGTCAGGCACGGCCTGAATCGGTGCGAAGGAACCCTGTTCATCTTTTGAATCAGGAAGAGGTGGTGACAGGAGTGTGGAGGCATCCCCGCATTTCCTTTGGGGTGTGCTTTGCAGCTGCACAGCCCGGGTTGCTCTACCCTTCCTCTCCCTCCTAACCCTAACCCTAACCCTAACCCTAACCCTAACCCTAACCCTAACCCTAAGCATGAGTGTGAGGTCAGGCACAGCCTGAATCGGGGCGCACGAGCCCTGCTCATCTTCTGAATCAAGAAGAGGTGGTGGCAGGGGTGTTGAGGCATCCCCGCATTTGCTTTGGGGTGTCCTTTGCAGCCGCACTGCCCGGGTTGCTCTACCCTTCCTCTCCCTCCTAAGCCTAACCCTAACCCTAGCCGTGAGTGTGAGGTCAGGCACGGCCTTACTTGGTGCGAAGGAGCCCTGTTTGTGTTCTCCAGGAAGAAGTGGTGCTGGGAGGAGTGTTGAGGCATCCCCGCATTTGCTTTGGGGTGTCCTTTGCAGCCGCACTGCCCGGGTTGCTCTACCTTTCATCTCCCTCCTAACCCTAACCCTAACCCTAACCCTAACCCTAACCCTAACCCTAAGCATGAGTGTGAGGTCAGGCACGGCCTGAATCAGTGCGAAGGAGCCCTGTTCATCTTTTGAATCAGGAAGAGGTGGTGGCAGGAGTGTGGAGGCATCCCCGCATTTGCTTTTGAGTGTCCTTTGCAGCCGCACTGCCCGGGTTGCTCGACCCTTCCTCTCCCTCCTAACCCTAACCCTAACCCTAACCATAACCGTAAGCGTGAGTGTGAGGTCAGGCATGGCCTGAATCGGGGCGGACGAGCCCTATTCATCTTCTGAAATAGGAAGTGGTGCTGGGAGGAGTGTTGAGGCATCCCCGCATTTGCTTTGGGGTTTCCTTTGCAGCCGCACTGCCCGGGTTGCTCTAACATTCCTCTCCCTCCTTACCCTAACCCTAACCCTAACCCTAAGCGTAACCCTAAGCATGAGTGTGAGGTCAGGCACGGCCTGAATTGGGGTGGACGAGCCCTATTCATCTTCTGAAATAGGAAGTGGTGCTGGGAGGAGTGTTGAGGCATCCCCGCATTTGCTTTGGGGTGTCCTTTGCAGCCGCACTGCCCAGGTTGCTCTACCCTTCCTCTCCCTCCTAACCCTAACCCTAACCCTAACCCTAACCCTAAGCGTGAGTGTGAGGTCCGGCGCAGCCTGAATCGGGGCGCACGAGCCCTGTTCATCTTCTGAATCAAGAAGAGGTGGTGGCAGGAGTGTTGAGGCATCCGCGCATTTGCTTTGGGGTGTCCTTTGCAGCCGCACTGCCCGGGTTGCTCTACCCTTCCTCTCCCTCCTAACCCTAACCCTAATCCTAAGCGTGAGTGTGAGGTCAGGCACGGCCTTACTTGGTGCGAAGGAGCCCTGTTTGTGTTCTCCAGGAAGAAGAGGTGGTTGCAGGGGTGTTGAGGCATCCCCGCATTTGCTTTGGGGTGTCCTTTGCAGCCACACTGCCCGGGTTGCTCTACCTTTCATCTCCCTCCTAACCCTAACCCTAACCCTAACCCTAACCCTAACCCTAACCCTAACCCTAAGCATGAGTGTGAGGTTAGGCACAGCCTTAATCGGGGTGCACGAACCCTGTTCATCTTCTGAATCAAGAAGAGGTTTTGGCAGGAGTGTGGAGGCATCCCCGCATTTGCTTTAGGGTGTCCTTTGCAGCCGCACTGCCCGGGTTGCTCTACCCTTCCTCTCCCTCCTAACCCTAACCCTAACCCTAACCCTAAGCGTGAGTGTGAGGTCAGGCACAGCCTGAATCGGGGCACACGAGCCCTGTTCATCTTCTGAATCAAGAAGAGGTGGTGGCAGGGGTGTTGAGGCATCCCCGCATTTGCTTTGGGGTGTCCTTTGGAGCCGCACTGCCCGGGTTGCTCTACCCTTCCTCTCCCTCCTAACCCTAACCCTAACCCTAACCCTAAGCGTAACCCTAAGCGTGAGTGTGAGGTCAGGCACGGCCTGAATTGGGGCAGAGAAGCCCTATTCATATTCTGAAATAGGAAGTGGTGGTGGCAGGGGTGTTGAGGCAGCCCCGCATTTGCTTTGGGGTGTCCTTTGCAGCCGCACTGCCCGGGTTGCTCTACCCTTCCTCCCTCCTAAGCCTAAGCCTAACCCTAGCCGTGAGTGTGAGGTCAGGCACGGCCTTAATTGGTGCGAAGGAGCCCTGTTTGTGTTCTCCAGGAAGAAGTGGTGGTGGCAGGAGTGTTGAGGCATCCCCGCATTTGCTTTGGGGTGTCCTTTGCAGCCGCACTGCCCGGGTTGCTCTACCTTTCATCTCCCTCCTATTCCTAACCCTTACCCTAACCCTAACCCTAACCCTAAGCATGAGTGTGAGGTCAGTCACAGCCTGAATCGGGGCGCACGAGCCCTGTTCATCTTCTGAATCAAGAAGAGGTGGTGGCAGGAGTGTTGAGGCGTTCCCGCATTTGCTTTGGGGTGTCCTTTGCAGCCGCACTGCCCGGGTTGCTCTACCCTTCCTCTCCCTCCTAACCCTAACCCTAACCCTAAGCATGAGTGTGAGGTCAGGCACGGCCTGAATCGGTGCGAAGGAGCCCTGTTCATCTTTTGAATCAGGAAGAGGTGGTGGCAGGAGTGTTGAGGCGTCCCCGCATTTGCTTTGGGGTGTCCTTTGCAGCCGCACTGCCCGGGTTGCTCTACCCTTCCTCTCCCTCCTAAGCCTAACCCTAACCCTAGCCGTGAGTGTGAGGTCAGGCATGGCCTTAATTGGTGCGAAGGAGCCCTGTTTGTGTTCTCCAGGAAGAAGAGGTGGTTGCAGGGGTGTTGAGGCATCCGCGCATTTGCTTTGGGGTGTCCTTTGCAGCCGCACTGCCCGGGTTGCTCTACCCTTCCTCTCCCTCCTAACCCTAACCCTAACCCTAACCCTAACCCTAAGCGTGAGTGTGAGGTCAGGCACAGCCTGAATCGGGGCGCACGAGCCCTGCTCATCTTCTGAATCAAGAAGAGGTGGTGGCAGGGGTGTTGAGGCGTCCCCGCATTTGCTTTGGGGTGTCCTTTGCAGCCGCACTGCCCGGGTTGCTCTACCCTTCCTCTCCCTCCTAACCCTAAGCGTAATCATAAGCGTGAGTGTGAGGTCAGGCACGGCCTGAATCGGTGCGAAGGAACCCTGTTCATCTTTTGAATCAGGAAGAGGTGGTGACAGGAGTGCGGAGGCATCCCCGCATTTCCTTTGGGGTGTGCTTTGCAGCTGCACAGCCCGGGTTGCTCTACCCTTCCTCTCCCTCCTAACCCTAACCCTAACCCTAACCCTAACCCTAACCCTAACCCTAACCCTAAGCATGAGTGTGAGGTCAGGCACAGCCTGAATCGGGGCGCACGAGCCCTGCTCATCTTCTGAATCAAGAAGAGGTGGTGGCAGGGGTGTTGAGGCATCCCCGCATTTGCTTTGGGGTGTCCTTTGCAGCCGCACTGCCCGGGTTGCTCTACCCTTCCTCTCCCTCCTAACCCTAACCCTAACCCTAGCCGTGAGTGTGAGGTCAGGCACGGCCTTACTTGGTGCGAAGGAGCCCTGTTTGTGTTCTCCAGGAAGAAGTGGTGCTGGGAGGAGTGTTGAGGCATCCCCGCATTTGCTTTGGGGTGTCCTTTGCAGCCGCACTGCCCGGGTTGCTCTACCCTTCCTCTCCCTCCTAACCCTAACCCTAACCCTAACCCTAACCCTAACCCTAACCCTAACCCTAAGCATGAGTGTGAGGTCAGGCACGGCCTGAATCAGTGCGAAGGAGCCCTGTTCATCTTTTGAATCAGGAAGAGGTGGTGGCAGGAGTGTGGAGGCATCCCCGCATTTGCTTTTGAGTGTCCTTTGCAGCCGCACTGCCCGGGTTGCTCGACCCTTCCTCTCCCTCCTAACCCTAACCCTAACCCTAACCATAACCGTAAGCGTGAGTGTGAGGTCAGGCATGGCCTGAATCGGGGCGGACGAGCCCTATTCATCTTCTGAAATAGGAAGTGGTGCTGGGAGGAGTGTTGAGGCATCCCCGCATTTGCTTTGGGGTTTCCTTTGCAGCCGCACTGCCCGGGTTGCTCTAACATTCCTCTCCCTCCTTACCCTAACCCTAACCCTAACCCTAAGCGTAACCCTAAGCATGAGTGTGAGGTCAGGCACGGCCTGAATTGGGGTGGACGAGCCCTATTCATCTTCTGAAATAGGAAGTGGTGCTGGGAGGAGTGTTGAGGCATCCCCGCATTTGCTTTGGGGTGTCCTTTGCAGCCGCACTGCCCGGGTTGCTCTACCCTTCCTCTCCCTCCTAACCCTAACCCTAACCCTAACCCTAACCCTAAGCGTGAGTGTGAGGTCCGGCGCAGCCTGAATCGGGGCGCACGAGCCCTGTTCATCTTCTGAATCAAGAAGAGGTGGTGGCAGGAGTGTTGAGGCATCCGCGCATTTGCTTTGGGGTGTCCTTTGCAGCCGCACTGCCCGGGTTGCTCTACCCTTCCTCTCCCTCCTAACCCTAACCCTAATCCTAAGCGTGAGTGTGAGGTCAGGCACGGCCTTACTTGGTGCGAAGGAGCCCTGTTTGTGTTCTCCAGGAAGAAGAGGTGGTTGCAGGGGTGTTGAGGCATCCCCGCATTTGCTTTGGGGTGTCCTTTGCAGCCACACTGCCCGGGTTGCTCTACCTTTCATCTCCCTCCTAACCCTAACCCTAACCCTAACCCTAACCCTAACCCTAACCCTAACCCTAAGCATGAGTGTGAGGTTAGGCACAGCCTTAATCGGGGTGCACGAACCCTGTTCATCTTCTGAATCAAGAAGAGGTTTTGGCAGGAGTGTGGAGGCATCCCCGCATTTGCTTTAGGGTGTCCTTTGCAGCCGCACTGCCCGGGTTGCTCTACCCTTCCTCTCCCTCCTAACCCTAACCCTAACCCTAACCCTAAGCGTGAGTGTGAGGTCAGGCACAGCCTGAATCGGGGCACACGAGCCCTGTTCATCTTCTGAATCAAGAAGAGGTGGTGGCAGGGGTGTTGAGGCATCCCCGCATTTGCTTTGGGGTGTCCTTTGGAGCCGCACTGCCCGGGTTGCTCTACCCTTCCTCTCCCTCCTAACCCTAACCCTAACCCTAACCCTAAGCGTAACCCTAAGCGTGAGTGTGAGGTCAGGCACGGCCTGAATTGGGGCAGAGAAGCCCTATTCATCTTCTGAAATAGGAAGTGGTGGTGGCAGGGGTGTTGAGGCAGCCCCGCATTTGCTTTGGGGTGTCCTTTGCAGCCGCACTGCCCGGGTTGCTCTACCCTTCCTCCCTCCTAAGCCTAAGCCTAACCCTAGCCGTGAGTGTGAGGTCAGGCACGGCCTTAATTGGTGCGAAGGAGCCCTGTTTGTGTTCTCCAGGAAGAAGTGGTGGTGGCAGGAGTGTTGAGGCATCCCCGCATTTGCTTTGGGGTGTCCTTTGCAGCCGCACTGCCCGGGTTGCTCTACCTTTCATCTCCCTCCTATTCCTAACCCTTACCCTAACCCTAACCCTAACCCTAAGCATGAGTGTGAGGTCAGTCACAGCCTGAATCGGGGCGCACGAGCCCTGTTCATCTTCTGAATCAAGAAGAGGTGGTGGCAGGAGTGTTGAGGCGTTCCCGCATTTGCTTTGGGGTGTCCTTTGCAGCCGCACTGCCCGGGTTGCTCTACCCTTCCTCTCCCTCCTAACCCTAACCCTAACCCTAAGCATGAGTGTGAGGTCAGGCACGGCCTGAATCGGTGCGAAGGAGCCCTGTTCATCTTTTGAATCAGGAAGAGGTGGTGGCAGGAGTGTGGAGGCGTTCCCGCATTTGCTTTGGGGTGTCCTTTGCAGCCGCACTGCCCGGGTTGCTCTACCCTTCCTCTCCCTCCTAAGCCTAACCCTAACCCTAGCCGTGAGTGTGAGGTCAGGCATGGCCTTAATTGGTGCGAAGGAGCCCTGTTTGTGTTCTCCAGGAAGAAGAGGTGGTTGCAGGGGTGTTGAGGCATCCGCGCATTTGCTTTGGGGTGTCCTTTGCAGCCGCACTGCCCGGGTTGCTCTACCCTTCCTCTCCCTCCTAACCCTAACCCTAACCCTAACCCTAACCCTAAGCGTGAGTGTGAGGTCAGGCACAGCCTGAATCGGGGCGCACGAGCCCTGCTCATCTTCTGAATCAAGAAGAGGTGGTGGCAGGGGTGTTGAGGCGTCCCCGCATTTGCTTTGGGGTGTCCTTTGCAGCCGCACTGCCCGGGTTGCTCTACCCTTCCTCTCCCTCCTAACCCTAACCCTAACCCTAGCCGTGAGTGTGAGGTCAGGCACGGCCTTAATTGGTGCGAAGGAGCCCTGTTTGTGTTCTCCAGGAAGAAGTGTTGCTGGCAGGAGTGTTGAGGCATCCCCGCATTTGCTTTGGGGTGTCCTTTGCAGCCGCACTGCCCGGGTTGCTCTACCCTTCCTCTCCCTCCTAACCCTAACCCTAACCCTAAGCGTATCCCTAAGCGTGAGTGTGAGGTCAGGCATGGCCTGAATCGGGGCGCACGAGCCCTGTTCATCTTCTGAATCAAGAAGAGGTGGTGGCTGGGGTGTTGAGGCATCCCAGAATTTGCTTTGGGGTGTCCTTTGCAACCGCACTGCCCGGGTTGCTCTACCCTTCCTCTCCCTCCTAACCCTAACCCTAATCCTAAGCGTGAGTGTGAGGTCAGACACGGCCTTAATTGGTGCGAAGGAGCCCTGTTTGTGTTCTCCAGGAAGAAGTGGTGCTGGGAGGAGTGTTGAGGCATCCCCGCATTTGCTTTGGGGTGTCCTTTGCAGCCGCACTGCCCGGGTTGCTCTACCCTTCCTCTCCCTCCTAACCCTAACCCTAACCCTAACCCTAAGCATGAGTGTGAGGTCAGGCACAGCCTGAATCGGGGCGCACGAGCCCTGCTCATCTTCTGAATAAAGAAGAGGTGGTGGCAGGAGTGTGGAGGCATCCCCGCATTTGCTTTGGGGTGTCCTTTGCAGCCGCACTGCCCGGGTTGCTCTACCCTTCCTCTCCCTCCTAATCCTAACCCTAACCCTAAGCATGAGTGTGAGGTCAGGCACGGCCTGAATCGGTGCGAAGGAGCCCTGTTCATCTTTTAAATCAGGAAGAGGTGGTGGCAGGAGTGTTGAGGCATCCCCGCATTTGCTTTGGGGTGTCCTTTGCAGCCGCACTGCCCGGGTTGCTCTACCCTTCCTCTCCCTCCTAACCCTAACCCTAATCCTAAGCGTGAGTGTGAGGTCAGGCACGGCCTTAATTGGAGCGAAGAAGCCCTGTTTGTGTTCTCCAGGAAGAAGAGGTGGTTGCAGGGGTGTTGAGGCATCCCCGCATTTGCTTTGGGGTGTCCTTTGCAGCCGCACTGCCCGGGTTACTTTACGCTTCCTCTCCCTCCTAACCCTAACCCTAACCCTAAGCGTAATCCTAAGCGTGAGTGTGAGGTCAGGCACAGCCTGAATCGGGGCGCACGAGCCCTGTTCATCTTCTGAATCAAGAAGAGGTGGTGGCAGGGGTGTTGAGGCATCCCCGCATTTGCTTTGGGGTGTCCTTTGCAGCCGCACTGCCCGGGTTGCTCTACCCTTCCTCTCACTCCTAACCCTAACCCTAACCCTAAACCTAACCGTAAGCGTTAGTGTGAGGTCAGGCGCAGCCTGAATCGGGGCGCACGAGCCCTGTTCATCTTCTGAATCAAGAAGAGGTGGTGGCAGGAGTGTTGAGGCATCCCCGCATTTGCTTTGGGGTGTCCTTTGCAGCCGCACTGCCCGGGTTGCTCTACCCTTCCTCTCCCTCCTAACCCTAACCCTAACCCTAACCCTAAGCGTAACCCTAAGCGTGAGTGTGAGGTCAGGCACGGCCTGAATTGGGGCGGAGAAGCCCTATTCATCTTCTGAAATAGGAAGTGGTGGTGGCAGGGGTGTTGAGGCAGCCCCATATTTCCTTTGGGGTGTCCTTTGCAGCCGCACTGCCCGGGTTGCTCTACCCTTCCTCTCCCTCCTAACCCTAACCCTAACCCTAGCCGTGAGTGTGAGGTCAGGCACGGCCTTACTTGGTGCGAAGGAGCCCTGTTTGTGTTCTCCAGGAAGAAGTGGTGGTGGCAGGAGTGTTGAGGCATCCCCGCATTTGCTTTGGGGTGTCCTTTGCAGCCGCACTGCCCGGGTTGCTCTACCTTTCATCTCCCTCCTAACCCTAACCCTAACCCTAACCCTAACCCTAAGCATGAGTGTGAGGTCAGGCACGGCCTGAATCGGGGCGCACGAGCCCTGTTCATCTTCTGAATCAAAAAGAGGTGGTGGCAGGAGTGTTGAGGCGTTCCCGCATTTGCTTTGGGGTGTCCTTTGCAGCCGCACTGCCCGGGTTGCTCTACCCTTCCTCTCCCTCCTAACCCTAAGCGTAATCCTAAGCGTGAGTGTGAGGTCAGGCACGGCCTGAATCGGTGCGAAGGAACCCTGTTCATCTTTTGAATCAGGAAGAGGTGGTGACAGGAGTGTGGAGGCATCCCCGCATTTCCTTTGGGTTGTGCTTTGCAGCTGCACAGCCCGGGTTGCTCTACCCTTCCTCTCCCTCCTAACCCTAACCCTAACCCTAACCCTAACCCTAACCCTAACCCTAAGCATGAGTGTGAGGTCAGGCACAGCCTGAATCGGGGCGCACGAGCCCTGCTCATCTTCTGAATCAAGAAGAGGTGGTGGCAGGGGTGTTGAGGCATCCCCGCATTTGCTTTGGGGTGTCCTTTGCAGCCGCACTGCCCGGGTTGCTCTACCCTTCCTCTCCCTCCTAACCCTAACCCTAACCCTAGCCGTGAGTGTGAGGTCAGGCACGGCCTTACTTGGTGCGAAGGAGCCCTGTTTGTGTTCTCCAGGAAGAAGTGGTGCTGGGAGGAGTGTTGAGGCATCCCCGCATTTGCTTTGGGGTGTCCTTTGCAGCCGCACTGCCCGGGTTGCTCTACCCTTCCTCTCCCTCCTAACCCTAACCCTAACCCTAACCCTAACCCTAACCCTAACCCTAAGCATGAGTGTGAGGTCAGGCACGGCCTGAATCAGTGCGAAGGAGCCCTGTTCATCTTTTGAATCAGGAAGAGGTGGTGGCAGGAGTGTGGAGGCATCCGCGCATTTGCTTTTGAGTGTCCTTTGCAGCCGCACTGCCCGGGTTGCTCTACCCTTCCTCTCCCTCCTAACCCTAACCCTAACCCTAACCCTAACCCTAAGCGTGAGTGTGAGGTCCGGCGCAGCCTGAATCGGGGCGCACGAGCCCTGTTCATCTTCTGAATCAAGAAGAGGTGGTGGCAGGAGTGTTGAGGCATCCGCGCATTTGCTTTGGGGTGTCCTTTGCAGCCGCACTGCCCGGGTTGCTCTACCCTTCCTCTCCCTCCTAACCCTAACCCTAATCCTAAGCGTGAGTGTGAGGTCAGGCACGGCCTTACTTGGTGCGAAGGAGCCCTGTTTGTGTTCTCCAGGAAGAAGAGGTGGTTGCAGGGGTGTTGAGGCATCCCCGCATTTGCTTTGGGGTGTCCTTTGCAGCCACACTGCCCGGGTTGCTCTACCTTTCATCTCCCTCCTAACCCTAACCCTAACCCTAACCCTAACCCTAACCCTAACCCTAACCCTAAGCATGAGTGTGAGGTTAGGCACAGCCTTAATCGGGGTGCACGAACCCTGTTCATCTTCTGAATCAAGAAGAGGTTTTGGCAGGAGTGTGGAGGCATCCCCGCATTTGCTTTAGGGTGTCCTTTGCAGCCGCACTGCCCGGGTTGCTCTACCCTTCCTCTCCCTCCTAACCCTAACCCTAACCCTAACCCTAAGCGTGAGTGTGAGGTCAGGCACAGCCTGAATCGGGGCACACGAGCCCTGTTCATCTTCTGAATCAAGAAGAGGTGGTGGCAGGGGTGTTGAGGCATCCCCGCATTTGCTTTGGGGTGTCCTTTGGAGCCGCACTGCCCGGGTTGCTCTACCCTTCCTCTCCCTCCTAACCCTAACCCTAACCCTAACCCTAAGCGTAACCCTAAGCGTGAGTGTGAGGTCAGGCACGGCCTGAATTGGGGCAGAGAAGCCCTATTCATCTTCTGAAATAGGAAGTGGTGGTGGCAGGGGTGTTGAGGCAGCCCCGCATTTGCTTTGGGGTGTCCTTTGCAGCCGCACTGCCCGGGTTGCTCTACCCTTCCTCCCTCCTAAGCCTAAGCCTAACCCTAGCCGTGAGTGTGAGGTCAGGCACGGCCTTAATTGGTGCGAAGGAGCCCTGTTTGTGTTCTCCAGGAAGAAGTGGTGGTGGCAGGAGTGTTGAGGCATCCCCGCATTTGCTTTGGGGTGTCCTTTGCAGCCGCACTGCCCGGGTTGCTCTACCTTTCATCTCCCTCCTATTCCTAACCCTTACCCTAACCCTAACCCTAACCCTAAGCATGAGTGTGAGGTCAGTCACAGCCTGAATCGGGGCGCACGAGCCCTGTTCATCTTCTGAATCAAGAAGAGGTGGTGGCAGGAGTGTTGAGGCGTTCCCGCATTTGCTTTGGGGTGTCCTTTGCAGCCGCACTGCCCGGGTTGCTCTACCCTTCCTCTCCCTCCTAACCCTAACCCTAACCCTAAGCATGAGTGTGAGGTCAGGCACGGCCTGAATCGGTGCGAAGGAGCCCTGTTCATCTTTTGAATCAGGAAGAGGTGGTGGCAGGAGTGTGGAGGCGTTCCCGCATTTGCTTTGGGGTGTCCTTTGCAGCCGCACTGCCCGGGTTGCTCTACCCTTCCTCTCCCTCCTAACCCTAACCCTAACCCTAGCCGTGAGTGTGAGGTCAGGCATGGCCTTAATTGGTGCGAAGGAGCCCTGTTTGTGTTCTCCAGGAAGAAGAGGTGGTTGCAGGGGTGTTGAGGCATCCGCGCATTTGCTTTGGGGTGTCCTTTGCAGCCGCACTGCCCGGGTTGCTCTACCCTTCCTCTCCCTCCTAACCCTAACCCTAACCCTAACCCTAACCCTAAGCGTGAGTGTGAGGTCAGGCACAGCCTGAATCGGGGCGCACGAGCCCTGCTCATCTTCTGAATCAAGAAGAGGTGGTGGCAGGGGTGTTGAGGCGTCCCCGCATTTGCTTTGGGGTGTCCTTTGCAGCCGCACTGCCCGGGTTGCTCTACCCTTCCTCTCCCTCCTAACCCTAACCCTAACCCTAGCCGTGAGTGTGAGGTCAGGCACGGCCTTAATTGGTGCGAAGGAGCCCTGTTTGTGTTCTCCAGGAAGAAGTGTTGCTGGCAGGAGTGTTGAGGCATCCCCGCATTTGCTTTGGGGTGTCCTTTGCAGCCGCACTGCCCGGGTTGCTCTACCCTTCCTCTCCCTCCTAACCCTAACCCTAACCCTAAGCGTATCCCTAAGCGTGAGTGTGAGGTCAGGCATGGCCTGAATCGGGGCGCACGAGCCCTGTTCATCTTCTGAATCAAGAAGAGGTGGTGGCTGGGGTGTTGAGGCATCCCAGAATTTGCTTTGGGGTGTCCTTTGCAACCGCACTGCCCGGGTTGCTCTACCCTTCCTCTCCCTCCTAACCCTAACCCTAATCCTAAGCGTGAGTGTGAGGTCAGACACGGCCTTAATTGGTGCGAAGGAGCCCTGTTTGTGTTCTCCAGGAAGAAGTGGTGCTGGGAGGAGTGTTGAGGCATCCCCGCATTTGCTTTGGGGTGTCCTTTGCAGCCGCACTGCCCGGGTTGCTCTACCCTTCCTCTCCCTCCTAACCCTAACCCTAACCCTAACCCTAAGCATGAGTGTGAGGTCAGGCACAGCCTGAATCGGGGCGCACGAGCCCTGCTCATCTTCTGAATAAAGAAGAGGTGGTGGCAGGAGTGTGGAGGCATCCCCGCATTTGCTTTGGGGTGTCCTTTGCAGCCGCACTGCCCGGGTTGCTCTACCCTTCCTCTCCCTCCTAATCCTAACCCTAACCCTAAGCATGAGTGTGAGGTCAGGCACGGCCTGAATCGGTGCGAAGGAGCCCTGTTCATCTTTTAAATCAGGAAGAGGTGGTGGCAGGAGTGTTGAGGCATCCCCGCATTTGCTTTGGGGTGTCCTTTGCAGCCGCACTGCCCGGGTTGCTCTACCCTTCCTCTCCCTCCTAACCCTAACCCTAATCCTAAGCGTGAGTGTGAGGTCAGGCACGGCCTTAATTGGAGCGAAGAAGCCCTGTTTGTGTTCTCCAGGAAGAAGAGGTGGTTGCAGGGGTGTTGAGGCATCCCCGCATTTGCTTTGGGGTGTCCTTTGCAGCCGCACTGCCCGGGTTACTTTACGCTTCCTCTCCCTCCTAACCCTAACCCTAACCCTAAGCGTAATCCTAAGCGTGAGTGTGAGGTCAGGCACAGCCTGAATCGGGGCGCACGAGCCCTGTTCATCTTCTGAATCAAGAAGAGGTGGTGGCAGGGGTGTTGAGGCATCCCCGCATTTGCTTTGGGGTGTCCTTTGCAGCCGCACTGCCCGGGTTGCTCTACCCTTCCTCTCACTCCTAACCCTAACCCTAACCCTAAACCTAACCGTAAGCGTTAGTGTGAGGTCAGGCGCAGCCTGAATCGGGGCGCACGAGCCCTGTTCATCTTCTGAATCAAGAAGAGGTGGTGGCAGGAGTGTTGAGGCATCCCCGCATTTGCTTTGGGGTGTCCTTTGCAGCCGCACTGCCCGGGTTGCTCTACCCTTCCTCTCCCTCCTAACCCTAACCCTAACCCTAACCCTAAGCGTAACCCTAAGCGTGAGTGTGAGGTCAGGCACGGCCTGAATTGGGGCGGAGAAGCCCTATTCATCTTCTGAAATAGGAAGTGGTGGTGGCAGGGGTGTTGAGGCAGCCCCATATTTCCTTTGGGGTGTCCTTTGCAGCCGCACTGCCCGGGTTGCTCTACCCTTCCTCTCCCTCCTAACCCTAACCCTAACCCTAGCCGTGAGTGTGAGGTCAGGCACGGCCTTACTTGGTGCGAAGGAGCCCTGTTTGTGTTCTCCAGGAAGAAGTGGTGGTGGCAGGAGTGTTGAGGCATCCCCGCATTTGCTTTGGGGTGTCCTTTGCAGCCGCACTGCCCGGGTTGCTCTACCTTTCATCTCCCTCCTAACCCTAACCCTAACCCTAACCCTAACCCTAAGCATGAGTGTGAGGTCAGGCACGGCCTGAATCGGGGCGCACGAGCCCTGTTCATCTTCTGAATCAAAAAGAGGTGGTGGCAGGAGTGTTGAGGCGTTCCCGCATTTGCTTTGGGGTGTCCTTTGCAGCCGCACTGCCCGGGTTGCTCTACCCTTCCTCTCCCTCCTAACCCTAAGCGTAATCCTAAGCGTGAGTGTGAGGTCAGGCACGGCCTGAATCGGTGCGAAGGAACCCTGTTCATCTTTTGAATCAGGAAGAGGTGGTGACAGGAGTGTGGAGGCATCCCCGCATTTCCTTTGGGTTGTGCTTTGCAGCTGCACAGCCCGGGTTGCTCTACCCTTCCTCTCCCTCCTAACCCTAACCCTAACCCTAACCCTAACCCTAACCCTAACCCTAAGCATGAGTGTGAGGTCAGGCACAGCCTGAATCGGGGCGCACGAGCCCTGCTCATCTTCTGAATCAAGAAGAGGTGGTGGCAGGGGTGTTGAGGCATCCCCGCATTTGCTTTGGGGTGTCCTTTGCAGCCGCACTGCCCGGGTTGCTCTACCCTTCCTCTCCCTCCTAACCCTAACCCTAACCCTAGCCGTGAGTGTGAGGTCAGGCACGGCCTTACTTGGTGCGAAGGAGCCCTGTTTGTGTTCTCCAGGAAGAAGTGGTGCTGGGAGGAGTGTTGAGGCATCCCCGCATTTGCTTTGGGGTGTCCTTTGCAGCCGCACTGCCCGGGTTGCTCTACCCTTCCTCTCCCTCCTAACCCTAACCCTAACCCTAACCCTAACCCTAACCCTAACCCTAAGCATGAGTGTGAGGTCAGGCACGGCCTGAATCAGTGCGAAGGAGCCCTGTTCATCTTTTGAATCAGGAAGAGGTGGTGGCAGGAGTGTGGAGGCATCCGCGCATTTGCTTTTGAGTGTCCTTTGCAGCCGCACTGCCCGGGTTGCTCTACCCTTCCTCTCCCTCCTAACCCTAACCCTAACCCTAACCCTAACCCTAAGCGTGAGTGTGAGGTCCGGCGCAGCCTGAATCGGGGCGCACGAGCCCTGTTCATCTTCTGAATCAAGAAGAGGTGGTGGCAGGAGTGTTGAGGCATCCGCGCATTTGCTTTGGGGTGTCCTTTGCAGCCGCACTGCCCGGGTTGCTCTACCCTTCCTCTCCCTCCTAACCCTAACCCTAATCCTAAGCGTGAGTGTGAGGTCAGGCACGGCCTTACTTGGTGCGAAGGAGCCCTGTTTGTGTTCTCCAGGAAGAAGAGGTGGTTGCAGGGGTGTTGAGGCATCCCCGCATTTGCTTTGGGGTGTCCTTTGCAGCCACACTGCCCGGGTTGCTCTACCTTTCATCTCCCTCCTAACCCTAACCCTAACCCTAACCCTAACCCTAACCCTAACCCTAACCCTAAGCATGAGTGTGAGGTTAGGCACAGCCTTAATCGGGGTGCACGAACCCTGTTCATCTTCTGAATCAAGAAGAGGTTTTGGCAGGAGTGTGGAGGCATCCCCGCATTTGCTTTAGGGTGTCCTTTGCAGCCGCACTGCCCGGGTTGCTCTACCCTTCCTCTCCCTCCTAACCCTAACCCTAACCCTAACCCTAAGCGTGAGTGTGAGGTCAGGCACAGCCTGAATCGGGGCACACGAGCCCTGTTCATCTTCTGAATCAAGAAGAGGTGGTGGCAGGGGTGTTGAGGCATCCCCGCATTTGCTTTGGGGTGTCCTTTGGAGCCGCACTGCCCGGGTTGCTCTACCCTTCCTCTCCCTCCTAACCCTAACCCTAACCCTAACCCTAAGCGTAACCCTAAGCGTGAGTGTGAGGTCAGGCACGGCCTGAATTGGGGCAGAGAAGCCCTATTCATCTTCTGAAATAGGAAGTGGTGGTGGCAGGGGTGTTGAGGCAGCCCCGCATTTGCTTTGGGGTGTCCTTTGCAGCCGCACTGCCCGGGTTGCTCTACCCTTCCTCCCTCCTAAGCCTAAGCCTAACCCTAGCCGTGAGTGTGAGGTCAGGCACGGCCTTAATTGGTGCGAAGGAGCCCTGTTTGTGTTCTCCAGGAAGAAGTGGTGGTGGCAGGAGTGTTGAGGCATCCCCGCATTTGCTTTGGGGTGTCCTTTGCAGCCGCACTGCCCGGGTTGCTCTACCTTTCATCTCCCTCCTATTCCTAACCCTTACCCTAACCCTAACCCTAACCCTAAGCATGAGTGTGAGGTCAGTCACAGCCTGAATCGGGGCGCACGAGCCCTGTTCATCTTCTGAATCAAGAAGAGGTGGTGGCAGGAGTGTTGAGGCGTTCCCGCATTTGCTTTGGGGTGTCCTTTGCAGCCGCACTGCCCGGGTTGCTCTACCCTTCCTCTCCCTCCTAACCCTAACCCTAACCCTAAGCATGAGTGTGAGGTCAGGCACGGCCTGAATCGGTGCGAAGGAGCCCTGTTCATCTTTTGAATCAGGAAGAGGTGGTGGCAGGAGTGTGGAGGCGTTCCCGCATTTGCTTTGGGGTGTCCTTTGCAGCCGCACTGCCCGGGTTGCTCTACCCTTCCTCTCCCTCCTAACCCTAACCCTAACCCTAGCCGTGAGTGTGAGGTCAGGCATGGCCTTAATTGGTGCGAAGGAGCCCTGTTTGTGTTCTCCAGGAAGAAGAGGTGGTTGCAGGGGTGTTGAGGCATCCGCGCATTTGCTTTGGGGTGTCCTTTGCAGCCGCACTGCCCGGGTTGCTCTACCCTTCCTCTCCCTCCTAACCCTAACCCTAACCCTAACCCTAACCCTAAGCGTGAGTGTGAGGTCAGGCACAGCCTGAATCGGGGCGCACGAGCCCTGCTCATCTTCTGAATCAAGAAGAGGTGGTGGCAGGGGTGTTGAGGCGTCCCCGCATTTGCTTTGGGGTGTCCTTTGCAGCCGCACTGCCCGGGTTGCTCTACCCTTCCTCTCCCTCCTAACCCTAACCCTAACCCTAAGCGTGAGTGTGAGGTCAGGCACGGCCTTAATTGGTGCGAAGGAGCCCTGTTTGTGTTCTCCAGGAAGAAGTGTTGCTGGCAGGAGTGTTGAGGCATCCCCGCATTTGCTTTGGGGTGTCCTTTGCAGCCGCACTGCCCGGGTTGCTCTACCCTTCCTCTCCCTCCTAACCCTAACCCTAACCCTAAGCGTATCCCTAAGCGTGAGTGTGAGGTCAGGCATGGCCTGAATCGGGGCGCACGAGCCCTGTTCATCTTCTGAATCAAGAAGAGGTGGTGGCAGGGGTGTTGAGGCATCCCAGAATTTGCTTTGGGGTGTCCTTTGCAACCGCACTGCCCGGGTTGCTCTACCCTTCCTCTCCCTCCTAACCCTAACCCTAATCCTAAGCGTGAGTGTGAGGTCAGACACGGCCATAATTGGTGCGAAGGAGCCCTGTTTGTGTTCTCCAGGAAGAAGTGGTGCTGGGAGGAGTGTTGAGGCATCCCCGCATTTGCTTTGGGGTGTCCTTTGCAGCCGCACTGCCCGGGTTGCTCTACCCTTCCTCTCCCTCCTAACCCTAACCCTAACCCTTACCCTAACCCTAAGCGTAACCCAAAGCGTGAGTGTGAGGTCGGTCACGGCCTGAATCGGTGCGAAGGAGCCCTGTTCCTCTTCTGCAGAAAGAAGTGGTGCTGGGAGGAGTGTGGAGGCATCCCCGCATTTGCTTTGGGGTGTCCTTTGCAGCCGCACTGCCCGGGTTACTTTACGCTTCCTCTCCCTCCTAACCCTAACCGTAACCCTAAGCGTAATCCTAAGCGTGAGTGTGAGCTCAGGCACGGCCTGAATCGGGGCGCACGAGCCCTGTTCATCTTCTGAATCAAGAAGAGGTGGTTGCAGGGGTGTTCAGGCATCCCCGCCTTTGCTTTGGGGTGTCCTTTGCAGCCGCACTGCCCGGGTTGCTCTACCCTTCCTCTCCCTCCTTACCCTAACCCTAACCCTAACCCTAAGCGTAATCCTAAGCGTGAGTGTGAGGTCGGTCACGGCCTGAATCGGTGCGAAGGAGCCCTGTTCCTCTTCTCCAGGAAGAAGTTGTGGTATCAGGGGTGTTGAGGCATCCCCGCATTTGCTTTGGGGTGTCCTTTGCAGCCGCACTGCCCGGGTTGCTCTACCCTTCCTCTCCCTCCTAACCCTAACCCTAACCCTAACCCTAACCCTAAGCGTGAGTGTGAGGTCAGGCAGGGCCTGAATCGGGGCACACGAGCCCTGTTCATCTTCTGAATCAAGAAGAGGTGGTGGCAGGGGTGTTGAGGCATCCCCGCATTTGCTTTGGGGTGTCCTTTGCAGCCGCACTGCCCGGGTTGCTCTACCTTTCATCTCCCTCCTATTCCTAACCCTTACCCTAACCCTAACCCTAACCCTAAGCATGAGTGTGAGGTCAGTCACAGCCTGAATCGGGGCGCACGAGCCCTGTTCATCTTCTGAATCAAGAAGAGGTGGTGGCAGGAGTGTTGAGGCGTTCCCGCATTTGCTTTGGGGTGTCCTTTGCAGCCGCACTGCCCGGGTTGCTCTACCCTTCCTCTCCCTCCTAACCCTAACCCTAACCCTAAGCATGAGTGTGAGGTCAGGCACGGCCTGAATCGGTGCGAAGGAGCCCTGTTCATCTTTTGAATCAGGAAGAGGTGGTGGCAGGAGTGTGGAGGCGTTCCCGCATTTGCTTTGGGGTGTCCTTTGCAGCCGCACTGCCCGGGTTGCTCTACCCTTCCTCTCTCTCCTAACCCTAACCCTAACCCTAGCCGTGAGTGTGAGGTCAGGCATGGCCTTAATTGGTGCGAAGGAGCCCTGTTTGTGTTCTCCAGGAAGAAGAGGTGGTTGCAGGGGTGTTGAGGCATCCGCGCATTTGCTTTGGGGTGTCCTTTGCAGCCGCACTGCCCGGGTTGCTCTACCATTCCTCTCCCTCCTAACCCTAACCCTAACCCTAACCCTAACCCTAAGCGTGAGTGTGAGGTCAGGCACAGCCTGAATCGGGGCGCACGAGCCCTGCTCATCTTCTGAATCAAGAAGAGGTGGTGGCAGGGGTGTTGAGGCGTCCCCGCATTTGCTTTGGGGTGTCCTTTGCAGCCGCACTGCCCGGGTTGCTCTACCCTTCCTCTCCCTCCTAACCCTAACCCTAACCCTAGCCGTGAGTGTGAGGTCAGGCACGGCCTTACTTGGTGCGAAGGAGCCCTGTTTGTGTTCTCCAGGAAGAAGTGTTGCTGGCAGGAGTGTTGAGGCATCCCCGCATTTGCTTTGGGGTGTCCTTTGCAGCCGCACTGCCCGGGTTGCTCTACCCTTCCTCTCCCTCCTAACCCTAACCCTAACCCTAAGCGTATCCCTAAGCGTGAGTGTGAGGTCAGGCATGGCCTGAATCGGGGCGCACGAGCCCTGTTCATCTTCTGAATCAAGAAGAGGTGGTGGCAGGGGTGTTGAGGCATCCCAGAATTTGCTTTGGGGTGTCCTTTGCAACCGCACTGCCCGGGTTGCTCTACCCTTCCTCTCCCTCCTAACCCTAACCCTAATCCTAAGCGTGAGTGTGAGGTCAGACACGGCCTTAATTGGTGCGAAGGAGCCCTGTTTGTGTTCTCCAGGAAGAAGTGGTGCTGGGAGGAGTGTTGAGGCATCCCCGCATTTGCTTTGGGGTGTCCTTTGCAGCCGCACTGCCCGGGTTGCTCTACCCTTCCTCTCCCTCCTAACCCTAACCCTAACCCTAACCCTAACCCTAACCCTAACCCTAAGCATGAGTGTGAGGTCAGTCACGGCCTGAATCAGTGCGAAGGAGCCCTGTTCATCTTTTGAATCAGGAAGAGGTGGTGGCAGGAGTGTTGAGGCATCCCCGCATTTGCTTTTGAGTGTCCTTTGGAGCCGCACTGCCCGGGTTGCTCGACCCTTCCTCTCCCTCCTAACCCTAACCCTAACCCTAAGCGTAACCCTAAGCATGAGTGTGAGGTCAGGCACGGCCTGAATTTGGGCGGACGAGCCCTATTCATCTTCTGAAATAGGAAGTGGTGCTGGGAGGAGTGATGAGGCATCCCCGCATTTGCTTTGGGGTGTCCTTTGCAGCCGCACAGCCCGGGTTGCTGTACCCTTCCTCTCCCTCCTAACCCTAACCGTAACCCTAAGCGTGAGTGTGAGGTCAGTCACGGCCTGAATCGGGGCGCACGAGCCCTGTTCATCTTCTGAATCAAGAAGAGGTGTTGGCAGGAGTGTTGAGGCATCCCCGCATTTGCTTTGTGGTGTCCTTTGCAGCCGCACTGCCCGGGTTGCTCTACCCTTCCTCTCCCTCCTTACCCTAACCCTAACCCTAACCCTAAGCGTAATCCTAAGCGTGAGTGTGAGGTCGGTCACGGCCTGAATCGGTGCGAAGGAGCCCTGTTCCTCTTCTCCAGGAAGAAGTTGTGGTATCAGGGGTGTTGAGGCATCCCCGCATTTGCTTTGGGGTGTCCTTTGCAGCCGCACTGCCCGGGTTGCTCTACCCTTCCTCTCCCTCCTAACCCTAACCCTAACCCTAACCCTAACCCTAAGCGTGAGTGTGAGGTCAGGCAGGGCCTGAATCGGGGCACACGAGCCCTGTTCATCTTCTGAATCAAGAAGAGGTGGTGGCAGGGGTGTTGAGGCATCCCCGCATTTGCTTTGGGGTGTCCTTTGCAGCCGCACTGCCCGGGTTGCTCTACCTTTCATCTCCCTCCTAACCCTAACCCTAACCCTAACCCTAACCCTAACCCTAAGCATGAGTGTGAGGTCAGGCACAGCCTTAATCGGGGCGCACGAGCCCTGTTCATCTTCTGAATGAAGAAGAGGTGGTGGCAGGAGTGTTGAGGCATCCCCGCATTTGCTTTGGGGTGTCCTTTGCAGCCGCACTGCCCGGGTTGCTCTACCCTTCCTCTCCCTCCTAACCCTAACCCTAACCCTAAGCATGAGTGTGAGGTCAGGCACGGCCTGAATCGGTGCGAAGGAGCCCTGTTCATCTTTTGAATCAGGAAGAGGTGGTGGCAGGGGTGTTGAGGCATCCCCGCATTTGCTTTGGGGTGTCCTTTGCAGCCGCACTGCCCGGGTTGCTCGACCCTTCCTCTCCCTCCTAAGCCTAACCCTAACCGTAGCCGTGAGTGTGAGGTCAGGCACGGCCTTAATTGGTGCGAAGGAGCCCTGTTTGTGTTCTCCAGGAAGAAGTGGTGCTGGCAGGAGTGTTGAGGCATCCCCGCATTTGCTTTGGGGTGTCCTTTGCAGCCGCACTGCCCGGGTTGCTCTACCCTTCCTCTCCCTCCTAACCCTAACCCTAACCCTAAGCGTATCCCTAAGCGTGAGTGTGAGGCCAGGCATGGCCTGAATCGGGGCGCACGAGCCCTGTTCATCTTCTGAATCAAGAAGAGGTGGTGGCAGGGGTGTTGAGGCATCCCAGAATTTGCTTTGGGGTGTCCTTTGCAACCGCACTGCCCGGGTTGCTCTACCCTTCCTCTCCCTCCTAACCCTAACCCTAAGCCTAAGCGTGAGTGTGAGGTCAGACACGGCCTTAATTGGTGCGAAGGAGCCCTGTTTGTGTTCTCCAGGAAGAAGTGGTGCTGGGAGGAGTGTTGAGGCATCCCCGCATTTGCTTTGGGGTGTCCTTTGCAGCCGCACTGCCCGGGTTGCTCTACCCTTCCTCTCCCTCCTAACCCTAACCCTAACCCTAACCCTAACCCTAACCCTAACCCTAACCCTAACCCTAACCCTAAGCATGAGTGTGAGGTCAGGCACGGCCTGAATCAGTGCGAAGGAGCCCTGTTCATCTTTTGAATCAGGAAGAGGTGGTGGCAGGAGTGTGGAGGCATCCCCGCATTTGCTTTTGAGTGTCCTTTGCAGCCGCACTGCCCGGGTTGCTCGACCCTTCCTCTCCCTCCTAACCCTAACCCTAACCCTAAGCGTAACCCTAAGCATGAGTGTGAGGTCAGGCACGGCCTGAATTTGGGCGGACGAGCCCTATTCATCTTCTGAAATAGGAAGTGGTGCTGGGAGGAGTGATGAGGCATCCCCGCATTTGCTTTGGGGTGTCCTTTGCAGCCGCACAGCCCGGGTTGCTGTACCCTTCCTCTCCCTCCTAACCCTAACCGTAACCCTAAGCGTGAGTGTGAGGTCAGTCACGGCCTGAATCGGGGCGCACGAGCCCTGTTCATCTTCTGAATCAAGAAGAGGTGTTGGCAGGAGTGTTGAGGCATCCCCGCATTTGCTTTGTGGTGTCCTTTGCAGCCGCACTGCCCGGGTTGCTCTACCCTTCCTCTCCCTCCTTACCCTAACCCTAACCCTAACCCTAAGCGTAATCCTAAGCGTGAGTGTGAGGTCGGTCACGGCCTGAATCGGTGCGAAGGAGCCCTGTTCCTCTTCTCCAGGAAGAAGTTGTGGTATCAGGGGTGTTGAGGCATCCCCGCATTTGCTTTGGGGTGTCCTTTGCAGCCGCACTGCCCGGGTTGCTCTACCCTTCCTCTCCCTCCTAACCCTAACCCTAACCCTAACCCTAACCCTAAGCGTGAGTGTGAGGTCAGGCAGGGCCTGAATCGGGGCACACGAGCCCTGTTCATCTTCTGAATCAAGAAGAGGTGGTGGCAGGGGTGTTGAGGCATCCCCGCATTTGCTTTGGGGTGTCCTTTGCAGCCGCACTGCCCGGGTTGCTCTACCCTTCCTCTCCCTCCTAACCCTAACCCTAACCCTAACCCTAACCCTAACCCTAAGCATGAGTGTGAGGTCAGGCACAGCCTTAATCGGGGCGCACGAGCCCTGTTCATCTTCTGAATCAAGAAGAGGTGGTGGCAGGAGTGTTGAGGCATCCCCGCATTTGCTTTGGGGTGTCCTTTGCAGCCGCACTGCCCGGGTTGCTCTACCCTTCCTCTCCCTCCTAACCCTAACCCTAACCCTAAGCATGAGTGTGAGGTCAGGCACGGCCTGAATCGGTGCGAAGGAGCCCTGTTCATCTTTTGAATCAGGAAGAGGTGGTGGCAGGGGTGTTGAGGCATCCCCGCATTTGCTTTGGGGTGTCCTTTGCAGCCGCACTGCCCGGGTTGCTCTACCCTTCCTCTCCCTCCTAAGCCTAACCCTAACCCTAGCCGTGAGTGTGAGGTCAGGCACGTCCTTAATTGGTGCGAAGGAGCCCTGTTTGTGTTCTCCAGGAAGAAGAGGTGGTTGCAGGGGTGTTGAGGCATCCCCGCATTTGCTTTGGGGTGTCCTTTGCAGCCGCACTGCCCGGGTTGCTCTACCCTTCCTCTCCCTCCTAACCCTAACCCTAACCCTAACCCTAACCCTAAGCATGAGTGTGAGGTCAGTCACGGCCTGAATCGGGGCGCACGAGCCCTGTTCATCTTCTGAATCAAGAAGAGGTGGTGGCAGGAGTGTTGAGGCGTTCCCGCATTTGCTTTGGGGTGTCCTTTGCAGCCGCACTGCCCGGGTTGCTCTACCCTTCCTCTCCCTCCTAACCCTAACCCTAACCCTAAGCATGAGTGTGAGGTCGGGCACGGCCTGAATCGGTGCGAAGGAGCCCTGTTCATCTTTTGAATCAGGAAGAGGTGGTGGCAGGAGTGTGGAGGCATCCCCGCATTTGCTTTGGGGTGTCCTTTGCAGCCGCACAGCCCGGGTTGCTCTACCCTTCCTCTCCCTCCTAAGCCTAACCCTAAGCCTAGCCGTGAGTGTGAGGTCAGGCACGGCCTTAATTGCTGCGAAGGAGCCCTGTTTGTGTTCTCCAGGAAGAAGTGGTGCTGGCAGGGGTGTTGAGGCATCCCTGCATTTGCTTTGGGGTGTCCTTTGCAGCCGCACTGCCCGGGTTGCTCTACTCTTCCTCTCCCTCCTAACCCTAACCGTAACCGTAAGCGTTAGTGTGAGGTCAGGCATGGCCTGAATCGGGGCGCACGATCCCTGTTCATCTTCTGAATCAAGAAGAGGTGTTGGAAGGAGTGTTGAGGCATCCCCGCATTTGCTTTGGGGTTTCCTTTGCAGCCGCACTGCCCGGGTTGCTCTTACCTTCCTCTCCCTCCTAACCCTAACCCTAACCCTAACCCTAAGCGTGAGTGTGAGGTCAGGCACAGCCTGAATCGGGGCACACGAGCCCTGTTCATCTTCTGAATCAAGAAGAGGTGTTGGCAGGGGTGTTGAGGCATCCCCGCATTTGCTTTGGGGTGTCCTTTGCAGCCGCACTGCCCGGGTTGTTCTACCTTTCATCTCCCTCCTAACCCTAACCCTTACCCTAACCCTAACCCTAACCCTAAGCATGAGTGTGAGGTCAGTCACAACCTGAATCGGGGCGCACGAGCCCTGTTCATCTTCTGAATCAAGAAGAGGTGGTGGCAGGAGTGTTGAGGCGTTCCCGCATTTGCTTTGGGGTGTCCTTTGCAGCCGCACAGCCCGGGTTGCTCTACCCTTCCTCTCCCTCCTAACCCTAACCCTAACCCTAAGCATGAGTGTGAGGTCAGGCATGGCCTTAATTGGTGCGAAGGAGCCCTGTTTGTGTTCTCCAGGAAGAAGTGGTGGTTGCAGGGGTGTTGAGGCATCCCCGCATTTGCTTTGGGGTGTCCTTTGCAGCCACACTGCCCGGGTTGCTCTACCTTTCATCTCCCTCCTAACCCTAACCCTAACCCTAACCCTAACCCTAACCCTAACCCTAAGCATGAGTGTGAGGTCAGGCACAGCCTTAATCGGGGTGCACGAGCCCTGTTCATCTTTTGAATCAGGAAGAGGTGGTGGCAGGGGTGTTGAGGCATCCGCGCATTTGCTTTGGGGTGTCCTTTGCAGCCGCACTGCCCGGGTTGCTCTACCCTTCCTCTCCCTCCTAACCCTAACCCTAACCCTAGCCGTGAGTGTGAGGTCAGGCACGGCCTGAATCGGTGCGAAGGAGCCCTGTTTGTGTTCTCCAGGAAGAAGAGGTGGTTGCAGGGGTGTTGAGGCATCCCCGCATTTGCTTTGGGGTGTCCTTTGCAGCCGCACTGCCCGGGTTGCTCTACCCTTCCTCTCCCTCCTAACCCTAACCCTAACCCTAAGCGTAACCCTAAGCGTGAGTGTGAGGTCAGGCACAGCCTGAATCGGGGCGCACGAGCCCTGCTCATCTTCTGAATCAAGAAGAGGTGGTGGCAGGGGTGTTGAGGCGTCCCCGCATTTGCTTTTGGGTATCCTTTGCAGCCGCACTGCCCGGGTTGCTCTACCCTTCCTCTCCCTCCTAACCCTAACCCTAACCCTAAGCGTAACCCTAAGCGTGAGTGCGAGGTCAGGCACAACCTGAATCGGGGCGCACGAGCCCTGTTCATCTTCTGAATCAAGAAGAGGTGGTGGCAGGGGTGTTGAGGCGTCCCCGCATTTGCTTTGGGGTGTCCTTTGCAGCCGCACTGCCCGGGTTGCTCTACCCTTCCTCTCCCTCCTAACCCTAACCCTAAACCTAGCCGTGAGTGTGAGGTCAGGCACGGCCTGAATCGGTGCAAAGGAGCCCTGTTTGTGTTCTCCAGGAAGAAGAGGTGGTGGCAGGAGTGTTGAGGCATCCCCGCATTTGCTTTGGGGTGTGCTTTGCAGCCGCACTGCCCGGGTTGCTCTACCTTTCATCTCCTTCCTAACCCTAACCCTAACCCTAACCCTAAGCATGAGTGTGAGGTCAGGCACAGCCTGAATCGGGGCGCACGAGCCCTGCTCATCTTCTGAATAAAGAAGAGGTGGTGGCAGGAGTGTGGAGGCATCCCCGCATTTGCTTTGGGGTGTCCTTTGCAGCCGCACTGCCCGGGTTGCTCTACCCTTCCTCTCCCTCCTAACCCTAACCCTAACCCTAAGCATGAGTGTGAGGTCAGGCACGGCCTGAATCGGTGCGAAGGAGCCCTGTTCATCTTTTAAATCAGGAAGAGGTGGTGGCAGGAGTGTTGAGGCATCCCCGCATTTGCTTTGGGGTGTCCTTTGCAGCCGCACTGCCCGGGTTGCTCTACCCTTCCTCTCCCTCCTAACCCTCACCCTAATCCTAAGCGTGAGTGTGAGGTCAGGCACGGCCTTAATTGGAGCGTAGGAGCCCTGTTTGTGTTCTCCAGGAAGAAGAGGTGGTTGCAGGGGTGTTGAGGCATCCCCGCATTTGCTTTGGGGTGTCCTTTGAAGCCGCACTGCCCGGGTTGCTCTACCCTTCCTCTCCCTCCTAACCCTAACCCTAACCCTAAACCTAACCGTAAGCGTGAGTGTGAGGTCAGGCGCAGCCTGAATCGGGGCGCACGAGCCCTGTTCATCTTCTGAATCAAGAAGAGGTGGTGGCAGGAGTGTTGAGGCATCCCCGCATTTGCTTTGGGGTGTCCTTTGCAGCCGCACTGCCCGGGTTGCTCTACCCTTCCTCTCCCTCCTAACCCTATCCCTAACCCTAACCCTAACCCTAAGCGTGAGTGTGAGGTCAGGCACAGCCTGAATCGGGGCGCACGAGCCCTGCTCATCTTCTGAATCAAGAAGAGGTGGTGGCAGGAGTTTTGAGGCATCCCCGCATTTGCTTTGGGGTGTCCTTTGCAGCCGCACTGCCCGGGTTGCTCTACCCTTCCTCTCCCTCCTAACCCTAACCCTAACCGTAGCCGTGAGTGTGAGGTCAGGCACGGCCTTAATTGGTGCGAAGGAGCCCTGTTTGTGTTCTCCAGGAAGAAGAGGTGGTTGCAGGGGTGTTGAGGCATCCCCGCATTTGCTTTGGGGTGTCCTTTGCAGCCGCACTGCCCGGGTTGCTCTACCCTTCCTCTCCCTCCTAACCCTAACCCTAACCCTAACCCTAACCCTAACCCTAACCCTAACCCTAACCCTAACCCTAACCCTAAGCATGAGTGTGAGGTCAGGCACGGCCTGAATCAGTGCGAAGGAGCCCTGTTCATCTTTTGAATCAGGAAGAGGTGGTGGCAGGAGTGTGGAGGCATCCCCGCATTTGCTTTTGAGTGTCCTTTGCAGCCGCACTGCCCGGGTTGCTCGACCCTTCCTCTCCCTCCTAACCCTAACCCTAACCCTAAGCGTAACCCTAAGCATGAGTGTGAGGTCAGGCACGGCCTGAATTGGGGCGGACGAGCCCTATTCATCTTCTGAAATAGGAAGTGGTGCTGGGAGGAGTGTTGAGGCATCCCCGCATTTGCTTTGGGGTGTCCTTTGCAGCCGCACTGCCCGGGTTGCTCTACCCTTCCTCTCCCTCCTAACCCTAACCGTAACCGTAAGCGTGAGTGTGAGGTCAGGCATGGCCTGAATCGGGGCGCACGAGCCCTGTTCATCTTCTGAATCAAGAAGAGGTGTTGGCAGGAGTGTTGAGGCATCCCCGCATTTGCTTTGGGGTTTCCTTTGCAGCCGCACTGCCCGGGTTGCTCTAACCTTCCTCTCCCTCCTTACCCTAACCCTAACCCTAACCCTAACCCTAACCCTAAGCGTGAGTGTGTGGTCAGGCGCAGCCTGAATCGGGGCGCACGAGCCCTGTTCATCTTCTGAATCAAGAAGAGGTGGTGGCAGGGGTGTTGAGGCATCCCCGCATTTGCTTTGGGGTGTCCTTTGCAGCCGCACAGCCCGGGTTGCTCTACCCTTCCTCTCCCTCCTAAGCCTAACCCTAACCCTAGCCGTGAGTGTGAGGTCAGGCACGGCCTTACTTGGTGCGAAGAAGCCCTGTTTGTGTTCTCCAGGAAGAAGAGGTGGTTGCAGGGGTGTTGAGGCATCCCCGCATTTGCTTTGGGGTGTCCTTTGCAGCCACACTGCCCGGGTTGCTCTACCTTTCATCTCCCTCCTAACCCTAACCCTAACCCTAACCCTAACCCTAACCCTAACCCTAACCCTAACCCTAAGCATGAGTGTGAGGTCAGGCACAGCCTTAATCGGGGCGCACGAGCCCTGTTCATCTTCTGAATCAAGAAGAGGTGTTGGCAGGAGTGTTGAGGCATCCCCGCATTTGCTTTGTGGTGTCCTTTGCAGCCGCACTGCCCGGGTTGCTCTACCCTTCCTCTCCCTCCTTACCCTAACCCTAACCCTAACCCTAAGCGTAATCCTAAGCGTGAGTGTGAGGTCGGTCACGGCCTGAATCGGTGCGAAGGAGCCCTGTTTGTCTTCTCCAGGAAGAAGTGGTGGTATCAGGGGTGTTGAGGCATCCCCGCATTTGCTTTGGGGTGTCCTTTGCAGCCGCACTGCCCGGGTTGCTCTACCATTCCTCTCCCTCCTAACCCTAACCCTAACCCTAACCCTAACCCTAAGCGTGAGTGTGAGGTCAGGCAGGGCCTGAATCGGGGCGCACGAGCCCTGTTCATCTTCTGAATCAAGAAGAGGTGGTGGCAGGGGTGTTGAGGCATCCCCGCATTTGCTTTGGGGTGTCCTTTGCAGCCGCACTGCCCGGGTTGCTCTACCCTTCCTCTCCCTCCTAACCCTAACCCTAACCCTAACCCTAATCCTAAGCGTGAGTGTGAGGTCAGGCACGGCCTTACTTGGTGCGAAGGAGCCCTGTTTGTGTTCTCCAGGAAGAAGAGGTGGTTGCAGGGGTGTTGAGGCATCCGCGCATTTGCTTTGGGGTGTCCTTTGCAGCCACACTGCCCGGGTTGCTCTACCTTTCATCTCCCTCCTAACCCTAACCCTAACCCTAACCCTAACCCTAACCCTAACCCTAACCCTAACCCTAACCCTAAGCATGAGTGTGAGGTCAGGCACAGCCTTAATCGGGGCGCACGAGCCCTGTTCATCTTCTCAATCAAGAAGAGGTGGTGGCAGGAGTGTTGAGGCATCCCCGCATTTGCTTTGGGGTGTCCTTTGCAGCCGCACTGCCCGGGTTGCTCTACCCTTCCTCTCCCTCCTAACCCTAACCCTAACCCTAAGCATGAGTGTGAGGTCAGGCATGGCCTGAATCGGTGCGAAGGAGCCCTGTTCATCTTTTGAATCAGGAAGAGGTGGTGGCAGGGGTGTTGAGGCATCCCCGCATTTGCTTTGTGGTGTCCTTTGCAGCCGCACTGCCCGGGTTGCTCTACCCTTCCTCTCCCTCCTAAGCCTAACCCTAACCCAAAGCGTGAGTGTGAGGTCAGTCACGGCCTGAATCGGTGCGAAGGAGCCCTGTTTGTGTTCTCCAGGAAGAAGAGGTGGTGGCAGGAGTGTTGAGGCATCCCCGCATTTGCTTTGGGGTGTCCTTTGCAGCCGCACTGCCCGGGTTGCTCTACCCTTCCTCTCCCTCCTAACCCTAACCCTAACCCTAAGCGTAACCCTAAGCGTGAGTGTGAGGTCAGACACAGCCTGAATCGGGGCGCACGAGCCCTGCTCATCTTCTGAATCAAGAAGAGGTGGTGGCAGGGGTGTTGAGGCGTCCCCGCATTTGCTTTTGGATATCCTTTGCAGCCGCACTGCCCGGGTTGCTCTACCCTTCCTCTCCCTCCTAACCCTAACCCTAACCCTAAGCATAACCCTAAGCGTGAGTGCGAGGTCAGGCACAACCTGAATCGGGGCGCACGAGCCCTGTTCATCTTCTGAATCAAGAAGAGGTGGTGGCAGGGGTGTTGAGGCGTCCCCGCATTTGCTTTGGGGTGTCCTTTGCAGCCGCACTGCCCGGGTTGCTCTACCCTTCCTCTCCCTCCTAACCCTAACCCTAAACCTAGCCGTGAGTGTGAGGTCAGGCACGGCCTGAATTGGTGCAAAGGAGCCCTGTTTGTGTTCTCCAGGAAGAAGAGGTGGTGGCAGGAGTGTTGAGGCGTTCCCGCATTTGCTTTGGGGTGTGCTTTGCAGCCGCACTGCCCGGGTTGCTCTACCTTTCATCTCCTTCCTAACCCTAACCCTAACCCTAACCCTAAGCATGAGTGTGAGGTCAGGCACAGCCTGAATCGGGGCGCACGAGCCCTGCTCATCTTCTGAATAAAGAAGAGGTGGTGGCAGGAGTGTGGAGGCATCCCCGCATTTGTTTTGGGGTGTGCTTTGGAGCCGCACTGCCCGGGTTGCTCTACCCTTCCTCTCCCTCCTAATCCTAACCCTAACCCTAAGCATGAGTGTGAGGTCAGGCACGGCCTGAATCAGTGCGAAGGAGCCCTGTTCATCTTTTAAATCAGGAAGAGGTGGTGGCAGGAGTGTTGAGGCATCCCCGCATTTGCTTTGGGGTGTGCTTTGGAGCCGCACTGCCCGGGTTGCTCTACCCTTCCTCTCCCTCCTAACCCTCACCCTAATCCTACGCGTGAGTGTGAGGTCAGGCACGGCCTTAATTGGAGCGTAGGAGCCCTGTTTGTGTTCTCCAGGAAGAAGAGGTGGTTGCAGGGGTGTTGAGGCATCCCCGCATTTGCTTTGGGGTGTCCTTTGCAGCCGCACTGCCCGGGTTGCTCTACCCTTCCTCTCCCTCCTAACCCTAACCCTAACCCTAAACCTAACCGTAAGCGTGAGTGTGAGGTCAGGCGCAGCCTGAATCGGGGCGCACGAGCCCTGTTCATCTTCTGAATCAAGAAGAGGTGGTGGCAGGAGTGTTGAGGCATCCCCGCATTTGCTTTGGGGTGTCCTTTGCAGCCGCACTGCCCGGGTTGCTCTACCCTTCCTCTCCCTCCTAACCCTAACCCTAACCCTAACCCTAACCCTAAGCGTGAGTGTGAGGTCAGGCACAGCCTGAATCGGGGCGCACGAGCCCTGCTCATCTTCTGAATCAAGAAGAGGTGGTGGCAGGAGTGTTGAGGCATCCCCGCATTTGCTTTGGGGTGTCCTTTGCAGCCGCACTGCCCGGGTTGCTCTACCCTTCCTCTCCCTCCTAAGCCTAACCCTAACCCTAGCCGTGAGTGTGAGGTCAGGCACGGCCTTACTTGGTGCGAAGGAGCCCTGTTTGTGTTCTCCAGGAAGAAGTGGTGCTGGGAGGAGTGTTGAGGCATCCCCGCATTTGCTTTGGGGTGTCCTTTGCAGCCGCACTGCCCGGGTTGCTCTACCCTTCCTCTCCCTCCTAACCCTAACCCTAACCCTAACCCTAACCCTAACCCTAACCCTAACCCTAACCCTAAGCATGAGTGTGAGGTCAGGCACGGCCTGAATCAGTGCGAAGGAGCCCTGTTCATCTTTTGAATCAGGAAGAGGTGGTGGCAGGAGTGTGGAGGCATCCCCGCATTTGCTTTTGAGTGTCCTTTGCAGCCGCACTGCCCGGGTTGCTCTACCCTTCCTCTCCCTCCTAACCCTAACCCTAACCCTAAGCGTAACCCTAAGCATGAATGTGAGGTCAGGCACGGACTGAATTGGGGCGGACGAGCCCTATTCATCTTCTGAAATAGGAAGTGGTGCTGGGAGGAGTGTTGAGGCATCCCCGCATTTGCTTTGGGGTGTCCTTTGCAGCCGCACTGCCCGGGTTGCTCTACCCTTCCTCTCCCTCCTAACCCTAACCGTAACCGTAAGCGTGAGTGTGAGGTCAGGCATGGCCTGAATCGGGGCGCACGAGCCCTGTTCATCTTCTGAATCAAGAAGAGGTGTTGGCAGGAGTGTTGAGGCATCCCCGCATTTGCTTTGGGGTTTCCTTTGCAGCCGCACTGCCCGGGTTGCTCTAACCTTCCTCTCCCTCCTTACCCTAACCCTAACCCTAACCCTAAGCGTAATCCTAAGCGTGAGTGTGAGGTCGGTCACGGCCTGAATCGGTGCGAAGGAGCCCTGTTCCTCTTCTCCAGGAAGAAGTTGTGGTATCAGGGGTGTTGAGGGATCCCCGCATTTGCTTTGGGGTGTCCTTTGCAGCCGCACTGCCCGGGTTGCTCTACCCTTCCTCTCCCTCCTAACCCTAACCCTAACCCTAACCCTAAGCGTGAGTGTGTGGTCAGGCGCAGCCTGAATCGGGGCGCACGAGCCCTGTTCATCTTCTGAATCAAGAAGAGGTGGTGGCAGGGGTGTTGAGGCATCCCCGCATTTGCTTTGGGGTGTCCTTTGCAGCCGCACAGCCCGGGTTGCTCTACCCTTCCTCTCCCTCCTAACCCTAACCCTAATCCTAAGCGTGAGTGTGAGGTCAGGCACGGCCTTACTTGGTGCGAAGAAGCCCTGTTTGTGTTCTCCAGGAAGAAGAGGTGGTTGCAGGGGTGTTGAGGCATCCCCGCATTTGCTTTGGGGTGTCCTTTGCAGCCACACTGCCCGGGTTGCTCTACCTTTCATCTCCCTCCTAACCCTAACCCTAACCCTAACCCTAACCCTAACCCTAAGCCTAACCCTAACACAAAGCGTGAGTGTGAGGTCAGTCACGGCCTGAATCGGTGCGAAGGAGCCCTGTTCCTCTTCTGCAGAAAGAAGTGGTGCTGGGAGGAGTGTGGAGGCATCCCCGCATTTGCTTTGGGGTGTCCTTTGCAGCCGCACTGCCCGGGTTGCTCTACCCTTCCTCTCCCTCCTAACCCTAACCCTAACCCTAACCCTAAGCGTAATCCTAAGCGTGAGTGTGAGGTCGGTCACGGCCTGAATCGGTGCGAAGGAGCCCTGTTTGTCTTCTCCAGGAAGAAGTGGTGGTATCAGGGGTGTTGAGGCATCCCCGCATTTGCTTTGGGGTGTCCTTTGCAGCCGCACTGCCCGGGTTGCTCTACCCTTCCTCTCCCTCCTAAGCCTAACCCTAACCCTAGCCGTGAGTGTGAGGTCAGGCATGGCCTTAATTGGTGCGAAGGAGCCCTCTTTGTGTTCTCCAGGAAGAAGAGGTGGTTGCAGGGGTGTTGAGGCATCCCCGCATTTGCTTTGGGGTGTCCTTTGCAGCCGCACTGACCGGGTTGCTCTACCCTTCCTCTCCCTCCTAACCCTAACCCTAACCCTAACCCTAACCCTAAGCGTGAGTGTGAGGTCAGGCACAGCCTGAATCGGGGCGCACGAGCCCTGCTCATCTTCTGAATCAAGAAGAGGTGGTGGCAGGGGTGTTGAGGCGTCCCCGCATTTGATTTGGGGTGTCCTTTGCAGCCGCACTGCCCGGGTTGCTCTACCCTTCCTCTCCCTCCTAACCCTAACCCTAACCCTAGCCGTGAGTGTGAGGTCAGACACGGCCTTAATTGGTGCGAAGGAGCCCTGTTTGTGTTCTCCAGGAAGAAGTGTTGCTGGCAGGAGTGTTGAGGCATCCGCGCATTTGCTTTGGGGTGTCCTTTGCAGCCGCACTGCCCGGGTTGCTCTACCCTTCCTCTCCCTCCTAACCCTAACCCTAACCCTAAGCGTATCCCTAAGCGTGAGTGTGAGGTCAGGCATGGCCTGAATCGGGGCGCACGAGCCCTGTTCATCTTCTGAATCAAGAAGAGGTGGTGGCAGGGGTGTTGAGGCATCCCCGCATTTGCTTTGTGGTGTCCTTTGCAGCCGCACTGCCCGGGTTGCTCTACCCTTCCTCTCCCTCCTAAGCCTAACCCTAATCCTAAGCTTGAGTGTGAGGTCAGGCACGGCCTTAATTGGTGCGAAGGAGCCCTGTTTGTGTTCTCCAGGAAGAAGTGGTGCTGGGAGGAGTGTTGAGGCATCCCCGCATTTGCTTTGGGGTGTCCTTTGCAGCCGCACTGCCCGGGTTGCTCTACCCTTCCTCTCCCTCCTAACCCTAACCCTAACCCTAACCCTAACCCTAAGCGTGAGTGTGAGGTCAGGCACGACCTTAATTGGTGCGAAGGAGCCCTGTTTGTGTTCTCCAGGAAGAAGTGGTGGTTGCAGGGGTGTTGAGGCATCCCCGCATTTGCTTTGGGGTGTCCTTTGCAGCCACACTGCCCGGGTTGCTCTACCTTTCATCTCCCTCCTAACCCTAACCCTAACCCTAACCCTAACCCTAACCCTAACCCTAAGAATGAGTGTGAGGTCAGGCACAGCCTTAATCGGGGCGCACGAGCCCTGTTCATCTTCTGAATCAAGAAGAGGTGGTGGCAGGAGTGTTGAGGCATCCCCGCATTTGCTTTGGGGTGTCCTTTGCAGCCGCACTGCCCGGGTTGCTCTACCCTTCCTCTCCCTCCTAACCCTAACCCTAACCCTAAGCATGAGTGTGAGGTCAGGCACGGCCTGAATCGGTGCGAAGGAGCCCTGTTCATCTTTTGAATCAGGAAGAGGTGGTGGCAGGGGTGTTGAGGCATCCCCGCATTTGCTTTGGGGTGTCCTTTGCAGCCGCACTGCCCGGGTTGCTCTACCCTTCCTCTCCCTCCTAAGCCTAACCCTAACCGTAGCCGTGAGTGTGAGGTCAGGCACGGCCTTAATTGGTGCGAAGGAGCCCTGTTCCTCTTCTCCAGGAGGAAGCGGTGCTTGCAGGGGTGTTGAGGCATCCCCGCATTTGCTTTGGGGTGTCCTTTGCAGCCGCACTGCCCGGGTTGCTCTACCCTTCCTCTCCCTCCTAACCCTAACCCTAACCCTAAGCATGAGTGTGAGGTCAGTCACGGCCTGAATCGGGGCGCACGAGCCCTGTTCATCTTCTGAATCAAGAAGAGGTGCTGGGAGGAGTGTTGAGGCATCCCCGCATTTGCTTTGGGGTGTCCTTTGCAGCCGCACTGCCCGGGTTGCTCTACCCTTCCTCTCCCTCCTAACCCTAACCCTAACCCTAACCATTAGTGTGAGGTCAGGCACGGCCTGAATCGGTGCGAAGGAGCCCTGTTCATCTTTTGAATCAGGAAGAGGTGGTGGCAGGAGTGTGGAGGCATCCCCGCATTTGCTTTGGGGTGTGCTTTGCAGCCGCACAGCCCGGGTTGCTCTACCCTTCCTCTCCCTCCTAAGCCTAACCCTAAGCCTAGCCGTGAGTGTGAGGTCAGGCACGGCCTTAATTGGTGCGAAGGAGCCCTGTTTGTGTTCTCCAGGAAGAAGTGGTGCTGGCAGGGGTGTTGAGGCATCCCCGCATTTGCTTTGGGGTGTCCTTTGCAGCCGCACTGCCCGGGTTGCTCTACCCTTCCTCTCCCTCCTAACCCTAACCCTAACCCTAGCCGTGAGTGTGAGGTCAGGCACGGCCTTACTTGGTGCGAAGGAGCCCTGTTTGTGTTCTCCAGGAAGAAGTGGTGCTGGGAGGAGTGTTGAGGCATCCCCGCATTTGCTTTGGGGTGTCCTTTGCAGCCACACTGCCCGGGTTGCTCTACCCTTCCTCTCCCTCCTAACCCTAACCCTAACCCTAACCCTAACCCTAAGCATGAGTGTGAGGTCAGGCACGGCCTGAATCAGTGCGAAGGAGCCCTGTTCATCTTTTGAATCAGGAAGAGGTGGTGGCAGGAGTGTGGAGGCATCCCCGCATTTGCTTTTGAGTGTCCTTTGCAGCCGCACTGCCCGGGTTGCTCTACCCTTCCTCTCCCTCCTTACCCTAACCCTAACCCTAAGCGTAACCCTAAGCATGAGTGTGAGGTCAGGCACGGCCTGAATTTGGGCGGACGAGCCCTATTCATCTTCTGAAATAGGAAGTGGTGCTGGGAGGAGTGATGAGGCATCCCCGCATTTGCTTCGGGGTGTCCTTTGCAGCCGCACAGCCCGGGTTGCTCTACCCTTCCTCTCCCTCCTAACCCTAACCGTAACCGTAAGCGTGAGTGTGAGGTCAGTCACGGCCTGAATCGGGGCGCACGAGCCCTGTTCATCTTCTGAATCAAGAAGAGGTGTTGGCAGGAGTGTTGAGGCATCCCCGCATTTGCTTTGTGGTGTCCTTTGCAGCCGCACTGCCCGGGTTGCTCTACCCTTCCTCTCCCTCCTTACCCTAACCCTAACCCTAACCCTAAGCGTAATCCTAAGCGTGAGTGTGAGGTCGGTCACGGCCTGAATCGGTGCGAAGGAGCCCTGTTCCTCTTCTCCAGGAAGAAGTTGTGGTATCAGGGGTGTTGAGGCATCCCCGCATTTGCTTTGGGGTGTCCTTTGCAGCCGCACTGCCCGGGTTGCTCTACCCTTCCTCTCCCTCCTAACCCTAACCCTAACCCTAACCCTAACCCTAAGCGTGAGTGTGAGGTCAGGCGCAGCCTGAATCGGGGCACACGAGCCCTGTTCATCTTCTGAATCAAGAAGAGGTGGTGGCAGGGGTGTTGAGGCATCCCCGCATTTGCTTTGGGGTGTCCTTTGCAGCCGCACTGCCCGGGTTGCTCTACCCTTCCTCTCCCTCCTAAGCCTAACCCTAACCCTAACCCTAACCCTAAGCATGAGTGTGAGGTCAGTCACGGCCTGAATTGGGGCGCACGAGCCCTGTTCATCTTCTGAATCAAGAAGAGGTGGTGGCAGGAGTGTTGAGGCATCCGCGCATTTGCTTTGGGGTGTGCTTTGGAGCCGCACTGCCCGGGTTGCTCTACCCTTCCTCTCCCTCCTAACCCTAACCCTAATCCTAAGCGTGAGTGTGAGGTCAGGCACGGCCTTAATTGGTGCGAAGGAGCCCTGTTTGTGTTCTCCAGGAAGAAGTGGTGGTTGCAGGGGTGTTGAGGCATCCCCGCATTTGCTTTGGGGTGTCCTTTGCAGCCGCACTGCCCGGGTTGCTCTACCTTTCATCTCCCTCCTAACGCTAACCCTAACCCTAACCCTAACCCTAACCCTAACCCTAAGCATGAGTGTGAGGTCAGGCACAGCCTGAATCGGGGCGCACGAGCCCTGTTCATCTTCTGAATCAAGAAGAGGTGGTGGCAGGAGTGTTGAGGCATCCCCGCATTTGCTTTGGGGTGTCCTTTGCAGCCGCACTGCCCGGGTTGCTCTACCCTTCCTCTCCCTCCTAACCCTAACCCTAACCCTAACCCTAAGCGTAACCCTAAGCGTGAGTGTGAGGTCGGTCACGGCCTGAATCGGTGCGAAGGAGCCCTGTTTGTCTTCTCCAGGAAGAAGTGGTGGTATCAGGGGTGTTGAGGCATCCCCGCATTTGCTTTGGGGTGTCCTTTGCAGCCGCACAGCCCGGGTTGCTCTACCCTTCCTCTCCCTCCTAAGCCTAACCCTAACCCTAGCCGTGAGTGTGAGGTCAGGCATGGCCTTAATTGGTGCGAAGGAGCCCTCTTTGTGTTCTCCAGGAAGAAGAGGTGGTTGCAGGGGTGTTGAGGCATCCCCGCATTTGCTTTGGGGTGTCCTTTGCAGCCGCACTGCCCGGGTTGCTCTACCCTTCCTCTCCCTCCTAACCCTAACCCTAACCCTAACCCTAACCCTAAGCGTGAGTGTGAGGTCAGGCACAGCCTGAATCGGGGCGCACGAGCCCTGCTCATCTTCTGAATCAAGAAGAGGTGGTGGCAGGGGTGTTGAGGCGTCCCCGCATTTGCTTTGGGGTGTCCTTTGCAGCCGCACTGCCCGGGTTGCTCTACCCTTCCTCTCCCTCCTAACCCTAACCCTAACCCTAGCCGTGAGTGTGAGGTCAGGCACGGCCTTAATTGGTGCGAAGGAGCCCTGTTTGTGTTCTCCAGGAAGAAGTGGTGCTGGCAGGAGTGTTGAGGCATCCGCGCATTTGCTTTGGGGTGTCCTTTGCAGCCGCACTGCCCGGGTTGCTCTACCCTTCCTCTCCCTCCTAACCCTAACCCTAACCCTAAGCGTATCCCTACGCGTGAGTGTGAGGTCAGGCATGGCATGAATCGGGGCGCACGAGCCCTGTTCATCTTCTGAATCAAGAAGTGGTGCTGGGAGGAGTGTTGAGGCATCCCCGCATTTGCTTTGGGGTGTCCTTTGCAGCCGCACTGCCCGGGTTGCTCTACCCTTCCTCTCCCTCCTAACCCTAACCCTAACCCTAACCCTAACCCTAACCCTAAGCGTGAGTGTGAGGTCAGGCACGACCTTAATTGGTGCTAAGGAGCCCTGTTTGTGTTCTCCAGGAAGAAGTGGTGGTTGCAGGGGTGTTGAGGCATCCCCGCATTTGCTTTGGGGTGTCCTTTGCAGCCGCACTGCCCGGGTTGCTCTACCCTTCCTCTACCTCCTAACCCTAACCCTAACCCTAACCCTAACCCTAACCCTAACCCTAAGCATGAGTGTGAGGTCAGGCACGGCCTGAATCGGTGCGAAGGAGCCCTGTTCATCTTTTGAATCAGGAAGAGGTGGTGGCAGGGGTGTTGAGGCATCCCCGCATTTGCTTTGGGGTGTCCTTTGCAGCCGCACTGCCCGGGTTGCTCTACCCTTCCTCTCCCTCCTAAGCCTAACCCTAACCGTAGCCGTGAGTGTGAGGTCAGGCACGGCCTTAATTGGTGCGAAGGAGCCCTGTTCCTCTTCTCCAGGAGGAAGCGGTGCTTGCAGGGGTGTTGAGGCATCCCCGCATTTGCTTTGGGGTGTCCTTTGCAGCCGCACTGCCCGGGTTGCTCTACCCTTCCTCTCCCTCCTAACCCTAACCCTAACCCTAAGCATGAGTGTGAGGTCAGTCACGGCCTGAATCGGGGCGCACGAGCCCTGTTCATCTTCTGAATCAAGAAGAGGTGGTGGCAGGAGTGTTGAGGCGTTCCCGCATTTCCTTTGGGGTGTCCTTTGCAGCCGCACTGCCCGGGTTGCTCTACCCTTCCTCTCCCTCCTAACCCTAACCCTAACCCTAACCATGAGTGTGAGGTCAGGCACGGCCTGAATCGGTGCGAAGGAGCCCTGTTCATCTTTTGAATCAGGAAGAGGTGGTGGCAGGAGTGTGGAGGCATCCCCGCATTTGCTTTGGGGTGTGCTTTGCAGCCGCACAGCCCGGGTTGCTCTACCCTTCCTCTCCCTCCTAAGCCTAACCCTAAGCCTAGCCGTGAGTGTGAGGTCAGGCACGGCCTTAATTGGTGCGAAGGAGCCCTGTTTGTGTTCTCCAGGAAGAAGTGGTGCTGGGAGGAGTGTTGAGGCATCCCCGCATTTGCTTTGGGGTGTGCTTTGCAGCCGCACAGCCCGGGTTGCTCTACCCTTCCTCTCCCTCCTAAGCCTAACCCTAACCCTAACCCTAACCCTAAGCGTGAGTGTGAGGTCAGGCACAGCCTGAATCGGGGCGCACGAGCCCTGCTCATCTTCTGAATCAAGAAGAGGTGGTGGCAGGGGTGTTGAGGCATCCCCGCATTTGCTTTGGGGTGTCCTTTGCAGCCGCACTGCCCGGGTTGCTCTACCCTTCCTCTCCCTCCTAACCCTAACCCTAACCCTAGCCGTGAGTGTGAGGTCAGGCACGGCCTTACTTGGTGCGAAGGAGCCCTGTTTGTGTTCTCCAGGAAGAAGTGGTGCTGGGAGGAGTGTTGAGGCATCCCCGCATTTGCTTTGGGGTGTCCTTTGCAGCCACACTGCCCGGGTTGCTCTACCCTTCCTCTCCCTCCTAACCCTAACCCTAACCCTAACCCTAACCCTAAGCATGAGTGTGAGGTCAGGCACGGCCTGAATCAGTGCTAAGGAGCCCTGTTCATCTTTTGAATCAGGAAGAGGTGGTGGCAGGAGTTTTGAGGCATCCCCGCATTTGCTTTTGAGTGTCCTTTGGAGCCGCACTGCCCGGGTTGCTCTACCCTTCCTCTCCCTCCTAACCCTAACCCTAACCCTAAGCGTAACCCTAAGCATGAGTGTGAGGTCAGGCACGGCCTGAATTTGGGCGGACGAGCCCTATTCATCTTCTGAAATAGGAAGTGGTGCTGGGAGGAGTGATGAGGCATCCCCGCATTTGCTTTGGGGTGTCCTTTGCAGCCGCACAGCCCGGGTTGCTCTAACCTTCCTCTCCCTCCTAACCCTAACCGTAACCGTAAGCGTGAGTGTGAGGTCAGTCACGGCCTGAATCGGGGCGCACGAGCCCTGTTCATCTTCTGAATCAAGAAGAGGTGTTGGCAGGAGTGTTGAGGCATCCCCGCATTTGCTTTGTGGTGTCCTTTGCAGCCGCACTGCCCGGGTTGCTCTACCCTTCCTCTCCCTCCTTACCCTAACCCTAACCCTAACCCTAAGCGTAATCCTAAGCGTGAGTGTGAGGTCGGTCACGGCCTGAATCGGTGCGAAGGAGCCCTGTTCCTCTTCTCCAGGAAGAAGTTGTGGTATCAGGGGTGTTGAGGCATCCCCGCATTTGCATTGGGGTGTCCTTTGCAGCCGCACTGCCCGGGTTGCTCTACCCTTCCTCTCCCTCCTAACCCTAACCCTAACGCTAACCCTAACCCTAAGCGTGAGTGTGAGGTCAGGCGCAGCCTGAATCGGGGCACACGAGCCCTGTTCATCTTCTGAATCAAGAAGAGGTGGTGGCAGGGGTGTTGAGGCATCCCCGCATTTGCTTTGGGGTGTCCTTTGCAGCCGCACTGCCCGGGTTGCTCTACCCTTCCTCTCCCTCCTAAGCCTAACCCTAACCCTAACCCTAACCCTAAGCATGAGTGTGAGGTCAGTCACGGCCTGAATTGGGGCGCACGAGCCCTGCTCATCTTCTGAATCAAGAAGAGGTGGTGGCAGGAGTGTTGAGGCATCCGCGCATTTGCTTTGGGGTGTGCTTTGGAGCCGCACTGCCCGGGTTGCTCTACCCTTCCTCTCCCTCCTAACCCTAACCCTAATCCTAAGCGTGAGTGTGAGGTCAGGCACGGCCTTAATTGGTGCGAAGGAGCCCTGTTTGTGTTCTCCAGGAAGAAGTGGTGGTTGCAGGGGTGTTGAGGCATCCCCGCATTTGCTTTGGGGTGTCCTTTGCAGCCGCACTGCCCGGGTTGCTCTACCTTTCATCTCCCTCCTAACCCTAACCCTAACCCTAACCCTAACCCTAACCCTAACCCTAAGCATGAGTGTGAGGTCAGTCACAGCCTGAATCGGGGCGCACGAGCCCTGTTCATCTTCTGAATCAAGAAGAGGTGTTGGCAGGAGTGTTGAGGCATCCCCGCATTTGCTTTGTGGTGTCCTTTGCAGCCGCACTGCCCGGGTTGCTCTACCCTTCCTCTCCCTCCTAACCCTAACCCTAACCCTAAGCATGAGTGTGAGGTCAGGCACGGCCTGAATCGGTGCGAAGGAGCCCTGTTCATCTTTTGAATCAGGAAGAGGTAGTGGCAGGGGTGTTGAGGCATCCCCGCATTTGCTTTGGGGTGTCCTTTGCAGCCGCACTGCCCGGGTTGCTCTACCCTTCCTCTCCCTCCTAAGCCTAACCCTAACCCTAGCCGTGAGTGTGAGGTCAGGCACGGCCTTAATTGGTGCGAAGGAGCCCTGTTTGTGTTCTCCAGGAGGAAGCGGTGCTTGCAGGGGTGTTGAGGCATCCCCGCATTTGCTTTGGGGTGTCCTTTGCAGCCGCACTGCCCGGGTTGCTCTACACTTCCTCTCCCTCCTAACCCTAACCCTAACCCTAAGCATGAGTGTGAGGTCAGTCACGGCCTGAATCGGGGCGCACGAGCCCTGTTCATCTTCTGAATCAAGAAGAGGTGGTGGCAGGAGTGTTGAGGCGTTCCCGCATTTGCTTTGGGGTGTCCTTTGCAGCCGCACTGCCCGGGTTGCTCTACCCTTCCTCTCCCTCCTAACCCTAACCCTAACCCTAAGCATGAGTGTGAGGTCAGGCACGGCCTGAATCGGTGCGAAGGAGCCCTGTTCATCTTTTGAATCAGGAAGAGGTGGTGGCAGGAGTGTGGAGGCATCCCCGCATTTCCTTTGGGGTGTGCTTTGCAGCCGCACAGCCCGGGTTGCTCTACCCTTCCTCTCCCTCCTAAGCCTAACCCTAAGCCTAGCCGTGAGTGTGAGGTCAGGCACGGCCTTAATTGGTGCGAAGGAGCCCTGTTTGTGTTCTCCAGGAAGAAGTGGTGCTGGCAGGGGTGTTGAGGCATCCCCGCATTTGCTTTGGGGTGTCCTTTGCAGCCGCACTGCCCGGGTTGCTCTACCCTTCCTCTCCCTCCTAAACCTAACCCTAACCCTAACCCTAACCCTAAGCGTGAGTGTGAGGTCAGGCACAGCCTGAATCGGGGCGCACGAGCCCTGCTCATCTTCTGAATCAAGAAGAGGTGGTGGCAGGAGTGTTGAGGCATCCCCGCATTTGCTTTGGGGTGTCCTTTGCAGCCGCACTGCCCGGGTTGCTCTACCCTTCCTCTCCCTCCTAACCCTAACCCTAACCCTAGCCGTGAGTGTGAGGTCAGGCACGGCCTTACTTGGTGCGAAGGAGCCCTGTTTGTGTTCTCCAGGAAGAAGTGGTGCTGGGAGGAGTGTTGAGGCATCCCCGCATTTGCTTTGGGGTGTCCTTTGCAGCCACACTGCCCGGGTTGCTCTACCCTTCCTCTCCCTCCTAACCCTAACCCTAACCCTAACCCTAACCCTAAGCATGAGTGTGAGGTCAGGCACGGCCTGAATCAGTGCGAAGGAGCCCTGTTCATCTTTTGAATCAGGAAGAGGTGGTGGCAGGAGTGTGGAGGCATCCCCGCATTTGCTTTTGAGTGTCCTTTGCAGCCGCACTGCCCGGGCTGCTCTACCCTTCCTCTCCCTCCTAACCCTAGCCCTAACCCTAAGCGTAACCCTAAGCATGAGTGTGAGGTCAGGCACGGCCTGAATTGGGGCGGACGAGCCCTATTCATCTTCTGAAATAGGAAGTGGTGCTGGGAGGAGTGTTGAGGCATCCCCGCATTTGCTTTGGGGTGTCCTTTGCAGCCGCACTGCCCGGGTTGCTCTACCCTTCCTCTCCCTCCTAACCCTAACCGTAACCGTAAGCGTGAGTGTGAGGTCAGGCATGGCCTGAATCGGGGCGCACGAGCCCTGTTCATCTTCTGAATCAAGAAGAGGTGTTGGCAGGAGTTTTGAGGCATCCCCGCATTTGCTTTGGGGTTTCCTTTGCAGCCGCACTGCCCGGGTTGCTCTACCCTTCCTCTCCCTCCTAACCCTAACCCTAACCCTAACCCTAAGCGTTATCCTAAGCGTGAGTGTGAGGTCAGGCAGGGCCTGAATCGGGGCACACGAGCCCTGTTCCTCTTCTGAATCAAGAAGTTGTGGTATCAGGGGTGTTGAGGCATCCCCGCATTTGCTTTGGGGTGTCCTTTGCAGCCGCACTGCCCGGGTTGCTCTACCCTTCCTCTCCCTCCTAACCCTAACCCTAACCCTAACCCTAAGCGTATCCCTAAGCGTGAGTGTGAGGTCAGGCGCAGCCTGAATCGGGGCGCACGAGCCCTGTTCATCTTCTGAATCAAGAAGAGGTGGTGGCAGGAGTGTTGAGGCATCCCCGCATTTGCTTTGGGGTGTCCTTTGCAGCCGCACTGCCCGGGTTGCTCTACCCTTCCTCTCCCTCCTAACCCTAACCCTAATCCTAAGCGTGAGTGTGAGGTCAGGCACGGCCTTACTTGGTGCGAAGGAGCCCTGTTTGTGTTCTCCAGGAAGAAGAGGTGGTTGCAGGGGTGTTGAGGCGTCCCCGCATTTGCTTTGGGGTGTCCTTTGCAGCCGCACTGCCCGGGTTGCTCTACCCTTCCTCTCCCTCCTAACCCTAACCCTAACCCTAGCCGTGAGTGTGAGGTCAGGCACGGCCTTAATTGGTGCGAAGGAGCCCTGTTTGTGTTCTCCAGGAAGAAGTGTTGCTAGCAGGAGTGTTGAGGCATCCCCGCATTTGCTTTGGGGTGTCCTTTGCAGCCGCACTGCCCGGGTTGCTCTACCCTTCCTCTCCCTCCTAACCCTAACCCTAACCCTAAGCGTATCCCTAAGCGTGAGTGTGAGGTCAGGCATGGCCTGAATCGGGGCGCACGAGCCCTGTTCATCTTCTGAATCAAGAAGAGGTGGTGGCAGGGGTGTTGAGGCGTCCCCGCATTTGCTTTGGGGTGTCCTTTGCAGCCGCACTGCCCGGGTTGCTCTACCCTTCCTCTCCCTCCTAACCCTAACCCTAATCCTAAGCGTGAGTGTGAGGTCAGGCACGGCCTTAATTGGTGCGAAGGAGCCCTGTTTGTGTTCTCCAGGAAGAAGTGGTGGTTGCAGGGGTGTTGAGGCATCCCCGCATTTGCTTTGGGGTGTCCTTTGCAGCCGCACTGCCCGGGTTGCTCTACCCTTCCTCTCCCTCCTAACCCTAACCCTAACCCTAACCCTAACCCTAACCCTAAGCATGAGTGTGAGGTCAGGCACGGCCTGAATCAGTGCGAAGGAGCCCTGTTCATCTTTTGAATCAAGAAGAGGTGGTGGCAGGAGTTTTGAGGCATCCCCGCATTTGCTTTTGAGTGTCCTTTGCAGCCGCACTGCCCGGGTTGCTCGACCCTTCCTCTCCCTCCTAACCCTAACCCTAACCCTAAGCGTAACCCTAAGCATGAGTGTGAGGTCAGGCACGGCCTGAATTTGGGCGGACGAGCCCTATTCATCTTCAGAAATAGGAAGTGGTGCTGGGAGGAGTGATGAGGCATCCCCGCATTTGCTTTGGGGTGTCCTTTGCAGCCGCACAGCCCGGGTTGCTCTACCCTTCCTCTCCCTCCTAACCCTAACCGTAACCGTAAGCATGAGTGTGAGGTCAGGCACGGCCTGAATCGGGGCGCACGAGCCCTGTTCATCTTCTGAATCAAGAAGAGGTGTTGGCAGGAGTGTTGAGGCATCCCCGCATTTGCTTTGTGGTGTCCTTTGCAGCCGCACTGCCCGGGTTGCTCTACCCTTCCTCTCCCTCCTTACCCTAACCCTAACCCTAACCCTAAGCGTAATCCTAAGCGTGAGTGTGAGGTCGGTCACGGCCTGAATCGGTGCGAAGGAGCCCTGTTCCTCTTCTCCAGGAAGAAGTTGTGGTATCAGGGGTGTTGAGGGATCCCCGCATTTGCTTTGGGGTGTCCTTTGCAGCCGCACTGCCCGGGTTGCTCTACCCTTCCTCTCCCTCCTAACCCTAACCCTAACCCTAACCCTAACCCTAACCCTAACCCTAACCCTAAGCATGAGTGTGAGGTCAGGCACGGCCTGAATCAGTGCGAAGGAGCCCTGTTCATCTTTTGAATCAAGAAGAGGTGGTGGCAGGAGAGTGGAGGCATCCCCGCATTTGCTTTGGGGTGTCCTTTGCAGCCGCACTGCCCGGGTTGCTCTACCCTTCCTCTCCCTCCTAACCCTAACCCTAACCCTAACCCTAACCCTAACCCTAACCCTAAGCATGAGTGTTAGGTCAGGCACAGCCTTAATCGGGGCGCACGAGCCCTGTTCATCTTCTGAATCAAGAAGAGGTGGTGGCAGGAGTGTTGAGGCATCCGCGCATTTGCTTTGGGGTGTGCTTTGGAGCCGCACTGCCCGGGTTGCTCTACCCTTCCTCTCCCTCCTAACCCTAACCCTAATCCTAAGCGTGAGTGTGAGGTCAGGCACGGCCTGAATCGGTGCGAAGGAGCCCTGTTCATCTTTTGAATCAGGAAGAGGTGGTGGCAGGGGTGTTGAGGCATCCCCGCATTTGCTTTGGGGTGTCCTTTGCAGCCGCACTGCCCGGGTTGCTCTACCCTTCCTCTCCCTCCTAAGCCTAACCCTAACCCTAGCCGTGAGTGTGAGGTCAGGCATGGCCTTAATTGGTGCGAAGGAGCCCTGTTTGTGTTCTCCAGGAAGAAGAGGTGGTTGCAGGAGTGTTGAGGCATCCCCGCATTTGCTTTGGGGTGTCCTTTGCAGCCGCACTGCCCGGGTTGCTCTACCCTTCCTCTCCCTCCTAACCCTAACCCTAACCCTAAGCGTAACCCTAAGCATGAGTGTGAGGTCAGGCACAGCCTGAATCGGGGCGCACGAGCCCTGTTCATCTTCTGAATCAAGAAGAGGTGGTGGCAGGGGTGTTGAGGCGTCCCCGCATTTGCTTTTGGGTATCCTTTGCAGCCGCACTGCCCGGGTTGCTCTACCCTTCCTCTCCCTCCTAACCCTAACCCTAACCCTAAGCGTAACCCTAAGCGTGAGTGCGAGGTCAGGCACAACCTGAATCGGGGCGCACGAGCCCTGTTCATCTTCTGAATCAAGAAGAGGTGGTGGCAGGAGTGTGGAGGCACCCGCGCATTTGTTTTGGGGTGTCCTTTGCAGCCGCACTGCCCGGGTTGCTCTACCCTTCCTCTCCCTCCTAACCCTAACCCTAAGCGTAACCCTAAGCGTGAGTGTGAGGTCAGGCACGGCCTGAATCGGGGCGGACGAGCCCTATTCATCTTCAGAAATAGGAAGTGGTGGTGGCAGGGGTGTTGAGGCATCCCCGCATTTGCTTTGGGGTGTCCTTTGCAGCCGCACTGCCCGGGTTGCTCTACCCTTCCTCTCCCTCCTAACCCTAACCCTAAGCCTAACCCTAAGCCTAACCCTAACCTAAAGCGTGAGTGTGAGGTCGGTCACGGCCTGAATCGGGGCGAAGGAGCCCTGTTTGTGTTCTCCGGGAAGAAGTGGTGGTGGCAGGAGTGTTGAGGCATCCGCGCCTTTTCTTTGGGGTGTCCTTTGCAGCCGCACTGCCCGGGTTGCTCTACCCTTCCTCTCCCTCCTAACCCTAACCCTAACCCTAACCCGCAGCCTGACACTGATCTCAGGTACGGCCCAAAGCAGAGCACACGAGCCCTGTTCATCTTCTGAATCAAGAAGAGGTGTTGGCAGGGGTGTTGAGGGATCCCCGCATTTGCTTTGGGGTGTCCTTTGCAGCCGCACTGCCCGGGTTGCTCTACCCTTCCTCTCCCTCCAAACCCTAACCCTAACCCTAACCCTAACCGTAATCCTAAGCGTGAGTGTGAGGTCGGTCACGGCCTGAATCGGTGCGAAGGAGCCCTGTTCCTCTTCTCCAGGAAGAAGTTGTGGTATCAGGGGTGTTGAGGCATCCCCGCATTTGCTTTGGGGTGTCCTTTGCAGCCGCACTGCCCGGGTTGCTCTACCCTTCCTCTCCCTCCTAACCCTAACCCTAAGCCTAAACCTCACCCTAACTCTAGCCGTGAGTGTGAGGTCAGGAACGGCCTGAATCGGTGCGAAGGAGCCCTGTTCCTGTTCTCCAGGAAGAAGCGGTGGTTGCAGGGGTGTTGAGGCATCCCCGCATTTGCTTTGGGGTGTCCTTTGCAGCCGCACTGCCCGGGTTGCTCTACCCTTCCTCTCCCTCCTAACCCTAACCCTAACCCTAGCCGTGAGTGTGAGGTCAGGCACGGCCTTAATTGGTGCGAAGGAGCCCTGTTTGTGTTCTCCAGGAAGAAGTGGTGGTTGCAGGGGTGTTGAGGCATCCCCGCATTTGCTTTGATGTGTCCTTTGCAGCCACACTGCCCGGGTTGCTCTACCTTTCATCTCCCTCCTAACCCTAACCCTAACCCTAACCCTAACCCTAACCCTAACCCTAAGCATGAGTGTGAGGTCAGGCACAGCCTGAATCGGGGCGCACGAGCCCTGTTCATCTTCTGAATCAAGAAGAGGTGGTGGCAGGAGTGTTGAGGCATCCCCGCATTTGCTTTGGGGTGTCCTTTGCAGCCGCACTGCCCGGGTTGCTCTACCCTTCCTCTCCCTCCTAACCCTAACCCTAACCCTAAGCGTAACCGTAAGCATGAGTGTGAGGTCAGGCACGGCCTGAATTGGGGCTGACGAGCCCTATTCATCTTCTGAAATAGGAAGTGGTGCTGGGAGGAGTGTTGAGGCATCCCCGCATTTGCTTTGGGGTGTCCTTTGCAGCCGCACTGCCCGGGTTGCTCTACCCTTCCTCTCCCTCCTTACCCTAACCCTAACCCTAACCCTAAGCGTAATCCTAAGCGTGAGTGTGAGGTCAGGCACGGCCTGAATCGGTGCGAAGGAGCCCTGTTTGTGTTCTCCAGGAAGAAGAGGTGGTATCAGGGGTGTTGAGGCATCCCCGCATTTGCTTTGGGGTGTCCTTTGCAGCCGCACTGCCCGGGTTGCTCTACCCTTCCTCTCCCTCCTAACCCTAACCCTAACCCTAAGCCTAAACCTAACCCTAACTCTAGCCGTGAGTATGAGGTCAGGCACAGCCTGAATCGATGCGAAGGAGCCCTGTTTGTGTTCTCCAGGAAGAAGTGGTGGTATCAGGGGTGTTGAGGCATCCCCGCATTTGCTTTGGCGTGTCCTTTGCAGCCGCACTGCCCGGGTTGCTCTACCCTTCCTCTCCCTCCTAACCCTAACCCTAACCCTAAGCGTAACCCTAAGCGTGAGTGCGAGGTCAGGCACAACCTGAATCGGGGCGCACGAGCCCTGTTCATCTTCTGAATCAAGAAGAGGTGGTGGCAGGGGTGTTGAGGCGTCCCCGCATTTGCTTTGGGGTGTCCTTTGCAGCCGCACTGCCCGGGTTGCTCTACCCTTCCTCTCCCTCCTAACCCTAACCCTAAGCCTAGCCGTGAGTGTGAGGTCAGGCACGGCCTGAATCGGAGCGAAGGAGCCCTGTTTGTGTTCTCCAGGAAGAAGTGGTGCTGGCAGGAGTGTTGAGGCATCCCCGCATTTGCTTTGGGGTGTCCTTTGCAGCCGCACTGCCCGGGTTGCTCTACCCTTCCTCTCCCTCCTAACCCTAACCCTAACCCTAACCCTAACCCTAACCCTAAGCGTAACCGTAAGCGTGAGTGTGAGGTCAGGCACGGCCTGAATCGGGGCGCACGAGCCCTGTTCATCTTCTGAATCAAGAAGAGGTGTTGGCAGGAGTGTTGAGGCATCCCCGCATTTGCTTTGGGGTGTCCTTTGCAGCCGCACTGCCCGGGTTGCTCTACCCTTCCTCTCCCTCCTTACCCTAACCCTAACCCTAACCCTAAGCGTAATCCTAAGCGTGAGTGTGAGGTCGGTCACGGCCTGAATCGGTGCGAAGGAGCCCTGTTCCTCTTCTCCAGGAAGAAGTTGTGATATCAGGGGTGTTGAGGCATCCCCGCATTTGCTTTGGGGTGTCTTTTGCAGCCGCACTGCCCGGGTTGCTCTACCCTTCCTCTCCCTCCTAACCCTAACCCTAACCCTAACCCTAACCCTAAGCGTAACCCTAAGCGTGAGTGTGAGGTCAGGCACGGCCTGAATCGGGGCGCACGAGCCCTGTTCATCTTCTGAATCAAGAAGAGGTGGTGGCAGGGGTGTTGAGGGATCCCCACATTTGTTTTGGGGTGTCCTTTGCAGCCGCACTGCCCGGGTTGCTCTACCCTTCCTCTCCCTCCTTTCCCTAACCCTAACCCTAACACTAACCGTAATCCTAAGCGTGAGTGTTAGGTCGGTCACGGCCTGAATCGGTGCGAAGGAGCCCTGTTCCTCTTCTCCAGGAAGAAGTTGTGGTATCAGGGGTGTTGAGGCATCCCCGCATTTGCTTTGGGGTGTCCTTTGCAGCCGCACTGCCCGGGTTGCTCTACCCTTCCTCTCCCTCCTAACCCTAACCCTAAGTCTAAACCTCACCCTAACTCTAGCCGTGAGTGTGAGGTCAGGCACGGCCTGAATCGGTGCGAAGGAGCCCTGTTCCTGTTCTCCAGGAAGAAGCGGTGCTTGCAGGGGTGTTGAGGCATCCCCGCATTTGCTTTGGGGTGTCCTTTGCAGCCGCACTGCCCGGGTTGCTCTACCTTTCATCTCCCTCCTAACCCTAACCCTAACCCTAACCCTAACCCTAATCCTAAGCATGAGTGTGAGATCAGGCACGGCCTGAATCGGGGCGCACGAGCCCTGTTCATCTTCTGAATCAAGAAGAGGTGGTGGCAGGAGTGTGGAGGCATCCCCGCATTTGCTTTGGGGTGTCCTTTGCAGCCGCACTGCCTGGTTTGCTCTACCCTTCCTCTCCCTCCTTTCCCTAACCCTAACCCTAACCCTAAGCGTAATCCTAAGCGTGAGTGTGAGGTCAGGCACGGCCTTAATTGGTGCGAAGGAGCCCTGTTTGTGTTGTCCAGGAAGAAGTGTTGCTGGCAGGAGTGTTGAGGCATCCCCACATTTGCTTTGGGGTGTCCTTTGCAGCCGCACTGCCCGGGTTGCTCTACCCTTCCTCTCCCTCCTAACCCTAACCCTAACCCTAAGCGTATCCCTAAGCGTGAGTGTGAGGTCAGGCATGGCCTGAATCGGGGCGCACGAGCCCTGTTCATCTTCTGAATCAAGAAGAGGTGGTGGCAGGGGTGTTGAGGCATCCCCACATTTGCTTTGGGGTGTCCTTTGCAGCCGCACTGCCCGGGTTGCTCTACCCTTCCTCTCCCTCCTAACCCTAACCCTAATCCTAAGCGTGAGTGTGAGGTCAGGCACGGCCTTAATTGGTGCGAAGGAGCCCTGTTTGTGTTCTCCAGGAAGAAGTGGTGCTGGGAGGAGTGTTGAGGCATCCCCGCATTTGCTTTGGGGTGTCCTTTGCAGCCGCACTGCCCGGGTTGCTCGACCCTTCCTCTCCCTCCTAACCCTAACCCTAACCCTAACCCTAACCCTAACCCTAACCCTAACCCTAACCCTAACCCTAACCCTAAGCATGAGTGTGAGGTCAGGCACGGCCTGAATCAGTGCGAAGGAGCCCTGTTCATCTTTTGAATCAAGAAGAGGTGGTGGCAGGAGTGTGGAGGCATCCCCGCATTTGCTTTTGAGTGTCCTTTGGAGCCGCACTGCCCGGGTTGCTCGACCCTTCCTCTCCCTCCTAACCCTAACCCTAACCCTAAGCGTAACCCTAAGCATGAGTGTGAGGTCAGGCACGGCCTGAATTTGGGCGGACGAGCCCTATTCATCTTCTGAAATAGGAAGTGGTGCTGGGAGGAGTGATGAGGCATCCCCGCATTTGCTTTGGGGTGTCCTTTGCAGCCGCACAGCCCGGGTTGCTCTACCCTTCCTCTCCCTCCTAACCCTAACTGTAACCGTAAGCGTGAGTGTGAGGTCAGGCACGGCCTGAATCGGGGCGCACGAGCCCTGTTCATCTTCTGAATCAAGAAGAGGTGTTGGCAGGAGTGTTGAGGCATCCCCGCATTTGCTTTGTGGTGTCCTTTGCAGCCGCACTGCCCGGGTTGCTCTACCCTTCCTCTCCCTCCTTACCCTAACCCTAACCCTAACCCTAAGCGTAATCCTAAGCGTGAGTGTTAGGTCGGTCACGGCCTGAATCGGTGCGAAGGAGCCCTGTTCCTCTTCTCCAGGAAGAAGTTGTGGTATCAGGGGTGTTGAGGCATCCCCGCATTTGCTTTGGGGTGTCCTTTGCAGCCGCACTGCCCGGGTTGCTCTACCCTTCCTCTCCCTCCTAACCCTAACCCTAACCCTAACCCTAACCCTAACCCTAACCCTAAGCGTGAGTGTGAGGTCAGGCAGGGCCTGAATCGGGGCACACGAGCCCTGTTCATCTTCTGAATCAAGAAGAGGTGGTGGCAGGGGTGTTGAGGCATCCCCGCATTTGCTTTGGGGTGTCCTTTGCAGCCGCACTGCCCGGGTTGCTCTACCCTTCCTCTCCCTCCTAACCCTAACCCTAACCCTAACCCTAACCCTAACCATGAGTGTGAGGTCAGTCACGGCCTGAATCGGGGCGCACGAGCCCTGTTCATCTTCTGAATCAAGAAGAGGTGGTGGCAGGAGTGTTGAGGCATCCGCGCATTTGCTTTGGGGTGTGCTTTGGAGCCGCACTGCCCGGGTTGCTCTACCCTTCCTCTCCCTCCTAACCCTAACCCTAATCCTAAGCGTGAGTGTGAGGTCAGGCACGACCTTAATTGGTGCGAAGGAGCCCTGTTTGTGTTCTCCAGGAAGAAGAGGTGGTTGCAGGGGTGTTGAGGCATCCCCGCATTTGCTTTGGGGTGTCCTTTGCAGCCACACTGCCCGGGTTGCTCTACCTTTCATCTCCCTCCTAACCCTAACCCTAACCCTAACCCTAACCCTAACCCTAAGCATGAGTGTGAGGTCAGGCACAGCCTGAATCGGGGCGCACGAGCCCTGTTCATCTTCTGAATCAAGAAGAGGTGGTGGCAGGGGTGTTGAGGCGTCCCCGCATTTGCTTTTGGGTATCCTTTGCAGCCGCACTGCCCGGGTTGCTCTACCCTTCCTCTCCCTCCTAACCCTAACCCTAACCCTAAGCGTAACCCTAAGCGTGAGTGCGAGGTCAGGCACAACCTGAATCGGAGCGCACGAGCCCTGTTCATCTTCTGAATCAAGAAGAGGTGGTTGCCGGAGTGTTGAGGCATCCCCGCATTTGCTTTGGGGTGTCCTTTGCAGCCGCACTGCCCGGGTTGCTCTACCCTTCCTCTCCTTCCTTTCCCTAACCCTAACCCTAACCCTAACCCTAACCCTAAGCGTAACCCTAAGCGTGAGTGTGAGGTCAGGCACGGCCTGAATCGGGGCGGACGAGCCCTATTCATCTTCAGAAATAGGAAGTGGTGGTGGCAGGGGTGTTGAGGCATCCCCGCATTTGCTTTGGGGTGTCCTTTGCAGCTGCATTGCCCGGGTTGCTCTACCCTTCCTCTCCCTCCTAACCCTAACCCTAAGCCTAACCCTAAGCCTAACCCTAACCTAAAGCGTGAGTGTGAGGTCGGTCACGGGCTGAATCGGGGCGTAGGAGCCCTGTTTGTGTTCTCCGGGAAGAAGTGGTGGTGGCAGGAGTGTTGAGGCATCCGCGCATTTGCTCTGGGGTGTCCTTTGCAGCCGCACTGCCCGGGTTGCTCTACCCTTCCTCTCCCTCCTAACCCTAACCCTAACCCTAACCCGTAGCCTGACACTGATCTCAGGTACGGCCCAAACCAGAGCACACGAGCCCTGTTCATCTTCTGAATCAAGAAGAGGTGTTGGCAGGGGTGTTGAGGGATCCCCGCATTTGCTTTGGGGTGTCCTTTGCAGCCGCACTGCCCGGGTTGCTCTACCCTTCCTCTCCCTCCTTTCCCTAACCGTAACCCTAAGCGTAATCCTAAGCGTGAGTGTGAGGTCGGTCACGGCCTGAACCGGTGCGAAGGAGCCCTGTTCCTCTTCTCCAGGAAGAAGTTGTGGTATCAGGGGTGTTGAGGCATCCCCGCATTTGCTTTGGGGTGTCCTTTGCAGCCGCACTGCCCGGGTTGCTCGACCCTTCCTCTCCCTCCTAACCCTAACCCTAAGCCTAAACCTCATCCTAACTCTAGCCGTGAGTGTGAGGTCAGGAACGGCCTGAATCGGTGCGAAGGACCCCTGTTCCTGTTCTCCAGGAAGAAGCGGTGCTTGCAGGGGTGTTGAGGCATCCCCGCATTTGCTTTGGGGTGTCCTTTGCAGCCGCACTGCCCGGGTTGCTCTACCCTTCCTCTCCCTCCTAACCCTAACCCTAACCCTAGCCGTGAGTGTGAGGTCAGGCACGGCCTTAATTGGTGCGAAGGAGCCCTGTTTGTGTTCTCCAGGAAGAAGTGGTGCTGGGAGGAGTGTTGAGGCATCCCCGCATTTGCTTTGGGGTTTCCTTTGCAGCCGCACTGCCCGGGTTGCTCTACCCTTCCTCTCCCTCCTAACCCTAACCCTAACCCTAACCCTAACCCTAACCCTAACCCTAACCCTAACCCTAACCCTAACCCTAACCCTAAGCATGACTGTGAGGTCAGTCACGGCCTGAATCGGGGCGCACGAGCCCTGTTCATCTTCTGAATCAAGAAGAGGTGGTGGCAGGAGTGTTGAGGCATCCGCGCATTTGCTTTGGGGTGTGCTTTGGAGCCGCACTGCCCGGGTTGCTCTACCCTTCCTCTCCCTCCTAACCCTAACCCTAAGCCTAAGCGTGAGTGTGAGGTCAGGCACGGCCTTACTTGGTGCGAAGGAGCCCTGTTTGTGTTCTCCAGGAAGAAGAGGTGGTTGCAGGGGTGTTGAGGCATCCCCGCATTTGCTTTGGGGTGTCCTTTGCAGCCACACTGCCCGGGTTGCTCTACCTTTCATCTCCCTCCTAACCCTAACCCTAACCCTAACCCTAACCCTAACCCTAACCCTAACCCTAACCCTAAGCATGAGTGTGAGGTCAGGCACAGCCTTAATCGGGGCGCACGAGCCCTGTTCATCTTCTGAATCAAGAAGAGGTGGTGGCAGGAGTGTTGAGGCATCCCCGCATTTGCTTTGGGGTGTCCTTTGCAGCCGCACTGCCCGGGTTGCTCTACCCTTCCTCTCCCTCCTAACCCTAACCCTAACCCTAAGCGTAACCCTAAGCGTGAGTGCGAGGTCAGGCACAACCTGAATCGGGGCGCACGAGCCCTGTTCATCTTCTGAATCAAGAAGAGGTGGTGGCAGGGGTGTTGAGGCGTCCCCGCATTTGCTTTGGGGTGTCCTTTGCAGCCGCACTGCCCGGGTTGCTCTACCCTTCCTCTCCCTCCTAACCCTAACCCTAAGCCTAGCCGTGAGTGTGAGGTCAGGCACGGCCTGAATCGGTGCGAAGGAGCCCTGTTTGTGTTCTCCAGGAAGAAGAGGTGGTTGCCGGAGTGTTGAGGCATCCCCGCATTTGCTTTGGGGTGTCCTTTGCAGCCGCACTGCCCGGGTTGCTCTACCCTTCCTCTCCCTCCTAACCCTAACCCTAACTCTAGCCGTGAGTGTGAGGTCAGGCACGGCCTTAATTGGTGCGAAGGAGCCCTGTTTGTGTTCTCCAGGAAGAAGTGGTGCTGGGAGGAGTGTTGAGGCATCCCCGCATTTGCTTTGGGGTGTCCTTTGCAGCCGCACTGCCCGGGTTGCTCTACCCTTCCTCTCCCTCCTAACCCTAACCCTAACCCTAACCCTAACCCTAACCCTAAGCATGAGTGTGAGGTCAGTCACGGCCTGAATCGGGGCGCACGAGCCCTGTTCATCTTCTGAATCAAGAAGAGGTGGTGGCAGGAGTGTTGAGGCATCCGCGCATTTGCTTTGGGGTGTGCTTTGGAGCCGCACTGCCCGGGTTGCTCTACCCTTCCTCTCCCTCCTAACCCTAACCCTAAGCCTAAGCGTGAGTGTGAGGTCAGGCACGGCCTTACTTGGTGCGAAGGAGCCCTGTTTGTGTTCTCCAGGAAGAAGAGGTGGTTGCAGGGGTGTTGAGGCATCCCCGCATTTGCTTTGGGGTGTCCTTTGCAGCCACACTGCCCGGGTTGCTCTACCTTTCATCTCCCTCCTAACCCTAACCCTAACCCTAACCCTAACCCTAACCCTAACCCTAACCCTAAGCATGAGTGTGAGGTCAGGCACAGCCTTAATCGGGGCGCACGAGCCCTGTTCATCTTCTGAATCAAGAAGAGGTGGTGGCAGGAGTGTGGAGGCATCCCCGCATTTGCTTTGGGGTGTCCTTTGCAGCCGCACTGCCCGGGTTGCTCGACCCTTCCTCTCCCTCCTAACCCTAACCCTAACCCTAAGCGTAACCCTAAGCGTGAGTGCGAGGTCAGGCACAACCTGAATCGGGGCGCACGAGCCCTGTTCATCTTCTGAATCAAGAAGAGGTGGTGGCAGGGGTGTTGAGGCATCCCCGCATTTACTTTGGGGTGTCCTTTGCAGCCGCACTGCCCGGGTTGCTCTACCCTTCCTCTCCCTCCTAACCCTAACCCTAAGCCTAGCCGTGAGTGTGAGGTCAGGCACGGCCTGAATCGGTGCGAAGGAGCCCTGTTTGTGTTCTCCAGGAAGAAGAGGTGGTTGCCGGAGTGTTGAGGCATCCCCGCATTTGCTTTGGGGTGTCCTTTGCCGCCGCACTGCCCGGGTTGCTCTACCCTTCCTCTCCCTCCTAACCCTAACCCTAACCCTAACCCTAACCCTAAGCGTAACCCTAAGCGTGAGTGTGAGGTCAGGCACGGCCTGAATCGGGGCGCACGAGCCCTGTTCATCTTCTGAATCAAGAAGAGGTGGTGGCAGGGGTGTTGAGGGATCCCCGCATTTGTTTTGGGGTGTCCTTTGCAGCCGCACTGCCCGGGTTGCTCTACCCTTCCTCTCCCTCCTTTCCCTAACCCTAACCCTAACACTAACCGTAATCCTAAGCGTGAGTGTTAGGTCGGTCACGGCCTGAATCGGTGCGAAGGAGCCCTGTTCCTCTTCTCCAGGAAGAAGTTGTGGTATCAGGGGTGTTGAGGCATCCCCGCATTTGCTTTGGGGTGTCCTTTGCAGCCGCACTGCCCGGGTTGCTCTACCCTTCCTCTCCCTCCTAACCCTAACCCTAAGTCTAAACCTCACCCTAACTCTAGCCGTGAGTGTGAGGTCAGGCACGGCCTGAATCGGTGCGAAGGAGCCCTGTTCCTGTTCTCCAGGAAGAAGCGGTGCTTGCAGGGGTGTTGAGGCATCCCCGCATTTGCTTTGGGGTGTCCTTTGCAGCCGCACTGCCCGGGTTGCTCTACCTTTCATCTCCCTCCTAACCCTAACCCTAACCCTAACCCTAACCCTAACCCTAAGCATGAGTGTGAGATCAGGCACGGCCTGAATCGGGGCGCACGAGCCCTGTTCATCTTCTGAATCAAGAAGAGGTGGTGGCAGGAGTGTGGAGGCATCCCCGCATTTGCTTTGGGGTGTCCTTTGCAGCCGCACTGCCTGGTTTGCTCTACCCTTCCTCTCCCTCCTAACCCTAACCCTAACCCTAACCCTAAGCGTAATCCTAAGCGTGAGTGTGAGGTCAGGCACGGCCTTAATTGGTGCGAAGGAGCCCTGTTTGTGTTGTCCAGGAAGAAGTGTTGCTGGCAGGAGTGTTGAGGCATCCCCACATTTGCTTTGGGGTGTCCTTTGCAGCCGCACTGCCCGGGTTGCTCTACCCTTCCTCTCCCTCCTAACCCTAACCCTAACCCTAAGCGTATCCCTAAGCGTGAGTGTGAGGTCAGGCATGGCCTGAATCGGGGCGCACGAGCCCTGTTCATCTTCTGAATCAAGAAGAGGTGGTGGCAGGGGTGTTGAGGCATCCCCGCATTTGCTTTGGGGTGTCCTTTGCAGCCGCACTGCCCGGGTTGCTCTACCCTTCCTCTCCCTCCTAACCCTAACCGTAACCCTAGCCGTGAGTGTGAGGTCAGGCACGGCCTTACTTGGTGCGAAGGAGCCCTGTTTGTGTTCTCCAGGAAGAAGTGGTGCTGGGAGGAGTGTTGAGGCATCCCCGCATTTGCTTTGGGGTGTCCTTTGCAGCCGCACTGCCCGGGTTGCTCGACCCTTCCTCTCCCTCCTAACCCTAACCCTAACCCTAACCCTAACCCTAACCCTAACCCTAACCCTAAGCATGAGTGTGAGGTCAGGCACGGCCTGAATCAGTGCGAAGGAGCCCTGTTCATCTTTTGAATCAAGAAGAGGTGGTGGCAGGAGTGTGGAGGCATCCCCGCATTTGCTTTTGAGTGTCCTTTGGAGCCGCACTGCCCGGGTTGCTCGACCCTTCCTCTCCCTCCTAACCCTAACCCTAACCCTAAGCGTAACCCTAAGCATGAGTGTGAGGTCAGGCACGGCCTGAATTTGGGCGGACGAGCCCTATTCATCTTCTGAAATAGGAAGTGGTGCTGGGAGGAGTGATGAGGCATCCCCGCATTTGCTTTGGGGTGTCCTTTGCAGCCGCACTGCCCGGGTTGCTCTACCCTTCCTCTCCCTCCTAACCCTAACTGTAACCGTAAGCGTGAGTGTGAGGTCAGGCACGGCCTGAATCGGGGCGCACGAGCCCTGTTCATCTTCTGAATCAAGAAGAGGTGTTGGCAGGAGTGTTGAGGCATCCCCGCATTTGCTTTGTGGTGTCCTTTGCAGCCGCACTGCCCGGGTTGCTCTACCCTTCCTCTCCCTCCTTACCCTAACCCTAACCCTAACCCTAACCCTAAGCGTAATCCTAAGCGTGAGTGTGAGGTCGGTCACGGCCTGAATCGGTGCGAAGGAGCCCTGTTCCTCTTCTCCAGGAAGAAGTTGTGGTATCAGGGGTGTTGAGGCATCCCCGCATTTGCTTTGGGGTGTCCTTTGCAGCCGCACTGCCCGGGTTGCTCTACCCTTCCTCTCCCTCCTAACCCTAACCCTAACCCTAACCCTAACCCTAACCCTAACCCTAAGCGTGAGTGTCAGGTCAGGCAGGGCCTGAATCGGGGCACACGAGCCCTGTTCATCTTCTGAATCAAGAAGAGGTGGTGGCAGGGGTGTTGAGGCATCCCCGCATTTGCTTTGGGGTGTCCTTTGCAGCCGCACTGCCCGGGTTGCTCTACCCTTCCTCTCCCTCCTAACCCTAACCCTAATCCTAAGCGTGAGTGTGAGGTCAGGCACGACCTTAATTCGTGCGAAGGAGCCCTGTTTGTGTTCTCCAGGAAGAAGAGGTGGTTGCAGGGGTGTTGAGGCATCCCCGCATTTGCTTTGGGGTGTCCTTTGCAGCCACACTGCCCGGGTTGCTCTACCTTTCATCTCCCTCCTAACCCTAACCCTAACCCTAACCCTAACCCTAACCCTAACCCTAAGCATGAGTGTGAGGTCAGGCACAGCCGGAATCGGTGCGAAGGAGCCCTGTTCATCTTTTGAAGCAGGAAGAGGTGGTGGCAGGAGTGTGGAGGCATCCCCGCATTTGCTTTGGGGTGTACTTTGCAGCCGCACTGCCCGGGTTGCTCTACCCTTCCTCTCCCTCCTAACCCTAACCCTAACCCTAAGCGTAACCCTAAGCGTGAGTGCGAGGTCAGGCACAACCTGAATCGGAGCGCACGAGCCCTGTTCATCTTCTGAATCAAGAAGAGGTGGTTGCCGGAGTGTTGAGGCATCCCCGCATTTGCTTTGGGGTGTCCTTTGCAGCCGCACTGCCCGGGTTGCTCTACCCTTCCTCTCCCTCCTTTCCCTAACCCTAACCCTAACCCTAACCCTAACCCTAACCCTAAGCGTAACCCTAAGCGTGAGTGTGAGGTCAGTCACGGCCTGAATCGGGGCGGACGAGCCCTATTCATCTTCAGAAATAGGAAGTGGTGGTGGCAGGGGTGTTGAGGCATCCCCGCATTTGCTTTGGGGTGTCCTTTGCAGCTGCATTGCCCGGGTTGCTCTACCCTTCCTCTCCCTCCTAACCCTAACCCTAAGCCTAACCCTAAGCCTAACCCTAACCTAAAGCGTGAGTGTGAGGTCGGTCACGGCCTGAATCGGGGCGTAGGAGCCCTGTTTGTGTTCTCCGGGAAGAAGTGGTGGTGGCAGGAGTGTTGAGGCATCCGCGCATTTGCTCTGGGGTGTCCTTTGCAGCCGCACTGCCCGGGTTGCTCTACCCTTCCTCTCCCTCCTAACCCTAACCCTAACCCTAACCCGTAGCCTGACACTGATCTCAGGTACGGCCCAAACCAGAGCACACGAGCCCTGTTCATCTTCTGAATCAAGAAGAGGTGTTGGCAGGGGTGTTGAGGGATCCCCGCATTTGCTTTGGGGTGTCCTTTGCAGCCGCACTGCCCGGGTTGCTCTACCCTTCCTCTCCCTCCTTTCCCTAACCCTAACCCTAACCCTAAGCGTAATCCTAAGCGTGAGTGTGAGGTCGGTCACGGCCTGAATCGGTGCGAAGGAGCCCTGTTCCTCTTCTCCAGGAAGAAGTTGTGGTATCAGGGGTGTTGAGGCATCCCCGCATTTGCTTTGGGGTGTCCTTTGCAGCCGCACTGCCCGGGTTGCTCGACCCTTCCTCTCCCTCCTAACCCTAACCCTAAGCCTAAACCTCATCCTAACTCTAGCCGTGAGTGTGAGGTCAGGAACGGCCTGAATCGGTGCGAAGGACCCCTGTTCCTGTTCTCCAGGAGGAAGCGGTGCTTGCAGGGGTGTTGAGGCATCCCCGCATTTGCTTTGGGGTGTCCTTTGCAGCCGCACTGCCCGGGTTGCTCTACCCTTCCTCTCCCTCCTAACCCTAACCCTAACCCTAGCCGTGAGTGTGAGGTTAGGCACGGCCTTAATTGGTGCGAAGGAGCCCTGTTTGTGTTCTCCAGGAAGAAGTGGTGCTGGGAGGAGTGTTGAGGCATCCCCGCATTTGCTTTGGGGTGTCCTTTGCAGCCGCACTGCCCGGGTTGCTCTACCCTTCCTCTCCCTCCTAAGCCTAACCCTAACCCTAACCCTAACCCTAACCCTAACCCTAACCCTAAGCATGACTGTGAGGTCAGTCACGGCCTGAATCGGGGCGCACGAGCCCTGTTCATCTTCTGAATCAAGAAGAGGTGGTGGCAGGAGTGTTGAGGCGTTCCCGCATTTGCTTTGGGGTGTCCTTTGCAGCCGCACTGCCCGGGTTGCTCTACCCTTCCTCTCCCTCCTAACCCTAACCCTAACCCTAACCCTAACCCTAACCCTAACCCTAACCCTAACCCTAACCCTAACCCTAACCCTAAGCATGAGTGTGAGGTCAGTCACGGCCTGAATCGGGGTGCACGAGCCCTGTTCATCTTCTGAATCAAGAAGAGGTGGTGGCAGGAGTGTTGAGGCATCCGCGCATTTGCTTTGGGGTGTGCTTTGGAGCCACACTGCCCGGGTTGCTCTACCCTTCCTCTCCCTCCTAACCCTAACCCTAAGCCTAAGCGTGAGTGTGAGGTCAGGCACGGCCTTACTTGGTGCGAAGGAGCCCTGTTTGTGTTCTCCAGGAAGAAGAGGTGGTTGCAGGGGTGTTGAGGCATCCCCGCATTTGCTTTGGGGTGTCCTTTGCAGCCACACTGCCCGGGTTGCTCTACCTTTCATCTCCCTCCTAACCCTAACCCTAACCCTAACCCTAACCCTAACCCTAACCCTAACCCTAACCCTAACCCTAACCCTAAGCATGAGTGTGAGGTCAGGCACAGCCTTAATCGGGGCGCACGAGCCCTGTTCATCTTCTGAATCAAGAAGAGGTGGTGGCAGGAGTGTTGAGGCATCCCCGCATTTGCTTTGGGGTGTCCTTTGCAGCCGCACTGCCCGGGTTGCTCTACCCTTCCTCTCCCTCCTAACCCTAACCCTAACCCTAAGCGTAACCCTAAGCGTGAGTGCGAGGTCAGGCACAACCTGAATCGGGGCGCACGAGCCCTGTTCATCTTCTGAATCAAGAAGAGGTGGTGGCAGGGGTGTTGAGGCATCCGCGCATTTGCTCTGGCGTGTCCTTTGCAGCCGCACTGCCCGGGTTGCTCTACCCTTCCTCTCCCTCCTAACCCTAACCCTAACCCTAACCCGTAGCCTGACACTGATCTCAGGTACGGCCCAAACCAGAGCACACGAGCCCTGTTCATCTTCTGAATCAAGAAGAGGTGTTGGCAGGGGTGTTGAGGGATCCCCGCATTTGCTTTGGGGTGTCCTTTGCAGCCGCACTGCCCGGGTTGCTCTACCCTTCCTCTCCCTCCTTTCCCTAACCCTAACCCTAACCCTAAGCGTAATCCTAAGCGTGAGTGTGAGGTCGGTCACGGCCTGAATCGGTGCGAAGGAGCCCTGTTCCTCTTCTCCAGGAAGAAGTTGTGGTATCAGGGGTGTTGAGGCATCCCCGCATTTGCTTTGGGGTGTCCTTTGCAGCCGCACTGCCCGGGTTGCTCGACCCTTCCTCTCCCTCCTAACCCTAACCCTAAGCCTAAACCTCACCCTAACTCTAGCCGTGAGTGTGAGGTCAGGAACGGCCTGAATCGGTGCGAAGGACCCCTGTTCCTGTTCTCCAGGAAGAAGCGGTGCTTGCAGGGGTGTTGAGGCATCCCCGCATTTGCTTTGGGGTGTCCTTTGCAGCCGCACTGCCCGGGTTGCTCTACCCTTCCTCTCCCTCCTAACCCTAACCCTAACCCTAGCCGTGAGTGTGAGGTTAGGCACGGCCTTAATTGGTGCGAAGGAGCCCTGTTTGTGTTCTCCAGGAAGAAGTGGTGCTGGGAGGAGTGTTGAGGCATCCCCGCATTTGCTTTGGGGTGTCCTTTGCAGCCGCACTGCCCGGGTTGCTCTACCCTTCCTCTCCCTCCTAAGCCTAACCCTAACCCTAACCCTAACCCTAACCCTAACCCTAACCCTAACCCTAACCCTAACCCTAAGCATGACTGTGAGGTCAGTCACGGCCTGAATCGGGGCGCACGAGCCCTGTTCATCTTCTGAATCAAGAAGAGGTGGTGGCAGGAGTGTTGAGGCATCCGCGCATTTGCTTTGGGGTGTCCTTTGCAGCCGCACTGCCCGGGTTGCTCTACCCTTCCTCTCCCTCCTAACCCTAACCCTAACCCTAACCCTAACCCTAACCCTAACCCTAACCCTAACCCTAACCCTAAGCATGACTGTGAGGTCAGTCACGGCCTGAATCGGGGCGCACGAGCCCTGTTCATCTTCTGAATCAAGAAGAGGTGGTGGCAGGGGTGTTGAGGCATCCGCGCATTTGCTTTGGGGTGTCCTTTGCAGCCACACTGCCCGGGTTGCTCTACCTTTCATCTCCCTCCTAACCCTAACCCTAACCCTAACCCTAACCCTAACCCTAACCCTAACCCTAACGCTAAGCATGAGTGTGAGGTCAGGCACAGCCTTAATCGGGGCGCACGAGCCCTGTTCATCTTCTGAATCAAGAAGAGGTGGTGGCAGGAGTGTTGAGGCATCCCCGCATTTGCTTTGGGGTGTCCTTTGCAGCCGCACTGCCCGGGTTGCTCTACCCTTCCTCTCCCTCCTAACCCTAACCCTAACCCTAAGCGTAACCCTAAGCGTGAGTGCGAGGTCAGGCACAACCTGAATCGGGGCGCACGAGCCCTGTTCATCTTCTGAATCAAGAAGAGGTGGTGGCAGGGGTGTTGAGGCATCCCCGCATTTACTTTGGGGTGTCCTTTGCAGCCGCACTGCCCGGGTTGCTCTACCCTTCCTCTCCCTCCTAACCCTAACCCTAAGCCTAGCCGTGAGTGTGAGGTCAGGCACGGCCTGAATCGGTGCGAAGGAGCCCTGTTTGTGTTCTCCAGGAAGAAGAGGTGGTTGCCGGAGTGTTGAGGCATCCCCGCATTTGCTTTGGGGTGTCCTTTGCAGCCGCACTGCCCGGGTTGCTCTACCCTTCCTCTCCCTCCTAACCCTAACCCTAACCCTAACCCTAACCCTAAGCGTAACCCTAAGCGTGAGTGTGAGGTCAGGCACGGCCTGAATCGGGGCGCACGAGCCCTGTTCATCTTCTGAATCAAGAAGAGGTGGTGGCAGGGTTGTTGAGGGATCCCCGCATTTGTTTTGGGGTGTCCTTTGCAGCCGCACTGCCCGGGTTGCTCTACCCTTCCTCTCCCTCCTTTCCCTAACCCTAACCCTAACACTAACCGTAATCCTAAGCGTGAGTGTTAGGTCGGTCACGGCCTGAATCGGTGCGAAGGAGCCCTGTTCCTCTTCTCCAGGAAGAAGTTGTGGTATCACGGGTGTTGAGGCATCCCCGCATTTGCTTTGGGGTGTCCTTTGCAGCCGCACTGCCCGGGTTGCTCTACCCTTCCTCTCCCTCCTAACCCTAACCCTAAGTCTAAACCTCACCCTAACTCTAGCCGTGAGTGTGAGGTCAGGCACGGCCTGAATCGGTGCGAAGGAGCCCTGTTCCTGTTCTCCAGGAAGAAGCGGTGCTTGCAGGGGTGTTGAGGCATCCCCGCATTTGCTTTGGGGTGTCCTTTGCAGCCGCACTGCCCGGGTTGCTCTACCTTTCATCTCCCTCCTAACCCTAACCCTAACCCTAACCCTAACCCTAACCCTAAGCATGAGTGTGAGGTCAGGCACGGCCTGAATCGGGGCGCACGAGCCCTGTTCATCTTCTGAATCAAGAAGAGGTGGTGGCAGGAGTGTGGAGGCATCCCCGCATTTGCTTTGGGGTGTCCTTTGCAGCCGCACTGCCTGGTTTGCTCTACCCTTCCTCTCCCTCCTAACCCTAACCCTAACCCTAACCCTAAGCGTAATCCTAAGCGTGAGTGTGAGGTCAGGCACGGCCTTAATTGGTGCGAAGGAGCCCTGTTTGTGTTGTCCAGGAAGAAGTGTTGCTGGCAGGAGTGTTGAGGCATCCCCGCATTTGCTTTGGGGTGTCCTTTGCAGCCGCACTGCCCGGGTTGCTCTACCCTTCCTCTCCCTCCTAACCCTAACCCTAACCCTAAGCGTATCCCTAAGCGTGAGTGTGAGGTCAGGCATGGCCTGAATCGGGGCGCACGAGCCCTGTTCATCTTCTGAATCAAGAAGAGGTGGTGGCAGGGGTGTTGAGGCATCCCCGCATTTGCTTTGGGGTGTCCTTTGCAGCCGCACTGCCCGGGTTGCTCTACCCTTCCTCTCCCTCCTTTCCCTAACCCTAACCCTAACCCTAAGCGTAATCCTAAGCGTGAGTGTGAGGTCGGTCACGGCCTGAATCGGTGCGAAGGAGCCCTGTTCCTCTTCTCCAGGAAGAAGTTGTGGTATCAGGGGTGTTGAGGCATCCCCGCATTTGCTTTGGGGTGTCCTTTGCAGCCGCACTGCCCGGGTTGCTCGACCCTTCCTCTCCCTCCTAACCCTAACCCTAAGCCTAAACCTCACCCTAACTCTAGCCGTGAGTGTGAGGTCAGGAACGGCCTGAATCGGTGCGAAGGACCCCTGTTCCTGTTCTCCAGGAAGAAGCGGTGCTTGCAGGGGTGTTGAGGCATCCCCGCATTTGCTTTGGGGTGTCCTTTGCAGCCGCACTGCCCGGGTTGCTCTACCCTTCCTCTCCCTCCTAACCCTAACCCTAACCCTAGCCGTGAGTGTGAGGTTAGGCACGGCCTTAATTGGTGCGAAGGAGCCCTGTTTGTGTTCTCCAGGAAGAAGTGGTGCTGGGAGGAGTGTTGAGGCATCCCCGCATTTGCTTTGGGGTGTCCTTTGCAGCCGCACTGCCCGGGTTGCTCTACCCTTCCTCTCCCTCCTAAGCCTAACCCTAACCCTAACCCTAACCCTAACCCTAACCCTAACCCTAACCCTAACCCTAACCCTAAGCATGACTGTGAGGTCAGTCACGGCCTGAATCGGGGCGCACGAGCCCTGTTCATCTTCTGAATCAAGAAGAGGTGGTGGCAGGAGTGTTGAGGCATCCGCGCATTTGCTTTGGGGTGTCCTTTGCAGCCGCACTGCCCGGGTTGCTCTACCCTTCCTCTCCCTCCTAACCCTAACCCTAACCCTAACCCTAACCCTAACCCTAACCCTAACCCTAACCCTAACCCTAAGCATGACTGTGAGGTCAGTCACGGCCTGAATCGGGGCGCACGAGCCCTGTTCATCTTCTGAATCAAGAAGAGGTGGTGGCAGGAGTGTTGAGGCATCCGCGCATTTGCTTTGGGGTGTCCTTTGCAGCCACACTGCCCGGGTTGCTCTACCTTTCATCTCCCTCCTAACCCTAACCCTAACCCTAACCCTAACCCTAACCCTAACCCTAACCCTAACGCTAAGCATGAGTGTGAGGTCAGGCACAGCCTTAATCGGGGCGCACGAGCCCTGTTCATCTTCTGAATCAAGAAGAGGTGTTGGCAGGAGTGTTGAGGCATCCCCGCATTTGCTTTGGGGTGTCCTTTGCAGCCGCACTGCCCGGGTTGCTCTACCCTTCCTCTCCCTCCTAACCCTAACCCTAACCCTAAGCGTAACCCTAAGCGTGAGTGCGAGGTCAGGCACAACCTGAATCGGGGCGCACGAGCCCTGTTCATCTTCTGAATCAAGAAGAGGTGGTGGCAGGGGTGTTGAGGCATCCCCGCATTTACTTTGGGGTGTCCTTTGCAGCCGCACTGCCCGGGTTGCTCTACCCTTCCTCTCCCTCCTAACCCTAACCCTAAGCCTAGCCGTGAGTGTGAGGTCAGGCACGGCCTGAATCGGTGCGAAGGAGCCCTGTTTGTGTTCTCCAGGAAGAAGAGGTGGTTGCCGGAGTGTTGAGGCATCCCCGCATTTGCTTTGGGGTGTCCTTTGCAGCCGCACTGCCCGGGTTGCTCTACCCTTCCTCTCCCTCCTAACCCTAACCCTAACCCTAACCCTAACCCTAAGCGTAACCCTAAGCGTGAGTGTGAGGTCAGGCACGGCCTGAATCGGGGCGCACGAGCCCTGTTCATCTTCTGAATCAAGAAGAGGTGGTGGCAGGGTTGTTGAGGGATCCCCGCATTTGTTTTGGGGTGTCCTTTGCAGCCGCACTGCCCGGGTTGCTCTACCCTTCCTCTCCCTCCTTTCCCTAACCCTAACCCTAACACTAACCGTAATCCTAAGCGTGAGTGTTAGGTCGGTCACGGCCTGAATCGGTGCGAAGGAGCCCTGTTCCTCTTCTCCAGGAAGAAGTTGTGGTATCACGGGTGTTGAGGCATCCCCGCATTTGCTTTGGGGTGTCCTTTGCAGCCGCACTGCCCGGGTTGCTCTACCCTTCCTCTCCCTCCTAACCCTAACCCTAAGTCTAAACCTCACCCTAACTCTAGCCGTGAGTGTGAGGTCAGGCACGGCCTGAATCGGTGCGAAGGAGCCCTGTTCCTGTTCTCCAGGAAGAAGCGGTGCTTGCAGGGGTGTTGAGGCATCCCCGCATTTGCTTTGGGGTGTCCTTTGCAGCCGCACTGCCCGGGTTGCTCTACCTTTCATCTCCCTCCTAACCCTAACCCTAACCCTAACCCTAACCCTAACCCTAACCCTAAGCATGAGTGTGAGGTCAGGCACGGCCTGAATCGGGGCGCACGAGCCCTGTTCATCTTCTGAATCAAGAAGAGGTGGTGGCAGGAGTGTGGAGGCATCCCCGCATTTGCTTTGGGGTGTCCTTTGCAGCCGCACTGCCTGGTTTGCTCTACCCTTCCTCTCCCTCCTAACCCTAACCCTAACCCTAACCCTAAGCGTAATCCTAAGCGTGAGTGTGAGGTCAGGCACGGCCTTAATTGGTGCGAAGGAGCCCTGTTTGTGTTGTCCAGGAAGAAGTGTTGCTGGCAGGAGTGTTGAGGCATCCCCGCATTTGCTTTGGGGTGTCCTTTGCAGCCGCACTGCCCGGGTTGCTCTACCCTTCCTCTCCCTCCTAACCCTAACCCTAACCCTAAGCGTATCCCTAAGCGTGAGTGTGAGGTCAGGCATGGCCTGAATCGGGGCGCACGAGCCCTGTTCATCTTCTGAATCAAGAAGAGGTGGTGGCAGGGGTGTTGAGGCATCCCCGCATTTGCTTTGGGGTGTCCTTTGCAGCCGCACTGCCCGGGTTGCTCTACCCTTCCTCTCCCTCCTTTCCCTAACCCTAACCCTAACCCTAAGCGTAATCCTAAGCGTGAGTGTGAGGTCGGTCACGGCCTGAATCGGTGCGAAGGAGCCCTGTTCCTCTTCTCCAGGAAGAAGTTGTGGTATCAGGGGTGTTGAGGCATCCCCGCATTTGCTTTGGGGTGTCCTTTGCAGCCGCACTGCCCGGGTTGCTCGACCCTTCCTCTCCCTCCTAACCCTAACCCTAAGCCTAAACCTCACCCTAACTCTAGCCGTGAGTGTGAGGTCAGGAACGGCCTGAATCGGTGCGAAGGACCCCTGTTCCTGTTCTCCAGGAAGAAGCGGTGCTTGCAGGGGTGTTGAGGCATCCCCGCATTTGCTTTGGGGTGTCCTTTGCAGCCGCACTGCCCGGGTTGCTCTACCCTTCCTCTCCCTCCTAACCCTAACCCTAACCCTAGCCGTGAGTGTGAGGTTAGGCACGGCCTTAATTGGTGCGAAGGAGCCCTGTTTGTGTTCTCCAGGAAGAAGTGGTGCTGGGAGGAGTGTTGAGGCATCCCCGCATTTGCTTTGGGGTGTCCTTTGCAGCCGCACTGCCCGGGTTGCTCTACCCTTCCTCTCCCTCCTAAGCCTAACCCTAACCCTAACCCTAACCCTAACCCTAACCCTAACCCTAACCCTAACCCTAACCCTAAGCATGACTGTGAGGTCAGTCACGGCCTGAATCGGGGCGCACGAGCCCTGTTCATCTTCTGAATCAAGAAGAGGTGGTGGCAGGAGTGTTGAGGCATCCGCGCATTTGCTTTGGGGTGTCCTTTGCAGCCGCACTGCCCGGGTTGCTCTACCCTTCCTCTCCCTCCTAACCCTAACCCTAACCCTAACCCTAACCCTAACCCTAACCCTAACCCTAACCCTAACCCTAAGCATGACTGTGAGGTCAGTCACGGCCTGAATCGGGGCGCACGAGCCCTGTTCATCTTCTGAATCAAGAAGAGGTGGTGGCAGGAGTGTTGAGGCATCCGCGCATTTGCTTTGGGGTGTCCTTTGCAGCCACACTGCCCGGGTTGCTCTACCTTTCATCTCCCTCCTAACCCTAACCCTAACCCTAACCCTAACCCTAACCCTAACCCTAACCCTAACGCTAAGCATGAGTGTGAGGTCAGGCACAGCCTTAATCGGGGCGCACGAGCCCTGTTCATCTTCTGAATCAAGAAGAGGTGGTGGCAGGAGTGTTGAGGCATCCCCGCATTTGCTTTGGGGTGTCCTTTGCAGCCGCACTGCCCGGGTTGCTCTACCCTTCCTCTCCCTCCTAACCCTAACCCTAACCCTAAGCGTAACCCTAAGCGTGAGTGCGAGGTCAGGCACAACCTGAATCGGGGCGCACGAGCCCTGTTCATCTTCTGAATCAAGAAGAGGTGGTGGCAGGGGTGTTGAGGCATCCCCGCATTTACTTTGGGGTGTCCTTTGCAGCCGCACTGCCCGGGTTGCTCTACCCTTCCTCTCCCTCCTAACCCTAACCCTAAGCCTAGCCGTGAGTGTGAGGTCAGGCACGGCCTGAATCGGTGCGAAGGAGCCCTGTTTGTGTTCTCCAGGAAGAAGAGGTGGTTGCCGGAGTGTTGAGGCATCCCCGCATTTGCTTTGGGGTGTCCTTTGCAGCCGCACTGCCCGGGTTGCTCTACCCTTCCTCTCCCTCCTAACCCTAACCCTAACCCTAACCCTAACCCTAAGCGTAACCCTAAGCGTGAGTGTGAGGTCAGGCACGGCCTGAATCGGGGCGCACGAGCCCTGTTCATCTTCTGAATCAAGAAGAGGTGGTGGCAGGGTTGTTGAGGGATCCCCGCATTTGTTTTGGGGTGTCCTTTGCAGCCGCACTGCCCGGGTTGCTCTACCCTTCCTCTCCCTCCTTTCCCTAACCCTAACCCTAACACTAACCGTAATCCTAAGCGTGAGTGTTAGGTCGGTCACGGCCTGAATCGGTGCGAAGGAGCCCTGTTCCTCTTCTCCAGGAAGAAGTTGTGGTATCACGGGTGTTGAGGCATCCCCGCATTTGCTTTGGGGTGTCCTTTGCAGCCGCACTGCCCGGGTTGCTCTACCCTTCCTCTCCCTCCTAACCCTAACCCTAAGTCTAAACCTCACCCTAACTCTAGCCGTGAGTGTGAGGTCAGGCACGGCCTGAATCGGTGCGAAGGAGCCCTGTTCCTGTTCTCCAGGAAGAAGCGGTGCTTGCAGGGGTGTTGAGGCATCCCCGCATTTGCTTTGGGGTGTCCTTTGCAGCCGCACTGCCCGGGTTGCTCTACCTTTCATCTCCCTCCTAACCCTAACCCTAACCCTAACCCTAACCCTAACCCTAAGCATGAGTGTGAGGTCAGGCACGGCCTGAATCGGGGCGCACGAGCCCTGTTCATCTTCTGAATCAAGAAGAGGTGGTGGCAGGAGTGTGGAGGCATCCCCGCATTTGCTTTGGGGTGTCCTTTGCAGCCGCACTGCCTGGTTTGCTCTACCCTTCCTCTCCCTCCTAACCCTAACCCTAACCCTAACCCTAAGCGTAATCCTAAGCGTGAGTGTGAGGTCAGGCACGGCCTTAATTGGTGCGAAGGAGCCCTGTTTGTGTTGTCCAGGAAGAAGTGTTGCTGGCAGGAGTGTTGAGGCATCCCCGCATTTGCTTTGGGGTGTCCTTTGCAGCCGCACTGCCCGGGTTGCTCTACCCTTCCTCTCCCTCCTAACCCTAACCCTAACCCTAAGCGTATCCCTAAGCGTGAGTGTGAGGTCAGGCATGGCCTGAATCGGGGCGCACGAGCCCTGTTCATCTTCTGAATCAAGAAGAGGTGGTGGCAGGGGTGTTGAGGCATCCCCGCATTTGCTTTGGGGTGTCCTTTGCAGCCGCACTGCCCGGGTTGCTCTACCCTTCCTCTCCCTCCTTTCCCTAACCCTAACCCTAACCCTAAGCGTAATCCTAAGCGTGAGTGTGAGGTCGGTCACGGCCTGAATCGGTGCGAAGGAGCCCTGTTCCTCTTCTCCAGGAAGAAGTTGTGGTATCAGGGGTGTTGAGGCATCCCCGCATTTGCTTTGGGGTGTCCTTTGCAGCCGCACTGCCCGGGTTGCTCGACCCTTCCTCTCCCTCCTAACCCTAACCCTAAGCCTAAACCTCACCCTAACTCTAGCCGTGAGTGTGAGGTCAGGAACGGCCTGAATCGGTGCGAAGGACCCCTGTTCCTGTTCTCCAGGAAGAAGCGGTGCTTGCAGGGGTGTTGAGGCATCCCCGCATTTGCTTTGGGGTGTCCTTTGCAGCCGCACTGCCCGGGTTGCTCTACCCTTCCTCTCCCTCCTAACCCTAACCCTAACCCTAACCCTAACCCTAACCCTAACCCTAACCCTAACCCTAAGCATGAGTGTGAGGTCAGTCACGGCCTGAATCGGGGCGCACGAGCCCTGTTCATCTTCTGAATCAAGAAGAGGTGGTGGCAGGAGTGTTGAGGCATCCGCGCATTTGCTTTGGGGTGTGCTTTGGAGCCGCACTGCCCGGGTTGCTCTACCCTTCCTCTCCCTCCTAAGCCTAACCCTAACCCTAGCCGTGAGTGTGAGGTCAGGCACGGCCTTAATTGGTGCGAAGGAGCCCTGTTTGTGTTCTCCAGGAAGAAGTGTTGCTGGAAGGAGTGTTGAGGCATCCGCGCATTTGCTTTGGGGTGTCCTTTGCAGCCGCACTGCCCGGGTTGCTCTACCCTTCCTCTCCCTCCTAACCCTAACCCTAACCCTAAGCGTAACCCTAAGCGTGAGTGCGAGGTCAGGCACAACCTGAATCGGGGCGCACGAGCCCTGTTCATCTTCTGAATCAAGAAGAGGTGGTGGCAGGGGTGTTGAGGCGTCCCCGCATTTGCTTTGGGGTGTCCTTTGCAGCCGCACTGCCCGGGTTGCTCTACCCTTCCTCTCCCTCCTAACCCTAACCCTAAGCCTAGCCGTGAGTGTGAGGTCAGGCACGGCCTGAATCGGTGCGAAGGAGCCCTGTTTGTGTTCTCCAGGAAGAAGAGGTGGTTGCCGGAGTGTTGAGGCATCCCCGCATTTGCTTTGGGGTGTCCTTTGCCGCCGCACTGCCCGGGTTGCTCTACCCTTCCTCTCCCTCCTAAGCCTAACCCTAACCCTAGCCGTGAGTGTGAGGTCAGGCATGGCCTTAATTGGTGCGAAGGAGCCCTGTTTGTGTTCTCCAGGAAGAAGTGGTGCTGGGAGGAGTGTTGAGGCATCCCCGCATTTGCTTTGGGGTGTCCTTTGCAGCCGCACTGCCTGGGTTGCTCTACCCTTCCTCTCCCTCCTAACCCTAACCCTAACCCTAACCCTAACCCTAACCCTAACCCTAACCCTAACCCTAACCATGAGTGTGAGGTCAGTCACGGCCTGAATCGGGGCGCACGAGCCCTGTTCATCTTCTGAATCAAGAAGAGGTGGTGGCAGGAGTGTTGAGGCATCCGCGCATTTGCTTTGGGGTGTGCTTTGGAGCCGCACTGCCCGGGTTGCTCTACCCTTCCTCTCCCTCCTAACCCTAACCCTAAGCCTAAGCGTGAGTGTGAGGTCAGGCACGGCCTTACTTGGTGCGAAGGAGCCCTGTTTGTGTTCTCCAGGAAGAAGAGGTGGTTGCAGGGGTGTTGAGGCATCCCCGCATTTGCTTTGGGGTGTCCTTTGCAGCCACACTGCCCGGGTTGCTCTACCTTTCATCTCCCTCCTAACCCTAACCCTAACCCTAACCCTAACCCTAACCCTAAGCATGAGTGTGAGGTCAGGCACGGCCTTAATCGGGGCGCACGATCCCTGTTCATCTTCTGAATCAAGAAGAGGTGGTGGCAGGAGTGTTGAGGCATCCCCGCATTTGCTTTGGGGTGTCCTTTGCAGCCGCACTGCCCGGGTTGCTCTACCCTTCCTCTCCCTCCTAACCCTAACCCTAACCCTAAGCGTAACCCTAAGCGTGAGTGCGAGGTCAGGCACAACCTGAATCGGGGCGCACGAGCCCTGTTCATCTTCTGAATCAAGAAGAGGTGGTGGCAGGGGTGTTGAGGCATCCCCGCATTTACTTTGGGGTGTCCTTTGCAGCCGCACTGCCCGGGTTGCTCTACCCTTCCTCTCCCTCCTAACCCTAACCCTAAGCCTAGCCGTGAGTGTGAGGTCAGGCACGGCCTGAATCGGTGCGAAGGAGCCCTGTTTGTGTTCTCCAGGAAGAAGAGGTGGTTGCCGGAGTGTTGAGGCATCCCCGCATTTGCTTTGGGGTGTCCTTTGCAGCCGCACTGCCCGGGTTGCTCTACCCTTCCTCTCCCTCCTAACCCTAACCCTAACCCTAACCCTAACCCTAAGCGTAACCCTAAGCGTGAGTGTGAGGTCTGGCACGGCCTGAATCGGGGCGCACGAGCCCTGTTCATCTTCTGAATCAAGAAGAGGTGGTGGCAGGGTTGTTGAGGGATCCCCGCATTTGTTTTGGGGTGTCCTTTGCAGCCGCACTGCCCGGGTTGCTCTACCCTTCCTCTCCCTCCTTTCCCTAACCCTAACCCTAACACTAACCGTAATCCTAAGCGTGAGTGTTAGGTCGGTCACGGCCTGAATCGGTGCGAAGGAGCCCTGTTCCTCTTCTCCAGGAAGAAGTTGTGGTATCACGGGTGTTGAGGCCTCCCCGCATTTGCTTTGGGGTGTCCTTTGCAGCCGCACTGCCCGGGTTGCTCTACCCTTCCTCTCCCTCCTAACCCTAACCCTAAGTCTAAACCTCACCCTAACTCTAGCCGTGAGTGTGAGGTCAGGAACGGCCTGAATCGGTGCGAAGGAGCCCTGTTCCTGTTCTCCAGGAAGAAGCGGTGCTTGCAGGGGTGTTGAGGCATCCCCGCATTTGCTTTGGGGTGTCCTTTGCAGCCGCACTGCCCGGGTTGCTCTACCTTTCATCTCCCTCCTAACCCTAACCCTAACCCTAACCCTAACCCTAACCCTAACCCTAAGCATGAGTGTGAGGTCAGGCACGGCCTGAATCGGGGCGCACGAGCCCTGTTCATCTTCTGAATCAAGAAGAGGTGGTGGCAGGAGTGTGGAGGCATCCCCGCATTTGCTTTGGGGTGTCCTTTGCAGCCGCACTGCCTGGTTTGCTCTACCCTTCCTCTCCCTCCTAACCCTAACCCTAACCCTAACCCTAAGCGTAATCCTAAGCGTGAGTGTGAGGTCAGGCACGGCCTTAATTGGTGCGAAGGAGCCCTGTTTGTGTTGTCCAGGAAGAAGTGTTGCTGGCAGGAGTGTTGAGGCATCCCCGCATTTGCTTTGGGGTGTCCTTTGCAGCCGCACTGCCCGGGTTGCTCTACCCTTCCTCTCCCTCCTAACCCTAACCCTAACCCTAAGCGTATCCCTAAGCGTGAGTGTGAGGTCAGGCATGGCCTGAATCGGGGCGCACGAGCCCTGTTCATCTTCTGAATCAAGAAGAGGTGGTGGCAGGGGTGTTGAGGCATCCCCGCATTTGCTTTGGGGTGTCCTTTGCAGCCGCACTGCCCGGGTTGCTCTACCCTTCCTCTCCCTCCTAACCCTAACCCTAATCCTAAGCGTGAGTGTGAGGTCAGGCACGGCCTTAATTGGTGCGAAGGAGCCCTGTTTGTGTTCTCCAGGAAGAAGTGGTGCTGGGAGGAGTGTTGAGGCATCCCCGCATTTGCTTTGGGGTGTCCTTTGCAGCCGCACTGCCCGGGTTGCTCGACCCTTCCTCTCCCTCCTAACCCTAACCCTAACCCTAACCCTAACCCTAACCCTAACCCTAACCCTAACCCTAAGCATGAGTGTGAGGTCAGGCACGGCCTGAATCAGTGCGAAGGAGCCCTGTTCATCTTTTGAATCAAGAAGAGGTGGTGGCAGGAGTGTGGAGGCATCCCCGCATTTGCTTTTGAGTGTCCTTTGGAGCCGCACTGCCCGGGTTGCTCGACCCTTCCTCTCCCTCCTAACCCTAACCCTAACCCTAACCCGTAGCCTGACACTGATCTCAGGTACGGCCCAAACCAGAGCACACGAGCCCTGTTCATCTTCTGAATTAAGAAGAGGTGTTGGCAGGGGTGTTGAGGGATCCCCGCATTTGCTTTGGGGTGTCCTTTGCAGCCGCACTGCCCGGGTTGCTCTACCCTTCCTCTCCCTCCTTTCCCTAACCCTAACCCTAACCCTAAGCGTAATCCTAAGCGTGAGTGTGAGGTCGGTCACGGCCTGAATCGGTGCGAAGGAGCCCTGTTCCTCTTCTCCAGGAAGAAGTTGTGGTATCAGGGGTGTTGAGGCATCCCCGCATTTGCTTTGGGGTGTCCTTTGCAGCCGCACTGCCCGGGTTGCTCGACCCTTCCTCTCCCTCCTAACCCTAACCCTAAGCCTAAACCTCACCCTAACTCTAGCCGTGAGTGTGAGGTCAGGAACGGCCTGAATCGGTGCGAAGGACCCCTGTTCCTGTTCTCCAGGAAGAAGCGGTGCTTGCAGGGGTGTTGAGGCATCCCCGCATTTGCTTTGGGGTGTCCTTTGCAGCCGCACTGCCCGGGTTGCTCTACCCTTCCTCTCCCTCCTAACCCTAACCCTAACCCTAGCCGTGAGTGTGAGGTCAGGCACGGCCTTAATTGGTGCGAAGGAGCCCTGTTTGTGTTCTCCAGGAAGAAGTGGTGCTGGGAGGAGTGTTGAGGCATCCCCGCATTTGCTTTGGGGTGTCCTTTGCAGCCGCACTGCCCGGGTTGCTCTACCCTTCCTCTCCCTCCTAACCCTAACCCTAACCCTAACCCTAACCCTAACCCTAACCCTAACCCTAACCCTAACCCTAACCCTAACCCTAAGCATGAGTGTGAGGTCAGTCACGGCCTGAATCGGGGCGCACGAGCCCTGTTCATCTTCTGAATCAAGAAGAGGTGGTGGCAGGAGTGTTGAGGCATCCGCGCATTTGCTTTGGGGTGTCCTTTGCAGCCGCACTGCCCGGGTTGCTCTACCCTTCCTCTCCCTCCTAACCCTAACCCTAACCCTAACCCTAACCCTAAGCGTAACCCTAAGCGTGAGTGTGAGGTCAGGCACGGCCTGAATCGGGGCGCACGAGCCCTGTTCATCTTCTGAATCAAGAAGAGGTGGTGGCAGGGTTGTTGAGGGATCCCCGCATTTGTTTTGGGGTGTCCTTTGCAGCCGCACTGCCCGGGTTGCTCTACCCTTCCTCTCCCTCCTTTCCCTAACCCTAACCCTAACACTAACCGTAATCCTAAGCGTGAGTGTTAGGTCGGTCACGGCCTGAATCGGTGCGAAGGAGCCCTGTTCCTCTTCTCCAGGAAGAAGTTGTGGTATCACGGGTGTTGAGGCATCCCCGCATTTGCTTTGGGGTGTCCTTTGCAGCCGCACTGCCCGGGTTGCTCTACCCTTCCTCTCCCTCCTAACCCTAACCCTAAGTCTAAACCTCACCCTAACTCTAGCCGTGAGTGTGAGGTCAGGAACGGCCTGAATCGGTGCGAAGGAGCCCTGTTCCTGTTCTCCAGGAAGAAGCGGTGCTTGCAGGGGTGTTGAGGCATCCCCGCATTTGCTTTGGGGTGTCCTTTGCAGCCGCACTGCCCTGGTTGCTCTACCTTTCATCTCCCTCCTAACCCTAACCCTAACCCTAACCCTAACCCTAACCCTAAGCATGAGTGTGAGGTCAGGCACGGCCTGAATCGGGGCGCACGAGCCCTGTTCATCTTCTGAATCAAGAAGAGGTGGTGGCAGGAGTGTGGAGGCATCCCCGCATTTGCTTTGGGGTGTCCTTTGCAGCCGCACTGCCCGGGTTGCTCTACCCTTCCTCTCCCTCCTAACCCTAACCCTAACCCTAAGCGTATCCCTAAGCGTGAGTGTGAGGTCAGGCATGGCCTGAATCGGGGCGCACGAGCCCTGTTCATCTTCTGAATCAAGAAGAGGTGGTGGCAGGGGTGTTGAGGCATCCCCGCATTTGCTTTGGGGTGTCCTTTGCAGCCGCACTGCCCGGGTTGCTCTACCCTTCCTCTCCCTCCTAACCCTAACCCTAATCCTAAGCGTGAGTGTGAGGTCAGGCACGGCCTTAATTGGTGCGAAGGAGCCCTGTTTGTGTTCTCCAGGAAGAAGTGGTGCTGGGAGGAGTGTTGAGGCATCCCCGCATTTGCTTTGGGGTGTCCTTTGCAGCCGCACTGCCCGGGTTGCTCGACCCTTCCTCTCCCTCCTAACCCTAACCCTAACCCTAACCCTAACCCTAACCCTAACCCTAACCCTAACCCTAAGCATGAGTGTGAGGTCAGGCACGGCCTGAATCAGTGCGAAGGAGCCCTGTTCATCTTTTGAATCAAGAAGAGGTGGTGGCAGGAGTGTGGAGGCATCCCCGCATTTGCTTTTGAGTGTCCTTTGGAGCCGCACTGCCCGGGTTGCTCGACCCTTCCTCTCCCTCCTAACCCTAACCCTAACCCTAACCCGTAGCCTGACACTGATCTCAGGTACGGCCCAAACCAGAGCACACGAGCCCTGTTCATCTTCTGAATTAAGAAGAGGTGTTGGCAGGGGTGTTGAGGGATCCCCGCATTTGCTTTGGGGTGTCCTTTGCAGCCGCACTGCCCGGGTTGCTCTACCCTTCCTCTCCCTCCTTTCCCTAACCCTAACCCTAACCCTAACCGTAATCCTAAGCGTGAGTGTGAGGTCGGTCACGGCCTGAATCGGTGCGAAGGAGCCCTGTTCCTCTTCTCCAGGAAGAAGTTGTGGTATCAGGGGTGTTGAGGCATCCCCGCATTTGCTTTGGGGTGTCCTTTGCAGCCGCACTGCCCGGGTTGCTCTACCCTTCCTCTCCCTCCTTTCCCTAACCCTAACCCTAACCCTAACCGTAATCCTAAGCGTGAGTGTGAGGTCGGTCACGGCCTGAATCGGTGCGAAGGACCCCTGTTCCTGTTCTCCAGGAAGAAGCGGTGCTTGCAGGGGTGTTGAGGCATCCCCGCATTTGCTTTGGGGTGTCCTTTGCAGCCGCACTGCCCGGGTTGCTCTACCCTTCCTCTCCCTCCTAACCCTAACCCTAACCCTAGCCGTGAGTGTGAGGTCAGGCACGGCCTTAATTGGTGCGAAGGAGCCCTGTTTGTGTTCTCCAGGAAGAAGTGGTGCTGGGAGGAGTGTTGAGGCATCCCCGCATTTGCTTTGGGGTGTCCTTTGCAGCCGCACTGCCCGGGTTGCTCTACCCTTCCTCTCCCTCCTAACCCTAACCCTAACCCTAACCCTAACCCTAACCCTAACCCTAACCCTAACCCTAACCCTAACCCTAAGCATGAGTGTGAGGTCAGGCACAGCCTGAATCGGGGCGCACGAGCCCTGTTCATCTTCTGAATCAAGAAGAGGTGGTGGCAGGAGTGTTGAGGCATCCGCGCATTTGCTTTGGGGTGTGCTTTGGAGCCGCACTGCCCGGGTTGCTCTACCCTTCCTCTCCCTCCTAACCCTAACCCTAAGCCTAAGCGTGAGTGTGAGGTCAGGCACGGCCTTACTTGGTGCGAAGGAGCCCTGTTTGTGTTCTCCAGGAAGAAGAGGTGGTTGCAGGGGTGTTGAGGCATCCCCGCATTTGCTTTGGGGTGTCCTTTGCAGCCGCACTGCCCGGGTTGCTCTACCTTTCATCTCCCTCCTAACCCTAACCCTAACCCTAACCCTAACCCTAACCCTAACCCTAACCCTAACCCTAAGCATGAGTGTGAGGTCAGGCACAGCCTTAATCGGGGCGCACGAGCCCTGTTCATCTTCTGAATCAAGAAGAGGTGGTGGCAGGAGTGTTGAGGCATCCCCGCATTTGCTTTGGGGTGTCCTTTGCAGCCGCACTGCCCGGGTTGCTCTACCCTTCCTCTCCCTCCTAACCCTAACCCTAACCCTAAGCGTATCCCTAAGCGTGAGTGCGAGGTCAGGCACAACCTGAATCGGGGCGCACGAGCCCTGTTCATCTTCTGAATCAAGAAGAGGTGGTGGCAGGGGTGTTGAGGCGTCCCCGCATTTGCTTTGGGGTGTCCTTTGCAGCCGCACTGCCCGGGTTGCTCTACCCTTCCTCTCCCTCCTAACCCTAACCCTAAGCCTAGCCGTGAGTGTGAGGTCAGGCACGGCCTGAATCGGTGCGAAGGAGCCCTGTTTGTGTTCTCCAGGAAGAAGAGGTGGTTGCGGGAGTGTTGAGGCATCCCCGCATTTGCTTTGGGGTGTCCTTTGCCGCCGCACTGCCCGGGTTGCTCTACCCTTCCTCTCCCTCCTAACCCTAACCCTAACCCTAACCCTAACCCTAAGCGTAACCCTAAGCGTGAGTGTGAGGTCAGGCACGGCCTGAATCGGGGCGCACGAGCCCTGTTCATCTTCTGAATCAAGAAGAGGTGGTGGCAGGGTTGTTGAGGGATCCCCGCATTTGTTTTGGGGTGTCCTTTGCAGCCGCACTGCCCGGGTTGCTCTACCCTTCCTCTCCCTCCTTTCCCTAACCCTAACCCTAACACTAACCGTAATCCTAAGCGTGAGTGTTAGGTCGGTCACGGCCTGAATCGGTGCGAAGGAGCCCTGTTCCTCTTCTCCAGGAAGAAGTTGTGGTATCACGGGTGTTGAGGCATCCCCGCATTTGCTTTGGGGTGTCCTTTGCAGCCGCACTGCCCGGGTTGCTCTACCCTTCCTCTCCCTCCTAACCCTAACCCTAAGTCTAAACCTCACCCTAAATCTAGCCGTGAGTGTGAGGTCAGGCACGGCCTGAATCGGTGCGAAGGAGCCCTGTTCCTGTTCTCCAGGAAGAAGCGGTGCTTGCAGGGGTGTTGAGGCATCCCCGCATTTGCTTTGGGGTGTCCTTTGCAGCCGCACTGCCCGGGTTGCTCTACCTTTCATCTCCCTCCTAACCCTAACCCTAACCCTAACCCTAACCCTAACCCTAAGCATGAGTGTGAGGTCAGGCACGGCCTGAATCGGGGCGCACGAGCCCTGTTCATCTTCTGAATCAAGAAGAGGTGGTGGCAGGAGTGTGGAGGCATCCCCGCATTTGCTTTGGGGTGTCCTTTGCAGCCGCACTGCCTGGTTTGCTCTACCCTTCCTCTCCCTCCTAACCCTAACCCTAACCCTAACCCTAAGCGTAATCCTAAGCGTGAGTGTGAGGTCAGGCACGGCCTTAATTGGTGCGAAGGAGCCCTGTTTGTGTTGTCCAGGAAGAAGTGTTGCTGGCAGGAGTGTTGAGGCATCCCCGCATTTGCTTTGGGGTGTCCTTTGCAGCCGCACTGCCCGGGTTGCTCTACCCTTCCTCTCCCTCCTAACCCTAACCCTAACCCTAACCCTAACCCTAACCCTAACCCTAACCCTAACCCTAACCCTAAGCATGAGTGTGAGGTCAGTCACGGCCTGAATCGGGGCGCACGAGCCCTGTTCATCTTCTGAATCAAGAAGAGGTGGTGGCAGGAGTGTTGAGGCAGCCGCGCATTTGCTTTGGGGTGTGCTTTGGAGCCGCACTGCCCGGGTTGCTCTACCCTTCCTCTCCCTCCTAACCCTAACCCTAAGCCTAAGCGTGAGTGTGAGGTCAGGCACGGCCTGAATCGGTGCAAAGGAGCCCTGTTTGTGTTCTCCAGGAAGAAGAGGTGGTTGCAGGGGTGTTGAGGCATCCCCGCATTTGCTTTGGGGTGTCCTTTGCAGCCACACTGCCCGGGTTGCTCTACCTTTCATCTCCCTCCTAACCCTAACCCTAACCCTAACCCTAACCCTAACCCTAACCCTAACCCTAAGCATGAGTGTGAGGTCAGGCACAGCCTTAATCGGGGCGCACGAGCCCTGTTCATCTTCTGAATCAAGAAGAGGTGGTGGCAGGAGTGTTGAGGCATCCCCGCATTTGCTTTGGGGTGTCCTTTGCAGCCGCACTGCCCGGGTTGCTCTACCCTTCCTCTCCCTCCTAACCCTAACCCTATCCCTAAGCGTAACCCTAAGCATGAGTGCGAGGTCAGGCACAACCTGAATCGGGGCGCACGAGCCCTGTTCATCTTCTGAATCAAGAAGAGGTGGTGGCAGGGGTGTTGAGGCGTCCCCGCATTTGCTTTGGGGTGTCCTTTGCAGCCGCACTGCCCGGGTTGCTCTACCCTTCCTCTCCCTCCTAACCCTAACCCTAAGCCTAGCCGTGAGTGTGAGGTCAGGCACGGCCTGAATCGGTGCGAAGAAGCCCTGTTTGTGTTCTCCAGGAAGAAGAGGTGGTTGCCGGAGTGTTGAGGCATCCCCGCATTTGCTTTGGGGTGTCCTTTGCCGCCGCACTGCCCGGGTTGCTCTACCCTTCCTCTCCCTCCTAACCCTAACCCTAACCCTAACCCTAACCCTAAGCGTAACCCTAAGCGTGAGTGTGAGGTCAGGCACGGCCTGAATCGGAGCGCACGAGCCCTGTTCATCTTCTGAATCAAGAAGAGGTGGTGGCAGGGGTGTTGAGGGATCCCCGCATTTGCTTTGGGGTGTCCTTTGCAGCCGCACTGCCCGGGTTGCTCTACCCTTCCTCTCCCTCCTTTCCCTAACCCTAACCCTAACACTAACCGTAATCCTAAGCGTGAGTGTGAGGTCGGTCACGGCCTGAATCGGTGCGAAGGAGCCCTGTTCCTCTTCTCCAGGAAGAAGTTGTGGTATCAGGGGTGTTGAGGCATCCCCGCATTTGCTTTGGGGTGTCCTTTGCAGCCGCACTGCCCGGGTTGCTCTACCCTTCCTCTCCCTCCTAACCCTAACCCTAAGCCTAAACCTCACCCTAACTCTAGCCGTGAGTGTGAGGTCAGGCACGGCGTGAATCGGTGCGAAGGAGCCCTGTTCCTGTTCTCCAGGAAGAAGCGGTGCTTGCAGGGGTGTTGAGGCATCCCCGCATTTGCTTTGGGGTGTCCTTTGCAGCCGCACTGCCCGGGTTGCTCTACCTTTCATCTCCCTCCTAACCCTAACCCTAAGCCTAACCCTAACCCTAACCCTAAGCATGAGTGTGAGGTCAGGCACGGCCTGAATCGGGGCGCACGAGCCCTGTTCATCTTCTGAATCAAGAAGAGGTGGTGGCAGGAGTGTGGAGGCATCCCCGCATTTGCTTTGGGGTGTCCTTTGCAGCCGCACTGCCTGGTTTGCTCTACCCTTCCTCTCCCTCCTAACCCTAACCCTAACCCTAACCCTAAGCGTAATCCTAAGCGTGAGTGTGAGGTCGGTCACGGCCTGAATCGGTGCGAAGGAGCCCTGTTCCTCTTCTCCAGGAAGAAGTGGTGGTTGCAGGGGCGTTGAGGCATCCCCGCATTTGCTTTGGGGTGTCCTTTGCAGCCGCACTGCCCGGGTTGCTCTACCCTTCCTCTCCCTCCTAACCCTAACCCTAACCCTAACCCGCAGCCTGACACTGATCTCAGGTACGGCCCAAACCAGAGCACACGAGCCCTGTTTGTCTTGTGAATTAGGAAGTGGTGTTGGCAGGGGTGTTGAGGTAGCCCCATATTTCCTTTGGGGTGTCCTTTGCAGCCGCACTGCCCGGGTTGCTCTACCCTTCCTCTCCCTCCTAACCCTAACCCTAACCGTAAGCGTGAGTGTGAGGTCAGGCACAGCCTGAATCGGTGCGAAGGAGCCCTGTTGATCTTCTGAATCAAGAAGAGGTGTTGGCAGGGGTGTTGAGGCATCCCCGCATTTGCTTTGGGGTGTCCTTTGCAGCCGCACTGCCCGGGTTGCTCTACCCTTCCTCTCCCTCCTAAGCCTAACCCTAACCCTAGCCGCGAGTGTGAGGTCAGGCACGGCCTTAATTGGTGCGAAGGAACCCTGTTTGTGTTCCCCAGGAAGAAGAGGTGCTTGCAGGGCTGTTGAGGCATCCCCGCATTTTCTTTGGGGTGTCCTTTGCAGCCGCACTGCCCGGGTTGCTCTACCCTTCCTCTCCCTCCTAACCCTAACCCTAACCCTAACCCTAAGCCTAACCCTAACCCTAAGCGTGAGTGTGAGGTCGGTCACGGCCTGAACCGGGGCACAGGAGCCCTGTTCCTCTTCTCCAGGAAGAAGTGGTGGTGGCAGGGGTGTTGAGGCATCCCCGCATTTGCTTTGGGGTGTCCATTGCAGCCGCACTGCCCGGGTTGCTCTACCCTTCCTCTCCCTCCTAATCCTAACCCTAACCCTAGCCGTGAGTGTGAGGTCAGGCGCGGCCTTACTTGGTGCGAAGGAGCCCTGTTTGTGTTCTCCAGGAAGAAGTGGTGGTGGCAGGAGTGTTGAGGCATCCCCGCATTTGCTTTGGGGTGTCCTTTGCAGCCGCACTGCCCGGGTTGCTCTACCTTTCATCTCCCTCCTAACCCTAACCCTAACCCTAACCCTAAGCGTAACCCTAAGCGTGAGTGTGAGGTCGGTCACGGCCTGAATCGGGGCGCACGAGCCCTGTTCATCTTCTGAATCAGGAAGAGGTGGTGGCAGGAGTTTGGAGGCATCCCCGCATTTGCTTTGGGGTGTCCTTTGCAGCCGCACTGCCCGTGTTGCTCTACCCTTCCTCTCCCTCCTAACCCTAACCCTAAACCTTAGCGTAACCCTAAGCGTGAGTGTGAGGTCAGGCACGGCCTGAATTGGGGCGGACGAGCCCTATTCATCTTCAGAAATACGAAGTGGTGCTGGCAGGAGTTTTGAGGCATCCCCGTATTTGCTTTGGGGTGTCCTTTGCAGCTGCATTGCCCGGGTTGCTCTACCCTTCCTCTCCCTCCTAAACCTAAGCCTAACCCTAAGCCTAACCCTAACCCAAAGCGTGAGTGTGAGGTCGGTCACGGCCTGAATCGGGGCGCACGAGCCCTGTTTGTGTTCTCCAGGAAGAAGTGGTGGTGGCAGGAGTTTTGAGGCATCCCCGCATTTGCTTTGGGGTGTCCTTTGCAGCCGCACTGCCCGGGTTGCTCTACCCTTCCTCTCCCTCCAAACCCTAACCCTAACCCTAACCCTAACCCTAAGCGTTATCCTAAGCGTGAGTGTGAGGTCGGTTACGGCCTGAATCGGTGCGAAGGAGCCCTGTTCCTCTTCTCCAGGAAAAAGTGGTGGTTGCATGGGTGTTGAGGCATCCCCGCATTTGCTTTGGGGTGTCCTTTGCAGCCGCACTGCCCAGGTTGCTCTACCCTTCCTCTCCCTCCTAACCCTAACCCTAACCCTAACCTTAACCCTAAGCGTGAGTGTGAGGTCAGGCAAGGCCTGAATCGGTGCGAAGGAGCCCTGTTTGTCTTCTCCAGGAAGAAGTGGTGGTTGCAGGGGTGTTGAGGCATCCCCGCATTTGCTTTGGGGTGTCCTTTGCAGCCGCACTGCCCGGGTTGCTCTACCCTTCCTCTCCCTCCTAACCCTAACCCTAACCCTAACCCGCAGCCTGACACTGATCTCAGGTACGGCCCAAACCAGAGCACACGAGCCCTGTTTGTCTTGTGAATTAGGAAGTGGTGGTGGCAGGGGTGTTGAGGTAGCCCCATATTTCCTTTGGGGTGTCCTTTGCAGCCGCCCTGCCCGGGTTGCTCTACCCTTCCTCTCCCTCCTAACCCTAACCCTAACCCTAACCCGCAGCCTGACACTGATCTCAGGTACGGCCCAAACCAGAGCACACGAGCCCTGTTTGTCTTGGGAATTAGGAAGTGGTGTTGGCAGGGGTGTTGAGGGATCCCCGCATTTGCTTTGGGGTGTCCTTTGCAGCCGCACTGCCCGGGTTGCTCTACCCTTCCTCTCCCTCCTAACCCTAACCCTAACTGTAAGCGTGAGTGTGAGGTCAGGCGCAGCCTTAATCGGGGCGCACGAGCCCTGTTCATCTTCTGAATCAAGAAGAGGTGGTGGCAGGGGTGTTGAGGCATCCCCGCATTTGCTTTGGGGTGTCCTTTGCAGCTGCACTGCCCGGGTTGCTCTACCCTTCCTCTCCCTCCTAAGCCTAACCCTAACCCTAGCCGTGAGTGTGAGGTCAGGCACGGCCTCAATTGGTGCGAAGGAGCCCTGTTTGTGTTCTCCAGGAAGAAGTGGTGCTGGGAGGAGTGTGGATGCATCCCCGCATTTGCTTTGGGGTGTCCTTTGCAGCCGCACTGCCCGGGTTGCTCTACCCTTCCTCTCCCTCATAACCCTAACCCTAACCCTAACCCTAACCCTAACCCTAACCCTAAGCGTGAGTGTGAGGTCAGGCACGGCCTGAATCGGGGCGCACGAGCCCTGCTCATCTTCTGAATCAAGAAGAGGTGGTGGCAGGAGTGTTGAGGCGTTCCCGCATTTGCTTTGGGGTGTCCTTTGCAGCCGCACTGCCCGGGTTGCTCTACCCTTCCTCTCCCTCCTAACCCTAACCCTAACCCTAAGCATGAGTGTGAGGTCAGGCACGGCCTGAATCGGTGCGAAGGAGCCCTGTTCATCTTTTGAATCAGGAAGAGGTGGTGGCAGGAGTGTGGAGGCGTTCCCGCATTTGCTTTGGGGTGTCCTTTGCAGCCGCACTGCCCGGGTTGCTCTACCCTTCCTCTCCCTCCTAAGCCTAACCCTAACCCTAGCCGTGAGTGTGAGGTCAGGCACGGCCTTAATTGGTGCGAAGGAGCCCTGTTTGTGTTCTCCAGGAAGAAGAGGTGGTTGCAGGGGTGTTGAGGCATCCCCGCATTTGCTTTGGGGTGTCCTTTGCAGCCGCACTGCCCGGGTTGCTCTACCCTTCCTCTCCCTCCTAACCCTAACCCTAACCCTAAGCATAATCCTAAGCGTGAGTGTGAGGTCAGGCACAGCCTGAATCGGGGCGCACGAGCCCTGCTCATCTTCTGAATCAAGAAGAGGTGGTGGCAGGGGTGTTGAGGCGTCCCCGCATTTGCTTTGGGGTGTCCTTTGCAGCCGCACTGCCCGGGTTGCTCTACCCTTCCTCTCCCTCCTAACCCTAACCCTAACCCTAGGCGTGAGTGTGAGGTCAGTCACGGCCTTAATTGGTGCGAAGGAGCCCTGTTTGTGTTCTCCAGGAAGAAGTGGTGCTGGCAGGAGTGTTGAGGCATCCCCGCATTTGCTTTGGGGTGTCCTTTGCAGCCGCACTGCCCGGGTTGCTCTAACCTTCCTCTCCCTCCTAACCCTAACCCTAACCCTAACCCTAACCCTAAACCTAACCCTAAGCATGAGTGTGAGGTCAGGCACGGCCTGAATCAGTGCGAAGGAGCCCTGTTCATCTTTTGAATCAGGAAGAGGTGGTGGCAGGAGTGTGGAGGCATCCCCGCATTTGCTTTTGAGTGTCCTTTGCAGCCGCACTGCCCGGGTTGCTCGACCCTTCCTCTCCCTCCTAACCCTAACCCTAACCCTAGGCGTAACCCTAAGCATGAGTGTGAGGTCAGGCACGGCCTGAATTTGGGCGGACGAGCCCTATTCATCTTCTGAAATAGGAAGTGGTGCTGGGAGGAGTGTTGAGGCATCCCCGCATTTGCTTTGGGGTGTCCTTTGCAGCCGCCCTGCCCGGGTTGCTCTACCCTTCCTCTCCCTCCTAACCCTAACCGTAACCGTAAGCGTGAGTGTGAGGTCAGGCACGGCCTGAATCGGGGCGCACGAGCCCTGTTCATCTTCTGAATCAAGAAGACGTGTTGGCAGGGGTGTTGAGGGATCCCCGCATTTGCTTTGGGGTGTCCTTTGCAGCCGCACTGCCCGGGTTGCTCTACCCTTCCTCTCCCTCCTAACCCTAACCCTAACCCTAACCCTAAGCGTAATCCTAAGCGTGAGTGTGAGGTCGGTCACGGCCTGAATCGGTGCGAAGGAGCCCTGTTCCTCTTCTCCAGGAAGAAGTTGTGGTATCAGGGGTGTTGAGGCATCCCCGCATTTGCTTTGGGGTGTCCTTTGCAGCCGCACTGCCCGGGTTGCTCGACCCTTCCTCTCCCTCCTAACCCTAACCCTAAGCCTAAACCTCACCCTAACTCTAGCCGTGAGTGTGAGGTCAGGAACGGCCTGAATCGGTGCGAAGGAGCCCTGTTCCTGTTCTCCAGGAAGAAGCGGTGCTTGCAGGGGTGTTGAGGCATCCCCGCATTTGCTTTGGGGTGTCCTTTGCAGCCGCACTGCCCGGGTTGCTCTACCTTTCATCTCCCTCCTAACCCTAACCCTAACCCTAACCCTAACCCTAACCCTAAGCATGAGTGTGAGGTCAGGCACGGCCTGAATCGGGGCGCACGAGCCCTGTTCATCTTCTGAATCAAGAAGAGGTGGTGGCAGGAGTGTGGAGGCATCCCCGCATTTGCTTTGGGGTGTCCTTTGCAGCCGCACTGCCCGGGTTGCTCTACCCTTCCTCTCCCTCCTAACCCTAACCCTAACCCTAAGCGTAACCCTAAGCGTGAGTGTGAGGTCAGGCACGGCCTGAATTGGGGCGGACAAGCCCTATTCATCTTCAGAAATAGGAAGTGGTGCTGGGAGGAGTGTTGAGGCATCCCCGCATTTGGTTTGCGGTGTCCTTTGCAGCCGCACTACCCGGGTTGCTCTACCCTTCCTCTCCCTCCTAACCCTAACCCTAAGCCTAACCCTAAGCCTAACCCTAACCCAAAGCGTGAGTGTGAGGTCGGTCACGGCCTGAATCGGGGCGCACGAGCCCTGTTTGTGTTCTCCAGGAAGAAGAGGTGGTGGCAGGAGTGTTGAGGCATCCCCGCATTTGCTTTGGGGTGTCCTTTGCAGCCGCACAGCCTGGTTTGCTCTACCCTTCCTCTCCCTCCTAACCCTAACCCTAACCGTAAGCGTGAGTGTGAGGTCAGGCACGGCCTGAATCGGGGCGCACGAGCCCTGTTCATCTTCTGAATCAAGAAGAGGTGGTGGCAGGGGTGTTGAGGCATCCCCGCATTTGCTTTGGGGTGTCCTTTGCAGCTGCACTGCCCGGGTTGCTCTACCCTTCCTCTCCCTCCTTACCCTAACCCTAACCCTAACCCTAAGCGTAATCCTAAGCGTGAGTGTGAGGTCGGTCACGGCCTGAATCGGTGCGAAGGAGCCCTGTTCCTCTTCTCCAGGAAGAAGTGGTGGTTGCAGGGGTGTTGAGGCATCCCCGCATTTGCTTTGGGGTGTCCTTTGCAGCCGCACTGCCCGGGTTGCTCTACCCTTCCTCTCCCTCCTAACCCTAACCCTAACCCTAAGCATAATCCTAAGCGTGAGTGTGAGGTCAGGCACAGCCTGAATCGGGGCGCACGAGCCCTGCTCATCTTCTGAATCAAGAAGAGGTGGTGGCAGGGGTGTTGAGGCGTCCCCGCATTTGCTTTGGGGTGTCCTTTGCAGCCGCACTGCCCGGGTTGCTCTACCCTTCCTCTCCCTTCTAACCCTAACCCTAACCCTAAGCGTAACCCTAAGCGTGAGTGTGAGGTCAGGCACGGCCTGAATTGGGGCGGACGAGCCCTGTTCATCTTCTGAACCAAGAAGAGGTGGTATCAGGGGTGTTGAGGCGTCCCCGCCTTTTCTTTGGGGTGTCCTTTGCAGCCGCACTGCCCGGGTTGCTCTACCCTTCCTCTCCCTCCTAACCCTAACCCTAACCCTAACCCTAACCCTAACCCTAACCCTAACCCTAACCCTAACCCTAACCCTAAGCATGAGTGTGAGGTCAGGCACGGCCTGAATCGGGGCGCACGAGCCCTGTTTATCTTCTGAATCAAGAAGAGGTGGTGGCAGGAGTGTGGAGGCATCCCCGCATTTGCTTTGGGGTGTCCTTTGCAGCCGCACTGCCCGGGTTGCTCTACCCTTCCTCTCCCTCCTATCCCTAACCCTAACCCTAAGCATGAGTGTGAGGTCAGGCACGGCCTGAATCGGTGCGAAGGAGCCCTGTTCATCTTTTGAATCAGGAAGACGTGGTGGCAGGGGTGTTGAGGCATCCCCACATTTGCTTTGGGGTGTCCTTTGCAGCCGCACTGCCCGGGTTGCTCTACCCTTCCTCTCCCTCCTAACCCTAACCCTAAGCCTAAACCTAACCCTAACTCTAGCCGTGAGTGTGAGGTCAGGCACGGCCTGAATCGATGCGAAGGAGCCCTGTTTGTGTTCTCCAGGAAGAAGTGGTGGTATCAGGGGTGTTGAGGCATCCCCGCATTTGCTTTGGGGTGTCCTTTGCAGCCGCACTGCCCGGGTTGCTCTACCCTTCCTCTCCCTCCTAACCCTAACCCTAACCCTAAGCGTAACCCTAAGCGTGAGTGCGAGGTCAGGCACAACCTGAATCGGGGCGCACGAGCCCTGTTCATCTTCTGAATCAAGAAGAGGTGGTGGCAGGGGTGTTGAGGCATCCCCGCATTTGCTTTGGGGTGTCCTTTGCAGCCGCACTGCCCGGGTTGTTCTACCCTTCCACTCCCTTCTAACGCTAACCCTAACCCTAGCCGTGAGTGTGAGGTCAGGCACGGCCTTAATCGGTGCGAAGGAGCCCTGTTTGTGTTCTCCAGGAAGAAGAGGTGGTTGCAGGGGTGTTGAGGCATCCCCGCATTTGCTTTGGGGTGTCCTTTGAAGCCGCACTGCCCGGGTTGCTCTACCCTTCCTCTCCCTCCTAACCCTAACCCTAACCCTAAGCGTAACCCTAAGCGTGGGTGTGAAGTCAGGCACGGCCTGAATCGGGGCGTACGAGCCCTGTTCATCTTCTGAATCAAGAAGAGGTGGTGGCAGGAGTGTGGAGGCATCCCCGCATTTGTTTTGGGCTGTCCTTTGGAGCCGCACTGCCCGGGTTGCTCTACCCTTCCTCTCCCTCCTAACCCTAACCCTAACCCTAAGCGTAACCCTAAGCGTGAGTGTGAGGTCAGGCACGGCCTGAATCGGGGCGGACGAGCCCTATTCATCTTCAGAAATAGGAAGTCGTGCTGGGAGGAGTGTTGAGGCATCCCCGCATTTCCTTTGGGGTGTCCTTTGCAGCTGCATTGCCCGGGTTGCTCTACCCTTCCTCTCCCTCCTAACCCTAACCCTAACCCTAACCCGAAGCCTGACACTGATCTCAGGTACGGCCCAAACCAGAGCACACGAGCCCTGTTCATCTTCTGAATCAAGAAGAGGTGTTGGCAGGGGTGTTGAGGGATCCCCGCATTTGCTTTGGGGTGTCCTTTGCAGCCGCACTGCCCGGGTTGCTGTACCCTTCCTCTCCCTCCTTTCCCTAACCCTAACCCTAACCCTAACCGTAATCCTAAGCGTGAGTGTGAGGTCGGTCACGGCCTGAATCGGTGCGAAGGAGCCCTGTTCCTCTTCTCCAGGAAGAAGTTGTGGTATCAGGGGTGTTGAGGCATCCCCGCATTTGCTTTGGGGTGTCCTTTGCAGCCGCACTGCCCGGGTTGCTCTACCCTTCCTCTCCCTCCTAACCCTACCCTAAGCCTAAACCTCACCCTAACTCTAGCCGTGAGTGTGAGGTCAGGAACGGCCTGAATCGGTGCGAAGGAGCCCTGTTTGTGTTCTCCAGGAAGAAGAGGTGGTTGCAGGGGTGTTGAGGCATCCCCGCATTTGCTTTGGGGTGTCCTTTGCAGCCGCACTGCCCGGGTTGCTCTACCTTTCATCTCCCTCCTAACCCTAACCCTAACCCTAACCCTAACCCTAACCCTAACCCTAAGCATGAGTGTGAGGTCAGGCACGGCCTGAATCGGGGCGCACGAGCCCTGTTCATCTTCTGAATCAAGAAGAGGTGGTGGCAGGAGTGTGGAGGCATCCGCGCATTTGCTTTGGGGTGTGCTTTGGAGCCGCACTGCCCGGGTTGCTCTACCCTTCCTCTCCCTCCTAACCCTAACCCTAACCCTAAGCGTAACCCTAAGCGTGAGTGTGAGGTCAGGCACGGCCTGAATTGGGGCGGACAAGCCCTATTCATCTTCAGAAATAGGAAGTGGTGCTGGGAGGAGTGTTGAGGCATCCCCGCATTTGGTTTGCGGTGTCCTTTGCAGCCGCACTACCCGGGTTGCTCTACCCTTCCTCTCCCTCCTAACCCTAACCCTAAGCCTAACCCTAAGCCTAACCCTAACCCAAAGCGTGAGTGTGAGGTTGGTCACGGCCTGAATCGGGGCGCACGAGCCCTGTTTGTGTTCTCCAGGAAGAAGAGGTGGTGGCAGGAGTGTTGAGGCATCCCCGCATTTGCTTTGGGGTGTCCTTTGCAGCCGCACTGCCTGGTTTGCTCTACCCTTCCTCTCCCTCCTAACCCTAACCCTAACCGTAAGCGTGAGTGTGAGGTCAGGCACGGCCTGAATCGGGGCGCACGAGCCCTGTTCATCTTCTGAATCAAGAAGAGGTGGTGGCAGGGGTGTTGAGGCATCCCCGCATTTGCTTTGGGGTGTCCTTTGCAGCTGCACTGCCCGGGTTGCTCTACCCTTCCTCTCCCTCCTTACCCTAACCCTAACCCTAACCCTAAGCGTAATCCTAAGCGTGAGTGTGAGGTCGGTCACGGCCTGAATCGGTGCGAAGGAGCCCTGTTCCTCTTCTCCAGGAAGAAGTGGTGGTTGCAGGGGTGTTGAGGCATCCCCGCATTTGCTTTGGGGTGTCCTTTGCAGCCGCACTGCCCGGGTTGCTCTACCCTTCCTCTCCCTCCTAACCCTAACCCTAACCCTAACCCTAACTGTAAGCGTGAGTATGAGGTCAGGCACAGCCTGAATCGGGGCGCACGAGCCCTGTTCATCTTCTGAATCAAGAAGAGGTGGTGGCAGGGGTGTTGAGGCGTCCCCGCATTTGCTTTGGGGTGTCCTTTGCAGCCGCACTGCCCGGGTTGCTCTACCCTTCCTCTCCCTTCTAACCCTAACCCTAACCCTAAGCGTAACCCTAAGCGTGAGTGTGAGGTCAGGCACGGCCTGAATTGGGGCGGACGAGCCCTGTTCATCTTCTGAACCAAGAAGAGGTGGTATCAGGGGTGTTGAGGCGTCCCCGCATTTGCTTTGGGGTGTCCTTTGCAGCCGCACTGCCCGGGTTGCTCTACCCTTCCTCTCCCTCCTAACCCTAACCCTAACCCTAACCCTAACCCTAACCCTAACCCTAACCCTAACCCTCACCCTAAGCATGAGTGTGAGGTCAGGCACGGCCTGAATCGGGGCGCACGAGCCCTGTTTATCTTCTGAATCAAGAAGAGGTGGTGGCAGGGGTGTTGAGGCATCCCCGCATTTGCTTTGGGGTGTCCTTTGCAGCCGCACTGCCCGGGTTGCTCTACCCTTCCTCTCCCTCCTAACCCTAACCCTAACCCTAACCCGCAGCCTGACACTGATCTCAGGTACTGCCCAAACCAGAGCACACGAGCCCTGTTTGTCTTGTGAATTAGGAAGTGGTGGTGGCAGGGGTGTTGAGGTAGCCCCATATTTCCTTTGGGGTGTCCTTTGCAGCCGCACTGCCCGGGTTGCTCTACCCTTCCTCTCCCTCCTAACCCTAACCCTAACCGTAAGCGTGAGTGTGAGGTCAGGCACAGCCTGAATCGGGGCGCACGAGCCCTGTTCATCTTCTGAATCAAGAAGAGGTGGTGGCAGGAGTGTGGAGGCATCCCCGCATTTGTTTTGGGCTGTCCTTTGGAGCCGCACTGCCCGGGTTGCTCTACCCTTCCTCTCCCTCCTAACCCTAACCCTAACCCTAAGCGTAACCCTAAGCGTGGGTGTGAAGTCAGGCACGGCCTGAATCGGGGCGTACGAGCCCTGTTCATCTTCTGAATCAAGAAGAGGTGGTGGCAGGAGTGTTGAGGCATCCGCGCATTTGCTTTGGGGTGTGCTTTGGAGCCGCACTGCCCGGGTTGCTCTACCCTTCCTCTCCCTCCTAACCCTAACCCTAACCCTAAGCGTAACCCTAAGCGTGAGTGTGAGGTCAGGCACGGCCTGAATCGGGGCGGACGAGCCCTATTCATCTTCAGAAATAGGAAGTCGTGCTGGGAGGAGTGTTGAGGCATCCCTGCATTTTCTTTGGGGTGTCCTTTGCAGCTGCATTGCCCGGGTTGCTCTACCCTTCCTCTCCCTCCTAACCCTAACCCTAACCCTAACCCGAAGCCTGCAACTGATCTCAGGTACGGCCCAAACCAGAGCACACGAGCCCTGTTCATCTTCTGAATCAAGAAGAGGTGTTGGCAGGGGTGTTGAGGGATCCCCGCATTTGCTTTGGGGTGTCCTTTGCAGCCGCACTGCCCGGGTTGCTCTACCCTTCCTCTCCCTCCTAACCCTAACCCTAACCCTAACCCTAACCGTAATCCTAAGCGTGAGTGTGAGGTCGGTCACGGCCTGAATCGGTGCGAAGGAGCCCTGTTCCTCTTCTCCAGGAAGAAGTTGTGGTATCAGGGGTGTTGAGGCATCCCCGCATTTGCTTTGGGGTGTCCTTTGCAGCCGCACTGCCCGGGTTGCTCTACCCTTCCTCTCCCTCCTAACCCTACCCTAAGCCTAAACCTCACCCTAACTCTAGCCGTGAGTGTGAGGTCAGGAACGGCCTGAATCGGTGCGAAGGAGCCCTGTTCCTGTTCTCCAGGAAGAAGCGGTGCTTGCAGGGGTGTTGAGGCATCCCCGCATTTGCTTTGGGGTGTCCTTTGCAGCCGCACTGCCCGGGTTGCTCTACCTTTCATCTCCCTCCTAACCCTAACCCTAACCCTAACCCTAACCCTAACCCTAAGCATGAGTGTGAGGTCAGGCACGGCCTGAATCGGGGCGCACGAGCCCTGTTCATCTTCTGAATCAAGAAGAGGTGGTGGCAGGAGTGTGGAGGCATCCCCGCATTTGCTTTGGGGTGTCCTTTGCAGCCGCACTGCCCGGGTTGCTCTACCCTTCCTCTCCCTCCTAACCCTAACCCTAACCCTAAGCGTAACCCTAAGCGTGAGTGTGAGGTCAGGCACGGCCTGAATTGGGGCGGACAATCCCTATTCATCTTCAGAAATAGGAAGTGGTGCTGGCAGGAGTGTTGAGGCATCCCCGCATTTGGTTTGCGGTGTCCTTTGCAGCCGCACTACCCGGGTTGCTCTACCCTTCCTCTCCCTCCTAACCCTAACCCTAAGCCTAACCCTAAGCCTAACCCTAACCCAAAGCATGAGTGTGAGGTCGGTCACGGCCTGAATCGGGGCGCACGAGCCCTGTTTGTGTTCTCCAGGAAGAAGAGGTGGTGGCAGGAGTGTTGAGGCATCCCCGCATTTGCTTTGGGGTGTCCTTTGCAGCCGCACTGCCTGGTTTGCTCTACCCTTCCTCTCCCTCCTAACCCTAACCCTAACCGTAAGCGTGAGTGTGAGGTCAGGCACGGCCTGAATCGGGGCGCACGAGCCCTGTTCATCTTCTGAATCAAGAAGAGGTGGTGGCAGGGGTGTTGAGGCATCCCCGCATTTGCTTTGGGGTGTCCTTTGCAGCTGCACTGCCCGGGTTGCTCTACCCTTCCTCTCCCTCCTTACCCTAACCCTAACCCTAACCCTAAGCGTAATCCTAAGCGTGAGTGTGAGGTCGGTAACGGCCTGAATCGGTGCGAAGGAGCCCTGTTCCTCTTCTCCAGGAAGAAGTGGTGGTTGCAGGGGTGTTGAGGCATCCCCGCATTTGCTTTGGGGTGTCCTTTGCAGCCGCACTGCCCGGGTTGCTCTACCCTTCCTCTCCCTCCTAACCCTAACCCTAACCCTAACCCTAACTGTAAGCGTGAGTATGAGGTCAGGCGCAGCCTGAATCGGGGCACACGAGCCCTGTTCATCTTCTGAATCAAGAAGAGGTGGTGGCAGGAGTGTTGAGGCGTCCCCGCATTTCCTTTGGGGTGTCCTTTGCAGCCGCACTGCCCGGGTTGCTCTACCCTTCCTCTCCCTTCTAACCCTAACCCTAACCCTAAGCGTAACCCTAAGCGTGAGTGTGAGGTCAGGCACGGCCTGAATTGGGGCGGACGAGCCCTGTTCATCTTCTGAACCAAGAAGAGGTGGTATCAGGGGTGTTGAGGCGTCCCCGCATTTGCTTTGGGGTGTCCTTTGCAGCCGCACTGCCCGGGTTGCTCTACCCTTCCTCTCCCTCCTAACCCTAACCCTAACCCTAACCCTAACCCTAACCCTAACCCTAACCCTAACCCTAACCCTAAGCATGAGTGTGAGGTCAGGCACGGCCTGAATCGGGGCGCACGAGCCCTGTTTATCTTCTGAATCAAGAAGAGGTGGTGGCAGGAGTGTGGAGGCATCCCCGCATTTGCTTTGGGGTGTCCTTTGCAGCCGCACTGCCCGGGTTGCTCTACCCTTCCTCTCCCTCCTAACCCTAACCCTAACCCGCAGCCTGACACTGATCTCAGGTACGGCCCAAACCAGAGCACACGAGCCCTGTTTGTCTTGTGAATTAGGAAGTGGTGGTAGCAGGGGTGTTGAGGTAGCCCCATATTTCCTTTGGGGTGTCCTTTGCAGCCGCACTGCCCGGGTTGCTCTACCCTTCCTCTCCCTCCTAACCCTAACCCTAACCGTAAGCGTGAGTGTGAGGTCAGGCACAGCCTGAATCGGGGCGCACGAGTCCTGTTCATCTTCTGAATCAAGAAGAGGTGTTGGCAGGGGTGTTGAGGCATCCCCGCATTTGCTTTGGGGTGTCCTTTGCAGCCGCACTGCCCGGGTTGCTCTACCCTTCCTCTCCCTCCTATCCCTAACCCTAACCCTAAGCATGAGTGTGAGGTCAGGCACGGCCTGAATCGGTGCGAAGGAGCCCTGTTCATCTTTTGAATCAGGAAGACGTGGTGGCAGGGGTGTTGAGGCATCCCCACATTTGCTTTGGGGTGTCCTTTGCAGCCGCACTGCCCGGGTTGCTCTACCCTTCCTCTCCCTCCTAACCCTAACCCTAAGCCTAAACCTAACCCTAACTCTAGCCGTGAGTGTGAGGTCAGGCACGGCCTGAATCGATGCGAAGGAGCCCTGTTTGTGTTCTCCAGGAAGAAGTGGTGGTATCAGGGGTGTTGAGGCATCCCCGCATTTGCTTTGGGGTGTCCTTTGCAGCCGCACTGCCCGGGTTGCTCTACCCTTCCTCTCCCTCCTAACCCTAACCCTAACCCTAAGCGTAACCCTAAGCGTGAGTGCGAGGTCAGGCACAACCTGAATCGGGGCGCACGAGCCCTGTTCATCTTCTGAATCAAGAAGAGGTGGTGGCAGGGGTGTTGAGGCATCCCCGCATTTGCTTTGGGGTGTCCTTTGCAGCCGCACTGCCCGGGTTGTTCTACCCTTCCACTCCCTTCTAACGCTAACCCTAACCCTAGCCGTGAGTGTGAGGTCAGGCACGGCCTTAATCGGTGCGAAGGAGCCCTGTTTGTGTTCTCCAGGAAGAAGAGGTGGTTGCAGGGGTGTTGAGGCATCCCCGCATTTGCTTTGGGGTGTCCTTTGAAGCCGCACTGCCCGGGTTGCTCTACCCTTCCTCTCCCTCCTAACCCTAACCCTAACCCTAAGCGTAACCCTAAGCGTGGGTGTGAAGTCAGGCACGGCCTGAATCGGGGCGTACGAGCCCTGTTCATCTTCTGAATCAAGAAGAGGTGGTGGCAGGAGTGTGGAGGCATCCCCGCATTTGTTTTGGGCTGTCCTTTGGAGCCGCACTGCCCGGGTTGCTCTACCCTTCCTCTCCCTCCTAACCCTAACCCTAACCCTAAGCGTAACCCTAAGCGTGAGTGTGAGGTCAGGCACGGCCTGAATCGGGGCGGACGAGCCCTATTCATCTTCAGAAATAGGAAGTCGTGCTGGGAGGAGTGTTGAGGCATCCCCGCATTTCCTTTGGGGTGTCCTTTGCAGCTGCATTGCCCGGGTTGCTCTACCCTTCCTCTCCCTCCTAACCCTAACCCTAACCCTAACCCGAAGCCTGACACTGATCTCAGGTACGGCCCAAACCAGAGCACACGAGCCCTGTTCATCTTCTGAATCAAGAAGAGGTGTTGGCAGGGGTGTTGAGGGATCCCCGCATTTGCTTTGGGGTGTCCTTTGCAGCCGCACTGCCCGGGTTGCTGTACCCTTCCTCTCCCTCCTTTCCCTAACCCTAACCCTAACCCTAACCGTAATCCTAAGCGTGAGTGTGAGGTCGGTCACGGCCTGAATCGGTGCGAAGGAGCCCTGTTCCTCTTCTCCAGGAAGAAGTTGTGGTATCAGGGGTGTTGAGGCATCCCCGCATTTGCTTTGGGGTGTCCTTTGCAGCCGCACTGCCCGGGTTGCTCTACCCTTCCTCTCCCTCCTAACCCTACCCTAAGCCTAAACCTCACCCTAACTCTAGCCGTGAGTGTGAGGTCAGGAACGGCCTGAATCGGTGCGAAGGAGCCCTGTTTGTGTTCTCCAGGAAGAAGAGGTGGTTGCAGGGGTGTTGAGGCATCCCCGCATTTGCTTTGGGGTGTCCTTTGCAGCCGCACTGCCCGGGTTGCTCTACCTTTCATCTCCCTCCTAACCCTAACCCTAACCCTAACCCTAACCCTAACCCTAACCCTAAGCATGAGTGTGAGGTCAGGCACGGCCTGAATCGGGGCGCACGAGCCCTGTTCATCTTCTGAATCAAGAAGAGGTGGTGGCAGGAGTGTGGAGGCATCCGCGCATTTGCTTTGGGGTGTGCTTTGGAGCCGCACTGCCCGGGTTGCTCTACCCTTCCTCTCCCTCCTAACCCTAACCCTAACCCTAAGCGTAACCCTAAGCGTGAGTGTGAGGTCAGGCACGGCCTGAATTGGGGCGGACAAGCCCTATTCATCTTCAGAAATAGGAAGTGGTGCTGGGAGGAGTGTTGAGGCATCCCCGCATTTGGTTTGCGGTGTCCTTTGCAGCCGCACTACCCGGGTTGCTCTACCCTTCCTCTCCCTCCTAACCCTAACCCTAAGCCTAACCCTAAGCCTAACCCTAACCCAAAGCGTGAGTGTGAGGTTGGTCACGGCCTGAATCGGGGCGCACGAGCCCTGTTTGTGTTCTCCAGGAAGAAGAGGTGGTGGCAGGAGTGTTGAGGCATCCCCGCATTTGCTTTGGGGTGTCCTTTGCAGCCGCACTGCCTGGTTTGCTCTACCCTTCCTCTCCCTCCTAACCCTAACCCTAACCGTAAGCGTGAGTGTGAGGTCAGGCACGGCCTGAATCGGGGCGCACGAGCCCTGTTCATCTTCTGAATCAAGAAGAGGTGGTGGCAGGGGTGTTGAGGCATCCCCGCATTTGCTTTGGGGTGTCCTTTGCAGCTGCACTGCCCGGGTTGCTCTACCCTTCCTCTCCCTCCTTACCCTAACCCTAACCCTAACCCTAAGCGTAATCCTAAGCGTGAGTGTGAGGTCGGTCACGGCCTGAATCGGTGCGAAGGAGCCCTGTTCCTCTTCTCCAGGAAGAAGTGGTGGTTGCAGGGGTGTTGAGGCATCCCCGCATTTGCTTTGGGGTGTCCTTTGCAGCCGCACTGCCCGGGTTGCTCTACCCTTCCTCTCCCTCCTAACCCTAACCCTAACCCTAACCCTAACTGTAAGCGTGAGTATGAGGTCAGGCACAGCCTGAATCGGGGCGCACGAGCCCTGTTCATCTTCTGAATCAAGAAGAGGTGGTGGCAGGGGTGTTGAGGCGTCCCCGCATTTGCTTTGGGGTGTCCTTTGCAGCCGCACTGCCCGGGTTGCTCTACCCTTCCTCTCCCTTCTAACCCTAACCCTAACCCTAAGCGTAACCCTAAGCGTGAGTGTGAGGTCAGGCACGGCCTGAATTGGGGCGGACGAGCCCTGTTCATCTTCTGAACCAAGAAGAGGTGGTATCAGGGGTGTTGAGGCGTCCCCGCATTTGCTTTGGGGTGTCCTTTGCAGCCGCACTGCCCGGGTTGCTCTACCCTTCCTCTCCCTCCTAACCCTAACCCTAACCCTAACCCTAACCCTAACCCTAACCCTAACCCTAACCCTCACCCTAAGCATGAGTGTGAGGTCAGGCACGGCCTGAATCGGGGCGCACGAGCCCTGTTTATCTTCTGAATCAAGAAGAGGTGGTGGCAGGGGTGTTGAGGCATCCCCGCATTTGCTTTGGGGTGTCCTTTGCAGCCGCACTGCCCGGGTTGCTCTACCCTTCCTCTCCCTCCTAACCCTAACCCTAACCCTAACCCGCAGCCTGACACTGATCTCAGGTACTGCCCAAACCAGAGCACACGAGCCCTGTTTGTCTTGTGAATTAGGAAGTGGTGGTGGCAGGGGTGTTGAGGTAGCCCCATATTTCCTTTGGGGTGTCCTTTGCAGCCGCACTGCCCGGGTTGCTCTACCCTTCCTCTCCCTCCTAACCCTAACCCTAACCGTAAGCGTGAGTGTGAGGTCAGGCACAGCCTGAATCGGGGCGCACGAGCCCTGTTCATCTTCTGAATCAAGAAGAGGTGGTGGCAGGAGTGTGGAGGCATCCCCGCATTTGTTTTGGGCTGTCCTTTGGAGCCGCACTGCCCGGGTTGCTCTACCCTTCCTCTCCCTCCTAACCCTAACCCTAACCCTAAGCGTAACCCTAAGCGTGGGTGTGAAGTCAGGCACGGCCTGAATCGGGGCGTACGAGCCCTGTTCATCTTCTGAATCAAGAAGAGGTGGTGGCAGGAGTGTGGAGGCATCCCCGCATTTGTTTTGGGCTGTCCTTTGGAGCCGCACTGCCCGGGTTGCTCTACCCTTCCTCTCCCTCCTAACCCTAACCCTAACCCTAAGCGTAACCCTAAGCGTGAGTGTGAGGTCAGGCACGGCCTGAATCGGGGCGGACGAGCCCTATTCATCTTCAGAAATAGGAAGTCGTGCTGGGAGGAGTGTTGAGGCATCCCTGCATTTTCTTTGGGGTGTCCTTTGCAGCTGCATTGCCCGGGTTGCTCTACCCTTCCTCTCCCTCCTAACCCTAACCCTAACCCTAACCCGAAGCCTGCAACTGATCTCAGGTACGGCCCAAACCAGAGCACACGAGCCCTGTTCATCTTCTGAATCAAGAAGAGGTGTTGGCAGGGGTGTTGAGGGATCCCCGCATTTGCTTTGGGGTGTCCTTTGCAGCCGCACTGCCCGGGTTGCTCTACCCTTCCTCTCCCTCCTAACCCTAACCCTAACCCTAACCCTAACCGTAATCCTAAGCGTGAGTGTGAGGTCGGTCACGGCCTGAATCGGTGCGAAGGAGCCCTGTTCCTCTTCTCCAGGAAGAAGTTGTGGTATCAGGGGTGTTGAGGCATCCCCGCATTTGCTTTGGGGTGTCCTTTGCAGCCGCACTGCCCGGGTTGCTCTACCCTTCCTCTCCCTCCTAACCCTACCCTAAGCCTAAACCTCACCCTAACTCTAGCCGTGAGTGTGAGGTCAGGAACGGCCTGAATCGGTGCGAAGGAGCCCTGTTCCTGTTCTCCAGGAAGAAGCGGTGCTTGCAGGGGTGTTGAGGCATCCCCGCATTTGCTTTGGGGTGTCCTTTGCAGCCGCACTGCCCGGGTTGCTCTACCTTTCATCTCCCTCCTAACCCTAACCCTAACCCTAACCCTAACCCTAACCCTAAGCATGAGTGTGAGGTCAGGCACGGCCTGAATCGGGGCGCACGAGCCCTGTTCATCTTCTGAATCAAGAAGAGGTGGTGGCAGGAGTGTGGAGGCATCCCCGCATTTGCTTTGGGGTGTCCTTTGCAGCCGCACTGCCCGGGTTGCTCTACCCTTCCTCTCCCTCCTAACCCTAACCCTAACCCTAAGCGTAACCCTAAGCGTGAGTGTGAGGTCAGGCACGGCCTGAATTGGGGCGGACAATCCCTATTCATCTTCAGAAATAGGAAGTGGTGCTGGCAGGAGTGTTGAGGCATCCCCGCATTTGGTTTGCGGTGTCCTTTGCAGCCGCACTACCCGGGTTGCTCTACCCTTCCTCTCCCTCCTAACCCTAACCCTAAGCCTAACCCTAAGCCTAACCCTAACCCAAAGCATGAGTGTGAGGTCGGTCACGGCCTGAATCGGGGCGCACGAGCCCTGTTTGTGTTCTCCAGGAAGAAGAGGTGGTGGCAGGAGTGTTGAGGCATCCCCGCATTTGCTTTGGGGTGTCCTTTGCAGCCGCACTGCCTGGTTTGCTCTACCCTTCCTCTCCCTCCTAACCCTAACCCTAACCGTAAGCGTGAGTGTGAGGTCAGGCACGGCCTGAATCGGGGCGCACGAGCCCTGTTCATCTTCTGAATCAAGAAGAGGTGGTGGCAGGGGTGTTGAGGCATCCCCGCATTTGCTTTGGGGTGTCCTTTGCAGCTGCACTGCCCGGGTTGCTCTACCCTTCCTCTCCCTCCTTACCCTAACCCTAACCCTAACCCTAAGCGTAATCCTAAGCGTGAGTGTGAGGTCGGTAACGGCCTGAATCGGTGCGAAGGAGCCCTGTTCCTCTTCTCCAGGAAGAAGTGGTGGTTGCAGGGGTGTTGAGGCATCCCCGCATTTGCTTTGGGGTGTCCTTTGCAGCCGCACTGCCCGGGTTGCTCTACCCTTCCTCTCCCTCCTAACCCTAACCCTAACCCTAACCCTAACTGTAAGCGTGAGTATGAGGTCAGGCGCAGCCTGAATCGGGGCACACGAGCCCTGTTCATCTTCTGAATCAAGAAGAGGTGGTGGCAGGAGTGTTGAGGCGTCCCCGCATTTCCTTTGGGGTGTCCTTTGCAGCCGCACTGCCCGGGTTGCTCTACCCTTCCTCTCCCTTCTAACCCTAACCCTAACCCTAAGCGTAACCCTAAGCGTGAGTGTGAGGTCAGGCACGGCCTGAATTGGGGCGGACGAGCCCTGTTCATCTTCTGAACCAAGAAGAGGTGGTATCAGGGGTGTTGAGGCGTCCCCGCATTTGCTTTGGGGTGTCCTTTGCAGCCGCACTGCCCGGGTTGCTCTACCCTTCCTCTCCCTCCTAACCCTAACCCTAACCCTAACCCTAACCCTAACCCTAACCCTAACCCTAACCCTAACCCTAAGCATGAGTGTGAGGTCAGGCACGGCCTGAATCGGGGCGCACGAGCCCTGTTTATCTTCTGAATCAAGAAGAGGTGGTGGCAGGAGTGTGGAGGCATCCCCGCATTTGCTTTGGGGTGTCCTTTGCAGCCGCACTGCCCGGGTTGCTCTACCCTTCCTCTCCCTCCTAACCCTAACCCTAACCCGCAGCCTGACACTGATCTCAGGTACGGCCCAAACCAGAGCACACGAGCCCTGTTTGTCTTGTGAATTAGGAAGTGGTGGTAGCAGGGGTGTTGAGGTAGCCCCATATTTCCTTTGGGGTGTCCTTTGCAGCCGCACTGCCCGGGTTGCTCTACCCTTCCTCTCCCTCCTAACCCTAACCCTAACCGTAAGCGTGAGTGTGAGGTCAGGCACAGCCTGAATCGGGGCGCACGAGTCCTGTTCATCTTCTGAATCAAGAAGAGGTGTTGGCAGGGGTGTTGAGGCATCCCCGCATTTGCTTTGGGGTGTCCTTTGCAGCCGCACTGCCCGGGTTGCTCTACCCTTCCTCTCCCTCCTAACCCTAACCCTAACCCTAGCCGTGAGTGTGAGGTCAGGCACGGCCTCAATTGGTGCGAAGGAGCCCTGTTTGTGTTCTCCAGGAAGAAGTGTTGCTGGGAGGAGTGTGGAGGCATCCCCGCATTTGCTTTGGGGTGTCCTTTGCAGCCGCACTGCCCGGGTTGCTCTACCCTTCCTCTCCCTCCTAACCCTAACCCTAACCCTAACCCTAAGCCTAACCCTAACCCTAAGCGTGAGTGTGAGGTCAGGCACAGCCTGAATCGGGGCGCACGAGCCCTGTTCCTCTTCTCCAGGAAGAAGTGGTGGTGGCAGGGGTGTTGAGGCATCCCCGCATTTCCTTTGGGGTGTCCTTTGCAGCCGCACTGCCCGGGTTGCTCTACCCTTCCTCTCCCTCCTAACCCTAACCCTAACCCTAACACTAAGCGTAATCCTAAGCGTGAGTGTGAGGTCGGTCACGGCCTGAATCGGTGCGAAGGAGACCTGTTCCTCTTCTCCAGGAAGAAGTGGTGGTATCAGGGGTGTTGAGGCATCCCTGCATTTGCTTTGGGGTGTCCTTTGCAGCCGCACTGCCCGGGTTGCTCTACCCTTCCACTCCCTCCTAACCCTAACCCTAACCCTAAGCGTATCCCTAAGCGTGAGTGTGAGGTCAGGCACGGCCTGAATTGGGGCGGACGAGCCCTATTCATCTTCAGAAATAGAAAGTGGTGCTGGGAGGAGTGTTGAGGCATCCCCGCATTTGCTTTGGGGTGTCCTTTGCAGCTGCATTGCCCGGGTTGCTGTACCCTTCCTCTCCCTCCTAAACCTAACCCTAAACCTAAGCCTAACCCTAACCCAAAGCGTGAGTGTGAGGTCGGTCACGGCCTGAATCGGGGCGAAGGAGCCCTGTTTGTGTTCTCCAGGAAGAAGTGGTGGTGGCAGGAGTGTTGAGGCATCCCTGCATTTGCTTTGGGGTGTCCTTTGCAGCCGCACTGCCCGGGTTGCTCTACCCTTCCTCTCCCTCCTAACCCTAACCGTAACCGTAAGCGTGAGTGTGAGGTCAGGCACGGCCTGAATCGGGGCGCACGAGCCCTGTTCATCTTCTGAATCAAGAAGAGGTGGTGGCAGGGGTGTTGAGGCATCCCCGCATTTGCTTTGGGGTGTCCTTTGCAGCCACACTGCCCGGGTTGCTCTACCCTTCCTCTCCCTCCTAACCCTAACCCTAACCCTAAGCGTGAGTGTGAGGTCAGGCACGGCCTTAATTGGTGCGAAGGAGCCCTGTTTGTGTTCTCCAGGAATAAGTGGTGCGGGCAGGAGTGTGGAGGTGTCCCCACATTTGCTTTGGGGTGTCCTTTGCAGCCGCACTGCCCGGGTTGCTCTACCCTTCCTCTCCCTCCTAACCCTAACCCTAACCCTAGCCGTGAGTGTGAGGTCAGGCATGGCCTTAATTGGTGCGAAGGAGCCCTGTTTGTGTTCTCCAGGAAGAAGTGTTGCTGGCAGGAGTGTTGAGGCATCCCCGCATTTGCTTTGGGGTGTCCTTTGCAGCCGCACTGCCCGGGTTGCTCTACCCTTCCTCTCCCTCCTAACCCTAACCCTAACCCTAAGCCTAACCCTAACCCTAGCCGTGAGTGTGAGGTCGGTCACGGCCTGAACCAGGGCACAGGACCCCTGTTTGTGTTCTACAGGAAGAAGTGGTAGTGGCAGGGGTGTTGAGGCATCCCCGCATTTGCTTTGGGGTGTCCTTTGCAGCCGCACTGCCCGGGTTGCTCTACCTTTCATCTCCCTCCTAACCCTAACCCTAACCCTAACCCTAACCCTAAGCGTGAGTGTGAGGTCAGGCACAGCCTGAATCGGGGCGCACGAGCCCTGCTCATCTTCTGAATAAAGAAGAGGTGGTGGCAGGAGTGTGGAGGCATCCCCGCATTTGCTTTGGGGTGTCCTTTTCAGCCGCACTGCCGGGGTTGCTCTACCCTTCCTCTCCCTCCTAACCCTAACCCTAACCCTAGCCGTGAGTGTGAGGTCAGGCACGGCCTTACTTGGTGCGCAGGAGCCCTGTTTGTGTTCTCCAGGAAGAAGAGGTGATTGCAGGGGTGTTGAGGCATCCCCGCATTTGCTTTGGGGTGTCCTTTGCAGCCGCACTGCCCGGCTTACTTTACGCTTCCTCTCCCTCCTAACCCTAACCCTAACCCTAAGCGTAACCCTAACCGTGAGTGTGAGGTCAGGCACTGCCTGAATCAGGGCGCATGAGCCCTGTTCATCTTCTGAATCAAGAAGAGGTGGTGGCAGGGGTGTTGAGGGATCCCCGCATTTCCTTTGGGGTGTCCTTTGCAGCCGCACTGCCCGGGTTGCTCTACCCTTCCTCTCCCTCCTAACCCTAACCCTAACCCTAACCCTAACCCTAAGCGTGAGTGTGAGGTCAGGCGCAGCCTTAATCGGGGCGCACGAGCCCTGTTCATCTTCTGAATCAAGAAGAGGTGGTGGCAGGAGTGTTGAGGTGTCCCCACATTTGCTTTGGGGTGTCCTTTGCAGCCGCACTGCCCGGGTTGCTCTACCCTTCCTCTCCCTCCTAAGCCTAACCCTAACCGTAAGCATGAGTGTGAGGTCAGGCACGGCCTGAATCGGTGCGAAGGAGCCCTGTTCGTCTTTTGAATCAGGAAGAGGTGGTGGCAGGAATGTGGAGGCATCCCCGCATTTGCTTTGGGGTGTCCTTTGCAGCCGCACTGCCCGGGTTGCTCTACCCTTCCTCTCCCTCCTAATCCTAACCCTAACCCTAAGCATGAGTGTGAGGTCAGGCACGGCCTGAATCGGTGCGATGGAGCCCTGTTCATCTTTTGAATCAGGAAGAGGTGGTGGCAGGAGTGTGGAGGCATCCTCGCATTTGCTTTGGGGTGTCCTTTGCAGCCGCACTGCCCGGGTTGCTCTACCCTTCCTTTCCCTCCTAGGCCTAACCCTAACCCTAACCCTAAGCCTAACCCTAACCCTAAGCGTGAGTGTGAGGTCGGTTACGGCCTGAACCGGGGCACAGGAGCCCTGTTCCTCTTCTCCAGGAAGAAGTGGTGCTGGGAGGAGTGTTGAGGCATCCCCGCATTTACTTTGGGGTGTCCTTTGCAGCCGCACTGCCCGGGTTGCTCTACCCTTCCTCTCCCTCCTAACCCTAACCCTAACCCTAACCCTAACCCTAACCCGCAGCCTGACACTGATCTCAGGTACGGCACAAACCAGAGCACACGAGCCCTGCTCATCTTCTGAATCCAGAAGGGGTGGTGGCAGGAGTGTGGAGGCATCCCCGCATTTGCTTTGGGGTGTCCTTTGCAGCCGCACTGCCCGGGTTGCTCTACCCTTCCTCTCCCTCCTAACCCTAACCCTAACCCTAACCCTAACCCTAACCCTAACCCTAACCCTAACCCTAACCCTAAGCATGAGTGTGAGGTCAGGCACGGCCTGAATCGGTGCGAAGGAGCCCTGTTCATCTTTTGAATCAGGAAGAAGTGGTGGCAGGAGTGTTGAGGCATCCCCGCATTTGCTTTGGGGTGTCCTTTGCCGCCGCACTGCCCGGGTTGCTCTACCCTTCCTCTCCCTCCTAAGCCTAACCCTAACCCTAAGCGTAACCCTAAGCGTGAGTGTGAGGTCAGGCGCAGCCTTAATTGGTGCGAAGGAGCCCTGTTTGTGTTCTCCAGGAAGAAGAGGTGGTTGCAGGGGTGTTGAGGCATCCCCGCATTTGCTTTGGGGTGTCCTTTGCAGCCGCACTGCCCGGGTTACTTTACGCTTCCTCTCCCTCCTAACCCTAACCCTAACCCTAAACGTGAGTGTGTGGTCAGGCACAGCCTTTAATCGGGGCGCACGAGCCCTGTTCATCTTCTGAATCAAGAAGAGGTGGTGGCAGGGGTGTTGAGGCATCCGCGCATTTGCTTTGGGGTGTGCTTTGGAGCCGCACTGCCCGGGTTGCTCTACCCTTCCTCTCCCTCCTAACCCTAGCCCTAACCCTCAGGCTGAGGTCATGTACTGCCTGAATTGGAGCACACATCTACAGGGAAGAATGCCTGCCCATTTCGAGGGCTGGCGTTTCGTACCGATTGCACGCAGTATCTGTGGGTGTCGTTCCCGATCCATCCCTGTGGAGAGCAGCAGTCCTCAAGGCTCTGCCACTCATGCAGTTCTCAGTGTAGATTGGCCTTGTCGGCTACGAAGACCAACATCTTCCACACAGCCAAAGCTCTTCCTGCCTCTCCCTTTGGCAGCTAGCCCTGCCTATCGCTAGCCATTGATATCTGTTCAGAGTCATGACTATCGATTCCAATGGACATCAATGCTTAGCGATCGGTGTGGAATCCCACAGGCACCTGTTCCCTTACATAGGCAAAGAGCGCCTTGATGAGACTCCTTGGATGCCTCCCAATCGCAAAAGTGGCCCCATACCAAACCCTGAAATGCTTCTTGAGACTGACAGCCATCGATGCCATTGGACAGGGGTTGATACCCAGAGGCCTCAAAAGGTAGCCATCCTGATGGATAATGATATCTAGCGATAGGCATGGAATCCGACAGGCTGCTTACGGTTTCACACTATCCTCCGTCTTCATATCATTTATCCTCAGATTTGTATACCCCAGTAAGCATACAGTCTTTATTTCAAAACCTATATTCCATAACGAGAATGTCCTCTTAAATATATTAAAACAAGTAGGATATTAAGAGCGAAAGCTATCTTCCCATAAGAGAGCAACATAATATAATATATTAATGGGGCTTCAACTGTTATGACTTTGTAGACAATATCATTATTAATTACATCTAGATTAGCTTTGGAAGACATAATTTGGGGGATCTCACCTTCTGCATTTCAGAGTGAGGTGCTGGCTGGGAGAGCAGAGCAATGAGCTATTGCACTAATGGTATGGCTCAACATTGCCCACCTCACCAACCAGGGCCAAAGGCCTGGTGGAGGCAAGAGGTATTTTTTACATGGCATGAGGTGTGAAACTGCAGAGGATGTATATCTCCTTTCGTTGCATCCTCTGCCAGGGTGAATTCCTCCCCCAGCACTTTAGTGTTCCTTCCATTCATTATAGCACGTGGGATACTATTGTGGGATGCAGGAGGATGCTTGCTGGAGAGTGAAAAACTGGTGGTTTTTGCTGGAAGCGTATCCAGTGGTGCTGACAGAAAAGCCACAGTACATTCCCAAATCAAATATTTGGGCTGTGTTACTGCTGACAGCTGTCTCTCCTGGAGCCAATGCTAAATTTGATGATAGCCAACACATAATTTTTCAAGATAGGAATGAGAATGCTATAGAAAGAAACCATAGAGGGTCAGAGGCTCTGGCGTAGATTTACCTTGCTCAGTGCATAGTCTTCTGTAATGTAAGTATGGAGGGCATTGAAATGGTTAAGTTTCATCACTATTCATGATGTAGAAGAATACTTCTTAGATTTTGTAGCCATGTATATTGCTTTAAAAGATTGAAACGATTCTGAATATAACTGGAAGGTAAAGCATTTGAAAGCTCTCTGACTAGTTTTCTGAAGTCTGTTTTTTAATTTCTAGACAATGCATTCAGACATCACCTCTATGTTACAGTGTTATCTTTTCTATATGGCTGTTAGCATTACTTTCAGTAGTGTAGTTCATGTTCTCGTGAGAAATATGCTTACTTTTAGTTTCATTTTTGACATTTGATTTTGATTGAGCTTTGAAACTCACCTGTGTACACTTCTGATCCAGGAGTCTATTTCAAAGGTCTATTTAGCAGACCTTTGGAGAGATTTTCAAACTAGAAAATCACAGATCTAGCTTGCTTTGTAACTTCTTTTCTTCTTATTCTTAGCATCACCTTTTGTAGTATCTGGCTATCAATGTGTCTTTTATAACTGGTAGCACGTTGTTTGACAGAAGAATTCATCCATACTCCCTCTAGTTGAAATAAAACAGCTCTTTACTTACAAATAGCAGCTTTATTTCTACTTCACTAATATCAAGTTGTCTTTTGCTCCAGGGGCAGCAATATAGCCAGTTTGGATACCATAAATACTTGTATATTTTCTTTTCAGTTATGTATGTGATACCTGAAATGACTTTCAAATCTTAGTAATTAACATGAAGGCTCACAAGCATGTGAACAGTTACCTTTCACAACTGTGTTCAAGAACCTATTTTTCAAATGCAGCTACCTCACTGAATTACTAGGAAGGCAAACCTAGAACTAAAAAAAATATATCTGTTCATTAATTATCAGATTCATATATTTATACAAACTAAACTGAAAAAAAATAATAACATGCACTTTGGGAAAAGTATTAAAGGGAAAACAAATAATCATAAAGGAGAAGGAAAATCTATCACCTTATCAATGTTATCATTAAACTAGCTAACAGACATATAATATATTGGGAAACTAGAGGAATGAAATTGATTATAATAATAATGTGGTGATCTAGAAGACCACAGAAAGCAAGGATAGTTCCTTATTTTCAGGAGAAGACTACAAAAAGAAGAGATAGTTCCTTATTTTCAGGAACTCTGTTTCTGGTATTTGAGTGAGAGCATGCTGAAAAGGAGGGCTGTGTCAGAGCTCATAGAAGAAGAAAAGGAAACAAGAATAAATCTGTAATTTTGTCAGGATCTGTTTGAAGACATTTGCAGTATATTAGCACAAGAAGTAGAATATTTCAGCTCAAGGTAGTGGTAATAACCATTGCAAAATTTAGAGTTTCAAATTACCAGTGTGCCTCTGCCGGGTCAGGAATCTCTAAGCAAACTTCTCGATGGACTCTGAGTATTTTGATTTGTATTGAAGCTCGTTTGCTTGCTCTTGGTCTCTCTCTCTTGTTCTCAGTCTCTCTCCTTTTTTTTTTTTTTTTTTGCCTAACCATGAGTCTAGAGAGCTCTTCCAGACAAGCTTCTTCTTTACTTACTTTTTTCCTGTGATTGTCTCTCCAAGGTTGCAAGCTTGTGTGGCTTCCTAGCCTGTCTACATGTACCCTGATTTTGGGAAGGAATATCAGTAATTAATGTACTTTCTGCATTTGTACTCACCTAAGTTGTGAGCCTAATAACTCCAGGGAATGTTGGTGTAGCAGCAGTAAAGATCAGACCTCTGTGTTACTGAACTTTTTAAACTAATGTCTAATAGCAGTATTTCAAAGAATAGAATTAAATATGCATAAATATTTTTTGAATTTACAGTGGATCTCATAGTTCTATGCACTTGACATGCTGGCAGCTGAGTAACTATAACTTGTATGATGTCTAAGACAATGTTAAATACATTTCCTGACACCATACCAGGGCAATGAATTGTACTAGCTTTGGTGAAATTGTGATCATTTAATCGGATGGTCTTACTGGTGGTTTTTATGACAAAGGTTAGGATCTCCTGAGAAATAGATGCAGCGGATGATAGTGTCAAAGTTCAAAAGGTGACTCTCTGTAGAAAACAATATTTTGTAATATAGGTCACCTTGCCTCCAGGTTCCAGACTCCAGCTGCAACCCACAGTGGTGATATAAAAAAATGCATTTAAACATGAGCTGTTGCAGGTAAGCTGATCCAGCTGTCATGTGTTAAAAGGCTTGTGATTACCATGAACTAAAATGACACAGGGATGGTCTATCCTGGGCCTGTGGAGAAAGGGGAACACCAGCTCTTTTACAAACATCAGCTCCAGTTGTGGCACATGATCAACCCTTGTAAGGGCAGCTATGTCCCAGTACCCCTCTGTTACGGCTAGCGTCCAAGTCCTCATGTCACAGAAGTTCGGATTTTGAGTAATTCCCTTCAAATCGTAGCAGTTTTGCAAGTTAAAAAATAGTGCAAGAGAGAGTGGAAACAAGTTAAAAGTTTCTTACATCTTTCAAAGAGTTGAGGAGATAAGCGAGTTGGCAGAAAAGCCCCAAAGGTGATTGCTATTCACATGAACTGGTGTAGTATTGGCATAGAGCTCTTGCCTTGACTAATGATACTTCTGATTTATGCCACTGCAGATGAGAAGAGAACCACAGAACTTATATTTTGTTCAGAAAATCAAAGGTAGACTGTCTCCTGACCTAGGCATGATATCATATTCAAAAAAAAAAACACACACACATTTAGCCAGGCTATTCAATAATGCTTTCTTTGATGATTTCTTGTTAGCTTTCACTTGTAGAATGAAAACATTGCCGTGTTTTGAGCTACTTCCACTCTGCTACAGTTCGTGTATCAGTCAGGCACTTTTGCTCTGCTCACACGCACACACCACACACTCACAGCCAAAAAAATTATTCACTACCATGTTATGTTATTCCCCTGCTATTCTGTGGGTCCAGGGGAGCTCTAGTGGCATAAAACTGCAATAATGCAGTAGTAAATCAAACACATGCACACACACGTATAAACTCTCCTTCAGAGATTGCACTAACTACTTGCTTTACTATGAGCATATCTATAACCCTTCATGTTTTTAGAAAAAAGAGTATGCATCGAATAGTATGTACTCATCCTAAACAAGAAACAAACCAGCAGAGGATAACAAAAGGATAACAGCAGGAAAGAAAAAATTAACAGAGAGATATTTACCATTAAATATATAGTTTATGCCAAAGGTCAGATTCTCAGCTGGTATAAACTGGAGCAACTCCATTGCCTTCGGTGGGGCTGTGCCAGTTTATCCCATTCATATGCTCTGGCCCACTATGTCCAGCAAGTCAAATCATTGAACTGTAATCTTCCAAGCTTTTCCTGTCATGCTGCTAAATTTGAATTGCTATTGGCAACAATTTGTTTTAAAGAAAGTTTGCATACGCAACTTATTCACATTGTTTTATTTTGTTCTTTGTCAGTTCACAAAAAAGTATTTCAAGTTGTCATAACCTTGCATTTAGCCAGTGAAAGAGTAATCTTGAAAGGAAAACATTTTTTTTTTTTACAAACTGGACACATACCCTGTTTATTTTTCTCTAAAAGTTGCACACCATAAAGCAAGTAGGTTTTTTGTTTTAAAACCTTCTTCAGATATTGTTATACAAAAATATTAATATGCAAGTAATAAAGATTTTTTTTAAACATCCAACTTTTTAAACCTAAAGCAAAGTCACACCAAAAGGTTTTTTTGTTTGTTTTTGTTTCTTGTTTAATCTAGACAAACTACACCTTGTGCTTTAACAAACCTACGGCATCATGTGCTCATATACTCTTTACAAGGACTCTAGTGAATATGCTCGTGTGTCATTATTCATTAAATAATGCAAAAAGTATATCCGGTACAGAACTTGCCTACATTTGTGGATATTATTTCCTTTAATCCTCTTTTTTTTTTCCCTCTGCATGTTTGTGTTTGTACACATATATATATGGAAAAGTTAAGGCAAGTGCAATCAAAGTTACAAAAATCAATATTTCTATTGCTAACATGTGCAGCATTCATATTTAGTGAATGATATTTTTTCTCCCTTAAGAAATAAAAATCGATGAAAAAATAAAATGCTTAATATGTTATGCTTGTTACAATAAGCTATTCAGTTTTATGTATTAGGCTTGGTGAAGTTTTCAAAGGTGTAGGATAACATAAAACATGCTCTTTTTAAAGTAACATACATTGAAACTAGGTAACATTTTGATCACTTCCCTTTTGCTCCTCAGCAACATGTGTAGTATTACTACAAAAATGCAGTAGCTCTCAATTATGACCCATCTATTTCTTTTAAAAAATAAATATAAGTTAATCTCTTTAGGTAAAATATTTTAATATACAGTACACATAAATATAGGCTCACGTATCTCTACTTAGCTTTAGTGTTTCTATTTTCATTTCAGTGATTTTGCACAAAGTGTATAAAGAAAGAGGTGTATTTTCCAGCCTTTAGTCATATCGCTAGCCTTCAAGAAAGCCTTTGTGAGAAAGTGCTAATCTATGGTTTGTATGACGATAGTAATGGATATTTGGAAAAGTCAATGGTTCTGCATCTTCAGTTAGCTTATAGAATAACTGTAAATCCATGTTTATAAACTCTGGGCCTGATTCTGCTCTTCTTTACAGCAGTTATACGTGGCAGTAGTTCTACTGACTTGAGTAGAATTATTTTTGACTTTTACCTACCACTGAGCAAATTAAGAAGAATGATCCCAAAGCCCAAATGGGACTTGCTTGTTTCATTCCCTCCGTGCAAAATGTTTTGAAGTTGGTAAATATTCATTTATATCTGCAATGTATGTGCATGGATTCAGTAGGAGCTACAGAGCGGTGCGTCTATAGCCTGTTCCCAGGATTACAGAAGGCCAGCTGACAGCTTTAGTAATAAAGTGCATTACTGAGATGCTTATCAAGCTATTAACTTTGAATAGAGCACTCCCAAGAAGTGACTGTTTCTGCTCGAGTTGTGTTGTGCACTGCTTACATAGGTGCAGCCAACTCCCCTTGAGCTCAACAAAATAACTGAATAAAGTCAAAGGAACTAAATTTGCTGGACAAATTGCCACTGGTGAAAAGATGCTGCAGCAGTTGACATAAGACTAAAACATTTCTCCACAGACTTTTGTTTCTTTGTTTGCATTACATTTATAGCTGTTTAGTTAAAATGAAGGCAGTGAACTATTTCTTCTACTATTGCAAAGTAGGCACGTGTTCTTTCTTTTAAAGGACTTTTTGGTCATTTTGTTTTCTTATCTTCTGAAGAAAGTACAGTTATGTACTATAGTCTAATAAAACTATTTACCTACAAAATGGCACATATGTTTAACTTTACGTTTTATGAATAGACAGATAACACTAATAACTGGATAGACTTTATGTGCTTTATGTGTGAAATTCATTTCTGACTTAAAATTGCTCTGCGTAGCATGAGTGGATTTTAGATGTAATGCTGGGAGAAGAAATTAATTATACTTCATGGTAAGATCTGAGATGAATATTTTGTCTTTTAGTGTCCCTACCTGACTAACTGTTTTGGCTGTTGCACCACTGCCTCAGCACTGTGCACCAGTGCTTGGCAGCTCCCTGTCTTAAAATTATGAGTTATTAGACAGGGATAAAATAAAAATGATTAATGAGTCTACAAACCTCCATGATGAAACCAAGATGTTATATTAAATTTATTTCTGTCTTTGCTGAATAATATAATATTAAAAAAACTAGATCAAATCTTTACAAGACACTCAGAATAAGTTATAACCAGTGATTATCTGGGGCAGAAGGACAGGAGGAGGAACAGAAAAATGGGCAGATTTGTGTGCCCAAGTGAGCTATTGAAACAATCAATGGCATTATATATTTATACTGATTAACCTTGGCTTTGAAATAGCTGGTTTTACTTTATTTTTCCAGTCTTTGGAGAACCTTAGCAAGTCAACAGGTAGCAATCAGAAGGCTAAAATGAGACATCTCACAGAAACCTGACCTTTCAGTGGGTATGTGGCAACAGGCTCACCCAATGTTTCTGAGACTCCATGTCCTTTTGCACCTGAAAGCATCATTTTCCCTTTTGACACCTCTTGGTTGAAGTGGGAGCAGAGAAAATCTGGCAGCGGTGCAATAGGGGACTCTTGGCCCAGTTCATATCTATCTTATTCCAGTTCTTCAGAGCGCAACTTCATTCTTCCTAATGTGATTATACCAGTGCTAAACCAACACAGCACAATGGTACCTCAGTCCTACTGCCTTCTTCCGTTATGAAGAAAAAAATTATGAGGAACTACAAGGAATGAAAGTACCCTGAAAATAATACGAATATGCAGTTCAGTCTGTCCTCAACCCTTTAAACTCTAGATTGCAGTTTATCAACATCTCAGAAAAAGCATAACAGATAAGAGGCCAAAAATTACTGAACTGGTAACTTTTCATCAATGTTTCATAAAGAACAATTTGGCAGATGTAATTCCATCGAAATACAGTCTCGGCTGCTGATTTTCTCAGCAAATACCTTACAGTAAAAAAAAAAAAAAAGAAAAGAAAAATGCATGGGAACTCTATTTACCTATCAATTTGTTGCATTGAGAGCTATTCATGACCTCTTTTGCTTAGGAGATGAGATGAGTGAGAAGGTAAGAGGAGAATATAGGAGATGAACCTTACTGACACTAATTGTTATCCACAGCGACAGCAACTCTGGAAGATATTTGTGTCATTCATATAGCTCCTGTCACCTTGAAAAAATATCTCCTCCTTCTAACAAGACCATAAAAATGGCTTCAGATAGCACCCGGGAGATGAAGGAAGTACCTGGGAAATTCTGGGTATCTAATACCCTACAGGCAAAGGATGTCTGTAATCCCCCATGGCAATATAACCAGGAGAGGTGTGTACAATCCACCTGGCCATTACATGACCAGGAAATGTCTTCACTATACTTCCCCCACCCTCTGTCACCTGCACACAGGTAACTGTGTCACACAGTCACCAGCAATGGCCTAGTTACAGGTTTGTCTTCATCTTGCAACACGTGGAGAACGTGGTCCTGTGAACAAACCAGGTTTCTGGGTCTTCTTTGATTTTTTTAAGAGAGGGTTGCTTATTTTGCTTAGTTTTACTGCTCTGTGATTAAATGGTTGCATGTTAAGATATTTATGTGTAGACATAAAAAAGTACAGAAGTGCTTTTCAGGATGTTACTAAGATTCAAGAGTGCTTATTTCAAAAATATTTCCCCAGATGTCTGTATATTTTGCAAAGATAAGTTTGTTTTGCTGAGGTAGACGTAGGTTAGTGATCTGAGAGAAGGAGCCTGATGCCACTGAGCTATTTTGCTAAGACAGAACGTGAGAGAGAGTTGTGTGGCTGTGGCAGTTCTCCTCTTTGCTTTGTATTTACATAATTGTCCCATTTGAATTTTCCTGGGTTTTAAGAAGACAAATGTACAACATTCTAATGCGACACTGAAGTTACGTGTATAATGCTAATTGATTAATTGTCTACTGAAGTGTCCCTAAGAACATAATTAGAGGTGCAGTGAGCTATTCACCAGAGAATATTAACTCTGGCAAACAATTCCTTCTAAATCTGTAAATTCATTGCCATATTTCTATTAAACTTGCAGTGAAGAATGGGACTTTGTAAAAATCAAATGAAATCTCTCTGTGATTTACCTATCATGCAAACAATGACAAGAAAATTTAAAACAGTCTCTCAGCTGACTTCCTTCAAAACTGCAGCTGAAAACAGCCTGCTCTGAAAACATAGACCCTTAAAGAAACAGGTTGAAATAGGACTTAGTAGTTGCACTGCTGCTTTGCTTTGCTTTGCTTATTTTTGTTTTTTGAGTGTGTGATCAGACCCTGTAGCTTAACAGCAGATGCATGGGTGAAGATATATGGAGTCCATGGCTGACCTATTTTAGACTTTCTTTTCACTTTGCAGGAAGTTCAGGCCAGTATCAGAATGCAGCTTCACAGGAGCACTATAAGAGGACGTAAAAAATGGTGTGTGAACCGAGAATAAAAATGAAGATTATTTACAAATCAAAGCTTTGCTCCTATAAGTCTCTTCTCAGGAGAGCAGACACCTAATCACCCTAAACGCTTGCGTAAAGAGTTTTCGCAGGCTTACAGCAAGCTTAGTGTGCTCTCTTGTGTGTCATGCAGCCTGCGAGGCAAATGCAGAGAGAAGCAGAACGAGAGCAGCCGATGGTGAGCTCAGGTGCAGGGCTAGCAGAGCTGGCTGAGAATGGCAATCTTCATTTATTTAGGATTGCACTCTAACCAAGTAAGCTAACCTCTTTCTAGGCTCAGTGTTGGCTTTGGCTTTGCACACTGAGCAAATCAGGAATGCTGCTGCGTGCTCCGTGCTCCCTTGCCTCTTGCTGCTTTGTGGCAAAGGACCTGCGCTCAGCCCTGCCAATGGCTCTCGGATTTACTGTCAGTAATAGTAAGGCCTTCCCACCTTCTTGCAAGGTTTGTTGCCTATAGTGGGGAGAAGCTTGGAGATATGTTGTGCCTATAGCTTCTCTCACCTGCACAGGGGCAGCGAAGCAAGCGGTGCCTCTCCCTGCGTGGGTACAGGCAGACTCCACTCCAAAGCCCTCGCTTGAGCTTGAGCTTCCTTCTCTGCCACTAAGTGCATTTGAGAGTGTGGGCTTGATAGCTGTTAATTTTTCCTGGAGAACAGCTGGTGATTTTGTATAGTTTGGAGAGGCAGAGCGAAAGATAATATTCGATAAAAAGAGAAAGAGAAGGTTAAAAAGCACATCCATTTTATTTTTGGAGCAATTTGTGTGTTCCTTCTATCATACCTTGACCAAAGAGAGAGATTTCTTAACCAAAAAAACCGCCCAAAAACTCCATCAGCTTCTTAACTCTCAGATTTTACTCCAAATCGTTTTTCTAAGTCTAGTCATCCAGCAGAGTGATGTGTAAACTCAAGACTAGATAAAGATTATCTATTTCATATAACATGTAGATGCTAGAAAATCATGCTACTCTTAATCCCTCAAAATATAAATATTTTAATCAGCTATATTTCAGAAATTGTCTTATCTAGGATATTGGCTATTTAATGTAAGCATGCTGATAAACTTTGGGAATGAGGCTGGTTGTAATACTTCCTTGAACAATTCCCAACCTCCATGTGCATTTTTAGTAAATTGAGCAACTGCCGAATTTATACGTTATTTAAATAAGTTTCAGGCCTGTCTTTGTATTTTCTGCTCTGACTATTACACAGTTCTGCAGACTCTTGACCTCCCACCCACAGAGTTTATTAGCACAGAGCAAAGATCAAATGTTGCCTCAAACAGAATTTAAACAAACACAAAGGATAGGAACAATCTTAATAGCAGAAATATTTCTATTAGTTTTATTCCCCAGGGCTCTGTATTTCTGGAACATCAAGCAAAGGTCAGCTGGAGAAGTGTAATGCTGCCAACACATCTTCCTTGAGCTTATAGGCTGAGTTGATGGGAAATGGCCCAGCAAAATAACATCACAAGTGACAACTTGTTATCGAAACTTAAATTAAGTGTACAAACCTCTTCATGCATCACACATACAACTTACAATGTCCATTCCCCAACCTCTACACAGTGGGCTATTTGTGAGGTGAAGAGTTGTGACTAATTGAAAAAAATGCTAAGGAACGTGCTGCAATCATTATAGGAGGAGAGTATTGCTTCAAATTTGCTTATATTTTTCTGATTCCAGCCAAATTAATTTCCTGCTCAGCTGAGAAATGAAGAAAAAAAAAAGGCTACTAATAGCAGCATATCAGATTAGAGGTGGTTGTAAAGGAAATATAGTTACTCTGGATAATAAACTAAACCTGTTATGGAGATTTTTTAGTGTTGACAAATTTCTGCCACCCTCTGTATCACAACAATAGAGGATGCACCAACAACTCTGTGCTAGACTACCAGCAAACAGAAAATCGCTCAGAAGTGATTAGATATGTAGGGCTATATTTGTGTTGCTGATCTATCTGGAGGATCCCCAGAAATGCCAGTTGCTTTACATAGGTCAGCCAGAGTGCAGAGCATTGCACGGTAAAAAAAGACACAATACAGTCAAGAAATAGGTGAATATTTTGACCTTCTCCATAGGCCTTTATCCCATTTTTGTCTTTACTTTACTGCTAGGATTTTTACCCTGCTTTGGATTTTAATTCAACTCTCCTTAGGCTTGTTAGTTTGACATTTTGTTTTTCTTTTCTCCTCTCCTCTCCTCTCCTCTCCTCTCCTCTCCTCTCCTCTCCTCTCCTCTCCTCTCCTCTCCTCTCCTCTCCTCTCCTCTCCTCTCCTCTCCTCTCTTCTCTTCTCTTCTCTTCTCTTCTCTTCTCTTCTCTTCTCTTCTCTTCTCTTCTCTTCTCTTCTCTTCTCTTTTCTTTTTTCTTTTCTTTTCTTTTCTTTTCTTTTTTCTTTTCTCTTCTTTTCTTTCAGAAAGAATAAAGGAAGCCTGTTTACCAGGACAGTTTTTTCCCAAATCTCATTGCTCTATTGATAATTTAAATGTGTCATTAATGCACCATATTCAAGTAAAACTTTGTGAATTTTAATCAGACGGGTATAACAAGCTTTCTAATTATCTTGAAGCTGATTTCGCTCAGTCTGTAACATACACACAAGCTGTGCACTAATAGAAAAATATAAGTTTTCATCTAAGGCTAACTGTGTTTAGCTTGAAACCGGATCATATTGAAAAAAATGATACTGAAGCGTTTGACATTGGTCACCCGGTGAGGACTGGGTCCCTACTAAAATTCAACAGACATTTTCCTACTTCTTTCATTGTGGTCAAGATTTCAGCCTGTCATAGGCTGCCACTGTGAGTTCCTTTTCTGTTTGCTTTTCTAATTTTCTTCTCTCACACAAATCAATCTTACATTTGTTCAGCTTTATTAGATTTACTCTCAATTTATGCTGTTGCAACTGAGAACAGAATCAGACCCAGCAATGCAATCTGCCTTCAGACTAATTAGTTGCATACTGTACGGTCCCGCATTTCTGTCCAGCTGTACATGCTGTCTGGAGGACCTGTATACTGAATTTCCATAGGTTGTGCAACAGAGTCCTTTAGTTTTATATCAAGGATTACCCTGATAAGAGAGAGCCTTACAAAGACAAAGCACCACACTTGGATAATTCATGTGCATAGAATCCTCATAGAAACCCGAAGTTATTGACCTGGCAGAGTAAGTCTTTCCAATCATTACACTGTACAGTCTTAAAAATAAAGTGCTATTTGTTTATGGCTAAACCTTACATTGGCTATTGCATGCACGCTTCAGTCTGCATTGTCAAAAACTAGAACACCTTCACCAGAAAAGGATGGAGCCTAAGCACTAGGGCAATGACAGTTTGTTTTTTTTTTTCATTTTATTTTGCGTTCCAACAGAACTTTTGTCAAACATAGAGCACGTGAACACACAACAGTTTCCTTCACTGCTTCCCACACAGAGTTGTTCATAGAGGAGGAATACTAAGGAGGAATGTTTCTAAAGCCATAGACAGCTTCTCCATTTATTTCAGATTTTGGTTTTTTTTGTGTTTTTTTGTTTTTTATTTTTCTTTTGTTTAATATTATGACAAAACATTATAAGAAAAACTTTTTTTAAGTAATGTGAATATCAAATAGTACCCATCAATCCCTGAATCATGCTATTCAAAGTGCTTAAACCTACACTAAAAATAGAGCAACAGAAAAGTACTCCCGATGTGGCTAAAGAAACACCTACCAATGGTTTGAGTGTGACTGCGGTCGGATTGTTGCATTCTACATTTATTCCACATCCCAGTCTTTACCCCAGGGCATGTAAGGGGGAGGGAAAAGGGGGAGAATAATGCATTGCTTTTAGAGGGAACCGGGGTATTTGGCATCCAGTTGAATGAAGGAAAATGCCATCAGTGCCTGACAGCTGTCTATAATAGCAAGTAAATAATAGCTTTCTTAGAGTATGAAAATAACCAAATGTGCAAAGCTGTCTTAAAATTTTATCTGGCCTGGCAGCTTCATTTCCATCTTGTGGACATTTGGCACATGTCCAGAAGGAGACACTGTAATGAACAGACTGTAGAAAAGGACTCCAGCGAATTGTCAGAAAAATAAACATTTTTAAGCAAATAAAAATCAGTGCACATCCCCAAGCTCCATTAGCTTGTTATGCAGATACTGAGATTTCTTGACTTTCACAACAGGATCATAGCCATTTCCTCCCACACTGTCAGTTCTGGATTGCTCCCACAAACATCCCCAAACTGCAGTTTCCCCGCTCTCTACCCATCACTTCTCATTAATAGGACCAAAATATAATAAGCTGTACTTTTCTCATTGTGACCGTTAGCATGAACAAACCCCACGCATCCATTATATTGGCCAATACAAGTCAGCTACCATAAAAATAGCTAAAGTCAATTAATTACTGAAATAGACTGTAAGATCTGCTTTTCCAGTATTACAGTAACATTTCTGCCAGAGTAAATGAAACCCACGACGATACATCAGTGTGCTGCAACCAGGAACTGCCCCAGCTCTCAGAGACTAGCAGAAAATTTGGCCTGAATACATTTTACAGTTATAAAATATACAGTTTCTTCTCTTTACTCTTTCTAAAACCAGAAAGGACTTTTCCATTATTTAAAAGATAAGTATGGGTAAGAGGCTTATTTCATTTGTCTTAAAGAAATGCAGTTGTAAATGTAGTGGTTTTTTTTCAATTCCCTAGCAGCCTGGGTACACACGTAATTTGCAACTCCTCAAAGATGGAATCATACATTAAAAATAAAACTAATTTCTTTTTTCATTAAAGTGAATAAATTGTTTTCAATACTTCCAGGTCTGATTTAAATATTAATTTTGTATAAATAATGTTTATTCTTAAAACAATGATATTTATTGGTATTCATGTTGTGGTTTTTTCTGCCTGAGTTCTTACTGAAATCATATTGAAATTAATACAGTTTTACTTGTCATTATAAGCTGAAATCAAATGAAAGAAGATTTCTTAATCCTCAATATATCATTTTAAAGAAAATACAGTTTGTGAAACATTAAAATACAGGGGGACTCTAATAATGTTTTGCCCTTGCTTGTTTAGAAAATAACACTTTCTATAATACAAAGTGACAAGCCATCTATGATATTGTCCTTTCATTCCGCTTTGGTTTGGAAGTCATCACTGTAAATATCAGCAGGACTCAGTGTACTTCAGTGCCTAACACCTTATTTGCCTGACAATTGATAATAATCTTATTTGCAGAAATTTGGAGGGAGAGAGAGAAAATGTCAAATGCCTAAAAATAAAATCTGCAACCACATTAATACTTTTCCAGGAAGAGTTAAAATTATGGTTCGCTTTTGTATTTATAAAAGGGATACAGTCAACCCATTCTTAAAACAAAGCAATGCCCCCGCCCCCGAGAAACAAAAAACCAAACCATCTCTAGTTTCTACACACTCTGTAGTGACTACTGTGAAGAAACTGATACAGACTGGGTATATTCTGGTGTTTGACGAGTAGCTACCAGGTTAAATGTTAGACGATCAGACTGCAGTGTTACCCAAATGGGGCCGTTGCAAGGGCAGGGAAGGAGTGGAGCACATTATGGGAGGAGAAATGAAACTGGAGCTCTCACTGAGGGACGGGGTCCTTCTAAGAACAAATATTCTTCAAAACAGGTGAATTGCAGCAGGCATGGCCTTCGTGTATCAGGCTAGGCAGGCCAACAAAATGGATGTTGCGTCTGGTATCAACATAGCTTTGTCCAAGCATTCCCAGGAGAGGTTAAAAACAAAACAAAACGAAAGTCTGAAACTATGCTAATGAAGCAAAAAAGTTTCCTATCTATACAGCAGTCTCTCCATTTAAAAAAATGTAAATATACAAATTCCAATGACATATAAAACAAAGTTGAAAATGTGAATGGGAAGAGACATGGGTAAAACAGGAAGACTGATGCTACAAAGAAATTGCAAAAAACATATATACAAGACCCTGTTTTTCCTCGTATGTTATCGATTGTAATGCATGTTTAACAGCAGCAGTCGAGGATGTAGTTCCAGGCACCGGACTGCAGACTCTGCTCCTACTCAAGGGGGTTGACGTCCCCTTGCATTTCTGTCACCAGATGACACTGGATATACTGGTCTCCCGTGGCAAGAGGGGCAGTATCGCACTGTTTGTGTGAGCCTCATCCGGGTTCTGCTCCCTGTTAGTTTTTGTCTGTGGCCGCTGCCCATTTATAAGTGTCATAGGGATGTTGCAGTAGGTATGCTGGTTACCTATTGAGGTAAGAGGCAGGGTGCCGGCAGGAGGTACGTCATATTCATAGCTTCGATAATAGTGTTTCTGGCGCATCTGTGAATGATATGTGTTATGAAAGGTGGAGCGTAGATCTGGATGGGCAGTGGCAAGAGCAGTGGAGGTGGCAGCAGCCATGGAAATTGCGGAGACTGTCTGAAGTTCCCCAAAGGGCCCCTGCTCACTGACATCTAAAACCTGCTCGTGTGTGATGGGTTCTATCCTCTTAAAAGGCATTTCGTACTGTAAACGTTTCCAGAATTTGGAATTCAACTTGTTGCATTTTGGCCCATGCCATTTAATGACAGTGAGAAGCTTGATGGTATGTTTCAGGGCCTCGACCTCCTGGTAGTTCATAATTCCCCGTAGTTCACTGCATTCAATCAGTATCACTTTAATTTCGCCTGTGACTAACATGTTCCGAAGCCTCGTTTCCAGTTCAAAGATGCTCCAGCCTCTTCTTACCACATAATTTGGAGTCATGACGATGATCAGTCGTTTGCTTTGGTCTACACATCTTGCCACGTCTTCAATGTAGGCTACAAAATAAGACAAATGCTCAAAAATCAATCCAAGAAAATATTCCGCTCCCATAGGCTGGGGGAAAACAAGAGAGGTAAATTCCCTGGCTCCAGAAGAGTTCACTGCCTGCTGCAAGAACATCAGTTGCAAACATTTATTCCAAATCCTCCCATGTGTTGCAGTTCATGAGTGTTTGTGAATGAGGTGTGGTTTGGTACCAGTACGTATATCTTTGTGAGAACAAGTATGTCCATAATTATTTTCCCTTCAAAAAGGTGAAGGCACCCAGCTAGGTAACCGAACAGCAACTATGTGCTTCAGTTCGTAACTCAAATGCTACTTTAATGTGTGCTGTAGGGTTACATTCTTCTTTTACTTTTATTCCCTCTGCCACACAGTCACAAAAACAGAATATTGCCTCCTGCAAATTAATATTTAGGCTGCTTTAGATTTAAAAATATCCATGGCACTATGTTTAGTGTTATACTTTACCTATATTATACATCCTTTCTTATCTTTAGTAAAATATACAGAACTTAGTAGCTGGCTAAATGGTTAGACTGATAATTACGAAGGCTACTATAACAAATTTACAAAAAAATAACTGAAGGTAGGTTGGACTATGTGAAAGAAAGATGAAAAAGAATATACACTTTCACCAGCTGGAATCAGTTCTCATTTTCAAGTTCTGAGAATGATCTAGTACCTCCACTACAAATTTATCTGCTATAGACACTAACAGAATTCACTCCTTTGCTCTGCTGCAGGTATTATTACTCGGCTCTTGCCTTAGTCCTTCCTGCCTGAATGTCTGGAAAAAAAAAATATAGCAATCTTTCGTATCTTTTTTTCTGACTTAGAATCAGGGATATATTTCCAGACACACCCCCAGGAACAGAAAACAAGGGCTAAAAAAGATTCTTTTAGCTGGGAAATATACCTTAAGCGTGTCTGGTGGCTTGCACTCTCTCTTCCTTAAGACAATGGAGGAAACCCATAGATGACCGTCTGAGGGAGTATGCATAGAAAGGACACTAAATCCACATACGCAATCACTATATTTACCATTTAAGAAACACACAGGCATAAGGATGAGACTTACTTCCTGTGGGAATCAAATCTCTATCTGGTATGAACAACTTGTATCCATAATGCTTTTCAAGCATATCCGGTAGGATCTCAAGAGCAAATCTTTCTTCTTCTCCAGTTTCTTGATTCCATTGGTCAGGATCCACTTTGGTATAGGATAGATATGCATCGTAATCTTTGTTGTCTAAAGAAAGAGGAGAAGAAAGTAAGTTAGACTATGTATTATTCCTGCACATTTCCTAGATAATTCCCCAGGAATAGCAAATTGTTTAGATAAAATGGTGAGCTTTCACCCATTCTCCAGATATGACTCCATATAGTTCCACCTTTGCCACTTTACCTCATAGAGTTAATCCTTATTTACACAGATACAAGGAAAAAGGGGTTGATATCCTTAGACAGAAGTCAGTTTGTGCATATATATTTGTGTAAGGGTCTATAACGAAGGATATCCATTACGCTGTGTGGTGACAGCTTATGATCACAAAAGAAAAACGTCACTGAGAATTCAAATTCTTTTCTATCTTCAAAAAAGAAAAGTATGAAAATAATTAAATTAATGCACAATTGTCTATGCTGCATGGTAAAAACATTTCAGTCTTGCCAAATTTGTGCTATAAATTTAGGGCCCAGAGCTGAAATGTTCCCAGTGTAGGTGTAGGTTTACTTATAAAAATCCTTGGCTTTCCAGGTCTGAAATTGTTACCAAGTTTAAAGCTTTGCAGCATCAGCTCCTGGTGATGCAGTCTAAATCTCTTGATTTCTGTGTGCTTAAATTTTCTGATTTAATGTTGCATTAATGTACATTTTGATATTTGACAGTGTGTCCTTTCATTTCAATATAAGAAATAAATGTACCTGTTTCTTCAATGTGTTTGGTGTGCCTACTTGAGAGACTGAATCAAAGGAGCCATCATTAATTTTCATTAGGAGGTCAATAATGGCAAGTGCTGTGGAACTAACTCAGTGGAAGAGAGGTCACATTTTGATTTTTGTTGTGAAGAAAGAAGAGAAAAATCAATGGCAAGAGTAATGAAATGTTAACATCCTTCTAACTCTCTCGACAACATTATGCACAGGCTATTGAGAATATCAATTGCTTGTAGAAGAGAGCTGATTGAATGCTCTATTGTGTGTCATAAGTAACGTTGCATTCGTTCAATGCTGAATTCAGTTATTTACTGAGCCAGTCCCTTCCTCATTTATTCCTTTTTTTGTAGTCTGGCAGCACCTATTTGGAAAAGCCTGCCAAATGCAGTATGGATGTAAAGTGCACAAATTAAGTCAGTGAAAAGGTGCTAATCTTGAATGGCCCACTCTTCCTTCCCAGGAACCATGCCTGCTATGCTCATTAAGATTTGCAGATGGCAGAAGTAAAATGGTAAAATTTCAGTTTCAAACTCTGTGAAAAGTGTTCATGTGCTTCATTCTCTCCCCTGAACATTTTCTGTGTGCAATGATCTATTGGCCTATTGTGTTCATAGAAAAAAAAAAGAACAAGAAAAGTAAAGAAAGAGAAGCACTGTCTGCTATGGTTCACTCTTTCCATTATTCTTTTCTGGAATATTTGTGAAATCACAATCCTTCACATTAAAAAAGCACCTAATGCCTCAGACAATGGCTTGAAATAACACTGAATGGATCTAGTAAGAGATACAGGGAGTTTACAGGGACGGCTTCTGATTCTACAGTAGGACAGTGTCAACCCAGCAGCAGCATTAACGTGCAGAAAGGTCAAGAGATAGATGGGAAAAATACCACAAGCTGAGAAAATGATGATGTGGCAATGTCATTTTCTGTTATCACCTTGGTAATGGTCATAACCATATTACACGCTTGAGAGCAGCGTTGGTCTATTGAACGTCTTTAATCAAAGATGAGAATGCATCATTTCTCAAAGGGATAAATTATAAGAAATAACGCAGTGTTCAAACCGTTTTAAAGGCTTCAGGATATCATCTATCAAGATGGCGTGCACGTTTCCAATTAGAAAGAAAATTCACACTAGGCCACTATTTTCTTGCATATGTAAATATCACATTAATGCACTTATTTGAAGTATACAATTTCCATACCTTGTGTGTGTGTGTGGGGGGGGGTCCAACATTTCCACCAGCTAGAACTGCCATATCTTAGCCTGCAGGGAACATTTCTTTCTACACTACTTCTCTGCACAGTTTTACTAGCGTATGTCTCTAAATGGCCAGCATCTAGGGTGTGTCCACACAGATGGGTTCAGGCAGTCATGAATTTATTGAAACTCCAATTCAGCTAGATATGCAATCTATTTTGGAAAACTTTTAGATGCATTAGCACAGTGGCTTCCCTGAGCTAATATACAACCCATCTGTCAGATATTTTTAACTGTGACAAAAAGTAGAAAGCTCAATTTAAAGTAGAATTACTTTATCTGGTAATTTTGTTTTCAGATTGCCCAACACATTGGAATGAGCAGACAATTCTCAAAATCTGAAATGCATGGGTTACACAGAGCATGATGAGAAATTCTATTTGATTGGCTTTAGGATGTCTGCATATTAGCCGGATTTTGAAGAACTAAAATTATTTGGGTTACATTACCAACTCTGTAAAACATTTTAAAAACTACAATAGGCAGATAGCTATGTGGCCTTTTCTGTGATGTAGTAAAAGAGGAATGGGATCATTTACTATTTTCTCTAATTGGTCAAAAAAACCTAGAATTTCAGGTGTAGAGAAAACTGGGAGAACTTGTAAAACTACTGCAATTCACATCTGTACGGAAGTGTTTAAACAGATAGTAGATACAACTTCTCTGTATGTGGTTGCTAAAGAGCTCCACTGACTCCTGCTTTCAACCAAGGGGACTGATCCCTATATTCTAAAGGACCTTTCTGATCTTTATTCATATTTTTAAAATGCTTTCCTAAATGGACTGAAAGAGCAATGTGAGTCTGCAAACATCTGGCTCTTGTGGCTGAGTCAGCGAGTCCGGGACCTGGGGCTCGCATCTTGCCAGTTCTTTGGCCACATCACACGGCAGCAGGGAGCTCTGCAACCTCTTTGCTCTCAGGCTGTTTCCCACGTAGGCTATCCGTTGAGCAACACGTCCTGGAGTCCAGCAAACATGCAGGAAGTGCAGCATAGTTTTGTGTTTTCTTGGCTATTTACAGGAACAGATATTTTTCCCATGAAAAAGTTTGGTCTCAGCATACCTGCCTTTTCCAAGGAAAACTACTTAATCAGAAAATTCCTGCTCTGAATAAGTCATGAAGGACTTTATATTATTGCTTATATTATTAGGTAGTAAAGGAATAGCTAAAAATTCCCATACTTGGGTACAAAATCAATTTGGGTACTGGTCCGATTAAATATTCAGTGTCAGAAAACAAAGCCAAATCCAAATGGAAAAGAAAGCAAGCTACTGGCAACTCGAGCTTCCCTTTAACATGAGAAATTCCTTGTTTCCTCCCATCAGCAGGCAGTTCAGTTTACTATCCATGCATCCTTAGAATGAAGACGTGATTGACTGATTGTTATTTGCACTTTGTCTTAGGTATAGATTATGCCATTCCAAAGATTTGTTTTTGTCAGGTTCCTGTGCATTAGCAATAAACTGGAGCATACTTACTCACTACCTGTTTCCTCCTACAAAAACACCTGCTAATTACCAAAGACAGGGATGTTGATGATTTCATCCGAATCTTTTTTCTTTCCCATGGAGAGTAAAAGCAAATAACTACATATACTTTTGTATCTGAGAGCACTGCTCTTCCCTTAACCATTTCAGGATTCCTTTTTATAGAAACATATCAGAAAAAGTTCATTTTGCATTGCATCTAGGTAGTGTGTAGACCTATGTTATATATTGAATGTCACTTAATTTAGCAGACACAGTAGAGTATGACACACAATATCATGCAACAGCAATAGCACGAAACATTTAAATGCAGGTGGGAGGAGGCTTAAGTTTTCCTCTTCCAATTCCTTGAGAACGGACAAGTAATCCCCTCTAGTTACGTGGTTTGTAGCTGCAGACTGCTGCCTATCTGGAAGGACACAATGAGGCAGGAGCTCTGATCGAGTGGCCTCCATATCTGTGAAATTTTGTTGCATGCATTTTGGGAAAAGACTGAAACAAAATCTAAAGCAGACCTCACGTGGCCAAATTCAGCCAGACTCAATGCAAAAAATTCTTTGTTAGCGCACTGTAAACAAGCCTGAGAGCGCACAGGGGCTTTGGATTAGTTTAGCACAGTGGGGTCAAGTACAGCCTGTGCTAAAAGTATGATGCGTTCAGTCCACGTAGGTTTCAGTTAGCCCAGACCCACTGGTAGTTCAAGACTCTGGTCAAAACAGACCATGAAGACAAACTCTGGTGAATCATTTGAACTGCTATATGGATGCAAAAGTTGGGACATTGAGTAACGGTTATGGAAGTATGCTCAGCCACAATTCCGAGAAAGTTGTTTGGGTCAGTTTTAAGGACAGACATTCAGGATGAAATCCCATCTCCATTAAGTAAGTATGGAAACATCATTTCAGTAAGCGAACGCAGGATTTTTGCCAAAATGCCTGCTGCGTCATTTAGGATGAATTCTTTAATGCCATCCATTCCTTTAAGTAATCTTCTAATTGTAAAAATGATCACATTCCCTGTAACTTTCTACAATGTTAATCCAGTAGAAGTCGTATAAACTTTCAGAGGCTGAAGTTGCAAATGTTGCTTCTTTTTGCAAGAAGTAAAAATGTTCTCTGTAGCAGTCATTTAAAGGCTCAGTATAAGCATAAAATGAAAGTCAGACTCCATATGCATCTACTTTGTCACATGCGAATAGGATCTCTGGGTAAGTAAATTGCTCAGACATCTAAGTATTCATCTGTATGCATGCTATTTTAACAGTTATGCAGAAATGGTAAGCCAGTGCCTACAAAAAGATAGATACAACTTGGCTTTCTACAGGGACCAGCAGACACATTCAGCTTTGAATTTACATTCTACATGTCTGTGTTTTCTAACGATTTCCATGTTGCACTCCAAGGAGTCAGTAGTTTGGGCCTTTGAGGGTTTATCAAACACTGAAGATATCTCTGCTAATGGGGGAGAGAAGAATTATACTTACGGATGAAAAATTTTCAAAAATAAAATTCCATAGAGTAGACTTTTCATTATCTGCTGTGTTCAAGCCGATGACAAACTCTGATTTTCAGCTGGTATATGTTTTAGTACAAGAAAGATTCACAGAACAAAATAAAGAGAAATCCCACAACGCCTTACCTGATAGTGTCACTAGATGTGAACCCTTCTTTCAGTGAACCTGTAGATCTAGGCACTAGCGTTAATCCACACCTCTGTGTCTCCTAAAATCCTCTAGAGCAACCAGCAGTGACAGGGGAAGCATCGGGTGCACTGAAAGGAGCTGGGCTGCTTTCGCAGGCTGCTCTGCAGCTGAGGGCAGCCACTGAGCCACCCCTGCCTTCAGCAGATCAAATTCATTGATTGATTTCTAGATCAAAACAAGGCCAGCTATGGATGGGTAGCTAATTTCCTTCCTTCCCCAGAGCACATGCCAGCAGAGGAAACATTCACATGCTCATTACTGGAATCCAGGAGCAGGATGCTGCTCTAATGAGGAGTGTCAGGATTTCAGGTGGAGTCCTTAGAAGCGACAGTACTGGATTCTCCCAGTACTGCAGGTAATCAGCGTCAAGAAGAGGCAATAGGCTTTCCTCTTTAAAAATGTGCTATACTCAGCACAGGTTTTAAAGGAGCGAGTCTTCAAAATTTCCCAAAGAGCTTTGTTGCATCAAAATAGTAATGACATATGATGTTTCATAAACTGCACTTGTTTCATTACTTGTGAAGCCATATTTAATACACCTGGTGCAAAAGTGCTCATCGCCCTCCACATAATGAAAAATGTAATTCAAAAGCTTAGCTGGCTACATAGACTCTAAAAAGACCAAATCATTATGAATCTTTAAAAATATTTTTGTTTTTATCCCCATAGTATTTGCTGTTGGTTATGGAACTCATTCTACTATTTTCTTTTTTTTTTTTTTAATTTTGAACCCCTCCCTTTAATGAAAATAAAGAACTATCAACATTCATTTTGCCATGGTAAAGCACTTATTAAATGTAGCATTCCTACTAATAGTCCAGATTCTTGTGCAGAGTGGACAATGTTGAACTGGACAGAAATATTGTGAATGAAAACAGGGGAAGAGGTTAAAAAATTTATTAATCAATTCTAAATAGGTTTTTAGAGTATTCTCAGCACATATTCTCAGCACATCATAGGCCAAGAAAAGCTTTTCCTATGCCCATAGTAGAAAAATATGCCCGTATATAAAAGTATTGAAGCAATGGGCATGCATTTTTTTTCCATTACTATCAATTCATTAAGCCTTATTGAATTTTGGAAGTCTGAAAAACTTGAAATTTTTTTTTAAAGATAAATTTTTTGTATTTTCTTTACAGGAATATTTACAGGAACATTGTTGACAACCCTGAAGTACTAATGTTACATCTGACATTACTTGAAAACTAGAAATAATTGCAGGCAGATATAAATTCAGCCAAGTAATACAATGCAATGATTTTAAGTTACAATAAAATCCCTCTCTCAGCTATATTTTTCCTAACTTTCTATAATTAGAACTAAAATTTGTCATTGAAATATACACAAGATAGACTATAACTTAATTAATTAAACTGAATAATCTATTATTAATGGTAATTTTTCTGCTTATACTTAGTCTAATTTTGTATTCCTGACTAAATTAAAAGTGCATCTAAAATGTCTCTCAGTCACTTTCATTAACATGGAATTTTAAATTAAATACTACTACTGAAGACATTCTACTTTTAATATAAAAATTTGGTGCAGCACCAATCTCAGAGGTTGGTCTTGATAGATATGAAAAGTCAAGAGTTCTTATAAGAGTTTTAAAATATTTATGAAAAATAGAAGATGATGATAGAAGTTATTCTCTCAGTTTCTGTGAAATGTTTGCAGGTCCAACACAGAACTGAGGAAAAAAAGAAATGCTAGTAAATATCAAAAGACTGAATGGCTACCACCTAGCAGGTAGTCATAGCAGAGCAGAGAAGTTATCTATGAAAGACTGGAAGTAAGCAGGCACTATTTAAAAAAGGAGGCAGTAGAAAGGCAATAACACAGGATATCCTATAAACTCTGAAAATGGAGGAATCAGTCTTGGCATCAGGCAAACTTCTTAACCTAACGAAGTATCATGAGGTGACTGCTCTTATTATGGCCTTAATTGAACTAAGCACCTAATTATCTACATAAAATACATGCTTAACTTCATGTATATGTCTAAGTTCTGCAGACCTCTGTGACAGTACTTCTAATTAATACCTGGGTTAATTATTTTGAAAACTGGAGTAGAGGCAGCTTTGATCTAGACAAAATTAACAAAAAGTCAAGGAAATAATTGTAGATATAAATGAAACTGAGGAGAGAAATGGCTTGGAAACAAGTTTTCATCACAACATTCTTGCAGTCTGATGCCAATAGGGTGCATTCATCTCACCCACCCTGGAAATTTGCAATGTGGTTTGGATTTTGATAAAAAAAAGACAAAAAAAAATCAAAGTTTAGAACCACTTGACAGAGCTGCTGGATAAAGGAACAGAAGATATATCAGTCTTCATGAACAACAGTATTCATTCGTATAAGATGGAGTTTGTTTTGTTCCTGCTGTGCTTCTGGACTTTCTAATCTATAGCAATCTTTGAATTCTAAAGTAGCTCTTGATAATTTTGTTCATTTTTAATTTTTAATTATGTATATACTTTAGATGCTATAAAATGTGATTTAGGGAGACAGAAAAAGAGCAGGAATTTTTCTTTGAACTGGTACATTTTGAACACATAATCTAGAAAAATCCATATTCAATCTAGACAGAAATTGAGATTTTATTATTTGAACATTTCAGATGTAAATAAGTTGCATTAAAAAATTAACAGTTAAGAGAAGGACTCCAACAACATAATTTTAATTAAATAAGAGGAAAATTCCTGTTTTGTAACTAGTAGCATTGAGAAAGATAAAGGCTGCACTTTTCCAAAGATGATTTTAATAGAATTTGAAATTGATATTCATAGAGTAGCATTTCTTATTGCCACAATTTGCCAATAGCCAATTAGCATATATACGTAGTTCTGAGGCTGCTATTGCAAACTTATTCTATGGGTCCTGAGGGGAGATTCTGTAATTGCAAAGTCACTAGTTTCAGCAGCAATTTCAGTCTAGCTATACCTGCATAGCATAATCATTAACACAAGCGCTTTGGCAGGTGCCTAAGCCACTGGTAAAAGTTATATTTGAAAGTGAGCAGCTACAGCACACTGAACCATTAAGAAAGTCAAGGTGTTGCCTCTCCTTGCTGGGTAAGAGGTTACTGGCCTTAAAGCCTGGAAACTACTAAGAAGTATATCTTAAGCGATTTTGTGTTGTGCTGTTAATGAGGTCTTTTCTGGGCAATGCCATAGGACTGTTTGTGAACCCTGCTAGTCTTTTGCAGCTAGATAGTGGTAGGGAGGAAAATCATGATCACCTAGGGAGTCCCAGCTGCAACAGAGTCTTCAAGGCAGAAACTGTCTCATCAATCTTTTAATCTGACCATTGATTTGGTTCCCCTCACGAAGCAATAGTAATGCGTCTCTTAAGAGCGCAACCAGCGCAGCCCAGAGCCAGCCATTAGCGATGTCATAAATCAAGACCGAAGAAGACTTCCTGGATTCAGAGAACACGGCACTGTCACATTTTAGGAGCGCTTTGTTGTATTCCAGCAAAGTGCAAAAAAAAAAAGCAACCTGCAGGATTGAAAGTGAAAGGCACTCCATGGCCCTGGCTCCCAGCTGCCTACCCTGGCTGCATAGAGACTGAGACCCTCTTCCCTCAATATGCTCAGGTTTCCTTTGCGAGGAAGGTTGAGAACAAGATCCAGGACCGCAAGGGGCACCACCCTATCCAACATCGTGGAACCTCTGATGGGACTAAAGGCACTGAGGGTCATTCTGAGAGTCATCTTATCAGCCCTTAAGCAAAGCTGTCTTGTTGGAGTTATCAGCTGACTAAATTTTTTTGTTCTTAAGCCTAAAATTTACTTCCAGTCAGCCTAGATAGGAGAAAGTACCTTTATATAAGTTTTATTAGACAACTGTATTCACAGCGTGTTTGTTCAGCCTTCCTCTATAATTTCTTATTCTTCATGCTCTTATTAATCTTAATGCAAGCCTCTGAGTGTAAACTTTTTTTTATGGTAGCGTTCAGCCCTCGCTTATTAATTCCTTTAGACGAAACACTGCTTGCATCAATTTAAGTGGTTACTAATGCACTCAAGGGATGATGTCTGCAGACTCGTTCTGCTGATAGCTGTACCATACACTCTTATCTCTGAAACTGGAATGTGGAATATTAACACCCATGTAAGTTCATGATTTTTAGTAGTTCTGCCTATCTGACCAGGTCCTGTGGGTTTCAGCCTGTGGTCTGTAGACTTTTGGATTTATCCTTAATCCTTAATCCACCTTAAATTTGGTTTACAGACAGCTGCACATCCCCTGAAAGTCACTGGGTCTTCAATGTAAAATAAAAAGTTAAAAGTAGCTGCCCCAGTGAACTGAAGCCTCCTGGCTATTCTAAGGCAGCATCATAAACCTGCGGCCTGAAGAAGTGATCTGACTCCTCTTTCTACCTTTGTGGCATGTCTGATATGACCATTATGCTTGAGGACTGAGCCTTGCATGATTTGATGACGAGGAACAATCTCACAAAAAAGAAGGTTGTCCTGGGTAAAATCTTGCAAAGTTTCCATACCTTTTAGGCAGTCACAGGCCAAGAGTGGATTTCTATATAGTGGCATAATCTCTTCTAATACAAATAGCCTTTTAAGATCAAAGAGTGCAAGGCAGAAAGAAGTCACGGCATATGGTAGTCCCAGGTACTTGGAAATGCCTTCTTGTATTTTTATTCTTTTCTGTTAGTTAAAGTATGCTATTTAGTTTGTTCATTAAATCATTTAAAAACTGGGGAAGGCAGCAGAGAAGATCCTTGGAAAATAAAAATACTAAAGTCCTTACATAAATAGTAACTGGCAAAACCCTTTATAAAGGATGAATGCAATACAAAATATCTCATGTTGGAGCTCAATGTACAGAACAGAGGAAATCACAGCTTCTAAAAGTGGCTTTCACTAATAATGTGTTAGTACTTAGAATATACTTTTTGGACGCGGCTCTTTAAAATAGACTTTAAAATTTAGAGCTGCAAAACTAAAAAAGTAGCCTGACATTTAACAATGATCAGCTCTCAGAAGTTCCCAGTGAAGTCTCTATTTCTGAAAATCATGGTTTGTTGTCTTCAGAGTAATATTGGACAGTTTGCACACCACTCCAAGGTATCATCTATATCTTGCATGTGAACATTTTGAAGTTCTCCACTCAGACAGATCTGGGAGTTTCTGACCACCTGACTGGTGGGAGGTGGGTTATAACTCTGAGATGCAAGATCATGCCAAACATCTGCAGGTGAGAAGGGGAAAATGCCAGGGGACAGGGCATTTTATTTGCTTCTGTGCTCCAGCTCTTTGGGAGATACTTCAGATGTTCACAGTGCTAAACACTGCTAACTAAACACCGGCATGTTGTGTTGTTGAACACACAAGAAGACCACAATGCCTGTCATGCAGTTCCCCAGATGTGGAGTCATTTCCTGAGCAGCTGGAAAGCACGTATGGACACAGAGAGGGAAGAAAAGTAGTAAAAGGAGAGCTGAATTTGATGACATTTTAATATTGGAGGAAAGGCAGGGAGTTAACCATGAAGAAAAAAATAGGCTTCAATGCACATTCCCAGCAGACAATAAAGGCGAGATTGGGCTCAAGTGTTTGCTGGAGAGAGAAAAAAACAGAAGGAGAATCTAATCACTGGGATGAGAAAAAAGATGGGAAATTCCAAGGTGCAAGGCAGGCGAATGAGGAAGCAACAGCTCTGAACACTTGCTTATCTGCAGTACCCCCAACAAAAGTAATAAGTTATATTAAAACCAAGGGTTAAATACTTTGTTTTCAAATATTTCTCAAAACGTACCCATGCCACCCACAGAAATACATATGTTAGCCTGAGAAAAACTAACGCATCTAAGGTTTTGAAAGGAAAGAGGAGTTGTGATGAGATTTGACATCCTGAAGGGATTGTTCTCTGATCAGGGAAGCAATGAAGCGTTGCATTTTAAAGGAGATGCTCAACTAAAAAATTTAATTGGATATCATTTTTAAAGTGTTTGGAATCCTCTCTGGGTACAATATAGCATGCAGGAAAAAAGCCTATGAGTATTTTGATGTTTGCTTATCCACATGCTATCCTGAAGTATGAGAGAACATGATGTAAATTATGAATAGCATGTGAGTACTCTGCTATTGCACTGCAGGAGGCTAGGTTAGAAGAAGAATGTAAAGTTCAGCATTTTGTGCCTGTCAGAAGCAAACTAAGGCAAAAGAAAGGACCCGAATGTATCTGCAATTTATTTCCACATAAATTGTGGCTTAGTCTTCTGTGAGGCACTTTCTCTCTGTCTTCTTGCTTTTGCAAGAATATAAGTGAAAGAGACACTCAGAGTAAAACTTCCAGCTGCAGCAACTTCATTGGCATAATAAGTTTTATCCTTGTTGTTAGCATATTGAATACAGTAGAAGCCACAGTATTCCATTAGCAATCTGCTAGTAGTATTTTTCTTGGCATATTACTGCAAGTACGCACCCAAACTATGAGTGTTTACACTCCTTCCTCTAAGGAGAATCCATGCTTTACCATCTGCAATGATGAAATTTACTGAGAAGAATACATTGAACAAATACAATTTTTCCTCCTTTTAAATCCCAGCACAGTATACTTGCAGATTACTTTTCTGTTGTTGCTATTGTTTTCAAATGGGAAATTGAAGTGTTTTTTTCCCAAGGTCACTGATGTTTGGTATGAGAGGAGAGAGACGCAAGTACATAATATTTGCTAGAGTAAGTCTGCAAATGAATAGGAACGATTTGATCTAACAATACATTACAGCTGTAAAAGCAAGCATTACTGAAACTCAGAGGGAAAACATTAAATTGCATCTTTTTTAACAATTATTAATTAAGCCATCTAATTCTGCGTATCAGTGTTATTAAATTCACGCGTGCAAGTATGCATGCCCATTTAAATTGGGAGTTGCTTAGTGGAGGAGAAAGAATTGCAGCTCCTGAAAAAAATGACATCTGCCAAAATCCTTCATGAGTCACAGTCCCTCTGGGCCTCATTTCCATCTTCTGTAAAATAAGTAGAATAACCTGATTTTTTTCCCCACTTAGGTGCTATATTAATACATAGCAATTCTGTAAATCCAGTAGAGGGATACAAAATGTTCTAATGTTCTTGGGGTTGTTGTTGTCCTGAACATTTTCTATTTTAAATCCTTGTGCATTTTCATATTGGAGGTAGAAGTGGGTCATTCCCTAGTGATCTTAGTATCGAAGCCTTTTCCTTACATATGGGAAATTTTGCTGCCACCCTTCACCCTCATCAGTGATAGATTTGGCTGGCACTTGTTTATCAGTATATATTTATTATAATACGTCACAGTGGCTTCTGCTCACAGGCTATTACCTTGAACTGTAAAATAACTTTCAACAGTATTTCAGGAAAAAAGAAGATCCTGTCACCAAAGACATAGTGGTAGCATAAAACATCAGGAGCTCTGACCCAAGACACCAAAGTAATTAATCACAGTGTGCAGCTCAACCCAGTTTGCTGCTCAACAGCAGTTTTGGTTACTGCTGATTAGAGACAGCAAAGACCTTTCTCTTCAGTGGTTAAAAAGAGAAGAAAGGAAAAAGCAGGTATACATTTCACATGACCTCGTGTACATGTTGCTGATTGCTTTTGTTTCAAATGGGTATCCTTGAATCACAGAACAACTTTAATGGCCACAGAACAACTTTAATGGCTGTTTGCTGCTCTCTCAATGGTTAAGTAAGTAAATAAACTCAGGAAAAGAGACTGCTAGGCGTATTCCCCCCTTGCTCAGTCCAACTTATTGAAACTGGTCAGGTTAAAGAAGCACTAAGTTCACTCCAACCTCCACCTATTTGGAAAATACAATTAAAGACGACATTCACGTGCTTATGAGGAAGTGAAGCTGGCTTTCAGTACCCACCAGAAGTGAACATCTTTAATGCATCAGTGTTGGTAATTTACATTCAGTGTTAGGAGTAAAAATCTAAGAGATATGCATATCTCCTGGAGATCCAGAGTAGCACGTACATCAGCTAAGCAAACTCTGCTGCTAATGTGCTGCATGAGGAATGTGTATTAAAGTCTGTGTTTAATGCAGTGAGAAATAAAAATTGCAGTTGTTAACACATCTTGAACTGGAATGAAATTTGGGCCTTAGTGGAGAGAAATGAAAGACAAGCATACTTAGAAAGTAGAAAACATACTGAGAAGCTGCCTTACCTCCATCTAGTTCTTCAGCTCCAAAATGATTCCTGTAGAACAGCATAATCTCTATCTTGTAACACTTGTAGATAGTCACTAAACAAACAAGCAGCAGCAGAATAGCACCAAGCCCACCAGCAAGCTCAACTGTATACATCAGCTCTGCAAAGAATTACAAAATGCAATAACAACCACATTCAAAACCAGAGAAAGATTAACTGCAAACCTAGCACGTACATCAAACATTGAGAAGAAATACTGAATGCTGGGTTATTTATTTATTTATAGCACCCTTGCAGAAATGCCTAATTAAGAGGATTCTTTTCTCTTAAAAAATATTTTTTCTCTGGTACACTATCTGAATTGCTTTTCTAAAAAATAACAATTGCTGGGCATGTGTGTGTATGCATGATTATGTACATATGCATGAGAGATATTTTATAACTGTCTTCCTCCTCTCTCTCGGTAGATATATCATTGTTTGTTTTACACAGATAAATGTTGACATTCCACTTACAATGAAATCAGAGATGAGCGTTTCTCTTTTGGGGACTATAAGGCAGACACCGCCCCACCCCTATTCCACACACACATAAGAAACAACTCTGTTTTTTTTGGATGAGTTTCTGTCTACTGTATAAGATTAAACTAAGGATTTCCATTTTTCTTCTTTCAAAATGAAAATAAAAAAGCTTGAGGGACGTGAAGACAAACTATCCTAGGAGCCCCAAAGCCTCACACCTCAGTTATGTGTTAATATCTTTGACATGGTTTCCAACTGATCTGCAATTCATCTTTATTCTCCCCACTTTCCCTAAGCAGGGTTGCCTTGTGTTTAGGCACTGCATATTATTTCCATTTGTCAGTTCTGACATTCTTTCTCAGAGCATGAACCCCCTGTCTTTGTTGCACACCACCACTGGAGAGTCGCATGATGGATGAAGGTCGTTGTCCTGTAGCTCCGCTCCTGAGGACAGGGACACCAGTCAAATGTTAGCTGCATCTATCTGACAACAATAATCTCCTCAGAGGGTCTCTTATCAGTTAATAAGTAATCATTGGCTTTCATCCCTCCAGTTCTACCAGTTGCACGCTCAGGAAAACTCACATAGCTACATGACATCCATGTGGTTGTGACTCTTCATTTAATCACCAACTAAGAATCGGCAATGTTAAAAGAAAGGGTGTGGGGAGGAAGCAGGGTATTACTAACAGTGTGGTAATATGAAATGAGTAATAAATACCACATGTTAAGACCACCTTTACATTTCTAATATCACTCGGTTTTGAAAAATGCCAAGAAAGTAGATTTTGGAAATCCAAGATACACTTTCTGCTTCATAAAGTTCTGTGCTGGAGAAAGCTCAGTTCCATGCTACTTCTACAATGTCTTCCTCCAGTGGGCAGCTTCTGTTTCAGTGAAGTGATGTAGCCCTGAAGTACCCGTTTTCCTGTGGTTATGCAGATATGACACTCCAGCACAATACAATTCAATTAGAGAAATAAAGGGTTAGAGGAAAAAGTAACAATTCCATTTATTTTGACTATTTCTACCGAGAACCACACACTTTTTATTATTTTGACGCAACTATAAAAAGATTTTATTGCTCTCTAGAAGACACTAAAAGCATAATAAAATAAAATAAAAATGCATTTGCACTCTATGTCATTCTCTCTGAAATTGTGCTGGAAACTCCTTTGTGTTAGACATTTTTAAGATCAGCACGGTTATTTCAAACTTTCAATACTTTTCTGGGCCAGAGAGGGGAATGTTATTAAAAACACCCAACAAAAACTAGTTTGCATAGAAAAGTAATACAGTATTTTAGAATATAAATGGAAATGGAAATTACTCTGCACTGGCTTACTATAGTCTGTTTATCATTTGGTACTACAGGTTATGCAGCTGTTCAGTGGTAACTAGAGAAAGGGATTTAATATGTTGGGTTGCTAGGCACAAAATACTCTATTTATGTGCCTGCTGTTATGATGCATTAAAGGTAAGGAAAAAAAACTTTACAACGGGAAAACAAAAGTTTCTCCAACATCAATGATTATGAGATTAAATTGAAAAAATAACTGCATGTAGTCATCTGCTCTCTCTATGCATGAAATCAGACTATTGCACTGCATAAGCAGCAGCACTTTTGCCAGCAAAGTCTCTCATAGGTACCATTTTCCCCAGTAGAATAATTCAAGACTGTGTATGTGTTTATTTTAACATAGTGCATCTGAATATACATGGCGCTGCCCTAAACCTACTAGGCAAGCAAAGCAAACAACAAAATTCTCTAAGTCACCCTGAAAAGTACTAGAAATTGCCATTTTATGTGTTCCTGACAATCCCATCACGAGCACTTGGGAGCTCAAGGATAACACGGTTCTCTCTCAAATAGCTTTGCTTGCAAAGTAAGCTACACGCACGATCCATCTACGGCAGCGGGCTTGTGTTTTTCTCTGCTCTGGGCCCCATTTATCAGCACGTTCCCTCTCTCTCCGTCTCAGGTGCTATTTTGCAGGGTCCAGAGACAGAGATATGCAGCGATGAGCACATCAGACTGAACTACCCTTACACCCACCCGTGGAAACGCCTAATCCAGCCCCTGAAGAAGCGATGCCGGTGCAGGCCCGTCTCTGCTGCCCTGCGAAAGGCACGACAGATCAGCCTGGTCACCGTGCTGTGCTCCACTGATGGCCGTCTGGCCTCGAGTTTGTATTTCTGCAGGACACTAAACTGCACCGTACAGGGACGCTGACTCACCCTGGGCTGCCCCAGGGAGTTCTTAAGCAGCGTTACACCGTGTTGCATGGGACGGCTGCAAGAGGCTGTGGAGGGGAGACTGGTCCCGCCTCTGGCATCAGCCTGTTGGATCCCCAAAGTCATTCTACATTTCCGTGCCTCAATTTCCCCATTCTGAATAAGGGAGGATGTTTCTGATTCCTCTGTAGAAAGAGCCGGGCCTCTAGTTTCCATTACTTCTGAAAGGTGCTTTGTGAAAGCTGAAGGTGCTGGTGATGTGTATAACAATGACATAGTGACTGTGTAACAGCAGGGTGATAGTATGAGGTTATCTTTACACTGGCAGTTTTTTCTGCTGCTTTATTCCGTCTTTTGCACTGCAGTTCAATCACTGCTACTACAGCAGGCATTACACTCTCTTTGAAGTGTGATCTGCTTTTCCTGCAAAAATTCGAGTTTCCTGTAGTGGCATCGCACTAAAAAGATTCCATTTTGGCACAGTCCCACATCAGAGGGGAGACACAAAAAGTGCAAACCTTTCAAAATCTATTTAGCCGCTGTGTTATATCAAATTACAGACCTTACCCTCCTTAAGGAGCGGAGACTGAAGGTGGAAAGAAGTAGAGGAAAACTACAGGGCTAACTCTAAGGGGGGACAGGAGTCCCATTAAACACAATGAATGAGCGAGTGGCAAAGAGTTACCTTCAGAAGTGCAGCAATCATTTAGTTACAGGCAATTAACAACAGTCCTCCAGTAGCACAGGAGCAGTTCTGCTCCAAGCGAAAACACCATTGATTACTGCTGCAGGAGTAGATTGGTTTCTGAATAAATTGCTTCAATTTAAAACAAGATTCGTTACAAACGTTTTGACCAATGGCTACAATTTTTTCCTTATCAGGAGGCTTTGGCCAAGCAACCCAAGGGAAGAAACAACTAATTAAAACAAAGTATGTGCCCCCTCTAAATATCCTGAATGATACGACTGGGAATAAAGGCACTCATTTTATACTGATTCTATCCTAATTATTAGGTATACTTGTGGGATATATCTTTGATCTACACCTGGCTTTGATTTTTGATAAAATTCCTTTTTCTGTGTCACACAAGTAATTCACTTAGCTAGAGCTGTAACAAGAAAGTAAATAAAAGAGTGCCTTCAAAGATTCATATCTTTTGATTTATATGACATGCTTCAGAGACCTTTACGTTTGATGATCTGTGATGATTTAAAATTAATCTTATTCTATTCATTAGCCCATATACAGCTGAGCTGCTAAGAAAAATAATTATGCTTCATTCTTTTTTGTGATTTATAACTCTTCGAGGATATGTGATTTATAGCTGTGTATTCAATTTCTGAGCCTTTTTCAAAATCCAATTATAGTCTATCTAAGGTTTCAATTTTGCACTCACTTACGCAGATTGCTTAGCTTCACGGCCTATAAGTAATCCTTCTGAAGTCAACCGGGCTATTCACAGAGCTTCCAGTTAGCACACACATAAATCTTTGCAACTTTGTTGCCTAAACTCATTTCCGTCCTCTGCCTGTCTTGGACATTTAGATCACAAAGCTTACAAGTTCAGTTATATACAGCTCTCACAGTTTGTCCAGATATACATTCACAGACTTCAATTATAAAGTGAAACATAAAGGTAATGAATGTAATTTGGAAAGGGAGCAGTTAAAGACAGCGCTGACTAAAACTCCCAGCTATTTTTTCTATGATGATGTCTGAGGGAATGGGGGGAAAAAGAAGCAGATACTGAATAGCCAATACAAGGGTAATGTGTCATAGCATGCAGTTTTGGTTATAAATAAATGTTTCCTGAAAAGGAAGGAGGAGACTGGCTAACACAAGAATACTTACTTGTCTGAATCCTGTATCAGACATTATCCTTTAACAGCAGGCACAATTTAGGTTAGGAAGAAAGAAATTCAGTCTGAGAATTTGAAAATGGAAATGTATACATTTTTTCCCCTCTCCTCTGAAAACAGTATTCATTATGGCATGACTGTAAAATAATTTATCTTTCCAAAGTACGGCATATGGAACCACAGCTTTACACAGCATATGCATATCTGTATCCATAGATATGTGTATGTGTGTCTATTATCTAGTTTTTGTGTGTGTGTGTTTTTTTTTTTTTCCCATGGATGGCTTTATGGATACTGTGGTGAAAATTAGTGATGGATATTGTAGGATATGCTTCTGACACCAGTCACTACACGTTTAGGGTGTTCATTAGCTTGATTATGAAATCATCTCTTGGCACAAAGAATATACTCTCTTCCAGCATAGGCCAAGCATGCCTGCAGGTGTCTGCAGATTTCCCTTAAGGTGGCTAAATGTAGTTACAGTTTTTAATACTTTTTCCAAAGCAGAAATTTATTTTTATTCATTAGAACTATTCAGGGCCAGTTACCTCATTTTATTCATCAGATCTATACATAATATATATTGCTTATTTATCTGTGAGAAAGAACCAATCAGATTCAGGAATATGTATGTATGCATGCATGCATATATACGAGTGCAAATACAAGACAAAGACCTTGTTAACAGATACATCAGTACAGCAGGCAGTGTATTGGAGCCTTGATTCTGTTAGATTTCTCAGTGTTATTAGAATAGAGGCAGTAAATAACAATAATAGCATGTATATCCTTAGCGATGACATTTTTATTTCTTCTGAGAAGTGTGGGATACCTATTCCCAGCAGGAGAATAATTACACTGACTACCTCCAACAGTATGTTTGTTCAAGAGAGCAAAAGATGGAAAAAAATGTAGAAGCTGCAACAGTACTGAAGTTTACTACATTTAAAAACAGAACATTGCATTTTAAAGGCAGTTTACACTTCAAATTGAAGGGAAAAAAAGTCATCATGATACAGATTTGCATTAATCTCTGTTTAGCTTCCCCAAATAAAAATTAATTTTATGTGACTTAAAACCTTACTGATTAGGAGAGCTTCTAACTGCTAACTGCACTACAGAAATCAGCCCACACAATTACTTCTTTTAGGTTCTCTGAAAGAAATGAATGTAAGAAGCACCGGGAGGTGCTAAAATGTGGGGGAAAAAGTGGAATACTAAGTTCCAAGGATGTAAGATTATAAAATACACTGTTTACATTTTTTTCTAAGGATAGCATTAAAGACTAACTTAGCTCTGCATAGGTTATAAGAACAATTTGTGACATTTTATTTTAAAATATTTTCTTCTTTGCCAGTCAAGGTTAGAACTGAACTGACATAGACATTATATAAAGAGAAGAACTATCATAAAAGTGGTACAAAAGCTGTTTTAAAAATGGGTCTGTTAAACAATTTGTGTGGCACACTCTCAGGGGAAATCTAGATTTAGGCACAAGCTAAGTGATCTGACTAATCTTTTCACTAGCGATGTCTTACTCCAGTTTTCTGATGAGAAAAGCCTTACTGATGAACAGAACAGCCTTATGAAGAGTTTCTGTGAGGCCCCAGTCTCTATTAATCTACTAATCTGCTGACTTTAAATGAGACTGAGTGTAAAAAGGACAGTCATTTTTTATCAGGCTTGAGGTAAGAAGAGATTTTTACACTTTCGGCTGTATACCATGAACTTCTTGCATGATTAAATCTTGAATTGTCTAGCATACTAAGAACCTCTGGACTGCTTCAACGGCCATAGGGGGGAAAAGGAGAAAAAAAAATCAATTCACATCAAACCAAATCAATTCAAATTCTGATTATAAAACCTGGAGAGGTACTTGGAAAAGCTTTTTCTTAGGTGCAGCATGAATGACAAACATGATGTAAGCTGGAAGATGTATGTGTTTAATGTCTTAACTAAGTGGGTCAGAGTTTTGCAACAGTTTTGCTTCCATTGAGATCTAGAGTTTTATGGAACTATTCAAGTAACTAGGAAGAATTAACAGAATTTTTAGAGTAAGACCCATTGCTCTCATATCTCACATGGTGAGCTCCCATTCAGAAAATTCAGAAGCTTCACAAAGCAGTATGGCAAACGGGACTGTGACACCTTGCCATTTCTTTGCAGAGGTTAGAAGAGAACCGCTATTTCTTTTCTGTTTCAGGTCCTAATTGTCACTCCTCGCTACCACTGTGAGGAGTAACATTCTACTGACTGAAAATGCTTATGAGATCAAAGAAGTTATTCAGCCAGCCCTCAGCTACATAGTTTGGAGTCAACAAGCCAGATAGTCACCCACCGAGATTGTGTATGACAGAGTAGAACAAAACTAAAATATAAAAGAGACGCAGAAAGGAAATTAGACAGCAGGAGAAAAATGGGAAGAAAAAGTGAGAGACTGAAAAAACTGCACAGAGAGTATTACCTGCTCTTAGTTCCGGTGGATGTCCCATGAAAAAAGTAGGTACACTCTTTAGCTTTTAAAATAATATAAATGAGGTAGAAAATCTCATGATAGGATAAAATTAGAGATTATTTTTGCTTTAGCGTTTTCCTTTAGGTTAAAACATACTGACAAGAATTTCCACAAAAATGACCATATAATTAAACTGTAATCTGTAATTCCAACTTAATATATGATTTAATGAGACCACAAGGGATCGATCCAGCATGAAAGTCATACTTTTCAAGAGAATATTGTAGAGAAACCTTCCTTCTCCTTATACATTATCTTTTTGTTAGGTATTCTGTTGATAAACTACGGGCTAATCTTCTTGAATTAAAAGCCCATAGGAAAAAAAATGTAAAAATGTAGTGCATGATCCAGCTATTATACGATCTGCAATATGTTGTCTGCCATTAATAAATTTGTACTTAGCTGCCGTCTGTACCACTCAAAATTAGTTTCTAGACAGTTCCTCTATCTAGTCGAAGATCTGCTTCTAACTGCTGCAGATGATCTCTAACTAACCGCTAACAAATAGCTATCCAACTGCTGCAGATAGCTATCATCACTAAGTAAAAAAAAAAAAAAAAATCAGCCTTAGATTATAACAAGTATTCCCTCCCCCCCCCAAAAAAAAAAAAAGAGAAAGCAACTTGATCACAGCAAAGGTGAGAGAAAGATATAAAGATATTTGATTCACATTTGGAAGAAGGGAAAGAAAGTTAAACCTCCTGGGTTCTGATCCCTCTTGTCCTGGGTTTATTTCTGAGTAAGTTTTGTAGGAATGGAGCAGAGGAAGAAACAGCGTTGGCATTGTCTTTTTTAAAATGCTCTGCTTCCTCTGGCCCCGACACATAGTGTGTGAGGAAAGTTAGATGTCTAAAAATTGTTATCAGGCTGCACAAGAAAAATATATCATAGGTTTTTTTCTCCATTAGCAATCAGAAAGTAAAAGAAGCTGAGGAGAAAAGAGAGGCTAAACTCCCAGTGACACAAATTGCTTGTATCTGGACTAGAGGGAGGTGCCAGAGACCCGAACCTTCCTCCAGTGTCAGAGGCTGAAACTAGGTCAGCTTTTTCTTGCTCTTGGAGTGAAAGGAAGTTGCATCCTGCTCTTACCCTGAACTTTCCCTCAGAAAGTGGGAGGTTCCAGGTGTCATTTTGAGTGCCAAATCAGGGAAAAAGCAGGAGCTACTTCTGCCCAGTTCTAAGCACTGGTTTTACGGAGGGGACCACAATCACATCCTGCTTGTACTTTCTGTGAGGTAAGCGGATCCTTGCTGCTTTGACCTGTCATGAAAAATAAGGGAGAAACACATAGGTCTTTGCTGGCGCATTAGGCTCCAAACATCTTGTCCTTCTCAGGGCCAATGTAACCATGGGCATATCCAAAAGGTCCCAGTGAACATCTAAGTTTACAGACAATATATTGACCAGGGCAAAGCAACAGTCACAAAGGTGCTTGGAGGGCTTACATTTTGTGCCTGAACCTCCACTGTAGCATTTAGCCCTAAATACTTTTGTTTTCCAGGTATACTCTTCGTTCAGTAACAGAGCTTTCTGCTTTCTTGTCCTCTTCGATTTTAGCGATAACGTGCTATGTACAGAGTTTAAGAAGGATTATAAATTCACTTTTAGATATTCAGTAAACATTCTAGATTCAGCATTTCTGTTTGCTTTGCACTGCTGAAAAGAGAACAGTAACTAGAAAACCAACCAAAACTAATATCTCTGCAAATGTCTCCATATTCAGGAAGCAAATGTACCTAATTGTTAGGTTTTGATTGTTCTAAGTGAGCAAATAATCAGAAATTAATAAGCAGCTAACTCATTTCTAGCAGAGACTAAATGTGGATCTAAACAAGAAAACCTACAATGAAATGTTGTCATGGTAATATACATGAGACTAAGCAAGCAGTGCAAAGCTTTTCTTCCTAGGAGACCTGAGAGACTAGCTACAATTTTTATCTGTCATGGTTAATTTATCATTTCACTGAAACAGTTGTCAACATGCAAAGTATGCAGAAGGCTTGTAACAGGTACCTTTTGCTTTTTGAGGGCACAACAGATTTTATTTCCAAATCACAATTTCAGATTCAGCCTTACTTAATGAGGAAAAAAGTATTTGGGGAAACTGTTTCCTATTTTTTACTTTTAACTATTTATAATGACAATAAAATATTGAGATCACTTCCTCTTAGGCATGTCATCATGAGGCCACATACTGTGGCCTATTTGACATACTGATTTCTCTGAGAAAGGAAGCAAGGAAAGTAGATCCTTGCAAGAATTTATGCATGCATATTGTGAGACCAATGCACGCAGCATGGGGAATAAGCAGGAAGAGTTAGAGATCTGTGTGCGGTCGCAGGGCCATGATCTCATTGCAGTGACAGAGACATGGTGGGATAGTTCACATGACTGGGATGCTGTCATGGATGGCTATGTGCTTTTTAGGAAAGACAGGCCAGGAAGGCGAGGTGGTGGAGTTGCTCTTTATGTGAGGGAGCAACTAGAATGTCTGGAGCTCTGCCTCGGGGTGGATGAAGAGCAAGTTGAGAGCCTATGGGTAAGGATTAAAGGGCAGGGTAACATGGGTGACACTGTTGTGGGGGTTTACTACAGGCCACCTGATCAGGAGGAAGTCATCGATGAGGCCTTCTACAGACAGCTGGAAGAAGCCTCACGATCACAGGCCCTGGTTCTCATGGGAGACTTCAACCACCCTGACATCTGTTGGGAAGACAGCACAGCTAGGCACAAACAGTCAAAGAGGTTCCTGCAGAGCATTGATGATAATTTCTTGACCCAGGTGGTGGAGACGCCAACGAGGAGAGGTGCAATGCTAGACCTTGTACTAACGAACAAAGAAGGTCTAGTTGGAGAGGTGAAGGTTGGGGGCAGCCTTGGCTGCAGTGACCATGAGATGGTGGAGTTCAGGATCCTGCGAGGAGGGAGCAGGGCAATGAGTAGGATTGCAACGCTGGACTTCAGGAGAGCTGACTTTGGCCTCTTCAGGGACCTACTTAGGGGAATCTCCTGGGGTAGGGCCCTAGAAGGAAGAGGGGTCCAAGAGAGCTGGTTAATATTCAAGCGTCACTTCCTCCAGGCTCAGGATCAGTGCATCCCTCTGAGGAAGAAGTTCAGCAAAGCAGGCAGGAGACCTGCATGGATGAGCAAGGAACTCCTGGCCAAACTCCAGCAGAAGAAGGAAGTCTACAGAATGTGGAAAAGGGGACAGGCCACTTGGGAGGAATACAGGGACGTTGTCAGAGCGTGCAGGGATGCGACAAGGAAGGCTAAGGCCCAGTTGGAATTAAATCTGGCAAGGGATGTCAAGGACAACAAGAAGGGCTTCTTCAAATACATCAATAGCAAGAGGAAGACTAGGGAAAACGTGGGCCCGCTGCTGAAAGGGGCGGGTGCCCTGGTGACAAAGGATACAGAGAAGGCAGAGTTATTGAATGCCTTCTTTGCTTCAGTCTTCACTGCTAAGGCCAGTCCTGAGGAATTCCAGACCTTGGAGACAAGAGAGGAAGGCTGGAGAAAGGAAGACTCTCCCTTGGTTGAGGAGGATCAGGTTAGAGATCTTTTGTCCAAACTTGACATCCACAAATCCATGGGCCCCGATGGGATGCACCCACGAGTGCTGAGGGAGCTGGCGGATGTTATCGCTAGGCCTCTCTCCATCATCTTTGAAAGGTCCTGGAGATCAGGAGAGGTGCCTGAGGACTGGAAGAAAGCCAATGTCACGCCAGTCTTCAAAAAGGGCAAGAAGGAGGAGCCAGGAAACTACAGGCCTGTCAGCCTCACCTCCATCCCGGGAAAGGTGATGGAACAGCTCATCCTGGAGGTCATCACTAAGCATCTGGAGGACAAGAAGGTGATCAGGAGTAGTCAGCATGGATTCACCAAAGGGAAATCATGCTTGACCAATCTGATAGCCTTCTATGACAGAATGACTGGCTGGGTAGATGAGGGGAGAGCAGTGGATGTTGTCTGCCTGGACTTCAGCAAGGCTTTTGACACTGTCTCCCATCACATCCTCCTAGGTAAGCTCAGGAAGTGTGGGCTAGATGAGTGGACGGTGAGGTGGCTTGAGAACTGCCTGGATGGCCGAACGCAGAGGGTTGTGGTGAATGGCGCAGAGTCAAGTTGGAGGCCTGTGGCTAGTGGTGTCCCCCAGGGCTCAGTCCTGGGCCCAGTCTTGTTCAATATATTCATCAATGACCTGGAGGAAGGGACAGAGTGCACCCTCAGCAAGTTTGCTGATGATACTAAACTGGGGGGAGAGGCTAACACACCAGAAGACTGTGCTGCCATTCAGAGGGACCTGGACAGGCTGGAGAGGTGGGCGGAGAGGAACCTCATGAAGTTCAACAAAGGCAAGTGCAAGGTCCTGCACCTAGGCAGGAATAATCCCATGCACCAGTACAGGCTGGGGACTGACCTGTTGGAAAGTAGCTCTGCCGAGAAGGACCTGGGAGTGCTGGTGGACAACAAGTTAAACATGAGCCAGCAGTGTGCCCTTGTGGCCAAGAAGGCCAATGGGATCCTAGGGTGCATTAGGCAGAGTGTTGCCAGCAGGTCGAGGGAGGTGATCCTGCCCCTCTACTCAGCCCTGGTGAGGCCTCACCTGGAGTACTGTGTCCAGTTCTGGGCTCCCCAGTACAAGAGAGACATGGCACTCCTGGAGAGAGTCCAGCGGAGGGCTACCAAGATGATTAGAGGGCTGGAGCATCTCTCCTATGAAGAAAGACTGCAAGAGCTGGGCCTGTTCAGCCTGGAGAAGAGAAGATTGAGAGGGGATCTCATCAACGTGTACAAGTATCTGAAGGGGGAGTATCAAGAGGATGAGGCCAGCCTCTTCTCCGTGGTGCCCAGCAACAGGACAAGAGGCAATGGGCAGAAACTGAACCACAGGAAGTTCCATCTGAACGTGAGAAAAAACTTCTTCACTGTGAGGGTGACAGAGCATTGGAACAGGTTGCCCAGAGGGGTGGTGGAGTCTCCTTCGCTGGAGATATTCAAAACCCGTCTGGATGTGATCCTGGGCAATATGCTCTAGGTGACCCTGCTTGAGCAGGGAGGTTGGACTAGATGATCTCCAGAGGTCCCTTCCAACCTAAACGATTCTGTGATTCTGTGATTCTGTGATTCTGTGAGACTAAAAAGCTGATGGTCACAAAACAGAAGGGAGTTACGTGTTGTGTCAGTCTCTGTGCTATTGCTGGTGTGGAAGGGAAAATAAGGACTCATCATGAACATATGAATGAATTGAAGTGAATCGATTAATTTTTGGTTTTAAAATAATTTAAGCCTTAACATTCTTTATACTCAGTGCTCCATGTACTAATTTCCTTATTAAAGATAACCTATTGGATTTGAGAGTTGGGTTAAATTCTTGTTCTGGGTTCAAATGTCTCTGAATTAGGGGTACATAGCTACCAGCTGGTAAATTGCTACAGCTCAACTACTTAATGAGTTATTTTCCTATCTCAGTACATTCAAGAATATATGGCAAATGCTGGGCTAAGGAGAACATCTGTATCTCTTAAGAAGAAAAAATAGTTAAGAAGAAATTCTATTAATTGGAAGTCCATGAAAAACATCTAAATGAATGATACAAACTAGCCTGATTTATGGCTCCCTTTTAAACTTAGGTTTTGCACGCTGCAAGGCTAGAACTAGAGAAGGCATTGCTGCTCTGATAAAAATTGAGATGCCACAAGTAGTTAAAACCACAGTATGAATCTGGTTTGCTCATCCTTACGAATAGTCTAAAAAATAAAAAATAAAATAAAAAAAAGGAGAGAGAGAAAGAGAGAGAGACCCATAATAATGACAGCAAAGTATAAGTATGCACCCTGGTCTTGATTATTCATTCCTCTCTGAAGCTAGTGGGCTATTGTATGACCGCGGGGAGCACCAAGCTGGTAAAGGTGGAACACCCTCTAGGAGAGAAAGTGAACAAAGTGGATCTGGGAACCTCGCTTGGCAAGAGCCTCTCTGCCTCTCCATAATTATCTCTGCAGGAGATTACTGTGGCCATTAGGCAGGCTAATATCACAGGATGTGAGTGGAAACAGGAAGGTCCTTAGAAGTTTATGTCACGATACTTCACTTCAAAAATGTTGGCATTAAAGAAACATGTTAGAAAGAAAGTATTCATGGTGAGATTATGCAGGAACTCCCCTGACAGGAGGTTTATGTGGCACTGCTGATAGAAGTAGAATATATTTTTGTTAGCTTTTCTAATAATTGATTTTTTTTTCTTACAGTAAATGACTATGATCTTATTACCTGCAGCTTCCTGCTCTTCCTTCTCCATTGAGCCTTTATTAGTTTTAGCATTCATGAATTATTAAATGCATCTTCTATATAAACATAATGAAAATGTGTTACTGTATTTTTCCTCGTGATAGCCACAGTTAACAACCACCTTTCTGTTTTGTTTTGAAAGCTGTACCTATGCCTGGGGAAAAACAATCATTGCTTATTAACATCTCAGGAAGATAAGAACTGAGGCTTTCTTCAGAAGGGAGCTTTGCAAACTGACCACCCCTATAATACACCATTGCATGCTGAAAAGCTGCATATTTACCCCTTTTATGTAGAAGTATACTAGCATGTCGGCGTCCATTTCCGTTTTCAACATAGCATGAGTAATTCCCCAGATCTCCTTCTTCCACTGAGTCAAGAATTAATGAGATGGAAACCTCCTGTTCCCCAAGATGTTCCTTAAGAACCCTAAGGATAAAAAAAAAAAAAAAGTATAAACTGTTCTGCTTGTATCACAGCAGAGTGTTAGATAATCATGACATAATAATGCTACTTACAATTCACAACACTCTGGCTGCAAATTTGGCTATGGTTTGATGAAATCTTAATTAAATTATATCATGCTCTTTTCTTCCTTACTTTTAATGAGGAGGTTTGGCTTTGTAAAAGTTAATGAGAGCTTCAGTTAATTTGTCTTCTTTAAGCAGGATGATCACACACTCATAATATATTGCACACACTGATAGAGACCCTGATCAGCTGTATGTGAAGTCTCAAAATATTAGAATAGAGAAAAATGGTAGCGGCTCTTTTCAGGTTTAGGGTGATGCTACAAGTCTAGGCCAAACACAGTTATTTGTCCACTTTCAGAAACTCTACAACATGTCACTGAAAAATTATTTCTTGAAATGTATTGTAATATTTCACTGTGAATTATAAATCAGTAGAAAGAATACCTGGTGTCACTCATTCATACAGATGATAAAAGCAAAGACCTCCTGCTTTAGACCCCACCTGTCTTCCCTTCGCTTTCTCTCCCTCTTTGCAAGCCCATCAATGGTTTTAGAAACCGAGCAGAGCAAATGGCAAACTGCTCCAGACTGCTCCCTCACTTCACACCTGATAAAAGAGGTAGAAAACAGTCTTTCTTGTCCTTTCTCCACAAAGTAAGTTGTAAAGACCTTTTTATCTCAGTCTTCAAAACGTTAAGTCCTTGGCTGGAAAGCTTTGGAAGGGCTTTAAATGAAAAACACAGCCTATCTGGAAGTTTTTGTATGGTATATTGGTCTTGAGCTTTGTAGAAAAAATTAAAAGTATAATGCTGTGACATATTTGTGCCTCCATTTTGCCATGATCTGGGGCCATGGGCCATGGCAAAGATGGCCGTGAAAGTCGATGCAGCCTTCTTGATTTTGGTAAAGGAATTTTCTCTATTACCTTGCTTAGTGAAAGAAGTTCAAGCTTAAGTTGAAAAGGAGAGTGACTTGTCTTTTGACGAGATAGTAAACTCCTGTATAAAAGGTGAAGTGTGAACAACTCATTTTACTCTACTATAGACAGTGACTGCAGAAAATACACCTGTAATTAATTGTCTCTGTAATGCATATTTAGATTTGTCCATGATATACAGAGATAGTCATATACACATATACAGAATATGGGTTTATAAATGAAAAAAGGATCTCTTCAGATCCAAGTAGGTACTTCATACTGGGTAAGGTTTTAAAGGCTAGGTCAAGCATGCTATTCTAAATCCATAAACACTTTTTTCCCCTCCTCAATGTCCAAATGAGTTTTAGAGGCAAGAAAAGTACATGATGTGGCTTGCCAAATCCTCTAAAGCAAATATTTCAGTAGATATAAACAGCCCACACAAAAGGAAACCTGGACCTCACAGGCCAAATAACATGCCTTCAGACTCAGTTCTTCCTTGAACAAGAGAAATTAAAGTACTTAGAAAGAGAGGTAAGATGTCAACATTAATTTAAAATTCCATATTTTAAAAGAGTTCTTCTCAGCTGTTTTTCTTGACGTATTTATTTTTCTTTATTTCTTCTTAGTAACTGCATTAGTGACTATTATTGTTGTTTGCTACAGTTTGAAAAAGTCACTATGCAAATTCCAGCTGGTTACACTATGGTGCTAGTAGAGCAACCATTCTGCTTTTACATTTCTCTAATATCAGAACTTGCTGACGCATACATTTTTCTGTTCTCTACAGAAAAGGTAGAGTTATAAAGGCAAAGAGAGGATATGGCAAAAAAGAAAAGCAGAGATATAGTGCTCTTGAACTAGTTTATGATAACAAATACTATATTAACTATCAAAAACAGACACTGACTGAGAGAACAAAAGGCCTTTTTTTTTTTTTTTACCTGATGTCGCTTTCCCAGACTCGACTATCATCCAAATCTTCAATAAACTTCTCTCCTTTCATCCAATAAATTAAAGGACTGACATCTCCACTATATCCAAAGAAAGCTCGGCAGGTTAGATTAGCAGAACCGCCTATTCGATAGAATGTAAGAAAGAAAATATGTTATTTCAAAATTTGTAAAAAAAAAAAAAATCATTTTTGAATCAGCTGCTTTTCTTGATTTGCAAAAACGATATCTGTAGAGATACTCAGTTTCCAGCTGTTGTTGGAAGAGTCCAAAAATATCTACTTGTTTTCCAACTGGTGTTCGATATATTTTCTGAAAACAAATACAACAAAAATGAAATGAAACGTTGCATAAGAACAGGATTTAAAATTCTGTTCTTTCACTAAGATTTCTAAGTATGTTAAGGAAATAAGAGACCACAGTTTTTCAAAAAGAGCTAATTTACTTAACCAAAAACTTCTATGTTTTCTCTGAAAATAAGTAAAGGTTAGGTAGACATGCAGTCACATCTGTATTAGTTCAGCTTTACAATGGCTTCTGCAGAGACCAGTAGATTCCTGTAGGGTGCTTTCTACCGTTTCCAAAAGTATGTGTGTTCACTGCTAAGTTGTCTTTGTAAGATTCGGCTTGTTTTCATTGTGCATTGTGTTAGTGCCATTTGGGTTTGGGGTTCCAGCCCGAACACATACCATGGTGTGAAGCAACATTTTGAACTCTATATTTTGTGGGCCTTGGTAAGGCTAGCTAAAAATTACCACAGCTACATAGCTAAAGATCTCCCATTCACTGCTGTAAAGATGTTTGTCTTAATACGCACTAACCCTTCTAAACTGCCATGTGCATTTTCTATAGTGGGAAATCACACAGTAAATTAAGGAAGCGTGGTTTTAGTGGTTCTTTCCCCACGAGGAGAGTATTTTCAGAGCTGATATTGCTGCTGAGACCAAATGCATTTTTTATTTACACTTTTCATTTTTGATCTTAGGATTTGAAAGCTGACTGACCACTGCTCCTGTAAAAAAGACACATTGTTAACATTGCTTCAGGTCCAGATTCTGTCATTCTTTTTTGTACAGAGATGCTATGAGAAGTCCCTCTGGGATCAATGAATTTCCTTGAATATAGTGCTTTAGGTCAGGATCTGGTCTGTAGTGATCAAAAAGCATTAATATTTGAACATCTTTTTTATGTTTTAGTATAGAAACCAATGCAGGGTTCTATACAAAGGAAAGATGAGTAATTATTAAAAAAAAAAAGTCTTATTTATCTGCAATGATTTGCCATTTTCTGTAATAAACAGTTGGCTCCTATACCCCACTCAAACACTCACATCCCAGCCCTAAGAGGTGCAGAACAAGTATGTCTGCAATCAAAACATGCAATGCCAAGGCAAGCACAAGCTACCTTGTTTTCTCTAGCTGTTTGGCAACTGACTTGCTGTGAGGCATTTCATGAAAACTCACCTTCAGTCAGTGCCACATCCCCACTTGCCAGGAGCACCTGCTAAGACAGGAGTATCTCAGTACTCAAAACTAGGAGGCAGAGGAAGCTCCCACTCATCATCAAAAGGTACGAAATTGAACCTTTGACTCATGAGACGTTTCAATAATCTTACTGTCATTCAGAGCCACGTTACCAAAGGTAAACTGAAGCTCTCTAGTAGGAGGGCAAAAATTTGCTTTCTAACGCCAGCCACAGCTCCTGTTTTGGCACCTCAGGGAGCAGCGGTCAGCTAAACCTTCCTCATAACCCGCCTCCTCACTCTATGCACTGAGCACTCAGGAAATGCCTTTCTGAAGCACCAGAGGGGAAGATTTTGGCAATCTGGAAGTCATTTGCAGGGAATGAGATGGGCATTAGGAGACCATTTAACGTGGGCTAAATGCATGAAAGTCTGTAATGGACAGCGATAAACTTTTAGGTTGTTTCCAGGATGCTTTAACTGATGAAAACCCCGTTCCATACAGCAATCGCATAGTACGATATACACAAACATTTTTTTTTTGTTTCTGCCTCGTAATTATGATAAATGAACATATGAAAGTGCAAATACCAAACTTAAAGGGAATACAGATGTATCAGCTACAGTTATCTAATCTAGCACCCGCTCAGGGCTGTGAAATACCTAGTAATTGTGGATATTGGCTACCCTCAAAACGGGAGAAGGTACCTACATATCTAAGCAAAAGCAGGCTCCTTTGGTGAAAGGATAACCCCTGTGGCATTACCTACTGGTCTGAGAGGGAAGAGCACTGCCTCATGCATCACTGCCACTTCTTGGGCTTTTCCTAGAGCTTTTCACCAAGTGAAGGCCTAGCTGAAACTTTTTAGCTTTTAAAAGCTGGTAAGATCACAGTGGGAGGGACTGTGACTTCTGGCCAACTTACCATGAATCACAGAGATTAGGCACCACAGGGGCTGAACCATCAAAGCTCTCTGAGCTCCTGCAGCTAACAGGCACCTACTGAGAGCTGATTTCTGTACTGAACGGGCCTCCAAGCCTTTTACAGGTGGATAATTAACATGTATAGGTTTGTTTCTTTAAAAATAAACATATTTTGTTAAGGAGGAAAAGTGTCAGAAAAAAGAAATTGTAAGACTAAGGCCTTTTCCTCATTAAATCGTTGAGGAACTCTCCCCGCTAAATAAAATATTTAGGCATATTTTTAAATGCCGAATTCAAAATTTCCATTCAACATGAAATATTTACACCTGGAAAATAAATTGGGAAGGATGTACTGTCTCTTAGCAATAGCGTGCCATTACAGTTGCTGGGCAAAGGCTATTAGCGCGTGAGGTGTTGAGCTATAAATTACCTATATGTTCTACCCTGACCACAATAAGTCAGTGGGAAGTTCATTAGCAGGTCATCAAGAAAGATTCAATGACCAGCTAATGACCAGCTGTGACCATTAATGACCTGGTCTAGCACATCCATGCTACCAGCTCTTGGACAGGGCAGCAGGGCTTGCTTACAGAGCTGCCCTGGGTTGCAGGTGAGTCCCTCCTCTCTGTCTGGACCAGAGCGGCTCACAGCTGCAGATCCAAGTAATAGGCACAGGCTGACTCAAGGGCAATATTATGCGTGGGTAGAATATATTGGGAACACATCTTGACCTCTCTTCCAGGGATGCCCTTGTGCAGTATGTGAGTGCCGTAGGGCTGGCTGCATTTTTCTGTAGAAGTACAACTTCGCAGTGAGCGGTCAGAAAATGACTGTTTTGGCATGCAGGGCAGCTGTAATAAGCTCATGGTCTGCATAGGTAGTCTGTTTTTAAGAAGTCTGTAGATTATTGCGCAAAATGTAAATAAATAAATAAATGTTAAGTAAACAAATAGAAAAGCTACATTGCTTTGTATTTTAGCGAATGTACCAAACAGCCCACCAGCAGATAAATAGAAATCATTCACAGTTAAGCTTAAATAACCACTTCTCTCTGTTTTCTACGGTGGGAAAAACTGTGGACATGAATTGCAAACCATACAAGTTTGATGAATGGATGTGTTCAGCTTTCTAAACCAACAATTTAAATTTTCCTGTAAATGTTGGATTATATTGGTTTTATAGTCTATTTTTGAAAGAATTTAAATATGTGTTTAAATTAACTAACTAAGGAATCCACGCTTCTCTCTCTCTCTTTGTCTCCCTACTTTGCAATAAGATGCTATAAACTCTTGAGCATATTCTGTCTCAGTTTGGGTCCTTGGTAAGCTGCCTTTTTATGGCCCTTAAATATGTTCAGAAGAATAAGATTATAATTGTTAAGGAAAACAAAGGCACTTAAAACCTAAAATAAAACAAAAACCAAAACCTCAAGAAAGGATAAAGAGAAAAATGAGCTTCTAATTCTCAATTTTTAGCTTGAAATAATACAATAAAGGCCTGTAGAAAAATATCTGGAAAAGTAGACTGCAATGGCATTTGTCTCCTCCATCTGTACTTCTGAACACGAGTTTGCTTTATTGAGCTGATTTAAAAAAAAAAAAACAAACAAACTACAATAAACAACACTAAATGTTACTGCTGCTTCCTGTAATAAAGATGCACTGTCAACTCCAGCCAGCTAGGTTCAAATTAAATTAATCAAAACCTCTTTGACATCTAAACTGAGAAAAATTTTGTTTCAGAGTGTGTTTTCTAGTAGCCTGGAATACAATTTTTGTGTCCAGTTTTTCTAATTGGCAGTATTTGGAGCATTTTGCAAACTACTATTATGCGAGCCTCTGTCCAGGAGAGGGCACTGTCTGTCTTCCGAACTCTATCTATATATATTTTATTTTATTTTTTTAAATCAAAAGAAATTCCTAGTGTACCAGCTGTAATTAAAAATATCAGCATGCTAAGAACCTGCTAGTTGTAATTAGCAAATAGTGAACGTTTTGTAGCTAGTGAAATGATGTCTTGTACGGGCAGTTTAAATTACACTTGCACCATTAGTCATACATGTTAGCATACACTGTGGTGGCAACCGTTCTACCCTTTGATTTGATAGACTCTTCACTGAAGGACAACCATTTCTGTGGGAAGCACTGATAATTAGCAGATCTCTTCTACAACCTCTTTTGAAAGAATCCTCACAGGTGTATTACAGAAGTGAAGTGTTTGAGAGCCATGCCCAGCATCTGATAACACTGAGGGCCAGGAGAGCAGAAATGTTAAGTGTACTGAAATATGGGACTTCTTTTACTGTACAATGTAAACCAGTTATAATACTTATGCACAGATAATACCTATACACTTATAAGCATGACAGTATTTGTAATGTTAACACTTGAAAATGGAATTATAAAAGGTCAAGGCAAATACAATCTCATACACACATTAAATAACATTCTTTTCATTCCTACTAAAGAAAGAATACTGACAAAAAATGATCAGCCTTCCAAGTGGAAAAAAGCAAAGACTGTTACCTTCCCAGGTGTGAAGGATAGGTGGCAATTCCTAAAAAAATTAATGACATAGCTGGGACTCACTTGTTTTGCCAACGTCTTCTAAAAGACCAGCAAGCAGGTAGAAGCTGCTCTTGTTCTCAGATAAATTTTTTTCATTGTGAGATAGGCAGCTTGAAAGCCTTGTTGTAAATATAATTTAAAAAAAGTGAAAAAGCTAACAAAAATTTTCAGCTGTGAGGAAAGTCAACTGCGTGTCTTCCCTCAGAGCAGAATGCCTTGCAGAGATTTGTCGTGATTCCCTCCTTGCCTGCACAAAGCATCGCCCGCTGCTACGCTGCCCACCGCTGCCCACCAGTTCACATTCATATTTTCATACCTTGATACCTTGTACTCTCTTACCAATTTCTAACTGTCTCACTGTATGTTTCATATAGCAGGTAAGGCCAAGTTAAAACAATGACTATTGTCTAAAATAAAACAGTAAGTTAGGCACTGCTAATTTCCAGCCTTGTCACTGAGTGACATGGTGTGAAGTCTTTGACAGATCATCATGTCTTACAGCCATATAGTTACAAAGATAAACTGCAAATTCCCTGTGCTCAGAGATCTGTGGATGCAGGCTTGAAAGGGCTCGGTATTAAGCAAATGGTGCTATGCAAGCATCATATAGAGCAGCTGAATGTGATTACATAGCTATATCTCTTAATTAATAAACCTGCCCATATTTTGGTATGCTGCAAAGTGGAATGTTCATTGCAAAGGACTCTGAATTCCATATTAAATAAGTTCTTCAGGCCATAAATGTGTAAATTCAGAGTACACACAAACATTTATCCACAAGAAACATCAGCTGAAGGTTTGCATAAAGACCAGAGACACTCTGTGGCTTTTGAACTTTCCCTGAATTTGTAGATATCTCTATTTACTGAGGGAATTAGAAATTACTTCTTTGAATTTCTGATTTGTTTTTTCTTATTGGAAAAAGCCTACTTATTGTTCATTATGTGTTTTTTATTTAGTTAAAAATGTCTTTTATTTAGTTTAAAACCCAGCAGAGTGCTAAACTCATTTACCCACACAGTCCTAAACTGCCACATGAAAAACTCTTTATCACTGCACGAGGCTTCCAGCTGCTGAATCAAACCCCAAAGTTCAGTTCAGTTCAACAGTAAGACACTTAATGCAGGTATTCGTAACTATCTGCTTACGTGTTGCCTGCTCTCAGCCCTGAGATAAGTGGTAGTCCTCCTTGTATTGCAGTATGTGATATGACTGACTACGCTTACCTGTTGGTTGCTCTTTCCTCCTCTCCCCGTAAGGTGTTAAGGTCTTTTTGTGCATTCAGATTTTTTTTCACTGCTTTCCCTCCCCTTCTCCCCCCGAAAAGCTTACAACAAAGAAATGCCATTTCCATGAAGATGGCAGGAGGACTATGAACACCTTCCTTTCACGCAGTTGTGGATCCACTTTTGTCTCCTCTGTCCCCCTTGAGAAAGTTTTATTTTCTACAGTGATTACTTCTACCTCTCTGATAGGCAATTCCTAGAAGTGAATGCAACTTTATCCTGGAGCTTCAGATATTTAAGAATCAAGGTACAAGCTCTGGAAGATAAGGATTAAAAGCTTGATCTTCCTTTGCCTGCTTATTTACAGATTCAATCCACTAGAACTTCAGTCTCAAATTTTTTCCTGTATTTCATCTTCTGAAATAATTGATAAGCAATAAATACCTAACTTTTAAAATATTGCTATCTGTAAAGTGAAATAAACAGCCCATTGTGATTCTTCTGCCATATAGAAAATCTGTTCACTACTCTGGAGTTAAAAGCACTAAAGGTCTCCAGATGGCTATTTGGCCAATTGTTTCATATTTGGAATATTTTTTCCTAATGTATAAAGATGTATATTTTACAACAAAGAAATTCAAAGTACTATTGAGCCTTGGATATTCTACCTAAGTATATGGTACATGTAGAGCAAAGTGAAGATAGCTTACATAATGTTTTATTAAATAAGAGTAGAGAAAAAAGCCTACATTTATTACAAAGGTGTGGTAAAAATTTAGATCTTTGTCATCAGATAGAATATAGGCATTAATAGAAATAGAGTGGCTGTTTGCAGATTGAATCCCCACACACTGCTTGCATTAGAGTCAATGCAACAGTCAATGGTAGGAATATGGACAGAATATGAACTTGCTCTTTAACATAGTACTAGGTGAAATTCCCAGTATACAAAATATGACATAATCTCGGGTCATAAACCTTATTTATCTTTTTCAAATACATTGTAGAACGTGAAGTGCAATGTGCTCAAAGGGGGTAGTACTGGTAACATGCATGTATGGCTTAATCTGTTTGCATTTATTATGCTATATGGCATCATCTAATTATTCTTAATCTTTCTCCTTATTAGGCAACTCTCAACAATATTTTGTTGGTATTGACAGCAAGCCAATTTATTCACAGCAGAGCTCTATTGTTCACCGCACTCAGTGGATCTCATTAAAAAGATAGCATTTGCCACAGCATCTCACTGTATGAGTGATCCTGTGTATGTTATCCAGGAAAACTATAGTGCATTAATGCTATTGCGAGCTACAGGCTGATGAGTAATGACTTTTGGTTGTGCTTATGCTGCTTTGAGACAGGTTAGTTTATGATAAGATATTGATATAGTGCATTTAGTAGTGTAATGAAAACTCTCATTAAACTATTACAAAGGCCAACAGCATCCTGGGCTGCAACAGGGAGAGTATCAAGGGAGGGGATCCTTCCCCTCCACTCAGCACTGGTGAAACATTCCTGGAGTGCTGGGTCTGGGCACCTGGAGGTCTGGGCTTCCCAGTTCAAGAGAGGTATGGCACTGGTGAAGGGTATGGCAAGTCCAGTGAAGGGCCATGAAGGTGATGAAGGCGCTGGAGTAGCTGTTATACGAGGAGAGACTGGGAGAGCTGGGACTGCTCAGCCTGGAGAGGAGAAGGCTCAGGGGTATCTTATCAATGTATCTTATCAAATATTTGATGGGAGGAGTAAAAGAGATGGAGATAGATTCTTCTCAGTGGTGCTCAGCGACAGGATGAGAGACAACAGGCACAAAAGCTAGGGGAATTTTCAACTATGAAGATATTAACGACCCAACAGGACACAGCCCTGAGCGACCTGCTCTGTGTAACCCCGCTTGAGCAGAAGGGCTGGGCCAGATGATCTCCAGAGCTATCATTCCATGTTTGTGTACCTATCAGCTGGAGCTTCCTCTTTCCGGTACATCCTCCTCTTCCACTGAGATGTAAAACATGGAACATGTTTCACTAGGTTAATCATTAAAATATTTGTATAATTTTTCTAGATAACATCCGAGCTGACTTAGCTCAGTGGGGGTTGTTTTAGGTAAACTATATTGAAGATTTCTTAACTTCCATGTTGAATTTAAAAGTATTTACCCCATGGCCCTAATTTAAAACATTACTTAATACAATGCTCTTTCTAGCACATACCCTATATATTTCAGTTTGTCTGCTCTGCCCATTGTGCTCAGGTAGTATTTACCAAATGGAATAGAACAACAACTTTATCTTAAAAAAAAGGCTCATTTTATTCTTTGCTTTAAAACTGTATTTTCAACGGAATACATCCTAAAAGTAGCTTGCCATAAGGAAATTATGCGGAGGCAGGGAAATCTGTTATACTTAATAAGGGGCTATACGGAAACTTATATGGCGAGATCTGAGATTAACCTAAGATTATTTAAATCTTCTGGTGGACTGCTTCATAGCTTGTGAAGGAAAAGAAACCCAAATCCTTTTTGCCCTGAATAGCAGGGCTGTCAGAGATAAAGTCAATGAAAATGGCAACTGCCACAGCAGACTGCAGAAGAAAGTGAGCTATGAGATTTTTGGCTCCAAATGCCTCAAACATCTTTCAGATATGTTTATTGTCCTGCTAACCTTCATTTCACTAGAGGTAACAAAACCCCTGAACCAATAATCTTGATTCTCCAAGCAGCAGGTCTCTCCTCTTCATAGATGGAAATGTCAGGCTAATGAATTAGTTTTTTCAGCCAATACTTTTTATTTCTTCCTCCTCAGAAGTAAAGGCTAGAATGGGAGACAACTATCACAGGTATGAAGCAAAAGCTGCTAAGGAAAAGGAAAGTCGTTTTACAAGCTTCACTTAACTTTTGCTCCAGAAGCTCGTATTTTCTCATGTTTTTGGTAGACGAATGTATTTCTCAAATACTTTTTTCATCATGTACCCTCTCTGTCAGACCAAAAGATAATTTCTGTTTTAAAAGGTTACCTATTTTTAGTTGTAAGTCATGAGAAAATACCCTGGGTAACCAAATACCTCCAGTAAAAAACAGTTATGGCTCTAAATGTCAAATCACACATGTGTTTTAAGCCCATGAAGACTTATGACTTGGGAGCTTTAAATCTATCTGCATCGTGCAAGCTTAGCATTCTTCTCTTTTTCTGTTTCTCGATTCTTTTTAGATCATACTGCCCTTGATCACATTGCTATGACTTTTGCATTTTAATGATTCTAAACGGTAAGAAAACAAGTTTAACTTCACATAAAGGAGTCCTATAAGCATCCCAACACAGAAGATGTATGCCGGTCTCTGCACCTCCAAAGTCCGGTGGGTAGGGCAAGCACCAAGTAACGTCATTGCTCTTAGCAACCTCTGATGGCCAGCACGCCCTCTTGGGGCTCAACCTCTGATGGCCAGCACGCCCTCTTGGGGCTTTAGCTTTGAAAAGTCCTGGTCTGGGTCAATTTGGGGGAAACTCCTGAAAAAGTGTGCGGGGGGACAGTTCCTCTTTATCTTTGTACGTTTTAGGGAGGTTCCATTAGGCATTGTGTGTCTTTCTGGTAAAGAATATTTGTTGATAAGAAATATATTAAAAGCTATAACTTCTCAGTCTTGCACAAAGCTAGTATAATTTCGCTACCAGCTAAGGAAGATAGTTTCAAGCCATTCCAGCTTTCACAGCATTTGCCTCATTGCCATACACAACCCAGCAGCAAAGCAGTAGCAGACTGAAGGTGGGACTTAGAGGGCTCCTCTGAGCTGGAACGTAGGCATTGCTAAATCAGTTGTGCTAAGGAGCTACTTGAATGCAATGGATAAAATTCAGTAGAAATAACTTTTAACCTGAAGAGTATTGGCCCAGCATATAAAAACATTCAAATCTCTTACCACAGAGGTTTTGTTATAAATGCTATTTTCTTGTTCTTGCCTGAACAGCACGTAGCGGCCTTGCCTTGGTCTCTCATGGATACTAGTCCACATCAACAAACACTGAACATAAATCCTGGCAACTGGCTGCAGTGCCAGCACATTCGCACAATCTCCTTTTCAGATGCACCTTGCAACACTTTGTGTACAAGGGTAAATGCAAACTGTGTCCTGGATTCTGGACAATAAATAGCACACTTTTTTTTTTCCAAAACCTGTTAATTCCAAGGAGTTGTAGCAAACAATTTACCGTGTCAGAACACACTTAAACAAGAATATTAATATCTTAAGGAAGAGATTTCACATTTCAGCTTAAATACAAACGATCAGATTTTTCAGTTTCTTGCAGCTATCTCAGACTCTGGCTATTCAACTAGCTGATTTCTTCAGACACAGCACTTAATGAACAACATTAGAAATGGATTTTACTGTACTGTCTTATAATACCTGCTGCAAAGAGCTTTGCAAAGAGCAATCTGTAGTGTTTGTGTCATGTTGGAGTAAATATCCATTGTATAGCAAACACTCAGCTTTTGAGTCATACATATAATCTATAATATGATGTGGTTTTGTTTTCCATCGGTCAGTCTGCCTCTTCTTTTCCGCTCTGCTCTTTCTTCATGAGAAGCCTACAGTGGATTGGGATATTACAGGGCATTAATCAGGCAAGGAAGATATTCTGAAAAATACTGTAGAAATGGGCGGCATATGGATTTTTTTTTATTGCAGGGCTCTTGGAAACTAGCAGGCACAGTGTTAAGTACAACTGCTGGGGTGGTATTAAAGGAAGTATCCAGACTGTAAATAACAAATGACAAACAACTAACACTGTACTTCCTCTGGTGATTTGAACTCTTCAGCCCATACTGGAAACATCAGCAATGACAAGATTTTCATGAACTAACCAGTTCTGTCAGATCACACCATATGATGGAAAATGTCATTTGGCAAAGAACCAGGGTAGTCTGGCAAGAATACAAATGGGGAAAACTACAATTCCCATGAAGAAATGTGGCACAACAGGCTAAATACAGCTGAAATAAAACACGTCTGTTCAGTGAGCCACAATATTTCAATTCAGTTCAAAATGATGTGAAACCACATTTTTGTTTAAATTTTCCCCTGGAAACCCATTAAGTAGCATGCCATACACTGGAAATGTGAGTCCTGATGAACTGAACCCATTGATAACTCAAAGCAGGTAAGTAAAATCAACACTAATTTTCCCTTTTACTGCAACCATGCCTCTGAGGGTGAGGAAGTATTTCATGCTTACTCTTACTGTGTTTGCCCACTTAAGGAAAAGGATGAAAAAGACAAAAGAGATTTATGTATGGTTTAGATGAGCTTCTTGAAATTGTGGTGTCCCCACCTCATGTCATTGAGATATTTGCTCTGTCTGTTGCACCACTAATTCTTAGTACAGCCTCAGATATAATTGATGTTTGCCATGTAATTAAATGGATTGAGTGACAAATATTTGTTTTCTAAAAAAAGAAAGCATACAAATCTATGTGCTAATATTTTTGTAGGTTTTAAAAGACGTAATACATCAAATAATTGTACAGCATAAAAATCTGAATGCATAATGCTTCTAAGAGCACTGGGTCTTCTGGTTTTTCACCACTGTGATTATACTATCTTGTATAATGCCATCTGCTTTCCAAAGAAACCACTGAAACAAAACTCACGAAAATAAAACCCCTCATTCACAAAAATGCAAATGGAGAAACTTAATCTCTTGTCCTCAACAAATGTACCTGTATTATACTCTTAACTGGGAGCAAGCCCAAACTGGAATCTCCTTCTAATGATCCTCTTCTTTTCCAGGTGAAAGGTAGACAGTCTTTTTCAGTGTAAGCTGAATATCTATGTGTAATTGCATATTGATAGACAACACTCGGTGCTTGGCAAGTGCCCAAATGCCACAAACAGAACAAGAAGAATCTAGCTAACAGTGTATAGGTATTACTTAACTTTAAAGGAAAAAGTACAGAAATGGGGATAAGCTTGAATTCTTCTTGCTATATTCTACTTTCTGAGCTTTAGGTATATGAATGGAGGAGAGAACCTGTGCTACAAGTAGAAAGCCCGCAGGAAAAAAGTGGGGTTGGCTGAAGGCAGGATTTTGGCTTTATATTCCTAACTAAATATTCCTAACTATTTCTAACTAAATAACACCTGCTTGAGGGCTGGCTCCAAGCTGGCTGTGACTCCTCAGCAGGAAAATGGCATGGCAGGGCTGAAGGTACAGCAATAAGAAGCAGAGCCTGACATGGCCCTCTGTGCTTGAAGTCGGTGCACTACTTGACGTCATAAAACACAGCTTTTCCAAAACAATTTTCAAGAACAGTTAATCACCAAACTATCACAGTTTCTTGCATGTTTTTGTCAAGAAAACATACCCCTGAGTCCTGGAAAATCTGGACAATGGCAAGGCTTAAATGATATATGGTTTATCTTCCTGCGGCAGCCATGTTCATTTCTCTATTCCACCTTCATCCTCCTTTGCTTCGTTTCCATAGCTGCACCACCTATGGTCCTGCCAGCAAAACTCCTGAGGGGTTTACGGCTGCTATATTTGAAGCCAAAAACCTGAGGTCAGGTAGAAGGATATCAGTCCTTGTTACTGGCATAATTCTGAATTTCCTGATCAGTTGAAATAGCCTTCCCTCCTCCCACTGCATTTCCATTAATACAGTAAATTTTTGTTTTAATTTTCTCAGTGCTGAGAGAGGCATGGGAGTTGTGACATTTCTTAAAAGTAGATAACAGTAAAGGAAAAGTCTATCCTACTCCATGCAAGCCCCAGCAACACAGAACATCATTGTCTAGAACACTGCTTTGGGGTTTTGACTGTTTTTTGCAGGCCTCAAAGTGATGACTAAAACCGCTAATGTGAGTGACATAGATATATAAAATACATCAGCTACTGGTTACTGGACTAGAGACCGGTATTTAAACAGATAGCACAGGGAGGCAGGTAGCAGGCTGGCGTCTCCGACTGTGAAACCGAGGCCCAGAGCAAGTGCTCTGCAGAAATCTGGGCTGCCCCTTGAGCAGCAGCCCCAGCTCACCCCACCCTCAGCCTCTCCGCAGGCGAGACTGCCGGTCACACCCCGCTGCGCAACGGCTTTCCAATGTGGACAACTGCCCACAAGGGACCAGGGTAGGACTGCCAAGTTCATTTTCATTTGTGACCTGGAGCTAGGAGTTTAATCCAGGTCTGTGGAGTAAGAAGGGACTGTGTTAACTCTTGCGCTACTTAACCCTTCATCAGGTCTAAAGTATAACCTTGCAGCTACAGGCTTTGCCTTTTATTGGTGCAATAATTTGTAAGTGCTGTTACAAACTGCTGGGTAATAAAGCAGTGATGGAATTTTATAAAGTGCTTAGTACAGTGTTTACTTTTCAGTCCTTTGGCATCTAAATGGCATTCCTTTAAAAATGTGCTATAATTACAGACATTTGAAAATGAGTATTATTTATACAACAGGCCAAAATGAATGGCCTTAGGCACTAACTATTGCATAATTACATATTCAGCCAGCTTCCTCAACGTATAATGTACACTCTCAGTGGAGTTGAAATCCACACTTTTGTCTTTAATGAAGTCCTATGGAGTATCTAAAGCGAGATCAGTGGGGAAAAAAAAATCACTTAACCCTCCTTCTTCCACAAACAACTAATTTTCAAAAGTTAATTTCTGATCCTTAATCTTCAAGTACTAAAAGGAAGAAAGAGTAGAGCAGCCATCCATACTGAGTGAAAGCAAAGATCCAGCTATCTCAATATCCCATATCCAACAGTGTTCAATAGCATATATTTAGGGAAAAAAATGTAAGAAACTGGCCGTGTGTGAGATGATCCTTTCTCTAGTGGAAGCTCTCACTAAGCCTATTAGATTTCTCATAGCCAAAGCACATGCTACCACGTCTCAGCTCCTTCCCTACATGCTTTTCTGAATCCCAGCTCTTCCTTGCTAGTTCCTCTCACTTGCACTTTTTCTTTTTTTTGAGTCAGTCCATTCTGTAGATTCACCCTCCCTGGGTGGAGTGAGGGAAGATCCCAAAGGAGATGCTGTGCAGAGGTTGTGGTGAGGCAGTGAGCAATTGTGCTACTGTGTTTGGAGGTGTACAGAGAGTATAATGGGGTTCTTGCACAAATTCTTATGCTTTCCTCAGCCAGCTGAGTGCACATGATGAATTTCACTTAAACAAAAAGGCTTGAGGAGTTATATTTTTCCAGATGTCTTGGGTCAGAAGACATTCGGGGTATGGATCCAGGCTTCTGTGTGGACTCCACTCTTTTATGAAGTCTAAATGGCATCCAGACTTTGGCTGAACACTGACCATGATCTTGCCCTCAGGACAGAAAGGGAAACTGAGAAAACTTGAGTATTACTACAGGAAGGCATAGAAAAAAAAAAAAACACCAAAAAAACCCAAAGTTGATTCAAATCTAAGAAGCCCACAAAACAAAGATGAAAACCACATGTAGTTAAAAAATCTCTTTACTCCTGTAATCAAAAAACGTATTTTTGTGTTTTTTTGTAAGGAAAATGCATTGCTTTTTGGACTTGAACTAACCAGGAGCCAGCTTTTAGATAGCTGAGTAACAGCCACTGAAAACAGCACTTTTACCATGAAAATGCTTACAGACGCTCGACTTCAGCCATGCTAATAATAAAAAGCAAGTTATTATGTCTATCCTCAGTAGCCAATTACTCTATCTGTTCTAACAGGATGTACATATAAAATAGTGCCAATAATCAGCTTTGTTAGCACTAGAAAACAAGAAATAAAATCCTTATTATAGAAGTTCAACAATGTGGTTTTTAACAAAAGCAACCGTATTGAATTGAGAAGTTAAAAAATGGAAATTTATAGTTATGATAAAGGGTAGCTAGGTAAGCTTATCTAATTGAACACCTTGTCCAGTTTGCTATCTTTTATTTTCTCCCGATTTCAGGATAATCAGAGACAGTTATGAATAATATTTGACAAGTGTTTTTCTAGTGCATTAGACTTTGAATAACAAGTATATTAGACTTCATTTTACATAAATTCATCTCCTAAAACACTTTATACTGTGAGGTGATGAAGCTCAAGTGTTAAATAATGAGAGAAATTAAGGGGCATGAAAAACAGGGGAAGAAATTAAAAGGCAGAGGCAGAGTGGTAAAGTTACTCTACTCTGGCTGCGATTTGAAGACGAAGTGAGGATTTTTTCAAGACTGTGATGGCTGGCAGTGTTTTCCTGGAGTCTGAGGCAGGCTATAGGATGACATGGGATGGCTAGTGCTGTAACTTTATAGTGTTGCTATTTTCTCTGCGTCAGTTTCTAAAACTAATGCTTGCCCTAATGAATGTGAGAGAAGAGCTAAGTAAATGGGAATTGCAGTCATGTTTAAATGTTTCACTGAATTGTAACCCCTAATACTACAATAAGGAGTTCTTGCAAAAGCTATTTCCATTCTTAATGCTTAGGTAAGTATGATGCAGAGGGAGCAGGTGGAAAGGAGAACAGTGATGTGGTTGGAATAAGGGCCTGACTTTTCTATTGGTGTGTATATGGGAAGCTGGACAGCAGTAGTGAGGATGTATCCTCCTAGAGACCTGCTGCTTGCACCTGCCCACTGCCCACTGCTCTGAGCCAGCAGTAGGTAAAAAGCAGACCAGTAAAAAGCTGAGCTGAGAGAGGAGGACATTCCTTTGTCCTCAGAACAAAAGCTCACAGCAAACCTGTTTCCCCATGCTCCCACAGTTATCCTTTCTCATCCCATGCCTGAAAGCTCCCCTCAAGGTGCCTGCATGCTCCCTGCCTGAGGAAGATGAGCCTCCAACTAGAGGCAGCCTGATCTGTGCTAACACAGAGATACTTCTTATATCTCTGTCTTCATAAAGTGAGGAAGACTGGAATCTGCCAGGTTCCTAAAATAGATATCGTCAGATATTATGAAATGACATTGTCCAACGAGTGATCAGGAAGGGGGGAAAAAAAAAAACTTAAAACACTGAAAAAAAGATGTGTGAGAACTGGCTGATGGCAGCTATTTTTCTTCATCCATAAGAAAGACTTTTATGTTGTAGGTTTACGAGTGGCATTATGAATAAGAACTAGCTAAGAGAAGCAGTTTGCCATCCTGAATAAAATGAATCATTCCTAATATGATTAGCACATGTTACATATTAGAATGAAACTGAAACGTAAGTTTGAAAAGAGCATTTGTCGAAAAGGCAAAAGAAAAAGGTTGACATGACATTTTCTGTATAAATGAAGACTTTGAAGGCAAAAAAATCTTTTTATGTTCATTCTAGAGATATTTCTATTAAAAATCTATTAGTTACTCAAATGTCACTTTTATTAATAAAAAGGTGTCTTAGTGATATGGGAGATACTTCAGATGAGCTGTTGTTTATGTAAAGAGCTACAAACCTCCAGATTTTCTCTGCCAAAGACAAAAAATGCTGAGCTCCTAGCTTGCCCTTTGACTAGGTGGGAACATGAAAAGCTCCATTAGATTATTTAAAATTAGCAAGACAAATTGTGGCTTGTTGGTTAGACAGGAATATGTAGCGCCCATAGAATTGTTACATTTTTATTTATGAACTGACCAGAAATGGCTAGAAATACTGAGTTCCATAGAGATAAATTAAGTTTCTGTAATTAAGATGTGGAATGGAAGAGCAGAGGCGTCCAAGAGATAGGATTTCTGACAAAATAAAAAAAATCACATTTTTCAGGACCGTAGCCCACAGAGGAAACTCAGACTTCCAGCTTCAATGCATCAATCATGAAAGTCCTCATATGGCTGTCCCTATTCAAGACCAGAGCATGGTAAGCTTAGAGGTCTCCACTGGCTTGCAATAAATCTAAGATATTTATTTCCCCAAATGCTGTGGAGTCCACTTGTTCTGGGAGAATCTTTTACCGAAATTTTCTGACCTTGACATCTAGATACAGTTCCCTCTCCTTTACATTCGCTCCTTTGGGGAAGATATTGACACTTCCCATTCTAATTTACCTGCCATCATGGTTCATGGCAATTTTGTCCTCCCATCGTTTGTTTTGGTATAATTGGACTGCAAGGGCAATAAGTCAATGAGATTCCATATTAGACACTTCCCAGCACCAGCTGAATGAATGAGTAGACCAGGGTACATTACACAGTGAAACAATATGCAGACATAATAACTCAAGTCCTGAAAGCAATATAGCTGTAAAAAAATCTATGTTAGATTGGCTGTACTGCTTCAGCACCAGAGCTTGCTCATTGTGAACCATATCAGTGATATAACTGTAGGATGTGTTGCATATCATTACTGTTTCTTCGGTATAAACCAGATGAAAATTGCAATGGATCCTCCTTATCGTGGAGGCCAGTAAATGCTGTTATAATAACAAGTATTACTAATTGCATTTGTGGTTATTTATTTCTTCATTCACTATTTCTTCATCTGTTCCTGAAAGAGGTTACTTATTTTGGCAGGTTACATAAAGAAGTGTAAAGAAATGGGAAGATTTATTAATGCTTTTGCATAAAAGGTGTCAACTCTATTCCAATATAATCTGTAGGGCAATATTGCTTGCAACTTATTAGGAAAATAATAAATAAAGCTTGAATGGCTCAACACTGGAAAAGGTTTTAAACAAATTGCTAGTGAAATCTTAGCAAAAAGCACCCTTGTTATCACTCTGGTCTAAGCTACACTTCTGCAATGATGAAAATGCTTAACACTCGGTAAGCTGAGGAATGACTCATATGCCTCAAATCAAGCATTTACATAGCTGTTTATAGGCTGGAGGCATTGGATCATAAGCTCCTTGGAGGAAGCGAATAATTTCTCTCATACTCTTCATACACCTGAAAAATTCATTCTTGTTCTTCCTTCTTCTGGTAGGGATATCTTTGCAATGTCTATATAGTTACAATATCACAAGTATCTTTTTCCTTTCTTTTCTTTTTACTGTTAACCTGTAGTAAGCATAGTGTTTTCTGGATGCTTTTGTTGTAGAAAGACAGACATGTAAAATGATAAAAGACAACATAACAAAGATGACAAAAGTTGGGAAAACATTTTGCGTTTGCGTTATTTATTAGGGAAATAATTATTAGGGAAATAATTATTTTTTAAAGAAAAATGTGTGCTAGTAACTATTCTGCTAATATTGATATTCCATGCAATTAACCTACACTGATTATAAAAATCTAACTGCGTGTGCTATAGATATAGATATATATTCCTCCATGTGTATCAATATGGTATTTAATGGTCCAACAGTATTACTGTTATTTCAGAAGGCTCCATCTTTCTTCAGCCAGTATAGGCTGGCCTATACTGGCCTATATATAAGTACTGGCCAGCTAAGTCTTTTAAAATACAGCCTAACAGCATAATTATTGTTGTTAGTGGAATTACAATAGGGATGAATTTGGATCCTAACAATACAATCCTATGTATTTTACTGGATGGAGGTGTGAAGAAATTGAAACTTTCACCATAGAGTTAGATTTTAATTAGAGGTCAGGTATTTATTCTTTCTCATTTACATGCTATATAACCAGTGTGTGCCCCATGTATTGATTGACTTTTTTCCTATTTCTGCAATCCAATGTGAAAACTTGGCACTCCAAGTTACATAAATTTGTACCTGTTTCCTTTCACAAAACGATACACTTCACCTCTACTTTTATGGATAATATTTTGTATTTCTATACTGATTTTCTATTGAACATCTTAGTTTATTCTATAGTGTAGTCGAATAGTACAACGTTTCTGATCCAAATGACTGACTTTATTATTCTGCCCAGTAAAACATAACTAATACCTTTTCATGATTACTAGCATGATGAGAAATCTATTGCTGAAATCCAGCCCAGGCTGAAAGCAAAATTCCCAGCCTAGTCTGGGATTTCACCCACCGTCTTCACAGTACCACAGCATTTTTCACAGTAATATCCCATCTGTTGATGGCTGGCAAAATAACCCTCGTCATTACTGCTGCCCAGCTCAACAGCTGTAGTTGTGTAATGAAATATAAAACCATTTAAGGCTCCTATTGCTGTGAGATAAATGCATAAAGACAGTCCATATTATCTTGTCATGCAAAGGTGTATCACCTCGGAGTCTTTTATTATGGGAGAACAGTAGGCAACTGGAATTTGGATGTCTGTGTGGACCAATCAGTCTTTCATCCATGGGTCACTGAACAATTTTCAGTGCTCACAACAATTATGGATGTGCTTCTTGTATTTCTGGCTCACATTATCAAGGGGATCCCCAGTGAACGCTGCCTGTCTTCCACCTCCAACAGAGTTTGCGATGACCACACAAAAAGGCCTAGTGAGCTAGGAGGAGAAATCTGAGAGTAGCTCCTTTGAGAGCCAAGACGAAAGCGTAAATCTTAGTCAGCTGGAGAAAAGCGACTAATTATAAGAGAAGAAAAACAAAATCAAACCATACCTTGCAAGAAAGGATTTCTTGATGGGTTAGTGTATGAATACGAAATTCTTACTGTTAATATGAAAGGTAACTATGGAAACAAAGTAGCTGCAGCAGAGACCTTTCAGACCACCGAGTCCACATCCCTCTTAGTGCAGGATGTAGTTGTCATACTTCTAGCCTACTTACTATATATTAAGCTGATGTTTTACTGGAGCTTAGCCAAAAGACCAGGAAGAAAGTTGCATAATTATATGAGAGATTTGGACAAGAGCCAAGACAAATGCTTTTGGATGAAATACTCTATAATTAGTTTTTATTCACCATAATGCTTTAAACTTCTCTGCACTGTATCCTCTTTATTGGTAGATTGAAATATATTCCCTTTGGGAGACTATTTGAGAGAATATTTGCCCTCATGAGGTAAATACTCATTCTCATTCTATTCACAGCTGACTGACAAAACACTTGTGGTAATGGTTCCTTTGCCTACTTTGCCAATAATCCCCACAGCTTGCTTGGATTTGAGGCATATCTTCTTGGGAGATATTGGCAATAATTCATTTTAAATACTAATTTCTGAATCCACTCAGAACATGAGGTTTCTGTGAGTTTCTATGAGTTAAAGATGCTGTAACAAAAATCTTTTTTTTTTTTAATGTATAAAAAGTAGGACTATCCACAGACTATAACATCATGGGAAATGACCTATTTAGTAATACTTTCTGAATAATTCTTATCCTCCTAAGAGAGGCATACGAAGTGAATAAAAAACTTCATGCATACAGATTGCCTGAAAGTATTCAAGGATGATGATAAAAATAAGATGAAATTTATAATTCTGTTGGTAGAGAAAGGAAATTCTTTACAAAGGGGAAGACTGGAGTTGTTAGAAGGAGGAAATACCTACTAGTCAGGTAAGGTAACACTACAGGGTCTTCTGCAAACAGAAACAGGCAAGGTCTATCCGGATGTTAAGCAGGGTGTATTAGCTCTCATTCAGCATTGTGGCTGCCCATCTACATCACTTCCAGTTACTCTGGAAACTGAGGAGAACAAAATTCCCTGCAAAAGACAATATAGACCATGACTAGGCCTTCTTCTGACATAAACAGTGCTTTGATATATTTCTCTTTGCCTTGACCAGGACAATCTTTTTCAGTGAATATAAAATATTGAAGAATAAAGGCAGAAAAGCAGTAAAGAATTTGTGAATACAGATGGGTTTTAACTGACAGATTAGAGAAAGATAAAAATATCAGTACAATTCTTTTGACATTTTCAAATAAACTTTGTCAATGTTTGCTATTCTGATTTATTTTAGCTTGAAAACTGATCTAGCGTGAAAAAGGAGAGATTTTTCAAAGGGTGTTAAAAAGCCTGGAAAGAAAAAGTAAGTTATTGCTTTGTGCTGAATGAAATGATTTTGGCTGCTCCAAAATGAAATACTGCATGGCTTCATCGTTGCATCATATATTCCTAAAATGATTTGTTTAATTTCAGCCCTAAACATTTTATTCTGATCTCTTACATTAACCAAGTGTTCACCCTTGTCAGACTAAAGCCATGAGGACTGAACTGTGCAGATTATTAACATACGGAAAAGAGTACTTTAAGATATTAAGCTTCCATATCTAACAAAAATTGTCTTTTCTCCATCTTCTCACCTTTCAGCTTCAAGAGATCTTGAAAGGCAAATGGCATGTGGTAGAGAAAGAGGGAAGGGGGAAATAATATGAATTCTTTCAGGGGGTGAGAGATATGCACCTCTAATATAACTCCCTCTCCATGCAGTACATACCTTACAGTTGTATAGATACTTGCAGAAAATATGCAAAACTTCAGTAAGAAACTACATAGAAAATTTTTCTGATGGCCTTTACAACTCCAGACCTCACAGAGCAGAAATGATATATTACTTAATCCCCTTCAGAATACAGAATCACAGAATCACAGAATCACAGAATCGTTTAGGTTGGAAGGGACCTCTGGAGATCATCTAGTCCAACCTCCCTGCTCAAGCAGGGTCACCTAGAGCATATTGCCCAGGATCACATCCAGACGGCTTTTGAATATCTCCAGCGAAGGAGACTCCACTACCTCTCTGGGCAACCTGTTCCAATGCTCTGTCACCCTCACAGTAAAGAAGTTTTTTCTCAGGTTCAGATGGAACTTCCTGGATAATAAAAAAATACATTTACTGGAAAGATGCCAGCGTGACAGTTGTTGAGAAATCTCTAGTGCAAGCCTTGTCTTGGTTTAACTATCCTCTGAGAGTTCAAATTTTCCTTAAAGCATGTCAAGGAAGTGACTTAGAACATAGATTACAATTTTGTAGGGTCACCGTCATCCTGCTACGATGAAGAGCAGCATGTGGATATCAATTTACACCCACCCTGAGAAATCATAAGCATTTTGTTTAACTGCTCAGTATTCTAAAAACAGAAGACTGAACCAAAGGACTTGGGAAGATAATATGAAATGAGATTTTCAGTAGCTCTTGATTTTGTCTGGGCAACTTATCTCCAGAGCAGCAGTGCCTTTTATAGTATTTTAGCCACGGGAAGTTTATCTGGGTCACAGGAAGTTGGTTGCTATGCAAAGGTATTGAAGGGCTAATGCTTCATATAACACAAAACCAAGGAGAAAACAGCTTTTTGATGGTGTACCAAAATTGCTAAGGACTGTGAATCCTTAGGCCAGGAACAAAGCATGCCCTCACAGAGCGTTTTCTATACAGGCCAAAGTGCTGTCAGCACCTCAGGTTGAGGCCAGTTTGACCTTCTTTTTAGCACTTCCCATATGAAGAGAGAAGAACTTGTAGTTTTCATAACAATAGCCAAATGGTATGAATATTTCCTGAACCAGCGAGACAACTTGTGTTTGGAGTTTGGCTTGCATTTCAAATACAGCTTCTTCTCTGCTCTCTTCCATAAATCTGCATCACTCAGGTTTAACTGTTCCCAAGCAGGGCATTAACCAGCATGAATAACACTACTTTTCACCTAGATCTTTCTATCTCCTGTACCCTACATATCTACGCTGTATGAGTTAGATAGAACAGTTTGTTGTAATAAGGTTTTGCTTTGGGATTTTTTTTAACGTTCAGACTACTTTCAATTCATAGTAGGGAAGCTGGTTTGAAGAACTGCACCTTGCACTTGGAGGGGATTGTTAAGAACTCTGCCTGACGATTCATCAGAAAAGTCCCCAATGCAAAACAGGGTTATAAAGAATTTATCAATGTACATGCAGCACTAACCAGACACGTATCAAAATACTCACACCATGATAAAAATAAACAAAGTAATAATTCAGAAAACCAAGCACGTACTTGAATTTTCCTGGTTCTGAGGTGCTATAAGGATAACCCAGTAATCCACTGAAATTGGGGCACAGTATAATATTAATCATGGCTGTAGGAGGCAACCTTGTACATTGATCAAGCCCAAGGACTCTGGAGACAAACTCTTGTTTTTGATCTAATCAAGGTTCTAATTCAGCAGCATGGTAAGGAACATGCTTTATTTTAAACATCTCCCTCCCATCTCTGCTGCACTTACACAAATGAAATCAATTAGGCAAAACTCACAGTTTAAAGGTCAGTGCATAATTAAAAGCTGAACTAAACTAGTATCAACCTATCTTTATCTAAGGTGAGAAAAATAATCTCTGTCCACTTGTCTCAGTATTGATGTAGTAAAATTTGCAGCAACATCAGAGAATTATTAAAAATACTTTTCACACTTTTATCCTTGCTTGTAACAGTGCTGATTACAGCTCTTAACCTCTTTCACTCAAAGGTTAAAGCCAAATTATACAAATAGATTAAAAAGAAAACCTGCCTAAAGTTATACAGAAGTATATGTTTACTTAAATTTAAATACCTGGCTACTCCTACTGAACTATTCAAATTCTTTAGGTTGAGCAAAAGTGTGTTTTGTTGGATAAGTTTTTACGGAACTATATTTGCCAAGTACAGATTCTCTATACTTAAAACTACAGTAGACTTAGCGACTTCAGTTGCAGTTGCTTGTAACTTCTCACCTTTTATTCTTTTCTAAAACTTTCTGAAAGAGGTTTTATTCTTAAGCATGAACATGACAAAGACAAAAAAAAAGGCTTTGTCTTATTAAGAAAAATGAATAAATTAAATTTACAAATTGAAAGACAAGAAAAGTTAGCCCAATAGAAAATTACACTAGACAAAAATAATTATAGGCTATTTCCAGCACCATGAAAAAAAAAGAAAATACTATTTTTAAATCGTACAGAAAAGTATCTATTCATGAATAAGTCAATGTTTTTCTGTGTAATTTGCATTCAAATAGTGAGAACATAGCCATGGAAAACAAGTATTAAGCTTAATTTACCATATCAGAAATATAATATATATGTGAATATAGTAAATTAGTACTATCTTTCAAAAATGGTATGTGTTAAATATTTGGAAAAATACACCTTTCTAGCGATGCTCAAATTAATTGAAGGACTTTCTGATAATCAACATGTAAAAGATTAGGTTAGTAATCTAGGGTAGACTGCACTGCTCTTTCATTAAGGATGTTTCAACAGCGTATGCAAGAAAATACAGAGAAATACAGAGATTAATATTCTAACCATAGGATTATGTAATACAGATTTTTGTAAAAACAGGAGACTACCCTTACTAATCACAAAGTCCCTCCCAAGTCTATATTTTAATGACATCCTTTTCTCTTGAGCAGAGAATAATTATCGACAAAAACATAGATTATGTAACAAAGCAAGACTGTAATTTTAAGGATCCTAAAGAGAGGAACTTAAAATGTTAGATTCAGCTATCCTTATTTTGGAATGGAAATTACAGAGGCAAGGAGACAGACACACTGTTTACATGCAAGTTACTCTGAAAAATTTAATTTTTATATCTCTGGCTTTCAGTGACTAAAGGCTAAATTTTCAAGGTATTAGTATGTCTATATTTAATGTGTCCTTTATTAAAGTGTGAGTCACTTCACATGACTGACAAAAAATGCTACAGAAAGCCATTTAAAATGACTCTTTCTGTAGCATCCTGAAAGGTATGAGTCTATTCAAATACTATTCACATATGTCACACTTACTGAAGACAGTCAAGATTAGATTTGAAGGCCATTGTCATTAATAACGTTCAGAAAGTTGTATGTATCCTATAAAAAAGGGAATTTCAGGTAAACCGATCTGGAATTTTGCCATTGCTCTAAAGTTATTACATTTGTTGTTGCTCTGTTATGAAAAAAGCCCTTGATCTTGTCACGGCCACAGCTTGGGTATGACATTGGTCTTTTGTCACAGTTAAAACAGGAAGGAAATAGATTGACACGCTATGGTAGAGACTGCCACAGTCCTCCTGGCACTGTACGCTTGCAAAAATGTTTCAGTTGCTACCGAATGTCAGAATTTCGTCAGCACAGCAGGCCCAGTTTAAGTAAGCCCGTGCTGATCCATCTATGCTGTATAGGTGCTGCACCTTTTGGCGTCTTCTACTGTTCTCAGGAAAGGAAGCAAGCAGGCAAGAGCCTAAGAAGCAGTCAAGAGATGTGACTGCATGTCTTTCAGCAGACTCTAGTTTATGAAATGACAGTAACTACTGTGGCCAGACAATTTACAGCCCATGAAAAGAAGTTAAAAAAAAAGAAAAAAGAAAAAAGAAAAAAGAAATCTGTTAGTGTGGAAAGGAATTTTATTCAAGGTAAATTCTACATGGTCAAGGTTTCAACAGTTTGTTGAATTTCAAGGTTTCATTGAAAATCATGCTACTGTGGACTTAGAGCATAATAACCTTTTTCCATAGATGTTTATGCAGCCATGCTCAGCAACAGAGACACTCAATAGTAATTTGAAATCAATTTACATTACAAGAGCCATTGGACATCACTGCACCTACTAAATGAGGAGATCTAATATTCTCTCTTAGCAGGTGCTCTGCTCCAGTTCTTGAACATAAACTGAAAATCATTTGCCAGTCCAAGCCTTCCTTTGAGTGTGAATTAGGATGAACAGTACCCTGGGATTAGATTTTTTTGAACTAAAACATTGTAAACACATGGCTCAAAAATGAAAAAAGAAGGCTCTACTGAGGGTGGAGGATAGGGAGGGTAAAAGGGGAAATTACATTAAAGACATTAGGAAAAAAGCTAACATTTTCAAAGATCTAGACTTTAGACATTTCTGCAAACAGAGATTTCCATGATGTCAAAGGCTGAAGCTCCAACTGAAAATATAGCTTGCCTTCTGCACCCACCCTAGGGAAGGAAGGTGTAACGTGCTTTGACCATTTGAAGTCAATCTCTTGTATGTGATGGAAGTCAAGCAATGGTGGACAGATCCAGCTCTTGCTCTTTCATATGCCATGAATGTAGACTGTGTCTAAATCTTGCTATTTTCTTTCATGACATTTGTGATATCTGCCCTTTCCCAACATCCCTAACCTCTAAAGATCCACAACATCTAGTCTAATTTCTGCAACAGCCTTCTCTCTAGCAGTCCCATAAAATGTTCTCACCTATGGCCATAAAAACGATAACTATGAAAGTTAGCTTTTCTCACAGTAGTTTTGACTGTCAAAATCTTTCATGTCCTCACCTGTAAGGTCATTCAAAAACTGTTTCATTCTCTCCTCATTCAGTTTTCTTAGTTTTCTATTGTCTAGACAATTTGCAATACCTAAATTATTCCATACAACCAAGTCCTTTAATAAGGTAAACCTTTTTTAGTAAAAAGAGGTGGCTGTTCTGTTTTAAAATGAAAATAGAAATTAAGAAGTTAAAAGCTACCTTAAAAAGTTCTGATAGCTGTGATTTAATTTCCATTTTTTAACTCTTAAAAGCTTTTGTGATTTTGAATTTTTATTCTAACTGAATAATTTAAAAAAATGGTAGGAACGAAAAAGGCTTGTTAGCCAGTTTTGGCTCTTTGTATAGATAGACCTTAAGGACTTGATTTTAAGTGGGTAGGTACACTGCTGCTTGACAGAAATTGCTTTTACTACTATCTTTTCATCTTAATCCTTTCTATTAACTGAGTTAATCCTTCTAGTAACTGAAGGGTTACACTGGCAGAAGAGAAATGATTGATGTATTACCACCGTTTCAGTAGCTATAGGATAAAAGTATAAATATCTAGTTCATAGCTTTAACTATCTCCCTCCTGCCTTGTGTTGTTGGTCTGAGAACTGGTAGTACCAAGTAACTTATATTTCTGGTTAGACACTTTCTCAGACAGACTGCAGGTGTGATAAATAAAATGAATTTTTTTTCACAAATTTTCAATAAAGGAAAGAATCTACTAGATATTTAAACAAGGAGCATCATTTCTTCACTGCCTACCACCGGGCTTTAATCTTCATTAACAACTAGATGAATTAATACAATTTTTATCTATTCATATATCTGCGCAAGAGAGGAATTTTAGGATATTTTTATTACTTCTGGAATTTGGCATGCTTATAATAACTATTTTATAACTGAAAAAACAAAAACCAAAAACTTTTCTGCAGGTTTGCACACAACAAGATGTATAGTTGGGAGAAGTGATGCTGAGGAAGCTTGGCAGCAGTGGGAAGGGAGGATGTATTTCACAGAGCAGAGATGCAGAAGAGGTAGAAATTTTAGGGTAGCTCACAGAAAGTTCCCAGAAATTAATTGTTCAGCTCCAGCTCAGACTGTCAGTAACCCCCTGCTCACGTACTGATACCACATGAAAAACCAAGATACCTGATCTTTGCTACTTAGAGGAGAATTTACAGCCGCTAGATCACCATCTGATTACTTACTGAAGTGCTCTACCATCAATGCTGTTTTCAGAGCGGAGATGGTAACTCCTGAATAACAAGACCATGTTGGAAATAACCCGTGTGAAATTAGCAAAATCTGATTAGCTGTAAAGACTAGAAATGCCATTTTTCTCAGACTGTGATGTCATGAGGTTGCATGTACGTGGTGCCTTCCAGTCTCCAGGTCACACAAGGAAGTTTAAAAATAAAAATATGTTTCTCATCTAAATTCCCAGTTCCCCCAACTCACACTGGGATGCACCTTTTTTAGATGCTCAGTTTTCAAAGTGGGATAATGTTTTAAAGGATGTCTAGTGAACTGAAAATTTGACATATGAGAAAAACTGCAGCATAAGCCTCCAGCTGGACAGCATTTCTCTCTTTCAAACCAAGTGTTTGATTTCTAAGCCTCCCTTTAGCCCACCCTGGCCCTCTGAATCAAAAATCCCCATAATATTTAAACTACTTTGAGGTATTGGTCCTTGCGCAGGAAAGGATGACGTCTTCATTTGCTACTTTAAAAGGCAGCTCTGCATATTAACTCACTACAAAGGAGTTTCTCATATAAGAGTTTATAACGCACAAGATAAAATCAGATCTGTTTAGATCAGCATTTTGAAAACCTTAATGTTTTAGTTATCCTGAAATTAATTTTTCCTTCATAAAAATACTGATTTAAGAGATACTAATATTATCACTTTTAAACATCTACCTGCAATTTGAATGAGATGCACACAGCTGCATCCTGAGAAAAGACGAAAAGTAGGCTGCCTCTATATTTTACAGCACAAAGCTGAAATTAAACGTGCCATTTTTCACCAAAATATTGTTTCCCATTACTGAAGAGAAGTGATGGGCCTGAGGGCCTCATGCATTACAAATCTCATGTGCTTTAAATTGCTAGTAAATCACTCGCGTTTTTGCCTTTAGTAGTTTCTGCCGAGCTCAGCGTTTATTGCTTACAGCTGAACACAGCCACCTAAATCATCCATCACATTTTTATAACCTACTGTAGCTTTCCATTTCATACACCAAGGAACTGGCACATTTTCAGAATGGGAATGGGTGAACACGCTCCATACACACTGAACAGTACTATCTGTGCAGCTCGGTATGTTTTTTTAATAGCAAAAAGGGAAAATATCACTACAGAGATTTCGACGTCAGGAGCTATGGGCATCTGCACTCATCCATCATCACAGAGATGTGATGTCCAACTTTTCAGCACAGAGTCTTCCCTACAGTTTAAATTTCTGCTTACGTCTTTAGTGGTTTCTGGCATCTTATTGTTTACTTGTACATAAACATTACTTTCCCTTAGTGGTCCCACACAAGAAATAAGATAAAATTTCACCCAACCATGACAGAGACTCCAGCAACCTTGAAATAACGAGCAAATACATCTGGATCTACTTTACTTGCTGGGTCATGATTTTGCCTCGTTTAAAATTTAGATTCTCTTGCCAGTACTCAAATACCACCCGAAGTCCTCTCACTAGTGGAAATGTTTCTTGTAGCTGGAGGTAGCAAAATATCTATAGTTATTATTTAAATCCTCATGGAGATAGTACCTATAATAGCAGCGACAGTATGTAGAGAGGGATAAAATTAAGTTTTGTAAAACAGGCCTGCACCTCTTTACCACCCACGAATCCTATCCAAATATGGCTCATATGGGAGTTGAGAGGTTTGGAGGCTCTGGGCGGCTGAAGCCTGATGGTGTAGTAAATGGCAAAAATTCAAAACTTTCAGTGGAACCAGTATTTTACCTGGGCCAAATTTGATATTGCTATGTAGTGCTAGTTGATCTAATTTAGCTTCATTAGTTGCTGTTGAAGGCTCTCTTGCCATCTATTTTCTTGGGATGCAGCCATGTTAACTGAAAAGCATCTAGATTACAGGCTTACTCCAAAAGGGTTTGATATAAATTCCTAAATTTTTTTCTATCCCTAAATTGTGCACTATACTTGCATAACAACAGTTGAGTTCCAAACTCTGAGGCTGTACCCTATTATCCAAGCTCTGAATTTTTAGATGAATAAATCTATCTGCAAAATTTTTCAGAAAAGTTGGCTGCAAAATCCCTTTCAAAGACTCATCTATCACACTCTTTATGACCTGTCTTTTCATACTGTGTTGAACTATCTTTTTCTCCTAAGAGCGGAAACTATATATGTAACTTAACGGACCTTTTTCACACTTTTATCTTAAAGCAGTGTTTTAGATTATTGCAAGCACATTCCCTCTTTGTGTACGCTGCTTTCCTGAACAGCCCAGGAAACAGGAAACAGTACCTGTTTACTTAGAACTGGTAAAAAAAAAAATCCAGCAAGAATTACAGAGGCTTTATATCCAAATGCTTAGAGGATCTTTTTTGATTATGCTATGGAGAAACTCCGGTCAAATCCTACTAATTCAATACTTGTAAGTCACTAGTTTACTTTTAGTAGGATTACGTGTGTTCAGGAGAGCCGAATTTGATTTCTCATTACTGCAAGGGTTGAATTTCAATCCTTGCAATCTAAATGCATATTTTTTCAAAATTTCTCTAGCTTTATACTGCACACTTCAGAAGCTCAGAAATACATACGGAAAAAACTCAGTGAGGAGAATCTAAAGTCAAATGTTCTAGTACGTACAAGAATTTAATATAGTTCTCACTCTATGACTTGCACAGACTTTCAACACCCTGGGGCAGTATATTTGATATACAGCAAACTCCTACGTTACTCATTCAAGCAGCTCATCCTCTCCAGGGAATGCTGTTTCTCTGTGCATGGTGGGAGATGGAAAAGCGTGAAAAATCCTATACCATTCCTATCTCACTCAAAGCATTTGCCAAGAGAGGGTTGGAAATCTGAGGCTCTGAGTGGCAGCTCTTTTCTTGAATTCTACAGCTGGTCATAAAACTATACAAAAGTCAGACTTATAGCAGGAAGAATTGACAATTTTACTTAATTTGCTAATGTATTTCTTTCAGCATACTCCTTGTCTTCCCTCACTGAGGACAAAACACGACCCCAAACCCCCAAATATCAAAAAATCAGATAAATTCTAATATATGGAATTTGGACACTTTGCATCACAAACTAAGGCCAGCACTCAGTGCTAGCATTTAAAAAAACTTTACATACCAATTTAGATTACAGTACAGTCAAACAAAAGGCACCATCTATAAACACAATGTGTGTGAAGACGATTAGATGCAGACTCAAAGAGAGCCAGATGCCTAGCTCCCTATAATTTAATTGGTCTGTCCCTTAGATGCTATGTGGATAGACACTTAGCAAAAATGGATGAATAGCTCTACGGGAGACACATTATAAGTGGAATTTACAATTATCTTTAGTAATAATTAATAGTCAATAGTCATTAGTTCCTAATCATTACTAACTGATCGTTATTTAACAATTAATCACATTTAACTACACATCAATTAGTAATTAATTGATCAGTATTAAGCAATTAATTCTTTGTAATAAATAATTATTAATTACCTGAAAACAAGAAATTCTTCCTTCACAAAGAGACATTTGTCAAATTATTCAAAATATTCTTCATATTTATTTTGTCATACTTTTAAGGGGGGAACTCCTGGTCCTGAAAATATATCCTGTAACTCTTTGGGTGCATAGCCTGTGTTTAGGTCAGTGTAGGCCTATCACAGAAAGCTGGGTCTCCTTGATCCCTCCTGGTGATGTAACTCACTCCGGTAGACAGTGATGCATCAAAAAAAGGAAGATCTGTCACTCTGTCAGTACTTCAGTGTTTGAATACAGCTTTTGACACACTTCAAATAACTGAATGTCACTTCAGTAAGTTCCAAGATATCTTCAATCAAAGCCTTTCAGATTTTTTTTTGATGCCTTATCATTTCTAAAATGAGAGAAATAGCTACAGTAGTAATAATGGGTTCATAATCCTACCCAGGACTTAGAAGCCTCTCTCCATGCTAAGTGCTATCCAGATAGAAGCTCCGATGCTCAACGTACCTTGCAGATTAGTTTGGCAGAAAAGCGAAAATGCGGGTGTCTGTTTCTTCATGGTCTATCTATAACTTTGCATGCACATCCAGTGTGCAGATAATCTATCAAAAAATATTATCTCATTTGCTCTGGGCACAACAGAAAACTTTCAAATGTATGGGAGTCATGTTGACCATTCCAGCTGCAGAGTGTCTAACAAAATCCAGGAGTCTTCATCAAGAAAATTAAGGAAAAATAATACTGAGATTTTGTTAAGGTATAAAAAAATACGTATTTTCATGGTTTAGTTCAATTTGCTTCTACTTAAATTCATGTGAGGCAGGATACAATGAAAAAGATCCAAAAAAAAAGAAAATTAATCTAATAAAACCGGAAACTGTCTGACTTAAAAGTCAACATCTGTTAGCCAGGGTCAGGATATGTACATAAATATCTATGATTCACATTTTAATATAACTAGTCAAATTTCTTCCTACTAAAAACCTTTAAGTTTTAGAAAAACAGAAATGCAGGCTGGTACATGATGATTCATTGATTTAGGAACAAAAATATAGTATTTTATTTGATCAGAAGAAATTCTCATTTCTAATTGTTTTTCTGTAGTTAAAATAAAACTTTAAATGATAACTATAACTCAGTATAACTGGATGTAAGTTAGTATAACTATATCTATGGTAGGAGATTAATGACACATGACGGGAGAGATATCACTGAAGCTGCAGTTAACTAACTTCCAACTGTAGTTTGGATATTATCCTTTTCTCCAAGTAACAGAAATGTTACAGCCATTCTGGTTCTGCTTCACACTGTGCTTATTCACCCGCTCTTTAGATTATTGTAGCTTCTCTGGTCACACCTTCATTCAAATATTGGGGGAAAAAAAAAGGAGAAAGTATAAGCATTTCTGGTCCACAGCTGCTATAAATCAGTGCATCTCCTCTGTCGTTAGTGGAATGACACCAATTTATAGCAGCTGAGGGTTTGGCTCTTGGAGCCAAATTATGAGCCAGATAAGCACAATGGGATGCAAAAAGAAGACATTATGTAGCCATAAAATTTATTCAAAGGCTCTTCAAATTTCAATGCCAGTCTCTTTGTAGAATTCAATTAGCATTGCTGTTTCCACTCATAAAATATATGCCCTTTCTGAATCATCTTCTCTTATTCTTCTGCACTACCCAGAGGCCAAATCTTACAGCTGCTGCTGAGGATAAATTCTATTGATTTCACAGGATGCCTTCAGTATGCAGGTTGGACTGTCTGAATATCTGTGTTGAATAATATGTATGTTGAGAGCAGTCTGTAGAGCTTCTTTGGAGTACAGACTCTAATGTTTGCCGGATGTCTCAGCCCCTCTCAAGTTCAACCTTTTCCTGTGTACTTGAACTTAATGGTAAGCTTGAGCCTTTTGACTAAATCAACAGCCTAGGAGGAGCAGTAATTGTGACCAAATTACAGTTCCTTCCCTGTCCTTCCTGGGCCGGGAAGTCATGGCAACTGCAAAGGTCAGTCTGTTTTCATCCTCACATACTGCCATTAGCTGCATTATTGGCATGCTAAATCAAGAATCCCATTTCTACCTACCACACAGTGGCATCTATACCACAAAAGTGCCTGGCTTTCTTTCGCCTCATCTATTCATCATCCAGAAAATTTTGCAAAACCATACTGTAGGAGGGAGAGCTAACCACTGTTCCCTGTGCTGCCCAAATAATCCAGTTAGGGTACATTATATCCCTCCTAAGTTATTTTAATATTTTTCCTTTCATACTTGGCATTTTTCCAAGTACTTCTTAGTTTTCATCTTTTCACTTTGCATGTCCAACTTTCTCTTATGGTCCTTTTTTCATGCAGTTCCTACTGCAACATGTGCTCAGTCTTTCCCCTCTCCTTTCAGATTTCTCTTCAATAGCCAGTGTTAGAGATCATCCACAAATTCTTAGCCAGAAGTTTAATGTTGTTACTAAGGAACTAACATGAATGATAAAAATGCTAGTTTAGCATAGTCCTCTGGATATGAACCTTGCTAAGGGCATTAGAAACAAAGATTTATTAGCATTTCTATGCCTAACATGTACGTTCAGTCGTTGTATACCTACTTCATCTCTAAATTCTTAGGGTAAGAGCTATATCTGCTTTTATGTTTCATAGAATGTGCAGCAGGTGGTGAGTGCTTCCCAAAGAAGGATAATCGTGTTAAATGGCAAACTGTGCTCACACTTCTAATAAGTCCTTGGACTGGCAATGCATAAAACACAAGAACATTCCAAAAGACTAAACTGAGAGCAAATTAAGGGATATAACATTTAGGAAGAAGATACCCTTTAAAAATCAAAAGTTAAAATATTTTGCAAAATATTTGCCTAACAGGCAAAGCTTTAGAAAACTAGTTTTATAACCTAAACTAAAACATATGAAAAAGTCATTAGAAAAAACAACAAAAAACTTAAAACATGATAGCTACTGATGTTCTAACAGCAAAAATTAATTGAAAATTTGATAGTGCAATAATTCTTTATCAAGATCATAGTGAGCTTTAAGATGAAATCAACAAAACATTTTCTGTTCCATTTTATCTGAGCAATAAAAACATCTTAGAAACATTTTAACCAGTGAATATAGACTTCCCTTTCAAAATAGTCCCTTGACTTGAAGGAATACAGCTGCCATTTACTTTGATGTTTTTTTAATTTTTCGTTATGTCCAGTTTATATTTTTCAAATTTAGTCTCAGAATTCTGCAAACATAGCAAAAAAAAACCCTGAAAATTTTGCAAGTTAATTCATGCTAAACCATTATTCAAAGTAAACCACTGCTTATGTTTGGTGCTATTCACTTTGGAAGTGACTAGCTAGGTCAGAATGAGCTGCAGCAAGTGTTGGACGATTCTCTCTGGTCAGAATTTCAATCTACTTCTTTAACAATTATCAGAAATTATATTTTTGTTCTTTTCTTCTCTGTCAACAGCTGTTACATATATGAGCAAAGAGCTGTTTTATTAAAATTGGCTGTATTTATGTGGTTTTATTCTGGCTTTGATTCTTTATTGCCTGTGGCCATTTATGTCTACACAAAACGGGCATAGCAAAATGCTTTCAGTTTGACAGTATTTTAGCCTCATCCTGCTCAGTAAGCAGTCTTTAGGCAACAGAGATTCAAGCACATTCTTTGCTCCCACTGCCTTTTTCATGAAGTCAGGACACTAATTTCAGGTGTCTTCCTCGCCAGCAAACACAAAGACAACCCTTTTCAAAAGGAATATAGAAAGAGGGAGAGGTGAACTTCAGTTTCCAGTTCTTCTGATTTTCAGTGACACCTGTTGTACTCAGAAAATCCAAATACAGAAGCTTTTACTTCAGATTTCCATAATTAAAGCTTTAGCCCTGTGCCAGATTCTAACTGAATCTATTCTAATGGTACTGCGTACAAGCAAGATATTTTCTCTAAAAAGAAATTGCAGGAAGAGAACCTAAGAGTTTTCTCTTTCTTAGGCAAAAAAAGGAAAAAGTTCTCTTTCTCTCTTTTCTACGCTTGAACTCCTTGAACTGCACAATATTTTTCAGAAGAATGTCCTCCAGTCCCATTTGACTTTTTTTATCTGATATTGCTAACTGTTAACTAAATTAGCTAAATAGTTTAGTGAGACTAAAACTGGAAAATGAATTATTCATCAAAAACATTCATACCTCAAAATCATGTGATGATCTATCTTTTTTATTTCACTATAGGTTAACTACGGCAGTAAATAACATATAGTTTAAAAAAAACGATTAAACTGGCCAGCAAAAATAATTGGGATTCACAAATAGTATGTCATATAATATTATGCTCTAGTTTTTCATGAGTCCAGATTTTGATCAGATGCCTTTTTTAAACCACTGTAATTCCTCTGACTTTATAAAGTCACTTCCCATATACAAAGTTAAAAACAAAATGAAATTCAGATTCTGAGTGAAGCCACAGATTTCAAAAGGATTATACCTTGTGTTTCTTTGTTGCTCCTCCAACCCATATACACTTAAAGTTGTTGAAGTTACAGTTTTCTGCTATTCAGAAAAAGAAAGAAGTGCCCACTGTGGTGTCCCAGTCATTAATCTCTTTGATTAAGATGAAGTATTGATACATAGTTCTGACTGCTTTTCACTAGATTGATGATGGCTATATCCTGGGGTCCCGTAACTGACTATAAAAATTAAAATAAAGTGGTGAAATTTGAAGGAATAGGTCACAGCTAAGTGGAAATAAAAGTCGTTTTATTCTTTTCTTAGAAAAGCCATTAGAGACCTGTCTTTTCTGATGAAATCAGATTATGAAGCTTTTCTTATCCCTTTTATAACTTAAAAACATATATATAGCAAAAGCACTGAAAAAGTCATAATCCATCATTGTTATACAAAATTTGTGGATTATGCCTCTGTGACGTACGAACAATAGACTAAGATTAAAAAAAAAAGCCAACTATAGACTGCTATGCAATTATTACCATCTCCCAAACATTAGAAAGAAATAAATTAAAAGTAAAATTGAAAGCTTTTGAGAAACAGTCTGCATTTAATCATTTTTATCTGCTCATTATCGTCTCAGTATCTCAACCTCTGACCTGAAAGCAATGCTTTACATCCATTCTTCTGGTCTTCACAAGCAGACAGCATTTGGGAAAGAATATAGCCTCTGAAAGCACTTTCTGAAGCTCACCTCCGATTGCTCCATAAGGCTCGAAAGGAGGAGGAATTCACCCATGGGATGTTAGATGCCCTCTCGAGCACCACTGCGGCTGGGGGCACTGAGATGAACCCCTTCCCCCAAGAAAAGCCCCCCTGAGAGGTCTGCACAGAACCAGTGTCCCTCTTCCCTGACCCCAAAGGCCAGATTTTGACCTACACATCACTAGGAACGTCTTTAACACAACTGTGGTCAAACAGCAAAACAGAGACGATGGACATGTTGACCTAAATAGGCCATCTCTGGCCTGGAAGTTATTCAGACACATTAATCCAGGACTGATAAATCCTGCCTCTCATTTAGACCTATTAGTTTGTTCAAATTCTGTGCCAATGGAGACACAGGACTTCAACACCCTTGCTAGTTTATAGCTTCATACCTAGTTATAGGTTTGGTTGCGGATGACATCCAGCTGTTTAGAACAGCAGCATATTCCCTGAATCTCTTGCCATGCATGTAGAAGGACCTGACTTACATTAACTGAAGTAAATTTCTTAAGCCTAACAGGAATATTTGCAATATCAGTTAGTTAAACTAACAGAAATTGACAAAAGTTTAGGAAAGATACTCAGAATAACTTCATTTGGCACTGAATAAATCACCTATCTCACACACACAGTGGATACTCAACAGATCTGAGCATGCAAGTAGCTCTGGTTTAGGTGAGACAGCTTATGTGCTCAAAACTGCTTGTTTCTAAGTTGTTTTCCAGATCAAGGATGATCTTAGTGTTATCAGTCTTATTTCATTTTCTGTTATTTTAGTGATAGTATTATATAATGTTTCAAAATAATTATACGCCTAAGGCAATTAAATTCTTTATACAGAAGCTTTCAAATTAGGTTTTTTTTTCTTTCAACTGGAAGACACTTGTTCCTGAGAATGTTCCATCATTTTGTGTTGTGTGAGATACCAAAGGAGAACGCAGGTCACCTAAATGCTTCAACATATGCTGTTAAACATATACTGAAGTGCTTTGCTGAATGACATCTGAAATTCCTATGGATAGCAACACAATATGAACATACATAAAAGGATAACTAAATTTTGGCAAAAAATACGTTGCTTTTAAACTCTTTCTAACTTTTGAAAAGAAAGGAATTAGATGTTGAATTTGCACACTGACATTTGAGATCCTTACAACATTTTAAGTACGCAATAATAATTTAATTGAAATATAGACATTAATTAGACAATACTTGATTAAACTAGAAATTCTATGAGCTTACTAGGTTAGTAACTGCCTTAGGGGATTTTTAGTAATGTTCTACATTTTTTATTTTAAATTCTTATGCTTTTTTACATTTTTTGTACCGGTTCCACAAAGCTATGTCAGTACTGACGCCAGTGAAATCACTCATGTGCTTAAGTTTAGGAAGTCATACATTTCAGTGCTTTGCTTCATCAAAACCTTTATGTATTGTTACAGTCACAAATCCCTGTACTGTCTACCCTTTTGTACCATTTTCTCTGTTTTTACTCATAGATCTGTGATGCATTCTGAGATCTGCAGTTACAAAGAGGCAGCTCAGTGCTCAAGTTACCTATGTCTGCCTGTCATCTTATCTTATAATGTAAGCTTTTCTGGGGAATATTTCTGCAATGTACTTGCATGTTGCCTAGTACAATTGCCTCAGGACACTAACACAATACAAAGCAATACATGAATAAATAAACAACTAAGACAATATTGCAAGCCATTTCCTTGATGTGCTGCCTTTTTTGAACTCTTGTAGATAATTGGGATTAATAATCTATTACTAGAGTTTTACTTTAGAAATTCAGAGAAATATTCTCACATATTGAATTATTCATCTGTCTCATTTGTTATGCTTTGTTTTTGATTCGTTGCTTATGTCATCCTGTCTTTGCTGTTCAGACAGCTCACTAGGCTGAGAATACTACTTCTCAAACTCCACGTGTCACTATGACTATTTCCAGTCACTGATTGCCACATAAACTGTGTCATCTTGGTGCACTGGCTTCACCAAATCTTAAGGACTCCTGTGTTCAGAACCGCTCTCAGAACAGCTGGCTTCTATATATAGACCACAGATTTCAAACAGGTTTCAAATATACTCTGTGCTTTTTCATCTTTGTTGTTCTACGTCACTTATCTGCACGAAACACTAGGGACCCTTCTTTACTCGTTATTTCAGAACTATTCTGCTTACTTTAACTAACTATGAATGATGCTCTAGCACTATTTTTTGACTATAGAAACGACTTAATTTAAAGATAGATTAAACTTTTTTTTCTCTGATTGAAGTTTTTTGGAGGTACTTCAAGGTAAAAGAGTATAGCTCAGATGCTTAGGAACACCCTTGTAATCACTTTGGTTTCATGGACTTGAATGTCTGAAAATGTGCTATTCTACATGTGGGAGCTCTGCGTAAACTTGTGTCTGTAACAAGCAGAGAGGTTTTGAAGCAGATACAGACAGGTGGTGCAGATTTGTCTTTGATAAATACTTGATAGATCCTCAGCTGATGAAAACTGTCTGATCTTTACAGAAGAGACCACATGGTAAAAGTGACCAGATTTAGCAACTGGAGATATGTCCTCCTGATGTAGTCTCAATTATACTATCTGTAATGGTAAAGGTCAAAAAAAATGAAGTTAAGAAGGTAGAAAATGCTGATGTTAAGTGAATAATTTCTAAGAGTTTCTACCTTCTATCATTGTTTCTGTCACCATTAATTCAGATAATCTAGTAAGAGATATTGCCTCTTACCACCAACCTTGTTTTTAGCATTAGTGCATACTATAGCATGTGGCCGTGTATGTGTGGCCCTGAAGGATTCTGCATACAGGGAATGTTTAATCTGAAAATACCAAAAATGCTTCCCTGGAGCTGGAGTGATGGGCTTGCGAAGAAGGGTGATGCCTTCCTCCTCCTTCCTAAGCAGCAAACATCTGCCTGGCTTTCTGTGGGCAGCTGGGGAGCAGTAGTACTCCACAAGCTCTAGGCAGGCAGAGCTATACATTGCCATGGTTAAGAAACATAGGCCCCAAAACAAATTCATCCAAACTGTTATACAGCTTTGCCCATGCTAAAAATCTCTCATTCTCAGCATGGCCCCTCCTACTGCCTGTCCTTGGGCAACGTGGTGACAACGTGCCTATTTCTCTTCTGCATCAGCTATGAAATGTCTGTTACCTGCTTTTCAGCTGCCACGTTATGAGCAGCTTCATCTTGAGCTCATCTTTTAAGGCTAGTATAAGAATAAGCGAGTAACCTGAGAAGAATGTAATAGTCACTAAAGATACAGCTATTATCTATTTTCCAGAGGTGGAAGAAAAGAACAGCCTGGTATTTCACTATGACAATTTCAAAACTGCTAGCTCTCCTTTGGAAGATATCTTTACCTTGCTCCATAAAAAACCATGATTTTGGTAATAGAGGTTTTAAATTCAGCTCTGGCTGTGGATGATTGATAAGTAGAATATGTCTGCAGAACAGAAGGATTATGGAGAAAAATACCAAAACATGTAAAAGGTCTGAAGGGATTGACGTACAAGAATAGATTAAAATTTTAATATGGGTAGAGTTGCTAAACAAAAACTAAGACGGGATTGATAGGCATGCAGGGAGTAAACACAATAACTCAAGGCAACAGAAGGAAATTAATCAGAAGAAAAATTAGTCAGAAAAAAATTATGAAGAGTAGAATCAATTAATTTCCCAGAACAAAAGGGGAAATCCCAACACTTCAAGTCTTAAATCCAGTACAGAAAAAAGTATAATAGGATGTTCTCCTGGGAGAATTCCTGCATTGCAAAGAGATATTACTTTCTGACCTACCAGGTCTCTTTTATCACTCATTTGTCTGTATATGTAATTAACTTTTGGAAGAAAGCCAGGGAAAAATGCTGCAGCAAATCCTGTGGAAGATTATCTCTTCATTTTCATATGTACAGAGATGATAGATATGAACTTTGACATGCTGTGAGAACCAAGTATGCATTCTGTGACTTTTAAGAAAACAATTGTAGACTGTAGGCCAGGATGGAAATATCATGAATATTCAAATTGATTTCTCTTTTTTTCCTATCCTCCTTACTTTGCCACCTGTATATTGTAGTATCTCTTGCTCAAGAGGTTACCCAGAAACAAGCTCTGGGAATATATTGTCCCTTGAGAAATGTAATTAATTATTATTGTTTCTCCTAAAGGATTTCTCTTTCAGATCATTTATTTTCTAGAGTCACTGATGAGCTGACTGGGAAAATGAAACACTTGAGTTTAATTACCAGTTAAAATTATAGCTTTCTAAGCAGGTACTTCATCTCATACCCGTTTTATAATTGTCTCTTCTTATGATATAATATGTAGTTTTATCTGCTGCCTTTCACAATGTTAACAATATCTTACTACCACTTTCAAGGCAAAATGAATATAAGATGATTGTAAGATGACTTAAGTGTGGCTTTAGAGTGTACTAAGCATAGCACAGCTTAATCTCTCACAGATGCTTTAACGTTTTCCCAAGACTGGTGCAGAAATGAAGAAAGGAAATGAACAAGTACATTACTTGAAATTACGTACTGGCATTACAAACTCTAAAGCCCTTTTCAAATTTTTGTTTATAAAATCTAATGCAAATTAGACAATGGATATGAACAGTGTTATGAATTTCAGTGACATATTTTAGTGACCACTGAATATAACATTTAGAACCAGAATCCCAGCGGAGAGGTTATACCCTTAGGAACTAAGCTTTGCTCAACATTATAAACATCCTCAAAGTGAGGATGTGTAAAACAAAACACACACCAAAACCATTTGCCCCAAAAAGACTACACAGGTCAAGAGGGAAAAATTTTATTCACCACTGGTTTAATGGGATCTGATTTTGCTCCTAAAACAGAATAGCTTTTTTCATCAGCAGCTTGCTCTGGTATTCACAGACAAGTTATTCTGTACATTGCTTATGCTGGATGATTAAACAGAGTTGCAGCTAATTAATTGGTGAAACTCTACTAGGTCTGCACTTTTTGACCTCCATCTTCTTTTGCAGGCACCCTAACATTCTCTAGTATAGAGGAATTCAGTGCAGAGCAAACTCTGAAAATCAAATTTAGTAACAGGCCACATCAGAAGCCCAGCTTAAAATGCAACATTTTCTCTACTCTAAGTAGGAAGATGTTTACTGTTGTGACCTATACCATATGAACTATTGTTAATCCTGGTGTGTAACTAAAAATACTTCAGGAATCTTAGCCAGCAATTTCATTTTATTTTAATTCTGTAGTTATGAATTAGAATTAACGGAGCTAAGCTAGCTGCTAATGGGAAGGAGTTATCATAAAACTAACGACTGTATATCTTTAAAGAATATAAGCTTCTTCTTCAAGGAAGGATAAAATTTACTCCTATTAATTTCAGATACGATCTACTGAGACAAGTATTAGGATTGGAAATCATGGCATGTTTTTGTTTGTGTCATTCAGCTTAGGGAGAGTGACATCTAAGAGAAAGATATCAGAATCCACAAGTAGAAAAATAATTCTCAGGATGTTGATAAACCATTTGATAACACACAGTTTACTGAGATTTAACACACACATGCATAAATTCCTGAAAAACTGAAGAACCCTAATACCATTATGCATACTAGGCAACCAAGAGGGTTAATCTAACTGGCTTTCAGTAACACTTGTTTAAAGTTACTGTAATCATTCTACAAGTAAGAAAAATTGTTGACATTTGTTTCGTTGGTTATTTATCATCAAGTACATATCACTTTACTTTTGTTTCCATCAACACTTTTCAGAAAAAAATGTTTTCATTCCTGCAGAATTGTCTAACTCCTCCACTCAGAACACAAATGTCTCTCCAATATAATACTGCTTTTAAACTGCAGTACATTTGCTATTATCATCTTTTGGTGGGTACACCTAGTCATAGACCTATCTCAGTAACTATTTGAGTTTTATTTCTGTTCATTTTGGGCTAATAGTACTGACTAAGAAAAAACTAAAGCTCTAGAACCAGCTGCAAAGACGACATGGAGAAACACAGCATGTTTCCCCGCCCTTCCAGGGAGGTTTACTCTTTGTATTTTGATGCCATAAAGTTGCAGGTACTTTTTGTCTCACACAAAGATATTTCTTAAAGTTTTTTTGCATAGAAACTTTTGATTTAATATAGTTATTTTATTTGCTAGATTTGAGACAGGTTAGAGGTGTTTACAGTGAGCAAATATTCAGAAAAGAGAATTTATCATGATGATGAAAGTAAGTGCAATTCTGATGTTCTGGATAGTTTTGATTGCCCTCTCCCTTTTAGTCTTTAGTCTATATTACGGTTTCACATTTCTAAAGTTTTTGTAAGACTTGATTGCTAATATTTTTGAAGGTAAAAGTAATTTTTTCATTAGCATTTATATTGTTTTACTTTCAAAAGACAGCATAGATGATATTATCCTAGCCATCAGACAGCATAATAAAATGTCAAAAATGCAAGGATCCAAACTCAGATGGCAAGAACAAGCATATTATGCATGAATGTATTCAATTAAATGAAATCCTCTGGAAAATAAGGTCACAGCATATGATCTATCTTATATAATATTGTATATAAAGAACGGGTTACATGTCTATTATACAGGTTCTATATAGAATCCTTTTTGCCAGCTAGATCAGGGAGGACTTAAGTAGGAGCATAAGTGCTCAAGAGAAAATTCAGCTTAAGATCTCAGTTAGGAGTAATTTGTGAGCAGAAGAATGGAAGAAACATCTTAGCTTACCAACTCTGAGTCTCTCATCTTATGGGCAAATAAAACCATTAGCCAAAACGCAGTGCTGCTTCCTTACCAAGCACAGCGCCTGAAACAAGATTCAAGAACTAAACTAGCAGTCCAGCTGCTTCAGTGCGGCACCCCACACTCCTACAACCTCTACCTTGCAAATACAGCCTGTTTCTCAGCAGGCTGCTTAGCTCTGGGGAATACAGAGCCAACAGGCTCAATTCATGCTGGTACCCAAGCTGGTCTGAGCAGACTGTGCCACAGTTGTATGGGCTATACGATACCGCACTGCCTTATGTAGATGTGCTGTCATGCTTACCTGGATGTGTGCAAACAGGTGAAGATTTACTTTTGCCTATGCTGCCCCAGCACCGATTTGGATTTTGTGCAAACATGCTGCTGACCCTAAGCTAATAGCGCATCTGCTGAGCACCTGCACGCTTCCAGGCCCAGCCACAGTGCACCTGCAGGCTGGCCAGAGCATCTAGCTAGATGGAGTATAACCTTGTGCCTTTGAAAATGTGAATCTGATTCACAAGATTTTAAGGCCTGTAAAAATGTGGGATTCTGAAATGCAAAGGTGGGCATGCTTGCCTCTGCCTATAAAACTGCAGATTAAAAAAAAAAGGCAATCAAGAGCAATCATCACCCACCAATCTAATTTCTGCAATTTAACCAGCTGAAAAACACTGTATTTGACAACAGCTTTCTTCAGAAGATACTACTTGTCTTAATGAAATCTCATGATCAAGGCAATGAGATCATTTTTCCATTTTTTAGTGTATTAACCCTTCTTACCCACCCTCACTAACAACTCCAGTGACCACTTTGATAATAAACCACTAATGTAACCAGTAGCTTCTTGGTTTAACACTTTCATTTTCCCCAACCTACGTTATTACTGATGATTTTACTGATGATTACTGAAGACAAGATTGGTGTAAAGAGGGAGAAATTTGTGGACATTTCTTGACACTGACAGTAGTTCCTGAGTTATGCTGTGTGCCTGATGAGGAGGTTCAGCAGCCCTTCCTCAGAAAGTACCTGGTATTAAGAAAGACAGTACAAATAATCACTGAGCTGTGTATTGCCTTGGATTTCATCTTTATTATATATTAAGTGCAACTAGAGGGACTGAACAGTTTATTAATAATCTCATGCATAATACAGTTTAGAGAGGACCAGCAGAAGGAAACAATGTCCCTTCAGGTTTAAATTAAAAGCTCTGCTAAACAACAGAGGCTCAAGAATTCACAGTAACTTTTAACTAAGAGACGGAAATGAAAGAACTGGAAATGTACTTGCTATCTGTTTCCAATAACAATAAAACTCTTTTTTTTGTCTCAGTAGAACCTATTGGCCCTAACAAAATGGGATATGTCTATTCAGAAAACAAGATATCTATAAGATGTTTAGAAAGTCTGATTTCCAAGAAAGCTTCTCCCCTTCCCCCACTTCCATTATACTTGCAGTGGATTAATACTAATCTTAAGAAGAGTTTAAAAAATTTGTGTAAAGTTCCATTCATCGCAGACATAGCAGACTGGGAAAACTCATCTTTCATTTTTAAATGAAGATGCAACAATGTCACCTGCTAAGCTGAGCTAGAATTGGATCGTTCACATTAACCAGATGAGGAATACTTCCTAACTGTGAAGGTTTTGGTCTGTCATCTGAACCATTTTCCAGTGTTTGCTCCAAGCCCTAAAGCTGTTTGTTTCTTAGTCAGAAAATGTGCCAGACAGCATCCAGCCATTTATACCAATAATGTTATGTTTTTCTTTTTTTTTCTTCCATAATAATGAAAAACAGAGTGTCATCAATTATATCATTATTATTTTTGCTGTGATATCTAAGCAGAATGACTGCCACTTTTCTGTTGGCAGTGCATAAACACAGAGGGTAGGGTACATATTCTCTACCCTACAATGCCTACAGTCTAAATTCCTAAGCCATTAAGCAGCAATTAAATCCAGCAACTTCATCTATTCTTTTGAAATCATGGGAATTCCAAACCTTAGCTAAGGGATTTTTTGGCAAAGCTTACACCTAACAAAGCTTTCTTTTGCCTCCTCTTCTCTGGAACACAAACTGCCACCAGCTGCAGCGTTTCTGACCTAACTCATTTCCTGCATGGATCACAGAACACTGCATTTTCTATATCCCAGCCTACCTCATTTGAATGTGCTCTTGGCATGATACTATACCATCATCATTAATAATTAATGTAGGTGGAGTGAGTCAGTGTTTTTCCTTATTATTTCTGCAGCTCAGATCTTGCTCTACAGAGGCAGCTAGTGAGCCATCAAAGGCAGGAAGATGTTATGAGATGTGTAATGCCCCATAACTTTGATATGCAGCTCTTCCTGCCACCTCATTCAGACGATAAATATTTTAGAAGGGAAGCAGGCAGATAAGTGAATAAGTGAATTACTTCGTAGATCTTTATTTATGAAATGCTTGCTCCCAAATTCTGTTCAAAAAATGGCTTATTAGAGAAATGGAAATTTGCTCTCATGAAATTTCCACCAGCTTTTCCCCAATGCAGAACTGTTGCTATGAATGGTGCACAGGCTACAGCACAATCTCCTTTTGATGCTCATCCTGCATCAGAGATTGATTGCCCTGACAAAATTGTTCCAGTCTCACCAAACTATTTGTGTGAGCGGATATGCTTATCACTTAAGAATTAAAAAAAAAAAAAAAAGTTTAATTATAGCTCATTCTTCTCCGTCTTTAACTAACTTACAGAGGATCAGAAATACTGTTCATGCTTCAAAGCAAGCTGTTTTACACCTCTGAGAAAGTCAGCCTCTTTCAGCTGCTGCCCTGACAAACGGGGCAGGTTGTGCCCTGGTTGTGCTGAGGCCACCCTCATACGCAATTCTCTTTTTTTCCTTTGTCTCTTAGACTTCATTTATGTGGAAGACAAACGTTTCGCAGAAAAACTACGTATCACTTCATTGCTATTTATAATCTGTCATGGAAGCTGAGTGTCCTTCTGTTTCTTCAAATATTTACCAGTGAGACCTTATAAAATCTCCTTATTGGAAGCCGCTTTTAACATATTTTAGACTATTTAGTTACATGAACAGAATAGGATAGACTGTCTGAGGGAAGACATTCCCCACCCCCAAAAGCAGTATGCCCACGCATGCCATGCAGCAGGATCCGGCTTATGCCAAAGCAGAGGACTCATCTGCATGACATGGCTATGCAGGGCAGTAGCTCTTGTCTGAGGTGTGTTACGGGCATCCTAGCAGTTTGCCTGTGAAGTCTTTTACTCGGAGTGCTGTTTCTGATGCTTCTACCAGCTCTCGATCTGGTTCAGTTCTGTTGACGCGGATGCTGCAACACATGGTGTAGATTTGCTCAGAGAAATGCCTTTCCCTACAGCCAAGGCTATTTGCCTAGCTAGCAGCAGCAAAAGTGACATGTCTGCAACTTTTTGACTTTTTTTTAACGTCCTCTTATGGCTTTGGATTTTTTTTTTTATTTCCTTCTAATGGATATTTCCTGCTACTGCTTCCCGTTTCCAAATTCTCTCTCACTGATTCAACTTTACTCTGGGCCCTGTAACACCTGTTATTTGCTGTCTCACAATCCCTCTATTCCACTAACATTTTCCTTTCCTTTCTGCTGCTCTAATGCTCTGCCCCTGACTCACACCATCTTCCTACAATCTGCCATAAATGGACAGTGCACGGAAGATGCGAGGTAGTTCTGGGAACTAAGGACCAGGATTTCCTTTTTTGAGGTCAGTGCCCTCATCACAGGCCTGAGAATCATGTTCCCTCGTGTTCACTCTCTCTGGTCCAATCAATCCTGCACTATATCTTGGAAGTGGCACACAGCTCTTAGCAGCCTGCAACTAACATCCAGCAATCTTTCGGAGATTAAACATAGCTTTGTGTCCTCTCAGTCTCGGGATGCCTAGACTGGCCTTTCTCCTTCCAGTGTGCAAGGAAAGAAGAAAAGGCAGAAATGGTAGCACCATCATGTTTCAAAAGAAAGGACTGATCCCCCACTGGTTTTTTTTAAGAGAATAACTTCAGTTTTAAACTCTGTGACAGAGTTTGGATCCATGAATCTCAATTTGACAGAAATGCTTCTCTGCAGCCCAGAGTTAAGTACTAAAGCCCCTGCGAAGAGTGACATTTAAGTTAAATCCTACCCTTCAGTATTCATATGAGGCACTTGAGGTGGCTCTCTGCTGCTCTGAAGCCCATTCTAAGTGCCTTGCTTTCCTCAGATAGGGATTTATAGGAGTATGTTTTCCACTTTGGGTACCAGTAACTGAAAAACAAGACACTATAACATTTAGCTCTGCAGTGCCTAAGACACTTTGTGAACTGTTTTTGAATATTCTTTACAGTCTTTAATCTTCATATTATAATATTCATGTGTTCACTGAGTGTTCTCACAGTGGACTGAAAATCTCTTCATTTAATCAAACCGTACCTCATTTTTTAAGTTGAAATGTATAATCCTGTAATCACACTGAATAATAGAAATAATCATCCAAAACCTTTATTTATGGAGCTCTCATTGATCTAATCATTAGGACTATATATTCTAAAGAGAAGAATGAAAGATGGAGGGCATAGAGACAGACAACAAGCTTAGCTGAACTGCAGTTCATATATCCTTTTTGGCTACAAAGCTGAAGATGCTATATTAAGTTTTCATTGACTCTTTATATTTTGTAGTCAATGTGCTAAAGTAGAGACACAAGCATTAGTTCTTTGAGCATAACATACAATATGTATAAAATGCATATATAAAATGTATATAATTACGAACATGCATTGTTTTATTTGGGATTGCATGTACTTTACATGGCTGTGAATGACTCCACAGGATAGCTAGCCCCCCCCATTTACAGGATGTAGAATATTTTCCTATAAGCAAACGCACTCTGACAAATCTTCTACCCTTATAATTCCATCATACATCTCTTGTAGAAAACCCAAAAAATAGAGACAACTGTGAGCAAAAATCATGGAGCTGAAAAAATGCAACTTCTGAGAAAATCAGGATCTGGGTTTGGGCCTTCTCAGAGTACGATTCCCATTCTCCATATGAATATTTCAACTATGCTTTGTGCTTGGTGAAGGAAGAACTAAGCACTGTTCTTTCTTTCAGTTCTTATTATTTTCTTTTTAGCAAGCCAGTAACACTGAAAAGTGCTGGCTCATCATATTCGTCATTGCTCGAGGAGCCAACTATTTTTCATATTTCATACTATAACTTCTTTCTTTTAGAATCCCTCCAGTTTACAGCACATGCAACAATGACACATCTTTTTCTCTGAACTCTTCATTAGAGACCTTCTTTTTCCTAACTCACCCACGTGTCCAGGAACTGTTAGAACAATATAGTGAAAGTTTCTGATAGTCCCTTCATCATGTTAGCATCTTTCTCTAATATCCCATAGAGCACAAACTGACATCATAAAGAAAAAAGAAAATGATTGCTGGGATTAAAATCTGGAAACAGAAAGAAGTAGAGAGTACTGCATGACTGTAAAGCTCAAAAAAGGCAGGGGTCTTTGTTCCAGTGATATGAAAATCCCTCAGTTGGACTGATTTTTTTCTAAAGAGAATATATGAGAGAATTCTTAGCTAGTTAAGATTTTTTGATTTGAAAAGCAGGACGATGCATTCATAGCTACCCTTTCTTATGACGAAAAGACATTAGTATCCACATTATTATTTGGTTTTTTTATTTAAGTGCATATCAGACAAATCAGATAGATAGATGCAAACTTGCGCTCATCAGCTCTGGGAAGGACTGGTGTCTGTTTTGCCAAGTTGTAAGGGAGCAGAGCTATAGCCCATTCACCCCTCTTCTTCCTCCACCTTTATAAATCCCCACTTGAAAGAGTAATGATATTATCACATATTTTGCATAAATTTTAAAGAATAGATCCTATAGATTGCAAATGTACACTGCATAGTTTCTCCAAAGAAAAAAAAAACCTTGCAGGTCAGCTGAATTTTTAATGTAAAATCTCCATACCTCTATAATAAATCTTTAGAAAGAGCTCTGCTTCCTTTTTCCTTTTTCCTGTAATGCTACAAAAGAAAATGAGCAAGACACAGAACAATGCCAAAAAGGAAAATGTCATCTAAAAGCATATTAAAGGCAATGAATACATCATTGTAAATTCACTGCAATATTTCATTTGCAGCAATCTCCCATTCTGAGCAGAGTGCTAGAAATGACCCGTTGTTGAAAAGCTTTGTGATTTGTGAGCGTGGTGGTGTGAGAGTTCAATGCAAGAATCTGTAAACAGACTTCAAATCTATTTCAGTAATTGCTGAAGCAAACATAAAAGACCATTTTATAAGGTTTAGTTTTTTAAATTTTTTTCTATTTCGTAAATCCACGTTTAAGCAGGTCACAAAAATTCTTGCTTTTCATCCTCATACGGCACACCTCTCAAATGACACCACTTTTCAGGAGAGCATTAAACTGACAAGTTGCAACTAAAGTAAACACATTCCAGTTTATTCAGAGATACAAGCCTGTCTTACCTTGTCAGCTTTCAGAATGTTGAGCTGAGAAAAATAGGTGCAACTTTCCATTAAAGGTCTGCTTTAAGCCTGGTAGTTAAGAACATAAAATGGTACCTTAAATAAGGTTCCTAAATCCTAACTAGAAACTGCTTAGTGCATTGATTTTTCTAAAGTGCTGAGCACTCTGCAGCTCTTTTTAAAGCAAAAAGGGATTCACAGCTTGGTCAGGATAAGAAAACTGCCTAGTGATTTCTGAGTGTTTAGTTTTAGATGCCCAAATATATAAGTGTTTTCAATATTTAGGCTACTTAAAGAAGTATCTAAACAAGGACTTTCCTGCTTTCTTTTTATTAAGGTTATTCTGCAGATATCTGTGGGGTGCAAATTAGGTCTCCCTGCTTTTCAAGATGTCAGCTGGTGAGCTCAGCGGAAAACCACTGCTAACAGTTTTCCGACGTGAACACTGGGAGTGTGATCAAGGCGAAAACATGCAATGGGAACATAATAGAGAGTGACTGATTTTTCTTATTCAGCTGATGAACTGTGAATCTGCTGATATTGACAGAGGACCTAGCTGTTTACATGCACTTTCTCCAAGTAAGCCGTAGTAGCTGTATAGTGTGCTTGGTGTTCACACAACATTTTACAAGTATATTGCAAGGTATTTTTTCAAAGAGCTTGCAGTGAGAGTCAACCAAACACCCTAGGCAATACTGGATAGGAGGATGATGACTCATGCTGGCAAGAAATGGCTGGCGGAAGCAAGCTTGGAAGACGTCTCTGAGTGCTGGGAAAGAACAGCTGGAACAAGAGGACAGACGTAAGCAGGGAATGAGAGCATGACAGAAAGCTAAGTCAAGAGAACCGTAATAAACTAAGGAAGGAGAAGGACTAGAAAACACTTAATGGACTATATAGAATAAAAGAAACTAGAAATAGGGGTATAAGTGAGATTATGAAGGGTCTTGCCGTCAAGAATGAATAGCTTTACTATGATACAAAGGAAATAAAAAAGAGTCAATAAAGACTTTCAGAAAGGTGAGTGACATGATCAGAGCAAGAGATAGGAAAGGAAGGTGGCTTTGGCAATGCCGCTTTGGCAATGCCACTAAAGACATTAAAATGGGGGTCACTGACAAGCAGCAAGAATGGGTGACTTCAGTGGATCATAGCCAGCCATGCTCGGCTCATAACCATACACAGATTTCGACAATGCAAGATTGTGGAATCAATGTACCCCTGAGATATTAGGCGGGAAGAAATCACATGTTCTAAAAGTAGTTGATTATGATCCATGTTTTAATCATACATGAAAAACATACCACTAACGCATCTGTATTTCATTCGGAGGTGCACTTACAGTACACAATTTCTTCCAAGAACCCTGAGCCTACAACATAACTGCAGTCTGTCACCTTGAACTGTAACCCTCATCACTTTAATGGGTTTAAGTTAGACTCTTAATCACATATAATACTATCTATTGCTGTAATGATTTTCCTCAGTCACAGAAAGAAGATACAGGGTTAGCAGCCCACTAACAGCACAGTCCCACATCAGCCTGTTTCGGCTGTCGCTGAGTTCCTTTGCGGTGGGGCCAGAGGGGCTCAGCCCACATCATCTCACCCACCCTACTTGCACGTCCTGCTATTCAGCAAAGAAGGTGACAAGGAAGCTACATTCAGTTTTTTGTTCTGGTACATCATTCTTCTATTTGCTAAATCTTTAAGATCAGATTAAGGAACATGTGGGAGAGTGGTAGTACTTTTTGTAGGAGTTAATGCTGCTGCTGCTTAGTGCTCCTCTTTGCTAAATGAGTGAGTCTGAGGTATCTGCCGTGATTTTTAACACCTCAGATACCTGAAGCCTCGTACTGCTAGTGTGGTAGGATTTAGCACAAAGGGAAAAGGTGTCAAGGAAATTAATTTGGCAATGCAGATAATATTATCATGAATCATACATTCTGCCCCTTGAATGGTGAGGCAACTGCCATAATGAAACTCAGTGTAATGAGTCAAGTAAGATGGATTTTGGTGCAGTGACAATATCAGGTGGGTAAAATTAACCTACTTTCCTTGATAAATAATAATACATAATTTTAACTGCCAAAACTTTTAGTTCAATGTAAATCTTCAGAGATATTGATAGGAAGAGATATCTTTCCTTTTTTGAGTCTTTTAAAATCTTCTTGCCTGTACTTTGAAAAAAGCCAGATGAAATAACGGATGGCTCAACATCATCCCAAAATGCGGTGTTTGTGTTTAAGAAGAGACTCTGCCTTTTCATTCCTAGGAGAAATTATGTTGCTGTGGAGGAGGAATAACAAAGTCAAATGCAGATTCTCAACCAAAGGTATTGACTATTTCTTGGGGAAAAGAAAAACAAAACAAAACAAACCCCAAAGCTAACATATAAGATTTACCACTTGTAATGAACGTTGTGATTGATAATCTGCTCTAGTGTCACACACATCAGGTGGCACAAGTTTATATCAGGGACAGTACCTCACCTGGTGCCATGAAAAGGGATGCACAGTCATTCATGAGCAGTGAATCAGGTCCCTCACCCCAAATTAGACAGTTCTGTGCCAGTGCAGGACACCTCACATATGGGAGGATGCTCCATGTGTGACTCCCATCTTTCTTAATAGCAGAATGAGGATGTGGCTTTAGGTGAAAGAAAGATTGATGTTCTTTCACATAGTCAGAGGCCACCCGGTAAAAAGCTTGACTGTCGTTACTCTGTAGACATTTTTGCTGCTCCCTCAACAGAGATGCAAAACAGAAGATGTAGGTGGGTTATATTCCAGCTAATAATCTGTATTTGGAAAATCTTAGCTATGCATTATGGGCCTGCTGAAAACCATTTTGCTCAGGTGAGCTGTCTCTTGCTCACCTGAATAGCACAGGAAATGTTTCTGTTAGCATAGCATATTCCACTCTGTAACACTGCAATGTGGTTTAAATGCAGATAATCTTTTCCACCTCATAACTGTCTCAATTACCTCAATGATTAATGTTATTAATGATCATTCCAATATTCAGAAAGGGTTGATGACTTATGTAACTATGCTATAATATATTTTATTCAAACAAAATCTAATTTTTGAGAGAAAAATTATCAAAGCAAAAGAACAAGGTAATATAGGTACCAAATTCTATCCCCTTTTAAATTAAAACAAGTACGTGTCATTTTAGCAGAAGAGTATATTAAAAAAAAGTATTCAAAACGTCTAAGGTGACTGTCTGGAAGTCACATCAGCGACAGTAATGGCCTAAAAACAAAGTCAGAGGAGAATCTGGTTGTTGGGGTATTGTCTCAGTCAATTCAAGAAATCGGAGAAGTTACTGTGAGAAAGCATTGGTAGGAAATGATAGCTTCTGCTATATCTGAAGCCTTGTCAGATTTCAAGGTCAAAGCCATATTTGTGTTTTCAGAGTTTTTCATCATAATTGGTAAGGTTATATCTATGAATATTATAATATCTAATCTGAAAATTTTCAAATAGGTTAAAAGACAATCTATCATCATCTTTAAAGTGTGATGTTAACAGCTTTATAGTTAAATTAGGCCATGAAAAATGGCTAAAGGTTGTCTACGAAAAAAGTCTTTCTTATGACAAAGATAATTGAACCCATAGAGAGGAAAGTATAACCTGAAAATCATTTAGAAAATTCATCATGAAAGTCTGTCATTATACTAATTTAGAGAGAAAATCACTTTTTTGTATTTATCCATCTCTTTTTCAGTTCAGACAGGCTAAGAGAACGTCAAAATGTTAATGATGAGGCATGTCAAGAGTTAGACTTTAACCTTGTCACATTCTGCCTAAGACTCCGAGCAGTTAAAAACAGTATTTTCCCTTTCATATCAATACATTAAGCAATAAGAGTGCTCTAAGAGCACTGAAAATTTCACTTCAGCCTGCATGTAAAATGACTTAAATTATTTTCCAAAAGTGGTTCTTTATGATCACAAGATGGTGAAGGTGACAGAACAGAAATATGAAGGATATTCCTAGTCCTGTTACTGTTTTCTAGCTCTGAATATTAGTTACAGTGCACACTGATTCAAAATTTTTCCACTCTAACAGTGTCTGTCAGTGATTTATAGTCAGCACTATTAATTGCCCCGCTAACCAAATCAATGAGCGTACCTCTAGAATGAACAATAATGAAGTGGAACATCCAAAATACTAGACGTTAACTAAGCTGTGTCAGACCCTGGAGCACGTAACTTCTTCTGCTTTAAATTAGCGTTCAAATATCATTTGATTGTTCTTTTAGACATTTTTAATAATGAATATTCATTTAAGCTCATTTTCTTTGTCTTAAAGATAAAAAAGTGTTCCGAGCCTCTCTACCTAGTACTAGGACTTCACAGAATTCCATGAATTATCTTAAGAAATCTGCATTTTCTTTCCATGATGCATGATGATTTTTAAACAGTGAGCAGGGGCAACATGTCATTTGTAAGACGTGAACAATGCACTAAAAACGTTTATTGAAAGTACCACTTTTTATAGTGGTGTCCAGCACTCATTGAATAAAAATTTCGCTATTATTTTCATTTTACTCAAGCACTGATTCAGGCGGGAAAAAAATTCTCCTCTTCAAAATGTACCTGAAGGATCTTCTCCTTGGACTGCTTTTGTAAGCGTAAGTAAAGGAAGAAATGCATACAGCCGAGGGTATGAATTTGTATTTGTATATATCAAGAACTCCATAAGCTTTGCAATGTTTTAAGCTAAACTGCTGACACTTGAAAGGGGAAAATTGGGGCCTTTCTACCTTCATTTACATTGGCTTCACACGAGTATAAGCTGTTTAATTCTTTTAAATTCATTTTAATTTAAATCAGGGTAAGTGAATGTAAAAAGGGTCCACTGGGTTATTTTTTTCCCATTATGTGTATATTCCTATACATTTTCTTATAACCAAATCACACTGCAGCCACTGAAGAGCTGTTATGATTAACTTGGTCAAAGTTCAGGGCTGTAACCCCTCTGCCTCCTCCCTGCCCCTTACCCCGTATATCAATTTGCTAAATATAACAGACCAAACAAATCCACACAAAAAAGACAAGAAAATAAAACATGCTGCTGTGCCTACGCTCCTGTGAGAGCCGGTGAAGGCAGTGCACAGGAATTTCTGTGATGATCCCTATAACACCTTAGAATTCCTCCTCAGAGAGGAGATCAGTAGTTGGATCAAGCAAGCTATCAGGATAGCTGAGAACAAGTTCCCAGGATCTTCCCACTGGAAAACAAACTGGACCACACATGCAGCTCCACCTATGCATTACTTCATTTCAGGGATTCATGGGGTTGTTTAAAGCAAACCAGAATCAAAAGTACGTGTGTCTTCCATGCATAGCAGATTTAAATTGGAGGTTTCGTTTCTCACTGGGGTACCTCATTAAAATTACAAATTTAACTAAGTTGAAATTCATCTAAAAAGAATATAGAACAACGCACTTTCAATAAATGTTTTTAGTGCATTGTTCATGTCTTACAAATGAGACGTTGCCCCTGCTCACTGTTTAAAAATCATCATGCATCATGGAAAGAAAATGCAAATTTTCTCTAAATGAGAATATATGAGAATATAGGAAGCACGCACTTGCTTCCTTTCAAAAAGAAATACTTCAATACAAGATTTTAATTCATTACCATTAGTCACAGAGAATATAACATATTACCATAAATGGAGAGCCAGATGAGCAAAAGATATTAACACAAGTATAATGTGGGAACACCTTTAATTTATTTCCATAACAAAGAACTATTTGAGCTAAAAATAAATGATATGCTGTGCATTGTCCTTTTAGATGACAGTAGCAATAAAGGAGAGCTAGCTGCATATGCTGAATCGATATTCCACTGCTTTATGAAGCTATATGGTAAGTTAATATACACACTCAGACATACATTTCTCATATATCTATGTAGACACAAGAAAACACACATTTCAGAATGAAGGCTTGCATGTTCATCACTATCGATAGAAAACAAAATCATGACTGCTGAAAACAAATTACATGCAAAGTACTAGTGACAAAAAGGGAGCCTGTCCCTCTAAGCTTAAAGACTGGTATAAGGCAAGAGAAATGAGAGTCTAGCAGTTTGCAGTAATTCTCTTCAATGTGTTGTTCTTGAGATGCAGAATGTTAAATTTGTTTTTAATTGTTTTTCTTTTTAATTAAGAAGTAAATAACCTTATTAAAGAATGTTCCTTAACTGTTCAAACTAGTTTTCTCAAAGAAACACAATTACCAAAATCTCTGCATGAGTTACAGAGACCATCCTACCAATCAAGAAAGAAAGGGAAGGTCAGCTTTTATGCTTCATGTTTGGCATACTTTGCCAGTGCTGTTCAATTACTTTTCTATGGATTAAATCCTTGTTAACCAGTTGATTTTTACATTTCTTTAGCTCAGATTATTATTAATGTCATGATAAGCACTAATGAAGTATATCTTCTTTCACTAATAGACTGTCACAGCGATGCTCACATAGATCTTTTCCTTGATATTCTTTCTTAGAAGCGAGACTGAGATGAGGAATAGCCAGTTCATCAAGACATGGTGAACCTGCTAAAATAACTGGACTATGTCCTTTTTGTTTTCATAAAAACAATACCTAGAAGAACAAGAAAGTTATATCTTCATCTGTTCTTGAGAAAGAGAAGATAGAGCACAACCTCTCCTTGGTGTGTACACTTTTGCTGCTAACAGGGAATGACATGATGTACTTAAGTCTTTAAATTTTCAAGATTTTTCCAAATATGCCTTTTGGTGGATGAATTCCAAATGACAGAGTACAAAGAAACATTAGACAGAGAGTGCTTATCCTATCCTGAGACAGTCAGCACAGTAAGTATTCATATGCATTTTGGTATAATAGGTCTCTCTGAAAGGCAACATTAAATATATATCTATATCTATATCTATATATTCTTACATTAAGCTCAGGCTTTTCAGCATGCCTACTAGAAATGATCAAATACATCAGCAAATTTTTTAAGGTTTTCTCAAACACCTCAGCCACGAAACATGATTCTTAGTATTCTTTGTGTCTGGCCATAAGCACAGAAGATCTCACCAGTTGATCCAGTGGGGTAAGCTTCTAATGAGTCCCAAAACGGCAGTGCAGAATAAATATACTACCTTGATGTATCTACCTTGCATAGTCAAAAGAACTGATCTTCTAAAATTGTTTTTCTGAGCAAGGAAAAAGGCAAATGATAGAGCTAATTAGTATTAGTGTCTAATATCAGAATGAGATGAATAACTCTCTCGACTCCCCTGTGTTGGCTACAGCTGTATTGACTAAAATAGGAAAGCAAGAGCCTGGCTCACGTGTAGACAGCCACAGCTAGATGTCTTAATCTGCAAATTCAATCTCACACTTATTAATAATGGAATTTAGTTTCCAAAGAATTCTTATGAGAGATTCTACAGTTTACAAGGGGATGCTGAGCTGTAATTATCAATCATTTTAGGCGCTCAGAAAATGAGGAAGTGGGCATAGCATAAGAACTTGAGCAGAACAGAGCGGTACATTCATTTCTCAACCTATATCTCCGATTTGTAGTGACAAAAAACAGGGAAACACAATACCATTGCAGCCTACTGATCTCCAGGCTTAAAAAGATAAACTGAATGTGGAATAAATCATTTAAGTTTCCCAGGAAGACACAGAGAATTCATGCCCAGGATAGCCACAAGCAATTTGTGGAAGAAATCACAATTTGTAGTATTTCAAAACAACTTGTTTATAAGCACTACATGTTTCTCACAGCTTCATTAGTTACTGTCAAAAGAATAGTATTAGATAATTAATGTTCATGCTCATAAAAGCACGTATCTGTGCCTTTGTAAAACTAACCCCAAACATGCTTTTTAGAGGAAGCATTTGGACATTTTTGCTTATGAACGTACTTAAAAACACTAGGTTTCTTAAAACAGGTAAAGTTTAAGCATGTGTTTTTAAAAGATGGGTTACATTTATATTTTAACTCTGAAAACATTGCTACTTTTGGTCAATGTTTCTTTTTTTTCCACTTCCTTTCTTTGCTTTTTCCAGTTCTTTCATTACAAGGATAAAACCTAGGAAAGTCGAGTTAACTGCAATTACGAAATCTTCTGAAAGTACTTGTTATCTGAACTCTTTCACTGCCATCTGAAATCACAGTAATCACAGTTCTCCTGACTGCCTTGCTTTTTTCCTTAATATTACTCAGATCTAATTGTGGCAGTTTACATAGATGAGGCATTTATTCCAGCCTTCTCTTCTGCTCTTATGCCCTACTTATCCAAGAGTGGCTTTGCTAGTGTTCCCCAGCAACACAAGTGAGAATGCTTCTTCTGGTTATATTTCAGTCATTCTGTTTACTTCAGATCCCATTTCCCAAAACTTAGTAAGTCTTCAGACGATCCATTTTGCCATCTGCATTTCAGATTGCAGACACTTGGGTCATTATCTCTTGCTCCAGTTAAAGACCAGGCACAAAGGTATTTATGCAAACATATCCTAAAATGTAAATCCTTTCTCTAATTGGCATAAATTAAGAGGAATTAAGAGTGAAGTGCCACTGTGGATCTAAGCTGAAGTGGCTTTTGTTTTCCACTTGAGATTTTAAGAACCCAGTTCTCCACTTCTGTTCTATACGGCTACATAACCAAAGACCAAGATGAAGCCACTCTGAAAGACAAGCTCTTCTGCAGAGCACAGAATTGGGCACAAAATTTCCAGTAAACCATATACTTTGTACATCCTGCTCACAACCATGTGGCTATTTGGGTTTTTAACTCCTTATTTTTTGGGGATTTTAACTCTTTCTGCAGATCACTATGTTTAGCCATGCATGACACAGCAAAGGTATATTCTCACCTTTCCTCCTCCTTTTATTTGCACATACTGCTAAAGTGGTGCCATCCTTATGAAGCTTACCTAACAAAAGAAGACTTTTTTGACAAAGTTGCACGCTCCAATTAAACATGTTTAAGCAGGATACACTTTACGTAATGGTATCACGCTACCACAGAACTACTCTAGCCAAAAGATGATGACTTTAAGTAAGTGAATATAAATATAGCTCACTTAAATATTTTTCACTTATTTGGAACATTCAGTTTACATTATTTTTATATGTTAAATATTTAAGACAAAAATATTTAGCCTAAAATACATCCTGACATAAGTGTTTACCGAGGCAGTCTTTTTATAGTTATGTTCACATGGTTCACACTTACAAAGCATTGAGAGCTCTAAGCATAACCATGTGCATACTCAAATGGAGTGATCCTTCTGGAAATCACTAGCTAAATTACTTTTGTAACTTAAGTGACAGTGTGCTATTTTTCACATCCTTTTTACTCATATATCTACTTCACAATCAACACTTGACCGTAGCACCTTTACTGTCTGAGTGCATAGCAGTGTTAAATTGAATAGAGAAGGAGATTTTTTTCACATTTTGCTGAAATATAGCTGTACTCAACAATTAGTACCTTTTCTCTTTTTGATCATTCCATCATGGCAGGAGTTTGTGACTAAGGGCTCAGTTCAGATGCTAGCTCGCATGCATCCAGTGCCATTTGAGATGAGCTTATTCAAGACATTCTGTGGGACTGGGGAATATGACATAGGAGGTACAGGAGACCTGTGTTCCTGCAGCTGTAGGGCAGATAGGATACCTGTGGCCATCTCAAATTGCATAAAGACAACTGAATCCTTCCCTACTTATCTTACAGGTCCACTAGCCATGTACAATTTCTTCTTAATGAAGAGTTAGAATTTAAGCTATTTTTTTCTATTTATATTACAGTAATACTTTGCTATTTTTAAAAACATGACTAGTGTTTAAATCTTATTACAGTGGAGACTTTAAAACTTTATAGTGGAGACTTTAAAACTCACCACAGCATATTTCTTCAAGGCAGGGGTCTGCACTATAAGCTAGAGTGTATTTTTATCTTTTCTATTTCTGATACATATGAACTAAAATACGCTGGAAAAGACATTAAGTCATTTCTGGAACTTTAGTCATAATGTAAATGCTACGGAAACAATGCCCCTGTCTTCACTGTAAAGCTCTAAATGGCCAGTACAGAGCTCAGTATAGAAATGAATACAGGTCATAATCTGGAAATTTCGGCACGTTTGATGAGGTTGCAGATTTACAAAAAAGCAATACGAGTGAGTCTTTCAGTGATAACTGGCAGTCTCCACATACAATCATTTGTAAAAAGATGTAGCGGCTACCAAGATTAACTAGGGCTAAGAGCACTCATACTAGGTCAGCTCAAGATTCCCTCTAGCCCAGCACCTTGTCTCCACTGGGGGTAAACAGAGGTACCAAGGTCAACACTGATGCAGAAGCTATGCTTGTTCTGAGATGAATAAGCTACTGCAGAGCACTTCAGTGCACGGAGAGGCTTCCTTGACCCTGATATCTAAGCTTGTGAACGACTCTCCTCTTCCCTTAGCATTTAAATCTCAGATATTCTATTTTAGATCTTCCCATGATCTGCTGTTTTCTACAGCGTGGAATGGTGCAAGGAGAACCATATTAATAAACCACACATCTATGACCCATTAAAAAATTCTCCCTAAGGATTTAATCAAGCTGTTCAGAGTTATAGTGCAATTCTGAAGGCAATCAAATCCCTGCTCTGTTGTTTTTAGCATGCATTGATGAAATTCTAAGAGGAGTCTTGGTGTGAACTAATCTGCTTTTGAAGAAAACTCCAAGTGTGCACCAAATCTGCTTCTTTTGGACAGCTTTGAGCCACAAAAGGATATCTATGAAGCCTCAGGGACCAGACTAAATTGATTCTGAAGTAAAATCCCCAAACTGTAAACAGTGCAAAAGTTCAGGCCTCAACACAAACTGGCTCAATCTATCCAACTGCTGATATTGCACCAAATTATTTGATAACGTAGACATAGCCAATGTCTCCAAACATCTGATTTCAGTTTCTAAGAAGCTCCAGTACTAAAGTGAATTTTGTCATGCCTCTCAAACCTCACTGGAAGGAAAACATTAGTATGGCATATGTTATAGCTATCTTTCAGCTGTCAGTATTATTAAAACATTCTGGGGCACAAATATAGCTTAATATTTGAAACAAAAAAACCCAGAGCAGATAAATGGGACTCCTGACAGCAAGTCAAATGCTAATAAGAAACCGAAAGATGATTTATGAGTTGAAGTCCTTCCCAATGACCTTCCAGATTACTGAATTCACTCTCAATTTTTCAGCTTTGATCTGAGCACAAAACACAGTTATAATTATATGGAGGCTAGCAATGTTCTACTGGAATAGAACATTAGCTGCAGATATGATATCTCTAATGGAAAATGGATAAAGGTAAAGCTGATACATAGGAGGCAGAAGGGCGCTGGAAAGAAGCAAGAAAGCCTACATGTTTAAAGGTCTACATATGAATCAATCTATGAAGATCTGGAATAAAAAAGAAATTAACAACTTTTCTTCCACAATATAGAATATTTTTCCATGGGACAAAGATGGAAAATATCGTCATTTAAAATTATACCAGATGTTGGATCACTGGAGAGGATGATTTTCATCTTTAGGGAAAGGGCTGTTGGCAAGAAAGGTGGATTATAGGACCTAGTAATTTTTTTTTATTATTATTCTCTAATTCCTAGTATTCTATTATGACTAGGAAGTTTTATGGAAACAAGAGCTATCAGCTTGCTGAATGGTATGACATATTTCAGTAATAACCATAGTGCACTTTCCTTCATAAAATTAATTAAGCTTTCTTAATCCTAAAATAATTTATTTCAGGAAAAGGCATACGGTATCTTGGGAAAGAAATCCATATAGATGTTGAAGGAACTGCAGTTGTGAACAGTTATATGCAGTTTAAAATAGAATATCAATATCCTGAGGACATCCTCTGATATCATAAGGAATCTTGCATTCGCATCATTTTGGCTGGTATCACTTCAAAGGGCAATAGAGCAAGAGACATTGCAGGAGGATCACCATATGCCAGGAGGAAAAAAATCAATATAAAAGTGACAGAGCCAAAGGTCACCAAGTAGTGGCAGTTACACCATGGCTCTTGAATATTAATTAGCCACATGAAGGAGAAAAAACAGGCTGTTGTGGGCCTCAGTCTTAGGTTCCTTCAGCAATCAAGAAGCAGGGAAGGTAAGTAAAACTCAACAATGAGCAGAGGTTTTCTTGGCATCACTCAGGTTAACTTAAATGTTAATGTCATGCAAAGCTCTTTGCTTGTTTATTTCATTTGTGCTTTGAAGAAAACATTCAGAAGGAATTGATCATCATGTTAAGAATCTGCAGTTTAAGATTTACTGTGTAGTGTGACCAGTAATAACTTAGGTTGACTGTAATCTGAATATGTTAAAGCATCGAAACATTTTTCAAATTTTTTGTTCTCAGAATAACTCTTTATTTCTCTCCCTTTCCTTTTAGTTTCTCTTTTAGACCAGCTCTATTGTCTGTATGTGGAGAAAAGAGACTTTATAAAATCCTTTACAAATAGAAGATCGAGTCAGTTACTATAAATGTGACCTTCCATTAGGAGAGACTCATATGCAGTCACATCTAGCCTCAGTAATGAAATGAAGTATTCATTTCATTAATTTCCTTTATATGTATAAATGAAGTTTGTAAAAATCATAGTCGGCGATTTTTATCTTTATATAAAAGATAAGGTTCAACAAATGGTAATCATTTCCTATTGAAATATCTATTTTGCTGTACTAAGCAAGAAAGACTATTTTACTCACAGGCTAATGCCTTGCTAATGGTTTAAGGAAGATGATAGAGAAGATGTCTGCACCAAACCTGTCAAAGAGACACTAACATTTCAAGAGAAATAGGAGCTACTGGTAGTCCAGGAAGGAAACTGCTTCCTGGTAAATTGACTGTAAATATTTTTAAGGGCAAGAAGAGGCTCTGAATTAAAATAAAAACACAAGCAATGGTATAGGTATGCAAGTTAGCATTCTCTTCTGTCCAAAAGACCTTTCCAGTGGTTGCAGTTTGGAGATGTATGGTGTGCAGGAGGAGCAAGTTCCTGACGCTGTGGGGTAAGCAGGCGTCTACAATTTGGTACTATTTTTAGGGAGAACTGGATCTAGATTTGGAGACATTTGATCTCGAAAGAAATCATGTACTTTCCTTTCTGGCACTTAAGTCCTTATAACTCTTTATTGTTCATTTTTGGTTTTGTAAATTAATTTGTTTTCCCCACGGCACAATTTTTACTTAGAATGATTTCAAAGTGTATGGATAACACATAGCATGGGGTACTATAGATCTCCAGGACATTTCTCTGGTAACCAGCTCACCAATTTTCTCCAGAGAATCCACAGCATACTTCTACACAGCTGAGTCTGAGAGTCAGCAATGCAAGTGGCTAAACAGACCAGAAATGCACTGGCAACTAGTCTCACCTCAGAATGTCTCTGTTTTGAAGCAGTTTAGTGCAGAGCACACTTAATTCTTGATAGGCCTAATGGAGTTTATAACACAAGTATGCAGAACGAAAACTAAGATGAAGGACTCTCATAAAGATTAGATTCTTTAAAATATGCTGGCTATTCTCCAGCTAAGTCAGAGGACAAAGAAGCAGTTTCATACTTCTGAAATTATGCAGCATCTTCTATGTCTCCGTTTACTGCTAGAGAGGGATGACAGCTAGTTTGCAGTCATACAAATTACAGAATCTAGAATATTAGTCTATTATTTTCTTCTGCAAAGGTGTTGCAATGTTTTCTTTTGGACTGCAGTGTTGTTAAAGAAGATGGTATAACCTATAGTTCATTCTATGAAAACATTTAGAGATAAATATTTTGTTTCTACTAAGATATGCCAGGTGCATCCTGAATGCAGGATATGTTAGAGAAATTAATAGCATAGAAGTAACTCTCTGAAAATCTACCTTATATTTTTAACAGAAACAAACTAATAGTTATAAACAATTTGGAGGGGGAAAGATTTGTAGCTAACATTTAATGTATCAGTGTAAGTGCAGATAGATGAATGAATTTAATTTGTAAAGAGTGCATCCTGAATGTCCCTTTGTATTTTGTCCTTCGTAAAACTGAAAGGCAGAGAATCATGGCTAAATTTAGCTTACTTTAGTTCTTGGTGGCTGTAGCTGTTGTTGTTGCTATTATTATTATTATTAACATATTTCTCGCCTCTAAGGAAACAAACCAGTGGGATAGCCCAGGTAAATAAACAATATGTATATTAGGCTACAAAAAATTACAGTAGGCATATTAGAGATGAGGAAAAAAGGTCGGAAATATTATTATCTGTATTGCCATAAAGTTATGTAAGGTAGTATTACAGGGAATGCTTTGGAGGCACAGCTAGACTGTCTCCATAAGCAGGCTGGTCATTGTGGAGCCAGCTGGGCTTTGCGCATTCAGCACAGCCAATCCACAACACAAATAATCCTCTTATGGATAACTGAGAGTTAACTGCGCTGTGCTACCACTACAGTTATCTCACTTTCTTTTATAATTAGTATGATCTAAATCTGGGCAAAGAACATTTTGGCATTTAGAAGATTTAAATTAAGCTGTATTACTGATTTGTCTATGACTTTCCAATGCATGGGATGAGAGTGGGTTTATAACAATGACTCTTAGAAGGTAACTAAGGATTAAGTCATTTTTAGTTAGGAAACCCTGTGCATTGTGTCTCAAAATATTTTTAGGCTTCTGCTGTTTGATACAAGACCAAGTACTGAATGCATATGGAATAATGCAGATCTATAGTGATAAAAATAAATGCTTAAAAGCACTAGATAATTTGAATACCTACATGTTTATCTAACTTGTTATTAGTTTTTCTAAAGGGGTCCTTGTCAGGACATTCTGAAAAGCAACCCTACCTTTCCCTTAAGTTACCTTAAGAAGAGCACCTCAGTGCAAAAGAATAGCACACAAGTAATTATTTCTGATCATTCAGGCCACAATCTATACACACTCTGAAACATGAGAGTGAGTAGTGATGATGCCTCTAAACTTATTAAATTAATCCTATGAAATCAAATTTCCTTCTGTTTCCTTCTATTTTTACCCATGAACTCCCAACCTCCTTGGGGGGGGGGAAGGGGGGGAGAAAGGTGGGTCGTGGAAAAATAAAAAGCCATTTTTAACTTCCAGGAAACATGGAAAAAAAGAAAAACCATATTTAAAGTTTCAGGCCAAAAAGGAGGGAAAAAAGGTATGATAGATATGATGAAATTAACAGTGACAGCTCATTACTTCAGACTGTTTTCAGTCTCAGTAAAACTGGAAGGAGATAACACAAAAGAAGAAAATACGAGGACAGGAAAAAAGATTGGTGTAAGTCCTAGATCAAAAAAAGACTATATGTAAGAATCAACAGCTCAGACAACAGAAATTATTATTATTAGTAGTAGCAGGTTTCCCAGCAGCATCAGGCCCTAAAGCAGATGAATTTGGAAAAGTGACAGTAGTAAATGGCCTGTAAAAATGGTAGTAACAGGCGGTCTTCCAGGCTCACGTCCAAATGATGGATGATACCACATCAAAATAAACCTTATACATCAAGAATTGTTATTTTAGAAATCCCTAATTTTTTTAATTCTAACATAGACATTCTATATACGAATGAGTCTAACCCAATCTCATGCACCAGTAGTGAGCTCACAATTTCTTGAATCTCCTTCTTTTCTTACCTTTTTATAGCTATGTGGTATACAGATAGGGCCTGGTCTCCACTCTACAGCTCTAGAGCTGAGTCGTGAGCCAACTCCTGCAGTGGAATGCAGTTATCACCATTTGATTCAGTGATTCAGTGACTCTGAGGATCTTTAAAAAAACAGTCTAAAACCGTGATAACAAAATATGAGAACTACTGCACCACATCGTATATAACCCTGAGTAAGAATGAGTAATGTGTAGCATATTATCCTCCATCTATAATCCTTCAGTTTCCAGGTCTCAGCAGTCTAGAAACTTCCTGAAGTAGATCTTGCATCTGGGTCATCACGTTTAAGAGCTCCTCCATGAATTTGCTCCTCCTTTTTTGAAAGCGTTTGTACTATGCTCTCAGTCACATCCCAATACATTAATCTTGCAGCCCTTGAAAGCTAGTCCACAGGAAATACTGAGGACAGTAGTATATTATACTATCAAGCAGCATTCAGACGTTAGCTTTGTGCTGTGATTTGTTCCCTCACGTTACACCAAAAGCAGATAAGTTCCCCTTTTAAACAAACAGATTTCTCTTGTCTTCAGAAACAAAGACACTGTAAAACATTTAGAGGTGAAATGAGAACATGGTTTAGTCCACTCATTTCCAAATCACTTCTTCCATCTCTCTTATCTCCTTAATACATTCTCACTGCCTAGGTTGGCACACTGGTTTACTGTCTTGAAAAGAACTACAGGTTCTTTAAGCCAAAGAGAAAGTACAGGAACAAATAAGTTCCTCAGATATTTGCTTGAAAGCTTGCATGTGGGGGAGAGGAGAGAAGACTCCTGAGTTTTTACATTAATCATGATTATGACTGCTCCATGAAAAATACTCTCAAGAGTCAGGGAATATGGATTTCAATCCCTTTGATAGCAAAGGCATAATTAAGATGGCATCTTAGTTTTAAACATTTGTAAAGTCTACATTTATCCACACTGAAGCTAGCTGACCCTTATTCAATGGAATTAAACAAGTACTTGTAAGATGCAATTCATACGACACAATCTGTGTTAATCAAAAATGACATTTACACCAATAGGTCAGAAGTAAATATCTTTCTCATAGATTTCTAAATTTACTCAGGTGACTTTCGCCCCTTCTCTCATAGCTGAATGACTTGACTTCACCGCATGACAAAGGCAATTCTGGCATGTGCGGAGAAACGGATGTGACTGATAACTGAAGCGATGACAGCCCTGTCCCTAAAACTTAGGCATTCTTGCTTAAGATAACTATGGATTAGTGTTTTGAAGTTTTCAACTTTCTGTATAGGAGGCCTGAAGACCTTCAGGTGCCTGAATTCTTATATCTAATTCTTTATTTATGGGAGACAGAAATACACTTTAGGAGGCTTTTTGTTTTTTACACTTTGTTTTCTCAGATATAGAGAGTGAGAGAAAAAGATATTATTGGAGAGTATCATATTTGGTAATGTGTCAATATGCTCGATTTGCTAATACTCAGAGGTTAATGATTTGACCCTTTTTCCACCAGGAATCATCTTCTGAGCCTCTTTTGTAAGCACGCTGTCACTCTAGCTACTTCTGAAAACTGTGTTGCTTAGCTTTAAAAGCCAAGCTGAAGAAGAGATATGAAAACCTTTTAGCAACCTGTGCACTTTCAGACACTGGGCAAAAATCAATTTTTTATTATTTTAATTTTAATATATAATCAAGATCAGAAAATCATATTCCCACAGAGATGAGTACAATCTAAAATTGGCACAGCTAGGGTTTGCTGTAAATTCTAAAGAAGACACAGTTGCCTCATTTGCCTTTAAAAGGGATACATTTCCCTACATGGATTACATGTAGGGAAGAATTAACTAACTGTACTACAATGTTTTTCTCAACTGTTTTTCTCTGCTGGAAATCCCACTATTATACTGAAAAAACAAAGATAATGAGAAACCCTTTAAGCTGGAAAGGCACTATCTCTAATCACTTCATTCCCAATTTAATACGTAGTCTTATAAAATGGAACAGCCTTCCTTAAGCCAACTTCAGATTGAAACACATTCTTCTCAAATTTTAAGGTATTAGGTTATTGCAAATTCTTTAGTGCAGTGCTACCTCCAATGGCATCTGAATAATAGCAAATACACTACTGGAACACTTGAGACAGACTTAAAAGTGAATGCAAATTTACAACAGCCCAGTGAAAAAAAAGTTGGAGGTAAGTCACGGAGTACATGTGGATGTATGACAACAAGCACTACAGAGGATGTATGACAACAAGCACTACAAACTGCCTTCAAGACATGGAATACCGGTAACAGACAATGAAAAAGATCACATGGATATACACTAACATGATGTGATATGAAATAGCTGTGATAAGTGAGACATACTTTAATAATAATTCTGCTTAATCAAGAGCAGTCATACTTGAGTTTAGCAGAGGTGCTGACCTTTCTCTTCTACTTTTTGTACCATGGGATATTAGGGACAAAGAGAGAGTATACAGGTTTTACAGGGTGTGGAGAGTGTGGTATTTATATTGCCTAACATAAGTCACTTAAAATTTGGGTGTGAAGTTCAAAAGACCTAGGGTCCCTCTGCTATTATAAGCAGTCATCTCTCGTCTGCACCTTGAGGTAGAATCACCCTAAGTTCCTATCTAAAATGATATGATCCACCACTGGGAGATGCATCTGTCTTGGCCTTATATATATATTAATTCTAGATGCTTAACTTCTGGACAGTCAAAACTAAGGACCTGAAACTTGTCTAATTTGGGGAGGGAGACCAAGGAAATGGAAGAAAGGATGGACGAGAGAAGGAAGTTTCTTGCCAGCTTTTATACTGTTTTTTTCTCTAACATTGAATGCTCAACTAGTTAAGATTACTATTCATCCCTGTTGATGGCACATAAGGCACATGAAATAACTAGCATCTTATTTGGGAAAAAAATTCAAAATATTAATATTTCAAAGTGATGAAGAAATGATGAAGTCCAGCACAAGCCCGTAAGTCTGCCACTTCACATACAAGTCTACTGATAGAAAGTAAAAAAAAAAAAAAAAAACCTCAAAACCTGTTGATGTTCCATATGTTTTGTCTTACGAAATGGCAAAAAGAAAAGGGGAAAATATTTTAGAGAGGCAGCTGTGGCTTGAAGCCAAGGGAATCCAAGGTCTCCTGAACACTGTGCAAGTGTGATGCTCCCTCCCTCTGAGACAGCATGCCAGGAGTCTGGCTGTGGTCTTGTGTCATGTATCGGAACTTATTTTCGTGCAAATTTGATCAACCTGACTTTCTGCCAGGTACAAAATTCTTAACTGCTTTCAGAGTAGGTGGAATGGGAACAGAATGCCAGGCACATTTGTCTTTATTGAGGGGCTTGAAGGATATAGCCTTTATTGTTTGATAGCATAATCAATTTTCTTTTCTTTTCTTTTTTCTTTTCTTTTCTCTTTTCTTTTCTCTTTTTTCTTTTCTTTCCTTTTCCTTTCCCTTTCCCTTTTCCTTTTTCTGTTCCTTTCCTTTCCTTTTTCTTTTTTTCCCCCAAAGGCTCATGTTTGTAAAGGTCTGATTTGGCACTGTGCTTGCAAAAACTATTTAATACTTATTTTTATCTTCATCACTGAAATGCTAGCCAAAACTGTGTTTCCTCATAGTCTATATGCTGTCTCGTTGTTACTTTTGCAGAGGCTGAAGTTCTACACCAAAATCGTCTTTATGAAGTGCAGTTTCTATTGTGATTGTAGCTAAGCCTTCGATGGACAGATTCTTTTGAAGACACTTGTTTTGGGAGTGCTTAAATATTAATTTATCTCATTTGATATAATTACGTAATAATATCTAAATTGGGAGTGCTATTATTAAACAAAATTATTTGCATAAGTAATGTTTAATATCATCAGATCTTTGTCTAATATTTGAAATCTTCAAAGCATTTAGAAAATAAAATGAGAAAATATTGCATAAACATAAAAGTAAAAATAATTATTTAAATTAAGAATAAAAGATTCTGCCTGTATCTATGAATATATCATATACATACAATTTGGGTATGTGCTGGTTTTAATATTACATGCTTTAGATAGAGCAGCATTATAATGCAAACATAAAACATACAGAGGCAAGTTAATAACCTTTGTGCAGTATATTCCTTTAGAAAAAAGTATACGAGCTATTTCAAAAACATGCTGGCAGTTTGCTAGTTATTGCTTCTGGAAATAGTCCTATAAAACGAGTGCAAGCTGCCCTCTAAATTATAATGTAATTTTCTTATTTTAGTGGAAGGTAAGCATTTGGAATACTATCTTGTTTATCACAAATAGGGAGCACCACATTTGCTCAATGGAAAATATTAATCAGTTAAGTGAGGTTTGTGTGTACAATTTAACCTTTGGTAGAGTCTATTATACTATCAAATATTATACTATTCAATGTTACACTATCAAATATTCTGCTGTTCAAGTGATAAAAGTGACCCACCCACAGAGTTATCACTATTGCACATGGGAAGTTAGGAATTCCATGTGAAATTTTATGCACTATAACATCAACTCAGTGTACTGGAGTGATTTTAGTCAGTTATAAGGTGAATGTTCCATAGTATAATATGACAGGCTGCCATAAATAGTCAAACTGCATCCCCAGACCTAACACAAAGTACTGTCTTTCATTTAATTTCCCCAAAGTACTGTCTTTCATTTAATTTCCCATGTCTCATCTCAGAAGGGGAGAAAGATGATTCTGGCCATTTGTCCAGGGTCGGCTGCTGTACATTTGAGGATTAACTCTGCTTGTCTGTACTGCACAAGTATGACACCAGTGAGTAACTACTCACATGGTATCAGTCCAATAGATGTGACATGTGAAACTTGATGAGCATGATAAGACCACCTCTTCTGAGCATGAACAACAGGTACAAATCTCCCCAGATGTGTCAAACCTATGGAGCCCTCATTCACTTCTTAGCTGTTCTGCCCATAAGAACTAGGTCTTGTATGTCCCAGCATATCAGGCTTACTATACATGTGCTGAACTATTTGCGCATATATGCTCAAGGTAGAAATATGGCAATTCTGTTAGGAGAAGGTGAATCACTACGCTGGGCTGTCATGTTTGGGCCTAATATAAATGGATCACAAAAGGTGCTGCCACTATCCAGCTCCTGTAGCAGAAAATCCAGATCAAAGGAGAGGTTTGCCTTTAAAAGGGATGGTTCAGTGGCTTCATTCCCAGGGTACTCAGGGTCAACAAATCTCCAAGAGCTTTCTTCTCAGTGGGCAGCGGCTGAATATTACTGTGCATGTGGGTGCGCCAGACTGTAATGGACATGGGCAAATAATGAATTAGGACTAAGACTAGTGCAGTAATTTCGATCATAATCATAGTACACATAAGGACTATTCGTATTACAAATGTTAGTGTTATTTTTCTTAAGAGTAAACAGAATGAGGTTGTAAAGTAGATTCCTGAGAGCCAGAATCCGTAACTCATATTGGACATGTAGTACCATTGACTTCAGAGGAGACTAATCGCAAAGAAAGACAATGTTCAAGATGAAAAAGGACAACAGAATATAGACTTCAGAAGTGTCACAGCTTTTTTATCCACAGGGAATCATTGTTATCATCTAAAGTGACTTCTAGCAAAACAGCTCTAAAAGCTTTAACCGCTAATTCTTTCAGCGAGTCCACAACTCGTGGAGTTTGAGTGTATCTTTCAGAAAGACAGCTAATCTTAACTTAAAGGCTTTATGTGATGGAAAGTCCATCACAAGCCTCAGCAAATTGTTATACAGTTTGACCATGTTTCACCGCTGAAGAAGTCTACCTTATTTTAACTCTGAATCTACTGAGCTTCTAATTCCAGCCATTGGATCGCAGGCTGCCTTTATCTGTAAGATGAAAGCACCTTCAACTACCAGGAAAGTTTCCTCATGTGAGCAGCTGCAGACTACAAACAACCCACCTCTTAACCTCCTTTTTGTTTAGTTAAATAGATTAACTTTCTTCAGTCTTTCACAGCTTTCTTTTACAGTTTTTCAACCTTACATTATTCTTTGAGCTCTTTTCTAAATCCTTTCCAAACTGCTAACATCCCTTTTACACTCTGGCAATCAGAACTGTACAGAGAATTTTGGTAAGTTCTTGTTAAGGCTGTGGACCAGCACTAACCACCTTATTCCTGCTTATTGCTCTCATATTTATAAAACCAGAGACAGTATTTGGCTTCAGAGCCACAAAGTCCTTTTGTGACCTCAGGTTCAGATACTTTCGCCTTGCGACCTCCTTCTGCTCTACTGTAATAGGTAAAGATTTTTCTGAAATTCTTACATTTTGCATTGTGATTTTATTGAGCTATGCTTCTAAATAGTTTTTAGACAGTATCATATTAAGAAATGCTTAAAAATACAAAATTTTAACACATGGAGAAAGCTATCTGCTCTTACGCACTTATTTTCTCAGAGATCATTTCATTCATTAGCTGAATAGGCAACAATTCCATGCTTGATTTAATTAATATTTTTAATAATTATCCACATGTGCTTAATTAGAAAAATTATTAAAAATTGATAAATCATTACTTACTAGAAACAATCTTTCCCTGGGTAATGTTAAGGTTAAAATCAGGGAGTTCAGCTGAAGCTTTAATCATTAAACACACAAAGCATTCTAAGCCTACTGAGCTAGGCACTGAAGTATAGCCTGACTAGTTCTGATGCACAAAGGTTTTAAACAACAAATGTCAGTCCAAGAAATCAGTCTATGATTTTAAATGATGTCTTTTACGTACCTAGAAATTTTCCATTTACACTCAAATTGAAAGGAAAACATTACTCCTTCTCCAAGTGAAGAAAGAAAAGTAGATTTTCTTCTATAAGATTTTTACCACCTGTGCTCTGGTTCCCTAAGCAGCTGAGAGATACAGGTTGCAGCGGCTGCTCAGAGAAGGGTGATTACAAACAGAGTATCTGTCTTCACATAATTTTGAAGATTTATGCTACAAGGCAACTTCTTTGAGTCAGGGGTTGGTTTTTATTTTTTTGTTCCAGAGTTACATATAAAAAAGGCAAGAAATTGGGAACATAACTTTACAGTTACTAGTTCTCAGGATAATCAAACCTTGCTCTTGGCTTCCATTGCAATTACCATGTATTTCCCTAAGGCCTAGATTAACCCTTTCCTCAATATCCTTTTTGGGCTCCCTTTTTGTGAATGAGACTCTAGGGAACAAATTGCCCTTCTCTGTTATATTTTTCCCCAATTCCAATTTTTTTTTTTCCTGCTGCCACGTGTTTTTGACTGCTAGGACTTTTCCTAGTTAGTTAGAACCTTAGTTAGTTCCTGGTACTGATTTGTAGCCTGTAAATTCTCCTCTACGTGACCTTAACCTTATCTTTCTTCAGATTCTTTATACTTGCTCTCCTTCCCCCAGAACATAACTCACCAGGAATGACAACTATTACTTTCCTATTCCTACTTTCCCTCTTAATGAGGAGGTACAAGAAGGCCCCACAGAGTGCGGGACCCTGCAGGACCACTCCACCCTACCCTTCCATCTGGTCAGTTGTTCAGCACCTCATATTTCTTCAACATGATTGTTGATATTTTATTATTCTGAAACAACCTCTCCTTTTCACACAGGTGAGAGAACCTTTCCAGAACACTTTCCAGGGATCAGTGATATTTGGTAGTCAAGTTATGTTTATGTTCTTCTTCTAAAGGAATGAAATTGAGGACATTTTCCTTTCCTTCCATATGACTTTTGACAAATATTTAGCAGTGCTATTAGCTGCTTCCTCAACAGTTTGTAGAGCTGTGTAAAACAAAATTCTTCACTCACTGGAAACTGTTTATTCAGTTTTTGTTTGATATTTTTTCTGCTTGCACCATTCAGGATTTTCTGTGAATGACAGACTACAATAAATACTAAACCTCAAACAGGACTGACAAATTCCAGTTGCTTTTACGTTAGAATTACGTAAAGCCATAAATTCCTCACAAAATCACAAACAGCATCTTAGATGATGGCTTGCAGGCTGTATGGAGCACGGCCAGGAGTTTTCCAGTTCTGGGCAGCCCTGAAATGAAGTTACGCTTTTACACTGAAAATTCTGCATAATGCTACTAAGTTACGCTCCTCATAGACAAATAAGAGACTTGCAACCCTGTAGAGTTTTAATGGTACTCCCTGCGGGGCTATCTTGAAAATATTAATTGTAGTCAATGAAATTAATCATAATTCTAAGCCATGCAGTAACTAAAAATCTTCCTTGATCTTGGGTCCTCTTTTTTAGTGATAGATAAGAAAACGTTCCTGCTAAGAAACATTCAGAATTTTTCAATGAATCCCAAGTAAAAATAGTTGCTGCTGTTTCTAAGGATTGCTGATCAAAACATGACAGGATTCTCCTCTCTTTTCCAGTCCCAGAGCAGTACTCTGAACTGAAGGCGAGTGCTGCACTGCTCCGTGCTTGGGGAGATAACACCTGTCAGGGTCGGGATAAAGTTTTGTTAGCCTTCCATGCATCTGTGTTATGTGCTAGATTGATCTCACTTGCTGTCCGTCATGAAGGCCTCTGGAATAAATTTTAGAAAGTTACTTGATTTTGCTTCACCTCTTTAAATGATAATGGGTTTTCTATTACTTTTTGGAATTATGTTTGTTCACATTTTTCTCAAGTTGGTATTTTTAGGGCAAATTTCTAATCGCTATATAAATATTAGATCTTAATATAAATGCTATTGCTCCTTTGTAGTAATGCTATCACTGGTATTCATTCTCTCTCCAGCTTTACATATCATCAGTCAATATCATTCATGTGAAAATTATTCCAAATTCCACATCAAAAAGAGGATATTAATTATGATGGATAATAAAATCTATTCCTGTGGAAAGCCACTAGACACCTCTTGTCAACAAACTGCTATTTATCCTAATGATTAGTTTAGCTGCCTTTTGAACAAAGTAAAACTATTTGTTGCCATTTCCCGCATAAAATCTCACCCTTTGTAAACCATCAGCATTTGTTATCAAGAATGAAAAAGGAAATAACATTTATGAGAGTAGCACAATTAGCTATTTATAGTTACTATGGAAACAAAGCAGAACCAAATAAGCACCAGAGCTTTGTGTGATTACACTTGTGTTCATCTGACAGTATACTGAACCACAGGCCTGTTTTTAATAGCATTTTCTTTCAAATATTAATACAATTTATTGTGCTGGATTTCACATTCAGGGACACCCTATTATTTAGTGATCATAAGCTGAGAGACAGGGAGGCTTAAATTCTGCTAAACTATGAATACTAGCAACATACAATGTAGGGAATTTTACATGTGTTAAAGATCAGATAAAAATAAAGTTGTGGAACAGAAAATTTTGATGGTCTTTGCCAGCTGCTCTTTGCAGCAAAAAATCTTATGTTTTCAATTTGTGAAGATGACCTCAGTATCATGAAAAAAACTGTAAATTTGAAAGGTGTTTATGTAGAGCTTACGGGGCTGCATGGATTAACAACGTCACAGATAAGAAGTTGGAGGCTTCCTGACTTATGCTGAGTCTAGAAGAATATTTTTATGAATGGAAGAACTTAATCAGAATGCTTTATCTTTTTTTAGCTTCTCTTTGCTAATAATACGAACATCATAAAGACTACGATTTATGGGGGAAGGATGCCAGACAATGCTTTTATTGCAGAATACATTTTTCCTTGGTAATGAATACTAATCTGATTATTTTCAAGCCTTATTGCAGATGTTCATGAAATTAGCTTCTTAATTGTATAACTAATTGATCCTGCAAACCTACATTGTCAATTTTAAAGGAAAAAAGGTAGTTTTTAGCTTTTCACATAGTTTTCAGAAAAAAATACACAAAATATATACATATACAAATAAAATTGCATAATAAAATAATATTTGCATTCTTGTCAGGTTTTCAAATGATTCTTGCTCTCTGAGATTATATTCTTTTCTTATACTATATTCTATTCTATTATGTTCTATTCTATCAGATTTTACTCTTCACATACATAACCAGAGAGTTATCCATTAAAAAAAATCCTAAAATGCAATAATAATATGTGCAAGTTACATGTGTTCACAGGTAATACAAAGAGAAGTTTATCCAATAGCTCCAGTGCTGTAGCTAACACCACAGTCTGCCTCTGATCACCTTTGCCTCTGTTGATTATTTGAGAGAATGAATTATTTAATGACATAGAAGAACAGTACTTCTAAAACTATGAAGGGTATTTATGAGGTTGGTACACAGGAATCTTTACTGAGGACTTCCAAAATAGTTACCTAGCAGGGAAAGTAAGAATTATTGGCTTTGATTTTTGTATTTAGTAAGTTCACTTTTGGAATGTTAGAACTGCCATTGCACATATTATAAAACCTTTATTTTTTAAGAAGTTACAGTGGGTCATTTCAGGTTTGATTCTCAAAAGATTTTGAGATGTGGGTACTCACTTTGCTGCAGTAAGCCCACACTGCACGCATAAATCTGTTCGTTCAGTTGAAACGTTTTAGGTTAAAAGATTTTTACCAATTCCTTAGAAAGGAATTTTCTCATCTAATAACTTCACAAACAATTTTTTAAATATTGAGTTAACACTGGTGATCTTAATTTTGCCTATGTAAAATGTAATCATGAATATGATAACGGTCAAATTTTTGTTTTAACTTTTTTCTCAACTGTCTCAACAATGCATAAGTATTTTATTAAATATAATAAAAGATTGTGGATTCATTTTCAAAATAGCCAAAAGTTTGCTTTTTTATTCAAAATTCATACACAGCTCTCTGAAAAGGTAACCCAATAAAGAACTAGGGGGGCTGCTACTTTTCAAAAAAAAAACTAACATCAATCATAATGATGAAAGTATGATCTTATAAAGAGGATTGATGCATCCAGCTCTATCCAGATATCAAAGATGGACTACGTAGTACATTACTATAAAGGCGAGAGGTACTTAGTGACATCTATGAATTACAGCAAAAATGTTGAGAACATAATTTAAACATATGAAAGTAATTGTGGTTCTACCTATTCCTTAGAAGTAACTAATTTTAAATAAACTAATGTTTTGGAAAGCATTTTGATTTAAAGGGATTTTAATATAGAAAGACATTAAATATAACTTACTACCATTCTTGTGTCTGGAGCTCGGTACATACTCAGATTCATATATTACATATATTTATTGTTCTCACTATTTTTACAGGCATTGCCACTGTTGTAATCCCTGGGAATCCATGCCATGAAGCAGGACTCTTACAGCCAGCAACTTTTTGTTACAGCCAGCAACATTTCACTGTCTTACACATACGCCGTCCATTAGCCTGCTTTTCTGAGACTTATTCCAGCATCTCAGGTAGCTTCTGATAGCAGTCTTTTAGTTTTACTCACTTTCTTGAAGGAGGATGGAGTTCTTCTCCCCACCAAAACTACAGAAACACCATGTTCTTAAGAAACGACCAAACTATGGGTGAACAGTGCCTATGTACACAAAGGCCATGATTTAATAGAAGCTCTTCTGTAGTAATAATGTGAACTTTACAGCAAGAAGCAGAGGCTCTTGGTTACTACAGTCTTGCTTTCACATCAAGAAAGACTCTGACGATAACCTAATATATATTTAAACTAATCACAAGTTTAAGGTCTATTTCAGTCATATAATGAGAATCACAGTGATGGCAGCACCTACCTTTTCTATTTACAAGATACTTGTGGGTATAAAGATGATATAAGCAAAGCTTTTGAAACCGTTTAGACAGCATATGACTTATTGTGGTGTGGTATACAATTATTACTGGTATGACTTTGGACTTCCTCATGTCTTGTTTCCATTAAGGAACAGCCTACCATGGTGATAAAAAACATCTGAACTTAGATTTCTTTTTCTTACCAAAGCTCCTGATTCTAGCTCCTCAGCTGAGCTTGTGATAAGTTCGGTATTTAAATCAGCTTTTCTTTTAAGATGGAAATTACTTTATGGATGACCTCCTAGTTCAATTGACATCAATAGCAATATTCCTCTCCTTTCATTGGAGCCAGAATTTCATAATATAAGTTCAAATTAATTTTAAAATGATTACTGTAAGAAATGCAGCTTCCAGAGGCAGACTTTTGTTGTTTCCAAAAACTTTTATTAAAAGAATGATACACAATTTGTCACACTTTTCATTTAATTAAAATGAACCCTGGTCCAAAGAAAGAAAGGAGAATGAAACAGAAAAAAATCATTTCCAATGGTGATACCAAAAGGGGGGAAAATAATAACATAAAGAAGAAATTTAGTATAGTTGTGTATCATAAGCACTATAATACACTTATCAGGCTGATGTCATTATTGCATAATGTTATTTCAGGAGAATGTTACAATTTTACGTATAACCTATTTCTATATGTCCTGCTTTTCCATATTTTGATACATTAGCTTCCTTTTCTGTATGATTTGAATGTTTGCATTTTCTCACTTTATAACAACTAGAAAATGCCTGTGTGCCTTAAATAAGTTGCCTATACGAACAAAGACTTTAATTCTTATTTCAATGCTTTTTTTGGTCTGGAAACATAATTAAATGTGTTATTATGCTACTATTAGTTGATATCATTCAAGTCCTTACTTGAACCATTTTTGTGATGCACTTGTTTGGGAAATGTTGGCAATACATTACCAAATAAAACATTTAATATCGAATATTTTAGTTGTTTTTCAAATTGTAGCTGACATGCACGTAAAGGTCTTTTGAAGGGCTGAAATTCAATAAAAATAACGACATTTCTTAGCCTCTCAGTCATATCTTTTTCACGTTGGGTTCTCTTTTTCTGCTGTCTTTTGCTTCTAATCCCTGACAACATCACGACTGATGAAATTAACTGAGTGAGTCTGTAAGAAAGAATGTGTTACAGAGTTCTGTTTATAATTCATCTGACTGACTGATCTGTAATATTAGAATATCTTGTCAGTTATGCAAGGAAATATAACCTGTTTGTTAGCTGGGTACTTCCTTTAAAGTGTTTCTGGTTTTGCTGATAAAAAATGATTATTTTCCAAAATACTGTATCATCAGGGAAAAGAAAGACAAGTATTTCCTCATCCTATTATAATTAAGGAAGGGTTTCTGCTGCCAACAAATGTACGTGTGTTTGCTTCTAAAGGCGCAATCCTTATGAAAGAATTACAATAAATATATTTTGGTTAGTTTAAACAACAGATGGCTGTCATCTTTTGTACTTTCATTTTTCTAGTGATATTTTGCCACCATCTGAAAAGCTTTAATTGTAAAATTGTAAAAATTGTTCCTTTTTTTTTTTTTTTTTGTGCTGGGATCTAATCTGGGAAGGGATTATGCCTTGTCAGTGAAGGCTGAATGCTTTGCATCAGCCTTCTGCATGTAAAGTCTGAGACAACGACAAATAATAGGTAAACTGAAGGATTTAGCTTTGGTTATGAAGCTCAGTTGGTGGGCGACTGGAGATAAGACAAACCACATTGGCAAGAAATGTCTAGAAATGGCAGTGTATCCCCTCTATCCTTATTGAAAAATTTAAGAAATTGTTATAAACAGCCAGTTCTTATTGCTACACGAAGACCTTTGACTTTGGAAATAATTGACATAGGAAAAGCTCCTTTATCCCTCTGCAATTTAGAAAACAGATGATGTTACAGAAAGTGAAATAGCAGTGGAAAAACTAAAAGGTGTATAGATGAAACAGAATCACAGAATCACAGAATTGTTTAGGGACCTCTGGAGATCATCTAGTCCAACCTCCCTGCTCGAGCAGGGCCCTCTAGAGCATATTGCCCAGGATCACATCCAGATGGGTTTTGAATATCTCCAGCGAAGAAGACTCCACCACCTCTCTGGGCAACCTGTTCCAATGCTCTGTCACCCTCACAATAAAGAAGTTTTTTCTCAGGTTTAGACGAAACTTTCTGTGGTTCAGTTTCTGCCCATTGCCTCTTGTCCTGTTGCTGGGCACCACGGAGAAGAGGCTGGCCTCATCCTCTCGACACCCTCCCTTCACATACTTGTACACGTTGATGAGATAGCCTCTCAGCCTTCTCTTCTCCAGGCTCAACAGGCCCAGCTCTTGCAGCCTTTCTTCAGAGGAGAGGTGCTCCAGTCCCCTCATCATCTTTGTGGCCCTCCACTGGACTCTCTCCAGTAGTGCCATGTCTCTCTTGTGCTGGGGAGCCCAGACCTGGACACAGTACTGCAAGTGAGGCCTCACCAGGGCTGAGGAGAGGGGCAGGATCCCCTCCCTTGACCTCCTGGCAACACTCTGCCTAATGCACCCCAGGAGACCATTGGCCTTCTTGGCCACAAGGGCACATTGCTGCCTCATGCTTAACTTGTTGTCCACCAGGACTCCCAGGGCCTTCTCGGCAGAGCTGCTTTCCAGCAGGTCAACCCTCAGCCTGTCCTGCTGCCTGGGGTTATTCCTCCCTAGGTGCAGGACCCTGCACTTGCCTTTGTTGAATTTCATGGAGGTTCCTCTCCGCCCACCTCTCCAGCCTGTCCAGGTCCCTCTGAAGGGCAGCACAGTCTTCTGGTGTGTCAGCCACTCCTCCCAGTTTAGTATCATCAGCAAACTTGCTGAGGGTGCACTCTGTCCCTTCCTCCGGGTCATTGATGAATACATTGAACAAGACTGGACCCAGGACTGACCACTGGGGGACACCGCTAGCTACAGGCCTCCAACTTGACTCTGCACCACTGACCACAACCCTCTGAGGTCTGCCATCCAGCCAGTTCTCAAGCCACCTCACCGTCCACTCATCCAACCCACACTTCCTGAGCTTACCTAGGAGGATGTGATGGGAGACAGTGTCAAAAGCCTTGCTGAAGTCCAGGGAGACAACATCCACTGCTCTCCCCTCATCTACCCAGCCAGTCATTCCATCAGAGAAGGCTGTCAGATTGGTCAAGCATGATTTCCCTTTGGTGAATCCATGCTGACTACTCCTCATCACAAATGTTTTTCATGTTCTGTTCTGTTTTTCACAAACAGAAATGTTTGTTCTTGACTCAGAAGCTTCTTAGGCATGGAATCCCCAGCGACAGCTTTTAGGTCAGTCAAAGCAAAAATCTGCAATGCTTCCTTCTGTACAAAAGTTAGTGCGATCCACCTCACTGCAGAAGGGAGAAAGTCATGCTACACATGACTTTTCTCATATAGTTTAGGTCAAGTCGTGTTCTTCCAAATGTGGTTCTTCTGCAAGCAGAAGGTACATGTGTCCCCATGAAGTACTGGCAGCAGAGACACACTGTGCCAGGTTGCCGGCCCAGACAGGAAAAGGCATGTCTCTAGCTCCACATCCTCCACCTTTTACCGCTGTCTTCCTCGTTGGCTATTGAAATGGATTCTAAAGAGGCTTATACCTAGCATACAGTAGTCAAAAGTAGAATAGGTAGCTTTAAAGGAGAGTTAGCCAAATGTTTCTGGCAAATGAAATTTCATCAAAATATTATTTTTCGCAAAGCTGAAAAGCTGCCCACAGATTTGTCAGTTTAGACAAACCTGATTTTTTTTTTTTTTAATAAGAAGTATGAAAAGAGATAGAGAGAAACAATTAAAGATAAAAGCATACTGGTACCCACACTCTCTCCCAAAATGCTCAGCCAGCATACTTCTGTTCATTGAAAATATTTAGAGGTTTTGTTTGCCTATCAAAAATAAATTTGAAAATGGAAAAAAAAAACTGAAAAGTTGACACAAAATAGGATTTGGACAGTTCATCTTCTGACAACTCTGTCTTAAAGTAAGACATCTGAAGAGAAAAAAAAAATTGTAGCAGCTCTCAGAAAATCCTGTAGTAGTTTACTTGCAGAATTTTTAAAATTAAATCTTTTGGGCTGAACTATTATAGTCCTTAGAACTGCAGTTTGAGAGAAAAAGTTTAATTATGTTATTTTCTTACAATAAGCAATGCAGGCAAAAGCATCCAAGAACTACCTCCCAGTAACTGAAAATTAATTGAACATTGTGCTAACTTGAAAAATTATGTAAAGAGATAGTATGAAATAATATTGCATTTGAACACAATGACAGGTAGCTGCTTTTTTTTTTTTTCCTTTCTTTCTGGAGCACTGTTCCTTATTAAAGCTATATCATGTTATCTGAGCCAAAGACCTACATATATACCCTGTTCTGTTTAAATCATCATCCTTGGGGAAAGGAAAATAAGAAGATCAAGGTACTGCAAAGTGCTTCAGTATCCAAAATATCCATATTGATTCAATGCAAAGGTGTGCAACTCAGTCAGCAAAGGAGGGAACATCTTGGCTCTGAACCTTTCCACTGCTCATTTTTCCTGTCCTCTGAGATGGTATAGTGACATTTTATAATGAAAAACAGTTGGTATGAAGGACATTGGATAAAGGAGAGCACACAGGAGAGGCAATATACTAGGCTAATCTCTGAGAAGTACAGCATTTCTCAGAAGTGAGAAAAAAAGGAACTCATAAAAGCACATGCAAAAGAAGCGTGAAAGCCTCTTCACTTTCTGCTCAGTTTGCAGGATTCCCATGTGGTCTAACTGTTACAATGGCTAGAAACTGTGAAGAAAGCAAGGCAGAGTTTCCTACTGTCAGCCATAGCCAGCAGTATCAAGGAGAAGAAGGAACAGTGGTTTTATTCTCCCACCTGTTTCCTTCCCCCAGCTTTTTGGGAAAAAAAACAGCTATATTATCAGGGTTGGCAAAGAAAGGTACTTCCCAATGGGACAAAAGGATAAAGACCTTTTACATAGCTAACAGAGGACCAGTAATGCAGATGTACTGTTTTTCAGAAGGAATTCAAAATAGCTCCTAAAGTTTAGCTACAATAGAGATAGCGATTGGGACTCTAAGAATTTGGTTTGGGTTTATCTGATCTTTTATAAAGCTGGCATGCCTCCCTTCTTGATGGAAATTAAGAGAATGCAACAGCAGCAACTGTAGAAACCCTCTAGAGGTACATCATGAGCTAGACTTGATGGAGTGGAGAACAAAGATCATGCTCCTAAGCACTCGCAATCTAACTTTCGGCTACAAGAGGATGAAGAAAAAAATGTCTGTGTCCATATCAGATGAGACTGAGCCATACCAGTATGATGTGGCCGTCATGCTGACGGGGAAATGAAATGAAGTGGGGTAGCCTCTCCCTCTCCATGAGATACAGAATACTTTGTGTGGTCCTACCTGGGACCCCAGAGCACTTCTCCATCTCCCCTTTTTCTTCAGTAAATAGACACTACTCCAGATGCAGTTTCACAGGTGCCCAGTGGAGGGGAAGGATGGTGCCCCTGGACCTGCTGGCTGCACCCCTGCTAATGCAGCCCAGGATGCTGTGGCTGCCCCGGCTCGAGGCGGAGAGCCATATTGCACTTGCTGTCCCTCCTGGGCCCCGAGGTCCTTTCTGCGGAGCTGTTTCCAAGCCTGTCGGCTCCCATGCACTTACTCCACCCCAGGCGCAAGACTTTGTTTGCATTTCTCTGTGTTGAACTTCTTGAGGTTTTCGTCTGCTCGTTTCTCCAGCCTGTCGAGAGCCCACCGACAATCAGCCCTGCCCCTCCACACATCAGCTGCTCCCCTTGATAGAGCTGGAGCTCAACAGGACTCCATGTGGCACAGGGATATTTTTCCCAGACCAAGGACTGAGTTTGACTGCTATGTGCTAGGTAAGCACTGCATATAAGAGCTGTCTCTTTATTAGCTGCCCAGCTTAAAATTAATACTGCCTCTGTAAAGTAAACCTCAAAAGGATTCACCCTTTGCCCACACAGAGCATCTTTCAACACAACATCCTCAGCTTTTCCTTCTCACCTTGAGAAGGGTCTGTAGGTCACCCGAAAGGAGGATATGAGAAAAAGGAGAAGGTAGGGAGGTAGCCACATTCTGAAGATAGTATATATTTTACATTTTATAAACCTGTAAGTTAAAGACATAAGTATTCTATGTGCAGAGCCTCATTAATACACAGAGCACATAGTGGATTCTGCAAACAGTTAGCTAAAAGGCCGCTGCCGGTACTTCTCCCTGGACACCTTTCCATACTGCTCCAGGAAAAGGCATTGTGACTTTCAGGACGTAGCATTACAGGGGTGGCACTATGGAGAGCTTGCCTCCATAACCATGGACCCAACTCTTCCCTCCCATGTCAGGGAGCAGTCAGCTTTGGTTTGAACTCATTACACTGCTGCTTGTGCATAAACCTGTGCATGTGTGAGAACGTGGCATATATAAAGCATTTTAATTTCTTTATGTTAAAGCTCAGAACTGTCCCCATTTTATGCATAAAAAAGACATCAGATGGAAATTCGTTAATCAAATGATCTCTGCAGCTGGAAAAAGTGAGTCATAAAAAGATATCTGTTCTTGATCTTCTTTTTCATACAATGAAGCTACCATTCTAATAAATGTTTGTTTTATGCTGTGGGAAGTAAGGGAGTTTTTATTTTTATTAAACGACTGAGATTATTCAACAAAACTATACAAATAAAAAAGAAAAAAAAAGAATCAATATGAAGTCTTGATGAATAGAACGCTAGGGAAAGTTTCAATTTAGGACTTTAAAAATGAGCTAAATTTAGAATACAGAAGTTATTAAAATGATTAATAATGACATGCAACTGATATTGTAATTGCCTTACTAATCATAGGGGCATTATGCAAAGTTCTTTAAAATGAACAGCATCATTTGCATGTGTGCTTTGCTAATTAGTTTGATGCTCTGTGCTAGCGGAGTGATCACACACCAGCAGCGTATATTTGGAGTACTTGTAACAGAAGATTTATTAAAAAGTGTAGTCTTCTAAGTTTGGTGATGATGGACGACTTGGTAACTTCAGTGACCACTGAATGTTGTTGCTGCCCTTTCTGACTATGATAAAGGAAGGTAATGCATTTTCTATAGTGCCTGATGCAAAGTGGTGACAAGAGCCATTTATGTAGTTAGGAGAAAATAACCCAGAGTACTTTGGGAAAATGACATTAAAACAAAAAAATATTAGAAACAATGACAGCTTCAGGCTGCTAAAATTCATATCAATAATGCCCTTGCTTTCCCCTAGCAACTAAGAAAAAAAGAGGAAACACAATAAGTCGGATTACACAGAAAAGTCCTTTTACACCTTTGGTTCTAGTAAAGGACACCACCATCAGGAGGGTGAAGCTGTTTTGGTATTTAGAAGAAATTCCTTCAGGTGTAGGCTAAGTCCAGAGAACCAGCTGAAAACCTCAAGATGATGTACAGAAATTTTATGCTGACATTAAACAGTTTTCAATCTACTTTCCATTTGGCAGAAACCAAATTAACATTAAATTAAATATGCAAGCTTATTATTATTTTGAATAAGGAATTTATTGCTGCTGCTCTGAATATTTTAATAACTTTCATCCAGTAAATAGTTCAAAGAACATTATAGCAAGCTCATTCATTTTAATTAGTCATGCTATAAATTATGCGAGTGACACTGCCTCAGCTGCCTGGCAGTAAGTAAAATGCCATTTCTGTATTCACATGTAAATAACTATGGGTGACAACTAAGAAAATGTTGATAAAGGAGCATATAATTACTGCTATTAACATTACACCTTAAAAACAACTGAGGACTGAGTTATACCTGTTAAAATAGAAAGCTCCTTTGAAGATAAAGAACAAAAGCTTCTTTTCTCATGCCTATTTTACTCCAGTTGATTATTATATGTTTAATGAATGCACGATACAAACTAGTATGGAAGATGAAGCAATAGGAAACAAAGAAGAATATTTTCATTTTTCCTGACAATTATGATGTGGAATGAGGTCTAAGTTACTGTAATAAGGATTTTAATTAGTCTGCATTTGATACAAGATGAGGATGACAGGGAACTGCCTTTTATTTAAGTCTTACTTTTCCATTTACATGTTCAATTCAGTAATTGTAAAAGCTTGTGAGCAGATACGGACAAAACTTCTTTAACTGTGAAGTAGTCTGTTAATTCATCTTGCACTGAAAAATTGCTCGGATAAAAAATATATTTTATAAAGTCAAACCAAAATATTTAAAAATATGTTAAGAGCTGTTTTAATTTGTTTGTTTTGAAGTTTCATCAAATTTTATTTTAAGAAATATAAACAGCATTAATTAAAATAATCAAATTTCAATGCAGGTATCCTGTTTCATGTTTCATTTGTCCCAAAGGATATTTAATTTTTAATTGCCAGTAAACTGAAAGCTTAGCAAACCTAATTATATATTAAAAATCCCAAGCCTTTATTGATGCTTACGTAAAGACATGGGCTTACCTGCATTATTGTCATATCACTGAGATTTATCAAAAAGCATCAACGTATGTGCTTGTGTGAAACTGGAGAAATGTTATGAAATATTAAATAATTATTTTCCTCGTGCATTGCCTGGGAGAAACAGTGTCAACCACTTTGATTCTTTTTGAATTCTAATATAAATTGTTTAATTTCCATTGATTATATAATTCACATGGAAATTAACTCCAGGTCACTTGACGAACTACCCCTATGCGCTCAAAAGAGTAAAAAAGTTGGCAACTTGTCTCATCTACGGTGGCCTTTTGTTGCTCTTTCTCTTATGTATCCATCTAAGAGGCACATGATATATAGTACTCCCCCCCATGAAATCAAAATAGGACAAAGCCACAAGTCCAGAGTATTCCAAGCCACCTGCATCTGCAGTGTGCTAATTGTTTCTCCACCACACTAGTGATGCCATTACGACCAATTTAATATTCACGCCTCAAACCTTTACCCCCAGCCCCTCCCAAATGTTCTACATTGCATCATAAAGACACTAAGGTATTTCTCATGATGTTTAGCAAGGATTTATACAGCTGTATTGTACATGGAGCACTGTTCACCACTACTGCATTTCAGTCACCTCTTAGCATATAGTACGCTGCACTAGTCTTGTTCATATAGGTCCACTGTCCATTAGGAGTCATAAAGCTATGCCTAGTCACTACTTTAAGTTATCTCCATTTCCCCATTTCCCGCTGTTCCTGTGATCTTCAAGTGTTCTCTCTGCAATATATTTAGAAATAGAGAAACTCAGGCATTTTCAAGTTGCCCTACACCTATTTAATTGTCCATAATTTCTGACAACAAATTGCTGTTACTGATGGAAGTGCAGAGGAAGAAAATCTGTGCAACAGTTCCAAATGGAAACACTTCAAGTAGAAATACATGAGAGATGCTGGGAGCACTCGCAGTAGCGACTGATCTAGTTCCAGATTGATTTCCTTTGTGCAAGCCAAGCCTGCTGTCAGCCACAGCTTGTCTCCTTTTTGGCTGATTTCAAAAGCATTACAGGGAAAAAATTAGGTGTTGGGTGAAAGGAAAGGTGAGGTTGCTCTTCCTAAATCCCAGCCCATGGATGATACCGAACTTTGTGTCACCTGGCAAATGAATGCAAGCCAGGATATAGAACTGAACCTATGTGTAGAATTAAGACTGCACAGTGACATCTAGCTGGGGAGTCATGGTAGCATTTACAGTGTAGAGAAAAATTGTAGTTGCCAACAGCACCCGGAAATGAGGGAAGGAATTGCTCAGATAGGGCTACAGTAGTCCCTGGAGAAGTGGATGATGATGAACTGAAAAAGAAACGTGAGAAAGATAATCTAATCCCTTTTTTTGCAGACAGAGTGGTGATGTCTGGTATAGAATGACAAGAATTTTTCTTTACTCTTCATTCATGTTCCGTCATTTGGTAAAATTTTGGTAAAATTCAAAAGTTTTGAGAGTGGACATGAACATCAAAGCAAGTAAATAATTTTTTTATTAATATTCATTTCCTTATTCTCTCATTGCTAATAAGTGGTACAAACGGCATCACTAGGACACACGCTACAGCAACGTGCTATCAAGCCTGACTGTGTTTTCAAATGAAATGGAAAAGAAATCAGAATAAATTCCACAAGCAAACTTTCTATAACAAACAGATGAAATGTCGTCCTAAAACGTATTATTTTCATGTTCTTTCTCGTACTACACAGATGGAAAGGAATCATTAGGATTATATATGACCCTGCAAGTAAGCGACTCTTAGACACCCCTGCAAATAGTGCATAATAAATCTGTGAACAAAACCCATGAAGACTCCACTGTTCAAAATATTTTAAAAATCCCTACCCCTGCTATGACAGATGTGTCTGGGTAGTCTAGCTTAAAAACAAAAACAAAAACAAAAAACAAACAAACAAACAAATGAAAAAGGTTCATCCCAGCAGCAGAATCCTCTCATTATTTCAGATCTCGGGTTTGAGGCTCAGAGCAGCAGTAGTAGGGTTATTATCCTCTCTAAGATTCAGTCTCTTGTGACAAGTTTTTGACAAACTCGAACAGGATAACAATGTATGCAGGACTGACACAGGAGGGTGATAATGCACTCCAGATTGCCTTTTGAGTAACAATGTGATGCCAATTAAATTATTCTAGTTTAGAATGTCTTAAAAGGCAGGTCAAAAATTGGCATTCGTTGTCCACCTTTCTCTAGGAGTTGAAGCCCTGCTCAGTATACTGCATAATTACCATGAAAGTAATGATTAGATCCTCATTGCCAAGCTTACTTACTGAGCTTCCTTCACAGCATTTACAGCTTGAGTTGCTCCCCTCAGTTTTTCTTATATTCAAATACACGAGATGCCAGGTAATAAATGTCATTTAGGATATGTTTTAAGGTACTATCACCCCAGAGATAACTTCTATCTTAATTAATCTTTTGCAGTATTTCTAGAAGAAGGGTTACTGTTTATGTTAGGTCTTTTAATAACTTATGAATTCGGACTCTATACAGTCAAATACACCTTCTGAACAAAATCAGAACACGGGTGCACTTTGGGAAAAGATATCCTTTGGTTAAAAAGGAATTGCTTTAACAATTTTGTCTTAGAAGAGTTTTTGCCCTAGTATTCTAGAAGTAATCTTTCAAAGAAGCACATTTCATCATGCAGGCATTTTTGATTACTTTTCTGCACAAAGTACATAGATTATTTGTCCTAAAGGACTGCAACAGACAGTAAAGAGACTGTGTCATTTACTTTAAAGAAAAGGATTAGCATTTAAAGTATCATGGGATCTTGGATGCTCTCTCTTTTTAGGGAGACAGCAAATGACTTGCATTTGAATATATGCATAGCTGCTATGTAATTATTTTGATCAGTGAAAAATAAGTAATTCAGATCTACAAGAAATGTAGGCCAGAAATGGTCAGTTAATTTGTTTTTGTAATTAACTATAGCTCCTACGGTTCTATCTTCTTGCCGAAAATGAGACCGAAAATATCCTTCTATTCAGCAATAGTTATATATTTCAATATTCAAGTAGAAGAAATATGTCCTTCTAACAGCAATGTGTTTTCAGCTCAAACATCAGAGACTGAGATGGCACCCAGCTCTTCACTAGCAGGTTGGACTCAGCTCCCACTAGATATGAAGTGTCAAATTGATCAAGGCCCACAATTGTTACTTCACTTAAACAATGTCTTGCGATAATTTGAATTCAAAGTATCAAAAACTCCAGCAGCCTGCCTGTGTATATATAAATGAGCAATGTTTACTTCTTAAAATCCCAGTCATACCTTAGACTGCCCCAAGAGGAGGGGAGAAACGTGAAAAGGTTGCTGACAAAACCCAGTAAGGGGCAAGGAAAAGGCATTTATCCACATCTGCAAGAAATAACAATTTCACGAGCCTTGGTGAGGTATACTTCCTCAAACAAAAATGTTGCAAAAGTATCTGTGCTTTATATGAACCTACTGCGGGCAACACTTTCCTTACTGGCTGAGATTGCTAATGTCTTCTTCTGGAAGGAAGAGGTGGAGAGCCATTGTGTGAATAAAATTGTATGCGTAAAACTGACTATAAATATTAGCTTCTCATTCAACAGGCACCAGCAACTTCTTTTGTGTACATATATATATATGCTTATATGGTACAAAAGTAATTTGGCAATGTGTTATTTAAGTAATTACTATCTACAAAGGTCCACCCTTCTTAAAAAGCCTGCATATTCCCAAGTATCCCGTTAGACACAACAAAATAATCACTACAGTGTTCATCCAAAAGCTTTTCTGAATACAAAAACTGGGCTGCACGACGGTAAGCTTATTTCAAACCCAGAGACAGGGAGGGAAAAGGGCTCCAGGGGCTCGGGGTATGGTTCAACAACAACCCTTGAGAATTAATTGCCACTATTAATTTTATAACTCACTTATGAGTTGAAATTCAGAGGTGAAGCCAAAGGCATCTTCTAACTTCAAAGCTGCTAACAGTTAGAAAGCCAAGTGTGGTAAGCTATCGTTGTTTCCTGAAATAAATGTTCACTTCTATCAAAAATAATAAATAAAATCTATGCTCTTAGGAGCACGTCCAGCCTGTGCAGCTGGAATTCTGTGATGGAAAGAGTATGGTGCAACATTTGAGCTGATACAAGATTGGCCTTTCCCCAAGAGAAAATTATAGATTTTTCTACCAATTGCAATGAAACACATAGTTTGCCAGGCTTAAAGTGCTTAGCAATATTCTTGGCAAAGGCTGATATATAATCATCTGTCAATTACACTACTGCTGTGTGGGGGAAAAGGAACTCATTTTTGACTACATTAAAATCTGAGCTAATTAATCCAAGCCTTGATATCTTTGTTCTAAAAGAATAAATTTTTCTGTGCCATGTAAGATACAGACTTAAAGCTATTCAAATAATTCCCAATGTGCCTTACCCGGAGAAAAAATAAATAATAAGGGGAATACTTTGTCATTCAAGTTACAATAAAGTGGACTACTAGAAGCATACTTTATATTTCCTTTCAATAGAAAAATATATCAAATTCAAGAGTTTCTGTCCTAGCCTGGCCCAGGGAAGGTCATCCAAGATCATCGAACATTTAAGGGAAAGAGATTTCACAGCATCACTTCAGAGGTAAGAGAAAGTTGTCTACCACAATAATAAAACATATTCATGCATGAAACAGAGATTTAGTCCTCTTACAATTAAGTAATGTTTCCTTAAGGCACAGCATATCCCTTGATAGCTGTAAAAAGCCTCATGTTTTTCTGATTTTGCACCTGCACCTGCATGTTTGAACATTCCTATATGTAGGAATCTCTAATAACCTAGACTTCTTTCTATTTTTCGCTTGAGCTTCATGCCATTGAAGAGCTTGTGATTCAGCCACGGTCGTGGCTTGCTAACCTTCTGATTCAACTTCCTGCACTGGAAAATATTAATAAGCCCTTAATACAATGTCATTAAGGAACTGTAAACTCTCCCGAACCTCCATTTTTTTTAAGATTTACATTTGCCTCTCATAAGCTTACAAACTCATTCTTTGAGTTTTAAATGGATTTCTTGGAGCCTGTTTTCTCTGTTACAATGTCCTCTCCCTTTTCTCCTTAAGAATCATGAACTCTCATGAGTCCATGGTCACAGTGAACTAACCTAGTTAAGTAATTAGAATCAAACTTAAAAGGACTCCCTCGCTCCTTCCTGTCCCTTACTTCTACACTAAAAAAGCCACAACTTCAAGCACTTGTCAGACCCTGGGCTCTGCTGCATTCTTTATCTGGTGACTGCCGGAGTACGTCAGGTCTCCTGTTACTACCAAATCAGGTATTTCTTTAAGTGTTCAGAAATATCATCATCACCTGTAAGATTCCTCCCGCTGTATGATTCTCCATTTTAAATATAAACCCACATCTTTCTTCCGCTATATTACTGAAATGAGTTCAATGTTACTTCTCATTTTTTGGCACAAAAAAATCAAAAATCAAAAGGTAATTTGGATATAGAGAGATTTTCAGTAAAATTAAATGCAAACCTTCAATCTTTATCTAGAGATGGAAAGACAAAAGTAAAAGTTTCGGAGAAAATTTCTTGCTCTCAAAACACTGAAAAAGAGTGTTTAATAGTCTATTTCATTTTAATCTTACGGTTTATAAATTCTGCTCCTATAAATATTACTTTTAATCCTACAGTTTTATTTGCTTGATTACTATTCCATATAGTAGGGAGTTCAACAAGCTAATTACATGTTGTATAAAGTAGATCTTCTCTTTTTAAATGTGTTGCATTCTTATTTTGAGAAGTCTCTTGTCCCTGTGTTACTGAAAAGGGTTAATAGGTTTTAGTCTGTATCGTTCATAATTTTACATATCACATCATGTAAAGTTTTGCTCTTCTTCTTCCCACAGTAAATAAGATTGGTCTAATCACTCATAAAATAAAAGCTTATACTGCTCCTTCCCCCAGACACATTTTTGCAGTACCTTCCTGACTTTTCAGTTCTACTTGTTTGTGAGATTAACCAGAATGAAGCTTATTTTGCAACCAAGACTAGATGCGTTTTAGAAGAGGCCATCCTATCAGTTGTACAATGTTTGTCAGTGTTGTTATTCTCTGGTTTAAGATGTTCTTTTTTCAAAAATTGTGTCAGTCATAATTTTACACTAGAATTTCGTAACAAAAAGTCATTTTTGTGACATTCAACTGTCTGATTTATACATCTAAATCCCATTGCAAATCACTGAAACCATGCCTCAGTTGAAACTGAAACTATTGCCTCAGCAATAGTTTCACAGAAACTATTGCCTCAGCAATGAAACTGCTGCCTCAGTTCTTCTTCTTCTTAAAAGCTAAATACAATCTGGCATCTTTTGTCATGAACGAATGAACTTAACTTTACTACCAGCATGTTAATTTCAACTGCCTTATTGCTATTAGCTCATCTTATTTGATATAAGAGGCAATTTAAGACTTTTAGAAAAAAACAACATATTGAGTGCTGGACTTAAGATCAGGAGGAGATCTAGATCCAAGATGTGACTTGAAGATGGAAAACTTGTTTCAAACTCAATTTCTTAAGTTGCCTTCTCTAAACTGCTTTGAAAGGTCCCTGCTAGCCCTTCAGGTCTGGTCTTTGCCCCTCCAGCAAGACCTTATTCCCTTTTCCATACGGATTCTTTTCCGTCCTTCTTGTAAGAGTCGGTGCCTCTTGCCTCGCAGATGCATGCCCCTGTTTCACTGCACCGTGCAATGCAGGACTTCCTATCAGCAAAGTGCCAGAGGAGCTGCAGCCATGTCTGCGGGATACTGCAGTCACTTGCACACTGTTTCCAGGATCCGGGTGCTGCTTCTGTGCAAAAGATGCACCAGTGAGGCTGGTGTTAGCTCAAGGACTGCCACATCCTGTTTTATCCTAAGGTAGGGTAAACAAGCCCTTGGAGACCTTGTCTAACTCTAGAAAACTGACTGATTCTTACTCTTCACAACCAATTCTAACTAATTTAAGTCATGTGCAGCTGCATTAGCCTTTTTTCCCCCCAAACTTAAGCTCCAAGATGGAAGTCCTGAGCCACTAGTTACTGAAGTTTAGGAAACTATACTGGCAAATTGTTACTATATATTTGCTTCTTTCTTATCCTCTTCCCAAGGCATTTGTTACAGTCTGCCTTTGAAAAGAAGGTACAGGACTACAAGCATCTTTGGTTCGGTCCAGTCCGCTGCTGTCATTCATTTGTGTCTGTAGTTCAACCCCATCTTGAAATAGTCACGTTAGCTAAATCCCCCAAATAAGTTAACTACATAATAGAAGAGAGCAAACAGGCTACATTAAAATACTGGTAAAAGGAATACGAATAATATGTTAAGCAGTCCCTCCCTTCACACACACAAACATGCACAAGCTGCAGTTAAAATCTTGGTTTCTCCTACAAACAAATTTCCCATCAATTCTCTAAATGTTTTCTGGATGTGTGTCTATACATTTTTCCTCCATGCATTTTGTTAAAGTATAACAAAAGCAAGCATTTATTTGGATTTAAGTTGCTCACAAAAGCTGTTTATTGCTTAGTAATAATTCTGTTGCAACTCATTTTATCCTTTAATTCATTTTCTGACATATAGTGACTTATACAAGAAAAATATTTTTATGAAGTCATCTTTGTATAATTCATTTCACTTTCCTAGCTAAAACAGACCATCTGCATGAACATGCTGAGAAAATGAAAGGAAAACTTCACATATTTGATTTTATAAATCAGAATTATTCATATGGTTTAGCTTTGTTGAGTTTAAATAACAAGCTGATTTGACATGCCCTTAATCAATTTGCATAACTGTTATCTCAGTAAAGTAACTGAGATACAGGCTGTCCAACTGTACAAGGAATTAAGTATTTGAGGCTTTGCTGGAGGGGCGGAGGGAGGGAGAGGGTTCTCCACTCCTTTTCATGTCGTAGGATTTTATTTTTCCAAGGTGGGCAGTTGCCAGGGAACAGCAAATACAAGAGAAGAAATGAGCTCCTTTGACGCGAATCCCATGAGCAGCGCCGGGGAGCAGAACACCGTACAGTGACTAAGCTGGGGATCAGCACAAAGAAATCCACATTTGTTCAGGTGATTACAGAACAAGCTATACACATCAATTTATTTTCGCTTCCTTTCCTACTCTGCGTATCCTGCCTCTCCTGTTAGGCCTGCCCCCTGCCAACACAGAGGAGGAGTGTAACATGAGCTTCAAGGGTAGTTTGCCTGGCTGGTGCCCGGGACCCAAGAAGCATGCTGCTGCCCATCATCATCGGCAGTGACCCTGGGGAGAGGAGCTGCCTGGAAGTGACTGTAGGGCACCGGTGCCCGGTGCTGCCCGCCACCCTGCTGGACTGCGGCTGCTTCGCTGCAGCTTTAGCCATATCTCTGCTCCTTTTCCCTCCTGCTGTGCTTCCTACCTTCTCCCCGCTTTCTTCCTCCTTTTCCCCTAAAAGCACGGAACCAACTTGCTTCCCACGCCGCAATAACTCTGCAAGCTACTCGTTTTCCCTGCCTGAATTTTATCTAGACTGGAAATTGTTAGATGCAAAGCCCATCTCCTTCTCGGTGTTTGTTTTTTGTCTGGTTCAATCAGACTCTATTCTTTTTTGTTTCTGTGCATCTCCGCTACAATAAACATAAATAATAATCGCATGTGTAAATTATCTACGATTAACCTTCTGGGGATAGATTTTCAGCTCTTTGCGATACACCCCTCCCATTAAAAGTCTGTAATCTTATAGGAATATGAAATCATTACAATGATTCAGAATTGTTAAAGCAGGAAGACTTCAGTAAGGCAAGCTGATTCTATCCTTGAAATCCGCAGCTCCTGAATAAGCATTCTGATATTTGTATGTAAATTAGAAAATACATTTTGTTACAATGCTTGCAGAGTAGTTAGTTATTAAGTGTAGTTAGTAAGTCTGATCTAAGTAGGGGTGAATATACTTTATTCACTCCAGACATACCTACAATTTATAGAAGCTTGAGGACAGCAGGCTCTTCTTGACCTTGGGACATTTAATCTTAGAAATATCAGGCTTATATATTAATAGAAGAGAAGACTTTTCTTCAGTTAGAAAGAAAAGCTATATTACTCCTGTTCCAAGAGAGCAATTTTTCCAGAGAAATTGGAAATTCAAGAGTGTAAATATATTTTTCTCTGTATAAACAACATCTATATCAGTTTTAATATTAATGCATGTCCTCTTTTATTACACACTTTTTAAAGAGCTTAAGATTTGGAAAGAAAGATCAAAGCATGAAGTCTAGCCAGTACTTACACAACCTGGATCCACAAGGGAAGGGAGAAAAAAGTCAAACTTCTCATAAAGTCTCGGTAAGTACTAGCTGGAAGTCTTCGGTAGCTTATGGAGCTGAAAAAGACACTGTTTCCTGGAAAAGGTACCTGTTTTGCTGCAAAGGCTGCTTTGTGTATGCAGCCTGTTAGCAGGACATAGAAGAGTCTGTGCTCTGCAACGCGCTATGGAAATCTAGTATGTACTCACCTGGAGTGATGTGGATATCCATCAAAATAAAGAGATGTCACAGAAATACGATTTACTCCTGAGTGACTTTCCACATGTCAAGCAGTCTATATACGGGAGCACAACAACCGGAAATCAAAATTTTCTGAATCACAACCCTGCATTCCTTCTTCCAGGATTAAGTACAAAAATATGTAAATTTTTATGATCTTTACCGTAAGCTTGCCATAGGGAACTACTATCAAGGTAGGCCACACTTCAAGCCTAACAACTTTGACAGTATCCTTCCAACACATTTCCTTTTTCAAAGGATCAGTGTGAGAGACTGCCACTTCAGATCATGTAAGAACACTTGCTCATCTTACTACAACTTTCTTCTTGGTTGCATTGTTTAATGAAAAAGTGGTGACAGGTAGAACTGTCAGGAAACTGTGTTCTCTACAAATAGCTGATTTTAGCAAAGTGCTGAAGTACTATATATGTATACAGATATATATATGTATATGAATTCATAAATATATAGAGAGATTTCTATGCATACCAATGGACAAAACTGTTCTTTACACAACATAAAGAAACATGAGGAAAAAAAATCATAATGTATACATAATTGCAGGATATAAATTATTACAGTGTTGTGATACATTATTATTATTTTGTCATTATTCTCTTTTAAGCCTTTATTTGAATTAAATAAGATCATGTAGTAAATTGCATCTTAAATGTATGAACAGGCATGAACATATACCCCTCCTTCAAACCATGAAAATGAGAACCTAAAAACGCTTGCCCTGTTTTTTTTCCTTATACATGCTCTTCTCTTTATCATTATACACATAATTCTTTTGGGAATACCCTCCACGTTTTGATTAATTTTTAATCTGTAGATGTCGGAGTACTTTAGAAAAGGAGGTCAGGATTATTTTTGCCATTTTATTGATAGTAAAAATGAGGCAAAAGAAGATACACTCATCTATGCATGGTCACACAATGTCAAGCAATTTGTCATCCCGCAGTTTCACCTTTCCGTCTCCTGTCCTGCAGACAGGAGAGAAGCTGTCTGCACTCCTCTCCATCTCTGTCCTCAAGGAGCTCTGCCCCCTTTCTGGACTGTCCAGTAGAGTAACCCCTCAAAAAATTTTAGGATAAAAATCTTGGAGAGAATTCTGGTCCAGCTGAACTCCATAACTCCATGGGAGGTTTAGCGCTGACTTTGCTATCTTTTTTTTTTTTTTTTCTTTTTACCTATTTGTAAAACAAGTGCCTTCCAAAACCAATATGCAATAACTGTTTAGAAGACGGAAGGTGCTTCCTTCCAGGGAAGGTAATTCACCCCAGTTTGCATTTGATTCCTTATTTAATCTGGAAGCTCTGTGATGCATTATGTTAGGTGTTAAACAAGTAGAATTATTCTTGGTCCCTTCTTCCTGATATTTCCCTTTTCCCAGCGTATGCCACATGACCAAGGCTCTGCATTCTTTCACTCATCTTCCTGTCCCTGCGATATAGGAAATGCAGTGCCACAGCTGTACAAAATAATTTCTTCAGTCTGCCTATAGGGGAAAAGCCTGGATAGATTTGACTTTAATAATCTGGTGATGCAGGTGTGCTGAAGCGAAGCAGATGTGGGAAGAGAGAAGTGTGTTGCGGGGGGACTGAAGGGAGTGCAGCAGGGGGAATGGGGACTCCCATTTGCTCCGGTTCCTTCTTCCAGCTGCTAGTCCCACGGTGACAGATGCCAAAAGCATTCTTAGTCTGTTCAAGACAGAAATCTATCACCTGCTCCCCCGCCAGGTCTGCTTAGATTTAGGGCAATCTGTCCCTATAGTTATTCCCATTTGTAATTAAAACCAGAGCTGTACCTATATAAGTAGCTGCTACTGCTGAATTCTTGATGGTGATATTTTCCTTTACCATTGCTAAGGCTAAGGCTTATAGTGTAAAATAAAATTAAGAAATTGGACGGTAACTTTAGTATTTCCAATTCTGTGTTATTCAAAGATATGCATTATTTCAAAATATGCTTTCAGAAAAAGATAATTCTGCTTCAGAGGCAACTAAACAGAACCTCAAGCTAACTTAGTAAAAGAATCAGAAATTTTTAACTCCATGTCACAAATTTCAGAATGTCTTCGTAGTTAGGAAAGTGTGCATCAAATCTGGAGGGTCTCTAGCTCAGGAATGACAAGCCTGTTGCAGTTCTGTGTGCTCACTTAGCTAATAAAGAAAAGATAAAATATACCTGGAAAAGTAGCCTTGGGTCAATACTGGAGCATTATGGCAGAGCAAGTATTACAAATAGGACAGCAGAAATGTATTTTGCCAGTCCCAGTAACCCTGGATGAATGATAAATACCAATCAAATAGTGACAGAGTAAACGCAACAGAGAATAAGGAAGCTCAGTCTATGTGCACTTCATGGTCATGTATGTTTTAAGTAGTTAAAACGTGTCACTTTTCAGCATTCCTCTTACTTCAGAGATTTTATAGAAAAGACAGATAATCTCATCCTCAGCTGAAATTTGGCACAAAAATCAAATGTTTCTGATAGCAGATGTACAACGTTGAGCTTGCATGTGCTGCTTCTCTATTGCTTTTTATAATATAGCATATAATCAATTGGTGCAATGTGATCCCAAAACAATTTAAACTACAGTCTGATTTCAAATAACCGGGAAAAAAATATCTCAATCAATAAGATCAGCAAATCTCTCAAAATTTTTTTGGTTGAAACAATCAATTCTTGTTTCAATAAAAAGGAACGAGAACTTAAGGTAATTCAACTTATTTTTTATATTAATAGAAAATTAGAAATAAAATTTTGCTTCCTTTAAGCGAAAACTTGACACAAAATTACAAAAGAAGCAATAGGTCTCTGGACTAAATATAAATATTCAGATAAATACAAATATATCTGCGTATATTTTAACATGCATATAAAAGGAGCAGTAAATGTGTAATCTTCGCTTTCCTGAATCACCTTTACTCGATTTCTAACCAGAACCTTAGGAAACGTGAAACATAGTCACCTCTTCTTTCTCCTTTTTAAATGATGAACTTAATCTAAGAGAAAATTATTTTCCTCACTATTTATACTATTACATATAAAGTCAGGAAGATATCAAGAAGTCAGGAAATTCCAAAATGATAGAAATATACACATTGCATATAGTTGGCACATGAAGGTATACATATTGGCATAAGTAGAAATACAGCTAGTAAGAAAAGCAGGGTCCATTCACTACTGACTTTGCTGGTCTTAAACTGTTTATCATACTGCTGTGTAGTGTGCAATAAAAGTAGAGAAAGCATACAACATCAGCACCAGAAAAAAAAAAAAGATTTTCTTCTGAACTCTACTGAGAGTTGATTTTGGGAGGGAGACTGCAAGTCGCCCTTTTGCAGTGCCAGATACCATTCTACCAGCTTGAAGTGATGTAGGTCCAGGCCTTGGTCTTGCTGGCAAAAAAGGTTGCATCTCAGCCATTGAATTAGGATTTATTTGCTGCTACTGACTCTCATGATTGTTCCCCAAACCAAGAAAATACACATCACCAAGAACAGCACAGTAGTACAAAAACAGCAGTTAGGGGATTTTTCCAATGGTAAAATAATTTTTGAACACCATTTTTGTTCCCTGTAAGTGATATTGCAACACCAGCAAAATACAGACCAGACCTTTTTATAAAGTAAACTTACTTCAGTAAAAGATGAACTGAAGAATTACATAAAATGAATTGTTTTTCAGGTTATTACCTGTAATGTAATATAATATTTATAAATATTTTCTCTTGAAGAGCAGAAGAGGTAACTCATTTTGCTTAGGTTGCATAAAAAATAAATGACAAAATTACTAATTAGTATGGTTCAGTGCTGCCAGAATAGTAATTGTTAAAAATACAAACAAGTCTTGTAACAGAATCACTAGCTATGAAAATCATATATATTATAATCATTAAAGGTGAGCTGCAAACGAAATCATGAGAATGCCATCCACTTAAGTAATGCCTGCTCACATGGGCCTGGTAAAGAGCTCATTCAAGCACAGAACTGAAAGACAGATTGATTTTTTTCTTTCAGATTTACAAGAATTTTTGTTTTCACTACATTAAATCCTAGTTCTACTTGGTAATACGTTACAGATTGTAGTAGCATCAGACATATGAAGAATCTGACTTACTCTGAATGATCTGGGATATGGCTGGCCCACGCTGGGGGCGAAGGAGGAGATGGAGAATAACTATTGAAAATCTGTGACTACTACCTTGATGACCACTCTTTGACGCTGTGGCCAACTTTAATCTCCCTGCAGCCTCTTTTTCTTAATTTGAGGTAGTTTGAAATTGGTCATAGGAACATGCACTGAGGAGATTCTAGCCCCAGCACCAAAACTAAGTGGAAACTAATGGAAGTTTCTGATCTGCCTTTACAACAGGGGAGAGCATCTGTCTGCAAACCGCAAGGCAAGAGTCATACAGATTTCTCTTCTAGTTCCCTGCCCCCGACTCTTTTTTTTAGTTTATCTCTTGCTAACCTGAACTGGGTTGTACTGGCCAATAGAAATGACAGGTATGGGCAAGGCTTCTTCTATCAGTTCTTTTTTTCATATCAAGAGTATTAAAATCAATTTTGATAGTTAATTCAGGTCCTTTTCTGGTAATTTCATACTTTTGAAGAAAATTAATATTTACCCTCCAGAATTACAGTTCACAAAATATTGTAAAGAGAAAGGATATCAAAATTTTTAGAAATGAGAGCTGAAAATTTTTCAGACAATAGAGCAAATGCAGAGATGCTATATACTATCTGGCAATCTTACAAATAAATTGCAGCCTACAATTAAGAGAATTTTTACTCTAGTTTAATTGCAGCACTTCTCACATTAAAGTGAAATACGATCTAGAATAGACTGCTGGAAAATTTAGAAAAAAACAAAATGTTCACAGAATTTTATTTTCAATAACCTCATAAGTGGACTCCCTCCCTCCCTGGCCTTATTTTTGGAGGAAAAATATTCAGTGAAATGTATAATGAAGAAGAGAATCAGTTATGGCTTCATTAATATGTACTACTGTAAATATCTAAGTCTCAGGAAAAATAGTCTATTGAAAAAATGACAGAATTAGACAAAATATGATCCATACTATTCCTAAAATATTTTCCACAGTTGTTCCAGAAGTGTTACATGGTCTGCGATGACTTGCAGAAGTTGCAGACAAAGTGTAAATGGTCTAGTAAATCCCAAACCTTTCATTTCACAGACTATCAACTGTCAAATGTGTGGGCTGAAATATAAGCTTTACACGGCAATAATTCCATTGCAGAGTTGTTTTGGAAATGTGACATTATCACCTGTCTGCTTTTCCTTTGGGTAGCTTGCGCAAAATTTCAAAGCTTTTTCAGTGATGCAGCCTTTATGAAAACAATTTTCCATAAAGTAGTTAGTATCATATCTAAAATGAATGGTTCTCTTCTATGCAAAGAGGCAAGTGATGTTTTCATAATGAGTGTAGAAGATAATAAAGCATTTAACAACGATATGTCTGAGAAGCTACCTAAGGCTCATCTTATTCCCGAAGAAGCTGTTTGGCAACCAGTAAAATGAAAATAGAGCCTCTCCATCTTCAAATTTACGGCCCATTGCTTCTGCTGTCTTTGAAGATACCATTCTCAAGAGTCAACATATTTCCACACAATGTCAGCGCCTGTCTGAGAATAGGCTATACTGCAACTCATAAAACAGGTATCCATCCTGCGCGAGCTGCAATCTTTCCTGCGTTCGTCACTTTTCACTACCCAGAAAACCTGACTAGAACTTAAGATTTTAATGGCTGTTTGATAATTACGTATGACAAAAGAGCTAACATTTGCCAATCAAATTCACTGCATTTTCAGAAGCAGACATTGGAAAGGTGTTATGGATGTTCTTCCTTTTCATCAAGTTTATAGATAAAAAGGCCTGCGACTAAACTAGGATCATCTTTAAACTGTTAGACTTCCTCTTGATGAGATTTATGGACAAGATCAAATTCAGAATCACAAAAAATAGCAATTAATATTTCAGTGATTTCATTTTCTCTTTCAATGAAAGATAGAACTCAATTATGGTCAGTTTGGACAAAATATGAAGTGGATGGCATATGAACAGGTATATTTATCCCTAGTCAGGCAGGATGAAATCAATAAGATTATATGGGAATTTAACAAATTATTACCAGTTTATCCAATGGTATCCTTTGCATAGAATTTCTGAGCCATTCTATAGAAAAAAATATATATATCTATAAAAGGAATGAAATTTTTAAGTAAATTTTACAGAATTGTCAAAAATGTTTAAATGAATTCTGAAAATCTCTTCAAAGTGTTATTGGGCTGTTACATGGAATAAGATAGGTCTTTCCTGGATATAACATGGCTTTGGATTGACTTTGTTTCAATATATCTAATAAGCACGGACATGTTTTATACTTTATTACTATTTATGACATCAGAATGAGATTTATACTGCTATGCAAATACGACACATGCCAAGACATTCTGGTGGCTGCAGTACACTACCCTATATTCTCTTCATCTGTTTGATTAAAGCAAAATAAGATCAAAGGTAATTAATTGTTGCAGGCATCATGAGATCACTGCACTGGTTTTGTACATTTCCTAGGTATTGAAAGGTAAAACTTTAGCCAATCACCAGGATTATGCTTTTGACAGGACTAGAAAAGAGTTTGATATACTATTGCTTTTATCTACAAGAAATTTTTTCATTCCAATAAGAGTATTAGCTATTTTCCAAAATGAGGTTTATAGTCTCATTCATAACCTCAAAAAATAAAAATGTTACTAAAAAGTTTTTCAGCAAAGTTCATCTCTCAAATTTATATATTACGTAGACTCCCACAAAACACACGGTAGCTTTCCAAACTCAAAATGGAATTTGTATCTTAAATCTTTCTCTGAGTATACTAGACTCTCACGGGCTTTGCAGCTTCTGTCATGCCAGATACAGGCTAAGAAGTTGAATGATTTTGGGAATGTGATCCTAAATATTTATCCTTTGGAAATACCATTTCCAATCCTCAACATATTCCTGAAGCATATCAAAACACTAGGAACTTAAATAAAGGAAGGAGCTCAATGTTCTAAGTAGCTAATATTGGCATCATTATGGTTAATAGGACCGTGAAGCGCTTAAGAGCTCAGAAATGTAAAAGAGAACACAACATTTTGAATCTGAATACTGACTTCCCCAGCAGGGATTATGCTGGGACTCCTGCATGTGCAAAGTATTTGTGGTCTGGGCCTGCTCCAGAGCTCTAGTTAAGTTAGACAGCCCTGACACATGGAGAATAGAGAAAGGGCCTGGGGACCAGAGAAGAGGCTCCGTGAGAGACATAATCTCCAAGTCGGGGGGATCCAGACAGTTGCCAGCTGTCTTGACCCCCCAAAGCCTTGATTATTGTCCATAAACCAATTCAGAACAAAATGTTGGCACAAAGGAAAATAGAGAATTTTTTGTTTGAGAGAGAAGCAAAGGCTAAAATTAATGTTACCTAACTTCAGCTGGTCACACTGCAGATATTAACCCTAGTCTCTCTCTACAGTACATCGAATGATCACATTGAGAATATAATTCATCTGACTTCTGACAGTCATCTGTGTCAGGACGACACGCAGTTATTTCTGTTGACCATAAAGAGTCCATGCAAGTCAGAACACTGCACTGCGCATGGTCCACCTCAGTCAAATGAAACACTTTCCTGAATTCTAATGTCACCTTCCATTTGGTACAGTTACTTCAGTAACCTGACAGAGGCAAAGCTCAGAGTTCTCCATAAGCAAAGTGATTTGCTTGCAGGAGATGATCAAAGAAGAACATCTGTGGAGAGAACTCTGGCATGTCTCAACAAGAATGCAGGATGTTAGGGAATACAGTAATTCTTATATATTTTAATTTTCAATCAACAAACCAAACGTTAACATTCTTCAGATTCAAACTATTCATGTACAAACTTTATGATTCCTAGAATCATTTTGCAAAGTTCAGAAGCTGCCACTAATATTTACATACTTTTATAGGTTTACTTTTCACGTACACTTTCCTTTATATATTTACCTTCATGCACATTTATAAAAATAGGCCTTATCCTGTGATTTTTCTGGTTTCACATACATCTTGTGGATATTTCCTCCCTTTCAAACACACAGGTTGATATAAAATGTCACCTTTCACCAATAAGTAAAGACATTCACTTAATTTATCATTAAGGAATGTTATACTTTTTAGACACATGGAGTAAAAGTCATAGATTAGGATACAAAAATGTATCAAATAGGTAACAGATAAATGAAGCCATAGAATATTTTAATTAATTTAAGGAATTTTGTGAAAGGCCATTTTAGCATTAAAAATCAGACTCCACTTCACTTTAAAATCTGCAGTTTTCAGTAGGACATTGACTTCTTTGTTCTACAATTCACTTAACTGCAAAATATATGTACTAACCCTTCTTTACTTCATTTGAGTCCTATGAGCGTTCTCTGTTTAGAAAGCATTAAGATTCTTGGATGAGCAGTGAGACAGCACTGCAAAGCATTTTTCTTAGCCAGAATAATGTGACAAACGTGCTACTCCTTAGAGTATTTTAACAGTTCCAGTGAACTACAACAGGAGGTGAAGAGAGACCCCATTGTCCAACCCATGTATCTCAATGATACACATCAGCGTGATTTATTACAAGAGCTTGAACTGAGCCTCCAGTAAACAAACAGCAATTTCTGATCACTGGGGAGGGCGAGGCTGAGATGACTAACAACTTCACTGAAGTCAATCACTCTTACACAAAGCATCTGTCAGGACTCTGTTCGGAGACATTTACAAATTGTGGATCATGACAAGTACAGCATGTTCTATCCTTCTGTCTTTTGCCTCACTGATGTTAGCAACAAGATGATTCGTATTCAGCACTCTTGTTTTTCACCATTTGAGCCCCTATTTTGCTTTAAGTACTGTTCAAAATTTCTCACTACAAAAGCCAAAGTAATTTTCCTTGATTTTGCTTTATACAAAAGGTACTATAGAAGGGATCACTGGAAATACCTACACTACATTTATTTCAGGGTCAATACTTTTTTCTTGTCATCTCTGTTCTGTCAACTGATTTAAGCCAATCCCCTGAAGCCAAATTCTGCCACAGGACTGACTTTACAGGTCACGGTTGCAGGAGAAGCATCTTCTATGGTGCTAGCTACTCAGCTTCTTGCTACAATTCGTCAATATTTTGGTAGCCACATTTGCCAAATCCCGTGTATTCCTCCATGCTTTTATCTTGCTTTTTCTTTTAGCACCTTCAGGTTGTGATAAAATATAATTATACATAATGAGATACAAAATACAGCACTATTATCTCATGATGATTTTCAAAATTGCAATTTAAAACCCCATAGGCTGTGTAAGTGAATGCACTTCCATTTCTGCCCCGGTGAAACTGGTACTAAACTTTGCTAGGGATGTTTTAATGGAAAATCATGATATTAGATATCAAAATATAAGAAGTTGTATGACCTCCAAGTGTTTTTTTAAGTGAAAGATGGTGAGTAGGCCAGTGGTTTTCATGCCTACAGCTAAGAAAACATGTCATAATTAATCCATTTAAATTGTGCTATACTCACGATAATTTACCCACAGGTTTTTCTGTTAATTCGAATGAAAGACAATAGAATAAAGATTGCTATGGCACATATATTATCACTGAAAATGTCATACACATTTTATAATGAAAGGTGTCAGATATATGGTATACTAAATGAGAAATACTTGCCTATTAAAATGCCACATGAAGCATGGTGTATGTAGAATGAATCATGCTGAATATTGTATTCTTCAGACTACAAATGAGACTTAAAAATATTAAAACAACAAAAACAGATTAAATTTTGTAAAAGCATATATTTACCCCAGAATGAGTACAAAAAGGGTACTTAATTTCTAACATTCCTGTACTGGGAAGTAAAAAAATGATAAAAATGTGGTACCTAAAGGTTTTTATACAATCAATGGACTCAAAAAGAGTTGTTACAAAGTAATCAAATCTGAATCTGGCTGAATTACAGAATACAGACCACATCTCCTCCCATGTGGATTGTAGCACCTTCACTCATTCTGACTCCTTAAAGTAAGGCAAAAGGTGACAAATTGTCAGTAGTTATGCAACACTTTGATAAACATGAAATGTGCTCCCTGCCAGGAAGTGTCTTTTCAATTTAACCTCAAAATGTCAAAATCTCTGTGTTTCCCAAGGTTCCTGATCACCCCTTTTCCCAGTGAAGCTTGTTCACAGTAGAAGAAAGGAAGAAGAGTTTAATCTGCAACAGAATGTCTCTGAGAATAAATATTCTAACATTGACTTCAAAAACTTAGCTATTGGCTCCCTCACGCTGATTTTTCAGTCCCGTGTTATGTTCAGCAGTCACCTTCGGGCCACTAAGGATAAGAACACTGAAACTCAAAAACATCTAGTTGTCAAAATGCAAGCTTATGCAGTAAAATATACGTTTTGCTCAAGAGCTGAACAAAGAGCTGAAGGGTTTGGTAAGTTTTGTGCTCTAATTGGCAAAAGCACAAAGCATGCACTTCAGCTGCAAGAACTGCATGCTGATGTCAACTAAGACATCACGCTAGTTCAAGACAATTACCTAATTAGCCTTTTGCCACTGTAGCTAACCCATGAAGTATTCATCCCGAACCTAGACTCAGGGGGAAACAAGGCTGACAGCCATAATACTGTTTAAGGTTTTTTTTTTTGTTTTTGTCCTCAGTAATGAAACTAGCTCTCCTTCTGTTCAAGCCCTAGTACACAGGTCTCACTGCAATTAATTGTCTGCACTAGCAGTCTGAAAGAGTAAAAACTATAAGAGTGATGTTCTCAGGAGTGACCCCTGAAGTCATTCTGCATACGATCTTAATCAGAAATGAATAGAAAAATGGAGATTTCAATTGTTGAATCAGCTTTTCTAAGTAATTTTGCTTTACCTACATTTAACAAAGACACAATATAGTATTCCTTCATGAAAAAGGAACATGCATAATTTACTTTTACTCTTCTCTCACATACAAATCTTAGAATGAACATAGCAGAAAGAGAGCTAATTTTAGAAAGAAGATTTGAATTTTTCAACTGCAAGCCTAGTTCTAGTAGAGACTAACTAGAATATCTAACTGGAATATGTTTCATATAGATAATCAGTTTTGTATGATGGAGCCAAAATTTTTTGCTCTACATTAGAAAACAGGCTGCAGCTGAAAAACACTGAAATCACTGCAGTTATACAGATTTATACCAGCTGAGAATGTCTGCCTGCTTTTATTAGATTGCCAGTATTAGAGTTTTCAGTGTGTCCCTTTTATGGGAATATGGGCCTTCTTACAAAGAAACACCTTTCCTAAATCTGATTCCAAACTTATCTGTCTTGATAGCATTTTTTAAAAGATTTTTAAATAGGGAAAATATCATGTATATTTTTCCTGTCGGGATACTTACAGAATGAACTAGATTGTCTGATAGACTATCTATAACATCATTATCATTAATGTGTTATCAATGATTCTAATTATACCACCAGTAATACATATTTATAAATAGAAGTATTTATGTACACCCACATCCACACACATATACATATAGACATATACATACACACACATACACAGACACATGTGTGCGTGTGTGTATGCATAAATATAAATTAAAGCAACCACACACTTATATAAACAGATAGAGCCCAGGACGAGCATCAAGGGCCTTAATTTGAGGTGTATAAAAACAGACAAATAACTCCTGTGGTAGTCTAAATTGCAATTACTATGTATGATAAGAGAGTCAATATTATACGAATCTGTGATATGATGGATCACAGCTTCCTGCAACTCTGGGGAAAAAAAAAAAACCTAAGCCTTTCTTATTTTGTGTGTTCACTATATTTAAGTGTAAGTTTATATGATTTCTCAAAAAAATGTCACTAATGGAAATTTTAAAAACCCATCTCTTAAAGAAGAAAGTTACTTTTAACAGTAAAAAATATCATTTTCTTCCATTTTCATTTCTAAATGAATTATACTATAGAAGAGTAGTAACTTCCAGCATAATCACAATACTGACTTGCAGCGTAAACCCTGAAGGAAAAATACATATTATACATAAAATTCTGCATCAGAAAGACTTTAAATCTTACTTGAGTAAGTAATTTTACTTACTGCAATCTATAAGACAATCATTCTTTTTAAAGAAATCAAAAGTTAATATATAACTGGAAATGCATTTAAGCTGATAAATACAGTTCTCAGTAAATGTTCTGCCTCTGTAGTATTTGTCCATATGTGATTATCTGAGAATTTCATTTAAAAAATTATTTTCCTCATTATTAATTAAAATACTGTATTTAGGAACAGGATAAAAAGCCATATAATGCAAAAAGCCAAGAAAAAATCTTAATGAATAAAATGTCTGAAAATATTATTCTTTAGTAAAATTGTTCCTTGAAGAATAAGAATATACCAGATAGGTCATACTGTTTTCTTGTAAGTTTGCTTTTATGTTCAAGAAGATGGAGACTATATATACAACAATGGAAGAGAAAAAGTGATACATCTACAAAAATAATTTCCTTAAATCTAATTCCAAAAAGCATCTCTTTATGCAATTTATTTCATAAACTCTAGTTAAATATATAACTGTCAATTAACTCTGATAATGTGTAACTTAATTGCTCTCATGACTTGTTCACATTGCATTAGGATTTCTGTGGCTCAAACCAGACCATCAAGGGCTCTTTTTCCATAGATGACAATGAGTCTAGAGCAAATCCTTAACATTTAAACTTTACAGAATAAGGATAACTCTGTAATCAGCAGGGGGTACAGAAAAAGCTCTTTGCTGGTCTGGTTACTTCATACTTTTTCCTACGTGAAGTATTCTTGCCTTTTCCTCAGACACATGAGGCAGATAGACAGACTTCTGATTTGCGCCAGCCCAACAATTCCCATATTCTTCAAAGTGCAACACACTGAAAGTCTGCCTGGCCAAGAAGCTCTTTCAATGAAGCACACAGGAATACAAGCTTTTGCTAGAGTACTGCCTAATGGACATCCTGAGAGACGGTTCTGTAATACATCCTGGCTGAAAGAGTAAAACTGCACTAATGCAGGTGAGCACAAGCCTAATGTGTGACTTTGTCTGTGGCTGTGCTTCATTAGGTACTTCCTCCAGCCCCTCATCCTATTACGTGGGTTGCAAGACACTGGTGCACGCACTGCTACAGACAGTTTCAGTGACAACAGGGGGAGCCGATCAGCTTTAAATGCCACATGATTTCTCTTACTGTGTTGCTCTCTTTCTCCCTCAGTTGTTCACTCCTGAACCTCACGGGTACCAGCTGCTATTTGCAGTTTTTCCCCACTGCTTATAGGTGTTCATGGGACTTGACCCCCCTGAGCCACCACGCTACATGCAGGGAGTCCAAAAGGTCAGGGCGCTTATGATGTTGATTTACTCTGCCTGCAATAAGTCTGGCATACAGGCCTGCATCTGAACAGACTTTGCAGCAGAGATTTTTCTCCATTAGTCCATTATCCGAAGTCCTTAAGCTGCCATTGACTCCAAGAAAGACTCTTCATTTTAATGGGAAGCCCTCCTGGTCATTTCTGCTATTAAAAATAATGTTCCTTACGTTAAAAACAGCTCTCCTCCACATGCTGAAGGGCTTCAACCTTCATCATCTAATGCAAGTAACATTTTCTGCTTATCCCTTTTCTCTCCATCGGTAGTAGTAAGAGGGAGTTCTTCTAAATGCTTAGCTGTGTTTGAAGGAAACATCTATGTAAGCACCTTAGAAGTTGACATCACCTCAAGGCTATTAAGTATGCCTCAATGCTAGAAGTAGTATCTCATTCTGCTGGGTACTGGTGCATCTAAATGCTTTGGCAAATACATGCAGACCCAAAACATCCAATTCCTTTTAACTTAAAGATATAAATAATACAATTAAGGATTACCCACCTAAACCAGAGAGACTTTGCAGCAAGGAAAAATGTCTATCCTGAGGCCGCAATAATTTTCCATTGGTTTCTCTTCCTCCTAACAAATTGAATATCTTTTGTGGGTAACTGCTGCTAAAGGAGTTCCTCTTACTGTCTTGAAAAATAGGACACGCGACTGAAGAGCTAATCCCAACTTCCAGACTGTCCCAGGGATAGTCTGCAGCTGAGGATCAGTCCTGTCTGTACTGAGCAAGATGGCAAAGACGACAGAGGGCTGAACACTCACATGCTGAAAAGAGAGTCCTTGACTTCACAAGCAAAGCACAATATTTTACCATCTAGAGCTACAATTCGTAGTATCGCACCAGGGACTGCAGCCCTGGGGGGAAATGGAAGGAGAACATGTCACTGCAAAGAACATCACAACAGAGGTGTTTTGGCTCTGGGAAATCGCTTGATCTTACATTATTGATAAGTTATTTTCACTTCACTCTGACAGTCTTTTAAGTAATGGCCATTACATGTAAAGTAATAATTTTGTTCACGGTAGACGCATGAGCTCTGTAAACTGAGGGGAAAATGTTTTAACTAGTGATTCTTCTGTTCAGAGTTGCTTATTTTCCTTTGACAACTCAGAGCACTGATCTGAAGGAAACAGACAAAATTCTTCTTCACATGCATTAACATAACCAGTTTTGGAGAGATTAGGTGCCTAAGGTTAAAACTGTACACAAATATTCCTCACTATACTCCAGGAAGAATCTTAAATCCAAATAATACATCTGAACGCTTGGCCTGGGGAGGCTAAGGAAGAAAAGTTAGTGAAGGTTTTATAGGCTTCAGACTTAGCCTCCTTAAGGTTATGGCTTTGGCTCTGGGAAAAAGCAAGAGTAAGAAATACTCCCTTGAATCCTGGGGAAGAGAGATGAAAAGTGCATGGTGGCTTAATTAGGACTCCTCACACTATCTACAGTATCTCAGAGGATGGCCCATGACAAAGGTGAAAAGAAACTTTCTCATTTCTCTGAAGGGGAAGAAAGTAGGGAAATTAGAGGAATTTAAGACTCAAGGGAGATACAGCTTGTTTTCTTGCCTAATCCTGAGACTGTGATCGTTCTTCTTCAGCACAAGCTATAGTGCTAAAACCTACTCCTAATACTTTTCTGATGCAACAGTAATGCTAGGATGTCTGTCCTGCTGGATGACGGCTATAACTGGAACACAAAAAAGGCTACTGTTGGGATTAGGAGATCGACCATTACAGAAAGAAATAAGGTTGGAGGGGTTTTGGTTTTGTTATAATCAGGAGATGGTAGTGAAATACCAGAAATTAAGCTGATTTTTACAAACATTTTAACATGAACTTTCACATCTGCACATAAATGTTTGACTACTGATTCTGGAATAATTATTTGAAACAAATAAATTGTGCAGAGGAATGCTTGCAGATAACATATAAGAGAAATATGACCATAAAAAAAAAATTAACTGAACATGTGTACGTGCCTTTTTAAAAAATATTTACTGAACTCGGCTGGCAAGCTTTAAAAACCCTGCAGATACGTAAACACAGACAAAAGCAATCCCTAAGGAGGGGGTGGTGAGTGTAATTCCTGAGGAGTGTAATTCACTCCTCTCAAGATTTTATAAACATTGCTTAGATTTCTGTACACTATGTAGAAGCATGTTGCTGGAAGGTTTTCTGCAGTTCTTTTTAAATTGACAACCTTTCAAAACATACCAAAACATTTCCTGACCACTGGGTTACAAAATATGTTGACTTTGGAATATATTATATGTGCTTACATCATATTTCTATAGCCAGGAAAGTCATAATAAAATAACAAATGAAATTATTTTTCAGACATTAAAATAATTTAATATTGAATATGTGTATTTTAATAAGTTTGAATGCATGTTATTTTGATGCATCCCATCTAAAGCTCTCTGAGTGATTTCCAAACATCAACACATTCTCATCACATTACAAAGGACATAGCAAATTATCTTCCTCATTTATTATGGAGTCATTACATTAAAAAAGCAGATATTTTTCCTCAAATGATAAAACCATTGGATAACTTTGTGGAAAGATTTCTTTGGCAGAAAAAAGCTTTTCATTTAACCTCCTCCTTTCTTTCCTTTCCTTCCCTTCCCTTTCCTTTTTTTTTTTTTTCCTCCTGGGAATTTTGGCCAAATAAAGACTACCTCAGGACACTCTGTACTTCTGCATGTAGAGGTATCACCATGATACCACATTTGCCTTCATTTTGCTCTTTGATTCTTTCTCCCTCTCCATGTCTCTTTTAAAGATGTTTTACTGTGTGTGAATAAAAATACCTTGGGTTTTATGCAGAAACTGGTATCGGGCCCCCACATCTCACATAAGGGTTTTTAGGAATGAAGCAACTGCAAATTCTACGATGAAGGGTGTTTTTTTCTCTTTCCTTTCTTCTCTGTGATGTTATAAACAACTTTCCCCAACCTCCTGATGAAACCTTAACACATTTTATGAAATAGAATTTGTATTTTATGTTTCCAGCTTTTAGCTGTAAGTGCAGGAAAAACAAATCCTTATCTCTAGCTTCTGACAAATGATGATAACTTATATTATCATAATGTCTGAGAATTTCAGCCATGTAGCAGAGTATTATCATGGCAGACACTTTACAGCACTCATAGATGGGCTTAGGCTTGATGGTCTTAAATCTATAATCTACATATAAGATAAGAGGCAACAGATTGCTATGGACAGATGCAAAAATGCAAGGAAAAATGAGATGATGGCATTAAAAACAGAAGTTTTAGCAGTCTATTTAGCAGTCTAACTAGTCTATTTTCCAAATTTCATCATAGCATCGGAGTACAGGAGAGTTTTAAGGAAGAGTTTGAAGGAGAATGAAAACACAGCTCTACGGATACTCTGTTAGTGTCAAGGACAGGACGAAGGACAGTATAAAATACTTTCTTGACAATTTACACTGGTCAAATGAGGGATTCAGGTGCAGGGAGAGGAGAGACTGGAAGTCATAGCAACTGTGGACTAGCCCACAGGTGTAAATGGGGACAGCTAGACGTAGGTAAGGATGGAGAATGATACTTCAAAAAGAAACCAAAAGAAAAGAAGAGGTAACGAAGATATAAAGGATGGGACAAAAGGAGTCAACCTATACCTGAGGAGACAAAGGATCCTGTGCAGATCATATCCTATCTTAATCTAGAGTCTAAAGATTATATCCCCATTCCCTCAGTCTCCACACTTCCAGTAGCTATCAGCTTGTTACAGTGAGTAACTGCTCTGCCAGGCCATATGCAAGATAATAACTGTAACTGTTAGCTCAAATGATATAAACTTCTGCAATGAACCTTCTGAGTGTGACTGCTTTCTTATGTGAAGGAATATACTCTCACTTTTGTGTAGGGGGAGTGTGAAAGTTGCAGTTTATTTATGTGTGTGAGTACATGTACATATGAAGAGATGATCATGGATAAATGTCTTCATATACTTTAGGAAACAAGACAGAAAACATAAGCAGAAGGTTATGCTGCTTGTGAAAATATCATACAGATACCCTATAAGAGTCCTGACTGCCTAATCTCCAAACTATATTACTTATATTTGGGATGTAATTTGCCTACAATTTCCTTCAAAATAAATCAATAGCACCTCACACAAACAAAAGTATCATTTTTTTCCCAATGGCATGGAATAATGATGTGACTGTCATCATAAGCAGAAAGTTTCAGGGTTTGACTTGGCCTAGAGGTGAATCACTGGCCTAGAGGTGGATCACTGCAGATGAATCACCATCTCTCTTTCTCCTTAGTAGGAAGCAAGTTGCTGCCTTGATTTTCTCCAGGCTTGTCAGTTTGGTCTGAATAGAGGACAGGAGCAATTTCCCAATAGACAACTTTCTTCCAAAGAAAATGCTGTATATCCTACATGATAGTCAACCATCAATACAAATAAGTCTAGAAGGACATTCTTCAGGATAAGCTCAGGGTCACTTTCTGAAAAAGGATTTTTTTTTCATAGTAGCAATAAATACTATATTATAGTATATCCTATAAATACTATAACACAGTGTAAATGCACTACGCTAGAGAAGATTTGTTTCCCTCTTTCACTGCTTTCCACCTATTTCATCCAGCTACCTAGTTTGACAGTTTGGCAAATATTATTTTGAGGTCTCACAGATCACTGTAAGGAATGGAAGAACTAGCAAGAGATCCATTATGTGTCTTAAAGGAAGCACAGCAGAAAATGCTTTGACTTCTAAACATTGTATTATCACCGGCAGCTGTTGCTACAAAGCCATTAACAAGAGAGGAGAAGGTTGGATGAAACTGTAGAGATTATAGACAGAGAGGGGGAGGCTTATTGTGTGCAGAATTATAAAGGAAATAATCACATTAACCCATAAAGATAACCTCGAATAATTTGTCTACTTAGAAGGCTTAATCAGTTTTATTATTCTAATAAAATATCTCTGTAGAGAGACACAACTTTGAGATTTAAACATATATAGGCACACAGAAACACACAATTGAAGGCAGCATATGAAGGTGCACAGTTCTATGTGTCTGCAGACAATTTGATTTATCAGAACGTGGGAGAGGAAGAATACCCTGTCACCAGCTCAAAGTCTATGTATGTATTTTTTTCTGGTACTGAGCATATAATTTAATTGTAATTACACAGTAATTTGGTAGAAATATTGATAGAATTGATTTACAGGGGAAAGCCTGAAGAAAAGTTTAAAGGGATGTATAATTTACCATTTTCATGGCCACTGAGATCCTAATTTACATTGTCACTTATATTTGTCATTTAGACTTAACTTGAAAATAGGGCAAGAAAAGGATATAAATGGTTAATACTACGCATTCATGATACTGAGAATATTAAAAAAGGCCTCAACTGCCCAAATGTTTGACTAACTTCCAGTTCTGCTTGCCTGCCATGGAAACTGTACTAGATTTTAAAGAAAAACATAAACATGACCTGTTAACTCACAGTATGGTACTCTTAACTAATTCAGAGAACTTAAAAAATGTCTATTTTTTTGCATTTAGTTCCACTTGTATATCTTAGACAGATGGATTTATTATACTTAAGTGGGTCATGAATGTCTAGAAATGCTTTCTGGGTTTTTCTTCACTTGCTGATAGGCAAAAAATTTTTGCAGAACTGAAGATACTACCATTTTATTTATGAAAATGTAGGTTCTCAGTGAAAACATCTCCACTCTTTAGGTACTGTGTTTATTCCTTTGAATCATGTTACAGTTCATCTTTAAGCTTTAGAGTACCTGGATATTTCGTAGATATGGAGTAAACTTGGCATCCCTGAATTCTGCTTTATAATGGTGAATTTGACTAGTTAGAGATCAAAAGAGTCTATTATTGACTTGCTGTGCATGTGAGGATTCAGTAAACATGAACTAATGTTGTGAATGTATCAAGGGAAGAACAGCTTCTTCTTTCATTTTGGAGTTGTTAAGCAAAAGTAAAGACATTATTTTGCGTCAGTGTTGCCAAGAGAAATGTACGAAGCACAGAAATTGAAGTCTGCAGGTGAAGCTGTGGATATCATATAAGAGTTCAAAGGTGCAATTTACGTAAACAGCTTCCTCATGATATTGAAGTTAAGGCCTGTCATCCACTCCCACAGGCTCCCACTAAGAGAGGTTGCTGGCTTTAACCTTATCTGCTGTCTTCATTATTCTGTATTCCTGCACACTGGACGTCTTCTACCACCTTTTCTAGCATTTCAAAGCTGACATTAGCCATTGTTGATAAAAGCTGCTCTACTGCATTCTTATATATGCATCATTTTCCACCGTGTGGTCCTTATCTCCCTTTCACAGCACAGAGAAACTAGTGTGAGCTCTTCAAAAGGAAGAGAATTTTATCCTGAGTTAGCCCTTCCCACTATAAAGGGATATTAACCTTGCATTAAGCCTTGCCTATGGGCAGCTACACTCCTCTGTGAGAATTTGTGTTAACCTTTTTACACTGACTGCAACATTGCTCTGTTCACACATCTGCTTTGAGATTGCCATACAGGGCCAAATTTCAGCCCGTGGTTTCCTAGTACAAGGTTTATTTTCCTTTTGTCACCTTGTTTAATCTTTACTTCACAGGGCCAGCTGAAGAAAGACACGTGGTGCCTGCATAGACTTCCTACTGAATCTGTGAGTCCTTATGCAGACTGATAAACTCACTCAAACAGATTACATGACTTCTTTTTTCATCTTTCTTCATATCAGATCAGGAGGTAGTTTGTAAAGGGTGGATAGGTAACATGGGAAGGAGGAAGTCTTCAGATTACTTACATGAGGTAGATAAAGAGGTGGGTAATTTAAGGTCCCAGGTACCTGCATAGTCAGTGGAGAGAAAAGTATTTCCAGAGAGTGATTTCGAGTAAGAAGCTGCTTGAAATGCTCTGAGCTGTCTTTTGAAAGTGTTTGGCTCTCAAGGGAGACAAGGCACCTAAACAGTTGTGCAGAGAGGGAAAAACAGAAATCCAAAATCCCTCTGACCTTTGAAGAAACAGCCCATAGCACATCCGAAAGGGATGGGTAAAGAAGTACTAGGTAAAAGAACTTTGCGCTTCCGTGATAATACTAAGGATCAGCTACTAATATGTGAAATCAACCTATATATTGCAAAAAGAAAGTAGATATGCAGCTAGAGCGGTTGAGCTGTTTCATCTCTGCACTGTTTCTGGCTTTTTTCTAGACTGTGAAAAAAGAGATAATCTCCCCTACAGTGTCAGCAAGTTCCATAACATTCATTACAGAAAACTTATATTCTTGGATATTAAGCATGAGAAACCATTTAAACACTAAACAATAACAGATTTTGACCTGAAAGTTAAAAATATATATATCACTTAAAAAGACAGTCCTTACCAGATTTCAAAATACTATATGCCCTCAGTAGTATTATTCTTTAACCAATGCAGGCTAAAAATATTTATCTTAGCGATCACTGACATTTTTAAAGCAAAACCCCGTGAAAGAATGTTTCAAGCCCTAATTAAAAAATAAATGAAATCTGAAACCTATCTTGGTTATGTTATCATTGTAACAAGCAGGGCTTTTTCTTTTGTCATTCTCTGTTATGATGCAGGGCAATGCTTCATCTAGCCTAGAGCTGGGGAGAGGACAACAACAAAGGGAGAAACTGCATGTTATTGTAAACTCTAGTTGTCTGTACATCTCTGCTAATTTCACTGTTGGCTTCTAACATACAAGGCATTCATTCTTATTCTTCCTCCCAGAGAGCTAACAATGCCATTCATTGATAGTACATCAAATATTCTCCCCCAAAATCTATTTTAGTCTTGCTGGCCTTGTTGCCAAATTTGAATGCTGCATGTTTGTCAACTCTTTCCAACCTCTCTGCAGAAGACAAAGAAAGGGTGATTGAAACATTTCTTCTGCCCTTTTTGTTCTGTCAAGGGAAAAAAAAAATCCTTAGCATTCCCAGATGTTCAGCTACCTATTCACTGATCTCATCTTCTCTGAAATGCAGCAGCAGCACAGTACAAAGATTCAAACAGACATTGATCTTCTTTCACTACTATCCAGCTCTGATAACTGCGGGTCAAAATAAATTCCAGAGTGGTTTAAATATGCACTTTCATTTGCATCTTTCAGTTCTGCACCTTCTGCAATACTGTATTTACATAAGGCCAGAATGTGATCCATTGAACTCAACAGCAATATTTGAAGTTGCCCTGTAAGTAGTCTCACTGCTTTAAGCTTTGTTAGTTAAGCAAATCATCGTCTGCTCAGTGACTCCTACATCCTACACTGATAATACTGAGGTGAATACATAAAGGCTTCTAGGGATATTTCTTTGGATATGTGCATCCTAAAATCAAAGATATGCTTTTATTAGTATAATTGGATGTACAAACCCTAATCCATAATGAGTATAGCTACAACATGACTACATATATAAAATACTTGTGATTCAAAGAATACTTTGTCTCTACACATAAATTTACTGACTGCTCTGAATGACTGAAAGGTACATAATGCGTCACATAATCGGTTCAGGTTTTTGCATTTCTGTTTACACTAGAATAACTCAGAGTCTACAAGATTCATATATAAATAGTATTAATACTGAAATGATGGAATAACAGTTTTATTGTTTACAGAATTGTACTATACCTACACCATTATAAGTCCAGAAAAACAAATAAATAAATAAATAATGACTATGTACGGGTAGCCCTTGCATGCAGGCAGAGATAACAATATATGACAGTGTGATATGAGGTTCATTTCTATCAGAAGCGCTGATATGAATCAGAAGTAACAATATCAAGCTGTGACTAATTGAGATGCCTTGATTATTATTTTGCTAGGCCAGATAATAATATCTGAGGTAGGCAATCAGGCACTAAAAGCTGAAGTAGTATTACACTGTGAATCCTTTTCTGAATACATTGTAGGGAACAATTCTTAAGCTGTTTATCGATACTGCTAGTGCTATTTTTGCCTGTCAACTCCATTGGAATAAAGCTCGTATTTGCATTTGCTTCAGTCGTCCTCTAAGTTAGCTGTTGCTTTTGTTTGCTGTTTAATTGTCTTAACCCGTTTACTAAACTCCTCTGCAGGTATCAACGGGAAGCAACAGATCCTTATTGCAGTTTTCTTTTTTTCCTTCGCCTACAAAACGCCATTTGCATCACTAGTTGAAATGAACACAATGTACTCTCCCTCTAATTTTGCTGTTTTCTCCCCTCTCCTCAACCACAAGCTCCCAGACCCCTGAAGCTGCACTGCCTTGACCTGCTCACGGCTCCTGAGCCCACTGCTAAAGGCATTTGGGGCAGCTCTGCCTGCTGTGCTATCACAGCAGGCAGGTCCAGCACCTTGTCATATCGCCTTTGGCCAACCGAGGTATGCCTAAACATTGAAAATCCTGTTCACATTTGCCATTGGCTAGTAAAATGATCTCAAAGACACGTCAAAACAGACTGTTTATGAGGGCAACTGGCCATAAAAAGTGGCTGCATTCTCAAGTCTTGAATATTTTTCCATATTTTGCCGATGTCTAAACCTAGGACATCTGAAACTTTCTCTTACAGTATTAATGCTACTCTGGTAATCTAACTAAGCCTATCTTAGGACAGCATGTCTAAGTAAATAACAATAAATTAGAGAACTACAATCTTTCAAAGAGTGCAAGGAAATCACTTTAAATTACTCTGCAAAATGAATTAGGTATTGGTGACTGAACTTTCAAATCTACTGTTTCAAAGAGGGAAAGGATCATTAATATTGCATTCTAACCTCATAGGTTTTAAATTAATTTTTCATTTCTCTTCATACATTGAGTGCATGGGAAGAGCTTACAAAAAAAAGACACCTCAGGAAAATAACTCTTATATACTTAGAGAATATATCTGAGAGCTACATTTAATTTTTTCGGTTCATGCTTGTGATATGTGTTATTATAACTGCTAAGGCAGCAATTAAAATCTAATCAATATATCATTGCATTTATGCAGCAGATTTAGAAAGTTTAACAAGTTTGGGCCAATGCTCGATTTCTATCAAAAGGTCTTTAGGTATGAGCATATTTTTAATGGATTTACCCTTATTTATTTAACCTGTTTTTCTTCGCCCTGAAAAATTACCACACCAAACTGGGAATAACTAACTCCTCCTTCCTTCTTCTTTTCTTCCCTCTGACTCTGAGTTACACTGATGTTGCTAGCAAATCTATATTGACCGTATATGGGTAGGAATCTTCTCTGATGTTGCAAAAGGTTCTTAGGTGGATAGAAAGTAAGAAAAAAAAAAAACACTATCCAGAAGAATCTGAATTTTCTTGTCATTCACTGAGACAATATGCTTAAGTTCCAGGATATCTTCAATCTGAAGTAAAATCTGTTGTTATGTCCTCATTCATTTATCACATTTTTTCCAGTTTGAAAAAGAAATGAACTGTGGAAAGGACACAGCACTTGATATTGACTAAATACTTTTGAAAATTATTATTTTTTAATATTTAAAGAAAAAAACAATTTAATTTTTCTTTCAAAAGTAATGAAATGTGGAATAACCCTTATACCAAACAATAGTATGTAGCTATAATTTTCCAGTATCTATTTCACTCATCTGCAAAGCTTGATCTGATACTAGAGTGCACACCCAAAAGTGTAGATGAAATGGAGGATAGTTGAGCATAAATGTTGGTAAATTACAGTCAACATTTCAATATATCTTTTCAAAGTACTATCGAATTTTTTTTCTAGTCTTCACTTTGTTTTTACTTAAAAATGCAATATACGCAACCTCTATAAATGCTCCCAGGGACAACTCACTTAGCCTCTGCGGTACCATCAGCCAGACTGAGATGTTCCACATGTGCTCTTGGTGCTTGGTCTCGGCCAAAATGGCCTTTTTATAGCATCACAGTGGTATAATCTGGTGATTTCTATTCTCTGCTTGCCCCATGATGGCACTGATCAGTAATTGCTGTTTCTTTACAGTGAAGATACAGCCCTCAGAAACACCTTTGTGCCTCTTACACCACAAGATAAGGCTGAGCATTGCACCTCTCCATTGGATTAGCTGAGACTTGTTTTTGCCTCCTGGCTCTGAGAAACGCACAGGCTTTAGACAGGTTTGCCAAAAGGGACACCTTAAAAGTAGCTTCTCCTGAGCTGAAAATCGTGAGTCTGCAATACCAGTCAAAACCAATGTATGCACTAGAAACGTGGAATCTGCCTTCTGGGCAGAAGCCGGCTATGAATTACAAAGATCCAGTTTTGTGCCTTGGAGCCAGAGCTGTACAGTGCCTTGTACAAGTGACTCCAGACAAGTGCCTCAGCCCAGGCAGAACCAGCTGGAGCTTGGTGTGTGCAATGAGCACAAAAGCCTCAGCAGCCACCTGATGATTTTTAAGTTATTTTCTGTTTATTTATTGACAGCCTGAGGGTATACACAGATGCTCACTAGAATATAACTAAATGTCTATAGTTCAAGTGTACTCAAGGAAGTAAAAAGGATGTTGCCGCTAAGATGTTTTATGACTTTCATACCTGCCCAAACAACAACAACAATAAACCAGAATACTATCAAGATTATTTCATATGGAACTTCTTGCACAAAGGATTGATGTGGGACACGGAAGGAAGGGTGCTGTGGCCAAGGACGTGTCTGTCTCCTCGCTAATGTCGTTACAGGTCTAAGACATCCCTAGGGTTTATTATATAGCATAATGTGGCATTGGGGCTCCTTCCTTCCTTACCTGCCCTTGAGTGGGCTATCTCGCTCCATCCATACTGGTCTCAGGACCCAGATTCTACCCCTTGGTGTAGCAGCTCTGCACCTCTGGTGATGAGAGGCAGGGGAAAGAGTCAAGTTAGCCTCTCTGTGCCCTGCTCTTGGCACGGGATGTGTGTGCAGCTGCTATTGCCCTAGACCTAGGGGTGGAGGAGACGCATGGAGCTGAGCTAGCCTGGGTGTACTGCGTGATGCCAAGTGGGATACAGGACTAGCTTCAGCAGTGAGCAAGCCTGGTATCACTCAGGATGACACAAATTTAAAATCACAGCATCATCACTTTGTTGATAGACTGCTCGTCTCTAGCTTAGCATCTCTTTGAGACAAACCATACAAGAACAAATGGCTTCAGCAGCAGCCACTGAGCAAGGAAAGTAGTAGGGCAGGAGGTAGGATAAGAAAAGAAACCCCTTCAAAATGATGACATAAGCATAACACAAACAATACTGTGGAAGCATCAGTCCGCTCACTGAGTGGCTTGTATGAATAGCATGTGGCTACAGGGTACTGTTCAAGGAAGTCAGTAGCTTATCTACTACACATCTGATACAAACACCCACAGATGCACAGAGGGCAAACAGAAATATTAAATACTATTGAAGAAAAAATGGCATATAATGTAATTGTTTATTCCAACGTTTTACAGTAAGTAAGTCTTTAATACTTCCAATACATATCTCCTCTAAAAAAATAGGAAGACATTACTACAGGGTTAGCTACTGATAGGATTTGCTGTCCCTATAGCTGTTAGGCTTAAATGGCCATACTGGCCTGTGTTCACCAAGCCAATCTGACAGATAACACTGCAGACAGATCCTCTGGTCCTTCACAGAGCAGGTGGATATGACAAAGCAGATGGAAGCTATTGGCTAGTAGAAGCAGAAATATTGATGTTGGGTTCAATGACAGCATCTGCAAGTATGTTTGTACGCATATAGCTGGAGCAGTTTAACAAATTTTACTTTACTTTACTTTACTCCTACATGCACAAATGCATACCACATGGTTCTGGTCTGTCTCAATGCAAATCAGCCTTCCCTGGTGACTGAAATGACACAGACTTTGCACTGAAGAGGATTAGCCATCCTTACACAACTTGTTTAGTTGTGTGGATGGTAACCTCAGCTACACAACAGTAACAATCAAATTACAGTAGATCTACGAGGCAGTTCTTCCCAATGCCTTATAAAGAATTTCTTTCATTCCTTTGTCTAGAATTTGACATGATTTTAAAGGTCCATAAGTAGTTCCTATTTAACCACTTGGACACAAGTAGCAGCAGTCTTTTTCCTTCTTACTTTTTCTCTGCCACTGTGTCCCAGGCCTAGAGCCCACAACTGTTCTTGGTGCTACAGAGCACATCAATAGTTTTCAAAATAGCTTATACAATACAGAGAGATTAAAGGACCTCCCTCCAGCTGATGACACCACTAAACACTGAAGAGACAGCCCTATGGAACGAATTGCTCGGTGTTTATTGGTGCTCTCTTCATTTGCTCATGGCAGTGTGAGACAGACAGGGGCACAGCTCTGAATTCCTGCTATGAAGGGGAAAACGAGGCAGGGAAGGGAAGTCATTTACCCTGCAGGGATCACCAGGGTAGTATCAGCACTGGCTGTGGAAGTATTCACAGCTCCTGACCCTGGCCACAGGCTGAAGTCATCTCTGCAGCTGAAACTAATTCATTTGCTCTATCTAATCTAACCTTTGCCTTTCTGCAAGGACTACCGAATGACTTACAGGGCTTTACTGTTAGAAGCCATGTAAAAACTTTCAGCTATTGCCTGGAGTTGGAGTCACAGAAGTAACTTCCAGGCAAAAATGTTACATATTTTACATATTCCTGAGCTGTTCTCTTCGTGGTCCAGTTTGCTGAACCAAGCTTTCAATGAAGAATTAGCTCCTCAGAACTGCAGAACTGAGGTTGATAAGTAAGGGTTAACATGACAAATTGCCTGATAAATTCCCTTGTGTTTAAAAACTGTATATCAGTGGGTGAATGTATAAATACATTCGGGCAGGAAATATCAGAAACAGACTCTTTACCTGATGATCATTTCAAAATTACCTCTGTGCTCTAAAACAAAAGACATTCTAGCCTGCATGGACTTGATGTTTACTAGCAAACATAGAAGGAAATATGAGGGATGCAGATAATCCAATACAGACTATCATAGATCAATGCAATACCAAATACAATCTCCTGTGCTCAATGGAGTCCAGAGATACACAGTCAGTAGAAGGCAAGCATACACGGCTAAAGCCAGTGCAGAGTCCCCATAGACAGGGTCTATATCATCCTCCATAGCTGATTTTAGTCATGAACAGTCATTCTCATAAATCTTACATGACAGTAATAAGTTTAAAACTGAAAATGAATAGTTAAGATAAAAGGATATAGACATGCCAAAGCTGCAAAGGCCAAATGAAGAGTGGCCTATCAATCATCCTCAAAAGCCAGAGCATTTGCTGACCATCTTTTCCATCTTTTTCCAGCCGGGAGTTAGGAGAGTTTTTCAGCGCGTCATACTTACTGATATTTATCCTTACTGAAATCAGCTTTTATGTATAAGTATACTACACAAACACAACTGGATAATTATAACCCAGCATGGTCTAATATAATTAGAAAACTATTTCCTGCTAGAGAATTTGTTTACATTTATTTCAGTTTTCATTTAACAAATAGAAGGAACCAGTATGAAGGAAGTTTGCAGGCTAATATTAATACAATAAGAAAATTATTAAGGGTTCGCTCACTTGTTTTCTATTGTAACCCTGGCAGTATCAACAAAGACGGATTCTTTCCGCTATGCCCTTATGCCTTTCCATCATGCCCTTATGACATTCAATCCTTTCTTCCCCCTTTGCAGTAAGGTACTTCTTGCAGCACGTTAGCTGCCTTCCCCCAACTACAGTTCTGTAGATTGCCTTTTCCTCTATGTTGTCCTAGTTATATTCTCCATAATGGGCTGTAGCTGTGTTGTACCCTATTATTCCCTCCTCCTACTCCGCTGTTTTCTAGTCTTTGCTTATTTTCTCCCCAACCCCTGCTAGGACCTTTTTCCATACTAGCGGAGTTTTTGTGCATCTCCTGTGTTCTCACTTTCTGATGCCTGAACCCGTGGTTTTGAATATCTTTGATTTCTCATTCTACTGGAGACTCTGTTAATGCCCATTATACCTGTACTTCCAATCTTCTTATTCCTTACACTAAGTACCATACATATCTTTTCTGCTTTCTCAGAGCCAGCTGTTCAGTTAGAGGTCTTTGAAGGATATCTCGAATACGTTTTAAGTTATTTCTAAAGTTTAAGCTGTTTATTGAAATTTGAACAGAACATTGACACAACATACTGGAAGATTTCAATTCTAAATATCATACCTGCCGTTAAAAATCAACATTTGATAACAGAGCTAAGGAATACAAGAAGAACTCAGGGGAAAAATCTGCCTTGAATATGGAACAGAGTAAAAGATGCTGGGAGCATGCAAAAAGCTCTTTCCTGTTTCATTAAGCTTTTCTACACAATGGTTCTTTCCATAACTACGTAAACTACTAATGAGGAAGGTAGTGTGTGATGTCCCATAAGCTCATGCATGCAGAGCTCATTAAGTCAAAGAAACTATACTCCCGGTACAAAGTGGTCTAACAAAAAAAAAAAAAAACAGGTGCATTGAATTTGGAATAATGCATCTTAGCATTTCTAATCACTCTAGAACATTCCATAAATAAGGAAGTGATAGAGATGGGAACATGTTCTCTATATTGCTGAAAAATAAATAGGCTTTCGCCTGCAAACAATAACCATTTGAATCAGTGAGGTGAAGGGTTCTAATAAATACCCTCTTGAGTACTCTAATCACTACACATACTTTTTACTGCATGCATGCGTGTAGAAGATTTTCTCTACATTTTATTTCCCGTTAAAAATGGCAATGGAGGTAGGTAGTGGATGTGTCTAAATATATAATATGATTCCTTGTATTACCACTAAAATAGCATATGCGCTAAGCAGGATATTCTTGCATCTTAGTGCAAGAACCTAATACAGTTTTCAGTAGCTAGAAGCACCAACTGAACGCTACAAAATCACTAATAGTTCCTATCTTTGCAGAGTTCTGTAGGGTGCCTGGCAGCCGCAAAATATCTTCTAATCAAAGTTTATTGGTAGACGGTGTAGAACTTTTTAGTTAGGTAATAAATATCTTTCAGATATCTATTTGTATTTGCACTGTATGGAATAAATTTTGCCTTTTTTTTTTCTGTCCGTTCTTGAGTGGAAAGATAGTGTTGAAGGAGGAAGGAGAAGACAGTATCCTTCATAGTACCTTTAAAGGGCTTATAAACTGGTCAGCACAGTGGAGAAGAAGGGACTGAGGAGTCATAACTGTAATCTAAATTTCTGTCCAAGGAAAGGGCAAAACAATTATTATTATTGTGGTAGCAGCCTCTGTGACTAGGTATTGCTAGTCAGGCATTGATCTAGACAGTCCATACGTAGTATAGCAGAAGTCTTCTCTCCAAAGCTTGCAGCTTTTGCTTCTGACAAAACAGGTGGAAAACAAGGGGAAAAATAAAATAAACAGGTTTTAATAATTTTAGTCACAGATCACTTTGCCTGGCCATCACCAGTACATCTACTTCAGCAATAAATAGTCTGAAATAGGATGATACCTCCCTTGGGCTTTTCTGCTTTGCATACCCACAAGCTATTAGTGCATGTGTTGGAGGAGTTTTGATGCTCCCCTGCTGAGTCCAGCTAAAGATGTGGGAAGAGGAGGGGGCTTCTGAGATAATGACTGTTTCTTGTTCTGTGACTTTTTTGTCACTTTTATAGAGGACCCTGGGGAAGAAGAATGTCTCTTTTACTCTTAGTGTGTTTGTGGAGAAATTTCAGTAGAAGAGGAAGCCCTTTGCATTATAGGAACTGTCACCTGACAAGGTTTTGCCGTTCCAAAAGGTGCTTTTTCAGGTTAATCTCTCTTGATTTACTGTTACGAGAAGTTTCTGTCCCTCCTCTGTTAGCAGTATACCCAAAGACTAATTGGAAACTGAATACTTGTCTTTTAAATGTTTCTCACTTATATAAATGAAGAACTATCCACCATGAGCAGATATTCTAGCTCTGCAAAAGGCACAGGGTTTGAATCTCAGATAATTCTTTGCAGGTATAGTAGAATAGCTCCTGGGAAATAAAAATAGTAAAGAGAAGGAAGAGCCCTAACCAGAAAATTGTCTTCATTATTCATTGTGAGAGAAAATCATTTATGAAAAGGGTAGGCAGGCACTATCTAGATAGAGAAGCCAACTATTTGCAATGAGATATGTAGGAAGTAGGACTGGAACTGAGGGAAAGTTTGGTGGATTTGGCCTTTTACGTGAAGGATGCATATGACAGCAGTATTGCTTGCAAAAGGCTCTATCTCCAGCAGAAGATTACTAAAGAGAAAAGTGTACAAACATCGAGAGAATGAAGTCTAACAATGAAAGAATGGACATTTTAAACATAGATAGAATAAAGTATCTGGAGTGTTTTTTAAGGTTTTTTTTTTTTTTTAAAGAAGGAATGTTATTGTTCTTCCAATACAGAATTGATTCAATTATCTTTAGGCTTCTGAACCATTTAGTCCCATACAGAGAGCCAGAGTCCTAAGTCTCTGTTTATCTTATGTAAGTGGAAAGGCTTTAAATTGCAAAGATATCTGAAACTGATGGGCTAAAAAGAATCAAAGAAAGTTTGGGATTGGAGAAACTCTTAGAATTCCTTTCAATGCAATATTTTGGGAAATTATGTTTATCACTATTTACACATATAGCTAGACTTCCACCCCCCCAGTTTATTTTTCTTACTTACTGCTCTAAGTGGTATGTTTTAAAAACTGAAGCTTTACAAAACTTGTATATAATTAAAAAAAATAAAAATTTCAATTTTAATATTTTTTTTAACAAAGATTCAGTCAGAGCCACTTTCTCCTAGCATTATACGGTAGCCATTATTGGAACAAAGAAAACAATATTAATGCTACAACAATTCTTTCCCTTTGCTACACGTTAGAGATTCACCAAAGGTCCTCAAGCTCCCTTAAGCCATTTATTCCCAGTTTATGCCTGTTTTCATCTTACACTTTTAAAGAGACACTACAGACCTTTAAAAGTCTCGACCTTTATTAAGTGTGAAATGATTCTTTCCCTTTCCTTCTTTTTTTCCTTCTCCAATCCTTGCTCAGAAGAAAAGGAATATTCTTTGAAATAATGTTCTAAGTAGGCAGAACTCAGTAGTGTAAATGCATATGAAACAATGAAACTTGTTATGAACACTTTTGCTTTTATTGTCTTTCCCTAGTTTAAGTTCCCACCTAAAACTCTGGATTTAGCAAAAATTGATTTACTCAAATTTTTCTTATTTATTAGAAAACAGTCAATAAATACAATCCAAATTCTCCTTGTCTCTCAAAACACTTTTATGGCTTTTCCCACTATCATAAGGACAAGGATACAGGTTGCAATTTTTCATCTGTGTGAAAGATAACATCTTTTATGGATTTAGAGTAATGTGTTTTCCACACAGTTTGCCTGGAACATCTATAATTACTGTAATTTGGTCCTACTTATTGTGCCTATAATCTGTACAGGCACCACATGGATGCCAGAATACAGCATTTTACCTTAAAAAAAGCTACATTTAAAGCTAGACTGCTGGTTTAAAAACAATACATCCTCCTAAAATTATTCTTTTTATCTATATATTTTTAGGTAATAGAATTGATGATACTAAAATATCACATCGATCTATCATTATTTAGGCTATATAGTTTTTACATTTCCTTTAGCTTGAACTATAAAATTATAGCAAAAAATATTTTCTTATTTTTGTTCAGGTTTTGTTGCTTCTGTCCTCTGACCTAGTTGAGCTCAATGTTGTAAAATACTAGCTGCCAACAGTGCATGTATTCATTTTCAGAAGGTTAAGCTTGACTGATTGTTTTCTAATTACTTTGGAACCAAACTCGAAAGTTTAGTTCTGTTATGGACTCATGTTGTTTTTCCATAAATGTATTTATGGACACATATTTATCTATATTTTATATATAACATATTTGAGGGTAGGTATGTTATAATTGTTTAACACACAGGAGTACACCCTTCAAATCTGACATATATTATCATTCTGAATGCAAAGGCCAGAAAATACATATAAAAAGCCTCCATTATTGAAGGTGTTATAAGAAACAAAGGCTTAATAATATGTATCGGCTTTAAGAAAAATCTAAGAAAAAATAGTAGGACTTCACAGGTAATAGCACGCATAATGGCAGTATGAGGGATATATGATAAGCTGCTATATTTCTAGAAAAGGACAGGAGTATATATGAAAAAGATTTTTATGTTATAGAGTAGAATATATATACCTGTATATATTATACTTATATACTTGTATATATTATAAAAGTTTTATATGTTATATATATATAAAACTATTGATATACGCAGAAGTGTACACGGCTAGTACATTTAGTACATAGCTAGTACATAGGTTAATGCAAATTCTCTGTCCCACTTTTGTACAAGTAACTGATACCTCGATCAGGGCAGCTGAAAAGGTGGTGAAACAGTGCCTGAAGTGTTTGCAGCCTATCTTACTAATGCCAGTCAACTCTGAGTTTGGTGTGCACTAATTTTCCCCAGTACAAGAGAGACATGGCACTCCTGGAGAGAGTCCAGCGGAGGGCTACCAAGAGGATTAGAGGGCTGGAGCACCTCTCCTATGAAGAAAGACTGCAAGAGCTGGGCCTGTTCAGCCTGGAGAAGAGAAGATTGAGAGGCGATCTCATCAATGTGTACAAGTATCTGAAGGGGGAGTGTCAAGAGGATGAGGCCAGCCTCTTCTCCGTGGTGCCCAGCCACAGGACAAGAGGCAACGGGCAGAAACTGAACCACAGGAAGTTCCATCTGAACCTGAGAACAAACTTCTTGACTGTGAGGGTGACAGAGCATTGGAACAGGTTGTCCAGAGAGGTAGTGGAGTCTCCTTCGCTGGAGATATTCAAAACCCATCTGGATGTGATCCTGGGAAATATGCTCTAGAGGTCCCTGCTTGAGCAGGGGGGTTGGACTAGATGATCTCCAGAGGTCCCTTCCAACCTCAACCATTCTGTGATTCTGTGATTCTGTGATTTACACATATTCATTTTGACAGTTTTACACTTCTGCTAACAAGTGTGCTTTAAAATTCAGTGCTTTCCAACAGAAGTGAAAAATGGTCCAGATAGTCATTTCTCCTAACTTTGTATTAAGAATTGTGAAGGAATAGGACCTGTGTTATGTTACGTTCTGAACAGACAAATAGGGAGATATTAGAGATACAATTCAGTGAGGATTCAATATTGTTCTCTAACTCACAAATACATTATCATGGTTTAAGGAATTGTGCAGCATCTGTTGTGCCACAGTAACTGATTATGTGTACTATAACCCCTTTAAAAGCAAAGAAAATTATGTTATCTTACACTTCAGCAATATTTTACCTTGCATTTATAATGCACTAACTACATATAACAGTAATTGCTGCTGGGCAGCATTTACTGAGGCTCAATTGATACAACAGCTCTCTCTTCTTTTGAGATCCCAATGAAGTGACTTCAAAAGAACCAGCAATTATATCTACCTCACAGTTTCCATCTTTAGTCATTTTTGGCTTGTAATGTCCTGCTTTTCATCTGTGGATTGCTTGTAAACTGCTACTGGCAGTCCACACCTTTGTCTGCATATATGGGTTGCGGAGATGTAGAAGTAAGATCTAATGGACCAGGCACTGGTACAGAAATGGCATCTGCTCCATTCTCAGATTTATTGAGTATTACCCAAGTCTATCCAGGATCAAGATCATCAAGGAGTTTTGTGCTAGATCACCACAACTTGCAGAATTTTGGTAATTGAAGCCTTTCCTGTTAGCTGTTAGATTGGTTTGCAGTCTCTCAGCTTTGTCTCTTTTCTCTCTCTATGCGTGCCTGAAACCTCTATTGTCCCAAAGATTTAGACAATCCCTTAAAAGGCTCAAACACCTTGAATCCAGACCCAGAAACAGGCTATTTTAAATTCTCTTCTAGCCAAGAAAAGTTAGACTCATTTCAACCTTAAAGCATAGGCTTCAATGTGGAGGGTAATCCAGCCACCAGATTAATATGACCTCTGATAAACCATGCTCCTGATACCATGGAGACTCCTCCTCTAAATATGGCAGTTCAAAGATACCTCCACGCACAGCCTCAGCAGTGAAATATCACAAGAACTGTCCAGCTGGGTCAGTGCCAAATGCCCACACAGATCCTGTCATCCATTAAAGCAATTCTGAAAGAAGTATAGTGAATATAGGACAGAAAAACTCATGAATTATGCTCCATCCCTTGGGATATTATGACAGCTCAGAGGAGTCAGTCCACACCCACTCTTGTTAACAGATTGCCACAAAGCAAAACAAGAGATAGGAGCAGGGAGACTGCAGAGCAGTGAGTGATCAATTGATTAGTGACATTGTTCTGTAATAATAAGGATAAAAATTCCAAATCACGAGCAAAGTTCAAAGGAAAAGACATACTCAACCTCTGAGAGATGTTGACTACCCAGTCTTTTCTTTCAATCTACTTCAGGCTGAAACTCTACTTCTAATTACATAAAAAACTTAAGCAAAATGGAGTTGAGAAGAAGGATGTGTAGAGACCTTTGCAGAATACAGTGAGAATGGAGATTTGGTAGTTTGGCAGGTACAGATGGTGGATTGCAGCAGTTCACTATACTTACAGAAAACACTGGTCTTTCCGATGTGAAGAAAAATAATGTTAAAAGAAAAGTGATTTGCTTCTCAAATGATTAACTTAGAAGCACTTCCACTGATGACTGCCTATAACATGGAGTCAAACCAAAGGTAAAAATAAGATATTCCATAATCTTAAGATTAAGCAGACATATGATACCTTTTCAATGTATTGTTCACATAAAATAGTTTCAATAACCTTACTTGTCCAGACTGTATCATATTTTTTTCTCACGTCACTAAGAGGAGCAACTGGAAAATAAGCCTAAAAAACAAATCTTCTGACATTACAATATCAAAAGAATGAAAATTTACCACTGAAAAATCTTGTCTGTTAAAATTATAATTGTCTCTGAAGTTTGAGGAGTGCTATGACTAAAATCAACCCTTCAAAATATTTATTATGTTGTTCTCAGTATCAGTAATTTATCATGTATACTTATCCTGAAAAACAAGAACCATCAACCTGTATGCTCTTTACTCATACAAGTGAGTTCAAGGAAGTTGAAGCAAGAGCAATTGATAAACAAAATTGACTGAAAATATAATTAAAGAGTTGATATGCCTAATATACATTTTTCTTTTGTCATGATAAAATATATTATTTGCTCTCAAATTTCCAGAACTGGATACTGGATAGCCAATTAATTAACAGCCTGATTCCTGTATAACTTCAAATAGCATCAAAACAATAATTAACTGATGGAATTATCTTTTGTATTTAGTTGTGATAAATCATCAACACATCTCAGGTTATGGAGTTACATTTTCATGAACTTATCAAACAAAAATGCAAACACATTAAAAAATCTGGGATATAAATTTTCTGTCATACTATTTCAGTGACATTTCCAATTATAAAATGCATGGTGTAAAATGTTTAGAAGGAAAATGTTTCTCACAACTCTGTTTTAAATATCCCCGAAAGCTCAGCATTTACATACTGTATATAGACAGCATAAAGGAAAATATTCACATGCCCTAACTTCAGGTATGTCATCGTACATGCCTAAATGAAGATTTTAAACTCCTATACAGTGAATAGAGTGAGTCTTCAGCATGCCAAAGTCAAGATGAAAGCCACCTTGACAGGGAGACACAGCTAATTTCCATAGAGCAGTTCCACTCTTAAATGAGGTGATTCATGCTATAAAGGCAGGAATTCCTATATGGGGACTATATGGGGAACTGACCGAGACCAAGTGTTGACTTACAGTGACATTTCACTATTGGTTTGAGCTTAAAAGTCTTTATGCTGCCTCTTCCCCACTTTTCTCTACGGCCAGGTGCTCCCACGCTTCCCATGTACTGGCACTAGAGTTGCTCCACCCATGCTGCCACCAGTACAGTGATCCAGTGAGCCAGAACTGGTTTTCCTTCTTTTTGCATTAGTTTTCATCCGTGTTATGAACCTGTGATCATGAATGCTGATGCTGGCTGAAAGCAGAGGAGAGGGACATGGGGCTGGCTGAGAGGGCAGCACAGATTTATACTGCATTAAAATAATCTTGAAACATCACACCATGAATGGCTAACCCAGCTAACAGGTAAAATTAATTTGGTTCCGCATGTCCTCTAGAGGCTCCACTGACTAATTTAAAAGCCTATTCAAATCAGAGGTCTCAAGCTGCACAATGGGAACACTCTCCATAATATATTAACAACAGGAACCCAAAGTTATTGACATCAGCAGAGGTTAGACATCTCAATATCTTTGCGTATCTAACTCTAAACAGCTTTTTTTATTTTAGATAAGTCCCTCTTCAGCAGTGACTGTGTTAGAAGCATTTCAAACAGAAAGACAAAAACAAAAAAACCAAAAAAGTTTGCCTGTCCAGGGATTCCAGGAAACAGTTAACAGAAAAATTTGCCTCCTCTTAGGGCTTCTCTCTTCTGTGAAAGCAGAAGCTCGTAAAGTCCCTTCACTCTTAAACAGCTGGTGCACTGACTCAGACAGCACTGGACACCAGACCCCATTTCCTACCTATCCTGGTCTTCTTACCTAAAGGAGAGACTATAGCAACTCCTAAAATAAAGTAGCAGTTTGAAAAAGGAGGTAATATTCATAAAACTCAAATGACAGGCAGTGCGTTGTAACAGGTAGTGACGATCACAGAAAAGTCTTTCAGGTATACTGAGTTATTCTTTGTATGTATCCATCCACTAAATACTACGATAGCATCTTGATCCTCGTTTTTATTTCTGATTTAAACTAGATTTTGAACTGTTATTGTTAGTAATGCATTAGCATATGTGCCTACTGGAGTTAGGTAAATTGTTCTGACAACATTCTGGACAAAGTATTCATAACAGCTCCAGAGATCTTTCATTCCCCAAATGTAATTCCAAACAATTTCAATCTTGGACTCTGCTCTTGCAAATGTAATTCTTTTTTTCTTTTTTTTTAACAGAAGAATAACTTCATTCATGTGACTACTCATATGATTGGAGGTATTCATGTAAATAAGCTTTTAAAACACATGACCTTTCCAAAGCATTGAGCAACTAAAAATTGCACCTCAGATACTGAATCAGTGATAAAACATCTGTGTTTAGACATTTATTATCACTCAAGAAAAAAAAAGATTGTACAGTTTTAGCTGCTCCATTTGTAAGTCATCTCTCTTTATATTAGAATTGGATCTCCATATTAAAAGGCAAAAATGTCTTCCAGTAATAAATCCTCTAATTCTACATTGAGTGAGTTGAACATTTTGGGTAAAATAAACTAGGGAAAGAAAGATTAAGAACACGCACAACAGGAACATAAAATCTCTCTATTAATATAATTTAAATTACAACAGACTTGTAGATATCTTTAGTATCAATCCTTAAAAGAATTATAAAAGCAGCAACAAGAAACAAGAAAAATCAGACCCTGAATGAATTGTTCAAAAACACAAGCATTTATTACTTCAAATGAATTTCTAGAAAGAATTGTAAGAGGGAGAAAATATACAACCCTATAGCCCCACATCTCAAATCTAACCATGACAGTAACGTAGAGCTCGGTAATTTTGTAATTCTTTTGATAATTTTTTTCTACATAACCCTAATGAAAGTTAATTGAGTTGTGTGCTTCATTAATTTCTGTAGTAAATGTGAATTTCTCATTCATTAAATAGTCTCTTGATACATTTTATTTTTTGGTAAGTATGGCATTTTTCTAATATTTCCGTGCATAGAAATATTTTCAGTTATCATTTTCAGTTATTGGAAAGACTCCAACATATGGGAATACAGCACATTCCTGTTTCAAGGATACTTTAAACAATTAAAATGATTAACGCAAGAAAAGGTAGAGTTTACTGTAGAGTTCAAGGCAGATAACCCACACAGAGCATAGGAATACTTTAATCCAGAGGTGTAAATTTAAATCCTGATTTTACTAATTCAAATGCTTTCTCTCGCTTGTCACTTTCTGTCTCCATGGTTTTGAAGAGTTACTTTGAGTTCAGTGAAATGAGAGTTTAACCCCAGTTTCTTTGCATGAAGGCACTTATGTGTGTTCTTTCTGATGGGCATGAAAAGCAAGTATTGAATAAATCTAATGTTTTAGATCATATTTTATTTTCTAGCATGAGAAAAAAAAAATCTGATTAGTCTATTACCATTATTCCACCTTAGAGAAAGGAATAAGAGATAAAAAGAAGATAGATTATGAAAAATACTTTTATCTTTTGCTTTTTGTGGCTCGAATATTCTGGGATGAATATAGGCCAAAAAATTTTGATTAGGATGTGAATTTAGAACACATCACTGGTAACTTACTCTCAAATACGAAATCTTCACTGAAAACCATTTGTATTCTATTATTCTCAAGCCTAACTCACAGCTGAGGGGCTTTTATTGACCTGCAGTTTTTCATCAGATCAACATCCATTTATCACTGCTGAAGTGCTATACAAAGGTGTACAGTACATGCCACAAATAAACAAATGCTAGGACTTTTCTTTGCATCGGTTATGTTATGTAAAGTCACACCTAATTGACATGAGCCCTTTTTGATTTGCTAGTTCCTTAAATATTAAATATCATATAAAATTCTAAAATTAGATAACTCATGAGTTGGACATTTATAACAAACGTGTGATATGTGTATCTAGGGATACCGTATCCTGTGTATTGATCATATTCCCTGCAAGAATAAACAAGAATACCTCCTAAAAATGCACAGTCTGAACTTTAAATGTTTGACATCCATTAAGAAATAAAAAAAAGTATAGTTCAATTATGATCATTTTAGAGTATTCATACCACCATGATGTTCCAAACTGTAAGACCTTATCACAAACAGCTAAGAAAAATCTGCAGCTAGTTGCCCAGAACCTTCTCAGTGTTCCTCGGAAAAAACTTTCCCCTTTAAAAGGATGTAAAGAACATGATGACCTGCCAAATCCCCAATAATTATTGCTAGTAAGAATGCATGCAGATTTGGATGGATTTTTCAAAATGAAACCTGTGTACACTGCTGAATCTCAGTACAAAGCATCTAAAACAAAGCAATGCTCAACACAGCATCCTGTAAAACCACTCCTGATTTGAACGGCATAAGCATATGCTGACTCCAGCAATAATGCTTGCAAGGGTTTATTGTAGAACTGGAGCGCAGATTAATTCCTGGGAGAAAAACTGTACTAGTGTTTGTAGTTCCACTGGTAGCCCAAAGACATCTTTACTGAGATCAGTTTTACATGTGATGATCATTGCTGCTCACAAGAGACCTGTATGTTGAGCAGAATACCCTGGAGAAGTTATTTAACTTAAAAAGGTTATCAATCGTAAGTACTTAGGAGACAGTATTTAGTTTTTATTTTGATATTTACTACTTGACATTTTTCAGGGCACAGTTGTTACGTGATGATGCATTTTTTCTGTATGCGATGAAATGCCTCTGCGTGTTTTAATATTAGATATGATGAAGCGCCTACACAAAATTTAGAAACATTCGCTATAGTTTCAAGCCAGAAATCTAGGGAAAATGATCATAGAACGACGTGACTCCTGATGTTTGAAATTTATACAATTGCAATATTTTTATAACTATAATTTGAAAGGATGCCAATCATGTACAGTATATCCTTATTTCTAAATTGTATTTCTTAATATGTGGTATTCTGTATTTATTATGATTTTGCTTTTGATATTTGTTACATCCTGCTGTCTCTCACAGAATATTATAATAATTTTGCTATATCTGATCATATTTTACCATGTTAGTAAGAGACATATGAATTTTGATGGTTCAGGTAAGTTTTAGACAGGAAACTAAACTTTTAGAAGATCATCCAACTGAAACTGAAAACTTGTAGAGGTTCCACAGTGTCCTCCCATATTAAAAATAAATAAGTTGAATGTTTACTTTTTAATAGGAAAAATGAAAAATTGCAGAATTTCCAATAGAAAACTCCCACAGAATTAGTCTGTACACAGAGAATTAAATGTGACTGAATGAAATGAAAAGAACTAATGACATAACTGCAGAGAGACTGTACAGACCCCTTTTGGGGGGTTAGATTCTGCTTAAATGCTTAACGCAAAGAGTGATTCAGAGAAGTAGGCTATACAGGAAACTGTAGAGCAGACATTTCTCAGTGGATTATAACCTAATGTGAATAAAGAAGTTTGAGTATTCCCTGATTTCTTCAGACAAAGATTTCTCAGACAAAGCATTAATAAAGTGCGACAAAATTTAAACAAATGTTTTGGCAAGATTTATGTATATATACATATAGAGAAAGATTAGATGTACATATATATGTATTTATACATAGATATGCACACATGGAGGAAGAGAGAAAATTAAATATCTAAAATACACATGTAAGCTATTTCCGACTGTCTTAATTATGATCCTTTAGGGTCTGATTAAGTTAGGAAAAAGATCAAAAGAAGAATTAGCTGACATGTTCTCACTGAGCTGCAACGTCAAATGTTTCTTTAGTGTTGTTGAATGGTACTAACCTTCATATTGTCTTTAGTAAACTATATTTGACCGTATGAGCTGAACCTCAGCTACAGAATAACAGGACTAATGCGGTGTAAAGGTTGAGAGTCTAGCAGGGACTATAGGGTACCTAAAAACTTTTTTTTTTTTTAAATAAACAGTTCTTAGCAACTGAAATCTCCCTTAGTACGGGGTGGTTATCTTCTTCACTAACTATTACTATTATTTTTTTTTTTTCCTGAATCAAGCCCTTTGGAAGTCCTCAGTCCATAATTTCCTTTGGGAACACAATGCTATGTTACCCTTCTACATTCTGAAAATGGAAACCTGAGCTGAAAATGCCATGAAAGAATTTGAAAACTACATTTTTCTTTTTGGTAGAATGTATTAGACAGCATATATAAAATTGGTGCTTGTAGCTGATGAGTTTAAAAAACTGTGCATTTGGTAGAGCAGGAATTCTGATATTCTGATTTTCCTCATACTACTGCTTTAGAGGAAAATAAGCTTGTTGTTCAATTTCCATTCCCATAACTTCACACTCTGTCCCACTGAATGATATTCCTTGAGCTATTGTCGCTGCTCCTGACACTTCACCTGCCGTCCAGTTTTCTGTGTGTCTCTCCCACAGTGATTCTCTCTGATTATATATTGGGATAAAGCCTGGAATAACAGCACTTGAACTGGTTGAGATCTCTAGCCGTTATCATTGACAAAATGACAAAATGACAATAACATTTGTATCGACACACAAACATTTTTTCCTGTATAGTTCAGATATAGACAAACATTGTCCTGTACACGATTTTCCTAAATAATTGCTTTACGTTTTGAAGTCTATCGCTTCAGGGAAAAATGATTAAAGACACTTTGGGGTTTTTTTTTGTTTGTTTTTTGTTGTTTTTTCCAGATTCTTAAAGCACACATATTCTTCATGCTTGTATATCATATTTTAAGTGTTTGAGTATTCTTGAACCAGTCTGAAGTTAAATCATTAACTGCACAAGTGAGTCTTTAATCTAAGCTTTTTCAATTGAATTCATTACTATTTGATGAGTCTATTAAACTGAACTTTATCTCACAAAGTTGTGATCTTATTTAAAAAAAAAAATTCAGAACAGTGAGGCTCGGAATTAGTCAATGAAAAATTTTCTTTAAAAATATTAATTTGTCGCAAACTAACTTTTTGCAATAAATCGTTCAAACAGGAGAAAAGATAAAACTGTTCTGAAGTTGTTAAAAACCCTTGGTGGCAATCTGAAAGAAAAAAAGAAGTTCTCAGATAATAATTACATAGTATGTGTGAAGCAAATTTTGAATTTCCAATTCTGTATATTTACACATGAATCTTTGTTGCCCATATTATCTTATCCTAATCATAGAATATATTAAAGAACTGAAGTGCCCAATTAAATCAGATAGTTGAAAACACTGACTATTATCAGGGTCAGTGCTATTATACTCGAACTACACACTACAAATTATCTACAGATGTAATTTGGTAATATTTTTGGAAAATATATGCAAAATCCCCCCACTTTTTCAAAAATCAGTTGGAATAGATACAATTCTCTGAAGTAGTAAGTCAATTCTCCCTCCTATGTCTATCCATCAAGTCATCACCGACGACAAGACAGTATTTCAATTCATTAATTATGGGGAATCCGATTCATTAATTTTGGGGAATCTAGAGCTGTCTAACGGCTATGTGAATACAGCAGTTGTGATTTCCAGGATTTTTTCATGTTTCTCTTGAATAGTACTAAGGATCATAGATCTTGCCTATCTTCCTACAACAGATCACATTCAGACTGGCATAGCCACGGCAACAAATATAGTCTCTGTAACTTGTTATATAATATTTCAATGCTGAAGTCTGCTTGAAATCTGTAGCTAACTAGTTAGGGAACCCTTTCCTGTTCTGGTATAGGAAAAACTATCTGAAAACATATAATAGATTTTAAAAACTTATGCTGTTTTTGGAGCTCTGATTTTAGGGTTTAAGTAAAAGTGACAATATGGAACTGGAGGGACAAACATGACCTGTCTTCATACTGGCAATTACTCCAATTACACAGGAATGTCTTTCTTATAGACAACAAGAAATTGAAAGAAAAGAAAAATTATCTCGCTTTTTGGAGCCAGTAGATTTCATTACAGAATAAAAGAATAATTCCTCTATCTTCTCATAACAGTTATGCAGGGTATATGTCTGTTCAGCGCTTGAGATTCAGAACTGAAAGCAGAACAGGAGAAGGTATCACCTGAGAAAAGGCTCCTGGGGACAATCCGCCTTTCCTAGTCTGTGATAGGACGAGATTAATAGTGAAGAGAGCAGCTCTCCGTCAAACAATAGCGATATTTATCGGAAGTCTGAGCTCCTGCCAATAAATTATTGCTGGACGTTTCCTACCGACATTATCTAACAGTGCTGATGGCATAGCCAAACTCCATTCTTAAGCTCTTATCGCTCTGTATTTGGGCAGAGTTTGCAGGGATATATATTTTAAAGAGGAATCAGATGAAGGAGACGTTAGCCTCTCTTAACATAAAGGGCGCTAGTGAGGCAGTAAGGGTGCCCCAGCACCTGACTGCTGAGACGTGGTTCGTAGCACAAAATCTGAATGTATGGGCTGAGAGGAAAATTACATATTGGCTCCATGCTGTGAGTGGTACCAGTGATTGGAGGCAATGCCTTACCTCCAATTTTATAAGGGCCAGTGTCTGTCCCAGACCTTCATTTAATGGGTACCTCCTAGTCAGCAGCGTATGCTGCCACACTAAAACAGTGTGGAAAGGATTGGGGTTTTCTTCCTCAGAAAATATTGTCTTAGTTTAAAGAACACTGCTGTAATTAAAAAAGATAAGCTTAAAAATAGATATATGATCATGCAAAAGATTCTGTTCCTGTTATGGAGTCAATATGGCATTCAGACGAATTGTACGGAGATAAGAAATAATTTTAGATACTATTTCAGTTTAATTTTCAGATAGATTAGAGACACAGATTGTCAGTTAATTCATATCACTTTAGTTAATTTATTTACACAGCTACTGATTAGGCTAGTTAAGGAGTGCTTTCATCATTAACAAGGTCAATTTTTGCAGAAGATTTTTATAAAAATACTGTGTTATAAATGGACTAGTATTCTCCTCTCTGTGAAGACTAACCTCTGGGAATTTTTTATATTTTTAATTTAGAGACAATACATGAAAAGGAGTTTTAGTGACATTTTTTCATTGATACATGTGGGGGAGGGGGAGAAATAAGAAGCAAGCCCCAGTTCACCAGGTGGTATGACTGAATATATTATTATATTAGTGAAATAATTGAAATAATTGATTAATGTTTGACAATAAAAATATAAAAATAACTGAATAACTGAATAACTGAATAATAATTGAAATGATGTCGTAAAGACAGGTAAGAAAACACATGCCCTGCATATTTAGTTCAAAAGAGTAATTTTTTTAGTGTTGGATGAAACTCCTGTGCTTGAGATGACAGAGAAAATGTCTGGTTGCCTATCCAGACTTCTCTCTTAAGTCCACTCATACAGTACTCAGAATCTTTTCTTCTTTTTTTCCCTTTCTCTAACATCAAAACTATCTAAAAATAATACAGTAATTGTTTTATTTTTCTAGGAGAATTTTGGCTTTTCAAGCTACAGCCTTGCGCAGAATCAGGAAAAGGAAAATGATATATTGGAAAATGGGGGGGACATAGGCTAACTTACTTGTGAGGTGTTTAAAATCATTATTTAGTGGTGTTTTATTCAAATTCGGTACTGTCTCATGTGGAGATGCACCTGTCTTCTTTCAGAACACAAAGATATACCAACTGGATAATAAAACTAGTTTTCCTAGAATCAGACTGAAAGTATGCTTCCTCTTTTCTTGAGGAAGTAAATAAATTCTACAGTGTCAGTGGGAAATCCGTTGTTGCTTGATATGCAGGTGAAATTTGAAAAAACTTAAAATTTGCCCATACAGAAAACCAGAAAAGAATTTATGTATATATACATATACATATACACATATACATACATATGTAACATCTACATGAACCTAGAATTAAAAAGAAAAAATCAGTTATCTGAAATTTAGGATTTTTTATATATAAGAAAAAATGTCAACTGATTTGCTTCTGAATGACGCCTGAATTGAATTCACTTCTGCAGCCTGAACTCAAAGGTTGTTACTTTTATTATTTTTAGAAGGAATTTTTATCTCAGCAGACGTTCATTGATTTGATTTTGTTAGTGTGCTGGGGGTAGGAAGAAGGATATCACAAGAGGCGGTTCCTTATTTTCACATTCTTCTCCACTACTTGTGCCTTGCCAGTCAATAGTCGTGGAGACTCTTCTCTCTGCCCTAATGGGTTGCTGCCAGCCCGCAGCATGGCTCAGAGCTGAGCGGGAAACACCCTCATCCGCCAATAGCACCAAGCTTGTTGCAAGTTGCAAACTCTTGAGGAATATGTTTGACATATTTCATTTGGAGTCATTGTTTGCAGAGAAGCAGTTTATACTGAACTTGCCAGAGTTACTTAAGAACTCTTAGTGGGAAAAAAGCTTAAAAAACACAATATTTTTACTCTTGCCACAGGATTAAGTTATCGATTACAAAATTGGAGGTGAAGTTACAAATGAAAAAGATTAAATGCAGACCAGAATATGTTGGGCACTAATCTTTCTTTCTTCATGTAGGAGTTCTCTGCCTCATGCTTTGGCTTTAGGAGATCATGCTTAAAAAAATTATTTTAGAAATAAATTCCTTCTTCAATTTCCCTCCTGCGCTTCTACTCGGGAACTTTCTGGTTAATATTTAATGTGATAAAAAGAAATTTCTAATGAGGTCTCAAGAATTCCTGTGATTCTCTAAGGCTGCTTACTGCACTTTAGCCATATTTAACACTCTCCTAAATATTAAGTGAATAGTGGGACAACTTCCTCACAACCCAGATGCATTAGCTTTAGCTTTACCGGACTCTTAAGGTTCGTAGGAGTGAGGAGTGCAGATCTTCCAGCTCTGGTTTGTTTTCTTTTACCTTAGAAAGTCAAACTGCAGTTGTTAGTGCATATCGTAACATTTCATTAATCACCATTAGAGAAACTCCTCCTCATATGAGCAGTCACTTCTTGGTCTGCTGGTGTTTTACAGAAGCCATGCAACACAATAATACAGTAGAACTGTGGTTCTGTGATATTAATTTTAATTGCTGCTGTATAGAAGAGACCAAAATGTCTCAGCAATAAATATCAGATGTCTCAATCCCTTTTTGAATCACTGGCAGTAATCAGACAGTCCTGGAGTCATGTCACCTTGATGAAGACACTTTGTGGAGATACCTTAGTTTGAGAACTGAACTCCAGAGTCTCATTCAGCAGCAAATACACTGGGATTATTCATCTCTTCCTCTAAAGAGTGTCCACCAGCATTCTTAAGCGGTCTACCAGCTCAGGACCATTTCAGAGTAAACCATTGCTATTAATGTTCCAGCACACCCTGCCCACCCACAGAAGCACACGCATTCCTGCACGTTATGTATACAGCCCCAGTGCATGCCCAGACACTCACACCCTGCCTTCACGTCTACTTCAAGGTGAAGGACTGCAGCCAGGTGAGAAGCGCAAAAGAGTCAGGGTACGTACTAGCTCTACGTCTCATGGATGCTGACCTGCTGAGTTAAAAGCCAGACTACCTCAAGCTCCTTGCTCATTGTTCTTCTTTTTGTGTACCACCCGCTCCTCCAATATGTAGTTGTTTCTAAACTAAAGGACAAATACACCATCCCAAACACATTCTGGAGGACAAACATCTATTTCCCAGTAGTGTCCAGACCAGTCTGGAACATCTGATTGCCCCAAGCCTCAAGCAGGTAGGCAGCTGCTAGCTTACCTAACTACCTAAGGTTTGTCTAAGTGAATCTGAACTTTATTCCAGTGTCACAACGGTGTGTATTTTTTAGGATATGAACTGAACCATTGAAGGAAATGAAACCATTCCACAATGAAAGTGAAATATAGGTCTATCAAACAGTATCTAGCAGGATCAGAAAAGAAATCTAAACAGAGAGGTCCATAACAATGTTCCCGTTAGGAAATTATCAATTTTTTACACTTGCTCCAGCTCTCATATACTTTTTCACAGACTTCTAAACAATAAATTAATATATTCTTGTAGCTTCCTGATAGAAGGCAAAGTATTATAGCTTCACATTCTTTTATGATCAGTCCTTCCAATATGTATCTGAAGCTGACATTTTCAAGTGAATCCTTTCACATTCATCAATCGATATTTAGCCTTCTTAAAAAGTGTCTTTTTCATAACCATGCGTTTCTCAAATTATTCATTCTATTTCTTAGAACTATTAGAAGTCAAAGATATGATTAATCCTAAAAATCATACATAAAAGCCCTCTAGATAGCTGCTAAGAATTGTGCTCTTTTTGAATAAATCTCATCAATACAGTACATTTAGGCAAGACAATGGCCCATAAAGGCCCTATCCTTTTTTTCCAAAACATATTTTAGTAAGCAATATTAGTTAGGAAAAAAATGTACAGAGTCACTTCTCTTTATGTTCCTTAGGTGTGCATGTGAATGAAAAGAAAAATCCTCTAGAAATGTCATATAAGATAAGTTATTTGAGTTGCTATATCAAAACAACACCTTCAAAACAAAAGAAACTAGTTCCATAAATAAATATATTTACATCTACTCTTTTCTATGTAAAAGTTTCAGAAAATATATGCATCAACATCTTCTCTGAATTTCTACAATTATTTTATGCAATATTTTATGATATCAAAACAAAGATGAATTATATGATGGTTATTATTCAATATAGGTTGATAAGAACCATAAAATGCTCTGACAATGACTGTCATATCTCAGTTGCAAGACTTTTGCTTTTCCTGGTGTTATGCAGCAGAATCTCCTGGGTTTTGCTTTTTTCTTCCATATTGCAAAGGCTTGGTTGAGATTTAGACTTAACCATCACATTTTTTTCTGTTTGTTTCCGTAGCTAACATGCTAGAGAATCTATCGATCGTTTACTGTTTGGACACCAAAGCATAATTCCAGTGTAACCTACCAAGGATCGTTTCTTACGAGTTGCCCTCTGTGTCAATCCACAAAGGAGATGGATTATTACCTCCTGCAAGCTGTAGTAACTCATTCACTTAGCTTTGGAGCCTTAATTCCCTGTACAGCAGTAGGAGACCAAAGTGGCAAAATATACCCACCATCTACACGCAAAAAGTGAAAAGGTTTCCTCATAACTGAATTTCTCTCCGTTCATTGTCACAAAGACTACACCACTCAGATAATTGTGCATTCAAGATAATCAAACACTATTATGTATCTTCTCACTGTCTCCCAGTAGGTTTCAGACCAGCACAACTTTTATAATTAGAGAATATTTTTGCAATTCTATAGGTAATCACCAAAGCAAGGAAGTCATGCAGGCAAAATTTTAACTGCAAAATCACACTAAGTTTTAAATAAACAGTGAATTTTAAGTACAGAAAAGTTTTTTTTTTAATAAAAAAGCTCAGGTACACATATAACTATAAAACTTCAGCAAACTTAAATAACTGCCAGTAATATTCAAGAATTTAGCATTTACTATTAATTACTACAAATTAATCATGAGCAGTACTCTTCTAGGTGGCATCTCTGCATGGGAACAAGGTGTGTTTTAATATCTTTTCAATGAAAGCATTAATGTTGACATATCATGATATTAGCATCACACATTAACACACAAAATATCTTCATACAATTTGAGTAGAAGTTATGTGTTTTCTACTTACCTAATTGGGTTTCCTGAACTGTTAGCTTACTCTCCAAAGGATGTAAAAGCTTTGGTGGTTTATCTGTTAGCGGTGCTAGAAAAGAAAGAAATTCACATATATAGTTTTCTGATTACCATTCTGTAGAATATTATTTGATTTTACATATATTGACTCATTTATATGCTTTGATTATTCTTTTGTTTAAATAACGTTCATACCTTCAGTAGCTGTATATATATTCTTTATTAAGAGTAGATATAGCACCAAAATTAGAATATTTCATAAACTGAGATATTGGAGGCATTTGTGTTGTAAGCCATTTCTTTAAACCCTCACAAAGAACTGTAATAATGTCTCACAATTGTGTGTTTTTATAAACATTATCCAGCATTGTAACACTTGTTATAATATTAAATAAACAATTCAGCTTACCTTTCTATGAGCTATACTCATTAACAGAGAAATAGTTTAAATAAACTAAGCTACTGTAAAATTATTTTCAACGTCTGGTGAACACCTTATTTAAAAAGATTTTCCCATCACTGAAACTTTTGAAGGTAGGGTAACAGAAAAAGTGTTAGTTTTCAAAATCCAGGAGATGGATGTAGTGAAACACTGTCAAGCCTCCTAATGAAATGGTTTATCTATCTCGTTCTTTTAATCTATAGCAACAAAAAATTTAGTAGAATTATGTGAACTATAGAATAAGAATAGCACTTGTAATGATCCAAGAACTTTGTTGAAATGCTGATGGGAACCTATTGAAGCAAGTTCAAACCATGAAGCTAAATAGTGTAGTCATTCTACTAGATTCATCACCTGTATACTACTTTTGTTGCTGTTAGTAAGTCTACTCTTTACTGATCTCTGACAGATAAGTGCATGAGGTATGAAAAGAAGAACACTCCTGGTTTTTTTTCTTCAAAATGATTAGGAAGTGCTCATGGGAAAGCTTCAGCTTTTGTAGTCACCTAAAACATTTGGATGTTTTGCTTTTCAATATTAATTCATATTTAAGTCTTTAACGTTGATTATGGGCTGTCAGAGATTTAAAGTACATTTGACATTTTTATATGACTCTATAATATTTGCTCCATCCAACTTGTCAAAATTACTGTTCCCTTCCTTACTGACACACACACACATCCACATGTATGGAATTAATCTACTGAAGGTACTCATTTCTTGTCAGCTGAATTGCAGGAGAGATTTAGCTGCTTTCTCTTCAGTTTATTTCCTCTGCTCTTGGACCAAATTATCAATGCCCTTTGAAATCTACAGTATTAATTTTAACATTGCAGCAAGTACAGAGAGATCCATTATTAACTCCCATGTTTCTGCTTTACAGAGGTTTTCATTTATCTGATAAGAGCATAAATCCACCCAAGTGGGTTCTGGGATATTGACCCATCAGTGCTATAGCTGAATCAAAATATCTCTTCAGAGATGGCAAAGGACTCAAGTTAGTCCACAGTCCCTCTTTCAATTCATTCTTCTAGAATCTGCTTTCTACAAGAAAGCATTCTGCACCATAGACTTCAGAGAGAGCCCACAGATGTGCAAAACTTTTAGGCAACATCACTGGATTTTGTATTACTTTTCTTTATACTGATTTGAATATTTTTTAGCTCTCTCTCTCTCTTTTTTTTTTCTTTTTCTTGGGGGCTAAAGTGGGTGGGAGGAAAAAGGATTTAAATTGCTGGGATATGTTTTTTCTTAAAATGCAAAATCAGTCATTCCCATTTCTTAACTTCTCTGTAAAGGCTCATAATTTATCAGCACATTGCTATTTTTTAAAAATCATCCACTATGAATTTAAATTTAGTTTTGCAGTTCTGTCACTTTCAACTCAATTACCATTTATCAGATAATGTTTTCTGAGTCACTGTTGTTCTAAATCTGTTCTAAAGCAAATCTGTTTCAAAGTAAACAAAGTTCTCTCATTGTAAGTAAAGATACAGTAACTGATAGAGTTAATCTGAACACAGTAAACGAGTAGATTAGAAAAAACAATACAATTTTTTTCTTTATGCAAAGATCTACATTACTTTTGTGGTTCTATACCTCAGGTCCCAAAGACGCTTCCTACTTTTAAATGAATAGGCACTAAGATGTTAATACTAGTAGTACGTAGATAAATCATACATGAACAGTAATATGAAGTTACTATATAATTTGTACCCAATATAATTTTTCTGTAACTTGTGAGGTTCAACTCTTCAATTGAGAATTTAGCAGAGAAAGTGTGAATGAAAGTAATAAACTACACCCATAACTGATATATCAGGATCACAGGATCATGTAGGCTGGAAGGCACCTCAGGAGGCCACCTGGTCCAACCTCCTGCTCAAAGCAGGTCCAGTTAGAACAGGTTGTTTAGGACTTTGTGTAGCAGAGGTTTTAACACCTCCATGGATGGAGATTGCACAACTTCTCTGGGAAACCTGTTTCACTGTTTGACCACCCTCATGGTGAAAGACCTTTTCCTAACATCTAATCAAAATTTCCCTTGTTCCACCTTGTGTCTGCTGCCACTCATCTTTCCACAGGGCATCTCTGAGAAGAGTCTGGATCGATCTTCTCTACAAATCTCCCATCAGGTAGTTGTAGACAGCAATAAGGTCTCCCCAAGCCCTCAATTCCCCATGATGAGCTAACCTAGGTGTTTCACCCTCTCCTTGTATATGAAGTGCTCCAGCCCCTGACCACCTTGGTGGCCCTGCCTGGACTTAGTCCACTATGTCAACGTCTTTCTTGTCTTACTGGGGAGCCCAAAACTGGACACAACACTTTAGATGCCAAATAGCATTCTCACAGGTGCCAAACAGAGGTAAAGGATCACCGTCCTGGACCTGCTAGCTATGTTCTCACTAAGATAGTCCAGTTGTGCAGTTGGTCTTTGCTCAACTTACTGTCCGCCAGGCCCCTTTCTGCAAAGTTTTTTCCTACCCAGTCATCCCCAGCCTGTTCTACTGCACACAGTTATTCCACTCCTACTGCAGGACTTAGCATTTGCCTTTGTTGGACCCATGACCCTCAGTCCATTTCTCCAGCCTGTCAAGGTCCCACAGAGAACCACCCTGTCCTCCAGCATGTCAAACATTCCCCTCATTTTTCTGAGCGTGCACTGCATCCCATGACCTAGGGTACAGAGTATACAAAAGGCTATAACCAACATTAAAACAAAGATACACCAGAAATTATGGCTAAATGTATTGTATACTTATTTTAAGGTGATATTTGCCAATGTTTGTGATACAGAAGAATTTCAATGAATTAATACTGTAAAAGGTAACCATAAGATAATGTTACTCTAAGGATTCTATCTTGGGGCAAATTTCAGCACTTTAACGTCGCATTCTGTATAGACGTCTACGAACCTAATACCATAGTAGGCATCTTTATACTACAGGAAATCACATGTCCTAGATTTATCTCCTTCACATGGCTGGAAAAATGAAAGCATCCCTAGGTATTCGGGATTCCAGAATTTTAGGCTGTAGGAAAATACTGTGATTGGGAGTACTATAGGCAAGAAAAATCATTTCAACATCTTTGTTTGCTCAAAATATCTATCCACATACCTCTAACAAACATTTAAAGATGAACTGAAACGTGCTCAATCAACAACACATTAAGTACATGTTATTTTATTTATCAGCCTGCAAATATATGACTGGCAATTCATCTACATGGACTGAGGCAGATCTGACAAGTTCTCCAGCTGCCTCTCTCCCTTTCAAGTTTACGCTCTCTACATTCATTGGCAGCACAGAGCTTCTGCAATTCTAGTTTAGCTTAGAAGCTTTTGAGACTTTCTGCAATCCTAGTTTACTTTAGAAGCTCTGAAGTAGACCTGTGTGTCTCCTATAAGCTGTTTCCTATCCTTCAAACCATGGAATATGGACTCTTAACTTGGTCAGTCCACCACGCAACAGGCTAATAAAACGTTTAACACAATTTTCAGAGGCCTTGATATCTAGTAATTTGAATAGCAAAACTAGAATTCAATCCTTTCTTCCCATCTTACAAAATAGCAAGAACTGACTAAAAACTCAGAACTATAGCTAGTCTCTTAACAAGTTAAATACTTGTATTCTTTCTTATGAATAGATGTGAGAAGGCAATAATTTTCATGTCCTGCAAAACCATTCATGAGTCCAAGCTCTTCCAAGCTCTTCCTATTCTGTAATGGATGGGAAGAATTCTGCTGAAAGTTTTAAAAAATAAAGAGAGGGTCCTCCCCCTACCAGGTACTTATTGATATGGTTGTCACAAAGGAGGAAAAGATAGTATTCAAATTCCTATCTTAGCCCTGGGGTTCTCAAGTTTCTTGGCAAGAAACTCCTGGATATTGTGTACTGACTGATGGGTGCACATTGTTTTTTCTTTTTCTTTGTCTCTTCCTTTCTCTCTCTAGCTTTCTCTCTCTTCTGTTCTTTTTAAATTAAGATTTAAGGATCTTATTCCAACCAAAGCTAACCAAACCTGGTATGGTCTCAAAAAATTGGGTTTTGGCAGGTCAGCTTCTTGCAAAGAAAAGCTGTTGAGTCTCAAAATCAAGTTTACCATCCATCTTATGATAGATTTCTGAACCATCTCTGCTGAGCTTTTTCTGCTGTCTAATCAATGGGCTTACTCCTATATCATAACAAAACTCAAATAGTTTTGGCTATCAACTCTGCAAACAAATCTGTATCTTTCTTACTTTTCATTTTAAAAAATAACTAAATTAGTAAAAAAGAAAAAAAAATCACTGAAGTAACTGATTCTGAAGCTGTTTTAAAATTAATATTTAATTTAAAGGTATCATCCAACTGCAGGCACTGAGACCCTGCCTGCAGAGCAAGTGCCTAAATTCACTTTTCATGTCTATCAGACTGAAGTCATTTTTAAATCATATTGAACAATTTGTCTTGCGGTGATAAAACTGAGAGCCACCACAATCAGTCACCCAAGTGGAAACTAGCCAGAAGATAATATTTTTATATCAGCCACCTACTTCCGTACTCCTCTTTCTAAGCTGCAGCTTTAACTTCAGATGCTTAAGGTCACATGAAACATATATTTGCTCTGTGAGAACTGCCTCTGTTCTAAAGAGGCTCAAAAGAGAAAAAATAAACGATGCTATTTGAAGAGATCAGCCACCTGTTAGAAATTAATATAGCTAATGAAGAAAATATTAAACCAAATTGTGCATCAAAATACCATGAATCTGGTCCTCAGTAAATGGAATTGCCTCAAAAATAGTCTTTTCAATAGAGGAAAAAAATGATTCCAAAGATCTATATTTAATTCTGTTTTACGAAGTGATGAGTATACTCAGAGTCTTTATCTAAAAATGTAATGACCACATATAGTCTTATTAAAAATCACTGAGGAAATTTTTATATAAATCACTTGATTTCAAATGGTGAAGCTGTAAGCTGAGTACTTGTAAAAGCTACAACAATTTAAGTTTTATCTGCACTGAATGATAACTGACACTAACAGTGGCAAAATTAAGCAAACCTTTGAGCTATACCTAGAAGGCATTTGGACAGCCCTCCCTACACTGCTTTCAGTGATACCCGCATGGCTACAAAACAAAAGTCAAAGAGAAGTTTACTGTTAACAACAGCTGCCTTACCTACCTAGTCATTTTGAGTTTTCTGTATTTTAAAATATTTCTTATTCTGCTTTTTTATTGAAGTAAAACTTATTTTTGGAAGAAGAAAATCCTTCTGATCTTTCTGAGGTGTGAGGTAATACAAGGAGATCGAACCTTCTCATGTTCATGAACTCAGTCTGTTTTTAGAAAAAAATGACTGGCCTGTTCGTGTAAGATACTACAACTGTAGTACAGGGTTAAATAGGAGAAAAGAATTCATTACTATGCTAATGCAAAACATTCCTACTCTTTGAAATCAAAGGATATCAGAAAGACTTAGTTCTTTTCTTGAAGTACACGCTGCTTCTTTGAATTCACCCCTCAATTCCAAAAGATCTCCCATCTCTTTTCTTGCATTTAGAAATGAAGAGAAATCCTGATTACTATTTACTTTCCTGCTGATTTTCTGAGCCTGGGTTTCCTTCTGTCCTCTCTTCATTCTGCTGTTGTTGGCATGGACAAGTGGCCTCAGGGACAAGGTACTGCCAGCTGATTTTCACACAGTTAAAACTCCAAACACTCTTTGGCAAAGTGCCTGCAACTGAGAACATGTCTGCTCCTGCTGCCCAAAGAAATGGCCAGTGGCGTGGCCATGAAGGCATGCCTGCCTTCTAACCACCGCATTGACTGTGAACATTTAGCCAAGCGTTGTTGAGTGTGATAACCTCACACCAAGAACAGAGGAGAAGATTTTAAAGGAGAGTAAAATAATACATTTGGTTTTTAGATTACTATCTTAAAATGTCCACCTTGCTAACGTGCTCTTAAGATGAAGCACTGTCAATGATATATTTGTTTCCCTAAATGAAAAGCCATGATTTATGAAAAGCTACCATAGATGCCAGTATTTAGCAATCATAGGCAATTATAGAATAGGAGTAAAAAGTATAACTTTTCAGATGATAACTGCAGTACCTTCGAAAACACTTCCCCCCCTCCAATAGTGATGTCTGTAAAAGAAAGAATATAGCAGCAGTAATCTATAGCAGGTTGCAATAAAAATAATTGTGTGCAGTCTAAGCCTGCAGTCTTCAAACATTAATATATAGTAACTGTTCAGGTGAATGTTACTGTTGAGATCTCTGAGACTCCTCAGAGCATTTTGTAAGTACGTGAAGGATAAATGTAAATAATGCAATGTAAAGTTTCTTATTTTTCCTGAGATATGGTAAGCCTATAGCCTTACCAGTTCAGATACATCACAAGAGAAATTATTGTCTTTTTTAAAATACAGATATGACAAGGTCTTTCATAAAAAGAAAATTCTTTCTCCCTGTTTGGGACTTCTAATAAGCTTCAATCTCATCTCTCAGTTACAATCAGATTAGTTTTCATTCGCAAGGGCATCATTTACAATCGCATAGACCATGAAAGCACAGCAGCCCTACAAGAGTGTTATGTCTCAAGCCTGGTTATATCCTGAATCAAGCAGTTCAAATTGAGGGCAAACACATATAAAGATACTAAGATATGTGCATGAAGCCATTGGCAGATGATCGTAAATGAGCAGCCTAACCGTGACTTAGTTATCACTGTGACTGATTGAAGATCTGCTTCTATCTTCAGAAACGTTCCCATAAATCTTGGAATCAGAGACAAAAATTCTGCCTCTACTTCCAGTTTATGTTTTTCTTATTGTCTTCTCCTTACCACATATTAAAAAAACAACCTTAGTGATATGGGAATACAAATGATATTTCTCATACTTATATCTTTCTACTGATTTGTTTTCCAAAACTGAGGTTACAATCCTCAATTTTTTCTATTAAAAAGTCTTCCTAAAATAATTATTGTAATGCTGTAAATAGAATATTAACACTTTCTATGAGAAACAGCAGAAGCAGATAAAATGTGAAATAATGAAGATGTCATTATTATACAACAGTTTCAATGATGCATACCAGGACAGGAAAAGATATTGCAAAAGCAAATCTTAGGAGAAGACAGGAAGACTATTTCCAAGAATTTTTTAATAATGTTTTAAGCCCTAGTGTTTAACGACAAGTTCAGTAATGGAGAAGAAGTGCAAATGCACGCAGCCAAATGTTTCTTTATCTCCTCATCTCTAACTGAAACTGATGTGACATTTGTGCTACCCCTATGACTTCAGAGAAGACGGATATATTGCTCTTTTTTCTGCTAGTTTGCTTGAACACACAAGGCATTTCCCAGTGGTCTCCAAGGAAAAGGCTCAAATAATCAAAATGCTGTCATCACAGATGCTAACATACTCTTAAAATACCTAAAAGCCTAAAACTATATGTAATTAAAACAGCTGAGTGAAATATCAGCCTAACATCTCTTCATGTTACAGATCTAGAATTTATATTTTGATCTTACAAAGGGGGAAGGAAGGAAGGAAGTGAAGATGGAAGAAAGAAAGGAAGGCAGGAAGGAAAGAAAGACAGAGGGCAGGCTTTATCCTAAAATAGAGGTAGGATCCAAAAAAAAAGAGAGATTCAAAAGAATTTTTTAAAAAGGGTCAAAAGCGAGTATCCAAAATAAACTCTTTTCTCACTTTTATAAAGCTGATATACACTACAGCATGTTTCTCTACAACACTAATCCCTAAAGCAAAATGATGGAGCTGAGATTTTCCACGTAGGTCTATGAAAATGATCTCAGGAAAGCCTGGCCTCCCTCTGCTTGGGTCTATTCAATTTACCCTTCTGCTTACATGTAAGTGATGCCAGATCTCATGTAAAAACTGATGAAAGGTTAAAATGATGGTTACTGCTCTTGTTTCCATAAACTAGTTTGTGATATGTATCCGTATGTTTAATTAAAATAAGTGCTTCTATGAGCAGCAGATGAGGCCACATTTCCACTAGCACTTCCACCAATAGATTCTCTGATGGCTAAGCTGGAAGGTGAAGCTCACTACCATTTCGCTCAGCAAGAATTTGGTCTGTTTTGGAGTCATACAGGAAGATGGCCAAAACAGCCATCTCTCTTCCTGCCAGAGTGCCATAAATAGCTGCTTTTGGATAACCATTTCTGTATTGAAGAGGACCCTCACACTGATGCATAGGTTATGTTGCAGGGCACCCTTACAAATGATGTCAATGGGATTTCACATTTTGTGCAGCCTCTGACTATTCTATCATCTGCCCTTTTAGTGATGACATCAAGCAGCAATAAGCTGGGGACAGAAGACCCCTACAACTGATATCTTCTAGCATTCGTACACTATACTCGTGGTTTGCTTTCCAGTTTCTTCTACAGTCTGATCCATACAGAATTTTCCATAAAACGCCTTGTTTCTCTCTGAGGGTACTGCCTCTCTTTACCTTCACCAGTTTGAGAGAACTACAGGATTAAATAACTAACTGTTCACCTCGGTCAAACTGCATGTGCTATTGTTTCTATTACTGTTTTTATTCCAAGACAAATGAAAAGTTTGGGGGAAATGCTTTCTAGCACTTTGCAAGTCTGCTAGCCTATATTAATGATCTTTAGAGGGATCTGCACAGACTATGACCCTTACTGTAACCATTTCTGGGCACAGATATTTGTCCAAACAAGTTAGAACCCATGAGGGTGTTTTTATGAATCAATATCTGTATGTTATGTTACATCTTTGTTGAGAAGAGTCTTCAGTGGTGTGCTGTATAAATCATGTATAAAGCTTGTGAAACAAATAGAAACATATGCAGTATTCTTAACAACTGGGTACCTGAATAGGTTATGTATTCAAGAAGCAAAACTGAGATTTATATAAATCATGAAATTTAGATGAACAAGTAAGAAAAACTAGATTCCCACATCTCACATCAAGCAAGCATCCTGCAACACACGCTATTATAATTTCTCTGCACATAACCACTGATCCTCTTCTCACATCATTCCCCTTATTCTATTTTGTTTTGTCTGCATGTGAAAATATAGAAAAAAAGGTATCATAGAATTATGCTGTCTAAACCAAACACGTTTTCTTTACAGCCTTAACAATTACTCTATTATTCTTCCTGTATGACTCCAAAAAATTTCAGTTTAATCATCATTATATTGTCCGATTAATCCAAGAAACCTACACTTTTGTATTCAGCTTAACTTTTGCCCTTGCCAGTTCAATTTCAGTATCCATCGTTATATCGTTTCTTCATTTTTTTCACAATAACTAACACGTTCCCCATAAATTTATCACTGGTTTCTGTTTGTGGCCTATCTTCTTGTATATCTTGTCTCAGATTTAAATTCCAAATCAAAGTGACTAGAGTGTACTTTCCCTCATTTAAAGCCACTTATCATAGGACATTGATTTTAGGAACTGAACAGCGATATAAGTGGGAATATCTATCTGCCTTCCTTCTATTACTCTCTCCTCTTTTTTTAAGAGTTAGGGCAGATGAGCTTCGGAAATATTGTAGCTTATGACGTTTGCACGCAAATTCTAGATGCTTATTTTTTCATAATTAAATCTTTCTGCTGATAATGCTGACATTTCAGATTCAGATTTCTGAGACTGTAAGGAGGCACTGTAAAGGGAAGAGAGCCCTATGCACTCTGATCACTTCCACCCTTTCCAAGAGATGACATTTAAAGGCTCTGTAATTACAGCTTTTACATATTGAATAGAGTTTGTAGTAAACCTTTTAATTCTGTTGCTCTACTTCAATATCACCTCATTTAAAAGATGACCTATTTTCATTCCCTCTGTTATGGATCTGCACACCTCTCTCATTTGTTCTTTAAGTCGGTTGCAGTGATTTAGCCTTCTGAATTTGTCTTTGCTCTGCTAAAAATCTGGACATAAGACCATTTCTTGTGGCATAAAACTAAGCAATAAAATCTTTAATTTCTACTTTCTGAAGGATTTGAGAGGGTTTTTTTTTTTGTGCTTTTTACTTTGCACAGAGCACAAATTAATTTTCCTGTCCCCTCAGGCAGCTATTTAGATCTGCTCCAATCATGTATTCTCCTTTGCTTTTTAAGCTGGGAGAGCCTGGCCTGGAAGAAAGCAAATGTCACCTCTATCTTCAAGAGTACTAAGAAGGAGAACCCAGGGAACTCTAGGCTGGTCAGTCTTACCTCAATCCCTGGGAAGGTGATGGAGCAAATAATCCCGGAAACCTTTGTCAAACACATGTAGGAGAAGAAGGTGATTGTGAGTAGTCAGCATGAATTCACAAAGGGGAAATTGTGCTTAACCAACCTGACAGCCTTCTGTGATGAAATGACTGACTTGGTGGATGAAGGGAGAGCGGTGTGTGCTGTTTACCTGGACTTCAGCAAGGCTTTTGACAGTCTCCCATAGCATCCTCACAGGCAAACTGGTGAAATATGGGCTAGATAAATAAGTGGTCACAGGGGAGGGAAATGTGCCTTGCAAATCAACCTGTACAGCTCCACACCTAATCAAATGGACGTTCTGCCTGGCTCTATACCATATGTACGGACCCCCTCATTGTAACAGCAGACACACAGTCACAGGGGACTTTAGACTTGCGTAATCTTTATATAAACCTTGTCTGAAGTCTAAGCCCTCAGGTTTCCATAGCGTTTCTGTTTTGCAAGAAGCTTGCAGGAAAACAAGGTCTATCACAGCACATTAAAAGAAAAAAAATTACCACAGTCACTGTAAGGGGGTGGGAGGAGAGAAAAAAAGCCTGCCTCGGACCAGTAATACCAATCACTTATTGCCCATTTGAAATGTCAAACCTTAAATAAAGCTTGCTATACAAACGCAATACACAAATGTTATATCAGCCCATATCCTATCGCTACTTGGCAACAAACAGAGATTAAACATCTTAAGTATTTCATCTGCAGAAATGTTACCAGAGTTGGCGGTTATTCAACCATAATTTAATGCTCCATGCATAAAAAACTACTTTGATACATACATAAACCATGCACAACTATATTCTCAAGTCTCTGAAAAGCAAGCTCCAAAAACTGAAAATGTTACCGGAAATAATTCTGCTGATACATAAAATAATTTAAAAACAACCCACCCACTCCCCCCTTTTAAATATAAACAAGTTGATAAAAAACAACCTTGACTGCAAACAGTGAAGATTACACTAGATTAGATTGTTTCTTTTTCACATTCTGTAACTGGGAAGTAACGCCATACCTCTATCTCTTTAGTTACCGTTTTGTTTAAAGAAACCACCTCTTACTTTTCTTCAGAAACACAGAACAGTGGTTGGACAAAGTTCATTTTATGAAATAAAGAAATCAATGCCTATTACATCATCTGTGTATTAGTTTATATACATGTTTTCTTTGGCAATAAAGCTATACCACCTTATTTCTTTGCAGAATCTACGTCATCATAAATTTACAATAAGTCTCTTGATTGATATTACTCGGCTTGCTCTGTACGTAAATGGGAAATTCAGAAAGAATATCTCTTAGGCTAGAGGAAGTAGAAGTGGAATGGAAGTCTTCTTTGACTTAGTTTTCTACAAACCCGTTATTTCTTCAGAACATTAGGAAGAATTTCTAATGGAATGTACAGATTGGTCACATAGAAAATAAGAGTTAGTCAGGAATCTTCTATTAATTAATATTTTCAATGGGAAATATTATTACAAAAAAACCTGCCATTTCCACAAGACATTTCTATTTTTCTTGACAGAAATACCTGCAGCAAAAAGAAATTATTTTGGGGTTTCTTGAGTTAAAATAGAAGTGTTCAGTTTGAATGTAACATTTTGAATAAGGTCTCCTTGATTTTGCTGTTTGTCTGCCTAGGTTTCTGCATCCTGCAAACATTTTCTGCAAATATTTCTTGTCTTTGTACACGAACTGGCCTTTCTTGCTACACTCATCTCATAGCAGATGGAATTGCAGTTTCCCATAATAATAATAGTACCATACATGTTATTGGTCAGGTGGCATTGAAGAAACTGTCTCTGAGAGACACTATTGCTATTTTGCATGTAATATAAGAGGCCTGTCTGTCTGTCTCTCTTTGACCTAATTAGTATAGGAATGGAAATAGTGGGGCAGGAAGCTGGAATAACTGCCTTCACACACGGCAAATATCAAAACAAATTAAAATAAACTATTTTGGTTTAGGTTATATTTTTGAAATTGTTTTAGGGGAAATAATGTTATTTTTCAGTTTGAGTCAGGGCCAAAGTGAAGTGATCAAAATTCTTATAAAATCAGAGTGCAGTTTTCAACAAGATATCAAGTGGCTTAGTAAGCAGGTTAGAATTTTCTAATACTTCTTGGAGTTTGTCTATAAGGCTTTATTCAGTCTCATGCAGAAGTATCTTGACATAGCTCAATTAGTAAGACCACATTAGCACACTATTGTATCTGGGCTGAACTACACAATTTCAGAAGCCCAATAATCCATGCTAACGAGCGTGGGAAGAGTGCCCTGCTAACAAAGCTATGCCACGTCTAGTATTATGAGCTAAGTGCAATAGCACAATCCTACTCCATGACATATCATTAGTAATTTAGGAGTCTTAATCCTGTTTTCAAAAGTGACATAGGTACTTAAGAGCCTAAGTGTCATTCCAATTCTCAAAAACCTTTGACTTGCTATGGATCTCATTTGTTTAACTCCTAGGCTTTTATAAAATCCACTAGGTGCCATAATCCTTTTGTAAATCTAGGAGCAGGAATCTAAATCCCTGGAAAGGGAGTGACTTGCCTGAAAAGCTTTCTTTGGCAGAAAACCTAATTTTCCAGCAAATTAGACTCTTTTCCAATGGATAAGAAACCAGTCATGTAGAGCCTGTGTAGAAAGTATAAGCATAACTCATTTCACTTACATAAATTCTTTACTTCTGGGGTATATGGCTGATTTTCTCTGCATGCATGTTCAAAGTATGTAACTTGCTGTGTTGGAGAAATGAAAGAAGGAGTTGCCACTTCATCCAGGACATAACAAAACAAACCTGTTTAGAAGCTAAAAATTCAGAGCTTCTGCAACCTGACAAAAATTGAAGTAGCTTTTATTGGAGAAGAGAGAAAGGAAAAGATTGAATCAGAAATATTGCAGCTTTTACAGATGCCAAATAAAATTACAGAAAGAATAGAAAAAGTCCTGTTATCCTGAGAACGTCTCATTCTTAAACTGATATCGTTGCCTGGAAATATTGTAAGCTTGCAGTTTCTGTGCTCAGTTTTGATAGGAAAGAGAAACTTTTATGCCCAGAAACAGTTGCAATAGCTGTAGCTATTGCATTATGAGGCCCCTTTAGGCAGAGAAAAAATGCAAATAGAAGTTATTATCCAGCAATAGTAATTACATCTTTGCTGTGTAGTACACTGGCTAGCAGCAGTCAGCCTCATTACAGAGGCATCTCTGTTTGATAATCTTAAATACTCAGCAGTGAAATGGGCCTCTCTGTTACTTTTAATGCTTAGGCAGTAAAATAGAACTAGTTGCAGAACACCAGCCGTCCCCAGACAGGACAGCAAGCTACTGCGTTAGGGTGAGGAAAAGAGGACTTTCTGAGTCAAACAAACAATTGACTGTACCCTCTTCTGCGTTACACTCCAAAAAAGTAAAATAAACCCAGAAAGAAACAACACAGCCAACTAAAACAAAAATACAAGCTTCTCTGCTTTTTGTTACAATACTTTTTAAGTAGAAATAAGTATGCTATGGTCTGCAAGATTTTATGAAAATTTTGTATGTGTTTTCATAGCAATTATATTAATAACTTTCAAGTGTTTTGCAAAACTAGGCTAAGGGATGAGAGACAAATATTTTAAAGGTGTGTATTTTAACTACTAATATATGCAGACAGACCCCTGGATGAATTTTCAAAGTCCCTGAGTGCCACAATCTGACTGAAACCTGGTGTAACTCAGAGAGCTTCTATTCTGGAAAACTAGGCATCCTGCATTACGTATAAAGTGACAAAATACTTGCAGAAGACAAGTATTCAGATTTGGTTATATCTTGTTTATGTATTATCACAATATTTATTGTTTTCTTCCCCGAAACTTCTCCCCAAGAGATGATCTGGAAATTACTCCCTTCCTCATACATTTAATTTACCTAGTACACCTGTTGATGTCACATGAGGAAGTTCCTTCCTCTACTATGTCATATTATTATCAAACACAATTTGGCACAATTTTTAGTATTATAAGTGAGATGTACTGAAACTTCCAAAGTTATCACAGGCCCTTCCCATGACTGATTCATAGTACATAACCCAGGGAAGATGGAATGAATGTGTCAGATCAATGCCAAAAGTAGGTAATAGCGCTATTTTTCAAATCAAACTTAAAAAAAAAAAAAGATAATTGTTATTACTTTCAGAAAGTGTTTGAGAAACACCATAAGCCCTTCCAGGCTCCTCTATTTGTCTAATACAAACATAAAGACTCATTATAGCTGTTTGGAGCTGATCACTAGGGAACACACAGGCAGCGTAGCGAAGAACTGTACCTCCACTGCAGTGGTGACTAAGCCTAGTAGGCTGTAGTGCCTACTACAGTAGTAGCAGTGTAGTGTAACTTAAATTAATCACGGTGTAGATTAGCCACAGATTGCAAATGTAGAGATTTTCACAGTGGAGACTCAAAGGAAAGTAAAGGAGCACTCCAGAAAAATCAAACTTGAGGTTACGTTCTGTGTTAGGACTATAAATCATTTTCAAACATACTCTGTGAGAGAGAGGAAGAGTCAAATGAGAAAGGAAAGCGAATCACTCCCAAACTCACCTTGCAAGTAACAGTGGAGGAAAGAAGGACACCACCACACATTTTACTGAGATTAGCTGCTTCATATATAAATGGCAAACTTCAAAATCCTGCAGCTCTTTTGAAGCTTTCTCCCTTATCATTCCTTTGATATTTATTTTCATAGAACAGAATTTATCAAATGCTTGTGGGGGCCAAATGCAATTCCATACATACATATTTATCCTTCATGTGTATTTCAAAAATATTCATCAACATGCCACAACTTAAGCATTGCTCAACCAGATTCACTTCTGATGTATTTGAAATTAATGTATTTAATTTATGAGACCAACAGAAAAAAAAAAAAAAACAAGCAAAGAAACAGATAATAAGAATGGTATAAAGCCAGCTATATTATTCTGTGTTTCGGTTTTGCAGTAAAACTAGCTCTCAAATACAAGGTGGATTCAAGCTATCAGAAATCAATAAGCAAGAAATTGGAAAAATTTGTGGTGTGGAAGAACCCTGGAGCCATGCCATAATCATTTTCTTGGAGAACAGATCACTCTAGGAAGCAATGTGGAAGACAAAAGCGGTCACAGTGAAAGGGAGTGAAATGCATGTCCCTTGATATATGCCCTCCTTTTCTGCCTCCCCTCCTTTTTTTTTTTAAAGGGGAAGATGAGAAGGGAGGAGAGTTAGCATTAATAGGTACTTCACATTAAACCAAACCATACCAAACCTATTTGATAGAAAACAATAATGCAGTGCAAGGACAAGGAAACAAATTTATGAACATATGCTAGCTGGATTTGCTAATCACACTGGAAAATTATCATGCGTGATGCCAGATAGATTTCAAAAACACACATCGCAAGCAAATATTGTAAAGATATGAAAAGCAATAAGTACTTTGGAGCTGAAAGTATCACTGAAAGATTTGTAATTTTGGCATAAATTTGGTGACTTTTTCATATATTAATCACTGCATCATGAATGTCTGGATATTTCAGAGAGGGTTTCTAAGGTGTTTTCGTTATGCTAACTACCAAAATCAAGGAATCACAGAACAGTTGAGGGAACAGAAGGGATCTCTTGAAATCATCTAGTCCAAACACCCTGCTCAAAGGAGGGTAAAATAACCAATTCATGTTCAAGAGACCTTAATGAAGTTTTCTTAGTTGTATTTATGAAATTTTATCTTGCTAATAATCTTGCAGTATTCTCTTTAATAGCAAAACTGTAGATGAGGAAGGGAGTTCAGTTTTTCCCTATCCACTTCTCCCTTGTCTATGCAAGAACTCTCTCGCTTTGGAGTTCTGACACAAGAAATCACACCAGAATGAGATTCTTTCAGATTTTTCTAGAGCAGTCTTCTCACTGCTAAACTTTTTACAAATTGCCAATTTCTCCAAAAAGTATTGTCATTTTTTTTAAAAAACACTGATATATTCAAAGCCATTTGTAAGTGATAGCCAAATTAATAGTTGCTGGCAGCATACTTAACATATCTAAAATATGTTTTTTAATTTCAAGAACGATTTCTTACAATAGACCATCTTAGTTTTATGAATTACCATGAGAAAAAGCTACTTTGAAGTACAGAACAATCAGATAGTATATCATTTGCATGCATCTTAGCATTTTCATTATTGTAAGTGCACCTTGAGATGTATAATTACCAGGCATGTCTACTTTTGAACTTTTTTGTATAAATTGTTGTCTTCACTGGTCTGCAGACATGTTTTAGCTTCTCCTTCCCCCTTCCTCTGCATAGACTTAAGTAGCTTTAATGTAAATTTTTCTGGCATTTTTGTTTGTGGAAACACACAAATGGAAAAAGACAGGAATTAAAACATATATAAGATAGACAGGTTGTGCTAATTGGCATGATAAATAATAAACTGTTAAAATAAATAAAAGATGGCCAAGTAAGAGGTTAGCAACTACAGTGCTACATTTCTATAACACTAGGCTGGCTAAAAAGTTGGAAGAATGAGTAGATATAACCTACTGACTTCTAATGAAAGTAAAAGATTGAAGAAAATAAAGCAGATCGACATGGAAAGAGGTCTACTAACAGAAAGAACAGTGGTTGTCTGAGAAGTGGAAATTAAAATGTGCAAAATCCCGATCATCCCTCCCATCTGTTGAATGTTATTTGCTTATTCAGGTATTAAACTGTTCTATCATAAGGCAACTACTTAAATATATTTATTTTTCTTAAAAATTCTCCTGCACTTCTGTCTGTTTATTATATTCAGCCATGAGCTGTTCATATTAAACTCCTCAGCTGCAATCATTTCCACTGCTTTTTAAAGTGGATCTATATGCAGGGCCCACAGCTTTACCCGTGGCTGTTCAGAAAAAGCAAGAGGACTTTATATTGAACTAATGAGCAGTGCTTACAATTTCTCTACTGCCTTACAGCAAACGAGCTCTGTCTGCGGACCAGTTGGTCCAATCTGAGACTACTCTCATGACACGTTAACTGATGCAAACCCAGATGTGGTGGTCTTCTACTGTCTGTAGGTAACAGGTCCACTGAGCAAACTAACTCTGAGCAAACAGCCCAGAGTTTCTCTTAAGTAAGCTACTTGTTTCACTAGGAGTGGAAGTCCAAAGTCCCTGAACAAAACAAAAAAGGAAACAAAATTGTAGGAGATAGACAGCCGTACTCAAAGCTTACTCTTCTAGTTACACTGCAGGGGTGACAGCTGGGAGGAGGGAAAGAGGAAGAGAAAAGTTTCAAAACCACATCAGTGGTTTCAGAGTGATTGTCTAAACTTAGCCTATTTTTTTCAATTAGGCATCACTGGCTTACGCTTTTGTAAAGGAGATACACAGCAAATGAAAATCCAAGCTTTTAAATTGAAATTTAGAATGGAGAAGAATCATCAAGAGATGCAAATTTCCAAAAACTAAGAAATTAATGTGGGTACCAAGCTTTGCCAAAAAGTCACCATACTAGAATTGTAGTTTGGACTTGCAGTGAGAATATGGGAAATACTTTAGGGCCCTCCTCTACAAATTTCTCGATCTCTTTATTCAAACAATTAACATGATTAAGTACAATTTTCCTATGTGATTTAATTAGCTGTAATCATACTGAACTACTGCAAGTTGGGCAACCAAGATGTATGACATGTCTTTCCCAACAGATGTACAATTATTGTGAAAATGAGTGTAATGCTAGCATTCACTGGCCCAAGGCAATTGCAGTTATGAGAAGTGCTTGTCTGATAAAAGGTCACAGTTTGATGTCTTGCCTTTGCCTGAAATAGTCCTGTCACTGCCAAGCTCTAGCAATGAAAGCATATTTTTAAACAACTATGATTTAGTAATTTAACCTTAAAACTAATTCCATGTACTTCTGAATATTTCAACAGTGAGAATTTAAAATATATCATCTTGAAACAAATGACAGATTAAACATTTAAACTGGATTTTATTTTTATTTTGTACTCAAGCAGTTTACACCTTGTCCTAGAGGCATATTTCTGAATAAAGTACCTTAATTTTACGCAATACAAATGATATGATAATAATAATTTCTTAATGTGATGTGAATTATTAAGATTTTTTTAAATGACCCTTTCAAAATTACATTAATATTCAAGCTTCTCTCCGCTGTCTTCTCATTAATTTACTTGCATTTTGCTGGAGGCTACTCACATGGAGCCTTTGCCTTCAGCCAAAAGGCTGAGGAAGCTGCTTTCAGTACAGTTCACATCACATCAGTCAAGCACCAGTGCTCTTCCTCCACCTGGCCACTGCGTATTAGTGACCTGGTTCCTGAAGCCAGGATTCTTTGCCAGAAACCAGTTTTCTAGTCTGCACTGTAACACATTACAGCTGTAGAGGATGTTAACATAATTAGTCATTTTAACATTTGCTGCCAGCAAGTTGTCAAACAGCATTTGAGGAGAGAGGAAGGGGGATAGCATAGAAGTAGAGAGAAATCTTAAAATAGATGATTATGAAGATTATTTTTTAGGTATCATGTGCCTCAAGAAGGAAACAGAATGAAAATGGAAACTAAGCTGGCTCCCCTTTGAAAAACATGCAGAAAGTGACAGTGCATATTGTTTATGGTTCACAAAATGAAGAAGCTACAGCATACTGACCAAACCCCATTTGATGTGCACAGTATATCTGTGCAAGCGAACAAAAGATACGATGATGCAATGATATGAAATTGCTGAAGCATCTCAACTAGAGTAAATAGTGGTTATTTGTAATAGGTTTTGCAAACTCTATAGGAAATAATAAACTTCTTAGAAGATGATTTTATTGCTTGGCCTTTTCCCTTCTTGATTTATGAATAAAATGCCAAATAATATGCCATATATAATAATTTAAGGGTGTCATAACAAGCTTCTAGTGAAAGTTCTGAAATATAGCTGCATACTGGAAAAAAACTTTTTTTTTTCTTGTTGACTGCACATGCAGTGAAAAATTTAGTGTTGTGTTTAAACATAGCATAGTATACCAAGGCACGATATGGATATTTGGAATGACAGTGCATCTTTATTGTACAAATAAACAGAAGAGAAGGAAGAGAATACAATTAGATAATTCATAGAGAAAATAAAAGGAATCAACAAATTACTAAAGTATTTAAGAATGTACCTAGCTGAATATTCTGTCACATGTGGTGACCTGTAACATTGGTTCAAGGAGAACTGTTTCATTTGTTTCACCTCCTCCTTCATCTTTCTTTCCACATAAGTAACAAATATACTGAAGACTATCTGCCCCACCATGATATCTTTTATCCTTTTAAACTTCTATTTTGATGAAAACTCATACCTTTCATATTTACCTTGAGAAAATAATTCATCACTACCTGAAACACCTCTTTGGTCTTAACTTCTAAACATATTGAACACTTAATATGTAAAATGCTTTATCTCATGCTAAAGAACAAACAGCAAAATATGCTTTAAAACTTGCCCACATATGGCTCTTTCAGTTTTGTAAAAGGAATTTTCACAAAAAGGAAGGGGCTTTTCCTAGCAATAAAACAAATCTGGATTTTGTTTGGATTTATGTTTTCTGAAATAAAACTGCTTCTCTCTCAACTTACCTGTAAGTAAAAATAAAATGAGGAAAAGTAATCAAGCTTCTTATAGAAATAATTGATAATGACATCCAAATGCTTTACTACCTCCAAAATCCAAATTATTTTTCCACAGGATATAGTCTTCTACACAAGAATCTATAATCTCTGTTTTCTCTAAAAAATAGACTCAGTTCATGCATGGCTTACCACACCATTTTTGTATTTTGAGATTGTTTATCTTGCTTAGGCACGCAGGACAAACAGTGATTAATGTCAATGCACTTCTTATTTGTAAATATCATGACAGGTATTATAGGACTACATAAATAGGAGGCAGTTTGTGAGCAAAACAGAAACATTTGAGCAAAACAGAAACATTTGAGCAAATCTACATCAACTAAGTCATTCTGTTCAACTTTTATATGTAATATCCAAACATCTGAGCTCAGATGAAACTACTGCAGCTGGAGCTGTTCAAAACATTATTCATTTGAATTAGAAACGAGTTGCAGTTTGTCTTCCTTGCAATTTTCCATAGTCACATTTACCCTATTGAGCTCAATGTTCATAGGAATGTGCCTAATCTTACATGTCTGACTATTCAGAGAACAAATTTCAAACTGCATGACTAATTCATGTCAAGCTATAGTGGAAGTTGTGATTCTCTCATCTTCATCATGTGATTAATCTGATGACCTTTTCAAGTAAATTTTGAATAACAAATATTATCAGATTAGCTTCTTCTTCTAGGTAGCCAAGTTAAGATGTTAAACACGAGGTTGCCTTTCTCCTATTGCTCAAAGAAAGACAGGGCTGCCACTCAAGAGTTTGAGTTTTTCTTCCATGAAAAAAAAAAGACGAAGTAGGTTGCTTTTCAAGCTGAAATGTCAAAGCTTATCACAGTGCTGCTTATCAGTATTAAAACTTTGAACTTACTTTAATAGACATAGCGGACAGAAATGTCAAAGGTAAATGTAAAAGTAAGTTAAAGTAAGCAAGCAACAGAACAGCCAACAAGGGGCAAAAATTGTAATACACTTTCTATTCCGCACTGTATTAGTTTTGGAAATTGTATCAATGGCAGTGCAAGAAAAAATGATCACCAAATGTATGACAAACTTTTGATAGTATAAAATCTATAGGTGCTTATATAGCTGATTAGTAATAACCATATGATTACATGCTGAAAAGAACTCATGAGCCCTTAACATAGACAACTACTCTTCCCTGATGTGCAGTGATCATTCTGGAGAGTTAAATTTTTGGTACTTTTGGTACATTTCTTTTACTGCCAGATGACCTAAAACTAGACAAACATACATCTCACAACAAACTTTTATTATTTAAATTTTGGATGTGCTGTTGCACCAACATGTACCCTTTTTTTTCTTTAAAGACACACAAATTTAGGAGAGAATATAAAAAAGATTTTTTAAAAAAGAAGATGAACAATTTAGTATGAATGCTGGGTGCACCCTTCCCCGCAAATGTGGGGAAGCAAAGACAATAAGTTGTAGTGAGGATCTAAGTGGGCAGACATAACATCTCTTATAACGGACATTTTGAAGGACAGATGATACAGAGGGATAACTGGCAGGTTCTAAAAGGTGGTTAAATGTGAGTTCTAAAACTATTACGTATTTCTATCATTCAGCTCCAGATTTTGAAATATAATTACTACAAATATTCACAGGAACAGTCTGTCATAGGAATCTATGAAGATTTTTTTCCACTGTACAGCATGCATAATCTTCAAAAATAAATTTGCAAAACAAGTTTGCTGCAAATCAAATACCCCATTTTATGAGCAACTGAGGAGCAGAGAGATTTCTGTTGACTGGAACTATGTTCTGAGTTAAGTCCAAACCAAGGATACTCCAAACTTTTGCCCTTGGGAAAGACAGAAAGCTCTTTTTTAAAATATGACATTTCTTTCGAAAGGGTGAGTATAGAATCAAAGTTCAGACACCTGGCACAAGCCTTCTTCAGCATATATTTCTTTACATATTTTCCTTAGTGCATCACCATCCCTTGAAATCAACAGGCTCCTAAGATTTCATTTTGCAGAGCAGAGAAGAGAATGAACATTCTCCCTTTTGTTACTCTGAAACATCATATGAATCAGATGTAAACAGAGCAGCAGAATCAGTCACGCCTGTAACAGCCTGAAATCATAAATGCTATAAGGAGTCATCTGTTCTTAATCATCACAGTGAATTTCATCAGAAATCTAAAAAAGGTCATTCAAATATTAAACATGCCAGTATTGCATAGAGGATAGCTTCAACTAAAAGCATACTGCCAGTACTATAACTCTATTCTATAACGCTAAAATGGCTTTTCTGCTGCCAAATGCCCCAATGTCCCCAGTTACAACTTAACTAAGGCAGCCTAGTATCTCTTTCTACTGGCTAAACTACAGGTGAATGTTATGAGACTATCAGGGCTGATAAACCTGACAGAAACAACTTGTGCTTTTAAACCTTGGAGTTATTTGCAACTGAGACCTAGTAAAGTCATATACTGACATGCATCTTGCTTCTCAGGGCCACAAGAGTAAGCCGACTCCAAAGTTGTTCACTCCCCACAACCAGACCACAGGTCACCCTGTTAAGCATGAATTAAATATAGCCTTGGCTAAGGAAGCTTGGTGCACTTTTTCTAGAATTACAGTATGTAACATAGCACATGCTGCACTAGCTGAAAGGTGACAGAAGCGGAGCTGGTGGCTTGCAGAGCGAGCACCACAGCCCCTTGTGCACCAGCGGTTGGAGACCACCCTTGGGCACGTGAACATGTCGGAGACCTTCCTGTCTGGAGTAGGTCTACCGGGAGCTGCTCAGAGAATCCTGTCCCCATCTGGCCCTAAAGTGCCCTCCTGACCAGTTTAAATTGTCGGCTTCTGCCTTAGACAGAAGACTGATTTCTAATCACAGTCACGGTGTATTAAACTTTTAAAAGGTTAAGTGGATGAGCTTGAGTAGTTTTAACTTGATGAAACATTCTTCAGATCATTATGTCCTCATCCAAAAGCCAGGGAGCATTATACTGTCATTCATTCATCAACAGGTTGAGCTGGAGACAATAGCAAATGTCTTGCATACCATTTCCTTGATTGCTTTCAAATTTGCTGCCATATACTACACACAGATCACATTCATTTAATAGGATAATTAGATGCCTTCAACCTTTGATCTCTGCCACAGATTACAAATTATTAAAAGTATCTTTGTTAGTGAAATCTTTGTCTTTAATATAGCTCTTTGCAAGTGATTCAGAATAGCTAGAAGATGAGCGTGACGTTTTTATCAAGTTTACTATAGAGACTGAATCTCTATAGCTCCAACACTACTGTGTCCTATAATAACGCCCAAGTGATAACCATTGCCATGGTAATGAAAAAGCTGAGAAATTCATATTGACAATTTTAAACCTTTTTTGTTTTGGAAGGTAAATTAACTTTGAATAGTTATCTTCTGTATGTACATATATTTATAAATATGTTTAAGTACTAAGGTGTCTTGCAAAATTAACTAAGTAAATGTATTTATTGCTAAAGTAGCTAGCTAGGTAAATTCTTATTTGCAAGAAATCTAGATTCTGTAATAAAGGTAGAAAAATTAATGCTCTCATTTAGTCCAGTAGGAGATTACTTATAATTGGTTTAAAGCTATCTTCCAGCATTCTTCATAGGTAGTTAATAATACATACATTATACAATGATATTTGACTTAAATGATTGTATTGTTTGTCAGCAATTAAATCTGCAACCTATTTTTTTCTAGTTTATCATAAAACTACTTAGGCATGCAGTACCAAGCTAAACAGGATGAAGATGTATGTCTTTACTGCAAATAATTAGATACCCATCACTTTGTTTGCTGCTTAATATGGTTCCAGTTGGGAAGATGAAAACTTTAGTAAGTTGATGGAAAGGAGAAAACAAGATGGCTAGCTTTATAGATCATAAAATTCATTATTTTACATTTCCTGTTGGAGCAATTTCAGATTCGCAGCTACTATAAATAAAGGAATAAGCTGGTTACAGCCTTACTTTAACTTCAGAAAATTTGCAAGCCATAGGGACACTTTCAAAAATTCTTACCTCCTCAATGAGTTGTCTTAACTTATTTTCTAAACTTTGCAAAGTTATTCTAAGAAAAACATCAGCCAAACAACGTATGTACGATATATAAAACTGACCACTTTATCTAAAAAAACCTTGCACTCGTTACCTGTCATATTTACAACTGTAATAGCACATCTCCTGTGCTGCATATGGAATCTATTGTATACATTGCATTAATATCCCACACAAAATACTATATAAGTAAAAGAATACATTCCTAAATATCATATATTCAGTTCCAAAATCCTAAACATCAAGGCACAGTAATTTATATTAATCCTGAAATGAGTAAAAATCAAAATTTCAATGCCACATAGTAGTTATAGATTGCATTTATCTCATCTAATACCCATAAAGTGCATTGGTATTATGCATAGGCAAATGAATCAAATCTAATATAATACGAAATTCCAAACAGTAATCAAAATGCCAGAACAGCATTTAAAGAAAAGCATTTCTCTCTTATTTTCAGTTTTGCCTTGTTCGACATCCTCTTCTTCTACTGTAATTAGAAGCAGGGCAAAAGTTGTTCCCTAAGGATTTCTATAGCCATGATGCAAAAGGGCTGGTTTAGAATAACATCTGACAAATACTTGATAGTTTAGATGTGTATCAAATCAGAAGGAAATCTGAACTCTGCAAGAAGCACCCTAGTAATAATTTGTAGACATGCAATTACTTATAATGTGTAAAAATACAGAAAGTTTACCTCCTTTTTTCCAAAGCCAGCCCTTACAGTGAGCAGTGCTACCAGATTTGATGCAGGGAAAATCATTTAACCACTCTGTTCCTGTACTTCAGATTTCTCGCATGAGTTAAAAATAAGAGCTATTCCAGTAAGGTGGTTTTGATGACTTTAGATAAACAGTTGAGCACGTACATGCTCTAAGATTATATGGCAAAAACATAAAGGAATGTTGAAGTATTATACAATTATGACTTGTTTAAAGAGTAATAAGCTGCAATCACATCTTTATGTGTGGCAACCATATCTAGACATTTCCAGCATAATTTGCTTGTGGAGAACTATCACTGTTCATCATTAGGAATCTAATATAAATGGGCTCCTTGGATATTCATTAACTATGAAATATGCAAGTGGAAATGAGAAGCATTTAAGAACGTGACTATAATTTTCTATTAGAAACCCACAGAAACAAAATAAATAGGCAAGAATTAAATGCTTCTTACCTCATGATCCACCCCCCTCCAAGCACAAATCTCTCAACTACCAAATGGTGACTGTCCAAGAAACCTTACTCTGCAGCCGAATACAAAGTTCTGGGAGCTATCTTCACATCAGACACGACTTTCAGAGCAATTTTTTCTAAACGTGCCCCCTCCATTCATCTGCACTGAGTGTGCAAGAAGCCTTAGTGATTAAAATGGATGCTCAATCACTATGTTAGTATTTAGGGACCGTTTTTAGGTGTAGGAACAGCTGAATTACCTGCTTAAGTCAGTTATAATCTGACATGGCTGTCAGAGCAAAGCCTTGAATCAGTAAGGCACCTTCCTCCCAACGCCTCTGCTAAAAAGAAATGAAACATAACCCTAAAGATAAGTTCTTTCTTCAAGTCATTCAAACATAAGGTCCACAAGCCTTATACTTGCAAACAGGCTAACTCAGCACAGCAGACAGTTGAAAGAGGAGAGAGGACAAAAGGAACAGGGATCAATTTTCTACTTTTTTATTTTTTTATAAGTTATAGACACATAATCAAATGAAAAAAAAGAATTTTTTAATCTTTTTCTTTTCAGAATGGCTGAATCCCAACAGAACATTAAAAACCATACACAAGGACATACGAGGATATCTGATCTTAAGTAAATACATGTTTATCTTGTGCTGAAAAGTAAAACATTGCTGAGTGGTGCAATGCACTTCCACTGTGTTTATGTAGTGTCATTTTTTGTAAGTTTTCCACTAATTAGCTAATGATCATGAAGTATTTTTAAGAAGTAGTCCAAAAGAGCCAATTACTAGTATTGTTATATTATTATTTTATGAATTACTTAAAATTACATATACACAAGTTTATCTTTGTTACTTTAAAATTATGTAATTTTTTTTTTTAATGGTTCTGATCTGCAGTGGGAGAAGGCTATAAGGATGAAGTGCCTCTGAAAGCCAAAGAATACAGTTCTGCTCTTAAAACAGATCTGATGATGCTTTACCCCATGTAAAGACCAGTCTATTTTAACAGATACATATATGAGAGGGAATGACATCCTTCTCAGCTGAAATTGCTTCCCGCTGTTAAATTTTACATGATCATAATAATGCTCGTGCTAAAAGCAAGGATACATAGTGAGACTGATTTGAAAAGTAATATATTTAATAACTCATGCCATATCTAGCAAGGGATTATAGACAACAGTAAAATAGAGGGCATTCAGGTTCTAAATGATGTCCTTCCAGAAGCAGATTTTTGATTTATACCTCAAACCAGTATGAACACACGAATAATTAATTATTCTTTATAGGCACTATCATTTCCTAAACAGTGGAATTCTCCCACATGCTTATTCTTAGCAAAATATCACTGCTGTTACACTCTTGAAAGTTTAAAAGCATCTTTGACCATATGATTCAATGTATCTGAAATAAGATAAGTTATGCATGTGCTTCGGCATCTTTGAAAAATCAGATGCTTTACAATTACTGGGATGCTACAGTTAGAACTGGCAAACCTAGACCAGGGTACTGGACTGTAGATGTACATGCACAGTGTCCAAAGATATATCAGCACGCAGGTTGGTGTCCAAGCCAAAGAAAACAGTCTCTTTTGTGACTGCCATCACTTACATCTGACAGTAGTAGTTGGTAGAGCTCCTACCACCATAAGGACTAACTCTCTGTCTAGAAACAGGGATATATAAGGCCCCCAAATACCCCCTAAAATCCCAATTACACCAAAAGATATTATCAGTGTGAAATCAGATAGTATACTGTTTTATAATATTTTAATTCTATTTTCAGTTCTATGCTTAGAGTAAATTATAAAACTTTTTTTTTTTCCTTGATGGCTTTTCAATTTTCAGCCTTTTCTTCAAATCATTCCACTTGTGAAACATACCCATTGGAGTTCAAATGAACATCATCTCTAGGAGAAACCTCAACTCTATATTTGGATTTTCTCAAAGGTTATTAATCCACATTTCCTGCTGCTTGGAAAAAACATTCTTTAGGAAAGAATAACAATTTGAATGCCTGATGGTATTCCTATTTGTGGTAATCCGTATTTTTTATTTTACAACTAATTGTGTAAGGAACTCTTCACAGAGTGATACAGTAATTGGTGATCACATAGTATTGCTAGTGCATCATCCACTTCATTCTGAATACCCTGCAGTAGACTTGGTTGTGTATCATCTGCTGAGGTGATTAAGCTGGCATTTTTCCTTCTGTCTGCCAGCTTCTCCAGCACACATGTAAAACAAACTGGCTCAGGAAGTAGGAAAAGCATAGACTTTTTCGAGTGTTTGAGTCAGTCTGATTTTAATTCCTCAAACTGTTCAGCAGATCTACCAAGAAAGAAACAAAAAGCTAGTTCTTTCATGCTGGAAGATGACGGGTACATTAAGCAGCCCCCTATTTCTCAGAATGAACATTTGCAATAACGCTACTTCCACTCTTTTCCTTGACATCTCTTAATTTCTGCTCTTCTGGACCTGATGCCCAGGAAACAGTTTCCCAGTACTGAAGAATTTACCCCAAAAGACTTAGGAATGTACTTGGATCTAAAATATTACTCAGCAATCCCTTTCTAGTTTGGAAAGCTGGACATAAAATGTTCCATAAACAAGTTCACTCGCAATACAAACCCTGCATATTCTCCCTTCAGCGCAATGTAAAACTGTAAATAACAGCATCTCAGCATTTTTTTAGTCTGAAGCCGTACTTAAGCCCTAGTCAGAAGAAGAAGTCAGAAGTAAGAAATACAATTATAAAATTCTGTGAGAGGAAACGTTGGAAATGGTCTTCAAAGTCTAAATGAAACGCTTATTAAATTTTAATAAAGCTTTAATATAGGTTCATAGTTTTAGTAAATTAAGCCATTTTAGTAAATAATAGTATCAACTCAGATATTGTAGTTGAAGATGATTTATGAAAGAACAAGTCTGTCATTTCCTGTTTCCCACTCATGTGATCAAATGACTCCCACCAACTCTTGAATAAAGGTAATTTTCGAAACTCTGAGAGAATAGCTAAAATGATGTTTTTTCCATGCAGTTTTCTTTAACTAAGTAGAAGTTATGTTCCATGGGGCAATTTTGTTAAAACATCATAAAGGTTTACTGAAATAAATCGTATTTACCACTTCTTTTTTGAAGTCTGCAGTGGCCAGTAAAAATCATATCATGCAGCTAGAATCATTTTACAGCCATGGTTCACACTGAAGAAAAGTTCATTACAAATACACCTAATTAAATACTTTTGCTTACTAAAAGGATTTTATTTTGTAGTAATTGAATAGCATGTGCCTGGCTGCTCAAAAATTAGATGACAGTCATTTTAGAAATCTTCGTAAACGATTTGGCACAACAAGGTATGAGCTGAAACTAACAATTTGGAGGTCAAAAGTAAAGACTTCCATACAGCAGCATTGCTGAATTTTCTTTGTGCAAAAACAACATTGAAATAGGATATATAACTAAGAGATATTTCCAGCCTCCCACCACAACACATCAGTATTTTGTTTATTACAGCTTACAGTGACAGGAGTTTGTGTCATTAACCGCACATTTTATTTGCTAAAAGCCTATATAACCTGTCAGTTAATGTCTCCTAGATGCAACCATCTACCATGTCAAATACTCAATAAATCATACATAAAGCATTTTCAGATTGCAGTATTCATCCTCTGGAAATTTTGTAGAAAATACATAGTAATTTCTGAATTGTATTTCTAGCTTTCTGATGCAAAGGAGCTCTAAATAAATTTCACACAGCTTTTCCTATTAACTTGGATTGGAACTATTGATACCCACTGTGAATTAATAGAGCCAGGAGACAGAGGATAGCTGCTGGTAAAGTTCATCGCTGATGCAGGTATCTCAATTGTACAGGCATCCTGTTGGCTCTTCAGCAACGGTGGTTATTCTTAAGTAAATGTAACTCTGCAAGACCAGCACGAAAGTGGCAGAAGAAATTCTACACAGCATTTTGCGATAAAAGAAATAATGTCTGCCTATGTGACATCTGTAATGGTAATATTACTTTTATCTGCTGTTTACATCTGAATTCATGAATTTTTTATTGAAGAACTTGCTGAAAATGGCTTTTTGTTTTGATTACATAGCTTAAGCAAATTTACAGAATTCCAGCCTTCAAGTAATACAAGACAAATATAAAAATTTAACTTAACAATGGACAAATAATTTATGAATAAAGATCCTACTGTGACTCAGTGAAAAAGGAGGGAAACAATAAAATGGACTGTCCCTGACATCAAAAAATCTAATCCTTCATGAGCTACACTACTTACCTAAAATAAGTGGTAGAAAGATTAATGATGAACAATAAGCAAACAGCCAAACACAGTGAGATGTTGGAAAAATGTGTACAGGAGCTAATTGCTTAAATACGCTACCTGCAAGCCGAAGAACACAATCTGAGCACTACCTACAGTTTCAGCTTCAAAAGCACCTCAAACTTTTCTTTCTGATCAATGTGTTTCACAGAACAGTATATTGTGTGAATGAAACAGGACTGAGAGCTCATCCTTTCGTGGAATAGCAATTAAAATATTACAGCATTTTCCAGGAATAAACTATCATAGTAAAATAAGTAACTGAAATTCTAGCCCTAGCAGGTCTCTACGCTATTCTCAGCTCTCTTCAAGAAAGTTGATTTTCATGGAATAGTCAGATACGGAGGGGCCACACCCAAAAAGCTTTCTGAGAGCTAAATCCTACCTTTTTGTCTGCATAGTAATTTGAATATATTTGCCAACCACAAAAATCCAATCTGCAAATGCATTCTTTGAATCAGATAAGCATCTGAAAACCTCAAATTGTATTCGCAGGTTGTTGAAGGACCTGCAAACATAAACTGGTAAATTTGCTTGAGACCCTGCTTTAAAGAATATGTTTAGGACATTTTTTTAAAGCTCTCCTTCAACTTAATGTTCTCACTCAGACTCATGAAAAGGATGCTTATTCATGCCATAACTGTAAAGATTCAAATACATCTCACAAATGTAGGCTTGATCTCAGCATCCAATTTTAATTTATGTGTGAACTTATATTCCTCTGATTCTTTTGAGATCTGTAGCATCACTAATATACAGATGATGAATTAGGGAAGATGCAGGTCCCAATTTTATTTAATTAGTGACTCATATTTTTCAGAACTTTGTCCATTTTTTTCCAACATGGAAGAAAACCTGATACCGTAAATAGGTGACTTTTCACAACCCTTTCATACTTCCTGCACTTATAGGGTGAGACAGTTACAGAGATCAATACGCTTCAAACTGCATTAATTTTTTTTTTTCTTCTCCAACAATCTCCTCCCCTCTCCTTTAAATATCCAGGCAAGATGCCTTTCTGAAGGGTCTTACATTCTTTTTCCTAGTGTATCCCCTCTTTTGAAGAGTCCATTGAGGTGATGTTAATTATTTATTGGATGAGACTAGAATTGCTTCCTAAATATTGTAAAACAGTAGTACGGTTTTGAGAAAGATTCTTTATCAAGTACAAGAGGTTCAGAGTGGGCATCCTGCAACGTCAATAAAAATATATTGCCAGTTGAAAACTGAGAAGTGTTATATTATTCAGAAACAAAGTATCTTTTATCAAGAATTATTTACATTTCCATGCTATCTACTGTCTATCCAAAAGAGTTTTATATAGAAAATTCGATGGAAATGTGACTTGAAAAAAATAATTATAATTTTAACCTTTTTATGTATAAAGTGCTCTTCAAACTTCTCTGCTCACTATTTTTCTTACAACTGCGAAATGTAAATGCTTTCCTGAAAGCTTTGAAGGAATATAATGAACTTTCACCATAATTTTGGAAGTACTAGAGTATCTTTGACTGAAAAGTGCAACAATTTACAGTATTACGATGCTATCTTATAATAATTACAAATACTCATTTGTCTCAATTTGTACAGTTCCCAGCAATGCCCTAGAGACTAAACTTGTGAACTGTTCTTACTGTTGTAATCTTTTAGACATGGTCGTGTGCACTGTGACAGTACCATTCTATACACCCAAACACAGAAGCAGCCACCATCATAGCCTTAGCACAAAAATAAAAAATGCAGGCGTGCAATTCCATTTTGCAATACATGAAGAATACACAGCTTTAACCTTCTCTGAGTTGATTATCCTTCACGAACACAGGGTCCTCACCAGATGTCTGCCAGTACCATACTTCTCTAGAGTCTCAGTCAGGAAAGATTATATTTATAGGTATCACTGCAACTATAGATTGTCTTACTTAAATTATCACTGGGAAATGGTAAAAGTCATGTAAAAACCTGTGGCTCAAGAGAACACATACTATATCATTTTTTTCCTTTGAGTTGTATCTTCCTCTGTAGAGGACTGAATGGTATTTCCAAATTGCCAGTCAAAATGACCAGAAACAAAGTTTTTAATCTCAGTTTCGCAGTTGGCCTTTAAAACCAAGAGATATCCAGGCCTTTTGGATCCAGTTCTATGATGTTACAGACCAAATTCAAATGTTATAGAGGCACTTCTACTTCAGAGAAATTCTTTACAATACAGCCAGAAAGCTCTGGCTTTTCAACAATTTCACTATGCTCTTGAAATGCATTGGCTTCATAAATGCTTCATCTTGAGACTTTAGATCCCATGATACCTGGATTTTCAGTATTGCATTATTTATTGGGGTCTGTAGTGTTCATTTAGACATCTAGGTGATCTAGACAGATATTAGCTATCACAGCTAGATAGCTGATCGAATGTCGCCTTGGTATAAATCTTAAGAAATGATTCATTTAATTCAGAAGCCACAGTTCTACCAATAAATCATATCAAAACACAAGTGAACACTTCACCGCATTAAAACAGAGTCACAGTGCATATGATTATCAGAATTACTCTTTCGACTCAGTCTGAAAGTAGATGCAATAAACCAAACAAGTCCTATTCCACATAGACTTATCTAATGTCATAAATAACTACAAAACTTGTATTTCATACTCACTGCTCATTGCATATCATAATTATTATTTTACTAAAATTATTTCATTACTTCTACAGTGTGTTCCCCTTTTGATAGCCTTAGGTTTTATAAAAGTTCTCAAAATATAGACTAAAAACTTCACAGTCAGCTTCCCCCTGTATATGACCAATTACCCTACAGGAGGAATAGAGGAGCTCATGGATAATTATTCCATACTTCATACGAGCACTTCATCAAGTATGCCTATTTCTGATGGTCTGCCATTTTATAGACAATCAATTAGCAAATCCCAGTAGCAGAACTGACAGAATCAGGCCTGTACACAGAAGATACTACTGTAGCAGGAGATTTATAAAGTCTAATAAGAGCTAAAAAGAAGAAAGCTTTCTGGAGAGAACTAACCAGAAAAGTTTCCTTTGATGAATTTCCATTAAATAAAAAAGACATTTTAACTAGTGTTACTTTACTCATTAAAAATGTGTTTGCTGTTCTTTTTATCTTTTTCTTCTTATCCCGGTTTAATTCTTTTCAGTCAGCTCTAGTCAGAATTCACACTGACACAGAAGTTTGCTCTCACCAGCTAAAATTGAATGTCACATACCTAGTACAGCTAGCTGTCATTGTTATTTTTACTGCGTTATTAAAAGTATCTATGGTACACTAATGTATTCTAAAAGCTAGGAAAGAGTTGACTTCTGGCTTACAGAAATAACTCTTCCAAAGTCAGTCTTTTGCAGCTGTCTAAAAAAGGTTGATAGCAATCCCATCGTGAACACTACTGTGAGAAAGACCGGTCTGGAGTAATAAGAATCAAACAGGTTTCCACAAGACACTTTAGCCCAATCATTTAGACAGTCTCTATAGGATATCCTATACAGGTACCTATATACAGGTATATCCTACAGGTGTATCCATACAGAAGAAGAAATGATATTTGCTTACTGTTGTGTTTTGTTTGGAAGAAGGAGCAGTGGAGATTTTTGAGCACAGGGAGTAACAAGGAAAGGTCTCAGGTGTGTCTTTTCTGGAGGCCTAGGTGCAAGGCTTGGTAATCAGTTAGACTACAGGTGACATTTAACAAATCAAGGACAGTGACTCTCCAAAATTTTGTAGACCTAGTATATTTAGATAATTTACATAAACTTGTCAAGTGCCAGAAGTCTCTGGAGCCAAAATCATTATTTTTAAAAGTCTCTAAGGCTAGAATGGAAAAAGTGTATTTACTGGATATCTATTTATTTATTATTTAATTATTATTTCTAAAGAGGAGGCAAAGACAGCCAAATTTGTTCACCAGTTTTAGAGAAGAAACAAAGTAGACACTTAAAAACAGGCTCTTTAAATAATGGTTTCTGAGGAGGTGTCTACAAGGTACAAATAAAAACAAATGATAAAGATCCAATTTGGAACAGATTTCAGAATTTATGCCTTTTAGTCAAATCTATCAAAAAATAGTGATTAACTCCATTTTTAATTCCATTTTCAATTTGTCATTGACAAAACTATAAAATGTGTAATGATTAGAAATAACATGTTGATCCTATGGGTTTTTGTACAGTTCTGCTTTTTTTTTTCCCTCTCATCTCTACGCCAACTACAAAAGGAATGAGCCTGCCTAGAAGTACTGTTATAATAGCAGCAGAAAAATCCCACAAGTGTTATGGTACTCTGGAATTCAGCAGAAAATAATCACTCTTTGTATATGTCTGTATATATTTATATATATGTTATTTTGCCCCATGGACTTAAGATTTATTTTGCTTATGAAGATAAAAGAAAATTCTACTTCAATTTTCATTTGTGAAAATCACTATAGTATAACATGTTATTAGAGAAATTATGTAATAGAATTTTATAAATACTATACTTTCCTCCATAGCTGTTTCCTACAAGCCTTGACAAATGAAGTGCTGCTAAGGAATTGTGAGGAACAGATTGACTAATTCCATAAATGTAAGTGATTGATAAATAAAGGACGTCACAATCACAACTCTCTACTCCTGTTAAAACTAAATAATAAAATTTTATGCCAGCAACTGATGATGCTAGTATGACAAAAGTTATCCTTTACCACTTAATAAGCTGATTTTGATACTAATTTTTTGATTATATTTTATCTAGATTAATTATGCGGTAACTCTCCCTAGCTCCTGTGTTGTAAAACAACTTTTAGCAAGTGTTGCAGTACAGAATCTTTGGATAATCTGTTGTGAAGTAGGTGTACAAAATATATCCTTTTCAAGCTGTATTTTCATGTCATTAATAAAATCCTGCAGCCATGCTGCACTGCAATTAGCTTTGCTATGATGTGCTACTAGTAAATAAAGTTGTTATTATGCCTGCTTTGTTTGTTTCATCCCTAAAGTCAATTACACCATCATGACACTCACTGTTCATTACAGTTTTGCATTCAAATTAAAGTAGTGCAGGATCTGAATGTAATCAGAATAGAAATCTATGGAAAATTTTCATTTTAATAGTGTTTCTCTGTTACAGCTAATGAAGTTGTTATCAGCAACTGTTGTCTTACATGCATAACTGGTATTTTTTGGATATCAATGCCTAGGATGTATTAACGTCATTTTACTCATAATTTTAAAGGCCTATTTCAATACAGAAGGGAGCAGGAGAAGAACTGTCCAGAGAGAAAACAGAAAGCTGAGAGGGCTCTTGCTGGGTCTCTGGAAGCTGCTAAGCCCTATTAAAATACAGCTGGGGACCCAAAGGGAAATTCGTCAGCTAGGAAGAGACAGAGAAGCTACCCATTGTAGTAAAGAGAATCTATTTAATTTCTATCCAGTTTTATAGATATTTAGACAGTATTAACACTTCCGGAGGAATAGTGTATATGAATTCATGGGAATCTAGGTAAATGCAATACTTTTTTTTTTTAAACATAATTATTGTACAAGGTAAAATCCATCTCATCTCGTGCTTCTGTGCCTGACCACAGTTTGTTAAACTCTGGAAAAACAGCATCTAGGGGAAACATTGTGCAGGAACAGATGGGCTGAAATCATGAGAACTGATGTTCTCTGTTTCCACAGGTGCTAGCAGCTGAAGAAAATCTCAATCCGTACATTTCCAAAAGAGCAAACACTGAGCCAAGTACCCATAAAGGAACAGAATACAGGCATAAGGTATCGGATTGTCTGGAGGCACCAGCACTAGTTACATGGCTCTGCACCACGTATTAAGTCCTAAAGGTAAGTAAAATAGAAAGGTAAGTTACCCAAGGTAATGACATGACATCTAGGGCCAAAGTGGCACTTTGATCACATTCAGCATTGAAGTTTGAAAATAGAAAAATTGATGTGTACAGGCCCAAAACAGCAGTCTGATGTGCCCCGTAATCGTGCTCTGCTAAGGTAGTGAAGGAAACGTAAAGAGAACGTAAATACGCAACGCCTGCGGCTGATTCAGTGACTGTTGATGTGCTATCTTATGTGCTATTCTTTAATAAATGAAGATGAGTCCAGTTATAGTGCTGTAACTCCTCTGCAATGGCAATAAGCAATTAATTCAGTTTCAGATCAAAAATAAATTGTATTGGTACAAGGTATCTGAGAAAATTAAAAAAAATCATGCATAACAGCAATATTTATACAAACTTCAGTGAAATAAAAAAGAGTCAAACAAAATGCTATATTTTTCCTCACAGAGGAAACAGAAAACAGACTACGGGTTTATATGAATTTTTTTATAAAAACATTTTTAAAAGAACATGAGATACCTAAAATTATTCAAGCATATTGGGATAATATAAGAACTTATGGGTAAAAATAGTGACTCTTTGTTTACACTTACACAACAACTCACATACTTTGTATATATGAAACACTGATGTTGTATATCAGTATGTAAGTCATACAAGTATACAGTGTATCATAAGATGGCAGTTGCATTGCCTCTTTTTCATGGCAACATGATATAAATGTACAATTATGATTAGTAAATAGATAAATGTCTCACATTCATTAAATTAATTAAATTTTTAAGGATTGGTTTGATTATTTTCATTTTCCTCTCTGACAGTATCATTAAAGGGAAGAGTTAAGTTTAAATACATTTCCATTCCTTTATGTACTTTAGATTTTTTTTTCACTGAATCTAAGCTATGGATTTTCTCAATTTACAATTAGAATTCTACTGATAACTGCTTTATGAGTTTTCTTTTTAATTCATGAGCGGTTCCACCCATAAAATGAAGAAGGAGATGGAGTTCTGCTGTACACTGTACAGCCTGATTTTATAGCATTCATAAGGGATGTGGGAGCAAGAGATGGATTCCTAGCACCTTGCTGGAACATCTGGCATGGGGTACGGAATATCAAATTCCCAGACACCCTCATGTTAATAATAATTAGGAAATTAATTGGAGCAGGAATTCTGTAACTGAGAGAGAGAGAGAGAGAGAGCTCCAGTCCAAAATACCTTACAGTCCTGCAGCTAAGGAACGCTTTTAGGTCATAGGAGACCACAAATCAAATTCAGATGTTAAATTAGAAAATAACAGAGGAAGAAGATTTGACCCTGAGCCTTCCAGTCGTCAAAAGAGTGAAACTAATTTCAGAGTAAAAAAAAAGTAGTTTTTTCCCTCAGTGTTGTTGAATCGTTATTGTGTAATTATATTACTGTGTACTGTAAATCTAAATTGGTAATTAGAATATATTTCCAGTTTGAGGACTGCCTAAATGAAATTTAATAGTTCTAAAAACAATTAATTATTAATGGACTGGCTCTCGATGTTTTCTAGATTTAAACAATATAAGTACATACTATTCAATAACCAGTATTTATGCATAAGTAATTATGCAAAGACACAATTAGATAATATTTTTGCAGATTTTTTTTGCTTACATATATATGATGCTTGTATTTCCTTGATTTAAGTAGAACTGAAACTACTGATACACTATTTTACATCAGATTTTGTCTTAATAGCGTTTTCCCTTTAAATGTAATGTAAAACTATTTAATATATTTGTAAACCATAGAAAATGCAAACAAAGGCAAATCTTTCCCTCAGAAGACGTTGCACACTCAAGTCAATAAATAGTTTTTTTATGGGCCGTTATGATATTAGTTAATTATTTTAAAATTACTTAAATATATGCTTAGAATTTCCTAATCACTTTATTTTAAAGATGTATTTCTAGCTGTCAGTACTGCTGAATTTATATCTTCTTTCTAAATGTAGAATGTCACTTTGTTACTTACTAATACAATGAATTTTCTTCTGAATGGGAAAAAACTGCCATGTACAAGAATAACAAAGTATTGCAATACGCAAGTGAGGAGAGACACCAGTTATTTTATTCTTCTTATCATCAGCTTCAAGGCTTAAGATTTTCCATACTAATACTTCACCATTCTCACCTGTTCTCTGTAATCACTTGAAAATGGTATCATTGAAACAAACACACTAGGACATTCATCTCGCAATGACCCGAAGAGTGCAAATTGAAATAAAGGCTTCACATTGGTGTTTTGAAAAACATCATACCCTTTAAGGAATTTCAATCTGTATTAAGAACGATACGGCATTTATAATACAAAGAGCTTGACTGACAGTAATGAAGTGATGGCCAAAGCAGGATAAAAAGGAAATGCCTCTTGCAGTTTGAGCTGCAGATGGAGAATAGAGCCAGGTGCAGCACATAAGAACATTGATTCACACTTGCTTGGGTGAACTAATGGAAATTCTGACCCAGGCACTAGTACTGCCACCTTCTACTTGACAAGGCAACTTTACTCATTTCCACAAGGCCCTGAAAAAGACACCTAAAAATGAGTGCGTGCTGAGGGCCAGAGAGAAACAGTAAAATCTTTGTAGCTATAAAATTAAATGAGAAAGTTCCCTTTTGCTAGATTGATGGCTGAGTCCCTCCACTATTTGTCATTATCTTCCAGAGGTTGAGATTACTATAGAGACTAGACGTTCATTTTTTACAATAAACATATAAATGCCCTTGTTCCAATAGAATTCATAGCAAGTCAATCCCTATAGCAACTGGGAAAAACATTTGCCGCTCAGTTTCTTTGTGGCAAGGAAATAAGGTCTCAAATGAAGGCTTAAAGAAAAAAAAAACAGCAGATAGAAGCATTTAAAGATGATCATGGTTGAATGACTTAAGAAAAGGTAATTCATTCTTTATTAGAGTTAGGTTATAATACATTAGTTTTATTTCACAAAACTACTGTAGTCCATTTAAATATCCAAACCAAACTTAGAAGAGTTGAATGCACAGATTGGCAAGCTGATCTAACCAGAAAGCTGATGAATGAAGCTGGCACATTACATGTCTTCAGTTATTAGGTTCTTTCAACTTTTTAATTTGTGTGTGAACAAATGTCTTGATGCAGACCAGAAAGAACTAAATTGGAGGGAACAGGAATCACTTAATTCTTTATGAAAATTCTGTCCCAATCAATTAAACTAAATCAAGATTGTCTCCTTTAATCATAGAGTCCTTTATCTGGACCTGGTCAAAATAAAGATAATAGAACAGGCAAAAAAGAGAAAGCCGCACAAAGTCAAGAGAAAAGAAAAAGCCAAATCAATGTACAAAATAGTTGATTTTTGCATTCAGTCGAATAAGATTTTAATCCTAATACAGTTTTTACTGCCAAAAACTTACATACCATTACACATTCATAGTGCAATTGCTTATTTGTTTCACTACTACTCATCACAGGGGTGCTTGGAAGAAATTGCACACAGCAGTCTTTTAAAATCAAAAGCCACAGTGTGACAGGATAGATTATACAGCACCTTTAATAAAGATCATACTATTATGCACACACATATACGCATGTGCATGCACACATATACACACACAAAAACACTCACTGCACCTATAACATTGTTGCAATGCTATTATACAATGGGTAAAAGGATGCAGACCTCACTTACATGCATATATTTCAGTTTTTATCTGTACAATCAAATATTCCTCTGTTTTATTGTCCTACACTGCAACACACAAAAATAGCATGAAAATAACTGGCAACAAAAAAGCATCACCACTTGGATGTTTCCATTCTGTAGTATTCAGCAAGTTTCACTGAGCATTTACCAGACTTGAGTTCTTACCAGGCTATATGGTTCCTCCTCCTATCTCATATACAATATGGGGATTTTCTATGAGACAACTTCATTAACTAGAAAAACAGATTTTGCACAAAAAATATTTACGCTGAAATACAGGATCCTTGCCTCAGCCTACATTCATTACTGCCAGTACCCAGTGTTACAAAGCATTCCCTTATCTTAATGGCGCACTTTCTGTTTATAAGACATGCAGCATGAAAAATCTAAGAGCTACCAGAGAAGGTACAAATTGTATTTACACGCTGATATATTGACGTCTACAAGAAAATGGAAAAAGTGTGGAAATACACATTCCTGCATGAAAAACAGCAATGAGACAACTTGAAGAGGTAAAGAATAGTTGAGAGACCCAGTCATGTGAAACTAATAAAACTAAAACTTTGAAAACAGCCCTTTTTCATTCTTTTCAGGTTGAAGGATAATTACAAGAACACTAGCTCAGATAGAACAAAATGATTTTGTCTGGAGCTCAAACTGTGTATTTTCTACAAAAATAATTGGAAGAGCAAGATTAAGAGTATTTCGTTCACACTCAGAGACAGGTTGAAGGGGATAGTAATTTGATATAATCAAATAACATTTATATACCATTTGGTAGCATTTTGATAGGGGATATATCATCACTTCTAAAATAAAAAAAGCAATATGAGAATTCCTTGACGTAAGTAATTAGACTGTTACAAAAATAAAAAGAACAGATTATGTACCTCATCCTTGGGTGAAGTCTTTTTATTTCATTTTCATAACTAAAATGGTAGTCTAGGCTTACTGATGTTGAATTAATTTCTTACTAAAAGAGACTAAAGATTCTCCTTGTAGCTACAAGGATAACAATGTAGTGCATTTTTAAAAAATATATCCTTAAAAATTGTTTTTAACATATACACATCTTGAGGCTTGGGATTAGAATGATAGGGATGCCATCAGATGCAGCCAAGTATAAAACCTGTACATGATACCAGACTGTTCCACTGCAATCACATGAACAAAGCTATGACAAACAACAATCTCACGTAAAAAACAAAGTCTAACACTGGACAATTGTTCTGAAACACAAAGACAACTGGAATATTAATTAGAGAGGCGAGGAATGATTTCCAGGACAAGAACGACTGAAAAGAGGGCTAAGAAGACAAGGACTAGTGGAAGTACCCTTAGGAAAGTTTCATGTTAACAGTGAGAAAGTGAAAATAATTGTCCCATGGGCTTTAACTCAGGTTTACTTGAGCTGTTCAGATTGCTACAAACAGTTGTGACTACCCGCCAGAGCAAAACCTGAGCAAGAAAGCTTCCAACTGCCCACCCAGGGCAGCCACCAGAGCATCGCTGGTAGCACCCCAGTAGCCCCAAGCATGGGCCCTTCAGAGTGTGTGTGCCACCTCTGAGCATGTCCCATGAGACATGATTTTTGCCTTGGCAAGGAGACGAGGTCATTATGTGCTGCAGTACTGAGCCGTTCCACATCTCCTGTTCATTCATGTAGACGAAGGAACGTTATAGACTGGTTTAAACCTTGTTTTTCATGCTTTTGGGGGGTAAGTTGTATTATAAAGCAACCTGGCAGCAAAATAAAAATTAAAAATATAAATTGAAAACAAAGAACAAAAATATAATATAAGTGGTATAATCAAAAACCTCAGAAATTCACTCTCTGTCTAAATAACTGTCCTTCAAACAAGTTTTATTTGCTTCAGTTATTTTTTTTCCCTTTAGTTTGATAAATACCAGCAGTTCAACAATTTCATACCTGACCTATATTTAGATTGACTTCTCTAGCTCAATATCTGTATTTTGGAGTCATTTTTCTTTTTTTTTTTTTTTTTTTTCCAAATCTGTATCATGGATTTGCAGCTGGAGTAATACAGTTCAAATAAAACATGGCCTGGATGCAGAGAATTCTCAGGAGAATTCTCTGCGTCTGGTTTCACATGGACAGAAATCTAAGTCACTGAATTTATGCGTGTTTCAAAACTGTATATTTTACAGTATCTTTTCTCAGGAGAGACATAAGACTGATGTTACATGAAAACAAGACTGCCTCTCCATAGCATGTGGAACACGTCTCTTTCTCTTTGTGGGGACCGTGGTCTCAGCACATGTGATTTAAACGTGCTAGCCTCTAACTAATCCAGACGCATTAAACAGCAACAGGATATACTCGCCAATTACATGCTTTAGTCTTTGAAAATAAAATTGTGTGAGCATAATACAGAAGCCATGGAAAAAGAAATAGAAATATTGTGTTGTATCTGTGTTAAAATTATAAAAGGAAGGCATAAATGAAAGACAGGACTTAATACAGGAAAAATAGCAAGTAGTAACTTAGATGGATTTAATTTCTCCACTTTGAATTTTATAGTGATTGAACATCTGCTGTCCACAAATTTTAAAACAAATCTTTTTCAACACGCTTAGAAGATGACTCTTAAAGAATCATTTGTCTAGAGACATACAAAAGCAAAGCAGGATTTAAGAAGAGTACATAAAATGTTCCAAACTAAGATTTCTTGATAATTAAAGAGAATAGAAATGTCACTGAAGGATTTTTGCACTATGAATAAGTGGAATTTTTCCAAGACATAAATCTCACGGTTTTTGACATGAACTGTAATTTTTCAAGTTGCAATCTAATTTGTCTTGTACTAATTATACATTTCTCTGGTAAATAACAACCATTAAATTGTTCTACAAGATAACAACTTTGCTGTTTTCTCAATGCAAACCCACAATGCCTTCAAACACTTATGTTTGATGGATCTGGCTGAAAAGTTAGTTAAATACCCATATATAACCATGGTAACAATGAACATGTTTATCAGGCTAACAGGATCAAAATTAGAAAAGGAAAGAAACTTTTACCCTCAACCCACTAGCTTGGTGCTTTATAGGAATAAGTTAATTTGGAAAATGTTAATATTCAAATTAGAACACCATTTGCATATGCGTTCCAAAGATAAAAATATCAAAAAGCAATTGCATAGGCTGTTAAAAGATAATTGTGAACTATCTGCTTTTGCTCTTGTATGAAGTAGCAGTAAAATACAAAACAGAAGAAAACGTGCAACACTGTGTTTACAACTTGGAGCTTTCAGAAATTAACTGTAAAAGGTTTTCAGTGCTTCCCTCACTCCGGCCCGAGGTGCTTTACAGAAATCATGATGGAATCAGCCGCTCCTCTATCCTTCACATCTCTATTGCATCATTAGTATTAAACTTAAATGGTCCTGGCCCAGTAGCAGTTAAAGACACATTGAACTATCTACAGGGACACAGTCAACAGTTTCTGTAGCAGAAGGCTACTAACAGAATGCATGCAGGTTTGCTCAAGTCATTTCAATAATGCTGTATTTACAGTAAATGATGAAAATACTCTACAAGACTTTCATCATTGCTAGAGTAGATTGATTAGCTCACCAAAAACTTTCCCAAGCCAGATGTCTGTAGAGTGTAATTTCAATACACTTTTTGTTCGGCCTTGACAAAAATTTACTTTTCTTTTTTAAAAAGTAAAACTCAAGTCCTTTGATATACATGCCTAATTTCCAGTATGTACAGTTAACTATAGGGATTTTTAACGATAGACACACATTGATAATTTCAGCTGTATAAATTTCACTGAGGTTCACTTATAAACATAGGTATCCTAATTAAATCCAGGGAAATAATAGCAAAGTATTTTCCTACAGAGCAAATCACAGCTCTGATTTTAAAGATTATAATTAGGAAAATGAGAAGAATAAGTAAACATTTGAAATTCAAAATCTATTGTTTTCATAATCCATCTGTTCCACAATAATTATCTTTTTATGGTCAGAGCAATGAAAATTCAAGACAGTTTAAAACAGTGCTATATTCAGGTCCACAAATCAGTACAACTTAAAAAAACGCAGAGGTTATTCTTCTAAAAATGTATTTGGTATGAATGAAATAGTAGCCATAGTACCAACACTAAAGTATTGAGAGAGCCCTATTCAACACAGCAAGGTCTTACCCTCAGACTATTAAGTTCAAGAAGCCATTTCAGTGCTCTGAATTCCTCTTATAACTTTATTTTCTTATTGAAGTATGTAGAGAGTTGTAGTGAATTAACTTTGGCATTATATTTAGTCCTTAGATTTTCCTCAGTCTTTTTCAATGGAAATTATGGAAATGAAACTAGTCTCACTAGTCTATACTCCTCCCAGGAGGAACAAAATGTTAGACATCCATGACGAGATCAAGCAAATCTACTAAAACATACATTGTTATTCTCAGGGCACGCAAAGAGAACTGTCTGTTTGGTTAAAGGATTTAACTTCAGTCCTCCATCAATCTGGATAGATGATGCACTCTTCCACTTCTTCCGCACAATCACATACGTTGCTTGCATTTAATTACTACTTTTCCAATAGCAAAACTCCTTTCAGATCCTTCCCAAATTTGCTTTGATCAGCAATGCCCTCAGCATCCCACAATACACATGAGATATATGCAAAGAAGGAAAGGATTATTACTTATTACACATTACTATGACATTATTACTCATCTTCAGAGATCTGAAATGCTAATCAGATAGATTATCAGGATTTCTCCCTGCCACAGGCAAAAGAAATCACTAGGACATAGCCCCATCATTGTATATATTCGGAAGGAAATGGAAAAGGAATGAGAAAAAGACAGTCATTTCATATAGATATGCTGCAGGCTGTTGAAAGAGGGAAGAAGAGTAGGGACAACGGTGCAGGATGGTCTCATTGTCTCCTGCCTGAAGTTTCCCTCTCTCCCCCATGGTCTATTTAGAAGAGATAAGAGGATATACAAGTCTTCTTAAGGATAAACAGCAGACACTACTTATGGTAGAGGTATGGTAAAAAAGGAGATTAGGGCATTATTCAGTCTTTCACAGGTAGTTAACAAAACAAGGCCCTGAAGGAAGGAGCAAGACAACACTATAAGGCAATCAGATAAGGAAGTGCCCAAATAAACAGTTGATAAACGGGAGAGAACTACTTGAACGACGGGTGAACTGTCCTAATTAGCGTAATAATAAACTCACCTACAAGCAGGGAAACCCCCTGCTGATCAAAGCCCCTTCCCTATAGAGCATGCCTAGTAGAAAAACAGGATACTGTGACTTTAAATGAAGATGAGACCTAACAGAACCCGTGGGAATGAGGATGACTTAACGTAGCTGTAAACTGTACTGATAACTGCTGCTTAAACTGTATAAAGTGTAAGCTGTGTAGTAATCAGGTGCGCTAGCTTGTGGAATTACCACCTAGCACCCATCTCTGTGCAGAAATGCATTAAACAAATATCTCGACTCTGTGTGTTTTTCGTCTCATTGCACACCCAGTGAAAGAACCCTTCTTTGGGACAACACTTAGACAAAAAATAAACATGCATCCAACGATATTTTTCTCATGAAAATTACTCACTACTCTTTCTGTTCTTAAAAAAATAAACAAATAAAAGAGAAATAGGTTTAGGCCTTAAGTTTTTTTTTTTGGTTGAAAATACTTCCATTTTTAGCAGATGTACACACAGAAGCATAACTCCACCCAAGAGACTACACTAAGTCTCATTCACATTTTTTTGTTTAAGTAACTAAAAAGAAAAAGAATAAATAAAAGCAAACGACCGAGAAGTATCCCACGCAGGGAAAGAACTACAGAGCGATCAGTCTTCTCCTAAGTATGGGAGTATCTGCAACACGTATTCAATCAAAATTAAATCTCAAAATGGTATGCCCATTTACCTTGTAGACTGGAAGCATTTGACCACTCATCTGAAGTATATGGATGTTTTTGTTTGTTTGTTTAGCAGAGATCTGTATATTTAATTAACCTAATAGACTGATCTTTCCTAGATAAATAATAACATGAGAATAATGGCAAGTGAATAGGAAGGAAAGAAAATCCCCTGTCAGTCCCAAGTCATACAAAGCATAGCAAGCTCTTCCATGGCGATGTTTCTGCAAAGATGGGAGAGACTCTGCTGGTCCAAACTCCAAGCGCAGAACAAGGGAAATACTATTTTTGGTCATGTTCCCTGATATTAAAAAGGCTCAAGAGCGGCGGTACAGCTGCATGAGGCATCTGTGAAAGCGTAAGGAACTGGCGTGTGCCGGAGAGCCAGAAGGGCGGGAAAGGTGAGGTGCCTTGTGCTACGCAGCTCATGCAGGGGCAACCAGGAGGGGAGCAGCTGAGGGCGGGGGCACACTCGGCTGCCCCAACCGGGAACACCATGACGGGTGGGCAGCCCTGGGAGGGCACTGAGCAGCACAACAGTGAGATGGCTGCAGCCAACGGGGGAGAAGGGACAATCCAAGGAGTGGAAAAGAAGAAGGTGGACACCAGCCTTTTAAAAACGACAGTTCTGCTATGCCAACAGACTTGATGCTGTTACGCAGCATGACCGCATTGGGGAAAGCCAGGCTTTTCTTCATATTGGATTTCCGGACAGAGTTAGCATCACAGTGCTTTTAGCCCAGCAGAATTAGAACATTAATGATTAGTCTATATTTAAAACAGAGTCAGGCACGAATGCTATCATAGGATCAGGGACCTTCACAGCGTCATGTGTTTATTCCCATAGGTCTACCTGTGAGCTATAAAATTCTCACTTTGTAGGTAAAAAACTGGGGCTTATAGACTTTAATTCATGTAGCCTTTAGTAATACTGGAAACCTAGATATTCCACACTCCTAGACTGCTGATCTATTAACCAAGCATTCAGTACAAAAAATATACAAATTCATTTAAGCCCTCAGTAATCTGTATTTTTATCGTCCATGCCGCAGAGCATTATGGTCAACCCTCTTCGTTTAGGCCATGATATAAAATAAAGCACAACTATGAATCTTAAAGGGAAATTTATCAGGCACGGTGTGAGGGAAGAATGGAAGAAAAATAAGCATGCACTGTCATGCAATTGGCTTGTACTTCAGCTGACCTTACTGATCATACGTCAGAAAAAGTTCTGAAAATTTTCAGAAAAAATATTTTAGAATGAAGCACTCGCTGGAAAACACTTCTTCTATCAAATGCCTGGGAATGATCTTTGAAGCCAGAAAGACACACAAATCTGTCATTAACCAAAGATACCATAGATGCTATTTGAATAAGAATGCAAAGAAACTGCTAGCAGACTTTACCAGAAAAGTGATATTAAAAAAATTAACAACATTAATTGCAGCATTCACTGCTGATGATCTGCAGAATTCATTCTCCTGTCATAGAAACAGAAAAAAAAGCACTTGTACCGCAAGTGGCTATTTACCTTCCTCCAGCTATAAGGTCATATGAGTATGTGTCGCTAAATACCTCTGCAGTTCATGAAACCACTGCAAAGGAAAGGCGGACTGGGGATATAAAGTGACATCAGCAGGCAGAATAAAATGACAGAAGGAAAAAGATCTTACTGTCACATTTAATCAGGATAAAACCGTGGCATACAGTGACTGCACATGAGATGTGCTTAGTTATTTGGCTATGCTCTGTGTCAAGAAAAGGGAGACTGGATTCGAAAATAATAACTCCCAGAGTAGTGCAATATCCTTTCTAAATCATTCATTTGTCAGGGAAAAAACTAAAGAACTGCCCAAATATCCCTCTCTCTATTTCTTTCTGACTTCAACTCAGGAAGATTTTAACTATTGCATTCTCCCAAACATCCTGCCTAATTACAGCTTCTATATCAAGCAAAAATGAGCTTTCTTTTACATCAGCTTTCCCCATTACAGTGTCCATGCTAACCCAGTTTGTGCAGGCTTAATCACTGCACCTGAGACTCCTGAAATTAGGCACACCTGGGTGACTGAAGCCAGCTTTCAGCTTTCTCTGGCTGGCAGAGTGGGTCTCTTTAAGCTAGGGAGAGAATGAGTAAGTGAGACAAGATATGAACTAAGCCAAGGTTTTATGGGAAACCCTGTTTTTTCCACCTGCTTTTTGCGTATATTCACTTCAGTATTTATGTACACAAATATACATCCCTTTAAAAAAGAGAAAGAAAGAACTTAAATTCAAAGACAATATTAGGCAAAAGTTTATTCAAATGTTTCAGTGGCACTAAATTTCTAGCAAGCTTATTTTATTTCAAATGGCCTATGCATTAGTTTGTCTTGGCATGGGGTTAATCCAGAGTATTCACGATTTACACTAAAAAATATATTTAGCTGAAAATCTAAAAAATCCCAAAACAGAAAAAGATAAAAGCAATAAAAGAATTTACACAATAGGCTTATAATTAGTGCTATGCCAGGTGTGGTGAGATTTCTGTGTTTGATCATTATTATTCCTACAGCCTTGTCTGCCCAGGAACATAGAGGATAACGGGGTACTTTCTCTAACTGCAGTTGCAAGCTACAGAAATTAAAGAAATCACTATAAAGCCTGAAATCTGAGTATAAATAACCATACCTTCTGGACCCTGGAATCCCTAATAAGAAATCCCCTTCAGGGAGAAAAAGGCAGTCCCCAGAAACGCATCAAGAGTTTTGCTTCTGGTACATAACATACCCTCCAGCTCTCATTCTCACTCTGTGTATAGAGCAAGCCCAAGTGGGTCACCGCACAAGGATTTGAGTTTTTACATGGCAAGGCTATCTAGTTAGCATTTTCTTCCCCACAGTTTTTTTACACATGGATTTTGTTGTACAGGCTATTTGACTTAAGCTTCCCAGCTTTACAGGAAGACAGACAGATGTACATGGATTCCACAGCAATACTGAACATACTGCAAATGTGCGAAGAGGGTGTTATTGAACAATCTCTTCTTAACTCTCTTAGGTGGGATAACTAATTAAGGAAACATTTCAAGATTGGGTTGAGAGCAGAGAAGAGGCCTCTGGGACTCAGTGGTGGGGAGAATGGAAAAATGTTATTAGGACCTTGGTTTGGAGACCTTGAAAATAACTAATTTTCTGACATACAATGTAATGTTTCTATTTCTTATCTAGGAATTCCAAAGGATGTTCCAGAATTGTTATATACCATTTATTTTAAAGTAACTTTTTACTCTTGAAGTTATTTATATTGGCTATAAAAAAGCCTGTAATGACATTTTTGGATGCCTCTTTAAGAAACAAGTCAAACATTACTGCAGTCATGGCACATAAAACGTAATTCTCATTGGACTTCCAGAATAACTTCAGCTGTGCATTAATAATCTTTTTCCATGAACAACAGCAGAAATTCCACATCTTCTCATCAAGATTCTTAAACAGTCCATTTTTAAAAATACTACTTTAGAAAATGGACTGCACGTTAACAAGAGTGTAGTTTGAAAAAAAGAAAAAAAACTTAAAAGCACATTTAGGTGGAAAAAGTGATAAATTCCTCCTCTCAGGAAAAAAACAAGGAGATTTCTAAAGCAATCACATAAATATCTTCCCATTTCCATTTCTTTTCATTATCAAAAATATATAGCCAAAAAGTTTTCTTTAATCAGCACTAAGATTCTGAAGAGTTTTTTTTTTTTTTGGAGATGTTTTTCTGGGAAAACCTCTGATTGAAGGGTTTGAGAGGGTAGAAGCAGTTACCTCAGTGAATGCACTTTTTGACTCTTTATCTTTCTAATGTCTAGGAAATACTTAGAAATTCGATTAACATCAAGCCTGCTCATCCAATAGTATTTCTTATCATTTTTTTCAAGTGCTGTCTCAATTTCACATATTTTTCACATGACCCCGCTCACTCTAACCAGATTAAGCCATGATCTGGAAAAACTATCAACAGTAATTGAAAACACACTTTAAACAAGTAAAATTAAATTAAACGAACAACTTTCCAAGAGCATCTGAAAAAATAACCTATTGTGCTAGTAACTCCAGAGTCTTTACGTTTTCCTTGTACAGCTTTGAATTCAGACAGCAGCAGCAAGTGTTCCCACATTATCCTCACGAGGCTTAGACTTTTTGTTGAAGGACCATTTGTAAATCTGAAAATGTAGTGCTCAGAAAAGACAATAACTGGAAGAGTATAGAATATGAACTAACAATTACATCTGGGAGTAGTACCCAGTACAGTTACTCATCCACTGGGAACTCTAAGGAAACTCTCCAGCTCGTTCCATGCAGGGCTAACAAATCTCTGCAAATGTCTCCCAAACTAGTTGGTATGTGGATAATTTGATTGAGAATACTGTTATTATTAAACCCGTATTTTCACAGAGTATCTTCTTAAATAGATTTCAAAATAGAGCACCTAATATGGCCTTAACAAATAAACAAAATCATATCAGCAATGAAGCGAGGCATAAAGAGCAGGAGAAATAATGAGATAATCCAGAAAGATGATGTTTTTAAATATAATATAGATAAGGAAAAATTAAAATACACTAAATAGATTTGAGGTTTTTTTCTTGGTTTGACACTCTCTGCCTTTCTGTCCTCTGTCTTCATAGTATTATTTTATGAATAAAATAATATCAAGTTCAGAAAGATTACTTTTGTGCAACAAAGGTCTTAATCATGGAATTTCACTGAACTGGAACTAAGTTGATTAGAAATATATATATATATATATATAGCATAGAGAAACAGAAAGAAGACAGAATGAAAAAGAAAATTACTCTTTTCAATGGAGGCCACATACACATTATAGCACATACAAAATACAATGTCGAATATTTTCATCCACCGTCACAATTATCCCCTATTGATACAACAACTGAAAATATAATTTAACAGTTTTTTTTTTTTTCCTCAGCAGTTAACATTTGCAAGCATTTAGGAGAAGATATTTTGTCTGAGGCATGCCAAGACATCTTCACTGAACCTAATGCTTTCAAAGTTGAGTGAAAAGGGGGCCTGAAAGAACACACACAGGTGTGTCTGTGCACAGTAGGTATTTAATTATTTTTCAAGTTTGAGCATCAAGAATAAAGACACAGTAGGTAAACAAAGGCACCTCGTGGACTGAGTTAAAAGAAAAAAACTTCGCTTTCCAGAGGAGCTATGCATTCAATATCATACAGAGTAGTCCCATAACGTTACTACATAGAGCACGCTGTACTGAAAGCAGACTGATAAAGCTTCTACACATGCCCTAACAACCTGAACCTGAAATCCAGAACCAAGTCTGGAACAGTGGTTACCTGGAGCGATAGTCTGGATGAGATGCACTGATCATGACGGCAAAAGGAATTACCGTCTGACTGACAGGCAAGACAGTAAGATGTTTTGTCAGGACCAGGTGGTTCTGCAATAAGCTCTCTGTTGCATGCCCTGAAACATGCATCAGCGTTGTTTTACTTTTAAAAGAAGTTTTAAAATGATATAAAATGTCATCATGAATAATTCAGTTCAGCTGTTAACCCTATATGATCTGGTCTTATCTTACAGTCAGTTGATTGTATTCCGCTTATGGTTTTGATTTTGTTTTGTTCTGTTGGCAATTTTTAGCAAGACAAAACATAAACCTGTTGTCTGTGGGTCTTGCTACAGTGCAGAAGGGACTGAGGTATGAAACAACAACTGCTGAATCAAGCTTAAAGCAGGTGGCTTGGGTACTAGAGCAGCCTAAAAATAGCTGCACGGAACTCGCTATAGGCGGCAAATTTGCCTTCCTAAGTTATTAGGGAGATTTAAGGAGGTTTGACTGGGCCAGGAACAGTTTGCCTTTGCATGAACCTACAAAAGTACATCCCTGAGGGTGTGTGGCTTCATCTTCAGATGAATGCTAAATGCTTTACAAATTTAGCACTAGTAAACTATTCCAGGCCATCCACCAGAAAGCCTATGACAGACCATGGCACAGTACCCAGACCCCCTGACACGGTGTGTCTCGACTGTCCACCAGACAGTAATGCTTCCTGAAGTTATGGGTGCTGTGCATTTTATCAAAACTATTCCATGAGGTAACATATAATCATCTAGACATGTGTGTCTTCACAGGCATGTAAATACACAGCTATGACCAAATATAAACCTTCTTTCATATCAGATTATTGACTGACTGCATGAATCAGTGCTAAAGATACAGCTAATCACTTTCTGATACTCTGCCACTGAAGGACTAAATGTGACAGAGATTAGCCATCACTCTGTGTTAAACATGTTCTGAAGTTCCTACCAAAATGTATGATTCAGCTGCTTTGATATCCACATTTTGCTGAAACAGCACAATTAGTTATCTTCAGAAAAGCATACAATTGAAAGAGCAAAGTCTGCTTTTGATCACCACTTTGAAAGCTTCATTAGCACAGTTTTATTCAAAGCTGCAGCTGCTTATCTTTGGTGGTGGAAACTAATCAATCAAACTGCAAACTTACACTTCTGAAAGACTACAAAGCAGCATCCAAGTATCAGTATATTTTTGGTGTGGTTTTAGAGCATACTAATAAGGAACAGAGTATGTAATTCTCTTTATACTAAATACACTATTCACAGGAATGACAGTTAATTAGCAAGTAAAACAAAAAGTAAATATTTGGCATGATTACAACTCTTAAGAAAAAGAGTGCAAATGAACTACTAGGTCAATTAACGGAAGTTTCCATATTGTGTACCCAACAGGAGGGCTTTTTAAAGGAGGTCAGTGACAAATTCTTTAAATTACGTTTTTTGTTTTCCTTTGAGTCAGAAGAGATTACTAACTTGTTGCCTGTGTTAAGGGAAAGCTGCTCTATAGTTTTTATCTCTTTACTGCCTTAAGGTATAAGCATAATTAAGACGTAATTAAGACGGCCAAAAACCAAATCAAGTCTAAAGATAGGATTAACTGGAAGGAAGCTGTTAAAAAATTTGTCTGGTTTTCCATAAACTGGTGTGTATGCACAATAGCAAGACCAAAAAATTCCAGTGAGATCTTTCACTGGACAAAGTTGTCTTCCATCACGTATAAAGAAGCTGGTAACTTTTACAGAAGTTTGATGAGAGCTTAGGAATATATAACAAGCCATAGCTATTTTGGAGACTCTCTTGCATGCAAATCTTAGATAATTTCAGTTAACATGACGAAACTACGCAGTACCATCTCTAAATATATATTAATTATTGATATAGGTATGCAACTAGTACAAATATCCCAATATTACCATACAGTGTAGAGCAGAAATACACTTCTTGCTAGACAGAGTAGGGCTGGAAGTAGAGATACATGTCACAGCACACAATGTGCTCAGAAAAGGGAATTCTAAATTATCCACGAGGAAAATTAATTCTAATTTTAGAAAAATTAATAAGGGTAGAATGAGCTCAATCAAGCAGGACTCACCTACTCTGCTCTAGCACTTGACAAGTGCTCTTTTACCAGTAGAAAGGCAAACACGGACATGAAGGTAATTTGATAATTTGGTTTAGTACCAAGTAAAACAAGTTTAGGTGGGCCTGTGGGGTGTCCCAGAAATCAGTGCATACAGCAAGCCTGGGACCCTGCAGACTGCCTGGCAGAGCCTGGGCTGAGCTGCAGTGAAGAAGGCCTGCGGGGTCCAAGTTGATTTCAAGAAGGCTTGCTTGGGATGGCACTGTATTATGCATACCCCTGTTGGATAAGCATCTCTGCCTGCTACTTTACATAGTTAAATTTGAAGCAATGAGAAGCAGCAACCAAAAGGAATCCAAACTTTTGTAATGTTAACAAAGTGTTAAATGCTGTAGATAATTAGTGGAAAGATACTGCTGCCTGGAAATTTAAGATAATATAGATTTATGCTTGTTTTTAATATATGCATTCAAAATAGGGACAGCAAGACTCAAGACAACAGAGACTGCAGGCATTTCATATTCCTTGTTCTAAAATGTCTCAAAAAACACAAAAGTAGTAGTTACATGAATTCATTGTATCTAGGCTGGCAGCTGAAAAGTTGCAGTGATTTCAGCAAAATGCTTAACTATCTGCAGTCTTTGAGCTAGCTGATAATGTCAACACACTGTGAAGCAGTGCAACCTGGTGATAAAAGCTTTAGTAGATCTGCAAATCAAAATTCTTTCTTGACCTTGCCTCTACTCACTTTGAACAAAATGTTTACCCAAGAGATCTGTTTTGTGATAATCTATTTTTGATGCCAAACCCACAAACTAGTAGTGATTTGTTATATGCTTTTCTTAACTTCAGCAAAGAAGCCTAAACCATTTTTCTGTAAAGTTTAAAAATATACATAAAAATCATTAGAACCTAAAAACTGTGGCCTGCAAATATTAGGAAGTTATAAACTGCTGAAAAGAGCCTTTCAAAATGGAAACGGGCAACATGAAACCCAAAAATATTTTTTTGGAAGACGTTACACAAGTGAATAATTCTGAAATGCAGTTCAATTAGCCCTTGGAATAAGTAAATACTATGCAAATGAAGAAAAATTCATAGCTTCTCAAATCGTGATTTTTATTAATATAACAGATACATGAATAATGAGTCCTCCATTCTATTTCTCTCTCCAAGCCTGTTTTCAAAGTTATTTGGTTCTGTCATAGACAATCTAATAAAAGAAGATATATTTTTCTTCAGATACTATTAAATTTTAGCCTGCATAATTTTTTAAAAGTAATTTGCAAGTGACATTTTATTGTTCCAGAATCCTCATAGATGCTAGATACTATAAAATAATGGGCACGTTGCTCACAAACACAGGTTGCAGACAAACAATCTTCCCAGAAATCCTCATCTCATTCTGTCACTCAGAAAGAACTCCAATTTTTCTAATAGGTAAAAATCTGCCCGTTTTGCACAGCATGTACACCTATGATCAGCAGACGTGTTAATTTAAATGAACAGCAAGAGGTCCAGCAGACTTTGACCCTTTTCACTGCTATTCCTTTGAGGATAATATAAGCAATGAATGGGGGGCAATTTAATTAAAAAATGAATTCTTCATTGTTATGCATGATTAAGTTCACAGACCAATGAAGATTAACATTTAGCATTTGCTAGTTTTAACAATACTCCAAGGGCCTGTAGAACTGTTTAAGGACAACCTTATTCTCGTAAGCAAGAGCTAACACTGTTACAATGGTCGATCTTGACAGACTCTGAAAACGACTAGGTTGCAGAAGTTTTTAGGTAAAAATATTATCAAGGGCATTAAAACTCATTACAGGACTTTGTCTCACCAACAAAGTTACAGCCTATGTAATTGTGTCAACAGGGCAGGGTTTTTTTAATCTTCTCTATTTATTTGCAATTTCTTATGTATGCTAGCAAGTCTGGGTTAGCAAATGCAAAACCCAGTCTTCTCATATATATAATCCGTGTATGCACAACCCATATAAGGAAAAAATTAGATTGTCCATATTGTTGGGAATCGGGCTAACTGCTAATAGTTAGTTCAAGAGAAACATAAACAGAAACATACAAACGAAAACAATTTCTTAAACATATCTAAGGCTAGATAATGGTTCAATACATGGAAATGCGAAAGAAATAACTTATGCCCATATGAAATTAAATACTGTTTATAAATTCTGAAATGCTAGGTAGATGCAGAATTCTAATGCTGTGGCAAAAAGGCCTTAAGTTCAGGTAGCGTTTGTGCCCTTCAGCTTCAGGGGTATAAAAGATAAGCAACTAATCTAATCTAATCAGCTGAGCTGCTTCTGGAGATCGTAACATCATAACATTCTAACATCGCTCTAACAGCCAGATGTGATGAAACACGGTGAAGATGCCTATCTGCTTTTTGTGACTACTGAAGGACTTAGCCAACATCTTTTGTGTATTCAACTCCTGCCACACAAATATAGTTCCTAGGACTACTCAGTCAGACTATTAGACTATATCAAACATATTTTACTACATATTATAGACATATATATATATGGATCCATTACATTCATCTTCAGAAGGTATTCTGCTTTCAGATGAACTGAAGATGGACCTACAGACAGCTTGCAGATAAATTACAGGTTTAATGAGTTAAAGAATGATTTTTTATAACCGACCTTTTAAATCTTACCATCCATTTCATACACTTTAAATGAAAAACAAAATGTAAGCTAAATACTTGGAGGAGTTCAGTTGTATAAGGACTCTTATCAGGATTACAAAGTTCCTTGCTGTCGTTGTGTTGTTGTTACTTGCTGTGTTGAAAAACTCTTCACATGCAGCATGAATGACAGAAATATTTGTGTAGGAAGGGGTTGCTCACTGATAATCTTCTTCCAACATCTTCCATGTGATAATTCTACCAGTGCAACCTCCCTTAGCAACATGATCTACTGAGTAAGTGTTCTCAAAGCTAGGAAGTAATTCTGAATATTAAAACTAATATCTGAGCTGCAGCTCAACCTTATTATTTCTTCAATGTACTTAGTGGGAAATTAGAATGACTGATCCCTCCCCCATTCATTAGTAATCTTTTTGATATATCTTCTCTGAAGAGAGCTGATTTCTTTAAACATTACCAACAGGTTTTTTCTTCTATCAGGCCTTTAAAGCACGCTGCTGCTCAACTCCCATTTTTTCTACACATTTAAAATATGGCAATCAGAACTGAATATAAATGTATATTGTGGTTTTTAGTTGTGAAAAATAGATAAGAGCACAGCATATAAAGTTATTTAAATATTGAATTTTATAAGTAAGCCAGATGTTATCAAGCATGTTGTTCTGGAGAAAAAACTAATGAATCTAAAAATTCAGTGCGACGTACTGAAAATCTATGTGAAAATAAAATTAGATTAAAATTTATAATTTCTCAAATAATCTCATATAATTTGCTTTTTAACAAGTAAAATAGGCCAATATGGAAAGACATTTAATGAAGAGTTAATTTAACAATTTTTTCATACCTCTCCCTTGCAGTCCGGCAATATGGCAAAGACTTCATGTTAAGAGATCAAATCCTCTGTCCACACAACCACAGTGGACTAATGCCATGATAACTGAGCTACACCAATTTACACATACTGAATATCTTGCACCATTCATGCTGACTTTCATATCGAGAATATCAGTTTGATCAGGCATGAATTTTAAACTATGAGGCTTCTAATAAAAAACGGCCTATAACTACTTTTAGCCAACAGTCAAAAAATGTATTGTATTATTAACTGTCTGCTTGCCTGGCTATCTGCAGAAGTGAGGTGTGATCCTAAATTACACATTAGAAATCCAGAACATCTCAGAGTCACTATGGTCATTTTTGTAGTTTGCTATGGCTGTTAGATCAGGAAAGCAGTTAACCTCTTGTCTAACTGGATTACAGCCAGACGCATTATTAGTTGCTTGATGCTGAAAGCATTTTCAGTGGTAATTTTCACATCTTCATGTATTTGGAGAAGCAGCTCAAGCATGAACCATCCACGCGGTGCTGTCAGCATGGACAACTCCTCTGTCTCCCTTCCTCATTGTTTGATGTTATACTGATCCAAAGGTATACGTGGTTACAGTAGGAAAGACACAGAAGCCCAGGGACAATGGGAAACAAGCTGATCCTCCCCTTTATTTCAGCTTTGTTTTCCTTTTATGTGCTGATCCACTTTCCAGATTGTGTTTTTTTTTTCCTCTCTGCAATCTAGAGCTTGTACCTCAGAAAATTTTCTTCAAGATAATATTGTTTGCACAAAGCCAGCTGTGGTTAAAAACAAACAGACCAAAACAAGAATTGGAAATGTTAGCATGAGGAAAAAAATTATGTTGCCTCAGGAAGGAATATTAAGCTGTCTCTGTAGACATAACTATAACAGCTCTTAAACTTTAACATGCCATTCACTTCCACAGCTTAAGTTGTGTCTTCCAGGAGTAATACACTGTGTGGATTTATAAGGCATCCAAGACTCAAAGTCTTGAGTAAGAGGAATCTATTAGCCACATAAATCCCAATTCTGGAAGCCAGAATTTTATATCTTACTACACCTAACCCTACCTCATCGATTAACCTTGTGCAAATTTGAGTGATCCAACCTTCTGATTTTGTTTTCCAAATTCTGCTAATTCCAGTCTCTACATCATCTATCTTTACAGTTACTAATAACTATTTTCTCCTTCTCTTTGTACTAAAAGCAGAAAATCAAAAATGCAGTTTATCCATTTTCAAAACTTCCCCTTTATAACTGGTTACTTAAGATTTTCAATGGCAAAATGTCAGTGCCTCAGTTAGTCATATTACGCTGGCATATAAATCCTCTGAGAACGACCAAGAAAGCGAGACAGGAGCTTGTTGTCCCCCATAAACGTGTAAGATTGCCTGCTGGAGGTGTAGTATGCTTTCCCATCTCTGTGCGTTGCCAGTATCCAAGAACAGAATACAATTTAAAAATAAATACATAAATAAATATATAAAACCGGTAATGAGAGAAAAGGATGCATTTTACATGCGTTCAGTTAAAAGTTCTCTACAGTAATAGTGTGAGAAGGTTAAAAAAAAACCCTCATAGTTTAATTCTTGGGGAGATTTTTCCTGGATCTTTGCAGGGAACAGGAGTTACGGATTTGGCTAAGTACAGTACCATGCATGTCAATTGGGTGCAAATTTTTTGGCTGGAACTAGAGAATTGCCTGCCATATTCACAAGCTCAATGTGCAGTAAGTGTTATGGTTGGATGCAGACTTTGTGTGTTGAAAAACAAAAAACAAGCTCAAAAATTGTGTGAAATATCTGCAAACAGAGCCAATTTTGCAACATGAGGTTGTCTGGGCTCCTCACTAGCATTAAATTGTACCAAGAATTTGAGAGGAGCTAGTAAATTTGACAAGCCAGCAAGTGTAATCAAAGTAAGGTTCCACAGTTCTGCAAATTACTACTAAAAATAAAAGCTGAAGCAACAAAGCACCAGCAGAAAACAGAAAGGAAGGTAACTTGTTCCACTGTCAGAGACAACAGAACTGCAGAATGAAAATGGGCTCCCCATAACTCAGCACTTGGGTAATGCAAGCAAGAGCTCGAGCCTCATCTCCTGAACACTCAGCAACTGGTACAGCAGTTGAGCATAGCCACCAGTGATGTTTGGGAGAAGGGAATAAGCAGCCAGGTCACAAAGGATTTTCAAAAACATAGCAGCAAATGAAATGCCTTGGCTAGGTGCTGATGAGCTAATGTAAGAAACTGAGTATTCTGTGCAAGCTTAAAGAAGACTGGAACAAATAAGATTAGTTTAAAAGAATAGTTAACAGGAAATAACATCCTAATTTTTACAGCTGCTGCTATTTAGAGAGTCACATATGTATCAATTATATATTTTATATACATACATATCTATTTATATATACACACAGAAAGATAGGTTGTTGCATCCTTAAGAGAAACATTCTCTTTCACTCACACACACACTGATGCATGCATAGAGGAAAGGGGGAAAAAACGCTGCATAAACTAAACTAAATTTTGATTCAGGCATTAGAGTTATATTTAAAGATTTTAGCAGACTGCCTACTTCTTCATAAGAAGTAACTCCATAGCAACAGCAGCCTAAAGTTTTGCTGACTGGCAGGAAATTCAGGAAAACATTTTTGTTGAAACACAGCTAATAATTGCAACAGGCAGGTTGACAAGTCCAGTTGTGCTGACAGCCTCCTCTTGTGTGGTTAGAGAATGAGGGAAGCTATTACGCCTTCCAAATTAACTAGTAAATATCAAAGTTACTACATTAAAATAGAAGTTTAGTGTCTCCAACTTAGACTTATTTTTAAAAAGAAAAATACATAAATGGGTACAAAGCTGCTTATAAAGATTTAAATATGTACAAGAGCATTAAAATATAGTGATGAGGCTATGTTCTTTTAACTATTTTACAGCTCCTTTCACTCTGCTTCAGGATGTATAACAGCTGCTATAATTTCAACTTAGCCCCAATTTATCATTCATGATCTCAAAATATGAATCAGAAACTCTTTTAATCTTTTCTGCTACAATGCTTTTATGAATAAAGCTAAAACATTGCAGATTTAAAATGACTGAAGTACAGAAGGTTAAAATAGTAGATAATAACTTTTCATCTTCACTGCTTTTTTTAAGGATATCTTTTGGGATCAGACTGTCACAAAAATATGTTGTTCTACAGAATATGTTAGAGTTTTGTTTTAGTCCAAACAAATTCTAAAAGCATAAAGTCTTCATTAAACATGTGAAATCAAGAAAAAAAATGCCTCCCTATAAAATAACTAATACATTTGAGAGATGCATGGCTCCAGAATATGTCTTTTGGTGGATTATTGATATAAGGAAAGATGGTCTGTTCACATACATACAGATTTTCAAGATAATTTTCACTTCTGCTCTGCCACTAAGATTATTGAAGCTGACAAGAAAAAAAAAAAACATTGAAAAAATCCTTCCAGGAAAATGAAAGAAGCTTCACTGTCTGCAATATTTAACATCTGCAGAGGGCAGAACATTAAAAACTGCTACCAACAAACCCTCTGTACAGATTATTTTGATCTTGATCTCCTCTAAATAAGTCTCTACTGACTGAAAAAAGAATCAGCTAGCTCAAGCCAATATTCAGAAAGGTGGTTAGACAAACAAGCTAACAAACATGTTTGAGTATGCAGATCCCATACAGATGTGTATCTGCTTTGTCTCATGTTCAAAATATGTATCTTCAGCTTCCTTCTAGTTTCTAAAGACATTCTAGGAAATTAGCAACTAGAAGGACTTTTAGTAAAACTTAAGCAAGCTTTGGTTGCAGTGATGTTTATGAAAAGATTAGGAAATATGTTCTAAGACTGTATGTCTTTTATGACATGCTAGGTGAGATGGTTACAGCTACCTCTGCCCTGAAACATTTTCAGGATAAGTTAAGCCTTTTGCATTTTGATTCTACATGGATGAAGGCTACTCAGGTACCAATGAGAGCAAAAGGCTAATCCTTTCCTGGCCAAATGTTGACACCTTCTGGTATCAAAGTCCTGAGCTGACCACACATTTTGAGCTACTAGGCTTGATTACTGAAGCCCAGTACACCCAGGTACGAAAGCACCCATCTAGAAGAAAAGCCATAATTAGCATAAAATGCAAAAGGCCATCTGCTTAGCAACCACAAGAACACATTATCCCTCTTTCTGCACATTTTCTCCAGACAGATTCAGAGATCAGCTTGCTCTATCTGTTCTGATACCTAAAGCCATCTGTAGCATTTGCCTTTCCCACAGCAGCTATCATCTCTGTCTTTGTAACCTTCTGCCCTGTTCCTCCAGGACAGTGAAACTGTCGACTCACACAAAGGCCCAGGACTGCTGGAGGCAACCTGTGTTTTTAAGACCAAGCAGAGTACAGCATTTCTATTGTTCAGCTGCAAGAATGACACTGCATATCACACCTTTCAGAAACAAATACGAAACATTTCCGAAAGGTCCTTTCAAAAATCTTTACTGCAGTAAAATACAACCTCATCTTCACAAACATAAAAAAGCAAACAATGAACTAATAAAGCTAATTTTGTAGCCTAAAGATTTTTCTATTATAAATCCAGATAGAAGCATTTGGATAATATAATCTGACCTCTTGCATAATACAGGTCATGAGGCTTAACTGTATTTCTTTCCTTTTGAATAAAGTGTACTTTCTGCATATAAATAAAAAATTAAATACTTATTTAAATAGTAAACAAATAAATTAAAACCACTCCAATAGCTATTTTTTTCCAGTGGAGAATTCATATATATTGTAAGAATTTTAAGTTTGATAGAGCTTGGATTCACTTTACCATCCATGCCACTTCTCTTAATTTGCAGAGAATGTTTTAACTAAGAGAAATATTCAAAAACGGTTACTCAAGAAAAATAATTTTGTATATGCTAAACTTCTAATTTACACCCCTCCTGAACTGGAGCTTCACAAAGCATGTCAAAGCATCAGTGTAGGCTTGAAACAGTACTAAGCTAGTCACAAAATAGGTTTACTACACATAGAAAACATAACTTCTAATGACTTGTGCCAGTGAACATGTAATGACTTCCCTAACACACAGCCATTCATGATGAGGCAAAAACAGCACATCTGAAAGCATTTCAGTTTAAAATTCTGAGGTAAAGAACTGTCTCTCTCCTAATTGAATCTTTTAAATAACAAGTTAAAACGTTATAATAATGCCAGGATCCAAATACAGTAAGTTCTCAAAAAGAGATGAAAATATTTTTAAACTCAAAAGAGCTTTTTTTTTAAATAACAATGGGAAGATTTAGCTTCTCAAATAGAAATGAAAAGTCATTTGGGAAGGCAGAACTGAAGTCACTGAAGGTCTTGTGTGACTCTCTCCTTGCCCACAGTACGTCCGTCCTCTGTCGAGACTTAGTTTTCCTCCTCCTATGCCTTTCTGCACGGCAAAAAGCTCTGTATTTCCCCTGTCTTGGTCCTAGGAAATTCCTCCTGACACCTCATAGGCAGACTTTCTGCCCCCAGCTCCCCTCAGCCATCTCTGTCCCTACTTGAGCTGCAGGTTTTCCAGCTCCCTTCACCCACCCACACCCCATTACACCGCCCATCTCAGGCAAAGCTGTCAGCAGCCGTAGGCTTTTCGGGAGGAGTACAACACAGCTGCGAACAGCAGGGTAAAACACACATCCATGCAATGTCATTCGTATGAGAAATAAAAAGTCTGAGTTTATATCCCACGCTGGTTTTTCAGCCTTTCTTTTACCACGTACTAAGGCACTGAGAATTTAAGCAAATCTTTTACCTTCTCTGAAATTTTTTTTGTGGAATATGTAAATATCGTATAAGGTATAGCTCTGTCTAAGTATATTAGAATAAAGACACAAATAGGGGGCAAACTAAACCTATTTCTTAATTTTTACTTTGAAAATTTTACATCTGTGGAATCATTTATCCAGAAAAGATGACTTATAGCTTTATTAGTTTGGCATATCCCGTTACCACTTTCTTGTCCTACACACACATTAACCATAAACACAAATAGGCCACGTTATTAATGATTTACTGAAGTTATTTTTTATTGTATGACCCATGTTTTATTTTCAGGAGTTTCCTGAGTCATTGAATCAGCCAACAGTGTGCACATAATAGAATATCAAGTAAGAGCAAATTATTTAAAAGAGATATAGTTTTGTTAATAACAGCAGCAACAACAGTAGACTTACTATGAATGTTAACTTTCACTACCCATTAAAAATAGATCTTATCGTTATGCTCATGATTTAAATAATATTAGATAGATAATAGATAATAAATAATTAGACAGATAATAGATAATTAAATCCTGCTGTATGCACTGGATAATCAGTTCTCCGCGCCAAGATAGGATGCTGCACTTTTGGTCGTTGGCTCATTTACAGTCCATTCTGTACTAACCTGTATTCAAATTTTACCTAATGAAGAAACAACATTAATTGTGCATTGCCATTAACACAAACACAGAAATACTGTGGAAAAAAAATCAGACTATTTTTAGTTATTTCTTTAGACAATTAGTTCTCACAATATGCTTCAGTCTACCTACTAGCAATTTGATGGAAAAAAAGATTATAAATGTAAACTGCTTAGATTAACATAAAGTCTGGATGTTGGCAGTGTAATTATATTTCAAAATCAATTTGCATTCTTGTTTTATAATTTCAATAATTTCAACGTTCTTACAGAATTTTGGAAGAAAAAAGGAAAGGGCTGAGTTACATAACAAGATACACAAATAAATCTCTGTTGCATGAATTGCAGCGATTTATTATTTTCCCACAGATTTTAGCAATACTTGGCATTGAAAATATTGAGGCTACCGTAGGAATATAAGAACCTAATACTTTGTTTCCCCAATTGCATATATATTTTAAATACAGAAGGAAAAACTTAGCTACCAGGTATTGCTGTTACTCTAACACATGTATTTCTCAATGTATGCATACTTTTCTAAAACAATGTTAATGCAAAATAGCCTACTCTCAAATGAATATTGTATACAACTATTTGAGAGTCATTTCAACTCTTCCTGAAGGAGACATGAAAACCTCATTGTGATTTTATAATATATTCTTTTCTACAGAGACATAGCAAGCATATCATGATATAGAAATACAAGACAGATCAGTACCAGTAGAACTTTATGCAGAGTGATAAGCATAATATGGGCTCAGAGAAAACTTAAAAGGGTAATAGATAAGATGACAGTGAAGATAAAAACACTGTTGCATATAAGGATGCCTTTATTCTCATTAATGCAGTCTTGAAGAAGTGGGTGTTAAATAGAAACACACTCTTGCAAATTATCTCCAGAAAACCATTCTGTATGCAGGGGATGGCATGGAAGAAAGTGTTTGGTATTTCCAGACTGATGCTGTGCCTGGAATTCGGAGAGTGGGATATATGGTAACACGAGACATAATCCAAGTGCATTTTCAAGTGTTTCCAGTGAAAATATCTCAATAAAAATAAAAAAAAGAAGTGTTAGATATAATTATTTTGTGTAGTAGACAATTAGTGTTACAGTGGATCAGTTTATTATAGATTATTTCTGTTTAAATGGTAAATTGAGGTGTTTGTGTAGATCTCAGCCAATTTAAATTCTTTTTTTTTCTAATTGAAAAAAATAGATCTATCTGCAGGTGAATTCTTTATCAGAAGTTACATATCTGAGATATAACTTAATACTTCATAACTACTTTCAGTTTGAATATTTTGGACTAAATTTTAGCGGATTAATATCAATCAAAATCTTAGTGGCTACAGACAGAACTTTCCTTATACTCACATCATGTTGGAAAACATGGTTGTATAGTTTCTCTTGAACTAAAACAACAGAATCACTGGTTAGATGTGTGTTACAGCAAGTAGTAGAAAGTGACAGAAGCAGAGCTGTCAAGTAAAGCAGCTGAGGCTGAAGACCTGATATCCACACAGCCATGTTTCAGGGTTTTGTTTCGTGTTGGCAGATGACTGCACTTTTTAAAAAATAAAAACAAAAAACCCCTTCAGATTAGTGCTTCTCGAATCCCATAGACTGAATGACCATTCACAACTGTGCATTAACATGTGTAATGTGTTTAATGCCAGGAGTTGTAAGTTTCATGTCTATTAGTTGAATGACTTTACATGAACTCAGAACTCCTCAGATACTTCTTTTAATCCGTGATCTTCCTCAACAATGTCACATTTAAGCTAACTAGCTCACATCATAATTCTTTTCTGGCTCATTTGGACTTAGATGTTTTGGGCAGAAGCTGATCTTTTTGTTATATTTTTATATAACGCCCCAGACAGTAATGCAGCAGTCCTTGATGAGTCACTGTTTAACATCACTAGTAGAAAGCAGTAACAGCAATACCTTGTGAAAGGGGGCTGATCACAATGGCTCTATTTCTTTAGACTTACAAGGAGTATAAAGACTTATGAAAGCATTGTGGTCTAAACTGTGGAAATTCATTAAGGTATTTGCATTTACACGACACTTTTAGTTCAGTGCATACCCAGGGAATTATCAATGTGTGCATTTCTATTTCCTAGTTAAAACAAGCAAACTACTTTACTTGGATATACTTCTGGCTAGCTTAGAAAATGGCTGTTAAACCAATGAAATATAGCAATGATTTAAAAAGAAAGTGCCCTAGACTTTATACAGATGAGTGTCTAAAACAAATGAGGATATTATAAGATACAGCTTTACATTTCACCAGAATCAAATACATAATTCTTAGTTTAGTGTATTCATTGTGTAATAATATTACAGTGATATATGCTCTTGTTTTCAACCAAAATACCAAAAAGATTTAATCGTAAAAAGAGTTAATCATAAAAAGTAGAGAAAAATGTAAGCAAATTGATACAGAGCAACAGCACAGAATAAATAGAACAAGAACCAGCTGCAGATTGATTGTTAAAAAAATCTATATAACAAATTCAACTCTGTAGCACATGTGAAACAAACCTATGGAGAAAATTTCCCTTTAAAATCTGTTTTAATTGCAATATATTTGCACTACACTGCATATTAACTAGCTTCACCAGTTTATTTTAAAACTAGTGTTTTATATAAAAAAGCAGGTATGCCTGTAAAGATGCACTGGAAAGTGATCTTAAGTGAAAAATTATTTAAAACTGTGGTCACTAACACTTTCTACGGCAAAACTTTACTGAAGCAGTAAGAAAAAATAGTAATAATAGTAATAATAAAAGAAATGTATTAAGAAAATAAACACTGCAGCCTAAATAATCAAACCTCTGTATTCAAACAGACGACAGAATACTGATGTATGTAACCAACTTTCTCTAATGTTATTTTGAAATTTTTTTATCTGTATTGTTTATAGCTTCTTTCTGCACAACTTGAGACACACAGCAAAACAATCAGCAATATTCATCTAAAAGCCAGTACATATAATACTTTAAACCATTTCCCTCCTTTCTTTCCAAAGAGAATATTTTAATGTAGTGTCTAAATCTTCCCTCCATTTCATTCAAATCCCTGAGGCTAATTCAGCAGGCAGTTATTTTGAGGCTGATAGCATATTCCACTCTGTGTTTACAGGTCTCTAATAGTCCATTTTGTTGAAAAGGAAGAAAGAGAGTGATTTATCAAATGTGATATTCTGAAATGGCACTGACTGCTTGACCAGCAAGCTGTGCACTAAAGGCATGAATTGTAAGTTGCAACTCATACGTAACACCAGCTCCCTGGAAACAAATATTTTTCTGTATAGGTAAATAAAACTACTGGCCTGATGAAGACAAGTTTAAGGCAAATCGTGTCTGAGAAAAAAGGTAAGAAAGAAGCTCAAACTTATGAGAGAAAACATCTGAAAGAACACAGCATGCAACACTACCAACTAATGGAATTTCTCCCCTTTCCCTCCCACCCACTGCCCCAATAACCACATTTGAGTTTCCTGGAGAACATGCAGAGCAGCTGCAACTGTGCCCAGCTACTGTGAGACCTCTACCTCACCGTCTGATGAAAAGACTGCACAGTGTTTTTAGCATTTAACATTATTTTGCTCTAAAATCATTACAATGTTCCTGTCAAACTGTGAATGGATGGGGTCCATACATTCTGGAATTTCATTCAAAATCTCAAAGGAATAAATGCATTAAATGGGATAAATACAGATTATTTGAAAGCAGTATTTCAAAACAGTGAAACTTTTCCAAAATCTAGTTAAATAAGATATTTGAGACAGTTTCCTCTAAGAATGTATTTGTAAACTTCAAGTTTTAAAAATCAGTGATTTGCATTGGCTCAATAGCTATCATTATTTTAGATAATTAAAATGAACTAAATCACATTATTGTGCTATTTTGGGAATAGTGTTCATTAGGTTTTATTTTTTAATTCTGATTGCATGTAGTGAATAATTTATGCCATAATGCAAACATATTCGATCTTCTTATCTCATTACAACTTGTATTGTTGCTGAAGTGACTGCTTATAACTTGTTCCAAGCTGGATCTATTCAGCAAGTGATCTGATATGACAGCTCAAGGATCACAATAGCAGCATATTCTAAAATAATTCCTGCTACAATTTCCAATAATTATTTCAGCCAACTACAACTTTACTCTGAACTACTTTACAAGCACTTCACATAAATACTTAGGAAAATCACAGAAGCAATGACACCTGTGTTTTGTAAAACAAAAATCATTTGAAAAATGATGAAATATTTATATCTAGTGTTGAACTCCAAATATTTAACTAGAAATGTGCTCCTCTTATTAGTTACGAAAAACTATATACTTACAGTTTTGCAAAAATCGAATGAAAAGCCAAGTGTGTCTTTTAAGGCTTTTAGTACAGCAGAAACTATCATTCAAGCTTTATGAACCTGAATGTGTTGTCTACAATTTCCTGACCATATTCAATGAAACACTTGAGAGCAGATATGTAATACTGCAATGGCAGTGATAGAGGAAGTGAGCTGAGAAGTAACATTATTTAGTATGTTTTCTTGTTTCTAAATTAAATAAAGCCTTTCCTTGACTGCAGCACTCATGAATCCTTCAGAATTTCCAAGTCCAATTATTTGACAAGAGATTTAATAAATTGTTCAGACATTAGGCTGTAGAATGCACAAACAAAATGGAAAAAAATAAATATTCTATAAGATACTCAAATATCTAAGTAAAACCATTACAGTTTCAATACGATGCCATGAAAGTGTATTTTTTATGTATACATTTAAGAAACTGAATTTGGAGGAATACAGCATTTCTCATTAAAAAATCACACTGGTTGCACACACATTGCAGATTTTATTCTTGAGGCAATACTTACCAAAGCACTGTACAAAAATTATTCTAGAAAAAAATAAAAACGTTACCATCCTTGCCTTAAGCACAAACATCTGGAAATTTAACTTTAAAGGTAACAGTCTCTCTCATAATTACAATACGTTGTCCACCAGCAGGTATCTATTTGACAGGACACTTACATGCCAAAGAGAACTGCTAGACAGAGTGTGAGAGTATCCAGTGCTTCAGTGCATTCAAAAACTGGAAGCTAAATGAAATTCAGATGGGCTCATGCTCTATTTAGGGGTTATATTTTAAAAAGAACTTTGAAATAACTAATAGGGCTTTAAAAGGCAACAAACACCCACCATGTGCCAGCACTGGAATGATGAACTATTCAATAACATGATATTCTAAAATACTGCCAGTTATGTAGCCCCCATGCAGTTTGAGCTGCTAAAGCTTTTTGGTGCTGCCCTTTGCAGATGTGTGTGCATGAGGCAAGCAGGGGGATCCGTCTGGATGCTCACCAGTAACATGCCAACTGTTATTAAGGTTTTTCAGGAAGGATCCTTTTTTTTTTTTTTTTTTGGTCCTGAAAGCCAGAAAGAGAGAGAATTACATACAATCCTAGATTTTTTTTTTTTCCTAAAAACCCCCAGCTAGAATATGGCAGACCCATGTTTAAATCCCCCCTCTGCCCGGCACATCTCACAGAACTGAACTGGGACTCAAAACTGCTTGTATTAGTAAGTTTACTTGGCAAGAAAAAGATAAGAAATGTATAATGCACTGGCTAAGACAGTTAGCTAAAGAAGATACAATTGCAGGTAGTCACCCTAATTTTTATGTATATATATATATTTTCATTTGAGAATAAGAAATGAGACACATCTATTCCAGAAGAGTGAATATCTAGTGCTTACTGTAGGAAACTTAAGTCCAAGTCCCTGATTTGAATTTCTAACACATATCTTTTAGTCAAACATTTTTTTCAGAAAATCTTAGCTTGTCCCTAGTCACCCTTCAGGGAGTACTAAACAAAAGTTAAATATTTTCAGCCTTCTTCAGATTTGATTTTGTAATCCTTTCTTGTTGCATCTAAGTTTCTAATTTGTTCTGAAAGACAGATCCAGTTCCTCAACTTTGTCCATTCTTTTTTCCTCCCTATCTAGTTTTAAAAGAAAGCAAAGGCGGCAGATAGTAATACTTTCATTACTTGTCTGTATTCTTGTGCTCTTACGAAAGCTATTCTCATTTTCATTAACCTTTTCTTTTCCAGTATGGGGATTAAGCACTCAGTCCCTTTCACTGTAGCACATATTGCTTCTCTCGTGATAAAGGATAATGTTGTAACTTTTTTTTTGTTAACATTTACTATGGTAAAAAAAATCAATAAAAATATGACCAGGAAAAGGGTTATAAAATAGCTGAAGTTTAACAAACATATTTGTCCATACCACCTTTATCTTTTGCAGACGTAAAGCCTGTAATAAAGCAGACCATCAAGGTTCGTAAAATGCTGAGACTACGGAGTGATTATGATGATAACTTGTTATATGAAACATATTTTGCCATCACCCCTATAAGCAGCTATCTGTGCTGATTCATCAGTCTTTTTGCCTAACTTTCAAATAAGAAAAAGCATTTCAGTAATCATATGTCCTCTGAGGACATATGTTTATTTATCACATATTTATTCTTTCCAGAATAAATGTAGTCTGTTGAAGTAAGAACATGCTAGAAGACTACTTTCGACTACTCTGGTGGAACAACAAATAGAAAGGTGCTTGGAAAATACTTTAAGATAAGCACATATTTTAATCTCATCATATCAGTAACATGAAGACATTTACATGTTTCATGTACTTCAATGTGCCTCCTATAAAGTATTTAAATATGTTCTTTCAAACTAAACTTTTCAATAATATGTGTATGTAAAAATTTATTACTATAGACTAGATTGAGCTGCCTACGGCCGCACTGAGTCAGAACTTCTGGGCCCATCAACTATCAAACAGCAACTCAGCAACATGATGGTCACAGGTAAACTATTGCTCATCCTCCCAATTTTGGTGAAACTTGAGATAAAGATATTTCTTAGGAAAATCATAATTAATTTTCTGTTTAAAATGAAGAAGAAAAGCACTTGAGAATACCCAATAGCTTGCTGCTTGCAATGTTTGCTCATCACAGGTCTATGAGACCAAGGAAGATTATCCAGTTCAAGGAGTGACTAAACTGTATCTATTACAATACAAATGTGTGCATATGGCTACATACTACGTGTATTTTTACATCAGCTGTCACTCTGATTGCCAATCATGTCAATCAACATCTCTCATTTCCTCATGTTTCTGCTCGTTATCATCCATCAAACCCATTTCTTCTCCCTTTTTTCCCTTTTCATTACAATCTCTGATTCATATTTAGCTGTATGTTTCTTTGTCCTCAAAATGTGGTTCAGTTATTGTATCTGCCACAAGAATATTAATGAAACTTATCTTCTATGTATAGAAGTTCATACTACCTTCTATGACCCCAACTTCCATGACCTCAGTCATGATGAAATCTTATTTACTGTCACAACCTTTCCTTGGTGAGAAAAACATTCCCAAGTGTCAGCTTTACCTCAGCTTTCTCTGCTCCTGCTCTCCTGCCATGAACATTCTCTTAAATACCATTATTATTCAATCGGTTACTACAGATAGTCTGGAACAAAAGCATGCAGCACTATAATCCAATAAGAAAAAAAATGTAGCTATATGAGGTATACACATACTGAACTTTAATAGTTTATATAGACTGCAACATGCAAGTATAATAGCTCAAGCATGGCAATAGCAAATGTAGTTATATGAGCTTTTTTTTTCTTTAAATTGGCAGTCTGTGACCACACTATAACTATGACATGTCTAACTATGATAACTGGCAGTAGATAACTGCAGTAAACTTAGCAGCATACAATTACTGAAAATATCAGCAGCACAGGGTTGTAGTTCTAGCAAGCACTCTCAGATCCCTTACGATGAGCCTTCCCTGAGCTCTCCCCACAGCTGTGACAGTCTGCAAGACCCCTCCATCAGCCCTGTGCACTCACCCTCAGAGCACAGCAGCTTCGGGGCGTCCCATCCGGTGTGCTGAGGCAGCCGGGAGAAGGTGGTTGCCTCTGCAGGGGCTGATTCTCAGATGTGGAGGTCTGCACCAGGTCCTCCTCCCCTGCTGCACCCCTCTCTCCTGCACCTTTGGAACCATCTTTCTACCCCTTCCCTCTCTCCCCGTTGAGTCAATCCTGAATATGACCCAACAGAAACTGATCTCTGTCCTGTCATTGCAGCTTGTAGAGTGATCCAAAGATAATTAGTCGCTTTGCCCTCATTCTGCACCTGTTTTTACATTATCCACTTTATGGCCTAGTAAATCACTAGGTATATTCATGCTGAAATTCAATAAGCAATGGTTAGTTTTTGTCTTGCCACACACAATGCTAAGAATATTCATGCTGGGTTGACAATCTGGCTGCAGGCCATCCCAGCTCAGTGGTTCTCCTTCCTCCTAACTGTGGGTCAGAGGCCCTTGTTGCCATTACAATCAGATTTAAAGCTCCTATTACAGCTTCTCATGCCAAATTTCAATTGCTTTCTCCTCAAATTTTTGCTCTCAAGTCACACCTTAACCTTGAGGAGCATATGAAATGCCTAACTGCATCAGAGCAAGATTACATTGAGCTCAATACTGTGTTTCCAGCAGTGGCAATAGGAGATGTTATTTAGAGCCTAGACATTTTCTGCAAATCGTTCTCCCTCAGAGTCTCTCCCCTTTTGATCCTTTTCCCATCACAACACAAGCAAGCTTAAGTACCTTCCATTTTCTAAAGAAAAAGCCATTAAACTTTCCTCTCCAGCAACTCCCTCTTTTCTACTTTTGCTTCCATTTCTAAGTGCACAAAACATTACAATGTCCACCCCTAACGAGGGTTCCATATATTTTACATAAATTGTTAAAGCCAAGTCCCTAGTGTCTTCTATCTAATCTAATATTAAGACCAGTGGTCCACTTTCCTTCTTTCATCTACTCGCTTCCTTAAGCCAACTTCACATCTCATGTCTTTACTTTTTTTCTTTCCTTTTACCTCATCTGCATCATTATGTAAGTCTATCCTAAATATGATAAATATGATTTCAAACCCTATGCCAATTTTCTCCACGGTTTCCAGAGTCCTCTACTCTTGGTCTTGTACATCTTATGTTTAAATTATTTCTGTCAAGAAACCTCTCCACGGAAAACAAATTTACCTATCATAGTTGTATGGCAACATATTACACAACTATATTTTTGGGTAAAATTCACTGCTTCTAACTGTAGACATCTTCAGTTTTACTATCTATGCCTGAGCTAGTAACCACATCTCTCCTTACAGTCACTGCGGAAAAATAAGCAGATGACTATTTCAGAATGAATAGTTTCCTAGGTGCATCTTATTTCTCTTTGCTGATCATAAAAGAGGCTCGGTGATTAGCTCAGATGTTGATCTCAGCTAACACCACTCAGTCTGCCTAAGATAAAACCTCTGTTTGTCATTTTGATACGTTTTTTTCTGGATGTCCAGCCATTAGCTTAAGCTCAGTTGGCTGAAACAATCTTTTTCTGGCAGTTCCTCCTTGCTATCTTGTTTTCATCTCCAAAACTATCTATCCATCTCCTGCGATCCAGGTTTTTAACTTGGATATAACCTTCAGCTCATATTTCTTACTTGAGTCTTCACATCTAGCCTATGTCTATATCTTGACAATTCTTATTTTTACATATAGAAAAACTTGAATTATCCAAATATTATTTAAATCTCTATTATTTAAATCTTTATTATTAAATCTTATTTAAATCTTTCTTAGCACAAAAATCTTTTTCCCCTCTCAAATGCAAACATATTCAAAACACTTGTGCCAAACTCATCAACCAGTCTTATCGCTTTGATGATATCAATTACCTCTTTTTATTTCTCTGTTGAATTCCCCTTCTCTATCATATCATAAATGAAAGTGGAGACAACAGGCTGAAAGTCCTTCACAGTATATCCAAAGTCCTATCATTTCTCAGTCAATATCAAGGATTTACCTTGCACTTCACACACACTTACAACAAGATATTAAATAATCTATGAGAATAGACATACCTAGAATAGTCCCTAAAATAGCTCTTTCACCATGGTGTTCAGTAAAAAAACAAACAAACAAAAAAAAGATATGCTGAGATGATTTTCCACCTTACTAATATTCTTTCATTGCTTCCTTTTGATCTATTATGGTTTTGCCTATATTAATCATAAGGCTACTGTGGATTCTTTTTAATCCTTATATGGAAAGCTCTTTAGGAAAAGGAGAACTCTTCTTCATTGTACAAATACCCATTAAGGAGGGTCTGGAAAAGACCTCCTTCTAGTGTGATAGTAGAAATATAAAAATATATATTTTTATAATTAAAAATATATATTTTGTTTTGATATAGCATTCTCGGCTGCATATTTTATTTAACAGGAGAGATCTATACCAAAAAGGCCATTCCAAGACAAGGGGAGCCATTAGCTTTTTTCTTCAAAAGATACTCCCTGGCCCATGCTTAAGTGTACCTGTAGCTTCACTAAATTCATATTTCCGAGTCCTACAAAATAAATTCTGTATTCCCATCTAAAAATTATTGTAGTTCTAGTAGCACTTACAAAATACAGTGCAGATGTATTCTCTGTGCTGCACTACCACATTATGATATTCTATTACTTCCATATAAATATTGCATATTTATATAGTCATGAAAAGGACTTAATTATTTTCTAATGTGAATGCAGCATTTCCAGTTTCTATGGTTCTGGTCAGGAAATTAAATAATTCAAATATTCTGATAGTAAAAAGAAATACAAGCTCTTGCTGTTTTTTCCAATTATTTTGATGTAATTTTGAATACTAAAGCAAAGGGTAAAATAAGTACAAAAAATTAGTTGATCAATATAATAAAATCAGCAGAAAGCAGTCCAGAAAAGTAAAAACACTACTTTATGGTAAAGAAACTTGTTTGTGTAATCTGCATTTCTTTCCTGTGACCAGAAAGGTACAGTAAAGAGTGTTAAATTATCAATAGGCAAAAATCATGGGAACATTTAAAACTACTACAGATTAATAGGGAGACTATCTGGAATATTTGTACAGGGAATATAAAAGTAGTCTTAAATTAAAACTCTCTCCCATTATTGGTGCACTAAAGCAGTTAATCATTTTTCAGTAAGCAAGAAAACCCATAACTACTCTACTTAGTGTAGAATAAATATACATTTTCAAAAATACTTTTCTTTAAAAAATTAGCACAATACCCCTAAAATTTTCCCTTTATTTTACCTAAACCTAAATGATAATGACGATCAGCACATGCAGGCATATGCACTGTTGTACTAATGGAAATATAAATGCGAATAATAGCGCATAAGTCTTAGATAAACAGGTAACAACAGGACACGCTATAACCTTGTAGAATGCTTCTGGAACTTACTTTCTTACAGTTTATCAGAGCTAAATTTAACTCAAGTTAAAAAATAAGTGCAAAATATGTGTATACTGGGAAAGAAGCCCCCATCCCCATAGGATCTGTGTGGCCATGACAATCAAATTGCTTAGGTGAACAGCCAGTACTCATCTAAAACCAAAAATACCATTTCCAGGATTTTTCCTTATAGTGTCCATCACTTTATTAGCTTGCTGCTTATTTCAGATGTAAGATTTTCTCCAGGCAGTCCATTTAAATCTGTTATAGTATATTACAGTTAAAAGAAAAAAGTCAATTTTTGTCACATTGCTTAAGAATTGTTTCAGCTTCTCACCCAACTACTTTCAAACACATTTGCTGCAGTATTTGATCAGGTGTTCAAATATTATGTGTTAAATGATTTGATGAGGAACTGCAGTACTGTAATATTAATCACTCTTTTTTCATTGTTAAAAAAATTCTAGTATTCCACCATTATTCATTACCCGACTGTGGTTTGATGCAATGCACACAAAACATAAACAGGCAAAATCACCATATTCTCTAATGACCTCTCACTGATTTCACCCCTATGAAAACTGACAGCAAACAACTGTCATATGCAGCTCAAGTATTGAAGTCCTAAAAGGAACCATATTTCTGGTAGCTAACTTTAAATTCATGACTTGACTTAGAGGCTCCTAGTACAGACTCTGAGGAAACACAAGCAAGACTACGAGGCACCTTCTCAGTAGCAGTTCTTCCTTTTGTATTCCGGGTCCTCCTTCCCTTCGTGCGCCAATGGATTCTTGCATGCAGTACTTGCCAAAAAGGGCTGCACGCTCAGGATAGGTCGCCCAGCTGAATATTAATATAGCCTAGGGCTTTTTTTACTGCTGAAACAGAAGCAGCAAAAGTCTTTTCCATAGCTGGCATCCAACAGAATAATTTTCCATCCTCCAATCTAAGGCTACTTCAGTAGGACTTTATTCAGTATATTAAGGTGTTTAGAGAGGTCATCTTCTGCCTGTTCATCCTTAATAGCTCATCAGGGCTTTCAGGGTTTTTTTCTGATGATGAAAGAGTGTGGGGTCCTAGTTTTGTAAAAGCTCACAGAATTATGAAAACCTGTATCTACTGTTGACCACTGTGTGGTGTTCCGCTGTCAGTTCCCCACTCTGAAAGGCATCTCAGGCACTAGTGCAAGAGGAATGCTGTATCTGGCTTTTCCTGGGAATGGAGCAGCCTTGGTACCACAGAAATGCTGGCTGGAAGGGAACTGTGGAACATCACCTTGTCCAACCACCTACAAGAACGAGACTGTCACCAGCATTAGATTAGGTCAGCATGGCTGTTGTCTTATAGTTGCAAGAGTCAACAACATGCACGTGAGGCACAGACATAATTCACACAGACAGGGCAGAAAAAGAAATTTTCACTAAGAGCTCACATACCGGTCTTGAAGGTATCATGAAGAACATTTCTATTTTCTGAATGTGAGGTTAAAAAATTATCTGGTAAGAGCTGAGGAACAAGGCAAATCTGATCATCTATATATTTGCATTGTGTAGGAGAAATATCACTAATGAATCAATTGATATTTTCCCTCCCACCATTTCTTGTGTGTCTTGTATAACTTGTAAAAGCTGGCTCGGTTGGAGGCAGGAGGTATATTGAATTTAACATATGAGTGTCTATTTTGAGAAACTGAAAATAAAATTGATGGTTGATTATAGATGTTTCCTTGTAACCTGCATTTTGAGACACCTTAGTTAAACTGTGAGGCTATTTCTTAATCCTTATGATTATTTTAAATGTAGGGTAATAGATGGAAAAAAATGATTACATTCTTTACACTGCTTTTCACTGTATATACATATTAATTTTTATCTCTATTAGTATCTGTCATCACAGCTCATCTTTTGACTTCTAGTCCCCAATTTGGATCCTAATAGAATACACATTTCATGTTTTTATCATGTATTTAATATTCAGCACCCTCCCTCAATTCCTATCACATACCAACTTTTAAAACCTATGGTTGGAAAGTATGAGAAAGAGTATTTAAAATGCTCATTAAAAGCCTTCCATTCAATTTATTCATTACTTTAGTAATAGCCATTGTATAAAAATCTGCTATGCTATTGCAAAGAAATGCACTTTCAAAGTTCAGTTTTCAAAATAAAATATAAAAATAATTATAAAAATTCTTTCTAGTGGCAAATCATGACTCATGAGAAGAAAAATAAGAATATGCATAAATTAGTCGATTACATACCTACCAAATTTCATTTTTACTTACATACAATATACCAATAAAATACAGAGAAAGAAGAGACTACACTATCACCTTTCAGAGTTACCATAATGACTTTTAATAAGACACACGCCCTTTAGTGCTGCTAGTTCTTTGATTCAATTTGTTAGTTCTTCCTTTCCATCAACAACTATCAAACTAGAGCAACAATATGCACACATTGTGTTTCTGTATTCCGTATGAAATACAGTATATTATGTGACTAGTCAACTTCTTTCAGCTGATGCAGAGAGATCCACAAGTGAATATTTTCCATAGTTACTTTAATGCCTTTTTTTCTTCTTTCCACAGCTCAGAAAACGTTTTTTTTTCATGCTGTACTACCTAATCTCCCTTTTGATTGCAAAGCAAACCAGGAATTGGAAGACAAATTGCTAGTTCTTTTGGATTCAACATATGATCTACTTCAAAAATGATAACATATTGAGAAAAAAATTATTTGGATGATACGTGTATTCTTTTAATGTTATTTTCCATTGCCAGTTGTTTTGTTTGTTTTTTTGAAGTATAGCTACTGAATAAGCATACGCCTACAGCACTTCTGCTCTGCTCTTCCAAAGGAAGTACAGGTTCTGAAACTCATTAATCGTGAAGGGATTGTGCTCTACATTGTGATATTGGACATGCTGGCCCTTAATCTGCTGAAAGCACTGTGGAGGCATTTAACTCAGTCTGAGGTCTAGAAAGAAAAACCATACATTATTCAGAGATGGCTGGAACGCAGGGGTCAAGAAGATAGATTGCATGAAGTAGTGTAAAATTAAAGGATTCTTAGGTTCTGACATGGATGCAATAACTTCAGAGAAGATGAAAAGTGTGGAATAACAGTAATGGAAATTGAAGACCTCTATTTATTGAATAAAAATACTGTAGCACCAGTTTCCTTGTACTACATTATTAGTGAGCTATCAGATAATAATGATCTTCAGATGCAATTGACCTGAGTCAATTTAAACTCACGACCTGAAGGTGACAGATCATATGTCCCATTATGAGTTCTTTAAGACAGCAATTTGGCCTTGGGAATTACTTTTTCTAAATAGATAAAAGCATAATTAACTTCTTTGCATCATGCAAAGAGTAACATACAACAAATGCTAAAAGCTTTGGAAAACAATGCTGGTTTTCAACACCTTTTTTTGCTAAATGGAAAAGTTTAATAAATTCACAAATGCCCATCATTTAACAGACTTATCAGATATTTATTCCTTTCAGTTATGAGGAGCATGCAAGTTGAGAGGCATTCCTAAAACCACCAGCTGAATTCCAGCCATTTCTGTTACATATTGTGTCAAATAGGAACTGAGAAATATTTAAAAAATCAAAGCAAAGGAATCTTTTTAAAAACAAACACAATGCATCCAGTCTGAATCAGAGGCATTTTATGAACCATTATTTCAACTTGGCTATAGTACATTATTCTACATATCCTATACAAGACTCACTGAAGACAGCTGGCTTCTTTTTCTCCTTCTTTCTGCCTCACCTTTTTACTGGTATTATCTCCTGGCTTTTCGTGGCTGCAAGTCTGCACAAGCCCTAGCTCATTCAGATTACAGCTATTCTGCCCTAGTACGCTCTACTCAACATAATTGTACAAATTATAAGAAAGCAACCAAACTGGAATTTCTATTTGAATTGAATAGCAGGAGTGGCATTTGTAGTATCACAACGTTCTTTTATTGCACAAATAAAGGACCTTCTCCCAAGTGTCTTTAACACAACGATAGAAAAAATGACAAATACAAAAAAATTTCAGTAGACTAAGCCGCTCTTCCAAACTAGAAAAGGATTAGAAATAGCAAATCAGAAATATTTCCATGTACCTAATATTCACTTTTATCTACAGCTATATCTACTTACTGATCATAATAATTAACTATGTGTTATGCATCTATTTTAATAAATGTAAACAATTACATTAAGAGAGTGATTGCAGAAGCACCTCCAAACGTAAGGGTATCTTGAAGAGAAAACTCTTCTGGCTCTTCATTTCTTTTAACATAAAGGCATTGCCAGCTCAAGTCCCTCCAAGATTTTAAGAGGGATAACGAATCTTTTTTTTTTGCAGGTGGGCTGGTATCAGGGTTCCAGAGAAATTTGTTGGACTCATGGTTTAACTCTGTGTTTTCATGCGGCAGTAGTCAGTCCTCTATGGGGAAAGCCTCGACAGTCTCCTACGGAGGCAATCGTGGTCTACAGGCTCCCTTCTTCATGAGGCACAGCAGTACCTTGACCAGTATTGCAAGCATCCTCCGGCTATATGCAGTTATGAGCATGCTTTTTCTAGGACTGACAGGTGCTCATTGCCTGCCACAGCATGAACGGGAGGCCCACATGGCACAGGTTGGAGACACAGAGGATGCGCAATGTGTGTGGCTGGCTGCCATCCAGGACCTGTATCCCAGGGGCCTGTGATAGCAGCAGCCAGGTCCCTTTTCTCTTCCTCTGATGCAGACTTATGCATAACAAGACAATTTTCCTGTTCCTCGCCCCTTTCATTTTTTCTCATAAGCTGTCTTGGTAAAGTACTGTTGTTTTTTTCAGTTTACAAAATAGTACAAGAAGAAGTGCTTTCCTCTTGGTGACTATGGGGGAAATCCCACCCTGAGATCATCCAAAAGTTTCATTGTAAAGTTCTGACAGAGCTTCAGGGAAGAGGAGACCCTTGTGTATGCCTTTGCTTTCAGAAAGCATTTCTTTTGACAGTAAACCAGTAAACTCTCTCCCATGAACTCATAATTCCCTGTAAACTCTTCAAACATAAATCAGTGAGCTTTTCAGCCAGCTTTCAAAGCACATTATCACTTGATGTGTATGGTAGCTTCACTAAAATTCTGAAAGCCACCCAACATCCCTCTATAAGTCATCTCTTCTGTCTATGCTTTATAAGCAGCAAGCATTCCTGCTGTGCACAGCAAAAAAAAAAAAATAAAAAAAAAATAAATATTTATATTTATATATAAAAACTCTCCACACTTTCGGGACTTCTTTTTCTAAGTCTGCATCATTTCATCACTTCCCTCAGTTTTAGGAATGTTTGATGAAAGTTTAACATTCCCTCAATCAAAATAGATCCACTATACTACCACAATAATTGCTCTCCAGAAGTCTTTGCAACTTGGAAGGTGTCTCAAATATTCTTACATTTGAATTTCCATTTAAGTCAAAGTTATTTATATCATCAGAATATATAGATACAGATGTAAATTCTGAGAAAACCTCTAAAATAAAGTATCTTTAAATGATAAAGTGATGAAAATTTACAGAGTTCAATCAAAGCTCAACAATTCATTAAATAAACTGTACTAAAAATTAGTAACTTCTTAACCCCCAAGTTGCAGAAGAGTTTTCGTGAAGCAAAGACTTAAATATATATGTTGGACTATATCCCTGAATTCATTCCAAAGTTAACATTTTTCAGAAACTACCTACATACTAGCAACAATCTACATAAGTGTTAGTGTCAAATTAACGTGTTTTACAGAGCACCAATAAAGAGGCCAGACTGGCATACAGAGAGAGAAAACATGTTCCTTTGGTCATTACTAATGGAAGGTCAAATGAAACACATGTTGGAGTTCATGTTTGTGCAGGACTAAAGAGTAAGGGATATATTTCTCAATTTAGTATAGTGGCTTCCTTGTAACGTGTTTAGAAAGTTGTATTCTTTCTTTGTTTAAAAAACAAATGTTTCTTAAAAAAAAGACATTTGATGATTGTTTATGATTTAAAGGGTTCTAGTTTAGAGAACATCAATGGTACTAAATTCATCAGTGCCTCCCTATCATCTTTAAGCAGAAGGATTACAGCAGAAGAAAATTTTTTTCTGTGCCTTATCTGCAGGCTCACAGGGAGAGGACTATGGCAGACCTAATTATATTGGCAATGAACTCAGAGGAAAGTGGTTCAGAGGTGAAATTTTCATTAAAACAATTACGCGTATCTTCATATGCTAATTCATATACAGATGCTAAGCAGTAGAATGGGGAGTTTCTAAAATACGTATCAACGGCATTTGAGTACTAATGAGTATTCTGAACACTTGTCATGAGAGTCATGTACTCAGAAACGGGATAAATAGTAGATAGTCAACTTCCAAATTATATTCAAAGTATGACATTTTCCTCCGTGGTGTATCCGAATTACCCATTAACCAAAGTAAGTGGAAACAATCTGACACCAAATGTCATCAGCAGCACACACAAAGGTCATTAGTTTGTTAATGCTATACTCAGCACTTGTGCAACATAGGATGATATTACTTGCATTATATGCCACATGGAGGGTTTATTTTTTATTTGTATGAAATAGTATATTAAAAATCATTTGAGGAAACTTGCATGTGAGCTTTTAAAAGTAGAAAAGAGAAAGACAATAATTCTCTCTCATGCTGTCAAGGTAAAACTTAGGACATAATTGTTTACATAAAAACCCTGCAACTTGAAAGTCTTTTCCTCATGTTTGTCTTGAATAGGATTTAGTGATATCTAATATTGCATGGTAGCAAATACATTTTTATCATATTCAAAGTTCAAGTATAATAGTTATTAATCACTGACATGACTAGGACTTTACAAACTTTAGCATCTCTCTTCAGATCAACTAATCTCTTCAGCCTGGTTGCTGTAAAACCTGCTCCAGGCCTTTTATTTTTTAAATGATAAATGAGATGGTGTTCACCCTCTCTCCATTTTTACGCTTCAAATGAACATGAGGAGCATTTATAACTACTGCTAAGATAAGGTAATGCCAAAAACTTTAATTTTAACCTTAAGAAAAATGAGGACAAATGCATCCATTTTTACATTATCCTTCATATTAAAACAGTGCTTACAAAATACAGTGGAACTCCAAATGTTTGGATAAGTTCAAAGAAATATTAAAGAGTCTTCAGCCGTCTTTAGCTGCATATTTGGACATTCCAGTAATGCCTATCATATTCATTACAAATGAGATTTAAATACAGAGAGGCAGGAAAATAAGTTGTTTGTATAACATTTAAGTTTCCAGTTACTGTCAAAAGCCATATAAAATTCTTGAAAAACATGCCATGCTTTAAATTCTTTTAAAACAAATAATAGTTAATATTGTTTTTTTTTTCCCCCATATAGCCATGTAAGTTCCGATCCTCAAATGCAATAGGCATCTAACATTCAACTCCATTGAAGCAACCGGCTCACAATCAATACAGACTGAAGTGGAAGCTAGGCATCTCAATATCTTTGGGATCTGAGTCATGGCAAACAATAACAAAGCAAACTAAACGAGGTTCACAATGTCAGCCAGAGACCAGTTATTTGAGAGGATTAAAAAAAGTATAGATTTTGATAAATACCGCATTTTTTCCACTAAAACCATTCAATATCGGTGTTCTTTCTTTAGGGGCTGTATTGAGAACACTTAGACACAAACTCAAGCCAAAGCACACGTTTTCCATGAGTGATTTATATCTTTGGGAAGAAGAACACAGACAAACTTAATTTCTCTGAACCCATTCTATCGAGGTACACGTGTCCTAGATTTCTGCAGTATTGTTGAAGTTGCACCCTTTAAATATCAGTTTTATCAGCATCAACTTAAGAGACTTTAAAGTGGCCGGTGAGGTAAAGAGATGACGTAGCACATTATCTGGATTTTCTCCAAAAACACTGCTATAACTGTGACAAAACTAAGGTATACCTGTCAGATCACTGAACGTGATCTAGTGATCTCCATGTTCTCCACTGCTGGAGAGGGGGGATATTAGCTATTCTACCTGCCACTCCCCAATTTTCTGTAAAATACTTGGGGCAGCAACAAATCTGAAAATGGTTAAACTATATACCATAAACAAATGCTAAGCTACATTGTACTTTTTATTTGGGAATGGCTTCTATTAAAAGAACCCAATTGCTTTAATAAATATGCATGTGTGTACACTCAGAGAGGGAGGGAGGGAGGGAAGAATCATTTTCTTCTCTACTAAAATACAGCTTTCTCTGGAATAAAATGAAGCAATTAATACAAGTTTACAACATTGCACAGCAGTTTAAGACCGGAAGTGAATACCATAGCCAATTAAAAGTGCAGGGGATCATTAAATAAGGCAGATTGTAATTACCCATACTGGACTCTGTCCAGGCTCCAGGGGCCAACACAGGGGCTCAGTCAGTCTGAAAGCTGACTCCGGAGAGCGAACACCCAGGCTCAGGCCTGATTACGAGCTTTCATGGGAGCAGCTACCTAGCCCTGAGCTCAGTGATAGCACCATAGAAGCCTTCCCAATGAGCCTGTTACAAGAACTTCACAGCAAAAAAGGGACCTCAGTTTGCATGAGGCAATGCTAAAACCATGTCTTTTTTACTCTTTAAGGCATGCATTTCCTTCCTGTGTATTGATTGACTAAATGACAACTGTCATAATTAAAGGTGCTTCAGTGAATAAGCATTCCAGCTGATTGGTAATTTCAATCAAGTTACAAAAGGCTGCCACGGACATAACTTTCTTTTTTTCCCAGTGGTATCACCAAAATTCAAGAAGCTGTTTCATTGACACACAAGTTTAGCCTGATGTTTCTTGAATGCAACTGTCTGTCAAAGGCATTTATTGTTTGCTGTGACATTTACATCTTATTGACCCCATGCACAGCTAACTAATGTCTGTAAAGAATTCACCGATAAAAAGGGAAAATAGAAGATCAGACATAACTTGGAGTCAGAACTTCTGTGTTTCTCTCTTTCTCTTGTTCTAAATCTCGCTTCTCTGTGCAACCAATGAATAGTCTAAGCTTTTGTATGCCATGGGCATTTTACAGTAATGAATGCTTTATTAGTCTGTCATACTGCAATAAGCAAGGAAACATGCTTTTTCTTTCTCATTTACAAAAACAAAAATATCTAATGAAGTGCATGCTATTTCATGGATGGTCTTCATATCATAAAATCCCTTCTACATCCAGGGAAGGAGGTAATAGATAGTACAGTTTTATGCAACATTATTCTGCAGCTTGCATAATCACTGACAGCAGTACAAATGGGATATAAACTTCTATGAAGAAAAATGGAAGCACTTGCACCGAGCTATATAACTTCTTTAGTAATGAAATCACTACAAAAAAGAATAGGCAATGGAGATTCACACCTGTAAGTTAGTAAGGAGAGTTATATTCATCCTTAGAAATGTGTTCAATGTATTAAGCTGGAATGTACACATCTTGAGCCAATACATATGATTTTTGAGGTCTGCTACATTTTATTGCTGTCCCTTTTCACAAACTTTGTTGATGGTTGCATAAAAGACCTGCCTCAAGCAGATTCTCTGTCCCTCTTTCCAAACATCTGCCATCAGTGATCACCCTGTCTCCAGATATGGAATTGTTCTAAATTTCCTCTCTGCTCTCTAAAAACATGGCATTTGCTTGCACCTGACCTCAAGCAGCTTCTCATTAAATGAAGTTCTATGAAAAGGACGAGGCAAATAGCATGACACAGTATAATGCTTAGCAAAGGCCAGGTTCTTGGCCTGGCTCTTCTTGCCCTTCATTCATTTTGTCATTTTTGTTATTACTTTTTCGCAGAATCAGAAGTCAGTTGAGACTGGCAGGCACCTCTGGAGATCATGTAGTCCAGTCCCTTCTCCTCAGGTAGGTCCATGCCTGGTTGGCTCTTGTATATCTCCAACAATGGAGACTCCACAGCCTTTCTGGTAGCCTGTTCCAGTGTTTGACCATCATCACAGCAATAAAGTTTGGGGTGTTTTGTTTTGTTTTGTTTGTTTGTTTGTTTCTGTTTAAATAGAATTTCCTGTATTTTAATTTATGCCATTTCCTCCCGTCCTATCACTGGGCACTACTGAGACGTGTCTGGCCCTGTCCTCTTTACACCCTCCCTTCAGGTATTTATACACTTTGATCAGATCCCCTTGAGCCTTCTCTTCTCCAGGCTGAGCTGTCCCAGCTCTCAGTCTTTCCTCCTACGAGAGATGCTCCACTCCCTTAATCATCTTCCATCCACTTCCTCCTTAATCATCCAGTGCATCCTTCACTGGATTCACTCCAGTATGTCCCTGTCTCTCTTGTACTGGGGAGCCCTGAACCAGCTTTATTTTATAAGAATAGGAAATAAGCCTGCTCCGGAACAGCTTTGTGAAAATTGGCTATAGCTTAATGTTTTTGGTCTGAAAACAGTAACGAAACACCTAAAATCATGAAGCTGGAATACTATCTCACTGCCAGTTCAAAACTACTACATTATTTTATTAAAAAGTATTTTAGATAAATGTATAAATACATTTTTTACATAACTAAGAACTTGTAAATAAGTTTCTACTACTGTGATTCATGATTACTCATTTTACTGTGAATCTACCTTAACTTTGTAACCTTCATTTGGTTTGCTCTTTAATGGAAAAGCTACTCTTAGTAGGATATTGCTGATTTTGTATATGCCACTGTATGTGTAATAAAGTTTTACAAACTTCCTTCTTCCTTTTTTATGTAAAAAAAATTGTAAAATAATGGGATTAAAGGGTATTCCATTCCAAGGCATATTAAACTGTGACAGTTTTATGAATTTTCTTATAATATGTTGCTGAAGTAAAAAAATAATTCTAATGAACAATTAATATTTTTGTCACTGTGAAGTACATTGATTATATGAAATATTACAGCTTGTTAACATGTTTAGAGCTTTCATTAACTATTTAATATAGAAAACCATAAAAGTACCTAAATAATTTTTAAGTCTAGGTCTCAGGATTTTGTTTTTAATCTCAGAAGTTTCAGTGTTGTCAGAAAAAGAAATGGATTTGAAGACGAATGAAGAAGAAATGGTTAGAAACGCCTGTTATGGAACAACAATACTGAAATAATGTAAGAACAAAGTAAAAATGGTCTACCTCTTTTGCATCAGGTTTATTCAAAAAACATTGGGCAAATTAATGGCCATATGATTTGTAAAGTGCCTATAAGAAAGTAGGCAGTTAATTAAATGAAATACGTGAAGTTTTTCTTTCAATTCCAGGATGCACAAGGCAGAGTGCATTCTGGAAAAAAACAGCAGGTAGCAGGTGCAGCCCTACGTGAACCACTTTGACCTGCATATGGGAATACATTTATCAGAAGATGCAGTGTTGCAGGACTGCAGCAAAAGTGTAGGTTTCATGCCTTTCCTAATGCCATCAGGGGTATAAGGAAGGCATCAGGGGTATAAGGAAAAGCATAAGGAAGGACAGGTCCACAGAAGGATTTCAGACACTTCGAGTCCTCAGCCTAAGGGAGAGATACTGCAGACTCGATGTCCTCAGTGTCACAGTAAACTGGGAACAATAAAGAAAAACACATGCAAGGGAAAAATAAATAAAGGCTTTGACAACTAGTAGTAGGAAGTTTGCTCAAAACATATTGCTAGTAGTTATCAAGCTATCATACTGATTGCAGACCCTGTCTAGAGGCTGCATGCCCTCTGTGAGAACAGGAACAGAGTTACATTGCTCTGTATAAACAAGAACATCTATTCTGTAGACAGTTCTAGAGAAGTGTCAAAGAAGGATCACAACGTCCATCCAAGAATGCCACTATAAATCACATTCTTCAGCGTTTAACAAAAGGATCCATACATTTTGTTGTTGCTGCATAAGCTGCTGGGCTCAGTATTATTTTCTCTGAAAACCACATACAATTCCATTTGGCATTGATAATTTGATCACATTTTTAATTATCTAGTATTCCACCTTCCCCATAGGGGTTAGTAAGGATGTAAACTGTAACTGTACTGATAAATAAACCATCCTTCAGGAAAAATATTTAAAATGTTTTTAATATAGCATTAGTATAATGAAAATACTTTGTAATTCATTGCACTTCTACTTAAAATAACTTCAAAAATTCATTTGTGTAATTAATCAAAGTAGGGAAATTGTAGCATATGACCTTAATGATAGGAAATATATTGTACATTGAACAGAATAGTAATCTCCATAAAATCACTTTTTTCTGTCTGTCAAATCAGCAAATACCTTTCAGCCCCCAAACTGCTTGTACTCTTCCCTAAAGTTACCCCAAAACGAGGACCATCTTGACAGTATTCAAACTTTTCATAGGCTCCTGCATTCTGAAAACGTATTCATTGCTCAGTAGTTGCAGTCTGGTCAGAAGATGTTCCTGTTGCCCACTTAAACAGAAGAAAAACCACTAGGAAGATATAAAATATCTTTTCTATTTCCTTTTCATACAGAGTAATCTCCTTAAGAAATCTTGTTAATCTCATATCAAAATCTACACATACGTGCATGAAGAGATGACACAGTTTGGAAATCCGGACTGTGCATATTGGATTGGAAGCACCTGCAGATTGCTGGCTATTAATAGCCACAATGCGTTCAAAAAGATGCTGCATAGAAACATTCCAGGCACCTTGTGCATGAAGCTGATGAGGAGCATGTGGGAACCCTTGCCTTTGCCTGTTGCTGTATCCCAAGTTAGGAGCAGCTACCTAATTATCTTGTCTCAGGGAACCCAGCTGATAATATCAACTTTGGTTTCAAATATTTTCACATGGAAAAGCAAAAAAAGAAAAGAGACTTCAAAACCTTTGTTTTCTTAACAACGTATTGTAGTAATATTGGGGAAAAGCAGAGTTTATACACTGCTTTACTGATTTCAGGATGCAAAAGCTCAAAAGAATGCAGCCCTTCCCGCACAAATGGTTCCTCCACAAACAAAACACTGATACGAGTTTTCACTGAAGAAATTAAATGATTGACAGTTACCGTAAATCTATAAGGAAGTCTTATGAGCATGATACCAAACATTCATGCTGGTACTTAAACTCAATTTTTGCAATTTGGTTGATCCTACTAAGAGATATACACTCTGTACTGTTCCAGGATATATATACAATGGAAAACAGCTGAAAATACGAAATAGGGTTTTAGTACTTAACCACAAAAACTGATGCTGTCTAGGTAAAAATTAAAATTTTTGTCCAAATAAAATCACCACAAGGCTACTGAGGAATAATGACGAAAAATCACTTTTATACTGTTTGTCGTCTATCTTCCATGACTAAATTTTCTGCTATTGAGAAAATCCCAAATTTTTGTATATCATCCAGTCATTTTTATAAAAGTGGATAAATAGCAAAAAAGGGTAAATAACATTTGAATACATGATAGTGTATAGTAGTAAACTCAGTATCTCTATCTAAAGAACTTTAAGAGTGACAAAGGTAAAAGATATGTTTCACAACAAATATACCTTGAAGGCATAACAGATACTTGTTTTTCTGCTTTTAACAAACCTCAAAGCCACATCTCCATGACCTCTTTTAGGGATGAGAAATTCCACCCATTGCAACCAACTACAGAAAAAGAAAATGATGAGGACAGAGATGAACTTGAGCATGGTTCTTAACATTATCTTCTACTTTGAAAGCTACTGTGATGTTATACTCCTGATGAGACTGCACATTTGGTTTTATCCTTTCAATACAGATTACAATGTAATGGTATTGCAGGTAGAAAACAATGAGAGATTCACTTTTACGGTCTGAAAGGACAATCAGTGGGAGTTGATTTAGAAAACATTCATTCTCCTGTCCTAACTGCAATTTTTGTTCTTCATGACACATGAATTAATCAGCAAAACTAATATGAAAAATTTATTAGACGTTTCAAAAATTAAAATATGACATTGTTTTAATCCATGATATACTTATTACTGATGCTACTTTTATTCAGAACAGATTTAAGGTTTTCATTACAGAAATTCCACAATGTTAGTTGCACCCAGCAGCATCTTATGTAGGCATCAGTGTTTGATTTTCAGATATAAACCTAAGCTCCATTTACTAAGTGTTTAATGAGGTTAAGACACATATTACCAGACGGGACTATTTCTTATTAGCATTCTTCTCATAATAACCACGTTTTAGAAGAGGAATATTGTAAGTTGTTGAGCAGTTTCAGTTCCTGGGCTAATATATTCATTCTGCGTAGTTGTCTTATATGATGAGATTTTGATAAAGCTTAACACCTATATCCCATGGCACTCCCACATGGGAAGTGCCTGGCCTACCTACATCTCTACAGGGTGCAATGATAATTATTTTACACTGCTAGAGATATGAGAATGAGAGTCAGGGTAGAGCAAAAACAAGAGGAAACTGGTAACACGGAAAATCTAGTTCCAGTTTTGCCGTATGCTGGCTCTCTTGTCTTTGCTTAGTGAGAACTACACATTGGCCATTTCTACTGAAAAAAAAAACCGTGTCATTTTCTTTCATTTGATGCTGATTAGTCTGAAATCCATTTCTGAGAGCTGCATTGGAAACTTTATTGTTTTTGTAGATTTAGACACTTTTGAGTCTAACAAAACCTTAGATGTTCAAGTATCTGAATAACTCACTGTAAGCAATTTCCTATTTAGTTTGTTATCCTGCCCATCGCTAGATAGGGGGCAAGAAGGAAGGAGGGAGGGAGGGTTAGATGAGCTATTGACAGTTTCTGAGAAAAGCCATCTTCCATTCAGAGTATGTGAGAGGGAACACTGTCACCTAGTATTTTATGTTGCAGAACTGGCAAGAAGTCCTGACACACAATAAAAAAGTGAAGGACAGTCTAAACAGATACACTGCTTGACAAGCCGGGGAAAGAAAATACGACTGTACCCATTTTATAAAGGGAAACTGAGGAATAGGGAAGTTAAAGGTCAGAATGAAAAGCTAGAAAACTAGAATTGAGTTATTATCAGCTCCAAATGACACGGTTTCCACGCACCCTGAATGGGCAGCATTTCATTAACTGTAGGCACATAAACAGCATATAGTCTCCCTTAATAGAGATAAGACAGGAATGGACACCAATGCCAGAAATGACATTCAAATGTGAATCATTCTCCATGGTCCTTTGCTGCTCTCCACTGATTATGGCAAGAGCCTAGATGACTAGTGCAGATTAAATGCCTAGAAAAAGGAGAGACAAAACTACACAGTATGACTAACACCACACACAGTTGTGCCTGCCTGTACCTTGCTCTTGTGTACAGCTTATATCTAATAGGCTTCAAGATAACTTTATCTCTTTGGAATATATCTAGGTCCTAGTCCTATATCTAGGACTGCCTTTTGCTAGTGATATTTTAAACTGATTACTATTTTATCTGTCTGCAATAACCTCTGTGGTTGAAAAAGTAAGTAACATCTGTACAGAATTTCTCAAATAAAGCTGGACACAAATGCTGACAGATTGAAGAAGCCTGAACCAGCCAACCAAATTCTGCCTTCACCACATTCCATAACAGAGAGCGCGAATTTACTGGGAGATAGTTTGCAATTCAGAGACACATTGGTACTTCCATTGGTTTCAGCCTGCTTTGGATTAGAATTCAGTTGAAGACACTTAAAATCATATATTTTTACATCTGAGAAACAGAAGCCCTTAGAGTATGACAATTGCATTTCTTCTAAACCTTTATAATAGAACTTTAAAATCAACTTTTTTCTTGTTTTTCAACAATGTAAATTAGAATACTCACTGCTGTCAACTATTGACAAACATAAAATTTCCTCTGAGTGGCTTGTACTGATCATAAATATTAGTTTCACAACTAGGATGCCTTCAACAAGTCTGTTGACCTGTAAAGACTGAAAATGACCTCTCAAGACATTCAGCTAGACAGAGTAGATATTTCTGACCATCTCTGTCTCCCTCAATGATGATATTGTCTGAATGAGAGACTAGCAAGTAGACTTTGCGTAATTTCCTTCCTTTCCTTTCCTTGAGAAGATATGTATGCATAAACTATATTCTTCTTTTATCCTACGCAAAAGGTGATACTGGAATGTCTTAAGATGGGAAGTAAAAGTTTTAGATTTTTCAAGATGAATGAAATTTTACCATCACAAACCCCTAAAATACACAAAATTCACTAAGAAATATATTAAGGATTATATTATTAATAACTTAGATGAAGTATTTATTCAGTCACTGAAAGATTAAGGCAATATAGAAAATTACAAAGACAAAGGATCCCCACAGTATGGAAGAAATGACAAATCTTAAGAAACATGCTTCGTCTTATACAGTATTTTCCTCAAATATTTGTTTTAAAATTTTTACACCTGTACATTGCTTTACAAATGTTTATTCTTACCATTCTCTTAAATACAAGGAGCCACGTTCATATGAGGAAAAACTAGATAGTTTAAGACTTTTCACTTGGAAAAGAGATGACTGCAGATGGATGTGAAAAGGGGCTGTAACAACAGAACAGAACCCTGTAACTGAAAACCCCTTCCCCAACACTAAACATGAGAAAAAAGCTTATTTCTATTAGCTATGATAAAAAAAGTTTTAAATATTAAATTGTATATGTAACACAGTACAACCACTTTCTGATTAAACCCTATTTAAATTTCCCAGCGTTTGCCTTCAATGTACAATTCAATAACTACTTCATTTGTCTAAAGGAATGCTTAAACACACAATAGAATTTCTCTCTTATGATTTCAATGAAAAATTCACTTCTTTTTGTAAAGACTACAAATCTACGCTTTACTCACTAGGCTCACTATCTATTGGGAGCTTCAAGAGTTGCAATTACGCATTTTGAAATTATTTGGTATCCAGTAAGAAAGTTAAGAGAGAACATGAAGAAAAGTCTATTAGTCAAACTGTTTAACATACATCGAATCCAAAACCATTTGTATATACTATTTATAGCTCTACAGGCAATACTTCTGGTCAATATTGTCTGTTTTAATTCGTAACCACACCTTAGTTACCACTGCAACTCAAGATATCACTGACTGTTCCTTTTATTCAAAGTGTAATGTCTGAGAGTCTCAAGCATGCTAAAAATATAGTTATCAGGTTTTTTATCTAATTATAATAATAGAGATGCACATGAAAAGTTAAAAAATAAATTAGCACTCCTTGAACACTGTTATGTTGGAGGGATAAACAAGCTAGCAAAACATCACAAAAATAAAATGAAACCTTCAAAATAGAGGTCTGTGGCATTACCATCTTAGTAGTAACTAAATAACTAAATACAAGGAGTACACAGTATCCTTTTCAGTGGGTCTGAAAAGTGTATCATACCTACTGGACTGAAGCTACTAATTTGATACTGGTGTTCAGTATTAAAATACATCAATTTTATCCTATAAATGAATCACTTAAACGTTGAAGTCAGTTAAGCTTTCTCACATTTCTCTTTTCCACTACTTTTCACACTACAACCACTTTACAAACAAAATATATATCCCTACTGTCATTATGATCAACCTAACCGTACCCTTTGATTTTTTATTTAATTATAGGAAAAAAAGTGGAAGGCAACCAGGAAAATAAGGAATATAAAAAAAAAGATGAATAAACAATGCGCATAGTAAATTACAAATATTATGGACCATTAAAAATTACTTTTATGATGTTCTATACCATAAAAATTTTCACACAAAGAAATATTAATTTAGTTACAGTTATTTACAGATGACGAAATATAAAGCAGACTCTTTGAGTATTGAGGAATGTAAACCATAATGTAAAAATGTTACAGACCTTTTGTTATGCTTAAAAAGAATGGCGTTCTAAGGATATTCTTGCATCACTGGCTATGTTACCTGACCAGTATCAGACATTTTATTGGCACTAGAATTTTCTTGATAGCCATCAGATTTTCACTTCTGCAGCCTTCAACGGGCTTACTTTCTTCTTCAAGTCAATCATCCTTTTATAACAAAGTTAAATGGTGAGGGCACTACACACCTATCCAAATAGGTAGTTGCTGTTTTTTAAAAGACCTTTAACATTCTTTTTTTCCATAACAAAGTGCTCTAAAAGCCCTCAGAATTTCTCTGCGATCACTTCTGAACATACTAGTACGTCTCAATGAGTTACACAACTTTCAGTCGAAATCAGAAACTAAAAACCAGGGACAACTCAAACTCACGCTACCTATTGGCAGAAGACTTTGTGATAACAGACTTCTGCTTATTCGGACCATAGATATTTTTATTTTTCCCAGAAGAGATTAAGCTATGCCAAATGTAGCCAATAAATGCATACACGGTCAGTCAAGTCCAGTGTCAACTAACATATAAAAAATCTCACATTAATTAGCCAGTCAAACATTTAAAAATTGATCCTTTCTGCTGCACAAATATCATTGCTATCAACTGAAAGTATAACAGAATATGGAGTTTTTGATGGTCAAAAATTCATCTTGAAATAAGTAAGTAATATGGACAACACTGTAAATAGGTAATTTCTAAGATTTTTTTTTTTCCTTTTTATGACTTAAATACTTTCTAAAATCACAGTTAGTGCCCAGCTAGAGATTATATGCTTTGAAGTATAATTCTGATGTTCATATAAGGTAGGAATTTCAGAGCTTATACGGAGCAGTCACCAATCAGTAATGCCAATGAGGTTCTTTTGTGTGAAACCATAGTTCTATTACCTAAAATTGGGTTTTTTTATTCTATAAAATATGCTACTAATACTAATACATGAACATCTGAAAGTCTGGATCTTTCAATTCATTTCAGAGAGGAAATGCCCCACTGCCTTTTATCTGTTACCATGGGGAGCGAACTATCACTTCTCAAATACTATGAAGTAATAATAAAAAAGAAGCTGCTGTTGAAGGGCTCTTTCCAGCCATGTTACTTTTTGTGTGTACATATTTTCTATGCTTCTTTGACAGTACAGGTAAAATTATACACACGAGATCCCTTTCTCCCTTTTATTGGCCACTACCAGTAGTACCTCAACATCTATACTTCAAAGAAAGCAATTAGAAAGCAGATCGCTTTGAAAATTTGCTATATAGAGTTCTGATTTTGTACTCGTCCAGTTACTCAGTGGGGTTTTTTGTGTTAGGGACCAGAAACAAAAATATTCTTTCTTAAAAGAACAGAAGAATACTGTAACTAGAACATACTTAGCCTAATACCATGCCCTTGCTTCCTCTGTCACTCTTTTTTCTTTTTTTGCAAGGAAATGGAAACTATAACAGATAAATAAGAGGCACTGTTTTGAGAGAATATGATTGTCATTCTAAGAATATTCTGTTACACAACCTCTTTCCAAATCAATTATTTTTTATCATTTCCAGTCCCTCTATATTTACAAGGCTTATTTATTTATTTATTGTAAAGTGAAGTTATAAAGATGACTCCCCTTTTCAATGCAATGGACAGTGCTATTCCACCTCTATTATGCTTTGCTGTCAGCCAGGTGAATACAATGCTAAACCAACTACTGTATGTGTTGAAATTGATTTAAGTCAAATCACAAGAGAACAGTATGATCCAAACTTTTTTTCCTTTTTTTTTTCTAGTAGCTGATGCTGAATTAGTTAGCAATGCTGTAGGAAAGGGGAAGACCAGGAACTAATGTGTGTTTATACATTGAATGTGATAATCACTGACAATGAAAAATATTGTTAAATACTCAAAACATCACGACTAGCACCAGAAACGTGCAGGGAAGATTTAGTCTCTTTAGTTTTGGCTAAATTTAGAAGAATACTCTTTTTTCAACTCAGTTTGTGTCAGAGGAAGTGTGTTTCAGGACAGAACGACCAAATTATTTATTCTAGCTCATATCTCATAAAGCAATGAAAACGTAGTTTGGGGAAACTTGCCTATATTTTGCTGAGTACCAAGTAAATGATTAGTCCCAGCGCTGCTAGATATGATCTGTCTTTAAAAAAGCCACTAAGTGACTAGAAAAATCTAGCTTAGCTAGCGATGAGCTGCTCTTACCTGCCAACACCATGCCTTGAGGTTTACTTGTTGCATCAACAGCATAAGATTTGACAATCTTAGACAACTGTGTTCTGCGGTATTTTCACTGACAGTTTGACACATTGCCTGGACTAAAAAAGCACCAGCATCTTTTGACAAAAGAACAATTACTCAGTGGGTGCTGCCAGAAAACAACTTGCTCAGCTCACCTGGGAGGAGCAGGGGCTTTGGGCAGTTTCAGAAGCAGTGGGGAAGTGACTGGAGGCAGCATCGAGTGTTTCAGCTGACCTTTCCTGAAAATTTCAGTGTCTGTCTCAGCAATCACAGCAAAGTTCAGTGTTTTGTTGTGTTGCAGCATTGACGGGATCGGAGCCTTAGAAGTGCAACGCAGCCTGGAACTTAAAGGCAGTGGCCCTAGATTTGCACAGATCAGTGACAACAGAGCACAAATAATCTGCCTTACCTTCACATTTTCAGATAGGCTGGACAAGATGTCACTAGTAGTTATCCTATTAGTTTTTGTTGGGGAGAGGGTTAGAAGTAACACTGAAATTACTGCTTCTCTGAATGTTAATATTATTTCCACCTATAAGATGTAATTTGAAAATAATTATCTAAAAACTGAATAAAATGATTAATAATTCCATCAGTTTAGAAAATGCAATACTACTACTGAGATATATACCCACATCAACGTTCTCCTTTGGGGCATAATACTCATAACAACAGTTAATAACTTCTTTGTAATCCTGCAAAATTATTTTACAACACAACACCTCATAGAGCTTGCCAGAGAATATCAAATGCTCTAGGATCCGGATTACAGCAATGATGAGCCTTGAAACCAAATAGCGAAGACTGATCAGCCCTTCAGGCCAACGTCAAGAATTAGTGTACAAACTAATGAATATCACCAGCTTCAGCTCTATGTAGCTGCAAAATACAGCTGGGTGGATGGAAATATCTTACAGCAACATAAAACAATCTTACTGCTATTTTCCTCCTCTCTGTGAAAAAAAAGAAAGACTTTGAACCTAGACAGCATTTTAATAAACATCTTGATTTGACATTCAAAAGTCATTTTTTCATTTCTGTAACAGCGCCAGAGAAGCTTATGAAAAAAGTTTAGAAACAGGACACAGCCCATTTAATTTTAGATGAAATTATTCATCCTGAGCAGCGAACGATCACCATACTATGAACCAAAGTTCTTTATTTATCTACAAAATAGAGCAGTAGAGAAAGCTTCTCCCTCCTTATTTGGCTAATGTACTTTGGGGACTATTTCTATTAGTGAGACTTGTACCTCAGCTTCCAAAGTTATTCAGTCCTCATTTACTCTGCTGAGATTACCAGTGAGGGTGCCAGTTAACCTCCAACTCTAACGACATGTTTTTGTGATGTAGACGTTTGTCAGACAGGAATTAGAATGAGACAAGTCAGTCAATTTTAAACAGAAATTAGTATATTTTGGTCACTATCCTCCTGAACCTGCTACAGAGATGACTGAGAGATGAAGGGTACGCTCGCCTGTTAATGAAAGGCTTCATCCTCTTTGTGAATTTTGAGTCCTTGAATTCATTGGCAGTGAAATTAAAGAAAAAAACAGAAAAATCCCCAAACCTGAAACTATCTAGACACAAGTTCAAAAACATCCCGTCTACTATTGCTATTTAATAAAGTATTAAAACAGTTGTTTAGAACATGCCATAGAACTTATTTGGGTTTTTTTTTTGGTAACAGTGGAATAAAAACATGCTTGTCAAGGAGAATTGCCAAAGGGGAGTGACACTTCACTGACTCAAGCAGTGGCACGAAAGCAGCCTTCAAATAGGCAAGGAAGAGTATTATGTCACTCAGAAAAATTACTTTGCCCAGCAGTATTAATTGACTGAACAGTGTGATTTTTCAGGTAACACATCCTAATGATTATATCACTGGCAAGTATTACTAAAATTTGGGGAGCCTCATTTGCTGCAGAATCTAATTTCCCTAACACATGACCTCACCCTTAATTTCCTCACTTCTACACGGTTTAAATTCTCAGCTTTGACATTTTTTTCCATGCCCTTGTGCTTTCATATTTCATTGACCATTACGACCTGGCTTGTATGATTTTGAAAAAAGAATTGCAATAACTTTTGCTTTTTTTTTCCTGCTGCTGCGATAGACAGAAATGAAACTCCTAGAAAGAAAATAAGGCATTAGCAAGCAATGTTTAAAAGCCCGATTCATAAGGCTAGCATTCACTTTCTCACAGATCGCATATGAAGAAAAAGATTAGAAGAATTCTAAGTGCCTGTTTACGTGTCCAAGTGCTTTAAGCTCGCATTTCAAATTTTTGAAGCTAACCTCTATAACAGTATCTAAGTGGCGTACCTGACTCACGAAGCCAAATTCCAAAGGCCAGGCAAGGTTATCGTAAAATAGTGCAATATATGAATGCAAAATCACACCTTATTTTTACCAGGCAAAAACTGCTTTACCAGGCAGATTTTGGAGGAGGGGAAGGGGATTTGTTTCAACTGGGGATTTTTTCTGTTAACTGGTAATCAGCAAGCTGCCTTCCCAGGGAGTGAATGCGCATGTATATGTGTTGAATTTAAATGTTTACTAGGATCTTAGAAAAAAGTTTTACTAAAACATTGGTTTAAAAGTTTTAAGATTAGGAAGCTATATACAAATTTGAATTAACATACTCCCATAAAAGGCCAAACAAACCCTGTTCAGTCATATACTCTTATTAGGTAGCTTGTTTATTGTCAGAATGCCTGACACATGACAGGGACTTAAGTAATCTGAATTGATATAGCACCTTTTATTTGCCTTTTCCACATCTGAATGCTGTATTTCTAATTAAGAGTATAACAGGTAAAATTGAAACAGTTATGTGGCTATGCTTTTATACTTGAATAGGTAAAAGATAACCAAATATCTCTTAGTGTAGATGAATGCACTTTCCAACCTCTTTCAGATCTTTTAACATAATAGCCTTCTACTACAGCGCACATGAGATTTATTTCAAAACATATACAAACTACAATAAAAGGGAAAACACAATCAGTGGCAATCCTGTGATAGACCTTATCCACCCCTGGCCTGTTTAAATCGCAGAATTCTACTATTTCCTGTCCTTATGTGCCAATACTGTCGATAGGTCTCTAACAAAATAAGTCCCCTATTGCTATGGATGCTGGAGGAACAATCTATGTCCTGAAAATTTAACAGTCTTTCAGTTAATTTAACTGGATGGTATCAACTGTTACAACAAACATGAATTAAAAGCCGCTCTGATTCAGTTCTTAGGCCAGAATTGCCTTTCTTACTCTACTCATTGCATTTACTCATCCATGAGGTACATGAGTAGGAACTATAACGACCTTCTTCTACTCACGTAGCTATTCATTCGGCAGCAATTTACTTATTAAAAAAAATCCTCTTTCTGCTCAGAAAATCCTTTTAAAATTTCAAGACTTGATTCCTCATTTCTGTATTGAACCAGTATAGTATTTTTAATCAAGTTAATGCAAGTTTTCTGTCCTTTGAAACTATGAAGCACTTAATTTAATAAGGCAACTAGGTCAGCTGACATGTTTTTCTTAGAAGAATTGCTTAATAATATATTCAAAAACTGAAAGAAAATTTTAAAGTCATGAAAGTCTTTTAATTTGGCTTGTAAAGCCTAAAGGGGTAATTTATGATTTTTTGCTTTGTTTTATCCTTGCTGAAGTAAGTAACTGTCTCCCCAGTTCAGTTTTCTTTAAAAAAAAAGTCACAAAAAACAAGTAACAAAAGCAAACTGACACTTAAAATAAATTATCACATTTCTAAAGAAATTATAAAGTAATGACAGGACCCTGAATTTGTATTTAAAAAGTTTTCCTCCAACCTACATAAACTACAGCATAAAATAAGAAATTTTCAGTGGTTTATGGTTCCTGTCTGTCCCATAGCAGGCATATGTATCTGTATATTTTTCTCAGCAGACCTGATAAATCACCATTCCTTCAGCTTTATGTGAATATCAAATGTACTATGACAGATTAGGAGGGTGCTCATGAGCCATACAGACAAGAAGGCACCTAAAGCAGAACACTAGGGAATTTATCTTTTGAAAATATGAAGCCTAATCTGCCAAATAGTATATATAATGTATTAGTATAAGGTATTACAGAGCACACGCAGAAGTATTTTGAAATGCCCTTGACTTTTCAGAAGTCAGCAGAGCTCCTCCAAATACTTTTCTCCTTCAATCTTCTGAGCCTGTCTTTGTCAGAACAGCAGCTGTATGGGACTGATTCCTACGATAGTAAATGTACAGCTTTTTATTCGTGCAGAAGAGTAGGGGAGAAGGAAAAAAAAATCAAACAAATAAAAATGCTTTCCTTTTTACAATCACATGATTTCCAGTAAAACTGACATTATCAACATTCTCAAGTATCTTTTCTTCGTTAATCTCAGTTCCTGCCCTCATGTTCATCCCAAGAATCAGCCATTCTTTAAATGTGACCAAAAAGCAAAATCTAGATATTGTTAGCTATACAGAAGTGACAAAGCAGTTCACCTAGCCTTATTTTTCTTTTTTCCTGAAGGTGTCGGGGTAGTTCCTCAGAAAACTGAATTTGCTCATAAAAATCTAGATTAAAAAAAAAAAAAAAGCATAGGCAACCCACACAAAGGAATGAGCCTATTTCTATTTAAATTAGCCTATCACAATGCATTTTTTGCCCTTTGCCAAGTTATTCATGAGTGACTTTTGAATTCTCAGTGCTAGCTCAAAAATTCTGAAAAACGAATGGAATTGTTTTGAAGGAATAAAAAGCACCTGAAAAATCAAACTCAGTTTTCTGAAATGCTGTGCTAGTTAGGAGAGGTGTGACTGAGCTAGAGCAGAGGCAGCGGATGCTCCATGTGTCAGGTTGGGGTGGCAGGGGCTCCTTTGGGTCCTGCAGAAGCAATGGTCTACGTGGCCTCCGTCTGGAGCGTACTGCTTCTGCACTGCGTTCCTGCACAGCCAGTCTGGCCCTCGGCTCCGAGCCTTGGCTCCTCCGCTGCTGACGTAAGCGTTTAGTGGGGACCGAGACGCAGATGGGACATTTGCACGAGGGAAGGAACAACTGTGGCACTGTCTGCCTGGGAGGCAGGGCAGCCGGCTACGAGCTCCTGGCTTCAGCCCTCGACCAAGCACGTCCTGGAAGCGACGCCAAGAGCTGAAGCGCGTTGCCAGGCTGTGATTTGAAAGGGCAGACTTGGCAAAGGGAGAGAGGCCAGTTTTGGGGTGTTTAAATCATAGATTATGTGACAAAAAGTCTTTTCTCTCCTCACGTTTATCATGCACCTGGCATTAATACCAGTTGATATCTACAGTAGAAATGCCCCATCAGAAGACATGGGTAAGCAGTGAACAGAAGTAAGAGTTTAAAATAAATTTATTATCTCTACCCTGAGACGTTATCACTCACCTACTTATTCACAGCACATCTGTTCCTTTTACTTTAGTTCCTGTATGTGTTTAGTACCTTTGTTTACAGGGAGGACTCAGCTTTCTTTAGTTAGAACTTGAGTTGTATACAGAATTATGAAATATAGAAAGAAAGCTATCAGTTTTCTTCTTACCAAAACCAACCCTTTCAAATAAAGCACAAAATGCAAAAGGTTACGCTGTTACATATGAAGCATAATTGATTCTAGCTGCCAAAATGAATCAAAACAGTAATATTTTAATAAAAGCCTATACTTGCTTTGCACAACACAGCTAGCTTAAAGAAATGCTTGCTGTATATTTCCAATAGCAATTCCATCCTAAGAAAACCTAAACACCATGAAAAACAATAATATGTGATGATGTTGTAGACACGATGGTCTAGACAAAACAAGGTAGAAGCAATGCATTTTATTAGACCAGCTGGTATATTAAGCCCTGGAGATCTGAAGCCAGACTTGTGCAGAGAAGCTGGCTTTTTTTTTCAACTATACATCTCAGCCTAAAACCAGGTATAACTTTTACTACAGAAAATTTGTTCTTGTCTGTTTGAAAAAGCTGTCATTAATTTTTGGACTTGTTTTATAGCAACAAATATTTTTTTAGAGCTAGTTTACTGTTTCCAAAGATCATAAACATAAAACTGTGAAACCGTAGAGTATTATTCATCCAATTCGTGTGTCTATAATATGATTCTACATTTGAGTTTGTCACCTAAAGCTCCTTTGATAGTTAAGAGATAGAAACAGGGATTTGTATAATGCAGTTCATCTGATCTGTTTTACACATCAACATTAGAATAAGTCATGCCTCAGAAGTGCTATAAAGAGCAACTAGCTCATATGTAGATGGTTGTAAATATTACAGTTAGGTGAGATGAATCTTACCCCTAGAGAAAAGCGCACGACAGATCATACACTCACCATAAATAAACCTCCCAACACTGGAATAAAATTATGCTGTGGGACTGTTGACTCCATAAAGGATATATTAAGGCCTGAATGTATTTCTTGTCATCTGCTGTATCTGGAGAAATACTCTTGTTTAACATGGGAAGGATGCAGTGAGGAGAGACAGAATGATTTAGAAAGGGAGAAAATTCACAGGCATCCTTCTATTCTAATTCTCTCCTTTCCGCTTTGTATAAAGAATATGGAGGAAATCCACTGATTTCTATCACTCCTCAGTCTTGTTTCTATAAGGTTATATCTCATATTTTTAAATTAATGAAGTTCTGAATGTGAATATAATACTCCAAAATGAAAAGAAAAACTGTATTAAAGAAATGAAAAATGTCATTGCTGGTTCCCATTTCTTTTTCATATTCAAACAATTACAGTGTGTTATCAACTTCCCACAGGAAAAGAAAAAGTTAGTAAAATTGTTTTCCTATACTGAGCTCTCAAATTGATAAGTGAAACACCAGAAGTTGAATTATGATATAATTTTTGACTTATTCATTCCTATTCCTTTTCACATATCTTTCATTTTGAAATTGTTCAGATAAAGTGTCCTAGAATAGCAAATTTGTTCTCTGGACTATTCTTTAAATGTAAGTCTTGCACTTCTATCAGTTAAGCCAACAGTTTTATCCACACTGACTCCAGTAAGCATAGGATGAAACTGTTTACCAATTGACTACATCAGAAAGAACTTTAGCTTCAGTTAAATTTGAAAGTCTAATCTGTATTTTAGAGTCATGCAGAAATAGATGGGTATGTTTTCTCCATTTCTTACAGTTAAAATAAGACCATTCACGCTGGTGTGAATGATCAGGAAGCAGCTTTTTTTTTTTTTTTCTGTTCCTAAAGCTTGACAGATATTTTTAAATGTCTTTTTTTAAAAACGATTGATCAATTAATTGAAAGAAATCGCATGAAGGAATCTCCACATAACCCTCAGATTACAATAAAACTTCTGCTCCTCAAAGATTAGCAATGTTTTTGTTTTTTGTTTTCTTTAGTCTGCTTTTACTCTTAAATGAACTCTGATGAGTTCTGATCTTAATCTGAGTTCTGATCTGATGAGTTCTCATCTTAAATGAATTCTGATCTTTCTTAAAAAAATGTCAGAAGATGAAATGCTGGCTCTGTTAAGTCAATGGGCAAACCACTACTGATCTCAGAGAAACTAGGATTTCACTAAAAGTGAAACATAATGCAAAGAAAAGCTTGTTTATTAAATTTGCTATGCGCTATTTTTCCATTGTTTATATACAATGATATTTTAGATGGTTAATCGATACTGTGGAGCAGCAACATGAAAAGAAGCTTGATAACTGCTTTTCTTGGGTGGGAGGTTCACATTCCTGAGGTTGTCTCCGGATATAAATACTTCATAAAATAAGTGTACTTTTGGTAGGGATGAATAATTCTCAGATACTTTCTACATCATTTTGGGGTGGGGGGAACTAATGTCTTAAAACTGTACCCAAGTAGATAATGCTACAGTAAAAATGAGACGTCTTCTTCTCTCCTTAATCAATCTTCTGCTGCCTGTAATACAGGTATTATCTGGAATTTCTTACTGAATGTATATACTATGAATATTGCTTCACTTCCTAGCTAAGAATTTGACTACAACCTATTGAAAACAATGAAAAATCTGCTTAAAACATGCTGCTTTTGTGACTTTCTCTTCCTATAAACTACCCCTTCAACATAAAATCAGCAGAAAATCACCATCTGTTTATTCAGAATAATACTTGGGAAATACACGAAGATCATCTTTCTTTACTAATATTCCTGTCCTTTTTGGACAGTATCTTTGAACTCATGCCATAGAGCTTGAATATGTGTTTTACTCCCTCTTCAATATTTCGTCAAGCTTTCTATAAGGATAGGTTCATTTTGTTTTTCAGCTACAATCACTTGGAAAAATATATGAAATGGAGAGATAATTCAAATGAACTTTTGTAACTGATCAAGAATTTTTAAACAAATTAAAAGATATAAGGTCAATTCTAGTTTCTGTTTAAAGTCAATTCTAGTTTATGTTTAAGGGAAAAGATTCTGACTTCTAAAAGTTATTTAACTGACCTCAATCCAAAGATGAGTAAGAGGAATTATTGAGGCAATGATATTATCTCAGAGGAATGAACTTAAAGAAGTAGTTTTAAATGACTAGAAGTTTTAAATGTAAAAAACCAAGGAATTTGTATAGTAAAATAAAAGATCTAACTTTTATTTTCAACATTAGCTTTTATATTTGGTTTTGGCACCTAGCACCTAGCTATTGCACTTAGATACTACTCTAGTTTATTAAAATATCATCCTAGAAAATCCACTGTACGCATAAATAATCTAAAACTTTCAAGGAAAAGCTTAAGAAGTTACAAATGCTAGGTTAGGACAATACTGTTGGTTTCAAGGGAAACATAGAAGTAAAATGAAATCTTCTGGTTCCATAGCAATAATGTGAAACATTAACATTGAGTATCATCTCACCACATTCAAAAGGTTATTTAACAAGCATCCTGGGTGTCTTAAGAACAGATTTATTTAATTTTTGTAATATGTTATTGAACTAAGGGTTTATAAGTCTTTTATATCTTTAGTAGTCACCAACGCATACTGTTTTGTGATAAATATTTTGTCTACAGTTCCTTTTTCTTTATAGAATGAAGCTCATCTTAACAACTTCATCATACTTAACTGAAACAACAGGAATCAGCACCATGGCAGCAACATATACTTGTTTATATTTTAATATTCTAATATGACTCATGAACAAAGGAAAATTAACTCACATAAACAAACTTCCATCGCACCCAGAAATAGCATTTCCCTAAATTACTCTCAACTGATGTAAAAAAAGTTTTGGAGATTTTTTTTTGTATTTTAAGTTCTTAACCTTACACACAAGGCCATAATTTAAATAAAATAAAAAAGACCCTGCAACTAAATAGCCTAATCTAAATTTCTACGTCATCAGCTTCCTCATAACTACAATATGGACAGAAGTAAGCAAAATTGTCATAATTTTCACAACAGCACTCACAGCAACACACTGCACTTGCTATTTAATAATTTCAGATAGAATTCTTCATTTTCATCAAAATGTAAGCTGAGTGCTTCTACTGACATTTTATTTGTACACTGTAAATAATCACATGCTAGAAAATCCTCCTGTCTTTCAGTGACACCATATTGTCAACCAGGAGTACAGGACACTATGCAAACAGAAGTCACGACTGCACCATCGCTTCGTAATGCTTAACCAAGTAACTCTTACAAGTCTTACATATTTGTCCTGTATGTTATCTGAGGGGCACTCCTTAACATCGTATGAGACAAGCAGAGGCATCGAAGGTCATGAAACAGGAAGAACAAGGATGATGATAAAAACAAGCCTGTGAACACTAGAACTTACTTGAGTGCAATACATGTAAAGCTTTCTAATATATTTTAGGAGTTTATAGCTAATATTCTATTTTTATATCATCCATACAAATAGCCACAAGAGACTAATCATTTCTTCTCTTCAGAAGACATCCTATCAGGTAAAGAGGAAGTCCTGGGCTATAGTAAGGGAAGTGGAAAATAAGGTATACCTGTATAAAAAGCATTAGCAACATGAAATTCAGCAATAGCAGCCATATCCTGGAGGAACTGTGATAAATAACGGAAAAAGATGGCAACTAAGGCAGAGAGCGTATTATAGAAGGTATATCAGGCATGAATGAGGGGTCCATCTAAAATAAGAAGCATATAAAAGTATTATCCCAAGAAGTGGGCTATTCACCACATCTAATGTTACACACAGGAAGCTCTGCTCCTTCCACAGCAAATGGAGAATGTCTTTAAGATTCTGGCCATCCAACTCTGCTGCTTCTCTGAGTCACTGTCTAGAGGAGCTCCCCTCTCTCCAGTGACCACAGATGGGGGACTAATCTCTGATTATTTAAAGCCAGCCTTTGTGAACACCCCAATTAGGCGTATCACAAAGATAGAAATGTCTGAAGGTCACCAGCAGCAAGGTTCAAAATAGAGCTGAGAACCTGTCTCTCTTTAAATTATGCATCTATTCTTTTGCTAAATTGCCTAAGTTGGTTTTCCAATTCACAATTTCAACCTACAACATACAGTACACGGTATAATGTGCCCTTACCTTGAAGTAATACACATAAAGCTTTCCTCATTGCTGCCTTCATATAACTGTGGGTTTGAGTAACCCACTAAACCCATTCACAATGAATGTGTTAAATGAACGTTTATAGAGAATGTTTTAATCAAAGCTCTACATAATATTCTGATTATTATTACTCAAAAGCACACAGGAGATTAATTTGTTTTCAGCTACACAAAAATGATTGCAAATGAAAGAAGATCACTCATTTCTAATTAAAAAAACATCAACCCACTATTCAGCCATGAATTTGTGAAACCTACAGGATTTTATATATTAGAAACATGCTAGGTTCATATTTTGAATATGCTGCTTTCATAATAAGAGTATTGTTTGCTTTATATTTTACTAGTCTTTTCACAGAACAATAATGGTAAATATAATCTTTCCCTGAATACATTCAAGAGTTGAATAAAATTCGTGATGAACAAAAGGAATGAGCATCAAAACTCTGATAATTATTGACATCAGCTAAAGTAAGGAAAATGAGGGGCTAGGTGCATCCAGAATGGTTCGTTCCTGTCCTTAACTGCAGAGACTAAGCTCTGAATGCTTGGAAAACAGCTGCTTTTGTTCTTTAATATTGTTCTCACTCAACGTCACCTACAAATAAAGAAGTACATGTTTATTGCAGCACCTTCTGTGTGAAGGAGATGGAACAGTAGAACTGGAAGGAATCAATCCCAACATTTTGGGGAAAAAAGGGGGCACATTTTGTCTCATACGATTAAAATAAATACAGATCACTTTAGGCAGGATAAAACCTTCCAGGTCCCTTTCAACAAAATAAATATCATAAATGGCTATGTGCATATTCTCTAGAGATAAATAAGACCCCAATTAAGTGAGCTATGATGCTAGAAATAGAATTTTATTATAATTATTATTTTTTAATGCATTTATTTTCACAGTGGACTTTTCAGCACTAAAAATACATACTCACATATAGTCTTTTAACATTTTTTACTATGCTAATCAAGATGAAATCTTTCAGAAAGCAAAAGAAGCAAAGCTTATTCGATAAAAAATTACTTTTAAGCAACACTAATAGAGTCCGCTCCAGTTATAACAGTGAAGCATAAAAATGACACTCTTTTTGTCTACAAACCTAGCAAAGAAAGGAGTCATGGACAGCAGAGGAAAAGAATAAACTAGTATTTTCAAGATTATTACAGACGTTTCTTAGACCAACCAGGCTAAATGTAAATAATGAAAAGACTCTTATCAATTTACATTAAATTTAATAATAGTGTAGCTTGATGGCGAACATGCTCGAATTACTAAATCCAAAATCGTTCTCATTCCAGTAGGAGTTGTTTTCAAGGGGACTTTAAGGGAATTAATGAATAAAGACAGAACAGTGTGGCTCTGAGAAAAGACTTCAGGAATAAGAACCTACTGATTGGCTCTGATTCCATCTGCAGACTCCTTTTAATAGAATGGAAAACATAATTTCACATTTACAAACTAAAAAAGACATGGAAGAATTGAATAAGTAATGTTCCAGCTGCAAGGCTAACAGGGTTTGTTTGCTTTATCATGTACATCAAGAACAAATATTTGCTATTGCAGTGAAGTACACATATGCTGTCTGTGAGACGTAAGCTGGGCTTCCTTTGACCTGAATGAAATTCTATGAAGGTTGAAAGAGTTTGTGCTTGCAAATATCTTAGTAGTACAGGCAACATAAAGAACAATAATAATCTTAACATTTAACTATAATAAATTATTGCTGGAAAATATTTTTGGCCCACCTTGTGCGCTCAGATTAAATTAATGCTGTGCTGTTAAAATATGAACCTTTCCCCTGCCTGAACATGTCCTTAATTAAGGTTGCCACAGGGAGCAGGTACACCTTTTATTAAAATTCCACACATTAAAGAAAAAATTGCTAATGCTGGCCAGTCTCAAGGTATAGACATCTACAAATGTTTTAGTACATTGTAGCATTTTTTAAATTTGTAATTATATAGCAGCAGACCAAGAACCAGTAATTATGTTGTTTATGTGAACATTTTCATTAATGACAAGCTGTTTGTATTTGCAAAGTAGATAATTTCTAAGTTAGATGCTACCAGAAAGAGGAAATGGATTCAAATCATTTAAAGGATAATATATTTCCAATGTGAGATACAGGTCTTCCAAGTAACTTTAAAGTCAAAGTAAAAAAAAAAAAAAAATCCTAATAGAAAACTGCCAGATACATACCTAATCTAAGAAGAAATCATATTTTGAAGTGGAAATAAAGTATATACTTACTTAAGTGATGAAAAAATACCTAACATTAACAAGATTTTTTTCATAAAACCAAAAATGTGATCACTAAAAGTAATTATTACTTTGTGGTTGTTACTTCAAAGGTGTACCTAGGATGGGATTCAGTGCACATAATTTAAGTCACAAAGGGCAGTGTTTTTTCTCATTCTAGGTGGAAAAAAATACTCTCCATGGATTAGGAATTTTCAATAGCTATAGTTAGATGAGATGGATACCACCTATAAAGTGAGTTTGACCTTTTTATAAAAAAATTTGGTTTTTTTCTTAACTTTAATTCTAAGTCAGACTATGAGGCATATAGGTATGTAACACATGAAGTGCTGAAGTTAATGTAACAAGCATACAAAGTATCAGTACTGGAGGTCAAGCATGAAAATGTTAGCTAAACAGTAGTTTTGGAACATATCCCTGTAAATGTGTAACTCTACTCTCTGGATACTCTACCTAGCAAAGGGAAGGATATGAATGCTGTTTCAGTCGAATTTTACACTCAGTTTAATTAACCATTTTATTTCATACTAGGCAATGGCGATTATGCACAAAGATGAATCTTCAACTATTATAGAATAATACAGATTTATACACAAAACATCTAGCTCATGGATTTCTCACTTCATAAGGTTTTCCTTTTCTATTTTTAGAGAAAATATGATATATTCCAGAAAAACATGTTTCTCATTACAAAAAGAAAGGTAGAAGTCCAAGCTGCAGTCCTAATTAAACAAACATGGAAAAATAACACAGAGAAAATGGAAAAATGTTCAGTGACTGCCTTTTCTAACCTTGGGTCATGGTGGGATCAGGGAGGAGAACACCGACAAAGTAATGTTAATGAATATAGAGAGTTATTATTTTTCATACATCTCTTTTTGATAAATACTTTACAAATGCCCAAATCTGTATGTTAAAAGTTTACGGAAAGTCTGAGACAAAATGCTAACTCTCAAAACTATTTGCTTACTCATGCTTTGGAATTTCTGTTATTTTAAGTCAAAAATATGTTTGTCATAGAAATTTCAAATGTCTTAGAAATGTTTTTTCTGACTTTTTTGGAGCTAGGATTTATTGATGGAATTTGTTCTTAGCAAGAGTTGACACAAAAGTTTGTCAATACTGCCTGGAGACACAGGAGAGTAAGAAGAATGGCAAAAGCTGAAAAAAGAAAAGAGCTCCACTGTCACTCTAAAAACAATTAGTCCATATTATATGCTTTACTCCAAAGTACATTTCTTCTCATGTAAGATATCACATGCCAAAAAGACACATAGTCCCTTAGTTTTAAATAAGTATTCATTAATAGAGTGAAGTGATCAACTATCATCTTAATTTGCTACTTTTAATTTGTCTGCAACATCTATTTCTTCATTCCTAAATTAAAGTTTGATTTCTTTTTCAAAACAAGCAAACAAACAACACCCCTCTCTCAGCCTGTATGTTATACCATATACCCTTGAACTCATATCAAGGGAAACTTGAACTCTTCTTCAGCACAGAGACAAAGAATAAGACAGGCATGTAAAGTTTGAGTATCTTCTTATGAAGCAATGCTAACAAGTCATATCAAGGCATAAGTACAGCTGTAGCATAAAATTAGTAGTACTATCAATACATCTATTTATTCTGATGGTATGAAGACCTACAGTACTACTGAAGCATTTTACTGCTTTGGAAGTTGTCCTTACATCTGCCAGGGTTTGCAGAGTTGGAAATCATACATTTCCCTCCTTAAGCATTTATGCATTTTTAGCACATCAAAATCAGCCAAGTATCTTTCTGTCTCTATCTAGTTAAACATTAAATACCAAACTCCCACCTATACCACAAGTGATGAATTAATTTTTAAAAAAATATTACTACAAACAGTAACATGCATCCAGTTACGATGCTTTTTTCTTTCTCCTCTCTGTCAGTCTAAGTCTGCTTTAAATAATGCTACACAGTGGAGCCTCATCCACAGTGACGGAAGGGATCACCTGAGGACTGATAGGATATGTACCACTCGAGTCCATACATCATATATTAAAAAAGATAACTGACAACTTCCTTCTGGTATAAATCAAATTCTTGAGGACTCTATTTCTGCTTTGTTCATATGAGAGTCAATCAAACAGAGTATATGGATGTTTACTGTGAGGTTAATCACTAGACAGTAATTGCCTGTCTGTACTGACCATATAAATCAATTCCGTATGTAAGAAAAATTGTGAAGAGATCCTGGATATTGAGCTTAAATAAATATGACTGATTACCTGCATTCTCTCAAAACAATATAAACAATATGATTTCCAGACTAATCTACTAGAAGAAAATTACAAACCATAATTCACTGTAATTTCTGATAATGTAAAGGGCAAACGGGGTACCTTAGCATAGAAAACAAACTATTCACCGTAACAGGAAACTGCCACAATTCAACCTAACGCACAACATAAATGCGGTCACTAATTCTCAGCCCACAATGTATTTCTATATTGGCTACTCAAATGGAACAGGAAAAACCCACAGAACTTCTCCTACAAGATTCTTTCTTCTGCTTATTTGGTACTTTAAAGGGTGCATGAGCAAACACCTTTGTGAACAATATGTATCTAAGTAACCTTCAGTTTCCCAAGAAAATCCTGTTTCTGTCTTCTTTTAGGGAAGATGACATGGAACCATACCGCATTACAGAGATCATGACTCCTATCTTCCAATGTCATCTTATAACTGTAGAGGCTAATTCTCTACCTTAGGTATAATTTCAGCTATATTCTTTATATATTTATGAAATAGAGGTTAAAGATGTGTTGAGGAATGGAGAAGTTAATGGGCTGTTCTTCATAATATTCTGCAGCTCCAGACATTCCTATTATGGTATATATTTTTGTTTTCAGCTTTGATGGATTTTATATATTGATACTGTAGCTTTAACTGCAAATTTTATTAAATGCATCTTCTTCCATTGCTGCTTGCTATATTATACAGTTTATTTATGTTACATAACTACACTGTGAAATTTGATGCTTCAAAATGTTATTGAAGCCAAGGATAAATGTATGAAAGAAAAAAAACAGACTAATGGAAAATAGGTTAATTGGTAGCCATTACACATGATGATTGAGATCAGGAAGTTCTTGAACTACCAACTACAGAAAGCTGGGAAAGACTATCATAGAAGAAGAACGATACTATGCTTCACTCACACACTGTCGAGGCACTACTTAAATATCCATCACCTTGTTACAATGACCCTGTTGGGCTAAACATACTCTTAATCTGATCCGATCCACTACAGGTACTCGTATATCTCAAGGCATTCAACCACAAGGAAAAGCATGACAGACTTCATGACCTTATTTTCTGTTAGGGGCAGTGTTGCTGAAGTTCCTTGTCCCTATTCTCCAGTCAGAAACATGACCTTACCATAAACTTTTGCAACAGACCAAAACTCAAGACTTGTTCAAAATATTACACATATTTGTGTGAAGTATTCAGCACAGCTTGATATATCAGCTGTTCATGCTTAGGCATACAGCAAAGTGTAATGCAAAAGAGGTTTAAGCAGATACAATGACTCAAATACTCACATCCCAAATCACAAAATTCAATGTTTTTCCTATATATAACACGTAGCAAGAGCCCATAATTACCTGTAACTGTTAACTCCGTAGTTCTTCTGACAACAAAGATTCCATATTTTAACTCACAAGTGTAATTTCCAATGTCATCCTCTCTAACTTCCCGAATGACAAGAGTGTCCTTTTTAAATACAATACTTGGTCTCCACGTCTTTGACTTGCATTCCTGTTTAAAGATAATATAACACTTCAGTGACTATGTTCTTATACTTAAACTGGACAACTACTGTCAGTGTTGTTCAAAACCAAGAAGGCTAGAAAAGAGCTCAGCATGTTCATGAATTTTACATACACTAAATATCTCAACATTCCATTTAGTTTAGTGTTGATTAAAAAAAAAGACCAAGTGACATAACAGTTGCCCTTCTGATAAGAAAAAGAAGAGGATTTGATTTCTTTGGTCATTTCCCTTTGACATTAATTTGTTGAGGAGCTCCTATTTCATATACTTATTTGCTCCTATAATTATGTCTGTGATCTGTGACTGTTATATTACCAATAGCTGGAGGTTGCAGGGGAAAAAGGTTTGTTTGTTGTTTTAATCAAATGATAATTTAAAAACTGGAGAGAAAGATAAAACAATGAGAATGAGGAGAAACAAGGATGAGTTATATATCTCTTTCTGAAAATATCTTAGAAACAAAGCTTTTTGAACTCTTAGTAATAGGTAAGTTCTATATCAACAAAAAGTAATGACTCCATATTTTAATTTTTACTATCAAAACATTACATTTTGTGAAATAATAAAGTAATATACATTCTGGTTTGCACGTTTATTGGCTCCCTAAACTGATTCCACCTAAATAACCTAGCTGCTATTTGAAATAGCTTCTTGGAATGTTTTTAGTCTTTCTAGATTTTCTAAACATCTTTGTGTTGCTAACCAGTATATTTATAAGCTATTAGGAACGGGGACAGATGCTTTTCATGAGACATAATGTCTTTTGATGGACTGTCATAAAATATTTTACTTGATTAGCTTAGCATAATCATTGTTTATGCATTCAAGGCTTGTTTTTCAGTGTTAAAGTATTACAGCTTGTTTGAGCACATTCACACAAACGCTGTAAATGACTCTAAAAGACTTGCTTTTGAGCTATTGTTTGAGAAGCCAGTCATTGTTTTAAATTTGATAAATCTTCAGTTATGTATTTTATTACACATATAAAATCCAAGGCAAATATAAGCAAACAATTGGTTACCTCTCATCTTAGATATTCTAAATCAGCTAATTCAGCCAGAATCCTTCCAGGCCACAAGTCTTTACTGCTATTAGATAACAGTCTTGTATCCTATGCTTAGAAGCATTTAAAATGTTATCAAAAAAATTATCAGTCAATTTGTTAAATAATTAGAATGTATGCCACCACATAACTATGAACAACCACAAACTAGGACATTCCTCAATACACAGTCTAATTTCAGATTTATGGAACTGTTTGAGGGCTTTAAACTGTTTGAACTACAACACTGGAGTAGTGATTATTTCCTGCAAAGAGCAAGAAATGCAGAACTCAAGGTGCCATTCACGGAAGTTATAGTGAGTGGCCCCCAGGCAGTCCTGTTTTCTGGAACTTGGCCCTTAAGTTCTAGAAACTAGTATACAATATTGAAATACAGTTATTAATAAAAACTATGAAATTACTGATAACTGCAAGTAAAAGCTAATAAGCCGATACCAAATTTTAGGAAGTCATTGTTGAATTCTGTCTTCCAAAAATCAAGTAATTTGTTCAGCTAATAGCATACATGGCTCTTCTATTTATATTTTTCCAAACAGATTTTATGTCTGAGGTCCTAGAAACATATTCTTCAGCCTTGTATAGCACAAACAGCTCCTGTATATACAGCTTGCATGACTTTATCTTGGCATATCGGTCCAGCCAGGACTGGTAGAAGTGGCTTTTTTAGCCCTCTTGTTAGCAGAAAGCTGCCAATTATTTGTGATATCCATAAATGGATATTAACAAAACACTAAATCTGAAGTTTACCAAAGAAAGATTTGAATGTCTCTCATTTAGTTCTTTTCTCCTATCCTTCTAGTGTCTGTTCGAGTGTCTATTTCTTAACAAATCTTAAAGCTATTCAAATTGAATACTATATTTAGATCATGAAAATCACCAGAATATAGCATAATATCTTGTTGAAGATAAAAATGTCTTGCATTCCTTACCTTATACCACAGAATTTCAGGCTCCCTAAATGGAAATAAAAAATCCTCTATTTCAGGGCATGAGATTTCCTTGCTTTTGCTAAGTTCAGCTTTTTCAAAATATTTCATCTTTGAATTGTAGCAGAGTCCAGTGTCATTTTCACCCACCGTCAGCGAAATGGACACTTTCATACAGTAAGTGGAGTTTCTGTAATGCAATAAAAATAGAAATAAAAGTCTAACATGAAAAAATAAATGTCATTGCACAGGACATTGTTTTTAAGTCATTATTTTCATCCCAAGCAAGAGAGAGAAAATCAAATATTATATTTTGTCTGTATTCTGTAGCTTTTCATGATAATGTTGCTGCTTTTTCAGCCACTAAGTGCAATATTTAGAGGCTATTGGCCATATCCCATGACCGAAGGTTTATCTCTCCCTTTCCTCGCATTCCTTCTAACAGGACTGTCCTTAACATTGTTTATCTGAGGACAGTTTCCTCCAAAGCAAAAATGCAATAAAAGCTTCATGTATTTACCAGTGAAACATGACAACCATCGTGCTGACAAACACTATTACAGCAGTTCTCCGGGTGAACAGAGCATTTCGTAGTACTGCAGGCTAATGCCAAAGGGGAACTCTGGCATCACACTGTGAGCTGGGATATTAAGGCACATATTCATCAAATCTGAGCATGCTTTGAAGTGGAAGCGGTAACGTTTACACAGCCTTTGATTAAAATGAGTCTTGTGACCCTTCCAGTTACAGAAAAAAGGATGTTTTAAGCTAAAGGACTGCTAACTTGTTTACCTTAGCCTCCCATCCCCATACTCCCAGGCCAAAATGTTACTTCTGCACTATTTGCAACCCTCACTAGTTTGGGCTCTGTCCTGAAACTTATTGCTTCCTCTGCTGCTGAATGTTGATATGCCAGACAGCCAGAGACTAGGGAACTTTATTTTGCTTCCCACATTTCACTATGCACTTTAATTAGTCTCAGAGACAAAATTACTTAAAGGGATTCTTTAATTTTCATTTTAATTTCCAGGTGGGTAGCAAGAGAGTTTCTAAAGCTGAGCACTCCCCAGGAACACACTGTGGCAATGCCAGATTTCTCTCCTACTGATTTGTAAATGCATTTGACCCCTAATCTGCTGAAAGAAGATCCTGCAGAGAGCACTGAGAAGACATTCCTTTACTTGTTTTCATTCTCAGACTCTATGAGCTGATTGCTGATTTACAAGAGTCAAGTATCTGACATGGTAGGCTCTGAAAGATACATTTTTGCATTCTCTTTAGATTTCTTAAGTTTTCTTTTTCTGTTCAAGAAGAGGGGGTAGAAATGCCTGAGAATGAAGAATATGAAAGAGAGATTTCATTCAAAGCACTCTACAGTCCCATATACCACAGAAAACCTAAACCTGAAAAGGAATATATAAGTAACTAATTAATAAGACATTATGCTTAGAAATACAGATTCTGGAACTGAATGACCCTAAACTGACCAGCTAATTTCTGTATATGTAAGGACAGCAAGCAACATCGTTATCCCTATAATGAAGCTTAACTATAACTTATTACTCCATTCAGGAATCTGGCTACATCAATCAAATAAAGTTATCCCAACTTTACCCAAAGCAAAGAATGCATTCATCAAGTATTGATCATTCTTTCTGCTTTTAAGCTGTTTAAGAGCCAGTACTTAAATGTACATGCAATTCAGAATCATCCAATATTTTACTTAACACATCTGCATTACTGTACATTATTCCTCTGTTTAGGTGCTACTTGGAATATTTATTTGTAGCTTGAGAACACCATAAAATGTCATCTAAGTCAGATTTTCAAAATCAGTAATATTCCCTTTCTCTGTTCTTGAAAGACCTACCCCTTGGAAATAGGGAGAAAATCTCAGCAATCCATCAAGCTCTCAGGGTCAAGAGGAGTACACTAACCAGATGACAAGACTACACAGGAAGAATATGTAGGGAAGTATTTAATATTTATTGGATAATGGATATTTAATTTGTACATTTAAATGTTCTCTTTTATTATTTTCCATGTGTTTGAGCTTTATTTTATGTTCATATTATTTAATCTCCTGATTTAAAAATTCCTAGAAGAAGCCTGGAAAAAGGTTCTTAACTGTAATCCCATTTCTCTGAAGATACCAGCTAAGGAAAATTTTCGTATTTGGTTTTCATCTTCCTTCACTATTCAGAGGAAATTGGATAAACATTTAATTCCTATTTTGGTCTACTAAGGGCTCTATTCTGCAATGACAGCAACGTCAATTGCTAGAGCTTTGTGAGCATCTACGATCTGAGAATATATGGTCTATGAATATGCAGGCAAAAGCACAGATTGACTGGGGTTTAAGATAATTACGTTCTAAGCTATCAGATACAAGGTGGAGAAACCTTTTGACTGGATACTTAGTCAACTAAGTTCCCTAGCAGAATTTTCTCTCGAGGGTCTAAAGTATCATCAGAGGAACGTAAAACTCCAGATGTCTCCAGATGACACAGGCTTTCTTACTGAGACTCCACATACTAACTGCAATGTCAGGCCGACTCCATCTGGCAGTCTGCATCAGAAGCCAAGACTGCAGCTAGGAAAGCAGAAGACTGCTGGGAAGAAACCAAACTCAAAAAGAATGGCATAGAAGGCAGAGCAACATAAAACAGTATGGACAATGGAAACCAAGCCAACGGCCTCACAGATTCAGAAAAATAGAATGAAAATTCAAACAGTCCCCTGATGGGAGTGAGGAAGAAAAAGGAGGAGGTGAGCCGTTTGCTGTTTACAGCTGGAGCATAATTGATTGAGTAGATGTGGAGCCCTCAGCTAGCAGAACCTACAGCAGGCAGCAGAGCCCTAGAGCAAGCGTGTACATGCCTCAGAGGGTAAAAAATGTTTGAGTGTTAGAGCTAAGGAAATTTTCCTTATGTGTCTTACTGGAGGCACCAGACCAAAATACCCTACACCACTGTATACTGTGTTTTTATTTTATTTCATTCACTGTGTACTTTATAACCCAACAGAAACTTTGCTACATTATTTATTACGACCAAATGCTGCAAATAAATCATTTTTCTCCTTTCACTCTCCGGGTTGATCTGAGCCATGGGTCTTTAGGACCAGGCAGCTACGTTCCAAAGCAACACTGGTCTAAAACCTGCCATCTGTGGAACAGCTACCAGAAAAACTATCAGGCAGTGTAAATCACACAGGTTACAGAAACGTTGTAAAGAACTTACTAAAACTGTATATATTTCCCCTTCCTTTCCCACAAGATCAACTTTCTTAGTAGGACTAGGGAAAATTCAGTTAGTTGTCATCTATTATACAAAAAGTTATTACACATGGTATGACAGGGACTATTCCTGTGTTTGACACGGTCTCTGAAGGCAGAGTCTTCACCCTAACTTGTTTTATTTGTATACTCCTGGCCTGTAAATATTAAAGTAGAAACAACAAAACAACAGCAATAGTATCTGCTAAATATGTTGATTCAATTGTACATCGTATTTCTTTTGTTTTGGTTGCCATTCATTGTCCTTATGTTTTTAGGGCCCAGTAGCAAAGGGTCTGTACCTGAAGGCCTGTAATAAAGATAAGACAGAAGAGTGTGTAAAAGACTTAACTTCTCCATGTCTTTCTCTGTATCCCAGGAGTAGCTGCTCTGATGCTCATCTTCCTACAGTTCCTCTGAATCAATGCTTCACCACTTCTTCACAGATATTGTTTATTCCCTTGTTTGTACAGCAACCGTGTGAAAGCATACAGAATACTGAAAAACAAGGATCTGTCTAACCAAGAACAGAAGACTTCTGCTTTGCACCCATCCCATTTCTCTGCTTGAATTGACATCCACTTCACCAGTGGATGCCTACCTGATTCTCCTTAATGTTAGTTCATCTGAAACTGTACTAGAAGTACATTCATATGGGATACCTTATGTCACCTTGAAATTCAGATCCTGTCACATAGAAGAACAGGACAGAGTGACGAGAAGAAAAGCTCTATATGGAGAACTAAAGAACCAAGGTTAAGTTTGTGAAAGAGGAATGTGAAGTGTGGAATGACCATGTAAAGAAAATTTCAGTAAAGAGGAGATCTGGATAGAAAGAAGAAAAAATGTAGAAAAGAGATGCAGTAAACAATCTCAAATCCAACGATATTACAACATCTCTTCCTTCTCCAGACAGTGACCCAGCACTCAGAGCAACCCCCTAATGCCTCTGCTTAATTCTTGACCCTACTTTATGTGTTCTGAAATAAGATCAATGATTATATATAGCTCTCTGAGATTCTCAGCTACTATATACAGCTTTATCTTCCTTGAATTAAACGGAATTATAGCAATTTGTAATAGATGGGTCTACAGAATACTTCACTTTTACAAATGTATTCATTAGGCAGGCTGCTTTCTGAAAAACTTATGATTGCAAGTAACTATTTCTATAAAGCAAATTTAACACTCAGAATAATTCTTAGCTACTGAATCTGTTTTATGACCATCATTCATTCAACAGCTCAAAGAATTGCAGTACTTGTTGCTATTTAAAAGCATCTTTCTAAATATTATATAACTATAAATAACCTATTTATCTACATAACCCATATTTTAGCATCGATATGATTGCTAAAAATAATATTATTAAAGCTTTTCCTCAACTAAATCAAAGAGAAATTGTTTAATTGAGCCTGTCCTTTCTAGACCGTACTCTACTCGTTTCATCTTTCCTGTGAAAACTATAAAACTGTGTATACAGAAATATGAAAAGGTCCAATACCTTGATGGATTTTACCAACTCAGAACCCTGAAATGAATGCATTGCAGAGGTCTGGAGCATTTTTCAGAACCAGATGGGGAATGACTGAGGTGTTTAACTAAAGACTTACTGTTTAGCATCTTGCCTGAACAGAATATTTGATAATTAGACATTTGAGCTGAACAACCTTCTGATGTTTTGAAGTAAAATATATTGATGGTTGTTTTTTTCAGATATATGCTGAGAAATGTTCATATGCATGTCATTATTATTTCTTAAGTGAAGAGAAGATGGTCAAACTACAATAAACAAAGAGACATCTTTTATCTAAGGTATCTAGACTAGAAGCATTATCCACCATATTCATGGGGATCTCTAACCCTATGGTAGAAAAATAAGAGGGCATAAAGAAAAGATTCTGTGGAAAAGTCTGAGATTGTCCTATTAAAGTACATGCCTGCATTGTTGTCCATATGTAGGAAAACAAAGACTCTTGTGAATTTTATCACAAAATCCCTAGGAAAATCACAGTGCCCAAGGGCCTACAGATTAGCAGGATGCACAAGTGAAATTCTCTAAATATTCTGAAAGTATTTGATTTTAAATAAATTTTTCAAGTCTGGAAAAGCAAAGACACAAGTATTCCATAAGCAGGTATTTTTATTTGGACCAAGTATTGTGATCATGAGAATATCCCAGAGGAATACACTTTGGTCACAACCAGTCAGTCAATCACGTAGTAAAGAGAAGAAACAATGAACTGCTGATAAGAATATCGCATGGTGAAAGGACTTGCAAATACAGAACTTCTGCTGATTGATATAAGGCTGAGATCTTGTCTATTCAAAGAGTTGTGAAGTAGTTGCTTATTGAGTACATATTTGTATATAGTTGCTTATTGAGTGTATATTTGAAAATCTCACTTCCAGTGGAAATTTTTTTCCTTTCTTTTTCTACTGAGAAAAGGCAGAGTCTATAAGAGGTTCCAAAGTCTCCATGGATGGATATAGATCATCTTGTCAAATTTCAGATAAAAGTTTTTAAAAATAATAATTCCACAAGTTTAAAGGAGTGAGAACTTTAGGAAAAAAAAGCTTGGGGATGAGCTTTTCTATTAAGATTAGTTAATCTTAGATACTTAGTTACTTAAAATAGTTGGTTGTTTTAATTTCTTTGGGGTTTTCTAAAAGCTTTCAATTTACAAAGACAGGACATAAACATCCTTCAGTTTCATAAAACCAGATTATTAATCTTCTTCTCTAATATTAAACTGCTAACATATAATATGAATCCAGTGCTAGACACAAGGATTGAAAAACAATTTTAAGAATAAGTAAGACCGGGCATTTGAAAACTCTTCATAGCAGTCTATGAAGAGTTAAATTTCACACACAGTTAAATTTCAGTTATCTGTGGCAGAATATTGGGAATATACCATCTTTCTCTAGAAATGTAGCAAAATTTTCCTCCTACTTGTAGCATCAAAGTATATCGCTTTTCAAAGAGGTTTCAAAGGTAAGTATACGAAATAGAAAAAGCTCCTGTAGCCTGTTTCATACATATCTTGTTTTTTTCTTTTTGTAGTTTTAAGGGCTTTTGGTGTGGATTTTTTCTGCATTTCTCATTCTACTTATATTTCACCTGTCAAGCAATAACTGACTACATGGAAAGTATCTCCTTCAGATTTGGTAGAATACCAAATAAAGGAGAAATAAAATGAGATGAAGTTATCACTTTGTAGAGAAAAAATATATATTTGGCTTTGCATTGCATTTCTGTGTTGCATGTGGGCCCACTGAACATATGTGATCAGGGAACATCCTACGTATTAGCTTTATGCTTTACCTGAAATTTTGTCAAACTGCTCTTTCTGTGCCACTGGAAGATACAAAATCCCATGAGGCTGGATGTGGGATGCAAGTATACAATTTTTGTCCTTATAACAAACCATGTGGAGGCAGCAACTTTAGCATCATCACAAGAACAATCATGGAATGAAATTCAGAGATTTCTAAATTCTGCAGTGTCCAATAGCTCCAAGACTGGGATGACCTTTATATAAGATAACACAATTTATGTACACTTCCATATATTTAATTAAGAATTAAAATAACCCTTGAAAATAAACATTGGTCAGCACTGACTGTTGCAACAATGTAAATCTATTTTGAAATTAATGCTTTCATAGGCTTACAGCCCCACAAAAGGCTATTCCTGCTTTATGGTTTCTGACTATTTCTAGCATTCTGGTAAACCAAATATTTTTTTAAAATACACAGGCAGAGGTGAGAAATTCTTAGATAGTGGTGTCAAAAAGTTTAGCTGTTTTGATAAAATATATTAATTCCCAACCATCATCTTTTTTTTATACTACTGTACATAGCCAACTGTGATATCAGTTAATCCTACACAGAAGTGTCATTACATCTCACAGTATGAAAATACAATGAATAATTCCTGCAGAGAAGAAAAAAAAGATCTATATATTTTAATCCCCACTCTTGTATTCAGTTTTGTGCAGCATTGTTATTATATGTAGCATTTAATAAATTAAAAGCCTACATAAGCTTTCTATAAAAAACACTAAAAATGGGAGGCCACAAAAGTGCTAGAAGTCTCACAGTCGGTATGATTTTCAATGTTTAATCACTGTTAATATACTAGAGACTCAACCAAGCTGTTAACTTCTGGTGTTTAGAAAAAGAAGCAAGAGCAATTAATCTGAATGAACCCTTTTCCATTATTGATACAGATGGATAATGAAGGCAATCATCACAAAATGCAAGCAGTTGCTAATAATACATGACTAATAGAGTTTGTTCCAACAATTACCACTAACTAGGCTTAGTTGTAGGATGTTATCAAATAAACTTACATTTAAAATAGTAACAACTCTATTTCATTTAAAATCAGTTAAGTTCAAGTACCACAATATTACTAATTACTTTTCCATGGATATACCAATGTATCCTGATTCTAACCCTATCTGATTTGATACATCTGTGTAGAATCATTACATCTGATACATCTCTATATAACTATTTTGTTTAAACCAGCCTACAACAGAAATGCAAATCTGTCTGACAGATTTGTACTGTAGCAGTCAAGAGCAGACCTGACAGGGAGAATCAGAAAATAAGAATCTTGATATTAAAAAAAAGAATTTTTTCTGCATGTCTAATGTCACGTTTTTATTTATTTTCAGTCAGTCTATGTACTGTGATGGGATAGGCTGGGAAAAAAGGCATTAGGAAATGTGTAGCTGCTAAGCTAATTAAGTTTTAACTCACTGATCACCTGATAGTTTCAGGTTTTATTGTCTTTTTTTCTGAACAGGGTAATTAGAAGAGCAGATAAACTGGTCACATGTTGCCACATATCAATTTGTTTCTCATCTGGTCTGTTAGAAATGTTCATGAGAAGTGTAAAATTTGCTAGAATCTGTTCCTACAACTCAAGCAAAGCTTTTCATTTACCTATTTTATTAAATAGATTTGTAAGTACTGAAAACTTCAGAGCTAAAATATATTATAGCAAGCAAGCAGCAGTTTTAGTGTTTTTCTTTAAGACAACAAATCCATTTAAATCCAATTTATATGAAAACATATAAATTAAAAAGCAAATTTTCAGACAGAAAAGAACAGGAGGAGGAGGAACAGAAGGCACGATGGAAAAAAATAGACAAAAGAATACGCTCATGGAGCAAATTTTCTGTAAACTTTAGCACTGACAATATAGACATCTACATCTGATTTAATTATTTAGAGAACTAGCTACCTGTAGGACAATTTCTTTATAAAATAGACCTCTAAAGCAGCTCAGATGGGTCACAATTGCTCTTTTTCCTGCTTTGCTTATAAAGAGGGAACTTGAAAGCTCCCCTTCAGCCTCACAAGACAGACTTCTGGGAATTTATGTGACCTGGTTCCTGCAGGTGCCATCCATCATCAGAGGGGCCATGGCAGAAGCCGGGAGCCTTGGGAGGGCCTTGGTCATGTCCTTGTCCATCCGGTCCCTGCGTACCTTGCTGGGGAATGACGTGACTGGTGGGACAACTTAGATGAGTATAACTTACACCTAAGACATGCTTGCCCTTGAGATGAGAGGGGAACCCCCCTCCAACACACACCGCCACTCCAAAGAGGGAACTTTCGACCAGCCCCTATTTTTGTTTTGTTTTGAGGAGTACAGCTACATTTTGCTTTAGGATAAGACTATCTTCACTTAGGCACTTAGGATGAGACTATCTTCACCTAGTCTACAAAGGCAGAGTTCAAAGGAAGGATTAAGAGGACAAATAGACCTTTTCTGATGCTGGCATTGATTGTCAGGAAAGAAAACATCTTTCTGCGCTTCCAAATAAAGTGTCACGGAATCATAATGCAATAATGATACCCGCAGAATGCAGCAAGATCCAATACCAGTGTTTTTCGTTTAAGACATCAGTCTTAAACTTTTGTATGCCTACGCACACCCTTTATTTCTCCTTCATTTTCAAGAGATACTTGTAGTACACGGCCTCTTATGACACTGGATTTTTCAGTGCTTATTAAATACAGTGACTAAGCAGGAAGGTAACTGGTAGCAGACATGTTTTCTTCAGAGTACATAGTGATAGCAAATTCATTTTCTACCCTTTCAGTAACATTAGTGGAAAAATTGTAAGTTTTTTTTCATTAGTAGAGATCAGTTATTTTTACTGAGTTATATTATGCTAGGATGCAATTTTACTAGGGTAAACAAACAAAAGAAAGAAACAGGAAGCAAAAAAATCTCTTTTTTTCCTCCTCATCACGCAAGCTGAGCTGGAAAACTAACCTTATTTCCAACTTCTCTGAAACTTAGCATTAAAAGAGAAAGTCTGGGAAATGTCTTTTCTTCACAGTATTTGAAATCTTAATATCTAAACTTTGCTAGTGCTGCAAATACCCACTTTCTACAAATGATCCATCCCTTTTCGGGGAAAACTTTTCAAAGCTTCATTAATTAGGTTTTACATGCTTTCCCAGAAACAATTCAGTCCATTTTCAGTCCAAGTAACTTCTGTTAGAATTCTTCTGATGCCTGAAAGCTGGGGAGAAAAGTATTCCTTTAAGAGAAAAAAACAAAAACATGTTGTTAATAAGCTGTCTTGTTCTCTTGGCCGGCAGCTCCAAAGGCTCTTTGTGAGCTTTAAAACTTCCTCACAAACAATTTTCGAGCATTTCGCTAGAAGTGGGGGTTGTCTGAGGACACGTCCGAGGCCTCGGGTGGCATGGCAAGAGAGGAGGGCTGGTATATTGTATTGCAGCCAGCAGGGTCAGCGCATAGGGAGGACCTCTGGACTGTGGGGGCTGATGCCCTCAGCTGTCCATGGATTCTGAACCATTTGTTCAGGGTAGCAGTTTTCAAACTTTCCACACAAGCATCCCCTTTTTCTTTTCTGCCCCCAGCTCTGGGACTGCTGGTTCTCACACTCCCTGGATCTGTTCAGGCTTCACAAAGCTCCAGAGCCCCCCAGACTGCAAGTACTGGGGCAGCCCTGCAGGAGCAGAGAAAGAGAGGTGAAGAGTGGAGAGAGGCAGCCCAGCGCTGGATGGAATTTTCCTCTGATTTATCGCTATGCCTTACAAATTATCTGCTGCTCCCACACCCCTGGAGGCCAACCCAGTTTGCAAACTGCTTTTGACCTCAATTGAATTACATAAGCACTGTTTTCCTCCCTCAGGGGTCACCTAATTACATGCATGATACTATGAAATAACCTACTGCACATGAGCCTCCAGGACTATTTGAATAACAGGGCTCTGCAAGATACTTGTCTTAATATGTTCAAATTAGTCACACCAGGAAATATTGATGCATTTTAGTGCTTGCTTCTATCCTCAGAAGCCAAAACTTTCACCTTCTATCCTCTTCTAACACACTTGGTACACACTGCTGTCCCACATTTCACCTTCTCCTCTCCAACCGCGTCAAAAGAGAATGCCAAAGTATGAAGTCTAACTGTGTCAGAAATTTTTGCTGTTGGGCAGAGTCCTGCCTTCTTTGTGTTAGAAAAACCAACTGATGTGAAAGGCCTTTTATCGAAGCTCTTGAAAATAAAAATGAAATATAAATTAGCCTTAAGAAAAGGAATTCAATTTTCTTATCCTTAGAGTACCTTAAAGCTTCGTTTGTGAGTAAGCTAGGAAAAAAAAAATATATATGTATACACTTTTATGTTATTGGCATTTCTTTCTTTTCTCTGTCTTAAGTGTGAGTGAAACTTACTCCTTTGAGAGAGCTGGAATCAATCTGACATTGATTTCCACATTTAATAAAACTTGATTTCTTAATAAAAATGCTTGAACAAAATTATGACAATAATCTGCATCAAGAACTTGTATTGGCAATTACATGGAAGCACAATTGCATGAAATTAACTAATTCCCCCATAAAACATTTTCTTTAAAGTTAAAGCTTTCCATCAGGTAAATTTAAAAGAAATTTCCCATACTCTTACACTGTAGGAATATGTATATATAAAAAGCATAAAAGTATCTTAGGGATTCCAGTAAAAAAGTATCTTAGGGATTCCAGTAACTGTAAAACCAAATCAGAGAGAATATGTGACCTAAAAAGTTATCATTTACATTTATTGAGTATTTTTTAAAACAACTTTCTATCAAACTCTTTGGTATGTGAACCCCTTCGGGAAATTATACTTACATGTAGATTGCATGCAAAAATCCTAAGAGTTGCTTGTAAAGGCCGTGGTCAACCAAAAAGCTGTTATAATACGCAGAGCATATATGGTGAGTCTATTATGGACTTCCACTGATCTGTATTTAACAGCAGATTTAATATTTAGTGCTACTTACAAAGTTAGTGCTGAATTATTGACTCACTTTAATGAGGCTTCCTGGGATTATCAGTGAACAAGTTTTGGGCCAGTGAATCTTGAAAATGATAAAATGGAGAAGTATCAGTACAACACTAAATGTTTTCTCCGCAGCAGATCAATATATATTCGCAAAGGAGATGGAAGGATGAAGAGCTGTGTGAATATACCCTTATAGATGTAAATCCCTCTAGCTTTCTACCAACTGCAGTAGGGAGATAATACTTCAGCATGAAACCCCTCCAGGTAGACAATTTCTTCATAATTCAGGAGACGCTAGCGCTTGCCTTTTGTTGGGAACCAGTGATCAGCAGGAAGAGTAAATTTAAAACCTTCTTTGGCACCATATGATGGAATAGTAGAAATACAATACTTTGCTCCTTTGGAAAATGACAAATTCATAGAAGGTAATTATTTTCCCCATTTGTTCCACTTATAGCTTGCTGTTCATGAAGTATCTGCTTCCTAGTTTTTCTACTAGCTGAGGTGGGGTGGGGTGGGATTGGGGGGAGGCAGTTAAAGGAAAATAGTTTTTCCAATAATTTATATGAAAGGGAAATAAACTTTTGGTAGGATAATGAATGTGTATGCGATGGAAAAAAATGCTTACTCACAGAAGTCAGAGGCGCTTAAGAGGGTTTCTACCATTTGGTGCAACGGCACATGCTGGAGCAGCTGTGCCTTAAGCAAGCTCCTGACGTCAAGAGCAGCACCGGCACGGGCGTCACCATAACCTGCTGACTCAAAACACCATCAGATATGGGAACATCTGTACCACCCAATCATCCCTTTTGTGAAATCAGTCTGCCTTTTTTTATACTACTAAGACTGAAACATTACTGGAAACAAAGAGGGTGCTGAATGTCTTCTCCCTCTGTTCTCTCTTGTTGCTTGATGAATTAGCCCAAGAGCAATCTACAATCTACAGTTCTCAGCTACAGCTAGAGGATGAGAGAGCCAATAGTTTTATCTCAAATGCTAAGTAAGCTTCTTCTATTCAGCTGTTAAGCAGCTGCATAAAGAATATCCCTTGAAGGATATGTCCTGTTTCGGGATGTTTTTGTGTGTATCTTATCTCTGGAGGAGTATGTTCATTTTTAAATGGGCATCTCTCTGTTCCACTGTCAAGAGTTACTCATTAAAGACAGATATGAACAGAGTTAGCCACCAATTATAATGCTTATTATGAATAGTAGAGGAACAACATTTGCACACAAATAAGATTCTTTGGAAATCCTCTCCCTAACTATTTTGCTACCTACTCAGTAAAAATGGAAATAAGTATGGCATACTTCAGAGTAGACATTAAACAAGAGAAAAATATCACATTTATTATTAGGTCACTGCTTCAATGCTAAATATTTCCTAATAAATTGATGCCTTTTTCCCAAAGTCCTGGTAATTCTCCACTGTATCTGCATTACAACTCTCAGGTAAAAAGTAAATAATTCTGATACTTATGACTATTACAGTATATACCTAAGTTTAGTTATTGTTATTTTATACTTACTTTTCTATAAAGAGATGGCATTTCAGAAATCAGGCTATCTATCTTCTCTACTAGAAGCAAGATTAGAGAGAAGTTCTCTCAAATAGTGTGACATCCTACAGATGAAATTAAGAACTATGCTGTATGCAGCTTGAACCAAAACTGGAAGTACCAATGTTCTGCCAAAAAGCCGATCTTTGATGATGCTTAACCTGGTAGCGAATCAGAACTTTTGGTGAGAAAACTTACTGAAATGTCTCTGATCAAATATATTAGGGTAAATCCTGATTTCCCAAATAAGAATTTTGCATGCAGAAAAGAAAACAGGACTTCAGGAATCAGTCAAGATTGATAAACAAAACGAATAATAGAATTTGGATCTGTCCTTCATCTGAGGACATTAAAGTATATAGGCAATTTATCCATTCACTACTTTTGAATCTGCTCATATGAACAGCTTTATCATCAAATACATTCCAAAGTTGCCTCAGTGTGATCTGTATTCACATCATAAATGTTTTTAGTTCACCTTAGTTTTGAGCTCTAAGACTTGATTCTGATCCTCTTCAGGGCCATCACTCAAGATCACAGAGTCTTGGAAGTTCAGGAAATGGAAACCAGAACTCAAATAGCAGTCATAATACATTCATATCAAGAGCATCCCTGAAGCCAAATATAGGCAAGCAAGAATCTCTATCACCCCCAGCTACCTACTCCCTCCAATCTTGAGTCAGTTCTTAGCTGGGCTTCCTGAGCTTCTTTCAGGTCTGCTTATGGGCCCACTGAAAACCATCTTTTTGTCCACGTGTTCAAAACAAAACCTAGAAATTCATCCAGCATGAAAGCACTCCCTCAGTAGTCAAACCCATTAAATCGCTAGCACCAAAGAGCCAACATGTCATCGTTTTTCATGACACTGACAAGCACCTCCTCCAAGAGGAACTGCTGCCCTCATACTTTCTGGAGTGCTTTCTGAAAACGTGATACACGTATCTGCATGTTGTCAGGGGTCTTCAGTGGTGTAAGAATAAAAATAACGAACTTCACAGAAAAGAAAAAGGAGTGCAGGGAGGTACGTTAGGTAAATTTAATTAAACAGCTCCTGAGAACTCATTTTTTGAAGTGGTTAGGACAGCCAAGGGAGCATATGTTTTATTGTAAGACTCTCAAAGCACAAGTGAGTTGAGAATCTGTGTTAAAGAATGAGTAATTCTCCTTTTCTGCAGCATCTGAGAATAAATTCATTCTTGTTTTCCTGGTCGTCTTGACATAATATATAAAAAAAACAACAGCTGTGCACCTTTACTGCTCTCAAAAGCCAGGTTTCCGACTACAGTGGCAGGCCCCAATAAGACTGTGACACATTTGAGCAGCCAGCATAGTCTTGAGTTTCAAATTTATGAAACAATATTATTATCTCATACTATTATCAGCCACCACAGTAAATAAGTCTGAGGTGAAAAAGAAAAACACTACAGAATCTTCTGCCACGCTAGTGAACAGAGCAGTATGAGTATAAGGCATAGCCAAGTGCCAGATACCATAACCATATATTTTCATTCTTATTTCAGTTTTCAGACTTTCTGCTGCCTGTTGTCCTCAGAGCGTGAATCATCCAGAACATCCAGACATGAAAATCCAAAGCCACGTAGACAGCGCACAGCAGCAATATGAATGTACAAAGGCATTTCTACATAGGCAGGTTTGAATAATTTTACCTAATTCAAACTGTATGCAGCAGACCTGCATAAGTTATTTTAGTTTGACAAAAGTGAGTTTTGCTTTGCTCATTTTAATTCACATCCCAGATTTGAAAGTTAAACTGATCAAGTCTAACTAAATTTCAGATAATTGAAACTCACTGACCTGTCTTTTCAATTAGACCCAGTTCCAACCTTTACTAAGTGTCAGTGTCTTTGTATGGTACCTTTCAGAACAAATCTCTCTAGACACATGAGGAATAACTACTGGCTTGGTCCCACATCTTATTTGCTGGTGGTCTCGCGTAGAAGTTGGCTTCATTTGTCAGCAATGCAGAATCTCTACTTTGGCTTGTCTGACTGCCTTTCTTCTGCAGCAGAACACAATCAGGCTGGTGCTGCCAGCTTAACCATTTCCTGTACCTTATGACCTGACTTCACCCCAAATTCTCCAGTATGTAAATATAGGAATAGCTGTATACCACAGTTTAGTTGCTTTATAAGTACACTATGGATCAAAACCCTACCATCGGTTTGTAAAATTAACAGACCATTGAATGAATATATAAACTCCTCCCAAAAAGAAAATTTAAACTATATTATCATATCATTATGTGCTGTGTTTCCTGATTTATATTTCTGCTTCTGCAATCTATTTCAGTCAAAAAAGGTTTTCCTCAAATTGAGGAAGAGCAAAGAGAACCTGTCAATTCCTGTATTGATAAAATATTTTGTCATCTATTTCATGGATGAATTCATATTTATTCACAAACATTTTAATATTCAGAACAATTTGGGATAGATAGCTCTTTTCTTCCATTTGTTCAGAAATGACTTACGCTTGCACTCTTCATGGCTTTTTTAGAGGTAGCTCAAGTAGATGAAAGGCTGCTGCAGACTTGTGCCCCGGGTTCAACCAGCAGTGAGGCTGAGCATGAGTGCTCGACAGGTGTATACGTGCACACACACGTGGCTGGCCACACACAGAAAACAGTGCCTTTACTGGCACCCACATAGACACACTGCCCTCACACAAACATGCAGAGTATGCACAACCCAGTGTTGTTCATCTTAGCCAGCTGGTTAGAATTGAAGTCTGCTATTGCAATATAGTTATATGCATACACATACATTGTGGATCCTCACAGGAGCTGGCCTTAGACATCCAGTCTGCCCAGTGCCTGGCCTCGACTCCCTGCTCTCCTCGGTTGCTGATACTTGGATGTACGAGTGTCTGAGCTTCGCAGCCTCACTCTACTTGCTGCCTCTTGGACATTTTATCCTCCTTGCCAGCAAAGTGCACAAGCTTGCACCAACACCTACTCAGCGTAGAGAACACACCCACAGAGAAGACAGGTAGAAATACAATTTAATAAGGCTGCAGGGTTCAGACAAGTGTACAGCTCAGCAACCTGTTTACACTGGACCACCTTTTATCTCCTTTTCACTCTATCCCCTTTCCCTTTACAGTCTGTTTTCCCATGGTTGTTCTCCTCAATACATCTTGATCCCTTTCCCACAAGGAAAACTTTCCCCAAGTTTGGTCCTTCCCCTAAACACCCCAAAACAAGTCCCATACATTCCCAAAATCCATTTAAAACACCCCTTAATAATAATTTTTGCATAATCCTAAATGCTTTCTCCTCCCACATCCCACAGTGAGTCCCATACCCCTTCAGCCTCTAAAGTGTTCCCAGGAAGGGCGCTTTTCCTACTGAGAAGTGGGTTCTCAGTTCTCTCAGTGGTTTACTCACCAGACCTCACAGACCAGTCACTCTCCCATGATAGCCCCAGGATCAGCAACGCTGACTGTGTTACTGGGGCTCCTCCACCTGTCACTCATCCTCCAAACCTTGCCGAGACTTTGTGTTTGCGGTGATCAGCCTCAGCCTCTAGTCCTGATTAGCTTTGCTACCATGCCTATGGGAGGAGACCATGTACCAGTACATTTATGTTTAAAGTAAGGGCTCAGTCTGTTTCTGAAGACGGCATAGGCCACAGGTCACAGATATCTTCTCGGTCTCCTTTGCTTTTCCCACCTGAGTCTTTCTCATAGGCAGCTTCTATTTCTACTGGTGTCTTTTTCTCCCTCAGCCCATCTTCTGGACTCTTACCAGGCCTCTCTCTAAAACTGATTTTTTTTTTCCTACCAAGGGTTGACTCTCTTTTCACTATTCAATCTGAATCTGAAGACTTTCAAATTTCATTCAAAACGTGAAAAATCATAGGATCTTCTGATAAAAGTAATCATAGTTTGTGAGTGCAATGATAAACACTTGTGAATGCATCGCATTCTGATAATACTGCTTTCTGTTGAGTTTCTGAAATTTTCCAAAATCTAAAACAAATGCACCAAAAATGCAAATCATTTTTTGAATATTCCTAAACATCACAACATATAACCCCTATTTTAGGGTATAAAGCCATGTTCAATTTCATAGTTTCAAATTTTTATACCTAATTTTTTATTTCTTCTCTCATATTTTTAAAAATATATTTGTTTATGTTAGGGAGCCTCATTATAAATATATATCACATACCTATATAATTTCCTTATATCCTAAAAAATATTCCAAATATTTATTTTTATAGCGGCCAAGAAAATAGTAGAAACATCACTCTTCTAAGCTAAGCAATTTTGGAGCTACTACAAATAAAGCAAATACTAAAATACTAGTGCAAATGACTTCAGGACAGTATAATTCTAATGTTTGAATTTTTTGCCAAATATACCACAAAAATTTTGTACTGTGAGGAGAGAGAGCACAATGGAAAATTTAGAAAAATGTTACATTTTGAGCAACTTAAGAGTTGTTTGTTTTTTGACTGGGCTTGTTATGGGAAATTTTCTTTTGTAATTATGGATCAGCAACTGCTACTTCATAATATTAAAGCTTTCTGTACAATTTACCTCCTTCTTTTGGGAAGAGAAAAAAAACTTCAGAAATATTTCAACTTCCAATTACTGAAAGATAAAGGGCAAACTGAAATGCTGAGAAACTCACTACTAGCACAGATTGTAGTACACCAAAGAAAATATGCAAGGAGAGGGTTTTGCTGAACTGCACAAACCACTGATGCAACGCAAAGGTTTTTGGGGGCATGGTTTTGAACACCTTATATCGTACTCTGCTTGCTTCTTCTGTTGCTCAAAAATGAAAAAATCTTGCAGCTACTGAGATCAATAGAAGAACTCCTATAGGCTTCAATCTGCAGAGACAGATTTATCCATTATACACATGGTCATTGGTGTTAGTGGCAAGAACACAAGATTATGTATGTTATTGTAAGACACACTGGCAAAAGAAAGTTGTTTACTCCTTAAGAAATCATTTGCTCCTTCTTTAAGGATTCACATAAAATTACAGACTTTTATCTGTAATATTAAATCATTAGCACAGTAGCTAATTTTTCGATCCCAATTATGACAAATTATCAATGGATAGAGTACAGCCATTAACCAAATAAATATAAATATGTATACTGAAAGGTAAATAGTCTCAGAAATAAAGGACTTGATACCAGAAACAGAACAATAAGTGAAACTTTTATACATTGCATGTATATATGAATCCAGGAATGAATAAATTTCTTAAGATCATTCCTCACAAAGCAGTCAAAACCTCTGTAACATGGTAGCTTTAGGAATAAAGAGCAGGAATCAAAAATATATTTATATATATTGCAATGTAAAAGGAAGCATCAGTTTTAACACACGATAGCTTAGACAAGAAGCAGTATTACACCAAGAACGGTTTAGCATGACACCAAAATAGTCTATTATTAGGGAAAAAATATAATTTTAAAAAGTTGTTTTCATTCATTAAGATATGTTCTTAGGAAAACAGAGTATGACAATCGCTGTCTTGGTTTCATATCTGTTCCTTTAATCTGCTACTATTTTGGAATGAGTGTTAATGATACTACTCTTTCACAGTAAGCGTGGGCAACTGCAAAAACACATAAACAAACAAAACTGAAATGCACCTATAACTTGTAAGGGTGGTTAGCATATGAATGTTATTTGTTGCAGCAAGACGGAGGTTCAGCAGAGATAAAGTATTTAATTCATCCTTATCCCTGCAGCTTCTCGTTGCAAACTACCTAGCTAAGCCAAACTACTAGAGTGACTTGTTTCCACAAGCTATTATTTTCAGAAGGCTGTCCTGCAAAGTATCACCATACACTATTATTTAAACAAAATGTACGTTTGGAGGAGGGGCCGTTTCCCAAGCCAAACTTCAGTTTACAGACAGATGAGACTGTATCTCAGCTGTAAGTATTTATAACCTGGTGCTAGAAAGATGTCGAATTTCAGGAGACTGGTCCTCTTTTTTCAATTTACTAGAAGCTGTCAACTCCAGAGAAGCAAGACAGATCACAAAAAAGGAAGTCCTGTTTTGAGTACATTTTACCTATTTGAGCAGGTTTTCTCAATTTTGTAGCAAGCTAATACAGCTTCATATCAGGAACCATGAATCTCCCTGTGGAGAACAGAATTGAAAAATTTTCTTAGGAAAAGCCATGTAACAGGGTTTTGTTTCCCATATCAGTTCACTGACAGCTCATACTTACTGTGTGACTGACGACTGCATCAGACACTCAGAAGAGCTGGGCTTATTCTGTTAACAAAGCAGTTGCCACCACTGCGATGTGCTGAAACGGCTAACCAGGAAAGGGGCAGGCCATCTTTTTCAGCACACAGGTTCCTCTAAGATAGATTTCTGCTGTAGTTTCCCCTGTACCGCTTGTCTTGTGGCTTAAATAAAAACGATCATCTGTGTTGGTTTCCGACTGCAGGATGGCATATGAGATTGGGAAGCAGATGAAGGGAGCCACCACAGTGGCATGCTGCATATGTATATCCATTTATATAGAAATTCAATGTTTTCAAACTAGGAGAATTTTTAAGGAATTATTTTTAAAAGCAATATATCCGTTGTGATGTCACTCATGCAAATATTTGGAAGGTACTGGCTTAAATGATTCTCATATTCTTTTAGCAGCTCTACCTCTTGTGCACATACAGCATGAAGCAGTTACGAGCTACATGATTATACATTACCTTCCGCTGTGATCCTAGCTCATTTACACGCGCAGCACGTTCCCTGCTTTCAAATGCTTAACATTTCAACCTATGTAACATTCCTTCTAAGGCTTTCTTTAGGAGCTAATATATAATTCTCAATTAACAAATCTCACTGGATGTGTAGAAATTCAGAGATCCATCTATAGGGCATCCCTCAGTGAGGCAGAGTAACCTCTATGTGCAGCTACCTTAGGGCAGAGAAAAAATCACATTATTCTCCCAAAGGTCCACTGGGTTACTGAGGTCACCTGCCCCACAAGTTAAATACAGGCTTTGAAACCTTGTATATCAAGCGTAGCTTGAAAGAAAAGAGTGGACTAGTTATATAAACCCTACCTCCTTTCTCCCTCCCCCAGAAAAAGCAAGAATAAGGTTTTATGGGGAGAGTGACAGATCTGACTGTGGCACCACTAAAATATCATTCTTTTATCGCTTGCCCTCATTCCAGTTTTAATAAGCTCTCTTGGCTCTCTTATCTTTTTATGTTCACTCCACAGCAATTAAACAGAAATGCAAATGTCATCCCCATTTTTATAACAGTGACGCTTATAAAACTGCAATAAAGTCAGCAAATGAAATATTCGTTAAATGATCTATCTTTTTTTGTCAGTAAAATCTAGCCAATAGCAGGAGAATGTCTACCATATGTGTGTGTTTGCATGTCGTATAAACACGGGAAGATTATCAGTTACAATTCCGTCACAACTTCCGATCAAGCATTAGACTTTGAAAGCTCAAATCAGTTAAATAAGGCAGGAAGAGAGTTTATGAATATTCAGTTTGGATTTCAAAACAGCTGTTCTATTTGACCATTAAAAAAATTACCCCTTTTTTATTCACTATATGCAAACATCTAGTAAAGTGAAATTGCATTCACACAAATATCTGGTAGCTGCTTTAATTCAGATGAATTTTCATGTATTTATATACCCCTCTTTCTCCTTCAAAGGAAAGTCTCACGATAGAACAAATAAGAGAATTCAGATTTATTTTTCTCTGTTTCCTCTGAAACCATTCCAGCAATCCAATCAAGAAACACAGACTATAGCACACAAAATAACTGAGTAATTACCTATCTTGAATAATGAATGACATACAGTCAAAGTGAACAGCTGATCACTAGCACCGGTAGAAAAGACCTTACCCAAAGCATGTGATGTGCACTTTGCTACGAGACATATTCTGGCACAAACACCCATCTTTCTCCAGTCAGAAACTTGCCTGTGATCTTCTAAACCAAAGGCAGCCAAGTGTTTCGCAATCTGTAATATATTTGCCTCATCATCTGTGAGGTGTAGAAGTGTTATCTGGTGAAGGAGGAACAGACAGGGAAAGGGAACATCCCCGTGCCTCCCAAATAATAATGTGACTAAATATCACTAAAATAATTTAAATTGAAGTCTGAACTTTACCTTCTGTAATCAGTTCAATTCCTGAATTAGTGAATTACAGGATGAAGGAGGTGAAAAGAATGTATGAAAGCAAAAACTATATTCCTATTTAATTTTTATCATATCAGTTCAACCAGTCCTTGCAGCTGTGTCATCTCTCCACACTTGTTCATCCCTTACAAAATTTATTCATAGCAGTGTGTTACAGAGGAGTGGTAACATTAGCAAAGTGGCAGGAGGTAGCCGAAAAAGCAGTGACTGAGCTTGTGTCAAACAGCAACATATCTGGATAGATTAAAACAAACAGGTAAAATAAAGGGCAAGTCATTAAGTCACTGCTGTCATTCAAAGTCATTCTGAATATCAAAGGTATGAGAAAAAAAATATTTTTAATTCTTACTGATGGTCATTCTCCAAGGGTATTTTATTAATCTTACTACCCTCCTCAGCAATATCCTCACACAATGACTTTGTTTTGGATAGGCTATTATATACTGTAATCTTCAGAAAGTATATTCATTAGACATGTGTTGCTTGATTTTCTGCAGAGTTAAAGAAGAGACAAGCAACACATAGGTAACATGGTAGACTGCAGCACCACTTGTTTAAGCATCATTTCAGGAGTCTAGACAAGAACATCATTTTGATGTACCACACCAAGGATTGTACTATAATTTTGAATATTAAAGGGCAGAAAAAGACCATAAAGAGCAGTATGACTGGAAAGCTGGCTTTGAAGAAGACCAGCATAATACTGCAAAAAAACTGTTTGAATTAAATGTGGGGGCTACCATGCACTGAGCAAGTGCTATAAAATACATCATTACCTACAGCTGGCCCAAGTCAGAGTATATCTTTTCTAATGTTTCAAGTAATTTTTTCCATCTATTAATTTTTAGAGGTGTGTTTGCCACTTTCTCTTGATCTCAATATTTTCACTTTGTCTTCCTTAACAGCTACAGTCATCTCTGCTTGGCCTAGCCTTTGCTCTCACTGTTTTCTTTCTCTTTTTCTTTCTTTCTTTCTTCCTTCCTTTCTTCCTTTCACTCTCTATTTCTTTCTTTTTTCCTTTCTTCTTTTTTTTCTTTAAATCTACATTGGGCCAACAGCAAAAATACCTTCAATGTGATTCTAGTCCATAATATGCTGAACAGAAAAATAAAGGTAGAATGACACAGATTTCAAATGGCACCTTTCATCTTCATGGGATCCCAAATTACTTTCCAAAGCACTGGCAGGGCAAGCACAAAAACACTGCGGTAGGGAAGTAGCAGTATAAAGCCACGTCTCTAGTATGCAACAAACAGCTCTTACACAGCCTTAGATAAAGAGTATGATCTGCTGATAGACAAGAGTATTGGGTGCTTCTCATCATTTCCTTTCAAATTCTACCTGGGTGGTTAGTAAATATAATAAAAATTTTTAAAAAGACATAACAAAAATTCTAATCAATGTCTTTTCCAAAATAAATCACTCCCAACAGTGCAGCGATCCTCCTTAGGATTATAATGCAACGTTGCTATTTAAATGCATTTTATCTATCTGTGAAACATCTATTTCATTGCATCTTGAATTGTAAGTAATATGCAGGAGTAACTGAAATGAGGACAAGCAGAACTAGCACAGAATTGCAACTGCCTTAGGTCCCGCGAGGTAGCTGTGTCACACTGAATACAAACAATCTGGCCCGCTCCCTAGAGAAGACTGAATAGGACATATCATTCAGGATAAAAATAAATAGCAAGATTTCTAAAAGGTTTAGCTAAGGTTTTGGATGCGTTCAGTCTCCAGCCAATAGAAGTCACTTGAATGGGCATGCTAGCCTTTATGATCTGTTTAATAGGGTCGCAGTTAGATAATCCACAGTAGAAGCATATAAATGTTTAGAACTGAACATACAGTTTACAAGTCTGTCTCTTGCTCTACACATTGATTTTCAACTGAAATCACGCATGCTTTTCTTTATAGTTCAAATCGTAGAATTGCAACACATTATTTGTATTCCAGTAGTGTCAAAATGCTTCAGGCAAAATGCATACCTCCCTGTTTCAGATGTTGTGTATAAACAAATAAGGGGAAAGCCCATGACTGAAAATCTTACATTAGAAAATAATTAACCTTTCAAAAGGAGAGGGAAGCATGTTTAAAATACAAAGCTGCATGCTTTTTCAGACTTGCTAGTTTCACCTCTTTTTTCTAAAATTACAAAATAACTAAAAATGAGCGTGGGTATACTGCAAGTGGGGAAAGAAAAGTGGATCGCAGAGAAAGAGCAGGAATGTTTAAAGAATTATTTGAAACTGTTCATATCCTGAGGAGAAGCGGAAGGTAGGCAGAGCGGCAGACAGGAAGGCAAGACTGGAGGAAGCCGGGCAGTGGGATGAGTGAACCCCTGAGCATCCCAGGAAAGGATTAAGGTCACTTTGTTCCTGATCTGAAGTCAGTCACAATGAACAGGAACTTTTCGACTTAGTTCAACAAACTTGGATTGGGGCTGGTTTTGATAAGTTTCTTTCCTGTCTGAGGAGGAAGAAAATGTGAACTAAATTCTTTAAAAGGTTGATCAGCTCAGAAGACACATGCATTGCGTGTGTCTTCGCACAGGTTTAACTACACTGCAAGCGTTACCGGCTCAGCCTTCAAGAGCTACCATCAGAAATATGAGAAAGAAATGCAGTGCTCAAGCTCTTGAGTCACCTCTGGGCAAGGAAACACTGGATGTGACATAGTGTAGATGCACTGGCGCTGCTCGAAGACCAAATCCGTATCATCCCACACTGCGCAGACAAACAGGTGAGACTCTGCAATGTGTCATATATAAACATGCCTCAAGACTGCTGTTCAAAGCAATTTATCGGATTGTTTCTCTAAAGCTTTCAATATCCTGAAGTGAAATAAATCTCGTTATAACTGGCACAGTGGTAGGGAATCTAGTTCTTAAGAAAACTATTTCTCTAACTCAAATATTTATGAGAAGCCGATGTATAATATCCCTATTTCCAACAGCATTTTTGTCTGAAGAGCTGAGGACAGAAAAAAATGAAAACCTTTAAAATGATGTTAAATTGGTTTATAAAATAAATCCATGAAAAGATACCACAGAGAACATATTTTCTGAAGGTAGGAACATTATTAACTGCAACATGTAGCAGAGAGTGTGTTCCAAAAACGATGAGGAAAGTACGTGTTTGTCTGGTTGTTGTGTGAAACTGAGGCTAAAAGAAAGATTTACTCCTTCAAATAGCATATTTATGAAATGGGACAGAAAATACAGGGAAGATATGGCAAAGACATCCTAAGATAGCCTATTTAGTTGAAATACATTTTTAAATACCTTTTAGTATCACATTAGTAAAAATGCTGTGACTATTCAGTTTCTTGTTTTCAGAGAAATGAAACAAAACAGCTTTGAAAGCAGAGAGAAAAAACTCACTTTGAGAATTATTGCCTGTGTCAGCAGCTGTTACTCAAATTTCTTACATATGGTGCCAAGAAAAAAAATATGCTTCTTCAAGCGTATTATTGTACATTGCATCATTATGTAGTTTTGACAGTCTGAGAGATATTTATTTCTTCATTTCTGGTTAAAACAGTACATACACCAAAGCTGAGGAGAATCGTAAAGTTACATAAAATAGGCAAAGCTAACAGCATAAAGACCCATATGTCCATATACAACCTCCTAAAATAGCAGTTGTGCATATGGACACAAAATCATACAGGACATACTATAAAAACAAGCCTTGAGTGATTGCAAGTTGAAACTTCCACGGAAAATTGAGAAGTGAGTAAAAGGCGGGGACTCCTGAGGGGAAGATAATCTGTAATTACTCTGAGGAAAACTGAATATCTCCAACAATAACAAGCCCAAACGGCATTGCCACTAGTCCACTTGTGTATGTTTTAGAGTTATCCATGTGAAGAGCATTCCTACCATTTGCAGCTGAAGCTATGCTGTATGGGGAAGGTGGATACTCTCCGTAAGCTGAACTAGAGCACTAGCCACAACTAGAACTAGATGGCAACTAGTTCAGCCATCAAACTACTCAGAAGGCAATACAGACTATGGAACAGAAATTCAAAGTACAAACAAGTTGACAAATGCTGTGGGAAGCAGTATGGCTTAAGGTAATAAGGTTTTGGATTCACAAGATCTATTCTGTTTTCTGCCTTCTCCAGGGCTTCTATTGGTCTGCCCTTTGGTAAATCACTTTTCAGTTTTCCCATCAATAGAAAGGTAATATTAGTACTTACGGATTTTAAGATAATACTAAGATCCAGACAATACTTATATCATTTCAGGCATAATCCTCCAAAGACTTTTACAGAACTAAATTGTAAAGGTAATGTGAGCAAGTAGCTTTACAGGACGGTTTACGCTGAAAGAAAAACAACTTGCTACCTTGCCAAATTCAGATGGAAAAGTAAACTTAGCTTTAGCAATTACTTGATCAGCCAGAAACTCAACAATAATAATAATAGTAAAACTGCAGTAAAACATTTTTCAGTAGTGGCAAAAATAAACTATTTTGCAAAACTTAATTAAATATTCCTATTTTGAAAATGAAATAGGCTTTGTTGAGTCTTAAGTATAGGACTCAAGAATGGTGAATGTTATAAAGAAAAATGATAGTAAATGTTAGTAAAAGCATATTTATCTTTGACACAGGTTGTTAAAAATACACTAATATGAGTGCAGTATTAATCATTATGCAGAAATGATTTTACCAGGATTTATATATTTTTATATAGATACACGCCAAACTCTTTGCGAATCCCTAGGCCTAATGTTTCCTTCGAAAGCCAGCCAATAGGCGGCTTTCAAAGATGCCAACTTATAGGAAATATGGCCTCACATACCTGTTTGAGAATTCTAGTATTTGAATACAATTCCAGAGTTTCTTAGTCAGAAATGTGAAAAATTGACTCTCTGTATTCAATTCCAGTAGAGAGAATTGACATACATGCCTCCAGTTTATTGCTAAATTAAACATTTCAAGTATCTTTTACATTTTTCATGCTGGCAGACTTCATGCATTGCTATTAGACCCTACTGATACGAAACAAAAATTCTAAGAAATATTTTATTTTCCTTTTAAAAAAATGCTGCTAAGGATTTTTTTTTTTCCCCTTTGGCTATAGTGTATGACAGAGAGTAATTAATATTGGTGTGCTGATGCATCTTTTCCTTTCAAAACCAGACTGCATAATCTCCAAAATATTCCATGGAGAAGAAGCTTGGTTGTCTTCAAATTACATTCCTATAAGCAGAAATACTGACATACACATAGCTACTGCTGTTTAGCCAGAGTTGGGGAAAAGATAACTGCACCTTCTTTGCTAATATCCACATTTGCTTGTTTTGTATCATTACGTTTCCTCATTATCTCAACCGCCCATCACTCCTGGGTGGGAAGATCTCAAATACAGTTCTTGTCACTAATCCCAGAGTCCTAGCAGTCTTGTAGCACCTATCATTTACTATCCTCTTATTGAACTTTTGGCACTTTACTGGTAAAGGTGAAGTTTTAATGATAGCTTTCAGTGCAGTTGTTAACATTGTTACCGCTCAAAGTGACTAGAACTCAGGCGCACTAACTTTTCCAACAAATGTGTGATAGCATAGTGGAACAGCATCACGAAACATGTATAATATTCGATTAACGTGATGTAATAAACCATAATGGATGAGGAAATACAACATAAACTTTAAAAAAGGAGGGTGAATATGTGATTTGCATGATACACAGCATCATGATAGTTTATGCCATAAATAATAAAACCTTTTACATTATATGACTTTCTAAAAAAGCTTACTAGTTATTCTGAAATAGAACAAGAATCTTTCTAAACCAAAACCACGCACCTCAGAGTGGCCAGTCCTAGAATGAGCAGAAGGCTTCCATTTGTATAAACACCTATCTGAACAAGAAAGGAGATAAAACCGTCTAGTGACTAAATAATGCCCAAACGCATGACTATACATAGCCCTGGAATTACTTTCAATTTTAGCTACATGTAAGTTGTATAGGACATATGTATTAGCATATAAATATGTGCCCCCAAATCTGAGAAATAAATATATGTTCCAATGAGATTTTGAATCCTGAAGAACATTTCAGAAGTAACAGTTGCAGTTGATAAATGACACTCAGAGTATTTCAGTACTTAAGGATCATCATACCCTTTGGAATGCAGCACCTGAAGATTATTTCACTTATTCTGAAATCATGCTTACTGCAAGCTAGGTTAAGCTAAAACTAAATACTTCTTTACAAGAAATAAAATAGAAATATATTTACAAAAGATCATTAAGAGAGAGGTTTATAGGGCTGAAAAGACACATAGATCTAACTTGTACTTGCATAAGTTCCAAAGAACCCTCTCACCTTATACCTGTTCAGCTGACAGCCAAGTAGGGGCTTCGCAGTACCTTTGCTGAGGATCCTGTTCTTCTTCAACCCACTATCTTCGTGTTACTCTTATTAATAATGTCTGTCTTGCAGACAAATACAGTTTTTCAAAGACTAGCTCCATCTTTGAGGGTATTCAGGTAGAAGATCCTTACATGTCTATACGAATGTCTTGCTCTTTAACTTAATTACAAGAAATTACTACCTATAAATAGAATGTTACCAGCTCACTCCAACTTTACAAGTCAACACCCTTTTATATGATAATGGGCAATTATTAGCTGGCCAGAAAAAAGTAAGGATCAATTCCACTGCTTAGAGGCTATTAAAAAAATCATTAAAATGTCATAAGGCAAAACTCACATTACCAAGGCAATATTGAAAACTCGGGATGCAACCTTTATAAACTGACTTTGATTTTTTACATAAAGAAGGAAATTGACATTTTACAAGCATAAAAATGAAATTAATGTCTATAGCTAATTATATTTTTTGGTAAAATCAGTAAAATGATGACTGAGCATTTGAAAGATGACAGACTGGGGATGAGAAGACCCAAGTCAAGTTAATAAAATGGTTCATATGACTTTAGCTGAATATTCCTATGTTTACATGTTTTTTAACTTTAAGGCTACAACTGAATTATGAATGAAATACCGTACTGAAACATGACCCCTTTATTTCCCTATCCTACAAAGAAACAAACAAAAAAGAGTGACTATCAAGCAAAATATTCAGTCTTTTAAAGTCTATATCATGAATATGTACTCCTTTTAGCAGTCCTTTTATTGTTATTATTAGACGGATAAATTTCAGATGCAGCTTCTTATGGTGCACTTTTTTTTTTGGTTCCACAAATGCTTTTTTAGAAGAAATTTTTGAAAAGTATTCCTCCATTTTCCTCTAGAACAAAAATGTTAGAATATTGATAGTTTCTATGAAACATAAATTCCAGCTTTGGAATTCATTAAGTATGTTGCCTTTGAGTGTTAATATTGTTTCATTCGAATTACTGAGCAAGATCTATAAAATCTTATGGCCAAAAAGACAAATCAAACCTACCGGAAAGAGCTAACTTAATTTTTCAGAAGGAAAAGTGTACTAGGAATCCTCAAACCTAATAGAAATGCCTTTTCGGGGTTATGACTATTCCTCACTGCACACCTTCCTGAGAAAATTAAGTATATTGTTACGCAGTATTTCATTAGCATATACTGAATTTTATACTTTGTTTGGAGATCCCTCTCACCCCCAGCCCAGGGATTCAGCTATCTGATCCAGAGCAAATTTGATGCAGCGCGGCTTTGGGCCTTTGGCTTAGTTTTACTAAGAAATTTTTTTAAGATATGAGAATGCATGTAAACAAAAGCCATATAAGACTGCAAAAATAAAAAGCACAGATAAAGCGCAGTTGTTGAGAGGATAATAGTAGCTCAAAAATGGGAAAGGAAATGTACTACCATGAAAAGGTATAATAATACTCTGCAAAAAATATATATATATATGTGGAGAATCTAGAAGGGAGCAGGTCTGGATGTTTGAGGAACAGCCCACCCCAAGGACTAACAGAGACTGACTCTTTTCCAGCTGACGGCTGCCTCGCCATTGGCATCTCATATTTATCTGAAGTCATATCAGTGGCTATGTTGAAGGTATGCTGAAGCTTAGCCCAGTAGCGTGTTACTCCCAGTTGTTTACTGCATGCATTAATAATGGATGTGTGCTCTTAACTTGTGCATATACCATTTGCAGAGTCTCTGCAAATGGTAGAAAATGTCTTAACAAAGATGACCCGTTGACAGAAGGTTATTTCTCCCAACTCAGTGGAAGCTTCTCTGAAAAGCTGAGCATTGTTTTTGCAAAATATAATTAATCAGACTACTACATTTGGAAAGTCTTTTCAAGATTTGGATTTTAGTTGGAAAAGTAGTATCTGCGTACATTTTTATAATCTCATTTTAAAAGTCAGGAGAGAGGAAAGTCACACAGTTGATCAAGGTGCTGATGCTGACACTCAGCAGAGGTAGTTTCAGCTTCCTCTATCACCACTCATTTCCTATATGATTCTGAGCTAGTTCAATTTAAATGTTCAGGCACTTAAGGTTCACACAAAGCAATGGGTTCTAGAGACCTAAATAGCTAAAGGCAACCTGTTTTCTCTCTGATTTAGGTGCCATTTATGCCCACTCTGCCTTAAGGAGTATTGCAAACACCACAAAAATCATATAGTGTTCAGATAATAAACAACAATATTTAGTATATTAAAGGTACTTAAAATCGACAGTCTTGCATCAGGATCTATTTTGAATGGATTTTTAGAAACTGATATTCGAGGAGTTGTTTAGTGTGTAGTATTTGCCTTCTTTGGAGAGTGTACTTGCTCTCTTTAGAAAACATAAAGAGTTTATTGGAGCTCCTAAAGGGAACAGAACTGAAAATGTTATTGGTTATATGTAACATTTGAATTTATTTGACTTAATGATTTTGTAGTACTTATATTTTTACAAGGTACAAACATTCCTACAAGTATGACATTGGTTAACGGATTAATAAAGAGCATTGATCTGCAGGATTTATTCCTTTAAAGAACATTAAGGTTTTATGCAGAAGAATTTTTTGTTCATCTAAGCTTTAATAGATTTTGATTTTTAATTCTTACATACTGTCTTAATAATATTCTCACAAGTCATTAAGAAATTGACTAATGAAAATAGAATCTTAAACTATTTTTTATAGCTTCTTTGTTTATACTCCCAAACAGCCACAATCTCCAGTGGTATTACAGAAAATAGCAAGGTCTTTAAAACAATTGAGAATAATTCTAGCTACTATGTTGTAGAAAAATATTTTCAGAGGAACTCAAAAACGCTCTTTCAGATATTTATGAACATAATGATCAGTCAAAATGCAGTCAGGTGGTTCAGGAAAGTCACTTCACTTGTGAATTTTAGAATTATCTATTCGTCTTCTCATTTTAGCCACTTTCAAAATATGCTCATGAAAGTTTGCCAAGTAACCTAGTTTGGCATCTGTGGAACAATAAGCACTTTTGATTTACTTCGAGTCATTATTTAGTGCTTACTGACACTTACAACTCACATACTGAATCATAGTTACCAACGCCATACAGCCATTAAAAAGTGACTCTGGTGTTTTACCTGACCACAATGAACATACAGGAGAGAAACTTTTTTAGATATTATAGATAAAACAGTATAAATGGACTGAAAAAATAGGACCTGATTTATTTCCCACTGTAAGGCTGGAGAGAACCCACAAAGTTCAGCAGGCTAAGCATAAGTATCATTGAACTTTCATAAAACTACACTAATTCACAAATGCAGAACTCAAATGAGAATATAGTAAATGGGAGCACTATTTCTCTGCAGTTTAAAAGATATGATAATGTTGTCATGATCAGAACTGGGAACGTGAACATTCGTAAAAGGAGATGCTTACATTTCACTGCTTTCCGTTTGATGGAATATTTTTACTTGAAATTTTCATCTTTTACAAACGCATATACATAATCTTCAATATTATTGGATTCATTCCAATAGAGAATACAAATCTAAAAACTTTGTTCATAAAAATGTACAATGTTTATAGAAAAAAAAATACTTCACAGAATAGATTGTTTGGCTTTTTTTTTTTTTAAACTATTAACAAGAATCGGAAAAAGTTCAGTAGAAGATTGTAGTTGTTAACAAATTTCTGTTACCTCTCCAGCTCAAATCAAGTCAGAAAACTTTGTGCATTATACTTTAAAGGTTTCATGGTATTTAAAAATGGAGCCCTGCATCTACTGACTTATAAAATTATTTTTTATAAGAAAACACTTTAATTATCATATCCCACTGTTTAACCATGCTTACCCATGTCATACACAAATCAAGAATGTCTGTGAAGGACTTGCAGATCCATATCTGAAGAGACTGTGTATCAGAAATGACTATTACTGATGCTGATTGGTGCTGAAGGTATTTATTTATTGCCCTTCTGAACAAAGTTGTTAAGAAAAATTTACTATAGTATATTCAGAAGTCATTAGCAATTTGAGACCCTTCAAGTGTTAAATGCAAAACATGGGCAGTTCTGAGCACTCTGGTCATGCTGATTTTTTGAAGAAAAAGCTTTTAAAGATGGTTTAAATAGAATGAATATATTCCCTACCCTTAGTAATTTCTGGAAATTAAAACTTTGAAAATACATTGTAGCACACTGCCTGGAAAGTCAAGTAACAAAATTGCTAGTATCTGAGGAGGTTTTGTCCTCTACATACTTCTGCTTGTTTTATTTGTCCTTAAGTAACAAAAACCAAAAACAAACAACACCCCCCAAAAAAAAACACAACAAAAAAAAAGAGCTACAGGCTAGCCATTTCCATTAAGATAAGGGAAAGTTACTGTTTGAATCAATTAAAATCCTGAAAAACATCCTGCAAAGCAACAGAATGTCACCAGCACTAGAAAAAAGCTCCACTTACTGGGCTACTGTCTACTTTTGCAGAAGCTTATGCTTACTGTATACATCAAACTGTGTGTCCAAATACTGTGCTCCATGAAAACAGCTTCTTCTACTATTACTGTTCCCTAAGCGCACACTTGTGACTGCAGCTGTAATTGATTTTCCCAGTTAGGGATGGGAATCAACCGGTACACAGAAATACTAAATTATCCCCCCTCCCTCTTCAAACAGGGAAAGGGAAGGCAGCTTGGGGAGCTTTTATCTCATTATGGGAGGTAAAAATATGAACAAAGGAGAAAGGGCAAAGGTTAAAAATGTAAAAATGGGGCTGCCTAAAGATGTGACATGAGAAGGGAATAGAAGCATCCCTTAAGACTGTGGGCTGCTCCCTGACTCCCCTCCATCATCACCCTTGGGGCTACACAGTGCAACTCTCTAAGGCCAGGAGGAGATGGAAGAGATAATGGGGTTTCAAAGGAGAAATAAATAAGAGGGCAGGAGAAAATCAGAACCGGAAACTCAATGAGTAGTCCCAGAGAGCCAGAGATGTGCATCTGGGTCTTGCTGCAGCAGGGGCCCGAGCTAGGGAAACCTGGGACCAAGAGCTCAACTTCATACCTACTGCTCCAAGAGGAGTCTCTGCTTTATGCTGCTGAGCAAATTAGGCCATTCCCAGAGCCACGGGATTAGCAGGCAGCAGAAACTTGCCCACTAAACTGGTGGGTTGGTGGATCTGCTTTGGATGAGGAGGACAGGAGTGAGGAAAGGAAGCCCATGACCCAGAGGCACATGGAGGTGTTTCCAAGGGTGGGTTAGAGGCAGCTGGCTACCCCAGCTTGGGGCCTTGAGGGCTGCAATTTCGTAGGTGAGCATAGTCTCCCTCGGGACACCTGGAAAGGACTCTGAATTCAAGGGAGCTCACCTCCTGGGGCAAATGACAGAGGATGATAGTATGAGATTCTGTGCCCACTGCCTCAACCTGGGGTGTGAAGACCTGAAAAAAGTTACTCTGAGGCTCCTGCCAACCAGCTTTGCTTGCAAAAAGGGAGACAGAAACATGGTGCCCAGCTCATAAGAGAAATGGCACAACTCGTTGTACTTTTCTCCCCATTCACGCTCAGTTGTCTGACCCCAGTGGTTATGGATGGAAAGGAACAGAAAGGAAAAGTCACAGATGTATCACTACCTACTAAGGCTCCATAAGGCACTATTATGGACTTAACTGCAGATCATCAAGCCAGTCTTAAAATTGTTAGGAAATGAACATAATTTTCTTATTCCATCTTTGATATAAACAACAGTTAAAATATTTGCATTTATTTCCCTCCCCACACACACACTCCTCAGGCAACTGGGTTCTGGGTCATTCTCTAGCTCATTACAATAATTTCCATCATACAGAAGGGGAAAATAATCAAAAGGGCAAGGTTACAAGAAGCGTCCATGCAAAGCTGGGATTCAAAGCTGAACTGGTTTTCTGTATCATGTGTCCTCTTTGAATTGTTGTATGGTTTTAAATCTAGTGAAGTGGCTTTATATAATAAATAAATTCAGGTTAGGTTAAGGCCCATTTTTTGACTCTCTTTGTAACCAAAGATTTCTATTTCATCAGACTACCCAACACACAGTATCTGCATCACCAGACACAGAACATAATATTATTGAATAGAGAGCCATATTGCTCTTCTATCCTATTTACAGTATGCAGTAACTGATTCCAAATTTGGTAATGATTATTTTTTTTTTTACTTTACTAAATAAGAGATATTTTTTAAGATCTCTGTACTGAAATTTTAGAAACCACCTTTTTATTTATTTATCCTTGATGCCAAGGATACTGATACCGAATTTTTTTAAAGCACAGTGGTTTTCTTGCATCAGAAGAGACCAAATGCCAAATATTTCACTTTCTTACAATTAACATAAAAGATGCTTAAGAAGTCCTGCCAGGGATTTTTTTTTTCTGTTAATATCATACTGTTATTACTACCATAGCAATTGGTAAATAGAGTAGAATAGTTAGTAACACAGAAGTTATATACAGCTAGGTGTAAGCTGACCCTTTAATTTCCATAATTAGACATTCTGTTTAACTCACAGAACATAAAAAGGTATCTGAGCTGTCTACAGCTAGGTGGTTAAGTAGATCATTGGTAGTAAACAACGATAAGATCGTTTTTCACACACAGGCACTTCCACACTATAAAGCTGCTCCTGTGCTAAAACCAATATCAGATTTCCCCTCTACAATTGCTTTTACAAAATACATTGACTGATAGTAATTGACTGATAACCTTAAAAGCTCTGGGAACAGTGATGAAAAGACAAAATGCACATTTTTGATGATGTGAAACAATATTTTCTGGAGTTTATCAAGTGACTAACAAAAGCACCTTTCTCGAGGGGCCTAGACATAATTCAAAGTTAAAACGGAGACTAGGAAATAACCAAGTATAATACTAAAGATATATTTCCTGAACTAAACACCTGCTGTTGTACTGATTGGCACTTGAGTGCATGCATTGCATATGGATAAAAATAACGAGTACACTCATTATAGCGAGTGATTCACAATAAAAGATAATCAGGAGGTAAAAACCACACTGCAACGCCTAAAGAACTGTATACAAATAACAAATATGGGGATTCCTGGCTTGGATATAGTGTGTTGGGTATTTTGACTTCACTGTGTAATACTTACTTGGTCATGATAAAAAAGCATTAGTATGTTTGCTATTAGCCATAGTTTCCCAATAAGGTACCTAGTGTGACAAATCCAGCTTTAAACTTATATTTAAAGCTAACTGAATAAGTTAAGGTTATTTTTTAGAGATGGCAGAATAGTGTATCATACTGGATCAGTATTAACAGTGATTATTGTCCAGGTGGCTGATCCTGCAAGATTCCATAGTAGCATAGGATCCTTGGGATGCTCAGGGAAGTAGCAGATCATATCCTAAATTACAGTCCTACAGGGGGTCTATATCTGCATGAGAAAGATAAGCCTACACTTTTCTTAATAAGAAGAAAGAAATATTTCAGATTTAAATTTTTAATATTATGAAAAAAAATTCATTAAAATTTTAACTCGGGTCCTGTCAAAATATTATCACTGTTTGCACCAGAAGGGGCAAGGCCCATGCCACCCATGAAAAAAAAAAAAGTTGTACTTGAGCTACTGCCCTTTTTTATAGGTCTAGCTGGCACAGCTCAAGTGAGGAACATAATGCTTTGCCTAAAAATACTGTAAGGAACAGATATTGCAAACTGGAAAAGAGAGGCGTGTTCACATCAGGGGGGAAAGCAATGACTGTCATGGAATATTTCCCAAGATTGAGCCTTTCCTTTTTAAAACCTCATAAAACTTCTTCTAATCTTTGTATTTTCCATGTTGCCCTCAAGATCAATCAATTTCTTGAAGTTATTTGATTAATTAAAGAGAAAATTGCTGTTATTTGATCAAAAATAATAAAAAACATACCCCTTGCAAGTCAATAAATGTCTACATGATTATGACAAAAAATTTAAAAAGTAAGAAGAATTTATCATAGTCACTTTATAGATTTGCCCTAAATACCCCCACTAACTATACAAGCAATGTCATTGCAAAATTATGAAGACATCATTATTGCATTCTTTTTAGAGCAGTTTTCATGTAGCATTATGATGGCCAAACAATTAAAATTCAGGACTTCAGAGACCCAATGGCAATGCTGTCACAATGCAATTTAGGACAATCAATTTAGATGCAGCAGCTGTTTTTCAATGAGATTTTTATGTTTACTCAATTTTGCTGCTAGGTTAATTGAGTCATATTGAGGTCAAGTGGCTTGTCTGCAGGCACCCAGATGTAGGCTCAGCGAGAATTAGAACCCAGGACTATTACAACGATAAGCCTTTGTTTCCAGTACGACAAAAATGCAAACAGAAATAAAATTATCACTGTAACACTGTCAATAAAAAACTGTGTCAGCTGCCACAGCAGTAGATTACTTAGATTACTTGCATCAACAAGGAACAACCGGTATGTAAAATGGAAGAAAATGCATTAACGTGAAAATGAGGATAAAAAAGAGCTAAATACTTTAAAAGTTACATCATCTTAACAAATTGACTTATTTAAAACACATGCCAACAAGTTAAACTTGAGTAATAACCAAAGCAGAAAATCTTAAATAAAATCTTTGCATTTTACCACAGGACAGAACAATTTCTGACTGAAACCATTACACAGACTGACTGCTTGTCTCCCTAAAAGGAGTATCCACCATAGTAGGCAATGTGAAGCAACACACACTCAGAAGAACAACTTGAGCTTCTTCAGCCCACTGCTGAATGCAGTTCAGCTGAAACTATTCTGAGAAAAGGTACGACACAAAGGGCCCTATGTGTAACTATAAATAATTAAAAATGCTGAGTTTAACAATGACACATATAAAAATAGCATATTTTCACTCTAAAAGTCATATTGCTTTTGCAAAACTATATTTTAGAGTGTCAAATTATCCTAGCTTGGCTTATCTAGCCATTACTGAGCCACAAGTCTCAGTATGCGTTACTAGAGAGGGTGGAAACGGCAAAGATTTTGACTGAGCGCATTTCCATGCATAAGTACAGCAGAACTGGGTATCCCAGGAAAAAACTGAGGTCTTGATTAGCAGCAAATCTGACAGATAGAACATGGCTAAAAAGTGAGAGGTCAGAGAAGCATAAGTGACAAATTGTTTAGAGAAAGAAAAGAAAAATAGGTGGTGGTACAACTGGAATAACAAACTAGCAGCACTAATATGTCAAAAGGGCTCAAGACAGCTAATGTGGTTAACATCAAAACATGGAAAGGAGTCACAGAGATGACAGAAGAAGAGCTCATCTACAAAAGCAATTTAATTTGGATTGAGAGTGCACTTTCAAGACAATTTCTTCATCATCCATGCTATAGTCTTGGAGCGTGCAAATTGGACTCCTTCAGATAAAACTAAACTGAAAGATTGCTCCAGTATCACACTTGACATGCTCTGACCACCAACAGAAGTTCAATCCAAGATGCTAGGCTAGACCTAGTCTAAAATAAAATGCCAGAAATACATATAACATTGCACCAATTGTTTTGTGGTACAGATCAACACCTATAGCACTGCCCTGCTTACAAACAGATACAATCCTTTAAGAGCATTTAGGTGTAGGTAGAACCTGAAATTGTTTCCAAAACAGGGAGAGACCTTAAAAAAGTGCTTTATTGAATTAGAGACCAACAGGAAGAACACTCAGCAAATAATTAGGCACCCTTACTGAAATTCAGAGTGAACTAGAGGTCCCATGTTGTACCTACAGGAAATTTTGGGGTGATTTCCTGACTTAATAACAGGGTTGAATGTCAAATGGATTTTTACAGAAATGTCTGTGGAATAAGCAAAAAAACCAGGGGTTTAGCTTTTTTCCTACTGTGCAAACATATTTCGATATCTGTCTTTGCCAATATATGACAGCTGCCCTGATAAATCTAGCGTTTTCTACAAGCCTGTGCAATTACAAAATAGAAAAGTGATAATAAAGGCCTGTTAAATATTCCCAATTATCTGAAGTGTTTACTGAGAAAGAAAACAGAGTCAAATGACAAAGGTAGTTCAATCAATAAAACCTCATTTGAAAAGAATTCAAAGATTCTTTCTAAAAAATTGAAAGATTTAAAAGCAATTCGTGAACAAATTTTTTTTTAATTCAGTAATGAAGTGGAGAAATAACAGGTGGATACTGCAGAAACATGAAGGGCAGACACAGACGGATGTGCTGCTGGAAACATACATTTCCCTTTAGCACTCTGATCAGATGTTTGAAGAACCATTTACTGAGAAGAAAGTTATGGAATCACAAATTGAACTCTATGCATCGGTCAATACTTTGAGAGGAATTAAGGACGTAATGGTGACAAAGAGTAAAGAACAGACCCATCAAAGATGATCACATTTCTCAAGTCAGAGAAAAGCAAAGCGAAATGGTTTGCAGCTAGAGAAGAATATCATCTTTTTTTTTTTTTTAAATAAAAATGGACACTTATTCACTGTAACTGTCAATGGAATCATAGAATCATGATTTAGTTCAGAAGAGACCTCCAAGGGTCATCTGGTCCAAACTCCTGCTCAAGTGAAATCTAATTACAGACAAGTTAGCAATAATGTGTTCATATCATTTATTTCTGAGTACAATAAAAGCCTTCCTGCCTATTGTAGCCAACTCCAACAGTCTGATTTTTCCTCAGTAAAAAAGTTTACTTTACCAATATTATCAGTCTGTCATACACATAAATGTACGTTTTTCAGAATGCCTTGTTCAGGAATTGTAACCTTCTGAACTGTTAAAAAGCTAAAATCTCAAACTCTAAAATGCTTCTATTACAGAAACAGATACCGTAATGTCATACAAATTAGGAAATATCGCTTAGATTGGTAGCATCATGACTGTACATACTGGGGATAAAAAGTTTTGAAAAAACTCTGGCTGCTTCCTACTTGCACTCTCTTTGATTTGATTTTTAGTCCACTCGGGTATTGTCTAAACTAATCCTGAAATTTCTTGTTGTTTCTCTGAACACAGTGTTTCTCCAAAAGGCTTTATTGTAAGGTAATAAGGCTGCTTATTGTAAAACACAGAGCCGAGATCAGAAAAGCAAGAAGATCAGAGATGTTTCAGACTTGCGATTAGAGAGTGACGACGCACAGGTAGAATTACTACTGCTTGATTATTATTTTACTGAAACTTTATGATTGCAAAACAAATAATCAAGCTTTTGAAAATGCTATAGTCCTGTTTCATTTCTCAAGAAAGACTAGCTTTATTTCTTTAGTAGTAGGTAGTTACTGACAGAGAAGAGATTGTAATTTTGTTATTAAAGAAAAGTATGTAGGAAAACATAAAAGCACTTACATGTGAAGGCCTAGATAGACACTGATGATTGATAGGATGCTGTGTACTTCATTCTTTGACATAGAGATAGGCTTTAAGGACAGAGGAAAGGAAGAAGAAGAATAGAAAGAATGGGGCCTCTTTGTTGAACAACTGAGTGAAGCAGACTCCCTGAAGAAAATACTGGGATACTGCGGACTAAAAAAAACAGGCAGATGTTAGGAAAAGGACAGTGGGCTTTTAGCTACTCTGTTAGACAAATGGGAAATCTGCAGCAATAGCTTTATTCCATTATAAAGTCTAATTGAAACAAAACAAATACCCTTACATTCTAGATAAATGTGTGCTGCTTTAAGCAGAGATTCAACAGACTAAGCCTATGCAATTACCTCTGAGCTCTGTGTGCCACATTTCTGTTTCTTTTAAGGCAGGTATCCTGCCCTTAGCTATGGTGTTGCTCTGCAAAGTGATGGGAAAAGATGACTAATTTTCTACCTAAATCTATTGTTTCCATTTTAACTCTTAAATTGATTGAAGAGGGAAAACCTCAATGTGATTTTATTTAGAAAATACTTACCCAAGCTAATTTCCCAGCATTTTCTTTAGGGAGAAAAAAAAAAAAAAACGAAAAACAAACAAAAAAAACATTATCAGCCTAGCATTATCTAATCTAAGTGGATGTCTAATCAAACGTAGGAAAAAAACACAGTAACATGAAAGCCTGCACTACTAGAACTGCTCTTAGAACTCTTCAAAACATTTATTCTGTGTTAATTGAACAAGAACTTCACTCTCTGTCTTCTTTTCTGGTGTGATTACAGCATCACATATTGGATACGAACCTGGATGAGGATTCAGGAAACGCGGGCCCTGTCACCCTTCACCCGCCTGGTCTCTGATCCTGTGAAAGTCAGTTTGTTTTTGCTCCTAATGTTAACCTTCATCTGTCTCAAATTTTATGTCCTATACTTTTGAGATCAAGGCTATCGTCATGAGTCAGATCCTCATCTAGGATAACATGTCAGCTGCCAGAGGGTTTAGTTATAGTGAATTAGGATCTTTTGCCTGTACACAGCACTGTGTCAGCAGTATATAAGTGTAACTGCAAGAGAAATAAAGTCTAGTATTCACTACTTCTTAGCAAATCACGTACATTAATTTCCATGATATATGCTTTATATCTGTTTGGAGAATTTTGGTATAGTTGAAGAAGTTCAGTTAATGTGGATGAAAGAGGATAAGCAGCTATTTAATCTATTTTTTTCCCTTCTAACTCATGTTACTGATGCCTAAAAACTTGGATGGTACCCCTTCTTTTGTCATCCAATTAATTCATTAATTTCAGTATCAGAAGAACCAGTTTCAGCCAGAAGCTGCAACCGATCACAAATTTTAAAAATGTAAAAGGAAATGGGATGGAAAGCTTATCATTCTGACCTTGCAAGTTAATCATGAAAATAGTATTATTCAAAAGGATCTTCAGGTCCAGCATTACATACTGAACACTGTTTTTTTTTTTTTTTTAAGTTGTATAATCTTATACTAAAAACACTTGTATTTCACTTTCCACCCACAAGATCAGAGCTTTCCTACTGAGAGATATGGTAAGAGTAGTAGAGAACTACTGATAAGGAGAGTAGTTTTCTGTTCTTTTTAATGTATCATGATAGCACAATCTTATCTTGACTTTTATGTACATAGACATAAACCACACGAATCTGCTACAACACTTGAGTTTTTTAGCTTGTTGAATCTAGAAACCTTGTCATTTGTTTTGTCTATACTAGTACGATTAAGGGATAATATTCATGTTGCTAGGGTATGCTAAGCAATAAATTGTTCTGGCAATTGATTAAATATCAGACCAAAGCCAAGACATTTAATCAATGTATAAAGCCCTTTGCTGCCTGCATATTCCAGTGCCATGAATGTTTTTGCAACTCTAACAAAAATAAAGTGCTTCTGGACAACATGATCTTATAAGCTGTCTCGCTTTTTGTTAAAAGCTTTAAATGTGATGTGATAGTGAAATGATTTATAAACCATAACATTCTCCAGGATCCAGTTTCAGAATATGAATTAATCTAAATTTCTGTGATTTTTTTATTGATCGTATATTCTTTTTGTCCCCCACACACCATTTTTTGACCTGGCTTACTGTCACTAAGAGAAGAAAAAAAAGTATACAGATAAAATCACAATGAATCAACGTCATTCAGTCTATGCATATTATGCACTTCATTTCAGAAATCCATAGGCCACCTTTGCTGCCTGCCATTAATTTCAGTTAAGCACCTTGTTAAAAACACCTAGGTAGTTTTGTCTTTATACATATAATATGAATTATGTGCATGTTACAAATAAAAGACAAAATGAGACACGTGTATGAATTCTGGATATGGTAAATATTTGCAGAAATCTGCCTTAGAACTGCTGAAGTTGTTCAAATGATGTATAACAATATATGCTATGCTTTGGAATTTTCCTAAACCTTTTCTTTTTTTCTTTTTTAATGACTGGACATTTAAGTTTTATCATAGTTACATCACATGATCCTTCACTGCACTATAAAAAAAAAGAATAGACAAACAATGAAGAATAAATGCTAAAAAATGAATAATAATGCTATTGTTCATGCATAAGTATTCAATTTTGCAAAAGAATACAGAAGACAACTATTCCAGAATACTAAGCTCGTCACTTCCTACAGCCTTATCAAAGCATCTTTCCAGCTCCTCATTAAGTTTCCTGGATATTATTATTTTAGGCTTCTTCTCATAGGAGGATCTGTTTTCTAGCAAGTTATGCTCTTGAGCATGAATGCTGTTGTTCCATTATCCAAAGATTTTATATTTTTAAATGTGAGAAAGGCTCATATAACCATCTGTGTAAGCATGTAGTCTAATCTCCTGCATGATATACACTACAAAACCTCACTCCATGACTTCAATACTGCAGTATGACTTCAGTTTGAGGTGTGGCATACATTTTATAAAGATAATTCTACTTGATTTCAATGTCCCAGCAAACAGACAATCCACCAAATCACGAGAAACATTCCTCCAAAGGTAATTGTGAAAAATGAGTGATTTGTTCCAAGCCCGAGTGTGTGTAGCTCCAGTTTCCTACACAGAACCTTGACATGCCCTTTGCTGAGCCACCCGGCTTGATGCTCCACACTGCCACCACGTATTAAGGATAACGGCTACAGAAAGAAAAAGGGAGCTTGTGTTTGAACATTATCTACATCAACCCCATAGATCCTTTCAGTTACTGCATTCCTCGGCAAAGTTCCTTACCCTGTACATACGGTCTTTGCTCCAGAAGTTTTAACTGGTATTTGGTGGCATTAAGTATTCACATTGTTCAATGTGATGCCACGTTAAAAAAGGAGAATTAAAATCAGTGTCTACAATGATCTCGTTTATCATATGCCAAATATCCTATTTGTGTAAATATAGCAGGAATAACTATATATTTTCTTGACAAAGTGGAAATCTGTGATGGCCAGTGAATGAACTGAATGAACAGTTACACATGTACTGTGCTTAACAGAGTAGGGCTATCTTTGACAGCTGTCTATCTGTCGAGGTAATCCACCTCCATCACCATCCTTCCTTGAGGTAATTTAGTTTATTAATTGTCTCTGTTGAACATTACATAAATGGTACATTTCACTAGATACTGCTTTTAAATGAACTCTTAAATATTTTCCTCATTAAAATATAGTGTTGCTTTTTATCATTATCAAGTAACTAGGCATGTACACGCTTGAGTGTACAATTACATGTTTTGAAAAACATCAGTTCAGTTAATTGTGAGATCCTTGACTGTCAATTTCTGAAGTTTATAGTTTACAATAGAAGCTGTAGTGGTGTCTGCACCATGAAAGAGGGCAGGAAAATGTGCAACAAAGTGAAGTTTTATAAAATGATGGGCTTCGTATATTATCAGCTTGTATTACACTACTCTGAGCTAAATATTTTGCATTCTTGATGTCACTGTGATTCAAAAGGACAGTGTATAAATGATCAGACTTTGTTTTCACTAATGTATTTCTAGATATGTATCCAGATATTTTTGTTTTACTTTCTTTATTGAAAATAAAAAGATTCAGAAGGCATGATTATAGTGTGTTTTTAATTACCATATAGCTAATTCAAAATTATTAAGATTTCAGAAGTATAGATGAACTCTAAACCACTAAAGTCATCTTATTATCTTTCTTCTATGGGAGTAATATATACTAAAAGAACTAGTGGGCTACAAAGTAGAAGAGAATACCTGCAATTTTTCCTCTTTTAGTGAGGATATAGAATTCCCTCTAAAATACAAATACTCTTAACATGTATATCCTCCTCTCCCCCTTCCCTAAACATATCCTCCGAGAACTGGAAACATTTTATGTTACTATTTGCAGAGGTCACTCAGTTCTCCACTTGAGGCCATTTATTACTAGCAGGAAGCTAACGTGTCAAATTTAAAGAACAATGAGACTTGTGCGTACTCTCTGTTCTCTGAGTCATAGTAGATTAAAAGCAGGAGGCATCATTTTTGTTGTCCCCGAGGACACAGTACGTATCTTCAAGGCTCTAGAGAGCAAATTTCCTCAGAAATACAGTGTTAAACATATGCATTCTTAGTAAATACAGGTAACATGAATTATAATATCCTTATTTCTTGTGATCTTTGGAATTTTGGCTCATTTCAAGCAATGCATGGATTATTTTTTGTATCATTTCCACTTCTCTCTCTTAGCTAAATGTATAATTTGGAATGAAGTTCATGATCTACCTATATTGTTTTATAAGGATCACATATATTGTAAAAATGGAACGATCTTCTTGATACATTCTTCATGTCAAACCTCCTAAATTTCTCCTAACTGAAGTGGTAAATTGTTAATTAGTTAAACTGAAAACACAGAAAAAGTAGTCTTTAAAAACTTAAATAGAGATAAGAAAAGCAATTCTGCAACAACTTAGACAGAGTAATGCAGGATGAGTAAATCATCTAAATTTGATTGTGATCACTAACTATATTGCGACATTAAAATCATTCTAAACACATGAAGAGTACTTCCTTAACAATTTCCCCCAATTGCTGCATGTTAGTTATTTAGTATAAGATGATAGTCCCTCTAGACTAATTATTTTCCCCTTTTTTGATGACATAAAATCGAAGTTCTTGTTCACAGTGATTATTTCAGATTTACACGAATACAAAGGTATATAATTTCTGTATTTAATTTTCCAACTTTGATATACACGCAGCACTACAGCCTCTTGCCTTGCCTGGCATGTCCCAATCATGATGCACAGCTAACTTGTCCGCTGAGCAGTCACTTCTGCTCTGCGTTTGTGGAACAGGGGGAAAAGAGGGGTCTTAGGAAGTGGGGCTGTGTAAACAAATTGTGACCTTAAAGCAAAGTAATCCCTATGCAAGGAATTCTGATCTCAAACGCTTGAGGTACACCCGAGAAAAATCAGGATCATAATATATTTTTCACATATTGTTTTGTCCATGCAATGGTATATAGAAACTCTCTGTTTGCAGTGACAGAACATAACTATCATGCAGTTTTGTAGAAGTCACATTTTCCAACTACATCAAGTCCATAGAAATGGCATTTACTGATTATTATGTTTGGCCTTATTTTGATTATAAGCACAGGTGAGAAAAAAGGAGAAAAAAATAGATCCTGAATTCTTCTGTTTAAGCTGATTTTATTTTATTTAGTCTCTGCCAATTTTCCGCATGCGGTAAACACCCACGAGATTCAAAGATGCGTGGGAGGATTTTTCCAGCAAAGAGTGGGGAAGTACAGCTTAAAAGTACCACTCTAAACAAATTCTATGTTATTACATAGACTGCAGTTTTATTGCTCTAATTAACAACCAGGTTTTTTCTTGCTGGTGAACAATACGAGAGGTTAATAGAGTCACTGTTTTCACTTGCACCCTGCTGAAGACTCCCTGTGACCAAGAAGCCTAAGCTGGGACCTCTATGGTTTCAGAACAATTGCCTAAGATTAAAGAGACTTTCCCACAAAGATAAACAAACAAAAAACCGTTCTGTTAAGGAAAATTAATCCTAGTGGAAAAACCAAATGGTTTTTCAGAAGCAAGGTGCAATGTCTCAGGCCAGACAACTGGTCAGATATAACATTCCTTGAGCAGTGTGTTGGTAACAGACTTGAGCTTTTGAGGGTGCTCCTCAGGCCCCTAAAGGAATCTACGCTGTCTTTTGGCTTCAGCACTGGAGAGACAAACGGAAAAACAATCATACTTATTAGCAATTTAAATGAGCATGAATAGAGTATTTACTGTCAATATATTGTAACTCTGCAGTAGATCTCACACTTATCTGAGCTGATTCTTTTTCTCATATCAAGTGATGAATGAATCAATGCAGCACTGCTGTCAGCCGGAAAAGGGATTATCTCTTCCCACACCTGAAAGTAATGCTCCTGTGAAGGAAATCCTTTGGGGGAGAGGGTTTGTCAGCACGCAGCAGCCAGTGTGCTGTAGCGGGGAGATCAAACCGCCAGCCTCAACTATACCTATTGGGGATGCTTGCTCCAGCAACTCCTACACAGTGGCCTAGGAGAGCACTCCAACATAGAAAACTGGAAAGCTTCTTGCGTAGCTGTGAAATCTCATCACCATCTCAGAGTAGTTTTTCAGGATAGGGATTCAATATAATTTCATATAGCATTAAATCTGTACAATTTGTTAATAACTTTTCTACCTTACAGGCTATAGAGCCTGGGGTAAAATATAAAATTCACAGGACAGAAGAGAGTTGGAGATGACATACTAATTTTAACAAGGTCTACATGCCCCATTAAAACCATACAGTTCTACATTTGTAGATTTAAAATATGTAGAAAAAAAGTATTAAATAAAGAGCTGAGAGGTAAAGGAATACCATAATTAAAATTTTCTTAATCCTGCCACTTTGTGTGCTTGTATTACAATTCTATCTTTAAATAGCATGAGAACATTTCTTTTTCCCCAGCCTTTCCTCTATTCAACCACTTCCTCTTCTTATTTGGTACTCTGGATGTGCAACCCCTAGTAAATGTGCTGTGATCTCATCTTGCTTCCTATCTGTACCATTCAGTATGCAGGTCCAGATTTTGCTTGCACATCCTCAGCTGAATACAAAAGATTTTGTTTCTCATAAGCTCTTATATAGTTTTATCACTACACTATTTAAGTTTTTCATTAACCTTTCACCTTTAAAACTAGAATATTTGACCATAGTCTCTCAGGGAAATTATTTTCCTCTCTTCTGCCTCCTTCTTGCAAACTTCAGCCAAACAATTTATAAAGAGCTAGTTGCTTTCACTGAAGAGTTTACTGAAATTGCCTACTCTGAGATTAACTCCTCTCAAATCAACCTTGACTGAGTGAAAGGGGCTATTAAGTGACATGTGCTTGGAATGATGAATTAGCAGCTGAAAAATCTTAGTTAAGTCCGTGTGTAACTTATGAAACCTCAGTTCTTAAAATGCAGCTACTCAAATGTAGTTCCTGTATATTCAGGTTAAGACTTTATGTAGTTAACAAGGAAATTACCAGTAACATTTGAATTATACTTCAAATGAAAATACTTTAGTGATGATAGGAGGAAAGAGAATGTTCATATTTTTGAACAGCTCTGCACCTAGTAATACCGGCTGATGACTGCAAATCCAGGTCCTGTTGAAGTTATCAGGCAATTTTCAGTGACTAACAAGTCAGAATCTCAGCCAAAACTCAAATTTTGAAAGGGAATGGTTCTCTTTTAAGAAGTCCTCTTATATTTTCTGCATTTTGGTAATAGAATAGCCCTTTGCTTATTGGAGAAGGATTGTTCTTAAAGGAAATGAGGTTCAGGTGCCTTCAAGTGTTAATGAAACAGAACAACAGCCATAGTTGTTTAAGGCTTTTTTTTTTTTTTTTTCCTGTAGTATTACATTAAGATAATATACTCAAGATACTCTGTTCAAGTTCAGCTGGGAGTAGTAACACTGCAAAACTAATGTCAAGCAGTCCTGGAATATTGCATACCCAGTACTTCTGTAATGATTTGAGTTAAGGTGTGTGATTTAGCAGCCTTGTCCTTTGATTTTTACCCTTTAATATTAGTATTGTACAGCAATGTATTGCAGGACACTGCATCCTAGTAGAAAGACGCAGGGTTTGCTGAGAATGAGAATGTACTGTGTTTGGGTATTGAACACAGAGAAAACTGCTACAAAGCCAGGGTACCTGGCATTTCATTTCTGTTATATATATCACAGAATCACAGAATCACAGAATCGTTTAGGTTGGAAGGGACCTCTGGAGATCATCTAGTCCAACCTCCCTGCTCAAGCAGGGTCACCTAGAGCATATTGCCCAGGATCACATCCAGACGGCTTTTGAATATCTCCAGGGAAGGAGACTCCACCACCTCTCTGGGCAACCTGTATATCAAGTGCTTTTATATATAAAGATATGTGTATATATTTATTTATTTATTTATTTGCCTTTACTGTAAAAATTATGCTAGAATAAATTTGTAGTTATAAGAACTTGTCTTTTGTCAAGAATCCACAAATAGAAAAACAATACAAGACAACTGTAGTCAAAAGCAAGGATGTTATTAGCAAAGCTCCTTTTAGCATGCAACACAAATACTGAATACCCCTTTGGAGGCACTTAATTTAATCTTTACTTTTGGCAGTGGAGAATCCTATGATCAGTCTTTATCCTTTAAACAATACTGAAGCCATGATGAATCACAGTTATTTAATAGATATAATGGCACACATACAGAAACAGCCTAGGACTGTCACTAACCTACTGTCCCTGTACACATGACTAAGGGTATATCTGACTACAGCTCCTTCTTCAATAACATTCCGCAGCTAGGGGTTACTGACTGCAACTCATAGCATATAAAAGTAGTGTTCATGGCATCTAGATAAGAGTAGCTGTGAACCTGGTCCTTTGAAGTCTCTGATCCTATTACTACATGTATATACACTTGCATGAAGGTATATATATATATGTATATATCACTTCAAATAATATATTTGCATATGTAAATATATGCATGCAGGAGAAGAGTTCCTGTTATTCAGGCAGCAGAAGATGCAGAAGCACCTAGAAATTCTAGAAATTTTGGAAGAGAATCATAGTTCCTGCTGGATCCAGAAAAGCAACAGCAACTGAAGCCCCCTTTCTGAATGGAAGGATAGGGGGCAGAAGGACAAACACAAGAAGTATTAACAGGTGGCGAAAGAACTGGAAAAGGGGTAAGCGGCAGCTCCTACACCCAGATAAATACCTGCAGTTTCTTTGCTCTTCAACATTCAGAAGATTTCTCCTAAACTGGCAATGAAATCTTCACACTCTATCCTCATCTTTCCAATTAACTTTACAATACCATACTCATTATACTGTTTTAAAGAATTTACCTCCCTGCATCATCCCTCTGTCTTCTCCTCAGAGTCCTGGCCAAGGCTGGACTGGTTATAAAAGAAAAAGTGTTTCCTAATATACTTTTCCTAATATTGTATGACTGGCAATGCCTCTCCTGACAGTACCTCACAGGCTTTCACCAAGGAATCTGCCCATCAGCTGCCCAGGACTCCTCTGGGGCACTGCAAGACAGGCCAAGACGAAGAGAATTGATCCTCTGCCCAGAAATACAGTGTCAATGTCTTGTCCTGGTGTGATGACCATTTTTTTCCCCTTTACGGATTTGTTATAAGCCAGCTTATTTGGGTATTGAATGTAAAATTCTAAATCCTATTAATATCACACCAAAATACCTAGCTCTGGCCTGAGGTTAACCGCCAAACAATAGAAAGAAGAATCCCCTTCAGTCGGCGTATAATTTCACAAAAACACATGAAGGTTAGACTGAATATTTAGGCAGAACTACATGTGGACCCAAACACTGAAATGAACGGTTTATAAAAGTGGAGAAAATTCTAATGTCCAGATTTGGTAGACAGACATTTCAGAAAAAAACATCAGAAACATCATTAAAATTTTGAGGAGGTATTAGAACTTGTACCAATTCCAGCAGTGTCTCCGTCAATTTAATAGTCCATAGTCGAAGGCAATGAACTTTAATCTATGCTCTCTGCCCTTAGAAGACAGACACCTTGATCTTAAAAACCCAACAACATTACACAACTGAAGCTGGCTTTTCAGGTGATTCTAAACCCGCTCAGTTGAATCCCGTGCTTGAGAGGAGAAAGTTGTTTAAAAAGAAAAATTTTATAACTTTTATTTGTTCTTTTCACTATATGTAGTAAATAATTGAAAAGAGAGCATAAGGAAAGCCTATTCTGTCATTCAAAGCTATCATAGAGCAACTTACTATATCAAACAAAAAAAAAAGTGTTTTAAATTTTTGACATTACTTTTTAAATTAGCTTATTCATTTATTTTTACATACAACACCCTTTTAAAATTCTATTATATAATTCCAGGAAATAAATTATTTTTGGATCTTTTTAATTCTCAGAAAACAAATATATGTTTCAAATTTGACCTAGTTCAAGCACTTTCATCAAAAAAAGTCAAAAATCTTATTTTTGTTGCCACGTATTTTAAATTGCTTATGTCAAGATGAAGAATGCAAAGGTGAAAAAATAAATGTCAAAATCATGGAAACTTCCTATTATAAAGACTTCCTGCTGACTGGCAAATTCAATTTGCATAGTTTTTATTATTATCGTTATATTAAGGAAAAAAGTTGAAAGAATGCCTTTACTGCGATTCTAAGCAGTTCAACCTAAAAAGAGTGGCCAGAAACCAAATGGTAACCCAAAGAAGAGCGAGACCGAACTGATTTCACTGCCTTAGCCATAATCACACAGGAACTCTAAGATCCAAAAATTAAGTCCAGTTTTCAGGGCTGTATTCATCAGCTGTAATCATGAGACTATCCCTTCTTGTCTTTAATTCTCTTCCTCAGTTACTCTTCATGCATATATGTATGCATACATTGGTGTGTGTGAACAGCTGTATGTGTGTGTACTTATGCACATATTTATGTACACACATGCACACACCAACCCTTGTTAGCGAAACAGGGAGCTTAGAAACAGGAGCCATCACCACTGTTCAATCTTGATTAATTTTTCTGAATTTTTCCAAATTTAGCACTCAAAGGCTACATCATAATGCTTACTGCATTCAAAGGCTGAATTAAGATTATACAAAAAACCGTGACCTTAGATCATCTTCCTCTCAGCCTCTGTAGTTAAATATCTCAAGATCCATTGGGTCAACCCCATCACCTCTACAATTAGCAGTGCTAGGCTATGCAACTTGACAGATGGTAGCAATAAGCAAGAACCAAGTAAGAAAATAGTGCTAGTTTTCCTCTATGGTGGGAATATTTACACAATATCATTTTCAATGTTACAAATAATGTCATCTGCCAAGTTTACTTTTAAATTCTATGTCTGGAAGACATTAAAAAAATCTGTAAATTCACAGATTTCAGACTACCATCAAGTCTGAATATATTTACTCCAGAAGCTCTACTTTAAAGTTAGTCATTTGACAGACACCACTGGAAGTGGTCAAAGAATTCATTGTGAAATACAGTCACTGCAAACATGGATAAATATTTATCTTACGCACATGTGTGAACTCTGACTTTATCATAGTAGAATAAGAAAGAGAGACATTCTTTGAAACCAAATAATTTATATGTTGTTACAAGGTTTCACTCTATTATTTCTACCACATCAAAAAAAGTCATTGAGGTCTGGCATGACTCCTTCAAGTACTTCTGCAAGTACTCTACCCTCTTCACGCTACACTATTGCTGATTCATCTGCATCATGACTTCTATGAAAAACTTGCTACTTGACATTGCTAGACTTGAGAATTACTTGCTTCTACTCATGCCTCATGCTTCCAAGGCAATGTTTCATTAATATACATGCTGTGTAAGTAAGTATATGTTCTTTTTTCCTCTAGTTCTCTCCCTGGTCACCAACTATCACCTATCTGATAATAAAATCATAAACTGTTGAGTTACACATCATATTCATATATATTTTAATAGATATGAACATTTGAAAACAGATGCTACTGAAACAAGTTATTATTGATCAAAATATTTTTAAAAATACTTCATCCAAATTCCACTCTTTGATCAGTCACAAGGAATATGCACAGTAACACCTATTAACTCTTTTTCAAGATATTTACTATCCTGAGGGTCTGGGTCATCACTTTTCTTCTTCAGTAGTATGGTTAACAGTTAACTGTACCATCTCAGTGAGACAAGCAATGTCTAATTGCATTCTGAATAAGAAAAAAAAAGCATTACATAAATGCTAAATATCATTATTAACAGAATAATGATGCACAGTCTTTCCGGTAGTAGTAATAATACATACCTGAGATTTGCCTTAGGAACTATTCTCATGTTTCTGTTTTTGTTAGTAGAATTTCAGATTAGCTCATTTTGATTAAAACATCTGTGACTACTGGATGATTCCTCTAAAAACATACTAACTATGATAAACTAACACTTGCATCTTAATAGACAACACTCTAAGACTATTCCCCTGTAAGAAAACCTTGCTGCAGTGAAAATGAATAAAAGCCACAGACTTCATCAATATAATCCACTCAAAAATGGTTTAGAGACATGATTAGCGAGAATCTGAGAGATTTCTTTATTATTTTAAGGAAGATCTTGGAGACTGAAAGAAAACCAAGTGAAACCAAAACAAATTAGAACAAGGCTTTTCAGCAAAGGAATATCAATACTTTGCATTTAACATTCTGCAGATTAATATATTTATTCTTATTTAATATTTTAAAAAATCAGTCTCATGGTATAGCACAAAACACAGGGATATGTTCCTTAACTTTCAGCTCAGCCAATGCATTTCAATGAATGTGGTATGAATACAAAAATGAAGTTAATTTAGGTTGTGATTCAATTTAAGATTTTTCAGTTCAATGATTCACCTAGACTCACATGCCTGTGTGCTATGTCTAAACTCCTATTGTAACTGCCAGTGTAGCTGATGGAACCCTAGCAAATGATTCAGGGGAAAAGCCACAAAAGACTCGATTCATTTACCTAAGCAGGGGTGTGTAGTAGTATCTGGGATGCTAAACAGTATCCCATCCAGCCTCTTACAGCTCCTGTACCAGATGTGCCAGACCCTTGCAAATATCTTGGACATAAGTGCCTCTGCAATAGCATTAGATATCAATCTGTACGTAACTCCATCAGGCCTTAGCTATCTATTTTAAGTTGAGCTAAATTACTCTCCGGCCTGTGAAGAATAATGGCAGTGAAAGAACAAAATAGCTCACATGTAGATATTTAAGCTGAATTACATGCCTACTGGCTGTTTTATACACAGAAGTAAACATTTTCATGGCAGGATCAAAATACAGTTTGAAATAAGAAGTTAAGAATTAACATAAAAGGTTATATAAAAAGTAGGAGACCCATATTGTTACCAGTTATACAACTTGGTTGGTTTGCATTCTGTTAAAGGAAATAGGAAAAAAAAACAACCATGAACAGTCTCTGAAGACAAAGAAAAAATTGAAGCTATTGCTTTGAAAATATGTGCCTTTGTCTTCCATTTTCTGTAGTGCCTAGAGGAAAATGATCTACTATTGACTTAAGTACCAAATATCTGGAATTAACTTTATCTGTATTTTCTCTCTCACCCACATATGTTAAAAGGGCAGCTGTTAGGCCACTTCTTCCATAATTTCATATACTTTTTGGCCCTTTTCTAAGATATATGAAATTAGTTGGCAGGAGAGTTTAGAATGGACAAGATACTGCCTTCGCTTTAATAAAAGAGAAGCTCTATTTCTTATCACAAACAATGCACCATTAATGCAACCTCACTACAGGTTAGGATTTTTTCCTCTTAAGTTCCAGCTGCAAACACAGACATCATAGGCAAATTTCTCATCAACAAAAGAATTAACAGGAAAAGAAAGTCAGTATCACATTGACTTTTCTTCAAATAATTCTCTCCTCAAGCACTAGCTATGCCACCCCTGTAAGTACAGAGCCATTAAATGGGGAATTAACAATAACTTCTGTCCAGTCAGCTGAAGATACCAACGTTTTCTTTCCCAATATCAAAATCATTCCATTATTCTGTATAAGTACAGCCATTACTTATTTTCCTCCTCTATATATTAATGTATTCTTTGATGAACTCTCACCTAAAACTACTCTTCAGTTTGACTCTTTTGGTTCTCAGCCTTGCTTACATCTGGGCTAGCAAGACTCTTCATTTTAAATCATAACTGTCTACTGTAAAGATCATATTGCTCCTTTTTCTAATCACTACCTCAATTTTTTTTTTTTTTTTAAAGCAAGTTCTCATGGAGACAAGCAAATAGCAGATGCATGGGATGGAGCTGAAGCAGCACGCATTATGTCTATTAATCTAGCAATGAGAAGATTAATCTAGCAATGAGAAGAGGTTCTCCATGCTTACCTCTTTACCTCTTGTGTCTCAGGTGTTTATTTTGTTTTAATGGAGTCAAAAGGTATTTCTCACACACAACAATGCTGCTAATGGCAGATGCTGACCCCCCGCAGGGTCAGAGGGTGAGGAATGGAGAAAGAGGAGTCTCCAATCCACCTTGCTTCCCAAAAGCATAAACTTTGCCAAGAAAATCCCAGATCTCTTTCATTTCTGGCCCCTAGGAACTACTTTTTCCATTTGTACAGGACTCTTGGGGTAAGCCAAGAGCCAGCAATCCAACCTACATAAATTCCTAATGTCAACCTGAAAATTATATTCCTGCTCACCAAGTCATCTTCCATACAGTTGCAATGAGAATTTTCTAAGTCACTGGATCTCTTGTTAATCTAGCCAAGCATACACTAGAAAAGGAGGTGGGTGAAACCTTGACCACCACAAGAGATCTTGTTACAGTTAAAGAACACTTTAACAGAAGGAAAAGACCTTGGAAAAAGTTCAGACAAGCTTACAAATTGATCATAAAAATAACAGAGTCAATTGGCTGCCCTGCTCTCTGCAAACCCAATGAAGGCAAAAGCACGGGACCTAAGAAGGTGCCAGTAAAGGTTCTCCTGAACTTACCTACTTTAAGAGGCTGTCATAATTGCTGACATGTCTTCAAAGAGCTGCAATGGCAGTTCAAACATTGTGTAACTCAAACAGTGCAGACATCTCCACTCTTATTTCTTTCTGTTCTTCATTTTCCATTCCCTCAGGCTTCTTGCCATATTGCTATGATGCATGTTTGTTAAAGCTTTCAAAACTAAATTTTTTTGCATGGATCAATGCTCTAAAGGAGGTCCTGTGGGCTTCACCCAAAACCAGAAACATCACAATAAACTTAAATCATGAAAAGATGCAAATCTGCATTCCAAATTATTTAGGAGTCATTTTTAATCTGTTTCCAGTGCTCTATTTCTGTTAATTACTGCTGTGATGATATTTACTTAAAGGAATTAATAGAATAGCTCTTCTGCTAGCATATCTGGTCTTCATTTAAGCAAGTTTAGTTCTCTCATCCATTGTCAGGTTTCTTTGTTACTAACACAATTAAATGTAACCAGGGATCCCATGCAGCACATTTGATTTGGGGAACACCTTATTTTTCAACTGGTAAGATGAATTTCTGTAAGGCTTCATTTCCACCTATTTTTCTTTTTTGTTTTGGAATTTCATTCAGATTTAATGCCTAGATGTTATCTGAACACTTAATCTCTTCTGAAAAAAAGCTGTTTTATATTTCATGACTTGTCTATGCTAATATAATCATTGGTAACATTTTGTAAAGAAAGAAAAACATATATAAGTATTTATGACCAGGGGAAAGGCTGTCCTACAATAAAATAGATTTTAGAAATGGCTCGTATCATGAAATGGCAATTCCCATTTCTAAACAGCTTTTACATTATTCAAGATGATTTAGAAACAGTACTTGCACAAAGTTTATGAAAAATTAACTATATTTTTTAGGCTAAACATTTCCTTCACCAAAGCAAAGATTTTGCTACATATTCAGTATTCAATACTTCTGATTTTAAACTTTTTATTTATAACCTCATGTTTATTACACTAAATTGCTATGGGCTAATAATAATAATGCATCTTCTTATAACTGCAATTATTTTAACTAGTCATCCACCTCACAAAACAGGGCACACGCATCTTTGCCAATAGACTGGCCAACCTGGTAAAGAGGGCTTTAAACTAGGAAAGATGGGGGACAGGAAGCGTTATAGAGACCACCCAGACAGCAAAACAGAGCTCAGGTGGGGATACCTCCAGCAAGTGCATGCAGCCAAGGAAGTGCCTGCAAGATAAGGCTATGGTGAATCCTCTTGCACCCCTCCTGGGAAATCACCATGCTCAAATACCTCTCTGAAGTGTCACCAATGCACTCAGCGTGGGAAATAAGCAGGAAGAATTAGAGATCTGTGTGAGGTCACAAGGCTATGACCTTACAGAGACATGGTAGGATAGCTTGCATGACTGGAATGCTGTCATGGATGGCTACATGCTTTTTAGGAAAGACAGGCCAGGAAGATGAGGTGGTGGAGTTGTTCTTTATGTGAAAGAGCACCTGGAATGAATGGAGCTCTGCTTGGGGGTGGATAAAGAGCAAACTGAGAGCTTATGGGTAAGCATTAAAAGGCAGACTAATATAGACAGTTGTAGGCGCTTGCTACAGGCCACCTGCCTGGGAAGAAGCAGTAGATGAGGCCTCCTACAGACAGCTAGAAATAGCCTCATGACCACAGGCCCTGGTCCTCAGGGGGACTTCAACCACCCTGACATCTGTTGGAGGAAGAACACAGCAAGGCATAAGCAATCCACGAGGTTCCTGCAGAGCACTGAGGATAACTTTCTGACACAGGCGATGGAGGAGCCGACGAGGAGAGGTGCACTGCTGGATCTTGTACTAATAAACAAGGAAGGACTGGTTGGAGAAGTGAAAATTGGTGGCAGCCTTGGCTGCAGTGACCATGAGATGGTGGAGTTCTCTACCCTGAGAGGAGGGAGTGGTGCAAAAAGTGGGATCATAACCCTGGACTTCAGAAGAGCAGACTTTGGCCTCTTCAGGGACCTTCTTGGAGGAATCCCATGGGATCAGGCCCTAGAAGGAAGAGTAATCCAAGAGAGCTGGTTAATCTTCAAGGATCACTTCCTACAAGCTCAAGAACAGTCCATCCCAGTGAGCAAGAAGTCAAGCAAAGGGGGCAGGAGACCTGCATGGATCAACAAGAAGATCCTGGCAAGACTCAGACATAAAAAGGAAGCATACAGAAGGTGGAAGCAGGGACAGACCACCTGGGATGAATATAGGAATGTTGTCCAGGCATGCAGGGATGAGACTAGGAAGGCTAAGGCCCATTCAGACTATAATATGGCAAGAGATGTCAAGGACAGCAGGAAGGGCTTCTTTAAAGACATCAGTAGCAAAAGGAAGAGTAGGGAAAATGTGGGCCCACTGCTGAATGGGGTGGGTGCCCTGGTGATGAAGAATACAGAGAAGGTAGAGTTACTGAATACCTTCTTTGCTTCAGTCTTTACTGCTAAGGCCAGCCCTCAGGAATCCTGGACCCTGGAGACCAGGGAGAAAGTCTAGAGAAAGGAAGACTTTCCCTTGGTGGAGGACAATCAGGTTAGGAAACACTGAAACAAACAGGACATATACAAGTCCACAGGCCCTGATGGGTATACCCATGAGTGCTGAGGGAGCTTGTGCACATCATTGCTAGGTCATTTTCAATCATCTTTGAAAGGTCCTGGAGATCAGGAGAGGTGCCTGAGGACTGGAAGAAAGCCAGTGTCACCCCAGTCTTCCAAAAGGGCAAGAAGGAGGAGCCAGGAAACTCCAGGCCTGTCAGCCTCACCTCCATCCCGGGAAAGGTGATGGAACAGCTCATCCTGGAGGTCATCACTAAGCATCTGGAGGACAAGAAGGTGATCAGGAGCAGTCAGCATGGACTCACCAAAGGGAAATCATGCTTGACCAACCTGATAGCCTTCTCTGATGGAATGACTGGCTGGGTAGAGGAGGGGAGAGCAGTGGATGTTGTCTCCCTGGACTTCAGCAAGGCTTTTGACACTGTCTCCCATCACATCCTCCTAGGTAAGCTCAGGAAGTGTGGGCTAGACGAGTGGACAGTGAGGTGGATTGAGAACTGGCTGGATGGCCGAGCTCAGAGGGTTGTGGTGAATGGCGCAGAGTCAAGATGGAGGCCTGTGGCTAGTGGTGTCCCCCAGGGCTCAGTCCTGGGTCCAGTCTTGTTCAGTGTATTCATCAATGACCTGGAGGAAGGGACAGAGTGCACCCTCAGCAAGTTTGCTGATGATACTAAACTGAGAGGAGTGGCTGATGTACCAGAGGGCTGTGCTGCCATTCAGAGGGACCTGAACAGCCTGGAGAGACGGGCAGAGAGGACCCTCCTCACGTTCAACAAAGGCAAGTGCAGGGTCCTGCACCTGGGGAGGAATAACCCCATGCACCAGTACAGGCTGAGGGCTGACCTGCTGGAAAGCAGCTCTGCAGAGAAGGCTGCGGGTGTCCTGGTGGACAACAAGGTTGACTATGAGTCAGCAATGTGCCCTTGTGGCGGAGAAGGCCAATAGTATTCTGGCCTGCATTAGGAAGAGCATTGCCAGCAGGTCGAGGGAGGTGATCCTCCCCTTCCACTCAACCCTGATGAGGCTTCACCTGGGGTACTGTGTCCAGTTTTGGACTCCCCAATACAAGAGAGACATGGAGCTCCTGAAGCTAGTCCAGCAAAGGGCCCCTGAGATGATGAAGGGATTGGAGCACCTCATACAGGAGGAAAAGCTGAGAGAGCTGGGCCTGTTCAGCCTGGAGAAGAGAAGATTGAGGGGGGATTCTGATCAATGTGTACAAGTACGTGAAGGGAGGGTGTCAAGAGGATGGTGCCAGACTCTCCTCAGTGGTGCCCAGCAACAGGATGAGAGGCAACAGGCATAAACCAGGCATGAACCACGGGCAGTTCCATCTGAACCTGGGGAAAAACTTCTTTCCTGTGAGGGTGACTGAGCACTGGAACAGGTTGCCCAGAGAAGTTGTGGAGTCCCCTTCTCTGGAGATATTCAAAAGCCATCTGGACACAATCGAGGGTAACGTGCAGTAAGTGACCCTGCACGGATTAGATGATCTCCAGAGGTCTCTTCCAACCTCAGCCATTCTGTGGAAGAGTTAACTGGTTACATTGGTTAATTGACAGGATCTGTCAAGACTAGGTCTGCTAAATTACGGAAAGCCTAAGCCTTCAAATCACCTTCAAATCCAAAAATATTGAAATACATCCTACCTAACAGAACAACCTTATTCTATATAAAATGGAAATGAATCTTGCCATGATGAAGATATAGGACTTTTTTTTTTCATAAATTCATGCCAATCTCAGATTGTTTTTCCAATTATGCCTTGGACTGGAGTAGTAGAACAACATTACAAATAAAATCTTGCACAATCTCCTACCTTGTGGTTTTTTTTTAATAATAATTTGAAGAAGTTTTAGTAGAAAATTATATTGAGAAATATACTATTTTAAATACATCCAAGGCTATTCTATTTCTACCCCAAACAGACATGACATATTAACTGAACTATATGGCAGGGAAGTTATGTAAGTCAGTAACAGAATGTGTGTATTTGTAAATATATATGTATGTGTAAATATAAAAATAAAAGATGCAACTGCTGTTAAGTTGAGTAGAGATATTTAAAAGTATAGCTAAACAGCAAAGATTAAAGCTCACTTTAAAAATGACTCAGAAGCACTGTTAGGTTTGAGATCTCTATCTTCGCATGTACAAGACCTTAGCAAGGATGATGAAGCTAAATACAGAACTGGTCCATGATCTGACTTTGTTTTAGCACCTTGTGGTTGTTTTCTTTCTTCCCTTTCAGAAGTAAAAACAGAAAACTCCACATGCTTATCTGAAAAATTCAGTCTTTACCTTTTCCTCTAAAATGCTATGTTTGTGTGTGACTAAGAAATAGTTAAAGATTTTCAAGCACGTGCTCATTTGTGTTTCTGACTGCATGGAAAACAGATTTGAACCTTTTCCAGTAGGTGCTATTCCCAGCTTGAACCTGGCAGTCACATCTGAATTTGAACCTTCAAAGCTGAATATTACCAAATGAACTATAAGCAATATTTTTAAGGTTGATGAATAACTAATGAATTTATTTCAAATGTGTTCAAAGTTGGAAAAGACCTTTCGTGAAGATTAACAGACACCTGTAACGTAATTTATAATGCATTATGTTAACCTCTGTGGTCACCTGTTTCTTTCTGAACTGAATGCTAACTTTATAGCCATTCTGAAAAATAGTATCTGAAAAATACTAGTAATACTAGGTTTTATGCATTCTTCTCCATTAATTATCTCAGCTTACCAAAGCAATTATTGTTCATAAATATCCAAACACATCAATCTGCACAAAGAACCAACTACGGAGAAGCAATTGAGATGATAGAATCATCATTATTAAGGACAAATGGAGGACAAAGGAAGATGTTAAATGATTTAAGTTGACACTAATTTCTACAAAGAAAAATACACTAACCGAGGTCTAACCCGTGAAATTTTCTAGTTAGAGACATAAAAGTAACCTCGCTTTAAAATATGAGCTTAAAAACAACAGAATCACTAGATGGTAAGAATATATTCAAATTCAAAGAGACACCTGAATTCCTACATACACTGTATGAGGTGATAAAGATGATTTCTAGACCTCATTTTACTGACATAGCAATGTAAAACTCTGGATGAGTGAATCATAGAAATCAATTTCATCCTTTGCAATAGAACCCATCATAGCAGCTTAGCATAAATAACAATCCAGCCTTCTTCTCGGCCCCCACTGATCTGAGTGGATGTTAGCTTGCATCATTATTAGACATACTGTAATAAAAATTTCTAGGCAGGAAAGGAAAAGATGAAAACGTGAAGGAATGTCAGTTTGACAGGAACAACAACATTTCAACTTTTTGGCAACACTAAAGGAGGCAAAATCTCACAGAAACTGCTAGGTACTGACCATTGTACTGCTGTAATATGCTTTCTGAGAGCTTTTATTGAATATGTACATTAACGCTTTGTGTGGCCTACCTACTTGTAGATGCTGCCCACAAAGGATAAATAAGAGATAATCATGCGATGTTACACCCACTGAAAGACTTAATATTCTATAACTTCTGCTTCCCTAAGATGGCAATGAATACTACAAGTTGCATTACATTGACACATTGTTGTACCTAAAATAAACTATATTATTTCCTTTCTTTAAAGCACTGTGTAAACCCATACATTTGTTAGCTTCACAGTCCTTGCATTGACCATAGTAAGTGGAAAAGCTATTTATAGCTCTGTCTATACTCTCTCCCTTGGCTATGGCTGTGCAGCAGGTCCTTGATAATAAGGCTGTCTTAATGTTCTGCATTTTCTTATGGCAATCAGCTTCCCATAGGAAGAAAGCTGAGGATCAGAAATTAATAATGACAGTATTGCAAGCAGTAGTGAATAAGGAAGAAGGCTATTTCTTCACTTATGAAGGGAAAAGAGTCAGCCTTCACTATTATCCATAGACTAATTGTACTAAAAATGTGAACTTTTCTATTCAATGAAAATGCGATGTTTCTGCTGTAGTCAGAATGTATTTTGTTCCACAAATCCTTCCAAAACCTTTGAATATTCTTCATTTATTGCCATACTGTCTGTTCCAGCAGTTTTATTCTCTAGTAGTTACACTTCCTGTGTAATAGATATATTTTTCTTCCCTATTGTTGGCAGAGGTAGCAAAGATATAGAATTGTAAAGAAATGAGTTTGTGAGCAAAGAAAATAAGTACTGGACTATTGCACCCCTTGCAGTAAGTCTGGAACATAAGAACTAGACAGAGGCATTTATTCAAAGCACAGTCTACCTTTTGCCCATTTGCCTTTTACTGCCTGCCCTTACTGCCATTACATGTACTTCTCTTCACCCTGCTCTCCTACACAAGTTATTGCAAGCACCACGCTGATCATCAGTTTGCTACTGGGTCATTTTCTGCCTCCTAGCTGAGCTTCTCAGTCTTCAAAACTAAAATAGCTTATAGTATCATTCTGAAGGTGTTTAAAATCCGCTTCATTAAAATAAACAAAAACTTCAAATCTGCAAGAAAAATTTCCTAAATCCCATCCCTGCAATCACCGTTTTGTTTCTTGCAAGAAATTACTGTTCCTGTTCACTAACCTTTCTCCTGATTCTTTGTTATACTCTACCAGGATTAATGTATACAGTGACAGCAGGGCTGAGTATTCTGATTTCCGAAGACAGCTATTGGAAGTGAGAGCTAGAAAAAGTTCATTTTGTAGGTCTATAGCAATAACTTTGCAAGTACACATAAACTACATAATTTTACAGATTACATCAATTCAACCTCTCGTATTTTTCATCAGATGGTTAGTTTCTCATGTAAGAATATGGAGGAATAGCAGAAAAAATTGAAGCACTATATTCCTGAGTAATTCATTTTCTTTTTTCTGATTAAAAAAACATCAAATATATGTTTAACTCAGGAACTTAAAGTATTCTGTTTTAAACTTGATTCTACATGGGCATTCAATGCTATTTGAAAGTATCCTTTAACTGTAAGTATAATGTACAGATAAAATAACGTATTCATTTGATTCTGAAACGAGGATTACCTTTCTTCTACCAGTAACTGTCTTAATCATACAACCGAAAGTTTCTGTCAAAAGTGTCTAAAAATAAAACTTTGATATAATAACAAGGATAGATTTTTTTGTACCAACCCTTTAACTGATACCTGCTTATTCCAGTGGGGTCTAGTCAGACTGAAAGGCTTTGTACCTCTTCATAACAGTATTTAGGATAATAGACAAATCAGTATTGTTTTTTTAATCTATGCTCCATCTACATATACAATCATTATCAGCTGGACAATCAGGAATGTGTTACAAAAGCAGAATGTTGTCTAAAGCAAATTAGAACAAGCCCTTACCTACCTCCAGTTTAAAAATAAATCTATTTGTAAAGAGAATAAATACAAGTTGACATGATAAGCAAATTTCACAGAAAGGCTGATTATCTAAATTCAGCATTTATTCATAATTGCTGCAAAGTGCAATACGAGATATTTAAACTTTTCTATTTCTAAACAGAGGGGATTAATTATGGTATTTCAAATGGCACTGTTGAATAATTAAAGATAAATGTTGCCATTTTCAAGGCTACTGCTGTACACTTATCTGAAAACTTATTCATCTAAACATAAATAAGTAGCATAATATTGTTTTTTTTTTTTTAAGAAAAGCATCATCATCATCAGAATCATACTGAAAATGCTATTGAACAAATGATGAGATACAAAATGCCTCGTGGGTTATGTAAAGAGCCCAAAGAACAAATCTTTTAAAAAACACATCTAGTAAAAAATTCTTATACTACACATGATATAGACAGCATCCCCCCTCAGCCTCACCAGAAAAGTGTACTCTGAGCATAGCTAGACTCTCCAGATGTTGGTGATACAATTTTTCTCATTTTCTTTGCAATTTCAGAATAACTTCATTGTGCCTTCCTTGTCACTCAGCTGCTTTCCTTTTTTTTTCTTTTTTAACAGTTTCTATAGCGTGTTAGCAGCAAAATCATTTTAACAGATATGGAAATAGAAAGGAACACTGCTTCATCTGTTCATCTAAGTGCAATCACCGATTGTTTCAACCCATTGAATAATTAGTACGGTATCTTCCCTGTATCTTTTATGTACAATTTGCATAGTTTCACATCTAGTATAAATATAATGTGAGAAAATATGAGATTGCCTAGATGACCTTTTTAATTGCAAAGGGTTGGAAACAATGTCTCAGCATAAACCACTTTAGCATGCAGAAGGAAACTGAACATCTGTCTCACAAAGCAGGAATGGGAATCTATGCAAAGTTAAGGAGATAAGACTTGATCCATCAGAAGGTTAAATAATTTTGGAAGATATCTGGCACCCAGCTCCCATTATCAGGTCAAATCAACTATGATGGGAGAGGATATACTTGTAAAAATCTCTAAACTTTACCACGATGATGCTCCATTTTCCTAGATGCAACCATTTTACATCAAGTGGTATAAACCCGGCACAAAATAACTGGCATAAAATTTTACATAAAAAGGTGAATTAAAAAAAATTGAGAAAAACTCATGGAAAATTAAATTTGAATTTGCATAATGAACTTTTTGTACTAGAAGAGTGCAGGAGTTAAACCAGAAGCAGAAGCAGGAATACATGAATTCCATGATGGGTGGGACTGGATGCATAAATTTTGCCTTTTGTTATAAATACCCAAAATTTATACAACGAATCATTTAAAATGCTCAAGATATTCATTCAACAATCATTTCTACTTAAGCATGAAAAGGAAAGGGTCAGCAAGAGGAGAAGAAAATGGAACATACTCAGAAAACATTTTTCTTTGCCACAAAAGTCTCACTATAAATATCTCCATGTTTGGTACCTTTGTCATTACAATGCAGTATATTAAAAACAGTACCTTATAACGCATGCGTAAAGCCCACTGTCTTGTACCACTGTTGGCCGAAACCAAATGGAGTCTTCTTCTTTGCTCATTCTAGCTCCATCAAAAGCTATAGGTTCCTCAAAATCTCCAGGTCCAGAGCTTTTGTACCACATCAAACTGAGTCCAGCACTTTGGGCTAGGGAGTAATTAGCTCTAATATATCCATAAAACAGTGCACATTTTATACGAACAGGTTCTCCCACTAGAACTTGGTATTTTTTGTAATCCACAGACCAGTCAGTGCATCCATCAGCTAAAAGAGAAGAGGAAAAAGAAAACAAAGACATTAGCAAGGCTTCAGAGAGCACACACGAGCAAAGTTATACAGCAAGCTTTACTGTAGGATAGTCCATTGAGTGATTGGTAGTACTCTTTTGATCACTGAAAAAATTAACTGCATCTGCACACTGTTAACATCATTTACTTTCTATGCGGAACAGAGTTATTGAGAGAATTAGTGGTAAATCTTGGTAATTCCTGAGATAAGTGAGCAATTACTCTTTTTCGTCTCTTGTGGAACTCTAGCATGAATTGTTATAAAATATTGGAATCGAATTAGTGCAACACCAAGGCCTTGTTATACACAGGGCATCATAATCAGTGAAACGCATTAATCAAAAACCTTCAGGGCAACAATACAAACGAAAGAAGGGAATTACTTAGTCTCAGAAGACATTAGGACAAGGAGCTGTGGCCTCAAGCTGAGAATGTAAAAGTTTGGATTAGATCTAAAGGAGGAAAAGAAACCGTCTTAACAGTAAGAGCATTTAAGGTACCTATGCAAATAGGGAGTGCCAGGAAAATGACTGAAGATATTTTCAATGGAGCAAGTTAAAGATTTCAAGCTAAAAGAGTAAGTTAAGATTTCACTTTGAATTCCTTACTTTCCAGAAGTGCATCACAAATTAATTAAAATGACTCTTGTTTTTATTTTTTGCTGGCCCAGCTAGCAATAATTCTAGAATAATTAGCACATTCTTCACCTGTTTAATATAGACAAAGCTGTCAGTCTGGATCAATCCAGTCCCTAATAACTGCTCCTCAGGAGGAACTACTATAATTTTTTTACTTTCTTTTACAAAAAATTAACTTTTCTTAATTTTAAAAAAGCACAAAAGGAAAATAGATACTTTCTACAATGTTTTCCTATTTAAAGCTTATATTTTGTCGCAAAGGCGTTCCAAAAATGAGAATTCATCACCATTAGCTGGTGTCCAACCTGAGCTAGTTAGTCAGGCTTCCACTCCCATCAGCTGAAAACAATCAGTACATCCAAAGGACAACATATTTCATGTGAAAATGGATATCTGTGATCGATCTCTGAAGTTGTCAGTTGCTTTTGTTGACTTGACAGGAGCATAGATAACCAGCTTACCTGAGACAATTAACTTTTGCATATCTAAATTCATGTAACATGCCTCTCACCCTACAGTCGGTTGAACACTGATTTTAATGGAGAGTTGAAGCTACTGTTCAAGATTAAGCAGTATTAGCACTCTAAAAACAGAAAATGTTTTCATCTCTTATTTGGGAGAAAAGCATGCCACTTTAAAGGGATTTTTGAGATTTACATGTGGGTAACACCACAGTACTCATCATACATAGTGAAATATGAGAAAGACACAAACATGTTTACACTAGATACCATTGCATAAGTGATAACCTAAGACAATACAACACCGAAAAACAGAGTGAAAATAAAGTAAAAACTTTAGGGTCATTTTGCACAGTGAACAGATTTCACAAACTGAAATATTTCATATATCCTTGGAGTGTTTCCTTCCATGTTTACTTCTAAGGCCAGAAGAGAACAATAATATGGCTCTGTTCCAATTTTCCTACCCCATAGTCCCTAAAATCAGCATTCTTTACCAGACTCTAATAAGACATGGATTGTACATCTATGTACTTTTGCAGAAATTAAAGTGAATAGAGACAAGGCTACGCTATTAACTTCCTGATAGGGCTTAAGAAATGAACTCCCATTTATTTCAGAATACATTTAAATTTTTGATCATTTCATTTTTTACCTTTCTGAAAGAGCACTCACACTCTGACCTGATTCTATTTCACTCTACTTCTAAATCCCCAAGGCCAAGAATGAATTAAAATGCACCTCTAAGCAATGTTAATTCCATTATATAAGTTAGCAGGTAATAGCTTCTTCATCATACTTTATTATCAAATTGTAATCTTGCCTTTCACTATCTAAGTCACTACGCTTCAGTTTATAATATTAGTCTGCTAGGCATGTTCTCTCTCGGGATGTTCAGTGCTAGTAGTCCCCGGTTCCTTGAGCCTGATGAATCCATGAGAACATACTACGGAATGATACCAATTCTATTTCACATTTTTCTATCAAATAAAGAAATAACTATGCAGAATAGATAACCTTGACTTGATTTCAGCATGGTATTCCTCATGAAAATGTAGCAAGAAGCATCCATTTTATGATACCATCTGCAACCTAGTTTAGTAAGCCTAGATAAACATGCTAGCAGGCATTCTACCCTCATATGCAAAAAGAGAGAACATTTCCAAAATTTTGCACAAATTAACTTTTAGAAAGTTCAGTCTTGAGTTTTAAAGAGAATATTACCCATAAATACATAGCCATTGTATTTACATTAATGGTCTGAAAAATAGTTACTTCAATAGTTAAGTTGGATGATATTTTTATGGAAAGAAAATACAAATCAAAAACTCCTAAATGCCTAGAATTGCATTAAAACTTGATATCACAAAGTACAACCAACATTGCATTTTAACGTAACTATTTTCTATTTGGTAGTTTGTTGGCACTAACTGCATCAGTATGTATTACCAGATGGCTTAAGAGAACAGCAATTCAAGCAAATATGAGCGCTGGCAAGCCCATAACGCCATGGGATTCTATTGTACGTTTTGTTTTAAACCTCAGCTTTAGAAACAGATCTTCATTTACTTTTTGTAAAATTTAATTATCCATGACCTCTCTTTAAGATGTACAAAATCAGATAAGAAGCAGGTAATGTGACAAGAGCATCCCATGCCTTTAAAGCGTTAAACCTCTTTTTTTTTTTTGATATACTAAAAGATCTTGTTTTATTTTTCATGTACTAAAACAGATATTATAAGATTATAACTGAATATGACTTTAAGAAAACATTTCAGCATGGTCTTCCAGTGAAGTGAACATGACTGTTTCTTTTTCCATTTACAGAAATATTACGCCGTTTAACTCTGCCAACACTGTCATTCAAGTCACATAGAACCGTATTAACTTTATCACAGCTGGAAGCTCTAATACCTTAAATATCTTACAGGGAACACCTCACGCTACTGCTCAGTCAACATGTCTTCATATATGAGAAGGTGATAATGCAGTTTTGACAGATGAAACAGAAATTCATCATTCCCGTTATAAGACACAGATGTCTTTCACATTTAGGATTTTTTTTTTTTTTTTAGTGCTCACAGTGATTTTGATAACTGTCCATCTGTGCTTGAAGTGTTCCTATTTCATTGCAATAGCGGAGTATAAACAGAGGCTAAAAAATGGGAAAAACAGACTCATGTCCTTAAAAATGAGATTACTGTGAATACTCAGAAGATAGCATGCATGCACTGCAACTGACACACCCTATTTATACTCTGTATAAGGTGCATGGAGTACATGTGCATTTTCAGTCTACAAAAATTTGCATACACATGTAAGGATGTATTTTCAAAGATACAAAGACTAATTACATTTACAATGTATTTTACATTCAGGAAAATCTTTGGATTTTTCTACTGACGTTGGTACCTTAAATAAACTTTATATATTTATACTTAGATGTTAAACATATACTGTATTGCTTCATAAATAGTAATAGACAAGAAAAAGTTTTAATGTTAGTCCATCCATGTTAATATCAAACTGACTGAGGGTTCTGAGTTTAAGCTTTGCACTTTAATTGTGATCTATTTCTATCTTCATTGAATTTTCTTATTTTTCTTTATCTTTAAGGAAGTTATTGCCTAAAGAAAAAAATCAAGTGTTTTCCTTATTAGTTATATCTGCAGCCACCACACAATCAAAATATATATTTGTGCTGGCACAAAGCAATGGTGGAAAAAAAATGCTCAAGACTTATCAAATGTTAGACTTTCCTGTCTTTATTTCTATTGTCACATCATCAAACAGTCAATTACATTATTATTATTATTTTATAAATTGGAGAATGCTTGAATAATTCAACAGCTTTGAAATTTCAGAACTGCATTCAAATGAATGCAGTACTGCATGCAAACAAATGGTTGTAGTCCCTGATCTCTATTTTAAGATGCTGCCTGTTATTGCCACATATAATAGCATAATATGGGGACTGGAATGAATATCATTCCCTTAGTTATTTCCTTGAGTGATTTCAGGGTATGAACTAAACCATACTACATCACTGTCCTAATAGCAAGATCGTTCTGCTGGATAAACAAGCTCCCTGCAGGCTGCATCTGGTGATAGGACCCATACAAAATATTTAACATTTCTGACAGGGTCTTCCCTTTCATTTTTCAGGATCACATACACCATTTCCAAGGGAAAATTCAGTGCTGAAAAGGAGAAAATTGAGCTACTGACTCCTGGGTCCACTGCTACAACCCAGCTTAGTTCAAAAGCTTCAATTCAATTTCTAGGTCTGAGAGTTAATAGAAGTCTCCAAGTTTCCAATACATTTGTGGAAATCTGAGTTCCTGATCCATCTCAACAATTTAGGCCTGGAATTAGCTGAAAGCAGTTCTCCTAAAATATCTAGAGCAGTAATTCATAACTGTAAACTCTTCCAAGTTTATTGCATTTATTTTCATATACAACAAAAATTGTTAGATTCATTTTCTTCTCTTTTATGTGTGCTTGCTCTTCCACTCTTAACCTAATTTCCTACAGAAAGGAGGTTTATGCATTGTGCCTTCCATTTATTTGTTGGCCGCTTTAGAGTTTTTTGAACCTATTAGCCATTTGCAACCAAATTTGACAGAGAAGATGAGATTTTTTTTTTTTGGTTTGGGTATCCATTTAGCTGAAATTAAAAAAGAACTCCAACAGGAATGAAGAAACAGAGCTTAAAATGCAGCAAGCACTGTTCGTTGAGAAAAAGAATGTGGTCAGCTCTATTTTTAGATCACTTAGATTCTGTACTTTCAAGAGAGTTCCAGTATAAAATTAGAAACATGAAAAAAAAAATGGATTTATCATTAGTACTAATGTTTTCAAATGAGCACGTCAAGTATATTTCATACATGATTAAATTTTCTTTTGCACTAAGATTGCTATTATAGCTTTGCACATTAGTACGCTGCAGTTCTGTTTGAGACAGCACTTTCATTTTGAACTCCTATTTTTCATTCTTCTGATAACTCTTGTGAAAATTACCTTGCAGCTAAAAACTTGCATATTTTGATCTTGATCTTAAAGTATGTGGTGGCTGGCATGAGAGGAGGCCAGTAAGAGAAAATGAAGGTTCTGAGGGACATGTGAGGGAGACATAAAAAGTATTCTTTGGTACCATCATCTATTAAAGACCTTAGCTCCTAATAATTACAGTTTTCCCAGCATCACTCAAGAAAAGCTTTAAAAGTGGCAGACTCAATAGTTGGGTGACCATAGCAAATGTACTAGTCTGTGGATACAGGAATGCTGGAGAAAGAAACCTATGGTTTGCGATAAATTAATTTAAAATATTCTTTTTCTTGACTTCAGAATAATTTTTCTTGACCTCAGAATTCTGTGCTAATGTGAAACAAAGTATACATGACTAGGCATTGGGCTACTTACATATTTTATAAAGCAAAGAGAAGAGTGGAAATACTTTTATGTCTAATAGGCAGGAATTTTTTATTTGATTCTCTCTCCTACAAGCCCCATTAAATAGTATTTTTTATCTAAAATAATATTAATTCTTGCAACTACCACCACTACTTTGCAGAAAAGTTTAAAACACAAAAAACATTTTCAGAAAGAAGAGAATAAATATCCTATGCAAGTTACAGCAACTAAAGGAGGAATGAGTGCATGTTGAACTTCATAGGTCTTATTCTAAAATAACCAAGAATTCTTCCCTGATGCCCACTCAGTCCCATCTCTCTGCTTTTTCTCATTTGTGGTTCAATGTGATGTATAAAATAAGAGTCTTAGTAATCATATTTAAAGGAAATCTAGCTCTTATTTCTCTCTGGCCTCTGTGGTCCTTGGTTTTGTGTGTTTGCATAGGCTGCCTTCTTTGACGTATTCACTTTCGAGTCGGAGGCCATCCATGCATTTACATGTACAGCATAAAGGTGGCAACATACTGCAACCAGCAGCCACAAAGCAGTTTGTCTTATTTGCAAAGGCCGAGACTAGACTGCACTTGTGATTCATGCCCATTAGAAGTGAATTGCTTCTTGTTTATCGTATTTATTATGCTTCTTTATTTCAGGGCAATTCTGCAGCCTCTGTTTTTTCAGCAGGGAAGCCTGAGATCTTTCTACACCTAAAGAGTACAAGTCTCTTCCTTCCCTGCTCCTCAAACTTGCCACGATTTAATTAGAAAGATATCTTCTACTCATGCCACTGTCATACAATTTCTATTGTTCACTATACTGCTTATGCACAGAATTTTCCCATTACTAGGTGAGGAAGTGGAGAGTTGGGGTGTGTTGGTCTTAGATCTCCTTCCTGCATTACAAATGACTACAATAAAATAGTCACCCAACCTGAAGAGAAAATGCTATGGGGAGTGGTTAAACTGATCTCTAAAAATTAAACAAAGATAAGCTAGGGTGCTTTTTTAGAAGGAAGACATCCAAGCAAGGAGAATCCCTGGAGCAAACTCGTGTATCATGTTGTATAGCAGATGGCAAATTATTTAATCTCTCCCACAATCTCTTCTTATTATTGAAACTGCTTCTGAAAACTCATTCTGTTCTACAGTAGCCTCATTTTGGAGATTATGACAGAGATTGAGGATTTCCTTATATTGGTATAGCAGCTGCACTTCATACCTTTAAACATTTTCCTCCTAAAAAGAACTCAACTGCACAGGCACATTTCTAAATATCAGCTGAACCATAATAACTAAACATGTGAAGGCTCTCCACTTGCAGGAAACACGAGGTAATTCAACAGATTAGTTCGTAATACACGAGGATTAAAATTAATCAAATTATCACGTGTGCCTAAGAGAGTGCAAACGCCTTGTTGGTGTGCTTTAGCGGTAGAATGGAAATTTCTTAAGCTGCAGTAACATGACTGTGTGACTGAGACCGTGTGGAAATGAAAAGAATAAATAAGTGCTTCACAAGAGCTGAGACCCAAAGAAATGCTGTTTATTTCAACCAGATTTTGAAACAAAGGATACTTGACTTTAAAAAGTTCAAAGATTAAAAGTTCTGAGAATATAATTAAGTATATGTAGCCACGAGATTGTCTGCAATAACACATACTAAAAACCACATATTTCTGTTTATTAATCTGTTCTATACTACTTCCGCTGTTAAAATACTCGGATGGAAGTAATATACTGAAACCGTGATCTTGGACTGACAGTATCAATATTTTTACCGAAGTATGGTAATTGCATCCAACTCCTACTGATCTTAGGGACTATTTAGAGTTTACAGGTAGTCCTACTAGACTCAAACTATACATATTTATTGGTTTAAAGCCATATATATGTCAGACAGACATTTCTATCTATATCCGCTATTAAATAGAGGCTAAAATACAGTATAACATAAATCACATAAACCAATTTTAGGAAGGTTTTTTTCTTTAGTCAGTATGACAAAGTTGTTTGAATTCTCCCAAAGCTGACAAGAATTTTTAAATAACCTTCCTTGCATGTGCATGTCACTGCTTCATTTGATTAACTGCATGTGTATTTGCCCACGCAGTAACTCAGAAAGAAATTACAGAGTCCCTGGCTGGGAGCACGATGTCAATATTTGTATCACTACATTCATCTGACATGTGCAGTGCACCTTCAGAAATCCATTAAGTAAGGCTTTGGTAATTAGTGTTTTTTAAAACTCTCTACAGTCTTTTTAAAGCCTTGAGGGAGGAATAACCCCCTGCCTCTGCTGGCACCGCGGGACAGAGGCGCCGTCCGAGGCTGAGCGTGGGGCGGGCAATGCCCCCGGCTGAGCTGGGGCTGCGTGCTGTCGCACCGCCGCGGTGGTCAGCACCGCTGGGCGACCCAGCACTGAGCACAGCTGCACCAGGAGAGCACGGCTTTTCCCACAGAGTGGGTTAGACCAGGATCCGCGTGGCACTGCTGTCAAACTGAGGTAAGTAATGACTTTAAAAAAATTAAAAACAAAAAACCACAAAGAAATAAACCCACCCTCAGCATAGCTCTCTCTTCAGCAAGAGGCAGACTTGCTTTAAAAAGTATTTGTCCTTTTTAGGGAGAAAAATCTATGTCGTGTGAGTGTGTATCTGAACAAGCAGCAAAACATACCTACAAATATAAATGAAATGGTGACATTTTGGGTGTAATACTTTCTGTATATACATACAAGTGTCCAAGGTATAGAAAGGGACACATTTCCCTTTTCTTTAACCTTTCCTTTCAGTTCCAGGACTCCTTTAAAAGTTTCTCTGTGAAGCCATCAATAGCAAAAGCAATTCTTGATATCACTTGGAAGCTTATGACCAGCACACAGTGCAGCACGTGGGACCATGACAATTAGGAAACACCCACAAGCCAAAATAAGAAACATAACTGTTGTCAATTTGAAATTTGTTAATTAAAGCAAGTCCCCTTTTATGTAAGAATTACTATTATTTAATGACTATCAAAAAGTGGAATAGAAAAGATTTCAATTAAAAAAAAAAAAGCCATGTTTTACAAAACTACAGGAAAATCTTCCAGATGCATGGAATACAGAGATGATTTAACATCCAATTGCTACACAAAAAACACATTTGCTTATGAAACAGAAAATAATTTTAACTGAAGACGTTTTAATGATATATGTTCTTTTCCTGCAGATACTACCAAGTACAAAACATGTTAGTTTAAAGCCAATAGGAACCTCAGAAAGACTTAGCAAGGAACAACAATATTAGCTGAACTTTAAAGAGAAAATATTAACTACAGTAAATCTACACTCTAGGGATTATAAAAAGTCATTATAAATCCGTTTGTACTTTTTGTTCTTTTTAGAAGAACTCATATTATTATAGCATCTGGCATTTTCCTCCCTTTTTTGTCCATATTAAGTCTGGAAGCTAAAGCTTGTGAAAGATATTAAATTTTGTAAATCTTTGCTCCCCAGTTTGACATTTCCTCTCTTCCCACATGCCATGTTTGCCACACTTGAGACGGCTTACCAAGGAGAAAGAGGCCACCAGAGTAATACAGTAGTTCAGCACTTTAATCTCATTAGGTAAAGGAAATGAAAATCATTACTATCTGAGTTTGAGAAGAAAACTTTGCTCCTTTAACCAAGGCTTACTTTAAAGATTAGCATGAATGTTTTGGCTGAAGCAAATCTAATGAAATAAGAATGGATTTAATTGAGTCAAGAAACCAAATCCTATGGGATTCAAATAAAAAGCTTCCTCATGTACCTTTATGGATCAGGTGACCATGCTGATATGAACAAGAACAAGATGTGAACAAGAGAGGGTTTTTTTCCTATAAATATTCTTATATATTAATATATTTTCACATCCTCATCCAGTGAATACAATAGAAGCGTTTTTGGAAAGAAATACCGAAAACATTTTCAAACAGAAACATTTGTCATCTTCAATTCAAAGAGAAATTTTTGATGTTTTGAAAATAAATTTTTCATTCTGGTTTAATGAACAGATATAATTTTTATTTTATCTTGGGACTGCATTTTGCTAATGTGCCTTTGGACCTCAGCAACTGCTGGTCAGGTCAAATGCCTCAGATTTTCCACATTCATGATGGTTCTTAGTGGTCATCTCACACAAAATCCTTCCATTCAGAAAACCTCATGATAAATGAAGAAAAACATCTAAATGATAAGTGGATATAGGGTTCAGCATGGAAGCTGCAATGAGAAAGGATTTGGGCTTCGGACATCCAAATCGCAATCTCCAAGTTAAAAAAAAGCAAATGTGATTTTATGCCGATTTATTTCAATAATTGTTTTAATTCACTTCAGGATGAAATGTCACAAATTGGGTCAAACTTACTTCAAAAGCTATGTTTCTACTTCTCTTCAGTCTAAGGCTTTTCCCAGTCTATGTAATGCAGCATACACCCATCGAAAACTTAATTCTTACAGGTAGCAATGAACATCAAAAAATATATTAAAGATTGTTTCAGAAAGTGTTGCACTAGCTCTATAGTTATAAGTTTGCCTATAAGACAGGCAAAGTGCATTCTGAATTCTTATTGACATTTCTCAAGGCAGGAAGTAGAGAATTCAGTGCAGCAGTGGGTTCCCACTTCATTCTTTTCCCTGCATATTCAGTCTGTATGTTCTACGTCTGTACTATATTTGCAGAGTAGTCATTCTATTCCTGTTTCTGTTGCTAATCACCTAGAGAGAAGTTTCATCTTCCTTGGTGTAATAATTTGGCTGGGAGATGGGACATCATTTGCTAGGAAAGTAACGATAGGTAGCCCTAGACAAACAATGTTGGGTAACAAGTGCAGCTATCTCCAGAGACAGAGCAATTCATGTGTCAAAACCAGGATTAAATTTACAGCAAAATTTAACAGCAAAAAAAAATTTCAGTTTAGGGCTGAGTGGTCTTTTTGTTACTGCTGTCAGCTTTCCTTATGCTATGCACCACAGTTAATTTCATCAACAGGCCTCAAAAAAAAAAAAAAACCCTGTGTATGATTTGTTTTTATTTGCCCAAAATCTTCAATTTTCCAGTCAAATGTTTTCCAGAGAAAAAAATTACAATTCCAGTTTTCAGAACTCTACTACTACGCTTCAAAGAATTGAATAGCATACTTCATTGTCTTCTATGGGCCAGACAGATTTCTTAGCTAGCCTAGTCTTAGATTAACCTTCTAAGATACAGTACAGTCTTCTCTCTTACTTGTCATTAAATTGACCATTACAGGATATATCATTCAAAGAAGCCCGGCACACATTTGAAAACAACACGAGTAGGAATTATAGTATCAAAGAGGATCGTGGTGATATCCTTCCCCTGCCACCAGCACCAATTTTTGTTGCTAGATTGTTTTTTTCTTTAAAAGAAGAGTTATTTTTCCTATGAAATACAAAATGCCCTAAAATAAACAAAACTAAGTATGATGAAGTTTCCAATTAAGCTCATGTGCCAGAAGGTGAAATTGTCGCTTTACTTCGAAATAGGCACCAGGCATGACGGCACTGGATAAATATCATAAGACATCTCTTATTGTCTGTGTTTTATTATATATAGCATGAGGTCATATTCCTGTTATGTGGAAAATAATTATTTTATAAGTAAGTAATTGTTCTGAATATGTTTGAAAACCCACTAACGAAAAAAGGAAGTAGAAGTGTCTATGTTATTTATAACTAAAGAAACTAGCCTACAAACTCCTACTGAGCCATTCCAGTCACTGAAGGAACGAACATTTTTATAAAGGAATTCAATGAAATTAGAAATGGTTGTAAGCGTACCTTATAACCCAAATATTCCACTGAGAGCAACTTTTATTGAGTGATGCCTCACTCTGTTTGATCTCTGTGCAGGCTTTATACTATCTCAAATGTACTAAGGCAAAGAAAACACTAGTATATTTTTCAAGATAAGGTCACCCAGCTGAAATAGTTTTTGATCTGTGACTATTTAAAATTTCTTCAGGGATTGTTCAATTTAGTAACTAATCCACCTTCCATCCACCCTCCCTCTCCTGCTCAGCACATATATGCACACAAAAACACACACTTTAATTATTGATGATGAGTTTTGCTGCACTGAGTAAGGAATATTGATGAGACTGAAATTTCAGTACAACCTGGAGCTGTGCAAGCCGAGGGGCACCGGTGTCGTAGCCTGCTGCTAATAACGTCAGAAGGGAACATGTAGAAAGTACAAACACAGACTCAGATTTATGCCAGAGGAAAGGAGAGGTGACTAAAGTAGACAAACAGGCATCGATCCCATCATCCACAGAGCCAGTAACTGGATTGTGTTTATACATCCAAAGGTAGAGGGGAAAAGGACTAGGGACGTTTACTGTTAGAAAGGGGGAGCCCTCTCTCCCTCCTTTTTTCCACCCCAAACTAGAGAGCACACAACCAAGAGGAACCAAGTGAGCGATGCACTAGAAAAATTGGTATATTAAAGGCAAGAGATAGAAACAAGACTGGATAATCCTGAAAGCCAGAAAAGGAAAAGAGAGCAAAAAGAACATCATGATTGATAATAATCAAGCATGCTTATTTATCAGTGGCAAGTGTTCCTCTTTTTTTATATTGTTCTTTTTTACAGCATCCAAGCCTTTTTCATATAAAATCAACAACAATAAAAAAAAAGAATCTCCTAGAAGAGTTCCTATCGTCTCCCCCAAGTTTTCCTTTTCTGGGGCATGTGAGACCTTTGAATGTAGAAAACTTTCAAACACTAAGTTTATGCCTTTGATTGATTTACTGATTGATTAGTATAAGGTCTCTCTCCTTTATTTTCTTCTTGGGGAGGACTGTGAACTCTGGTAGAAAGATGCAAGAAGATAGAGGAGAGCCTAAAATTGCAACGTTCACTTCTGAATTTCTAACGGTTCAAACACGGGAAGGAAATTTCAAGTCAGTGCAAAGTTCTTTGTGATAATCAAGATACTAATTTTGTCTGGACTTCCTGCAGATTCTATGAATTCAAATGAAAATAACTTGGAAATTCTAGTTTTGTGAATTTGTGATTACATACATATATTTTCCCCCACATTTATCCCAAGTGGAAAAAAACCCCTCAGCATATATGCATTTATAAGGCAGAGTAAGGTGAGCTCACTTTACCCTGACCTGAGCTGAGAGGACGTAAGTCAGCCACATATTAGCCCAGTGCACGAGCTGTTAAATTTTATAGTTCAGGCTGGAAGTCCTCTGTGCTAGTGAGAGTATGAAGCTCCAGACCAGAGTCTGGAGCGCTGCAAAGCTCACGACCATCAGTGCAGGCATCTCAGAGCAAAGAATAATTTCCACTTGCATATTGAAGAGCAGCTTGCTCTCTGAAAGCACTGAAGAAAGTTGCATCAACCCCTCATTCATTGCTTCCCCCCCTCTCCCCCCCCCCCCCCGCCAAGTCCTCTCCCTGGGTTTCCTGCTGAGTGCTATTCATTGCTCCATCTTCCAGTAATAAATTAGTGCTGCTCCAGTAGCTCAGAATGGCTACTCACAGGGTACTTTTGCAGCACATTAGCCAAGCAGTAGGAGAAGTCGTGTGCGTCTCCCATTTGACGCTTGAGTCTTATTTTACACTTGGGTTTGTAAACAGAGTAAGAAATACTACTTCTCAAGCTTCTCCTCAAGATAGTTTTCCTAATATCAAGGGAAACTTGTCTTTGGTAATAAAATTGTCTCCAGCTGAGCAATGTTTTCTACACTGCTGTGCTGCTGTCTGTAAGTAAACTTAGCTCTTACAAGGGTCATCAGCAGTTTAATTACCACCTTTCGCTAAGGCTTGATCTTTTGTAGCACTAAACATACCTGAGGAAAAAGTTTAATTATGCTTGTTGCTTAACTATAGGTAACGAAGTCTTCCATCAGCATGAAAAGAGATTATAGATCTATTGAAAAGACCTGATTAATATAAACGAACCTGAAGCGGAAGATTCCATTAGAAATCTCTTTACTTTCAGCAACCCTTTGAATTTAAGGCCAAAAGTTTTCTGTAGGGTTATTTTTGTTTATAACAAGTCATAGTATGATGTTCAGGCTACAAAGAGCAAGCCAGAATAAAGAAAATGTAATATAAGGTATCTCCTGAAATGGTAACTTGTAACCATTCTAAGTTCTTTAATGTTGCACCAACCAAAAATGGTAGCCAAGGAAATAAAACAAAAAAATATCCCTTGAGTAGTATGTGTGAAACTTTGATGGAATTAAACCTCACTTTATGGTATATGGTATACTACTACACATACATATTAAAGCAAATAAATTGGATGAGGCACATAAGTAACAATCCCAAGATTCACCCAACTTTCATCCTCCGGAGAGTTGTTTTCTGTTTCCTCAGAGTTGATTTTGTAAATGGCGGTAGAAAAAAGAAGGAAAGGTTATTTTTAACTGCAGGGAATGAATGTTCAAAACTAAAACGCAGGTCCCACAATTAATTTGGAACATTTTACATGATTACATATGCACTCTAGATGATATGGCTTTTTATTATTATAGAAATGTTATTAGTAACTCGGTAGTTAAGGCTGCATTGAGATTTGCACTTAAAGCAGGATTAAAATCCTTCCATTTCACACTCCATTGATTGAATCTATTTTCCGGAGTTAACATAATATATCTTCAGAGCAGAACTGATTTTTTTCTGAAAAAAATCATCTTTCACATGAACTAAGAAAAGAAAAAATGTGATCCCTTCTGGATTTCTCTTTCAACCTTCAAAAAACCCGCTATTTTTCTTCTCAAAATTCACAGTAATCTCACACTCCAAACTCACCTTATGTACACAATTATATAGCGACATTTTAGGCAGGCCACTTTCCAAAGCACTTTATTCCATTAACTCATTATAATCACCATGTAAAAATGGAATTAGAGTCCTGAGAACTTCTCTTTCTTTTTTTTTCTACTGTTCAGCATCTCACTCTATCTCTACGACTATACATGTATCTTCAGCTTTTTAAAGAGGGAGCTGCAGAAACTCCAATAGAGTTATCTCTCTGTTCAGTTCATTGAAATTCACTGTTTCGGAAGTTGTGTCAATCTTAATCAAAATTCCTTTCTGAAAAAAAGTTGGAAAAGAAAGCAAGTAGACAGTATTAAATACCGAACTCCTAAAATACTTGCATTTTTCCATTTGAAATTATTTTATTTTGTAGTCATTGTATTGTATGATAAAATAGAATTTAATGTAAACTATCAGTCTCAAAATGAAACATTTCCTAAGACCTGAAAACTGTCTCCTTTGTTTGTGGCAAAATGGTCAAATACTGTTGTTATTCATAACAAATCCAGAGTTTAGAGCGTGCCCTGCTTCATGAAATTGTAGTACCAACCCATGTACTCGCATTATCCAGTAAAAATTCCTACTTTCACTGGAAAGCTCCTTCTCCATAAAGGCATTTTTGGTCTTCCCTGGCTTGACTTCTTGCTCAGGAATCTCAAGACTCATGAAGTTCTTTTTTCCTTCCCTCTCAGCGCACTGTTAAGTGCTTGTAATTGAAGCCATTTTGATAGGACTATTCTTTTTTTATTAGAGTACGGTTTCCTGTGCTGTGGTCTTGCCTTTTGCCCTGGTATTGCTAGAGGGGATGAGCACAACGGATGAGTTGTACCGGAATGTGTGAAACTGGTATGTATTAGAAGCTGCATTTGTATAAAAAAAAAAAAAATAGAGAAGCCCACTGCAATCAAGTATGGTAAAACTACATGCCCACGAGAGTCAGTGATTTTGCCCTTAGGCAAAAGGGAAATACAACATTTTTCTGTTGTTCTTTGAGAGATATGTTCCAGGCATATTTGAAAATTTCAACTTGATAAGGATATCTCAGAATTAATGTACATATAAGGTTGACTTAATCTTTGACTTAATCTTTGACTTCTCCACTTTTTGTTTTAGGGAATTTTAAGCTTGTTCCCCCCCCCCCACCCTGATAGCCAATGTAACACTATAAAGTTATTAAATATTGTGTACAATTAAAACTTTTGATGCTTATATCAAATAGCTCCTATTACCACACAATTAAATATATTGACAAAGAAATAAAAGTTTTTAAAAATAACTAATGATGTTATGTGCCTTTTCTTTCGCCTCCAGCTTGAAATACCCTGAAGACCTATTGTGGAAAGCATGTTTACAAGACCCATTTGAATATCTATACTCTCATCAAGGCAAACGTTTATAATTACTACTTGCTTTGTGAAATAGACTCTGTTAAATAGATGACCACCTACATAGTGTAATATTACAAAAGTTAGCCATTGTAGATAAAAGATAGCAAATTAAACTCTAGAATTTAAAAAATAAAAACATTACATAGCACAGGGTAGGAAAAGTTGTCAAGAAAAATACATGAGAAATTGAAGTTTTCATAAATTAATATTTCTCATTTTTTTTTGAGTTGTCAACAACTGCTTAGCTTTTTACTTAATCTGTGTATAAAAACATTGTTCTATCTTCCAGTAGATAATTCCTGACATCATGAGATCCATTTATCTAAAATGAAGATGTATAAATACTGGACATTAAAGAAACTAACCTTTCACATAAAAATTTGCAAGACCAAAATAAAATGAAGTATGTAGAAAGAACACAAGTCAAGTCCACTCAGTTATACCAGAAAGTAAAACCACTCCTACACATTACTGCAAAGGGTGTCTACTAGGTACACCTTTAAACACCCATAGTATTTAAAATCAGAAAAAAAAAATCGTTACTTTTTCTCCTTTTAATGTGTTCCATCAAAATAACTCACTGTTCTTAATAACAGGGCTGGGCTGGAACTTCTAGGTCAGTGGTTTAGTTGTCTATCACCTCAAGCAATTAAATATTAATTTAAGAATCTCTGTTACCTTATCTCAAGGTCACTTAAATAGTTTGTTCTGAAATTCCTCCTGGAAATTGTGCTTCAGAACCTCCTCCCTTTAATGTTTAGAAACTATCCTGTAATTCATATTCCAAATTTAATTTATACCTTAAATGTATCTGTGGTCAGTTTATGTCTACATCCATCTCTATGTGCAAGTATATGTCATTTATTTTTCCTTTTCTGCAACTAACAATTTGGAAGGGATGTTACAACCAGCTTATGCTCATCTCTTGTGCTTGTCTGAAATGCAGAAGAGAGAAAACAACTCAGCTCATCAAGATGTATCTTGATCAATTTAATACAATGAACAGGTCAGAACTTACCATCCACACCAAGAAGCATATTTGTAGCATAACAATATATTAAAAGTATAATGTTTTGTATTAATTTTTGTACTTTAAGAAGAAATTAGAAAACAGCAGCATAGAAAATAACAGCTTCAAGTAATGATGATACAAGTAGGTGTGTATCAGGTGGCTCTAGCATTGTCATTAAAAAAATTAAAAAGGACCTTACTGATTTTAATAAATCCTTAAAGAAATCTTTTTGTTCTCCTTAAATATGGTCATTTTATATCATTCTGTTATTTCTTTGAAGGTTTTCTCAGGTTTCATTAAAAGAATACACTTGGGGTGTGCTGCAAAAGTAGCAACATTTAAATGCACAATTCAGGTTTTGTAAATGTCATTTATTTGCAAGATGTTGATAGATTCAGCTTGCTAAACGGAAGAAAAGTAACTGGCACTTTAGGGTCTTTTACAAATAAATTGAAAGACAGTTCAAAAGCCAACTGACTTCTTTGTTGATAAAAGGACAGAGTAACCAACTCTCAGTTTTCCAGAGAAAGAAAATCAGATCCCAACTTTTCAGTCATATGGTCCATGTCTACGTGCTAACAACATACTTGTCTTTATCCCGTTCCCCACTCCCCTGCTGAGACGGGGAGGACATCAGAAACACTAATCGAGTATGTTTTTTTTTAATTTCACCAAAAAAGAAACAAAACCCCTGTGACTGTCAGTCTCCAAAAATCAGCTCTTGGCAGCTGTCAAACAAGAGTCAAGCTAGCCAGCCTGCATGCTTCGGAAAAAATCAGGTAACAAAACCAACCTAGGGGCTCAAGTACCGCCTCAATGCTACATGGATAATCTGCCCCAAAACATTTCAAAATCCACAGACAAATATTACAGCAGATCTGTTTCACCCAGTGAGAAGCACATTAACATCTGTCTGGAAAATGATGCTGTGCTGTGCACTTTGTCCTTCTCTTCAACTCCCATTCAAGTTTTCATTCAATTTTAATTCCTGCTCAATTCTATTTTTCTGAAGAATGAACAACCCAGGGACTGCAACTTTGAACTGCATGTTTTCTAGCTTGAGAAACATGTATGTGTTCTAGACGGTGTTTTTGCCAAGATAAATACCATGTAAAAACAGTGATTGTCATTATTAAGCCTGCTTTGTCAGATATGGGATTTTCAGTGTCCCTGAATTCAGTAATAACATTATCTATTATAAGAGATTAGGTAAACAAGTGCTAATTAAACTGCTGGACAACAACCAAGCTATCACTGCTAAACATGAGTTACCTGAACAGATGCACCTCAAATAAAGGCAAGAGGTACTACTTTAAATACATGTCTATTTTTTCACTCTGACAAACCTTTTGGATAATTAAACAGTCATGAAGCTTGCAAACATAGTGGATTTTATCTTCTGTTTTTGGAAGCAGTTCATGAAAGGGTTGAACTTAAACAACCCCCCCCCCCCAAAAAAAAAAAAACAGCAAAATTCAATACTCTCAGTAGCATAAAACATTCAGCACAAAGAATATGTGATTTCTAAAAGTTCTGCAAACTTCTGTGAGACAAGCCCAGTACATTGCCCCTTACAGCTATAGGAAAAGTTTCTTTCCCAGGCTGTAGATTAACGTAATGTAATTAGTTAGTGACTCAAGTTGTTCTCTGCTATTTCTAGCACCCCAAAATTAAAACTACAATAGTAGTATAATAAATTAGAAGATAAACTGTAGTTTGGTGAAAGCAACAAAACATACGTTCACAGATGTACAAGCTACCTCACTGTAGCTGACTGACCATTTTGCAATACTCAGCAGCTCATGCAAATCCAGAATCCATAAAATTCTGTTTCTGCAGTGAAGACAGTATAATCTGGAGGTTGGCACAAAGATATCTATGAATAAAGTAGTACAGGAAGTTTCCTGTTTCCTCTTGGGAATATCCAAAATGGGATCTGAGCACTAGGACAATTCCAAGTCTTTTAAGAGTCTTAACAATTTTGAACTGTATCTTCACTTGGATATCTAATTCAGTTCAATACTTGTTACATGATTATTATGAGTGTAGCGCAGTCCCTGTATGGATGAAAAGGAATACGTCCGAAAGAAAGGTGTTCTCTTCCTTGAAGAAAAAGATGCCATGTGCAATTTTTAAGATGGAGGCTTCATTTACCCTTCCATCAATCTCCTCCATGCAGAAAGTGTAAAATAGCGTTTAATGAAAATAAATGGGACATATTAATTCGATGGATTTAAACAACAGCTCCAAATGTGTAAATCCAGGCAAGCACAAAAAATTGTAAAGCCAAAGTGCAAATAAAAACAATCACAGATGTTTTCTTGAACTGCGCTGCCTGTCAGTTTCCTAAACTACTGAAATGCAACTGCTTGCACAAAACGAAAGCAAGCTGATATCAGGTCCAGACTGAACAGAGTGGGGAAAAAAGAGCAGGACAAAGAGAACATTTTTCAGTGGACTGAATGGCAACTCTCAATGCAGAAGCAGTATGGGGCTGGCAATAACAACAACAAAAAAATCTCAAAACCTTTAATACTAACTGACTGTACTTTAAAATGTCAAAATCATGCTATGTTGACAATGCAAATTTTTATGCTTTTTTTTTTTAAACACTGCAGCTATTTTTTAACATTTGGAAAGAAGATCAAAGGATAATTAAAAAATTAAGTATGTTGCACTAGCTTCAGCTATTAGTAAAGTGTTTTTTTAACCTTCATCTATGCTTTTTGACTTTCATTAGATTAATATAAAAGCAGCAGAGTAAAAACTAATATATGGTTTTCTGTTCCTTGGTGTCTTAAAACATCTCTGTGACAACTTGAAGTTGCCAGGAAATGAATGTTTTTATCATTGTCATTCTCTCCTGAATATAAATCCACTCCATGACACTCGTAACTATCAGGAATTCATGATATAACAGATCCTATATAAGGGAATTTAGATGGGAGAAATAAGATCATGGATGGAGCCAGAGCTAACCATTGACAAATGCAATAATGTCTTCCTACACTGCCAGGCAGCAAGTCCTTCTCTCCATTGGTTGCAGAATAAAATTTCTTAAGCTGTAAGAGAGAGTCTTGACTTTCAGACACAAGAGCTTTATGAGGAAATGTTTTCCCCAAACCAACCCCCTCAAGCTAGGAGCGGAGCAGTGCAGCTCAATAAGTGCAGTATTGCCATTGCCAGCGAGAGGCTACTGGCTTCGCGCTAGCTCTGTCAAGGTATCAGGATTTGCCAGGTTTGGGCAGGGAATCTCCTGGCCTGCCTGGAGCTTGTTTTGATCTTGTTTCACTCTAGCAGCGGTTCTCCTAATGACAAGGTGGCTAGTGCCTAATTTGTTTTACTTTACTTAATCCCACATAATTATAGGAGGTGCTGGTAAGGTTAATTTTTTCATATAGATGATGGTAACAAGTAACTATTTTTGGATGCAACATGGAGTTGCAGACCAATGAAAACACAACAAGACGTATTAGTTTGTTAGAAACATAGAGATGGCCCCAAGGGGAGCCTGGAGCAAGGAGGAAGAGGCCTTCAGTATCATTCTCCTCCTAGCACAGGGGAGGAAGGATCCCGCACCACAACCATCGTGCTCCTCCCAGTGAAGGACACGGGGGGCTGATGCCGTGACATGAGTCTGCCCCCAAACGCACACGCACTGAGGTCATCAGCCAGACGAGTGGTGGAGGCATGAGCAGGGAAAGGTATGGATGCTAGGAGGTATGTGTGTCACAACTGACTATATTTAAATTGTGCTTTTAGCTTTTTTCCTGTAGCAGCATTTTTTCCTTTATTTTTCCTGCTTTTAAGTAGTAATCAGATATGGACAAATAATCATTCTTTATCCAGTGACAATCAAACATACCGTTTAAAAAAAAGTATAATTGATAGCCTTTATAAAACAACTTTGTTCTACTGAATGTAAATATTGTACATCTGAAGCTTGTTAAACATACAGCAGAAGAAGTATCACAAAAGAATATCGTGTCAAAATACACTTTGTCTCCTTTCATACAAAGGCTGAACTTAACAGACACGAATTTTAGGTGGACTAAAAAGAAAAAGACTCAAAAGCTTTACAATCTTTTCTTATTACCTGCACTTACCCTCCTACTTCCATTTACAATGGAGGTTCAGAAGTTCCTAAACAGAGTTTTTCTAACTGTTCAGTTTCAATATCTTTACTTAAAGATAAGTGACAACCTACAGTTTGGGCCATTTACATAGTTTTTAAACAGCAAAAAAAATTAACAATGCATATAATAAGCAAGCTTTTATCTGTATGCAATTCCTCTTTTACGCAGGAGTGATTAGCTCAATTTTCATAATTTCAGATGACAAGCTGTCAAAAACATGCTTTCTTCCTTCCTGATTTATCTTGAAAAAGCACTACCTCTCTCCTATTAAATTATTCAAAGTCACTAACCAGAATACCAGCATATTTAGCGTACTCTAAAAAAATCCAAAATAAACAAGGAAAAAAAACCCCACCAAACAGCACTGCCTGCCAAATACATGTATAATGTATATCAGTTTACATAAAAGTGGCACTTTTCCTTTCCTGGGCAAATATCTGATCAGATATCTGATCTTATCCTGCATATTTTACACACACACACACACACACACACACACACACACACACACACACGCACACGTCAGAATTCTCAGAGCATATTAAGAGATTATCAGGTAAGAGGTGAATTAATGTTTAAAAATATAAGTGTTGATTTATAAATCCAGTAAAGCAAAGCAGTGAAATATCTACCCTTTTAAGTAATTCTGGTGGTATCTCCTTCCCCCACACCCTAAAAACTCCATTTTGGATATTAGAAGAGGAACTGTGCTGCGCTGATATTCATATAGGAAAAAAGACAAACTCTACTCTGATTTCAGCTATATTACGTTGGTGGTTATAAAGCTCAAGAAGCATACAAGAGGGGCAGTTTTCATTTCTAGTTTCCTCTCCAAATTTCTTTTAGTTGACTAAAAAGTGTATTTCTCCTTATTGAGTTATGTTCTGGATTACATACGATTTTATTAACATATATTCTGGCTTTGCTGCTTCTTTAAGGGCTTTCTGAGCCCTTTCCCAGGGGGACTGAACCCTCCCAGGAAGACAAGGAAGACATGTAGCTGTCAGCAAGTGACCTGGCTTGCTAACCGCTATAGTCTTGGCAAGCCTTCTAGATATTAAAACTTGGATCCTGAAATACTTACACAAAAGCTTATTTAAAACAATTGGAATGGCTAAAGTTAAGAAGACCTCTCACATACTCTGAGTAATTCAGATGTCAAACACCTGCAAAACTAAGGCCTAATAGTTTCGCTTCAGCTTATTTTCTTTTTCTGCTTTTTCATCCTCCTTTCTACTATTTCAAGCAGGCAAGAAGCTGGGAATTGCATTTGAGGCAGTAGTACCACAGAAACACAGACAGTGGATATGTAAATGGTATCTGCAATTTAAATTTGATGGCAGAGGACAGTCTTCCTCTGCTGTACCCTTTACTTTCTGAAACATATACTGTAATCCAATATGCCTTCCCCTAGCTTCGTGAAGAGTCCCATTTGCTGCAGCTCTTGCTAGAGCAGGTATGATTGAGCCAGCAATACACAGTATACCTGCACTTGGAAATCTTTCCATACCTTAAACATTAGTAATAATTTAGTCAGGAACCACACACAGGAATTAATCTGCACCTCAGAACCAATTTATTTTTGTGGCAGTAAAACCCATTAGATCAGCACGAGCTGTCCATACTTCCATAACAGTGCTCTTTTCCCCCTTCATATATAATTTCATGTAATTATATATTCAGAAAACTTCAATGCAGCAAATTATCTATCATATGTCTTATAGTTCTCATTAGGAAGAAAAGGCAACAGGTGAAAAAATTAATTTATTTTAAAATTTCAAATGCTTTAAATTTGCATGTAGATGTTGGAATTTTGTATTAATTTGTGTGTGTGTGTGTGTGTGTGTGTGTGTGTATGTGCATACACATACACAGTTTGTATGCATAAATTCATATATCATACACTGCTTAAAGAACGTTAAGGATGCTTCTAGTCTGTTAACAACAGACACTAAAGCTGGCAGAGTTTTTCCATTTTCTATTATTTCTAATTTCACAAGACCACTTTCTTCTCTTACAAAGGAAGAAGGAAAACCCTTCCCAGAAAAAGAAATAGTTCTGAGATTCAGAAGATCAAAAAATAAGATCACGACACAGAAAATGTAACCGCTCACTGTAGTATCTACTCATATATAAACATTTGCTTTTTTGGGGCTGTTTTGCAGACCTCCATTAGGTTTATGATTATGATTAGGTAGGTTCCAGCATGATACTTGACTACATCCTTGCCCTTCTCTATTTTTCTTGCTCCTATTAAGTTTAAACCATGTCTCATTCTCTGCTTTTAGTTTCAAACACAATAATGAAAAAATCCACAGGATTCTCTAAATGTCTAAGCAAACAACATGGTCTCTTAAAGAAAAAAAAAACTTGCTGAGTTTCATATGCTTGATTTATACAACTTGTCCAGCAGCTTTTGTCAGATATATTACAGAGGTATCTGTAGCAACACCATAGTCAAGACTATATTGAGATTTGCACTTAAAGTAGGATTAATATTCTTCCATTTCATCCTTCGATGATTAAAATTAGTTTCCAAATGATGTAGCAACTCTTCAAAAGATAACTGCATATTAAATAATTTACAGAGGAACATTCAAAAATAATTCCCTATTAAACATTTTCCCCAAGAGCCTTGATGTGCTTGCATCACCTTAATATCACAAATATAATGCTTTTTCCACAAACATATTATATTCTTAGAACATCTCAAATCCAAGATGCTTTTTAAGTAAGTGTTTAAACATTGTTATTGCCCTTGTTTCATTTTTCTTGTAAAACTCAAAAAAGGCCCTGTGCTGAACCTTTCAGCTGTGTCTTGGCCATGTACGTACCTCCATGCTTTATCTGTACTAGTGCCTGGTTGCCTCCACAGCCCTGACTGCAGGTTTAACTAAAGTCCTGCTTTATATTAGTACTGAAAAGTCCTCTGTTTGCTCCTTGGATGTCACCAAACCTTTCTAACTGGAAAACCCAGAGAACTCATGCAATTCTTCAAGCTGAGGAACAGAGGATTACAATAGGAAGAGTTTAATTAAAATTAATAATAGTGAGGTTTTTTATTTTGCCTTCTTCAAGTACCCCTTCCTCTCTCAAATCAGGACTGCTCTGAGGTAGTTACATGTGCATCCAGAAGGGCTGCAATACCACAAAGGGATCTGCAGGCAACTCAAACAAAAAACATAACAATTACAGTCCAGCTCAAACCCTAGCTCACATCCTTCTCATGAACCAGGTATCACAATATCTTTAAAAGCAGCTCTGACAGTCTCAAAAACAGTCATATTTAATAATTCATAATAATATTCAAAAGTTTTTACATTGACTCTATTCAAATGTATTAGTGGTACTGAAAAGGGCATTGTGAATAACTTAAATTACCATGTTGATAAGATAAGTTCAAATAGATGAAGGTATTTATAAGAACTTGTTACATGTACTATAGCATAAGTGCGTTTTCCTATAGAAAGACCTTATCAGTTTTACAATATTACTATGAAGCACATTTTAATGTGAAAACAGTTTCAATTCAGTGGTTCCAGTGTAATTCAAATGACTCAAGTGTGGTATGTGATTTGCACTGTCCTTTACTTTGAAGCCCTAAGGTGTCTGCCCAAAAGATTTAAAATGCGTAAGAAACTAATATCTTCCTGCAAAACTGATGGGATTTCATCTGGTAGGGTTACTTGTGGCTTATTAATCAGAAATTCTGCATGGGGTTACATTGTCTTGGACAGCCCCTGCAAACTGACATTTTCATTTGCCTCATTTCTTGTAACAACCTACCTTTATTACTTGTTCAAACCTCAAAGTACAGCTTCTCTCTGAGCACTGTGCGGGAATACATAATAGAGTCTCTACAGCAGTATCTTAGTGTTTAACGGTTGGACTATTATCACAGAGTGCAATAGACTTCTTCCAATATGCATTTTGTATGCAAACAGTTAAGCCAACAAAAATTCTGTGCTTCTATATTGTTATCTTGTTGTAAAACAAATTTTATTCAGCTTAGACATTCTTACAGTGTAAATGTCAGCGTGAAAATTACCAATAGCATGCAAAACAGCCTAGCCTAAATATTTGCAAGGTATACAGCCTTTTAAAGTGAAAGATTGTGGTATCTACTCAATAGTTCAAAAGAGCAATTGCAGGTGCTGGATCATACGTACTATATAAGAACCTCAATTACTTAACAGTCAATATTTGATTTCCCTCTAAGGCAAGACCGTCATAAAAACTTCAGAAAATAATCAGTAAGCACTTGAGAACTGTCAAATAAGGCTTTGCGTTTTACATGCTAAGAGACACAAATAAAGCTTTCGGCTTCTGTGATCTTATATATGGCTTCCCCTAGAAAAATAGTTCTTGTTCAAGATCTTCTGAAGGAAAATTAAATAAATAGAAAACTATTTCATTTTATTCCCTTTGTTTTAATTAGAAATTTGCAAGTGATTTGTGACCTGTAGAAGTGTGTTTCTCCGAGAGAAACTTCCCTGACTATAAATGATTTGGAAATCCCACTCTGCCCACTTCTTTCCAAGGAGGTTTTAAAGTTTGCTCTCTGCTCTAGGTCTGCCCGAGCTTTATTTTCTCCCAGGGAAGCTACAAAGCCTAGTTTTAAGCAGCCTGAGGTAAAGGACAAATGAGGATGTACTTGACTCAACAGGTCCCCCCCAAAGTATCTTGTCGTAGTTATTCCCCAACAGTGATACCAGTTCGTTCTTTGAAAAGGCTCCCAGGAGACTTTCCCGAATCGTAGGCTGCCACCCAACGTGTTCCAACGCCACTGATTTTGCATATAATGGAAAACTCCACTCTAAAACGTTAAGAGGAATTGGTCTTACACAATTACTACAGTACTTAGCCATCACAAAACAGTTTTGGTTATTCTGCTGCCGTCAGGCATTTATACTGCCAAAAACAAATGAGACTGCTGGAAATTGTATTATGTTCCATAGAGATATCAGGGTTTTTCCTATTTCATTTCATTTAAAGAGAAGCAATTGCAGATGCTGTTCTGCTCTCCAAAAATAGTTATCTGCAAAACAAATGAATTTTACATTTACATTTTGTAGTCTGTCCACTGAAGTATGTTTTCCTTCAAAGTACGTGAGTTCAAGAAAAGTAGTATATAATTAGTCAGTATATAGTCAGTCAATATATATTAGTCAGTATATATTAGTTTATAATATATTAGTCAGTATTTATTAGTTTATAATTTTAAACACACCATACATGCAGTGCATATTATCTAAAAACCTCTGCTTCATTTCACAGCATAAGTTTCTTCTTTTGATGTGTTTTACATTAAGTAAATGACTGAATAGTCATTTCATTTTGGAGTTTATGATATAAACGAGGTCACTGTATAATTCAGAGCATAGAAACTTGTTTTCTGATCCAGAAAAAAACTGAGTCTTAGTGCCACACTATAAAGTTAATTGGACCACTGGGAAAAGATATTTCAGGTAAGTTGCTACAGTAGATATTTCTTTAGTACCATGTATATATATTTTTCTCTGAATCCATCAGTTTGGTTACATTTTCTTTAAGAGATTCATTTAAATTATACATAAAGCTTCTCTTAACCTATTTTATACTAATCAATACAATATGCAAATCTTTAGTAAGATGCTCTTCCTGGGAAAAAGAACATCTCGCAGAGCTGTAAAAGGTATGAATTGTGAAGGTTTGTTTGTTATTTTCTGGATTTATTCTCCTCAGCCCTAATCAGCTGAGTCTATGTTTGCTTTTAATGTGCCAACCAGGATAACTGCTACAGCACGCTGACGTGAAGTGAATTGCGCTGATTCTAAAGAGAAGCACATAGGTTACAACCAGGCCAATGGAGCCAGGGAAGTTTACAGATTTATGCCGTTGCTTCTCAGTTATTACTTTCAGTAATAATATTTTTTCACTTTTAAGCCAAATTGTTGATTAAGTGGTCATGTCTTTTGGTAAAGTTGAAAACAAAGCAAGAATTAACTCAAACAAAGAAGTGAGGCCACTGAACTCTTACAATTTATGATTTATCCGTACATGACTCTGGGCGACAAGGATTAAAATTTACAACAATCTGACAAACAGAATTCTGAGATGATTCTCACAGTACACACTTAAAATGAGAAATGCTACCCTGGTTTGGGGGCATGTGAGGAAAGCTTTGCAGTTCCCTTAGCTCCACCTGCAGATCTGGCCTTAGCCTTTGCTGACCTGCTTAAATTGTCTGCCCCCAGACAGAAATAACTTCCTGCAGAATGAAGAAAAACATAAGCTTTGTTTTCAACAGAATGCAGAGAGAAAGAAGGAGAAGAAATTTCAGATATCCTTTAAAGGAGGAAGGAGGATAGATTACTCAAAAGCAATTTTTCCTTTTGCCGAAATAGCTCTTCAAAAGCTTTTGACAAAGTGTTGCATTAAGTATGGTCAAAAAACATTTACTGTCCTTTGAAAAAGTATTCAATAGTCTTGCTCAAATACAGGTACAAGTTCCAGATGCAGCAATGCTGATGCTAATTTTTTCAGCTATATTTTTCTATTATAATATTTTTATAATATTATGAGGCACTATCTGGAGAAAAAAGGAATAGTAAGTTGCATTAACAAGCACTTCCAGCTGGCAGTGCTTTGTCTTAAGTGACTCCTTGAAAATGCTATGTAAATTAGAGGCCAGTCTGTGTAAAATAATTTATTACTAGTTCATGGATATTTACTTAAGAGAAATTTTCCTGACTATGAAAACTCTTAGGCAAACATTTATTTTTAGAAAATATAAACATGCCTCTTCACAGCCATACAAATTAATGAAGAAAATAAAAAATTGTACTAATGGTTAAAGCTTTAATTTGCACTCAGTTTAGTATACAGATATAAAAAAGTCATAACCCATTTACTCAGGACAATCCTTTTATATAAGTAACAGTTTCTTATTGTATTTTTACAGGTTTTTGCTTTTCACTCAAATGACACCTTTCAATGTTAGCGCTGAAATATCAAGCAGTGCAGGTCTAGCTGTATTGCTAGAACTGCCAAACATAAAGCCCAGAGATGGGCTGCATACATCTGCTGGATAAATAATATTTACCATGTACCTTGGAACTTCTCACTTCCATTCTAATCATTAACATATCACTCAAAGAAGTTATTTTAACAATAGCAACCTCACTGCACTTGTTAAAAAGCAGCCTGCTACCAAAATATTTTGCTTTTTCCCTTGCAAATGTTGACTTTTTTCTCCTGCCAATTCGCAGTACTGTGAGACCTAGGACAGACATTACTCAGTCCTGAACCTGAAACAAGTAGAGGATCTCTTGATCCTGCTGAGTCAGAAAAGGTTTCTGCCTGTCATGGGAAGAGAGCAACCGACAGCTTTATAACAGGATGTGGTACAGGAGGTTAACACGCAGCAGAGGAGTTACTCCATGCTAGGTACACTAGTTTGTTGATTTTGATTTTATAACATTACTTATATACAAAGAAAGAAAGTCAACGTTGAAACAAGTCCTTTCAAGATTATTGGAGAAAATGGTTGTACAATGAACTCTGATTACAAAAACTACTTTCACCTAAGAAAAATTCACCATTAGTCCCTTGCTGTGGCACTGTATAAAATGTAATCATGCAACATGAAGCACCTCCCGATTTGGGGAATGGACAAAACTTTTCGTATTTTATACTTAATAGTAAATAAAATGAATATAAAAGATATTTGTAATCTTATTACCTTAAGAAGGATGTAAGTGATGGCCTTCAATCAAATTCCTCTACTAAAAGCTTACACTGCATCATCCTTTAGCTACCATTTCTTCATAGGAAAACCCTTCTCTCATAGCTTGGTATTATTTTGTTTCAGGTGATTTGCAAGGTATTAAGGTCTGGGACAATGACTTCACGACCATTTGTACAGTGCTTACCACTGCCAGATGCTAGGCTGTACCAGACACTGGTGATATTATGTTTATGTTTTATCACACTTCATTCATCTGTGAACAGTGTTGCAGAATAACTGAAAATTCTCATTGCTTTTGATACTTTTTTTTTTTTCCTAATGAAAACGAAAAAGAATACAGGATAATACATGTAACTTGGTAACAGATTCTTCAGACTTAAAAAAAAGCCACACACATACACAAATAAATAATAAAATGCTGCCTTGCAGCAAGAAACACAAGTAGAGAATTACAAGGAAAACCACTCGCTTTTTAAATCCTCCCAACCTAAGATTCTTTTTTCCTTCACTTTGTGGATAAAAATAGCAACTGCAACTCTAATATGATGAAGTATCTATAAATTGGCATTTCTGCGAATAGAAAGCCAAAGTAAAAACAATAGTACTGCAAGGAAAGTTGTGTAATATGGATTCTTTTTTTAAGAAAAATTGATTTTATTGTCTCACTCCTTAATTTCCTGTAATATAGAACTGCAACAGTCACAGACTTCAGCAAACTCAGCAGGGTTGGTATATTTGACCTAGAACCGATTTCCAACTGCAAAATAATATTGAATACAAGCATTATTAATATTGTCTTCTTACCTGTAGAGACAATCTACTTCTGAAGGTCAAGCTGTACATAAGGTGTGCTGTGTCAGAAAACACAGATAAAGCCACCCATCCACGTAAATAAATAAGTCGTAATAAGAACAACAAGGCAAGATCCCTCAGAAACATTTCAGCTTCTCCTATGATCACTATTGACTCAAAGGAAGGGGAAAGCCTACAACAGTTATTGGATATTGCTACGATTATTTAACATAATGCAAATGCAAAAGAGAATGATTCCACAGATGTAAGAATTGATATTTGCAGTATGCTCAGTAGATGCAACTGCTTAAAAAATGCATTTATTTTTAAAACTACCCTTCACCAGCTTTAGGGGAGAAAGAACAGCCTACAGATGAACTGGAATTATTCTATTTCGATCTCAGCCTTCACCGTCTTGATTACAAAGGCCTCCCCTAAGAGGACTTACTTTCTTACACTAAAATAATAATGGTCTACTTATTATAGAATCTCCATAAAATCCCTATTTGATGAGCTCCTACTTTTCTTGTTACCTCTTATGTCCTGATCATATTCTTACTGTACTCATTACCACTTTCTCCATTTTTAATCCTTTAGTTCTGATAGAGCAATTTTCTTCCCCCCCCAATACTGAATGGCTATGTTGTTCTGTGATGCATTCCAGTGGGGACTGAAGTGCTCCATAAAGAGAGCTGACTTATAATAGAGATTTTAACTACTGTTTTGACTAGTGTTTGTTGAGTGCTCGGACGAAAGAAACTACGAACAGAAATGTATTAGCATCATATTTGCTCGGACGAAAGAAACTACGAACAGAAATGTATTAGCATCATATTACAGCATCCCCATGCAACATACGAATATTGCTCTAAACCAGTTAAAAATTTGAGGTTCTCACAAGGGAGGAGAAGCTAACGCAGGTTCAGTAACACCTTACTTCACAAGCAGATTCTACTGTGATACATGAGTTAGTAAGAGCATCAGTGCCATAAAAATAGCTGCTTATCATAGCCGATATTGCTATAATCTCTGACTTCTTGATACCCTGACCCCTGAATAGTCCCATTTCCCCAGCAGCAATTTGTGCTTTCTTTCGCCAGGCACTGCGGTGATAGAGCTTCCTGTCAGCTTCTGCCAGGCTGCTCTGCTGTACTTCTCATTTGAACTGTACATCTCTCTTTAAGTAAATACACACGGTAGGCAAACACCTAAATATTTCACTTATTTTTTGTTTACAAAAAGGGAAGATCTGAAATAGATATTCTAGAATATGTAAAATCTCACCTTTTTCTTTTTAAGCTCTGATGTCTACAAACCTTGTTGACAATTATAAGACTGTTACTGTGCCTTCATTGTAATCTGTCAGATGATCAGACTTGTTTAATTGCTTCTTGGCTCTCCTGTCTTTTGGTATCCATGCCCTGCTTTTGTAGTTTAGACTGTCAGCCCCACAGCCCTGACCATCCTTGTGTACCTGTTTATGCCACAGTTACTCAAAACTCTGGACTTTCAACGCTAAAGCAATATAAATATCAAAGAATAACAGTAATATTTAAACACCTCTTGTTCATTCCTTCCTACTTCTGACCCTACTTGTCTCTCTACCTTCAGTAAAGCGGATGGTTTATAAAGCATTTAGATCATCATCATTACCACCAGTAATTGTTCAGTTTCAGGTATACTCCAAAAGCACTGATAAAATAATCATATTTTAGCATAAGCAACTTTTTAGGACATTAATCCTATTTTCTGGAAAAAAATTACCTCCCCCTCCTCCATCCGTATTTCTTCAAGAACCTCTATCAGCTCCAAAGTAACATCAGAAGAGTCACTACATTTTACTTCTATAGTTTGAAAGACATACGGACTTGCACAGCAATTTCATTAGTATATTTCCAAGAAGGTTTGAAGGTGCCTCCTCATTGCATTTGCTACTGGGTTGCTGATGCAAATTCAAGTGCTCCAATCTGATTTGAAAGTCAAAGCAGTTTTCTGCCCAAAATTCATTTTATCAGCACAAAAATTAAGGTCAAAAGGAAGCTGCCTTCCCTTCGTAAGTCTCAGACTGCCAAAAAACCACAGTGTTTATAGTGCAGACTCCACTTCAGCTGACTATAAAGCCTTCCATTACATATCCTGTATTTTCACCAGAATGCTAACCCTGCAAACCCTGAAGTCACACACACCAGTAAATAGCTGTACTACAATACAGTGATATATTGCAATTCTCCAGATTCCCAATTCTTCTTGCTACCCAAGGCTAAGAGGTAATGTTACAATAAATTTTCTGTGTAACTTCTAAAGGGCCCACTGGACTCAATGATCCTTTCTCTTTTTATATAAGAATAATATGTACTCAGAAAAAAATTGGCAGGTTATATTTAGGATGTGGCCTAGGTATGACATGTCACTTTCTTGAAAAGGATGCTTTCCAAATAAGCAAGCTTGTTGGCTTTTTTCAGTTCATGTATTTTGCTTTCTTTTCCTGATCGTTTGTACTTTTTTAGCTAGTTCAGTTTGCAATTTATCCAGTGCAGCTATTTTTACCTGTGTACAACTCTTCTCCTCCTTAGATTCTCATGTAAAGGCAACAACAATTTTCTAATACTACATACCACACTGCATCTTTTCTCAGTATCCTGGCTATGACTTCCAAAATTAATATCCAGGAGAAAAAGCAGCTGGTAATGCAAAATATATAGTTGAATAATATAGCTGCATAGTCCACTCCAAGTCTATCTATTTTTCCATCAAGATTTCATTAAAAATAAATTAATAATTCATACAAACTAAATTCTCTCTAACCACCCCCTTACATATATCTTCTTCCTCTGCTAATTAATTTAAAGTTAGAAAATATGGCAAATATAGGCTAAGTCTAAATAACTGAATTTTATATATTCTAACCATAAAGTAAGTAACTAACTGAATTGTTGTTCAATCAACAGGGGTAAATTAAACCCTTAGTGATAAAAACAACCCTTTCTGCTTTGCAGTATTGTGGAGTCATAATACATGCCTAGAAATTATCCAGATTAACCGGTACAAGGGACTACTACTTAACCGTAGAGGAAGTGTGCTATACGGAAGAAAAAAAGCATTCATATTATCGTATAAACTTCTTCTGAGCAGGCTTTAAAATAAAGTTCCCTACTCTCAAACTTAGAGTGTAACAGGAAGGACAACTTGTTATCTTTAAAAAACAAATTTACAAACAACAAATATAGCTATCCAAAACAGCGGCCAACCAGTTGTTGAGACATCAGATATAGCAACCAAGAAGCTTCTTCTTTGTAAATAACAGAAGACTGAATAGTATGTTCTGGAAAGAAAGAGTAGGACAATGAAAAACCCTCACCAGTGAACTGAGGAAACATCTACTACATATATAGGGGACTTAATTTTGCCTTTTCTCTGAGGGGGAAAAAACAAGTCTAGAAAAAGGCATCCCATTCTGTGTGCATGGATGTATCCAACAGGATGCTTATAAGACAACTGTTGGAGAACAACTTGTCCTACAGAGTTAAATAAAAGAGCATAAATAGACTCTTATGATGAATCACAGCCATCTGTGCAGGCCAACATATGTAGAATTAACAGGTGGCTCTAGAACTATTATAATATCCGATCTTCAATCTATGAAAAAGGAAATGACCTACTTCAGTCACTTCCAAGATGGATTAGATAGTCTTGTCCTTGAAACAGATAAAAACCACAAAGAAACGAAAGCTTTTAAAAATTGTTCATTAGACAAATGTTCTTCTGATTGTTAAGACCCCATACAAAAGAGCATACCCATCCACAAAAATACAACCTGCATAACTGCAAAATTGGCCTAGTCTTTTTAATATACAGGCAGAAAACCTTCCAGTCTGCATACAGCTCCATACCCTTAACGTGAGTGCTTTGGCCAGTGGGAAGCACTAAGGCTTCAAACGAAATAAGATTTTTTAATTAAGCATTAAATTTATATCTATACTAGGCCTTCTTTTCTGTTTTTTGTTTGCTTATTTGTTTGTTTCGGTGGTGGTGATGCTTTATCTTATTATCTCTCCTTTTTTTTTTTTTTTTTAAACCAGGTCAGGGAATGAGAATTCGGTTTCATATATTATTTTTATTTCAGGCTCTGTTAGGCTAAGGCAGAATTGCATTCTTTCCCATTTGAGGAAAAGCCCTCAAAGCTCAGACTTCCTTTTGAAAAGTAAAATATTAAAATCTGGTGGATAATGTGACTGCTATCAGCACCTATGTAAGGAAAGCAAGCAGATCATAAGTTTGAAACCCTAAATCTGAGCTACAATTTCTTAAGTTAAGGCATCAGTTTCCAGCTCAAGCACTTGCTTTGGGGACCACTACCCTTTTCTTCTTCTAATCGAGGAAAGGACTTCAATGCTCAAAAGTCTCCACATGATGGCACCATAAATATCTGAAACTCTGCTTTCTTGACTCTAGAATAAGGCAGAAAGCCTTATGCTTGCATTATTAAAATGTGCACAAAAGTGCTGAGATGATTCTCTTAGATCATACCTAGGCTCCGCATCGCTATGTCCAGCTGTGGGTTAGCCCTGGCTATCCTTCAATAGTTTTAGGTGTTTCTCTCAAGTTAAAAAGCAGAGTAGTGCTTTGTCCATGCTCTTTCATTTTTTGATGAAAATATTTTGAAGAGGAAAAAGTTTTCCTCTTCAAAGACTAATAAGACTAATCTTGGTAGTTAACTTGAAGACTTTTTTCCATTAAATGTTATTAACCTCAAGATGTATGATAAAATGCATGAGGTAGAATAGTTTACAGGTAAATTTACTATTTAAATTGCATGAAGGGTCTTGGCCATATATCCAAAAAAGCCTATCTACTTCTCTCGGAGTATTAGTTTTCCTAAAGCAAATGCAATTGTTGTGTTGTGGGTTTTTTTGTGTGTGTTTTTATTTTTATTTTTTAAACTTTCTTCTTTTAAATTGTCCTCATTATTTATTCATACACAGTTTTCAAAGGAATAATCAATCTTTTGGACTGTAAATGAGTACTAAATTCTGATCTGAATAAAAAACTTCCATTTACAATTTTTGGAACACTAAATAAACTGCTGGTGAACTAGAAAAGCAATACAGAAAAATGTATTAAATGGCTAAAAGAATATATATCATACTACTGTAACAATGGCTGGCTATAACAGCAATAAGGCATGTAATTTATTTTAATGAAACTATACAGTGGTTTGACAAAAATCCAACAAGCTGTTTGAACCCAATGACAGAGCCTGGGGCCTTCTGAAGCCCTTCCATCTTCAGATCCAGAATGAACATTTCCTCTACTATTTCTCTTCTACCTTTTTTATGATACCTTCCCTGGCCTGTGTGAAATGTCCTGTCAGGAAGATTAGTTTTATTTAGCATCAGTAGATGTTTCAAGAATGGAGTGAATTATCAAGAAGCTGATTAAAGCGTTGATTTTACAGTTTCTCAAGTTTACTTGCTGCAGCGTGATCTCCAAAACCAAACTACTACTTCTGCTTCCCCCTACCCTGGTTCAGCATATAACTTCCCTACTGACCTTTAAACCTCAAATCTTTTTAGCCCTGTTTTATCGAATTATACATGTACTGTAAGAGCACCTAATATAACAAAGCACATTATTACAATATTTGTCATCACTGAGGCCCATGTTAGCAGGAAAGAAAAAAAAGAAAAAAAGAAAAAAAGAGTTTTGTATACATCTAGCTCGTTTCTAAAACTAACCTATGCTTTCCATCAGAGAACCCAAACTGTTTGAGAAAGCTCTTACGGTTAGAGGTTATGTCTATTTCGCCTCTCATTTATGTCATAACTCAGGGCCTTATCAGCATATCCTACCAACATGAGTCACTAGAACGCCACTGAGTTTCATTTCCACTCTGAAAATATTTGTCAAGCTGTGCAATACTCGGCCACAATTAAACTGAGATCTGACATTTATAGTTTCATATAACTGCAGTGAGCTCCCAGGTCCCCACTACAACAAGCTCAAGCTCTGTCTCTTTGCTAACGAGCTGTACATCTTATCCTACCGAGAGCCATGTGTGAAAGCAGGAAAGACTTTCATATTGTTCCAAGAAGTTATTCAGTTGTCTTAATCCCCTCTAGTGTGTCTATAGGGCAGTAAGTAACGCGTTTAAATGCCTGCAGTGATTGGGAGTAGATGATGAAAACTCAAAACGAAAATAGGACATTCATTAAAGTGTTGAATATATTTACAGTAACATCTACTTGAAGGCATTTAAAGTATGGTTCTCTAACACTGTAGCAGGAATTATCATAAGATATCATTAACTTTTTGTCACTATGCTTTTTGTAATGTCAGAAAAATCCAGTACAGTTTATTTTAAACTCATAGGCAATTTGGAACATGTGTTTAAAATAGACTCTTTCAAATACAGTAGCTCGAGTGACTTATTTTATTTTTGCTAATGGAACAAGGTTAGAATGACATGACGATAAGGAGTCTCAACTTTTTAATTATATATCTCCTCTCATTTTAAGCCTCCATTCTGACATAATTTCTCTTCATTGACATATACTCCCTGCTTAGAATGATGAAAGTAGACTATCTGTGGGTATTCATCAGTTGTACATTTTCTGTGCCCTGGCAGGGGAAGGTTGGCACCACAGGACTTAGCGAATGAGGCTTAGTTCCGAAAATGCGGCCATGCTCTCGTCCTGGCAGATGTTCTCGAGAAACAGCTCAGCCTTCCTCATCGTCCTTGCCAGACCCGCAACGAACAACTTTAATGTACTCACTTAGGTAGAAACCTCACTCAGTCCTCTCTGCTAGAGGACGTGTATGAGATCATTGGCCATTGAAAAAGGAGAAAGGGTTACGATGGTAGTACTTTCATGTAACGTGCAAATATGTAATCATTAGAGAGCTAGGACAACCTTCTTTGACACTTAAGTAAACAAGCATATTTCTTAACTATTATTAAATAAATATTAAAACATATTATGAGTAATGCATAGGCGTCCTCATTTATTATCAATTCATTCTGAAACACACCTCTTTCCAAGTGGCAAAAGGTATATTTAAGTTGGAAAAAAAGTTATTTCACAGACATTTTTTGTCCTTCCTCTCTTTACCACCTTCAACTTCTCGAGAACAAGGGTGTCTTTACATCCTACAGTTTCCTCTCAGGTCTGGGGTCCCTTGATCTCTCTGCAGTGAGAAGACAGTTTCTTAGGTCATCCTTGGGGAAGCAGCTAAGTGTGGAAACACAGATCCTGGTAGGAGACGGTGGGAATCAAGTGCTGTATTTCACAGGGGCCGGGGTTACCCAAGGGTAGCTAATTTTAACACAGACACCACATGAAACAGCTCTGAACAGCCGAGTGAAGGCACGTGGAAGGCCTGGGCGCCTCCTCCTCTGGGCCCTACGGGGACCATACTGATCTTGGCAGGACACATTGTGGAATACTTTGTCAAGTCAATCTGTCAGAGCGTCTCCTAGGATACTGCTTTACTTTGTACAAACGGGAACAGTCAATGACCTAGAAATAGCAAAAATGACTACCATCATTCCATCCAAGACAACCGTGAGGTTGCTATACACTGTTAATGTATTAGCTGTTAGTATATATATTCCAATAATATATTACTTTATGTAGTATCAGCTGACTTTCATTTCAACCCTTTGCTCTAATTACATTCAATATGGGTCCTCCAAAAATCAATTCATGTTTGAGAAAGTCTAAGTCTGAGCAGCTAAACACAGTGCCACTTTAATGATTAGAAACCTTCTCTCCTTTCTTCGTATTGTGATGAAATTAGTCATGATTAGTGCGTGTCAGAGATGGTTCCTTCTCCCTTTTCATTTCAATAGAAAATCTTTCATTTTCAGTGAAAAAATAAAAAAAATTGGTTTTGGGTTGCTATGTCTTATGGGAACTGCTGTTCAGAAAACACTTATACTCATTTGCGGAAAGGTGTTTCTCAGCTGGACAAACATCCTCCCTTGATTTATAATGAGTTATGGGAGATACATTGTATTCGCATACTAGAATACAGCTGAAAGAGCAGCATAAGAAGTCATGATGATCAGCATAGATACACATATTACATTTACTTAAGACTATATAATACAGTTTTCCCCAATGAGCAAAACATGCATTTTAATTTAGTGAAACACTGAAGATTTTTGGGGGGGTACTGTGATTTCTTTGTGTTGATGGCCAGGCTTTTATAAAAAGAAAAAAAAAAAAACAATAAAATGAACCCTTAATGTTGACAGGGAAAAAGAGACCCCCAATAATAGATTGATAGCAGTTCCACTGTGTCAATAGTAACTTTTCTTTATTAGTTGGACATTTAAATTCAGATACCATTTCATCTTATATTTAAACAAAGTAACTCAAATATCCAGAAAAAAGGCTGAAATGTTTCTGTAGAGATTGAGGGTGTTGAGCATATGATATTACGGATATCACATACCTACATTTACTTATGTATTATTACCCTGCTTGAATACACAGAGCTGAATCAGATGAAGAGAATAAAAAGGAAATGCAATGGCAAAGGTGACATTCCCCACACTTGCACTAAGGACATTTAAACAAACCTCATCCTGACACCTATTTAGATACTCAATTTTGCTCATCCTACATATAATGAAATACTACAACCCTAAGGATTTTGATTCAGAAAGGAAGGGAACAAAAAAAGGTGCACCAGAGCTGAGTCACAAACAGCATATTGTGAAAGAAAGTCTGTCTATCCCCAAAAGAGATGAAGTTAATTGGGCTAAAAAGAACTGTCAAAAGCAGGCAGGGAAGGATTACATTTGAGACGAGACCCATAAGTATTCTGTACTTTCACTTTTTAACCTCTTCATTCCATAGGTTATATATCTTTGGGTAATGGAATAGACAATACTTTATCTGGGAAAACATGAGAGTTTTTTTTTTTTTTTTGTTGGGGGTAAAAGCTGTCTCATCACAGATTTATTTTTGAAGGTTCATGGGCCAAACCTGATTTGGCCTGTCAGGCTAAAGGGTTTTAAAAATAGCTAGATTTTAGAGCAATGATGCATTTTAAAGTAGTTAGGTGGTATGGGTTCTCCTCATTCTGAGGAGAAGAAAACAAAATCTGTCATTAGAAGGGTGCACTCAGGAGTAATTAAAATAAATTTGAAGCATAGCCCTCTCTGGTACCACAACATCTGCTTTGTATCACCATGTATTTGGAGTAACATTTGGTCTTTGCTCTTTATGATACTCATAATGGAGTGAACTTTAAACTAATTCCTAAACATCACTAGTTTATATTCCTAAGCAGGCCCAGTTAAAGCCCTTCTTGCATGCACAAAAGACTACCATTTTCACATTATATTTTATGGATAAACAGGCATAGCTAAACATGGAGGTTACGGCTATTTTTTGCCAAGAAAGATTGTTTTAAAAAAAATTATATATAAATCTGTTTTGCGTGATATATCTGCAAATATAAGGCAGCAAAGCTACCTAAAATACTGGTGTGAGCATATGGAAAAAAATCTTTGTAATTACTTTTTCTGAAGACACCAGTTTCAAAGTTGACATGAACATGTGGTTTCTACCATGGTTACTAATGATAGCATAAGAGTTCTTAGGATGAAAACATTTTGATTACACTTCTGTCCTTTTTGTAATCTGGGGAAAAAGAAAAAGAAAATTCTATGTTTTGTTGCATCAGAATTAGCTTACCAAAGATTTGGTGTTCAGCACAGTAAGAATAACGTTCCTTCATGCTCAAACATGAGAAATCCTAATTGATCAATCATTAATATTACTGAGAAAAAAGGCTGAGGGAATTGAAGAAAAAAGGCTTTGGAGAACATGACAACAATGAGAACAGATTAGTAGAGGTTTAAAAATGTCTTTTTTGAGACAAGAATCCTAGAATGCTGTTTTGACTTCAGCTCTTCAACTGTAGCTTTAAAAAAAAAAAATCCCAGATTTTCTCCTTTCTGTTGGAGAAGTTATTCTGAGATAAAATTTGGCATTTGAATAAGAAAAATAGATTTTTCTAGATTTTTAACCAAATTTGATTTAATTCTCAAAAAAAGGGAGAAAGCTTATGTTGCAGGTTTTATAACGATCTTTCCTTTAGAACACAGAACAAATTGCCACATCATTCTAGTTTTAATAGCGATTATGAAAGTCAACGTGACCAGTGCTAAAGTACCATAGTTAAATGAAAATGAGTAAAATTGAAGGTGGCAATAAAGGTGTTATAGCTTCATTGTTTTGCTTAAAGACACAGACAAAGCAAATTTGCTACACAACATAAGTGGATGTGGATAACTTATCAGATTGCTGAACATACAGAAGGTCCTATCATAGTAATTCTGGAAAGGAAATGGAGTGTAATATTTCAGTGATAACCAGATGAACATTATAGTATATTTCTAAGTTGTATTTTAAGTTGTAGAATGCATTAGCAACTCATGTAGCATTACAAAAATGATGGCCAAAAGATATCGACTCTTGAATACAGTGGATGCATGTGTTCTAATGGGTGAGGACAGCATTAACCTTTACAGTGCAAGACAATGCAAGGTCTGACTATAGTACAGTGATAGCTACTATTTCGAGGAAAATCACAAACGTTGCCTTTTCAAATGAAACAGCTCCTTATTTCCGAGGGTATGAAAAATAGACTATTGACATTTTGCAGACCAAAACCATTCTGGATCAAAAAACCACCAGAGAAAGAATACCAACATTTGTGTTTTAAAAACTCTACATTGACAAGCTTTGTTTGCAAGATCTTACAGAAAATAGCTATTAAAAAGAAAAGCTGTTGCCATATTTTAGTAAACATTAACATGTTTTTACTCTGCAATATCAACAGCATCATAGAGGAAAAGCTGAAGGTCCTTTTACGTTTTCTCAAGGACCACTACAGATACAATGCACACTTAACCAAACTTTAAGAAGCTAATAATGATTGGAGAAGGGGGTGCCTCTCCCAGCTGGAGAGCAAGCAGGCAAACATGGAATCAGGCTTCATGGTTCCTGCTGAAATCAGTGCTGTGCAATAGGAGTTTCCAACTTTTCCTGTGGTATCATCTTTCTCCTGGATATTCTGGTTAGTTCTCTGTAGAGCAAACCCAAATACCATAGGTGATTAACCATTTAGATTCACCTCCAGTCCCTGACACTGATGCCAGTGGCTCTGTGCTACCTTTAGCACTTCTAAATCTTCTCTAGGTATGACCGTATAGTCCCAATTACGCTATAACTATATGTTTTCTGAAGTACTTGATAATATGGTCACAGAATCGTTTAGGTTGGAAGGGACCTCTGGAGATCATCTAGTCCAACCTCCCTGCTCAAGCAAGGACCTCTAGAGCATATTGCCCAGGATCACATCCAGACGGGTTTTGAATATCTCCAGGGAAGGAGACTCCACAATCTCTCTGGGCAACCTGTTCCAATGCTCTGTCACCCTCACAGTGAAGAAGTTTTTTCTCAGGTTCAGATGGAACTTCCTGTGGTTCAGTTTCTGCCCGTTGCCTCTTGTCCTGTTGCTGGGCACCACGGAGAAGAGACTGGCCTCACCCTCCCGACACCCCCCCCTTCAGATACTTGTACACATTGATGAGATCGCCTCTCAGTCTTCTCTTCTCCAGGCTGAACAGGCCCAGCTCTTGCAATCTTTCTTCATAGGAGAGATGCTCCAGCCCTCTAATCATCTTGGTAGCCCTCCGCTGGACTCTCTCCAGCAGTGCCATGTCTCTCTTGTACTGGGGAGCCCAGAATTGGACACAGTACTCCGGGTGAGGCCTCACCAGGGCTGAGGAGAGGGGCAGGATCACCTCCCTCGTCCTGCTGGCAACACTCTGCCTAATACACCCCAGGAGACCCTTGGCCTTCTTGGCCACAAGGGCACACTGCTGGCTCATGGTCAACTTGTTGTCCCCCAGGACTCCCAGGTCCTTCTCTGCAGAGCTGCTTTCCAGCAGGTCAGCCCTCAGCCTGTACTGGTGCATGGGGTTATTCCTCCCCAGGTGCAGGACCCTGCACTCGCCTTTGTGGAACTTCAGGAGGTTCCTCTCCGCCCACCTCTCCAGGCTGTTCAGGTCCCTCTGAATGGCAGCACAGCCCTTTGGTACATCAGCCACTCCTCTCAGTTTAGTATCATCAGCAAACTTGCTGAGGGTGCACTCTGTCCCTTCCTCCAGGTCATTGATGAATACACTGAACAAGACTGGACCCAGGACTGAGCCCTGGGGGACACCACTAGCCACAGGCCTCCATCTTGACTCTGCGCCATTCACCACAACCCTCTGAGCTCGGCCATCCAGCCAGTTCTCAATCCACCTCACTGTCCACTCGTCTAGCCCACACTTCCTGAGCTTACCTAGGAGGATGTGATGGGAGACAGTGTCAAAAGCCTTGCTGAAGTCCAGGGAGACAACATCCACTGCTCTCCCCTCCTCTACCCAGCCAGTCATTCCATCAGAGAAGGCTATCAGGTTGGTCAAGCATGATTTCCCTTTGCTGAGTCCATGCTGACTGCTCCTGATCACCTTCTTGTCCTCCAGATGCTTAGTGATGACCTCCAGGAGGAGCTGTTCCATCACCTTTGCAGGAATCCAGATGAGGCTGACAGGCCTGGAGTTTCCTGGCTCCTCCTTCTTGCCCTTTTGGAAGACTGGGGTGACACTGCCTTTCTTCCAGTCCTCAGGCACCTCTCCTGATCTCCAGGACCTTTCAAAGATGATGGAGAGTGGCCTAGCGATAACATCTGCCAGCTCCCTCAGCACTCGTGGGTGCATCCCATCGGGGCCCATGGATTTATGGATGTCAAGTTTGGACAAAAGATCTCTAACCTGATCCTCCTTCACCAAGGGAGAGTCTTCCTTTCTCCAGCCTTCCTCTCTTGTCTCCAAGGTCTGGAATTCCTCAGGACTGGCCTTAGCAGTGAAGACGGAAGCAAAGGTAGCATTCAATAACTCTGCCTTCTCTGTATCCTTTGTCACCAGGGCACCTGCCCCATTCAGCAGCGGGCCCACGTTTTCCCTACTCTTCCTTTTGCTATTGATGTATTTGAAGAAGGCCTTCTTGTTGTCCTTGACATCTCTTGCCAGATTTAACTCCAAAGGGGCCTTAGCCTTCCTTGTCGCATCCCTGCACGCTCTGACAACGTCCCTATATTCCTCCCAAGTGGCCTGTCCCCTTTTCCACATTCTGTGTACTTCCTTCTTCTGCTGGAATTTTGCCAGGAGTTCCTTGCTCAGCCATGCAGGTCTCCTGCCCGCTTTGCTGGACTTCTTCCTCAGAGGGATGCACTGATCCTGAGCCTGGAGGAAGTGACGCTTGAATATGAACCAGCTTCCTTGGACCCCTCTTCCTTCTAGGGCCCTGTCCCATGAGATTCCTCCAAGTAGGTCCCTGAAGAGGCCAAAGTCAGCTCTCCTGAAGTCCAGGGTTGCAATCCTACTCATTGCCCTGCTCCCTCCTCGTAGGATCCTGAACTCCACCATCTCATGGTCACTGCAGCCAAGGCTGCCCCCAACCTTCACATCTCCAACTAGACCTTCTTTGTTCGTTAGTACAAGGTCTAGCATTGCACCTCTCCTCGTTGGCGCCTCCACCACCTGAGTCAAGAAATTATCATCAATACTCTGCAGGAACCTCTTTGACTGTTTGTGCCTAGCTGTGCTGTCTTGCCAACAGATGTCAGGGTGGTTGAAGTCTCCCATGAGAATCAGGGCCTGTGATTGTGAGGCTACTTCCAGCTGTCTGTAGAAGGCCTCATCAATGACTTCCTCCTGGTCAGGTGACCTGTAGTAAACCCCCACAACAGTGTCACCCATGTTAGCCTGCCCTTTAATCCTTACCCATAGGCTCTCCATTTGCTCTTCATCCAACCCCAGGCAGAGCTCCATACATTCTAGTTGCTCCCTCACATAAAGAGCAACTCCACCACCTCGTCTTCCTGACCTGTCTTTCCTAAAAAGCACATAGCCATCCATGACAGCATTCCAGTCATGTGAACTATCCCACCATGTCTCTGTAACCGCAATGAGATCATGGCCCTGCGACTGCACACAGATCTCTAACTCTTCCTGCTTATTCCCCATGCTGCATGCATTGGTATACAGGCATTTCAGAGAGCCAGTCAAGCATGCAAGCTTCCCAGGAGAGGTGCAAGAGGAGCCTCCATAGCCATGTGGGTCTCCCTTGCTCTTTCCACTTTCCTGGCTTGTAATAGAAAAGTAATTTATACATGATTTTTTTCCCTGCCATTTTGAGTGAAGATGACAATTGTGAATCTTAGGCTAAAATGCTAGAAGAAAGCCAAGATGGAAAGTGGAGTTTTGCAAGACATCCTTAAACAGATAGGTAATTTATATAAATATAGACACAGTTATTCTGATCACAGACTCATAAGACTAAGCCCTGTAGCAAAAGCTCTATCATGTATACACCTCCACTTATCAAATCAGAGAAGACAACTTTTTCCAACAGACAGCTGGGAAAATCTTGCAATCTGAATGCCAGAGGGACACCTTGAACCAGATTCTTTGAGATAAGAAAATAGACAAAGAATAAAACCTTGAGACAGTATGGTCTGTCAGGCATACTGCACTGAAAACTCAGGAGAAAAAGTTTGACTTTACTATTAAAGCAAAAAAGTTGCAGGAAGTAAGACTAGAGCACTGATACAACTGGATTATCCTATTGTATTTTCAATATGGATAAAGTAGTTCAATCTCAGTATCAGAAACAAATAGTTATAGCTAGGCATGGGGGGCAAGGAAGGAAGGTACTCCTTCCCATGCCTCTAAAAAATATCTCTTAGCATACTTTTTTTATTAAGGAGATGTGATTCATTTGTGTGGCCTATATGTTGGTTTGTAATCAGAAAAATTAAGCTTCACTTGAATTCACTTCTGAATCCAGCAGCAATGAAAAGTCAAAATACAAAATAAAAGTACACATTATATTTCATCTCTAGATGCTATTTCAAACAAATGAAAGTACATGATGATATTGCTACAGGTAATTTTAAGGTAAAATCAGATCTTGAATAAACCTACTATTATAAATATGATAGAATTGTGCTTTACAATATATTATAAAGAAATAAAAGTAACAACATTTTAAAAGAATAAAAATTCTCTTCTTAATTTAAAATTAACAAAGAGAAAAAGATATTATTGAAGGTTAGCCTTACTAAGAAAAAGAGTTTTAACTCCTCCCTGCCTTCTTTTTTTAAATAAGAGGCAGACAGTAATGTAATTATTTATTATTATTTAAGAGTCCTAATTTCTGAGTCTACCTGTCAAATGTTCTAGCAGGTCTTATATAAGCACCAAAAGCAGGAAGCACTACAACAATATTTGTTTTTGTAATGGACCTAGGAATTTCCTTTAATAAATTAAACACATTATTTCCAAAATACTATTGCAAGCTAATAACACAAAAAAAAAGACTAGAATAGAGAATTCTAGTCTTGTGCCTAGTCCATTTCTAGCCATGAATGTCTAAAAGAAAGCTGTTTGGTTACCACCAACTCATCAGCTGCATCTTTACGATTTTGGAAGGGCTCAGAGCATTTCTCCACAGGATCCCAGTCAAA